>NW_026947488.1:22167500-26967500 GCF_034190915.1 Cavia porcellus | reverse complement strand
CAGCCTGTCTTGGAGCCAACTGAGTATGGACTAAACCCTCCAAAAACTGTATGAAATAAACCTTTCCTCTCCCAACTTTTGGCATCAGGTATTTTGTCTCAGTGATGAGTAAAGAGTAACTAAGACAGAATTTGGTACCGAGAGTGGGGTCATTTGCTGTGACTACGCCTGACCATGTTTTTTGAGAGGCTTTGAAAATGGCTTGTGGTTGGGGCTGGGGATTTAGCTCAGAGGCATAAGCGCCTGCCTTGCAAGCAGGCAGTCGTGAGTTCGATCCCTGGTACTGATAAAAAAAAAAGGAAAAAGACAAAAAACAAAACAAACAAATCAAAAAGCAGCAGGTCCCAACCTTTGCAGCCTCAAAACTGCAGAAGTGAAAGAATTTGCTCAGAGAAAAAAGCTACAGAGCACCATGCTCCAGAATGGCAACGGAGGACACATGAGGTTCCAAAATGGCAGCAACATAGAGAAGCTTTTCTTCACAATCAGATTCACAGAGCCCAACAATCCAGGGAATCGATCCCTACAGCCAAGAGAGAAAAAAGCCTGGCTACTGCTCCAGATGGCAGCAAACCTTGGCGGCATCCGCATGGTGCTGATTTTCGGTGTAAGAAAAATGCACAAATTCTGAGGGTAAAATGGCTTCCACCTCGATTGCAAAGGATCTGGGAGGCCAAGCAGTGTGCCCCTGAGAGGGTAATTTATAAAGATACAAAGGTGCAATGGAGACCCCAAAAGTTTGGAAAAGCCACAAACATTGGTGATCTAAGGAAAGCTACAAAAAGTGAGCAGAGAAGATTTAAGAGAAAAGCTGCAGGAGCTGAAATCCCTGAAAGTGCCAGGGGGGTGGAATCACCCAAGCCTTTTAGGGCTTGAAACCAGATTGCTTCAAATGCTGGGCATACAACTCTAGGACTTAATGTTCACCCGGCTGGATGTTAGACTTTCTTTGTTTCCAATGCTTTATATTCCCCTGTTTGTAACTTTTGGAATGGTAATGTTTATCTTGTGTCTTTGCATTTCAGAAATGTTTAAACTTGTTTCATTTGTACAGGGGGTTACAGGTAAGAGTTTGCTATAGATTTTAGAGGAGACTTGAGACTTAGACTGTTCAGCAATGCTGATCAGATCAATCACTAAGACTATTAAGACTTTGGCAACTCTTAGAGAAAGACTAAATGTCTTTTATATAAAAGATGTACATGAGTCCTGGGAGCCAGGGATGAAATGTCTTGGTTTATGTCAGTGGCCCCCAGGCCTCATGCATTTGCATTGTGCATTTGTGATTGGTTCATTGTCTAGCGCTTGGATTGGGAGTGTGAGTGCTACACTGGCCTAGGGGTGGAGTCAGGATGTAATGTAATGGCAGGAAGAAGGTGTGTCTCGCTCTTTTGCTGGTTTCTGCCTTGCTGTTTGCAACCTCCATAAACTGCCGCCTCGCCATGCCAGCCTGTCTTGGAGCCAACTGAGTATGGACTAAAACTTCCAAAAACTGTAATAAACCTTTCTTTTCCAACTTTTGGCATCAGGTATTTTGTCTCAGTGATGAGTAAAAAGTAACTAAGACAGTAAGTAAAAACCATTCTTAACTCATAAACTATCCCAAAATATGGAAAGCGCAAAAATGAATATTACAATCGCTAAGGCTACAGATTCAGCTTTGATAAACATTAAGAAATGATAGATAAATAAATATTCAATATCTAGCTGAATACTTGATCAGGTTTAGGAACTGGATAAGCTTAAGAAGTGGGAAAGGCTAAGCTTCATATGCGGATCAGGACCTGCTCAAGCTTGGCTAGAATTTATATTTCCCTATATCAGATCAATCACTAAATTCTAGTGAATGCTGAAAAAAATAAGTTGGAAAGGACTGCGGAAGGCAGGTGGGGATGGCCTTGGTACACTTCTGAGTCTATAGAGTTTGCTTTTCTTTTGTTATGAGGATGAGCACAGCAGAAGAATGACAGGAATTCAGCAGCAGCCTCTTATTTGGTTTTTCTTTTTGCTGTCTCACTGTCCTCATCCCCACACTGTAGCCAAGGGATCTTTTTACAGTGTGATATGATTAAGTCTTTTCCAGATCTAAAACTCTTCATTTGGACTGAGACATAGCTCACTGATGGAGTCCATGCTTAGCAATCATTAAAGAAAGACATGGATTCAATCCCCAATATGCAAATAAATAAAAATAAAAACAAAAATTCTTCATTTTCCATTGACTCAAAGATATTGTCTAGTCTCCTCACCATGATTCCCAAGACCTATCCTGGTCTGGTGTCTGCTTCTATCTCCCTTTACATCTATTTGCCAGCCTTATTGAACTTGTTTTAGTCTTCTGAGGTGCACTCCTCTCTCAGAGTTAGGAATCTCCATGTATATTCTTCTCAGTGTCTGCAATCTTCTAGTCACCTCCTCCATTCTCTTCTCTAACACCACTAACTCCAGCTTAAACCTGTTTGCTTCCCTAACTCCTGCACTATTTTAATATGTCATTATATCCACTTTGTTATAACTACTTATTTAGTGATGAGTCTCTCCTGGGAGAATGCAAGCCCTTGGAGGATCCTTAACATGTCTATCTAGACCTTAATTTGTCGCCCAAGAATGTAGCATAGTGCTTAACCTATAGGGCTAAAAGGAAATAAAGACACCATCAGTGAGAACGAAGCAGTTCATTCTGCTGACTACATCAGACAGGCAGGAGAAATCCAGATAGAGAGAGATTTAGCTTTGGCTAACACTAACCTGACTGATGCTATGTATCAAACACTGTGCTGGATGCTTTATTAAAAGGCTATCTTCACATATTCAATAATCCTCTGAGGCATACATTGAGATTCTTATCCTCTTTGCAGATAGAGAAATTGAAACTCAGTAAGATTAAGTAAAATATCTGCTATGGTTTGTATCTGGATGTACCTCCAAAGTCTCCTGAAGTCACTGGGGCAGGTTTCTAGAGTATGTGATTGATTCATGGTTCAATGCTAGGATTATGGTATGAGTGCTACACCCACCATAGGGTGGATTACCTACCATATAATATAGGGGACAGAAAGAATTTTCTCTCACACTCCTCCCTTTTTGCTCTTGTTTCTTTTGCTGTCTTCTACTACCATGAACTGTTGCTCCTCTGCCATGAGCCACCCTGCCTTGGAGTCAGCTGATTATAGAGTGAAACCTCCACAAATGTGAGCTAAATAATCCTTTCCTTCCTTAATTTTGGGCATTGCATATTTTATCTCAACAATGAGAAAAAAATTAGCCAAGACAAAATTTGGTACCAGAGGATTAGGATGGCTATAGCTGTGACTGTGTGTGACCATGTGGTTCAAGAGCCTTTGGAAATGGTTTGTGGGGAGAGTTTGGAAACATTCAGAGATGATACCTGAAAGAGTAGTGCTGGAAAGCTGGGTGTGGTGTGCATTTCTGTAATCCCAGCACTAATGAGGCTGAGGTAGGAGGGTCATTGCAAGTTGGAGACCAGCCTAGGCTACAAAGTGAGCTCAAGGCCAGCCTGAACTGCACAATGAGACCCCATCTCAAACACACACACACACACACACAGAGTAGTGAGTAGTGCTGGAACACCTTAGGCTATTTATTCTGGTCAGAGCTCAGAAAACTGGAAGGCTGTCAGAAATCCTTCCAGTAAAGACTAGCTCAGGAGGTTTCCAGTGGCAAGGACTATGCTGGCTGTTGTTAGACTCTAGATGATGTGTGTTATGGCTTGGCAAAAAGTTTGTCTTCATTTTTCTCATGTCCAGAGATTTTTGCCTAAGACTGAGATTAAGGGCAGCAAACTAATTAATCTGGCAGAAGAAATTTCAAGGCAGTTGAATGTTGAGGCAGTGACATGGCTATTGTTGGGAGCTTCTAGGCATATCCATGTTGCAAATCAAAGAACCCAGCAGGATGATTTAAAGTATTATGAATTTGGCAAGAAAATAAGCTCCAGTAAAGCTATAGACTGCAAAGATAGAGCTGGCCATCACAAGAAGCAGTCAGTCTCTACCCTTTGCAACCTCAAAACAATAAAAGTGAAAGACTGCTTTAAGATGAAAGCCTCAGAGCATCACGTTCCAGAATGGCAGCAGCATGGAGAATTTGTTCCTCACAATTTGATTCAGAGTGTCCAGTGATCCAGGCACTCAACCCCTACAGCCAAAAGAGATAGGAAAGCCTGGCTACTGCTCCAGCTAGCAACAGACCTTGGCATCATCCGTGTGGTGCTGGTTTTAGGTGCTTGCATAGTGCAAGAGTTCTGAAGTTAAAAAGGCTTCCACTCAGATTTCAACAGAAGGTCAGGCAGCACGCCCCTGAGAGGGCAGTGTGTGGAGCTGTGAGTGTGAAGCCAAAGGTTCAGTGGAGAACCCAGCAGTTTGGAAAAATCAGGAATGTGGGTCATCTAAGGAAAGTTGCAAGGACTGAGAAGAGTGAGCCTAAGAGAGAAGCCATATGAGCTATTACCACCAGAGCATCATAAGGGTGGACCAAGTCGAGGACCATGAAGCTCACAACTTGCTGCAGATTACCTTGGATGCTGAATATGTAACTACAAGACTTAATCTTTGCCCTGCTGGATTTTGGACTCACTTTGTCCCATTCCTTTGTATCCCCATTTGTAACTTTTGGTACGGAAATGTCTATCTTGTGCCACTGAATGTTTGGAAGTGTTCATTTTCTTTTCGATTATACAGGGGCTTGCAGTATCCCAGAAGAGACTCGGGACTTGGACTTTTCAGCACTGCTGAAACTGTTAGGATCTTAGCTATGGATTAAATGCATTTTGCATAAAGGATGTGCGTGAGTCTTTGGGGGACCATGGGCAGAATGTTATGGTTTGTGTCTGTCTCCCCACAATCTCATGAAGTCATGAGGGTAAGCTTCTAGAGTTTGTGGTTGATTCATGGTCCAATGCTGGGATTATGGGTGTGAGTGCTACACCCACCCCAGGGTGGTTAGCCTACATATAATATAAGGGACAGAGTCCTCTCTTGTGCTCCTTTTTACTCTTATTGCTTTTGCTGTATTCTACCACCATGAACTGTTACCCCTGTGCCACATCACCCTGTCTTGGAAATGACTGATTACGGACTGAAACCTCTACAAACTGTGAGTTAAATAAACCTTTCCTTTCTTAATTATTGGCATTGGGTATTTTGTCCCAGCAATGAGAGAAAAGTAACCAAGATGATAACTAAGGCCACAGTGTAATAAATGGGCTCCCTTTACAGCAGCCTGACCAATTTCTAACCTGCTTCCACCAATGCTTAACTTTGTGGAAGCAAGGTTCTCTATGTCTACTACATAAGAAGAGGAAAAGACCCAAATAGCTGGCCCTCATCTTCATTCTAAGTTTCTTAAATTTGAAGGAATTTTCCAGGATTCTTTCCAGGATTAAAATCAAATGTGAATTTTAGAGCAAGTATTAAATGCTACAGTACAACTTCTGTAAACATATGTACACTGCAATCAATAATGATAACTAGTCAGGCATGGGATTATACCTATAATTCCATCTACTCAGGAGGCCGGAGCAAGAGGATCACAAGTTCAAGGCCAGCCTGGGCAATTTAGCAAATCCTGTCTCCAAAAAATAAATGTGTGTGTGTGTGTATGTTTCTGTGTGTGTGTAACTAATATTTATACCAGGAATTTACTGAGTCCTGATCCTGTTTTAACTCTCAGAATACTGGATCACCTCCTATAATGAATAGGATGAGGCCACTGTTCATGATGAACTGAGACTCAGAATGATTTAATGACTTGTCCTTGAAAGAGATCAAGACATGCTATCTCAAAATAGGCAAACTGGTATATTGACTAACTCAAGCTGAAATAACTTGAAGTATTGTAGCTTTGACAGGATCATTTGGCCTCTCTTTCCCTACATGCAGCGAGACGTAAAGACTCAAAAAGAGCAAAACAAACAAATATAAAGACTCTTTTGGCAGTGATGCCTTTCACATAACAATATCAAAAAATAGACTTATCACATGCTAGTAATTGGGGTTTCAATGAACCCAAGGAAATAAACTAAGAAGTAACTCTTATCTTCCACTAACTTTTACATGTCCTCACCCCAATTCCTCCTAATAACATCCATAAAACATGCTACTGTAGTGCAGATAGTCATTTGTCCTGTCATTATTTCACAAATTTATTGTTCTTTGTCTAAGAAGTATAAAAGCATCATGCTTTGGGCATTTCTTTGGACCTCACTCTTATGAAGATTCTCGTGTACCTCTAAATTTAATAAAATGTTTATACTTTCCTTCAGTTAATCAATCTTCATATTAATTGTTTCTAGATTCAGCCAAAGAGCCCATATAAGAATTACGAGGGGGCAGAGGGGCTCTTTCTCCCCTACAGCCTCACATAACTTGCAAGTAGTTGTAAGTAATGAAATCACATATATGTGACCACAGAGCCTGTATTCTTTCAACTACACTGTCCTACCTCCTTTAGACAAAGCACTATGCCTAACAGATGACAATAGCCCATATGAACAATTAAAGAACAATGAAATAGTAAACAATACAGTATTGAGTTTAAGAGCTTGAGGAATTGAGAAAAGGGAGAGCGCCATTTGAGATGGCCTGGTGCTCAAAGAGAAAATGAGCTACACCCCAAATCTGAATGGGGCCCTGGAGGATGCAATCAGGGCAATTGAGAGTAGACAAGGTCTGCGAAGCAAGAACTAAATGGGAGACGGAGTCAGTGTGAAATTTGTTCTAAGTGAGGAACAGACTTCAGGAAGAGGAAATGAAAAATAAGAAGCTGAAGGAAACATAAAGCAAAATGTGGTGAAAGAATATAAAGATTAAGGGGGAAAAGTCAAAAAGAAAAAAAAAAGTCAAACATGGATACCATGATTCTTTACTGAGGGAAGATGGTCATCAGACAAAGATACAGAGTACGATGGAGCCAGATCGGGCACATATTTAACATATGCTAAGACATTTTATGTACTTTGTGAGTAAGTGAAGCTAAGAGAGGTATAATTTAAATGGTACATAGGGCTTAAGCGCCTGCCTTGCAAGCGCATGGTCGTGAGTTCAATCCCTGGTACTGATTGAAAAAGAAAAATCAATTTAAATAGTACAGGTGACTCTGGTCAACACGTCACACAAAGAGTATCTGCTATGAGGTGAAGAATTGGGGGCTGGGGGCTGCTATTCCCTCAGCCTATCTCAGTTCCTATGCGTCTCTCACAGTGTGAGTCTTCTGCCATGCTGATCTGTGATCTGATGTGAGAGAAAGAAAATTTTTTCATACAATATTTATCCTCAAGGAAAGTAAATTTATTCTGCAAAATGAAAGGAATAAGGAGAAGAGGAAGAAAAAAGAATTGGAGTGGGAGCAGACATGATTTGCCACGCTGTACAGTTTGTTCCCCTGATTTTAGACCTAAACCACTTATAGGAGGTAACTCCACTGCAACTGACAAGGGAAAATATCCTTTAGAAAGTTGATAAGGGGCTGGGGATTTAGTTCGGTGGCATAAATGCCTGCCTGTAAGCACAAGATCATGAGTTTGATAGAAAGAAAGAAAGAAAGAAAGAAAGAAAGAAAGAAAGAAAGAAAGAAAAAGAAAGTTGATTAGAAGAAAACTATAGGGGCTGGGGATTTATCTCAACGGCATAAGCGCCTGCCTTGCAAGCAGGCAGTCATGAGTTCAATCCCTAGTACCAAGAAAAAAGAAAAAGAAACCTATAAACTAGTTTAAAACAAAAAAGAAAAACTTATGGCATATCTGATAAGCTTAGATATAGTGTGGTCTTCAGCCCAGTTCTTTTTTTTTTTTTTTTTTTTTTTTGCCTTTTTCATTTTTATCAGTACCAGGGATCGAACTCACGACTGCCTGCTTGCAAGGCAGGTACTTATGCTGCTGAGCTAAATCCCCAGCCCTTCAGCCCAGTTCTTAAAGAAAATTTGTGGCCAATTTGTAAAAGACAAGTGTCCAATGACAAGAACATCTGAAGAAAGAAGAGTGGGTACTGGGGCTGAAAGGTGTAGAAGCTGGACTTCAAAAGGTCAGAATTGTCCTCCCCAGCTTCAAAAACCTTGTAATAAGAATACAGACCAGCTGTTTGGGGTCTCTCTTTCTGCAGTGGAATAGACATGCAGATAATTAACTCTAATCAAGCTGAGGGCTGGGAGAAGGAAGCTAGAAATTTTCCAAGCTACTGTGAAAGAAGCCCAAGA
The DNA here is from genome assembly GCF_034190915.1 of Cavia porcellus. Classification (NCBI taxonomy): domain Eukaryota; kingdom Metazoa; phylum Chordata; class Mammalia; order Rodentia; family Caviidae; genus Cavia; species Cavia porcellus. The sequence continues at coordinate 26,959,289 of NW_026947488.1, read as the reverse complement.
ATGGAGAAGACCAGTATAAGCAAACTGTTTTATTCTTTTCTCCCCAATCAATACCTTACGACTAGGGTGGAGGGACCTTGAAAAAGTAGTCCCAGTTTTTCCAAGACTAGAAGGAAAATAGGAGAGTAGAGGATAAGGAGTGGGCATCCTATACTCAGAGAATGGGATGCTATTGAAACTGAGCCAAACCCAGACATTCAAGGAAGACATCCACTCTGAACTCCACCTGCCTCCTTTCTAGCTAGCTAGCAAATAAACCCAGTTACTTTACGCCCATGGGCCAGTCTCCTGCCACAAACTGTACCTGCATTTGTCTCCCTTGTGTGTAGGAATCTGGTGTGTAAGACAATATACACTCTTGTCTGAAGGAGCCACTTATTACTGCTTTGTTTTCACTGTGCCTTAGTTTATTAGCTTTATTCTCTGCACCTTAGTAAAATCTCTGCCACTGTCAGGCACAGTTGGGGGGCCTTTCAGTAACTCTTCCCAGGCCGAGGATCTCCTGGGGCCACTGATTTTAAAATACAACAGTCAGTACTCCGCCCTCTGTTCAGCAGAGACCAATGCAAAGCATATTTTTCTCTCTTTACTTCAATCTCCCTCCCTTGATATTCTCTCTTCCTCTCCCCACCTCTTCTTTTCTCTCTTCCTTCATCGCTACCCTTCTCTATCCTCTATCTTTTCTTGAACATTTACGGGTCAGCAACAGAACCACCCAAAAAAACCCAAAGAAACAGGAAGGCACATCCTCTTGCCACTACCTGTGGTCCACCTGCTACCGGCCCCTTCTCTGTCCCATTCAGGCCTCTTGGGATGGATGCCACCCGCCTGCTCCTTGCCACTCTACTGGTCTTATACTTCCTCACTGCCTGCAGCCACCTGCCACTTGAGGAGAAGCCCAAAGATGACAGATACCTGAGGAGCAACTCCTCCAAGAACTTCGTGGATTTCCCCTCAGTCTCTATTGTGGGTAAGTATCTGGATCTGGCCCACTGGGCAGAAGGGATGAAGGGTGAATGTCAAGCCTGTTCCCCAAGCTGTTATTAGGTTTCATGGCCATATTCCTGGTGCCTCTTTGCTCATTCTGAAAATAGTCCCAGGGAAATACATTAAGTGTTCCTTGGTTCATTTGGTTTGGGAAAATTTGCATACCATCAATCTAATAGAACTTAGCATGTTAGCCTCAAGTTAAGATGTTTGGTGCACTTGGTTTAACTTATCACTTCTGAAACTAAGTAAGTCACAGAACTCATCAATGATAACATGCTGGCCGAGCGTGGTGGCTCATGCCTGTAATCCCAGCACTCAGGAGGCTGAGGCAGGAAGGTTGTTTCGAGTTTGAGACCAGCCTGGACTACAAAGTGAGCTCAAGGCCAGCCTGAACTACATAGTGAGACCCTGTCTCAAAAAAAAAAAAAAAAAAAAAAAAGATAACATGCTGGAGGAAATGCTGCAGAATATAGCCAAATCTAGAATGAACCAGTTCTGCCATTCCAGGACTTAGCAAAAACTGTAACAACCATTAATGGTCTTCTAAATTGCTGGGAATAGAGATATATGACATTAGACCCAGCTGGCTCTGTTTGTTTGTTTGTTTGTTTGTTTGTTTTTAATTTCATAATTTTGAAGCAAGTGAGGCTTGGCCAGGACTTAGCTCAGTGGTGTAAGTACCTGCTGGCAAGCACGAGGTCGTGAGTTTGATCCCAGTACCGAAAAAAAGAAAGAAAGAAAGTTTGACAAAGAATTGAGGCTTATAACAGTTAAATAACTTGCCTGAAATCCACTTCTTAATTGGCAGAGCCTTTTCAAACACAGATGAATTCTGCATTTAATCCCAAATATCCTTTTATTGCCTTGGTTCTCATTAGAAAAAAGAGGATATTTTCTAGACATATCAGGGAAGTAAAGGCAGGCAAGGGAAGGAGCATCCACATTCTGTCACCAACTTTTGCCAGACATCTCACTTTTTAAAATATCACATTTAAAATATATACTACATTTATCTCCTCAAAATGAATAGTAAAGAACCAGGCATGATGGCACACATCTGCAATCCCAGCCCTCAAGAGGCTGAGGCAGAAGATTTTCACAAGTTCAAAGCCATCCTGGGCTGTACAGTGAGTTCAAGACCAGCCTCCACTAGATAGCAAGGCTGTGTCAAAAAAACTAAAACAGGGCCAGGGATTTAGCTCAGTGGTGCAGCGCCTACCTAGCAAGCATGAGGTCCTGAGTTTGATTCCCAGTACAAAAAAAAAAAAAAAAAAAAAACTAAAACAAACAAAAAAATGAGTAGTATAGTCTTTTCTGCAGAAAAAAAAAAAAACTGAATCTCAAAGAGGTTAAGTAGATTACCTAATTCTACATAGCTGTTATATGGCAGAGTCAGGATTCATATTAGATCTGCTCAGCTCCAAGCTCTAAGAAATAGAGGACACTGAGCCAATTTTCATAATGCCGCGGTGCCTTTGTACCTGCCAGATTAAAGACTAAAGAAGTAGAGAGAGTACAAAAGCAGCCAAGAATGTAGCTCAGTGGCCTAAGCACCTGCCTGGCAAGCATGAAGTTGCGAGTTTAATCCTTGGTACCACCAAAAGAAAAAAAAAAAAAAGACTAAAGGGGGCTTTGGGGTGACTGAGTGGCCCACAGCTATCAAAGTCAAGGGACCAGGCCTCTCAGAGAGGCCTTAGGCAGGTCCTAGGACCTCCTTGGATTTCCTGTTTGCCCTCCCTCAGAGGACACTGCTTTCAGTCCCTGGCTCCAGCTCTGCAGCTAGGCTAACAAGAACCTGCTGGCTTTAGTCCCGCAAAGTGATTCATCCAGCCAACCCCTCCTCCTCTTCCACCCAGAGACTTCCCAGGGCCCCCTCTGCTCCTATTTCACTACAGCTCAGGGTCCCAGAAACATCTGGCTTTGCTTCTTCTGTCTCTCTTTGAAGCACTGAACAAGAAATCCAAAACATTCAGCAAAAAGGAAGCAGAAAAGAGGAAACGATCTTCCAAGGTAGGCCTGAGAGTGCTCATTGTGGGAATGGGTTGGATTTAAAAAGGGGTGGACCTGCAACCTGTGGTTTAAAATTAAATGAAAGATTTTCTAAGCCGGACGTGGTGGCTCACACCTGAAATCCTAGCACTCAGGAGGCAGAGGCAGGAGGATCTTTGTGAGTTCGAGACCAGCGTGGGTTACAAAGTGAGCTCAAGGCCAGCCTGAACTGCACACCCTGTCTCAAAAAGACAAAAAAAAAAAAAAAAAAAAAAAAAAAGAAAGAAAGAAAGATTTTTCTAGGCCTACATTAGCCAAAGTACTGAAAACTACCTGAAGGCTTCCTGGCTTCGAGCCATGAGCTAAGCCTTCACAGAAGCCTAAAGATCCAAAGTTCACCAAGTAAAATAGTTCATCTGCTAAGAAGCAGATTCTGATAGCAAAAATTTTACCATCATTCATTCTTTTGGATGAATATGATGTTTCTCAAATCTCAGATTTTTCAGAACCACCTCTACAACTTTTATCGTATCTTTGTTTTATCTATTTAAAATCAAAATTTGGGCTGAGGATTTAGCTCAGTGGCTCAAGTGCTTACCTGATACGCATGAGGTTGTGAGTTTGATTCTTGACCAAAAATAAAAATAAATAAAATCAAAACTTAAAAAAAAAAACTATGATAGAAAACCAGTATCACTATAAATAGATGGTAACTACAAAAAAGGGAAAATAAAGCATAGTGAAATCTCACTAGGTGGTATGATAGCTTGCCAAAGGGTACAAATCTGAATTATGCTATAGAAAGTGTTGAAGAAGCATTTAGGACACGTCAACACTAAATTCTCAGGTTGAAACAGAAAAAATCCTTTCTTACTGTATGATTCAGGGTCATTTGATATTCAGGTGCAACCTAAAGTCACACATTATAACACAGGTTCCCACACTTTGAGAAGCTAGAGCGAGGTGCTGTTGAACACATTATTCCTGTTTTGGGGTGCCTCAGTCTATCAGATCAGCTGCAACCAGAGCAGGAAGCCCTGCACTAGGTATTGGGAGATAAGACCTGGCACACTGATCTTGAGGAAGTCCCTGCTCCTCTCTAGGCTTGTTTTGTTGGCTGTAAAAGTGAATGAGCAAATCAGATTACTGACAGGAAAATACAAGGGACAAATACATTTACATAGGAGGCACTGGGAATAGAGGAGGAAGCAAAAGAGATATCCCTGTTCGCATGGAGTTTACATTCTTGTGGAGGAAACCCAGGTAAATAGCAAATAAATGAGTAAAGTAAGTTCAGATGATAAATGTAAGGAAATAAAGCATGAATGGAAGGATAAAGGGAAGAATCTTCAGAGAAGGCCTAAGAAAGCTTTTGTTTTTAGACTGTACTGGGGATTGAACTCAATGATCTCACACTGTTACATCCTCAGTCTTTTTTTTATTCTTTACTTTTGAGATAAATTCTTCCTACTTGCTGAATTACCGGGGCTGGACTCAATTGTGTCCTTCCCTCAGCTTCCCAGAGCGCTGGGATCTCAGGCACATACCGCCACACTGCTAGGAAGCACATAGAAACAAAACCGCAGTGATTTGGGCATCAACGTCCAACAGAAACAATATGTGCCATATATATTTTTGTGATTTCAAATTTTCTACTACTCATATTTTTTAGAAGTATTAAGAAAAGTTACAATTATTTTTAATATTTTATTTAACCCAATATATTCAAAATACTAACATTTCAATATGTAATCAGTCTTGGGTTAGAAATGCCGTTGAGTGTACAGTGCTTGCCTAGCACGCACGTAGCCCTGGGCTCAGTATCCAATACCGCAAAATCAAAAACGTGTAAGGCATTTCAAAAGTGATTGAAATATTTTTTTCCTTTTTCAAGCTAAGTCTTTGAAGTCTGTGGATAGCTGACACAGCACATCTCAATTACTACACTAAAGTGAAATGTGGTCTTAACAAAACAATAAACGCGTTTAACAGGAGAAAATTTTTACATTGCTTCAATTTTAAAGTAAATAAATAGAAAAATAGGGGGCTGAGGGTTTAGCTCAATGGCGTAAGTGCCTGCCTGGCAAGTGCAAGATCCTGAGTTTGATCCCCAGTACCAAAAAGAAAAAAGAAAAGAAAAATAGGTTCCTCAGTTGACAGCTATACATAATATTCAACAGCCACACACATGGCTACAGCTGCTAGTGTTGGAGAGCCAGCAAGACTGCTCCCAGGCTAGGAGACAAGCTCAAAGGTCCCACAGAAGAACTTTATTGGCTGTGTTGGGTCACAGAAGGCCAATGGGGCAGAGGTGTAAACAACCTGAGAAGTGAGCAAGGACCAAAAGAAAGTTTGTATTTTACTCTAAGTGCAAAGAGAAATTACTGGAGTGCTTTTAAGCAGGGACAGGATGCAATCCTAAATCTTTCATGAGGTCCCTTCAGCACACAGGAGGATAAACTGTAGGTGCCAGAATGACAGAGGGTCTGGCCCAAGGTTGCAGCATGGGAGGAAAAATGGGAGTGGGGGCGGGGGTTCCGAATGTATTAAGAAAACAGAACTGAGAGGGATCGAGAGTATCCCGGAAGCCAGAAGACTAAAACAGTGCACAGTTAAAACTGGAGCTAAGTGGGGTCCCTTAGGAAAGATAAGGGCCAGCACTGAGCCATGTAAGTGTGGGTGGGGATGGAGGCGGAGGATTTGGGGAACCATCTGGGGGAGCGGGAGACTGTTGGGATGTCCCAGTGCATGATCGGGTCCAGGCCTTCCACCACCCGAGGAATTTCCAGTCAGAGATAGGAACGGACAGGGCGGGCGTGGACGACTCGCACAGCCCCCGCGTCTCCTCCACAGAAAAAGGCTTCGATGAAGGAGGTGAAGCCGCCCCGACCCCCGCCGCCCGCGCCCTGCGTGGCCACCCGCGACAGCTGCAAGCCGCCGGCGCCTGCCTGCTGCAACCCCTGCGCCTCCTGCCAGTGCCGCTTCTTCGGCAGCGTCTGTTCCTGCCGCGTGCTCAACCTCCACTGCTGAGTGCGCCCGGTCCCCGCAGGGGCGCGGCCGGGACGCGGCTTCCGAGGTCCAGGGGGCGCTGCTGGGCCTGGGGATCGCTCACAGACGTGGCTTTCCGTAACTCGGTGCGGGCGTGGCCACGGGGTGGGCGTGGCTACAGGGGTTGGCGCGGAGCTTTCAGGAGGCGGGGCTTCAAAGAGAAGGGGCTTTCGCTAAAACCAGAATATAGCATCTGAAGCTGCCGCTAGGCGTGTGGCAGTTCTTTACAGGACCACAAAGCTCGCGATCCCTTCGCCGAGCCCTCTTCACCTGCAAGTCGCACGTACGGCCCACGCCGTGCTTTCCCGGGGTTAGGGACCCAGGTTACCCACGCTCCACAGCTGCAAGCGTGGTATTCTCTTCTCCAGGTCCTGCGGCCGGGTTCGAGGCTGCCCCCTGCCTTTAAAACTGGGAACACCGAGGCTGGGTCCAAAATCAGGGAAGGCAGGCTAGACAGACGAGCCATTAAGGAACCGCTTTTCAGTTTTTCACCCTTTCTTCTTCTATGGAGTTCCCCTCACTGGGCCCCTTTCCCCTCAAAAGAAAAAAAAATGTTGGAACTGCACGCGCAAGCTCACCGGGTGGTTCCGATGGTGAAGAGAGGGTGGCTGCTTTTGACTGGACCTTTCCTCACTTGCGACCCCAGCTATTATCTGGAAAAGAGGCAGTGGACCTGGGCATAGTGAGTAGGCAGCAGTCGTACTCAGTTATCTGGGGCCCGTTGCCAAAAAATATTCCAAGCTGTTTTCTGAAATTCTGCGGACTTTGGATGCAGCTGTCACATCTTTGGAAGGGCAGCGTAGGGGCGATCTGGGACACTGCTTTGGGAAGTGGGGGCTAGGAGGTCTGGGCAGGGACTTAAGGAAGGGCTAGTCAGGGGGAGGGTCACAAGCTAAGAGCTCCAGATAGCATCATCTACTTGTTCTGCCAGACTGGACACCCTGACAGGAAAGAAGAAAAGCTAACATACCACCCATCAGTGGCCCCCTAATGACAAGAGCTGTTGCCCAAGAAATCACTATAGTTGCAGTACCGGATGATAAAAGAGGAGGGGGGACTATCTGACAGACAGGCTATGAGGCAGAAGAAATGTGGAGCCCTTACCTCAGCCCTAGAATCTATCTTTGAGGGTAAAGAGTGGGGCTCAGGGCCCCCTGCAAGTCCACGTCTCTATTCACAATTTCCCTTCTTTCAAATCCCAGGAGAACTGCTTCTTGCCAAGAATCTTTTCCCAACTGGATACCCGGGTTGTGACTGTAGTGGCATGATAACCACGAGGTAAATACCTCTTTCCTGTGAGACCCTGGACTGAATAGAGTGGCAGTCATCTGAATGCACATAAGAAAAGATGGTACTCTAGGCTAGGCTGTAAACACAGTTCTGTCCCCTGTGTCTTTATGTCTATCTGGGCTTCCATTTGCATGGCTATAAAATAGGAAATAATTTGTGTTGTTGTTGTTATACAGCAAACAAGAAGCCCCACACAGAACACAACACACCTTTAATAGAAAAACACACATCCACACAGAAAAGCTGCAGTTGGTTGTTTTGTTTTCTGTCACTTAGGCTGCAAGCCCACTGGGCAAGAACCTTCTGTTCCCTGGACCACAGCTGCTGCTGAGTAAATGTCATTAGTAAGGAAAGTATTAGAAACAGATTCCAGCAACTGCTTCTGTGTTTTCCAGCACTGTTGACCAACCAGGCACCATTTGACCCTCAGGCCTGAGGCTAGGGATAGAAACCAAAGACTCAGCCCATTAGTAATGAATCCATTTAGCTGCCAATCTAGACAGCCACATGGAAGACTAATCCATTCATTCATTCAACATACATGTACTAAGCACCTACCATAGGCCAAGTGCTACAAATACTGTGGTGAGGGAATCCAACATAGATGCTCTCTCCCTACAGAGTTTATGGTTCAATGGCCCATGATTAGTACTAGAACCATTCTTAGCCTATGTGGTCTCTTCCCTCAAACTCTTAGTTCTTATTTCTGTTGACCCAGATCCAGGTTAAGTATTTATGATCCAAGTTCTCCTTCAGTTTCCTCCACATTTTCTGAATTTCTCCTCAAGCCTTAGGAGAGAGCCCTGAGAGCACAGTTCTGAGCCTCTGCAAAACTCTACCAAGCAGCTATCTGATAACCAAAGTTAAAACTCACATTTGTGGCTCAGAATTATAGTTTTATTGTTATGATGATTTGGGTACTCCATCTCCATCCACAACACAATTCTCTCTCTCTCTCTCTGTGTCTCTTTCTGTCTCTATCTCTCTGGCACATACTAGGCAAAAATGCTCTGCCACTTACCTACATCAGCCCCCAAATCAATTTTTTTTTTCTTTTTCCTTTTTATCGGTACCGGGGATCGAACTCACAACCGCCTGCTTGCAAGGCAGGCACTTATGCCGCTGAGCTAAATCCCCAGCCCCCCCAAATCAAATTTTAAGACAATCTCATTATGTAATACACATTACAGCATTTTTTAATTAGTAGAATGTTATAATGATGCACAAAAAAACAGTGAAACCAGAAATTAAATATTAACAGTTGTTCTCCAACATCAGTCCCAGCAACCAGTTTGTCTTTTGTTTTGTTTGCACAGTATGGAGGAACATTTAAATCACACAGAGAAGTTATAAAAAGGTTTTAAGAGCTTACCCTGAGACCTCAAAACAACCTTCTGTTAAACACAAACAGTAAGGGGTATCCTACAAAATTTGGTCCAGGTGTCTTCCAGTGTGTTAAAATTTGGTGCACAGCATGTTTAAACATGCATGTTTTATTACATCTTTTTTAAAGTAGAAATTGCACTTATGATTTCACAAAAACATTATATATTCCTTCTTGAATTATGGACCATAGGTCAACTTAATTGGCAACTGCTGGGTCCTTAATCTAAGTTCTTCCATATGTTTGAGCAACCACAGATCTAGCACCACTATCCATGATCAGGAAATTACTGCTGTCTTTAGGAACTTTATGAAGAGATTTAGCTCCAACAGCCAGTTCCCATGTGTGAAGAAAATAGGGTAAGTGAAGAAAAGCATGTGACTTGAACTGCATTAGCCAAACCATCTGCAGTAAATTTCAGATTAATCCCCAGTAGACTTGTTACTCTCTTCTTCCATGGGCCAAGGGTATAGCAGTATGTGTTTTGAAGAAATGATACAGAAGAAAAGGAATGTATTTTATTTATTTTGAAGTTTTCCACTTTAGATAGCTTTTTGATGACAGTTTGCATTGAAACAATAGCTAATTACCAACTCTCTCAGCTGGATGTGAGAGCTGAAAGAGTCTGGGAGGTGGCACTTCCTGAATGGTGGTGGTAGTGATGCCTGTACCATCCTGCTGCCTGAAAAGCCCAACAGATAGCTTCATTTATTTGAATTCTGAACATTTTCATACTGTCCAGGACTGTTCTTTAGAATTCCTAACTGGCTGTGTAGACTACTACAACATCACAACTCTTGAGTCCAAATGCAGTCCACTAGCCCACAGTAAACTCCTGGAATCACTCTTGCATCATACCAGATTTCTAACAAAAGTCCTAAAGTCTGGAACAATCTGACGCACATGAATGTCCTTGAGTGCATTTGGAGAACTAATCAATGACTGACCATGCCTGGATCACATGAGCAAATGCTCCTGGCTGCCTTGACCGCCTCAAACAGATTTTCTAGCTTTGTCCCCTAGTCTTCAGGGTGTCTCAGGGATCAGAATCTGGGCTTTTCTGTAAACTGAGACCTCCTAAGCAGAACTGACCACTCTCTGCTGCCTCCTGAAGTTTTCACCAGCATAAACAGCTCCCTACACCCTTTCCTGGGTCTTACTCCATGCTACCTCCAAGCTTGCTAAGACCACCACTTCTGTGCCAGACAGGATTTGAAAGATCTTAGGGAGTAGGGACTTTCCATCACAACCTGACACATGGGGTCATGGAGCTTGATGTCCAGAGAAGAACCCTGATACAGAGACAGGCGAGATGCCCAGACTTTCAGGCTGACTTTGGATAAGTCAGTTATATTCTCTGGACCTCCATCTCTTCTTATCCAAATTCTAGCTTTTGCTCAAAGGATGTTTTAACTGTAAGATCTTTCCTAGTTCTAGGATTCTATAATTTCTCCAAAATATTTTCTAAGTATTCTAACTTCCTTGTCCCTAAAACAGGCATCTTGTCCCCAGGTGCCTGATATAGCCCTTAAAACTCAACATAAAACTCTCTACATATAAGAATGCTCTGAGCTGGTATTTCTGTCCCTGTCCCAAGAAACATGACTCAGCAGCAGACCCAGTTCTCCTCCTTCCAAACCTCCAGCCTTGTCTTCCCTTCTCCCTTTTCAGGGAGTGAGGGGGAGGCAAGACACGATACTGCAGGACTCCAACCAGTATCTTTCCCCATGAAGCCTTGATGGGGAGCTAAGATGTCAGGAACAGGGGTGAGGGAGCACAAGACACATCTTTCATTGTGAGCACCTGCTCAGTGTCACACGTCACACATCAGGCAGACCTTAGATCAGAGACACGTCTGAGACCAGATGTGAAGGGCGACAAGAGGTCTAAAAGAAAAAAAAAGCAAAAAGTTCTGAGGACATCTCCAAAGAGGAAAGGAAAAGCTAGGATAACAGAAACCAGAACCCTGGACAGACTAGAGGTGCGGGGCTCCACGGGATCTCACAGAAGGGAACATCTGGAAAAGTGTTTCTGTGTCTAGATGGAGACAGATTTGACAGAAAGGAGGTGCAAACACATGGATGGGGACTGTCTTTGTTATGTTTTCCTCCCTGCTGAGACAAACTACCCAACACCCAAAATTAAGGAAGAAAAGGTTTATTTAGCTCAGTGTGTGGAGGTTTCAGTCTGTATTCAGCTGGCTTCAAGGGTGGCGTGGCACTGGTAACGGTTCAAGGTGAAGCAGAAGACAGCAAAGCAACAAGAGCAAAAAGAAAGGGAGTCTCTTTTCCTCCTTTATATCACCAGCAGGTCACCACTCCCTAGGGAGAATGTAGTGCTCTCACCTTCTCTGTGCACCCTTATTTTTTTTTTTAACTTTTTATCGGTATTTGGGATCGAACTCACGACCGCCTGTTTGCAAGGCAGGTGCTTAAGCCGCTGAGCTAAATCCCCAGCCTCTGTGCCCCCTTCTTGCACAGGATGAGGATGTTTCCTAAATAAGAACCTGACTGCCTGCTGAGTTGCTAAATTTCTCAAGTTGACACAATGTATCAACCATTACAGGATCCTTTAGAGGAAGTGGCATAACTGCTGTGCAATTAAACTTGCCTGGCGCACATGAACAGCTTCCACCTCTTTTTTTTTTTTTTTTTTTTTTTGTCTTTTTCCTTTTTATCGGTACCGGGGATCGAACTCACGACTGCCTGCTTGCAAGGCAGGCGCTTATGCCGCTGAGCTAAATCCCCAGCCCCCTCCACCTCTTTTTTTTACCAAGTCATCGTTCCAAAAGTCACTGTGCTAGAAAAACTGAGGTGAGGCTGAATAGCACTCTCTTCTGGCAACTTTGTCTTTAGGGGAGCTGGGCTACAGTCCCAGTTACTGGCTTAAGTGTTGCGGATTTGAAGTTACCGGTCTACCTAAACCTGAGCCAGCATGTAGAACGCACTAGGATTGTTTTTTCATACTTGGATTTTTAATCTGAGTCCAATCAAATGCAAAAGCCCGTACACTTTCATGGCACCCATTTCCTGATATACAACACAGGAACTGAAATCTCCACAAAGATCTCGTCAAGAATAAGTAAGATCATATCTAAAAGATGCTTAGTAAGCACAATGCCTGGCACACAATGGGAAGGCAGGAAACAGTAGTGGTTATTGTACAGATCTGATCCATTGTCCATTGTGACCACTGACGTGATCAGTTGAGAAGTAGGTTGCTGGCATTTGGCACTAATAATAGTTGAATTACCAAAGTATAAGTTATTTTCAGCAGTCATATATATCCATGCAACTTATGTCTTCAACTATTGACACGGAGTAAAAATGTTTAAGGGCAGGACATTCCAATAAGCATCTAAGTTCAAAGAACCAGTTTTCAGCTTATTGTGCCTCTCTGACCAGGGGCTACTGAGTGGATTTTGCTTGACTCACAGAGTTTGCTTGACATTTTTTTTTTGGTACTGGAAATCGAACTCAGGACCTTATGCTTGCCAGGCAGGTGCTGTATCCAACTTCACATCTTAAAGTCCATACCCACTGAACTTTTAAAAATACAGGAAACAAGGCCTTTTCTATGTCACTCAGATGCATCTGCACTCAAATAGAGTACATTACAGTGTAAGACATGGGCAAGGGAGTGCCACATAGTTGGACTTAGTCAAGAAAGCTTATGACTGAGGAATGGTCAATCTTACCCCCTGGTACCTCACATTCCCTTATTTTGCAGCTCTAAATGCTTCAACTTGGAACACAGAAGGAACACTAAAGTATTAAAGACAGCCCTGGGACAGGAAACACAAGGGCAAAGGGCAAATAAACTCCTAAACCCTTAATCTCTAATCCTTAACCTCCCAACCCCATTAAAAGTATAGTACACATTTCTTCCTGCCTTTAAGCTCTTCAAATAATAAGGACCTGGGGCTGGAGATTTAGCTCAGCGGCATAAGCGCCTGCCTTCCAAGCAGGCAGTCGTGAGTTCGATCCCTGGTACCGGTAAAAAACGAAAAAGACAAAAAAAAAAAAAAAAAAAATAATAATAATAATAAGGACCTGATGGACCACAACACCAGATGCACAAGAGTCAGGGTGTCGGCACCATTTCTCCAAAAAATAAATGACTCCTGACCAATATCTTTCACAGGAAACTCCTTGTCCTTCACAGCAAACTTAACCCTCCGTATAAACCTTGCCCATCACAGCAAACTCGGTAAGTCTGCCCCTTCCTCTGTTCAGGGGGCAGGCTGGTTTCTCTTTTAATCAGCGGTTATTAATCTTTCTGCTCAAGTGGAAGTCCCATTAAAGCCTTACCTGCAGCTGTGGTAGAACCCTCGTGTAGCATGCATGAGACCCAGGGTTCAACTACAGTGAGAGGGGTGCTTTCCTACATATTGTGATACTCTAACCCAGTCCCAGCTACTGCCTTGTCAAAACTTGATTCCTTAAATGAAACAGGCTTAACACTTCCCATGTCTCACATGAGACTATGATCCTACATTCAGATCAAACTGAGTGTGTCACCAAGTATCACTACGCAAGTATCACAACTCTGAAAGGTTCTATTAAGTGGGGATATTCTAGGGCTCTGTGCTATTCAAGAATCCAAACCAAAGGCCTCCAAAAAAAAAAAATCAAAGGCCTCACTGTGACACTCAAGACCTTTCCTTCCTGTTCTCCAGGGCACTTTTCCAGCCTTCTCATGGCTGCTCCTAGATTACAGCCAAAAAACTCCTCCCAACAGTCCTTGCATTTTCAAAGTTGTGCTGTGTTGCATGCTGTTTGCCTTAAACCTCTCCAGTTAAAAAACTTCAGTTCTTTCAAAATCTGTTCTGGTGCCACCTCTTCTCTAGTGCCTTTCTCCTACTGTTGCCAGGCACTGAACTCTAAAGTTAGGCAGAAAAGAACCAGAAGGTGGCAAAGCTATTTATGCACCTCTCTCCAAGCCAGCTAGGATCAGCCCTCAAACAACTCAGCATCTGTCAGGCCTTCTATTCAGTGGCTGGCTGTCAGGTCAGTCCCCAGTTGAGTCTTCCCAGGTAAGCTCTGGCTTTTCTTTGACTTTAAACATCGAACAGAGAGCCACTAAATTTATCAGTTAGGCATAAGAGTACAACTGCCCATCCATGTTCCTGTGATTCACATTATGAGGACTCTGTGAGCTTAGAAAAGTCACTGTCATCTGTAAAACTAGCTCCTCAAAGTACACTGGGTCAATCCAAAAAAGTGCAAATGAAGAGTCAAAATTTAAAAAAGAAAAAGACAAAAAAGAAATTCTCATTAAAAAAAAAAAAAGGGCTGGGGATTTAGCTCAGCGGCATGAGCACCTGCCTTGCAAGCAGGCAGTTGTGAGTTCAATCCCCGGTACCGATAAAAAAAGAAAAAGACAAAAAAGAAATTCTCATTAAGAGTCAAAATTTAATAGAGCTCAAAATATAACAGTTATAATTATAAAAGGGTTAAATTTATAAACCAATCAAAGGTCAGTCTTAAACTGAGTAAGAAACAGGTTATTTATGGTATGGGGTTTTTATTATTTTGCTTTGTTTTTTGAGGCAGGGTCTCATATGCAGTTCAGGCTGGCCTTGAACTCAAAGTGATCCTCCTGCCTCCGCCTCATAAGTGCTTAGATTACAGACATGAGCCACCACACCCAGCTGAAATTGTTTATTTGTAAGACACACCCTGAATAGCTAACCCCTCCAAGCCTAAGGAGCTGCCTGCAACTCTCACTATTCCACACTGCTGATGACCCCTTGCCTTCTCATGCATCACAGGTACATGACTACAGCCCCCAACTCGTGTCATACATAGCTGTATATAATAAAGGCTCAGAATTCTTTTAGGCACCAAAAATTTTATTAACCCACCTTTCTGCTATAACACTCTAAAGATTATATAAACATTATAAACCAAATTAATTTTTTTGACCCAGGGTTATGGCAGGAACTATTTTTTACAATGTGATGGCAAATCTATGCCTGCTTTTTATGTTACTGTGGCCCCTGTCAACCTCTGGCTATCACCGCTCTGTCCCTTCTTGATTATTCCTGAATAGTCTATTCTAATCCCCGTGAAACAGATACTAAAAGGATCAACTTCAATATTCTGAGATTTACAAGAAGCCCCAGCACTAAATAATTCACACTTTCAGGAACATTTAAACTCCCAGAGTTTTTCTTTGCTCTCTGATAGAGCTTCTTCTCATCTATCATGGGCTGAGAAATAAGTAAACCTGTAAACCAAGCACACAGGTCTAAGTCCATAGGCCAGAGAAAGGCCTGGATGGCAGTGTGCATGGCCTTTGTGACCACCACTACCATCTTCCAGCCTAGGGCAGGACTGACTGAGCACTTCAAAGATTCCCGAGCTCATGGTTCCCCAGAGATCTGTTTCATACCTCTATCTTACTGGGACCCCTCAATTCCTCCAGCCACACTTGGAACAGTATGAAGGCTGACCAGCCCCAGGGGGCCCCATATGGAGGACACTGGAAAGCAATTGTAGAGTTGGTGCCATTTGCTCCTGGGAAGAAGTGTGGCCTGGACAAAGACGGCCGCTGGAGGTGAAGGATGGTTGTCTCTCTCAGTAGCGGTAGTGGTCAGCCTTGAATGGGCCGTCAGAGGGTAGGCCCAGGTACTTGGCCTGCTTGTCAGTCAGCTTGGTCAGCTTCACATTCAGTTTGCCCAGGTGTGCCGCAGCCACTGCTTCATCCAGCTGGGATGTGGAAAAACAAAAAGAAAACTGGAATAAATGACATGACCTTGGATCCTCTACCTGTATCAAGCAACCAAACAGTAGAAACTGCTCTTCTGGGGTATCTGTCGTGTGTATTACCTATATTGCACTCTATTCAACCCTCACACCCAATCTCAGTAGGTATGTTCTTCTGGATGCGTACATTCCTGTCAAGAGGAAACCATACCACATCCTTCCCTCCAACTTACCCTACCTAGAGACCAGCAATTCTATCTCCTTCCTCACTTCCACCAATGTCAGTGGCTAACTAAAATGCTTTAGGACATATTTTCCATGAGGTAGAGACAGGGGCATTCCAATTCCACTAGGATTCCTAAATGGAGAAGGGTAGCCACCTCAGCTCATCATTGACAAGTCCACTTGACAAATGAAATAAATATAGAGAAATACGGAGAAAAAAAAGCAATACCTAGGGGTATTGCTGAGGCAGAACACATGCTTAGCATGTATGAGGCCCTGGGTTCCACAGTATCCCTCCATGTAAAAAAACAAAAAAACTATGATGACATTAAACCCTAAATCTTCAGACTTCCCCACTTGATGGTCAGTAGAGTTTCTTTTCTGATTAAACTTTGACTAAAATATATCTATATATAGAATGGTCCATGAGATAAGTAAACCCATAAATTCTTTGGTACTCTTTCCTTCAAGAAGTAGGACCTAATTCTCAATCCTGAGTAATTCAATTCTGGTAAACAGAATAAAACAGAAGCAACCATGTATGACTGGAGACAAGGTCATAAAAAGCAATGTGGCTCCCTCTTTCCACTCCCCGAGTCACTACACCAGGGAAGCAAGCAGCCAATTCCTTTTTTTTTTTTTTTTTTTTTTTTTTTAATTTTTATTTAAGGAGAAAAGAAAAGAAAGAAAAAAAAACAGTGAAGGGGTACAAGTTATACAGATTTACAGAATAAAAAAATGCGCAGTAGGAAATCACTAGTTAATGGATTACATATTGCCATCTTAGAAATAATTGTTCAAGTCACAAAATTAAAGCTTGTAGAGTGGACATTCCACCAATGATACTGCAAACAGTTCTGTTCAATGATCCAATAAAACTCTGTGATATCATTTTCTATCTTATACTTTTAAATATACATGCAGTTATATAGTTTAGAGCACTTTCTTTTCCTCTCTTTTGTACAGTGACTATTACACATTTTGGGTTTCATTGCTCCCACGGTTCTTGTTGCTTTTTTGGAAGAGAGTAAAACCAAATGTGACATAACAGAACAGAATCAGTCAAGTCAAAAGGGTGGACATAATAGATAATATAAAAACATAATACAAGGTGATCAACAATGGTTACCCTAATGCCTCCCGCTATTTCTAATAGAATTGCCTATATCATTAGTTGTAATACAATTGAACAAAACCGTAAAGAATAAAACCGACAAAACCAAAACATTGGAGACATTGTAGGTCTTCAAAAGTAGATAAAAGTCAACGAGAATGGGCGTTATAATGAATCTCATTATCTTCTCAGCTGATGCCTAAACTTTCGAACCTGATACTATCCAGCAAAACAGAATATAGGAACCTCAGTCAAAAACAAGATGGTGAGAGTAATACAGGGCTTCAAATCGAGATAATAGAAAGTCAAAGTGGGTTACTATATTATATCCTGCTATATTTTTCCCTGTAATTAAATGGGTAAAAAAAAAAAAGTAAATAATGGAGTGGAGATTGAGAAAAAAAGAGGGCATAACAGCGAAACAGGGCAGATCAAAACATAACCATTTAAGCAGAATAGTGTTTCACCACCAGCTAATCCTGACCCAAAAATAGTTACCATATTGACTCCCTCCCTGACGTCCTTGAGTACAACTTCATATACTGTAGCATTAAGTATATCAAAACAATGTAAATCCATTTAAGAGAATAACAGCATTATAGAGTATTTAGAATCGACTAACAGAAAATGAACAATGGTCTCTGTATAATCTCCTTGTCTTTAAAAGGTTTTTTCTTATACTATCGTACATAGTAAAATCCAATAAGATACAACCTGTTTAGACCATTGGAGACAGAAGAACAAAAGCTAGATGAGACTTCAAAACAAGATTTCCTGATTATACCTTAGAAGCCTCGTCGAGTGGCCTGTGGGAAGGAATCGAGACCTCCCCTCAAGATGGACAGGCAGCCAACCTTCCAGGCCAAGACAAGCCTTGGATGACAATAGCCCTGGCAGAAATCATGCCTGCAACCTTATGAGATCCAAGTCAGAAGCACCCAGTTAATCTGATCTCAAATTCCTACTCCACAGAAACTGAGAAACAAATGTGTAATTAGTTTTGTTATTGTGGTCTTAGACACGTAACCCAGAATTCATTAACCTACATCCCCACTTATTTTTTAAATTTTGAGATAGAATCTCACTAAACAGTCCCGGTTGGCTTCAAATTTGCCATCCTCCTGCCTCAGCCTCCGAAGTGGCCAAGGTTATAGGTGTGACTACTGTTTCTCTTTCTTTCTTTTCTTTTTTTTTCTTTCTTTCTTTCTTTCTTTTTTTTTTTTTTTTTTTTGAGATGAGTTCCTGTTAAGTAGCCCAGGCTGGCCTCAAACTCCTGGGCTCAAGAGATCTTCTGCCTCAGTCTCCTAACTAGCTGAGCTACCAGGTATATGCTACTGTACCAGCTAAATATTTATTGTTTTAAGTTAGTAAGTTTTGAATTTAAACTATTATATAGTAGTAGATAACTAGCACCCTGATTTGAACAAAACTCCCAATAGCTACCAAAAGGACCCTGACTAGTAAAAACTGCAGAATTCCTTGTACAAATAAGGAAATCAAGGCTCAGAAAAGTGGAATAATTTGCCCAAGGTCATACATCTGGTGAATGACAGGATTTGAACCAAGGTCCACTTGGCTCCAATATTCCAAAACACATCTCAGTAATATAAATTAGCTGCATGTAGTGGCACATGCCTATAATTCCAGCAATTAGAAGATGAGGTAGGAGGATCACTGTTTGAGGCCAGCTTAAACTACACATGAGTTCAAGGTCAGCCTGGACTACACAGAGAGATTTTCTTGAAAAAAAAAACTGAGCTATGGCCCCAGGGGCAGCTTTGAAGTGATCACATAGAAGCCAAAGTCAAAGGCTGAGTTTACATAAGGCAAACATATCAGTGTTGAAATACGCAAAACGATCCTGAAAGTTAAGCCAGGCACAGTGGCTCATAACTGTAATCTCAGCACTCAGGAGGCTGACGCAGGAGGATCATTCCAAGTTCCCAGACCAGCCTGGGCTATAAAGTAAGCTCAAGGCCAGGCTGAACAGTATAATGAGACCCTGTCTCAAAAAGACCAAGAAAAAAAAGAAAAGAAGGAGGAGGAGGAAGAAGAAGAGGAGAAAGATGAAGAAATTGTTAACAACCTGGACCAACAGAGCTGAGTTCTACTCCTGGCCCAATATTTAATAGCTATGAGAGCAAGCCTATCTCTAAACCTACAAACCTTGTTTGTAGGACAGATGTAACAGCTCTTCATGTTTCACAGCTGTTAAAAAGATCAGTGATACTGAGTGGTTAGTACAAGGTAATTTAATAAATTGTGGCTTTCTCTGTCATCATGACTCTAACCATGACACCTAACCCCTTGCCTAGACAGACCTAAGGCACATCTTAGCAGAGATCAAGGAAGAAAGTGAGGATGGGTCCTAATGAGTAAGATGGCACACTTTTTCTTTTTTACTTCCAAACCTGACCTCATTTCAAAAAACAACCGATTATCACCAAATTCAGTCATATTTCTCCCAGCTGGGATCAGAGAAGGGGTCAAGTAAAAAATGTTTTAAGGGGCTGGGGATTTAGCTCAGTGGCATAAGCGCCTGCCTTGCAAGCAGGCAGTCGTGAGTTCGATCCCTGGTACCGATAAAATACAAAAAAGACAAAAAAAAAAAAAAAAAAGTTTTAATTCTACAGCAATCCTGGGAATCAGGAAAGCTGCACAGACCAAGGTAGCTCTTGAGGTTCTGCAGGGTAAAACATTTGGTCCAGCAAGACAGTGGCCCAGGGAAACATGGGAAAGAGTTGGCTGGTGCTGGGGTGTAGAGATTCCAGGCCCGGAGTATACACTCAGATGCCTTCCTAATTCCTCCTCAAGGGCAGAACCAGCCTTTCACGGGGTGGTGGGTTGATAAGAGACCCCACAGACCCTCCAGCACCCAAAGACTGAGAAAACAAAAGATACTCTTGGCAGGGAAAACATCAGACAGATAAATATCAAAGGGAAGTTCACTTGTGATATTGGCAAAATGAGGCAGAACTAAAACAGTTTTCACCCACAGGGATGGGCAGTCTGTACGGTGCATTTGAAGACCTCCACATCTCAGTTACCCTGGCAGGCCCACAGCATAGGGGTCAAGTATCTTGCTTAGCCCTGCATCAGCTCATTTGAAGGCCATAATAAACCTGCAGCCTACAGACTGTACCCACAGATATGCCTGAGTTGATTCACTTGTGGAAGACCAGCTGGACAACTCTCCTTCAAAGAAGAGCAATTATCTCTATTTTGGCTAAACCTTGCCCTAGTTCCATGTACAGAGTGGCTAGGATTTTTCCTTATCCCTTCGACTGGCTTTAAGAATGAAAATTGGTCTAGCGAGGTGCTAATGTGTAGTCTCAGTGTTACCCCACCCCTGCAGCTCCCAAAACACAAGTGTGAGCCAGGCAGAAGAGAGAGCCATGCTCCATGGTACCCTATCCACTAGGATAAGCCTTAAGATAAGGGACTATGACCTCCCAGGACATCAAAGACTACACATCCAAGCTGAAGTACCAACCCCAAAACATTAGATACTACCTAGAACTGTTACGCAGGATTTCTGTGTATCCTTTTCTCTGCATATTGCAGAGGTGATTTCAGGCCACCACCCAGCACTGCTCACAGCACTCACGTACTTCCTGCCACTTTCACAGTCACACATCCCCAAACCATTCTCTTCTTCATGAATGAATAAAACCTAGGTTCAGCCCTGGATTGAGCTGTTCCAGTTAACTATACCCTAGCTGGACTTAGGACCCCTTGGCTTCCAACAACTATAAATATGCCTTAGTGTCTTTATTCTCACCATGGGTTGCAATGGATGTAGTAGATTGGAATTAACTCGCTAGAATTCCAATAATTTTTCCATGGGATTACAAATATAAACTTCCAGACTGCTATGACACCTGCGTAGGGCTTGCTATATCCACCCACTGATTTACTTTTATTTATTTATTTTTTGGTACCAGAAATCAAACTCAGAACCTTGCACTTGCTAGGCAGGCACTTAATGCCACTGAGCTAAATCCCCATCCCCGCATTTATTTTTAAAAACCATAGGAGTTTTTAACATTGAGAAATTATTTCATGCCATTTCTTGGCGTGAGGCTTCTCTTCAAAGCTCAGAAGTCCTGGTCCCAAAGACCCGAGCTCTGGGATGATGACAAATGAGGGGCAGACATCCTTTATGTCTTTATGGACATGTGGATTTGTGATCCCAAACTAAGGAAAATGCTCACGATCCCTAAGGGAAATCCTAAGCCTCCATTTTACAGATGAGAGAATGGAAGCACAGAAAAACTAAGCAACGTGCCCCAGTTACACAGCTCTCTATGGTGAGGCCGAGATCAGAATCTGGTGTGTCTCCCTGCAAAGTTCATGCTCCTTTTACCACTCTAGAGGTGCTCCAGGAATCATGCCCCAGTGTAGGCCTCAGTTTTCTCCAGTCAAGTGGGGAGAATGATTCTGTACCACAGAGAAGCCTTTAGGACCTCTAAGAGGGTAGACCACACTTTATAAATTCTAGTGAGCCCTTAGAGGAAAGCCCAGGATTGGGTGCTTAAGGGAAAAGCAAGAACCTACCTTCTTGGGCAGAAAGTGAACCCCAACAGGGTACTTCTCTGCATGGGTCCACAGCTCAATCTGTGCCAACACCTGGTTGGTGAAGGAGTTGCTCATCACAAAGCTGGGGTGACCCATGGCACAACCGAGGTTGACTAGCCGCCCTTCAGCCAGCAGGATGATGCGGTGCCCGTTCTTCAGTCGATAGCGGTCTACCTGCGAGTCACCAGGACAATGGTGAGGGCTGAGAGGCACTGGCTCATGGTCCACATCTGCCTCTGTCTCCCACTCTGGAGGAGAAGCCCAGAATACTCCAGAACAAATAACCTTCAAATAGGTTAGCACAGCTGAGCACGGCAGTGCATGCCAGTAATCCCTGTGCTCTGGCAGGCTGAGACAGGAGGATCACAAGTTTAAGCAACCCTGAGCAACTTAGCAAATCAGCAAGATCCTATTTCAAATTAAAAACGTAAAAATGGGCTGGAGAGGTAACTCAGTGCAAAAGGCCTGGGTTCAATCCCAAGTACCATCAGTGATGATGATGATAGTAACAACAGTAATAATACTCAATAACTCATAGGTCAGCTGAGATTTTAATGAGATAACACCTGTGAAGCATATTGCACAGCACATACTAGGTACTCAGCAAATAGCAGCTAATGTTATTGCTTCTATTGCTCTCAAGCAGTTCCTAAAATTTCTACCTAATAAACCCTTCCCATGCTTTTTAAAAACAGGAATGTGTGCTGGGGATTTATCTCAGCGGCATAAACACCTGCCTTGCATACACGGAAGTGAGTTTGATCCCCGATAAAAAAAAAAAAAAAACAGGAATGCATGCCACACATGGTGGCACTTGCTTATAATCCAGATCACTGTGAGTTTAAGGCTAGTCTGGAAGAATAGTGAGAGGCAGTCTCATTAAAATAAAAGAAAAAGCCAGGCATGGTAGTACATGCCTGTAATACCAGCACTCAGAAGGCTGGGGCAGGGGGATTGTTTTAAGTTCAAGACAAGCCTGGCCTACAAAGTGAGTTCAAGGCCAATCTAAATTGCATAGTGAGACCCTGTCTCAAAAAGACCAAAAGAAAGAAGGTGGGGGGAATATATGAGTGCTCTCTTCAGCAGCACACACACTAAAATTGGAATGCATGAGCTGGGCATAGTGGCTCACACTTAATAATTCCAGCACTCAGGAGGCTGAGGCAAGAGGTTCCCTGCAAGTTCAAGGCCAGCCTGGATTATACAGTGGGGTCAAGGCCAGCCTGAACTGCATAGTGAAACTGTGACTCAAAAACAAACAAACAAAACAAAACAAAAAAGGTCACACCACCAGAGAATCAGTTATGAGCACATGCTTTAGCACACGCAAGACCCAAGGTTCCATCAGCAGCAGAATAACAACAAAATGAGTTGCTTAGCTTGAGTAATCGCTTGATATATAAAGTCATAATGTTTTCTAGAGAAAATAAACCCAAATAAAATATCATATTCCCTGAAGAAATTTTATCTTTCAGGTCATCTGCAAACCTGTCCTTGTCCCAGCTCAGAAAATAGCCTACTTTTCCGCTGTTCCAGCCAGAAGAAACTCAGCACCCTTTTTGGTTTCCCCCCCACTTAACCCCTGGGTGAGCCCAATCCCCAGCACTCTCCAGGTGGAGGCTGCCATCATTCCACAGGACACCAAGAGCGCCCTCCCCTTCCCACCCTGTGCCACTGCTTCCATTTTCCACATGGTAGCAAGAAAGATCGATCTTTCTTTCTTTTTTATTTTTTTGAGGCAGGGTCTCACTATGTAGTTCAGGCTGGCCTCGAACTCACAACATAGCCCAGGCTGATCTTGAACTTGCAAACGGTTCTCCTGCCTCAGTCTCCCAAGTGCTGGGATTACAGAAGTGCACCACCACACGGGGTTACAAGGATCTTTCTGAAACAGCAACCTCACCACATATGGCTCACCTGCCTCTACCCTCAGGGACTCCAGCTGCCCTCAGGATCAAGCCTGACACTGAAGCTTAGCTCTGGAACCAGGCTCTCTTCCCCACACTCCACCATCTGGGTTGCGGTAACCTCTTAACCTGGGCTCCTGGGTATGTGACCCCCACATGGCCCTCTCCATGCCCCTCCACTGCCCAGTCTGCTGGCAGGGCTGAGGATTCTCACCTGGGGTTTGATGTTCACCTTCTCCACAGCATTCTCATTAAGCCACTTCACATCAATCTCCACATCAAAGTGTCCAATGTTACACACGATAGCATCATCCTTCATCTGTTCGAAGTGCCTATGGGGAGGGCCCAAGCCCATGGCAGACCATCAGCAATGAAGAGCAGTCCCGAGTCTGCCCCACTCCATCACTCCCCAGGGCCCACACGTGGCACCTACCGACCAAGGATAATGTCCACACAGCCCGTGGTGGTGACAAAGATGTTGCCCTCCTGACAGGCCTCGTCCATGGTAGTTACCTCATAGCCTGTATAGACAACAGCTGTGGGTTATCTAGGGTGGCTGTGCCCCTTCTCTTCCCCAGTGGCTGACAGTCAACCCTCGCTTTACCATACCCTCCATGGCAGCCTGCAGTGCATTGATGGGGTCGATCTCAGTGATGATGACACGGGCTCCAAAACCCCGTAGGGCCTGGGCACAACCCTTGCCCACATCGCCATAGCCTGCGACAACTGCAACCTTGCCTGCAATCATCACATCTGTGGCCCGTTTGATGCCATCTATGAGGGATTCCCGGCAGCCATAGAGGTTGTCAAACTTGCTCTGAAAGCCAAGAGAACAAGGGAATGAGGGGGCCAGTAAAGCCTTGAACCCCAATCCCAGAGTATTTTGTAGAGCCCTGGAGCCTCAGGTTCTCTCAGCACCTCTGCCTGAAGTGATCCTCCTCTGGGATTCTTCCCACTCCCTAATGCCCCCAGATGCCCCTCATTGGACCACCTCCCAGACCTCCTCCCTACTCTTTCTCTGTTGGTCTAGAAGCCTTCCTAGGAATTAATCACTAAGACGGACTGCTAGGTCCATAAATTTGCATAACCTCAAAGCTCTTAACAAAGCCATGTTCTTGGGACTAGGGATTTAGCTCAGCGGCATAAGTGCCTGTCTTGCAAATGTGTGGTCGTGAGTTCAATCCCTGGTACCGATAAAAACGAAAAAGACAAAAAACAAAAACCAAAGCCATGTTCATGAAACCCAGCTCAGAGAGGCCCACTGTGTAGCTCACTCTTCCTTTCTCTAACGCACCCACTACCCTCAGTCTGCAGCCCCTTTCCACCTCCATGGGCGCCCTTCGCAGGCCCACTCCTCAGCTGCACCAGGAGCCAGCAGCTGGAGCATTCATTACCAGGGCTCACCTTGGTGACAGAGTCATTGACATTGATGGCAGGCACCTTCAGTATCCCCTTGGCCATCATCTTGTATAGGTTGTGGACCCCAGTCGTGGTTTCCTCAGAAATGCCTCGGATGCCTGACCAAGAAGGGAAGGGCATCAGAGACCACATCTCACTCATGCAAATTCTTCATTTTGCCCGGTGTTGTTCCTTCCGGGCTCCCATCTCCACGACTGATACCACAGCCAGTGCAATGTCTCTGCGTAAGTGTCATCTATACAGAATCTGTCACCAGGCTTCGTGACCCCACCTCCCCAAATCCCTCAACCTCTGCAGTCCCATTGCCCCTGCCTTAGTCCCTGTCACTGTCATTTCTCATTGTTTTTTTTTTTTCATAAAGCACCCATTAGCTACCTTTAGCCTTTATTTTCAGAGAATTCTTTTCAAAAACCTCTGATTATTTCCTTTTGCTCTCTGGATCAAGCCAAATTATTTTCTCTTGGCATATTCAGATCACAACTAACGCTCCATCTACATCCTGTAATATTTCCTAAGGAAAGATCATTGTAATTCTATTGGCTTCATTCCTGTTTTCTGAATAATCAATCCTTTCCTGTCTTTATCTTTGTCGTACCCCATTTCCAACTACTCCCCTTCCTGCCCTGCCTTTAACAAAGCTGGGTCCTTCTCAGTGTTAGAGCAGGGTTACCTAGTGTTCCAGGCCCATTTCTAGCCCTCCCCCATCCCTTGAACCATCAACTCAGCTGCTCCCACCCAGCCAAGCCAAGCAAATCCCTTATCCTAAGTCAGAAGGGTCAAGCCCTAGCATGACCGTGGGAATCCTCTGTCCTTCGGCCTTCCACAGAATCTGGGAGTTTTGCCAAGCCTACTGTCTTCGTGCAAAGGAGCAGGCTCCATCCAGGCCACAAACATCCGGCCCATCTACCCCACCCTGCTTACCCGACAAAAGCTGTGGGTACTTAGTGTGAATGAGGTTGGTAAGGTCACCGCCATCATCCAGAATCATGTTGAGGGGCCCATCCTTGAAGTACAAAGTCTGCTCGATGCACCACAGGTACTCCTCGTCTGTTTCACCCTTCCAAGCGTACACTGGAGGGTAAGTAGCACATCAGGACCTTACCTTCCCCACTAGCACCTTTGTTCTAGGGAACCGCTCAAGTAGAATCAATACTGTCCCCTTCCCAACTCCCATCCTCAGCCATGTCCAGCCACCCTGGGAACTCAATAGCAGTAAGAGCACTACTTGGAGCCAGACAGGCCTGAGTTCAAATCCTAGCTTTGTCACCTACCAGCTGTGTGACCTTGAACTAATCATTTCATTTCTCTGAACCTCAGTTTTCTCTTCAATAAATAAGTCTCACAACAGTATGTCTGGCCAAAGAAAAAACATTTTTTCTGGCCAAAAAATTACTAAAGGCAGTTACTACATGTAGAATACTTTCTTTGTACCAGACATGATTCCGACTGCTCCATTTCAATTTTTCTTAGAGAAACCCTGTGAAGCAGGATTAGCATCATTACCATCCCAGGGCCCACATCAGGGCAAAGATATGCCTGTGTCTTTTAGCACAGCAATCTAGGGAAGGCATCAGAACCAAAGTTACTGACCGCCAATCAAAGCTCCCCCCATCATATGGTATGACTGGAACACCACTGCAAGTCCCCCCCAGGATCCTCCTTTGAGCAAAGGACACTGGCCATGCAGGGACAGCTGCCCGCTCCTCAGCTGGAGAAGGCAGTCATGGTGCCTAGCCAGAGTGCTGGACCCTAGTGTTCAACCCTAGTCAGTCACAACACAATTCCTCTCTCTGCTTGTGATTGATAAGGAGCAATACTGAATGTCTTATTTAATCACCATCAGACCTAACCATTTCCTTCCCTAAGCCCACACAGACATGTGCCCTGTTCAGCAGTTCGTGAGAAAGTCCTTCCTCATTAGCCCTAGTCTTTTGCCAGGTCCCTAAATTACCACCCTCAGTCAACAGATCTCTGACAATCCTCTGCCCTATCCTTCAGGTTTTTGTTTTGTTTTTTCTAATACCAGGAATCAAACTCACAATTTTGCGCTTGCCAGGCAGGCACTGTACTGCTGCGCTATATCCCAGGCCCCTTCCCCCATCTTTTTGAAAACAAATTCATACTTTTCCTTTAACGAACTTCCCCTCTTCTATATCATGTGGCTGCCACAGATCCTGCCCTTCCGGGTCCCAAGCTGCAGATGGCTCAATAAGCAGCTTCTAGAGGATTTTAGAGGATGATGAGATAAAAAAAACTCTTTGCTATGATTCACTAGGCTAGGATCCTCCCCCCTGCCATCAAGAAGACGGGTGCTGTAGGAGTCGATGAAGCAAGCAGGGAGCAGAGCCCCTTCACAGGGTCCCGCATGCCCCAGCAGCGAGTGGGGCTTTACCTGGGATGCCAGCCTTGGCGATGGCAGCAGCCGCGTGGTCCTGCGTGGAGAAGATGTTGCAGCTGGACCACTGCACCTACAAGGACCAGAAGAACAAAACAGTTAGACACTGATGGCCCAGAAGCACTGGGAAGGAAGTGGGAAAAACTCTAGGGCTCAGAGTAAGAGGCCATCGCCACGACAGGTTGGAGATGACTGAGTAGGCAGACAAGAGCTAGAGGAGTGACAAAATCCACCTCAAACATTATCATTCTGGTGCTGCACGGAAGGGAAAGATCTGAAGCAAGAGCATAAGTGAAGAACAGCCCTGACAAGAATATAGCATAACAAGGCCAGGAATATAGCTCAGCACCTGCCTGGCAAGCACAAGATCATGAGTTTGATTCCCAGTACAGGAAAAAAAAAAAGAATACAGCACAACAATGAAGGTGATAAGAAGCTGTCAAATCTTCCAGGTTTTTAAAAAACTGCAGCTCCATTTACTGACAGTGGGGAGATTTCAGGAAGAGGATGGGGCAGACAATCAGGAGTTTGTTTGGAAATATTCACTTTGACCTCCAAGTTTGAAGGATTTGTCAGTACCTGAGTATGTGGAATCAAAGTTCCAGAAATTCAGGCTAATACATGTATTTTGGGGTCATCACCATACAAACAGTATTTAAAGTCAAAATCATGCCAGGCATGGTGGTGCACACCTGTAATACCAGCACTCAGGAGGCTGAGGTAGGAGGATTGCTGTAAGTTTGAGGCCAGCCTGAGCTACAAAGTAAGTTCAAGGACAGCC
The DNA here is from genome assembly GCF_034190915.1 of Cavia porcellus. Taxonomy (NCBI): domain Eukaryota; kingdom Metazoa; phylum Chordata; class Mammalia; order Rodentia; family Caviidae; genus Cavia; species Cavia porcellus. Next base: position 26,931,459 of record NW_026947488.1, on the reverse strand, counting down.
TGAACTGCATAGCAAGACTTTGTCTCAAAAAGACAAAAATAAATAAATAAAATAAAAAGTAAAGTCAAAATCAGACCACCAAGTGAAGTAATGTGAAAAGAAAGAAGAAATTTAAGGGCTGAGCCCTGGAGATCTCTGTTGGTTTTGGCTACCCTGGCCCCTCCTTGTAATCTTGGAGGAGCTGTCAATCACTGGCATATTATGACCAAGCTAAACCAATCAAAGTACACCATCCTCCAGCACCTATGATTGGCCCAGGATAGGAACACAACCTTGGAGGACCAATAAGAAGCAGTTCTTGGATGACTAAATGGGGTTGAGTTTTACCTAGCAGAGCTCTCAGAAGGATGAGTTGAGTATACTCAAAAGCTTATCTTGTGGTCTAAGAGAAAACCTACACAAGTGCATTTAACCACAAAGTGTGTAGAAAGAAAAGTCAAGAGACACAGCCCCTGCTGGCCCAAAGTCCACAACCATACCTGGAGTCTCCTCAACACACACACACACACACACACACACACACACACACACACACACACACAGAGTATTCTTCCCTGGCTGAACCCAGAGGGCAAGGGACATACCCAGAGCCACACAGCCATAAGCCTCACCTCAGCACCCAGGGCAACCAGGGTCTCGATGAGAACAGCAGTCTCCACGGTCATATGCAGACAGCCAGCAATGCGGGCACCCTTCAATGGCTTGGAGGCAGAGTACATCTCCCGCATGCGCATCAAGCCTGGCATTTCATTCTCTGCGATATCCAGAGCCTTTCGTCCCCAGGCAGCCAGGCTGATGTCCGCTGTAAAGGCAAGATGGGAGTCCTGTGAGCTTCTCCTCTCACCAACCATAAAGCATGGTCACTGTCTAAGGACCTGATTCTCAGGTGGACCCAAAACTCTTGGTCTTGGCAATCTAACACCTTGTTCCCTCAATCAGGCAATAACTCTGCACTGAACTAGGGTAGTCGAAAAAGAAAGACATGGTCCCTGACTAACTGTAGCTTACCATCTTATGAAAGAACACACTGAATCAAACTTACACAACTACATAAAAATTACAACACAGAGAATTACCCCTTAGGGAAACAGCTCTGACTATGCCTCTCCTTCCAACTGCCCTTCCTTTCTATTACCACCCGCCTCCAAATCACTCCTCAATCCCTCAAGATGTTTAGCTCCTGGCTCTCATCTTTCCTCGCAAGTCAACACTCAGCAATTCAACCCACATAAACATTATTCAACATTTTGAACTTGACAGTTCCTTGATCTCTTTTCACAATGTGAAAAAGCTTCTTTCGTACTCCACATGGCAGGAACTCATCAGTATAACTCATGTTCCACTCCAGGGGAGCTGGGGTGGCTTGTCTGATTAGTAAATTTGAGAGGAATAAACTGGCATACTCAGTTTAGCTCCCTCTGCTTCTGGAAACAATTCCTGCCCATGTGCAGAAATTAGGTATTCTCAGCTGCTTTTCCCCTAACTGGTGGGTAACTGCTGAATTTGAGGGTTAGAACAGTTAGAACAATCATTTGGTATTCACATTAAGCTACATCCTCTGGCTCTGATGCTATTAGTAACAAAAGGCCTACTTTGATCTTTCACTGATGCCCCAAATATCTCAAAGTTGTCCAAGTTCTCAGGCAGGAAAAAACTCTGCTCTAAGCTCTTTCACTATCTCAATACTTTTCCTTCTAATTATCTCACATACAACCCCCACTGGCCCATTCCCAAGGTCATATATGGGTCAATATTTGCAAACATCCTGATGAGAAAAGTCATCTGGTATGCTTTTAAATCTTCTCTGGAAAATAAAATTTAATAGGTCTAACAAGGTCTTCTGGTGGCTTTTATCTTTTGGTAAGCTTAAATCCTTCCCAGTCACCCAACAAGATGGGGATTATCGGGAAAGGACTCCAAGAGAATTTAATAATAAACAATAAAAGTCAGTCTATTTCCTACAGTATGTCTAAAAATTTCAGAGAGACTAGGGATATAGGAGCCAGGGCCCAGCACATGCAAGGCCCTGGGTTCAATCTCCAGCACCAAAATAAGTAATTTCAAATATGAAATTCCTCATCCCCATGGAAAGAATTCCTTTTGTTGCCCCTAACACAACTCCTCCTTCCTACAACCCCTTCCACCCACCCTGGTAGGCCATCAACAGCTTCTCCTTTGGAAATCTGGATTTCAAGGAAGGAGTTGACCCTATTCACCTTTCCAGTGCTTTCCCTCTAAAACTGCAGCCACTCAGGTCAGAACCTCCAATTCACTGTTCCTATCAATTTCCATAGTCCTTCACTCTGCATGGTCTCAGCCTTCCTCCTTTCCTTCCATAATTTACAATTCCAATGCCTATCTCCTCTGTGCTCTTTCCCTCTGAGAATTCACTTGGCAAAACACCCACCCTAGTTAAAACCTCCATTGCACCTAAGCCATAGAACCCAACAGGAAAAGAAAAACAACCATACCAATGGTCTTATTTATGAAGACCATAGGTGACCAGTGGACACCTAGCAAATTCCAGTAGCCCTGCACATTCTCCTAGTGTATTTACTCTCCTTTTCCACCTTTCCCAAACCTTTAATACCTTTCTCCATTGACTAACAACCTCACTCTATAGTTCTTTCAGAATTCAGAACAATGCTACTTTTCCTCCAAGGAACCCACGGTCCCCATCTGTAGTTAGAGACTGGCAGTATTCTTTTCTGTTACAACAAATGACTCTCCCCTCTCCCAACTCACCTCCCTCAGGACCTTACTACTCCACTGAAACTGCCCTTCTCAAGGTATCAGATCAGCCTGACCCCCCATCTGATATTCAATGACCCATATTGTGTTTTTCCCAGCAGCACCAACTCTCCAACTTCACTTATTCCTCCATTTCTGAAACCCTTTCTTTAGTTGGCTTTTTGGTTTGGTTTGGCTTTTTTGTACTTGCTGTTTTGTTCTTTGACAGTGGGCTCTCTCTATATAGTTGAAATTGGCCTTGAACTATGCAGCCCAAGCTGATATCAAACTTGCAGCAATCCTCCTGCCTCAACCTCCCAAATGCTGGGATTACAGGCGTGCACTGCTATGCCTGGCTACTTGTTTGGGTTTTTTTGAAATACAGTCTCACTGTATGGCCCAGCTAGCCTCCAACTTACCACACAATCCTGCCTCACAACCTTCTCTAAATGCTGGAATTACACACGTGTTACCATGACTGGCTTTTACTTGGCTTCTGTCTCTTCTTTTTACCTTCCTGGCTCTTCTTCACTGAACAGATTTAGGTTTGGGAACCCTCAGGGCTTCACATCTCCCACTTCTCTAACTCTTACCAGATAAGTTCATCCAGTCTTCTGGTTCTGAAACCTACTCTACGGTTATGGCAACTGCATATGTATCACTAGCCCAAATGTCTCTGAACTTGAGACTTTTCTAAGCCAGTGGTGGCGAACCTATGGCACGTGCACCACAGTGGGCTCTTTGTACCACTGAAAGCTCTAAAAGGTTCATCATCATTGGACTCCACATGCCTACTCAGCATCTCTGCTCAAATGTGCAACTGGATCTACTATGCATCAAGTATGAGCTATCAAAATCTTTAGCCACACAACCTTAAGCCTCTACTTTAGGAAATGAAACCAACAACGAGATACTCTGGCCAGAAACTTGTAAGATCTGTTGACTTCTCATTGCTGTTTTCATCTCCATTAGCTGTTCCTGGGTCAACACCTAAATATATAAACAACCCAGGCACCATCTCAACTGGATGCTCTCCATAGCAGCCAAAAGGAGAGGTTTTAAAAATTTAAGTTCTAGGGCCTGGAGATTTAGCTCAGTGGCATAAGCACCTGCCTTGCAAGCAGGCGGTCATGAGTTCGATCCCCAGTACCAATAAAAAAAAAAATTAAGTTCTATCACCTCCACAGTTCTACTAAAGTAAACATTACAGGATAGCCTCTAATGACCTCCTCTAACTCCTCAACTGGCAGTGGGATCCCACTGTGCCACCGATGTTGGGAGCCGTGGCACTGTCAAGTCATCAGACGCGGTGATTGCGAGGCCTGTGGGAAAGTACAACTGAAGCCTGAGCTAGATTACCCCTCTCATCGAGCCCGCCTGTGTGGCACCTGTTTCTTATCACCCCACTAAGTTCCCGCCTCACAGGGTAGTCTGCCTAGCTATTAATCCTATATATAGCCAGTGCCTCCACCCCCGAGAGAGACTGAAGCACAAAAGGAGCCGCGGGGAGCGGACCGGTAGAGGCTTCGGGAGAGACTGAAGCACGGAGGGAGCCGCGGGGAGCGGACCGGTAGAGGCTTCGGGACAGACTGTAGAGAGACTGAAGCACGGAAGGAGCCGCGGAGTGAAGCACGGAAGGAGCCGCGGGGAGCGGACATCGACACACCTCCACCTTCTTCTCCCCCTCCCTCTGTTCTAGACCTCCTACAGTAACTCTTCTAAAAAGCTAAAGTCATTCCTATCTCAGAGATTTAACCCAAGAAGTCCTTAGCCTGGAGGGCTCTTCCCCCACATACAGTATCTAACACAGCAGCTGGCACTCAAAAGATACTCAAAAAAACATGGAAACAGATGGGGCATGGTAGTGCACATATGTAACCCCAACATTCTGAAAGACTGAGTTAGGAGGATTCAAAATTGACACCAGGCCAGGCATGGTGGTGCACACCTATAATACCAGCACTCAGGAGGCTGAAACAGGAGGACTGCTGTAGGTACAAAGCCAGCCTCAACTGTATAGTGATTTCAAGGCCAGCCTGAACTATACAGTGAGAACCTGTCTCAAAAAAAAAAAAAAAAAAAAAAAAAGCCAGGCATGGTGGCATATGCCTGTAATCCCAGCACTCGGGTGGTTGAGGCAAGAGGATCATTGTGAGTTCGAGACCAGCCTGAGCTACAAAGTGAACTCAAGGCCAGCCTAAACTGCATAGTGAGACCCCCATCCCAAAAAGATGGGGGGGGGGGAGCTTGACACCAGCTTAGGAAACTTAGCAACTTAGTGAGACCCTATCTCAAAACTTAAAAAAAAAAAAAAAAAGTGAGGCAATAGGTCAGTAAAAAGGCCCTGGTTCAATCCCCAGTACCATAAGTAATCTGGAAACAGGAAAGAATTTGGTATAGTTCTGCTAGAGGAACAGAGAATGGGCCAAATGGAGAGAGTAAGATGAATCAGGGTTTTACTCCTGGAAAGCCTGTAAGAGCTTCAAGGGAGCACATTTTTCTTTTAAAAGGCCTCATTAGCCACTGTATGGATCTGTGGAGCAAGACTCAGAGAGACGGGGCTGGGGATTTAGCTCAGTGGCATAAGCACCTGTCTTGCAAGCAGGCAGTCATGAGTTCGATCCCTGGTACCGATAAAAATGAAAAAGACACAAAAAAAAAAGACTCAGAGAGACCTTTCAGGAAAGAGACCAGAAGCAGGCAGCGGCTGTGAAGGAAAGTAACAGATCTCCTCTCATAAAATGTAGACAATAAACACACTCTCTGTATACATGGCTGTCCTACCCCATTATTGGATCACCTTTGTATTTCCAGTGCCCAGCAGGGTCTAGCACAAAAAAAAGGGCCAACAGATCTGTTACAACTGAATAAGGAGATCCACAGAGAGCTGGCATAGGACAGGAGTAGCAACAAACAAACAAACCTGAACCAAATCCACTTCCCAGCATTTACCAACAAGGATATAATCCCTATAATCTCAGCACTTGAGAGCTGAGATGGAAGGACTGGGTTCAAGGATATACTGGGCTACACAGTTCATGGCCTACCACAACTACAGAGAGACCTTGTCTCAAAACAAAAAACAATAAAAATAATAATAATAATGAGGAAAAGACCTAGAGCAGGGTTTGCCCCAAGTGTGACAGCCATTCAATGACAAGAGGTAGGACTGGCCAGGCAGGACTTGGTGTAGCCCCTTCTCAAGGTCCTGCTTAGGGAACAAAGCATACTGTACAATCCTTCAAAGCTCCACCCCTTCAACTACCATCTGTCCCGTCAGCTAAAATAACTTTTTCAATGCACTGGTGGCAGCTGTGCCACCTCCCAAACTTTCAAGCTCTGGGACTTTGATTGATACCCAGGGGGAGCCAAGGACTTGCAGAAGGCTCAGGAATAACTATCAAGAACAGGCTAAAAGCAACGTAAGATCTTCTCTAAACTTCAAGTTTCTTTACCTGTGGAGTGAGGATATTCACCCCTAATTTTGCTGTGTCCTGAGGGTGACCGAAGATGCCAAATGGGCAAGGGATAGCACACTGCATGTGCTCTAGCTGATGGAAGCTCCTTTCCTCTATCCTTACATAGCCAAGGTCCCCCATTCCCAATCTTCATCTCCACCCACAAAAATCATCACCCCGAACCCTAACATACCTCTCCATAGTATGACTAGTCCCCATTTCAGTCCTTCATCTTAACTAGTTTTAGTTTCTTATCCACCCAACAATATCAATAGGCTACTCTGGTGGCTGCCTAATGAGCTACTTGAGCAAGAATCTGCAAACCTTTTCCTCAACCTTTACCTCTATAAGGGAATAATGCCAACATCCAAAAAGATCATTCTGTAAACACACACGAAGCACCAGATACAGATCAAGAATTCCATAAACACTCGTGTCCTTTCTTTTGGTTAATGGAGTCTTCTTTACTTTAAAAGCTGCTAGCCAGTCTCAACTGGCTCTTTACTGAAAATTCTTTTGCGAGGTTCCCAGTGTTCACTTGTACATAACGGTGTGCAGGTGCACTCAGAGGTCTACATGCCCTGGATCCAAATCCTGCTCCATCTCTTACTATCAGAACACCTCAGAATTTTCACTGTGAGAACAGTTCCACCCTGAATCGCAGTAACAATAAAGTGAGTTAGCAGAAAGTAGTGCCCATCCCACAATAAATGTTCAATGAACGTTTACTTGTGGCCTTCCATCCGAGAAACAGCAGGAAAGAACTAACTACTCCCAATTTTTTTTTTTTTTTTTTGAGCTTTTCTGCACGATTGTCCCTGTTGGCCGGGTGGGTGACCGTACAAGTTGAGTAACCTGCTCAAAGTCCCCACAAAGTGCAGACCAGTGCCCGCATTGGGCTCCCTTTCCAGGCCTTTTTTCACACACTCTGGTGAGCGCCTGTGCCCATGCCTGCCCTATAGGAGGCCCAGAGAGCAGTCCGCTCTTGACCGCGACCACCCAGTCTGCCAGCAAGAAGCGCTGGGATCCTAGCGCAGGGTTAGCCAGGGCGGACTGTTCCGGGCCGCGGGCACGTGCGCCTCCATCCCACCCAGCAGACTCATGAGCACGCCACCAGCCCGCGTCTCGCAGCCCGCGCAGCGGCACCGAAGGGCGCGGGGCACGCCGGGATTCGTAGTCCGTAAGCGCGTCCCACGGCCGCCTGATCGCGGCTTACGAACTCCAGCCCCCAAGCGGCCCCGCGCGCCCAGCAACGCGCCATGCCTGCGATTTTAGGGGTTCTGGGCGCCGAGGGGTAGCCCCGCGGCTGCCACCCCCAACAAACCTCGGGCCACGCGGACACCCACCACCCCGCAGCAAGCCTGAGGCAGGTGCACAGGAACCGCCATAGCTGCGCGTCTTGGAACTCACCGACTTTGTAGGGCAGTTTGTCAGACATGCTGGCGACACTTCCGCACACAGTGATGGACTCGGGCGAAAGAGGCCAAACCTCAGAATAAGGAATGGTACCGGGTGGGTGGGCGGCGTGGTGCAGGAATCAGAGCGTGCCACCGGCGTCTTTAAATATGTTCCTGTTGCTTGCATATTCATGAGTCCTGCGGCGGGGGCTGAGGTGTGGGGGCGGGGCCCGATGCGTGGGGCGGGACCGGAATGGACTTCGACCCTTACCGGGAAGAGGGCGGATTGTGTCTAGGCGCCTATTGGACCTGTGACACCCTTGCGAAGAGAGTGTAGGAGACACCTGCGAGGACGCCAAAGGCCTTCGCTCACTCAGTGAACCCGTTGTCAGGACCAAGCTGAGCTTTGAAATTCCAGCTAGTTCACTTCCTTGAACCTCAACTTCCTCGTGGGTAAGCTACACAGGAAAATCGCAAATGCGAGCCGAACCCGAGCAACTTGTGGGCTTAGTGAGACACTGTTTCAAAATTTTAAAAGAGCTGGGGATGTAGCCCCGTTCAAAGGCCCTAGGTTAAATACCTAGTAACTACACACACACACACACACACACACACACACACACACACAAATAATGCCTACCGCAGAGTGTGAATAAAGTTGCATTGTGTCACACATCTCAGACCTGCCCCTTCCCCAAGTAACTGAGGTAAGATAGAAGAAATAAAAGACAAGAGACAAACAAATCCTAAGTAAAAATTGTACTTTTAAGAAGACTGCAACTTTTGGGTGTCAAAGTCACTCAAGAACAACCATGTTTTCATTCCCTTGGTTAAATTCAGACTCCTTTCCATCCAATCCCATCATACCTCAAATTCCTCAGGAATACTGCAATCCATATATTGGATTAATTGAAAAGTAAAGAGCCTGATCCTAAGATAAAGGAACAGATTTAGAGAATCCAAAAAATGTTTAAATGACCTATTTAAAAAACAACAAAACAGGCCCCTACCTGTAGAATGAGCTACCACCCTTCTGGGGACCACCTTTTTCCTGGGTTACCACCTGTTCAAGAAAAGTATAAATGTTTCCTGCCCCAGGAAATAATGTCTCATTTCTCTGAGTGCCCACATTCCACTCTTGAATGCATCCTAAAATCTCTCTGTGCCTCTTACTGCCCCGTCCTGAAAATTCTTTTCCACAGTTAGAGTCAGCAAACCTGCAGACTCTCAGATCTAGCCTGGAGACAGTAACCACCATTGTGAGATTAGGTAAATTTGTATGCAAATACATATGTCGTTAAACAATCTAGAATTCTTTCTGTTTAAACTTTTGTCAAAATGGTATCAACCATACCTATCCTCCTGCAGTTTGTTAATCAGCGTATTTGCAAGAATAATGCATATAGCTTCAGAGTTTCATTTTTGCTGCCTGCAGTATCTCATTGTGTAGAGACAGCACCGTGATTTTTCTGTTCTCTTCTTTGTTCAAGCTGTAGGCAGTCACTATTACATACATAGAGCAGTGGACTGTCGTACTTGTCTCCTGATGCTCATGAGTGATTTACTCGGTATACCTGGAGTGAAATTTCTGCACTAGAGGTGCATCTTTGGCTTTCCCTGATATTGCCAATTGACTTCCAAGGTGGTTTTTCCATTTACCCTCCCATCAGCATTAAACCTTTTAACATTATCAAAAATTTTCTGTCTTTCTCAGACCACACTTACCCTCTCCATTCCTCCTTCCACCTCCATCCTTCAGCACCTTCCTCCAACTTCTTCAGAGTTCCCATTCTGAGTTAGTGTGTCTTCATCCTCCTATGCAGTGTTCAGCTGTGTAACCTTCAATTGCAGGTCTTCACTGAAACTGCCCCAGCTAAAGTCATCAAAGAGCCTGGCTGAACCCAACTATGTGCCCCAGCCTGCATTCAAACCCACATCGTGGCTTTTGCTTTACTTACTACCTCCACATTTCTTCCTCTGACCTTAGAAACTTCTTCCAAAGCCTTGAGATTAATGTTTTGTTTGTTTACCTGTTTGTTTGTTTTCAAGACAGGGCCTCACTGTTGACCAAGCTGGCTTCAAACTCCTTTGGTTGAAGTGATTCTCCTGCCTCAGGATCCCAAGTGGAAGGGACAACAGATGCACACTGCTACACCCAGCACAATGGCTTAATGTTCCTTTTACCCCTTCCTGAGACATCTGACCTACACTTATGGCTTTTTTGACCGCTTATATCCAGATGATTCAGGTATCCAGGGAATAAAACAGTGCCTTACCTCAAAAGTCACCTGTTTCCCTACTCAATCACATGCTCCTTCCCAGTCCCAGATTTAGCACTACACTGAGTTTTGTCTTAATTATTCTATTGCTTTCTCCATGAGTTCTACTATCTATATGCCTATCCCTAAATAAAAAAATGTTTTCACTTTGATTGTTTTGTGCCTTTGAGTAAACAAAATTATACTGTATATATTATGGCACTTACTTTTCTCAACATTTTTTGAGGGTCATTGTATGATGCTGTACCTGCAGCTCAATTTATTTTCATCTATATGTAGTATACTGAATAAATGTACAACAATTCATCAATTCTATTATTGATGAACACTAGGTTGTTCCAGATTTTTGCTGCTATGGACAACCACCCTGACATTCTTTGTTTTATTTTTCTCCTGTAGTGGGGATTGAACCTAGGTCATTCATATGAATTATATATCAGCTCGTTTTTTACTTTCTATTTTCTGAGACAGAATCTCACAAAATTGTCCAAGCTGGGTTTATACTCCTCCTGCCAACATGGCCAGCTCCAAAGTGGTTGCCTTACTGGGGATTTAGCTCAGCGGCATAAGTACCTGCCTTGCAAGCAGGCGGTCGTGAGTTCGATCCCCGGTACCAATAAAAATGAAAAAGACAAAAAAAAAAAAAAGAGAGAAAGGTAACAAAGTGGTTGCCTTTGGCTGGGCATGGTGGCATACACCTGTAATCCCAGCACTTGAGAGGCTGAGATAGAAGGCTCACTGTGCTACATAGTGAGTTCAAGGCCAGCCTGAACTACAAAGCAAGGATCTGTCTCAAAAACAAAACAAAACAAAAAAACAAGGTGCCTCAATCTATACTGCTACTGTCAGGTGTGGTGACACACTCCTGTAATCCCAGCACTCAGGATGCTAATAAGGCAGGAGGATCATCATTGCAAGTTCAAGACCAGCCTGAACTACAAGTGAGAACCTGTCTCAAAAAGACAAAGAAAAAAAAAATCTATACTGCTACCAACAGTGGATAAAAATTCTTATATTGGGCCAGAGATGTAGCTCAGGAGAACAGTGCATACGTACCTGGCAAATGTGAGGTCCTGATTTCAATTCCTAGTACAAAAAAAAATTTTTATACCATTTCTAGCTCTTCCTATTTTTTTTTCAGGGTCTTCACGCTGAACTGCATCCCTAACCTCTTTAAATTTATTTCTTCATTAATTGACATTTTAATTACATTGTTAAATTGCCCAGGATGGACTTGAACTTGCAATCCTCCTGCCTCAGCCTTTCAGAGTGTCCTTCTGTCCATCTGCCAATGACACATGATCTTAAATACTGTAGCTGTGTGATAAGTCTTGAAATCAGATACACTAATTCTTCCTACTTTATTATCTTTCTTCAGAATGGTTCACATCTACAAAAGAATTTTTGCAGGGACTTTGGTAAGTATTGCATTAAATATATGGCAGACAAATGTAATGATGCACACCTATAATCCTAGCACTTGAAACGCTGAGGCAGGAGAATTGCCATGAGTTTGAAACCAGCTTGAGCTGCATAGTGACTTCAAGCCCAGGCTGAACTATATATCAAGACCCTGCCTTAAAAAAAGTATATCAGGGAGCAGGGATATAGTTCAGCAGTAAAGCACCTGTTGGCAAGCACAAGGTCCTGAGTTTGATTCCCAGTAACAAAAAAAGGCAATTTTAGAGGAATTAACAGTTTTGCTATATTGATTCCTCCAATCTACAAATATGTTTCTCCATTAATTTAGCTCTTCCTTGATTACCATCATTAGCATTCTGCAGTTTTCAGCATACAAATTAGTCAGTTTTCCTGGTTCTAGGACACAGTGCCTAATTCCTAAAATTTGGACGAGAGGTTTAATTTGGCTCACAGGTTTGGCACACAGGAGATTCAGTTCATGGTTGGTTGTAAGACAAATATCATGGCAGAAGCACGTGCTGGAGTAAAGCTGCTCAGTTCATGGTGGCTGGGAAGCAGAGCAGGTAAACAGTGCCACAAATATAACGGACAAGGGACCACAGGACACCCAAGGCCACACCTCCCCAGACACACCCACGCATGTGCTGTTGCTGATTTATTAGGTATTTCTTAATTCAGTGAAGACAACATGTCGGGATTAATGGTCACAAAACCCTTACATGCTTTGTTGGATTTATACCTAAGTCCGTCTTTCTCCCCCTTCCTCATTTCTCTGCCTTCCTTTTTTTCTAGTCTTCCTTCTTCTTGTGATTATAAGTGATGTTTTTTATTTTTATTTCTCATTGATGTCCATGTGTTTATTGCTAGTATATTGAAGTACAGTTGGTTTCTGTGTCTCTTGTAGGCTGCTAACTGATTGCTCTTGCTGAACTCACCTTTCTAATAATTTGGGTTGTCTGACTGATTGATTTTTTATAGCTATTTTGGATTTCCTATGTAGCCAGTTATGTTGCTCCAAACAGAGATTTTTTTTTCCATTCTGATCTGTGTGCCTTTTATTTTCTTTCCTTATCCTATTGTGTTGAATAAAGTTATTTTTCACTATGTTGAATAAGAATGATGAGAGCAAGTAGGGTGCCATGACTTGCCCCTGTTGTCCCAGCTATTAAGGAGGCTGAGGCAAGAGGATTGCTTGACCCCAACAGTTTGAGACCAGTCTGAGCAACAGAGCAAGACCCTGTGTCAAAAAAAAAAAAGTACCAGAACTATGAAAGCAGACATTCTTGTCTTTCTTCTGATATTAGAAGAAAAATATGCAGTCTTTCACCACTTAATATGTTAGGTACAGTTTTTATAGAAAACTTTACCAATTTGAGAGAGTACCTTTCTATTCCTATTTTTTTCCTCTTTTTTTTTTCATTTTTTTACACAGAATCTCACTGTGCAGTTCAGGGTAACCCTGAAGTCACGATGTAGTGCAAACTGGCCCTGATCCCCTTAGTATTCCTCCTGCCTCAGCCTCCTAAGTGCTGGGATTACAAGCCTGTACCACCATACATGGCAATTCCTGTTTTTCTGAGTATTGTTTTTAAATCATGAACAAATACTGAATTGCTGTATACTTTGTTAAAGTTTATTAGTACATGTTTGCATTGCCTTCATCATGGGGAGTTGGTACATGTACATAACATATCTTAACCTCTTCCAGTAACTCTCCCTTTGCCTCTGGCTGTAGTTCCCCTTCCCATTTTCAGAGCATTGGTCTCCCTATTTCATAACATCTATCTTTAAATTATTTATGTTTGGGGCTCCTCATATGAAAGAAATCGTACAATATTTGTGCTTGTGTGTCTGTTTTATTTTGCTTAACATTATCATATCAAGGCATATCAACTTTCCTACAAGTGACTTGAAGCCAGGGCGACATCCCCAGTACATTCATTCATTCATTCATTTTCGAGACAGCACTTACTAAATTGCCCAGGCTGGGCTTGAACGTGAAATCCTCCTTCCTTAGCCTCCTAAAGTGCTAGAATTATAGGAGGGTATTGCTACACCTGGCTGCAATTCCTTCTGTTATTGCTTAATTCTATTTCTAGTACCTGCTTAAGGATTTTTACTTCTATATTCATGAGGGATATTAGTCTAAAGTTTTCTTTCTTTGTACTGATTCTGTCAAGTTTTAGTATCTTTGGTTGGTGACCACAGTGTTTACAAGGGAGTGGATTCAATACAGGATACATAATATATAGGATTTCTTTCTGATACTCACCCAAATAATCAAATGCAAAATAGTGTTAGAGATCTGTCCACACAATAGAGATCCATGTGAGGGCCAGATCCACAGCAATGTCCTACATGAGTCCAACTGAAGACCTAGAGCCCATGGCATGCCCACCTCAAGTCCAGCTGGAGCCCTAGAGTCTATGACAATGTCTCATGCAAGCCTGTATCAAGGATCTGTACTGGGAAGGCCAAAAGATCAATAGTGTAAACTAGAAAGGCTGTGTCAGCAGGCTGAAGGATCTGTGCCAACAGGCTGAGGAATTCGCACTGGAATCAAGAAGCAATGCTCACAATAAAGACCAGAGTTCCCCTGAAGAGAACTATAGCCATCCTCAGTGACTGCAGGGACCCCAGCTGAGTTCGTATCAGGAAAACCTGTGTGACAAGCTTCTCCAGAAGAATCAACAGCACACCATCTTCACCTCTTTTATGCTTTTGGCAACAGTCCTTAGGTGGGCCATACACACCTAGAACCACAGTGATTCAGTTTAGCTGGGTGTTCCGAATTGACCATTAGTTGATCCACCACACTGGGCATGGTGGCACACACTTATAATCCCAGCTGTTTGGGAAACTGAAGTAAAAGGGCTACAAGTTCAAGGCCAGCCTGAGCAATTTAGTGAGACTCTATCTCAAAAGAGCAGGGGAGAAGATGTAATTTATCTATCATACCCAAAGCCCTAACTTCAAACACCCAGTACTAAAAAGAAGAAAATGACAAATCTTTAATAAAAATTCTCCAGTGAAACTATCTAGGCTTAAACATTTCTTTCTTGAGAATTTTAAATTACAAAGTCACTTTCCCTAATAATTATAGGGCTACTCAAATTATTTTTTTCACACTGAGTGAGTTGTGGTAGTTCATGTGTTTTAAGGTGTGGTCCATTTTGTTCAAGTTGTTATTGCTGGTATTGGGGTGCTCCAGCACTGAGCTACAGCTGCAGCCCAGTTTATTTACTTATTTACTTATTTATTTTTGTTTTTTGAGAGGAGGTCTTGTTATTTAATTCAGGTTGACCTTGAACTCACTATGTAGCTCAGGCTGGCCTCTGGAGTACTGGGGCTACAGGGATGTGCCACCACATCCAGTCCTTTGTTTTTTTTTTTTTTATTTGATACATCATATTGCTGCATTCCTTAGGCAGGCTTCAAATTTGCAGTCCTCCCAACTCAGTCTGCCAAGTAGCTGGGAGGATCACAGGAATATACCACCATTACCAGCTGAAGTTGTTAAATTTATGTGTACAGAATAGTGTGTGGTGTTCACTTATTATTTGGATGTCTTTGTTAATCTTCCTAGAAGAGGGGCTGGGGATTTAGCTCAGTAGTATAAGCATCTGCCTGGCAAGCTCTGGATCCTTGGTACAAAAACAAAATCTTCGATCCCCGGTACCGATAAAAAGGAAAAAGACAAAAAAAAAAAAATTCTTCCTAGAGACTAGCCAATTTTATTCATTTTTTGCAAAGAACTGGCTTCTCCCCCCCCCCCCTTGAGAGATGGTCTATTTCAGGCTGGCTTTGAATTTACTATGTTGGCCTCAAACTTGAAGTGATCTTCTTGTCTCAGCCTCCCAAGTGCTGGAATTTTAGGCATGTGTCACTATGCCTGGTTTAACACAAATTTTATTATGTGTAGTCGCATTTTCATTCAGTTCAATGTATTTTTTCCACTTTCCTTAAGACTTTATTTTCAATCTATGGACTGCTTAGATATGATTATTTAATCCCATGTTTTAGAGATGTTTCACATTATCTTTCTGTAAATGATTTCAGTTTGATCGCATTGTGGTATGATTTTAATCTTTTCAATTTGTTGAAATTTGTTTAATGACCCACAATACAGTTGCTCTTGGTGCATGTTTTTGAGCACATGGACCTGCTGTGGTCAGGTTAGAGTCAACCAGTTGTCAATTAGATACTGTTGATTAATGGTGTTGAGTGCTTCTGTAGCCTTGCTAATTTTCTTTCTTTCTTTTTTTTTTTTTTTTTTTTTTTTTTTGAGACAGGGTCTCTTCTATGAAGTTTAGGCTGGCCATGAGCCAGGACCAGGGATTGAACTCATGACCGCACACTTGCAAGGCAGGCGCTTATGCCACTGAGCTAAATCCCCAGCCCCCAACTCTCTTGTTTTATGGGTAGACATTTGGGATTGCTGTAACTTCTTGGAGGATTAACTCTTAGATCATTATATTGGAAATGAAAGGAGAGAAACATGAGCGAGAGGGGATGTCACCTGAGTGTCAGGATCCCTATAAGGTTCGGGAGGTGGGAATAATCAATTGTTTTTCTTTATAGGAATGATGCTTGAACTTAGGTTTCATGCTTGCTAAGCAGGCTCTGCACCACTGAATTTCATCCCCAGCCTTATTTTATTTTATTATTTTATTTTGGTTTTTATTTAATTAAGACAGTTTCTCACTAAGTTGCCCAGGCTGGCCTAGAATTTCCTATCTGCCTGCTCAGCCTCCCAAGTACCTGGAATTACAAATGTGTATCACTGTTCCAGGCTTAATTTTCTTTCTTTCTTTCTTTTTTTTTTTAACTTTTTATCGGTACTGGGGATCGAACTCATGACCGCCTGCTTGCAAGGCAGGTGCTTATGCCGCTGAGCTAAATCCCCAGCCCCCACTTAATTTTCTTTTTAAGTTGACTGTCAAGTGGATAAAAATTTTGAAGTATGTGTTGATGAGGCTATGGGGAAACAGGCCTGTTATACATTGCATTTAGAAAGCTTTCATAAACAACTCTCTGATGATAGTTAACAATATTATTACAAGTTCACATACCCTTTGGCCAAGTAGTCCCACTTCTGGGAATTTATCCCAAAGATGTACACAAATATGAGTGAAAAGATGTTAAAAAACCAAAGATTGAAAACACATAAAATTGCCCTTTAGTAGAAAACTTTTAAGTAATGGTCCAGATCGCACCATGGAATACTGAGACAGCCATTTCTTTTTCTTTTTCTTTTTTTATCGGTACCAGGGATCAAACTCACAACTGCAGGCTTACAAGGCAGGCGCTTATGGCGCTTATGTCGCTCAGTTAAATCCCTAGCCCCGAGACAGCCATTTCAAAATAAAACAAAATAAAAAACAAAGATGTTAGTACGGATTTTCAAGATGTAACATTACATGAAGAAGAAAAAAAACCCAGCACTGTATAAAGCAGCGTGCCTGTTGTGTTATTATTTGTATAAAAGAAAAAAGAATAAACAGGTATTTGCCTGTTTATTCAAAATCCATGTATCAGGATGGATACGAGAAGATCTGCCAACAGTGGGCGGAGAGCAGGGGAGGGCCATAACTGCCGGGGCACAAGGCCAGGCTTCAGCAGCAGGCACAGGCAGATGGGCCTCTTCCAGCCTTCGCACCTGCCCTAGCTCCGGCCCCGCCCCTACCCCTGCCCCTGTCCCTGTCTGCATTTTGCACAAACACTCAGATGCGGCCAAGAGGCGGAGACGGCCAGAGCCTGTCCATTGGCCGCAGAGCCCTCCTGGCCTCGAGGCTGCCCAGTCAGATTGCTGCCCAGTTCTGGTTGCCGCAGGAGCTGAGGACACCGCTCCTGGGGGTGGAGTGGGGACGTGCAGTTCTGGGGGAATCACTTTTCCCTTACTGAAGCCGCCCTTCAGAGTCTCTCCCCCACCTCCACCCTAGTCATCCTGGAGATTTGCCCTGAGGGTCCACTGGGCAAAAGTAGATATCAACAAGAATCCCCCTTCCCTACTGGTGGTCCAGTAGGGGCACACCTTCCCCTTGGAGGGGCCCTGGGGACCCATTCTGCACTAAGCTGTTCTCTCTAGCCGCGAGTCCTCTTGGAGGTTGTCTTTCCACCTGTAAAATGGGTGCATGTATAAGGGTGAGCCTCTGAATACAGTACTCATATGTATTCAGATGAATGAGGTGTAATTTCATCATGAGCGTGACCATGTGACCTACTGCTTGCAGGAGGGTAAGGACCTGGCCGCCTGCGGTATCCCCAGTGTCCAGCACGGTATCTGGCACAGAGAAGGTTACCAATATTTTGGGGAATAAATGAATATTCCCAGATGTCTTCTTGGAGCTCTTAGCTTCTGCCCACAGTCACCTTGGAAAATGGGGCTGGGTGGCCCCTGGGTCATCTGTCACTTGAGCCTGCTGGGTTTCAATTCTTTTATTGTAGCATTTGCTAAGATCTTAGTTCAGAGACCCTAGAAACCAAATAGTCGGGTGCCTGCCACTCTCCACATGCATAACCCTGAGAACAACAGGGGTCCTGGCCCAGTCTGACAAAGCACGAGCGATGGTGGGGTGGGAGTGGGGCAGGTGCCCAGAGCCAGCTGGGAGGAAAGGGGCGCGGCAGAGGAAAAGAGAGGAGATGGCTTCTAGCAAGGGGACTAACAGACCCCTCCCCAGCCACTGCCCCTCTCTCTGTCTCCCTTTGCCACGGGCTTCTGAGACCAGCCTTTGTCAGGCTGGAGTCGCCTTTACCCCACTCTGCCAGGCGAGGGCACTCTGTCCCCGGTTTTGGCTTCAATCGGTGGCGGCCAAACTCCACCCTCCTGTGGGGCGGGATTTGAACAACTGATTTGTACGCCTCTCAGCTGCTGTAGCAGACAGGACCTGCAGTTAATGGCTCTGTCTCAAAAACAAAGGCTCAGGAAGTTTAATGAACCTCGCTATAGAGTTGTCTTTGATTTATTTTGGAGGGTCTTAGTCAGGCAAGCCTCTGTGAACGTTGGTAGTGACAACTGAGTGTAATACTAGTTTACATTTATTGAGTTATCTTGCTTTGGTTTCCACAATTCTAAACTCTTTAATCTCCAGGTAGATTCTGCAGTGATACCCACCTTAAAGACGCAAAGCTACGGCTTGTAGTGGTGCATTTGATTACAGATAGGAAGTACCAATGCTGTCTAACCAGCAGGCCCTGCTGATTTCATCCTGCTCGATACCCCTATTCCACACACACACCTTCATTTGAGAGGGCCAGATGCAGGGGTGCAAAAGGGAGCAAGACAAAGCCCCTGCCCAAGGTACCCATTTAGTGAGTGCATGTCTGTACCCACAAGTGCTCTCACACAAACACTCACAATGTACTCACACACTCACCATCATGCACAAATGCAATGTTTATACACATACATGTATACTCACACACTACAAAAACATTCAATCCCAGAACTGAAGCAAAACTGCTGTGAGTTGAAAGCCAGGCTGGGCTACATAGTGTGTGCAAGGCCAGCCTGAATTACACAGTAACCCTTATCTCAAAAATCCAAAACAAAATTTTTAAAAATTAAAAAAAAATCACTTATTCATAGACATTCACATGCTCTCACACATCCATACAATTTCAAACACTCACCCTTATGCACACTGTCAGGTTAGACAAAGATGAGTCCTTTAGCCTTTACCATTGGGCCTGTACTTCAACTGTGACGATCCTGGGGCCCAAGGTTCAACCAATGAGCTGTGAGTTATTTGTCACACCCTTCTATCCTCTGTCCTTCCAATCATCATGCAATGTCTGATCAGAGAAGGTCACTGGAGAACACAGATTGTTATAGACAATAAATTAGGTAAAAATAGTATAAGCAGTCAGACAAGGATGAGCCCTTGAAGGAGCCAGTACAGAGACTAGATACCTGGCAGCAGTCTGGGAGATAGATACCACCCACAGAAAGTCAGGCCTCAAGACAAAAGATCAAACAAATGCATCCATATCCTGAGGACTGATATTCTAAACAGTTCCCCATCGCCCTGAGGAAGTCAGGAGTCACCATCCCAATCCCCTACAGGAAGAGTCACTGCTTTCTAAGAATGCTCCCTTTCTACCTACATGATTTGCTTCCCCGTTTGCCCCTGATTTAATCAATTTTGCCTGAACAGTTAATCTTATTGGTTAACCATGGTTCTGTCCTGCCTTATGCCTATCTGCCTTGCAAGTTCCCAGTTTTCCCTACCTTGAGCCCATCTCACCCCATGATTTTATTCTATAAAAGTCCCTAGAAAAGACAGAGTCCCTGGCAACCTGTTTGGAACCCTTCTGTCTCTCTCAGACAGAAGCATTCTTTCTCTCGATAAATATATTCTGTCCTTAACCTTTGTTGTTCCTAACATCCATTCTTTAATATTGGAGAACATAAGCTTGTACTGGACATATAGTAGGTCAGGAGTTTTATTCCCCTACTATCAATAACAGTGAAAGCATGGAGGGGGGAATAACACCTCATATCAAAACCATTTCAAATCCTAAACTATTTTATTTAACCCCCTGCACAGTGCTAAAGGATAAACATCGTCTACCTGTTTGAATGTCCACCTTGTATTCTTTGATACTGTGATTTGAGGAACTATTTTCAAGATGATAATATGTAATATACTAACAGGTGATTTCTTACTGTTATGTTTTTTTTGTTTGTTTGTTTTGTTTTTTTTGTTTTGTTTTGTTTTTTTGTAGTTCTGTATTACGTGTACCCTTACACCGCTTTGGTTTGTTTTGTGTTTTTCTCTTTTTCCTCTTAAATAATAAAAAAAAAAAAAAAACATCATTACTAGCTGCATTTTGCGTGGGTTGGCTGCAGTTAAGATGTGAACCCGGCTCTGCCTGGCTCTGGGTGTTTGCTGGGTGTTTGCTGGTCCCTTTCCTCTCCCTCTACCTAGAACCGTGTGCCAGCAGGGGCACTGATGTACTGTCACCCTACAGACACCCTCCAAAATTCACCTAAGCACCCTTGGGCTTCTTTTATTCAGTATCACCAGGCAATGGCTGTTGTTTTAAGCCACTAGCTTTGTAGTACTTTGTTCCAGCAACTCTAGGAATCTGATATGCATTTTTAGAAAAAGGGGGAAAAAAAATAGAAGAGGTAGGCAACTTGATGGTGACCAGAGTGGCTTGGTTTCCTTTGTCCCTCTGCGGGAGAACACTGCCCTGAGAGGTGCCTGCAGAGTCTCCCCAGGAATGAAGCATCCTGGCGAGCTAGAGTTTGCTATGCAGCTCTTCCTACTCCAGGTAGACTTGAGGAAGTGCCCCAAGGGAGGGGCTCTCAGAACAGTGGAGAGGGTCTCTAGGAGAGCAAATCAGCCCGACCCAAGTGTAGGGGTACACACCTGATACCCCTTCCACATGCACTGCTGGGTGGAGAGGTCACCCAGTAGGTGAAGCAGTGACAGACAGGGACCCATAGAACAGAGGAGGGCTTGGAGTGTGTCTTATCAGACAAAAGTGATGGCAGAAGATTGGATGCAGTGTCCAACTCTACTTGTTTTCTTTCTCTCCCTCCCCACATTCTCTCCTGTTCAAAGGCATTTACTAGGTGCCAGAACTTTGTTTTCAGTGAAGGCTGCAGAAGATGATCCCCAAAAGGCCTTTTCAGGACATTGTTTGGTTGCCAACTTGGATTCTAAAATGGAAGCACTGACAGTAACCCCTTAAAATGGGAAAGTAAGCAGAGAAAACTGCTTTAAAGGCACCCAGGATGGCAACTTGTAGCATTTCCATGAGTGCTGAGAGCTGGGAATGCTACAGAAGAGGAAACTGTTCATCAGCCAGTGGTGAACAAGAACCTGAGGCTTGCAGAGCTGAAAACTATGCAAGGAGATTGCTGCCACAGTGGTCCCTTGTTGTGCCTGAGCCCAGCTCGGAGCTGTGCCCAGATAGTGGAAGAGGAGGGTCCAGGGGGAAGACAGATTGGCATCTCCTCCCATGCTTACCTGAGGCCTAGGGTGGGTGGTTCTCTCCTCTGGCTATCTATTGTTGCCTAAAACCACCCACCCCATAATCAGGAACATGAAACAATAGCAGTCATTTCTTTTATTTTCTTTTGGTTTGAGGAACTCATGGGCTTAACTGAGCAGTTTTCCTTCCACATCTCTCATTTGGTTGCAGTCTAACAGCAGCTGGGCTAAATTCATTATGAAGGCTTCCTCACTTGAGCAGTTGTCAGCTGGGACCCGCCTAGGCCATCAGCAGGAAACCTGCACCTGCCCTCTGCATGTGGCTTGGGCTTCCCCACACCTGGTAGCTGAGTGCCAAGGGTGAGTGTCTGAGAGAGAGCCAGGCGGAAGCTGTGTCGCCTCTTAGGATCCAGCCCTAGAAGTCAAAGGGCAGCACCTTGTTATAGACAAATACATAATGAAAGGCATAACGTCAGCTGATGGTGAGTGCTGTGAGAAATAAAAAAGATGAGAATGACTTGGGAGATCCTTAGAGAGGAAGTCAGGCAGGCTTTTCTGGGGGCCAGGGAACTGAGTACCCATGAATATCTGAGGGAAGACACACTCGAGGCAGAGAGAATTGCCGGGAAAAGGCCCCAAAGGAGAGAACTTGGCTGGCACAGCCCCAGAGTGGCAGGAAGGCTGCCAAATCACAGTGAGGTGAGCTAGGCCAGAGGGGTGGGAACTGCGTCACACAGCTGAAGGAGATGGAGGCTCGTGAGCTCGTGCAGGGAGGACAAAGCTCTCACTTCTCCTCTTCCTTCTCTGTGGGCCTACCAGTTAGTTTCCTAGGGCAGATGTAACAAATGATCTCAAAGTGGTGGCTTAAAACAACAGACATTCATTTTCTCACAGCTCTGAAGTTAGAAGTCCAAGATCAGAGAGCTAGCAGAGCTATGCTCCTTCCAAAGAATACAGAGCAGGTTTGTCTCGCTCAGTTTCCACTGTCTCCAGGACTTCCCCAGTTTTGGGGTGCATCCACGTGTCTCTTTAGAAGAGTACTTAGGGCTGGGTTTAGGGTTCACCCAACTAATCCAGGATGATCTCATTTCAAGATCCTTAATTTGATTAGATTTCTAAAGATCTTTTTTCCAGGTAAGATCTCAACCACAGGTGCTGGGAGTTAGGATGTGGATATATCTTTTGGGGAGCCACAGTGCAGTACCTCATTTTATTAATATCTAAGGCAGGCCCAGATGAATCTGGGTTTCAGTTCCACCTTTGGAAAAATGATTATAAGTTCTTTCATGGTACCCCATGATAGAGTTATTTCCAAAAGATGAAAAATATTAACAAAAGATGAGAAATATAAAATAAAAAGCGGCCTTTATTCTGAGAACACGGAGAGAGATGACCGGCAACCCCCACCGCTGGCGTCCGGCGATCTCTCCGGCGGACACGCGGCGTGGGGGCCTGTAAATAACCTCGGTTTGGGGTGGAACCTAAGGCGGGCATTAGGGATACACAGGTAGCCCATTGGTCCTAGGTTTGGCGCCATATGTAAATTCCCAGGGGCGGGAAGATGGCGTCACAGGTAACTTCCTAGGGGCAGGGCAAGATGGGGCTTCCTGCTTCCGGTTGTGGCTTTCCTGGCTACAGTGTCCTGTCTGGGCCAAACCTTTCATATCCCGTCTTATGGTTATTATTATGAAAAGGGGCGAAGATTTCTCTCTTTAACTACTTCCTGCTGGCAAAGGGCGCTGTACTGGAGCCTAGGGGAGTCGACGGGATGAAGGTTGATGCCCAGGTAGACGCTGGTACCAGGTGTTTTGGCCAGGACAACTTCACTGGTGAATGCACGTATGTCAGACTGGAAAAACAAAGAGACAAAATGTTATGAGGAGACATGGCACTGTCATATTTAAGGACCCAGGTGAGGTAGAGGGAAAGGTGCCTTTGATTTAGACATATCATTCTATCAGGACCATGTTGAGGTAGAAACATTTCCATGGTGAGGCAGAATTCTGAAAATTAAACGTGGGGTTAGGAGGAGTAGAGTTATGAGAGGTGATTACTCCCCCATCTGAAAGCATAAAAGTTAAGACGGTAGGTGTATAAAACTTGTCTCCGGTCCAGGAGTTGAACTGGAAAGAATAGGGGGAGCAGGGAAGGCAGTGGCTGTACCCGTATAGGGAAGGTAAGGGCTTATGCTTTCAGGGATGTCACGTTTAACCAGACAGCTGAGGGTAGAAAGAACTGCAACTGTTATCATATAGAACATTATGAAGATTATCTTACGCATGATGTGGGAGTCTTTAGGAAAGACTGCCAAGAGTCCTGCTGTAAAAATGATCATTAATAGAATGTAAGAAATTAGGAACCAAAGTGGATAACAAAACATGACTTAGCCTGTTAACTGTGGCTGCGCGGCCTTTGTGAGACGGAGACGGGTAGGCGACAGAAGATGAGATGACCACTCAGAATGATCAGATTTAGGGCTGGGAGGGCATCTCTTAGCCTGAGCGATGTGAAACTAGGATGGAAGTCCAGCAACTTTGATTTAGGCATGGGTAAAAAAAAGCATGCCTGAGCAGAGCCGCTGAGCTGCTGTTTCGCGGCGCTCCGGCAGAGCACGCCCAGTAGGTGGGGCAAGCGCTGGGATGTGGCGCGCAGGAGCGGGCTCAGACTGCCCCCGGAAACGTGTAAGATGGCAGCAGCGGCGACGACGGCGCACAGGGGAGGGAGGGGCTGGGAGGCGGCCCGACACAGCGCGCAAAGCTGGAACTGCTTGCAGGGCGCAAGGATTAGAAAGCCAATTTAGGAACACAGCTGGGTTTTGATTAGCTTCCTGGACCTGTTTTAATTCTGTGGGTCAACAGAAAAGCTACCTAATTTATGGACAGTCTGGGATAGATCAGAAAGGGAAAAAGGCACATGGATGTTAACAAGTCTCTCGGGGCCCGCTTGCTCCCGAAGCGGTAGCAGAGCCTGAGGAGATTCCAGAGCAGAGGGCTTTTGAGCAGCCATCCTTCCGGTAGGCGCATGTGAGCAATCATCTGTAGAGCGGCTACAGAGCTGCTGCCAGTCACCCTGGGAAACACGAGCAGATGGCGTCTCACTGTGCGCCTCGCAGCTAGAGGACTGCTGTCGGCAGCACAATGAAGCGTCATGTGCACTGCAACAGGGCGGCTGTTGTAGTCCACAAGAGGAGCCACAAGGAGACGCCTGTTGACAGTGAGGGCCCTGTAAACATGGCGGCGCCCTGTCACGTGACCCAAAACATGGCGGCGCCTGGGAACATGGCGGCGCCCTGTCGCCATGTGGCCCTCCGGAACATGGCGGCGCCATGCCATGTGGCAGAGGGTTGCAACATGGCGACTGTTCCCCGCGCAAGCTGGAACAATCACGCGACCTGCTGGAAGGACATAGCGACCGAGACCTAGTATGGTGGGCGGGCGGTGAGAATGCTGTAGGGGATACAGAATTCTCAGGAGAGGAAGTCGGAGACTGCGAGGAAGCGCTAACAGAGGGATCAGAGCCGCTGGGAGAGTTATGGGTCCCAGGAGAAGGCGGGGGAGAGGATGGAACATCAGGAGATAACTGCGACACAGAGGGATTAGAGCTGCTGGGAGAGTTATGGGTCCTGGAAGGCGGAGAGGGAGACAATCGTACAGTGGGAGGTATCTGCAATGGAGAGGGATTAGAGCTGCTGAGAGAATCAGGCATAGGGGGAGGAAAGTGCGGTCCAGCGGGAGGTAACGGCAGGGAACAAGTTTGGTGGTAGGCAGGCGGCGGCCGGGAAAACAATGGAGGGCAGGACGGAAAAGTTTGCGGCGCAGTAGACTTAGCTAAAAGTATCTCAGCTGGAGCACAAGACTTAATGAGAGATGGGCGTGTTCTCAGAATAAGAAAGGCTTGGACATAAGGGAGTTCTAATAACTTGTTGCCAGCTTGACAAAAATCATACAAGTTCCTGAGAATGCAGGGGTCAAATGTTCCTTGCTGAGGCCAAGGCTTGCCGATAAGCGGGTAGGTTGGCCAGACCTCCTGGCAGTAAAAAGTTAGTTGTTTAGTTTTTATGGTACCTTTAATTTTTAGAGTACGTAAATTAGAAATTAGGCATCGTAAAGGTGTCTTTTGGGAGTTAGAAAATACGTTCCCCATGACTGATTCAGGCAAGAAAAAAACCGGAGGTCCAGAAAAAAGTCGTCACTTATTTGTGGTACCACGCGGCGGCTACGGTTCCAAACCGTAAACTCCAGTCGTCACTGAGAGATTTACGAATGGAGTCTACGTGGGGTCAGTAACAGTTTTGCCCGTGAAAGCGCAAGGCTTTAAGGGAAGTGAGGCATTCTTTCAGTGTGGGCGGTCCCAAAAATCTCTGCTTTGGGCTATCCGAACCCAAAGAACGTGAGAGATTTTGTGGGCGCAGGTTTGCCCAGAAAGAACCCTGCCCTGGGCGGTCCTAAGGACGTGAAAATGCACAGACCCACGCAGACGGGGAGAACATTCCACTGGGGCTGCCCAGTGCGAAAAGTTCCCCGGGGAGTGCTCACCTGAAATCAGTCTGGCCGATGCGGAGTGCAGGCGGCTGGCGACAGGAACGTCTTGGGAGAGGAAAAAGCTCAGGATTAATCCAGGATGTTATCTGGTTATTGGCTAGAAGACTTTGGGTATGTGGCCCAAGAGTCAGTTGCCTGCCGATCGAGTCACGGCAACAAATGATAGAGTTATTTCCAAAAGATGAAAAATATTAACAAAAGATGAGAAATATAAAATAAAAAGCGGCCTTTATTCTGAGAACACGGAGAGAGATGACCGGCAACCCCCACCGCTGGCGTCCGGCGATCTCTCCGGCGGACACGCGGCGTGGGGGCCTGTAAATAACCTCGGTTTGGGGTGGAACCTAAGGTGGGCATTAGGGATACACAGGTAGCCCATTGGTCCTAGGTTTGGCGCCATATGTAAATTCCCAGGGGCGGGAAGATGGCGTCACAGGTAACTTCCTAGGGGCAGGGCAAGATGGGGCTTCCTGCTTCCGGTTGTGGCTTTCCTGGCTACAGTGTCCTGTCTGGGCCAAACCTTTCACCCCATACATAATAGGTATTCCACTTTGGATTGTTATTGGAGGAGGGTGTCAGCCTCCCCCATTCAGCCATCCATTAATTTTTTTAAAGCTCACGTTGATAAGGCCTCTAGTAGGCATCATGGGAGTCAAAACTGAAGGAAAAGACCCAGTGTTAGGCTCTCCACCTGAGGTTACTTTGGTTGGCAAAAGGCATCTGCCTCCCTAACTCTTAATCAGGGAAATACAAATTGAAAACACAGTTTAAAAATACTTTCATATCATAAGATTGGCAAAAATTAGCAAGTGTTCATTTAGAAGTCCAAAAAAAATGGGCTGAGAGATTTCCAATATATTGTACCAAAGACTCATATCCACAATTCACAAAGAATGCCTAAAAAGTCAGTGAGAAAATTGCATAAAAGAACAGAGGAAGAGAAGATGGGCTGAAGTCTTAAACAGGCTCTTCACAAGTAGCATGTCTAAGTGTCAGAATTATTTCTTGTTCCTGACAACCAAAATGATCCTGACATACATTCTTCCCATTTGTGTCAAACTGCTAGCTCTTTTGGGGCTCACAGTATTCAGTCACTGATTTGCTGTTTCTATCAGCCCTTCCTTCATTCGCAGAAGACCCTGGCTCCCTGCTCACACTCCTCCTCTGCCTCCCAAGCCCTGTCATCTCTTTGGGCAGCTTGTCATTCAATGAGCTTGGCCATCCTCCACTCTGACTTCCTGATTCCTTGCTCTCCTGATCATCCGTGACCTTCACCTGTACTTCATACCAGTCCCTCCTCTGCTAGCCACACCCTGGACCTTATCATCCTGCTGGCAGTAGTCCCAGGTTTGGCTGCAAAACCCAACTAAAAATGGGCGTGACCATAGAGGAATGCTAGTATCTCCTGTTTACAGGAACCTGGAGGCGGGCAGGCTCTGTAACTTCAGTTCCATGACAGCTCTGTAACTTCATCAAAAACCGGGTTGCTCTCCTTTCTGCTGTCCCCACACTTTGGCTCCGTCTTCACGCTGGTTCTCCCTTCTTGCTCGCAAAATGGTTACCCTTGGGCCAAATGTCACTTCTTTACAACATGGAGGCAAAGGGGACCTCTTCTTCCTTCTGTCAATTATGACACAAAAGAAAACTTTTCCAGATGTGCTCTTACCCTCCCCCTCCCACTACCTGGCAATAACATCCTCGTGACCAGCATTGCATCACCTGCCCAGGCCTGAACTCAGTGTTTGCATGTCAGCAAGATTAGATTCCACTTCACAGAACAGGAAGGAAGAAATGAAAACGGATTTAAAGAAATATGCAAAGCATTTAGATGCAGGACTGGAGGTAGGGTACCAAGAACTGATGCAGCAGCTTCAGGCTACCATCCGAAACCTGGAATTTACTTTTCTACTCTACCATTCTTGGTGTGGCTTGCATCAAGGTCATCACATAGTACAAAGTGGCTGCTTTCACCCGTCATTAAACCCTCTTTCCAGGGAGAAGAAAAGAAAGAGATGATGCCTCTTCTCTAATATCCCAGAAATCCATAACAACATCTCACATTACCTTGGTCAGACTAGTCACACGGACGCATCTAGTTGCAAAGATGCTGAGAAAGGGCTGGGGATTTACCCAGCCTGCTTTGCAAGCACACAGTCATGAGTTTGATTCCCCAGTACAAAAAAAAGAAAAGAAGAGAAAAGATGCTGAGAAAATGCTTTTGTTTTGTTTTGCTTTGCTTTTTGAGACAGGGTCTTGATATGTAGTTAATTTAATTCAAAATGAGCCTCCTGCCTCTGCCTCCTCCATGTATTACCATGCTGGGATAAAAGTAAAATCTTTTTCCTTTTTGTCAGTACCAGGGATCAAACTCACGACTGCCTGCTTGCAAGGCAGGCGTTTATGCCACTGAGCTAAATCTCCAGCCCCAAAAGTGAAGTCTTTTATTTCATGAACCTTGATGCCTGGTTTAAAAACTTACTGTTACACTGTCCTCTGGCCCAAACTTTCTTTCCTTGATCTCTGGAAGCACAAGGAAAAACCATGATTTGGAGCCAGACAGATAAGGACTTGAATCCTTCCTATTGCCAAGTTAATTTAACTGTCTGAGCATCTGTTTTTTCAGCTGTGAAGTGAGGATAGTCAAAGTATTGTCTAAGAACGTCCTGTAATCCCAGCACTCTGGGAGGCTGAGGCAGGAGGCTAAATTCAAGCCCAGTCTGCACAGTTTAGCAATTTAGCAAGATTCTGTCTCGAAATAAAAAGACTAGGACTGGCTAGGAATGTAGCTCAGTGGCACAGCGGCTGCCTGGCAAGCACAAGACCAAGTTTGATTCCTGTTATCAAAGAGGGTGAGGGGTGCTGGGAATGTAGCTCAATGCAAAGGTTCAGTCCCCACTGGGAAAAAAAAAATTACCTCCTTGGTTGCAGAAGTAAAAAAACTGACCAAAAGGAAGAAAGGAGATTTCTTTATCATGTGGGAAGCCACAAGACAGGAAGTGGTTCATGTCCGTTTCATTGATTTGATGTCATGGCTGGTGTCTCTGGAGCTTTTGGCTTTTCATAGCTGTGAACTTCGTGGAACACATTGTTCCACGGACAGCAGCATGAAGTTGGGGGGGTGGTGGTTCCAGGACTGTTATTGTGTGCTGGAATGTTTCCTGTTGAATGTTTTTTGTTTGTTTGTTTGTCTTTTTGAGACAGAGTCTCACCATGCAGTCCAGGCTGGCCTTGTACACACTTTGTAGCCCAAGCTAGTTTTGAATTTGCAACAATCCTAGTGCTTCAACCTCCCAAATGCTGGGGTTACAAAAGTGCACCAGATGCCTAGCTTTTTTTTTTTTTTTTTTTTTTGTCTTTTTCATTTTTATCAGTACCAGGGATTGAACTCATGACTGCACACTTGCAAAGCAGGTACTTATGCTGCTGAGCTAAATCCCCAGCCCCAAGATGCCTAGCTTTGTTTTTTGTTGTTTCTTTTTTTTTTTTTTTTTTTTTTTTGTCTTTTTCGTTTTTATCGGTACTAGGGATAGAAGGACTGCCTGCTTGCAAGGCAGGCGCTTATGCCGCTGAGCTAAATCCCCAGCCCCATTTGTTTCTATTTTTGAGACAGGGTTTCTTTATGCAGTTCAGGCTGGCCTTGAATTTACTTTGTAGCTCAGGCTGGCCTCCACCAACTCACAGCAATCCTCCTGCCTCAGCCTCCTGAATGCTGGGATTATAGATGTATGTCACCATGCCCAGCAACGTTTCATAAGTAAAGCAAAACTATTTATTTGGCATCATTTCTTGAGCATTTTTGTTTAATAAGCACTTTCTAAGTGCTAGGCACAAAAATGACATTCCCTCACACCTTCATGATTCTATATGATGTTGGGATTAGATTATTACCTTTTTTTCTTTCTCTCTTTTTTCCTGGTTCTAGGAGTCAAATCAGGATCAGGCCTTGCATGTGCTCTACTTAGCTACACACCCAGTCTTAGGATCCTTTTTTTTTTTTTTTCACGTCAGATGGGTAATGTGCCAATGTCGTAACAAGGTTCAAAGGAGGCACATGTCATGCATGGTGCATGAACACACAATCATCACGCTTATGAACCTGAGGATCAGGATCCTTTTTTAATAAAAGAAGAAAACAAGACTCCAAGAAGGACAAACAGCTCATCCTAAAACGTGTTGCAAAGGCAGGGCACAAACCCAGCTGCTTCCAAGTCCTGTGTTCCTTAGGGAGATCCCCACATTGCCAGTTGGTAGGAGAGTAGATTAGAAAGTTCTTTGTGAGAAAGGATAAATAGTATCACTCTGAAAAATGTAATGGCTAGAATACAAAAGAAGTACTGGCCTTGGACTCAGAAGTACACTATTGAAACCCACCCCCAAACAACACATCCAGATGGATATCCAGGGGCATGTACCAAGTATCCACCTTAGCACCGCTTGTAGTGAGGAAACTGGAAACTACCTATCCACCAACAGGGAAATTAATTAAATAAACTCTGCTATTAGGAAGGCGCTGAAAAGGGCAATGGTCTAAATGTGGACTCAAAGTTCAAATGCTGCCTTACTCAATACAGTCACACATCACTTAATGAGACACATCCTGAGAAATGTGTCATTGAGCAATTTGTTATTGTGCAAACTTCACAAGGTATTTATGCAAACCTAAGTGGCATAGGTCAATCACTTGACGTGGCCTCTTGATGCAACCAAGGGACAGATGAAACACTGGCTGTGGCACCACATACCTGTGATCCCAGCACCTGGAACACTGAGGCAGGAAGATCACTGTGAGTTTGAGGCCAACCTGGGCTCCTTAATGAGTTCGAGGAAAGCCTGGACCCTGTTTAGCAAGAACTGTTAAAAAAAAAAAGGACCACACATAGTGGCACACACTTGTAATCCCAGCACTCAGGAGGCCACGGCAGGAGGATCAACACAAATTCAAGGCCATTTATCACCAGAAAATTCCTAAAAAAAAAAAAAAAAAAAAATTCAAGGCCAGCCTGTACTACAAGTTCAAAGCCAGTCCAAGTGCATAGCAGTTTCGAAAAGATCAAAAGAGAGAGACAGACAGACAGACAGAGGGAGAGAGAGAAGTATGAGATGTATGAAGCTGCTGCCAATGTAACTTTTTTTTTTTGTCTTTTTTCATTTTTATCGATACCAGGAATCGAACTCACAACTGCCTGCTTGAAAGGCAGGCACTTATGCTGCTGAGCTGAACTTCCAGCCCCAATATAACTATTTTTAATAAACTTTTGTGGGGAGGGTACTGGGGTTTGAACCCAGGGCTTTCACACTGAGCTGTATCCTTAGCTGATTTGTTTGTTTGTTTGAGGTGATCTCACTAAGTTGCTAAATTTCCCAAACTGGACTCCAACTTGTGATAGTCATGCCTAAGCCTTCCAGGATGTTGAGATTACAGGTGTCCACCACCATATCTGGCTCAATAGGCCTTTTTTCTTTTTAACAAGTAGAGTATCCCTACTTGTTAAAAAGTATCATTCTAAAATAAAGATAACAATCTTTATGCAAACCAGTAGCATAGTGGTTTATTATCAAGTATTATGTACTCTACATAATAGTATGGGTGGTTCTTTATGACTCACAGTTCAGTACCTTTGTTTATCTCAGGATCACAACACAAGAATAATGTATTTGCTACAATAGTGCAAGAATTACCACATCACAAGGTGACAGGTATTCCTCAGTTCCCTTATAATCTCTTAGCACCATTCTTATTTTCATCATTAACCAATGTCATTTTCACCACTGACCAGAATATTACTACAGTATTTGATGCATGACTGTACTTAATCTCTCCAGGCTTCACTGTCTTCCTTTTTAATAAAATGGACAAAACGCTTTGGAGGTTGGGCCAGAGAATCATTATGAATTCAAGGTTAGCCTGGGCTACATAGTGAGTTCAGGGCCATCCTAGACTACATAGCAAGACTCTACCTCAGAAAAAAAAAATTTTAATGGAGAAAACGCTAATGACCTCAATGTTGCAATGAGGTATGCATGTGAAACATTAAAGATGGGGCCTGGAACTTTGCAGACAAATGGATGCATCTGGAGTACTGGGAGGCATTAAAAAGTACCTTTTTTTTTTTAGTTATTCTTTATGTACTTACATAGAAAAGAAATGTTTAAATCATGGGGTTAATTAGGAAAAACTAGTCACAGAACAACATGACCCCCTCTGAAAGCAAAACAACAGGGCTAGGGATTTAGCTCAGTAGCATAACTGCCTGCCTTGCAAGCCTGTGGTTGTGAGTTCAATCCCTGGTACCAAAAAATAAATAAATAAATAAATAAAAGCTAAACACCACATGCCCCCATGTTTATGTCTTAAATGCATAAAAACAAGATCTGGGAACTGGAAAGGAAGATTTTGTGAGTTTGAGGCCAGACTACATAGCCAGACCTGTCTCCAAAACAAAAAGGAAGAGGTAAAGAGGAATTTTGCTTTATTTTCCCTCTGGGCTTGGCCACTTATTAGCAGTGTGCTCTCCAGCAGGTTACATTACCTCTTTGTGAAAATCTTTTCATCTGTAATAAGGGAGATTTGCTGATAATGGTTGTAAGAATGAGTCAACACACATAAAACATGTACTGCCTGATACACAGTTTGGGATTAATTTTTCTCTTCTTCACGTTTTCATGATACTAAATACTCTGTCTTCTGTCTTGGTAGGAAGACAGGAAGGGCAGGGCTCTCTTTCACACTTCCTCCAGGATCATATGTTAAGCAGAAACTCTAAAATGTGTGAAGCATTATACTGACTCCAAGATAAGGATAAACCTTCAGGTGGTGGAGAAGGCTAGAGGCAGTATCCAGTAGGCCCAGGATACAAGAATGGGGGCCTAGGGGCTGGGGATTTAGCTCAGTGGCATAAGAACCCGCCTTGCAAGCAGGTGGTCCTGTGTTCGATTCCCTGGGACCAATAAAAAAAGGAAAAAGAAAAAAAAAAAAAAAACTCAAAGAATGAGGGCCTAATGACTCTGTTTCCTAAACTTTAAGATACATCATTGTAATCTGCACCATTATTTGATGTGATACAAAATATAAAGAATGTCTAAAGGTTTTTAAAAAATTATTACAATAAAAGACATGTTGACATTGATAGGATTATTTCGAAAAGATGAAAAATATTTCCAAAAGATAGCTCAGCGGCGTAAGTGCCTGCCTTTCAAGCACATGGTCGTGAGTTCAATCCCCAGTGTTGATTAAAAAAAAGAGAGAGAGAGAAGTATAAAACAAAAAGCGGCCTTTATTCTGAGAACACGGAGAGAGAAGACCGGCACCCCCCACCGCTGGCGTCCGGTGATCTCTCTGGCGGACACGTGGCGTGGTGGGGTATGTAAGTAGCCTGGGTTTGGGGTGGAACCTAAGGCGGGCATTAGGGATGCACAGGTAGCTCACTGGGCCTAGGTTTCATGCCATAGGTAAATTTCCAGGGGCGAGAAGATGATGTCATAGGTAAATTCCTAGGGGCGGGGGAGATAGGGGCTTCCTGCTTCTGGTTGAGGCTTTCCTGGCTACAGTGTCCTGTCTGGGCCAAAACCCTTTCAGCCATTATGCCCTTTCAAAATATATTCTCTTGCTTCAAACATACTTTTCCCAGAATTTATTGACTTATTTATTTCATTTAAAAAATTTCTTTCAGACAGGGTTTTGCTATGCAGTTTAGGATGGCCTTGAGCTCATAACGTAGCCTGGGATGGCCTCAAACTCAAGGTGATCCTTCTGCCTCTGCCTCCCAAGTGTTGAGATTCCAGGTATACATCACCATACCTGGTTCTTACCACTTTTCAAAACAGTCCTGGACATTTGTTTCCTGAACATTTTGTTTTGTGAGTGTCTTTACTTGCACTGAAGTAGCTAATTCAATTTTCTGGATGGCTTCAAGATGTTTACCTTTCCTGGTCATTTTTACTTTGAGGAAGAGCCAGAAGTCACACGGTACAAAGCAGGTCCAGCGAGTAAAATAGATGAAGATACAGCTTACTGCTTTTACCAGCATGCTATTCTGTTGGATCATGCTCAGTGTTTTTTAGTGTACCTCATAAAGACATTTATAACCCAGGCGTGATGGCACATGCTTATAATCCCAGCACTTGGAAGGCTGAAGCGGGAAAATTGCTGCAAGTTTGAGGCCAGCATGAGCTATAAAGCGAGTTCAAGTCCAGCCTAAATTGCATAGTGAAACCATGTCTCAAAAAAGACAAAAAATAAAAATAAAAAAAGGAAAGAAAGAAAAGAAATAAAGATACTTATGAAAAAGAACTTCCAGAACTGCTTCAGAAAATGGCAATTAATGATGGAATATATATGTTCAAATCAAGGGGCGAGTATTTTGGGGAGATACTACAGTAAAAGATATTACAGTATCTTTTACTGTAATAAATTAAAAAATTTTAAACAGCCATTGTATATTTTGATCATCCCTTGTATATGACCCTATATATTTTTTTTAAGTACTGGGGATTGAGTCCAGGACATTCGCACTAAACTATGTTCACAGCACATTTTTTACTTTTTACTTTGAGACAAGGTCTTAAATCACTAAATTGCACAGGCTGGGCTTTGTTTCATTTTTTGTTTTTGTGTTTTTGAGACAGGGTTTCCCTATGCAGTTCATAGAGAACTGGCCTTAAACTTGTGAACGTAGTCCAGGCTGGCCTCAAAATCACGATACTCTTCCTGCCTCGGCCTTCTGAGTGTTAGATTTACAAGTTGTGCACCACCACACCAGGTGTAATTTTTTAAATGCAATTAGGTTAGAACTTGCTATGTATTGTTCATGAACCCCAGTTTTAAAGATATTAAAAGGCAAACAAAAATATGGGCACTTAAGCACTGAAATTAAAAATGATCCCCTCTCCTCAGTTTTTAAAAATTTCATTATGTAGAAGTGTAAAAGCATTTTCCCGCGATAATTACTCTGGAGTTTTATGAGGCGGGAGAATGGTAAATGTCAAATTCTCTACACCATCTCTCATTCTCTTTGTTCCCCTGCACGGGCTGAGTCAGCCTGTTGGGTGACCCAGGCCTGCCCTGGGGGAGGGAGAAAGCCACACAACTGAGTCCTTTGAGCTTCTCCCCTATCCCGAGGGCGGAAGCAGCTGGAACAGAGCCCAGTTCCGTGGGGGAACAATGGTGCCAGCCAGCTGCCGGCCAAGCAGGACTGAATGGCCTGGCCAGGCCTGGCCCAGGTCCAGAAGAGTGCCCCTTGCACCTGAGCGCTCTGCTGCACTTCTGCAAAGGTCTGAGACAGGGCAAGTGCAAGTGGAGGGCAAATTCCATCCCTATGCTCAGCAGCAAACCTTATCCACAGAATCCACACATGGAATCTCCCAGCCAGAGGACCTGAAGGACATGAAATTGAACCACTCAGTGTACAGATGGGACACAAAGGTTCCCAGAGGGACTGCAAAGGTCCTGTGGTAAATCAACAGCAACACAAGCAAGATCCCAGACTCTCTTTGACGCAGCAAGTCCAGCAAGCGTGCCTTGCACAACCTTTTACAAACATGCCCTGGTTTTGTTGTTTCCATAAAGTATCTGTCTGACACATTAGATAGCGTCTGATTTCCTGATCACTGGAATTTGAAACAGGATCTCAAGAATGAGTGTCTCCAGGGGAAGGGAGACTCTGGACACCTGCTTGTCCCTTCTCCTTCCAGCCAGTATTTACAATGACACAGTAGCTACCTGAGTTCAAAGCCTATGTCTAATACTCCAAATGTATGTGACCTTGGGTAAATAACTGTCACTATGGTCGCAGCCTCCAAAATCACCCGTGCTGTGGCATCCATGATATCCTTCCCCTGTGTTAGTCAGCCTCCTCTCACAATGAACAGACTGACAGTGTAACCACTAGGCGATTGTAAAAATGATGGATTGGCTTCTGAGGCTCGGCCTGCATAGAAACTGCAACTTTCACCTGCTCTTGGGTCACTTGCTCTGCCATATGGTACTCCAGCTGCCATCTGGTACTCAAGCAGCCCAATGGAGAGAGCCACATGACAAGGGTCTTAGTCTGTTTTCTGCTGCTGTAACAATACTACAGGCGCCAGGGATATAGCTCAGTGGCACAGTGCCTGCTTGGCAAGTGCAAGATCCTTAGTTTGATTCCCTGTACCAAAAAGAAAAAAAAAAAACAATACTACAGCCTGGGTAAATTGAAAAGAATAGAAGTTTATTGTTTATTTGACTCATGGTTCTGGAGACTAGGATGTCCCAAATGGAAGGGCCCATATATAGCAAGGGCTCTTTTACACTTTTGTTTTTTTTTCCCATCGGTACTGGGGATCAAACTCACAACTGCCTGCTTGCAAGTCCCCAGCCCCTAGTAAGGACTCTTTTGCCACATCAAAGATTGCAGAAGGTACCACATGCTGAGAGCACACAAGACAGTGATCAAAAACAAGCTGAGCTTACATTTTATATTAAACCCAGGCTTGTGACAATTGACCCACAATCCACATTAGCCCTCTAGATCTAATTTCCATTTAATGATCCACCTCTCCACACAGTGATTGATTGATTGATTAGAGACAGGATCTTGCTATGTAGTTTAGGCCTGGCTTTTTGAATTCTCTGTGTATCCCAGTCTGGCCTCAACTCGCAGTGATCCTCCTGCTTCAGCCTCCCAAGTGGTAGGAATACAGATATATGCTATTGACACTTATAATAGCAACTAAATATCAACATGTGTATTTGAAGGGGGCATTCAAACCACAGCAGCAAGTAACATAACTTTGTCAATAGCCAACTGATTTGCAAGCTCTATACCCAAATCACTTTGGAATTTCGTTCCTTAGCACCAGGCAAGCTTTAAGATGACTGCAGTCCTGGTCTACATCTTTTTGGTTTTTTGTTTTTTTTTTTTTTTTTTTTGTCTTTTTGCTTTTTATCGGTACCAGGGATCAAACTCACGACTGCCTGCTTGCAAGGCAGGTGCTTATGCCACTGAGCTAAATCCCCAGCCCCTCTTTTTGTTTGTTTATTGAGACAGGGTCAGGCTTCCTTGAGCTCATTCTGTAACACAGGCTGGCCCAGAACTTGCAGTGATCCTCCTACCTCAGCTTTCCAAGTGCTGGGACCATGCCTGGCCCTGGCCCACATCTTGAGTGGATTCTCATGAGATGTCACAGGTAAGAATCACCCAGTTGGCCTGGCATGGTGGTGCAGTCCTGTAATTCCAGCACTCAGGAGGCTGAGGCAGGAGGATTGTTGCAAGTTCAA
Organism: Cavia porcellus; assembly: GCF_034190915.1. Lineage (NCBI taxonomy): Eukaryota > Metazoa > Chordata > Mammalia > Rodentia > Caviidae > Cavia > Cavia porcellus. The sequence continues at coordinate 26,894,434 of NW_026947488.1, read as the reverse complement.
GACCAGCCTGGGATATAAAGTGAGCACAAGAATGAATGATTTGGGGATGACAGTGTGCAATGTATGCACTGTTGTTGCCCCAAATAACATGTTTTGAAATTTTGTTGTAGTTTTATTTTTCTTCTTCTTCTTTTATCCTTGGAAAAAAATGAATTAAAAAAAGTGAGTACAACAAGCCAATCTGAACCACATAGTGAGACCCTGTCTCAAAAAGACAAAAAAAAAAAAAAAGGGCTGGGGATTTAGCTCGGTGTAAGCATTTGCCTGGCAAGCACAAGGCTATGAGTTTGATCCTAGTCCTTCAAAAAAAAAAAAAAATCACCTAATCTTTACTGAATTAGGTGACTACTACTATTCAGCAGTTAATCTGCTACTGAACTCCTCCTGTTCCACAGAAAATAGGTAAGACAATAAATGTCTTCTTTTAAGCTATTAAATTTTAGGGAAATTTCTTATGCAGTAATAATTAATATAACCATGCCCTTCCTTGTCTTTAAAAGTAGAATGGATGATGGTACCCATTTCATATAATCATCATATAGATTCAGAAAGATGGTGCAGGAAGAAGGTTGGGCTCAGCAAACACTTGAGGGGTGGGAGGCAGTAGTGCTGAGATGTAACCAGGCCTTCCTTAATTGAGAGCAGAGGTGAGGAAGGGCCAGAGAAAAGAGGAAGTAGCAACACTGTCTCCTTATTCTCCTGGCAATTCAGCTCTGAATTCAGCACTGAAATACCCCTTCCGAGGACGGAAGTCATGTAGGGAGCTCCAATCTCCTCTCCCTGCAAGGCAGTGTGGGACTGTGTGTCACACCGAGTGAGCCTCTTGGAGGTCTCTAGCGCTGCCATCCCCACCGGGCCCTGGAACTTAGCAAGGAACCCGTTGCTTATTTGCTAAGAAGAATTTTCCCCATCTTAGCACTTTTCAAGGATGTTTCCTGACCCTTGGAAGCCAACCCAGCAAAAGATTGCTTTGCTCCTTAATCCGTGTCTGAGAAGCAGGTTTAAATTTTAACTGTGCTTCTTGACCAGGCCCTTTGAAAAATCACTCAATTTCTGGAGACTCACTTTCTCATCTGCCAACCAGAATTAGTGAGTTTTGTTTCTTGATTTTTAGAGGAAAAAATGAAAGAAGACAGTGAGGAAGGAAATCCTTGTTGATTGAAACAATAAACTGGAAACCACCTCCCTGGGGCTCTACCCTGCTCCCTACCCTGCCCCAGGGGTCATCTATCCACAGCTAGAGTCAGTCACTTAACTCTCATATGTAAGTTTTGTCCTGCTCCGTGCTGGAACCAACTTAGTTTTGTTGTTTGTTCATTCATTTTTTTAAAGACAGGGTCTCTGTGCAGTTCAGGATGGCCTTGAGCTCGATATGTGGCCCAGACTTGCCTTGAACTCATGACAATCCTCCTGCCTCAGCCTCCACAGTGCTGGGATTACAACTTTGTTTTTTTTTTTTTTTGTTTGTTTGTTTGTTTTCTTTTTGAGACAGGGTCTCGCTCTGCAGTTCAGGATGGCCTTGAGCTCACTTTGTAGCCCAGGCTGGTCTCGAACTCACAATGATCCTCCTGCCTCAGCCTCCCGAGTGCTGGGATTACAGGCGTGAGCCACCACGCCCGGCTACAACTTTGTTTTTATAATAGGGAACTTTAAAGAGATTTAACCTCTTCAGTCCAGGATCCAGCAGTAATTTACAAATGTATCCTGGTGCCTTTTTCCTTTGGCCCAGCTCAGTTTAAAATAAGTTATTTTTAAATCACCACAGTAATAAAATCACATTATAGAATACTGGTCCTTAAATTTGGGTGCACAGGGCAATTCACTTTTGGAACTCTCCTCTCTCAGGAGCTATTTCTCAATAAATCTTTCCTACTCTTAACTGCCACTGTTCCTTAGAATTCATTCTTGGGAGTTTGGAGAACATGAACTTGGCACATCTGACATCTAGCAGGTTGGGAGTTGTATTTCTCCTGTGTCGTAGGTTCTCTGATTCTTGTCACAGAAAAAGAATCTTTGGGATCACGCAGAGGCTGTGTGAGGGCTGAAGTGAGGAGGAGGCCCTCCACAAGCCAGCAAAGAGCCCTCCTCGGGAAGTAAACCCTGCAGCAGCTGATCTGCACCTCCTTCCTCTAGAACTGTGAGCAAGAAAAACCCATTTCTGAAGAATTACTCAGGCAGCCTGTTGTGGTTTCAACCTACATCTCTTTTCTAAAGGGCATGACCTCATAGGTGGGGCTTTAAGGTGGTAATTAGCTCCTGGGAGCAGGATCCCCATCACTGGATTAGTCCACACTGGGAAGGGAAGTCTGGTCAGAAGAGGCGGGGCACAGGGGCGTGGCCTGGGAGCGTGTCTCCTGCGCATTCCTTGAATTTTTGCCACTTCCTGCCTGCCATGTCCTGGACAGTTCCTCTCTGCCTTGCTACCCGTCCTTAGAGCCAGCAAGTATGGACAGAAATCTCTGTAAACTGTGAGCCAAAATAAACCTTTGCTTCCATTGGTTTTTTTTTGTTTGTTTGTTTGTTTTTGTTTTTGTTTTTGTTTTGTTTTGTTTGGTCTTTTTGAGACAGTTTCACTATGTATTACAGGTTGGCCTTGAACTCACTTTGTAGACTAGGCCAGTCTTAAACTGGTGGCAGTCTTCCTGCCTCAGCCTCCTCAGTGCTGGAATTACAGGCACCATACCTGGATCCTTCTTTAAAAATTTTTTTGGGGAATGCACATTGAATTAGCCTGAGTAGTTATCTTAGTTACTTTTACTTTTCTTGCTGCTGAGACAAAATACTTGCACTCACAAGTTAAAGGAGGAAAGTCTTATTGAGTTCACAGTTTTTGTCAGTCTCAGTCCATAATCAGCTGGCTCCAAGGCAAGATGGATGGCAAACAGGTATCTCAGAGGAGAAATAGTTCATGGTGGGCAGAAGCAGCAAAGCAATTAAGGACTCACCGCAGCTGTGGTTTTGTTTGTTTGTTTGTTTTGTCTTTTTTTGAGACAGGGTCGCCCTATACAGTTCAGGCTGGCCTCAAGCTCACTTTGTAACCCAGGCTAGTCTCGAACTTGCAACAATCCTCCCACCTCAGCCTCCCAAGTGCTGGGATTACAGGCATGAGCCACCACGCCCGGCCATAGTTGTGCTTTTATCCTTTTATCTTACCCAGGCTACTTAGGATGGGTAGCACTCACACTCTGAATCCTAGTGCCCTTGAGGCTACATGGCACCATGAGTCAACCCCAGCATTACACACTCTAGATCCAGGCACCTCTGAAAAAGCCCTTTATATGAACACATAAGGCTTTGGGGGACATCTAGACACAAGTTGCAATAGGGATTGACATTGGTACCTAAGTTTCGCCTCCAAGATCTGGATTTAATTGTTTAGGATGTGGCCTAGACGTTGAAACATTTTTAAAGGTCCCCTTGCCTTCCTCCCTAGAAGTTAGGAAAGAAGAAATTAGATGGATTTACCCTTCCATCTGAAAATAAAACGTAACAAAACAAAAACAGGAAAATATGAAACAACTTTTTTTGAGAAAGGACATCAAGCAATGAAAGACAGTGATACCTGTAAGACTGCAGTTAAATGAGGTGAGGTAACAATTTTCCAAAATGGTCTGCATAGTTTTCAGGCCCAGGTGGAGCCCAGCTGACTATCCAAGTTAGGGAGATGGAGCTGAGAGTCTAGGGAGACTAAGGAGGCTGGAACTTGCAGGACAGGGTGCTGGAAAGAAGAGCCACGTAGAGGACCCTAGAGTCCATTTTTTATTTCCGAGACAGGGTCTCACTATGTAGTTGAGACTCGCCCTGAACTCGCTATGTTACTGTGACCCAGCGTGCTGTGAGTTTGAGGCTGACCTCAGCCTCCGCATGCACCACCACACCTGGTTGGAGTCCTTTTCAAGTGTTCAGTTGAATACTTACTAGCTTATGCACATGGAGAAACTTATCTGAAGAGAAAGAAAGAACCACCCAGACAGACTAGAGATGATGTTCACACAAAGCCACAGATGCTTGCTGTCTCCACCAGGCACAATGGAAAACCTCATTATTCACAGGTAGAATATTTGGTAGAATACTTAGAAGGGTATTTCCTCAATGTTAAGAAGTAAGCTAAATAATTTGTAAGCCACAGTCTAATATTAAGAAAACTGAGCCAGGTATGAAAACATGCATCTATAATCCCAGTACTGGACAGGCGGTGTAGAGAGGCCAGACTGACTCTCTTTTGTCCCAGACACATTCAGTCAACAATGTTATGAGAAAAGTGCAGGCCTTGAAACACTGCCCCCACCCCAAGGTAAAAACATGAGGTCCTGTAAGGACAAGAAGCAAACAAGTTATATAATCTAAGCATGAGCAATTTGAGTTTCTTTGTTCTTTATCTCAATAAAACCAGCTTGCTTAGGCTGGCCGGACAGCAGCCATTTTGCTGACCCTTAGTGTGTGTGACCTTATATTTTCCCTTTGCTTGCAGAACCTCAACAAGGCTGAAGCAGGAAAACCACAACTTCCAGGCCTGGGCAACTTAATAAGACCCTGTCTCAAAATAAAAATTAAAAGGGCTGTGTGCTGCGGTACACACTTGTACTCCCAGCTGGGAGACTGAGACAGAAAGACTGCCACAAATTTAAGGTCATAACTACATAGTGATACCCTGCCTCGAAAACAAATAAGCAAAGAAAAAAGGGATGAGGATGTGTTTCAGTGGTAAGCACCTCTGAGTTTGGTTGAAAAAAGAAATTCCTTATTCCTAGATAATTAAAATGTCTGTATATCCAAAACTGATGAACAGATTTAACACAATCCCAATCAAAATACCAGCAAAATCCCTTATGTCAAGAGAAAACAATTCTAAAATTCATATGCAACCAGAAGTGACCCAGAATAGCAAAAGATATCCTGAAAGAACAAAGCAAAGCAGGAAGAATAATAATCCCAAATTTGAAGTCATTACAAAGCTGCAATGATTAAAACAACATGGTATTGGGACATTAAACAGGGGTGTGGCTCAGTGATATAGAATAGAGGAAGCAGAAATAACCCTGGGCAATTCAGATGTTTGATCTTTGACAAAAGGGTCAACAATATACATTAGTGATAATAATCCAATAATAATGAATTAATCCAATAATAGTGAATATACCTAGAGCCCTAGTGATGAGAGCAACTAGTACAGTTACACAGTGGGGTCAGGCTGTGAGATTGGCTCTGCCTTAGCTCAGAGCTTGAGTCTAAACCACTGCGGTCCTGGGAGTTCAGCCTCTGGACCTACTCTGCTGCCACCAACCCCATGCCAACCACATCCCCTCTGAATTGGCATTCTGTCCATTATAATGGATGTATCCTCCTTTTTAGTTGTTTCTGTCTCCAGAACTTGTCCCATCCTGATAGCTATCTCTCCAGATCTGATGCTTATCTACAATCTATGCCTGGTTGGACTTTCTTCTGACATGGACTAGAAAAGAAAATGAAGCTGGACACGGAGGTACGTGACTGTAATCACTGTATCTGGGAGGCTGAGTGAGGCAAGAGGATTGCAAAGTTTGAGGCCAGCCTGGGCAACTTAGTGACTGTATGAGACCCATATCACAATGAAAAATTTAAAAACTCAAGGGCTGGGGATGTAACTCAGTGCTAATATCTTTGTTTAAATTCACAGTACAAAAAGAAAAAGACAACAGAGAATTACACCTGTGTTTTTATCTTTATCAAACACTGTTGTACGCCCGTATTGGTCTACATTTCCTCTCATTTCATCTTTATGCCATCTCACTGCCATCCCCATTTTGCTGATAAGAACACAAAAGCTCAGAGAGATGAAATTACTTATCTAAGATCACCCAACTGAGAAGTTTAAGAGGTTGGTTCAATTCTGAATATTTCTGGCTCACCTAGGTGTTTTGTTTTGCTTTGTTTTTTGGTACCCAGAATCCCAGAATCAAACTCAGGCAAGCATTGTGCCACTGAGCTATATCCCAGGCCCCCAGTTTTGCCTTTTGAAAATTATAAAAATTAGTTTAGGACATGACAGCTTTATACCAGTACAACACATTCATATATATATATGTATAAATATATATATATATATATATATATATATATATATTTGGTTTTTTTTTTGCACTGGGGATTGAACTCATGACTTCATGCTTACCAGGCAGCCACCACTGAACTAAATCCCCAGTACCAAAATAATTTCTTAAAAACTATTTCTAGGGGCTGGGGATTTAGCTCAGCGGCATAACCCCCTGCCTTCAAGCAGGCAGTCATGAGTTCGATCCCTGATACCGATAAAAAGGAAAAAGACAAAAAAACTACTTCTATAAAGCTGGGCATGGTGGCACACTCCTGTAATCACAGCACTTGGGAGGCTGAGGCAGAATTGTTTGCAAATTCGAGACAAGCCAGGGCTACAAACTGAGCCCAAGGCCAGCGTGAACTGCTTGGCAAGATACTTTCAAAAAGACCAAAAAAAAAAAAAAAAAAAAAAAAAAACTTCTATAAATTGGACCTCAGTTTATCAATGCAGCTGGCATTTCCCCGTCATGTCTCCAAGAATTCCTCAGAAACTCTGGGAGTGTCTTACCTAAATTTCAGAACAAGTCCTATCAGCTGCCACATGACTTTGCCACTGCTAACCCATTTGTCATGGTTTATGTTTGTGTCCCCCAGGCCTCATGAGTTTGCATTGTTCATTTGTGATGGTTCATTATATAGTGCTTGGATTGATGGTGTCAGTGCTCCATCCACATAGGGTGGAGCCAGGATGTGATGTAATGGCAGGAAGAAGGTGTGTTTCTGAGTCAGTGCTCATCAGAGACAGGCAGCTGGGCTTTAGACACTGTCACCATCAAAATAAGCCACCAGGGGCCAGGGGCCGAGGATATAGCTCGGGCACACAGCGCCTGCCTGGTAAGCATGAGGTTCTGAGTTCAATCTCCAGTACCAAGAAAAAAAAAAAAAAAAGACAAGCCATCAGTAAAGGGAGCAAATGAAAACTACTGTCAATGAATTGATACTTGAAATAGGTGGAAATGAAAATTCACTATACCATTTTTTCTTTTTTAATATATCTATGAAATTTTTCATCATAAAGGATTGTTTGCTTGTTTGTAGATTGAACCCTGGGCCTTGTGCATATGAAGCAAGCATTCTACCACTGAGCTACATCCCTAGCCAGTATTTTTTAACATAACCTTTATGGTGCTGCCTAAATTCATCTTGTATATATCCATCAATGCACAAATCCTAGAAAGATACTGTTTTAGCTATGGAGAATGAGGACTGGAGAGCTGGACTAACTCAATTTGAGTTCTACTGCTACTAGTTACTAGCTGATTTCAAGTTAGTCACCTAATGCCTCTGAAACACAGTTACTGCATCGGAAAAATCAAGTGTTATCTTTTAGTGCCCATTTGAGCCTGTCCTATGTCGGTGTTTTCCTATTTGTCCTCACAGTCCTAAGGGTAAGGCACTATTGCTAGTCCTGCTTCACAGAAGAGGAAACAGAGTGAACTCAGGTGACCGGATGAGTTGACCTTACAGATGCTATCCCATTGGCATCCAAGTCTAGAGGACTGATCACATCTCCTGCAATTTAGGTGTATGCAAAAAAGATACTTTATCCCAATTCCCAGCCATCGGCAGCAGGGGGACAGAGAAGCAAGGTCACATAGGAGGTACTAAACAGCAGAGAAGGGATTGGAGCCTAATTAGAACAAATATTCGGACAAAATAAAATGACAAAGGATTTTGGAAATCATATACTGTAGGAAAAGGGGACAGAGAAGCAGGGAAACAGTAGGACGAAGACCTCCATAAGCTTTCTTCCAAATCCCAGCTAGAAAGGGTCCAGCCCTTCTTAAGGGAGCAAATCTGGCGCTGGGGTACAGTACAGGGAACAAACTCAGGACCTTGCACTTGCCAGGCAGGTGCAGTGCTGCTGAGCCACATCCCTGGCCCCTCAGGGAACAACTAAGAGAAGTAGGAGAGCTGTAAGCAGCAGGGCTCCGCCAGGCCCCCCACGAGTAGTTAAGTTGCCCCCCACCATGCTGCAGTTAAGTCCAAAGGAGGCAGAAGAAGCAGGAGGGCGGCAGAACAGAACATTCACATAGTCTGTAAAATACACAGGCACACCTCACACCGACACACACACACTCACCCACACTGTTTTACCTTTACTTAATTGCCAACTGGACCTTTGTTGTAGGTAATGTCATTTTTTAAAAATCCATAAATTTCAGAGACAGGGCCTGACAGAACAAAGAAAACCAAATCAAACTGTAAAATCTTACCTAATGACTGTTTGTCTTAACTAAACCTATTTAAGAACTCGCACTTAGGAGATGGTGGCCCAATCCAGCTGCGACAAAACTCTCTGTGTGTGTGTGTGTGTGTGTGTGTGTGTGTGTGTGTGTGATTTTATCTGCTACCTAATAAAAAGGGGCTGAAGACAAAGACCTAGGGTTTCTCTGGTTCCACACCCCTACTCCCTCTCACAGGGTAGCTCTCTGTCCCTTCCTTCCTTCCTTCTTTCATTTACTTAGTTTTATTTTTTTCAGATGGAGCCATGCTATCTAGTTCAGATTGGCCTGGAACTCACTCTGTAATCCAGGCTGGTTTTGAATGCGCAGAAATCCTGCCTTGGCCTCTCAAGTGCTGGGATTACAGGTGTGTGCCATCATGTCCAGTTCCTCCTTTCTTTCAAATAAAATGTTTTGTTCTCCTTTTATAAACTTTCTATTTCTAATTCTTTATTAAGTTTATGATTGGTGGTTGGCTACAGTGGAACAGTGGCGCACACTCCCCAGACACAACAGTGCTGGATCAATAGATCAAAAGAAAGGAATAGGTAAGAGATGAGGCTGTCTGTGGACTGCATCAGGGGTTATGAATTCAGCCCTGAGAATGGCCTGCATTTTTTTTTTTTTTTTTGTATTTTTGAGACAGGGTTTCTCTATGCAGTTCAGGCTGGCCTTGAGCTCACTTTGTAGCCCAGGTTGGTCTTGAACTCGCAAGGATCCTCCTGCCTCAGCCTCCTGAGTACTGGACTGCATTTGCACAGGATTCTGCAGCGTGCTACCCTGCAACATTTCACTATGAAAATAGTTAAACATACAGAAGAATAATTGGAAGAACCATACAATGAACAGTCATCTTCCCACCACCTAGATTCTATAATAGTTGTTTGCTATGTATGTTTTGTTACATCGTTATTCATCTATTCCTCTACCTCTCCATGTATCCATCTATTTTTTTGATACATTTCAAAGAAGTGGCAGAGTTTACCTCTGAACATTTCAGCATACTTGTCTTTTTTTGGGGGGGGGGTCTTTTTGAGACAGATTTACTATATAGTTCAGGCTGGCCTTGAACTTGCAACAATCCTCCGGCCTCAGCCTCCTGAGTTCTGGGATTACAGGTGTGCACCACCAGGCCCCAGCTAGCATACCTGTCATTAACTAGCATTCAGTATTCATTTTTGGATTTTAGGATTACAAATAGAAGCCAATCAAGATCTTTAAAGTTGTGGTAATTTTTGTATTTTGACAGTTTTTTGACAGTTATTTGAAGTTACATTGATATATAGTGGCGTGCATAGATCTCATATCATATGGTGAATGTTGACAAAATGCATACAGCGGCATACTCCAAAGAATTATTTTTGGTATTGGGAATTGAACTCAGGACCTTGTACTTGCCAGGCAGCTACTGAAACTGCTGAGCTGCCCCTTTTTTTTTCTTTAAATCTTTTTGAGATAGAGTTTCACTATGCAGTTCAGGCTGGCCTGGAATTCATTTTGTAGCCCAGGCTGGCCTCCTGCCTCAGCCTACCAAGTGATGGAATTATAGGCATGCACCACCATGCCATGCCCAGCTCCCAAATAATATATTAAAAGAACAATTTTCAGTACTCCAGAAAATTGCCCAAATCTCTTTCCTGTTAATCCCCTCCCTCTAGAGGCAACCTTACTGTGATTTTGTTGTTGGAGGTTTTTTTTTTTTTTGTCTTTTTCGGTACCAGGGATTGAACTCACAACTACCTGCTTGCAAGGCAGGTGCTTATGCCACTGAGCTAAATCCCCAGTCCCTGGAGGTTTTGTTTTTTGAGATAGGGTTTCACTTGATACTGCAGGCTGGCCTTGAACTCATCCTATATCCCAGGCTGGAACTTGTGGTGATCCTCCTGCCTCAGCCTCCCAGCAGCTGAGATTAAAGGCATGTGCCACCATGCCCAGCTCATTTTTGTGATTTTTTTTACTATTAGCTAGATTTAACCTGTTTTGGAATATTATACAAACAGAATCATATAAGGGCCTGGGATTCAGCGCAGTGGCATAAGTGCCTTCCTGGCAAGCATGAAGTCATGAGTTCAATCCCCAGTACCAAAAAAAAAAAAAAAAAAAAATCATATAGTATATAATCTTTTGCAGAAGACTACTTTTAAGCACAAAGACATAGCTCATTTATGCTGTCTGAGACTATATAAGAAATATAAGAAATATAAGAAAATCTTTCTTGCCAGGCGTGGTATGATCTCAGTACTTGGAAGCTGAGGTAGGAGAATCGTTGCAAGTTTGAGACCAGCTTGGGCTACAAAGTGAGCTCAAGGCCAGCCTGAACTGCATAGTGAGACCCTTGTCTCAAAACGACAAAAAATAAAGAAAAAGAAAAGAGTTTATTTTTCCCTTCTTTTTTTTTGGTATCAGGGATCAAATTCAGGGACTGTGCCTCCCAGGCAGTGCTATGCTACTGAGGTATATCTCCAGACTGAGAGACTATTTTTTCTGTATTTTGACAACACAAAATATTTCTGTGATCTCCAATGTAAGGAGTTTTCTCCCCACTATGTTGAACAAAATAGTCCTTTAGCAGCAGTGGCCACCACCAAAATGTCCTTTTACTCAATTTAATTCTAACACTATCTAGCTGGAGGTACATCAGATCGCACAGATCAAGGACCCAGTCCCATGAGACTACTCCCCTACTCACGCGCACGTGCGCGCGTGCACACACACACACACAAACACTTTAGACACCAGTCTTAGTAAGGCCTCCAGAACTTCTGATGTCTGGGTTTAAATTTGGGTTCACATGCTGGGCACAGTGGTGCTTTGCCTTTAAGTCTAGTACTCTGGGCAGCTGAGGCAGGAAACTGGCAACTTTGAGCCCAGCCTGGGCAACTTAGCAACTTTGCAGACCCTGTCTCAAAACAAAGAACAAAAAAGGGGATGGAGTATTAACTCAGTGTGAAGGTTCTAGTTTTAATTCCTAGTACCAAAAAAAAGTGGAGTTCTCATGACCCTCTTAGGGTTAATTTGTTAGACTGGCTACATAACTCTGGGAAAAATTTCCTTACTAGGTGGGCTGGAGGTCTGAGACTGCACCCTGCTTCTTTGTCCTTCTGAGGTTCCTGGGATGTTGGAGAGGTATAGGGCGGACTCAATGTTCCCCCAATGGTGTTGGCACCTGGGCAGGGGGCCGCCGTGGCTGGTTCACCAGGGGGCGTGGGCTCCTTTCCTTCAGCTGGAGGTGGCCTCGGTCCAGGGGGTGGTGGGGCTGGAGTTGGGGTTGGGGGAGGAGGCCTCCCTTTCTTCAGTGCCCAGTCTTCACTGGTCTTCTTCTTTCTGTCTGGGGAATTTAACCCAAGCCCCTACCCGCTAGACAAGTCTTGCTAAATTGCTCAATGGGACTCAGATGTGCCATTCTCCTTTTTCTGTCTCCTGAGTAGCTAGGATTACTGGTGCAAACACATCTTGCAGAGCACAATACTTTGAATTGGTTGCCAACATTTTGGACTTGAGTTCAAATTCTATTACTGATTAACAATGCAATCGAGGGCTATTACCTTGCTTCTCTGAGACTCATTTTTCTCATGTGCATTATGGGGAAAATTATAGATATTGCTGTTTGAGTATTTGATTGTTCTATGTATTTTACATGTCTTAGCTAATGTAACCCTCGCACTAATCCTTGAGGTAAGGAATATTACAATTCCTGTTTTGTTTTGTTTTATGAGACAGGGTCTCACTAGTTCAGGCTGGCTTTGAACTCACTACGTAGCCCAGGCTGGCCTCAAACTCATGGTGATCCCATTGCCCCTCCTGGGTGCTGGGATTACAAGATTGAGCCACCATGCCCATTTTACAGTTCCCATTTTATAGATGAGAAATTGAGCACTTCGTGTAGGTTGGTGTGAATATTCAGTGAGACCATGTTATTGCATGATGAATTCAACAAATCCCAGGCTCTTGTGTACAACAAGCAATGAATTCAAGTGCATAACTGATGGCAAGTGAAAAACAACCATTTACTGAGAATCACAGGAAAATGTGCTCAGAGCAACTTCTTGCTGACAAAAATATGGTACAAACAGAAAAGAGGTGTCAGGATGACAGAAAAGCAAAAAGTATTTGCACAGTGATAAACTTTGCTTTTGGAATTGAAAGGCTGTGCACCTCAGTCCGAGTACCTCCCACTGACCCTCTAGGTATGATTAACAGGGTGCTCTCAACACACAGCCTGTCCCAGATAACTCTTATGTTAATTATTTATGAGATGTAGTTCATATTCATCTACAGTTAATAAAGTTTGAGTAGGATAAAGGGGACTGAAGTTCAGGCCAAGAGATGTAACAGGTGGGTGTGTACTCTTAGAGTGGCAAAGACCTCCTGGGTTTTTGTTGTTATCCTCTCTGTCTGTCTGTCTGTCTCTCTTCTGTTACTCTCTACCTCACAAGAGAAAAACTCCCAACCTGCTAATGTTCAAAATGTTGAGTTCATGTTCTCCAAATCAAGGAAAGAATTCTAGGAACAACAGAGTTTAAAAACAAGAAGAATCTATGAGAGAAAGCAAGCTTCTAAGAGAGACAGAAGGGGACCTGGAAAGTGGGTTGCTGACTGACCTCACTTCTCAAAGGTGTTTTATTGAGTAAAGCCAGGAAGTGAAACAGGTTCAATTGCAAATATAGTCACTTGGGTAATATTGAACTAGTGGGAAATCACAAGGTGGGTATAAGGTGGGAGAGGAGGATGGTGATCCAATAAGATTACAAGTATAGTCACTTAGGTAACATTAAGTGGAGATCAAATTAACAAACAAATCCTGTAGCAAGGGCACATGGGATGGACAAGGGTTTTCCTGGGAATGTGTGTTAAGGTGGTCTGGTCCTCCACCCCAAAGTGATTGATGCCTACTTAGAATATCAATCAGTGCTGTTTATTCCTAGGGGGAGTGTATGAGTGAATTCCTTTTTTCTTGAAGTCTGACCTTCAGTGAATGCGCCTCCAGCCACAGTTGTGGTCTGCGTTGACCTCTGGAGGGTCTAGCACTGTCTGCCTGCCTCCTGGGAATTGAACTCAGGACCTTATGCTTACCAGGCAAGTGCTGTGCCTCTGAGCTATATTCCCAGCTGCCTATAATATTTCCACGTAACTTAGCTAGCTATAATATTAGGACAGAAGCAGTAATGGTGTTCAAATTTAAATGAGTGGAGAGGCGTGATTTCCTTAGTTTCCTTGTTCTATCTGCACTAATAGTGCATGTAAAACAGTTAAGACATGATTTAGTAATTTATCTTATTTAACTTTGTATTATGAGTAGAGGGAATTGAACTCAAGACCTTGCACTTGCCAGACAGGTGCTGCACCATTGAGTTATACTCCTGGCCCCATGACTTAGTAATTATAATGTAGAAAGTAAACACCAAGATGCCTGTAATCCCAGCACTTGGGAGGCTGAGGCAGGAGGCCTTGAATTTAAATTCAAGGCCAGTTCGGAGAACACAGTAAGTTCCAGCCAGGTCTGACTTACATAGTGAGACTGTTTCAAAACAAACAAGGAAGACAGGAGGAAGAGAAAGAGATAAGAAAGGAAAGAAGCAAAAAGAGATCTATGAGGGGTTTTGTGTGTGTGTGTGTGTCTCACCACACACTTATGGCTGACTTTGAATTTACTTCGTAGCCCAGGCTGGTCTGGAACTTGCAAAGATCCTCCTGCCTCAGCCTCCTGAGTGCTGTGATTATAGGAGTGCACCACCACACCAGGCAGGTGTTTTTTTTTTTTTTTTAATATATCTTATCTAGTTGGCCCTGGTAATTTATTTAAATATTTAAATGTACTACCTGTAATTCCACCTGGTAGCAGGATTGCCAAGTAACATCCAGGATATCCAGTTAAATGTGAATGTTAGATAACATTTTAGCAAGCTGGGATATAGCTCAGCAGCGTGGCACCTGCCTGGCAAGTGCGAGATCCTGAGTTTGATTTCTGAATGAAAAAAACATAGCATAAGTTAACATTTTGCCAAATTTATGCTAAAATTATCCATTGCTTATCTGAAACTCAAATTTAAGTGGGTATTCTATATTTTTGTTTTGTAGATCTGGCAACCCTCACTGGTGTCAGAGACAGAACTCATGTTTCTCATTTTGTAGGTGAGGAAGCAGCAGCAAAGAGGGGACTAACGGAGCCACAGCCTCGGTCTTAAGTAGTTTCTTTGGATCTAGGTCTCAGGTGCTCTGAAGCCGCAGGCATGTCTCCTCTCCACAAGCATCCAGCTTTTCAGCTCTCCGCTGTCTCTGGCAATCAAAAGCAGAGCAGTTCCAGGGAAGACAGGGGCAGAGCATGACTAAGTGTTCTGCAAGGAAAGCCGATGCATGCCAGGCAGCAAGTGGGCCGCAGCGTTTCTCTCCCAACTTCTTCCAGCTCCGCAGCCGGCTTCCTCCCGTCCTCCTCTTCCAAGTGACCTGGAAAACGTCTTCCCTTGCCTGCATTAGTGGCAGGCTCCTCAGGGCTTCCAGTCCCTCCTCTCTGAGCAAGGCTGGGTCCTGTCCTGGCTGGTGTAGGTATCCTAGGCAGAAGGAGGGTGAAGATGCTCAAGGCTGTATCAGCCACTTTTCCTGCATGTTGTTTTTAAACCAGGCCAAGCCTGGCCTGAGTTGTTGATCAAGGGACCTGACAGCCAGAGCCAGCCACAGGGCATGAAAGAATGAGGGAACAGCCTGGCTGGGTTCCCTCACTGCCTTTAACATGTCCCTCTCTTCTTCACTAACCACCTACTCTGGATTTCCATGAATCTGCACATTTTAGGAAGTAGGAGCTACTTTTTTTTTTTTTTTTTTTTTTTGTCTTTTTGAGACAGGGTCTTGCTATGCAGTTCAGGCTGGCCTTGAGCTCACTTTGTAGCCCAGGCTGGTCTCGAACTCGCAATGATCCTCCCACCTCAGCCTCCCGAGTGCTGGGATTACAGGTGTGAGCCACCACGCCCGGCTCTTTATGTGAGATTTGATTACTGAGACTCAGTAGTGACTTTGTTTAAGACTGCCAAACAAATGTAACAGTGGCTGCGCCTTTGAGAGTTGTCCTTGACAGTTAATTTTGCTTCTTCTCCTTCTCCTGCCATTGGAAATTGTAAAGAAAAGTGGTACTTACATGATAAAGGAGTTAATGGCTAAATAATTCTTTCTTTTTAACTTTTTTTTTATCGGTACCGGGGATCGAACTCATGACTGCCTGCTTGCAAAGCAGGTGCTTACGTCACTGAGCTAAATCCTCAACCCCAAATAACTCTTTCTTTAGATTCACAGAACCCAGAACATCTGATGACTTCTGATGATAGATAAAATGTGTAAAACCTCTCCTTTAAAAAAAAAATCTATGTATCACCTAATACAAAGCATCTAAACCGCTGTGGCGGTGACATTGCAGAAGAGGAACGTGTTTGTAACCACCACCTGGAGATCAGGGCTCTTGGAATGTTTCAGCCTGAGGAAAGGAGATACATCCTGAACATGACCTAGTCTTCTGCTCATTGCCCCTCTGTTCCTCCTTTGCCACCTTTCAAAAGTCTTTGGTGTCCTTGAGTTATCTCAGATGGGGAACGGAGACATTCCCTCATTCTTTTTCTGAATCCCTATCTCACCAGAATGCTGGCCTGCAGATTAAACCGTTTCCTTTGACCAACTCTCATCTCCCAAGAATTAGCTTTCCAATGGCAAGCAGCCTGGAATGGCAAGTTGTTGACAGGACTGAATTTTTGATCCATATGTCTCTGAACTTTAAATTATTAAATCTTACTAGATACTGCTTCCCAGATCAGAGCAAGCTAATCCTATTGGTATTAGCAAGAAGTTTAGGATAGTGTGGTCCTGTGGTTCTCAAAACGTAATCCCTTAGAATTGGCATCACCTGGGAACTTTTTTTTTATTTTCATGTTTTTGAGACAGGGTCTTGCTATGCAGTTCAGGCTGGCCTTGGGCTCATTTTGTAGCCCAGTGTGGTCTCAAATTTGCAGCAATCCTCTTGGCCAACCCTCTGAGCCACCACGCCCAGTTTACCTGGGAATTTTTAGAAATGTTTATTGAGACCTATCATAGTCCTTCCTCAGAAATTATGGAGGTGGGACTGGGGTTGTAGCTCTGTGTTACATTGTGTGACTAATATGACCAAGTCCCTGGATTCAGTCCCCAACCTGAGTGGGGTGGAGGGGCAGAAGGGGGAAGAGGAAAGGAGAGGGAAGTGGAGTGGGGTAAGAGGGAGAGGGAGGAGCTGGGGGGGAGGGGAGAAAGGGAGGGGGGGTCAGGGAGAGAGGGGGAGGAGGCGGAGGGACAGAGGGAGGGAGGGAAAGAGAGATTGATGATTGATTCTTCTTGGAGAGGAGGCTGGGAGTGTAGTTTAGTGCCTAGCATGTATGAAGCCCTAATTTTGATCTCCAGCACCAAGAAAAAAAATTCTGGTGCCAATTTCTGACATTCTGAGTTTTAAAAAGCCCTCTAGGTGATATTAATGCATTCTACAGTTTGAGATTCTTTGGCATGTAGTAGGAGATGCATTTGTTTTTGGAACAAAATGAGTCTATTCAAAACATGTTTGTTGCCAGACATTGTGGCACATGCCTGTAATCTCAGCAGTCTGGGAAGCTGAGGCAGGAGGACTGCAAACTTGAGCCCCACTTGGGTGTTTTTACAGTTTAGTGAGTTAGCCAGACTGTATCTCAAAAAAAAAAAAAAAGATAAAAATAACAACAACAAAGAACACCCAGTGGGAAGGGCCCTGGGTTCCATCCCCTGTACTACAAAAATACATAAATAAAAAGTGAAGTTTACTGAAAACTTTAATTTTTTTTTTTTGGTGGTGATGGTACTGGGGATGGAGACCATCAGTACTTTATCACTGACCTCCACCCCCAGCCCTTTTTATCTTTTATTTTGAGGCAGTCTCACTAAACTGCCCAGACTGGCCTTGAACTTTTGATCCTCTTGCCTGAGCTTTCTGAGTAGCTCAGTGGTACATACAAGCTTCTTGGTTCAATCCCTGATACTAAAGACAGTTCTCAAGCTCTATTCCAAAAACAGTGAATCAGAAACTCTGGGAATGGAGTCTAGCAATCTATGGTTTAACAAACCTTCCAGGTGATTTTGATAAGAACTAAATTTTGAAAACCATTGCCCTAAAGAATCAGAATTGAATAAGAGCCTAAGGAATCTGAATTTATAGTGAGCTTTTCTGAGGCATAATATAGGGTAGAAACTGACACAGTAGCTTGGAAAGAACTTTAAAAGTGTAAAAGTCAATTTCCAGATGGTAAAATATTATTTTACTTCAGAGGAAACAGGCCGAACAATAATAGCAAAGGTCACTAATTACTGAGTTCTTAGTCGTGCCTCTGAGTCACTCTGTTCGTAATCTATTAATTCTCACAAACAGTTGGTGAAGGAGTTTAGAAGGATGGACTCTGAAGCAACTGCTTGAGTTCTTATCCAGCCTGCAGCTTGATTTATGTATTTGGTTTTTTGTTTTTTTTTTTTGGCTTTTTCCTTTTTATCGGTACCAGGGATCGAACTCACGACTGCCTGCTTGCAAGGCAGGCACTTATGCCGCTGAGCTAAATCCCCAGTCCCTGGTTTATGTATTTGTAAGATGTGGATAATAATGGTGTTCTCTTAGGTTTGTTGTGAGGATTGCAGGCGCCTACCCTTCAGCTCTTAGACGTTGGCAGCATTAAATTGTTGTCATCATCCTCAAGAACACCTGCCAGCCTGGCATGGTGGTGCCCACTTGTAATCCCAGCATTCCAGAGGCAGGAGAGTTGCGCTGAGTTCGAGGCCAGCCCTGGGCTGTGAAGACAATTCAAGGCCTGCCTGGATTGCACAGTGACACCCTGTCTCAAAAAAATATCAAAGTGAGGGTGGGGAGGAAAGGAAGAAGGAACAACAACAGACCAAAACCAAAACAAAAAACCACTCTGTTAAAAAAAGTGGGGAAGAGAGAATTTAAACCCCATTTGTGTAACTCTGAAGTGTGCATTTGGGGTGGAGGGAAGCAGGGTCTTATTATATAGTTGAGGCTGGTCTTGGACTCACAGTGTAGCCCTGCCTGGCCTCAAATTTATGGAGATCCTCCTGCTTCAGCCTCCCAAGCGCTGAGATTACAGAAGTAAGCCAACATGCCCAGCTGAAGTGTGTATTTTTAAGGATTATAATCCATTAGTTCTCAAATTATAATTCTCGCTGTCGGTAGCATCACCAGAGAATTTGCTAAAAGTTCAAAGTATGAGGACTACCCCCAATCCCATATTTACTGAATTAGAAATTTTGGGGGAGATTCAGCAGTTTAAGTTTCAAGAAGCCCTTCAGGTGACTGTGTTGCACATTAAAGTTTGGGGACCACAGCTAAGCCCTAGAGGCCTTGGTGGGCCGGGAGTTAAAAACAAAGAGAAGCCCGCAGGTGCTTGCTGTGGGCACGTCGATGTCCTTCTCACCTGGAGGTGAGGAAAACTCGGATTTAGCTGGCAGGTGCGCAAGGCCTGCCGGGGTTCGTAGTCTGAACGGCTGCTGAGTGGCGACGCCTGCGCACTGGCCGCTTACTTGCTCTAGTCGCTGTGCTCCGGGCTCGGGACCGGCTGCCATCTTAGTCGAGGGACTGAGCAGTCGCCGCCGCCCCGAGTCCCGGTAAACACTCGCGGGCGGATGGAGGGCAGCGCTGGGCTAGGGAAGGAGCCTGGATGAGAGTGGCCGGGGAGGACGCGGGGGTAGAGGAATGCGGCTCGTGAGTCGGGACCGCAGAGCCGTGGCTGCTGCCTCCCTCACAGCCGCTGCCTGTGGGGGCGCCGGGATCTCGGGTAGTGCCCGGCCCGGCGACGAGGGGTGGGTCTCCAGGACGCACGGAGCGGCCACTGCCTGCTAAAGGCGACCCTCGCCCGTCGTCTCCCTGGATTGTGACGCTGCTGAGCCACGGCGGGCGTGGGCAGCGTCTGGCCCCGCGTCCCAGCCGCACTCGGGGCCACTGTGCCGCCGTCCGGCCTGCGCGCGGGGTCCGGCGGCCGCGGCCGGGCCGGCGACGTGGCCCCGAGGGGTGGCGCTGGGCCCACCTGCCTCCGGGCTGGCCTTGCAGAGTTTCGGAGCCCGCACTCGCGTGGCCCTGCACGGCGACTGCCCCTCTCCTGCCGTCCCCTGGCGCCTCTGTCCATTGTCCCCCCGCGTGGTGGTCCTGGCCGGCCCCCTCCTCGGCGCGGCCGCACCCCCGGGCGGCGCTGGCTTGTGCAGACGTGGAGCTGTCACTGCCCTTCCTCCCGAGTGTCCTTTTCTGTAGCAGGGAAAAGCTAAAAGTAGCCGTGACTACTGAAAGTGGCCAAACATGATGAGCATGACTTGTAAACGGAGAACTCAAGTTTTAAGACTTGGTTCCTGGCCTCGACCTTCTGAAAGACAAGGAAACTGGGGTCCCTGCGCCCGAGGTAGACGTCAGGCCTAAAGTTAGTTGGGAATGCTGGCTAGGTGAACTTGCACAGCACCCTAAATTCCTAGTTTCCCAGTAACTTTCCGGTTTTCTTATTACCTTTTTTTTTTTTTCTGTCTTTTTGAGACAGTGTCTCGCTGTGCAATTCAGGCTGGCCTTATGCTCACTTTGTAGCCCAGGCTGGTCTCGAACCTGCAACGATCTTCCTACCTCAGCCTCTACCACGGAAGGCAACTGCGGTTTTCTTGGCTGTTTGTATTCTAAGCTTCTTTCTTTTTCTGCCACTGTTGACAGCTTCGGTAAACTTGTTTTCAAGTGGGGTTTGGGTAAAAAGAATGAAATTTTTCTTTGAAGATTAGAGAACACAAATCAGACAAATTATCTTTGCGTTTAAGTAGTTTCTCCACGTATTTGTAACACTATTCCGTCTTAGGGAAGTATGTAAAGGCATTGTTTCCACTCTCAAAATTGGCAAAGGACTTGATTCTTATCTGAAATAGAGTTCTGGTGGCAGATTTGGTGAGAAACTGTACTGTGTAGTCACAGGTTTACTCTAGTTGTATTTCTTTTATCTCTCAGATTCTTTTTTTGAACAGTGAATGTCCATTTTTGGGAGTGTTAAGTCCAAAAGGAGTTAATTTGTTTTCAGAGTACGTGAATGAGTGTGATATAAAATAAAAAATAAGTACAGAGTATTTTTTCATTGTATTCTGTAAAATTGTACCTTTTTTCGGGGGGAAGAGTGGTTAGGGTCTTGCTATGTAGCCCAGGCCTGCCTTAAATTCTGGATCCTCCTACCAGAGGGTCTGAGTGCTGGGATTACAGACATGTGCTATGTGCTCAGCTGCATCATCTTCACATTTTCTGGGAGAGAGACCATCTTATGGTTCATAAATTTGACCATTACAACTGTAAAGAGAACTTTTAAAAGTTGCAGAGTCTCATTTCTGGGATTGATCAGTCAAAGTTTGCTGCTCCCAATTTATTTTTAAAACATGCTACAGATAATTCTATGGTTGGGCTAGGGGTATAGGGCCATAGCATAGTGCCTGCTTGGTGAGTGTAAGATACTAAGTTCGATTTCTGGTACTCCCCTGCTCCCATATGATGGCGTTGGAAACCACTGAGGAAAATACAATACTGTGAATATACCAAGGATAGTTCAGAAAGCTTTGAGACCAAAAAGAGGAAGTAGCTTCTTTGTGTTTTTGTCAGAGGAGGAGGCAGGATTTGCCTGTGGTTTTAGATGATTTTAGATATGACTTTAGGTGATTAGTTGGAATGTGACAGAGATGGGGAAAGTGAAGGACAGGGTAGGCAGAAGAAACATCTTTGCTATGGGTAAGTTCAGAGGACTGAGAGGAAAGGAGTTCATGGAATAGAGAGGCAAAGGAAACCATTATGGGACATAAGAAGGATAAAAGGGAGCCCGTCCTGGTGGCTCAAACCTATAATCCCAGCATTTGAGAAGCTGAGGCAGGAGAATCCTTGCAGTTCGAGACCAGCCTGGGCTACAAAGTGAGCTCAAGGCCAGCCTGAACTGCATAGAGAGACCCTGTCTCAAAAAGACAAAAAAAAAAAAAAAAAAAAAAAAAGGAAACAACTGTGAAGAATTCTAAGCATAATGCTAAAATTTTAAAATTTCATTTTGTTAGATAGGGATGTGATGTGAATACATGGCATTAGTAATAAGATTGAAAGGGCAGGGGCTGGGGATTTAGCTCAGTGGCATAAGCGCCTGCCTTGCAAGCAGGCAGTCGTGAGTTCGATCCCTGGTACCGATAAAAACGAATTAAAAAAAAAAAAAAAAGAATGAAAGGGCAGAAGCGTGGCTGTTGCAGAATGCTTGGTGAGAAGTAACAAAACTTGACCTTGGGTCTGGGATGATCAAAGGATTGTTGTTTTTTTATATGGGGAATCGAACTTGCCACTTTGTGCTTGCCAGGCAGGTGCTGTGCCACTGAGCTAAATCCCCAGCCTCTTTTTTTGTCTTTTTGAGACAGGGTCTCGCAGTTCAGGCTGTCGGTGAGCTCACTTTGTAGCCTAGGCTGGTCTTGAACTTGCAACAGTCCTACTACCTCAGCCTCTGGAGTGCTGGGATTACAAGCATAAGCCACCACGCCTGGTTTAGATATAGCTCTTTAATACTGTAGTTGTATTGTTATATTTTTGGATGTGAAGTTTTTTTAAACAGTCTGAATAAAGGACTTTTCTATCAAAAAAACACATAGCAAACCTCAAATAATATTTTAATATATAAATATATAAATAACATTGTGTATGTTAATAGTATCAGAATGAATTGTTCATTTGCATATTTAAGAAATTAGAATGAAAGGCTGGGGATATAGCTCAGCAGCATAAGCACCTGCCTAGCAAGTGCAAGGTTGTGAGTTTGATTCCCAGTACCAAAAAAGAAAGAAAGAAATTAGAATGAAATGGATCAGGGACAGTTTGGAAGAGAACTTAGGAGTTTGAACTGAAACTCATGATGTTGACAGTATTGATAATAGGTTTGTTAGAAATTTCTGTTGTCCAGCGGTATAAACTTGAATTTTGAGTTTTATGGTAAATGGATTTTGGTTTATAGGCCAATTCTGATTGGAAAACTGAGAACACTGTGTTAAGAAGGATTCTAGCTGCATTTGTTTTGTGGGACAGCGTTTTATGATTAATTAGTAATAACTCCAGTGGACTGCACCTCCTGTAATATGTCTGGTGTAGGTGGTATGTATTTGCTGGGTGTATACTATACTGCCCTTTTAGTTTTTTTTTTTTTGTTTGTTTAAAAAGAAAAATTTGCTCAGTGCAGTAGTGCACACTTGTAATCCCAGCTACTAGGAAGGTTGAAACAGGATCCCAAGTTTAAAGCCATCATGGGCTTGATGTCCTGAGTTTAATCCTTAATATTGGGAGGAAAAGCACATTTCAGAAAATAATTGGGGTGGAGGGGAGAGTATTTTATATAAAACTAGTTAAAGAGTTAGAGCTAGAATTAAAATCAGTCAAGTTACCAAAGTGAATGTGTACTTAAAGAACTTACAATACTAGAACAGGGGAAAACAGTTATTGTATATTGTATTTCTAGCCTGTGCCTATTGATTGTTTAGGTAAGATTTAATGACATCTTTGGCCTCGAAGTTTTGTTCATTCTTGTTTAAGAAATTTGTAGTAAAAATGGCATGGAGTACATCCTTATAATTTCAGCACTCTGGGACTCTGAGGCAGGAGAATCAGTTAAGCCCAGCCAGCCTTGGGCAATTTAGACTTTATCTAAAAAAAAAAAAAAAAAAAAAAAAAGAACTAGGGATGTATCTTTGAAGGCTCTGGGTTCAATCCTCAGTACTAGGGCAATTTTTTTTAAAAAATGTGTATTAGTATTGATCAAAATTGCCATCTTTCCCCACCACTTTCTTGATTTTGTTTATATGAATAAAGACAGAAAGCATATAGCTTTTTTGTTTTTGTGTTTTGTATGTGTGCGTTTTGGTAGTACCTAGTTAAATTCTGAACTTACAATAAGCATTTGGTAAAGCCATGTTGATTCCGTAGCTGTAAATGACACTGGCTTTGAGTCAATATTAAATAAATCAGCAAGGGGAGTCGTAGAACTGAATTGCAGCTTTCTCTTTATCAGCTAAAAATGTTAAGTTAGAAACCATCCTTATAACTAGAGGCAGTTAACCAGAAGGTCTTCTGCCCCTTCCTTCTCTGCTGTGTCAGGCACTGTCCTTGGAACACTGCTGCTAGCTCAAATCTTTTCAGAACTGATTATATCCAGAACCTTGGAGTCCTTTTTCTTTTCCTGTTCCTAGGAGTCTCCCAAGTTGCAGGGAATGTCCTTGGAGTGACCTATATTGGCAGAATGTATGGCTGGCCATTCTCATTTTGCCACATGTCCATCATACCCAAGTGGGTACCTCCCCATATTATGTATAAATCATTTTATCCTAAGCTCTTTTATCTTGCCTACTCCTTCAAAAATTACCCCATGATAGTTTTTTTAAAAAGATCTTGTGCTGGAGGAAAAACAAAACCAAACCTTATTCTGTGAGATTTCCAAGGTTGTTATAGACCTGATGTGTTTAAACACCATAGGAAAACTATGTTAATGGACCCTCCTTTTCTTCTCAGGTAACATGCATTTCACAGTGGCCTTCTGGAGACAACGCCTTAACCCAAAGAAGTGACTTGAACAGTGAGAACTTCAGGTATGGTTACATTCCTCTGAGACAGATTTGGGGACAGGGTAGTACAGAGGGCAAGGCCTGGTCATATAACTGCTGTGTGGAAGTGTGGGGAGAGTAATATTGTTGCTAACTATATCATTTGATTGGGGAAATAGGCAGTGTCCTCTTGGATCTGAATCCAAAAACCTTCTTTGCAAGGACTAGCCTATATTGTCTCAATTTGGATTCTCTGACTTTATGATTTTTATATAACTCCTTATATATATGCACTTCCTACTCGTGCTGTTTTATATGTAATTCTCTGTAAACTTGTTCAGACATGAAAATATGTATGTGTTAAGAAGTAGAGGAATTTAAAAAAAAAAGAAGTAGAGGAATTAAAAAGAGGGCAGCACAGAGTGGTAGAACAGATCAGAAAGCAAACATCTAGGTTCTTACTTGATTTTTGTTACTGACAAGCCATATGACTTTTGGCTGCTTATTTGGTCTTATTGGGCCTTAGTTTATATTTCTTTAGCATAGGTATGTTGATTCTTACTTGCCTCCCTGGCATTGTTAGAACCAAATAAAATAATACATACTAGGAATATAGCTCAGCGGCAAAGTGCCTGCCTGGCAAGCATGAGGTTGTGAGTTTGATTTCTGGTACCAAATTAAAAAAAAAAAAATACTAAAGCTTTAGGAAAGAAAATGGGTCCATGATTTAAGACACAGAAGATCCACAAAATGGGAGAAGTGGCAATATATTTTATTAACAAGTCAAGAGGGAGACGAGACAGACTATTGGTTAAGAAAATAAGTAGAATATAAAGTCAGGCAGAAAAAGAATAGGGAGTGAATGAAGTAGAGGAGGTGAATTGTTACGAAAGAAAACTGAATAGGACGAGACAGTTAAAATAGAACTACCATAAGATCCAGCAATCTCACTTTTGAGTATATAGCCAAAGGAAAAAAAAATTACTATCTTAAAGAAATACCTATACTTCTGTGTTCCTTACAGTCTTGGTCTGTCTCTATACTGCAGACTCTATACTGCCTTCCGCACTAAATTCTGGAGCCCTACCATACAGGATAATAGCTATAGTTGATAGTTAAGTATACTTGAAATTCACTAAGAGTAGAAGATTGTGAGAATCACTACAAAAGTAACTATAGTGATGGATATGGTAATTGGCTTGATTTTTTTTTTTTTTTTTTTAAATCACATTTCAGGTAGTATACATATATCAAAGCATCACATTATATACCTTGAATATATAGAATTTTGTTTATTTATTTTACTGGGAGTTGAACTCAGGACCTTGTGCTTGACAAGTGGGCACTGTGCTGCTGGGCTATATCCCCAGCCCTAGAATTTTGTCAATTATTCTTAAGTAAAGCTGGAAAAGGGGGTTTTAAAAATGAAGAGTGGTTCTCATCTAACCTGACCTTGAGACTATCATCATCATCACCTCCTTTGACATACTCATTCAAACTTAGGTTCTTGTTATTACTGTAAATATCATCATCATCATCATCATCATTGTTATTTTTTTTTTGAGATAAGATCTTGCTATGCAGTTCAGGCTGGGCTTGAACTCACTATGTAGCCAGGGCTGGCCTTGAACTCACTGTGATCCTCCTGCCTCAGCCTCCCCAGTACTGGGATTATAGACATATGCTACTATGCCTGGCCATAATCTTTACTTTTTACTTTGTTCATCTTTACTTTACTTTGTTCATCTTTTGAACTTTGAGTCTGTATTTTTGTTAATTGCTCAATAAATGCTTGAGGTAGTCATGTGATTTGTTTATTGTGGTGCCCTATTTGTTATCAAATGAATGCGTAATCTGTTCTTTTTGAAAATTATGGAGAGGAGGTGGTGGAGTGATTTGTGAGAGATACTACAAAAAAAATAAGAGTTAAGAGAAGGAGAGTTACATGAGATGGTAAGAGGAAGAAGTCTCAGATGACAGGAAAAAACATGAAAGTGTAGAGAAAAAAATGGAAAACGAGATGGTATTATTGGCAGTAAAAAAGCAGCTTTTGGGGCTGGGGATTTAGCTCAGCGGCACAAGCACCTGCCTTGCAAGCAGGCAGTCGTGAGTTCGATCCCCAGTACCGATTAAAAATGAAAAAGACAAAAAAAAAAAAAAAAAAAAAATAAGGCAGCTTTCATCCCCCCTCCCTTTGTTTTGATGTCATTCCCAGGCTTTTAAACAATTTTTAATGTTTATTTTTGATTTTTTTGTTTTTGTTTTTTGTCTGGCAGAAAATTTGACTATGCTTTGGTCATGTCTTAAACCCTGCAGGAAACTGAGATTAAGGATGACAGACTAATTAATGTGGTGCAGAAAATTTCAAGGTAACTTAATGTACAGGCTGTAGCTGGGTACTACTTGGTACTTTTATTTTTATTTATTTTATTTATTTTTTGGTATCAGGGCTCAAACTTACAACCTTGCACTTGTCAGGCAAGCAGTTTATGTCACTGAGCTAAACCCCTGGCCCTACTGCTTGGTACTTTTAATAAGGTTTAAACTAAGAGATGGGAGCAAAAGCCCATTAAAAAGTTTTTAGTATCCAAAGAAAGAAAGAGCCTACTGAGTGGTTTCTAGAAGAGCAGGATTGCTAAGAAGATTAAAAAGGAGCTAAGTACTTTATATTAGGACAATAAGAAGAGTGACTTGAGGGCATCGTGGGAAACACTACCATCTCACCCTACACTCTACAAAAAAACACAAAAGACTGCTGTCAGAAGAACAGACTGTACTATTCTGGGCTGAAGAGGAAAATCTTTCCCAGAGTTCAGCCATCTAGGTACTCAGAAGCCTCTGTAATCATAAGGGGGTCCCTGCTATGGCTTGGGCTGGTAGCATACTTTGGTGTCATCCATGTGGTACTGGTTTTATAGGTGTGCTAGATGCAAGGGTTATGGGATCAAGGAATCTTCCACTCAGATTTCAGAAGACGGCCTGGCTGGCCCAAGCAGTGTGCACCTGAGAGGGCAGGGTAAGAGGTTGTGAGAGTGAAGCCAAAAGTACAGAGAGACCCCAGAAAAGTAGAGAAGCCAGGAATATGGAATGTCTGAGAAAAGCAGCAAGGAGTGACTAAAGCTAGCATAAGAGAGAAGCTGTAAAGGCTACAGCCATCAGGACTCCTATAGGGATGGGCCTATCCAAATCTTTGCAAATTCATATTATCACAGCTTGCCCTGTTGAGTTTTGGTCTTGCTTTAGTCCCATTGATTTTTATCTTCCTCTTCCCACCTTTTGGAATGAGAATGTTTACCCTGTGCCTTTTTATGTCAGCAGTGTTTAATGTTCTTTTGATTTTTACAGGGACCCGCAACTAAGAATTTGCTTTAAGTGTCAGAGGAGGCTTTGGACTTGGACTTTTCAGCAGTGCTGGAACTGTTAGGACTTTATAAATTCTTTGGGTTTTTTTTTTTTGGGGGGGGTGGTCTCTTTTGAAGCAAGGTTTCACTATGAATCTCAGGACTGGCCTTGAACTCACTTTGTAGCCCAGGCTGGCTTCAAACTTGTAGTAACTCTCTTGCCTCAACCTCCTGAGTGCTGGGATTACAGGTGTGCCCCTACATCCAGATCCAGGATTTTGTAAATTCTTAAGAGATGTGCTAAAATGCATTTGGTACAAAAAGATACATGTGAGTCTTTTGTGGAGTCAGAGTTAGGATGTTATGGTATAGAGAGTGTCTCCCTCAAAGCCGCTTGTTCTTCTGGGGCTTTTGTAAGGGTGATGAATTGTGTGGATGCTATAGCTGATGTGATATTAGGAGATGGGACCTGGTCAGGGGAGGCAGGTTGATGGGAATGTGACCTGTGAGATTATGTCTCCCTGCCTGGCTCCTTCCTTCACTTTACTTCCTGGCTGTGTCAGTGTGAACAGCTTTGCTCTGTAAGATACTGCATGTACCATATAGTCAACCAGGGACTGAAAACATGGGCCAGAGTAAACCTCTCCTTGTTTAAGTTCCCAGTGTTGAGTATTTTGTCCCAGCTTTGAGGAAAGTGACAGAGACATGGAAACAGAAAGATAAGGTAGGATCACAAGTTTGAGGCTAGGTTGGGGAATTTAGTGTGACTCCATTCTAAAATAAAGAGTCAGAGTTGTACTTTAGTCAGGAGTGTGGTGCTGGCTTAGTACTCTTGAGGCCCTGCCCCTGGATTCATTTCCCTAGTACCACCACCACAAAAAAAAAAAAAAAAAAAAAAAAAAGGTAAAAATCACATTTGAAAATTCACCACGTTAGGGTCCACAATTCAGGGTTAATTCACCGTTACCCTGGGAGTGAGTACAGATCAAGTATGACCTGAATATTACAAGTTTTTTCTAAAGAAAAGCTGGATATCCGGATTTTGTAAGAAATACTTATTTTTAAATGTTAGTAATTTGTGAATTAATAGTTTAAACACTGGGCAAACAAGTTGCTACTATGGGCAAAATTTGTCTTGTGGGTTGCCACTTTGCAATGTCTCATCTGGGCTTCTCTTTAGGTAGCACAACTCATGTTCTCTGCTCCCACAAAGTTCTTTCCCATATAAAGATTTAAAATAGTTATAAACTGGGTATGGTGGCACGTGTCTGTAATCCCAACACTATATGAGTATGAAGCAGGGAGATAAAAAGTTCAAGCCTGTCCTGAAAATTTAGCAATTTAGTAAGAGCCTTTCTCAAAATGTAAAAAAGGCTGGAGATGTACTTTAGTGTGAAAGTATATCTGGCTTCTATCCCTAGGACCACCAAATTTAAAAAAACAAAAAACAAAAACAAAAAAACACCCAAAAAAGAAATAGTTCAAGTGTATGTCAGAGCAGTCTCTAGCTGAATGAGGTGTATGTAGAATAATTGTTAAAGAATAGAGCAGGAGGAAAATTATTTAAGACTAGGATTCAGAGCCAGGAATTTAGCTCAGTTGCATAAGCAACTGCCGGACAAGCATGAGGTTGCAAGTTCAATCCCTGGTACCAAAAAAAAAGACTAGGATTCAAAATGTGGAAAAGTGTAGATTCAGAAATGATTATCAGGTGATGGTAGTGCAGTAAATGGATTATTTGAAATGTAAAAGGGTTTTATTGAGAGTCTGGTAATAGAAGATTTGTGAAACTTCTGAAGAGACCAGTGTCTTGTTTTGGGGTAAACTTGAGATCCACTAGCTGGTGGGATGAAATGATTTTTTATGAAGATCTATTTGGCAAATTGACATCTACAGTAATTGAGTAGGGTTGAATTATCTTGAAGATAAAGTGGTGGCAGTGGGAATCAAAGGGACAAAAGCTTGTGTAAGAGATGCACTTGGAGAGAAACATTTGTGGTGTATGAAGAGGACCAACTATGAAAGCTTTTTCTCTTAACCACTCTTTTGTTTTGGATCCCTCTCCTGTTTTGAATCTTGCTTGATTCCTCAAACCTATAGCACCCTTGTTTTTTACTTTTGGTACCCGGGATCGAACTCATGACCTCGTGCTTGCCAGGCAGGTGCTTATACTGCTGAGCTAAATCCCTGGCCCCTGTAGCACCTTTCTTAATGATAGATCACGCATGTATTCTTATGACTTCCTGGCTTGCACAAGTAGAACAGGAAGAAAAGCAAAACCTGTATAAGGATATTTCATAACTTCCTTTTTTTCTAATAAATATACTTGGTGTTAAAAAAAAAAAAACCCAAAACTAAAGTAGTTTAACTGCTTATCTCATTTCTGTTCTCAGGTTTGTGGTGATCTGAACCTCTGATAGGTTTCATTATACTTTATTACATTTATATGTGGAATTTCTGTGTTTATCAAGATTGAGAAACACTGACAAATGGTTTACTTTCAGAAAAGATGTAGAATTTTGCTGCAGAAACTGGATACAATAATTCTTGATTCAGAATGTTTAAAGAAACTGATAAATGTGATACAGGGTAGAATGTGTTCTAATCTGATTGTGATTTTTTTTTAAGATTTTATTTTCATTAGACCTTTCATTCTGTTTATACTTTCTTAGGAAAAAATTTTTGACATACACAGGGGAAGTTTGGCCAACGTGTAAAATATCCTGGTTTCAAAGTCTTTTTAGCTAGTAAGCTGAATAATAATGTGTTAGGTACAGTCTACTACTACTACGAGTAACTGAGCCAGGCACAGTGACGCATACCTGAGCTCCTAGTACTTGTGAAGACTAAGGCAGGAAGATTCCAAGTTGAGCCAAGCCTGGGCAATTGAATGATTTGCGGGGACCCTGTGGTCTTCTGGGTTTGTAATACAATTTGAATAACAACAATGTTTTTTAACTCCTCCTAAGAAAAATGGGGTTTTCTTTGAAAAGTGTATTATACTCAGAAGCTGGGCACAATGATGCGTGCTTGTAATCCCTGCGGTCAGGAGGCTGAAGCAGGAGGATCACTGAGAGTATGAGGCCAGCCTAGGTTACAAAGTAACTTCAAGGGCAGTCTGAACCATATAGTGAAACCCTTCCTCAAAAGAAAAAAAAAGTGCATATACACTCAAACCCAGTATTAACTTTCAATTTAATAAGTCTTCATTAATATTTAGAATAGATTGAGAAAGTTTTCTAGAAGCACAAAAGTATAGTGGATGTCATGGTCTTAACGTTTTGAGAATTCATGTTATTTTTGGGGGAGTGGGTATCGTGAATCAAACTCATGACCTCACACTTACCAAGCAGAATTCATACATATTAAGAGATAGTCACAAATAGCAATTTCTTGAGAGCCAGGAAATTCAACTTTGTGTATAATTAAATTCTATAATTCTATGCAAGTATTGTTCAAAAATAAATATATGATAGCATATTGTATTTTTTGGTAACTGTCAAGTCCTTTAAACTTTAGCATATCTGAAAAGAACTTGAAATAGGAGTTAATATTACAGTGTCGCCAGAAAGCAGTTTGAGGAGATAGGGAAGAAGTTGTTTTCTGGAGTATTGGACATAGAGTTCAAAGCAGCAATTAACGTGGTAGTTAGATCCTGTTACCAGTTTCCTTAAACTCTTGTTTCATACTGTTAAACCTTACAAGTTGTAACTTTCTGTTTTTCTCTTTGAATAAGGTAATCATTTTTACCACGTACTATAGAATCTACACTGATGTTGTTGGTTGGAAAACAGTAAACTTGCAGTGATCTTTAATCATTGTGTGACATTTAGTGCCAGGGTACTGGTTTTGGGAAGAGGATAATTGTTCATACCTGTTATGGTAACTTTCACTAGTAAATAGGAAAGCAAATTTTCCTTTTCACAAATGGGTTTGAGTTTATTCCTGCTTCTTTTGCTGGGAAAAAGTTACAGAAACAAATATTTGCCTTCTACTTAAACCCAAAGAACTCCCATTCTGTCTGCTGCTACCTACAGTAGCCCACACACCATTATCGGCTTCTTTCCTAATGTTAGTAGAGAATAGCCTCTAAAAATCACTTCTTTTAGCTAGTTTATATTACTTTGGCTCTAGGGAACAAGATTTAATTTTTCAATCCAGAGAGACGATGTGGCTAGTTGCACACACAAGAACCATTACTAACTAGTACCTTGGTTCTACTGACAGCTGAATTAAAGCTATGGTCCATTTTTACAGTAGTTGCTAGTGGATAAACAGACTTTTCAAAACAGAATCCTTTGCTACAGAGTGTTTTTGGAATGTGGAGTAGCCTGGTCTTGAGGGACACTATTTAATATTTCTAGTTACCATTTACTACTGTATGTATTATGTATTTATTTATTTTGGTACTAGGAATTGAACTGATAACATTGCACTCAACAGATACACGCTGTACTTGTGTATATGGCCCGCCCATACTTCTGTATTTTAGTTAGGTTGAGAGTTCGACTTAATTGGGTTTTAGTTCTCTGCGAAGTCTTGTGTAGCTGTATGAATTCTGTACTGGCTACTTAGCAACCAGTTTTTCTCCTTAGTGGTTTTACATGTCTTCTGAAATGTCTTTTTGGTGACTTCTTTTAGGAAAATATAGGCCTGTATTATTTAAAGATTTTCTAAGTAAAAATGGGTATGATGTTTTAAAATTATGTTGGATATTTCTGAAAACAAATTCTATAATATCCTATTTAGTTTTTTGTAAATAGAATATGTATTCTAAAATAAGGCTACACTGTGTGTGGTGGTGTATTCCTGTAATCTCAGCACTTGGGAGGCTGAAGCAGGAGTATTGCTGCAAGTTCAAGGCCAGCCTGGGCTACATAATGAGCTCAAGGCCAGACTGTACCAGAAAGCAAGCTTCTATCTCAAAAATAAATAAATAAATAAATAATTAATTAAGATTTGACTCTGTTTTATTATTTCTTCTTCTTTTTTTTTTTTTTTTTTGTATTTTTGTATTTTTACCAGTACCAGGGATCGAACTCATGACCACACGCTTGCAAGACAGGCACTTATGCCACTGAGCTAAATCCCCAGCCCTTGACTCTGTTTTAAAGTTCTTTGTAGCTGACAGATTTATAGGTAATAGGTTATATTAGATTTATATTCATATTGATATGGTCATTGATTTTATCACAGTAGTTTACTAGGTAAAGATACTACACAATACTGTACATGATTGTGAAGGGTTTAAAAAAATCACATAAAGCTAGGCTTAGTGGCACATACCTGTAATCTTAGCATTTGAAAGGCTGAAGTGGGAGGATCACTTCAAATCTATTCTGGGTTACAAGTGAGCTGAGAGATAGCCTGAACTGCATGCCAAGGTCCTGTTTCAAAAATAAAAACAAAACTCATGTGTAAAACATTTTTTTTCCCCTATGAGAAACTAATTCAGAATGCGTCCATCTTTGTATTTTATGAATATTGAAGTTATGAAATGGAGGGATATTTGAAGTTCAGTTTAAAAATTCACTGTAATGGGCTGGGGAATTAGCGCAGTGGAATAAGCACCTGCCTGATAAGCTCAAGGTCATTAATTCAATTCCCTGGCACCCCCAAATAAATAAATAAATAAATAAATAAATTTTAAAAATAAAAAAATTCAGTGTAGGCTTGGAATATAGCTTAGTGGCATACTGCCTGCTTGGCAAGCATGATATGGTAAGCTCGATTCCAGTACCAAAAAAAAAAAAAAAATTCAGTGTAAAGAAGGACCATGTAAAAGGTGAATAGACTATAAAAATGAAAGGGATCTGGAAAAGATAGGTTAATTTGGCATTGAGATATGAGGTAGAATGGAGGTAGAGGAAAACTGTCAGTCGTGGTGTCCCACATCTGTAATCTGGGCCACAAAGTGAGCTCGGCCATTCTGAAATGCATAGTGAGACCCTGTCTCAAAAAAACCAAAAAACAAAACAAAGCACTGAAGAGGAAGATACAATCTTGAAGAGATCTTTCCAAGATACAGAGGAAATACAAGATCAGGTTTTTTAAAAATTGTACAAACTAGATTAACAGCTTTTTTGTCATTGAATTGAGAATGTTCTTTTTTGGAATCAGGTTTATTGAGATGTATTTTATGTAGTAAAAATAATAAATTTACTTTTTATTTTTATTTATTTATTTTTTTTAGGTTTTTTTTTTTGTCTTTTTCGTTTTTATCGGTACCAGGGATCGAACTCACGACTGCCTGCTTACAAGGCAGGCGCTTATGCCACTGAGCTAAATCCCCAGCCCCAAAAATAAATTTACTTTTTAGATAGTAAAAATTTAATTTCTTTTTTTCTGTTTTGGTTTTTTTGGAGGCAGGATTTCACTGTATAGCTCAGGCTGGCCTCAAGGTCCTGGCAATCCTCCAGCCTCACCTCCCAAGTGCTAGGAATGCAGGTGAGGCCCACCATACCCAACAACATAGTAAGAAATTTCAGGCATACAATTCTTTGAATTTTGACAAACGTATACAATCTTTACTTCAGCTCTTTTGCACTTTTAAACTCTTTAGGAAACTGATGTATTTTCTATCCTAGTATTGCATTTTTTTGGTACCAGGAATTGAACTCATGACCTCAAAGTTACCAGGCAGGCACTGTGCCCCTTAGCTACATCGTTGGCCTGCCTTTTTTAAAAAAGAGTGTTATATAGAGTTACAGAGTGTGTAGGCTTGCTAATGCTGCCATTAACAAGTCATCACAAACTGGGTGTTTTAAAACAACAGAAATTTACTTTTTTAGTTTAGGAGCCAGAAGTCTCCAATACCATCTCTTCATAACTTTCAGAGAGAGTTTATTCTGTGCCTATCTCCTACTTTCTGGTGATTTCCAGCAGTAATTAGTATTCTTGGCTTGTATGTACATTTCTCCAGTCTTCATGAGCTAACCTTCCTATGTGCTATTGCATCATCTTTATGCATGTCCTAATTTTCTTATACTGTAGTCACCATTTGTTAGATTACTGCCCAGTATAATCAAGTATGACCTCATTTTGATTACATCTGCAAAGACCTAGTGTTATGGTTAATTTTCATTGCCAGTTGATTGGATTGAAAAACGCCTAGAAAACTAATAGTGTGCTTCATCTGAAATAAAGAATATATGTGTGTGTATGATAGTTATGCTACTGATTTCTCAGAATTCATTAAAAAGATTTGTGCTAGTTTTGTTCAGATAATTAAATGTAGATATCTTGTACTCTGAGTAACTGATTTGAAGATAATAATGTGCAATTTGTTAACCCCAGTTATTATGTTTTGAAATTTTGTTTTTTCTCTTTAAAATAAAATAGATTTGGAAAGATTTTTTATTTTTTTAAAAGTGTGCTTCAGGTTTTGCCTGAGTATGTTTCTTGAGATGATTGGTGGGACCATCCAGTAGGTTAGGGGTCCTGATGGAATAAAAGATCTCTCTTCCATCTCTCTTTGTCTTCCCTCCTTCTCCCTTTCCTATCTTTCCCTTTCCCCTTCCTTGCCTTTTTCTCTCTCCTTCATTCCTCCTTCCTTCCTGCCTGCCTGCCTACCTGCCTGCTTACCAGGAGGTTAGTAGCTTTCTTCCGTTGTTCTCTTACTCCGTGATATTTCTGCCTTGCCATAATCCTAAAAGCAATGGAGCCAATTAATTATAGACTAAAACCTCTGAAACCATAAGCTAATATAAATCTTTCCTCCTTGTATTCTCAGGTGTTTTGTCTCAGTGATGGAAATCTGATAAACACATTTTATAAGAATTGATACAAGGGGCTGGGGATTTAGCTCAGCGGCATAAGCGTCTGCCTTGCAAGCAGGCAGTCGTGAGTTCGATCCCTGGTACTTATAAAAACGAAAAAGACAAAAAAAAAAAAAAAAAAAAAAAGAATTGATACAATGTTTTTTCCAGTGCTGGAACTTGAACCCCCAGATTTTTTATTTAGTAAACAAGTGCTGTATGACTGTGCCACATCTCTAGCCTCATTTAATTTCAGTTCTTGTGGTACTAGGGATAGAACCCAGGGGTGCTTTACCACAGAGTTACATCCCCAGCTTTTATTTTTTGAGACAGACTCACAGTAAGTTGCCCAGGCAGGACTGACCTTTTATTCCTCCTGCCATAAATTCCCATTGTACTGGGATTATAGGTGTGTATCACTGCCCCTGGTTTATTTTGAGAGAAGGTTTTTTTTTTTTTAAACTTTTTATCCATACCAGGGATCGAACTCACGACTGCCTCCTTTGCAAGGCAGATGCTTATGCCGCTGAGCTAAATCCCCAGCCCCTGAGAGAAGGTTTTGCTAAATTGCTTGGGCTGGATTTGAATTTGAGATTTTCCTTTCTGTCTCTGGAGTAATTAAGACTACAGATAGGTGCTTCTGTCTCTTCAACCCATTCTCTAGGGTAGGTAGCCTCTTCCCCTTTTACTTCTTCTCCTTCCCTTCTAGCATCAAGCTACAATTCCATTTCTGATAATTTATTTATTTTTTGAGATAAGGTCTCACTATATAGTTCAGGCTGGCCTTGAACTCACTATGTAGCCCAGACTGGCCTTGAACTCAAGTCAATCCTCCTGCTTCAGCTTCCTAGTGCTGGGATTACAGAGATATGCCACCACATTTGGCCTTTTTAAAATGTTTTAAGTGTTACTTTAAAAAAGTAGTTATATAGTAAGATTGACCTTTTGTTGGTTGTACAATTGTATGATTTTAACATGTGTAGATTCTTGTGACCAAAGCTGTATCTAGGAGACAAAAGAGTTCCATCATACCAAAACCTCCTTTGTATTGTATTACAGTGAAAAATCTACTCTCCTACCTTGTAATTTTTTTTTTTTCCACCTCTGAACAGGATTTTGCTTTGTAGTACAGGTTTGGCCTTGCACTCCGAGATCCTCCTGTCTCAGTCTCCCAAACGTTGAGGTGATAGATATGTGCTACCCTACCTGGGTTTCCACCCTCCCTTTTTTTTCCCCCCCTTTTTGAGACTGGGTCTTGCTATGTAAGTTTACTGTATAATCCAGTCAGGCCTAGAGTTTGAAGTGCTCCTTTTGCCTTAGCTTCCTGAATTCTGAAATTACAGAAGTGAGCCACTGACATGGTGGAAACCCCTCTACTCTTAACCAATTAGCTCTCTAGTTTTCCCATCCCTGTGTGTTGTGTTTTCACAACTGTCACAGAAGTGGAATAATGTATATGTACACCACTACCCCCAGGGATGAAGTTCAGAGCCTCTCAGTGCTAGGCAATCCCTTCTACCACTAGCTAGGCTATACTCCCCTACCCTCCATATGTAACCTTTTGAGACTGGATTATTTACTCACCATGCCTTTGAGATTCATCTAAATTGTATTTATCGGCAATTTGTTTCTTTTTATAGTTTGGTGGTATTCTTTTTTGTTGTTTTTGAAGCAGAGTCGTGCTCAAGCACGACTGGTCTTGAATTTACCAAGTAGCCAACGCTGGTATCAAACTCAGGCAATCCTGCTTCAGCCTTCCGAGTGCTGGGATTATAGGTATATATCAAAATGCCTGGTTTTGTGTGGTAATATTCTGATGTATGGTTGTTTCATATTTATTGATCTTTTGAGGAACATTGGGTGTTGTATATTTTTGGTAATTATTAATAGAAGTGCTATAATTATTCGAGTATAGATTTTATTTGGATATTGGACATACTGTATGTTTTTAATTTTTCAAGTCAGGTTTTCTTAATCTTGGCACTGCTGAGTTCTTCGAGTGAGTAATTTTTGTTGTGCAGGACTATGTTTGACAACACCCCTGGCTTTTGGATCCTGGAAGTACCTTTCATTCTTTGGCTATAACAAAAATATTACCAGGTATTACTAATTTCCCAGGTGGCAAAAATAATCCCTGATAAGTCAATGTAATTGTTAAATCACATGGTAAATTTTGTAAGAAACAGGCAAAATATTTTTCAGAGTGACTGTACAATTTTGTATTCCAAAAAACACTACCTTTTTAATGATTATCTGGACTTAAGATGGAAGTACTGTTTGTACTTATGATTTGCCCCCCCCCCCCCTTTTTTTTTTGGTACAGTTCTGTACATCTTGTCAATAGAGCCTCAGTGTCTTTTGTACAGTGTACCTTGTTTATACAGTACTGTAATTTTTTCTAATTGTACTATACAGTACAGAAGTATAGTTTTATGTTTTGTTACACATTATAGTACTGCATGAATTATACAAATCAAAACAGTCATCCAAGTGGAGTTGGAGTTGCCTTAAATCATTTCTTTGTTCTGAATCTTGTAACATACAACTCTTCATTCAGCAACTGATTTACTTAACCTAATTGCAGGAATGGAACCCAGTTAAATGAGCATTGCCTATAGTCTACTATTTTAGGCATTATGTACTAAGCATGTTGTTCAGATAAACACATTATTCATGAAAAGACATATGTCTTCAAACTATGTATTATTTCAGTAATTTCTGATATTGGAGAAAAGTAAGCTACCTGACTATTGGATTTCGAGGCAATGGTCTCAATATTGAAAACATGCAAGGTTTACCTGTTTTGATGCAGAACGGAGTGTTTAGAATACAGTCTGATGAGGGCTATGTATCACATATGATACAGGGAGAACACTGTGGGAAAGGACCAGAAAAATTTATTAGTGTACTTTTTGATTAGGCTCACTTCTAAGGACTGTTTACTTCTAACAGTTCCTCAGGTGATAATAAAACTGGTTCACTTGGAGTTTAATAAATTCTCAGATGTAAACAGACTCTCAGAAGTAATGTTACCTTTGAAACTTTTTTTTTTTTTAAAGAGTAGGAAGAATATATTGAGAGAAAGAAAGCTTCTCTCTGAGAGGGACAGAAGAGGGCCAGAAAAGTAAATTGCCTCTGAAACTTTTGATATATAGAAATATTTCATAGCATATGGGTGCATATATTTTCTTGGGTTATATATAAACTTCTGAGCTACAGGAAACAGTTGAATAATTATCACTTTTTTATGTCTTTTTGAAACAAGGTTTCAGTATGCTGTTTAGATTGGCCTTGAACTCACTATGGAGTTTCAGGCTGGCCTCAGTCTCACAGTGATCCTCCTGCCTCAGCTTCCCAAGTGCTGGGATTACAGGTGTATGCTACCATGCCTGGCAGTTATCACAGTTACTCTTTTTTAAACATTTTATTGGTATACTTTGAGAAGCATAATGATCACATTCATCATAGGAATTTGTACCTGTGCATAATACATCTTTTTTTTTTTTTTTTTTGTCTTTTTCATTTTTATCGGTACTGGGGATTGAACTCACGACCGCCTGCTTGCAAGGCAGGTGCTTATGCCGCCGAGCTAAACCTTCAGTCCACATAATACATCTTTATTCTTTTGTTCTCCAATCCCCTGCTTCCCTTCAATCCCTCTTCCTCTTTCTGCAAAAGCTTTGTTTCCATTTTTTCTTGTTTTTTTTTCTTTCTTTACCCTAATCACCTTCCCTTGTTTTTCCCATGTGAACATTTTCTTCCTATTTCCAATATCCATTGTACATTTTGGTTTCTGTTCTTATCCTTTTGGTTTTTCACATAAGAGAAACAATGTGATATTTAAACATGTATGTCTGATTTATTTCACTTAAGACTGTGGTCTTAAGATGCATCTATTTACCTAGAAAATTTTCAAGTTTATTTTTCTTTATGAATAATATATATATCTCTACATGTTTGTATCCACTCACCTGTTGATGGGCATTTGGGCTGCTTCCAAAAGTATAGCCATTACAAATTGTGCTGCTGTGAACATAGATGTACATGTGTCACTACAGTATGATACTTTTTAAAATTCTCTTAGAAAGATACCACACAGCGGAATAGCTGGGTAAAATGGAACCTCTAATTTTAGTTTTTTTGAGGAATCTCCACACTGATTTCCACAGTGGTTGCCCCAATCTACACTTCCATCAACAGTAGGAGGATTCCTTTTCCTGCATAGCATCGCCAGTGCTTTTATTGGTTGATCTCCTAATAGCCATTCTTTCTGGAGTGTTACTGTTATTCTTAGCTCTTTTTTATATATTTATTTTTGGTTTTATACTCCTTGCTGGTAAGCTCCTTTACTACATATTTTAGATGTCTTTTTATCTTCCAAAGTATTTGCAGAGGCAGATAGAGCAGTGGCTCCATTATTGCTATTTTTACACTGAAGGATATTTGATATTTCCAGTGATTTTTAGAATTGAGCAATTTCATGACTCTGTGACATCCAACTACTAGTATTTTAGCTTTGGTGATCTTTTTCAAGAGCCAGTGAAACTGCAGAAGTGTTTTCATTAACAAGCCAAAATTGTCCATTCAAGACACACAGCTCCCAGCAATGTCACCTGCATGATCAGTGTAACCTAGAAGCATTCATAGAAGCTGCTAAGATGCTATGAAAGGACATGTGATGAAATACAGG
Organism: Cavia porcellus; assembly: GCF_034190915.1. Lineage (NCBI taxonomy): Eukaryota > Metazoa > Chordata > Mammalia > Rodentia > Caviidae > Cavia > Cavia porcellus. Next base: position 26,854,746 of record NW_026947488.1, on the reverse strand, counting down.
AATAGATGCTTTATTGATTTGCTAAAAGTCATATCTGGACTGCATCTGTTTTGCAATCATGAATATTGATGAACACTTTCTAGATCATTGCTATGAGATATCCTGGATTTTCTGAATAGTTTTCATCCTTGTTTTTTTTTAAACATGTGAGTGATCAATATTGCCTGAATCCAATTGATGTGATCTGTTTGTGGTTGCTGAATTTTATTTTAAAATTTGTTGGAGTGCATGTTTTTAACAAAAACAAGTCGTTTGCGCTGAACTATTTTGAACTATGAGGCTAATACAGATTCAAAGTTATTGAAAGGGAAATTAAAATTTTAAATAAAACCTGTCAAGGATGCCCACCAAGATCAGGCAAACATGTCCATATCCAGATAAGCGTGATAACGGATCATTACTTTCTTTGTGTAAGCTTGTCTACAAATGGCCTCAAAATGTAGCTTAAAATGTTTCTTTGTGTTACCCCTGTCTTTACTGCCTTTGTGTAACTGATAGCCTTGCAACAAAACTTAAAATGTAAGGGGACATTTCTTCCTTTGTGTATGTAGCCCGTGCTTTGTATAAGTGATGGCCTTGTAATGTAACCTGAGATGTTTAAACTTTCTTAGCAATCCATAATGTCACCCAACTTTGCAGTGATAATGCACTAAATCTGCCTCAGTACCTCCCCCTCACTTTCTCCATAAAAGCCCTGAACCCTGCCGGGTGAGGCTCTTGACTCTTTGGGAGAGATCACAGTCAGGCCCACTGATGTAATAAACTACCTTCTAACTTCCTTGATGCTCTTTCTTCCCGTGTTCGGTTGTTTTCCATTAACATTATGACCCTTCTTTTTCCTTATACAGTTCTGTATATCTTGTTGATCGAGCCTCAATGCATGTTTTTGATATGGTACAGCTTGTTTGTACAGTAATATAATTTTTTTGATTGTACCGTACAGTACATTATAGTATTGCCTGTAAGAGTTATGCAGATGAAAGCAAAGTCATCAAGTCATCAAGTTGGACCATTTCCTTGTTCTGAATAGTGTACCTACTGTACACTATACATACAATTTTATATATTATATACAATTCATCATTTAGTGACTAAGTCAGTTAACAACCTAATCACAGAAACGTAACTAATCTGTTATTAAACAAGGAGTATATGTATACGAGGATACTCTATCTTTGTCAGCCTATTGCTAGTATTTTCTTATTTTAGCAATTCTAATAAGAGTATCTTCTCATTATGGTAGGTATTCTATATATATGCTTTTTAAATATTTTTTCTTTTTAAAAAAATCATCCTTTTATTTTTTAAAAGTATATCCAGGGAGCAAAACAGTCATATGATGAGTACCTTTAAATATTTTGTCTACGTTGACTAGATAATACCTTGCCACATTTATGTTGTTCTCTAGATAGAGTTTTAATTTTATGAACTGGTAGAAAGTAAGCTATAAGCCAGGTGTGGTGGTGCATACCTGTAACTCCAGCACTTGGGAAGTTGAGGCAGGAGGATCACTGAGTTTGAGGCTAGCCTGGGACTCCATAGTGAGTTCAAGGCCAGCCTGCATTACATAGCAAGACCCTGTCTCAATCCTCCACCCCCAAACAAACAAACAAACAAACACCACCAACAACAAAAAACAAAGAATGTGATAGCTATCATCACCTACAGTTTGGGAAAAAATTTTTTCTTGCCAGCTACTCCTCAAACAGAAGACAAATAATGTAGAATATATGAAGAACTAAAAAAGTTAGACCCCCCCCATAAAAGACTTAGTCAAAAAATGGACAACAGAAATGAATAGACCCTTTTCAGAAGAAGTAGCGGAAAAGGCCAATAAAAACATGAAAAAATATTCCACATTGCTGGCCATCAGAGTGTTACAAATTAAAACGATACTGAGATTCCATCTGACTTCAAAAAGAATAATTTTCATCAAGAAATCAAATAATACACGCTGGTGAGGCTGCGGGGGAAAAAGAAACCCTTCTGCATTGTTGGTGGGTATGTAAACTAATACAGTAAACTAATGAAAACTATTACATTGTAAACTAATACTGTGGAGATCAAGATGGAGATTTCTTAAAAAACTAAAAGTAGAAATTCGTTGCTGAATGTGGTGGCACGTGCCTGTAATCCCAGCACTTGAGAGGCAGAGGCAGGAGAATTGCTGTGAATTTGAGGCCAGCCTCGGCCACATAGTGAGTTCAAGATCAGCTTGAATCTACTTGGCAAGATCTGTCTCAAAAAAAAAAAAAAAAATTTTCCATTGGACTCAGCTATTCCTGTTTAGAGTTAGACACATCTTATAGTGATCCATGCCCATGTTTATAGCAGTATGATTTGTAATAGCTAAATCTTAGAAATAGTCTGTATGAGCATTAACAGATAACAGATAAAGAAAATGTGCTATTTATACATGTGAAGTACTATTGCATAAGGATAAATTTGAGTTATTTGTAGGAAAATGCTTGCACCTTGAGAGCATAATATTAAGTGAAATAAATTAGGCACACACACACCCAACTCTTATTCAAAGTATAAATAATTTCAGAAGCAAAATAAAAGATAGATAAGAAATAGAGAGGTAGATCTTTTGCAAATGAGAGAAGGCATCCAGGGATAGTGAGAAAGCAGAGGGGCTAGAGTAGAGGAAGAGGAAAGGAAGTAAATATAATTAAGATGTGTTAGTATATGTGCCGTCTCCCCAGAATGAATGTAATCATTGTATATTGCAAACATGTACAAATAAAAATAAGAAAATGGAAATAATATAGAAAAAAGTATAATCGTATCATAATTTTTTCATACTTGTTTTTTTTTTGGGCAATATATTAGAGCTAACTTTTTGTTTTGTTGGTACTAGGTATTAAACACAAGGTCTTACGTGTGCTAGACAAGTACTCTGCCCCTGAGCTTTACCCTCAGCCTTTTTTTATTAATTATTTTTAAGCTCACTGAATAATGAGATTCGACTTGAACTTGTGATCCTCCTTTCTCAGCCTTCCAAGTAACTGAGATTACAGACAGGAACCACCATGTTCATCCAAAGACTTACTAATTATCTGTAAAAGAGGATAATTTTACAAACCGATAATAGGAGACAACTGTTTAACACTTACTAGGCTTAAGATTGTCTTTAGCACTTTACAAGTAATTGAGTCTTTAAAATAAAACTTAAAAAAAAACTAAATTAAAAATTAAATTATGTACATTTTGCACATGAAGACAATGTGGTTCGGAAAAATTTAATAATTTACTGAAGTTCACAGCATAGCAGTACTGGATTATGTACCTAGATATGTGTACTTCAAAGTCTTTACACATACTTACCCTGTTATGTTTCCTGTAATATATGAAAGTGATTTTTTTCAATGTTGAGGATTAAATGTAGGGCCTTTTCACTGAGTTACACCTCCAGGCCTTTTAAAATTGTTTAGATGTTCTCACAACATTGCTGAGTTGTCCAGCCTTGGCTAAAACTCTAGGTCCTTCTGCCTCAGTCTTCTAGTGAGTGTGCTGAGATTAACAAGTGTGTGCCACCATACCTGGCTTTTTGTTGATTTTGTTTTCAAGTTTTTCTTTGTTTTCCTTTGGCATCACTTCTCATGATAGACGTTTTTCATATTGTCTATTAATATACTTGAGAGTAGAAGGGTAAAAATCTGAATGTATGTATGGGAATTTTGTCATTTAACTTAATTTTGTCATATGTTCCCTTAATTAGTTTTCCAACTTTTAGCTATGCCTAGTAGCTTCCATTACAGAAATGCTAATTGAGAGCCTCCCTATTATGCAGGGTTATCTGGTGGACTATTTGGGAAGTGTCCATGACAAGATTTGTCTTAATACCTACTTAAGACCTGGCCACAGGGGCTGGGGATTTTGCTCAGCGGCATAAGCGCCTGCATTGCAAGCGCGTGGTCTTGAGTTCAATCCCCGGTACCGATTAAAAAAAAAAAAAAAAAAAAAAAAGACGTGGCTACAGTGGGCTGAGAGCCAACCTAGTAGAAAATTTGGTGAATTTTGTCATTCAGTTTGCATATATTCCCTTAATTTCCTTGTTCGTTCATTCGTTTATTTATGAGGTAAGAGTTTTGTTATAGAGTTCAGACTGATTATGAACACACTATATAGCCCAGGCTGGCCTCAATCTCAGGCAGTCTTCCTGCCTCAACCTTGAATACTGTGATTACTGGCATGCATCACCTCGCCTGGCTAATTTCCCTATTTTTGACACTGTTGTCCAGCTTTTAGCTATGCATAGTTACCTTCCATCCCAGAGATGCTCTCTTTTTCCTTTTGCAGAAGAAAAAATAATTTGAGCCTTCTGGTGTGAAATTAGATGTTAAGCAGCTTTCAGCCAATCATGTTAATGTGTCTGAATTTGACTTCTTCCAGAATTATCTGTTGTCTCACTTGAGAAAGTGAAACAATTCATGTAAACCATCTTGGTTCTTCACTTTTCAGTATACCAGCATAGCAGTCAGCTTTCTTGGATGTGCTTTCAATTAGCATTGGCCTATCTACTTTCTAGTTCCTTGAAGTTGTGCTTGCTATTGTCTCTACATCTGTTTTTCTTGACTTTTATTATTTTAAACATTTTTTGAAAATTCTTTTCCTAGAGTTTAGAGGGACTATGAAAGGAGACTCTGAGGCATATGTTTAATCTGTTTTTTTTTTTTTTTGGCAGAAGTCCTTGTCTCACAGTTCTTTTTCTTTTCTATTTCATTATGTATTTTTGCATTTCTTTGGATTGATAAGTGTTTTAATTAATTTCTCCCCATACTACTTGAAATATATATAGTTTTAAAAAATGCTTAGTTTTGAAAATTTAACTTGAACATAAAATTTACAAAATAAATCATTATCCTTGCCTTGTCTTGAGCAATTTGAGGATCTTAGAACAGTTAACTCTAGTCACCCTTTCATGTTTTTGTTAAATAAAAATGCTATGAGGCCCTTGTTTTACTAAACTCCTGCACCTATAGCCAAGCAGACCAGTACAGATCAAAATAGAATGGCTTATACTAAATTCTGTGTTACCAAACTGAAAGGGAATCTTTATCCGATCTTTTGGGGGTTCCAAAGAGTTAGTAAGCAAATTTCTTGTTAGCTTTCTCTTTCTGTTATTGTAACAAATACTTGAACTAAATCAACTTATGAAGAGAAAAGTTTACTTTGGCTCAAATTTGAAAGTTTCATTGTATGACCAGGTGAGACCCATCCCTTTTAGGCTTCTGGTGGGAATCATGTGTAGAGATCATGGAGACTGCATTTGGGACAGGAAAGAAAAGGAAAGGACTGGGGTCCACATTTCCCTTGGGAGGTGTATAAATAAATATATATATATATATATATCTCTAATGAGCTAAAATCTCCCATTAGGCCCTTCCTCTTTATCTTAAAGTTTCCACTGTCTCTCAGTAGTGCCAAACCGGGCACTAAACTTTTATCACATGGACCTTTCTAGTGATATTTAATATCTAAACTGTATAGTACTTCTCAAAAAGTAATTGTTAAGTATTGTTAATTATTTTCTATTGTTTTTAATTTTCTATTTTTCTGTTGCCTTGACTACATCATAACAAAGAAGTAACTGTACAATGATTGCTTATTCTTTGGTTTTACTTTCTTACGGCTTTTTCTACCTTTAACACTAATCTCTCCTCAATTCATAATACTTGTGTTTTATGAAGTACAACAATGAAATAAAGCAGATTGAAGTCTTTAAAACTAAGTTTGTTATGATTTTATTTTGACTGCTATTTTTTCAGTATTTTAGTTTTTATATTTTTTGATCCCTAACTTAATATTTTGGGTACGTGTTTTGTTGTCGTTGTTGTTTGTATGTTTTTTGCTTTTTTTTGGAAACAGGATCTTGCTATGTATAGTTTGGTCTGATCTTGAACTCATGGTGGTCCTTGTGCCTCTGCTGCCCAAAGTGCTGGGATTACAAGCACACACCACCATGCCCAGCTTGGTTTTTTATTTTATTTTAATTTTTTTATTTTAAAGAGAATAAAACCAAACAAAATAAGACAGAATAAAGCCAATTAAAAAAAAAAAAAACAGCGTGACACAAGACTTTTTTTTTTTTTTTGTCTTTTTCATTTTTATCGGTACTGGGGATCGAACTCACGACTGCCTGCTTGCAAGGCAGGTACTTATGCCGCTGAGCTAAACCCTCAGCCCCTGACGCAAGACTTTAAAACAATATGAAATCAACAATGGTTACCATAATGCGTCTTGCTGTCTTCAAAATAGCTGCAGATACCTTTAGATACAGTAGAAATCAAACAAAACAGAACAGAATACAACCAATAAAAACAAAACAATGAATGCAATAAAGGACTTCAAAACAAGATAAGAGTTAAATCCAAGATGGCTACTATAATATATCTTTTTATCTTTGAAATAGCTGCCCTTGCCATTGAATATAATAAAAACAAACAAAACAAAACAGAATAAAACTCAACCCAACAAAACAAGAAAGTGATACAGGACTTTATGAGATTTGGGAGATGTGTAAAATGTAGCAAAACAGTGCAAAATTTTGTAGAAAAGTACCACTTGAGTAAGGTGAGCCAATAATCAGTTTAATGACAATGTAGTATCATTTCCATGAAACACCCAAAAAGAGGCAAAAAGCATTTGTCATTGGGTAGGTTCCTTATTAAAGTTGTAAGAAAAGAAATATACCCATTAAGCCAATAGGTAGTAGTGATTCTGTTAGTAACAGTGAAAATCATCCTACATAATAACCTTCCTTTCTTGTCTCTCACACAAGCTAGAAAGGTTTTCAAAGGTAAGTGTAGGTTAATTTTTTTTCTTTATGCCTTGTATTATATTACAGCATTGTAATCATTTATTGTATGAGTATTTGTGACTTGTTGAACAAATCATCTGAGTTCCATTATTTCTTATGGGGAAATTCACTTTGATATACAAATGCTTTGGATTATGAACATGTTTTGAAAATAAATTATGCAAAACCAATGGATAGATTTAATGCAATTTCAATCAGAATACTAGAAGCATTCCTTAGTGATCTAGAGAAAACAGTCCAAAAATTCATATAGAAACCCAGAATGCCAAAAGCAATTCTTGGTAACAATAGCAAAGTAGGAAGCATCTGTAATTCCAGATTTGCAGCTGTATTATAAAACTACAGTAATAAAAACAGTGTGCTCCTGACACAAAAACAGAAATGTGGATCAGTGGATCAGAATAGGGGAAGGAGAGACAACTCCAGACGTACTCAGATGTTTGATCTTTGACAAAAGGGCCAAAAACATACAATAGAGAAATGATATCCTCTTTAATAAATGGTATTGGGGAAATTTGGATAGCTGTATGCAGAACATTGAATCTAAAACCATATGTACTACACTAAAATCAAAACAGATCAAAGATCTAAAGGTTAAAATAGAAACACAAAGGGAATGCATGGTTGTGGCTGGCGACCCCAGAGGCCTCTGCAAAGAGACATGGTGGCAGAGGGGAGTGACAGACACTACTCTGGCTGGCAGTGAGTGCAGAGGACTCCTCCCACAGGAGAGAGTGATTGACTGGGAGCCATTTTGGAATTGGACCAGATAAGACTGGAACCAGAACTACTGTCAGCTTCCTCCAGCAACTCCTAGCTGGGCGCAGACTGGTAGAAATTGCTGGGACTGAGCCCTGTCTCCACATACATTTCAGTTGCGTGTTGGAGGTTCCCCACTGGTAGCCAGCTTGGTCTGGAGGCAGTGGGTAGCCCCATCTCTACACACACTCCAGGAGATGTTGTGGAGGATTTCCATTAGTTACCAGCCCAGGTCCGCAGGTGGCAGCCAGCCCTTCCCCTGCACACACTCCAGTGGCCATTGTGGAGGCTTTCTGCCAGTGACCAGCTCAGTCCAGAGGCGGCGCCTGGCCCAGCAGTGCACTGTGTGCACTCTGGCAGCCGTTGTGAAAGATCCTTGCAGGCAGATAACCAGCTAAGAGGCCTTGGCCACCCTTGCCTCTGTGCACTCCACCAGCCGTTGAGGAACCATTGAAGACTGGGAAAAGTAGCAGACTGCTCTGCACTAGAGCACCCAATGGCCACCATCAGATACCTGTAGCTAGCACTGCTCTGGCTAGAACCGCCAGTCTCATTTCAGAGAAATTGTAGCCAATGCAGGAAGTGCCTGAGAGACCTCACTACCCACTTGTCCAGAAGAACACCAGGATATATTAAGACAAAGAAGCAAAAGGCAGTCTCTGATTTCTACCCCAAGGAGAGCAAGTCCAGGAGATGTAAACATGGAAGAGATCGGGAGTCACACATCTGAAATTTCTGAAGTAATGGCAACTGAAGTTAAGAAACAACTTCATAAGACTATAAAAGAAATTAGGACACAATATCTCAGGAAAGAAATTTAAAAAAAATGTCTCAAGGAGGAATGGAAAACATAAAGAATTGCTAAGCACCTCTAAAGACATAGATTAAAAAGTGGAGAAGCAGAAGAAAATGAGGGAAACCGAATGAACAATATAAAAAAGATTTAGAATACATGAAACAGATTTAAAGAGATATCCAGGAAATTAAAAACTCCCTTGAAAGCTGGCAAAACCACTTGAAAGAAACTGAAGATAGTCTTTCAAACCTTGAAGACAGGTATGCAGCTTGTGATAATGAAAGGAAAGATCTCTTAAAAATTAACAAAGAACCAGGAAGTAACAATTCAACGGATGCAAGACAACCCAGAGAAACATAGCTTAAGAAAAATAGGTGTGAGTGAAAAAGCAGGGGTCAACACAAATGACATTAAAAGTCTATTTACAGAAATAATATCAGAAAACATCCCATGCATGGGAAAAGGAAGTAACATTCAGATAAGTGAGGCATATAGCACACCAGCTAGCCATAACCAAAATAAATATACACCCAGACATACAATAATCAAGATCCCAGAAATTCAACACAACAACATAATATTAAAAGCTGCGAGAGAAAAGAGCAATTACCTATAAAGGAAAACTGATCAGAATCATGACAGACTTCTCAACACAAACCATCAAGTCAAGAAGAGTTTGAAGTATTTCAAGTCCTGGATGAAAACAGTTTCCAACCCAGATTGATGTACTCTGCAAAACTATCTTTCAAAATTAATGGAGAAACAAGATACTTTCATGACAAAGAACAACTGAAGGAATTCATGACCACCAAACCAACCCTACAGAAAATACTGAAGGATATTCTAGGGAGAAATAAAAAAAAAAAAAAAACAAAAAACAAAAAAGCAGTCCTAGGAACAGTAGCAGAGGGGCATCACTAAGCAGCAGAAAAGTCGGCAGCCAACGGTAGGAAAATAGCATGGCAGGGATGAAGCAATGCATGTTAGCCATCACTATTAATGTAGATGGCTTCAATTCACGAATAAAAAGAAACAGAGTAGATCAGAAGATAGGACCTATCAATATGCTTTATACAAGAAATACATTTAACTCACAAGGAGGTTCATAGATTGAAAATCTAAGCAGAGAAAACAATGCTGTATGTGACAGAGAACCAGAAAGAAGTAGGGGTGCCTGCCCGACAGCTGCAGAGAGGACAACAAAGATAATGGCATTTTTGTACAATGGAAAACTACTCCGCAATAGAGAAAGATAACCTTGAGGTATACAACTTGAGATCATGTTCATGGATGAAATGGTTCAGAGTCAGATGGGTGATTAATATGTTGTCTCCCTAGTATAAAAAACTAAAGGAGTTAGTGGGACTCAAAATGCACAATAGATATTGTAAAAGCAAAAGAGAAGGAAGTGTCTAAAAAGGAAGGCAGTGCCCATTGTTAACCTAACATCAGTATTTGAATCCTGTATTGGTTTCCTTGTTCTGTTTAGTTTGGTTTTGTTTTAGTTTGTCTAATTTTACTATATTTGATGACATCAAAGCTATTTCAAAGATAACAAAATATATTGTGGTAGCCATTATTGATTTCCTATTATCTTGTTTTGAAGCCCTGTATTGCTTTCATTGTTTTGTTTTGTTTGCTTGCATTATGTCTGATGGTATAGGCAATTACTTTAAAGATAACAAGAGGCATTAAGGTAGCCACTGTTGTTTTACTATTGTCTTGAAGTCCTATATTGCTTCCATTATCTTGTTTATATTGGTTTTATTCTGTACTATTTTGTTTGATTTTATTATGCCTGATGGTATGGGCAGTTACTTTGAAGATAACAAGAGGCATTATGGTATCCATTATTGATTTCCTTTTATCTTGTTTTAAAAGAAGTCATGTACCATGTTCATTATTTTGTTTTGATTGACTCTGTTCTAGTTTGGTTTGGTTTGGTTTTATTCTCTCCAAAAAAACTAAACACAGTCTGCTGGAAGATAAAATAGGAAAACTGTTGAAAACATAGATGTAGGCAAAGACTTTAACAGAGCCCCAGTGGCAAAAAAATAAAATAAAATAAAAAAATCAGTAATCAAATGGAATCATACCAAATTAAAAACCTTCATATATCAAAGGAAACAACTGAGTAAAAAGACAACCTACATGAGAAAAACAAATTTATTTTTGTTTTTATTTTTAAAAAATTAAGATAAAAGAAGACATAAAACACAGGTCAGAACAGAACAATTTGGGCAACATAGTGTTTCACCACAAGACAACTCGACATAACTGTAGTTACCATAGTGTCTCTTTCCTTGAAATATTTGAGTATACCTTCATATACTATAGTGTCAAACATAACAAAACAGTGTAAAAACCATTGAAGAGAATGACAGTATTACAGGGTATTCAGAACCAACTAACAGAAAATGAACAATGGTTACTATATTATCTCCTTGCCTATAAAAAATTTTGTTTATATTATCACATATAATAAAATCCAATAAGATACAACATGATAAAACCGATGGAGACAGAAGAACAAAACCTTGGTGGGACTTCAAAACAAAATGGTATTATATCATCACTAGCTATTATAATGTCCTGTTTTCTTCAACCTAGCTGTTCATACCATCACAGACAATAAAATCAAACAACCCAGAATAAAACCATTCCAACTGATGAATGAAAACATTATAAGGCTTCCAAGCAATATAATGGGTAATCATGATTACCATGTACTTTTATGTATTCTTACCATTTCTTACACTAAGGAAACTATTGAGTATTTATACATGTGAGTTTGATTTATTTGAGTGTGGTCTCAAGCTGTATCCATTTATTTATAAATATCTCAATGTGATCATTCTTTATAGCTGAGTAGTACTCCATTGTATAAAAATACCACATCTTTTTATTTATTCCTCAGTTGATGGACACTTAGGTTGTATCCAGAATCTGGCTATTACAAATTGTGCTGCCAGGGGCTGGGGATTTAGCTCAGCAGCATAAGCGCCTGCCTTGCAAGCAGGCAGTCATGAGTTCGATCCCTGATAACGATAAAAATGAAAAAGACAAAAAAAAAATTGTGCTGCTATAAACATGGGTGTACATATATCACTGTGGTATGATGTTTTTAGTTCTGGGAATATGCCTAAAAGTAGAATAGCTGGGTCAAATGGAACTTCCAATCCCAGCTTTTTGAGAAATCTCCAGACTGACCTCCACAATGGTTGCACCAGTCTATACTCCTACCAACAGTGCAGGAGAGTTCCTTTTACCCCACAGCCTCTCCAGCATTTGTTTTTGGTGGTTTTCTTGATCCTGGCCATTCTTTCAGGAGTGAGATGGAATCTCAGTGTGGTTTTAATTTGCATTTCTCTAATGAGTAATGATGATGAACATCTTTTCATGTATTTATTTGCCATTTGTATTTCTTCATCTGAGAAGTGTGCATTCATCTCAGATGCCCATTTTTGGATTGGATCTTTGAATTTTGGGGGTCTCGTTTTTTAAAAATTCTTTATATGTTTTAGACAGAAGTGCTTTGTTTGAGGGACAGTTCACTAAGATTTTTTCCCAGTTTGTGGGTTTTCTTTTCACTATGCTGGAGATTTCTTTTGACATGCAGAAACTTTTTAATAAGAGGTGATCCAGTTATTGATTCTGGGAAGTATTTCCTGTGTGGTTTGATTCCTGTTCATAAATTCTGTACCTACCCCTATGTCTTCAAGGTTTTTACCCAATTTGTCTTCCAATAGATTTAGTGTTTCTGTTTTAATATTTAGATCTTTGATCCATTTAGATTTTAATTTAGTACATGTTGATAGGCTTGGGTCTAGTTTTAGTTTTCGGCCAGATTTTCCAACACCTTTTGTTAAAGAGACTATCATTCTTCCAGTGAGCATGTTTGACCCCTTTATCAAAGATAGGTGGTTGAGTGTGTTTGTAGTTGTAGTTATATCTTCTAATCTATTCTACTGATCTTCGGTTTATTTATTTATTTTTTTGGTCTTTTTAAGACAGGGTCTTGCTATGCAGTTCAGGCTGGCCTTGAGCTCACTTTGTAGCCCAGGCTGGTCTCAAACTCACAATGATCTTCCTGCCTTAGCCTCCTGAGTGCTGGGATTACAGGCTGAGCCACCACGCCCAGCTTCGGCTCTGTTTTGATTTCAGTACCATGTTGATTTTACTACAGTTGCTTTGTAGTATAACTTCAAGTCAGGGATTGTGATGCCTCCTGCTTTGTCTTTGCTGCTTAAAACTGTCTTTGCTATTCTAGGTCTCTTCTGGTTCCAGATGAATTTTAGGAGTGATTTCTCTAGATCTATGAGGTATGTTGATGGTATTTTTGTTGGGATTGCATTGAATCTGTATAACAGTTTTGGGAGAATGGCTATTTTCACAATATTTATTCTTCCTATCCATGAGCAAGGGATGTCTTTCCATTTTCTGAGATCCTCTTCAATTTTTTTTCAGTGTATTATAATTTTCCCTATATGGATCTTTCACTTTTGTGAGAATAATTCCTAAGTATTTTATTTTTTTGGTTACTAATGTGAAGGCTGTGGCTTCTCTTATTTCTCTGTGATTTTGTTAGTGTATAGAAATGCTATTGATTTTTGAGTATTTATTTTGTATCCAGCTACATTGCTGAATTTATTTATTATATCTAGGAGTCTTTCAAGGAAGTTTTGGGGGTCTTCTATGTAGAGAATCATGTCATCCATAAATAATGATAATTTAACTTCTTTTTCTATGTTTACCCCTTTTATTTCTCTCTATTGTCTACTTGCTCAGGCTAGTATTTCCAGTACTATGTTAAATAGTGGTGATAAGGGACATCCTTGTCTTGTGCCTTATTTTAAGGTAAAGGCCTTCAGTTTTGGGCCATTTAGTATGAGACTGGCTATTGGTTTGTCATAGATGGCCTTTATCATATTGAGGTAAAGACCATCTATTGCAGTTTTCTATAAGGTTCTTATCATGTTGGACCTCATCAAAAGCTTTTTCTGCATTATAGAAATGATCATGTGATTCTTACTTTTGGCTTTTTGATATGGTGGATTACATTTATTGATTTACGTACGTTGAATCATTCCTGCATGCCTGGGATGAATCCTACTTGGTTATGGTGTATAATCTCCTTGATGATTTGCTGTATCCTGTTTGCCAATATTTTATTGAGGATTTTTGTATCTGTGTTCATTAGGGAGATTGGTCTATAGTTCTCTTTTTTAATTGGGTCTTTCTCAGATTTTGGTACTAGAGTAACATTTGCTTCCCGGATTGACTTAGGAAGGATTGCTTCCCTTTCAATTTCATTGAATAGTTTGAGGAGTGTCGGCATTAAGTCTCTGTATTTCCTGTAGAATTCCACAATGAATCCGTCTCGGCCTGGGCTCTTCTTTGTAGGTAAGGACTTAATTACATTTTAAATTTCATTAATAGAAATTGGATTATTCAGTGGTTTTACATCTTCTTTGGTACTTCATATGTTTCTAGGAATCTGTCTATTTCTTCTGTGTTATCAAACCTATGAGAGTAGAGGTTTTCAAAATAGGTGTTGATGATCTTCTGTATTTCTACAGAGTCTTTAGTGATTTCGCCTTTTTTATTGCTTATTGCATGAATTTGAGCTTTTTCTTCCCTTTTTTTAAAATGAGGTTGGCTAGGAGCTTACCAATTTTATTTATTCTTTCAAAGAACCAACTCTTTGATTCATTGATTCTTTGGATTGTTTTCTTAGTCTCTATTGCATTAATTTCTGCTCTGATTTTTATAATTTTCTCCCGTCTTTGGCTTTGGGCTTGACTTGTTCTTCTTTTTCTGGATGTTTGAGGTGTAGCATCAGGTTATTTGTTTGTGTTCGTTCTGTTTTTCTGATGTGGGAACTCAGTGTAATAAATTTTCTTCTGAGGACAGCTTTCATTGCATCCCACAGATTCCAGTAAGTTGTATTTGTTTTTTTGTTTGCTTGTAGGTATTGTTTAATTTCTTCTTTAATTTCTCATGTCATCCACTGATTACTCAAGAGTGTGTTATTCAGTTTCCACGTGTTTGTGGGATTTTTGCATATTTATCATTAATTTCTAATTTCATGGTGCTATAATCTGATAACATGCAAGGGATAATTTCAACTCTTGCATTTATTTAAATATGTTCTGTGGGCTGGTATATGTTCTATTTTAGAGAATACTACTGCTGAGTACTGCTCAGAAGAATGTGTGTTCTGCTTTTGTTGGATGGAACACTCTGTATATGTCTATCAAGTCCATTTGTTCATAGGAATGATTCAGTTCTGTTATTTCTTTGCTGATTTTCTGTCAGGTTGATTTGTCCCTCGATGTCAGTAGTGTGTTAAGGTCTCCTGATATAATTATGTTATTGCTAATTTGGTTTTTCATTTCTATTAATACTTGCTTTATATAACTGGGTGCTCTTGAATTTGGTGCATATATGTTTAAGATTGTTATCTCTTCCTCTTGAAGTTTTCCCCTAACAAGTATGTAATGACCTTCTTTATCTCTTCTGATCATTCTTGGTTTGAAGTTCACATTGCCTGCAAACAGAATAGCTACCCTCACTTTTTTGGGGGTTCCTGTTGCATGAAGTATTGTTTTACATCCTTTGCCTTTCAGTCTGTGAGTATCCTTTTGAGTTAGATGGGTTTCTTGTAGACAGCAAATGGCTGGATCTTGTTTCTTGATCCATTCTGACGGTCTGTTTCTTTTAATTGGTGCATTGAGACCAGTTACATTAATGGTTACAACTATTATATATTGGTTTATTGTTGACATGTTATTTTTCTGCTGTTGCATCTTTATCTTTTCGTTCTGTTTAATTGTCTGCTTTGCTTAGTGGTTTTTTCCTAAGTGTATCTAAACTATCTTTCAGTATTCCGTGGCAGGATTGCCTTGGTGATCATGAAGTTCTTCAGCTGTTCTTTGTCATGGAAGTATCTTATTTCTCCATCAATTTTATTTTATTTTATTTTTTTGTCTTTTTTGTTTTTATCGGTACCAGGGAGCGAACTCACGATTGCATGCTTGCAAGGCAGGCACTTATGCCGCTGAGCTAAATCCCCAGCCCCCTCTCCATCAATTTCGAAAGACAGTTTTTCAGGGTACATCAGTGTAGGTTTGAAATCATTTTCCTTTAGGATCTGAAATATTTCACTCCATGCTTTTCTTGACTTATTGTTTGTGCTGAGAAGTCTGCTGTGATTCTGATGGGTTTTCCTTTATAGGTGATCTGTCTTTTCTCTCTGACAGCTTTTAATATTCTATTCTATAGTTTTATTTTGGTTATGGCTATTTGGATTTCTATGTGCTTCACTGATCCTGTCAACTGTTCCTCAGACAGGACTAACATGTAGAATATGGTATATAAAAGCCCAGTAAAGTGAGACCATTCTAAAATAAAAGACCCAGTCAAAAAATGGGCAACTGAACGGAATAGACACTTGTCAGAAGAAGTATAAATGGCCAGTAAACACTTGAAAGAACTATTTAACCTCAGTGGCTATTAGAGAGATACAAGTTAAAACATCAGAGAGAATGGCTATTACCAAGAAATGGCCTGGCTTCAGGGGAAAAAGGAACCCTTCTACGTAATTGGTGAGAATGCAAACTACTACCATTATGGAGATCACTGTGGAGATTTTCTGAAAAAAGTAAAACCACAAATTCTATTTGACCCAGCCATTCCCCTTTGAGGTACCTTCCCCTAGGAGTTAAAGACATCATGGCAGTGATGCATGCATGATTATGTTTATAGGAGTATAATTTATAATAGTTAAATCTTAGAAACAGCCTATGTGCCTATCAACAGATGAATGAGTAAAGAAAATGTGGTATTTATGTTTAGTGGATTACTGGTTTGCCATAAAGGATGAACTTGGGTTCTTTGTAGGTAAATAGATATACTTCAAGACTATAATATTAAGTGAAATACGACAGACACTTAAGTTTAAATATAGTTTTTCTTATGTAAGAAATTCAAAATATAAATAAAAAGTAAAGTGAAAGATAAGAGGGAAATTGAAAAAATGAAAATGTAGCTTTTGCAAATGCAAAGATGGACAAGAATTGGAAGGAGCAAGGAAGGATGGGCAGGGAAGCAGACTAGAAAAGAGTTGTGATGTATATGTATAAATGCCCCATAATAAACATAATCATGTATTTCACACATGTGTAATTTTTTTAAAAAGTAAGAGAGGAAAAAAACCCTTGGCTGTTAGAAGAGCAATGAACAGATTATTAGTGAAATGTTAAGTGGTTGGAGTCTACATGTGTTTTTGCAAATAGAGGTACAATTTACTAACAGATTAAAAGTAAAGTTGCAAAAGAAAGAGTGAAAGAATGACTTCGAGGTTGGTTGGTTGATTGGCTGTTTTTTTAAAGTAGACCATCTGGAATGATGGGACTTGACACTTACTACATGAGAATGCTTCCAAGTGAAAGTTTGTAGGGAAGATGAGGTATTTAGTTTTGGATATTCAGTATTTTTTAGATAGCCAAGTGAAGTTATTTTGATTTTACGAGTCAAGTATGGGCTAGAGATACAAAGTTACTGGGACATGTCCTTACATAGAAGCCACTTGAAAATTAAGACCCAGTAGTGTTCTCAAGGGAATGAGTGAATAAATTCTTTCTTTGTTGTTGTTCACTATGCAATTCAGGCTGGCCTTGAACGCCCTTTGTAGCTCAGGCTGGTCTGGAACTGGCAAAGATCCTCCTGCTTTAACCTTCTGAGTGCTGGGATTAGAGGGGTGCACCACTACTCCTGGCTTCAAGAGAATGAGTATATAAAAGGAGACACAGTGAAGAGCTAAGCCCTAAAATGTGCTGACATTAAGAGTAGAAGGAAAAAAAGAAATCTTCAAAGAAGACTTTAAAGGAAGGAACAATCAGTGAGGTAGGACATAAATCTAAAGGATATGTCTTGGTAGCTCCAGGTAAGAAAGTAAACCACACAGAAGGGGATGGTCAGCTGTTAAGAGTTAACTGATAGGTTAGGACAGTGATTAGCCATGTGAATGGCATTGGTTATTGTGTGGCCTTTAGTAGAAAATGACCAGATAAGAACTGTTTGCACATGTTTTAAATGGAAATTTTTGATATTTACAGTGTTTCCTTTACTGTGTTTAGGTTTGCTGTCCTGTTAGTGGTATGTCTGACAGTGGATCACAACCTGGTTCAATGGGTAGCCTGACCATGAAATCACAGCTGCAGATCACTGGTAAGGTTTGAAAAGATCCACTATTTTACTCTTCCTATACCTAAGATTAAAATATAATCTTAAAAGAACAAAAGCTTTAATGGCTATTAAATCTCAGGTTCTGAATCAATGTTCACTGATGAATAAATGAACAAAATGTTTGTTATATAAAAACATTTTTATTTCAGAACAGGTTTTTAAAAAAACTCATCAAACATGGTAGGCAGGGTGGTGCATACCTATAATCCTAGTAATCAGGAGGTTGAGACAGGAGAATCATGAGTTTGAGCCCAGCCTGGGTTACATAGGAAGTTCAAGGCCAGCCTAAACTACATAGCAAGTCCCTGTCTCAAAAAGACTAAAAACAAAAGAAAAAAAAAAAAGTTATTAAACATGAACACTGGTCCATTGCTCTGTTTTGTGTTACTACCCTTATTGACACTCACATCTGTACACTTTAGCCAGTAAGAGTCAGTGTTTGTTAATATATAGTTACACAGCCTATACAACAATAATTTTAGAATATTTTTGTCACTCAAGATAGAAACCTTATACCACTTAGTAGTCACTCTTCACTTCCTAGCAACCCACAGGTGTAGGTAGTGACTTACATACAGATCTATAGATTTGCGTATTCTGAATCTTTCATATAAACAGAATCATACAGTTTGTGTACTTTTTTGTCTTTTCACTTAGCATAATGTTTTTAATGTTGATCCACGTTTCAGCACCTATCAGTACCTTTTATTGTCAAATAATATTTCACTGTATGAATATACCATATTTATTTATTTAGTAGTTATGGTGTTGGGGATTGAACTCCGGGCCTCGTGCATGCAAGCAAGAAGTCTACCACTAAGCCACATCTCCAGCCCCATGTTTTATTTATTAGTTGGTAGATATTTGTGTTGTTTTTACTGTGAATAATGCTGTGAATATTTGTGCAAATTTTTGTGAGAATGTTTTTTTTTTTTTTTTTTTCTGTTGTTGTTTTGTACTGGGAATTGAACTAAGGACCTCATACTTGCCAGATGGACACCTGTGCTGCTGAGCTGTATCTCTGGACTAAGAATGTGTGTTTTCACTTTTTTTTGGATATTCCAACCGGGAATAGATTTGCTAGGTCATACTGTATTCATTTTGAGCATTTTGAAGAATTCCAAATTATTTTTCAAAGCAGACACACTATTTTACAAAACCCCCATCCCTCTGTCATTATATGAGGATTCCAATTTCCCTCTTTGCAAATGCCTGCTACCTATCCTTTTGGTTATGACCAGATGTCTTAATGGATTTATAGTAGTAGCTTACTATGGTTTTGACTTGAATTTCTCTGATGTTGAACATCACAGAGTTGCTAGTGATACTGAACATTTTCATGTACTTTATAGCTATTTGTATATCCTTTTTGGATAAATGTGTGAATCCTTTTTTTCTTTGCCTTTATTAATATTTCTGTCTTTGTTTATTCTAACCATACTGTATGCCACTTTAGATTAATATACTTAATATGCTATCTGATATGTTGTATTCTTGCTCAAATGCAAGTCAGTGCTTCTTTTGACTATGGAATAGGTCTTTCTAGTCTGAACTAGACCTTTCACAATTTTGGTCTATGCTATGATCCTTTACATAGACCGTAAAAAACTTTACCAGAAGATTCTTAGATGTGATAAACAAATTCAGCAAAATGGCAGGATACAAAATCAACAAACAAAATTCAGTTGTTTTGCAATTCACCAATAACAAATCTGAGAAATAAATTAGGAAAACCATTCTGTTTACAGAAGCTTCATAAACAAAATGAACCTAGGAATTAACCTGATCAAGATAGTGAAAGATCTCTAATGAAAGTTACAGAACTCTGAAGAAATTGAAGAAGATATTAGAAAGTAGAAAGACTCTGTTCATAGATCAGCAGAACTAATATTATTATAGCCATACTACCAAAAGTGATCTACAGATTCAGTGTCATCAGTATTCAGATACCAACAATATTTCTGAGAGAACTAGAAAAAAGAGTTTTCTTATTCAGCTGGGCATGGTGGTGTTATACTCCTAGCACTCTGGAATGCTACAGCAGGAAATTATAACTGAAGCACTGTCTGGGTAACTTAGAAAATTCTTGAGACCCTATCTCAAAATTAAAAACAAAGCAAAACCTCAGTGTGAAGACCTTGGGATCGCGTCAGGCGTGGTGGCTCACGTCTGTAATCCCAGCACTCTGGAGGCTAAGGTGGGAGGATCGTTGTGAGTTCGAGACCAACTTGGGCTACAATGTGAGCTCTAGTCCACCCTGAACTGCATAGCGAGACCCCATCTCAAAAAAGACCAAAAAAAAAGGACCCTGGTATCAACCCCTGATTTCCCCAAATCTTAACTTCCATATGGAATTACAAAAGATTTAGAATAGTCAAAGCATTCTGAGCAAAAAGAGCATACCTGATTTCAAATTATACTACAGAGCTGTAGTAACATAATATTGGCATAGACACAGAACCCATGTACCTTAAAGCAATCTGATTTTTGACAAAGGGGACAAAAACTTAACATTCAAAAAAAGATGGGCTCTTACTCGAAAGAAATGGAAAAAATTGATAGTTAGATGCAGTGACTAAAATCTTTCTCTCACTCTGCTAAAAGCAAACCAAAATTAAATATAAGATAGTTATAAAAGATATAAGACTGGAAACTTTAAAACTGTTAGAAAAGCAACTTGAATCTGTAAGTGTAGGCAGAGAGACTTCCTGAATAGGGCACCAGTTGCATAGGACAGAATATCAAGAGTCAGCAAATAGAACTACTTCAGTTAAGGTTTCTTCAGTTCAAAGGAAAAATACCAACAGTGAAGAAGCAACCTATGAAATGAGAGAGAGAAAAAAAAATCTTTGCTAGCTACTCAACATCTATGCTAGTATTTTTTTAAAAAATATATAAAAAATTTAAAACTTAACCCCCCTAAACAAATAACCAAATCAGTTAATGGGGAATGATTTGAACAAACACAATTCAAAAGATGATGTACAGATAGCTGTACGTTTTTTTTTTTTGTTTTTTTTTTTTGTTTTTTTTTTTTTTGGTTTTTTGTACCTGGGATCAAACTCAGAACCTCATGCTTGCCAGGCAGGTGCTTATGCTACTGAGTTATATCCCTGTGCCCCAGATAGCCAGTAAGTGTACAGAAACAAAGCAAAACAAAAAACCTAACATCTTCAGCCACTAGGGAAATGCAAATGAAAATGACACTGAGGTTCCTTCTCATCCCACCCAGACTGATTATCATCAAGAGTACAGAAACAGATTTCTGAGAAGATGGCAGAGTGTTAAGCAGCAACAAATCAATTTCTCTAAGATTCAGAATCCAGACACTGGAAAATAACAGATTAGGGAAGAGAAGACTGGTAGATCCCCTGGACCGAGGAAGGATCTGCAGGGAAAATTGGAGCCCACAGAAAAAGTGAAGAGACAGACCAAACTGCAGAAAAAAGAAGGGGCCATCTATATTTTATCTCCAGCTCTTGGCTTGTAGAGTGAGAGGTGAACAAATGACAAAGAGACCCAGTAAAAGAGGGTAATTCTAGAGATCTTTAAGGAGGAATGCATCAGTGGAATGGAGTAATGGATACTGTATACTACAACAGCTGGTTAGTGACTCTAGTCCAAATGACTATAGTGTCTCTTAGTTGACAGTGGTTGGTCAGATGCCACTGTAGGGAAGATTCAACTGAACCCAGGACTCAGCAGCTGTGAGTTAGCTTCATCTCAGGGCTTCCAGTGTTTAAAAACCCACAATGACTGGGTAAGGAACAACCACAGGCGACATCTGGGGTCAGGGAGCCATGATCAGGCTGGCAAGATACCATGTGTTACAAACTAAATGACCCAACCCTATGACTAAAGGCAGGATCAGCCTGAACTTCTGTAGATTTAAAAGTACCAGCACCAGTACCCCATCCTAATCCTCCTGCAAGTTTACTGGGTTTATCAGTTATCCTGCCCTAATCCTGTTGGAGGCTTTCTGGGATCATCGTGTGTGGATATGGGCACTTAACAACTTCCTTCAACTACCAGCAAGAGCAGACTCATACTTTGAATTGGACACTAACACAATACTGTAGACCCCAGAAAATAACCACAAGTTTGAAATCACAGAGAAAAATTTTGTTTATTACTTGTAGGCTTTCTTCGTTGTTTCTTTTTTTTTGTACCAGGGATCAAACTCCGGATCTTGCACTTTGCCAGGCAAATGCTTCTACCACTGAGCTATATCCCTGGCCCCCATTTTGTTTTGTTTGTTCATTTGATTATTGTTGTTTTTGCATGACTGTGAACATTGCTTTTATTACTTGTTTTTATTTTAAAGGGAATAAACAATAAAATGGAAAAAAAGAAAATAAAACAGTAAAACAAGACAGAAGAAATTTCCTATATTGCATATTTCTATTTCCTATGTTGCATATTGCCAGCCTCTAAATAGATGCTCAGAGTACCTGCTTTAGACCTCCAAAGTGAATCAAACAATGCAAGCATTAATTTGTTTTTTTACTTCAGTTACCGTCATCTCAGCCTCTGAATCAGCTAGTTGCTTGGGAGAGAGGGCCCTCTTCTTGTCTCCTAGCCCTTGCACTGGCTGGCTCACAGAAGAGCGTGAGTTGGATTCTTGGTCTTCCCGTGGCCCACATGGTGGTTGCTGGCTCACAGGAGGGTGCAGGCTGTCTTCTTGGTTAGAACTAGGTGATCTTGAGCTAACCCCACTTGCTTTTAGTTTTTTTTTGTTTTGCTTTGTTCTTGTTTTTTCTTTATTTCCCTTCTCTCTTCTTCATTAGTTTGTTGAGGCTTGGATAATTTTCTGTTGTCCTTCAGCCTTGTTTCTAACCTCTATTTCTAAATTTTTTCATCTTAGCTCTTAAATTTTCTCCCCTGAAGGTAAAATTCACTCTATTCAGTGACTACTTACTGTATGTAATGTTTGATTTGTCTTAAATTGTTGTATAACTACTCTATGTAAATCATGTATCTGTGGTTAAAGATGTCAAATTAAGTTATCACAGTTTGTCATTTTTTCAGTCTGCTTGATGCTGTTGTTATTGATTGTACTACTTTGACCAAGGTGACACAGTTGTTGTCATCAGTTTGATCTTCCTTGTGTGCCAATACATAGAGTGTCCAGGGGTCATAAACAATACTATAATCCAGTACCAAAGAACTGTATACCAGGCCAAATAGGCAGCAAATCTTTAATAAAGTGAAGAGGCAAGATCCTTGAACAGACTCAAAAACCAAAAACTAGCTACACTTAGAAGACACCTCTAAAAAGTAGTCATCTCCTAAGGAGGTCATTATATTAGTAATAAAGCTATCTACCAAAAGCAAGTTAGAAGCTTCAATGCGGAAAACACACACACATGCACACACAATGTTAAAACATGGAAACAAGATGCAACTCATAATTTCCAACTCACCCAAGGTAAATCAAGGGTGCATTGATGTAGAAGAAATTAAAAGCCACCTAGCTGAATTTTATGAAACACAGATCAGTGTATCTCTTTGACAAAAACAAAAACAGATTATTAAAGAGATAAGGACTGTAGTACAGGAGATGATTAATTTAGAGTAGCTGCAATTCAAAAAAATAGAGGAATGTTGGAAAGTGATGGACACCAAGAGTTCCCAACATAAAAAGAGCTAGATCCCCTAAAACAGACTCATATAGAAATCCAGATTAAAATTTCTACTAAATGTATATATGCAGCACAGTTAACCAATGTGAAATTAGAATATCAGAACTAGAAGACAAGATTGTGGTTGGTGACCATTAAATGAAAGAACTTTTAACCACAAAAAATCCAACAGCTGCTACATGAAACTAAAAGACAAATACATGATTAATTGGAAACTCACAAAGCTGAAGCAGGAATATTACTGTGAGTTTGAGGCTAGCCTTTATTACAAAGTTAGTTCAAGCCCAGCCTAAACTTCACAGTGAGATCCTGTTTCAAAAAAGACAAAAATAAATAAACAAGAAAAGAAAAGGGAGCAGTGAAGAAGCAGAAGACAACACAAAGTGCATGAAAAATTTGTTAACAGAGGTGATAACAGAAAGCTTCCCAAGGTTGGAAAAACAGTTTGACTTACACATAAATGAGACATTATGGGGGCTGGGGATTTAGCTCAGTGGCATAAGCGCCTGCCTTGCAAAGCAGGCTGTCGTGAGTTCGATCCCTGGTACCGATAAAAACGAAAAGACAAAAAAAAAAAAAAAAAAAAAGAGGCATGTAGAATTCCAAATAGTCATCATCAGAACAAAAATTACAACAAGGGTATATAATAGTCAAAACTAGAAATTTAACACAAGAACAGAATATTATCTTCATTAGAGAAAACAAATCACTTATGAAGGATAACCCATTAAAATCAAGCAGACTTTCAGCTCAAAACCTCGAGTCAAGGAGAGCTTGAAAAGAAATATTTCAAGCCATAGACGAAAACAAGCTTGAATCCAGATTGACATATCCTACAAAATTATCTTCCAAAATTGATAGAAACATAAGATACATCTACAGTAAGGAACACTTAAAGAAATTATTGACCACCGAACCAGCACATCAAAAATTCTGAAGGCTAGTCTAGACGGAGGCAGCGATTCAACAATCTCATGAACACCAAGAGAATGAATCCACCAGGCAAGACAAGTGATTAAACAGCGGGGGAAAAAACGGGGCCAACAACAGGAAAATAACATGATAAGGATAAATCAATACATATCACTTATAACCATAAGTATAAATGGTATAACTCACCAATCAGATTGTCAGAGTGGATCATGATAAGATCTAACAATATGCTGTGTACAGGAAACACATTTAACTCAAAATGAAATTCATAAACTGAAAGTCAAAGGAATGAAAACAATATTCCATGTGACAGGAACCCAGGAAAAAAATGAGTATTTGCAGGCAAAATAGATTTCAAGCTGATTGGTCAAAAGAGACAAGAAGGGTACTACATTCTTGTTAATACAACAATCCAAGAAGAAGAGATAAAAATCATAAATATATATGCACTAAATATTGGCACACCCAAATATGAAAAAACCAGTAATGAATATGGAAAAATCAGATAAGCAGTAATGCAGTTGTAATGGAGGAACCTCAATACACCACTGTTACAAATAGACAGATCAGCTAGACAAAAAATTAAGGAAATATTAGAGGTAAACCAAACTTTTGAACAAATAGACTTAATTGATAGCGTCTGTGCTCCTCCCAACAACAGAATACATAACTCTTCTCAGCAGCACATGGGACTGTCTCCAAAATAGACCACATACTAGCTCATAGAGCAAGCTTATGTAAATGTAAAGGAATTGAAATTATCCAATGCATATTATCAGATCATAGTACAATGAAATTGGAAATCAATGGCATGCCAGATGTCACCGTAATCCCTACATCAGGGCAATGAGGGAGGCAGATCTTTGCAAATTTGAGACAAGCCTGGGCTACAAAGTGAATCCAAGACCAGTTTGAACCGCATAGCAAGACCCTGTCTCAAAAAGACTAAACAAACAAACTAATAGTGAAAGAAACCACAAAACCTTGATTTACTCACTACTAAATTCTAGAAGAACTTTAGAGAAAATCTAGAGCCACTCTTTCTCAAACTTTTTAATGAATTTAAAAGGGAAGCAATACTTTCAGATTTATTCCTGGAAGCTATCATTAGCCTGATACCAAAACCAGAGAAAGATCCAAACAGGAAAGAGAGCTATACCCTATTCTCTTTAATGAACTCTGATACAAAAATCCTCAGTGAGGTAGTGGCAAGCAATGCAGCAAATCATCAAAAAATATTATATGCTATGATAAAGAAGAATTCATTCCAGGGATGTAGGGATGGTATAACAAATGCAAATCAATAAACGTAATGTGTCACATTAATAGAATTAAGGACAAAAGCCACATGTTCATCTCAATAGTTGCAAAAAAAAATATTTGACAAAGTGCAACACTCATTTTTGACAAAAACCCTACATAAAATTAGGAGGCTTTTTTTTTTTAAAGGTGGGCCCTGAATCCACTGAGAAGTCCACGGTGGCCTTGAACTCATAGCAGTCTCCTGCGTCAGCCTCCCAAGTGCTGGGATTACAGGTATACACCATCATGTACAACTAGAATATGTTTTATATCAATCTGATGAAAGCCACCTATGACAAACCAATAGCCGACATCATGCTAAATGGTCAAAAATTAAAAACTTTCAGTAATCACAAACAAGACAAGGATGCTCACTGTACTCATGATTATTCCATATAGTTTTGGGAACAGTAGAGCATTTAGACAAGAGAAAGCAACAAAAGGAATCTGGACAGGAAAGGAAGAACATAAATTACTTACTGAAGCCATGGTACTCTACATAGAAGACCTATGACATTCCACCAAAAATCTACTAAAATTAATAACCAAATTTGACCCTGGAGCAGATTACAAAGTTAACACTTGAAAATCAGTAGCATTCCTGTACACGAATAACAAACTGAGAAATTAGGAAAAGAATTTTCCCTTTCATAATATTGTTGAGAAAAATCAAATACTTAGGAATTAACCTACCCATGAAAGTGAAATGTCTCTACAGTAAAAACCATAATACTCTGAAAAAGGAGATGGAAAAGGATATCAGATAATGAAAAGATATGGTTAGGGATATGGCCCAGCAGCACAGTGCCTACCTGGCAAAGCACAATGTCCAGAGTGTGATTCTTGATACCAAAACAAAGAGAAAGAAAATGGAAAGATACTCCTTCTTGTATAGGCAGAACCAGTGTATTGAAAATGGCTATACTTGCAGAATTTTTGTACCATCTTAGTTTAATCCCAATCAAAATATTAACCCGGTAGGATACCTCACAGAATTTGAGAAAGCAGTCCTAAAGTTCATATGGAATCAAAAGAGACCTACAATAGCAAAAGCAATTCTGGGCAATAAGGGCAAGTCAGGAGGAATCACAGTCCCTGATTTGATGTTATACTACAAAGGTACCATGATAAAACTGCCATGTACTAGGAAAAATACAAACCTGAGTGTCAGTGGGACATAACAGAACATGCAAGAACAAGTGTAGGCACACTTAGCTGCCTTATCTTTGACAAAGGGTCCAAATACCTAAATTGGAAGAAAAATAGCTCTTAATAAATGGTGATTGTTGTTAGGAAAATTGGCTTTTCATATGCTAAAGATTTAATTTAGAAAAGACGTAGGTATAGGGAAAGACTTTATGGACAAAACGCCAATCGCCAAAGAACATTTTTTTAATGTTTATTTTTTGGAACAGGATCTCTCTATGTAATTCAGGCTGGCCTTGAACTCACTAAGTAGCTGAGGATGGCTTCATAATCACAGTTATCCTTTTCCCTCCTCTTCCCAAGTGTTGGATTTGTAGGCATGTATTACCTTGTCCAACTCTGCACAGGAAATATTACAAAGAATTAACATTAGGATGGTATCAAATTAAAATGCTTTTGCATAGTAAAAGAAACCACCATTAGTGTGAAGAGAATTTGCAGTATGGAAAAAAATATTTGTCAACTCTTCTTCAGACAAAGGCCTAATATCTAGAATATATAAAGAGAGCAGGGCTTGAGCCTGCCTGCCCCACCCCCGGTGACCCTCTTTCAATCCAGGGAACTGGGTGGCCAGAGACCCAGAAGCTGAGAACATAGAAGAGGATTTCCAGCAGGCCCAGGGGAAGCCTTGGAATAACACTTGAAGCACGGAAATATAGGAAAATGACAAAACGAAAGACCAAAGTACAATCTCAAGCCTCCAGCCCATCCCAAGAAACCTTAGGAGCTATGTACATAGAAGAAAACATATGCCATACACCTGAAATACCTGAAATAATAGCAACTGAAATAAAGAAGCAACTCCAGGAAGCTTTGAAGGAATTCAAACTAGAAATAATCTCCCAGGTAAAAGAAGAAATGATAAAAGAAATGAAAGAGATGCTGAACATTTAAAGAAGACACAGTTGAAAAATTGGAGGAACTAAACAAAAACGTAGAATCTCTGGATGAACAATATAAGAAACAAACAGAATGAAGCAGATGCAAAGAGATAAATAGGAAATCAAAAATTCCATTGAAAGTTGTAAAAACCGCCTCAATGAAAGTGAAGATAGAGTTTCAGACTTTGAAGACAAGATTGCAGCTAGTGAACAGGAAAGGAAAGATCTTTTAAAAATAGCAAGGAATCAGGAGATAACAATTCTACAACTGCAAGATGATGCACAGAATATATAAAGAATCCTTCCCCATATACAGACCCAGTCAAAAAGTGGGTATCTGCTATGAATACTTCTCAGATAAGGGATTACAAACACCAATAAGTATGAAAAAATGTGCAACATCCCTGGTCATTCAAGAAATGCAGATTAAAATAATACGGAGATTCTGTCTCAGCCAGAAAGAGTAGCTATCATCAAGAAACCAACCAGTAACAAATCCTGGCAAGGCAGTGAGGAAAAATGAACCTTTCTCAATTATTGGTAGGAATGTTAAGTTGTCAAGGCCATTATGGAAATTCCTCAAAAAACTAAAACTGAAGTTCTGTCTGATACAGTGGGTCCACGGTAGGTGTCTTCCGAAAAGAGTTAAAAGAATTATACCATAGTGATTATGCACACCCATGTTTGTAGCAACACAATGTACAGTAGCTAAATCATTGAAACAGCATATATGCCTATAAACAGATAAATGGGTAAAGAAATTATGGTATTCATGTATAGTGCAGTACTACTCTGCTGTAAAATAGGATAAAGTCAAATCATTTATATGTAAAGGAACTTTTAGTCTCATTTTTAGTGAAATCAGATGCACAAGTTTAAACATTGCATTGAGCCGGGGATTTAGCTCAGCGGCTCAAGCGCTTGCCTGGTAAGCACAAGGTCAGTGAGTTCGATCCCTGGTACCAAAAAACAGACAAACAAATATTGCATTTTTTGTCTTGTGTGAGAAATCTAAAGGATATGAATCAAAATGGAGGGTGATAATGGAAAGTAGAAAGAACATGTTCAGATGCCAAGGGGAACAGGGAGAGGTGAAGGGAAGGAAGGGAACAGAAAGAAAGAAAAACTAGAAACAAAGCTCTTCCAGATGGGGAGAAGAAAAAAGTTTGAAGGGAGGGAAGGAGAATTGAAAAAAAAGAGTCAAGATGTAGGTACTTTGTGCAGGTACAAATTTCCTAAGATGAATATGAGCACTATGTATGTCAAATATGTACTAAAAATACAATTTTAAAAAACACAAAAACAACAAATGCTGACAAGGATGTAGGGAAAAAGGGAGACTTTTGCATTCTTGGTGACATTGTATACTACTAGTACAACCACTGTGTAAATCTGTATGGAGATTCCTTAAAAAACTGAAAATATGGATTTGCTATCCCATTCCTTGGTATATTCCCATAAGAATTAAATGCAGCATACTGTAGTGGTACACACATGCATACCCATGTTTTGATTGCAGCATAATTCACAAGAACTAAACTTTAGAAATAATCTAGATAAGTAGATAAACAAAATGTGACATAAATACACAAAGGTGTCAATATAATGAATGAGTGGATTGAAAATGTGATTTATACTTCAATAATGGAAAATTATTCAGTCACAAAGAAGAATGTTACTTGCAGGAAAATTGATCGAATTAGAAACCCATCATGTTAAGCAAAATAAACTGACTCAGAAAGTTAAACATCACATGTTTTCTCTAATACCAGCAATCTTAAAATAAGAGATGACAGAAAACTACATAGACTTTTGGAGATGGGTGAGTAGAGGGATAATGGAGATGATGATATTAAAAAAGTATTATATGCATGCACCAATGTACCAAAACATCTCATTTTATATTAATATACACTAATAAAAAAATAGAGCTTATGCAGAAAAAAGGATTACAAATGTCTGCCAAAAATTTCATGTTGAGTAAAATAAACTAAATCTAAGACAGTTATCCTTTAAGAGGACCTGAACAGTGTCATTTTAGAGAAAAGGGAAAGAAAAGTTTTATTTTTTATTTATAGGAGAAAAAAAACAGTATAAGGGTACAAGTAATACAGAGTTTCAAAAAAAAATAGATTACATATTGTCATCTTAGAAATAGTTGTTCAAGTGAAAGAAAAGTTCTTGCTCAGAGACTTTCCTTATTAACACATTATATATTGTCTTGTTCACCTGCCTTCATCACAAGCACTGTTCTTTAACCAGAATACAGTCTTGAAAGCCAGGGCCATTTGTATGCTGTTACTGTGATCTGTTCCCAGAGTTTGGAGCAGTGTCTGACACATGACCATATTGGTTGACCAAGTTTGTCCCTATACTTTTTAACATGACTGAGTTCTGGATCTGTTAATACTGACAGTGGGAATCTTTTGATTTGCATTGTTTAAGGAAGTCCTTTATATTTCCTGCTGACCTACTAAATAAAGGTCATAAAGGAATAAAATTAGGAACTATATTAGGCAAACCTGCCTCTCAGTAAAAATCTGTGCAAGTGTTTTGAAATTAAATTGATTTGAGGACTTGACATCTCAAATACTGCAAAGTACATGTGTATTTTTCTTTCACATAGTCATCTCAGCAAAACTTAAAGAAAATAAAAAGAATTGGTTCGGACCAAGTCCTTATGTGGAAGTAACAGTAGATGGACAGTCAAAGAAGACCGAAAAATGCAATAATACGAATAGCCCCAAATGGAAGCAGCCACTTACAGTGTAAGTTGGATAATATTTCCAGAATAATATTTTGTTTAATAAATGAGCAGAAATGTAGCTTTAATGCACTGTTAATTTGCTTTTTTTTCCCCCTCTTTTACCTCTTCCTAGAACTCTGATCTTTTTTTAGTTTCTCTCGAAATATTTTCCTTGCTGTATTTCAAGTGTCTCTTTTGTTGCTATTTTCCTTGCTATATTTCAAGTGTCTCTTGTTACTCTCCCCAATTTAGTTGGTGATTGAATCTACTGAATAACTGCAGGGCCTATGGTCATGGCCCTCGAAAGATTCAGAGCAACCCTTTTCTTAACTTAGTGTTCAATGAAAGGGTTATGAGTAGATTACTTTATTTCTTAATTTAATAATCCCAGCACTCAGGCAGAGGCAGGAGGATCACAAGTTCGAGGTCAGCCTGTACCACATAATGAATTGAAGGCCAGCTGAATTATATAGTGAGACCTTTAAGAAAAGTTTCTTGTGATTTTAAATTGTAATGCCTCTATAAACCAACATGTTTTCTTCCATTTAAAAAATTAAATATATATTTATTCTTTCGGTTTGTTTTTATCCTTAGAGTTATAGCATGATTATCTTACTGAGTCATACAGGTCTAATTTTTACATAAAATTAATTTGTTTCTGTCAGGGATTTTGCTCAACAGTTTAAGTGCCTGCTTGGCAAATGTGAAGTTGTGAGTTCGACCCCTGGTACCAAAAAAAAAAAAAAATAATAATAATAATTTGCTTCTTTGTGCTCTCCTTCCCTGTTGCTCTCCCCTTTTCCCTCTTTCCCTCCCTCTTTCTCTCTTTTTTTGGAGCACTATGGATGAAACTCAGGGGTACTCTGATTCTGAGCTGTATCCCAGGTCTCTTTATTTTAAACAGTTTTTGCTAAATTGCCTAGGCAGCCTTCAAAATTGTGATCCTTTGAGTAGATGAGATTATAGGCATGCCACTGCAGCTAGCTACTTTTTCGGGTATTTTTGGTCTTTTTTTTTTTTTTTTGGTACGGGGATGAAACTCGCAACCATGTGCTTGCCAAGTAGGTGCTTATGCTGCTGAGCTAAACCCCCTCCCTTTTAAAAGAAAAACAATGGTACAAAATTTTAAAACAAAATCTAATTCAGACTGGTCTGGAACTCTTCCTGTTCACTAAGCTAACCTTCAGTTTACAACGATCATTCTGCCTCAGCTTCCTAAATGCTGGGATTATAGGTGTATAACACAATGCCTGGCTGTTTCCATAGTAGTGCTTAATATAGATGGACTATAATTTTTTTTTTTTTTTTTTTTTTGGTACCAAGAGTCAAACTTGCAATCTTGCTTTTGCCAGGCAGGCACTTATGCTGCTGAGCTAAACCCCTGGCCCAACTATAATTTCTTGAAATTAATTTAGTTTCATGTTGGTTAGTTTCTATTTTTTTTTTTTTTTCCTTGCAGTACTGGGGAGTGAGCATGGGCACCACTGAGCTACATCCCTAGTTGTTTTTAAAAAACTTTGAGACTGTCTACTTAAATTACTTAGGTTGGCTTTGAACTTGAGTTCCTTTTGTTTGCTCTTTTTTTTTTTTTTTAAACTTTTTTTGGTACCAGGGATCAAACTCACGACCGCCAGCTTGCAAGGCAGGTGCTTATGCCGCTGAGCTAAATCCCCAGCTCCCCACAAAGGGTATGTTTTGAGGAAAAAAGAGCTTATACTTTTCAATTGCCCACCATTTAGAAATAAATGTTTTCTTTTTGTCACTAGTTTATTTCTCTAAGGAGAAAAAACTAAAGAATTCCAAATATGAGGTAGTGAAGTACAACTACATTTGATTTGATGTGGCAACTAGTTATATTTTACCTTTATTTTTATACATTTGTTTCCCAAATCAAACATGCTGTGTTATCTTTTAAAATTACACTTTTCCTTTTATCCTAACTTTAAAAACTTAGCCACTTAGCAACACAATTATTTAAATACAAGATAACCAAAAACTGCATATTTTTTGTTAACATGACATAACATTTACCCTTTGTGGATTATATTTATTCTTAAATGAGAAAATGAATTTATCATTTAATTCATTTAAACTGTATCTTTATCATGAATACGTAATTTTAGAGGCATCTTTATGTGCTGATTTTTTTTTTTTTTTGCTAATGATTTTTGAGCAAATGAATCAAATTTTAACACCTTGAGACCAATTTGCAGAATTATTCTGATACTTGTCATCTATGTTTATTTCTTTTTTTTTTTGTTGTTGTTTTTTTGGTCTTTTTCATTTTTATCGGTACCAGGGATCGAACTCACGACCGCCTGCTTACAAGGCAGGTGCTTATGCCGCTGAGCTAAACCTCCAGCCCCTATCTATGTTTATTTCAACAGAATTGTTTCTTAGGCTGTTTTTAACTAGTGGCCCACTGGAGATGAAGTCTAAACTAAAGAGTATATAAAACTTTTTAAACAAAACAAGTGAAATGTATAAAAAGACACTGCTTCCTTAATGGCCAGAGACATTCACCTTAATAATAGATTCAACATTCATCTCTTTGCAGCTGCTATCAGTGCTTACTGTATATGTACTGTGAAACTCTTAGGCTGTTAATGCCATGAATGCCCTAGTGATTCAAAAGTTAGGAAAAAAAAGAAACTCTCTTTGTAACCCTGTGTGGAACTTGTAACTTTTCTCCTAAAGTTTAAGTGTTGCACATTGGCCTGCAAAAAAGATTAAAACAAAACAAAAATGTGGCTTCTATTGATGTGTAGCTCGCTATCTGTAATGTTCTTTCGAATTCAAGTGAAAGATTTCGATAAAACTATCTTTGAGGATACACTTTAAGTCTTCTCCCATATTAGAAAAGTAAAAAGTAAGCCAAGTGTGAATTTAGATAATTGGAAATTTAGATATTTAGTGTCAATGTTTTGGAGAGTGAGGTGAGAGGATCCTAAATTGATGCCAATCTGGGCAATTTAATGAGTTCTTGTTCTAAAATAAAATTTTGAGAAAGGGCTTGTAAT
Organism: Cavia porcellus; assembly: GCF_034190915.1. NCBI lineage: Eukaryota > Metazoa > Chordata > Mammalia > Rodentia > Caviidae > Cavia > Cavia porcellus. Next base: position 26,821,386 of record NW_026947488.1, on the reverse strand, counting down.
TCAGCTCAGTAATCCCGTGATTCAATTCCTAGTATGAGTGAATGGATGGGAGGAAGTAAAATTAAATTTATTTGCTCTTTATTTCATTCCTGTTGAGATTCACTTGTTGGCTTATAGATACTACTTTTATTTCTTTGTTTATTTTTGTCTTTTTGAGACAGGGTCTCGCTATGCAGATCAAGTTGACTTGAACTTACTTTGTAGCCAAAGTGGCCTTAAACTTGCAGTGATCCTCCTGCCTTAGCCTCCTGAGTGCTAGTGTTACAGGTGTGTGCACAACTATGTCCAGCCAGTGGTTTCTGAGTATATACTATTAAGTTCTCCTGAAAGTAGCATTTGAGAATTTTGAAAAGAGAAAGAATACACTGTATTCCTTTTAAAACAATGAGTACATTGTATGTCACTTAAAATGGAGGTGGAAATATGATGGCAATAATAGGTGGATTTCTAAAGAGAAAAGTGTTTCTTTGCTTCTTGAAATTGAATCACATTTTGGAAAGAATAATGTATAGATAAATTTATACATTTTGGGGATTTGTCTTTACAGAATTGAACCATGGAACTGTGATAGACATTTAGGGCTTGTATTTTTCTGCTCTTTGACTCAAGTAGTTTATATATTCTTGAAAATTCAAATTTCCTATTTTTCTTCTTTTTTCACTTGTAGTATCGTTACACCTGTGAGTAAATTACAGTTTCGTGTGTGGAGTCACCAGACACTGAAATCTGATGTTTTGTTGGGAACTGCTGCATTAGATATATATGAAACATTAAAGTCAAACAATATGAAACGTATGTATGTAAGAATAATAGAAACTGTGCTTAGCTCTTTGATTGTTTTGTTTTTTTGGTGTGTGTGGGGGGGAGGGGGGTGCTGGGGATCGAACCCAGGGCCTTGAACATACAAGGCAAGTGCTCTACCACTGCGCCCTACTCTTTGCTTTTTGGACAAAATTAATGTGCAAAACATGCAGAATGATTCATGTTCACTATTCACCTAAATTTAGGTTTACTTGGCTATTGAAGAAGAATCTTGACCTATTTAAACCTTGAGTAACTTTGGTTTGGCTATTTAGTTTGGCCCTAGCATTTTTAGTAAACTTAGTAAGTAGAGTTACCATTAAGATAATACACAGTCAATTATGGAAAACCTAAAAAATTTAGAGCAGAAGTCAAGGAAAAAAACAATCACTTCAGAAATGGTTACTATTTTGACAGATTTGGGGAGTAAAAGTATAGATAAACTTTACTTTGTTATTTCAACTGTTTATTTACTGAGTCTTTTAGTTTTAGAGGGATTTGATTTTATTTACATCATTTGTAGCTTGCTCATTTTAATTAATATATAAAGCTCTAAAATGCGGATTTTTTTTTAATCCTTGAACTGTCTAAAATATAGTTCCAAGAATTTAGGCTTATGAGATAAAATCCATTCTTGGGGCAGGGATGTAGCTCAGAGGCACAAGGAACAAGGTCCTGAGTCCGATTGCCACTACCAAAAAAAGTTAATGAGATAAAATCCATTCTTAAATTTTTGTTTGATATAATTCAGATACATAGCTAAAGAATCTTTGTTGTCATGCTGCTTCATTTTATACTGCAACCTTGTAAAGGTACAATAAGTATACAAATTGAAATGATTGAGCTGTTTAATATTTTGCATTAGGGGTATTAAACATTAACAGATTTTGTTTTCTTTTTAAAATATAATGTTTTGTTGTCAAGATATGTTAAGCTTTGGGTAAAATACGGGAAAACAATTTATATACACATATGTATATTTTCTCCTGTCACTAGATACTTTTAAGTTATTCTAGTTTAAAAAAAAGTGACAATATTTTTCCTGTAATGTTATTATTTTCAGTTGAAGAAGTGGTTGTGACTTTGCAGCTTATAGGTGACAAAGAGCCAACAGAGACAATAGGAGACTTGTCAATCTGTCTTGATGGGCTGCAGTTAGAGGCAGAAGTTGTTACTAATGGGGAAACCACATGTGCAGAAAGTGAGTGGTCCTTTTTAAACTCTTCATGATTCTTATGATACAAAATAGCCATTGTGAAATGCTCTATATAATTATTGCTGTTCTCTTTCAGAAAAAAGAAACAATTTTCTTATTGAAAAACAGACTTTAAACATTTTATTATTCTATTTGTTAAAAATTACATTTTTCTAGAAATTGAAAAGCTAACCAAGTAAAACTTGAATCACCTACATGTGGTGGCACACGCTTATAATTCCAGTACTCACATGTATCATGTGTGATTAAAGGATATTACTTGTACTTTTTCTTCAATTTTATTAAAATATTGTTACTATTTTTTGTACTTACCTGTACTATAGTTGAGTTCACTTATTTTAACTTGTTGTATAATAATCTGTTCAGTGACTGTATATGAAGAGTTTATCCATTTTTCTATCAACGGACATTTGGATTGTTTTGAATTTTTTGACATGAGCAGTGCACATTTTTGTGTATCTGTTGATATTTTCATGAACCTATTTAGGGTATATCACTGGGAGTAGAATTGCTATTTTGTAAATGATAACTAAATACCTGGTTTAATTTTCTTTTGATAGAGTTTTTCTGTATATTCTCTTGATAATTCTAATATTGGAATATAAATAATTTTAATTTCTTTTTCATTGAGACTGGTTTTCATTTGTTTGTTGTTCTTTGATTGCAAGTTTATTTTATCGTAATGTTAGAATTTTTTTTTTTTTTTTTTTCTTTTTGAGACAGGTCTCACTATGCAATTTAGGCTGGTCTCACTTTATAACCCAGGTTGGTCTTGAACTCTCAGTGGTCCTTGTGCCTCATTCTCCCAAACGCTGGGATTACAGGTGTGTGCCAACACACCTGGCAGTCTGTTGGAATTTTAAGGACCTCAAATGTAAATACTTTGGTGCAGAAATTTTTTTTGTTTGTTTGTGCTAGGTGCTAAAGTGATATGCCACAGACTTGGGAACATTTTAGCTCCTTTCTAAGTTTGCCTGCCTAATGTGATAGAATGTAATTTAGTACCCCCACTTTTCTGTTGGCCCTATGCTGTCTGATGGCTCTCAGAGATGATCATTGCCAAGGATAAACTTGTTGTTTTACATTTGCTTACTGCATCCTGTTCCAACTTTGTTTTTGAGATTATGAGGCACCCAGTATCTAGGACAAGTGATCTAAATTAACCTGAAGCTAATTATTTTGTGGTTGTATGCTCTTTTTAACTTACAGAGCTGAAGAGATCTTGGCAGATCTTCCATACGTTCTGTTTGTAAAATACATGCCTTAAAAAATCTGGACATTTTTTTCTTGAGGAAATTTGGATTCAGAATATTTTAAAGAGTAGTACAGGGCTAGCGATATAACTCAGCAGCACAAGCACCTGCCTGGCAAGTGCAAGTTCTTGAGTTGGAGTCCCAGTATTGAAAAACCCCCAAAACCCAAAAAACAAAAACAACTATTCTGGCAGAACTGAGGCAGGAGGATCACAGATTTGAGAGCAGCCTGGGCAACTTAGTGAGACAGACAGGTCTGAACATAATTTTTTTTTTTTTTTTTAAGCTACAATTGTAGCTCTTTGGGCTCAGTGATAGAATATCTAAGTTTCAGATTTTTGTTTTTGTTAACTATGCTCTGATTGGAAACAGGATTAGATCTAATTTATGCCATAAATTTTATAGTTATTCTTTATATTGAAGTGAATTTAGAATATTGAACAAAAATGGCTCGTTTCACTTTGTTAATGAGATGTCAATTTTGATAAGTAATAGTAGCTAATATTTTGAGAGTATTTATATGCTAGGATCTAAATGTTTACAGGTTTTATTGTAATAATTTCACTGTGAAATAGATATCACTCCCATTATATGCACCAGGAAAAAAGGTGCAGAAAACCAGATATCCATTTTTTGTTTGGTTGGGTTTTTTTGTTTTGTTTTTGTTTTTTGTTTTGTCTTTTTGAAACAGGGCTTTACTATGTAGTTCAGACTGGCCTTGTACTCACTTTGTAGTCCAGCCTGGCCTCAAACTCTCAGTGATACTCCTGCCTCAGCCTCCCAAGTGCCGGAATTACGGGCATCTACCACTGTGCCTGGCTTCAAGATACACTTTTTTTTTGGTACCAGGGATTGAACTCACGACCTCGTGCTTGCAAAGCAGACACTTAACCCGCTGAGCTAAACCCTGAGCCTGTGATACACATTTTTTAAGGTCACAAAGTTACTACATAATCTATGATACAAACTCATGTGATTAAATATTGTACTTCATGAGTATATGAGAAAGTTTGACATACCAGGTACAGGTAGATTTCAATGTATTATTCCAAATCAATATTTAGTTTTGACAAGTAGAGTGCTAGATACTTTGATGTGAATTTCTGTCTCTGTCTGTCTGTCTCTCTCTGTCTTTTTTGGTATTGGGAATTGAACCCAGGCCCTCATGCTTGCCAAGTAGGTGCTGTACCACTGAACTAACTCCCCAGCCCTCTCGTTTCATTTATTAGTCATTTTAGGGGCCATTATATTCTGTCTAAAATTTTTTAATTGTTTTACATTTTTATTTCTTGGTTTCATTTTTGTGGTACTGGGCCTTTCTGTGGAGCCAACTGTGCAGCCCTTGTTCATATTTTGAGACAAAGTGTCTCAGAATCACCATGTTCAAACTTGTGATCTTCCTGCATCAGCCTACTGGAGTCCTTGAAGTACAGGCATATGCCACTAAAAATACTTAAAGTCTTGTAAAAATAAAATATACTTTTCATTAGACAAAATGCATTTCGTTATACTATGTTTTAAAAAACATTTCAAGCCAGGCATGGTGGTACACTCCTGTAATTCCAGCACTTGGGAGGCTGAGGCAGGAGAATTATTTGTAAGTTTAAGATCAGCCTGGTCTACAAAGTAAGCCCAAGACCAGACTGAACTGTATAGCAAGACCCTGTCTCAAAAAGACAAAATAAAGAATAAATAAATAAGCCATTTCAGTATCTTTTAAAAAACTATTTTGCATATCATAAAATTGACCTGGGGATACAGGAAGGGAAAAAAAGCCAATTTCAAGTGTGGAGCTTTGTGATTTTTTTAAAGTAACTTAATTGAGTGGTTCAACCATGATTGTGAATCAGGTTTTGAACACTTTTATCCCTCCAATAAAATCCCTCTTGCTGGGCTGGGCATTTAGCTCAGTGCATAAGTGTCTGCCTGGGAAGCACAAGGTTGTGAGGTTGATCCCCAGTACCAAGAAAAAAAATCCCTCTTGCCCACTGACAAGAAATCTTGTTTCTTCTCTAGCCCCAGGTAAACACTAATCCATTTTTTGTCTCTAAAAATTTAAATTAAAAGTGCTCTTTGAACACTTTTGTATAAAAGGAATCATGGAATATGTGATAGTTTGTATCTTTTACTTAGCATACTGTTTTTGAGGTTTATCCATGAGATAACATTTGTATTAGCCTTTTTTTTTTTTTTCCTTTTGAGACAGTTTCACAATGCAGTTAAGGCTGGTATTAAACTCACTTTGTAGTCCAGATTGGCCTCAAATTTGTAGCAATGCTGCCTCTGGGATTACAGGGGTCCGCCCAACAACATTTTTGATAGTTTCTTCTTTTTATTATGGCAGAATTTTCTTTTCTTTTTTGTACCAGGGATTGAATTCATGACCTTGCACTTGCCAGGCAGGCGCTTGTGCCATTGAGCTAAACCTTAGGCCCATGGTAGAGTTTTTTGTTTTATTACCATACCACATTTTCTATCCATTTCCTTGTGTAAAACATTAATTTTGAGAATGGACCAGATACATACCAAACTTGTTAAGTATGGTATATATAACGTAATCTGTTTATGACTCACATTTTTAATGCATTAATCCATTAATATACTACAGGTATAATATGGTGATATCACATTATAAAACCATGCCTATATGCAGCCAGGCGTGGTGTCACACACCTGTAATCCCAGCACTCGGGAAGGTGAGGCACAGTAGTTGGAAGTTCAAGATGAGCCTAGATTACAAAATGAGCTCAAAGCCAGCCTGAACTGCATAGTAAACTGCACCCATCCCCTCTGGTGGTGGCTCTAGGAATAGAACCCAGAGCTTTACAAGTGTTGGGCAAGGGCTTACTCTAAGCTACGTCCCTAGTCTTTATCAAATTTATCTTGAGATGGAGTCTAAATTATTCATGCTAGACTGTAACTCCCTATCTTCTCTCTTGACTCACTCAGCCGATGCCACTGAATGAAGCTGCAATCTGTTTTTGTTGCTATTATTGTTCCAATTCTAGTAGCCTCCCTGTAACACCTATAGTATACAAATCCTAACATTGATATTTTCAGTGAATAAAGTTTGAAGAAAACTAATAGGAAATTGTAGCATTTGTCTTAGTTGCTCTGAGATTTATTTGTGCATTTCCTGTTTTGTAAGCTGTTTTCTAAGCTCCTATGTAAAAGAGAGGTGTTACTGGTTTTTCTATTTACAAGAACCTGCAGGTGATGAGTAATTTTCTTGAGGCAGTGTGTTTAGCATACACAATTTGACTAAACACTTAAGTGTACATTAGAGTCAAACATACATTTCAAAAGAGGCAATATAGTGCGTTCAACACGTAATGATAGATATCTGTATAAAATCTTGGTAAAACATATTTCAGTCATGAACATTTATCCTGTTTTGTTTTTAAACTCAATGTTCAGATTTAAGGTATAGTATCTTCTTTATAAGGAATATTTAATAAATTCTTTGCTTATATGGCATATATAGAAAAATGCTGACTATTTTGAAATTCATTTTCTGTTTAAATTTCATTGCTATTAAAGGTGCTTCACAGAATGATGATGGCTCTAGACTCAAAGATGAAACAAGGTAAGAATTCAGTGATTGCTCACCACAGAATGCAGAAAGATACACGGAATAATTAATACAGATTCAATAAGGCTTCAGTTTCTGATTGATATAAAAACAAATAATTGTCAAAATTTAGGTAAGAAGGGAAATATTTATGAAAGATTAAAGACCCAGTTTGTCTGCAGCTAGTTGGAATAGGCCATAGATGACTAAATTGCTTATGCTTTTCTTCAGCTTGAGGAAAGTGAGTATGTTGGTACCTTTGAAAGGGAGGTAGTTCTGAATCCTAGAGTTGCTATTGGGCTACCAGGCTTCTTCTTCAGGAAATCTGGCTTAGGACCTTTTCACACATGTAAAAGCCATTAGTGGTATCTTCTAGGACTTTATTAGAATGGATGAGATCTGTGCCAGCTTGAACAAAATAGTGAGACCTTATCTCAAAAAAAAGAAAAAAGTTTGTTAAAAATACACGAACATATCTCTAGGCTAGACATTTAATAGAAAATTTCTTGACTTTCTTAAGTTTTTCCCTTATGTTTTAATATTTTCTGCTTAAATTCTCTTTGATATAAATAAACCCTTATCTTTGCATTGGGAATATGATAGAATTTTATATGCCCACGAAAGATTCTGTTGTAGCACTTTGTGTGTCATGTGTTGTCTATACCATCAGACTTGTTACTATCAAACAAGAATAAAATCTGTCAATATAGAACAATGAAAGTAATACAGGGCTTCAAATCAAACTAATAGGAAATCAAAAATGGTTACCATAATATATCCTGCTATCTTTGGAATTTCTGTCTATGCCATCAAATCTAATACAAGTAGACAAACTGAAACAGAATAAAACCAAACTAAATAGAACAATGAAAACAATATGGGTTTCAAAAACATGATAATAGATTTTTTTTTTTTTTGGTCTTTTTCGTTTTTATCGGTACCAGGGATTGAACTCACGACGGCCTGCTTGCAAGGCAGGCGCTTATGCCGCTGAGCTAAATCCCCAGCCCCCATGATAATAGATTAACAATGGCCACTTCCTTTCCTTTTTAGACTGTTCCTCCTCTTTCACTTTCACAGTATTGTGCATTTTGGATCCCACTAATTCCTTTAGTTTTTGTAATAGGGAGGCAACCTGCTGTTCACCTAAGTGACTCTGAACCTTTTTACCCCTGAGCATGATCTCATTTACCTACAAGAGCCTCAAGGTTATCTTTCTTTTTTTTTTTTTTTGGTACTGGGGATCGAACTCATAGCCTTGCACTTGCCAGGCAGGCACTCACACCACTGAGCTAAATCTTCAGCCCAAGTTTATCTTACTTTATAGCTGAGTAGTTTCCCATTGTATAAAAGTGTCATGGCTTTTTACCCAATCTGCAGCTGATGGGCAAGCTACTCCCATTTTTTTCTGGTTTCCTGTTACATAGAGTGTTGTTTTCTTATCTTTGACTTTCAGTCTATAACCCCCCTTTCAGGATAAATGTATTTCTTACTCTGCCTGTGTTTCTTTTAATTGGTGAGTTGAGACCATCTATATTAGTGATTATGGCCAACCTTCTCTGCTTCATCTTTGTCATGCTATTTTTCTGCCATTGGTTGCCTACTTCATTCCACTGTCTGCCCCATTCAGTGAGGCCCCTTTACCACCGTTCCTGAAATCATGGTCTTTTTATCTCTCTAGAATGTCCTTTGGTAGGATTGGTTTGGTGGTCATGAATTCCTTCAGTTGTTCTTTGTCATGGAAGTATCTTGTTTCTCCCTTAATTTTGAAAGTTGGTTTTCAGGGTATATCAGTTTCGGTTAGAGGTTATTTTCTTTCAGGTCTTAGAATACTTCACTCCAAGCTCCCTTGATTTGATGGTTTGTGTTGCGAAGTCTGTTGTGATTCTGATGGGTTTTCCTTTATAGGTGATCTGTTTCTTTTCTTTGATAGCTTTTAATATTCTATTGTTGTGTTGATTTTCTGGAATCTTGATTATTATACGTCTGGGTGTAAGTTTATTTTGGTTATACCTGACTGGGGTTCTGTATGCCTCACTTACCTGAATATCATTTCCTTTTCCTATGCTAGGGAAGTTTTCTTTAATTATTTCTGTAAATAGCCTTTGTATTTCATTTATGTTTACCCCTGCTTTTTCACTCATGCTTTTTATTCTTAAGTTATACTTCCTTCTATCATCTTGTAGCCTTTGTATTGTTACTTTATGGTTCCTTACTATTTTTAAGAGCGCTTTCCTTTCATGATTGCTACCTGTCTTCAAGGTTTGATAGTCTGTTTTTAGTTTCTTTCAAGCAGTTTTGTCAGCTTTCAATGGAGTTTTTAATTTCCTGGTTATCTCTTTGAATCTGTTTCATATTTCTAAGTCTTTTTTATATTCTTCACTGTTTGCTTTTTCTAGCCCATGCTGGTTAGGCATATCTGATGGGGACCATGGGGTGCACTGTGTGTAGGGCTGCCCATGGCTGCTGGAGTGCAAACAGGATGGGAGGCTACCACCTCCCTCTCAGACTGGTTAACAGCAAGGAGCCCTTACCACATAAAGTTTGCTATAAAGTACCCTGGTGGGGAGTGGAGCTGGTTGGGGATAGCTTTAGGGAAACCTCAGAGGTGGCTGTTGCACACAGAGGTGGGACTCAGTCCAAGCAATTTCCACCATTTTGCTCTGAGCTAGGAGTAACTGAATGAAGCCAGCTGCAGTTCTGACTCTGAGCTTATTGTGCCCGACTCCAAAATGGCCCCCCGCCAGTTACCCACTCCCACAGGAGGACTGAGTCCCCCACACTCACTGCCAGTCAGTGCAGTTCTCTGATCCACTGCTCTTCTCCACCACTGTGTCTCCCCACAGAGGCCTTCAGACTTTCCAGCCACCACCTTCACTGTGACGTGTGTCCCCAGGTTTCAACAGTTTTTTTCACATAGTTTTTCAGGGTATATCAGTTTAGATGAAAGTGCCACCAGCTACTGCCTTCTTCTGTTTAAGTTTTTCTTTCTTTCTTTCCTTTTATTCTTTCTGTGAGCTTCAGTTCTTATTTTAGGTTCTTCCTGGGTGGAGGGGACTCACTTCCTTTTTCCTTCTTGTCTTCTCTATGGTGCTATATTCCAGCATCTGGACTGTTTCTCTCAGAGAGGCTGTTTACTCTGCTGTTTACTGTTCCGCCATCTTCCTGGACCCCTTGCCTCAGCCTTTGAATGGTCCTCCTCCTTCATACATCCTGACAGTTTACTTGTCTAGCACTGGATGTGCAATCTAGCATGAATTTTCTAGATAAAATGTTTTTAGGGATCATATAGTCAAGATGATATATTTGGAGGTGTACAGAGATTATATAACCTCTTTGGCATGCCTGTAATCCCAGCATTCTGGGAGATTGAGGTAGGAAGATAGCAAATTTTAGCCCATCCTGGGCAACTTAAAGACCTTCTCCTTTTTAAAAAGTAATTTAATTGATACATTTTATTTTATTTTATTTATTTATTTTTTGTCTTTTTCATTTTTATCGGTATCAGGGATTGAACTCACGACTGCCTGCTTGCAAGGCAGGCGCTTATGCCGCTGAGCTAAATCCCCAGCCCCATAATTGATACATTTAGATATACATGATTAATCACATTCATCATAGGGAATTTGTACCTGTACATAATATATCTTAATTCTTTTTTAACCAACCCTCTTTTCAACTCCACTTCCCCTCCTTATTTACAAAAGACTTGTTTCCATTGCTTTTTTCCTATTTTTTTTCTTTTCTTTCCTTTTCTCCTCCCCTCTACCTTGTTCTCTTTTCCATTTGAACATTTTCCTCCTGTTACTCAGTATCTGTTGTACACTTTGGTCCTTATTTACTCATTTGATTTGTCATACCCCCCCAAAAAAACCACAATATGGTACTTGAATGTGTGCATCTCATGTAAGAGTATGGCCTCAAGGTGCATCCATTTACCTAGAAATATTTCAAGCTTATCTGTGTTCTTTATGGCAGAGTAATACTCCATTATATATAATAAAAAACTCAGATCTTTTTTAACCCATTCATTTGTTGAGAGACCTTGACTTAAATAAAAATTTAAAAGGCTGGGATGGAGCTCAGTATGAAGGCCTGGATTCCATTTTCAGTAGAAAAAGAAAGTTATACCATTTAAAAATATACCTTTATAAATAAATAAAAACATTGTAGTAAAAGCATTACAGAAAATGTTATTTAGTACATAGTACTAACCTCTTTCTTAGGAGTATGGATTACAATTGTGTAGTTTGTAGGTATAGAATCAAAGATGCCTCAGTTGCTCATGTTCTTGTTTTTAATCCATGACAGTGGCAATAGCTTTCAATCTGACATTGCCTATTGGTGTCTTTCCTTCTCTTGTTTCTTTCCCTCTAATTGAGGTCATTGCTTTGTTGTCTTTTGTGTGTGTGTGTATGTGTATACTAGGGATCGAACTCACAACCTTGCACTTGCCAGACAGGTGATTACACCACTGAGCTAAATCCCCAGCCTGATGTCATTGCTTGAAGGAATGATAGCTTCTTTGTAAAAAGGTCTGTGGGTACCTCGTGGTAGTACTCAATAAGTACTACTTTCTTTTCGCATGGGACATCTCTTCCTTAAATTTTAATATGGGAACAATAGTTGGACCTTTTTTAACGAATTCACATTTTGAGACTTTGACTTTGTTCAAATGACTTATTACAGGGCTATTTTTTTTTGCCAGTCAGATTTTATTGATACATTGTAGTTATGTATAATTATCACATTCATCATATAGAATTTGTACCTCTACATAATATAGCTGCTGCTTTTTTTTTTTTCCCCTCCTGGTACTGGGAATCGAACTTGCTACCTTGCACTTGCCAGGCAGGCACTGTGCCACAGAGCTCTGACCTCTTGTTTTTGTTTTGTTTTATAAAGAGACAGGATCTTGCTATGTTGTTCAGTGTGATCTTAAACTCACTAGGTAGCCCAGGCTGACCTTAGACTTAGTGATCCTCCTACCTCAGCCTTCTGAGCACTGAGATTATAAACATGTGTCATCACACTTGGCATATACAGGGTGTTTTGAAGATTTATTTGAAATATAAACCAGCATACCCAATAATTTTGAATACTCTCAAGTATTCCTGTTCCTTTAACTAACTTAATCACTCTATGTCTAGATTAACTCTAAGGGTTAAATAAAACTCTATCTAAGAACTGTATTTTAATAAGGCTTACCTAAAATTAGAAAACTTCTCAACCTCCTAAAACTTCGTTTTCCAATTCAAAGTGGAATTGTTCTTTTCCTTTCTGTGCTTCTTCAGAGTGAACACAAATGGATCAGATGACCCTGAAGATGCAGGATCTGGTGAAAACAGGAGAGTCAATGGGAACAATTCTCCTTCACTGTCAAATGGTGGTTTCAAGCCTTCTAGACCTCCAAGACCCTCACGACCACCTCCACCCACCCCTCGTAGACCAGGTGTGTATTCCATTCCCCGGTTGTGTAAAAAACATTCTAGCTGGGAAGTGATCCTTAGGTAAGTGTCAAGAGACCTTTTTAAAATTAGTTTCCTGGTTGTGTTTTTACATTTAAGATTTTGTTCAAGAATTATCTTTCTATAGATAATCAAGAAGTTGCCAGGGATTTAGCTTAGTGGCACAGGTACTTGCTGGCAAGTGTGAGACTGTGAGTTCGATCCTCAGTATCACAAAAAGAAGTGCCTTTCCCCTAATTTTTTCCTTTAGGTCTGAACTTATTAAGTACTCTATGGAGAATGAAAATCACATGTATGCTCTATATAGTTCAGATAAGATTGCAGTTATTTTGTATGATTTCCATGTGACATATGCATGTCTTACAATCAAGAATCTGTTTTCTGTTTTGTTTTTTGGGACAGGATCTTGCTACATATTCTAGGCTGGCCTTTAACTCACTGTGTATGTAATCCAATCTGGCCTTGAACTCACAGCAATTCTTCCTCAGCTTTCAGAGTGCTGGGATTATAGACAAAAAGACAATTAGTAAATGTCAAATAACTCAACAGCAGTTAATGTTAATCACATTTTAAAGAAAAAATTATAATACAAATGGAGACATTTTACATAGTATCAAATAAATATTTGTACATAGAATATCTTTTTTCTTGTTAGAACAAATCTTTAATCTTAAATTTTACTGTTTTCCTCTGATAGTGTGTGGGTAGGGAATGCAAAACAATTAAATACTGCTAGAAAGATAAATTAGTTATCTGCAAATCATTTTATTAAGTGAGTTTGTATTGGAGTGTGTGTCTGCTCATTCTCCATGACTGTGTTAACAGTATACACCAGGTCTTTAAGACACACATCTGTAATCCTAGCACTTGGTAGGCTGAGGCAGGATTGCTGCAAGTTAAAGTCCAGCCTGAGCTACAAAGTGAATTCGAGGCCAGCCTGAACTGGATAATGAAATCTTGTCTCCCCCGCCAAAAAAAAAAAAAAAAAAAAAGTCAACAAGTATTTCTTGAAGATTTAGTCAGTGACTATTTGTGAGACTATTATAGCTTATCAATCATATTGGCTATATTATAACTAGTATCAAAAACTATTGTTTAGCTAGATAAAGTGGTGATCACTTGTAATGCTACCTCCTTAGGAGATTGATGAAGACTGAAAGTTTAAGATCAGTCTGGGCAACTTAATGAGACCCTGACTCAAATAAAACATTTGGGATATAGTTTAGTGGTACTTCAGTGCATTGCAAAAATAAAAACAAAAAAATCAGTCTTTATAAATTTCAGGATTCCATAGGAAATTAAAGATCTGAAAAATTACTAAATAATCTTAAAATACCACAGAATATGAATGCTTTCCTATTCTAAAACTTTTTATTGGACTGGGTTTGTAGCTCAGTGGTACAACACTTGGGTAACATGCTCAAGGCCCTAGGTTTGAGCATGAACACAGACAATCAAAGCTTTTGTTTCCAGTAATGTCATTAAATCAGATATGCCTTGTACTTAAAATTGTGACATAGAGTAGATGGGAATTAAGAAGTTGTGAATAAGTCTAGAAAGAGAGAACATTGGCAATTTGTCATTATTTTAATTTTTTTCATTGTTTTAATTTTTAACTATATCCACATCTTAAATTTTGTTATGTATATTTTTATTTTTAAAGTTAAATTCTAACCAGTTGGATAGAACATGATGCTAAAATTAAATTCTCTCCTGATTTTAGTTTTCAGAAAGTAAAAAGTTCTCTTCCTTTTTTCCTTGATCTTTTATAGCATCTGTCAATGGTTCACCATCTGCCACTTCTGAAAGTGATGGATCTAGTACAGGTTCTCTGCCACCAACGAACACAAATACAAATACATCTGAAGGAGCAACTTCTGGATTAATAATCCCTCTTACTATATCTGGAGGCTCAGGCCCTAGGCCATTAAATACTGTAACTCAAGCTCCCCTACCACCTGGGTAAATAAATATTTTTGGTTAACATTTTTTTTCTTTAGGCTTCTGTGTATACTTATTACTTAGGAAAATAATTCTTCATTTCATCAATAGCTGTTTTCAAGCAATTGTAATTGATTATGAGACTTCTGAAATGTAAAGAAATTTGAATTTGAAAGTTTTGTCCCTCATTTCTAGGGCAAAATAAAATATTTTTTTTTAAATTAAAGGACCCTGAGTCATAGAAAGTTACCCTAGACCAAGTAATAATATAATCACCTAATTTGAATTGTTCTTTCTTTGAGAGAGAAAAAAAAAATCACATTTTTAATAAAAGACTTTATTATAGTCATTATAGGAAAGTAATAATAGATAATTTAGACAGGGGAAGTTGGTACTCTTCCCATTTTAAGTGACTGATAAATTAATAAACTGTCATGATGAGAATTTCATCTATTATACAAAGGGTAATATTTATGTTGGTAGTTAGGCTTTTTTTTTTTTTTTTTTTTTTTTTTTTAAATCTGTACTGGAGATCAAACTCATGACCCCGTACTCGCAAGGCAGGTGCTTATGCTGCTGAGCTAAATCCCCAGCCCTGTTTTCCTTTTTGAAAGCTTATGTGGGAGACTAAATTTGAAGGTTATGATTGAAAATAAACTGAATGTTCTTGATTAGGTTTTTTTTTTTTCTTTTTATTGGTACCGGGTATTGAACTCACGACCGCCTGCTTGCAAGGCAGGTGCTTATTCCACTGAGCTAAATCCCCAGCCCCAGAAAAATAAACTGAATGTTTTTAGAAGTTATTGAAACTTCCAAGCTATGATGCTTTACTCCTCCTGTCTTCTTCACTTAGAGAATAAACCTACTAGCATTCTTACATTGAGCAATCTGTAAACTTTATTCCTGTTTTTTGCAGGGACACATCTGATAAAGACTTTATTCCAGTTTTTCTAGATTTCAGACAGTTGCCCTTTGGTTAGCTTAGTCTTTGTTGAGGTTTCCTATGTCTTTGTTGACGTTTCCTATGATTAATTGCACCATTCTGTTCCACTCAAGTTCTGACCATAACCTGGTCAGACTGAGACTGTCTTTGGTTTCTTAGGTGGACTCTAGAAATATAAGTTGTCTGCTAGAATAGACAGACAGCTATACCAAAGAAATCTCCCCTATTGTGTGTGAGCCTTAGAAGATGACATATCTAACCCTATTTCAATTCTGTTGATATCTTTTTAATGCAGTGGAGAAATTGTTTTTTTCAGTTGTATAATATGATAATTTTAAGGGAAAAATCAAACTTCTCGAGTATATGCCTTTCTATAATTTTAATGTTGTGTTTAAGGTGGGAACAGAGAGTTGACCAGCATGGGCGAGTTTATTATGTAGATCATGTTGAAAAAAGAACAACATGGGATCGACCTGAACCTCTACCTCCTGGGCAAGTATCTCAATTTATGTTTCTTAAAAATTGTTTTTTCAGAAATATAAGTCATAACTATACACAGCTTCCTTATCATCTCTAATTTTCTTTCTTTCTGTCCTTTGTCCAGTTTGTTTTATAGTAGGTGCAGTGTAAAAAGAAGAGAGCTAGAGGATTTATTCAGAGTCTAATCAATGATTCTATTTTCACTGATTTGTGACCTAAAGATTCCTTAATTGTTATTCAGATTTTCCTGGCTGGGGATGAAGCTCAGTGGTTGAGTGGTTGCCTATATGTGTGAAGCCCTAGGTTCAATCCCTAGCACCTTAAAAAAAAACTATAAATTTATCTTTCTGAACTGTTTACTTGATTCAAAGCAACAAAATTTTAAGATTAGTTTCTTTAAAATAATTGTTTAACTGAATAAAAATTTTAGCTTCCATCATATGTGTGTTAAATTTATTATTATAAAAGAAATATATATAAATAGTATATAATATAGCCTTTGCAGAATAATTGGGAAAGTTGGGAAATATTAATACATGACATTAAGCATTTAGCATTTGTATTATGTAAAATAATTGAATGAAGAGATGTTTTTTAAATCTTGGAAGTCTGTGTCAAACATGGAAAAGTATGTAACCTTGGAAATACACATTTAAAAGTTACTGTTTTGCTTATTAAATTAGTAGATGTATAGTGAGGAACTTTACTTTTATTTTAAAAAGAAAAAAACAGAAAAATCAAGAAGCAAGCAATCAAAAACCAACAATAAAAACAAAACAACAACAACTACAAATAATAGTGATACAGGATTTCAAAACAATGATAGGAATTTAATAGTGGTTGTTACATTGCATGTTATCTTCAAAATAGTTTGTCAGATACAGGCATGCAAGGTTGATCAAATAGTATAATTTCCCTTTCAGCAGTTACTTTTCATTTTACTATATCTATTATAACATTTGGATCTTATTTACTCTTTCAGTTTCTTACACTAGGGAGACTGGTGTTTACATGTGCAAGTCTGATTATTATTATTATTTTTGGCGTTTTGAGACAGGGTCTCACTGTAGAGTTTAGGCTGGGCTTGAACTTACTTTGTAGCCCAGGCTGTTCTCAAACTGGAAATGATTCTCCTGTCTTAGCCTCCTGATTACTGGCATTACAAGCATGCACCACCACACCCGGCTGCAAGTCTAATTTATTGAGGAACTTTACCTTTTAACATTCCTGATAACAGTATAAATTAGTTACAACTCTTTTTTGTTGTTGTTACAACTCATACAGAAATCTCTTCATAATAATATATGTCCTTAGTAATTTCCTTAGGAAATTTATCCTAGAGAAGTAATTCAAAAGAAGAAAGTAAGTTTGCTATATTAAAAATATTTATTTGTAATACCAGAGTATTAGAAACAACCTTAAATGGCCAACCATTAGAAATCATCAACTTACTGTTTACTTAAGAAAAAGTTTTATCCTTGTGCAAAAGTACATTTTGTTGTTTGGGAAAGGTGTATATAGAATTTGTGTGATTACAGCAGTAAAAGGATCACTGAAAAGAAACAACGTTTTCTTAATGATTTTAATGGACTCAGTGAATAGGCCTTGCCTTGTAAAGATCCAAGTAATACATTTTAAGGATAAGTTCACTTACAATTGAAAAAAGTATGTAGTAAGACTTCAGATAATTCAGAAGGGGAAAAAAGTGAGAAGTAATTTCTTAAGGTAAAATCTTATATCTGTTTCACAAGTATTTGTTGAATTAATTTGTTTTTGCTCTGATTCAGTTGGGAACGGCGGGTTGACAATATGGGACGTATTTATTATGTTGACCATTTTACAAGAACAACAACATGGCAGAGGCCAACTTTAGAATCTGTCCGGAACTACGAGCAGTGGCAGCTACAACGTAGTCAACTGCAAGGAGCAATGCAGCAGTTTAACCAGAGATTCATTTATGGGGTGAGGAGTCTGTTGATTTGTTGAGTATAATAACTAATTCAGATTTTAAACATTTCCTGCATTTATATTTAAAGCACTAAAACGGAGACTCACGTAGCATGATAATCCATTTATTGCTATTAGTGTTTTTATTAGCAATATTATTTTTAGACTTGTCTGGAGTATTCTATGTATGTGATCCATTCTGTCTGTAATTTCCTGAAGTTCAACCCCTTTCCTTTGTGACTTAAAAATAAACCAAAAATAGGAGCTTAGACAATTTAAAATTCATGAGCAAAAGAATAAAAATAGACCCAAGTAGTTGAGAAGAAGTGAAACAGTTCTAAGTGCTGTCTTTAATTTATCAGAATATTTGAACACTTGAGTTTCAGAAAACTTGACTTTTAAGTGGTTGTGAAGAACTGATGATGGAACTGAAATTTATCCTAATAAATGTTTCAATGTTTGGAAACACGGAAAAAAATTTGTTCCTCATAGGATTATGCTAAATATTCTGGCTTCAGATCAGTATTATCTTTGGAATGGAATACTTTATAAAAACAGATTGTTAGAATGTTGATATGTTAGTACATGCCTGTAATCCCATCTCTCTGGAAGGTGGAGGTAGGAGGATCTCAAATTTGAGCCCATCCGGAAAAATTACCATCTTAGTGAGATTTGCTGTCAAACTAAAAAGGTATAAAAGGGCTGGAGGTATAGTTTGGTGCAAGGACTCTGGGTTCAAGCCCCAGTACCACTAAAAACAAACAAGAAAAATGGTTTAAATTTTACCTGTTTCCCTTTAGAGTAATAGTGCACCAAAAATGACAAGTACACCAAAATGTATTAGTTCTTTCTTTTTTGTTTTTTGTACTAGGAATTGAACTCAGGCCCTTGCGCTTGCCAGGCAGGCGCTGTGCCACTCAGCTACATCTCTGGCCCTATTAGTTCTTTATTTGCTATGCAATCTTTGGTGCTACAAAATTTATAATCTCTTCAATCATAAAGTGTCACAGAACTTTTCTCTGAGGTAAGGGAAATAGTAAGTAGACCGTTTTGGGTATTGTTTTGTTTTGGCTTGTTTTTTTGAGACACTCTTACATTGTAGGCCAGGCTGGCCTCACAATGATTCTCCTGCCTGAGCCATGGCCTTCCCTGCCTGCTGGGATTACAGGTGGGTGCTAGCATGCCCAGCAGTAAATAATTTGATGAGAAACTTGATTCTCTGTGCCAAACAAGGTGAATTTGACAATGTGTTGAATTTAAACAGAAGAAAACCAGCTGCAACTAGATGTGGTAGTGCACACCTATGGTCTCAACACTTGGAAGGCTGAGGCAGGAGGATCACCATGAGTTGGAAGTAGGCCTGGGCTGCATAATGAGTTCAAGGCTAGCCTGAACTATACAGTGGAACCCTGTATTCAAAACAAAAAAGAAAGGAGAAACAAAACAAAACAAAACACTAATGCTCTCTACGGCTATCATCATTACAATGTTGGTATCATCCCTATTGGAATTCACTGAAGTTAAACAATACTTTCCATTTTCTTGGTTAGCATTTCGCTGCCTTTTCTCTGTAGTCCTGTTACTGGCTAGCTCCTTCTAAAAGTGGCTCACTGAAGAAACATTGTTAGGTTTTGGTTGCTCACCAAAAGGAGACATTTGGAATTGAATTCCAGATTCTTCTTATTTCAAACAAAGAATTGAATAAAGCCAGCAGGGGAGAAAAAATAGTGACCAAATATATTTGAAAGAGTAAAAGCGAAGAGTGAAGGAGAAACTGACTCTGCAGAGTGAGCTTGGGCTGAGTAAAAGAGGAAAAAGCAAGATGAAAGTACAGCCTGCAGGATATAGGATGGGCCATTGTGAAGAAAGCCACAATAGCAAGCTCTTCATGACATCTGTGTCCTTTTCAGATTTAGGTGCATATGCTGCCAAAATGAGCATGTCTATATGTTTTTTTTTTTTTTATTTTAAAGAGAATAAAACCAAACAAAATGAACCAAAACCAATCAAAACAAAACAATGAAGGTGATACAGGACTTCAAAACAATATAATAGGAAATCAACAATTGCTACCATAATGCCTCTTATCTTCAAAATAACTGCCCATACCTTCAGACATAATAAAATCAAACAAAACAACAGAATAAAACCAATCAAAATAAAACAAAGTGATACAGGACTTCAAAACAAGATAATAGGAAATCAACATTAGCTACAATAGTATATCTTGTTATCTTCAGAATAATTGCTTATACCATCCAGCGTAATAGAATCAAACAAAACAAAACAGAATAAAACCCAAACAATGAAATTGATAAGGAATTCAAAACATGTTCATAGGAAATTAACAATGGTTACCACATTCCCTTTTTTGGACATTTATTGACTCCTTCAGTTTGTTCTACTGGGAAGATAACACTGTGTTCACCCATGTGAGTCCAAACCATTTCACCCATAAGCATGATCTCAAGTTGCATCCATTTACCTACAAGAGCCTCAAGATTACCTTTCTTGGGGCTGGGGATTTAGCTCAGCGGCATAAGCACCTGCCTTGCAAGCAGGCAGTCGTGAGTTCGATCCCCGGTACCGATAAATCGAAAGATTACCTTTCTTTATAGCTGAGTAGCTTTCTATTGTATAAAAATACTATATCTTTGTTATCCATTTTGTGGTTGATGGGCAAGCTATCCCTGCTTTTTTCGGGGTCCCTGACGCATGGAGCATTGTCTTGTCCACTCCCACTTTCAGTACATTAATTTTCAGTTGAGTCAAATGTGTTTGTTGTGTATAGCATATTGGTGAATACTGTCTACCAATCCACTCTGCCCATATTCTTTTGTTGATGACTTGAGGCTATCTACATTAATGGTTACGACCAGCGTGCACTGACTTGTCTGCCATATTATCCTCATGCTGTTGGTCCCCTACTTTTCCCTCTTACTCAGTTGCCTGCTCTGCTTAGCAAACCCCTCTGCTTGTATTCCTGGAACTCATCTTTCTTTCTAGGATATCTTTCAGCACTCTTTGTAGGGTTGGTTTTGTGGTCGTGAAATTCTTCAGCTGTTCTTTATCATGGAAGTATATTATTTATCCATTAATTTTGAAAGATTTGCAGGGTATATCAGTATGGATGAGAAGTTATTTTCTTTCAACACTTGAAACACTTCACTCCAAGCTGGTCTTGACTTGATGGTTTGAGTTGAGAAGTCTGCTGTGATACTGAAGGATTTTCCTTTATAGATGATCTGTTTTTTTTTTTTTCTCTAACAGTCTTTAATATTCTGTTCTTATGCTGAATGTCTGGGATCTTGATTATTATATGCCTGAATGTAGATTTATTTTGGTTATGGCTGGTTGGAGTTTTATATGCCTTATTGTATATCAGGTCTTTTCCCTTGCCTGGGAAAGTTTGTGCTTATTGACCACTGCTTTTTTGCTGACACCTACTATTCTTTTTTTTTTTTCTTTGTCTTTTTGAGACAGGGCCTTGCTATGCAGTTCAGACTGGCCTTGATCTCACTTTTTAGCCCGGGCTGGTCTCAAACTCGCAACAATCCTCCCACCTCGGCCTCCTGAGTGGACACCTACTATTCTTAAATTATTTTTCTTTGCATCATCTTGCAGCTGTTGAATTGTTATTTCCTAGTTCCTTGTTATTTTTAAAAGATCTTTCCTTTCATGATCACTTGGTACAATCCTGTCTCTAAGGTGTGAAAGTCTATCTGTAGTTTCTTCCAATCAGTTTTGCCAGCTTTCAATGGAGTTTTTACTTTACTGGATAGCTCTCTAAGTCTGTTTCACGCATTGTGGTTCTTTCCTGTATTGTTCATTCAAGGTTTTCATCCATTTCTTATGCTTCTCTTCTATAAATCTGTCTTTTTTTTTTTTTTTTTTTTTTTTTTCTGTACCGGAGGATTGAACTCATGACTGTGTGCTTGCAAGGCAGGTGCTTATACCACTGAGCTAAATCCTCAGTCCCATCTATGTCTTCTTTAGATATATTCAGCATTTCTTCTTTTTTTTCCAAATCCATTTTATTCAAAGATAAAAAGGAGGAGGAGGAGGAAAAGAAAACAACAACAGCAACTACTACTACTACTACAAAATTTCAAAGCACAGCAATGGTACATACATTGTACCTTGCCATCCCCAAGTTATTCACCCAGAGCACAAGACATCTGTATTCAATTGTCTGAACAATACCAGTACAAATCTTTCTCTTTAGCGAATTCAGAGAAATTAGCAATATCACTATCTTAAAAAATATGTACTTTGTATATATTTACATGTTTTTTTCTTTCAGCTTGTCTCACTAATGAAACAAAACGATGTTTATACATGTACCTTATTTATTTCACTAGTGGTTATGTTCTCAAGGTGCATCCATTTACCTATAAGTGTTCAGTTTATCATTCTTTATGCCAAGTAGTACTCCATTGTATAAAAACACCACATCTTTTTAAGTCCATTCCTTAGTCAATGGGCATTCAGGTTGTTTCCAAGATCTGGCTGTTACAAAGCGTATTGCTATAAATATGTGTGCACGTACATCACTGGTATGATGTTTTTAATTCTTTTGCAAAGATACTCAGAAAGGGACTGGTTGGGTTAAATAGGACCTCCAATCCTAGTTTTTTGAGGAATCTTCACACTGATTTTAACAGTGGTTGCACTAGTCTAAATTCCCACCAACAGTGGAGAAGGATTTCTTTATCCCCACAACCCATCCAGCATTTGTTATTACTTGAATTCTTTGTTTTGTTTTTTTATTTTAAAGATAGCAAAATACAACAAAGCAAGACAGAACAAAGCCAATCAAGACAGTGCAGCAAAATTGGTACAGAACTTTAGAGCAGAATACCAGGAAAACAATAGCTACCGTACTATTATCTTGTTATCTTCACAGTAGTTGACCATTCCATCAGCAAAATCAAACCAATCAAAGCCAGATATTAAATAAAACAAAATAATCAGAACAAAGCAAAACAGGGCAAACAGTATTGGACTTCAAAGACAAGAAAGGAGGAAATCCCCCTTACATGTTTTATCACACACAGTCATCTTCCTAAAGGATGCTTAGACCAGAGGCCCCAGGCCTGCATAATCAACCACATAATACAGGCATTTAGTACAGGCTGTCCTTCATCCAGTTGCTAATCGGGTAGAGGGTGGGGACTGGGGTTGATTCCCAGCAACAACACTTGATTATAAGCTAGTGGGTTTGTGGTGCTTAGCAGGAAGGCTGGATCATTGATTTCTTGGTTGGTCTCCCAAGTCCCGGCATGGCGAATTCCCGGGAGACATTGTCTTCTCTTTTTCTGACCTGCACAGCTTGTGCTTCTTCTCAGGAAGGCTGGATCATTGATTTCTTGGTTGGTCCCCCAAGTCCCGGCATGGCAGATTCTTGGGAGACCTATTGCTTGAATTTTTGATACTAGCCATTCTTTCTGGGTTGAGGTGGAATCTCAGTGTTTTAGTTTGCATCTCTTGAATGAACAATGAGGTTGAACATTTTTCATGCATTTATTTGCTGTTTGTATTTCTTCACCTGAGAAGTGTGTGTTCATCTCAGATGCCCGTTTTTGGATTGGATCTTTAAATCTGGGAGGACTGATTTTTTTTTTTTTTTTTGAGTTCTTTATATGTTCTCCATAGTAATCCTTTGTTTGAGGAACAGTTGGCAAACATTTTCTCCCATGTTGTGAATTGTTTCTTCACTCTGTTGGTGGCTGTTGAAAAGCAAAAGCTTTTCACAGTTGTTGATTCTTTTGGCTAGATCCTGTGCAATCTAGGTTTTGTTCATAAAGTCTTTGCCTACACCAATGTCTTCCAAGTTATACCTACTCTGTCTTCTAGCAAATTTAATGTTTCTGTTTTAAATATTCAGATCTTTGATTCATTCTGATTTTAGCTTCGCTAAATCAGAAAATATGGGTGGTTTTAACCTTTGGCATGTGTAGAGCCAGTGTTTCCAGCAACTTATCAAAGAGACTATCTGTCTTCTAGTGAATGTGTCTGGCACCTTTGTCAGAAAGATAAGGTGGCTTAATATGTCTGCAGTTGTTTCTGCATCTTCCAGTCTGTTTTATTGCATCTTCAGGTCTATTTTTTTTTTCTCCCCAGTACTGCACTGTTTTATCCACAGTAGCTTTATAGTATAATTTCAAGTCAGGAATTGTTATGTCCCCTTTCTTGTCTTTGTTGCTTAGGATTACCTTTGCTATTCTAGGTCTCTTGGTTCTTGATGAATTTTAGGATTGTTTTTCTAATTCTGTGACATATGCTATTGGAATTTTTATTTTTGGTTGTCTTTTTTTTTTTTCCTATTTGCTTTTTGGTACCAGGAATCGAACTCAGGGTCTCATGATTGCCAGGCAGATAGATGCTGCATTGCTGAGCTATATCCCGGGCCCTGGTATTGCATTGAATCTGTGTAACAGTTTTGGAAGTGTGGCCATTTTCACTGTGTTAGTTCTTCCTACCCAAGAGCATGGGATATCTCTCCATTTTCTAATATCCTCTTCAATCTCCTTTTTCAGAGTACTGTATTTGTCAATGTAGAAGTCTTTTATATCCTTTATTAGATTGATTCCTAGATATTTCAGTTTTTTGGATGCTGTTGTAAAAGGTATTGTTTCACTGATTTCTCTCAGTGAGTTTGTTATTTGTGTACAAGAAGGCTATTGATTTTTGAATGTTGACTTTGTAACCAGGTGCATTACTGAATTAGCTTACTAAATCTAGCAGTCCTCTTAGTGAAGTTTTTGGGGTGTTCTAAGACTATCATGTCATCTGCAAATAATGATAGTTTAACTTGTTCCTTTCTCATCTTTATTCTTTTTATTTCTTTCTCTTATTTAATTACTCCAGCTAATGTTTCCAGTACTGTGTTGAATAAGAGTGGAAACAGTGATCATCCTTGTTTTGTTCCTGATTTTAGAAGAAAGCTTTCAGCTTTTGTCTATTCATTATGATGTTGGCTATTGGTTAGTCATAGATGGCTTTTTTTTATCGGATTAAGATAAAGACATCTATTACAGTTTTCTGTAGGTTTTTTTTTTTTTAAATCATGAACAGTTACTGGATTTTGTCAAAAATTTTTCTGCATCTATTGCAATGATCATATGATTTTTTTGTCCTTGGCTCTGTTAATATGGTACATGGTGTATTACATTTATGGATTCCTGTATGTTGAACCATCTTCACATCCTCCGGATGAATCCTACTTGATCATGGTATATAATCTTCTTGATGACTTACTGCAGTGTGTTTGCCAGTACTTATTGAGGATTTCTGCATTAATGTTTATTAAAGAGATTGGCCAATAATTCTTTTAGTTGGGTCCTTCTCTGGTTTTGGAATCTGCTTGCTTGCAGGAATGAATTTGGAAGTATTGCTTCCCTTTCAGTTTCCTTAAAGAGTTTGAGAAGTAGTAGTGATAAGTCTTCAATAAGATTCTTGTAGAATTCACCTGTGAATCCTTCAGGGTCTATGCTTTTCTGTGTTGATAGGTTTTTAATTACATGTTTGATTTCATTTATTGATACTGGGTTATTTAGGATTTTTATATCTTCTTGATTCAGCTTTGGTAATTCTGTTGTGATTTCACCCTTTTTATTCCTAATTTCTTCTTTAATTTCATCTATGACTCATTGGTTGTTTAGTAGGGTATTATTTAATTTTCATGTGTTTATGAGTTGCTTGTGGTTTCCTTTGGCATGGATTTCCAATTTCATTGCACTGTGGTCTGATAGTATGCATGGGATAATTTCAATTCCTTTACATAAAGCGTGTTCTATGAGCCAGTATATGATCTATTTTGGAGAATGTCCCATTATAGCTGCAGAGAAATATGTATTCTGATGTTGTAGGATGGAACACTTCATAGACATCTACTAAATCTATTTGCTCAAAAATTTGATTTGGTTCCAATATTTCATTACGGATTTTTTGTCTAGTTGACCTTTTTGTGACAGTTGGGGGTATTGTGGTCTCCCAATACAATTGTATTAGTTAGGACTTACTTACTTCATTTTTCATGTCCGTTAGTAATTGTTTTATATAGTTGGGTACAGTGATGTTTGTTGCATATATATTTATGATTGTTATCTCTTCCTTCTGGATTGTTCTCTTTAGGAGAATGTAGTGACTTTCTTTATCCTTCTTAATCAGTCTTGGCTTGAAATACACTTTTTGTCTGCAAATAAAATAGCTACCCCTGTTTTTTTCTAAGTATTGTTTTCCATCCTTTGACCTCTAGTCTATGAATTTCTTTTTGAATTAAATGTGTTTCTTGTAGCATATTGTTTGATCTTGCTTCTTGATCCATTCTGCCAGTCTGTGTCTTTTGACTGGTGAATTGAGATCATTAACATTGATGATTAAATTGGTATATATTGACTTATTCTTGTCATGTTATTTTCCTGTTGTTAGCTCCCTTCCTTTTTTTCCTTCCCTCTAATTTTTTCCTTTCCTTGGTGTTTCCTTTCTTTCTGTTGTATTTCATGGAACTGTAGTTCTTACTATCTCTTTCGAGAATGTCCTTCAGAACATTTCAGAGTGCTTTTTTTTTTTTTTTACACTTTTTTTTTTCTTTTTTCTTTTTTGTTTTTATTGGTACCAGGGATCGAACTCACGACCACCTGCTTGCAAGGCAGGTGCTTATGCCGCTGAGCTAAATCCCCAGCCCCTAGAGTGCTGGTTTTGTGGTCATAAATATCCTTAGATGTGCTTTGTCATGAAAGTATCTTATTTCTCTGTTAATTTGAAAGATACAGCAATCTGAGTTGAAAGTTGTTTTCCTTTAGAACTTTGAGGACTATGCGGGATCCTCAGACCTTTTTAATTTTTTTGAGATGAGATATAGCTAAATTTTGCAAGTTGGCCTTGATCTTGAAATCTTCCTGATTTAGCCTCTTACTAGTGGCTCGAGTTTTAGGAATGCACCACCACACCTGGGTCTGTGGACTCTGGTTTTAACAGATAAGTAACTAGGTATTTTAACCATGGATTATATTTAAATAAATACAGAATTACCATTGATTCTTTGCTAGATACGATAATGACACTGAGATTAAGAAAATGTCCATACATTTAAGAGAAGCTCCTAAAATATGTAGGTTGAAATGATGTTTGATTGTTATTTTTTTAATTCTACAAAGCCTAGGAAAAAAAGATGTGTCAGGTATTGATAACAGTTGCATCATAATTTTGAGTATATCAAATTTTTTATCCTGTTTTATTTTTATCCATGATAAGAGCATTTTTTATAAGCAGTTAGTATTTGTCTTTTCTTACTAAAGGAGAAAAGACTTAACCAAGTCTTTTTTTCCCCAACCCCCCTTAACCAAGTCTTACATACATATGAGTAAATATTTCTTGTTTGTTGTATAAACTAAAACACAATCGTTTAATCTGTAGAATCAGTAGCACTTTTGTCTTTTTGAAGGTTGACTGTGATTTGCTTTTATCTAACTGAAGCCCTCTCTCCACCAATATGGTAATTCCAAACAGAACTTTCCTGAGAAGTCTTTCATATAGTTCTAGGCTCATCAACATCTAGCTGAAATTCTTTTAGCTTGTTCTTCCTATTTCCCTAACACTTCAAATTACTTTGTATGTCCCTTGTCCTGTATATGATCTTCTGTTTTTGCGCACATACACATTTCTCATCTATCTGATGACTTTGGGTTTTGGTATCGTAAATGATTTGGGGGATTGATATGTCTTTCTAATTTTTATATTATTGATATAGTAAAAGTAGCAAAAAGAAAAAACTGTTTGTTGATAACTGTGACACCTTTCTAAGATATGAACTGTGTGAGACAATGTTTGCCGTACCTTGCCAAGGAAGGCATGCTAGAATTTAAGCTTGCTCTGAAATAATCTGTTTATTATTTCACCATTTTCTGGTTCTTTGTAGAATCAAGATTTGTTTGCTGCATCACAAAATAAAGAATTTGATCCTCTTGGTCCTTTGCCACCTGGATGGGGTAAATAACATGCATATTTTTCTTCAAGTTCTGTCATTTAAAAAATGTTTATCATAATCTACTTTTGTTTGAGTGACGTTTATAGATATATTAGTTTAACTTGTAGTGACAAACCTGCATTAAAATCCCCAAATGTTCTGAGTCAGGGTATTAAAATATAGTTTAATTGGAAATTTAAATTATTTTAGTCTTCCAGAGTTTAAAAATATTGATCACTCAGCAATAAAAAGTGAATGAACTAGGCCAAGGATAATAGCTACAAGTCTATGCCACCACACACAGCAGACAGCATTATGCTTAGTAAAGAAGTTGACCTCAGAAGGTTCTATACTTGTATCACTCTGGTTTCCTTTATAACCAAATACCTGAGGCTAAGTACTTTGTAAACAAAAGATATTTACTTAACTCATAGTACTAGATGTTCAAGGACATGATGCAGGGTTCTGCATGGCTCTGGTGAAGACATATGTCAAACTGTATCATAATAGTAGGAGTACATGTGAATGTGGGAACTCATATGGCAGGATACCCATAGTGACTAATTACCTCCCACTTGCTTCTGGCTCTTAAAAGTTCCATAACCTCCCAACATTGCCACACTGAGGACCAAGTTTTATAATCCTTGGAAAACACTCAAACCATAACCAAATCACAATAGTATTGTAGTATTACATATATACATATATATATACACACACACACACACATATATATATATATATATATATATATATATATATATACCCCCCATTCTCAAAATGACAAAACTACAAATGAAGAACAGATTAGGTAGTGGTCAGGGAACAAAATAGGTGGGAAGTGAATGCAAATATGAACAGTAACATACAAGAATTCTTACATGATGATGAAGTTCCACATTTTGATTGTGGTAGTGATGAAATGAATCTACATGAGATTAAAAATGTATAGGATTATGTATTCATCTATATGAATTACCTTTTTAAAAAATGGTGAACATTGAACAGTATAGTTAACAGAAGTGTACCAATGTCAGTTTCTTGTTTTTGGTATTGTACTGTAACTATACCTAAAATATCACTGCTGCTAAAAACTGTGTAAAAGGATATGTTGAGTTTTATTTATTTGTTCATTTGTTTGTTTGTGGTGCTGGAGATTGAACATAGGGCCTGAGCACATAGGTAAGCACTCTGCTGCTGAGCTTTATCACTAATCCAACACTGTATAGTGACATCCTTGGGTTTTTCTAAAGTACAGTTATGAATGATTGACTTAGTATTTTAAAGGATGATGGAAGGAAAGTGTATGAGGGTGGTGAGTTCATGCATGCCATAAAGGAGCATATAAATATGCCCTGATATTGAGTACATTTAATATCTTAATCATTAAAGCTTTATCAATATTCAATTAATAACTTTTATTAGATGAAACTACTCTACCAAATTTTTATAGTGTTAATATTATATAATAGTCATAGCACTGTGACAAGATTTCAGAATAAAGATGGCAGTATTCAAAGTATACTATATTGAAACAGCATGAGATTAATACAGCATGAGATTAATACCTTTGGCTTCTGCAGTTACAAGAGATGCTCAAAGTGGTGGTCATTAGCTTCCAGACATTTATTAGTATAGCAAACTACTGAAGTATGGAGATATATATATATATACACACACACACACATATTTTTTTTTTTTTTTGGCAGATTCCGTATAGAGTTTTGTATAAAAGCTAAGGAGAATATAGACAAGGAAAAACAGCAAGGCAAAGCCAATTATGGGTTGGGTATTTATCCTTTTGTTGTTGTTGATTTTGGTTTTGGTTTTTGTTTGTTTTTTGGTTTTTGGGGGGTTTTTCTGAGGCTATAGAGTTGACGTTGACCTTGAACTCACTATGTTGCCCAATCTGGCCTTGAATTCATGGTGATCCTGACACAGCCTTCTGTGTGCTGGGATTGCAGGTGTCCACAACCATGTCTGGCTAATTTGTCATATTCTGGTTAATTCAAAAAGTGATATTTCAAGATGGTCTTTTTGGAAGCATTGGTGTCAAAATAAATTGCTGTAACACTATGAGTAAATGAAGAAAAAGATCAACATGTCAAGATCACATAAATCTGGGCAATAAATGGTACTGGTTGTATAAATCTTGTTTGAAAAATTCCATTGCTCTTTCATTAAGGTTATATATCCTCTAAACTCTCCTGTGAGTCAAATGTAAAAAATGTATTAGGCCTTACTTATACTTGTTATTCACTTATAACAAAGGGAGGACACATGAAAGTACAATCTATTTTTATCAAAGCCTGGTGATATTCTGGCTGTATAGGAGCCTTGCCCTTCAGAGGCGTATTGAACCTGATTTGTCAAGTTAAATGTGGCTGGTTTGCTTGACTTTATATTTGTACCGTTGTTGTATATCATGTTACAGAAAGAGAAGTTGATTCAATAGAAAGACATACCTGAAGGATATATACTTACTTCCTTAATTTTGTTGCAGAAAACCTGTGTCCTGCTTCAGGTGCTGGTGAAAAACAAACTCCTCTAGGGCAGCTGTAGGATAAATCATTCATTCATAAAAGCTTGAATTGTGGGCTGTGTTGCCTTTACTAGAAAAGCTTTTTGGGGGGCCCTTGATTGTTTTCTTGATCCTTATCTTCATCATCCAGATCATTGATTTTTGCTTAAGCCAATGACACTTCTTAAAATAGTGCTTTTAAAGACCCAGCTTCATATGTAGGTTATCAGCTTCTTGCCCTATTTTACAGTTTGCTTATTTTTAGGGTTCACACACCTAAACTTAAAATGCTGTCCCCTTCTTAAATGAGTTCACAATCATCCCACTGCTCAGGGTAAGCATTAGCTTATGACTCCCTGTCTTTGGGATACATGCCTTACTTGTGGAACCAGGGATGACACTGGTCCTGTATCAGATAAGATCCATCTGTTATATCTTTAGTATCCTCATAAGACATTGAATCTGTGTTTTCATTCTGAGATTGACATGACAATATTATTCTTGTGACAGCATATATATTTAAATCCTTCTTTGTACCGTCTCCAACTTGTATATACTAGGGAATACATTATCACCTTAAAAGTTGACAGTTAAGAACTTCTATCACAAACACACAAAGGGGCTAAAGATGATGCTTAACAAAGTAGTTTAATAACATAGTTTAATAAGATTGTATAATTAGATTATCCATCAAATTTAAAGATAGTTTTTCATTTTCATATTGTTTGAAAGAATATATAGAGTAACAAGAAGCTTCTGTTTCACTGCTGTATTTATAAAGCCAGGAAATGCAAGATGTGCGTTCATATTTGATGTTCAGTAATGTCAGTATTTGTCATGTGGTTTTTCATGAAAGTAAGAAATCAACTCTGTAGTTATAACCCTTTCTTTCATTAGGTAGATGAGCATTCAGTTTCAAATATGTCCATCTTTGAAATCTTGTTTTTCATAGCCTCTTCTGAGCAATGCTAACATCTGCAATATATACTTAGAATATATATGGTAAACAAATTTGCTGTTAACTTTGTCTTGTATCATGTTAGTTTCTGAAGGTAAAATCTCTAATCCTGAAATCTTAATTGACATGACAGATAAAAGATGAATATGTGCTCAGCTGTGCTCTTAGGTTATTGCTTTTATATTATAAAAATTATTTTAGAAGTGCAACTTAGTGGTAGAACGTGTGCCGCAGGTGCCGGATGCCCTAGGTTTAATCTTAAGTACAAAAAGCAACAGCAACACCAAAAAAAACAAAACAGGTCCTAACCTTTTACAAAAATTTGAGTGCTTTTTTTTTTTTTTTTTGGTATCAGGAATTGAACTCATGATCTCATGCTTGCCACACCGGTGCTGTGGTACTGAGCTATATACCCGCCTTGAGTACATATTTTTAAACCAGAAAGACAATTATAAATTCTGCAAATAAGTGAACAGTTTAAAAACTTAATAAACTCCCAGGACATGAATTTACTTCGCTGTGATGTAAGAGATGGAAACTATAGCATTGTAGGTGCCTATCTTTGCTTATGAGGTAGCTTTAGAGTTGAAGGCATGTTTCTGTACTTCATGCTTTGATCAGTGAAGCCTGTGTTAATATTCACACAGCCTGTGTTAATATTTTAAGAACTAATAGTGGGTCACAAGACACAGGATTCCATTTTCCTGTACGTTATGCACATATGAACTCTGTTGTATTGAGAAAAGTTATTGTGTAGTCCAGGTTATCCTTGAAATCCCTCTGTAGCCCAGACTAGCTTAAAATCCTCCTGCCTTAGCCTCCTGAGTGCTGGATTGCAGGTGTGTACCACTACGTCTGACTTCCACCTGGATTTTAGGCTTGGTATAGTAGGTAGCTGAGATGTTAGGAATAGATTCACTGTACTCACTAGCATGTCATAATAACTCTGCTACTTGAAATAATGGAATTACTGCTGGAAATTTTTTCATTACCAAATACTAGTTTGACAATGTATAATTTGGCCTAAGATTCATTCTATAATGTCTTGCTTAAAGAAAGGGCTATTTTATATATGTGTTATTTGAAAAATAAGTATCAGTTTTTCAAACCACAGAATATAAAAGTTAACTTTCTCAACATGGAATTAAACTTTGGTATTTTGTTTAAACATTGCTGATTCTTAGTGTGCTTTTTTTTTTAAAGCTTGAATCTATTCCATAATCTTTAATATATCAGTTATTCATTTTGAGATATGTTGGCCAAATCAGAAAATTCACATACAGGAATTCTTTTAAAAGAGTCAATTGATAATAGAGAAGTCAGTAAGTTAAAGGTAGTAGATCTAAAATTGAAAGTGGGGAGCTATTTGATTTGCTTATTAAAAGAGAAAATGATAACCACATGTCTTCTAAACCTTAATGGAGAAAGCTCAGAAAACCAGGGAAAATTCTATGCAATGGGAATAAGAAACAAGGAGAAACCTAAAGCAAGAGACAAGTGGGTACATAAGCAGCATGTAGTAATTAAATAACTGAGCCTTACTGTCTAGTCCAGACTGAAAGTTATTGCAGATATCTAGGATTTTGCAACTGGATATATTAAGTAACAATATTTTTTAAAATATGAAGACTGGGAATGTAACTCAGGACTAGAGTGTGATTCCTATCACCCTAAAAGAAAGAGAACAAGTTTACTCCCATCCCTCAGTCTGAGCTAAATCCCTGGCCAGTCCCCAATTATATTTTAAGGAAATAAAATGATGTGAGAGGAAAGAATTCCTGAATAGAGACTCCAGTTTTCATCTTATCTCTGATACTTAATTCTGAGGTTTCTCTCTCTCTCTCTCTCTCTCTCTCTCTCTCTCTCTCTCTCTCTCTCTTTTTTTTTTTTTTGTCTTTTTCTTTTTTATCGGTACTGGAGATTGAACTCACAACTGCCTGCTTGCAAGGCAGGCGCTTATGCTGCTGAGCTAAATCCCCAGCCCCCAATTTTGAGGTCTCTTAACTTGAACTTTATTGTCAGGATAAAACTGAAACTATATACCCTATGGGGGCAATTATGGATAAACTGAGGTTGAGCTAAAGGTGTGGTTCATGCTAGAGTGCTTGTCTCAAATGTAGATGTACTGAATTCAATCCCCAGCACTGCACAAATAAATAAAAAAATAAAGTGAGATCATGTGTGAAAAGCTATTACTTTGCTGTTGTGAGTTGAAAGGCCCTATGGCCAGGACCTTGTGAATTATATCAGTTTAGCTTCTAGAATATAATAATATTTCTGTAACTTTAATAATTATGTGCATTCATTTGTCAAATATAAATCTTTTTATGATGTGCTGTAGAAACTAAAATCAGCAATGCAACGAGATGCAAGTTCAATTCATTTAAGATTTGAAGAAAAGATTGTGCCAATATTAATGCTTTGCTTTGTTTGTTTGTAATAAAGAGAAGAGAACTGATAGCAATGGCAGAGTGTATTTTGTGAATCACAACACTCGAATTACACAGTGGGAAGACCCCAGAAGTCAAGGGTAAGAACTTTTAATTCTAATATATATATATATATATATATATATATATATATATAATTTCTTAAAGATTGTTTACCTCTCTCTGACTCAGTTGCATACTTTCCTTCGAAAGGCCTTAAATATTAATCACCTGCATACTTTTTAGAAGGAGAAAAATCATTACTTTTCTGTCATGTAAAGTTTAAGACTTTCTTGAGAATAACAAAAAACAACTCACTGGTATATGAGATACACTTATATCTACATATTCACTTATGTATACTTATTAGTAAATTCAGATTAGTAATTCTAAAGCAAGATTTCCTCTGAGATCATTGAATAGAATTGGAGATGTGACTTAGAGGAACTATATTTGTTTTTTTGGTGATACGGGATCGAACTCATCACCTCTTATTTGCCAGGCAGGTGCTTATGCCGCTGAGCTACACCCATGGCCCAACTTAGAGGAACTGTTAACTACTCAGTTTCACCAGCCTTTACCAAAAATTAGTATTTACTTCTGTTGTAAGCATAGGCTGCAACCTAGTACAATTAGCATTACCCAAAATTTTGCCACCAGTAGAAATTACAGTTTTAAAAATATCAGGTGGTTGATGCAGATATTACAAAATATTGTTTACACACTTAACTTGCAATATATTGCAAGTTAAAAATGTTCAGTGTATTGATAGAAATACCTTGATACAATGTGTCTTTTCAATGTTTTGATAACTATTTAGGAAACATGTAGTAGTTTATCTGTTATTTGCTAGGTCCTGTTTAACAAAGTACATCACAAATAGAGTAGCTTAAACAGCAGAAATTTTCTTACAGCTCTAGAGGCCAGAAGTCCCAAGATCATAATGTCAGCAGGGTAAAGATAGGCTTTATTTAAATTCAGTATACTTGTTACTGGATGCCAACAGATGACAAATTTTTTTTTATGGAGTTAATTGTGTTTAACTTGAATATATTCAAGGTCATCAAAAGAGCAATGCAAAACTATCTTTAAGGATAGAATTAAATAAATCAGCTTTATGAAATTTGCTACTACTTTTGACTCCCTGTAGGACCTTACAAGTTTGAGTTTCAGGTTTCTAAGGTTAGAATCAGATTTTTACAATTACTACAAATGACCTAGTTATATTTAATTTTTAACAAGACAACTTGGTACTAATCCTGTCTTGCAATTATAACAAAAGAGAAACCTCGTTTTTACAGTTTTGGTAGTGTATTTTATGTGATAGTTACATTCAATAATAGGAATGCAGCCAAATATTCTTACTATTTTGGTGTCATCTGCAAAGTAAGATTCAGGGCGATGGTTTTTTTTCTGAAGTGCACTTCAGGAGAATAACACTCCTAATAGTAATGGTAGCTCAGCATAAAAGGCTAAAGTCCTCTATAGTTTCCCTTTCTGATGTGAACTTGAATATTTCTACTAGTCTCTTTCATATTAAACTTACCAGATGAGAAAACTGAAGCTGTAAAGTAGAAAAAAATGAAGTGGCATATGTGGATACAAATTGCAACATTTATTTTACCTAACCAGTTATAAAATCTGATTGCCATTTATTTCAAAATACACAGAGGCAGCAAAAGAGGTATTCAGTAGTCCCTGCTCACTCTCATGTAAGATTTTGCGGAACATAAAAAATAAAATTCTTTTTTTTTTTTTTTTGTCTTTTTCTTTTTTATCGGTACCGGGGATCGAACTCATGACTGCCTGCTTGCAAGGCCGGTGCTTATGCTGCTGAGCTAAATCCCCAGCCCCCCAAAAATAAAATTCTTAAGCCGGGCATGGTGTCACACTCCTGTAATTCCAGCACTCGGGAGGCTAAGGCAAGCAGGTAGTTGCAAGTTTGAGACCAACGTGGGCTATAAAGTGAGCCCAAGGCCAACCTGAACTGCAAAGTAAGACACTGTCTCAAAAAGACAAAATAAAATAAAATTCTTAGGTTTGTTAGTAAGTTATTTTAAATATTTGTGCTATTTCCTCAGTTATTTCAATATATAGCATTAAAATGGAGTCATTTACATAACTCACCATTGTCCTATAACGTAGTTCCCGTTATAAAACTCAAGTAATTTTTGCCAGGTAGGAAGTTGTTGCCAAAAGCGTATTCTGAAATGTGACAACTGCTATGCTAGCAGTATATAAGAAAAAATTTGTGAGACTTGAAGAAAATGAATCTAGTAATAGGATAAAGAACAATGGTAGTTATTTATTTTGGGGGGGGGTCTTTTTCCTTTTTATCGGTACCAGGGATCAAACTCACGACTGCCTGCTTGCAAGGCAGGCGCTTATGCCGCTGAGCTAAATCCCCAGCCCCAATAGTTAAAATTTTAGGGCTTAATTTGTATTGATTTACTTGTTTCATTCCTCATATAGTATTTGTACATGGTATCATTACCTCTATTTTATGGCTGACGATAGCAGTATAGAGAGGTTAAACAGCTTGCCTGTGTCACAAAATTTTTAAGGTATAAAGTTATTAAAGAAGTACGTAGCAAAATTTCTTAAAGAACTTTTGAGTTGCTATAATGTCAACTTTTTTTTTTTTTTTTTTTTTCTTTTTCCTTTTTATCAGTACCGGGGATCGAACTCACGCCTGCCTACTTGCAAGGCAGGTGCTTATGCCGCTGAGCTAAATCCCCAGCCCCTGAGTTGCTATAATGAAAGAAAAGAGATTTAGAACAAAGAGAAAGACTTCATTTCGAAATATAGTAGATCACGTCTTGTTTAGGGAAATATTGCATAGCCATGTGTCACAGAAATCACAGATTTCATAGAAGAGAGTCTACTGTTCGGTACAAAGATAAATCTAAAATGGACCATTGAAGCAAACATACAGAGTGAATGCCAGATGGGGAGTTTTGTTGGCAGTGATGGAACAACATACTTCAAAGAGAGAACTAAGTGAATGAGATCTCTGTTTTAGAAAGATAAGCAATATTAATGTTAGTATAGAACCAGAATGAGCCAAGTAGTAGGAAAACCCAGTAGATAGCTGTTGAAAAATTTTGGAAGTAAGAAAATGGTGTAAAAGGTTGAAAATAAGTGTAAATATACACACTTTTAAGGCAGAATGAGTAGAGCTTAGTAACCACAAAATATTTGAGTTTATTAAGTAGATGGGAGAACATATAGAGAAATATGGTGAGAGACTGAATAGACAATGATTTTTAATGTTGACACAGTAATGATTTTAATGTGTTCATGGGATATCTAGATAGAGATATCTAGGAAACAATTGAAAATAGTGAACATATATATTTTTTATACTTTTCCTCTATATTTTATAGTCAATTAAATGAAAAGCCCTTACCTGAAGGCTGGGAAATGAGATTCACAGTGGATGGAATTCCATACTTTGTGGACCACAATAGAAGAACAACTACCTATATAGATCCCCGCACAGGAAAATCTGCTCTGTAAGTTTTCTAAATGTTGTGGATTAAAAGCAAAACTAATTTCTCAGATATAGAAGTCTAAATAAGCAAGTAATGGGAAACTCACCTACTGGTTTGCCAGTAGGTCTTTATTCACTGAATCCTTCATGCATTTTAAAAATCAAGTTGTTTAGCTTTTTCGCTTGCATTTTAGTAATTTTTTTATGTACAGTCATGTGTCAATTGATGAGTATATGTGTGTTCTGAGAAGTATATCATTGTGCAAACATCATAGAGTGTACTTACATAAACCTAGATGGTTTAAGTTACTACACATCTAAATTATGTGGTATACACATCTAACCTAGGTGATAGAGGCTATTGCTTCTGTGGCCACTGTAAAAGAAACAAAATATTAAATCAGGCATAAGAGAAAACGTTAAGAGATATGGTAAATTCAAGTTGTTTACTGCTACATATTGTAAATAGTATGGCATACTGTTTAATTATAACTCATTTTTTATATTAGTAGAAGGAATGTAACCTAAAATAATGATACAAAAACAATCCAGTAATATACTATTGTTCTCTGATACTATGCACTGTATGATGAGCATCACTATAAACATGGGTTATATATTGTGCTATGATGTTAAACTGGCTACAAATCACTAGCAATAGGAACTGTTCGGCTCCCTTATAGTCTTATGGAACTTTTGCTGTTATATTTGGTTGATCATTGACTAAAACATTGTTATATCCCATGAGTGCATTCTGAGTATTAATCCTTATTAGGTAGATTGATTTTTTTTTTTTTTTTTGAAAATTATTTTTAAGACAGGATCTTTCAGGTTGTCTAGGCTACCTTGAACTTGGTAAGGCCCAGGCTGGCTTTGAACTCACAATTGGGTTAACTCAGCTTCCTAAATGCTGGAATTATAGGTGTATGGCGCAATGCCCAGCCCTAAATTTTTTTCTTTTTCTTTTTGTGGTACTGGGGTTTGATCTTTGGGCCACATTCATTATAGGCAAGTGCTTTACCACTGAACTGTATCCCTGGCCATTTAAAAATAGTTCCTCCAATAAATAAATAAAATAGTTTCTCATTTTTTGTGGGCTTTTTATGTTATATAATATCCTTTGATATGCAAATATTTGAAATTTTGATAAAGACTAATTTTTATTTTGTTGCCTGTGCCTTTGGAGACATATCCATAGTCATTACTAAATCCAGTGTCATGACAGTTTGTTTTCTTCTGAGTGTTTTGTAGTTTTAGTTGTGGCATTTGGGTCTTTAATACATTTTAATTTTTACATTTGATGTTGGATAAGGGTCCAGTCTCATCCTCTTGCTTATGAATATACCATTTTCCCAGTACCATTTGTTGAAAAAACTTTTCTTATTGCTTAGCTTTGCCAATAGACCTCACTTCTTACAGGTGTACAGATACCATCTTAATACCACCACTATGGGAACATTCAACATCCAAACATAGCTGGAATATGAAAGAAAGGCAAATTGGAATATGAAAAAGTAAAAACAAAAACTGCTACCAACTTCTTTTTAAAGCCCTTTAAATTCCCCAAATGACCCTTCCAGTTACAGCTCTCTAGCCAGCCTGAAGTCAGTGAATACATTGATTAGTCTTTACCCCAGGTAGCAGTCTGCTTAATTGACTAGTGAGACTCATTTAAGGACAAATGGTAGAGTGGATATTCGGACAGACACATTCTCAGATGGAACCATTTATTGAATTCTTTTAGATTTGGCTATATATAGAAGAAAATCCCACAACTGTGGCTTTATCAGATTAAAGTATTTTCTTCTTTTACTTAAAAATGGTTCTGGGAAACATATAGATTTTTTTCCTTTGTATTAGGAATATGCTGGGTATTTTGTATTCTGAGTACATAGAATATTTGCTTTCCTTCAGCATTACTTTTTTTTTTTTTTTTGGTACTAGAAATCAAACTCAGGACCTTGCCTTTGCCAGGCTGGTGCTGTGCCTCTGAGCTACATCCCCAGCCACAGCATTATCTTTTATAAGCAGCTGTATAGATCTTGTTAATCTTTGTTCTTCCTCAGAGACAATGGACCGCAGATAGCCTATGTTCGGGACTTCAAGGCAAAGGTTCAGTATTTTCGCTTCTGGTGTCAGGTTAGTATTGGATCTGTGTTTCTGTACTCCTTTTTTTTGTTGTTATGTTGCTCATATTACACAGTGAAAATAATGAAAATAATCCACAGAAAAGTGAATAAAATGGGAAGTTTTGGGATCTCTTCTGTTTTCTTAGGAAAGAGAAATATATTTATCAGTTAAATAATTTGTGTCTTAGCTGAACATGGTGGCTTTTGCGCTTGTAATCCCAGAACTCAGGAGGCTGAGACAGGAGGATTGACGCAAGCTCAAAGCCAGCCTGAACTGTTTCACACAGACAAAACAAAGTGTGGCTTTCTTTTGTTTTTTTCCAGATTAAGTTGGAAATCATTTGAATGAGAAAACATTGTCACTTTTTCCTTAGTACACATTGCATAAATTTTCAAATATGTTAAAACTTTTTCTGTTTAACTTATAAATCACATCTTTTCATGCATATTTGTTATAAATGATATATATATATATACACATGTGTGTTCATACATGTATAACCATGTATATACCAATATATTCAGAATGCTTTTTTTCCTCCAAATGTGATTAGCTACTTCTGATATTTAAATAAATAACTAAATTTAAATAATTAAACTAATTATTTCTTTTTGGATTGTGAATGAAATGAAGGCACATCAGAGTTAGAATGTCAAATATTTTTGAACTTCAAACTTTGTGAACGAGTCTTTGAAAATTAGGCAAAGATTTGAGTCATTAAGTACTTCTGTTTGTCATATATTCAATAATCTATAAGCCACATGAATGCTTATAAATAACATGGATAAACACTAAGTATGTAGTCTTTTTCTGTAAACAAAAATAAAACTTTTACCTTCTGGTTTTTTCATAGACCATTTCAATGGTGAAAGTTGACTTTAAATCTTTCTTTTTATTTCAGCAACTGTCCATGCCACAGCACATAAAAATTACAGTAACAAGAAAAACATTATTTGAGGATTCCTTTCAGCAGGTACTGTCTCATTCACTCCATCATTTGCCTTATTGGCTGCTAGCTGCAGACTGCTTTTTGGTGCCAACAGTTCTCTCTGAACAGTTTAGAACTTCTTTGAGTTTGGAGTTCATAAATTTTTAAATTGAATTTCATTGCCAGCTACCTCATAGTTAGCACTTAAGAACAAATTTGTAGTGTGATATATAGCAATCTTTTTTTTTTTTTTTTTTTTTTTTTTTTGGTCTTTTTCGTTTTTATTGGTACCAGGGATCAAACTGACGACTGCCTGCTTGCAAGGCAGGCGCTTATGCTGCTGAGCTAAACCCCCAGCCCTGTAGTATGATATATAGTGTGGGCATGTACGTCCCATGTGCCTGTCTTTTTTGTCCTTGTAAGAGCCAGAGTAACATAAAGTGATTAGTTAAAGTTTGTTTTGTTTTGTTTTGCTTTTTGGTCCCAGGGATTGAACTCACAACCTCGAGCCAACCATGCAAGCACTTATACCACTGAGCTAAACCCCCAGTCCTCAAGTTTCTAAGTTAATAAGAGTAGATTTGAAATAAATATACTAGTAGGGAAGTAAGATATCAGTAGGTAAAGATCTGAAAATAGTTGTATAACGATTATGCAATGCATAAAAAGAGTATGAGACTTAGTTTTTGTACTTATGTGTTCTTTGAATTTTTAAAAAAGAGTTTTGCAGTCAGGTATGGTAGCACATGCCTGTAATCCCAGCACTCAGGAGGCTAACGCAGGAGGATTGCTGTAATTTGGAAGCCAACCTGGACT
Source organism: Cavia porcellus (assembly GCF_034190915.1). Taxonomy (NCBI): domain Eukaryota; kingdom Metazoa; phylum Chordata; class Mammalia; order Rodentia; family Caviidae; genus Cavia; species Cavia porcellus. The sequence goes on along the minus strand of NW_026947488.1, from coordinate 26,780,521 downwards.
ACAAAGTGAGTTCAAGGCCAGCTCAAACTGAATAGTGAGACTCTGTCTAAAAAAGGGAGGAAAAAAAAGAATTTTGCGTAAGAAACTAATTAGTCTTGGGCAACAATGTCTGAAAAAAAGTATGTATTTCCAGTAGAAGTCAACAAAGTCTTTCACACCCCTCAACCTGAGTCAAATTTACTGTTTACCTTTATTTTAGCAACTAAATGTTAAGTGGTTGTATTGTAGAGATTAAAATAACATCAAAAAATAAAAGTATCTGTCTAGTCCTTGTTTTATAGTCAGATGTGGAAAATGATTACTTTTAAGCACCTTTGATACTATAGTAGCTGCATGTTAAGAAATACTGAACTTAGAACAAAGAGAAAAGATATTGAGGTGGTTGGCAGTAATTGCCTATTTTCTTTTAGAAATAATTGTGCTGATTTTCTAATAGAATCTCAGTTATTAAAATTTAAGGAGAAGCTGGGTGTGGTGACTTATTTATTCCTCATTTGGGAGGCTGAGGCAGAAGAATCATTGTGAGTTTGAGACCAGCCTGGGCTACAAAGTGAGCTCAAGGCCAGCCTGAACTGTATAGCGAGATCTTGTCTCAAAAAGACAGAATAGAATAGAATAGAATAGAATAGAATAGAATAGAATAGAATAGAATAGAATAGAATAGAATAGAATTTAAAGGGAAAAGCTAGTTGACACGTGCTATGTAGGCATAAACAACTTTTTAGTGGGAGTTGGAGCTTCACTGAGGCCTTTTAGAGAATTACTGTCATACCTTTGATCTGATATGTCTCCAAGACCATTGCCCACTCTAGTGTTTGCCTAAATCTAATTTTTATATTTATAATCACCTTCTGTCACAGAAGACAGTCTCAGTTGCACCAGTTTCTTGTAACATAACTTGCTGGTAACAGTGATGACAAGATGCAAAAAATAGTTAAACTGACCCTTTGTCTTTTGATTTCAAATCTAATAGCTTTTTCAAATAAAAAGATGCTATCTTAGATTTAACATCCATCAAATAAGTAGATAATAATAATTTTAAAGGAACAATTTGCTTAAAGGTAATGAATCTGATGTCAGTTAACATTAGATTTTATGCCTAGCTGTTGATAAAATTGCTCTAGATAGTGTTTTCTTTTGTTAACATAGTATAGCTGCTTATGAGGGAAATTGTAGAAGAAAATAATTTTTTTGATTTATATTAGGCATTTGTCAAAGATAATTATTTAAAGGTAGTTTTAACTTTGTGACATCTGTCATTTACATTGCTATATAACCAGCCTATAATATTTTTCCAAAATGTAAGTATATCATAAACATTGAATGTTTTTGATTATTCCTGGGCTCGAGCGATTGAACTTTTTCTCTATGGGTTGTTTTTTGTTTTTTGTTTTGTTTTATTTTTGTATCAGGAATCAAACTCAGGACCTTGAGCTTACCAGGCAGGTGTTTGTGCTGTTGAGCTGCATACCCTGGCCCTTTTCTTTCTTTCAATTGAGATATGATTTGTAAAAATAGTTTGTTTTGCAAGGAACTAAAAGAACTCCTGGCATAAGCAGATTATTTTCTGATCTTTAGATGTTTAAGTGTGAGAGTTCATTCTTAATAAAATACAAGCATTTTCTCTCTCTAGGCCCTTCCAGTGTTTTTCCCTGAAAGTTATTAATGTATGCAAGACCCAATTTGGGACAGATAATTAGTTTTACAAGATAGGTGCAGTGGCACTTGCCTATAATCTCAGCCACATATGAAATTGAAGCAAGAAGTTTGCAAAATTCAAAGCCAGTCTGAGATACCCAAAGGAAAAAAAAATTAAAAGGGGAAAACCAAATGACCTATGTAACTCAGTAATAGTACTGTCCGTTAGCTCTTAAGATGATTCTCTTAACCACCTGTTGCAGAACATGAAATTTGGGTAGTTTGTCTGAACATGTATAAGATGCCACTATGATTGAGTTCCAAAGTTAAGGGTTTAGCTCAGCAGCTCAAGTACTTGTCTGGCAAGTGCCAGATCATGAGTTCCATCCCTGATACCAAAAAACAAAAACTATAAATATATATGAAACATTATAAAACTATTTATTTTCTGTGCTTGTGTTTTAATGAGACCATCAGCACCCTTCTATGTGTTGAGGATTTAAGTTGCCTGTAATGAAGAAGGTGTCAGACTTGGAAGTGATAGAATGATGTTTTCCTCACCTGTTTTACCAAGTATCTTACTTTATTTTTTTGTAGATAATGAGCTTCAGTCCCCAAGATCTGCGAAGACGTTTGTGGGTGATTTTTCCAGGAGAAGAAGGTTTAGATTATGGAGGTGTAGCAAGGTAGTGATAATATGAATACTCAGAACTTAGTTCCTTTCCTCCAAAGGTATCATTGCACTTTGCTTGCAAGTATTATTTTTTCAATTTTATATTGCAGGAAAATGAAATATAACAAATTATTGTAGCTTTTTTATGCTGCAGCTACAGAATTTTAACAAACAGTATTTCAGCACTTTGTTTCTAAGGTAGTGTTAGTTGCTATCACCCACATTATTCATTCAATCCTTAGGATAATCCTGTGAGGTAGAATTTTACAGAGGATGAAGAGGTTTAGATTCGCCTAAGGCAGAGTAAGTCATTGAGCCTGGATACAAGTTTCTATCATCTAACCAGTAACCATTATTTACTCTGTGACTTCATATTTGTTGCATAGAGCATAAAGGGCCTTACAGTGCTTAGGTGGTTTTTGTCTATACAGAATGTTGATACAGAATAGTGACTCCATTTCCAGCTAAGACTAATAATTTGTCCTCAGAACATAGAAATTTATATCAAATGGGAGTTTAAAATATTAATTGCTTCATATATGAGCTTCTACTCAAACTTCAGGAGATGGCCTCAATCAGAAAATTGCTTATTCAGGGCTGGGGATTTAGCTCAGCGGCATAAGCATCTGTCTTGCAAGCAGGCAGTCGTGAGTTCGATCCCTGGTACCGATAAAAAACGAAAAAGGCAAAAAAAAAAAAAAATTGCTTATTCAATGATAGTAGGTCATACATGATTAACACGTCATGTATGACCGCACTATGGAGCAGCAAGGACTTTGGGTAAGGACTGGATTTGAATCTTGTTTCTGCCCTGAACAGTGCTATCTTGGAGAAATATTTTCTTTTTTTTCTTTTTTATCAGTACCCGGGATTGAACTCAGGACTGCCTGCTTGCAAGACAGGTGCTTATGCCGCTGAGCTAAATCCCCAGCCCTGGAGAAATATTTTCATCTTTAAAATAATAGTAGGTGCTAGGGATATAGCTCAGTGGCATAAGCACCTGCCTTGCCAGTGTGTGATCCCCAGTACCGATTTAAAAAAAAAATAGTAATAATGATGTTTCTAAGATTTTATATAGCATAAAAATGCTGATTTTTAGTAACCTGATTCACAACCTCATTCTTTGTGATCACTAGCTGGTGGCTATATTCTAGTCTTAGTTCTTTATATCATGTAGCAAATTTCCAATAAAACTATCTCACAGACAAGTAATACATACGAGTAGGAATATTTTAATTTTATGCAAATTAAAAGTAGTTCAGGAGAATAATAGAAATACTAAGAACGTAGTTCCTTTCCTTCAAAGGTATCATTGGACTTTGTTTGCAAGTATTATTTTCTCAATCTTAATATTGAGCAATTTGCAATATTAATCAACTAACAATATAGAAGTATAAGAAACATTATCATCAGGGTTCACAAACTAACAGGAAGGCAAGTGTAGGATACAATGGATACTACAATTGTTGCCTTTTGTGTGTTTTACCAGAATCTACCCCATTATGTAGTTTGTAACCATAATCTATGTTTAGATGGGTTGGTACTTTTGAGCACTTAAATTAAAACTTCTCAGATAGTTTTTCTAATACTTGAGCAGCTAACATTTAATGCTTGCTATACTATATCAGAAGTTGGAAGATTTTTATATTCATCTAAGTTGCAGGGAGAAGTAGCACTCTTTGAAGTTCATTGTGGATCACTGTGGAATGTTTGATGCATTTTAGCTCTTCGAATCACCTGAGTTAATAGTGAATTGTAAACTTGCTTTTTTACACTATTCACCAATTCTTAGACTTAACAGTTTTGCATTTTGATGCCTCCAAAATTGTGATATGTTGGTAAAAATTGGGAAAAATTTTAGTGGTTCATTAAAGTTGTCATTAAAATTAGTCATGCCTTAGATTCTTTGAAATAAGCAGTATATTAAAACATCTCTGTAAAATAGATGTTTTTTTTTAACAGAAGCAAGAAAAAATCAACAGGTTAGAAAACTATTTTCAGTGAAGGCATGAGTCCAGAGAACTTCATAGCACTCCTCTTTGATTTGTTGTCATAGTTACTTAGAAAATTCTTCATCTTGAGTTTTCTTTTGATTTCAGAGAATGGTTCTTTCTTTTGTCACATGAAGTGTTGAACCCAATGTATTGCCTGTTTGAATATGCAGGGAAGGATAACTACTGCTTACAGATAAACCCCGCTTCTTACATCAATCCAGATCACCTGAAATATTTTCGTTTTATTGGAAGATTTATCGCCATGGTAAGTGTATAAAACTGTGCTTTTACTTTGTTAATTTAACAGTACTAATTTTTCTTGTATATGTCATAACAGATGATATGATGGGAGTTTTATTTAGTAAAGAATTCACCTAAGTTTTGACGTGTAATGACTTTTATTGTTATCTAAAATGGACTTTTGTTTCTCTTTTTATATAGGCTCTTTTCCATGGGAAATTCATAGACACAGGTTTTTCTTTACCCTTCTACAAACGTATTCTGAACAAACAAGTTGGACTTAAGGATTTAGAATCTATTGATCCAGAATTTTACAATTCTCTCATCTGGGTGAAGTAGGTTTCTTTTTACATTTATTAAAATACTAATCTATATGGTTTTGTTATGGTATTAGTAACTTAAATAAACCATTAGCCTGTAATGCATATATGGAATTTAAGTGATCTGTGCATCAGACCTGTCTAATTGTTCAGTGTGATAAATTTTAGAAGAGTACTCCCTAGACCAGTAATGGTGAACCTTTTACAGACTGAGGGCCCAAGCTGCAACACAGAACCCACTTATTTATTGCAAAGTGCCAACAGTGTAATCAAATCTGAATATTGAGATTTTAGTTTAGAAAAAACAAACATATCCAATGCTTACTTGACTCAAGTGCCAACAGAGTGGACTCTGTGCCTGCTACAGCATGTGTGTCATAAGTTCATCACCACGGCCCAAGACCTCAGGGATAAGTTAATATAGTGGTGACTTTAGAGCATAATCTAATTTCTTCTTTTAATGTTAAAGCTTAATGTTAATTATTTAAGACTGAAGACCAAAGTTAAGCTTTCAAATTAAGATTGGACTAATGGATATAACAAATAGTACTATTTTTTTTTATGCAGAGAAAACAATATTGAGGAATGTGGTTTGGAAATGTACTTCTCTGTTGATAAAGAAATACTAGGTGAAATTAAAAGTCATGATTTAAAACCCAATGGTGGCAATATTCTTGTAACAGAAGAAAACAAAGAGGAATACATCAGGTGAGAGAGAATATTCCAGTTGACATAGTTCAGCCTTTCTGTTGACAATTGTCTGGTAATGGTAATGGATAGTATTTGCCTTTGTTATAAGCATTATTCTGCATAGGCTATTATTTCTCATTGCTCCTCCAAAGTGGGAGTTTTTTAAAGACTAGAAGTGATGTTGGATCATCCTTTTGAATACCAATTGTGTGACCACTATGCCTTATAATGTGCCATTGAAAAGCATCTCAACTTTATACCCAGATATTTTCATGGGGAATATTGTAAGATGTGACAAAATTTGTAAGTAAAACACTGGTTTATGGTATAGCCTCTGTAATGCTTTGCCTTGGTTTATATGGATAGCTGTATTAATTCATTCATATCTTCTCAACACCAGTTTTGTCCAGTGAAAAATTTAGCATATCTGCTATTGTTTCTGTTGTTAGTTTCAGGTGTTTTGTTTTGTTTCATGGTACTAGGAATTAAACTTTGTGCATGCCAGGCAAATGCTATACCATTGAGCTACTTTGCAGTCCTTTTTAATTTTATTTTGAAATAAGAGTCTTGCCACGTCACTCACATTGGTCTTGAACTTCTGATCCAACTCCTCAGTGCGCTGAGTAGCTGAGATTATAAGTGTGCTTCACTGTATCTGCTTCTACTTCTTCTTAAGTTCAAGTTTCTGTATCTTTGGCCTGATTTTCCTTTCATAATTAAAATTGCAGTTTTGACTATTCATACACTTAGGGCTGGGGATATAGCTCACTAGCATAGTGCCTGCCTTGGCAAGCATGAGGTGCTGAGTTTAATTACCTAGGACTATTAATATACTTGTTGATAAATCTATCCCTTTAAAAAAGGAGTTCATTTAAAATATCCTTTTAAAACTTACTTTCTCTCCCCTCTTCCTCCCCCCTCCCATCCCCCTGCCTTTCTTTCTCTTCCTCCCCTCCCACACCCTCTTCCTCCCCCTACCCCCTCCCCTTGCCCTTCTCCTCCTCTTCCTCTTCTTCTTCTCCTCTTATTCCTTCTTTCCTTCTTTCTAGGGTCTCACTACTTAATTTAGGCTGGTTTTAAACTCATGACCTCTTGTCTCAGTCTCCTAAGTGCTAGGATTATAGGCATGTGCCACCAAACCTGGCTTGTCATTCCATTGTTTAACCACTATTGTTCTTGATGCTGTGGGCCATTATTTTTGTTGTTTTTCTGAATTAAATGTATGACTTTCAAAAGATTTGGATTTCGGTTTTTGATGTAACTAGTTGTCAATTTATATTTCTTCTAGTAATTTCTGAGATTGTTAATGTGATACCATTTTGTCAGTTGTTGGAAAATTTTGGATATTCTCTATGCTTCATTCCCCTTGCATGCTACTTTAAAGACTTAAGGTACCCATTTATGTACGTATTTATTTATAAACACCACATTTTCTTTTTCACTTAAGTTTATTGGTACATTTTAGGTATACAGAATTTATCACATTCGTCATAGGGAATTTGTACTTGTATATGATATATCTTGATTCTTTTTTCCCGTTTCTGTCCCCTCTCTTCAACGTGTCTTTACTTCCCTATTTACAAAAGCTTTGTTTTCATTTTTTCCTTTCCTCTCCCTTCCTTTTCTTCCTACTTCCATAGTTCCTCTTCCCATTTGAACATTTTCTTCCTATTTCACAATACCTGTTATACATTTTGGTCCTTATTTACACTTTCCGATTCTCACACCAGAGAAACAAAGATAAATGTAGTACAAATACTGGATATGTGTGGGGATATCCATCTAGGGAGGCAGAAGAAGCATCTCACTGTATGTTGAATAAATAATGCTATTTAGTAGAGTTGTTCTTTTGAGTATCACCGGGCACCAAGGCTGGCTTTTCTATTGAATTCTGAGACTCTTCATTTAATTCCTGATTACAGTTACTGTGGTTACTGTCTTAAGGATTGAAAACATTGTGGTGAATTTCAGGTTGTTCTATTTTTCTCTTCTTGTTCAATATTACTATAGTAAAAACTGACTCTACTATTAATTCCTTGAAGACTGTCATCACCAGTGCTCAAGAAAATTTGTCAGCAAGTGCATGAGACAGGCTCAGCAATGTTGGGATACTGATGCAGACAGAGCTGTAACATCTGTATATCTGTTTTTTCTAAAGCAACATCCATTAAGTGATGGCATAAGCTACAGGAAAGCTCATGAGTTTGGATAAGCTGCATTCAGCAGTTCCAAGGATAAAGTGATGGGTCTGTCTTTCTAGGAGTCCTGTTATGTCCCCAATTACAATATCAAAGTCAGGTGTCTAGCCAAAAATTCATGTTGGTGTCATCCAAAAAACACTGTAGTGTATCTTTCTTTTTTGCTTTTGTATTGTTTTGTTTTGTTTTTGAGGGATAAGGTTTCTCTATATATTTTAGACTAGCCTTGAACTCAGTAGGTAGCCCAGGCTGGCCTCTAACTCACGGCAGTCTTCTTGCCTCCACCTCCCAACTGCTGGGATTACAGGAGTGCACCACCATGCCTGTCTCAGTGGGTTTTTCTTGAACCATTCTTTATATATAGTTGATAAAAGTTGTTCAGATGCTGGAACTTCTGACTGTAAACTTACTTCTGTTCCTCTCCTCCCTCCCCCCGGAAAATTCTTGACTGCTCTGAGTTCTGGAATCCAAGTCTACATCCCAGATATATTTCCCAGATAACAAAGTGGGGCATGGTCTGACTGTGCCTGGCTCTTGAGTATCCTGGAGTTTTCCAAGAGCATCAGCTAGCAATGACACACTACACTTGTATGGAATCACATTTAGACATTTTTCATGTAGCATTAACAGATTTTCTTTATAATAACACAGTTGACTACTGGTTTTTTGTGGTTACTCTTTTGAAGTGTGTATTTGAAGTTTTGTATTCTGTATGGAGAGGTTTCAGTTCATAGTTGGCTGGTTAAGGCAGGGCAGCAGGGCAGTGGCATTGCGGAGGAGAAACAGTTCATGGCAGGCAGAAGGTAACTACTAGCAACCTGGTATGTTTTTAAAAAATGAAATTATATTTAGTATATGAAATGGATTTCTCTGAGTTCACTGAAGAGGAAGATTTGTGCAGACATCATTCAAACAGTTGAATACAAATGTCTTGTGCTCTGGCTGATTGATTTGGGCATGACAGTATACGATGTATGTATATTGTTGTCCTCTGATTGATGTGTTTACAATTTTGTTTCACTTTTTTTTTTCTCATTGAAATAGAATGGATTGGGGAAAAATAGGATATGAGTTGGGCATAAGGTTAGCATTGAGATGAAACTTAGACATTGTGTACAGAGGGGTTTATTCTTCTCTTGTGTTTTCAGGTTTTTCGTAATAAAGTTTAAAATTCTTAAATTTTATATTCAGAATTTAAAGGTAAAATTTAAATATCCTGATAGTTTTTTTCATATTTACTTGCCAGAATGGTAGCTGAGTGGAGATTGTCTCGAGGTGTTGAAGAACAGACACAAGCTTTCTTTGAAGGTTTTAATGAAATTCTTCCGCAGCAGTATTTGCAGTACTTTGATGCAAAGGAATTAGAGGTAATCCGTTTTCCATTATTCTGTACAGCATTCTACTAAATGTCTGCAGGTATCTACTTTCTCATCTTTCCAATGACAGTAGTTTTTATGCTTGTAAGATATTTTGAAGTATCCTTAATGGTTAAAGAAAACCATAAGTTATCCAAGATTAAAAAAACAGAAAGAGTAGTACTATTAAGACTCACTTTACCTACCTACCTAGCCAGGCGTGATGGCACATGATTATAATCCTAGCACTCAGGAGGCTGAGGTCGGAGGGTCGTCATGAGTTCCAGGCGAGACCCTATCCCCCCACAAAAAGACAATTGAATGACCTATTTCCTCAATGTATGCGTGACACCATATGTGGAAACCCATCTTAATGTAAAAACAATTCTTGATGTATAGTTAAAAGCTGCAGGTTACTAATTAATAACTTAAAGCTATGTTTAGTGTCTTTTCTTATCTAATAATAATTTTTTGTAGTTACGTAAATTTTTTTTTTTCCCATTTCTAAAGGTCCTTTTATGTGGCATGCAAGAAATTGATTTGAATGACTGGCAAAGACATGCCATCTATCGTCATTATACTAGGACAAGCAAACAAATCATATGGTTTTGGCAGGTTTGTTTCTAAGTTTATTTCTATTGGTAGATACAACATAAGTTTTTAGAATTTACCACTGGATAAAGTGCATCAGTGTGTGTAGACCCTTCAGTCTGCTCTTTTGTTTTGTTTTGGTATGAGTGATCAAACTCACAACCTCACACTTACCAGGCAGCTGCTATGCTGCTGAGCAATATAACCTGGTCCCCCCTTCATTCTATGCATTGTAATAAATAAGTATTGGATTTAACAGCATGCTTTTAAGACTTATTAATAAGTAAGGAACACAGGTCTTTCAGCTTTGGCCAGAGTAAAAGACAATTCCAGAATATTCATCTACATTTGATTTAAATGCTTTTGGAATTTTATGCAGCTGTCAATAAGGCTTTTAACAATTGTAATTGTACAATTAAGAACTATGTAATATGCAAGTGGCAAAATTCAAAACCCTTGTTTGGAATCACAATGGTATCTATTAAAAAAAACCATAAAAAATCAAAATCATTAGTCACTAAGAAAATGCAAATCAAAACCACAGGAGGTATTTTATTTCTATTTTTCTGTATTTTCTAAGAAATGAAATTTTTGATAAATGTTGCAATACAAGGGAATCTTAAGATCTAAATTTTAGCTGGGTGTGATGGCATGTCTGTAGTCCCAGTACCCAGGAGGCTGAGGCAGGAGGTCTGCTGTGAATTAAGGTCAGCCTACTCTATAAAGTAAGACCCTGTCTCCACAAAAAAAAAAAAAAAGGCATAAATTTTGGTGTGGAGGTGTAGCTCAGTGGTAGAGCACCTGCCTGGTACACAAAAGCACTCGGTTCTATCTCCAGTATCACACACACACACAAAATATTCAAGAAATTATGAACAGCTGAGTGTGATGGCACATGCCTGTGATTGCAGAACTTGAGAGGCTAATGCAGGAGGATTGCTGAGAATTCAAGAACAGCTGGAACTACATAGCAAGACATTGACTGAAAAAGAAACAAACAAAAACATTGTGACTTTTCAAATAAATGAAATAACTAGCCAGGTTTGGGAACACATCCTAGTAATCCCAGTACTCATGAGGCTGCAGCAGGAGGATCACTGTGAGTTTGAGGCCAGCCTGGACTACAAAGATAGACCCTGTTTTAAAAGATAGCTATAAAAGGCAATATTCTTCCACTTCTATGAGCCTCCTAGAATGGAAAATTTTTGTTTTGTTTTGTTTTGGTACAGGGGATCAAACTCAAAACCTCACACTTGCTAGGTGGGTGCTTATGCTGCTGAGCTAAATCCCCGGCCCCTAGAATCAACAAATTAATAAAACTAAAATGCAGCTTACTAGAGGACTTAGGGAGTATGCTTGGGACATTATATTTATCATGCACATAGTTTTATTTAAGATAATATAGTAGTTCTGAACATACAAATGATGGTTATACATCAGTGTGTATTTAATGCCATTGAATTATGCACTTAAAATTATTGGTAAGTTTTACGTTAGGTATATTCTACCATAATATTTTAGAAATTCGATATAGAGGGGCAGGCGATATAGCTCAGTGGGATAGCACCTGCCTGGCCAAGTACAAGGTCCTGAGTTGGATTTGCAGTACTGAAAAAAAAAGTTCAATATAGATATGAAGAAATTCATGTGAGAAATTCAAGAAGTGAACTGAGCTGCAACAGTTAGTTTAGCACTTTAAAATAATTTTCAGTAATAAAACAGAAAAGAAGTTATTCTTTACCAAAAAAAATTTGTCTCAGCTGGTTAGAAATTACCTCCAAAAATCTAGTGCTTTGAGTTGAGTATAGGAGAAAAAAGCTGCACAATTATGCCTATATAGAGCTTCAACCAATACCTAAAGGACATTGAGGAAAGATTTTTGGTTGTATTTGAAACAGAATTTTGTGAGCTTGATTTCATTTGTTCTAAAACCAAAAAGATTGTATATACTCAAACTGTGTAACCACACGTATGTCCTCAATAGGACAGCCAGGTTTAAATAGAAGAACAGATCTTCAAGAAGTGCCTAAGAATTTCTTATGCCCATGGAACCTTTCTCTTTAAAGATGTTACCCTAAAATTTATGTAGGGCAAGGGTTGGTAGGAACTTGACAAAACTCAAGAAATGCTCCCCCATCCACAATGTATTGTAATGTAATGTAATATAATGTAATGTAATGTAATGTAAATGTATTAATGCAGGTGACACCAGGGGTTTATTTAAAGGTTGAAATCATTTTTCTTTCTTGTTCAGTAAGCTGATTGTAACATATAATCTTCATATCACTTTTAATGTGATTTTAACAGTTTGTTAAAGAAATTGATAATGAGAAGAGAATGAGACTTCTGCAGTTTGTTACTGGAACCTGCCGATTGCCAGTAGGAGGATTTGCTGACCTCATGGGTATGTATACACAGGGTGCTTTTTTCTATATAGAAAATTGTTTATCACATTGCTGTGAGATAAATGTATATACAGATTAGCAATAATAATAAAGTCTAGCCATTTTCTCAAGTAGGCAGCTAATCTGGGTTTATGTAAACTTTTAAATCACTTTGTAGTCCTTGCCTCTGTAAAACTTTTTAGTCCACAAGATAAACAGCACAGTTTAACTTAGTAGGATAACAGACTTCTTTTTTGTATATAAATCTTTTTGTTCAGCCATTTTGCAAACATTTTAGTGTTTCTGAGGCAAACACTAATTATATTGATTATGTTGTACTATATTTTAAGATGTAAGCCTGGGTATGGTGCCACACATCTGTAATCCCTGCACTCAGGAGACTGAGGAAGGAAGATTGCTGTGCATGCAAGACAAGCATGAACTACATGACAAGACTGTCTCAAACAAAAAAAATTTAAAAAAAAAAAAAAGATTTAGATCAGTGATACCAAAAAAAAAAAAAAAAAAAAGGAAAATAAAAAAACAAGATAAAAGCTGTGTACCATAGGAGGATACATAGAGAAGTTGTGACCTTAAAGATTGTTTTAGCTGAATGGAATGGAGTCAGAATTACAGAAGTAAGAAAGTGATTATATAAGAGTATGGAGCGAGTTTAATAAAGACTTTAAAGGCACACCAAAATAATGTGGGTATTACCTTAAGGATATTGAGTTCTTTCTGAAGAGAGGACAACTAACTTGCTGAAGCTGCATTTTAGAAAGATTTGATGGCATGATATTAGCTGTATTAAAATCTAGAGAGCGTGCCCGTAATTCCAACACAGAGGCTGAGGCAGGAGGATTCCATAAATTTGAGGTCACCCTATTTATTACATAGAGAGACCTTGTCTCAAACAAAACAAAATAATAGAGAAAATCTGTAGGTAGGAAGAAATTAATGCAGTAATAATGAGAACCTGATCTTAGCAGATAGAAATGGAAATAGAAAGAGTAAAAGTAAGTTGGGCCCAATGGCGCTGCCCAATAATCCTGCACTCTCGGAGGCTGAAGCGAGAGGATTAGCCAAGCCCAGTTTGTGCAAATTTAGGAGACCTCTATTTTACAATTTGCAAAAAAAGCCTGGGAATGTAGTTCAATGTTTAGCACCTGTGTTCAGTCCCCAGTAGAGTGCTACCATAACAACACAAAACTCCAAAAATCTACTTTAAAGGAAAGACTAGCAAGTTAAAGAGAATGTAATAGTATAGTCTCAGAAGCAATAGAGAAAGAAAGTTGTTTTGTTTTTGTTTTTGTTTTTTAATCCAAGACTACAGAAGGATGATTTCTAAGAAAGCTAGAGGCAAAGGACCTTTGAGAAGACATTCTAGTTTGAGGGAGAGAAACCATATAGAGGATTAGGGGTGAAAGGGGAAAACAAAGTTGGTATAGGCTGCTCAGTATAAACTGAAACTCTGATCATTTATCAAAGATCTAGGTCTGTTCTAGGGAATAATATTGGAATTGGGCAGGGCTGGGTAAAACAACACAGAAGGAATCCCTGGAAAAGAGAAATGATAAGATTGTGGTTCATAGAATTTTAGAGGCCACTGAATGTAAATTTCAGCCCAGTGTAGGAGGAGGCGATTCTTGATTTTATCAGATCCAGTATCTCATTTTTATTAACAAGTACTTGTGATTGATTATTTTTAAATGAAATCAGTAAATAATAGCTATAGGCTCGAAAATATGCGTTATGATACTCAAATATAAAAGGGAAATTTTTAAGTGATTTAAAAGAAGTACAAATTTCAGTACATGAATGTTTGTGAACAACTATGTTAGAAAATATAAATAAGATAAATTTGTTTCCACTTATAAGGTTTGAGTTTAAAAGACAGTTAAAAGTTATTTTGTATAAGAAAAACTCCAAAATGAAAGACCATTCAGAAAGAGTAAGAAATAATATATTTAAGTATGTATGATAATGAAAAGAAATAACCTAGCCAGGTATGGTGTCACACACCTGTAATTCCAACTACTTGGGAATCTGAGATAGATCATATATTCAGGGCCAGCCTAAGCAATTTAGCAGAACTTTGTCTCAAAAATTCTAGAGAGATATTTCAGTGGCAGTGTTTGAGGCCAACCTGTGGATCTTACTTAAAAGTGGAGTGGGCTTGGTGGCGCATGCCTATAATCCCAGCACTCAGGGGCTGGGGCAGGAGGACTGCTGCAAGTTTGAGGCCTGCATGAGCTACAAAGTGAATTCAAGATCAGCCTGAACTACTGAGCAAGACTCTTTGTCTCCAAAGAAGGGTGTGCGGTATAGTGTCATGCTGGGAGTGTAGAGTACTTGGCCTAGCATAGCATGCATGAGGCCCTGACTGATTGCTGTTTTTAGTACTAGGGGTCAAATCCAGGGCCACTGAGCTCTTTATTTTGTTTTTGTAATGCTGTATTGAGACATGTTTTTGCTAAATTGACCAAGCTGGCCTCGAATGTGGCCTCAACCTCCGGAGGAGCTGAAATTACAGGAATGCATCACCACACCTATTTTAATATTTGATTCTACATATATTAAAAGTGACTCATAATCTTCTCTATTACATCTTAATTAGCACTTCTGAGCTTTTCATCTATGTAGTTGAAATGCGGTGATGTACTGAGTAAAGAGACATCCAGATTAAGATCTTTTAAAATTTTGATGTACATGTTTAATTCTGTAGAAGTATTTTAACCATTCTTTTTCAAAATGACTGATTTCCTTATATTACTGGACTTTTAACAACTAATTGTGAAAATAATTGTTACTAAATACAAAGTAGTACTACCAATTTATATTTGACCTGGACTTAGGTGAAAAGAGAAAATTTAGTGTATCTTGCCACATTTTTGTTTGTTTTAGTGGTAATAGGGTTCAACCCCAGGGCCTTATACATGTTATGCAAGGTTTATACTACTGAGTTACAGCCCTGGTCCGTTGTATTTTATTTAGAGACAGGGTGTCCCTAAGCTTCCCAGGCTGATCTTAAAGGTTGGAATCCTTCTGCCTCATCTTCCCAAGTAGTTGAAATTAGAAGTGTGCCACCATGCCCAGTTTGTGCCTGCTTATTTCTAAATAAAAAGCCCAGTAGCACTGTCAGTCATTTGACCACCAATAAATACTTTCTAGGGAGAAGTAGTCTTTTATTAAAACTCATGCTTTGTAATCATCACTGACTGCTGTCTCTCACAGAGGTAAAAAAAGAAGCCAAGATTTTTTTATTTTTATGATACTTAAGAGATTGAACTCAGGACCTTGTGCAGGCTAGGCAAGCAAACACTCTGCCACTGGGCTACATCCCCACCCCACTGTTTTTGTTTTTGAGAAGAACCAAGAATTAATGTGTTTATATATAGGTATGCTTTACAGAACCTGTCAGCATAAGCACTGTTAATAATTGAATTCACTATAGTGTTTACATTTCATTAAATGTTAACTATTTAAACCAAGTTTTCTTACATAAGGTAGTAGATGGTATTTCTGTAGTGTAGTAAAACTAATAAAAATAAGTTTTTTGATGTCATTTGTGTTATTCTCCCTAAGGAATGACAAATAAAAATCCATTTTCTCTTCTTGGGCCTACATTAACAATGTGCTTCTCAAACTTGAGCATTCCTCAGAGTCATTGGAAGCCTGCTAAAACATACTGAAGAGCCCTTCTCCTAGAGTTTCAGATTGAGTAGCTGTGCCTTGATGTAAGGCTTGTGGATTTGTGGTTCTAACCTGGTGATGCTGCTGCAATGAAGAGCACAATTTGAGAACTTTGGAACCAGCAAACTTTATGGTTTTCTTATGTTTTAGGGAGCAATGGACCACAGAAATTCTGCATTGAAAAAGTTGGGAAGGAAAATTGGTTACCCAGAAGTCATACCTGGTAAGCAAAATCAGGCTAGCTAGAGCAATTCAAATATGTAAGATTATAAATGAAAAGCTTTCTCCCAATGTTACTGAATTTGTTCAACAACTTTATTGAGATATAATTAGGGGTATGTGTGTCCAATACTGGGATTGGACCAGGGAACTTTGTATAGAGCTGCATCTCCGGGCCTTCTCTCCTCTCCTCTTTTTTCCTGTTTTAATTTTTGCCACCACACCCAGCTGATACTTAAATTTAACAGAATACTATAGGCATCACCACAGTCCAATTTTAGAGTATTTCCTTCACTCCAAAATGTACATTTGCAATCAATCCTTTGGCATACTCCTGAAATATTTTTAAATATGGAATTTAGAAACTTTATGTTTGTATCTGAAGGCAGGAAATTTGGAGAACCTACTTTCTTTCTGTTTTTGTAGTTGTTATTTGTTTGTTTGTTTTCGTAGGGGGGTTGTGTTTGTTTGTTTGTTTTGTTTGTTTTTGAGGGTGTGTGTGTCTTAGTTACTTTTATTCTGGTTGCTGGGACAAAACCACCCAATGCACAAAATAAAGGCAGGAAAGTTTTATTTAACTCACTGTGGAGGTTTCAGTCCACAATTAGCTGGCTCCAAGATAGGGTGCATGGCTCTGGGGCAACCTTCAGAGCAACAGCTAGAGCAAAAGCAGCCAGCATAACACTGAGGAAGAGCAAGCCTCTTTTCCTCCCTTACAGTTATGCAGACCATCACCACCACCACCTTGCCCCCAGGGCAGATGTAGGGCGCACAAAATCTCTGCTCTCTTGCACAGGATGAGGATATTTATAAAGTAAGGATCCTGGCTTCCTGCTGAGTCTTTTAGTTAAACTTCTAAACTCAAGTTGACACAGTATATCAACCATGACAGTGTGTAATTCTTTTTTTTTTTTTTTAATTTTTAGAGGAAACAAAACTAATCAATGAAGTGATAAGACAGGAAGTCGATAATAGTTACCATATTGCATATTGTTGTCTTCTAAATAGTTGCTCAGTTCAGGCTGATCAAAATCAATCAAACAATACAGTTCCTCCAGATGAGCTGGTTGTTCATGGGAGTGAAGAGGGCTGCTCTTCTCTCTCCAGCCCACCTGCCAACTGGCTGGAGGCTTAGCTTCTATCCTGGTTCTTCCTGATCCATGCTGTAGCTTGTTCACAGACAGAGCTTTAACTTCCTTCTTTACCTCCACCCCACCTTTTTAAAATCAGATTTTATTGGTACATTTTAGATACACATAATGATTACATTCATCATAGAGAATTTATACCTGTAGATAATACAATTTTTTTCTCATGTCCTACTCTCACTGCAGTCTTTCCTTCCCTCCTGATTTACAAAAGCTTTGTTTCAATGTTTTCCATTTTTTTCTCATTTTGTTTTTTTTAAAACTATTCCCTTCTTTCCTTTTCCCCTTCCCTTTTTGTCCCCCTCCCTATTTGAACATTGTCTTTCTATTTCACAATACTTATTACACATTTTGGTTCTTATTTACACTTCTGGTTTTTTCATACCAGAAGAACAATGCACATAAAGACCAAAAATATTTTCTCATTTTAAATGTAGATTTAGCGCATTTCCAAAATTGTACTAAACTAAAAGCCCACTAATTTTTACCTCAGCTACCGTACGGTGAAATTCTACTTAATGTCAGCAATTAAAATTTTATTTTGTGGGATATATATGTAGTAATCACGTATTGATCTTGCAAAATAGTCCTTTATTTTCTCCAACTGTCATGCTGTTTTATTTTCTTTGTTTTTTTTTTTAAAGTTTTTTTGTTTTTATTTTAAAGATGATAAAACAGAATAAAACCAGTCAAAACAAACCAGTGTAAGGGATGTAGGACTTCAAAACATTAAAAAATCACTAGTAGTTACCATAATGTCTTTTGATGTCTTCAACATAGCTGCAGATAACTTTGGACATAGTAAAAATTAAACAGAACAGAAACAATAAAAAACAAAACAATGAATACAATAAAGGACTTCAAAACAAGCCAATAGTAAATCTAAAATTGCTACCATAATATATCTTGCTGTCTTTGAAACAGCTGCTCCTGCCATCAACAAGACAAGAGAATAAAACCCAACCCAAAAAAACAATGGAAATGATACAGGACTTATAAAACAGTACCATAGGGAATCAACAATGGCTGCAACACTCAGAAGGAGATCCCCCTAGATGTCACACTGCCTACCACTATCCTCTGAACCTGTGATCAGACCAGTGGCCCTAGACCTGCAATGTTAGTGAAACACCAAAGCACCACAGGCATCCAATTGCATTTCACCTCCGTAGCTATCAACATAGCCTGTGTTTCTCCAGATAAGCCAATTGCTTATGATGGCAGAGGGAACTGGTACTTCTTGTTTGCCAGCCCACATGTGGGAAGGGGCTAGAGTCAGCTGTTTCAGTCTGGTGGTGCCCAGGTATGGTGGTGGGTCCCAGACTGGGCTTGCTTGCTGGTGTGGCATTGTTCTCTCTACCCCTGGTCCACAAATGGTCTCTTTTTTTTCTGTTCCTTTATGTTTTAATACACATACACACAGTGTTAATAAACTTACTGATGTGTATGAATAATTCAAATACCACAGAGTTCATCTGCTTAAAGTATGCAATTTAGTAATTTGGAATGTGAGATGTGATCAGAAACTATGGTGAATGTTTAAATTTTTAAAACTTGTTTTAGTAAAAGACCATATTATATTGCCATTAATCTCCCTAAGCTCCCTCCTCACATGTACAGACTAATCCCATCATTCTTGCTATATTGTGAAGCAGCTAGGTGCCCTGTTTTGTTTTTGTTTTGATGGTACTAGGGATTGAACTCAGGCCCTTGTTCATCCTAGGCAAGCACTGTACCGCTGAGCTACATTCTCAGCTCAGTAGCCCTCTTTTGTGTCTTTATTTGCTCTGTCATGGCTGCCACAATGTCCTGACTATTCAAAATTTTTAATTTTCATACTCATTTTGATTTTGAGGAAAAGCCTGAAATGGTACAATCCTAGGTCCAGTAAATAAGGTGGATAGGAACACACCATAATCATTTTTTCTTTTCTTTTCTTTTGGTACCAGGAATCAAACTCAGGCTTGAGCTTGCCGGGCAGGTGCTCTCCTGCTGAGCTATATTGCTGGCACCATAATGTATCTGACTGCAGTTACCATAAATAAATGTTTGATCAGTGAAGGGAAACCAAAAACTATTGTTAATCGTTAAAAGAATTTATTACCATAAAAGACACATTACTATTAGCCCTCTCCTCAACGTAATCCCTCCCCCTTTGAACACGCTTAACCCATTATTCTTGTCTTTTACTGTAGTAAGTTTTTTAAAAACATCACATCAACCATAGTTAGCTTACTGTGCTATTGAACATAGTTATTCCTCTTAATCCACTTTCATCCCTGTTGACAACCATCTCATATTCAAGTCTCTGTTAACCACTGTTCTATTCTCTAGTTTGAGATCTACTTTTTTGCTTCCACATATAAGTGAGTACATGATGTATTTGTCTTGATATGTGGTATATCTCATTTAATATGCCTTCTAGTTCTTTTCCATTGCTGCAAATAATGATTTTATTTATGTTTATATTTCATATTTTCTTTGCCACTCATCTATTGATGGACACCTAGTTTGATTCTATATCTTGGCTATTGTGAATAGTGCTGAAATAAACATGCAAAATCTGTCTCTTTGATTTTAGTTCTTTGGATATGTACCACTGGTAGTATTGCTGGTTCATATATCAGTAGTTTTTATTATAGCTTTTTGAGGATCCTTCATTTTGTTTTCCATAATGGCTGTGCTAATTTACTAATAAACATGAAAGTTCTCCTTTTTCCACATCTTCACCAACACTTGTTTTTTACCTTTTTGATAATGCCCATTCTAACTGGGGTACGATAATATGTCATTGTGATTTTGATTTGCATTTCCCTGACCATTAGTGATTTTGAAAATTTTTCCCCGCTGTTTGTATGTTCTCTTTGGATAAATATCTACTGTGATCATTCACTTTTTTTTTTTTTGAGACAGGGCCTCATTATGCAGTTCAGGCTGCCCTTGAGCTCACTTTATTAGCTAAGGCTGGTCTTGAATTTGCAGTGATCCTCTTGCCTCAGCCTCCTGAGTGCTGGGATTACAAGAATGTACCCCACACCTGGCCCTTTTTTTTTTTTTTTTTTTAAGTTGTTAAGCCTTAAAAGTTTTTTGGCTTAACAACTTAAAAAAAAAAAATTCATAGTTCAGTGATTTGCAAATACTTTCTCCCATTTTGTGAGTTGTCCTTTAACTTTCTTGATCTTTTGAAGTAGAAAAGTTAACATTTGATTAAATTCAGTATATTCTGTTTCTTTTGCTGTTTGTGCATTTGGTATCCATTCAGGAAGCTGTTGGTTTAACCAAAATTCACAAAGATTTATGGTTTCTTTTTTAAAATTTTAGTTTCATGGCCGGGGATGTAACTCAGAGGCAGAAGCGCCTGCCTAGCAAGGTCCTGAGTTCAATTCTGTGTACCAAAAACAAAAAAGAAATCCCCAATATATATATATAGTTTTAACTCTTAACATTTAGATCTGTAATCCACTATGAGACTTTTTTTGTGTGTGTAAGGTGTGAGTTGGGAGGTCTTTCATCTTTTTCTCATAAATAATCCATTTGTCTTAATATAACTTACTAAATGAACTATTCTTTCCTCCATTTAATGGTCTTAGCATCCTGATTGTAAATTAGTTATATGTAAATAGTATATTGATTAATGTGTGTATTCTTGATTCTACCGTATTGATTTCTATGTCTGTTCTAATGGCAATATCTTATTACCTTGACATTGTAGCTTTGTAGAAAGTTCTAAAATTCAGAGTTATGTGTCTTCTAGCTTTTTTAAGCTATTGGGGATCCTTTGGATTTGCATATTAGGATCCATTTCCGCAAAGATTTCAGCTGGGGTTTTGATATGAATTGTTTGGCATCAGTGGATGGGTTAGGTGTACCTTGTCATTTTAACAGGATAAAGTCTTGCCAATTATAGTAGTATAGGCCTGTTTTGCTAGCACTCAGGAGGCTTGAGGCCAGTGTGGCTACATATTGAGCTCAAGAACAACCTGAACTATGTGGAGAGACCTGTCTCTAAATAAATAAATAAATAGATAGATAGATAGATAGATAGTAGTGTCTTCTGGTCCATGAACATGGGATATCTTTCCACTCAAATCTTTAACAGTCAGTGCTTTCAACAAGTCTTACACTATTTTTGTTAAATTTATTTTTGATGCTATTGTAAATGGAATTATTTATTTTCATTTTAGATTAATCATTGCTAGTGCATAGAAATACATTTGGTTTTTTCATTTATCTTATACATACCATATTTCTCCAAAAATAAAACTGGGGCTGGGGATTTAGCTCAGTGGCTCAGGCACTTACCTAGTAAGCACAAGGTCGTGAGTGTGATCCCTGATACCAAAACAAACAAACAAACAAAAAACCTGGGTCTTATATTAATTTTTGCTCCAAAGTTTGTAGTCAGGCTTATTTTCAGGGTGTGCCTTATATTTTCATGTACAACAATCTGCATTTATTCATGTACAGAAATTTTTTGAGATACAGTCATGTCATCATCTTCTGGAAAATCATCATAACTCTTCAGATTATGAACTCTCTATAAACTTCAAATTGCTGCCTGAATGTCTTATAACTTCCTGTCTTGTGGAATCATTGGCCCCAATCTCTCATGTCCAACAATAGGAGCTGTCCTTAACTAAACACTTCTTGTCCATGTAGCCTGCTTATAGTGCACTTATAACACAGCTGTAAGTGATACTATCCCATAATTCTTCACTCAGACTGGGCTGAAGTGCCTTGCAAACTGGGCTTCACAAAATTTCTATTAAACCAAGTATTAATTGAAGACTTACAAGATAGGAGTGGCAGTAAAAATGGCAGTTAAGAATGATGGTCCATACAGTAGCAGCAGATAATTGAAATATCGAATTCAAGAACAGCCTGAACTATATGACACAAAATTCAGAAAATGTTTATTTCACCCAAGTGCACTAAGTACATCCAGTTTCTTTTTTTTTGTTTTTTTTTTTTTTTTGTTTTTTGTCTTTTTTTTTATCGGTACCAGGGATCGAACTCACGACTGCCTGCTTGCAAGGCAGGTGCTTATGCCGCTGAGCTAAATCCCCAGCCCCACTAAGTACATCCAGTAAAACACATGATATATTGAACTATGGAGATTCATATTAGAACCACATCTGTTCATTATCAGATGTGAATGTTATTTGTAGTTTGGTTTGGTTGGATTGGGTTGGGTTGGGTTGGGATTGGGTTTTTTTGAGGCAGGGTCTCACTACGTGTTTCAGACTGGCCTTGAGCTCTGTATTGACCTCAAGCAGTCCTCCTGTCTTACCCTCTCAAGTGCTAGATTACAGGTCTGCACCACCATGCCCAGCTGCATGTTACCTGTGTGCTGTGTATGTAATCCAGTTGGTCCTTCAGCAGTAAGTTATGAGTACATCTGTTTCCATAGACATTTACAGGCATTTACATGTCGTCCACTTGAATATTTACAAATAATTACAATTTATATTGTCATTTAAGTATTAATGTCAATAATATTGATTTATAGTTAAGTATATATTAATATAATTCAGTATGTCCAGTGTGCATTGCAACTTAATGCATCCATCCGGTTGATGAGGGTAGCTGGGGCTTTTGGAGGGGGCGTGAAGGGCTATATTATAAGCTTCCTGAAACATGGTAGGGCTTATTTTCCAGTATTTTTTTCAGAGAAATACAGTATCTGTTTTGATTTTCCCTTGCTTTGTTTTCATACTTGGAACAGACTTTGCTGTGTTGTAATTTGTGTATTGTGAAAGCTTATGTCAGTCATCCATGAAAAAGTGGCTTCACTACTTTGTCAGATTCCATGTTTTCATTGGCAAGAAGTAATAGAAGTCATAATTGTAAATTTATTTACCCTTCATGAATAGTAGTTTTTCTGTGTGGCCAAACCTTTGCCTAGGCCTTGTCCTATACATATGGCAGAGGTTCATGACTTTGGGGGGGAAATCCTATCTGTTACCCTATGGAAATGACATTGATATGACCCCAAATCAGAAGATGCCCTTTAAAAATTCACAGCTTAGAAATACAAAAGGAGCATAATACTAGAAGATAAAATAATTTTAAAAAATTCTTAACATTGTATACTAGAAACTTTTTGATAAGAGGCCATGTGGCCTGCAAGGTCTAACATATTTACTGTTTGGTCCTTTTAAGTTTACTGATCATTGACTTAGATTGAGATGAATGGGGAAGCATAAGAAAACCAACATTTTACTGTGGGCCTGCTGACTGTCAGGCACTGTGCTGTGTGTTCGTTTCTTCTTAGTCTACCCTGAGAGGTAGATACTGTTAATCTCATTTTTACTCAAGAAGAAATTAAGTTGAGAAGTCTCAGCAACAGAACTGAGATTTAAACCTAGTTTTCCATAGCTTTAAAGCCATTGTTGCTGTACTGTACTGTCCATTTGTTTCTTTTTATATTTCCTTTTCTTAAGCCAGCAATTCTTTCTTCTAGTTTTAACCGCCTGGACCTTCCACCCTACAAGAGCTATGAGCAATTGAAGGAAAAGCTGTTGTTTGCCATTGAAGAAACAGAAGGATTTGGACAAGAGTAACTTCCAAGACTGTACCACCAGTGGATAAGAACTTATTTGCAGTGTTTGTCCTTTTCCTTCTCTGCCTGTTGCACATCTTGTAAAATGGGACTGTGACAGTTTAGAAAGTTATCTAAGTGTAAGTAAATTAATGTTATTAAATTTATCTCCCAGTGATTCTGGATTTCTACTCAACATTTACAGAAACAGATCTTCAAACAGCTAGTCAGAGCCTTGCTTAATATGAGATTTAACACTGCAATGAAATCTGCATTGTCTTATTCCACTAGATTGTTCCTTAACAATTTTGTATGTGTGTCAAAAGTCTCTCTTGGAAGTAGGATTTTTTCTTTCAGAGATTCTGCAAATATACAGGGAAGTCTTTCAGTAACTGCAATATACAAGATCTTCCTATTAAGCCTCTTGCTAAGAGGTATTTCATAAAAGTGCAAGCTTAGCCCAGCTGGGCACATGAGCAGACTTCTGGCTTGTGCTCTCCTTCTCATTTCAGTCTGGCCTGACTGTTGTTTTCCTTCCTGGAGCATGAATCCATGAATCATTTTGTTCTTACTCCTGAAAGTGATGTAAGACTTACATCTCTACAAAGCAATTTTGTCTTTGAATTCAGGGAAATGTAGGTTCCAGCTGGCATATGACTTCATACCTCTCATTTGGAAATTTGTTTTAAATGCCTTGCCAATACTGTAAACAATATTAACACTGTGGCTATTCAATGTTTTTAAAAGTTAATTGGAATTAATTCAGCTGAATTCGCCTAAGGCTATTACTGATGACTTTTGTATGATCCTATATATAAATTGAAACTTTATAATTTTGTCACAGTCTAACGACTTTAGTTGTATTTAATTATTGCTAAGTAGTTCAAGTTGTAACTAGATTATTTCCTAGTTCAAATAGAGGCCAGTGAAACAGCCTCTGAAATCACATTTGGGAATAAGAGCTATGGTACTGGCTAAAAAGAAAGGAAGATAATATCTAGTAACCACAGAAATGTATTCAAAGTATGAATTAAAATCTTCAGATTTGCTATTTGTCTGACACATATTGGAGTAGTCATTTCTATTTTCATTGTCCTGAATTGAATTGATATTTCTCTTCTGCAATATTTTTTTTTACCTTAAAAACCATAAAGGTTTCCTTTATTTCCCCATGACTAGTTTATTTTAAAGACTGCTCCTTTAGTAACTAATTAATGCACTTTGGTCTTCTTTGGAGTTAATTTATTTAACTTGGCCTACTATACATTGTCAAGATGGCTGCTATCATAGATTTGTCTTTATGGGTAGTGAGATGAAGCCTAAGCCAGCTGAGTCCCTATCATAGCCAAACCCTGAGGACAGCCTTATAACTCATGTAAACAGGGACCTTGGCATGTTGCAATAGCATAGCATGAACAAGTAGCATTAGACCAAGAATACACAGCAAGTAGCAGGCCCCTGTTTCACATGGAAAGAGAATGTTTTTACATCACCCGTCTACTCTTATATTTATATCCTAGAACAACCAAAACATTTTTTAACTTCTGTAACTGTATTCTTTGACACTGCCATCATAAAGCAGAGACTTAGTAAGTAAAAGTTGGCCTCATCCAAAAATTAATCAGTGTAAAGGGGGAGATTAAGATTTCCTCAGCTGTTTTTTTATTACACATACCCTAGGAAATGTAGTGTGATCTCTAAAAGCCCTACTTTCCAAAGTAGGGATTCTCTGCCTTTTGTTGGTAGGGTAAGAAAAATGCTATTGCTTTGTCTTACAGAGCGAATGTCTGCCAATTACCCATTCATTATGTAAGTCTGAACTTTGGTAATATATGGCTGGGAAGATTAAGCCTTCTATAAATACATCCAGTTGAGGCAAATTCTCATAATGAAATGTAGTTACCAATAACATTTGCTAGAGATTTATAAGATTAAATTAAAAGCTAATAGGTCTTTTGGTTCCACATAATGCTTCATGATTCATTTAGGAACCTAGAAATATTGTGTGAAAATGTATAAATATTACCCAAAAGGCTTTCTGCCCTATATTTTTAAAATACAGAATAGTTATATTTGAAGTAGTCCTGGCCCTAGTTCTATAGGGCTTGGCTATTTAATATTTTTATGGAAGAAATGTTTAGTTCTGGAAAAGATAAATGCTTGTATATATTTTTGCAGCCTAGGTTCTCCCTACTCCATTTCTTCCTTTAATTTAAGTGGCCTCATGTATATGTCTTCCCTGCTGTGTTAGGAAAACGGGGGCTGGATATCCCAAGAATCAGAGGTTATATAAAAAATACAGATAGACAACAGACATAAATATCTACAAATGCTATCTTAAATTTTGGTCTAAACTGAACATTTGGAAATAGATTTATTGTAAGTGTTTAGAGCTTTTTCTTAAATCTGAACTAAATTGCTTTTAAGGTCCTTTTTCTTTGTGAGCATTGTAAATGCTAATAAATTTTGTCAATTTTTTTTATTGCATGTTATGTTGAAATAAAAACAAAGTAAAATGAGCAATTGCCTTATTCTTCTGCTCTTACAGTGTGTTGGGGAAGGCAGCATTCCATAGCCTGGGTCAGAAGGGAAGGACCTCACTTATTTCATCACATGGAGTGGATTAAAACTGATCCAGCACCTCATAACAATGAATTCTTGCCCTTTTTCTTCTGTATCAAGTGCAGAAGAATCCAATTTCATAAGACTTACAATAACTCTATTTAAGATTCAGTACTGACTTTATTAAGAGATGGACAATATCAGTTCATCAGAAATTTTAGTAAAACATGATTCAGCTGCCCACCTAAATGAACTATTTCACATAAGCCCTTTCTGCCACTTGTTTTCTGGTTAATAATCTGAAATGTTATCAGGAATGTCTCATAGAGTTAGACTTTGCCTCTATTTTTCTATCTTTGTTTTGAAGAGAACTTCACCTAAACTCTTTTATAGTTAACTACTTGTATTGTTGGTATCTCCAGCTCCTTTTTTGTTTCTCTTTTAGAGTTACGATAAAATTATTTGCATGTGTATTGTCATTATTAACTAAAAACAAAATGGCAGCACTGGATTGTATATTTCTGTATTGGATTACCTTTGTTTTCTTGAAGTGTAATTTCAAATACTCAGGTAACTTCAAATATAGGGAATCAAGTGCTTTTATACAGTTCTTCAGGGAGTTGCCTCATTTCAGTTTCCTCAAAGGATGTAAGAAAAACTGTGTTTATAATTAAAACATTTTTTGGTCCTTCATTTGCACACTCTTCTGTTAGTCTTGAGTAAAAAGATATTCCCCACCTACAGAAATGCCTTCTATGTCACCGGGCTCTATAGATTTTTGCCTTTGCTTTGTAAGTGGCAAATGTTAGCCTGTCTGTACTGTGAAGTATGTAGAAAAAACTTGGCCTGCTACTCCAGGGAGACTGGATTTGGTGCCTGTATTGATGAAGACATTTGCAGGGGCCATTGATAAATATGAAGATCTCCATCTGTATTGCTTTTCTGAGACAAGAAGCACTCTTAAGACAGGACCTCCAGCTATGAATGCTGGGTACAGATCCGCCAACTATCAAGACTGCTATACAAGGTAGTCTTCTCATCAACTTCACAGGCCACCATATTACAAAACCAGAATGATACTGCTTTTCTTTAAAATGAAACCAGAGGACAAAGATATAGGAAGTGGAGTTTTTCATGTGCGCATCCAACAGAAACTAGGTCACCCCGTGGTTCTGATTAGTAAACCCTATCCTATTTAATCTGCCTTGGAAGCAGCTTGAATGTTCTGTCTTTGGTGTGGCTAAGAACAAGAGAGTGATGCCATCTGTTAGTACCCCCACACCTAGCATGAGGAAACCTTATGTGGGAAATATGTAACTGTTCTGACCATTAGCTAAAATCTCAACAAAACATGAAGCTGGGATGCTGTGGTTGACTGGCTATTGTCTTTTGGACTTTTCAGAAATATGTGTCACATTATATAACTACAGGAACTGCTGTCACTCCCTGCCCATTTCAGTCATTAATTCTTGTATCTATAAGGGTCTTCTGCATCAAGACATCTGTGGGGGAAGAGCAAAGGGAATCTTCCTAGTTGGCAAGAAGAGGGTCTTCAATGTAGACCCCACAATGTTGGTCCCTTGTAAATGGGTTTCTGTTAAGTAATAGTTAAGGGCAAGAAGAGTTCCAAAAGCACCCTATAGGGGAGGCCTGTGGGAATTTTCAGCCATGACTTATTATTTTTTTTTTTCTTATTTCTGTTTTTGTGTTTTGAGGGAGGGTTCACTATATAATTCAGATTCGAATTCACTATGTACCCTGGCTGGTCTTGAACTCATGGCAGTCCTCCTTGCCTCTGTCTCCATTTCTCTGACCTAATGTCTTTGATTTCCCTGAGATAATAAACCAACACACCTGTTTTTGTTCCATCTCAAGGCAAAACCTATCAAATGTATCTCCAAACTTTGAAATCCCTTGCCTTAGGGCTGCCTTCAGCCTTTATCCCTAAGCTAGCTGACCGTGGCAACCTCCACTGTGTTGTTTCCATTTTCCCCTCACCAGTCCTCCCCTGCTTCAGAATGGCCTGTGGAAGGCCTACTGCATGCCTCTCCGCAGCAATACCAGATCTTGCAAGTCACCAATCAGGGTCGTTCTTGGCTCCACCTCCAGCTCCTCCCTTATGCTACCTCAGCTCCAGTCCTAAATTACTGACCATTTTCTCTCTTGCTTCTGACATTGTGGACTTATTCAATTCTTTCACTCTGTTCATTCCAGTTCTGCACATGTGAGATGACAGTGATGATCCTTCCCATAACTATCTTCTAGAATGTTTTGAGGCCATTACTATGGCACTTCTTTCCCTTGCTACATATGTTCCTAATGTTTCCAGCATTCAAAAATCACTCCTTTGTATCCAGTCCTTCTTAAAAACTTTTTTTTTTTGAAATAATTGAACTTCAGTAGAGCTGTGGCGAACACCGTACAGAGCTCTTGTTCTTCAGCTTTCTCCATTTTCTCTAGTACTGCATAACTGTGGTACACTTATAAAAACTAGTAAATAATAACCTAACACAAAAGCCTCAGCTCTTATTTAGATTTTGCCAGTTTTTCCACCAATGTTTTTTTTTCCCTTAGTCTCCTCTGATGTGGACAGTTCCTTGTCTTCATGAGCTTGAGATTTTTGAAAAGTACTGGTCAGTTGCCTTATAGAAAAATCTCTTAGATTGTGTTTAATTTTCTTAGGATGGGGCTGGGGATTTAGCTCAGTGGCATAAGCACCTGCCTTGCAAGCAGGCGGTCGTGAGTTCGATCCCCAGTACCGGAAAAAAGACCAAAAAAAAAAAATTTTTTTTTTTTTATGATGAAGGCTGTGGATTTTTGTGAAAACTACTAAAAGGTGATGGATGTACCCTTCATACATAATCCAGGGGCACATGGCATCAGTATGTCCCATTACCAGGAACATTAACCTCAGTCTGCTTAAGAAGTGTCTGCTAGTTTCTTGGTTAGTAAAGTCTCTATCCATGTAGAAACCCTTGAAAAGAGCACCAAATCCTTTCCCACTTGAAGTGAGACTACCATGGATGAAAATCTGGGGGTTGCTCACAGTCTTGATTCAGAAGGCCCAGGAAGAAATAGATTTGTCAAGTGGGGATGTTGATACTATGGTGAACTACTTGCACACAGTGCATGCCAAATGTTGGGCACAGTAACATGGCCAAAGAGTCACTAAATGGCAAACATTTGCTACAAGGCTCAGAAATATTTGTGGTGCTTAGGAGCAAGTGGTTATAGTGGGAAGGGGGACAACACAAATTCTAGAAAGATCTCCTTTTTCGTGCTTTTGTTGTGGGGGGGGTGTTTTTACGGGGGTGGTGGCTGTCTTTGTTTTTTAAGACAGGGTCTCGCTAAATAGTTCAGGCCGGCCTGGAGTCACTATATAGCCCATGTTGCCCTGGAACTCGAGACGATCCTCCAGCCTTAGCCTGCCGAGTGCTGAAATGACAGGCGTGGCGCCGCAAGTTCCAGGACAGCCTGAGCGATCCCCTTTTAAAGGTGAAAAACGATACAACATAAGAGATGTAAAGTCGCTCTGTCCAAGTTAC
The DNA here is from genome assembly GCF_034190915.1 of Cavia porcellus. Taxonomy (NCBI): domain Eukaryota; kingdom Metazoa; phylum Chordata; class Mammalia; order Rodentia; family Caviidae; genus Cavia; species Cavia porcellus. The sequence goes on along the minus strand of NW_026947488.1, from coordinate 26,750,730 downwards.
CTGGTGGCAATGAACTCAAATTCCTAAATAATCGACACCCAGGCTACCCGTAACTTATGTCATATGACTTGTATGGAATATTTTCAAGGGGTTGCTCGACAGACTCCAGCGATCCCTGACTGGAATTTAACTTCAGGACCTTCCCTGTCTGCTGTGCATTTTGGCTTCGCGCCTCTCAGGCTCAATCTAGGCGCCAGGGGGGTCTCAGCAACTGTAGCTCTCAGCCCTACACTCTCCCAACTATCCTCCACCCAGGACATCCAGACCCAGCTCGGACCTCAAATGTTGAATGAAGCCTCTTCTGGCACTCCAGAACCAGCATCTTCTTCTTCAGCTGGAGTTAGGAATTTTCCAGAGTTATAATGCTCCTCTGTTTTTCCCCTTTGGACGGAAAAGAGCGGATTCTCCGCGAGCCCAGGCGGAACTGACAGATCACTTCTCCCGCCCGCCCCACTTCCTCCGCTGGCTTCTGATAGGCTGCCGAAGCAGTTCCTGTCGACAGAGGGCTGTGCGCAGGCGCGGAAAGGTTTGGAAGTAGGTTGCTTGTTGGCGACGCGGAGCTACTGGACCAGCCAGAGATGGTGAGTGTCCACCCGGAGCTTGTGGCTAGCGGCTATCTGCTACTGCCATACTGGCTGCCTGTTCACGGGAGACTCTGAGCTACAACGAGAGGAGTCTTCATTGGGCCCAAGGCGACTGGAGGGCGGAACCCGGGCGGCGCGGCCTTCTGGAACTAGGGCGAGGCGGGGCTGCCGGAAGCGGCTGCCTCTCGGCCGGAAGCGGGGGCTGCGGCGGCTGGCGCTTGGGCTGCAGCAGCCCGGCTGTTGGGTCTGAGTACGCGGCTCCAACCTGAAAGGTAGTGTTTCCAGGAAGCTCCATAGATGGCAGACACCGCTGTCTGTGTCTTGTCCTCCTCATCTGACAGCTCTGTGAGGTCAGTGTGACAATTACCATCCGTACACATTTGGAATCTAAAGCTTTATAAAGTCAAGCTTTGCTCCAGGAAATGGTGACGGTGCGTTTAAATTGGAGAAGTTTGACCTGCCTCTGTCTGTCTGACTTTTCCCAGCCGCGCAGGTTAAGTGCATGAGTCATGAATGGCGGGTCTGCCCTTGGGGGTTCCAAAGCCGCCTGCCCTGCCTGCAGCCTTGGCCTCTTTTACACTTTGACACAGGGTATTGTTGCTTATTTTCTCTCTGCTTGTACAAAATTGGCCAAAACCTTTTACATGTTAAATATATGGCTATATTACCTTTTTAAAATCTTATTTAGAAATGTAAAGCTTATAAGCAAAATTGTAAAACAAAAGAAGTAATGACATCTAAAGGCGATCATTTACTGTTAATGTCATTTTGGCTTCAGATGTTTTACATAGTTTCACTGTCATTGAATATAAAATTGTGTTTTTCATTATTGCACCACAAAAAATGGCCTCCACGTCATTAAAAACATAATGATTCAAATACGTATAACTTTGTCTTTCAGATCATGTTAACTACAGTTTTTAACAGGATACTTGTACACAGTTTATCTGTCTACCTGAATGAAAAATAAGTCTTCCAGCCACCCTGACCCTACCTTCAGTCTCCTTGAGAAACAACGTTTAGTTTCTTGTGTACCTATATAAACATATACAAGTGCCCCCTTTTTTCATGGCATAAATGGAAGCTTTCTACAACCCATAATGATCTGTTGAATAGTCTCATACAAGGAATACTTTGTACACATGCCCGCATTGGTGTGTAGTATTAAGATTGAATCCAGGCTTCACAAACGCTAGGGAAGTGCTGGCACGGAGCTATATTTCCAAGCCAAAAGCAAACTGTTTTTTTGGGTTTTTTTTTTTTTTTTTTTTTTTTTTTTTTTTTTTTGTCTTTTCAAGACAGATTCTCATTATGCAGTGCAGGCTGGCCTTGAGCTCACTTTGTAGCCTAAGCTGGTCTTGAATTTGCAATGATCCTCCTGCCTCAGCCTCCCAGGTGCTGCGATTACAGGCATGCACCACCACTCCCGGCTCTTTTATGTGATGTTTTAGGAATTATTCCTTTGTTATTGACGCAGATATTTTTCTGTGCTCTTTGGTTCATTATTGTTTTGCAGAAGTTAAGGTTTTATGTTTAGTAGGCAAAAGTCATATTTGTTTCATTAATCACTTGCTTCAGATAATTACCCTCGGGGCTGGGGATTTAGCTCAGCGGCATAAGCACCTGCCTTGCAAGCAGGCAGTCGTGAGTTCGATCCCTGGTACCGATAAAAACGAAAAAGACCAAAAAAAAAAAGCCATCTTCAGATAATTACCCTCCTGTGCTGCGCCAGTAAATAATTTCAGAGCTTTATTGTTGCTGTATGCCATTTGTTGGCCACATGCACCTGGGAACTAGAAAACTCAGAAACTTGTTTCCTTTCTACATTGAGGGAAGTGTATTTTTTTTTGTCAACATTTAGTTCCTAATTTACAAATTACTTTCTTTGATTTTCCTGACCTCAGTATCCAGTTTGAGTTATCCTCGATCTCTAACCCCCACACCATCCCTGTAAACCTGCAACAAAAAAAAAAAAATTTTTTTTTTACAGTCTCTTCCACTAGGATATGAGCCCCATTTAGGGTGGGTACCTTTTGCCCTTGTTGTTGAGCCAGGGTCTGGCTATGTTACCCAGGCTGGTCTCCCAACCCCGAGAGCAAGGTTGGCGAACCTATGGCATGTGTGCTGCAGCGGGCTGTTCATATCACTGAAAACTCTAGAAGGTTCACCATCACTGTTGTCCTATACTCTGGAGTCAAGTGATCCTACCACTTCAGCCTCTTTAACAGTGAAACTGTAGCTCTTTTTTTTTTTTTTTTTTTTCTTTTTTTTGAGACAGGGTTTCACTGAGGTTCAGGCTGGCCTCAAACTTGTGTCAATCCTGCCTCAGCCTCCTGAGTGCTGGAATTACAGGCATGTGCCACCATGCCCAGTTTAGCTCTTCTTTTGACCTGCTCTGTGTTCTTGGGCAAAATTCTTCTCTTTTCTGAACCTCAGTTTCCTCACCTGTAAAATTATATTAATCATAGAGGATGAAAAAGAGGTTCACACGGGACCATATGTCTGAAAGCAACACATGACTCAAAGGAGATCCTGAGTACACAAATATAAACTCATGTGTCTTGCTTCTCATAAGTATGTACTTGCTTGTTAAACGGCCAGATCTCGATGGCTGCTTCTATTAGACTAAAGCCACCTAAACTTTAGCTCTTCGTTACATTGAAACATGTCCTCTCTCTTGTACTTAGAAGATTTTATGAAACATAGTTTCAGAAATGCTATTAATTAATTATTGGTAGTGGGGCTTGAACCCAGGGCATTTGCACTGAGCTAAGCCTCCTCCCCGTTTTGTTTTTTACTTTGAGACAAGATCTCCCTAAATTGTCCAAGCAGGTCTCCAGTTTGAGATCCTCCTGCCTCATCCAAAGTGCTGGCATTGCAGCCCCCTGCCACCCCACTCAGCTAGCTACTGTGTTGTCCTTAAGTACAGAGTCTGCCCTGGGCCTGGTACTGGCACTGTAAAGATTCTGGTTTTCTGCTTGCACGGTGCTGTGGGTCGGGAGATGGATGTGAAACAACTGTTACGCTTCTCTGTGATAAGTGCCATGAAGGCTAGGTGCCAAGGGTACCTGGAGAGAGGCTGATACTAAAGAAGGCTCCCACCAGAAGCCACAAACGGAAAAGCTGAATCTGAGAATTAAGTCAGGGAGCGAGAGAGAGGCTTGTATCCCTACCAAACAGGGAGCAGCCCATGTCAGGCACCGAGGCTAGAAGCTGGACTCCCTTAGGCTGTGTCCCCCCAATCCCTCCCACACGGCAGCCAGAGCCAGCCTTGAGCGGCATCTGATGTTGTCCCTCCTTACCTCACAGCTGGCTGGCAGGAAAGCACCTTGGGCTGGACAGTGTCCAGCGTGCTTGAAGAAGAGCAGAAGAGCCAGCATGGCTCAAGTGCAGCAAACAAAGGGAAGGTTGGTTGCTGTAGCCAGGAGCTGATCATGGCCTCAAACTCTTGGCGATCCTCAGGCTCCTCAGTGCTGAGATGACAGGCATGCAGCACCATGCCTGGCTTTTTCCTGATCATTCATTGAGTGAGCTAAATTGTCACTAAAGTTATACAAAGCCCATCTGTAATTCCCTATTCTGAAAATGGCTTTTCTCCCTATAATTTCATCCTCTAGCCCTCTTATGTTTATGTGAGTACAGTCACCAGGTGCTTTATTTTTGCATTTTGCTGTTTCCAATTAACATTATATCACTTGCCAGGCATGTGATATGATGCTGCATGCCTGTCATCTCAGCACTTATGAGGCTGAGGCCGGAGGATCACTAAGTTCGAGGCCAACCTGGGCCACATAGTGAGCTCAAGGGCAGCAACCTGAGCTACACAGCCAGACTCTGTCTTAAAAAACAAACAAACAAAAAAACCCCATTATATCACAGACCTTTTGTAGGGGCATCTGATAGTCCAGTCACTACTGTTAGTATGTGTATTGTATTTTTATAGTGGATAGCCCATAATTTACTTGGCTTTTCTCTAATTTGGTAGCATTTTAAATTCTTTCTGCTATTGCAGGTAGCACAGCAGCAAACATCTTGCTGCATTATTCTCGTTTTCGATTGTTTCCTTAAAATGAGCAATTTGAAATTATACTACAAAGCTACTAGGGTCAATGGAACAGAATACAAGATATAGAAATAACTGTAGGCACTCTCAGCTACCTTATCTTTGACAAACAGACTAAACACATTCACTAGAAGAAAGACAGCCTCTTTAATAGATGTTCCTGGGAAAACTGGCTTTCCATATGCCGAAGATTGAGCCGAGAGCTGTATCTCTCACTGTGCACTAAACTAAAATCGAAATACATCAAAGATCTAAATATTAAAACAATCTGCTGGAAGACAGAATAGGTAAAACTCTTAAAGACAAGTATAGGCAAAGACTTTATAAACAAAACTCCAGTTACACAGGAAATATTAGAATAATTGAGATCACATTAAATTAAAAGGCTTTTGCATAACAAAGGAAGCCACTAGCTGAGGAAGCCACTAGCACAGAATGGGGAAATTTTACCAGGAACTTCTCAAAAGATTAATATATATATAATATAAAAAGAACTTAAAAAAATTCAGGAGCCCTCCATATACATTTAAAGACCCAATCCAAAAATGGACATCGGAAGTGAACAGATACTTTTCAGATGAAGCAATACAAACAGCAAATACATGTATGAAAAACATCCCTGGTTAGTTGAGAAATGCAGATTAAAACAACACTGAGATTCTAACTCCCAAAAGAATGGCTATCATTAAGAAATTAATCAATAATAAATTCTGGTGGGACTGTGGGGGAAAAGGAAGCATCCATTGTTGGTGGGAGTGTAAATTGCTACAACCAGTGCGGAGATTGCTCAGAGAACTAAAACAAGAGTTTACTCTGAGCCAACTGTGCCCTTTCTAGGTTTCTTCCCAAAAGAGTTAAAAGTGTGATACCACAGTGATTATGCATTCCCGTGTTTATAGTGGCACAATATTTAACGGCTGAGTTTTGGAAACAGCCTATGTGCCTATCAACACATGAAGGGATAAAGAAAATGTATTTATACACAATGGAGTGCTTCTACCCTGCTAAAGGATAAAGTGGAGTCATTTGTAGGTAGGTGCATGCACCTCAAGACCATAATTTTAAGTGAAATAAGACACAAGTTTAAACATCACATTGTTTCTCTTGTGTGAGAAACTCTGAGGGTAAATGGGGAGCATAATGGAGGACAGATACTGGGAAGTAGGAAGAAATATTCAAATGGAAAGGGGAATAGGGAAGAGGGAGGGAAGAAAGGGAAAAGGGATTACCAAAAAAGGAAGGAAAAAAATGGAAAGAAAACTTCCATAAATGGAGAAGAGAAGTGTTGAAGGGGAGAGGAATGGGAGCACTGTGTATGGCAAATGTGTGCAAATCAAAAGTTGAGAAAAGCAGTTTCCAGTAGGGTGACCAGGTCAGATAGAATACTATACAGTATTGACCTTTATACTTACTCTTCCCCTCCACAGTAGGACCCAGCACATAGTAGGAGCTCAGTGAAAGTTCCTTGAATGACTAAGGACCTGACACATATGACCCCTCTAGCCTACTCATGTCCACAGAGCCAGCTCTGACCTTTTACTCAGACTGCGGGTTTTAGGGGCATCATGTGACTTGCCATTTTGTGGGAGCAATTTGTTTGCTCCTGCCTCCAGCATTTGAGAGTATTTTTACATCACTAGAGAGTGGGTGGTAGTGACTGGATTATCAGCCTTGTACTTTGCAGAAAAACAATAATTGATTGTGCTGTCTCCACCCAGTGTTCAGTCTCCCCTCCCCCACCCTCCAGGAGAGGGAAACCATTCACTTTTGGTGAATGGAACCTTTGTCTCCAAAAACTCCGCCTTTGAGGACCTTTTTACTGCACTCTGGACCAGTCTGGAAGAGGCCACCAGAACAAGCTTACTTTTTCAGCCCATTTTCCCGAGACAGGAAGAGTTAAGCCTGGTTAAGTAGCCTTACTGGGGGTTCAGCCCAGGGCGTTTACACTGAGCTGCATCCCCAGACATTTTTATTGTTTACTTTGAGTCAGGGTGTTGCTAACTCACAAAGTTGCCCAGGATGGGCTCAAACTTGCAGTCTTCTCCTCCCAGTGTGCTGGAGTTACAGGTGTGCACCACCATGCCTGACTTTAATCAGCGGTTTGATGGAAATCCTCCTTTGCAGATCTTTGTAGAGACTTGGTAGTTAGAATCACAGTGCCAGGTATGTGTCCCAGGCAGGCAAAGGTAAGGATTTGGGGGAATTGGATGCAGGCAAAACTCCATTGAGTTGGGAATCGATAAAGGCTTTCAAGAATTATTGAAGGTTCAGTTGTTTTAAACATTTTGTTGGATTTCAGCAAAAAAGGGGCCTGGTAGAGTAAAAAGACATGAGGACAGGGACATGGGGGCAACCTGATACAGAGTGGAGAGAAAAGTAAAGTAGCTGGGTGTAGGAATGTAGAAGGCTTTGATGGCACAGTGAAAACCCAGCCATCTGAGTTGCCCTCTGTTTACAGATTCTGTGTGCCAAAATATTCTACTCTGTTTCCCACCCTGGATAATCAGGACTAATAAGCCCCTGCTGGGACCCGTTTCCTGTGGCTGCATGCCATGTGTCACACCATCTCAGATACCAGGTTATTAAATCACACAGTGTCATTTTGCTTCCTTTGAAATGTTTTCAGTTGTATTGTTTGGGCCACAAATTACAAAATGTCTCCTTCCTGTTACAAACTAGTGCTTGGTTTTGTTTTTGTTTTTTCCCAACCATCAGAATTCTGCCTCTCAGATATACCAAATGTGAGTCATGGATGTATGTATACTCCAGAGAATGGTATTTGTATTTTTCTTCCAAATAACTTGGGGCTGCGGGAGTGAGATAACAGTGCCTGGTGAGCAGCCCTGAGTCGTGTCATACTCAAGTGGGAGCTCTTGCTCTAGGATCTAGTGGTGGCTCGAGGACCACTCTGCATGGGCTGGGGAGCTTTGAGACGGCATCCAGGCTCCGGTGTTTCTGGTCTGTAGAAGTTGAATGTGCAGCTCTTCTGCCTGGCTTGTGGGGAAGTTAATCCATTTACCTGGGCTCTCCTAACTTTGGGATTATTTTCTGGCAGGCAGAGGTGGAAGAGACACTGAAACGACTTCAGAGCCAGAAAGGAGTGCAAGGAATCATTGTGGTCAACACAGAAGGTACCGTGCCCAGGTCTCCAGAAACCGGCTTGAGCATCACATGGCACTGGCCTCTTACTGTGCCCCTGCATGTATCAGATCTAAATTTAAGCTTTTTTTCTTTTGCACACTTCCAGTGTTCTAACATTGTTATTAGAATTCTAATGCATTTTAAAAAGGGAAAATTCACGCAGTCCCACTGCCCCGACAGATCTGATTTTCCAGTATTCCATGCTTTTTCAGCCATGGGGTGCATTTCTGATGGCCATAGTTGTATGTTGTCATTCGTTTGTACATACATGTTTAGATGAGGTGTATTTTTAATTGCCTCATAGTTCACATAAGCAAAAATAATTTTAAGTGGCATTTCAGTCTTTATTAGCCCTTTATATTGTCTCTACTCTTGAACATAACCACTAAGTAGCTACTGTATATCCATCTGTGGTTGATGAGTTTTTGCTCCGTGATTCTCTAATTGACTTCTTTGGGGTTTTTTTTTGTTTGTTTGTTTGTTTGTTTTTTATTTAAAGAAAAGGAAACGGAAAAAAAAATACATGGAGATTAAAAAAAAAAGGGTAGAAATAATACTGAATTACAGACAAACAAAAGGTAAGAAATTGCTGGTTGATAAGTTACAAATTGTCATCTTCGAAATGGCTGTTCAGGTTATAGAATTAAAGTATTTAGAATGACATTAAAAAAAGTGACCCTACAAACCATTCTGCTCTATGATCGAACAAAAGCTCCGTAATATGATTATCAGTCCCACCTATTTGTTTTACATCTCAAAGAGGGTAAGGTTAACCATATCAAATCAGAACAGAACATTTAAAAAACAAAAATAAAAAACAATTTAAAGAAATACAGATTTCAAAGCAAGTCCACTGGAGATCTTCCTTATCTAACTGTCTCTAGCTTCTTACAAATAGTTGTCCCTAACTTCACCCACTTTATATACTTATTGCATATTATAGAACTAATCAAATCATTACAGGATGATGAAGTCTTTTTAGGTCCTCAAGTTCCAAATTAGGGAAGACAATAGCAACTACCATCGCATCTCTCATTCTCTCTGTGATAGCCGTCCCCATCTCTGCATATGCTGAAGTTGAGCTGAAGAAACCAGTCCAATGTCATTCTAATCAGCAAACAATAGATTGCTAGAATTTATATTATAATGCTACAAAATAAGCCTCGGGTTTTTCAGGTCTCTTCCTCAGAGTATTTGTTCCTATCCTCTCTGTATTATAGGGAAAACCAAGTCATAACAAGACAGCGAAACAATTTCCTAGAAAAACATGCAATGGATAAGACATATAAAACTATAATAGAAATGATCTTCCGTAGCTACTATGTTTTCTCTTGTTATTTTCAATAGATTTGTCCACAACACTGGCTTATTATAGTTAAACATACTATCACCTATTTTTATAAAAACTTATCTTTGACTGCATTGTAGTATTTGAGAGCTGTTACTGATTCATACCAGTATGGATATCCTTTACATCTTGTCATGCTCAGAGTAGTTTCCTCTACTTTTAGGGTTGATTCTAACACGCATACCGATTTCAAATAGGATCAGTCAAGGCCAACCAATAGTCTTATGATTCAGATACAATTAAGATCAGTCATAGTAAGACAATGTAAGTAATACAGGATTTCAGCCTAAGTCAATAGGAAAGTAAGGATAGTTACCATGGTATAACCTGCTATTTTTGGTTCTAGAGGTCTGTGTCCTCAAATCTGACATGAGTGGACAGACCAGAACAAATTTAATTCAATCTAAATATGGCACTAGGACTACTGTGTCTTTTAAATCGTTATACACCATTAGCAATGACCTCTGCTTTTTTTTTTTTTTAAATATAGTTTCAGAGCTGTCTCTACTAAAGACTAGCTTACCGTCTCTGCCTCATGTCTGCTACTCCACTTTTCTGCTATAATTTGTCCACCTTATTCCCTCATTCCATTGTCTGCCCCGTTCACTGAGGCCTCTCTGCCACTGTAGCTGTAATCCTGATATCTCTTCCTCTCTTTCTCTGTAATGTCCTTCAGCGCTCTCTGTAGGGTTGGATTGGTGGCCACGAACTCCCACAGTTCCTCCTTGTCTTGAAAGTATCTTATTTCTTCATTAATTTTTAGAGAGAGTTTTGACGGATATATGAACTTCGGTTGTATATTTTTTTCCTTCAGGACTTGGAATATTTCTCCCCACTCCCTTCTTGACTTAAGAGTTTGTGTTGATAAGTCTGCTGTTATTTTGATAGATTTCCCGTTATAGGTAACCTGCATCTTTTCTCTGGCTGCTTTTAATATTCTGTTTTTTTGGTGGATTTCTGGGATCTCGATTATTATATGCCTAGGCGTAGATCTGTTTTGGTTGTAGGTAGCTGGCGTTCTGTATGCTTCTTTTATCTGGATATCATTTCTTTTTGCTATACGTGGGAAATTTTGCTTTAATATATCTGTGAATATTTTTTGTATTTCATTTTTGGATGTTCCTGCTTCCTCACTCACATTCTTTATTCTTAGGTTATGTATCTTTTTATCATCTTCCAGTTTTAGAATTGCTTCTTTCTGGTTCCTTGTTATTTTTAAGAGGCTTTTTCTTTCACGTTCATAAGCCCTAAATCTCTCTTCAAGTTTCAGAAAGTTGTCTTTAGTTTCTGTCAAGGCATTTTGCCAATATTCAATGGAGTTTTTAGTTTCCTGATATTCTCTTTGGATCTGTTTCATGTATTCTAAGTTATGCTTAAATTCTTCTTCAGATGCTTCTCTTTCTTTTCTGATTTCCTCAGTTCTTCCATCTGTGTTCTCTTGGGCGGGGCTTGTCATTTCTTTAATTAATCTCTTTATATCTTGCCTCACTTGGATCAGGAGTACATCTTTAAATTCCTCTATGAGATCATGTAAGTACTTTTTAATTTCGGCTGATGCTGTGTCGAGTAGAGGATGGTTACTGTGTTTGTTCTCTTCAGTGTTTAGTTCTCTTGGGTTTATTTTCTCCTGTTGAACAGCTGGAGATTTTTTTTTATTTTTATCTCTTGTCATGTTTCTGGTTTCTTTCAGACTGTCCTGGAGTTCTCTGGCCCTCTCCGAATTGCTTAGGGCCTCTCAGAAGCGTGCTGGCTTGAGTTTTTGCTGTCCTCCCCAATTTGCTGTTATCTGGGGTAGGCTGGGATGCTGGGGCGGTACAGTCTAGTCTCTAGCCTCTGTGTCAGTTAGTTCATAAATTAGGCTGTACTTTCTGGTTGTCACTGAGTTGTGACTATTTTGTATCCGCTTATTGGGCCCCAAGCAGAGGCTTGGTTTAGCCCCAGTAGCTCCTGCCAGTTCTCTTTGAATCAGAAGCAGCTGAGTAATGGCACAGGATTCTGCCCAAGTCCCAGCCGTTCTCTTCCAAACCTCTCTGTGACAGGAGCACCAGAAAAGCAGATCTGCCCAAAACTAAGATGGCTCCCACTAAGTTCTCTGTGTGGAGCTGAAGCTAGCAAGTAATCAGGCTCTGCCAGGACTCAAGATGTCTTCCACCAGCCCTCCCTACAAGGGGACCTGGTGATGTCACCAAGCTGCGGTTTCTGCCATCACGCTAATATGTCTGCACCAGACTCTGTGTTATTGATTTCCCCGTGGTGGCGGGCCAGCTGTTCTCTGGCCAAACCCAGCAGCCGCGGGGTTCTCTGTACTCACCAGAGTCCGGTGCAAGTCCTTGTTCCGGGACCGCCGCACACCAAGCTGTCCACTTTTCCCGCACTCCCGGCACAGCGCTGACCGGTCAGATATCTGCACCGTTTAGATTTGAAATGCCAGAGCTTTGTGCATCCGCTCTGGTGCAGCGGTGCAGAACTGGCTGCTACTTGGAGTCTCGGTCCGGGTCTCCGTTTCCCGCAGTCCCCAAAAGCAACTCAGCTTTTCGTGCTGGGTCCACAAGTCTGTTTGTTGATTTAAGGGCGTGGGATTTGCAGCCTCCCGATATCGGCGTTGAAGGTCTCAGCACGACTTTAAATCCTCCAGCTGTGCTGTCTTGGTTAATAAGAATCGCTATCGATTTGTCTGGCCCTCTCCATGCTGTCTTTTTTTAGCTTCGAGTTTGAATTCTCTGGAGAGACTCTTCGCTCGATCCCCTAGCCCGCCGCCATTTTCAGAATCTCCAAAATATTGTTGAACTTCATTATTTCAGAGTGGAACTAGTCTCACAGGCTATAACCAGTGTGCAGCCCTGAAGAAATGTTAAAATGGAGAGAAAACTAAATCTTTTTCCTTTGTAGTAAGTTATGCTCTCTACTCTCAATCTCCTAAGGGGGAGAAAAGTTTTGTACTTTATTTTTCCTAGGTTAAAAATACATCAATTCTATATTTTTAGATAATTTTGTCTCTGCAAATGGCGGCCGCCGAGCGCGGCGCCGCGCGGCCAACAGCTAATTGACTTCTTTGTGCCTATAGTCTTTTTTTCCTTTCTTATGGAGGTTATTTGAACAAGAAAAATGCAAATAATAATTTTCCCAAACTGCACTAGAGGTAGTAAAAAAGTAACACATCACACATTTACTCCTTAAAGCAGCCCTGTTGTCTCCATTTGCAATAGAGAAAACTGCATCTAGAAATGTAATTGATCCACCTGCTGTTAGGTAACTAAGATTGCAATTAAGTCTTTCTGAGTGTGCTTTCTCCCACACCACACTGTGAAGAACCAGACCGCTGATCTTTGGCCCAGGTGCCAGGCTCCCCACAGTAGTAAGGACAAGGGCCCTGGAATCCATGCCATTTGAGTTCGAATCCTGCTTCTCCTCCGGACACTGCATGACCTTCAGCAAGTCACTTAAGCCTGTATCTGTGGATATTTATCATATATGTGTAATAGGTTGCAAAGATTAACAGTGTAATGCACGGAACAGGGTAGTCTCTGTCAGTTCTGAGCTCTGAGGCATTTGCTTATATAAACCAGGTTACAGGTCAGGTTCCCTGTTGGGTTGGGGGAGCAAACCTTAGGCTGCAGTGTTTCCTAAATTTATCCATGGATTACAGGCATTGGAGCTCTTGTTAAAACTTGTACAGAAAGGCCGGGGGTTTAGCTCACTGGCGTAGGTGCCTGCTTAGCAAACATGAGGTCATGAGTTCGATCCCCAGCACCAAAACAAAAACAAAAAACTTCTACAGATTTTAGGCCTCTCCACAGATGATCTGATTAATTAGAATTGAGATGAAACCTGAGAAATGTATGATTCCGAAGCACTCCAGGATATTGTTTGATAAGACAAATTTGGAACATTAGGCTTTAAGGGGGAAGTTTCTAATGATTCTAATGAGGCTGCAGTGATACCACAGATGTATCTGTCCAAGAGCTTCCCCTTAGAGAGCCCTGCTGGTACAGTGTTTTCAGAGCTGTGTTCCTCAGCCTGGGGTCCTGTGCTGCCCCCAGAAACGGGGGAGGCCTGGGCCCCTGCCTTCCACATCAGTCAGAGCAGCCCCACTCAGATCCATTAGCTTGTGCTTCTGTGTTGGTTTCAGTTGGGGAGGTTTGACCGATTGAAAAATTACCCTGTTCACATGTACGAAGGTAACCAGTGTGTGGGGTTGGGAGTGGACAGGCACACTCAGCACCACACCCAGGCTGACAGAGGGACCTCATCTGAGTCACCTGGACACCAAGTGTCTTTCCAGAGCAGGTGCTGGATTCAGGTCACTGAGAAACAAACCACAGTCAGTAGTGCCCCAGTGCTTGTGATCTGGCAATTCCACTCTGAAGAGTGTGTACCAAGAAAGTAGTCTTGAAGGGAAAAGCCTGGCAGATACCATAGTCATTACATTAATAATCATGTTACTATTATAGTAATGCTTATAATAGCAGACATGATTGAAAATAATAATACCCTTTTTCTGGCACTATTAAAAATATTTAATGTGGTGGGGTTGTTGTTTTGTTTAGTTTTTTGGGTGCTAGATATCCAACCCAAGGGCCCATGCAGTTAGGCAACTACTGTACCACTGAGCAATTAATTAATAGTTAATTCATTTAAACTTTAAAATAGCTTGTGAGGGTGGAGCTATCATACTTGCATTTCATAATGATGAAACTGAGCCTACAAAGAGGTGAAGCCATGCACCAGGTTACAGGTCAGGTTCTCTGTTGGATTGTATGTAACAGGTTCCCATATGTAAGATGACAGAGAAGGAGAGGCAGACCTGGAGGTCTAAGTCTATAGCCCATGCTTTGGGCCTCTGTCCAGGCATCCTGTCATGCCTGGAGCAGGGGAATTGCTGATAGACTGGCCGTCAGCCTTCAGGGAGGCCCCAGAGTTGTGAATACAGCTGTGCAGCTATGAGTGATCTTGCAGGTGTGTTGTGTCCACTTGAGGGGTTGGCTTAGGGCCACACCTCCTGGAACCAGCCTGCCTTCTCCAGCCTTAGTTTTGGAGTCTTCCTGAGGGCCCCATCTATATTCTTGAGACTTTATTCCATCTTCTTGGCTTAGCTCTTATTCTTAGTACTGCCTAGAATTCCTTCTCTTTCTACCAATCCAAATGTTACTGACCCATAAAACCCCAATACTTCTCTTTTAGGAAGGTAAATTTTGATGATTATTACTCTTGACAGCAACCAATTTTACCAACAAGAAAATAGAGGCCCAGAGACAGTGATATATCCCGAACAGGATCAAGCACATCCTCAGTGCCCACCAGAAGAGCTGTTCTCTTATATCCTCAGCTTTTAGAATGTTGGCACAGGATTGGTGCTTGATAAAAATACCTGATAGTCAGGTGTAGTGGCACACACTTACTACCCCAGGTACTCAGGAGGTGGAGGCAGAACTATTGCAAATTTAAAGCCAGTCTGAGCAACTGAGCAAGAAGACCCGCTCTAAAAAAATTGAAAAGCTTGGGGATACAGCTCAGTGGAAGAGTACTGGGTTCAATCCTCAGTACAAAAAAACTGTCTGTTAAATTTTTCTTTTCTTGGGCTGGGGATTTAGCTCAGCGGCATAAGCACCTGCCTTACAAGCAGGCAGTCATGAGTTCGATCCCTGGTACCGATAAAAAGGAAAAAGACAAAAAACAAACAAAAAAATTTTTTTCTTATTGGTACCAGGGATCGAATTCATGACCATGTGCTTGCAAAGGCAGGCGCTTATGCCGCTGAGCTAAATCCCCAGCCCCCCTGTCGGTTATATTTTAAAAATAATTTCTGTTGTTCCTTGAAAGAGCTGTGTGTGGCGGTGGTAAGAGGATCTGGCTGTACAACCAGGAGAGATTTCAGCAGCAACCCCCCCCCCCATGACTGTCTGTTTCTTCAGGCTATGCAGTCTCCATTTATCACGACAGAAGCTTGGATTAGCTGATCTTAATAATTCGGCCATCTCTGAGGTTGTTCCAGGCATCCTGTGAATCTGGGATGTATGTCCTGTTCTTGAGTGAAATTCTTCCTAATTCCAGTCTCTGCCTCCTTACCTCTGTTTTGTTTTTATGGTGAGCCAACAGATAGTTCCTTGTCTCCTTTACACATTGCTCACTTGTTGAAATGTGACCAACTTCTGCCAGTTTTTATCTGCACTAATGAAAGTGAACCCCTGTGACTGTCAGCAGAAAAAAAATGCTTGATGTGCCTAATGTTGTCTCACCAAGTTCCCTGGTGAGGCCAGTCAATCAAGAGTGGGTTCAAGCCAGGCACGCTCACTCATAGTCTGTAGTCCTGGCACTCTGGGAGGCTAAGGAGCAGCTTACCTTGGCGGGAGATGGAAGTAATGACAGCTCTCTAACAGTGTGATGCCATACTTGAGTAATTGCTGCAAAGGAAAATGATGTAGCTCTGGGACCAAAGATCTGCAGGATGGTAGCCGTGTGGTATACCAGAGGTGATTTGGAACTGGGAATGTAACTCAGTGGACAGTGCTCGCCTGGCACACGAGAGGCCTTGGTTTGACCCCCAAGACCACACGCACACAAAGCAAAGGGCACGGTCTGATCACCCAGACTTTTCTAAGCCTTGCGTGTGATAGGCTTCTTACTATCAAGGTCCAAAAGTGAATTACAAGGAGGTTCCTGGACAGGCACAGGAACCCCTCTGGGCTCTAGTCCTGCCCCTTAGCAAATGGGCTTTGTGTTAGCAGTGCCCTTGCAGGTTTAAGGAATAGTCATGCCCCTCAAGTTACTGGGAGTGGGATTGATTTTGTGGGTGATATTAATAAAACACTTAACATTTATTAACTGTGACCTCTTACTAAACATCCTTAAATGGATTCCTCACAGCAAGCTCTTTGAAGAAGAGGCAATGAAAAGGTAGATTAAGTCACTTGCCAAAGGCCACAGAACTCTAAAGGGGTAAAGCCAGGGAGCAAACTCAAGTCTTCAGAGTTCAGTCTCTGACGGGCCATAATCAGGAAGGCATAGCCATACAACAAGGCCTTACATGGCTCTCATGTACAGATTGTTACCAGCCAGGACCCAACAGCAGCCCTGGTTCCTACTCATCATGCCCCTTAAAAAGCAAGTGACCACTACCACCCATTCTTATGACCTGACTTGGCTTAAAGCAATTTCTCTGAACCAGGTATGGTGGCACATCCCTGTAATCCCAGCTTGAGAAAGCTGAGGCAGGAGAATTACAAGTTCAAGACCAGCAGCAAGTTCAACATAGCAGGATTTTATCTCAAAAAAAAAACCCTCCATGATTTAGCTCTTCCTTTGTCACTATAGCCTCCTTTTCTGCCTCTTTTATTTCTGTTGCCAAAAGAAGACCAGTTCATGCTAATTTCTTGCCACCTATTGGGAAGGCCTAACAGTGACTGCCTTTGGCTGGTCCTTGAGCCGTCATTTACGGGCCAGATGAGCTGAGTCCTGAGCATCTTGTCCCGAGTAGGGTCCTAAAGGTGAGTGTGGTTGTACCACACAGCCCCCAAAGGCAAGCCAAGCACTTGGTGGGAGACTAAAACAGCAGACTGCTCCAGAGTGTAATCACTGGTATGTGAGGAGTCACTTGTGGCACATTCTTCAGACTGTGTGTCAGTGAGGTCTGAGGTCTCTCGGATTGGAGCCTTCAACTGGTCATGGCCAGTTCACGGGCACCTGACCACCTAGCTCTGGCCTGACATGGCTCAGGTTGAGCTACATTTGTCACCTTGTTGACAGTAGACAACATCCAGTGAGTGAAGTTCTTTCAGTAACTCAGCCCTCAAAAGAGAAGATTCGATGTTCAATAATGGCCATTGACCGGCTAGTTCTACTAGTAAAATCCTAGCCCAAGTGCCCAGTAGCAAGGAAATGGTGAGCCTGTGTGTTCCTCACTTAGGCTTTTGGATTTTTGATAGTAGGTATGTAAGTGGATAGGCAGGCAGGTGATAGATAGATAGATAGATAGATAGATAGATAGATAGATAGATACATAGAGGGCTAAGCACACTCTACCACTCAGCTACATCTCTAGCCCCTTAGTGGGCTCTTTGAAGAGATAGTGATGCTGCTTACAAAGGACACTGTCATAAGTTAATGAGGGAGAGAGGCCTGTTTGCAGGCAGTGTGTTTATAACTGGTGACCTCCCTCAGGTGGGGATGGAGAGGGTTATGTTCTGGCACTAGCTGTCCTTTCTTCTTCCTCTTTTTCAGTCTTTACAAGTTGGTAAGAGGCATCTCCTGCCTCCAGTTCTAAGCGTTGTGAAGGAGCATCTCTCCTGCTGCTGCTGCAAGTCAGTCATGCAGTGTGGCCCTGGCAGTGGGGCCTGTAGGCAGTCCCTGTACCACTCCTTGGAGTCATACATGACCTGAGATCTCTGAGCCTCAATGCTGTGTGGCTGGGGAAAACAGATTTCCCACATCCCTAAAAGTAGGGCTGGGCATGGTCCCTGCATTCATGCCACATGTCAGAGCAGCCTGGGCTCTTCAGCAGCGCACTGAGGGGTGTGAGGCAAAGGCATATGATATGGGTGCTGCCTAGATGTTCTCTCCATGGACAGTGTCTCAGCCCATGGCCACCAGTCGTCTCCTATGGATGGCAGAGCTATCTGAAAGCTACTAGCCATCCATGGCACAGCAGGGATGCTGCTGCAAGTCAGTCATGCAGTGTGGCCCTGGCAGTGGGGCCTGTAGGCAGTCCCTCCACCACTCAGGGGTCCTCCTGCCCCACTGGCAAGTGACGATGGTGGTGCTCCCTGCAGAGCACGGTGTGGCACTGGTGTATTTAAGTGCTCATCACTGTGCCTGTCACACTGTAAATAGCAGCACTGATTGTTACTCACCAGTTCAGTACTCTGTAACTGCTGGCAGGGGGAGGGGGCTGGAGCTTGGCAGAAAGGGGCTCCAGCTTCCTGCTCAGTCTCTGTTCTCCCCTCAGGCATTCCCATCAAGAGTACCATGGACAACCCCACCACCACACAGTACGCCAACCTCATGCACAACTTCATCCTGAAGGCACGGAGCACCGTGCGTGAAATTGACCCCCAGAATGACCTCACTTTCCTCCGAATTCGCTCCAAGAAAAATGAAATAATGGTTGCACCAGGTAAGGGGCCTTCCACCACTCCACTCTACTCTGAGGCAGACCCTCCCAGCCTATCAGGAAGATCTCTGGAGACACTTTGGTCTCCAGAGGCCCAACGAGGGCCCGAGGAGTTAAAAGAATCCAGTTGCCTCACTGCCTAGCTGGTGTCCCCAGCAAACCTCCACAGCAACTGGAGACCTCAGGAGAATCACGCTCTTACGGGGAAGAAAACACACAAGTATAGCACAGATCTCCCTTTCCTTGAGATGGGGAAATTCAAAAGAGCATTGGGGATGTTGGGAAGAGTATGATCAGATCTGGCTTCCCAGAAGAAGAGAGCTTGGAGCTAATCTTGAGAGCCCCCAAAAGCATATGAAGTGGACAACAGGAAAGCTATGTTTGGAGAAAACAAATTCAGTGATTCTAAGCCAGAATGTAGCAGTCCTGTCTCCAGGGCCCTTGAAGCCAGCTTTTCCTCTGGCCCTGGAGCAGATTGCTGTTTCAGTTTCTCACAACGTGCTTGGCTAGCATTTGGCGAGGCTGTGTGGTGCAGCCACACTAGGGTCCGGCTTTAGGGTCCTGCTTAGATTGATGAGATGCTCATCTTGGGAGGAGATCACAGGAGGGACCCATCAAACTGTACAGGATATTGCTTGCGTTGTTGCGTCTCACACTCTTTTTATTTGGCTGAGCCATAGTGAAATGTGCATGAGTTGAGTTCACACTTGATTTGCTTAGGTCGCAGTACAGCTTGCCTAGGGCATCAGAAGCTGCATAGGAAGGTGTGGAACGTGAGACTTAAGACACAACTTAGAAAGAGCCTCAAATGCAGAGCTCAGCTGTGTGGCCTTGCTGCTGTGAGTGGAGCAGGATGCCACAGTGCAGTGGGGCAGCTGTGGCCCTGTGTGTATCTGTGCTTGGCAAGGATGGCTGTAGACTTTTGTGGGAGTCAGATGGGACTCGGCCTCTAGTGGCATTAGACTAGCACCGGTTCTGTTCCCAGTCCTGCTCCAGCCCAGTGTCACTGCCTGGGAAAGTGGGAAGGAAAAAACCAAAGAGCAGGTCACAGGGGCCCCCAGTCTTCTCAGGGGGCAGAGACACAGCCCCAGAAAAGAACATAAGCATACCCTGAGAGGTGTTTACTCTAAATGCAGGCCGTGAATATCCGTGTCTCTGCCTGAATCTTTGGGTGGCCAGAACTCTTCTGCCTTACAGCTTGGCTCTGGGCAAGTCATCACATTGCACCTCTGTAAGTCATCACGTCATCTACTGCGACAGGACTCCTTGTCTGGATGAGTGTGTCCCCTCAAACTGGGGCAAAAAGCCTTGGAGTCACACATGACCTGAGATCTCTGAGCCTCAATGCTGTGTGGCTGGGGAAAACAGATTTCCCACATCCCTAAAAGTAGGGCTGGGCATGGTCCCTGCATTCATGCCACATGTCAGAGCAGCCTGGGCTCCTCAGCAGCGCACTGAGGGGTGTGAGGCAAAGGCATATGATATCGGTGCTGCCTAGATGTTCTCTCCACGGACAGTGTCTCAGCCCACGGCCACTAGCCGTCTCCTATGGATGGCAGAGCTATCTGAAAGCTACTAGCCATCCATGGCACAGTAAGGCCCTGTGGGTGACCAGAGCCTCTGAGTATGGTTCCCAGGGAGGGGTTCAGGCCCAGAGCTCCCGGCCTTGTGAGCGGAGGCCAGGATGAGTGAGCAGACCCTCGCTGGACACCGTAGAGGCTGGGGGCGTGCACAAGGCCTCTCGCTCCTGCTGTGACTCATTGAGGTCACCTCAGACAGCATCTCCATACATTACCACACTGCTGCCTCGGCCCGCAGCCCTCACCCCAGGCCTTCCCACTTGCCCGCCTGCTGCCAGAACACCTGACCAACCATTTTCCTTTTTTTGCTTTGTGTTGCTTTTTTTGAGACAGCTCATTTTATATTTTTAAATTTTGAGACAGGGTAGGTTGCCCAGCTATAGTTTCAAGTTTTGATCCTTCTGCTTCAGCCTCTCAGGCTGTGGACACAAGTGTACCTGTCTTTTCCAGTAGACAGCTAAATTCCATGACTGCTGTGACTTGTAAGCATGTTAGTGTTTAGCAAGTAAATAAATGAAAGGTTTCCTGAACCTCCCTCCATTGCTGACAGCCCACCACTGTGGTCAGGGCTGGAGTCTGGCAGGAATGGGGCTGGGCATGTGGGTGGGACTTGGTACAGTGATGTGGCACCGTGACATATCCACTTGGTTTTAGCCTAGAACAAACAGTGGGTTTTGGTGCCAGAACTCCTGTGGGCAGAAGGTACTGATGAGTCTTAGGATATCGGGGCTGGCATAAAATGGCTCTTGCTGCCGTGTGCTGGAGCCAGAGCTTGTTAGACTATAGTTAGCAGCTCACATATGAACAGCCTGGAAGAGAACTTCCTTTTCACCTGCTTGGAGTGCTTGACCAAGGTAGGAGGCTACTTCTCTACCCAACAGTAGCAGCCAGTGGCTTCAGAAGTTTGGCTTTCCACTGTCCAAATGTGTGCCACATTTCACCCTGTATGGGCCCAGAACAGTCCACACAAAGAGGCAGACTCGGCCCAGCATATGATCCCAGCACTCAGGAGCCTGAGGTAGGAGGATCCTACTTGCAAGTGCAAGTTCAAGGCCAGCCTGGACTACGTAGTGAAAGAAACCCTGTCTCAAAATGAAGGGGGAAAAAAAAAAAAAAAAAAGACTTAGTTCTCAGTAATTAATCTAACTGATACAAAGCTGAGTTGACTCAGTACAGGCAAGCTTTAGCATGCTCCCGCCCAACAACACTTGATTTAGCCTTGTAGGATGTAAAACCTAATAGCTTGGAGTAAAGGACACTGCTGTGTTGCTTGTGGTCTTGTGTTTGTTTTTATGAATGGCATGGTTTGTTAGTTTTTCTTTTATTGGGGAGGGCGTTGGGATTTTTTGTTTCTGTTTTGGTTTTTTTGAGACAGGGTTTTGCATTGTAGTTCATGCTGGCCTTAGAATGGCAATCACTATTACCTTTTCTTTATAGCTTTTCAGGAATATTTTTAGCTTATGCCATTTTATAGGGTGTTTTTTGTTTTTTGAGACAGGTCTTGCTATACAGGTCAGGCTAACCTTCCTTGAACTCACAGTGTAACCCAGGCTGGCCTTAAACTTGTGGCAGACCCCCTTCCTCAGCCTCTTGAGTGCTGGGATTTGAGGTACACATCACCACACCCAGCAGTTATTTCTGTTTTTACCAGTGATTCTGTTTATGTGTGCAGGTTGCTTAACCATGAAACTATTGGTTTGTGTTGCTTAGTTACAGCAGACCACCATCATGGGAAGCACCAAGAGGTAGACTTGACCGGAATTGCAGCACTGCAGCATAGTTGAGGTCCTGCCATTTCTGTCATGCTCAGCAGAGGGCAGCAGACCAGAGGGCTTCAGATGAGGAGTAAAGCCCAGGTTCTGTGTACCAGCCTAGTCCATATATTTGCCTTGACGTGGGCAAGTCACTTAACTCTGAGCCTTAGTGTTCTCAGCACAATGAGAAAACACTGGTACCTGCCTAGAGTCATTCAGGGGTTCACTGACAAGCCATGGGAAAAGTGGTTGATCCAGGCCTGGGCACATAGAAATCTTGGTAAATGTTTACAGTTTGATTATTAAACCAGGCATAGTGGCTCACACCCCTAATCCAAACACTTGGGAGGCTGAAACAGAAGGATCACTGCGAGTGCAAGGCCAGTTTGGGCTAAAAGTGAATTCAGGGCTAGCCTGAACTAGTGTAGCAAGACCCTGTCTCAAAAAAAAAATAAGAAAAAAAAAACCAGTTTGCCAGAGTTGAAACCCCCTGTGTGTCCAGTTTCTCGTCTACAAACTGAGGGGTAGTCTGGCCTGCCTCTGAGGACCTGGACTTCCTGTGATTTCAGTGGACATTCTTCCTTCCTGGGCTGGGTCGCTGGCCTCAGTTCCCCTTTGACCTAGTGCCTCTGAAATGTTCTTGCCTAGAAGGCTCTGGAAAGCAAACAGCTAAGCTTGTGACAGAAACTGCCATTAACCCAAACCCAGTGAAGGTTGGAGTTCTATCTTTGACGCTTTGGCAGACCTTAAGCGAGTGGTTTTCCTGGTATCACCTGGGAGCTTGAGAGAAATGCAGCTCTCAGGCTACCCCAGACCCACTGAATAAGTGCTCTGGGAATGGGGCCCCCAGCCCTCAGATGATGGGATGCATTCAGGTTTGAGGAGAAACCTCTACACCTGGGTGTCCCTGCCCAGGAAGGAGAGGAGATTCCTCCCTGCCTAATGCTGCTGTCACTCAGAGGATTAGAAAACAGTAGCAATGGAAGGTTCCCCAGAGGAAAGTTCTTGCTGTCCCAGAACTTGTGAGAAAAATATTTTTCAGGATCAAGTACCTGAGAAAGACATTTGCCATGACAGTGCTAAGCACAGGGCCCGGGATTTAGCTAGCAGCATAAGCACCTGCCTGGCAAGCATGAGGTTGTGAGTTTGATCCCTGGTACCAAAAAAATAAAAATAGAGAACCCTAAGCACTGTCCTCAGGAAGAGAAGCAGATAGCAAGAAGAGCTGGCGGCATCTGTGTGTCACTGGGCTCAGAGGTACAGATGGCGTGACCCCAGATGTCTGCAGCTGTTGCAGCTTCAGTGCCCTGGGAAGATCTCCAGAGCTGCCGTCTTTCAGCTCAGAAGCCTTCAGTTGCATGCTGGTACTGTCACATTGTATACTACGTGGGATGCCCAAGGTGAAGTCTGCGAATAAACTTGAGGCTGGGGCGTAGTTCACGGGTAGTGTGCTTGCCTAATCCCTACAATGCCCTGTCTTCCAGCCCTAGCACCAAATCATTAAGCAAATTGCTAAGCATAGCAACTGAGGCAGGGGAATCCTTACAACGTTGAGGCCAGCCTGGGCTACACGATAAGATCCTATCTAAAAAAGTAAAAGTAGTAAATTGCCTTGACATAACATTTTGCCCCATCTCATCATGAATAAGACGACATCTGCTTGGAGGATCTAATTCATGAAATCTGTGCTGTTAGAAAACCCTTCCAGGAAGCAGATAACTTCCTGTGACCCTGCAGATTGTCTTCATGGGGTACAATGAAGAAAAAGGTCACCTGTCTTATAGAAAAGCTGACAAGGAAGACCAGTCAGCAGTGGCCTTAGCAGAGTGCCCTAGGTGTCTATCCTGGTTTTCATGTAATCTGGTCAGTTAATGAACAGTGGGTGGTGTCACAATGAGGCAAAGAAGAACAGATGCTTCAGGGTACCTGCTCCCCTGCAAAGAGTGCCGGGCAGGCAAGAACCCCAGGAAACCCAGTTTCTCATTTCTCAGGGGTGGGAAGTAGCCTGAGCATTGATGGTTTTTATGAAATCTTTCCTCTTTTCTTTCCATTTCATAGTTAAGGAACTGTTACATTTTCCTCCCATTTTACATTTAGTGACTTATATTTTCATTTTTCTCTTTTGCAGATAAAGACTATTTCCTGATCGTGATTCAGAATCCAACTGAGTAAGCCACTGTATTGGCTCCCTTTGTCATCCCTTAATTTAATGTCCCCCAAGAATAACAGCATTAATCATGTCACGTGACTGGCTCGGAAGCCCTGGCAAACCTCTCCACTGACCACAAGCAGCCTGGTAGCTACGCTGTCCCCGCCAGGGGTCCCACTGCCGTGCCAGGCCCCGGCTTCGGCAGGACGCCTGCCTTGCCTTCAGCTTGTAGGGCAGGAGCTGCTAAGAAGCCCACGCCCAGCTTCCTTCTCCCTTCAGTTCCCTTTGTCGCCCCTGGGAAAGGCTGTTTTTCTTTCAACTAAAAATAACCCAAGTGCTTACCCTGCTGCTCTGTGTTTAAATACTAGGTTGGAAAGGCCTCTCCCCATGTCACCACTCGGTCTGAAAACCAGAGCTGAGGCCTCCTCCAGCCTCTCCCAGAGACAGCGTCCATGGCCCTGTCCCTCCAGCCAGGGTTTCTAAGCTTCGTCCCAGTCACTCACTGGGAAACGAAGAAAGCGATTCCTGCTGGTGCCCAGAGCAGACCTGCTGCACCAGAGGCAGCTCAGCCCCTTCAGTCCCCCCTGCTGGCGGTATGGTCACGGCCTTAGTGGAACATGGGGTCCGGAGGCCAAGGCCCACAGCCAGGGCCAGAAGAGAGGTCTGTGGCTCCAGTAGCTCTGCCCTTTCCGCACCGCCTCGCCCAGGCTGGCTGCAGCCTGCTTCCTCAGTCTCGGCTGAGGGTCAGTAGCAGCAGGTGAGCGGAGCTCTCCCCTCCTGGGGGACGTCCCCTTCCCCTTCCTTGCTGTAGCTCAGCTTGAGGTCCTTGTCCCAGAGGTTCGCGGCATCTACCCTGTACCATTCACCAAGGTCCTGGGCCTCCGCAGCACCCTGCGGTCCTCCACATGCGTCAGTTTCTGATGAGGGTCTCGTCTTGCTCCTTACCTTGCTGCATGGCAGGAAGATGGAAGTTGTGTAGTGGGAACCTCCCCATACTGGTCAGTCATACTGCATTGCAGAAAATAAGGACAAAATGTACTCAGAGCCATAGTCCTACTGTTAGGTAATCGGGCCCCATGAGGTCAAAGGCAACTTTACTCTGGACTCCCATGGGCTTTACTTTGGGCTTGTGCCTCCCATCCCGGGTAGAATGAGAGACTGTGTGCCAGGTCTGGACGGGCAACATACTGTGGTACTGGGGGCTGAACCTAGGGCCTCTGCGCTGAGCTCCATCCTCATCCCACTTTTGAGACAATGCCTCACTAAGGCACGCAGGCCAGGCTCAAACTTGTGGTCCTCATGCCTCAGCCTCCCAGAGGCCTAGGATCAGGAGTTCACCATCTTGAAGCTGTTCTGCCAGCCTGGCTGCGGAACCCACCACCCTGCACGGGGCACAGAGCAAGGGTTTGGCTTTGGCCTTGTTTGCCCACCTCATGCTGTCACTGTCTGCTCCTTGTTAAGAAGCTGAGATGGGAGAAGACAGCGCAGTTCTGACAGTGACAGGCTTCTGGTCTGTGAGTCCAGTGCGTTTTGTTGAGTTTTGGGAGATGGGCCTGTAGGCCCACTGGTCCCTGTCCCCTCCCACCTGCCTCACCTGCTCTGCACGAGGCACTCTGCCCACTCCTGCTGTTCACACTGTGATTATAAAGGTGAAGCCCGGTGGGCCCACACCCAGGCCTCCCAGCATCCTCTGCCTCCAAGCTCCTAGGCCACACCCAGGCAGAGTGTGAGGCCGCCTGGCACCTGGCTGCAGTCCCCCCTTGGTCTCCTTGATGTGGCCAATGGACCAGGTTTGTTGTCCCTGCAGAAACAAAGGTACAGCAAGGTCTACTTTAACATCTTCCTTCATGAGAAATGTGTTCATGATTTTGCCCAAAAGGCAAGGTGAAATAGGGCACATCTCCACATCTATTAATTCTCAAGTTTTAAAATACCTTCAAGATTCACTAGGTTTTCATATATATTTAGGGAAAACATGAACAAAGCAAGGTGCCTGTGCCTTCTTTTTTATGGTGCTGGAGCTTGAACCTAGGAAGTGCTGAGCTATATCCCCAGTCCGTAGATTGTTTGTTGAAGCAGTGCCCTGCTGAGTTACCCAGGTTGGCTTCAAACTTGCAATCTTCCTGCCTCAGCCTTATGAGTAGTAGCTGGGAATTAATAGGCATGTGCCACATTCTTTATAATAATCTTTTACAAAACAAGAATTAATCGGTTATTCATTCAACAGGTATGCAGTGAATGCCTACCATGTTCCAGGCCCTCTACAGACATAAAGGACATAATGACAAGGGCTTCCATTCTAGTGGTGGTGAAGTAGCCAACTCGAAAATGGAAACAAAGCTATGCTTAGGTCTCACCCCAGACAAGTTAATCATATCCTTGAGTATAAACCCTGCTCATTAGTTGTTTGAGTTTTTTCTTTTTGAGCGGGAGGGGAGTGTTTTGTTTTTTGAGACCGTCTTGCCCAGACTGGCTTCTAACTCTCAGTGATCTTTCTGTCTCAGCCTCCAAAGTGCTGGGATTAAAGGTGTGTGCTATGTCCAAAAGAAGAAAACACAACCTAAAATTCTCTGCTCAGCCATACTATTAATGTAAGATAAATATTCCAGACTTACAGGGTTGCATGTATTCATGTACCCTTTCTCAGGAAGCTGTTGATATATGTAGTTAAAACAAAGGAGCTAGGGCTTGGGATTTAGCTCAGCAGCATAAGCACCTGCCTTGCAAGCACAAGGTTATGAGTTTGATCCCTGGCACCAAAAAAGAGTGAGCCAGGTGTGGTAGTACACATCTGTAATCTCAGCACTCAGGAGGCTGAGACAGGAGAGTCACTGAGAGTTCAGGTCCAGCCTACACACTACATAGCTAGACTGTGTAAAAACAAAAACAGGAGTGAAGTGAAGGAGTGAGATACAGGGTCAAACATGAGGAAAAAGAGACCCGCGAGTAGGAAGAGAGTTGGGGAGCAAACCCCAAGATCGTCATCTTTAGGTTCTGCCAGAGACTTGATAATTTAGTACTGGCACATGAAAAACAAAACAAGAAACAGACCAAAACTGCAAAAAATACAGATTACACAATTAAAAAACCTTGGGGGCTGGGGATGTAGTCACACACACACATCCACACAGCAGATCCTGAGCTGCTGTGTGGCCCAGGTTCGAGCAGCCAGCCTAGAGAGCAACTGTGCAAATAGCAAATAACATCAGTGCTGGTGCTGTGCTGCTTGGACAGGAGGCGGCGACTGCCAGGACAGCCAGAACTCTTTGGACTCCGGTGGATTTGTCTGGGTTTTTGTTATTTTTTGATACTAGAAGTACTTGGGTAAAGATAAATTCTATAAATTTGCAGCCACCTAACTACTTCGAATTGGTCAGCCAGTGGCACCAGCCCTTTTATGATAAAGAGCTGAAGGAGGAGAGCAGTCTCGAGCCTGGGGCCTCTGCAGGAGGAAACCAGCGCCCACTCCAATTGAAAGACCCTTGGGCTGCCCCACCTTCTGCAGCCTGAAGCGGGGAGGTATGAGGAGCCATCAGCCAGAAAGAATGAGGGCAGTTAGTGGGAGTTCATGGGGACAGAAACCAGGGCACTGGGAAGAGAGCATCAGGACCTGTTCTTGTTAAGTGTGAGGACTCGGTGCCTGCTGGCAACCAGGTGCTGCCTGAGCAGCTCTGGAGGGGATGGGCTGTGTCATCTGAGCCTTGTAGGCAGCACAGTGTCTGATGAGATGAATTACTAGGCACATCATTCTGCCACGCCAGGCTTTTGGCCTATGGTTGGTATAAAAAACCAAGGTAAAGGCTAGGTGTGCCTTGTAATCCCAGCACTCGGGAGGCTGGGGCAGGAGGAGGGTGTCCCCTTTCACAGCACTGTCCACTGACTTCCTACTAAGTTTAGCCACCTTGCTGCTCCGGCTGTGTGGAAGCTAGGAGATAGTCCTGTAGCTGGTGCGTGGCTGTGCTGAGCAGCAGCTACGATGAGGACAGGATATCACTGACACCAGGCAAGGGTGAAAAAGCTGCAGAGTCACCAGGGGAGCTCAGTCTCTCAGAGCACAGCCTAGAAAGGCAGGCCTGTGGACATTAATTCTGTGTGTGCAGAGCAGGAGGGCCTTTCCCCACAGAGCAGCCCGGCAGAGCTCCCCTTGCTCGCCCTTTTATCTTCTCAGCGGATGAAACCTGGCCAGGTTTTCCTGGCTGACTGAGCAGAAGAGTCAGGGCTTGGGGAAAGACCTCGAGATGTCTGTGGGACTTGAGCTGGGCAAGGATGCGAGTGGGGAGTGACTGGGGGTTCTGCGCCTGACTTGCCTCCATCAGGTGAGTGCCTGGTGGGTGTGGCCAGGGAGGAGCAAGAGGTCCCTGGGGCTGGCTCTGCTCCACCCTGAGGAGGTGGCAGTGCAAGGGTAGGAGGAGTTATGTGGCTTCAACAGTGACTTGTGGGTCCAGCTGAGGCCAGGTCAGGCTGGGGTGATGGGCAAGTAGGGATCCCCTGGAGGCACAAGTGTGTGGGGAGAGGGGATGTTCTCTGGATGTTCTGAGTTGGGGAGCCCCAACCCAGAGGAGAACTTGTTCAAGAGGCTGAAGCTGGCCTGGGTGCACCTGTGATCCAGATGCTTGGGAGGCCGATGCAGGAAGGTAGAGTGTTCAAGACCTCTCTGGACAACTTTGTGAGACCCTGTCTCAAAAGGGCTGAGGACATAGCTCAGAGGTAGAACACCCCTTGTGTCAATCACTGGTACCAAAGAAAAAACCACAGGCCTGCAGAGAGGCTGGTCAGCTGGTGGCCCAGGCTCCCAGAAAGCATGCTGGATAGGCCAAGGGGAGGCAACTGCCACCAGCAGGTCATAGAAGACAGTAGGGAGTAGCCACACGGCCAGTCACTCAGGGAGGAGGGTGAGGAGGAGAGGGAAGCAGTACTGAGGGCAGAGGATGGGAAAGGATGGTCCTGGCCCAGGGGGTAGCAACTGGTGTTGGAGCTCTGCCAGGGGGTTTTGGGGTGAGGATAGGGCAGTCAGCTTGGGGCCTGAGGATCCCCAGGGTGTGTCTCAGGACCACCAATCTCTGGGAAATTCCACGGGGAAGTTGTAAACAGCAACAGCTTACTCAGAGATAACGACCTTGACGCAGACCCACTTCTGGGCCAGGCCGCACTGGGGTGCAAGCCCTGCTCACTCCAGTCCCACTGCCCAGCGCCATGCCTTCCTGGGTTGTCGATCTCAGAGGAAGATTCTGGTAATGTCTCCACTTTGCAAGTGAAGAAACTGAGGCTCCAGGAGGAAAGACATTGCTCAGTGTTAGTCAGGAAGTGGTAAAACTACTTTGAGCCAGGTCTGCTTCTAGCCTGCCCGCATTGTGTGAAGGATCAGACTCGGGGGAGGCTCGAGGCCTGCCCGAGTGCACACGGTAGTTAAGTGGTCACCCAGCTGTGACAGGCTAGCCCCGGCCTGCCGCCTGCCTTTCCTCAGACTCATTTGTCCATCTCAGGGTTACAGGATGGCAGGGAAAAGGGCACAGGAGTATCGAGCATGGCTGTGGCAAGATCCTTCTCTGAGACTCCCAGCCTGATTCTCTGAGCACCTAGTAGCTGAGCTTGGCACAGTTCTGTCCTTGCCCTGTCTAGAGAGGAGACACCCTCTGATGCCAGTGGCATGGAGAGATGAGACACACATAGGCACCCAGAGGAAAAGTCATTCATTCAAGGGCTATTTACTGACATCTACCATGTGCCCCACAGATCTAGGTGCTGGGCTATAGCAGGAACCAAAGAATTCCACCCTTGGTGGAAATGTGGCTTAGTGGTACAGTGCTTATTTTCAATGCCCAGTACCACAGATAAATAAACCTTGTCCTGACCAGGCACAGTGGTAAACACATAATTCTAAGCCCTTAGGAGGATGAAGCAGGATGATTCCAAATCCAAAGCCAGCCTGGGATATAAAATACCTGGCTTCAGGCCATGGATTCAATCCCCAGCACCACACACAAATTAACAATATAGTAATATCTCAGTTCACAAATCCTTCTGTTTCTTGCACTTTTTTTTTTTTTTTTCCCTTTTTATCGGTACCGGGGATCGAACTCACAACTGCCTGCTTGCAAGGCAGGCGCTTATGCCGCTGAGCTAAATCCCCAGCCCAAATCCTTCTGTTTCTAAACAATATGGTTCACAAACAGAAGGGTTCAGCAAAATTTTGGTTCATAAACTCCGCATCAGGTGCTAAATATGACCAAGGTCATCTTGCCCAGAATCATGGGACAAATTAAATTCGTGAACTGAAGCATCACAGTATATAACATATTAGGTGACAACTGGTCCAGGAGTAGGGGGAAAGGAGCAGGAGTGCTGAGAGGGTAGGAGGTGCAATTTGGTGGGGTGGTGTACTGGGAATTGAACTTGGGACCTAGAACTTGCCAAGCAGGTGCTGTGCCACTAAGCTAAATCCCCAGACCCCCCCCCCCTTTTTTTTGAGACAGGCTCTCCCTATGTAATTCAGGCTGTCCTCAAACTCTCAGTGATCCTCCTGTGTCTGCTGCTTGAGTGCTGGGATTACAGGTATGTGTCATCACAGCTGGCAGGGACTGAAATCTTAAAACCATTCAGGAAGGCTTCCCTGAAGAGAGGAAGGAAGGGAGGGTGTGAACCCTTTAGGGGCCTTAAGGAAGAACACTTCATGCTGAAGCCAAGAAGGGAGGGAGTGGGTGTGTGGGGTCAGGGCAGCAGCAGGGTGAATCCATGGGCCTTCTAGGCCACCCAGTCTCTCACTTTTACTCTGAATGGATGCACAGCCTACATGATCCCATTCCTGTGACAGGAGTCACTGTCACTATAGTGAGGGCACATGGGGGAGGGGCAGAGCAGAAGACAGGAGAGGAGGTGACTGTAAGAATCAGGCAAGAGATGCTGGTGGCTCTGTTCCCGGTGGCAGTGGTGCAGGTGGCAGATACAGCCAGACTGGAGATTCTACAAGGTGGAACCAAGAGCATTTGAGGATGAAATTGACATGGCACAAGTGGAGGGCATAAAGAAAAGAATGAGGTCAATGATTAAGGTTTTTGGTCTAGAAGAGACAGGAAAAATCACAAGTATTTATGGGGGAAGAGCATGTGTTGGTTCTGGGCAGGTCAAGTTTAATTTACATTAAACAATGCAGATGTGAAGGAGAGGCTAGGCCACTGAGCATCCCTGGGACCCGTGAGCCAAGAAACCAGAGGAGCAGAAGGGGTCAGCAGGCCAGTCAGGGAGGGGAGAGAACAAGGGAACCCTCTCACTGCAGCCTCTGCTCAGCATAGGTCAGACCACTTGGACACCCACAGCTTTGGATCAAGAGCAAACCAAGCTCTTCAGTCCAAGTCTGTCTGTTCTGGCAGAATTTTACTGGGACACAGCTATGTCACCCAGGCTAACACTGACGTTATGGTGCAGCAGCCAGAGACCTGGTGGCTCCTGTCTCAGGTGTGTTCTCATTACTAAGACACAATACTCCACACCACAGATTAGAGGTTTATTTTGCGCACTGTTTGTAGAGTTTCAGCATGCAGTCAACTAGCTCCAAAGCAGGTTGGCATGGCAGAGAAATAGTTCATTGCAGGACAGCAGGAAGCAGCCAGACATCAAGGGAGGAGGGAGGAGATAACCCTCCAGGCCACGCCCCCAATAACCACCTCCTCCAACCAGACTACCTCCCCACTTCACAGTTAGCTGTGAACTCATCAGTGGACTAAGCCTTGGATAATAATCACCTCCCAGTGATCCAGTCACCTCCAAAAACCCCACCTAGAAAGGCATGAGGTTTTGGAGAGCTATCCAGCCATAACAAACCACAAAACCTAAAATCTTCCAGTTGGTCTTCTAAAGGAAGTTTGTTCCCCATTTCATTAGTACAAAAGGGTGTTTTGTTACAGGAACAAGCAGAATATTCAAATAAGTCCCATTTTTAGGAATATGTACAATACAGTAAGTCCTAATTGTTTTGCTGTTAGCAGAATGTTACAATAAATATCTTTTTTCTTTTTTGAGACAGGGTCTCTATGCAGTTCAGGCAGGCCTTGAGCTCACTTTGTAGCCCAGGCTGGTCTTGAACTTGCTGATCCTCCTGCCTCAGCCTCCTGAATGCTGGGATTACAGGAATGAGCCACCATGCCCGACTACAATAAACATTCTTAACCATGTCTTTATGCTCCTTATGCAAGCTCTCCCAGTTTCCTAAAAATTGTACAGTACTAGCTATTAGCAGAGTTTATTAGTTACCAGTCTTACTGCTAGTAGATTTACTTGGATTTTCTGCCTATGAAAATTGTTAATACTTGACTATCACACATCACTGAATTTTGTTCAGTGACCTTTGAAGGCATTCAGCCTCTTTTATCATATATTGGTGGTGTTCTGCCATTAAGTGTAATATTTGATGCTTGGGCTTTAAACTTTGGTAGAATTTACCCTGAAAACCATTCAGATTAGTTGGTTTTGGGAGGAGTACCATGAACATTTTTTTTCTTTCAATTTGCCTAATGGGTAGGTATAAGGCTAGTCAGTTTGTCTACCTTTTTTGGTTTTTGCTCCTATGTAACTTTATTTTTTGGTACCAGGCATCAAACTTAGGACCTTGCACCTGCTAGGCAGCCACTTATGCCACTCAGCCAAATCTCTGGCCCTACTTTTTTGGCTTTTGATGCAGGGTCTTATCACATAACCTGGACCGGCCTTGAACTTCTGGCAATCCTCCTCCCCTTGGCCCCCAAGTGCTAAAATTACATGCACATGCCATCACACTTGGTCTCAGTTTGTCCATTTTTAAATAGTTTTGCCAAATCCTTTTCTAGAAAATTACCCCTCTCAGCCAGGCATGGTGGTACATGCCTATAATCCCAGCACTTGGGAGGTTGAGGCAGGAGGACTACTGCAAGTTCTAGGCCAGGCTGGGCTACAAAGTGAGTTTAAGGCCAGCCTGAACTGCATAGCAAGATCCTATCTCAAAAAGAAATTATCCATTTCATCTAGCTTTTCAATTTATTGTCACTAAGCTTAACACTTATTTTGATCATTTGTATTCACATTCCTTTTAAACAATGTTTACTGGACTAGTTCCCAGTATTATTTTGTGATATATATTAGTGTTTCTATGTTTTATTTAATACATTTCTGTTCTTAGTATCTTCCTTTTCTTTGGGCTTACACACTTTTCCTTTTTTTTTTTTTTTCTTTGAGACAAGGTCTCATCGTGTAGTTCAGGCTGTTCTTGACCTTGTGGCAATCGTCCTGCCTCGGCCTCCTGAGTGCTGGGCTCACAGGTTTGCACCACCACACCCAGAAATCTGTTTTAACATGTAAAGGTGCAACACATTTTCTATTTGTGGTACTGCACTATTTATGTACTACTCTTCTTACTCTGCTTTTTCTCCTTTTTGTCTTCTACTATTTTAATACCTTGTTTTCCTTCGTTAGCTGTAACAGTTATACTTTCCATCTTCATAGTGGCCCCTCTGACAAGTATGAAATACTAAACCAGTGATCAGTGTCTTTCTTCTCACACAAATCCAGCTCCCTACATCATTTTAACTCTATTGTTCTCTCCAGTCTTACCAGTTCTTCCATTCCATGCATGGTTTTTTTTGTGCCCTATAATCTATTCATATCCCACACTGAATCCATATTTATTTACATTTTATTATTTGCCCGCTATCTTCCATTTAACTTGTTTTGGGTTCCTTATCCTTGTTACACAAGCACGTCCTTTAAAACTTGCTTCAAAGCTGCCATGGTAGCACATTTGTGTCATCCCTGCACTGTGGAGGCTGAGACTGGAGGATCGCTGCAAGTTTGAGGACTGCCTGAACTACGTAGTGAGACTATGTCTTTTTTAAAAATGAGGGGTTTTTTTGGTGTCAGGAATTGAACTCAGGACCTCATACTTGCGAGGCAGACGTTGTGCCACTGAGCTGTATCCTGAATCCTTCAAATTAAGTAAATAATTTAAAAAGTGAAACTTTAATGATTTTTTGTAATTTTTCTCATGTAACTCTTCAAATCGTTGAGAGGCAGCATTTTCCATGGTTTAAAACTAACATTACACTTTATTCTGGCTTCAGTATTAGCTGCTCAGAGTCTGTTAGTGTAAATTTTTTTAGTTACCCAGTTCTTTTTGGTAGGATTTTTTGAGACAGGGTCTCCTATGTGGTTCCTGCCTCGGCCTCCCAACAGCTGAAATAACAAAAACGTGCTACCACACCTGGCTTGTCTGGTAGCCTTAAAATCTTCAATCCCTGGAGCTGTCCACATGCATTACAAAATACGTGGATGTTGACTTTACCCTGCTCTGGATCTTATGTAAGGATCCTGGTCTTTTAAAATCGGCTTTAGGTGTCCCTCGGGAACTGCCCTCCACGTTCTCTTTTACACTGTTCACCACTCTGCTTAACTGCTTCTGGTTCATCCTCTGATTTAGTGATGCTTCTCTTCTGGGCTTAACCGCTGTCTTACCTCACCTTCTGCGACCTGGACTTCTATGTCTCTATAACTGTTTTAAAGCCCAGGGCTTCTTTCTTGCTAAGGCTTGTGGCTGGCACCTGGGCACCGCGGCGCGCAGGCCTGCGTTGGGGTCTGGGAGTGCCGTCCAAGGACCTGCTGGAGAAAAAGGCAGCTGCCCCGCTGACGCGCTCAGCAGTAGAGCTTCCCGCTGTCAGAATCTAGATAGAAGCGAGGGCGCAGTCGTGACGTCACAGGACTGTTACGCGCCCCGAAGCCCCTCCCCGTCGCGTCTCACGCCGGGAATCCAGACACTGCGCCATGACGTCACGGACCTAAGCGGGCGGGTTTTGCGTCGGCCCAATGGGAGCGGCTTGCAGACCTCCCCTTTAAGGAATGTTGTGACCTGACGTCACCCGGGCGAGTTACCACCCGCAGCAGCCGCCGCCGCCGCCGGCTTCAGCGCGAGCCCCGCAGCCCTTGAGTGCGAGCTCCGGAGCCCCCGGAGTCCCGACCCTTAAGTACATCCCCGAGCCGCAGGTCCCAGAGCCTCGGCAGCGCGCCCCGCCGGGCCCGCGCGATGCCCTCAGACCGGCCTTTCAAGCAGCGGCGGAGCTTCGGTGAGGCCCTGCGGGCGACGGGAGCGGGGGTCCGACAGACCCCGACTGGCGCGGGTGACGTCAGCCCCGTGACGTCAGGTTCGATCGACCCCGGCTGAGAGGCCCCTTGGCCTTGCGGGGGCCGCCAACCTCCACACCGTGTCCCTTGCCAGGGGCTGTGGGGCCGGTGGCCCCGGGGGCGGGCGCTGGGGCGGGAGGGGCGGGGCAGGCCCGGGAGCCGCCCCTCAGGAGCCGGCGGGGCGGAGCCGCGGGGAGGGCTTCGGCCTGCTGGGCCTCACACAGACCGCCGTCTGCAGCCGACCGCTGTAAGGAGGTGCAGCAGATCCGTGACCAGCACCCCAGCAAGATCCCGGTGAGTCCCGCGCCCCGTCCCCGGCCACGCCCCGGCCACGCCCGGGGCTCACGGCCTCCCACCCACCCCACTCCCAGGTGATCATAGAGCGCTACAAGGGCGAGAAGCAGCTCCCGGTCCTGGACAAGACCAAGTTCTTAGTCCCTGACCATGTCAACATGAGCGAGTTGGTCAAGATCATTCGGTGCGTAAGCAGCAGCCCGAGTGCGGCTGGGTGGGGCAAGGTACTGGGTCTCAGCAGAGAAAGGGTGGCGCTGGACCGGTTTTTGGAGGCTGGAGTCAATTTCAGCTCAGAAGTGAGCCGCTAGGAGCTGGAATGAATGGAAGCAGGGGTAGGTCAGAGCCAGGCCCTTCAGGATACCCTCCTGCCCCCTCAGGCGCCGCCTGCAGCTGAACCCCACGCAGGCCTTCTTCCTGCTGGTGAACCAGCACAGCATGGTGAGCGTGTCCACGCCCATCGCGGACATCTACGAGCAGGAGAAAGATGAGGATGGCTTCCTGTACATGGTCTACGCTTCCCAGGAGACCTTCGGCTTCTGAGCCAGCAGTAGGGGGGGTTGGCCTGGGATTGGGGGGCCGGGTTGGGCTTTGCACAGGAAGCTCCTGGCTCCTGAACTGAGCTGCCTCGCCCCTGGTGGGCTGGGCAGGGATGTGACCCTTAGCTAGCTGGCACCAACCAGCCTACTCTACCCCTGGGTGGGTCCTGGACCAGTTATGTTAGGGTTGCCCCTCTGGGTGCTGGCTGGGTTGGGGGGGTGGGGAGCAGCCCCCGGCACCCCTGCTGTGTGGTTTGTCTTTTTTAGGCCCTTGCCTGTCTGTCCACCTGCCCCTCACCCACCTGAGGCTCTGCCCCCTGTCTGGACCTGCCTACCCCTGAAAGACTGGCCCGTAGCTCCTGCCATATCCATGTGGGGCTCCCCCCCATCACCACGTGGTATACGGATCTGTGGTCATTGTCCCTCTGCAGAATAAAGATTGCTCAGGCCTGCCTGGCCCTTTGCCTCCAGCTGTTTGTTTGGGTACAGACAGAGCTGCTGGGGGACTGTCCCTGCACATCAGTTTTCAGCCCCCAACATGGACCTGTGCTTGTGGATTTCCAGCTCCCTGTGGAAACCCACACATCTGCGTGTACTGTGACCATGCTACAGGCCAGGCCCACTTGTGTGAATGTGGCTCCAGAGTAGTTGTTTCATAACAAAAACATTTATTTAGTAACCACAACTTGTCAAGCCCTGCTCATCTGCTGTTTCCCCCTTCTTGCCTGGGAGAAGGTTCCTTGGTGTACAGAGCCACAAAAGAGGGGCCAGGTGGTGTGTTCCCACCTGTTCCCCACAGGCCTTGCTGTCAGCCATGGGTCCCCGTTGTGCCAGATTTGTGACTGTGGACTGAAATTTCTTCTTCCCAAGGACCTTCCTGCTGGCAACTCTCGATAGGGGGGCCTGGTCCAGCTTCTGGCCCTTGCCCACTTCAAGTCCAAGCAGCCCTGTGTCCAGCCAGGCCTACTTGAGCACAAGCATGGCCTCTGTACCGTCTTTGGCAGTCAAGTAGAGACCGTGTGTGAGGTAGTACTCTCGCCGCAGAAAGGCGTAGAAGTAATCAGAGATGAGCAGGATCTGGAGGTAGGGAGAGAGAGGGTGTGAGGACATTATGGGGTACATCCCTGAAGCAAGGCCCTTGCAGGGTTAGAAGATGGGAGCCCCAATCCTGCATCTCCCATCAAAGTCCCAGCATATCCAGGACCAAGCAGCAAGGCCCTGCCCAGGACACCCCTTCCCCAAGGCACATATCTGACCCTAAAAGATCTTGCTGGCCCTCAGCAGTTACCCATCCTGCCTCTTCCTCTTCTACTTAGCCTACACCTCCAGACTGGTGAAGTGTAACCCCTGGCCTGTGCACCTCACGTCTCAGTGTCAGCAGGCATTTCTACACAGCCGGGCCCTCACCAGATGCCTATTTACCGTGGTCAAACTGGCTTCTGCTGGGTACCAGTGCCTCCACCTTCCATCCAGGAGCCCAAGCCACAGATCCACCTGACACTTCTCCCGTACATTAAGCCACCAGGGTCCTTCAACTGTACCTCTGTACTTCAAACCCACCTCCCATCTTGACTGTCACTTCCCTAGACAAAGCTACTGTGACCTAAATATCAGCAATGACTTGTCTGGGGCTTCCTGCTCTCAAACCTGCTCTTCTGCTGTGCTCTCTGGCAGCCAGAGGGAGCTCTGCAAAACACAAAAATCTGATCATGATTCCCTCAAAAGCTTTCCTAATTCCTTGGTGAAGGTCAGACTCATGAGGCTCTGAGGCCTTGTACTTGGTCCCTGCCTACACACATGCATCACCCTGTGCCATCTCACTCCACTATGGGATGCTTGCTATTTCCTCTCCCTGGAATGTGCTCCTCTTTCATCTAGTCAACAGCTGTTTGCCCTTCAGGTTTCAGGAAGGATCACCTCCTACCACAGATTAGGTCCTGGATGCATTAACCTCTCTCTATTGGCACAAACTCGTCTAATTTTACATTCAGCTGTGATTG
Organism: Cavia porcellus; assembly: GCF_034190915.1. NCBI lineage: Eukaryota > Metazoa > Chordata > Mammalia > Rodentia > Caviidae > Cavia > Cavia porcellus. The sequence continues at coordinate 26,713,036 of NW_026947488.1, read as the reverse complement.
CCTGGTGGTCATGCATTGGAGAGGGAGCTCCATCAGCTGGAGCTCTGAGTGATTCTGCTAGTACAATGTCTCTTCCCAGTTTGGCCTATCCCTTTCTAGGCCACAGATCAAAAAGGGCTGGGTATGGTAATGTATGCCTGTCATCCCAGCACTAGGGAGGCTGAGGCAGGAGGATCACTGTGAGTTCAAGCCAGCCTGAGCAACATTGCGAGTTCAAGGCTAGCTCAAACTACATAGTGATACCTTGACTCAAAAAAAAAAAAGCAGCAGCTCAGCCCACTGTTGTCCTCATACAGGTCCAGAGAAGGATCAGAGATTTGCCAACCTCCCTGCGAATTAGACCCTGAAGGCTCATATTCCCATTTGGCCCGAGCTGCCTAAGACATTGCTGTCTGAGGCAAGAAGGGCAGGGCCCCCAGGGAAGGATGAGGGAGCAGAACTCACCACCAAAGCTGCAGTTTTCAGGCAGCTGGTGGCCTCTCGGAGTGCAGCACACAAGGGGGGATGCTCCGAGAGGGCCTTGGTGCAAATGTGAGGCTAAGCCTGGGTTCAAGGCCTCCAGAACCCTTTCCTAATGCCAGAGCAGCTAGTGCTCAGTGGAGCTAATGGCACTGATGTTTCAGGATACATACCTGCCATTCACCACAGGACCTCTCTGAAGAGTTCATGAGCCCCTTTAGGGAATTTGAAACACCTGGCTTAAGGCCAACATCAATTGGAGAGCCAGACTAGTGGTCATGGAGCCTGTGCTGAAATGTGCCTGGGGCCCAGGAAGCTGCAGGCGGCCTGGTAGTTCTGAGGGGCTGCGCACAGGGCAGGGCCAGCATGGACCACACAAAGGCTGACCTTATACCCTGGGGCACCTTTCTCACCCAGGCCCCAAGATGCCGATGCCCTATCCTGGGAAAATGGAGCCTGATCCCTGAGCGAGGTTACATGAGGGGCAGGTACAAAGTCATAACACATAAACAAAATGAGGCAACTCTTGTGTCACATGACAAACTGCTGAGCAAGTCAAAGACTTTTAGATTTTTAGGCTGAATTGTATGACATTGCTATTTTTGCAGATTAAAAACATCTGAATACTGCAACTGCACATGCTTCAAGCTAATAGAAAAGAACATAGGGGCCAGGTGTGGTGACACATGCCTGTAATCCCAGCACTCAGAAGGCTGAGGCAGGAGAGTTACTGTAAGTTCAAAGCCAGCCTGAACTGCAAAGTGAGACCAAGTCTTAAAAAAATGTGGGGATAAGAAATACAAATAATATTCAGGAGTATAAGAAGAAACAACTATTAGCTGTTCTTTTTCTATAAGCATTAATTATAAAGTATGTGCCTGTATTATTACATACCTTGTTTTAAAAACGCAATTTAAAACAATCAGCTAACAAGTGAATCAACATATAAATATGGGAGATTTTCCTTCCGAAGAATTCCAAACTCTCTTTAGGCCTGCCCCTTCACGGGGAGGGGCCTAGTTCTTGCCCACTCCTCCACTCAACATACTTCCTGCTTGGGAACAGGGAAAAGGAAATCATTTTGCAGTGCAGAAACTTGGCAAACATTTTACCAAAGCGTTGAGGTAAATATCACACTGCTAGCAGCATCCGGACAGGATGTGGTAAAAAGGGCGTCTTGCCTGGAGATTCTTCCTAAATGCCCAAAACCCTGTCTAAGCATTAGACAAACACAGCCTGAGGGATGGTTCATGCGACCCTTGCCAGATAGCCTCAAGACTGTCAAGGTCAAGAAAAATAAGAGAAGACTGAGGAGTAGAGAAGAGGGCCCTGGGGAGATGTGAAGTGCTTAGCAGCCCCCTGGGTCAGGTCCTGGAAGAGGAGGGTATGACTGGAAAACATGAACTCCCAATTGGCCCTCAGCTAACAGTAATGTCCCAGAGCAGTTTCTTAGATTCACAAACATACTTAGGATGTTAACACAGGCCAGGCACAGCAGTGCATGGATCACAAGTTTTGGCGCAGCTTAGGCAACTTACTGATTGTGCACAACTGTCTTAAAAAAATTTTTTTTAAAAAGACAGCTGAGGATGTAGCTCAGGGATAAGACCCTGAGTAAATATATTTACACACATTCATACATATATATGAATGAAGGCAGGCAGGCATAGGAAAGTAGGTTTGGGGCATATAAGTCCTTTGTACTATCTCTCCAACTAAAATGATTTAAAAATGCAAAGCTTATCAAAAGAACCAATGAACTATTATATGCAATAACACAGACAAACCTAGGAAACATTCTGGTGAAAGACAGCTTTGACAAACACAAGGTAAAATCTGTGTTTTTTACTATGTGTCAGCTTTACCCAAGCAAAATGGAAATAAGTATCGAACTCCAGTTTGATAGACAGGCTGATAAATCTGTAGAGAAATGTGAAGTCTGCAATAAATTTTAAGAAGATGGACTGAGGGGTGGAGCTGAGGTCAAGCAGCACAGCAGAGCGCTCACAGTGCAGCCCTGGGCGCGAGCATGTGGTTCTCAGAGTTGAAGGCCTCCCACACAATCCTGGGTGTCATTAGTTTTGGCAGTGTCTGCCCCTAGGAAGGGGACACCAAGCTATCCTAGAACTTGACTCTTGGAGAAGGAAGCTCATGGCTGATGGCAGGCTGACTGAAACAATCTCTTCTGACTTCAGGACTTCCCATTTGAGCTCCAAGAAGGTATCTCCCAAAGGGAATCAAATAGCGTGGCAGCTGCAGACTTGGTCTCTTTGCCTAGTCTGGGCAGGGACAAGTGGGCAACGGGCAGTGGAAACAGCATGAGCGGTGTAACTTCTGTGTCACTTCTTGTTCCTAAGCTGCATTTTGCTTATCTGAGAGTAATAACTCTACCTCACTGCAATGGTGAGCTTCCCTAGTTCCTGCCCAAGGCTTAGGGGCCCCAGAACATGTCTGTCTTTATGTCCTCAAAACTTCAGACCTGCCTATAATCCCATGTTCTGGGACTGCAGCAAGTTCAAAGCCAGCCTAGGCAATATAATTAATTCAAGGCTAGCTTGAACTAGATACCAAGACCCTGTCTCAAAAAATCAAAAAAGAAACCTGAGGTCCATTCCTGGAAGCTGTCCTACCTGTTGTGGCTGGGAACCCCACCTCTTCCTTCCTGTCTGTCCCAAGCCTACACAGACTTCCCCTTTCCTTCCCAACACAGCTGCCTCTTGCCAGGAGGCTGCCCTCATCCTCCTGGGCTCCTGAGGGGTCCTCTTTCTCACACGCATACATCTCTGTCTGTCACACTCTCTTTACCAGCCAGTTCAGCCACCCTGTGCTGCTCCTGTCTCCGTGCCTGCCTGTCCAGCAGCCCCAAAGCACCTGCTTATCTCTTGAAGCCATCATCTCCCACCAGAGTCTTCTTTAACCGCATGTTCAATCAGGTGATGCAACAGAGATGCCACCCACAGCAGCACAGGGCCGGCACTCTAGGGGAATGTGCTGCTGGTCCCCACCCTCTTGGCACTGACTTCCAGGGACAGGTTGGCTGGACCAAGGCCCCTCAGGGCTGTGTGGGAGCTCATGGAGCAGTGGACGAGACAGTGGCAGGGAGAGAGAAGATGAGACTAGACGTGGAGTAAGATGTCAGAGCGCACTCCACTACAGGATGGAGTGGGGGAAGAGGCAGGGAAAGGAATGGCTGTCTGAATATCTGCTCTGGGCCAGGCCCTTCTGTGAAGGACATATCTATTCTGCAGGTGGGGCCTAGAGTCCCCACAAAGAAATTCACATCAAGGGTCTCACCAACAGTGAGAGGGTCAGCCTATACGACCAGTCCTGTCTGAGCTCCAAACCTGAGTTCTTCCCATGGCCCCCAAAGCCTGCAAGCTCTGCACCCACACTGATTGGGTCCTGCACTGCAGTCCACACAGTGCTCTGCACTGTGCTACCCTGCCTGCTGCGCTCCAGTTTATAGGTTTGTCACTCAGCCAAGAAGACAGATTTTTTTCAAAAGCAAAGTAAGTGTAAAACTTCACAGTCAGTGTGAAGGGGTGAATCTGATATGTATGGAAGTTGTGGGGCTCAGGATAGCAGCCTGTACCAAATGGGGCCTCAGGAGGAGATGCCACCTGCAGGCAGGTCTTGACTCCTCAGGACTCTTCCTTCTGTCAGAGATGCTGACAGTCTTGGGGACGCTGATGAAGTTGCCACAGTCAGGAAGATCACAGCCTCCCTGACCACCTGGCTAAATTCCAGAAAAGTAGAAGCCAGAAGGGACTGGTGCTGTGAGCTGGACAAGCTGTGGCACGGCCCGCAGCTCACAGGCTCAAATGGACACTCTGTGGGAGGGGACGGGGTACAGGACTCCACTGCAAAGTAACAGCAAAATCACTGCAACTCAACGCGTGTCGCCAGCTAAGGCTGCAGGCTGGGACCACACCCAGCTGACCAGGTCAGGGCTCCAGCCTGGGCTACAGGCACCTCACAACAGGAGACACTGATCTTTCCCCACCACAGTCCTTGGGCCTTGCAGAAAACTCACAGACACAAACCTGAAATGGGGCCTGATGGGATGTGAATGGGTCTACGCAGCACCCAGCCATGGAAGACCCACTTTACGCATCCCCATGTCCCCAGGTGTTCCTTCACTGGTCCCACTCCCCAGAGTGACACAGCAGGCCAATTGAGAGGCAATTCTAGGATACGGGACTATGATTTCCTTTGTGTTGGAGTAAAAACTGAGTTCTGGGGAGGACTCAAAGTACAAGAGGGCTGGTGTCCAGATCCCAGTGCTACAGGGATCCCCAGAAGCCAAGGCAGGGCCAGCCTGCTATCTGCAAGGTCGCCATGTGGGGAAGGGCTTGGGCCCGAGGCCACCACATGTGGAACAGACTCCCCCAGGCAGGGGAAAGAGACAGCAGGCAAGGAGTCTGCTTCAGACACTGACACAAAGCACGGGAGGGGCTCTCAGGGCCGTCCCCCAGAGTAAGAGGAAAGGGGATCTGGCTGTGACCTGCCTCAGGAATCCAGGAGGACACGAGTCTGGTGCTGATGGAAATGGAGGTTAGAGCGTACAGCACTCTGTTAGACCACTGGCTAGGAAATACAGTTTCATCTCAAGCCATTTAGGCAATGGTAATTTAGTCACAGACTGGTCTCCTTGGTCCTGAGGATTTGATAAACACGACCACAAACAAACTGGTAACTCTAGGTGAGTCTCGCACCCTCCCCAGCCTCCGCTTCCTCATTTCCATATGAGATGATGACACTGCTTCCCTCCAAGGGCTGTTATATGAAGGGTAAATGAATTCCTTATAGCAACAGAACAAGGAAAATAACCTACAGGGCTGCCAGAGGAGAGCAATTACTTGAAGTGTGCTTAGTCCACAACTGCAGGACTAGAAAAGACGGTTCCTCTCATGTAAGCAAGGAAGGTCACCAAGGTGTTTTATTAAAAGAAAAAGTCATCCTTCCATCATGATGCCAATAATAAAACAGATTCTACACACACACAAACACATGCAAGTCAAACTCTGCACAAGCGATTGAGCACAGATTTGTAAGCACACAGGGAAAGATGCAGGAGACCACTGAGGCACATGACACAGAAGACTAAAGGGGTCACATGTGGCAAACAGTTATGCTCCCTCCTTAAACATGAGCCACTTTCATTATAATTTTGAAGGAAGATTTCCTTATGTTCCCTATTTTTAGATTTAGTTAGGCAGGTGGAATACTTTACTCTTTTAAAACAATCTTCTTTTTGCTTAAACATAAGCAAATCACTATTTTTCCTTCACTGGTCACTGACCCACAAAATAGTTTTAACAAAAGAGGCAGGAAGTCGTTCTCCTTCCCACAGTTTAGGACTGAGTGCTGATCTAGGGGAGTTTACCCATTAGGTACACACTGTCCTTGTATGTCTCAGGTCAACACGTGACTAATGGCTAGAGGACCTATGTGTTACATGCAACCCATTAAACATCCTGTGAGGTAGGGATTATCACCTGGACTTTGAGATGGAAACGTAATGTAATGGGACCTTGTTGAAGGTCACACAGTGAGAAACCAGAGGAGAGTCTCTAGCTATCAATCTCAGTCTGCTCTTCTCTCTCAGTCAGGCACATACACACATGCTCACTCCCATGGATGGTTTACTACTGTCATTTCCTGTTATTGACCCCAAAGCACAACTGTAATTAGCAAATGATGTGTGCCACATACTGAAAATATTTAATGGCCCCCAGGAAGAGGATGGGGCTTTGGCACTGTTGTGCCTGCTAGTGTAACTAATAATCTACACGTAATTTACTTTGTAATAGGGTATGGCACTGATCAACTCAAATGGAGCAAGAGTTTAACAGGCCAAGAATATTCTACACAAAGCTCCTGTTTTGGCAGGCTCTGGATCCCTGCTTGAAATCTGTAGTCATCTGGGTCCCAGAAGAGCTGTGATGTGCCTTGCTCAGGGGAGAAGAAGCCCACAGGGATTCAGGGCACATTCCCAGGTAGAAGGGCTTAAAAAAAGCGGTCGTATGACAAGGACATGAGGTAAATGCTAGACACTTGAATGGAAGCACTACGAGGTCATGCAGAAGCAGATACAGGCTTGGCTGTGCAGGATATGCAGAGGCCAGAGATGGTAGAGATGGAGTTGTTAACTGACATCAGCCAGAGGGGGTGATGTGCACCCATCTCCCCCTTCCCTTCATGCTCTCCAAATCTGAAAGGTCTACTGCCTACCCCCATTCCTCTGACCTCGCAACCTGACCAGACTATTGGCCACTCAATAGAAGAGCTAATACTGCTCCTGTGGACTCCTCCACCAGTTACTCTGCATATCTGCTCAGGAATCACATGATATTGTCCTTGAATGTTTTCATTCATTCATTGAACAAATTCCTGCTAGGCAATTGCTCTGTGCCAAACACTGATCTGGTAGTTGGGGACTCTGCAATGGGGAGATAGGCAAATTGCTCATAGGCTAGTGGGGAGGGTCAGGGAGGAGGGCAAGTTACAGAATGATTAAGTGCTGTGAAGGAAACAAGTAGAAGGCTAAGAGACAACACAGCAGATTTCACAGAGCCTTTCTAAAAGAACTTTTTTTTTTTTGGTACCAGGGATTGAACTCACAACCTCACACTTGCCAGGAAGGTGCTTTTACCACTGAGCTAAATGCCCAGTCCTCTGAGAGAACTCTTAACAAAATTCTAAATGTCCTATATTTGCACATTGTGGTTCCAATTGGCCAAAAGGGCATGGATTGTCGGGGGGTGGGGGTGGAGGTACATGCCTATAATCCCAGTACTCAGAGGCAAATCACTGTGAGTTCAAGGCCAGCATGGACTACATAGCAAGACCCTGTCTCAAAAGAGGGCAGAGCACAGACAATATAACCTTAAGAAGGAGGAGGCTCCACTGCCTCAGTCAACATCCAAGAAAAAGATACACTGAGGGAATGCCTGGTGAGCAAATGCTCGCACCTGGCACATCCCTTTAGACAAATGGAAACAGCAGCAACCAAGTCCCAGCCCTGCATCCCCTGGAAGCATTTGAGCCGACAAAGCTGTCTATGGCTCAGAGGCACAAACTCCAGACCCAAGGATGCTAATGACACATCCTGGATGCCTAACAATCTGCCAGTTTTAAGAGATGCTGGTTAGGGACTGGGGATTTAGCTCAATGACATAAACACCTGCTTGGCAAGCAGAAGGTTTTAAGTTTGATCCCTGGTACAAAAACAAAACAAAACAAAACAAAACAAAAACAAAAACAAAAAAGAGAGATGCTAGCTTAGATGCTGTGGCACATGCCCATAATCCCAGCTACTTAGGAGGCTGAGGCAGGGAGGTCATGAGTTCAAGGGCTGTCTGAGCTACAAAGCAAGACCCTATCTAAAAAAAAAAAAAAAAAGACAAATAACAACAACAAAAGAGTATATCTGGACTCCTGCAGGCTGATATAGCCTGTTAGTGATATTCTCCAGTGAGAGATAATGCCCTCTCCCTCAGCAAATCCCACCGCCTAAAAATCTATCCTCAAAAATACTGGCATGAGGGTACGAGGCTTTTCCACTTCGAGTGGCAAAATAACCAGAAGCAACCTCAGTATCCATCAATACAGGTTTCCCTGGTCAAATAAATCATGGTGCATCTAAACTATGGGGTATGATAGAGCCATTAAAAAAAGGCTCTCAAGATCACAGCACTTTTGTTCTTCTGTCTCCATCAGTCTTAACATGTTACATATTATTGGATTTTATTATATGTGATAATATAAACAAAAACTTTATAGACAAGGAGATTATACAGAAACCATTGTTCATTTTCTGTTAGTTGGTTCTAAATACCCTGTAATACTGTCATTCTCTTGAACGGTTTTACATTGTCTTGATATGTTTGATGCTACAGTATACCAAGTTATACTCAAAGATTTCAAGGAAAGAGACACTATGGTAACTATTTTTATGTCAGGATATCTTGTGGTGAAACATTATTTTGCGTAAATGGTTATGTTTTGACCTGCACTGTTTTGCTGTTATGTCCTCTTTTATCTCAATCTCCTTTCTTTATTATTTACTTTTTTATTTTTTTATCTTTTTAATTAAGGGAAAAATAAAAAATAGCAGGATATATTACAGTAACATATTTTGATTTCCTATTAACTTGATTTGAAACCCTGTATTGCTCTCACCATCTTGTTTTGACTGATTTTTCTCTATTGTGTTTTGCTTGATAGTACCAAGTTTGAGAGTATAGGCAACAACTTACTGTGAAAACAGTAAGATTCACTATGATGCCCATTCTGGTTTGACTATTATCTTCTTTTGAAGTCCTGTAATGTCTCCAATGTTTTGGTTTTATTGGTTTTGTTCAATTTTATTATAACTGATGATATAGGCAATTCTTTTTAAGATAGCAAGAGGCATTATGGTAACCATTGTTGATCAGCTTGTTTTTTGTTTTTACAGTATGTATTACATCCATCCTTTTGATTTGACTGACTCTGTTTTGTTATGTCACATTTGGTTTTATTCTCTTCAAAAAAAGTAGTAAGAACTGTGGGAGTAATAAAACCCAAAATGTGTAATTGTCATTGTACAAAAGAGAGGAAAAGAAAGTGCTCTAAAGGATATAACTGCATGTATATTTAAGTGTATAAGATAACCATATTACTGAGTTTTGTTGGATCATTGAACAGAACTGTTTGTGTCTCACTGTTTGAATGTCCACTTTATATGCTTTAATTTTATAACTTGAACAACTATTTCTAAGATGACAATATGTAACCTATTAACTAGTGATTTCCTACTGTTTATTTTTTCTAAAATTCTGTATAACTTGTACCCTTTTGCTGTTTTTTTTTCTTTTTCTCCTTAAATTAAAAAAAAAAAAAAGATGACAGCACTAAGTGAAACACACAAAACTGAAAAACAGCTCATTGAGCAGGATGCCATTTACTTACATAAATCAGAAGGCTTTTACATGTGCACATGTCCTGACAGCTATCTGTGAAAGCATGATGTCTGCAAAGACATCCACCAAACTAACCCAATCACTGACCACATGTGCTGGGAGGGGGAGCTGGGGGGGGGCCGCCATGGTAGTTTGCTCATTTTCTTTCTTTCTTTTTTTAAAAAATAGTGCTAAAGATTGAACCCAGGGCCTTAAGCATGCAAGGTAAATATTCTACCATTAAGCTCCACACCGAACTTTGCTCTCTACTTTTTCATTCTGCATTTTTCTATCTTGCTTGAGTTCACATATTATGTATGTGATTTAAATGCCTTAACAATATTTTTTAATAAGCTAAGATAGTATACCTACAGCTGCCTTTTCTCGGCAGCTTAGCTAACCCTAACCCTACAGCTGCCTTTTCTCGGTAGCTTAGCTATTAAGGCACTGGATCTCCCTGCCTTGGGTTTCCAGCCCATCCCCAATCCTTCTTTTCTAATAATTCAGTCTCTCCTGACTTCAAGGGCTCCTGATCACTTGCAAATATCCCCCTTGATCTTCACCTAGACCCTTCTTCATAGAGGCAGTCCCGGGGGAACACGCTTATCTGACAAGTATTGTAGACAATTATAATCACTGCAACTGTATTTCCCAACCAAAAGTAGAGACTCAAGACAAGAACGGGCCGAGGACTATCTCTGTGCAGCTCTTTTAGCCTCCTTAGTGGCTCAGGCAGGCTCAGTGCCCTCACGTGCAGGTATGCAAGGAAATGTAAGGAAATTCCAGCAAGACAGAAGATCCAGGGCAGATTTTTGGCTTCCTACACATACAAAGCTGAAACTTGCAGACTTCTGCCACACAAGACAAGGCAGGAAGGGCTGCCCAGGGTACTGGCCCCCATCTCTCTTCCTGCTGTTCACAACCCAGGATAAATGGCTGGACAGTAGTTCTGCAGAAATGTCCATGAGGAAATACCAATCCTGTCACTCACTGAAAAAGCCCAAACTCCTTTCTTTCCATAGCAGTTAATCTTAGAGGCAAGAGTTCCCTGGGGACTGATCTCTGGCATCACTCTTCTTTCCAGTAACCTTGCTTCTGTCCTGTCCACTGTGCACAGAAAATGCTTGGCTATGCCAATGGCACTGAACCCGCAAATAGAACAAATGATTCTCTTAATACTTCAACATCAAAGACCTGAATGAAGGTACCCCAGTAAACCAAGGGACTTCAGGAAGGGTGGGCAACTCCACAGGAGGTTTGCTAGGCCTTCTGCCACCAAAACTCTGGGACAGTGGCCCAGAAGTCTGCTTTTTTTTTTTCTTCCAAGACAGGGTCTCACTATATAGTTCACTATGTAACACTGGTTGGCCTTGAACTCACAGCAGTCCTCTTGCCTCAGCCTACCAAGTACTAGGGCTGCACTACCACGCTCAACTTGCCTTTTCTTTTTAAAAAAACAATCAATGACATTTAACTGTGACAGTTACCATAGGAAATCTGTATTTTTAACAAGCTCCTACTGAGGATTCTGATGCTTGAGATGTTGCTCCTGGAACTTAGGGACAGACTTTCCTCGTCAGACAAGGCCCAAGCTCCTCACTGAGTATCCACAGGCTGTGACTCTGAAGTCTCCTATTGCACCCAGCCACACGCTTCCTTTTTGACTTGCCCAACAGCCAGACCATTCCACTCCTTGGCTCTTTTTTCCCCTGTCCCACTACCCCACTATACTCAGTGTACACACTATAGGTGCCACAGCTAGTGTCAGGAAATCAGGCCTTGCTTGTATTTGATTTTGGCCTTTCTGCTGATACTGGGCAAGAGACATCCTCCGGGAGCCTCAGCCGGGCTAACACTCCGTCTCTAGGCTTGCTATGAGATTCACTGAGGTGACTAGGTCAGCACGGTGCTCAGTAAGTCTGCTCTAGCTGCCCTACCCTCTCTGCCTGACTTCACTCCTCACGGCTAAATCCCCAGGAGATGGAACCCATAAGACCACAAAATGACCCCAAAAAACAATCCTGACCCCAAGTTGCCTTTTGCTCTTCTTACCTGCCCAACATTGAAGGTCAGTGTGATGGCATAAAAGAAGTTAGAGTTGGCACTTCCTGCATAAATCCAGAGGTGCCACAGAACAGGGAAGAGCAGCGAGCAGACAATGATGATGCAGGCAAGGATGAAGATGTTCCGCAGGACTGCAAGGACAGATGATCACAATTAGGCCTGCGCTCGGTCTCTAGTACACTCCCTTTGCTGGGATTACGCCACAGGATAGAAGCCTTGGGAGCAGCTCACATGGCTCAGAGGCACAGGGGTGCAAAGAGGCAAACCTCAGACCCCTGAGTCAGTGGTCCCTATGCCCACTTCTGGTGGGAGATTCTAGGTCAGTCTTTTGGGCTTGGCAGGCTGAAGGGTAGATATTGTGAGTGAAGCCATGAATGCCTTAGATTTTCAGACAGACCATTTCAAGAAGACACCCAACCTCAGAATGTCCAAGAGGAACTCCTCCCCTCTTCCCATGAAGGTGTTATCTGGCTGTGTGGAATCATGCGTGGGAACAGCAGCAGGAAGCAGAGAGTAAAGCCCGTAGTGGGGTGTCTCTGCAGTGGCACAGCTGTGGTGTCTTAAAGACGTGTTCTTCTTAATTGGTCCCCCCAGGTCCCTTTCTTCCTCTTCAAATATAACTCACTCTCCCTTAGATGATGATTAGCAAATCTGTTTTTGACACTCTCCTTGCCCACTATCACTCCATACTGAGTTCCTCCATGAAGACCTGCTACATGGAGGTGCTGCTCACACAGGCAGGCCTGGCCTTGGGAGACACCTGGGTTAAAATCCTTCTCTGTCACTTATTAACAAGTTTCTCTAGGTCTCAGTTTCTTCATCTTTAAAATGGAGCTAAAATACTTTATAGGAGTGTAATTTAGATTAAATAATATTTGTGAAAAACTGGCATAGATGTACAACTGCGTACTGTTTTATGGCTATAACTAATTTCGATAAATAATATTTTCTTCTGCTATTTTTTCTTCTTCCCAAAAAGGACTTTATTTTTTAGACCAGTTCTACATTCAGACATTAAGCTACTCTTCTACTTTTAGTGATTCTTGTGATTACACAGGGCCCACCTGGATAATCCAAGATAATCTACCTTCCTCACACCTTTAAGTCTCTTTTGCTATGCAAGGTGACACAGTTATATGTTCTGGAACTTACGATATTTGGAGAGGATGATGAAAAAGAGGGAAGCTATTCTGACCGCTACACAACTCTCATTTTTTCCTTTTAATTTAAGAAGGGTTATCAAGTAGGATTATGTTATTTTTTAAATTTATACTGTTGAAAACTACTAGATATTACTTAAAATAAATTAATTTGTTAAAAAAACAATATATTTATAAAAAAAATTCTGTCTCCTCTGTGTTTCTGACCTTCAGGAAATTCCTTCTCCAAATCAGTTTTGGAAATTCAAGTGATGGGGGAACTCCCAAACATTCAGGCAGTTTGTCTCAGTTGTGCAATGACTGGACAGAAATGGGAAGAAAAATGGATGACACAAATGATTCTCAACTCTAGCTGCAAAATGAAATGCTGGAAGGGGAAGAAGCCCCACTGAGATGGAATCAGGGTCTATAGGCTAGGATCAGGCACCCACAAGCTTCATATTATCTCCTGGGTGATCATAATATGCAGCCTGACACCCTGACAGTCTGCCAAACAGCTGCCATTGCTCTACAGAAATAGGAATAACCAAGACAGAGCAATTCACAGTCTGAGCTACACCCCACCCCCAAAATGACAGGGGTTTGTTGTTGCTATTAAGAAGTCCTTTCTTTTGTCTGTGAAACCCCACAATTTGGACAATGGCCTAGAGGGCCTGCAAGGTCCTCTTTTGTTATATAAAATTTCTGTGATTCTAGGTTATCACAGCTGAGAGGCTAAATTCTGGACTCAGGCCGCTGAGGTTCCCAGAGAAGCGTCTGTCTCTTCTGCTACTCCAGAAGCAGGGAAGCCAAGAAAAGGGATGCTTGCACTGAAAGTTGTTGCTGGTATTATTAAACCCCAAGAAAGGAGAACAAATCTGCTTTCCATGCCTCTACACTAATATCACAATTTCTTTTTTTTTTTTCTTTTTCCTTTTTATCGGTACCAGAGATCAAACTCACGACCGCCTGCTTGCAAGGCAGGTGCTTATGCCGCTGAGCTAAATCCCCAGCCCTAATATCACAATTTCTAATTCTCAGTGATTCTTCTTCAACCCCTGGAAATTATTTTGCTGAAAATAACATATATTATTTCTAATAAGACTAACTGGTACCTGACAGACAAGGTGGCTTTTGGTCCTGTGCCTCTACCCAGGGACGGAAACTTCAGACTGAGTGACAGGGAAGTGCAGAGAGGAGAGAGTCACATGTAGCCTCTGATCTAGAAGTGACACTCAACATTCCCATGTGCTAGAAGGACCAGCATCCAAATGGCTTCTGGCCTGTGGTGACCTCTGCAGGAACAGGGAGCTGCCACTCACTCTTGCTGGTGACAGGCCAGAAGATTAAAGCTACATGCCAGAGCACATGAACTGCAGACCCGGGGCACAGGACAGCTTGTTCCAGGCCACAAGAGGCGTCAGAGATGACCAGGGCCTGAGGAAACAAAACGGCTCACCCTTCGTCAGACCTGCTAGGCCAGGAGTCAGGTTCCCCACTGCCTTCACTGGATGGCTTATCCAATCCCTGGCACCACCACAGATGAACTGAAGCTTCTGGTGCATCACATTCCCTCTCTGAGTCTCAGACACTCAGAAATAAAAATTCACTTGAAAAATTCAGTCCTATCAGGAGGAACATAAAGGAGTTTCAAAAGTCAGGGTGATGATGTTTCCTTTCTTAAATTATTGGCTAGGTACATGGGAATTCACTATGTAATTATTCTTCAGGATTTCCTCTTTTTTCTTTTTCTGCTCTAAGTAGTACTTGGGATTGAAGTCAGGGCCTTGTTCATGCTTGCCAGATGCTTTACCACTGAGCTGCACCAGTCCTTTCATTTTATATATTTTTTTTTTGAGACAGGGTTTTACTAAATTGCCCAGGACCTCAAATTTGTGATCTTCTTGCCTCCTCCCAAGGACCTGGATTATAGGTGTGTGTCACCTTTCTTGGCTTATTTTATCAATATTCTTTTAGCTCTGTACAATAGTTAATGAAACAAAAAAACCCCACAATCTTCTCCAGCCCTTTGGCAGCTGGTTCCTTAGCTGGGCTACTGCAGGCTGGCGCGAGCTCTACCACCAGGCTGCTTCCTAACACAGTAAGTGCACATCTGCCTGACTCACCCCAGGCCCCGGCTCCACAGAAGCCAGCATCTGGGGCTCACATTCAGGGCAGAGCCAGTTCCACTTTTCTTCCCTATTGTCCAGTTCAGGAAACTTGAAAGGTACAGCAGGACAGGCACATTAGCACTGGCAACCAGGATTTGAACTGGATTCCTGACCACATTAATATACTCAACTAGGTCCGTACACTGCCCAAATTCTCTGCTCACGCCTCAAGGCTGAAGGTGATCATTGCTGGTATAATGACTCAGAGTTGTTAAGTCCCAAACATGAGTACTCCTTTCTGCAGCTACAGTGCAGGGTAGCAGCCACTACTCTTCTGTGTGGGAGCTAAGCCTGTAAATATCTGGCCCAACCAGCCGGCAACAGCATCTATTACATCATCCAGGTGTCTGGAAACTTCATCTTTCTTCGTTGTGCCTCATTGCCTCAAAGGGCATAAAATACTTTGTTTGAAGTTTTGAAAAATATAGTTATTTCAGTGACTCTAGCACCAAGCTGGAAGCTTTGATGATGGAAATATGGGCCCCTGCCTAATTATTACCGATGATGATAGAAGCACTGTTATTAACACATTTTCTTTATTAAACTCCCTAATAGACAATGTCCTCATTTGATTTTTGTTTTTGTTTTCTGATACATGGTTTCACTCTGTAATTTAGTCTGTCTTGAACTCACTGTATAGTTTAAGCTCGCCTTAAACTCATGACACTCTTGCCTCAGCCTTGAGGGTGCTGGGATTACAGGTGTGCATCACCCCACTTGGAAGTCACATTTGATACATGAAAAAAATCAGAGGCTAATAAACATTCAGTGGCCAAATTTGGTGACATAAGCCTATAATCCAAGCTACTCAGAAGATTGAGACAAGAGGATCACAAATTGAACGCCAGGCTGGGCAACTTAGTAAGATCCTGCCTCAAAATAAAATTTTTTCAAAAAGGCTGGCTGAGTTGGGCATGGTGGCTCACCTCTATAACCCCAGCACTCAGAAGGCTGAGGCAGAAGAATTGCCATGAATTTGAGGCCACCTGGGCTACTTAGTGAGTTCAAAGTTAGCCTGAACTACATAGTGATACCTGGTCTCAAAAGACAAAAAAGCAGGGAGAGGGCTGAGACAGTAGCTCAGTAATCCCTGGGCTCAATCCTCAATACCCACTCCATCCCTCCACTCCAAAAAATTAAAAACTTTGCCTAAGAATACATAGCCTGTGACAGAAAAGTGAGGACGCAGATTCAAGTCAGTTTGTCTGAAAACTGGGTTCAGCAATGTGGAATCAAAGATACTGAGAGAAAGAGAATGCCCTGCGGGAAAGCTAGCTAAGGAGAAACAACCTACTTTCATGGGAAGAAGAGTGGTGTCTCCATGACCTGCCTTGTCAGACTGGGGCATGCTGATATGTTTTAGTAACCTCATGTTTTGTCAGTTGCCAGAATGCTGGGGGCCCCAGGCCGACTCAGCCCCCTGGACTGAGTGACTCTTGTCTGTACAATGAGGATGCTATAGGCAAAAGATGCTGCTTCCTCCTCCCAGTAAGCTGGGACTGAGCAGCATACTGCTGGGCCTCCCTACAGGAGCTGCCCCACAGCTCACCCACCCACTCGGCTGTTTACCTTTGCTGGGGCCTACGCTAACAGGTAGGTTTCCTACTGGCAGTTGGTCAGTTTCACTTCCTGGTTGACACCCAGATAATCCCCCAAAACAACAAAGACTCACTTCTTCTGGAGCCTGCACTCCCTGGGTTCATTGCTGACACTCTGTTGTGCAGCCACAGCAGAAGGGAAACAGCTGGGTCACTGACACTGTCTCCTTAGTGAGGTTTAAAAAGTCCCTGCTGTAGACATCTGTCAATACTTCCCAGTGTTAGGTTCTATGCTGGATGTTCGTGACAAAGAAGCAAAGGGGTCATGATATCTACCCTACAGAAACTCCAGACACAGCAAAGAACCACCAGAGCGGGGTACAAGATCAACTGAGGGAAGTATCAGGGCCTAAAGGACACCATTACACTATTTTCTGAGGAGAGAATGGGCAGAGCTGAGCCAAGTCTTCATGGTAGGCAGGAAGTCTGGTGTCACTCATCAATCTCAAGGGACTCTGGTAAAATGTTGGGGGATGATTCTGAGCCCAAAGCTGGACTTGCTCTGTGTAATGTGGTAGCCTTGCTACTTGTAGCTTCTTAAATTTGGTCTTTTTTTTTTTTGGTACCAAGGATTGAACTCACAACCTTGGGCTTGCCAGGCAGGCACTTATGGCTTCTTAAATTCGAATTTAAATTACAAATCTAGTTTCTTGATCACATTAGTCACTACTCTGTTGAACTATGCAGATATTGGACATTTTCATTGTCACAGAAAGCCCTGTTGGACAGAGCAGAGGAGAGGCTCACAGATCTAGCTTCTAAAACTAGCCATTCTCTTTAGTGGTCATCAATGGTTTTGATTTTTGTTTTGGTATGAGGTAGTGTCTCACTATGTAGCTCAGGCTGGCCTTGAATTCACTATGTAGTCCAGGCTAGCTTTAAACTCATGGCCATCCTCCTTTTCAGCCTCCTGAGTGCTGCGACTACAAGTATGTACTACCATGCCTAGCCCAGTCACATGATCCAACTTAAGAGGGTCTACCTTTCTGTACCTCAGTTTTCTCTTCTGCACAATACTTACCTCAAAGACTGGTGTGAAGATAAAATGAACCAATGATGTAACACTCTTACAAGCCTAGAATACAGTAAGTGCTCGGAGAGTGGTATTTATGTTTAATATCAATACCAGTCATAGCACCAGAGGGTAGACACCACTCCTAGTGCTGCCTGTTCAGCAGATGCCCAGTAAATGCCTATCAATTCCTTTTCCCCTGGCTGTTTCATTCAGGCCCAGACTAACACAAACCTGCCACCCACAGGGAGAGCTGGAATACTCACATCGGTAGAGATGATTCCACACAGGGAAGAAGGCCATGTAAAGGGCCACATCCCCCACTGTCGGATAGGACTTGAAGATGGAGATGATGGCAATCTGGATGAACATGAAGAAGATGGGGTGCTCCCTAGGGCGGGACAGGAAGACAGACAAAGATCAGCCAGGAATCAAGTCCATCGTGACCCTACCTCTCAAACAAAAAATACTTCTAAGGGCACTTCAGGTATGGGCTAGCTTGCTACCCAGATGACAGGGACTAACTAGGCCTCAGAGGCAGGGCAGAAAACTACAGGGACCCAGAAATGCCCTGAAGAGGTGAGGAGGGTCTGGCAAACACTAGGAAACCAACTAGTGCCATTTCCCATTATTAGCCACTCCCTGCTTTTAGCAGCTCTGGACCTTTCCCCCAGGAGACATAGAGGAAGAAAACAAGTGAAGTCAGCTTCTTCTTATCAGGCTTAAATAACTACTTGTCAGAGCCATCAAGCAGCCTCTCTTGTCAGAAGGTCCTATGACAACAAGTCTCAGGGCAGGGAGTGCTTCCTGGCTGGTGCTCTGCTTACTGACAATATGGTAGTGAAGTCAGCAGGCCTTGATGTCCAGAAAGAAAACTGAATTATAGGCAGTTACTTTAGCTTGTAAGGGTTGGAATTCTTACACCAACTAGTAAGAGTTTAAATTATGATTCTAAATTAATAATAGCCAGGGATATAGCTCAGTGGCACAGTGCCTACCTGGCAAGTGGAAGGTCCTGAGTTTGATTCCCGGTGACAAATAAACAAATAAATAAACAAACAAACTAATAATAAATGACAGCAAAAGCAACCACTTCCTGAACTCTTTGTGCTAAATTCAGGGCAAAACCTTTTCTGCATCATCATCTCAAGTGATCATCACAACCTCAACCACTCCTCAAAGCAGGCAGTTCTGCCCTCCATCCTTCACAATATGTGATATGAGGTTCAGAGAAGCAAGTTGAGTTGATTAAGTCTGTAAACTGCAGCTGGCTGTCTCCAGACTTTGTAAACACCATGCTGCTCTTGTGAGTACCTCACTTGCCTCACAGCCCTGGTCAAGGGATAGTGGAGGATAAAGCTCAACTCCAGTGCTTCTCCAAGAGTGGACTGAGTGTGAAAGGGAAATGAAGAGGAAGAGGCCAGGTCTATAGCCTTTCTAGTGACACTAAACACATGTACATGACCTCTTTCTTCATAGAACCTGGAGGCTTACGCTAGCAGATCTTCTTCAGAGGTCTGGCTTCTCTGAAGCCAGGATGATGAACCATATCCAGGGCTACTGTAAGTTCTCTCCCTCAGGAGCTTGGCCAAGCACAAAGGGATGATCCAGCAGAGATTGTGGTGCCATAAAAATCCATGTCTGAATTCCAGTTCTGGGGCTTGTGAGCTGCCATGACTCTGGAAAAATTGTTCTACCTCTCTGAGCATCGATTTGCTCAACTATAAAATAGGAGTGGTGAAAATAAGTTATGCCAGGCTCCACAAATTGCTAGTATGATTATGTTTCAGAGAGCCTAAAAAGGTGTCTAGGATGGAGAAGCCTCAACACATTTTAGCCCTTTCATACTGCAGAAGAGAACAGACGATCTCTTTTGAGAGAAACTGATCAGAACATGATTAGGTAGAGCTGCAGATGGCAACCCTCCCAATTAATCCATCCTGAATCTCCTCAGACAGTCACTAGGCTGCTGATGGAGGACATTCAGTCAGATCCACTCTTCCCAAAGACATCCTCCATACAATACCTGCTCTTGCCAAAATCATGAGTGGACATGGTAGCAATCTCTACCCAAGCATCTCAAGGTAAGGCGAGGGGACTTTCAGGGCTTAAAAGTTACTATGTGCCTCTTAGCTGCTACTTTTGGCCACTGAGGCAGCCAAGGACTGGGTTCCTCAGCCAAGGATGTCATAAACCTAATGGCAAGTGTAGCCATTAAAAGAGCATTTGTAAGGACACAGGGGGACCAAGGAACAAAGCAACTTACTTTAGCTTGATGGCTAAGGGAATGGTGTAGAAGAAGACGTTGATCTGAAACACGCACACAAAGAAGAGGCTGAAGTGCTCAAACATCTCTGCAAAGAAGTACCAGAAAAGACCAATGTTTGGAGTGAGATCTGGAACAGAAAGTCTGGAATTAAGAAAACACAGAGAGAGAAAAAAAAGCTGAGTTACACATGTGCTTTGCTGTTCATTTTCTCTTACAGACTTGAGGTCACAGCTGGGCAACCAAGGATGACTTCCTCCCTACAGAGATGAGGATGAGAAGGGTTCTCCAAGTTCCTTAGACATAGATGAGTAAGCAGCAAAACAAGGAAGACAAAACAACAACAGAGAATGCTAAGCTATAATAAATATAGACTAAGCCAAAAATATCTGAATTGAGGGAGGGATTCATCCTAAAATCAAGAGATTAGCCTGCCCTTTCTGGACCAGGTCAGTTTATAAGCAGGAGTTGCTGAGCACTGTAACCAAGCAGGAAAAGATTTAAATAACCAAGATCTATTTTTGGCAGTCCAGAGGAACCAGCTCAGAGCCCTACTCCTCCCCCATTGTTGCTCCATCCCCACAGCAGGACCTGAAGACTGCACCTGAGCCTGCAGTGATACCCAAGGAGCTTCAGGATTCACCAGGTGGTTCTTCTAGTATCCTCAGAGCACAATGAGACTTTAGGGTTTAACTGGAAAACTTATTGTCTGGTTATATCGTATAAAATTGGCTGGAATTCTGGCTCCTCTGAAAGTATATATAGTGTGTATATTATTTTTATTTGTTTTCACTTTTTCTTTTTTGAGAGAAGGTCAAGTTGAACTTGCTGTGCTCAAACTCCTGACAATCCAGCTGCCTCAGCCTCCCAAGCGTTGGGATTACAAGCATGTTCCACCATACCTAGCTATGTGCACATTACTTTTATTTAAAAAAATTTTTTTTAAATCTGTTTGTGCAGGGAATTGAATCTAGGGCCACCAGTATGCCAGGCAATTGCTCTAGCCCTGACCTATATCTCTAGCCCTATGTTATATTTTTTATTTCAAAAAGATACAGAGAAGCTGGGCATGATGGCTCACGCCTGTAATCCCAGCACTCGGGAGGCTGAGGCAGGAGGATCGTTGTGAGTTCGAGACCAGCCTGGGCTACAAAGTGAGCTCAAGGCCAACCAGAATGCATGGTGAGACCCTGTCTGAAAAAAAAAAAACCCAGAAAAACAAAAAACCCCAAAAAGATACAGAGTTCTTCACCAGGCATCACAAACTCCCATCCAAATCAGAGTATAAAGAGCTAAAAGACTAAACTGTTAGGATGCATGAGATGGGTTTAACTCAAGGAAGCAGCCTAGAGTCCCAAATGGAAGTTCTGCTTGCTATTCTAAATCCTTTCCCCACCCAGACAGGGTTAAGTGTCTGTCACTCACCAGACTCACCCAACAGTTAACCCTCAGCAGCCTACAGATGTTGGCACATGCACAGTATTTGGAAATGACTAGGAATTCATCAACAGACACCTGGGTAGCACTGCACTACTGCAAACCCACATATGTTTTCTCTAAAGGTCTGACATATACCAGGTGCCTTTATAGTTACTAAACATCAGCAGCTCCCCACCCCCACACCCAGCTACGAAAACCAATGAAATCCCTTGCAATGAAGAAATATATCCATTCTCCTCTGGAACTGAACCTCATTTCCTAGTTGGAGGCTGGTAGCTGCTTTGGGTGCTGCTAGGGACTGCTCTTTTATCCCACTAGATCAAAGGTGTCTGTAGCGCACTTGCTCTCAAAGTGTGTTCACTCACTGGACCACCACCAGCAGCAGCATTTGAAAACTTCAGAAATGTAAATTATTGGCCTCTACCTGGACCTCTGAGCCTGGGCCAACAATCTGGGTTTAACAACCCCAAAGGGGCTCTGAAACATCTTAAAAGTTTGAGGATCCTTGTCAAAGCTGCCTCTGGCCCTTTCATTCTGATTCCAGCAGGAGCTACAAAAACCAAATTACTTGAGTTTTCTAATGAGGTCTTTACTTACATGAAGCCATAGACTGCAGGAATGAAATCCCAGGAGCTGAGAAGGAAGAAGGAGAGGCAAATGATTACCACGAGGCTCCCCATATACATCATGGCATATTCCCAAGAGAAGATCCAGAAGGCTCTACTCTTCATTTTCACGGGTATGTACTGCCGCTAGGAGAGAGGGCAGAACAAGACATTTAGGAATGCCAGAGACAGAGAGGACCTATCAGTTTAAAACCAAAGATCCCTCTTGCAAGACCATGCCATGATACACAGGTTTACAATTTCACTTTAGTTAGATGAGAAATATACAGTAAGCATCTAAGTAAGTCTGAAGTGCATAAACTCTGACTTGAGACTCAGGAACACCATTCTAGGATGTGTCCTTGAGACAAGATACAAATGAAAGGATAATTCATTACACTGTAAAGCCTTCAACAGAGCAACACACAAAAATAAGTATGTTAAATGGCATCAGGTACACTATTTAGCAGATTAAATGAATAAGCCACATTAACATATGCCAAACATAACTAGACCTCAAAAACTGTGGTGTCATAAAAGTCATAAAAGAAAGCCACAAAACAATCTGCATAAAATGAAAATACTTATGTGATTCTTTGAGAGTGTATAAATTATTTATAGATATATAAGAATATGTCTTTAAAAAAGAACATATCTGTAGAAGTTTTATAAAACACAGATTAGGAAAACATACTATATTGATAACAACATTAGCTTTTCTTTTTTTTTTTTTTTGTGGTATCAGAGATTGAGCTCATGACCTCAGGCTTACCAGGCAGGTGTGTAGGCCACTGAGCTAAATCCCCAGCCCCAGCTTTCAGGAAGAAGAGAAGAATATATATCTTTACATTATTTTATTAAATATGAGGAAAAAAACAATTTAGAAAAAAAATCTGGGGGCAGTACTTGAACCCAAGGTCTTCACACTGAGATACATCATAGGCCTTATTTAAAAAAAAAAAAAAACTTTAATAATACACGTTTGTAGTACATAATAATTACACTGAATGTAATGAATTGGTACATATACATAACACATCTCAATTCTTTTTTTCCCCTTTCCTCTCCACCCAATTTTTTTTTTTTTTTTTTGTCTTTTTCGTTTTTATCGGTACCAGGGATCGAACTCACGACTGCCTGCTTGCAAGGCAGGCGCTTATGCCGCTGAGCTAAATCCCCAGCCCCTTCCACCCATTTTTTAAAATAAATTCTTGGAAGTACCATCAGATTCATTTATGGTATGCTTCTCAAATTATTATAAAACATAGATTAAACAGTTTTTTGCCAAACAGGCAAAAAACACATAAAACACTTGTTACTAAGTCAAGGTAAATTTTACGATGTATTAGCTGTGTCATGTACAGATACAAATTCTCTATGATGAATGTGATCATTATGTATATTTAATATGTACCAATAAAATTAGATTTAAAAAAATTTATGAGGAAAAAAATAGACACATTGACCATGCTGGATTCTAGTAACTTTCTCTCTTTCTTTTTTCCCATTGTCTGACTTTTACTTTGTACTTTATTTATATTTTGGCTTTCTCATAGAAGAGAAATCATGAGACATTTAATCTTCTGCATCATTTACTTCACTTAACATTATGATCTGAAGGGATGCCAATTTTCCTACAAATAACTTAAGTTTATCCTTCTTTATGGCAGAATAGTACTCCATGATATAACCCACAGAGTATAACACTATTTTTTCATAAAGGTATGGGTATGTCAAAATCTTGTTTATTCTTTAGAATATTTCTACTAATAAATTATTAATTTTAATTTTGTTTTATTATATTAAATGGTGCTTAACACAGAAATATCACAAAAGTAAAGTACTGCATTTTTACTATTTACTGTTTATAACAAAGCAGCAAAATTTTCAACACTGACTGGTGTACAAAGTCTAAAATAGAACAGAAATAAATTCTTATATGAACCACCATAAAAATATCAATAGCAGTCTACCAAAAAAAAATCTTTAATTATGACACCTAAGTCAATCTGCACACATGACAACATGTTCCATATACACGTACTGCTTACACTGACAGCACATGTGTTTTGCTTTCCTGGCCTTTTTGAAGAACATACTTGATATCTCACTGGTCTTACTACTTTGTGAGAAGGTTCTTACTCTATTATACAATGTGTAGTTAACAGGAACATAAAATATCAATAAAATAAAGTATTAAATTCTTAACATGTGGGGGCTGGGGATTTAGCTCAGGAGCATAAGTGCCTGCCTTGCAAGCAGGCAGTCATGAGTTCGATCCCTGGTATTGATAAAAAGGAAAAAGACAAAAAAAAAAAATTCTTAACATGTATTGCACATTTAGAATAAACATCAATATGTTTATATCAGCTGTGTACTTGCTTATAAAACCTAAAAGATAACATCAGAAATAAATTCCTATATCAACTACCATGAAAATATCAATAACATTCTACAAAAAAGAACCTTTAGTTCAATTATCGTACCTGAATAAGAAAATAAGATGTCAATAAAATACCAAATGTGTAATGAGTGCTTAGAATGCACATCAACATTTTCACATCAGCCATGAACTCGCTTACAAAATCTAAGAAGTGGGCCAGTGTTATAGCTCAGTGGCACAGCACCTGCCTGGCAAGCTTGAGGTCCTGAGTTTGATTCCCACTATATAAAAAAAAAAAAAAACACCCTTAAGAGATAATATCAGAAATAAAAATCTATGTGACCTAACATGAAAATACCAATAGAACTTTACATCAAAAATAATCCTTGCTCTCCCCCAAGGCAGTATTCACACATGAAAATTACATGTTCCATACAAGAGTATTGCTTATACTGATAGCATGCATGTTTTGTTTTCCTGTCTTTTCTTGCAGGACACAGTTGACATTTTTTTTGGTTTGTTTTCCTGTTGTACAGTAGGTCTTTGGGATGTTGTGTCTGCTTTTTTGCTTGTTAGCTCACCAGTGTGCTGCACAATTTTTTGTGTAGTTCCCTGAGCAAAAACATTTTGTTTTTCCTCTGCTATAAATCATCTCTCTCTCTCTCTCTTTTTTTTTTTTTTTTTTTTTGGTCTTTTTTGTTTTTATCGGTACCAGGGATCGAACTCACGACTGCCTGCTTACAAGGCAGGCGCTTATGCCGCTGAGCTAAATCCCCAGCCCCTGTAAATCATCTCTTATGAGTTCCAGTCCCCTAAGAAAATTTCTCCATGGTATTTTGCACTTGTTATTTTTTTTTTTTTGGTAAATTATCAAACTATTTAGGCTATACATGTTTAGGATCGAGTAAAACAACCATTGGCCAATGCTCTGTGTTTTGAGTGACATTAGTTACTACATAACTTGTCGACAATATCTACTCTGCTTTGGTTTTGTTGTAGAAAGTTTCCATCTCAAGCTTCCATTTTGTTGAGGTTTCCCTATCAATATTTTCAACATGGGGCCAGAGATATATAGCCCAGTGGCACAGCACCTGTCAAGTGTGAGGTCATGAATTTGATTATCAAAAAAATAATAAAAAGAAAGAAAAAAGAAAAAAAATATTTCCATCATGGTGCAATGTTGACACTAGCAGTTTTTCTATGCCTCATATGAGGCCAATGTAAATCTTTCTGAAATCCATAAGTTATATTACACAATTTTCTGTTCTGACACTGCAACACTTCATTTGGAATTTCTGCTTTATTCTTATGCAGTTTCTGCCTGATCAACCTGCTCAGTTAGCAAATTGACATCAATTGGAAACTGGTAAATCAATAGTCAAATGCCACATTCTAATTACTTTGGGAGATGGAAGCAACAAATCCGTTCACTGAATCATTCAGTTTATTACTATATGAATAAGGGCCTAATGGTTGAGTTCCAGGATAAATTTCTAAATTGATAACCTAGTAAGTTTTTACATCTGCAAGGCTATAACTTTTTTTCTTTCCTTTTTTTTATCTTTTTGAGACAGGGTCTTAGTGTGCAGTTTGGACTGGCCTTAAACTCACTTTGTAGCCTACACTGGTCTCAAACTTGCAATAATCTTCCTGCTTCAGTCTCACAAAAGCTGGAATTATAGGCTTAAACCACCATGTCCAGCTAAGGCCATAAATTTTTATGTCACATTTTGACTCATCACATTTCCATAAGTCTTTTACATTCCTGTGACAATGAGAAATCCCTGCTAAGTACAGCAGATCTATGAATACTTTCAGTTCACCTAGTAAAGTGTTATAATAAGTACATTTTGAATATGGCTTCTGGTGCATACAGAACATTTTACATGTATTTCAGCCTTTGTGTATTTTCACAGCATCTTCTAGCATTTCATCTGTTATAATTTCCAGTACTGAATGGCAGTGTTGGCATTCTATCCAACATGTCTCATCCTCTACAAGACCCTCACTATATTTTTGGACCTGGTTCTAATATTGGATCATTCCATTTGGTTATGTGACAATTTTGCTACATTTCACCTAGTCAAATATGTACTCACATTGCTGTCTTGTCATTTGTAACATGGAGGTCTGCTTCCCCTGTGTCTGTATCACTTGATTTTTGCTCCATTTCACTGCCACAGGTACTTTGGTTCACATGGCCAACAGCAAAATCATCATCATCATCATCATCATCATCATCCACCCACACCACTCTTCTATTATGAAACATATATTTTACTGTGATGGCTTGGCTTCATCATCCATGCGTGAGCAATCTTGATGATTCATTTTTGACCTCCTCCAAAACTAACATCTGGTTTCTCATTTGCTATTGTTCTGAATCGGGCTACTTCTACCAAAAAAATCAAAAGAAAACTTTTCGAAAACCAAATCCTATGGCCAAGGATGTACCTCAGTGGCACAGTGCCTGCCTGGCAAGCATGAGATCCTGAGTTCAATTCCTGGCACCAAAAAAACAAAACAAAACAAATCCAAACCATGGCTGGTGCAGTGGCTCATGCCACTTGGAAGGCTGAGACAGGATTGCAGCAGGTCTGGGGCCAGTGTGGATTACATGGTGAATTCAAGCCTAGCCTCAACTACAGAATGAGACTCTGTCTCCAAACAAACAAAAAAATCCTGGAGTGGTGTGGGTGCATTATACCTTCATGATTCTCAAAAGAAACATACACAAAACCTGTTAGATGGAGCATCATGGGGGTATAAATCCTGGTTTGACAATACTGCACATGTGCACAAACCTTGCATTTCATACTACCAACCGGGTAAACACAAAGATTGCTTTCTGTGTCCCCCAGGCACAGCCACTGAGACACACATAGTCGGCTATTATTACACTAAAGTAAAAATTGATGATAGAAAAGAGATGTGTTTTAATTTGCATAATGGTCAGCAGTGTTAAATAATTTTTCCATGTATTTATTGACTACATCTGTGAAGTATCTATTCTTTACAGATGCCCATTTTTTGACTATGTCTTTAAATTGGGGGGGGATTACATTTTTTGTGTTCTTTATATATTCTAGATATTATTTCTTTGAGAAATATCTGGCAAAAATTTCTTTGCCATTTTGTAGGTTGTCTATTCACTCTGTGGGTGGTTTGCTTTGCTGTGCAAAGCCTTTTAGTTTGATGTAATCCCATTTATTGTCTCTGGAATTATTTCTTGTGCAACTAGGGTTATATTAAAGAAGTCTTTGCTTATGTCTATGTCTTCAAGGATTTTACCTATTCTGTCTGTTTTAATGCTCACAACTGGGCTGTAAGTTGTGTATCTTGCTGCCAGGCAGCTTGAAGCACTGGTGGTACATGTATGAAACTGCCCCTTCAAGGGACTTTTTATTAATTAGTAAAAAAATTGATAAAAGTGATTAGATCTGCTTATACCACAAGCAGTACAAGCTACCCAATAGGACAGTCACGCATGCAAGAGCAGTGGTTCAAGCTGCTTAGAACATGCTAATATTTAACCCACTTTTATTTTGTTTCATATATGGTAGAGATATGGGCCTAGGTTCAATCTACAGCATGTAGATAGCCAGTTTCCTCAACATTATTTAGAAGCCATCATTTTGCCAGTGAAAAGTATTTTACCCCTTTGTTAAAAATAAGGCAGCTAGCTCTAGGGTGTATGGGCTAAGCCTCCGATGACTGGAACTTGAGGGTGGGGCCTGTGTTCAAAGCTGCCTGGGTAAGGTCCAAGATGGCGGCCACATGCTAAAACCAAGGTAAGGGTGGCAGCAGCGGTTCACATTGTCATCACCTTGAAGACCAAGCCTGACCCACATTCTAGGGCTCATTTGATAGGCTGTTAAGAGGAATAGCCTAGAGCAATGTCAGGAGCCTGTGCAGCTGGGTGACCTTGGCTTGCAGAAACTTCTCAGTGGGAGTTCCTGGATTATCCTGTATAAGGCTCACCCAGCTGCCTCCCAAAGTGGTTGATTCTTGGAATAAGAGGGTCGTGTTTGGAGTATATGACAACATCAGGATTCTGAGAGACCTTGAAAAGCACCTCGAAGACCTGATTACAGGCCCCATATGACTTCAAGGTTGGAAGGGAAATGAATTGCAGCAATGGATCCAAAAGAAGAAAATGGTTGGAAATAGAATGTTCACTGATGACCTGCACAACCTTTAAAAATAAATAAATAAATAAATAAAAATTATATATATATATCAGCTATCTCTACACACACCTTAATCATCATGGGAAGTACTGTTAGAAGAAAAGTTTGAGCTCTGCAGAAGAGGCACATCTACCTCCCCGGAAAAGGGGGCCAGGATTTTCCCTATGAGGACAGGATTTTGCATGCTCACTAATAAAATGGAGATCTGGGATCTTTAAAAAAAAAATGTAGCTGAGTGTGCCTGGAATGCTATCTGCAGCCTTTATTCTGTTCCACTAATCTGTAAGTTTGTTGTTGCTTTTTGTTTTGTTTTGCTTCCAGTATCGTGCTGTTTTTATCACTGTAGCTTTGCAGTATAACTTGAGGCCTGGGTTTGTGATGCCCCTGCCTTATCCATATTGCCCCTAATTACTTTTGCTATTCTAGGTATCTTCTGGTTCCATATGAATTTTAGGATTTGTTATGGTTTGTGTCTGGATGTCCCTCGAAAAATTCATGTAGTCATGGAAGTGCTTTTTGGAGCATTTGGGCTTGTAGAGTCTGTGACTGATTTATGGCCAAATGCTGGGATTATAAGTGTGAATGATACACCCACCCTGAGGTGGGTAGTCTACATACAATATAAGGGACAGAAAGAGTCTTCTTACAATCCTCTTTTTTCACTCGTGTTGCTTTGGCTGTTTTCTGCCACCATGCCACATGCCACCATGCCACTCCACTGTCATGAGCTACCCTGTCTTGGAGTCAGCAGATATGGACTGAAACCTCCACAAACTGTGAGCTAAATAAATCTTTCCTTCCTTAATTTTGGGTGTCAGGTATTTTGTCTCAGGACAAGGGAAAATTAAGCAAGACAGAATTTGGTACCAGAGGAGTGAGGTCGTTGCTATGACTATTCCTGACCATTTGGTTCAAGAGCTTTTGAAAATGGCTTGTGGGGAGATTTTGGAAAGGTTTAAAATGTTGACTGCAACAGTAGTGCTGGAACACCTTAGGCAGTTCTGTATGAGAGATTCTGCTCAGAAGACCAGAAGGCTGATAGAAATTCTGCCAGTAAAGACAAGGCTCAGGAGGTTTTTGCTAGGAAGGAGGACACTGGTTGTTAGACTCCAAATGATATATTATGGCTTGGCAAAAACTTTATCTGCATTTTGCTCATGTCCAGAGACTGCCTGAGACTGAGATTAAGGCTGGTGGATTCATTAATCTGGCAGAAATTTCAAGGCAGTCAAATGTTGAGGTAATGGCATGGCTATTGTTGGGGGCTTTTTGCCAGATGTATGTTGCAAACCCAAAGCAAAAAGCCCAGCAGGATGCTTTTTTTTTTTTTTTTTTTTTTTTTTTTTTTTTTTTTTGTCTTTTTGAGACAGGGTCTCTCTAAGCAGTTCAGGCTGGCCTTGAGCTCACTTTGTAGCCTAGGCTGGTCTCGAACTCGCAATGATCCTCCTGCCTCAGGCTCCCGAGTGCTGGGATTATAGGCATGAGCCACCACACCATGCTCAACAGGATGTAGAGACCTTCAGAAAGGAAGGTCCAGTAAGGCTGTGGACTGCAAAGATAGAGCTGAGGAGATCTTGACTGCTGAGAAAGGAACAGAATATAAAAGGCCTGAGGGCATCACAAGAAGCAAGAAGTCTCCAACTTTTATAGCCTCAAAACTGCAAAAGTAAAAGACTTTGCTTTGAGGAGAAAGCCACCATGTTCCACAATGGTGGTGGGTTGTACCAAGTTCCAAAATGGCAGCCATTGCAACAGGTTCCAGAATGGCAATAGCATAGAGAATGGGCTCCTCAGAATCAAGTTCAGAGTGCTCAGCAATCTAGGCACTTAACCCCTACAACCAAGAAAGAAGAAGGCCTGGCTACTGCTCCAGCTGGCAGCAGACCTTGGCATCATCCATATGGTAGTGGTTTTAAGTGCATGCAGAATGCAAGAGTTCTGAGGTCAAAAAGGCTTCCACCCAGATTTCAGAAGACAGCCTGAGAGGCCAGAGTGTGTGTCCCTGAAGGAAATACGTGAATCTGTGAGTGTGAAGTCAGAGGTTCAGTGGATATCCCACAAGTTTGGAGAAGCCAGGAATGTGAACTGTCTGGGGAAACCTGCAATGATGAGCAGAGTGGGCTCAAGAAAGAAGCTGTGAGCATACACCACTGGAAGTGTCAATGGGGTGGAGTCATGCAAACCATTTGGAACTTACTCCAGATTGCTTTGGATGTTCCACATGGAACTATAGGACTTAATGTTTGGTCTCCTGGATTTTGGACTTGCTCTGCTCCCAATACTTTGTATTCCCCATTTCAAGCTTGTGGAATGGAAATGTCTGTCTTGTGTCACTGAATGTTGGAAATGTTTAACTTTTCATTTGTACAGGGGCTCACAGCTAAGAGTAGCCTTAGATCTCAGAGGAGAGTTGGATTTTTCAGCAATGCTGAAACTGTTAGGATTTTGACAACTCTTAGAGGTAGACTAAATGCCTTTTGTATAAAAGATGTGCATGAGTCTTTGGGGGGCCAGAGGCAGACTCTTATGGTTTGGCCTTCATGCAGCCAGGGGGGCAGGCTTCTATAGTTTGTGTTTGATTCATGGTCTAATGCTGGGATTATAGGTGGGAGTGCTACACCTCCATAGAATGGACAGCCTACATACAACATAAGGGACAGAGAGAGTCTTCTCTCCTTTTGTGCTGCTCCCTTTTTGCTAATTACTTTTGCTGTTTTCCACCGCCACGAATTGTTGCTCCTTTGTCACGCTACCTGTCTTGGAGCCAGCTGATGAAACTTCCAAACTGTGAGCTAAATAAACCTTTCCTTCTTAAATTTTGGTATTAGGTATTTTGTCTCAGCAGTGAGAGAAAAATAACTAACACAGGATTGTTTCCTCTATTTCTGTGTGGAATGCTATTTTGATTGGGATTATGTTAAATCTGTATAACAGTTGTTGGAAGTATGGCCATTTGAATTATATTGGTTCTGTCCAACCAGGAAAAGGGGATATATTTCCATTTTCTGACTTCTTCTTCAATCTTTCTGTTTCTCAGAAAGAGAAAGTATTTCATTTTTCTCAACACTGTTGTGAAAGGTATTACTTCCCTAATTTCTCTCTTGGTGTAGAGGAATGCTACTAATTTTTGAGTGCTGATTTTGTGTTCTGCTACACTGCTGAATTTGGTTATTAATTCTAGGAGTCTATTGGTTAAATTAATGGGGTCTTGTATGTAAAAGATCATGTCATAGCAATTTAAGTTTTTCTTTTTCTACCAATATCCCTTTTACTTCTTTCTTTTGTCTAATTGGTCTGGCTAATGATTTAAGACCTACATTGAACAAGAGTGGTGATTAGACATCTTTGCCTTGTTCCTAATTTTAGAGGAAAATATTAGGCTTCTCTCCATGTAGTATGGCATCTACCATTGGTCTGTCATAAATGGCTTTTATTGGATTGAGATAAAGACCTTTTTTATTTATTTTCTTTAGATGTAAGAATTAACCACTATAAACTTCCTTCTTAGGACTATATTTCATTGTGTTCCATAGATTCCAGTAAGATGTACTGGCATTATCATTTGCTTGTAGGAACTGTCTAATTTATTCCTTAGCCATCTATGACCCTTGGACTATTCAACAGGATATTGTCTAATTCCTTGTGTTTGCATAGTTTCTGTGGTTTCCTTTACCACTGATTTCTAGTTTCATTACACTATGATCTGTTAATATGTGTGGGATAATTTTAATGCTTTTGCATTTACTCAGCATGTTTTTCACTATTTAGTTCAGGCTAGTTTTGAACTCACTATGTACTTCAGCCTAGACCCATGACGGTCCTCCTACCTCAGCCTTCCATGTGCGGGGACTACAAGCACGTACCACTACACCCAGCCTAAGTATGCTTTATAGTCTGTTATATGGTCTATTTTGGAGAAAGTCCTATGCGCTGCTGAGAAGAATGTGTATTTTGTTGTTGGATGGAACATACTATAGATATTATATCCACTTATTGGGAGATTTGGTTCAATTTCTTTGTTGATGTTTTGTGTAGTTGACCTGTCTATTTGTGACAGTGAGGTACTGATATCCTCCATTAAAATTATATTGGTGTTCTGACTTTTTATATCCATTAATGTTTGTTATGAAGTTGGCACATGGTATTTGGAGCAGATGTATTAATAACTGTTATCTCTTCCTGCTGAACTGTCCCCTTCACTAATATGTAGTAACTTCCTTTGTCTCTTCAGATCAGTTTTCGCTTGAAATCCACTGTCTGAAATTAAAATGGCTACTCCTACTTTTTTACAGGTTATTGTAACATGGACTATTTGCTTTCCATTCTTTAATTTTTAACTTGTGAATTACTTTTTGAATTATATAATTTTTTCTTCTATAATTGGGTTTGTTTCTTTATCCATTCTGTCAATCTGTGTCTTTAACTAGAACTGACACCATTTACATTGAGGGTTATTACTGACAAGTACTTATTCCTGTCATCACATTATTCTTCTGTTACTTTTTTATTTGTTTTTAGTACCGGGGATCAAACTCACGACCTCATACTTGCCAAGCAGGTGCTTATGCCACTAAGCTAAATCCCCAGCTGTTACAGACTTTTTCCCCTCTTTTGCTTAGCTATTCATTGTCCCAGATACTCATTCTTTCTGAGTATCTGGCATTGTTGACTCCATTGTATCTTCCTAGGGTATCTCTGAGAATTTTTTGTAATGTTAGTTTGGTGGTCATGAATTTCTTGAGGTGCTCCTTGTCATGGAAATACTTTATCTCTCCATTGATATTTTGGGGGGGGTACCAGGGATTGAACTTATGACTTCATGCTTGCCAAGAAGGCGCTTATGGTGCTGAGCTAACTCCCTGGCCTCTTCATTGATTTTTTTTTTGTCTTTTTCATTTTTATCGGTACCGGGGATTGAACTCACGACTGCCTGCTTGCAAGGCCGGTGCTTATGCCACTGAGCTAAATCCCCAGCCCTCTTCATTGATTTTGAAGGAAGGTTTTGCAGGATACGTAAGTGGGGGTGAAATGTGCCTTTTAAGGCTTGAAACACTGCACCCTAAGGCCTTTAAGGTTTGTGTTAAGAAGTCTGCTATAATACTAATGACTTTACCATTATATGTGACTTGCCTTTCTCCAACAGCTTATAAGAGTCTGTCCCTATGATGAACTTTTAGCACTTGCACTATGTGGCATGGAGAGGTTCTCTTTTGGTTGTGGCTACTTGAGGTTCTATATGCCTCACTTGTCTGCATGTTTATTTCTTACTCTGTATTTGGGAAGTTTTGTGTCATTACTTTGCTTTTTCAGTTCAAAGACAAATAAGATCCTACACCAAAAAACAAAAGAATAGTCACAAGTTTAACCCTGCCCCAGCCAAGTCTGTTCCTACTCTCAAAAAAAAAAAAAAACCAGAGTCTCAAACCACCCATGGGAATTCCAACATTTAGAAATCCCAAGGAAAAAGCAGGAGGAAACTAGAAACTTTCCTGGACAGCCCTACACACTTCTCAATCTCTTTTACCAGCCTCACAACCTCGGTTTCTTGGTCTCTGTGCACTTGGCTTTTCCTTCACTGTAGGCCCTCATCCTATACATGTTTGGGTTCTCTGTTTTACTCAGCATCCTATCAGATCATTTCACTGTAAGCTTCACTCTAATTTGGAAACAAAGCTTTAAGCCAAGGTCAGGGGAAGAGCAGACTTAGGGGAGAGGAACAGATGGGCTCAAACTACCACTCTCAGTGACTCACCAGGAAGCCAGATGCTACATCTCTGGCTTTGATTTTTGATTCTATGTCTCATGAGAGAAAAGATAAATAGCTTCAACTCTGGCTCTGATGAGACATTAGCTACTCTCATCTAGTATTACCTTTTACTGTCTCTAGAAACTACAGAAAGCCAGGTGTGGTGGTGCACACTTGTAATCCCAGCACTTAAAGAGGCTGAGGCAGAAAGATTGCCACAAGTTAGAGGCCAGTCTGGGCTGCACAGTGAGTTCAACACCAGCCTGAACTACATTGCAAGAACCTGTCTCAAAGATAAGAAAGAAGGAAGGAAAAAGAAAACTAGCAGAATGGAGTCAGGTTTATAGTGTTTAAGGAAAAAATACAAACTAACCTTACATTTCTTTTGATGTCAGAAAAAGAATAATTTTCTTTTCCCATTACCACCCAGCACACTTACGAACTGGTGACTATATCTTTCTACGAACATCTGAATACAAACAACCATGACTATAATCTATTGCACTCTTAAAAGAATCCCATCAAGATACCTGACATAGCGGGCTGGGAATTTAGCTCAGGGGCATAAGCAGCTGCCTGGCAAGTGCAAGATCATGAGTTCAATACCCAGTACCAAAAAAAAAAAAAAAAAGGACACAACATGCATTAGCCATTTGCAGAAGGTATTGCTACGCCATTTTGTAAATGAGGAAATTGAAGGCGAAAAAAATCATTTCTACAGGGTCACAGAGTTAGTAAGTGTCCAAACCAAGTGTATTTTACTTTTTATTATAAAATTTTCCAAGCATGCAGAAAAATCAACTATATAATAATTATATGTGAGTAAAGCTACGCCCTCCCATGAACTGGGCTCCGCCATGGGGATCGGAAAGACCACTTAGCAAGAGGACAAAGTATGCTCTCTTGCAAACTGGGAGCCACCATGAGGACAGGGAAGAGACTACTCAGCAAGTGGACTGCACACCCTCCCATGAACCAGCCAGTACACTGGCAGGGAAAACAGAAGAGCACACCCCCTCCTACCACTACTAAAGAAACTGGCTGATTCAGAGGAATCAGGGTAAGATAGCAGTTAAGGTGACAGGAATTGCTTGATCTTTAAATTGACTTTGTAAGCCTGGAGCTGGTGGTCTGGACATCTATTTGGAGGATGGTAATGTACATTGTGGCAACTGTGGGAGATTTCCTTCTGCCTTTTTTTTTTTTAATTTTAAAGAATTTTAAACAAAACAGAACAAAATAGGACATAAAAAAGCAATATGAGATATAAATTTCAAAGCTAGACGACCTGAGATCTTCACTATCTATCATATTCTCTCTTGTCTTCTTCCAAATAGTTATCCATGTCTTCGCATACAGAGAATTCATACAAAACAACATAGTATGAAACTGATCTGAACATAATGAGGACGGCGTTTTAGGTCTTCAAACCAGACAATAGGGAAGTCACTAATGGCTGTCGTAGAGTTTCTTGTTCTTTTCAAAATAGCTGTCCATACTTTCATATATATTGAAATTCAATAAAACAAAACAGGCAGGTGGGGAGGGGTTGCTTGTTTTCCCTGCGCTCCAGGTCCCAGCATGGTGCAGATCCCAATAAACACCACTGGCTCCAGTCCTGGGCCACCGCAGCCTGTCACACTCACAGGCGCTTGGGGTGGGGGGGTTGCTTGCTTTCCCAGCGCTCCAGGTCCCGGCATGGCTTGGATCCTAATAAACGCTGGTAGCTCCCAACGTCGGCCACTGGAGCCTGCCATGCCTACAGCCGCTCACAGAATGGGGGGAGTCATTGTTTGGTTTCTCAGTGCTTCAGGTACCAGCTTGGCATGGGTCCTAGTAAATGCCAGTGGCTCCCATCCTGAGCTGCCACGCTCACAGCTGCTCATGGGGGATGGGGTGGGGTGGTGTGTGTTTGCTTGGTATCCCAGCATTCCAGGTCCCAGCATGGCGCAGGTCCCAATAAACACTGGAGGCTTCTGTCCTGGGCCACCAAAGCTTGCCACACTCACAGCCATTCACCAGGGGGTGAGGGGTTACTTGGTTTCCAGGGCTCCAGGTCCTAGCAATGCCAGTGGCTCTCATCCTGGGCCACCGCAGCCAGACACCATCACAGCTGCTCACGGGGGTAGGAGTGGGGTGCAAGTTGCTTGGTTTCCCAGTGCTCCAGGTCCCAACATGGTGGGTCCCAGTAAACACCAAAGGCTTCTATCCTGGGCCACCACAGCCTGCCACACTCACAGCCACTCACCAGGGGGTGAGGGATTGCTTGGTTTCCTGGCACTCCAGGTCCCAGTATGGTGTGGGTTCCGGTAAACACCAGTGGCTCCCATCCTCAGCTGCCACAGCCTGCCACACTCACAGCCGCACACCAGGGGGTGAGGGGCTGCTTGGATTCCAGGCGCTCCAGGTCCCAGTATGTTGTGGGTCTCAGTAAACGCCAGTGGCTCTCGTCCTGGGCCACTGCAGCCTGCCACACTTACAACTGCTCACTGTGGGGGAGGGGTTGCTTGGTTCCGGAGCTCCAAGGTCCCAGCATGATGGGTCCCAGTAAACGACAGTGGCTCCCATCCTGGGCCACTGGAGCCTACTACTCTCACAGCTGTTCACCAGAGGGGGAGGGGTTGCTTGGTTTTCCAAGGTCCAGGTCCCAGCATGGTTCGTATCCCAGTAAACACCAGTGGTTCCCATCCTGGGCCACCACAGCCTGCCACACTCACAGCTGCTCATGGGTCAGGGGAGGAGTTAATTGGTTTCCTGGCACTCCAGGTCCCAGCATGGTGGTTCCCAGTAAACGCCAGTGGCTCCTGTCCTGGGCCACTGCAACCTGCCACCTCACAGCTGCTCACCATGGGAGGAGGGGTTGCTTCTAGCTGTTTCTTTCTAATGAATTGACCATTTCACTGCCCAAGTTCTAAAATGGCCAACAGACCATAGAAAGACATCTCTTTAGGCCCTTGCTTGAAACCAACAGCATCAAAAAGCTGACTGCCTTCAGGGCCAGTCCTTTTGCTGGTTTTCTGAAATCCACAGTTTTGTTTTATTCCTGTTTTAGGTAATCTAAGCAACTAAGCTTAAGATAGCAATATGCAGTATTACAACCATTGTTAAATTGCTATCATATTGTTTTGAAAACCTATATAGCTATTGTTATTTGTTGTTGCTGTCACCTTGCTTTTGCTGTTGTTTTTGAGGTTTGTTTGCATCTTGATTTTTCTGTTTTCTCTTTCTTCTCTTTAAAATAAAAAAAGTATACAATAGATACAGTGACTGGGGATGAAACTGTTCAAGGGAAAGAACAAACTGTGAAAGGAAGAATGGGAAAAGGGAAAAAAAAATGTATAAAAAGACAGTTAAGGGAGTCACTCAGCTAGCTTCTGTTACATTATGCTATAGCAATATATCTGCACCCATGTTGGAGCGCCTGGAATCCAAGCAGCACAATTTGAAATAGCTAAATACTGGAAACAACCCAAATGCTCATCAACCACAGAATAGATAAAAAGATGTGGTATTTTTATACAGTGGAATATTACTCAGCTATAAAGGATACCCTTGAGGCTTTTATAGATAAAAGAAGGCAATTTGAGACCATTAAATATTATATTGTCTCCCTAGTATAAAAAAACTGAAAGAGCAGTAAGATCCTAAATGTACCAATAGATATTGCAATAATGAAAGGGAAAGAAAGGCTCAAAAGGAAGGAACAACTGGGATAGGGGAAAGGAGAGAAGGAAGAAGGGAAAAGATGACATAGGGCTTGGGGTTTAACTCAGTGGCACAAGCACCTGCCAGGCAAGTCGAAGGTCATGAGTTCAATCCCTGGTACAAAAACAAAAAACATTATTATGTATACAGACATACATACATATGTATGTATGTATACAAGGTAGATAGCTATACTATTAATCTGTTAGTTCATCCAAAAGAACAGTTTGTGCTTGTATTATTTGATCATTTTTACGCCTAAATCTTATAACCCGAACAACTATTTCTAAGATAACAATATGCAATATATTAATTTCCTATTTTTTTAAATTCTGTATTTCTATCCTTTTTTGTCTTACTTTTCAAAATAAAATTATAAAAAAATAACTGTGTCACCTAGATTAAATCTGAGCTCTTTAATATCCATGAATAAATTTACTTTTGTCAAACTATCTAAAAGTTGCATATATCATGACACTTCTCCACTTCTATATGTAACTCCTAAAAGTAAAGACTTTCTTCATACCACAATATTATTATCACATCCAAAAACCTCACAGTTCTCTAACTGCATCTAATATCTAATTTATCTTCAAAATTTTCTAATCATCCCTAAATATTCTTTCATTCTGCTTTTTTGTTTCTTTAGGATAGTTTGGTCACTTTTTCATGACATTAATATTTTGAAGAGAACCAAAACCACCTGTCTTACACACCATTCTACATTCATTCTGGTTTGTCCTACTGTTTCCTTGTAGTATCTCATTTAACTTGTTCCTCTGCTCTTTTCTTTCCTAAAAGCCCAAAGTTTGATCAAACTGCTTAATTAACTTTTTGGGTAAAAATAGTTCAGAATTAATGCCATGTACCCAAACTACATCACACTTGATTTTTTTCCTGAGTTTTAAACGAAAAGCAGTTTTAGAAATTTGTCTAACGAACTACTGTGAAACCTTTGGTCAACTTGTGCATATAGATAAATCATATTTAAATATTTTTTATTTGTTTTGCTTTTGTGGTTCTAGAGCTCAAACTCAGAGCTTCATACATGTTAGGCAAACATTCTAGCACTGAGCTACACCTGAGCCCTTTACATTATTTGATAACCAGTTGCACAAAAGGTACAATTCTCTTTAGGGGTAAACAATAAACTGCATATGTAGTAAAAATAGAATATAGACAGCATACTGCTAAGTGCGAAATGCTTGGATTCAACAAGAATATAGGAAAAAAATCAAAACAAAATAACTTCACCAAATACTTGAACGAAACAAACAAAAAAAAACCAAAACCTTTGGTAATATATCTATTAGACTATCAGTCAAACTTGAAAAACCAGTGCTGGCAGACTGGAAGGTGGTGGTTCACTTCCCTGTAGAAACAGATGGTGGCACTGCTAACTGGCTCAGGCTTTCTGGTGAACAATCTGGTCTTAGATAATAAGTGTCTCATAACCTTGGGTCCAATGATTCAACTGGAGGTAAATAACTTCAGCAGTAACACCTTTCCACACGATGTGTATGGTACTGGTCAAAATGAAGACATGTTTCAAATTTTCCAAACAAGGGGAAAACCAAGCTAACCAAATATCCCTGTATACATCAACACAATGGTATATTAGGAAGTCACTTAAAATGACAAGAATATGTATGTTCCATTTCAAAAACAGAGGCACACGGTCAGTCTCAGAAGCAGAGCCTGTGGTCAAGAAAGGCTCTGAGGCTGGTGCTGTCCCTGGCACACTTTCAGCCAACATTTACCTCCGAAGAATGTGTTTAGACCATGTGGATCTTGCCTTACCATAAGAGAGATGTGTGTTATCTACTTTTTGGGGGGTGAGGAGGGAAGCTATTGAGTATCAAACCTAGGCCTTGTAAAGTAGGGCTCTACTGATGAGCCACATCCCAGCCTGAGGTGTGTGTGTTTTCTCTTTGATATTTTAGGCACTGGGCCAGAATATAGGGTCCAGGACCCTAGCAGTGAGCTACACCACCCAACTCTTTTTTTTAGAGACAGGGTATCACTAAATTAATTACTCAGGCTAGGCTCATATTTACCATCCTCCTGCCTCAGCCTCCCAGAATGCTGAGATTACAGGTATGCGTCACCATACCCAGGTAAGTATATATTCTTATTTGAGTAGAAAAGAGTGATTACAGAGCAAGCTGTGGTGTCAGATTGCCTGATTTCGTATCTCAGTGCTGTCATTTATTAGTCACGTGACCTCGAGTAACTGACTTATGGAAGTTTTGCCCTAGAATAAATTACAGGACATTATGGTGGTGGAGGCCAAATCGTGAGGGTTTACCCTGAGGTCACTTTCTCCTTCCCCTATTACAACTTCCTTTTTTCCTTCCCAGGGAGCACGAAGAATATTCCAATCAGCTCCTCACGAGTCATCAATGCCCACTCTAAGCACCATCCCTGGTCAAAGGTTGCATATATCCCATAGCCTATATTCTGGTCAAAAGAGACAGCCCTGCCGCCATGACTTGTGTGCTCCTTCCCACGTCCTTAACTCAATAAACCTGTTCATTTTGTACATTTGTGTCTCTATTGAGCCAGAATACTCTATCAACTTAAGTCCCTAACTTTCCAGTTTCAACGTATGTGTCTAATATGGATATTACACTAATGCATAGCTAATAATATGACCTACTCCATAAAGTTTTTATGGGCCAGGGATATAGCTCAGTGGCACAGCACCTGCCTGAGGTCCTGAGTTTGAGTTCCTGGTACCAAAAAAAAAAAGGTAAGAAATAAAGTTTTTATGGGGTTAATATGAGATGAGGCCT
This sequence comes from Cavia porcellus, assembly GCF_034190915.1. Taxonomy (NCBI): domain Eukaryota; kingdom Metazoa; phylum Chordata; class Mammalia; order Rodentia; family Caviidae; genus Cavia; species Cavia porcellus. Next base: position 26,672,518 of record NW_026947488.1, on the reverse strand, counting down.
TCAGAGTGCTTGGCATATTACCTGACATGTAGTATGTTCTCCATAAATGTCAGCTATTTGCATACTTTAACTGCTATAATATTTATTGATCACATAATATGTTCCAGTCACTGCATCAAGTGCACCCATTACATTCAGTCTCTATAATAGCTCTATAAGCTAAGGGCTATTATTAAGAAAAGTTAAAGAAATGAGTCCAGAGAATCTATGTACATAAGGTTAGTAAAGATAAGGTATACAAGTCTGTAAGTAGATCCCATATATAAACTTGTAAATTTAAATGTACTCATATACGTGCAAAGATAGGCATAGTTAGAACTTAGTGATCATTAAGTCCATTTGTCTAAAATTAGCCAAGTGTCTTTGTCTGTCTTTTCAGGTACGACCAAGCAGGTACGAAGGGCCCAGTCCTGCTGCTAGTACTGACCCATGTCTTTCCTTTTCCCCAGCATGGACTACAATTTGTATTAAATGTCACTTTGGTGCTGGCTTCTGACCAGCAACTGCTTACCTGGAGGAGATAGAGGAGTCCTGGGACAAATAAGGTGATTGGGTACAGAGACTGGTATGTTGCTAAGGCAAGAAAAATAGCACTGAGGAAAGCACTGCCTGTAAAAAGAAACACAGGGAATAATCTCGCCTCATCAATCAGGATTGGACACAGCAGTCCCTATCAACACAAACAGTTTCATAACTGCTCAATCACTGCCAGGTACTTCCTAATTTGCAGGTACAATGCAAATAACACAAAGAGATTCTTAGCTTGATTTCCCATGAAAAGAAACCAAGGAAGTCAAACCATCTACTTTTAGCAACCTGAAATTCCACAAATATATTTCTTAGAAAATTTTCATGCCCCAAAAATTTTTACAAACTTCAGCCCAAAGATGTATAAAGTCCACTAATACTAGGTCCTAGTTAATGTCTCTGTTTATTAAGCCTATGCTTACTGTTTATAATACTTAGCACTGTGGAACCTAACCCTTTGGATTTTTCAATACCTCATTCATTGCTCTTTGTAACACTTCTTCCTTATGTGCTATCTTGAGGTCTTTTTGTAATATTGAGGATTGAATCCAGGACCTTGTATGTTCTAGGCAAGCCCTCTAGCACTAAGCTATATTCCCAGCTCTATGTGTTTCTTTTTCTAAATCAAAGTACATTTGAGGAGAAAGAGGGTAGAGGATGCACTGTGTTTTCCAGGTTGGTCTCAAATTTCTGGGCTCAAGTGATCCTCCCAACTCAACCTTAAGTAGCTGGGACTATAGGAGTGCATACCATGCTATCACACTCAAGTATATTAATTTTTATTAATAATGTTCCATTACTCAGTGTGCAATGTATGTACCGCTGCTGTCTTGATTGCTCTATTTAGAAATTTTGCTTTATTTTTTTTCTTTAAAATAAAATGGGGGCTGGGGATTTAGCTCAGTGGCATAAGCGCCTATCTTGCAAGCACACAGTCATGAGTTTGATGCCCCGCACCAAAAATAAATAGGATTTGGAAAACAAAAGAAAACAAACAAATAAGTAAATAAAATAATGTCCTATTCCCAACACACAATGGGGAACTATGGCCAGGGATAGAGCTCAGTCGCACAGTGCCTGGCTGGCAAGAACAAGGTCCTGAGTTTGGTTTCTGGTTTAAAAAAAACAAAGGAAATAGGGGCTGGGGATTTAGCTCAGCGGCATAAGTGCCTGCCTTGCAAGCAGGCAGTCGTGAGTTTGATCCCAGGTACCGATAAAAAACAAACAAAGAAAGAAACAAAGGTAACTAGCATTCTGGAGGCTGAGGCAAGAGGATTACCACAAACAAGGCCAGTCTGAACTACACAATGAAAGCCTGTCTCTAAATATATAATAATTATATTATATATACTCTGTTTAAGGAAGGTTATAAAAGTGATCTTTTTTTAAAAAAGAAAAGTATGCCTAAACATTTACAAAAAAAGGCTAAGAAGCTAGTGGTGGAATTAGAGATGAGTTTTTTTCTCTCTCTCTCTCTGTCTTCCTCTATCTCTGAGGCAAGATCATGCTATATTACGTAGGGGTCCTAGAACTCACAACCCTCCTGCCTTAGCTTCCTGAGTAGCTGAGGCTGTAGGCATGTACCACCTGATTTTTCATTTTGCTTCTCTATATTCTTTAAAATATTCTAAAATAAAAATGCTTTATTATAGGAAAATAACTGATTTTTTTTTTAAAGACAAAATAGCTATCCCCTTTCAGATAATTTAAAATAACAGAGTGGCCAAAAAAAGCCAAGGCCAAAAAGCTTGAATTTACAAGAGGTTTCGTAGTGGCCCAGATCAGTCATGTGTAACTGATGGTCCATGGCTGATGTCTCATAATGATAATATTTCAAAAAACAACATTTATGGTCACTTGCATTGGCATGGGTGAACTGTTCACTGGGAGTAACATCGTCTCAAGGTGTTTCATAAAAAAGAAAAATAGTCACTGCATTCATTCATTCCAAGTAGTTTTATTCTTTTTCTAATGCCACAACAGAAGGAGATGATCCATAGGCTCTTTTGCCCACCAAAGAGGTCTATGAACTTGAATACCACAGAACCATCTGGAAGAGAAAGGAAATCTGAGTTCTCTATCCTTCAAACCAAGAAATCTGGCCTGTAAGGAATAACTGGTGGACAGAAAGTAGAAAGGAGTCAGAGAAAGGAGAAAGCAGAAAGCTGAATATAAGACAATGGACAGAATTCTATGGATAAGCTTGTCTTGCCACATTGATGAGAGCCAGGCAAGAAGTTCTGGACACAGTGTACCCATAAAAATGACTGAGCAGGATCAACCCAGCTGAGCCATGCCACCAGCAGGGGCCTCCGCACACATGCTGAGCCACAGACTCTAGAACTGGAACCAGCTTGCCCTGAGAGGAGATGGTACTCATGGGAAGGTATTCTCCTGCAGCCCAAATCTGAGGGTGGGTGCAGGATTCCTTGGCTGTGCTAAAAATTTGAATGACATGTCTGGGGAAACTGGCTAAGAGAAGAGGGGAAAAACTGGAAAGAACTTTTTATTTAACATGGTTTTCTACAGACGTGGGTGGGGGGAGCAGAAGGGCCCATGTATCTGTCACTAGGAGGGAGGCTAATGTTTCAGCTCCAACCATTCTTTTTTTTTTTTTTATCGGTACCAGGGATTGAACTCACGACTGCCTGCTTGCAAGGCAGGCGCTTATGCCGCTGAGCTAAATCCCCAGCTCCAACCATTCTTACAAATGAGGTAAAAACAAACACATGACTCAGCCCCGGGAGACATCAAAGAGTGAAACAAACTTAGCCACCTTCTGCCCTAATTGCCTGAGATCAATAATTACTGGGCTAGAACTTTATATAAATCTCAAAAAAGAAGAAAAATCATAGTAGAATGGACTTTTGAGTTCTGGAAAACTTGCTCCTAACATCAGAAAAAGTCTTCCTTCCTTAGATGAAACCTTTAGAAAGCAAAAATTTGATCGTTGTGCTATTATTCTGTTAGTAAGTAACATCAATGTCCAGCTGAATACTCCTGTTCTTCACATATAGTATCATTCTCCGCTTCCCCAGACTTGAGATAGAATCTCACTATGTATTTCAGGGTAGCCTTGAATTCCCTATATAGGCTAGGCTAGCCCCAAACTCCTGACAATCCTCTTGCCTCAGCCTCCCAAGTGCTGGGATTATAAGTGTGCGCCACCACACACAGCTACCCACATTCTTTCTTTGTACCAGTCCCCAACCCCACTAATCCATCTCTGGAGCATTTATCACTTCAGTTCTTGCTCTCTTCCTGTCTCCCTGACACCCTCTCAATCTCCACAGAAGTACCAGAAAGATCTTTTTTTTTTTTTTTTTTTTTTTTTTTGAGACAGGGCTTCACTATGCAGTTCATGTTGGCCTCAAAGTCACAGCAATTCTCCTGCCTCAGCCTCTTAAGTGTTGGGATTATAGGCATGCCCACCATGCCCGGTCTCAGAATGATCCTTCTAAAACAGTTTAGATTGTAACAAGCCTATCTTTAAAGGCTTCTGAAGGTCCCATTTCATCTATTAAGACTAAACTCCAACAGCAAACAAGACCCTCCCCACCTAGGTTTTCTTTCTCCATTTCACACCTCTGATCACATACACACATATACAGTCTGCCCTTCCGCTGCCCTGGATCATCCTCAATCACCATCCCTTTCCCTGCCCCCTTAGCGGAAACCTATCCTTTTATGAGCCCAAGCAGAGGTGGTAACAAAACTCATTACTGCCACATTCACTGATCACTGCCAGGCACTAAACTGTACCTTCTCCATCAAGAATGTGCCAGACTTGCAGATCCTCAGAAAACATCACAGCCACTTAGGAAAGATCTGACTTTCTGCTGATTTGCTTGTTACAGCTTTACTCAGATAAAAACCATTCTGCTCATTTTATAATGAAACACAGAATTAAGATTATGAAGCCCAAATCACACCACTACTTCCATTGCTCATCTTTAACCCTTGTACCAGTATTGGGTCACTCAATACCAATACTATTTTCTAATAATTTGCCCATGTTGCCCACTATTTCTTTTATAAATTTCTCAAGGATCATAGGCCTTTCCTAATTTTGAATTACCAGAACCTAGACAGTATCCGGCCCATGTAATGAATACCTGACCGAAAGAGTATCATTTAGTGATACATATAAAATCCTTTTTAAAAGTATATTTTTAAAAATGTGCTTTGGGAAGAATTCATGATGCATGCAACAGAGTAATGTAACACAGACAAAACACACAATAAATCTGACTCTTGAAAAAGAGCCTATAGATTAGTGGTTGACGGCCAGACACAGAGCAGACACAGAGTTGCTCTCCGGGGAGTAACAACCAGCTGGCTGAAGCCTAAAATCTGGGGGAGAAATGTGGTGCTACAATAGTCAGGGGTCTGGTGTGAGCCAGCTGAGTGTGGGCTGTTGAGACAGGTGTGAATGGGGCACACACACAGCCTGAGCAAAAGTGAGGGGGAGTTTGGAGGCCCATAAAAACTTAGAACTAGTATGATTTGAAAAAAGCCAGAAGATCAGGTTAGGAAGGCAGAGAGTTGAAAAGAATGTGCTTGGAGCAGGGGAAGGAAAGATAACAGGTGACTTCAAATATTTTAGACAAATTGCACAATAAGCAAACACTGCTGGAGCTTGTACTATGCCACATGTGTTAAGTTCCAACAATACTGGTGGTGACTCAGGCTTGGCCTTGTAAACAATTACAAAATATGGGGGAAGGGGGTTTGAGGGATATAGCTCAGTGGCATAAGTGCCTGCCTGGCAAGTGCAAGGTCCTGCATTCAATTCCCAGTACAAAAAATATATATGGAAAGTACAGAGGAAGCAGACGTAGCCCATCAGGGGAAGTAGACAACTGAATTTCAAACAGTAGCAAGTGAGGTTCCACACATGCAGGGCTAGGAAGCAAGACTAGTTTGCTAGGGGTGAGTGGGGACAGTAACTACCTCAACATGGCACAAAGTGACTGGGAAAGACCCCCCCCCTCAAAGGGCTCCTGTGGATCCTGGTAAAATTCTGCTTCTTAATCTGGGTGCTAAGGTGCATCATTTTATAAAAGTTCATTTATCTGTACACTAATGATTACATTTTTCTGTATGTGTGTTACACTTCAATAAAAAGTTATAATCTACAATCTCAGCAAGTAGGCAAAGGTCAGTAATGAAAGACTTAGACTGCACAATTATCACCTTTAGGCCCAGACAAACTATCTGAAATAATGCCTGAAATGGTGCTTGTGTAAAGAACTAGGCTAGCCTGGTGGCCTTGCCAGAAGGAACTGTTTTACCAAAAAATGATTCAGTTTACCATTGTCTACTAGTGTGGCCCAGATGTTCAGGCAATTAGGTTTTATGAACAAGGCTTGGCCTGCAGCCTGCTCACAGGAATAATGTATAAAGATAAATCAGTCAAGTGGGTGTGTGCCCTGGCTATAGTATCAGGGAGTATCATTACCCATTACCTACCCAAACTAGCTCTGAATGTTTTCCTACTCTCTGTTTACGTCAAGCTGAGGGCCAAAACAAGTCTGTGCAAGCCCTGAGGTACTTTTCTGCCTCCAGAGACTGCACCTTGATCTGGCCTGGGTGGGTGGCACAGCTGCAGGGCAGAACAAGAATGCAGACCAGGAGGGGGTGTGGTGACTGGTTCAGGATAAGAATTTCAAAGAAGGGAGCAGAGGATGAGAAACCAGGTCACAGACAGTGACCTGTCCCAAGGCAGGCTGTGAAACAGACTAGAATGAGGTCAAAAGGGCTGAGCTTCCAAAGGACTAACAAAAGAGTAGATTGCACTAGGGTTTGTGGCAACAAGCAAGACTGTCCAGGAAGTGGAGGTGACGCTGGGGACAGGGCCCAAAATATATCCCTTACCAAGTACACTCTCTTAACAGGCCAGACTCTCATGTGGTCCATCCATACCAGTACTGTACTATATGACTGTCAGTGATCCACTGGGGGTGGGGGGGTAACTGCACCCACTGGGCATTGAACGCAGGGACTTCATATTGAGCTACATCCTAGCCCTTTGAAACAGGGTATTGTTGAGTTGCCCAGGCTGGAATTCCATAGGCCAAACTTTTGCTCCTCCTACCTCAGCCTCCCCGAGTGCTAGGATTATATGCATGTGCCACCATGGCCAACTAGCACTCTATGTTTTAAATCATTTAATTCTTTTTAACTATTATCCCCCTCTTACAGATCAGGAAACTGAAGGATAGAGTTACTTGCCCAAGATCACAAAGCGAGTGAATGACAAATACTAGAATTTGAACCTAGATATTCTCACTCCAAATCCTACATTCCATAAATCCATAATTGTGTCACTCACTGAACCTAGATTATGTCTGAATCATAAAGATCCAACAAGCAGAGGAACTACTTTTTTTTTAAATTTTATTTTTATTGGTACTGGGGATCAAACTCGCAACCATGCGCTTGCAAGGCAAACGCTTATTCTGCTGAGCTAAATCCCCAGCCCCAAGGAACTATTTTTCAGTTGGGTTCTGCTAAGGAAGCATGCTAAGCACTTTATATTTCTTATGCACTGCTCCATTATCTCTAGGAGGCATATGCCTCTCTGATCAAAAACTCCTGAATAAGTGGGCTTTGAAGCTGGGTAGATCTGACATAGGCCAGCTTCTCTCGAGTCCTTGGCTATGACTCTATGACTTTCTATTGTAGAGCTTTCCCCAAGTTCCTTTAAGGTTGGGCCCCAGGAAGAAACACTCTCATTCTAAATTTCTCTCTGACCTCAGCCTAGGGAAACCTTATTAATCCTGGAGAATCTTTAAAAGTGAACAACACTATTATAAGTAAGCACTATCACTTACTAAGCACTTAGCACATGCCTGCTACCAGCCACCATCTCATTCATTACCTTCAATCTCTATGATATAGGTTGATTTTATCCTTATACTATAGATGAGAACCGGAACTGTTTAAGTGACTTGCCTTAGAAGATACAGCCAGAAAAGTAGAGACAGGATCAGCAATCAGTTCTACCTCCAGGGCAGCCTAATCATTTTATTAACCTTGACTGCTTTTTTTTGGTACCAAGGATCGAACTCATGACCTTGTGCTTGCCAAGCAGACACTTACACCACTGAGCTAAACCCCTGGTCCAATTGCTTTGTGATAGTACATCCTGGTCCATCTTTTTCTTTGGCAAGCAAATTCCATCACAAGAATCATATGCATTTTTTATAGAAATGTAAGAATTAAAATGTTAATCTATATGAAAAATGATGCTGACAGTTTGATAAGTGATTATGTTTTCTAATCTTTATTATTTTCTTCTATTCGTTTTTGGTTTCATTCTTTTATTTTTAATTTAAAAAAAAAAGGATCATATGCATGAGCCATCACTCTCTTTTGGTAGAATAAGGGAAGTTGTAAAGATTCTTAGGTGACAAAATTCAAGAATTTCTACTTTGGAATATTTCACTGCTGACAAACACCAACAGTGAACACACAGGAACACCTATTAACATGTTTGTTTTCTTTTTTAAAGTCTAATGAAGATTATAGAGATGGAGTATTTTAATTAGCCCACTAAAAGGTAGAGAGTATCACTGACCTAAGCAAGAGATTTCAATGTGAAATCCATTATCTCTATGTACAGATCTGTTTCGCACCCATACTACCATATGGACATCAAATACAATGGCTTAGCCTGGGCCTGCCCTAAATCTCTCAGTGTGTCTCCAGCAACCATGACCTGCTGCAAAGGAGGCCCAGGCAGAGCAAATGAAGTCAAAGTCACAGAGCAAACAAACCCTTTTCTGTGGGGCACCTGCTCTGTGGACTAGGGATTTCTAATCTTTCAAGTTAGTTTTCTAATTATATGCTCACTGCAGAAACTTCGTAAGAAAACAGATATAAGGCGTCAGGGATAGCTCAGTAGCATAAGCATCTGCCTGGAAAGCGTAAAGTCATGGGTTTGGTCCCCAGTACAAAAAAAAAAAAAAAAAATCAATCCTCAAAAAAACAGATATAAGAAGGAAATATAAATCACCCAAGAATTTATTTCACAGAGACACATATTATTTTTAGGGTCTGTTTTCTATTTTCATTGTGTTAACATAGTTGAGATTAATTAAAATATACAATGTTGTATTCTGCTTTAAAAGACTATAAATATTCTTGCATCATTTACAATTATTTAAATATATCCACTATATGGGTAAAACAACTGCATTTTATTTTACCGTTCCCTTGTCTGTGAAGTTATTTTCTAATTTTTGCAATCATAAATAATTTTGTAATTAATGACTTTGCCTCATGAAACTTTATCTGCATTTCTGAATTAGGATAGGTTCTCAAAAGCAGAACTAATAAATCAAAGTACAAACATCTTAAGACTACTGTCAAACTGCTTCCAAAGAGGGTTGTACAATTTTGTGAGTCAACTGATCACATGGAAGAATGCCTGTTTGACAGAATCATTGCCAGTACTGCAAATTGTCTTCTAAAGTATTTGCCAATTTCAAAAGCCCCACCCTCGAAATTTTAAAGTCACTTCTAGGCTGGGACATAGCTTAGGCAAGAGTAGCTTAGCATGCTTAAGTTTGATCCTTAGCACCACAAGAAAAAAAAATCACTTATTTATTTAGTTTGCTTTTTATTAATTTTGGAGCTGAATATTTTTCAGGAATTTTTGATACATTTATCTTCCTTCTCATGTGACATCTCCCAACTGTGGAGTACTGAAAATACTGAATTAATTGATCATTACTTTTTTTTGTTTTTGTTTTTGGTACTGGGGATTGAACTCACGACTATGCATTTGCCAAGCAGGCACTTAACACTGCTGAGCTAAACCACTGGCTTATTTAGTTTTTTTAAATATCTAATTATGCAGCACAAATGCAGAGATATGACTTGCGGAATTTGCAGCTAAGCTAATTTTCCTGTATACTACATTATTAGTAGCAATATACTCAGAGTCAGAGCAGTTCAGAGATCCAACCTCAAAATAGAACTCTTCGAGTATTTTAACAAATTAGGAACGTTGTTTGTGATAGTCTCTATTTATAGTAGCCAACAATGGAAAACAACTTAGATGTCCAGCAGAAGAGCTCGAGACTCCAGGACAAACTTGTACGAGGAATGGAGGTGGAGGTGGGGTGGGGTGAGGAAAACTTTTAGCTAAAATTAAACTTAGCTGAGTATGATGATGTGTGCCTGGAATGCAAACACTCAGGAGGCTGAGGCAAGAGGATCACCATGAGTTGGAAGCCAGCCTGAACTATATAACAAGGTCCTATCTTTAAAAAAAATTTTTTTTTTCTCTGTAGAACCAAAAACAAAGGGGCTTTGAAAGCAATCTACATAACTTGTTCATATATTTTTCACCAAAACAAAACCTTTCTATTGACTTAAAGGGTAAAACAAAATATTTTCTTAAAAACTAGCATTCTTAGCTGGGCATGGCGGCACTTGCCTATAATCCCAGCATTCAGGAGGCTGAGGCAGGAGAATCATTGCAAGTTCCAGACTAGTCTGGGCTACAAAGTGAGCTCAAGGCCAGCCTGAAATGCATATCGAGACCCTGCCTCAAAAAGACAAAAAACAAACAAACACTAGCATTCTTGTTGCATGTGGTAGTACACACCTGCAGTCATAGTATTCTAGGAGGCTAAAACAAGAGGATTCCAAGTTTGAGACCAGCAGGAGCAACTTAGTGGGACCCTATCTCAAAACTAAAATTATATAAAGGATTGGGAATGAGCTCAGTGTGATGGCCCTGCATTTAAGCCCTAGTTTCACAAAAAAGGGGGCACCTTTTACAGTTTTTGTGTTCTTGCATGGACTTGCACAGCGCACTTAGCTCTTTAAAAAGGACATTCCAATACTGACAGTGGTAGTGAGTGAGCAGCTGTAGTCTCAGCTACTCTGGAGACTGAGGCAAAAGGATCCCTTATACTCAGGAATTCAAGGCCAGCCTGGGCCACACAGTAAGACTCCCATCTCAAAAACAAAGCAAAACAAAAGTCTAAACTTGGTATTTTCAAAGGCAAGTGTTCAGTCCCTTCTTCCAGGATGTAGCATATATTCACTTCTTATTTTAATGGACCCATGCCCCTTGATAAATGACAGTCTGACACTCCGGAGACAGGCACTAAGGAGAGGTATATTCCCAGACATTAAAGAGTCTTCACTATTTCAGAGCTATTTCTGGCAAAATGACTACAACCTTCAGAAGAAAAGGATTCATGGGCCAGGGACAAGTGCCTGCCTGGCAAGTGCAAGGTCCTAAGTTTCATTTCCAGAATAACAAAAAAAGAATACAGGCATTCAGTTTACGTAATACCTAGTCTTTTTGGTGAGTGTGGTGGCACATGCCTGTATTCCCAGCACTTCAGAGAGTGAGACAGGAGGATCCTTGGGACTTCAAGGTCAGCTTGGGCCATATAAGCCAGTTCCAGGCCAGTCTACACTACATAGTTGAGACCCTGTCTCAAAAAAGCCAAAAATGAAAATTAAAAAAACCAGTCTTTTTAAGTAACCTGACAACAGGTTAAACTAACGGGTCTATAGAAGTGATAGCTACAGACCTGAGTGCCAAACTACAACCTAAAACCCACTTATTTATCAGAAAGTCCTAACACTACAATTAAACCTGAGTACTGAAGTTTAATTTAGAAAAAACTACTTTACATTAGTATCTTTTGTCTTAAAAGAAAAATATGGCAACGGGAGCCATATTTTTCACCACTACTGATCCCTAGAATGACCACTCATATCCAATTCAAGAGAAATAGTATCTTACAAAGGTCTAAGTCATACTCGTGCGTTACCCTAGAAAAGCTCAGTGAGAAGAGTCTTTTGCTCTAAGTAGAACAACTTTTGACTCATTTCCTAATACAAACTTTGGCAATACTATACAGAAATAAAAACTCTTACAATCTTCTTATGGGAGTATAAATTTAGCAAAAACTTTCAGAAATTCTAAAAAAGACATATTCTTAGTAGCACAATAACTATTTTTAGAGCTTTACTGTAAGAAAATAATACGGTTATAAAAATTATTGTACATTAAAAAGCTAATTATAGTATTAAGTAGCTGAAAACCAGAAAATCATCTATTAATGGTATAATTTGATTAAATAATTATATACATTCATAAAATGGAATAATAGGCATATATATATATATATATATATATATTTCTATATATGATAGATTATATTACTGGCCCCAATTTTCAACCCTTTCTTATATCTAAGCCTTTTGCCATGTAACTTTACAGTGTCTTCTCATCCTATCATAAAAGATAGAAATCTATTCTAAATCTCTTCTTCTCGCCTCACCCACATTATGTTTTGATCAATGGGATGTTAGCACGTGTTGCAATCAGACTCTTAAAAAGCACATGCCTGACTAGCCTTGCTCACTACTGTGCCCCTGCCACTGCTACAAGAACATGCTTAAATTAGTTCCCTCACTCAAAAGGATGGCAGAAACAGAGCAGGCTCAATCTAGGTTATTCAACTTCAGCCTGCCCTCGATGAATGAATGAGCCCTAGTAAGACAGCAAACTGATACCCATGTCCAACCTGGATCAGCTAACTGCTAGATGACTTACGGTATGGGCTAAGTAAATGCTTGCTGTTGTTTTTAAGTTACTGAGTTTTGGTGTAGTTTGTTAAATAATACAGTGATGAGAGGTGTGTGTGAAGATTAACTGATAAAATGTTGAAAAGTCTGGAAGAAAAATGGTGATATGGTGGAAGATTCTGGAAATATATAACCCCAATGTTACTGGAGGGATTTCCAGTTAAAATGGTAGACTGATGACAGGTGTTTATCATCTCTTCCTACAGAAACCTTACTAAATTGACAACGAGGGAATAAAACTAGTATGAAATTATAAAGAACAAAACAGGAGATTATAGCAAAAATATTTAACACAACAGTGGAAAACAAAACCAGTGAAAGACATAAAAGACAGCAAGATAAAAAAATTCCTTGAAAGTGGCCTTTCAAAGGACTATTCATAAAAATCAGGCCACATAACCTCACATAAGGTCTGAGAAATTCAGTACCTGTAGGCATTAGGAATTATGAAAGGGGGGGTAAGGTACAGACAAGAAAATCAGTATCAGGAGTACAGGAGAGTGGTAGAATGATTGCTGTAGCATGTTAAAGGGACTGGATTCAATCAATGCCCAGTACCAAAAAGGAAACAAAAACTGAAAGTTTGAGCACAGACTAGTGAGAACCATAGGTTTATCCTAATGATGGGCACCCAAGTGAATACACATACCCCAGCCCTGTGTATTACACATACAAGAGACCACAGAGTCAGAGAAAGATAACTAAAGCAGCAAAGGCCTAAGCATATGAAGTATAGTAATAGACTGCCAAGTGTGACCTGAAAAGCAGTAAGATCAGTGAAAGTCTACAGATTGAAATCAGCTACCCTATCCCTGCTCCTCTTAGGTAGGAAATTAGAGGATTCCTCTCTGGAAAAATGGAATGCTTTCAGAGAAAATCTATGGATACTAACCTTTAAGGATGCCTCTGACAAACTAGACCAGCCTGAACTCTGACAGTGAGAATGATCCACCAACAATCTCCACATAACATCTTAGTGTCTCAATCTTAAATATGAATAGTCAGCCAAGATCCCCACACATAGAAGAAAATATTCCATGAGAAAGAGGGACCACAAAAAGACCAGAAAGACAAGAGACTGTGCTTAGAACAGTAAAAAACTAAAGGTGTGCATACCTATAATCTAGCTACTAGTAAGGCAGAGGCAGGAGAATCCCAAATTCAAGTCCTATCTGGGCAATTTAGCAAGACCCTGCCTCAACATAAAATTTTAAAAAGGGCCTACGTAAAGCACAGTACAAACCACATGCCTAGCATATACAAGGACCTTGGTTCAATTCCAGTACTGGAAAATAAATACATTTGTTTATTTATTTCAACCAAAGAGATGGAAGCTATAAACAAGGAAATATCTCAGAAAGAAGGAAAAATTAGTTAAAAAGGTAAAAAAAAGTTAGGCTGGCATGGTGGTGCACACCTGTAACCTCAGCACTTGGGAGGCTGAGGCAGAAGGATCACCTCTAGTCCTCAAGGTTCAGGCCAACCTGGGTGCATAGTGAGTTCAAGGTCTACCTAGAATGCCTAACAAGACCCTTTTTCCAAAAAAAAAAAGTGGAAAAAAAATCCATGAAAGATAAAATAATGCATATTTTATTTGATCAAACAAGAAATCCCAACATTTAAAGCAAGAAGACAGAAAAAACAGTAGAATTTGAAGTAAAGGATAGGAGCAACTTCTAGAACTAGGTTCTAGAAGGACCTTATGGGAACTAAGAACCTTAGTTCCCATACTGGAAGAACCAAATACCCAGCATAACAAGTAAAAAAAAAAACTTATGCCAAAACATAGCATGAAATTTCAAAACACTGAGGACAAAAGAAAATTATAAATCTTTCATAAAGAAAAACTGGACTAGCCAGGCATGGTAGTGCACTCCGGTAATCCCAGCACTCGGGAGGCTGAGGCAGGAAGATCGTTGCAAGTTCCAGACCAGCCTGGGCTACAAAGTGAGCTCAGGGCCAGCCTGAACTGCATAGCGAGGCCCTGTCTCAAAAAGACAAAAAAAAAAAAAAAAAAAAAAAAGGAAAGGAAAGAAAAACTGGACTACAATGTAATGCCAGAGCAAAGTCAGGTATAATGTAATATAATGCCATCAAACTGCCCAATAGCAATCAAGATGCTAGAACAGATTGAAAAAATATCTTTACAATTCTTAAGGAAAAGTCCAAAATTCTTACCCCACCCAACTATTAATCTGGTGTTACACTAGATAAAGATATTTTTTCTTTTCTTTTCTTTTTTTTTATCAGTACCAGGGATCGAACTCACGACTGCCTGCTTGCAAGGCAGGTGCTTATGCTGCTGAGCTAAATCCCCAGCCCAATAAAGATATTTTCAAGACACAAGAATGACTGAAACATCTATCTCATACACTCTTTCCTATAAAACTATTAGAGGAAGGAAAACAGAGAAGAGAAGAACAGTTAAAGAAGGGATCTCGGAGAGAAGAGATACAGCATAGGTGAACTATGAAGGGAAATTCCAGTACAATTTTGTACTAGGACAGGAAACAACCAGGACAGACTGGAACAGAAAAGAGAATGTATGTTAGAGGTCTCTAGAAAAACAATGGAACTGATAAACTACTTGATGCATTTAAATGGTCTTAAAAAGTAATACTTGATAGCTCTAGCAGAACAATTGGGGAAAAAACATTGATACAAAACAAAACCTAAGCAAAAAAATTAAACAAGCACCAAAAGATAACCATAATCCCCAGAAGCTTGTATGAAAAGGAAATAAGAGTCACAGTTGTTACTTTGCCTAGCAGGGAATAATACATACATAAAGTTTCATAAACTATAGGTACTGGCTACACATTTTATTTAAAACTTATTTTTTTTCTTTGTGCTAGGGATTGAATCAAGGGCCTTCTGCTTGCTAAGCACACACTCTGTCACTAAGCTACACCTCTACCCCGTGATTGCTGACTTAATCAAAATTGTGATAAAAGGGGCTGGGGTTTAGCTC
Organism: Cavia porcellus; assembly: GCF_034190915.1. NCBI lineage: Eukaryota > Metazoa > Chordata > Mammalia > Rodentia > Caviidae > Cavia > Cavia porcellus. Next base: position 26,657,394 of record NW_026947488.1, on the reverse strand, counting down.
AGCGGCACAAGCACCTGCCTTGCAAGCAGGCGGTCGTGAGTTCGATCCCCGGTACCGATAAAAACATGAAAAAGACAAAAAAAAATAAATTAATTAAAAAACTGTGGTAAAATTACTACAGGAAAATTAGGCAAAGTGGAAGACACTGGTATAAAAGAGCTAAATCTTTATTTCCCACAATAAGAATATAATAATATCTAAAATGTATTATTCATGAAACAGCAGTATAAGTTATTATTCAGAAATACAAAGTAAGTACTAGCAAAAACCAGAAAGTAGTTACTTCCAAAAAGCTAAACTGTAGGGACAGGAAGAGAGATGTAGAAGACTGCTGTTCTCAATATAAAGCGGTTACAACTTTTTAAAGTAACCCTTTGAAGAGATTTTCAGAACATTTTATTCCTTGCTCCCCCTGGCCTCTCTACTTTTTCTATAATAATCTTGTATTACTTGTATAATTTTTAGACATTGAATGCTTTTCTTTTAAGCCACTGTGTAAATTATAAAACCCTGTATATATCAGGGACTGAACTTTATATAGTTTCCTTCAGGGCCTTACCTTTTATTGTGGCCAAAATGAAGAAAGCAATAAGGGTGTTGTTGATGGCGCAGGTAGACTTGGCAACACAAGACAAGACCGTGTAAGGATTTAAGAGATAGCTGGGGAAGAACACACATATTCAGCATTAGTAATCCTGGTCAGTGGACCAGGGAGTCCTTGCCATCATCAGTAGGGAGTTCAAGAGATTTTCTAAAAGCATACTCAAAGGAAGGTAACTTCTTAGAAGTGAGTTCTCCTAACTAAAATGGAATGGAATAGGGTATGGATGTCAATAAGTAAAAGGTAGTGCATACTGTGCTAGATGGTAAATGGGAAGTCATCTTATTTAATCATTACACAGTGCAGTAACTTTCCACTTTTACAAAAGAGAAAACTGAGACTCAGTGGCTAAGTAATTTGCCCAAGGTTTCAAAGTTAATAAATACCTTCAAAAGCAGGTCTGTCTTGCTCTAAAGCCAATGTACTTCCACCTACTTAGCCCTCTTGGTAGGTAAGCAGTGTCCACTGACCTAGAACCCATGTGCAGAATCCACTGAATTCAACAAGTCAATTGCCATAGAACTTCACAGGACATCTGGACCTTCCCCTGGGGAAGAGTTAATTAAGCCAAAACACAGTGACTCCCAAGGTGGGAAAGAATGGGCTGAGAAAATGAATCTGAAATGCTTATGAGCTGGGAAATCTTATATAATCTCAATGGATTATTTTTATTTATTTCTATCATGATTCTACAAATACTTTGTTAGATTGAGAACAGATAACAAAAATAGTAGTAAGGAAAAAATAGCAACAATCAAAGCCTGGGGAAAAATAAATAAAAGGAGAAAGTAAAAACAAAGGACAGAAGACCAAATGGATCTTCTACAGCATAATAAACAGCTTCAAATCTGGCTAAGTTTCACTTCAGACAATGTAAAAGGGAAACCAGTTACATAATTTTGATTACCTTATAGGAAGAAACACATCACTGTCTTAGGAAAAGATCATAATTGTTATTCACAAAAAAAGATCTTAAAGCTAGCACCTCCCAGAACTATAGGATTATTAGTTCCAAAGTCAAAGGCCTAGGAAATTGTCAGGGGTTTTTCCCAGCAATTAGAGATAAGCTTTAAAGAAATGACTAAACTATTACAAAACTGCTGCCAGGGTTACACTTGTAACCCTAACACTCTGGGAGACTGAGACAGGAGGATCACAAGTTTGAGCCTAGCCTGAACAACTTAGTTAGAACCTGTCTTGAAATTTAAAAACAATTTTTTTAAAGGCTGAGAATTATCTCCTTGGGAAGTCCCTTGTATTCAATTCCTAGTTTAAAAAAAAAATTCCTATCCCAGGAAACACATGAGTCCAAAAGTATTCATAATGTTGCTAAACTTCTGGTTCTATTAAGGTAAAGTAGATCCCATCTATAGCTCCAAACATGTGGATATGAACTGACAACTGTTCAGTGAGAGAAAAACCAAGCCATTTTTAAACAGTAGATAATATTCTAAAAGACACCAATCTGTAACACTGAGTAGGAAATTCACACACAAGACAGAGTTTCATAAACTTATTACAAGGCCTCTTCTAATTCCAACGAGTTCTATGGTCATGTTTTCCCATAAGGAAATTTGTCTGTTTTGCTTACCACATATCTCTAGAAACCAGTACATTATTAATTTTCAATGACTGTTATTTAATTATTTTGACTAACAAATCATATTTGCTTATTTCAGGAATACAAATGGAAATAACCTGAAAGAATTAAACTGGTAGCACTAGGTACTCCTAAAGAATTTCTTTACAATATCTAAACAACATCCACACTTCCACACTGGTCACCAGCTGAGATAGGTACATTTGTTATTTTATTCCAGTCTTCTAAACTACAAATGGGGGGTTAGATGGTACATAAACATTAAAACTGCTTAAAACAAGAGTTACATAAAGACTAGAATTTTATTCATTTTATATATCACCACTGAAGAACTTTTTTTTTTCTTAAAGAAATACTGGTTACAATGCCAGGTGTGGTGGCACATGTCTGTAATCCAAGCACTTGGGAGGCTGACGCAGGAGGACTGCTACAAGTTAAAGCCAGCCTGGGCTACATGGTGAGGTCAGGGCTGGTCTACACTACATGGTGAGACCCTGTCTCAAAATAAGAAACACTGGTTATAAGGAGGATGGAGCCCAGATCGGAATCAAGTCAGAATGCATTTGTAAAGGGTTTGATTATGCATGTTCTCCTGTGTGAGTCTTTGTCTCAACAGAGACAGAATGGCTCTGTCTCTTTTGCTGGCCAAACCCCAGTTGAGCAATAGGACCATAGCAAATACTTGATGACTAAGATGACAAATCTCTAAAAATATAGCAAATAACATGGGAAAGTCACATCACATTTTCCTCACATTTGTCTGCCCTAAAGTCTAACTTGGCAGAGAATACTTACAAGAGAGCCACTTTCAGAGGGATGTAGCGCATTTCCATAGGGGTTCGGATGAGTTCAGCCACATCTGGGGCATACTGATCCAGTTCTAGGAGTAGCTTCTGCTTTTTAAACTGGAAAAAAAAAAAAAAGGTGCAGAACACATGAACCAGAATGATTTCCCATTGTTTTGAGAGTGAAGACAAAAGTCCCTGCCATGACCTACATGATCCCAGCTGGTCTGGCTCTGCTTCTTCAGGCTCATCTCACACTTACTCCCCCACCTCCCACTTTCTGAGTTCCAGCACCATGTTCCCAGGCCTTTGAATGTGACCTCTTCTCTCTCCAGTTAACCCCACACAGGCTTTAGAGCTCATCGCTTCCTCGGGAAGGCACATTGGACTCCAAGCAGGAAAAATTCCCTTAGTGTGCATATTCTTTCACAATGCGATCCATGTTATAACTTTTTCATTTATTTAGGTAACTGACTAATGCCAGGGCTCCTCCTTAGCCTACAAATTCCATAAGGGTAGGAACCATATTTTTGCGCACTGTGAATGCCTAATACCTGGCAAAGCAGATAAGCAATAAAGAGCTGCTGCTGAATGTACTGGTGCATGACTATAATCAGAGCACTCCAAAGGCTGAGGCAGGAGGATTACTCTGAGTTTGAGGACAGCCTGGGTTACATAGTGAAATCCTGTCTCAAAAAAATCAAAAGATCTGCTAAGTAGCTTAATGAATGACTGGGTTGCAAAGCCAGTTCTTAGTGATTCTTCAGTTATTGTCAGTAGTCTAAGGACTCAAAAGTTCTCAAACATCATATTATCTTAGGTTCTTTCTGCTTCATTCTCCTCTACCAAGTTTTTTACTTCCACAGAGGAGGTATGAAATGGTCATGATAAAGAGAAAGAGGAGAACTGGGTGTGGCTGGGCAGTTTGAGAGTTGAAATGCAATGGGGTAGGGCTGGAAAGCTCCTGCTCTTCCCTGATGTGTCCCAACAAGTTCATGGGTGTGTTCCAGACTGAGAAATAAACATAGGTCAGATTACAGATGGAAAAGGCCCCTGAATCCTAAATGGCAGCCTTGCTGATTTAATGATCAAAGAATAGGCAGCATAAAACCAAGTCTGCATCCTATTATAGTATTTCAGAGAAGCCAAAGTAACAAGTGCCTAATTATGTGCATCATTAAAGATTTAGTAATGAAATTAGCAGATCATGATAGACCATATACTGCATCATACTATTTTCATAAAGTTAAAAGTATATGAAATAGCCAGGTGTGGTGGTGCACACCTGTAATTCTAGCACTCTGGGAGGCTGAGGCAGAAGGATGCTAAATTCAAGTCCCGCCCAGGAAACTTAGCAACTGTCTCAAAATTAAAAAAAAAAAAGTCTAGGTAAGTAGCTCAGTGTAAAAACCCTAGGTTCGATCCCCAGTATCACACACACGCGCACACACACACACACACACACACACACACACACCAGTCAAGAGGTCATCAACAAAAACACAAGTAGTCCCAGACTGCCTACATAGGTTTGGCAAAGGCTTAATCAGAAACCTGAAACAAACTTCAAAAACTTCCCTTTGATCATCTCTGTTCTCACAGTTGGCAGAGTCCAAATTAAGTACTGAAGATAATCAAAGGTAAGATTTATGGTGCCACTCAGAGCTGAGGTTGTTTAATTAAAAAGACAGAGTACACTGTAAGTTGCTTTATCGGAATAAAGAACTGGAACTGCCCTCAAGGCACTCAGGGAGCCACAGCAATGGTAGAGGAAGGAGGCCCACTAGCTAAGAGTTCTGCAGCAAGGTATTCTGGAGGAAGAAGAGCCATGGAAGGCCATTCGAAGGAGACAGGGATTTCCTCCATGGATAGCACAGTCACAGATAGGACTGCAGACCCATTCTTCAGACCAGAAGCCAGTCAGCAGGGTTGTACTGAGAGGAAAGCTACCAGGAATGTGTCAGTCCTGGACAAAGAGGACCTTGGGTCAGCAGTGGAAGGAAAAGATAACCTTCTCAAACACAGTACTTCCAACCAGAAAAGGCTTCTGACAGAGGAGACGCCAGCAGAGTAAGGCAAATGAGCAGCCCCACATCCTGTTCCCTTTTCTTGTCTCCCTCAGTCTCACCGGCATGGTCACCATTATGGCTGGCCTTACAGGCCCAATATCAGCCCTTTTAGCATAGATAAAACCTGTTTTAAAAATCCCCATTGCATCCAACTAGAGACAAGAATGTGGCTACAATTCTGAGTTCCAAACAGGAGGCACCATTCTCAGCAAAGAACAGACTAGACTAACACTACTTTTGTGAGGCAGATGTGAACCATCCTGGTGCTCAACTGGTCTCCATCCATCAGTATTCATACTCTACAGATTGAGGCAAGATCAGAAAGAGGTGAAGCCCCCTTGACACCACAGTTTTCAAGGATGTATGTGGGTGGGACATAGCTTCATTACCAAAAATAAAAAGTCTCATGTGCTGGGCATGGTGCACACCAATAATCCCAGCACTCGCTAAAACAGGAGGATCACCATGAGTTTGAGGCCAGCCTCAACTACATAGCAAATCTTGTTTCCAAAAAATCCAAAAGGCTAGCAAAATTAAAATGCTTCCAAGACTCTATGATATGATCCCTTCTGACAAAGTAGAGATTTTTCGAAAAAGACATATGCTGATATTCTATGTAAATCAACTATAGAAAATAGTAGAACCAAAAGTTGATTTTTGACATAGCATAAATAATACTTTTACTCTGACTAAGAAATCTAATGCTCTAACAGTGATTTCTGAGAATGTAGAAAACAAAAATATTCCAATTTGAGTTGGGTATGTAGCTTAATGGTAGCGTATCTGTCCAGTATGAGTAAGACCCTGGGTTTAATCCCCAGCACTGTAATCAAACAAATAAATAAAATTTTCAATTTTTAATTTAGTCTTGGTAGTAACAGTACATCCTGGTGCATTAAAAAACAGAATACTGATAATAATCCATTTGGTTTTCTTCCTCCTGCTAAAAATCACAAAATGGAGGAAAAAAATGTTTCCACATAAACTCAGAAACAACACATGAATCAAAAATACTGGTACTAAAGACAGTTTTCCTGTTGACACTGAAGTCCAACTTTGTTAGAAAACTAACTGAAACCTACTTTCATTACTTTCCATTAAGCTCTCCACTCCCATTAATAACTTTATAAGGACGAGGGTGTAACTGAGTGGTAGAGCACTTATCTCACATGTGCAAAGCCCTGAGTTTGATCTCTAGGAACGCAAAACAAAACAAAACAAAAATCCCAAAACTAAATGGGATGCAGAAGTATTTTTGTGACATTTGCACAAGATAATAAAAGAAATACACACACACACACACACACATACATGTGAGTAAAAAAAAGAATATACATAATGTTACTATCAATAATTCCCTTTCATTAAAACACTTCAATTTTACATTTTGGTTGAAAAGATGTGACTTATTGTATTTTTAAACAAAAGCTACCAACCCTCCCTTAGCTATACACATAGATAAGACAGATAGATAACATATATTTGTATATATATAAATTTACTTCCCTAGTGTTTTACATTCAAAAATTTCAAACTACAGAAAAGTTGAAATAATAATTCAACAAATCCAAAGGTCTGTTAACATTTTGCCACATCTCTTTTATCTTTATATATACACTATATATACATTTGCATACACAGTTTTTTTTTTTTTTTTTTTTGTCGACCCATTTCAAAATAAACTATTGAGGCCAGGCATGTTGATGCATCACTATAATCCCAGGACTTGGGAGGTTGAAGCAGGAAAATCACCATGAGATTGAGGCCAGCCTGAGCTATGCTGTGAGTTCAAGGCCAGCCTAAACCACATAGACAGACTTTGACTTAAAAAAACAAAACTAATAAACTATAGAAACAAAAACTTTAAACAAAGGAAAAAGATCATAACACTTTATTTCTAGATATTTTAGCTTATATAACTCCAAATAAAGAGTATGGCCTCTGTATACAACCCATATCCTTTCCACCCCACCCTCTACTGGGGACTAAACTCAAAACTTTCACACTGAGCTATGTCCTCGGCCCGTCTTTACAAAGCTTCCTGAGGAGTGCTGGGAGTACTGGTGTGTACTGCTATAACAGGTTTTTATTCTGATGCAATATTGGGGATCAACCACAGGCCTCATGCACCCTAAACAAGCACTCTAGAGAACCATACTTCTAGGTTCATATACAACCTCTCTTGGAGAAGAAAATAGTCAATGCTAATTTATCCCTGTATTCCTCCTCCATATGTTTATGAATGTCCTAGTTACTTCATCAGTAACAAAGGAAATCCTGCAGCAGTATTCATCTCAGTCTCTAAAATTTTTAAGTTATGTTCCATTAGTAAGATGTACATCGGATGATCTTAGTGATACTAAACCTCTAAAATGTAGTTCTTAATATTTTAGGAGAGGAGTCAAGAACTCTGTGAGCACCAATAACAGCTATGGACTTTTAGGGAAAAAGACACATGCACATACACACATGATTTTTCATACCATTTAAAGGATTTGGCAGGGCAGGGGTACCTGGGATCAGACTCATGACCTTGCACTTACCAGTCAAGCATTTGAGCCACTGAGCTAAATCCCTGGCCCATTTCAAGGATTTTATAGAACCACTAAACCAATAAATTAACTCCCAAGAACACTTGTCTAGATATGCTTTGAGGTCTAAAATCATATAAAATTCACCAGCTCTATTTGTCACTGATGACCAGTGCCATAGAAAGACAGATTGCTATTTCTGGTTCTATTACTCAGTAACAGAAATGAAAATGCACCACAAACAGGCAATGCCAAAATGCAGTCTTATCTCACTACCCCAGCCTAAATCCTCTCAGTGGCTGCCAACCAATCAAAAAGGATTTCACTCATTTAAAAAATAATAATAATAATATATATATATAGATACATAGATCTATATAGATATATATTTACATGGGTAATACACATGGTTAAACTGTTAAATCACTCAGAGCTCAGAAAAAAGAGGATAGTTCCACAATACAATTCCTTTTGGCTATTATATATAGACTAATGCCAAGTGAGGTGTTCTGCACCTGTAACCCCAGTACTTGGGAGGGTGAGGCAGGAGGACAGTCTGTGAGTTTGAGCCCAACTTGGGTTACAAAGTGAATTCAAGCCCAACCTGAACTGTACAGTGAAAGTCTGTCTCAAAAAAGACCAAAAAGGGGCTAGGGATTTAGCTCAGTGGCATAAGCACCTGCCTTGCAAGCAGACAGTCGTGAGTTTGATCCCCGGTACCAATAAAAAAAAGAAAAAAGAAAAAAAGACCAAAAAAGCCGGGCATTATAGGCATGATGGCCTATAATCCCAGCACTCAGGAGGCTGAGGCAGAAGGATCATTGCGAGCTTGAGACCAGCCTGGGCTACAAAGTGAACTCAAGGACAGCCTAAACTGCACAGAGAAACCCCTCCTCAAAAAGACAAAAAACAAAAATAAACAAACAAAAAAACCCCACCACACATACGAATTAAAACTAAGGTTTATATCAACACTTTTAATAGGCATTTAATACATGTCAAAATTTCTTATTAAGGTTACTCTTTTGGGCCTGGAGGTGCAGTTCAGTGGTACAGCACTTGCCTAACAGGTGTGAGCTCAGACCTCAGCACCAGCAGCAAAAAAAAAAAATCACCAACACTGGGGAACCAATTTTTTTTTTTTTTTAATTTTTTTTGTCTTTTTTGAGACAGGGTCACAATGCAGTTCAGGCAGGCCTTGAGCTCACTTTGTAGCCCAGGCTGGTCTCAAACTCGCAATGATCCTCCTGCCTCAGCCTCCTGAGTGCTGGGATTACAGGCGTGAGCCACCATGCCCGGCTGGGGAACCAACTTTACATCAGATAAACCTAACACAGTGAATTAAAAGTTCTATTCATTTTCTTTTGAAAGGAAAAACTGGGAAAAGGGATGGAAAATTTTTAAGGGACCTCATTAATATCACTGTTATTCAACTCTGTTCTAGAATGTCTTAATTTGTGCAGCTGCTGGATATTTACAAGCCACATAGATTAAGTTGACCTTTTCGTATGGACTAGTAAAGCTGTCTTGTGGGCTCGGGCTTGTCATTCCAGGCCTGGCTGAATCACCAGGAGCTTCACTCCCACTTCTGAGCATTTTAAAACAGTTGTGTTCTAAAGTACATGACCTTTGATTCTCTGCAGTAACAAAGAGAAGGTTACCAAATTCCATCAGCTCTGTCCCACCCACTAACTTACCACAACTTTATTGAAGTCCTGAATTGCAAAATACAAGGCAACGGCAGTGAGTGCATCAGTTATCTGTCAAAAGAAAGTCAAATAATAAGAAATAGAACTCTGTTAGTGCAGGACTAATGGGATGCTGCCAAACCCTACAGTTCTGCGATGCTAGTGGAGCACCCAGTCCAAACAAACTTCATGTCTCACTCTGACTGCTCAAACAGAAAGGTCATTCCGCAGGTCTTACTGGAAAACCCTCAAGATAAGGATCTATAAAGGCCCACGTCAATCTGGTATCCCACATCTGCTCTAGAACTGCAAGTTACTTAAATTTTCTGTAAAATGGAAATATCCACTGTTTTACAACCCTCCTACACACCCAGTGCTTAGCACACAGTAGGTCCTCAACAGCAGCTATTATAATTATTAAGGATCACCCTTACAGACTGCCTGGGTATTTTCTCACCCAGATTCTTTAACCCTAGACTTTCAGGCTCTCAAAATATAGCCCAGTCATCTCCATTTTCAAGATTCTTGTCTCTGAAAGTCTCATCAGGCCAATGTCCTCTTTACAGACTTTTAGCAAAGCATTCAGGAAACTCAAGATGTCCACACTGACACAATTAAACCAATCACAGAATCTTGCTATAAAATTCAAGACCACATAGCCCAGAAACCAAATTCTAAAGAAGAAAAGGAATTGGGACTGGCTGAAAATCAGAAACTGTTCCTTCTATACTACCACACTTCTATACTACATAGATAGTTGTAGTATAGTTCCACAATTTCAGCCGAGCATGGTAGTGCATGCCTGTAATCCCAGCACTTGGGAGGCTGAGACAAAAGGATCACTGTGAACTGAAGGCCAGCCTGAGCTACATAGGAGTTCAAACTAGCCTGAATTACACAGTGACAGCCTGTCTCAAAAACAAACAAACAAACAAAAAACAACAGGTCATAATTTCAAGCTAAAATACAAATGCTTGCTTTTATTTGCTGAGAGTTCCCAAATTACTAAAATACAGTTTTTCCTTAAAAACAGGCAATAAAATTAATAATAGTTATGTACTGATTTTATCTGAAAGGTCACTTACCATAAATACCAATTCAGCATAATCAATTAGGAAATGGAAGAGGTATATTATTAATGGAGTCTGCAGGGAAAAAAACAAACATGTAAAGAAATTAAGTTAAACTTTACTATAAATTATCAGTTTTCTGAGTTGGGAATGGGGGAAAAATTCATGTTTTCCTTCTTAGAAGACTGTGCTATGCTAATTGGTCAGTGGATGATGAGAAACAATGATTTTATTCTTCTGCCACTCTTTGTTGAATTGAGTAAAGACAACAAAACCTAATGTGTATTAAATATGTTTAGTCTAGAGTGGTGGTATATGGCTATGTTTGTACTACTCAGGAGACTAAGGCAGGAAGATTACTTGAGCCCAAAGTAGATTCTGCCTGAGCCCAGGAGTTCATGGCCAGACTGGACAATATAACATGATCCTGGTTCAAAAAACAAATATGAGTTTAGGAACTGTTAACACAATAAGTTATGATGTTAATTTTGGTTCACAAGGGACTAAAATTGCTGAGCCCCCCCCCCCCAAATGAACTGGGAAATGTTTTTCCTTCTATTCTCTGATAATTTAGTTCTTCCTCAAAGATTTGAGAAAACTCCCTTATTATAAAGGCACCTTCAGGGTTGGGAATGTTGCTCAGTGGTAGAGTGTTTGCATAGGATGCACATGGTCCTGAGTTCAATCCCCAATACCACTAAAATTAATTAATTAATTAAATTAAACAAAGGCATCTTAGCCTGAGTATTTTGTTTGGTACTTAGGACTGAACTCAAGACCTTGAGCTTGCCAGCCAGGTGCTTGTGCCACCAAGCTATATACCAGCCCTGGCCTGAGTGTTTTCTGAGACTTAAATTTCAGATTCAATTTCTTTCACAGACAAAACATTACTCAAATTTCCTGCATTTTTGGTCAGTTTAGTTTTTCTAGGAATTTGTCCAATTCGTGTACATTTTTGTACCATTAACACAAGGTTGTGCATAATGTTTTTTTATTATTTAAGGCAATATAGTTTCTTCTAAGTATGGCTGAGCAGTATCATACAAGTTTTGACATGCTAGGCTTTTTTAATATCATTCATCTGAAGATATATTCTAATTTCCACTGACATTTTTTTCTTAAATAAAGAATACTTTAAAACATACAAGCTGGGCATGATTGTGCATGTTTGTAGTCCCAACATCTAGGCAGCTGAGACAGGAAGATTGCCAGAAATTCAAGGCCAGTCTGGGCTCCACAGTGAGTTCAAGGCCAGCCTGACCTACATAGCAAGACCCTGTCTCAAAAGAAGAAAGTAAAATAGTATGTACAGACTGGGTATATAGTTCAGTGGCAGGCAAGTGCCTAGTCTGTGTGAGGCCCTGTGTTCAATCCCAGCACTGAAACGAACAAAAGAAAAAACTAAAAATAAAAACACCGGGTTTGATTTTCAAATATTTGGAAGTTTTCTTTTTTATGTTTCTATAATTGGTTTCTAATTTAATTCTACTACAATCATAAAAAAACACATATAATTTCAGTCATGTGAAATATGTTGGGACTTGCTTTATGGCCCATGATCTCACCAGTAAATGACCCATATGCACTTGAAAATAATGTGCATACTAACATTTATGGTCTAGCATTCTACAAAATGATGTTTTAGGTTAAGTATGCCAATGATTTCTTCAGATATTGTACATCTTTGTTGATGTTGGTTGGAGAGGGAGGTTGCTCTATTACAGACCAAGAGAGGTACATTTTTTTTTTTTTTTTTTTTTGGTCTTTTTCGTTTTTATCGGTACCAGGGATCGAACTCACGACTGCCTACTTGGAAAGCAGGCGCTTATGCCGCTGAGCTAAATCCCCAGCCCTGAGAGGTACATTTTTAATTTTAAAGGACCTCATGCATGCTAGGCAATGAGGATTTTTAACCTTCCACTATGACTAGAGATTTGTCTAGTTCTTTTACCATTTTTGCTTTACATATTTTGAAATCATGTAGTTAGATGCAGTTCTATGTAGAAACTATATCTTCAGGGTAGAGTGACCTTATTACAAAATAATTCTCTTGTCAGAAACAGTGGCACATGCCTATAATCCCTGCTATTTGAGAGGCTGAGATAGGAAGATCAAAAGTTCCAAGCCAGCCAGGACAACCTTTTTTTAGACTCTACCTCAAAAAACAAGAGGATGTAGTTCAGTGACAGAGTGTTTGCCTAGCATAGATAAGGCTTTATCTGGTATTAGGTATAGTTATATCAGTCTTTTTGGCAATGTTTGCATAACTGCGTGGTATAGCTTTTTTTTTTCTTATATAGCTTTTTTTATTTACTTTCTCCTTATGTACTTATATGTCAAATGTGTTTCTGTTTTGTGGGTTTTTTTTTTTTTTTTCATTTTCTTGCACTGGAGATTGAATTCAGCACACTGTGCATGACTGTAAGCATTTGCTCTATCAGAGCCACACTCCCAAACCTATGTGTTTCTTAAAAGCAACATATAACTTTTTCTTTAGCCTAATCTGAGAGCTGTTGTCTTTTAGTTGGATTTTTATCTATTTACATTAGGTGTATTTACTTGTGTAAAAGTTTACCACTTTCTATTTTTCACTTGTTCTATTTCTATCTTGCTTTATTCTGCATTATAGTGTTTTGTTTTGCTTTGTCTTTTTGAGACAGTGTCTCCCTATGCAGTTCAAGCTGGCTTTGAGTTCACTTTGTAGCCCAGGCTAGTCTCAAACTTGTAACAATCCTCCTACCTTTGCTTCTCAAGTGCTAGGATTACAGGCATGTAGTAAATTTTGAAAAAATGTTCAGTCTCTAATACACTGAAATATTAATTTGGTCTCATTCTGTCCCTTCCCCCATTGTAGGAACTCCACTGGTACACAGAGTAGACCTCTTCACTATAGCTCATAGTCTTTTTCTTTGTTTTCTGTTTTTTTAGGAGTAGGAATGGAATCCAGGGCCACTCTACCACTGAACTACATACATGACAGTCCTTTCTGTTTGAGACAGGATCTCATTAAGTTATCCAGGCTAGCCTTAAACTTGTCATTCTCCAGCCTCAGCCTTTCAGACGGCTGGGATAACAGGCATGCATTCATCCAGCTTACATCTTTTTCCTTCCAGACTTCAGAGTCTAGGAATTTTCTTTTCCTTTCCTTTCCCCTTTCCCTTTTCTTTTTCTTCCTTCCCTTTCTTTTTTCATACCAGGGATCAAACTCAAAACTGCACACTTGCAAAGCAGGTGCTTATGCCACTGAGCTAAGTCCCCAGCCCCTTTCTACAGACCTTATCTTTCAGATGTAATCTTCTCTTTCGTTTTGTAAAATTGGTTAAACTTGTTTATTGCTTTCTTTAAAATGGCACTATAGATTGAATCCAGGGCCTCACATTTTAAGGTAAATGTTCTGCTATTGAACTACATACCAAGTCTTTTTTTATTTTCATTTTTTGGCTTTTTGAGACAGGGTGTCTCACTACATAGTTCAGGCTGGTCTTGAACTCACTATGTACCCCACGCTGGCCTCAAACCTGAGGCAATCCTCTTGTCTCAGCCTCCTGAGTTCTGGGATCACAGGATTATAGGTATATCCCACCACACTTGGTTTCTTTTCTTTTTTTTTTTTTTTTTTTTTTTTTTTTTTTTTGTACCGGGTATAGAACTCATGACCTCATGTTTGCCATCAGGCACTAATGTCACTGAGCTAAACTCCTGGCCCTCTTTTTAATGTTTTGAGACAAGGTCTTGCTCAATTGCCCAAACTACCCTCGAATTTGTGATCCTCCAAAGCTTGTGTAAATGAGTAAGGGAAAAAGGACTGAAGGTAGGGAAGGAAAATGAGGGGAAAAAAGAAAAATTAAGATATACTATGTACAAGTAAAAATTCCCTATGATGAATGTGATTAATGTACTAATAAAAACATAGTTAATAAAAAACAATCTGTGATCCATCTATTTCAAACTCCCAAGCAGCTGGAATTACAAGCATATGCTTTCACAACCAGCATCAACTGCATTCTTACTTATTAATATGTTTTGCAGTTCTAGAATTTAGAACTAATTCATTTTTATATATACTAGTTCTCCAGTTAAATTCTATATCCTATCTTCTATTTTAAATATATTAATCATTGATCACAGTAATTTTGATTAACTGAATGATTGAAAAAGGTCTCACTATCTCACTATCTATTTCGGGTGGCCTTGAACTCACTTTCTAGCCCAGGCTGGACTTGAACTTGCATTGATCCTCTTGCCTCAGCCTCTCAGAGCGAGGATTAAAGGAATACGCCACCTTCATGGTAATTTTAATGTCCAAACTTGATGATAACTTTAGTATCTGAATCACCTATGAAATTGCTTTATTGCCTTTTCTTCTTTTATTATGCTTCAATTTTTAATTGAATGGCAGACCTTGCATATGAAAAATTATAGAGATTCTGGATGAGGCTATTTTCTTCTGGAAAAAAACTTTAAAGCTTTTAGCAAGTAATTAGAATTGTGCTACATTAACTAGGAATGGAGCTAGTTAGAAGCAGTATTTGGTCTTTATAGGACTAGTCTAAATCTGATCTACTGTCACTCTTAGGCTGCAGTCCTTCAGAGACCCCAATTCAAAGTGAGGTCCTTACCAGAGCCTTGCCATCTTGATTGCAACTACACTTAAATTTTATTTCTTTAGCACACTGAGACTACCAACACCTTTGTTTAGCTCCTTGGCCTAACACTAGACACTTCCTGTTCTAGTCTCTGCTTCTCAGCCTGTGCCACTTACAAATTGGTAAATGCTCTAAGAAGAAAGCAGCTCAGATTATTGGTCTCACTTTTTATACTTCATGCTCAAGTCCTGGTAATCTTGGCACTTTCCAATGCCTTCAACAAGACACGTTTCACACTGATCCTGCTTGCCTAGCTGTTCTTGGCAGATGTGTTGGCCTGCTACTACAAACCAGCCCATCAATCCACCAAACCAGAAAGCAAGGGCAGAACTTGGATTCAGTAAGCCCATGCCAGTGACTCAGGAGCACTTTTCTCCAAGCCCTAACTACATTAAAAAAAAAAAAAAAAAAAAAAAACCTGTGTCCTGTAACACTGTTAAAGTCACCGAAAGACTTTCTTTCTTTCTTTTTTGGTCTTTTTTGTCTTTTTGAGACATGGTTTTACTATGTAGTCCAAACTGGCATTGAATTTGTAGTGATCCTCTTGTCTCTCTCAAGTCTACCAAGAGCTGGGATTACAGGCATGTGCCACCATGCCTAGTCTGACAGGTTCTTTAGTGAGAACAAATTAGCACTGTAGAAAGAACAAAGCTTGGAACCAGACTAGTGTTTAAACCCAGGTTCCTACTTTAGGCAAGTTGTTTTCCCCTCTGAGTCTTGGTTTCCTCTGTTTCAAAACAGGAATAGTAACTTATTTCACAGGGTTCTCAAGAGAACTGAATGAGGTAGTATGTACAAAGTACTTATACTGCCTAGCACACAATAAATTTCATATGTTAGCTACTCAAGATGAACCTTTTATCTTTTTGAAAACAGGTATCAATTCTGCTTTGAAAATTCTACAAACAAGGCTGGGTGTGGTGGTACATGCCTGTAATCCTAGCAGTCTTAAAGCTGAGGCTGGAGGATTGCTGTGAATTCGAGGCCAGCCTGGGCTACATAATGAGTTCAAGACCAGCCTGAGCTGCATAATGAAAACTTTTCTCAAAAAGACAAAAAAAAAAAAAAAAAAAAAAAAAAAAATTCTAAAAACATTACAGTTATCTACACATGGATTCTGTTTTTCATTTATCCTTCTTAGTAAGGAGTAGTTAACATATTTATAGTATCAATAGCCTTCTTTCAAAATGTTTTGATGCTTCAGATAATTTAGAATGGCCCTAAATATCAGAGGTACTGTAACAAATAGTTCTCAAAAACCTATCAGCAGGGCCAGGGATTTAGCTCAGTGGCACAAGTGCCTGCTTGGCAAACGTGAGGTTGCGAGTTCAATTCCTGGTACCAGAAGGGGAAAAAAAGCCTACCAGCAAATAAATTGGCTTCTATATTCAACTAATACGTACATAGCAAGCAGTTCAATTGCATGGCATACTATTATAGAAAAGTATATGTTGAATGCAACGTATGTTTAGGCTATACCTCCATTTGTGCGACCATTTCCAGTTGGGGTAAGACATGAGTCACAACTTTTATTAACCTTACTTGGCTAAACACGGAAACAGAAACATCTGTTAGAGGCAGACAAAATCTAATCTGTGGTTACTAAATCCCTTTTTCCTCTCCCATGTAGATTTTTCCTCTCCACTGGTAGTGCATGTATAGTCCCAGACTTGGGAAGCTGAGGCAGAAACAACAATGAGAGTTCAAAGCTGGCCTATGAGCAAAACTGGTGGCTCATGCCCATAATGTCAGCACATAGGAAGCTGAGGAAGGACGAGTGCTGTGAGTTCAAAGGCCAGCCTGGGCTAAATAGAAAGACCTTGTGCCAAAAACAAAGCCCAGCCAGGCTACATAGTGAGTTGCAAGTCAGGCTGAACTACATTTTGAGATCCTGTCTCAAACAAAGAAATCTTCATTGTTATTACCCCAGTACCAAGTACCAAGCAACTATCATCCTGCTTAAACATTTACAATAGCACCCTAGCCATTTTCCGTGCTTCAGCTTTATCCTGTAGTCGATTTCCGTCACAATACCCACAGCAACATTAAACATGAATTACAAATATAATCATTTAGCTCCTAATTTAAAAGGTTCCAGTTATTTTCCACATCACACTACAAATAAAATCCAAACTCTTACTATCCATGTTTACAAAACACCCTGTATAACCTGGCTCCTGAATTCAGTTAGATTGTACTCAAATTTTACTTCCTCAGAGCACCTTCCCTGAATGCACTAGCCACAGGCATGCTCATCACTCTATCTTTTTAACCAAGTTTATTTTTCTAAATGTACTTGCTATTAATTGAAATCATTTTTCTTTTTTTGGTACCGGGGATTGAACTCACGACCTCGTGCTTGAAGGCAGGCACTTATACCACTGAGCTAAATCCTCAGCCCTGAAATCACATTTTTTAACTTTAGTTTTATAGAAGAGTAACCAGCATGAGAAAGCTGCACATAGGAAAGTATGTAAGTTCACAAGTTTCAACCTATACATCCACTAAGGAAACTTTCACAATCAAGAATGAACATAACTACCACTCCCAAATTTTAGTTTTACTGTTAATCCCAAAGAATTACCTTTATTTCAGTAATGTTCACCTTATTTCCTGTTTATCTCTTTTTCTGCTCAGATCTTTATTATTTCATTTATTTTGCTCATTTTGAGTTTATCTTTTCCTGGTTTCTTAATACAGAAAAACTGCAATAATTGATTTGAGACCTCTTATTTTCTAACATAGGTATTTAATACTATCAATTTCTCCCTAAATGCTGCTTGGTAACATTCCACATATTTTAATAGGTTATGTTTTCATTTTCATTACTTTGTTTTTTGTACCGGAGATCGAACTCATGACCTCATGCTTGCCAGGCAGGAACTTATACCACTGAGCTAAATCCCCAGCATCATTTTCATTACTTTAAAAATGTTAACTTCCGGGCTGGGAATTTAGCTCAGCGGCATAAGCGCCTGCCTTGCAAACACACAGTCAAGAGTTCGATCCCTGGTACCGAGAAAAAAAGAAAAAGAAAAAAAATGCTAATTTCCTTTCTGATTTGTTGTTTGATACAGGAGTTACTTAGGAATATGTTAGTTTCCTAATATTTGGGAATTTTCCATATATCTTTCTGTTATTTTTTATTTAATTCCATTGTTGACAGCAAATTCACTTTATATCACTTGAATCTTTTTTTTTTTTTTAATTTTTCATTTTTATCGGTACCAGGGATCAAACTCATGACTGCCTGCTTGCAAGGCAGGCGCTTATGCCGCTGAGCTAAATCCCCAGCCCCTCACTTGAATCTTTTTAAGGGTATACAGCCTTGTTTTATGGGCCAGAATAGGATCTATCTTGCAAATGTTCCACATATACTTGAAAATATGTATTTTTCTATTATTGAAGAAATATTCTTCAATTAAATTGGTTGGTAGCATTGTTCAAGTCTCCCATATCTTCACTGATTTTCTAACTGCTTGTTCTATCAGCCATTGAAAGAAATAGTGAAATCTCTGACTGTAGTTGTGGATTTGTCTATTTCTCATTATAATCTAATTTTATGGTTTAAACAAGCTTTGGGAGGCTAAGAAACCAATGCTGCTATATGGTTTTCATAAGAAAGCAAGTTTCAATTAAGCAATTACAAGCCACTTAGCAGACAACCTATTCATAGACTGGGAACTGTTACAACTTATTTGCCATTAAAAATAGTCACTTCTACAGAAGCCTCATCTGTTTCCCCAAACTACAATCTTACCCTGG
The DNA here is from genome assembly GCF_034190915.1 of Cavia porcellus. Lineage (NCBI taxonomy): Eukaryota > Metazoa > Chordata > Mammalia > Rodentia > Caviidae > Cavia > Cavia porcellus. The sequence goes on along the minus strand of NW_026947488.1, from coordinate 26,638,639 downwards.
ATCATTTCCACTGTAATTGTGAAACGTCTTTCTTCAGAGGACATCTAAAAAGGGCTGTTTCTAAATATGTTTTTCAAAACTAGATGGTTTTAAATGTTTTCACAAAAACTGAGGTTAGGCTTTGTTATCTGTGACTGTTAACTACTCTTAGTACCCAGAAAAGAAAACAACACTTACTTCATGAAATACTGCTCCAGAATACGGAGATACTCCCAAGTCCAACAGTGAAAGGCCTTCAACCACTGAAAAGTAAGACATCTAAATCAGACCTCAGAGTAATCAACAGATAGTTAAAAACTAAAATGTTACAACCAGGTATGGTGGCGGGCACATGCCTGTAATCCCAGCACTTTGGAGGCTGAGGCAGGAAGACTGCCACAAATTCAAGGCCATCCTTAACTACATAGCAACAAAACAACAACTAAAATGTTATATACAAAACAACAACTGTCTCAAAACAACAACTAAAATGTTATATACTCCCAGGTCCAAGAAAGGCCTCAGAGTTTAATCTCTTTTGCCTCATCCTCAGCAAGAAGCTTTAAGTCTGGATTTGAACATTACCAAGAATAAGGAACTCCTTCACACATAGCACCCTTCCCATTGTGGGGCAGTACTCATTGTAAGAAAGCTGTATGTTAAACTATTCTTTCTACCCCCTTAGAACTTCTACCCACCCAAAAGTGTTTCATTTATATATATTCTGTCTCATTCAAGAAACTGGTGATAAATGCACATAGAACAAGGAAATAAACAGTCATTCTCATATATTGTTTGGTATATATTACACTCATATTAACTCTTCTACACAGCAATATGTATTTTTAGTTGTAAGCCTTTTGATCCTAAAATGATGGCTTTTCTTTTCCTTTCGGTTGTTTCTGTTTTTGAGACAGAGTCTTGCCATGTAGTCAAGGCTGCTCTTGAACTCACTACGTAGCCCAGACTGGCTTCAAATTTGCAGCAATTCTCCTGCCTCACTCTTCCAAGCGCTGGAATTACTGGTATATGCCACACCTGATATCTAAAATGGTAGTGTGGATTTTGTTTTTTAGTTTTTTGAGAGAGTGTCTTGCCATGTCGTTCAGATAGACCTTAAACTCACATGTAGCAGGCTGGCCTTGAATTTAAGTGGATCCTATTGCCTCAGATTATAGGTGTGAGCTCACCACACCCAGATATAATGGACCATTTTATGATTAAAATGTATACCATGTTATAAATAACAAAATAAGTAGAAAAGCTTTTCCTTATAGAGCATTCCAAGTATCAAATGTAAAGGGAAAGATGGAACAGAGTATCTCCATTTAATAAACTTGCAATAATAACTGAAAGGCAATTATCATCAAGGGATACTAAAATTAGTGGGCAAAATATATGAAGAATACAAAAATATACGAAGAAAAATGGGGAAGATGGTAATTTTACAGGGTGTAGCTCAGGGGCAGAACTCTTAGTATGCCTACGACTGAACCAAATACTGGTTCAATCCCCAGTGGTACCAAAAATAGTAACAATTTTACATAAATAAACCTAACATGCCTTAATCATGTGACCCAAGGTAACATCATGAGTAATATGTTAACCATGACAATATCAAGTATTTCCTGATACAAGTCACTGAGATGGAGACAAATACATTATTGTGATCCTTTTTTTCTCATCAAAAACAAATTTAATAAAAATATATCAGTATATCAAAAGCAGTTATGTAAATTCTTTAAAAATAAGTAAGACATAACTACACAGTTGTTTCAGATACATATGTGTGTAATGTATGCATAAGAGTATGGACCACAGTAACATCACGATCACTGTTTCCAGAGAGAGGAAGAAACAACACAATGAGAAAGCAAGGAGGAAACTTCAACTCTAAACATCATTAAAAAACATCTGAAACACATTTGAAAAAAATTAACATATTTTTAAACTCTGAAAATATGCACTTTTTATGATTACTGTTACATTGCTTCCTGATACCCTTTCTCTACAGTCCTTTCCTCCTATATGATTCTACTTCCCTGAGAGGTATCCAGAGCCACCTTCTTTGCCATATTAAAAAAGTGTCCCTGATATGTGCCATTGGCATTAGTGTTGATCAAAGCAGTTTATTACTGTTAGAGATATCTGATTATATAACTGTTGAATCTATATCTATATGTACTTTCAAAACATTACAAATATCAGAGAACAGATGGATGTATCCTTGTAATTGTAGTGTCACTTTCCTGGGAAAGTGGTTTTCCCCAGGTTCTTAAAATGACATCTGCTGTGTAACCTTTTCTGAGCCTATCTGTGATTCAAGCCAAGCTCAATATAAAGCAATTAACCTGAGAGCTGTTTTACAATTAAATTAATGCAAAAAACTTTCACAGAATGATTCAGATATTCATAGGACTGCATATAAGTGCAAGAAGGCATAGATCAATTCCCTGGCTGGATAGGGAGACCAAACACAAGACAAATTGCAGCTTTACTTATGGAATTATTATGATCCTTGTACCATAAATGTGGTATCCCTGCCAAAAAAAAAAAAGCATAAACTCAATCTAATCATCAGAAAACATCAGGCAAACCCAAACTGAGAATCAAAATAACCAGCCAGTACTCTTAAAAATGTTAAGTCTGATGCACATGATCATGTGGATCAGAAGCTTTTGGGAATGACTTGTGAGAAGGATTTGGAAAGGTTCAAAAGTGCCAGGTGAAAAAGTAGTGCTGGAACACCTTAGGCTGTTCTATAAGGAAGATTCTATTCAGAGCTCAGAACACTAGAAAGCTGGTAAAGAACAGACTCAGGAGGCTTCTGCTGGGAAGAAAGACTTCATTGACTATTGTAGTCCAGACAGTGTGTGTTGTGGCTTGGTAGAGAGCTTGTCTGCATTTTGCTTGTCCAGGGACTTTCCCTGAGACTAAGTTTAAGGGTGGCAGACTAATTTTGCGGAAAAAATTTCAAGGCAATCTAATATTAAGACTGTGGCATGGTGGCTGGGGATTTAGCTCAGCGGCATAAGTGCCTGCCTTGTAAAGCAGGCAGTCGTGAGTTCGATCCCCAGTACCGATAAAAAGAAAAAAGACAAAAAAAAAAAAAAAAAAGACTGGCATGGTGCAGCTGGGGGCTTTCAGCTAGATTTATGTTGAGAATCAAGAGCAAAGAAAAAAAAAGGGCTAGGGATTTAGCTCAGCGGCATAAGTACCTGCCTTGCAAGCAGGCAGTCGTGAGTTCAATCCCTGGTACCGATTTAAAAAAAAAAAAAAGAGAGAGCGCAAAGAGGCCTGCAGAATGATTTAAAACATTGTGAATTTGGCCAGAAAGGAAGTGCCAATTAAGCTGTGGACTCAAGGTAGGGCAAGAGATCTTGACTGCTGAGAAGCAACAGAATAGAAGATTGCCTGAGGGAGTCACAAAAAGGCAGAATTCCACTCTCCGCAGTTTCAAAATCACAAAAGTGAGACTGTGCTTTGAAAAGACAGCTGCAGAGTACCATGTTCCAGGATGGTAGCAGCATAAAGAACTTTTTCCTCAGAACTGGAGTCAAAGTTCCCAGCTATCCAGACACTGGACCCTTTAGCCAAAAGTGGGAAGCCTGGCTACTGCTCCAGCTGGCAGCAGACCTTGGCATCATTCACATGCTGGTTGCAGGTGTATGCAGAATGGAAGAGTTGTGGGATCAAGAAGGCTCCCATGCAGATTTCAGAAGAAGCCCCTAAGAGGGCAGTGTATGAAGCTGTGAGTGTGAAGCAGAAGCTAAATGTGAACCAGAAGTTTGGAGAGGCCATGAACCTGGATCACCTAAGGAAAACTGGGAGGAAAGAGCAAAATGGACTCAAGAGAGAAGCCATGGGAGCTACAACCACCAAAAATGCTATTGGGTGGAGCCACCCAAGCCTTTTGGAGTTCACGTCTTGCAACAAGTTTTCTTGGATGTTGTGCATGGAGCACAGGACTTAAATGTTTGCCCTATTAGGTTTTGGACTTGCTTTTAGTTTGTAACTTTTGGAATGGAAATTTTTATCTTATGCCACTGAATGCTGGAAATGTTTAACTTTCTTTTCATGTGTACAGGAGCTCACAGCTAAGAGTTTGCCTTAAATCTCAGAGGAGACTTTGGAATTGGATTTGGACTTTTTAGCAATGCTGAAATTATTAGGACTTTGAGGACTCTTGGAAACGGACTAATGGCCTTTTGCATAAAGATGTCCATGAGCCTTTGAGGGACCAAGAGTAGAATGTTATAGTTTGTGTTTAAATGTCCCCCCAAAAGGGGCTGGGGATTTAGCTTAGCGGCATACGCGCCTACCTTGTAAGCAGGCAGTCGTGAGTTCAATTCCCGGTACTGATAAAAAGGAAAAAGACCAAAAAAAAAAAAATGTCCCCCCAAAGCCTCAGACAATCAGTTTTTTTTTTTCAGAGGTGGCTAAAGCTAGTGTGTGATTGTGTTTTAATGCAATGTTGGGATTAAGGGTGGGTGACTGCTGGATCAGTTTACTGACTAGATTGACATGACCCTAATCCCAAAAGAATGGATACTATGTAAGGGACAGAAAAAGGCTTGTATGTCTGTCTCTGTCTCTCATTGTTTTTGCTGTCTTCTGCCACCATGAACTGCTGCCCCTCTGCCATGTGCCATCTGCCTTGGAGCCAGCTAATTATGAACTGAAACTTCTACAAACTGTAAGCTAAATAAACCTTTCCTCCTTAAAAAAAAAAAAAAAAGTAGGGGTAGGGTTGGGGACATTGCTCAGTGTGAAGACCCTAGGTTCAAAGTCCAGTAATGTAAAGGGTGGGGTAGGGGGAGCTTAAGATATAAAAACATACTAGAGATCTATATTTATTAAAGAAAAGTTGTCTGTGAAATATTTCAGCATGTGCATGCATGTGTGTGTGCATTAGTGGTAACTGTGTGTCAGTAAAGCTTTCATCTTGAGCATCCCTAATTGCCCTTTTTTAAAAAAAAATAATTTAAAAAAAAAATTTGAGACAGTCTCACTAAATTGCTAAATTACCCAGACTGGATCAAACTTGCTATTATCTTGTTTCAGCCTCCCACAGTGCTGGGATTACAGGTGTGCACCACCATGCCCAACATGAAAAATTCTTAAATGAAAAATAGATCATAACATAGCATATAAAACATGTAAGATTTGTTATAATTTTATTTTTAAAAATTTGTATAAGTACTTATTTAAAAAATATTAAATATGTATTCAATGGGGAATATATGGAAATGTTTCTGTTAAAATGATAACAGGAAAAAATTTTTTAACAATAGTCAGGTTAACAATACCCTAGGTAAGATTACAGATGTTTTTTACTTTTCTTAATTTTCTAAATCTTTAGCAATGAGCATGAATTATTTTATAATTTTTTTAAAAAACAAAAATATTTTCAAAAGTAGGTGACAAAGGGTAAGAAAAAAACCTAAAATGGAGCTATAAAACCTTTAAAATGTATACACTTATAAATGTGTAAGATAGCTCAGAAGGACACATAAATGAATAACAATGGTTGCCTCCAGTGAATGAAACTGAGTGGTGATAAAAAAAAAAATGGCAGAGCCACGTGCAGGATCAGGCAATAGTCATCCCTGTACTCAGGAAGCTGAGGCCAAAGGAAACCTGAGCCCAGGAGACAAGACCAGCCTGCACAGGTGGGAACAGAGGGCATGGCAGTAATCCCAGTATTTGAGAGGCTGTGGCAGGAGTGTGAGTTCAATACCAGCCTGGGAAACACAGTGTAAATTCTTCCTCAGACAAACAAGCAAACACAGAAACTGGAAGGAAAGAAGATAGGAAGGGAAGGAGGGGGGAAAGCAAGCAAGCCAGCCAGGTGCGGTGGCATAACCCTGTTACCTCAGTACTCAGGAGGCAGAACCAGGAAGACTGCCTCAAGTTTAAGGCCAGGCCAGGCTGAACTATATAGCAAGACTTTGTCTCCAAATAAAGAGCAAAACATAGCAAGATACTCATCTCAAAAAAGCAAAAGAAAGGGATAGAAAGGTATCTTCTAATCATATAGCCTTTTGCAAGAAGGACTTTTAAATCCCAAGGTTGAATTATCTGTTCAAAAATAAATGGAAAAAAAATCAAAGTTATAAAGTTGGTTCCAAAAAAGTCTGTATTATTTCCAATGAGTGGACCAGAAGTATGACCTTAAATTTATAGGCCAACCTTAAAGAAGGCAATTGAATTAGTTACACAGTTCATTGTAGCCATAAAGTAAAAACAAAGCCTGCTACTCAAGACAATTGTAACTAGTCCTTTATTCCAGGACTAGAAAAAGTCCCTTATGGAGCGGCAATAAAAAGCGTGCTGTGTAACCTATTAAACCCTTCACAGCTTTACTGAGGACCCAAGAGATGATTCATCTGGCCACTCCATAAGGCAGCCCTCAATCTAAATTAATGGTGTCTTTTTTCCTCCCTCTGCCCTTTTGAGACAGGGTTTCACTATGAAGTTCAGGCTGGCTTTGAACTCACTGTGTGGCCCTGGCTGGCCGTGAACTGCAGCAATCTTCCTTCCTCAGCCTCTCAAGTGCCTCAAGTGCTAAAATCACAGGTGTGCACAACCATGCCTGGCCATCAGTGGCATCTTACCAGAGCAGTAAAGGCAGATTTTTAGACAACCAGTGTGAGGCTGTCTGAAAACATCACTAATTCTGGTTTAATCCAAAAGGAAGATTTCCAACTGTCCATTACAGGACAGACTGTAGGACGCTTAAGCAATCACCTACATGTAATTTGACTCAGAGATGCTTTTATACATCAGTAAATTGTTAACCTATTCTCTGCTGAGTGTCTAGAATGTGGCTCTGGGGGCTGGGGATTTAGCTCAGCGGCATAAACACCTGCCTTGCAAGCAGGCAGTCGTGAGTTCGATCCCTGGTACCGGTAAAAACGAAAAAGACCAAAAAAAAAAGAATGTGGCTCTGATAGCTTTGCTTTGTTTTGGTTTTGGATTTTGTTTTTGTTTTGTTTTGTTTTTTTCTTGTGTTTTTGAGACAGGGTCTCTCTATGCAGTTCAGACTGGCCTTGAGCTCACTTTGTGGCCTAGGCTGGTCTTGAACTTGCAATGATCCTCCTGCCTCAGCCTCCCACGTGCTGTTGGTTTTGGTTTTTGAGACAGTTTTGCTATGTAGTTCAGGCAGACTTTGAACTCATTATGTAGTCCACACTGGCCAGTGAGTCTTCTGCCTCAGCCTCCCAAGTATTTGGATTATATCTGTATGCAGTTCTTCTTTCTTGATTAAAGATAGTATTACGTTGCTTCATAAATATAGTAATTGATTATATAAGGGAAGGATCAACTTCATGTAAAAAAAAAAAAAAAACACTTCCTGCACTCAGGAGGCCAAGTCAAGAGGACTGTTGCAAGTTAAAGGCCATATCAAGACTTTGTAGCTAAGTAGTCCCTGTGCTATATAGCCAAGAACTACGTAGTGTCTCAAAAACAAAAACAAGGGACTGAGACTCTAGCTCAGTGGCATGAGCACCTACATGGCAAGCAAAAGGTCATGAGTTTGATCCCTGATACCAAAACAAAAACAAAAAACAAACTTACCATTTGCTATAACATTAAAACAGTATAGGATGAGCAAAAACTCAGAATATTTTTAATGTAGCATTTAGCTTTATGATAAACTTCTTACACTGTCTTTGTGTGTGTATGTGCATGTACAAGAATGAAAACTTGGGAACATCTGAGCTCTAACTGTATCAAAATCCTCTTTAAAATACATTGGTAGGGGCCGGAGATACAGCTCAGTGACATAAGTGCCTGCCTGGCAAGCGCAAGGTCGTCAGTTCAATTCCCAGTACCCAAAAAAATAAAAAATAAATTAAATAAAATCTATCGGTAAATCAGCCAGATGGAGAGGTTCTCACTATAATCCCAACACCCTGGGAAACTGATGCAATTGAGGCAAGAGAACTGAAATCTGAGTCTAGTCTGGGCAACTGAGTGACATAGCAAGACCCTGTTTCAATCCGGAAATGAATGAATAAATAAATAAAAATCTACTCTGTTTAAAAGAATGGTTAGATCTGTCAAATTTTAATATATATTAACAATGTTCCATTATTAATATTCCATAGGGGGCTGGGGATTTAGTTCAGCGGCATAAGCGCCTGCCTTGCAAGCAGGCAGTCGTGAGTTCGATCCCCGGTACCGATAAAAAGGAAAAAGACACACACACAAAAAAATTCCATTACACTAGGAATTGTTCCACTACACTAGAAACAATTTAAAGTCAGTTTGACAAAAACCCTGCTTAGAGGAAAAAACAAAAACAATTTAAAAATCTAAACAATCTATTGATTTAGCCATTCCTCTTCCAAAATAAAACCTGTAAGAATACAGAGTAACAGCATTTCATAGGATTATTATCTATTTAATATTTTACAATAGTTGACTAAAGAGCTCATTAATTGTCACTAGCTATTCTAAAATATATATTATATATATATATATATATATATATAATATATATGTGTGTGTGTGTGTGTGTGTGTGTGCATATATATATTATTTTTTTTAATAAATCACCTCAAACCTTGGGAACTCTACAACAAAAATGATACTTATTCTTCAGGTAAATACTAACAACAACAAAAAAAGAGATTACAAAAGACCTATAATGACCTGAATGTGGTGGCACACACCTATAATCCCAGCACTTGGGAGGCTGAAACATGAGGATCATTGCAAGTTCAAGACCAACCTGGGCTACAAAGGGAGCTCAAGCCAGCCTAAACTGCATAGCAAGACCCTGTCTCAAAAAGACAGACAGACAAAGAGACAGAGACAGAGAGAATAGCCAGGGATATAGTTCAGTGGCACAATGCCTCCCTGGCAAGCCTGAAGTTATAAATTCAATTCCCAACACGAAGAGAGAGACAGACAGACAGAGATATATGACATATAAAAACTTTTTAAAGGCAAGATTAAGTTATGGGGTTGGAGGTTTAGCTCAGCAGCATAAGCGCCTGCCTTGCAAGCAGGCAGTCATGAGTTCGATCCCCGGTACCGATAAAAAGGAAAAAGACAAAAAAAAAAAAAAAAAAAAAAAGAATGAGAGAAAATTAAAAAAAAAAAAAAAGATTGAGTTATAATATTTAGGGGCACTCATTTTGGGTAATAAACCTTAAAAACATACCAGGATGTCATTACTATTAAAGTCAGGATAATAGCTACCCATGAGGGCAGCGAGGAGACTATGACTGAGATGTAGCCTAGGGAAGGATATTACTCACTGGAATCACAAAGTTCTTACTTCCCCAAGTTCGATTGGGGGGGGGGGGGCTCTCACTTCATGTGAATGATAATTACAATAGTGTCCCTGTTACAATCTACTGTGTAATACAGTGTGATGTGTGCCTTACTGACTATATTTAATAAAGAATGAGTTTTATTTTTAAGTAGTGACACCAGAAGAGTTCCTCCTGACCCTGACTCTCATAGCTGTATTAATGGTGAACTACTTTTTTTTCTCTCTTGTAGTGCTAGGGATCGAACCCAGGGCCTTGTGCATATAAGGCAAGAGCTCTACCACTGAGCCACATCCACAGCCTCACCTTATTTTCTTCTTTTTAAAAACAGGGCCTCTATGTAGTTCGGCTGGCCTTGATTCAATAGGTAGCCCAGACTGGTTCAACTCTTAGGGATCCAAGTGCTGGGATTACTAAGTATGAATCACCACACCCAGCTAGAGATAAATTTGTAGATAAATACTAATAGTTTGGACTATACTCTGAACTCAAGAAGCCAAATGCATCCTAATTCCTAATCACTAGGTCAAATGTTGAAGAAACACCAAAATATGGCAAAAAGGTTCCAATAGAATTCCTGATAGATTTCTAAACAAAATAGAATACAGTGAATTCTGGTGGAACAGCCTGCCTACAGATTCCTAGTTTCCTTTTTTTTTTTTTTATTTTAAAGACATTAAGACAAAAGCGAACACGGGGGCTGGGGATTTAGCTCAGCGGCATAGGCGCCTGCCTTGCAAGCAGGCAGTCGTGAGTTGTGAGTTCGATCCCTCATACCGATAAAAACAAAAAAGACAAAAGCGAACACAACAAAGCAGATCAGATCAGAACAATGTAAGCAACACAGCATTTTACCACAAGACAACCCATAATTAACAGTAACTACCATAATGTCTCTTTCTTTGAAATAGTTGAGCATAACTTCATATACGATAGTATCAAACTAAATAGTATTAAACCATTCAAGAGAATGAAAGTATTACAGGGCATTCAGAAGTAAATAACAGAGAACGAACAATGGCTACTATATTATCTTATTTTCCATAGAAAATTTGCTTATACTACCACACATAATAAAATCCGATAAGATATAATATGATAGAACCAATGGAAACAGAAGAACAAAAGCATGGTAGGACTTCCAAGTAAGATGATATTAAATCAGCACTGGCTATTATAATGTCTTGTTTTCTTCAAAATAGCTGTTCATACTATCACAGATAATAAAAATCAAACAAACCAGGATAAAACCATTCCAACTAATGAATGCAAACATTATAAGGCTTCAAAGCAATGTAATGGGGAATGATGATTACCATAAACTCTTACGTACTCTTACCTTTTCTTACACTAGGGAGACTATATGGTGTTTATACATGTGAGTTTGATTTATTTTTTTGCTTATGAGTATGGTCTCAAGTTGCACTCATTTATTTATAAATATCTCAATGTGATCATTCTTTATAGCTGAGTAGTACTCTATTTATAAAAATACCACAGATTTTTTATCCATTCCTCAGTTGATGAACACTTAGGTTGTTTCCAAGATCTGGCTATTACAAATTGTGCTGCTATAAACATGGGTGCACATATATCACTGTGGTATGATGTTTTCCGTTCTTCTGGGAATATGCCTAGAAGTGGAATAGGTGAGTCAAATGGGACTTCCAATCCCAGGTTTTTGAGGAGTCTAGATTCCTAGTTTTCAACATACAAAAATCAATAACCTACCACATACCAACAATGAGCCCAAGAAAGAAACCAGGAAAACAACTCCATTTATTTTTTAAAGTTTTTTGTTTTTGTTTTGGGGGTTTTTTGGTACCAGGAATCTAACTCACAACCTTGTGCTTGCCAGGCAGGCACTGTGCTGCTGAGCTATGTCCCTAGCCCCTTAAATTTTTTTTTTTGAAACAGGATTGCACTCTATAGTTGAAACTGGCTTCAAACTCACTATGCAGCGTAGGTTAGCCTCCAACTCACAGCAATCCTCCTGCCTCAGCTGCCTCAATGCTGGGATTACAGTGTGAACCACCACGCCTAGCCTCAACAAATCTATTTATGACCGTTTTTTTAAAATTTAAATACCTAGGAATCAACCTACCAAGGAAATCAAAGAACACTATAACGAAAACAACCAAACTCTGAAGAAAAAATTGAAGAGAACTCTAGAAAAATAGAAACACATCTCTTGTTCTTGGATCAGCAGAATTAATACAATTAAAATGAACATATTACCAAATGCAATCTGCAGATTTAATACAATCCTATTAAAATACCAACAAGTTCTTAAAACAAAACAGTTCTCATTTATAGAATTAGATCAATTTTACATGTCTATATTGATCTGAGTAACTCTTTCAAAGATAACTATGCAAAATAACAACCTTTGTTATGTTCCTACCACTTTGTTTTGAAAACCTGTATTATTTTTTGTTATTGTTATATGTCTCTTTTGTTTCTTGTTTTCCTTGTACTTTTTGTTTTGTTTTGTTTTCCCCTCTAATACAGAAAGGATAGATGTACATGTAGAGGGTTATATATGCCTAGAATTTCTCCTAAAGAGTTTATAAGAATTGATTTTATTGTGTGTGATGGTATGAACAGCTATTATGAAGAAAAAGACATTATGTTAGCCATCACTGATTTCCTATCATCTTGTTTTGAAGTCCTATAATGCTTTCATTCTTTGTTTCGATTGGTTTTAGTCTGTTTTCTATTACTTGATTTCAATATGTGTGAAGGTATGGACAGCTATTTTGAAGAAAACAAGAGATATTATGGTAGCCACGTCAATTTCCTATTGTCTGGTTTTTGAAGGCCTGTAATGCCTTCATTCTTTTGTTTTGATTGATTTTATACTATTTTGTTTTGTTTGAATTTATTATGTGTGAAGGTATTTTGACAAAAACAAGAGACATTATGGTAGCCATTGATGATTTCCTGTTGTCTTGTTGAAGTCCTGTATTGCTTACATTGTTCTGTTCTCATCTGCTTTGTTCTGTTTTGTCTTAGTCTCTTTATAATTAAAAAAACCAACAACATTTTTCACAAAACTGAAAAAAAAAACCCTGTAATTCATATGGAACCAGAAGAGATTTAGAATAGCCAAAAAATCTTGAACAAAAAAAACAGTAAAGCAGAAGACATCATAATACTGAATTTCAAGTTATAATAGAAAGCTACACTAACAAAAACAGCATGGTTCTAGCACAAAAATTGACATGTAGACCACTAGAACAGAACAGAAGACATGAAAACAAACACATGCACTTTCAGTCATCTTACTTTTTACAAAGATTAAAAACATACATTGGAGAAAAGATCACCTCTTAACAAATGGTGTTGGGAAAACTGGTTATCCATGTGACAAAGATTGAAATTAAATATGTCTCATCCTGCGCTAAAAACAAAGCAAAATAGATTAAAGACCTACATTAAAAACAGAAACTTTGAAACTATTGGAAGATAACAGGGGAAACACTTGAAGCTACAGGCACTGGCAAGGACTCCCTGAGCAGAACTCTAATAGTATAGGAAATAATATCAAGAAATCAGCAGATAGGGCTGGGGATTTAGCTCAGCGGCATAAGCGCCTGCCTTGCAAGCAGACAGTCGTGAGTTCGATCCCTGGTACCGATAAAAACGAAAAAGACAAAAAAAAATAAATAAATAAAAAAAAAATAAAAGAGAGAGAAATCAGCAGATAAGAGCTTCTACACAGCGTGAAAAGACAACCTACAGAATGGAAAAGTTTTGCCAGCTATTCTTCTGATAGAAGAGGACTAATATCCAGACTATATAAAGAACTAAAAAAGATTATACTCCCCCAACAACCCAACCAAAAAATGGGTAAATGAACTGAACAGGCACTAAAAGAGTCTGACCACCATCCTAGGCTGACCACTTTAAGCCTGTTCCATCCTGCTAAAGATATAGTGTCCAGTAACCAGAGCCACACCCACAGCTCCCATCATTCTTCAGCCTTGCTCCAGACAAGCAACCATCCGACCCTGTACTTTCTCCAGCCTTGCCCCTAACCACAACTCCCTTTCACTGAATTCTTCCCCCTTGAAAGTCGCACCTTGACCTTTTCCTTTTGCACCTGTCTTTATGCTTATGACCCCCCAAAAGACCTTATAGTCTTACAGGAGAACTGCCAGTCTTATCTAAGTGCCACAGCAGCTCCTCTCAGATTTGTGCTGAAATAAACCTGTCCTGTTGAGCTTGTAGCCTTGTTTTTTTCCTCCTTGTTTCCTAACAGATACTTTTAAAAGACAAAGTATAAACGACCAATAAGTACAAGAAAAAAATGTTCATTATCATCTTTAGCTACTAGACAATGCAAATTAAAATAACTCTGAGATTCCTTCTTATCCCAATCAGAATGGCTATCATCAAGAACACAAAAAGCAACCGGGCATGTTGGTGCACACCAATAATCCCAGCACTTTAGGAGGACAAGGCAGGAGAATTTCAAGTTCAAACCCAGACTGGGCAATTTAGCAACTTAGGGAGTTACTATTTCAAAAAAAATTTTTAAAAACTGGACTTGAGCTCAGAACAAAGTCCTCCTACACACACACACACACACACACACACACACACACACGAAAGCAATAAACACTGACAGGCTTTGCAACTTGATAACACTGAAAGGACTGGCTTCTATTGCAAAGCTATGTTATTTTTATCTTCCCATTATCAATTTTCTCCTGTTCTGATACAGTACCTGATTTTCTCTGCCTCTCTTGTCACGTTTTGCAGGCGGCTCCTCTCACCAAAGAGACAGAATCTGGCTGACTACAGTAATTGGCTGAAGAACTGCTATATGATCAAATTAGTTCAATGTGACTCAATTCTAGGGCTTTTGCTGTGCTGATGGAAGAACTTTTCACTGAAACCAAAACCAAGCAGATATAACACAAGCTAGTGTTTGCTGGTCATTCTTGTTCACATCTTGAAAGAACCTGCTTAAATGCAACAAAAGCCAAGAACTGGATCATCAGTCTCTGGATCCAGCTAGGTCAAATCAGATCCATCCCTGGACTATTCCAGTTATAAAGGCCAATTTGTTGTTATGTAGTACTGGAAATTGAAGCCAGGCCATTGTCCACGCTGTACAAATGCTCTACTATTGAGCTATATCCTCAGCCTTTTTGTCTTATTTTGTGAGTCTTGCTTCAACTTGCGCATCCTATAAAATTGACCTTAATGCTTTCTTCCTTCATATTTATTCAGTACTAATTGAATCCATCAGCCTCAGCTTTCTGAGTGCTAGGATTACAGGCATACACCTCACCTGGCTTCCTTGAACATTTGATTCTGTTTAACTTCTGCTCCCCTTTAATCTCCTTGCCCAAACTCTAAATTTTTCAAAAGTCAGTTTAAATCCTCCTACCTTAAGAAACTGGGTAAAGGAGGCAGCACTTTATTCAGGGGCATACCACCAAGGAAAGAATTAGGTGGAAACAAGAAGTATATTTTTATTAAGTTATCAAGTATTTTGGTCTTTCCCACGAAACTACCGGTCACTCCGAGTGTCTCATTGCAAGCATAAACATAAAACAATGTGTCATGAAGAACTTAAATAAAAACGCACAGTAAGAAAAACTACAAATCCTAGACACGGGGGTAGGAGGGGCTAAGCACACGCATACACATTGTTTTCGCTAAGACTTGATTGGTCCCTTTACTGTAGCTTCTCACGCCTCACCGATTACCCTACGGATCACAGCTCGCCAAGACCGCCAAATCCGACGCTCTTCACGAATCTCACCCCACCCAACACCCTTTCCTGTCATACCAACCCTTCCACGACTCCCGCCCGGGCTCAGGACACTTGGTGGGACACGCCCCCTCACAAACCAGCCTTCAGGTAATCGGGCCTCCAGACCCCAAAACCTTACAACACTTCCTTCACACTCCCTCTGCTCCACAGCTCCAACTGCACGTCTCCGAGGATCTCAGGAGTGGGTTTGTTCCCAAGAACAGGGCGCGCGCGGCCACTTCGCCCGCCTCCCATTCACAGAGGCTGAGAGGGCACGGGCCGGCCCTGACCACCTAAGCAAGCGGGCGGCCTCACCTCTTTTCCAAGAGCTCAGTGGAGACACCACTTCCACTCGCTCAGAAATGAGCTCAGCCAGACTAGAGCGGAACAAGGCCGCCCGCACGGTCACGGCCACCAACAGCACCAGGGCTAAGGGAGCCGCCATGATAACTGAGGCAGGCGCGCAGGCGGGGAGGAAAAAACGAGGCGGAAGAACCTCGCATTTTGACCGCCACCCTTTGTAGTTCCGCGGCCGGATGCGCGCCGAGGCTGTCGCTAGAGCTGCCAAACCGAGAACTACGACTCCCAGCAACCTACGCGGCGAGACAGATGGGACGACGGAAAGAGGGGTTTATCAAATTTGTCGTAAAGGGCCTGGAAACGCCTTATCCAAACTCGGGTGAACTGTAAAAGCGCGCAGGTGCAAGCTAAACTACTGTAGTTCTCTTCCTAGAATTGTGAAAGTTTTAAAGAGTCGATAGTTTTGTGGGTTTTTTTTCAGTGTTGTCTATCTTTGGCTTTTCAAGATTTTTTTTTCTCGTATTTTATTCTGCAGTTGTTTATAGAACGCTAACTCTATGCCAGACTTACTTATATTATCTGCTGAAGATATATTTTGTATCGTAGATTTATTAGGGCTCCAACCTTCAAGTTGCTTAACTCTTCTGCGCCTGAGCGCCCTTACCTGAAAAATGTGCTCAAAGTTACAGGCTGACTACAGACGACTGAAGAACGTTTAGAGATTTTGTCAGTTACTTTTAAAGCTGTTATTGAAAAATGAGATTATATAAATTTACATTAAATTATATTAAAAACAGGGGAATAAGTTCTTCAGACTCATTGTTTAACCAAACTTTTTAAAAAATCTGTGTTAAGCTTATTTACTAGTGCTGTGTTAGTGTGGCAAATGCTAAGTAATGATTTACTACTGCTTTTCTCAGTCGCATCAGGATGGCAACTTAAAGTCCCTTAAAGTGGAAATATTTACACAAGAGAAATCAGCAAACACCACAAGTCATTACCACCTCATTAGTTAATGTATAAAATGTATGTATAAATATAATGTATAAAAAGTGCTATGGAGAGGGCTGGGGATTTAGCTCCGCGGCATAAGCACCTGCCTTGCAAGCAGGCGGTCGTGAGTTCGATCCCCGGTACCAATAAAAATGAAAAAGACCAAAAAAAAAAAAAAAAAGTGCTATGGAGCATGCTCAGATATGGTAATAATGAAAATTAGTTAATTATGTACAGAAGACTTTTTTTTTTTTTTTTTTTGTACCAAGAACTGAACTCGACCTTGTGCTTGCCAGACAGGTGCTTATGCCACTGGACTACATTCCCAGCCCTTAAAAAATGAATTATGCAAGGAAGTTTCACATCTGTGAAGAAAATGAAACAGAGTGAATCAGTAGGATAACTGTGGCTGACAACAACTAACTGAATATTTCAAAATGGCTGTTAGAAAGGATTTGGATTGGAATGTTTCCAATGCAAAGAAATGAGATTTGTATCAATATATCAATTATCCTGATCTGATTATCACACATTGTTTATGTGTTGAATTATTATAGTGTTCCTTATAAATATGACTTTCTATTAAAAATAAAAATGTATTTCAAAAAAGAAATAGTGCATGGCTGAGAATAACTATAAATCAAAGAATGGTAGTAATATGACTAAATGGTCAGAGAAGGCTCTAGGAAGAGATAAAATTTGAACTAAAGCCTAAAAAATATCAACTAATTAGAACTTCCATGGAAAACAGCAAGATATACTTAAGAATCATAAAGGAAAAGAATAGGCCAGTTGTGGGAGTGCATGCCTATAATCCCAGAATTTGGGAGGCTGAGGCAGAAGAATCATAAACTCAAGGCCAACCTGGAGTGCATGGTGAGTTGAAGGCTAGCCTGTACTACATACTGAGACCCTGAAAAAAGGAAGTAATTATGCCCCAAATAGAGTAACAGAAATTGTAGATGAAGAGACAGGGTGTAGCTAAGAAGGGACCTACTGGTCATGGTTGAGAATGTGGCTTTATTTACTTTGTTTAAAGTGTAGTACATGTGGCATGCATAGTAGCACATGCCTGTAATTTCAGTATTTGGGAAGCTAAGGCAGGAGGATTATTGGGAGTTTAAGGCCAGAGATTTGATAGTTTTAACAATAACAAGTAAAAGTGAAATTACAAACCAGATAAGCAAAAGATTAAAAGAAAAACAATGCTAGAAAAATGGAAAAAGTGGTTTTAGGGATGATAGCTTTCTAGAATGGTGGGAGAAGCAGGTCTTCTTTGGAGGAGATGAAGAAAGAACAGAGGAACAATTAGCCTCAGCCAGGATTAATGGGCCAACCTCTGTACCATACTCAATATACACACTAAAGATGTAGATGTTGCCATCCTTTTATGTTAAAAAGGAGATGTATGTATTACATTATAAGAGGTGGAAATGGCTGAAACACTTTCATTAGGGTGAAGACAACAAGCTTTCACAATCCAAAATACTTAGCACATACCCAGTTCTTTCATATTAGATAACAGTTGTATTATTTACATCATCCGAACAAAGGACTTAAAAACTCTTACTGGACTGTCTGTTTGGTAGAAACAGTGATTAGCCATTTGCAAGTCAAAGGTGAGACTCAAACTAGTGGTTCACAATCTTAAGTGTGCACAGAATATGCATAAAACTAATGATTCTCAAACATGAGTGTATTATATATCAGTGTCTTTGAAAAAGCACAATTCCTAAATATAAGAACTAAAAGTATTAAACCCAGAAGAAAACAGGAGTGTGTTAGTCAATGCAGATGTTGAAGAGTGCACGATATCTGCATATGCACCGGGGATCCAGTGGCGGGCATGGCGTCCAAGGCAGTGTACCATATAAGTCCGCGTTGGAGGTGGAAGGATCCATGATGGGAGACCAAAGGCCCACGGGCAGTGCTGGAAGATGAATTCTCTGGGCCAGAAGGCTGGGGGGGGGGGGCGGGGGGCGGATCCACACTGGGAGCCAGAATACGATGTCCATAATGAAGGCAGAATTAAAGCTTCCCCCAGAGAAAGCAACCAAAGCTCCTTTGAAGAAAAACCGCCAAAACTCCTGAAAAAAAAAGAGCCACAAGGAAGATCAGTTGAAATCCTTCCCCTCCTTTCTCCTTTTATACTGTTTGACAACAGGTCGCCTTAAGTGAGTCTTCCACGCCCAGGAACCATGATTAGTTCCACAGAGTGTTCCCCCACTCAAATTGACAATTAATTAACCATCACAAGGAGTAAACCTTCAGGGCACTGAGTTAGGCAATAGTTTCTAAAATAAAATTCTAACAGTGCAGGTTACAAGAGAAGAAATAAATTGAACTTAATCAAAATGTAAACTTTTGTGCTAAGAAGAAAAAAACCCCTTTGTGCTCCAAGTAACAGGAGAACTTAGAACCCTTATACATTGCGAATGGACTTAAAAAAGATTTCACCACTTGGGAAAAATCTGGGAGTTCCTCAAAATGTTAAACGCAGGACTTGCATGAGGCATGCAGCTTGACCACCCCCCCACCTCCTCCCACACACACACCCCCACACACAAAGTTTAACATAGTTGTCAGATAATAGTTATTCAGGCCCTAGTCTCATATACAAGAGAAATGAAAATATGTCTCCACAAATATTGATAGATTATTCATAAAGCCAAAGTCAAACTACCCTGTCTATTGCATTTGCTCATGAATTAATCAATAAAATGGGATATATCAAGTAGGCATGGTGTTGCATACCTATAATTCCAGCAACACAGGAGGCTGAGACAGGAGGATCACAAGTTCAAGGCCAGTTTAGCAAGATCCTGTCTCAAAATTAGAAAAAAGGTGAGGTCTGGGTGCTGGAAATGTAGCTCAGTGACAGAGTGGCCCTAGGTTCAATCTCAATTACCATCCCCAAATTACATTATATGCAATGGAATGTTAGCTGGGCAATAAAAAATAATGAAGTACTAATGTATGCCAAAACATGTATGAACTTTCGAAGCACTGTTTAGTGAAATAAGCTGGTCAAAAAGAGACAATATAACCAATTTATATGACATATGAAATGTCCAGAATAGGCAAATTTATAAATGCAGAACGTAGATTCATGGTTTCCTAAAGTTTGAGTGGTTAGGGAAGTAGGAAATGGATAATGACTGTTAATGGGTCCAAAGATTTTTGTTTGTTTACTTTTATGTAGACAGGGTCTTGCTGTGTAGTTCAAACTGGTTTTGAACTCACTAGCCCAGACTGGCCTCAAATTCACAGCTATCCTTTGCCTCAGCCTCCTGAGTACTGGGATTACTACACCCCACTTGGAGTTTGGGGTCTTGTAATGATGATGTTCTAACTGGGGATTCAATGGCTCAAATGCTTACCTGGGCCGCGCCTAGCCATTGGTGTGCAGAGGAGGAGCTGGGCGGATCTGGGGTGCCTGCATAGGACTGTGGATATCTCGTCCCAGACTGTTTGGGTCCCTCCAGGCTTCCAGGTGCAGTGAAGGGGAGAGGTGGGTTTGAGGCCTCTACATCCGCCTCCCCATCCCGGTGGCACTTGGAGAACTGCTGAGCTCCCAACGGGTGGGCGGGCCCACACTATCCCCCAAGCCCAGCCTGTTTCACTGCCATGCCTAGCCATCAGTGTGCAGAGGAGGAGCTGGGCGGATCTGGGGTGCCTGCATCGGCCTCTCTGTGTGTCTGGAGGACAGTAGATATCTCTGCAAGCAGGGAGGGATCACAGGTTCCTGAGGTACCGCGGCCTGTGGTGAGTACTCTAACCCGGCTGCGATTGAAGAGCTGTGGAGCTTCCAAGGGGCAGGTGGGCGCACAGTGTCCCTGAGGCCCAGCTTGTCTGGAACTGCGGAGTTCTGAGCAGGCAGAGGAGGGCCATTGGTTCTGCAGGCCCAATGGCATGGGGTAGCGTGGTGCCAGAGTCTCAGTAGCTGCAAACATAGAAGGGGATTTTCAACAGATCCTGAGGAAGCTTTCAAAAAACACTTGAAACACAGAAATATAGGAAAATGACAAAACGAAAGACCAAATTACAACCTCAAAACTCCAGCCCATCTCAAGAAACCCTAGGAGCAATGTATATAGAAGAAAATATATCCCATCCACCTCATATATCGGACACAATAGCTACTGAAATTGACAAGCAACTCTAGGAAGCTTTAAAGAAATTCAAACTCGAAATAATCTCCCAGATAAAAGAAGAAATGATTAAAAAAATGAAAGAAATTCTGAATATATCTAAAGAAAACACAGATAAAAAATTGGAGGAACTAAACAAAAAGATAGAATCCCTAGACGAGCAATATAAGAAACAAACAGAATACATAATGCAGATGCACAGAGATATACAGGAAATAAAAAACTCCACTGAAAGTTGTAAAAACCACCTTAATGAAAGTGAAGATAGAATTTCAAACCTTGAAGACAGGATTGCAGCTAGTGAACAGGAAAGGAAAGATCTTTTAAAAATAACAAGGAATCAGGAAACAACAATACAACAATTGCAAGATGATGCAAAGAAGAATAACATAAGAATGATAGGGATTAATGAAAAAGAAGGAGACAACATAAAGGATGTTAAGAGGATATTTAGAGAAGTAATAGCTGAAAATTTCCCAACCATGAGATTAGAAACTGACATCAGGATCAGTGAAGCATATAGAACTCCAAATAGTCATAACCAAAATAAAACTACACCCAGACATATAATAATCACCATCCCAGAAATCCAACACAAGAATAGATTGTTAAAAGCTGTCAGAGAGAAAAGACAGATCACTTATAAAGGAAAACCTACCAGAATCACAGCAGACTTCTCAGCACAAACAATAAAGTCAAGAAGAGCATGGAGTGAAGTATTCCAGATCCTAAAGCAAAATGATTTCCAACCTAGACTGATATATCCTGCAAAACTATCATTCAAAATAAATGGTGCAATTCGATACTTCCATGACAAAGAACAGCTGAAGAACTTCATGAACACCAAACCAACCCTGCAAAAAATATTGAAAGACAGTTTAGATACACAAAGGAAAAAACCACTAAGCAAAGCAAATAATTAAACAGAACAGAAAGATAAAGATGCAACAGCAGAGAGATAACATTCCTAAAATTAACCAGCATTTAACAGTAATAACCATTAATGTAAATGGTCTCAATGCACCAATCAAAAGAAACAGACTAGCAGAATGGATCAAGAAACAAAATCCAACCATATGCTGTTTACAGGAAACCCATCTAACCCAGAAGGATATTCACAGACTGAAAGTCAAAGGATGGAAAACAATTCTTCATGCAACAGGAATCCAAAAAAAGGCAGGAGTAGCCATTCTGTTTGCAGACAACGTGAACTTTAAACCAACAATGACCATAAAGGACAAAGAAGGTCACTACATACTTGTAAGGGGAAAACTCCAAGAGGAAGAGATAACTATCTTAAATATATACGCACCAAACTCCAGAGCACCCAGTTATATAAAACAATTATTAACAGAAATGAAAACTCAAATTATCAGTAACACAATTGTAACAGGAGACCTTAATACACCATTGACACCAAGGGACAGATCAACCAGACAGAAAATGAGCAAAGAAATAACAGAACTGAATCACACCTGTGAACAAATGGGTTTGATAGACATATACAGAATGTTCCCAACAACATCAGAATACACATTCTTCTCAGCAGTACATGGATCATTTTCTAAAATAGACCATATATTAGCTCACAGAACATATTTAAACAAATGCAAAAGAGTTGAAATCATCCCTTGCATGTTATCGGATCATAGTGCTCTGAAATTAGAAATTAATGATAAAAGATACTGCAAAAATCCCGCAAACATATGGAAACTGAATAACACACTCTTGAGTAATCAGTGGGTCACAGAAAAAATTAAAGAAGAAATTAAACAATACCTACAAGAAAATGAAAATGCAGATATAACTTACCGGAATCTGTGGGATGCAATGAAAGCCGTCCTGAGAGGAAAATTTATTGCACTGAGTTCCCACATCAGGAAAACAGAACGAATACAAATAAATAACTTGATGCTACACCTCAAACAGCTAGAAAAAGAAGAGGAAGTCAAGCCCAAAGCCAAAAGAAGAGAGGAAATTATAAAAATCAGAGCAGAAATCAATGCAATAGAAACTAAGAAAACAATCCAAAGAATCAACAAATCAAAGAGTTGGTTCTTTGAAAGAATAAATAAAATCGATAAGCCCCTAGCCAACCTTATTAAAAAAAGGGAAGAAAAAGCTCAAATTCATGCAATAAGAAATGAAAAAGGTGAAACCACTACAGACCCAATAGAAATACAGAAGATCATCAACACCTATTTTGAAAACCTCTACTCTCAAAAGTTTGATAACACAGAAGAAATAGACAGATTCTTAGAAGCATATGAAGTACCAAAGCTAGATCAAGAGGATGTAAAACTGTTGTATAACCCAAACTCTGTTAATGAAATTGAAAATGTAATTAAGTCCTTACCCACCAAGAAGAGCCCAGGCCCAGATGGATTCACTGCAGAATTCTACAAGAAATACAAAGAAGACCTAATGCCGACACTCCTCAAACTATTCAATGAAATTGAAAGGGAAGCAATCCTTCCTAAGTCATTCCTGGAAGCAAATATTACTCTAGTACCAAAACCTGAGAAAGACCCAACTGAAAAAGAGAACTATAGACCGATCTCCCTAATGAACACAGATGCAAAATCCTCAATAAAATATTGGCAAATAGGATGCAGCAAATCATCAAGAAGATTATATACCATGACCAAGTGGGATTCATCCCAGGAATGCAAGGATGGTTCAACATATGCAAATCAATAAATGTAATTCACCGTATCAATAAAGCCAAAAATAAGAATCACACGATCATTTCTATAGATCCAGAAAAAGCCTTCGATAAGGTCCAACGCTTATTCATGATAAGAACTTTACAGAAAATGGGAATAGATGGTCTTTACCTCAATATAATAAAGGCCATTTATGACAAACCAACAGCCAGCATCATACTAAATGGCCAAAAATTGAAAGCCTTTACTTTAAAATCGGGCACAAGACAAGGATGTCCTTTATCACCACTCCTATTTAATATAGTACTGGAAGTACTAGCCAGAGCAATTAGGCAACAAAGAGAAATAAAAGGGGTAAAGATAGGAAAATAAGAAGTTAAATTATCATTGTTTGCAGATGACATGATACTCTACATAGAAGACCCCCTAAACTCCATTGAAAGACTCTTAGATACAATAAATAAATTCAGTAATGTGGCTGGATACAAAATCAATACTCAGAAATCAATAGCATTCCTATACACGAACAACAAAATCACAGAGAGGGAAATAAGAGAAACTGGACTATTCACATTAGCAAGCAAAAAAATGAAATATTTAGGAATTACTCTTACGAAAGAAGTGAAAGACTTATACAGTGAAAATTATAATACACTGAAAAAGGAAATTGAAGATGATCTCAGAAAATGGAAAGACATCCCTTGCTCATGGATAGGAAGAACAAACATTGTGAAGATGGCCATTCTCCCAAAACTGTTATACAGATTCAATGCAATCCCAATAGAAATACCATCAACATACCTTATAGATCTAGAGAAATCACTCCTAAATTTCATCTGGAACCAGAAGAGACCTAGAATCGCAAAGGCAATTCTAAGCAGCAAAGACAAAGCAGGAGGCATCACAATCCAGGACTTGAAGTTATACTACAAAGCAACAGTCGTAAAATCAACATGGTATTGGAATCAAAACAGAGCCGAAGATCAATGGAATAGATTAGAAGATACAACCACAACTACAAACACACTCAACCACCTTATCTTTGATAAAGGAGCCAGGCAGGTTCACTGGAAGAACGACAGTCTCTTTAATAAATGGTGCTGGAAAAACTGGCTCTCCATTTGCCGAAAACTAAAGCTAGACCCATGTCTATCACCATGTACTAAATTAAAATCTAAATGGGGCAAAGATCTGAATATTAAAACAGAAACACTAAATCTATTGGAAGACAAATTGGGTAGAAACCTTGGAGACATAGGAGTAGGTAGAGAATTCATGAACAGGACTCAAACCGCACAGGAAATACTTCCCAGAATCAATAATTGGGACCACTTCTTATTAAAAAGTTTCTGCATGTCAAAAGAAATCTCCAGCATAGTGAAAAGAAAACCCACAAACTGGGAAAAGATTTTAGTGAACTCTCTCTCAGACAAGGGACTCTTGTCTAAAACATATAAAGAATTAAAAAAACTCAGACCTCCAAAATTCAAAGATCCAATCCAAAAATGGGCATCTGAGATGGATACACACTTCTCAGATGAAGAAATGCAAATGGCAAATAAATACATGAAAAAATGTTCATCATCATTGGTCATTAGAGAAATGCAAATTAAAACCACACTGAGATACCATCTCACTCCTGAAAGAATGGCCAGGATCAAGAAAATCAACAACAACAAATGCTGGAGAGGCTGTGGAGAAAAAGGAACTCTCCTACACTGTTGGTGGGAATGTAGACTGGTACAGCCTTTGTGGAGATCTGTCTGGAGATTTCTCAAAAAGTTGGGATTGGAAATCCCATTTATTCCAGCTATTCCACTTCTAGGCATATTCCCAGAAGAACTGAAAGCATCATACCACAGTGATATATGTGCACCTATGTTTATAGCAGCACAATTTGTAATCGCCAGATCTTGGAAACAACCCAAGTGTCCATCAACTGAGGAATGGATAAAAAAGTTGTGGTATTTCTATACAATGGAGTATTATTCAGCTATAAAGAAGGATCACCTTGAGATATTTATCAATAAATGGGCACAGCTTGAGACCATACTCATAAGTGAAATAAATCAATCTCGCATGTGTGAATACCGAATAGTTTCCCTAATGTAAGTAATGATTCAAATATATAAAAATATGTGGTAATCATGATTCCCCATTATGTGGCCTTGAAGCCTTATAAAGTTTTCACTTATTAATTAGAAAGGCTTTATTCTGGGCTTCTTGGTATGGAAATATTTGAAGCTATAGTATATGAAGCTTTATCCAAATATTGCAAGGAAAAAGACAGACACTATGGTAACTACTATTAAGTCGGGTTATTTGGTGATGAAGCACTAGGTTGCTGAAACAGTCATGCTTTGACCTGTATTGTTATATTGTTATGTCCTGTTTTATCTCAACCTCTCCCCTATTCTTTAAAAAAATTATTTAGTTATTTCTTATGTTTGTTTTAATTAAGGGGAAAAATTTTAAAAATTAGGATATATAATAGTAACTCTTTTTGATTTCCTATTAACTTGTTTTGAAGTCCTGTAATACTCCCACGATTTTGTTTTGACTGATTAGACTCTGTTCCATTCTTTATGATAGTATCAAGTTTGAGGGTACAGGCAACTACTTTGAAGGCAATAAGATTCACTAAGATGCCCATTCTGGTTTGACTATTGTCTCCTTTCGAAGTCCTGTAATGTTTACAATGCCTAAGTTTTATTGGTCTTGTTCTCTACTGTTTTGTCCAACTTTATAATACCTAATGAGATAGACAATTCTTTTTAAGGAAACAAGAGACAACGTTGATAACCATTGTTGATAACCTTGTACTCTGTTCTACATCATGTGCTAGGTCTATCCTTGGTTTTGACTGACAGCTTTGTTTTGCCATATTTGACTTCATTCTCTCCCCCCCAAAAAAGTAATAAGAACTAAGGAATAATAAAATCCAAAATGTGTAAATTTTGTTGTAAAAAAGAGAGGGGGAAAAAAAAAAGCTCTAACGGATATAACAGCAAGTGTGTTTGGGGGTGTTAAATGGCTGACTATATTAATGTTTTTGGATCATTGAATGCAGCTGTTTGCAGTCTCTCTGTTTGAATGTCCACTTTGTATTCTTTGATACTGTGATCTGAGCAACTATTTCCAAGATGATAATATGTAATCTACTAACAGGTGATTTCTTACTGTTATGTTTTTTTTTTTTTTGTAGTTCTGTATTACGTGTACCCTTATACCGCTTTGTTTTGTTTTGTGTTTTTCTATTTTTCCTCTTAAATAAAATAAAATAAAAAAAACAAATGCTTACCTGGTAAGCACAAGGTTGTGAGTTTGATTCCTGGTACCAAAAAAAACCAGTTCTAAAATTAGATTGTGGTGATATTGTACTATTCCATAGAATACTAGAAATCATTGAACAAAATACCTTAAATGATAAATTTTAGAATTTTTGATATATGTATTATATCATTGACAGATAGATTAAATAATAAATAATTTAGAGGGTGGTACTAGGAATAAAACCCAGGGTGCTTTACCATTGAACTACAACCTCGGCTCTTTTTAAACTTTTTTATATTGAGACACAGTCTTGCTAAATTGCCCAGGCTGCTGTCAAACTCATGATCCTCCTTCTGAGCCCTCAAGTATCTGGGATTATAAGCAATTTCTTTTTTTTAAAAAACTAGTAAGCAGCTGGACGTGGTGGTATATGCCTTTAATCCCACTACTTGAGAAGTTGAGGCAAAAAGATCAGATAGTTCAAGCCCAGCCTCAGCTACATAAAGAGACTGTGACTGGGGCTGGGGATTTAGCTCAGCAGCCTAAGAGCCTGTCTTGCAAGCAGGTAGTCGTGAGTTCAATCCCTGGTACCGATAAAAAGGAAAAAGACAAAAAATAAAAAATAAAGAGACCGTGACTGACTCAAAAAGCAAACAAATAAAAAAAGAATAGTGACCATCAGAATAATTTGGGAGATGTAATGTGGTAAATTGACAACTGGAGGGCAATGTGCAACACCCAGCTGAATCGGCGTGGTGCTGGGTGTGGAAGGCCCACCTGAGGACTGTTGCCAACGCATGAAAAGGAGAACTGAAGAGGAAGAGGTGGTGCTGTTGGTTCTCCTGGAGGAGTTTGTCATGCTGGCTTTCCTGAGATGAACTCAACTGTTCTCAGTCCGAGAAGCTCGGGACCTCATTATCACTGAGGATGGCTGTGGTACTTTTCCAGGGGAGCTCATGTCCTCACTTTGAGGGTCACTTCCTGGCTCCAGTGCGGATCCCTCACCTGCTGGCACAGATCCTTCATCCTGCTGGCACAGACTTTCTAGCTTCCATCACTGACCTTTGGGCCTTTCCAGTACAGATTCTTGGGACATTCTCACAGGCTCTAGACTTCCAGGTGGACTCGTGGGGGCATTATCATAGGCTGTCTTCAACTGGACTCATGCAGGACATTGCTGTGGGGTCCAGGCCCTCAGCTAGATACTTTGGGTCTCAAATGTGTGGACAAATTTTTCTGCACTCTTTTGTATTTGACTTGCTGTGTGACTACTATAAAATAAGCCTATAAATTAGGTGTCCTGTATTAAATTGCTTCCCTTGCAAACCCTGACTACAACATGTAGTTATTGTTTCTACTTTTGATTTGAGACAAGTTATTGCTATATTGTCTAAGCTGAATTGAACTTGGGATGTGGTTTTGCTTTGTTTTGTCTTTTTGAGATGGTCTCACTGTACCTGGCTTGTTTTTTGTTTTTGTTTTTGTTTTTTTTTTGAGAGGGGTGTTGTTTGTTTTTTAGG
This sequence comes from Cavia porcellus, assembly GCF_034190915.1. NCBI lineage: Eukaryota > Metazoa > Chordata > Mammalia > Rodentia > Caviidae > Cavia > Cavia porcellus. Next base: position 26,610,700 of record NW_026947488.1, on the reverse strand, counting down.
CAGAATCTTGCTATGTAGCTCAAACTGTGCTTATACTCACTATGTAGCACAGGTTGGCTTCAAATTTGTGATCCTCCTGCCTCACTCCCAAGTGCTGGTATTATAGGTGTACATTACCACGCACAACTTTGGGACTCACCTTTTATGTAAATTTTCTAGTTCTGACCCAAAGACTAATTCACTACTCCTAGGAACCTGCATTTTTTTCCCCCAGGTAATTCTGATGTTCATGATTTAGAAGCCACACTTTCAAACACAATCCTGAAAGTATAGGCATGCAGTTGCTTAGGTGACAGAGAATAGTAGGAAGTTACCAACTATTGAGTGCTTACTATGTTACTATTTTACGTGTATTATTTCCCCATCACCACATGGGCATGAGGAAACTAAAGAAAAAAGAGGTTTTGTAGTTCATCTAAGGTCACATAACAAGGGGCAGAGCCAGGATCTATAACTAAACTCCAGATACTGTGGTTAAGCTGCTTTGTCTGAGGAAATGAGAGGAATTTGGGTTGGGTTGAGTTGAATTAGGTTGTTTTGTTGACTAGCTCAGAAGAAAGGGTTGAGAATAAAAAAGAAGCAAGATGATTCCTCTCCTGAGAAACCACACACCTCAGCTGATACATGGGTTACCTAGAGAGGAAGAAATTAAGGCTCTAAGGCATTAAGTAAACAACATTAAGTCACGCAGCTGGATAGTTTTTTCTTTACCCTTTATTGAGTACCTGCTACTGCCAGATCCTGTGCTAGGCTATGGAGATTCAGCCTATCCAGTACATTTATATGATTCCAAATAGCAAACTGGTTCCAGCCATCTTTAATGTAAAAGAAGTTAACTAGAAGGTTGTTGGGGAGTTCATAGAGCTATGAGGAGAGGAGGAACCAGACTTGAAATACTCAGGGCCCAGGTGGGCAGTAACACAGAGCCTACTTAGCAGAACCTGTATCAGGTCCGGTCAACAATTCCACCACTGGAATGAGTGAATTTCAAAATTTTTTTAGTTTTTTTTTTTAAACAGCATCTCATTACTCTTTTTTTTTTTTATTTAAGAGGAAAAAGAGAAAAACACAAAACAAAACAAAGCAGTATAAGGGTACACGTAATACAGAACCACAAAAAAAAAACATAACAGTAAGGAATCACCTGTTAATAGATTACATATTGTCATCTTGAAAATAGTTGCTCAAATCACAGTATCAAAGAATACAAGGTGGACATTCAAACAGGGAGACGGCAAACAGCTGTGTTCAATGATCCAAAAACATTGATATAGTCAGCTATTTAACACCCCTAAACACACTTGCTGTTATATCCGTTAGAGCTCTTTTTCTTTTTTACAACAAAATTTACACATTTTGGATTTTATTACTCCTTAGTGCTTATTACTTTTTTGGGGGGGAGAGAATACAGTCAAATATGGCAAAACAGAGCTGTCAGTCAAAACCAAGGATAGACATAGCACATGGTGTAGAACAGAGTACAAGGTTATCAACAATGGTTATCAACGTTGTCTCTTGTTTCCTTAAAAAGAATTGTCTATCTCATTAGATATTATAAAGTTGGACAAAACAGTAGAGAACAAGACCAATAAAACTTAGGCATTGTAAACATTACAGGACTTCCAAAAAAGACAATAGTCAAACCAGAATGGGCATCTTAGTGAATCTTATTGCCTTCAAAGTAGTTTCCTAGATCCTCAAACTTGATACTATCATACAGAATGGAACAGAGTCTAATGAGTCAAAACAAGATCGTGGGAGTATTACAGGACTTCAAAACAAGTTAATAGAAAATCAAAAAGAGTTACTATTTATATATCCTAATTTTTTTTAATTTTTTCTTTAATTAAGACAAACATAAGAAATGACTAAATAATTTTTTTTAAAAGAATAAGGGGGAGATTGAGATAAAACAGGACATAACAATATAACAGTAGAGGTCAAAGCATGACTGTTTCAGCAACCTAGTACTTCACCACCATATAACCCGACTTAATAGTAGTTACCATAGTGTCTGTCTTTTTCCTTGAAATATTTGGATAAAGCTTCATATACTATAGCTTCAAATATTTCCATATCAAGAAGCCCAGAATAAAGCCTTTCTAATTAATGAGTGAAAACTTTATAAGGCTTCAAGGCCACCTAATGGGGAATCATGATTACCACATATTTTTATATATTTGAATCATTACTTACATTAGGGAAACTATTCGGTATTCACACATGCGAGATTGATTTATTTCACTTATGAGTATGGTCTCAAGCTGCGCCCATTTATTGATAAATACCTCAAGGTGATCCTTCTTTATAGCTGAATAATACTCCATTGTATAGAAATACCACAACTTTTTTATCCATTCCTCAGTTGATGGACACTTGGGTTGTTTCCAAGATCTGGCGATTACAAATTGTGCTGCTAGGGGCTGGGGATTTAGCTCAGCGGCATAAGCGCCTGCCTTGTAAGCAGGCAGTCATGAGTTCGATCCCTAGTACCGATAAAAACGAAAAAGACAAAAAAAAAAAAAAAAAAAAAAAAAAAATTGTGCTGCTATAAACATAGGTGCACATATATCACTGTGGTATGATGCTTTCAGTTCTTCTGAGAATATGCCTAGAAGTGGAATAGCTGGAATAAATGAGATTTCTAATCCCAACTTTTTGAGAAATCTCCAGACAGATCTCCACAAAGGCTGTACCAGTCTACACTCCCACCAGCAGTGCAGGAGAGTTCCTTTTTCCCCACAGCCTCTCCAGCATTTGTTGTTGGTTTTCTTGATCCTGGCCATTCTTTCAGGAGTGAGATGGTATCTCAGTGTGGTTTTAATTTGCATTTCTCTAATGACCAATGATGATGAGCATTTTTTCATGTATTTATTTGCCATTTGCATTTCTTCATCTGAGAATTGCGTATTCATCTCAGATGCCCATTTTTGGATTGGATCTTTGAATTTTGGAGGTCTGAGTTTCTTTAATTCTTTATATGTTTTAGACAAGAGGCCCTTGTCTGAGAGAGAGTTCACTAAAATCTTTTCCCAGTTTGTGGGTTTTCTTTTCACTATGCTGGAGATTTCTTTTGACATGCAGAAACTTTTTAATAAGAAGTGGTCCCAGTTATTGATTCTGGGGAGTATTTCCCGTGCGGTTTGAGTCCTGTTCATGAATTCTTTACCTACTCCTATGTCTCCAAGGTTTCTACCTAATTTGTCTTCCAATAGATTTAGTGTTTCTGTTTTAATATTCAGATCTTTGCCCCATTTAGATTTTAATTTAGTACATGGTGATAGACATGGGTCTAGCTTTAGTTTTCGGCAAATGGAGAGCCAGTTTTTCCAGCACCATTTATTAAAGAGACTGTCGTTCTTCCAGTGAACCTGCCTGGCTCCTTTATCAAAGATAAGGTGGTTGAGTGTGTTTGTAGTTGTGGTTGTATCTTCTAATCTATTCCATTGATCTTCGGCTCTGTTTTGATTCCAATACCATGTTGATTTTACTACTGTTGCTTTGTAGTATAACTTCAAGTCCTGGATTGTGATGCCTCCTGCTTTGTCTTTGCTGCTTAGAATTGCCTTTGCGATTCTAGGTCTCTTCTGGTTCCAGATGAAATTTAGGAGTGATTTCTCTAGATCTATAAGGTATGTTGATGGTATTTCTATTGGGATTGTATTGAATCTGTATAACAGTTTTGGGAGAATGGCCATTTTCACAATGTTTGTTCTTCCTATCCATGAGCAAGGGATGTCTTTCCATTTTCTGAGATCATCTTCAATTTCCTTTTTCAGTGTATTATAATTTTCACTGTATCAGTCTTTCACTTCTTTCGTAAGAGTAATTCCTAAATATTTCATTTTTTTGCTTGCTAATGTGAATAGTCCAGTTTCTCTTATTTCCCTCTCTGTGATTTTGTTGTTCGTGTATAGGAATGCTATTGATTTCTGAGTATTGATTTTGTATCCAGCCACATTACTGAATTTATTTATTGTATCTAAGAGTCTTTCAATGGAGTTTAGGGGGTCTTCTATGTAGAGTATCATGTCATCTGCAAACAATGATAATTTAACTTCTTATTTTCCTATCTTTACCCCTTTTATTTCTCTTTGTTGCCTAATTGCTCTGGCTAGTACTTCCAGTACTATATTAAATAGGAGTGGTGATAAAGGACATCCTTGTCTTGTGCCCGATTTTAAAGTAAAGGCTTTCAATTTTTGGCCATTTAGTATGATGCTGGCTGTTGGTTTGTCATAAATGGCCTTTATTATATTGAGGTAAAGACCATCTATTCCCATTTTCTGTAAAGTTCTTATCATGAATAAGCGTTGGACCTTATCGAAGGCTTTTTCTGCATCTATAGAAATGATCATGTGATTCTTATTTTTGGCTTTATTGATATGGTGGATTACATTTATCAATTTGCGTATGTTGAACCATCCTTGCATTCCTGGGATGAATCCCACTTGGTCATGGTGTATAATCTTCTTGATGATTTGCTGGATCCTATTTGCCAATATTTTATTGAGGATTTTTGCATCTGTGTTCATTAGGGAGATCGGTCTATAGTTCTCTTTTATAGTTGGGTCTTTCTCAGGTTTTGGTACTAGAGTAATATTTGCTTCCAGGAATGACTTAGGAAGGATTGCTTCCCTTTCAATTTCATTGAATAGTTTGAGGAGTGTCGGCATTAGGTCTTCTTTGTATTTCTTGTAGAATTCTGCAGTGAATCCATCTGGGCCTGGGCTCTTCTTGGTGGGTAAGGACTTAATTACATTTTCAATTTCATTAGCAGAGATTGGGTTATTCAACAGTTTTACATCCTCTTGATCTAGCTTTGGTACTTCATATGCTTCTAAGGATCTGTCTATTTTTTCTGTGTTATCAAACTTTTGAGAGTAGAGGTTTTCAAATAGGTGTTGATGATCCTCTGTATTTCTATTGGGTCTGTAGTGATTTCTCCTTTTTCATTTCTTATTGCATGAATTTGAGCTTTTTCTTCCCTTTTTTTAATAAGGTTGGCTAGGGGCTTATCAATTTTATTTATTCTTTCAAAGAACCAACTCTTTGATTCATTGATTCTTTGGATTGTTTTCTTAGTTTCTATTGCATTGATTTCTGCTCTGATTTTTATAATTTCCTCTCTTCTTTTGGCTTTGGGCTTGACTTGCTCTTCTTTTTCTAGCTGTTTGAGGTGTAGCATCAAGTTATTTATTTGTATTTGTTCTGTTTTCCTGATGTGGGAACTCAGTGCAATAAATTTTCCTCTCAGGACGGCTTTCATTGCATCCCACAGATTCCGGTAAGTTGTATCTGCATTTTCATTTTCTTGTAGGTATTGTTTAATTTCTTCTTTAATTTTTTCTGTGACCCACTGATTGCTCAAGAGTGTGTTATTCAGTTTCCATGTGTTTGCCGAATTTTTGCAGTATCTTTTATCATTAATTTCTAATTTCAGAGCGTTATGATCCAATAATATGCAAGGGATGATTTCAACTCTTTTGCATTTGCTTAAATATGTTCTGTGAGCTAATATATGGTCTATTTTAGAAAATGATCCATGTACTGCTGAGAAGAATGTGTATTCTGATGTTGTTGGGTGGAACATTCTGCATATGTCTATCAAACCCATTTGTTCACAGGTGTGATTCAGTTCTGTTATTTCTTTGCTCATTTTCTGTCTGGTTGATCTGTCCCTTGGTGTCAGTGGTGTATTAAGGCCTCCTGTTACAATTGTGTTACTGATAATTTGAGTTTTCATTTCTGTTAATAATTGTTTTATATAACTGGGCGCTCTGGAGTTTGGTGCGTATATATTTAAGATAGTTATCTCTTCCTCTTGGAGTTTTCCCCTTACGAGTATGTAGTGACCTTCTTTGTCCTTTATGGTCATTGTTGGTTTAAAGTTCACATTGTCTGCAAACAGAATGGCTAATCCTCCCTTTTTTTGGATTCCTGCTGCATCAAGAATTGTTTTCCATCCTTTGACTTTCAGTCTGTGAGTATCCTTCTGGGTTAGATGGGTTTCCTGTAAACAGCATATGGTTGGATTTTGTTTCTTGAACCATTCTGCTAGTCTGTTTCTTTTGATTGGTGCATTGAGATCATTTACATTAATGGTTATTACTGTTAAATGCTGGTTAATTGTAGGAATGTTATCTCTCTGCTGTTGCATCTTTATCTTTCTGTTCTGTTTAATTATTTGCTTTGCTTAGTGGTTTTTTCCTTTGTGTATCTAAACTGTCTTTCAATATTTTTTGCAGGGTTGGTTTGGTGTTCATGAAGTTCTTCAGCTGTTCTTTGTCATGGAAGTATTGTTTTTCACCATCTATTTTGAATGATAGTTTTGCAGGATATATCAGTCTAGGTTGGAAATCATTTTGCTTTAGGATCTGGAATATTTCACTCCATGCTCTTCTTGACTTTATCGTTTGTGCTGAGAAGTCTGCTGTGATTCTGATAGGTTTTCCTTTATAAGTGATCTGTCTTTTCTCTCTGACAGCTTTTAATAATCTATTCTTGTGTTGGATTTCTGGGATGGTGATTATTATATGTCTGGGTGTAGTTTTATTTTGGTTATGACTATTTGGAGTTCTATATGCTTCACTGATCCTGATGTCAGTTTCTGATCTCATGCTTGGGAAATTTTCAGCTATTACTTCTCTAAATATCCTCCTGACATCCTTCATGTTGTCTCCCTCTCTTTCATTAATCCCTATCATTCTTATGTTATTCTTCTTTGCATTGTCTTGCAGTTGTTGAATTGTTGTTTCCTGATTCCTTGTTATTTTTAAAAGATCTTTCCTTTCCTGTTCACTAGCTGCGATCCTGTCTTCAAGGTCTGAAATTCTATCTTCACTTTCATTAAGGCGGTTTTTACAACTTTCAGTGGAGTTTTTTATTTCCTGTATATCTCTGTGCATCTGCATTATGTATTCTGTTTGTTTCTTATATTGCTCGTCTAGGGATTCTATCTTTTTGTTTAGTTCCTCCAATTTTTTATCTGTGTTTTCTTTAGATATATTTAGAATCTCTTTCATTTCTTTTATCATTTCTTCTTTTATCTGGGAGATTATTTCGAGTTTGAATTTCTTTAAAGCTTCCTGGAGTTGCTTGTCTATTTCAGTAGCTATTGTGTCCAATATATGAGGTAGATGGGATATATTTTCTTCTATATACATCGCTCCTAGGGTTTCTTGAGATGGACTGGAGGTTTGAGGTTGTAATTTGGTCTTTCATTTTGTCATTTTCCTATATTTCTGTGTTTCAAGTGTTATTTGAAAGCTTCCTCAGGATCTGTTGAAAATCCCCTTCTATGTTTGCAGCTACTGAGACTCTGGCACCACGCTACCCCACGCCATTGGGCCTGCAGAACCAATGGCCCTCCTCTGCCTGCTCAGAACTCCGCAGTTCCAGACAAGCTGGGCCTCAGGGACACTGTGCGCCCACCTGCCCCTTGGAAGCTCCACAGTTCTTCAATCGCAGCCGGGTTAGGGTACTCACCACAGGCCATGGTGCCTCAGGAACCTGTGGTCCCTCCCTGCTTGCAGAGATATCCACAGTCCTCCAGACACACGGAGAGGCTGATGAGGGCACCCCAGATCTGCCCAGCTCCTCCTCTGCACTCCGATGGCCAGGCGCGGCAGCTAAACAGGCTGGGCTAGGCTGATAGTGTGGGCCCGCCCACCCGTTGGGAGCTCAGCAGTTCTCCAAGTGTAACCGGAATGGGGAGGCTGATGTGGAAGCCTCGAACCCACCTCTCCCCTTCACTGCACCTGGAAGCCTGGGGGAACTATCAGCCTGGGTGGAGATATCCAGAGTCCTCCAGACACGCAGAGAGGCTGATGAGGGCACCCCAGATCTGCCCAGCTCCTCCTCTCCTCATTACTCTTGAATTTGCTATGTAGCCCATAAACTTGTGGTGACTCTCCTACCTCAACCACCCAAGTACTAGGATTATAGGCACGTGCCACCACATCTGGCTTCACCAATCTTCACCCATTTTTTTTTCAAAGACTTTGCATCACGCTATTTAAGAGACAGTGTTCTTGGAAAGAGCATATGATTGACTGAGGTTGGTTCCTGTCCCTGCCTTTTGCCTATATATAAGATGGCGAAAGAAAAGCAACTGTTAGAAGTTAGATGGTGAATTTACTGTGCATGCCTTAACACAGCACACTGTAAGGCCACTGGATGAAGTTAGTTCAGCAGAAGGGTGTTTGATGCTGAAGTGAAAGGTGAAGAGACAAATGAGAATCAGAGACAGACACTCCTATAATGGATTTTATAGTCTAGGAAGGAGTCATACTAAATAGAAGCAAATAAAATAATTTGGGCTTATGATTAGACCTCTGCAGGCAAGAGAGCAGGAACAAGGATAACAAAGGAGGGAAACCTACACAGACTGAGCAGCCAACCATAGCTTGCCTGATGTGATGTGATATATTTTTTTTTATCAGTACCAGGGATTGAACTCACAACCGCCTGCTTGCAAGGCAGGTGCTTATGCCGCTGAGCTAAATCCCCAGCCCCTGATGTGATGTGATATTTAAACAGGACTAAAAGATGAAGAGTTATTGATGTGAAGAGGTGGCAATGTTGTATATGAGAAGAGGATTGAGGTTAAAATGAGTTTGGAAAAAGGAAGCTAATGTAGTTGAGATGCTGTGGACAAGAGGTAAGACTGGAGAGGCACCTAATATGGTGGTACATTCCTGTAATCCTAGTTATGTGGAAGGCTGAGGCAAGAGGATCACTAGTTTGAGGCCAATCTAGGTAACTTAGCAAGAACCTTCTCCAAAATAAAATAATTTTTGAAGGGCTGGGGATATAGCTCAGTGCTAGAGTACTTGCCTAGTACGCACAAAGCCCTGGGCTCCCTCCCCAATACTTTAAACAGACTAGAGCCAGGTATGGTTGTGCATGCCTGTAATCCCTCAGGAGGCTGAGGCAGGAGTATTGCTTTGTTTTCAGGGCCAAGGCTACACAGTGAGTTCAAGGCCAACCCATGGACTCTGGTGCTAAGTCAAGTTCTTATTTATTTATTTATTTATTTGGGTACTGAGAATTGAACTGTTGACCTTCATGCTTGCCAGGCAGGCTCTGTGTCACTAAGCTATATCCCCAGCCCTCGAGTTTCTCTTTGTGTTTGGTTTTATTGTCTTCTGGTTGTGGTTGTTTTGTTGTTTGGAGACATGATCTCTTACTATAGTTCAGCCTGGGCTCAAATTTGAGGCAATCCTCCTGCCTCAGCCTCCTTGTCTCAGCTTACAGATGTGCACCACCATGCTCATCTAACACAATTTCACTTTTTGAACATGCCCATGGTGGCTGAGTGAAGAATGGTGGTGGCGTGCACCACCACATCCAGCTCCAGTCTTTTTAAAATATGTAGAATGGGTTGCAGGAAGCAAATATGGTGGCATGGAGACCGGTGAGGAGGTGGCTGCATCAACGAGGTGAAAAGAGATGGTGACTTGGTACAGGGTGGTGGCAAGCACAAGGAAACAAATTGGTGACTCAAGAGATATTTTGGAAGTACAGTACAGAGGAGATTAGGACATGGCCAACTGCCTGGGCAAGTAGTCATGACCTGTCAATCACAAAGGTCCAGGATGCATGCTCTGAAAAGTTTCCTCATCCTTGTGCTTGGGACAGACCAACCAAAAAGTGCTACCTTCAATTTTTCTGGCATAGAATTGTGCAGGCTTTTGAGAAGATGCCTTGTGTCTGACATTGATCTGAAGAACAAGGGACAAAAAACACATCAGTCATTAATTAACCTCCTAAACCACTGTGAGCTCTCCATGGCCAGTCTTCACTCTGCAGGGAAAACTTCTTTCCTACCTTTGATTAGCCTACTCGCACTCTTCAGAGCATACTTTTTTTTCTTATCTCTAACAAATATAAAATCTTGTTACCTTTTGTGTGTCGTGTCCAATTCTTTGTTGAGGACATCAAGAGTCTGGCAAGAATACCTGGAAAGAGTCTACTGAATCCTAGAACCCAGAATGACTGATAAATTTTTCTCTAAAATCCCCTATATCTTGTCACCGGCTCCCAGACCTGGCATCTCTGATGGATAGTTCTCTGAGAATTTCCTTTATAATAATTTGGAAGATAGGAATTTGGAGCAACTATTTCAGACTAATAAGTATAGAAATTTTTTAAACACAAGTGGAGGCTTCCTCCCTACCCTCAAACCCGGCAACAGCCACTACCATAAATGACACAAATAACTAGCTAGGTGAGGAAGTTTATAACATTCTAATTGTTGCAAAGCTATTCTGTTGGGAAAACAGGGTTGTGTAAAGTAGGCCTAAAACCTATATATATATTTTTTAACCCTTAGAAGGCAAAAGAACCTAGCCAGATTTGAGAAAGACTAATTAAAATGTATAAGAATACACCTGATATTAGCTTGCCTTCAGATATGAACCTACCACTCTGGCAAAACAAACTGATAAAATTTACAACTAATGGAATTATTCAAAGAGAAATCAACCCAAACAGACTTGCAAGGTACGGCCTGGATGAGAAGGAAAGAGCTTGAGAAAATCGGCAAAAGAAAAATAAGCTGGGGATGGTGATCTACCAGTGACACAGTCATAACATAGACACTTGTAAGACAAGGGACAGCAGAGCCCTGGGGCCTTAGCCTGCCACTCATTAAAAGCATGACTTGTGTTTTCTTGTGACTCGGAAGCCATTTTTGACTCTTTATTTGGGTGTACAGATAATTGAAAGCAAAATAAAGATTACCCTTTGTTTTGTATCCTTTGTTATTTTAGAACTTTGAGTCAAATTCCTTCTCATACCCTCCCATATTTGTGTGTTAATCATTTCTAAAAGCTGCCAAAAGGAAGTTGTTTATTCCTGAGGTTACATGATCTCATCGCCTTCAGGGATAAGGACGCTCCTCGCACTCGCAAACCTTAGGGCCTCGACAGCTGACTGGTGGCAAGGCGTGGTGTGCCTCCATGGAAGAACATCATTGCACCAAGCATGGCACAGTGGTTGTTTATGCCTGGCAACTGTTCTGACTGGTCGTTGTATCTGGTCTCACTGGTCAAGTGGTTACATCACTGGTCACTGAGAGTATCCCTCATTATTGTGGCTGGAAGATGAAAAAAATCTTTTTTTAACCCATTTTTAATCCATGAATTTTGATTTGGGAAGAAGGGGAAAAAAAGCTGACTAGAGTGTGGGAAAAGAGTCTTTGGCACCAAGAAAATGAATAATGTGAACTTATATGAGAACAGAGACACTCTAACCTGGGGAGAAGACAGTAAAGTGTGGGGCTTCTGAGACAGAACTCTGCCCTGCTTTCTGGAAGGCAGCAGAAAATAACTATGGCATGTGTCTCTGCAGTTATTATCCCTTGTGGTCTTACAGAGATGCTTATGTTATCCCTAGTTTGATACAGAAGCATCGGATAAACCAGCCTCAGAGTGATGAAAAAGTGGTAGTGCATCTCTCTCAACAGGGTGCAGCATCTGGTTAGCCAATAATCAAGAATCATGTCAGGCATAATAGTGCATGCCTGTAATCCCACCATTTAGGAGGCTGAGGCAGGAGAACTGCAGCAAATTCAAGGCCATCCTGAAGTATATGAGACCCTGTCTCAAAAAAACCCTAAATAAATAAAATAATCATAATTCTTTCTTGTGCCTACTCAATCACCTTGACACTATCTGCAGTTCTGGAACCATGACACAATTTTGAGGGGAGCAGCAGGGAAGGGAGGCTTTGGCAAGGACTTGGATTAAATTTCTCATTAGCCCAGTAGCATGACCTGAAATAGAAATCAATTTGGTCTGAAAATAAAAGGATTTTTCTTGTACACTTGAAAAAAAAGACCAAGGACACCAACATAAGAGGTTTACAGGGACATCTAATTATGCCCAAAACTCTAGCCATTGTCCTAAATCAGGGACCCCTGGAATTGGAGAAAAAGTATAGCTCCACATGACTGGAATCACCAGGAAAAGAGGTAATCACTTCACAAGCCTGGGACTGCCACTCAAGCTGCGAGGATTCCAGCACTACAAAATCAATACTGAGATAATGATCAGCTGAACCTTAGTCCACCAGCTAAACCTGAAAGCTGGCCTCCTGCGTTTGCAGTGGGCCAGTCTGAGCCCCTCATCACTAGGTGCCCCCACCAGCCGCCCAAGCAAGTGTCCTTTCCCATTTTTCATGCTCTCCTTTGTTGAGGCCTGGCCTGATCTTTGTCAGCTCCTCAAGCTAAAGTCCCTTTGCATTGCCCACTCCCTTTTTTGTATGGTACTTGGGGCAGGATCTTTTCACTGAGCTACATCCTTAGGCTGGCCTCAAATTTATGATCCTCCTGCCTCAGCCTCCCAGAGTGATGCCCAGCTCTTATTTTCTAATTATGGCTTTTTCTTATAATCAGTTAAAAATGGTCAAAGGTCTTTGAAACTCCTAAGAGTTTAAACATAAGAAAACTTTGAAACTCCTAAAAGAAAACATAAGGAAAAGAATTGAAGTCATAAACACAGGCAAAGACTTCCTGAATAAGACTCCAATACTACAGGAAATAATTTAAGAATTAACAAATAAGAATATATCAAATTAAAAAGCTTCTGTGCAACAGAGGAAAAAATTAACAAAGTTAAAAGACAGCCTACTGGGCAGGGATTGAGCTCAGGAGCTCAGGCACTTGTCTGCTCAGCACAGGGTGGTGAGTTTGATCCCCAGTACCAAAAAAAAAAAAAAAAAAAAAAAAAAAAAAGAAAATCTTTGCTAGCTACTCTTTTGACTGAGTATTAACATACAGAATATACAAAGAACTCAAACAACTTACCAAGAATACAACTCAATCAATAAATGGATAAATGAATAAATACATCTCAAAAGAAAGCACAAATGGCCAATAAATGTATTTTAAAATGTTGAATATCTTTAGCCATCAAGGAAATGCAAGTCAAAACTACACTGAGGTTCTATCTCACCCCAGTCAGAATGTCTATTATCAAGAATTTAAAAATTAAAAAAAAAACAAGTCAGGTATTGTTATAAATTAAAAACTGATAATCAATTTAACTCCAGCGGAATTAAATCAGCATGGTGCCGAGTGTAGATGTTCCACCTGAGGAAAGTTGCCAGCATAAATAGAAACATAAAAGGGTGGGGGGCGTTGTGGGTTTCTCTAAGTATTGCTATTTGAGTCCTTGGTTCTCCTAGAGGAGCTCATTGTGACCAGCTTCCCCAGTGTGAGTTCCGCCATTGTCATTGGAAGAACTCGGGACCTTGTTGGTGAGAGTGACCTTGGTTCACTTTGGGGGAGCTCTGGTCCTTACACTAAGCATTGCTTCCTGCCTCCAGAGGGGAAGACAGGGCATTTAATCTCCAGGAGAAGCTCATCACGCTGGCTTCCTGGCATGTACTCAACTGTGCTTATCGTCAGAGGAGTTCAGGACCTCCATGTCACTGAGGATGGCTGTGGTACTTTTCAGGGCAGTCCTGGTTCTTATATGAGTGTGACTTCTTGGCTCCAGCGTAGAATCATCAACCTACCAGCACAGCTCCTTCACCCCGCTGGCATAGACTCTAGCTTCCACCACTGACCTTTAGGCCTTTCCAGCACAAATCCATAAAACAGATTGGCGTGGTTTATCTCATAGGCTCTAGACCTTCAGTTGGACTCATGGGAGGCACTGTCATGGGCTCTAGATTTTCATCTGCACTCATGCAAGACATTGCTGTGGGATCCAGGCCCTTGGCTGAATATTCCAGATCTTTAGTGTTGTAGATACATTTCCTGTACTTTCTTGTGTTAAACTCTGGATGACCATCATAAATATTACAAATTCTGTGTCCTAATTCTAATTGTTCTCACAACCCCTGACTACAACAAGCATGATGGTGCACACCTGTAATTCCAGCACTTGAAAGGCCTAGACAAAAGAATTTTTACAAGTTTGAGGCCTACACTACATAGTGAAGCCAACACCAGCCTGAACTGCACACAGCAAGACAGTCTGAACTTACCCCTCTCCAAATCAAAAAAAAAATAAATGCTAGAAAGAGGAGAGGGATAGAGGGTAAGAAACTCTGCTATTCTGTTGATGGAGATGTAAATTAATACAGTCATTATAGAAATCAGTATGGAAGTTCCTCAAAAGGCTTTAAAAAAAAGTTCTTTTTTTTAAAAAATGAGACAGGGTCTTGCTATGTAGTTCAGTTGGCTTTCAACTCACTATGTAGACTTGGATGGCCATAAATTCATGGTGCTCCTCTTGCCTCAGCCTTCTATAGCCATGTGCCACACCTAGCAAAAAACTAAAAACAGAGTTGCCATTTGATCCAATTATATACTAATCCTCGAATGGTCCTGAAAAAATAGCTATAGAGATAACTGTACACCTATGTTTTTTTGCAGTACAATTCACAATAGTTAAGCTATAGAAACAGACTAGGTGCCTATCAACAGACGAATGGACAAGAAAATGTGGTATATAAACACAATAGTATATACTTTAGCCATTAAGAAGAAAATCTTGTTAATTTGCAGGAAAATGGATGAACTGTTTGGAGATCATCGTGTTAAGTAAGATAAGCTAAACTTAGTCAAATTTCACTTTTTCCCTCCATGAGGAATCTAGGAAAATGAAAGAGACTTGATAAGAAAATAAAAAGGACACTGTTAGTCCCCACCTGTAGGCCAACTGGAACGCAGACCAGGGATAACCAAGAAGGAAGCCAAACCCCTGCTGCAAGCCGAAGGCCAGTAGTCTAAGCAACTATTTAGAGAACAACAATATGCAATACAGTAACAACAGTAGATTTCTTACTGTCTTATCACTGTTTTGATTCATTTTATTGTTCTGTTTTATTTCCTTTAAAATTAAAGGAAATTTAATTTTTAAAAATTAAAAAAAGACCACTATTAGAAAAGAAGGAGGAGATCAAAGGAGAGGAAGGTAATGGAAGGGGGTAATGGAAAAAATTAAAATATGTTTTATGCATATATGAATATACCAAAATTAAACCCACTAATCTGTATAACTAATATGCTCTAATAAAAAAGTCAATGTTGCTATAAAGGCAAAAAGGATGAGTAAAGACAAAGTGGTTGATCTATAGTGGTTATACAGATTTTTCACCAGAAAACAAACTATATGAAAACTTAAATCAGATACCCAGTATGGTGGCACGCACCTGTAATCCTAGTACTCTGGAGACTGAGGCAGGAGGACCACCGAGAGTTCAACATCAGCCTAAGTTACAAAGTAAGTTCAAGAAAGAAATAAAAGTAATAAGATAGGAAAGGAAAAAGTTAAACTATTATTTGCAGATGACATGATACTCTACTTAGAAGACCCCAGAAGACCAAAAGACTTCTAGATTTAATAAGTAAATTCAGTAACATAGCTAGTTACAAAGTTAACACTCAAAAAACAATAACCTTCTTGTATACAAATAACAAATTCTCAGAGAGAAATCATTGAAAGAATAACTTTTACAATAGCATCCAAAAAAAGAGAAATACCTAATAATCAATCTAACAAAGGATGTAAAAGACCTCTACATGAAAACTACAGTACTCTGAAAAAGATTGAAGAAGATAGTTAGAAAATAAGGAGCATAGGAGAGATATCCTATGCTCTTGGGTAGAAAGAATCAATACAGTAAAAATGGCCATACTTCCAAAACTGTTATACAGATTCAATGCAATCTCAATCAAAATTCCAATAGCATATCTCACAGAATTAGAGACAACAATCCTAAAATTTATCTGGAACCAGAAGAGACCTAGAATAGCAAAGGCAATCCTGGGCAACAAAGATAAGACAGGGGGCATCACAATTCCTGACTTGAATTATACTATAAAGCTTCTGTGATAAAAACAGTGTGGTAGTGGCAAAAAGACAAACCCAAAGGTCAGTGGAATAGATTAGAAGATACAGAAACAACTCCAGACACTGTAAGCCTCCTTATCTTTTTGACAAGTGTGGCAAACACATTTACTGGAAGAAAGCCTCTTTAATAAATTTACTGCTGAAAAAACAGGCTCTACACATGCTGAAGATTAAAACTGGACCAATATCTTTCATGTGCTAAGCTAAAGTCAGCATGGGTCAAAGATATGAATATTAAAACAGAAGCATTAAATCTGCTAGAAGATAGAGTAGGTAAAACTCTTGAAGACATTGATGTAGGCAAAGACTTTATGAACAAAAGCCAGGTTGCACAGAAACTATTCCAAAGCATCAACAACTGGTATCTCACCCTACTGAAAAGCTTTTGTATAGCAAGAGAAACCACCAACAGAGTGAAGAGACAACTCACAATGTGGGAGAAAATGTTTGCCAGCTGTTCCTCAAAAGATTACCATGGAAAACATAGAAAGAACTCAAAAAAAAAAATCAGTCCTCCCAGATTTAAAGACCCAATCCAAAAATGGGCATCTAAGATGAATACACAGTTCTCAGGTGAAAAAATACAAACAGCAAATAAATATGTGAAAAAATATTCGATCTCACTGGTCATTCAAGAGACACAAATTGAAACAACATAGATTCTACTTCACCCCAGAAAGAATGACTATTGTCAAGAAATCAAGCAATAACCAATGCTGGAAGAAGGGCTGTGGAGAAAAAGGAACTTCCTCCACAGCTGGGAATGCAGACTGGTGCAACCACTGTGGAAATCAGTGTGGTGATTCCTCAAAAAAGTAAGATTGAAGGTCCCATTCATCCTAGGTATTCTCCTTCTGGCTATCTTCCCAAAAGAATTAAAAACATCATACCACAGTGATGTATGTGCCCCATGTTTATAGCAACATGGTTTATAATAGCCAGATCTTAGAAACAACCTAAATAAATGCCTATCGACTGAGGAATGGATAAAAAAGATGTGGTATTTTTATACAATGGAATACTACTCAACTATAAAGAATGATGAACTGAACACTTTTTTAGGTAAAAGGATGCACCTTGAGAACATATTCATTAGTGAAAAAAAAATGACACACATGTGTAAACATCATATTGTTTCACTAGTGTGACAAACTGAAAGAAAAACATATGTATATGTATATAAAAAGTTTAGATAGTGATACTACTGATTTCTCTGAGTTTGCTAAAGAGAAAGATTTGTACTAATATTGTTTGGATAATTGAATGCAGATGTGCTGTAGTGAATGATTTGGAAATGACAATGTACGGTGTATGTACCACTGTTACCCCAATTGACATGCTTTAAAATTTTGTTGTAGTGTTTTCTTCTTTCTTTTTATCTATAAATAAAATGGATTTGAAAACAACAACAACAAAGTGAGCTCAAGGCCAGTCCAAACTGCATAGTGAGATCTTGACTCAAAAAGACAAAAATAAATAAGTAAATGAATAAAAGTTAAATTGTAAATCATAGCAACTGAGTTCACAAGATATAGAAGATGGTAGCATGTAGGGAAAGAAGATTGAAGGCAACCTTGAAATTAAAGAACTAGAAAGAGTCTCATCTAGCCCATTGTATAAATTGAGTTACTGTAGCCCAAAGAGGTGCAGTGCCAGTCCCAGGGTTACACAGCAAGTCAGTGGTAGCATTGGGCCCAGAAACCAGCGACCTCGCCATTGGCTTCTTACACTATCAGCCTCCTGAACTTGGACTGGGGAACTCTGATGTGGCCCTGGGAGTTCCACAACCTCCACTCAAGTATTGTTGTAACAGAAAATGGCCACCCCAGCCATTCTACTTCAGTTTTGTAGTTGCCCAGGTAATAGCTGCTATCCAGTTCCAGTTGCACTTGCTGCTGTCTCCTACAAACAGCTGGTCACTGTGATGGACAGCTGGTCACTATAATGCATATTGTAAGAACCAAACAAAGACAGCCAAGTACTCTGCCTCTCTACTTCCCCTCTGCAACCAGTCTCTTAAACACTTCCTTCCCTAGGCCTTCCCGGCCTGATAGTTGGGGAATGATCCCCATCAGTGCCCGTCGTCGCAGAAGAAATCTGCTTCCAAATCCTGGGTGTCATTTCGGTGTTTCTGCTCGCAGTAACGTTGTGAGGGATGACAGGAACTGAGGGTCTGGACTTGCAAGATGTCCTGAAGACAGGTCTCAGAGACCCAGTTCCTCATGGTCTACCCATTTCTTTCTTTCCCTTACCCACAGCACCCACAATTACAAAAGCCGTTCTAGTTAGGAAACTAAGACAAGATGTAAACTAGGCCTAAAACTCAAAGGTTATAGATTGGCTTTCTGCCCCCAACCTCCTCTCTGGGAACCATTCTCCGTCCCCAGAAGCTGCAGCTGTGTATCTAGACTCCTCCTATCCTTGCTCCAAATATACACACACTTCCTTGCACTGGGAAAGGAGGTGGCCATGGTGGGCTTTGCTTATTGCTTCCTAATAGCGGTTCCTCCTTTCTCCTTTCCTAATTCAACTGTGTGATTTGAATGGGATTGACCTCAGCCTTGTTCCAGGAATGGGCTCTAAACGACTTAAATGAATTAATACGTGCCAAACCATAGTTGTCATGACCGGTTGAAGTATGAACATATGACCCAAATCATCCATCTGTTGGCCAGTCAAAGCCAGCAAACTCAATTCTGGAATTTTGGATTAATCCATTTGCAAAACGGGTTTATTCTTTTTGCTAGGTTTAATCTTGGAAGTGCTCAGATTTAGGAGCAGCTGGAAACCATTTATCAAGCTTCTAAATTCAAGATAAAGCAAAATCAAGGCTTGATTTATTCTACTAGAAAGATACAATGAGTCACCTTTAGATTCAATTAGTTACTTGCGGGCTGGGGATTTAGCTCAGTGGCATAAGCATCCGCCTTGCAAGCAGGCAGTCCTGAGTTCGATCCCTGGTACCCATAAAAAGACAAAAGACAAAAAAAAAAAAAAAAAAAAAAAAAAAGACAATAATTACAATTAGTTACTTGTACTGGAAGAATAAACCAGCTTTCTTTGTTCCTGCCCCCCCGCCCAACTCAGGGGTGACCCTGACCCCCCTCCCAAAAAGGAACAGTTGCAACATGAGCAGAGAATACTCTGCTGCTGAAAATCCAACTCTGTTGCTGACTCCACCCTGGCTAAGAAACTTCATGCTCTGCAGCTTTATCCTGAGTAGGGTGGAACAGGAAACGCCAGGCCATGAGAACCTGGGAAGCCACAGAATTGTTGCATGTCAGCTTCCTGGGCCAGAGGGGAGGCAAGTGGGTGATGGCCTTTGCGGCTGACAGGCCTCGTATCCGCTCACATTTTGGGAGGGAAACAAGGCATTCTGCCAATATTCTGATAAATTTTTTGAATTCTTAGCCTTTCCAAGCACCTAGATTTATCAAGGGTCTCAGTTCTAACCCTTAACTTTATTTGAGTTCAAGACTTCATCTCTCCAACTATATGTTAAAACTAAGTTGTTGTACATTCACTCATACATTTAAGAAGATATTTGTTGTTTTTTATTTCCTGTATTTCCATGTGTTATGTAGCAGGAAGTTCCAAAGATTGTCATAAAAGGAAGTCCAGCTCAGTACTTAGCAGACGCAAATGTCATTGTCTGTTTACCTACTTTCTCCCCAGAGACTGAGGCTGACTCATCTCTGGGACAAGACACTGGGCCCAAGACCAGATCCAGAGTAAATATTCAATGTCTTTGTTGCTATAAAACCTCCACTTCAATACTTACAATGATGGAGAGCTCCTCCTCCCTTGGTGGCCGTTTGGCTTTAGAAAGGGTTGCATTACCTGAGTGACCATCTGGCTTGGAGGGGCAGCCTGTCCCTCATTTATGTGCATCTTTATGATTCTCACCTTGTCCACCCAGATCCTGCAGTGAAGGGTTTAGTGCATGGATGATTCCCAGTGACAACTGAGACTTTGAGCATTGACTCAGAAAGAAGCACATGTAGTTGAGACTGAGCTTGAACTCTCTGTGTAGCTCAGGCTGGCCTTGCCCTCATGGCAGTCCTCTTGCCTCAGCCTCCTGAGTGCTGGGACTATTGGCATGTATCACCACACTTGGCCAAGAGAGTGATTTTGCAGTGTCTATTAAATTTGAAACGTGTATATCTACCAAATCTTACAATGCACTTCTCTGAACCTGTTTTTACAAAGACAGTCACTATAGCATTGTTTGTGCCAGCAAAACGTTGAAGAGAATTCCATTGCCTATCACTCAGTGATTAACTAAACCAACTATGGCAATGCAGTGGAAAACTGTGGGGGTGGGTTTTGTTTGTTTTACTTGAATTTTCAAAAATGAAGTAAATCTGTCAGTATTGGCATAGGTGAAATGCCAAGACACTGTTGCATGAAAAATGCAAGTTTATAGAACAAAGTGTGCAACATCATGGGATTTATGTAAAAACAAAGAATCCCATAAGTTGGTACATCATGGAAGTTGTTTGGTAGCATCTTTGACTTTTAAAATGTTATTTAAACTTTTTAAATAAACTCAACTTAATAATACCCATTAATAAATATTTATCTCACAAATAAGCATGTAATAATAGGCACAAATATGAATCATTGTGTTTACAATAGCATAGCATTAGAGATAACCTTTCTTTCCACAAAGAATTGGATAAACATGATGCATTCATGTGGTAGGATATTATATGTGCAAAAGTAAAATGAGGTTGCACTCCATATAGATAAGGAAGAACCAGGCCTGGCAGAACTCTATAATTAAAATTTTTTTTTGGTCTTTTATCCTTTTTATCGGTACCAGGGATCGAACTCACAACTGCCTGCTTGCAAGGCAGGCGCTTATGCCACTGAGCTAAATCCCCAGCCCCTTTATAATTAAATTTTTAAAAATGTAGTAGAATGAGATGGCACACATCTGTAATCTCAGCACTCTGGGAGATTGAGACAAGGAGGATCACAAGTTTAAATCCAGTTTGGGCAATTTAGTGGCTTAGCCCAACGTTATGGACTAAGAACTGGTGGTCAACTTAACAACAGTTGGATTACATCAGCATGGCCCTGAGCAAAGATGCTCCACCTGAGGAAAGTTGCCAGCATAAATAGAGAGGTGGAGAAGGAGAAGGATGGCATTAATGCGTTGTTGCATTGAGGTGTTGAGGCATTGTGGATTTTCCTACAAGTTGCTGTTTGAGCTGTTGGTTCTCCTGGAGAAGCTCTGGTCCTCACAGCGAGCATTGCTTCCTGGCTCTGAAGATATGTGCCACTTGGTCTCCAGGATGAACTCGTCACACTGGCTTCCTGGCATGTACCCGACTGTGCTTGTCATCAGAGGAGCTCGGGACCTCCGTGTCGCTGAGGACAGCTGTGGTGCCTCTCAGGCCAGCCCTGGTCCTTGTTGTGAGTGTGACTTCTCAGCTCCAGCGTAGAACCCTCATCCACCAGCACAGTTCCTTCATCCTGCTGGCATGGACTTTCTGGCTTCCACCGCTGACCTTTGGGTCTCCCCAGCATGGATCCGTAAAAGAGACTGGCATGAGTCCTTCTTGTGGGCTCTGGACCTCCAGTTGGACTCATTGGGAGGCAATTTCATGAGTTCTGGGTTTTCATCTGGACTCATGTGGGACACTGCTGTGGGATTTAGGCCCTTGACTAAATAAATATTCTATGTCTTTGATGTTGCAGATAGATTTCCTGCATTTTCTTGTGTTAACTTCCACTGACCATTATAAAAATAATATTATAAACTCCATGTCCTGATTCTAATGTTCTCTGTGTACAACCCCTAGCCAATACACCCAACCCTATTTTTAAAGAAAATTAGACTATGGTGGTAGCTCACTGTGAACACCATAGGTTCAATTCCCCAGGGCTGAAAATTATTTATTTATTTATTTATTTATTTTGGTATGGAGGATCGGACTCACGACCTTGTGCTTGCCAGGCAGGGGCTCATGCCACTGAGGTAATCCCCCAGCCCCTGAAAAATATTTATAAATCATAATATAGTTGGGGGTTTAGCACAAGCACCTGCTTGGCAAATGCAAGGTCATGAATTTGATCTCCTGTACCAAAAAAAAAGAAAGGAAGAAATTAAAAAAAAAAAAAAAGAAACTAGAAGCAATGGAGCAAGGCCTGATGATGCATGCCTGCAATCTCAGTACTTGAGGGGCTGAGGTAGGGAGATCATCATGAGTTTAAGGCCAGTCTGGAATACATAGTGAGAGTAAAATAAAACCTAGAAGCAAAATAACCCCTACAAAACAAATACTTCAATATACACAGCGGTACCTCAGTTCATGAACTATATTCTTTCCACCATTCTGGTCACAAATCAAATTGGTTCTGAACTGAATCAAATTTCCCCATAAGGTAAACATTGAGCTAGGCATGGTGGTGCACACCTGTAATCTCAGGACTTGGAAGCCTGAGGCAGAAGGATTGCTGTGAGTTCAAGTTCAGCCTGGGCTACATAGGGAGATGCTATCTCAAAACAAAACAAAACCTAAACCTTGAACCTAATCACAGAATTTGATTTAGTTTGTGACCAATTCAGTTTGATGTGTATCAATTCATGAACTTGATTCTGGTTACAGAAAAATGAATAAAAGATGCAAAAAGAACATTCCAAACCTTTGACAATAGCAGAATTTCTCTGAGACTGGATAAGAGGTGATAAGGGTAACATTGACTTATAGTGATTGTTTGAATTTGCTTGGATTTTATATAATATTGATGTAAATTGTTTCATTTTTTAAAATTTCATTTTATTTTTAAAAAATAGACTTCAAACCAGGCATGGTGACACATGACTATAATCCCAGCAATCAGGAGACTGAAGCAAGAGGATCACTATGAGTTGAGGTCAGCTGGGTTACACAGTCAGTTCAAGGACATTCTGTACTACATAGGAATAACTCCCACCTAAAAAATATTCTATGCATATTATCAGATCATAGAATAATGAAACTAGAAATTAATAACAAAAGAAACCACAAAAATTATGCACACACATGGAGATTAAACAATACATTCTTAGGGCTGGGGATTTAGCTCAGTGGCATAAGCACCTGCTTTGCAAACACATGGTTGTGAGTTCGATCCCTGGTACCGGAAAAAAAAAAAAAACAAAAACCCAAACACTCTTGAAGAAGAAATCAAGGAAGAAATTAGAGAGACCCTAGTACCAATAATGCTGGTACAACATGCCAGAAATTGTCACATGAGAAGAAGACCCGAAAGAAAAGTTTATAGCTATGAATGCACACATCAGGAAAACCGAGTGAGCCCAAATAAATACGATTACATTTCAAGGTCCTAGAAAAACAAGAACCATCCAAAAAAGCTAGCACTGTACAAGGAAGGAAATTATAAAGATCAGAGCAGAAATTAATGGAATTAAGACTAAAAATATACAAAGAATTAATAAATTGAAGAGCTGGTTCTTTGAAAGAATAAGTAGCCTGGTATGGTGGCACATACCTGTAATACCCACACTCAGGAGGCTGAGGCAGGAGGATCACTGAGTTTGAGGCCAGCCTGGGCTGCGTAAGCAAGTTAAAGGCTACCCTACACTACATAATGAGATCTTGTATCAAAAAAAATTATTTTAAAAGGAATAAACAAAATAGACTAATCCTTAGCCAATTTTTTTTTAACTTTTTATCGGTACCGGGGATCGAACTCACGACTGCCTGCTTGCAAGGCAGGTGCTTATGCCGCTGAGCTAAATCCCCAGCCCCTCCTTAGCCAATTTTATCCAAAAAGGAGAAAAAAAAAACTATGTCAGTGCAATTAGAAATGAAAAAGGCAAAGCCACAATGAATACCACAGAAATCCAGAAGATTACTAGCAGCTACTTCGAAAACCTGTATCCCTGTAAATTAGAGAATGTAGAAGAAATGAATAGATTCAAAGATACATACAAATTACCAAAACTGAACCATGAAGATATAAAAACCCCACAATAACCCAATAACAAGCAACAAAATTGAGGCAGTAATTTTTAAAAAACCTACCAACTGAGAAAATCCCAGGACCCAATGGATTCATCATTGGATTCCACAAGAACTTCAGAGAAGGTATAATGCCAATACTCTTCAGACTTCTTAATAAAATTGAAAGGGAAGGAGTACTTCCAAAGTCATTGTTGGAAGTTGGTATTAACCTGATTCCAAAACCAGATAAATGCTCAGCTAAAGAAAACTACAGGCCAATCTCTTTAATGAACATAGATGAAACAATTGTCAACAAGATTCTGGCAAATAAAATGCAAAAAATCATTGAAAAGATCATACACCATGAGCAGTTAATGGTCATCCTAGGGAAGCAAGAATAATTCAACATACACAAATCAACAATTGTAATACTCTGCACAAACAGAAGCGAGGACAAAAATAATATGGTTTTCCAAATAGATGCAGAATAAGCCTTTGACAAAATCTAATTTCTATTTGTGATAAATACTCTCAAGAAAGTAAGTACAGAGAGAACTCATCTCAGGCTGGGGATATAGCTCAATGGCACAGTGTCTGTTTGGCAAGTGTGGGGTCCTGAGTTCGATTCCTGGTACACAAAAAGAAGAAAGAGAAAGCTTATCTCAATTTGATAAAAAGCTATTTATGACAAACCTTACTACTGACGTCATATTAAATGGAGAAAAGCTGAGAGCTTTCCTTTTAAAATCAGGAAGGACATACACTATATTCACTCCTTTTTAATATTGTACTCAATACTCGAGCCAGAGCAATCAGGCAAGAGAAAAAAATAAAAAAGATGTGTTAGGAAAGCAAAAAGTCAAGTCATCCTTATCTGATCCTCTATACAGAAGACCCAAAAATTCCACCAAAAGATTTTCCACCAAATATATCTATGTAGCAGGACACAAAATTGACACACAAAATCAATAGTGTTCCTGTACACCAATAAGGAACTCTCTGAGAATGAAATTAGGAAAACAATAAAATTCTCAACAGCATCAAGAAAGGTTGAATGCTTAGGAATTAACCTAACCAAGGAAATGAAAGACTTCTACAAGAAAAACTACAGTGCTCTGAAGAGATTGAAGAGACATCAGAAAATGTAAAGATATTCTCTGTTCCTGGACAAGCACCTGCAGTTCTGTCAAAACGAACATACTTTCAAAACTGACAGATAGATTTGATGCAGTCCCAACAGCATTACTGATAGACCGAGAGAAAAATAATCCAAAATTCATATGAATCAGAAAAGATCCAGCATAGAAAAAAAATCAGGCAACAAGGCAAAGTAGAAGGCATTACACTTTCAGATTTCAAATTATATTACAAAACTACAGTGATAAAAACAGCACAGTACTTACATAAAAACAGATATTGGGATCAACGGCACAGAATAGAGGATGCAGAGACAAACCTTAGTGACATTCAGGTGCTTGATCTTTGACAAAAGGAATAAAAACATGCTGGAAGAAACAGCTTCTTTAGCAAATGGTGCTGAGAAAACTGGCTGTACCCAAGCAGAAGATTAAATCTAGACCTCTAATTGTGTGCTCAACTAAAATCAAAATGAATCAAAGATTTAAATTTTCTTTCTTTTGTGATACCCAGGATTGAACTCACAACCTCATGCTTGCCAGGCAGGAACTTTTGCCACTGAGCTAAATCCCCAGGCCAAAGACTTATATATTAAAACAGAAACAATGTGCTGGAAGATAAAGTAGGTAACACTTTCCAGGACATAGGCACAGGCAAGGACTTTCTGAATAAAAACCTAGTTGTGCAAAAGATAATGTCAAGAATCAGCAAATGGAATTATATCAAATTAAAAAGCCTCTACACAGCCAGGTACGGTGGTACACATCTATAATCCCAGAATTTGGGAGGCCTCGAGAGGATTGCCATGAGTTTAAAGCCAGCCTAGGCTACATAGGGAGTTCAAGGCCAGCCTGGACTGTCTCAAAACAAAACAAACAAACAAAAAAACAACAGCAAAGAAACAACCAACAAAGTGAAGAGACAATCTATAGAATGGGAAAATTTTTGCCAGTTAATCCTTAGACAGAAGACTAATACTGAGACTATATAAAGAACTAAAAACAATTAGACACTCCCCAAAAAGACTCAGTCAAAAAAAAATGGGCCACTTAAGTGAATAGACACTTCTCAGAAAAAGAAGTCCAAATTGCCAGTAAATACATGAGACAATGTTAAATATCACTAGCCACTAGAGAAATGCTAACATAATACTGAAATTTCATCATACTCCGGAAAGAATGACTACCTCAAGAAATCACAAATGCTGATGAGGCAGTAGGGGGTGAGGGGGGAAGCAACCTTTCTACACTGTTGGTGGGAATGTGAACCAGTATAACCACTAAGGAGATCGGTATGGAGATTCCTCAAAAACAAACAATAGAAGTATCATTTGACCCCACAGCTCCCCTTCTAGGTGTCATCCCCAAAAAGTTAGACATCCAATACAGTGATACATGAATTCCTACATTTACATCAGCACAATTAGTATAGCTAAATCTTGGGTAGCAAGCTATATGTCCATCAACAGATGAACTGATAAGGGAAATGTGATACTTATATACAATGGAGTACTATTCTGCTATAAAGAATAAATTTGAGTGATTTGAAGAAAAATGGATGCACCTTGAGATCATAATTTTTTTCTTTTTTTTTTTTTGGTCTTTTTTGTTTTTATCGGTATCAGGGATCGAACTCACGACTACCTGCTTGCAAGGCAGGCACTTATGCCGCTGAGCTAAATCCCTAGCCCCGAGATCATAATTTTAAATGAAATAAATCAGACATACAAGCTCAAATTTCCTTATACGAGAAATCCAAAGTATCAATAAATTAAAGAGCAGGCTGGGGATTCAGCTTAGTGGCATAAGCGCCTGCGTTGCAAGCATGGGGTCGTGAGTTCAATCCCTGGTACCAAAAAAAAAAAAAAAAAAAAATTAAAGAGCAAAATGAATCATAGATAACAGGAAACACGGAGACCTTTTGCAAATGAGAAGGGACCAAGAGATGGAGGGAAGGAGGAGAGAAGAGAGAAGGAACATAAAGAAAATTAAGATGTGTTATGTGCATGTACCAATTCCCATGATAAATGTAATCATTATGTCTGTAAACATGTACCAATAAAATTTTTAAAAAAACAGACTTCAGGTGAATAAAAGACAATCACCCTGAGCAAAAGATTGAGACCCACTCTCCTTGCTTCTGGAGGAGCATTCACACTGTGCCCTTCACCTACCTGTCCTCCCCAGGAAGCACCTGGGCTACTCTCAGCGGTGTTCTAAACTGCCTCTCCTTAAGTGCCTGAGTGGCAAGTACAAGGTCCTGAGTTCAATTCCTAGTTCCACCCCCACCAAAAAAAATTAAAAATAAAATAAAATAAACTGCCTCCCCTTCCACCTCCAACCACGTGGCTCCTCGTCATACTGTTCTGGGCTGAGAATGACCACCAACTGATTATAGGACTATATTTCCATATGGGCCGTCCAGAAAGGGTTTTCAGAAACAACAGGGAAAGTGAAAAAGTTGAAATGGGCATGATAGCACATGCCTGTAATTTCAGCACTCTGAGAGACTGAGGCAGGAGGACTGCAAGTTCAAGCCCAGCCAGGACAATTTAGCAACCTAGGGGTTGAGGAAGTGGCTCTGAGTAAGGACACTGGACTCAATCCCCAGTGTCACCCCCTCCCCCCAAAAAGGAACCGTTGATCTGATCTGTATGATTTTTCTCTTTGATTCCCCTCACCATGTATACTTCTGAGTCCATTTAGGGGAGAAAAGACATCTAAAAAAACTCATTTGACTAGATGTGTAATGAGGTCAAGATTCCTTCACCTGGTCATGTTTTAGAAGGTGTCTAAAGAGGACAAGCCAAATGTGGTGGTGCATGCCTATAATTCCAGCACTTGGGAGGCTGAGACAGGCGGATCATCATGAGTACAAGGCCAGTCTGGGCCACAAGTGAGTTCAAGCATAGCCTGAGCTACATATTGAGACCCCGTCTCAAAACAAAATGAAAAAATTAAGAGAGCAATGTTTATTTATGAAGGAGGATATCATAATGGTAAAATTTCTGGCACCAGTGGAAAACAGAGGCAAAAAGGCTTTGCTATCACTCTTGAGTCATGTTAATAAGCAATGCCATTCATGTTTAAAATTTGGGCTTTGGAGCCAGATCAACAGGATTCATAGCCAGACTGTCACATAGCTGCTGTCAAACCTTAGGCAGATAATTCAAACTCCCTGTGCTCGGTTTCCAAATCTGAACAATGAGGGTAATAAGAGCAGCTTCTGTGAAGGAGTATTAGGGGGCTATAATGAGATATTGCATGAAAAGTCTTTAGAACACTTCTTGGAAGGTAAAAAGCAATCAATAAATATTGATCATGGCTATTATTACTTGTAATAATACTTTTTTTTTTGCATTGCTGGGGATCAAAACCAAGGCCCCACAAGTACACTACCACTGAGTAAAACTGCCATCTCTGACAACTACTTTTTAAAAAATTAATTAAGTTTATTTGTAGCCAAGTGTGATGGTGCACACCTGTAGTCCCAGTACTTAGGAGGCAGAGGCAAGAGGATTTCCATGAGTTTGAGGTCAGGCTAAAACTGTCTCAAAAAAATAAACAACCTGAAACTGTCTCAAAGAACAAAAGACAAAAAAGAAAGAAAAAATTGTATAGTACATTTTAGGTAAATATAACATGCTTTTGTCTTTAAGAGAAGAACTAAAAAGTTTTGAAACTTGCTACAAAAAGTTAAATCTGGCAAGTAAATAAGTCAGTGCAAAGATTTAGTCACTAGCTCTCTAATCCAAGCAAGCCAGGAACAATTACCATGAGTGAAATTCTTTAGGAAGGAAAGCAAACTCTGATTTTATTTAAAAGGTGAGAAACAGCTAACCTTGGAGTTAAGAACTACTGAACTTGCCTTTCTCAAATGAATTGTTTGTCAATGTTGATTTTGTATATGTTCATCACAGAGCATTTTTTTCAATCACATGTTCCTAAAATTAAGTACATTTCAATGTTGTTTTTTTCTTTTTTTCATCTTCCAGGGATCAAACTCATGACCACACGCTTGCAAGGCAGGCACTTATGCCACTGAGCTAAACCTCCAGCCAATGCTACTTTTTCATCCTTTGTAGATCAACTCTTTTGATATATATTAGTTTTGAAAAATATGTATGCCCATGTAACCAACCAACGGTGAAGATATAGAATACCTCTTTCCTCCCCTTCATAAACCGTCCTCTTACCCATTCTCATGCAATTATCAGTTGACTTTCTGTTTATTCCAGTTGTTCATTTAATGCAGTTATATGCGATAGAACCTTTATTGTCTGTATTCTTCTTAGTATGTTTTTGAGGTTCATTTATATTTGTTGCAGACATTAGATGGTCTTTTCTTTCTTTTCTTTTTCCATACAAGGGATGAAACCCAGGGTCTTCTCACTAAGCTACTTCTCCAGCCTTCTCTACCTCTCTGCCTCTTATTTTGGAAACAGGGTCTCATTAAGTCATTAAATTCCCCAGGTTGGGCTCAAACTTGTGATCCTACCTCAGCCTGGTCCTTTCTTTTTTATTGTTGAGAGGCAATTGTAAAAGTATGCCACAATTCTGTACCTTTATATATGCTAGATTTTGAAAGAATGAAGTAAACTGTGTTCAAATTCTAGGGAGAGAGGGAAAAACAGTAAAGACTAGAGACAGAAGCCCCAAATTCTGTCCTTTTTAAAAACCATTCATTCTGTGACTTAGGATAACTAATTTGCTCTTTTTAGTCTTCACTGTCCCCACCTGTAAATTTAGGGAACAGATGATTCCTTAATAAACATTCTATGCAATTTCATGCAGGAGGGCTTTATCTACATGAAGGCACATGTTTTAAGATTCATGGGGAAAATTCTGCCCCATGTCGATCTGGTGAATACTTTTGTCAGTTAAGAGATGGAAAATTCATAGAAGACTAGGCAAGAATAAAGATAATAAGCAAAAAAGGGTAGTGGCAAGTCCAGGAATTGATCAATCAATAGTTGTGCACTCTTTAGAGCTTCTGTCTCTGGCTTCTCCCCAAAGCTCCTGGCAGTAGACTCTTGGCTTAGAAACAAGGGAGTCAAGCCAAGGGGATTTTTTTTTTTTTTGTCTTTTTCCTTTTTATCGGTAGCAGGGATCGAACTCATGACTGCCTGCTTGCAAGGCAGGCGCTTTTGCCACTGAGCTAAACCCCCAGCCCCAGCCAAGGGGATTTTTATGGAGTATTAAGGGTTCTGAGAACCCCAGATGGCTGGCCAGGGTGAAGGACTCTGGGCGCAGAAGGCTGGATAGGTAAGAACCAAGTAGAGGGGGTAGGGGGATAACCTGATCCAGGAAAATAGATCTGATTCCCACAAAGATAACACTGAGCCCAAGTAACCCCAATAACACAAATAAATCCTAGGGACCACATGGCTCAGACCCAGGAAGTATCTAAAATGTCACATTTGAGAACAGCAGTATAAAGAGCAAATTGTTGTCTTGCATACATGAGTCCCTGAGTTCAAACCTCAGCACCACAAAGGAAAGAAAAAAAGAATTGTTTGCCTTTCTTCCAAGCCTTTCTTGTTTCCTTTTCCTTCTCTTTTTCCTCTTACCTCTCCATTCTGGCTCTCTTACCCTATTACCTCAAAAGCTTAAAAGGCATGCAGATAAGACAAATCTCTCCTTGGAAAGTCCTAGGCAGAAAGAAGTGAGGAGGCATAAGACTCCTCTTCAGGCCTCCCTGATACAGTTAGGGAAAGAGAAGCCCCTAGAGGGACAGAAAGTCATCCAAGGTCAGGTGGCAAGTCAGAAGCAGAGCTAGGGTGCCGGGCACCTGACATAAAATCGTACTCTAGGTCTCTCAACCCTTTTGTCCCCCAAACAAACCAGGTTTCTACTCAGGTAGGAGATAAGCACCTGGTCAACAGCTGAGCAAGAGAGGGTGACCTGTCAATTATGAAGTTTCAGGACACATGCATGTAAGATCCCTTTCCTGTCCTGCTCGAAGTCCAGGAAGGTTTGTATTTGTCATCCCATGGAGAAATCATTGGAATTCTAGTGAGTTTATTCCAATCTACCACTTCCAGTGCAACGTAAGGCCAGAATAAAGACACTAAGACATATACACAGTTTTGGAGGACCAAGAGGCCCTAAGTCCAGTCAAGATGGTAATTCACCGGAACAAAGGCCATGACCAGGGTCTTGACCCGGATTTTATTAATTCTCCATGAGGGGAGTGACTTGGGGATGAGTGACAGTGAGAGCTGTCACATACATGAAATACATGACTCTTGTTAGTTGGGCTAGGTAGGAAGCCTGAGATCACCTCTGCAATATGCAGAGGGTGAGAAATGCAGAGAGCATAATCTGCATAACACACCTGAGGTAGTATTTCACATTTTGGGGTCGGTGCTCCAGTTCTAGTGTACAATCTTTTTTTTTTCTGATGTACAGTCCTCTTTACGCTGGGAAGTCATAACCTCTTTCTTGAGGATTCATCCTAGCCCACAGCATGGGGTATGGCCCTCCATCCTGCCCTGCTCAACCATGTATTTGGGGAGTCACTGCAGGGAAACAGCAACTGCCCTTTTGCTTCCAAGATTACACACTGGGTAGCCCAATTTACATTGTTTAAAGCCAATTGAAGAGACAAAGAAATAGCCACGCCAGCTCTGTTCATAGCAATACATGGAGAGAAGGCCAAATTTATCCAAAATAGAGACAGTTGCTTTTCTTTCAAGGAGAGCCATCTGGGTGTGCCCAAATCCTGAACCTGGGTCCAATCAGAGAATGCGATCTTGTGGAATCTAGAAGGTTGGTTTTTTAGGGAGTGGGGAGGCAGGGGCAGCAGCAGGGGTTGAGGCAGTGTCCCACTTTGTAGTCCAGGCTGGCTTTTTGTTTCTTTGTTTGTTTGGTCTTTTTAAGACAGAATCT
Organism: Cavia porcellus; assembly: GCF_034190915.1. Classification (NCBI taxonomy): domain Eukaryota; kingdom Metazoa; phylum Chordata; class Mammalia; order Rodentia; family Caviidae; genus Cavia; species Cavia porcellus. The sequence continues at coordinate 26,578,846 of NW_026947488.1, read as the reverse complement.
CACTATGCAATTTAGGCTGGCCTTGAGCTCACTTTGTAGCTCAGGCTGGTCTCAATCTTGCAGTGACCCTCCTGCCTCAGCCTCCCAAGTGCTGGTGTTACAGAGGTGCACCACCAAACCCGGCTTCTAGATTGGCTCTGAACTCACTATGTAGCACAGGCTGGCCTCAAACTCACAGTGACCCTCTTGCCTCAACTTCCTGAGTTCGGGGGTCACACACCGGTACAAGCAGGTTTTTGCTGGGCTGGTTCAGATCTGACATCACAGTGGAGGATGCAAAAGTCAGTGGCCATTAACTTCAGAGCCACCGTGCTTTCTTCACTTCGCAGTGTGTCGTTGTCTATTTTCATTAGCCTGCATTCGCTCAGCAGAGCATACTGCTTTTCCTACATTTAATATCTTTAATAAATATAAAACCTCACTACTTTCTTCATTTGTCTTGATCAATTCTTTGTTCAGAACCAGAACCTAGAAAGAATCTCCAGAAGGAACCCGCAGTACCCAGAACCCTAGTGACACTACTGTTCTTCAAAGCCTGGCTCTGATGTCCACTGTTCTAAGAAAGGCTACTTTGAAACTTCTTCCTTTCAGCTTCCTGTACCAGTTGTCCTGCCCTCTCCTTGTTTGTATTTCCTGGTGTTATCATGTCTCTGATTTTTTTCTCCTGTTTGCAGGGCATCTGTCTCCCAGAAAGCAGTCATTCCTGGTTGTGTGGTGAGTTGAAAGTGTGCAGTGCTCAGAGACGGGACATGTGTTTTGGGGGCTCTGAGGAAGGAGAAATTCCTTCGTCCCTCCCAAAGAGGTCCCAGATGCCTTCCTGGAGGAAATGCCATTTTGCTAATATATACCATGGTGCTGTATCATATGCGTTTAAATTTCAAGTATGTGACTGGGACGAAAGAAAAAGATCTCCTTCCATTAGAACTCTATTAGAAAATTCAAAAAGATAATTGCACTAAAACAAAATGTATGGAGCAAGTTTAGTATGTAAAGTTGCTTCTTTTTTTTTAGACTAAAGATTGAACCCAGGATCTCCCATATGTGACTCAGGTGCCCTACAACTGAGCTACATTCGCAGACCTTTTTCTTTTTTTTTTTTTTTTTTTGGTATCAGGGATCAAACTCATGACCTTGCTGTTGCAGCGCTTATGCCCATAAGCTATATCCTCACTCTCCAGCCCATTTTTGAGACAGGGTCTCACTATGTAGTGGCCTTGAACTCACGCCAGTCCTGCCACAGCCTCTCACGTGCTGAGGTTACTGGCACGCCCAGCCCCCAGACTTTTGTAATTTTATTTTGAGACAGGGTCTTGCTAAGTTTTTCAGGCTACATCAAACTTTAGATTCTCTTGCCTCAGCCTCTGGAGTAGCTGAGATTGGCGCATGCCACCATATCTGGCCTTTATTTTTGAGGTTTGAAAATGGAACGTAGGCTGGGGATTTAGCTCAGCAGCATAAGTGCTTGCCTTGCAAGCGTGTGGTCGTGAGTTCGATCCCTGGTACCGGTAAAAATACAAAAATACAAAAGAAAATGGAACGTAGGGTGTCACACCTACTAGGCAGATGCTCTACCACTCATGTATGCCTAGCCCTTAAGTTGCTTCTCCTTTCTTTCTCCTTCTCTTTTTCTTCTTCTTCCTCCTCCTCCTCCCCCTCTTCTTCTTCTTCTTCCTCCTCTTCCTCTTCCTCTTCCTCTTCTTCTTCTTCTTCTTCTTCTTCTTCTTCTTCTTCTTCTTCTTCTTCTTCTTCTTCTTCTTTCTCCTTTTGTGGCACTGGAGATTGAACCTGGGGTCTTCTTATAAGCTATTCACCAGCCCATTTTTATTTTTTATTTTGAGTCAGGGTCTCACTGAATTTCTAAATTGCCCAGGTTTAACTCAAACTTGTGATTCTCTTGCCTCAGCCTCCTGAGTGCTGGAATTATAGCATGTGACACCTCTCATCACCATATGTAGCTTCTCAAATTGCTTGTCAGGCAAAGAACAAAACACAGAGTAAAACAAAGAAAAATTATCAACCCCTTTTGGCATGTGTATGTTAGTTTTCCATCATCCTGTAGCAAACTACTCCAAACCCAGAAGCTCAGGTAATGATTTTAAAGTGGAGGATGCTTGAGCACCACAGCATTGTGAATTTCAGCCTACAGGTCCCAGAAAGCCAAGGAAGAGCCATGAGCAGCACAGGGAGTGGCCTGAGTTTCAGGGAGTTTATTTGCTCCCAGAAGAGTGGGTGGTTCTGCAGAAGGCAGCCTCCTGTTCACCCTCTCTTCCCCAGGCTTGAAACTTGCTTGGGATCTGTTTCCCAGGCTAAGGCCCAGCAGAGAGGTACAGAATCTGGCACCACCTAACCAAGGACCAAAAACATAAGCACAGACACCTGTTCCTTTCCTCCTGTGCTTGTGTGGCCCCAAAGCTCTGTCTTCTGACTACCTTTGGGTAGACAGGGATGCAACTATTTCTCACTTAAAGTTTGAAGTGTAAGAATTCATGCTGCACATCAAAGCAGCTCATCTTTATGCTCAGAAACACTCCTCCAGATCCACAAAGCCACCACTCCACCCTAACACTCTAAGTAGATAGGTAAAACTGCTGTTTTCTCTGAAATGAATACTCTGTTCTGATCACCTTCTTACTGACTGGGTACTGAACACAGTTCACACAGACCTGCGTGCCTGGAGCTAGCCATTTTACAGATGGGGAAACTAAGGCTTATAGAAAAGAAGTGATTTATCTAAGGTGAGGCAGACATGCCAGAAATAGGATTGAAGTCTGGATTTACCCACCATGCACAGTGCTGCGTGCTGCTAGTTCAGCAATGGTGAACGTTTTAGAGCTTTCAATGGTAACAAACAGCCCACTGCAGCATATGTGCCATAGAATCACCACTATTGCTAGTTCCAGTTATTCAGAAGGCTGAGGATGGAAGGATCCCTTGAGACAAGGACGTTTTTCTTTTGCTTTTTTTTCTGGTACTCAGGATTGAATCTAGGGCCTGCACACTGATCTACATCTCCAAACCCTTTTTAAATTTTTTATTGAGTCAGGATCTCACCAATTTGCTAAGTTGCACAGAGTGAACTCAAACTTGAGATCCTCCTGCCTCAGCCTTCCTCAATGCTGAGATTACAGGTATGCCTGGCTTTGCCTGGCTTGAGAAAAAGTTCTGGTCATATGGTCTCTTGTTAAGGTATCAGATCATCTCCTGGGGAAATCTGGGGATTGTGTCTGCCTTGGCTCAGTTTACCAATTAAGTTTTCCCTCTCTGCCATGTATGGTTGTGTGTACCTGTACTTTACTCTACTTAGGAGGCTGAGGGAGGAGGATCACTTGAGCACAAGAATTCAAAGCCAGGGCAGGCAACATAGTGAGATCTTAGAAGAAGAAAAGAAAAGAAGAAGGAGGAGGAGGAGGAGGAGGAGGAGGAGGAAGAGGAGGAGAAGAAGAAGAGAAAGAAAAGAGAAAAGCACACTGGCCCAGGCTTTTCACAAGAAAAACGGGAATATATTATCTAAATCAGAAGGCTTCATCTCAGGCTTTATTTATTTATTTTGAGACAAGGGCTCACTATGTAGTTCAGGCTGCCCTCAAACTCACTATATATCTCAGACTGGTCTCAAATTTGTGGTGATCCTCCTGCCTCACCTTCCAGAGTGCTGGGTTTACAGGTGTGTGTCACCACATCTGGCTGCTACTATATGATTCTAAACAGTTTTTAACCTTTCTGGGCTTCAGTTTCCCCACCTATAAATGAAGGGTTTGCATAAATTGAGGCCTCAGGTTCCCTCTAACCTTGATGATAAATCTCTGATTGGAGAGGAGGGATAAGGCAGGGGTCTCAGGAGAGGATTTCACTAGATTCCAGGCCCCCCTTCCTTTCAGTTTTCCTGCTGTGAAGAAAGATGAAAGGATGGAATCTGGTTTAGTTGTTTGGACAGCTGGGCAGGTCAGCTACTGTTAGGAACAGAATCCAGGTCCTTTAAGGTCACTCAGAGTACCAGATTATATGCCAAGAGCTTTCTTCTCCCGGTTTGGGGAACTGGAACTCTGTATCATCTTGCCTGTACCAGGATGTTCAGGAGTAGACTCCTATATTAACCACCTCTCTTGAGCTTCAGACTGGAACTATGGAGCCTTTGAATAGAATCTTCTCTGTGCTAGAACCATCACAGGCTGAGTGAGAGAGTATATGTACAAAGATCTTGCCCTGGGAATGCCCGCCTTCCACTCAGAAAGGCACATATACAGTCTCATCACTTCTTTATTTATTTATTAGGAGGTGGAATCTTTCTAGGTTGCCCAGGCTGACCTTGAACTCCTGGGCTCAGGTAATCCTTCTGCCTCTGCCTTATGAGTAATTGGGTCTACAGGCTCGTTCTACCACTCACTTACTTTCTTTTTGCTGAAAAAATACTGCCCATTAAAATTGTCACTGAAGTATGGGTAGGGAAAAGGAAGGCTACTTACAAGAAAAAAAGAGGTAAGTAGAATCACAAAGGCAGATCTGGATATCAAAAAGGGCTTGAGGCTTTTCCCATGCCAAGCAAGATAAAGAACTTATATAAAAAACTGTGGCCTTAACAGTGTTAAGCAAACAATGAGGAATCTGACCTTAGCTCGAGGTACATGAAGAAGGGGAGATGAAGTGGTAGAGAATGGTCTGGATCATGGGGGACCATGGATGCTGTTAGAGGGGCTTGGTAAAGTCACATAAGGTTTTAGAGCAAACAAGTGGTGTACTGGGGATTAGTTTATTAGGAAGATCAAGAGATGGTATGAGGTTAGCAGTAAGTTGCTCCATGACAGGCACAGATGCAGGGGCAGTTTGGGGAAACACAATGCCACTTCCCCTAGCCTCCAAAAGCCTCTGGGTATTATTTCTTGGTTCCTTTTCCTTGTTGCTAGAGTTGAGTTTTCCTTTAGGGACTTCAGACTAGGCCAGTCCAGGGTTTATTATCATAGCATGAACCTCTGGACTAGTTCCTGCTTCAGGAGCTTCCAGAGCTACTGTTCTACTGGAAGAGGACCCGGAACATCTGAACGTGTAGATTCTGAGGATGCAATTTGTGGTCTAAGGTCACTGGGAGAGCTGGGGACCTAAAGCATTAGACTGGCAGAATCCTGAGGTTTGAATGCTTGGAAAAATCTTGTATTATTAGCTTTAGAAGAAAATTTGAATATGTTAAGAATGAGTAGGTTTTCCTTCCCTCCTTTTCATTACTTTTGCTGTCTTCCATCACCGCCGTGAAGTGTTGTCCCTCTGCCATGTGTTACCCTGCCTTAGAGCCAGCTGATTATGAACTGAAACCTCCACAAACTGTGAGCTAAATAAACCTTACCTTCTTAAAAAGAAAAAAAAAAAAGACAATGAAATGAGGTTCAGAGAGGTAACATGATTTATTCCATGTCACACAACAAGTTTGGTACATAATTAGGGCTAGAAACCAGATCACCCTAGGGAGAAGCACTCCCAGGGTGCTTCTGGTATAGGTGGTAGAGTGGATAAGTCAGGACCAGAGCTAGGGGCTCAGCTCCTGGCTCTACCATTGAACATAATCCATTATCTCGAGAAGTTTCTTAGGGCTCTCAGTCCATTTCCTCAACTGTAGAATAAAGATAATACCCACCTTATGGTGGTGTTGTGAAAATAAAAAAACCATAGCATAGTACCTGGCACACAGTATATTTTCAGTGAATGTCAGGAGTGGTCTGACAGTGAAAACAGTTGGTGTTCAACAGGTGTTTTAAAAACGCATTCTTAAGTATGAATTCGTTGCTGACTTGGGAGCCTCAATTTACCAATGGGACTAATAATTCCTGTCCTGACCCTTCTGTCCAACTCCAGTAGCAAAGTGAAGGAAATTAAGTCCTGTAAACGTTCTAGAGCAAGGCAAACCGGTCTCTAGGTCAATGTTTATTCAGTCCCTAACAATTTCTTTTCCAGTCCTACTCTTTGCAAAAATTTCCCGTCAGCCTCACTAACTCCCCCACACTGGCAGGTGCTCCCCGGAACTAGGAAAGGGGCACATCCTGCTCCTCTCAAGCTGAGGAAAAATGGGGTGGAAAAACTGAAAATGTGTAGCGATCAAGAGACGCACCAGAAAAAAGGCGACGGAAAGTGTGGAGTATATAAATGCCGAGTAAAAGGCATATACAGATGGCGACTTAAATAAGGGGGTGCTGAACGAGAGGTGAGGGCGTCGGTTGAAGTGCAGAGCGCAGGAAGGAAAGGATCCCGCAGGAAGGAGTGGGGGTCGCCTCTTTGAGAGGTTTGCAAGTGGCTCGGGTGGACCTTGCAAGCACCCAGAAGTTAGTCGCCTTCGCAGCAGCGCTCTAAGGTTCCGAGCGAGGGACCGGAGCTACTAGCCGGCGAACAGTGGCGGGGGTGGAGAGGGGGAATCCGCAGCCTGGGATTGGCCATAGCTCTGCCGGCCGGTGACGCGCGGCGGGCTGGCCCCTTTGTGACGTCACAATCAGCTGTTTGAACGTTCCAATTTGTGCAGTGAACTCCGCAGCTGCGGCAGCACAGACTCCAAACTCCGCGGCGAGCGCAGCAGCTCCGAGCATCCGGCTAGCCCCGCTGCCTCCCCGCCCGGCTCCCGTGATGCAGCCCGGCCTGTGAACAGCGCTACGACGCTCTGCCGCACAACTACCTCAGCGCCACCCCCGCCCGCTCTGCCCGCCGCGCCGTTCCGCCTGCAGGTGAGACCCGACCGGTTTGGGCCTGGAGCCTCAGGGGAGGGGGCTGGGACACGCCCTGCGCCCCCGGTACCGGGGCCTTTGTCTGTCTCAGCCGGCTACCACTGGGACTGCGTTCCCGGTTCCCGATTGGTTGTTGCTCGCCGGTTGATCTTGACGTCTTCCTATTTGCATATGACATTGAGACGTCACCAAGGCCAGCACCGCCTCTCAAACTTGGGTCGCTTGTCCTCCTGTGACCCGGTGGACGCTGTGTCAGGCTGGGCCACGGGAGACACTGAACGGCAAGCACCAAGCACCGTTGGAGGGACCTCAGCGGATTTCTAGGCTAATTGGGGGGCTGGGGTCAGGCCTCCGTTTCTCTGCTTTCTTGAGATCCGAGAGAATGTCCGACTGCACAGCTAGGGCTAGGCTGTCGTCAGAGGATCAAAGCGTCCTCAGACTCCAGGTCTTTGGGGGTAGCACCAGATGGTGGTGGAATCCCTTCTCTGTATCCAAGCTCTACCCTCCAGGGACTAATATAATAACATCCTCCTAATCCCTGCCATGTGTGCAGTGCCTTAGCTGATGTCCAACCCAGGTTCCAAATGAGGAGGCCTTAAATTCCATTTCACAGAAGGAGAAATAAAGGCCCAGAGAGGCCTCACCCTCACTCACTGTAGTTTACTGGAGGCCACACAGCCAGTTCGAATCAAGATATATTAGCTGTAGGCATATACATAGAAGGCACTCATTATAGGTAACCAGCTACACACCCTTCTTCCACTGGGGACCTTATCTTGGGCTTAGTACCACCTTGATTTGATAGGACTTTAAGGGTCTCTTCACTCCTAGTCCTTTTTCTAGGAGGTCTATGGAGAGTAGGTCCTCTGGTGGCCATGACCCCCTCTGTCCTCACTCTATCTTGGAGCCCCATAAAATCAATGCTTCCCAGTTGTTTTGACCATAGAAATGTGAGTCACTGGCTGGTTGGTTACGGTAGATGTGGTGAAGATTCACTCCATTGGCCTCTCATTATCTCCCCAACTCCCAGACTTGTCAGTTAGGAGGGAAATGACCTAGGCTAGTGCTGGAAACTACAGAGGTTGTGCTGTTCTCTTTCTCCATTTAGAGAGGGTTAGGAGAAGGGGACAGAGGAGACTTTCTGACTTTCCAAGTGGATGGGCCTTCAGGCTGGACCTGAAGCCCCATTCTGCCTATGGTTTGCTCAAGGAGGGGCTGGGCTAGGGATGGCTTAGGGCGTGTTATTCTGGGCACAGCTGCTGCAGTTATTAAAGGGTATGATTCTTTCTGGAGCAGAGCTGGGAATCTGAGAACCAGGAAGCTTACAGGGCTGAGAAAGAAAATCCAAGAGACTCTCCCAGTGGTTAAGAGAAGAGGGTAGGCACTGGCTGGCTGGTGCTGCTGTCACTCCTGGCTATCACTGATTTATTGTGTGACCTATGGCAGGGAGCTTCTCACTTGAGCCTTCCTTACCTTAAAGTCTGTAATTGAGGAGGAGGTGTAGTACAGGGTCTGGTACACAGTGGATGCTCTGGTAAATGCATACTGAATCTTGATACAGCAACCCCAGGCTTTTTTTGTGGCCAGTGAGTGGGTCAAGGTCTCTATCTCACCTCTCTGTCTCCGGTGCCGTATTATGTTCTTGGAGATTATCTGTTGAGGCTTTCCTGATTATGTACACTCCAGATTGTCTGTGTACCTAATGCTTGACTTACTCTACCACTAGCTATGTGTTTATGAGGCTCTCTCTCTGAACCTCAGACTGTAAAATGACCTAGAAGCAGATCTATAGCCACAATCCTGGAGCAGTGAGTCTCCTTATTTTCACCTAGGGAAGGACTTGCTGAACACGTGGGTCCTGGTTCAAACTTTGTGCTTTTCCTTAAGGGCTCCTGGGATCTGATACTTGTCTCCCTCCATCCTCACCTCCCACTGACCTGCTGTGTCACTGGGGCTAGGCAACTTGATCTTCCTTCTCCTAGCCAGGGATGCTGCCCTTGAACAGGAGCCTGGGAAAAGGAGGGTAGGGCAGAGAGGGCCTGTGGGGATAGGATATTCATACCTCATCTGACAGACACACCTGAGGCCTGCTCAGTCACGTGGTGAACTTGTAGTAGTTTTGCCAGGTTTCCACTACCCAGTGCTTTTTAAACCACATAGGCTCCTCCTTAGTATGTGGGGGCCAAAGACCATTATTTAGGAAGCCATGAAGAAAAATAAGATCCTTCTTCCCAGAAAAATACACAAGAATCATGATCTCTGATCACTAAGTTTAAAATCGAGGTTGGTCACCTGGCAGAGGCAGTGAATCGTAGTGATTATGGATGGTGCTTCTGGAATCTGACTGCTTTGGTTCAAATCCTACCTCTTAACTTTTCTAGCTTTGTAGCTTTGCACAAGTTACCTTATCTCTCTGAGCCTCACCTTTTCTTTCTTTTCTTCATGTGTCAAAGAGAGATAGTAATCATGCCCACTCTTATTTGTTTTAGGATAGAAGAAGGTGAAGCTGCTTAGTGCCTGGCACTTGAGTATTATTTATTCTGATGATAATAAATAATCACAGTGTGGGAAATTTGTCTCCTGCCTAGAGAATTCCTATTTACTCTTCACGGTCCACTTGGATGTTGGGTCCTCTGGAGCCCTTCCCTGACAGAAGACCTTCATTCTTTGTCCCTGAGTACAGTATCTTGTAATAAGTAGTTTATTAACTTTGAGTACTTGCTTTGTGCCCACGGACTGGTCTAGACACTTTTAGTTCTTAGTAGAGCCTAAAGGTGGATGCAAATATAATCTCACTTAATTCATGCGTGTGGTGCAAAGCACCATCATTGAGCAACATTCCTAGACCCAGTTCATTTAATTCTGATGAAGCCTCAGAGAACTATGCTATTACAGTAATTTGGCAGATGAGAAAACTAAGGCATAGAGAGCTGACTTGTAAGTGCTAATAGAGGACAGAAAAGCCTGTATACAAATGCAGAGAACTCACCGCAAACGCATTCCCACACACCAACTTACCACTGCCCTGGGGGATAGGGATGATGTCCTCCGCCCTGTTCTCGTCCGAGAGCGAACTTTATTTAGTTATGGCTCCTTTCTGATTCCTAGGTTTTTCACAGCCATAGGGCGCCCCCGTGAGGCCGCTTCACTGCCCCACCATGTTCCAGCGCCTCACCAGCCTTTTCTTCAGCACCCCTTCACCAGCAGAAGCCCCCGACTGTCCTCGAGCCTTCGTCTCCAAGGAAGATGAAGTGGATGGCTGGCTCATCATTGACCTGCCGGGTGAGGCCTGAATTGGGGCCAGGATTCTGCCTCCCGGGCCTGTGGAGTCATCATAAGGACAGGCGGCCCAGCAGTGGAGTGGGAAGGAATTGCTAGGGATTGGGGAGTTTTCCCAAACCTACCAGACAAACTGGGCTGAAGCTGACCCCCGTGGGTGGCGTAACATGGCCCGTTCTCCTGTAATGCTAGGCCAGCTGCTGGCAACAAGGTGTTGGGACCCACACTTCAGGTCCTGGGTCTAGGGCAGCAAGGGGAGACTCGGCCTGTTGCTCCGTGGGCGCGGCAGGCAGGGCTGCGGGTCTAACTGACGATGCCCTTTTTCTCCCCGCCCTCTGTGTCGCGTGTGTGTGTATACTCGTGTGTGTGCGCCTCCTCCGCTCCCGCATGGCTCCCCTCCCGCGCCGCGTAGACAGCTACGCAGCTCCCTGCAGCCCTGGGGCCGGCCCCGCCCCCGCTGGCCGCCCTCCACCCGCGCCCTCCCTGATGGACGAGAGCTGGTTTGTTACCCCTCCCGCCTGTTTTACCGCAGAGGGGCCCGGCCTCGGGCCTGCCCGCCTCCAGAGCAGCCCCCTAGAGGACCTCCTCATTGAGCACCCCAGTATGTCCGTTTACGTCACCGGCAGCACCATAGTGCTAGAGCCAGTGCCGCCTTCCCTGCACCCAGACGCTGCCCTGCCTGACACCGACCTCAGCGACGACGGGTGAGCAAGCAGAGGGTTAGAACCTGGAGGCGAGGGTCCGGGTCAGAAGGCCGTGGGAAGGCGGCCCAGAGAGCCTGGCGGGCTCAGAGGGGCGTGTCCTGGCGACGCGGGGGAGGGGCGATGGGCGGGGTTTTCGAGGGAGAGAGGCGTGTCCTTGTGGCTGGAGGACGGTTGGGAGGGTCACCCTGGAGAGGTCTGGGCTGGATTTGGAGGCCACAGCCCACCGCTCTGGCCTGGGAGGGACCTGCAGATACAGACTGAGTGAGGGGTGGGACCGAATCTCTTAGGAATGGTTTACCTGTCCCTAGGCTAGAACCGAGGAGGGATCTCAAGCGAAGGCAAGGTTGCGGGTAGACAGGGTAGAGATCCCAGTGTCCCGGCGTGCTGGCCCTCTTTGACCGACACCCCTCCATTGTTACAGAGAGTTGGCCCCTGCCCGCCGCGAGCCCCGGGCCCTGCACCACGCTGCTGCTCCCCTGCCGGCGCGGGCAGTGCTGCTGGAGAAGGCCGGCCAGACGCGGCGGCAGCAGCGGGCCCGACAGCGGGCCGAGCGTCACGCGCTGAGCGCCAAGGTGGTGCAACGGCAGAACCGCGCCCGTGAGAGCCGTCCACGGCGGCCAAAGCATCAGGGCAGCTTTGTCTATCAGCCGTGCCAGCGCCAGTTCAACTACTGAGTGTTGGCGGCTTGCACCATCAATCTGTTGCTGTCTCTCAATTCCCGTCTGTCTCTTGTGTAGCGGCCAGTGTGCTGCTGGAGGGACAGCCAGCACCTGGGACTGGATACCACACCCTTGAGGTGGAGTGATGGCCATTCCTTGACTCCCTCGGTTTCCCCATCTTTGATCATCTAAATCCACCTCTGACTGCCACCTTCTGCCTCTCTCATCCTCCCACACTCAGCATCTAATCGTCCATCCTTTCCACCGTTGATACTCTAAGCTTCCCTCCCTGACTCCCCTCCCTGTGTCTTTCACTTTGCCCTTTTGGCCCACTCCTCCATTTCTGAGAGCCTCTTCTACTCTGACTTGGCTCATTCCTCACCTTTAGCTTGCACCTTAGAGAACTCATCTTTCCTGAGTTTGGCATTACACTCCTGTCCCCTTATTGCTCATTTACAGTAATTTTCTCCAAAATGGATAAAGGGAGGGGATCCTAAGCCCAACTTGACCAGGGAAAACCTGTGCAACCCCTATCTCTTTGCCCTTCAGGAAGAGGTCTGGCTCAGAGTTTTACTTTTATCTCTCCCTTCTCTTTGCCTAGGGGGCTTGGGCTCCTTTGAAGGCTGCTTTTAGGCCTGAAAAGGTAAAAGTATGTGAAAGAGGACAGTGAGATGTGTGTTTGATTGAGAAGGTGGAGGGATTCAAGGGAATGAGGCAGTCCACTAGAGATGTAGAAAGGATGGATTGGAAAACTGTTGGGAGCAAGGCATTATGGGAGCTGGCACTATGGTTGCTCAGAGAGGCAAGCCTTGCTCTCAGGCTGGAGCCTGGAGTCTGTCCCCCACCCCCATAATCCTACCTCTGTGTCTTTTCCTGAAATTACCTACTACTCTGCAGGCTCCCAAGTTTGAAGGGCTTAGTACTTTGTCATCCTACCTTGACATGCCACCCCAGGAATAGAAGCTGGGAAAAGCTTTGGCATCCAGACCTAGTGTTTATATGTCCAAGGTGCTAGAACTGGGCTAGGAGAGATACAGGCCAGAGGGCTTTTGGGGTAGGGAAAGGGCACATACCCCAAGGTAAGAATGCACTAGAATGGTGCTGAAGAGGATAAACTGTGGTGTGAAGCCATATCAAGACTGACAGCTTAGCCTTCAGCTTGCCTCTGGCCTTGTGTTTCATATTCTGCGCAGTATGGCTAATAAACACTCCTGGGCAGGAGGCCAGGAGCCCCACTGTTCCCTTTCCCCAACTATCCTATCAAGGTTCAGGACCTTCAAAGTTCTCATTTTCTCTCACAGGGCTCTTCCTTTCTTTTGGGGTACCTATGAATCCCTCCCCCTTTCTTTTAGTACTTAAAGCAAGGAACCTGAATCCTTGGATGACTAGGGCAGGGAAGGCAAACTTCCCCTTCTTGTGGTGGGATTGAATTTTGGGCTCAGACACCAGCAAAAGCCTCTTGGGATGCCCTGAAATGCTTCTCATTCTGTCTTTTTCTAATGTGTGCTTTCTTCCTTGAAATTTTTAAGATTTCTTGTTACATACTAACAGGTCTTCCTTTTCATCCCAATTCCAGATTTCCAGGCCTCTGGCCAAGCTGGGGTTGGAAAAAACACTGCATTTCTATTAGGGCAAAGGCAGCTGCCCTCTCTAACTCTATAGTCTCTAGCCTCACATGGCATTTGTGGAGAAGAGGGGGAATCCCCAGTTTCTAGGGTAGGGGCAGAAGCAGCCCTGCTGTGGTTTTCTATCCTGAGTAATAAGCCAAATTGACATTATAAGCAGAATGAAGTCTCCCATGCTGTTTACTAGGACCCTAGTAGTTGACAACCTTGCTCCTCTCTCCAAGTTCTCTAACCTATATACTTTTATTCTTCCAGCTACCCTTGATTACATTGTAGCCAGCTTAGGGCCTTTAGTACTTCCAACAGCTAGGACCTAACCCTTTTTGCTACTTCTCATTACCAGCTGATGCCTGTGCTAATCCTGGGCAGTGCCCATGATCCTGCTGGTAGGAGAAGAGTTAAATGGCATTTTGGCTGACATTTCTAAAGGCTCTGCACCCTTACCTGTTTCTTGAGGTTCCTATAGTTCTAGAACCCCTCAATCTCTCACTTGGCTGATTGCAAGGTTCATATTTTTGTACTTTCCTATAAATCCTGTAGCATTTGAGTGTGGCAATATTTTAATTGTGTATAGATTTCTAAGAACCAACACTACTCAAGTCTGCTAGTCTGACTCCTGAAGCATCAGACCTTGTCATACTGTATTGACTGTGTATGTGCCTTTCACCTTGAGCATGCTTCAGGATTTTCTTTTTTAAATCACAGAACTTGAATAAAGGAGGGAACCAGAATTCACAAAGTCCTATGCAACCTTAGACAGAAGAAGGCAAGTCTGTCTTGACGTTTTCAGAGACCCTGGAGAAGTCTGTACCAGATTCTAGTATTAATGTCATTACTACCAGCACTTTGCCAAAATTAAGGATGTTAGAGAGACCTGTTTCTATTATATCCAATAGTGACTTCCAGTTTTTCCTAGTAAGTCTTGAGTGGTTCCCTTAAGCTGGTTGTCACTAACATTTGCCAGAACAGTCCTAGAGGGTACTGTGTGTGTGAGTGTAGTCTGGTGCTGTTTTGGAATATGCCTGCTCCCCAGTCCCCTCCCTGGAACCCTACGATCAACTTGCTGTGATCATAATGTCTTGGGTGCAACAAGGAACCCAGCACCATCCAGCTCTTGGATGCCTTCCCCAGATTCACATAGCTGTGTGTGAGAAGACTGAATGCAGACACACTATAGCCCACTTCTAATACTTCCCTCTTATCCTGCCACCTAGTTCCAAATAGAACCAACAAGTTGAATGCATCCCTGTTGGGGGTTTTGTGTTGAGAATGGCTGAAATGAAAAGACTTTTGGTTGACCATGTTGTGATGGGTTGACAGACTTAAGGACATAACCACCTCGACCTGGTCATGTGGCATGCCTGTGTATGTGTGTAACAGGATTCTGATTAGATTGTAACGTTATTCCTTTATTGGAGAAAAATTAATATAAACAAATAAAAATCTATTTAAAGCACATTATGTTTTATACCTGAGTTTAGTTAAACCACAAGGTGCAATCTAATCTCAAGCATTGTTAAGATAATATTAAGCTGGTTTTGGTTGTGGTGTGCATCACAAAGGGGAAACTTGCTGGGAATAGTGTCTCAGTAAAATATTTTTAGTGGCCCCTTACAATGTAAGATACATAGGAAGATGTGAAGTACAGATGAGAAGGAGAGCATGACAGAATCACCGACTCATTGTTTTGGTCTCAGGCAATGGGTTCTGGTAAGGGAAGGAGCCCCTAGAGGGGAAAGAATGACATTGCCCTAGGAGACAAAGCAGAAGGTTTAGGCCCAATCTGAGACAAGGCCAGTGCCCCAGATTATTTTTATTACTATTATCTTTTTCTGAGGCTTGCAATGTAGCCCACGCTGGCTTAAAACTGATGGCAATCCTCCTGCCTCAGCCTCCTGAGGGCTGGGATTACAGGCATGCACCATACCTGGCTTGTGTCCCACATTCTGGAGTTTCCTGAAAGATGAGGATAGGGTGGGTACAAAACACAAAACTTTGAAAATTTTGAAGGAAGAACTGATTCAAGAAAGGAAAAACCTGGACATGCTGATAAGAAATCACTCTCAGGGCTGACACAGATGAGAAACAGGCTGCCAAAGACTGGGATGTCATGGACATCTATCTGTTGCTTTAGGGAGTTGCCTGGCTAATTGAAAAATATGACTAAAACTGAAAATCTCACCTAAACTGTGTTAAATTTTTGATGTTGGTACAATCTTGTTCAGTCTTGGTGCATCCCCTGAATGGAGGAAATGTAAACACAGTTGTTTGGGGGCAATCATATGCACAGAGAAGAGATATATGAGGCAGAGGAGAAGTACCATTTGGGCTGCTGGCAGTTTTCTGTCTCTAGAAAATTCCAAGTAACTTTTTTATCCTAAGTTGATTATGTTATTTGCAATCATTTTTTAAAGAGGGTTTTGCTATGCAGTTCAGGTTGGCTTTGAATATACGTTTTAGCCTAGGCTAACCTAGATCTTGCAGGGATCCTCCTGCCTCAGTCTCCCAAGTGCTAGGATTACAAGAATGTGCCAAATCTTTTTGATCTACATATATAATGAGGTGAACAGGGGTTAGTTTCATCAAAGCCAATGACCTAAATGAGCAAGAATATGCAGTTTCAATTTGGCAGGAGGCATATTAGGTGTACAGTGTGTCTAGTTTACAAGGCTATGTCCATTCATTTACTGTTGAAAAAGCTTGCTCACCCAATAGTCCTTCACCAATAACATACCTTTATGTTCTATGACAAAGACAATTTATTTAACACATTCAGTATTTCACATTGTACAAACCCTTAGATTCTCTTTATTCACTGGTCCATTTCTACAACAAATACATCCAAAACACTATATAATAAAATTATTTACAACATTTTCAAATGACAAGATTGCTTTTGCCCCTGCTACTGCTATTCACACACAGTACTTCCACAGCACAATATACCTCATTAGAAGATCTAAAAATGTTCACCCTGTACTCTAGGCTGCTTAGGAAATTTGAAAACTAGTAACATAATGGCATTAGCTCCTCTCAATACATGGCAACATTTTAGAAACCTTGAACTTCATTTTGCAATACCAAAAGGGCTCAACAATTCTGCTTTTCCCATTGCACTTTACAAAATAGGTTGCAGGGACTAGGAAAAGGGCCACATTATTAAAATGACTGTACAGAAATAGATTTTAAAAAGTCACAGCTCAAAATTGCTCTTTGTAAAATTCACAAACATTTACAAGTATCAAATTGTTTTCCAGCTTGTTTACTTGGATTTTCTTCGCTTGGATTGCACAGCACTGGTTATGTCTGTAGGGGAAAAAGAAGGATATATTCAGCTGAAGCAATTCTTTACTGCAATGCCCTTTAGACAGGCTACACTAACCAAGGCCCTACCAGGGTCTGTGTCAAAGGGACCCTCGGTTTGGAGTCTTAGGCTTTGCCTGGTCATTTATTGTGGGAATACTGTGTGGCCTTACTAGGGTTTAACAACTGGGGAAATGTGACATAGGAGATAGAAGATGAAATATATGCCACACTAGAAAAAGTAGCAGGATGGAGAGGAGCACTTTTTTAGGTGCTTTTTAAGGTAATTAACAGTACCATCTCCCTCTGGTTCCCATCACTCAATAAAGTATGAATAAGCTGGGTATCGTGTTACGTGTCTGTACTCCTGGTGCTTTGGGAGGCTGAGGCAGGGCACTGCACATTTGAGTACTACATGAGCAACTCAGTGAGACCCAATCTCAAAAAAATAAATAGGGCTGAGGCTGTAACTTACTATACATTCAATCCTGAATTCAATCCTCAGTATTTAAAAAAAAAGTGTGAATGAATTGAAAGTACTTTTGGTATTATCAGTAAATGATGTCACAAATTAGTGAGTAAACTACCAGAAAAGTAGTCTTTGGATTCCTTTTAGAGCCAATCTATTATTCTGGAGTAAGGAACTCTTTGTGCCATGCTACAGTCAAAGTCTCTAAAACAGTATGACCGTGGACCTTGGTCATCAATATCTATGTGGCCCAGGTATATCAAGGCTATAGATACACATGTGCACAGAAGTAATTTTGAAGAAGCAACAGGGGAGCTTCAGGGCTACAACAAAGCAGGGAACTAGAATTTTATACATAGGGTAACAGTGACATAAAAGGAAATGACTGTGTTTTAATTCCTTTCATCTCTTGTAATATAAGTATTTTATTTCTTGTGGTTCTAAGGGCTGAACAGATTGCATGCTAGGCAACTACTCTACCAATGAGGTACAGCTCCAGCCTTTTGTATTTTTATTTTTTAACTTCTGACACAATGTCTTGCTAAATTGTCAAGGCTGGCCTTAAATTTGTAATCTTCCTCCCTCAGCCTCCTGAATAGGATTACAGTTATGAGTTACCATGCCTGGCTTAAAAATGTCCAAAATTAACTTAATCTGTACAATCAATAGCTTGAATTCTCCAAGTGTGAAAAAAATTTAAAATCCTTATTAACTGTACTGACCGTATTTATTGTTTGGTACCAGGAATTGAATTCAGGACCTTGTACTTGCCAGGCAGGCACTGTACTGCTGAGCTATATCCCCAGCCCTATACTGACTTTAAAAAGCCACTTATTTTTATGCTTCTTAGTAGATTTTTTTTTTTGTCTTTTTCCTTTTTATCGATACGGGGATCGAACTCACAACTGCCTGCTTGCAAGGCAGGCGCTTATGCTGCTGCACTAAATCCCCAGCCCCCTTAGTAGATATTTTAATATGAAAATGTTTTAAAATATTTCTCATCAAGGAAAAATGCTTCTAACACATTAATATAACAGATGAATCAAGTTTATTCAGTTCAATAAACTAGGCAGAATTTCTGATGCTACATGTTAGGTTTAATGTTCTAAGTAATTTTCTCATTCTTTGGATCATAATATTTTTTGTTCCCCATTTGAAAGAACTACAACAGGATCATAATATTTTGATAACTCAGGTTCCTTTAAACATGTAGATTCAGCCAGGTGTGGTGGTATACTCTAGTAAGGTAATCTCAGCTACTGGGAAGGCTGACACAGAAGGATTGCAAGTTTGAGACCATCCTAGGAAACCTAGTAAGACCCCCATCTTTAAGATAAGTGTTGGGGGGGGGGGCTGGGGATTTAGCTTAGCGGCATAAGTGCCTGCCTTGCAAGCAGGCAGTCGTGAGTTCGATCCCTGGTACCAATAAAAACGAAAAAGAAAAAAAAAAAAAAAAAGATAAGTGTTGGGGCTATAGTTCAGTTTTAAGAGTGCCCCTGGATATGATCGTTAGCATTGTGAAAAAGCAAAAGCAAACAAACAACCCCCCAAACACAAACAAACAAACAAAAAGTAGATCTAAAAAGGCGAAAGGATATCCTATTAGCAAAGAATGTCGCCCATATAACTTTCTGAGGTGACCAATACAATATTTTCAGTCTTTGGTTATTGAAATTTTCAGCCTTAATTGGCAGGTCATAGTGCTTGTGCCATGTGGCTAAATCAGTCTCTCTGATTACTCATCAGTCTTTTGTATCAGAGGACAGTTAATCTGACAGGATGTCAATAATGGTATACTTTAATTCTAAGAGAGTTTCAACTCATGGAACTCCCTTATGTTCAACTTTCAGACTTAATTTTCATTGCATCAAAATTGTCATTTTGCAGCAAAGTATATATAAAGTTTTGTCTTGACACCATTTATTTTTAGAAAATATCCACATTAGGTCAACTTTTAGAAGATTCTCCCTTGTCGTGACAGGAAGGTACAAATATTATATCTGTGAAACATATAGATGGCTAGGAAAAGAGCTGGAGAGTGGACAGATAAGCAGTATCCGGATCTCTTTCCTGCTTTGCTCATTTCCATCTACCACTGTTTCAAATCATCCAATGAAATGGCATGCTGCCTGAGGGTGAAGGGTGGTAAGGGATTTTAGGGGAGTGATGGAATAGCTAAAAACACAATCAGGCTGGGTGTGATGGAGTAGGCCTGTAATCCCAGCACTTTGGAAGCTGAAGACAGAGGATCACTGAGAGTTTAATGCCATCTGGGTTATATGAGTTCAAGGCTTGGGTACACATTGAGACCCTGTCGCAAAAAATCAAAAAAGTCAAGGTGTGCATCGGATCTTAATCATTGCTTTTCTCTGGGCTGTCTGGCCTACTTGAACAACTGCACTCCCAACTCCCCCACAATCAATACTTTACTGTATAAACACACACAGGAAAATTTCTTCAGTTTACATCATGGATTAGTGCCTTCAAATACAGAAATAGTTCAGTTTGGTGGTGTAAATCAGGACATTTTAAAACCAACTAAATGGCAAAGAAATAGTTAAGGTTTTTAGGCTATTGTCCCTACATGTCACTGGAGAACATTTAAATTTGTAATTTGATACGGGGATTTTTCCCCTCAGTCTAGCTGTCTCATTGTGACCTTATACAAATTTGGCCAAATCTATAGTACAAGACTAATTAATAATATAGCAGAAATTTTCCTTCAAAATTTACATGGATAGTTTCTACATGATGCCATGAAATGCAGTTTTAGGGAGTAACTGCTCAAGGTTTCACTCACAAGATGTATCTAATATTATGCTCATTATCAAATTCCAAAGCAATCAGAAAAAAATATTATGCTCATTTGTATTTCCACAATAATCCAGTGCTACCTCAGTTCATGAATTCAATTCCTTCCCCAATTCTAGTGAAAATCAAACTGGTTCCAAGGTAGTAATTAGAGTCATTTTGAAATGCCTGTCACATCTAGGCTTTAATATGTAGCAACTAGCCTAGACGAAGCTGTAATGTCTCTCAGGTTTTATCATCTTTCATGAGTTGCTAAGTGAGTGTCTCCAAGGATGGCAGGTCTGTCTAGCTGTAGGAGGAGGGGAGGTATACTAGCTATAGCTTTCCATGCTAGCTTTAGGCCTTCAGGCTGTCATTTTCTAACTTTCACAGGGTAAATTATCTTTTAAATCAGAAATGAGCACAATAGCTCTCATGGTTTTTAAATGTTAAGAGTTTGTGGATGCAAATTAAAGAGTAAATATGCATATTATTTGGTCTGCTGTGTTATATCCAAAATGTGAACCAACTCATAAAATAACTTACTGTGACTGTATTTGAACCCATATCAAAAAACTGATCATAAAGTACCAAGCTCGTATTTAGTTTTTTTTCTCCCCCCGTTTTTTTTTTTTTTTTTTTAAGATAAGCTGTGTAGCCCAGGCTGGCCTTGAACTTGCTTATGTAGCCCAGGCTGTTCTCAATCTTGCAGCTATCCTCCTGCCTCAAGGATC
Source organism: Cavia porcellus (assembly GCF_034190915.1). Taxonomy (NCBI): domain Eukaryota; kingdom Metazoa; phylum Chordata; class Mammalia; order Rodentia; family Caviidae; genus Cavia; species Cavia porcellus. The sequence continues at coordinate 26,558,585 of NW_026947488.1, read as the reverse complement.
CCAAGTCCCAATACTGTGGGATTACAAGTGTGCACCAATAAGTCTGGCCAAACAAATATGAAATATATGTATCTCAAACTTGGAGACATATGTAATGTTGGGTATCTAAAACATGAACACTCTTCTTGAAGATGAGTACTTCTTAAGTTTTGAGAGGAAAAAATGGTTGGTTCTTTTTGTACTTAAAAGATTTTGGTCACATATGCACAAACAAAGTCATAAACATTTTGTTTTTCATTAAACACTTGAAAGCTGAGAAATATTATGAATGCTCTGTAGTAAGAAGTGTTGTTAATTTTGTATTTTGGGGGAACCAGCGACATTAATCACGCTCTTGCTGTGAGAGCACAGTCTGCTTTTGTTGTGCTGGCCAAGGCCTGCTACATTGCCAGATTGGGCAGGTAGGATGGATAATTTCTGGGCAAGTCCAGGGAACCTGAATGGTTGATTATTAATCAATTTAAATATACAGGCCTATTCCCTACCTCCTAATCCCTCCCCCCCACCCCTTTTTGTCTTTTGAGACAGTCTCACTATGCAGTTCAGGCTCACTTAGGCTCACTTTGTAGCCCAGACTGGTCTTAAATTTGCAACAATTCTCTTGCCTCAGCCTCCTGAGTACTGGGATTGCAGGAGTACATCACTACACCTGGCTCCAATCCTTTTCTAAAACAGGTTCCAGCTTTCCATCTTTACTTGGTTGGCAGCTTGCTGCAGTGTGGCTCTAATAAGAGCATGTCTTAACGTCCCAGCTGTTCCTTAGCTTTCTTCTGGTGCACACTATAAATGACACCTTGAGATTCTGGGCTCAGGTCAAGGATCTAAAATATATTGTGTGCGACACCTCTAAAGGCCAACATCTTTTTCCCACATTATATTCTATAGTCTAAAAGACCTTTTCATTGGGAAAGTGAAAGGCTGCAAGAATATACAGATTGAGGGGAAATAGGTTTTTCCCAGAACTCCATACAATGTTTCAATATACTGCAAGCCAGGCTTCCTTCCTAACAAGTTCTCACTTGGGAGATGATTCCCAAGGAGGAAGAAAATTGTTAAGATTCATTTCAGTACTTAAAATGATGCTTACCTAAGATGACTCTACTTGCAAAATACAGTACTCCTGGAAAGGAAAGAAGGCTCCTCAACTTCATCCCCTCACTCTCCAGTAGGCCAGGGTATAGTGTTGGTACTTTCTATACCTCTGTTTTACTTATATATAACTTATATATTACTTATATATAACTTGTAGACATGTAGTTTATTCCTAGGGGCTTATCTGTGGTTTCATGACATTCCTGCCCAGAAAAATGAGCTCTCAGTAACAGCAAAGGCCTCAGGTCTGTGTTTAGTGCTCAGTGTTGGTGAACCAGAATCTGACATCCCAGTGGCAACTGAATGTTTTTTGGTCCTGCTCATATCAGGTATTTGACTAAGATCCCAGTTACTCAAGTTATTGTATGTTCTGAAAGGATGAAGTAGCAGTCCTTTCAAATCTGGATATCCTGTACCTTTTTCAAAGAACAGTCTATCCAATCCTCATAGCCTGGATCAATTCCTTTTCAGCTTACACATATTTTTCTCCAAAAAGTCTTCTCTAACCTGTTAGAAGTACAAAGTTCCCACCAAGATGCTCCGACAGTATCATGTAACTTTATCATCACAGCATCTAACATTTAATACAGTGTATTAGTTTATCTTTTTTTTTTTTGGTACTGGGGATTGAACTCACAGCCTTGCACTTGCCAGGGAGATGCTTATGCTACAGAGCTAAATCTCCAGCCCTGTGTATTAGTTTATCTTACGATGTGGTAAACACAGAAACCTTGACAGTTTTCACTATTCAATCCCTAGCATTTTTCATAGACAGCTATCCATTTAGTAATTACTGATTGACACTTTTCTGTATTAGAGATCAGGGGTACAGTGGTGAGCATACTGAGACATGATTTCTTGCCTTAACAGTATATACATATTAATTACTTATCACACCAATAAGCATAAAGTTACAGCTCTGTCATTACGTGAGAGAAGAATCTGGTGTGATGACCCTTCATAGCAGTGACAGTGAGCTAAGATAAATAGGAAGAGCAGGAAAAGTGCCTGTCCCCTGGAATAGCTGCTATGTATAGACAGACCTTGGCATGAGAGGGATAAGAACAGCATGTGTGAATTGCTGAGGGAGGTGAGATGACAGTAAGACAAGATGACAGGCTCTAGATGATCTTGAATCTTTGTGGGCCCTGTCAAGGCTGTTATACTTGAATCTTAATTCTAATGGCAAATCACTGAAACATGTTAAGATAGTACGTAGTGGGGCTGGGGATTTAACTCAGCGGCATAAGTGCCTGCCTTCCAAGCAGGCAGTCGTGAGTTCCATCCCTGGTACTGATAAAAACGAAAAAGACAAAAAAAAAAAAGATAGTAGGTAGTAGCGAAACTGGAAAGAAGTGGTTGGCTTTGAGCTACCCAAAATACAGTGGGCAGCTTTCACAACTGAATTTGATGAAGATGAGAGGTGTCAGGGAAGCCTTGCCTAATAGATGGTGGTACTGATTCACTGATATGGGAAATAGTGACAGAAGACCTGACAGCAAAGTGAAAAATCACAAGTTTGGTTTCAGACATGTACCAGGTCCTGTTCAGGTCAGGTCCTGTTCCAGTTGTGCAAGTACTTGTCTAAGACCTCTAGGGTTTTATTCTAGGAAAGAAAATTCCTGAGTCACCTATAAAAGGTTGTAATTAAAAATGGGAGCTATAAATAAGAGCAATTAAGGGAAAATAGAGAGAAGAATGGCCCAGGATCAAAGTCTGAGAAAAACTAACACCTACTGGCCAGGTATGATGACTGAGAAGGAGCAGTCAGAAAAGAGCAGAAAATGAGAGTTCTGGGTCACAGAAGCCAAAAGAGGAGTTAATTCAAAAAGGAGTTACAGGGGCTGGGGATTTAGCTCAGTGGCATAAGCACCTGCCTTGCAAGCAGGCAGTCGTGAGTTCGATCCCCGGTACTGATTAAAAAAAAAAAAAAAAAAAAAAAGAAAAAGACAAAAAGGAGTTACAAGTCAACAGAGAAGGGAAAGTTTCTAGTATAAGGTTCTTCAGGTCAGAAAAGACAGGATCAAAAGCAAAGGTAGAGGAACTGGGACGTTGGTGCATGCCTGTAATCCAGCACTTAAAAGCTGAGGCAGAAAGATCTCCTAGAGTTTGAGGCCAGTCTGGGCTACATAGCAAGATGCTGTCCCAAAAAACAAAAACAACCAAAAAAATATAAGTAGAGGAATTAGCGTTGGACTTGGGGAGGGACAACTGCTCTGTCCAATAGGTAGTAGACAGTTAAGAGAGTTCTATTTTTTCTGTGAAGCGGTAAGGATCTTTATTAAGAAAGTGGAAAAATGGAAGTTAGAAGTTTGAAAAGAGTAGAGAATAGGAAAAAGTTGACCACAAAAACGTAGAGTAATGGCTGAGCTATATTGAGAAACCATCTGAAGTGGATGATCATGAATTTAAAGTGATATCAGGGCTGGGAGCATTTGCCTAACATATTCAAGGCTCTAGGTTTAATCCTCATCACAGAAGAAAGAAAGAAAAGAGAAAACAGAAGATCAACTCATCTTGTCCTCTTTTTTTTTTAAATCTCCCAGCAATGCTTATACTTTTGTGTACATACACAGGAAACATACAGTTAAATGAACTAACAAAGGAAAGACTAAATAGTGGAAGTCAAAGTTATCTGACAGATTTATGAAAAATAATGGAGGAAAACAGCCCTTGCTACTGGGATGAAGACCCTATTGTTGCCTATGTAACCCATGAAGCATACCCATGTCACACTGCTAACCTTTAGTAGAGCTGGAGGCTGAAGCAGGTCGAGAGGATCGCTTACGATGTCCATTTTCCGCACTTTCAGAAGCCACAGTTGGCTCTTCAGTTCGGGAGTTTCTTCGGCTTGGGGTTTTAGACTTTTCAGCTATCTCTTTTGGCTCACTGTTGACAAAGGGAAGCACAAAGTTTCCAAGGGGGGTGAGGGACTGTTAACAGTTTCATTTATAAAATAGCAGATGAAGAACAATATAGGCATTCTGCAGAGAAAATATTTCACTCTGGGGAAGATAAGCATGATGACCCTCTACATCATTGAGAAATTAAAAGTGAGTCTAGTTTGTTACATCAATAAAAATAAAATACTAAAGTATAATGATGCTGAAATTGTTGAAAAATACATAGAAGACCTAAGTTAGGAGTGGTGGCCTAGTACTCCGGATGAGGTGAGTTCAAAGCCAACCTACACTACATAATGACACTCTCTCAAAAACCCCAAAGACATAAACAACTCGGCCTGCCTCCCCAAAAAACTTCTTTACCACACATCTTCTTAAACAACATTCCTCTTCAAAAGTTGAAAGTTTAGATTTTGTAAATTTTACAGCCATGAAAAAGGTGTTTCATGTATTTGAAAACTGCTACTAACTCAAAATAGTATCTAAATCTTGGAAATTGTGAGGTATAGTCAGATAATGGCACACTGCAAACCACATTATGGGAATACATTCACAATACACTGTTAAACATACTGACTGCCTGAATCTCAAGCCTCATTTTCTTTTAACTGAGTGAATGTTTAAAATTTGTGACACTGTTGTCAAGAGTACAGGGACAAAAATATTTTATATAATCTTGATAAGAATGTAAATTTTAGGGCTGGGCGTGGTGTTCATGTCTGTAATCCTAGAACTTGGAGTTTGAGGTAAAAGGATCACTATGAGCTGGAGACCAGCCTGGGCTACACAGTTCAAGGCCAGTCTGAACTGCATAGTGAAACACTGTCTTAAAAAGATAAACAAAACAAGACAAATATATAACATAAAGCAACGGCTCTGAATAAGGCAATTTTGCCTCTAGAGATCATTTGGCAATGTCTGGACTCTCTGACCCCACCTCAATGCTGCTTTTCAAACATGCCAAGCCTGGATTCTAACACTGAGCTATAAACCAGTCTTTTGGAGACAGTTTTGATTGTCACGACTTGGCCAGGCACCAGGAAGAGTACCATAAGCATATAATACATGAGACAGTTCTCTAAAATTAGTAGTCAAAAATGATAATAATAATGAGGTTCAGAAACTGTCATACAATTCTGTCTTAGTAGTTCCATTTCTAGGTGCCTAAAAAATCTTTTTTTTAATAGGCAGAGCTCTAACACAAGGATGTCAAAGCACTTTATTTGTACTAGTGAAAACAGAAGACTTACACGTCCAACATAATAGCTAAGAAATTTGGTACACCCATATGCAATCATGAAAAATCATGTGGTGAAAGATTATTTTATGATATAAGCCACTCATAATATGTTATTAAGTGGGAAAGAAGTTACCAACAATATGAATACTATTATCTTATTTTCATGTGATATATAGTGAGTATATATGCAAACATACATGAATGGGTATGAGATGTGTAGACATACATTTGACATATCTCTATCTGGATACATATTCTGTGAATAGGATTAAAAGATGATGAACTAAAATACATACAGGGAATAATGAATTCATTTTTTTCTTTTTGATACTGGGTTTCACTATACAGTTTGGGCTGGCCTTAAATTCATTACATAGCCCAGGGTACCCTCAAACTCATGGTGATTCTCCTGCTTCAGCCTTCTAAGTTCTGAGATTTCAGTCATGTGCTACCATACCTGACCTAATATTGTTGAATTGTAAGAGTATTGGTTTACTGGTAAGTCATTTTCTTTGTAATTCCGTGATCTGAGTTAATAACTTTTACTACTTTTATAATTTAAAAAATGCTAAAATCATTAGAAGAGTGGTTGATTCATTTGCTTCAAGGCATGAAACTGAAAAATAATACTAATACAATAAAACAAAACGGTCAAAGGCCACCTCTTACATTCTTCATTTGCCCAAGCAGAATTGTCTCTTTTGTCTTTTGGGCTCAAAGTCTGTGTAGCATACTTGAACACCCATAACTGTACAGTATATTTGTTTCCCCAGTACTGGTGATTGAACCCAGGCTTTCTCACTAAGCTATATTCCTAGCTCTTTTATTTTATTTATTTTTTGTTTCTTTGAGACAGGTTTTTGCTATGTAGTTCAGACTGGCCTTGAACTTACTATGTATTGTAGGTTGGCCTCAAACTCATGGAGATCCTCCTGCCTCAGCCTCTTAAATCCTGGGATTATAGCTGTGTACTGCTTCGCGTGGCCCAGCCCTTTTGAGATTGTCTTGCTAAGTTGCTAAATTGTACAGGTTGGACTTGAATTTGTGATCCCCCTCTTCAACTTCTAGAGTGCTGGGATTACAAGCATGTGCTATCATGCCAGCTAAGCATGTTATTTCAATATCTCCTATCTTCCACCAGATTCTGAGTTCCCTAAGGGCACAAAATATGGTCTGATTATCAATTATATCTACCCCTCTCTGTTCACTTGTGCCAGAAGACACATTGCTAGTTGTACTATGGCTGGGAATTGGGCTCGACTGCTCATTATCTTAACTTTAAATATAACAGCTGTATCTAACCACAAGCCACAACAAGTCAGAGAGAGGCCAGACTGGAGTTAGGATGGAATTACTGAATCAAGGGGATTAACACCTCCTTTTAGAGGCTCCAAGGATGGTTTTTTGACTGAGAGCCTAGAAAACAGTCAAAAGATTATTATTTTTTTTTTTTGGCTTTTACTTTTTTATCGGTACCGGGGATCAAACTCATGACTGCCTGCTTGCAAGGCAGGCACTTATGCCGCTGAGTGAAATCCCCAGCAGTCAAAAGATTCTTGAGGATGAAAGATTCCTAATGGAGGGCACTGTTTTTCCTAGTGAAACAGAAGCCACATCAATACTGTTCTTATGTTTATATGGTCTATGATCACATAGCTCTAGAAACAAATTATCTACAAGGTGTTTCTGGTCTGTCTTCTTTCTTTAGACAAATAATTAGGGTATGCTGAGAAATGCAAATAAATTAAAATATGAATTCAATCCAAGTAAAATCAGACAGGCAGAGTCCTATACAACAAAAGCAATGAACTTAGAATCAGATAACCAGGGGTCAATCAGGATATAAATTTACCAGCCGTGATATTTAACTCTGTGTTCCAGATTCTTGATGCATAAGTCTCCATTTTTGTCTATCACAATGCATGGGTCAAATACAAAGGCTCTGAAGTCAGAAGACCTGTGTTTGAATTTCACCTGAACCATTTATTAAATTTGTGACCTTGAGCAACTTAGTTTACCTCTCTGAACTTTATAGATCCCTCATTTATTAGACAGAATTTATTCAAATTTATTAAGTGAGATAATACGTCTAGGGAGCTTATAGTTCAGAGTATGCCAAGGAATGGCATTCAAATAAATCCTGGTTATTATTATCTCCTTACAAGACTGATAGAAAAATGACTGTGAAGGTATTTTTACAAGCTAAGCTGTTACACAACTATGAGTAATTTTTGTGGGGGCAAGTTTTGAGTCCAGGCTGGCTTTGAACTTGCAACAATCCTGTCTTAACCTCCTGAGTGCCAAGAGGGTAACTCTTTTAAATGTTGTCAATTTTACTTATGTTCCCCTCTTTTTCAGCCTCCCAGTGATACCTCTAGGAGATGATTTTAGTTCTTTTATGGAATGATTTTTAGAAGATCACACTCCTCTCCATGGAGCTGAGTTTAAGCCATAAATATTCTTTATTTTGTTAGGTTATACGGAACAGCATAGTTAAAAGAACAAATCATGGGTTTTGTAGTCAGTCAGACCTTGTTTGCTGGCTTTCTCTTTGTCTTCAGGATCAAATAGCTATATATCAAAATGTAGTTGTGAAGACTTTTTCTTTTCTTTTCTCTTTTCTTTCTTTTGAGACAGAGTCTCCCTATGCAGCCCAGATTGCCCTTGAACTCATGATTCTTTTGCCTCAGCACCCTAGTGTTGGGACTACAGAGCTTACAAAGGCTGTTAGTAATGACACTGCAAACAACAGTTCCTATATATTGAATATTATTTACTAAGTCGAGTGAAGATGTTATTTCATTCACTTTTCAGAACAACCATAAAAAGTAGAAAATTAGCCACCAAATTTTACTATGAGAAATGTTATCTCTCAGAGGTTAGGACTCATGGTGGCTCTTTATGTGAGCAGGAAAAACAGACTTAAGCAAGAGTGCAGTAAAACAATAAGCTAAGAGGAGAGTTAAAGACTGAGAATGCTGATACTTTTCAAAGAGGCTTATGCTATGGTCAGTGTTAATTTACAGAAATGATCATCTTACCTTTGTCCAGAGACTATGGCAGCATTTACCTCTAGTTCTGTAAAAAATACAAAGAACAGACATGAAATGTAAAAGCTTCTGCATGTTCACATGTTCACAGGAAGAATCCAGGTGTCTTATGAGAATTCTAAATGCCTTACTTCGGGTAAACAGGTCTCTCACTCTACGTGGTATGGAGATAAAGTTGGCACTGAACCAGTTTGGTTTGTTGGGGAACATAAGACACTAACTTATTCTATTTTTACTTCTACTTCACACTGTGAAATAATCTTGTTTGGACCAACAGAGCTAAATTCAAACAGCGTGGCTCATATTTCACCCAGCTACAACTAAGTCAGTAAAATAAGCCCCTTCTTTCATGTACAAGAGATTGTTTTCATTCTTAAAACATCTCTGCTTCTTAACTTTTTTTTTTAGAGGTAGCAGAATTCAAACAGGTCTTTAACATTTGTTAAAGACACATGCTCCTACAAAAAAAATCTCCTGAGTTTTAGATGACAGCATACCTTGCTTTAAGATACTGCCCACAGACTCCAATACATTCCTCTCCTCCTCAGCATTCTAGTGATGCCCACCAAGTAAAGGCAATCTTGATAATCTGTCTAGCAGAAATCTGTACCAATGAGCACCCTATAGGTTTACCAGAAACTTCTTAGGACCAGCAGAAAAACATCTATTTCTTTCATTAAATATGTTTAGGCAGTTCCAGCTTCTACAAAGGCCCTCTTTGACATATCAGATAGTAGGGGGTCTTTCCTGCCCTTGGCCTCCCATAGCTCTGTACTTGTCTATACCGTCTTTTGGGAATGTAGTACATCATACTCAATGATCTCTCTAAGATGCCCTGCTGAGTACACGTTAACTTCTTTGAAGACAGTGAAAATTACATTGCCTGGCTTTACAAAAAGGTTTTTAACAACAGGATCTTACTGTAAATTCTAGGCTGGCCTTAAGGCTGGCCTCAAATTTATGATGATCCTCCTGCCTCAGCCTCCCAAGGGATGGTATTACAGGCATGCATCACTATATCTGACTGGCTTAAAATTTTGATCTCATTGTTTATTAGTCATGAGATCTTGGGAAAGTTATTTTTTGTTTGTTTCTTGAGACAGGGTCTTGATATGTGGTTCAGGCTGGCCTTGAACTCTTCATGTAACTAGGAAAATTACTTGAACTCTCAGTGCTTAATTCGTTATCTGAAAAACAGATATTTACTTACTTCAAAGTTAAGAAGATTAAATGAGATAATGCATATAAAAATCTCAGGCTAGTTCTTAGTACTTAGTAATTGCTCAATATTAGTTAGCTGTTATTAGTTCTATGATCATGTTCATGGAGTTTTCCACGTGAGAATTATTTTGTCTTTAATGCAAGATGCGAGCAGAGAAAAATCTGTGCATCTCACCTATTGCTGCTTAGCTCCCTGTATCTAAACCACAAAACTTGGAAACCTCTCCACAGGGAATAAATACTAGTTCCCTGATTCTCTGCACTTTTGCTGGCTCAGCTGGAGCATAAATATTCAGGTAATATGTGCTCAATAATAAAAATGGCTGAAATCAAAAGAAGTGCTAACCTTGATTTTTCTGCTTTTTTGAAACCAGATGAAACGCAATGATTTTGAGACTTTAACACTACTATAGCTAATTCATATAAGTGGATGGCTCTAAGGATATTCTACAGAGATCTACTGAAATCAAACTTTAAAAAGGAATAGGATTATCCAGGCAGTTACTCTGAGAAAAATGACAAATGGTAATGATAAAGTCCATTTTTCCAGAGTTGAGGCAAGAAATGGAAATGGAAATTCCTTTCCCTTTTCTAGATGTTCTTTTTATTAAAAAATTAGTTTTATTATCTGATCCCTTTCTTGAATAGTCTGCTCCTTTCCTACCCTCCTCAAATGTCCAGTTATCATGTAGGCAGCTATTAGAAAAGAAACAATCTGGGTCGCTGAAATGTTTTCTTTTCTTTCTTTCTTTCTTTTTTTTTTTTTTTAAAGACATGGTCTTACTGTGTCGAGCTGGTCTTGGACTTACTATGTAGTCCAGGCTGGCCTCAAACTTGCAGTGATCCTCAGCCTCCCAACTGCTGGGATTATAGAATTACAGCTCATACATTGTTTCCAGTGAGCTGATGTTCACTGTGTGCAGTAGAAAGTCCTATATATAGTATATAGTATAGTTCCCTGAAAGTAAGTTTTAAAATAATCACAAATTATACCTTTTACTGGCTTAGAGTCACAAAATTAAACATGGTTGCATTGCTGTTTTTAAAATTAATTTTTCAAAATGTGTACATTCAATGATATCCTAACCTCTCAGTCACACATGGATGTGTATGTATACATACATATATATATGTATACACGACTAAAACTCTATACTAAATATGTTAATTTATGACATTCATATTCTTTGGCAATCTAATCTATGAAGTCAGAACAAGTATTATGGCCATCAAGATCTTGTGTTTAGAGCTGACCTAGCATCCCACAGCAGTGATCTGTCAGATTACCATAAATTTCTCTATCTGGAAACATCATACCTACTGCTATTTACAATACTTGGTCATGGGGAGAAACTTAATGCCATCCAGAGATGACTGAAATGACTGCTTCCCCCACAGGAATGGATATCTCACTACAGTAGAGGTTCTCTGAATAAGCCTCCACTCTTATCATAATATATTCTTCATCTTGATGCATTAGCGCTTACCGCTCCAGTAAGTCACTGTGTATCAGTTAGTCAGCTGCCAGCTAAGGGTATCAGGGTCATGGAACCGGGCAAACTCTGCAGTAGAAACAAACCACAGCTGAGTGGTAGATGGACTTAGACATACCCTTCTTGAGAAATTATAAGACAGTTCCAGCCACTTACTGGCATGAGAACATGTGTGCTGAGGACACTAGTAGTTCCTTTATATGTGACCTATCTCGCGTCACAAAGTTTTTCAAAAGTGAGTCTTACCTGATCTGGCAACAGAACCCTGCAGTGCTGTAGCTGTAGTCTCCTTTGGGACTAAATTCTGTGAAGGAGCTAAGGCAAGAAAAAAAATTACAGGCTTTTTATTTCCTTTTCTAAGTAAAATGGAAAGCCTTAACTAAATCAAGGACTAAGGAATTCCTGAAACACATACTCTTCCAGGGCAATACGTGAAGCTGACATTAAAATTAAAATTACATTTTAAAATTCATTTAACAAGTCAAACACTATAACAGTGAAAAAGACTACCACTTAGGGGTATTTGTTTCTTCTCTGTAAGTCCATGAAGACCACGAATGGAGATGGCCATAGAAATGATAGCATTAGCACATGTTGCTTTTTAAGGGTCAATTTCTGACCGCTACTCTTAAAAATTCAAAAAACATGACACAACTGGCAATCCAAGCCACTTTTAGAGATGATCATAGCATTCACTTTAACATTTTAAAAATTGTTTTACTGGTCTTAAAGCTATACTCCTTGAGAATTGAAACAATCACATGACTTTATACTTTTATATAAACCTAGTGAATGTGATGGTCAGAAAGCAGGTATTCCATTCACACTTAACGAATAAATCAACCTGATGTCATTTACTTGCCTAACAAATAGTTACAAAGAACTTTCTAGGGGAAAGGCATTGTGACAGTCAACCTTATAAAACAGATTACACCCTTCTTCAGGAACTCAATGTAGTATTAAAGTTAAATTCTTGTTGTTAACTAGAATGACTGTGATGTCATTATGAAGGGAATAATATAAAGTGCTATGGGAGTGCAAAGCAAAGAAGATCAATGCTAGGTTGAGAAATCAGAAGGTATAGTAAAGGAAGAAACATAAGAATTAGTCTGCAAAGGACAGAAAGAACTTAGCCTTCTGGAATAGAATACAAACATACAATGTACTCTAAATAGAATCTTCCTGGATCATAAAGATGAAAGGCTCAGAAATGCCATAGTCACTCAAGGGGACATTTTCCTATCTTGACATGTTAGTGTACCAAATTTTGTAATTTTTCTTCCTGCTTAATGAAACTATCCAATAATGCATTTGTTTTTAAAACTTTATTTTGGATGCTTATCTGATAAAGCTTAAAACTATACCTTAACTTCTACTTTTAACTTCAGTATTGGTTTCTCATTTTCAAGGTAAAAGCACAGAAGTCCCTTGAAAAAGAATACAAACAATCACTATAAGCAAAGTGGGTGGCCTTCACTAAAATCGAGAACTTTTTCCAACTTCTGATATGTCTTCCCAAAGCTTCCATGTTTTTCTAGTATTATACATGATTTTTAAAAAAGTATTTTCTAATTACTTTATCATTATTCTGTTGGTATCTGAGAGAAAAGTTCCCTAAAGGGAAGTAGAAATGCAAAATATTTAATAGCAGAGAATACATTTAAGTTACACCAGATTTTTGTTTTTAATTCTTAAGGTTACCTGTATCAACAGAACTTAAACCAGAAACACAGAGTCCTGTGAGGTCTCTGTTTCCTGTAAGGGCAGAAAACTACTCACAAGTCTTTATTCCTATCTGTATCTCTAACACTGAGGTAAAGCAGCAGACAGGAATTAATCTTTCCAGAGCTCTGCATGAAGCAGTATGTTCACTGGGGGTTAAGCCCTCTCATTGAATTTTTGTATAAATTCTGGGCAATGGGATTATAATTTCCATTTTGCAGGTAAAGTATAAGAAATTTACCCAACTGTAACTAGTGACTAATGGAGGTAAAATCTGAACTCTAATCATATCCTGAAACTTGTGTTCTTTCTGTGTCTACTCCTCAGTGCTTACCATTATGTTAGGTACTCAAAGCATTTTAGCTGTAAAATAAGACAGGTAATACTGCAGAGTTCTCACAGCTCTGGGAAGTGTGACACTGACTAGCTTTCAGGAAAAGGGAGCTTCTGGACCACTGAACCTTCACAGGAGGAAGAGGCAGGAGAGAAGGGATGGGAAGATATTTATGCTTCCATTATTAACCCAATCTTAACAATATATAGAAAGAATTCTGAGCTACACATCCATGAATGGAACAGACTAATTTACAAATATATCAAAAGGGTATTAGTAATAACTTTTTTCATCATTTTGATCAATTACTATATTCTAGACCCTGCACCAAGCATGTTATATACATTACCTCACTGACATCTTACAATTCCTATTGTCCCTGTATTACGAGGAAGAAATCAAGGTTTAGAATAATCAAGTAACTTTTCCCAGCTTAACCAGCTGTTGAATGCTGGTGTTATGCTGCCAACCCAAATCTTTACTACTTTGACTCTTACATGTCTGTTATCATGAAACTTGGTTTTCTGGAATTTTTTTTGTCTTTTTGAGACAGGGTTTTGTTATGCAGTCCAGTTTAGGCTGGTCTTGAATTCGCTTTGTAGCTCAGCCTGGCCTCAAACTCACAGTGATCCTCCTGCCTCAGCCTCCTGAGTGCTGGGATTATAGGCATATACAGCCTGGAAAGCTCTTTTACGGAGTAAAAAGGCAGGAAGAAAAAAAAATTTCCTGAGGTACAGTACAATGAGAATGAGACTATGAGAATCTTCCTTGAAACAGTTGAGAGCAAGGCTTCATCACAGCAAACAGAACTTCAAAAACTGTTCAGACTTATGGAATGGTATTCAGCAAGGCTCACAGACAGACTGAATAAATACCAAATTTCCCTGAACTTTAATCTTTTCATCTAAGGGATAGAATAACACTACCTGACATGGCTGGTACAAAGCTGATGTGTGAAGTGAGATAATGTATGAAGTCATATAAACTGAGAAACTTTTGTATATATAGATGAAAATTTATTATGTACTATAGCTGAAAACCATGTTAGTGAATGTAAACTCAACATGGGACTTAAAAGCATTTTTTTGTTTTGTTTTGTTTTTGAGACAAGGTCTCATTATGCAGTTCAGGCTGGCCTTGAGCTCACTTTGTAGCCCAGACCAGTCTCAAACTCGCAATGATCCTCCTGCCTCAGCCCCCTGAGTACTTAGATTACAGGTATATGCCACCACACTCAGCTTTTTAAAAGCATATTTTCCAGTGTACTTTTTTTTTTTCTTTTTGTGGGTACTGGGAATCGAACTCAGGACCTCACACTTGCCAGGCAGACACTGAGCTATATTCCCAGCTCTTCCAGTGTACTTTCAATAAATACTACTACTATTGCCATTTAGCCCATTATTTTTCCTAAGTAGAAAAGGAGTCATACTTTCTCACTTTTATGAATAAATCATCAAAACTCTGACATGAGGAGATGAGGCCAAGCCCAAGTACGTACCTATGCTGGGTAGAAGCTCTGGATGGGATCCCACCTTCTCCTCCACTAGGCCACCTGCAAGTGGCTCGGATGCTATGCCACCATGATTGGTTTTTGTGGTTGGTGCCGTGGAGATGAGCTCAGAAGGTACCAGAGTGGTTACTATTGAGCGAATACTGGTGGGAAGAGGACCACCAGGTAAAGTGGGTCCTGCTGAGGTGGAGCCCGGGCCCATTGGGCTAGAAGTCATTTTTAGCAGAGTAGGTGCTGGGGGTGTTGGGGTTTTACTGTCCAGTTCTGTGGACAACTGCTCTGTTCCCATGAGCCCAGGAGCCGTGGTCTCTAGCCCTTGGCCTTCAGTCTCTCCATCTGCACCATATTGCTCTTCCCCTTTCTCAAGAGAGCCCGTAACTTTCTTACATGCCTTGGTGAGCAAAATTTGGCCAATTTTGTCCACTTTTCCTTTGCCCTTACTGGATGATACTGGACTGCGCCGGTTGACAGAGGAGCCTGGACTATTGGTCAAAAGGGGAGAAACCATTGTGGTTGACTGTGAAGAGGGCAGAGTGCTCTGATCTGCTGAGATGTTTACCTGAGGACTAGCCTCATCTGGATTCAATTCTTTCACTTGCTGGACAGGAGGAGGAGGAGGGACTACTGGAGAAGATGTACAAGGAGGGGAAGGAAGCTGAACAGGAGTGGCTCGTGAGTTAAGGACTAAGGGTCGACCTGGCTGAATGTTTGCAGCAGGACTACTGGAGGGGACACTAGGTGGTACTGGAGCTGAAGAAAATTTTATGTTTTGAGGTATGTGCAAAGGGCCAACAACTGCAACAGAGGGAGACATCAGGCCAGAGTTGGTTGTCAGTGGGGCTGCAGGAATTGTGCTTGGCTGTGATCCTTTCATAACCTGAATAATTGAGGATGAATTAATAAAAACAGGTGTAATGAACTGAGGCCGGGCATTAGATTGAACAGTTGACTGTCCCTCAGAAACCATTACCTTGTTACCCACATTGGGCATTGTGACGACTGTCGACATCAGTGCAGACTGCAAGTGAGTTGGCAGGGCTGCTGATGTATTAGCTGAAGTGGTTAAGGGATTAGAAGTAACAAATACAGTTATTTGATTTGGGGGCAAGGGAGTGGAAATGGATGAAGAGCTAACAGGTCTTGATATTACTGGAGAGATGGTTGGTGCGACATTAGAACTGACCTCACTCAATTCTGGATGCACAAGAGTTGAACTTGGATCATTACTGTGAGGTAAATTTAGAGAATTAGAGGTTTCTTTAGAAGATGATGGATCCTGCAGAGTGGGAATGACAGATGCTTTCTTGAGGTCCTCCCCTGAAACCACTGGAGGTGTTACTTCCAGATCTGTAAGCCCAGGAGGTTTAATGGTCACATTAGGAGCTCCAGAGTTGTCAAGAAGCTGACTTAGTGATGTTGGTGCTTCCCTCATGGCAGGAGACACCAAACTTTTGTTCTCTTCAACACTGGAAAGTTTGTTGGGATCCAAAGGCTGCCCATCCTTTTTGGATTGATCTTCAGGGACAACCATTTTAACTTCCTGGGCAGGGATTGCTTTTAGCTCAACATTCATCTGCTCTTTCCTACCCTGGGAATTCTGGCAATCACTGTCGTGAGGCACATTCAAGCTCTCCTTGTTATCCTCCAGAACAGCCTCCACTGCAGCCACAGGCATAGTGGGATTCTGAGGATTCAACCCACTGTTGATAGGATTAGCCAGAGGAGTGGGACTGACCAATACATTTCTTGGCAACTCGACATTCTGCAACAAGTTTGCATTTGTTTGAGAGGTCAGAGTGAGTTTAGGAGTTTTTGAATTTTGCCTCCCAGGACTTGGGGTGGTTTTCCTACTAGATCCAGGACTAGATCTGCGACTGTTGCTTGGACTTGCCCTTTTCGTTGCTCCGGAATTAGACTGCTTTCCAGAATTCACCACCACAGAATCTAATTTGTGAGTTTGTGGGGTAGAAAAGTTGGAAGGATTATTCATGGTAAGATTTGAAGGTGCTTGCCCAATGGCCTTTAGAGTTGTTGGATTTAAGCCCTGTTGATCAAAGCCCCTGTTTAAATTTGGCCTAGGAGGTAAAGGAATATTAATCTGTGGAGGGAAGAGTCCTGCTATGGAGGCATTGAGTCTTTCTGGTGACAGACTGATTTCTGAAGGTTCTGTGCTGGGAGGGCGGTTGTTGGGTGTCTGAGGATAATAGGGTCTGGGGCTGGCTCTGTTTGGTGTCTTAGGCCTAGATGTCTGAGTTGGAGCAGCTACATTTGGAAAATGGTGGCCATGCGAACTAGGCAGGGAATTTACAGGAGGCTGCTGGGGAGTCGCACCTTGAGTTGCTGAAAGTGGGGATGGTCCCGGTTTGGGCCCTGCCATCATTAACTGGTTCTGGGAAACTACTAAATGTGAAGGCATATTAGTTGGGCCTCCTGAGACAGATGATACTTCACAGCCACTTGCTTCAGGAAGTGATGACATTTCTCCTAGTGGTGAGCTAGAAGGGTTCTGTGGGTTCTCCTGGTATACCATCTTTCTTGAATTACTTCCCAAAGGAGTATTCACAGGGATTGGCATTCTTTGTTTATCAGGTGATGGTGGTATGGAGGCAGGTCCTTGCAAACTGACCATTACAGGTACATTGCCACTCTGCTGCATGGGCATTCTCTGGGCGTCTGAGTTCAGAGGGCCCCTTGGGGTGTGGATATTTTGGGAGACAGGAAGCCTAACAGATTTGGGATCTTGTTGCATCATGAGCATCATCATCATTTGTTGTTGTTGCTGCTGCTGTTGCTGCTGCTGAGACTGAGACTGACTGGGAGGTGGTGGTGGTTGTTGCTGCTGAGGAAGTTGTGGCTGTGGCTGCTGCTGTGGTGGCTGTGGTGGGGGTGCCACATGTTGCATGAGTTGAGGAGGCATCTGCTGCAGTGGCCTCTGTTCTACTGGTTGAGTAGGATAACCTAAAACAAGCCCCCAAAATTAGGGAAGTTAGATTTTTAGCAAGAAAACTGCCAACTTTACAGTACAGGCAAGCGATACTCATCCAGGTGGCAGACTGCACAAATAGCTCAGGTATGCCCACTCCAGAGGTAGGAAGCAGTCCCCGATTCTTTCACATGAGCAAAGGGGTATAATGCATATGGAAGCAAAAAGTAAAGCATTAAGAACCTGGAGCTCCTCAGTATGC
This sequence comes from Cavia porcellus, assembly GCF_034190915.1. Classification (NCBI taxonomy): domain Eukaryota; kingdom Metazoa; phylum Chordata; class Mammalia; order Rodentia; family Caviidae; genus Cavia; species Cavia porcellus. The sequence goes on along the minus strand of NW_026947488.1, from coordinate 26,540,835 downwards.
AGGGTCCAAATGAGACATTATTGTACTAAGATTCTAAAAGGTATTCTGTGCTATGCACACCAAGTGGCTGACCACCTAGCCTTTGGTTCTCATGTATATAATCAGTATTTCATTGCACATGTGAATGAAGTAAAGCATTTAGGGATTCACTTTTTCTGTTAGCAGAGCATTAGTACATGTATGCCTTGGTTTTGCTAGAAACACCAGCACTGAAGACAGTCTTTTTATTCTTTCAAAAGAAGTAAAAAATAGAGTTATGTTCTTTTTTTTTTTTTAATCGGTACCGGGGATCGAACTTATGACCATGAGCTTGCAAGGCAGGAGCTTATGCCGCTGAGCTAAATCCTTAGCCCTAGAGTTATGTTCTTTAACAAAAAAGAATTTTAAAATTACTCCAATTCATTGGCTCCATACACTATGCTGCTCAATCCTTTGGGAGAAATTTACTACACTGTTCTTGGTCATATCATTTAGTAAACACAGGACTAACAGATATACACATTGAAAATGAAATAAAGGCACAAAAGTTTTTATACATATTAATTTTAATTTACTTTCTTACATATGAGCCTTTATTTGGAGAAATATTTTTTATGAATCCACAACTGGAGAATAAATAAATCAGAAGCATACCTCCCAGGAATAAAAAATAATTTTGGGAAAAAGAACTCTGAGGGACAATGCCTTCCTGATTTGCAGAAGGCAACACTTCAAACAATTTTGTCTTTATGAAGACTTTCCTTGGCATTTCAGAACAAAAACCTTATATAATCAGCAGAAAGGATAATCAAACTAAACATGAAGAATCAAGGTGGTTCAGTGGGAAGAAGTAGTCATATAACTGGAGTACAATTTGGGAAATTAGATTATTCCATTGTTTCATGAAAAATACTTTCAGAAGGTCTTAAGAAGGCAAAAGAATATGAATAGTTGGCTGCAGCAGTTTGAAGAAATGCTGGCTCAAGATTTTCACAGAGTAGCTACAATGCTGTGGGTCAAACTCTAATACTCAACAGTTAAAGTTTTCTTGCCAAAGATTTCCATGGTACTAATAAATATTATGTGGAAAATCCAGTTTTGAAGATTTTTCTTTTCGTTCTTTCTTTCTTTCTTTCCTTTTTTTTTTTTTTTTTTTTTTTTTGGTAGCAGGGATTAAACTCATGACCTCGTGCTTGCCAGGCAGACATTTATGCTGCTGAGCTAAATCCCTGGCCTTTGAAGATTTTTCTTAAAAATCCATTTTGGATTATTTTTGAAATTATTTTTTAAGGTCCATGTACTTCTTGAAATTTGTAAAGCCAGTAACATATGGCATTTCCACAGGTCAAGACAATGGGTTATTTTTCACATTCAGTCTAGGGTTCCCACATTAAGAAAATTTTAATTTCTAGAAAAATCTGCTCATGTAGGCCTTTCACCTTTAAAATCAGCTTACCGAACAGCACAACAAATACCAAAGAGGGCAGCATAGAAAATATAGCAGCTTCTTGAAAATAAAATAGCTAAAATCATGGCTGATATAAAGTGTCCAGAACAAGAGACAGCACTCCAAATGGCACTAATGGTAAGACAGATTGAGGTTGAGGTGCTAAGAGTGGTGAGCAGGGCAAGCCAGGACACACAATCAAAAAACAAATTTATCAGTCACAAAATGCAAATTCATATACATTCTAGGACCAGGCAGATAGTAAAGAAGCTAGTATAAGACAACAGGAGTCCTGTAGACACTACCAAACTGAAGAACAGATGCCTTTTGTAAAGGTATTTTTGTTTTGTTTACTTGAGACAGGGACTTGCTATGTAGTCCAGGCTGGCCTCGAACTAGCGATGATCCTCCTGCTTTAGTCTCCTAAATACTGGGATTACAGGTAGGCAATGTCACACCCAGCTTGTAAAGGTATTTTTAAATTCAAATTTTAAAGATACCACATGAAGAGTCAAACCCATTATGGACCGAATTTAGCCTGCAGGCCCCTACTTTGCAAAAAGGAGGCATTAAAGTGTGGAGGACTTCTAAGATCCCTACAAGAAGAGTTCAGATATGTTTGAAAGAAGAGGGTACCACCTTCAGCATCTGGACAAACTCATTGAAAATGGGCAACTTTCCAGACTCAACAGAGCTGCTCTAATTCTCTTACAGAACTATGTGTGGTGTACGCAAGTAATTTTTCATAAGCAACAGAGAATACTGGACATGATGGTATTTTTTAAAGTCACACACATATATATATATATATTTTTTTCTTTTTTTTCCCAGACAGTCTTTCTGCGTAGTTTAAAGCAGCCTTAATTATGTAGCCCAGGCTAACCTCAAACTCACAGATCTGGGATTACAGGTTTCTGTTACCACACCTGGCCCTGGATTCACTTTTAAAATATATAAATTAAAGGATAACGTTTACGTTTGTAGTAACATTTTGTTTATACGCCAAAAAGGAGGCAGAATTATTGAGCGACAGACAAAATATAACTCTTTGTGTTTGGCATTTCAGAGTATTAGGGATTGAATCCAAGCCTTTACAAGGAGCTGTATCTCTAACCCTGTCCTCCTTTTCTGAGACAGGGTCTTGCTATGTAGTTCAGACTGGTCTTAAATTCACTATTGCTCAGGTTAGCCTTAAATTCATAGCAATACTCCTGTCTCAGTCTCCTGAATGCTGGGATTACAGGTGTGTGCTACCACATCTGGCTCAGTCTTTGCATATACAGAGGAAAGTGTCCTTCCTACACAGTGAAGGGCTTGTGCATTTCCAACCACATTACAGGGGGGATAGTTACAAGTCACAAGGTCAAGAGTAACCATATATAGTATAGGTGTACTGTGGCTTTGGTTTTACAATACTGTACCTGGGTTGGAATAAAAATGAATTTATTACTTCAAATCCATTTTATTTCAAAGAGAAAAAAAAAGAAGAAAAGAAAAAAGAAAACAAAATTTCAAAACATGGGCTGGGGATATAGCTCAATGGCCTAAGTGCCTGCCTGATAAGTGCATGGTCATGAGTTTGATCCCTGATAACAAAAACAAAAAACAACACCAAAAAACCCCCACCAAAACATGTCAATTGGGGGCAATAAGGGTACATGCATTGTATACTATCATCCCCAGTCATTTACCCAAATTATTATTATTATTATTATTATTATTATGCCTTTTTTTGAGACAGGGTCTCGCTATGCAGTTCAGGCTGGCCTTGAGCTCACTCTGTAGCGCAGGCTAGTCTCGAACCCTCAACAATCTTCCTGCCTCAGCCTCCCAAGTGCTGGGATTACAGGCGTGAGCCACCACGCCCAGCTTACCCAAATTATTTAACCAAAACACAAAACATCTGCATTCAACTATCAGAACAATACCAGCACAGATCTTTCTCTTCCATGAACTCAGAGGAATCAATAGTGTAATGAAAATGAATTTTAGAAATTTTTGCCTCTTCAACAGATCCATGAATACTCAAAGGATAATATTTTATCATCAGAGAAGGAGGCTAAGTTATTAAACTGGTAGTACACGTGTCTTTTTATTATTCTTTATGTAGTTTTGCTTTACAGATTCACAAACTTCTATAAAAAAGATAACCTTCTCTTGAACTCTGGTTGCCTCCTGATTTAAGAAAGCCCTAGGAGGAAAGGCTGCAGGAAAGGTGGATAAGGAGGGTTAGAGTGAAATTATCTCTCCACTTAATCATACTCTATTCTGATGTCAACTAGAACCTTGACACTGACAAGAATAAAGACATACTTCATATTAGTCTGGTTGCATAAGGATTTAAAATAACAACAATCTCAGTAGAATGTGTATGTGTGTGCATGTGTGCACCATCAGAAGTATATTTCAAATATTTACTTATAATTAAAACTTTTAAATACTAGACATGTTAAACTGCTAAAGCAGGCTAGTTAGCAGGCAAAATATTATTGCTTCCTTGAAGAGAAAAAGTCTAGTAATGCTACATACATGACGACATATATATATAACCTTTAGCTAACATTTTATTACCTGGTGGCCGGTTTGCAAATTCTGGCAGTTTAGGGCCTGTGTTGTCCAAGTTAATTCCTTGTTCACCAGGTAATGGCTGTTGATCAACCTCCTCCAGACCACCTGAGCGAGTATCTGGGGTGCTAGAAAATAAGTAACACACCTGAGGATAAACTGTACAGGAAATACACTAACTAGATCACTCCCTTCCCTATTTCTGAAGACCCACTCTGTTTTCATTATCATTCTTATCATTATTTATATCCCTCTTCAGTCTGAGTAAAATATTTAATATGAACATAAAAACCACCGAGCAATTTTATTAAATGTTAAATCCACTTAATCTAATAGCACTGCAAATATTTAGTGGGCTTTCTATAAATTCCTGAAATTTTTTTGTTTTTTGTGGTGCTAGGGATGAAACCACTTAGGCAAGTGTTCTACCAGTTACACTCTTAGCCTGAAATCCTGATACAATGTTTTATTTTTTTTTTATTTCATTTATTTTTTTCTTCTTTGAGACAGGCTCTTGCTATGCAGTTCAGGCTGGTCTGGAGCTCACTTTCTATCCCACGATGGTCCTGAACTTGCAATGGTCCTCCTGTTTCAGCCTCCCAAGAGTAGTAGGATTATGGGTTCATACAATGTTTTGCATACAATTACCCATTCTTAGTTTTTAGATCATGGCTTGGGGCTATCAATGCTACAAGGTACTGTTCCTATGACACCAAACTATAGTCAGTGTAGATATTAAATTCAAACAGACTGTTCTAATAATTCATAACATTGTGTACTAGGTTATAAATTACTTGATGGAAATGTTATTCAGTGAACAAAGAAAAGTGGAGACACTGCAAAAAAGTTAATAATTTTGCCATAGAATAAATACTCGCAGGCATTTCCATTTACTTTGGGATGTTTTCATTTTTACCCTTGGTTCACAATTTTTAATGGGGAAGACAAGTAAAGAACCTTCTTTTATTAACACCCACATTCCCAAGGAAACAGTGTTCACATCCCATGTTTGTTCTGTAATCTCACTTTTAACTGCCTATTTCTTTCCTACCTTTGGTTTCCCTCTGTCTTCAATGTATCATGGTTGCGCATTTTAGATATCATTGTATCTCATTATATTCTATATAGTTTCATAAGTTTGTTTTATTGTTTGTTTTATTTTGGTGGTACTGGGGATGGCACCGTGCTAGGCAAGCACTCTACCATTAAGCTACATCCCAGGCTTTTTAAGTTTTAATTTTGAGACAAGGTCTCATTGTGTAGCCTGGGCTGGTTTTAAACTTAGGATCCTCCTGTCTGGGCCTCCCAAGCAGATGCGATTACAGCATGCATGGGGTACCATAAATTCATTTTAAGAGCATCAGAACATGGGAATTTAGAACCTGAAGCAGGTCCTTAGCACATCCAGATTTCTACACCGATTTGTTCCACAGGTGTGACTTATACCTCTCAATTCAAATTATAGGCAAGAAAATATGCATCCTTTACTTTCAAAGGATTCTATAGCTGAAATAAATCCTATAGCTGAAATCTCAGATACCTGCTCCAGTCTCCTCATGTTATAGATAAGAAAACAAAGACCCAGAACCTGTAAGGAACAGCCTGAAGGGTCAACTGAAAGCTCCTGGTAGAGTTGAGAGCAAATATTATTAAACCTAATGTCTTTTACTTTTCTAGGAGTCTTCCTGCTGTGTAAGGTCCTTTTCACACTATGGGCAGCTAACAAGAAATCTCCGTTATCGCTGATGACAGCAAAAATGCATCCTAATAGCAACTGAATAACCTTGCAATTTTATTCTCAGCCTACAATAAAGTAATTATCCCCATAAAAATGTCATTCCCATAAGTTAATAGCAGTAAAGATTGTTTAACCAAGAAAGAACAACTAAAACAGTCAGATAATTAAAGGGCTTATTAAATTGGAATTCAGGAAAACATAGGCTATTAATATAGACTGACTGGCTTTTAATCTATTAAATTCAAGAAGCAGCAGGATAGTATAACAACCAAAGAATGTTGTACGGAAGCTGGATAAAAGTGGCCTGGTTTTAGTTTTAATTTGGAGGGGATACTGAGTTAAGGCCCCTTTTTTTATTTTGAAGCAGGGCCTCACTAAATTGCTCAGGCTAGGGCTTGAACTTGTGATCATCCTGCCCCTCTTGCCTCAGCCTTCCAAAGTGCTGTGATTATAAGTATCATGGCCTGGCTAAACATTTAAATTTGTTTTGTAAATAAAATTTCCTATTCTTTTTTTATGGTTGTAGTAATTTATCTGTTTTATATTCATTAGTCATTATTACAGTCATTATACCAAAAGTCTCTTAGTTCCAGTTTGAAATTGCAGTGTGAAAATTCAGTACAATCAATATTTCCCCTTGGAAACATTAAAGTCAGAAGCATGTATTAATACTTTAGCTTCAGGAAATTAAGTATAAATGGTTAATTGCCCATCCTGCTATGATCTTGAAAAACAGCTTATCTGGAAAACTTTTACTAAAAGGGTAACTGACTTAAAAGGTATAATTATCTTAGTATAGATGATAAACAGTCTTTTAAGGAAAGGCACTCATGCGAAAAAAGACCCATTTCTTGAATTACGGCAGAAAGTTTCAAGCAGTTCTCATTCTCAAAACACATTTAGCCTCCTTGATTGGTTTCTCATAGCCATGATAAAACCAAAGCCAACACTCTGTGCATTTGTAGTATAGTAACACTGGTTACTCTCTGGGGTCTGTGTGCCACAATCCTTACTAGTACTCCAAGACTGCAGAATTAAGATGCCATCAACCAATTATAACACATCCATTTTGGCTCCTTAGTTAAATAAACAAACTGTAAGAAAAAAGAATTGAGATAAACAGAGAAATGTGAGCACTGTTGGATATGTGAGACTATTAAGAAAGTATTAGTTTTCTAGGTGTGCTAGTGGTATTGTGTGATAATATAAAAGAACTACCCTTATCTTTTAAAGGTACGTATTGAATACTTACAAAGTAGATTTGCCTTAAAATAATCAAGAAGGTAATGGGAGAAATTATAAAGGTAAGATAGGCTATGAATGGATAATTGTATAAGCAGAAGGATCTCATTATACTACTTAAATTTCATATATGCTTAAAATGTTCCATAAACAAAAATTTACATAGAAACAAATGAGTAAAATTTGAGGTAAAATGATCACAACCTACTTTAGATCTTGCTGACTATTTTTCTTCTTTCGAGGAGGTTTCTTCTTCTTCGGTTTACTTGCATTGGTATTATTTTGCTTATTGTTTACCCCAAAATGGCCTGCAGAGATATCACTCTGCAGTAAGTTGACCAACAATGGGCTTGTCAGTGTTACATCTTTATTGACTGGAAAGCCTGGATTCTGACCACAGGACATCTGATTTCCATTGGGTGCTCCACTGAAAGGTGCATTGAAAGGCATTCCATGGCCTGAAAAGTGGTTTCCCGAGGCACTACTTCCCTGCATGGCTTGCACATGAGGGGGGACCATGTTGGTTTGTTGCATGCTAACATCAGGCATCATTTGAGACAAGTTGACATCGTTATTTGCTGTAGTAGCAGGCTCACCATGCTGCTGGGCCATGTGGGGGCTAGGCCCTGGTGGCCGCAGGACCTGCCCTTGAATTCCCATAACCTGAGATGGACTGTTGTTCACGGGCCCTTGCTGGGGCAGCATCTGTCCTGACATCTGTCCCGTAAATTGCACCATGTTTCCTTGCATGTTAGGAGTTGGTCCCCTCATTATCTGCGTTGGTCCCGGCATGACACTGGATTGGTTCTGGGTGTTAAACTGCTGCTTATTCCCCTGCATTTGATTGGTCATAATCTGCTCTATCATTGGGTTCTGTTGGAGCAAAACTTGCCCCTGAGGCCCTATCATCTGGTTATGTGGTGCCATTATTTGTTGGCCCTGCTGGGAAAGCAACTGCTTAGGTGGGGTCATCCTTTGGGGTGAAGGCCCAAGATTTTGGTTCTGAGTGTTCACCATCATCTGGCTCTGTGGCATAAGCTGGGCCCTTGAAAGGATCATAGAGTTCTGAGGGTTCAAAGTTCCTTGTTGCTGAACCATCTGGCCCTGAGAGGGCACAATCTGCTGGTGCATGCCCATAAGTTGAGATGGTGGGCCTTGCTGGGGCTGGCCTTGCATGTTGCCCAGGTTCACCTGAGGAACCCCAGAACTACCAGCTGGTTGGTTGTTCATGTTGCCATGAATTCCCATGAGGCCAGGCTGCATCATATTTGGTGGCCCGTGGGACACCTGCATCTGGTTTTGAGGAGGACCAGCTCCTTGACCACCTTTAAAAAGAAAAAAAGAAAGAAAAATTTAAGTTTCAGAAAGAAATATTGTTATCTTAATGTTATTAAGACACTCGAATTACCTTACTTAGAAAGATATCCATCATCCATATATCCACTCACCAATATAAATGTGCTATATGAGACATATCTGCAGCGAGTCTATCTATGGAGATGCAATACAGAGTAACTGTTTACATTTTCTATCATCACACATCTTTATTCCTGTGTGGTGACTTAAAGGTAATATTTTAAAAATCAAAATTTCCTCTTTTAGATTAAAGAGAACGACAGCATCTCACTGTTTTAATATGACTTTAGCTACCTTATTTATGAAGAAAATGCACAAAAAGTGCTGTAGACTAAATAAGCCAGGGAAACAAAGAATGTGTCTTATTCTCAGGAAAACCTCAACAATACTGAAAATACATTTAAAAATATTTCTTGGAAAACTATCACTCTCAAAGTGCTATGTGAGGCCAGCAATACAGGTCAGCGGCATGAGCACCTGCCTGGCAGGTGTGAGGTTGTGAGTTCAATCCCTGGTACAGAAAGACGGAGGGGGGGAGAAGGAGAGGGAGAGGGAGGGGAGAGGGAGAGGGGGAGGGAGAGGGAGGGGAGGGGGGAGAGGGAGAGGGAGAAAGAGAAGGAGAAGGAAGAGAAGGAGAAGGAGGAGAAGGAGAAGGAGGAGGAGACAATGCTATGTGTGTAGTATCTAGATGCTGGCACTTTAGAGAAAACACTTTCCAAGGACTGACCTCCTCCATCTCAACATGATAAAAATTACTTACACCTGATCTGGAAGCTGATCAAACTTTAGTGGTAGTCAACTGACTAGATGATTTATCTGGAAGATGCAGACAGAAGAATGCTAAAATTTCCATGACCCTACCCTGTGGCAGCCCTACTGGCCCACTTGGGACATGTTCTATTATTCCAGTTATTTCTAATTTAGACAAAAGGAAATGGCTAGCCCACTGTAACGTTTATTTATTGGTGGGTCTGTGGGGGTTCTCTTTAGCAACTTGTGTTATTCCTACCCTATTCCCCAGCCTTTTTGGTGCTGGCTACTGAACACAGTGCCCTGTTCATGTTTGCATGTACCTTGAGCTATAACCCAGTTCATCTCCTTTTTTAACTGAATATATGCAAATGCTTATTTTATCCAACCTCTTTTTTTTGTTATTTTGGTCTGTTTGAGACTGGGTCTAGCTAATGCATTCAGGCTCGAATTTGCAACAATCCTCCTGTCTTACCCTCCCAAATGCTGGGATTACAGGCATATGCCATCACTTCTGGCTTATTTTTCAATTTTGAATGGAGAATAAACAGTAAAAGTCATAAAGAAGCCATTCTAGCCAGAGAGCCAGGGGACAAATTATCTCTTGTTTATACTAGCTATACTTTTCCTAAACCCCAAGGAAGACTTTCTAAGCCAGTTTATAAACTCATCTTAAACCCCATAACCATTGTATATGCTACATATGGTGCAATTAATAGCATATAATCATCCAACCTATAATTATTTATTGGGTACTTAATAGATACAAGGTACTTCCTTGGTGCTGCAGCAATATCAATGGAGACCTGCCCCTTTGGAGAATAGCTGGCAAGAGACACAATACAAGGAGATAAGAATTTATTTTAGGAAACAGTAAAAGTTAACAAGAGTAATAAAATAGAGTAACAGAACAGAAAATGACAGACAAAGAATAAGTGCTATTATAGACAGGTTAAATGAGAAAAACCAAAACAAATGGCCTGGGGATGTACAGCAAAACACATTTGCCTAGCAAGCCCAAGGTCTTGGGTTCAATCGCCAGTAATGCAAAAACAAACCCAAAGACCAAGTCACACAAAAACAAAGATAGGTTCATATGGAGGATAGCATACAAAATAGCTGTGCTATGATAGAGGAATTTTATGAATTTTAACATTTTAAAACTTCTTATAAAAATTAGTTCACATAACTCAGGATGTGATTCTCTATTAATCTAGGACAAGTCAAGGAGTTTGCCCTGTTGTTCTCCAGACTGAAATGTTTTTCCTCTGTAAGTGAATTTTTCTTACTCTATAGTGATTTTACTGAAAGTTGTGACAACTTAGCTAAATTAACTCCAAGTGCTGAGAGGAGTTCAGAAAACATTTGAGCAGTATCAGTCCAAACTGCTTGAATGAAAAAGGGTAAAAGGATTAGTCAGGTGGTTCCCAACAACCAGATACCCAGAAACATGAAGTTTGGGATTATGCAATGCTGTTTTGGTGGGATCTTTTTTTTTTATTGGTACCAGGGATTGAACTCACAAATGCCTGTTTGCGAGACAGGCGCTTATGCCGCTGAGCTAAATTCCCAGCCCCTGCAATACTGTTTTGTAACACTACTTTTTACCCATTCTACTGTATCTTATTTCCTTTTCAAAATTTCTTACTATCTACAATATACTTATTAAATCTGAAAAATACTATACTATGTACCAGAATAAATAAAGTATAAACAAAGCTAACATTTTTACTACACCGAGATTTTTAAAAATTATACAGTTATGCTATATGCCTACTTATCTTTGTATTTACTATTTCCTTTACCAGAAAGGCCTTTAGACTATATGAGCAAGCTCTTATTCAGGGTCAGAAAACTATGGCATGGGGGCCAAATCAGTACATTGATAGTTTATACATAAATATTTGGAACACTATCATACTCATTTAGGCAGAATTTAGTAGTTGCAATAAAGGCCATATAACCTAAAATATTTACTACCTGGCCCTTTTCAGGCAGCGGTGGGTGTGGGTATGTGGATTAACTGTTTTAACTCAAGTTCCATCTCACTTTCATAGTTTGTTTCCAGGGTCCTGAGACATTTGCCAATTCTCAGTTATTGTTCTAAAAGACTGGAGTATTTATACATCGAAAAAAGGCAATATACCAGGATTAATTAACCTGTATATTTATTTTCTATCAAGGTATGTATCACACACTGGTGACTACATGCCAAAAAAGTTACAGAAAACAAACCTGCATGCTGGACATTTTGATTCGCTTGTAGCTGGGGAGCTCCTGAATTCCCAGGGGTGGTTGCTGTGGTGGAAGGCACCTGACCTTGCATAAAGTTCGGATTGGCCTGTCCTGCTGAGAAGCCAGGTGGGAGGCGTTTAGGCATTCCTTAATAGAAAACAATGAGTAAGGCAGTTACCTAGCAAATTTATACTCTTGCTTAGATATGGAATGAATAAGGAAGGATGAGCTGCATGAAGCCTCCACTGGCTTAGCTCTCTCTGTCACACAGGTAGGATCTTTAATAATAAGGTTGGGAAAGATGGTTAAAAAAATCAACACAATCTCTTACATGAGCATTGTCAAAATGAAAAAGAAATACTGAAAAATTTATACTTAGAACATGCCAAGGAAAAGATGGCAATCTGCTCCCTAAATGTGATCTGAAGTCACGCCACAGCAAGGTTTGAGGGCTCACTTTTCTCTGTAATACAATGAATTTCAATACTTTATAGACTTTAACACAGGCACCAAAGCAGTATGCTAAATTCTCTTATAGTCAAACAAATTGATATGAAATACTATAAAACAAAGAGCTGGGTCCTGATATCAAGGTTAAGTGATTTTTCCCTCCTCACTCTGAGAGAAATGGATGACAATCTCCTTTGCAGAAAATTTCCTCCCAATGTTATGCTTGTCTCTTTGGAAGGGACAGGAGATTAAAAACAGTTCACAGAAGCTTCAAAGTGAGGCTACATTAAACTTATTATTTGCTTTCCCCTCATAATGTTTGCTTTGATTCTGACAGCTATGGTACCAAAAACCATGATCTAATGAAATCTTACTCAAGTATCACTTCCTTTTAGGAAGGCCTAATTTTATAAAATAAATTTGTAATAAGCAGAATCTCAGACCCAATCAGTTTTTATAATATAGGCCTTGATGTGGCCAGATCACCTAGGTGAGCATATCATCTACTCTGTGAAAGAATTAAGAACTAAATCTCACTTAAATTTTTCTTGTATTTGTTCATTTATTTTTTTAAGGGCCAAATTTTCAATGCCTTGAAAAACTCTTTGTAGACAAACATACATTTGTCCTTTCTTTAGCAGTGACAAGTCCCCATTTGCATGCTTGCATTGTAATTCAATCAGTATTCACGTTTACAGATTGGACTATACCGCTTCCACTGATCCAAGGCCAGATGCCCAGAACAGTGAAATTTGGAGCTGAAACATTCTTGCATTTTATAAAAACTTTTCTTAGGATTCAAATATTAGAGCCTTCATGTCAATAAAACTATCAGACAGTAAAAAGACTGATGAGCAACTTAATTTCACCAGAAACCATGGGAACATGCCTTTGCTATGTTGCATTAAAGATGCAAGGGTTTTTTTCTGGGTAGGCAATGGGTGTCTTTTGGTGGGGATATGCTTATCACATGACAATATTACTGACATTCTCTATACCTTACTGAAAAGCTCCAAGCACATTCATGTGCACTACATCAATGATTAATAAGAATAAATAATAAACATGGAGATGGATAAGTTTTACTGTAATCGTTTTACCTCTCACACATTAAGTTCCATTGCTTTTTCTTCATACAAGAGGCACCTTACAAAATAAATAAATAAATCTCCTTTAGGTATAACTAGTGGAATTCCCTCTCTAAGGAGCAGGCATTGGCATTATAAAGCTATAAAAGTCAATGATTTCTGAATTTATTCCCCTTTAATACTTTAATCAAATGTAACAAATACCATGCTTAATATTTTACTAACTAGGATTATCAGAATTGTTAACTAGAAGGGCATTTTCCCCAACAAGACTTGTATTTATCCTTTCATTTTTGCTATACTGTATAACCTTAATTTTTTCAACAGTTGAGAAATTTAAGTTCTTAATAAAATGCATGTTTTTTCTGGACAATTTACTGGTATAAGATTAATCAAAAAAGTTTGAAAAACAAAATTTCTATATTGAATTTTACCTGTATTTTTATCCAGAGAGCTAGCTTATATGTAACCAGTTAAGACACTGCATAATGTATCAAGATGATAGTGCATCAAGTTAACTGAGTTATATCAAATTAACCACCACATCACAAAACCAATTATGTCCTTATTTCACTTCCTCTATTAATGCTAAAAACTGAAGTTCTACTCAGATCTATCTCTAGCAAATTTACCAATATAAATAGCTTCAGTGTTCCTCACCTCCTAGGCCTGGATGTAAACTCTGTGGCCCCTGGTTTGGTGGTTGCTGCTGCATCACCATGAAGTTAGGTGGCACATTTCCCTGTTGAACCATAGGATTCCGACCTGGAGAGCTGACGGGCTGCTGAAATCCCTGGGGAAGTGGGTTATTTTGAGGTGGCCTTGGTCCCATCTGCTGCTGAGTTTGGTTAACCGTTGGGGAGGATGCAGGGGATCCCTGCTGGAAGGAGGAGGGTGAGGAGGCAGGAGACTTGTTGGTGAGGTGGGGCTGCTGCAATGGGGTTGGGACCCTAGAGGGCCCTCCCTGCATACTCTTCATCTGAGGAGCTGTGAACTGGCCTGGGTTGCTCATCTGAGGAAAGTTTGTATGGGCTTGTGAGGCTTGCTGGCTGCCAAAGGGATATGGAGGGGGAGGGTGGGAAGGTGTCTGTACCGTGGCTAAAGATGGTCTTGCCTGGAGTTGCTGTTGCATTGGGCCAGGCAAGGGAGACTTCTTCCACCCCTGGTTTGCAGTCATTGTGCCCAGAGAACCCTGGGCTGGAGGTGGCTGAAGGGCTCCAGAAGGCAGCTGGTTCCAGCCTGGAGGAACAGGCACCTGAGTTGGGGCAGTAAACTGGGGTCGAATCCCCTGTGGCTGTTGTTGCTGATGTTGCTGTGGGGGTCTGGCCTGCATTTGTTGCTGTTGCTGCTGCTGCTGCTGTTGCTGCTGCTGCTGCTGCTGTTGTTGTTGTTGTTGTTGCTGCTGCTGCTGCTGCTGCTGCAGCTGGGGAAAATTAGCTGGGTTCATTTGTCTGTTCACAGGAACAGGCTGCATTGGATGATGTGGAGGAGCTAAAGATCCTGAGGGGTGACTCTGCTGTGGTATATGGAGCCCAGAGAGAAGTGGATCCATTGCATCTATTTAAAGATAGCCAAGAAAGCAATAATTAACATACTGCAACCTAGATCCTAGAGCAGTAGCCTGGATCTTCAGGTACCATTCATGTTCATGAGCACCTTCTATGTGTAAGAGCATAATCCAATGATGATTGAAAAGATGGAATTCTGCTTTAAAAAGAACTCATGGTCCAACAGTGGATTTAAGAGCCAAACATAAAATGTGGACAGCAGTAGTTTTCAAATCATATTTTTGGGAACTCTGTTTATTACTGTTATAAGAAAATGAAACAAAATAGTTGATTAGGTTGCAAAACACTGAATCAAAAACCTTAGGCAAGTTTCTTCTCCACTGTAAAAGTTTCTAAAATGTTCAGTGTTTCTTTTTTTTGGTACTGGGAATCCAACTTACCTAATGTTCCTCAGGCAGGTGCTATGCCATTAAGCTATATTCCCAGCCCTATTGTTTCTAGTACATTCATTTTGAATCTCAAAAAGGCAGAGTGGTAAAGTACCACACAATTACAAAATTTACTTGACTACAGAGTTCTGTTATGCAAGACTAAGTAGGCCAGTGCATGACTTTATGAATGTTGACAGCTGGGTTTGATAGGATACACTGTAAACCCAGCACCTGGTGAGGCTGAGGTAGAGGGATCAAAGGTTTGAGCCAATCTAGGCAATTTAATCACTTAGTGAGATCCTGTCTCCAAATCAAAAATAAAAACAGACTGGGAATGTAGTGCAGAGTGACGTGCTGGGTTCAATCTCCAATCCACACACAACCACAGTTATTTATGAATGTTAGAATATAACTGCTAAGAGTATAGTGACAGAACGCAGGGTGTAGTGGCCCCACATCTCTAATCCCAGTATTTGAGAGTCTGAGGCAGGAGGATTGCTAAGTTCAAGGCCAGTCTGGGCTACCAAAGGAGTTCAAGGCCAGCCTGAACTGCATAGTGAAACCCTGTCTCAAAAAACAAAACAAAAACAAAAAGTGTAATAACAAAGTTGTGAGATAAAAATGGTAACATTTTGTTTGATTGACTGACTGACTAATTTTTGGTTATGGGGATCGAACACATCACTTAGTGCTTGCCAGGTAGGTGCTTATGCCACTGAGCTATATCCTCTGCCCATTGTTTTGTTTTGGAAACAGGGTCTTGCTATGTAGTTGGGGAGGGCCTTGAACTTACTATGCAGCTCAAGGCTGATCTTGAACTTGGTCATTCTCCTGCCTTAGCCTCCTGAGTGCTGATATTACAGGCATGTGCCACCATGCCTGGCTGGAAGTTGTAATGTTTATCTTGAATAAGTCAAGCTTGATTTTGTAAAGGTAGTATTAAACATGGCAGTTGGGAATTTAACATCAGAGAGCAGAGCTTTATAATCATCTAAGAAGTTCCACATTCTTCGACCCTCACAGATTGGTAGCCATTACCTGACTGAGAAGCAGGGCGAGGGGTCCTGGGCTGCTGTTCTGGATTGGTGCCTGGTGCCATCATGGAAGATGACATGTTTCCACTCTGGGGTATCACAGCAGTAGCAGGGTTGGTCATCCTTATTAATCCTAGGGAAAAAAAAATCCCTATAATCATATACGGGATTTGTCACTAGGGTGACATTTTTCTATTTTGTACTGAAAATTCTGGCTTCATGAGAGATTATGAATTCTAACTTCAATCCTCACACAGATCCAAGGCAAGATTTCATCTTTTATTCTTTTCTGGCCATTAAAACTCACATCTCTTAGCACTCGTCAAATCTCTTTAAATTTTCTTGTTTGACTTTTGCTCTGGTGAGTTCCTCTGCTTTCTTATAAGCTCACCTATGCATTAAATGTTATATATTATCTTGAATTTTTAGATCGTTTGTAGTTAAAGAGGGAAGTAGCATACACATTTGTCTGTTGAAAGTGAATTTATTGATGAGGAATCCCACCTGATTTTTCAAAGACTGTACACAGTAAGAAAAGAGATGACAAACAGGTTTCATTGGCTGACAATGAGCTTCCTATTCCTGGAAGTTTTCATGTTGACTACATGCTCAGTAGTGAAACTATAAGGTGTATTTTTATGGGTATAAATTTGGACCAGATTTGTGGTTCACACCTGCAAGTGGTTTTGTTCCCAGGGGAGACTTAATAATGTTTGGAGATATTTTTAGTTGTCCCAGTTGCAAGGAAGGAACAGTGATGTTTCTGGAATCTGGTGGATAAAGGCCAAGAATACTACTAAACATTACACAGGACACCTCCTTATAGCAGAAAATTACTGACATAAAATATCAATAGTATTGAGACTGAAAATCCCTGCTTAAAGGTTTACTATAGCATTGCCACAAATTTTCTATAAGGCTATGAAAAAATAGGATACAGATTTAATGTTAGTTGCAGAAAAATTCTGCTTATCAACTAACTTTCTATGGCCAATTGGTAAGGGCGTAGGGCCAAGAAAACCAATAAATCAAGATTTCTTAGCTACACAATATCGAAGTCATTTATTATTGTTTTAGAGGGATTTAAGGTCACTTTCCCTAGAATAATCTGTTTAGTTTAACCTAATATTAAATTTTGTTTATATACTTCAAATTCCAAGAGACAAGTAAAATGAGAAATTCTAAAATATGCAATATGGAGGGCTGGGGATACAGCTCAGCACTAGAGTGCTCACCTTGCGTGAAGCCCTGGATTCAATCCTCAATATTACACACGCATATGCACACACACACACACACACACACACACACACAAAGTAGTTTGTGTGTGCATGCTTGCACACACAAAAGATAACTGAGGATTAAAATGTTACTGTGACTAGAAACCATCACTAACTGATTATTTGTAGAACTTTTACTCTGTATTACCACTAACTTAACCTGATTTTAAGTTTCCTATGTTGGTAAGGAACTACAGCACTATAACCCACAATGCCTAGACATGCTTATAAATATGCTTGGTATTGGTCAGATACTAGCCTGAGAAAGCTTACTATTAGTGCATTAGCCACTTAAATTTATCAGTATATTTATTTACATAGTATCTAGAGTATCACTTGGTATTATGGTTGATACACTGTGTCAACTTGAGAAGTTTAGAAATTTAATTGAGAGAGTCCACAGGGAGCCAGAATCCTTACTTTGTAAATACCCGCATCCTGTGGAAGAGGAAGATAGGGATATTTTGTGAGTGCTATACTGGCCCTGAGGGAGGGGAGTGCCACATACAATATAAGGGAGAAGAGGCTTGTTCCCCCTTTTGCTCTGGCTGCTGCCTTGAAGTGCTGTCCCAGTGCCATGCCACCCTGCCTTGTAGCCAGCTGATTATGGACTGAAGCCTCTCCAAATAGTGAGCTTAATAAAGCTTTCTTTTCTTCATTTTGAGTGTCAGGTATTTTGTCCCAGCCACGAGAGAAGAGTAACCAAGACACTCGGGAAGTTATCTTTTCAACCAGTTGATTCCTGAATTGAATAAAGTTGATAAATTTGTCATTTTTATATTATCTTAAAACAATTTTTTTTTCTCTTTTTCTTTTTTATCGGTACCAGGGATCGAACTCACGACTGCCTGCTTGCAAGGCAGGTGCTTATGCCGCTGAGCTAAATCCCCAGGCCCCAATTTTTGGTCATCTTGTATTTAAATAATTGGACTGGAAAGTGATTGATAATCATTTATAAGTGGGAGTGTTAAAATTTTAAGCCTGAAGGGAATCTATAGCACTGTTTCTAGGATAAAATGTTTTCAGGCAACTAAGGTCAGAAAATATTAAGTCCTTTGACAGAAGCTGAAACTAGAACCTAGATTTCTCAGTGCCAGGTTTACTCATTATTTCACTAAGTATATACAACTTGGCTAGGTTCTTTCTCTTCATTCTGCTTCTAGCAGTGTTCTAGTAGTGGCAACTGTATCACCTATAGTTTTACATCAGGATATTTTAAGGCCAAATGCTTGGGCTTCTGTGAGTAATTATATCTATGCACAAAGTTACTGGCCTGGGCATTTTCCATCCCACTATGTAGTATTCCATGTTAGCCCCCAAACCCAGATTTTGACATACTAAAAAAACAAAACAAAACAAAACAAAAAAACAAAGAAATGAGGAAATGTTCATTGCATGGGTGGGCTCATCTACCTTCAAGCAGGAACTCAAAACAAGGTAAAGTATAGTAGAACAGCTTGTGAATTGAGTTCCTCAAAAAATTGAGTGGTATTTCTTCAAGGTGTACTGTGGCAGGGAGTGAATGGGATGACTGGGTAGTTCCAGGCTTTTACTGTGCAACCATAGTGGCTATGCTTTTCTGTTTTGAGCAAGGGGTCTTGCAACAGAAAAGGTTTGAAAACCACCAATATAGTGAAAAGAGTTGCTAAACTTTGTTAAACTGGTAATTAGGACATCTGCGATATTAGGCCACTATTACTTAATTCTGAACAAATCATTTTTCATGAATTTTATAGCTTTCTGTGCTTTAAAATAATGAGTCAACTCAATTTGAACAGTGTATCAATCACAGAATATTAAGTTCAATTTCTGAAAAAGAAATTTCAGGATTACTAGAAAAGGAAGCGGTTTGTAACTCTCCCAAATTATAAATCCATAAAAACACATGGTATCCCCTATTTACGGATTCCACAAAAGCACACGATAATACTTAGCTTAAAAGTTCTTGGCCTCAGAGAAAAGTGGGACATTTCCTACTATACTATAAACACCTTGAGATTAGAAAATGTTTTATTTCTTGTTTTTTGTTTTATTTTATTCATTTCTATTTCCAGCACTTAGCATATGTCTTGTCAGATATACATTGAGCCATGTGAATAACTCACATGTTATTTTAGTAAATAGAATGTGGATGTACCATTGAGCTCCAACCAATCTTTAAAGACCTAATGATCATACCTTAACAAACCAGTTAGAAAACTAGTAAAATGTCAAACTAGGAAACTAGTAAAATGTCATACCATTAAGGAGAAGGTCTTACCTGGACCACCTGCCATGGGAAATCCTGCCTCCATTCTAACTGAATTTCCAGCTCCCATGGGACCATTTATTCTCACATCTTGGCTTCGGTTCTGAGCCAAAGCCAGGTTGATAGCACCTTCCCCTGAAAATGAGTCAAATTATAAAAAATAATCATCAGAATAAAATCCGAATTTGATTTAAAGAGGTACATAAGATATAGCTTTAGTTTTCTGTATTTTTGAAGGATTATGGTAACTTTACCACCACAAAAAAAAGGTGGGTAATCTTACATGTGTCTCTCTTCAGTCCATCTATGCAGGTTTACTAACGTGAAACACAAAGGCATAACCAGTTCTACTTCTGCTTACAGTAGGGAAAATGGGCAATTATTAATAATGCTTAATCAACTGAATATTTTCAACTACATCACTAATTTGTGTGTGTGTGTGTATCAGCACACACAAGAAAATACATTCTCAAAAACTCAAAATTCTAGATTTTCTTTGGGAAATTTATAACCAGCAGGTAGGGATATGTGTAGGTTTAACAGAGAAAAAAGATATGATGCTACAGGTACACTGTTATACTTGTGACTAAAATGGGAAATTCAACAACTGAAATATATATATAGTTTTTTGGTTTTTGTTTTGGTCTCTTTTAGACTGGGTCTCGCTATGCAGTTCAGGTTGGCCTTGAGCTCACTTTGTAGCCCAGGCTGGTCTTGATTTACAATGATCCTCCTGTCTCAGCCTTCTGAGTGATGAGACTACAGGCATATATCACTGTGCATCTATCCAGCTATCTATAAACAATTGCAATATAAAAAGATTCCTAGCACGGAAATTCATGCAAAGCAGTAGGTTGCTCTTATTGTACATCTAAGATGCTTGATGATAAAACCATCATTTGTATAAGATTTTGTTTCTGCTTTTGGGGATGCCGTAGATTGAATCCAAGGTCTTGTACATGCTAAACATGGATAATATGTCAACTCCTAGTTCCTCTACAGGGTTTTTAATACTCACAAAATTTTACCCCTTTGGAGTTTCAGAATAGCCTAACAGGTAACACACTAAAAGTGTCCCAATTAAATGGACCCTTAACTTAGAGGCAACAGAAAAAGGGTTTCTAAAACAAAGTTTAGAATGCTACTTGTGCTTAACCCATAATTTTGACTATTACTACTATGGAGGACATCACCACCTTGTGGACAGTTAAAATATAGTTAGCTTGTGACTAAGGAGTTGAAAGGCTGCATTTCAAAAGTCCTGCCATACTATAAAGTCTTGGTTTACAGAAAGATAAAAAAGCAGAACGAAAATGAAGGTATGACAGTTTCCTCCATTGATGTAGGTCAGTTTTCTGTGTGTATTTTAAGCAGAGAGGTTGGCTGAACTTAGGGAATAACCAAAAAGGGAATAATCACTGGGGTATACAAGATACTCAGACTTGTCTATGAGTTAAAAGAGGAAGA
Source organism: Cavia porcellus (assembly GCF_034190915.1). Taxonomy (NCBI): domain Eukaryota; kingdom Metazoa; phylum Chordata; class Mammalia; order Rodentia; family Caviidae; genus Cavia; species Cavia porcellus. The sequence goes on along the minus strand of NW_026947488.1, from coordinate 26,520,017 downwards.
GAATATAGATCTGGAGAGTTTTCACCAATAAGAAGTAATTTAAAATAAGATATTTTAAGCAGAAAGAATTCTTGAAACAGTATCTGATCATGTCACTCCTTTACTTAAAACTACTCCATTGTTTCCCACTGTTTTAGAAATAAAAGCCAAAGTTAACAGAAAATACAAAGCCTCCATATCTAGTCCAGTACTAATCAGCAGAAACATGAGTCACACATGTAATACAAAATTTTCTAGAAGCCACGGTACAAAAGATAAAAAAAGAACAGATGAAATTAACTATACCATTTTACTGAACCTAGTACATTCACTATATTATTGTTTCAGCATATAATCAATACAAAAGTTACTAATAGAATATTTTACATTGTGTGTGGGTATACTTACAACATGTCAGTGTGGACTAGTTTCAGTGCTCAACAGCCACATATGGCTTTTGGAAACCGTATCAGACAGCCCAGATCTAGCTCTTGCCTTACCTCTATAATCTCATCTCACATTATTTTCTTCTTCAATAATAAAGGTTTAGCCTCACCATTTTTTAGATTCTGAGCCATGCAAAGCAGCATTTCACCTCAAGGCCTTTCCATGTACATGTTGTTCCCTCTGCCTAAAAACAGTTCTCAGCATTCTTCCCATAGCCAGCTTCTCACTTTTCATGTAATCTTAAATGTCACTTTCCCAAACAGGCCTCCTTCACCATCTTATCCAAGGTCAGGTCACCCTTATCAGAACATCTTACTATTTCTTCATACCACATTCTATGAAATTACTTTTTCACTTGTTTTCTTATCTGCTTTCCCATCACCATGGAAGTTAATTATAAATCTGCTTTAGTTTTTTACATATATTCCAGAAAAATAACATTCCTTTTCACTTCTGAAAGTGTCCTGAGTTAGATGATAAATTTGTAGTGTCACCTAACTATATCCTTTATATATAGAAAAGGTACCTGGCACACAGTAGGTGCTCATTAGCTATGAGCAACCATCTTAGAAGCTTAATTAAGTAACTCAGCAGTTTTCCATTATGGGGTGTAAAGGACATGCCCTTAGCTCTCTAGGATATTGTCCATAGTAAATTTAACTGATTCAGCAGGGGGCCAGGGTCTTTACTTGGTAAACATTCTCAGCCTATACAAGAGGAAGGGATGGAGATGGTGTGAGTGCCATGGCTACCCTAACAGGCACAGACTGTTGTTTGCTCTTATCACTTTCTGTTTCTGCCACAGCTGCCATGAATGGTGTCCCCTGCCTTGCAGCCAGCTGAGTGTGGACTGAAACCTCCACAAACTGTAAGCTAAATAAACCTTTCCTTTGTTTTGAGGGACAGGTATTTTGTCTCAGCAACAAAAGACAAAATGCATTTCTAGAAAATCTCGTATCCTATAAATAAAACTCTCACACTGAAAAATAGGTTTGATGGAAAAAACAGGATTGGGGCGTACTTAAAACCTATGAGGCTTTGTAATTACAGTTCTAATATAAACAATAATTAGTGAAGCACAATACTTTAAAACAATGGAGTAGAAATGCCTGGTTAAAGGTGCTGACCCAGTAGTCCTCTGAAGCAGCAGAAAGTATAAAAGAAAGCACAATCCTCATAAGCAAAGAGCCATGCAAGGCTGGGATGCATGTCTGGGGAAGGTACTGAATGTAAATTCCAAATTCTTTTTTTTTTTGTACCGGGAATGGAACTTACAACCCTGCACTTGCCAAGCAGGTGCTTATGACACTCAGTTAAATCCCTAGCCCGTAAATTCTAATTCCTATTTTTTAAAAAAATAGAGATGAAATAATTCCACCCGTGAAGTGGATGAACTAAAAGCTTTTTATCTTTTTTTTTTTTTTTTGGTCTTATTCCTTTTCATTGGTACCGGGGATCGAACTCACGACTGCCTGCTTACAAGGCAGGCGCTTATGCCACTGAGCTAAATCCTCAGCCCCAAGGCTTTTTATCTTAATGCTACATCTTCTCTATTGGGGCTGGAGCTTAGCTCAGTGGCACAAGTGCCTGCTGGGCAAGCATGAGGTCATGAGTTTGATTCCCAATACAAAAAAATAAACAAACTGCTTTGTGACATCTTAATGACAATATAATTCCATTCCCACTATACTAGCTCCCCTTGTTTTATTTTTAATAGAAAAAAACCTACATATGAATAAACACAATTTCTACATTACACTGTTATTTTCGTAGTTGCCAAATGTGTATAAACTAATTGATGTCAGAACACTTATGGCTTCCAAACTTGCCAGTCAGAGGTTTACAAACTTCATCCTAGGGTCCTAATCTAGCCCACTACATATTTATTTCAATAAAGTGTTACTGGAGCTCAGCCAGATTCATTCATTTACGTATTACCTATAGCTGTTTTTGCCAAATCACAAGAGCGAAATATGTGACACAGCTATTATAGCATACAAAGCCAAAAAATATTACTCCTGGTTTTTTATAGAAAAGCTTGTAGACTTTCGTTTTTGAACATCATGAACTTACAGGAAGGTCGTTAATGTCCTCAGAAAACTCAGATTTATGATTACTCTTCCCAACTCCCTGGCCAGAACTCAAAACAGGAAAGGTACAAGGAGTATTCTTTAGTGGAGAATACACTGTTGGAGGAATAACCTGTTCCTGGAGTCCAGCAGACTCCATGACAATAACAACACTTCCTCTTCAACTAGAAAAAGTCGTTATCCCATTCCCAGGTTCAGAACAGTCACAGCTTTCCCACCTGCCTTAATTCTCAGGACTGTGGAAAGTGAGAAAGGGAGACCACATGGGACACGTGAGATAAAAAGCTGGATAACTTCTAGTATTATGGTAATCATTGTTATTTATAAATTTCATAAAATATATATTACCTATTTTACTTCCTTGCTAGTAACTTATCTTTTAATTTATGGCTATAATATTAAAGGAGAGCTAGTATTTTGCCCTTTCAAGATCCTGTAGCAAGTAGGTCTGATTAAGAAATTAGGGCTTTCTTCTCTAGCAAAAACCCCTATCAGTTAAGGTTTGAAGGCTCTTTTAACTCAGGTATATAGATGCCAGGTGTAGTGGGACATGCCTGTAATCCCAGCACCCAGGAGGCTTGAAGAAGAAGGATTTTAGAGAGTTCAAAGCCAGCCTGGGCTACATAGTGAGTTCAATGTCAGCTTCAACTACATAGCGTTGTCTCAAAAAATAAAAACAAAAATAAAATTCAGGCACATATCTGGAGTTTTTCTAAGAAAGAAAAAACACTATATACTCTCTCAAGAATAAACAGGTTATATGCTGTTATTTTACCCAATAGTTGTTTGACTTCGCTTTATTCAACAGTTCATCTTACAGACTACTGTGAATTAATTTTACTTTTCTAAATCCTTTTCTGTCTTGGTTACTTTTCTCTCATTGTTGAGACAAAATACCTGATGCCCAAAGTGAAGCAAGGAAAAGTTTATTTAGCTTATAGCTTTTGTCGAGGTTTCAGTCCCTACTCAGCTGGCTCCAAGGCAGGGTAGCATGGCTGTGGGGCAACCTTTCATGGTGGGTGCATGCAACAAGATTGAATAGGGCAAAAAAGAGAAGACCATATCATCTTCCCTCCTTTATACTATATGTCCATTACCTGCCCCTGGGCAGGTGCAGCACTCACATCACCAATCCCAGCAGTAGACTTAGCCGCCTTCATAGCTGCCTGAGGCTGTGGGAGGATACTTACATCATTACACTTTTAGGTGATTCAATAACATTTTCATAATAAACTGGTTACTGTTTAAGTCATTATTTCCTCATTTGTCAAGTGATAAAACTACTTTTATTTCTCAATCTACAAATAACTCTAAATAATCTACTGTCCCTCTTGGGGCACAGTAACCTATAATTCTAGACTGTGTAACGTATGACAAACTTTTCAGCTGCTGAAGTTTCATTGAGCATCTAGGTTATAAGTGAGTATAGGGTCAGCAGGGCTTGGGCCATAAGCACAAAGAAAGGCTGGAATCACTGGTTGCCACCTTGTTTGTATCAACATAGGAGGAAACAAGACAACTCTGGTTCACTGGGTTCCCCAAAGAGAAGAAATTCCCATGTGCTCTACAATTGGTATTTACATCTGTCATAAGTTTGTCTCCCTTACTAAAGTCATGAGCTCCTTTATGCTCATAAAATCAAGGATTGTATTTTATCATTAAAGCAACTGTTAAAAAAAGTAGTACTATTATATGCTTCCTTTATTTTCATTCAACACGTCTGCTAAAGAGCCTAACATGTAGTAGGCAAGATAGAATTACAAAAGTTAGCAAAATCAGACTTGGTCCCTGCCTCACAGTCTATCAGTGAATAAAATAATAACCAAATGATTGCTTTAATGAAAGCATAAGATAAATGATCTGAGATAAATAATGAGACTTTTGTGAGAATGTATTAGTAAGGTCTCTGACATACGTTCGGAAAATACAGTTTCAAGACTTAGGCTAGTACTAGAAGGCTGAGTAGATACTAACTAGGAGAAAGGAACTGGACTTCATATACAGAGGAAATCAATGTAAAGGACCTGTGGGAGATGACAAAAATTGTGTGTTCAAAGGTTGAGAAACTAGAAAAGAGAGAGGAAGAGAGTAGAGTTATTCAGATAAGGCTGGATAGAGTTTAGTCTTTGGGTTTTTTTTCTTTCTTTGATGGTGGGGATCGAACTTGTGACCTTGTGCTTGCCAGGCAGGTGGCTTGTGCCAGTGAGCTAAATACCCAGTTAGTCTTTATTCTTTGAATAACAGCAAGCAGGGTTTTAAGCTCGGTTTAGATGTGTGTGTCTGTGTTGGCGATATTTCTGTTTTGAAAAGGGTCCAGTAAAAGCGTCTGAAAAATAATCATTGCTATAAAAGGACTATTAGGGCCTGCTAACCTGTTAGATGAATGATGAAAATATTAAAAGTTTGTTTGGTAGAAGGAAGCAATTGAAATTGAATAGTCTTTTTTTCCCCCAGTATAATAATGGAGATTAAATCCAGAACCTTTGCACTGAACTGTATCCCCAGCTTTTTAAAAATTATTTTTATTGAGACAGCTCTTGCTAAGTTTCCCAGGCTGGGTTTGAACTTGGTGTCTTCCTGCCTTCATTTCTTGGAGTGGTGACTTTATAGGAGTGCATGACTACGTTGGGTAAAATTATGTATTCTTTAAAAGACCAATCAGTTCTGGTCAGGGTACTAGTGAAATTAGTCTGAGATGGATGGCCAAAATTAGCCAAAGAAAAGAGACTGTGGGTAGAGATGCTGAAAAACTGGAGCTCAGTATAGAGCCTCAATTTCTCTTTATCCTGAGGTGTTACAATATAAAGCACAGGTTACATGTATTACTTGGCATTCTGAAGCAAAAGAACAGACAAATCAGCACGGGAAATACACTAAATTCTGTTGTATTTTGGTCAAAATGGGCACATAGCAAAGTAAAAAGACCTTCAATCTGAACGGAGAGAATCCCCAAATCCCGAAGCTGCTGGTTGTTGCTCTGAGCCAGGATCCGTAGCCGCTCAGCTGCTTCCCGAGGGATGTTGAATGTCACACGCACACTGTTCCATGGCTCCACTTTCTGTACCTTTAGCTTGCTGGATTCTTGGTCATAAATAAAAAAGAATAGTATTAGTAATGTTTAAATTACTAGAACACAGGGAATAAGGAAAATGTAAGACTTCAGTGTTAAGCAGACTTCAAATGTAATCCCACCTCTGTCATTTAGTACCTGAGAGACCCAGAAGAGGTTTTTTTTTTCTCGTCTTTTTCCTTTTTATGGGTACCAGGGATCAAACTCACGACTGCCTGCTTTCAAGGCAGGTGCTTATGCCGCTGAGCTAAACCTCCAGCCCCTAAGAAGGGGTTTTTTAATGACACCTTTTTCTCCTCTAAATCCATGAAAAACTAATAGTGTATATGCAAAAAGAAATTTAGCTTAGTACCTGACACACCATAGGTACTGAATGAATGAAAAGATGATGAGGTAAAGAATATATATAGAGAGAGAAATTTAAATTAGCTAATAACAAATTTACTTCTGGACTCAGTTCAATGTATATGAAAAGCTCAGAACATACATGCTTCAACTTTCAAATCAAATTTCATAAATAAGCCAGGCATGGTGGCTCACGCATATAATCCCAGCACTCAGGAGGCTGAGGCAGAAAGATCATTTCGAGTTCGAGACCAGTCTTGGTTACAAAGTAAGCACAATGCCAGCCTGAACTACATAGAGAGACCTGTCTCAAAAAGACAAAAAAAAAAAAAAAAAAGATTCATAGATATACTGGATGCAGATATGTCAACTGTAGAATATTTGAGAATTTGCAGTTACAATCCACTAAATTAATTAATTAATTTTGCTATTGGGGATTGAAACTCATGACCTTGCACTTGCGAGGCAGGCACTTATACCACTGAGCTAAATTCTTGGCCCTCACTAAATTTATTTTGAAGAATGACATGAAAAAAGAGATGAGCATATTAATTCTTAACATTTTATAAAGTATTAAGCACTTTTATCTTTCTAAATTAATTACATGTTTAGAATTTTAGTAATCATATTTAAATATTCGCTGTGCATCTCTGCAAGATATTCATAAAGATAAAACACTTCTTTCAGAACTCTCTACATGCTTTAATCTATGGAAGACTGAATAAATTCTTGATTTTTTAAATAAACTTTGATTTTAAAAATTTTCCTACTTTAAATTGAAGTGCAGTTACTATTAAGTGCACAGAACTGAAGAAAAAGCCAATACAACTAAATTGCAGTTAGGTTAGGAAACATTGTATTTTAAGCATTATGGCAATTCTGACAAGTCAATGCAAACTTCAGGAAATATTTTTAAAAGAAGATACGAAAACTAATTACTGTGTAAAACCTATATATCCATACACAAAATAATAAAGCTGAAACTAACATCATATATAAAAATTGACAAATATCTAATACTCTTAAAAGAAAATATATGGAGTGAGCTTTATAAGCCTAGATTTAGCAATGAGTTTACAGATATTGCACCAAAGATACGAGCAACAAAAGAAAAAATAGAAAAATTGGATAACATAAAAACTTAGTGCATCAAAACACACTGTAATAGAATAAAGTTAATTACAGAAGGAGAAATTATTTACGAATTATATATAACACTTAAAACTCGGCATGGTGGTTTTCAACTGTAATTCCAGCACACTGGGGGGTGCTGAGGCTGGAGGATCACAAGTTCAAACCTAGCCCTTTGTAATGCAGTGACTCAGCAAGACTTTTGACTCAAAAATGAAAAAGTAAAAAAAGGGCTAGGGGTATACATGTCACAGTAAAGGCACTGGGTTTAATCTGCAGTACACAAAACAACAAAAAACTAAAAAAATGCCAATGACTTCAACAGACATTTCTTATCCAATTTTTCTTTTTTTTCTTTTGTTGTTCATGTCTTTGGTGTCATATCTGTATAATCATTACCAAATCCAATGCTGTGAAGCTTATCATATATTTACTTCTACAAGTGTTAAATGTTTCATTTTGAGTTAACTTTTGTATAAGGTATTAGTTTCAACTTTCACTATTTTACAGGTGGATATCTCGCTTCCCAGTAACTAGCCTTTGTTTCTTTTTTAAAAAGTGTTTCCTGAAGTTTGCATTGACTTATCAGAATTGCTGTAATGCTAAAATACAGTGTTTTACTAACCTAACTGCAAAGAAGATACACAAACAGCAAATGAGCACATGAAGAGATACTTAAGAAATGTAAATCAGAACTACTTTGAGAGCAGCTCATGCTCGTAATCTCAGCTACTCAGAAGGCTGAGACAGAAGGATCACTGTTTCAGGCCAGTGTGAGTACTGCAGTGAGCTCTTGTCTCAAAATACATTACAAAAATTTTTTTGACACTAGGACTATAATTTAATGCTGTTCAACTTCAGGACTGACTTACTGAATGAATGCAGCAATAAATTATACTCAGGCCCAACTAGGTCCTTATATTATCAATATCATACATATGATATATATGACATAATTATAGTTACAATGATGGTAAATAAACGCAGTTTCAACACATAACATTTTCTAATACTACGCATGTTAAATGATCCTTAAGTACTGTCTTGTAAAACACAACAAAAAGACCTTAAACAGTCTCCCTCTAGACATTAAATCTCAAAGAAAAACTCCACAAACCTAGAAATAAAAATCTAATTAGCATTAGATCAAATTAATATTTGTAATAAAAGGATAAAATTTGGGCTTTTGCTTTGTCTGAAGGGATTAGATAATTGTGCTAACCAGAAAAGGTAGTGAACATTCAAATCAAGCTTCAAAACCACTGACGTCTACTGTACCCAGATAAGTTATCTAAATGTGTGAAGAACTCAGGAAGCTAAGGCAGAAGGACTACAAGTTCAAGGCCAGCCTGGTCAACTTAGGGAGAACTTATCTGAAGGAGGATGAATTGGGGATGTAGCTCAGAGATAGAGTGCTTGTCCAGCATCCATGAGGTTCTAGATTCAATCCCAAGTAACCACAAACAAACATACAAAGTAAAACACGTGAAGAGACCAGACCTCTATGTGATAAAACAACCTATTATCAGTGGCAGCTGCAATTTAACATCACATGGGGAAGGAGGAGAGTTTGATGTTATTTTTAAAGACAAATTATAAAAATTGGAATTTTAAATAAAGTATCTCAAGGTTTTTATTTTAAAAACTTCTAATATTTTGGCAGTGCTAAGGATCAAACCCAAGGTCTTAAGTGTGCTTGGTAACTCCTACATGAACTATATCCTAAACCTTTATTTTGTTTTGAGATAGAATCTCATTAAGTTTCCTAAACTGGCTTTGAACTTGCAATCCTCCTGTGTTAGTCTGGAGTAGCTGGGATTTAAAGCCATTACACTTGGCTCAATTTTAAAAGCATTGCAATAAAACTGAAATACTAAAAATGAAACACACACAGATTTAAAAGGCTCTTAGTGACTTCTGATAAAACTATTTTTTGTGGAGACAGGGTCTTGCTGCGTGGCCTCAGGGTGGCCTCAAACTCTGTCCTTCTGTCTTACCCTCTCAAGTGTCGGATTACAGGCATGTGATACCAGCCTTTCAGCTACCTCTGATAAAATCTAAGGGAACAAATTTAAAACACTTTGTATATAAACTCATAAAATAATGGATTTTTCTAAGCTTTAAGGGGCCTTAAAGATTGAGTTTAACCTTGTCAATTTACAGGTAAGGAAACAGATCCGAGCTAAAAAAAATAAATAAATTTGGGTCTTGGGAATATTCCTATCTGCTATAGGAGGTAAAGATTTTTATGTTAAACAATACTTTATTAGCTCAGTTCCTCACAAAGAAACACAAAAGCATTTATATCTTTAACAAACATCCTACCATGCTCATTTTGTGTTTAAAATCAGTCTTTCAATCTTGTTTAGCAAACTTGGCTAAAACTCAAGATCACCACGAAAGATAACATACTTCAGAAGAGTAACAAGACAGACATAATAATTAAAGCAAATTACCCATGTGTAATAAATTGGGAACATTCTTTAATATGGTATCCAATTTCCATTTAAAGTCCTTATCATCTATATTTCCTCTAAAGGCCACGAAAATTGTGGAATCCTCCAAAACACTGTTATTTTTTGTGTCATCCTCTTCTAGTCCAGAGTCAAAATCCATCTCTGAGTCTTCTTCTGTTGATGAACACAAGGAAGTATAGATGTCTTCTAAGTTTGGGAGGTCATCTAAAACCATGGCGAATATTATTCCAGAAGCATACGCCAAGTAGACAATAAGAAAACCTTTGAAAAGAGAAAATGAAAAAAGAGTATTATAAGGCGTAAAACAATATATAACCCATAGTTCTGTGAAAATTGTAATTTGTCAAGTAATAAGATGTACCATAAAAATTAAGAAGTGTCAGGATGGTGCAGTGGCCTAAGGCACCATAAAAATGAAGAAATTACACAGAAGTTAAAGTTTAATTAAGATATTTAAAATAATCAATCTAAAAGGTTACAGAAATAAAAATAAATCAGTCTTAAACCTTCTTTTATATTGTATGCTACCTTTTAGTAAGTCTAGACTATCAGGAGGCAATTACAAAAGACTACAAAGAAAATACTTTGAGACAAAAACTAAAAATTAAAAAAATTCTTTTTTTTTTTTTTCCCCACAGACAGTCTTGCTTTGTAGTACAGGCTGGCCCTAAACTCACTATGTAGCCCTGACTGGTTTCAAACTCAAGGTGATCCTTCTGCCTCAGCCTCCAAGTGCTGGGATCACAGGCATGAGCCACTTACATCACCAGTTAAAAAATTTGAGAATCAGTTTATGTAAGCCTTTGGTCAATCCCTGAAGAAGGGATCATACACTGACAAGTGCTTGACAGCCACCAATGTTTTTAAAAGTCTTCTTTTTCCAACCTGCAAATTATAACTTAATCCAACTAAAAGCATTTGATAATCACCTAAAATCCTAGACTTTCATGAGAACCATTTTAAATATCTTAAAAGGTTAACAACTGTGATATGACTGAAAATAATGATTCAGAAAAAAATTAGTATTTTTATAAAAGGAACATTAGGGGCTGGGGATTTAGCTCAGCGGCGTAAGTGCCTGCCTTGCAAGTGCATGAGTTCGATCCCCAGTACAAAAAAAAAAAATAAATAAAATAAAATAAAAAATAAATAAATAAAAGGAACATTAAGTGTTTAGTACATGTTTATGAAGCAACGACCTGTGTCTTGGACAGAAATTACTCTCTAATTTTCAGCTGTAAAGAAGTTACATTTTCTGCTATTTTTAGTTATGTTGCCCACTGAGCAGTACAGGTACTGAAGTTTACATGATGTGGCTACTTTATCTATTAGCTTTGTGATTAAAGATCACATTCTTAACTAAAAAGTAAATGAAGGACAACCCACTTTCCAGCTCCCCTTCTGTCTCTCTTAGGCAGAAGGTATCTTTCCCTTAAGAAATATTTTCTACTCTAAAAAAAGTAAACATTAATTTTCAGTCTTTTTGCTATGCAAGAGTGGCATGGAAACAACAATCTTACTCGGAATGAGGGCTAAGAGTAATAGGGAGGGTGGATACAATCAAAATATGTTACATATATGTAATGTTATAATGAAGCCCACTATTTTGTAAAATTAATATGCACTAATAACTCAAGATTTAAAGAGAAAAATAAAAATTACTTAAGCTTGCAGAGAAAAAGAACTTAATACAAATTTTCTAATTTTTAAACATTCTGTAAATCAATCATAACTTTATTAGGAAAAAATAAGGATAAGAAAAACACTGAAAATAAATCCCTTAAAATGCAAATAGTGATTATTTTAAATTGGTAAGATTACTGATATATTTTCTTTTTCTATTTCTCAATATGCAATATGTTATAAATCATTAAGAAATGAAAAAAAAAAAAAAAAACCAGGGCTGAGAATTGTCTAGCATGCTTAAAGCTTTGGGTTCCATCCCATACTGAAAAATTTTTTTCTTTTTTTTTTGGTGCCAGGGATTAAACTCATGACCTTGTGCTTAGCAGGCAAGCGCTTTTGAATTTTTCTTTTAAAAAAAGGAAAGAGGAAAGAAAAAAGTATAAACTTCTAAAAAGAGTTTTTAATTTAGCCAAGTATGGTGGCACAAGCCTGTAATCCCAGCACTGGGAGGCAAAAGCAGCAGGACTACAAGTGCCAGCCCAAACTGGGCAATTTATCATAAGCCTGTCTAAAGAAAAGAAAAAGTTTAATTTTTCTCCATTAAATAGTAAATAAACGGGGCTGGGGATTTAGCTCAGCGGCATAAGCACCTGCCTTGCAAGCAGGCGGTCGTGAGTTTGATCCCCGGTACCAATAAAAATGAAAAAGACCAAAAAAAAAAAAAAAACCAACTAAAGTGGTAAATAAACTATGAGAGGAAAAGCTTTCTAAAAACCAATCTAAACAACTATATTCTTTCTAGCAGGGAATGGTGACACATGCCTGTTAATTCCAGCACTTCACAGGCTTAAGTAGGAGGACCACAGTGAGTCTGAGGCCAAGAAGGGCTACACAGTGAGTTCAAGACCAGCCTAAACTACACAGCAAGACCTCGTCTTAAAAAACATATTCTACCTGTGACTGTCACAATAGAACAATGTGATATGGGTAGTTTTAAATAAAAGTTGGGCCAGTGGTTCATGACTATTATCCTGAGGAAAGCTGAAGCTGAAGATCAAGTTCAGATTCCACCTGGGCACCTTAGCAAGACCCTATCTCCAACCAACCAATCAACCAAAAACAGTGGATGTTCAATTGTTCAGTGCCTGGGTGGGGGGTGGGGAGACTAGCACAACAGCAATTAGAAAAATCTCAGTAGAAACCACCAGCTGTATTTAATTACCAACTTCATTTTACAACTTCTAATTTGTAGCCGTATACAAACAGAAACTAAGATTTTCAGGGCTAAAAAGCTGCTGCTTAGCAGGATAAAACACTGATCACTTGAACTGCTTTTTTTTTTTTGGTACCAGGGATTGAACTCATGACAGTGTACTTGCAAGGCACGTGCCTTATGCTGCTGAGTTAAATCCCCAGCCCTTGAACTGCTTTTAAAATTGCAGCTATTTACCAATCATTCCAAAGTTGGGACTGCAAAAAAAGGAATATAAACTTGAAAAAAACTTTCCAAAAGAATCTTAGACTGGAAAGAGAATCATCAATTAAAAACCCAAACTTTAAGGTGAGCTTGATGGCATATGCCTACAATGCCAGCACTCAGGAGGCAGAGGCAAAAGGATCACCAAATAGTTCAAAGCCACCCTGGGCTATATACCCAATTCAAGGTCAGCCTGGATTACATAGTGAGACTCTGTCTCAAAAAACAAAACAAGCAAAGCAAAACCAAACCAAACCTAACCCAATCCAAAGCAAAAGGAAACAATGCTTAAACTTTTAATGATCTCTTAACAAGATCACTGATTAGTGTGATTTGGAAAACCCTCTACTGGGAGAGGCACCAAATCTGTACTAATCTCAAATCAAATTATAAGTTCCACAATATCATTCAATTGCTGCCCTCTCCTCCAAAAATTTTTTTGGAGAAAATTATCTTAGGGCCAAGGATATAGCTCACCATAAGTACCTGTTTAGCAACAGCAAGGTCCTAAGTTTAATTCTCGGTACCCCCCCTCCAAAGCAAATTACTTTAATGTATTTGTTAAGATACGTACTTAAAATCAAGTTTTTAATAAATCATGTAATATCAAAATAACTGACTAATCCTCAACTGACTACTTTAAGAGACTCAGTTGTTCACTATGGGCATGTGTCACAAGACAGTGCAGTCTCTCTGGGTTTGCTAAAACTGATCAGCAGTTATCTTGTTCTTCACACTATAAATTCTCAGATCACTTAATAATTTTTACTTCTTGTCTAGGGTTTTTTAAATCTTTTACAAAGAATAAACAAATGTGACATTCAGGAAAAATTTATTTTATCCTTCCAGTAAAAATCAATTCAGGGTTACCAAATAGCTCCAGTTGATGAAGAAATCAACTAGAAATCAATTAGATTTTAGGGGCTGGGGATTTAGCTCAGCAGCATATAAGCGCCTGCCTCGCAAGTGTGCAGGTGTGAGTTCAATCCTTGGTACCCATAAAAAGGAAAAAGACAAAAAAAAAAAAAAAAAAAAAAAGAAAAAAGAAATCAATTAGTTTTTAATAGAAGAATGCCAGCTTACGTGTAAAAAGAATGATTAAAAAGTTATAAATTTTAAAGCTCTAATAAAATAATTCATATGCAAAGATCATTAAGACAAATCAAATATTGTATGAAAAACTGAAAAAGAACTGGGTATTCAAATATCCCAGGATTTGCTGTTGGCAAAGAGAAAACTGTAACTACAACTGAAAGATTTGACAGTCACTGTCTGAGTGACATCTTAGCATTACTAAGAGAGAAACCAGAAATTGTGTGCAATACTAAGCATAGAGAATTATCTATTAAATATTCTTGACCAAAATATTTAACCTTATTCTGATAACTTCTTTTTATTTTCTTCTACAACTCTTCAACAGGCTATAGAGGTGTATTTTAAGCAGCACATGAAGCAATAAATAAATAAAGAGTGTAGGATTTCTAGAGCACAACTGGCTTGGTCTCTTCAATAATTGAGTGGTTGTGGGAAAGGCATAAAGTGGGTAAGAATTATCAACCATTAAGAGATTTGGAAGTTGGCTCTCATAGTATGTGCTTGTAATGCTAGTACCTGGGAGGCTGAGGCAAGTGGATTGCTGTTAGTTCAAAGCCAGCCTGAACTATAAAGCAAGACCCTGTCTCAAAAATAAATAAACAAGACTTGAATGACTTAACAAATGCAGTAGTCCTTCATGTGACTTCAAGAAACATTTCTTAAGAGTACTCTAGACCAGCTTAAACTCACCATGATGCAATCCCCAGTGGAATAATACCAGGATCTGTTACTAGAGTGCTATACAAAAGCTACAGAGGCATAACATAAATTTAAGGATTAGGCTGGGCATGGTGGTGCACATTTACAATCCCAGCACTTCAGAGGCTGAGGCAGGAAGACTGTTCCAAGTTCCAGACCAGCCTGGGCTACAACATGAGCTCAAAACCAGCCTGAACTGCATAGTGAAACCCTGTCTCAAAAAGACAAAAATTAATTAACTAATGAAGGCTTAAAGTGATCTAATTTCTGCTGGGTTTTCACTTACCTCAAATCTAAACAGCATCAATAAGTTGTGCTATTTGAGTCTGTGTATTTCACATATTTATTTCTATTTTTAACCAGAAGTATTTTCTTGAGATCTTCTATCACAGTTTTAATCAGCATAATTTTTTTTTTTTTTTTTTGAGACAGGGTCTCATTCTGTATTCTAGGCTGGCCTTGAACTCACAGGGATCCTGCAGCCTCAGTCTCCAAGTGCTGGGATTACAGACGTGCACCACCACGCCCAGCTCAATCAGCATAAATTTTAATAATCGGTACCGATATATTGTTCTTTTGCTGTCTTCCTATAATGAAACCTAAGCTTCAACTTTATACATAAGGTTAGAAGCTACATTTAAAAGTTTGCAGTAGACATCCCATTTAAAGACAGAAGAATGGTATTTGCATTTTATTCCACGGCTCTAAAAAGAATACTTGCATCCTTTCCAAAAGGACAAATAATATTATAAAAACCAAAAGGATAACATTTCTTTGGACTTTATCTCCTATATAAAGTTTCACTCACCAAAATATCTTTAATTTTTGTCATTTATTCAGGTCATCTTCGAAGTCCAAACAAGCTGGCATTTTTAGGGCTTGTATTTGAAGGTAGCAGCCAAATCAAAATTCTAAACCAGGTTGGGGGGGATATAAAAATCACAGTATTACATAGAAATTACAGAGATGACCTACCTTTGCAACACAAGTCAATATAAATATCATGTTATTAGATTAATGCTCATATCTTTTGAAAATGTTTACAAACTTTTCATTAAACCCATAGAGTTTTTCTTTTTTTCTGAGATCTTAAATCCCTCATCAGCTAGGATTCAAAAAGTATAGAAGCAAAACTCAGGAATTAACACCATCTTTGCTTGAAAATCATCAACCTGGGCACAGTGGTTGATGCTCACTTGTAATTCCAGCATTCAAGGAAGCTGAGGCAGAATGACTGCAAGTTTAAGCCTAGTCTAAGCCATCTGGAATTAGTGAGACACTACCTCAATATAAAAAAATATTTAGAGGGCTGGGGGTATAGCTCAGTGTGAAAGCCCTGGTTCCAATTTCCATTATCTCCCCCACCACTACCACTTAGAGAACTCCTTATACCTTCATTCTTTTCTTTTTCTTTCTTTTTTTTTCCTTTTTATTGGTACCGGGGATCGAACTCACAACTGCCTGCTTTCAAGGCAGGTGCTTATGCCACTGAGCTAAACCCCCAGCCCCCCATTCTTTTCAAAATCATGCCACACTGATACTTAAAATTAAAATATTTTGTAAACAACACAGGAGCTATGTCTCATTACTAATTTACTTTTTACATTTAATAAAGTATAAATGTTTTTCCTATTTTATTCATGTATGTATACATTTTGTATTTTTTATTAAATTTTCAGTTTAAATTTTGAGTTTCTTTCTTTTCTTTCTTTTTTTTTTTTTTTTTTTTTTTTTTTTTTATTGGTACCAGGGATCGAACTCACGACTGCCTGCTTGCAAGGCAGGCCATTATGCTGCTGAGCTAAATCCCCAGCCCAAGTTTCTTTCTTTTCTGAGACAAAATCTTGCTATGTAGTTCAGGCTGACTGGAATTATATGCCCAGGCTGGCCTTGAACTTTTCAAAATCTTCCTGCCTCAGCCTCCTGAGTGCTAGGATTAAGGTGTGTACCACACCTGGCTCTAGTTCTGAAGTACTCTTTATAGTGGATATACAAATTATGCATGACAAATGCATTTTGGCATGTTTCAGGAAAAAAATATCCACTTTAATAAAATAGTATCCACTTTGAGTGTTATGATTTTACATTATTGCCAAGTATTCATTTTTAATCTTGAAATTTTAAATATATATACACACTAGTAGTTAAATTTTTTTTTTTTTTTGTCTTTTTCCTTTTTTATCGGTACTGGGAATGGAACTCACGACTGCCTGCTTGCAAGGCAGGCGCTTATGCCGCTGAGCTAAATCCCCAGCCCCCACTAGTAGTTAAATTTAATAAGTAATAGAGAATAAAATCTCTTAATAATTATCTCTTTTTTTTGAGACAGGGTTTCACTATGTTGTTTAGGCTAGTCCTGCATACTCTATGTAGCCCAAGCTGGCTTGAACCCTATCCTCCTGCCTCAGCCTCCCAAGTGCTGGGATTTCAAGCATGCGCCACCATGCCTGGCTCCCTTAATTATTTAACTCATCTAGAAAGGTCATTTTAAAAGGAAATCTTAATAAATCTAAGAACAAACAATAGAGTCCTTCCTATAGTTTTGCTTCCATCAGCCAATGATGATGCACTGAAATTATAAATTCAAAATAAAATCAAGAAGCAAACGTCTTTCCGTCTTAAAACAACAGTTTTAAGATGGAATTAAGTTTAACACTAAACTAGATTTAAAAAGAAATATAGCTAGGGATATAGCTCAGCAGCACAGCACCTGCCTGGCAAGTGTGAAGTTGTGAGTTTGATCCCAGGTACAAAACAAAACCCAACTCAATCCAACCCAACCCAACTGAAACAAAAACAAAAACAAAACGCTCACAAATAAGAACTATAAACTTTCTAGAAAATACTCTGTATAGGTTTCTGGAGAATATAGTAAAACCAGTGAGTAAAAATGGAAATTCACAGTAATAAAGTATCTGTTAGAGGTGGCGGCATAGAAAAAATCAAAATAAATGACTTAAAATTTTGATTCAACATTAGCAAAAAAGTGAACTACAAGAAAGCAAAATGAAGAAATTAATAAAAACCAATTCATTTAATATACATAAACAGAAATCAGAAACTAGAAAAGAATAGTTGAGCAACCATTATCACACTGAGAAAATAGCTAAACTAGTTAACTGAATTAAGCAAAAGGGGAAAAACCACATAAAACAATTACAAAAAGGAAATGAAACAGGTCACTAGGACAATTTTGCTCAAGCTTTTGTTCATCACTATGTAAATATGCTAGTACTCCAAGTACCACACACAAATTAATAAAAATTATAATGAACTGTTTCTTTTTGTTTTAGCTGTACTATACATTGAACTACAGTTTGCACTGAGCTGCATCATCAGCCCTTTTTATTTTTTGAGACAGGGTCTTGATAAATTGTCCAGGCTCAAACTTGCAATCCTTCTGTCTCAGTCTCTTGTATAGCTGAGATTACAGGCCTGTGCCTCTGTGCTTTGCTCACAATTAACCTTTTAAACACCACATAAGTCTAATGGTCTGAAGCTGTTTCAGAATAGTTATGTGTACATGTATATATTTGAGGAATTAGAGTGCGTGCATATGTATATTAAAGGAATTAGTGTTCACCATATTTATATAACATAAATCTAAATCTTTTATGAAGCAAATGTAACATGAGCATCAAAAGCGAATACAAATTGCAAACAAAGCTACAGACTAATCTCTTACATTGCTCAGTCTCATAGTGATGTGAGACTCTAAATAAAATTTTAAACAGACTCTGGCAGTTTATCAAAAGAATAATAATGTATCAGGTAGTGAAGTTCTAGGACTACAAGGAAGGCTTAGTATTAGGAAACTAAGGGTAAAAGTTATGCAGTCATCTCGGTAAGATATTAAAAAGTAATTTGATTAAATTCAGCAACTCTCCTTAATTATAACTTTCTTTAGAATTTCAAAGAGTTTTTTTTAAAACTTTTTTAACATAATAAAATATATTTTCTCAGCCCAAAAGTTAGGGCTGAAGGTATAGCTCAGTGATATCGAGTTTACATTGACAAGGTTCTGGGTTTGATGCCCAAGGGAGTATGATAAAGTGCTTGCTTAATGGGGAAAGATTAGAGGCATTTGTTACAGAAATCAGGAAGAACACAGAAGGATACATACTGTATTAGAGGTATAAGTGAAATTAGACAACAGAAAGAGTATAAAATTAGAGAAAACAATGTAAAATGATCACTGCCTGCAGATGACACACTTACATTCTTGAAAATTTTTTAAAAAGTCAACAATGAAGCACTAAGAATATTTAGCAAAAGTAACAGCACGAAATTAAAATATAGAAAAAAACAGGTTTTACTAATATGTAATCACCAATAGGTAGAAAAAAGATCTTAGTTATAATATTGACAAAAACATAAAATAAGCAAGAATGAAAAAGGAAAAAAGAAAACCTAAAAATACAAACTACAAACATACAAAACAAAAATACAAACTACAAAGCAAGACCTTATCTCCTCCCCTCCAAAAATTCCCAAAATTTATATAGAATTATAATATGGAGAAGCTAAAAATAGTTTTGAAGGACACAAATACAAAAAGGACTTAAATAGAATGTTCTTTGATTAAAAATTCATTAGTATCAATTTTCTCTAACTTAGAACCAATCAATCTCAACAGACATCTATTTATTTACTTACATATTTTTGGTGGGTACTGGCAATCAAACTTAGGACTTTGTGCTTGCCAGGCAGGCACTGTACCACTGAGCTATACGCCCAGCCCCTAATTTATTTATTGTTTTTAAATAGACAAACTATAAAATTCATATAGAAATAAGTTAAAAGCAATCAGGAATAGTTTGAAAATAAGATCAGTGAAAGGAACAAGTTTTACGGGATATTGAAACAAAGTTTCAAGAGTTAAAACAATTTACTGGAGATATAGCTCAGCAGCACAGGGCCTGACTGGCAAGTGTGAGATCCTGAGTTAGAAAAGAAAGAAAAAAAAGAGTTAAAACAATTATAAGTGAATAGAAGGCCAATAGAACAGACTAGATATCCCCAAAATAGCTGGGTGTGGTGGTGCATGCCTATAATTCTAATATTTGGGAGGTTAACACTGGAGGAGCTTTGAAAATTTATGGCCAGTTTGAGATAGTGATACAGTCTGAACTACAAAGCAAGACCCTATCCCCTCCCCTCCAAAAATATATAGAATTATAATATGGAGGAAAAAATGTTTTTTTTCACTAAATGAGTAATGAGGTGACCATCTGGGAAAAATATAACATTTAGAGACACAGTAACATGTTATACAAAATACCTCCAAATGGATCACAATGCCAGTGGAATAAATGAAACTCTGAAAGTATTACAAGAAAGTACAAAAAATTTTGCAGTCCTAGGATGGGAAAGATTTTTCTAATTTATGACTAAATATATAAAGACATAAAAGATTGATAAAGTCAAATACATGAAAAAGTTCTGCAAAGCAACATCATAAAAACAAATGACAGTGCAAGTTAAAACATCTGCAATCATGTCACTGACGAAAGAGTGTCTCTCTGGGCTGAAGGTATATACCTCAGTGGTAAAATGTATGCTTAGTATTCACAAGGACTTGAAGTTCAATCCCTAGCACTGGGAAGAAAACATGTAAATCTCATTATGTAAATAATAAACTATAGGAAAAAATGTGTACCTGTATATGCGTGCTTACATAAATATGCAAAAAAATAAAAATAAAAATGTGGACAAATTTTTGTGTTTAAAATTGAAAGGTTCTTGTCCTAGTACAAAATTATTGTACAATTATGGCACTGGTCCAACATAGTGGAAGGCCAAAGCGGAAACGCTTACTGCTTCCTCCTCCTTCTTCAGCCCTAACTGCAATTCCCTTTCCCGTTTGCGTGTATAGAGAATTCCAATCAATTCCTCACGTCATCAATATCTGCCCCATGCGCCACTTCTGATCAGAAGTCATATAACCCTCTGCCTCTCTGTATCAAGTCAAAGGAAATAGTCCAACCATGGGTTGTGGTCTCTTTTCTACATGCTCAGTAAAAAAAAATTATTTTTTTTACTTTTCACTTTTCTAGAGTGCCAGACTCCAGCAAAAATTAGCCACAGGACATGATCAGAAAATCAAGAGAAGGTGGTACACACCTGCAATCTAAATACTCTGAGGCTAAGGCATGAAGATTGCTTTGAGTTCAAGGCCAGCCACTACATAGTGAGTTCAAGGCCAGCCTGAATTATAGAATGAGACTCTGCTTCAAAAACAAAAATACAAACAAACAAACAATATACATGTAATTTTAAAAACAAGAGAATTCAAAGGAAAGGAAGTAAAAATTAAATTTAAACATGTATAAAGATATGCAACTTTACACACATGAAGAAAAAAATACTTATTGGATTAGCAAAAATCCAAAAATTGGATAATGTATGGTCTTGACAAGGTTATAGAAAAACAGGTTCATTCACTGTTAGTGCTAATGCAAATTGATATATATATATATATATATATAATAGTATCTATCAAAATAAATGCCTAAGTGTCACAGCACATGCCTGTAATACCAGCACTCAAATCAAGAGGCCAAGGCTATTAGTTTGAGGCCAGCCTGGGCTCCACCGTGAATTCAGCGTCAGCCATGACTACATATCTCATGTCTCAAGCAAAACAAAGCAAAACAAAACTCCAAAACAAACCAAAAAAACCCCAACCAAACAAAAAATAATATTACTATTATATTTACCATAACCCAGCAATTTGATTTTTAAATAATGATCCTACAGATACATCTGTCAGCAAACAAGATGATACATGTTTAAGTTTATTCATTACAGTCTTGTTTGTAGCAGCAAAGATAGGAAACCACCCAGAGTACATCAATAAGAACTATATAAATTACAGTACATCTACAAAAAGAAATATTAAAAAAAAACGCAGCAAGAATGAAGACGCTACATGTGTACCTACATGAAAAGAACTCTAAGATATACTGCTGAGAGTTAAAAAAAGCTAAGGAATAAATCACTAGTACAACATGCTACTTTTGCGAGAAAATAGCAATATACAGGTAAATTACCAAAACTGCAGAAAATTGGAGCTTTTTGAATTCTACAGTAGCTCAAACTCATGGAACATATACTACATATCATTCATATAAACACTTTGCATTACCAACATTGTTAATCCCTTCAACAACCCCGTAGACTGACTAGGTTCTATTTCATGCCCCAATTTTACAAATGAGGAAACTGTGGCATAGAGAAGTTACTTGCTTAAGACCATACAAATTCTGTGTCATGACTTCAGTCCAGATAGTTCGTTAGATTAAGCCGGACTCTTCACCATCCTACCACTCTTTATATTAAGTCTACTTGAGTATTTGATTAAAGCATATTCTCAGATCACTGAAATGCATTTATGTACTAATTCAACATTTAAATATGCAATACAATATAATATTATATTGTATTATATAATATTGGGCAGTGTTCTAAATACTAAAGAAACAATGGTGAGGAAATTACAGACATGGTATGCATTATGGAGCTTCTATTCAAGCAAGACTTTAGGTTTAAAACATGAGATGCTTAAACCAAAGTACTTATAGAATATAATTTATACGGCTGGGCGTGGTGGTGTACACCTGTACTCCCAGCACTCGGGAGACTGAGGCAGGAGGATCACTGTGAGTTCAAGACCTGCCTGGGCTTACAAAGTGAGCTCAAAACCAACCTGTCTCAAAATTACAAAGAAAAAATAATATAATTTATTCAAATACAGAATAAAAAGTCTCAAATAATACACTGGATAGTTCTGCTTTAACTAGCCAGAAACAGTTCTCAAATTTTTCTGCACTTGAAAAATCACTCACTGATAGGATCATTAAAAACTATCAAAATCTAGGCCATACCTTCAGGTCAATTAAATCACAATCTGAGGGAATAGGGAAGAAAAAAAAGGTTTCAGCAGGCTTCCAAGAACCACAGGCTATTTCGATGTGCAGATAATTTTAGAAATACTACTCTGTACTTATCTGTGTGAATAATGATAAATTTAATTTGTGATGACATAGAAGCAAGTAGCTGAATGAGAATAATTACTATATATACATCTGCCCTTCTGTGAGACTTCTAAGACAGTTTTTTCCCCCTGCCAATGTTATAAAAGACCAAAAAAAAAAAAATTCTGAAAACATCAGAAAAGACCAAATGAACAATTATATTCTTTTTTGAATTTATCCTTAACTCCATCGCTCTCTAAAATCACGGAGAACTGAGAAATTCACCTTTTTATCTTTTCTTAGTTTTTCCATAGAACCAGTAAAAGAATTCTACCATATTATACACACTCACCATAACGGACAAAGAGATGACTATTAGCAGATCTTATTTAATTGGTGTGGATCAAATGCAAGCTTGCTGCAGTAAAATACTCTACAGACATTAAGATCAAATCATTTATTTTTTAAAAATAATTTAGGTCTTAAATTCAATCCTTTAAGTTGAAACTAAGTCTTTTATACATCAAACCTTCATTTTGTATAGAGTCAACAGACCTGTTTAAGAACTCTGACCACTCTCAAAACAGATAATCAGGAAGACACCTCTCCATTCCTCCCAGGACCTAGACAAAACAGAAAATGGGCAAAGAGGGAAAAAAAACATTAGAAGACTAAATATATTCAAAATAAAGTCTTATGACTGACCAAATTTCTTCTATCGTTTCTGTTAATTTTATTCAGCAGAACTGTAAAAGACATCAGCTGAGGTTTAGTCCAGTGGTTTTTAACATGAAAAGCTTACTATAATCTGCAAGTATGCTCAAGACATTTTCAAAACACCTCTGTAGTCGTTACGTATATTTATTTCAAAATTCATTATCTTTATCTACTCCTTGTGTGTTGTATATTTAAATGATCACATTGGAAATAAAAACTAGACACTATATTTGGCTTAGGCAGAATCCAAGAAAGATTCTAATTAAGTGGGCGCCAGAGTGTCAAAGACATTTCATGATTTGCCTTAGTTCAGTAGCACAGCAATCTGCCTAGTAAGCACAAGGTCATGTGTTCAATTCTCAGTTCTCCCCAAAAAAAGACAGTGAGTGAGAGAGATGTTTCAAATTATTAGCAGTAAAATCAACTAAGTATATATTTAGAATAGACTAACACAAATTTATAGAGTAACAATGGGAAGAGGGCTAGGCTGGGCACAGCAGGGTAGGTGTCCTATTCTTTCTAGTTGTATCCATTCCACAAACTGTTTATAATTTTGGGCACAAAATCTCTCAGCCTGAGTGTCTTAAATTACAAAGAGGACAGACCTCTAGAGCTAGAACTAAACAAAATCTCAAGTTCTTTATAATTTTAAAAAATTTCAAAAAACAAAAACAACAAAATGGGGCTGGGGATTTAGCTTGGCAGCATAAGCACCTGCTTTGCAAACATGCAGTCGTGAATTCGATCCCCGGTATGAACAAAAAACAACAACCACCAAAAAAACACAACAAATAAACAATTCAAGGACTCACATGTAATCCCAGCACTTTCGAAAATTATGGCAAGTTGGAGGGCATCCTGGGCTACATAGGAAGTTTAAGGCCAACCTGAACCATACAGTGAGACTCTGTCTCAAAAAAAGAAAACAACAACAAAAAAACTGAAGGACTATAGCTAAGTGTTAGTATGCTTACCTACTACTTAGGCCTGCCGTGAGTTTGATCCTCAGCTCCAACAAAACCAAACCAAACCAATCCCTTTAATGACTATTTATAAAGAAATTTAATTCTTCAGTGTCAGTGGATTAACAATTGTGACAATCTTTGTCAAAAAATTTTTTGACAGTTTATAATAAAACTGAAATTAGCTATCTTTTAATCTACATTTAAGAATTTATCCTACAAAAGCAAACATTCTTTTTCCTAAAGCTACAGTATATACACAAGAATGTGATGGGAAAAGATCATAAACAACCTTAATACTCATTCCATTGAGTGAAAACAACATAAAGAGAACACTATGCAGACAGTAAAGAGTGGTTTAGACATTTGCTTAATGTGTATTATGGTATCATGAGGATTGCAAAAAATACAGCAGGGTTTGTGGTACACACCAATAATCCCAGCACTTGTGAGGCTAGGCTGGAGATCTGACAGTTCAAAAACAGCATGGGGCTACATGGTGATTTCAAGGCCAGCCTGCATTACATAGCAAGACCCTGCCTCAAAAAACAAAAACAAATAAACAGACAAAAATAAAATAAAGTGAATCAGTGTGCATATTTGTACTTCTACAAATGTGAAAGAATCACAGTAGAGTATTATTATATTTGGGTAGCTGGACAGCTAGGAGATAGCTAGCTTTTCTGTCATTAGTTTCAATGATATTTAGCCTGTTGCAATATTCTTGTGATTTGAAAGGTAAACCTAAGGGTAATCTGTCAAAGAAAAAAAATGATAAAAATAAACCCTAGGTGCTTTTCAGATAGATGTGTAAAGCAACTTTTATCTTAATTTTTAAATTTTTGTATTATTTTGTGTGTTACTGGGGCCTGAATCCAAGGCCTCTGCATTGAGGTACATTCCCAGCTCGTATTTTATTTTGAGACAGGCTCTTGCTAAGTCACTAAATTGCCTAGGCTGGGGTTGAACTTGTGATTCTCCTGTCTCAGCTTCCCAGAACACAAGGATTATAGGCAGGTGCTGGTGAAAGGAGTTTTATGAACTCCAAAGTTCTCTATTTCATAATAAAAAACAAAAGAAGCTTTTGACTTAAAAGTTTTGTGATTTTTATCGGCTTAAAAATTTTTTTTAAGTAGCACAATTCACAAAATCCTATTACACAATCTCTCTCTGTCTTTGGTTAAATTTTATTTGTTTTTAGCTATATTCAGACACTTGAAACTTATCTTTTAGAACAAGGCACCATTCTTATACTGAATAAAATTATACATACATCATACAAACACAAGAAAATAGCAAATCTATAATGAACAGAGTCAAATATTGTGAAAATAAGTACTAGCAAGATAAAAACATGTTCAAAATTGGTAAAATTTTCTTAAAAACACATTTGCTGCCGGGCGTGGTGGCACACTCCTATAATCCTAGCACTTGGGAGGTTGCGGCAGGCAGATCACTGCAGGTTCAAGGCCAGCCTGGGCCATAAAGTGAGCCCAGGGCCAACCTGAAGGGCATAATGAGACCCTGTCTCAAAAATAAATAAATAAATGACGGGGCTGGGGATTTAGCTCAGCGGCATAAGTGCCTGCCTTGCAAGTGCGCAGTTGTGAGTTAGATCCCTGGTACCGATTAAAAAAACAATACATTTGCTAGTCACAAAAGAAAAACAATGCAGTTTTACAATGGGGAGTCTAGAGAACTCTGGCAGTTACCATAGTAACTCCGGTGATGAAACTTCCTAATAGAGACAACCATTGAGACATTTATGTACCCCCTGATATAAAACAATGTGAAGAATGTTTGTATAACTAGAATATAATCAAGTCTTTAGAATGTAACACATAAGTCTTAACCTTCTAGTTTAGGGAAATACTGAAAATAAAGAAAGATGTTCAATGCTATAAAGAAAACAATTAGGTAAATCCGAATATGAGATGTTAAGAAAACTGTTCTGATGTCAATAGATTGATGCAATGGAAAAAAGGATTGGTTTCAGAGGATAACAGAAGTGTTCTTAGTTTTTAAAAAGTTAAAGGGACTGAGAGTGTAGCTCATGATAGAGTGCTTGTCTATATGTGAGGCCCTAGGTGTAATCCCCAGCAAAAACTACAGCAAATGCATTATGAGGCCTTTAATTTGATTTCACTTCAAATAAGTCAGCTACAAAAGTCATTATGGAGATACACGAATAATTTAAATACAGCCTTATTATCATATAAGAAGAAATACTGTTAATTTTCTTAGATGTAAAAAGTGGTACTGGGATTATATAGGAGAGCGTCCTTACTTGTAGGGATGTATGCTAAACTAAAAGCATAAACCCCCTTCTCTTTTTCCTTCTTTCTTCCCTCGTATTTTATCCGGTTTCTTGAAAAAAAAGTTACGCTATGTTGCCTAGGCTGGCCTTAAACTTGCTGTGGAGCCCATGCTGGCCTTGAACTCCTAATACGGACATTTCTTGTTTACTGATTAAAGTCCTGTAGCTAGGCTGTTAACTGAATTGGTTCCTGAACCGGATGTGGTAGCACATACCTATAATCCCAGCTGAAGCTGAGGCAGGAGGATCATTGCAAATTTGAGACTAGCCTGGGCTGGCAGCCTGGGCTACAAAGTGAGCACATGGCCAGCCTGAACTACATAACGAGACTCTGTCTCAAAAAGACAAAAACAAAATAAAATAATTGAATTGATTCCTAAATGAGTAATGGTATAGAATATGTACATTACAACATTCAGAAGTAAGAAATGTTCAAAGAAAACTCCAACATGGTGGCTTTGCTTTTATTTGCGTAACTCTTACATGCAATACTATAATGTATAGCAGAACATAAAACTACAATACTGAACAGTATAATCAGCAAAAATTACAGA
This sequence comes from Cavia porcellus, assembly GCF_034190915.1. Classification (NCBI taxonomy): domain Eukaryota; kingdom Metazoa; phylum Chordata; class Mammalia; order Rodentia; family Caviidae; genus Cavia; species Cavia porcellus. The sequence goes on along the minus strand of NW_026947488.1, from coordinate 26,493,055 downwards.
ACGGTTTAAACAAACAGTACTGTATCAAAAAAGATACTAATAAGATATTAAGACTCTATAAACAAGATGTACAGAACTGTACCAAATTTTAAAAAAAGGTCATAAGTCCGAGTGGCAAAACAGTCATTAAACAAATGTCACAAGCAAAGAATATCTGAATTCCTGTCTGGTAGTATAGGTGTATACAACTGTGCCAGGTTATGATGCCTTTACTTTTATAAGCTTTAGCATAATAAGTATTTTATTAGGCCTACATCAATGTGTTGAATATGAGTGGCAGGTATTTCTGGTTTTCTTCTCCTGGAGTATGTTTTAATTTTTTCATGGTAAAATATTAGAAACAGTCAGGCATGGTGGCACACGCCCATAATTCCAGCACTTGGGAGGCTAACGCAGGAAGATCACCACTAGTTAAGAAGCCAGCCTGGGCTACATAGTGAGTTCAAAGATAGATGGACTGAATAGTTAGATCTTGTCTCCCAAAACAAAACAAACCATTAAAGATACTTTTAAAATGTACGTAGTATATCACTACTATACTAGAAGAAACTAATACTGACTAGTAACTACTGGCAATGTAACCTGGTAGTCATTGATGTGTTTTTTTGTTTGTTTGTTTGTTTGAGACAAGGTTTCACTATGTAGTTTAGACTGGTCTTGAACTCTTTTTGTAGTACAAATTGGCCTCAAACTGAGGTAATGCTCCTGGGATTACAGAGGTGCATCACCATTACAGAGGTGCACCAGCAAGTTTGTATTTGTTTTAGAGAATAATATGACAATGTGGCTGAAAAGTGATATTCTTTATCCTGATTAAATGACTTTAGCAAATATAGTCTAAGAAGGGGCTGGGGATTTAGCTCAGCAGCATAAGCACCTGCCTTGCAAGCAGGTGGTCGTGAGTTCGATCCCTGGTACCGATAAAAATGAGAAAGACAAAATATATATATATATATTCATATTCCAAGAAAAATATAAGGGGAAAGTTTATAAAGAGATGTTACAACAGTACAATTGAGAACTGTAAAACAAATTCAAAAAAACAAAAATCACTTAAATATTAAATAATTAGCCAGGTATGGTAGCACACGCCTGAAATCCCAGCACTCAGAAAGAGGATCACCATGACTTTGAGGTCAGCCTAAACTATACAATGAGTTCAAAGCCAGTCTGAACTATACAGCCAAAAAAAAATCAAGTTTGGTTATTATGTATCTACTAAAACTGACAGATATACTTACCCATTAAAAAAGTACATCAATATTTTGACAAATTCAAAAATAACTGAATTTCTAGATTAGATCACAAACATAAAAAAAAAAAAAAACTATAGAAGGGTTGGGGATGCAGCTCAGTGCCACAGTGCATGCCTGGCAAAGTGCCAGGTCCTGAGCTAGATTCCTGGTATCCAAAACAAACAAAAGACTATAAAAACTGTATGAATTAAGCTTGTAAAGGCTATATAAGTGTAAAAATGACTATTATATGTTAGTTTATAATATTTAAATTGTTTAATAATTTTGTGTGGACACAGTTTTTAAGGAAAATATGAATATAGACATTGAATCAGAAAGAACTGCTTAGGCACAAATAAGAAAAAGTACCTGAGGCTATTATTGATCACAACTGTAATTCCTAATTATAATCTGAATACAGTGCTACTAAAGACAAAGGGAACATAGTTATTAAAAAGACACATAGATGGATACACATACACCATACCTGCAATCTCTGCTACTCAGGAGGCTGAGGCAGGAGGATTGTACCTTTTTTTAAAAGAGACCAATTTGGGCAAGATTTTGTTTCAAAATAAAGGCCAGGATTCAATTCCCAGTACCATAAACAAATAAAAATAAGACTGTGGTTGTAACTCGGTGTTCCCTAGATTTAATCTCTAGCAGTACAAAACAAACAAAAAAGCCCTCAAAGTTTGTTGGTGGTTCTTTTTACTAAGAGAGATTGCTCTTTGACTACCTTGATAAAAAGTTAGTAAGACATGCAAATGAGGGATGCTAGCTGTATTAAATCATGAACCAATTGTTGTTCAGTATTTACTCATGATTACTTGATCATAAAATCCTCTAAAGTTGAATCAGTTAATCAAAGCTTTAGTCAGTCATTCACCCTTTCAAAATTTTATAGTGACAGTTTGCTTCCAAATAATGCTCATTTGGCAACATTCAAATGTTCGAGACCTGACATCAAGGGCCTCAACAAACTACTACTCTGGTTTCATCTTTGTATAACTCAAAACAACAACAAACCAGACTTCTTACTACTTCATTATCTAAATACCCCATATCATTTCCCAGGCCTATTTGTCTCCCTTAACCCCACTTGTATTCTTCTACCACTTTAAACAGTAAGTTTCAAATGCCACTGTTATGAGCTGAATTATATCCCTTGAAGAGTCCTAACCCTCAGTGCCTGAAAATGTGAACTGATTTGGAAAGACAGTTGCTACAGATAATAAGTTAAGGAATAAGGTAAGCTCTTAGTATGATTCTTGTCCTTGTAAGAAGGAAATTTGGTCACAGGGACCAAGACATATGGAGAACTTCCTATGGCAAGAGGAAGAGACTACTATGATGCAGGAGCAAGCAGAGGAGCAGCAAGAACTGATGAAAGCTAGAAAGTAGCAAGGAAGGAATCCACCCAAAGTATCACAGAGGGCATTGCCCTACTAACACTATGAATTCAGTTCTAGCCTCCAGAACTATGAGAGAATAATCTTCTGTTGTGTTAAGTCAGTCATCTAGTTTGCAGAACTTTGTTACAGTACACTCAAGAAATGAATACATCAGGGGCTGGGGATTTAGCTCAGCGGCATAAGCGCCTGCCTTGCAAGCAGGCAGTCGTGAGTTCCATCCCTGGTACCGATAAAAACGAAAAAGACCAAAAAAAAAAAAAAAAAAAAAAAAAAAAAGAAATGAATACATCATTTCTCCATGAAGCCTTCTCTTACCTTCCAAGCAGAAGTGATTCTCTTTCTTCTCTGCAGTTCCATAACATTAACTAGCTTAGTTAAAACACATTTTCCCCTTTCTTTTATTGTTTTGTTTTGAGACAGGGACTCACTATATAGTGCACTAAGTAGTCCAGACCAGCCTGAAACTCATGGTGATCCTCCTGTCTCAACCTCTTAAGTGCTAGGATTACACATCAATGCCACCACACATAGCTCCCTATCTTTCCTTTCTCCCCATACTGATCCTGTAGTTTCCAGCAAGGCTTCCTTTTCTACTAGACAGCTTTATTACATCAGTGTATAGCTAAAAAATTTTTGATGGCTTTCCACTAATCTAGTCGATCAAATCTAAACTTCCCAGCTTAAAACAGAGTACTGAAAGTCTTCCATAATTTGGAAGCATAGTATGCATAGTTTAGGAAGATAGGATTTACAATTAAGATTGCCATGTACTCCTGTAACCCCAGCACTCAGGAGGCTGAGGAACATTGTAAGTTCGAGACCAGCCGGGGCTACAAAGTGAGCTCAGGGCCAGCCTGAACTGCATAGCGAGACCCTGTCTCAAAAAGACAAAAAAAAAAAAGATTGCCTCAGGTTGGAGATTTAGCTCAGCAGCTGGCAAGCATGAGGTCATTAGTTCAATTTCCAGGACCCCCCCCAAAAAACAAACCAAACCAAAACAAAACAAAAAACCAGAAATCTTTGCTCATGCTGCAGTTTTAGATCAGCGGCACGAGTGCCTGCTTCACAAGTGCGAGGTCATGAGTTCCATCACAGGTACCAAAAATCAAAAACAAAAACAGAAAAACCTTTAAGATTGCCTGGATTTGGCAATCTCTCACCGGTAATTATTAGTTCTATTCATTAGTTTCTTAGTTAAAAACAAAAACAAAACAAAACCAGTGCCTACATCACTAGGTTGTTGTGAGGATTAAATAAAATGGAATCTATGAAATGCTCAACATCTTATCTAACAAACAGTAAGCATGCAAAAATTATGAGCTACTAGTATTTTCTTAAAATTTTATCACTCATACAAGCACTCTCTTGGACAACAGCTCCATATAAGAAGTAAAAAGAGCTTTTCAAAATATTTAGTATTTAATATTTCATAAAGCTAGCCAGTAAGTTTTCTTTTCTATCACCAATGTAGTAATTTCTAATGTAACACAATAGCTAATACACAGTAATCCTTATTCAAGAATCTTTCAATTTCAATTATTTTATTCATTATGATCAAGTATGGCTTAAGTCTCAGAAACTGATATTAATATTTACTTGCCCATGAAATCAAGTATCAATTTTTGGCCATCATACCTCTATCTCAAAATGTCATTTACTGGTTTAGGGAAGATAGCACTCAAAACCTCAGTAAAGCCAGGCATGGTGGCATTTGCCTATAATCCCACTAGAGAGGTTAAGTGGAATCATAAATTAGAAACTAGCCTAGACTACATAGTGAGACTGTCTCAAAAAAACCAAACCAAAGCAAACCAAACTAAACCAAACCGAGCCAAGCTAAGCAAAAATAAACAAACAAAAAAACCAGTAAAAAGAGTGAAAAAAAATCTAATGTCTACAAAGTTATAAAAGCAAATGCCAAAGCAAGAGTAATGCACACCACAGAGAACTTTAGAAAATGTACATCCTAATTAAAAACTTCAGCTAATTATTGCCATAAGAGAATAAGAGCTTGGTGCTGACAGATTTTCCAATTTTCCAAGATAAGTTAAAAACTCAGGAGTTTGAGACTGCCTGGGAATACAGGGTGCTGTAGGCTTAAAAAAAAAAAAAAACACTCAGGAGTTTATATAATTTAAAATAAAATTTTCAGTGTGGTGTTCTCTATCATAGACTCACATCCAGTTCATACGTAAATCTGTAAAAGGAGTATGAGCCAAACAAAATGTGTGCTGGCCAAATCCAACCACATGGTACCAATGGCATCCTACAGAAGATATGGAAGTTCTCTATCAAAGAGAACTATCTATTATTAGTGCAAAAGGAGTCCATTTTAGCAGACAGTCTAAGGCAACCCTAAAACTAAGCAGCTCATTGGAAGCATCTCCTGCAACTCTGAGCCTGGCTCTCAAACCGCTCTAATTTCACCTGAAGCCAAATTAACTAGACAATTTAGTTGAGTACAGTGAGCTTCTACTCTGCCGGGCACGTCAGAAATGAACAGTAGTGCTAAATAATAGCCAGTATTTATTGAGTATTTTGTAGGTACCAGACACTGTTCTTCACATTAACTCATTTAATCCTCACAATAACTCTGTACATATTATTTTTAAAGATGAAAAAACTGGAGTATTTCCCTTTTGAATATTCCCTACTCATCCTAAGTAGCTGTCTTCTCCTCCTTTTCTTTCATCTTCAAATAAATTGCTTTTTATTTACAAAAAAAAAGGTGAAAAAAATGAACTCTGAAAAGGGAGACTGAAGAGGATCTCCCGAGAACGGAAAGACAGCCCTTGTTTCTGGGTAGGAAGAAGTGATATTGTGAAAATGGCCAGACTTCCAAAATTGTTACACAGAATTAATGTACTCTTGATCAAAATACCAATAGCATACCTCACAGAATTAAGACAACAATCCTAAAATCCCTTTGGAACCAGAAGAGACCCAGAATAGCAAAAGCAATTGTAGGCAACAAGGGCAAAGCAGGGAGCATCACAATCCCTAATTTGAAATTACACTACAAAGCTATTGTGATAGAAACAGCATAGTACTGGCAAAAATACAGATACAAGGATCAATGAAACAGATTAGATGATACAGAAACAACTCTAAACATACTCAGCCACTTTATCTTTGACAAAGGAGCAAACATCTTCTGGAAGAAAGACAGCCTCTTTAATAAATGGTGCTGGAAAAACTGGTTTTCCACATGCCAAAGATTAAAACTAGAGCCATGTTTTTCACCATGCACAAATTGAAACAGATCAAAGATCTAAATATTTAAGCAGAAACACTAAATCTCTGGAAGAGAAAATAGATAGGCCGGGCATGGTGGCTCACTCCTGTAATCCCAGCACTCAGGAGGCTGAGGCAGGAGGATCGGTGCAAGTTCGAGATCAGCCTGGGCTACAAAGTGAGCTCAAGGCCAGCTGAACTGCATAGTGAGACCCTGTCTCAAAAAGACAAAAAAAGAAAAAAGAAAGAAAAGAAAAGAAAATAGAACACCTGAAGATATAGGTGTAGGCAAAGACTTTACGAACAAAACCCCAACCATACAAGAAATAGGACAAAGAATTAACAACTGAGCTCTCACTTATTAAAAAGTTTTTGCAAAGCAAAAGAAACACTAATAGCGTGATGAGACAACCCACACTGTGGGAAAAAAATTTTTGTCAGCTATTTCTCAAGAGAATAATATCTTGTATAAAGAACTTAAAAAAAAAATCAGGCTCCCCAAATTTAAAGACCCAATCCAAAAACGGGCATCTGAGATAAATACACTCATCAGATGAATAAGTACAAACCACAGGGCTGGGGATTTAGCTCAGCAGTATAAGCGCCTGCCTTGAAAGCAGGCAGTCGTGAGTTCGATCTCTGGTACCCATAAAAATGAAAAAAAACCAAAAACAAAGTACAAACCACAATAAATATACGAAAAAATGTTCAGTATCACTTATCATTCAAGAGATCTAAATAAAAACAACACTGAGATTCGAGCTCACTCCAGAAAGAATTGCTTTTATCAAGAAATAGAAGAGCTGTGGGGAGAAAGGAACCCTTTTCCATTTTTTGGTGAGTGTAACTACTATGAAACAACTGTGGAGCTTCCTCAAAAAACTAGGACTAGAGGTTCCATTTGACCCAGTTATTCCCCTTATTGATATCATCCCAAAAGAATTAAAAGCATTATATTACAGTAATACATGCACATTCATGTTCACAGTGGCAGAGTTTGTAATAGCCAAATCTTGGAAACAGTCCAAATGCCCATCAATTGGTGAATGGATAAAAATGTGGTTGTTTTATACAATAGAGTACTACTCTGCCATAAAGGATAAGCTTGAAACATTTTTAGGTAAATGGATGCACCTTGAGACCATACTGTTTGTGAAATAAATTGGACACACATCTGTAAATACATTGTTTCTCTAGTGTGAGAAATCAAAAGTATAAATAAGGATTAAAATGTGTTATTGTGAAATAAAGAAAATGTTCAAGTGGGAAGAGGAACAAGAGAGAGGGGAGAGAAAAGGAAAGAAGAAAAAGTAAAAATAAGACAGAAAAGGAAAAAAGGAAACAAGCTTTGTACATTGGGAGGGGAAGAGAGGTTGAAGGGAAGGCCGAGAAATGGAAAAAAAAGAAACAAGTTTTATTATGTACAGGTACAAATTCTCTATGATGAATGGAATCATTATGTTTATCTAAAATGTATCAATATTGGCCAGGAATGGTAGCAAATCCCTATAATCCCAGCACTTGGGAGGCTGAGGCAAGAGGATCCCCATGAGTTTGATGCCAGCCTTAGCTACATAAGCAAGTTAAAGGTCAGCCTGCACTACATAGTGAGAACCTGCCTTTTAAGAAAAAAAAGTACCAATAACATTTAATTGGAGAGAAAAAAGGAAATATAAAAACCAGATTACCCCCAAAGTTAGACTCAACTTAAAAATGGGCATCTGAAATAAACAGGTATGTTTCTCAGACGAAGAAGCAAAAATGGTAAATATATGAAAAATGTTCAACATCACTTGTCATTAGTGGGACACAAATTAAAATGCCGAGATTCCATCTCACTCCAGAAAGAATGGCTATTATCAAGAAATCAACCAATAATGAATGCTGGCGGGGCTGTGGTGAAAAACGAACCCTTCTTCACTGTTAGTAGTAATGTAGACTAGTGTAACTAGTATGGAAATTCCTCAGAAAAACTAAAATTAGAGATTTCATTCAAACCAGTTATTCCCCTTCTTGGTAGCGCCCCAAAGAATTAAAAGCATTGCTTCTCGGCCTTTTGGCTAAGATCAACTGAAGAATTAAAAGCATCATACCACAGGGATGTACGGCACATGCATTCCCAGATTTACAGTGGCACAGTTTGTAATAGTTAAATCTTGGAAACAGTCAAAATGCCCATCAATTGATGACTGGGTATAGAAGATGTGATTCTTTTATATAATAGAGTACTACTCTGCCATAAAGAAGGATACACTTGAGACATTTCTAGGTAAATGGATGCATTTTGAGGCTATTCTAAGTGAAAAAAAAAAAGAATACACGTTTAAATACTGTACTGTTTCTCTGGTGTGAGAAACCAAAAGTGTAAATAAAGACCAAAATGTATAACAGATATTGGGAAATGTGAAGAATATATTCAAATGAGAAGAGGAACAAGGAAGGGGTGGGAGGAAAGAAAGAAAGGACAAAAAAAATAGGAAAAATGGAAACAGGTTTTGTTAATGAAGGTGTTAGGTTTATGTCTGGATGTTCCCCCAAAGCTTCATGCACGTGGCAAGCTTCTCCAGTTTGTGACTGATTCCTGGTCCAATGCTTGTATTACGAGTGTGAGTGCTACATTCATCTTAGGCTGGGTAGCTTACCTATACTATAAGGGGCACAAAGAATCTTCTCTTGTGCTCCTCCTGTTTTTGCTCTTGTTGCTTTTGCTGATTTCTGCCACCATGAACTGTTGCATTCTACCATGAGCCACTCTGCCTTGGACCCAGCAGATCATGGACCGAAACTTCCATAAAATGTGAGCCAAACAGACTTTTTCTTCCTTAACTTTGGGTGTCAAGTATTTTGTCTCAGCAACAAGAAAAAAGTAACCAAGACAGAGAGAAAGAGAGGTTGAAGGGAGGGAATGGTAATGGGAAAAAAAGAGAAGAAGCAAGATATATTAGGTACAGGTATAGATTCTCTATGATGAATGTTATCTATATGCACCTAAAATGTATCAATAAAATTTTTGAAATACAAAAAAAGAAGAAACAGGCACAAAGAGATTATGGAATTGCATTTCTCCCAAAGTCATTCAGTTAAGAGGCAGCACTGAGGGGTTGGGGATTTAGCTCAGCGGCATAAGCGCCTGCCTTGCAAGCAGGCAGTCATGAGTTCGATCCCCAGTACCAATAAAAAGGAAAAAGACAAAAAAAAAAAAAAGAGGCAGCACTGAAATTAGGGTCTCACAGATACTCTATCCAAATATAATTTGAAACCAATCCCTATTTAACACAAAGTGCTAGGATCAATAGCTGTACTGGACTCCACCTCACACACATAATAGTTTAAACAAATTAAGAGATCTAAACTTACTAAAGGCAAAACAGGAGAGAGGTTATAAGACAAATACAAAGAGCAACTTCAAACTCTTGGGAGAGTAAAAGATTGATAAATGTAGTTACATTAAATTTTTTTAATTTAAAAAAACCACTAAAATTAAAAAACAAACAGGGCATGGTGGCACAGCCTGTAATCCCAGCACTCAGAAGGTGAGGCAAAAGGACTGTTGTAAGTACAAGCCCAGATTGGACTACATAAATCCAAGGGAAGCCTGCACTATGCAAGGAGCTCCTGTTTCAAAAAAAAAATTTTTTTTTTGTTTTAGTAGTACTGGGGATTGCCAGGCATACTCCTGTAATCTCAGCATTTGGGAGTCTGAAGCAGGAGAATTGTTTGCAAGTTTGAGACCAGTCTGGGCTACAAAGTGAGCCCAAGGCCAGCCTGAACTGTGTAGGGAAACCCTGTCTTGAGAAAAAAAAAAAAAAAAAAAAAGTAGTAGTACTAGTGATTGAACTCAGGGCTTCAGGCATGCTAGGTAGGCAAGTGCTCTATTCCTGAGTTACATGCCAAGACCTTTTGTACTTTTGAGACAAGGACTTGCTAAATTATCTACACTGGCTTCCTGAAGTTGGAATTCTCCTGCCTCAGCCTCCTGAGCAGCTGGGATTACAGGTGTACAACACCATTCTCAGTTCAGTTTTTTAAATTAAGCAACAAACTGAGGAATAATATCTGTAATATATATAAACAACAAAAGATTAATACTCAGTATGTAAAGGCATCTTTTTTCTTTAAACTCTCTTTTATTTCAAAGAGAAAAAAATAAAACAAAATTTCAAAACAGGACAATCAGGTACAACATGTATGTACAACAATGGTACACATTGTATAAAGGCATCTTTTGAAAAAAGACAACCTAATAGAAAAATGGCAAAACAAGCCACAGAATAATTTAACCTATGGAAACCTGGCATTACCACAACTGCCACACAATACACTCTGGAACACTAGACCTTGCCATCACTGACCAATGTAAAATATGGAAGAAGCCTACGTCAAACTGCAGTCACACAGAATATGACAGATCCAGTGAGAAAGGTGGAGGCAAGATGGTTATTCTCCACAGTATGGAAATTACACAGCAAAGCAGAGAAAGTGAACATACAACATTCACACAAGTAGATCAGAGGTTGGCAAATGTTTTATAAAGCATATTTTCAGGTTTATGAGCTGATTCATCTTTTCTGCTGCAACTTCTCAATTCTGCCATTGGGAATACAAAAGCAGACACAGACAATATACAGATGAACAAGTATGCTGTATTCCAGTAAAATTTTTTTTACAAAAAATAGGTGGACAAATTTGATCATCTCACCAGTTTGTTGAATCTTAAAGAGAGCTATGATTTTCTGACTTTCTAAGAATCTCTTTATGTTTTTCCCTGGTTTTTATGTCTGATTTTTCCCTCTGATTTTCTCACGCAAAAATCATACTACACTTAACAACTCTGCAATGGTTTTCCAAGTTTATCTCTACTTTTGGTTTTCTGAGACAAGGACTCGGTTTTATAGCTCAAGCTGTCCTCAAATATGCCATGTAGCCAAGACTGGCTTTGAACTCATTATCTTCCTAGCCTTCGGAGTACCTAGATTAGCAGTCTGTGCCACCATGCCTGGCTCACCTATTTTGAAATGTTTTTAAAGCTATAATCCAAAGTTAGAAATCCGACCCCTCTATATTTTTTGCCAGTCACAAAGTCAATTATCAACATCTGAAAATTCTAACTTAAAGTCTACTTCCTCTATCTTAGTTTAGGATACTGCTTCTTCCATTAGTCATCCAGTTCTTTGAAAAAGCATCCATTTATCTCACAAAAATTTAAACTTCATCATATACTCCCCTTCTCAAAAATCTTAAATACCTGAGGACCCACTCCAAAATTCTTCACAATCAGGTACTTAACCTTACTAATCTTTGATCACTGTTATGCACATTCTACATGCCATCTATATTTCCTGAAAATTTGTATTTTCACCTAAAAAAGCTCTTTTCTCCAACTCTCACTTACAAATTCCTCTACCTTTTAGGACACATCTCAAACACTGCCCCTTCATGAAACCTTTTCTGATTCCCAGAACAAAAACACACGGACCTCTGTATCCTTACAATCTTTAATAGTTACTACACTGAAATATCATTATTACATGTCTACTTATCTCCTAGTACTGAATACCCAAAGTGAAATGACTTTGTCTTAAAGTAGCATGTGAGTCCTTAGTGTCTAGAAAAATGCTTGGTATCTAATAGATGTCTGTTGAATCAAAGATAAGCCTATTGATAGGAGTAGAAAAATGACATCTAGGGCTTCAAACAGGGGAGTCCATAGATGAAATTCAGGTGACATTGTCTCAAAAACAATACTACCACCACCTCCATGAATTTAGATGGGAAAAAAATAGACCTCCTGGCCAGGTGTGATGGCACATGCCTGTAAACCTGGGATGCTAAGGCAAGAGGACTACATGTGCAAGCCCTATCTGAGCAATTTAAAACACTTTCTCAAAAAAAGGACTGAGGATATAGCCCAGTGTGAAGATCTTCAGCTCAATCCTCAGTACCACAAAAGAAAAAAAAGAAAAATTATTTCACTAACTTGTAACTAAAAGTTACTATCTTATTCAAACATGAATGTAGGTAATTATCTGAAATTCTAGTATTAGAAGTTATCTGCAACTCTAATAATAAAAATCACAAATACATTGTATTACAGTTATTGCTGATACCATCAAGTATTATTTATGCTTATCATGTCTTTGAAGTTGTAATATTATCAGACCCATCACAAGATCTGATTTTTATTTCTTTTTTTGGAGTGCTGGAGATCAAACCTAGGGCCTTACATATATTAGGCAAGTACTCTACTGTTAAGTTACAACCATTCTTAGAAATGATGCTTTAATGTGCTGATAAAGATACATATGTATACTAGTACATCATGATTTGAATATTTTAACAATTGTATTTCAATATAATTGGTTTTCTCCCAGCACTTGGAAGACATAGGCCAGCCTGGCTTACAAAGTCAGAACTTGTCTCAAAACAGTACCACCCCCACCAACATACGTACATATGTCTATACATACAGGTTTTCTTTCTAATCCAATGTACCTTATTTCCTACAAAAAAAAAAAATCATCTTCTGGGCATGGTGGCACACACCTGCAATCCCAGCATTTTGAAGGTTGAAGCAAGAGGATCACCACAAGTTTGAGGCCAGTCTGTCTCAAAAAAACATTGTTGGGTTGGGATTTTGGGGCAGAGGGCTGCGGGGTGGGGTGTTTACATGCTTCCCTAGATTCATCTGTTCACATCACACAGGTAAGTCAGGCCTCACTACATTAGAAAGATCCAGAATAGAACCTGGGGAATTAGGTTACTGTCAGAGTATATGTTTAACATGAACAAGTCTCTGGTTTATATTCCTAGCACACACACACACACAAATTGTTGGTGTACAAATGCATGGCATTAAAAATCTTATTTAATAAATGCCTCTGTTATCTTCTTATTGAAAGTCCTTTTTTGACAATATAGGACCTTAGGTTTATTATAGTCATTCCTCAGAATCTGTGGAAAACTGATCATAGAACTCCTGGGATAACAATGTCCCTAGATACTCAAATCCATTATATAATATGATACAGTATCTGCATATTTTAGCTACTTTAAATCTTTTCCAGATTATTTATACTATCTAATACAAGGTAAATGCAACACAAATAGTTGTTTATATTGCATAGGGAATAAGAAAAAAAATGTTATTGCCTAATGTACAAACATAATTTTTTTGTTTGGTTGAGTCAAGGTCTCACTATGTAGTTCAGGCTGGCCTCAGCCTCCTAAGTGCTGATTACAAACCTGAAAGGGGACAGCTGCTTAAGTGTCATTTGGAGAGATCATCAGAAAGATTTTATTGCAACCACCAAACCTCCTAAGTGGGATTACAAACCTGCACCACCACCACAATGAGTGATACAAATTTTAAAAAGAGTATTTTCAACTGGCCATTAGTTGAAGCCATGGATGCAAAACCCAGGGGTACAGAAAGCCAATTGTATACCATGATTGATTTGCATAGTTTCCTTCAGAGTTCCCATTGCCCATGTGAACTCTGAACTCTATCATGCTTCAACTTCAATTAAAGTTTGAACACAATACAGATCCTAGGTTTATACCAATGTTCAGGTTTTTTTTTTCTCTTACGTTTCTCATATCATTTTGCTATCAGTAAACAACTAAAAGAGAAGCAGCATGTCTTAAAACTAGAAAAATGTGTTTTGTTTTTGATACTGGAGTTTGAACCCAGAGGAGCTCTATCACTGAAGTATTCCCAGCCTTTTTATTTTTAAATTGTGAAGCAGAGTCTTGCTGGCTTGCCCAGACAGAACCTCCAACTTACATCCTCCTGCCTCAGCCTCCCTCAGTTCTAGGATTATAGGCATGAACCACTCCCAAACTCCGTTAAGGGTTCTCTGTACCAACAGAGAAGAGCAAGGAATTATTTAGTAGGTTACCTATACTTTTTAAAATCCCCTTCACCTTGTCACAAAACCAAAACTAATGGTTGTGTAATATATGCTGTCATGCTTAAACATTTTTCTCCCAGCTAATAAATTCCTTTAAGGCAATGTGTTGAATGACAAGACAGCAGATCATATCCAGGAGCCCTCTATCATCGTGTGTATGATTTTGGGAAGTGTATTTTCTGTCTCAGTGAGACACCACTATTTGCTCTGAAATCATCATGACTTGTAATGCTTTTAGTTTTATGTATTCACTCTTCTATCATTCTTGCTGTTTTCAATAAAATCTTTCTGATGATATCTCCAAATGACAAACAGTGGGCTGTCCCCTTTCAGGGAAAACACTTTGGTCACCACCCTCAACAACCTAGTGCCTCCTTTAAAAAAAACAAAAACCAAAAACAACACAACTCCATAAATTGCTTTCTTTTTGGGGGCCAAATAGGCTGAGATGCTGTCTTACTATGCAGTTCAGGCTGGCCCTATATTTACTGTGTAGCCAGGTTGGCCTTGAACTCGCAGCAATCCTCCTGCCTCAGTCTCCCAAAGACTGGCATTACAGGCATGCACCACCATGTCCGACTTCCCTAAACTGATGGAGGTTCTCTCCCTTTCTGCCATCCAGTTCTACCCTATGTGCCATTTGCTGGCCAGCTCCAACACCTAAACCTCAGCCTCCGATTTCTCTCATCAAACTCTTCGCCCCATCCCCCATAGATATTGGAGGCTAGTGGAGATTCATAAATTCTTAGCCTTTGGGAGTCCTGAGGATTTTAAATTTGCCCCAGAATCCCCAAATCGGCCCTACTGGATGTACTCATTTCTATCCCTATTTCGAATCACATCTTTTCATTGCAAAGAATTGCTCCAACACTGACAGCCTGAGCTAGGACCTGCCTATCCTGGAGATCGGGACGGGACCCACGGCCTAACCCAACTCCACTACCTGCCATCCATCTCCTCAGCCTAAGGACCTAGACCCTGGTCCCGTTCGGAGCCAGTGTCTCTTCTCCACGACCCCAGCTCAGACCCCTAGTCCTGCTCTGCCAGTTCCTCGGGCCTGGAGCGCCACCCTGCGCAGACCCCGGCAGGCCCTGCACTCCCTCAACGCCCGGGACCCCACGTCCCGCACCCTCCCCAAGCCCGGCCAGGCCGCCGCTCCCTCCAGCGCCCCCGCCCGAGGCCTGGGGCCCGCTCCCCAACATGGCGACGGGGACTGCAGAGCCACCGGCGGGCGGGCGGTCGGGCGGGCGGTCAGGCGGGCGGGGCGGCTCCGGGCCGGGCCCGCACTACGGTCGTCCGGCGCCATTTTCCCGCGCCGACCCCGGGCGGCGCCTTCTTCCCACGAAGCCAGCCAGGCCGCGACCGCGGACGCCTGGCAGGCCCACCCCTTACGGGCCCGCGTCGCCGTCGCCTCACCTGAGCACGGCCCCGGCCCTCCCGGGCGGGCCTCGGAGCGCCGGCCCGGGCCGTGCGTGCCCGCCGCCCTCCGTGCGTCCGCCCGCCCGCCCTCGCGTTCGCCCGTCAGTCCGGCCGTCGGCGCCCGGCCTCCCGCAGCCCGACCCGGTAGGGCCTGAGGGAGCCGGCGGGGAGGGGGATGGGCCGGACCGGGCCGGGGAGGGAGGGGGAGGGAGGGAGAAAGGGAGGGAGCGCGGGCGGGGGCGGGGCGGACCGGAGGGGCGGGGCCTGACCACGTGACCAAACGTCCCCGTGAGCGCGAGGTGGAGCACGCTCCAGTTCCCTTGAGTGCAGTGTGTGTGGTTCCTCCTGGGATCCGCTGCTTGGTGTTGCTGTGATCTCGCTTTAGCTCAGTCTCGTGCCAGCACTCGTGAGTATCCTCGGACGTTTCAACTCTCCAAGCCTCAGTTTGCGGAACCGAAATATGAGGATACTTTTTTCCTTGAGAAGGGTAAAAGAGGAAAAATATGAAAAGTACTTCGCAGTGCTTGACATAGTATCCAATTATGCCATTGTTAAATATAGTGTCTAATGATAACAATGATGATAATCATCTTTATTTATTGTTTCCCTATAGATCGCTGCTTTTTCTCATCATTACCACCACTCCAGCAAATTTGGTGGGTGCCCAAACACAGAATTCTTGAGTGAACAAGTGAGTGTGACCTCTCCCCTCCCTAAATGTAGGGAGGCTCCCTAGATACATGACCAGATTCGCTTGTTCACTCAAGAATTCTGTCAGTCTTACAAGGGAGATTCATATATACCTAACAGTCGACAGCTTTGTGAATTTTCTATTCTTTGTGAACCTCAGCTTTCTTACCCATAAAGTGGGAGTTTGCTGTCTATTATGAACATCACAGAAAATAGGAGATAAACAAGCAGATTGTAAACTGAACAGCTCACTTGTATTAGTGCCATCTCAGGGAATCAGGAACTCCTTTATTCCACAAATTTGTGTGTGTGTACGTGTATGTGAATTTACTGTAATAAATTTTTTTACAACTGAATCTCTGGGAATTTAAAATTAATATCTATTCCTGTACAAGGACCATGCAGGATGGGAAGATTCTTGACATTTTCACATTCACTCTGGGTTCCCTCCAAACTATTCTCCACGCTGCTGTCGGAATAACATAAGTGAAAATTCTGATCATGTCAAACCCCATTGCCACTAAAAAAATAATTTGCTGTAAGACAAGGTTCAAATATATTGAAAAAAATTTTACATGTTTACCCAACAAAATTTCTTATCTTGTTTCTGTGATAGCACCAACTGGATTACAGGTTTAATAACCCAGAAAGTTTTCTTTTGGCTTCTTCCATGTATTCCATGTTAGTAAATACTTGCTCCCCCAGAAATGATGATTATTCTGACTTCTACTATCATTAAGTTACTTTTGATAGTTCTGATATATAAATGAACGTACAACAACATGTACTCTCCTGTGTAAGCCTAGAATGCTTTTACAGCAGAAGAGTGACTCTTTTGATTATAATACAATTAATGATTTGGTTAACTAGTGGACTGAAAGACTGAATTTTAAAACTCCAGTTACTTTATTCTGCTGAGACAGGGCTCCCAGGCAACAACCAGCCCAAAGGCCAAAACGACACTATCCACAAAAACCTTGAGAAGGAAGAAAATTCTGAAAGGCTCCAGCAACTCAACACTAAACAACAAAAATTTGAAAATGAGCAGAGGACTTGAACCGACATTTCTCCAAAGAAGTATACAAGTGGTATATAAAAAAAAAAAAAAACATGAAAAGATGTTCAACCTCACTAGCCATTAGGGAAATGTACATTAAAATCACGGTGTGATAGCATTTCATACACATTATAATAGCAATTATTTTTTTTAAAGGTGAAAAATCTTGACAAGGAAGTAGAGAAATTAGAACCTTTACTCATTGCTAGTGGAAATGTAAACTGATGCAGCCCCAATGGAAAAGAGTTTGACAGTTTCTCCAAAAAAGTTAAAGATAGGATCATCATGTGATCTAGTGCTTTGATCTACCTCAAGATATTTATCCAAAAAGAACGAAAAATACGGACTTGAAAAGATATTTGTGGGACCAGGATATAGTTCAGTGGCACAGCACCTGCCTGGCAAGTGCAAGGTCAAGTTCGAGTCCTAGTACCCATCCCCCGAAGAGAAAAAAGACTTGTGCACCCATGTGCACCGCAGCATTCTCCGCAGTAACCAAAAGGTTGAGTCAACTTAAGTACCCGTTAATAAATGAAGGATAAGCAGGCTCTGTCTATATGATAGAATGTTTTTCAGCCTTAAAAAGGGGAGAAAGCACTGAGGGAGTAGCTCAGTGACAGAACACATGCTCAGCATGTACCAGACCCTGGATTCCAAACCCATAGGGGGAATAAAGGAGATTCTGGCACATGTTACAACATGGATGCAACTTGATGACTTTATGCTAAGTGAAATAAACACAAAAGAACAAATACTGGTTAGATGAGGTGATGCACACTTACAATCTCAGCTATTTGAGAGGATGAGATAGGAAGATAGCCAGCTCGAAGCCAGCCTGAACAATTTTGTGAGACTGTCTTAAAATAAAAAATAAAAAGGGTTGTAGTAGAGTCCTCAGGTGCAGTCCCCAGTACTACCAAAACAAATAACAAATGAATAAATAAAAGTTGTATGAGCCTTCTTATTTGAGGTTCCTACAATAGTTTCATGAAGACAGAAAGTAGAATAATGTTTGCTTACAGCTGGAGACAGCATGAATTGGGAAGTATTTAGTGGGTACAGAGTTTCATATGCAGTAGAATTCTGGAGATAGATGGTGGGATGGTCGCATAACATTGTGAATGACTTATTACCCTCAACTCTACACTTGAGAAATGTATAAAATGTAGAACTGTATATATATTTTAACACCAAAGAGATCTGAGAACCTGACACATTATCATATTTTCATCTTGTTGCCCATATGCTTAAATGGAAGCTCTTGGCTTTTCCTGGGTTCTGTAAGAATCCAGGGACCAGAGGGAACAGGGTCTCACAATGGCATCTATACAAGCCTGTAGGTGGAAACAGCTAGTACATAGGCCATATAAATATTTGTTGCTCATAAGAGGCAGGACAGCAACAAAAGCAGGCCATGAACTGGCAGATAGTGTAGCAGAATGATTACAGGATTAGGCTCTGAAGACAAAACACGCAAGTTCAGATTCTAGCTCTGCCTTTTATTTATATGATTTTGGACAAACTCAACCTCAAGAAGCTGAGGTAGGAGAATTTCTGCAAGTTTGAGGCTAGCCTGGGCTACATACACTACACACTTATAGTGAGAGGGAAGAGGGGAGAGGGAGGAGAAGGGAGCAATCCTGAGAGACTCAGGAATTTCTCCTGATTCAAAGTAGGTTTTTAAAAAGAAAATCAGCTATTCTTTAATATGAAAAGTTTGCTTAGTGTTTATTGAACAGCTACTTTTATATCACTACTTTGCTGTGATAAGGTTAATATTGAATAGCCAGGGATTTAGCTCAGTGGCACAAGTGCCTGCATGGCATGTGCAAGGTCATAGTTTAATCCCTGGTACCAAAATAAAAAATAAAAGACAAAACAAGATTAATACTGAAGTCTTAAATGAAGTCTTTAAGAAAAAGTACAAGTGGAGGCGGGGAAAAGAACAAAACCACATGGAGAGTACTAACGTTCTAATGTCTTTAGAGTTCCTCACAACAGTGCAAAATGGCAAGATTATTGCATTCATTTGGGTGAGTTACACCCTACAGGATGGTGTATTTTTATGTGGAGACAGTCATAAGACCTTGTAATGTATAAATATATTTTGATAATTTACCAGTAGATGGCAGCAAAGTGCTCTGTTAGTACAGTATTACCTGATTGTAAGTTTTTAGACAAATGGAAATACAGATCCTTGAGGAGGGTTTCACTTCTATTTTGCAGATGTAAGCAATGTCTTGCTCTTTGGGAAGGAAGGATTGGAATTTTTAAGAAATTTTTAAGGATTGGAATTTTTAAGTATGTGGCCAAGCACAGTGCCACATACTTAAAATCCTAGTGCTTTGGGAGGTTGAGGCAGGAGGATCACAAGTTCAAATCCTGCCTGGGCAATTTAGTGAGACCCTTGTCTCAAAATATAAAAAGGGGGGGGGGGCCTGGGAATTTAGCTCAGCGGCATAAGCGCCTGCCTTGCAAGCAGGCAGTCGTGAGTTCGATCCCTGGTACCGATATAAAGGAAAGAGACCAAAAAAAAAAAAAAAAAAAAAAAAAAAATTAAAAATTAAAAATAAAATAAAAAGGGATATGACCAAGTGTGATGGCACACGCCTATAAGCCTGTAATCCCAGTCCTCAGGAGGATGGCTGCAAGTTTAAGGCCAGTCTGGACTACAAAGTGAGTTCAAAATTAGGCTGAACTATGTAGTGAGACCCTGCCTTACCATAAAAAAAGTACAAAAAATAAACAAACAACAGCAACAAAACAGATGGGGACACAGCTGGGTTTACTCTCCAGTTCCTTCACCCCAAAAAGAGTGATAACTATATAATTTAAAAAAATAAGACAGTATCAAGTGAAAAGAGGGTAAGGGTAAACAGTACTTAGAAACATGTTATTAGGACCGGGGATTTAGCTCAATGGCTCAAGTGCTTGCCTGGTAAGTGTGAGGTTCTGAGGTTGATCCCTGGTACCAAATAAATAAATAAATAAGAAACTTGTTATCTATCAAAAATTCTGAAATTTTAATAGAGTATAACATAGAGACATAAAAATACATTAAAGGCCACAAATTATGTGCAAAGTTTGGTGGATTTTCATGAAGTAAACACATATGTCTTTTAGCCCCTACACCAAGAAATAGAAAATAATAAAAGAAATAGAACATTACAAGCCCCACAAAAGCCCCTTTGTAGTCCTTTCTAGGCATTACCAGCACCCCTAAGAATGTGAACAGTATTCTGATTTCTAACTATAGATTAGGTTCACCAGGATTTAGACTTTATGTAAATGGAATCTGGCAGCATGAGTCTGGCTTCTTTTGCTCAGTTTCCTATATTGGGTTTTTTTAAGATTAAGTTAATTGATACATTTTAGATATACATAATGATCACATTTATCATGGGGAATTTGTACCTGTACATGGTTTCCTATGTTGCTACATGTTATAGTTCACTCATTTTCAGTCCTGAATAGTATTTCATTATTTGAATATACCAAAATGCAACTATTTACTGCTTGTGAGTATTTAAGTTCATACTTTAGCTTGCATGCTTTTTTTGCTTCCTTCCTTTGGCAGCACTGGGATAGACAAGTGTTCTACCACTGAGCTACATTGTAGTCCTTTTTATATTTTTATTTTGAGATAAGTCTTGCTAAATTGTCCAGGCTGGATTTGAATTTTTTTTTTTTTTTTGTCGTTTTCCTTTTTATCGGTACCAGGGATCGAACTCATGACTGCCTGCTTGCAAGGCAGGCGCTTATGCCGCTGAGCTAAATCCCCAGCCCCTGGATTTGAATTTTTAATCCTCCTGTCTCAGCATCCCACGAAACTGGGATTAGCTGTATCACCAGACCCTGCAAATGTTGTTTTTAAATTCTGTGAACATTTTTCTGCATTGTTTTGGAAGAATATTCAATTTGCCACTGAATGATAATCCAGGACTAGGATTGCTGGGTCATAGAGTTTGCACTTTGATAATGCCAAATTCTATGTCTTTTGAAACAGTTTTACTGAATTATAATTCACAGACCACACAATTCACTCATTTTTAGTATAGTCACAGATAGGCACACCAATCACCAAATTCAATTTTAGAACATTTTCATCACCTCAAAAAGAGATCAAACACCTTTTAGATACTGCTTTCCCCATAAACCACCATTCCTCTAGCCCCACGAAATGGCTAATTTATTTTCTATCTCTATAGATTTGCCTATTTTGAGTATTTTATATATGTATTTCTTTACTGAATTTTTTGAGAGACAGGTTCTCTCTATTTAGTTCACATTGCCTTTGAATTTGCTGCAGTTTCCCCTGCCTCAGCCTTCCGAGTGTTGGGATTACAGCTGTGCTCCACCACGCTCATACAACAAAAGGTTTTTTGTGTCTGGCTTCTTCACCTAATATAATTTTTTTTTTTGGTCTTTTTCCTTTTTATTGGTACCAGGGATCGAACTCATGACTACCTGCTTGCAAGGCAGGCGCTTATGCCACTGAGCTAAATCCCCAGCCCCTTAACATAATATTTTTAAGATTCTTTCATGTGCTGGCATTTATCAAGACCACATTAATTTGGATAACTGAATAATAACCCTTTGTATGAATATACCACATTTTATCTTTTACTGATGACCTTTTAGACTATTTTCAACTTTGCCTGTTGTAAATAGTGCTGCTATGAACATTCATGTACAATTGTTTCAATACCTATCTGCAATTCTTTGTGGTATATATCTGGGAATGGAATTGCTGGGTCTTATTAAAGAAATGCCAACTGTCTTCCACAGCTGCTGTTCCATTTTACATTCCAAGTAGCAATGTGTAAGTGTTCCAGTTTATCAACTTGTTACTCACTTTTAAAAATTATTTTTATTATCCTAGCCAACCTAGTAAATGTGAAGTGATGTCTTACCCTGGTTTTGGTTTACATTTCCCTACTTACATCTGATATTCCACATTTTAAAGACTTGTCAGCCATTTGCATGTCTCCTTTGGAGAAATGTCTTTTGAAGTTCTTTGCCTAATTTTTAGTTGGGTTGTCTTTATGTTGTTGAATTATAGCTATTGTTTATACATTCTGGGTGCTATGTAAAACACTCAGATGAGTATTGTTGGGTGCAGGCGCTCAACATACCATACCCCACCCGGGACTAAGGACCACGCCAGCTTCCGCAATGCGCTATGTCCCTCTTTAAATTAGCCAACCCGTGTGCACTTCGTGCTCACTCCATACTCTGTGGCAACTCCTGATTGGCCACAGCTGGATATAGTAGCTGGAGCCTACATCCCATTCCCGCCCTGCTTCCTTGTGGCAGCCTGTGATTGGTCACGGCCGAATATATAAACCAGAGCCCGAGTAAATAAACTAGCAGTTAACTGTCGTCCACAAAAGCGTCTCCTGTCTCCTGTTTCATTGGAGCTGCGCCGGTCAAGTATTACATATTTTTTGCTGCTTTTGGATTGTGTTTTCACTCTTTAATCTTTTTTTTTTTTTGGTCCTTTGGAGACAGGTCTATGTAGTTCAGGCTGGCCTTGAGCTCACTTTCTTTATAGCCCAGGTTGGTCTCAAACTCACAACAATCCTTCTGCCTCAACCTCCCAAATGCTGGGGTTATAGACATGCACCACCACACCTATCTAAAAGCTTTTAATTTTAATGAAGTCTGATTTACCTATGTATGTTTTTGTTGCTGGCCTTTTGAGGTCATATTTAAGAAACCAATGTCAAACCCAAATCATGAGAATTTATCCCTGTTTCCTCCTCAAACAGTTTCTTCAAGTTTAGCTCCTATATTTACATCTTTGATCCTTTTTGAGATTTTGGTTTGGTTTGGTTTTGCTTGGTACGTGGTGTGAGGTAAAGGTCAAACTTTGTTTTGAATGTGAATATGTGATGTCTTTCACCATTGAATGCTCTTGTAACCCTTGTCAAAAATAGTCATATTACTGGGAAATGGAGATAAATGTCCAAATGAGAAGGGGAACAAGGGAGGGGGGAGAGGGAAAAGAAGGGGACAAAAGAAAAAACAATAGAAGGAAAGAATGGAAACAAAGCTTTTGTAAATAAGGTGGGGAAGAAGGTCAAAGGGAGGGAAGAATAATGGGGAAAAAAGAAGAATCAAGATATATCATGTACAGGTACCAATTTGCTATGATGAATGTTATTATTATGTGTATCTAAAACATGCCAGTAAAAAAAAGGAAAAATATTGGTCAGAGATATAAAATCGATTGTAGATCCATGGGGTTGTCTTCGGACTCTATTCCATTAATCTTTTTTTTTTTTTTTTTTTTTTTGAGACAGTCTCTTGATATATAGTTCCGACAGGCCTTGAACTAATCTTCAGCCTCAGCCTCCCAAGTACTGGGATTTCAGGCATGCACTGTCTCACTGGGTGATACATTTATCCTTCTGTCTAATCAACTCACTGTTTTATGTGGTGGTCAGCTTTCTTATTTTATTTTTTGTGGTGCTAAAGATCAACTCAGGGCTTTATACATGCTAGGCAAATGCTCTACCACTGAGCTACATTCCCAACTTGTACCACAGATTTTCTTCCTTTCTTTCTTTTTGTTGTTTTTACTGTCTTTTTGAAATAAAGTTTCACTGTGTAGCCCAGGTCGACCTCAAACTTGTGTTCCTCCTGTCTCACTCTTCCAATTACAGGTATGCACAACCAGACCCAACTTTTCTTTCTTTCTTTTTATTTTTGACGCATCTTATTTAATTCAGATAGGAATCTGATCATACATAGTCTCAGAACACTCTAATAAATAAGTCAAGCATAGTCAACAATGCCACACTTGCCTATAATCTGTTTGACATAAACCACATCTACACTTCAGTTGTCACCAAGCCATTCAACACATCTTCCTCCATGGTGAGTTGTTTGAAGCTGTCTTCTGAGCAGAGCTGACTGTTTTTTTCAGGCTCTGAATAGCTGCATGGATCTCAGCAGGCATCAGGAACCAGCTGAACCTTGGCATAGTGAAAATGTGGCCATTCAAGTATTTGAGTAAGTCACAGTCTTCTGTTAGGTTCTGGATGAACTGTACCATGGTTCTATGGTGGAAGGTCCATTGTCTCCCTACAACTCCTATGACAGTTTTCATTACTATAACTTTGTATTAAACTTTTGAAATTGAGCCATGCATGGTGGTGCATTGCACTAGAAGGCTGAGGCAGGAAGATCACCTCAAGTTTGAAGCCAACCTGGTTTACACAGAGAGTTCCAGGCCAACTTGACCTGCATAGCAAAGCCCTGTCTCAAAAATAGAGGGGAAAAAAAAGTTTTTGAAATCAGAATACTTGGATTCTCCAACATTGTTATTCTTTTTCAAGATCCTTTTAGCTATTCTTGGTTCCTTGCAATTCCATATGAATTTTAGGATTTTCTTATTCTTTTCTGATAGGAAAAAAACTATTAGAACATTGATAGTGATTGCATTGACTCTGTAGATCAATTGGAAAAGTATTACCTTCTTAACAAAATTAAGTCTTCCAATCCATGCATATCTTTTACATTTATTAAGTCTTCTTTAATGTCTTTCAAGAACGTTTTGAAGTTTAAATTTCATATTTTTTTTATAAAATTTATTCCTAGGTATGTTATTCTTTAGTTTTGTCTTGTTTTGTTATGATGTTAGGGATTGAGCCCAGGATCTTATGCATGCTAGGTAAGTGCTCTAACACTTAGCCACATTCCCAGATGTATTTTAATCTTTTTGATATTACTGTAAATGGAATTATTTCTTAATTAAATGGAATTATTTCTTAATTTCATTTTCAGATTGTTCATTGCAAGTGTATGGAAATGCAAGTGATTTTTACATTGATCTCACTAAGTCACTAAATTGCCAGCATGGACTTCAACTTGTGATCCTCCTGCCTCAGAATCCCAGAATGCTGAATTATAGTGTGCACCACCACACCTGGCTCAAATACTTTTTCTGTCTCTATGAGATGACCATATGGTTTTGTCTTTTTACTCTACCAAAATGATACAGGTCTGGGGATATTGCTCAGTGATACAGTGCCTGCCTGGCAAGCGTGAGGCTCTGGGTTTGATTTCCGATACCAAAAAAAAAAAAAAAAAAAAAGAAAAAGAAAAAGAAATGATATAATGTTATAGTTAATGTTGGGGTGTTAAACCAACCTTACAGTCCTAGAATATACTCCACTTAGTATATAATTCTTTTTATATGTTGTTGGCCTCTATTTGCTAATATAACAAAATCTGAGCTTTTTATTTTTTGGCTCTTTGTGTCTCTATGCAGTTCAGGCTGACCTTGACCTCAATGTGTAACTCAGCTAGGCTTGAACTCTTGGTGATCCCCCTGCCTCAGCGTGTAGTGTGGCTGGGATTTTTGTTTTTTACTGTATGCTTTTTATTTTATGAAAAAATAAAACAAATTTTCATAACCAGATAATGAGAATAACAATAGTTATTATAGTTATCTTCAAAATTGTTAATCATTGTAAGACATAAACCAAAAAGATTCTTACAAAAAAGAAACAAACAGGTAATAACACAAACTTTTCAACAAATTAAGATAAACTACTAATACAAATGAAATGAATTAGCATATATATTGAAATATTTTTAAACAATGGAATATGTAATTTGGGAAAGTATTTGAATGTCTCCCTACTTTGTTTATCTCTCTTCTGTTTCTTTCTTTCTTTCTTTCTTTCTTCCTTCCTTCCTTCCTTCCTTCCTTTCTTTTTTTTTTCTTTCTTTCTTAGTTTCTCATATAAGAGATACTGGGATATTTGAGCTTGCATCTTATTTACTTAACATTATGTTCTCAAGTTGCAACCATTTACCAATGAATGCCTTATGTTTACAGCATAATACTCCATTGTGTATAAATAATACCTTTTCCTTATACATTCATGTTGATGAACATGTACACTGTATCCAAGATCTAGCTATTATAAACTTCACTGCTATCCAACATGGGTATGCATGTATCCCTGTAGTATGATGATTTTAACTCTTTTGGGAAAACACCCAAGAGGGGGATAGCTGGGTAAAATGGAATTTCTACCTTTAATTTTTTGAGGAATCTCCACGCTGGCTTCCATGATGGCTGCACTAGCTTACATTTCTACCAACAATGTAGTAGAATTTCTTTTCTCCCAAGTCTTCTCCAGCATTTAAGATTTTTCTTTCTGGGGAAACGTAGTATCTCAGTAAGCTTTTTGTTTGTTTGTTTTGAAACAGGATCTCACTATGTAGTTTAGGCTGGCCTGGACTCACTATATAGTATAGGCTGGCCTTGAATTTGAAGAGATCCTCCTGCCTCAGCCTCATGAATGCTGGGATTACAGTCATGTGCCACCAAACTTGGCTTTTTGAGTTCTTTATATATTCTTGATGTTCTGTGCATGAAATAGCTAGCAATTTTTTCTCTTTCTGTAGATCATCTCTTTACTCTGTTGCTGAGATTATAGCCATAACCCATGACACCCAGTTTGACATATGTCTTTCTGGGAAATTTTTCATTTCACCTAAATTATCTGATTCATTAATATGTGACTATTTATCGTATTCCTTCACAATCATTTTTCTTTCTCCTTTTTCTTTTTTCTTTTTTGGTTGTTTTTTGAGACAGGGTCTTGCTATGTAGTTAAGGCTGGCCTTGAACTCATGGCAATCCTCCTTCCTTAACCTGAGATTATAGTTGTACACCATTATACCCAACTGCAAAGTCTTTATTTCTGTAGGGATGATAGTACTGTTTCCTGGTTTTTTAAATTCTAGTAATACGAGTTTCTTCTCTTTTTTTCTTATAAGTTTTGTTCATTTTTTTTTTAAAGAATCAAGGCTTGGTTTCATTGAGTCTATATTGGGTTTGTATTTTCTATTTTATTACTATCTGTTCTAACCTTCATTCTTTCCTTTTGCTTGCTTTGTTTACTTTGGCCTTCCTTTTCTAGTGTTTTAAGGTAGAAGTTTCAGTTATTGATTTGACATTTTTCTTCTTTTTAAATATAGCCTATATTAAAATTTTCTTAAGCTGGACGTGGTGGCTCACGCCTGTAATCCCAGCACTCGGGAGGCTGAGGCAGGAGGATCGTTGTGAGTTCAAGACCAGCGTGGACAACAAAGTAAGCTCAAGGCCAGCCTGAACTGCATAGTGAGACCCTGTTTCAAAAAAAAATTTTTTTTTCTATATCCCATCAATTTTGTTTGTTTATTTGTTTTGAGGCGAAGTCTCACTATGTAGGTTCAGGTTGGCCTTGCACTCATTATGTAGCTCAGGCTGACCTTGAATTCATTGTAATCCTGTTGCCTCAGCCTCCCGAGTCCTGGAATTACAGGCGTGCGCCACCACCTTGTGTGCATCCCATAAATTCTGACATGCTGTATTTTCATCTCCTTTTTTCTGAATTTTCTAGCTTCTTTTTTATTTCTTCTATGTTTCACTGGTTTTAAGAGACTGTTTCTATATTTTCCATATGCTTGTAAAGTTTTCCATTTTTTTTCTGTTGATGACTTCTAATTTCATCCCATTGTGGTTAAAAACACTTTGTATTTTTTCTGTCCTTTTACATTTGTTATGGTTTGTTTCGTGCTTTAGTATGCTGTCCAAGCTGGAGAAGGTTCTATGCATTTGGTAAGCATGCAGATTTTGCTGTTTGGGGATAGAATGCTCTACAGATATCCTCTAGGTGTACTTGTGTTGAAGCATATTATTTCCTTCTTGATCTTCTCCTTGGATGTTCCACCCAATATTGAGAATAAAGCATTGGCATCTCCAAATATTTCTTATTTTATTTTTGTTAGTTTGTGTTTCATTTTTTAATTTTTGGTTGTTAGGTGCATTCATGTTTATATCTTCCTGATGAATTGACCCTTTTGTCGTTAAAAAATAGCCTTCTTATCTCTAAGTGACATTTTGTTTTAGGTCTATTTTGTCTGGTATTAATTTAGTCACTTTAGCTTTCTAACTAATTTGTATGATATATCTTTTCCTGTCCTTCACTTTCAATCTGTTTGTGTCTTTGTATCTAAAGTCTTCTGTAGACATCATATTGCTAGATCTTAATTTTTATGTTGGGTCTGACTTTCTTGATTGGATTTTAATCCATTCATATTTAATTTTATTATTGAATTCTGTGGCCTTTTAATGAGATTGATCCAGATTATTTCCTTTCTAGTGTGGAAAATATCTTTTATTTTACAAGTAGATTTATAAGAACAAAATCAGTGTTGACCAGGGCCAGTAATGATCACTTGAAAAGTTACTAATCTCAACTAAGATAGTAAAAGAAATATCAAATAAGCACATTATATTTTGAGTTGAGATTTTAGAGAATATTGTAAAAACTTAACATTTCCAAGCTTCTTGTCTCATTTCAAAGCTAGAAAAACTGAGGTTTCTTAGAATGAGGTAAATTTTACATTATCTATGTTATCTCAAGATAGTATTAGTCAGCTTTTTTTTTTGGTACCCGGGATTGAACTCATGACCTTACACTTGCTAGGCGTTATCTCAAGATAGTACAACCTATTAAAGTGAAAATGACTAGGCATGTAGGATTTAGAAAAGAGCTGTGTTTTGTCACCAATGCCTCTAGGTATAAGCACTTAACAAAATATATATGAATGGTATTTCATGTACTGAATTTTAGAAGTTTTTCTAAGACATTAGAATTTTTTTAATGCCGAGGATTGAACTCACAGCCTCACACCTGCTAAGCATATGTTCTACCAATGAGTTATACAAATTCATTATTTTAACATGTAAGAATCTTTCCACTGAATAAATGTTTTATACAAAGTTGTTCTTTGTAGATTTAAGAAAATAAGTAACTCCGGGAGACTCATGTGACCTTGAAAAAGTGCTGAGTAAACTGTGTTGTAACTTCATGCTGTACTCTAAATGATTATGTTCTTATCAAAGCCTTAAGTGAGGGGCTGGGGATTTAGCTCAGCGGCATAAGTGCCTGCCTTGGAAGCAGGCAGTCCTGAGTTCGATCCCTGGTACCGATAAAAACCAAAGCTTTAAGTGAAACTTAATGGATAATGTGCTGGTATTAGAAGGTTGGGACTCTGAGAAGAGATTAGGTCATTTAGTCCGTGAGATTAGTGCCCTTATAAAAGAGGTACCCAAGAGCTCCTTGCCACTTCTACTGTGTGAGGACCCAAAACATGCCTGTCTTTTTTTTATTATATCTTTTTTTTTTTTTGTCTTTTTCCTTTTTATCGGTACCAGGGATCAAACTCACGACTGCCGGCTTGCAAGGCAGGCACTTATGCCGCTGAGGTAAATCCCCAGCCCCAAAACATGCCTGTCTTTGAGGAAACACTACTTACCAGGCACCAAATCTCCTGATTCCTTGATCTTGGACTTCCTTGTGCCTGAACCGTGAGAAATAAACTTTTGTTATGAGCTAACTGGTTGATGGTATTTTATTATAGCATTTCTAATAGAATTAGACATTCTATCATTTGAGAGACAGCCTAGGAGGAGAGCTGGTATGATGACAGGCATGGCTTAAGCACCTATAGATACCAAGGCAAAGATAGTCAAAGCCTCACAAGAAACCATCCAAATATCCATCAACAGGAAACTAGTTAGATCCTTCAATGAACTATGACTCATCATTATAAAAAATGAGGTAGCTCCATATACTTTGACATGGGAAAATATCCATATTATCTTTGTAAATTTAGAAAAAGGAAGTTGTAGCATAAAAATATAATTCAGTTTTTTTAAATATAATGTATCTTAATGTGCATAAAAAGTTGGAGAACTATATACTAAATTATTGATAGTGCAATTTTTTGAAAGTTAGGAATTTTAGGGGATGGATCAACAACATTATGTATTTAGGAGACATTTGATATTTAAATAATTGTTACATATGTAACATCTATTATATTTCCTTTATGAGGGGAGGTATTGAACTTATGTTGGCAATTGCCTTAATTATCTGGTACTTCTTTCTTTAATATTTGACTTCCCTTTATATTGCAAACCCCTTAAATATAGCCTGTTCATTTTATCCAGCACTGAATTCCAGTACCTAAGAAAGTGCCTGGAACATAATGGATGGATGCATGCATACATTAATCAATGATATAATTTATAAAATATATTTACTGCTTGATACATACTTTGGAATGTACACTTTTTTTTTTTTGTCTTTTTCGTTTTTATTGGTACCAGGGATCGAACTCACGACTGCCTGCTTGCAAGCCAGGCGTTTATGCCGCTGAGCTAAATCCCCAGCCCCTGGAATGTACACTTTTTAACAAATAATTTACTCAGTAGATGCAGAACTGGTTAAGAGCATAGATTTTTCTATGGTTTGATATTCCAAGATTGAAATACTTCCATTAGAGAAGCTGGGTGTGGTGGTGCACGCTTCTAATTCCAGCTCGCTGGGAGGCTGAGGCAGGAAGACTGCAAGCTGAAGCCCAGTCTGGATCACTTAGCAACTTACTCAAGACCATATCTCAAAATAAAAAAATAAAGAAGGACTAGAGGAAGGAGAGAAGCAATAAAGGATGAAAAAAAGGAATTGGGATGTGTTATGTACATGTACCAACTCCACATAAGTAATGTAAACATTATGTACTGCGAACATGTATTCCCCTCCCCCAAAAAACAGGAGATCAAGGGATGAGTAGAGGGGAAGAGGGGTGAAAAAGGGAATTAAGATGTGTTATGCACAGGAACCAACTTCCCCCAAGGAATGTAAACATTATGCATTACATACATACACCAATAAACTAAAACAATAATTTTAAAAAGGGCTGGAGTGATACCTGGGTATGAAGGCCCAGGGCTCAAACCCCAGTACCCTCCACTGCACACACACACACACACACACACGCAAGATAAATAACTTTTAGACAAGTTCCTTAATCTCTTTTTGCCTATTTCCCATCTGTAAAATGATGATATTAGTCATTACCTCATGAGGTTTGTGGTAAAGATTAAGTAAGTTATTCACATAAAGTTCTTAGCATAGGGCTTGGCAAACCTAAGTTTTCAGTAGCCCTTATACATACTAGGCAAACATTCTGAGCTGTATTTCCAGCCCTGTTTGTTTATTTCTTGAGACAGAGTCTCGCTGTGTTGCCTACGCTGCCCTGAACTCCTGGGCTCAAGTGCTACTCCTGGCCTCCTGAGTACCTGGGAGGATTGGCAAACACCTGCCACACCCAATTTCTTTTTCTTTTCTTTTCTTTTTTTTTTTTTTGGTACCAGGGATTGAACTCACAACCTTGTACTTGCCAGACAGGCGCTAATGCCACTGAGCTAAATCCCTGGCCTTACACCCAATTTCTTAAACTTGTTAACTATCACTTGTCCATTATGTATTACTGCATAATGACCCACACAAAGTGGATTCCAGCTTGCTGTGGGATGCGGTGAGCTGAAGTCTCCTCTCCTGCTCCCACTTCTAACCCAATTAGACATAAATAATGCCAGAGCCTTGGTTAAGCAATATTTTTTCTTTAATTCCCCTCTGCAAATGGAAGCCCCTGAGCTGGCCCCCACCCCCACCCCTACCCGACACCCTGGGGATCCCTAGATGCAAGGCCTCTGCCCCAACCTAGTAAAGGTAGGAGAGGATTAGTCTCACTCCATGATGGTTTCTTAAAAAAACTCTAGTCATTTAAGAAATGAGGCTGGGGACAGGAGGAAGGAGCTGGAAGACAAGGTCTTGGTCAGGCCAGCCTGAAGAGGTTGGGGTTGTGAGACCCTTGAGAAAGGTTTGCAAGCACATCTGTAAGCTCATGGCTGCGAGAGGAGAGGAGGCAGGCAGATGGTCTGAGTCCTCAAGGTCCTGCCCGCCTGCTCATCAACACTGACACTCACCACTGCCACCACAGTCTTCCTGATGGAGAATTTTCTGGTTACTCTGGGGTAAGGTTTGCTAAGCATCCCCTCTCACCTGTCCCTGATCTGGGACATTTCTGGGTTCCCCTGAGACCAAACCTGGGAGAAGGAGGGACTCTGGGAACATGCAAATAGGAGAGGGGAGCAGTAACCCCACCCCATCCCTCTGTTCTACAGAATGGTGGCTCCAGCTGCATCTGGGCTCCGAGGGTCCTTCACGCCAATGATGAAATTGTTGGTTCTCCGGCTGCCATGGACCCAGGATAAGACATCTACCTTCTCCACGTGGTGACCCCTGGCTTCCAGGAACTCGATCTCCTCCTCTGTGAACTCATCTGAAAAGCATCCCCCAACATAGGCACATTTAGGGTATTCAGAGCACCACCTTGGGAGTCCTGTTGGATTTGAGTCCTGATCCCAGGTGCTCCACCAAAATACTGTGTGGC
Source organism: Cavia porcellus (assembly GCF_034190915.1). Lineage (NCBI taxonomy): Eukaryota > Metazoa > Chordata > Mammalia > Rodentia > Caviidae > Cavia > Cavia porcellus. Next base: position 26,460,783 of record NW_026947488.1, on the reverse strand, counting down.
CTTGGGCAAATTGCATTACCTCTCTGAGCTTCAGTGTCCTCTTGTATAAAGTGCTGATCATAAGAGAACCTACTACATAAAGTTGCTGCAGGAATTAAAGGAGATAATGCTCTGAAAGCACTCAGTGCGACAGCCACAGTAAGTCATCAATAATACAGTCATACGTAACATTGGAAAAGGGTGTCTTCATCTCCACCCACCTAAGCCAGGCTGTTGTCTTTCTTTGCCAACATTACTGCATAGTCCATTAAATTGTTTCCCTGCCTCTGCTCCTGTGTTCCTTACTCTTCATATGGTAGCCAAAGGGATCCTTTAGAACTGAGTCAAACCATGTCACTGTCTCCCTCTCAAAACCCTACAACAGGTCTGACATATCTTCGAATAAAATCCAATAGCCTTACTAAGCCTTCTAAAGCCCAACATTAACTAGGACCTTGTTATCTCTTTTAACTTCTTCTCCTTAATTCCTTCTGTTCTCCAAATTGCTTAACTCTGTTCCAGCCACACTAGTCTCTGCTGTCACTCAAACAGACCAAACATGCTCCTACCCCAGGGCCTGTGCACTTGCTGTTCTTGCAGACTGGAACCTTTTCTTCTTATCACAGAGCTGGAGCCCTTACTTCATTCTAGTCATTGGCCAAAAGATAACTTCTTCAAGAATATTCCCGAGCATTATCTAACATCACAGTCCTGCTATCTTTACCTTGCTTTGTTTTCTTTCAAAGTATGTAGTACTATCTGTATTTATTTATTGACTGTTTCCCTCCACTGGGGCAGCATTTCTGTCTTGTTTGCTATTGCTCCCCAGTGTCAGGACAGGCTCATTATACCGTAAAAATTAAGTGGGTATTTTCTTTTTTTTTTTGTCTTTTTCGTTTTTATTGGTACCAGGGATCGAACTCACGACTGCCTGCTTGCAAGGCAGGCGCTTATGCCGCTGAGCTAAATCCCCAGCCCTGGTATTTTCTACAGAGATGAATAAATCCCATTCCTCTCACATAAGCTCAGATCCATATCATCTCTGGCTTGAATCATATCCTAGCTTCTCATATTTCTCCAGTTTAAGTTCTTCTCCCTTCAATCCACCTTCTCTACATAAAGCAGCTCAGGCTGTGTGACTCTCCTGCTCAGCTGGCTAAGATCTATACTGATTTTGTTTTGTCTTGTGTTTTTGGCAAGATCAGGCATGTTCAGAGTGGTATAGCCACTTTTTTGAGACTGGTTCTCGCTATGTAGTTTAGGCTGGATTTGAACTCATGGTGATCCTCCTGCCTCAGTCTCTTGAATGCTAGGATTACAGGTATGTATCACCATACCTGGAAAGCCCATGCTTAACACTGACCTTCATAAACTCTATTAAGTTCACTTTCCAATGCTTCTTTTTTTTAAAACCGGTACCAGGGATCGAACTCACGACCACACGCTTGCAAGGCAGGCACTTATGCCACTGAGCTAAATCCCCAGCCCCTCCAATGCTTCTTTATAAAGATCTGGTCTTCTTATTTCCCTCAACAGATGAGTTTACGTAGTCTTTGAGATAAACACATTATTGAAATATGGCATCAAATCATCTAGTTAGAAATATATTCTCTTTGTGGTTCACTTTCAATCCTTTCAATTATAGCAAGGACCAAGTTTTAGGATGGGTTCCAACATTTTTTTATCTCCTTTAACAGAGAAATCAGGGCTCAAGCTTTCTTCAGACAACAGTATCTAAGTAAAACCTAAAATTATTTTTAAAATAGCTATTTATTATCTATTTGTGGAGAATGATGGTAGTTCACCATTTGTAATTATAAGGTTGGCCTTAAAAAATACGCTTAGGTTTTTTTAAAAGTCCATTTATAGATAGATGTTAGATAGATGGTGGTTGAGATGATGTGTAAATGTGGCAAAGTCTCAAAGATGCTGGGTAAATTCAGAATCCAGAAATAACTTAGCCTCCTGGCTACTCTCTGAGCCACTTTTCTGGACTTTTTTCCCGACTCTGTTTCAGAATGCCCTTTACCTCCACATGCCAAATTCCTGTTTATACTTCAAGGGCTGGCAGTTGTCACCTCCTCCAAAAAGCCTTCTGCCGCCTCAGGTGGATGAACTTGCCCTTCACTAGGCTCCATTCAAGCCAGGGTTGGGATGCACCACCTGGACAACTTAGCTCGGTGCTTCACATTCAGCAGAGATTGGCAGGAATGTGTTGAACACAATCGAGCTGCTTATCCAATGTCACTGGCGACTACTGGCTGTCACTGCTGAGGACCTAGAACAGTGCTTCTAACTTGCTTCAGTCCAGGAGATAACAAAGACCATGCAGCAAAAATTTGAGCACAGTATTTGCTATCAGCCAGGGATATGTTCTAATTTCAGTTCTATCACTTAGCGGTTGAACTTTATAACTTCTGAGTCTCAGGGTGTTTTTTAAATCTGTAAAATACTGATAATAATGTTACAATAATGTTGCCGGGGGAAGGACTATATCTCAATCAGTTCTATATCTCCTTGGACTAGCATAGTAATTGTCTGTCATAACAAAAACTCTGCACACGTACATACACTTTCCTATTTACAAAATTATGCTCTGCCCAAAATTAAGCCCTTGTTCTTACAGGCAAGTTCATCTCCAGACCATAAGTCTATAAAGTCCAGACCTGGCTCCTGTCTGCCTCTCTGATCTCATCTTAGCCTCACTCATTTTGTTCTCCTTTTGTCCTTACCCACATCAGGTTCATTCCTGCCCGGAGTTCTTTGTATATGTTCTCTTGCTCTATAAAGCTCTGCCCCAGTTCTTTGCATGGTGGGCTCTTTCTCACTCTTCAGATCTCAGCTCAGCTGTCACCAAACAGAAACCCCTGATCACTGAATCTGTCCCTTTATATCATTGTGCTTTAATGCTCAGCCAGGAATTTATTTTGCTATCTCATTTTTTTCATTGTTTTCCTGCCTGTACATGCAGCATCCCGAGCACTGAGGATGATGCCTAGCACACAGCATTTATTCAATACAAACTGTTAAATGAATGAAGGTTTGCAGGATGAACCAGTGTGTCTCATTTTACAAATGAGAAAAATGAAGCTCAGAGTTAGACATAAATTTTCCCAAGGCCACAAAGGCAGGAAATGTCAGGATATTCTAATCCCTGGATCTTTGATTGCTCCAACGGGAATTTGTGGAAAGAAGCCAAACTTTTATAAGAAGGGAGTTAATATAATTAACACAAAGGATACCTTGGGGGGAAGCCCTTTTCCACCTGACCCTGTACCCACCCAAAGGGAGTCTCCACTCTGCACTCACTGTCCACCTGCAGGAGATTGGACTGTAGGTCTGGATGTAGGCGGCCTCGGGCCAGGCTGTCACTTAGATTCCGATTCAAGGTCAGGATATTTAGCAGAACCTGTGGGTAACCAAGGGGCAGAAAAGTCAGGAAAGTCCAAGAGGTGGTGGTTCTGGACTCCCCAGTTCTCATCCTTGGTCCAGATTCTTCAGTGGTTTAGTCTATAGAAAAAACATCAGCTGTGTCATCTGAGTCCTCAACAGCCCTGAAAGATAGGTAGGCCTATGATAATGTACCCATTTCACAGAGGTGGAAACTGAGGGCGGAAGAGGGAAAGTGACCCACTCAACAGTTTAGGAGAACCCAGGGAAGAGACACCACTAGTACTAGTCTTCTTAGTCTCACCCAGGTACCTTCCTTCTTTCCAGACAGGGCAGAGTTAATAGTAAGGGTTGTTTAAGGAACAGTGTGGATACTTTCAGCTTACTGGCTGAGTGTGACTAGACTCTGGAACTGAGCTTCTTGCCCACTTTAGCTGAAGGAACTTGACCTAACTTCTTAACCTCTCTGGGCTTCATTTTTCTCATCTGTAAAATAGAAGCATTCATTCTTTCCAGAGTTAGGAAGCTTAAAAGTACCCAGAAGTTGGTAAGAACTCTATTAATGTTAATTATTGCTATAACTTCCACTTGAGAGATGGGATACTGAGGTTCCGAGAGGTTGACAGAGTTCCCCTGCATCACATGGTTGGAAATTGGCAGCATTTGGGATGTAACCCAGGTGTCTGATTCCAAAGTTAACTCACCACCTGCCAAAATACGTGCCAGATAGATAGGTAGATTGACAGGTTCATCGCACCCTGTGAATACCTGTTCCGAGGTATTCTGGAGAGTGGCAGACCCTAAAGAAGGCTGGTTGTCTACTCAGATGGAGGATAAAGGGATGATGGGACTTGAAGTTGACACAACACAGGCAGCCCAGATGCTTTATCACTTTTCAATTCTACCGGCCCTGCGATTTCTCCTGTAAAATGGGAAATTGGGCTTTAGGACCTCATTTTCACTAAGAAACTAAGCACAGTCCATTTGTGCCAAAGACAGGCTTGGCATGAAGCAGCTCAACTCCTCTTTGCAGTATAAAGGCTGGAAAAACAAGCCAGGGGTGTGAGGGTAATCTGAGCCCAAGCCATAACCTGGCTTCTGGCCACCAAAGGCCCATAATGGAGGAAACCTCACCTGGGTCAGGCCGCTGAGACCTCGGGCAGCTCCATTGGCCCCCAGGGCAAGATAGGTCCCACAGAGCCCCTCTGCTGGTCGGACCACAGTGGGCAGCAGAAAAGAGAGCGGCCGCTTCCCTGGCTGCACTGAGTTCTCCTGTTAGAAGGCAGAGACAAAAAGAAGGTGTGGGATGGGGCAAGCCAAGCAAAGGGCCACTCCATCACCTTCCCATCCTTCTCTCTCGTCTACGTCATCCACAGGCCCAGTTTTCTTGGGAGATTTTTCCTTTCCAGGGCAGTGGTGTGCTATCTGTGAAGAGAGCAGACCCTGGATGGCGAGGGTGAATAAGGGCCAGCAGTAAGTGGATCCACTGAACTGAGGGGCTGCTGTTAGATTCAGGGCAAAAGACTGAGCCGAGAAAGGCTGCTGCGACAGGAAAGAAGAGTAAAATCCTCGCTGGATCATTTCTACATGTCTTTGCTCTGCTGGAGATCCAGCCTACAGGACACGACAGTGCTGATCTTTAGGAATTTCTAAATCCTTAGATCCCACTTTTGTGCCAGCAACAGGGTTAAGCCCTATCAGCTCAGCATCCTTCAGACATAGACTACTAATGCAGGCAAGAGCGCCAGCCATCAAATAGGGTCAGTACCCTTTGTACAGGTGAAGAAACTGAGGTGCTAAGAAGGGTAAGAGTTCCCCAAGTCACAGGGTGAGACAGTGACAGAATGAGATAAAGGTTCTTTAGATCCACCAGACTCTAAGCTCCAGACTCCGCAGGAGTAGGGATGAAATGACATCTTACTTTTTTATAAGTTCCTAGAGGAAACAGGGAGGAAGGGGCCATACAGCTGCACTTCCTGTCTAGCCGCAGGTCAACCAGGGGAAGAAAAGAGCAATATCTCACCAAGTTGTGTGCAGAGTGGTTAGCAGTCCTGTTGGGCCAAGAAAAGTCCAGCATCTGGCTGTTGAGCAGGATTCCTGAGGGGGTGATGAGGCCACTGCCAAAGGGCCGGTTCAGGGAGCTGGGTGCCGAGGTAGGGACAGGTGAGCCCTGTACTTGCCTTCACATCTACGCAGCTACTTCCCTCCTAGTTTAAATAATCTTTTGTTCCAGGTTCTAAGGCTGAGCTGGCATACCTGACCATGGCCACAATTAAGTCATCAGGGCCCATAATCAGCACCTGGGCAGCTGTAGGAGCCCCATCCAACTCATAGACAGGCAGGAGCGGGGCAGGGGTTGCCTGGGAGTCATTGATGTGACCCCGGAAGTAGGTGGCCTCCACCTTGCTGAAAAGATAAGGAGTAGGGTATTAGCACAAAACAAGCTCTTATTACAGTCCACCTACCTGTGGTGTTTATTTGTGCATTTATTTGATAAAATCTTCCTCCCCGGCTATTAGGCATATGAGGGTAGAAGCTCACTTACTACCAACACAGGGAATAGCTGTTGAACTGAATCCATTTATTTAAGTAATACTCAAATTCTTTTCTAGAGCCAATTTTTAACTTACTTATTGTTTAAATTAAGAACAAATTACTTGACTCTACTAAGTGCTCAGAAATATGTTTTGAATGAACAAACTGGATTCGTTTAACCTAATGTTTGTAATCTAGATTTAAAGTTTTCTTTTGGTAATCCGAGCACTTGGGAGGCTGAGGCAGGTAGATCATTGTATGTTTGAGACCAGCCTGGGCCACAAAGTGAGCCCTAGGCCAGCCTAAACTGCATAGCAAGACCTTGTCTCAAAAAGACTTTTAATAAACGGGGGCTGGGGATTGAGCTCAGCGGCATGAGCACCTGCCTTGCAAGCAAGCAGTCGTGAGTTCGATTCCTGGTACCGATAAAAAAAAAAAGACAATAAATAATAAAAATGTAGTTTCGTTTTGTTTTGTTAAAGGAGAGGAGTGTACATGTGGGAATTTTACTTACTTTTATAATTTTTTTTTTTCAAGGCAAAGGAGTACTTGATACATAGTAAACTCAGAACATCTATTTACTGGATGAATTAGTTGAACAGATTCCCTACAGGTATGTGTGTGTTTTAGAGCTAAAGTCTCAAAGTTTATATATATAAAGTTCAACTGAAGGTTTTCTCAATATCACTGCTAATAATTATGTGCTGGTTATTCATAGTGATTGGCGAATGATAAATTACCAAGGATAACTGAAGATGTTCAACTGGTGTTCAACCAACAAGGTTGATGACCACGCAGAGCAGACACACAAGGCTTTGTTGAAAGGGACTGGGAGGCCAAAGCTTTGCTTTTCATGTTTCATCCCTGTAGCATTGACATGGTTTCTAATTTGGTTGCTGCTCTACTTTACATTTTTATCAGTGATGTTAACCTTTTAAATCTTATATCAACAGGTAAGCTTGTATGTATTCATCACATACAGCCTGATGTGTTGAATTATAACGAAGTGTGGAATGGCTAAATCCAGCTAATTAACTATGGCATTGGACCAGGGATATAGCCCAGCGGCACATGAGGTTGTGAGTTTAATCCCTGTTACCAAAAAAACAAAAACAAAAACAAAAACACAAAACAAAAAAATGGTGTTTACCTCACTTACCATTCTGTGGTAAAAACATTTAACTTCACTTCTCTTTGAATTAATCAAGAGTATATTGTCTTTAACTATGGTCACCAGGGTGTAGAAGATCTCTTTAACTTACCTGTTTGATCTACCATTTTGTGTCCTTTGACATATACCTCCAAAACCCCATTATGTTGCTTTTTGATTATAATTGATTTAGCTTTACTATTTCCATTAATTTGTAGAGGACTGTTTGAATTAAAATTTAAATTTATAGCAGGCATGATGGCATATGCCTGTAATTCCAGCACTTAGGAGGCTGAGGCAGGTGGACTGCTGCAAGCTTAGACCAACTTGGTGTAAGGCCAGCCTGAACTATACAGCAAGACCCTGTCTCAACATTCCTTCCCCCTCAAAATTCAAATTTACACTACTATATTTTTGGTTGCATCTTTTATCCCCCCCAGTGCTGGAGAGTAAGACCAAGACTTCATGCATGCTAGACACATGTTCTATCTTGAACTATATCCCAGGCCTACATTTCTGGACTTTGATTTACCCTTGGCTAGCCTGTAAGTCAGTACCATGTTTTTCCTTTTTGGCAATTAATAGTAAATGACATTTGAACATTTATAGATTATGTGTCCAGACAAATGCTTTGCATGTATACTCTGGTTTAGTCCTTATCAAAACCAGACACATTTGATGGTATATTAAAAGATGCTGTTATAGAAATGGACTCAGCTTAAATTACTCGTCCAAGGTAGCACAGCTAGTGAACGTTCAAGTTAGGGTCTCAGTGGCAGAAGTGCCATCAGATACTGCAGTCCTACTACTATGTTATGCTACCAATGAAGATTTATGAGCACATACTCAAAATTTCCACCATCTCCAGTGTTTGCAGTGGCTATTTTTGATATTACAGTTTTTCTATTTAAACAAGGGGAGCAAAGGCAGGGCATGTGGCATATACTTGTAATCTCAGCACATGGGTGGCTGAGACAAGAGTATCGCCTCGAGTTCACCAACAGCCTGGGCTACCTAGTGAGTTCAAGGTTGGTCTGAACTACATGATAAAATCCAGGCTCAAAAAAAAAAAAAAGAAAAAGGGGGCTGGGGATTTAGCTCAGCGGCATAAGCACCTGCCTTGCAAGTGTGCAGTCGTGAGTTCGATACCTGGTACCGATAAAAATGAAAAAGACAAAAAAAAGAAAAAAAAGTTTAAATAAAAGGGGGAACAGATGGGGCTGCATAGTGATCTGTGAGGCTCAAAACAATGTGAGCGCCACATGAAGTAGACTAAATTCATGGTGCAAATAGGGATGGTAAAGTGCAGGCAGAGGTACCCACTGTTAAAGTAGAAGTTGGGGTTCAGCTGAAACTGACTTGAGACCCACCAGCGGCTTTTTAGCTGATCTTTTCCTCACACCTGCTACTAATTCAGAAGCCCCAGGGTCATACCCCAGCACCTACCTGAGCATATCGTCTGTGCTCTCAGTGATGGTAGAATCATAGATAGGATCTCCCAGTCTGCTGGCCAGGGCTAATGCGATCTTCAGGGTCTAAAAGCACAGCAGAGATGTGGAAGAGTCTGCCAGGCCACTCCCAGCACCCACACCCAGAGGATCATGTGTAAGAAAACTTGAAAGTGAGTTAGTCCTGCCCTAAGGCAGTAGACCATCTCTCTATTCCTAGTGTCCTCCAATTCAGGTGAGGTGCAGGGGTTGGCCTTACCTCTGCCACCCAGTGAAGAGCTTGCTCTCGGGATACCAGGCTGGTGAGATTGAAGCCCTCCAGGATGTTGAGAGCACTGATGAGAGCTGGGCCTGTGTGTGGTGGTGGGGGACTGAGAACCAGGTGACCTACATGGACAGAAAATGACCAAGACGGCAGGGGAGAAATCAAGTCATCTTCATATTCCTTTTCACATCTGCACATCCCACCATCACACCCACTGAACTCCGTCAGATAGGGGAGGAATGAAAGCATTTCGAGGCAAAAAGACCCACTCAAGTTCATACACCAAGTCAAAAACAGGGCCAGAAACTGACTCGGAACATTGGTGTTTAGTTTTCTCTGCCCTTTGAGGAAAGTAAGGTTTAAGAGGCATGTATGACTTGTCCAGAGTCACACTGTAGGCCCCTGGCAGAGCAGGGACCAGATGTCCAGCTTCCTGGTCTGCCATGTGTCACCTTTCGACCTTTCCCATGGAGCAGGATAGATTCCAGGAGCTCTGATAGTCCCCCTCAAGATGAAACTTCTTGTGAGCAGCAGCCTCCTTTTTTTTACTCTGATATTGGATGTTTGGACGTCAAAGGAATAATAACCTGACACATAACAGTAGCATTAACTGATTCACACATTTAATCCTCATAATGGGTAATATTATCAGCTTCATTTTATAGGTGTGGTAACTGGCCCAATGTCACAGGGGACATGGGGAACCTAGAGCAGCAAGGTGCTGGCATTGCTAAGACAACTCAGGCTGGGGAAGGAAAAATGGAAAACTCAATACACATTTAGTGCCTACTTGGATCAAGGCAACTTTCTGAGATGTGGGCACTATTATTTCCATTTTAATCTTTTTATGCCTAGTGTTCCATTTTTAGAATGGCACATAACAATAGAGCATAATAACTTTTTTCTTTAAATTCTTGATCCCTGAAATTTTCTAGGTAACATATGTGAATTTCATACAAAAATTCAAAACACTGCAACCTTTGGCATAAATGGGTTAAGCAGTGAGCTAAAGTTCATAGTAGAAGTACTTTTTTTTTTAATTTTATTTTGGTATGGGGATCATACTCATGATATAGCGCTTGCCAGGCAGGCGTTCATGTCACTGAGCTAAATCCCTGGGCCCCAAGGAAGTACTTTTTCAAGGTAAGTAATGTAGCTAGTATTCAACTTCAAGTCTTGCTGGCTCTGGAGCTATGATTTTACCTCTATTTCATGTACCACTGGCTGAGAAATCAGGCTAGAGATTGAGGCCTGGAAACTCAGAACTATCTTGGGCTTGGCAAATGTGAATTTCACCCATATCATGAGCTCTGCTTTCTGGATTTTCTTATTAAGTTTTTGAGTTTGGCAAGTCAAGTTCTATTACCTGTCCAGGCCCTAATTTCTTTTGGTACAGAGAGGGAACAAGTTTGTGACTGTCCTTATGGTTTCAGTCTATCCTAAAGGTTAGATGGATTTTGGTCTTAGATTCTTTTTAGGAAACACAGGGCAGTGAAAATGGGGCTGGTGAGGGGACAAAGGCCATACAAAGCCCAAATCAAGAAAAAATATGGTCAGAACCTCGACTTCTAGGTCTAAGACTTGATGATATCTTGTACCCAGCCCAATTTCTAAGTACTTGGGATGACTAACCCCATGGCTTTGGCTTGCTTCAACAGTTGACTATCCAGGCAGCTCACTGACTCAGTTTCTCTCCTGTGAAATGGAGAGGAGTCTCCAGGCCAAAACGATATGGCCATGGACTGGAAACCTCCTTTGTGGGGAATCTGGGAGCTGGGGGAGTGGTCACCTCTGTACACGCCACACACGGGCTTCTCCACGAGAGCGCTGTAGTTGCTGAAGTCCTCTTCAGTAATGACACCCCCTGCATGCTGAGCCTGGAAGGGACAAAATGGCCCCCACTATTGTAAATATGTGGGCTTGGCCTATGATATATGTTTGGATGATGAACATTAACTACAACCATCATGGCCTACAGGGACCCCATCAGCCAGAGGTAGCACAGGAAAAAGGAAGGAGGAAAAGCACTGAGTATTTACTATGTGCCAGGCATTGTGCTACGTGCATTCTCCAAACAACCTGCTTAGCTTAGCAGGTGTGACACAGCCCCTGCCTACCACTCCCACCTCATATCCTGCTGTTCCCCAGGGAGCCATACACAACTGCTGAGACCTGCGGATCCTGAGCTCTGCCTCAGCACCTCTGCATGTGCTGCCTTCTCTTCCTGTGTAAAAGGCAGACTTCTCTCAGGGCAGCATTTGCCTAGGACAGAGCAAAACTAAATTCTGTATTGTATTATAATCATAAAACGACTATAAACCAGGAACTTTAAATGACCTATTAGGACTGACCTTTATGGGACATAAAGCATATTTACTGACCAATGAACCAATTTTGTACAAACTGATAGATAGCCTTTTCCATCTAACCCAACATACTGACAGTCCTAAATTTGCATCATCACTATGAACCTCCTTTTTAAAGATACTTGTTAGTACTTGAAATCTTTGACTTATCTTCAGTGAACTACATATTGAATTTCTTGGCTACTGTCTCTAGCAAGTTCATTAACTCAACTTTGAGTTTTTATTTTTAAAGCTCTGATACTCTTCTTCATTCCCTTCAGCTCTAAGTAAGGGCACAAAGGTCTAGCCAATCAGATCATCCCTTTCTGTGGCTCAATGATTGATTTGGGAATAGTAATGAGATCCATGGCAAACCAATGAGACACAACCTTGAGGCATTTGCTGGAACCAATGAGAAATGTTCTTTCTGTGGGATGGCTTGTTGAAGGATGGGTTAAGGTGGCCTAGTGGGGAACATGTATGGAAAGGACCTGACAAAAAGAGTGGGAGAGGAAGAAGGAAGGAGAGAAAGAAGGAGGGGGAAGGAAGGAGGTGGAAAGGGAGCGGGAGGAAAGGGAGGAGAGAAGAGGAATTGAGAAGGAAGATGGAAAGAGGGACAGAGAAAGGGAGATGAAAGAGAAAGGCAGCAGCAGAGGGAGAGAGGACAGAAGGGAGGAAGGAGAAAAGGGGAAGAGGGAGGGGGGAGAGAGAGAGAGAGCGAGAGAGAGAGAGAGAGAGAGAGAGAGAGAGAAAGAGAGCGAGAGAGAGAGAAATTGATGTAGTTGAGTCCTATGAGTTTGAACCAGCAGACTTTATAGCCAATATCTAGACTTCCCAGTTAAGTCCATTTGGAATGGGCATCTATCACCACATCTACGTCTCCAGTGCCCAACACAGGGCCTGGCACAAAGCAAGCACTCTGTGGCTGGTGAATGAATGAAAGATACATGTAATATATGTAATTCCCACAACATGTTGGCAGACATTTATACATACACTTACACTACACAGATGAGAAGACCACTGAGTTGGTCTGTGCAACATTTTCTGGAACATAACTTTCCACTAGGAGTTTTAGATTATTCACAGCAGTTCTCAGAATTCCTTAGTATCTCACACTAAAACTCTTTGGGAGGGGGCTGGGGATTTAGCTCAGCGGCATAAGCGCCTGCCTTGCAAGCAGGCAGTCATGAGTTCGATCCCTGGTACCGATAAAAATGAAAAAGACAAAAAAAAATAAAAATAAAAAAAATAAAATAAAACTCTTTGGGGTTGTGTGGTGACTTCCTGTGTCAAACTCCCCAGTCCTTACAATCACCACAGAAGATGTTTCCCTCACTCCTAGGAAACCCTAGGGCAGGGAAGGTTGTAAATGGATTTAGGGAAACCAAGGCTGGTGCTGGGTCCCCACCAGGTTTGCATGGTTGGCATCAATGCTGAGAAGCCCAAAGGCACCCTCCCAACCAAGACAACATTTCTATCACCCTGGGTTTTTCATGCCACATCCCAAGTAACTCCTATTCTGATTTCTATTAGCAGAGGTTAGTTTTGTTCATTGTAGAATTTCAGTATATGTAATAAGAAACTATATGAAGGGAAGGAAGGAAGGAGGGAAGGAAGGAAGAAAGGAAGAAGGCATGCCTGCAATGAGGTCCTTGGGGGCACACCCCTGCCTGCCATCCTTGTACTCACCTCAGCTACCATCTCTAGCGTGAGGTTGCCACCACCATAGAAGACAGAAGGACCGGAGGTGCCAAGGGCATCCAGCACCTCAGCCAGGTCAGGCCTGCGCAGCAAGGAGCCGGGCAGTGGTGGGTGGCCCAATGGCAGGAATGTCTCCAGGAAGCGCTCCGATGCGTTGGGAGGCAGCTGCTCAGCCAAGGCACGGGCTGGGGGCAGGAATAGGAGGCTGGGCAGGGGACACCAGAACTGGACAGGATGGCTGAGATGTGCCATCCTGCCCGGTGGGATGGATGAGGAGTGAGTGGCAGGCCCTAAGTGCTCTGACCCACCAAGAGCCTGTTACAGGGAGGTAGGGATGTATATGGGTCCTTTCCAGATCCCTCTGGTTCAAGACTGCCGCCAGGTGAGGGTAAGATGGGCAAGGAAGAAGTCTAAGGAGCGACTGGAAGAGGAGCCCTCTCTAACATGGGCCCCAAATCTCAAAGATTCCCATCAACCTCGTACCTCTCCCCCAACCCCCAGGTCCCACTGACCTAGATCATGGGTCACGTTGAAGCCATCTTGGGCCACAGCTGCTGCGAAGGCCAGGACTTGGGACCATGGCAGCCTGGGGGGGCCGGAGAGCAGGGGGTGGAGGAGGTCCTGGGGGGAGGAGGAAGGGTCCTGGGGGGAGGGGGGTTCCTGGGAAGGAGAATCCTGGCAAGGGAAGGGGATATTAGGTGGGGGAATTGGGAAGGGAAGAATCCAGGAGGACAGGAGAAGGTAGCCCAAGGGGAGATGCAGGCAGGGGCTTCTGGTTCCCAGAAGAGTGTCTTTACCTGCCATAGAGCTGATGAGCTTCATGTAGCCCCTTCACCATTCCAGGGACCCCCACCAAGAGCCCGGGCTGGGCAAGGCGGGCAGGCGAGGGAGAGAGGAGACCAGGTCACTGGAAGGGGGGTGCTGGGCTGAACTCTGCAGAGCCCCAAGCCAGGGATGGCTGGCACAGGGGAGAGACACAGGCCAACTATCCCAGGGGAGGGACAAGATTTCCCTCCTATGTCCCTACTTTATCTACCATAGGAGGGAGAGTTAACAAATTCAGCAAACTTTTTTAAAAGCCAGGACAGAACCAATTTAGATAGAAATCTATACTTGCCTTTTAAAATGGGCCCCAAGGGACAAAGTGAACCAGGTGGACCTTTCTTCAACCAATTCATTTTCACAACATCATTACTGGGAGCTGTGATAACAGCTTTTTGTTTGACTTTTGCCACAAGACTAAGTACCTATTTCCTATCTAGGTATTCTTTTCCTGTTTTGCTCTCAAGGGTAGAGTTTGCCTGTAACTGTTCCTCTCTAATCTTCAAATGTGACACATGCTGGGAAAGTTACAGTCATCAGGCTCAGGTGAGATGTGTTGTTAGTGCAGCCACTCTGTGACATCTCAGGGTACTCAGTGGCTCCTCCGCATTCCTTGTGTCTCCTCTTCCTCAGTAGGTGAGATTGCCAGTGAAGTAGAGTGCTGCAGTATTACCTGTTAGCAATCACCTGAATTTTTGTTCATTATTTTATTTTAGGGTGGCTACCTATCTCCCTATAACCACCAGCTCAACTATTTTCCCTACCTCTATTGAAAATATTCAGCAAATTAATTCTTGGATTAGTGCAAGGACAGTAAAGGTAGAGCCCTTTGGACCCTTTCTTCTCACTAGGGTCCCCACCTTGGTCTCCCAGGACCTTTGTAGAGCCTCTTCCCTGAGGGCCCCTGGTGCAGACTCCCGGAAATCAATTAGGTGGCTCTCATTTTGTCGGATGTCATGGATCAGCATCACACCCCCACTGAAGAGACACAGAAAGGAAAGGGGATGGTAACATGCTACCCCTCTTGAACCATTAACCTGCCACCCTTTAGCCCCCAGTGATGAGGGTTGTAGGTTTAGTTTGTCATCTTGAATTGGGTATCTATCTGTGATCCCTTCCCCCAGAGCATTGATTCTGAGACTCAGCCACCCTACAAAGGTAGGGAGTAAAGTCAGAGGGGTGGGGAACCCAGGTTTAATAGACTTCCTCCAGCTTGTTTTGTTATTAGAGACTTTAATCCCTGATTAGGGAACCCAGAGACTGGGTGAGCAGGATGTTCTGTCCCCTGCCCCCACCCTAGACCACAGCTGGACTCCTGCCAGCTTCCTGCACCTGCCTACTTGATAAACCCCTTCCCTCTCCCCCAGGACGATTACATAAGGACAAACAGTGCAAACCCAAAAGAAGAATTTCTTTGGAAAGCCTGGAGGGTTGGCCTTGTAGGAACCAAGGTAAGAACTTTGTGGCTTATTTTAATCCAAGATGGGGGTTGCAAACTGAAATATCTGCAGCCAAGTAACAAAATAAGGAAAGCTGGATAAACAATAGGATTTGACAGGAACTATGGCAAAATGGACAGCACCTGTTTCATCACAGGAGCCAGCTTCTGTTCAGTTCAGCTCAGCCATGTGGAATGTGGGCCCAGTGCTATCAGATCTCTTGATTGCTCAAGAAATACTGGAAACTTGGTTTTTTATGGAAATTGTGAACTTTTTAATAAAGGCAAACAATTAAAAAAAAAATGGTGTGAGCTGGGCATGGTAGTGCATGCCTGTAATTCCAGCACTCTGAGAGGTTTAGGCAGAAGGACTGCAAATTTGAACCAAGCCTAAGCAATTTAGTAACTTAACAAGACCTTGTCTCAAAAAACTGAAAACAAGTTGGGGCTATAACAGTGCAAATGCCCTGGGTTCAATCCCCTGTACTGCAAAATTGAATATATGAATTAATAAAGGGATAGAGACGTACCTTAGTGTGAAAGCCCTGAGTTTAATCTGCAATTTCACCACCATCCTCAATTTAAATGTGCATACTAAACCAGTATGTGTACTTACTATAGCCCATGGGTGACCTCTATTTTATAAACTGAATTTGTAACCAATTTTATAAACTGAATTTGTAACCTCAGGTTTTTTTTTTTTTTTTTTTTGTCTTTTTCCTTATCGGTACCAGGGATCGAACTCACGACTGCCTGCTTGCAAGGCAGGCACTTATGCCACTGAGCTAAATCCCCAGCCCTGTAACCTCAGTTTTAAGAATTCCTAGCCTGGGGTGTAGTTTTGGAGGACAGAGGGCCCATAGCTTTTGTCAAGACTCACAGGCATTTATTTGCAACCCTAAATGTTGACACATTCCTGCCTTTCTTTAATGACAGTATATATTGTACATCTCACTTTATAGTTCACAAACTTCCCTTTTTAATGGAAAACGAAACAAAAAATGGTTTGAAAACACCTCCAGATTTTCCATGATAGCTTTGCTATTCTGAATCCTGGAGCTCCTTACCCGCCTAGGCCTGAACTGTGCGGAGCCACGATTCCCAAACACAAGGCTGCTGCCACAGCTGCATCCACGGAAGATGATCCCTGTTTACTGAGCACCTCCATTCCCAGAGAAGTGCAGCGGGCGGCATCGGTCACCACAGCACCCTGCTGAAAGATCTAAAGGGGAGAGGGGCCTAGGTAGAGACAGCAGGAGGCTCTGCCTCACTAAGGTACCTCCTTGTCCTCTTGATTCTCCCCTAAGACCATCGCCTCATTATCACCGCTGCTTCCTACTTGGATGAAGTCCCATCTTCTGTTCCCCGAATGCCCCAGAGTCCTTTCTTTGGGATCTTCTTCTAAGTCACCACCCTCACATGTTCCTATTTCCTGACCCTTTTCCCGCACTCAGCTATTCTCCAGTTCCCACGGTCCCTTCCTTAATTTTTCTTTCCTCTGCCCGCCATTCCCCCTCACCTGGGCATCCCCAAAGTAGATCTGCATGACAAGTGCCACGGTGACACCTGTGGCAAAGGTGAGGCAGGCGGTGACGATGACTGTGAGCCCGTCCTGCCGGCAGGAGCACTCGGCAGCGGCCGCCGAGAAGGGGTCTTTGCGCGTCTCGCGGAGCGGCGACCCATCCTGGCTGCCCATTTCCGAGGACGACGACGGCAGCCGCTGCAGCCGAGCGGACTTCAGGAAGGAGTCTGGGTCTGCGGGCGGTCGGGTGGTCACTTTGGGCGCCCCCTATCCGGCGTTGCCAGCCTCCGCACCGGGCTGTGCCGCCGCGCCCCCGCCCTGGGCCCTTCACTCAAGCCCCATTGGCCAGCAGTGAGCCTCCCCAACGCACCCCGGGGCTACAAAGGGACAGGCACCCAGAGGGTAGCAGCCAAAAGGCAGAGGCCCCCGGGCCAGTTCCCAGAACTTGGGAACTGGGGCCGAGAGCACTTCTGGGAACAATGGGCTGGAGGGTGGGGCTCAGCCCTCCCTGGAACCTGATCTTGCTCCAGCTGGTGCCTAGCCTGTGCAAGGAGGCCGGCCACCAAGCAGCCTTGCTCTGGTTATCCATTCATTCACCCATTGTGAAGCGCCTACTCTATGTCTGGCCCTATGCCAGATGCCGGGGGGGGGGTGGGGGGGGGGAAGCGGGGGGCGGGGGGTGCAGATAGTTCCCAAACTCATTGCAGAAAAAGGCAATAAACAAGCAAAGGAGTATATAATTATAAGTAGTGGCCGGTGCTATGAAGAAGGCAGAAATGTAGATAATAATGGTAGGGGAGAGGTAAAGGTAAAGGAGGATTGCTTCCAGGGGAAAATCAGGGAAAGTTTCTCCAAGGAAGTGACTTTCAAGTTGAGAACTGAAAGGTGAGTTGCCAGTTACAGATAGAGCATGGTGTGTGTGTGTGTGTGTGTGTGTGTGTGTGTGTGTGTGTGTGTGTTTCTAGCAAAGGACACATCAAAATATAAAGACCCAAATGTGGCAACGAACTTGGCACATTAGAAAGAAATAAGGCCTGGGTAGCTGTGACATAGAAGAAAAGGGTAAAGAGTAGTAAGGATGGAAGTTAGTCCCTAACATGCTGGGGCTATTGGGCTTGTGAGAAGCTTGGATTTTACCTTAAATTATGGATGCCACTGGAGAGTTTTAAGCACCAACACGAAGTCATCTGTTTTGTGTTTTTAAAAGACCCCTCTGGAGGCTGGGGCTGTAGCTCAGTAGTACAGTGTTTGCTGAGCATGTGTGAAGCCCTGGTTTTGCTCACCAGCACCAGGAAAAATAAATTCTTCTGGCTGCTGTCTGGAGAGCAGATGAGAGGATAATAAGAATAGAGGTAGAAGAGGAAAAAAAAAAAAAAAAAAAGCCATTTACTTGCTGGGTGCTTATGACCTAGTCACTTTAAGTTATAAGCCTCACCTTCCTATCATGTCAGACGGGTACAAGGATCCCACAAGGTGATATACACCCAGTGCTCTATAGCTGTTCAAAGTTATTTTATTCTTTTCCTACCTCCCACAGCTGAGACTCTCTTCTATTTCATAGGTCTCTCTGGGTGTATTAGGCTTGAACTTAGGTCCCTAAATGGTCAAAAGGCCCTGAAAGTTTGTAAACAATAAAGAAATTGGCAAGTATCTTGATCTTAACTTTGTCATACTCACAAAAATTTTTAGAAGTTTATTCATTTAACTATTTCCTTTTTGACTCTTTCTTTTCTTTTTTTAAACAAAGACTTGCTATGCTGCTCCTGGCCCTTACATAGTTGAGACTATAGGTATGTACCACTGCAGTCAGTAACTTTTTGAGTACCTGCTGCTGTGTACTGAATATAACCTTTTAAAAAGTTGTTCGATAAAATTAAAAATTGGCTATCTTGCTATTTCAAGCTAGTATAATGGTTCACTGATGCCAACATGATAAAATCTAAGCTCCTTTTACTTTATTTTGCAGTAGTGAGGATTGAAATCAGAGCCTCTATACTATCTATATCTCTGATTCTTAAATTTTTTTTTGTAAATTTTGAGACAGGTCTTGCTAAATTACTAAAATGCCCTGAACGAGCTTTAACTTGTGATCTTCCTTGCCTTAGCCTCTAAGATTGTTTATAAGTGTGCACCACCACACCCAGCAAAAATTCTAGCCCCTGGATTTAGTGTTTAAAACCCTCCATGAAGCCTGTAATCCAAGTACTTGAGAGGCTAAGGCAGGAGGATCATTGGGAGTTTGAGGCCAACGTGGGCTACACAGTAAGTTCAAGGCCACC
Source organism: Cavia porcellus (assembly GCF_034190915.1). Lineage (NCBI taxonomy): Eukaryota > Metazoa > Chordata > Mammalia > Rodentia > Caviidae > Cavia > Cavia porcellus. Next base: position 26,441,906 of record NW_026947488.1, on the reverse strand, counting down.
CTGAACTATATAGTGAGACCCTGACAAAAACCACTGCCAAAGCCAGACATGGTGGTGCATGCCTGTAATCCCAGCACTTGGGAAGCTGGAGGATTGCTGTGAGTTCAAGGCCAGCCTGGGCAATAAAGTGAGTTCAAGGCCAGCCTGACTGAACTGTATAGTGAGACCCTGTCTAAGAGAGATCCCCCCACAAAAACCCCAAACTAAACCAAAACAAAACAAAAAAATCAAAGCACTTCCAACACACACACACACACACACACACACACACACACACACAGACCCTCCATGACCCACACTTCCCTCTTTTATATTAAAGAAATCACATATAGATAAAATGCTGAGATATTCAAGGACATTTTAGAAGTTACTTATAGTGGTTGCTTTTGGGAAAAATACTCAAATTGGAATAATATGGGGTGAAAATTTTTATTTGAAAATTTTATCACATATATTTATATATATAGAGAGAGGGGGGGGGCAAACAGAGAGACACAGAGAGTTTGTCCAAAAAATGTATACACACTTCAGCAGTGTGCAATAAAATGTCTGGAAGCTAATGGCCACCACTTTGAGCACCTCTTGTAATTGTAAATGCCAAAAGTAATTTGTAGTACTCTCATGATGTCTCAATAAATTTAGTATTAAAATATTTATACAATGCATGTGTAGTGGTGCATGCCTCTAATCCCAGCACTTGAAAGGCTGAGGTGGGAAGATTGCTATGAGTTTGAAGCCAGCCTGGGCTACACAGTGAGTTCATGGCCAGCCTGAACTACATAGCAAGCTTTCTCTCAACAAAACAAAACAACTCCTTAAAAAAATCAAGACAAAACAAAACATAGATATAAAGTTTTTCTTTTCCTGATCTATACATTTTTTTGATATATATATATATGAAAATTACAGGGAGATAGGAATAGAGAGGGGAACTTTAAAATTTTTATTTTTCCTCAATATTATTTTTTATGATGAATATGTACTTTGTTTTTAAATTTTTATTTTTTGGAAGAGGTTATCTTCTGGGAGTGTCCCTCAATCAATCATGCCTGCCTCTTATCCTTGACACCAGTACCACAGAATCTGTAAATAAGATTGGAATTTATTCAACAAACAAATCTGAAATACTCATTGGGTGCTGAACTCTTCTTGGCCCTTAAGTATCAAAAGAAGTACAGGAAAGGGTTTTGAAATTACATTTACTGATGCTGATGAAATACCAGGCCTTTGGCATATGTTCCCTCAGCGAAGTGTTTACATGACTATGAGAGAGCTCCTACTCTCTCCCTCTTTATAGATGAAGAAACTAAGGCTGAAAAAGGCAATACTGCCTATCTAAGGTCTTAAAAAGAATAAGTGGGAGAAACCAAGAGTCTGCAATTTGAAAGCCTTCTTTCCATGCCTCACATGACATTGTGAACTATTTCCAACTTTAAAAACCAACCTTAGAAGCTAATTTTAGTTGACACTTTCCAGGTACTTGTCCTTCAATCTGGTTTTTTCCAGTGAGATAAAAGGATGCAGGAGATGAGGACATTATGGCCCCATCACAATTGGTTCTATTTAAGATGACTCCACCAGTCTATCCTCGTTATTCATTTATTCAGCAAAAATAAAAGAAAGAAAAGAAAAATAATAACAAAAATAAGAAAATAAAAAATCTACAGAGTATTTACTTAATGTATACATAAGTGGTAGAGCAATAATACCATGAATTTACTGATGTGTAAGAGCAACAGCAGGACACTGGGAAAAGGTTAGTTTGGGACCAAAAGAAACAAGCTTTTTTGGAGAATGAAGATGAATTTAGTGTTCACTATTTTGATTCTGTGGGAGCTAGCCTAGCAGACATCTGATTTTTATCAACTTATACAACATTCCTTGTTTTTCCTTTTAGGAAACACTCTTCCCCTCCCTCAGCCAACTCCCTCTCCTTTAATAAAGCATCTATGGCTCAGTATATAAGGTTCTTGCCAATGCAATGGGGACAAGGATGTCACCCAAGCTAGACAGATAAGACTCAAATTTTGTTCTTTTGGTACAACCATTGGAGAAAACAAAAACCTCTGCTTAGGCTGCTAACTTGGTAGAACGTAAGCCTGTAGCTCATGGGGTATCCTGCCCCCAACAAAGTGGAGACTAACAATAAAGGCCATAAAAAGAAAGAGCAGAAATGGAGAAAAGTTAATTCCTTTTTAAGTACCTTGATCTATCTATGCCTGCAACCCTTTATTCTGGACTTTTCATTATGTTTTCCAGTAAAACTCTCCCTCTTTCTCCCTTTCTTCCTTTCTATCTTTCTCTCTCATTTTTCTTTTTCTTTTTTTTAGACAAGGTCTCAGCCAGGTGTGATGGTGTACACCTATAATTCTAGCACTCAGAAGGCTGAGGCAAGAGGCTCACTATGAGTTTGAGGCCAGCCTGGACTACATAGTGAGCTCAAGGCCATCCCAGGATACATACTGAGATCCTGTCTCAAAGAGAGAGAAAAAGAGAGAGAGAGAGAGAGAGAGAGAGAGAGAGAGAGAGAGAGAGAGAGAGAGACAGAGACAGAGAGAGAAAGAGAGAGACAGAGAGAGAGACAGAGAGAGAGAGACAGAGAGAGAGAGAGAGAGAGAGAGAGAGAGAGAGAGAGTGTGTTTCCCTGTGTACTTTAGGCTTTGGATTTGATAGATAGTCCAGGCTGTCCTTGAACTTGCAGCAATTCTCTTGCTTCAGCCTCCTGAATGCTGGGATTACAGATATGTGCCACTGTGCCCAACTAAAACTCTTTTCCTAGATGTAGCTGTTTTAGCTGAGTTTATTACAAAAGAACCCTGAATAGAGGTGATTATGTGGGTCCAAAATTCAGGAGCGAGATCTTAGCTGGAGACTGAGGTCATCCCTGGTTTGCCTACTCCTTTAAGGGGAGAACCGTTACAAATTCTCAGCCAGAGGCTAACATGACCAGAAGTACAGAGTGTTAGCGGGATTGGGGTGAGGGCAGAGGCAAAAGAGTACCTAGGAATCTATGAGTAATACAGATATGAGAAGTCAGTGGCTTAGTCTATAGTAGTGATGACAGGCTGGTGTGATGAAATTTAGAAGACACTTAGGAGGGAGACAGAGAGTACTTGGTCACTTTTTGGAAGTGAGAAGAAATAAAGGGATCCAGGATGGCCCCTGGGGTTCCATCTTGGAGATGGGTGAACTGCAGTGTCATTAAGAGTGACATTGGAGAAAGAGCAAGTGTGTGGGATGGGATCATGGTATCAGTATAGAATACTGTATGTGGAAGGTAAGGCACTCACAAAGTATCTATGGGCAAATGCTTGGGAGAGAGAAGCACACATGGACTTGAAACACAGAAGAAAGGAAAGAATTTCCCATCCTTAGGGTAGTCACCATCTAGTTGTTTTTCACTGGGCCTACTGTGGGATGCTTGGCACTTGGTTTTGGGGAATGAAAAGTTAGAGGCTAGCCAGGCACACACCAAAGTCTTGGCTAAGAAGCTGACCATGTAGGAGACCATCTTAGTCATTGCACTGGTCTACCTGGACCAACGGAGCCTTGAGATTTGAAAGTACGGGTAGGTGAAATGGCACTGAAACACTTCTACTAATATGACAAGGTCCTTGGACTGTATAAGGTAAGTCTCTGGGAACTTGGGTATATAACCTTGTCATGAAGTTTAAATCCCCAGAAGTTCAAATGATCAGGGTCTCTGTACATTTCTATACATATGAGGGCAGTGCCTGAACTGAACTCCCCATGATACTCCCTGAGGTTTTGGAAATATTCATTTCCCTGTTATTCTCACATCTCATTTATTTATTCCCTCAACAATTATTTATTGAGAGCCCAGTGCTCATGTGCTGGATGTTGGAGAGATGATAATGAATAAAAGTCACTATTGCTATCCTTGTGGGGCTTACAGGCATGGAGTAATCACATCATTGCATAAACAAACAAACAAATAAATAATCACAGGATTTCAAAAACTGCTAAGACATTTATAGAGTCAGGAGAAAATATATTAAAGCTATGCAGTGTCTGGTTTAGGAGAGACAGGTGTACTTTGTTGAGCCAAAGAGGAAACTAAAGCTCAGTCAGGGTAAGTACATCTACTGTAACACAAGGCAGTGCTTGGAGAGAAATAACCCTCATGATCTCTGAATAAAAGAGCTGACTCCAGGCTGATATTCACCAGGGCACATCTTCCCATTTCTGTCTCTACTGCCGCTTGAGTCCAAGTTTAGACCTGCAGTCCTGAAATGTGTGACCCAAAGCCTTTGCGGCCCACCCTCCCCATCTTCTCAACCCCATTGCAAGTGAGTGTGGTCCAGTCAGGGTGGCAGGGGATGCCTGTGAAGGCCAGAGAACCAGTAAACAGTGGTGGGACAAAGAACTGGGGGCCTCTATGTTTTAGTTGGAGCAGCTATGGAAGGACCAGAGTAGGGAAGGCTGGACCCAAGAAGCACCATCTGCAGACTGGTAAGGGGTAAGGTTCAAGTGCAAGCACTGGGAGGAAGAATGAGGCAGAAGGATGCTCTAATGCCAGGAAGTGACGTTGAGGAAGAGGGCTGGGGGATGGAGGGTGAAGAACGGAGGGGAGGACAGAGCTGGGCCACATGGCTAGAAGAGATAGCAATAGGCAAGGAATGCTCAGGGAGCTCTTGATTGCCAGGTATCTCCCCACCCTACCCAGATCCTTTTGTAGTTATTGCAGAGGGCTGAGAACACAGTAAAATTCTAGAGACTGCTTCTTAGGAAGCAGGGCATGTTAATAACATCAGGGCCAGATCCATGGCTGCCAGAGGGATGGGATAATCCACTGGACAGCAAAGGTACTTTAGTCCCCAAGGACTTTGAGAGGTCATGCATTCTATCCCCCTATGTCCCAATAGCCAACACTACCAGGCAGAAGAAAATTATGTTCTCTGGAATCCTCCCTGGTCGCGAACAGATTCTCAGATTCTCCAGACTCCCTGCTTCCCATAATCCCTGCTTGTAGGAAGTTCTACTTAAAACCTAGACTCTATCCCTCCTGCTGCAGTCTCTGACTTGGTTTCTCCTATTCTGTTCTCCGCGGCTAAAGAAAAGCCTTCACTGGGTGATCCCAGCTGTCCCTTAGGCTCTCCCCTCCGTGTTGACTGGTTCATTCTCCCAAAAGCTAACCCCAATCACTCCTACTGCAGTACCTGGCATGATCTTCCTTGTCGTACCCTAAGCCTCCTAGGCAGAAATGCACCCTTCTCCACCAGATAATTAACAGAGATAAGGGAGAGGTCCAGGAGGAAGGGAATGAATTCAGGAGATGGGGGCTGGAGGTGGATGCTCAGAACAGATGAGGACAGAGACTTTCCAAGAGGGGCAGGGTCGCGACCGGCGGGCCTCACCGGTATCAGGATCTCCCAGGAAGGCGTCCTCATCCTTATGGCTCCTCAGCGGGGCTGCAGGCGCCGGCTCGTCCTCGGGAAGTCGCGGGAAGCTGGTGATGCTCATGTAGTCCACCGGCGAGTAGGCGCCCAGGGCGCTTTCCTGGCTGGCTTCGCTCTCCGCCGCCATCCTCACCCGCACCCCCCAGCAGCGCAGCGCCTGCCGGAAGTGGCTGGGGAGGGGGTGGGGGTGCGAGGGCGGAGGGCGGGGCCTGAGCTCCTGGACAGCCGTGAGGGGGCGCCCCCACAGTCTACTGCATCCCTATCTGACTAGCTCCCACCTGCTTAGCACTGGCAGCTTGCAGCTAGCCCGCAGGCGCGGGACGATGGAGAGCTAGCAGGCGGTGGAGGATTGGCGTGGTGAGTGTGCTGCAAGCCGATGAAGGTGGCTTTGGGCTACTCACGCAACTCCGGGGTCAAACCCCTTCCTTCTTCCATTCTGAATCCAGCTAGTATCTACGCAGACCCCAGACTCTTTCTTTGGATTACAGATCTTTTCTAATCACAAATCCCTCTGACCCCCAGATCTTGTCTCTGACCCAAAACTCTTTGGACCACAAACCTCTCCTTACTCTAAGATGCTCTTCTTCAATCTCAGACTACTACTTCTGTTTTAGACCTTTACCTTCACCTTGCCCACAGATCCCTCTAAAAATCCCAGCTCTTACTTCATCCCCAGACTGATTATTCACCTCCAGACTCCTCTCGGATAACGATCTCCCTTCTGACCTCAGATCCTCTTTCAACCGCAACTCTGTTCTGTAACCCTGATCCGTCAGCATAGGAGAATGATCCTCAAACTTCACTGTGTGTTGGGATCTTTGAAAGCAAAGTCCTAGATTTCACTCCAGAAATTATGATTCAGTAGCCTGGAACGAGGTTTTTGGAACCTGAATATTTATTGTCATTTTAAGAGTTTTTCTTTTAAATGTGGTTCTAGAAAAGGACATTTGAGAAAAAAAAATGGCGGGGGAAGAGAGAGGGGATGGGAAAGGGAGGAAAAACGCTGAGAATCTCTGCAGGTTAGATAACTGAGTGCTGTTTCCGGTAATACTGCTAACAATATGTGTGATCTTGGGTAAGACATATCCTTTACCTGTGGAATAGAAACAGCAATAGTATTCACTTTAAAGAGTCGTGATGAGGATTAAATAAGGGTTTGAAGGTGCCTCATAAAGGACTTAACATCTACTCAATGCCATCATCATCATTACTTTATTCTTGTGGATTCTCATTTTATCCAAACATATCCATCACTTCCACATTTTCAGGAGTTCCAACCACAGTACAGCTTGTGCTACTTCTTTAAGGATGCGAGATATTTTCTCTTTTACGAGGCCTGCAGTCCAGACATCTATTACACAGTCCACAGGTAAATGGAGAAAGGTAGTCAAGCCCGTGGACACACATCGCGCTAACACCGGACACCAGGCTCAAACACAATTTCAGCACATACGACGGTCATAGCGCACGCAGTACCGCCGGTAGACAGGAGGTGGCGGCAGTGGGTAGGAAACAGTAGGGTTTTGGAGAACCAGTTAGGAAAGAGGATTGAAAGGAGGTAAGGTCACTCAAAGCTGTGTGGTGATGGTGGGTGGCTATACTAATTGCTTCTATTTGTATAGGTAGAATTACATGAGCCTTCCTCCCCACAGAGAGGACATTATTTCCTCAATGAAGTATTATTTTGCTTCTGTGAGGTCTGGTGTCTGCCCCATTTAGTGGGGACATGTCTGCCCCACTAAATGAAGTCTGTGTCCTCTCAGTGATATTCACCTCTTCAGTGTAACTGAAGGCCCTTCGGTGGGATTTGAATCCTCTCCTTGGGGGCTCAATCTCTTTGGCAGCTTCTATATCTCTTAGGAGAAAATCCATGTCTCCTCAATAGGATCAGTGCCATTCCAAGACATTTATGTCCCTTAGAGCTTTTCCATGGGATCTGACACACACAACCCTGAAAGATCTGTTCTCCCTTAGTGAGTCTATGTACCTTCAGTGAAGTGTGTGTTCTTTCAATGCAAGTGATGTCTCTTTGAGTAAGTGTATGTCTCATCACTGTCATCCATGTCCAATCTGTGTGTCTCCAGTGGGCCGAGATCCTTCCCTTGAGGACTGAGTAGGCTCTGCATTATATGTCTGAACATGGGGGAGACTTTTCTGCTTAGGGTATTCTTAGGCTTCTGATCATCTGGGCAAAGAATAGATGAGCAGACAGGAAGGGGGGCAGCACTAGATAAGGTTGCAAGTATTGTGTGGGCACCAACTTTTTAGACCTCAGAGTCACTCTTGGATTTAGACATTTAAGGGTTCTTCTTGCCTTGATAGTCAGTCTGTGAATTGACAAGTAGGATGGTCCCTTATTTTGTGGTTGTTTATTTTTGAGACGGGGTTTTGATAGGTAGCCCAGGTTGGCCTTGAACTCACAGCTATCTTCCTGCCTCAATCTCCTGAGTGCTGGTATTACAAGCATGCACCATCACACCTGGCTCAGGGTGGGCCCTTATTGATAGTGAGTGCAGGTAGGAGATGAAGGATCCTGTCAGACTTCTTTCTGGGTAGAGAGAACAGAGGGAAACCAGAGGTAGCTGAGCTCAAACTGTGCAGGTGAAAGGAATCCCTTAAAGAAACTGGGAAGCAAAGAGAATGTAGAATGATTCTTCCAATTTTCTTTGACTTTGATACTTTATAAGATTTTTATAAGACTTTAAGGCTTATACTGGAAGACAGTAAAAACAGATTAAAGTCAGGGGACCAGGTGTTGCTTTAACTTGGTCAGTGTTTACTCTTTAATCCTTGCAAATGCTACTTCTTTTTTTCTGGGTTTACCATTTGTGAAGTGAGGAGTTTCGTTTTGTTTAGTTTCTTTTTTTTTTGCAAAGATCTGAAGGCTTTTCTTAGTCACTTAAAGAATCTTGTAGTTTAGATGTAAGTGGAGATTTATGGAAGCGAGGAGAATGAAAACACGTCCTCCGAAGTGGGAGAAAATCGGAGCTGGCCTCAGGGTTAGCCGAGAGGGTGCCCTGTCCACAGGGCTGTGCCCTCAAGGTCAGGGACTTTTTCCTGAGGACAGAATGGAGTGTTGCTCAGAAAGGAGGGGACTTGGCAGAAAGGTTGTCACCTAGAGGAATGTTCTCCATCTGGCTTTCCAAGTCGGTAGAATGACAGTCGGGATGGTGCAATCAGACCACTAGAAGACTCTACGATAGATTTACTCAACTCCTCGTACGATCTCCGTCTTTTTTCGCTGGAGTCCTGCCCTAACCCAACCCCTTTTCTGTCACTCCAAGACCCTAGCTTGGTCACTCCATGGTCCTGCCTCCTGTCCTGTCACATTAAGCCTGGCTACTCCCCATCACTCCACGGGCCCACCTCCTCGCCTGTCATGCTTGTCCCCGCCCCTGCGCGGTGATAGCACAATCCCACTCTCTCTCCCGTCGTGCCTGCTCCGCCCCTTCTGCTTTCACTCTACGGCCCCACCCCTTCCGGCAAGTCGGCTCCGCCCCCTTACCCTTCGACTTTTCTGTATGGTCCCTGTATCTCCGTTTTCTCTAAGCCTGGCCCCGCCCTCGACACACGGCCCCACCCACTACTGGCTGCCTAGGACTCGCCCTGCCGCCAGGACCCGCCCTTCAGATAAAGGCTCCACCTCGCGGGGGTTGGACTGTTTTTCGCTCCCGGGCACCGGCTGAGCCTGCAGAAGCTGCAGCTGCGCTCGGAACTCGACGCGATGGGGCTTCCCGAGGAACGGGGCCGCAGTAGCAGTGGCAGCGGCAGCGGGAACCGGGAGAAGTCTGGAGGCGGGGCCCGGGCACGGAGTTGGTCTCCGCCGCCCGAGGTCAGCCGCTGCGCTCACGTCCCCTCGCTGCAGCGCTACCGCGAGCTGCACCGGCGCTCCGTGGAGGAGCCGCGGGGTGAGGCTGGGCCCGGCAAGCTCGAAGGGGGGCGCCAGTGAGGAGAGGAACTGGGCGGGTTCCTTTGGTAAATTGAGCGGTTGGTGAGGAGATGGAGATTCACTAAGAATTGTGGTGCTCCGAAAAGGAGAAGGGGTTCTGAGAGGAGATGGGGTTCTATGAGGAGGATTTGCAAGCCGAACGCTCCCTGGAAGTTGGGGTGATCCCTGGGGAGTTAACAGTTCCGTGAGGACGTAGGGACTCTATAGAGATGCGGGGTTCCTTGGTGTAAGAGGTGAATTTCCTTGAGATCTGAAGAGGGATGTTTCGTCCAGGACAGTTCTAAGAGAAAAAGAGGCGACTCTTGAGGTGAAAAGAAGATCTCTGAAGGCCGAGAAGGCCAGAAGAGAAAGTTCTTTGCTGCCCTTTCACACAAACTCAGCCAGTGCCTCTTGAGACCTCTAACTTGGAAACTCTACAACTCTTGAGAAGGCAGTAAATGGTGTGGGTCCCATCTTGGGATCCCAGATTTATTTTTTAGTATATGAGAAATGCCAGTGAAATCGCTAACATAAGACTGAATAAGTCACTTAAATGTCAGATTTTTTTTTAGATTTTTTTTTTTTTTTTTTTTTTTTTTGGTACTGGGGATTGAACTCATGGCCTCACGCTTGCCAGGCAGGTGCTATGCCCCTAAACTATATCCCCTGAATGTCAAGTTTTTAAAAACAATTTTTCCCAGTTCTAGGAATCAAGCCCAGGGTCTCTTACATTAGGTAAGTGGGCTGTACCTCCGTCCAAACTTTTTTTTAAAATTTGAACACCAGCTGTTAGTAACTAAGATTCTATTATATCTCCATGTCTTTTAAAATATACCAGGAAAATTCCCTGTCCTTACCTTTAGTCTCAGTAAGGGAACAAAACTGCAATTGAGTCAGCTTGATGTCTGGTAGTGAGACAAGCATAGGCCACAAATCACACAGTGAAATTTCAGCCTTAGATTCCTGCTCTACCTGTCATTAACTGGGTCGTAGGCAAAATTTTAAACTTTTCTAAGTGTTTTTTTCTTCATCTACGATATAGGAATAATAATACTTGCCTCAGAAGCAAAATATAACATAACAGGTATAGAGTGTTAGCACTACATATATCTAAAATGTACCAATAAAATAAAAAGAAAAAAATACTTCATAGGTTTCTTTAAGGTCTAAAGTGAGTAATAAGCAAAATGTGCATTACAGAATACTTGATAAGCAGTAGACATTCAATAAATGGTGATTAGTTTGATAACAAAAATAACATGGATGGAGCAATTACTGGGTAATTCAGGATAGGACTGAATCAAGTGTAAAGTAGTTGATTGCAGCAGGCATTATCCAAGTCTGTCCTCAGCCCTCTTCATTTTTCTGTTTTCCCACATCATGAATTTACATGTTTCCCAAGGGTGATTTATTACTGTCACGATAACTTCTATATATCTACCCATGTACCCAGTATTTCACTTAGGCACAGGGCTATTAATTATTTGTGTTCACATATCTTGTCATTGGTCCATATTCAACATGACTATGAGTAGAATTTACCAATTTTGTCTCACCATTTACCAATTTCTAGTTTTCAAAATTTACCAATTTTTTTTTAAAATTCCTGCTAGTGGCACTGTCCCAAATGAATAAATCTCTCATCAACCTCTCCTCTAGAAAGATATCTGCATATGTTACCTGTTTACAGATTGTTACTGTTGCTAAGCACAATTCCAGTCTAATTGGTAGGGGAACTGTCATGAGCGTCTTTTTAGAGGAGGAAACTGAAGCTTAGAGAGGTAAGCTGACTTGTACAGTCATAACAGTGGCAGAGTTGGGATTTGAACCAGAACAGTCTTTACTATAGACCCTGTACTCCTCGTAGTGCTGCTATTCTTTCCTGATTTCAAAGGATGATTTTTACAAAATTCTGTCAAATATTTCTTCAGACTGTCTCTCAGATTTAGCTTTCTTCCATTTTCACAGATGTTTTATATCAAGGAAGCATCCCCCTATTTCGTCTCCCAGGCTTATCTCTTTCAAACTCTCCAGGAGATTTAGCTAAACAGCCATTAGGATGATATTCTAGAAACACTTGTTTTTCTGTGTAGTTGCAAAAATTTTTAATATTTCCTACAGCTTCAAGTTAAACTTCTGCTTTTCTTTCAAGGTTTCTAATCTAGCCCCACTCCACCTCTTTAGCCTTATCTTCTTTTAGTCCCTACCACACCCTTCATTCTAAACAGGTCATTCTTGATATCCTGGATACATAAAAGTCTCTCTCACCTCCCTGCCTCCCTGCTTCATTTTCCTTCCGTTCCTTTCTACCTAATAAAACTACCAACTCATTATCCCAATCTATCCTCATCTTTTTCCTCTTTTTTTTTCCTTTAGAGGTGCTAGATTGAATTTAAAACCTCACAATGCTAGAGAAGCTTTTTTAAAAATTTTTTCTCCCCAGTAATGTGTTTGAGCCCAGGTGCTACATCCCCAGCCCTTTTTATTCTGAGATAGGGTCTTTCCAAGTTGCCCAGGCTGGGCTCAAACTTGTGATCCTCCTACCTCATCTTTCCAGAGTGCTGAGTGCTGGAATTACAGGTGTGTGCCACCATGCTCAGCTGGGTAAGAAAATTTTTGAGTGTCTCTATTCTTACTTAGACATACAGTACTTTGGAGAGTTTCCTGTGCTTCCCGAGCTTTAGTTTTCTTATCTATGAAATTAGTGGATTTAGCTCAATGGCATAAGCGCCTTCCTTGCAAGCACGTGGTCATGAGTTTGATCCTTGGTACTGATTTTTAAAAAATGTAGAAAAATTAGTGTAACATACACTTTATAGGACCATTATATACTGTCACAAATACTAAATGAAATTAGTCTAGCGCTGATACATGAATGACATTCACTAAATGCATTTTCCCCTTGCTTTTTCTTTAATGACTATTCAGTATCCTATTATATTACTACTTTATTACTAGTTTCCATCAGCGTGCCTACCATTGCAAGGTTTTGGGTTCAATTTTGAGGCTTTGAGCTGTTTCTAAGTTTTTTTTTTTTATTATTAACAGTTTTGCTCTAAACATCTCTTTAGTAATCACTTTGCTATCTTGGAGTATATTCCTCAAAGCTGAGTTAGCAGATAAAGGGATCAAAAGAATTTTATGGCTCTTATCAAGCATCACCTTGCTATCCAATAAGATTGTGGTGATTTCTTAACAGTGTCATTATTGTATAGGTGTATTTGTTTTCCCAGGACCACTAAACCATTTTGTTGGTTTGTTTTATCTTTGTTAGTTTTGTTAGTATAAATGGCACTTTAGGACTGATTTAGTTTAGATTTCTTTAATAGAATGAAAGGTTTTAAACCATGTGACTTAGGTTTAAATTATATCCTTTTGTGTACTGAAAACTATTTCGTGTGTTAGTGTTCTCTCTCCATGTAGGTTGCATACATTTTCTTGTGTTTGTTTGTGAGAATGGGTCTCATGTGTCACCCAAGCTGATATATATATATATATATATATATATATATTTTTTTTTTTTTTGGTGGTACCAGAGATTGAACTCACAACCTTGTGCTTGCCACCCAGGCACTTATGCCACTGAGCTAAATCCCCAGTCCCACCTGAGCTGATCTTGAACTGCCTCAGCTTTCTGAGTAGCTAGGAGTAGCAGATAGTACCATGTTTAGCCTAGATTGTATAAATTCTAAATAATGGAACCTGGAACAAATTACGTAGCCTATATGATTTTGTTTCTTACGAAATGAAGGAGATGATAATCTGTAAGATTTCATCCCTCATTTTAGTTCTAAATGTCCCTTTCCCCTCTACCTCCCAAACCAGTATTCATCTTGAATTCTCTGCCTTTGCTTGTTTTGCTTGTTGAGTACATTTTCTCCAGAGTATTAAGGCAGATTTTTAAGAATGTAAATCTAGTCATGTAGCTCTCTTGTATAAAATCTTTTAATGGCTTTCCATGTCCTTGGGATAAATATCAGATGCCTGGAATCATTGTGTAATATGCTCAGCTATGTATCCATCCCAGAATCAGTTCTTTTCGTTGTTTCTTTTTTCTTTTTTTTTAGTACTGGAGATCGAACTTACAACCTGACGCTTGCCAGGCAGTGCTTGTGCCACTGAGCTACCTGGCCCTACAGCATCAGTTCTTATTTTCTTTATTTTCAGTGTTTTAACCACAAGGAATTTCTGTTAATGTAAGTCCTGGTTCCCCTACAACCCATATTTATGCTCTCTCCTTTGGTGAGGAACTAGAGAAAAATTCATCTTTTGGTTTTTAGTAAAAATATCTTCCTCATCAAAATTCAAATTTTGAGTTAGGTAAATTGTGTAACCTGAGGCAAATTGGTTAACCTCTCTGAGCCTCTTCAAATTTATAAAATGAGAGTGAACTGGACACATGCCTGTAATCCTAGCACTCCAAGAGGCTGGAGCAGGAGAATTGCCATGAGTTCAAAGTTAGTCTGGGCAACATGGTCAGTTCAAGGCTAGCCTAAACTACATAGTGAGACTGTCTCAAAACAAAACAATAACCAAAAAACCCAATAAAAATGAGATTGAAATAATGCTTCGTTTTTTGGGGTGGGATAAGGATTAGATGAAATTCTATACCTAAAAAAGAGTTTAAAGTAACATCTAGTACATAGTGAGTAACACTTTGTGCAAGCGGTGGTAAAAGATGCTCAAAAAACCATTGCTAAGAGAGAACAATTTGAGAGAAGTAAGAGGTAATCATAGAATGTTCTGTGGAAAAACAATTTCTTTTCACTGTTTCATTAAAAATTTTACTGACGTGATTCCTAATACCACAAACGAAAAAAAATATTGAATACCTATTGTGCAAAATGGATAGACAATTTTAAGGACAAAGGAAAGAATTTGAATCAAGATTCAGCCCTTGGGATTAGACAGGTAAGGAAGGCACCTCGATGGTGGGTCCTAGGACAAGAAAGATATGTCTTGGTCCCATGCATAGATCCATGAACAATCTAGCAATATCTGAGTTTTTGTTGTTTTTGCAGAGTTTTGGAGTGATATCGCCAAGGATTTTTACTGGAAGACCCCATGCCCTGGCCCATTTCTGCAGTATAACTTTGATGTGACCAAAGGGAAAATCTTCATTGAGTGGATGAAAGGAGCAACTACCAATATCTGCTACAATGTCCTGGATCGAAATGTCCATGAGAAGAAACTTGGAGATAAAGTTGCTTTTTACTGGTAAAAATATTTATTTTTTAGTTTGTGGCAGATAAAAAGAATCACCCATCACATTTATATAGTGTTTTACAGATCACAAATTACTTTAAAATCTATTAATCATTTGGTGTTTATAACAACTCAGAGTAAGCAATATGTCATAAAAATACTTCAAGGAAGTTAAATTTGATCCTTCAAGTTTCATAATTAGCTGGGTGTGGTGGCACACACCTGTAATCCCAACTCTTTGGAAAGCTGAAGCTGGAGGATAGAAAGTTCAAGGCCAGACTGGGCAATTTAGCAAGGCCCTGGCTCAAAATAAAATCAAAAGGGTTGGAGATGTAGCTTAGTGGTAGAACACATGCCTACAGTATTCGGGTTTAATTCCCAATACTGAAAAAAAGATCATAAATAATATATAGCAAAATGAATTTGAAGCCATGTATCCTGCCATCTAGTCTAGTGTCCTTGGCTTATGGTTGAAGAAGAAAGGTGGGGTGTGATAAATGGAAGAGAACAGGACTGAGTAGCTTTCTTTCCCATTCTTGCTTTGGGTACAAAACATGGGTACTGGGTTTTCACCACTGCTGTCATTGTTGTCACTACCTTACCTTTTAGTGGGCTATATGCCAGACATTATGCTTTAGTACTAACAAATATTATCTCATTCCATGACAACTGTGATGGCACTATTTCTTTTCATTTTACATATATGGAAATTGGAATGCTGACAAGCTCGGTGACTTCTGAAGTCAAATACCTAACAAGAAGCAAGATGGAGATTCAAACCTGGGCAGTATAACACAGAACTTAAATGCTTAACCATGTTACATAGTCTATGCTATTCCCCTAACTCCTCACCTTGACCTCCTAATATCTTCCCAAAATAGGTGTTCTTAGTTGCATTTTACAGCTGTAGAACATAAGAAATGTTTTATATACTGAATAAAGTTATAAAGTAACAGAGCCAAAATTCAAATCCAAGTCTAGCAGATTCCTTGCTTGTATCACTAGGAATACATCCTCCCCAGCTACTCAGTCTCATAAGAACTTTCTTTATGGAGCTTGTGCCTATTTTCAGTCCTGTAGGAACTTTCTAAGACCTCTTTTCTCTAGCAATGTAACTCTCTAAGAGATACTACTATACTGAACCTAAATAAGACATTGATGGGGGCTGGGGATTTAGCTCAGCGGCATAAGCGCCTGCCTTGCAAGTAGGCAGTTGTGAGCTCGATCCCTGGTACTGATAAAAATGAAAAAGACAAAAAAAAAAAAAAAAGACATTGAAGTTCCAGTAATTGGGATATTGCTTCTGCCACTACTCATGAGCAGTCTGTACACTGATTTGTATTTTAAAACTGGCTAATAAGAATGGGTTGGCTACTTCATATAACTAAATTAATAAGTCAAAATTTCCCCAGGTTGTGTGATATACTGAGAAATGCACTAATTTGAGAAACTAGAAATTTATGTTCTCATTCCAACTTTGCTATTAACTTTCCCTGTAACCATATTTTTACTGCCTCAAAATAATTTTCCTGTTTCATAAAATGGGAATAGTATTCCATTTTTATGTTTTTCATTAGGTTGTTAGAAAAGGTTATTAGGTTTATCTTTTCATTAGGTTGTAAAAAAATCATACGGTCCTGTAAAAGCATTTATTTATTTATATTTATTTGGGAATATTGTTCTTTCTTTCGTCTTTTTCCTTTTTATCGGTACCGGGGATCAAACTCATGACTGCCTGCTTGCAAGGCAGGCTCTTATGCTGCTGAGCTAAATCTCCAGCCCTCTTTCTTTCTTTCTTTTCTTTCTTTCTTTCTTTCTTTCTTTCTTTCTTTCTTTCTTTCTTTCTTTTTGAGACAAGTCTTGCTTTTTAGGTCAGGCTGGCCTTGAACTCACTATGTAGACTAGACTGGCTTTCAACTCAGGGTAATCACCCCTGCTTCAGTATCCTGAGTGCTGGAATTACAAGTGTGTATCACTATGCCCATCTGTATTTTCTTTTTGAGTCAGGGCCTTCCTCTATAGTCAAGCTGGCCTCAAGTTCGCAATCCTTGTGCTTCAACCTCTCAAATACTGAGATATTAAGTGTGTGTCACCAAGCCCAGCACATGAAAGGCTGATTACCATATTACTATTGCTAAGTTAGGGGTTACTTGGTCACTGAAATTCACTATTATGTCTGTTTTTTGGTTTCTGCACTAGGGCTTATGTTTGAGCTCCAGCCAACACTTGGGCCTACCTCTTAAGCTCCTTAAGGTTCAGAAAACTTTTAAAGATCTACAGAGGAGATGCTTTTGTCTGAATTTGTTAATTGTTTTGCAGGAAAATCAAGTGCCAGTGAAAGACTGAGAAATCATGGGCTATATTTTTTTTAATCACTGGCGATTGCTCCAAAACTCCTGAGGTCTTTCTTTCTTGAGACTCTAGTTTCCCTACCATCTTTCCCTAAACAGGCTCTAAAGGAGCTTTTCTTTCCTGAAATAAAATGGGGGGAGTCAGTTAAATCAGTATTTCTCAAGGCATGCTCCAGGAACCACTAATAGATTTTCCCCCTTTCTTTCTGTGAAGCTAGGAATTGAACCCAGCACCTCATGCACGTTTGGCAAACACTGTACTATTGAGCTTCATCCCAGCCCTTTTTATTTTTTATTTTGAGACAAGGTCTTCCTAAATTTCTCAGGCTATCCTTGAACTTTTGATCCTTCTGCACCAGAGTGCTGGGGTTACAGGTTCGCCAGTCTCCCTGCCTTATTTATTTTTTTTGTACTATTTGCTTTTATCATATATTTACTCTTTTCTATACCTTTCTATCATGCCATTTATTCTATTAAGATCTCCCTGCTTCATCATTGTCTGCCTTCATCAGAATCTGCCTTCTTTTTGCTCTAATTTTATGGTCTTAAAAACTGACTTTTTTTTCAATGATTTGCTGCAATTGATGCATTTATTGTAGGTCTGGCTTACCTTCCTTCCATCTCCCTCCCTTTCCTTTACCTCCCTTTCCTTTCCACTGTCACCTTTTTCTTCTCTTTTTCCTACACTTTTTTCTCCTCCTCTTGTCCCTCTTTGTCCCAGTACCGGGGAGCAAACACAGAGGCACTCTACCACCAAGCAAGAGCTACATTCCTAGCTGTTTTTTAATTTTCTCATTTTGAGACAGTATTGCTAAGTTGCCCTAGCTGGCCTTGAATTGGTAATCCTCCTGCTTCTTTCATTTTCCAGAAAATCTGGGACTAGAAATGTTTGCAAATACACCTGACTAGAGCTTTCTTTTCTTAGGGTTTTCTTCTCGATTTAATCTGTATCATTTAGATGGCTGTAGTAGCATTAACAAGGCATATTTGTAACTTATTTCATTTTGAGAAATGTGCTATTATATGCATTGAAATAATCTATAGAGGGAATAGTGCTCTTAAGAAAATGTACCAGTTAGCCAAAGTAGGATTTAGCCTATTACTGTGAAATTAACAAATAGTAAATATTCAGGAATGTCTTAGTTACTTTTCTTTAAGTATTATTCTTTTTTTTTTTTTTTTGTACCAAGGATTGAACTCATGACCTTGCTCTTGCCAGGCAAGCACTTATGCTGCTGAGCGAATCCTCAGCCATTAATCACTTTTCTTGTTGCTGAGACAAAATACCTGACAGCCAGAGTAAAAGGAGGAAAGGTTTATTTAGCTCACAGTTTGTAGATATTTTAATCCATAATTGGCTGGCTCCAAGGCAGGGTAGCACACGGCAGAGGGGCAATAGTTTATGGTGGTGGAAGACGGCAAAAGCAATGAGAGAGAAAGAGAGTGTGCAACAGAGAGAGAGAGAGAGAGAGAGAGAGAGAGAGAGAGAGAGAGAGCATGCACTTTCTGTCTTTCGTATTGTGTCCAGTCTATTGAGATTAGGGAAGTGCCAATCCAGTCAGTGGACTGATCCAGCAATCATCCACCTTTAGGCCCAGCATTGTTAATCCCACAGCATTGCACTAGAAATCAACAACACACTCTAGATTTAGCCACTTCTGAAAAAGCTGTATGACCATATGAGCTTTGGGGGGACATTTATGTAGAAACCATAACATTCATCTCCAGTCCTCCAAAGACTCATGCATATCCTTTTATGCAAGAGGCATTTACCTCCAAGAATTGCCAAAGTCTTAAAAGTTTAAGCAGTGCTGAAAAGCCTAAGCCAAAAATCTCTGAGATATAAGGCAAACTCTTAGCTGTGAGCCCCTGTACAAACAAAAAGAAAGTTAAACACTTCCAACATTCAATGGATCAAGATAGAGATTTCCATTCCAAAAGTTATAGACAGGAAGATACAAAGGAATGGGGCCAAAGCAAGTCCAAAATCCAGCAGGACAAACATTAAGCCTTGTAGTTCCATGTGCATCATCTGAGGCAATCTGTGAAAAGATATGAACTCCAAAGAGCTTGTGGGGCTCTACCCGTGTGGCACTTCCTGTGTAGTAGCTCCCATAACTTTTCTCTTGGGGTTTCTCTGCTCTCTCTGCATTTTTCCTTCGATGATCCATGTTCTTGCCTTCTCCAAACTTCTGGAGTCTCCACTGTACCTTTAGCTTCACACTCACAACTTCACACACTGTCTTCTCAGGGGCACACTGCCTGGCTTCTCAGGCCTTCTTCTGAAATCTGGGTTTGAAGCCTTCCTGACTGCACAACTCTTGCATTCTGCGTGCACTTAAAACTAGCACCACATGGATGATTCCAAGGTCTTTTGCCAGCTGCAGCAGTATCCAGGGTTCCCTCTCTCTTAGATGTAGGGATTGAGTACCTGGATTGCTGAGCATTCTGAATCCAGTTCCAAGGAACAAATTCTCTAGGCTCTGCCATTTTGGGACATGGTGTTCTGGGGCTTTCTTCTCAAAACAGCCTTTCCCTTTGCCATTTTGAGGCTGCAAAAAGTGGAGTCCTGCTTCTTGTGATTCACTCAGGCCATCTTTTCTACTCCCCTATTCCTTCTCAGCAGTCAACATCTCTGCTCTATCTTAGCAGTCCACAGCTTTATTGGAGCTTGCTTTTTGGCCAAACTCACAATATTTTGAATCATTCTGCTGAGCTGTTTGCTCTTGAGTTTCAACATACCCAAGCCCTTTGGAGTTCACATCTTGCATAGATTGCCTTGGGTGCTGCACATAGAACTGTAAGATTTAATGTTTGCCTTGTTGAATTTTGGACTTGCTTTGGTCCCATTCCTTATTATATCCCTGGCTAAAAGTCCCCCATACAGTACAACCTAAGGCATCCCAGTGCTACTTTTTCAGCCAACATCTCTGGCCTTGTAAACTCTTCTCACAAGCCATTCTACTTGAGCCATTTGAACAGGTATAGTCACAGCATTGATCCAATTTCTTGTACCAAATTCTGTCTCAGTTACTTTTCTCTCATTGCTGAGACAAAATACTTAATACTCTGAGCCACTTCAATCCTCAGCCTCACCTGAGTGTCTGTCTTCAGTATATTTTGAATTTTTTTTTTTTTTTTTTTTTTTTTTTAGAAACTGGAGATTTTTTGAAAATTAGGTGGCTTTAGGAGTGACATTAGGACAGAAGCTCTATTCTCGGGAACTCTATATGTTCCTGAATATGAATTCCAAAGTAGATATTTGAAACTCCTGGATCCTGCGGGATCTGGCTGACTGTGTATATGTGAGAGGTTAGGAATGGTTGGGAAGATAAGACAAACTCATGTTCTGACAAGGAAATTTGTTAAGAGGTTATGAATTCCAGAATCATGGAGAATACTGTCCTGTCATTCAGGAGCTCTGCTACTTATCTAGGGTCATGTCTATACATTATAGGTATGTCTGTATGCCTATAATCCCAGCACTGAAGAGGCTAAGACAGAAGGATCACTGAGAGTTTGAGACCAGCCTGGGCTACATGGTCAGTTCAAGGCTGACCTGAACTACGTATTAAGATTCTGTCTCAAAAAACAATTATAAAAACTTGGTCCTGAATTCTTTTTCCAGTGTCCTGAGCTCCATTGCAACTACTTGAGTTTGTTTTGGGTCTAACTTCTTATATCAGTGTGTTCAGTAAACATTTAATGAGAAGATTGGGTTTAGTTAATATCCTTTTGTGAGCCTTGTTTTTCTCACCTATAAACTTTCAGGGGTAGACAGGAGACTTAATATTATTTTTGGCACTGATCTTCAGAACTTCTGTCATGAATATAGGAAACTAAAGTAACAAGGCGACTGGAATAGCTTAGGGAAAGAGCAGGAACCTTTCTCCCCTTCAAAGACAGTAAGTGGTCAGCAGGATCTTGGGTTTTTGGTTCAGAGCAATTCACATTTACAAAAGTAAATGCAGAAGGCCTGGATCTGAGGTTGGGTCTTGCCTCTTTCTGGATTTGGTTAAGGAAAGACTGAAGACTGGTAAAGATCTACAATACCTAACAACTTGAAGAACTTGACACTCTCAGTTTCAGTCCTGAGAGGTCTTTTGATTCACGTTCTATATGCAACGTAGGAACTGTATCAAAATATCTCTACTCCTAGCAACTCTTATAAATTATTGTCCTGATTCTGGTTCACTCTGATTTGAACCCTACTCTAACATTTGTTGGGCAAGTTACCTGACTTCTTTAAAGCTTGGTTTTTTCATCATAACATGAGAATAATCACAGTTCCCATGACAGATTGTGATGAATAGTTGGAATGTTCTTTGTAACAGCATGGATAAGAAGCTCAGAGCCACAGTCTATTGACTTTACTATTCTATCATGCTATAGTCTGTGAGGTATTTGTCTATAGTATCTCTAGAGACTTGCAAAATTCAGTTTGAAAACCTCTGGTATATCCAGTTGTGGCTCATGTCCCAGCACCTGGGAAGTTGAGGCTAAAGGATCTCAAATTCATGCCCACCCTGAAACATGTCGCAAGACTCTGTCTCAAAAACCAAAATCCTCCAATATAGTCCAGTATTTTTGTTTTATAGATGAGGTAAAACACAGTTACCCAGTGCATAGTCTTAGGTTCCTCACATTAATGTATTTTCCTAAACAATCCCTTTGTAGTCCATGCCAGTCTTCTCTGGAATACTCTATTTGATCAATAGTTAACATTGTGTATTTCAGTTATGGCCTGCCTTGTACAAGGTACTATTGCCCTGTTTTGACTTTACATATCTAAGATTATATTATCCTTATCAGCAGCTACACTGTAGTACTCACAGCTCAAAGTTTCTTGTAATATCTAAGATTCTGCTAGTTATTTTAATAATACCTTATAAGATGTACTTATATATTTGTTCCCTTGTTTCTTGAACCGGGGTATGGTTCACAGCACTTGATAGATAAGGAACTTGAGACTCAGAAAATAGAAATGATTTGGCAAGGATCAGATATATATCTGATAATAACCTGTCTGGGTAGGAAGATATTTACATTCCTTGTTCCAGACATTGTGCTTTTACTTATAAAACCTTAATTTTGACAGTATGCCACCTGTGTAGCTAGTAGTTTACTCAGGCTTAGATTTGGGGAATGTTGACTATAATTCATAATACTAAACACATTAAAGTGCAAAGTTGAAATAAATGACATCCTTTTTTTAACTGAGATATACTAATTTATCCATATTACCCTATAGATAATCCATTAACTTCCAACAGCAGGTTTTACATTTTTATAAATATTTGTGGATATGTGTTAGGCACTGTAATAAGTGTTTAGAGTATAGCATTAAGTAGGAGAAATCTTGCCCTAAGGGAAGCTCGCAATCTTATGAAGTAAAGATTTTGCTTGTGAACTACAATTTTATTTAGGTATGCAATTTTGGAAACAATATGCTTTTCTGTACTTTAAAGGAGTTGGGGAACAAGTCTCCAGGAGCAAATGGGTGTACAGGCATTCCTGTGACGATTGATACAAAAACTATGAAGGTAGACATAGGTGAGTTTCTTTACTTGAAGTTTTGGATCTTTCAGAAAGTTGTCAGGAGATTGAAGAGGTCATGGTAGCTGTGGTCTTGGCCACACTCTGACAGTAAATGTGGATGGGAATCTCCTCTTTTGTTACTCATAGTTTTTCTGGAGATTTTTTAGGAGGGAGACTGCTCTATGTTCTTTTGAGTAGTAGAACAAACCTCTGAGACCTAGTTACAAATTTGTCTTTAATCTTTTATATGGCATTAGACCTATTTGCTAAAATATTATGAGGGTCAGATAAGTGCATATCCTGTAGAAAACTTTTATACTGTCCTCAAATGAAGAATTAACTGTATCTGTGTTCACTTACCATGTGTGGCAGACATAGCAGGCTTCATTACTTTTCTTTGATTTCTACTTAAGATAACTTTGTTCTTTTTTGCTTTTATTCTTTTCTCTATATAAGTAAGTATGGGATTTTATGAGTTCTAAACCTTGAATCTCAGTTTCAATCTTCCATAGTAGAGTCCAGGAATGTCAGAGTTCAGTGTAGGGATTCAGGAAACTCTTCTTCACTGAATTCTGTTATACAGGTTTCACACTCTTACTCTATGTGTCTCTTTCTTACTTTGAAACTGTTTTTGAGGACTCCATTCCCCTGAAGATGCAAGAGAGAAATGAAACCAAAGGGCCTAAGTTCACCTGTCTGGCAAGCATGAGGTTGTGAGTTCGATTCCTGGTATCAAAAAAGAAAACAAACCCACAAAACCAACAAAAAAATAAAAAACAGAAAACTCCTTAAGTTATATTAGAATGTGCATCAACCTATGTGCTTCTCTCACTTTTTGTTCTTCCAACTTATACTTTACAGAGGAGGAAACTGAAGCTCAGTTTGTACAAATTCATACATTGAAATAGGGGCAAACAATAAATCAAATTCAGATGACTCCATATTTAGAACCTGGAGTTTCTACCTTTTAATGTGCGTAAATAAGTAACTGCGAATCTTGTTAGAAGTGTATGACTCCACCTCATCCTACTGAATCAGAATCTCCATAAAATAAAATTTCTGCCTTGTATTTTTTTTAACCTCCTCAGACAATTCTGATGTGGAGGTAAAATACCACAGAAAAATAATGACTTAGGGGCTGAATGTGTAAACCAGTGATGGAGTGCATGCTTAGAATATGTGAGGTTTTGGGTCCACCTGTCCCCTCATAATAAGTTTGAGGTAAAAGAAAAACCATTATATTCTTTATAACATGCCAGAAAGGTAAGTGGGAAAGGGGAACTAACTCCACATTTTCTAATGGATCATTGTTAGGCCAGATTATCTATGGAAGTTGAGGACCTAGATATTTATTCTTGTACAATTTTCTTGCTCACATACCCATAAAAATAGAGTATTGAGGACTAATGGCTTAAATCATGCTATTTACCTAAATTATAGAGAGCCGCGGTAATATTTTTTTTTTTGCATTTGCCTACCTAAAGGACCTTATGAACATGTAAAATATGCTCCTGGCTGTTCTTCCCACATTCCTTTCCTCTTGAGGCATATTCTTCTTTTAGGCAGTATTCCAAGTGCTGTGATAATAAAGGATTTAAGTGAGCTGTCTTCATTCATTTGTTATGCGTAAGGCCAGAGTGCATCATGGTCTGGTAGAAATAAGTATGGTTTTTCTCCTATAAGAAGGCAAGTAGGTAGTGAGAAAAGGGTTGCCTTCTGTACTGGCCTGGCTTCTGTGTCTCAACAGAGAAGAGGTATAGAGTTCAACTGGCACCAGTGTTAGTTTGGCCAAGGAGAAGAGGCACAAGTCTCTGGATCAAGGCCTGAAAATAGCTGGCAAGTAGATAGGGCCTAATAATAGCATGAACTACAGGGCAGGAGTCCCATATTTTGAACCTCAGCTTTAGGGCTGTCTTCCAGTCTCTCTCATGGGACAGCGTCCAGGACCGAGCCCACTACAGGGACCAAGAAAACTCTTCTTGACACAACTTTGAATTTCATTCCAAAAGTTTCATACGTTTTTTTGTGTCTACTGTTTCCTCTGCCTGGTAAGCATCTATTTTCTTTGTCTAGGTTCTCTTTTATTCTCTACTTCCTCCCATATTTTCTCTGATCAGCCTGGATAAGTTTGTTCATTTATTGTTTTATCTATTGACTTCACAGTTATGCATTGAGTACCCATTATGTATTAAACTTTGTGTTAGGCACTGAGGAGGAAACAGATAAAAAGATATTTTGCCTGCTATAAGGAAACTCAATATCTAGTGAGAGAAACAGCTTGGGGGGAAATACCAGTATGTCATTAGGCAAGAATAAATAAATAGTGCCAGATCTTCCTTTTTCCCTTTCCTTCCTTCCTTCCTGTCTCTTCCTCCCTGCCTTCCTTCCTCTCTGAGAATTAAACCAAGGCCTTACTGACACTAGGCAAGTACTGTAGCATTGAGCTACATCCCTACCCCAATGCTAAATCTTTCTGATAAATGGTTACACTCTTTCTACAAAAGAAGACATAAAAAGTCTGTTTTTTCCAAATTAATGTGTGTGTTTATTGAAATTACAATCAAAATCAACATTTTTATTGAGATATAATACATACCAAATGTTGTAGTTTGTGTCTGGGTGTCCCCCCAAAACCTCATGCAGTCATTGAGGTGGATGGGTCTAGTGTTTGTGATTGGCTTGTTGTCTACTGCTGGGATTGGTAGTGTGAGTGCTGCACTTGCCCAGGGGAAGGTGCCAGCATACATTATGAGGGAGGTGTGTTTTCCCCTTTTGCCCTTTTGCTCTTGTTGCTTCTGGTATCTGCCACAGCCACCGTGTTGCCCCTCAGTCACGCCATCCTAACTTGGAATCAGCTTCTTATGGACTGAAACCTCCAAAAATTATAAGCTAAATAAACCTTTCCTTCCTTCGTTTTGGGTGTCAGGTATTGTATTTCAGCAATGAGAGAAAAGTAACCAAGACACCAAATAATTTGGTAATTTAAAGTGTACTTGTCAGTGATTTTTTAGTATATTCACAAAGATGTATAGCTATTACCACAATCAACTTTAGAACATTTTATTACCCCCGAAAGATGCCTCCTTCTCATTTGTAGTCATCCCTCATTTCCTCCTGTCTCCACTTTAGTGCTTGAGAGCCACTAAGCTACTGCTGGCTGTATGGCTGTGATGATTCTGGATATTTTGAGGATGGTTCTTTGCTTTTCTTTTCTTTCTTTCTTTTTTTTTTTTTTTTTTAACAAAGTCCTGCTTTGTAGTTTAAACAAAGTCCTGACCTTGAAATGACTATAAGCTCAGGGTAGCCTTGAACTCATGGCAATCCTCCTGTCTCAGCCTCTCTAGAGTTCTGGGATTACCATGTCCAGCCAGTTCTGGACATTTATGTAAATAGAATCATATAATACGTAGTCTTTTGTGTCTAGTTTCTTTCACATAGTGTAATATTTTTAATGTTCTTCTACTTTATTGTAGCATCACATATCAGGTTTTCATCCTTTTTATGGATAATATTTCATTGGGTAAATATATTATATTTTTACTTGTGTACAAACTGACAAACATTTGAGTTGTTTCTACTTTTTGATATCATGAATAATCCTGATATGAACACTTGTATACAAATTTTTGTATGAATGTATACTTTGCATTCTCTTGAATATGTAATCAGTGGTATATACTGAGTCACATGGTAACTATATTTTTTCTCTCTTTCTTTGTTTCTTTCTTCTTTGACATGAGATCTCACTATGTAGTCCACACTGGTCTTGAGCTCCCTATACAGTATAATCCAGACTGACTGAACTCATGATTCTACTGTTTTGGCCTCCCAAGTAGTAGAATTACAGGAATGCATCACCACACCAGCTATATTTTTTTTTTTTGAGGAATTACCAGACTGTTTTCCAAAGTGGCTGAACCAATTTATATTCCTATTTGCAAATATGAGGTTTCTAATTTCTCTACATAGTTACCAACTTGTTATGTGTCAGTACGATTACAGCCATCCTAGTTAGTGTGATATGGGCTATTATTGTGGTTTTGATTTGTATTTCCCTAATCATACCTGCATTTGGAAGACTCTTTGGTGCAGAACTGGTTTTCTGAACCAAGGAAAAGGAACAAAAAGGATCAAAATTCTGTGTTTAGCCATTTAATAAATGGCATGCTAATTAAGACTTTTTACTCTATAGATTTATCAGTTTTATAGTTAGTGGGCAGTCCTTCTAGATTTAAGTAATAGATGACAGTTGATTCTAATTTTTCAATACAGAATTGGATGAAACTGCATTAGGATCTTCAAGCTAGATATCACTGGAAACCAGAAATCTATAGTGTTTTGAACAGGAACACTTTTTATAAAAATGAGAGAGGAACCAAGCAGAATGATGAATTTCTGATGACTACACTACAAATTCATTCTTGATAGTCTTATAACACCACAGTTTTCATGGCTCTTGCACTTTTTTTTTTAAGACAAAGTCTCCTTGTTAGCTCAGGCTGGCTTTAAATTCATGGCAATCCTCCTTCCTCTGCCTCCCAAGTCCTGGGATAACAGATGTACTGCCACGCCCAGCTGTCCTGAACTTTTGTTTGTTTCAGTACTGGAGATTGAACTGAGGTCTTTCTCACTGAGCTATGTTCCTAGCCTTTGTCTGAGACAGGGTCTCACTAAGTCAATACGTTGCCTAGGCTTGGCTTCAATTTGTAGTCCTCTTGCTTCAGCTTCCAGAATGCTGAGTTCAGAGAGGTGTCCCACTCCATCCAGCTGGCTCTTGAACTTTGATTTTCTTCTTTATAACTTGTTTTCTGACTTTGGAAACAAACATCTCTTTTTTTGGAGGCAAAGTCATTTAGGAGAAGAATGCCCTGAACTTAAGACATTTGACTTTATAACAGTACTGTTCAATATGGTAGCCGTTATGCACATTTAATTATTGATTTATAAAGTAATTAAAATAAAATTGAAAAACATTTCATGTGTTGAGTTGTTACATGTGGTTGGTGACTACCCTACTGGACAACACTGCTATAGAATAATGTTGCTAGTAATATCCTGAGTAACCCTGAAGCCATCACTTCCCGTTTCTTATTTATAAATAAGTAAGAGTGGTAAATCTCACAAGGTCTATCTTCTGTTAGCACTCTGAGTGATTTGTGATTCAGTCAGTTTTGGGGTATGTCTCCATTCACCTACTTTTTCATCTTTCTCTTTCACTGCAGCTAGTACCGAAATACCCAGAGGGAACATTAGACTGCTAACTTGTCAAGTTAGTTTGCTTCTACTCCATGCTCCTTTGGTGAAAGGGAAAATGGCTTGAGGATAGATTACATCAGAGAGCCTCATATTTGTGTAGTACTTTATGGATCATAGAATTGTTCTACATTATCTTTTCATTTCATTTTTATATTTGCCTTAAAAACTGACATACATTCAAAGGAAAAGAAAAAAAAGAAAAAAGCTTGACAAGATGCCCATCCATTGACTCCCTTCCTTCCCCACTCCAGCTGCTCCTCAGCCCCCTAAAGGTTGAACTCTAGTTGGGGTTAGACAACAGAACAGTCCTTCTCAGATGAAGTCAGCAACATTTAGGGGCATCAGTGGAGACATTATAGAAGGCCTCGATGTCTAGAAGAGTCCTTTTGTCTTCTTCTGTCACCATGTTAATAGCCATACCCTTACTGTAAATCTGCCTCCCCTACCGATCCTGTGGACGTAGTTCTCCCTGTTTGTGGGAAGATCATAGTTGATGACTAAAGAAACCTGCTGCACATCAAAGCCTCTGGCCGGCATGTCAGTGGTAATCAATATTCTGCTGGAAACAGACCAGAACTCCCTCATGATCACATCTCATTCCTTTTGGTCCATATCTCCATGCATGATGGACAGTGAAATCTCGGGCATGCATCTTCTCAGTGAGCTAATCAACCTTCCTTTGTGTGTTAATGAAGATAACTACCTGGGTAACAGTCAGGGTCTCATACAAATCACATAACATGTCCAGCTTCCATTCCTCTTGTTCCATGTTGATGTAGATCTGGCAGATACCGGGGCTGGGGATTTAGCTCAGCGGCATAAGCACCTGCTTTGCAAGCAGGGTGTCGTGAGTTTGATCCCTGGTACCGATAAAAAATAAATAAAAGATAAAAAAAAGAAAAGAATTGGCAGATACCTTCCAGGGTCAACTCTTCTTTCTTGACGAGAATCCAAATAGAGTCTCTCATGAACTTCTTGGTCACCTCTAGCACATCAGAAGCTGACAGCAAAACTACCTGGGTGTTGCTGTTGAGGGTTTGTAATATATCATAAATCTGATCCTTGAATCCACGGCTCAACATTTCATCAGCTTCGTCTAACACAAACATCTTAATGTATTTGGGACACAAGTATCTCCAGTTAAGTGTATCAAACTTGCAGCCAGGGTTCCTACAATGGTATGAGGAGCTTCCATCTGCAGTGTCTGGACTTCAGCACGCACATTGGTGCCCCCATTACAGGCACAACATGAGGCACTCATGTGATCTCCTAAAGCCATAACCACCTTTGTGTCTGCTGAGCCAATTCTCCAGTGGGAGACAGAACCAAAGCCCGGGTAGCCTTTAGATCTAACTCAATCTTTTGCAGAATAAATATAGCAAATGTGGCCATTTTCCTGGTCCCAGACTGGGCTTGAGCAATCACATCATAACCGTTGATACAAGGAAAAATAGCATGCTGCTGGATGGCAGAGGATTTCTCAAAACCATCAGCATAGATGCCATGGAGGAGTGACTCTGAGAGATTCATATCATCAAAGCTTGTCAACAGTCTCATATTGGTTACTCTCAGTGACACCTTCAGCCTTCATCCCATCTGGGCCATTGTCTAGATCTCAGGCTGCTCACCTCCAAAGGAAGGTGGACCTGCCCATCTGCAGTATTCCAGTTGCCCAGCTTGTGCAGCAAAATGGACCGGCCCACTTGATGCTGGGTGGGCTCCTGATGCCTCACATGGCCACTCCTTGGGGTTAGGCTCAGTCCGGGAATCCTAACTCACAGACATGATCCTTAGAAACTAGCTATATTTTCTTTCTTTCTTTCTTTCTTTCTTTCTTTCTTTTTTTTAATCGGTACCAGGGATTGAACTCACGACCGCCTGCTTGCAAGGCAGGTGCTTATGCTGCTGAGCTAAATCCCCAGCCCCCTATATTTTCAATTTATAAACTAAAAGAATCTTGAAGATGGAGGGCCTTCTAGGTCATCTCAAGTCAGACATAATGATGCACATCTGTAATCCCAGTACTCTGGGAGGCTGAGGCAGGAGAACATATTCAGTGAACATGAATTGTATGGGAAGTTTGTAGAAAGAACTTCTAAATCGCTATGCTCTGGGAAATGACCCAGTAGAATCAGGTGTTAGGGTTTTCCTGGCCCAAACTGAACAATCCTATCCTATAGTTATGTGGGGTGGGATCTTGGAACCTGCATTATTAACCCTACTGACCATACTTTGGGAAACACTGGTCTTGGTTGCTCCATATGGTAGAGTCTGCCTTTTAGTATCTTTGCAGATCCCAAGTTCTACATAATATCTTCAGGGTTAGGGAGCTCCTAAAGGAGTACCTCCCATCTTGGATAACTGATATTTTGAAGGGTTTTGTTATACTGAATTCTCCCAACTGGCCTAGCGGTTCAGTTTATAGTTACATAGTCCTGGTTGGCTGCTTTCCCTTAGTTATATTTCGGATTCATTTGTTCATTAAGGAAAATATATCAAGTACCTGCTGTACATAAGGTCCTATGTAAGGTACTGGAGATTCTGCAGTGGGAAACAGCAACTTACCTCTGCCTTCAGAAACTACCTTTATCTCTTAGGGGAGACAGACAATTAATATAAGATAAAAAAGATAAATAACAGAGGATGTATAACTTGATTAGTTTCTGGTTTTGTTTTATTTTGGGTACTGGGCATTGAACACAGAGATTTGCTCAGAAGGACTGTAGCTTGCTTGAAGCTAGATGTGGTGGTGCAAACCTGTGATTCCAGCACTTGGGAGACTGAAACAGGGGGATCGCCGTGCGTTCCAGGCCAGCCTGAACTACACAGCAAGACCCTCAAAAAAGACCAAAAAAAAAAAAAAAAAAAAAACCCTCCGTGGTATAGCTTGAGAAAAATGCTATGAAGAGAGTAAACAATGTTGTAATGAAGAATAATAGACAGGACTGAGAGAAGAAATTCCATCATGGAGGTGACATTTAAGTTGAGATCTGAAACACAGGATAAAGCAAGAGTGGGGGGAAGATAATAAAAGAACATAGCATGTTCCATTGTCAGAAGGCCAGTGTATTTGGAGTCCAGGAAGCAAGAAGACTGGCATTAAGTAAAGTTGGAGAGGATACAAAGGATAGAAATTTGGATTTTCTTCTGCATGCAATGGAAGCCAATAAAGGGTGTCAGGCAGGAGGTGATGTGGTCTGATTTAAATTTTTAATAGATCATTCTGATTGATATGTGGATTGGAAGGGGCAAGAACGAAGTGAAAGACCAATTAGGGCCCACTGTGGTCCTCCAGGTAATGAAGGAAGGTTTGAACGAGGGTAGAGACAGCAGAGATACAGATATTTGAGTATGACCATATCCCTCCACGTCTTCTTTTCCAAGCTACACATTTCAGTTCAGTGTTCCTTACATAACAGGTGTGACTCCTGTATTTTTAATTTTCTTCTTTCGGTGCTGGGGATAGAACCCAGGGCCTCACATATGTGCTAAGCTGTTGCTCTACCACTGAGCTATACTCCTATCCCTCCCATTTTTCTTTCTCTCAACTCTTTCCTCATATTATATGCCTTATTTGTAGAGAGTTAAAATCTTCATCAGCTTCATTCCACTGCCTATCACTAAAAAAAAGAATACCCTGGACTTCCCTTTTATTAATCAATTATCAGTCTTTTCAATGATTTTACCATGACCCTTGAGTCCTATTGTAACAGCTGTTCTTGGAGAAGACAGAGAAGAAGAAATGATCTCCACCTGACACAAGCCCAGGGTATAATGGGAAAAAAATGAGACCCATATAGATGTAATGAGACAAAAGCAAACAAACCAAAAACATTACAAGGAAAGTGATATAAAAGGTCTTGGGAAGAAAGGGAAGTGAGGAAAAGGAAGTTTAAAAAGACTTCACAGAAGACGTTAGTTTAGAGCATCTGAGGCTAACTGGTAGGGTGCACTTAGAATAAGTTGTACAATTGTCTGGGTGAAGAATGTTCCAAGGGGAGAACAAAGGCTATGAAATTAACATACTTGATATTTCTGCCATATGCTAGGGAGTCCATGTGGCTACAACAGAGGGAAGAAGAGTAAGAGAACAATGACATCTATTATGGCTTTAAGTAAATTTAGAGAGTGTAAGGTTGAGGTATCTGGAAATGGATCCCTGGAGGAAGAACATGAGAAGGACCTAGTGATGATATAGTTAGGTTGTCCCACTAATTATATGGTCTCAAGGTTTTGGCAGAGCGATTGGATTTATAGCAAAGATTCCTGATCAGGAGCCCATTGGCTGAATCTCTTCTTAATAGTTTTGTATGGATCATAGTGTTTAAAACTTCTAAAAATTAGATTTAAAAAATTAATTGTAAACATTTAAAAATTCAGAAGCTTTAACCCCCCAAAAAAGAAAAGGCTACAGATGTCTCTCTAAAAATTGGCAACGGGGCTAGGGATTTAGCTCAGCGGCATAAGCGTCTGCCTTGCAAGGAGGCAGTCTTGAGTTCGATCCCTGGTACTGATAAAAAGGAAAAAGACAAAAAATAAATAAATAAATAAATAAATAAATAAATAAATAAAAATTGGCAATAGTGTTATTTTAATTTACATATCTCAAATGACCAGTGATGTTGGACATTATTTCATATATTTATTTGTTGTTTCTGTTTCTTCATCCGGGTATTGTCTATTCATTTTAGATGCTCATTTTTGGGTTAGTCTTTAACTTGGGGGAGGGGTCTGATTTTTTTAAAAAATTTTTTGTATATTCTAGATAGTAGTCCTTTGTCTGAGGAACAGTTGGCAATTTTTTTCCCACATTCTGGGTTGTCACTTCAGTTGGTGGTTTCTCTTGTTTAAGCTTTTTAATAAGGTGAGATCCTAGTTGCTAATTCTTTGTGATAGTTCCTATGAAATTGGGATTTTGTTCATAAAATCTTTGCCTATACCTATGTCTTCAAGAGTTTTACCTACTGTATATTCTAGCAGATTTAATGCTTCTGTTTCAATATTAAGATCTTTGATCCATTCTGATTTTAGTTTAGTGCATGGTGAAAGATATGGGTCCAGTTTTAATCTTTGGTGTGTGTAGAGCTAGTTTTTCTAGCACCATTTATTAAAGAAACTATCTTTCTTCCAGTGACTATGTTTGGCTCCTTTGTCAAAGATAAAGTGGCTTAGTGTGTCTGAACTTGTTTCTGTATCTTCTCACCTGTTCCATTTATCTTTCAGTCTTTTTTATGCTGTACCACACTGTTTTGATTACTATAGTTTTATAGTATATTTTCAAGTCAGGGATTGTTTTCAAGTCAAGGACAAGACCCCTGTCTTGTCTTTGTTGCCCAGGATTGCCTTTGCTATTCTAGGTCTCTTCTGGTTCCAGATAAATTTTAGAATTGTTTTCTCTAATTCTGTGATGTCTCTAATGCTATTAAATTTTGATTGGGATTGTACTGAATCTGTTTAACAGTTTTGGAAGAATGGCCATTTTCATTATGTTGGTTCTCCCTATGCAAGTGTATGGAATCTCTCTCCATTTTGTAATATCTTCAGTCTTCTTTTTCAGAGTACTGTAGTTTTCAATATAGAGTCTTTTACATCCTTTATTAGATTGATTCCTAAGTATTTCATTTTTTAAGATGATATTGTAAAAGGTGTTATTTTTCTGATTTCTCTCTTGGTGAGTTTGTTATTTGTGTACAGGAAGCTATTGATTTTTGAGTATTGACTTTATATCTAGTTATGTTACTGAATTTGCCTATTAAATCTAGTAGTCTTTTGGGGTCTTCTAAGTAGAATATCATGTCATCTGCAAATAATGATAGTTTAACTTCTTCCTTCTCTATCTTTATTCCTTTTATTTCTTTCTCTTGTCTAATTGCTTCAGCTAGAGTTTCCAGGACTATGTTGAATAAGAATAGAGATAGTCGACATCCTTGTCTTGTTCCTGATTTTAGAGTGAAAGCTTTCAATTTTTGTTTATTCAGTATGATATTAGCTGTTGGTTTGTTATAGATGGCTTTTACCAGATTGAGATAAAGACCATCTATTCCAGTTTTCTATAGGGTTTTTTTCATGAATGGGTACTGGACTTTGTCAAAAGCTTTTTCTGCATCTGTTGAGATGATCATATGATTTTTTCCGTTGGCTCTGTTAACATGGTATATTGCATTTATGGATTTATGTATATTGAGTCCGCTTCCCTGAGATGAATTCTACTTGATCATGGTGTATAATCTTCTTGATGATTTGCTGCAGTCTGTTTGCCAGTATCTTATTAAGGATTTTTGCATCAATGTTCATTAGGGAAATTGGCTTGTAATTTTCTTTCTTAGTTGAGTCCTTCTCTGGTTTTGGTACCAGAGGGTAATGCTTGCATCCAGGAATGAATTTGGAAGTGTTGCTTCTCTTTCAGTTTCATTAAAGAGTTTGAGAAGTAGTGGTATTAGGTCTTCACTAAACTTCTTGTAGAATTCAGCAGTGAATCTGTTAGTGCTTGGGCTTTTTTTTTGTTGGTAGGTTTTTAAATTGTATCTTCGATTTCACTGATTGATACTGTTTTATTTAGGATTTTTATGTTCTTGCTTCAGCTTTGGTAATTCATATAAATATCTAGGAATCTGTCCATTTTTTTCTGTATTTTCCATCTTATTTGAATACAAGTTTTCAAAGTAGGTATAGATGATCGTCTGGATTTCTGTTGTGATTTCACCTTTTTCATTCCTAATTGCATGGATCTGAGTCTTTTGTTTTTTTTTTTTTTTTGGTAAGGTTGGCTAAGGGTTTGTCAATTTTATTCAGTCTTTCAAAGAACTAATTCTTTGATTTGTTAGTTCTTTGTATTGTTTTTTTTAGCCTCCGGTATGTTAATTTCTGCTTTGATCTTTATAATTTCCTCCCTCGCGTTAGCTTTTGGCTTAGTCTGCTCTTCTTTTTCTAGGAGTTTGAGGCTCAACATTAAGTTGCTTATGTGCCTTTGCTTTGTTTTCCTGATGTGGGTATTTACTGCTATAAATTTCCCCCTAATACTGCTTTCATTGTGTCCCACAAGTTCCAGTATGTTGTACTGTCATTATCATTCAACTATAAAAACTGTCTACTTTCTTCTTTAATTTCATCTGTGACTCATTGGTTGTTCAGTAGGGTGCTATTTAATTTCCATGTGTTAATGAAGTTCTTGTGGTTTTCTTTGGCATGGATTTCCAAGTTCATTGCCCTGTGATCTGATAGTATGCATGAGATAATTTCAATTCCTTTACATTTACATAAGCATGTTCTGTGAGCCAGTGTATGGTTGAGACCATACTCTTAAATGAAATAAATTGGACACACGTATAAATCCTGCATAGTTTCTCTGGTGTGAGAAGCTGAAAGTGTAAATAAGGACTAAAATGTGTAATAGATATTTTGAAACAGAAACAAAATGTTCACATTTGAAGGAGAACTAGGGAGATGGGGGGAGAAAAGAAAAAATGAGAAAAGAAGGAAAAAATGAAAATGAAGCTTTTGTTTTCTGGTTTTTTATTTGAGATTAAAAAGATACATTAAAGAAAAACAAAAGGCAATACAGGCAGACAAACAACAAGAAGAAACCAAATATAACAACAGCATAGGTATACAAAACAAGATGATAGGAATTTGACAATGGTTGTAATATTGCATATTGTTACTTCAAGAAAAAAAAAGCTTTTATAAATAGAGGAAGAAGGGTTGAAGGGAGGTAGTGGGATGGGGGAAAAGAAGGTATATCATTATGTACAGGTACAAATTCCCTCTGATGAATGTGCTCAACATGTATACCTACAATGTACCAATAAACTTAATTAATAAAAACATACATAAAAATATTTTTTCCTATAACCCACTTTACTTATTTACATTACCTCCCTGGATTCTTGATTTCAGAGCTATGTTGTGGAAAGAAACCTGAGCTTGGTCCTTGTCCATGTTTTTGACAACCGACTCTGTGATCCCAAGCATAACTAATAGTTTCTTAGAGTTAGGGACCAAATTAAATGTTCTGTTAAGAACATCTTAAAGGACTTGGGATCTTGCAGTAAGCTAGTGAGTACCCTGCCCCCCTCTTCCACCAGCCAGGGGCCTCGGCCTGGTGTGTATATCAGAGAAAGAAGACACTGGAATGAGTAAGGTATCTATATTAATAATGTATAACTTGAGCCCATAGCCAGGGAAAGGAGTGCACATTAGTGTGTGTGTGTGTGTGTGTGTGTGTGTGTGTGTGTGTGTGTGTTTAGAAGTAGGCTGAAGGAAGCTGTACTTATATTGGTTGTGTTGTGCGTATCTGTTCCTGTTCACCTTCTGTGTACTGGGCTCAGATCTAGTTGTTAAAGATACAGCAGTGAACTGGAGATCAGGTGGGGGCTGGGAATTTAGCTCAGCGGCATAGCACCTGCCTGGCAAGTGCGAGGTTGTGAGTTCGATCCCTGATACCAAAAAAAAAAAAAAAAAAGATAAGGTCTCTGTTACCATAGAGCTTATATTCCAGTGAAAGACATGATGATAATATTCAAGTAAATGAATGAGATAATTTCCTGTTTTGGAAATCTATATGAAAAAATAAAACAATGATTTGATACATAGTTTCTGAAAAGACTAGGTGTGCGTATAAACGTGGTACATGTACCTGCAGATGGGTCTAAGTTCTGGGTGCACATTTTTATGCTTGTGTGCAGATGAGCAGGTTTGTGCCTACAGTGGTTATATATTAGTATACGTGATTTTATGCAACTGAGTACACATGGGTGGGCTCGTATGTGCTACACATGTGGACACTCAAGCGTGGGGATATACATCAGTATTCGGCTGTAACTAGAGATGTTCTGAAGTTCCTCTAGCATTCGTCAGTGGGCCCATTAAGGAAATGGCTTTTCTGCCTCTGGTATTCCGGGCCATGTGCCAGCTTCCTCTCTTCTAGTTCCTTCCTACTTTAGTAAGCTCTTTGTGCTTGGCTCCCCTTAGCTCTAGGAGAGTTAAAGCCAAAGAGAGGATAGAAACTGACTCATCAAGCCAGAAGCTGGAAAGAGGCTGATAATCTTCTGTGTAAGAAAAGACCTGGGTTCCCTGCCAGTCCCTGTCCTTCACTATGAGAGAGTCCTGACTTGAAATCAGAAGACTTGAGGATCTATTCTTGGCTCTGCCACTTATTATTGTGTGACCTTGGCTGGATACTACATCTCTCTAGGGTTCAGTTTCCTGCTTCCTAAGTACTCTGGGTAGTAAGGAAGGAGAAGGAACACAACGGCCTCTAGTACTGAGGGGAGGCTGTGTGGTGTGTGTCTGAAAGAGAAGGAGTTTCATTCTGCTGGACCGAGGCAGTGACATCATCAAAAGTGTGGGCTTGAGCTTTGTGCATAAGAGAAGCCAGGAAGAAATCACTTAAAATAAAATTCAGCCTTCTTACCATTGCAAGGTTCTGCATGATTCAGCTGCTGTCTGTTTTTCATTTTCTTTTTTCTTTTTGGTACCAGGAATTGAACTCACAACCTCACACTTGCCAGACAGGTGCTTATGCCAGCTGAGCTAAACCCCCAACCCTATTGTTCATGCTTACCCAACTTCTTGCTTATTGTACTGTACCCACACTGGATTCCTTTTTGATATTTCCATTTGATGCTCTTTCTGTCTAGAATATGCTTCCCCAAAATTAATATGGTTACCTATGACATATTATATAGGTGTTAGCTGAAATATTATCATTCCAGAAAGAGTCTTTTCCTGACCCTGTTATCTGAAGTACTTGATGCTTAATATTTATTAGTATTTAAAATGGAGATATCCTTTGACCCAATAATTCATCCTACAAACCACTTGAAAGTGAGTTAGTATTCTTTTTTTCTTCAGTCAGCTTTTATTGGTAAATTTTAGATATACATAATGATCACATTCATCATAGAGAATTTGTACTGTACATGATATAACGATTCTTTCCATTCGCCTCTCCTCTTCATATACAAAAGCTTTGTTTCCATTTTTTCTTTCTATTCCCACTTTTTAAAATTTTTCCCTTCTTTCCTTTCCCTTCCCCCCTCTTATTCCCTCACTCATTTTAACATTTTCTTCCTATTTCACAATACCTAATATACATTTTGGTTCTTATTTACACTTTCAGTTTCTTACACCAGAGAAACAATGTGGTATTTACACACATGGTCTGACTTACTTCACTTAACAGGATGGCCTCAAAGGGTATTCATTTATCGAGGAATGTCTCAAGCTTTTCATTTATGGCAGAGTAGTATTCCATTGTATAAAAGAATCACATCTTCGGGGCTGGGGATTTAGCTCAGCGGCATAAGCGCCTGCCTTGCAAGCAGGCAGTCATGAGTTCGATCCCCGGTACCAATAAAAAGGAAAAAGACAAAAAAAAAAAAAAAAAAAAAAGAATCGCATCTTCTTTATCCATTCATCAGTTGATGGACAATTGGACTATTTCCAAGATTTGGTTATCACAAACTGTGCTGCTATAAACATAGGAGTGGATATATAGTTATGGTATAATGTGTTTAATTCTTTTGGGAAGATACCCTAAATGGAATAGCTGGGTGCAGTGGAACCTCTAGTACTAGGTTTTTTTGATGAATTTCTTTTTTTTTTTAATTGGTACCGGGGATCGAACTCATGACTGTGTGCTTGCAATGCAGGCGCTTATGCCGCTAAGCTAAATCCCCCACCCCGAATTTCTTGATAATGACGATTCTTTCTGGGGCGAGATGGAATCTCAGTGTTGTTTTAATTTGCATCTCTTGAATAACCAGCAATTTGAACATTTTTTCATATGTTTATTTGCTGTTCATACTTCTTCAATTTAATATTCTTTTTTTTTTTTTTTTTTTTTGGTACTGGGGATTGAACTCATGGCATTGTTCTTTGCCAGGCAGGCACTTTGCCACTGAGCTATATCCCTGGCTCTCAATTTAATATTTTTGAAGTATTTATGGTTTAAACAAATTAGGCTACCTGCAAATAGAAGACAAACAGATTGAGCCCTTTTAGTTTTGATTGAGAATATCAAGGTATATTGTTAAATTTTAAGAAGCGAATTATTGAACTCTACTCTTAAAATTCTTTTTTTTTTTTTTTTTTTTTTTTGTGTGTGTGTGTGTGTGTGTCTTTTTCTTTTTTATCTGTAACAGGGATCAAACTCATGACCACACACTTGCAAGACAGGTACTTATGCCACTGAGCTAAATTGTCAGCCCCTACACTTAAAATTCTTGCATCTTATTGAATATATAATATTCAATGAAAAACATGATAAAGAAGGGTTGGGGATATAGCTCAGAAGCACAGTGCCTGCCTAGAAAGTGTAAGGTTTGAGTTCAATCCCCGGTACCAAAAAACAAAAAACAACAACATGATAAAGAGTAATGTGTATCATATGCCATTATTTGTGTAGAAAATGATAAACATAAATGCATATGTACATATTTTTATAATCAGAAAAAACATGGAGTGAAACTTTTGTGTGTGTGGTACTGAGGATTGAATTTAGAGCCTTGTGCATGCTAGGCAAGCACTCTATCACTGAGCTACAGCCCCAGGCCTGGAGTGAAACATTTTTATACCTAAATCTTTGCATACAGTCAAGATAGCTCCTTAAGAATGTATATTTTCTTTGTTTTGAATTGTTGAGACAGGGTCTCACTGTATAGTTCAGGCTGACCTTGAACTCACTTTGTAGTCCAGACTAGCCTTCAACTCATGGTGATCCTCCTGCTTCAGACTCTCTGAGTGCTGCGATTACAGGCATAAGCAACATATTTGGTTAAGAATGTGTGTTTTTAGAAAGTATTTCTCATTAGTCACCCATTATTATATCATTCTGCTGGATTTGGTCAAAGCTGGGGAGGAGGGAAACAGAAATCACCTGATAGAATACAGAAGTTTTTTATGACTTTTTTTCCTCCTTTTTGGTATGGCTGGGATTGAACCCCGGGGCCTTGTATGTGTTAGATATGTATTCTACCCCAGCCAAAAGGTGATGATTTTCAAACTTTAATGTACATTTGAATTATCTACTAATCTTTGTAACTGGCTTGTGATAAGAAACCAGATTCTTGGACCTTGTGGTTCTGATTCAGGAAGTCTGAGTTGAGATCTAGAAATGTTTACCAAATTTCCTAGGTAATTTGGGTACAGTGGAGATCCTACTCTCTGCTGGACACTATACTCTGAATAACACCAATATAATTTTGATACATGATCAGAAAGACACATCTGTGATATTAATTTTTCTTAACATATGAAGAGACCATCACTACATTTTATCACCACAAAAAAATGAGGTTCAGAGATGGACAGTATACTTTGCAATGACACTCACTGTGTTTACAACGTATTCTGAAAAGCCAAAGTACAGTGTCTGTCTAGTCAGCTCATGGTGTGGGGGGAGATGGGTTACCCTCACAGGCCCAGGCATTGGTATTGCTAGATGGATTTTATAACTGTTCCTGTCTCTGGTTTGAGGTCATAGTTTGCACCCCTAATCATAAGTTCTTTCTGGTATGTCTCAGGGAGGGTAATGAGCCAGGAGAGACCACCCAGATCACATATCGTGAACTTCTGGTCCAAGTGTGTCAGTTCAGCAACATTCTCCATAAACAGGGTGAGTGCGAGGATGTGGAAAGGGACTGCAAGACTTCACATTGGGATCTGAGGATGTGTGGGGAGAGAAAAATAAATGGAAGCAATTTGGTAACAGGGAAATAGAGAAAGGTAACCGGGAGAAGGGCCAGCTGGATGGGTGAGAGCAAGAAGTAGCAGCAGGAAGGCTCATTGTCAATGTTCTGTGTCTTTTACCTGCAGGCATTCAGAAGGGTGATCGGGTGGCCATCTACATGCCCATGATCTTGGAGCTTGTGGTAGCCATGCTGGCCTGTGCCCGCCTTGGGGCTTTGCATTCCATTGTGGTAGGAGTTTGAGCTGGTGAAAAGGGGTAGGGGACATGCACTGGAGAAGCAGGTTGGGACTGGATGATGGGAGATCTTAAATAACAAAGGGGCTTAGTGTGCTTTTGTCACAGGTCTACATCAGTTATTCATTTCCTCCTAGCATCCTGGCTTAGAGATTCTAAGTATTTCAAGAACAGCTTGTTTCCTTCTTCACTCAATTCCTGGAATTTCTCCCTCTCCTTTGGTTTTTCTTTCCTTCCCTAGTTTGCAGGCTTCTCTGCAGAGTCCCTGTGTGAACGGATACTGGACTCCAGGTGCAGCCTCCTCATCACTGCAGGTGATTGATTTTCTCACTTTTTCTCCAGACCCTACCTTAAGTCTTAGTCTCTTTGGTTAGGGGCTGCTTCAGATAGAGGGTAGGACTGCCTGCCCTTCCTCTCCAAGTCCCATCTTGGCTAATCCTCTGTCAGCCTAAATCAGCTACAAGAGCCATAAGTCAAGAGGCCCACTGAGGTAGGGCACTGTGAACATTGTGCCCACTGGGGAGAATGGTTCCTTCTAAGCCCTGGAATGTCTGTTGCTCCCCAAAGATGCCTTCTACAGGGGGGAAAAACTTGTAAACCTGAAGGAACTGGCTGACGAGTCCCTGGAGAAGTGTCGGGAGAAGTAAGTGTGCTGGCCTATTGGCTATTGCCCTGGGTTAACTGGGCCTTTCCCCAGTGCCAGCTTTCCTTTGTCTATCCCCACCAGAGGGACAGAGGTGGATCTTGCCTACTTCCCTTTTGAGCCTATCAGTATACCACTTCAGGCTTTTCTTTTCTCCAGGGGTTTCCCAGTGAGATGCTGCATTGTGGTCAAGCACTTGGGGCGAGCAGAGCTTGGCATGAGTGAGTCCTCCTGCCAATCTCCCCCAGTTAAGAGGCCATGCCCAGATATCCAGGTGAGTATGGTGCTGGTATACCTCTCAGGGGTCAAATATCCTCCCACTTCCCGCCCAAGAAGTTAACCTGAAGTCTTCTTATGCTTCCTTATCATAATGTGGAGGCTCTGGAAGCAGCCCTAAGAATGCTGTGGCAGGGCTGGCTTGGAGCAAGGAGCTTTGACCTTGAATATGAGGGAAAGGCCTTTGGACCTCAAGAACTTATCATAAGACATTGTGAAGGAGATTCCTGTGATGGTTGGGATATCTTGAGAGGCACAGGGGAACCTTAGGACTTGGGCTAAGTATATTAGTATAAATTATATTAGTATAAATTAGTATATTAGAAATATACTAATTTAGGTGACTGCGTGTAGTCTCTTAACTGGAATGATACTTGAGGTGGGCTACCTTTTGTAGCCTAAGCAATGACCACAGATGAACCAGAACTCCTCAAGGTGGCTCTTGATAGCTTTGGATTCAGCACTTCTGGTGGGAGTAACAGAAAAGTTCATTGTGCCGTTCAGGTCTGAGGGGCATAAGGCATGAAAGTTCTGAGGTCCAAAAGGATAGAAGGCTACTTAGATGCTGTGAGATGAAGGAACCTGAATGGTATTGGCATAGAGATGTGATAGTTTAGCTTAGGGAGGTTGGACAGCCCAATAAATGTTAGGGATGTGCACAGATAAAAGCTGGGGTCAGATTTAGGAAAATAGAGGCAGGAGGAACCAGAAAGAGAGGCGAGCCGGAAGAACAAGAGACATCCAGGGGTTTAGGAACACTCACCCTTCCTTCCCAGTCCTCTATCCTTGGATCCTGCTCATTGGCCTTTCCATTCCATGGGCTCTTAACAGGGTAAGCTGAAAGAGAAATCCAAGCGCATCCGGCCCCAGGTATCCACTTCTCCACTGCCTTGGGCATAGTTTTCCTGCATGCTTATTTGTGTGTCCCTCTGCTCTTCGCCTGTTTGCTCCATTAAAGTGGTTGCCAGACCTCTCCCCTTTCCCCTTGCTCCTAGGCACCTAGTAACATTCATGCCACTCTAAAGCATTGTGAAATCAAATACCTATTGCTGCTTGTGTCAACTAGCATGGAGCAAGGATCTCGGAGAGAGAGTAATAGACATCCTATTTCACTCCTGCTGCGTGGGACCTTTGTGGGAGAGCAGACCAGACAACCAGTCAGAAAGTATTTACTGTGCACTTAGCTGGATGAGGCAGAGAAGGAGCAGATGGAGGAGGTGTAGACCTTGACCTTGGAATTCATCATCAAGTTGGAGAGTTAGACATGTATTACAAAAGAATGAGTTTTTTATAGAACAGCAAAGAAAAGGATTCTAAAATACACTTATATACTTCTTTGGGATTTACAAATTGCACATGACTTTCTGATGTGATTAACTAT
The DNA here is from genome assembly GCF_034190915.1 of Cavia porcellus. Classification (NCBI taxonomy): domain Eukaryota; kingdom Metazoa; phylum Chordata; class Mammalia; order Rodentia; family Caviidae; genus Cavia; species Cavia porcellus. The sequence goes on along the minus strand of NW_026947488.1, from coordinate 26,398,983 downwards.
TAAAGTGAACCAAGGTTATACTATTGGTGGTTCTAGGAAGAGAGATCTATAACTAAATGCTTAAAACAGCTTAGTACAGGGGAGAGAAGGGCCTGGATTCCAGAGACCAATTTTTAGCTGTATGACCTTGCGTAAGTCTCTTCTCTCTAGGTCTCCTTTTCCTTATCAGTAGTAGAGAGATGATATTACATACTTGAAAGAAAACAAAACATAAAGTTCACTGCTCCTATGAGTTTTACCATCTTCACAGGCTACTTGCCCTATTGGTACCTTTTATGCTAATAGTCTACCTTTCTCTATTCTTATTAGCATGGTAGAGACAGATCTGATTCCTAGGGAACCCTACTTTCCTTTTACAACTCAAGCAAGGACCTAAGCCCTTCTTTTCAAAGAACTAACAAACTTGGTGGTTCAGGTTATAGGTTCTGGAGCCAAACCACATAGGTTCAAATCCTGGTTCTGCCATCTGCTATTGTGTAAAGTTGGCAAGTAACTTAAGCTTTTTTGCTCCAGTTTCCCCCTCTATACCTATCTTTCAGAGTTTTGTCAATATTACATAAGGTGCTTGGCACATAGTAACTACTAAATAAATGTTAGCTGTTATCACTTCCCTTGACAAAGCAAACTCAGTTCTGCCTTGGGCTTTGGGCATTTGGGTTTTGGCTTCTTGGAGGTAAAAACAGTTACCAAAAAAACAAACCAGCTTTTTTTTTTTTTTTTTTAATTGGGATTGAACTCTTGACCTCATGCTTGCCAAGCAGGCATTTGTGCCTCTCATCTCTATCTCCAAGCTCAAACAGGCATTCTTTAGCAAGCTTCATCCTGTATGCATCTCAGGAGGGAAGTGGTGAAACAGCAGCAGTGAACACGAGGGAGCCAGCAGCACAGTCATCTGCAAGCCAGCCTTCTGTGGGAAAACTCAAAAGAAGCATGCTAGCCCCAAATTTATGGAGGAAATCACGTCTAGGCCCTCAAGGCCAAGTGCAGAGCTGCTGTGGGCTCAGCCCTGCTCATGTGACTGACCAGCTGCATCTTCCCCAGGCCGATGACTCTCATCACCACCCACTCTGGCAGTGAGGTCAGGCGTGGTCTAGCTTCAGAGAGAAGCTAGAGAAGCCCAGCAGCTCTGTGCAAGCTGGCGGCTGTAGTCACTGATGAAGCACCATGGCACCGGAGAAGAAATTAAACCAATTGGATTTCTCAAACGCCTTTAAAATTGTTACTTTAGGAAGTCAAGGCTGATTCCTGGTCCATTTTGCTGTTGATAGTTTGCAGCTCACCCCCGACCTATCTTTATTTTGAAAAGAGATGATCTTGGAAGCTTTTCATCTTTTATCTCCCACTTCCCACCAGTGGGTCACTTTGCAGACACCCAGAGACACACTTGGAAAGTGAGAGAAACCAGGGAGAGATTGGCTGAGACCTTCAGAGCAGACAGGCTGGTCAGGGAGGCAGAGAGGATGAGCAGCTAGGAGGAAAGGCCTGAAGACAGGTGGAAACAGAAGCAGGAACTGCTGGAGAATCCCAGATGTGAGGCTGCTGGAGAGAAAATTTCACTGTGAGATGTTTCTGATTTCCCTATATTTCTTTAAATATCAATCAGCCCTTACCAATGATCTTGTAACTGCCAAACTGTTATTTATTGGTAGTGTGTGGGTGGGTGGGGAACCAGTATGAAAACAGGCTTACAAAATCCAGTGTTTTGTTTTCTTCTTCTTCTTCTTCTTCTTTTTTTTTTTTTTTTTGTCTTTTTCCTTTTGATCGGTACCAGGGATCAAACTCACGACTGCCTGCTTGCAAGGCAGGCACTTATGCCGCTGAGCTAAATCCCCAGCCCCCAGTGTTTTGTTTTCTTGAGACAGGGTCTTGCTGCATAGTTCAGGCTGGCCTTAAACTCACTGTGTAGCACAGACTGGCCTCAAATTTGTCACAATCCTCCTGCCTCAGCTTCTTGAGTGCTAGGATTACAAACATGTACCTCCATACTGGACCAAAATCCAGGTTTTTGGGTCTGAAAATGGCAATAAAAGTTGTAGAAATTCTGATAGACTTTCAAACCCCTTCCGCCTTATGCAATCTTTAAGGCAAGGTCTGATAAGTGCCCTCCTCAACCATATCACAGCTGAGCTGCTTCATATTCTTTTTCCATACGTGGCAGCTGCCCTCTCAAGGCCACCCTGGTAAAAGGACAAGGGCCAACTGTTCAGTTTTTATTTTAGAGCACTCAAACCTTTTCCTGGTTCCTACCCATGGGTCACACAGGCACACACCTAGTCCACACCCAATGTTTGCTTCACTAACTGAGCTCATCCTGCTTCCTGGCGCTTGTTATTGGCTCCACACCTGGAATACCCCCCCTTCCCCCCCCCTCCCTGCACACACATACACACCCACAAAAAATACTTCTATAAGATTAAAAGCATTCCCTCAATGCAGGGCCACAGTGTAACTGTGTTTTATCCTTTGACATTTCACAGTACTATAAACAAGCACCATTTGTCCAAAGCAATATTAACATGGTTCTGCTTAGATGCATTAATGCCTTCAGCTCAAGGTCATTTGGCAAGAAAAAAATATTTATATGACAGTGTACATATAAACTCATCTAGATTTTTCACTAAAAAATAAGGTGTGCTTATGTATATTCTAGATAGGGTTTTCTTCTTTTTCTTCCTATTTTTAATGGCATCCTCACTTGGACTAGAATTGTCATTCTCATGATACTCATATACCAGAAACTTAAAATTCTATAGAGTAAGGGGTATGTAGAACAGACAGGAAAGAGTGATTAGAGAATCATATTCTAATTTTCAAGGTACATATCTAACACTTTGGGATTTTTAAACCAAATAGCACAGACTGGCCTCAAATTTGTCACAATCCTCCTGCCTCAGCCTCTTGAGTGCTAGGATTACAAACATGTACCTCCATGCCTGACCAAAATCCAGGTTTTTTGGTCTGAAAATGGCTGATAAATTTGCATGTATCTATCTGAATTAGGTGAAAGGCATTTATCTAACATTATCATTTCTACTCATCAGCCAAAGCCATCAAACATTTAAGAATCTAATGAGTATGAAAGGGCTTTGAGATAGCTAAAGCAGTCCCCACATACTTCTCATTATCACACCCTTAAATTTATTTCCCAGTGATTATTAAACTAACCTCTATCCCTTCTGATATTCATACTTCTCTATCTTACCCCCTATGACAGTCCAAGGCTTGGTGTTTATTAGATATCTTTTCCTTTTGATATTCCCCAAATCCTGTGAGATCATCAGGACAAGATGATTATCCTTATTTGCGGGGGAGTATGGGCATCAGGACTCAAGCACAGGACCTCATGCTTGCCAGCCTGTCCATATTTTTAAAAAGAATGAGTTGAGGTACAGTAACTTACCCAAGGTCATATAGCTAGAAAGTGGTAGAACTGGGGTTGAAATCCAAAACAATTTTTGGACAAATTCAGGGAATCCAACTTCAGCTAGTAGTGATTAGATTATAATGAACATATAAATAAAAATTGGTATTTAAAGAGGAAATACCAACCAGGAAAGGAAAATAGTTTCAAAGGAAAGTTGAGAGAAATTTCAGGATGACAGATCCAAACGTCATTATCAAAGGCAATTAATTGTATATAGAGGGGCATCCCTTTCCTGGATGGAGTTCACCTTGGTCCTTTTCCATCAACGTGAAGCAAGACTTCCTGCTGAATGGAACCTGTCTCCTCAAACAAAAGGTGCTATGAGAAACCCCCTTAGCATCAGTGTTATCAAGGTAGAAAAGAACCTTCAGATGTGGATGGGATCTGGACATGTACAAAATAGTACTTAGACCAAGATGAGTTGATTTGTTTCACTACTAACAGGATCAAGTGACCACCTCACCTGCAAGCTCTGACTAATTTAGCATTACTGAATTGTGTAGTATCTGCATCCTTGCTGATAAGCTTCTAGTTTAGTTTCCTGTAGTGCATATGTGTATATGCAGGCTGTGTGTGCAACGTCATTCATTCAACAAAAATTTCCTAAATGTTTTCTTTACAAGATGTTGGTGATACAGAAATACACACACCCGTGTGCACGCACACATAAGACATAACACTATCCCCGTAGAGGTCACCATCTAGTTGTGGGGGATAATAACCAAACAAACAAATAAAAGAATGGAAATATGTGCTGTTTGGGAAAGAAACATGGTATTGTGGTTAACAATAAATTGGGGGGGGGGTGGAAGAGAATTTTTCATATACCACTCAGGAGAAGTTCCCCAAAAGGTGACATTTCACCTGAGAATTGAAGGGTGGGAAGGAACCAGCCAAGGGGCCCTCCTTAGCCTGAAGCCAGGTGAGGAGAGTTCTGTGGTATAAGTAAAGGAAGGATGGCAGAATGCCCAGGAAGCCTGCTATTATGCTCCTGTTCTCTGCCTGTTCTATCTTTGCAGGGCCCTCCTCCCCTCCCTGCATCTCCACCTGTCAGTTCTACCCAGTCTTTCAGGTGCCAGGTAGAGGGGTCACCCACCCCATCTTAAGTTGTTCACAGTTCGTTCCTGCCTATTCCTCTCTTCCTCTTCCTCTTCCTGCAGATCTCCTGGAACCAAGGGGTTGACTTGTGGTGGCATGAACTCATGCAAGAGGCAGGGGATGAGTTTGAGCCTGAGTGGTGTGATGCTGAGGACCCACTCTTCATCCTGTACACCAGTGGCTCCACAGGCAAACCCAAGGCAAGTATGTATGCATGTGTGTCTGTTAGGTAAAACTGAGAAGTGAGTTTCTAAGGAAGCATGTGATGTTGGAAACATTATTCTATGACCATAAGTTCCAGATATGCCATATTATCTTTTCTAAATCAAATTAAGACCTACATTCTCAATTACTAGATGGTGAGGCCCAGAGTGAGACAAGTCAGGTTGGAGGCTTTTATGGTACCCAGAAAAGGGAGGAAAGGATCATCCATGTGACTGACATTGATGTTGTTGCCCATTCTCGTATGGTTTGAAGGAAAGCTATTCTGTCAGCTCAGGCCTAAGAGTGAGCACAGGATCCCTCTTGCGCTCTTTTTTTTTTTTTTTTTTTTTTTTTTTTTTTTTTTTTTGTCTTTTTTGAGACAGGGTCTTGCTATGCAGTGCAGGCTGGCCTTGAGCTCACTTTGTAGCCCAGGCTGGTCTCAAATTCACAAGGATCCTCCCACCTCAGCTTCCTGAGTGCTGGGATTACAGGTGTGAGCCACCACGCCCAGCTCCCCTCTTGTGCTTCTAAGACCATAACTCAAAGTTCCATTTTTTTTCTTCATGGCACATTGATAACCATGGTAGTCCCCTACCAGAGCACAGCATGACATCTAGAAATATTCTGAAAAACTGACATTTCCATTGACTTGAAAACTGTATCACTCTACCTTTGTCTTAGTTACTTTTCACTCATTGAGAAAGAATCCCTGACTTCCAAAGCTAGGGAAAGACAGGTTTATTTCTTACAGTTCTTGGAGGTTTCAGTCCATACTCAGCTGGCTCCAAAGAAATGTGGCATGGCAGGACTGCACTTCATGGCCACCACAAACAGCAAGGCATGAACTGGCAAGAGAGAGAGACCCGCCTTCCTCCAGCAGTTACACTGTATACGGGCTCCACCCCTGGGTGGGTGTAGCACCCACACCACCAATCCAAGTGCTAGACAATGAACCAATGACAAATGCATAATTGCATGAGGTTTGGGGGCCACTGACAACCTATCCTGGCCTTAAGTTCTCTCCAGGGGCTTTAGGATATCCCTCAGTGGGCTGTTAGAAACACAGTTTTGGCCTTTTCTTCATAGGGGTAGAGTAAGCCAAGTGGATTATCTTTTTTTTAAAAGTCATCCTGATGATTGTCATTGAGTATGAGGGCACAAATACACAGCAAAAACTATATGAATGTGCTAGAAGTGCTCATGTGTAGGTGATGTGGATGGCTCAGAAATATCTTAGTGTATAGATAGAAATGATGAGCTGATATATATTTATGATATTATGGGTACAATAAAGAAGATGAGATGGGAGCATAGGGAAAAGATATACAAGAAAAACAGATAAGGTAGAAAGGATGATGGTAGGCCAGAATCCCCAAGAAGGGTCTTTCTCTAGCTCTGCCAAATCTCTATTTGTTGGTAAGTGGAGGGGGCTGAAGGCCCCAGTCTGAGGCCCCGTTTCTCCCACAGGGTGTGGTACACACAGTTGGTGGTTATATGCTCTACGTGGCTACAACTTTCAAGTATGTGTTTGACTTCCACCCGGAGGATGTGTTTTGGTGCACAGCAGACATTGGTTGGATCACTGGCCATTCCTACATCACCTATGGGCCACTGGCAAATGGTGCTACCAGTGTTTTGGTGAGAAAGCATCTGAGATTTATGGCTACTTATCCTACATGGGAGGTGGATAAGATTATCCTGGATGAAAAGAATTAAAGACATCATGCCACAATGATACATACATACCCATATTTATAGCAGCGCAACACACAATACTTATGCATGATAGAGTACTACTCTGTCATAAAGAAGGATAAATGAGTCAATTTTAGAAAAATGGATATACTTTGAGATCCCAGCATTAAGTGAAATAAATCAGACACACAAACTTAAATACATACAACCTTTTATATCAGAAATCCAGAGTATAGGGGCTGGGTGTTTAGCTCAGCGGCATAAGCACCTGCCTTGTAAGCAGGCGGTCGTGAGTTCGATCCCTGGTACCGATAAAAATGAAAAAGACAAAAAAAAAATCCAGAGTATAAATAAATTTGAAGACAAAAGATAGAACATAAGAAATAGAGAGATAGATCTTTTTCAAATGGGAAGAGGATCTAAAGATAGAGGGAAAAGGAAGAGAGTGGAGGGAGAAGAGACTAAAAGACTCAAGAGGTGCTAAGTACATCCTTAAGATGAATGTAAACTGCATATACTACAAATATGTACTATAAAAAAATTCAGTCTTGAGCCACACTACCGAAAAAAAATTATACTATTTGACTACCTTCAAGGTTACTTAGTCTGCTTATGTCCTGTTTCCTGGAGAAAGAGAAGTTTTGCAGGGACTGTGTATCCTGACCAGGAGAAGCTCTTGGCTTGTCTGGTCAGAGAATAAAAACATGGTCAGAAAAGGCAAAATATACAAACTGAGGTAATGGTAAGGGAATGGAGGGACTATTGAGAAGGACCAGAAATGACGAGCTTTCATGGGGGTCAGTTTGAGGGGATCCCCACATACCCAGATGTGAGCCGCCTGTGGAGCATTGTGGAGAAATACAAGGTGACCAAGTTCTACACAGCACCCACAGCTATCCGTCTGCTCATGAAGTTTGGAGAGGAACCTGTCACCAAGTGAGACTCTTCCCCAGTTGTTTTCCCCATGGGTGTCCTTCGGGGCTGGGTGCTTCCCTTTGTATAGTTTCTTTCCGCTGTCCCAACTCTGACCTGGAACAGGGAGAGGGCATGAAAGAGGCATGTGGATCCTGGCTCTCGGTGGTACTCAGAACTTTCCCCTCTCCTATTCCTCTGCCCAAGGCATAGCCGGGCATCCTTGCAGGTTCTAGGTACAGTGGGTGAACCAATCAACCCTGAAGCCTGGCTGTGGTATCACCGGGTAGTAGGTGCCCAGCGCTGCCCCATTGTGGACACCTTCTGGCAAACAGAGACAGTGAGTAAGGGGTTTAGAAGGCTGGGACTCAGAGACAGTGTGGAAAGACTGATTCAAAACCCTGATCTCTGCTTTCCACAGGGTGGCCACATGCTGACCCCACTCCCCGGTGCCACACCCATGAAACCTGGTTCTGCCGTGAGTGCCCTGTTGTGTGTGTGAGCGCTGCTGGTCCTGGGCTTGGCAGGGAATGGATCTTGGGGCATTTGACGTACTGGAGAGTTGGGTACTGGACTAATATGTATGAGGAATTTGAAGCATTGGGATGCCTTGGAAGTCTAATCAGAGTTGCCTCATTCCACTTTTTGGGTTCTGTCTCCCTTTTGCTTTTAGTCCTTTCCATTCTTTGGCGTAGCTCCTGCAATCCTGAATGAGTCTGGGGAAGAGTTGGAAGGTGAAGCTGAAGGTTATCTGGTGAGGCCCTGGGGGTCTTCGAGCAGAAGGGATAAGGATCTTCGTGGGTTCTTTGCTTCAGAGTTTATAACCTGATATCTCCTGGTAGTTGCTTAAGACTTAAGCTCTATGGTTGGGGGACTGTCCTCTGCTGAAAGAGTACGGGGGAAACCTTTGCCTGTATCTCTGCCTTTTGGTGCATAAGGTTCTTTGGGCTTTTTAAGAACCCATTCAAAGGGTTGACAGGAGGGTAGGGGAATGGCCTGGGGTGGGCAAGGGGGCAAGTTATATCATGGAGAGGTACAAATTCTCTACGATGAAGATGAATGTGATCGTTATATATACATAAAATGTATCAGTAAAATCTGATTGGAAGAAAATCTGTTCGGATTCATGACAATGCTTTTTTGGGGGTCTGGAAAACTTAGCCCCAATTCTTCCTTCATTGAACATTCTCAAGAAAGGAAGCTTCATAACATAGAGGAAAATCACATAGATTCTAGAGTTAGGCTGCCTTGGTTCAAATCCTGGCTCAGCCTCTCTTGTGACCTCGATAAAAGTTACCTAATGCTTTTGAAGCTAAATTTCTCTCTGTCTCTCTGTCCTTCTCTCCTCACTCTCTCTCTCTTCCTGTCTGTCCCTCTCTCTCCTTCCCTCCTGGATCTTCCTGTATAGTTCACACTGGCCCTGAATTCACTACTATAGCATGGGCTGGCCTTGAATGGTGATTCTCCTGCCTCGGGCTCCAGAGTGTTGAGATTTCAGGCCACTCTTAAAATTCCTTGTTTAAGTTACACATTCCATGCAAAGGGATTAGTACAGAACCTAGAAGTTACTGTTCAATTAATGTTAGCTGTTTTAATTTTTCTTATATTTGTAAGGTTCTTACCAGCCCTGTCCTCTAGATCCCAACACATTTCACTTTCCCAAGAGCAAGTTAATAATGGGTAAGATGTCAAGCCAGTTCTTTTTACTCTCAACTAGAATTCTATAATCCCATCTATCTGCTGCCACAGAACAATTTTGATTATTGCTGAATACTTATTTACCTATGTTGGGGTCTCCCCCCCCCCATTTTTGTTTTGGGTTTTTGTTTTTGACAGTGCTGGAAAGCAAAGCCCATGGCACTCTGTTACAAAGTTACTCTCCCTGGCTTAGTCTCACTTTTTTTTTTTAAGGCAGAAAGGCTAGCCTTGAACTCACTGTGTAACCCAAGCTTATGGCAATCCCCTTACCTCAGCCCCCCAAGTTCTGGGATTGTAAGTGTTTACCACACCTGGCTCAGTTTCACTTTTTTATATGATTGTTTTCATTTGCATAAAACGAGAACTGCTTTCCTGAGGGATGACCCAAAAGAAGACTTACATGTATTAAATGTTTATCACTAACACAACACTATGTTAAGCAATTTCCACATACTATTATACCTTTTTTTTTTCTTTTTTCTTTTTACCGGTACCGGGGATCGAACTCATGACCACCTGCTTGCAAGGCAGGTGCTTATGCCGCTGAGCTAAATCTCCAGCCCCTCAATTTCCACATACTTTTAATTATCCTCACAATAACTTTAGAAAATAGAACTTGTTTGCTCTGATTTGCAGATGAGGATCCTAAAACTCAGAGAAGTTATGTTACTTACCTGAGGTCTCATAGCTAGTAAGTGGCAGAGTTGGGATTCCAAACCAGAATCATCCTCCTCCAAAGCCTGTATTTATTTGTCTTGCTTCTCCGGAATGGCATTTAGGATATTTTCCTAAGGTTTAGTAGAGCTACAACAGTCTTCCTGTGAGAGAGGCTAGCAGGGGCGATCACTGCCTTCCTCACTCCCCAGGTGTTCAAGCAGCCCTGGCCAGGAATCATGCGCACAGTTTATGGAAACCACCCACGCTTTGAGTCTACCTACTTTAAGAAGTTTCCTGGTTACTATGTGACAGGAGATGGTGAGCCTTGGCTATCCCCTCCCTGTGTCTCCCACTGAGATATGTACCTTCAACATCTATTTTCAGAAGAGTTTGTTGGAAATGAAGAAGTACAGAAAAGAAACATGTTTTACATGTCTGGTATCCAGGCAGAGCTACAGAGAAGACGATTAGAGCAGAAATGAGTGTTGCAGGAAAGGTCTCAGGATGGTGCCATCTGGGATTAGTTAATAAGGAAAGAGGTTCTTGTTTCTTCTGTATTACAGAGATGGAACAAGCAGCAGTATTACTATATCATGTGTGTCTTCATGTTTAGAGGCTATTTGTCCATCCGTCTGTCCACCAGTCCATTCATCTATTATTATTATTAATATTAATAAATATTATTAATAATAAATATTATTGAGCACCTGTAATGCCCAGATACTAGTCTAATAAGCATGTGGGATAGTATATGGATAACATAGTTAAGCTTTCTGCCCTTAAGGGAGTTACATTCTAGTAAGGAGGTGATAGACAATATACCCAGCAAAAAAATAATAAACTTACCTTAGGATAGAGATAAGTGTGTAAAGAAAATTATGTGATAAAGATGCTGGATGTGATGGTGTGCCCCTGTCACCCAGCACTTGGGCAGATGAGGCAGGAGGATAACATATTCAAGCCCAACATAGGCAACTTAATGATTAGAAGACACTGTCTAAAATGAAGAGTAAAAAAGGCCCGGGGATGTAGTTCAATGCCAAGACCTTAGGTTCAATCTCTAGTACTATGAAACAGCAACACCAGTGTGATAGTATCTTCAGAGATAGCTACTTTACACAAAATGATCAGAAAAGACTTCTCTCAGGTGACACTAGAGCAGAGATCTGAGGACAAGAAGAAACTAGGCATGGGGAAATCTAGAGTAAAGGGTTATGTACAGCAGGACATGAGCTGGAAATGTATGATGAATGGAACGAGGCCTGTGTGGCTGGAGTGCAGTGTGTACAGGGATAAATAATACTTGAAGTTGGAAAGGTAGCTAATTTAGGAACTTGTGGGCCAATGCGAGCAGTTAGATTTCATCAGAGAGCAATGGAAAACCCTTTATGGGTTTTAAGCAAGGGAATAATTAAGAATTTATTTACTGTTTAGAAAACAACTGAGTTATGAAAGGTAGGCTTAAGATCAGTAGATTTTTTTTTTTTTTGTCTTTTTCATTTTTATTGGTACTGGGGATCGAACTCACGACTGCCTGCTTGTAAGGCTGGTGCTTATGCCACTGAGCTAACCCCCCAGCCCCAAGATCAGTAGATTTTACTGACATGGAAAAAGGTATCACTAAAATTGGCAGCTTAAAACAACAAATACATAATCTAACAGTTTCTGGGGTCAGCGTCTGCAAGCAGCTTAGCTCATGTCCAGGCATGTTCTAGGTTGCAGTGGAGCTGTGGTAGGGGCTGCAGTCATCTGAAGGTTTGATGGAACCTGGAGGATCCACTTTCACGCTCACTCACGTGGTTGTTAGCAGGAACTCTCAGTTCCTCACTACCTGTGCCTCTCCATAGGGCTACTCCCAATATAGAAGCCAAAGTGTGTTTAACCAGGCTGAGAAGTGACATCCCATAATTTATCCCAAATTCCGTTGATCATATAAAATAGTCCTATACAGTATAGTGAAAAAGAGGATTATGCAGGGTTGTAAATGCCAGGAGGTGGAGATCAGAGGAACTGTCTTAGAGGGTGGCTGCCACAGTGGGCAAGAATGGTAACAGGAAGACATTATATCCTACTGTGGGATATTTACTCTGCTGTACATTTCTTTCCAGGATGCCGGCGGGACCGGGATGGCTATTACTGGATCACTGGCAGGATTGATGACATGCTCAATGTATCTGGTAAGGGCCCAGGTTCCCCTCCCATCTCATTTGCTCTGTTCCCCTGGCAATACTCAGTCAAAGCCTTCTGAGAGTCAAGACTGTCCTTTGGTTAGACCATCTGTGGAATGTGGTGTTCAATTCTGGACCTGGGTCTTGGAGGAAGAGTGACGAGCACTGAAATGTGCCTGGAAGAGGGAATCCAGGGTGGAGAGGTGTCTGGAACCATGTCGTGTGGAAAGTGAATGAAGGTCATTCCCTATTTGAATCAGATTGGGGCTGCTTTGTGGGAACAGATGGAATAAAGGCTGTGGCAGAGGCTGGGATGTCTTTTATGGCATTTCCTTTCTTTTGACAAGGACACCTGCTGAGCACGGCAGAGGTGGAGTCAGCACTTGTGGAACATGAAGCTGTTGCAGAGGCGGCTGTAGTGGGCCATCCTCATCCTGTGAAGGGCGAATGCCTCTACTGCTTTGTTACCCTATGTGATGGCCACACTTTCAGTCCTACCCTCACTGAGGAGCTCAAGAAGCAGAGTGAGGAGCTTCCCTGGAAGGGTCTGCAAGTAGTTGGGAAGAGGCTGCAGTGAGCCCTGTGCCACAACCAGATCCCAGGGGCTTCCATGGTCTAACTGATTTTTCCTATTCAGTCTTCACAGCTACTAGTTTCTCTAAGATAATAATAGCCAGTGGGCCGGGGATATAGCGCAGAGGTTCAGTGCTTGCCTGCTATGTGCTTGCCTACAAGGACCTGGGTTTGATTCCCAGCATGGCAAAAAAAAAAAAAAAAGGCCAACAGTTCTAGAATGTTTTTTGTACCACCATTAGGCCCAGTGCTTTAAATGTATTACCCTATTTAATTCTTATTATTACCTCCATAGATCCTCTTGTTAGTCTAGTCCTTAAAGAGCAAGAAACTTCTTTCACAGAGAAGCCACTTGCACAGTGCTACCTAAACTCTAGCTATCCAAACACGTTTTAGAGCCACAATTTATGAACTTGGATTAAAGTAAGAGAGTAAAGAGACAGTGTATTAAGAGAAAGGCAGCGAGGCTAAGAATGGCTCTGTGGGGAGGGGCCTAAGAGGAAATGTGGGGAACAACGCTATCTCTACTTCGGCTTTTGGGAGTCAGGCTAAAGGAATGTTTAATGATTTTTTGATTACAGTTAGAGAAAAAATTGGCCCTATTGCCACACCAGACTACATCCAGAATGCACCTGGTTTGCCTAAAACACGTTCAGGTATGTTCAGGGGCTTCCAGATATTGAGGTGGGCTAAGTGGTAGCGATGTGCATGGATTTTTGAAAAGGCTGGTGTGGGTCAATGCGGTCACAGAGTAACCACAGCCTGTGGTCTCCCAGGTAAAATTATGAGGCGAGTGCTTCGGAAGATTGCTCAGAACGACCATGACGTGGGGGACCTATCTACAGTGGCTGACCCATCTGTCATCAATTACCTCTTCGATCACCGCTGCTTGACCATTTAGTGAACAAGACTCTGTCCTTTACCTAGGGTTCCCCTACCCGGCTCTCCAGAGTTCTGCCTGTCCTCCCGCCCCCCATCCAGGAGTACCAGTGCTGACCCATGCTTTGTCCCTGAGTGGAGAATTTTCTGTGACTTCCAGGCAGAAGAGACAAGCCCAGGTCAACCCAGACTGATATGGGCCAGACTACAAAGAGCTCTCCAAGCCCAGAGCAGGAGACTGAATGCCACATTTCCATGTTAGGTGTTCAGAGGACAAGTGAAGGCCTACACTGAAGCAGGGGGACAACATGTAATCCTCAGTCAGTTCTCACAGTACTCATCTTGAGTATGTATTTGCCTTAGAAATGATAAATTTGTGAATCCAGGAATATTATTTTTTTAAAAAACTGTTGCTACTTCTGAGTCTGAATTCCCTGATAGATGGCCATACTGGCTGCCCATGTGTTCTAGGGGCTATGTGGGTAGGTTCAGTCCTGAGGGTTTCCAGATCATTGGCTTCTTTGAAGGAGTACATATGTTTTGTTCCTAGGACCAGAGGAGTTTGTCTTGTCTTGTTCCTTCCCACCTGCCCCCAGGGACAGAGCCCTGCCCACTCTCAGAGAAAACTTTCTTTTCTTTCCCAGGTCATGCTTAAGCCTCATGGTTCGAGGAATAAAGTCTGTGACCTTGAGAAGATGACTGGTATTCTTAGAACTCTTTTAAGCTGTGCACTCATTAGTGGGGCTGATGTGTGCAGCAGATAGGAAGAGAAGTAATATTCCCCAGGATCACCCTAACATCTTTCAAAACTTTTTGTGTGGATAGAGCTGAGCAGGGCTTCACTAACAGGATCTTTGCTAAGTCCCTAAACTAAATAGGAGTGACCGAAACTAAATCATAACCAATCATATTTACCTTCCTTCCTGGGCTATGAGGGATCCTTTCTCCTCCCTGTGATCCTGTGGGAGCGTAAGTGGGTGACAAGGATTGAAACTTTAGGGTCCCATCCATAGGATCAAAGTCTAAAGAGACCCTGATTATAGCTCAGTTACCTTCCTTGCACCAATCCGTCTTAATTGGGCTGACCTGCACAAGAGCACCCCCCAACCTCTCCACAAAGCACAAATCATTGAATCAGTCATGTAATTTTATTAAGGCAGAGCTGCAGAAAGTCTATTCCTCTCCCCTCTCCTTTTCTTATTACTCAGTCCTATCCCAAGTCAGACACTGAAACTTGCTGGAAAGGCTGATGAAGGGTCAATAGGAGGGTGACAGAGTTTACCCTTCACCTTTACCTCAAAAAATCTTCTCTTCCCACACTCTAAGGCTTTGAAAAAACACAGCTTTCTGGTCCTCAGATGACAACTGGAGGAAGATACCCAGCATTTACCATTCCCTGAAGATTCTGGAGGTCTTGGAAGAGACCAGCCCTCTTAAGGTGGGAGGAGGACAACCCCTCAGGAGGGCTGGCAGAGGAATGACAAGTGCAGGGGACAGAGGCTTCTTGAGTGAAGTCCAGGCTACTCAGGCTGTGTCCTCACACAGGGTATGGGTTGTCCAGGACTGCCACTCCTGCTGCCACACCACCGTCAGCATGCTCGATGGCTTTGGTTCGAAGTAGATGCCCCACATGCTTGTTCATCACAAGTGTCTTTCCATGTCTACAGAAACAGGGTTAGGAGGCACACAGTATCACCAAACCTAGAATGGGACCTTCCTTGGTCCCAAGTGAGAAGTTCAAGAGTAAATGACCCTACCTAAGAAAAGTACTAGGATTTTAACTGGATTTGGGTTTACTTTCCAGTTTGGAAACTATTACTGCGACTGTATGTCTTTGAGAAAGTTCTTTAACCTTTCAAATAACAATTTCCTCACTTTAAAATTGAGGTAATACCATTTACTTTTGAAGATGGTCATACAGAGTAAATGAAGCAGGAAAGCAGAGCAATGTGGCACATGCCTGTAATCCCAGCACTCGGGAAGCTGAGGCAGGAGGATCTCTGTGAGTTCAAGACCAGCTTGGGCCACAAAGTGACTTCAAGGCCAGTCTGAACTGGCTAACAAGACCCTGTCTTGGGAGGAAGGAAGGAAGGAAGGAAGGAAGGAAGGAAGAAAGAAGGAAGAGAGCAGGCAGGCAAGCAGAAAAGCTTTTAGCACGATCCAGGCTTCCATTTCATCTTGAGGTACAAATTTCTTTCTTGACTTCTCTCTGAAGATGGTATGTGGGAGTGAGGGGGAGTGGCAGGTAGAGATATTGCAGAGAGTTCTGGGGGGAGATTATAGAGAAAGAAGGCTCTGGAAGGAAGCATGGCAGCATCTGGTATCCCTGCTTTGCCCTGAGCTTGAAGTAAGTATTCTGTAGGAAGTGCCATGAGTTCCTTACAAATTCCCAAGTCCTCTTCCTGATTCTTAGTGGTCCAATCCAAAGAGCTACTTAGTTCTTCAAAGCCATCAAGTACCATCTAGCTGGCCCATCTTACTTTTCTCTACCATCCCCAGTGCTCTTCAAGCTGGACCCAAACTCTTCTTCCCTGGAATCTCCTAATCCTGACTGTCAGACCATCTTTTTCCAGTTGTCTTGGTACTACCTAATTTCCTTTATGGTTGCAAAGCACTTCTTGCCTGGGTATTACCTGACAGCCATGGAAGGTAAGCAGCTCTTGGCCCTTGACCTTATGTACTAGACAGCAGCACAAATTGCAAAGCTAGGAGATGGGTAGAGCTGGCTCTGAAGCCTAGGATTTCTGACTGTCCAAGGGTCTCTCTGGGCTTGCTCTCCTCGCATGGAGGTAGTAGAAGGAGCTCCTGCTGATTTACCTGACATAGACTCCAAAGATACCCAGTTCTGAGATGCACTGGACCACTCTGGCAGGGCTGCCAGGTCGTAGCAGGCAATTCCCAAAAGGCTCAGGTTCTATTTTCTCCATGAGGATATAGGATGCCCGCTCCTCGATGTCCTTGAGTCGCACCAGGGCCTGTACCATTTCGTCCCCATACAGGTTGTTACCTGCAATTAAACTGACAGTCTATGGTCCGTGCTATCAATATAGCCTAGGCCTCTGGTTAGCTCTGTCTGCTGAGCAACTGTACCAACCTCCTCCGAGGTCCCTCTGCCACCAATGTGTACCTCATTCCAGGAAATCTATACTGATTGAAACACGTAAGTTTTGCAAGTCTCAGCACAAATCCTGTCTCTTCCCTGCTTAAAACTCTAAATGTCTTTCTCTTTAGGATAGCCTTGAATATGTTTGCTAACATATATTTGTTTCTCCCCCCTCCACCCCTTACCCAGTAGTACCAGGGATTGAACCCAGCATCTTCACAGAGCTACATCACCAGCCTCTCTTTAATTTTGAGCAAGGGTCTCGCCAAGCTGCTGAGGCTAGACTCAAACCTTCCCCAGCCTCCCAGAGTGCTCAGATTGTATGCATGCACCATCACATCTGGCTTCAATGTCCTTTATAATTAGGTTCCAGACCATCTTTCCCAGCCAGGTATGGTAGCTCATGCCTATAATCCTAGCACTTGGGAGGTTGAAGCAAGAGGACCACACAAGTTTGAAGTCACTCTAGGCCATGTAGTGAGTTCACTGGAAAACCAGGAAACTCCTACTTAGCCCTTAAGGCCCAGATCAAAAATCATTTCTTTCTGGTCTATAAAGCAGATATAATCCTGGTCCTCAAAAAGTTAGAAGTTGGAAGAAGATAGCTATGTGTTCCCTCAGATCTCCTAATGTGCGCATACACTGCTCCCTATAATCCACCCACACCTACCTCAGACTAAAATTGTTCAACCCCTCCAGTACTGATTAACCAGACTCCCCCGCATTCCACAGTACCTGGTCCCAGGGTCTTGGAGAACATTCCAAGATGGGACCTTTGTCACTTCCTCTTGTGTCTGCCAAGCCTGAGACTGTCCATACCAAGTGCCAGTAAACACTGGTGATAACCTGCTATCCTGTCACTGCAGAAGGGGATTCACCTACCTCCACCCTCTCTCTGGGGCTTTAGCACAAACCGGCTTGGGGCAGCGAGGGCCTCAGCGATGGCCTGGTCCCCTTCTTCACCCTAGCAGAAGGCAGAAAGTAGTCATCAGCAGTCGTTAAGGCTAAAGAGGCAGCAAAGGTTGCGCTGGCCACTCAGAGAAGCACTGAGAAGAGCAGGAGGAGGAATAGCCATAAGCTCCCTCAGGCTGGACTCTTCAGTCTGGATGTGACCTCCCCAGCCAAACCCTCATAGCAGTAAATGCATGAACAGGTCTTTCTCTGGAAGCACACAGCTTTGTAGCACGTGGCCTGAAGAGTGGGTCCAGATATTTCTCAATTCTTGCTATTTTTCTTAGTCCCTTCCCTTGGTTACCACCCCCATCTCTACCTTTGCTGAGGGAGCTTACAGTGGTTTTCAGGCCCCTGAGGCTGCCCTGTCTCCAAGGCTCTAGGTGGGTTCTCTAGAATAGCACTGACCTAAATCACAAAGTCAACCATAATTCCAGCTCCACCCTCCCCAACACTTTGGGCTCCAGGTCTCTGATAGGAAAAAATGGGCTGCTTATATACCATGTCCAGTGAGTAGAGGCCAGCAAAAGTGGCACGGAGTCTGGCCACAGCCTCAGGCTGGCCAGGGAGCAGCGCCTCCAGCACGCCCACCCTGCTCAGCTCCTGCTGCACCTTCTTAGTCCCAGCCAGCTGGGTGGCAATGTCGGGGCACTTGACAGCACATGATCTCTCTAGCAGCAGGCGTGCTTCCCAGTTCTGCAGAGGAAAGAAGAAAGATTTTTTTTTTTCTTATTTCAACTGACCTTTACTGAGCATTCATCAGGTGCCAAGTATTATGCTTTTTATCTTCAAGTTGATTTTCTTCCAGGACCACTACAATATCCTTATAGAGGCAGGTATGAGTCTACAGGAACCTTACCATTAGGAAACTCATAATGTAACTCCCTGCATGACCATAATTAAAGGGAAAATGACAAAAGGGGAAAAGACCACCTGTAAGGGTAGAGAAGAATTGATAAGGAGGTTTGAAGAGCATGGAGTACTTGTTTATGAGCTTAGCTCCCTACTGTATTACAAATAAATTTCGTCCTCCAATCTCTGGTAGCTCTTTAAGTTGTATGGCTTCTGTCTTTTACGTAATAAAATCCAAACTCCTGATCTGGCTCCTGTGTTTTTTTTTTTTTTTTTATCAAAATCCATGCTGCTACTACTATCTAACCTCCTGCCTCCTGATTCCCACATTCTAGGCACACAGGCCTGTCATTCCCCAAATAAACAAACCTCAGTACCTCAGGACTTTTATATTTTTCCATTTGCCTGAAATTTTCTTCCTTTAGCTTTCTCCATGGATGGTTAGATCCCTTTCATCCTTAAGTCTTAGCTTGGTCACCTTTTCAGAGACTTCCCTGACCACTCTATTTACTGTAGTTTCCACATAATTCTCTTTTTTTTCACCCTATTGTTTTACTTAAAGCTGTTACACCTCAACTAGGGCAAATATCTATTTTTTATTTTTATTTACGTTCTCTCTGATCAGACTGTGTACTCCATAAAGACTGAACCCTTGTTCATCTTGCTTTCTCTGGCATCTAATGCAATTCCTGGCACTTTGTAGGTGCTCAATAAGTATGTTACTATTACTGAGTGAAGTAGTGTCTTGACAGAGGGAATCTGGTAGGTGACAGTCTATGGGGAAGGACTATTCCCCATAGAATAATATGAATAAGCTTGGTGTGATAGTGCATGTCTGTAATCCCAGGACTCAGGAGGCTGAGATAGGAGGATCACTGTGAATTCAAGGCCATTTTAAATTACATAGTCTAGTACACATTCAAGGCCAGTCTGAACTACATTGTTTTGAGACTCAGTCTCAAACAAACAAACAAATAAACATCCCAAATATGAACGAAGACCTGCAGACAAATGGTTGTGCCAGCAGCTTAGAATATAAGAGGCAGGGAAACAACAAAGGATTATGCCTCCCAGTTCCAGTCCCCATTCTCAAGCATGAAGAAACAGTCTGTCCTGTCTGTAGATCAAAGGCAACTTGCGGATCAAAACCAACTGCCAACAGCAGTATTAAGGCTAAGGCCGGAGGGGTAACTCTTGCCTCCACCTAATGTCACTGACCTGTAGCACCTTTACCTGGTCTTCACCAACAACTAGTCCCCTACAGAACAGTCTGTTGCTCTAGGCAGTGTCACAGGAGCGCAAAACATGAGATAAACCTACAGAAGTACTCCATTATGTCAGAAGCAAGGAAAGAAAAACCCAGACACAAGCAAGGACTTCTCAGGGTCATTTAGCAAGTTACCAAGCCTTGTAGATCTGTTTCCATGTTCTCAATCTAATTTGAGCTCAGTTCCCCACCAATGTCCATTTCCTTGCATACACTATCTTTGTCAGGTCTTCTTCTAGGTTTTCTTTGATCCCTTTCTTCATCCCCCTTTCCTGAAACTTGGATTCATTTTCCCAAGTTTCTCTCTTTGCCCAGCACACTGCCAACTGCTCCCATATGGCTACCACCTCTGTAGTGTGTCCCTAAAGAGCTTAACCCAGAGGGAATCCTAGGTGAAGTGTAGACCTGCAAATAGCTCCCTCAAAATTTTGTAGTGCAGCTCTTGTTCTCAGACGCTGAGACCTAGAGGCAGAGTCAGGCTCATGACCCCAGCCCACTTACCCATGGTGTTTCTTAACTTATTTCTTCCTTTACTTCCAAGTGAAATCAGGCATCTTAGCTTCTGGTATGGACATTGGGAGCAGGGCAAAAGAATGTTATACTGGAAATGCCATCAGCCTGAGAGCTAAAAAGCCTGAGAACTTTCTGTGGGACCTGAGACAAGCCTCTGCATCACTCCAAACTTCAGTTTCCCCATCTTTATGATGGAGATAATTATATACCTCTCAGGGTGGTTATGAGAGTTAAATGAAATAATGAAGGTGAAAAGTAACTTTGAAAGTATATGATAACAAGATGAGATGGTATCATCACTGCCATGAACTTGAATGAATGGATAATAAAATCTGACTCAGGTAAGAGAGGGAACGAAGATGAAAACAGTCAGTGGTGTGCAAGAATGAATTTGAATCAGTTAGCAAGGGCTGAGTGCACCCATTTTGTCCCAACTCTGTGCTCAGAGACGTAAGTGGGGTAGCTCAAAAGTACGTGACAGAAATCAAGAAATGCTATAAAATGAGGTCCTTCTCTCTAGAAAAAAATGCCTGTTAAACACTTGCCAGCCTACCTCTGGAAAATGTGTGAATGATTAACACATAGTGGATTCCTGATGATTCAGATTCTAGAAGACAAGTGTGTTTGCAGAGGTAGCAAAAAGCTTGTAGGAGAAGAGATTCCAGCAGCAACTTCCCTGAGGAAGAACTGAAGTTAGGATTCAGAGAAAACCCTGGTGGTTGTGATGCCCGAATTGGGTCTCTGTGGGGCTCTGGTGGGTCCCAGGAGGCAAAAAATAGTCTAACAGAAAATACCAACCTGTGGACTATACTGACTGGGCATGTAGCCATCCCTGAAGTAAACCACAGCAACTTCCTGGCCATCCCTAGAATATAGAATGGAAAAGTCCACTGTGTTAAATTATACCTGATATGGTCAGTGCACCAAAGTATGTGTGGTTTTTTTGAAAGTCATTCCACAGAATCGAGACAAGAGTTCACTAGAAGCAGTAAAAGTTAATGCCCCCATCACTAGTCATTCCACTAAAAGCAGAGGTATGCAGCACTGGAATTGTTTAAAATATCCAAGATCTACAGTCATTCTAAGAAATCCAGAAGGAAATAATATAACTAGAATCACGAAGTAAATTTTTTAAAATGTGGATTCAAAATGAAAAAAGCAGCAGAATCACACTGCTCTGCCTAAGTAAAAAGACTTGTATTTCCACTGCTTAAATTAGCTGACACAAGGCTAAGATTTCTTTTTGTTCTCAATATCTCTCCCTCTCCCCGCTCTCCCCCGACTCTTTCTCGACTAGAGATTGAACCCAGGGCCTTGGCACTGAGCTATATCACCAGCACTTTTTTATTTTGTGCCAAGATCTTGCTAAATTGCCTAGGCTGGGCTTGAGCTGGTGAGTCTCCAGTCTCCGTCTATCAGAGTTCTGGGGATTACAATTGTGTGCCATCATGCCTTGTTCAGGGTAAAATTTCTTAAAATGCAAAGGTAAGGGATGAGGATGCAAAAATATAAGTCTAGTAAAGACACAGGCTTTTTGAACTTTTCTTTGTCCTACTTGATATTGCCTGATTTATATGGAAAGCAAACTATTTTGTTTTGTCACAATAAAAGCATATTTTGAAAGCCAGCAAGTGGTATTATAAAATTCCATAAAGGTTATTAACTTTAGCAATTACAAAGTCTAAATATATATATATATATATATATATATATATATATATATATATATACTGCAATGCTACCCAAATTGGTGGCACTAAAGCCACCTGGTGGCAGCCTTTGGAATAAAAGGTAGGACCTGGCTTGAAAGACAAATCTAGGCCTGGGCTCAGAGAGTGACACTGATCAATCAGAGAATGAGCCAGGTGCCCTTTCACCTCCTAGTTACCTCCTTGCACTGCTCATGTCTGACTTGAGCAGCCACAAAGAGAAACAAGAAAACTTGTGTGAAGCTTAGGGGCTCACGAAAACCAAGGTTATCTTTAAGGCTGATGCACTTCTCCAGAAGGTCAGCAGCTCTGATACAATGCTTTAGAAGCATAGCTTGGGTGTATTCCTCCAAAATTTCCAGGAGGACGACATATTTCAGAAATTAGAGGTCAGGCCTGGTGGCAAACACCTTTAATCTTAGCACTTAGGAGGCTGAGGAAGAGGATCACAATGAGTTCAATGTCAACCTATGGGCTACATAATAAGTTTTATACCAGCTTGAACTGTATAGGGAGACCCTGTCTCAAAAAACAAAACAAAACAAACAAAAAAGAAGAAGAAATTAGGGGAAAAGAAAACAAGCTATCCCATCTCCCAGTAGAAAAGATCATTTGGGAAAAGAGGGTGGCAGGAGACTTATAAACCAAACAACTAGTGGGTCTTTGGGGATGCTTACACAAACAGCCTCCGGTCTTGGTCCAGAGACCCCTTCTCAGAGACATCTTCAAACCTTCGCCGGATTACATGGATGTTCCTGAGAAAAATGAACAAGAAGCAAAGGGAGTGGGTCCCACGTTCTGAGTGCCCCTCCCCCTGCATGCCCTATATGGAGGTCCTCCTCCTTTACCTACCTGGCCAGCAGCTCATTTTCTATGGCACGCTGATCAAATATGTTCCTTTCCTTCTCTTGAGCAATCAGTAGCACCAGAGCACTGGAGAAAAAGCACAGGTGGCCTGAGATTGCTAAAGAGCTTGTCCTTCCTCTGTTTCAGCCTCTTTAGAAATAAGAGAACAGCAGCTTCCCAGAAAAGGCAGAGGTTCCCTCAATTCAAGATTGTCTGAGCTATAAGACAGCTGAAGATATAGCACGTTATTTTCTGAAATTAGGAAAATCAGAAACATGGAACTATTACTGTATCTCTTCCAGTGAGTAGATGAAACATTGTAATGATGTCAGTTTTTTGTGCAAATTAAAATTTAGATTTAAAAACATCTCAAAACCCCAAAGAACTTTTTTTCTTAGAACTTAATGATTCCATGTCTGAAATGATTTTCTTGTCTGAAAGAATAAACAATTGGGAATATAGAAGAATATTTTGAACTAAGCATGACAGTATACAACTGTAATCTTAGCACTTTAGGAGCCTGAGGCAGGAGGATTTCAAGTTCAAGCCCAGCCTAAGCAATTTAGTAATTTAGCAAGGCCCTGTCTGAAAATAAAAAAGAGCTGGGGACATTGCTCATTGGGAAGGCCCTGGATTCAATTCCCAGTACAAATAAATAAACAGAATACTTTGTAAATGAATAATACTAGGGGTCAGGTGTTAATGATTTTTTTTTTTTTTTTTTTGGTCTTTTTGAGACAAGGTTTCACTATGCAGTTTAGGCTAGTATGGACTCACTTTGTAGGCCAGGCTGGACTTGAACTCACAGCAATTCTCCTGCTTCAGCCTCCCGAGTCCTGGAATTATAGGGGTATGCCACCACATCTGGATGCTAATGATTCTATTACTACACTG
Organism: Cavia porcellus; assembly: GCF_034190915.1. Classification (NCBI taxonomy): domain Eukaryota; kingdom Metazoa; phylum Chordata; class Mammalia; order Rodentia; family Caviidae; genus Cavia; species Cavia porcellus. The sequence continues at coordinate 26,375,540 of NW_026947488.1, read as the reverse complement.
TAAAAAATATCATAAAAGGGGCTGGGGATTTAGCTCAGCGGCATAAGTGCCTGCCTTGCAAGTGTGTGGTTGTGAGTTCGATTCCTGGTACCAATAAAAAAAAAAAGAAAAAGACAAAAAAAAACCCAAAAAACAAAAAAACATAAGCACCTGCCTTGCAAGCAGGTGGTTGTGAGTTCGATCCCTGGTACAAAAAATAATAATAATAATAAAAGGAGTGCTTCTTGCAGGAACTATTAGAATAGCTAAATGGAATCCTACAGAAACCCATGAAGGCAATTACAAATAAGGCATTATTTTCCAGTACTGCTGTGATGTTCACAGGGCTACGTTTGGTCTCACAGTAGTAAGAGTAAACTGGGTCCCTTTCTCTCCATTTAGCATGTGTTTTTTAAATAAACAGGGGCTTGAGGACTAAGGAAATAGCTTATGCCAAAGAACTATTGTTTAGCTGCTAGTTAAGTTATCCTGTTTTGTTTTGTTTTGGGTTTTTGGGAGATAGGATCTTGCTAAGTAGTTCAGGCTGGCATGGAACTCACTACGTAGCCGATGCTGGCCTCAAACTTGAGGTGATCCTACTGATGCAGCTTCCTGAGTACTAGAATTACAGGTGTGTGCTACCACACCTAGCCCTCAGTTAACACTGTTTTAAGCATCAAAGATAGATCAGATCCCTCACTAGATTTACAAGGTCAGTGCTTACCAGTGCCACGCTCATTTTTGCTGTGTCTATACTGTTTTGTGCTTGTGGCCTCTTGCTAAGACCTTTTAGAAGCCCAGACTTTGGTTTAAGATACTATTTCTGACCTCCAGTACTTAGCCTCTTATTTGTCTCAGCTTCTCCCTACAGATGCTGAACCTCTTGGTTGCTGAACCTAACTCCGACTTCTTTCCACTTGGCCAAAATACACATCTTAGTAGGTGTCCTCTACCAGCCTGCCTGAAATCTCAAGAGATCAGATGTGAATCTTGCACTGAAAGTCAAAGGCCCTTGCTCTTCATTGTGCAGCCTGAACTGCAAGGGTAAATATGTAAGAGCGTGGCACTTGGCCCAGACTTGCCCTTTCCAAGCAGAGGTGGAGGCGGAAGGCTGGAGGCTATAGGTTTAAGCAGAATTTCATTCTTTGGCGTGTTTAGTCAGTGTGCTATCCACCAATGGGAGCCAGACCCAGGAAACATTCTATCTCTCCTCCTGCCTTCAATTCTGAGCAGTGTGAACTAAGCAGGACTAGGAGAGCTGTTAGCCAAGGAAGATGAAGGCAGGGGTATGTCTGATGGGTAAGAGGACATCTGGGTGCTAGTCATGGCTCTGCTCCTGCTCTCCTGGAGCAAGGTAGTTTCTCTCTTGGAGCCCTGATTTTTCTGTGCATGGAATAAGGGTACTAATTCGATCATAGTCCTTAACATTTTAGCACCAAGAATCCTCTTTTCTTATTCTACTCATTTCTACCTTAAGGCTTTTGTTTTGAAAGAGTTTGTCTAACTGAAAATAATTCATTTTATAAGTTTCCTTTGGAGGACGCGTTGTTTTATTTTATTTTATTTTTGTTACCAGGGATCGAACTCACAACCTCATGCTTGCCAGGCAGGCACTTATGCCACTGAGCTAAATCCCCAGCCTATGTTTGTTTATTTTTTCAACAGGGTGATTGTGTAGTTCACGATGGCCTTGAACTCCCTATACTTCTCAGGGTGGCCTTGAACTCACAGTAATTCTCTTGCCTCAACCTCCTGAGTGTTAAGATTACAGGCATGTGCCATCATGCCACCATGCCTAGCTTTTACAGATTTCCTTAAAAAAATCAAAAGGATGAAATGATTAATGAAAATTCATATGCTCCACAAATTCTTGAGCCTGTTTTTTAACCCATACTATGGGACCATACCTCTTTTTTTTTTATCGGTACCAGAGATCGAACTCATGACTGCCTGCTTGCAAGGCAGGCGCTTATGCCGCTGAACTAAATTCCCAGCCCCACCCCCTTTTTTTTTTATCGGGGACCATACCTCTTGAAAATAGTAAAAGAACCCTGTCCTTAGGGACAAATGAGTTTAAACTTACTAGATGTATAATTTGAGGCAAGCTATTAAACTTCTCTGAGCCTCAGTTTGCTCTTGGACAAAATAAAACTACTATAAGTCTAATGTAGCTACTATTTTTATTATTACTACTATTAGTATTATTGAATGTACCACACAATGAACTACACTAAGTTTTTAAAAGTCTTTTCGGGCCATGAATTCAAATTTCCATCCTTGTAGGTATTATGATTACCCTTACTTTACAAATAAGGAAACTAAAGTTCAGAGAAACTTTAGGTCACTTGCTGGGTCTACAGAAGAGCCTGTCCCTTTGTCTCAATGAGACAAGCCATTTCTAGCTGAGGTGTCACATAGCTCTTTACCTTCCAGTGCCATGTTTTGTTGTTGACAGGCTGGCAGGAGAAGCCTTTGCTGTGTTTGCCCATCAGCAGTTCCCTAGCTGACCCATTTTCTGGCTTCATTCTCTTAAAATACAACCTAGCCAAGAGTTCTCCTTGACAGAGTATTTGTCTGATGACTTCTGAATGCTCAGAGTTTGAGGTTTCCCAGGTCTTAGTGAGGCACAGGAAGCCCAGAGAGGATCTCTTAGAAGCCAGAGTGATTAAGAAAACAGGTTCTGGGGCTGGGGATTTAGCTCAGTGGCATAAGTACCTGCCTTGCAAGCAGGCGGTCGTGAGTTCGATCCCTGGTACCGATAAAAATGAAAAAGACAAAAAAAAAAAAAAAAAAAAAAAAAGAAAACAGGTTCTGGGGAGGGTAGACTCTGTCACTGCTACCAACTCACTGTTTGAACTTTAGTTCACTTCACTTCTCAGAACCTGAGTTTCCTCAGCTATAAAACTACCTGCCTCAGAGCATTTATTATGAAAGTTCAATGAGATCCTGAACATAAATCATCTCATTAAAGGTGTGGCACTATTAAGTCCTCATTAAGGGATAACTATCAATGCCATTTTTAACACTGTAATAACTTCATTTTGTAGCCTTTCAATTAAACCACTTATGTTCACACATCTGGAATAGGACTGAAAATTGGGAGAAAGCAAAAAATCCCTTTAAGCAGTTAAAATGGACTACTAAGTCAAAGCTTATGAATTTACTCATAAAGAGGGTCTCTCACTTTTTTTTTTTGTACCAGGGATTGAACTCATGACCTCATGTTTGCCAGGAAGGCACGTATGCCACTGAGCTAAATCCCCAGCCCTAAGATGTCACTCTTTGGACACAGTCGTTACAACCTGGATCACATATTTTTTCAAACCACAGAAAACAGAAAAGAAGTATAGGGATGGCAGTAAATGATTTCAAATTTAAGCACATGGACATCAGTAAAAAGAGTAAGCTGATAATTGAAAAACAGACTGGAAAATCATGAAGAAAATAAATGAGAATTTAAGTCCAGCAGTAGTTACTGGTATAGGCAAAAAGCCTTAAATGTTTCTGTAACCCTAGGTGGCACTACTGTGTTTCAGCAGGATGCAGTCACTGAAAATCATGATGATATCCAGCCAATGACAAAGGTTAAATTATAGTCAGCATTGCTTATTTAACTAAGTGATCTATTTTTAAAGTGTTCCATTACTAGAGGTGGAACCCAGGGCCTCCTGCATGCTTTTAACCTACCTAGGATATGTTAAGTACTCTACCACTAAACTGTATCTTCCACCTCCTCCTTTTGTTTTGGGAATTGAATCCAGGCCTTTGACTGAGCTACATTTCCGTTCCTTTTTTATTTTGAAACAAAGTCGTGCTAAATTTCCCAGGCTGGGCTTGAACTTTAAATTTCCTGCCTTAGCACACATACGTGTATTGGCCACCAAGCCCAGCACTGCTTATTTAAGAAGACAGTGGAAAAATAGGTTAACATAACTTTGAGACTTAAAGGTATAAATTTCTGTTCCTAAAAAAATCCTTTCATTCCCTAAATATGTCAAGCCAAGAAGTTACTGCACCCATGAATGCTGAATCTAAAGCAGTCTACTGCTGCTCCTTTTTTTTTTTTTTATTGAGACTGGGTCTCACTATGTTGTTCAGGCTAACTTTGAACTCACTCTGTAGTGCTGGCCTCAAATTTGTAGCAATCCTCCAGCCTCACCCCCTGAGCGGTGAGATTCAGGTGTGCACCACCATGCCCAGACCACTTTTTTCATATCCTTACTTGGCTGAGCCATAGAGCTCCCAGGCTTTGGCGATTCCCAAGGCCAGTCCCTTGCTGGGATTGTTGGAGAGGATCTTGGCAGCTTCTTCAGTCCTCCTCAGGACACTGAGAACATGTCTGTTGGAAGTGAGATGGCTATTCAGTAACTGGGTGGACCAGAAGACCCCTCTGCCCGTGAGTTCATAGCTATATACAGGAATAGTACTGGGAATCAGCTGAGCAGCCCATCATCACACTCTTAGAAGAGCCATTTTAGCTGGAACATGCTATGCTGCCCTCACCTTGACCCCTTATGTATACAAGCTCAAAGGAGAACTGAGACCCCATACCCCCACTCCAACGTACCCCAGCTTCCCCATGAGCTGTAGCCCCTTATCCTGGACTCCAAGGTGCCTACTGGAATCCTGCCACAGACACTCAGTAATAATAGTAACCCAGAGCACCCTTACTGGCTAGAAATGGCTAGCCCGCTCTTATATAGAAGCCCCTTCATTCCTCTATGTCTTAGATTTCAGAATTCCCTTTAGGCCCTCAGATTTGTTAAGCCCTTGCTCCCTACAGCCTCTTAAAGATACCATCCCCCAACACTAACTTACATAATGAAAGGGCAAGATTAGATAAGTCACTAGGTCCCTTCTCTCCCTGACATATTGAAGATCTGGTTACAAGTGGAAACTATGCTGGGAGCTGGGGAGTGAGGCAAGCACATGACCCAGAGCCCAGGAAAGCAGTCAGAGCTATGGATCCCTAGCTCAGCCAGTGACTGTTGATCCATCAGGCTGAGCCCACAGCTACCCAAGGAGCCCACCGATGCACAGCTGGAGTCCGGGAGGCCAGGCCTCCAAAACTGGCAGAGATGGTGTTGATTTCAATCTGTTTCAGGGCTGGGGAGCCATCTGAACTTCGCTGGAACATGTAGTCTGAGCGGTTCAAGCCCAGGAACACAGTCTGTGGGGAAAACTGAATGTTGAAGACATCTGCCCAGGGGCTGAGTCTAAGGATCAGCCACAGAGTAGGCAGGTAGCATGAGTGCTATGTAGAAATAGGAGATATTAGCTAATGCTCTCAAATCCAGAGGATGTGCCAGAGAGGTGCCAGAGTCAGGCAGACCACTGAGAGGTACATTTCCACGAGACCAAGGCCTGAACCACATACTTGTAGTAAAAAGAAAATAAATACTAGATATGAAAAAGGCAGGTGTCAGACGGGGGAGGGGGTAGGAATGGTTACCTGAGCAATGCCTTCTTTCAGGACTTGCTTGTAGATGTCAAAGAGACGAGCAGTAAAGTCATCCCTTTTGATAGTGCTGAAGGAAGAAACACAGAACATTTTCCAAGACATATGGGACCTTACAGGTCAAGGAATGCCACTTCATTAACTGACACCAGAATCCTCTCTAGGTCTAATGGCAAAATATTCAATCCAATCTAATAAGAGAATGATGGCTAAGAATCTAGATTGAGGGTCAGGCGACTTGAGTTCCAGTTCCAGACTACTATTAGGCAACAACCTCAGAAAATCATTTCTATTAGTTTGCTCAACTGTAAAATGAAGGGAAAAATAATTATATAGTAGATTTGTGGTAAAGAATAAATGAGACATTACATGCAAAGAATAGAACATGTTCCTCTGGTCCCATGAAGATCCCCAAAATGGCATATGATATAACTATTCAATAATTGAACAGTTCTGATGTTTGGGAGGCTTTCTCACTGACCTACCGTTAACTTCCCATAGCTTCCCTTGTACTCAGGACATGCCTCCTTCTCTTCCTCCTTCCCTATTATGGCTCCAGGGCAATTATACCCTGTACTCCAATAAGATTTTTCAGATTCATACTTAATATCCCAGTTTTCTTCTTCAGTCATCATATGACATGACTTCCAGAGGCTTCCCTGTCTGGGTCCCCAATAGCTAGTCTTACAGTACTATGTACCTCTTTTTAACTAGTTTTTTTTTTTTTTTTTTTTTTTTTTTTTAGAAATAGGGTCTGGCTATATAGTTCACATGAGCCTTGAACTCACTATTTAGTGACCTTGAATTTCCATTGCTTCCTGCCTCAGCCTCCAGAGTTCTGGGATTATATACATGCACCATCATAGTTGGATTATGAACCTCTTTTATAGCACTGATTACAGTTGCAGCTTTCCTATTTATTTGTATGATCAGTGTCATTTCTAATATTTGCCCATAAACTGCATGGAAGGTGGGTCTTAGTCTGAGGCAGCTCATCACCACAGCATTGTGTGCTGCTGTGACATGTGACATGCAGTAGGGATCCAGTATGGTTTTCTAGAGCATCAAGAAAAGGCAATGAGGAGGAGTCCACAAGTCATTAACTCCACAGTTCTTGCTTCTCAAGATTCTGGGTAGACTTGGCCCCCTGACCAGGCCTGGCTTTCAGTCTCACATTATAGGGACCCTGCAGCAGAGCAGAGATGGGAACCAAGTAGCTCAGGCCTTCTCTGAGGTTGCTCTGTTCCCGAGGGTGAGGTCTCTTGCAGAGTGCTTCCTGGCCCTTGGTGAGGACAGTTCCCAGGTGGGCTTCAGCCTTCAGGGAAAGTGGGGCACATTTTTCCTTTTGTGATGAGGTGCTCCCCTTCAATCTAAAGTTCTTGCCTGCTGTTCTCCCTTAGGAGCCAGGGTTTGTGTAGGTGTTAGTAAGGAAAAAAGGAACAGCGAAGGTGGGGGTTGAAGAGAGGGCTTCAGGCAAAGTCTTCCACCTAACTGCATGGTCAGGGTAAAAGCCATAAGCCAGGCTGCTCACAGTTCCTACAACCCACAATTGTACAAAGCTAGGCTCATCCCCAGCGAGGAGGCAGTGGTAGGCGTTACACAAACACTGGGTTTTATGCTTTAAGTCAACACTTTCTGAACTTCTTGAAAATATGATTCCTTACAGCCACCTTCATGTCAGGAAGCCTTTTCTTTCCTTTTTTTTCTTCTCTTCTCTTCTTTTCTTTCTTCTTCTCTTCTCTTTTCCTTTTCTTTCTTGACAATGCCTTTCTAAATTGCTAAGTTGCCCAGGCTAGGCGGGAAATTGTGATTCTCCTGCCTCAGCATATATTATCATGCCCAAGGGTGTACATTTTGAAAAGATTTTTCTTTGCTAAAAAAATCTAGTTTTTATGGAAAAATTAATCAAAGACATATATGTATTATATGAAAATATACATAATAGTATTTATATGCTTAATTGTAAAATAAACAATTTGTTTATTCTATTTAATTCTAGTGACTTTCTTTTTTTGCGGGGGTTGTGGAGAAGGGGATTTCATAACTGTTTATCATTTGCTGTTTAGGATTGAACCCAAGGCCTCCAATATTCTAAAAAAGTACTCTACCACTGATTTACAACCCCAGACCACCTTAACTTTGGTAGTTATCTGCATGTAACTGGGGTTAGGTTAAAAGAGAATGCCCCTGACAAAGCTAAAACATTACAAAACTAGCCAAACGCCTGGAGCACAGGTCTTTCAACTCCAAGACCACATCTCCTCTTATTCTATTTAATTCTAAAATAAACCAAAACATTTTACTTATGCTAGGACCTGAAGAAGGAGTGGGGTGGGGTGAGGTAGATTATTCCTTGTGTCCTGGGTATGATGCAGTTTGCATCTTTTTTTTTTTTTCTTTTTCATTTTTATCAGTACCGGGGATCGAACTCACGACCACCTGCTTGCAAGGCAGGTACTTATGCCGCTAAGCTAAATCCCCAGCCCCCACAGTTTGCATCTTGAACTATCCAAAGATAAGAGACCAGCCGGGTGTGGTGGCATACACCTGTAATTCCAGAACCCCAGAAGATGAGGCAGGAGGATCATATGAGTTTGAGACCAACCTGGACTACATAAAATGAGTTCAGGTCCTGCCTGAAGTACACAATGAGACCCTATCTCAAAGACAGAGAGAGTTTGGGGGTTTAGCTCAGCAGCATAAGCACTTGTCTGGCAAGCATGAGGTCATGAGTTTGATCTCTGGTACCAAACAACAACAACAAAAAACCAGAGAGAGAGCGCTTGGTAATTTCAATCAAAGCGGAGGTGCAAGATGAGAAGGGTGGAGAGTGTCACAGAATCGCAGAATGTCAGCACTGGAGGAACCTTAGACTTGAGCCACCCTCTCACTATTAAATGAAGAAACTGAGGGCTAGGGAATGAAAGGGACTCGCTTGAGTCCATACAAACAGTAGTAGAACTAGAATTAGCAGCCAGCTTTCCAGACTCATATTATACCGCTTCTGGTTTCTCCTGTGGGGAGGCAGACCTCCACTCTACCAAGTCAGTGGACACATAAACACCTCATATCTCCCCAGTCTTCCAAACCCTTGCTTCTAGCAACTCCTAGCCCCTAGGTCTCCCCATGGGTACCTAGAGAGAGTTTGTTCCAGGAAAGCAGCGTTCTGGCTGACAGCATCCACTAGCACATTGAAGTCCATCTGTACAGCATAGGCTTGCTCCAGCAGGCTCTGGGGGACCAGTGAGGGGAAGAGCGTGAAAGGGGCGTAGCTCACCACCTGGTCAATGAGAGACAAGGGTAGAGCACCTGTGAATGATGTCTCTAACAAGAACAACAACAAGAACAACAAAAAGTACATAAATCCACCATATAATCCCGCAATAAAGATACTGTTATTAGTCACATTTCAAACTAAAAGGCACTGAGACAGGGTTTAAGGAACAGGTTCAGAAATATATTCAGCAATAGGTTCAGAAATATATTGGGTAAGAGATTTATATGGACTCAAGCGGGATTTGGGTCAGGATAGTTATTAACCACGCCTACAAAAGCTTCAGCTGGTTGCCACTCAAACCAGGGCTTCTCCTAGAAGCTCACATACCCATTCCCCAGTTTTCTAGCTAGGGACAGAGGGATAGTCTTGCTGGTAGGGCTGCAGCAGAAGTAAACTCTGGCTCCCTGAACAGAAGCCAGGAGTAACCAAGGTCTACAGTTCAGTTGCTCACTGGATTCGTTGGACTTTTTTTTTTTTTTTTCTTCTGTACTGGGAATTGAACCCAGGCCTTTACACTGAGCTACATCTCCAGCCCTTTTTTCTTTTTTATTTTGAGACAAGAACTTGCTAAATCAATAAGTTGCCCAAGTAGGGCTTGAACTTGTGATCTTCCTGCCTCAGCAGCCTATCAGAGTGCTGGGATCTCAAGCATGCGCCACCATATCAAATCTGGATTCTTTGGACTTTGACACAGTCAAAGTCAAGTACCATCTAAGGCACTGCTTCTGGGAGGGGAAAATGTATTCTGGGACAAATGAATTAGAACTTGGACAGAAATGATAAGAAATCCTGTAACCGACTTACAAAGAATTCCTGAGTTTAACTTTCATGTTAATATCAGTTTGCCATTATAGTGATACAAGTTATGGTGTTAAAACTTGGCATTTATAAGCCAGACATGGTGGCACATGCCTGTAATCCCAGACTAGAAGACAAAGGCAAAAGGATTACTGTGAGTTCAAGCCTAAGTTACATGGTAAGTTTAAGGCCAGCCTGAACTGCATAGTGAGACTGGGTCTTAAAAACAAACAACAGGGCCAGGGATTTAGCTCAGTGGCACAAGTGCCTGTGTGGCAAGCATGAGGTCATGGTTTCAATCCCTGGTACCAAAGAGAAAGCAAAAAACAAAAAACAACAACAACAGTGTCTGACACACAGTAAATAATAAACAATAGCTAAAATTATGCAGCATGCTGCCTGTATTTCCTTATAGAGCTGAAATTATTTAATTTTGTGTTGTGATACATTCTCCAACTAGACCTAGAATTCCAGAGGTTAGCACTTCTGACTGATCCACTTTACTGCCAAGTAGGGGACCAGGGAAAGATCTGAAATGACATCATGAAAGTATGCTTCCTACCTTTTTCTGGGTTAGAAATTTCTTTGAGAACTGTGCCTTTTCTAGTTAGGTCCTATAAATTCCCAGAAAGTTTTAGAGCTTCATATACTATCTATTTACTAACAGGAGAAATAAAAGCTTGAAAGGGAAATTATTTCGTCCTATGTTCAGATAATTTGCAAGATCTAAGTTCAGACCCAGGCAATTCTGTTCCCAAAGCAGTTGGCTGGAGCTAAGGATATAGTTCAGTGGTACAAGCATCTGCCTGGCAAGCACAAGGTCCTAAGTTCAATTCCCGGTACCAAAACAAACAAACAAACAAATTTTAAAAATCGGCTGGCCTCAGGCACATGAACTTCAGCAAATACTGAGTGTGGATATCCCACATCCTGGCTCTGTAGGGACCAATAATATGAATGCTTTTAAGGTATATTGAGTTTTTTGAAAGGCAATTACAGAACTTGTCTAGTATACTTCCTTGTGTACAAAGTGGGAAAGGAAATAACTATTTACTTGTGAATAAACTACCTGAAAGAATTAAGACTGCTAAAACACAAGCTGTCTCCAGGACAGAGAAGTTAGGCATTAAGGAAATACGGAAAGGAGGGTTAACATATAAACTCTTGTAGCTTCATAATTTTAAACCATGAAAATGTTTTACCTAGTCACAAAGTAAAAAAAAAGTTTTGTTTCCTTTTAAATGATGAGGGTATTTTTCTTCCTCCTCCTCTTGGGGACTGCAGGTGCAAGCCACTGCAGCTGGCTAAATGATGGAACTTTTTTTAAAGATATGGCTTAGACTTAGCAGTTCTACTTTTACATAACAATCCTAGAAAAACAACATACACTTGTGCTCAAACAGGCCAGGTATGTGAATGTTCCTGTTGTGCCACCTGTAATCATAAAAACATTAGAAGTCACCTCGACAGCCATCAATAATGGAAAGTTAAACTGTGACCCATCCAAATCTGGAGCATCAGAATGCAGTTGACTCTTAACAGAAGGCAACAGAAAGAGTTCAAAGAGAGACTGTTAAGTGGAAAACAAAAACATATCATAGAATAGTAGGTATGATATAATTTGTTTAAGCTACATGCATCTATATACACATATCCATGTATATAAATACACACATACCTGAAAGGATATATCACAACCCAGTAACACAGACAGTAGTATGATTGGGGGTTTACTAAATAATAGTTCCTTGGATATAGTGCTTTAAGTAAATTATCTTCTAATTTTTTTACCTACCCAGTTGGTTCAACCTATTATTAACCTTCCACAGATCTGAAGAAGGTGCAGCCAAGAAGTCAAATAACTTGCCTAAATCACACTTCAAACCCCAGATTTAAATTTGATTACTCCAATATGCTGCTCTTTACATACTTTCAGAGATCAAGTTTAGCCATGGAATAAAAAATAAAAAATAAAGTGAAAAGGCCATGCTGTAAACCAACAGAGCTGCCCTGAGCTGGGTAGGGACCACACAGTGGGCGGTGGGATCTGAGCAGTGTGGACAGTGCTGGGGGTGGCAGTACTTACGGTGGAGGAGCTGGGTTCTTGCGCAGTCCTCAGCAACACTCCCTCAGCCAAGGCCCGGTCCACAGCTTGCTGAGCCAGCACCTCCAGCTGATGCTCATCCTGCAAGAGGTTCTCCCAGCTGCTGTCCATGTCAACCTGTGACAGAGAGCTTTGTAACAGGTGGCCTAGGGCCCAGCAACCTCTGAACCTGGTTGGTGGCCACTCCTAATACTGTGGAATCCCAACCAGTTCCCATGAAAAGACGGTGTGGTACAGGAGAGTGGTCACTGGCTGGTTTCAGCTCTTAACTTCAGTTCTTAACAAACAGACAGCTTGACAGAGTTTTCCCAAGGTACAGCAACGGCACCATTGTAAGGAAGTGGAGGCCCACAGAGATGAAAATAACTTGCCCTAAGTATGACTGGAAAAGCCTGGACTTCCAACTCAGGTCCCAACCCAGTACTTTTCATGGAGAAAGAGGCTGCAGAAACAAAGTGAAACAAGGGAGATGGAGTACATTATTGATTTTCCATCATGGCTGAACATTCTGGGTTGCCTGGGGGAAAAATAGAGACTCCAGGGATCACCCACAGCAATTCTGACTAAAGTGGTCCTAAATTTGAAGAGTTTGAGGACCTGTATTTTAAATAAATTTTTACAGGATAGGAACAAGTTGAATATCTCACTCCAGCAACTCATGCCAACAGATCTCAAATAAACTGCATAAGAGGTAGAAAATGAGTCCTACAGACAATGTGAACTCCTTTCATGCTAATCAGAAGCAAACTGGCAAGCAGGAAATGATTATATTCTATTTATGGACATCTATCAGCAGGGCAGAAAAAGATGGCAAGTATTTTTGAGAAATCACTTTATCAGGATAGAAATAACAAACCCAAATACTCAATGTAATAGGAGGAAGAGTCTGACTGACTGTTCAGAGACATACAGAGATGTACCAACTCACATGTTGTTACTGATTCACTTTGCAGCAGGTTGCAGAGTTTTAGGAAGACTTGAATAAAAATCTGGAAATACTAGTCGCTTTGTTTTACTCTATGGTCATTTAATTTTAAGGACAGAATATGGCTGTCCAAATCAGTGGTCTCCAGGAAGAGTTGGTGAAAGAAACCTCCATCACAACCAGCTTTGTCCCCCCTCTCCTCATAACAGAGCTGGCATTAAACCAATTATACGAGTCTGCCTGCCTCAGCACAAAGTTTTAAATGAATGAACATGTGATCTCAAAAGAATCCTGACAGCAAAACTATTGGGTTACCGGCAGATAATAATGGTAAAGAACAAGGTTCTGGAGTCAGACAGATCTGGGTTAGAGCCCCATATTATTACTTCTTTTATAAGTAAAAAGTGTGGATTAAATGAGAAAAAACTGTGACAAGTGTCTCAGCATGTTGGGAGCTTGTATTAGTCCATTTTCTTTTACTATAATGAAATACCTGAGGCTGGACAACTTCATAAAGAAGAGTTCTATTTAGCTCAGTTTTGGAGGGTCAAAGACAAGCTAACTGGTGAGGATCTTACTGCAGCTGGCACTACAACGAATGTCAGTGAGGGGGAGCCACAGAAAGTGACTTAGGTGTCAGGCTCATTCTAATAATTAAGGGCCCACAAGACCTATCTTAATCAATTCTTCCAATTGGCAGGCAGTTCTCTAAGTGACCAAAGGATCTCCCACTAGGTCTTACCTCTTTTTTTTTTTTTTTTTTTTTTTTTTTTTTTTTTTTGGTCTTTTTCCTTTTTATTGGTACCAGGGATCGAACTCACGACTGCCTGCTTATAAGACAGGCGCTTATGCCGCTGAGCTAAATCCCCAGCCCCTAGGTCTTACCTCTTAAAGGTCAAACCACCCCCCAACACTACCACACTGGACACCAAGCCCCTCAACACAGGAACCCTTGAGGGTGCACTCACACCATATCCAAACCATAGCAAAATCATACGTGGAAGCTTGAGGGAGGGGTGGATGGAAACTTGTCAGCAGTCACTCAGCAGCCTGGTGACAGAGCCACAACTAAAAACATGACACTGACACTGACACTGACATTTGACCAATGAAACCCTTGATTTTCACAACTCTAAGTTTCCAACATCTGCATGCTGCCGGGTCTTTGGTGGGCAAAGACTGATTTACATTTAATAATTGAACCCTGATTAGGTAGTGGAAACATAGAAGAAAATAAGACGTAATCACTATGTAAAGGGCTAACTGGACCCTTTTTCTCATTCCATAGACTCTGCCTATCTTGTGATTTTGTTTCTCCTTTGCTGATGACACTCAAATCTGTATTTTCACATCAGTATTTTCTTGATCTCCAAACTCGAATATCCACTGCTTCTAGGGAGTCTCCACAAAACCATAAAAAAACTTCGTCGTTTCCCCAAAAATCTGCTTCTCCAGAACCTCACTCTGGCTTCCTGTGTACTTCTTTCCTTCACTCCACTCTTCTCCAATCCTGTGAAGTCAGCTGCCTGAATGCATAGCTTCGAACTCTTTTTTTGTCTGTTTCCAAGTTAGCAGTCAAGCCCTCCCCATCCTCATTTATTCCCTAGGCACTAAACAGATTGAGTAAAGCATCTTCAGTGACCTAAATATGCCACATTCAGGTTTTTTCAGGTGCTGTTTTCTCTTTGAGATATTGCTCACCACTCCTGGATTTAGTTTTGGAAGTTGTTCTTCTCTAGAGATTCTACAGTCCATACTTTTTTCTCGATATCATTGGGATAGCATTTGCCTTGACCACGTCTCTACATAGTATCACTGCCTAGCAGTATATTCAGCGAAAGTTAAATAAATGAATCACCAAAAGCTTAAAACGCCCACATGTAAATCCGGTCGGACTTTATCCTGAGGGCATGGCCAGCGCGACTGGGAGTCTCCACACAACCATAAAAGAATTTGCCAGGATGCGGGGCAAATGTCTAGGTTTGCCCACTTGATGGCTCTATCATTCATCTTGAACAAAGTTTAGTCCTATCTATCCCACTCACTGTGTTTTAGCGCTTTTTGATTTTTATTTTTTGGGGGGTTTACTCCATCCTTTCTTCTAACTCTGACTCTAGTCTCACTAGCGCTATGTCCTCTACACTAACCTGATCTGGAAGCGAGAGATCAGGAAAATCTAGATTCAACACGCACCAACCCAACCCCCTCACTAGACACAAGTTTGTTTCCCCAGCCAGTGATGTGTTTCAACTACAAGATCTCCCGGTCTCCAGCGTTCCAATTCCTCCCTAGACCCCTCCCTCACATCTTTCCTCCCTAGGAAACGTGACCCTCGCCAGCCGCCGTTGCCGAGCATCAACCTACTAGTTTGTCGTCCGGCCGCCCGCAGCACTCAGGGCCCTTGCGCCGTTACCAAGGCTCAGGGGGAGGGGCTTTAGGGCAGCCAAATGCGCTTGCGCGGAACGCCCTCAGCGGGTTTAAGAAGTAGGGCGGGGGAGAGATCAAGGCCTGTGAAGCTGGACGGCGGCCGGGAAGGGGCAGTCCGTGTGAGGGCCACCTTGGCTTTAAGGGTGCGTCGGCTGCACTCATGCATATCGGGCCTTTGCAGATGTGGGGGAGGCCAGGCTGGGTCTGTGGGGTGCCATGGGTGTGCTTAGTTCTATACGGCGTGAGAGCCGGCGACATTCAGTGTAAGACAGGGAAACTTAATGCTCTGATTGGGATAGTCAAGTTAGGGACACAGTTGACAGGGATAGTGGTAGGCCCAGAGATGGACAGAGACTGGCGCACAAGCTGGCATAGCACGTTAGGAGCTGAGCAAGTGTTAGAACTCAGGCTCTTCCCCAGCCCTGTGAAGTCCGAGAAAAACCTCCCTGGTTTTTCTCAACTGGGACAGCAACAGGGAAAGCAAATGTAAGCATTTTCATTTTCCTGAAACTCGGAAGTCAGTACTGTTTGATAGTAACCCAGTGTCTCTTGTACTCCTTCAGTACCACTGGCATCGGTATCTGGAACAGTTTTTTTAGATTCACGATCCTACCTCCACCCTCACTCCTTGGCAGTGCCTTAACTGTTTTATGAATTGCCTGATAAGAACTTTAATTTTTTGTTTTTGTTTTTTTGTACCAGGGATCGAACTCATGACCTCATGCTTGCCAGGCAGTCCTTATGTCACTGAGCTAAATCCCTGGCCAACGATTTTAAATTTAAATGAAATGTATCAGTCTAAGCCCTAGAGAATTAGCCATGCATAAGACACAACACCTGCTTTCAATTTGATTAAGAAGGTAAATAGACTGAGTAGGGTGGCCCACACCTATAATCCTGGCACTTGGGAAACTGAGGCAGGAGGATTCCTATGAGTTGGAGGCCAACCTGGACTATATACTGAGACCTTGTCTATAAAAAAAAAGAAAGATAGTAGAAAGTACTTTTCTGAAGGATTTAGGGAAAACTTTCTGGATCTTAAATGCATAAGTGGTGAAGGAGATACAGATTGAAGAATGCTTCAAGTGGCAAGACCAAAAGCAACAAAGGCATATAATCCTTAGTGTTTCAGGGCTTATTTTGTTTTACAGATAATGAGTTGGTGTAGGAAGACCTGAAATTCAGAGCACAATATTAGGAGCTCAGTTTTGGAGAGGTAGCCTTGGATGTCGGGTTAAGGAGTTTGGTGGTTATTCATTGGGCAGAGGGGCTGGCTAAGGGTTCTAAAGAGAGAGATTCTCTAGAGAGAAAGATGCAGTTGCTTTTGTGTGTTAGGCTAGTTACAATGTGGCAAACAGTTTGGAAATGGGAAGACTAGGGCCAGAGAGATGAGAGATAGTTGTGAAATGGTGAGGCTGAACTAACCCATGGCTATGGTAATGGGAAAAAGGGACTACAGATTAAAGAGAGTTTCAGAAGGGAGAACTCTGACTAATTATAAATTAACCCAGGAATGAAGGTCCTTTCAGTTCCTTAGATAAAGCATGCACAAGACAGACTGAGCCCTCTAATCCTCTTGTGTGGATGAAAGCAATCTAGTTATTGCCAGAACACGTTTGCTGATGCTTTTTCCTTGTGTTCTTCTGCACGTTACTGGAATACGAAGCAGTACTTACTAGAATAAGTCCGAGATAACAGAAAAAGGCCGTTGTATTAACCACGAACAAAGAAAGCTATTTCTAGAGCAGCAAGAAATTAAAAATTAAAATCAGAACACATGACCCAGAGTTCTCTGTACAGGTTCTCCTCTCCAAGATGGGTGTCCAGTGACATATATCAGGTGTCCTTTGGAGAGATTTGAGGAGGTTCCCAGACCTTACCACCTCTCTGGTTGAATCCCCTCATATTCAGTCAGGTAAGATGGCTTCATTTCCATGGTGGAGGTGGGATAGCTCAGAAGTTATGTGATTTATCCATGATGACTCTATTTGTGGTGGGACTAGGCCTTTCAGCAAGACTTTGGCTTTCCTGCTTCCTTTACCTGGATGTGTACCCCTGGCGTGACTGGCTCTCTGTCATTCAGAGGTTGCTTCCTTAGATGCCTTCACGATGTTACTACACTTTGTTGTAAGTTTTCTTAGTGCCTGAAGTTGTTACTTTTATATAGCTGTTGATTCATTTTACTGGAATGTGAGCTCCATCAGAATAGGGCCAGCCCATTTGGTTCACCACTGTGTTCCCTAGCACCCAAAATAGTGCCTGCCACAGAGTAAATGCTCAATATTTGCGAATGGTGAAGCAGGTTGGGGAAGGAAGAGTGGAAACTTGACATTTAGTGAAAGTTTAGGATGTTTCAGGTACTTTGTACAAATCCTATCATTTGATTGCCTCACAATCTTTCAAAGTAAATACTGGGTGGATAAGAATTATGCTAAGGAGGTTGTCAGTAATTGTTACTTTTGACACTTAAGGCTCTTTTTAAATCTCCATCAGACACAAACTTTTGTACATACAGTGTGGAGGAATTCACAGGTCTACTCAGGGATCTCAGATCAAGAAACCCAGAATGAGGGACCTTGTCCAAGCCTTTATGGCCGCAAGCTTTGCTGGTTTTTACTCTACAGCAAGGAAAGATTTCATTTAGTGTATTGAGGAAACCTGCTGAATATTCTGGAGCAGATGAAATGATGCACTGAGCCTTTATTGTCTCAGTTCTGGATTGAAATCCTGACTTTACAACCTAGCAGTGCAACTATGAGCAAGTCATCTCACCTCTCTGAACCCTACTTGCCTTGATTTCAAAATGAAATCTATTTTTTTCCTAATAATAATTGCTCTTTATTGATTTGATCACTAAGTTCCAGGTACTTGGCTAATGATTATGGTCATTACATCATTTTCATCGCAACCCTATGAGGTGGTACTGTTACCAGCTCAGTAGTATTATGGTCTCCATTTTACAGCTGGGGGAATGAAAGATGGAAGAGATGTCCTGACTTGCCAGAGATTGCACAGCTTGACACCGGTAGTCATTGTGGTTCCCCAAATTGACTTTGGGATGTGACATAAGCTCAGGCTTCCCAAAGTCTACTGTTGAATCCACTGTAGTGTCTGGTCTAGGGTTAAGTATGAATCAGACGGAAAGAAAACAAACAAACAACAAACAGGGCTGCGCTGCAGTGTGGATGGAGACTGGTCCCCTCATGTTGTGCCTTGCCTTTGCCCCTGTGAGTGCCTCTCTCCATGTCTGCCTTGGGTATGATTGGAGCATCTCTTCTGGCCCCAATTCTGCATCAAATGTGGTCTGCATCTGTGCACATGACTGTTCTCTTTTTAGTGATGACATCACTTTGCCTGGCAGCATGGTTTTCGAGGCTGTCTCCCCACCTGGCTGTGGGCCACAGCTTTGGCCATTCAGAGTGAGATTTCTCTGTCTTCCCACCTTTAGCAGGGTCCTGGCCCAGGGTTGCTGCTCAGGAAATGCCTGTGGAATTAAAGTGAGGACTGTCTCGTGTATTGAGGATTTACCATACGCCAGGCCTGTCCCTGCCACTTTATAGGTGCTATGTCATTTATACTCCTGCAGTAATCCTAAGAAGGAGCAGTTAGTATCCTTATTTTATTGGGAAGAAGCAAACTAGAAGGGGCTGGGGATTTAGCTCAGCGGCATAAGCACCTGCCTTGCAAGCAGGCTGTCGTGAGTTTGATCCCTGGTACCGATAAAAAGTTAAAAAGTTTAAAAAAAAAAAAAGAAGCAAACAAGGAGTTGGAGTTTGCTTTAGGCCCACTTTCAGTGGCTGATGGCACTAGAACTGGTTCTAGGTGCTTTTGCCATGCATGGTGAACTCTTTAGGAGTTTTTGGCTGGCTAGGCAAGACATACTTCTAGGTTAAGATCCTTGAAGGCCTGCTCCCAAACTTCTCATTTTATCCATGGACAAAGAGAAGCCCAGAAAGGACAGATGACATTCTGATAGCATCTTTTTTCTTCAATTTTCATTTGCTTTTGGGGTCTGATTTTAGTCATCATCATATCACCCTGATAGGTCAATCCAGTCAGTACTCGGTAAATACATTTAAATTTTATTTATTTTGAAAACATTGAGAAAGATATAGATTAGTGTAACAAATGCATGTCTAGTATACAGAAAAATAAAACATTGGTAATATAGTAGCACCTCTTATCCATGGGGCATACATTCTAAGACTCAGCATATGCCTAAGTCCATAGATAGCACTAAACTCTCTCTCTCTCTCACTCTCTCTCTCTCTCTCTCTCTCTCTCTCTCTAATGCATACATACATTCCTTGATACAAATTTAATTAGTAAATTGGGCACATAAGAATTTTTTTTTGGATTTTGGGGTATGTGGGTTTTTAAAAATTTTTACACATTAGTACTACATAGTGATTACCTTCACTGTGGGGAGTGGAGAGTAGGTTTATGTACATAACATATCCTAATTCTTTATATTCTCTTTGTCCTCCCCTTGCTCCCTCCTCCCTCTGTCTCTGGATTTTCTTCCCATTTTCAGGTCTGTTCTCCCTGTTTTCTATTATATTTTATTTTGCTTTTTAAATTATTTATGCTGTTGAGTATGTCATCTAAGAGAAGCTATGTGATGTTTAAGCTTGCATGTCTGATTTCATAAACATCTATTTTTCTACAAATGACTCAAATTTATCCTGATTTATGGCAGAGTACTTACTACTCCCTTGTGTATAAATGCTGCATTTCCTTTATCCATTCACCTGCTGATGGATACATAGGCTGCTTCCAAGAGTTAGCTATTGTGAGTTGTGCTGCTCTTGGGTATGCATGTGTCACTGTAGGATGATGTCTTTACCTCTTTTGGGAAGATACTTAGAATGGAAAACTTGGTCAAACAGAATTTCTAATTTTAGTTTTTTGATGAATCTCCATGCTGATTTCCATAGTGGTTGTGCTGGTTGACATTCCCACTAACAATGAAAAAGAGGGGCACTATAAGAGATTATTGGTAATAATAAATGATAAAATAGGACAATTATAATATATTGCAATACAAGTTGTTTAAAACTTATTTCTTAGTTCTTTATTTCTGAAAAATTCTGTTTATTATTTTAAAAACATGTTTGACTGTAACCACGTATAACTGAAACCATGGAAAGTAAAAGCCTGGATATGTGGGTGCTGCTGTGTGCCCCTCTGGGGCTGAACCTCCCCACTTCATTAAAGACTCCTAAATTTGATGTGTACTATATCTCTGCATCTTTTTGCTTTTTATGTGGTGTAGGATTAAATTTAGAGTCTTGTGCGTGCTAAGCATATGCTCTACCATTGAGCTATATCCCAGCCTCCTATGCAGCTCATAAACCATAAAATTTACCATTTTAATAAAAAGTATGTAACTCAGTGATTTTTAGAATATTTAAAATATCTATGTACAATCATCACCACTGTCTAATTCCAGAACATTTGCATTACCCTGTAAAGATGCCCCATTAGCAGTTGTACATCCTTCTTCCCTCTCCCTAGGCCCTGAAAAACAGTAATTTACTTAATGTCTCCAAATTTGCCTGTTTTCTGGAATCATACAATGTGTTGCCATTTGTGACTGGTTTTCTTTCATTTGGCATGTTATAGCACAAGTCAGAACTTCATTCCTTTACCTTTTATTGCATCTAAATGCCAGTCTTTGGACATTCATTTTTCAGTTGATGATATTTGGGCTGTTTCCACTTTTTGCTACTATAAATAATTCTATTATGAACCTTTATTTACAGATTTTTGTGTGAATTTCATTTTCAGTTATCTTGAGTATCTTACTCAAGAAGTGGAATTTCTCAGATAGTAACTATATGTTTAACATTTGAGGAATTTTTAGTTGTTTTCCAAGGTGACAGCAATGTATGAGAGTTCCAGCTTTCTTTTCTTTTTGGTTTTGTTTTTTTTCTGAGAGTCTTGTTCATAGTTCAGGCTGGCCTTGAACTACTGTGTAGCCTGGCTGGCCTCAAACTTGGCGGTCCTTCTGCTCTGGCCATTCACACCACACCTAACTCAAAGTGCTCCACTTTTCATATTCTAATCAGTATTTGTTGTCTGATGTGGATCATCATACTTGGTATAAAATGGTATCACATTTGTGGTTTTTTCTTACATTTTCCCAATGATTAATCTTGAACATCTTTTCATGTGCTTATTAGCCATTTGTGAATCTTACTTGTAGATTCTATTCAAATCTGTCACCTATTTTTAAATTGTTTCTTTATTGTTGAGTTATAAAAGTTCTTTACATATTCTAAATACTAAATTCACTAGATACATGCTTTGCAAATAGTTCTGGAATCCTGTGAATTATTTTTTAAGTTTCTTGGTAGTGTCTTTTTTTGGGAATGAGGACAGTATCTCATTATGTAGTTCAGGCTGGCCTTGAACTTGCTGTATAGCCCAGACTAACCTTGAACTCCAGGTGATCCTCCTGCCTTAGCTTCCTGAGAGCTGGAATTATAGGCATGTATCACTATGCCTAGCTTGATAGCATCTTTTGAAGCACACATGTTTTCAATTTTGATGAAATCTAATTTGTCTATTTTTACTTTGGTTGGTTTTCTTCAAGCATCATATCTAAGAAACCATTGCTATTCAAGTATTGCAGATTTATACTATGTTTTTTTTCTAGGAGTCTTTCTAATTCTTACATTGAAATTCTTGATTTGGGGGCGGGGAATTTAGCTCAATGGTGCAGTTCCTGCCTAGCAAGCATGAAATTCTAAGTTTGATTCCTTGTACCCAGAGGAAAATAAAAATAGAAATAAATTCTTGATTCGTTTTGAGGTAATTTTTGTATATGGTCTGAACTAGGTTCTGTGCATTTTAAATCTTGTAATAGGTGTTTCTTATCAAGACATGATACTGTTTTTCATACTATTTGGACTATAATTGGTGTACTGTATATATTCTTCTGCAGCTTGCTTTTCTCATCCATTTTAATGTCAGGAGAGTCATCCATGTAGATAAGGGTAAACCTAGTTCATTTGTTTCCACTGTTCTACAGGTTTTATTGCATTAAAATACCATATTTTATCTGTTGATTCATCTATGAACAATCCTTTGGTTTGTTGCTAATATTTTTCTGTGCATAAAATATTACTCTAGTAGGTTTGTCCTTATGTGAAAAGTTCATGACCCTATTCATATTCAGCCAGATATCTTAAATAATGTAAAATTTTTCCTGCAAGTGGTTTTATTTACTAATTTGTACTACATCTTCACCAAAACTCAGGGGTTTTGTTGTTTTGCCAGTCTGGTGGTTGTGAAATGATCTCATTATGATTTCCCAGATTAATAGCAAAACTCACTTTTCATTAAATATTTTGCATGGTTTGGACAGATGGATATTTGAAGACAGCTCTTTGATAAGAAGCTAACGCTGTCCTCTGCCTATGAATGGAGGGTGGCAGGGCATGGCCTAGATTGTTGACAATCTGTAGAGAGACAGGGGTATTAGGGAACATTGGGACAGGCTGCCAACTCTGTGTGGGAGAGAACCATTGTCACCTTGAAACCAGTGATGGGAAAAGGTGGAGTCCTGCCCTTCTTTCAACCTGGACCTTCACAGAAAGAAGAAGGGGCTGCAGAGAAAGCAAAGCTCGAAGAGAATTCCCTAAGGATAGGAGTAGGACCCACAGTCTTAGGAATAATCCTTTTCTTCCTCATGCTCTCCGTATTGGTGAGATACATACTTTCCTTGTTTATTCTACTGAGTTTGGTGATGCTGATAATAAGAAAGGTAATACTCATATACAGGACACTTTTATATGATATTGTAGGCACTTTTTCTTTTAAAAAAAAGTATTAGTTTTTTAAAAAAATAAGGGAAAAAAATGAGGGGCCAGGGGTTTAGTTCAGCAGTATAAACACCTGCACCTGCCTGGCAAGCACAAGGTTATGAGTTCGATCCCCAGCACCAAAAAAAAAAAAAAAAAAAAAAAAAAAAAGTGTTATTTAATTCCTTATGAGACAGGTGCTATCTCAAGAGACAGAGTCCCTGAAGGTCTATAGGAAGACAGCCGGACTCCAGAGCTGTTAGCACTGCAATGTATTGTTAGCCTGGCGTAGCTGAACCCACCCAGGCTCCAGTGAAGAAAAGGAGTTTCGATGTTAGCAGGGTCTGATGAGAGGACAGCAAGGAACAGAGAGGCCCATAGAGAGGATTCTTGAGAGCAGTTGCCCCATCCCAGCAGCCTCTTCAGCAAGCACCTGGAACTGTCTTTTCTGTGCATGGACCCACGTGAGCTGCTGGGGAGCAAGTGGAATCTGCCTGCTCCTGAATCTCAAGAAAGACTGGATCTTGTTGGGGAGAACAATGATAAATAAGAAAGTTTAGCCATAAATGTAATAAGTGTAAAAATTGGGATAGATGATACAGAAAGGGAAAACATTCAGAGAAAAGACATTATTTCCCTAATACCTTACTTAACTGTCCTCAAGGGAAATCCCTTTGAGGAGTGACATTGGAGCTGGTACCTAAAGGATAACAGGGAGGTAGCCATGCCCCAATTTGGGGAAAGAGGCCAAGTGGAAGGAATGGCAGATACAAAGTCCCCGAGACAGGAAGGCACTTGGTGTGGTTATAAACTCCCAGAAAGCCAGTGTAGTTGGAATGGAATAAGCGAAAGAGTAGAGCTGCCCAAGATGAAACTGGGCAGTTGGCGAGTCTCGCTGTTGCTTTGTGCTGGGACCAACAGACAGGTCTGTAGCTCATATGTCTAAGCAGGTCCAGAGATTCCATGAAACTCTTCTTGCTTACCCTCTGGATTGGGTGTTAGCATACTTGTAACTCAGTGATAATAACCTGGTCTGTGAAAGAGGGTGGGGTAGGAAAGCTTTTGCCATCTGTCCAAAACAAAAACTTGGAAGCTAAATCCTACTAACCTCTTGGTGAGTTGAAGGATGAGTGGCCTTAGCCACCGGGCACAAGGGAGAAGGCAGCACCTTAAACTGAGGGTCATCTCCTATCCTTCCACAGTTAAACAACTACACAAACTGTGGTGTATCCATACTACAAATAAAAAAAAAAAGGAGCAAAATTGATATAAGAAACAGTCCAGAAAACTGTACTGACTTTAAAAAGCTAATATCAAAAGATTATATAATGTATAATTTCATTTATATCCCATTTTGAATAATTTTAGGCATGAAGGATAAATTGATGATTGCCAGGGTTTAAAGGTGGTAGGGAAATTGATACAATAAAAGGGCAACATATTTTTATTGGCCTTATTCAATATGTTGATGGTTATGGTGGTAAAAGTAATGAAACTATATAGAAGTTAAAATGTGTGTGTAGTTGTGTGAGCATATGTAAAACTGGGAAAATCTGAACAAGATTGCTGAATTATGTCAGTGTCAATATAGGGTGTGTCACTTATAACTGCATGTGAATATACAATTATCTCAATAAAAATTTCAATTAATAAGTAAAATTTGGCCAAGCATTGTGGCACATGCCTGTAACCCTAGCACTCAGAAGACTGATGCAGGAGGATTTCTGGGAGTTCAAGTTCAGCCTGAACTACATAGTGAGACCTTGTCTTAAAAATAAATAAATAAATAAATAAAATTTGGAGCTGGGTGTGTTGGCAAATGCCTGTAGTCCTAGCACTCTGGGAGGCTGAGGCACGAGGATCACATGTTTGAGTCCAGCCTAGACTACCTAGTGACTCAGGATGTGCTTCAGTCCAAAAGCCTGGAGTTTAATCTCTGGTACCATAGGGGGAAAAAAAGCTCAGAGCAGTAAGTAGAATAGAGATATTGGTATTTTTTCAATCAAGGTACATTTAATATCAAGAATGTTAACACAAAGTCCCCAAAGCAATGAAGGAACATATTCCTCCACTGATACTAAAGATAATACTTTTTTAAAATATGCTTGGTGAATGAGATGGATTTTCATTAAGTTCACTACTGAAAAAAATGCAGTGAGTCTCTTTATAGCCAATTTCCTTATACAATCTAGTTGTGACATGAGTGTGTATAATACTTTGAACAGTTTAAGCCTGAAATTTGATATCATATCTTTGCATTTGTACAGTCCTTAGTTAAGATTATCTATAGTTTTTGCAGCCATTCAAAGAACAAACCATAAAAAAACCATTAATTAAAACCTCATTAACTTAGGCCCCATTAAATAATATAGCACCCTAAGCTAAATGGTTAATACTTTTTTATACTGTACTGATGTACTTTATACTGATGTCTGTTATTTTATTCTCTCATGATTATTAAAAGTGATTCTTAAATAAAATTCTTTCAAGGCAAAATTCACCACATTTGTTTTGACCCAGAAGTTCAACAATAGTCATGAAGTCCAAAGTTGAGCTATGAACAAGTCATGTTATTGGCAAAACAGTCCTTTAGGTCACCATGCTCAAGATTGACAGCAATGCATATCCCGTTTTTGCATTTTAACTGGAATTTTACCTGTTCAAGTGATGATTTAAAACCTCTTAGGTTTTAGGCTTCTAGACTGTCTGAAGACACATTGTGCCACAGACTAAAGACTTCTGTTTCTCCCTCTATTTTCTTATAACAGAAACATCTCTCAAGTGTCTACGTGTTCTAGAAGAGGAATTTTTTAAAAGATGACTTCAGGATAGTCTGATGGTCTTGGAAGTAGCAAATAAAACAGCTAAAACACAAGATTTGTCTGGTAAGTTTTGCATTAACCATCACAAGCTGGACAGTATAAGAATATGGCTTTTCTTGGCTCAAAAAGTTTGCATCTTGGTATGGAAATGAGTACTCAACTGTATGACCACTGCTCTCTCATAGTGAGACTGTCAGGGCAGGCTTGACTGGGGAGTATGATTTATTTCAGGCACTCAGTTCATTTTGGGCTTGTACCTATTTATCTTCAGTCTGTCCCAGTTCACCTTTCATTTTTAGGAAAAACAAATTGATTGTTGTGTCTGATTGATCTCAATTGGGTAACACTCAGTGCTGGACTTACTTGCGAGACTGGATTTGAGTAGTACACTTTGGCGTCTCTTGTTCCTTGGTGGCATTACAAGAATGTTTTCCTCCTGTGCATCCACTACTGCTGTTGTTTTGCTAGCTTTTCTTCAGACTTCCTTAAGCCAGTTATATCATTTGAATTAAGATCTGTATATTTGAATTAAGATCTGTATATTTGCCCTCCATAGCTTGACCATATATTTCATATTGTCTTTATCTTAGAATTAACTTATCTTGTCCACAACTTTAATTTCTGTTTTAGTCAGTCAAATATTTTTGAAGAAGAAGGTTTTGTTGGTCATCTTGAATCCCCTGCATACCCCTGGTGCCCCTAGTCACCCAGGCCAAGGCTGTACTGTCCACCTCTGAATCCAACACACTCTTCCCACCTGCTTTATTTGCAGGTTTTGTTACCACAAAATGGCACTGAGGAAAGAAACAGATATTTATAATAAAAGTTTTAACTCATGAAATTCTGAGGACTGTGTGTGAAGAGGCTGTTGTCTTTCAGTTGACAAAGTTCAGCTTCACAAGAAGGTGAGGCATATGCCCTGAAATGTGGGAGGAAACAGGGTCACCTAGAGGATGCTCAGAATAGAGATGTGGAGCCGGGGATTTAGCTCAGAGGCGTAAGTGCCTGCTTGGTAAATGTGAGGTTGTGAGTTTGATCCCCGATACCAAAAAAGCAGAGATGTGACTCTGCTATATCTCTCAGGTAGGTTTCCCACCTTAACTTTTGGAGCCTCTCTCTCTGCCCCTGTACTGCCGGATTGACCGTGATGGCCAGAAAAAGGGCCGAGCCACAGCTACCCCGCCCTTCCACTCTACCTCTAGTTGGTCTTCTACTGAGGACAGGTGTTCTTCCTCTCCATGCTCCATTCCGATAGGTGGGGCTATGGCCCTCTCCCTCAAAGACTAAGTTATTCTTTGTTACCAAGTATGTGTGCCTTGGTGCCTGTCTCCCCTCACCAATCTTAGACTCTCGGACCTTATTGGGGAGTCTGGACCCAGTTCCAGTCTAGGGCCATTAAAGAGTGATAGTCAGACCCAGGCATGGCCTCAGCTTTGGCACTGATTTGTGGGGTGGGGTTGGTGTAGACTTAGAAAATTCTAAGATTTTCCTTCCATATGTTGGACCTTTCCTTTAGAATGTTTGCCGCCCTGGGCACTTATTGAGAATTCTGCCCACAGGTGACAGATCCAAGGCTTCCTAACCACAGTACTGGAGTGTACATACAGTCACAGCCTCCCCTCCTCACACTGTTGACTTTTTAGAGAAAGATCTCACTGTGTAGTTCATGGTGGTCTTGAACTCATGGTGTAGTCTGTGTTGGCCTCGAACTCACAGTGATCTTTTGCCTTCTGGAATGCTATGATTACAGGCATGCACGACCTCACTTGGCTCACACTGTTGACTTCTTACCAGGGGCTAAACACTGTATTTCAGTTATTTCTCTCAGTAGTATTACAAGGCAGATACTCTGTATATTCATTTTGCAGAGAAGGAGCCCAAGGTGAAGGGACTTGTTGAAGATCACTTAGTTTACAAATGGCAGAGCAAGGATTTGAAGATACAGTCTTAACTTGTTCCAGGTTCAGCCTAATCTATGCATGGAGAAAACTGAGAAGGAAGCATTACCTGCTCTTAAAAAACTAAAGATAGTATTGGCATAATGCTTAGTTTGGGTCAGGGATAGGCTCAGCTCTTTACATACGTTATTTCATTAAATCTACATCACAAAGAATGGTTATACCCACTTTGTGATAGAAATTGAAGCTCCAAGAGGAAGAGACCTGCTTGAGGTCACATAGCTAGTCAGGCAGTCTGACCACTTCTGAGGTCTTTTCCCCAGACCTCTGTACACTGGCCCCTCACCCCACGCTCCCTATCTAACCCATATCCATTGCGCCCCCTTTCATTCATAGCATAGTTTGGAGACTACAGTTGGACTGCATTATTTAAATGGTGACCCCTGCAGGTATATCTTCTACCCTGGAGTATTCTCTAGCTCTTCCTGCCTGGCAAAGGGAGTCTTGGATGGGCCCATCTCCCAGGCCCTTACCTATCTGTGGGGGCCTAAGTGTATACACTACATGTAGTGTAGAGATTGGAGCCAGCAGGATGCCTGTACCTGGTGGGGAGGCCAACACACGAGATGAGGGTGTGACTATGTCTGAGGGATAAGTGGTTCTGGAAGCTGATATGAACAGCAGCAACTGCTAGCATTATCTGGGCTCTAAGAATAGCTTGGGCTGAAAATTGGAAGCTGCGATCACAGAAAAGGACAGGAGCTTGCATTCCCTACTTCACTCCTGCTGCTTGGCTTGGAACTGGGGAGCCTTCCTGCTGGCTTCCCATTTGTTCTGGGGTGGCTCTGAATGGCTGCACTTGTCCATCATTGGGCTGGAGGGAAGCAGGTACTAGGACCTGTGCTAAAGGCAGTGGGTCCACGTTCTAGGGACTGGCCCTTGCCCAAGTTCCTCCCAACTGGCATAGAGTGGGGCTTGTTTTTTCAAGGACCATGTTGGAAGTGACCTTTATTCACTTAGCAAAAACTTTAAAATCAGGTTATACATACACATGATTAAAAAGTTCAAATGAGTAAGAGTATACAAAAAAAAAAAAAAAGAGTATACAAGAGGAAAAAAAACTAGTCTCCCTCCTTTCCCTGACCCTTGTCCATCAACCACAGTTACCAGCATCTTGAATGACTTCCAGAGAGGTAATCTGTCCATAGATAAATGCACAAATCTCTGCTTCTCATTTTTACACAGTTGATAGTGTATCCCATTTTTCTGTGCACCATTTTTTTGAATCCTGGGAATCAAATCTAGGACCTCATACGTGCTAGGCAAATACTTGACCACTGAGCTACACTCCCCAACCTCTTGCTTATTTTTCTGAATACTTTATTTTTCTATGTGTATACATATGTTCATTCATTCATTTTTTTTCAGATATGGTCTCATTATATAGTTCATGCTGGCCTTGGACTCCTTATGTAGCACAGGCTGGTCTTTAGTTCACAGAGATCCTCCTGCCTCAGCCTCCTGAGAACTGGGATAACAGGCATGCACCATCATTCCTAATTTAGAATGCTCCATTTTTGAAACAGTAATTTATTGAGTCTCCATGAGTACCAGGCACTATTCTAAGCAGTTCAGATGTTGTAACTCATATAATATTTATCACAGCCCTCAGAGGTAGGTACCATTTATGAATGTCCATTGTTAAGAGCTTAAGTAATTCTCTGAGATTTTGTGGCTGGTAATTGGCATAAGACACAGGTATTTCACTTTAAGTAAAGTGCTCTTTATTACTATTCTAGCATAAGTCATATCCCTCCACACCATGCCCTCTCTCTAAGGGTCAAGATAAGAAATGTATAGTGAACACTTACTTACCAGGTACCAGGCTGAGGCTGGGTTACAGCAGAGTATAAGAAAGACTAGGTCTCTGCTCTCATGGACCTGGTACCCCAGCACCCGTGAGTTTTGGTCAACCAAGGCAGGAAGAGGGAACCCATGTGTCTCACATGCAATTGCCCATGTACAATTCTGCAATTCAGACACACCCTGTTTCCTTGTTCCCTTGCCTGGGCTCTGGGTTCTAAGGCCTTCCAGCTCAGAAGTTACAACCCAGAGCCCAGAGTTATAGGTGAAACATGGAGTTCCAGACAGAGGTGGCCGCCTATAAGAGATCATAGCTCTAGAGAGTCTCATCCTCTGCCCCCGGGGATCCATTTGAGCAGGGCTGTAGAGGCTGTCTCTAATCTGAGGCCCAACTATTGTTTGAAGTTTGGAACAATTGAAGGGCAAAGGAGCTATAGATAGAGCCACAGCTGCTGTCACCTGTCCCAGCCTGGGCACTGGTCCCAAGCATTGTCTACATTGGGGCATACTAAGAGTGAGGGATGGGAGGTTGGTCCAGTTTAGCTCAGCTCTACAGAGTCAGAGACCAAGAGAGAAACACAGCCTTGGAAGGTAGAGAGAGGTAAGGTAACACAGGAAGACCGTGAGATATAAGGGACTTCCACCCAGTGCCAAAAACGGAGTCTCACTGGAGTAGGGGCAGAGACACTGCTGCTGAAACAAAGAGGACCTAAAGTGAAGGCTGGTCACACAAATGCAGCAAATCAGAGACCTGGACCAGAGCTAGCTCTTGGGCCCAGGGTACCTCAGTCCAGCACAGGTCTTTCTTTCCATTCCTTTTGGATGACTGTGCCTGCACATTTCTTTCTGGAGTGAATATATCCCAGAACTCTTCAGGGGACAGTCTGAGGACACTTGTGAGTACTCTGAGAAACCCCTGGGGTCTTCTGAGGCAGGAGGTTGTGCCACTGGGTCTAGTCATATCTTTAATTCACTGTGCAACTTGCCTTTCCCTCTGTGCCTCAGTTTCTTGACTGTTCCTTGGCAGTTGCCTTGTGTAGTCACCCAAGGTCCCTTTCATTCTCTGGTGCCACTAGAACATTGTCCGTCACGTGTCTAGCCTCCCACCTCTTGCTGCAGCTTAGTCCACTGTCCCCTCCTTTGTTTGCCCTTTATGGGGATGGGGACAGCTGGTTCCTCACCCCCTCTCCCCAGTAACCTTTTAGCCATAAATCCATGCTGAGGCGTCTCTCCTCCGGATAAACAGCCTTGATGCCTTTTGGCTGCCCTCATCCTATTTTCTGCTTGAAGCATCAGAGCTGGGGCCCACTCGAACCCTCTGCAGCTGCCTAAAGCCCCAGGAGGGGGACAAACCTGGGACAAGCAGGGGCCCAACCACCCCCAGGGTGCCAAGCCCCTCTGGGGCCTCACCACCTTGCATGTAGACTGTTACGGCAGCCTCATCCTGAGCGAGTCTTCCTGCCACCGGTCTCGCCCCTCAGTCCATCCTCCACACCAGCTGCCACAGGGATCCGATGAACACATAAATCTGACCACTGTCAGATTCCTTGCTTAGAGCTCTTTGATGAAGAAAGAAAGAAAAATGCCTTTGATGGTGCCCCAACTTCTGCAGAGGAAAGCTTCAAATCTTCATCTAGCTTTTGAAGCCTTTCACAATCCAGTCCCAATTGTTCAGTCCTGCCTCACCTCTCTGTAAGTCCCCACCTCAGCTGGTGGTGCCTCTTCCACCTTGGACTTTCAGTTCATGCTGTCTGTGCCCCGTCTCCTGCTTTCAATGCCTCTGCCTGTCCAGGCCTATCAGTTCCCACCCAAAAGACCACAGCAGCTCTTTAACCACTCTGTGCTAAATCTCTTGCCCCTTCCAGCCGGTTCTGTATACAGTAGCCAAGTGGCCATTATGAAACTTCTGGTCTCTTGTTTTCCTGGCCTAGTAGGTTCTCTTGCACTCACATCCACACTCTTAACCAAGTGCTTTAAGACTGGAGACAATCTTGCAGACCCATCTACCTCTCTCTACAAACCTTGTAGAATTCTTTTGCTTACCATAGTGTGTCATCACTATGACGATGCTCAAACATTGCCTGCTGTTTTCTGCCTCCTGATTTGTGTATTTATTGTTCCCTGTACTTGGAATATCTTTCCCCAGAACCTTAGCCTCACCAGCTCCTTCACATCCTTTTGGTCTCATCTCAAATGTTTACTCTTCAGAGTGCCTTCCCTGAAGGCCCACCTGAATAAAACATACTTTCTGTTACCCTCCAGAGCACTATTTCCATCAGAGCATTTGCTGCAATTTTTAATTGCCTTTAAAAAACATAGTTGTGCCAGGGATTTAGCTCAGGTGTAAGCGCCTGTGTGGTGAGCATGAGAAAATGAGAGTTCGATCCCTGGTACCCAAAAACAAGGCATAGTTATTAATTTTTTGTCTCCCAAAAGAATGGCAGATCCTTGAGGGAAGAGATCTGAGATCATGTCCCTGTCCTTACCAGGCTGAATGTCCAATGTGCTTTTGTTCTTTAAAGAGGGCAGTTCTAGAGCAATCTTTTGGGTTGTTTTCTCAGTGTTAAACACTGAGCAAGTCATTCTAGAAATAGACCCACATTATATTTTATGTAGGCTGGGCTTGTTAAAAGTTCTAATTCTCCAGGCTAATTCTGTTGCTTGGACCCTAGACAAGAATCTCTGCATTTTGAACATCTTTGAAAAGCAGAATTTTCTTTACCCCTAATACTTTCTGTAAATTCCTTAAACCATATCCAGCCACTGACCCCATATAGAGATTAAGACTCTATAACATAAACTATTAATTTTGCCCCCCCCCTCACTTGATAGATATTTATTGACTCCACTATGTGCAGACTTCCTGCTAGCTTCCAGGACTGCAGAACAAACTTCTGCTCTCAGGGAGTTCTTTTCTGGAGACAGGAGGCAGGCAATAACAATGAAAGTTCTATGGAAAGAGTTAAAACAAAATGATGTTCTTGCGAATGATGTTGAAGAAAAGAAGGAAGGAATATATAATGTAATATATAATGTATATATATTATATACATATTATATACATTATATAATGAATATATAATGTATAATATATATCTCAAACTCTGAGAAAGAGCACGAAGGGGGTAATTCCTCTTAATTTCTGGTATTTCTGTTTCCTGATCAGAGTATGTTTACTTTGTAAAATTCATCAGATTATACAAAAATACCTATCACAGCCCAGTTTTTAATGGCAAAAAATTGGAAAGAATCTAAATGCTGACTTACGTAGGATGAAAATTCTTGTAAAACTGATTCCTAAAAGGGCCTGGGCCTTTGTGGTTTTAACAAATATTGCTTAATTTAGCAATTTTTTAAAATCTTGTCTTTTTTTTTTAACCTTGTCTGTTTTTATACTGACACTGGAGTAAAGGAAAATGACTGAAACTTAAATGTGATAATGTCTTTATCATTTAATCCATATTTTATACATTTATCATACAGGTCAGTGAAAAATCACCAACTACCATGAAAACTGGACAATTTATATCCAAAAGAACCAAAATATAGAAAAACATTTATAAAAATATGTGCAGCTATGAAAAGAATTGCTTCCTTGGTGTCTGGGCAGCCTTCTCTTTTGTGTACTTACACGTACCACATTTTTTCCTCAGATACATGCATCCCTGTCCTCACTGTTCGGCTCTCCTTTTGCATATTCTCCTGGGCTGTATCTGTGTAGCTGTCCAGGCGAGCCAGGCTCCTTAATAATCCACTCCAAAATTTAATTTTACCGCAGCTGACTGTCTGATGATTTGCCCTAACAAGTCACCAGGGCTTCGCTTTCTCAGACTCATTTTAACAATCCTTGCTGTAGTGTCCCACCATCCCCCTCATAATGTATTTTTTTAAAGCTTTCATGTAATACACATGTAGTAAATCACTGCTCAGTTTAATGCACAAAGCATTTCCTGCTTTGAAAAAGTCTCTTGCCAGGTGAGGTGGCACACGCCTGTAATTCCAGCACTCAGGCGACTGAACAAAAGAATTTCAGAGAGTTTGAGGCCAGCCTGGGCTACATAGTAAGCATAGTGAGTTCAGGGCCACCCCAAATTAGAGTGAGACTCTGTCTCAAAAAAAATTCTAAAAAGTTTTCTTTTATGTCCCTTCAGTCATTGCTCTCCCTCAGAAGACTACTCGTTCACTTCTATCCCCATATGCCAGTTTTTCCTGTATATGGTTGAAAATGTATTTTTGGAATTAGTTCCTATATTTTATTTAGCATATTGCATATTTGGAATTGGTAGGTTACTGGTACAGAGGTTTCGCTGTATGAGCTCTGTCTGACGTCTGGTTGAAATGCTGGCTCTGGAACTCTAGTTCTTTGTGTCCAGTGTCTTAACTTTCTTGAGTCCTTTGAGTCTCTGAGCTCAGTTTGACGTCCAGTTGGAATCCTGCCTCTGGAACTCTAGCTCTGTGTCTGGTGTTTATGGTTCTTGGATCTTTTCATTCTCTGAGCTTAGTCTGATGTCTGCTCGGAATCCTGGCTCTCTAGTCCAGTGGATGAGTGTCCAAGGATGTTGAATCCTTTGATTCTCTGATTCTAAAATTCTGTGGTCTCCCTAACTCCGAGAGACGATGGAGAAGAGAGCCTGAAAGTCCCTGTATCAGGCAAGCTGAGTACAAGCACCCCTAACCCTTTTTGAGAATGAGGTGCAGGAAGTTGGTTTCCTGAGAATCTTGATTGTTTGAATGTGGAAGATCTCTTAAATTCGTCTATGAATTTGTTTTCTCTTCAGTCAAATTACTTGTTTAGTCTCAGGTTGATTTTCTTCATGTATGATTTCCCCTAGTGGCCCTCAGAGAGACAGCAATAGAGGCAAAGGAAGGGGTGTGCAGGTGCTGGAAAGGGATCCTCACTCTGTTTCTCTTCTTCACTTGTCTCTATCACTGCTGCTCTGTGAGACTTGGTTAGTGCTTTCCTTTCTCTGGGCCTCAGTCTACCTTGATACAGAGTTGGACCCTCTCTTAGTCTCTTTGTTTTCCATTTCTCTGAGTGTGGGTGTTTTTCCCAGTGTATCAGACTGTGACTCAGTTTCTGTCTTGGAGCTCCTTACTGCCTTGTCCCTGCAGGGTCAGTCTGAATCCCAGCCTCCCAGTTTCTGAGTGGAGTATCTCTCTTGCCTTTGTGATCCCCTGACAATAGGCGGTAAAAATAGCTCAGGGGCTGTGCTGGTGGAGATAAAAGGGAATTTGCTTTTTGTGTCCTGTGGCCAGGCTGGGGGGGCTGTGACACGTGGAGATTGCTGACATAGCTCTCCTCCACTGACCTTGACTGCCACAATAAAAAGGGGTAGCACAGCTCCCTGCTCTCACCGTTGTGCCGAGGTAGGTGATCAAGGCTGGGTTGGAATCCAAGCACAGCAGGCGGGTGAGAGTGTCCCTGGGTAAACGTGGTTCTTCCATCTCAGTGGGGAGAATGCTCTGGTGTTTGAGGGTGTGCATGTGTGCTGGGGTTCACCTAGGCTCTCTGGATTGGAAGGTCATACCCAGTGTGGGTTCCTTGGTCACTCAGTTTGCTTGTCACTGCCATCTTCCAGTGCCTGCTGTCCAGGACTACCTAGATTCACCCAGATTTCCACTCCCTTCTCCTCTACCCTTCACCACCATGATGGATGTAAGTGAACTCGGGGAGTCTGCCTGCTACCTCCGCCAGGTCTATCAGGAGCTGATGAAGGTGCACACTGTCCCGTGGGATGGTAAGTAAAAGGAGCAGGAAGTGGCACGGCCCTGATGGACTCTAACCAGGATCGGGATAGGGATGGGTGGCATTCCACTTGGGACTTAAGGGGCCTGATAGCTTTATTTCTGGACTTTTTCTTCAGATTCCAGGGTATGAAGGCTAAAACCCCAGGGACAGTGTGTACTCACTGTGCATCTGTGAGCAAGCCTTGGTTTATCCCTCCGTAAAATGGGATAATACCATCTGCCTCCTGGAGCTGCAGTCTGTGAGAACCCAGGCTGGAAGCTGAGGCTGAGATGAGACCAATAGACCTATGTGCAGGCAGCCTTCACATCTCCACAGAACCTGTGCTGGGCTTATTTTTAGCACTTTCCACAGAGCCAAAGCCACTGTTTATTAGGGACAGGAATAAAGACTACTATTTATGACCTGGTTTGCTCATAGGACGATAATAACAATAGGCAATGCATATAGAGTACTTTTTGTGTGCCAGGCCCAGGCTAGATTACTTATTGTGCCACTTCTCAATATCCTGGGAAGGTGGGGAGCCTGGGCCGTAGCCAGCTTCAGAGGTGTACAACCTCTAAAGCTGCATAGGGCACCATGCTTAGAAAGGCTTTGTGCTCGATTTATCACTTTAATGTTGCCATCTTTACTTTTTTTTTAATTTCTTGTTTTGAGACAAGATCTCCCTAAGTCACTAAGTTGCTTAATGACTTAAACTTGGGATCCTCGTCCCTCAGCTTCTCAGAGTGCTGAGATTTCAGGCATGCACCACACTCAACTGCTACTTGAATTTAAAAATAAAATTTAAACAAGGGAGCTTGTAGTATTTTGCATGAAGGCCTGCAAATTATGTAGATGGTCCTGGTCAAGGAACTTGGCTCACATGTAGGAGGGAGAAGGAAACAGAACCTACAGTCTGTGGTCTGAATTCATCTGTTAGTCTATCTACCTACCTAGTTATGAGACAAGGACCTTGCTATGTAGCCAAACTGGCCTTGAACTCATGATTCTTTAGCCTCAGCCTCCTTAGGATGTTGGGATAGAGGAGTCTGTTTTTAACTGCCACACAATTTGGGCTCTCCGAGCTAGGTATTATGTATGCCTATAATCCCAGCACTGAGGAGGCTGAGATGGGAGGATCGATGCTATTTCCAGGCCAGCCTGAAGTAAAGAGTGAGACTCTGTCACAAAAATAAAACAAGGAAAAATTTGGGCTTTCCAAAGACCCGGGGCTAGCTAGCCACAGATTAAAGAGCTTTGGACAGGGTTAAGAGATCTGAATCTTCAGTGAAATGGGGAAGGCAAACATCTACTGAGAGTTATGTGCCTGATACAGTATCAAGGGGCTGCTTCATTTGGGGCCTCTAGAGAGCCTCAAGATATTTTGTATTTGAGGGGAAAGCCCAGAAAGAATGAGGGATTTTTTTCCCATGTTGCAAGACATATGTGACTGAAATGGGGATCTGAGCCCAAGTGTGCAAAACAGACATTTTTACAATCAAAAGATTTTTTTTCAATCTCTAGGGATCCTCATCTCTGACCTGGGGTTTGAAGGGGTCTTACAAGGACTCCTGTGTCCTGCCAGAAGGACTTCTTGGAGGGGCGCAGATCTATGGACACAGTTTGGGAAGCCCAGCTTGACCCTACGGGGTGTCTTAGGCCCTCTCTTAGTCTTGATGATCTTTCTGCAACCCAGGGAAGAAACGAGTCTGGGTACCTGATGAACAAGATGCCTACGTGGAGGCAGAGGTCAAGTCAGAGGCTTCCGGGGGAAGAGTTAATGTGGAGACAAAAGACCAGAAGGTTCGACTTTTACTTTCTTGAGATAAGCCCCTCTATTCTCGAGGGCGTGCTCCTGGCCTGTGGGATTCTAACTCTGATTGCTGAGGTTGGGGAGTGTATGGGTGTGAGTGAAAGGTAAGATCTGTTGGTCCCTTCCCTTCTTCATCTTAATGACATGCTTCATTGGTAGGTGCTGACGGTGCGTGAGAGTGAGCTGCAGCCCATGAACCCACCCCGCTTTGACTTGCTGGAGGACATGGCCATGATGACACACCTCAACGAGGCCTCCGTGCTGCACAACCTGCGCCAGCGCTATGCTCGCTGGATGATCTATGTGAGCCATGGCCAGGGTAGGGATGTGTGGGGTCGGGCCAGAGAGGAGCGGGAGGAGCCCACTAGGGCAATAGATGCCTAGCAGCATTGGACGAGAGGAGCGCCCTAGCTGGATGTGAAGGCACCTAGAAGTACGGCTGAGTGATGTCACTGTGCCCTCCACAGTGGCTCAGCTACCAATTGTGGAGGCAGAGCCACTAGTTGGATGGGGATCTGAGGGCAAGAGAAAGGGCTGGGCAGGACCTGGACAACCAAGGGGATAGAGCACAGAGCGCTGATGGGCCCCTCGAGGAATATCATAGGAGCTGTAGGGTTGTGAGCATGGGGGTCTGGGACTGGAAACTTGGGCCCCCCAAACAGAACTGTACCTCTACGCTCTCTCCTCAGACATACTCAGGCCTGTTCTGTGTCACCATCAACCCCTACAAATGGCTCCCAGTCTACACAGCTTCTGTAGTGGCTGCTTACAAGGGAAAGCGCCGCTCAGAGGCCCCGCCTCATATATACTCAGTGGCAGATAACGCCTACAACGACATGCTGCGCAGTAAGGGCCGCCGCCACCTTCTCCCCCACCCACCCAGCACCCTTGCCCTGGCTTTGGGAAGGCCCTGGAAAGAATCCTGTTCCCCTACTGTACTGCCCTTCGGTGAGGCTGATGGTCACTAGCATAGCACTCTGCCTTTCCAGTCTGGATGGTCCCCTGGTTCTCTCCATTTTCAGCCCTGGGTGGAGAACTGTCTTTCCCAGTGCTTGCTGCTCCCTCACCTCACCTAGATGACTTCCCTGTCCCCTCTCCTTTCCTCCAGATCGAGAGAACCAGTCGATGCTGATCACGTGAGTGTCATGGAGTATGGGGGCGGGGTGGGACCCCTTTGGCAGGAAGCGGGCAGAACCAGTCATTTAGCAGTGCGGAGTCTCCGGTGCTTAGAGCGAGGTGCTGGGATGCATGCCAATAATCCCCAGCTACTTGGGAAATCAAGATAGGAGCAATCACAAGTTCCAGGCTAGCTTGGGCAACTTAGTGAGGCCCTGTCTCAAAAACTAAAGAGGACTGGCAACTGTAACTCAGTTGTAAGTGCCCCTAGGTTCAACCCCTAGAACTGAATAAACAAACAACCCAAAGTACTTATAAGTAGGGGTTTTACCACCTGGATACAGTGTCCCAGCTGAAGCTATGTCAGGTCTGAGTACCTGCTCTGCCCTTGTTTATGAGTGAGTAGGAAGGGGATGCCCAAGTGCAGAAGTGATCACCAACTCCAGTACCAACCCCCCAAGGTCCAGAATCTCCCACCTGGATCCTTTGTGGGATTCTAATTCTGGCTAAAGGGAAGTGGGCAGTTCCTTTCTCTCCTTACCATCCTCCTTAGCGAGATCTGCTTCTCACTGGCTATTTATCTCTGTGTCTTATCTCTGATCCTTTCTTTCCCTTCATGGGAATTGGCATATTTCTTTATTGTTTCATTTTTGAGGTTTTTTTTTGTTTCTGTTTTTTGGGGGACAGGACCTTACTATGTAATTCAGTCTGTCCTTGAATTCACTATGAAGCCCAGGTTGGCCTTGAATTCATGGCGATCCTCCTGCTTCAGCCTCACAAGATTACAGATCACTACCATGTCTGGATGAAATTTTCACATATCAGGTTTATGTCCACCAACCCAATATGGACCATGTTTATGTGTATACACATGCGCACGCACACACACACAGCAGTAAAAACTTGCAGCCTGTTGGTAAAGAACAAAGGCTTTGCAATCAGATAGACTTGGATTCAAGTTCTCATGTTTCCATTTCCTGCTGTGTGCTGTTGGGCCTTAGCCTCACCAATAAAAATAGAACAGTCCTGCCCACAACACAGAATAATGAGGAGTCAGTGAATTGATTCATGGGCCTGGGCCCAGCAGGAAAAGGTCAGAGGCCTATTTCCTTATCCAAAGAATGATAATGGTCTCTGCCTTACAAAGTTTTCTGAGGCATAACTGAACAGATGGAGGTAAAGTCCAGCACCAGGAGCTAAATGTCACTCGGGGAACAGCGGTCATCATGCATGAGGTCACCTGGCGGGCATGGTCTCCACTGGTTTGCTTTGTGAACAACACCTAGATGCTTGACTTATTGCTGGGGGCTTGGAGTTGGGGGTACTGGTTTGGGAGCTGAGTGGGGAGAATGAAAGAAGGGTGAGGTGGTGAGGGCTGGGGCATTCGACCAGATGGGCCGTGGTGACTCATGTTTGTGTTGTCCAAGCGGAGAGTCGGGGGCCGGTAAGACGGTTAACACCAAGCGGGTCATTCAGTACTTTGCCATCGTCGCTGCCCTGGGAGACGGGCCGGGCAAGAAGGCCGTAAGACTTGCCCACCTGGGCACTGATCCCTACTGCTTTTTGCTATTTTTTTTCCTCTTCTCTCTTCTCCTCCTTT
The DNA here is from genome assembly GCF_034190915.1 of Cavia porcellus. Lineage (NCBI taxonomy): Eukaryota > Metazoa > Chordata > Mammalia > Rodentia > Caviidae > Cavia > Cavia porcellus. The sequence goes on along the minus strand of NW_026947488.1, from coordinate 26,335,924 downwards.
TTAAATTATTATTTCTTCTTATTAAAATTTTGATTCTTTAGAGTCTCCGCCCCGCCTGAGCCTCCCACTTTAATGGGAGACTCTGGCCTGAGCAAGGCTTGACCAGAAAATCTGTGGCCACTTCCGACACTGCGTGTGCTGGGCCTGCTGCAGTGTGCCCTTCTGTGACACACATGTGCAGGGCCACATTGCTAGTCTTAAACATTTTTGTATCATTTTTCTCTTGCATTGTGACCTTCATAGTTTGAAAGAGTTCAGCAAAGAGACTGTTTTTGTTATGAAGTGATTGTTTTCTTGGTTTTCATTCACTGAAAACAGTTACCTGCTGGCAATCAGAAAGAGCAAGTTTATACATAGAGATTACTTAGCCAGAGCTGAGAGTACTGGAGACTCTCAACAATTTTGTGACCCATGACTTCTGTAAGACATTTGGAAATTTTCAGCTAGGCATAGTGACTACATGGTGAGATGCTGTCTCAAAACAAACAAAAAATAAAAATTAAAAGAAGATTTTTGAAAATTTCCCAACTAATTGGAACCCAAATATCTATTTTGCTTTTCATTTTCAAAGTAAAACGTTCCATTCCTAGCTCAAGGGCCAGCTGTTCCGAGCTCCGAGCTGCCCCTTGACCACCGCTCGTGCAGCCCGTGGGAGGCTGCCATTTCTCCCCAGAGGCTGCAGGCCTTCTTCTGCACACAGCTATCATTCCTGATCTGGTCCTGTTGAGCCTTGCTTTATTCTGGGGCATTTTCTTTTTCTTTTTCTTTTTTTCCTTCTCTTTTTCCCGCCACTTGGTTTTCTTGGGTTTTGATTTTTCTTTTAGTTTTGTTTTTTGGTTGTGGCTGTTGTTCTGTTTTGCTGTTGACTTTTTGGTACTCTTTCTTCCCTCCCTTCCCCATCCAAAAGGCCTTTGTGGATGCTGCAGAAAATTAGGTTGGTCCAGTCATAAGACAAGATGGCAGGGAAGGCAAGAGCTAGCAAGGACCCAAACAGAGGGCTGGGGCAGGGGAGCACGTGTGCAGAAAGGGGCCCTAACCATGGAGTTTACGGATAGGGTCAGATGGAGGTGGGTGGAAGCTGCCCGCAGGAGGTGGGAACTTAAGTTGTATCCATCTCCTCCCCTTCATCCCAATTTGGCCAAACAGACCAGAGGAGGCCTTGCACAGAAAGACTGGGTGGGAGTGTGAGGGAGGGCACCTGTCACTTCTCTCCTGCCGTCCTCTCTCTGGTAGTGTCTAGGGGACATTTTCAAGTTTCGGGCTCCCTGGGGATGAATAAATGAATGAATGAGCACAAGTCCCTGGGAGCACCTCTGCTGTCTCCAGAATCCATTCCTTCCTTTCTCTTTCTGCTTAGGCTCCTGGCATCAGGGTAAAGAAGAAAAGGAAGGGGAAAATGGAGGAATGAGAAGGATGAGGCTGGGAGGGGAAGGAGTATCAGCTCCATCCTTCAGGGTGTGACACGGGAGAGGCAGACGGAGGGAGGGAAGGAGGGAGATACCTGGGCATGGCCTGCCCTAGAGCCCAACTTGCTATGTATCCTTGGCAGGTCAGCTTCTTGCCCAAGTCTTAAGTTTCTTACTTGAAAATTGGGGCTAATAATATGCATGAGGCTGGGCCATTTTCAATCACAGTAGGTATAAAATGTTTAATGCAGACAGAGCTGATCACAATACCAAAGAAGTGTGTAAAAGGACCATCAGGAAGGTTAGGGTAGGAACGTTCAGTGCAGGAAGAGTCTGAGAGTCTGGCCTGAGTGTCAGCAGTATCCTCCTAGAAGAGGGCGTGCTTTACCCGAGCTTTGGAGGAGAGTAGATTTTAGTCAGGAGACCGTGGGGCCCGGGGCAGGTGGCACTGCATGGGTGTGGGAGGAGGCCAGACATGGGGATCCTAGTGCAGCCCCGTCCCTCAAGCCCCTGGCTTGCTCCCTCATTCTTGAAACTCTCCTAATAGCCCAGGAAGGCCAGTCCTTGGGGAGTAGGGGTGGTGAGATGTGTGTTACATCTACTGTCAGTGAAGATTTGGTGACTAACATTCACTGTCTTTCTAACTACCATCCCTACCCCCTTATCTGGTGAGACCTCGCAACCTCTAATTTTATCTTCCTTTCTCCCCCAGCAATTTCTGGCAACAAAGACTGGGGTAAGTATGGGGCAGTGGGAGCAAGGCAGGCAACAACTCTGAGGTCCTGGGAATCCCACCTTCCCCTTCGAACACAGGGTGTGTGTGCCTCACTGGCTACCAGCCCATAAGAGCCAGAGCTGACAGATCCCTCACCCCTTGCCGATGCCAGGGCACCCTTGAGGATCAAATCATCGAGGCCAACCCTGCCATGGAAGCTTTTGGCAACGCCAAGACCTTGAGGAATGACAACTCCTCCCGCTTTGTGAGTGGCCACAGTGGCAGAGGTGGCTGGGGATGGAGCAGGTCATTAGATCTTGTGGGAGCCTCTAACAGGTTGGGCAGCACTGGCTGAGCCCATGGGCTGAGGGCAGCCCCCATGTTTTCAGGGCAAGTTCATCCGGATTCACTTTGGTCCCTCTGGGAAGCTGGCCTCTGCAGATATTGACAGCTGTGAGTCCAGGACTGGGCGGGATGGGGCAGGGTGGGGCGGGGCAGGCAGGGGCGTAGGCTGAACTGAACCCTTTGCTTAGACCTACTGCTGCCTGTTCTTTGAGTTTCTCTCCATCCCTCTGCCAGTATCCATTTCAGGCCACCTAACCACTCACTGGAACGTCACACCTGCCTGGTGTAGCCCATTTGCCCAGACACCAGCTCTCCAGTCCACACTAACAGGTCACATGCACAGAGGAGCAACTATGCTGACTGAGCCCCACCTTGGAATACATGACCAGATCCTGAGGGATAAGCGCACACATACTGACATACCAACAAATGAAAACCTGCACACAGCCCAATATGTGTGCCTGTAATACCAGTGCAGAGGGAGGCTGAGGCAGGAGGACTGCAAGTTCAGTCTTGCCTGAACAATTTAATGAGATCCTGTCCCAGAATTAAGTAAATAAATAAGCCTGAAGATGTAGCTCAGTGGTAGAGCACCCCTAGGTGTTTTGATCTCTAGTGCTACAAAACAAGCTAGTGAACAAAAAAACCCCAATCCAAATCAACACAAAATCCTACGTTCACAGAAACCCCTATTCACACCCCTATTCTTGAGGACACACACCAGCACCTCTGGCCAGAGACACACAGAGGTACAACAGATACATCCCACACATGACACAGGTGCTGATGGAGAGACTCGCTCCCAGCACCTGCTGGCCTGTGTGAACATAGCACCCCTTCCCTCTCACTGTCTCCTCTTCCCCACCCTGTGTCCCCCTTTGGGGTGTCTACTCTGGGGAGGTACAGGACAGACAGGTGGGTTCCTCTTCCCTGCAGATCTCTTGGAGAAGTCTCGAGTGATCTTCCAGCTGCCTGGTGAGCGTGGCTACCATGTCTACTACCAGATCCTCTCGGGGAAGAAGCCAGAGCTGCAGGGTAAGAGCCATGGATGGAGGGGAGGAGGCAGAACCCAGAGGGGCCACTTGGCCCTTCCTGGCCCTTGGGATGGCTATTCCTTCCATGTCCTGAGGGCCATGATGTCCCTACTTTGCTGGGGACTCAGAGTCCACTGTGTTCCCTAAGTCCTACCTGGGACTTCTGATTATTGCTGAGCTCCTGCCTTGGGCCACAGAATGGGTCTCTTAGCACCATTGTCCTGCCAAAATTACATAGCTTCTCATACAAACTGACATCCCTCCTGCCATCCAGAAATTAGAGGGCCTCTCAGCACCACAGTGTGCCCCTGCACTTTGGCTCCATGAAGCTCAGTCTGTACGGTTGTCTGCATCCAGTGCCCTCCTTGCTAGCCTCTCGAGGGCAGTCTCAGTATGTCCCAGTACTCAGCTCAGGTTCTGAGTTCACACAAGGACTGTGAGCTGTGGGCAAGGGCATGAGATACAGGGACTAGGAATCACTCCTCAGAAAACCACAAAGAAGCCCCTCAAAAATATAAAACCAAAAACTAGAAGGGCGTGGAGTGTGCACAGTGGTGGAGAACTTAACCATGCACAAGACCCAAGCATGCACAAGGGTCTAGGATCAGTACCTAGCACCATGTAGTAAATAAAAACTAAGTTTAAAAAAAAAAAGCCATAGGCCAGACATGGTGGCACACACCTATAATCCCAGCACTGGGCAGGCTGAGGCAGGAGGATGGCTGTGAGTTTGAGGCTAGCCTGGGGTAGATAGTGACTTCAAGGCCAACCTGAGATCCTGTCTCCAAAAGACCAAAAAAAAGCGGGAGGGGGGCGGTTAGGGATTTAGCTCAGTGGCATAAACACCTGCCTTGCAAGTGTGTGGTCGTGAGTTCGATCCCTGGTACCAATAAAAAAGAAAAAGACCAAAAAAAAAAAAAAAAAAAAAAAAAAAGCCATGGACTCCGGGGTGGGATCAAAAACCCAGGTTCCAGAGAAATCATAGAAAGGTCCTAGGCTCCTCTGGGTGGGCCCTCCAGGACACACTGTGCTGAGACAGGAAAGAGAGCACCCTGGTGAGCAGCTTGCCCCGCCCTCCTGTTGTACCGTAGACATGCTGCTTCTGTCTATGAACCCCTACGACTACCACTTCTGCAGCCAGGGTGTCATCACCGTGGATAACATGGATGACGGGGAGGAGCTCATCGCCACGGATGTATGGGTCGTGTGGGGCGAGGGCTGAGCGGAGAACCTGTGGTGTGGGGCTCATGGATATGTGGGCTAGGTGGGGACCAGGGAGCACTGTCAGTGGGGGCAGTGCCTAGCTGGACCCTAGAGGGGCCCAGACTTCTCTGAGCCTACTCAGAGTTCTCCACTCCCCAGCATGCCATGGACATCCTGGGCTTCAGCGTGGACGAGAAGTGCGCTTGCTATAAGATTGTGGGTGCCCTCCTGCACTTCGGCAACATGAAGTTCAAGCAGAAGCAGCGGGAGGAGCAGGCCGAGGCCGATGGCACTGAGAGTGAGTGGCCTTGATCCTGGTCTGGCCTTCATCTCAACCCTGATCACCATATCTTGTCCCTGATCTTTTTTTTTTTTGGTACCGGGGATCAAACTCAAGATCTCGTGCTTGCCTCACAGGCGCTTATATGCTGAGCTAAATCCCCAGCCCAACCCTGGTCATTATTAACCCTAACTCTTGTCCATGACCTTTGGCTTCAGTCTTACCTGTTTTTGACTCCTCAACTCCAGACCCTCACGCTGCGGCTGGCAGTGTACAAGCCCTGACTTCTCTCCTCCCAGCTTCCTTCCCTTAACTCCAGGCTGATACACTGTACCCCAAGCGCATTGACCTCCTCCTTCCTTAGCCAGCCTGTCTGCCTGCTAGGTGCTGACAAGGCTGCCTACCTGATGGGAGTCAGCAGTGGGGACCTGCTCAAAGGCCTTTTGCACCCCCGAGTGCGTGTGGGGAATGAGTATGTGACCAAGGGCCAGAGTGTAGAGCAGGTGAGCTGCCTGAAGGCCAACCCCTCCTGGGGCAGGGTCCCCACGTGGGGCAGGGTCCTTCCTTGCCAGTTCCCAGCCCAGCCTCCCTTCTCCCCCAGGTGGTGTTTGCAGTGGGGGCCCTGGCCAAGGCCACCTATGACCGGCTGTTCCGGTGGCTGGTGTCTCGGATCAACCAGACCCTGGACACAAAGCTGCCCCGGCAGTTCTTCATTGGGGTCCTGGACATTGCTGGTTTTGAGATCTTTGAGGTGAAAAGTGGCCCCCGTCCCCAGGCTCTGTTCTAAGATGGAGGGTTTTGGGTGGGCAGGCCTGGTGAGTTGGTGCACATCCCTGCCCCCATGGACCTCACTGTCCTTCTGCAAGGCGCCTGCTGAGCTGGCACCTCCTTCTCATAGTTTAACAGCTTTGAGCAGCTGTGCATCAACTTCACCAACGAGAAGCTGCAGCAGTTCTTCAATCAGCACATGTTTGTGCTGGAGCAGGAGGAGTACAAGCGCGAGGGCATCGACTGGGTCTTCATCGACTTCGGTCTTGACCTGCAGCCCTGCATTGACCTCATCGAGAAGGTGGGCCCGGGGTCAGTGCTAGCACGAGAAGGAGAGTGTGTGCTTGTTGTAGGCAGGACTGTACCAGTGCGTGTGTAAATGTGCTGAATAGAGGAAAGAAAATTACAGCTGGAAAAATTAGATATAATAAAAAATCTCTTTTCATTCTTCCCACAGCCTGTGTCTTAACCCTCCAACTTAATTGAATTAATTTCCTCCAACTCCTTTGTTGTGGGCAATTATTTTCTTTATGGCCATAGATTCAGTTCACTTCATGCTTTTTATTAGAAAATGTACTCTGAATATTGTTGAAGGAGGCAGAATAGATGGTGTAGCAGATGACTCATCCTCAGCTGTCGGGCATTGAGGCAGTTGACAGTTTTGTTTGTTTGTTTTTTGATTGACAGTGTTTTGCTGTTATATCAGCACTGTTGGGTGTGGTGGCATGACCCTATAATTTCAGTTCCTCAGGAAGCTGAGGCAGATCACAAGTTCAAGGCTAACAGGCAGTTAGGACATTCCTGTCTTAAAAAATAAAAAGGAGGGGCTGGGGATTTAGCTCAACGGCATAAGCACCTGCCTTGCAAGCAGGCAGTCGTGAGTTCGATCCCTGGTACCGATAAAAATGAAAAAGACAAAAAAAAAAAAAAAAAAAGGGGCTGAGAAGGTAGCTCAGTGGTAGAACACTCCCTAGTATCACACTCAAAGTGTATTAGAACTTCAGATAGTAATTTTCCCATTTAGCTGGTTAGGAAATAGAAGTTTAGTGAGGTATAAACTTCCCATAGCTATTAAGTATGGGAGCCAAAATGTGGACTTCATGTCCTTTTTTTTTTCTTATCATGTATTTGTGTATGTGTGTGTGTGTGTGTGTGTGTGTGTGTGCATGCGTACATGTATGTATGCCCCATGGATGTTGGGGAAGAAGAGTAGATACAAAGTTGGGTGTGGTGGCACATACCTAGCACATGGAAGGCTGAGGCAGGAGGAAGGTCACAAGTTTGAGCCCAGCCTGGGGCTACATAGCGAGTTCAAGGCTAGCCTGAGAACCCACTCTAAAACAAAACAAGAGTGAGTATGGAGATGCCAGTTTGGAGTTATACATCTTTTATAAGCAAAGAAGATAATTCAGTGTGGTATGGCTCAGGCAGAAAGCAGATGGACGCCAAGCCACAAACTTGCCTTTCTTATTGAAGGTAGGGCTCCTGGGAGCTGGTCTGGTCTCCAGCTCTCTGATGAGATGGTTGGGGTTGAGGATCCAGAATGGCTTCTACAGGGAGGTGGTTTGGGAGACAAAGGTCTGGCTTAGCCAAGATGGGCTGGTCCGTGTTCTCTGTTCCTAGCCACTAGGGATCCTGTCCATCTTGGAGGAGGAGTGCATGTTCCCCAAGGCCTCAGATGCAAGCTTTCGGGCCAAGCTGTATGACAACCATGCAGGGAAATCACCCAATTTTCAGCAGCCTCGACCTGATAAAAAGCGCAAATATCAGGCCCACTTCGAGGTGGTCCACTATGCAGGCGTGGTAGGTTTCCTTTGGAACCCAACCCTCAGCTACTCCCCTCCCTCCATCCTCGGGTCTCCTACCATGGCTCAGCCCTTGTCTCATCTCTAGGTGCCTTACAGCATCGTGGGCTGGCTGGAGAAAAACAAGGATCCTTTGAATGAGACAGTGGTCCCCATCTTCCAAAAGTCTCAGAACAAGCTCCTGGCTACTCTCTATGAGAATTATTCAGGCTCCTGTTCCGGTGAGTAACCAGGGACAAGCTCTCTGTCCCCACAGGGGCCTCCAGAGTGGATTCCCTGTAGTGACAGGCCCCATGTCTCTGCTAGCTGAGCCCCCCAAGTCTGGAGTGAAGGAGAAGCGTAAGAAGGCAGCGTCATTCCAGACGGTGTCCCAGCTGCACAAGGTGAGTCCCAGTTGAGGCTGTGACCCTCACTGGTCTCCAGCCCTGTCCACTTCCTGCTGCATCCCCTGGGCCCTGGGCGGGCGGCTGTTAAGACTTGCAGTGATGTTTAATTCCTCTCCACGTGAACATCACAGCAAGTCTGTGCTGCTTCCCGTCCCCATGCTGCCTAGGCAGGGCTGAGGGGAGGGGGAAGGAGCCACAGGGACTGTTCGAGGGAGGGGATCTGTGGGGGTGAGGACTGGAGGTTGGTGATGGGTGAGGGCCGGTTGTCACAAGGAGCAATAGTGAAAGGATGCAGGTGCAGAGTGTAATTAGGCCCGACCCACTGCGGCATCCAATTCTGGTTCCCCCCTTCTGTGCTTCTCCCCGCTCTTCTCACTCCCAGGAGAACCTCAACAAGCTGATGACCAACCTGCGAGCCACACAGCCCCACTTTGTCCGCTGCATTGTTCCTAATGAGAACAAGACACCAGGTAGTGTCCCCAGGGCCGGCTTGGGCAGGAGGGACACTGAAGGGTAGAGGCTGGAAAAGTTTCGCCTTCTCGTATAGACTCATAATAAGCCCTGGCTGTTTCATTTCTTTGTAGGACCCAAATTTGTGTCCTTAAACCTCTAACCTTTTTCTTTATCCCCCACCACATCCAGGGGTCATGGATGCCTTCTTGGTGCTCCACCAGCTACGCTGCAATGGGGTCCTAGAGGGGATCCGGATCTGCCGCCAAGGGTTCCCCAACAGGCTGCTGTACGCGGACTTCAGGCAGCGGTGCGTGTTCCTCCCTCAGCCTCGACTCACTCAGTTCGCCTCAGCTCCGGTCCTGCCCCCAGCTCCAGGTGGAAGCCACAGCCTGAGGGGCAGAAAAGGCATAGGTCAGGGCCTCAAGGGAGAACAGGTTTCAGTGGGGTGGGGAACGTGAGAGACTGGTGGCTCCCTGTGGGGGGAGGGTGGGGCGAGAAGCCAGGAGACTTGGGGTAAATGTGGGAGGCGGGGCCAAAATATCTTGCAGGTGACTTGGAAATAGCATTAGAAAAAAAAAAAGTAAAGACCATGGGGACCATGGGGAGTTCACTCAGATATAAGGCAGGATGTTTTGACTTGGGGGTCGAGAGAGTAGTAGTGTGAGCACTGCCCTGCGTACCAGTTTAAAAATGTCTCCGGTAGGCATCCTAGAAGAAAAGTTGCAGGGGTGCTTGGGTTGTTTTTCTGGAGCCCGGGGGAGCAAGTGGATGTAGATTTGGGAGTTGAATGAGAATTCACATGGACTGACTTCATACAATGCCTGGCTTGCGCTGAGCACACCATCAAGACCGTCAGCTTCCTTTCCACCTCCCTTGAGGTTGAAAGTGTCCGTTGCTCCTTCCATTTGAGGGATAACGTGGTCCTTTGTAAATGTCTGTACAAACAGAGGGCCACTCACCAAAAAAGGTAGCAGAGGAGGCATCACCACATCAGGCACTGCATGTGCGGGCATGTGCACAACCGCCTGCACCCACACAGTGTGTGAGTTTGTTTTCATGTCATTATCAGTCTTGGAGATTGTTCTTTACCAACAGGCTTAATTCTGCATCATCATCCATTTTTTATGGCTGTTAAACATTCCATATTCTAGTGAACCATATACTTTGTTTAACAAGCCCTCCTAAACAAGGTATGGCAGTGCAATCCTATAATCCCAGCACTTGGGAGGCTGAGGCGGGAGGATATCTGAGTTTGAGGCCAGCTTGGGCTGCATAGTAAGTTCAGAGCTAGCCTGAACTAGATAGCAAGACCCTATCTCAAAAAACAAAGCAAAACAAAGCAAGCTGTCTTAGTGAGGGGCAACTTTATGTGTTCAGGGTTTTTTTCATCATTATTTGGCCTGAGCCACATGGCCCCACACACATGTGCATGTATCTTTTTTAAGGGGTGGATATGCCAGGAACCCTTGCTGTTTTTGTGTAGAACTCTATCCCAAATGTTTCTTGATTTGACATGGTATAGCACATTACATTTTTTACCTTTAAAAATTATAAAAGTAGCACCTTTGTGAAAACTAAATCCTGTTTAAAAACTTACTGAGTGTATTTAAACACACCCAGGGGTTTTGAGCAGAATGCTTCAAATCCCCAATATGATGACACCTCTCCTGCTACCTTGGTCAGTATGTGCCATTGTAGAATCTGCACCAGCCTCTAGGAGACTAGGGATGACACCCCTGCTGCCCCAGTGGCCTACTCTGTCCTTGACTTCTCCTTTCTCAGTGGCCGGTGTACTGTCCTCTGCTCACCAGCCCTTCCCTGCTGCCCTAGGTACCGTATCCTGAACCCCAGTGCCATCCCAGATGACACCTTCATGGACAGTAGGAAGGCCACAGAGAAGCTGCTGGGTTCGCTAGACATTGACCACACCCAGTACCAGTTTGGTCACACCAAGGTCTGGGCACTCTGGAGTTAAGGCTGACCCCAGTGAGGCTGGTCACACTGGTCACAGGTCACATCAAGCTTCCCTCATCCCTGGTCCCCAGGTGTTCTTCAAAGCCGGGCTTCTAGGTGTCCTGGAAGAGCTCCGTGACCAGCGTCTGGCCAAGGTGCTGACACTGCTGCAGGCCCGAAGCCGAGGCCGTCTCATGCGCCTTGAGTACCAGCGCATGCTGGGAGGCAGGTGGGTATGAGAAGAGACAGTAGACATGGAGGAGGTGTGGTCACTGTTCCTTGGTTCACAGAGCCACCAGGTTCTCCACCTCCAGTCACATTATACCTTGTGGATGGCTGGGGTGAGGTTCTGTTCTGCACCCGCAGCCCGGAGGCTCCAATTCTGTGTCTCATGGTTTGGGTGAGAGCATCTGCAGCTCCAGTCCTGGGCATCCTGGAATTACAGCCTGGAGAAATGACAGTGGCATCCAGTGATTTCTAGGTGCTAGGCCAGATACTTTATTTACATTTTCTTGGTTAAAATATGAGGCAGTCTTCAGAGGTAGGTGTTGTGAGTATCCCAACCTAGGGGAAGTGGGTCCAGTGGTCTGGCCCCAGGGCCTGGTGGCCTAATGCCACCCCCACCCCCACTGTCTTTACTTCAAGAGTCCCCCACCCCGATGGAGGGTGCACATTAGGTTCTCCTCCAGAAGGCTCTTGGGAACACTAAGTGAGATACCATGGGCAGGAACTTAGTGGGATACCAGAGTAGGTGCTCAGGGACTCTCTGGCCTCACCTTGAAGAGGGAAGCATTGGGCTGGCTTCACAGGGGCTCCCTCTCCCTAGGGATGCCCTGTTCACCATCCAGTGGAACATCCGTGCCTTCAATGCTGTCAAGAATTGGTCATGGATGAAGCTTTTCTTCAAGATGAAGCCATTGCTGCGCTCAGCACAAGCTGAGGAGGAGCTGGCAGCTCTGAGGGCAGAGCTACGAGGGCTGCGAGGGGCGCTGGCAGCTGCTGAGACCAAGCGCCAGGAGCTGGAAGAGACTCAAGTCAGTGTCACCCAGGAGAAGAATGACCTGGCCCTGCAGCTGCAGGCAGTGAGTGTGGAAGGGTAAAGGGCCCCCTTGGTGACTTGGTGTCCCCTGGCACTCTAAGAACCCAGGCTGCGCTGAGGAAATGCTGCAGCCAGAGTGGTCTGGAGTGCTCTTCTCTGGGCCTTTCTTCCTACCCTGGGGGCCATGAGATGAGGTCTGTGAGCAAGTGTCCAGGCCTTGTCTGTCCCTGTGCGCTGATGGCTTCTCCCCTGGAGCCTCACAGACTTGCCGATGAACCCTAGCTCCCCAGCTGTCCTCTCTTGGTTGCCCCTGAAACAGACCCTTGCTTCCTTCTTTGGGCAAAGGCCATGGGAACCCACGTGGCAGGTAAGGGGGTCATAGCTAGAAAACTCTCGAAGTCTTCAGTATAAATTGTCCTTCCTTCAGCACAGGTTCTGAGTATCATTATGTGCCAGTCTCAGGCTAGTTATGCAAAGACAGAGGCCATAGTCATAAAAGTCACCCATTACTGCAGGAACAGTTATGCAGCCAGGCAGAGAAGAAGCAAAGGGAAAGATTACCCGAGTCCCTCGAGGGACAGTGTCTCAGGGGTTCCTCAGTAGCTGTGCAGGGCCCCACTTGCCTGCCATGGCTGACCTGCCCCTCAGAGGGCTTCAGCCCCAATGCATAGGAGTAGGTTGTGGGCTTTTCCAGACTTTTCGAGTTTCCCTCTGGGTTGCCCCAGCCCATCTAATTGTTACCCACCTGGTGGTGCCCTGTGCATCCCTCTCCCTGAGCCCTCCAGGGCCAAAAGGAGTTTAAGACATTGGGCCCCAGAGCCCAGCAGAGGGTGAGTGTTAAACCTTCCTGTGGACAAAGTACTTTCTTCTCCGGGGCCTGGCCTTGTGTCCTGCGGCTGACTCTTTTTTTTAAAACTTTTTATCAGTATCAGAGATCGAACTCACAACCGCCTGCTTGCAAGGCAGGTGCTTATGCCGCTGAGCTAAATCCCCAGCCCCTGCAGCTGACTATCAGTGTGGCCTCACTATGTGTCCCCTCCAGGAGCAGGAAAACCTGGCGGATGCTGAAGAGCGCTGCCACTTGCTGATCAAGTCTAAGGTGCAGCTTGAGGCGAAGGTGAAGGAGCTGAACGAGCGGCTGGAGGATGAAGAGGAAGTGAATGCTGACCTGGCCGCACGCCGGCGCAAGTTGGAGGATGAGTGCACAGAGCTCAAGAAGGACATTGATGACCTGGAGCTGACCCTGGCCAAGGCTGAGAAAGAGAAGCAAGCCACTGAGAACAAGGTCTGGGCGGGGCCAGGTGCAGGACAGGCTCAAGCCCAGGGGCCAAGTTGGGGCCAGGCAGTCCCCTAGACTCTGCTGGGCTGCGGCCACGCAGCCTGAGGGCAGATCACTGCCTTGTGGGCCTTGATTTCCTCATCTGTCAATGGGGTTAGCAGCACTTGTCTCAGTGGCATAGTGGAGGATGCAGTGTGTAACTGGCATTTGTTAAGCTCATAGTGTGGGCCTCATACACTGTAGGTGCTCAGAAAATCCTAGAGTCACCCATCCTGGACTGTAAGCCCCCAGAGGGCAGGTGTGTCATATCCCTAGTGCTGTCTCCCACAGATGCCTCCTCTCATTGAACACTCACAGTGGTTGTGGTTCACAGTGGTAGTATTGACCCCATTATGTAGGAGGCAAAAGTGAAGCCAGGAGGTGGTAAGCTGCCCGCTTGGGTTCTCACAGGTGTGCAGGACCAGGTCAGGACTAGGAAGCAGCTACCTCAAACCCCTGTTGACATGAATGGCTGACTTCTCCCCATCTGTTACCCTAGGCCAGGCCTGTGCCTGGGGCTGAGCCTTTGCCCATTAATCACTGCACAGCCCGAGGAGGGCTTATCCTTGATATGGGAAGCGTGGAGGCTTTCAGAGATGTGATCACAGCTGGAAGGGGTTGGTGGCTGCTCAGACCAGAGTGCAGGGAGGGACTTAACCTTAGTGACCTTGGCCCTGGAACAGGTGAAAAACCTGACAGAGGAGATGGCCACACTGGATGAGTCAGTGGCCCGGCTGACCAAGGAGAAGAAGGCATTGCAGGAGGCGCACCAGCAAGCCCTGGGCGACCTGCAGGCCGAGGAGGACCGCGTGAGTGCCCTGGCTAAGGCCAAACTCCGGCTGGAGCAGCAGGTGGACGATGTAAGTCAGGGCTACTCTGGGGAATCTGGGGGTGGCAGGCAGGTGCTGGGCAGCCAGAGCTGAGCCTCACCTGCTCCACAGCTGGAGTGCTCCCTGGAGCAGGAAAAGAAACTGCGCATGGACACAGAGCGGGCCAAGCGCAAGCTCGAGGGCGACTTGAAGCTGACACAGGAGGCTGTGACAGACACCACCCAAGACAAGCAACAGTTGGAGGAAATGCTCAAGAAGTAGGTGTTGGGGCTGGGGATTTAGCTCAGTGGCATAAGCGCCTGCCTTGCAATCAGGCAGTCGTGAGTTTGATCCCTGGTACTGATAAAAACAAAAAAGACCAAAAAAAAAAAGTAGGTGGCAGGGTGGCAGGTCGCTCCCACGCCTGACTGGCTTCTCCATCCCTTCTGGGTGTTACAAGACCCATTAGCAAGGAGGTTCAGAGTGTGTGTCTGTGAGGTGGAGGTGCTGAGAGATGGGGGTCACTAGGGCAGGGGTAGTGTTCTGCCTTTCCTGGACCAGGGCTGAAGTTAGCAGGGCCCAGGGCAGCAGGTGTGGTCACTTAGGGCCTCAGGAGTGGGGGTTTTTGAACTCCAGGCAGGTGGGTGGCAGGAAGGCCTTCATGGTTCATCCCATGCTGTGCTCCTAGGAAAGACTCAGAACTGAGTCAGCTAAACCTGCGCATAGAAGACGAGCAGCTCCTGGGTGCCCAACTGCAGAAGAAGATCAAGGAGTTGCAGGTGTGCAGAGGGTCCAGGTGAGCCAGGCAGGGTCAGATGTCCACCACGCTGACACCCTATTCATCTTCACCCAGGCACGGGCTGAGGAGCTAGAGGAGGAGCTGGAAGCTGAACGGGCAGCCCGGGCCCGTGTGGAAAAGCAGCGGGCAGAGGCAGCCCGGGAGCTGGAAGAGCTGAGCGAGCGGCTGGAGGAGGCGGGTGGTGCATCGGCTGGGCAGCGCGAGGGCTGCCGCAAGCGTGAGGCTGAGCTGGGCCGGCTGCGGCGGGAGCTGGAGGAGGCTGCACTGCGACACGAGGCCACAGTGGCCACCCTGCGGCGCAAGCAGGCAGACAGTGCAGCTGAGCTGGGAGAGCAGGTGGACAGCCTGCAGCGGGTGCGGCAGAAGCTAGAAAAGGAAAAGAGTGAGCTGCGCATGGAAGTGGACGATTTGGGTGCAAATGTGGAGACTCTGGCCCGCAGCAAGGTGTCTGCCTTCTTCCTGACTCCTGATTCACCCTCACTCTTAAGCCAGTCCTGCCTGTAGGCGCTGACCCCCAGCTGCCTCGTCTAGTACTGAGTCTGCAGCAGCCTTGATGACTCACCTGATCCTGACCCCTGGGCCAATGTACCTGGCATCTAACCCTCAGCCCCCTGCAATCCTCACCTCAGACCCTGACTCCTAAATCCCATTCCCTGGCTCCAAGTCATTTTGACCCAGCATCTAATTCCAACCTCAGACCTTTGAACTCTGACCTAATACATATCTTGATTTTCCTGTCTTGAACCTCTGCACCCCACCTTGATCTCTGACCTTTATATTACTCAATCCTAACTTCTGACCGCAGTCTCCAGCTGACTCCGTCTGTAGTATCCTAACATTCATCTGACCTGTTGTCTTTGGGGCCAATTTAGGCCTCCAATTCTGAGGGCCCTGTTAAGGTATAAGCCCAGTGGAATCCCTGATCCCAAATGTGGGGGCTCTGATCTCCTTTGGTTCCTAGGCCTTTTCAGTTCCTGATCCCAGGCCCCAGTTTCTGACGGTGGCCCGGATCCTACCCTCTGATGCAGACTTGTCTTGACCTCTGACTTTGGGTCCCAGGCCAGTGCAGAGAAGCTGTGCCGGACCTATGAAGATCAGCTAAGTGAGGCCAAGATCAAAGTAGAAGAGCTGCAGCGGCAGCTGGCAGATGCAAGCACCCAGCGTGGGCGGCTACAGACTGAGAATGGTGAGGCCAGGGTTCACACTAGGTGGGGCCTGCCTAAACTGTCCATCCCCACCAAACGTGCCTGCCTGGCCCTCTGCCTGCAGTGGAGCTGGGCCGCCTGCTGGAGGAAAAGGAGTCTCTGATCAGCCAGCTGAGCCGTGGGAAGACCTCTGCCGCCCAGAGCCTGGAGGAACTTCGGAGGCAGCTGGAGGAGGAGAGCAAGGTTAGCCAGCACTGGTGACTGCAGAGGGGGCTGGTACACACTGGGACTGTTGGCCCTGACTGATGCTAAGGCCACTGATGTCCCTTCAGGCCAAGAGTGCACTGGCCCATGCAGTACAGGCTTTGCGGCATGACTGTGACCTCCTTCGGGAGCAGCATGAGGAAGAGGCGGAGGCCCAAGCTGAACTACAGCGGCTGCTGTCCAAGGCCAATGCAGAGGTAGCCCAGTGGAGGAGCAAATACGAGGCAGATGCCATCCAGAGGACTGAGGAGCTGGAGGAGGCCAAGTGAGTGTGGAGGCCAGGTCGTCACCATTTACATCTGTGCCTAAGCCCTGCTAGGGCCAGGGGAGATGCAGGCACCCTTCTGCTGTGGACTACTTTCCCTAGACACCCTTATCCTGTCTCGTTCATGGCCCAGAAAGAAGCTGGCCCTGCGACTACAGGAGGCAGAAGAGGGCGTAGAAGCTGCAAATGCCAAGTGCTCATCACTGGAGAAGGCTAAGCTACGGCTGCAGACGGAGACAGAGGATGTGACCCTGGAGCTGGAGCGGGCGACCTCAGCAGCTGCTGCGCTGGATAAAAAGCAGCGACACTTGGAGCGGGCTCTGGAGGAGCGGAGGCGGCAGGAGGAGGAGACACAGCGAGAGCTGGAGGCGGCACAGAGGGAGGCCCGTGGCCTGGGCACTGAGCTCTTCCGGCTTCGGCACAGCCATGAAGAGGCACTTGAGGCCCTGGAGACAGTCAAGCGGGAGAACAAGAACCTGCAGGGTAAGCTGTGCACAGTGGCACAAGCCTGCAATCCCAGCACTCAGGAGGCTGAGGCAGGAGGATCGGTGCAAGTTCAGACCGGCTTGGACTATAAAATGGGCCCAAGGCCAGCCTGAACTGCATAGTGAGACCCTGTGTCAAAAAGACAAAAAACAAGTAACCAGCAGGGTAGGACTAGGGTTGGGAGCCCCTTAGGGTTACCCTGGAACAGGGGTGAAAGAAGTAACTTGGATTGGGGAATGAGCCATGCAGGTGGCCCTTTAATGCCCTGTCCTTTCTGTAGAGGAGATTAGTGACCTCACAGATCAGGTCAGCCTCAGTGGAAAGAGCATCCAGGAACTGGAGAAAGCCAAGAAGGCGCTGGAAGGGGAGAAGAGTGAGCTCCAGGCGGCACTGGAGGAGGCTGAGGTCAGGAATGGCCAGGGAGTGGGTGGTGCTGACCTGTGAGCCCCCGGCTGCTTTGCTCCTTGAACACTCCCCCACCCCTTGCTCACCCCACACTGCCTGCTGTGTTCCAGGGGGCCCTGGAACTGGAGGAGACAAAGACTCTGCGGATTCAGCTGGAGCTATCTCAGGTCAAGGCGGAAGTGGACCGGAAGCTGGCGGAGAAGGATGAGGAGTGCACTAACCTGAGGTCTGGCTCCTGCCCTCCCTCCAGGCAGAGAAAGAATTAAAAGCAGTGGCTATGCCCATGGTGGCACGCTGACCTGGTCATCTAATCTTCCTCTGGCACATGGGTTTCTCAGGTCCCCATTCCAGAAGTGAACCAAGGTTACACAGTCAAGACAACCCAGTTTACTCTGGGTCTGTCCCTGGGCCTCACGCTTGTCTGAACTTGCCAGAAAAAGAAATGAGTAGCACAACAGATTTTAACACAAAGCAGGATGTCTCCTCCCCGAAGGGGTCTCCATCTCCAGCAGTCCTTGAGCATTTCCGAGGGTACCTGTGTTGCTTGTGCTACTCCTTTCTCGCATACCCAGCCCACCCCACCCTGCCTTCCCACAGGCGCAACCACCAGCGGGCTGTGGAGTCTCTGCAGGCTTCCCTGGATGCGGAGACCCGGGCTCGCAACGAGGCTCTGAGGCTCAAGAAGAAGATGGAGGGTGATCTCAACGACCTGGAGCTGCAGCTGGGCCACGCTACTCGCCAAACCATGGAGGCACAGGCAGCCACACGGCTGCTGCAGGCCCAACTCAAAGAGGAGCAGGCAGGGCGAGACGAGGAGCAGAGGCTGGCCGCGGAGCTCCGGGAGCAGGCACAGGCCTTAGAGCGCCGGACAGCGTTGCTTGCAGCTGAGCTCGAAGAGCTGCGGGCTGTCCTGGAACAGGGCGAGCGCAGCCGGCGGCTGGCAGAGCAGGAGCTGCTGGAGGCCACTGAGCGACTCAACCTCCTGCATTCGCAGGTGGCGATGGGACAAGGATGCCCACAGGGGTGGGGGCAGAGGAGCCCGCTGGCCAGCTGAGAGTCTGTTTCCCCCCAGAACACAGGTCTCCTAAATCAGAAAAAGAAGCTGGAGGCAGACTTGGCTCAGTTGAGCGGAGAAGTGGAGGAGGCTGCCCAGGAGAGGCGGGAAGCTGAGGAGAAGGCTAAAAAGGCCATCACCGACGTGAGGCTGAGTAGCAGGGTGGGGAGGCATGCAGGACAGAGCGCTCCCTGGGGGCTTGTCCCCTTTGACCACACCATCTCCTCCCCCACAGGCAGCGATGATGGCCGAGGAATTGAAGAAGGAGCAGGACACAAGTGCACACCTGGAACGGATGAAGAAGACTCTGGAGCAGACTGTGCGAGAGCTGCAGGCCCGCCTTGAGGAAGCCGAACAGGCTGCCCTCCGGGGTGGGAAGAAGCAGGTGCAGAAGCTGGAGGCCAAGGTATGTGCGAGTGTTTACTCCCGGGGGGGCGGCCGGGGCAGGCTCAGCCAGCAGGCCCACCCTCGGCTGCCCCCAGGTGCGGGAGCTGGAGGCCGAGCTTGACGCAGAGCAGAAGAAGCACACTGAGGCCCTCAAGAGCGTGCGCAAACATGAGCGTCGGGTCAAGGAGCTTGCGTACCAGGTGGGCGGAAGGGTCTACCCGGGGGTGGCCCTAGCGCCGGCCCCGCCTGGGCACACCCTGAATCCCCTGACCTTCCCAGGCTGAGGAGGACAGGAAGAACCTGGCTCGCATGCAGGATCTGGTAGACAAGCTGCAAAGCAAGGTCAAAAGCTACAAGCGCCAGTTTGAGGAGGCGGTGAGCACACTGGGGTCTGGGCACCCGGAATGGGTCAGGGTGCCAAGGAACTCAGTCTTGGCTGCGGCTCCAGGCCCCAGTGGTGACCTATGGCCCGGGGAGAAGTCAGTACAGCCTCCCCTGCAGGGTAGCAGCTTCCTTGTCCCAGCTCAGTGACACCCTGAAGTTCCTAAGATCTCTAGTTTCCCGTGAGTAGGCCCGGAGGTGGCACTCAGGCATCCTGAAGGAGTTTCCACTTCCTTTTCCTGCCATGGGTCCTGGCGAGGGTGAGGCAAGAGCATGGAGGACCAGAGTGACCACTTCAGTTACTGAAGGCCCTGCATGTGTACCCAGGAGCAGCAGGCCAGCACCAACCTGGCCAAGTATCGCAAGGCTCAACACGAGCTGGATGATGCAGAGGAGCGAGCAGACATGGCGGAGACGCAGGCCAACAAGCTTCGGGCGCGGACCCGGGATGCCCTGGGCCCCAAGGTGAGGGGCTGAGGGGCACTGCCCTCCAGGTAGGGTGCATGGGCTGGAAAGACGTGGTGCAGCTCACTCTGCTTCCCTTCCCTCTTAGCACAAAGAATGACAGCCTGAGATGCCATGCTGAGGAGGGACATCTGCTGAGACCCTGTCATCTCTTCAACTCCATCTGTGGCCACTCAGCCTCCTAAGCCCCAGAGCACCCTGAATAAACGCCACCTCTATTCCAACAGCTGTGTCCTTCTTACTGCTTGGAATTAAGGAAAGGGAGGGGAACACAGTCCCATGGACAAAATCAGGTCCACATCAGTCATTTAAAATAAAGTTCTTTAATAGTCTCCATTTAATTGGTTTATTTGCTGTTAATAAATTGGCAACACAGGAAGGGCCAAAGATAAGCTCCCAGCCAGGCTCCTGTGTTTGAGCTCAGGCAGGAGATGCTGCCCTGGGACAGGGCAGGCACAGCCACTTCATGCCCCAAGGGATGGAGAAATACCCACTTCTTGGGGAACCTCCTGGGATGAACATGGTGGCCAATGAGCAAACGGAACCAGAGGAGCTAAAGGAAGACGGAGGGAGGGAGGGGACAACAGATGGGCAGGCCTGGGGGAAGGTGGCATTCTCTGTACCCTCAGGCCTGCCCAAGGCTCAGGACCTCTACCTGGGCCCAGAGGCTCAGCTCACAGATGGGGGGCCTCTATCTCCCTTGCCACCCCAGGACAGCCAAGAGACTGGGCAGGAGCTCAGACAGAGCTATTTTTGTAAGTCCTCTTTCTCTGGGCAGTCCAGCAGGGGCCCTGGGTTCTGAGGGACAGGTGAGCATGGCGCCCTTCCTGATTATGAGGCTCCCCCGACTCGGGGGCCCAGGGCCTGCAGGATGCTCCTTCCCTCCACTGAGTCTGTGTGTCAGGACCTGGGACAGGCAGGCAGCAGTGGGGGAGGCAGTGGAAGGTGGAAACAGGCAGGGCATGTGCCATGGGCACCCACGTGCACCTGCGCTGGCCCTGGCCCAGCAACCTCCCAAGGCCTGGCCCCAGGTCACTCCTCAGTGAAGTCCCTGTCTATGTCCATGTAGGGCTCTTCAATGTAGCTGACAAGGGCAGAAGGTGACTGGCGATCTGGGTTCAACAGGATGGACACTGTCTCCTTCCAGTATGAGAAGCTGATACAGGAGCTCTGAGTAAAGAGAGAGGGGCTGGAGGGCGCCTGGAGGACTGAGGCCAAGCCAGAACCCTAGGGACAAAGAGTATCCTGCCCCATGATCCAGGTGAAGACACTGCTCCTGGAACAATCCTCCCCTGGGTCTGTGTGCCCACTGCCCGCCTGCCACCCACTCGGGACTGGGGCACTCACGTTCTCCAGGCAGGTGCTGTCCTTGTCTTTGTGTAAGTAATGCTGCTGCCAGAAGCGCAGTAGGTTGTGGAAGTTGTTGAGCAGGAAGCCAGGATACTTTTTGCTGTGTTCCATCCGCTGCAGCAGGCGCAGGTACAAGGGCAGCCTCTCTTTCCGTCGGGCCAGCATAAGGATCACCAAGCTGGTGTTGAGGCAGCTGACGTTCTCCTGCAAGGCCACAGGCAGCTGCGCTGGGTGTGTGGTGGCAGCCCCAGTGGATGCTGAAGACCCTGGGTGGACCCCGGGCAGGGAGGAGTGTATCACAGGCCAGGGTCCTGCAGGCTTGGCAAGGCTATGAGCCACCGTGGAGCAGCTCATGCTGGAGCACCTTCGTGTTCCCTACACCCACCCATCCATCCCCATTCCCACCCTGACGGCACCATCTGTCCTAGTCTAGATCATGGCTCAACTATGGCTTCTTCTAAAAGCTTTAGTCCCTTGGCAAAGCTGGGTACACATGGTAGTTATGGTCACCTCATCTTTGAACTTTCACTCTACACTAGAGTGTAAGCCTTTGGAGGGAAAGTCTTGGTCCAAGTTGCTCTACGGGTACTGTGTATCCACCCTCCCTACCCCAGGGCTTGGCCCCATTATGCTTTAGATCTAAAATGTCCTCTAAACATCTCTTGTGTTCCAAGGTGGGGCTTTGGAAGATGGTCACTGAGGGATTAATGTGCTGTTAAGGTGGGTCCTGGTCAGAACAGGTGGGTCATTGGGAAGTGACCTGAAGGGTGCATTCTGTCCCTGGCTCCTCCATTCCTACTCTCTGCTCCCTGGCTGCTGTGGGTTGTCAGCTTTCCTCTGCCATGTCTTTTCACCATGCCACTTCTTTGGAGCCAGATGACCTTGGACCAAATCCCCCAAAACCATTAGCCCAGTTAAGCCTCTCCTCCTTTAAATTGTGGATGTTGCGTATTTTGCCCTAGTGACAGGAAAGTGACTAATACACTTCCCTGAATGTTTGTTAGACAACAGAACAAAAGAACACCTCAGAGAGGTGGCTGTATGACTCCATTTTAGAAAAGTAGAGAGTAGAGAGAAAGGAAGGCTGCCAAGCTATGCAGTGAAAGAGATAGGGGTATTCTCAAGTCCAGTTCTATAACCTGGCACATAGACAGGGAGTTGTAAGAACATAGTGCCCATTTTTCTTTTTTTTTTCCCTTTTACTTTTTGAGACAGGGTCTCACTATGCAGTTCAGGCTGGCCTTGGACTCATTTTGTAGCCCAGGCTGGCCCTGAACTCAGTGATTCTCCTCCTCAGCCTGCTTGAGTGTTGGAACTGCAAGCGTGTGCCACTATTCCCAGCCCATCTTTGTCTGACCCAGTCTGTGACCTTCAGAGACTTGCTGCCTTCTTCTTGCCCCATGTAAACTGGCAAAGCCCTTGAAAGAGATGCGCTTACATTGACAGTAGGAGACACTACACTGGGCTCCAGGATGAGGGAAATGGTTTCCACCTTGCCCAAGTGCCTACTGGCAGAACTCTCACCTGGGTCAGTGTCTGCACATGGATGATGTTGATGAGGCGGAAGAGGAAGGACATCTGCGTGGGCACCTGGGATATGTAGGCGAGCAGGCGGCACTCAGACAGGACCTCGGCCACTGCAAAGGGAGGCAGAGGTGTAACAGCGGGCTGAGGCCCTGTGGCCAGGCCACCTATGGCTCTGGGTCTTGACTTTGTATACCTCAGGGATTCTCATCATCAAAATGACTAAAGAAAGAACTGCTGAGCCAGAACAATCAACCTCCAGCTGTTTCACCATTCAGCTAAACTAAGCCTGTGTTCTGAGCCCCTTCTGGTCCTTGGGAGCCATGCTCAGGGAGCAGCCCTTCTGTAGCCCACCAGCCAGCCTGGCATCAGACCCCAGCTCCTCTGTATTGAAAAGTGTTCATTCACAGACAGGCAGACTGATGATACAAATTAAGAAAAAAAAGAGTGAAATGCTAGGTGTGCTGACACATGCCCATAATCCCAGCACTCTGGTGGCAGAGGCAGGATTACAAGCAAATTAGCCAAGACCAGCCTGGGTAACTCAGTGAGACTGCTCACAAATTTAAAAAAAAAAAAAAAAAAAAGGCTGGAAACGTAGCTTTGTTAAGAAGGTCCTGGATTCAATCTCCAGTAACACCAAAAACAACAAATAAGAAACACAAAACAAAAACGAATGCCAGACAGCTCGCATCCTCTACAGCTCCTAGCATGACTCATTTCCCCCCAAAGCTCTCATGTGTGCCTGTGCCCTGTCGAGGTCCTGAACAAATGGCTTCCTACAACGTTGGGGTGGGGTTGAAGTTCTAGGCAACCCGCCCCCCTCCCCAGCACATCCAGTACACTGCTGCACAGGGACACAGAATCCAGGCCCAAAAGGGAAGAGGGGGCTGTCATTTGTTTTTGCATTTTGCTGACACCAATGGCTTTCCTTTATCAAAATGTTATACACGCTCATTAAAGGAAGCTGAAACAATAGGCAAAAAAAAGTAGCTGAATGAATTGGCCAAGACCAAAGACCAACATCTTGACACCGGTCACACAAGTGCGAGGGCAGCTACTTCTGCTGTTTCTGTCTCCTGCCTGGAGGCCGGTGTGGACACCAGCACAAGCATGCTGCACCCACTGGCTCTGGCATCGTCGCTTTTCCGTACCTTTCATGTCCACCTGGTTTTCAAATCGGTCCAATGACAGAGTGACACAGCGCACCAGCATGTTGGAGTCCACGAGGGAGCTGTTGATCTGCTTTAAGAAAACCTGGAACTGAAGCAGACACAGTGCTTGTGGGAGGCCCCGGCTGCTGGTCAGGGCGCAGAGTGAGTAGTCACCTCATGGACATCAGTGATCCTGTGCTCCAGCCCACTGCTCTGCAGACACACAAGCTGAGTGACTTGCTCTCACTCAGTTACCCAGGATGGTCTTGGCTAATTTGCTTGTAATCCTGCCTCTGCCTCCAGAGTGCTGGGATTATAGACATGTATCAGCATACCTAGCGTTTCACTCTTTTTTCTTAATCATCAGTCTGCCTTGCTAAAATCCTCTGACACTCTGTCCAGTGGTTCTGCACTGAGCGTACTGTGTTCCTCTAACTTTAACTTCAACTAGGCTCAGCTGCGTCTATGTCACACACTCCTGGAACCCACATGCCAGGCCCACTTCTCCTTCTGGGCATCCACCACACTGCACCCAGCTATGTCACATCCCACCCACCCTCACTTCCCTGGAAGGAGCTGAGATTTCCATCCCTGTACTCCCAGGCTCCAGCAGACCTGGCAGAGTGGTGCTCATGAATGTTCACTGAAGACTGCTCACTGGATCCCAGCATACTCACACTGAAAACTCACGCCTGCAGACGGGCAGACCAGGAGAGCTTCAAGGTGACTCTGGAACAATGCTGAAATCCCACAGGGCCCTAGCTCAGCCTTACCTTTGCATCAGTGTTGATGTATTTATTGAATCTCTTGAATGCATCAACATTGAATTTCATCAGCTCTCCCAGAAGGTCAAAGTAGCTCTGCAGCACATCTCTTGACTTGCACTCACTGTCCACGATGCAGTACAAGATGTGCTGGGGTGAGGAGGGAACAGGGTGAGGTGTGGAGGTGGCTGCTCCTGCCTGGCTCCCACAGCACCTGGCATGGCGCTCAGACAACACATTCACCTTGAGCTAGCATTCAGGCTGATGGAACCTGCAAACTGGTCTAGATTCCTCTCTGAGGATGCTGGTGGTGCCAAGGACAGGCTCAGGGGACAGCTTACTAGCAGGGGCAGCCTATCTTTTTCTCTTCTGACTAGGACTCTGAATTGAAGCTTCTGAGCTGTTCTGCGGTCACCAACATGGCCAGAGCTCTCCACCTGCCAGGCCCAGTTCTAACACTGGCCTCTTCCTAAGCACTAGGGCCCTGCAAGTGAACGAAGGGCAGAATTGAAGGGCACAAGACACTCTCTGTCCTGATGGGTCCTGTGTTTATGAATGCAACTGTTAAAAGTTTACATGGAACTTAATGAATCTTTATCAAGAATACAAGGTCAATTTAAATTCTAGATAGTTTTCTATGACAGTTAAACTATTTCCAAAGTTTTCCATTTTCTTCTTGAAATTACACTGATTTGCACCAACTTTTTTCCCTTTGAGTTTTATGACAATTAATGGGTCAGTTTCTTGTCTATATTAATTTTTGAAACCAATTAGAACTCTTGGCCATTTTGCTCCCCACCTTTTTGCTTTTTCATTATTCAACATGGAAAATTAACTTTTACTCAATACCAAAAGATCATCAGGATCCAGAGGCCTTGTTGGACATGCTAGGTCAGGGGTGGCGAAACGTGGCACACATTCCATACCAGGCTGTTTGTATCACTGGAAGCTCTAAAAGGTTTGCCATCATTGCTGTGGATGCTCATCCTCCCACACAGCCATTCCCAAGTTCCTCAACTGTTCCTTGAGCACCCACAGGTGAAAATCCAGGGCAAACATGAAGGCGATCTGCACCAGCATTTAAATCAAGATCTGCTCTGTTCCTGATGAACTGCGTACAGCTCGGGGCAGAAAGGCAATGTGCGGGGCTGGGGAAGATGGCCACCTGACACCCTGGCTCCTCCAGGCCGTACCTCCAGAAGACCTCGCTTCAGCAGGAACATCTGGTCTGCATAGGAGGTGGTCCCTCGGAGGAAACTCTCCACAGCCCGGGCTTGCCAAAACCTGCAACCCAAACATTGACTCCTGGCCCACAGGGCTAAGGCTGCCCTTCCTGCCCTACCCCACCAGGGACAGAGATGCTTGCTGCCTTTTCATTTTTCAACATTTACTGAACATCTACCAAGATTCAGATCTCATCCTAGGCCTTGGGGAAACAGCACTGAGCGAGAGAATTTTGTCCTACTCAGTGTGGAGCAGTCTGGGAGGGGTCACAGAGAAGGTGGCATTTAGGCTCAAAGAAACGGCTTCAGCAAGTCCCATGTGGAAACGTTCTAGGCTTTCTCCTTTAACAAGAATTAAGCGACACAGGACTGGAGACCCAGAACATATGTGGGGAGAGAGACACATGTGGACTGGCCACTGAGTTCACATGAGCTCAGCCAGCCTGTAAGAGAGGCAGCTGATGTTGAGCAAGTGGCTCAGGGCTCAGCTGGATCCATGAGGGGATCCATGAGTATGGACAAGGCAGGATGTGGGGACAGAGCCCACTAACGGTCTCAACCCAGCCCTGCTGGAATTCCTCCCGCTCATAGCCTTTGAGCATCACTGCTGAGGGGTCTAGAGGATGGATCAGACCTCTTTGTCAGCCAGCCCCTGCCAGGGAAGGGCTTCCTTCATTCTTACAGCTCTGGGGCAGCTCCTGGCTCCCCTCCTTTCCACACTGCACTGACAGGGTTTCTTTTTACTCTGATCCCCACAACCCCAGGGAATGCCACATGGGCAGGGCCCATGCCAGTACCAGCACATTACAGGTGCTCAGCGAACACTTGGTCACCTCTCAACACGTCATGCTAGTGCACCAAGGAGCACGGTACTTACCTGCTGAGGCCCACAGAGCCAGGTAACAGCAAAGCCCCCAACCCAACAGGGATCACACTCCAGGTATGGGCGCTGGGCCTTTCTAACTACTCGAGAGGTGTGTGCACCTGTGGCTCCTGGCCCCGTGGAAGTGGCAGTACCTATCTTCACACTCACCTGAATGATGACTCAGCTGGCTCCTTCTTCATGACCTGCAGCAGACGAGTTAATAAGCCCCTCTTCCCATCGCACACCAAGCTCCTGAAACAGAGACACAGTATTGGTGACAGATCCAAAATGATGGATCACTGCTGGCTTTGGTGGGTGAAAAAAGGGGTGGTATTTCTAAGTCTATAGGGTATTTTCTGCTTCACCTGGGTTCATGGCACTCCTGCAGTCATCAATCAGCAGCTAAGTGGACCACTGTGGCCCAGGCCAGCTCCCCCTCACCCCACCCCATCCCGCTGGCCTCAGGCACACCCCGAGTCAGACAGGGCTCAGAACTGGGGAGGAAGGCCGCTTACACCACAGCTGGGCCTGATACAGGCCACGACATTGTCTGCCCCACAGGGCAAGTCCAACAGGGTGGTACCCGGCTCTTCCTGCCCATAGGTTCAGTTCTTGCCGGTGGTAGGCAAGTACCCATCTGTGCCTCCAGATCTATAAAAGCAGACGCAGTGGGCGGGGAAATGACTCTCACCCTGTCATGTCCAGGTTGGGACTTCTAGGTCCTCATCAAATACCTCTTTAAATAAAGTAGTATCCCCTCCAATACAAAATTTGTTCGTTTGTTTATTTTTGGTTGTAATGACCTCTGTACTAAGTTGCATCCCCAGAACTTTTTAACAATTTTTATTTTGAGACTGGGTCTCACTATCTCACCAAACTGCCCAGGCTGAGCTGCAGAACTTGCACTCCTCCTGCTTTGGCCCCCAGAGTGCTAGAATGCAGAGTTCCATGGACACGCATCGCCACACCTGGCTGATAGCTCTGCTTTCATGCCTTGCAGACATCAGGCAGGGCCGCATCCAATTTCATATGAATGAGGTTCTGCTGCCTTCAAAGAGTGGCTATGAAGCTACAGCCCTGGGTGCTGGGTAAGGTCCTTCCTGTTCTGAGCCTATGAACCTGTTGCCTTACCACCTGCTCCAGAGGATGAAGCAGATATAACCGATAGTAAGACTTAACTCCTGCCGGGGAACAGGGCCTGCTTCTATTGGCTCCGCTTGGCACAGCTGCCAATGGACAGAAAAGGAGCACATCAGCCAAGATGCCCTATGCATATGACAAGGGGAGGGGCAGAGCACTGACAGCCTCCAGCCCGAGACCGTTTGGAGCTGCTCTCTGTGAGGGAGCTGCCCCTGTGAGGGAGAGGTGATGATGGCACTTTTCTCCCAGGGCTGCTGAAGCTTCAGCAGGAAAAATGCAGAGGCAAAAGCCCCAGCACACAGAGCCCTCTAGGATGTCACAGATACATGGACAAAGGGCAAATGTGCACACCCACGTGTGCCCCTCTGACAGCCCAGAGTGAATGGCTGGTGGTGGTGCGCTGAGGGCACAGCTGCCTGCCACCCTGCTCACCTGTCAGTGTTGAGTACGGCTTCCACTTCGGGGATGTTGGCCTTGAGGGAGATGGCACTGAGTTCATTCAGCTCCTGGTTGTTGAGGAGCAGGTACTTGTTCCTGAAACAAACCGGGTGGGGTGGGGGTTAAAGGACTGGAACTGGGGCTGCTGGTCAACACTGCACCGGTGCAGGGAGTCCTCATGCTCTTCAAGTGGAGAGAGAAGCTGGAAATTCTCCTTGCTTGTCACTCCCAGGCCCTGTTAGCTCTGCACCGCCATTCTGCAGGAGGAAACCCCGGACCTCAGCACCTCTAGCCCTTCGGTTGTACGCTGTACATTTCACCTTGATTTCTCAAAGGAACCTTGCCTCAGCACATCCGATTAGACCTGGGATCCCCTCCTCCAGCTGGTCCTGCTGTGGCACTTCCAGTGGCCACCATCATACAAGCAGAGGCCTGGTTAGCTGTGACACAACTGGCCCCTCGCAGGCCTGGCACCCGCTTCCTACACAGTCTCCCACAGGCATCAGGTCCTCACACAGCTCCCACAGTGCTCCTCAGAACAGGACCCGGATCCTGTCACTCTGTTTAATAACATGCCTCTTCTGCTTCCCACTGCTCTGGAACATTAACGTCTCAGGCGAACCATGCCCCACAGCCACCAACCACCTGAGCTGTGGCTGAGCTGAGTCCCATCACTCACCCCGCCTGAGTGCCCAGCTTTTCCCGATCACATCGCACCACACCCCCTCCTGCAGGGGCTTCTGCATGGGTTCTGGCTCCAACACTCTCCCTCTGCCTTTCCACCTTATTCATTACTAAGGCCCCTTCCAGCCTCAGCTGTCAAGTTACTTCCGCAAGGAACAGTCCCTGAGCACCCTGGCCGGCTGTCCTCTCACAGAATCGTGCTTTTTCCCTCCCAAATACCACGTCCACTTGTTACTATATAGTCATGCCCTGGTGACACTCCGGGTAACCTCTTCCCACACCGTACCGTTTATGACAGCAGGGGCTGTGCTACCCTCAGTCACCCCTGTACCCCAGCGTGGCCGACAGAAGTGCTGATTTGAGAGTCAGACAGAAGCTAAGGACTCACTCTCTCAAACAACTAAAGCTCATTGCACTTTTACAACTAATGGTCCCTTTACCAGAGAAGCCCTCACAGGGGCCAGTGATACATGGTTAAGAGCAAGTTTAATCCTCTGGGCCACATCTGTTTTCAGACAGGTTCTGTTTGTTCATTCAGTGTTCCCAAAGAATTTAAACACTTAAAAAGCAGAACTCGATCCCTTTGTAATGCAAAACCCAACCAAAAGAAACCAAACCAGACCCTTTCATATAAATTGTAATTTCTGTCTTTCTTTAGGGAGGGGAGGTGATCAGACGCCATGCAACAGTGGGCCTGGGGTCCTTGTTACTCAAGTAGGGCAGCAGCCTGTTATTCTGAAGGTCAAGGGTCAGATTCTACTCCCCTGCCTTACACTGTTTTCCTTACAGCAGAGAATCACATTCCTCTACATTCTTCATCAAAGACTGAAAAACAAAACATGAGCAAAATATCTCAAGAAACATGGGAGAGAGCATGTCTTGTGGAAGGGAAAAGCCCTGCATGTGTTCAGCTGGCCAGCTCCACCTCTGTGAGGTTCAGAAAGCAGCTGAATCCAAGGAAGTAGGGGACAGCACCTCCCCCTGTAGGGACGCACACGTACTTACTCGTGGTGATCACTGAAACTCTGAAGAAGCCTCAGAAACTGGATCTTCAAGGTGATGTCCTGGAACACATGTTAAAACCAGAGTCATAGAGTTTCTAAATAAGACAAGGCTGAGGCCTTTGTGACAGCCTGGCGCATCTCTCTGCTTCTTTGAACCTCTGTCCTCATGCAACGTAAGGACTTTTCTTCAGTTAGAAAATCATCTGATCAGACCTCCACATCTGGACAATGGCAAATGAAATGAATGTGGACTTTTCCTGCTTCACACATCCTAGCATACTGGATTTTTGGGGGGGTGGTGGTGCTGGGGATCCAACCCAGGGCCTTCTGCATGCGAAGCATGAACTCTATCACTGACCTACATCCCCAATTCAGCATACTGGATTTAAAAAATAAAAATCGCCCAAATTCTTTTAAATGTGAGGCTATATTCATAAACTGGAAGAGTCTAGAGGCATCAAAAATGCAGCTCTGAGTCTGGGTGCAGAGCCCAAGGGCTGATACTCAGGTACCTGAGGGCAATGTGTGAAGGAGGAGGGGTTCTAGTCACAACTGGGCTGCAGTTCTAATGCACTGCAATGACCAGACAGGACCCCAGGTCTGTGCAGAGACCTGGCCTACGTTCCAGAGAGCTGTCAGAGAAGCCTGGCTCTGCCCAGTGCACAGCTGGCAGTTGGAGGGAGCCTCCCAGGACAAATGGAAACACACACTCATAGTGGCAGAGTGGCAGGGTCAAGATACTCAATGTGAGAGCTGACCATGGGACAGATTCGGGCCCCAAAGTGCCTGCCAGACAAAAATAAGGGTGCACCGCAGAAATACTTTCAGGAGGATGGCAAGTTTGAGCCCAACCTAGATAACCTACTCTGTCTCAAAACAAAAACTAAAATTGGGCTTAGGATGCAGTTCAGTGTGAAAGTACTAAGTTCAATCTTCAGTACCAAAAAAAAGAGAAAGTATTTCCATAAAGACAGAGGTGTTGACACATAATCCTGCCTAAGTTAGCTTCCACTAACGGATCATGAAGTATGACTTTCAGTTTCTGCTCTATGCCCAGAGACAAGGGGTCCGAGGATCAGCAGCAGGGCTTCAAACAGCTACTAGCAATTGAGTCTCATGTGTCCCCACAGTCCCTTGCTCACCGGGCTACAGTCACAGTTTTGGTTGTGACCATGGAGGACGAGGGCAGATGCTGAATGTTTTCTCCAAATCAGCTTGTCAAACAAATTATTGAGCCCAGGGATCAGCTTAAACTCCGCAATCATTCTGTGAACCTGGATGGGGTGGGAAGGGAAAAGCATCAAGACAGATGTGCTTCGAAGGCCCAGCAGTCT
Source organism: Cavia porcellus (assembly GCF_034190915.1). Classification (NCBI taxonomy): domain Eukaryota; kingdom Metazoa; phylum Chordata; class Mammalia; order Rodentia; family Caviidae; genus Cavia; species Cavia porcellus. Next base: position 26,305,279 of record NW_026947488.1, on the reverse strand, counting down.
CCTGCTCCCTGCAGACAGTAACGAGCCTTAGGATAAAGAAAGCGACAGTGAGCACTGAGCGCTGAGGTTTAAAGAAAACCCCCCCACACACCCTGCCCGCACACAAACACATCTTTTTACTTTGCTCATTACTGCTTACAAGAGTCCTTCAAATCATACTGTGTGAAAGGACTCATCTCAAGAGCATGGGTTTTGGACCTGGATAGTTCTGGGTCTGCTCTTAGCTTTACCATGTGCAAGCTCTGGACTCTAAATCCCTAACATTCATTTTCTTGTCTTGTCATTAAGGTGAAAATATACCTTACACTGAGGATAAATTTCAATGGGGGGATAAATATTAAAAATGAAACTCTAATTATCCTAGAAAAGTCTTTGTGAAGACTTTTTACTAAATGGCCTAAGAGTAGAAAAGCCTTTCGAAAGGATTATATTAAACCTGGAAGCCAAGAAAGGAGACTGCTAATTTCAGCCACACAAGGCTTTCAACATCATGCGTGGCAAAACTCACAATAAGCAAAGTCACAAGTCAAACACAACAAAAGAAGAACATACAATAGCAACTCATGACACAGGCAGGGCAACTGCCCTCTTTAAGGAGTCCTGAAAACCTCTAGACAAAAAGACCAATCTCCCCATGCACATCAAAAACAAAACAAAACAAAACGACAAAGGACAGACAGATAGAAAACATTTTTTTCAAAGCTCAATGTCACTTATGTTAGGAGAAATTCAAATCTCAACTGATCTTTCACTTTTTGAGATGGGCAAAGAAAACAAGGTTTTTCCCAACTTCAGCATCAATTTGATGGCTTGGGTAGCAGGCACACTCACCCAGCAGGCAGGCACATCCGCACTGCCTCGCCTGTGCAATGACTGCCGCTACATTGTCTTCATTAATACCACAGAGGACTTAATGGCATTTGAGAAATGCTTTCAGTCCTGAGATTTCAATTTGGCCAAGATTGCTACTTAGATAGCCCAACTGTTCATTGCAAAAGGTCACCCCAGTCAAGGAAACCCTTTTGCTTACTACCCATTCTAGGCAGGATCTGGGAATCCATGTTCCATGATGCCAGACACAGAGGAGGTCCTCAGTAAATGCTGACTGCAGATAAGAATGTGGTGACAAGATGCTGGTTCTTGATGAGGCGGAACTCCAAGGGCACTCACAAGTCCTTCCCAGGGGACTCTGTGTAGTTTTCCTGAAGACTACAGTAACTCACAGCACTTGGCATCAGGAAGACTCAGGAAACAGGGACTGGTGTGGTGAGGGAACAGAGGAAATGGGGCAGCGGCTCTTATATCCTGGCTCTCCCACTGCCTGGCCACTGCACCACAGCCCATTTTAGTCTCTGCTTCTCTCAAGCATCCAATGCAGGAGAGGGGTTATCACACGCTGTATAACTTAGCAAATGTCTGAAAATCCAAATATAACTGACAGTGCTGTAAGAAAAGCGAAAATGTTCAGCACCCAAAAGATGCTACATGTTTTTAAAATAACAAACAAGTCCTGGGCTGAAGGAAGGAGCACTATACTGAGGATAGCATCCTGGCTTTCCATGGCAACCGTAGGCTGAGGACTCACAAAGTTGCTCCTCCAGCCCTGACCACACCACAGCTCCAACTGTAGCTTCCAACTACGGATTCTAAGGGCCGCCTCTTGCCTACCTTGTTCAAAGCCAAAGTCCTCATCTTCCTCCCCAAACCTGTCCCTCTGCTGCTCATCTACACCTTAACTATCTCAGTAAATGGCAAAGTCATCCCCCAACTTACTTAGACCAAAAGCCTTGGGGGTCACCTTAACAACTCCTTTCTCTTAAGTTTGCATCAAGTCATCAGCAGATCCTGTCTTCTCCATCTTCAAAATAAATCCTGAATGCAACCCTTCCCCCACAGCACCCTCCTCCTGCTTGGTCATAGGTACGACTGCTCAGTTCAATCACAAGGGTCCTGAAGGTGTCTGTCTCCTGGCTCACGTCTCCTTGCTGTTCTACTCTCACGTAAGTCAGAGGCAGCCAACTTGTCTCCTCATTGAGAGTAAGGCTGGGTTTTACATAGCTTACGACAACCCAATGCAAGCTGGCCTGTGACCCCTCAGTACTTTGTTCCCATTCCACCCCCAGCCTCCCTTTCTCCCAGGAGTACTGCTCCCCGAGCTGGTCACTGCCCTGGAGCTCGGCAGGCCAGGCTCCCTCACTTTCCTCAGGCTACTGCCATTCCAAATGGTATCTTTTCTGAGTCATTTTCCTGGCTACCCTCTCTAAAACTCTATCTTTTTTAGACCTAAAAATTTTATTTATAATAAAATGAAATTTATCATCTTAACCATTTTTGAGTGTGCAATTCAGTGTTAAATACACTCACATTTAAGTTTTTTTGGACTTGGGATATAGCTCAGGAGCACAAACTCCTGCCTGGCCAGCAAAAGGTCCTGAGTTCGATTCCCAATACCAAAAAAATAAAAAATAATGTTTTTCTATTTTTATTAGCACATGTTTGCAGTACATAATGACTCTATTCATTATGGGAAGTTGGGCATGTACCTCATCTGTCACCTGGAGTTGTGCAAGGTCCAGTGTCTGGCTCAGAAAGGTGCATGGGGGCTATACGCTCCCGGCCTCACAAGCCTGAAGTCCCTCTGTCCCCACGCAATGACAATGACATAGTAAGAAGGTGGCTCATTCTCACAGCCTTGAAGAGATTTGCCGAGTCCTGCTTCCCTCACTACAGGTTAAGGGACTTTGCTCCTCCCTCCTGCTTTAATACATACAGGAAACCCCAGTATGCTGGAAACTCGCCTGCTTGGTCAGGTTTGCTAAGTGGACACAGTTCTGGGCTTGGACCCATAACCTCGAGTCACTTCAGATCAGCAACTCTCTCAGTGCACGGACAGAGCAGTCTTTAGTCCTCGAGTTAATGAGGTAAGATGCTTCCTGGTCTGTGCGCCAATGCTGTCTAGAGATGCTGCCCACTGCAAATTACAGTAGAAAGACTCCAAGCTCTAAAATTGGCCTGGTTTCCTACAAGAAGGAAAGCAACCAACACACTTTGCCTGCTAAAGACGCCCTTCTGAGAAGGGCTGATGAAGATGCACCTAGCTCACCACAAGGAGGCAGCATTTGCTACCAGCCCCCCACAATTCCAGAGGCTGGAGAGGCACCTACCTGGTTCCGCTGTCGCCCCATCAGCAGCACGCAGAGGACGTACAGCACTTCCAGTTTGTACATGATTTCGTGCATAATCTTCATGGACTGGGGCAGCTGGGTCCTGGCGGAAGTGTGAGGCAATCCATTCTCCTCTGAATTCCCTAGAGGAGGGAACACAGTAGAGGCTGACACAGCCCCAAGAGAGGCATGAGTCCCAGCCCATGAGAGAAGCTGGTCTGCGCTCAAGCCCACTGAGTAGACTGGAGCTTAGACAGGGCCTGAGCCTAAATCCCAGAAATGAATGCCACAAAACTGCCTCCCATAACCTGGAGCCAAGTGAGCTTATGGTATCGGAGACGGGGTGTGACAAAACTGGCTGGGGAAATAAGCAGGACCTGTTAATTACAAGATCCCAGGACAGTGCCAAGTAATTCCCAGGACTCCCTACGTGGAGCTTCCTGTGGCTCCTATGAGACAAGACCCCAGATCCTGCTGGGGCTCCTCATGAGAGAAAACAAATTTTTAAAGATGAAAAATTCTATAAGCTGGGGCTGGGGGTTTAGCTCAGCACAAGCGCCTGCCTGTGAGGTCGTGAGTTTAATCCCCAGTACCAACAACAACAACAAAAAAACGCTCTGCCTCTTCTATTTTTGCTTTTATCCTTTCCTCTTTCTTGGCCCACGTTTGCTCCACAGAGCTACTTCTTCCTTTGCCCTTTCACACCTCACTTTTCAAGTAAAACTTTTGGCACCATTTCTGGCTTCTTTCATCCAAATCTTTCTTTGAGATAAGATCTGGAACACTTTTAATTGGCGAGCCATTTCTAAATGGACTACCCAGTGACTCCTTGAGACCTGGAAGAATGGATGCTGTGGTTCTCTTCTGTCTCATCCACCTTAATACAACAGTATCTGGTCACAACATATAATCCACTTTCACCTCATACTCCTCCTGCCACTGATCAGACCCTCTGAAAGAACCTAGACAGACAGACGTCTCTGAGCAAATTGTGTGCAACTCTCTTCAGCTCACCAATGCCTCTGGGTCCTCGGTTCTGTCTGGGTTCCCTAGGACACACTGCTGAAGGACAAGAGGAATCCTTTTTGAAGACTCTCCCATTTGTCAAAAAAAAGAAACATGTGAAGTGTTATAATGTTTGCCTTTCTAAACCAGAGTATCACAACTGATAGAGATTCACGTGAACGTTACAGCATACTTTTATTTTACTTAATCTCATTTTTACTAATGGCAGCAGATACGCTTGACAGTTTTGTGTTGAGCTTTAGGTACCTATCTCATTTAATACCCAATTAAAAAAAATTCTCTGTGGGTCATGTAGGTCACATTGGAGTCACTTGAGAAGGTAGGGGAACAAAGTAATAAGACAGTTGCCTCAGGAATTATGATTTGATTCTGGGCAAGTCACTTCCCCAAGAGGCTTAGGCTATTATGTGCCACAGCAGACAGCTGGGTTACTGTGAGGATCGAATAGAAACACAAGCTAAGCCTGTCTTAGGATACCTCAGCTATCATTAAGCTCCATTTATTTAATTAATTTATTTATTTGAGGTAGGATTATAGCTTTTAGTGCTGACTGGCCTTGAATTATGTAGCCCAGGCTGGCCTGGAACTCATAGTGACCGCCCTGCCTCAGCCTCCCCAAGCTGTAGGTTTATAGGTGTAAACCCAGCTAACGCCTTACAGGTGTACACCACACCCAACTAAGGCTTTATTTTAAGGGGGCACTGGTAAGATTTGGAAGAGGCTGGGTGACCCTCAGAGAGTTACTTTTCAGTTTCCTCATCTTTGAACCAGTAACTACTAAGGTCCTTGTTATGGTTTACATCCAGATGTCCTCCCAAAGCTTCATACGCTCAGAGTTAGGACTCTGGGGAGGTGACTGGCTCGTGGGAGTGTGGTACTCGCCCAGGGATTAGTTCACTCATAAATGTGAAGTAGAGCCTGGTTGGAGGACGGGGGTCACTGGGGGCGTGGCCTGGAACAGTCTATCCCCCCCCCCCAACCTGTCCCTCAGCTTCCTACCACCACACTGAGTTGGTTTTCCTCTGCCACGCTGCCCTGCTTTGGAGCCATCTGACTATGAACTGAAATGTCCATAAACTGTGAGCCAAAATACAGACCTCCTCTTTTAAACTGTGGGTGTCAGGTATTGTGTCTCAGTGATGATAAAGTAAAACAGTCCTTTCAAGCCCCTCCTGGATCTGTTGCCCTTAGAGATCTTTTACAAAGCCCAGAAGAACAAAGTTTAGAGGGTGGTTATTAAGTATTCTCAGGGAAATGTGATTTCCGCAGGGTGTTATAGAAATAAGAGCTTAACTTATTTATGTCTAATACTAACATAAAGTCTGTGTGGGACGATGAGGTGCTGAGTGAAGCATGACTCAGAAGCAGAGTGGCTCAAAAATATGCCAGGCATGGTACATGTACCCATATTCCAAACTATAATCCCAGCCTCTTGGCAGGCTGAGACAGGAAAATCCCATGTTCCAGGACATCCTGGGCAACTTAATGTGACCCTGTCTCAAAATAAAATGAAAAAGGGGTAGGGATGCGGCTCAGTGCTGCTAGAGTACTGCATGGATACACAGGACCCCAAGTATGGTCTCACAGTACGGCAAACAAAACAAAACAACAAACCTCTGACCCTAAAGCCAGACAGCTGGGTGTGAACCACATTTTGATATGTACGATACAAACTGTTTATTACAGTCACGCTGCTGGGCAGCCGCACACCTGAACTCCTTACAGTGTTACCTCTGGTACTTCAATTAGCATCTCTTGGATGGCTAATGAGGCTGAAAAGTTTTCCAAATGCTTATCTGCCATTTGTGTACTCGTTAAGACAAAAACCTATTTGGTATTTTGTGTTTTGAAGGGAGTTGTCTTTTTATTGTCTTCTTTGAATCATGGAAGTTCCCTGCACATTCTAGATCTAAGTCCCTTACTAAATACATGGTTTGCAAAAATGCTCTATTCTGTGGGTTCACTTTGTTTATGGTGTTTTTTGAAATATAAAAGCTTTCACTTTCATTTAGTTCAACTAATCTGTTATTAATTTGGCTGCCTGTATTTTAGATGTCTAGAAAACCACTGCCAAATCTAAGGCCAAGAGATTTACCCTGCATTTTCTATGGGTTTTGTAAGTTTAGCTCTTGCACTTGGACCTTTAATTTGTGCATGATGTGAGATACCACATTCAACTCCAGATTTTTGCACGTGAATATCTAATAGTCTCGGCTCTACTATTTCCTCAATTAAATGGTCTGGGGCCCTGTTGGAAATCAACTGACCATATGTGTGAGGGTTTATTTATAAACTTTCTATAATATTCAATACATTTGTATACATCTAACCTTTATGCCAGTAGCACTCTTGTCTTAAGTATTGCAGGTTTGCAGCAAGTTTTCAAATCAGGAACTGTGAATCCTCTTACTTTGGCTTCTTTTTCAAGATTATTTTGGCGATTCTGGGTTGCCTGCATGCTTGCTTTGGCAGCACATATACTAAAATTGGGTTGCTTGCATTTCCGTATGAATTTTAGGGTCAGCTAGTGCCTTTCTGCAAAGCCAGCTGGAATTTTTTATAGGAACGAATCTATAGATTTATTTATAGCTCAAGATAGCTTAACAGTATTAAATCTTCCTATTCAATGACATGCGATGTCTTCATGTTAATTAAGATATTTTGAAATTTTCATAGTGTAAGTGCTATGGTTTGTGCTTAGATGTTCCCCCCAAAGCCTCACACAGTCATGGGGATGGGCTTCTAGAATCTGTGGTTGATTCCCGGTCCAGTGCTGGGATTATGGGGTTGAGTGCTAGCAGTGGCCTACACACAAGGCGGAGTCTTCTCTCTGCGCTCCTCCCTTTTGCTCTTACTACTTTTACTGTGTCTGCCACCACCACGAATTGCTGCCCCTCTGCCCTCTACCCTGCCTTGCAGCCAGCTGGTCATGATCTGAAACCTCTACAGTGAGGTAAGTAAACCTTTCCTTCCTTAATTTTAAGTGTTAGATGTTTTGTCTCAGCCATGAGAGAAAAGTAACCAAGATACCCCAAGTGCTGGGATTACAGGTGTGAGCCACACTTGGCTATCCTTTAATGCTTCTATTATATTAAGTGAATATTTTCTAGTACATTATCAGAATTCCTTTAATGATATGTTTTAAGCTTACTTTTTTAAGCAATTGTTCTAGGGATTGTCACATCTTAAAATCTTTATCAGATTTACATTCATTTCAGAGTGCCTTCATAGGTTTATTTGTTTGTGTGCTAGAATTGTTATGCATATTATGACTACTCATTAAAAACTCATCAATATACTGTCATAATTACTATTTACATAATTTGGTCCATTAAGCTGAAAAAGAGTACATATCTCTTGTTGAGCTTACAGTGTTAACTCTCTGATTTACCACTTGGGTTTTCTTTGCTGATTCCTGAGGGCCCAAGTTTCCATCTGGTGTCATTTCCCTATTCCAATGCAACTTTGGTCCTGTTACCTTCTTTGTACATGTTACATCCATTATATTTCTGTATGTTACAGACTCAAAAACATAATTATGGTTTTATGAAACTGCTTTTAAATAAGAAAGGAGGGGCCAGGGATTTAGCTCAGAGGCATAAGTGCCTGCCTGGCAAGCATGAGATCATGAGTTCAATCCCGGGTACCACAAAAAGAAGAAACGAACATGTACTTACATTGCTACCATCTTTTATATAATTATCTTTACTGCTGCCACTGCTGGGTGTGTATTTGAATTACTGTGTGAGGTCACTTGCTTGCTTAATCTTTTTTTGTTTGAGATAGGGTCTCACTACATAGTTCAGGCTAGCCTTGAACTTACAGCAATCTTCCTGCCTCAGCCTCCCAAGTGTTCAGATTACAGGTGTGCACCACCATGCCTGGCAGCAGTCTCTTTAAACACAAAGAATTTCCTTTGCTATTTCTCAGAAGGTGGCACATTCTTCCAGTTTTTACCTAGAAATATCTTTATTTCACCTCTTTTTTCTTTTGCAGTACTAAGGATTGAACCTAACAGCACTCTACCACTGATAGAATCTCTAGCCCTTTCCTATTTTTTATTTTGATACAGGGTCTTGCTAAACTACTCAGGTGGGAATTAAACTTGTGATCCTCCCGCATCAGCTTCCCAAGTGCTGGGATTACAGGCATGTGCCACCACACTCAGCTTCACTTTTGTTTTTAAAAGATAGTTTTGCACAATGTAAGACTCTTGGCTGACAGTTTCTCCTTCATTTTTTTATTGAGTTGAGGGTCTTGTTATGTTGCTCAGTCTGGTCTCAAACTCCTCATCTTCAATGATCCCACTGCCTGAGCCTCCTGAGTGCTGGCACTGCAGGTGCACACCATCATGCCCCACTGGGTGAGTCTCCTTACAGCGCTTTGAATACATCACCCTGTTGTCTCCTGGCCTCCACTATGCCTCAGGAAGAGTCCGCTGTTAAGCTTACTGGAATACCTTTAGGCACAGTAATGCCATTTTTGTGTTTTTACTTTCAAGTTTTTGTCTTTTAGCATTTTTATTATAACGTATATAGGTATAGATATCACTATGCCATTAAAGAGTTCTTTGAGTTTCTCAGATGTATACATTAATGTTTTTCATTAAATCTAGGATGTTTTCAGCCATTATTTAATAAAAAGTTTCCCCTTCTATAATGGTTGTTTAGACTGTGTCAACTTGAGAACTTTAGAAGCTTAACTAAGTCAGCTCAGCAATTTTACACCCTAGGGCGGCTCGTCTTGTGGATAGCATAAAGGGGAAATGAAGAAGGATGGACTTGATTCTGTTCTTCGGATGAGCTCTAGTCTTTGCCTTTAGCTTGGACGTCACCTCCTGGCTTCCAGCCCAGACCCTTCGGCTTCCTCCTCAGATCCTTCAGCCTTCCGGTGTAGTCTTCAGCTTTCCGACGTAAGACTCTTCAGCCTTCCATCACAGCCCCACCAGCCTCCTGATACAGACTCACACAGCACACTGCAGTGAGCTCCAGACCTCTGACTAATTCCTTAGGTCTGCAGTGTGCAGCACCCGCTGCACGCTTCCTCATCTGACTCTGGGTGACTGTCGTATACCAATCTTGTACATTCTCATACATTTGTATGTTTTGTGTCGTATCTGTTTCTCTAGTAAAACATGGTACATCTTCTCTTATCTCCTATTTGTACCTGTTTTGGTGTGCTTAATACTGCTTTACTCTAAGGTGCTTTATTCTTTATTGTTAATTCCTTCTGTTCTTCAGAATGCTTAATTTCTATCCATCTATTCTTTAAGTGCTTTTATTCTTTCTCCTGCCAGTTCAAATCTACTTGCTGAGTTCTTCCAGTGTATTTTAAATTTTTGTTATTACACTTTTTTGGAGGGGGGAGGGTTTGGCATCAGGGCTCAAACTTATGAACCTGCACTTGCCAGGCAGGCGCCTATGCCACTGAGCTAAATCCCTGGCCCACTATTACACTCTTTTAACTCTAGTTTCCTTTAGCTTTTTAAGTATTTTACTTTTTAATTGTTGTTTTCTATTTAATGACACAATATCATCAAAGCATAGTTTCCTGTTATGCAACCATACAGAATTTATAATGGCTGCTCTTAAGTCTCTGTTAAGCCCCACATGTAAGACCTTTCACAGGCAATCTCTGTGGCCTACCCTGTTTCTCTGAGTCTCGTGTTTTGTTAAAAATTAGACATTTAGGCTGGACATGGTTCCACACACCTGTAATCTCAGCACTCAGGAGGCTGAGGCAGGAGAATTGCTGTGAGTCTCAATGGTCTGTGCTCCATAGCAAGTTCGGGATCAGCCTGAACTACTTAGCAAGACCTTATCTCAAAAAAAAAAACAAAACAAAAACCAATAGACAAACAAACAAAACAAAAAACTAGACAGTTAAGATACCTAGGAGCACCGGTTCTCCTTCTCCTCTTTAGGGCTTGTTGTTTATTTATTTGTTTAGTGGCCTGGCCTGCTTCAGTAAATCTAGTTCTCCAGTAGACTGGGGAATCCTTTAATGGAGCATCTCAGACATACAGTCTCCTCAGGATGATGGTTAGTAGGATGACTAGCTCTTTCCCTAATCTCTGTTAAGCTCTCTGCCTCTTCCGGTACCACACGGAGATGTTACGATCCACTAGGTGCTGGCTGAATGCACCAGTGCTTTTGATAATGACCTAGGGTGTACACTGTTCCAAGGTCTGATCATAAATTCAAGCAGAGTTGTTTTTGGGGATGAGGTTTTCTCCTGACTTTAGCAGAGTTCATCTTAGCTGTCTCATTCCCTGGTTCTTTGATGAACCATCTGGCTAGTGTTTAGTTTGTTCTTAAGACAATCTGCCACCCTCTTTTTACTCGCTTACCACCAAAATCTCCAGTGTTTTTGAGAACACCCTTAGGTACCAACCTCCCTGGATTCTATTCTTACCAAGTGCCTGTCCCTTTAGGCAAAACTTCCGAGCAAGGTCAGTAGCCTTTAGTTTTCTCAACTTACAAGTAACCCGGGGCAGGAGTGACTGATGCCATGGTATTATGCAAAGACAGAACCTCTACACTATGCATGTGGCACAGAGCTGGGCTGAACAAGGAAGACATACTCACCAAGAAATTAGCCTCTTAAGAGTTGCAAGAAATGAGAAAAGCTAGCTCACTCTTCCCAGTAAGATACCACCTTTCTTGTATGAAAGTCAGCTGCACCTAAGCTTGTACAATCTGATTGCATCCTGCTGGCCAGAGTCTTTCATCAGGAAGCTGAAGCAGAGGCGAGGCATCTACTCACTCACTAGGCTGCCTAGCCCCTTCAAGGGGACCAGAAAAAGGCAGCACAGAGTGAGAGAGAGGGCAAAAGAAACGTGTGAAAACTGAAACAAAAAATTCTCTGGGCTCCTCTGAATGCTCTGGTTCCTGGTTCTGGTCAGTCCCAGAGACACAGATGGCTGGTTCTGCAACAAACTCCTCGCTGCAATCGGAGCCACTTGGAGAGGTGCAATGAGGTTTCTGTAACTCGTTATCAAGAGTCTTAAGAGTCATAGTCTAGGACTGCCTAAGGAAAATTCTACTTTGAGAAACATCTCAAATTAATCCTCCTTGGAAAGGAGGTTAGCAATGTCTCCAGAGGCCCAAAAGAGCTCACCACTCAGGGGACTGCCCCTCCCCGCCAAGTACCTTGATTGTGCTCAGACTCCTCATTTGCCACTCGCATCAGGGCATCTAGAACTAAAGCATTGTCTAACCACGTGTACCACTCCTCCAGCTCCTGCAGGAAGCTGGCTGTGCCCGCTGACTCTGACACCTTCCGAGTTGCCAGCTTGCAAAGCCGTTCAACAAAGCCGGGGATGCTGAGAAGGGCAGCTGCCAGGGAGAAAATAAGAGAGAAAAACTTCAACACAGAGACCAGTAAAATGAGCTCGAAAACCCTCAACAAATTATGTGATAGGAATGATTCTTACTGTGATAGCAGCTAGTTAGAGCTGCTCTTCCAAAACAAAATGCCAAGCCAAAGTAAAATAGCAATAAAAGAAAGCTATTTTTTGCAGTGCAGGGAAACTGGCCCTTTATTTACTGGTGGGAACAAAAACTGATATTTATGTCTTAAATTTGTCTTAGTCAACAGGTCTATTTCTAGGAATTTGTCAAAAGAAAATATCCAGTCATTTATATAAAAATAAAGCTATTCATTGAATAAAGCTATTCATTGATATGGTTTTCATAATAGTACACAGGTGGACATAACTAAACATTCATCAATAGCAGATTTTTAAAAAAATTTTATTTAAAGAAAGACTAAACAAAGCAGAAAATAGGTAGAAATAATACATGCATTCAACATCAATAGCAGATTGATTAAATATGAAAAGTTCATGTGACAGAATACAGCAGATTCTAAGAATGATAATACATATTGTTACCCAGTGATTCAAACGTGCTGTTGCAAATTTACGTGTTAGACAAAAAACCAAATTATTAAACAATATTAGTCTAAACTTATTTCCTTCAAAAATTTAAACTTTTGTTTCTGTAAAACTAATACACCAAAGTAAAAATACAAAGAAAAAAAGCAAAACGAAGCTATACACTCAAATATTTACTGTGGCTATTCCTGAGCAGGAGAGAGTATGACTATTCCTTTAAAATTACTTATCTGTAGTTTCTGACTTTCCTATAACAAACAAGCAGAGAGGAGATAAATTTTAAGGTGAAAGAAACTGAGGTACAAGCCGGGTGTGGTGGCTCACGCCTGTAATCCCAGCACTTGGGAGACTGAGGTGGGAGGATCGTTGCGAGTTCGAGACCAGCCTGGGCTACAAAGTGAGCTCAAGGCCAGCCTGAACTGCACAGTGAAACCCCATCTCAAAAGAAGACAAAAAAAAAAAAAAAAAAAAAAAAAAAAAAAGAGGAGAGAGAAAGAAGAAACTGAGGTACAGCTTGCCTAAAATGTGCAAGGCCCTAAGTTTCATCCCCAGCACAACCACCAAAAACAAAGCAACACTGAACTATTTAATTATTTCCACCAACCTCATTTCATTCACTGTGAGGAAGATGGGATTCTGATCAACGTAAGAAACAAAATAAACTTTGGTGGCAGGGAGATGGGGCTCAAGTCATGGCGCCATCACTAAATTTCCTTTAAAATGAGGTAACTCCGAGCTCTCATGCACCTTTTCTCCTCTCTGTGCTGCCTCCCTCTGTCCCGGAGATTGGGGATAGGGATCACCTGGAGACAGCCAGGCTGTGCGCAACCCCTGCCCACAAGACTGAGCTGAGCTTGAGCTGGCGGCCGGGCCGCCCAGGAGAAACCAGCGGGAGCCGCTGCCTCCTCACCCTCCTCAGGCTCTGGCACCTGGGCAGGCTGGGCAATGGCTCCACTGAGTGCTCGTGACCCAAGTCCACTTCCAGATGCTCTTCTCATCACGAGGGGAAATGAGGTGGACATGAAGCCAAGAAAAAGAGTAAAGAGGAAGGTGTCCTGGCAATGCTGGGGACCACGGCACCATCCTGAACCTAATCATTGCCATCTTTGTCTGAACAGACACTGCTCTGGGACAGGCCCAGGTCGTCCTTGGAGGCTGGGCATGGCCAAGTGGCAGGAAGCCTATGAGCCCCCAGATCAGCGTCAGACGCTGGCAGAACCAGCAGGCTCGACCTACATGTACCGCTCACTCAACACACCTTCCACCTTCAAAGAAAGTTACAGAACAAGCCCAACCCCGCTGCAAGCAGCAGACACTAAAGCGCAATGAACCCAACAAAACTCACTCAGGCCTTAGGGAACTCAGAGGCCTGGGTAGGAGGCCGGGCAACAGGGCATTCAGAAGAGCAACCCATGGCACCAGTGGTTAGGGATGGGCCCAGAAACTCATCATGTCTGCTCGTGGTGGAGATGACCTGGTTGGTGGGCACAGCTCTGCTGGGTGTCTGTAGGACAAGTGCCCCATCTTCACCAGATGAACGGCTTCATGGAAAACCACAGGGTGATTTCTGGACAGGCATCCAACTGCCATATTTTTTGCTGTTTTGAGATAGGTCTTGCTATGTAGTTTAGGTTGGCCATGAACTCACTAAGTAGCCTAGGCTGCCCTCGAACTCACAGGGATCCTGCCTCAGCTTCTCAAGTGCTGGGATTACAGGTGTGTGCTACCATGCCTGTCTATCTAATGCCACGAAGACAACTTAATTTCTCTTTTCATGGGTTTGACATAGCTGTTTATGTCAAAGTTTATATTTGGAGAGGCCTTGCCCGATCCACACTGCTTCTTTGGTTTTAACCGCTTTGCCCCCCTCTTCTCAACTGCCAAAGTTCTTTTATGCAGCGTTACAGTCCTCTGTCTCTTCTGGAATCCTTTACCTCTGTGTCATGCATTCCCACTCTGGTCTGGAGGACATTCGACTGTAATACTAGCCATGGTCTTGGTTGGCACATGTTCTAAGACTGCTGAGTGGCCTTTTGTTGTTTTATCAGAGATATAAAATGACCGCAGAGGCTCCCTATCTTTACTGAGACTTACGTATGAACAAAGGTTTCATGATAGATCAGTTTAAAAAAATTCAGAAGGATGACAGTTAAGAAAGAAAGGTATGGCAATATCTGCAGATCAACCACTGGAAGAACACTCAGCGTGTTACTGGCACACTGTAATGTCTTTCCTATAGCCATTCATTTACGATATTTTGATTTCAATGACCATGAAGGATAGGAAAATGGGGGAAAGCACAGCTCCAGGTGCAGAATTCCTTCCTTAGCGAGATGCCTGGGGTCCCCTTCGCAGGCCAGTGGGATGTGAATGACACAAAGCTCCTAGTACTTTTGGCTGTGAGGGTCCCTTTTTTGATAGGTGACTTGTCAGAGCTCTGGAAGGGGACAAAGGACTGCTGTGCTTTCTAACCTCCAGGATTCCCCTTACATGGTTCCCTGAATAGCTCCTGCCTGGCTACAGAGGTCAACACTCTACCTGCCCATGGATGATAAAAGTGGCCATCTGACGGGCTGCATTCACATGACTCTTGAGGAGGTCTCTGCCTCTGGGTCTGTCCCTTCCTCCTGAAATTCCACCTCTAGCAAGCTATTTCTTGAGTTATGTTAAAGGACCAGGGTCTTTTATAAAGCACTGCTCTGATACTGACTCATCAGGTATCTTCTCTTTCCCTCCAAAAAAGGATAGCTAAGGTATATTTAGGGCTTATCATGTGGTAGGCACTTTATGTACAAACCACAAAACCTCATAATGGCCCTGACAGAGGGAATCTTTCCTCTGTGTCATCACAGAAGAAAGGAGGGCTCAGAGAGGTCAGGAAGTTTTCTGAGGTCAGATGGCACCTAGAGGAGTGAGGGCTCTAACCCTGACCAAATTCCTCAGGCCAGTGTAGGCCTGTATGAGCTGGGGAAGAAAGGAAATGGAACGGAGGAGCTGGCAGGGAAGGGGTCAGACCACGGACATGAAGCTGACTGTGTTGCTGGGGTAAACTCTGCACTCCCCACCCAGGTTGGAAGCCATCCCTGGGGATTCCTGGGACACTGACAGAATGTCATACAAATGAGGACAACAGACAGGAGGCTGGCAAGCAGTCAGCAGGGATGTCAGGGAGGGAGCTTCTACCAGGCTGTGTGCTTCTGCAAAGCCTATGAAATTCTGAACACTGAACAGTCAACAATAAAGGTGCAATGGGAAAAAAAACCCTAAAGACAAAATAAGGCCAATGTCTGAACATATTTGCTTACGTATGCATTAAATCTCCCTGGAAGAATAGAAAAAAAGCCAACAGCAGTGGTTGCCACAGGAAGTAGCCCAAACAGCTCTCAAACTGAACAAAGGAACTTGGCCACTGAGATCAAGAATGAAAGAGAAACTTCAATAGACACCTTCTGAATCTGTAGATTTTTCTAAACCATGTAAATAAATCACACAATCAAAAATGAATAAATAAGTATGTACTTCACACTAGCAAGGGATAGTATCAAGATACATCATTAATTCTTTTAGTATAATAATTGTATTAGAGTTACATGTTTAAAATCTGCTTCATGCACAGATCTGTATTATAGTTCCAGCTACTTGGGAGACTGAACAGAGATGTTGCACTCAGAAATTTGAAGTCAGCCTGGGCAACATAGTCTAAGAGACCTTGTCTCAAAAAAAACCAAAAATCATCTTGTAGAAACATTAAAATATTGGTTGCCTGGGTTTATGTCGAGATAATCCAAAAGGACTGGGGGCTGTAGCTCAGTGACAGCACGTGTGTCTAGCATGTGTAAGGCTCTGAATGCAATCCCAGCATTAAAAAGAAAGAAAAAGGGGCCAGGGATTTAGCTCAGCAGTATAAGTGCCTGCCTGGCAGGCACAAGGTCATGAGTTTGATCCCTGCAAAAAAAAAAAAAAAAAGCACAACAAACAACCTCCACCAAAATGCTAAAGTCAAGCAGGGAGTAAAGTGGAACGGAGATAAAACAGCTCATCAGTTGACAATTATTGAAGCTGAGTGACAGGTAAATGAGGGTCAGTACAGTATTCACTTTACATTTATGCTTAATGTTTCCCATAATGAAACATTTTAAAATAAAATTTAAAAGAATAAAACATTAAAGAAAATTTTTTACAAATAAGTTATTATATACCCACCACCAAGTTTGGCAAATAACCCTAGTTCTTTTTCTGTCTTCTATCAAATGTTTTTTGACATCACTCAGAATTAAAGCTAAATTATGATCCCTCAAAAACTTAAACACAAGTGTAGGCATGGTGGCACACACGTGTAATCCCAGCACTCAGGAGGCGGAGGCTGAGGCTGAGGCTGAGGCAGGAACACTGCCTTGAGTTTGAGGCCAACCTGCACTGCACAGTGAAAGACCAGCCTGTACTACGTAGTGAGACCCTGCCTCAAAAAACAAAAACTAAAAGTCAAACAGACTTAAACACAAAATTACCATATGACTTTGTAATTCCATTCCTAAGTATATATTCAAAAATACCTCAAACAGGTGCCCAAACAAATACAGGCACACGTATGTTCATGAGCAGCACCTCTGACAACAGCCTAAAGAAACAGCCCAAATGTCCACTGGCGCATGAGCAGCTAAACAAGCCGGAAGATTATGATGAACACTACTCAGGTGTAAACAGTAACAAAGCACTGACATGCAACAGTGTAAACAAACCTTAGAAACATTATGCCAAATTAACAAAAGGCCTCATTACTGTATGATTCTTCATTTCATTACAATTTTTGTGATACTGAAGATTGAACCAGATCCTTCATATTGAGCTACACCCCCAGACCTTTTTATTTTGAGACAAGGTCTCACTAAATCACTGAACTGCTCAGGCAGCACTTGAATTTGAGATGCCCCCGGTCTCAGGCTTCCAGCGCATAGATGTGGAGACTGACAACTGGTGGTCAACTTAATGACCAGCTGAACTGATTCAGCATGGTGCTGAGTGTGAACAGCCCATTTGAGGATTGTTGCTAACATAAAAAGGAGAACTGGAGGGGAAGAGGTAGTGTTGCTGGTTCTCCTGCAGAAGCTTGTTGAGCTTCTTTCCTGATATGAACTTGGCTGTTCTCATTGTCAGAGGAGCTCCGGACCTTCATGCTGAGAATGGCTGCAGTTCACTTTGGGGGAGATCTGATCCTTACTTTGAGCATAGTCTCCTACTTCAGAGAAGAAATGTGTACTGTTCAGTCTCCAGGAGAAACTTGTCATGCTGGCTTCCTGATACGAACTCAGCTGTTCTGATCACTGCAGGAGTCTGGGACCTCAATGTCACTGAGGATGGCTGTGGTACTTTTCAGGGGAGCCCTGGTCCTTACTTTGAGCATCACTTCTTGGCTCCACTGCAGCACCCTCAGCCTGCTGGCCAGATTCTTCATTTTGCTGGCAGAGACTTTCCAGCTTCCACGCTGACCTTTGGGCCTTTCCAGTGCAGATCCGTGAAACAGACTTGCATAAAACATTGTCATTAGGGTCCAGGTCTTCAGCTGGACTAATGATAGATGCTGCCATGGGTTCTGGGCCCTCAACAGGATTTTTTGGAGTCTTCAGTGTATGAACAGATTTCTTGCACTTTCTGTTTGACTCTTTGGGTGACTATTATAAAATAATTCCATAAATTATGTGTCTTATATTCACAATTGTTTCCCTTGTAAACCCTGACTACAACAGCTGAGTTATATGATTCCTTTTATATTCATATTCAGAATGCAGAGAAAGCACAGTGGTGGTTGCAGAGGTTGAGCAAGGGGGTATGAGAAGCGATTGCTTGATATGTTTGAGCTGCTGCTTAGCGACACGAATGTGCATGGGACTAGACAGCGGGGGCAGCTGTGCAACAGGAAAATGTACTAAATGCCGCTGAACAAAACCATTTACTTTAAAGTGATTAATTTTACATTATGGGACCATTAGTTCAAAAAATTTACACTGAGATAACTTTTTTCTTATAAGTTTGGTAAAGATCAAGAAATATGAAAATAGTTGGTACTAGGAAAGAGGCAGAGACAACAAAATGGGAAGACGATCTAGTAATTTCTTTGGAGGGTTAAGTATTTATTAACATTTAAAAATACCTAGCACATCATACTGTATTCCTTAAGTTATTATCTATTGGAACAAAGACTTGAAATAAACCAAATTTCTACCAATAGACATTTCTAATAGAATTCTGGCTACATAAATAATAGCACGTTCATATAACAGAATACTGTACATCTGTTAAGAAGGAATCACATCATTCTGTACATGATAGAACACTTTGCAAGATAAACTTCAGTCGAGGCAGGACAGAGCCTCTTTGAACAAAGAGAAGGTGATGAATCTCTTTGCCTTTGCCCCCTCCTACACCCTTTTACCGGACATGAGAGTATCTCCAGAAGAAGACAGTAACAGGTCCCACAGGGAAAGGAACAGACTTTCTACCATTCACCTGCTATTCCTTTTGTAGTGTTTGGATTTTGTTTTTACTTTTTCTAAAAATATGTCTGAATTGTACATGAATACCTTTACCAGGCTGGCCTTTTATTATTAGATCTCTTTTTCTCCAGCACACAGAGCCCCAATTTCTTTATCTCGACTTCCCAGGGCGAGTCAGGAGATGCCAAATGCCCCAGTCTGCACCAGGCCAGGGCTTCTCCAGTTGCGATCTGCTTAGCACTCGTGGTACGAGACTCTGGCTTCTGAGCCCAGAGAATCCTGAGACTTTGTGAGTCACTGGTCTGTTGAAAGGCTGAGGAAAGCTACAGGCCCTCTTCCCAGACAATCACTGGCTGAATTTCATGCAGCAGTGCGCCAGCACCGAGGCACCACACAAGCCTTGTAATTCTCAGCTTTACAAATAGCTATCACTTGTTGGTTAGTACTAAACTGACTGGCAGTGGCTTACTATTAAGCTGACTGACAGATTTCTCTCATTCGTTTCCACTGGCAGGTGCAGCTCTGCTCGCCACTTCAGAGCACTGCATAAGTCAGTCCCTCAGCTAAGTGTCACCTTTAATTTGCAGGCTTATGGCTCCATCTCTATCTCTAACTAAAAACAATACTTATTTTGCAGATGGAATCATTTATTTCCATCTGACTCAACAGAAGGAACAACTAGTAGTTTGGAGAATCTTAACAAAGGCTTGATATTTATCATCCAAGCTCGAGGAAGATAACATAAAACTTTTCTATGCAAGAAACCTAACTCACAGCTACAGTTTATTAAAACCGTTTTGCCATCATACATAACTCACCTTTCTGTGCCACTATGGACTAACTCATATGTTTTAAGTCCTACCTCTGGCACAGCTGTAGTCACATGCAGGGCCTCTGGGGAGCTGATCTAGTTAAATGAGATCATATGTAAAGATTCCTAAACCAATACTACTAGTGTCCTTATGAGAAGGAGACACCACAGATCTGTCTCTCTGCACAGAGGAAAGGCCACGTGAGGACTAGGACAGAAGAGGTCCGTCCACCAGCTGCCTCACATCAGAAACCAACCCGACAGTGCCTTGATCTTGGACTCACAGCTTCTAGCACTGAAATAAGCTTCTCTTAAGCCCTTCAGTCTGTGGTATCTCATTTCGGCAACCCACACTAATCTGTATATCTTCAGAATTCAATACAAGAGTTAAAGAATGACAGCATCTAGTAACAGCTTTTTCAACCACTGTAATTTAATTACGTTCCCCAGCTTGTCCACCTGAACGGGAGAAAAACACGTGGCTTGTGGAAGGACTAGGAATTATGGTCAAAGAGTTGGGAAGGGTCATACATTGTACAACCACATGTGTTCACCTGTAACACTTAAGCTTTATCACAAAAGCTATCAGCGGCTGGGAGTGGTGATGTGTGCCTGTAATCCCAGCGCTTGAGAGGCTGATGCAGGAAGATCTCCATGAGCTTGAGGCAAGCCTGGGCTCTATAACGAGTTCAAGAACAGCCTGAACTGCATAGCAAGACTCTCAAAAAATAAAACATACGCACAAGCTATCAGCAGACACTGTACTTAGATTATCTAATAGGTCAGCCACACATGTATTAAAGTGAACCTAGATATTTTATAAGACTTTTTAATTCCCCACATCAAAGAAACTGTTTGGAGTTAAAGACTCAGTCAAAAACTCAACTGACTAGAATATCTCATTCACCAAGAATGATGCATAATATAATATTGGTTTTATATAAATCAGTTTACAAATAGACATGCTGCTGGGCCGTGGATTTAGCTCAGTGGCATAAGTGCCTGCCTGGCAAGCGCGAGGTCATGAGTTCAATTCACGGTACCAAAAAAAAAAAAAAAAAAAAAAAATCATTGAGATATTTATAAATAAATGAATGAAGCTTGAGACCATACCCATAAGCGAAATAAATCAAACTCACATGTATAAATACCGAATAGTTTCCCTAGTGTAAGAAATGGTAAGAATACATAAAAGTATGTGGTAATCATGATTCCCCTATATTGCTTTGAAGCCTTATAATGTTCTCATTCATTAGTTGGAATGGTTTTATTCTGGGTTGTTTGATTTTATTGTCTGTGATGGTATGAACAGCTATTCTGAAGAAAACAAGACATAATAATAACTAGTGATGATTTAATAATATCAAGCTTTTGTTCTTCTGTCTCCATTGGTTTTATCATGTTGTATCTTATTGGATTTTATTATATGTGATAGTATAAACACTATTTTTATGGACAAGGAGATAATATAGTAACCATTGTTCATTTTCTGTTAGTTGGTTCTGAATACCCTGTGATACTTTCATTCTCTTGAATGGTTTTACACTGTCTTGTTATTTTTGATACTATAGTATATGAAGTTATACTCAAATATTTCAAAGAAAGAGACACTATGGTAGCTACAGTTATGTCAGATTGTCTTGTGGTGAAACACTATGTTGCTTAAATTGTTCTGTTCTGACCTGCTTTGTTATGTCCTCTTTTAATCTTTAAAAAAAAATAGGCATGCTGAAGTAATCTGAATTAACAGAATAAATGTGTGAGCATACATCTTAATTGGAAAACTAAAAGATGAGAGTAACTCAGTGTTTCGGCATACAGGGATTACATCTAGCCTTTCTGCTCCCAGGTTCCTAACATAGACAATGGGAACATTAATCTCTATTCCATGGCGCTGCTTACGGAATTAGACAAAATCACTGCGAGGTAGTTAGCTCAGTGACTGCCATAAAGCAAGAACAATGTATATGTATTTTAAGTTAGCTTTATGGAATAAATTTAAAATGTGTATCAATCTATATGCTTAAATTGGCTTTAATACATAGTTTTAATAAAATTCACCTGCTTTTTAAAAATGTGCATTTTTATGACTTACTACATTGAGAATTTTCCACAAGTTGTAAGAAAAAAAGAAGAGGAGGAAAATCAGTCCAAGGAAGGCCTTGCCTCTACAGACAAGAAAAAAGTAAGGCTGGAGGGAGAACACGAGTCTGGGGTGCACAGAGCCCACACAGTTATGCTCTTACACAAGGCATGTAGAATCACACTCTTTAATACCTACCAAGCACGGTGAGGGTCAGCAGAGTTCAGGATGGAGCATTCAGGACCATGAGGGAAGGGCACTCGTGACTGCGAGCCAGTGTTGGCTCGACAGCCGGCCAACTGCTCCTCAGAGCAGTGTGAAGGCTGCTTTGAAACAGTCATGGTTTTCTACTGCATTTTTTATTGCTTTATTTTTTGTTGTTGACCCCAAGGAACAAAGTGATATGTGTCTGTGTCAATAATTTGACTTCTGAATTTCTAGCTGTTAATATTCAAGAATGAGCTTTTGCAGGCAGGCACCTGTAATCCCAGCACTCGGGAGGCTGAGGCAAAAGGATAGCCACAAGTGTGAGGTCAGCCTGGGCTACACAGTGAGTTCAAGGCCAGCCTGGACTACATAGTGAGATCTGTCTCAAAAAATAAATTAATAAAACAAAATCTTACAGCCAACTGTAATACCTAGTTTCCCCAAAACCTGTACAGGTCAGGATACTTTATCAGTGACAGAGTTCTTTCAATACTGAAAAGAAACACTGGGGGTAGGCTGGTTAGGATAGTGTGTGTGTGTGTGTGTGTGTGTGTGTGTGTGTGTGTGTGTGTTGTTGTGTGAGTGTGTCTTAACTAATATACTCACATGGTTCTAAATCAAGCATCATATAAAAGCATACACTAAGAAGCCTCACTGACTGGTACAGACCTCTTTCCAGCAACTAATCACTTCACACTTCTTACACACTCTTTGGTTTATGAGTACTGTCAGTAACAAATGGCATGCCTTAGTACAAGTGGCATGTTATACACACTCTTCTGGCTTTGCCTTTTCATCATTAATACATGACAAAAAGCACATAAAGATCTACACCAGTACCTAAAGATCTTCATCTTTTAAAAAGTATACAATCTTCCATTATATAAATATTCTGTTAGTGAACACCGGGTTGTCTCTAGTCTTATGTTACTACCAACATTGCTGCTATGAACAACCTTGATTTATTTCATATCTTTAGGATAAAGGCCCATGTGAGGCTTAGTAGGTTAAAAGTATATGCATTTGTAATTCTGATAGGGAGGTGTTTTTGAGATTCTGAACTCATTCAAATATTTGATGAAAGCAATGGGATTGAATATTAAAAAGATACACAAATTTTATATATTCCGCAAATGGACCTTAGGAGTCCTCACACATCAATCTCTAGAGACATTAAAAGAACTAAATGGTGTAGGACCAGCCTCAGAGCTAACTGTCTCAAAATTCTGCGAACCTGGAGACTTTACCTTGGTTGATCTCAGCTGCAGATGGCCCCAAGCTCAAGCTCTTCTTCTGCTGAGCATTTTTGGCAAGAAGCGTGTGCTTGTCATCATTCCCTGTGTCCATCTCTGAAATGGTGACAGCTAGAATCCGGCAGAAATTAGCAAGTTGTTGCTGGTCAAAATTGGATACTAAGGAACTCAGATTGGGAACTTCATCTAGTCGGATCATTTCCTACAGAAGATAAATAAAATAATTCCCATGCTCAGTCTGCTCCGGAGATCATATGTGCCCTCCTGACCTGTTTCCCCACAAATGGGGTCGGCAAGGAGGGTCAAAGCCCAGCTCTGCAGTGTGCAGTTGTGCAACCTTAGGTCTAAAGTTATAGAATCTGTCGTCTTGCTATCTGGGAAATGGGACTAACTACTTCAAAGAAGGTTCTTTAAATTTATCCTTGGATGCCACTGGTCCCATTCTCAACTTTTCTCTTGTGACACATATTGCCTATTAAAAAACAAACAACCACTCAAATTTTATAAATCACAAATTATCATTCTTGCCATAGATTTGTTTTTTCTTAAGAAATAAAATACTCGGGGCTGGGGATTTAGCTCAGCGGCATAAGCGCCTGCCTTGCAAGCAGGCAGTTGTGAGTTTGATCCCCAGTACCGATAAAAAAGAAAGAGACAAAAAAAAAAAAAAAAAAAAAAGAAAGAAATAAAATACTTCAAATGTAAACTGAAGGTTTCTGTGCGTCCCCATCCAGCTGCATTTCCTTTTCTCTCCTCAAAAGCTAGCACAGGGGTTTTATTTTGTTTTGCCCTTTTGAGACAGGGTCTCACTATGCAATCCAGGCTGGCCTTGAGCTCACTTTGTAGCCCAGGCTGGTCTCGAACTCAGTGATCCTCCATCTTCAGCCTCCTGAGTGCTGAGATTACAGGCATGCACCACCACACCCAGTGTCATCACTGTTTTTAACTTTGTATTTATTATTCCCAGGGCATGTTTTAATTCTTCTAAATACATCCATTTACTATATGACACTGCTCTGTACCAGGAATGTGAATATGATACCGTCTTCCTTTTTTATTTTTTTCGTACTGGGAACTGAACTCAAGACCTGGCACTTGCCAGGAAGGCAGTGTGCCACTGAGCTATATCCCCAGCACCTGCCTCCCTTTTTAAGCGAGGCTATTTGCTGTGTAACCCAGACTGGCCTTGAACTTTTGACCTTCCTGCCTCAGCCTCCCCAGTGCAGGGATTACAAGTGTGCACCAGCAGGCCTGGCCTCACACCTTACTTTTAACTCCCTCAACACTGACATTTATCTACACAGACCCTAACAGTTCCAGTTCAATTTTTTTTTCATTTCTTTACTCCACAACTTTAATTGTTCTTTTTTATTATTTATCATTACTTTGCCATTACAAAGCAATAGTTTGCTCATTTCTAATACCTTATATACTGTACAATATCCTATCGTGTGAAGAGACATGGATTAAGGGCCTGTTTTGGTTCTTCTGTTCTGAAACAATGCCATAAATGTTCTTGTACATTATTTGATGCACATGTGTTCACAGAGCGCATATCTGCAGATTTCTTGTGACGTGGATTATGAATTGTTCTGACAATGACCAAGAATAAGAATTATATTTTCCATCACAACTCAATAAAAATATATGTCAGAATGTAGCATGTATGTACAAGATATAATATATATATACAAGGTATAATATAAATATATGCATAAAATATGGAAGAAAAATATCTTAAAACCCTTATGGGATATACTTTGATCTTTTCTATTTAGCTGGGATATCCATTAATGTCACAGCTCTCCCGGGTTCAATCTGGTGTCTTCATTTCTCAGAATCACTATTTTAGAGCCCATGTGCTCAGACACAGGTCACAGGTGACTCAAAATGAAACACACACTGACACTTCAGCCCTCCGCGCACAGCTTCTCTAGGTGCTGGGCACAGGGTATGGGCACCTTCAAGCATAACATCACACAAAGTATAAACACCTTCCGCTGACATAAACAAATCTGTGGTATGTCCATGTTTCTACTGATCCATGTGCTGCCAGACATTTGCCTGCTCTCTCGCTTACCACGATAGGAGATCTGCATCTCCTGCTTATCAATGAAGCGAAGCCTCTTCTTATGGTTATGGCCCACTTCTCTTTCCTGAAATGCTTATTCATATTATTGCTCATTTTGAACTAGGCTATTTGTCTCTCACACAGACTTGTAAGTATTCTTTACAAATCCTGACTACCAATCTATGATTGGAAATATCTCTCTGTAGTTTGGGTTTCTACTTTGGAGAGCCAGGTGGCAAAGTCAGAAAGGAACAACCACTGCCTCCTACACGGAGACTGCCGGGGAGCCCTGCGTTTCCGGTACGGAGGTGCCCTTGTACACGAGCCGGAGCATACAATTATTGGAAAACTAACAAAGTCTTTTTATCAAAGGACACAAAGGGCCCATCTGGGGCCTATACACATCTCTAATTAGTTCCCACAAAGGGCCATTTGTGCTGCTTCTGCCCAGGCAATGACAAGCAAAGCTTCCCCAAGCCTGGGGAAGCAAGGCGGAAAGGTAGGAAGGAGTTCGCCTTATCACAGTGCGCACAGGCACCCTCTTCCCGGCACCGGCAACCTCAAGGCTGCTTAAGAGTGAAAGGAAGAACTCTGCTAACAGCCACCAAGAGGGAGGCTTGCAGTAAGCCTGTAGAAGTAAGCTCTGGGTCCTAACAAGAATTATCCAGAATCTAATAGTAGCTGAGTGTGGAGGTTCACGTCTGTAATCCCAGCACTTGAGAGGCTGAGGCAGAAGAACCTCCAAGAATTTGAGGTCCACTCAGGCTACATAGTGAGTTCAAGGCTAGCCTGAACTATATAGAGAGATCCTCTCTCCATAAAATCAAACACACACACACACACACACACATACACACACACACACACACACAATGTCCCAACCCCTTCTGACATAGTGACTAACAGGTTCATGGACGCATTTTTTGTAGTCTGTGAAAAAATTTTCATTCAGTGTTTTCATTTTGATCATGATTTTTTTTAAAAAGCTAAAGATCATTTGAATGTTCACTTTAGGACCACGTGGTAGGAATTCCCTGCTCATATTTCTGTTTCTTGTGTAGATGCCAATTAGTCAACTTTAATTATTAAAGACTACCAAGAAAAAACAGAGTTGAACTTAAGCAGGTCAAACGTTACAACCAACAGGAACTGACTCGAATGAATAAAGATTTCACAGCAGTTCAACTACAGCAGAGTGGTCTGAGAGCAAAGTTGCTACATGGCACGCAACAGTACAGGTACACCAAATGAACTTTACCATAGTAATGTCAGTGAGTCTTTTGTTTGCATTGTTTTTGAGACAGGGTTTTGCTAGTTTAGACTGGCCTTGAACTCATTGTGCAACAGTACATCCTGATTTCAAATTTGTGGCAATGCTCTTGCTTCAGCTTCCCAAGTGGTGGGATTACGGAATGTACTCCCACACCCAGCTATATATCATAACTCATGGGGAGCAGTTTTATCTCAACCAAAGAATATCAGCCATCACATTAAATTCACCAAGTCAATTTGAAGTTTCAAGCTTCTTAAGTAGTTTGAACCCAACTCATATACTTATCTAGGTTTCACAGTCATAAAAGATGGATTAATAAAAGAAGTATAACCTAGTTTTATACTTCAGTGTATCTAGTAACACAAGAAGTAATTCAACACTAGGTATATAGAAGGATTTCATTTAAAAGAAATCTTCGGGGCTGGCGATTTAACTCAGCGGCATAAGCACCTGCCTTGCAAACAGGTGGTCATGAGTTCGATCCCCGGTACCGATAAAAAGATAAAAAAAAAAAAAAAGAGGAATCTTCACATTTCTCAGGTTTGGGAATCCAATAGTCTGAAGACACAGCTCACCTTTTTAACACCCAAAATATCTTCAATGAGGGTCGCTGTTTGTAAGAATGTCTTCTTACTCGTCATCAATGTAAACAGGAAGATCACAAAATCATTTTTTTCTGCCAAACGCTTTGTAACTCCTTCCGTCTGTTACAATGAGAGGGGAGAAAAGGCAGAATAGGTTGTGATCACAAAACAAAATATGAAGTGTAAGGCATCCCTTCCAGGAATCAGGAAAGCATTCCAATCTTGGAAAACCAGCATGAGCCAACAAATCTGGAATGTCATGTGTTACTGCGGGGAATGTGTCAAACTCCCCAGCAGCAGGAGAAAAGGCCTTCTGGCACCCTGACCGTGCAACGGCAAGTCTGTTCACATGCGAAAGCGAGCAGTGACCTCAGTTGGCCTGTAAAGTCTAAGCCCCAAATGTCTTCATGTAAGAACAAACCAGGGTCTTTGTGACAGAAACACTGACCAGTGTGGGTGACTGTACTTAGGGCCCAACTTAGGTGAAAGCTGGACCCAGCAGGGCAGTGTTTCCTAAGAGTGTGCAGAACACTCTGGAGGCCATTCTCAAAGTGGAAGCCCAATGGCATTCAGAAGCATGGATTTTAGGGTCAGATTCAAAGTCTAATTCCAGCAAACCTAAGCAAATCACTTCTCACCTTTGGTCCTCTATTTCTTTATCTGTAAAAGGATTATTTTAAAAGTCTTTTGACAGGGGCAGGGATGTAGCTCAGAGGCATAAGCGCCTGCCTGGCATCCCAAGGTCCTAAGTTTTTTTTTGTTTTTTGTTTTGGTACCAGGGATCGAACTCAGCCTTGCACTTGCCAGGCAGGCGCTTATACCACTGAGCTAAATCCCTAGCCAAAAGGTCCTAAGTTTGATTCCCAGTACCAAAAAGTCTTTGATAGGATTCAGCTAACAAATGCATGTAAACACTGCCCATATAATAAGTCCCTGCCCACTATCCTACAGACAAAATGATCTTCTTAGAGCAATCAAAAGACTTCAAGTTTCCTTTGCTACTCAAGTGTCACTCTTCTAACTAGGCAAAGGTGCCTCAAAAAGAACAGAAGGTGTCTGGTCAGGGACAAGCTCCCTGAGACTTGCGCTGGGTCAGGCTGAATGACTTGCTGTTAAGACCCACCCACACAGGGGCTTTTCCTACTTCTACCATTTTGTGCTTCCCTGTGGGAATGACTCTCCCATCTCCGTATCTCTCAGCTCCACTTACAATACAGGAACAATAGAAATGTCTGCTGGTATGGAACTGATAAACTGAGGACACTACACCTACATTATGGAATATACATTTTAAAAATGATGTAGCTAATCTTTTGTCTTTTTCATTTTTATTGGTACCAGGGATCGAACTCACGACTGCCTGCTAGCAAGGCAGGTGCTTATACCGCTGAGCTAAATCCCCAGCCCCGATGTAGCTAATCTTTATACTTCTAATAGAATAAAAAGGCTGGCCATGAAACGGTGCTTGTTACACAAATCAACATACTTGAAAATTCTTAAGTAATCTGTAAAGCAAATTACTGGCACTTAACCTGGTTAAGGAATCACACATGATTTATATACTTTGCATCTTATCTGTATTTGTCATCTTTTCAGTCGAAGAAATCTCTTTATTAGTTATGAATCAGCAACAAATACAGGAATGGGCAAGCTTGCCAATTCTTCCAAGTGCCACCTCACACATGCAATCTTCCCTGACCTACTCTACACCTGCTGCTTCTCCGTATGTCAAAGCACTTGGTCTGTACTTGTCCAGTTCATTCACTACACCTGCATCCTTGTCCATGAACTGTGAACACTCTGAAGATGCGATTCTTCTCTATTCCTCTTTGTGCCGCTGGTATCCAACAGCAGAACTGGACAAGGCAGGTATTTATGAAATGTTTGCTTAAAGGCTAGCGTAAAAGGGGCTAAGGATATAGCTCAGCAGCACCTGCCTGGCAAGCACAGAGTCCTGAGTTCGATTTCTGGTACAAAAAAAAGAAAGAAAGAAAGAAAGAAAAAAGACTAGAATAAAAAACAAGAAGTTTCTGGGAAATAAAGGACCATCTAGCTCATGAAAGTCCCCAAAAGTAGAGTCTGAATTCAAGAATCTGAATTTAAAATGGTGATATTACTTGCTTAACCACACACATATACACACTCTCTCTCTCCCTTACCCCATACAGCAACAAGATATTAGTGGCTTTGATCTTTCCTTCTTCATTCTTTTTAGCCTCAAAGCTGGGAAAAACAACAACAACAAAACTTCTGAAAGGCAGACTGCAACAAACATGACTTCTCTTCAAAGAATACATCAGACAGGGATGTAGCTTACTGGTATGCTTCACATATATGAAGCCCTGGGTTTGAGTTCTAGCACCCTGTGCCAAAAAATAAAAAAGGAACATCATCCCAGCTTAATGGGACAGAGAGAGATGTACTGGTGAACATGCCAGGGGTGGTGAACCTATGGCACGTGTACCTCAGTAGGCTGTCTGTATCACTGAAAGCTCTAAAATGTTTGTCATCACTGGTGTACGGGAACCCCAAGCACTTCAGTTAGTTATCAGTGAGATGAACATATAAAGCAACTTGAAATTTCACACTGAAAGCATGTATAAAAGTGTGCTGAGTAAATCTAAGGGCAATAAATAAAGAAAGCAGTCTCAGTTTAATTCTGTATTAATGTTTCATTTCTGTTATTTAGTTGTGGCACTGGTACAGTAAAAAAAAAAAAAAAAAAAAAAAAGGCTTTTTTCCTCCAAGCACATATAGCACCTACAGTGGCTGTAAGATGCAAAACAGGAGTGATTCTAGCTTACTTCAGGCCAGATCGATCCCAGCTTAATGGGGGGGCGGGGGAGAGGAAGAAGGAGGAGGAGGAGGAGGACGGGGAGAGGGAGAATGAGAAGGAGGAAGAGGAAGGAGGGAGGGAGGGAGACAGAACAGACACAGACAGGCAGAGACAGAGATATACCACGTTCTTAAAGCTTAAAAACAAGGTATGCTTCCAGGGAGGAGAAGTATGGCTCAGTAGTAACATCACTTGCCAAGATGCATGAGGCCCTGGGCTCAATCTCAATCATAAGGAAAAGAAAAACTGTTTAGGCTGTCAGAAACACACAAATCTTGACATTTTAGAGGAATGAAAAAAAAAAAAAAAAAGAAACACACAAATCGGTTGCCCTGACTAGGCCTTGACCACCCACCTCTCTCCTCTCTTCAACTTAACAAGATCTTACCCCTTCTAGAGACTGGCTTCTTCTGGAAAGCCTTCCCAAATTAGGATTTACCCCAAAAAGTCATACACAATTGTTACTTTCCTCTATATCTCAAGGCCTTAATTCTCTCAAACAATATACAATGCATTTTCTCTGGGGAGAGCTTTTTCAAGATACTTATCACAGGTTCTAGACCTCTAAATGAGAAACTAGAAACTGGTATCCAGTAAGCCAAGTTGTAGCTGGCCAGGAGTACTTTAAAATTTTCTTAAATTTAAACATGTTTAGGCAGGATGTACTTGCTTCTGGTTAGTCACAATTTAAACAAGTCCCCAGGCCAATGCAGGCAATTTCAGATAGCTCGTTTTGTACCTGATCCCTGGAGACACTGCTGTCACAACGCTTAAGAGCTCTAGGTTCTCTAATATAAAAGGAAGCCAGATCAGCAGAGCTGAACCATATCACCCTCCATTCTTTACAATCTCCCTTAAAAAAACATGAGCTATGTTTTACTAGAATGTCAGCTAGTTAACATTAAGTGTCATTATTTTAAAACAGCCTCATAAAACTAACAATTATATGGGAAGCTGGCAGTGACAGTGCCATTACATCACTATCTTTAAGGGTAATTTCTTCTTTTCTTTTTCTTTTTGTCTTTTAGAGACAGAGTCTCACTATGCAGTTCAGGCTGGCCTTGAGCTCACTTTGTAGCCCAGGCTGGTCTCAAACTTGCAATGATCCTTTTGCCTCAGCCTCCCGACTGCTGGGATTATAAAAGTGTGCCACCATGCCTGGTTTAGGGCAGTTTCTTACTGGGCTTAGTTGCAAGAATAGCTGTACATTTCCTGAGAAATTTGTGTTTTATTTTATAGGTCTGTCTGTGTCTATCTGTGACATTAACTACACACCCCACTACACACTTGAAACGTGGCCTCCTCCAGGCTGAGCGAGATGAGATCCAGGTATAACATTTTATACAAGTTTTGAAAGTTTGAAAACTTAGTACAAAAAAACAAAAAAGAAAGGAGGAAAGAAAGAAGAGAAAATATCTCATTTGTATCTATATTGAAAAAATAGTATCTTGATACACTTTGTTAAAATACACTATTAAAATTAACTTCACCTATTTCCTCCTTTTTTTCTTTTAAAAATGTGGCTACAGGGCCAGGGATATAGCTCAATTGCACAGCATCTGCCTGGCAAGCACAAATCCTGAGTTTAATTCTTGGTACCAAAAAAATAAATGGCTACCGGAAATTCAAAATAACTAAAGTACCCTGCATTAGATTTACTGAACCATTATAGATACTGTACAATTATAGATACTCATTTGTGTAAGTTATCAAACACACTTCTCTATTTATATTGGCTACTAAGAAGGTTAAACCTCAAACTGTGTCCTGTCTATACATAGTACAGATGATTTACGGTCCATACTGTTTTCAATGGTCAACATTTTTCTATCAGTCCAACTCCTAGCTGTATTTATGGCCCCACTCTACTTCTAAACTTGTCATCTTGGTAAATTTCATATACTCTCACAAAATGCTGGAATTATCTTTTTGAATGAAACCAAGAAATGGAGTCAAATGTGTCTTTTACATTGCCAGAGTCTATGGGTTTCACTTCTACAATAACACTTATCCTATTCTGCTGTAAATTATGACCGTTTACAAGGTTTATCGCACCACAAGTTCCTAACAGGCACTGTATCTAATAAAAACCAACATTTACATAGTGTTTTACAAACTACATTCATATCTGTTATCTTGTTTAGCTCTCACAAAAATCCGTGATGTTAGTATTACTGATTATACTCTATGGATAAGAAACTAAGGCTCAGAGAGGTGTCAGGTTAAATTGCTAAACACAGAATCAATCCATTTCTAATACCAAATGCTCTCCCCTTTTTTTCTTGGTGGTAGCAGGGACTGAACTCAGGGCCTTCACATTGAGCTATACCCTCATCACCTCCCCCCACCCCTTTTTTTGGACACAGTCTTGCCTAGTTGCTCAGGCTAGGCTCAAACTTGTGATCCTCCTGCTTCATCCTCCAAGAGTGCTCTGCTCTTTTCTTTCTACCAAACTGCTTCCTTTATTTGCCATTCTTCCAGGCTCAGAGATTAGTATAGGAGTGTCCCACTCAATATAAGGGGAAGTTTTTGGTTCTTGTTTCGTTTTTTAACAAGGAAAATGAAAGAACAGACATAAAGGAGTTAAGGGGAATCTTAAAGGACAAAGACACTCTGCCAATGCCTGTTGCCCTTTGACGAGTAATTGCTCTGTCTCTGTTCGTACACATCCAGGGCTAAAAGCGTTCAGGAGACCTGCTGATGCAGCCCCGGATCTTAACAATTACCTCAAGACCTTGCCTATTTCTTTCTTTCTTTTTTTTTCTGGGAGACAGTCTTGCTATGTTGTCTACGTGACCTTGAACTCCCTAAGTAGCTAAGGCTGGCATGAAATTCACAATGATTCTCCTGCCTCAGCCTCCTGAGTGCTGGGATTATAGGTGTGTGCCACCACAACTATCTCTGCCTTCTCATTATTTCTACGTGTTGGTCCTGCTCTCAAGCACACATCAGTTCTGTTCCCTCCAACGTCTAAAGAGTTTTCACGTCTACAACCCCTACTTGAATGTTCTCTTTTTCAGCACTGAAGATGTGGTAGGTACCCCAGTGGCAGGTGTACTTACACAGACACAGGTGTTATACAGGATGCTCAAGCAGTCCTTCGATAATTCATCACTTACTGAAAGGCAAGGTGGAATAACTGGTTATCTTTTTCATTGAAAGGATAGTGTGGTATTATTATTATTATTATCATCACCATCATCATCATCATCATCATCATTTTGAGACAGGGTCTTTCAACGTAGTTCAGGCTAGCTTTGAACTCACTCTATAGTGCAGGCCGGCTGTGAACTCACAAGGTTCCTCCTATCTCAGCCTTCTAAGTACTGGGAGTATAGGCATGTGCCACTACACCCAACTACTACATTTTTTTAACATAAAAATTGTTACAATATTCCTCAAGATAATTTCATTTACACTTTGATTTACAAAGTGCACTCACATCTGTCATCTCACTTAATTCTCACAGCAATCCTATGATGGAAGCTCTGATTTTCAGAGCCTCTCAGAGCCTACAAACCAACTTGCATACTGCTTTTTGGTTTGATACAGCAGCTACTTTCTTAGGCTATATAGTTTTCATAATTTCACTTAACAAAGCTAGTTTTCTTCTGTGTCTGTTTTTCTATTTAAACAGACTACAAATAAACAATTTAAAAATGTGTGTATTTATGTCTGTGTTGAATTAAACTATCAAGATACATTTTCAAAAGCAGAAACACTACATATACAAAGTATACACATCTTCATTGCTCTTGTTATAAATTTCCGTTGAATGTTGTTTTTTTTTTTTTTTTTCTGTCTTTTTCCTTTTTATCGGTACCAGGGATCAAACTCACAACTGCCTGCTTGCAAGGCAGGCGCTTATGCCGCTGAGCTAAATCCCCAGCCCCCATTGAATGTTCTTCTAGCAGCAGACTCATCAATTCAGTGTTCTGTTTAGTTTTTGTTAATGTTGCTTTTATTTGTGCTGTGTAAATCGCTTTCAATGTCTGACCTACTAATAAAGAACTTGCTTCTTTGTGAGCTGAACATAAAGAGTTACACCAAAAAAAAAAAAAAAAAGAAAGAAACTTAATTTTCATGATTTCTAAACCAGAAGATGATAGAATTAGCACAATTTTATTTATTTAGCATGAGTGCATGCATGCAATACTGTGGAACAAACTCAAGAATGCTCTACCATCAAACTACATCACCATCCCTTCCTGATTTTTCATTTTGAGACAAGTTCTCACCAAGCTGTCCAGGTTGGCCTCTGACTTGAAATCCTGTCTCAGCCTCTCAAGGAACTGGAAGTTCAGGTAGGCACTGCTGCATGGAGTTGCACTGCTTTTACTTGGTAAAAAGTGTTTCCATTCACCCTTGTGCTGGCATAAACTCTGAAAAGCTAGATTTCCCTCCAGGATTCTAAAGAGCAGCTCTGTCAAGCTGGCCTGATCAGATGGGTGATCTTGAGACAAAGCAATTACTCAGTAGTCCCCATTACTACCTCTCAACCTACTTTTGGTCTTTATTTTTTGGGGGGTTAGTCTTTTTTGAACAGGGTTTACTATGCAATTCAGGCTGGCCTTGAACTCATTTTGTTGCTCAGGCTAACCTCGAACTCACAGTGATGCTCCAACCTCAGTCTCCCTAGCACTGGGATTACAGGCGTGCACCACCAAGCCTGGCCTATTTTGTCTTTTTATTTAATAACTTAGGCCAGGGTGAAACACCAGATCGATTTCTCAGAATTTCTACATTTGCTTTTCAAAGGTAGTTGGAATTCATGCACTCATCAAATATCCATTCAGTACTTACTCTAAAGCAGCTAGTAGTAAGGAAAAAAAAGAAAAAAGTTAAGTCTCAGTCCTCATGAAATCTATAAATCCAATGGGAGGAAGACAGACTGAGTACACCAGCAAGTAACCAATATGCTACTAGCTGGTGGGGTAGAAAGCAGTAAGGACCAACTTAGAGTACAAAACTGAGACAATGAACATGAACATGAATTCTTTTAACTACTACTGCTTGGACAAATGAGGTCTTATACAGTATGCATTATTGATATTAGATATGAAAAATTTCAAATGTATGTGGTGTTTGTAGAAGGGCACTCATCAAGTGTTAACTGAAGTGACCTCTGACAGATTATGTATGTATGTATGTATCTATATACAAATCTTTTTTGAGACAGGGTCTTGCACTGAACTCACTACATAGCCCAAAATGGCCTGAAACTTGCAGGGATCTTCCTGTTTCAAGCTCCCGAGTGCCAGGATTACAGGCAATGTGCCACCACACCCAGCTTTTGGCTTTTAAAAGCAGAATGAAATGCAATTTCCATTTTTAAATTTTTTTTTACAAATTTAAATCTAAATACCTAAAAAAAAATTTGTGCCAGGAGTGGTGGTGCATATTTGTTATCCTAGCACTTGGGAGATTGAGGCAGAAGGATCACCATGATTTCGAGACCACCTTGGCTTACATACTGAGTTCAAGGCCAGCCTAAATTACATAGCAAGACCACGTCTCTGCCCCTTAAAACTGTAGCATGTGTAAATTGCAGAAAACAAGAGAGTTATAACCCATATATTCATTTGGCTTAAAAAATTATGCAGTAACAAAATACTTTGATTTTTACCATATATACTGGTTTTGTTTTTGTCTGTGGTACCAGGGATTGAACCTAGGGCACTCTACATTGAGCTATATTCTCAGCCTTTCTATTTTTAAGACATAATCTTGCTAAGCTGTCCAGGCTGGTCTCAAACTTGTACTCCTCCAGTCTCAGCCTCCCAAGTACCTAGGATTACAAGTGTGCAAAAACATGAGCAACTGTGCCAAGCATGATTAAACTGTTTTTTACAAAAAGTATACATTACCTTTATAAAACAAATCTAATAGGTTTTTTAAAAAAATAAAGCAAAAAAAAAGTGACCAGAGTAGGTTATTTCTTATTCTCTCAGCTAGCTACATATATGAAATAAGGATTCCAAACAAAACCTAAAAGCTGGACCTAAAGGCTACTAGAAAGTACAAAGATGAAATTCTTTGAGCCCAGTGGTTCTCAAGCTCTTTTTCTGGAAGCATCAGATCTGTATTCCTGCCCATTATCAAAGGAACAAGCGAGCTGCTTAGCTGGGGAAGGAGAGAGTGAGCTGTAGCAGTGTGTGAGGCGTGTCCTCGCTAGGAAGAGCCAGGAAGGCTTCATGGAAGAGTAACTTCTACCACTGTCACCACAAGGGCACGTTGGGAAAGGAGGGCCAGCATCTGACACATTATACTGTTTTTTTTTCTTTTTTGAGACGGGGTCTCCCTATGCAGTTCAGGCTGGCCTTGAGCTCACTTTGTAGCACAGGCTGGTCTCGAACTCCCACCTCAGCCTCCCGAGAGCTGGGATTACAGGCATGAGCCACCACACCCGGCTGATACATTATACTTACTTTTTAATTTCTGTCCCCGGATAGAGATTGTAGGCCTCATAAGAATTTCTACAAGGAGCTATTTGGGAAAAAAAAAAAAAAAAAAAGATAAAAATCTTCAACATTAATTCGAAGGACAACTTATATAACAGTCTTTGCCATGACAACTAATAGCCCAAGCAGCTGTCACAGTACTGTAAGATCATCGTGTTCTAGGAGGCAGTGAGGTTCTCTAGCAAGAGGAAACTTGGATTCTAGTCCCAGCCACTTAATCTCCAGTAAACTAAAGCAAGTTAATGCCCCTACTTGGGCCTTACCCTTCTCACTTTAAAAAATGAATATAT
Source organism: Cavia porcellus (assembly GCF_034190915.1). NCBI lineage: Eukaryota > Metazoa > Chordata > Mammalia > Rodentia > Caviidae > Cavia > Cavia porcellus. The sequence continues at coordinate 26,268,832 of NW_026947488.1, read as the reverse complement.
TAAATTAGGCAATCTCTAAGGTCCAATGTGGCTTTAATTTTTGAAAAGCTCTAGAACATTACTACTACTGGGACTCTTTGCTTAAATTAAAGCACTTATGTGTATGAATTTATTTTTTAAAAGTTTCCATATATATCATTCATTGTTATCATTAATTTCTACAAAGATTGAGAAGGTAATATCCATATATTTTTCATTTTGTATACTACACACAATTTTCCTTAAACTAAGTTTGGAATAAGCATGTACTTTAAAATTCTGTGAAAAGGAAGGACAACTTATAATGGATAAATGGGTAATCTATCAGAAATATATACTAATCGTAAACATATATGCACCTAAAAACAGAGCCCTGAAATACATGAGGTTAAAGCAGACAACAGAAATATAATATATAGAGAACCAGGCAGAACATCAGCAAATAAATAAAAGGTTGAAACCACAAACCAACCAGAACTGACAGATACCCATAAAACATTGTCTGTTGAACACTGAATACATTCTACTCAAAAGCAAACAGATCATTCTTCAGGTTAGAGTATAACTGAAATCACATAATAAGCCTCAATAAATTTAAAAACATAGAAATTATATTCTCTTTTCACAGTGAAATTAAATTAGATATCAGAAAAATGAAACCCATGTAGATAAGTATAAAATTCATCTGAAACAAACAAGAAATCACAAGAGCAATTTCGAAGTATGAGACGGGTGACTATATCAAAACTTCTGGTCTAGCTAAAACAATTTAGATGGCAATTTATAGTTATAAACACCAATTTTTTTAAAAAGTTACTTAACATCAATAATCCCAATCTTCTATTTTAAGACACTAGAAAAACAAGCAAACTAAACTCACAGAAACAGACAGATGGAAATAACAATTAGGATGAAGGGGCTGAGGATGTGGCTCAGCGGTAGAGCTTTCATCTTGAATGCACAAGGCCATGGGTTTGATTCCCAGCACCATCAAAAAAAACAACAACAACAAAAAACAACTAGAGTGGAAATTAATGGAATAAAGAAAGGAAAATAACAGAGAAAAATCGACAAACCTAGAAGTTGGTACCTTGAAAACATTAGCATTTCTTCAGCTAAACAGACCAAAAAAGGAGGAAAAGACTAAAATTACTAATAAAAGAGAAAGCAAGATGGAAAAAAAGAGGGCTATAAAGGAATACTACAAACAAGAGCCAACTAATATAAGATAACCCTGATGAAACAGACAAATTCCTAGAACTATACACATAATTCAAGGAGAAACCACATATCTCTTTAGTCCTATAATAAAGAGAATGAATTAGTGATTAAACCAAACTCCATAAGGACAATTTTAGGCTCAGACAGCTTCATCAGTGAACCGTTTACAACATTTAAATACCTACTCTTTCCAAAAAAGAAGAGGAAACACAATTTCCAACTTATTCTATTACTCTGAGACCCAAACCAAAAATATCACAATAAAATCACAGACCAACGTCTCCTATGAACATTCACAGAAAAAAATCTTTAAAACACAGCAAAACAAATTCAGCTGCATATAAAAAGAGGGCTCCACAACAAAACCAAGTGGAATTTATCCTAGAAATGCAAGGTTGGTTCAACATTTGAAAATCAATTAATGTATACATCATGTCAGTATAATAAATGACAAAACCCACACAATCATCTGGGTAAATATGAAAAGCATTTGAAAAGTATCCAAAACGCTTGCATGATAAAACAAGAAACAGATGGAACAACCTGATAAAGGGCTTTTATGAAACTCTCAAGAGCTAACATCATAATTGAGAAAGACTGAATACCTGGCCACTAAGAACCAGAAAAACACGAATATGTCCACTCTTACTGCTTCTATTTGACATCATCTGTCGATTCTAATGGAGAGGGCTTGTGGGAGGGAGTAAGGAAAGAGAGGCATTCAAATTAAAAAACAAGAAACTAAAGAACTAAAATACAGAAAACCAAAAACTTTACACTAAAAAATTTATCAGATAAGACATCAATAAGGTTTCAAGATAATAAATTAACCAAATACAAGTCTTTTTAAACACAGATATGATCATACAAAAATCAAAGTAAGACAATTCCATTTATAAGAGACTCAAAAAGAGTAAGATACTCAGGAATAAATTTAACAAGTGAAAAACTATATAAGAAAAGAGATATTTTTGGAAAAAAAACTAAAGACAATCTAAACAATGGAAAGACAGTTTCCTCAAACTGACTTAAAAAAAATTTTTTTTTGAGAAAGGGTCTTGTTAAGTAGTTAAAGCTGATCTTGAACTCACTAGGTAGCACAGGTTAGCCTTAAACTTACAGTGGTCCTCCTGCCTCTGCTTCTGAAGTGCTAGGATTAGAGGTCTGCAGCATCATGCCCAGCAATTTCAATGCAATCATTATCAAAATCCCAGCTGGCTTCTTTCTAAAAACTGACAAGTTAATCCTAAAATTCACATGCAACTATCGGGGATGTGTAATAGCCAAAACAATCCTGAGCTGCAAGCATAGAAATAAACCCATGTGTCTATAACCAACTGATTTCTGACAAGAATGAAAATGGACCCTTATCTCATCTGATAGGGTAATCAAGAACCTAAAATGTAAGTGATAAAATTATCAGACTCTTAGAAAGTAAATGGGTAAATCTTTGTGACCTTAGATTAGGCAATGATTTCTTAGATATATACCAAAATTCAAGGAACAAAAGAGAAAAAAATTTAGATAAAATGAAGTTCACCAAAATTAAAAACTTTTGTGCTTCACAGCACACTACCAATAATGTAAAAGAAAAAATAACAAATTATCTGGAGAAAACACTTGCAAATTATATACTTCATCGGAGACAGTATCAAGGAACAGTCAATATAATGCAATCAAAACCCAACCCAATTAAAAAGCGATGGACAAACATTTCCAAAAGCCATTCATAAACATATAGAGGGGCAAGGGCTGGGAATTTAGCCCAGCAGCATAAGCAACTGCATGGCAAGCGTGAGGTTTGATCCCGGTACCAAAAACAAAAGACAGGGTCAATATCATCTGCCATCAGGGAAATGCAAATCAAAACCACAATGAACCGTATCACTTTTTGCGCCTTAAGAACGACACTGAAGGGGCTGGGGATTTAGCTCAGCTGCATATGCCCTGCCTTGCAAGCCTGTGGTCATGAGTTCGATCCCTGGTACCGGTAAAAATACAAAAAAAAAAAAAAGTTTATTAAAAAAAAGAAAGACACTGAAACTACTCCTGGTGGATGTGGAAAACAATGAAGTCACACTGGAAAACAATTTGGCAGCTCATCAAAAGTTAAACAGAGACATACCATATGACCCAGCAACTAACTTCTCTTTCTCTTTCTCTCTCTCTGGGTGAAATTTTTAAAACATCCAGTCTAACAGGAAATGAAAAAAAATGTCTACAAAAATATTCTTATTTCAATGTTCAGAGCTGTACCATTAATCAAAGCAGCGCTATAAATTATAGCCAAAATCCTGGCCATAGCAACACACACCTATAATCCCAGCAGTCAGGAGGCTAAGGCAAGATTGTGAGTTCAAAGCCAGTGTACATAGTGAGATTCTGTCTTAAAAAATAAAATGCACCAATGAAAGTCAAAAGTATAAACAACGTAAACATCCATCAGCTATTGCTTAATGGGTAAACAAAATGTGATGCCATCCACACAATGAAAAATTTCTTGGCAATAAAAAGGAATGAAGGGCTAACATATATGCAGGGACACACATAAATCTTCAGTATCAGGCTAAGTGAAAGCAGCCAGTCATTCCATTCATACGAAATGTTTAGAAAAGGAAAATTTCTAGAGGTAGCAAACGTAGATCAGTGGTTGCCTAAACACAGGGTGCTTATGAGACTATGGGAGTCACTATTATAGAACATAGGATTTCTCTTTTTTCTTTCTTGCTTTCTTTCTTTCTTTCTTTCTTTTTTTTTGGGGGGGGTGTGGGGGATCAAACCCAGGGCCTTATGCATACATGGTGAGAGCTCTAGCACTGAGCCACACCCCCAGCACTTCTTTTTAGAAGTGAAAATGTTTTAAAAGCTGTGGTGATAGCTACATAACTGAAAAAACACTGAATGGTACACTTTCAATGGCTGAATCCTATCATATATGAATTATATATGAATTATATTTCAAAGAAGCTATTATGTAAGTTAAAGAACCCAGACATGAAAGGCCACACAGTATACAGTTCTATTTATCTAAATGTCCACAATAAGCAAATCAAAGGAAACAGAAAGGGGTTAATTAACTGGGGATGGACTGCTGATGGTGTGGGATTTCTTTGGCAGTATCAAAAATGTTCTGTTGATCACAGCAAAACTTCCTGCACACACCAGAAACCAATAAGGTTTGACTAGAAGGTTAATTTTAAGGTACATGACTTATATTTTAGGTTTTTTTGTTTTGCTGTGTAATTTAAACTGGCCTTGAACTCACTGTGTAGTCCATTCTGGCCTCAAACTCATGGTGATCCTCCTGTCTCAGCTTCCCGAGTAGCTAGGATTACAGGCATGTACCATTGTGACTGGCCCAAATTTTCTTTTCATCTTCTACTTTTATAACAAGGGCTCTTGTATAGATTTTTTTTTTTAAGGTCACTTTCTACTTAAAGATATTCAAACATTTTCAAGTAATCTATATGCTGAGATCATGACTAAGTTACTATGTGTATATGTATATACACACACAGACATACTGTTTTGGTTTGGTTAATTTTGGGGGATTTTTTGGTTTGTTTTTGTTTGTTTTGAGATAGGGTCTAGCAGTTCAGGGTGGTCTTGAACACATTACAGAGCCCAGACTGGCTTTGAATTCACCATGATCCTCCTGCTTAGTCCTCCTGCATGAGTGCTAGAATTACAGAGGAACCTTGCAGGCTGTTAAGTCACCATGTTTAAACATCAACCATATATATGTGTATATAGTCTTACACTATTGTTTAAATCAATTTAAATGCAATTTTAGAAAAAAATCCTTTTTTAAAAAAACCTCTTCTAGCCCCTTTTAGGTACAGGCTGATATTTGGGCAGCAGATTTAATACACCAAGCCAAATGAGGGAAAACAATCTTATATCATTTTTTAAAAAAACAGCCAACATGAAAATCTTTTGAGACTAGACTGCTGAGCTAGAACATTTGAGACAACTTCTGCCATCTCAAACTAGCAACAAAATCTTTAGAAAACGAATCTACATTCTCCTAGGAGAATGTGACACCATATTTCAGCATCCTGAACTGAGAGAAAAGGGGGAAATGTATATTATTTTAGCACAAGACAACAGATTATAAAATAAAAACCCTCAGGTACCCCTATGCCATAGAATATCATTTCTGGAAAAATGTTTAGCTCAGCTTTCCATATATCTGCATCTGACATCAACTGCACTTGTAAGAGAGGAAAGAAACAAGTCTTATAACATGGGACAATAATAGAAGTTGCCCTTGTCATTGGCTTCTTTTGCCTTGTGTAGCAGATACCCCCAAGTCATCTTCTAAAAAAGCCGGGATAACTATCATAGAGCAGACACAATAGTGTGGCATGCGTTTGTTTGTTTGTTTGTTTGTTTTGGTAGGTACCAGGGATTAAACTCATGACCTTGTACTTGCCAGGCAGGCACTTATGCCACTGAGCTAAATCCCCAGCCCCTGTTGCATGCTTTTTCATCAAGAACTTTTACATGCTACTAAAATTTTACATTATTTTTTGACTTCATAAAATTCAATCAGAGGATAGAATAACCACTGCTTCTCCTGGATATTTTTGGCATTACAAATAATTGCTATCTACACAAACAATGTATACTAAGTAAACTTCATACGCAAAGTTTTGTCTCCTTCTGATTTCTCCCTCGATGAAATGGTTATAATGAAAATGACAGATAACACAGATGCTATTCCATATGAGAAAAAAAAAAAAAAGAAAATGACAGATAACAATAAGCACTGATAAGGTCAGAGAAACTCTGGTTTCTTCCTACATTGCTGGTGGCATGTGAACTGGTGCAGCCCAACTGTCTATCACTACTGAACATACAAAATGTGGGGTGGGGATATAGCTCAATGGCACAGTGCCTGCCTGGCAAGCGCAAAGCCCTGAGTTTAATTTCTGGTACCCACCAAAAAACAAAAAACAAAAAAACCAAATCCAAAACACATACACAATGTAGTATTGATACACACTTCAACTTGGATAAACACTGAAAGCATTATGCTATGTGAAAGAAGCGAGTTACAAAAGACCACAGATTATGTGATTCCAATTATATGAATTGTTCAGAATGGGTCATCTATAGGGTCAGAAAGTTGATGAGTTATTTTCTAGTGCAGGGCTGGGAGAGATGGGGAACAAGGCTAATGCATTTGGAGATCTTCTCCTGCAAGGGGTTAAAAATATTCTAAACTTGACTGTGTTGTTGGTTATACACTGAAAAACAAATAATGAACTGTATGTTTTACATGCCATCCTTGCACAGGGCCATGCTAATCTCTGTACTGTTCTAATTTTAGTATATGTAATGCCAAAGTGAGCACATGAACCACACTTTAAATGGGTGGAATGTATGGCATGTGCACCATGTCTCAATAAATTGGTAAAATAAAACTATGAAAAAATAAGATTTTTCTCACATCTACTTAGTAAATATTTAAAATACACAGTTTGGTGAAGGAGGTGTCTAAATTCTGGTAATGTCCTATTTTCTGATTTGGGCAGTAGGTCAAAAGTGAATTTTTTTGTGGTAATCACTGGTGTATTCCTTTGTATACACATATATGCTATGTTGGTGATGGTGCAGGTTATAAACACACTTGTACTTCATTATCAACAAAGTTAAGTTGATAAATTGCAGTTAATACAGTAATCAATAAAAGCCATATGCTTTGATTCTAAAGGTCTACATTCACACAAAAAAATACATTCAAAAATCTTTACTGTAGCCTTGTTTATAATAGAAAAGGTGTGGGAAAACGCTGAATGTCCATCAACTAGGGACTACACAAATGACGGGCAGACACATCATATTTAAGCAACAAGCAGATCTACATCCACTGAAATGAAATTATCCTCATGCTAGGGTTACATGAAAAGAATAAAGTAGCAGAGAGCACACTGGTTATTGGTATGCCACTGTGTGTAGGGAGAAAATAAACGGAGGTGAGGTGGAATTGGGGGCATTTACACATGCAAAAACGCACACACAGAGCAACAGAACATCTCTAGAAAGATGTACAAGAAACTAGTAATCACAACTGCTCCTGAGAAGGAGACAATGGAAAACTGGGAAACACACATTTTACTTGGTATTTTTAAAAATAGGTGGTTACATATGTTGGATGTGATAGCATAGACCAGTACTCCCAGCACTCAGGAGGCCAAGGCAGGAGGATCCCTGTGAGTTAAGAGGCCTGGGCTACAAAGTGAGTTCAAGGCCAGCCTAAACTGCATAATGAAAACTTGTCTCAAAAAAAAAAAAAAAAAAAAAAAAAATTAAAAACAAGAAAAAACTATGTTGCTATTAAACGGGTGAATGCCACTGAGTTTCCAAAATTTAAAATCAGAAATGTTTGCCATAAATTCTAAAAATTCTTTCTTTTACTTTAACACTTAACTATTCAAACTATTAATGTATTAATAATGATAGAAGCAAGAGTAAATAGCTACTTACATCAACGCCTCCAAACAAATCAAAAATATATGTATTTGGGTAAGTAGTTTCTTGAGTAAGTTTCCTATCTTCAGTAACAAATGCCATAGCCTCCATGGAGAGAAGAGGAGAAATTTCCTTTAAAAAAATGTACAGAGACATTTTGTTTTAGAATTCAATACAGACCAGACACTAAAATATCAGTTTGTATTTTACTCACAACTGAATCCGTATGAGAAGAAAACAGCCCAATGAAGCACATATCCTACCACCCAGGCCCCTTTAGAGTCCTTTTCTACACTGAATCTGGTACCACCTGCCTCAGAATGTGGCAGAGAGACACTACACCACTTCCAGCACACAAGTCTTAAGGCCTGGTAGAGTCGGCCTCTGCCATGCTAGAATCCAACAGTTCCATTCTAAGAAGCCCAACACGGCCCCTGTGGAAGCCACAGGAAGGAGAACTGGGACCATGACTGATGCCATGGCCAGTCTCCAGCTGACCGCCTGCACCAACCTACCTGTCATGTGAATGAGGCCATTTAACATCTTAGAGGTCTCGATACTTCGCTCAAAACTGCAGGAAGCAGAACCACTCAATGAACCAGGAATTGTGAGATAAATGGTGGTTGCTCCTTTAAGCTACTGAATTTTGTAGTAATAACCAAATCTCTACTCAAATTGACCTTCTGGAGGAACTCTTCCTTGATCTCCCCAGCTCAAATGCAATCTGATGTTCTATCCAGCAAAGCAATCAGTAAGTCATTTGCGATGGTTAACACTTTCAGCACACATTTAGCATTGCTATTTTGTATCTATCTGAAACCTTTCTTCCCCCCTCTAGATTAAATACTCTTGATAAAAAGGCTAGAATAGATGTCTTGAGGTAGGTCTCAAGACAACAAGTATTTGAAACTGTAGACACAGGAAGGCAATTCTCTTTTTTTTTTTTTTTTTTTTTTTTTTTTATTTAAAGAAAAGGAAACAAAAGAATACATGGAGATTTTAAAAAAGGGTAGAAATGATACAAACTTACAGAAAAACAAACGGTAAGAAATTGCTGGTTGATAAGTTACACATTGTCATCTTAGAAGTAGCTGTTCATGTTATGAAATTAAAGCATTTAGAATGACATTCATAAAGTGACACTACAAACCCTTCTGCTCTATGATCGAACAAGAGCTCAGTAACATGGTTATCAGTCCTACACATTTGTTTTACTTCTCAAAGAGGGTAAGATTAAACATATCAAAACAGAACATAGCAGTTAAAAAAACAATTTAAAGAAATACAGATTTCATAGGAAGCCCACTGGAGATCTTGATTGTCTATCTAACTGTCTCTAGTTTTTTACAAATAGTTGTCTCCATCTTCATCCACCTTATATACTTAGTGTATATTATAGAACTAATCAAATCATTGAAGACTTTTTAGGTCCTCAAGTACCAAATTAGGGAAGACAATAGTAACTACCAACTCATCTCTCCTACTCTTTGTGATAGCTGTCCCCATCTCTACATATGCTGAAATTGAACTCAAGAAACCAGTCCAATGTCATTCTAATCAGCAAACATTAGTATTGCTAGAATTTCTATCATAATGCTACTAAATTAGCCTCGGGTTTCTTAGTGTCTCTTCCTCAGAGTATCTGTTCATTACATCTTACATTATATAATCTGTTCCCATAAATAATTAAAAAGAAAACAAAGAACCCATGTGTGAATTTCTACATATATATCTATCCTCTCTGTGTTATAGGGAATACCAAGTCATAGCAAGACAGCAAAACAATTTCCTAGAAAAACATGCAATGGATAAAACATTTAAGACCACAATATAGATGATCTTCCATAGTTACTATGTTTCCTCTTGTTATTTTCAATAGATTTGACCACCACACTGGCTTATTATAGTTAAATATAGTATCACCTATTTTTATAAAAACTTAACTTTGGCAGCATTGTAGGGTTTGGAAGCTGTTACTAATTAATACCAGTATGGATATTCTTTACAACTTGTCATCCTCAGAGTAGTTGCCTCTACTTTTAGGGTTGATACTGACAAGCATACCAATTTCAAATAAAATCAGCCATGGCCAACCCATAGTCTTACGATTCAGATTCAATTAAGATCAGTCATAGTAAGACAATGTAAGTATTATAGGATTTCAGTTTAAGTTAATAGGAAAGTAAGGATAGTTACCATGGTATAGCCTGCTATTTTTGGGTCAAGGTGTCTGTGTCCTCAAATCTGACATGAGCGGACAGACCAGAACAAATTAAATTCAATCTAAATATGGCACTAGGGCTACTGTGTCTTTTAAATCATTATACACCATTAGCAATGACCTCTGCTTTTTTTTTTTAAATATAGTTTCAGAGCTGTCTATACTAAAGACTAGCTTACCGTCCCTGCCTCATGTCTGCTACTCCACTTTTCTGCTATAATTTGTCCACCTTATTCCCTCATTCCATTGTCTGCCCCGTTCACTGAGGCCTCTCTGCCACTGTTGCTGGAATCCTGGTATCTCTTCCTCTCTTTCTCTATAATGTCCTTCAGCGCTCTCTGTAGGGTTGGATTGGTGGCCACGAACTCCCACAGTTCCTCCTTGTCTTGAAAGTATCTTATTTCTTCATTAATTTTTAGAGAGAGTTTTGATGGATATATGAACTTTGGTTGCATATTTTTTTCTTTCAGGACTTGGAATATTTCTCCCCACTCCCTTCTTGACTTAAGAGTTTGTGTTGATAAGTCTGCTGTTATTTTGATAGATTTCCCGTTATAGGTAACCTGCATCTTTTCTCTGGCTGCTTTTAATATTCTGTTTTTTTGGTGGATTTCTGGGATCTCGATTATTATATGTCTAGGCGTAGATCTGTTTTGGTTGTAGGTAGCTGGTGTTCTGTATGCTTCTTTTATCTGGATATCATTTCTTTTTGCTATATATGGGAAATTTTGCTTTAATATCTCTGTGAATATTTTTTGTATTTCATTTTTGGATGTTCCTGCTTCCTCACTCACATTCTTTATTCTTAGGTTATGTATCTTTTTGTCATCTTCCAGTTTTAGAATTGCTTCTTTCTGGTTCCTTGTTATTTTTAAGAGGCTTTTTCTTTCACGTTCATATGTCCTAAATCTCTCTTCAAGTTTCAGAAGGCTGTCTTTAGTTTCTGTCAAGGCATTTTGCCAATGTTCAATGGAGTTTTTAGTTTCCTGATATTCTCTTTGGATCTGTTTCATGTATTCTAGGTTACGCTTAAATTCTTCTTCAGATGCTTCTCTTTCTTTTCTGATTTCCTCAGTTCTTCCATCTGTGTTCTCTTGGGCGGGGCTTGTCATTTCTTTAATTAATCTCTTTATATCGTGCCTCACTTGGATCAGGAGTACAGCTTTAAATTCCTCTATGAGATCATGTAGGTACTTTTTAATTTCGGCTGATGCTGTGTCGAGTAGTGGATGGTTACTGTACTTGTTCTCTTCAGTGTTTAGTTCTCCTGGGCTTATTTTCTCCTGTTGGGCAGCTGGAGATTTTTTTTTTTTTTTTATCTCTTGTCATGTTTCTGGTTTCTTTCAGACTGTCCTGGAGTTCTCTGGCCCTCTCCGAATTGCTTAGGGCCTTTCAGAAGCATGCTGGCTTGAGTTTTTGCTGTCCTCCCCAATTTACTGTTATCTGGGGTAGACTGGGATGCAGGGGCGGTACAGGCTAGTCTCTAGCCTCTGTGCCAGTTAGTTCCTAAATTAGGCTGTACTTTCTGGTTGTCACTGAGTTGTGACTATTTTGTATCCGCTCATTGGGCCCCAAGCAGAGGCTTGGGTTAGCCCCAGTATCTCCTGCCAGTTCTGGAAGGCAATTCTCAAATTTTGGAGGGGGACAGAATCTTTTGTTTATGTGGAACAAGCTAATAAGAAAACAATATGGGGCTGGGGATTTAGCTCAGCGGCATAAGCACCTGCCTGGCAAGCAGGCGGTCGTGAGTTCGATCCCCGGTACTGGAAAAAAAAAGTAAAAAGAAAACAAACTACACAGTAAATCTTAAATAAACATTTGGTTATTTGCTGGATAAATAAAAAAATGATCACACATCAAGGACCGACAGATACTAATTTCTCTCTGCCTCGATTTTACTTCAACAACATATCTCAGAAATTTTGCAGTAATCAAATAAAATAATATAAATTTCTCTGGAAAATATTTTTAAATAAATGTAAGAGGCTATAATTATTTCTATCAATTAGACTGACAAGATCAAGAACATGAAAAGGCCTTCTCTTAAAATATAAGCTTAATCACTGTTACACAAAATGGCTTTTGTGATGCAATTATAAAATTTCACCTTTGAAGAATATTATATTATTTGGTTTTGTTATGACCAAACATACTTGCCCAGGTTATAACTACAATCAGAGCTGGGAGTTCAACTTGGCCCAAGCTGAAGTTTGAATAAAGTGACCCCAGAGCTACTGAATCAAAACTTCTTGGGGTCAAGCCCAGCACTCTGCTACACACTCAGGCTGCAGAACCACCTCAGCATTACATCCTTGCAGTCTTTTCACTCCTCTGCCAACCATCACACCTGCCCCTTCAAATCAGCAGTCACAGGGCCCCTCCCAGAAGCCTGCAGCAACATGAGTTCAAAACTGTCAGGCATGGTTACATGGCACATGCCTGTAATCTAGCTTGGACCACAAAGTGAGACCCTGACTCAAAAAAGCTCCTGTATAGCAGGCCTGGGGGCTTGGGTTTGATTCCCAAAACCAGGAGGGAAAAAGTGTCATCCAAATGCCAGAGTAGTGTGGACCACATGACGTAACCGTGAATAAAGCCTGGAAGGATACACGTAGGAAACCTATGGTGACCACCTCTTGATGGTGGGGCTACTGGTGACTTGATTTTCTTCTTGCACCTTTTCTGAACTTCTCAACGGCTCGCACAATTAAAACAGGCTATTAAAAAAAGCCGATAGTGATGTCACCTGGAGACTCTCAGGGCAGCTCCACTAAGGCCTCTAAGAATTACCTTGAGGATGTTTTGGCACTCAATGAAGTCACTGTGGAGGTGGCTGGTGGTGTACAGTTTAAGGAGCAACTGAGGAATTCCACTCCATTTGGACTGTTTGTCCCGTTCTGTCAAAAAAGCTTCAGGAAACTATGAATAAAAAAGAAAAGAATACTTTACTGGTGAAGAAAGATCTACTAGCAGGTATGGGTAGGGGGAAGTAGCTGACTCCCAAACACAACCAGGAAAATAACTCAAAATTCTCTTTTTAGAAATCTTCAAATAGCTGAGCATGGTGGGACAGGCTGCAATCCCAGGTCTCAGAAAGCTGAGGCAGGAGAACTATTGTGAGTTTGAGAGCAGCCTGGGCCACACAGTAGGATCAAGGCTAGTCTGCGCTGCACAGTGAGACCCTGACTGAAAAAAAAAAAAAACACAAAAACGAAAACAAAATATAGGAATCTTCAGTTACTTCCAAACAGCTTATGAAGAAACAGCCCACACTTCTTCCTACTAACATAACACCCTTCCTAGTCTAAGCCCTACTCCGGGTCTCATCTCTGCCCACTGGGCCGTCCACGCTCCACCTACACACAGCGGGTCCTCTCTGTGCCTCTCAGTGCACGTCCTTCCCGGCCTCAAATGCTATGCTTGCGGCCTGTCTCTTCTACCTAAAATGTCCTTTTTCCTTTACAATGCAAATCAGACAGCTGGAAATCTTCTTTGAGTGGCCTTCCCTACTAGCCTTTCTAAGAGATTGCTGACCCTTCCTCTGGGACTTTATGTATTGCATAATTTATCCTGTTGTAACATAATCAGTGGCCCATTTGAGCCCCTCCTCTGTTAGACCACACTACTTAAAAGTAGGCACTAAACTGTGTCCCCCTTCCCCATCCTCTATCTTGTTCTACCCCACAGTGCGTGGCACACACCAGAGACTCCGTAAATGTTGGAGAGATGAGCAACAGCAATATACTGGCAGGAACAGTAATCAATTATGACAATTTTCACTATTACTTCCTAATGAGGAAGTAACACTCATTATCAGGGACAAGATGTAAATTATTTCAACGCACCTGTCCCTCAGTCAGATCAAAAGCTTCTTGTAAAAGATGATACAGGACCACTGATCTTCAATAATGGTTTTTGCCAGGTATGGTGGTGATCTCAGTGCATGGGAAAGGCTGTGAGGCAGGAGGATTGCTATGAGTTTGAGGTCAGCCTGGACAACATAGTGAGTTGTACTAAATAGTGAGACCCTATCTCAAAAAACTAAAAACTAATAATAATAATAATATTTTGGCTCTATCCTGACATATCACTCCTACAATAATGACCAAATCACATTGTTCTTCTTAAATTCATTTACTTAGATTATAAAAATAAAGTTAATACGGGGGTGACATGAAACAATGAGATATTCAAAGGAATGATCATATTAGAGTAAAATGTAGGAAATTACTAACTACATCAAAAATGACTGAAGAATAGCAATTCAAAATTTTTCAAGCAAGCTCAAATCAGTGCAAGATTAAAAACAATGGAAATATATATTTCTTTGAAAGAAAAAGAAAAAAAGCAAATGTGGTTATAGGAACTACAAAAACAGTGCATTCGGAAAAATTTATAGTTGTAGCTATTAAAAATAGAAGAGAGATCAAAAATCAATAAACATCCAACCTAAAAAGATAGGAAAAAAAAGGGCGACACTAAATACAATCAACAAGAATGAAAAATTTTATAAAATTGTAGCAAAAATAAACAGAAAAATCAAACAAACCAAATGTTTTAAGGTGTTATGAAAAGATCAACAAAACAGACAAAGCATTAGTTACACTAATGCTTTTGTGGTTCAAACACTGACCAACTTCTAGAACAAAGTATTAAATTCAGAAATGAAAGACAGAATATTACTATCAACCTTACAAAAAAAGTATAATGGAATACTACAATCACCTGTTAACAGATTAGAAAATCTAAATAAAATGGATGAATTATTAGAAAGTACAACCTGTGAAAACAACTCAAGAGTAAACAAGATATCTGAATAGACATGTTTTTTTAAAAAAACAGATTGAATGGGTGCTTAAAATAAACAAAACCCCACAAAGAAAAGCCTGGGTACAGACAGATAACTTTACTGGCATATTCTTCCAAACATTTAAAGAACAATTAACACCAATACTTTGGACTTTTCCATAAAATAGGAGAGAACATTCCTAACTCATTCTGTGAGATCAGTATTATCTCTGTAACAAATCCAAAGATTTCACAGGAAAATGACAGCTCTCTTACCAAGATAGATTAAAAAATGCTCAGTAAAATATTACTAAACCAAATCTAGCACCACAGAAAAAAGGTTATACGTCATGAACATGCAAGATTTGTATCAGGAAGGCAAGGACAATTCACACATGAATATCAGGGTTGGGGATATATTTCAGTGGTAAAGTATTTGCTTAACAAGCATGAGGTCTGGGTTCAATCCTTGGTAAAACATACATATAATCATGCTTACATACAAATATATATGTAATATCACATAGCAACAGTTTGTAGAACAAAACCTTTATGATATATCGATAGATTTAAAAAAGGACAAAAATCAAATACATCTTTGCAGTTAAAACACTGGACAAACTAGGAATATAAGGGAACTTTTTCTACCTATTAAAGGGCAATTGCAAAAAAACCTACAACTAGTATAATACCTAATATAGACTACATGTTTTCCCATTAATATCAGGAAAAAACCAAAATGTCCACTTTCACTTTTATTTGAATAGAAATTTGAATTTAAACAATTAGAAAAGAAACAAAAAGCATCCAGGGTGGAAAGGAAGAAACAAAACTCTTTATTTGTAGGTAACATAATCTAGCATATCAATTCCTTTGTAATATCATTGAAAAGAATATTTACCAACTAGTGAAGCAAAAAGAATACAAGATTTATATAAGGAAACAAAATATTGTTAACGAAAGTCTAGGTAGTGGAAAGCTATCCCATGTTCATCACTAAAGTGGCAATACCTCTTTTGTCAAATATTTTTTGAGATAGGGTCTCACTGTGTTGCCCAGGTTAAACCTGAACTCATGATTTCCTGCCTCAGCCTCCTAAGTAACTGGGATTACAGATAAGTATCACCACAGCCAGCCACACTGATTCTTATTATTACTATTAGAGCGATACCCACTGCAGTGATTCAATTCCTATTATAATTCCAGCTGACCTCTTCACAGAAGCTGACAAGCTAATCCTCAGATTCATACAAAAAAGCAAGAGATCCAGGATAGGCAAAACTAACTCAAAGCTGAAAGAATCATGGTTCCTGATTTCTAAATTTACTATAAGGCTAAAATAATCAAGACTATATGGCCACTAACAGAAGAACATGAAGATTTCAAAATGCACCCTTATATTTATGGTCAGTTGATTTTTGACAAGACAGTAAAGATTGTTCAATGAGCAAAGTCTTTCCAACAAATGCTGCAAGGTTAGGGCAACAGGACATCTATAAACAAAATAAGAAACATTTTCCTTATATCATATACAAAAAATTAACTCAAACTGATCAAAAGGCTAAATGTAAGAGCTAAAACTATCAAACAGAAGAAAATATAGGTGTAAATCTCATTGCCTTAAATTAGGCAATCAATTCTTAGTTATGACTAAAGTAACCAAAGGAAAAAGTAAACTTTACTTCATTGAAAGTAAAACCTTTTAGGGGGCTGGGGATTTAGCTCAGGGGCATAAGAGTCTGCCTTGCAAGCAGGCAGTCGTGAGTTCGATCCCTGGTACCGGTAAAAACGAAAAAGACAAAAAAAAAAAAAAAAAGAAAGTAAAACCTTTTGTGGTTCAATGGACAGTACAAGAAAGCAGTAAGATACTCACTGAATGATGAAAACTATCCATCTGATAAGGTCCAAAAATAAAAAGAAAAGAAATCTAACTCCACCAAATGTAACCAAAATACTATAACAGAAATGAAGAATTCCTTGATGGCTCATCAGCACACTGGAGATGGCCAAGTGAATTTGAAGAGATGGCAACAGAAACTTCTTAAACTGAAATACAAGGTTTAAAAAAGAAATGAAAAAGAAGATAATAAGAACTACAGGATAATTACAAAAGGTTTGAACCATAAATGGAATACTTAGAAAAGAAAAAAGAAATGAAAAGTATTTGAAACAATATTTGAGAATTTTCCAAAATTAATGATACAGATCCATGAAATTCAGAACACCAAGAAAAATAATATTTTTTAAAAACTTTATGTTGTGTAGGCCAGCTGTGGAGTTGCCCACCTATCATCCCAGCACTTGGGGAGCTGAGGCAGGAGGATCAATGAGAGTTCACATCAGCCAGGGCTACACAGCGAGTTTAAGGCCAGCCTGCACTCAGTAACAAGACACTGCCTCAAAAAAACCCCAGACAAACAACAAAGCCCACTACGGGTGACCATATCATGTTCAAAGTACCAAACAATGACATGAACAAACAACAAGTCAAAGAAATAAAATCTTTAAAAACAGCCAGAGGGCCAGAGATTTAGCTCAGCATTCAAAGTGCTTGCCTGGTAAAAACAAGGTCACGAGTTTGATCACACACACACACACACACACACACACACACACACACACACACACGCCAGAGGAAAATAAAACCTCTTACTTATATAGGAATGGGGTAAAAATTACAAAGTAGAGTAAAATATTTTTTTAATTTAAAGAAAAAAAATATACCAACCTACAACATGAAATCCAGTAAAAACTATCCTTCAAAAGTAAATGAAAATTAAAGACTTACTTAAGCAAAAGAAAACAGAGAATTTTTAACAGAAGACATGTCCTATAAGATATGTTAACATTAGTTCTTTAGAAAAAAGGCAAATGATATACACAAGGAGTATTGAAGATAGAACAAATGAACAGAATGTGAAAATAACTAAGTTTTTATTCTTAATGAATCTAAATCACTCAGCTAATAAATAGTAACAATGTAATAGGCGAATATAGCATTTGGAGAAGTGAACTGAGTGACAGCAATCTTAAAAGTAATGGGAGGGAGAGAACAGGTAACAGAGTACTTAACACCATCACAAAGCAATGTAGCATTATCTTAAGTAGACTTATGGTCACTGAAAATGAATACTGCGAACCGTAGGGCAACCACTAAAGATGGCTTTAAAAGGAGTGTAACTGACAAACTAAGAGAAGAGACACCACAACAACGCTCAGCCTGGGAGACAAGTTAACAGGTTGGTGCCCGGTCTGTTCAACTTAGGAACTTTGTGAGCTGCTCCAGAAAGTGGCAAGAGTGATAAGTGTGTTTGAGCAAGGGAGAGTATTCTGAGGGTGATCAATGGCAATGTGTCCTTTATGATAATAAATTGAAATCATGTAAACGTTCACCTTATTTTTCAATCACCCCTTACTTAACAAGTTAAAATATGTGAAGGAAAAACTGAAAGAAATTCGAGGTGTGGTGGTATACAGCTGTAATCCTGGCAGTTGGGAGGCTGAGGCAGGATGATCACACCTCTTAAAAGACACTCATGGAAGATGACTTCCAGAACTGCTTCAGGAAGCGGCAAGAACAGGGCTTGTGATCTACACAATAAGACTCTTCCTCAAAAAAACCAAAAACAGTAAAAAAACTGCCAGGATAAACTGATACATCTACTATTATAGCTGGACTCAAATAATCCTCACGCGTAAAACTAGTAAAGGTATGGCTGGCCTTCAATCAACTGGATCTATATAACATTTTTAGAATATTTCATCCAACAACATCAGAATATTATATGTTATTCTCAAACTCACATGAACCAGGTACCGAGACTGACCACATTCTGGGCCACAAAACACACCTGAGCAAGCTTTAAAAAACAGAAGTTACACCAAGTATACTCTCAAAGCACAGTGCAATTAAGCAAGAAATCAATTAACAGATAGTTGGAAATCCCAAAATATTTGGAAATGAAACAACCCATTTCTAAATAACATATGGGTCAAAGAATCTCAAGAGAAATTTAAAAATATTTTGAACCAAGTGAAAATAGTTAATGGTAAAATGTTTAAGGCTCTTTCCTTTTTTTTTTTTTTTTTTTGGTACTGGGGATGGAATTTATGACCTCACACTTGCCAGCTGGAATTTAAGCAGACTTAAGTTCTAAGCCTTAAGCTAAACTCCCAGTGGCTTTTTCCCTCTTAGAACAAAAAGATGCTACTTTTAGTCATTAGATCAGAGGCCTGCAGAGTAAGACAAGATAAAGAAAAAATAAGAAAGGAAAAAATATAAGCTTTTATTGCAGGTAATGATATTCCACTATACACTTCAAAAAGAGGCTAACAGTAAATTGTTAAACTATTACAGAAATATAAACATCAATCTTGCTTTTATATTACAGTGATAGATTTAAAACATGTAGTTTTCAAGACACATCTACAAGAGATAGAAGGAGGAAGAGGAAAGAGTAGAAGAGGACTTAAAAGAATTAAGGTGAGTTAGATGTGGTGGCTCACTCCTGCAATCCCAGCACTCGGAAGACTGACAGGAGGATCGCTGCAAGTTTGAGACCAGCCTGGGCTACAAAGTGAGCCCAAGGCTAGTCTGAAAGACATAGCAAGACCCTGTCTCAAAAAAGACAAAAAAATGAATTAAGGTGTGCTATGCATAGGTACCAGTCCTCACAATGAATTAGGTATTGAAAATATGCACTGGTAACAATAAAAATTAAAAACAATTGCAAAAATGTACATGTTGTGCCAGAGATCTAGCTCAGTGGTATAAGTACTTGCATGGCAAGCACAAAGTCTTGAGTTTGATTACTAGTACCAAAAAAAAAAAAAAAAAAGTACATGTTTGTAACATGCATATGAAAATGGCAAGGTGATCTTAACTGTAAGTAGGAAAACATAAGCCTATTCTGCATACTCCAGCACAAATCAACACATAGCAAATGACAGAAAACAAGACAATATAACACCAGCACAAGGATAAACAGACCAGTAAAACATCAGACATTAAACAGAACCCTCACACTACCATAGAGAGTGTGTGGGGGGTGCTTTCCAATGAATAATGATGAGTCAAACTGGGTGTCTATACGGAAAACTTCACAAATTGATACTCTAAAATCAATTCTCAGGGAAATGTACCATATATCTAAACACAAAGGCAAATCAGTAAAGCTTCTAAATATATACAGATTACCTTTGTAACTTTAGAACACGCTAAGATTCTCAAATAGAAAAAAAACACTAACCGTAAAGAAAAAGTGATCTGATGAACTGTAATAAAAATTAAGCACTTCTGTTCAATCAAAAGATCTTACACATTAAAAAGACAAAAGAATGAGAGAAAACATCACTACAAAGGGCCCACTCATTTCCAGAAAATGCAAAGAATTTCAAAAAAGAACATCTCATCAAGTTTAAAACAAAACAGGCAACATAAGAGAAAACCATGCCAAAGATGTGAACAAGCAGGCCAGGGATGCAGCTCAGTGGCACAAGTGCCTACCTGGCAAGAGCAAGGTCCTGAGTTTGATTCCTGGTACCTTCCCCACAAAAAAGACGTGAACAGGCAACCCACAGAAGTGAGGTCCCGATGGTCAATAAATCTCTAAAAGGGTGCTCAACCTCATTAAGCCATTGAAAAAATACATACTCTATTCCTAAAATGTACCAATAAACTTAATTAATTTAAAAAAGAATACATACTATGGGGTTGGGGATTTAGCTCAATGGCATAAGCGCCTGCCTGGCAGGCAGGCAGTCGTGAGTTCAATCCCCGGTACCAATAAAAAGGAAAAAGACAAAAAAAAAAAAAAAAAAAAAAAAAACACATACTAAAACTCTAATAATATGCTATTACACACCTGTAAGAAAGACTGAACTTAAAAACAACACCATTAGCTACAACATAGAGCTCGCATATACTGCTGGTAGAAGTGCAATAAGTACAATCACTTGACAAATTCTTCAGTAGTACTCACTGATGGATAATAGTTATGGACAGCTAGAATATAGTAATAACTACAGATACCCTATAATCCAGCAATTCTAACTCTACTTCTAAGGGGCTGGGGATTTAGCTCAGCGGCATAAGTGCCTGCCTTGCAAGCAGGCAGTTGTGAGTTCGATCCCCAGTACCGATAAAAAGGAAAAAGACAAAAAAAACCAAACAAACAAACAAAAAAAACTAACTCTACTTCTAAGTACCTCCCCCAACTATTTATAAAAGCTGTGAAAAAGAATGTTCATGTCAGTGTTGTTTATTAACAGCCCAAGATTAGAAAGATTCTAAATACTTCCTAAAAGTAGAATGTATTAACTGTGATCCATTAATAAAACAGAATACTATGCTTCAATGAAAATGAATGAAATGCAGTTTTGCCAACTTCATGGACAAATCCAACACTAT
This sequence comes from Cavia porcellus, assembly GCF_034190915.1. Classification (NCBI taxonomy): domain Eukaryota; kingdom Metazoa; phylum Chordata; class Mammalia; order Rodentia; family Caviidae; genus Cavia; species Cavia porcellus. Next base: position 26,247,737 of record NW_026947488.1, on the reverse strand, counting down.
GGAGCAAAGGAATGTACTTGCTTAAAAGCAATGGTACAGTACTATTTAAAATTTAAGGGAAAATAACTTTCAATTCAGAATTCTATACCTATTTAAACTAAATATACAAATGTCAGAATAAAAGACATTTTCAGATATGCCAGGTGTTATGCTTTGTGTCTACATGTCCCCTGAAAGCCTCACACTGTCATGGCGGATGGGCTTTTCAGAGGTGGTTAAACTGAGTATGCAATGCTGGAATTAAAGGTGGGTGATTACTCATCACTGATAGAATTGGTGTCACCCTCAACCCAGCAGCCTAGATAAGATAAAACGGGCAGAAAGAGGCAAAGAGCTAGCTCTCTCTAACTCCCTCCCCACCTTAGTTGCTTTTGCTGTCTTCTACCACCATGAACTGTTGCCCCACTGCAATGTGTCACCCTGCCTTGGGGTCAATCAATTATTAGATTAAACCAGCCAGGCGTGGTGGCTCATGCCTGTAATCCCAGCACTCGGGAGGCTGAGGTGGGAGGATCGTTGCGAGTTTGAGACCAGCCTGGGCTACAAAGTGAGCTCAAGGCCAGCCTGAACTGCATAGCAAGACCCCATCTCAAAAAAAAAAATTATTAGACTATACCTCTTCAAAATGTGAGCTAAATACTTACTTCCTCCTTTAACTCTGGGTGTCTCAGTAGTGAGAAAAAACTAAGACATCAGGCTTTTACAAAATTATGTGCCATATACTCTTCCTTGAGAAGCAACTAGAAAACATGTTCCAACAAAAAAAAAAAGACACATGACTTAGGAAATAGTACCTGAAGCATGAAAAAACAAAATATTTTGGATTTAAAGTTGCAAGAATTAGGGCTAGAGGGCTGGGGATTTAGCTCACTGGCATAAGTATCTGTCTGGCAAACTAGAGATTGTGAGTTCAATCCCCAGTACAAAAAAAAAAAAAAGAATTAGGACTGAGTATTTAGCTCAGTGGCGTAAACACCTGCCTGGCAAGAGCAAGGTCACGAGTTCAATCCCCAGTACCAAAAAAAAAAAGTTGCAAGAATTGCCAGGTAAAAAAAAAAAAACAATTGCTGGACATAGTGGCACACACCTATAATTCCAGCACTCAGGAAGCAGAGACAGAAAGACTGCTTTGAGTTTGAGGCCAGCCTGGACTACAAAGCAAAATCAAAAATGGAAGAAAGAAAGATCGTTTTAATAATTTGCATATATAGTAATTTTAAAATGCTAGTAAGAATAAATGAGGGACTTTTTTTAAAAAAAGAAATTATAAAATGTGTGAATTCTGTAATTCAAATTTTAAAGGATTGTGCCTATGAAACATGGCAGGGGCTGGGGTATAACTTAGCAGCACAATGCCTGCCTGGCAAGTGTAAGATCCTGAGTTCAATTCCCAGTACCCCCCTTAAAAAAAGATGGCAGACTCAAAAGGCTGTGGTGTATGTGTGTGTAACAGTCTGGGGAAAACAAAAAAATAGGAAGAAAGAGGAAAGAGAATTGTAGAAAGGAGCTGACAATTACCAGGGAATTTTCTTTAACTGTACCGGTGATCACATGACCATACGCAGTTTTCAAAACTCATACCACTACATACTAAAAGGATATTTGGACTAAACATGTGGCTTAGAGGTAGATACCATCTTACCATAAATAAGGTTCTTGGTTCAATCCCTGGCACCAGAAAAAACACCCCAAAATCCTAAATTTTACATCATTATAGTTTGGAAATGATGTGTCCAACAAGGCTCATGTACTGGGAGCAACAGAATTGATGGGCTTTGGGAAGTGATCGAATCACGAGGACTCTGACTTCACCAAGAGGATTAATCCGCTGATGAGTTTACAGCTCAATGGGCTGCTTGGGGGTAGGGCCTCATAGTATGAAGTGGGTCACTAAGAGTATGGCTTTGAAGGGCTTGTTTTGTTCCTGGCCCCCTTTTTCCTTTGTTTGTTTTGAGACAGAGGTGTGTAGTTCAGTCTATCATCTTTCACTGGCCTTAAATTCACTAGCCCAGGGTGGCCTCAGACTCACGGCAATCCCCCTGCCTCAGCCCCAAGTGCTGAGATTACAGGTGTACACCACCACAGCCAGCACCTTCCTGTTTCCGTTTCTCTGCTGCCAGGAGAAGAGCAGCTCTCCTCCACCACACCCTTCTGCCTCCTCAGGACAGGGACACAGCAGTGAACAGCCACCGTGGACTAAACCTCTGAAACTGCAAGGAACTCATCTTTTCTCCGTGAATTGTTATTCTCAGGTATTTAGTCAGTGATGCAAAGCTAAAACAGGTGTGTAAATCCACCTCAAAAGGGGGATGTTAGTCCATGCACTGTTCCATCTTATGCCACACACACTTCCTAATAAAACCTTTCAGAAGGCACAAATGAAACAAAAAGATTGTTTTTAAAAGTTAAAACAAAAAAATTACATAAAGTCAGTATAATTCTGTACATAGTAATTTTATCATCAGCATGATGTAAATACTTAATACCAACAACAACCAAAGCTGTAACACAGCTACACTGGGAGAATGGTAGAGAATAAGGTAGCATAAAGTGTTGCGAATTAAATACTAATATTTTACAAGAAAAAGAAACAGATGGAAAAGCCAATAAATCTAACCCTGTTATTAGAAATACTGGCTGTCTGGCTTCTTGGATTCTTCTCCGGGAACCAAGGGCACAGGGCATAGTTGTTTTTATTATAAGGCTCATGAAACTCAAGAGATGAGGCTGGGTGTACTGGATGTCATAGTGCACTCAGGAGGATGAGGTAGGAGGATCATTGTTCAGTGCCAGCAGAGGCTACACGGTGAGTTCAAAAACAGCCTGAATTACATAGTGAGAGCCTATCTCAAAAAACCAAAAAACAAAACAAACAAAACTCAGAGATCAGATCACAGCCCTATTCAACTTCACAAGGAATTTGTTACTACCTCTACATTGTTTTGCAAAGCACTTAACTCTCATTTAAAAATAATCATTTGGATTCTGCCATCCTTGTGAACAGCTGAGCACGGTAATGAAAGCAGTGTCATCTAGTCATCTTCGTAGCTGAATTACTGGCAGGGCTTTGCTCTTGGAGCACTTGTGGTTTGACAGTTTACAGCAGTGATAATCTCTTACATCAAATAAGCTATCAACCTGTTTAGCCACTGTGACATTTTTAGACATTTAGTTTTCATTGATTTATTTTGTCTTTACTGTTTTCTTTAAATAGAGGCTAAATTTCCCATAAAGAAAATGTATATCTTTCTTGTTTAGTCTCAAGTGTAAGGTATCTAGTGCCTCAAAATATCAAACTAAGTGCAAGTCTTAAAGGATTACTCATGATTAAATGATAGGTAATTCCAACAACAAATGTTAACCACTGAATAGTCATGTCCATTTTAATGGTGCTTACATTGTCTTTACAAAATTGGAGTGAATTTTAGGGTTTCTGAATACAAACATTTCTTGGGGAAATTAATAGATTTTATGTGAGACTTTATCCTATACAGGAGTTTTTCAGTATCAAATTATCCTTAGCAGGAAAGAAAAGATTTATTTGACATAAATTTCTGGGTTTTGCAAATATCAATGCTCAGAATAAGGCTAAAGAAAGAAATGAGCATTAAAATTTAAGAAGTTGGGCCAGGGGGTTAGCTCAGCGGCTTAAGTGCCTGTTTGGCAAACACGAGGTTGTGAGTATGACCCCCGACACACACACACAAACTTTAAAAAGTGAGGCTGTAAGTATAGCTCAGTGGTTGAATGTTTGCCTACCATGTGCCCCAGCACATGACACGTAGGTGAATTTAGATACACCATTAATCATAAAGGACACAATGGCTTGCATTTGGGAAACAGAAAGGCAATTCCATAAGCCAGCCTCTCACCAGACTACCTAATTGAAGGGTATCTGGGGACAACCTGCAGTGCCCTGGGTTTACATAGTCCGTGGTGGCAAACCTACAGGCTGTTTGTATTACTGAAAGCTCTAAAAGTTCACCATCACTGATCCAGTCTATCTTTTCCCTCAACTCCCACTGACTACTATTCAGGGCCTTGTGTAATCACGGTATGGAATCCACATTTGATTCTAACTCAATGGGATGTAGTTAGAGTTTTAAGAAAGCAGGGGATTTATAAGACCTGATTTGCTTTAAGGATCACAAGTGCTGATGAAGAAGAAAGAGTTCAGCAAACTCTAACCGGTAAAGCATGGTGCCATCATATTTTATTACCTTGACACAAGGCAGAATGAAAGGGCAGGAAGGCAAACTAAAATCCAAGTAGGATGGGCCCATTCTAAATCAGGTGGGCCCTAGTTTTCTCCCTTGCTTCCCTTACGTCCTATTTAGACAGTCAGGGAAGACAAGATTTGATGGAAGAGGAATTCAGATTTTGGTCTTCAACATTTTTAAATTTAGGTTGTCCATGAGGTGTCTAGATGGAAATGATAACAGGTAGTTGGATATACAGTCCCTACCCATCCGGAGCTAAAGGGAGAAATCAGGAATGGAAATACAGACTTAGGATCCATCAGAATAGCACAAAGTATTTATTAGTAACAACCCAAGCTAACCTTTATAGCACAGTTATTATATTTTAATCACATCTAAAGTGCTATATATGCAAAAACCCACTTGGCCTTTTTACCACAACTTTAGGTGGTTATCCCACTGTACAAATGAAGAACCTGAGGCATATGGAAACTAAGTAACTTGCCTAAAGTTACAAAGCAAGTATGTATCAGATTTAGCTTTTAAACTTTAGGTAGTCTGACTTTGCAACTCTTTTTAAAGCCATGGGACTGCTAGAGTTTGAGTAGAGACACTGGATTGAAGACTCGGGATTTCATTTCATTTTCACGAGTTCTTAGTATCAAGAGCCTGGCAAGGTTTCAGGCTCTGCAAATACATTATGTACTGCACTGGCTAAGCTTTTTAAACATATGATTCTTTTAACACCTTCTATTATAACCATTTTTGGGGGAGGGGTTGAGACAGGATCTCATTATGTAGTTTAGGCTGGCCTTGAGTTCACCATGTAGCCCAGGCTGGCCTCAACCTCACAGCAATCCTCCTGCCTCAGTCTCCCAAATGCTGGGAATACAGGTGTATGCTGCCACACCTGGCTTTTACCACCATTTTAGAAATAAGGAGACAGGCTCACAGAGATTAACTCAACCTAGGTCATTCAACTAGTAAGGGACAGAACTAGGATTCAATTCAGATCCATCTTAGTTCAGAACTGATCTTCTCCAAGGAAATTCCATCTAACCCTGAGGACATTTTTCTAAGTGAAATAAACTAATTGCCAAAGTCAAATATCCCAGGACTCCACTTATATGAGGCTATTATCTAAAGCAGTCAAACTCACAGAAACAAAAAGCAGCAGATTGGTTTCCAAGGGCTGAGGGTGGGAAAAATGAGTTGCTCAGTGGTACACAGTTTCAGATTGGCAACATGAAAAAGTTCTGGAGATCTGTCACACAACAACATAAATATACTTTACACTACTGAACTGTAAATGGTCATGATGAAACACTTTGTTGTATGTATTTTACCAGAATTTCAATTTAAAAAAAAAAAATCTAGTGTTAGGAGAAAGAAAAGGGACACAAAAAGAATTAACATGTTGTATATGTGTGCCAACTTCCCATGCTGAATGTAATCATCATGTACCATAATACATAATAATGTTAAAAACAAGAACATAGTTTCCCTACATGTCATATAACAGACATGTTTAGTGTGCAATGCAAATATTGGCGAGCAAATAATTTATTTCACAGCGTGTAAAAGGGGTGGAGGGGGTGGCAAGAACAGACTGAAAAGAGTTAGAAAGGAAGTCAACATGAAAGACGGTCTCCCTATATTGTTCCCGTACCCCTACACACCCATCAGTTACCATTATAACTTGCCTATACCAGCCTCACATATTTCAGTAGTGTCCTAATCTGGTGAGCTCCTGTACTTTCCTCCCATCCTAAATCTCTCTGCACTGGAAACAAATTATATTTTCTTAATTGTCTCATTCTTCATGCCAAAACACTTCTTTTTGAGGCAGCTTTTCACTGTGTAGTTCAAGCTGGCCTCAAACTTCTTACCTCAGCCTCCTGAGTGCCAGAATAACAGGTGTGTGCCACCACACCTGGCCAAAAATCTTCTACTTTTTGTTCTCAGAATATACATTATCTGGATCAGCATTTAGAATCATCTATCCTAACCTTTCTGATCCTCAGTTTCCTCATTTAAGAGAGAATTAAAGATAACGTACAGTTTGCATGATGCTTGATCTAAATTGGCCAGGGATGTAGCTCAGCGGTAAAGCGTTTATTGAGTATGTGTAAGTCCCTGGTTCAATTCCCAGCACCAGAAATACAATGACAAAGTATACGCTCACTTAAGAAAGGTTAGTCAGTCACCTTTCTGCCTGTCCCCACATCCCCAACTTGCTAAGATGTTCTAGCTTAGAGGACACAGCAAATATTTCCAGGGTCTTTTTTAGGTAGATAGAGAGGAATTCATGAGGAGAAAAAAAGGTCACTCATTTATGGTTGTCTACATCCAGGAAAATATGACTCCATCTGCACCTTCCATATATAAAGACCACCTGGTCTTTATCCCCACCACCACCTTTTTTTGAATCAAGATCTCATCATTTAGCTCCTTGAACCTGCTACGTGGCACAGGTTGGTGTGGAGCTTGAAATTCTCTTGCCTCAGCCTCTCAAATGCTGGGATTACAGGCGTCCGCCTCCTGGCCTGCCTCAGTCGATTTTCAAATGGTTCAAAACTAAATTGAAGCCAGGCGTGATGGCTCACACCTGTATTCCTAGCACTCAGGAGGCTGAGGCAAGAGGCTCCTTGCGAATTCCAGACCTGGGCTACAAAGTGAGCTCAAGGCCAGCCTAAACTGCATAGAGACCCTGTCTCCAAAAAAAAAAAAAAACTAAACTGAAATATATAAAGGTATACTATGAAAAACCTCACTCTTCTTTCCCCCTTACACCCAATTTCAAGCCCTCTCCCACTGATCACTTTATTAAGGTGTCCTTGTTGATCCCTCAAAACTTTATATAAAAGCTTTCTTTAAATTGAACTACTGTTGTACAGGTGTGTTTGCAGATATATTCTGGGACCACGGGGCTGAGAAGAGAGTGAGAAAATCATGTTTTACCCATCCTACTTACCCTAAAGTAGTGTCCTTCACTCTTCCAAAAAAATGTAACCAAATATTGGATACCTATTACAAGCTAGAAACTAAGTATAACATTACCTAATTACCCTTCTACCATCACTATGTAGCAGAAATGCACTGACAGTTAAACCAATTGTCTCCTTTGGTCTTCACAACAACTTCAAAAGTTAGGTTCTAATTCTCATCCTTATCCTACAAATGAGGAAACTGAGGCACAGCAAGGCAACTTGCCAAAACGAGAGAGAGAGAGAGAGAGAGAGAGAGAGAGAGAGAGAGAGAGAGAGCAGAGCTTTGAGCCCAGGCCTGACTTGAGTTCTCACTCTGAACCATGACGCTCTACACGAGCGAAACTGAGTCTGTATTCGCGGAAGATCAGCCTAATGTGGAAGACAGGCGAGAAGGGCAGACAACAAAGAAATAACGTAATTACAAACGAAGAAAGTATTGGGAACGACGACGAATTTGGGGCTTTGACAGAGTAACAACGGGGACCTACTTTAGAAAGGAGGAAAGAGAAATGTCAAGGTAAGGCCTCTCTGAGCAAATGACATTTATGATACGCCTGGAACCGTTTGGGGGCTACAGTGAAGACCCTCGCTCAATTCACAGGAGGGAAACTCGAGACTCATAGTAAATTAAGCAAAATCGCTAGGGTCCCTCAGACGTGCAGACGTGGCGCAGGGAAAGGAGGATCCGAAAACTGGGCCCAGGGTTCGTACACGCCATCAGTGCCCACAGCAGCCCTGCCCTGCTCGGCCTGACCCGGGGCCTCTAGCCGGCCTGTGCCCAAGGCCCCGCCGCGACTGACAGCGTCCGGGCAGTCCACAGCGAGGCCCCGCCACCGGCCAAGAAGGGTCTGGCCCGCCCCGCAGCGGCCTGGAAAGGCCTCTACCCCGGCCCCCAGCCAGCTCCCGCCTGGTCCGCCCCGCCCCGCCCCTCCGGGCCAGCCGCATACCTGCACAGCACGGATCAGGCCCCGACCGGTCAGCTGGCCCTGCCGCAGCTGCAACAGAATGTTCCCCGGCCGCGGCCGGCCGCCCCATCCGCCCCATGCTGCCACTGTTGCTGCCGATCGTCTCCCTCGGCAGACCCCAGCCCCAGCAGCCGCCGGCGCCGCCGCCATGTCTCCTCCTCCGACAAACAGGAAGCAAACGGCCCCGGGGCCGCGTAGATTTCTACGGGGCGGCGGAGGGCTCGCCACAGCGCCCCCAGCGGGTTGATGGCGGAGGCGCAAGCCGCGTGGCAGGGACGTGGGCGCCCGGGGGCTGCTGGGAAATGTAGTCTTGCTCTGCCGGGGGCAGGTGGCGGAAAGGTAAGGTGTTTGCTGACCCGCCTGTTTTTCTGGCCACTGGGACCTACATTTCTGAGATTAGTCTGAGTCAAAGACTAGTCACTGAGTGTGCAACCTGACATTTCTCGCCCGCTTGGGGAGGCTGCAGCCAGCTAGCCAGTAAATGAGCCCAGACTCCAAGCCAGGAGTTAGGCCTTAGAGTCTGATTCCTGCTTGCTTCTCTCTGTTTTGAAGCTGTTATGGATCTTAACCATGTCACCGTCCTCTTTCCCCGTACTCTAGTTTCCTCATTACTCTGTTAGTTTCTGGGAGCCAGAATTAGTCAATCAATGATTCTTAAAAGACCTTCTATGCACCTGTACCAAACAGGTTGCTGGGGTGGAGAAATGCAGTGGTGAGTAGAATGACTGAGGACACTATTATGAAAGTTACATGTGCAGATGTAACACAATCCATGTACAAATACTCAATACCAAACTGGATAAGGCAAGTGACAGTGGTAGAGACCAATAGCCAGCAGTGCTGATAGATGGCATGCAGCATTAACTGGTGTCAGCCAGTGGCATCAGGGCCACTAGCAGAGCAGCACTTTGATGATTCATGATTTCTATGTAAATTGAGCAAAAGAACCCTCAACTGTCTACAATTACTCCAGGACCATATACATATAAGGGCAAATTGAGAGTAGTTACCATCTTTATGTCCCATTTCAAAGGTGGGTGTCTTACTTGCTTTTCTTGTTACTGAGACAAAATACCCAACACCCAAAGTTAAAGGAGGAAAAGTTTACTTATCTCACAGTTTGTAGAGGTTTCACTCCATAATCAATTGGCTCCAAGGTAAGGTGGCATGGTAGAGAGGCAGTAGTTCATGGTGGGCTGGGCATGGTGACACTGACCTGTAATCCCAGCACTCAGAAGGCTGAGGCAAGAGAATTGCTGCAAGTTCAAGGCCAGCCTGGCCTACACAATGAGTTAAAGCTCAGCCTGAATAATATAGCAAGACCCTGTCTCAAAAGCAGGGTGGGGGTAGGGATTTAGCTCAGCCACACAAGTGCTTGCCTGGCAAGCATGAGGTTGTAAATTCAATCCCTGGTACAAAAAAAAAAAAAAAGCCAATTCATAGCAGTGGAAGACTGGAAACGAACAAGCCAGAAATAAGACTCTTCTATCCCTTATGTTGTATGTAGGGTACCTACCCTAGGGCAGGTGTAGTACTCACACCCTTAATACTAGCACTGAACTATGAATCAATCACAAACTAGATTCAGTCGCCTCAAAAAGCCCACCCCCCCATAACTGAATAAGACTTTTGGGGGACATCAAGACATAAACCACAACATTGGGCTCTCCACTCACCTCCATCAGATTGTTACTAAAATGAATCTTAGACATGTTAAAAATTAAACATATAAATGTAAAAGTGTAGTTCTGAAACTGGATTGTAATGATGGTGATATGTCTCCATGAATTTACCAAAAATTTCTGGGTTATATACCCAAAATGGAAAAAAAATTTAAATGGGGGAATTTTAAGATATATAAATTATCTTAATGAAACTGTTAAAAATCCAAGGATAAAAATAGAAGTGAATAGGGGCTGGAGGTTTAGCTCAGCGGCATAAGTGCCTGCCTTGCAAGCAGGCAGTCGTGAGTTCGATCCCCAGTACCAATAAAAAGGAAAAAGACAAAAAAAAAAAATAGAAGTGAATATAGGATGATATTTTTATGATTTTGGTGTAGTAAAAGTCTCCTTAGGTATAAAGTAGAGCCAGATGTGATGGCACACACCTATAATCCCAGCACTCAGGAGGCTGAAATAGGCCAGCCTGGGGTACATAATGAATTTAAAATGAGCCTGCACTACTTAGAAAGACCCTGTCTCTGAACAGCTAAGCAAACCAAAAATGTAAAACTCAGAGCCATGAATAGAAGATTAGTAAAATTTAAAATAGGATAATGTTGGGCGCAGGCGCTCAACATACCATACCCCAGCCGGGACTAAGGACCACGCCAGCTTCCGCAATGCGCTACGTTCCTCTTTAAATTAGCCAACCCGTGCGCACCCCGCGCTCTACTCCGTACTCTGTGGCAACTCCTGATTGGCCACAGCTGGATATAGTAGCCAGAGCCTGCATCCCATTCCCACCCTGCTTCCTTGTGGCAGCCTGTGATTGGTCACGGCCAAATATATAAACCAGAGCCCGTGTAAATAAACTAGCAGTTAACTGTCGTCCACAAAAGCGTCTCCTGTCTCCTGTTTCATTGGGGCTGCGCCGGTCAACTGGTGGCCTGTACGGGGAGCCCGGAGCGCTGAGACCCTCTCTCCGACAGTACGAGGAACCAACCTCTCTCTCCGACGGAACAGAGACGTTAACAGGTAAAACCGTCAAGCACCAATAGCGGGGGCTACTTGGCGGGCGGGGGCTGACAGGTTAAACTGCTCAACGTTGGTAGCGGGGGCTACGCAACAGGCAGCGGGGGCTGCGGGCCGGATGGCGGGGCTATCGGGCAACCTTGGGCGGACGCGTCGCAAGGGTCAGGAACTCGTAAAGAGAGTTCCGGGGGCCGTAAAGAGGCCGGTTTTGGGGGCGCCGTAAAGGGGCGCGGGGACTAAGCTGTCCCTGTTACAAAAAAAAAGGAAAAAGAAATAAAAAATAAATAAAAAGAAACTCTTGAAATTCCGGTTAACATGGGTAACACGGCTACTCAGCCGCTGTCAGTCGCCTTAAGCGACTTACTGAGAGAAAAGGGATTACAAATGAAACGAAAACAAATTCAAAACTTCCTCGATCAGGTCGATAAGGTAGCACCTTGGTTTGGTCCCATGGGGTCCGTAACCATCCCCAGCTGGGATAAATTAGGGAGAGATCTTGACTTTGCAGCAGAAAATGGCCTCCTGGAGCCAGGAGTCAGACCCCTTTGGGCTGTAGTGAGAAGCTGCCTCGCAGATACCTCTTGTTGTGACCATATAAGGGCTGGCGCCATGGCACTTGATTACCATCAGGCAGAATCCTCCCGTGAGCAATCTCGCGAGTCCAGTGCCGCAGGCGAGGTGACCCCACCCAACCCAGAAACAAAGGACTCGTCAGATAATGAGGGGGAGGAAGAAGAAGTATACAAAATGGTGGATGCAGACACCACCGAAAGAGGGAAAGTCACACACACGCAGTCGAGAGGGCCCTACTCTGAGGCCATAAATGAGCTGCAACGCAGGATTTCTCAGAGTAAATGGGTCAATGAAAGCGAGTATGAGATCCCAGGGCCACCCCGTATAAGACCTACGGCTCTACCTCCCGACCCGCCAGATTATCATGCCCACCAGAGACCCTGCCATCAGCTATGTAGCTGTCTGCAACGGGTCCAGACGTCCCCTGGGACATTCCAGGAAGACCTTTGGCATCAAGTCAAAAGAGAGGACCCAGGAGGCCTGGGCCGTTTTCTCCAGGCTTTTCCGGTTGCTGTAGATGCTCAGGGAAACAGAGCCCACCTGCCTATAGATATAAAGGCGATAAAGCATCTTAAGGAGGCCAGCACCATGTACGGTGTTAACGGGGCGTATACCCTGTCCCTAGTAGAAGCCATGGCAGGAAACGCCATGACACCTGCTGATTGGGCCAGTTTGTGCAAGGCAGTGCTCAGCCCAGGCCAATATCTTGATGGGAAAGCTTGGAATGTTAAACTTGCCACAGAACAGGCCCAAGCTAATACCCAGAACAATCAGGCTGGAACGCAGATATGTTATTAGGACAAGGGCAGTATCTCAATAACCAGCTGATATTTCCACAAGAGGTATATACACAGATAAATAGAATAGCCATACAAGCATGGAAACGGGTCTCGGCTAGGGGAGAAGTCTCAGGCCACTTGACAAAAATTTTGCAGGGCCCGAGCGAGCCTTTTTCAGATTTTGTGGCCCGCATGATGGAGGCGGCAGGGAGAGTTTTTAGAGACACAAAGACAGCCATGCCGCTCATTAAGCAGCTCACAGCTGCTCTGGGTCAGCACCAGGTATAGTTCGTTAACTTGGCAGGAGTCGGGGCTTGCCATTGTTGACGGTCCTACCACCGAGACAAAACAAAAGCCACATCCAAACTTATTCAAGAGCAATTAAAGTTAGGCCATATCAAACCCTCAAGTCTATTCTGTTTAAACAAAAGGAGGGTATTGCCCAGGGCATGACACCTAGGGCCAGACTAAATCTCGCCCTCTTTACTTACAATTTGGAAACATCAACCCACAAGGATCCACGCCAGCACAGCTACATGCCAACCCTGTCGCACCCAAACATGGTTGGGTACGCTGGAAAGACCTCCTGCATGGGGTGTGGAGAGGCCCCAGCCCAGTACTTAGTTGGGCGAGAGGGGCGGTCTGTGTCTTCCTGCAGGAAGAAGGCAGCAAACCTGTCTGGGTCCCGGAACGCCTGATACGCCCCTGCAAACCACCAGACCCCGACCCAGAGGAAACGTCAACCACAGAACAGGGGAACCAACAGGAGCCTCACAAGCCAGACCTAGCAAGTATACCCACAACTCCCATTAACTATGGCACCTTGGCCAACTCCCCTGGTTAGTAGCCTCCTTTTCCCCTCCTTCTTGCATCTCGTACGGCCCTTGCAGCCAATGACTTTTCTAAATTGCTCCACTGCAACCTGTTATATGTTACAATGTTGGGATAACAGTGCACTTTCAGCTGTTGTTATGCAGGTACTCCAGTTCGTACCGATTCCAGTTATAACGGACCCAGACGAGTTTCCTGTGATCCAGCTCAGGCCAACTCTCCAATTGGCTTTCATAAAGGAATGGGCAGGAACAGGGGCTCTGGCTACTGTAGGGAGCCGAGTGACAGGCATTGCTGCCTAGATGTCTCTCTCTCTCTCTCCTATGGGCACTGCGTCTGCCTACATTAACCATAATCCTCTTTTGCTTACGTCACTTATCTGGATGTGATGGTAACCCTGTTGTATTCATCTGTTTAACCTCTTCCTGTCCCTGCTCCCGCCCTTAGCCTATAAAAGGTGTGATTATTTTCTCAATAAACGGGAGGCTTGATTGGGTCACATCAACTTGCCTTCGTCTCTTTTTGTCTCCCCCATGTCTTTTATTTAATCCCCGTTTCCCCTCCAGGAGCTCTAAACTTGTTGATCTACAGGCCGGATCAAGTGGCGCCCAACGTGGGGCTCCTGGCACGGAGAAGTTAACGAGGGAGCCGTTCAAGAGACAGCCGGCTTAAACCGAAAGTGAAAGCAAATTAAACCAGAGACCTCGGCCGAGGAATGAGTAAACTAAATCAAGGATTAAAGCTTAAAGCAACAGGACATTAAATCAAGTGCCGAGACTGCGCAGACGACTACCCGACGTCCTGCCCGAGTCACGGTAAGTGAACGGCAACCCCATTTCCCTTCCCCGACATGGGTCAAGTATTGAGCGAACACAAAGTGTTCATCGGAGGCCTTATAAAGGCATTAAAGACAAGAGAGATAAGGGTTAAAAAAAAGAATTATTACAGTATTTTCAATTTATTCATAAGGTTTGCCCTTGGTTCCCCCTAGAGGGTTCTATAGATACCAAGAGGTGGAATACAGTAAGAGATGTTTTAAAAGATTATTATAGAGTTTTCGGTCCAAAAAGGGTTCCTGTGACCACCTTTACATATTGAAATTTAATTTTTGAGCTGCTTGCCCAGAGGCATACAGACCCTCAGGTTGAGGAGACAGTTGCACTGGGTGAGGCTGCCTTGCGCGACTCCCTTAAATCTACCTCAAAACCGTCCTCAGAAAAATCTGAAGCCTCTGATTTCTCAGATGCAGAGAATGATGGCCTGTTAGAGGTCCTTATACATGGTGATCTGCCACCACTTCCACCTGTTGACATGATCAGCAGGTCCCAGGATGGCAGCCCGCCACTCCCTGTGCCTCCATGGCAAATTGGGGATTCATATAAGCCTTTAGAAACAACCTTAACTCTGAAAAGCTTGCAGCCGCACGGCAGCTGGTGCAAGACCAGTTAGATGCAGGCCACATTGTTCCTAGTAATTCCCCTTGGAACACACCTATCTTTGTTATCCAGCAAAGGTCGGAAAAGTGGAGGCTGCTACAAGACCTTAGGGCGATAAATAAGACAATGGTCTTAATGGGGCCCCTACAGCCAGGCCTCCCCTCACCCAGTGCCATTCCTTTAGGATTTTTTAAAATTGTCATAGATCTTAAAGATTGCTTTTTCTCTATTCCTTTACACTTCATGACTTCCAAAAACTATTGGGAGACATTAATTGGCTCATACCATTTTTAAAACTAACTAAACATGATTTACAGCCCCTTTATGCGCTGCTTCGGGGAGACATAGATCCAACTTCCCCCCGAGAGCTTACACCTGATGCCAGGAGAGTGCTCAGTAAAGTAAAAGAGGCTATTGCTCAACAAACTGTTTCCTTTATGGACTACAATAAGCCTTTACAGTTTCTCATTTTTAATACAAAGCTTTGCCCTACAGCAGTGTTCTGACAACAAGCTCCCCTCATGTGGGTCCATTTACCAGTCTCTCCAAAAAGAACACTTTTGCCTTATTTCCAAGCTGTCTCAGACCTAATAATCCAGGGTAAAAAGCAGAAAAAATGTTACTTTGGCAAAGAACCAGACATTATCATTCAACCTTTTACAAAAGACCAAATAGATTGGCTACTTCAGAGTACTGAAGTGTGGCCTATTGCCTTAGCTTCCTATTCAGGGACTATTGACAATCATTACCCTCCAAATAAGCTAGTTGACTTTGCTAATCGTCACTCATTTATATTCCCTAAAGTCACAGCTTCACAACCCCTTCCGGGTGCCCTGGTTTTATTCACTGATGGCTCATCCTCTGGAAGGGCTGCTTATGTATCTCAAGACAATGTTTCTACCCTCCAGGCAGATACTTCCTCTACACAATTAACAGAGTTAGAAGCTATTCTTGCAGCTTTTGCTGCTTACTCTGACCAACCATTTAATTTGTATACTGACAGTGCTTACCTTGCCCAGTCTGTTCCATTATTAGAGACTGTTGCTACTATATGTCATGCTTCCCCAGCTGCAAATCTGTTCAAACAATTACAATGCTTCATACGGCTTCGCCGTCATAAGTTCTTTATCGGTCATCTGCGAGCTCATTCCAACCTCCCAGGGCCTCTTGCCCAAAAAAATCATTTGGCTAATGTTGCTGTACGAGCACAGGTTTTTATGGCTCAGGACTCCAAGGTGTCTGAGGCCCAACAAGCCCATCAGTTACACCACCTCAATGCTCACACCCTCCGCCTTCTCTACAAAATTACCCGTGAGCAAGCCAGACAAATTGTAAAAAATTGTCCATCTTGTGCTATCCACTTACCTGTTCAACACCTAGGAGTCAACCCTAGAGGTTTAATTCCTAACGCCTTATGGCAAATGGATGTTACCCATTTCAATGAGTTTGACAATCTAAAATATGTACATGTCATTATTGACACTTATAGTGGCTTCATTTTTGCCACTCTCCAGACTGGAGAAGCTGCTAAACACATTATAGCCCATATGCTGTCAGCCTTCTCAGTTCTGGGATGTCCTCAACAGCTCAAGACTGATAATGGCCTGGCTATACCAGCACCTCCTTTGCTCAATTTTGTAAAAGCCTTAATATTCTCCACACTACAGGTATACCTTATAATCCTCAGGGACAAGGCATTGTTGAACGTGCACATCGTTCTCTTAAATTCACCATAGATAAAATAAAAAGGGAGACATGGTACCCCACCCAGGGGTCCCCTAATAATGTCCTTTCACATGCTCTTTTTATTTTAAATTTTCTGACCCTGGATGCTTCAGGCTGCTCCACAGCATCTCGGTTTTGGCATACTCAGACTCAAACACGGTTTGCATCTGTTTTATGGAGAGACCCACTAACCAATGTGTGGAATGGCCCTGATCCAGTCCTTATCTGGGGACGAGGTTCAGTGTGTGTTTACTCTCAACAAGATAGAGAACCTAGATGGCTACCTGAATGCCTCGTAAAGCAAGTAGACAGTTCTTCAAAGACTCCATGTAACGCCCAGGAATAATGTTATTTCCTGAGGCACAATCCCCTGTGTTCTCTTACAGGTGACACATCTCCCTGGAGCCTTATGCTGCTTAACCAGCCTTCTTGAGCCACACCACACCCATGGTGGATTTCGACCCCTGCCAAACAGACTACAACTGCTGACAGCCATGCACAAAACCCCATGACTGCGGAAGAGGCTCTTCTCGGTCTGGAAAAACATACACCAGTCAAACAGACTGCATCCAGTGTTATACAAGGCATTGCTCCAAGACACAGGAGAATGACTTCATACAGAGACACCAACAAATGGCTGTCAACCCCTTCTCCTTGATTTTGGGAGGGGGAGGTTTCCCTTACCTAATCCCCCTTTTGGGTCCCCTAGCTGACCTATTGTTTCTCATTTCTGTGAGTCTTGTATTTTTCAGAGGATTATGATGTTCATTAATAACCGGATAGACACATTTATGACAAAGCCCATTCAGGTACACTATCATCAGCTGGAGATGACAGATCAACAAACCTACAGGGAAAGAATTCCCACGAGTGGCCCATATGATGATGCGGCCTGACTGCCCTGGGGCAATGGACAGGCAGTCAGAGACGGGCAACTAGGACATGCATGTTAATTCCAATGGCCACCTAAGACAGGCACAGGACCAACTGCTGTTCTGCAAGCCCATGACGGGTAAGGCCTGGTTGGGTTCATGCAATGAGGTCCTTGACCTAAGACAGACGCTGTTCTCACAGGGCCTGCCATACTCTTAATTAAATAATATAAAAAGGGAGGAGATGTAGGGAGCCGAGTGACAGGCATTGCTGCCTAGATGTCTCTCTCTCTCTCTCCTATGGGCACTGCGTCTGCCTACATTAACCATAATCCTCTTCTGCTTACGTCACTTATCCGGATGTGATGGTAACCCTGTTGTATTCATCTGTTTAACCTCTTCCTGTCCCTGCTCCTGCCCTTAGCCTATAAAAGGTGTGATTATTTTCTCAATAAACGGGAGGCTTGATTGGGTCACATCAACTTGCCTTCGTCTCTTTTTGTCTCCCCCATGTCTTTTATTTAATCCCTGTTTCCCCTCCAGGAGCTCTAAACTTGTTGATCTACAGGCTGGATCAGGCTACCATGACTACACTTGCTGCATTCGGCAGTCTACTTCTGCTCTGTCGGATTCGCAGACAAAGGAATAGGGACAAAGTACCAAACAAGCATTGCTGATCATGGAATCTGGTCAAAGCCCGGCAGCATGGCTCACCATGCTGTGACGCAGGTGTGGAGCAAAGCATCGCAGGGGGTGTCGTCCTTGGCCAGGAGACACCCCGGTCCCCATGTTGGTGAGCATGCGGGTTGGGCTCATAAAACAATACTCCCGCCCCCTCCAAAAGAGCACCAACAAGTAGTGAGGCACTGTCATGACTGCGCAGCATGACGTCTCACGAGGGGCACCGACCTCTGGAGACCCTGCGTCAGTTATAAAGAAAGGGGGAGATGTTGGGCGCAGGCGCTCAACATACCATACCCCAGCCGGGACTAAGGACCACGCCAGCTTCCGCAATGCGCTACGTTCCTCTTTAAATTAGCCAACCCCTGCGCACCCCGCGCTCTACTCCGTACTCTGTGGCAACTCCTGATTGGCCACAGCTGGATATAGTAGCCAGAGCCTGCATCCCATACCCACCCTGCTTCCTTGTGGCAGCCTGTGATTGGTCACGGCCAAATATATAAACCAGAGCCCGCGTAAATAAACTAGCAGTTAACTGTCGTCCACAAAAGCGTCTCCTGTCTCCTGTTTCATTGGGGCTGCGCCGGTCAGGATAATCTTCAAGTTATAACCAACCTCATATATGAACAGCAGTATAGGGTAACCTGCTATACAGTATAAAGCAAGGTGTGTGGTGCACACCTGTAATCCCAGAACTCAGGAGACTGAGGCAGGAGGGTCATCTCGAGTTCAAGGCCAGCCCTATATAATGAATTCAAGCCCAGCCTAAACTGTAGAGAGACCCTGTCTCAAAATACCAAAACCAAAATCAAAACCACAACCACTGGGGGCTGGGGATTTAGCTCTGCAGCATCAGCACCTGCCTTGCAAGCAGGCGGTTGTGAGTTCGATCCCTGGTATTGATTAAAAAAAAAAAACTACAAAGACAGTATAAACAACCCCAGAAGACACATGGTGTTCTGAGAAAGTGTTAATATCCAGGATTTATGAAGAATTTGTTGGCCCCTTTGCCTAAAGTTCTCAACCCCAAGAAGATCTATGAAGAGCTTTCTTTCTCATCCCCATGTCTCTACTCAAAGACAGTTCTTCCCTGATCACGTATATAAAAGTAGCATTTCTTATACTCTTCATCTTATTTTCTGATTTAAAAAATAATGTTTGTCTCCATTTGACTATACTAGATCACTCTCTACCCTGCCCACTGCCTGCAGTATAATTTTGATCTATTTTAGTCTTTCCTGCGTCCATCCAATACCCAAAACAAGACCTGCCACATAATGAATATAAAGTATTTATTGGTGGCACTAGGTGTGGTGGTGCACACCTGTAATCCCTTGGGAGACTGAGGCAGGAAGATCATTGCAAGTTTGAGGGCAGCCTGGGCTAAAGAGTGAGCCCAAGGCCGGCCTGAACTACATACATAGTGAGACCCTATCTCAAAAAGACAAACAAAAAGTATTTATGGTTGAGATCAATGAAATAGTAAAGACTTGCATACAGCATTATAAAGAAAAACCAAATGGCATGTTAGAAAAATAAGTTGATAGGAAACATGGAAGTGAAAGAGGAAAAAATGGCCAATAAATATATTAAAAAGAGAACCCTCCTCAATTTTGCCAAGAATACAACACTGATAGTGAGGACATAAATTGCTATACTTTTCCAGGAAACAAAAAAAATTTTTTTAGGGGCTAGGGATTTAGCTCAGTGGCATAAGCACCTGCCTTGCAAGCAGGCAGTTGTGAGTTTGATCCCCGGTACCAATAAAAAGATTTTTAAAAAAAATTTGTTTTTGTCTTTTTGAGACAGGGTGTCTATGCAATTCAGGCTGGCCTTGAGCTCACATTGTAGCCCAGGCTAGTCTCAAACTCGAAAGGATCCTCCTGCCTCAGCCTCCAGAGTGCTGGGATTACAAGCATGAGCCACCATGCCCTGCCAAAATTTTTGCAGTATAAATTAAGTCATAAAGAAGTCCTAACTCTTTGACTTAGTAATTACACCTTTAACCACTTCTACTCAATGTAACACTGGAAATCTTAGCCAGGGCATTGCATAAAGAAAAAGAGATAAAAGAACTGGAAAAGAAGAAGTAAAAGTATCTCTATTTTCTGATGTCACTTTATATATAGAAATCTCTAAAGATTACACACACACACACACACACACACACACACACACACGCACACACACACAGAGTTAAAACCAATAAACAACTTTAACAAAGTTTCTGGATACAAACCAACAAAAAAATCAGAGAAAATAAGCGCATTTACAACAGAATCAAAAAGAATACAGGTGAAGCTGGGTGTGGTGGCTCATGCCTGTAATTCCAGTACTCAAGAGGCTGAGGCAGGAGAATTGTTGTGAGTTCAAGACCAGCCTTGGCTACAAAGTGAGCTCAAGGCCAGCTTGAACTGCATAGTGAGATCCTGTCTTAAAAAGGTATATAAGTAAATAAATAAAAATAAAGGTAAAAGACTTGTACTTTGAAAATACAAACATTGGCTAAAATAAATTAAAAATACAAATAACTGGAAAGGCATTCTATGCTCATGGATTAGAAGAGCTAATGTTTTTTTAAAGAGTCCATTAACCCAAAATAACCTACAGATTTGGTGAAATCCCTATCAAAATTCCAATGGCATTTTTTGTAGAAATTTTTTAAAAACTTAAAGTTCAAGTGAAATCTCAAAGGCCCCCAAATGGGCAAAATAATCTTGAAAAAAACCCAAAGTCAGAGATTTTAACTTTTCCAATTTGAAAAAAAAAAAAAAGTTTTTTTGTTTTGTTTTGTTTTTTGAGACACATCTTGAGCTAGGAGATTATAGGACATGGGAAAGCTGGCTGGGGAAGTAGGCATGACCTGTTAATTACAAGATTCCAGACACAAGCAGAGAACAGTTCCCAAAGCTCTGCAAGGAGAATTCACCCAAGGACTCAAGCAGATTTTCTACAGGGCAGCCTAAATCTGAAGTCAGCCTGAGGTGAGGGATCACAGCACTGCCTCTCAGGACCCCAGCGGAGAAATTCTCATGAGTTTCTTCAAGATTTGGACTTCATAAAAGAAAGGCAGCCACAAGACGCAGTGCTATTGTAACTTTTCACAATGGCCCATGCTGGGTGAGGATATTTTATCTTTGCATTTTTCTTTTCTGTTTCTGTTTATTCTGCCCAAGCTTACTCTGTAGAGCCAGTTTCTTCTCCACTTATCACTTTTCCTGTCTTGAATAAACCTTGCCACTGCTTTTTTTCTCATTTCATTCAATTGTTTGTTTGCGGTAAGAACTATCTTTAAAAAAGACCCTGAAGGGGCTGGGGATTTAGCTCAGCGGTAAGCGCCTGCCTTGCAAGCAGGCAGTCATGAGTTCAATCCCTGGTACCGATAGAAAAAGACAAAAAAAAGAACCTGGAACCCAACTCAGGAGAGTCAAGCAAATCTGGTAATGTTTAGTTGGCAAGCCCTTTTCAGAAGCAGGCTGCTTGATAAAGTCTCACTGTGTAATGCAGGCTGGCCTCAAACTCACAGCAATCCTCCTGCCTTCGCCTCCTGATGCTGGGATTGCATCCGTGGGCCATCATGTTTGGTAAAAATATATTACAGCTATGGTGGCTTGCCTTACAAGAGCCCACCCTTCTTCCTCCAGGGTGCACTTTTATCTTGCTTTTTCCTCTTTTACTCAGAATAAAGCTTGCTCTGCAGAGCCAGTTTCTCCCTCAGTCTTCACTTCTACTTTTTCAAATAAACTTTGCTACTATTTTTAAAAAACATATTACAAAACTACTGTAGTCAAGGAAAACCAAGAAGCCAACCCCCTTCTGTGAGCTAGCCAGCATGGACTGGGAAACAAGAAGAGCTGAGCCTTCCCCACCTCCTGAACCCTAGGATATGATACAGAAACACAGGCAACAAAAGCTAACATCGGGCTGGTGGTTTAGCTCAGCGGCACAAGCGCCTGCCTTGCAAGCAGGCAGTTGTGAGTTCGATCCCCAGTACTGAAAAAAAAGACAAAAAAAAAAAAGCTAACATAGGAAAATGGCATTACATTGGAATTTAAAACTTGTGTATATCAAAGGATATAATCAGCAGAATAAGAAGCAAGGTGTGTAATTTGAGAAAGTATTGCAAGTCATACACCTGATAAGAAGTTACTCTCCAGAGCTCCTACTATAAAAGGTAACTTAACAGTTACAATGGATGAAGGACTTAAATAGTCATTCTTCAAAGAAGGTACACAATAGCCAACAAGCGTATGAAAAGTTGCTCAGCTTCACTGATCATTGCAAATCAGCAAACCAAAACCCCAGTGAGCCACTACAGAAAACAGTATTAAGCTCCTTCAATAAAAATTAAAAGTAGAGCCAGCTATGGTGGTGCATGCTTGTAATCCCTGCACTTGGGAGACTGAGGTTGGAGGATTGCTGTGCACTCAAGGCAAGCCTTGATTACGTAGTAAGACCCTGACTCAGAAACAAACAACAAAACCAAAGGTGTGGGGAGAAAAGAGGCTATGTAGCTCCCTGGGTACGGTGCTCAGGTGTGACTGTCTCGAGTGCATCACATCACGGTGGGAAGGCAATAGCAAGAAGACAGTGAGGAGATGGCAATGGCTGTATGACAAAGAGAGCAAAAGCATGAAGATAGAAAACCTGATAGCACCAGGCACAGGATTTTACAATAATCCTCTCCAAGCGATTCCACGGGGAGAGCATCTTCCGTGGGCAGGAAGTTGACCTGCAGTTGACCTGCAATGTCCCATAGGCTCCCCGTCTTAAAAGTTACACATCATGCTTCAGACTTGTCACTCTGGGAACCAAACTTCCAACACAGAGAACTTTGGCAGACACTAAATCCATATCCAAACATAGTATGTACCTGAAAGAACTGAAAACAGGATTTTGAAGAGTATCTGAAAACCTGTGTTCACAGCAGGACTGTTCACAATGGACAGGAGACAGGCACAACCCAGCTGTCTTTTGACACATAAGGGGATAAGCATACAACTGAATAGCATCCAGCCTTACAAAGGAAGGAGAACCTTACACATGCAACAACACAGATGATCCTTAGGACGTTATGCAAAGTGAAATAAACCAGCACAAATACTACTAGGTTCCATTTATATAAGGTCCCTAGAGAAATCATGTGTACATAAGCAGCAGAAGAGTGGTTGCCAGATGCTGAGGTTGGAGGGGAAAAGGGAGAGTTGTTCAGTAGGTACAGAGATTAGGTTTTACAAGATGAAAACCTTTTAAAGAACTATTGAGTGCACACACACACACACACACACACACACACACACACAGACCTATTGCAAAAGTAAAGCAAATTGTAACTATCATCCCATTAACTAGATCATCCAATTAATGCATAGTTAGGCATTCCTACTGCATGTTTTTATATGCAAAGAATTATCTGGAAGTAAAGTCACCAAAAAGTCACCCATGGTTATCACAATGTAGACAGAGTTCAGGTGACGTTTACTTTATTAATGTTTTTGTAAATTTTTGCCCAGGCCATGTTTTTTTTTGTTGTTGTTGTTGTTTTTTTTTTTTTTTTTTTTTTTTGTCTTTTTCATTTTTTATCGGTACCAGGGATTGAACTCACGACCGCCTGCTTGCAAGGCAGGTGCTTATGCCGCTGAGCTAAATCCCCAGCCCTTATATATTATTTTTATATTCAAGGAAAATGTCTTTTAATATTTGCAATTAATTTTTTAAAAAGAAAGGCATTTCCAGGGCTACAAAGCTGGGACAGCAGCCAGCAATCCACAGCCCCAAGGTTCAGCCCAGAGCT
Organism: Cavia porcellus; assembly: GCF_034190915.1. NCBI lineage: Eukaryota > Metazoa > Chordata > Mammalia > Rodentia > Caviidae > Cavia > Cavia porcellus. Next base: position 26,224,199 of record NW_026947488.1, on the reverse strand, counting down.
CTTCCTGAAACATATGGTGGTGTATAATCTCATCTTTGTCACAGCGCAGAGACAGGATCCTGACAGATTTCACAGTTCAAATGACCCTGCAGGTTTCCCTTGGCACTCATTATGCGAGGGACAAGTCTTCCAATCTCAGCTTTGACCCAACTGCAAATGTCACTTTTCATTCCTACATCGCACTTCACTGCATCCAGCCTAGTCCAGCCATTTCCCAAAGCTAGGCATTCGCTGAGTCAGAAATCATCATCTCAGTTCAGTCTGTAAGTCATGATGTAACTAGGAAGCAAGGAGGCAGGTTCGCAGTACCCAGTGGGTAAAGGCACTCTCCACGTTTACCTGCAGCCGGCTAGGTTTTTCCACAAAACAAGATGAGTATCTCTCACCACCAGAGGGCACAGTACCCTTCCCACAAGAGGCTTGCGGATGTCCATTTGGGTCAACCCTAGAGAAAACGAAACTTCCAAACTGGCTAAATAGCAATCCCAAATGGTTTAGCCAAATATGATGATGTTATTCGGAGAATATTACAGCTTGTAAACGAAATGTCAAATTCATTTCAGTTGGGCAGACAGATTTTCTGGGGCAATTTCTTGAATAATGTTTTTTTAATAATGGAGAAGTCATTTTAATCAAAGCAACTTGCACACGCCACAGTCACAGCTGTCCCATGTAACCACACGGCATCCGGTGGTGTCAATCGGGGTGCTGCTTTGTTTTTGTTTTTGGAATTTTTTGGGTTTTTTGCATTACATTTCTAATATTTGCCTTCTCAATAGTTTGTCATTTAAATGTTTTTGAGTATCATTTTATGTACTAGGTACTATTAAAGGTACTAGATAAAAAACCAAAAAGCCCTGTGCCCATGGGGGCTTATACTTTAGTGTAAGTCCCTTTTTTCATCTTACAATTGGCCAAGTACTCTGTTACAATTGGCCAAGAATTCATTCTTCCCTCAGCTTTTTGGGAAAATTCTTTCAAATCTACAGAAAAGATGAAAAATAATAATATTGGGAATACTCATATATACTTTGCTTAGACTCACTAATTATTAACATTATTTTCTCTCTTTTTCATATGTATATTTTCTGTAACATAATGTCTATATATTTTACCTACATAAACATATATATCTTCATTTGTATTCTCATCTGTAGATATAGAAATATGTACCAGCAGGGTTTTTGGTAAATCTTTGAAAACAAAGTATAGACATCATAACACTTCATCTCAGTCTATGTCTCCTAAGAACAAGGACACGCTCCTAATAATCATATCATCACACCCACAAAATTTAATGTTGATAGGCTAACACATATTCAAATATCTGCTATTGCCCCCCCAAATGTCCTTCTTCCCTGGTGTGTGATTCAATCAAAGATCGATACTTCACATTTGAATGCTTTCAGGTCACTTTAGTGCCTTTTAATCTAGACAAGTCCCTCTTCTTTGTCTTTCTTCCTACTGACAGTTACGAGTCCATCTGTGAGTATGGCATGCTCTGCCATCTGAATCTGCTTGATTAATTTCTCATTATATAATTAGGATTAAACATTTGGTAAGAATATGACATAGATGATGAGGATGTATCTTTCTCATTTCTATAACCTAGAGGAAATGAAGTAAATTCATCCCATTATTGATGATGCTAAGTTTGATCTCTTGGCTACTACAGAGTCTTTTATTTTCAAAGGACATTTTTTTTGTTTTGTATTGTAAACTAACCTGTGGCTTTCAAGGCTAAGACTAAAAAAATAAAAAACAAAGAACAAAAAACCAAAGTGGGCATGATGACACATGCCCATAAACCCCACATTAGGCTGAGGCAAGAGGATTGCCACAGGTTGACGGCCAGCTTGGGTTACATAGTGAGTTCAAGACCAGACTGGACTACATAGCAATGCTGTCTTAAAAAAACAAAAACCTGAGACTATCTTGTTCCCAGAATCACCTTTTATTCAATGGTTTTTTAGCATCCTTTGATGATTCCTGTAAACATAATTATGCTGGTGATTTTAAAAGTGATTTTTCTAATTCTGTTATCTCTTCCCTTCTTATCAGATATTCTCCCAAAAGAAATTCTTCCACATTCTATTGTGTTACTATGAACTTATGGAGTTTTTGTTTGTTCAACATGCCATAATGTATTACTGTCATTATTCTAGTTCCCCTTTATTTTCATTAGGGTATAATTTGTTGATTTTTTTTTTATTTTAAAGAAAAAAAACAAGGAAAATAAAACAGAATAAAACTAATGAAGGTAAACTAGTATAAATGATACAGAACTTCAAAACCTTACAGAATCAGCAACAGTTACCATAATGCCTCATGCTGTCATAAAAATAGCTGCAGATACCTTTGGACATAGTAAAAATTAAACAGAACAGAATAAAGCAAAAGCAATAAAAATGAAACAATGAAGGCAACAAAAAGAAGCTAATAGTAAATCCAAAATTGCTACCATAATATGCTTTGCTATCTTTTAAACAGCTGCTCATGCCATCAGGTTTAACATAACCAAACAAAACAAAAGAGAATAAAACCCAATCCAAGAAAACAATAAGAATGATATGGTTTCCAGGTGGGGGCCACCTCCTTGTGAGATCCACCCCCTACCCCCCACCCCCAGTCCAAGAATGGAGCTGACTCATGGGGAGAGGCCTGAGCATGGCTGTCCCCACTCTGGCAGGGCAGTGGTCTGTGCATGGCACTGGTTTCCAGGTGAAGACCACCTCCTTGTGAGGCCTGGTTCTCTCTCTCTGCAGTCAGCATGGCACTGACTCATGAAGAGAGGCTTTAGGGTATAATTTGTATGCAATGAAATGCATAGATTTTAAATCTATAATTTAATAAATTTTGACATTTGTATACCTGTATAATACCCAAATTTAATCATAACCCCAATAGGCATAAAACATTTTCATCACTCTAGAAGACAGCCTGCCCGAAGCCACCGACATTCTAATTTTATCATTGCAGATAAGTTTTGACAATTTTAGAATTTCACATAAATGGAACCATACAGTATATAGTCCTTTGTGTATAATTTTTTGCATTTCATAATGTTTTGAGATTCATCCATTCTCTTTTTTACTGTTGGGAAGTATTTTGTTGTATAAATAAAAGATTTTTTATATATTGTCTTGATGAATTTTGGGGTTATTTCTAGTTTTCAACTGTTATGAATAAAGCCACTTTGAACATTCTTACGCAAGATTTTTGGGATGAATATTTTCTGATTTTTTATACTTTATGATGTTTAATTTGTCCCAAAGTTGACCAGTGGTAGTCATTGTAAGCCAGATCTATCCTTCTGACATCTGGAATGATCTTAATTTCAAAAAGTCCCTGTGAGACTTTACTTGTGCAATGATGTGATCAAATCAGAGTTTGGAAAGCACAGTCACTCTAAGCTCTGTTCCAGTCTCCACAAATGTGGTTGTTACCTCACTTCTACAGCCATTTACCCCTTCATCTTCAATTGTGGTTTTTAGCCTTTTGGAGGATGCTGAAAACTCTATCAGGGAAGCTTGAACCTCCTTTCCCTCAAAGATGTGCTCACACACATGCACACATACAAACAAACATACATGTGTACATGCACCAGCTGTCTTGTCCCTGGCTTCTTGGATTGTTTATAGTGGCCTCTAAATTAGTGGTCTCAAGTCCATTCACTGAATTCTTACTATCTTTTAGAAATTGTGCCAGTTACGAAAAAGATGCACAGGAAGAAAGGAAGCAAATTAACATTTTCAAAGGCCCCTATGTGTGTTCTACTCACACAAGGGTTTGATAAGTATCATCTGTGACCATTCATTGCAACTGTTAACTTGACTGGTTTAAGAGTCACATAGCAGCTGAGGGGAGCCTACCTCTGGGTGTGCCTGGGTGGGCCATGGAACCTGACCTGAGAGTTGGTCTGGCCCCTTGCGTGATGTTCTTCTGTGTTCTGCTCCTTGGCTGCCAGGAAGCGAGCAGCTGTTCTCCACCATGTCCCTCTGCAGTGATATTCCCACCTTGGAGGCAGGGAATGAATCCTCTGAAACCATGACAAACCAAACCTCTCCTCCTTGAAGTTGTAAGTGTCTGGTATTGTGTTACAGCAATAGAAAATAGGACCAATGCAGAAAATTGCCACCAGAGAAATGGGGTCATCGTCATGACTATATCTAACCACACGGTTTAGAACGCTTTGGAATTGGTTTGCAGAACATTGGAAATGGCTGCAGAAATAGGTTAGAGAAATCTTACAATGCTTCAAATGGACTCTGATGTGCCATTCTGGTTAGGTAGAGCTCAGAAGACCAGAACCCTAATAGGAATGTGAGAATAAATGCCAGGCTTATGGTATTTTAATTGGGAATAGGACTCTATTGGGAACTGCACCTGAGGCCATATGTGTTACACTCTCACAAAGAACTCATCTACATTTTGCTCATGCCCTGAGACTTTGCAGAACTCTGAGTTTAAGTGCTATTAACTAATCGATTTAGAGGAGGAAATTTCGAGGCAGCCCAAATGTTCAGATTGTGGCATGGGCAGGGCTGGTTGCTTTTTTTTTTTTTTTTTTTAATTGGTACCAAGGATCGAACTCACAACGATGTGCTTACAAGGCAGATGCCTATGCTGGCTGAGCTAAATCCCCAGCCCAACTTTTAACCAGATCTATGTTGAGAACTGGAATCAAAGAGCAAAGCAGAATGATTTGAAAAAAAATTTTTTGGCAGAAAATGAATCATATATAAAATTGTAGTCAAAGGAGATATAGAGGGTCAGGGATATAGCTCAGCAGCACGGTGCTTGCCTGGCAAGTGCAAGGTCATGAATTCAATTCCTAGTATAAAAAAAAAAAAAAAAGAAAGAAAGAAAATTAAAAAAATAAAAGTGGAAGACAACCAAGAACTTTAACAAGAGAGCCCACTACCATTGGTCAAGAAGAAGCCAGGAGCCCATCACAGTTGACCAAGGAGAGAAAATCATGCACCAAGACCTAATTACCATTGGGGCCAAGTGTCCCCCACCCCATGAGCCCACCCACTATGGCAGGCCCAGAGAAGAAGCCAGGACGCCCTCCCCACTATGAACCTGCCTTCATGGGCCCGGAGGACAAGAGGCCACACTCTGAGGCCCTACCACCATCAGGGGAGCATCAGTGAGCTGTTGTCCTGACCTCTCCACCACCCTAGGAACTTAGTGTCTGAGGAACCCAGGCACCTAACCCAGTCACCTGCATTGCAGAATAAACAGCCAGTGCAGGAAGTGCCAAGGACTCAGCACCTGGCTGATTTGGAGGGACACAGGAAAATGTCAAGACAAAGGAGCCAGGTGCAATCTCAGACTCCAGCCCACCCAGAACAGGTCCAGGAGACAGACACAAAAGAAATTGGAAGCCACACACCTGAAATTTCTGAAATGATAGCAACTAAAGTAAAGAAACAACTTGGTGCTTATATTGTTTGATTAACATTGCATATCTATATCTGGTACTCCAAGCAACTATTTAGATGATAATGTGCAATACAGTAACTATTGTTGATTTCCTACTGTCTTGTTTTTGAAATTCAAGACCATTCTCATTGTTTTGTTTTATTTTATTGTTTTGACTTATTCTCTTTAAATTGCAAAAGGGATAAAATAAGAAATTTTTTTTAAAAAGATGAATGCCTTTGAGGATTTCTCAAGAAACAGTAAGATGCTACACATTATAGGCTGAAAAGTTCAAAAGTATAAACCTTTCACCTGGGAAGTAAATTCTAAGGCTCTCTGCTCAAGAAGGAGTGTCTAGGCACTTCGGGTCCCCAAGTTTCATTTTACCATGCTCAGACATGCAGGCACTCAGAGGCTGCTGCAGTTATGGTCCAAGGAGGCCCAGTGACTGCTCAAACTGGCAGCAGATGTTGGTCCTGTGCACATGGTACTGGTTTTTCAGAAATGCTGAATGCAAGAGCTGTGGGGTTAGAGATGTAATAAGAGCCCATGAGGAACCACCTGTAGACTGAAGCTGTGGGAAAGATCAAATTTTGTTCTTCTACCTAAAGGCAGAGTGACATAGGAATGAATATGAGCAAATATCTAAGGAGGGACTGAATATATAAAGGACATAAGGTTGGGGGAGCAGTTTGAAATAATCTCAAAGGATCTGGATGAAATGTTTGAGTGTAAGGCTATACGAGCATTCAGCACAGGTTGGTACACAGAGCTGGCATCAGGGCACTGCTGGGTGACCTTTGTCCTAGGTTAAACTTTTATTGCTCTTTCTTCTTGTTTACCAGGTAATAAGGACCTGACCAAGATCCCCAACTCCCTAAGATGAAAGGATGAAATAATAAACAGAGACAAATTTAGTAATACATGACAGGGGGCTGGGCAGTCAGTGCCTCAGGATGGGCAGACAAAGCCACTCCACGCCAGCCACTATTTATTGGATGCATACAATAATCAGAAGGATTATTGGATGACTCAGAGGGTGGTGGAGACTGTATGCTAATGGGGATCTTTATGTTGATGAGGACAGTGGGGAGACATGGCAGGTTAAGAAGGAGTTTGTCCTCTCTCCAATATGAAAATCTATTTATTTTTATTACTACTGGTTCTCAAGGAACCAGGATGTCTTCAGCTGATGCAATCCTGCCCTGGAGCATCACAGCATCATGGGACCAGTGAGGCCTCTGCTGTAAGTGGAGGCACACAGAATTATGTTCCCACATACCATAGCTGGCCAGCATGTCAAGGCACTAGGCCTCAGAGAAGCTCTAGCCACAATTTAATTAGGAAATTATTCCCCCCCCCCAACAGTTATATAGAATGGTCCTCAACGCCAGGGGCAAGCTACTGCCAGTAATAGAGTCCATGGTTTGTATGGGGTAACTCAGTATCTTTCTCAGGTCATATTCAGGCCAGTCCTGACAAAAAAAGGTTTCCTCCTAGATTTTCAAGGAAGGACTGGAGGGCCAGGCAACTTGCCCCTGAGAAGGCAGTGAGTGACAAACACTGTGGGAATAAAGCCAAAGGTCCAGTGAAGACCCCAGGGAGTTAGATATGCCAGGAACATGGAACATCTACTGAGTGAAACCTCCCAAGAAGACAGCCAGCAAAGCCATAGGGCTGAGCTGGCCAAGCCCTTCGGGCCTCATAGCTTACCACAGGTTGCCCTGGATGCTGGACATGGAGCTTCGGGGCTTTGTGTCTTCCCAGTCTTGCTTGGGTTTTATTTTTTTCTATTCCCCATTCTTCTTTTTGGAATGGGAATGTTTATACCATGCCATTGTATTCGGGATTGTGTAACTTGTGTTTTATTTTCATAGCAGTTGCACCTAAAAGTTTGCCTTGAGTCTCATAGAAGACTTTGATTTGGACGTTTGAGCAATGCTAGAACTGCTGAGACTTAGGGAAGGGATTACTGTGTTTTCAACTACACAGAGTATGATAGTTAGATCACGTCAATGGAATTATGATCTTATTAGAGATTAAGTAAGATTTAAGGAGATGTGTTGGGTTGTAAAGTTGACAAGAGGTGGCTTGTGACTGTCAACTTGACTGGATTCAAAGAAATCTGGCAGATTCATAAAGCATACTTCTGGGTGTGTCATGAATGCATGACCTTGGAGTCTGTATAAAACTCTGGCCCCATCCTCTTTAATGCTCTTCCTCTGTTTCCTGGCTGCTGTGAAGTGAGCAGGTTTGTTCCACTGCACCCTTCTGCCATGATCTTCCTGCCTTGGCACCAACCACCAGGACTGAAACCTCTGAAATTCTGAGACAATTAAACCTCTCCTGGGCCACTCATTCAGGACCCCTCCCAGAAATCCAGGAACTCTCCTTGTCCCTATTTCCAATACAACTTTTGTAATCCAAAATCAATCAATAAATCCAGGCCTCAATCTGCATAAGTTTTTTTTTTAATTTTATTTAAGGAGAAAAGAAAAAAAAAACAGTGAAAGGGTACAAGTTATACAGATTTACAGAAGAAAAAAATGAACAGTAGGAAATCACTAGTTAATGGATTACATATTGCCATCTTAGAAATAATTGTTCAAGTCACAAGATTAAAGCTTGTAGAGTGGACATTCCAACAATGATACTGCAAACAGTTCTGTTCAATGATCCAATAAAACTCTGTGATATCATTTTCTGTCTTATACACTTAAATATACATGCAGTTATATAGTTTAGAGCACTTTCTTTTCCTCTCTTTTAATCTGCATAAGTTTTTTTAAAAATTTATTTGTTTTTCTTTTTGATGCTGGAGATTGGGTGTATTCAGCACACTGAGCTGTACTCCATCCCACACAAACTGTTCAACCTTTTGCAAAGCTTCAGTGCTTATTTGTCAGAGGGAATAAAATGAGTGTTATTCTGAATAGGTTGTTGTGAGTAGCATATTGTTAATGTACTTGAAACAGTCCTGGAACAAAGTAAACACGGGAAAATGTGAGGCATCATTATTACATTGCTTGTACCATGTGAATTTTCTGTTCAAAATATGTAACTCTATCAGTAGCACAGGAGGAACCCCCCCCAAAAGTAACACCCATAGGCCCTAAATTGACATTTTTTTCTTTTTGTGAGAGGGGGGTCTCCCTATGTTGCTAGGTTGTGCTCAAATGAGCTTCCCAAGTAGCTAGGGCTGCAGGTGTGTGCCACCACACCTCATAACCTCCCCAACCCACCCCCCACCATCTCTGATGCTGTGAATGGAAGCGCAGGCCTCATGCATGCTAGGCTCGTGCTGTGCCACTGAGCTACAACCCCAACCCCAATGATTGGATTTTTTAATTTTATTTTTTATTCTTTCAGGCTAATTACAGGGCTTCAAAGGAAAATTCCTGATCTTTAAAACCTAGCCATTTATTTATTTATTTTTGAGACAGAGTCTCATACGTAGTTCAGGCTGGCCTTGAATTCACTACATATCCCAGGATGGCCTTAAACTCATGGTAATCCTCCTGCTTTAGCCTCTCGAATATAGGGGATCATAGGCCACCATGCCTGGTTGATAATCTAGTTATTTATAATACATCTCTAAATTTACTCTTAATGTAATAGATTGCCTCCCATTCATTTTCATACATCTTTTCCCTGTGGTAAACTAAAAGAACTATCTTGGAGCCAATTTAAATATTTTTATAAATCTTTGGTCATTTTGTAACCAGTTGAGTATATATCTGTTGCACAATAAGTCACTTTACAACTTTCAGTGAGCAAAACACTGAATATGAAGAATAAAGAATATGAAGAATAAAGACATGAAGAATAAAGAATAAAGTCCACCTAACTGAGCACGATGAGAATCTGCTCCAAGTATTTATTTCTCTGGGGTGTGGGCACCTCACTCCTACTCAGTTAGGAAAATCATCCTTACAGTTCAGAATACTGTTCATTTTAAGCAGTACTGGGTATTGAACCCAGGGCCTAGAACCCCTTAGTCACTAGTTAGCCCCTTGGGACCAGGCCACAGCCCCAGTTCAGATTGCACTCTCAGGACTCAGTTCCTGCTACTCAGCCCCTTCCCACCCAGCCTCACACTGCAGGCTGGCTGCCCTGTTGAAGCTGGCTAGCTTTGTCTTTGCCTTCTTTCTTTTTCAATCATTTTCCTTCATGGGTTTCAGGAAACTGTTTAATACCCTCAATAGCATGCTGGCTGACATACAGACTCTTCCGGTCCTGCTGTGAAAACACCTGTGTGGCGTTTCTTTATGAACAGAACTCATTCCCTTGCTGTCTGCAATAGCAACTTTTTTTTATAGATTTGCATGTACACAGCCAAAGGAACAATTCCATGTTTTCTAAAACGCCTAGAGAACACGCACCAAGTTCATTCACATCTACCCTTAAGGCCTATCATTTTGGCAAATTATCAGAAGATGGTGGTTCTAGAAAAAAAAAATTGGGCTTAGTATTATTATTACTTTTGTTTGTTTGTTTGCTTTTTGTTTTTTGAAACAGGGTCATGCTGTGTAGTCCAGGATGCCCTTGAACTCACTATGTAGCCCAGACAGGCCTGGAACTCAATAGTGATTCTCCTGCTTCAACCTCTCAAATGCTGGAATCACAGCTGTGTGCCACCACATCCAGCTTTTTTTTTAAATTGGCATTTTAAAAACTTCACAGAAACCAACTCTGTACTTACAAGTACTCAACCGTTTGTCCACACAGGGTTCTCCACCTGCTGGCAAAAGTCCCAGGCAGACTAGGACCCACAGAGGTCCCCATCCTGCATGATGGGAGCTGCCAAATGTGGGGTCCCAACTCCCACATTTCCTTTGAGATCAAGTTCTTGCTTGATTCTGAACAGGGCTTCTGAACCACTCCTCTTAAAAGCAGCACCACTTAACCTTTGCTCTCTGAGGATTTTTAGTATTGTTCTGTAAATCTGTGTTGTGGTTTCTTTCCTTCCTGGAGAGACTGCGTCTCACAGAAAATAAAACAATCAGAATTTATCAGACCCCATTCACCCTTTTCAACATAATGTAGTTCAAAATGCATTCAAATTTTTGTTTCTTTAAACATACAGTGTGCTTTGTGTTTAGTTCTGTTTTGTTTTGTTTTGACAGGGTCTCGCTATGTAGTTCAAGCTAGCCTCCAACTCACAGTGATTCTTGTGCCTCGGCGCCCCCAACCCCCACCCCGAGTGCTGGGATTACAGGCGGGCAGCACCATGCCCAGCTTAACTCTATAGTTACTACAATATATGTGCAATGTTTTAAAATCTTTCCCCTTTATTTTGGCTCCTTTGAGATATGGTCCGTGGTTTTGAATTGGAGATCTTCCTGCTTCAGCCATCTAACTCCTAGAATTTACAGGAATGAGTTATCATGTCCAGTAGTTCAACCCAATTTTTGAAATATCACTTGGGGCTTCCGGGAGAACATGGCGGACAGATAACAGCAACTACCAGAGGCTCTCTGAAAGACTCGGCTCAGATGCCAGGAATGGTGCGGACTAAGGAGACATAAGCAGGAGGAGATATGCTCTGCTGACTCAGGAACGAACTGGGCTGAGAGAAACCAACTTGGAATGCAGTCCTGGTGCTAAAACAGGAACAGAAAAGCCTCGGTGTGGAGGCTGGACCCCGCGCCATTGTAAGCCGCGATTTGGGTTTCCCGCCGCGCGGCGGCTGGCTGCCTCTACAGTGGCTCGGCAAGGAGAGAGACGCGCAGAAGCTCTGAGAACGGCAATCTGCGAACAGCAGGGAGGCGTGCACTGACTTGTGGTGAGGTGAGTGAGAGAAACTGACACTCTACCACAATTTGACTCCAGCAGAGGACTTTTTGGGCCCGAGCAGTCCTGCGGGAGCAGGGCGCGGTGGCGACTCCAGCCACACATCCCCCTCTCGGGCGGGATTGGTGAAAAGTGCCTGGCCTGCGTGACGCTGCCAGCGGACCTGGTAGGCTGTCCCAACCCAGATCCCAGAGCCTGACGGTGGCCGGGAGGGGAGACACATAGGCTGCCTGGTCCGTAACTCCCTGGTGCGCAGCAGTGAGCGGGAACACCTAACTGGCGCAATTCGATCAGGCTGTGGCTGACTGGGAGAGAAGCTGGGCCTCTTATATAAGCTTGCATATATAAGGAACAGAGAAGAAGAGGCAGCATGGGAAGAGGCAGCAACAAGAAAGGCTCCTCGGCCCCCAATTCTGAGAAACAGGCAATAGCAGACACCGCACCAATACACATAAGGCGCCATATAGAGAGCCTCATAGACCAATTCAGGAATGAAGTTATCAACGACCTGAAGCTACAAGTATGCAGAATAGTTAGAGAAATGCTAAGTATCACCCAAGAAAAAACAGATGGTGGAATGGAAGAACAGAAAAAAAGGGGAGAATTGTTTGATGGAGAAAACAGAGAAAGCATAGAATACGTGAAGCATGTTCAAAGGGACTACCAAGATACTAAGAAGTCTATAGAAGACTGGCATAACAGCTTGAAAGAAACTAAGGACAGACTATCTGAACTGGAGGGCAGACTTATAATATGGGAGAATGAAATGAAAAACTTCTTAAAAATAACAAAGAAACAAACAGCAATAATACAAAGACAAGAAGATGATAAGAGGATCCATAACTTAAGGATTAAGAACATAAAAGAAGAAGTAGGGACACAAACAAGTGAACTACAAAAGCTACTCACAGAAATAATCCAGGAGAATTTTCCTAATTTAGCAAAAGGTAAAGATACTCAGATGTATGAGGCATACAGGACCCCAGCTACCTACAACCCAAACAGAGCAACACCCAGGCATATAATAATAAAAATTCCAGAAATTCAATACAAGAACAGAATATTAAAAGCTGTAAGAGACAAGAAACAGACCACTTACAAGAGAACACCCATCAGAATTACAGCAGATTTCTCTGCACAAACCATCAAATCACGAAGAGCGTGGGGGGAAATAATTCAAGCTTTGAAAGATAATAATCTCCAGCCAAGATTGAGATATCCTGCACAACTGTCCCTGGAAATTGATGGAAAAACAAGGTGCTTCCAGGATAAAGAGGAACTGGGGGAATTTGCAACCACCAATTCAACTCTACAGAGAGTATTGCAGGATATTCTAAAAAAAGAAAAATACAAAGCATCCAGAAATAATGGCAGAGAGGCCACAACGAATGGAGCAGAGAACAAAATGAAGAAGACAAACTGACAACTAATGACAGAAAAAGAGCTCAACAGAAATGAGGCAGAGAAGATTGGCTGATAGGAACAGCTATTTTGGAGAAAATGACATCTTAATAGGTAATACTGATTTAGTATCATCTTGTTTTGAAGTCTCATCTAGCTTTTGTCCTTCTGTCTCCAATGGTCTAAATAGGCTGTATCTTATTGGATTTTATTATGTACGATAGTATAAGCAAAAACCTTTTAAAGACAAGGAGATTATACAGAAACCATTGTTCATTTTCTGTTAGTCGATTCTAAATACTCTGTAATGCTGTCATTCTCTTGAATGGTTTTACATTATTTTGATATACTTAATGCTACAGTATACGAAGTTGTACTCAAGGATTTCAAAGAAAGAGACAATATGGTAACTACTTTTAGGTTAGGATTATCTGGTGGTGAAATACTATTCTGCTTAAACGGTTACGTTCTGATCTGCACTGTTTCGTTGTTATGCCCTCTTTTATTTCAATCTCCACTCCATTATTTACTTTTTTATTTTTATCCTTTTAATTAAGGGAAAAATAAATAAAAATAGCAGGATATATTATAGCAACCCACTTTGACTTTCCATTATCTTGATTTAAAGCCCTGTATTACTCGCACCATCTTGTTTTTGACTGATGTCCCCCTATTCTGCTTTGCTTGATAGTACCAGGTTCGAAAGTTTAGGCAACAGCTGTGAAGATAGTGAGATTCATTATGACGCCCATTCTTGTTGACTTTTATCTACTTTTGAAGACCTACAGTGTCTCCAATGTTTTGGTTTTGTCGGTTTTATTCTTTACTGTTTTGTTCAATTGTATTATAACTAACGATATAGGCAATTCTATTAGAGATAGCGGGAGGCATTATGGTAACCATTGTTGATCACCTTGTATTATGTTTTTACATTATCTATTATGTCCACCCTTTTGACTTGACCGATTCTGTTCTGTTATGTCACATTTGGTTTTACTCTCTTCCAAAAAAGTAATAAGAACCGTGGGAGCAATGAAACCCAAAATGTGTAATAGTCATGGTACAAAAGAGAGGAAAAGAAAGTGCTCCAAACTATATAACTGCATGTATATTTAAGTGTATAAGATAGAAAATGATATCACAGAGTTTTATTGGATCAATGAACAGAACTGTTTGCAGTATCATTGATGGAATGTCCACTTTACAAGCTTTAATTTTGTGACTTGAACAATTATTTCTAAGATGACAATATGTAATCCATTAACTAGTGATTTCCTACTGTTCATTTTTTTTCTGTAAATCTGTATAACTTGTACCCTTTCCCTGCTTTTTTTTTCCTTTTCTCCTTAAATAAAATTAAAAAAAAAAAAAAAACCGAAATATCACTTGGACAACAATTCCAAAAAGGTCTTATAAAAAAGAAAAAAAGTCTGAGTAAAAACTGCTCTCTCTGAATCTATTCTACATTCTTTGGAATTTTCTTACACAATGAAAATTTTTAATTGGCTGGTGGATTCAAGGCTTGCAAGTAATCTAAAATCTGCTGAATGGATCTTGATGAATGAATAGTCTTGTATCCACAAACGAGCCCCCCAGAGCCCTAACCTCGAGTCCAAAAATGGGGCAAGACAAAAGCAGCGCTGAATTATTTTATCCTGGGCCCAGCGACACAGTGCAGTTGGGGTTTGCAAAAGCTGTGTGTCTCCCTCAAAACTTTCCAGACTTTTGTAGAAAGCACGGTTTACAAAGTAAGGGGTTATGGGCATGGATCAGGAAATCTGCTAAGGAATAAAGAAGACCTTTGTTTCCCTTTGCAGAAGACAGAGAAGTCTAGCAGGGATTAACAATCCTTTGTCAACTTATTTTAGCACTCAATTTTAGATAACATCTGTTTTTTTGTAGAGGGCAGCAATGGTTAACATATCAATTAGGTCAGGTTCCCAAGGATTTACAATTCTTTTTTTTTTTTTTTTTTTGTCTTTTTTTCATTTTTATCGGTACCAGGGATCGAACTCACGACTGCCTGCTTGCAAGGCAGGAGCTTATGCCACTGAACTAAATCCCCAGCCCCTGGATTTACAATTCTTTACAGAGGGGAGCATTGATTAACATATCAGTTAGGTCATCTAGAAAAAAAGACAATACAGTATGGTGGCATTACAGGTATTTGGTCATATAACTTAGGTATAACACAAACATAAGGAAGCTCTTTTTGCTAGTGTACAGCAAATAGATGATTAATACTAGTTTTCCTATAATTTTTTTTATTTTAAAGTGATTTTAGATTTTCATAAGGGTTGTAAAGATGGTCCACATCTTTTCCATCCGTTACCCAACTTCCTCTAATACTGAAATCTCACATATTCATCAATTTTCTGGGTTTTTTTTCAAAGCCACAGATAAAAAGGACAGTGAATCCCAGATGGATTGTTTGCTATAATCCTGAAGAGCAATCAACCAAAACAGAACAGAATAATATCAAGAAAAAGAAGAGATTCCAACCAGGAATTAATATCAGAATTCTTAGAAGAGAACATTTCAGATTCTCCAACATAAAGATCTTAAGCCAATATGATGAAGGATTTTATGATTATACATTTGAAAGTTTAGATGAACAAATTTCTACAAAACACACATAAGTAGACAAAGGTTGGGAGCATCCTGTAACTACAAGTCATGTGTCACTTAACCATGGGGGTGCCTCTGAGAAATGCGTCACTAGGTGATTTTTATCCCTGGGCAAACATAAATCAAGATAGCACAGATCAACCACTTCGGATGGGCTCTGATGCAATCAGGAGACTCCACAAACACAAGGTATCAGAGCTGCTGCCTGCATGACACAGCATACTCTTCTACAGTAGACTTCTGTTTTATAGGAAAGAACATACTGTAAAATAATGATAAAAAGGATAGTAGATACATGAACCAGTAACCTACTCATTTATTTCATTATCCAGTATTATACACTGTATATAATTGTATGTGCTATACTTTTATATAACTGGCAACCCAGTAGGTTTGTTTACACTGGAATCATCACAAACACATGAGTAATGCTTGTGTTCCACATTAAAGCAAGTACCATGTCACTCAGCAGAGGGAATTTTTCAGCTGCTTTACGATTTTATGTAACCACCATCAAATATGTGGTCTGTCGATGAGTATTATTAAAGAAATTTTCTCTGTAATTTGAAGACTTCCCACAAGAAAACTCAGTTTTGCAAATGGCTGAGAAATCTACTATCACTTGATTTTATTTCACTTCATTTTTTTGGTAACAGGGGTCAAACTCACAACCTTCAGCTTGCCAGGCAGGCGCTATGCTGCTGAGCTATATCCCTGGCCCCTGCCATAATTTTAAAGAAGCACTAATACCAGCATTCCAGGTTTCTTTTAAAGACCATAAAAAGAAACAACATTTGTTGACTGACATTGTGAAGGCAGCATCACAGGGACACCAACACGGGAGCAGAGGAACAATATCTCTGCTTTCACTTTACTCTGTTCAAAATTCTTTTGCTGGGCTGGGGATTTAGCTCAGTGGCATAAGCGTCTGCCTTGCAAGCAGGCAGTCGTGAGTTCGATCCCCGGTACCGATAAAAATGAAAAAGACAAAAACAAACAAACAAACAAAACAAAAAAAAAACACACAAAATTCTTTTGCTAATAAGATCTCATAATTTGTTGCAAATATTGGAAACATATACTTCTTCCCAGTTTTAAGCCTGCATGAGAATCAGCTGAAGGACTTGGCCGGTCAGATTGCTGGTTCCATCCGCTGAGTTTCTAATTGAGACAGTGTAGGGCCCAAGAGTTTTATTTTTAACTAACTTTCTTGTAATGGTGATGCTGCTGGGCAAGGGATCACATCTGACAACACCTGATCCAGTAGCATCTATATTCAAATCTTGTTTACTCTAGCAGTAATGTCATTTTGAATACATTGATATGTTGGAACAATTTTCCCATAAATTTCTAATTTAATTCTCTAAGGTTATAAAAAATAAAAAATCAGGCCAACAGTGTTAGTCAGAAAACAACTTCAGAAATATTTTCCAAATGAGATTACTTTTTCTCAAAAAAAATTACTTTTGTTCTTGTGTTCTTATAATCCGTGATAGAACTGTGGGGGATCGGCGGCAGCTGAAAAGAAGTATAAAATATAAATGACCTTTATTTTGAGAATGCGGGGAGAGACACCCCCGATTCCCTGGGGCACGGCATCTCCACCCCAGGGTCAGCGATCTCTATGATCTCTACGTGGAACATGTGGAGTGAGGCACATAAATAGCCTCGGTTTGGGGTAGAACCTAAGGGGCGTTAGGGATGCACAGGTAGCCCATTGGTCTTTGTTTGGTGCCAAAGGTAAATTCCTAAGGGTGGGGGAGATGGAGCTCCTTGGCTTTACCAGCTACAGTGTCCTGTCTGGGCCAAAACCCTTTCAATCCGTGTGGAGCTTTTGTTTAAAACAATCAACAAATGTTCATGTACACTACATTCGGCTTCCTGTTAATGTGGTGAATTAACTGTTGGCAATCAATTTAAAAAGAGAAAAACAGGCCTGGCATGGTGGTATATGCCTGTAATCCCAGCACTCGAGAGGTGGAGGCAGGAAGACTACTGCAAGTCTGAGGCCAGCCTGGGCTACAAAGTGAGTGTTCAAGGCCAACCTGAACTGCATAGAGAAACTCTACCCTATCTAAAAAAGACAACACACACACACACACACACACACACACACACACACACACACACAAAGTTTATCTTGACTCTCCATTGCAGAAGTTTCAGTCCATGTTTGTTTGACTCTGCTACTCTAGGGCCTGTGGCAAGGAAGCACATCACAGTGGGAGTGTAGGGCAGAGAAGTCCTACCTATTCACCTGCAGCCAGCCAGGAAGTCAAAAGGAGAGATGAGAAGGCTGGAATCCCAATATCCTTCAAGGGCCACTCTAGTTCCATTAGCTAACTTCTTCCAACCAGGCCTTGTGATAACTCGGACCCCGGTATAAAATCCAAGGAAGCAAGAAATTAAAATTTGGGAAGCAAAGGCTTTATTTCCAGGCCTGGTGACACAGCCTCCAGGAGCCAATTTGGAGACTGGGAACCTCACAGCTAAAAGTCAGGTCTTTTATCATGTAAATCCACAAAACAGCTGCTGGTCACACAATGTAAGGAAGGGGATGGGGGTGTGATACACTACAAAGCAGAAACGGCAATTGCAAGTCTCCCTGCATACTAGCAAGTTTAGATAAGAAGAAATCTTGTTTTTCTTAGCAAAGAATAGAGAAGTCTAACAGCAATTAACAACCTTAGTTATCTTACTTTAGCACTACAACTGTTATTTGTAGAGGGCAACAATGGTTAACATATCAATTAGGTAAGATTTTACAATTCTTTACAGAAGAGATCATTGATTAACATACCAATCCTTTGCCCAGAAGGAAAGGAACACACAGGTATAGCTATGATATAAACGAAGCTATTACAACCTAATATAATTAACACAATTTGTGACGGACTGCCAGTTAGAGAATGGGGTTGTCAGGAGCTATTACCTCAGGCCTTTGTTTTATGGCCTTTTGGGAAGTTAAAACTTAACCTAGTTAGATGGGAAGGGGGAAGGGGAGGGAAAGCAGCAGGTGGCGCTTATACAGAACAGACTTCGGCATGATAGTTAGGGGACCTTAGGTTATAACAGCCTCACTTTTTTTTTTTTTTTTTTTTTTTTTTTTTTTTTGCGGTACCAGGGATTGAACTCATGACCTCACGCTTGCCAGGCAGGCGCTTATGCCGCTGAGCTAAATCCCTGGCTAGGCCTCACTTCTTAAAGATCTACCATCTGCTAATAATACAATCATGCTGGAAACCAAGTGTAACACATAGGTTACTGGGGTCTATTTCAAATACAAATAATACTGGTATGATGGTATAAATGGTATACCTAAATCTAAAATTTGTTTTCTGAAAATTGACTTTCACTGTTTTTCCCAACATACAAGAAATTCAGTAGAATTTCTTTGTTTTCCTAAGACTTACAACATATATTTTAAATAATAAGGTTTTTAGATGCTTGTAACAGCTTTCAAATAACTTTTTATATTTTCAGTATTACCCTTTTCATATAATGCCTTTACATTTTTCTGGAACAATTTATATTGATAAAAATTATAATTGTCACCAGATGTGGTGGCTCATGCCTGTAATCCCAGTACTCAGGAGGCTGAGGCAGGAGGATCCTTGTGAGTTTGAGACCAGCCAGGGCTACAAAATGAGCTCAAGGCCAGCCTGAACTGCATAGCGAGACCCTGTCTCAAAAAGACAAAAAAACATTATAAGTGTCCCAGAGACTAAACAATATAGCAAGATCATTCTTAAAAAGGCCTTATCCTTCACGAAAACCAAATATAGTGCAATTTTCAATTTGATTTTCTCAGGATAGATTATATATATGTCTGATTATAAAAGTATATTATTTCCAGCTTTCTGAAACAGTAAAGATTCAAGAAGTTATAATATTATTAATACATAGTTTATCAATTACTTTACCATAAAATTTGTATATAACATGCCAGAAGAATAATTTTTTCAGGAACCATTTGAGCAATATCACAATTTATTTTGTGCCATTTGGCACAAAATAAACATCTAAACACAATAATAACAAGGCTTTCTCCTTGACTCAGTCACATTATGACTCAGAAAATTTGTTCCTCATGTTACACATGTTATTTTTTTCCTTTAACAATATTGAAAAGATTGACTAATCCAACTTGTCATGTTTCTAGGTATCTTTAAGTTTGAGGGGTTTAAGCTTTCATCTGTAAGAATATTGAAAGGGTTTTGGCCCAGACAGGACTCTGTAGCCAGGAAAGCCTCAGCTGGAACCAGGAAGCTCCTATCTCCCCTGCCCCTAGGAATTTACCTGTGATGCCATCTTCCCATGCCTGGGAATTTACCTATGGTGCCAAACCTAGGACCAATGGGCTACCTATGCATCCCTAATGCCCCCCTTAGGTTCCACCCCAAACCGAGGCTACTTATGTGCCTCATTCCACATGTTCCACGGAGAGATCACCGACCCCAGAGTGGAGATGCCGCGCCCCGGGGGGTTCAGGGGTGTCTCTCACCGCATTCTCAAAATAAAGGTAATTTATATTTCATATTTCTTATCTTTTCAGTCGCTGCCAGTCCTCCCCCCACAGTTCTATCATACGGTTCTCTGACTGGGAACAGCAGACGAGAGACTCCTGGGGCTGGTTCCCAGTTTTGAGTCCCCTGCTGCTCAGGACCAGGACCAGGACTGGACTACATCCTGCACTGATTCCTCACTTCTACACACAGGAGCTGTAAGCTTGTTGCTGCCGGTTCACAAACAACATCAACCAAATTTACCACAGGTGAGCAACTCCCGGAGATAGCCACTGGGCCAGGCCCAGGCGGATTTTCTCCCCCTTTGCGTGGGTTCATGATGCTCTAACATCCTTTGGATAGCCCAAGGCTGGGTTTTTCTGGGCAAACCTGTGTCCACTCTGGACCGCCCACACTGAGAGACCCTCACGTTCTTTAGAGCTTTTTAAGTTCTCATGGCAGAGTTGTTACTTTACCCACGTAAAGTCCACTAATAATATTGGTGATGGCCAATTATTAGGAGTTTGGAACCATATTAATTGTTCGGTCTGCAGTATAAAAAGTGACAACTTTAAGCTTGGCAGACCACAGCCTGTTGCCTTATCTGATTGTAATCCCGTGGGCTAGACCCCACACCCAATTTTATCTCAGGGACCACTTCCTGTTCCCCCCCAGAAACCATACCCATCTATGGCTTATCACACTGCCAACAAGCTTACAAAACTATCTTTGTTTTGGGAATATGTGTCCTTTCCCGCTCCTCCAGGATCCTTCCCCCTCCCCACATTTAAAGAGATAACAGCGTCTTCCCTTGCAGCCTTTAGGAGCTTTCTCAGTGTCTCCTTTCCTCCCTGCCCCCCCCCGCCCCGCCCCGCCGCGCTGCCAGTGTCCCTTTGTTTCCCGTGTGTGCCAGCCCATTCCCCGCTGGAGCCCAGACAGTGTTGAGAGATACGCGCGGGACTGTTTTAAGCTGCTCTTTAAGCAGCTTTGGGCTCTTGAGCACCACCTCCCAACTTCGCGCATGGTGTTTTGGCTCTCATGTTGCGATTCAGGTCTAAGTGCATGTTTGGCTTTAACGCTGTACCCTAATCCATGTGCCCCACAAGCAGTTCAGGCTACACGTGGCGACTCAGCTCCACATCCACAGCTCCACATCCATCCGGCTGGTGGCCATAGGCCTCTAAGAGCAACCCCGGCCTTGGGCCGCCTCCCAGCCCCACCGCTGCGGCGAGCCACCCCTGTGCCACGAGCCCACCACCGCGGCCACCATGAGCCTGCTTGCCATTGCGCCAGCACCGCCCCTCCCTTCCCCACCATCACCTCCACCTTGTTTCTGGACGTCATCCCACCCCTCCCCCGTGCACCATCATCACCGGCCACCTTATGCGTTTCTGGGGGCAGTCCAGCCCACCCCTGCGTGCTACGTCCTGATGCTTGCCCCACCCCCACGCTGGGCGTGCTCTGCCAGTTAGCCACAAAACAGCAGCTCAGTGGCTCCTCTCAGGTATGCTTTTTTTCAGCTCTGCTCAAAAGATGCTATTTTTTTAATTATAATTCTCAAACCATTTAATCAAGGTTATTGGACACCTGATAATTTTACCAGCTTTGTTTATCAATCAAAGCCTTGACTAATCTCCTGTTTTAATGACTAAAATTAACAGATATTTATCAATTCCTTTTGCTGTGGACCACCAGTAATGTTATATGTTAAACTTATTGCCTGTATTATACTATGTTGTTGCTGATCTCCTGTTTAACAACTAAGGTTATAAATTCCTTTTTGCTGGGAACCACTAGTTCTGTTCCAAGACAAGGGTTTTGTTGAAAGTTTTACTGTTGTCTCAAAAGCAAAAATAAGGTAATTGACTGGTAAGATAAAAAGTTGTAGAAAAGCTTGAAAAGAAAGAAGATAGGAAAGAAAGCTCAATTTGAGGGTATATATAGAAAGTTATAGAAGGCTTGACAGAATGTAAGACTTGAGGGTATATAGTAAGTTGTAACAGGCTCAAGAGAAAGATAAAAAAATTGTAAAAAGCTTGAGAGGATGTAAACTTTATTTGTCTTGGTTCATACTACTGCAAATAACAACTTTAAAAACTAAATGTGTTCAAAATTTGACAGTATTAGATCAGTTTTGATAGATTTTTCATAAGATTGGTAAATCTTTACTGCAAAATGTTTCCATTAAGATTTTACTCAAAAAAAAAAGATTTTACTCCAAAAGACAAAAGGCAGACTAAAGCCATTTTTGTTAATTCCACGTGTCACCCTATAAAAAAAGCGATATGCCATCTAGATAAAGCCTGCTCTCTGATCTGAAATGCCAATCTAAACTCCTGCATACTTACTTAATTCTACAGATACCTTTTACTGTAGTCCAAATCCCAAACAAAAAGGCAAAACTTGACCTTCAAACCTTATATGGATCTTAATACGGTTTTTATGTTTTCAACAACAGAGATAACAATAACACTTGTGACACTTGGAGTTCTGAGACAGGTAAACCTACACAAGGTGGAGCTGCCTGGACTCCCCCCCCCCCCGCTGCCATGGACTACACTCAAATGCAGCAGAAGACATTGGGCAAGAGAGTGCCCCATCCTGGCGTTCTTTGAGACCTTACTCCAGGGCTACTGGACTGTCCTAGCCACCAGAGAGTGGGTGAGCCATCCTAACTTCTAGCCCTCACAGGAGGTGTCGACACTGCCAGATTCGTCGCTGACAGGAAATTGCTGCCGAAGACTGAAGGGGCTCAGGGCCAGCAGCCCCCTTTGTGGGTGTCTGTTTCTTGGAGTCCAAGTTCCACTAAAACTCTCAGGTAAGACATTCTCTATATTTGTGGACATAGAGGCCATATATACAGAGTTCTTCCTGAGTTTTCAGGCTGCTATATTAAGTCCTCAATCTCTATGACAGGGTATTGATGGTCAACCTATGCCATTTATAAACAGGGCCTATTTTGTGCAGGTCCTATTCCTAAATCTTAAAATGCTTTCACTCCCTTGTGTTTATGCAAGCTCACTTACACACTGAGGCCTCGGCAGCTTCCACCTGTTGTCACTGGTGGACCTCTCCTCAGTGATATAAGACTACCCCCTTCCGAGCTTATTCACCAATTTGTCAGGCAACCCTGGTCAAGACTGACAGATACATTTTGTCTTCTCACTTTGTTTATACTTTTTCAGGATACATAAAAGCCTTTCCACAACCAGGTAAACTGCTGATACAACCAGGTTACAGCGACCCATGCCTAAATCAAAGTTGCTAGACTGCCATCCTGGTTTCACATCACTCAGGCTAAGAGGTGCCCTTCCAGCCCTAAATCTGATCATTCTGAGTGGTCATCTCATCTTCTGTCGTCCACCCGTCTCCATTTCACGAAGGCCTCACAGCCACAGTTAACAGGCTAAGTCATGTTTTGTTATCCACTTTGGTTCCTAATTTCTTATGTTCTATTAATGATCATTTTTACAGTGGGACTCTTAACAGTCTTTCCCAAAGACTCCCACATCATGCGTAAGATAATCTTCATAATGTTCTATGTGATGGCTGTCATAGTTCTTTCTATCCTCAGCTGTCTGGTTAAACGTGACATCCCTGAAAGCCTAAGCCCTTACTTTCCCTATACTGGTACAGCCACTGCCTTCCCTACTCCCCCTATTTTTTTCCAGTTCAACTCCTGGACCAGAGACAAGTTTTACCCACCTACCCTCTTAAGTTTTATGCTTTCAGATGGGGGAGTAATCACCTCTCATAACATCATTTCTCCTAACCTCACACTTAATTTTCAGAATTCTGCCTTATCATGGAACATGTCTAAATCAAAGGCACCTTTCCCTCTACCTCCTCATCTGGGTCCTTAAATATAACAGTGCCATGTCTTCTCATAACATCTTATCTCTTTGTTGTTTTTGTTGTTGTTGTTGTTGTTGTTGTTTTTTATCGGTACCAGGGATCGAACTCCCAACTGCCTGCTTGCAAGGCAGGCGCTTATGCCGCTGAGCTAAATCCCCAGCCCCTGTCTCTTTGTTTTTCCAGTCTAAATACGTGCATTCACCAGTGGAATTGTCCTGGCTAAAACACCTGGCACTAGCTTCTATCTGGGCATCAACCTTCATCCCGTCGACTCCCCTAGGCTCCAGTACAGTGCCCTCTGCCAGTAGGAAGTAGTTAA
Source organism: Cavia porcellus (assembly GCF_034190915.1). Lineage (NCBI taxonomy): Eukaryota > Metazoa > Chordata > Mammalia > Rodentia > Caviidae > Cavia > Cavia porcellus. The sequence goes on along the minus strand of NW_026947488.1, from coordinate 26,200,271 downwards.
AGAGTGAAATCTTCGCCTCTTTTCATAATAATAATCATAAGACGGGATATGAAAGGGTTTTGGCCCAGACAGGACTCTGTAGCCAAGAAAGTCTCAACCGAAACCAGGAAGCTCCTATCTCCCCCGCCCCTAGGAATTTACCTGTGCCATCTTCCCGCCCCTGGAAATTTACCTATGGCGCCAAACCTAGGACCAGTGAGCTACCTGTGCATCCCTAATGCCCCCCTTAGGTTCCACCCCAAATCGAGGCTACTTATGTGCCTTACTCCACATGTTCCATGGAGAGATCTCCGACCTGGGGTGAAGATGCCATGCTCCAGGGGGTCGGGGGTGTCTCTCCCCGCATTCTCAAAATAAAGGTAATTTATATTTCATATTTCTTATTTTTTCAGCCGCCACGGGTCCTCCCCCCACAGTTTTATCGTATATCATCACAATAATACATTGGCATGTCAATGTATTGGTCTTGCACATGTGATAAAACTAGTTTTAGATTTATTTTGTTGTTTTTTTTAATTGGTATGGGGGATTGAACTCACAGCTGCCTGCTTGCAAGGCAGGCGCTTATGCCACTGAGCTAAATCACTAACCGATAAAACTGGTTTTAAAAAGTAATTCTTACAGGACACAGTAGTAAGCATCTCTAATGCCAGAACTCTGGGAAGCTGAGGCAAAAGGATCATAAATTTAGAGCCCAGCTTAGCAATTAGCAAAACCTGACTCAAAATTTAAAAAATAACGTCAGGGGCTGGGGATTTAGCTCAGCAGCATAAGCGCCTGCTAGAGCTAGAGAATGTAGCTCAGTGTGAAGACCCTATGTTCAGTCCCCAGTACCCCACCCTTTCTAAACACACTCAAAATAAATCTTGTGCCTTTTCTTTTTTTTTTTTTTTAATTTTATTTAAGGAGAAAAAAGACCAAAAAAACCCCCAGAATTTCAGAAAAAATAAACAGTAGGAAATCACTAGTTAATAGATTGCATGTTGTCATCTTAGAAATAGTTTGTTCAAGTTACAAAATTAAAGCATATAGACGACATTCAAACAGTGAGACTGTAAACAGTTTTGTTCAATGATCCAACAAAACTCAGTAATATGGTTATCTATCTTATACACTTAAATATACATGCAGTTATGTCCTTTAGAGCACTTTCTTTTCCTCTCTTTTGTACAATAACAATTACACATTTTGGGTTTTATTACTCCCACAGTTCTTATTACTTTTTTTTGAAGAGAGTAAAACCAAATGTGACATAACAGGACAGAGTCAGTCAAATAAAAGGATGGACATAATACATAATGTAAAAATAAAATACAAGGTGATCGACAATGGTTACCATAATGCCTCTTGCTATCTTTTTTTTTTTTTTTTTTGTCTTTTTCCTTTTTTATCGGTTCCGGGGATCGAACTCACAACTGCCTGCTTGCAAGGCAGGCGTTTATGCTGCTGAGCTAAATCCCCAGCCCTTGCCTCTTGCTATCTTAAAAAGAAATGCCTATATCATCAGTTACAATAAAATTGAACAAAACAGTAAAGAACAAAACTAATAAAACCAAAACATTGGGGACATTAGAGAATTTCAAAAGAAGATAGTAGTCAGCCAGAATGGGCGTCATAATGATTCTTATTGTCTTCATAGTTGTTGCCTATACTTTCGAACTGGGTACTATCAAGCTAAGCCGAATAGAGGAAAATCAGTCAAAACAAGATGGTGAGAGCAATACAGGGTTTCAAATCAAGTTAACAGGAAATCAAAATGGGTTACTATAATATATCCTGCTATTTTTTATTTATTTTTTCCTTAATTAAAAGGATAAAAATGAAAAAGTAAATAATAAAAAAAGGAGATTGAAATAAAAGAGGACATAACAACAAAACAGCACAGGCCAAAACATAACCATTTAAGCAAAATAGTGTTTCACCACAAGATAATCCCAACATAAAAGCAGTTACCATAGTGTCTCTTTCTTGTGCATTTTCTTTTTAACAAGGTACAATAACATCAAAGTCTGATGATTAGAGTTCATATTTTCCCCCAAAGTATTCATAACTTCCTTTTTCATTCTTGTCTTTTTTTGTAGCATAAAACAGTCAACTTGAGGGCAGTTTTTAGACAGTCAATGAAAATACTACAATGATCATGCACTCAGCTTTCCTATCTGAAAAATATGAACTTTCTGAAAAACTGCAGTGGAAATTACTAGCCATAGCTCCACTGAAAGTCATGACATTGTTACCAAGACTAAAAGAAAGATAGATTGACAGCCATGTACCAGAAGCACAAATGTGATGGCAATGTCCTCCTGGCCAGGGTGCAGGCTTCACATCCCTCCTACTGTGTGATGCCATTAGCCTGCCCACTGCGCCAGTGTCCTCAGTTCTTGCCAAGGATGCACACAATGCACTATAATAGTTTTAAATCCATCTAGGTCATCATTGAAAGTTAGTGTGACACAAATTTATTGTTTAGTCCACTATAGGGTCATGAGCAAAGTCTCAAATGCACTGCTCTAAGGTTCTAAACCATTTCTACTACAAGAAAGAAGAATTTGCCAAGCCAGGTGTGGTGGCGCACTCCTGTAATCCCTGCATTCTGGAGGCTGAGGCAGGGAGATCCTTGCAAGTTCAAGGCCAGCCTGGGCTACAAGCGAGTCCAAGGCCAGCCTGAACTGTGTGGATTATACTCTGCCTAGAATTATGTTTGCTTTTGGGTTCAAGATGGTATGCGTGGGGCACGTATGTTCATTTTCTTTCTTCTTTAATTCTTCTTAGTCTTTTAAAAAATGAGATAATTCATGTACATCAAATTCATCCTATCAAAGTGTACAATTCAGTAGCTTTCAGTACAAAGTTGTATAACTATCATCAGAATCTAGTTCCAGAACATTTTAACTACCCACTTAAAAAATCTGTTTCTCTCAGACCTATGTATAAATAGCGTTGCTGGGACCTATTGTAACTCCATGTTTATTATTTTTCTTTTTTCTGTGGTGCTGATCAAATCCTGCGCCATATTCTAGACAAGCAGTCTACCAGTGGGTTCCAACCCTAGCTGCATTAACTTTTTAAGGAATTGTTAAACTGTTTTCCAAACTATCTGCCACATTTTCTATTCCTACAAGCAATGTCTGAGGATTCAAAATACTCTAGCTCCTCACTAATATCTTCTTTTTTAGTAAGACCATTCCTAGCCTGCACAAAATATTGTAGTTTTCATTAGCATTTCTTTAAATATTAATGATATTGAGCACCTTTCTGTGTGCTGATTAGCTATGTATCTTCAGTGAAATGTCTATACATTTCCCTTGCTCACCTTTTGATAGAATTGTCTTTTTGTGGGGAGGGTACTAGGAATCCAACTCAGGACTCCACAGGTAGGCACTGTGCCACTGAGCTAATTTGTGGCCCCTGAATTGTCTTTTCGTTGAGTTGTAAAAGTTCTTTACATATGTAAATACCAGATCCTTATTACGTATAGGACTCACAAATATTTTCTCTAATGCTTTTTTTCTTTTTACAATTTTTTGTCTTTGTTGTTGTTTTTGTTATCAGGGATCAAACTGGCAACCTCACACTTTTCAGGCAGGCACTTACGCCACTGAGCTACATCCCCAGCCCTACCTCCTCTAATTCTATGGGTTGTCTTTTCACTTTTGGTAGTTCCCCTTGGTTTTCACAAAGCACAAGATTTTTTTTTTTTGTCTTTTTTTTTTTCGGTACCAGAGATCGAACTCACGACTGCCTGCTTGCAAGGCAGGCGCTTATGCCGCTGAGCTAAATCCCCAGCCCCTGAAAGCACAAGATTTTTTGAGATGGTCCAACTTACTTTTTTTTGCTTTGTTTACATCCTTTTGGTATCAGATCTAACAAACTATTGCCTAATCAAAGATCCTAAAGGTTTACATCTTTTTTCTTTTTTTTTTTAGAATGGTATTGTTTAAGCTCCTACATCTAGATCTTGGAAGTAATTAATTTGTGTAGACAATATGAGAGTAGGATCCAAAATCTTTTGTAGACAGATTTCCAATTTTTTTTTTTTTTGTCTTTTTGAGACAGGATGCCTTCTATGCACTTCAGGCTGGCCTTGAGCTCACTTTATAGCCCAGGCTGATCATGCAACGATCCTCCTATGTCAGCCTCCTGAGTGCAGGGATTACAGGTGTGCACCACCATGCCTAGTTTAGATTTCCAATTGTCCCAACAATATTTATTAACAATGTTCCCACTGGATCATGTTGACACCTTGTATTAGTTACTTTTATCTCATTGCCATGGCAAAATACCCAACACTCATATGGTAAGGAAGGAAAGGTTTATTTAGCTTATCATCAATTGGTAGGGTGGCAACCATTCATGGTGGCTGAAAATACCAAAAGCAACAAGAGAGGAGGGAAAGAGCAAGCTCCTTTCCATCCCTTGTATTGTATGCGGGCGACACGCCCTAGGGCAGGTGTGTCATTCAAAAACAATCACAAACTTTAGATCTAGCCACCTCCACAAAGCACCCCCTTCAATGACCACCTGAGGTTTTGAGGGGACTTTCAGGAACAAAACATATAATTAGATCATCTTAACAACCTTTTTCAAAATCAATTGACTGCTGGGTGTGGTAACACAAGCCTAAAATCCTGGCACTGAGAGTGAGGCAGGAGCACTAAAATTCTGAATGCAGGCTGGGCAACTTAATAAATTAGTGAGAACCTCTCACAAAATAAAACATGGAAACAGGGTGAGGATGTAGCTCAGTGCAAAGGCCCTGGATTCAATTCCTAGTAACACAAAAACAAACATACACACAAACAAGAAAACAATTTATAATAAACATAAGAATTTTACTTCTGGGGGCTGGGGATTTAGCTCAGCAGCATAAGTGCCTGCCTTGCAAGCAGGCAGTCGTGAGTTTGATCCCTGGTACTGATAAAAATGAAAAAGACAAAAAAAAAAAAAAAAAAAAAAAAAAAGAATTTTACTTCTGAACTCTCAATTCTATTTCATTAATTTATATGCTGATCCTATGTCTATGCCATAGCGTCTTGATTATAGTAGCTTTGTGTAAGTTTTGAAATTGCAAGACTGGTGTGGTGGTGCAGGTCTTTAATCCCAGCACTCTGAAGGCTGAGGCAGGAGGATCACTGTGAGTTCAAGACCAGCCTACACTACAGGCAAGTTCAAGACTAGCTGGAACTACATAGCGAGATTCTGCCCTCCCAAAAAGGGAAAAAGGGAAAAAGAAATTACAAAGTTTAAATCTTCCAATGTTGTTCTTTTTTCATGATTGTTTTTGGCTATTTAGGGTTAATTCATCAATTTCTCTAAAGATAGCACTTAGAATTTTGTCTTTTTTGGTATTGGGGATCAAACTCATGACCTCATGCTTACCAGACAGGCGCTTGGGCCACTAAGCTATAACCCAGCCAGCACTTAGAATTTTGAAAAAGATTGTATTGAATCTGCAGATTTATTTGTGTAGTAATGCCATCTTAATGATATTACACATGCCAATTAACAATATTATATATTCCAGTCTATGAACATGGAAATTTTTCCCCTTTATTTAGTTTTCTTAAAATTTTATTCAATAATATTTTCTAGTTTTTGGTGTATAATTCTTATACTTTTTCAGTTAAATTTACACCTAAGTAATTTATATTTTTCTTATGCTATTGTAAATGGAATTATTTTCTTGATTTCATTTTCATTATTTGATTTTATTTTAAAAAAGATAGGACCAGAGATTTAGCTTAGTGGCATAAGCACCTGCCTGGCAAGTGTGAGGTTATGAGTTCAATCCCCAGTAGAAAAACAAAAACAACTTATAAATTATTGGGCCAGGGATTTAGCTCAGTGGCATATGCACCTGCCTGGCAAGCACGAGGTCATAAGCTCAATCCCTGGCACCAATAAATAAATAAATGAATAAATAGAATAAAACAAAATAAAACCAATCAAAACAAACCAGTGTGATACAGGACTTCAGAACATTACAAAATCAACAATAGTTACCATAAGGCCTTTTGATATCATCAAAATAGCTGTAGATAACTTCAGACATAAAAATCAAACAGAAGGGGCTGGGGATTTAGCTCAGCGGCATAAGCGCCTGCCTTGCAAGCAGGCAGTCGTGAGTTCAATCCGTGGTACCGATAAATAGGAAAAAGACAAAAAAAAAAAAAAAAATCAAACAGAATAGAATAAATAGAAACAATAGAAACAAAACAATGAATGCAATAAAGGACTTCAAAACAGGACAATAGTAAATCCAAAGTTGCTACCATAATATATCTTGCTATCCCTGAAACAGCTGCTCTTGCCACCGGATTTGACATAATTAAACAAAACAAAAGAGAATAAAACTCAATCTAACAAAACAATGGAAATGATATGGGACTTCCAAAACATGACCACAGGGAATCAACAATGGTTGTAACCTTCAGAAGATGTCCCCCTAGATGTCACATTGTGTATCACTATCCTCTGAACCTGTGATCAGACCACTTGGCCCTAGACCTGCAATGTTAGTGAAACACCAGAGCACCACAGGCATCCAATTGCATTTCACCTCCGTAGCTATTATCACAACTGTGTTTCTTCAGATAAGCTGGTTGCTTACGCATGGGGTAGGGGAGTGATGTTGATATTTCTTGTTTGCCAGCCGGTGCACCAGAAGGGGCTGGCTGAGGTCTGGCTGTTCCCAGTCTGGCGGTGGCCACGCATGGTGCTGGTTCCCAGACTGGGCTTGCTTGCTGGTGTGTCTTTGTTCTCTCTACCCCTGGTCCATGAATCTTGATTTCAATTTTGAATTGTCCATTGCAAGTATATAAAAATGAAATTTTCATATATTGATTTTAAACTCTGCAACGTTGCCGACCTAATGTTCTTCTGTTATTTAGAAGTGCAAAAATACTAGCTTTTTATTATTTTTAAGCTGACAAATAAAATTGTCTACATTACCGTGTTTAGCATGTTTCAAATTGGGCACCTATACAGAATGGGTAAACTGTGTTAATATATGTGACTAACTATGTAAATTAGGGGCACATACCAGCTATAATGGTCTCTGGGTATATTAGCTAATATACAGAATCTACTCAAATTTCCCCAGTTCAAATAACATCCTTCACAATCAAGGGAGAAAACATGTCCCATTCAGGACTCTGAATTGCATTTGGTGTCAAGTCACTTCATCTTCTTTAGGCTGTGACACTTGAGCACACCCTAGCCCTCTTGTCTCCTTGTGGTTACACTGAGCTCATCTGGATTACCTGGGATCAGCCTTTCAGGATACCAATTTCATCTCAAAGTGCTAAGGAAACAGTCACAGATTATTTTTTATTTTGAAACAGGGTCTCACTAAGTTGACCAAACTGGTCTCAAACTTGTAATCCTCCCAGACCTGGTATTATAAATGGCACAGCTTTATAAGGAATTAACTGACATATGTACAGGGATGAACAAATTCAAATCTCCAGACTAGACTGGCACTCTTGAAACCCAGGGTAGCTAATGGTACAGACAGTCTGAGAACAGGCTGCTCCAGAATCCTGCCTATGGCAGATAAGGTTAGTCTTCTGCTGTAGCCAAGCTTTAACTGAATAGCTAAAGCCTCCACACTGCAACCTACCTTCCTGATTAAAGTGTTAAATCTCATCCCAGAAGAATGTTTGGCCACAATATCTGAGCACTCAGTGGCCCAGCCAAGGTGACACATGAAATTAACTGTCACTTGAAGAGTTGTGTAGAGAAGGCCACCTTGACAGAAACAGCAGCCATCAGTGAGAGATGTAGCCAGGTTGCTGCACCCCTGCAGGAAGGGGGCCAGAGACTGCACACTCTGAGCTCACCTTACTCTCTCCAGGCTCATTTTCATTGTTTGATTTTATCTTTAAAAAGATAGAGCCAGGGATTTAGCTTAGTGGCATAAGCACCTGCCTGGCAAGTGTGAGGTTATGAGTTCAATCCCCAGTATAGGGATTGGATGCAGCTGGAGGCCTCCTGGTGCCCTTATACAGGACTGAAAGAACAGACGATGATGTATTCTTTGAGAGCAAACACCATGATTGCAAAGAACTAAGAGTATGCCTAGAAGGACAAATGGAAGATATTTTACATAGGAGGTTATGCTGCAGTAATTGGTAATTCCAGCAGAATCATTCAAAGTAGAGAAAGAAAATAAAAGCAGAAATCAGAACAATAGAAAATGTACAATTGACAGTTACTATAAAAATACCTGAGATTACTAACTTAGAAAGAGAAAGGTTATTTGAGCTTATAGTCTGGGAGGTTGCAGTCGAGGATCAATTGTCCTATTATTTCGGGCCTGTCACAGGCAACGCATCATGGCTGAGAGCAGATTGGAGAGTAAAAGACCACTTACCTCATGGCCAGGAAGCAAAAGGAAGTAAAGAGAAGGTCAGTGTCTCATTATTCCCTTAAGGACATGTTCTCAGTGACCCAAGGACCCCGACAGGCCCTGCTTGTCCACAGTTCCTCCACCTCCTGAGAGCACTGCTCTGGGGACCAGGCTATAGCATACAGGTCTCTGAGAGATCTTTACAATCTAACCTGTGTTAGAGAACATCAACTAAGTAAAAGTTTGTTCTTGAAAAAGAATAAACCATTTCTGGTAACACTAATCAAGAGAAAAAGAAGTTTCAGCTAATGCTAAGAATAAAAATTAGATATGAGTTATCATAGTTTTCCACAATATCCCACACTGGTCCCATGTGCTCTCTCTTCTCCTTACTCAGCCCAAGCTCATTCTGCTGGGCCAGTGTGCCTCACACTCTTCATTTTTACTTTCTCTAATAAACTGTGCAAAAAAAAAAAATCAACTTTAGCACATTCATAGAATAATATAAATAGGACCAAGGATTTAGCTCAGTGGCATAAGCATCTGCCTGGCAAGCATAAGGTTGTATGTTCAATCTCCACTACAAAAAAAAATTTCTTTTAGAATAATACAACTATTTCGGGGCTGGGGATTTAGCTCAGCGGCACAAGCGCCTGCCTTGCAAGCAGGCAGTCGTGAGTTCGATCCCTGGTACCGATAAAAATGAAAAAAGACCCCCCCAAAATAAATAAATAAATAAATATAATAATACAACTATCTAAGTTGGGGAAGCAAATAAGTTTTAGGAAAGGATTATCTTCGGGATATCAGCTGATGATAAGTGTCAGTGTGAGCTAGTCTCAGCCTCAGAGAAGTCCTAAATAATTGAGTTTTCTGAGACCAGCCTTGGTTAATGGTACATAGTTGTTAGTTTCTAGGTGACATAGTTTCTGAGTGACACAATTACCTCCCACTGTGCCTCAGCTTTCAGCCAAGAAGTATTAAAAGTTACAGCAGGATTCATCTACCCTGTGGGAAATTAAGCATAAATCTGTTATAATAAAAGGCAACATAGCTGGGTATAGCGGCACATGCCTGTAATCTCTGAATTTGGGAGGCTTAGGCTAAGGATGACTTTGAGTTTGAGGCCAGCCAGGGCCTTCTGAGATGCTGTTTAAAAAAAAAAAAAAGCAACATAATAAAAGGAAGGGCAAGGACTAACTTCCTATCAAGGTAGCCATCAAGGCTTGCCTTGGTAATTGCAGAAAATGATCAGCAGCTGAGTTAACCAAGGATCATGAGCAAAGATGAAGTGGGCAGAGAAAGCCAGGCAATGGCCCTGACTAAGTCCCTTTTTAAACCAGTCATGGTGATGCACATCTGTAATTCTACAACTGGAATGGGAGGCTTAGACAGAGTTCCAAGTTTGAAACCAGCCTGGGGTACATTGTGAGTCTCTTGTCTTTAAAAAAGAAAAAGAAAGCAGGTCCATTTCTTAACCATTGAAAGTTGATTGATTAGGGCAAGAAAGGTACAAAAGGAGCTTGGAATATCTTGCTACGCCAGAAAGCAAGACAGCTATTAAATAACCTACTGGGTTTAACAGGACTTAGCTAACTCAAGAGAAAGGCTTCTACTGGCCACAAATGGGGCAATGCAAGTTTTGATAAAGATAATTTCAATGGACTGAAAGTCACCAAGTAAGTTTGAATCCAAGACTTCAGAGTACTTTAAAAAAGTTTTCAGCTGGGCATGGTGACACAAGCCTGCCATTCCAGCACTTGGGAGGCTGACACAGGACTGCTGCAAGTAGAGGCCAGCCTGGGCTGCAAAGTGAATTCAAGACCCGTCAGAACATAGTGAAATCCTATCTCAAAAAGACCAAGAAAAAAGGGCCAGGGATTTAGTTCAGTGGCTCAAGCACTTACCTGGTGAGTGAGAGGTCCTGAGTTTGATTGCTGGTACCCAAAAATAAAGATTTGGAAAAAGACCCCCCAAAAAAGTTAGGGAGACTACTCATTATTTTGGAAACTGGCAAATAAAAAAGAATCAAGTAATTATTCTTGCATCCTTAATAAGTTCCATCTCATGGTACCCAGACAGTTAATGAGGTAAATTTGCTCTTTTGAAAATTTTCTAGAAAATTAAAATATCACTATTTTTGTAATCTGTAGTGAAATAATGGACATGGGCAATGATTATCAAATGGCTGTTTGTAGCAGAGAACCATCGTGTACCTCCTGACTGATGTACCCAACACCACTTATGAACCACTCTTGAAAAATAAAAGTTTTATTTTTAAAGAGGAGAAAACCTCACAAAATTTCAGAACAAGACAGTAGGGGAGTAACAATTGTTTAACACATTACATGTTGTCATCTTTGCATTGTTACTCTGAGTACAGGATGTCCAGACCGGCAGTTAGCTGTCCAAACAATATTAGACACCCTCTTCTCAATGAGATGAGAGAAACTAGTAGTGTAACCATCTTATCTACCTGTGTATGTACAATTTGTTTTTATTTTTAAGAGGATAAAATAGAATAAAACTAATCAAAACAAACCAGTGTAAGCAATACAGGACTTCAGAACATTACAAAATCAATAATAATTACGATAATGCCTTCTGATGTCATCAAAATAGCTGCAGATAACTTCGGACATAGTAAAAGTCAAACAGAGCAGAATAGAATAGAAACAATAAAAACAATGATGAATGCAGTAAAAGACTTCAAAACAGGCCAACAGTAAATCCAAAATTGCTACCATAATATATCTTGCTATCTTTAAAAGAACTACTCCTGCCATAATCAAACAAAAGAAAATCCAATCCAACAAAACAATGGAAATATGACTTCAAAACAAGATCATAGGGAATGAACAATGGCTACAACTCTCAGAAGGAAATCCCTCCTACTAGATGCCACTCTACCTACCACTATCCTCTGAACCTATGATCAGACCCCTGCAATGTCATGAAACACCAAAGCACCGCAGGCATCCAATTGCATTTCACCTCCACAGCTATCATCGCAGCCTGTGTTTCTCCAGATAAGCTGGTCACTTATGGGGGAGGGGGGCTAAAGGGAGTTGGTACTTCTTGTTTGTCAGCCTGTGTACCAGAAGGGGCTGGGATTTGGCTGTTCCCAGTCCAGTGGTGGCCCCGCATGGCGCTGGTTCCCAGACTGGGCTTGCTTGCTGGTGTGGCCTTGCTCTCCCTTCCCTCCAAATCCTCGAATGGCACTGACTCACAGGGAGAGGCTTGGGTGTGGCTGATCCCAGCGGTGGCCTGTACATGGCTTCTTGTGTGTGCATAATTTTGCTTTTCCCTTCTTTTCTCCTTTCCCTCATCTGTTTTTGTTTCTTCCCAGAAAAATAAAATTTAAAAATATGAATCTGATGGTGTGTCTAGCTCTTATTATTAATTTACCAAAAAATAAAGTGCCACATATAAATGTGATGGAGACACAATTAGAAAAATGTATAATGAGAAATCCATAAAAAAAACTTAGTTTCACTGAGACTTCACAATGAAAATAGGTGACTAGAGATGGAGGGGAAAAAAAGATGGATGGGGAAGGAAGCGGGAAAGAAAGAAACAGTTGTAGAAGACACTGAAAGTATGACATCTAATTCTACATATATGAGTCCTGCTTGAATCCTGATTCAAAGCTACACACTTATAAGACAACAGAAAATATTAAACATTAATTGAATATTTGAAGGAATTAAGGAACAACTTCGTTTTTATAGGTGTGCAGCAGAGATGCATTTGGAAGTTTTTTTTTTTTTTTGTCTTTTTCCTTTTTATTGGTACTAGGGATCGAACTCATGACCGCACACTTGCAAGGCAGGTGCTTATGCCACTGAGCTAAACCCCCAGCCCCATATTTGAAAGTATTTTTAAGGATGAAATGACATGATGTGAGCTGGGTGTGGTGGTGCATTCCTATAATCCCAGCACTCGGGAGGCTGAGGCAGGAGGATCATTGCAAGTTCGAGACCAGCTTGGGATACAAAGTGAGCTCAAGGCCAGCCTGAACTGCACAGTGAGACCTTGTCTCAAAAAAAAAAAAAAAAAAAAAAAAAAAAAAAAAAAAACCCACAGAAAGAAAGAAAGAAAGAACATGATGTAGGAGACTCTAAATGTTCTTAAATAGATATAAAGGAAGGAAGGTTGGCCATGAGTCTGCTGTCTTTGAAGCTGGATTTGCTGAAGTCAGGTGATAAGCACCAGATAGATTACCATTTTGTTCATTTAAAAGTCTGTGTTATTAAAGGCTTAAAAACCTCCCTCCTCAGGAAGTTCTTCTTTCACAGACCACCCTAGCTAAGGTAGCCGAGTTTGCCCCATGCTGGTTAGCGTAACACCCTACTGCTTCATGGACTTAGGTCAGTGTTGCTGTATGTATTCATGAGTTTATTTCTATCTGCTACAATTTAGTTTCCACAAGAATAAAAGTTTCTCTGTTTGCTGCCGACCCTCTGGGGTTGTGGTAGCATCCAAAGGTACTTAATAAAATAAACGTTTGTTCCCTGGAAGAACAGATGCATAGAAGGGAAAAAGCTGGTTAAAGGGCAGAAACACATGCTAGACAAGTACTAACAAAGAAACATATTTGTAACAGTACCCTCCCCAAAGTTACCAGAAAAGAAAGGGAGATTTAAATAAAGCACTGTGGCTTTTTTAGCTGTCTCTCCAACCTTCTGAGAAAAATAAACAGGATTCATAATTGTTATTAGCCACAAACTCTTTCTTTGAATAAAAATAATTCAATGTGTAAAACATGACAGCCAAAGCAGATTTATTGCTATAGTTTAGTCTCAAAAAAATAAAAATAAAAATAAAAATAAAATATCATCCAGTGGTTATGAGGAATCGAGGAAAACCTGTCCCAGCAACGCCAGCTTAGAGGTAAAGGGCTGACTGGGGCAGCTGAGAAGTGAGGTTTTCTGCTTCGCCGGCTTCTCCCTGGGCTCGTCAGGAGAGGACAGTGTTCCAGGCCCTGCCGGGGGTGCCCAGGGCCCCGAACTCACTGTCTTCTTCTGGAATCCTGACCTACTCCGTTTGAGAGAATAGAATTCCCTCATCAAGTCTTCCACTTCCCCCTGCTCCTCCTTCAGTCTCCGGCAACAGTGCAGGGCGGCAGGGTCGATGGGATGAGCTTCTGTGTTGAAGATGTAGCCCCCAGCCCCGAGGATGCACTCCCCATAGGGGGTCATCACGGCATCGAAGGTGGAGCCATTGTTGTGGATAAAATTGGTGGGGTCAAACAGAAGGTAGAGGTATTTCACAGTCTCGGCCAGGAAGAAGGACTCCATGCGGTTGTCAAGCTTGTGGTCTCGGAGATCTTTGATCTGCCCAGGGGAGAGAGCGAGTCAGAGCAGCACAGCAGTGAGGGTTCCTGGCTGAATCACTCAGCCTCTCAGAGCCCCGCTCCTTTCTAAGCCACTGTCATCTCTCACCTGGACCATCACAACTGCTTCCAACAGACTTCCTGCTGCCCACCAAACTTGTGATATGTTTACTGTCAGTCACCTTCTTCTCATCCCCCTGTGTCAACACCTCACTTCACCAAGGCTAAAAGCCCAAGCCTGTGACTCCTCATGACTCGGCCCTGCTCCCTCCCTGGTCAGTCACCTCTGGAGTCCTTGCTATAGCAGCTCCAGCCACTTGGCCTTCCCATTTCTGAGCTGGCAGGAATCCGCTGAGGTGCTGTCCCCTCAGTTTGCAGTACTCTTCCTCCAGGTCCACCCTCTCTCCCCACTTTCTGTCCCCTCCTTCCTCCTTTCCTTCCTCACACACCTCCCTCACTTTCTTCAGGTTTCTGCTCAAATACTGCCTTCCCAGAGAGACCTTCCTTCCCTTTCCTCACAACAGGACAATCTCCTATTCCTTTTACACTACAGTTTTCTGACTATTAACTATCACAGAATATTCCATCATCAAAATGCACCATCAGTGCTCGCTTCGGCAGTAACAATATACAAAATGCACCATCATTTGCTTGGCTAATCCTCAACAGGCATTGAGATGGTCACCAAGTTTTTCCTATTATAAACAACAAGAGTCTAAGAACATTTCAGCTAAGTTTATAGGCATAGGGGAGTAAGGTAATTTGCTACAAATATTTTTAGTCTCTCCAAATCAGCAGTATTATTTAAATAAAACTATACTCCTCAGTGGACATCTATCTTACATTTAAAAATGTGGCTCAAATATGGACTTGATGCACTGCATTCAATTCCTGACCTGTTTGGCAAAGATCCGATGCCTGTTCCCATCATGCACCCTGGAGGCTTCCAAAGAGCTCTGCTTTCATGGAAACAAGCCTTGCATTCCCAAGAAGGCCCCAGTGGACCTGTTACTTCGGTTTTTCACAGAACACACTTTGGAAACTAAAACATATCACCGCTGTATTTTCCTCTATACACACGAGTCTTCTCTTTCAAAATATGGATTGTATTTTATTTAGAGAATATTACAAATTTTGCATAAGTATTTTTCCTGTTTTTTTTTTTTAAATCCTACATCCTAACAAGAACTCTGTAGACTTCTCAGGAAATTTTCTTTCATACTTATTTTCTTACATATCTGTTGCTAAGTGTCCGTAATGACAGTTTATTAATATCTTGTCTGCTTGGGTCCCATAAGGATATGTCCTGGCTCTCACTCTTGACCCTTTTTCAATCCACTCCCTAGAGTGGCCAGAGTGACATTTCTAAAATTCAAATCAGATCCCAGCATTGTGGTAGGTCCTCCCATGGCTTCTCACTACACAGTGACCCAAACCCAACTTTCTCACGGCTTACGCGAGGCCCTCTCTGACCAGCCCCTGCTTACTTCTGAAGCTTCCTCTTCCCTGCTTCCTTCTTGCTCAATCTACCCCATCACATTGGCCTCCCTTCATCTCCCAGACACACTTCTTTGTCTCTCCCACTTAAGTGTGAGTCCCATGGGAACACAGCTTGCTATTTCCCTGTGACTGTAACCCTGGGGCCCAGCACACGTCCTACACGCTTAAGACATCTGATAGCACCTGTTACACTAATAGGGCCATTTTGTTAAGAGGACCTGGATTTGAATGCAGGAATATGCGGCCCTGGATTTCTCTTTCTTAGTTTTTCTGACATAGGGTCTTATTGTATAGCCCAGGCTGGCCTCAAACTCAACGCAATTTCTGTCTTAGCCTCCCAAATAATAGTACATGCAGATGCCACTACGCCCAGCTGGATTTTTCTTTTTTAAAAACCATTTTATACAAATTCACCTTGCAAAGTTGCCTACCTAATGAGAATAAGGATCTCAAGTACAGGGAATAGCAAGGGCCCGGGATCATGACTAACCCTAAATTGCCTCTTCCAGCATATGTGACCTTTGGCAAGGCTCTTAGCTTCTCTGTTCATTAATTTAAGTCCATCTCCAAGGTCCCCTCCTTGGGGGTGGGGGGGGCTACCAGTCTAGCACTGCCAACACCCTACCCTTGAAGAGGCTCTTCAGCGGTAAGTGAGCTGACGGCCCAACACTTGGGTCCCTGAAACACTTACCGTGGCAAATCCGCACTCCACCTTGCTGATTTTTTCAATGGACTCCACAGCATCTCTTCCAAGTTCCAGGAGGGTGGGGTCGCCCGTGGCACGGTAGAGGTACATCGCACTCTCAATGAGCTCTGCAAAGGCCAAAGCACACTTTCCTCACTCAGGGGCTGAGCAGACCTGGCTTGGGGCCCAATCAGGCAGGGACTCCTCCCTTTCATACACTGTCCATAGGCCCCACCTAAGAGGAATATGAGGTATCTCACCCAGTGCTGGGTTTTCAGAGCCAACACGCCCAAAGTCCAAAGCTTGGGGACCATTGTAAGCATAAGGAGGCTACAGTCTGTTTCCTAATCCTTGTTCCCTCCTTCATCCTTAGTGACAGAATCTCTGACTTCAGCCAAGCCATGGCTGCCTAGATTAACAATTCCCCAGAGCTAGGTGAGATTGGGGGTACCATGGAGAGCCACATATACCCAGAATATGAGACAGAAGCACATTTCTTTCTTTTGGTTTTTGAGCCGAACTCATTATGTAGTTTAGGCTGGTCTCAAACTATGTAGCCCAGGCTGCAGCTGAACTCACAGCAATCCTCCTGCCTCAGACAATGGAGTGCTGGGTTTACAGGTGTGCAACACCACACCCATACATTTTTTTTTTTGTACCCACCTGGAATTGAACTTAGGACCTCTCCCTTCCCGGGCAGGTGCTGTGCCCCTGTGCTATATCCCTGGCCAAGAAATGTATCTCTGACTCAATTAAGCTATTTTCTTCTGCCATTCACAGCTTAACCTAATCCTAAATAGCTTAAAAGAAGAGTATGAGCTTGGCATTCTATGGCCCTTGCACAGATAGGATTGACAAAAGGATGAAGGTAAGAAACTCGAGTGTCAACTTTCAGTCTAGCAAAGACACAGTCATTGGTCATTGTGTCCCAAATAAGATGAGTGCACCGCCCTATTCTACCCCACAACTGAAGTGTGAAGGAAAGACACAAGCCCTATTTTAAGGTGACTATTAGCTAAGAGCAGTGGGTCCTGATGAGGATATTTCTCTGAAAAAGGGGGAAATGTGTTTATTGCTTTCAAACATCTGTAGGACTGTAAAGGACTGTAAAGAAAAGAAAGTTTGGACTATCTCCTAAAGCCGGCTCAGTGGGGAGAACTGACGGCTCCATATGCCTTCCTCCTTTGTCACCACTCTCCCCCAACCCCACCATCTGCCCTCATCTCCTACTTCCTTATTTCTTCCTGGTCTTGGTCAATGATTCTCTGTCTTCTGATATAAGACTGAAAACTCCTCTTACTTTGGAGAAAAGGGCCATTGCCCTATTCTGTTCTACTTCTTCTTCCCAGTGCTCCGGGGCTCTGGACCAGTGCTGATCCACTGCTCGTGCTCTAAGATGCATACCAGGCACATTTCCTGGCCGACGAGCACAGACAGAAAAGACAGCGCTCTGTGGAAAGCCATGCTTCTGCGTTCTGCCGCAGGCCAGGTCAAGGCCAGCCTGTTTTCTCACCATCACGGGTACGCTGCCTATTACTTTACTTGCTCACATATCACACAGCCCATCCTTTGGAGGACAACAGTCCAAAGTTTTGATAGGACTTCGGGAGGTAAAGACCTTCAGAAGCCTTTATGCCAGAGCTGTGCTCCCAAACTTGCACCACAGCACAGCCCACTGGCCAGTCTAACCAGAGAGCAATATACCATCTCCCCTGTGCTGCTGTCTTGGAAAGGAAGGGTGACTGGACTAAGGCACTTCTAGATTCCTGGCAATAGTGCCTTGTTTTCCATCAGGACCTTCCTGCCAGCACGTCCTGCAGGCTGCCACTGTAAGTGAAGAGCTCCCTGTGACTGGGGCCGCCGGAGGAAGCTTTGAACTGCAGGACCTTTCATGTTCCTCTAACCTTGACACTGCATGAGCCCATATTTAGGCTCAAACTCTGATCTTCATCTTATCTACTGGTAACATTAGATCACTAGAGATGACTGATGCTTCTCTTAGAGTTTCCTTTAAAAAAAAAAAAATGCTATGAGCCATCTATGGCAGTGCATACCTGTAATCCTAAAACTGGGAGGGCTGAGGTAGGGGGATCATGAGTTCCAGACCTGCCTGAGGTGCATAGTGAGACTCTTGTCTCAAAAAACATTTTTGAAAATAAAGTAAAAACAACAAAAAATGACAATACATGAAACACCAAGAACAGCAACCCTTCAGAATTCTAAAGTGATTAATTTGCCCTGTGTAACTTGTTCACCCCGGTGAAGGTGAAAAGGCCCAAGAAGGCCTGTCCCATGGTTCGAAGATGTTAATTTAAAAACTATCCTGGTGTGGGGGAACCCATGCACCGACTAAGCTTCCAGCCTCTGACCCCTCTTTCCGTCTCTCCTCACAGGCTGTTCGCTTTCCTGCAGTAAATCAGAGGACACCAAGGCTGGCAGGGAACTGAGGCAGAGTCTTATGTGTGGACCCTCTGAATCTGAGCTGCCACTGGAGAAGGAAAAGATGAGGGTGCTAAGGCCTGCCCCATAACTCTGCTATTCCGTACAACGGAAGCGTTATCTACTTGGCCCATCTGTGGCAGTTTGCCTGCACTGAAATCTAAAAGCAGTAAGCTGATGTTTTCCTTCTTGTTCACTTTCCTGAGGTTGAAAATAACATGGGATTTAGTTAAGAGACCTGGATTCCAGCCCCAGCCCCTGTGCTTCAGAGGCTGGGCCACTGTGCCTCAGGGTCAATCCCTGGAAATAAGGGGCCAATCAGTGCAAAAAGGAAAACCACCCAGGGCCACTGGATCACATGAGGGAAAAACCTTGCAAGCACTTGGGAGGGATTAGACTATAAGGAACCAGAGCTCACAAGTTGGCCATGGGCCTGAGAGGCTGCTTACCCGGCCGAAGTGGATAACCCTCCCGCTTTTCCACAGTGTACCCCTGAGGAATGTTGTAGAACTCTGGGAGTCCTCCAAACTGCTTCCATACAGTGTAGTAGTTGAGGAAGGTCTTCATGGCATTATCAATGTCCCCAATGAGGCTCTGTGGAAGAGCAATGGTGATTAGATAGAAAATTAGCATAAAAACTCCCAAATACTGGGCGTGGTGTAATTTCAGCATTCAGGGGGCTAAATCAGGAGGATCACCATGAGTTCAAGGTCAGTTTGGGCTACATAGGGAGTTCAAAACCACCCTGAACTACACATTGAGCCCCTCAAACACACACACACACACACACACAATAGATAAAACCCCACATAAAGCTGGTGTCATGCTACACATCCATAATCCCAGCACTCTGGCAGGCTGCAGCAGAAAGATGGCAAGTTTGAGCCCAGCTTGGCAAGTTAGCAGTTTAGCAAGTCTTTGTCTCAAAATTAAAAAGAAATTTAAAAAAATTAAAAAGGGGGGCTGGGGGTTTAGCTCAGCAGCGTAAGCACCTGCCTTGCAAGCAGGCAGTCGTGAGTTCGATCCCTGGTACCGATAAAAAGGAAAAAGACAAAAAAAAAAAAAAATTAAAAAGGGCCAGCGGAAATAGCTCAGTGCAAAGGTCTTAGAATCAATCACCAATAACACAAAAAACAATTAAAACAACAAACAAACAAACTCTATAACTAACATCAGGGCAAAAACAACAAAGCCCCTGCAGACAAAAAAAAAGGTCATCCACTGAACTCTGACTCTGCTATTTATTCTCTGGGTGACCCTGAGCCAGGTAACTTCTTTTAATTTCACCTGTAAAATATAAAATTCAACACTTAACCTTACACTTTGTTGGGAGGAACTGAGTCTATACATTACGTCCCAGAACCTTTACAATGTTAATTACTAGCAGTTCTTTAATTCAGCCAGCTGCTTCAGAACTCTAATAGTAGATGGGCATGATGGTGCATGCCTGTAATCCCAGGACTCAGAAGGCAAAGGCAGGAGGATTGACGTAAGTTCAAGGCCAGCCTGAAATACACAGTGAGATCTTCTCTCAAAAAAAAAGAAAAAAGAAAAAAAGAAAGAAAAAGAGAAAGGGGGAAGAGAGAGAGAGAGAGAGACAGAGAGAGAGAGAGAGAGAGAGAGAGAGAGAGAGAGAGAGAGACAGAGAGAGAGAGAGAGAGGCCAGCCTAGATTATATAGAGTTTAAGACCATCCTGAACTACTTAGCAAGATCCAGTCTCAAAAAAGGAAGGGGGGGGGGGAGAGGACTAAGACTAACAAAAAGTTTATGTTAAGTCTCATTCTCATTCCACACCCTTCAAAAGATAACCATTTTATTATATAACTTTCCAGAGTTTCTCCAGAAAAATGTACACAACTACATTATTTTCCCTATGCTATACATATCCATTAGATACACTTTCCTTAAGTACATAAATTATATGCAGAATGCCTCCTCCTATTTATATAGTTGCATAGCGTTCTGTTGCTTAGACTACAATTCAACCAATTCCCTATAAATAGCAATAGATTTGGTTCCCATCTTTTGCCATTCATTATAACAATCAACGCTGTGTTAAACACTTCTATACATATTGCTTCAGATACATGCAAAGAACATTGGTAAGATCAACTTCCAGAATTATGGTAGCTGGTTCACAGCATATGTATTAATGTTAAGTCTACATAAAGGATCGTTTACCTAAGAAGTTTTGAAAAAACTCCTTAAGAATTTTTTTAAAAAAATGTTATCACCTCTGATTTACTCATAATATTGTAGTTCAACAGCAATATTCCTTTATACTTCCTTGGTTTTTGTTCTTTATGTAAAAAATGAGTTTATGTATTAATTTTAAAATTAAAGATATCTAATAATCCATTCCATTCAAATACAGGCATAGCTGAGTGGAGTGGCAGCACACAACTGTAATCTCAGCACTCAAGGGGTTGGAACAGGAGGGTCCTGGAGAGTTCAAGCCAGTCTGGGCTACATAGTGAGTTCAAAGTTAGCCTGAACTACACAATGAGATCTTGTCTCAAAAAAATAGAAACAAAAAAATAAATAAAATATAAACCTTTATTTAGTCCTCACTAATGCTTACCATTGAGCATTTAAAGTATTTTTAGTTTGGCTTTGCCATAAGCTTTGCTGCTGAGAATATACATACATAGTTTTTTTTATTTTTTGTTTTTGAGACAGCATCTCACTATGTAGCCTAGACTGGCCTTGAACTTACCATGATCCTCTTGCCACAGATCGCCACATCAGGTAAGATACATCTATAGTTCGTATCTTTTGGACTAGCATGATTTTCTTGAGGAATAAGCACAGCATGGAAACACACACAGGTCTAACGGGTGTGGTTAGGTCTTAGGACAAGGGTTTCCTGGGGGAAAACAGTCACAAAGAGTTTAAAGGAAACGGATTGCCAGATTCTCAACTTTCCTAAAATAGTTCTGCCCGAAAACAGGTTTTGTGTTTGCCACACAAAGGCAGGCGCCTCTCATCCTCACAATTGTCCTCTTCCCATTGAAGGCAGACAGTCTCCAAAAGAAGTGCTAAATGTTGCCCTGGGGTAGAAAAACTTCTGAGCACCAACCCAGGCTAAATTTAAAATTAGTAGAAGTGTAAAATATAAATGACTATAGGGGGCTGGGGATTTAGCTCAGTGGCATAAGCGCCTGCCTTGCAAGCAGGCAGTCGTGAGTTCCATCCCCAGTACCAATAAAAAGGAAAAAGAAAAAAAAAAAAATATATATATATATACATATATAAATGACTATAGCCAATGAGTAGCAAATTCTTTTGCAAATTAGATGATTTCTACTTCTCTGCTTTCAAAAAACTGAAAGAGGAACTGGTTGTCAAGAAAGAGATCATTAAAAATAATTTTTTTCTCAGGAGGCTGAGGCAGAAGGATCACTGAGAGTTCCAGGTCAGCCTGGGCTATGAAGTAAATTCAAGGCCAGTCTGAACCACACAGTAAAACTGTCTCAAAAAGACAAAAAAAAAAAAAAAAATTTTTTATGAAAGATAATTTTAACTATAAAAAGGCTGAATCATAGGATATTGCCATTTCTGTAGATCAAGAGGGTCTGAAGGCTAGCAATTTTATATGATTCAGTCTATATTCTTTTTTTTTTTTTTTTTTTTTTTATCGGTACCGGGGATCGAACTCACAACCACGTGCTTGCAAGGCAGGCACTTTTGCAGATGAGCTAAATTCCCAGCCCCTATATGATTCAGTCTAATAATCGAATGATTTTCAAGAACTGAATATTGCTATAATCAAATGTTTTCCATTTCCACCTATTTATGTATATGCGTAAGACTCCTCAGCATTCACATTTAAAACAATAAAAGCTGGGCATGGTGACACATGCCTAGAATCCCAGTACTCAGGAGACTAAGGCAGGAGGATCACTGTGAGTTCAGGCAGGGCCAGCCTTAACTGCACTGTGAGACCATCTCAAAAAGTCAGTAAATCCAAATCTATTTTATTTCAAGGAGAAGAAAAAGAAGAAAAACCCACACAGGAAGAGGCTTGGTAGTAGAAGCAGCAATGTGTTTGGCTTTGTGTATGCTATTCCTTGTATGTGAAATAAAATATTTTATTGATATGTCATATGGAAATTAGTTTTTAAAAAACTTGTTCAAATAATTTGTTTTGTAAAAAAATCAATAAATCAATAGATCAGTGAAAAATAAAAGAGATACCTATTCCCATTTTAGTAGTAAGTTATTATTCACACCTAAGTACATGAACTAATTAAAAACAAAAACATTCTACATATCACTAAGAAATGTATTTCCAATAAATTTATTTTTAAGGTTTTTGTTGTTTTGTTTTGTTTTATTTGAGACAGAGTCTTACTACATCATTCAAGCTGGACTTGAGCTCACTGTGGTCTTCCTGCCTCAGCATCCTGAGTGCTGGAATTAATGTCATTTTCATCAGCTACATACTAATATACAATAACTAAATCCCCCCAAAATTTTAACACTCAGCTTATGATCACAGGAAATTTTAAAACACTTTGAGTTTCTGTTACATAATTTTTGTTAACAAAACATAAGATAGTTTGATCAATAAAATGCTCTTAACATAAAACAAAATAGGAGAAATACTATCGAGGGATTAGAATGGAAATGAGTTCAGAGGAAAGAAGAAAGATATACAACAATTTATACTCTGATTAAAAACATTTTCCAAAACTCATATAAGTAACAAATTTAAAGACCTTACAAAAGATAGATCAATATTTAATATTATCAACAACTTCTCTCTGTGTCTGTTTCTCCATTTGTAGTAGAAGAGGATTGGTTAAAAGTACACAATTGGGGATTAGTTAAAGCAACTGCAGTTTATCTACACAATGGACAGGAGCGAGACCTAAAATAAAACTAAAAAGACCAATCCATGTATCACTAAACAGCAACCTCCAAAATTTAGTCTGCGAAAGTAAAAGCTTCCAAAGGATAACATACATTTCTACCTATTTAAAGAAAATGAGGGCTAGGTGTGCTGGGCACACACTTATATTCCAGCACTCAGGAGGCTGAGGTAGGAGGATCGCAGGAGTTCCTTGGGCTACACAGTGAGTTCAAGGCCAGCCTAAAGTACAAAGCAAGGCTGTCTCAAAACAAAAACCAAAAGAGAAAAAAAAAAAAAAAAGAAAAGAAATGAAGGATATAAAAATATACATATTTAAGTCTATGAATTTTTGTAAAAATACACAGAAAGCTGAGAACTAAGGCTACATGGGGCACAGGCGTAAGGATATGGGCTCCATATTCACTTCTTCCTGCCTTTATTCATGTGATTTTAAAATATATTACTAAAAAAATTTTTTTAAAAATACAATAAAATGTATTATTGTCTACCACATTACTATCTTTTCTTAAAAAAAAAATACAAAAAGTGTTTAAACCCATCTACATTACAAAACGTTTTGGTACATGAAATACTCAGCATACTGAGGGAGCAGCTTAGATGGGCTCTCGGGTCCCTTCCAGCTGTGACTCTGTCAGATTGTGTAGGGAAAAACGCTAGTGGTGGGCAGAGGAGGCTAGTGCAGGGCAGTGCCACGTGCCTGCAGTCCCAGCTACTCAGGATGGGAGGATCGCTGGAGCCCAGGTGTCCAAGTCCAGCCTGGGTAACATAGCAAGAGCCATCTCAAAAAGACAAAAAGAAAAAGATTTACATAACTGCAGTAGTCATCGCTGCCTGGGCTGGACAGACGCCATGTACCAAATCCTAAGTGGAATGACATTCCTCTGCAAAGTGGACACTCAGTGCCTGGCACCGTAATACCCACCTTGGGAAATCTGGTTTGGCAGAATCATGAATGTACCTAATTCACTCTAGGTTTCTCTTCCAACCCCAACCCTTGCCCCCTAAAAGTATTCAAGTAACTAAAGTTACCTGTTTGACTTACATATCAGAATACGCTTGCTTTGCCATTTCATAGAAAAAATGACCACCCTCTCTCACTGTTCCTACCTGAAGACCTGGCCAATAGGCCTCCAAAGACTGGAAGACGGGCATGGACACAGTCCCCTTGTACATCTGCACCCACAGGTACCAGTCACCGAAGCGCGTGTAATTCCGGATGGCCTTGTTATACTCTGCATCATGGAAAAAGGGGCAACAGACATGTGAGTGGCTGATGAGACAAAAGGCAGCCATGACATCGAGCTTCCAGAGCTTACACTCTGGGGAGATCAGTGATGATCTAGCTTCCACAAGGCCTAGATGCAATATAGAAAGCAGACTAGAAAGGATCACAGGTTCTAGAATCAGACTTCCAGCCTCACGTTACAGCTTTGGCTTTAATGTTGCTAGATCTGACCTTGGGCAAGTTTCTCCGTCTTAGGCCTCACTTTTATTATCTGTTAAATTGGGAAAGTAATGTTATGGACCTAGTGGGATTGGTCAGCGAATCTATTCACTCAACGAGCATTCAGATGTTCAGTGATCAACAAGACAAAGTCCAGCCCACATGGAGCAGATCTTCCTCTGGGAACTTGAACATATTCCTCTTCCCTGTGTTATAAACTGTGAGGTCTGGGATTTTGTTTTCTTCATTGCAGAATTCCCAATGCTTCCAGGCAGGGTGGTGCACAACCGTAATCCCAACACTCAGGGAACCAAGGCAGAAGGATAGTTGTGAGTTGAGGCCAGTTTGGATTACAGTGAGACTCTGTCTCCAAAAAAAAAAGACTTCCAAACACTATCAGAGTGCATAATAATTAAATATACACAATTATCTGAATGAACAAAACACAAAATATGCATAACAATAAATAGGATAATCTCAAAAAGTGTTATGAGGATTAAATGAAACAGTCCATGTTCAGAGCCTGGCATGGCACATCAATGGCACCCAATAAATATTTGCTGATTAAATGAATAGTAGCTGTAGTTATTATTATTAGCTGCTCAACAGCTCCCAAGATCACTGGTATGTGAGGGCCTATCAGCTAAATGTATTTATTCAACACACATTCATCTATTATCTACCTCACACAAAGGTCTGGGCAAACTACGGAAATGACTAAGGCATGGATTCTGCTCTGAACTGTACAGCTGTCATTGCTGATGATGGCTGACTCCAGGAAAGATGTCAAAGGTCCTAAACTCTACAAAAGAATCACACCATTTCCTGGGTAAAGTGATACTTCAACTGGACTTTGAAGGATAAACAGAATTTGAACACATGAAGACAGGAAAGAAGATATTCCAGACAAAGGAAACTCCATGTGCAATGGCCAGGAGATAAGAAATCCAGGCCAGGAACAGGGAACACAGAGAGGCTTAGGTGGCTCTTGTAAGATGCAATGGGCATCAAGTGGGCCATGTGGACTCATGCTGGCACGGAAAGCAGACTCAGATATTCTGAATTGACTTTGCACGCATTTGGGAGTGACTTGAAGTTTACAAATAAACCACTCATCAACATGAAGTCAGTCAAGTGTGGCACATGCGTATAATCCTAGCACTTCAGGAGGCCGAGGCAAGGATCACACAAGTTCTAAGCCATCCTGGGTTACACAGTGAGTTCAACACCAGCCAGAACTACACAGTAAGACACCATCTCAAATAAAGAAAAACAAAACAAAAAACCAGGGAAAGTCATTAAAAGCCCCCTTATCCTGCCCTTTTTACCTAGGAACATGGCCATGAGTTCCTTGTCCTGAAGCAGGATGGCTCCTTTCACCAGGTACTCAAAATAGGAGTCAACACCAGCTCCAATACCCGCATCCTGGGCCACCCACTTGCCTGTGAGCACATCAATGTGGTTGCCAACCTGGGAAAGAGATATAGTGTCAAGGCCAACAAAGGGTCAGCGCTCACCCTTCCCAACATCCCCTGCCTGCCCAGTGAGATGCGAGACAGGCACCCGAGTGCTTCCTGGAGACTCTCAGCTATGGAGGAGGTGGGTCAATGTCAGCCTTCTAGCACATTTGTACAGTGGACATGCTTCTCATGCACATTTATGAGGATTTAATTACACATGCTGTGCAAAAAATGAGGAAGAAAAATGATTTGGAGTGTTTATACCCTGCCTAGAGCGTGAGATGAGACAAGAACTTGCTGTTCCCACAATCTGTCTCGACTTTAGAGCTCAGAGCTTGTGATCCCAGTGTGTAAAGACATGAGACATACTTCCTACATTTCCAGAAACTGACTCCAGAGGGATACCCTGGAAGCTGATAGAGTACATGTTTCTAAAGAAAGGAACTGATAGCTAGGCAACAGGGATCCAAGGGGACTTTGCCAAAGTCACTGAGTTTTTGTTTTGTTTTTGTATTTTTTCACTTTTGAGCAACATGATTATCATCTTTTTAAAATAGATATTAAAATACTTAAAGGAAGATGTGCTTTTCATATTGCATGGGCTGTTTATTTGGTATTCAGTCAAAAAGAAATGGCTAATGGTTCAGTGTTCATTTGGGTTCCCCAGGGGCAGACCCCAGCGAAGACTGAAAGTAGCTGATGTAGAAGGTCAGTTTCTGGAAATACCAGTAGAGGAGAAGGCATAAGACCAGGAAGGGAAGACAGCCCATATGAGTGAGTTGAGGGGGGCGGTTCGAGCAAGTTTCTGCCATGGCACTGGAGTTGAGTCCTGCTGGGAGCTCAGGGATTCACACAGGGCAATATTCCCCAAGGTGAGACGGGCGGGTGCAGGAAGATGGAATATGCATCCATAAACTCCTATCTGTATCAGTCCCTGGTTGGGAATTGCTCATGAGTAACATTAAATTCCTGTCTTCCAGTCAAATGCAATCAGAGAAGGCTCCAAGCACCAGAGAAGGCCCACAGGCCAAGTGACATGGGTGATGGCAGTTGACAGACAGGTCAGGGTGCAAAGAAATGGGAAGGTTCAAAAGGCTATGGGCTGGGTACCGACAGGGTCCACTGCAGGTCTCTAGAGTGCCACCTTCTAAGGGATCTGTAAAGATTCCTCACATAATCCCTGCTTTTCAAGCTGACCTAGCGCAGGGCTCCACATAGAATGTGCCTAATACATGGATTATTTTGAAACAGTTTTTAGGAGTCATAATGACTAAGCAAAGGAAGTACTGATACATTCACATTACTGCTGAAGTAACTGAGAACCAGAGAGGTTAAGCAACTTCCCTACAGGCATACATACGACCCTAACTTAATTAGCCAGGAATCATGTTTCCTGAGAAAAGCTATTCAACATCTCTCTCTCACCACTGATGTTCAGAGAAAGCATCTAACCAATGCACAAAGACCCGAAACATTTGGGCCAGGTAGGTTAATGAGCCACGGGGCAACAAGCACATGACTGCTCCCTAGAAATCAGAGAAACTTGAGGCTCAGTGCTCAACACAGACCCTGCTCCCTGCTGTGGGTTGGGCTCTTAGGTTCTCTTTGCTTCTGTGCCCAAACATGAAAAGGGACTTGGCCTACTTTTAGTGCCCTGGGGCCAAGTCCTGGGCTACTCCAGAGGTTGCCCTGCATTTTTCTGGGCTTGACTATAACTAGATGCTCAGAGCCCTGGACCTCTTGGCTCACAGCCCAGAGCCCCAGGTGGCAGACTTGACTCACGCAGGAAGGGTAGTGGCCAACCTACCAGCCCAATATCGGATCGGCTCTCCCACAGGCGCATCAGGGCCACTCTGGCCACATCCTCAAACACAGGGTCTCCAGTGAGGCTGCTCAAGGTGGCAAATTCCACGATAAAGGTTCCGATTCCTGCTGTACAGGTGACAGGGGTCTCTCCTGGGTTCACGCCATGCAGCAGGTTCACCGTTCCATACGGCATCCCAGTGGGGGTCTGAAAGGCTAACCAATTAAAAACTTATCACTCCAGATAGGCCAGGAAGTAGGGATGGTTTTGACACAGGCCCAAAGCTTGAGATGTTGGCCAGCACGTTCTTCTTTTTCTTTTGGGTGATCTGCTAGAGTCTGAGCCACAGAAGGATAAACGTCACAATGGCAGAGCCTTTAGCAGCCACCTAACCCTGAACACTGCTCTGCCTGACCCTTGGGTTCCTTCCAATGATGAAGGCATATGGAGGCAGCCATGCTTCAGGTTGCCACACCCCACACAGCTCACCTCAGCTAGAGTGAATCTACTTTTACTTTATTTTTTTTACACTATGCCCTCTGAGGCCAGGCAGGAAACTCAGTATGAAGCAGACAAGGCTTAAGCTGTAGAAGTAGGGGTGTCTGTGGCACACAGACAAGAACATGCTGCACTGGCAGCTGATCACTGTACTCGGGACAGAGCACAGGGCCTCGTGCACCTGGCTAAGCCCTCATCACTGAGCAACATTCCTGGCCCTTATTTAAATTTTATTTTGAGACACAGTCTCACTAAATTGCCCAGGTTGGACTTAAATTTATGATCCTCTGCCCTTAGCCTCCCAAGTAGCCGGGATTATAGGTGTGTGCCACCATGCCCTGCCACTCATAGACTTCTTAAAGTATCATTCTGATCAAATAAACAGATCAGCAGATCCTACTTAGTTTCAAAGGAGCCATCTGACATTCCTGTTTCTCATAAAGAGTTTAAGGGCAAAATTATTTTTAAAAGAAAGAAAAAATATAAACCACTAAACCCCTGATAAGGTATGACCCCTAATTTATAGCCTAGGAAAATCATGGCTGTAAACTGATTGAGCCAAAGGTTATGCAGCAGCGTCAAACTGTGCCAAGCCAGTAATGCCTGCCCAGACCTCTCACCCTCACCCCAACCCTAGCCCAGCTCTGCCCACCACACCCGGTGCCTTCTGATTCAAGGCAAGAACTCAGCAACCAGTCTGAGATAGAAACTTCCTCTCAGGGCCAAAAGGTTAAACAACTACAGAGGAGTCTGTGCGTCACCAGCTATGAACTAAGCTGTCAAAACTTCCAAGAGCTACAGAGTCCTGCAGACACTATTTGTCAGGCATGAGTGGCAAGCAAGGAAAATGTGAAGTCACAACCAAGAAGGGCTCAAAGGAACATTTTAGAAAAGATAGGAAGTATTAAAAAGAAGGATATTGCTCCTTAATTTTCCTAATACTGCCAATAAATAGTCCATATGATAAGTCCCCCCAGACTACCCCCCCAAAAGAAGAAGAGTAACAAAATCTCCTCCTTTACCTACAGGATAGGTACTGGTGCTTACTTTATAATAACTCAATATGTACTTTTCAATAGGTATATTTTTCAATGCAAATTTTTATAAGTGAAAAAAAAAAAAAAAAAGGAGCAAAAAGGCAGCTTCCTTTAGGGATGACTCACATAGGACATAATGTTTGCTAGGAGACACTCAGGCCATAAGCCAAGGGTTATGAGTGAGACCCTGAATCCAGCAAACCTGCCTGCCTTGGTTCTCCCCAAGGATGAGCCAAGGGCTGCACACAGGGGATGAGTACAGGAGATGGCCAAGGAGTAGGGGAGCACACACTATGATGTGTTTGGGTGTGAGCAGCCCTTGGATCTCCACCCCACTCTGGAGGGAACACAGTGTCCAGCTGACGCTGCTGAGCCCAGAGTGGCTGCCCCACTGGACAAAAACAGTGGGGCTTAGCCTACAGCCCTGGATGCTGCTTAGCCACAAAACAAATTCCTCTCATCTCAACAGCATTTGAGGTTCTCTAAGCACTTTCTCCTGACCCTATTTCAGTCTCCCCAAAACTCACATTGTAGGGAGGAAGGAATTATGGCTTTCATTTGATAGACAGGGCAACTGAATGAAGGAGAGAGAAAATGGCTTGGTCACTGCTGGCTGGCAGAGCCAAGTCTAGAATCTTCGGCTTCTAATGCTCAGAACCACTCTGCCCAGGGGCCTTATTATTTCAGCAGTATGAGGGCCTGAGAAGAATAAAAGGGCTCAATTAAAATAAGGACAAGGGCCATCCACCCACTGGGCTGGTCTTTAGCCATGCCCACAGTTATCAGGTCAGCTGAACCCTTCTGGGTCAGTGCCTAGCAAACCGTTAAGATGCCCTGGACGCTCCAGATTTCTGTGATCAGAACCTAGGGGTAGGAATAGAGCATTTGGGTGACAAAACATCAGGAAATGATTCAGCGTGATCATTCTTGGCTCCAGTGAGGGAAGCAGGACACTAGATTTCACATCTGCCCCATCCCTGTATGGATCTTACCTGGGAGAAGTTTCCGGGCTGCCTCCTCAGCCATCCTCAGGAGAGGTCCTGAACAGGGCCATCCCGCCTCCACTTCTACCCCAGCCTTCTTTGACAACAGATGAGCCGACAGAAGTCCTCCTACCACTGCAGATGGCACAAAATGCAAATGATCACAGTCCTAACGACCAGTGTTTCCCTTGTGTAAATTAAACCTAAACACTGCTGGGTTGGTTCCCCAAGAAAGGGGCTGAAAGAGTCACCCCTTAATTCCTCATAATCCCATGTATTTGTAGACTATAAAGTCCACAAGGTTTTTCTTCTTGGTAGGCCACAAAAACAATGGCCATCTTTAAAGTCTATACTGCATACAAAGCACTAGGTATTGCTGCTCCCTCCTCAGATAAAAATACTAAGTTTTAGAGAGGCAACAGGCAAGACATTGCCCATCTATAATCCCAACACTTTGGGAGGGCGAGGCAAGAGGATCGCTGTGAGTTTGAGGCCAGCCTTGGCTACATGGTGAGTTCAGGTCAGTCTGAGACTATCTCACATAGTGCGATCTTGTCTCAAAAAAAAAAAGAAAGAAAAGATTCAATGAGGCAAAGTAACTTGCCCCAGGCCATTCAACTAGTTGGTGGTAGGGTCAGGTCTACTGACTCCAAAGCTTATGTTCATTCAACTTTGTTACACTGTCTCCCCTCAGCTGTCACATCTGGAGAGAGGAGTATAGTGGTTATTACTTCCCATTAATTTATCTATTTTAACTGATTATGCAATACTTAGGGCTTATAAAAACACATAAAGGTAATGTGTCTGAAATATGGATAACTAGATGTCAGAAATGGCTTTCTGACCAAAAACAAAAACTGGTTTTTTTAAAACTGACCTTGACCTTTAATTTCCCTCTCCTCCTGGTAGAAGGGCAACAAAAAACAAAGGAAGACCTGGCCAAAGTGGGTGTCTGACCAAAGGTCTCTGCATTAGTAGAGCCCTGGAAGGATGACACACTCTGTGTAGGGATGAATTAAAAACAGACCTTGAAAAAGACAAAAATAGTGCTCAAAAGGAAAGAACAACTGGGATAGGGGGAAGTAGAAAAGAAAGAAGGGAAAAGATGTGTGTGCGCGTGCATGTGTGTGTGTATACACAAGATAGATAAGTATACGAGTCTGTTAATTCCACAAAAAGAACAGTTTGTGTTTTCATTGTTTGACTATCTGATCATTTTTTAAAAATTATTTATTTATTTATTTATGTTTTAGGCTAGTCAAGTGAAGCAGTGGGAGTGGAGAAGGAACAAAGAAATCTGTAACTGGTTGTGATCAATTAGTTGTAAACACCACTGCACTCGGACCAGCCTGATCATTTTTTTCATGCCTAAGTCTTTTGTTTTTTTTCTAGTACCAGGGATCAAACTCACAACCTCACATAGGCACTTGTACCACTGAGGTAAATCCCTGGCCAATGCATAAGTCTTCTACTGAACAACTACTTTTAAGATAACAATATGCAATATATTAACTAGTATTAATTTCCTATTTTTTAAAAATTCTATATTGTTTTTATCCTTTTTGTTTTGTTTTTACAATAAAAGAATAGACCCTGCACATCTCACCTAGTACACAAAGGAATATTAGATGCTTCAAATCTGAGTGCCAAGTGAAAGGGAGGGAAAAATAAATAGATGAATAAATATCCCAGAGAATCAGCAATTCTAATCTATTACCCACAAAATCCTGCAGTTTGAATTCACACTATGTGGAAAGTCTAGAAACTCTCAAGCATGTAGCACACAGTAGGTTTTCATAGGTAGTACCTCTAGTGATATGGCAGAAACCATCAAAAACTGTATCTGGAAGAACCTAGGTTCAACCTAGACTTCAAAGAATCTACACGTAAAGTCTAGGAAATGAATGTACAACTAAAAAAGTAAAAATCATAAAACAAACACGGAAACAAAGCATTCTGAGTAATAGCCAAGAGAAACAACAGGAGAACAAGACCAACCAATAGTTCAGATAGTAGAATTATCAGATAAAATAGAAAATAAGTGTCATATGCTTAAAGAAATAAAAAAGGGGTTAGACTATATGAGCAAGCAGGGAGGAACAATAAAAATTATCAAGAATATTTATAACATGACTAAACGGACCTATAAAAAGTAAAGAAATAACATTAAAAATAGTAGGAACATATGTAATAGCTGATAAGACATCGCAGAATAGACATTAGACTTGAAGACAAACCCAAAAAGTTACCAAAAATGCAACACAAAGAGACAAAATTTCCTAAAACATAGCAGAGACATGGAGGATACAGTGAGTGAGAAGACGAAACATGTACCTAGTTGGAATTTCAAAAAAAGAAAAAAATGGGTAGAGGCCATTTTAAGTATTTGAAAGAAAATACTTAAGAACTCTTTCAAACAGATGAATGACAGCAATTCTCAAACCCAAGACCTTGAAACGAGATTATAAAAAGGATCTTCCATTTATATACATCATGGTAACACTGCAGAACATCAAAGAAATAAAGACTTTAAAAGCAGCCAGGGTTCATGTAAAATGAATGTTAAAGCTGGGAAACGGCTATGTTTAGTTCACTGTGCTATTTTCTCTACTTGTATATAGGCTAGCATTTCTATAATAAAAAGTTTATAGACGGGGCACCCAGAGGGGAAAAAAGATTAACTACAAAGAAATAATGAAGACTGACAGATTACGTCTTAATAATCATCAAACCAGAAGACAATGGAAAAGTTTCTTTAATGTGCTAAGAGAAAATAATCATATGTTCATATCAGAAATGAAAGTATAGTGATGACCTTCATTTACAGATGATACATTGGGCTCAGAAGTTGGGAGAGCCAGGCCTGGGGGTGTAGCTCTGTGGCAGAGCACTTGCATAGCATGCATGAATCCTGGGTTCAACTCCTGATAGCACAAAAGAGAGAAAGAAGAAGAAGTTGTGAGACATGGCAATGCTCACTGCCTCAAACGCGGCTAAACCAGGATTCAGCATCATGCTCGCCGTCCACTTTCTTCTTAATAAATTTTTATGGATCATAGATCTGGGATAAAGCTTCAGGGCCAGAACACATGAAACAAAGGGGAAGCATAACTCTGCCTTCTGGAGGTGACAACTGTAAGCTAGCGCTGTGGAAGCCTCATGAGAACCACTGGAGTCTTCTAAAAATACCAATTCTAGAACCGAACCCAGAGATCACAATTAAACTGAGGGTAAATCCCAGGCATGTAAACGTTTTAAAAGGTCCCAAGTCATTTTTAGGGCTAGCATAAAAATAATGCCCTTAATATGTACTGTCCAATATAATAATCACTAATCACACATGCTATTTAAATTTAAATGCAGTTCCTCAGCTACAACAGATACATACCAAATGCTCAAAGCCCACATGGGTAGTGGGTACTATACTGGCTAACACAGATTTCCATCAAGAAAATGTTCATAGCCAGGTGTGGTGGCGCATGCCTGTAATCCCAGCACCCAACAGGCAAGGCAGGAGGATCCTTCCAAGCTTAACACCGGTCTGGGCTACAAAGTGAGCTCAAGGCCAGTCTGAGCTACATAGCAAGACTCTATCTTAGATCATCCCTCAACCAAAAAAAAGAAAAAATGTTCAAATGGGAAGGGGCACTAGGGAGTGGAGAGGGAGAAAGGAAGGAAAAAGAAAAAAATGAGGAAAAAATGGAAACAAAGCTTTTGAAAATAAGGAGGGGAAGAGAGGTCAAACAGGGTAAGGGAAAGGAGAAAAATAGAATCAAGGTATAGCATGTTCAGGAACAAATTTCCTATGATGAATGTGGTCATTATGTATACCTAAAATGTGCCTTTAATTTTAAAAAATAATAACGTTTTAAAAAGCTTCAACAAAGCAGAGATTCTTGCTTATAGCACAAAGCCAATGTTATGTATGTAATTCTGGCCTATTTCTTTCCAGCAGTTTCTCTGTCTGTTCCTCACTTGCATGTCTATAACTAATCACAGAACCTGAGGTTGCCCTCCGCTCCTGCTAGAGCCCTGTCTGTCAGTCACGGGCTTTGGCCAAGCACCCGGGCAGGGTGGGCCCTGAAGATACTGTTTACCACCTTTGGTTTTCACAGCAGCAGGTCTATTCTCTTCTCTTCCAAAGGTCTAGAAAGCAGCTCTCACCTCGAATGTTGGTTTCAAACACAGAGGCGTTCACATCGATATCAAAGTCCACGTTGTTCTGGAGCACTTCAACCACTCTCTGGAATTCAGAGACATTCCCTAAAATCTGGAAAGAGACCTGACCATGAGGCACAGAGGTGCTGGATTCAGAGTTTGGGATCCTGTGCTGGTACAGCCCTCATTCACTCAATTAAAGACCTCCAGTTCCTGTCTTAAATCTAGTCACAGGGAAACAACCCTGAAAGCTAGGAATCAGAAACCCAGTAGCATGACACTGGTTAAGTAAATTTCTCAGAATCAATTAAAGAGTCCCTAGGTACTTTTTTTTTTTTAATATAGAGGGTCTCATTATATTTGTTTCTGTTGGCCTTAAACTTACTCTGTAGCCAGGTTGGCCTCAAATCCTCTTGCCTCAGCCTCCTGAATGCTGAGATTACAAGCATGTGTCACATACTTGGCTTAAGCTTCCATTTAAATGGATATGATACAAAGAATGTAGACTCCATAAGGAAATCTTATACAATGAGTATCAGTTGTTTTTAAACCCCCTTTTGTCACATTTGTTCTTGTGGAAAACATTACAGATTGGCTTCCAACCTTCTTTACTCAGACGCTTGCTTTCTCAGCCCCACGTTACTTGGTCACCTCTAACGCTTAGGGTACTGGGGACACTTCTGGAAAAGCTTATTTTCCTAATAACAGACACAGCTGGCATAGCTCTTCCACTGCCCTGAAAGCATACTTGATTTCTCAAGCTGGGGAACTGTTCAACCACGGGGTACTAAGCATGAGCATGAGAGCCAGTTCACTAATAGTAGAACAGAAAGGTACCAACAGCCTGGGTTCTGCTAGCATAGTTACATAGTGGATCCCATGCTAGAAATCACCTCTAGATTTTCTCTCACTTGAGAAAAATAAACCCTCTTTCTTTAAACCATCACCTACATGCACTCCAGATATCTTTTATTCTGATAACAGTACCCCAATTTTCCTCTGAAATCATTCTTCTACAGCCATTCCTGTGGCCTGAGGGAGACTACTGCCATGTCCCCAGCTATAGCATGGGCACCTGGTTTGGACTGGCCGCAGTACCATGTCCTCTGGCCAGTAACTGGTAGGTGCAGACTCAGTGAAGAGACAGGTCCTGGAATTCCTGGAAAATGCATACTTCTTTCTACATACAGTTTCCTAAATAAGTGGCACAGAGGTGAAACCAACCCCACCACATCTATTTCTTTCCATACTAAGAAAATCTTCGCATAAGCAGAGCCTTCATTTGCTTCTGAATTTCCCCAGAATGCCAAGCACAGCTCACAACGCAATTACTTGACACAAATGTTTATTCAATGATTACACAAATCTTTCTTCACACTGCAACGGGTGACCTCAAACAGAAATCTCATCATTTCCTGACTTCTTAAGAAATTCCAGTCGCTTTCCCTTGCACTAAATTAAAGATCAAAAGCCTTGACAGAATGTACAACATGCAGCATCTGGGTCCCCTTTATCCCGCCAGCTTTATTTCTTCCTTCTTCCCTCCCCAGCCACCTGGTGCTCCTTCCATGCTTGTCTGCCATAAGGTTTTGTTTTGTTTTTTGAGATAAGGTCTCACTATGCAGTCCAGGCTGGCCTTCAATACAGTGTCATTCTGTCTCAGCCTTCCACCTGCTGGGATTACAGATGTGTACCATCACACCCAGCTGCCATAATGTTTTTGCACTTGTTCTTTTCTGCCTAGAGTGTGCTTCCTCCACACTTTCCTGTCAGTACCTGTTTCTGCTTCAGATCCAACTCAAGTGTCATGTCTTGGCTTTAGTATAGGGCAGATACTTTTTTTATTTTTTTAGTACTGGCGAGTGAACTCACGACCTTGCACTTGCCAAGCAGGTGCTTGTGCTACTGAGCTAAATCCCTGGCCCAGGTAGATACTTTTGTTACAATCACTTGCAGAATTATGTTCCTTTCCTTTAGAGCACTCTCCTTAATTTGTAAGTATACATTCTTCAAGGTTATTCCTCGACCTTGGTTTCCCTTGCTAATCCCAC
The DNA here is from genome assembly GCF_034190915.1 of Cavia porcellus. Lineage (NCBI taxonomy): Eukaryota > Metazoa > Chordata > Mammalia > Rodentia > Caviidae > Cavia > Cavia porcellus. The sequence goes on along the minus strand of NW_026947488.1, from coordinate 26,163,650 downwards.
ACACTCCAGGCAAACAGGGGTCACGTCTGTTTAAACTCACCATTATCACTCCACAGTTCAGCACCGTGCCTGACATACAGGTGGTCCTCAATAAATATTTGGTGAATGGATTAATACATATGGATTAACATTAAGCAAAACAAATTATAAGCTGAATTGTATTAATCATATAAATAGCAAGTGAACCAAAAATAATGAAATAGGACAAAAGCTGTAAAATACTTTCTTGTGGCTTTCTTGCTTTTGCTTTGTTTTTTGAGACAGGGTCTTGCTCAGGTTGACAGGGAGTAGTTCAGATTGATCTTGGACTCACTCTACAACCCAGGCTGGCCTCCAACTCATGCTGATCTTCTTGCCTCAACCTCTTGAGTGCTAGGATAACAGGTGTGCACCACCAGGCCTGGCACTTGTGGCTTTTTAAAAAGAATATAGTCAAGTTTTGCAGTCATACAGAATTAAGTATCTTACCCATGTCATTTTACGTTTCTAAACATATCTCTTAGCTGTAAGAAGTAAAAGTACTTCTTTATGACGTTGTCAGAAGAAATAAGGTAATACAGTACTCCTAAAGCCTTATACATAAAATAGTAACTAGGATAGTTTGTTTTTATTTTCATGGCATATGGCTATTAGGATGTAGGCTGAAAAAAACAGAATATCAAAATCTTTGTATCCCTTACAGAATTATACATGGCTATCACAGGTCCCTCTACCTCACAAGTCTTCTATAAATGTTTACAAAATGGAATCAGAATAAGTTGGAATATTTGGTTTTCTCCTATTTATATTGGTAACCAGAGACAAATGGCTCAGAATCATGAAATAGAAGACCCAACAGAGGGATTTATTTCTATCTACAACCAAGCTAAAAAAGAGGAAAGATGTTGGTTACCCAATGGCAAAGAGAAAGAGAAACAGATGAGATACTTACCAGTAAGGTGTCCAGAGCATCAATGAGAGTCAGAGAAAAACTGTAAAAGGACAGAAATCCCAGCTGTTTAATAAGAAAACTAAACATCAATTATATGGCTGTTATTGACTAGATCCCACCATCAAACTACATGAGGCATTGGGATGTCTCTGCCTTCCCTACTTACCACAACAGAGAAACCACAGGGATCATCTGCCCCTCTTAATGTACCTGGAAGTGTGAGCTGCTCAATTGGAATTAAATACATCATCTATATTCTCTGGAACTCTTTTGTGCCATGAGGAGGCAGTATAAGATTGTAGCAGAAAGCCCAGGCTTTTCAGCACTTCACACACAGTAATTGCTGAAAAGCCATAGGACACAGTTGGTTTGACATAGTGAAAGGTTAGAAAGAATCTACTGTGTGCCAGTTAAAGCGTGATGAACTAAACTGTGCTACAAACAGTGTAAAATTAAAAGGTTACCAAAAATATGCTTATCAGGGGTTGTGTGCTGATAGATATTCACATTATGTTGTTACATGAAAAAGACAAGGTGGGGCTGGGGATTTAGCTCAGCGGCATAAGTGCCTGCCTTGCAAGCAGGCAGTCATGAGTTCGATCCCTGGTACCGATAAAAACGAAAAAAAAAGACCAAAAAAAAAAAAAAAGAAAAAGACAAGGTACAGAGGAGCAAAAACAGACATACTGACAGAAAGCAGATTAGCTGTTATTAGGGTCAGTGGTGATGGAAGGATGAACTATGAAGGGACACAAGAAAACATTTTAAAATGGAAGAAGCATTCTATACCTTGGCTGTGATAGTGGTTACTATATACATGAAACGGGGGTATTGCATTTTATGGAAATTATACACTCAAAGGTTAGTTTAAAAAAGGCCTACACCAAAAGTAAGTAAGTAAATAAATAAATAAATGAACCCAGGCATGGTGGCGCATGCCTGTAATCCCTACACCTGGGAAGCTGAGGCAGGAGGACTGTTGTGAGTTCAAGACCAGCCTGGGCTACAAAGTGCGCTTAAGGCCAGCCTGAACTGCACAGTGAGACTCTGTCTCAAAAAACAAACAAACAAAAAAACCTTCAAAGGCTTATATCCTACAAAATGGTATAAACCAAAAATATTTCTGAAAGAATATAAAAGAAAAGTAACAATGATTAGAGTTCTGAGGTCTGAGAGAGATTTACTTTATCATATGATTTTTTTTTTTTTTTCCACACTAGGGATTGAACTGAAGACCTTGCACTTGCCAGGTAAGCACTCATACTGCTGAGCTATATCCCTAGCTCCTCACACATGATTTTGTACTACATGAATTAGCCCTTGTTTTGTATTTTTTTCAACTAAAAAATGTAAACCAGAACAAGGTCTGAGTTTTCTTAACTTCTCTAGCTGCTAATATAGGAAGGAAGACACATTTATAAGTATGCAAACTTGACATATTTGCACTTAACTCCTAAAAGCATTAAGAGAATTAAATAAAATGACACAGTAAAATGCTTAGCATAGTGTTCAATAAATGCCAGCCTCTACTAATGAGGTGACTCGTCACTCACAAAGAACAAAACAGAATTCCAGTGCACATATTTTTATTCTCATAGAAGTGAGAAAGAAACCAGTAGACGATGAAAATGATAGTACAGAGAAGTGCTACAAAGAAAAGAAAACAAGTGACCTGTGAGAATGACCTGAAGAGAAGCGACTAGAGGTATGAATGACAAGAAACTATAAAATAAAGATAATGAAAGTGTGTTCACACAGTGAACCAATTACCAAGACTGTCAACACCCTCCCCTGGACCTGTTTGCCCACCTACAGAATGAAGGGGTTGGGCTTTCTGATACTTCAGCCACCATAATTCTAACTCTATAAACTTCCCCAAATTCCCACACCGGCTGTCAGTTACTGGTGACGCTGAGTCCAGAGGTCCAGCTAGCTAGGAAAATCAAGGACTTTATACACTTTGAGAAGCTAGGTAGATTCTGGAGGTGCTGGTTTAAATTTGGAGGGGCGCAGCCTAACCCCATCTAGGAACTTTCCAGAATCGGTGAGGAGACCTTTAAGCCACCCAAGTGAGCCTCCCTTGACCGCTTACACCGAGGCCCCTCTTGGCCCTCGACTTATACTACCTGCCCCAGGTGTCATGCCCATCACACGTGAGAGGTCGCAGCTCGTCGTAGGGAAAGGCATTTTCCAGATAGCTGTCGTAGGCGTGGTAGAACATGGCCTTGACTCGCTCCCTATGTGAGGGACCAGAAATAAGTCAGGGGGATTAGAATACAAAACGATATGGGAGAACAAGAAATACGACAAGAAATAGTGCGGAACGGGGGAATCACCAGCTGATTTCTGCCGAGGGTCCAGCAGCAGGACCCAAGCAAATACGTATGGGGAGAAAGTTGTCTTGGGAAGGAGGGAAAAGGAAGGAAACCGGTCCGCGCTTCCCATTCTCCAACTATTGAGGGGCGGGAGCTTGGCCTCCTTCACCTGTAGTGGGCAGGGTCCGGCGCGGTGCCGTCGGGACCTGGCGCACCATGGTACAGGGGCAGCAACGCGCACAGGAGGCTGAGCGGGATGATCAGCCGGAAAGGCATAGAGCTCGTAGTGGGTCAGTGCCGCCGCAGCAGCTGCAAGCACCGCCACTCGCTCATCCTGAACGCAACTGGTTCTTCCGGGGATCCGCATCACTACGCCTGCGCACCGAGAAATCAGCCATTGACTTCCGGACTACAAGCCCCAGAATGCAATGGGTGGCGAAGAGCGTGTAGGTGTATCCACAGTAGCCCAACCTGACATAAACGTGTCTTACAGAGAGTGGCTGCTGTTACTATTGTTACTAATTAATGTTTTAATAATGCTAGTTAAGATTTATTGAGTACTTGTATAACTAAAATAGCATAGAACACTTTAAAAGCATTATTTTTTTTTCATCATCTACTTTATTAAGCATTTATAAGCAGGGGCCCAATATTTGTTGAATGGACATAAATAAAATGAATGAAATAAGAGACCCTCCCCCAAAAAAGCAAATGCCAAGGTAGTGGCGGCTGCCTGTAATCCCAGCACTTGGAAGGCCAGAGCAGGAGGATCATTCCAAGCCAAGCTAAATTACATAGTGAGACCTTGTATTTAATAAAGGAAAGAAAGAAAGAAAAAAGTTCAGGTTTGACCAGTTAGAGGCAGTGAGTTTTCTAAACCAGTTCCCTTATTGTACAACAGCTTAAAATTATTTTTTCCAAAACTGCCACTCTTAGGTTTCCTGAAATCTTTTCATGTCTAGGAGTTCGTAAGTACTTTTATTTTTGGCTATGGTCACATCATCGTAATCCCTTTGGTCTTGATCCCAACTGAGAAGAGTGCTTTTCCCAGCACTTGAGACCATCTCACTGGTTGCAGCCTGCAGTGTCCCATTTGGGAATAAAGATCTTGAGAATTAATATAGCTTTGAGAAAGTTTGAAACTCATTTTTCCATTTTCCTTTTTGCAAGTTCCTAGAGTTTGGATAACACGTTAGACTATAGTAACACTTATGATTTTGATCAGTGTGAATGAATTTAAAGTCAAATCTGGGCTTCAGTTACAACCCTGCCACTGATGTACAATTTATATATGTCACCCAGGACAAGCCTCTTCCATTCTCTGAGCTCAGAGTCATCATGTTATCCATAGTTTCTTTACAAATGGCTCACCAATCAAAAGTCTACCAGGTCCTTCTTTGGGGAAAGAAGTTTTGTTTTTTCTCATCTGTAAATCAAGAATTATAGTAATACTTAATATTACTTGTGAGCTATTGTGTTATGTGTTATACTTGTCACGCTGGCAGAGAGCCAGTTGGTAGACATTAGGATGGTTTTGGAAACTCTTCTTGGAGGTGCCAAATGGACCACAGTAAGCTGAGATCTGGATAACAACACAGGGCACTGTATGAGTCTCCTGTTACAGCATAACAAATTACCACCAGCTTGGCGGCTTATAGCAACAGAAACTTATTTTGGGCCCTAAAAGACAGAAGCCTGAAATCAGTTTCACTAAGTCAAAATTAAATTTTTAGCAGGGACATTCATACTCTAAAAGCTCAAGGGCAGAATTCATTTCTTGCCTTTCTTCTAACTTCTGGCATTCTGTGTCTGTTTTTCACATCATCTCCTCTTTGAATGTGTGTCACACCTCCCTCTACCTCCCCCACCCCCATAGGGTCTCATACTGTAGCTCTGGTTAGCCTAGAACTCAAGGTAAATTATCCTACCTTGGCCTCCTGAATGCTGAGATTAGAGCCATGTACCACTATGCCTGGCTTGCTTCTCACCTTCATGGACACTTTTTATTGCGTTTCAAACCTACCTGGGTAATACATGATAATCTCCTATCTCAAGATTCTCAATCATATGTTTATAGACTCTTTTTCCAAATAGGCTAATAGGGTAAACATTTCTATGTCCCAGAAATAGGACCTAAATTTTTATTTTTAGGACCTGAAGTTTAAAGAGGTGTTTTTTAGCCTAGGAAACATTTGAAGTATTTTTCAGGTCTGGGCCTTTCTCTGTTCTGAAACTCAGCCTATCTTAATTGTCTTGAGCTTATCTTTTTTGTCCTCCATTCAAAACTCTAGATTAGATAAAAGGTTTGCAGAGAGGGTGGCACCAGGCTGCCTGAATTTGATAGTGATATGTCTCTATGAGTAATATCAAAATATTCATAATTTTTCTTTATTTTCTTTTCCTAGTTTGATGAAAATACTTATTTCCACAGTTATAGAATGAATAAAACCATGACTGATGTTTTCATAATCCATGTGACTAATTTCATAGTTCTATGATGAGAAAGAAAAATTTATTTGTACTCTCTGGAAAGTAGTAGCAGGTAGGCTGGCACATGCCTGAAATTCCAGCTCTCAGGAGGCTGAGGGGGGAGGATCGAAAGTTCAAGGCTAGCCTGGGCTACGTAGTGACTGCAAGACCAGTTTAGGCTATCATTAGACTCCATCTCAGGAAAAAAATAAAGGAAGCAAGGAAGAAAACAGACAAAGAGAAAGAAAGAAAAAGAATAAAGGGACAAAGGGAGAGAAAAAAAGAGTTTGAGACTCAGTGCTAGGCATACAATAAAAATTTCAAGGAAAGTCACAGCATTTTCCCTTGTAGCACTGGCAGTTTGCCTAGACAAAAAGACATCTGTTGGAGAATATTTGGAAAGATGGAGTCGTTGAGTCTGAATAAATAGAGCTGAGAGGACACTAGATCATATCAGTATCTGAGGTCACTGTCCTGGGACTCTACTGAATGGGGCAAGTCTTGGCCTGGTAGTCAGTAGACCGGGATTCTACTAATGAATTTACCAGTGTCTCTGTGATCTTGGACAAGCCACTTTGCCTTGTGGGGACTCAGTTTCCATGTCTGGAAAATGAGTGATTTTTACCTCTCAGTACAAGGAAAATATTGATGGTTCTATGCAAATTTACTGAAAAAAAACATCAGGAGATAGAATTCCATATCATCAACTACAAAAATCCTTCCTGAAAACATTGGTATAGTGGAATAAAACTGTAAGGTAATATTCCAAATGAAATTTGACTATTTATTAGCTGAACAAGGAGGAGAAAAAGAAAAAAGAAAAGGAAAAAAGAGAATGAAGAGGATGATGAGAAGGAGTGAGACAGGAGACGAGGGCATGGGAACCTAGATGTGACCAGTTCATTACAAGATCCTGGAGCACAGACACAGTTCCTAAATCTCTGCAGGTGAACTTCTGAGAACTCAAGGACAGCCTAGACCTGATGTCAATCCGAGGTGTGGGATACCCACACCTCTCTCGGGATCTCAGTGTAGAAATTCTCTGGGCAGCATAAAGGACCAAGAAGATCTTGCTATCATGGCTTTCCTCATGCTAGCCCACTCTGCACCCTCCAGGGTGTATTTTCATCCGGGTTTTTCCTCTTTTTCTCAGCCCAAGCTGGCTCTACAGAGCCAATTTCTCTCTCACTTTACTGTTACTTTTTCAAATAAACTTTGCCCAATTTTTTTTTGCATGTTTTGTTTGAGAAGAAAAGAACCTGGAATTTAACTCCAAAAGGAGAGGTGAGCAAAGCCCAGTAATGTGTAATCGGTGAGCCACTTTTAGAAGCAGGCTACTCGATAACATTAGTGCTTTTACAGGCATCAACACCATTAATCCTTATCACAACTCTTTAAGGGATTATTATTATTTGTATTTTATGTGTTTAAAATTGAAGCACAGGTTTTAAAAGCTGAGAAGTAGAAACAATCAATATCTCATCCCCAGCAAATATTGAAATCAAGATTTTTTTTTTTTTGAGACAGGGTCACATTATAGAGTCTGGGCTGACTCAAACTCACTATGTAACTCAGGCTGGCTTCATCTCTGGCAATCCTTCTGCCTCAGCCTCCCAATGCTGGAATTACAGATGTGTGCCACCACTCCTCATCTAAAGTCAAGATTTGGATCCAGATATTCTCTACCTCATTAATAAAAATAATTAAAACATCAGTATAGAATTTAAAAATGACAATCTGGTCAACCTCTACAGCATACTCTAGTAGCATGATTTGATTCCTGAATCCACATTCCTTTATTTTTTGCTGGAAAGACAGAAGAAAAATTTCAATTCCTTGAGGTCAGAAGCTAGATTCCTTTTGTCCCCAGTACGCTTGCCTGTACGCAGTGGAGTATCTGGGAATCCCTTTTCTAACCAGTAAAGGTCAACTGATGCCAGAAATTTTTGTTAAATCCCAGGACAGAGCCTGCACATTACATACTTTCAGGCTATCCAGAAATACTTAGTCTATTCCTGGGAAATTCCCCATCTGTTGCCTTGTTGAAATGCTTGCATTTCCCCTGTGCCCAGCATGTCCAAATTCTCAGATCAGTAACTCCCTTGTCAGAGCCCCAGACCATGTTTTTATAATGTTCATATTCCCTGTGAACTCAGACCTGTCACTAAATCTGCCACTGAAGTGTGTACTTAAAAATGATATATTCTATTATGTGCACTTTACCATATTCTTTTTAAAATTAAAAAAGGAAAAATAAATGGAAAGTGATAAACACAATTGTGGGGTTTTCCATGCTATGGACTGCTATCTTTGGAAATATCCATTTCTTTCAAAGACTGTCCTTCTTGAAGTGGAAGTGGGAATGGGAGATGTCCAAAGTAGATGCTTTCTCTGCTTGGTTGATGATGTGGAACTAGCTCTGTCCTGTTCCAGGCTGAGGGAAGGAAGAGATCCATGTCCTACAGAGTTCTCCCGTCAGCCTATCTATCCTGTAGCTGCCAAATTCTGCTGCTAGTCAACTGTGCCAGGTCAGGAGGAAAAAAAAAAGTATAGGGAACGAAACCTTATTGAGAACCTTATAATATTCATCTGCTTTGCTATTTCTGCTTCAGGAAATGACTACATTTCAGAGATGTCTTCTAGATGTAGCTGTCTTTTGGTCTTTAAGTCTGTCCCAGGATCCTGCCTCTTCTGTGTTTGTTAGTACAGGAATTGAATTCGGGACCTGGTGCTTGCCAGGTAGGCGCTGTGCCACTGAGTTATATCCCTGGCCCTCTTCTGTTTATTAAGGATCAAAGGTTGCAGCATATTTGACCTAGCATCCAGTTCTTTGGTACTAAGTTGTAGTATTGTATACGACTCCCAGACAATTCAGGTGTTGGCCTACAAAAAAGATGAACTGGCCACGTGAGGCTGCAGGGCCTGGATGGAGGGACTGAGGCATGTCCTGGGTCTGTTGGGGAATGTCCTCCTGAAGAAAGTCACTGTCACACAGATGCTCATATTAGGACCCAGGAAGAATCAAGTATGTGGAAAATAAGAGAAATAGAGAAACCGGTGGAGGATACTTGCCAGGAAGCCAAAAGGAAAATGTTACCTAACAGTTCATACCAGATGTGTAGTGATGGTTTTGATGAAGAAAGTCAGAGAGGATACTGGAGGCCAAAGAGTGAAATTCCTGGGACACAGGAAGATGATTTCCTTAGGCAAAATCCTGGAACAAGAAATTATATGATTATGGCGCTAATAAGCAAGACAGATGAGGTCAGAGTGCTCATAAGGAGTTATACCCCAAGAGTGAAACAGATAGTGGTCTGCGAGATGTTACCAATGGGAAGAAAATATCTCCCAGATAAAATCATCTACCCACAAATTCCACAAACATAAGAAAAAAGTCCACAAAAAGAGGCACATAAAAAGTTCACACAAAAAGGCAGAAGAAAAGCAAGAAGGAACCTACAGGTGTAACAGCAGATTCCTCAAACAAGGTTTTTTGTGTTTTGTTTTGTTTTTTTGTGGGTACTGGGACTCAACGTCAAGGCCTCATGTTTGCCAGGCAGGCACTTATGTCTGCTAACCTATATCCCCAACCCCTTCCCAACAAGTAAGTTCTCAAAGAAATCAGTGCTTCTAGTACCAAAAAAAAAAAAAAAAAAAAAAAAAAAGAAAAGAAAAGAAAGAAGAAGAAGAAGGAGAAAAAGCAACCACATAAGCACAAGAAAAAGAAAAAAGTGTCTCAAAAAGTCAGCCTTATTTTTAGGGTCAGAAAATCACACTTCCCGGTCAGATGATTCAGCATTCAGTCGTTGGGAAGAAAGTGAGGAAAGAGACACTAAGAAGATTAGAAGGAAAAGTCCACGTCCCTGTAACTAACAATAAAATACAAAATAAGGACAAATAAGCACACAAGTTGGAAGGTGGCTACAATGACAGATCTGCTGAGAGCTCAGAGGATGACTACATGGGAAAGAAATATTCCTGTTTCCCCCTGGACTCTAGATACTTAAAGCTCATCCACACATACTCCGAGGAGTTTCTGCTAGTGACTCCTTCAGCATAGAGGGTCTGAGGTCAGAGCTGTTCTGTGCCATCTCAAAGAGTTTTGACAGACTCTTTGTCTTCTATTTTGGCCTGTTAGACTTGATCCCCTTTTCTTATTAATAGGGAATCTGGTATTTTGGTACAAAGGTTTCTCAAAGAGATTATTTTGATTATTAATCACATTTAGTGTGGGGCACATATATAGTAAAGTAAAGGACCCAGAAAGCTGCATCCAATATTGATCAGAGTACACCTATTAGATGTTGAATTGGGGGAAATTAAGGTTGGATGGATTGGAAACAGTGCTATGTACACTGGTCAGACAAGGGAATGCTGCGCTGCTCCCTGTCATTTATATAGCAGGTGTCAAAAGTAACTTGGCTCCAGCTTTGGAGTTTTGATCATTCTGTGTGCTTTGATCTCACAGTTGTGGTCTAGTTTGTTTAATGAGGAAATGGACACAGGAACACACTTTTGCCTTTTTCAGTAACCTTCACAGACAACTGTTAAAGGATTACGACAAAATGCAAAATTATATCCAGTAAATATTCACTCAGTAGAGCAACTCTCCCCTAAGGGGAGGACATTTAAAAGGGATAAGAAGGGGCTGGGAATTTAGCTCAGCGGCATAAGCGCCTGCCTTGCAAGCAGGCAGTCGTGAGTTCGATCCCTGGTACCGATAAAAATGAAAAAGACCAAAAAAAAAAAAAAAAAAAAAAAGAAAAAGACCAAAAAAAGGGGGGGGGGATAAGAAGAAAAAATACAGAAATAAAAGAAGAAAAAGTGATTAAAAACAAGGCCAAAGGCAGATTACCCAAGCCTCAGGGAACTGAAGACAGGAGAAAATGAGAGGGAGAAAACAAAAGTAAGAACAAAACAAAATACAAACTAAAAGCAATGTGCACACTCACACACACAAAAAGAAACAAGTGATCCCCTAAAAAGCTGAATTTAAAACATTTTAAAAGACTCATAGCAAAGAAAAAAAGAGAGACATTTTCTCTGTGATTTCAAGCCTGTGGTTATGTTTTGGGGTCTACAGTTTTGTGGGAATGTCCAGTTTAAGGCATGATCGCTTCTAGGCCCTTGGGCTAAGATTAGGTGTAATGTAAGACATGACTTTGCTTTTGCTGGTAGACTAGAGAGGCAGCCAGAGCCCAGACCTGTGCAAGGTGAGCCCACAAAGCCAGCTGTGTTTTTGGGCAGTTTGGGACTTTCACAGAAATTCAGGCTGAACCTTGCCTCTGATCATGGGGGTAGGGCTTGAGTAGCTTAGCTTCTGTCTTATTTTTCTTGCTGCTGAGATAAAATGCGTGACACCCAAAGTTAAAAGGGAAAAGGTTTACTTAGCTCATAGTCTATAGGGGTTTCAATACATAATCAGCAGGCTCCAAGGCAGGGTGGTGCGGCACACAGGCCCAGCAAGGAGAAATATTCATAGTGGTCAGAAGGCAGCAAAGCAACAAGAGAGGGCCTTTAACAGCATGTTTTTCTCCCTTATATTTTATCCAGACTACTTAAAGTGGGTAGCACTTACACCCTTAATCCTAGTGCCCTTGATCCTACATTACACCGTGAATCAATCCCACGTCACACACTCTTAGATGCAGCCAAAGGCCTAGAAGTGATCACGTCTGCAAAAGCCCCACCTTCGAGCCATGACAGTTTATAACACGCAGGGCATCTCCTGCCAATCTGACCGTGGTTCCTTGATCATGCATGTCTCCCGTGGATGTTCCTTACCCAGTCCCTGTGGGAGTTTAACACTGGAAGCGCTGAGACAAAGCTAACCCACTGCTGCTGTGGGTCCTGGGTTCCTTTGCTCATCCCTAAAATAGTGTCCAACAGGCACTCTCTCTAGGGGCACGGTAGGCACCTGACTGAAATTACTCACCTGCTGGTGTAGCGCACGTCAACCACTGCTCCGTTTCACTGGTGCATTTCTCCCTGAAGGCCTCTGGAGTTGTCAGCTTGCACTGTGTCTCTGCAGAGAGACATTCCTTTCCCTTTCCATGAGCCAGAAGCCAAAGAGAAAGTGCAGATTGTCACTTCCTGTTTCTGCACTGTGCTCTGATTCTTTGATTTCCACATGGTCTCCAATTTTCTCTTCAAATCCTTTCTGAGACCCAAGGACCCACCTTCCTCCTCCTTTTCTTCCTCAGGTTGTTGTTCTTCAGTATCTGGGTTCCAAATCTTGGAGAGGCTGATTTGTTGCTGCTTTCTGCTCTGCTGTCATGACTCACAAGGAAAGCCTTATAAAAATGTTAGTATCAACTGCACTAAACTGCCTGTTATTAAGAAAACTGTTCCAAAAAAGAAAACAAAAAACATAGTCCAAAATATGTGACTAAGGTAAAAAGATGGCTGTGTGATGTTTCAGTGTCATGATAAATCTTGACTAGCGAGTCTACTTAAGCGTCATCTGTCTCTGAAGAAAACTTGTAACGTCATTTACATAACTTAATGAGGTTCAGGTATTACGTAATCTTGTAAAGTAATACAATGTGGCAATTTCCTTTTCTGTAGTAGCCAGGGGAATACCAAAAGTTATGTTTGATAACCTTGTATAACAGGATTATCAAACAAAATGATATTAATTCATTTTTATTTAATAAAATTTCAAAATTTTTATTTTCCATGACTTCAAACACTCTAGTTTTTATTTTCTGTTTTGCCATCCTGCTAGTCCCTTCATTGAGTTAAATGAAACTTTGACCCATACTTACTGTCTATTTGTATGAGAAAAATGTTTTTAACATGCTGAGAATTAGCCTTGACACAGTGTGAGACCTTGGTTTAAGTAATATGCAGACTCATGATATCTCTTTGATATAGGTGTAGCCTCATTTTTCAGATGTGAAGGCAGAGACTAAAAAAAATGAAGAATTTTCTTAGTGTCAAGAGCTTTGCTAATCAGTATTTTTCTCCTTCCCTGGAAACACTGTTTGTTCACTGATCCAAAACATCGTGTGAGGAGGCTGAGGTACGGGGATTTCTGTGAGTTGGAAGCCAACCTAGGTTACATAAGTGAGTTCAAGGGCAGCCTGCACTACATAGTGAGACCCTGTCTCAAAAAAAATCACTACATCTCTTGGGCACTTACTATGTGTCAAGTACTCTTCTAACTTGCCATGACAGAAATATTCAGATACATGCTCCTCCTTCGTATATCTCTGATGTGAAAGATGCAAAAATAAATATGAAGAGGTATGGATTGCGATGGGGCAAAGAGAGGGCTGTAATAGAACTGAGGAAATGTGTAAGGTTTATAGGCATGAATTCAGGGAAGATTTCCTGGAGTAAGTGGTACCTGAATAAATATGCATTCATGGGGCCAAACATGCAAGAAAGAATCCGCTCAAAATAAATCTCCACCCATGTGTGCTGGTGCATACCTGTAACTCCAGCACTCTGAGAGGCTCAGACAGGAGGATCAAAAGTTCAAACCCAGTTTGGGCAGCTTAGCAATTTAGCAAGGCCATGTCTCAATATAAAAAAGGCTGGGGATGTCGTTCAGTGCAAGGTCCTGAGTTCAGTTCCCAGGGCTGGTGTATTACATTCTCATTGCTGAGACACAGCACTCGACACCCAAAACTTAAAGTAGAAATTTAATTTGCCTCCTGGTTTCAGGGGATTCAGTCCATCCTCCCTTGGCTCCAAGGCAGGAACGTCATGGCAGAAGGACACCTGGCAGAACAAAATTGCTTAGTTCATGGGGACCAGGAAGCAGAGGAAGGAAACAGTGCCAGAGACGAAGGTCAGGGACCACACATAGAGCCCAAGGCCACACCTCCATGACCCACCCAGGCACCCACAGACTATTCCACCAGCCCCTGGGTAGATCCCAAAACCAATCGAATTTCCACTCTACGCTAACCGCCACTGCTGGGATGTAACTCAATGGTAAAACATTTTCCTAGCATGCAGGAGGCCTGTATCTGATCCTCAGTATCAAAAAAAAAAAAGTTTGATTCCTTAGTGCAGGATAAAGAGTTTCTCATCTGACTGTGCACCCTTACCTCTTCACATTACCTTCCCCTCCTCACCAGCTATTCTGTTGCAAGTACCATTAAGTCATGTTATATTCTCACCCTACTCCTGTTATATTCTTTTGCACCATCTGCTTCATCCTGCTGAAACAACTTCCCCTCACCATCACTCCTGTCCCTTACTTGTCCCACAGGACTTAGCTTAGGCATCACCTTTGTACTTAGCTTAGGCATCACCTTCTCTGAGAAGCATTCCCTTCCTCCAGGCTATGTCAGAGGACTCTCATCTCTCCAAATGTCCCCCGTATCCCTCAGCCCTGTCCTCCTCCTCCTTCACCTTCTATCTTGACACTTATCACATTGCATTATCATTGTTTGCTTATTTGTCTTTCTCCCCTACTCTGCTGACTGCTACCTGGGGAAGGATCCTGTCTGCTTCTGGTTCTGGCAAATGCTCAGTAAACATGCACTGAATAAAAGAATGAGGCAGGATACTAAAAGCTGTAGAGAACACAGAAGAAAGAAAGACGAAATCGTTAAATAACCTGTGCCCTTCACTAATCTTAACCAGAAGCCCTTAACTTGTGAGCCCTTCAGAGTGGTAGAAGCAGAGTGTGTATCTGAGTGTGGTGGCACACACCCATAATCCAGCATTTGGAAGGCTGAGGCAGGGTGATGGCTGTGAGTTCAAGGCCAGCCTGAACTGCCTCAAAAGAGTCTCAAAAAAGAAGAGGAGGGGGAGGAAGAGGAGGATAGGAAGAAGAAAGAGGAGGAGAAAGAGATGGAGGGGAAGGAGGTGGAGAAGGAGAAGAGTGTAGTGGCCAGTTCTGTGGACTAACAAACAAAGTAGGGTCCAGAGGTGTTCAAGTGATTCCCTCACATTACCTCATTTCATTCTCACAGCAATGCTATGAAGCAGGCACTGTTTCTCTTCATTTGTTACTGATGAGCTCAGAGAGGCCACTGGACAGGCCCTAAACCTCTCAGGAAAAGGCAGTATCCAAAGATGCTTTGAAGGAGTGCAGTGGACTTGAAGGAGACTACAGAACCTTAGGAGCTTTGTGAAATAGAAGAAAGACAGGGCTTCATGAAAAAGTTATTCTATGTTGGCAACGCAAGATAAATTTACTACTAGAAAATTAATGCGTTTGTCATATTCCTATCTTAAAGATGGTAAACCCTATAATCATCTCGTTAGGTAATAAAAGAGGATTTGAAAAACTCAAAACATTTATTTGTTTTTTGAAGACAGCATCTCACTAGGAAAATCAGGCTGGACTTCCGGGAGAACATGGTAGACAAATAACAGCAGCCACGGAAGCTCTCTGAGATTACCAGTTTAGAATCCAGGAGTGGTGCCGTGTGAGGAGTCCTACGCGAGGGGAGATGTACCCTGCTGACCCAGGAACGAACTAAGCTGAGAGAAACCATCTGGAAATGCAATCCTGATGCTATAACAGGAAGAGATAAAATCTCAGTGCGGAAGCTGGATCCTGCGCCATTGGAAGCCCCGATTTGAATTTCCTGCTGCCCATACTGCGTCCCAATCCGCGCAATAGTGCGTCCCAATCCGCACGGCAGGGAGAGAGACGCACGAAAGCTCTGAGAGCTGGAATCGGCAAACCAAATGGCTTTGAGAGCGGGACTGGCAGGGAGCCCTGCATCAACTTGCGGTGAGTGAGAGAAATGGGGACCCTTTCATAGACTAGGAGGCTCCAACAGAGGACATTCTGGGAACGAGCAGACTAGCCAGAACAGGGCCCTGCACTGACTTTAGTCGCATATTCCCCTCTCAAGCAGGAGTGGTGGGGAGCACTTGGCCTGGTGATGCCATGGACTAAGATCCAGGCTAGCCCAAATCAGGTCCCTGCACCTGGCGGTGTACCCTAGCAGTGAAGCCTTCACTAGGTTGATCTGGAGGGGCGGGCCCAGCAGAGGCTGCCCAGGTCTGTGTCTCCCTAGTACACTGCAGTGGGTGGGAACACCTAGCCGGCGGATTCAAACAAACTGTAACAAAGAGAAAAAAAAACTGGGCCTCCTACATACGCTTGTATGGAAGGAACAAAAAGTATGGGAAAAGGGAGCAACAAGAAAGGGTCCTCAGTCCCCAATCCTGAGAACACTGATCCAGGAAAGGTAAATGCAAAAGAAAATGAAGACAGAAAATATGCAGTATCTGACACGGCACCTATAGACATAAAGTGGTATCTCTGGAGCCTCATAGACGAGTTCAAAAATGAAGTATTTAAAGAAATAAAGCAAGAAATAAGTAGAATAGTTAGAGAAATGCTAAGCACAGCCAAAGAAAAAACAGATGGTGGAATGGAAGAACAGAAAAAAAGGGGAGAATTGTTTGATGGAGAAAATAGAGAAAACATAGAATATGTGAAGCAGGTTCAAAGAGACTACCAGGAAACTAAAAACTCTATTGAAAGCTGGCATAACAGCTTGAAAGAAACTAAGGATAGATTATCAGAACTGGAGGACAGATTTGTAAGGTAGAAGCATGAAATGAGAAACTTCTTAAAAATAACAAGAAAACAAACAGCAATAATACAAAGACTAGAAGATGATAAGAGGATCTATAACTTAAGAATTAAAACATAAAAGAAGAAGTAGGGACTCAAACAAATGAACTACAAAAGCTATTCTCAGAAATAATCCAGGAGAATTTCCCTAATTTAGCAAAAGGTAAAGATACTCAGAGGTATGAGGCATACAGGACCCCAGCCACCTACAACCCAAACAGAGCTACACCCAGGCATATAATAATCAAAATTCCAGAAATCCAATATAAGAACAGAATATTAAAAGCCGTCAGAGACAAGAAACAGATCACTTACAAGGGAACACCCATGAGAATTACAGCAGACTTCTCGGCACAAACCATCAAATCACGAAGAGCGTGGGGGGAATAATTCAAGCTTTGAAAGATAATAACCTCCAGCCAAGATTGATATATCCTGCACAACTGTCCCTGGAAATTGATGGAAAAACAAGGTGCTTCCAGGATAAAGAGGAACTAAGGGAATTTGCAACTACCAATCAACTCTACAGAGATTACTGCAGGATATTCTAAAAATGAAAAATACCAAGATTCCAGAAACAGTGGCAAAGCGGCCACAATGAATGGAGCAGAAAGTGAAATGAAGAAGACAAACTGACAACTAATGACAGAAAAAGAGCTCAACAGAAATGAGGCAGAGAAGGTTGGATAGTAGGAACAGCCATTTTGGAGAAAACAAGACATCATAATAGGTAGTGCTGATTTAATATCCTCTTGTTTTGAAGTCCCATCAAGCTTTTGTTCTTCTGTCTCCATCGGTTTTAACATGTTGTATCTTATTGGATTTTATTATATGTGATAATATAAACAAAACTTTTATAGACAAGGAGATTATACAGAAACCATTGTTCATTTTCTGTTAGTTGATTCTAAATACCCTGTAATACAGTCATTCTCTTGAACGGTTTTACATTGTCTTGATATGTTTGATGCTACAGTATACCAAGTTATACCCAAAGATTTTAAGAGAAGAAACACTATGGTAACTACTATTATGTCGAGATTATCTTGTGGTGAAACAATATTTTGCTTAAATGGCTATGTTTTGACCTGCACTGTTTTGTTGTTATGCCCTCTTTTTTATCTCAATCTTCTTTTTATTATCTACTTTTTTATTTTTATCCTTTTAATTAAGGGAAAAATAAATAAAAAATAGCAGGATATGTTATAGTAACCCACTTTGATTTCCTATTAACTTGATTTGACACTCTGTATTGCTCTCATCATCTTGTTTTGACTGATTTTCCTCTATTCTGTTATGCTTGATAGTACCAAGTTTGAAAGTATAGGCAACAACTATGAAGACAATAAGATTCATTGTGACGCCCATTCTGGTTGACTATTATCTTTTTTTGAAGTCCTCTAATATCTCCAATGTTTTGGTTTTATTGGTCTTATTCTTTACTGTTTTGTACAATTTTATTATAACTGATGATATAGGCAATTCTTTTTAAGATAACAAGAGGCATTATGGTAACCATTGTTGATCACCTTGTATTTTGTTTTTACATTATGTATTATGTCCATCCTTTTGATTTGACTGACTCTGTCCTGGTATGTCACATTTGGTTTTACTTTCTTCAAAAAAAAAAAAAGTAGTAAGAACTGTGAGAGTAATAAAACCCAAAATGTGTAATTGTCATTGTACAAAAGAAAGGAAAAGAAAGTTCTCTAAAAGATATAACTGCATATATATTTAAGTGTATAAGATAGATAACCATATTATTGAGTTTTGTTGGATCATTGAACAAAACTGTTTGCAGTCTCACTGTTTGAAAGTCACCTGTATATGCTTTAATTTTGTAACTTCAACTATTTCCAAGATGACAATATGTAATTAACTAGTGATTTCCTACTGTTTACTTTTTCTGAAATTCTGTATAACTTGTACCCTTTTTCTGTTTTTTTTTTTCTTTTTTCTCCTTAAATAAAATTTTAAAAAAAATCAGGCTGCCCTTGAAATTACTGTGGCCTTGAATTCACTATCTAACCAGACTGGTCTTGTACCAAGGTGATCCTCCTGCCTCAGCCTCTCAGAATGCACGGACTATAGACCTATGTCACCACAACCAATTGAAAAACTCTAAGTATTTATGATAAAAATTCAGCAAACCAAGACTAAACTGACTCTTTCTTAATCTAATAAAGGATGTATCTATAAATGTAGAACAAGTATCACATTTAATAGTCAAATGTTGAACACTTTCCTTTTTAAACCAAAAATATATATTTTTTCATTATTCTCTATCACAATCAAATAAACTATCAATATTTCTAGTCAACATTATACTAAAGGTTTAGCAAAAACAATAAAGAAATTGTATAGGAGGAAAAATATATTGTCTACTAGTGCTAACTATGAATAATGAAAATTCAAAAGAATCTATCCATAATTATTAGACTAAATAAAAGAATTTATTAAGGTTACAAGATACAGAGTCAATGCAATAAGATTATCAGCATTTCTATCTGCTACCAATAAGCAGTTAGAACTTGAGTTTTTGGGTTTTGGTGTTTGTTTTTGTGCTACTGGGGACTGGCTGAACTTGTTACCAGATTTTGGGGTGCTGGAGCCCCCTTCTAGAGGCATTTTCTAGGGTCTTTCTGTCCTGAGCAAAAAAAAAAAAAAAAAATGGGTCAAGATAAGCATAAATGGTAGCAAAGTTCTATGAGACATCGGAAAAGAAAAGGCTCTGCAGAGTGGGTTTCAGCCAAGTAAAGGTAGGAAAAGAAGTGTACCCTGCAGCCTGAAGGCAGCCATCACACAAGAGAGCACACAGTAGCAGATACTCAGTGCGGACCTTATTGTGGTCCCCCCCCCCCATGTTGAGGTCAGGTCTCTGCCATCCTATGGAAAACCTGCTCAAGGTCTTGTGAGAAGTCCATGTGCAAGGGTTTGGCACCAGCTCTATGCATGTGTCCTGGGATAGTGTAATTAACAGGTCACACTGACTTCCCCAGCTTTGCCATGCCCGCGCCTCCTGACTCAGATCCCTGGCCTTTGCACTGAGCTACATCCCCCATTCTTTGTATTTTTAATTTTGAGACAAGTCTTACTAAATTGCTCTGGTTAGGCTTGAGCTTGCCATTCTCCTTCCTCAGCTTCCTCGAGGGACCATAGGTATGTACCACCATACCTAGAAGAATGTGAGGTATTTAATTACATGTTTATTTATTTATTTTTGAGACAGAGTCTCACTGTGTAGTTCATGCTTGCCTTGAACTCACTATGCCTTGACTCATGGTGATCCTTCTGCCTCAGCCTCCTCACTGCTGGGATTATAGGCATGTGCTACCATGTTTAGTTTAAAAAAGATTGGGGGGAGGGTACTGGAGATTAAACTCACAACCTTGCCCTTGCTAGGCAGGCGATTGGTTACACTGCTGAGCTAAATCCAACCCACCTCCTGAAAAAGATTTTTGTTTTGTTTTGTATTTTGAAACAAAGTTTCACTATGTAGTCTAGACTGCCTTGAAACTCACTATCTAGCCCAGACTAACTTGTAACTCAAGTGATCCTCCTGCCTCAGCCTCCTAGGTGCTAGAATTACAGGCATGTGCTACCATGCCCAGCTCGAGTTTGAGATTTTAAAAAATATTTTCAGTAACACTCACTATGTTAGAGACTAAACTAGGAAGATTGCTTGAGTCCCAGAGTTCAAGGCTGTTCTGGGCAACACAGTGAAACCCTGTCAGACAGGAAAGGATTTCGAAAAGAGGGCATAAAAAGCACATATTATAAAGGAGGAGAGAGAGAAATTTAATCCATTTAAGAGTAGAAACTACTGGTTATCTAAAGATATGATAAAGACTGTAAAAGATAACATTTATAAATTCTATGTTCAGGAAATTAGGAAAAGTAGGGTTGGGTTGAAAGGAATACAGGGAAAGATAAAATGAGAGAAAAAGGTAGAAGCCATGCCAAAAATATCAGTTTCTCACCTATCACCGGGACAGGAATGGGCTGGAATCTTCCTGACCTTGTGGAGCCTCTTTCCATGTTCCCTAAATCAAAGTGTTTGGGGATTTAAGATCTTTATCTATTTCCTTGTCTTCCCTTCAGGAAACCACTTTTTGTCTGTGTCATCCCTCCTGGAATAGGACTGGGTTTGCTGCTCCTAAGCCATGCTCCTTTCTTATCTTCCCCACCGACTCCACACTTCTGTGGTTCAGGCACAGTGACACGCAACACCCTACTGCTCCTTCTAGGATGTTCTCATAATGAAGAAAGCATGTTTCGGAGCTCGCCTTACCTACGTGTGAGTCCTGGCTCTGCCTTTGACCATCTGGGTGCCTTCAAGCAAGCCAGTTCCCTCGGGCGCCTCTGTGGCCTCATCTGTAATACGAGAGTCATAGCTGTTCCCCAGCGTTTTCATAGGGCACTAATGACGGACAAGCACAAGCACTCTGCTTGGTTATTACTGTGCCAGGCGCATCGTAAGCTCTGCACTGTTGTAAGGACTCTGAGTCCTCAGGGGGAGGCGCCTCGGCAGAGGCCATGCTCCTTTGTTACCTGAATTGCGCCGGTTGTCTGTCTTCCGGAGCTAAGAGGGAAGGGAGGGGTGATTCTCTGGAGTCCAGCTGGGCACACTGCCAGTCCTTGGCTCGGCCGGGCTCTGCAGCCCTGGCAGCGCCTCTCCTCACCCATGGGCTGGATAGCACAGGCCCGGGACAGCTTCCTGTTCCCCTTATCTCTCCCCTGCAGGTGCTCTCTGAAGTGGGAAACACTCCCACTTGCTTCCTTCACTTCCTTTTGCTCATGAGGACCCTCATTCTTCAGGCATCAGTCAGACCCCAGCTGCTGGCCTGGCGCCGTTCTGTTCTGTGACTTTCGGCCCCTTTGCTGCCCTGACTAGACGCACTGTGGACCCTGGTCTTAGCATTTCCCTTTGTCTTTCTTTCCTGGGTTTAGAATTTAAAACTTCTCAAGTTGCCCCAACTCACCAGCTCTCCCACCCCAAATGGCCCTGAACCTCACCCCATTCCCTGAGCATCTTTAAGTTCAAATCCCTGTTCTGCACTTACCAAGGTGTAGGACCTTGGGCCATTATTTAGATTTTTCTGAGCTTTAATTTTAACCTCTAACATGGAGACAAGCTTGGCCCATCTCAGAAACAATTATAGGCCTAACACAGTATGGATTTGGGGCATGTTTTATAATGTATATAATATAGCAAACATTCCAGTACATTGGAGGTATATGCTTAAAAATGTATCGATGGAGAAAGAGCAAATAAAAATTTGTCTACCTGTTTGTTTGTTTTGACACAAGTTCTCCCTATGTAGTCTAAACTCACTATGGCCTTGAACTCACTGTGAAGCTCAGGCTGGCCTTGAACCTGCAGAGAAACTCTTGCCTCAGCCTCCCAAGTGCTGGGATTACAGGTGCTATTACACCTGGCTTCAAATACAATTTTGAGATTCTATGTGACATTAAATTCACAAACTTTGGCATCCTAAAGACAGAGCTTCAGATTATAACTTGCTGCGTGACTTTAAGAGAGGTAAGTCATTTAAACTCTCTGAGTCTCAGTTTATCATAAAATGGTAATGCTGATGAAACCCACCTGATAGGACCACTACTGTTTATGTGAAAAATTAAATGTTGGGCTGGAGATTTAATTCAACGGCATAAGCACCTGCCTTGCAAGCAGGCAGTCGTGAGTTTGATCCCCGGTACCGATACAAATAAACAAAAAACAAAATGTTGTCCTTGGCCTACAGTGAATGTTGCCAATAAAAATGATTTCTGTTATCTCACTATTTAATTTTCAAGGTTCTAGGGTATGAGAGGATGTCTGGGAAATAGCTATCTGCAGCTGCCGCCTCTGTCCACGACAGAGCTGAGCTTGACAGGAAAGGTTATGTGTCATTAGTGCTGTGGAGACTGACATGGCTCCACTTTAACCCACTGGTCTGGGCCCTACCTGCTCAGATCAAAGGCTCACAGCTCTCTGTTCCATCATCCATCCCAGAACATTCTTCACACCCTTGAGAGAGAAAAAGAGGCAAAGTAGAAAGATGCACAAGCTCAGCAGGAGTCAGAGGAATGCAAAGTCAAACCAAAATGAGATGCCATTTTACATCCATCCGACTGCCCAGGGCTGGAAAGGACGTGAGCAGAGAGAATCTTATATACAGCTGGGAGTGTAAATTGGCACAACCTCTTTGCAAGACAGTTTGGCAAAGACTGCTGAAGCTGAAGATGCCCTTACCCTGTGACTCACCAAGTCCACTCCCAGGTTTGCAGCTACGAAAACTCTCCCACAAGAAACCATGTAAAACAGTGTTCACACCAGCACAGTTCATCAGAAATGAAATGAAGGAAAAAAAAAATCTTACACATGGAGCAAGGGAATGGTTAACTAAATGCTACTGGTTCCTAAAATGAACCATGGATGGTCATGTTAATATGGTAAGCAAGGGAAACAAGTTGCAGAGGAATGCATACCCTTTAATACCATTTAAATAAAGTAGAAAATATTACTGTATTTTGTTTAGAAATGCATGCATCTGCATTGTAAGCATACAGAAATTCAGGGATGTGAAAAACTGAATTTTCACTCAACATGATTAGGAGCTATAGCAGGGAGAGAGAGATGAGACTGGGGAGGAGTCCACAGGGGGCTTCAATTACATTGCATAATATTTTATTTCTTATGTTGGCTGGCGGGGGTAGGTGTGTCTGCAATATAATTCTTCAAGCATGAAATAACAATACTTCAAATTTGAAGTATCTCAAATTTTTATAAAAGGCAAAATAATGTAAATGTTCATGATTTAAGTTATTGCATTTTTTAAATTTTTGATTCAGGAAAACAACCATTTTTCCCAGTTCAGGAAAATAAGACTACTTTAATAAGCTTAAAGGGAAGAGAATGTGATGCCAGATGTGGTGGCACATGCTTGTATTTCCAGCAAGTGGGAGGCTGAGGCAGGAGGATTTCTGCTGGTTCAAGGTCACCCTTGGCTACATAGTGAATTCAAGGCCAATGTGAACTACATACCGAGATCCTGTATCAAAACAAACTAACAACCCCTCCAAATGAAAGACTTTGATGGCTCCCCCTCTTTTTAAAGACAAAGTCTTGCTATGTAGCCCAGGCTAACCTTGAACTCACAGCGATCCTCCTATCTCAGCCTCCTGAGTGCCTGGATTACAGGAATGTGCCACCGCAGTCAGCTATATGTACACTGAAACACAAAGCTAGACATGTACAGGTTTTTTTTTAAATGAGGCAATTTGAGGATAGAATTGTAAATGTATTGTTAGACAGAAGCAAACATTTTAAATACTGTCATCGCACACTTCTTTTCTGCATTGTCAGTGTCTCCTGGAGCCTTTGTATCAGTGCATTTGCTTATCATGATCTGCCATCTTCCAGTTTCAAGTATTCTATACCTTATCATCTAAATTTTTATGCGTAATTAAACAAGCAATAGATTCTAGATGCAAAATGTAAACATGTTAAACAATATAGACTGAATGACAAAACTTTTCACAAAGAAGAGTAATGAAGATTTTCCCAACGCTGTCTGCTCCCCTGTACGCAGGCACAAGCGCACACCTACCTGTAACATCTTAGTCCCGAGCCGGCCGTGGAGAGACTGCTGTATTTGGAACACATCCTTCCAGACTCATTTGCACAGAGAAAGATACTTGGTTGTGTGTGTGGCTGACAATAGACAAACGGTTCTAAACTGTGTATAATGCTGCTCTACTTCCTCATGGAGATACAGGCCCGTGATAACCATCTCAGTCATTCATTTATGCCGTAACACGTGTGATTCAAGGCACACTGCGTGATTCAAGGCACACTGTGAAAGCGGATGGGCAGCCTCTATCCCTATGCAGCTTCTGGTGAGACAGCCTGACAAGAGCAGGTAGACAACAGTGTAACTTCAGGTAGAGCTAAGTAACACAAAGAACAGAAAGTGGGAGTCGGGGGAGGCAGGGTGAAGCTTATAACTACTGCTCAGTATTCCACAATACGTATTGTCAGACTTGCAAACTTGTCTCCTTACATCATGGAGTAAAACAGTGTTTTGCACTGTGACCCATCATAAAAACACCCACCTGAAAGTGAACAAGTATTTCATGATAAAAAATGCTTACTCAGGGTGACGGATCAAAATGTTTCATCATGGTGTATGTATGTATGTATGTACGTATGTATGTATTGGTACCAGGGATTGAGCAACCTTGCACTAGTCAGAGAGGCGCTGTGCTGCTGCACTAAATCCCCTGCCCTGTATTTTATTTTTATTTTATTATTTTGTATTTTACTTTTTAAACCATAACTTGTTAAAATATTTTCATTGTCCACTAATAGACTATGATCTCAGTTTGAAAAATATTGCTTTATGTAACCAAGTCCCTGCTGAGGTTTAGATATTGTTCATCATTCTCTCCTATTAGAAACAGTGAGCTCCTTCCTATCTATTCATTTTGGGTAACTACTTCTCAGAACAAGGACCCTGATTGTGTAACTGCTGCATACTTAATATTCTGATAAAATGCATGCAACTATTCTAGACCACTAAATTCTAACCCTGACTCAGTCACCAGCATGATGTATAAACTTTGGGCAAGTCCTTACACCCCTCTGGACCTCAGTTCGGCATCAGTAACCTGCCAATCTGTACACCCTGGAGTCTGTCCGCAACTGAGAGTACACGCCCCACCCCCTGACTCAGCGGCAGCGGGACTTCTCCTCAAGCTCTTCTCCCCCTTTTCCCGCTCGAGTTTTCATTCCTCAGAAGCAGCCCAGGGCAAAGGAAAAAGGCAGGTCTGGGCAGGAGGGCCCAGTGCTGGGCGGGGCTGAGGGAGGTCAGCCCCCAATAGGAAATGAGACAGAGTAGGAATAACACTTTAAAAGCTTGACAACCTCTTCCTCCTGCCAGTTCCTGGCCTCTTTTCATCCTCCTCAGCCCAGACTCCATCCCTCCTAGACAGCCTTGCCTCTCTGTTTAGGCTACGGTCAGGAGAGCCTCCTGCCTGTCCAATCAAGAGCCCAGGTAGAATCAAGAACTTCAGCCTCAGGATGTTGACAACGTTGCTGCCTTTGCTGGCACCCCTGCTGTTGCTGCTGCTGCTGCTGCCTGGAGGGACCCTTTGTAGCCAGGGAACTTCAGAGGGTGAGTTGGGGACACCGTCTCCTGCCTGAATGGTTTTGCAGACTCTCAGCCTTTCTGAGTACATGAGTAGGACCAGAGGAGAGCTAGCTGCATGGCATCTGTGTCTACAGCTGGCTGGATCTGTCTGTATTGCAGCAGAGCACTGGTTTCTGTCCCAAAGCCGCCGCTAGGAAGTTCAGTATTGGAAAGAGTTGCTCGGGTTACTGGTGGAAATAGACTGAAAAGTATTTAAAGGGACCAGCAGAGGGGGTGAGGGAACCAGCACTGGACAAAGAGGGAAAGGGCAAAGAGGTCTGAAGAGGGGAAGCCAAGGATGATCAGGGTAGGTCCAGAGAAGATGGGAAGAGACGTGGGATGAGAAGACAGAGGGAAAAGAATGGAGAGATACAACAGTTGTGTGTCTGATAGGGGCAGCAGTCTGCCCCAGGCAGCACATTTTGAGGGCCACATTATTAGCAAAAGGAAGAATATATTGTTATTGTAACAACTGACACCATTTTAACACTGCAAAGATTCGAGTACATTGAAATAAGACTGTTTTTCGCTGTACATCATTTTAAGTAGGTTAACACACCCAGCTACATTGGAGAGTGGCAAACTGGTTTGTCCCCCAGCAGACCAAAGTCTAGCTGTGCACCAAAAATAATCTGAAGACTTAGGAAAAGACTGGGGCTTAGGAAAGGACAAAGCAGGAGAGACTAAGGAAAAGAGAGGAAGAATGGGTACAGCTGGTGAGGTGGAACTGGGGGGAAACAAGCTGTGACCAGTAGGGGAACTCCAAGGGGACAAGGGTGCCCAAAGTGGCCCCATGTAAGCAGGACAAGGGAGTTACTGCCCTGAACTGTAATTGCACAGTGGCTTCACTTCCCTCTCCCACAGACTCTACAGCTTCAGTTTCCTCCTCAGAGGAACAAATAATAACCAGTATTCAATGAGTGCTTACTATATTTAATATATGTAATAACTCATTTAGCCCTCACAGGACCCCGCAATGTGTGTAGTGTTGTTATATCCATTTTACAGAGGAGGAAACTGAGTCACAGAGCAACTAAGGACCTTGTCTAAATGTCCAAGGTCTTTGCTCAGATATATTTATTCACATCTGCAGAGAAAGAGCAGTTTCTCAAATGCTATACTGACAAGATACATACACACACAACCTCACATCACACAAACGTTTTCTAGGTACCAGTTCTTGTGCTGGCCTTTTCTGGGTGTAGAGGCAGAGGTTGCCAGACCTGGTCCCAAAGCCTGGAAAGGTCCAGTGTAGCCTGTGCGTGTGTTTGGAGACAGTCACTCAGAATCCCACAAAGCACATGCAAACACAAAGTGCTCTGGGATCACTGAAACAGGTGCAAGTGTCTGGAAAAGTAAAGAGAGAACTGTCCAAGGAGAGAGCAATTCAGCTGAATCTTGAAGCATGAAGAGAAAGTTGCCAGGCAGAACAAGGGAGACAGAGCAACCCTCACATACTATTCCTATGTGAGGCCAAAGTGCCAACAGTGAGAACCTCCAGTCATTTGATATGTAAGCACTGGAACAAGGTCAGAAAACACAGCTGGGACCAGGTCACTGGCAGCCTTGAATGCCAGGATCTGGGCCTGATCTATGGTCAGACAGGTCCTCAGGGGAAGCAATGCAGTAGACTGGTTAAGGGTACTGAACTCATCTACCTGCACTCAAGCCTTGGCTGTACTGTTTGATCTTAGCCTCAGTTTCTCATATAGAGTGGAGTTAATAATAGTAAACATGGCACCAAGCCATGGGGGGACAGCACAAAGAGGATAATAATGGATTAACGCATAGTGCCCCAGTCATAATAAGCACTTAATGGATATTAGCTATTACTTTTTATGGTGTGGGGGAATAGTGTATCACTGGAGGACCTTAACAGAGGAACCAGATCTTTTCCCTGGATCAGGTGGAGGTCCAATCAGCAGTGGTGAAACTGAGATATCAGGATAGGGGATGAGGTAAGAACTTAGCCAGTCCAGATAAGAACCGATGAGGCCTGAACTAGGGCCTCACAAAGAGATGGAGAGATGTAATTGGAATTTGATTGTAGGTCAGGATTTACTGACCAACCATAAATGGGACAAGAAAAGAAAAGTGATACAGGAGTGCCTCTTCCCACCGCAGTCTTCAGCTTCTCATCTGTTAAGGGAAGTAATCCCTGCGCTGGTGGCCTGGCAAAGTTATTGTGAGCATCAAGTAGGACACCGGTGGGTGGGAAGACACTTTATAGGGCCGAGAAGGTTGGCCGAGGCGCTGGGGAAGGTCGTGATCCCCAGCAGCCAGCGCCTCCTCCCCAGCCAGCGCCCTGACGTCCTGACTCTGCCCTCAGACGCCCTGAACTTCCACATGCTCCAGATCGCCTACTTCCGCGACCCTCGTCACGTGAGGTACTACGGCAACGCGTCTCTGGGGGGACATCTGACACACAGGCTGGAGGGCACGAGGAACAACGTCACGATCGTCCAGCTGCAGCCCGTGGAGGAGCCCGAGGCCTGGGCGCGCAGAGAGAAAAACCTGCAAGTCTACCTGGAGCAGTTCCAGACCTTTGTGCAGGTGGTGCACAAGGAGCAGGCCGACAGCGCGACCTGTGAGTTGGGGTGCGTCGGGGGCGGGGCGGGGCGGGATTTGTGGGGTGGCACGTGGTGAGCGGGCTGGGTGTGGACCGCACGGGTTTCAGGAGGTAGAGTGTGCGAGCCCGAGGTTGCACAGGGTTGGACGTGCTCAGAAAGAGCTCTCCTTGAGACCCTCTTCCAGCTGTCGCGACTTCTTGGGGTGAACCGTGTTGGGAGGCCTTGTCCCTGACCCACTGTGCCCCCAGGGTTCACTGAAGACTCCCCACTCCTTGCCTCTCAGCCTTCCAACTCCTTTGCTTCCTACAGCCTATTGCCTCCCCCAACCCCCAGCACTTTCCCCTACACCCTCCAGCGTCCAGCCCCTCTCCACAGACGCTCACAACCCCAACTCTTTTCTCTCAAAACCCCTCGGCCCCTCCCCTCATTGCCCCAGCTCTTCCGAGTCCTCCTGTTTCTTCTTAGCCTCTTGCACCTCCTTACACAGCCTCTAAAAGTCTAATCTTAACCACCCTCCTTGTCTCGGCCCCCAGGCCCTTCTCAGGCGCCCCACCAAGTCCCCTTCCCCTCGCGGACTCCCCGCCCCATGCAGCCTCTGATCCTCAACCCCCTCCGCAGTTCCTGTCACCATCAGCTGCTCCCTGGGCTGCGAGCTGCCGCCAGAGGACTCCGAGGGCTCCAAGGCCCGTGTCTTCTTCGAAGTGGCTTTGAACGGGAGCTCCTTTCTGAGTTTCCAGCCAGAGGACGCACGGTGGGTGTCAGGACCCCAGGCACCCTCCAAACTGGTCGCTTTCACGCTAAAGCAACTCAACAGCTACAATCGTACTCGGTATGAAGTGCAGGAATTTCTGCAGGACACCTGTGTGGAGTATGTGCAGAAACGCGTCGCCATGCAAAAATTCAAAGGTACCAGGGTCTTGGGCAGTGCCTGTGTGTTAGGGAGAGGGCGGGTTCCAGGCAAAAGGACGGATCTGAAGGATGCCAACTGCTGGGGCCAGGAACTGGGAGCAGGGGCAGAGCACACCCAGTTTGTTACTGAGTAGCCTGACCGCTTTCCTTTAGGGGCAGAAATTCCTTGGGGTTTGACTTAAACCATGGACTCTGGTGAGATTCTTAAGCTGACTCTCTGCATGTTCTGCAGGGAGCCAAACAGGCCGCTCCTACACTTCACTGGTCCTGGGCATCCTGGTGGGCAGTTTTGTCATCGCTGGTGTGGCTGTGGGCATCTTCCTGTACACGGGAGGACGGCGATGTTAATTACTCTCCTGCTGGCTCTGAGAAAGGGCTGGGTTGACCAGAGCTGGCAAGGGAAGGTCTCAGCTGACACGAAGCCAAACAGATGCTCCAACTGGGACACCACATCCCAGAAAGTCTGCAGTGACAGCTCCTTTTTCTCCCAAATCTGCCCACCAAGGGTTTGGGGAAGGGATGTGGGGACACTTGGTAATTGGTTTGCTGAGAACCTAACACCATGCGTGCTTTGCTGAATTGGTCCAAGAAGTGAGCATATCTGTATCTTTGTGGGAAACAAATGAAGGAGCTGGGGCAGGGGTGTCTATGGCCCATCCTCCAAAGACAGAATCACCTGAGCCGCTGACAGCTCGTAAGGAAATAAAACAAATTGTCTGCTACCAAAATAAATAACATTCAGTGCATCCAGGTGTGTCCAACTTGAGAAGGGACACTGGTATAAAAGAGGTTGAAAGAGATAACCAGAAGGATGGTGTAAAGATAAATTCCAACAAATATGGAAATGAGTTATTAATTAAATATTAATAAATTTATTACTTACGTATGTAGCATAATTGTTTACAAAACTTCTGGAAAAGTAGTTTATATTCCTTGCTTCTGCTTTCTCCTATCCCACTCACTTCTTTTTTTTTTTTTTTGAGACAGTGTCTCGCTATGCAATTCAGGCTGGCCTTGAACTCACTATGTAGCCCAGGCTGGCCTCCAACTCGTAGTGATCCTCCTGCCTCAGCCTCAGAATGTTGGGGTTACAGATTTGCGCCACCACATCCAGCTCCCATTCACTCTTAAATTCACTGCAGTCTGGATTCTCTGTCTATAAACTGCTCTAACATCACCAGTACCCTATAATTGTCAAACTTTTGTCCTCTGTGACATCTGTAACATTTATCTTGATGCGTTAGACTTTTCTTTTACCCTAACTTTAGAGATACTGTATTTCCAATTCATAAAAACTGCTCTGGGTACTATTTTTCAATCCTTTGACTATAAGGTATGATTAAAGAAATACTGTGAATGTTTGAATAAAAATTTATTATAGTAAAAGATGCATTGCCATGAATCTGCCATAAACTATGCCCCCTGACTTCATACTTACCCTATTATTCTGGTCACCGTCTGAAGCACTTTTGGAAATCTTCTTTTATGTCTTTGTGCTATCGAGGCTACCTTAATGGCCCAAATTAACTCAAAATGCTTACCTTTTGTGGTCATTTTGACTTTGGGGAAGAGCCAGAAGTAACATAATGTCCCATTTAGTGAATAAAGTAGAGGAAGACCCACCATAGTGCTTTTACAAGGCCACTTTTCAATTGGATGGCACCTGGGAGCTATATTCATTGTATTTTTTGTCACAACTGGTAAACACACTCATAAAAGAGAACATCCAGGAGTGCTTCAGAAGATTGCAAGAGCCGTGGGATAATTGTGCTCAAATGAGGGGGAGTACATTGGGGAGCATTAATGGCTATGTGTCTTTTACTACAAATTTTTTCATTTGAGATTATATATATATTATTTTTGAGACAGGGTTTAACTATGCAGTTCAGGCACTTTAGCTCAGACTGGTCCCACTCAAAACAATCCTGGCTGAACCGCCTCCTGAGTGCTGGGATTATAGGCATGTACCACCACACCAGCATCACACTACATCTTTTGATCAGCCCTTGAATGTAATCCTACAAATGCTGGCTTTCCTAAAATGCACACACACACACCCTGCCTCAAGACTCATTAATGTAATTCAAACTGGCCTCGAACTCACTATGTAGCCTAGACTGGCCTCGAACTCATGATGATCCTCCTACCTCAGTCTCTGAGTGCTGAGATTACAGGTGTATGCCACCATGCCTTGGCCAAAATGTCATATATTTACTTCTCTTGTTCCCTTTAAAACTATACTTTGGCCGAGTGTAGTGGTGCACACCTATAATTCTGGCATTTGGGAGGCTGAGGCAGAAAAATTGCTTTGAGTTCAAGATCAACCTGGGCTACCTGGTGTGTTCAAAGCCAGCCTGAACTACATAGCAAGATCCTAGCTCAAAAAGCAGAAACTGTACTATTTCTGGATGACCTCCTGAGTTCCACAATTTCAAATACCTTTTATCTGTGGTGGTTTCCTTAGAGAAACAGTATCATTTTTGGTTTGTCATCAAATTTGAGTTTTATCTCTTTGAGCCAAGCATCTAACTTCTTCAAGTCTCAGTTCTTCATTCACAGAGCTACAGCAAAACATACAAAAGGGGTATAAGAAAGTACCTACCTTGCTGAGGTCTGAGTATTAGGTAAAATAACATATGCATAGTTAACAACTACAACAGCGGTTGCAGACCTCCAAAGCTTCTATTTGGAGCTTTCTTGAAAACCATCTGTACTCTAATGCTTCACAGACATTTCAAGGTAACATATTCAAAAGTAAATGTATTATTATTTTTCTCCCTGGGCGTGTTCTCTCCTGTTGTTTACTATCTGTTCATAGATAATAGAATTATGAGCAAGTCATAGAAACACAGAGGCGTCAGTGGTGACTACTCCCTCTGCTTATCCTTGTCTACAGGATACCAGGTCCGCAGACTCCATTCCCTCCTTCCCACCCCGTTACCCCATTCAGGATATCCTGACTATTTTCCCTGTGGTAGACACAGAGGTGCTGCCCAGGGCAACCTCCTGCTCGCCTTCAGGGAGTACAGACAGCAGCCAGCCGCCAGCTGCTTCCTCTCCTCAGCCCCCTCGCTGCAGGGA
Organism: Cavia porcellus; assembly: GCF_034190915.1. NCBI lineage: Eukaryota > Metazoa > Chordata > Mammalia > Rodentia > Caviidae > Cavia > Cavia porcellus. The sequence continues at coordinate 26,131,626 of NW_026947488.1, read as the reverse complement.
ACAGTCCTGCACAGGTCTCCCCCATCCAGGCTCTTGCCACTCTGAGAAGCAATTCTCAACATCTTCTTTCCTGAGCGTCTTTACAAGGTGTGTTCAAAAATATAATGAATGCTGCTCCTGAGTGCCATCCAACTGTAAGGCAGGCTTTTAAAAGCAATGTGTTTCACTGGATTTGACATCGTGTCACTTCTGGTGACAGAGCAAGGCAGGGGTAACCAGCCATTGCGGTTAACACAACAGTAGGACAAGTCCAGTGAGCAGTATCCACTCTGGAATTCCCTACCAGGTGGCTGGAGCTTTGTCAGATCTATGATGAAGTTTGAAGTTTCCCTTACTTCCAACCTCTAGTGAAAGGTGAAAAGGAATGGGGAATGTGGAACTGTTGAGTTCAATCCCCAGCAGTGCAAAAACAAACCAAAATCCTGTACATTGTGCATGTCCCTCGCTTCCCACAGTTGAGAAATTTTGTCTTTTTGAGACAGAGTCTTGCTATGCAGTTCAGGCTGGCCTCAAATTTGCAACAACCTTCCTGCCTCAGTCTCATGAGTGCTGGGATTACAGGCATGTACCACCACACCCAGTGAAATTTTGTCTTTCATCTGGACCATGGCCATAGCCTCCTCGTAAGTTTTCTCCTTGTTTCTAATTTCTACATGTTCTAATTCACCTTCCACATAGCAATAAAAAAAAAAAAAAAAAAAAAAACACAAAAAACGAAGAGATGAGGCCAAGCAGGGTGCCACACACCAGTAATCCAGTACTCTGGGAGGCTAAGGCAGAAGGATTGCAAGTTCAAGCCCAACCTGGGCAACTCAGGAAGACCCTGTCTCAAAATAAAAATAAAAAGGGAGACAGGTGGTGTGGTGCTGCCTGTAATCTCAGCACTCTGAGAATCTAAAGCAGGAGGATCACAAGTTTAAACCCAGCCTGGACAACTTAGTGACTTATGAGGCATTGTCTCAAAATACAACATTAAAATAGGACTAGGGATATGTATAGTTCAGTGTGCAGAAAGCCTTGGGTTCAATCTCTGGTAGCAGATTTCTATAGTTACCACATTATATTCAAATTTTCAAATGACGTTCAAGGCTATACACGATACTGCCCAAATCCAATTGCCTCATTTTATTTTCTACCATTTATCTTTACCCAAATGTACTCTACTTATTGAAAAAAGTTATTTTTAAATAACAGAACTAGTTACACAACAGTAACAACACAGAATTTATAAACCAAAAAAGGTCACTCTTTTCTCTTTCTCCCTAAATCTTCAACTTGGAAGTATCCCAGGATTCTTAGTTACAGGCAACAGAAAGCTACTCTGAAAATTTAAGAAGAAAAAATACGTTGGGAGGTTATTGAATAATCCTGAGTTGATGGGAAGGTCAGTTAATTAAACTCAGCAAGTAGAACCAAGGACCACAGTCACAGCCCTACCGCAAGAATGGTCTCATGATGGGTGTGGTGGTGTATGCCTGTGTTCCCAGCCGCCAGGAGGCTGAGGCAGAAGGTTCTCTGCAAGTTCAAGGCCAGCCAGCAGGCCAGCATGAACTACATAAGCAAAACCCTGTATAAAAGCAAAAACAAGAAAAAACTGATCTGGTTAAGAATACCACATCCAGAACTACTACCTCCATCTCCAGTGTCTGCTCTCATCCTAACAAGCTGTTCTCTGTCCCCTGTGGTGTCATAGTAATCAAGATTCACAGTCCTAGGTGGGGGCATCCACATGACCAAGAATAGGCCATGGATCGTGAATCCTGTTGACTTTACTTTGCTAGCAACGTTAAGGTGAGGAGACTTTAGGTACCTTTGGCTTCTCTTGTGGGAAATAGGACCCTGTCTTCCATTAAGACTCACACCAAGAAGAGGCTTCAGGTGCTGAGCAACCAAGAAAATAAAAACTAAACAAGAGAAAAGAAACAAAGCAAGAGTCAGTGCCTGCCTGGCAAGTGCGGGGTGGTGAGTTTGATCCCCAGTACCAAAAAAGAAAGAAGAAAGAAAGAAAGGAAGAAATAAAGAAAGAAAGAACAAAGGAAAGAAAGAAAGGAAGGAAGGAAGGAAGGAAGGAAGGAAGGAAGGAAGGAAGGAAGGAAGATGACCCTGAAAGATGACTATATTTCACATCATCTATTGATTCAGTAAATGTTTATCAGTGAGCTTCATATACACAAGCCTTTGTGCTACAGGCATTGAAAGGAATTAAATGGTTAAGGCATGAGCCTCAGGGAATCTGGGGTTGGGAAGAGAAAACATGTACAAATAAAAACAATGCAAGGCAAGATGTCTTAGGCTACAGGTATAGGTTACAGGGTATAAGATGTTCTGAGCTGGATGTGGTGTTGTACCCCTGCAATCTAAGAACTTAGGAGGCTGAGGCAGGAGGATCACTGCCAGTTCAAGGCCAACCTGGGCTACATAGTGAGTTCAGGGCCAATATGAACTCTAGAGTGAGACCCTGTCTTAAAACAAAACAACGCCCTAAGAGCTGGAATGAAAACACAAATAAAAATGTTCCATTGTTCCAATTTACTGTAGTGCTCATCATTTACATGTTGCTTTATACTTTTTGGAATCCTTTAACTTGCATCTATCCTTTAGTACTTACTGAGGACTCATAAAATACATACTGTATTCTCTTGTGTTAGCTTGGGAAATGTACTTATCAAGAATAAGCAAAGAAATGGCAGAGCCAAGGTTTAAGCCCACGCTGTTACGTTCTAGGAATTATGCTTTCTCTCCTTTACTAAAACTGAAGGAATCAAAGGAACCCAGGGTGCAGTAGAGAGCAGGATTTGTGGATGGATAAGACACAGCCATCCACAGATAGAAAAGGTAGACCGGAAGGTTCAGTAATGGCGAGAGTTAGGAAAAAGCAGAGTGAAGTTTAGGAAAGACTGTTATCAGGTGACTGGAGAGGAGGATGGTGAGACATGAGACTGAAAATACAGACTGGTGGGTCACAGTACTGAAGGAAGGTCTTCTTTAGCTAATGAAAAAAAGGGGGAGCTATTACATGTTGGTGAACAGAAAGCTGCTGAACAAAAACCTTCTTCTTCAGCTACCTTACAAAAAGAGGGCTTCAGCGAGGTTAAGGCCCACTGACTTCAAGCTAAAGGGCCTCGCCTGGACAGTGTTCTAGATCAAAGACCAATGAGTCTTTAGCCAGGTGTGGTGGCACATGCCTGTAATCCCAGCACTGGGGAGACCGAGGCAGGAAGATTGCTGCGAGTTTGAGCCCAGCCTAGACTACAAAATGAGTTCAAGGTCAGCCTGCACTACATAGAGAGTCTGTCTCAAAAAAATAAAAAATAAATGATGGAGGAGGCAATTAAGCAAGGGAGCAAATGGGAAAGGAAAAGGTGGGGAGAAGTCAGTCTATAGAGGAGAGACTGTCGAGTGTGAGGCAGAGGTTTTCAGGCTGTCAGCTTTCTGTATTATGTCCTTTCATCAGTGCGGCCACTCTCTTAGTGCAGTATTCTCCAGCCCTGACCGGGAGCACTAGACTCAGAGCAGACACTTCTAGTCGCTCACAAAGTTGCCGTCAAATCCTCTTTCCCCACTCTCTTTCAGGAAAGCCTTGAACTGACTCTGATTCTCCTGCTTCAGCTTGCCAAGTTATGAGAATACAGGATTGTGCCACTAAGCCTGGATGAAATCTTTTTTCTAAGTCTTGTCAGTTTCCTGCCCAGAATTCTCTAGTTTTTTCCATAACCGTAGGATAAAGGCTTTAGCATGGAGTCCAAGGCCCTCCACAATCCAGTACCAGTCATCTGTCCTCCAGCTTCCTCCTTTGCCCCTTTTCCTTCTCAATCTATTTTCTAGTCCCTCTAAACTACCCTTGCCTTCCCAAACTCTGGTGTCCTTTTTGGTCATGTCATTTCAAGTCATGCTCTTTTCTGTCTGTGGCAAAATCCTGTTCGTCTTTTGAAACCTACCTCAAATGTCATCTCTATAAAGCCACCCCTGTCAACTCTATAAAGCCACCCCTGATTCTCTCATCTGTAGTTTTAGTCCCTGTTCTCCCAGTCTCTATAATAACACTGTCACTCTGTATTACAATAATTTCCATCTTCTAGTCTAGAGCATGAACTTGCCAAAAGGCAGAATTGTGTTACCTAGTCCATAGCCAGTACAAACTAGCTGCCTGACATAGTGGAATGAATGTGTGTGCTGCGCGTTCTGGGACATTTCTTTCCCAAACTACTTGTAGACAACAGTAAGTATGTTTGGCACAGCTTGGTGTGGTAGTGCTCAACTGTAATCCCAGCACTCTGGGAAGCTGAGAAAGGAGGATCACAAGTTGTTTCAATTCTGCTGTCCTCTAGTTATGTGACACTGTGCCACCACTTTAACTCTTCAATTCTGTTTTCTGACCAATCAAATGTGAATAAAATTCTGTGATCCACTTCATAGTGCCACGATAAGAGTAATGTAAGATAATGTGTGTGAAAGCAATTTGTAAACTTCAAGCCACCGTACGCATGTAAGGGGTGACTGTTAGTATTTTTAAAATAGCTTAAAAAATGAAAGAGTTAGGTGCAGTGTTATATACCTATAATGCCAGCTACTTAGAAGGCAGAGCCAGGAGGATCACATGTTCAAGCCAGCCTGGGCAATTTAGAAAAAATTTGTCTCAAAATTTAAAAAAAAAACAAACGAATGTCGAGGGATATAACTTAGTGGTAGAGTATTTGCTTAGCATGCACAAGGCTTTACATTCAATCCACAAAACAATAAATAAAATTTCCTTAAATGAAAGAAATAACTCTGAAGTAGATTCTGAGTCTAACAAGTTGTATATTGTAAGCATTATGTCAGCTACCAAGAAAATAAGTCAAAAATACATTGTTCAAGATCAGCAAGACAGTGCTACATGTCTGTAACCCCAGAATGGAAGCTGAAGCAGAAAGAGAATTTAAGACCACCCTGGGATATATAGTGAGACCCTATTTTTTAAAAAATCATTAAAAAAAACTATTCACTATAAAATATCTGTGTCATGAAGAAGAATGTAATAAAGGGGAAACAGAAGCAAAAAAATATGAAGGGGCTGGGGATTTAGCTCAGCGGCATAAGCGCCTGCCTTGAAAGCAGGCAGTCGTGAGTTCGATCCCTGGTACCAATAAAAAGGAAAAAGACAAAAAAAAAAAATATGAAACATATAGAAAACCACAAGAAAAGTATCAGATGTGTATCCTACATGTGAAAAACATTACACAAGAGTAGGTTAACAATCTAAAACCGGGTGTGATGGAGCACATTGGTAATCCCAGCAGTAAGGAGACTGAGGCAGGAGGATTGCTGTGAGTTCAAGTCCTGCCTGGGCTACCTAAATGAGTTCAAGGGCAGCCTGCACTGCATAGTGAGAACTTGTCTCAAAAAAAAAAAAAATTTAAAAGACAGAGATGGTCAACTAAACCACAGACAAGATCCAAATTTATGTTGTCTATAGGAGGTGCACGTTAGAGTCAAAAACTACACATAGGTTGGAAATAAAAAGATATAAAAGCATATACTCATGCAAACGACAATTATTAGAGTACTAGAGTGGATACACAAATATCACACAAATTGGACTATAAGATAGAAAGTTATGAGCCCTAATAAGGATATTTGAAATGAGAAAAGGGTCAATCTGTCAGGAACATGTCAGATGTGTATTTAAGCATATGTGTACTTAATAATGGAGTAAATGATGCATAAAGCAAAAACTAGATGAATTGAACCAAGAAACACACAATTCGACAATAATAGAAATTTCTATACTTCATTTTCAACAATGGAAGAAAGTCAAGAAAAACACAGAAGATATTAACAACACTCTAAGCCAAGTAGACCGCAATTCTATAAAACATTCCAACAACAAAATGTAGATTCTTCTCTAGCACATTTAGACTATATTCGAGACAAGATATGGTATGCTGTGAAATAAATGTCAGTAATTCAACAGAATTGAACATTCAATGTATGATCTCTGACTATAATGAAATTAAATTAGAAATCAACAGCAGAAGGGAACCTGGGAAATACATAAATACGTGTAGGAACAACACATTCATTAGTGACCAGTGTGTCCAAGAAAAATATCACAATAAACTAAATAAACTAGAAAATAATTTAATTCAATAAAAGCAAAAATGTTACATACCAAAATGTATGAGGTGCAGCTAAATTAGGGAAGGAGGGAAATGTAAGTGGTTATACTAAGAAAGAAAGAAAATGAATCAATAACCCATGTTAAGAAACTAGAAAAAGAGGAACAATGAAAAAGAGTAAATCAGGTAGAATAATGGGAGTAATAAGGGTAAGAGCAGACAAGAGAGAGACAAGAAAGATGACAAAAATCAACAAAATTAAAAGATGATTCTTGAGAAAAACCGATAATTTTAGCTAGATTTCTCTAGAAAAAAGATTTAAATTATGAAAATCAAGAATTAAAGGACAGCTTCCCTACAAACATTACAGAGATAAAAAAGGATTATAGAGTACAGTGAACAATGCCAGTAAATTAGATATCAGATAAAAGTGAACAGATCACTACAAAGATACGAAGTTTTGCACAGATTCGGAATAAATAGAAGTCTAAACAGATCTATAACAAACAGAAATTGGTTGCTTTAAAACTGCCTACACTGAAGTCGTGGCTAGGGAGCTGAAGGGGAGAATTGGAAGCTTGGGGTCAGCCTGGCAACATGATGAGACCCTGGGCTGGGGTTTTAGCTCAGTGGTAGACCACTGGCCAGTATAATGAGACCCTGTCTCAAAAAAGCAAATGAAGTAAAATGAAACACAACTTCTCAAAAAGGGTCCAGACCCAAATTAACTTCATCGGTGAATTCCACTGAATATTTAAAGAAGAATAGCAATCTTTGATAAAATTCTTCCAAGAAATAAAAGAGAAAGGAACACAGTAAGAATGAATTTGGAATTTCAGCTTCACGAATTAAAACAGATCAAATACCTAAGTATAAAATCTAAAACCATGAAATAGAAGACCGCATAATAAATATTGATTGGGATTGGACAGTAGTTTCTCAAACATGATGTAAAAGTACAAGTAATAAAATAGATTGGGCTTAATAAAAATAAAAATATTTTTGTGCTTTAAAAGATACTATTGTTAAAGTGAAAAGTCAGCCCACAGAACAGATAAAAATATTTGTGTATCATATATCAATATAGGCACTGTGTCCAGATATATGTATTTTTAAAACTGAAGACAAAACCCAATTTAAAGTGGACAAAAGATTTAACAGGTGTTTCTCAAAAAACATATACCAGTGACCAATAAACACACAAAAAGAACCTCGGCATTATTAGTCCTTAAGGAAATATAAATCAAGATCATAATTCAATACTATTGTACATTGTCAACAATAGCAGTAATGAAAAAGGCAGGAAGGGACTTGCTTTGGCAAGCGCAGGGAGAAGTTGGAGCCCTTAACATTGCTGACGGGAAAGTAAAATTGTACAGTCACTTTGAATATAGTTTGGCAGTTCTTCAAAAAGTTGAAACATGTAACTTATGACTCAGTAATTCCTCTCAGTATATACCTAAGAAAACTGAAAACATACATCCATACAAATATTTGCACATGAATGTTTATAGCAGTTTATTCATAAGAGCCAAGATAAGATCAGTGCCAGTGCATCTTTTTTTAATGCATCTTTTACTGTAATAATTCTATTTTAGTTTTTAAAAAGGAGGCTGGAGATAAAAATAACCCAAGCTACTATATCCTGCTATGAGAAGTGGCAGGAATTTTAGGTTGTATAAGTAATACCATTATTTGGAGGGTACTTTAGTCCATTTTCTGTTGCTGTAGCAAAATACCTAAAGCTGAGTGCTTTATAAGGAAAAGAAGTTTATTTAACTCACGGTTCTGGAAGCTGAAAACTTGGAAGGCCCATCTCTCTGGCCTCTGGTGAGGGCTTCTGAGTACATCACAACATGGTGGAGACATCATATGGCAGGAGAACAAGCAAGAGAGATTGCATAAGCAGAGGACAAGCAAGATGGGGAAGGATCAGGCTTGCTCTTTTCTAACAACCTGCTTTCACAGGAACTGATCCAATCCTGCAAGCCCAAACTCACTGACCGAACCCAGCATTAATCCCTTCACTAGGACACTCATAACCTGATCACTTTGGGCAAGGCTCCGCCCCTTAAAGGCCTCGCCACTCTGCAAAATAATTACACTGGGGACTAAACTTCAGTGTGAGTTTTAGCAGGGACAAACCACAGCCAAATCATAGCAAAGGGGGTCTCTGAAAGTTCATGTCCATATTCAAAAGCAGGAGAAGCAAAGAGGCGGGAGAACAGTGGGATGAGTCACCCTGATATTTCAGGGAAAAGTCTGGCCCTTACCGTCAGCAGTTTCTATGCAGGATGGGCTGAACAGATGGTCCATCTGCTCACACGTACAGCTGTGGAACCGTGGAGGAGGCAATGCTTCCCTCTAAGGGGAAGTTCATAGCTCCTAGGATGCCCATCAGATCTGTCAACTCAGATCCTAGTTCCTAACTCCAGATGGCTGACCTGGTGGGCAAAAAGCAGAAGGCACCAAAACACTGGCGTGGTGAGGCAGCAGGAGTTGCTGCTGGGAACCGGCGGCTTCACACAGTAGTCATCTCTCCATGACTGGAAGCCGTCAAACATGGCGAATGTAATTCTGGCTTCTGGAATCACAGCCCCACATGTTTCTGAAGACCAATTGATCTTATTCTCCCACCTTTTCCTCTATAAATTCAACATTCCTAGTTCCTTCAAAGGTTCCACATTTGCTATGACTTTTCAGTAACCTGATACTGTTCTTCTGGACTTGCCACAATTTATCACGCATTTTTTAGAAAAGTATTCATTAAGTGATTTCTGGGGCTCGGGCCACACTTTAGGAGGTAGGAACATGACTAGCGGAGAACAAAGCAAGCTGTGGTCCTCATATAACGTAATAAACAAGTAAATTTTTTAAATGTCAGAGCTAAGACGGAGCAGGGAGACAAGGGAAGTAGGTGGGAGCGATGAGCTGCTGTTCTAGACAGCGCGGTCTCCTATAATAAGGCAGCAGTTGGACCAAGATCTGAAGGAAGCAGGAGAACGGCTGTGGGAAGAACAGTCCAATCAGGTAGGCAGAGCAAATGCAAAGCTCCCAGAGGAGGAAGCATCATTTATTTGATGACAACGAGGAGGCCAGTTTATCTGAAGCAGTTCAGGCAAAGGGGAGAGAAATAGCAGGAGGAGTCATGCAGGGCCTTGTGAGTGCTTTGATTTTTATTCTGGGTGAGACAAACCCATTGGAGGCTTTTGAGAAGTGGGTGATGTGACCTGATTTGCACTTGAAGAGCATCAATATGGTTACCATGGAGGTAACAGAGTTTGGGGGGCAAAAATAGACTTGGCAAGCTCTAAGGATGCTGCGATGGCTTAGATCTAAAATGTCCCCACAACATCTCATGTGTTCAGAGGTGGTGCTTTTGTTTGTTTGTTTTATTTTTTTTTATTTTATTTTATTTTTTTTTGTCTTTTTTCATTTTTATCGGTACCAGGGATCGAACTCACGACTGCCTGCTTGCAAGGCAGGCGCCTATGCCGCTGAGCTAAATCCCCAGCCCCCTGTTTGTTTTATTTTAAAGAGAACCAAACCAAACCAAACAGAATAAAGCTAATCAGAACAGAACAATGAAACCACTACAGGACTTCAAAACAAGATAATAGGAAATCAAGAATGGCTAATATATCTTGTTATCTTCAAAATAGCTGCCTCTACTATCAGAACACTGTAAAATCAAACAGAACAAGGCAGAATACAACCAAAACTAACAAAACCATGAAAACAATACAGGAACTCGAAACAAGATAATAGGAAATTAACAGTGGTTACCACCTTTTCATTTTAGGCGTTTCTGCCCCTATCACTTTATAATACTGTTTTGTTTTTTGGGACAGGGTGTCTTTATGTAGTTCAGGCTGGCATGGACTCACTGACCCAGGCTGGCCTTGACCTTGCAGCAATCCTCCTGCCTCAGCCTCCTGAGGCAGCCTGGGATCACTGGTACTTTTGGAAAGTGACTGAATTATGTTGGATCATGAGGATACCATCAGTGAATTTGTGCATTATGAGTTCATATCTGAACATGCAGGTAGGAGGTGGAGCCCAGGAGGAGCAGAAAAATCATGAGTTTGAGGCAAGCCATGAAGTGAGTTCAAGTCTTGTCTGGACTATGTAGGAAGATCTTATCTCAAAAAAACAATGCAGGGCCAGTCTGAATCCCTGTTTCAGAGTGTGCTACCTAAACTGGAGTCCTTTCCTGTCTGCCCTCTAACTCTCCAGTAAAAGCTTTTCATGTAAGTTTGTGCTTTTGTTTTAATTTCCAGTACTACTAAAAACAATGACACATACTAGCTGGTGACAGATTTTGCTGTCTAGCCGGCTCCAGGGTTCACCTGGACGCCGTAATTGACTTAATTAGGCAGTGTGGACTAGTGAGTCTCCACTGAAAAAGTTCTCTCACAATCAGTCTTCTAATCCTTTTTTCTTTCTCTCAAATCCTTCACATCAAATTCCTCCAGGGCACTAGGGAATTCATCAGGATTTTTCCTAATTTGCAATTTCAGGACCCAGTTGGTTGTCCTGGTTAGTTGTTGATCTGTCTCAGTCCTTGGTTTGGAAGGCCTTGGTGGTTTCTCTAAAATGTTCTGGGTTGGAGAACTGATTTTTTTGATCAGCAGGATGTCCAGATTTCTCAGGTTTTCTTCAGTTTTCTGCCAGCCGCTCTCTGCTCTGTGCCACCTCCACACTCTGACTTTTGGGATGGAGACCTGCATCCCTCTGGTGCTCCCACGGGAAACACAGATCTCAAGATTTGTATGAACATCTTGTGCTACTCCTAGGCTTTTTCAATCAGGGTCATAAAAGTCAACTCCGACTCTGGCTCAAGTTAGAAATCTCTCCCCTGGTGATTTGAATGGGTGGACCCAGTTCAGACATATTTGAGCTTTCAGAAACATCGATGCCTGACACCTTCTTCAGCTCCACTCCTAACTGCCAACTGGGGCTCCTGACACCAGCCCCAGTTCTTCCATCAGTGCCTCAAAGATGGATCTTAAACATCTGGGCTTTGCCACGTAAAGCTCCTCTGCCCTTCACATGTTGTCTCCTTAGTTGGTTTATGGTATGGGTAGCCCAGCCAGGTCTGCTGGGACCCCAGAGCTGAAAGTTTTACCTAAAACTCTGGCAACAGATCTGACAAGCTGCAGCAGAAAAAGTACAATCTCGAGCATTAGGGACTCGCAACTGACCCTGGCTGAGGAAGAAATTGGATGATCCCATGCAGCTGCTGAGATTACTTTTATTTAAGGGACATTCCCTCATCTTTCCACTTTGGCCAATATCAATTCCTTTCTACCACTATTTAGTAGAGCAGAAAAATAAGCCCTAAATGTGATAGGCCTTCAGCTTCAAACTCCTGGTCACTCCCTTTCTGACAGTGGACCTTGCTGTCTCTTGTTTCTTTGTCTTTTGAGCTCTTTGCTTCTAGTGTTAGACCATTCAGGTTTGATGAGGGAATTTTCTTTTCCTTTGAGCTGTTTTGGGTATCTGTAGTGGCACACTAGGTATGTACCAGGAGGTCAGGCTGAGATCATAAACAGTCCGGTCGACAGCTGCAGGGAGGATGACTAAGTCACCGAGAGCTGCCTTGATCACCCCCTATCAAGGCTGACTGATGGTATCACGATAGCTCTCATGGCAAAATACCACAGTATGTCCCGGTCTGGCCCATGTACCTTATAAAAAAGGGAAGCCTATGCGTTAAGAAACCAGAATGTGCAAGAGATCTCTGTTAAAATTGTGTCTCTATGTAACATCAATAAGCCCATAGGGAGAATTCTAGGTAACTGCTCTAAATTATGAAAAAATTATGAAAAAGGAGGACCTTAAATATAACTCAGTGGCATAAGCACTTATCTGGCAAGCACAAGGTCCTGAGTTCAAATTCCAGTACAAAAAAGAGAGAGAGATTTTAGGCAATACATCTAACAGTGCACTCTGATTAAACCTAATTGTTTACCACGATCTATGTGTTTTTTTGTCTGTCCATGAATATGTTTGTGATGATTGTTGATTCAATGTCATTTCATATTTTTTCTTTTTTGTCTATTTGTCTGCATTTAGGCTAGCTGATTTGTTTTGTGTTTTTGAAACAGGGTCTTGCTATGCAGTTGAGGCTGGTGTTGATCTTACTTTGTAGCCCACGTTAATCTCAAATTTGCAATAATCCACTGCCTCAGCCTACTGAATGCTGGGATTGTAGGTTTGCACCATCACACCTGTCTAACAATTGGTTTTAACAAAAAAATTCTTTTGCTATAGCAGTAAAGAATTTAAAAAAAAAACCCACAGACATGGTGATGCACACCTGTAATTCCTGCAATTAGGAAGCTGAGGCAAGAGGATTGCCATGAGTTCAGGGACAGTCTGAACTGCATAGTGAGAGCCTGTCTCACAAAACAATACCTAGTATAGGGGCCAGGGATTTAGCTCAGTGGCATAAGTGCCTGCATTGTAAGCAGGCAGTCGTGAGTTCAATCCCTGGTACCGATAAAAACGAAAAAAGACCAAAAAAAAAAAAAACAAACCAATACCTAGTAGCCACGACTTACCTAGCTTGTTAATGGGTTTGTTTTAAGACATGCTATGCTAAAAAGGCTTGCTTGCTTCTCTGATATAGACAAACTGCTATTATTTTATTGTCTTAGTCTTTGTTTAAATTAATTACCTAAAAATGTGACTGTTAGCCAAGAGTAGTAATGCACGTCTGTAATCCCAACACACAGGAGACAGGCAGGAGGATTGTTGCAAGTTTGAGACAAGACTGGGCTAAAAAATGCGCTCAAGGTCAGCCTGAACTGCATAGTAAGATCCTGTCTCAAAAAGACAATAAAAAAAAGTGACTTTAAAAAAAAAAAGACTTTGTTTTTGCAAAAAAAAAAAAAAATCCTTGCAAGGTTCAGAAACAAAGATTCAAACTATAAGGTCTATTATTTGGCCCTGTTTGCTTAACCTTATTACCAAGTTTGTCTCACCCAGATAACAGCAGCTCCATAGGGATGATGGCTGTGCGTGGCTTCCAGCCTATATCTGCAATTCACCTAAAATCCACAGCTTCTGATACTTCTAGGCTCAGCGGCTAAGCACTTCTGTTCTTCAGTCAGACAAGGCCGGCTGCCCCAGTTCAAAAGAACTCTTAATTTTGACAGAGCTAGATATACTATGTTTATTATGCCAACTAGACTTGTGTGCTCTCGTTATCTTTTAGATTTTCCTTGTAAAACTCTGTAATTGTGGTCAGTTAACATTCCTCAGGAGTATTTCTAACAGATAATCTATATAGTATTTGAAGATAATAGACCATTTTCTTTTTTTTTTTTTTTTTTGTCTTTTACATTTTTATCGGTACCAGGGATCGAACTCACAACCACCTGCTTGCAAGACAGGTGCTTATGCCGCTGAGCTAAATCCCCAGCCCCTAAGATAATAGACCATTTTCTATAAGACAAATGTGATATGACACCGATTCCCAGTATCCACAGAAAATTACATTAGGATTAAGGCCTATGCTCCCGTGTTAAAGCTGGTGTAACTGACATGGGTGTTCAATAACCAAAGCTTAGAGACCAAACCTAAGGAGGATAAAAGGAAAACAAGAGATGAGCATGGTGGTGCACACTTCAATCCTAGCACTCAGGAGGCTGAGACAGGAGGATCTCTGCTAGTTTGAAGCCAGCCTGTGCTGCATAGTGAGTTCAAGACCAGCCTGAACCACATAGCTAGACCCTATCCCAAAACAAATAAACAAATGGGAAAAAAGACTAACAAGACAGCCATTATTCTGGCACTTGCATTCCAAGTTCAGCCAGAACTCAGAGCACAATCAGACATGCCTGAAATGGCCTTGCAACTCTAATGAGTCACGCAGTCTCCCAAGCAAGGGGATCTTCGGGCCGTAGAAGATAGGAGTCAAGCAGGGTGCGTTGTGCTGGAAGGGCATCACTAATGTAGAGAACCTCCCATGCTTTCAAGGGAAGCCAAATAGTCAAGCAAAACCATGGCCCATCCTTGCAGATGACACAATTTGTAAAGATCATGTGTCCCCAGAAGTAACCCTTGGGAAATCTTAGTTGACCTTTTGCAAATTTATCAAAATGTAGCAAAAAAGAATTACTTTTGACTACCTACTTAGTCTTCAAACCCAGTGGGAACATGTAACTGGAGATCCAAGTAATAGCTAATATATTAAAAGAAAGGAACAAGAAAGGGTTTGTTTATTTGTGTGTTTTTGTCTCATTAAAAGTCTCAGGACGTGGGAAGATGTAGTCATAACATAGTCCATAATCGGGGACCACCGTAGGGCTGGAGAAAGGCCAGGATTCTGGGCCTTACCTGCTGCTCATTAAAAGCATGATTTGTGTTTCCTCCTGGGACAGCCAGGGACCTAAAACCCATTTATTGTGGCTATGAACCATAACTCTTCATTTGGGCCTACAAATGCCCAAATGTAACAAAGCAGAACAAAGTTGTTTTTCTTTTTTTCTTCTATCTTTTTTCTTTTTTTCAGACAGGGTCTCATTATGTAGGGCAGGTTGGCCTTGAACTTGATCTTCCTGTCTCAGCCTCCCAAATGCTGGGATTATAGGCATGCACTACCATGCCTGGCACGAAACAAAGTTTGCCCCTTTTATTGTATTTTTTGTTGCTATAAATCTTGGGTCAAATTTGTTCTCAGGTGTATATTTTTTTTAATTTAAGGAGTTTCTGTTTGAAAGTCAATAAAACAAGGTTGATTAAATTTACAAGGTCTCATCCTCTTTTAGACTGAGGACACAGATAAGAGATGATAAGAGGGATTCAGCTGTACTCAGAAACCTTGAGCAGTTGTCTAAACGTGTATTCATCTGGATTACAAGAAAGGCAGAGTCCCATAGACACTCTTTTGCTGGAAATGGCAGGACTCCTCAGCCAGAAGGATCCCAGAGCTCTGACACCAGGACTGAGATAGTGAGCGGTCCCAGCCCACCAGCTAATCCTCGAAGCTGGCCACCAATTTTGTGGGTTGGTCAGCCTGAATCCCTGTACCACAGTGAGCCCCCTCCGGGTACCTACCTGGAGTCCTTTCCTATCTTACCTCTAACTTAAAGCTCTTCTTGTTTTAAAAAAAAAAAAAAAAAAAAGGCAAATGAAAACCACAATAGGGAGGGGGGGTGTTGGGAATTTAGCTTAGCGGCATAAGCACCTGCCTTGCAAGCAGGCAGTCATGAGTTCGATCCCCGGTACCGATAAAAAAGGAAAAAAAATATACAATACAGCTGTTTACCTACCAGAATCCTTATAAACAAGAACAAGAAAGGAAAGAAGAAAAAGATCATGTTGTCAAGGATATTTAGAACATTTAGAACTTTTGCACACCGCTGCTGGTAATTTAAATTAGTAATATAAAGGGATTTTGTTTTTGTTTTTGGCTCTTGTATTTTTTTGGGGGGGGTCTTTTTTCCTTTTTATTGGTACCGGGGATCAAACTCACAACTGCCTGCTTGCAAGGCAGGCGCTTATGCCGCTGAGCTAAATCCCCAGCCCCCAGGTCTTGTATTTTTGAGAGACGGTCTTGCTTTGCAGTTCAGGCTGGCCCTAAACTCATTTTGTAACCTATACTGGTCTGAGACTGACAACAATCTCCTGCCTCAGCCTCCCAAGTACTAGGATTACAGCCATATGCTACCACACACAGCTCAAGGTAATATAAATTTTATATAATACTGATAAATTGCTGGTAGTTCAAGGCCAGCCTGGGCTACAGAGCTTAAAACCAGTTTGAACGCTACAGAGTGTACTTCTTTTCCTTTTCCTTTTTTTTTTTTTTTTTTTGGTTCGTTGTTGTCTGTTTTGGGTTTTTGTAAGTCATATTTATTTATTTATTTATATCAAGAATCAAATTTAAGACCTCGCATTTGCCAGGCAGGCACTTATGCCGCTGAGCTGAATCTCCGGCTTGTTTGTTTTCTTTTGAGGCAAAGTCTCATTTGTAGCCCAGGCTGGTCTTGAACTCACAACAATCCTCCTGCCTCAGCTTCCAGAGTGCTGGGTTACAGGTATGTGTTACCACGCCTGGTTTACCCATTTTCTACCTTTATAAATGTTAAATCTTGCTACCTCCTGTGCATGTCTTGTCCAATTTTTTGTTCACAAGAACCTGAAAAGACTCACTGGGAAGATCTCATAGCACTCCAGAACCCAGTCACACAACAGTCACTGTTTGGAGTAGCTGCTAAAGTTAAATATACGCCTCCTAGGTGTATGCTGTATCTAACAGAAATGTTTACCTAAGTTTATGGAAAGACATAGAAGATTAGTCATAATGAGGTAGGGTAAAAGAAATAAAGATAAGTAAAAGGAGACAAGGAAAATCATAACTAAAAATTGTGTCACCAGAAACACGAGGGTCATGTCCCATAGTGATGAAGAATGAAACCATAGATGGAGGAGAGAGGGTGCAAGCAAATGTAATTAAAAGAGTAAAGGGCAAGGAAGGAGAACTCCCAGTAGCTGGGAAGGGTTCCAAGCAGGACCCCAAAAAGGCTCCTCGTCTAAGTGTTCCTAAGTGGCTCAGGCTGCTGTGCAAGCAACATGATCTCTGCTCCACTGGGACTACGTATTCCACGCAGTTCACGCAGCGCCATGCAGGGCGCGTGTCCGTCAACCAGTGGCCTGCCCAATCGTGCTCGGAGGTCTCCGACAGCGAAGGACACCTGAAAGATGTGTTTGTACAGTTGCCAGAGGGTGGTGGCTCAGCAGACTCCATTTCTGTGCTTTCCAACTCCAGTTGGGGCTTTGTGACTCCATTTTGGGGTTCTTACTGTTTAAGCCCAGTTCTTCTCAGTTGTACTTTTAAGAACGCAACTTCCAGGACACAGGTAAAGTTAGCCAAGGCTATCCCTGTCCACTGTCCTGTCCTTCCAGACCCATTGCACACCAAATTCCTCCAGAATACTCTACATCCATCCATTGGCTTAGTTAGGAAAGTAAGAGAAAGAAGCTAAGATAAAGGAACAGGTGAGAGGATTCAGAGAATGCTTAACTTGTCCATTAAAAAAAATTAGGTGTATAGCGGAGCACTGAGCCAGTATCCTTCTGGGCAGAGGGCTACCTGTGCCTTGGGTTTCCATGTCCTCAAGAGCAGCATAAATGTTTCCAGTTCCAGGAAATAGAATCCATCTCTCTCGAGGGCTCACACTCATTTCTTTGCATGTGTACTTTTATATGTCTGTCTAATAAATTCCTTTATGCCTCTTATTGGTGTGTCCTGAAAATTCTTTTTTCCATGACAGGAGTCCAAGAACCACAAATTTACTCTGCCTGCAGAGTGAGGGAACCTTCTCAGACCCTGCTGGTGACAATAGCAGCATTGTTGCTAGTAGCCTCGAACTAGACAGTATGTAAACACGGATCAAGAATAGGAGGATTAGGTCTGCTTGCGCAGAGCCTGCATCTGTTCCTCCTTCGATAAATGTACATCCAGGCATGGTGTAGTCTCAGCACACTGGAGGCAGGAGGATCACTGGGAGTGCAAGGCCAGCCTGGGCCACAGTCAAGGCCAGCTTGAACTACGTAGCAAGACCCTGTCTCAAAATAATAATAACAGGGCCGGGGGATATAGCTCAGTGGCACAAGTGTCTACCCGGCAAAGCGTAATGTTCTGAGTTTGATTCGCAGGACCAAATAAATAAATATATTAATAATAATATAGTAATATACATTCCCATGTTTAAAAAATAGAATGATTAAGCAAATTATATTTACAAAATTAAGCTACTACAATGAAAATGGAAAGATTTGAGCTATATGCCTTAATATGAACAAATCTCACACATATAACATTGAGCAAAAGAAATAATTACTGATTTCTATGATTTCATTGAAAGATTTGTGTTTGGACATTTGAATGCAGAGGTTTTGTGCTCTGGGTGAATGATTTGGGAATGACAAAGTGCAATGTATGTATTATTGTTGTCAAAAAAAAGAAAAGAAATGAGATACAAACAAGTGTGAGATGAAAAGAACTGAGATACAAACAAGTGGATTCCACAGGGCGTGGTGGTGCATGCCTGCAAAAACTCCCAGCACTCAAGAGGCTCAGGCAGCAGGATCACTGTGAGTTGGAGGCCAGCCCGGGCTCCTAAGTGAGTACAAGGCCAGCCTGAACTCATAATATGACCCTGTCTCAAAAACCAAAACAAAAACTAAAAACCACACACACAAACCAAAACAAAAAACCCTGCTTAATGCATTTATATAAATTCTAGAAATACACAGAACTAACTATGGTGTCGGAAGCCAGACATCAGTTACCCTTGGGGAGCTGGTGATTAGAAGATAAAGCGAAGGACTCCTGGGGAAATACCATGTTTGTTGTGGACAATGGCTATACGACGTTCGCCTTGTGAACGTTCACTGACTTGTGCCTGGTAATTTGTACGCTTCTCAGGATCAGTGTTCTGCCTCCACAGAGTCTATCTTGAGAAAGAATGACTCAGAGGTTTCTGGTCTGTGCGCCTGGGGGCTATGGCTGCCGTCTATTGAAGTGAAGGGAGCCGTTGGGGAGTGGGTGTTGGTGGGAATCTGTCCATTCTGCAGATATCAATACTTATCACACGTCCAAAGCGCAGTGCTGATGAGCATTGGCATACAAGTTTGAAGTTGGGGAAAGAGCTCTAGGCTGGAGACCTACATTTTAGAAAGTGGTATGTAAGCCTGTGAAGCTGAATGAGCCTAAGATACAGATAGAGGACACCCAAGGGGACTAAACCCTGGGAATGCGCCAACAGTTAGAGGTAGGAATTGAAGAGAAGCCAACAAGGAAAACTAAGACAAAGTAGCCTGTGAGTTCAGAAGAAATCCAAGATGGTGGTCCATGTCTGTAACCCCAGTACCCTGGGAACCTGAGGCGGGAAGATTACAGCTTTAAACCCAACCTGGGCAATTTAGTGACTTAGTAGGATACTGTCATCAAAAAAATAAAAGGCTGAAAATGTAGAGAAAGCCTGGTTCAAGCCTCAGTACCAGAAGAAAAAAAAAAAAAAAGGAGGAGTGGGGGGGTCGACCAGAGAATGTGTAAGAAACTTGCTAGGAACGAGAGACCACCAGTGACAAGCACTGCTGATTTGTGGAATAAACTAAAGGCTGAGAACTGATTACTGATGAAGTTCACTGGTGACTTTGATAGCAGTTTTGAGGGTGGGTGGTGTCAAAACCCTGACTGGAAAGGGCTCAGGAAAGAAAGGGAGGAAATTAATTTGAAGCAGTGAGTATAAATAACTCTTCTGAAGTATTTGGCTTATTTAATAGAGGAGCAAAGAAGGAAGGTTTTAAGCAGAGCATTGACTGAGGGTATTACCAAGTGTGGGATTAAGTAGCTAAGGAAGGTTATGAGATCAAAAGATTTTCTTCTGAGAAGCAAGATGATACAGCACGTCTGCACACTTCTGGGGACATTCACTAAGGAAGGAGATGTTCTCACATAGATGGAAGAGGATGAGCACCAAAGCCTCTGCAGAGACCACTGCTGCTGGGTGCACAGGCCTATCCTGCCTGGGAACCGGAGAGAGACAGAGCCAGAAGGCAGAGGCGCCAGAGGCCAGAGCTGGAAACTGCCTTCTGCGCGTTTGCTCGCCCAGAGCACTAGAGCACTGTGAGACAAGGAGAGGAAAAGTGTGCAGCTCAGAATGGGACAGTAGCTCCACAAGGAGCGTTTGGGAAGTACATCCTGTATCTATATTGAAGAGACGAAGAAAGCTCGTTCCATCTGCTGCTTCCCCTCCCCTTCTCCCTTCAAATCCAACTAGGTTAAGTTTTAACTTCCTAAAGGCCATAAAACAAAGGCCTGAGGTACTAACTCCTGACATCCTGGGTCTTCCCTATCTGGTAGCCCCGTCACAAATTGTGTTAATTGCATCAGATTGTATTAGATTGTACATTCTTCACAGAAATAGCTTCGTTTATATCATAGTAATACCTGTAACTGTAAATGTGTGTCTTCCTTTTTCCCTGGGTAAAAGATTGATATGTTAATCAATGCTCTCTTCTGTAAAGAATTGTAAAATCTTACCCAATTGATATGTTAACCATTGTTGCCCTCTACAAATAAAAAGGTTGTGGTGCTAAAGTAAGGTAATTATGTCAGGAAACTCAGAGATAAAGTCTGCTGACTATGCTAATCAAGATTGGGAAGTATGTCAGAACCAAGCCACACAGGAGCTAGGTGACCTAAAAATAAGCTGTGCAAAACAAGACAGTTAATCAACTCTGACCCACTGGTCGCCCCTCATGATCTGACCAATCACAAATGGACAAATCACCAACTGTTCTGCTCTAACTGCTATGATTGGCTTCTGTAACAATGCTTGCTTGCTTTGCGGTTTTCATCCTTAAAAACACCAGCCTTGCCCCAACTCAGGGTTCTCCGTTTCCACCTGTTTGGAGGACCCCGTGTACACGGAATAATAAAAACCCCATTGTTTTTACATGAGAGCGAGGCCCTTGGAGTCTTCCTCGCGACACCGGTCTAACATTTTGGAGGCCCCAGCGAGATCAAACT
Organism: Cavia porcellus; assembly: GCF_034190915.1. Lineage (NCBI taxonomy): Eukaryota > Metazoa > Chordata > Mammalia > Rodentia > Caviidae > Cavia > Cavia porcellus. Next base: position 26,110,977 of record NW_026947488.1, on the reverse strand, counting down.
GAGAAGAGACCTCCTCGCAGAGGGAGACCCCAACGACACCTCTCTGGGGTAAGTAGTACGGCCAGTTTTTGTTTACTTTCATTTTGGATCGATCCGCCATTTCCTTTCGCCCCAGGCCAAACTCCGGCTCTACTTCACGGGCAAATTCTGTTCTTGGGTGATCGGGGACGCCCCACACGGTTTTCCGTGACTCACCGTCTGCGATAGGATTTTCCTATCGATCTGGGGAATTTCATTCCCAATCTGTGGTCCGTCCGGGCCAATCTGGGGAATTTCATTCCCAATCTGTGGTCCATCTGGGCCAATCTGGGGCCCAATCTGTGGTCCGTCTGGGCCAATCTGGGGAATTTCATTCCCAATCTGTGGTCCGTCCGGGCCAATCTGGAGGCACCCCCTAAGGTGACTCGTTTGATGTGAAACTAATGCGTGAGAGTGAGGTGGCCGGCCTGTTTGTCCTGTGTGTTGTGACTGTTGTGATCGGTTATTTGTTGTGTCGCGCGTACGCTAACCACTCTTTGTCTTCAGAACACCATGGGACAAACGACATCGTCCCCATTGTCCCTCACCCTCGACCATTGGTCGGAGGTTCGAGAGAGGGCTCACAATCTCTCCTTTCAGGTTAAAAAAAGTAAATGGCAGACTTTCTGCTCGTCTGAGTGGCCCACATTCTCCGTGGATTGGCCACCGGAGGGGACTTTCCACCTTCCCCTCATCTTAGCAGTTAAGAACATCATCTTCCGCCCTGGACGAGAGAGCCACCCCGACTGGGTCACCTACATCTTGGTATGGCAGGACCTCAGGGAGGAGCCCCCACCGTGGGTAAAACCCTTCCTTCCTCCGCCCTCTCCTTGGTTGCCTGTTTAAACTTGTTACTAACTTAGGGGCTTGTTGCCCATTTCTGTTGCAGGATCCATATGGCTTATTAGATTCAAGGTTCATGATAAGAAAAATTATTTCCTTTAGCTGACCAAACTATGCAAGAAGCTCCCTTTGTTTGTGTCTTTAATGTTGTGGCACCTTGTTTAATATGTAAGACTTCAATTGATTGCTTACAACCTCAGCATGCCTTTTAAAAGGAGTATTTTTTTCTCTCTGATGAAAATGTAAACATGTGCACATATATATGTATATCTATGGTTGTTAAGAGTCATGTCAACTTTGCCAAGTAAAAACCAGGCGGTACTATATTTGAGCCAGTTAAAAGGTTACAGTTTTGTTTTTAAAATACAGCATTTTTATATGGTAAAAAGACATAAAATAAGTATGTTTTGGACTACTAAAAGGTGACTTCAAGGGTTTTGTTGAGAGTTTTGATGTTGTCTAAGAAATGAGAAAAAAGATAATTGACTGGTAATAATAAAAAGAGGGACAAAGAGAGTGGTCTTCAAGTAAAGGTGTCTGGCTATGCCAGAATATAAAAAAAGATTAAAGCTTAGTTTGAGAGGTATTATTGTAAGTTGTAGAAGGCTCAAGAAGATGTAAATTTTATTTGTCTTGGTTTATAGTACTACAAATAACAGGTTTGACAAAAAGTAAATGTGTTCAGAATTTGACAGTATTAGATCAGTTTTGGTAAAAGTATACATAAGATTGTACTTTGCTGCAAAATGTTTTCATTAAAATGAGATTATAGGTGATATTAAAAATAAGATACAAGTTCTTACATGTGCTGTGAACATCTGGGAGATTATACAGCACAATTTTGTTACCTATGAAAAAGCCCTTGTTAAAAATATAATTTTAATAAAATAATGGCCTGTCACATGACACCCTTGGACAAAAAAACAGTGTGCCATCCAGATGAAGCCGGCTCTCTGATCCGGAATGCCAAAACCATGTTCTCCTTTTGTGCCACCCTGACTGGGCGTCCAGAGGTAAGGAGGTTTCCCAATATTGCCAGTTGTTCTCTTTGTAACTCAGTCGGCCCCACATGTTAGACAAAAATTACAAAGGTTTGAGAGGTTTAAAAAAATGCCCCTCAGCCAGTTAATAGAGATAGCACAAAAAGGTCTTTGAGAACTAAAAAAATTTACAAAAAGATAGCCAAGATGTTAAAATTGCTCTATGAAAAAAAAAACTTTTAAAAAACAGATGAGAGTTTCTGGGGGCAGTTGGATACTGTAGGCTAAATTTTACTGAAAAGCTTGCCTCTATATGACTGACTCCCATAAGGGAGAAACTCAAAATTCGCTGAACTGGACTGATAAATGTAAACAGGCCTTCCAACAGCTCAAGCGGGCCTTGACAGAGGCCCCAGCCCTGGGACTCCCTGACGTTACCAAGCCTTTCATCTTGTTCATAGATAAACTCAGGGACATTGCCAAAAGAGTCCTAACTCAGGACATTGGCCCTTAAAAAAGGCCTATAGCCTACCTCTCCAAAAGACTTGATCCAGTAACAGGAGTATGGCCCCCTGCCTAAAAATACTAGCTACTGTGACAATGTTACTTAAGGAGACAAAAAAACTCGCTTTGGGCAAGTGATTTCTGTGGTAACCTCTCACAGTTTAGAGACTCTTATCAAAACCCCTCCTAAAAAAAGGCTCTCAAATGCCAAAATTCTACTGTCAAGCCCTGCTTCTAGACCCAGAGTTAATGATATTCAAGACTTCTTCAGCTTTAAACCCAGCCACCCTTATGCCTGATGATGATCCGGAGGAACAAAGGACACCTCTCTCCATGAGTGCGCTGACATCCTCGAACTGCAGCAGAACCTACAGGCTGATCTTACTGACCAGCTTTTGGGAAATGCCGACAACTGTTCGATGAAAGCAGCTTCATCCAAAACGGCAAACGAGTGGCCGGGGCAACAGTGACCGCCAAAAAAGAGGTACTCTGAGTTAAGCGGGTAGAGTCTGGCACTTCTGCCCAAAAGACGGAGCTTGTTGCTTTGACTGAGAGGCTAAAACTAGCCACGAAAAAGAGGGTAAACATTTTTTTTTACTGAAGACATCCCTTTGCTACTGTACATATACGGGGAAGCCATCTAAAAATGCTCCACAGATTCTAGATTTGCTGGCAGCTGTCTGGCTGCCTCAATGGGTTGCTATTCCTTACAAGGCTCACCCAACCAGAGATAAAAAATAGCAACCACATCAGAGGGGTCAACCAAGAAAGTAACTGCTCTGATACTAGTCCTCTGACCTTGTCAGAACTAGTCTACACAAAAAAAGACCTACAGTTGGCATCTCAACTTGGAATAAAGTCTCCCACCCCAAGGGGCTAATACCAGTTACCTGATAAACAAGTACTGTTACTGGAGGCACTAGGGTGGGAGCTGTTTCACCTTGCAGAATTGTTCAGAACTCAGTATTTTATTCCAAAACTCTACAAACTGACCACCTCTTCGAGCTCCAGATGCCCACAGTGTTTGTTAGTCAACTCAGCCAAGAGCTCTGCGTTGGAGACCACCCAACATCAAAAAATTGTTCCAGGAGAACATTGGGAAATAAACTTCATAGACATGGTAAAACTTAATTTACAGGGACACCGCTATCTCTTGGTATTAATAAACACTTTTACTGGCTGGGTAGAGGCTTTCCCTACTAAATCTGAGTCAGCCTTAGTGGTAGTTAAAAGGCTATTACATGAGATCTTACCTTGATTTGGCCTCCCACTATCAATGGGGTCCGATAATGGCCTGGCTTTCATAGCCCGAGTCACCCAAAAGTTAGCCCAGGCATTAAAGATTAATTAAAACTCCACTGTGCCTATCAGCCACAAAGCTCAGGACAAATAGAACATATGAACCAAAGTCTCAAGGACATTTTAGCTAAGCTGTCTTCAAAAACTGACAATAATTGGATGAGCCTTCTTCCCTTTGCACTGTTAAGAGCTAGATATACCCCATATGTTTCTAAAATTTCCCCCTTTAAAGCCATGTTTGGGAGGCCCCCGCCATTGGTTCCAAGATTGTCAGAAGACAAATTAGCTGAAATTACTAATCGAGATCTTAAGTCCCTACAGACACTCCAACCTGTGTTGGCCTGGATCCACCAGCTGTTTAGACAAAAACACTTGGACCTGCCTTCAGAGACCAAGGCCTCAAGGACTCCAGTCTTGGTTCGATGTCATCACCATGACTCCCTCGAACCCCACTGGGAAAAACCTTTCACCGTGGTGCTCAGTACCCCCACTGCCATCAAGGTAGCAGAAAAAACTGCGCGGATTCACTACACTCATGTAAAGCCACTAAAAACAGCAGACAACGAGGGACATACTCAGTGGACTACACAACAGACTGATAACCCTTAAAGTTAAAAATTGACTAAAGCATAGTTAGATTATGCTGGTCATGAACTGTTTTAGCTTGCTTGTTTTGATTTTAATAACATTAATGCCGACCTTACATGGCGGCTTTGGTCCCCCTGTAAACAAAAAAAAACAATTGTTAAAGATCTTTGTATGGGAGCCCCCTTTAAAAAATGTAAAACGGAATTCTCCCCTATCTCCTTCCCTTAATAAGACCATTAGTGACCTTAATCCTAATCCTAGCCATTGTCCCTTGCCTCATTAACTGGATTACCCAATTCATAAGGGGACAAGTCTCTCAGGTCAAATTAATGGTCATACGTCACCAATATGAACCCCTAGCTACAACAAACCTCTAAGATTAGAGGTCATCCACAAAAAAAAAAAAAGGGGGGGAATGAAGAGACGAAGAAAGCTCGTTCCATCTGCTGCTTCCCCTCCCCTTCTCCCTTCAAATCCAACTAGGTTAAGTTTTAACTTCCTAAAGGCCATAAAACAAAGGCCTGAGGTACTAGCTCCTGACATCCTGGGTCTTCCCTATCTGGTAGCCCCGTCACAAATTGTGTTAATTGCATCAGATTGTATTAGATTGTACATTCTTCACAGAAATAGCTTCGTTTATATCATAGTAATACCTGTAACTGTAAATGTGTGTCTTCCTTTTTCCCTGGGTAAAAGATTGATATGTTAATCAATGCTCTCTTCTGTAAAGAATTGTAAAATCTTACCCAATTGATATGTTAACCATTGTTGCACTCTACAAATAAAAAGGTTGTGGTGCTAAAGTAAGGTAATTATGTCAGGAAACTCAGAGATAAAGTCTGCTGACTATGCTAATCAAGATTGGGAAGTATGTCAGAACCAAGCCACACAGGAGCTAGGTGACCTAAAAATAAGCTGTGCAAAACAAGACAGTTAATCAACTCTGACCCACTGGTCGCCCCTCATGATCTGACCAATCACAAATGGACAAATCACCAACTGTTCTGCTCTAACTGCTATGATTGGCTTCTGTAACAATGCTTGCTTGCTTTGCGGTTTTCATCCTTAAAAACACCAGCCTTGCCCCAACTCAGGGTTCTCCGTTTCCACCTGTTTGGAGGACCCCGTGTACACGGAATAATAAAAACCCCATTGTTTTTACATGAGAGCGAGGCCCTTGGAGTCTTCCTCGCGACACCGGTCTAACAATATAATGGTGGAACTGTTACCTCTGACGTTGGAGTACAGCATTTACTTTACATCGATTCAAGTACACTATGGAGGAAACCTGTGTCAGCTCCTCTTCCTCACCGGTTGCAACTAAAATCCTGGCCAAAATACAAAATAAAACAGAAACTATTGAAAGCCCTGCACTGTAAGACAGAGCCTTGGGAATGCATAGAGCCTCTTTCTAGAGCAGGGGCTTTCCGAAGAACAGAGGGGATTGGGTCCAGATGGCACAAGGCTCCTATTGTCCCGGTACCACTGAGAAAGTCCTCTTTGTCCCATATCCCCTGGAGCTTGTACATAGACTGTAAATATGTAGGAGAAAAGGAATGGGAGGTTTTGTGAGCTAGAGCCTCCACTTCCCTTTCTTGTCCTTTCTCTGGTCCCCTACCACTGTGGCTGTTTTGAAAAAGAAATATACTCTGTAGTGCAGTTAGGAACAACAACAACAAAAAAGAAATATATATATATAATATTAATATACATATATTAATAAAAAGCTACCTGAGCCAGGCAAGGTGCTGCATTTCTGTAATCCCAGTACTCAGAAAGCTGAGCCAGGACAATCACTGCTAACTAAAAGAACCAGCCTGGTCTACATAGTGAGTTTAGGGGCAGACTAAACTACTTAATGAGACCCTGTCTCAAAAAAATAATAATAATGATAAAATAAAATTTCAAAAGTAGCTATCTGAAAACTAACAGCAGACAAATTGGGAGGGAAGTCAAAACCGGAATGCCCAGCAAGTCACTGTGAATTCCCTGGGGTGTTGCTGTTTTCTCCTTTTATCTCTTGGCTTCCATCAAAGGTGGGCCACATCTGGAAACTGCAACAGATCCGACACCAAAACACTAACAAGTCTCATCTTTATGTCCACAGGACCAGGAAAGGGGCTCCTTGTGGAATGGAGACTGCCAGGGGAATCCCCACCTTCTCTCCCGGCTGTGAGCTGCACGTCACAGTGGTGCAGTCACCTAAAACTCTAAGGAACATTCCCCTCTGTAGACGGAGGAAGTGGAAATGGGGATCACTTTGTGCAGATGTTTTAAAATGTAGGTGTTATTTGTATTCAGGTATGGCCAGTGTGACAAAGCTGCCAGATCAGATAATTACCGCTGAAAAGGTAGTTTATTACAGTTTCCAAAAGGAGAGACATGTGCCAACAACCTACAGAGCCATGAGAGCGCAGGAAGTCAGTTGCAGGCAGAGAGCCTTTACTATGTTTTTTGAGGAAAGGAATAGATGAGAGAGGATAGGCAGGTTAAGTAGGTTTCGAATTGGCTAATTTGCATAATTTCAGCAGGCCAGGGTATAGGGACTGTCCCTGGGTGTCTAGTACCTAGCCTGGAGGCCTTAGGGCAGGGGAATGGGGACCTGGAGTGTAAGGGCCCAATAAAGCAGGCATGTGGGGCTCTGGGTTGGTAAATTTGCTAGTGAAAGGCACACATAAAGCATCATTCACCGGTTTCCACTTCCGTCTGAGAAGAGTGGGCCTTTTCTGAGCAGAAAGGCCACTGGTGTTAAAGAAGTGTGGTTAGGAAACGGTGGAGGGAATCCTCGCTCTTTCTCCCCCTCCTCCTCTCCCTCTGCCTCCCTCCTCCCCTCCTCCCTCCCTCCCTCCTCCTCCACTCCCTCTCTCTTTCCCTCTCCATCTCTCTTTCACTCTCTCACTCTCTCCTTTCTCATCTTGCCTCTTCACCTTAGGTGTGGGCTGGAATCATGGAAGCTAAAATTGTGAGAGAACCTCATCTATCTCAGGATTAGAAAAGGGGTCTCTCTGAGTCAAGGTGTAGGAGAAATCCCAGGAGGAAGGGGATCCTTTAATCTTGAGCAGGAACCAACAGAAATCCTAGGGCCACTCCCAAGTTGCACATGTACAGAAGACACCCAAAGAAACTTAGTAATGGCTTTGAGAACAGAACTGCAATATAAACCACCACCTGAGCCCCAGACAAGCCCCCAAGTGACACATAGGCGGGCCAAACCCAAACAGCACAACAGGGACTCCAAAGATGACTGGACCCTGAGGCCATCATCCTAAGAATGCAAAGCAAAATTTGTCATCTAAGTCCACACTGATTTCCTGCTAAAGTAAAAATAATCAACATGCAGAGGATTGCATGGGACACAGAGTCCCACACTATTCAAGATGACAACACGCAGCCAAAAATTACTAACAGGAACCAAAATCCATTATCAGGAGAAGAAAAATAAAACAGATACTAATCCCCAAATGACTCAGAAGTTTAGAAATCTGGGAGCCATTAAACAGACTTAACATGACTATCATTGTTTACATATGTGTTCCCTTATTTACTAATGAGCATGGTCTCAAGTTGCATCCATTTACCTATAAAAGACTCCATTTTATCCTTCTTTAAGACCAAGAAGTACTCTATCATATAAAAAGACCATTTCTTTTTTATCCATTCTTCAGTCAGTGGGCATTTGGGTTGTCTGGATCTGGCTATTACAAATTGTGCTGCTATAAGCATGGGTGCACGTGTATCACTGTGGTATGATGTTTTAAATTCTTTTGGGAAGATATCCAGAAAGGGAATAACTGGGTTGAATGGGACCTCTAGTCCTAGTTTTCTGAGGAATCTCCACACTGATGTCCACAGTGGTTGCACCAGTCTACACTCTCACCAACAGTGAAGGGTTCCTTTTTCCTCACAAGCCCTCCAGCATTTGTTATTGGTTGATTTCTTGATAATAGCCATTCTTTCTGGGGTGAAGGGAATCTGTGTTGCTTTAATTTGCATCTCTCAAGTGACCAATGATATTTAACATTTTTTCACATATTTATTTGCTGTCTGTATTTCTTTATCTGAGAAGTGTGTATTCATCTCAGATGCCCATTTTTGGATTGGGTCTTTAAATCTGGGAGGACTGATTGTTTTGAGTTCTTTATATGTTCTCAATAGTAATGCTTTGTCTGAGGAACAGCTGGCAAACTTTTCTCCCACATTGTGGGTTGTCTCTTCACTCTATTGGTGGTTTCTCTTGCTGTGCAAAAGCTTTTTAGTAAGGTGAGATCTCAGTTGTTGATTCTTCATAATAGTTCCTGTGCAATCGGAGTTTTGTTCATAGTCTTTGTTTACACCAATGTCTTCAAGAGCTTTACCTAACTCTCTCTTCCAGCACATTTAATATTTCTGTCTTAATATTTAGATCTTTGATCCATTCGGATTTTATATGGGTTCAGTTTTAATCTTCCATGTGTGTAGAGCCAGCTTTTCCAGCACCATTTATTAAAGAGGCTATCTTTCTTCCAGTGAATGTGTTTGGCACCTTTGTCAAACATGGGCAACTTGCTGAGATCCTGTGTCAAAATAAAGAGGACTGAGTTCAATGCCCCATACTCGGAGCTGGGGATTTAGCTCAGTAGCATAAGCGCCTGCTTGGCAAGTACAAGATTGTGAGTTTGATCCCTGGTACCAAAAAAAAAAAAAAAAAAAAAAAAAAAAAAATCCCAATACTCAAAGAAAAAATATTATTAAGGCAATGAAAAGCAACAAGTTGGGAGAAAATATTTGCAAATTATACTTATAACAAATGAATCCAGAATTTACCTCCCCTCCTCCCCCCAAAAAAGCTGGAGACTATGTGAAGATTTGAACAAACACTTCAGCCCAGAAGGTATATCAGGGCAAATAAGCCCATGGAAAGACACACAACAGCATTAGTGGTGAGGAAAATGTAAATGAAAACTACAATGTGCCATGTCCAAGCACCTCACAAGTTGCTAACCTTTCTGGCAGCAGCAGTCACTGATGAGGATGCTGAGCAGCTGGAGCTCTCATGCTGCTGGCAGGAGTGCACAATGATTCAGCCCTCTCTTGATTTCTTGTAAACATACATTTAACACACGACCCAACAATCCTTCCTACAGTTTTGCCCAACTAAAATGAAATTTTATGTCCATGCAAATATCTGAATGAGAATGTTCATAGAAACTTTTTTTTCCCCCGAGCCAGGTTCTCTCTATGCAGTCCAGGCTGATTTTGAACCCGTAGTGAACCTCCTGCTTTAGCCTCCCAAGTGCTGAGATTACAGGCATGTACCAGGGCACCTGGCTAGGGGCAAGTTTTGACTACAAAAAAATAACACGTGAGAATGAAGCAGGGTTGATTAATTGTTCTATGTTTGGCTTGTGGTAATGGTTATACGACTGATTATGTGCATTTGTTAAAACTTCCAGAACTGTGCATGAAAAAGAATTTTACTTAAAGTATAATTACATTATTTGTATATACACATCTCATATGTGTACACATGTGAAAAGGGCTTTTAAAGAATTTTCCTCTTTTTACTACAAAGTCATATCTCACAGACTCTGTTCGTATAATTTCTTTTAGCCCAAAATTGGGACTACCTTAATCCTTGTTAATTTTCCATTTCCTCTCATTCCACCGAAACTAAAACCTTGATCACCTGGAATTTTCTCCTCTTGAGCCGGCTATTTCCTCTGTCTCCGGAAGGCCTGCTCCTGTGACTGGGAACCTTCAACCTGGTTGTATGCGGACTGCAGGGAGCAGCGTCTATGCCGGGGAGGAAAGGGAGAGAGCTGTGAGGGCAGGCAGCGAGCACCCTCTACGCCTGGGGGAGGCAAAGGAGAGCGCCCTGGGGGCAGCGCAGGGACGCCGCGGGCAGGGAGGGGGCAGAGCTGCCGGCCCACCCGCAGGGCGCTGACCCCACAGCCGAGCCTCAGGCTGGCTCTGGACTTTGGGCGGTCTCGCTCTCGGAATGGGTCGAGCCTTTACGCAAATCTGTTCCAAAGTCACAAAACCTGGGTCCTCTTCGTCTGTCTCCGTGCGAGCAACAAATATTTATCTTAGCTGGGATAAAACTCTCCGGCCTGTGTGCAGCCCTTCTGCATCTAATTACCTCCTCTGATCAAAGGGAAGGAGAACTGGCTCTGACTTCCAGGGAAGGAAATAGGGTCTCCGGAAGGTTAAGTGACTTGTCTAAAGTTATCCTTAAATTTAAGCCTGAGCACAGCGCCTGCCTGGCAAACGCGTGGTCTAGAGTTCCATTCAAATCCAAAAAACCAAACCGGAGAAACAAAACAAAAAACCAAAAAACAAACCAAAACCTGAGGACTGGACTCTTTCCATCACCTATACTCTGCTGCCCCCTACTGTGCACACAGCACAGGCGTTACATAAATCCTGCCATAAACACATTTGCTCTTTGTTGAGTTGGGCGTGATAGCGCAAACCCGTAATCTCCGCACTCAGGAGGCTGAGGCAAGAGGATCCCCGAAACTTCGAGGCCAGTCTGGACTATATAGTGAGTTCAAGGCCAGCCTAGAAAATATAGGAATAATATATGTATATAGGACTAATACATATATACACATATATTATGTATTATATATTATATACAGTTTATATGTACTTTATTATATACATGTATATATATGTTGAGCACCTACTATATGGCAGAAGCAAGTCAGACGTGACCCTTGTACTGATAGAGTCTGTCATGTAGAGGGGGAGATGGGACTACACAAATTAAGTACAACATAAACATGTAGAGAGGTACTGTGAGGTACCAGGTGCTGTGTGAAGGGAGAGGTTGGTGCGTGTAGCCTCGCCTGGAGGCCTGGGGGAATCTTGCATGAGGCAGAATCGGTAAGGATAAACTATTGAGTGGCCCCCAAGGGGGAAACAGAGTTACCAGAGATGCTCCTGGAGCTCTGGGATGAGTACCGGGGAGACGGAGACCTACCCCTAAACTGTGGGAAGACAAGAGCATGAGAGGGAGCATCATGAGCTTGGCTTTGTTCCCTTGCCAGTTAGGAATCCCAGGAGAGCCAAGGATAGGTGTGGAGGAAACAGTCTGATCTAGGAGTGTGGGATCAAGACCCAGGTTAGAAATAAAAACTGGGGGGTTGTTGAGCCACAGATAGTATTTGAAACTGTAGCAATGGATGAAACCTCTTAGTGTGAAAAGAATAGAGAGAGAGAAGAGGCTGGTAGCTGCCCTGAGAAACTTCTATATGTAAAAGATCAGTTGAGCCAAACATGTTGACATACATCTATGGTCCCAGCACTAGAGGCTGAGGCAAGAGGATCATCACAAGTTTTAGGTCAGCCTGGGCTACATAGTGAGTTCAAGGTCAGCCTCGACCCTGTCTGAACTAGCAATGGACCTAGAGTGAGGGACCAGAGAGAGAGGAAAATATGATAAAGAGAGCTGGGCAGGATGACAAACACCTGTAATTCCAGCACTCAGGAAGCCGAGGCAGGAGGCTCACAGTGAGTACAGGGCCTGTCTAAATTACATGAGATACTGTCTCAGAAAAAAAAAAAAAAAAAAAGCTGTGGAAGAGCCGAGAAGCTGATAAAGAATGACTTGAAAGGGTTCAAGGAGAGTTTGGTAACGCAGGTCACTCTGAAGTTGTTTCTTGACAAGCAGGTATCACACAATACAGAAAAAGGGATGGTGGTGTCTGAGCGTCATTCAAGGGGCAGGGCCAGCTTCATGCGCTTGTGACCTTTGTAGTCACACAAGGCCCCACACTTGTCTTTTTTTTTTTTTTTTTTTTTTTTGTGTGTGTTTTTCCTTTTTATCGGTACCGGGACTGCCTGCTTGCAAGGCAGGCGCTTATGCCGCTGAGCTAAACCCCCAGCCACCCCCACACTTGTCTTAATGCTCTGCCACCACCGTATTGATACCCTCACTATTTTTAACAAAGGTTCCTGCATTTCTGTTTTGCACTGGGCCTTATAAATTACCTAGCAGGTCCTAGAAGAGGGCACAGGGAAGGCGAGGAGATGGCGGGAGCTCCTGCTGTAGTCCAAGTCAGAGATGAAGAAAGGCCTATGCTGAGGTCTATCAGAAGAAAACACGGAGCCACATCATTCTTCACCACAGCTCCTTTGGGTTCCTATTTGATGTAGCACTTTCTCAGCTGGAAAATAGCTAGGTTTCCATCTTTTGTAATGACGAAGAATACTGCGACAAATGATTGTACAGACTGTACTTGTCTCTGTACACATGCAAGGTCTCCATGTCAGACAAATTCTCCAAGTCAGAATTATGGGTTGAAGGATGCCCATCTGCAACGTAGCCAGGGACTGCTCCGCCATGCTCCAGAGTGGTCATTGTACGACAGTACCACAGCCCCTGGGACAAGTGTTCTACCACGCTCTCTTGAACACTCAGTCACAACTGACTTTTAGTAATTGGTATTTGCAGTTTGGTGAAAAAGAAGCAGCTCATTGTTTTGTTCAGTTTTTGAGCAGGGTCTCACTATTTAGTTCAAGTGGCCTTGAGCCCACTGTGAGCTCAGACTGGCCTCAAATTTGCAGTGATCTCCTGCCTCAGCCTCCCAAGTGCTGGGATTACAGGTGTGCACCATCACAGTCAGCAGCCCACTGTTTTAATTCGCTTTTCTTTCTTAACAAATGAGGATAGTTATTTAAAAGATCACTATAAAACCCACTTATATTTCTATTTACATAAAGCCCAATTTATCTATTTGCCATTTTGAATTGAGTTACAGGTCTTTTTCTTATTGATTAGAGCTGTTTTTAAGTTTTAAAAAATTGAAAGCAAACATTTAAATTAATTTTTGGGAAGTTTCTTATAACTTTATTTCTAATAACTCCATTTCTTTGCTGTCAAGATGAAGGTCTGGATTTTTTTAAACTGCCACCTAAATAAACTGCCATAGCTTATGCTATATTTGAATACATTCTGGCCTCTTTTCTATGGTCTTTAGACATGATTACAGTTAAATTCATTCATCCATTTATTTAATTATTTTAGGCTTTTATTTTTAGGTTGTTATTCTGGTTTTTGTTTTTGTTTTGAGACAGGGTCTCATTATGAAGTTCAGACCTGCCTTGAACTCACTGTGTCATCCAGGACGGCCTCAAACTTGTAGTGGTTCTTCTGCCTCAGCCTCGAGTGCAGGAATCACAGGTGTGCACCATCATACCTTACAATACTTACTTTTAAAAATGTCTCATGATTAAAAACTGAAAGGCTGGGTGTGGTGGCTCACTCCTGTAATCCCAGCACTTGGGAGGCTGAGACCGGGGAATCATTGCCAGTTCGAGACCAGCACGGGCTACAAAGTGAGCTCAAGCCCAGCCTGAACTGCATAGCAAGACCCTGTCTCAAAAAGACAAAAAAAGCCAAACAACAACAAATAACCTGAAACGATGAAAAAAGATATACAGTGAAACTCTCCCTCCCACCTTGTCCAGAAGCCACATAACTCCCCTCCAGGGGACAATTAATTGCTGTATCTGCTTCTTGTAAACAAGCAATTGGACATACACATTCATTCTTTTTTCCCAGTATCATATCAATAGTGGCATACCAAGTACAGAATTCTGCACCTTGATTTTCTTCCATTTTACGTTACAATTTGGAAATAATTTCCTAAGTCATAAAGTACTTCCTCATTTTTTAAAATAAGTGCACAGTGCTCCATTGTAGATGCACGGCTTTGCATATCTCTCATGGGAAAAACACAATTGGCAGGTCCCGCAGGTCATTTGGGGCTGGATCCTGAGACCAGCATGAGGTATTGAGCTATAATTGAGACTTTACTGGATCCTGAACATGAACATTCAGACCCTTCCACCAGTGCCTTTACTGTCCTTTTTTTTTTCCCCCCCACACTGGGTATTGAACAACCCAGAGCTTTTATACTGAGCTATACCCCCAGTCCTTTTTATTTTATTTTCTATTTTGAGACAGTGTTTTGCTAAATTGCTAAATTGGGTTTCAATTTATGACTCTCTTGCCTCAACCTCCTAGAGTGTTCAAATTACAGGTGGGGGTTACCACTCCCAGTTTACCCTGCGTTCTCTACCAGTTAAAATTTTACGATAGTCTTCTGTTGTTTCTAGTTTTTAAGTACAGTATAGTAATGCTAGTAGTACAATACATATAAAACAGCATATCTCAAAAGTGACATCCCTTAGGAGCCTTCCTTCATCTCCCTGAGCTCCCCAGGCAGAGTGACCTCACTCCCTCCACAACCCTACAGCCCGGTGTGACAAGTTGTGGTTATTTGTCACATCTTAAGTGTGCTCAGTCATAGCTTTTTTACTTGAAGACTGTCTCATTCAGCACAGAACCTTCCACAGAGCAGCTGATTCATAACGTTTATAGGATTCTTGCAATACCTTTTGTTATTGCTGTAGTCTGCTTGCAGTGATATCCCTGCCTCAGCCTCCTGGGTGCGAGGATGACAAGTGTCCTCCATCATGCACAGCTTAATAAGCTTTTCTTGATCTTCCTATTAGTTGATCTTCATGACACGGTTAATTACTCCTCCTTTTCCCTTTTTTTTTTTAATCGGCATCAGGGATCAAACTCACGACCGCCTGCTTGCAAGGCAGGTGCTTATGCCGCTGAGCTAAATCCCCAGCCCCCAATTACTCCTCCTTTTCTTAAAACACTTTCTTCACTTGGCTTCCAGGATTTCTCCCTGAGTTTTCTTCATTTTGACTGTTCCTTCTCCACATCTTTTGCTGATTCCCCTTCATTTTTCTAATCTCTAAATATTACAGCTTTCCTTGGACCCAGTCATTAGAGCTCTTTTTTACATTCACTTATTTCCCAAGTCATTTCTTCTGGTCCCTGAACTTTTAAATATTGTCTTTATTCTGAGAACCTCCCAATTCCATTCCATTTGACCTCTGTCTTGGACTCAGGCCACATATCACATGGCCCGCTTGCCCTGTCCACTTGGGTGTTTGATAGACGTCTCCTACTTAATGTGTCTCTAACTGGGGGTGGAGGGAGGTCCAAACTGAGCTCTTGATATTTTTATGCAAACCCACCTTTCTCATCTTGTGTCTGATAAAGGCAACTCTTCTTCTAGTTGCTCAGGTAAGAAGTTTGGCATCATTTGGTTTTCCTCTCTTCTTCATACTTCATATTAAACCCATTGCCAAATTTTGTTAGTTCTACCTTCAGACTGTACCAAGAATCCAGCTAGACCCTCACTATATCCCCTTGTTCGCGGGCCCAGGTCATTTATCTTGCGCCTGGAGGAAGGCAGCACCTCCCAGCTACCATGGCCTCAACCTTCCCCTGCCCAGCAACCACAGCGAGGCTGCTGCTGCAAAGCAGATGTCTCAGAACCTTCCACCTCTGTAACCTTCCTCTTCTCCTACGCCTCCTCTTCCATGCTGGCCACGCCGGGCTCCGAGTTGTCCTCCAAACCTGCCAGACATGCTCGTCTCCAGAATTTCATACTTGCTATTTCCTCTTCCTAAACATTTTTCTCTTGAAAGCTGCATGATCCACTGCCTTACTCCTTCCATTCTTTGCAAAACGTTCACTTTCTTAACTGAGGTCTTCCCAGCCACTTGATCCTAAATTTCACAGACAGACAGACACTCTCTCTCTCTCTTTCTCTCTCTCTCTCTCTCTCTCTCTCTCTCTCTCTCTCTCTCTCTCTCTCTTTCTCTCTCTCACATACACACACACACCTCACATTTCATGTCCTGGTTCCCTGGTTTTCTCCACAGTCACTATCTAAACATATTTTTAAATTATTTTGTTTGTGGTCTGTCACCCCTATCAGGATTTCAGTTATGTAAAAACAGGGAGTTTTATCTGATGTTTACTGCTCTATGCCAGCAGTAGGATAGTATTCAACACAAAGCACCCATTTAATAAATATTTGTTGAAGGCTGGATGTGGTCCCACATACCTCTGATCCCATACTCCGGAGGCTAAGGCAAATTCAAATATTTGTTGAATTTATTTATCGAATGAAGTCAAATGCTGTCACGTCATTCCTCTATTAAAATCCTTTCCATGGGCTGCAGGTATAGCTCTGTGGTAGAGCACTTGCCTAGCATACACGAGGCCCTGGGTTCCATCCCCAACAAAGACAGACAGACAGACAGACAGACAGACAGAGGTAGGTAATGCCCCACTGCCTGGAACAGAATTATCAAAATTCTGGGTTTCAGGTTGGGGATTTAGCTCAATAGCACAGTGCCTGCCTGGCAAATGTGACATCCTGAGTTTGATTCCCAGTACCCCAAAAAACAAAAACTTTGAGTTTCAGGACCCTCTTTACACTCTCAAAAATTATTGAGGACTCGAGCTTATGTTTATGTGAATTATTTATCAGTAATTATCCTAGGAATCAAAACTGAGAAATTTAAAAACATTTACATATTAATTAATTAACAAATAGGCCTGTTAACATTTAAAACATTGTTATGGAAAATATCCATATCTTCCAAAACAAAGAAAAAAGCTTAATGAGAAGAATGGTATTATTCCATATTTTTGAAAATCTGCGGTTGTGCTTGCCAGGATCAAACTCACAACCTTGTGCTTGCCAGGCAGGCACTGTGCCACTGAGCTATATCCCCAGCCTAAAATTGTATTCTTGTATCTGCTTCTGTATTGAATCTGTGGCGATGAATCACAAAACCTCTGGAAACCACAGTATTCTCATGAGAGGAATTAAAAAAGACAATAATGTCTTGGTGTTACTACCAGTCTTTTGTTATCCCTTCATATCTGTTCCTTTGTGCAAACAGCTCCTCCCGCTCTATATGGCAAATGCCTGCTGGTCAGTTACGGCTCCTCTTACCTCCTGCCATCTCTAGACAATCTGTAGTTTCCTCTTCTCTGCTCCCATAATTCACTGTTTTCTCTCTCAGCACATATTTGTGTTAACTTCTAATTGTCTATCTCCCAACTGACCTCTACAAGCAGAAACTCTGCATGAATCTTCTTCATATCCCCAGCATCTCTTGCAATATTTAGCTTTCAAAACTGGGCATAGTGGCATGTAATCCTAGCACTCAGAAGGCTGAGACAGGGGGATCACTGTGAGTTCAGTGATCCCAACAGCCTGGACTACATAGTGAGTACAAGGCAGCTTGAACTATATAGCAAGGCCCTGTCTCAAAAAAGGAAAACATAGGCAAACTCACTTCTGGGGCTCTTTCTGTTCCTCTTAGAAATTTTCTTTCTCTCAATAAATTCTTTCGGGGCTGGGGATTTACCTCAGCGGCATAAGTACCTGCCTTGCAAGCAGGTGGTAATGAGTTCGATCCCTGGTACCGATAAAAATGAAAAAGACAAAAATAAATAAATAAATAAATTCTTTCTACTTTAAAAAGAAAAAAAAAAGCACTCAGGAGATACACAATAAATGTGTACTCAATAAATAAATAAGAAGTGGAGGAAACAGTAAGCTCTGGCAGTGATATAATATTACTTGATAAGATTATCAATATCATAGGTTTTTGTTTTTGTTTTTTTAATCGGTACTGGGGATCAAACTCATGACCATGTGCTTGCAAAGCAGGCGCTTGTGCCACTGAGCTAAATCCCCATCTTCTTCCTTTTTATCGGTACCGGGGATTGACCCGGTTTTTGTTTTTTTTAACAGATAAAAAAATTAATTGGAAAGTTAGAGGAAAGGCCTCCAGCATAAGTAGCTGGAGGGGGCACACTCTCACTGGGATTCAGACTGGCTCATCCACAAAGGGAGCAGGCCAGTTTTCAAAGATTAGGAAGTGGGCTGGACTCCACTTGGTCTCAGCTCTGGTACCATGGCTCTGGAATCTTCTCCGTTGAGGGATGGTTGTGTCCATAGAACACGATGGTCTCTGTGGTGGAGGCCCTGGCTCCTCCTTTCTTGGAATTCAGGTGATCACAGGATTAGAACCGTGATTCAAGGCTTCTGGGTATAGCTGAATATCCCTGTAAACCTCTTCTTTTGGTTCCCCTAATCTTGAAGGGGGATGAAATCGTGTAAATTCCAGGGCAAATCAACAGTTCAGCCAGCCTCTAGATAGACACCTCCAAAATGATCAGTTGATATGCACAGTTGAGAAGAGATCTGACCCAAGATTCACAGAGAGAAACAATACAAAATGAGGGTCAAGCTGGGAATTTGTAAGTCCTCAATATATAAGTTTTCCTTGACATTTGGTCACTTGACCATATCATTTTAAAAAGTGAGTCCTAACCATTCTTGGGTCTCTATGAGTTGAAGAAGACAGGGGATATCAGTTTCATTTTACACAAGAGGAAACAAAGACTCAAAGAGACTGACTTGATGAAAGCACACGGAAGTTAGTGATTTCCAGGCTTTAAATCATGGGCT
This sequence comes from Cavia porcellus, assembly GCF_034190915.1. Classification (NCBI taxonomy): domain Eukaryota; kingdom Metazoa; phylum Chordata; class Mammalia; order Rodentia; family Caviidae; genus Cavia; species Cavia porcellus. Next base: position 26,092,397 of record NW_026947488.1, on the reverse strand, counting down.
CTCTTCTGCTTTGGTTGTTCTGTTTTGTGTTGGTTTTGGTTTGGTTTTTGAGACAAGGTCTCATGTGTAGTCCAGGCTGGCCTTAAACTCATGGTGATCCTCCTGCCTCAACCTCCTGAGTGTTGCTGGGGTTACAAAGCATGTACCACCACACTCAGCCTTTTTTCTCTTTTATCTCATACTTATCATGATCATTGAAGGCCCAGAAGTCAGCTCTGGTGACTCCATTGTCTGGTATTATTCTAAAGCCTAAACTGTTGTTAATTTTTGAAGTGACTTCACAATGGTTTGTGGACCTTCCTCTTACTAAGAACTACCTTAGGAACTCATTTGATAAGTACCCATTCACTCTTGTCAGCCTGTTCTTTTTCTTGTTTGCAGTTACCTACTGCCAATCCACATCTAGTACCCCTCCCTGGTAGCTGGCTCATGGCGGACTGCTCTAGCTCTGTAACATCATTTGCTGGTCAAGAGCATTTGGCATTAGGTAGAGGACATGAGTTTGCTAGGCCAGGTAGTGGGCACACGTATCCCAGCACTCAGGAGGCTGAGGCAAGAGGCTCACTACAAGTTCCAGGCCAGCAGGGCCTACACAGTGAGTTCAAGGCCAGACAACTACATAACAAGACCCTGCCTCAAAAAAACAAAGAAAAGCCCAGGCCCGTCCGCTTCATTTCCCTCCCCAATACACACTGGAAAATATCCACTCCCAAATCTTCCAAAATTGGGCTGTTCATTGTCTTTCTTCAGTGAGAACAAGGCCTTGTCCTCATCTGTGTCATAACTTCTGTAACCACGATGACCTATCTCTCCCATCCTGCTGGACTGTGAGCCATTCAGTGGTGTTTGCCAGTCTTTAGCCCCTTTGATCTCCTGAGACTGCCGACCCCTCCCATCTCTCAGGGGCTCTCCAACCCTTCACCTGGCACTCCTCTATCCTGGCTCTTCAGTCTTCTAGACTCTTCTTCAGACTCCTGTAATTGCTCTTCACAGATGCCCCAAGATGGGGCCTGTTGTCTTTTGTTCTTTTTTATTCTTCCCTTTCAGATTCAAATATTGTACTTGACCTGAAGAGTTCCAGCATATCCTTGCTTCACCCTCTTCCGAACTCATTTCTGTACCCATCTCAGTGACTGGTGGTCACTTCCAACCTCAGCAAGCCCCAAACTCAACTTCTGTCATCTCCCCCAAGCCACTTCCTTTTCCTGATGACTCCGGTTCTGTGAAGACAGCCATTCCTCTTTCTGAGTTGGCCTTTCCTCCTTCTTTGATACCACTGTCTCTTACCTTTCAGGTCATCTTAAAAAAAAAAAAAAAAAATGGGTTCTGAGGCCATATTGTTCTAGGCATGCCACTTATCAGCCATACCCTTCCTCAGAACTGTCACCTCCTTTTCCTAAATTGAAATAACTGTAACTGTTCTGTAGGGTTTTTCGATCAGGATTAAATGAGACAGAATTCAGGTAAAGTGCTTAGCCCATGGCTGGTCCGTGTAGCAGGCATTCCATAAGTGTTAACTATTATTGCACTCATTATTTTCTTGAAGTGACGTATTGCAATAGTCTCCCAACTCATCTCTGCCTCTTCTGGTCATTATTCTCTACCTTCTGAAGGAAACTCACAAGCAACCTCTATTAAGTTCCAAGTGCTTCATCCTTACAGCTCCCTCATACAGTAATTACTGGTATCATCTTATAAAAGTGTAATAAGCCAGGATTTGAACATATTTTTGATTCTAAAACCGACAAAATACCATTTTTTGTACATTCTCCTGTTGAAGAAAATCTTATCACCACTCGATTCAGAGTACAACCCGAATTCATTACCCTACCATTCACCAACCTGTACTATTTCCCACATTCCCCAGCATCTTCTGTGCTCCAGAGAAACTGACCTGCCACCCCAGCCACAGCATGAACACCCTCAACGTCCTCTGCCACTGCCTTTCCTTTGTTTAAGAGCCTACCGAGGGTCCTACTCCTCCTGATACCTTTCCCAACCGCTCCAGGCCCTCTTCTCCTTCGGCTCCTGGAGCATTTGCTTGAATGTTTTTTGACATTTGGTGCTTGCTGTCCTATATTTCTTTGAGCTTCAACTTTCTCAGTAAGGTGTAAACCTTTGCATTTCAGGAATGGGCCTTGTTTGCTTGTTAGTATCCCAAGCAGACCAGAGTCTTACGTATAGAAAATCCCCAGTAAATACAGGCTCTTTGGAATGAAAGATGAGCCCCCTAGCTGGGAGATCTCTTTGCCTCCTGGAATATGGGAGGCGTGAGCTTTGCCTTAACTTCACCTAAAGCTTCCCAGAGCTGCCCACGTTAAGGGCCTTGGGTTTCTTTGTACCTTCTCCACCTGCTGGCCCCTGCACGCTGCTCCTCTCCAGGGTCACCCTCTCATTCCCAGCCCTGCCCCAGGGCACTCCTCAGTCCCCTCCTCTAGGCTGTCTCCCGGAATCCCACCTCTTCCAGGGACACCCCCACCCACCCACCGCTCGCCTTGGCCTTCAGGCCTCTAACCCCGACTTTCCTCCCCAGAGCCAGGATTATTTCGCCTCTTCGCTCGCCCTCGGGGCTACCGCCCGACGCCCTCCTCCACCCACCCCAACCACACAGCCACCCACCTACCCACCTGCCCGGACGCTGTTCTTTCCGCCTGGGCGACCGCCCATGCTCCCCCCGCGCCTCCACCCCAGCCCCAGCCCCAGCCCCAGCCCCAGCCCCAGCCGCGCCGCCCGGAGCCGCCGCCCCGCAGGCCGGGCTGGGTGCTGCCCCCGCGCCCTGGCCGCCCCCTGCCGGGGCGGGGCGCGCGGAGGCGGGGGCGCGCGGGCGGCCGAGGCGGCGGTGGCGGCGGCGGCGGCGGCGGCGGCGGCGGAGGCAGGCGGGCCGGGCGCGTGTCCGCGGCGCCGTGACTCGGCGGCTCCGCAGCGGCTGCAGCGGGAGGACCCGGCCGGAGCCGCCGCCCCCGCCGCCGCCATCGCAGCCGGGCGGCCGGGCCCCGCCGCCGGGATGCCGAGGACCCGGGGCGGCCGCGCCGCGCCGGGCCGGGCCGCACGCCGGAGCCGCTGGCGGGCCCCGGGGCGGCGGCTGCTGCCGCTGCCGCTGCTACTGCTGCTGCCCGCGCTCTGCTGCCTGCCGGGCGCCGCGCGGGCGGCGGGCGCCGGGGACCGGGCGGCCGCGGCGGAGGCGCCCTTCGCCGGGCAGGTGGGGCGCGGGCCTGCGGGCGGGGCGGGGGGCGGCACCGGCAGGGCCTGGGCCGCGCCGCGCCCACTGTGGGGGGCGGCGGGGCGACGCGCGGGGTCCGCGCTCAGGTCCGGGCCGCGGCCGCGGGAGCGGGGAGGGCTGCGCCGGGGCCGCCGCGGCCGGAGCCGTTCAGCACCGCGGACAGGGCAGCGGCGGGGGCGGGAGCGGCGGGGTCGGGATTGTTGTGGTGGCGGTGAGGTGTGTGGCCTGCATGACTATGTGTGAGGGAAACCGTACAACGCCTCGGAGTAAATAGTAAGCGCAGCCAGTCTGTTGTGGGAGAAGAAGCCGAGGATGTTCAAGCTGGAGAAGGGGGAGGGGAGGGCGGAGGAAGGACTGGATCCCTCTGTTCGTATCCAGAGGTGGAGACAAAATAGACTTGCTCGGTGTTGCCCTACAGGGCAGCACTAAGGCCAACTAAGGGTGGGGGGAAGGGGTTGCAAGAAGGCAGATTTCAGCTTAATATAAAAAGAAGTTTGTAACGATTGGAGCTGCTCAGCCAGTTTAGAAGACAGTGAGCTGCTCATCACTGGCATGTGCTAGCAAAAGCTCCAGGACACGATTGGATGGATGCGTGCATAATACTTGCATGGATACATGCATAATAATAACAGTAATGCCAACGAGCATTTACTGAACGCGTTAGAGGCCAGGCCTGGTGCTTTATACATTATATGCATTAGCTCACTTAATCTTCATAAGTACTCTAGGAGATAGTTGTGATTGTTATCCCCATTTTACAGACCTTATTGACTCAAACCACATAAGTAACTTGCCCAAGGTCACACAGCTAGTGAGTGAAGAAGCTGGGGTTTTAACCCAGGCAGACTAACTCTGCTTTCCTCACATTTAACCATGTCATTATTCTGCATCATATGGGGAGGGGGCAGTTGAACTATGTAATTGCTCTGGTCTCTTCCAATCTAGAGGTCTGTGCGTCTAACAATATTGAGACTATGGTATTGTGCTTGGAAAATTCAGAGCGATTTCCTGAATTATCCTAAGAAGGAGTGTACTTGTTGAAGCAGGCAGTCTGTTCAGAAGACTCTGCCAGAACAGCAATTTTTAACTGGGCATGGGACGCCAGAGGCCATAAATTCCCTGAAATTTTCTGTAGATTTGTGTTTGCATATACAAATGCATATTTTTCTAGGAGAGAATCCCTACATTTCTTCAGATTTACAAAGGGTTACATGTTCCTTCCAAAATTAGGGTGTGTAGAAGAATCTTTAGCCCTAGTTAATAGTTGTCTCCAATGATCTTATAATTGCCAGTTGAGTTTTAGTGAAAACTTTTCCTAGCTTGTTTGTGTTTTTAGCTTTAGCTCATGTCAAAGTAATGTGTTTCATGAGTTTACACCCTAGAAGAAGTAGGATGTGCTTAGACTTCCTGAGTGTACACGATGAGATGGAAAGACACTGATCTGGGATTTAGGGGACCTGGAGTCTAATCTGACTTTGGCCCCTGGTGTTTTCTGTGACCTGAAGGCATTTCCTTGCCCTCTGTAGGTTTGAACCTTACAGAGACAGGGCTGGGAAATGTCAACTGTGATGCTTTTTTATTCTGTGGCATTTCGAGCATTAAGAGGAGGTGATTTAAATAAATATGTCAGGATTCAGAGAGAAGGTTACATTTACCCAGTCTTTATCCTTACCAATTTTACAGGCTTTGATTATATTCCACTGCTCTTAGCTTTTTTATTTACAAACTTAAGCTCCCCCAACATGACAGCCAGCCTCAGAATAAGCACATTTATCCTCTGGATCATTTTAGATGTCCTTCTTGGATATATCTGAGCCCACATTTTCAAGCTGACCACTGTCCCCAACTGTGGAACCCTATGATTTTGCATAAAGAAAGGGTGATTTTTTTTTCGTTGATTTCTAGGTCCCATTCTTGCATCTGCCCATCTCCATGTCAGCTATCCTCAGCACCCTAGGCAGCCTAGGAACCTGTCCGCATAGCTCCCTGATCCCTTTCCTGGGTCAGAACTGATAGCCTGGAACCCAACACCGTATCAGTATGGGGATTATTTTTATCAGCATGCATTGCCTTACATTTCCCTGTGTTGATGTTCAGCTGCCATTTTGCATCTCTCTCTCTTTCTCTCTCTCTCTCTCTCTCTCTCTCTCTCTCTCTCTCTCTCTCTTTCTCTCACTCTCTCTGTCTCTGTCTCTCTTCTCCACTCCTTTCCCTCAGCTTAGGATTTTCCTACCTGAAAGCAGTCTATATGATCTGCAGTGCTGAAATTTTACTTTGCTCTACTTCTTCTGGATCACTTATAAAACATTTAAGTCAGACAAGTCCCAGCATAGTCTCTTGGAGGCCCCTGAACTCTTAACCCCCTCCCATTCCTTTCCATCTGCTCTCTCCTAGCTCTAAGTGAGTTCTCAGGGCCTGACACTACCCTTGATTCCATTCCATTTTAAATGTCTAATATATTGTTCAAAACTTTCTACAAGATAGCCAAATTACATCCACTGCTATTATCAAAAATTTGTGCCTAATCTCTTCACTGAACAGTAGTGGATCACACGATTGAAACCTGAGAGCGTATTGTTGCTTTTCAGCAAGCTGATAATGTTGCTTACTCTGTGTTCTGTCTGTAAGGCCCCTGGAGTCTGACTCCACCCTGCCACCCCATTAGCAGGCCGTCTCTCCCAGTGTGCACAGATAATGCATCCTTATTCCACACAAGCCTGTCTCTCCCTTTTCCTAACACAGGCTGCCCGCATTTCTCCGGATATGGTCATGTGTTGTTCACTGTCATCCACCCCCTCCATTCATCCCAAAACATTCCCTAAAGTTTCAGCTGATTTTACAGGAAACCCTCCCTCACTTCTTTAGGCATCATTACTTCTCTGACCTTGGAGGATTACTTTGGGGCAGCCCAACTAGTGTGTCATTTAATTTTTTTTTTTTTATCGGTACCAGAGATCGAACTCATGACCCCGTGCTTGCAAGGCAGGCGCTTATGCACCTGAGCTAAATCCCCAGCCCCCGTCATTTAATTTTTAAAAATACTAGTCAGGCTTGGTGGCATACACCTGTAATCCCAGCACTTGGGAGGCTAACACAGGAGGATCTCTCTGAGCTCAAGGCCAGCCTGGGCTACAAAATGAGTTCAAGGCCAGCCTGAACTGTATAGTGAAACCCTGTCTCAAAAAGACAAGCTAATAATAATAATAATAATAATATAAGATAATAATAATAATAGTAAATATTATTTGGTAAGGTTATGGTACATAGGCAAGGCCTTTCCCAACCAAATTATGTTTTTAGATCTAACACAATTCACAACCTTAATATCCACTTTTGGGTATTCAGTGAGCATTCAATGATTTTATTCTTTTTTTTTTTTTTTTTTTTTGTCTTTTTCTTTTTTATTGGTACCTCAGGGGGTTTAGCTCAGCGGCATAAGCGCCTGCCTTGCAAGCAGGTGGTCGTGAGTTCGATCCCCGGTACCGATAAAAAAGAAAAAGACAAAAAAAAAAAAAAAAAACAGGTTACATGAATCTGAAATAGGTGCTCATAGGTATACAAGTCTTGAAGTCCTTTCTAAAACCCTTCTTAGGGATGAGACTCATTGCCTTTCTTTCTTTGAAGGGAAATAGAGGTTATGTCTTTAGGCCATGGATCCACAAATTCACCTTTGAGTTCTATCATAACTCTTTAAGTAGGATGTCATCTAATGATAGTGGCATGCAACTGAGAGGAATCAAAAGGTAGCCATTACCTTAGAGATCACCCAGTAAGCACACAGTAGCATTTAATAGATATTTCCTTAAATTGCCTTAAATGAGGAGCCTAAGGGCACAAACCTTGATGTAGCTGATTCAAAACCAAAACTTTTCCCTACCCTTCCGGCTTCTAAATGGAAAGCACTTTTCAGTGTCTTTGGCTTTTGATTTCATGTCTCTGATCTTTCATTATCAAGCACCCCCCCACACACACACACAAAAAAAAAGTTGATTCAGTCTGTTTTCTCTTTTTTTTTCTTCTTGAGTGTTTCTTTTATATTTTGAGCATCAGAGGGTTCTGTCTGTTTGCTAATTGGCTTCCTGACTTTGGTTTATTTAAAGCATCCCTTCAGGGCTGGGGATTTAGCTCAGTGGCATAAGTGCCTGCCTTGCAAGCATGCAGTTGTGAGTTCAATCTCTGATCCCTGGTACCAAAAAAAAAAAAAAAAAAAAAAATTCCTTCCTTTTATTTATTTCTTTTCCTCTATTGCTTATTATTAGCTGGTAAGAAATGTCCCTCAGGTTTTTTTTCTTTGTTTTGTTTTGGTTTTTATTTGTCTTTTTTAGGGTCTCACTGTGCAATTCATGCTGACCTTGAGCTCACTTTGCAGCCCAGGCTGGTCTTGAACTCAAAATGATCCTCTTGCCTCAGCCTCCCAAGTGCTGGGATTACAGGGATGTGCTACCATGCCTGGCTATGTCCCTCAGTTTTAAAAAATTATTTATTTATGCCTTCTTAAGTTCCAATCTGATTCTGAAGGAAGTCAAAATGGGTAGAAAGAGACCACCAATAACTCACACCACACAGTATATGGCTTGTAGACTCAGAGAGTAATGGATTCCAGCCTTTAAGACTTGTTTTAAGTAATTTATTCTGGGAAGATGGAGAATGCTGTTTGGTTTGCACCTGTACAAGAAGGGTTACACCCCCAAACAAGTCTGGAGTGAGTAGACCTAATTAAGAAGCAACTAACATAGTCCTTAGTCTAAAAATTCTTTCAATGTGATTGCAGTCTCCAGTATATCTTCATTTATGTTAGAGAAAAAAACAGTTCTCACTGTTAGGAAGTTTATCTTTCGCGTAAGCTGAATCTACTCTGCTGTGTTTTTATTTTTTATTATTTTTGACAGTTTCTAATCAGATTTTATTGGTACATTTTAGGTATATATAATGATCACTTTCATCATAGAGGATTTATACCCGTACATGATATAACTTGTTTCTTTCTTTCCCATTCCCTTACCCTCCCTTTGCCCCTCCTGCCCTCCTCATTTACAAAACCTTTTACCCTTTTTTTTTTTTTTTTTTTTTTTGGTACCAGGGATTGAACTCATGATCTCATACTTGCCAGGCAGGCGCGTAAACCACTGAACTAAACCCCTGGCCCCTCCATTTTTAACTTCTTGTCTCATATTTTTCTGCTACATTTAAAAATTTATTTTCTCTTACTATTGCTGTGGATTTGCCTATTATTTTAATACTCCTTTGTATCTAAGGTGCTTTGTACTTTGTGTGTATGCGTGTGTGTGTGTGTCTGTGTGTGTGTGTGTGTGGTGTCCTGGAAACAACCTTGTGAAGATAACAGGGAAGATATCCTCATTTTATAGGTGAGTAAACCGAGACAGAGAGAGATGATATAACTCACTCATCAGCTTGTCAGGGACCCACATACCGCTAATAAGCAGTAAAAACAAGTCAAGAAGCTGCATTTCCTGTCCTTGGGCTGGGTGGTTTTTCCTCTGCATAAAACTGTCATATTCTGGATTATTAGAATAGCTAGTTAGCCATTTGCTCCCACTTTGAACTATGTCCACTCCAGGCCCTGGAAGAGGTAGCTTTAGAACTAGCAGATACAAATTATAATGATACCAAAGAAACCAATCTTAGGAAGTGGTTGGCCTTATAATGTGGCATTATATGAACCTCAAAAAGAAGAACATAAAAAGCCACGGTAGGCCAGGGATATAGCTCAGTGGCACAGCGCCTGCCTGGAAAGTAGGAGGTTATGAGTTTGATTCCTGGTACAAAAAAAAATAAATAAATAAATAAAGCCAATGTCTCCTCAGCACCTAGGACAATGCCTAATACCTTCTAGACTTGCAATAAATGTTTTAAAATCAGTTGTACTGTCTGTGTACATCATCAACTTCTTTAAAACTTGGCACACACAACTCAGTAGCTTTTTGGAAGGATAAAGTAACGCGTGCTAGAGGTATAAACTGGGTAAGTGCAGAAGAGGATGGAAAGACTCAGCTGAGGTTGGGCCAGAAGGTTCAGCCACCTTCCAGAAGAAGGTGGTACCTTTGATGAACCTTTGAGGGAGAGATACAGAAAACGGCAAGTGAGTGGTGCAGACAGAAGAAAGACTGAACCACACTGCTGTACCAGTCCACGATGTTTAGGAGACAGTGGATAACTAGATGCGCCCAGAGCACTGAGTTTCTTGCTCTTTTTAGGAAGAGTATATAAGGAGAGGAGGCTGGAAAAGGAGGCTGAGAGCAGATTGTGAAATTGGCTTTTGTCCAAAGGCTGAGGGGAGTCATTGAAGGTTTCTGAGTGAGACGTGACCTGCTCAGAGAGCTGTGTTGAGGAGGCGGAGGGACTGGGCTTTTCCCGTTATTCTAGGTGCTGGACCCTCTCTAAGCACAGTTTAGGCCTGAGTACCCACCTTAGGGGATGGTTTGTGGATAGAGGTGAGTCTGGCTCTGGCCCGTTCTCAGTGAGAGGCTTGGTTTGGTTTTGTTCTGCAGTGCTGAGCATCAGACTTGTGCGTGCGAGGCAGGTACTCTACCACTGAGCTGTACTTCCCGTCACTGCTAAGAGGTTTTGTTCATCTGTGTTTGGACTTCAGGGTTCATTCTATTCAAGTCCTTTATTTTGGCTGACTTTGTAGTGTTAGGGAGAGAACTCGGGGTGTTTTTCCACTGAACTACACCTCTAGCCTTTTTATTTTTTATTTCAAGATAGGATCTCACTAAGTTACCCAGACTGGCCTTGAACTTCCAATCCTCCTGTTTCAGTTTCCTGAGTAACTGGGGTTTAGGCATCCCAGTCCTTTGCTAGTTTTACTTCATCATTATAACATGTGCTTGTTTTCTTTTATTTTTTATTTTTATTTAAAGAGAAAAAAACAAAACAAAACAAAGCAGTAAAAGGGTACAAGTAATACAGAATTTCAAGAAAAAAATATACAGTAAGGAATCACTAGTTGATAGATTACATATTGTCATCTTAGAAACAGTTGTCCAAATTACAAAATTAAAGCATACAAAGTAGACATTCATACAGTGAGATTGCAGACAGTTCTATTCAATGATCCAACAAAAACTCAGTAATATGGTTTTCTATCCTACACACTTAAATATACATGCAGTTATATCCTTTAGATCACTTTCACATGTGCTTGTTTTCAAAGGAAGTTAATTTTCAAACACAATTTTATTTATTTATTTATTTATTGGTCTTTTTCGTTTTTATCGGTACCAGGGATCAAACTCATGCCTGCACACTTGCAAGGCAGGTGCATATGCCACTGAGCTAAATCCCCAGCCCCTCAAACACAACTTTAATTTATGTTTTAGTGATAGGATAATAGCAAAGTGGTGTGTGTGTAAATATATATATATATACACATGACTATGTGTATATAATTATATATGTAAATTTTCAAAGATTATATATGTTATAAAAATGTGAATAGAGAAAAGCAAGGTATTATTAAACCTTTGCCAGCAATAATAATTTTTTTTCAGACAGGGTCTCACTCTAAAGTTTAGGTTGGTCTTGAACTCATTTTGTAGCCCAGGCTGGCCCCGAACTTGCAGTGATTCTCCTGCCTCAGCCTCCCAAGGACTGGAATTGCGGGCATACACCACCATGCCCAGCATCAATAATAATTTTAAAATTCAATTTGATGCCATAAATACTTAGCTGCTGCCAAAAGAAGTTGTCTTCCTCCTCTTTCTCTTATCACTGCCTCAGAATCATTGCCCAAACCCAGCAATTCCACTTAATGAATAGACCCTTACTGCCTCCACTTCTTTCCAGTTCCACAGCCTCCGTCTTAGACTAAACTTCTGTCATCTCTCATCACAAACTTCCCATCTGATCAGCTCTCTCACCTGCCTCTAATCCTTTATGTACCATCCCAGGGAAACATAAAAATAAATTCACACGGGGTCACTTATATCTGAAGCCAGTACATCAAAACCTAAGATTTGGGGGCTGGGGATTTAGCTCAGCGGCATAAGCACCTGCCTTGCAAGCAGGTAGTCGTGAGTTCGGTCCCCGGTACCAGAAAAAAAGAAAGAAAGAAAAAAAAAACACCAAGATTTGACAAAGCTGATTGGTAATTATCTGATGTTTGTTTCATTATAACTTTCTGTAAATTTCCTTTTTCAGACAGGGCCTCACTATGTAGTTCAGGTGGGCCTTGAATTCACTGTGTAGCCCAGGCTGACCTCAAACTCACAGTGGTCCTGTCCTCCTGCCTCAACCTCCTGAGTGCTTGAGTGTACCACTGCAGGCTTATTACATCTTTCTGAGTGCGTGAAATATTTAAATACCAAATTTTAAAACATACCAAGAATCTGATCATGTCACTCTCACCCTTGTCTTGTTTAACATGGCTTTTAGGACAAAGGCTAAATTGCTATTACTAATTTACTACTAATTTTAATTATGAGAAAATTTCAAATGCACGCAAACGCAGAAAGAACTGTATGGTGAGCGCCTTGGAAACCAGCCCCAGCAGGCTGCTCCACACAGCATACGAGGCCGTGCATGGCTGAGTCCTTCCCACTCTTCAACTGCCTTTTATCCCACTCTCTCTCCCACTGCTCACGGGGCTCCAGGCGCCCGGCCTTCTCTCTCCTTCTGTTAGACAGGCTCCTTCCCTTCAGAAATTCGACATTTTTTTTTCTGCAATGTTCGTTCTTAGACTTTCACCTGGCCTCTTTTATTCATTCACAGGTCTCAGCTGGGATGTCAGGGACGGTCCCTGACACCCAGCCTGTATCTGCTGTCACGTGCATTCCCTGTGCTTGCCCTTTTCTTTCATCTCGCTGATCATAGCTGCAATGAAATGTTTACTGTTTCGCTGTCTCCTCCACCGGGCTGTGAGGTCCATGAGGGGAAGTTCAACGGAGCCAACAGGCATGGGAAGCGTTATTTACAATGTCATATGAAATATCTGGTAGTGAGGGAGGCGCTAGTGCCATTGAGAGTGCAGGGGAAGTTCATTCAGCCTGGGAGGGAGAGGCCCCCCTTGGAGGAACAGTCCGCTACATTTAACGGACATCTAATAGTTCATCAAGCCATGGCCAGAATACCTGTGAAAGGGCATTTAGGAGAGAATAAATAAAGAGGCAGAGGTAGAATGTGCAGGACATGTTGAAGCAACACAGTCAGTAGAGCTGGGGTACAGGGAACTTGGGGTGGGCAAGACAGGGCTGGAAGTTTGTTGGGGGCCGTGTTAAGCAGTGTGGACTTTACACCTGGCAATGAGGAGCTACAAGCTCAGCTCACCTCGGTTCTCCTAAGCTAAAATAATGGAAACTGATATAATTACTTAGAGATCATCTAGTTCACCTCTCTTCCCACTATAGTTAAGAATCTGAGTCCTGACCTCTGGTCTCTGTTTTTCCTCTTCTTGTTTCATAACTCATAAGTGAGTTGAGCCCCTGGGGACAGGAAGGGTGAGGGAGACCAAGGTTCCTCCTGTCTCAGCACATAAGAGCACCACCACACTCTTGGGCTTGGGCAGGGGCCGCCCCAGACCTGGAAAACATGGGCATCCCAGTGCTGAACCAAAACCCCAAACCTGCCACCTCCCCAGGCCTGGTGATTGTTGGCTTGTAGTGGCCTCCTGGGTGAGGGCCAAGGACATCATGCAGAGTGCCAGGGAATTCCCGCTAGCGCACTTACCACCCACTCAGGCAGCGATGGCAGCCAACAGGCGCTGCTGTGCCATTAAGGTGTTTGTCAAGAAGCTATGCTGGGCGTTGTGGGCGATCCTGAAGGCCCTTTTTAGACTGGCTGGAAATGAAGAAGAAAGAAAAGAAAAGAAACAGTATTTGGAAGCAAACCAGAGCTAGTGGGAGGGGAAGCGTAGCCGGATAGAAAGAACCCTCCCTGGGAGACGGGGTGCTGGGCTCCATTTCTGGCTCCCCTACCAACTTGCTCTGTGATTTTGACTAAGTCATTTCTCCTCCCCGAGTTTTATTTGTCTCTTCTGTGAAACAAGCATGTTAAATTGCATGATCTCTAAGTGTTATTGACCAGAGCATTTCCTGATTATGCCTTTAGCATGAAATTTTTAAAAATAGTCATAACTCAGCTGTGCTCCCCGAAGCAAGACTAGGACTTCGGTGGTAGGAATAGAGGGGAAAGTAGGGTTTTAGTGGGACAAGAAATGGAGGAAACTGATCCAGTGACCAGCCACTCACTCTCTGGGGAATCAACAGAAAAACCCAGTGATTTGGTGTGGTAGCAATGACCACAGGGAGTGGTCAATCTATTGCAAGGAATATAGAAAAAGGAACATGGTGAGAATACTTTCTATGTGCCAAAACTAGCTAACTGCTTTATGTGTATGTATTAGTTTCTTATTGTTGCTGTAACAAATTATCACGAACAGTATTTTAAGACAACACAGCTCAGGGTATTACCTGCCTAGTGTGCACAAGGCCCTAGGTCCAATTTCTGACACTACAAACAACAAAACACAAATTTATCTTATCTTTTGGAAGGTCAGAAGTCCAAAATGGTACTTAAGGGAGCAGAATCAAGGTGTTCACAGGGATCCTTCTTTCTGGAGGATCTAGGTAAAAATCTTTGCCTTGGTTTTTTTTAGAGCCCATCCACGTTCCTTGGCTTGGAGCCCTCCCATCCATGGCATTATGCCAGTGTCTGCTTGTCATCACATTTCCTTCACTGACTGGGAACCTCCTGCCTCCTTCACAAGGACTCTGGACATCTCTAGGCCCACCTTTAACTTAGGATAATCTCCCCACCTGAAGACCCTTCATCCTTAATCAGATCTAATAAATTCCTTGCTGCCATGTAAAGTAACAGCCACAGGTCTGGGCACTGGACTTGAACATCTTTGAAGGGCCATTGACTTACCTGCCACAGTGCATCTCACTGAGTCCTCCTAACTGCCTTCCTGTTGTCATCCTATGTAACAGTTGGGCAAGGTGCTACAGTGAGAAGTCAGGTCATTTGCCCAAGGGCTCTCCGCTAGAAAGATAAGTTAGGCAGTATTTGCTATGTAGCAGGATCTTGGTCCCAAATGACCCATCTTTGCAGATAGGACCTCATCTGGCTCCCAGGTAGTGTATACAGGGAATTCAATTTAACCCTCAGGGGGAGTCTCTCTGAGAAGCAGGCAGGCAAACTAAGGCCCTGAAGAAGGGATTCAAATCATAGTGATCTCAGTGTAGAACTTGAAGCCAGAGAAAGAAACAAGCACATTGTAAGGACTAATCTATGTGGCAGTGGAAGGGGAACAGGGGTCTTGGTCATTCTTCACGCTTGTGCACAGCAACACAGTGACATCTCAGTGTTGAGCTTAAAGCTGCTGATGCATTGTTTGCCAACATTAGGGAATGGACAGCAAGGGATCAAGAGCTGACTGCAGACCTGAGTCACGAAGGGTAGGAGCTGGACATCGAACTCATGTTAGCAGAAAGTTTCTCTACATGATTAATACACTCATTAGTAACGTACAAGTGACACCAAGTAACATTTCCATTTCGCCATGACTCTGCCTGGTTCTGTGCTAGGGGTTGCAGTCAGGGAAAGGTCGACTATGATCCCTGCCCTGGCACTTTTATAGTCAAGAGGAGGAGGAAGTAGTTCCTACAGATAAGATGCAGTGTGGTGAGAGCTGTGGTAAGAAGGGCAGCACCCTACCTAGATGCAGGAGAAACTCCGGATGCAGATTTAAGGGGGTCTAGGGGTCTCCTCCAGAGACAGCGAGTGACCTCCCTGACTGTGATCTGTCCAGAGAGAACTAGAAGAGCCTGGCTTACAGAACACTAGGTAAGGAAAGGTAAAAGAGGCTGCGAGGCGGTTAGGGGCCGGATCACGAAGGCTCTGGGTTAAAGAAATGGAAAGCTCTGATACCCTGAATTCCCTGGGTGTGTCCGCATTGTTCCCTCTTCCTGGCTACCAGCCACACAGCCCGCTCTCTCACCTCCTTCAGGTCTCTTGCTCAGATGTCAAAGAGATTTTCCTTGACACCCTCCATAAATCAACTGTTGGTTCACTTTTTTTTGTTGTTGTTACCGGGAATTAAACCCAGAACCTTATCTCGCTGAGCAGGTACTGCACCACTGAGCTACCTTCCCAGCCTCACTCTATTCTTCCTCTGTAGCCTGTTTATTCATAGCACTAATTACCTCATGGTTCTTCTACCAGACTGCAACTAAAAAGATCAAGAGGCCAGGCATGATGGGACACACGTGTAGTCTCAGTACTTGGGAGGCTGAGGCTGGAGGGTCACCATGAGTTACATAGTTCAAGGTCAGCCTGACCTACACAGTGAGACACTGTCTCAGAGAGAGAGAGAGAGACAGACAGACAGACAGACAGACAGAGAGACAGAGACAGAGAGAGAGAAGAATGTTTTGTTCTTTGGTATAAACCTAACACAGTGCTTGGCATATAGTAGTTCCTCAATAAATACGGTATTTACTAAATGGATGAATTAACAGAAACAAGCAAATTTTTTGTTTATGGGGCTGGGGATTTAGCTCAGTGGCATAAGCGCCTGCCTTGCAAGCAGGCAGTCGTGAGTTTGATCCCCGGTACCAATAAAAAGGAAAAAGACAAAAAAAAATTTTTTTTTTTTGTTTAGGAGACAGAACCAAAACATTTTGGTGAAACCCTGGATATAGGCAGAGATGAGTCACAGGTCTTATGGAGGCTTCTCATTTGGAGGACAGGGTAGGCGATGCCATACCGTCATGTAAGAACCACAAGAGTATTAGCATCACTGTGATCTACAACATTGCATTTAGGAGTGTGCAAAACAGGAGCCTGAGGAAGGGAAAGGGCTGCCTATCCAGTAATCTCACAGTGTAGAATGCCTGAATCCCGCTACTGTATTTACTAGCTTTGTGGTCTGAGTAATCCCATACTTTTTTTTTTTGTCTTTTTCTTTTTATCGGTACTGGTACCGGGGATCGAACTCACGCTTGCAAGGCAGGCACTTATGTCGCTGAGCTAAATCCCCAACCCCTAGTAATCCCATACTTTGACCTCACCTCAGTTTCCTTATCTGAAAATTGGGGATTATCATTCCTACCTTGTAGAGTTGCTACATTCTCGAATCCCTTGTGCAATACCCGGTATACAGTAGGTGCACTAATATAGTAAATTTGTCATTGTTAATACACTGAAAACATCTGACTGCTAAAAAGTTTCTTACACTGAGTCAAGACCTGTCCTGCGATCTCTCATTCTGGTCTGAGTTTTGCCCTCAGTGCCAGTAGACCTCCTTCCCATTTGTGTTCTGCTTTGCACAGTCCTCTCTCTCCAGCCCGGTCTCCTGGATCCTGAGTTCTGCAGGCCACGCTTCCTCAGTCCCTCTCTTAGTCAAGCTTGAGGCAATCACCATCCTTTCTCAAATAAATATCTAGAAGGCTGGGATATAGTTCGGTGGTAGAGTGCTTGCCCCCCATGTATAAGACCCTGGGTACGATCACCAACAACAGGAAAAAAAACTCTAGAATAGAACTTGAAACTCCCATGCATATTGGAACTAATGCTTTGTCCGCTTGTGACCTTTGTTGCCTAAACTCTTAGATAAGAGTTGTTTTGATTATTTTATTTTATTTTTTTGTATCACGGATCAAACTCACAACTTGAGCTTGCCAAGCTGGCGCTTATGGCACTGAGCTAAATCCCCAGCTGTTTTTTTAATTTTTAAAAAAATGTTTCTTCCTCATTTCAGTCCATGCTTCAATCGGACAGCTTATTGGCTGCCCTTTGCGTATCAACTTCAGCGGGCCACTTCATTTCTGAACAAACCCCGGATCCCAGTCATTCTCCCACTCCTCTGGGCTACACATCCTTTTAAGATGTGACGCTGCCTTTTCCAAATGACCAAGCTTCGCTCCTCTCCCCCCATCTGTTTCCACGCACCGCCCGTGATTGGCTGCTCAAGGGCCCAAATCCCGCCTTCTGGCCAGCAGACCAATTACACCCTTTCTTCTATGATCTCTACCTCTTTGGTTCAACTCAGCTATTTTGGTCCCTGCTTGCACTCTGAGACTCTTCTCACTTTCCTGTGGATTCACACCTCTTTCCACACCTAGAGGGTGACAGACGTCTTAGAGTTGGTTAACTGAACTGTAAAAGTTGGACTTTTGACTGGGCTGGTGATTGATTAATGGATCCAGGTGTAAAAGATAAAAGGTAGGTCATTCTGCTTAAAACTGAATGAGACTTTCTTCCTTTAGTGGATTTTCATCCTTTTTTCAAATGAGACAAAGAAGCCTATCACCTCATCAAGTAGCGAAGTCAAACCACATTTGATTGAATTTCATCAAATACTTTGTTCAACCTCTGATAGATCCCAGGAATCATGCGTAGCGCTTTCATGTGTATTACTCATTAGCTTCCCAAGATGAAATCCCTTTCTTGGTACCCAGACAGTGCCTCCCAGACCAACTGTTCATTCATTCTTTATTCATTCATAAACTCGGTGATTATTTATTATGCCAGACACTCTGATAAGTGCTTTGTAGCAGATACAAAAAAAAAAAAAAAAAATTATGACAGCCTTTGTTCCCCAGGAACTCAATCTACTGGGGAGAAACAGACATAGCAATGAACAGGTACAATGTACTGTGGAAGCTGTGTTTGTGGTAGGGTGTACAAAGTACCTCAGGCATAGAGAGGGCTACCCAGGAAGTCTGCCAGGGAGAGTTAAGAAAGATTAAACAAAAGAGTCGACATTTGAGTCAGCCCTTGAAGGATGAATAGCAGTGTACAGCGGGAAGAGCAGAAGGTCAGGGGCAGGACCTGTTTGGAAACTGGTATCACGGGAGTGCAGAAGGCTTGCTCCAGCCTGAGGGCCTTCTGCCAGAGAAGTTAGAGGATTCCTGGGCCAAGAGCAAGGGAGTGACAGAGACAGGGGTTAGCAGAGGAAAGTGGCACTGTCTGGCCCCCAAACATCCCCTTCCTTCCTACCCTCTAGTTTGCATGCAAGCACAGGTGCACACATTTTCACACATACTCTGCCAGGCCCTGTCTCAATGTCCTGACCCCTCTGAGATGCTATCACTTGACCAGTCCCTTCCCCTGCCATGCTCCTCTTTGATGTCTTCCCTGCTCTGTGAGAACTGTCACAGTGACCCTGGCAGGGAAGCAAAGCCCAGAGAAGGCACTAGTACAGTCTGCCCCCTCAGTCACCGTGTGTCTCAGCCTGTGGAATATTTGGTCCTGACTCAGACATTTACCTATTCCCAGATCCTAGCAGCTGACTGCCCTTCATAGGGGTCTTGATTGCTTTGAGGTGCTCCTGGCTCAGGTCTCCCCACAGAAGAACTGGGTGAACCATGTTGCCATCCCTTTACTGAGGAGGGGCTAATTTTAATTTCCCCAAGCTGGGGGGCTGGGAGTTTAGCTCAGTGGCATAAGCACCTGCCTTGCAAGCAGGCGGTCAGGAGTTTGATCCCCGGTACCGATAAAAATGAAAAAAGACTATATATATAAATTTCCCCAAGCCGTAAAAGGCTGATGTGGGTTTATATCAAAGGTTCCCTATTCCGTATTTCCTATTATAGGCAGCAGTGAAGTCAGGAGGGGAGAGGATTCTTAAAATCTATGCTCGCTTAGAGCTGGGCATTAAAATATCCTGTCAGATGACCTGACCTGTGTGTCAGTGCTGCCTAGAGACCTGGAACCATTTCTCAAATGTTTTAATTTAATGTTTAGAAAACTAATAAGGTCCAGTAGCCGGGAGGAACTGGATATATTTTAGATTGGTACCATATCTCTTTTTGGAATTGTTTGGGGCAGCTTACAGATTAAATATATATTTTAAGTAAGAGTTTTAAAGTGGCCTGAAGGATGAGGAAAAGGAATCTCTACTCCTAGTCATTACCATGTTCAGCATCTAAGCTTCGACATAGTTGCCTGAAAGGTTCCTGGTAGAAAGACCAGGGAGCCCATTGGGTTACTCAGTTCTTTTCTTCTTCTACCTTAAAGCTTACATAATCTCCTTTCAGAAGACATTTTCCTCATGCTAAAGATTGGGCTTAGGAAAGTCCAGTGACAGAGTCAAGAGTATGTAATCCAATTTAGCTATTATTGTACCTACTGACAACTGGACTCCTGCAATGGTCCCACTCTCCTGTGAGAGATGACTGTGTTCACACGTCACTCAGCAGAAAATAGTGATAGATGTTTGACCCCCGTCAGATCCACAGTGCCTGGCTCTTGGTCCAGGTACAATATGGGAGAGCTGAGTAACTTGATTTCAAAAAGCAGTAAGACTCTAAACCATGTTTGCCACTTGATTTTACAAAAGGTGACAGAAACACCATCTGAACGATAACCAGGCCTGAGAAATGCAGCTCAGTGGAAGAGAGCTAGGCTAGCACATACAAGCCCCTGGGATTCAACCCCAGTACAAAAGGAAAATTTAAAAACCTGAAGGGGTTTTTCTCATCCTGGTTTACTTGTCAGTCTGAGTTCCTTATGCATCCATGTCCCCTAGGGACATGCACAGGGCCTTGGATGTAGTAGTGCTCAGTAACGTTTGTTGAATGGACGCAATAAACAGCTACTGTGTGTCCAGCACTGTCCTGGGCACTGGATATACAGATATGAGGGAGACACAGATCCTCCCCTTGAGAACCTGAGTTTGAAAATGGAGGTGACTGACACGTAATGATTGAAACCCAACTTTGTAAGATCCACAGTATCTTATTAAGATATTATAAAGGGCTTGGGGAGCACGGAGGAGTGAGAAAATAACTTAGCCTAGGAAGTCTTTCAGAGGTAGTAATTTATGGACTTGGGCTGAATATTAAAATATAAAAGAATTTTACCCAAACTAAGAATACTAGGCAGAGAGAAAAACATGTACAAAAGCATTAAAAAGAAGCAATGCTTGGGGAAATGGAAGAAGTATTAATATTCTGTCTCATCATTCAGAATGAAAACAGGTTTTATAAACCAAATGCGAGAGGTAAAATTGTCACTCTGTTGTGGATGTTTTAAGACTGTTATTCTGACAATTTTGTTTTTAATCAGTCAGATGGATTTTACTGCAAGGCAATACACATAATATAGTCACTTTCTTATTTATAGTTTTTGGTCTGCCTCCTTCCAAAAATGGTTTAACTTGACTTGTAATAAAAGACACATCCATAGGAATGCTGTTCATATAGAAACAAGAAACAAAACCTATAGATAGGAAAAGAAGAACGCCATTCCTCAGGTGCTTTGTCCTTCTTTTGCTCACTTGGTGTTCAGGTGTTCAGGATGAGGGTGAGCAGAGTTTCCAGCCTGGCATTAGGAGTGGCTTGAAAATGCTTGTAGCCAGGTGTGGTAGTGCACACCTATAATCCCAGCATTTGTGAGGCTGAGGCAGGAGGATCATCATGACTTCGAGACCAGCCTGGGCTACTTAGTGAGTTCAAGGCCAACCTGAACTGCATAGCAAGACCCTGTCTCAAAACAGAAAAGAAAATAAAATGCTTGCAGATTCAGTGACCACCCAGATACTTTCCCTATTTCCCAGTGGATGCCACAAATATTTCCTGGTACTTTCTTTTCTTTGGGTTTCCATCCTGGCATACTTTTGAGTGGGAATAACCATCTTTATTTCGTGATCCTCCAGACACATTACTTGTTGTAACTTCTTCATTCAAACTCCTTTTTAGATTCTCTTTTCCTCCTAAAGTTTTTCCTGTTTTAAAACATAGAAATCAGAATAGCACAAAACAAAGTCCCCTGTGATACTCCAGCCCACAGGCTAAAAAGAAAAGCAATCAAAGGATCTGGAGAGGTAGTTCAATGGCAGAACTATACAGATAACATGTGCGAGGCCCTGGGTTCCAGCCTCAGCTCATGCATACACACATATGTTCATACATACATACACGCTTATATAGGTGAGTGCTGAACTTTCAAACCTTCAAAAAAGTTTTTAAGACTAGGACAAAAAAAGGACTGAATATCTTTTACCTGGATTCCCTATTTCTTTTCTTTTTTTTTTTTTTTGGTCTTTTTCGTTTTTATCGGTACCAGGGATTGAACTCACGACTGCCTGCCCTGCAAGGCAGGCGCTTATGCCGCTGAGCTAAATCCCCAGCCCCCTTCCCTAACTATTTCTTCTTGTTGTTACTGTTTGTTTTTGACACAGGGTCTCACTATGCAGTTCAGGCTGTCCTTGAACTCATTATGTGACCTAGGCTGGCCTCAAACTCACAGCAATCCTCCTGCCTCAGTTTTCCAAGTACTGAGATTACAGGAGTGCACATTTACTACATTTGCTTTCTCTAGCTATGTTTTCTCTCCCTAAATGTATTTATGTGTTTATTTCTGAACTCATTTGAGAATAAGTTGCAAACATGATGCACCCTCATTTAAGACCACTGTGTATTTTCTAAAAACAGGGAATTTTCTTACATAACAGGTATTTTTTTCTACACATTTATTATTTATTTATATTTAAAATTAAGACCAAGGGGTGGGGTGGTTTAGCTCAGCGGTGTAAGTGCCTGCTTGGTAAACATTAAGGTTGTGAGTTAATCCCCAGCACCAAAAAAAAAAAAAAGAAAAAGAAAAATTAAGAATGAATTGCTGCCAAGGGATTTAACTCAGCAGCATAAGCACTTGCCTGGCAAGTACAACATCATGAGTTTGATTTCCTGTACCACCCCCCAAAAAAAGAAAAGAAAAGAAAGTATTGGTGGGTGGTGGTTCTTACCTGTAATCCCAGCACTAGGAAGGCTGAGGCAGGAGGATTGCCATAAGTTTGAGGCCAGCCCGGGCTACATAAGCAAGTTCAAAGTGCCATCCTGCACTACATAATGAGACCCTGTCTCAAAAAAATGCATTGTTTTGTTTATATTTATTATCATGACTTTCTTTTGAGGGGAAATGGTTTAGCAATAAAAATTGTATACAGTCTCCCACCAACAGATATTCTAAAATGTCATGCTTTGTCATACTCTGACTTTAGACACTCTGAATTTCTGGTGGACACGTTTCCAAAGACCACTCTCCTTCGGGCCTGTTGCTTTTATATCAGCAGGAAGTACTGAATCAATGAATAAAGAAGCAGGGGAAACCTTTGAATGAAAATGTATCTTTATTCTGTAGCCAGTAGGGATCCAGGGGAAGGTTGGCAGCAAGGGAGTGAGCCAATCAGCGGTGTTTTCTGGTGATTAGCTGGTGATTAGCTGGCAGTGTCTGCAGGATGGAGTGAAGGAGGAATAAAAAGCATGGGTCTGTAAACCATGTCAATGAAATGCTCCGTAGTTAGAAGGACAAGGCTACGCAGGTACACTGGAGCCTTCTCCAGCATAATGCACCCTATTCTTTCCCATGTCTTTCAGAACTGGTTAAAGTCATATGGCTATCTGCTTCCCTATGATTCCCGGGCATCTGCGCTGCACTCAGGGAAGGCCTTACAGTCAGCGGTCTCCACCATGCAGCAGTTTTACGGGATCCCAGTCACCGGTGTGTTGGATCAGACAACGATCGAGTAAGATTTGCATAGGACCCTGTGCTTTGGAACTTCGTGTTTATATCTGTCATAGCATCATGTGTGTGCTATGACAGTGTGTGTGCACCATGCCCATTCTACTTCCCCATGCTTTATTCCGACAATGCCACCCTGGAGGAAACAGCACAAAGCACACTTTGCTGTTTGAGCTGGGGGTGTGCTGGGATAGGAGTCCCACCTCTGCCATTAACTTGATATATGATCATGAAGCCAAGCCACTTAACACATGCCTGTAATCCCAGCACTCAGGAGGCTGAGGCAGGGGGATTGCTGTGAGTTTGAGGCCAGCCTGGGTTACAAAATGAGTTCAAGGCCAGCCTGAACTTCACAGCAAGACCTTGTCTCAAAAAGACCAATAAACAAAAGAGGGGCTGCGTTTTAAGAGGTATTTTTTTTTCCTTCATGAGTCCAGTTGAATTAAGAGGTATCTTAAATACCTTAAATCTTCTCTGGTTCTAGCTTTATGGTTCTGAGTCACCCTCTAAAGTTCCCTGAGATATACAAGTCTCACTTGATTCAGAGAACTCTTGAAAGATACTGGACTGGCAACTTTCTTTCCACTTTTCCCATGTACCAAATACCTGCGACAGGCTGGGGATGTGGTTCGGTGGTAGAACTCTTGCCTTGCAAAGCACAAAGCCCTAGATTCAATCCCTAGCACCACAAAAATAAAACAAAATACCTGCTGACTGCCTGCATGCTCCAGGAATGCTGCTTACCCTGGCATCTTGACCTCTGGAAGCTCACACTGTTTAATAAAAAACACAGTCATCTGGCCACACATCTGACCAGCCTAAAACATAGAAGCAAACGGAGCTTCAGGGAGCTACTTTGGAGGCAGAAGTGAGCACATCAATCCATGAGGTTGGCTGCAATCACACAGAGAAAGCATAAAGAGAAGGCAGAGAAGAGGTTTAGGGACAGAGCCGCACAAAGCTGGCCTAGGAGTGACAGGAGAGGTGGAGGGAGCCCTGACTGCTACAGAGTGGTCTAATAGGACAGTGACGGGAAGCCATCTTGTGGGTTCAGTAACACAGAGGTTGTCAACAGTCCCAGTAGAGCTGGGCATGGTGGTCCGCATCTGTAAACCCAGCTGCCCCAAGCCTGAGGCAGGAGGATCACTGCCAGTTCAAGGCCAGCCTGAGATACATAGTGAGTACAAGGCCAGACTAAACAACATAACACAGTGATACCCTGTCTCAAAAAACCAAACAACCCCTCCTAAAAATAACACCTCAGAATGGTGTTCAAAATGAAGTTGTTGGGTTTTTTTTAGCACCATGGATCAAACTCGGGGTGACCCTGTGCTCACCAGGCAGGTGCTTATGCCACTGAGCTACATCCCCGGCCCAGAGATAAAGCTTTGATTGTTGGTTGTTTGTTTAAGATGGGAGACAGCTGAGCATGCTTCAATCGACTTAAGGAATACCAAGGAGGGCTTCCGCCTACTTAGCATGCACAAAGCCCTAGGTTCAATCCCCAGCACCACACACTTTCAAAAAGAAAGGAAAGAAATAGCTATGAGGGCATGGAAACGATCTGAAGTGGGTTCCGAAGGCTGTGCAAAGGGGTGGCAGCCTGAGCTCAGCAGAGAGCAGGTGGCAGGGCTGGGTACACATGCAGGGGGTTGGCAGAGACAGAAGAGGAGATGCACCCAACTGTGGCTTAAGCTCCAGTTCAGCCCGTGGGTAAATCGCTCCATGACAGAATCATCTCTGGGTCTCAGCACATCCATTGCACATTGGAATTTGGCTTTCAAATTTGGTTGCTGTTATTCTAAGTTTCTAAGCTTTTAAAACTTGGGGTTTTACGATTGTAAAAATCTGCCCAAACCTCTCGCATCCTAGGATTTCTGGACTGTGAAATCCTGAGATAGTGCATTCAGTGTCATGAGTGGACTGGCCGCGCTGTGGCCGCCCTCCTGAGCTGAGTAGCTGGCCGTTAAGGGCGTGACCACGGCGCAGCCCTCTTGGCAGCATACGCTGGGCCAGGAGCCCTGATGTGAGGCACCACCTGGCCCTGGCTTTTACTTCATTCCCGACACCCCAGGACTGCTGGACAAAGTTCAGAGCATGGCAGGTGGAGGAGAAAGGGAGGCAGGGGGAAGAATCTGAGGGCACAGGCTGGCATTTCCCGCTTGCAGGTCTGCCTGTAACGACATGTAGGAAGGTGGGGGAGCAGGGTTTTGGAAATACAGGAAGGAGGGAGCTGCTCACGCTTAGTCCAAGACCTGAGTGGGGAATTCAGAGACCTGAGTTCCTGTTCTAACTCTGACCGAGGGCCATTGTTGCCCTTCTCTGGGCCTGTCTCTTCCCTGGTGGTCCTCCCAAATTAAACTTTTTTTCCCTTTTTTGTGTTTTTGGGACAGAGTCTCGCTATGCAGTTCAGGCTGGCCTTGAGCTTACTTTGTAGCCCAGGCTGGTCTTGAACTTGCAATGATCCTCCTGCCTCAGCCTCCCGAGTGCTGGTCCAGGTCAAACTTAGCAATAGCAGAGACAGCTCTTGGTTGTCTTCCCAGGAATTTTTAGTGAAGGAAAGCTGGAGTTACAATTTCAAGTACTATTTTTTTAATGTCTGCCTTGGGAAATGTGACACATCCATTTGTCCACTAATTCAGCCTTGTGATAAGCACTGTGAGAAAAATAGAAGCTCCAGCCTTCACTGGTTACATTGCATTGTTCCGTAGTTTACTTATTAACTCAGCTCAGTTCCACTCCCCTCACTGTCTTTTCCACTTTGTAAATGACTGGATTTATATATCTTTTCCTTCGTCAAGAAAATGGGAATAATAATTTCCGATTTCCTCACAGGGCTGTTTTAAGAATCAAATATTCTAAAAGATTATACACACTGGGGCTGGGGATTTAGCTCAGCGGCATAAGCGCCTTTCTTGCAAGCAGGCAGTCGTGAGTTTGATCCCCAGTACCGATAAAAAGGAAAAAAGACAAAAAAAAAAAAAAAAAAAAAGATTATGCTCACTGTGAAAATGATAAATGACTCAATTGAGGCATTGCTATTGTGTCATTTATTATTGGTTTGTAGTTAGGGGTCATTCTCAAGGCAACATGGAGCACACAAAGATGAATAAGACTCAGCTAATTCCCTCAAGAGACTTAATATTTGGTTAAAATAACTTCCTTCTTTTCTCCACACTGCTTTTAACAGCTGCAAATGAGGTCAGACTGTTTTCCGTCCTAGCCACACTGAGCTATGGTTTCATGGGCTGGTCATCAGACCTGCACGGAAACAGAAAATGCAGAACGGCCTAGGCCCCAGTCAGGCATGACCTTGTAATTCTCCTACACTAGCACCTTTTTCTTAAAACCCAATGATGGTACCTGAGGAGGCTGAGGCAGGAGGATCATTGCAAGTTCAAGACCAGCCTGTGCTACAAAGTAAGCCCAAGGCCAGCCTGAACTGCATAGCAAGACCCTGTCTCAAAAAGACAAAACAAAAACAAACAAACAAAAAAAATCTCAGTGATGTTACAGGCTTACTGCCGCCTCATATAACCCCACCTGGTCACCGTTACCAGGATTCACTTGCATGCACTGGGGAAGCTTCCAGAGATAAAACAATGAGTATGAGCATGGTTCCTGTCCTCAAAGAAGTCACCTTTTATTTTGTTTACCTATTTTGGTACTGGAGATCAAACTCATGACCTTGCACTTGCCAGGCAGGCACTTTTGCCACTGAGCTAAATCTCCGCCCTTAAAGTCACCATTTATTAGAAGCAACAGATTAAAATCAAAGTACAACATACTTTGCTGCAAATAATTATGTTGCAGGTCCTATTGTTTAGCCATTTCTTGAACACACAGTGAAAGGGAATCTTCTATCTTCCATTCTACCATCGGAGAATCTGAGTCATTCATTAATCAGTCAACAAATCATTATTGAACCCATTTTGTGATAGACACTGAGCCAGTCCTTGGGATACAGGCTATGCTCCTATCTTAATGGAGCTCAGATTTGGTGAGAGAGACAAATAATCAACAGACCTATAGTGACAGAGAATGAGGAATGCTATGCACATAAATTAACTAAAACAAGCAGACAACAGTGGGACAGGGGGCTCAGAACATTAAAGGAACAGGATAGACGGGCAAGTCCTCTCAGGGCAGACACCTTAATGATATAAAGGAGAAAAATCACAGAGCGGGGAAGTAAATAAGAGGGGCAGAAAACACAAAAACCTTTGAGTGAAGCTGGGTGTGCAGGAGCACAACTGTAATTCCAGCACTCAGGAGGCTGAGGCAGGAGGATCACCTCAAGCTCAAAGCCAGCCTAGACTGCACAGTGAGCTCAAGGCCACCATGTACCACCTAGAGAGACCCTGTCTCAAAAATAAGCCTAAAAAAAAGAATGAGAAGGGGCTCAGAACATTAAAGGAACAGTAGGAAGCATAGTATTTAGAAGGGTGATAAGCTTTGGACAGGTAGCCAGGGGCTAGGTCAGGCAGGGTCTTGAAGGCCCAGTGAGGAGTTGGGATTTTACTCTAGGTGTTTGAGAACTCACCACGAAGTGCTGCAGGCTCTTAGCAGTTACAGAGCACGCTCACATATACTCCTCCCTGAGAGTCTCTGCAGTCCAAGAGCAGCAGGAACTCTAATTCTCATGCTGCAGATGAGGGACCCGAGGTCCATGTTCATTCTGTCACTTACACGGGGTCCTAGATTGGTGTAAAGCTGGAACTTAACAAGCCAGGTCTCCTGATTCCTCTGTCCTCTGTCTCCTCTCTGTCTCTGTCTCTGTCTCCTCTCTGTCTCTCTCTCTGTCTCTGTCTCTCTGTCTCTCTCTGTCTGTCTGTCTCTCTCTCTGTCTGTCTCTCTGTCTGTCTCTCTCTGTGTCTCTGTCTCTGTCTCTCTCTGTCTCTGTCTCTCTGTCTGTCTGTCTGTGTCTCTCTTTGTCTCTCTCTCTCTCTTTCTCCATCTGTCTCTCTCTCTCTGCAGGGTCTCTCAGGGTATACAGTTCAGAAAAGCCTTGAACTCACTATGTAGCCTAAGCTGCCCTCGAACTCCTGGTGATCCTCTTGCCTCAGCCTTCCCAGAGCTGGGATCACAGACATACATCACCACGCCCAGCTGATTCCCCTACCTGATTCAACAATGTTTCTTCATATTTGATTGCAAATGAATGAATGAATGAGCCAGTCGTTCAAGTTCCTGTTAGGAGCCATCAAAGCCAGGAGGCCCCAGTGTCTATGCTGAAAATGCACGCTGCCATTCGGACGTGGACTGGGCACTATGTGATGCCTTCCTCGTGTGTTCAGGGACCACAATACATATCCGTGTGTGTTTGTGTGCATCCTCTCTCTGCCCAGGTGGATGAAGAAACCCCGATGTGGTGTCCCTGATCACCCCCACTTGAGCCGAAGGCGGAGGAACAAGCGCTATGCCCTGACTGGACAGAAGTGGAGGCAAAAACACATCACCTACAGGTGCTCTGACTCCTTTCTCCCCACCTGGCTTTGCCCCACACTCACTCTGTTTTCCTGTCCGACCTCAGAGGCTCCACAGCAGGTGGGTTTGGAGGTCAGGATGAGGGCCAGCACCGGGAGTCTGTGCCTGGGTCTTCCTCGTGGCTCCCATAAAGGATGGCTCCCGCATCAGGTTGATCAGGACCTTTTAGTTGTGTTCCGCCCAGATGGATGCTTATGGTTTTGTTAAGCAAATGGAGTTTGAGACAGTTGAGTAACTTCCAGCTGTGGTAAAGGCCCAGGACAGGACTCATTCTCCCAATCAGTGCTGGCTGAACCCCACTGCCCCTGATCTGGGGCCCCTCCTCACCAAAATCACCCTGATAGATCTCACCCAAGATTTTTAACAGAATTCTAGCTTATTTGGCCTTGCTCTCTTTTTTCTTTTCTTTCTTTCTTTCTTTCTTTTTTTTTATTCTCTTTTAGGACTAGGGAACCTAGGGTTACTCTACCGTTAACCTACATTCCAAGTGCTTTGTATTTTTCATTTTCTCCCTAAGTTTCCCAGGCTAAACTTGAACATGTGATTCTCCTGCCTCAGCCTCCCTCAGTACTGGAATTATAAGTATGCACCACCACACCAGTCAAGTTGTTTCTTAAGAAGTGTAAAGAACAGGGAGCTGAATTATAACACTGTTATTCCTTGACTATCTGGGGGACTCAAGGTAGAGTCTCTAAGTCTGACTAACAGACTGAGAGCATGGGTGATGGAATTTATCAAAGCAGACTCAGACACAAGAACTCAAATGGGGCAAGGCCCTAGCATAGGGCAGGTTTAGGTGGGCCCTGGCTGGCACCTCTCAAAGCCCTAATTTCATCTCAGGTAGAGTTGCTAGGTGCAGGGGTAAGACCTAAGCCAGGAGTTATTGGAGTTAAACAAAGGACTGTCTACTGACAAGCTATAGAGATCAGAACAAGATTTTTTTCCAGCAGTCCAAACTTAAAAGGAAGCTGACTTAGAAACTGCCCAGACCTGGGTCTCCTGAAACAACAGAGTAAATCAAGAAAAATAACTGCTTTCTAGGCCAACTCTGACCTTAATATCTATTGCTCAACTTCTCTGGGGCTCCCCCTCCTTGCTTGTGGAATGGGTGGAAAAATTCATGCCCCAGACATTCATAGGGCAGAGCAGCCACAGGTACTGATGTGCTTTTGGGGAGAACAATGTGGTGTGGATATGATAACCTTAAAGAGCTAAACTCATGATGGATTAAATCAGATACTGCCCTATATCAGCTTCTAGGTAGACAAACAATAGTTTGTACCCCCCAAAAAATTTAAGGACTTTTCACTTAAACTCACCTCTGCTGTTTGAATAGTTTTTTGAGGTATGAGGGATTGAATCCAGTACTTTTTCACTAAGTTATATTCCCAGCACTCTTTTTCATTTTGAGACAGGGTCTCACTAAGTTGTCCAAGCAGGACTCAAACTTGCAATCTTCATGCCTTAGCCGTAGGCCTTGGTGCCCTGCACCATCAGTAACCTGTGATAGCCTCTGACCTCCAAACCCCTCCCTCACTCCAGTGAGTCAGGGACGCTTGATGGGGAGGAATGGACATTCCAAGGCCTAAGCCAAGTGCTGGGATTATAGGTGTGTGCCAACACTCCCCAATTCTTTTTTCAGTGCTGGGAATCAAACATTCTAGGTAAGCACTCTACCAAATTTATTTTTATAACTTTTATAGTTTTTTTTTTTTTTTTTTTTTTTTTTTTTGTCTTTTTCCGGTACCAGGGATTGAACTCACGGCTGCCTGCTTGCAAGGCAGGTGCTTATGCCGCTGAGCTAAATCCCCAGCGCCTAACTTTTATAAATGTATATATTCTATGTATTGGGAGAAAAACTTTAAATGCAGAAGATGCTGTCTACCAATACATTTTTAATATACATTGGGGTAGAATCCTTTATTCAACACAAACTTTGTGAGAGATAAAAACACTGATTAAAACAAAGCCATTTTGATGAGGCAAGGATGGAATCCAAAGGGCTGCCTGCCTACTCAGCCCCTTCTGTCACTGCTGGGGCAACTTGGCAGAATCCTAGACCTCAAAATGGGGGGTCCACTGGGCCATATCATCTCTGATGTCCCTCTTAGCTTTGCTAGTCTCTGGCTTTCTGTTCCTCCCTAATTATCCTCCCCTCTCTCGCCAGCATTCACAACTACACCCCAAAGGTGGGTGAGCTCGACACACGGAAAGCTATTCGCCAGGCTTTTGATGTATGGCAGAAGGTGACCCCCCTGACCTTTGAAGACGTCCCATACCATGAAATCAAAAGTGACCGGAAGGAGGCAGACATCATGATCTTCTTTGCTTCTGGTTTTCATGGTGACAGCTCCCCATTTGATGGGGAAGGGGGATTCCTGGCCCATGCCTACTTCCCTGGCCCAGGAATTGGAGGAGATACTCACTTTGACTCAGATGAGCCATGGACACTAGGAAACGCCAACCATGATGGTAAGGCCATGAGGGGATGGAGGGGGTCAGTCCTGGGTTGCTCAGTTATCAGGGAAAGAACCTTGAGGAAGAGCTTGGAGAACACCACGATGAGTTCCCTGCCTTGTGAAGCTTCTGGTCCAAGAACTAAGGAACCTAAGAGGATGGGAACTGTGGTCTCTGACAGCAGTCAACACTTGACATGCCAAGGCCAGGACCATACCAGCCGGATCCCTTAGGAGAGGATCTAACTGTGCTGAGGTAGGGTTAGGCTGTGAACAAGAAGGTAAATGATGTGTCAGAACTGAGAAAAGGTAAAAAGGCATCGAAGCTGAATCAGTCATGGGCTCTGAAAGTGATAGGCTCTGGCTACACGGTCAATCTTAACAGAAGCCATAAGTACTTTAGTATCCTTGCATAACTTGTCCTGTATCACTAAGATTCACTGAATATACATGGAGCCGGAGTCAATATCGTACAGTCATAGTAACAATACCCTTCAGGTTCCACAGGGCTCCTCACACATGTTTTACTCACGATGTACTTGCTTAGTAAGTATGCAAGGATACAGTCATTACGTCCACTTATAAGACAGATGTCAGCACCCAAAAGGCATAGCTCGTAGGTGGCATCACCAAGGTCCAAACTCTAGTTCAGCTGTTTAACTATGTGACTAGGTACAACTCCCCTTCAACCTCTTAGTGTGTAACACAGGAGCTGTTTTAGGTGACCTCCAAAGTCCTCTCCAACTCTAAGGTGGCATCATACAAAGTCCTACAAAGATAGAGGGGCAGGTGGGCCAGGAATTTAGCTCAGCGGCATAAGCACCTGCCTTGTAAGCATGAGGTCGAGAGTTGGATCCCTGATACCAAAAAAAAAAAAAAAAACAAACAAACAAAAAAAAAAAACCCTATTAAAACATAGAGGGTCAGGGATGGAAATGTTAAAAGGGAAAAGAGAGAGAAAAAAAAAGACATGGTCTCTGCCCTCCAGAGGTCCAGAGACAGATGTGGACAAGAGTGGGCCTGCCATATGGTAGACTCTACTGAAGGCTGCAGCAGAGATCCCAAGACAAGGCAGTGGTGGTCTGGAGGAAAGAGGGACAGAGAGTTTGACTTTTTAGCTTATAACAGATAACAGTTAATGGGTATGTTAATGTTCTAAGGCTATACCAAGTGGTTTCTACACATTATGTCAGAGATAAATATTATTTCCCCACTTCACAGATAGGTATACTGAGGCATCAAGCACCATTAACCTATCTAAGGTTCCATAATTAGTGAATGGTAAAATAATTTGAATCTGAGTATTATGAGCCTAGAGCCCACACTCTTCGCCATCATGTTAAGCTTTTAGGGATTGCAAACTGTAGAATTGCCTAGAAACTGTTTTCAAGAACACAGATTCCAGGATCCAGGCTCCTACCCTCTTGCTATTGTGATTCTCTGGGTCTGGAGGCCGCATGTGGCATTCCCGTGGTGCATATGATGCAGGTGTTCTGTCACCTTGTACCCACTGTCTTCATTCCTGGGGTCACCCTAATATGCCTGAGCATAAGAACCAACTGAGGGTTTTGTTAGAAACATGGGGTCCAGGCCCTGGCCCTGGGGAGCCTGATTCTTAAGCTTAAGCAAGTTTGGGAAACAGTAGGCATCTTTTTCTGCTGCTTTAGGATGTTAGCAAACTCTTCCAGGCTCGTTTCCTTAGAGGCCACGTCTGCTGCCTGCAGGTGAGGGATCAGTCCTTGAGAACACTCCAAATCACAGTGCTGGCCAAGGGCTGGTACGCCTCGGCTTTTCTGTGAAAGGTTGGTTCAGGGGATAGTTCGGCCATACCTCAGCCTAGCAGACCTACAAAACTGTGAAACGTACTTGCCCACTTCCCTAGGCAGCTCCATTTCCTCTGCCCTGATATATGTCCCCTAGGTCCTGGACATGTTTCCTGCCTTTGTGTTTACCGATTCTTTATCTCATATTTATGTTTTGATTGGTGTCAACAAATGGTTGTCTGTGCGAACTGATAAGACGTGATGAGGAGAGAACCAACATTTTGTGCCAGGAACTTTTAGCCGATAAGGATTCAGTTGTAGCCCTGACAGAGACAAGTAGGTTTTCAAAAGCTTCTTTCCAAAGAAGGTGCTGGAGAGACATTCCTGTCTTCTGCACCCCTTCTGCCCAGCACTGGGGGTTGCGCTCCCACACTAACTTCTGCTTGAACTTGTTGGGTTCAGCCCCCAAATCCTAAGAACTGGTGGTGTGCATGAGCAGAACCCAGGCCTGTGATGGGCATCATCCCAGCACACCTCCCACCCGCGCCATCCCATCTGAGATGAAAAACTCCCCATTCTGACAGAAATCCCACGATAGCTAATGTCTTCTTTGGACAGGAGTTAGGCGTTTGCTTTGGAAAACCAGGCACAACAAACCAGCTACACCTCATGACAACTGCAACAGACGCCTGGCTAGTGAGCTGGTAAACACGCCCAGGATGAGTTTTGGAGAGAGGAAAGGAACCAAGGTTTACTGAGCATCGATATATTATCTAGTTTAATTTCCACACCAACTCAGCAAGAGAGGAAGTAGGTTCTCCTGGGAACCTTTTGGTTGCTGGCTTCCTTCTTTTTTCTAAGCTTTCATTATGGGAAATTTCAAACTCACAAAGGAGGGAGAATGATTATGATCCCCAGGTACTGATTACCTGCTTCAGTGATTAACACTGTGTCACTCCTATTTCATTTATCCCCTTCCACTTTTATTTTTTTACTGATGTGTTTGTTTTTTTCTTTTTTATCGGTACCAGGGATGGAACTCACAACTGCATGCTTGCAAGGCAGGTGCTTATGCTGCTCAGCTAAATCCCCAGCCCCTACTGATGTGTTTGGTTGGTTGGTTTTGGTTTTTTGGATTTTCTTTTTTCTTTTTTTTTTTTGTGCTGGGAACTCACAACCTAGTGCTTGCCAGGTAGGTGCTTACACCACTACGCTAAATCCCCAGCCCCCGCTGATGTATTTTAAAGGAAATCTCATATGTGATATCACTACACCTGTAAATACCTTGGTATATACTTCTCAGATAAAGACCTGTTTTTAACATAACCACAAAACCATTTTCAAACCAACAAAACTAACAGCTCTTAAAATTGAATCCACTTTGTGTTCCCTTTCCCAAATTACTTCAACATGTATTTTACAGTTGTTTGATTTAATCAGGATCTAAACAAGATACACATATCACATAGGACTAACTTAAAGCTTTTGCAACTTAACAGTCACAGGCATCTATATGCATTTCCTCTTGTATTGGAGAAACTGGGCCATGTGTCCTGAGTGTAATCATTTGGCTTGACTGGGTGTAGGTTTGCTTTGGGGAGGGGAATGGATGGAGCTGAGGGCCTTGAATGGCCCCAGGCTTTTTAAATCTGTGCCTGATCCCCACAATGCTTAAATACTAGTAATCAGATCCACAGCATGACTAGATCAGGTTCATCTTTTCAGGAGGACTCTTTCCTCAGTGGTTCTGGTACTTCCACTTACCGTATGTACATAGAATGTACACACTGTCCTACTTTTAGCGATGTTAAGGTCCAATACTTGTGTACTTGTGTCAGGCTGACCCTGCTATTATATAACCTGTGGAACAAGGAGAAGGAAGAGGAGGAGGAAGTGGGGAGAAAGAGTTGTTGACATCCCAACCCAAACCTCCTAAATCAGAATCCTCCCCTGGAAGAGCACTGGGTGGCAAGGTGGTTCTCATGGTGGGGTCTGTGGAGGAGCTGGCCGGCTCGCTACACCTTTTGAGTCTCTTTCTGGGGCTGCCTCCAGAAACTTCTGCTCTCATTTCTTTCAAATGAGTCAACTGGTGAAGTTAGCACTGTGCTGGTGAGGGAGCCCAGCCCGCCGCTGCTCCTGCATAGGGAAAGGCGACAGGTCCGGAACTGTCCTGCCCATCCTCTGCTTCACAGGACAGAGCCCTTCCCCACTTATGTCACCAACTCTGCCTGCACCTGGGAGGCAGGGATTGTAAGCTCCATTTTACAGATAAGGAAAGTGAAGTTCTGCCAAG
Source organism: Cavia porcellus (assembly GCF_034190915.1). NCBI lineage: Eukaryota > Metazoa > Chordata > Mammalia > Rodentia > Caviidae > Cavia > Cavia porcellus. Next base: position 26,057,693 of record NW_026947488.1, on the reverse strand, counting down.
GGTTAAGAAATTCATGTAGCTGGTAAACATGGGAGGTCTCTAAAACTATCTTTAATAGTGCCCTGCCCTGAGGAGGGGATTTTGTTGCGGTGGCCCAAGAACCACATTTAGAAAAACACTGAGTTGTTCCATCCTGGGTGCATCAAACTCAGAGTTTGCCCCCAGGATGCTCACAATCCTGAGTGTGCTCTAGCAATGCAGGCTGGAAAATGGCCAACGCCTAAAGACGCTCTGGAGGAAATGCCGGCAGTGTGCAAGAAGCAGCCCTTGGGCCAGCTAGGGACTCCAGGCAGGCTTCCCGGGAGAGAGGCATGGGATTCGACTTCGAAGGAAGCAAGGGTGTCCGTGTGACGGGCAGCACTGGCAAGAGAAGAGAGGTGAAGGGAAATGCCTTTTGGGGGTTAGGGGAATGAAGGAGACAGCACTTACCAAATAAAGAGGTCCTAAGAAAAAATGAAGCAGAGACAAGGGGCTCTCTGGTAGCTAAGCAGACCGCACTAAGATGGCCCGGGACTCCCAGAGCACCCCTCCTGGGAACGCGGGTCCTGACACAGCTCACCATGACCCTGCTAATTAATAGTGCTGCTTTTATACCAGGAGCGTTCCGTAGCTTGTGCTGTTAACCTTCACCCCAATTCTTATAAAGAAGGCACTATCATCCCCTTCATTCTCCAGAGGAAGAGACTTAAAATGTCAGACTGCCAGGACACGACAGAGCTGGGATTTAAAGCCAAGCTGTCTGGCTGCCAGAGAACACAGGCCTGACCACTCTGGATCCTGCCTCTGCTTCCTGCCTCTTGCCTTCTTAGGGAATGAGACCCTAAGAATCTCCTACACATGAGGCACTGGGGTCTTTATAACTGGATTCTTCTTTGTACCTCTGCTTTCTCCTCGCAAGCTCAAAGATTTCTCCTGCCTCTCACTTTCCCTTTCCTTCCCAAAGCTTTCTTGGGTTTCTGTGCAGTAGGGTGCCAGCTCCCCAGCTCTTCTCTCCCTTTTATCCCTTGTCCAAACTTGTAGCCGCTTCTTTCAGAGGCTACCGCTGTTCTCTGCAGACTCAGGCCCAGGCTGCGTAACGGTCGAAGGTCTACCTAGCTCTCAAGAGACCTGCTCCCTGTGTCCCTAAGATCCCTGTGGATGGCCTTCAGGGAGGAGGCTGGCCAGGAGACAGAAGCCCTGAATAGCTTGTCCCTGGTCGAGGAACAGGCCAGAAACAGAGCCAGGAAGACCCCAGGAAACAGAACTGCCTTCCGCTGCCTCTAGCAGCCACCTTTGTTTGGGATGGAGCTCAGAGATGAGCTCACGCTTCCCCACTGCCACACGGACCAGGAGCTGAGGAAGAAGCTGGAGGCGGCCAGGCCTTCTCCTGCCAGCCTGCCCTTCCTAGCAGAAGGCCAGCCCCAGGCTTTTGGCCAACCTCATGCTTATTTTGCCCATCCTCCCTCCTTTCTGATGCTCACAGGCAGCTTTGCTGAAGATACTGGTGATGTCATTGGAGTGGCAGGCTCAAACTTCCCGAGGGGCTATTTTTTTTTCTTTTACTTTTTCAGACAGATTCTCACTGTGCAGTTCAGGATGGTCTTGAATTTACTTTGTAGCCCAAGCTGGCCTGGAACATGCTACAATCCTCCTGCCTTAGCCTTCCAAGTGCTGGGATTACAGGCATGCACCACCATGCCCAGCTCCATAGGGCTCTCTTTTCCCAAGACCTTAGCCAGAAAGGTCAAACAACTCCCACCCCCATCAAATTTTCATGGGCACTGGCTGGGTTAGAGGAGGGGCAACTTTTGCCAGGATGCTGGGGCCAGGATAGATCACGAAAGCCTCCCTGGATTTACATGTGGTAGAAAGGGGCTGAGACACGCCTAGGGCTGGGAGATCAGAGGCCAGGTTCAAGGGGCACACAGGGGTTTCTAGCTGGGCAAGCAGGACCCAGGACTCTCTGTACAATGCACTGCCCAGCAAAACTGAGATTACTTAATCCCCCAACTTCAGTCCTTGCTGTGTCCCAGGCCTAAGACAGAGTCTCAGGAGAGCTGGCTGTAAGATCTGGTTGCTGGAACCACTCGTCTTCTGCTTCCTTCCGGTCAATGAGCTCGTACCACAAACCAAGCCTCTATAGAATAACAGCAGTAGCAGCCACTCAGGGCCACACTACTTTATCATTGCCATCTTAGAGATAAGGACAATTCCTGTCTTATAAATGGGGACCCTGAAGCTCAAGGGGCAGACACACTGACCATGCTCACAAAGCTGGTAGAGCTGGAAATGAAGGTGCCCTTGCCCGCTCCAGGGATGCTCATAACCACCATGTCATGCCACCACCTCAGCTTCACACCCAGCACTTGCATTGTGTTTCCATTCACAATGAATCTAGCCTTGAACTTGGCCTGTGGCTGCAGTTTTTCCAAGGCTGTAGTGCTGGTAACTGAGAGCTTCCCTGCACTCCTTGCCCTGGGTCTCCTGAAGCTAAATGCCAGTCAGCTACCTGCAGGACTTTCTCTAGTTGTCCTCACCACTGCTACCTTGGCTCAGGCCCTTTTCTTTTCCTACCTGGACCCTGGTACAGGCTTCAGATATGATCCCAGTGGCCCCCCCTCTAATCCTTCCTCCAACTGCAAGCAGGGTGATTTCATCCCCGCTCCACCTCCACTCCTGCTTACACCCCCAGCTGGCCACGGAGCCGATCCAAATTCCTTCGCAGGGCATCATGGAGCCCTGTTTGCCAGCCTGGCTGACCTCATCCCCCTCAGGCCCTCCCCTCATGCTTTGTTCCAGAGCCAAGTGGAATGAAACTGCTTGTCCTTAGACCTGTTTATAACATTCCTCTGCCAGGAATACTACTCCCACCTCTCTCCTGACCAACTTCTTACCTTTCAAATCTCAACTTCAACTTCACCTTTATGAATTTTTGCTAAGCATCTTCTTCCAAGTTTCCACCTTCATTTAAACGTGGCCAACCTGGGTTTCTCCTCAGAATCCCCTTAACCCTTACAGACATCTAATAAAGCACCTGGAATGCTATGTCACTCATGTTGTTTCTCTCCACCCTACCAAGGGGTCTTGAAAGCAAGGATTGTATCTGATTTCTTTATACATCCCTAGGGTTCTGCACAAAAGGCATATGCTCAGTATTTTCCCAAGTAGTGGACTGACTGACTGATACCTTCTATGTCCCTCTCCACAGGGAACGACCTCTTCCTGGTGGCTGTGCATGAGCTGGGCCACGCACTGGGACTGGAGCACTCCAATGATCCCAGTGCCATCATGGCACCCTTCTACCAGTACATGGAGACACACAACTTCAAGCTTCCCCAGGATGATCTCCAGGGCATCCAGAAGATCTATGGTGTGTGATGGGGAAGCGGGGCCACTGCTCCTTCCTCAGGGCTGGGTTGTAGCTGCCTTCCTGTCAAGAGTAGCTGTGGGGTGGAAGCCTTGACACCCATCAGCATTGCTGTTGTGTTTGTGACTATGTGCCAACCTTCACTAGGCTTCTACTGGCACACCTGAGAAACCTAGGGGAGGAGCTGGGAAGGACGAAGGTGAGGAGAGGCTGATCATTCTCTTTTCTCTACCTTCTCCCTTTCAGAGCCCCTCTCACCTCCTATGCTCCATCCTCTCCCTCTGCCGGGTGGTGCTTGGGCTCTCTCCTGGGTACCCCCACTAGCCAAGGATAGCCACACATATGCCTGAGTAATGATGTGATAGGTATCATAGCCAGAGAATTGATTCTTAAAAAGAAAAAAATGAGAATCGAGACTGCTATCTTGATAAGATATGAAAGGCCTTGCACCATGCCTCTCACCCAGGTCAGGCCACACTAGCCTGTGAAGCTCTTGTTCTAGTCGATCAGTACAAATGGGAAGACCCATTTATTTGAATAAATGCTCATCAACATAGCATAGGCCCAGGCACTAAAGCACAGAATCAGGGCTCCCTCTGGAGGAGGTGCTTCATTCAGAACCCTGGACCTCCACAGGAGAAGCAGCAGGGGCTGCTGGAGACGGCAAGTACGAGACAGTATTTCAAAGGCAGAATGGACACTCTCTGATGACTGATCAAATGTAGGGTGAGGGGAAGGAGAGGAGAGTCAAGGAATATACCAGCGGTTCTTGCTTTTGTAATGGAGGGCCAATGGAATTTACCTATCTGACTTAGGATCTTTAGTCTTCAGTATAATAGGCACCAGCCACAAATGACTATTGAAATTGAATTGCATATTATTTAAACTAAAGTTTCAGCTCCTTAGTCACATTAAGAACTAGTCATTTACTTTAAGCACCATAGCCACACATGCATGTGGCTGGAGGCTACTGCACTGGACACTGCAGACACAGGACATTTTCATCCTGTGGATCAGCCTATTGGACAGCTCTGATGTACTGGGTTTGTAAAGCCATGAGCAGGGATGAGCCACTCATAGTAGGGACTCTTAACCTGACCGCTCTTGGAATCACCTTGGGATTCAAACACAAAACACTGATATTTAGCTCTCATATCAGAGATTTGACTTGGTTGGTCTGGAGTGATTCCTGAGCGCCTAGAGTTTTAGAAGCTCCCCAGGAATTCCAAGTATGCAGTCCAACTTAACAGGCACCAATATAGTGATGAGAGAAAATTTTAAGATTGAAGAGAGGCGGATTACAGTGGTGCATTCCTAGCACTAGGGTGTATGTAATTCCAGCACTAGGAAAGCTGAGGCTGGAGGATCACTGAGTTCGTGGCCAACCTGGGCTTCATGGTGAAACCTTGTCTCAAAAACAAAACAAAAAAACGATTGAAGAGAAGAGGCCCTAGGACACTCCAACCTTTAGGGTAGGGTGAGACAGACCCCTCACCAAGGAGACTGAGAGGGAACAGTTCTAGAGGAGAAAGGAAAACCAAGAGAGTGTTGTGCTCTGGAAAGAGGACTGTGTTTATGACAAGTTTCTGGGATCTTGCTACTTAACACAGGGGCCTCAGACTAATAATATTATCATCACTTATGACCTCAAAGACAAGCAAGATCTCTAGCTTCACCCCAGGCCTCTGAGTCATAATTTGCACCTTATCCAGAACCCCAGCCAGGTGTAGTGGTGCATGCCTGCAATTCCAGCATTTGGGAGGCTGAGGCAGAAGGATCATTGGGAGTTCAGGCCAGCCTGAAATGCAGTGAGACCCGTCTCCAAAAAAAAAATCCCTATTCATATGCTCAAAGAAAGTTTGAATCACTGTCAGATTCTACAACATGGTGGTCGCTGGTGACCTTGGCAAATGGCTTGGGTGGGGAATAAGACAGAAAGTGTACTGGAGTGTGCTGAAAAGTGAAGGGGAGTGGGAAAGTGGGGCGAGCATAGAGAAGGAGGGCGTGGGTTGCTAACGATATGAAAGGACAGCTTCTTGCAGTGGAAGAGAAAGTACTAGATTTGGGGGTGGAAAGATGACCATCTCCATTTAGTGGCTGTTTTCATTTATTTTCTCAAAAACTGGGGGAGCTAAGTCAGGGAGAGGGGAAGGAGACTGGAGGGTGACAGACTTGACCCCGAGTTGCCTGGGTGATGACAAGGCAATGGCAAAGGGTGGTAAGGAACAGCTGGCCACTTCTCTGAGATGCAGCCCTCTCCCCAGGACCCCCAGCTGAGCCTCTGGAGCCCACGAGACCCCTCCCCACGCTCCCAGTCCGCAGGATCCACTCACCGTCTGAAAGGAAGCACGAACGCCAACCCAGGCCCCCTCGGCCCCCCCTGGGGGACCGGCCATCCGCACCAGGTGCCAAACCCAACATCTGTGATGGCAACTTCAACACGGTGGCCCTCTTCCGAGGCGAGATGTTTGTGTTTAAGGTAGGGCTGGCAGACTGGTGCCACCCAGATGGCTCCCATCCACTCCTCCTCCAACTACTGTGAAATAAGCTGCCCAGGTGCCTTGACAGACGCTGGCCAGTGGCCAGGATCCAGGGTCTCTTTCTAGTGCTGCTGGGTAAATTGTTTCCAAGAGACAAAGGGGGAAGACAGTGATGCCACACCTACCCAGGGGTTAGTGCTGGGGAAAATGCTGGCAATGGCTTCTGGTCTGTGACTTCCAGCAAGTCACTGCCTTTATCTGGACATGAATTTTTCATTTAAAACCTGGAATGTCATTCCTTTAACAAAGGATATGTGAAGAATAAATTTTGTGCTGGCCATGAAGATAGCAGGCTTGGGGGGAACTGGGTCAGCAGATCCTGCTGGGGCCTGAGAAACCACCATGAATCAGGTTATATCTTATCACCTGTCCTGTGCCTGTCACTTTAATCAAGGGCTGCCCGGATCATTTGTTGCAGCCTGCATCATCTGTTGGAGGCTGGGTCCTCAGAGCAGACTGAAAGTTTGGAATGAAGGGCTCTGATGAGGGAGTACCTTTGAGATCAACAACCATGGACAGGAGGAAGGACGCAGGACAGGGCAGAGGGAGAAGCTGAGTAGCAACATAAGCCTGTTGCAGAGCTGGCCACCCTACAGGACGCTCTGGGCCTAGACTAGCCCACTGGTCATTGTATAGTGGACGCCAAATGGCAGGAATTTCATACTCCTTGTTTCATTCTCTGAGAGAATCTCTTTGAAACTGAGGCCATTCCCAGAGGAGCCAACAACTGAAAACTGCTTGCTGCTACACACTCAGCCACTAGAGGAATAGCCTCACCAAAAGGGATCTGGGGAGAGTGTCCATCACACTGGGTGGCGAGGAGGGGCTGTCCCATTCCACTGTAGAGGTCTCTCCAGCAAGCTTCGAGTGCTGGACATCAGGTGATGTGGATCAGCCTCAGCCCTGCCTTTCACTGAATGGCTCTAGATATGTCACTTGGCCCGTTTTTAGACTCTGGACATCTCATATTGATTTAATAGAGTCATGAAAGTCAAAACAAGGTCAGAAAGCTGGACCTGGAGGTACCTGGCAAAACAGCTTAAAAAGCGTCCACTTTTGTACCATTTTTCATGACTCATGTTCTGTCTTCTGCAGTTTTCTTGTTTATTGTTGTTGTTTTTGTTTGTTTTGGGGGTACCAGAAATCAAAGTCAGGACATCACAGTTACCAGGCAGGCACTGCACTGCTGAGCTGCATCCCCAGCCCTGTTATGTTTTTGAATCCTCCCAAATGAACTGTTCGCCTGGCAAATCTGTATTTTTCTCATTCCCATTTCTGAAACTCGTCTTATCAGCCCGAGGCCTGGCTCTCTGATGCCCTCTTGTGGCAACTCAAGGGCCCGGCAGTCTCCTTTCCAGTTTTTCCACACCTCCCACACCAGGACTATCTGCTGTCCTATGATCCCTGAGACAATGAGAGCCATCAGGAGGCTTAAATGAAGCCTCACACAAACATTCTGTCCTCCTCTGAGAGTTGGAAGCAGCAGATGGACACACTCCATGAAGGACTGCAAGGCTGGGCCCAGGGGATGGTGTTGGGTTTGAGCCTGAGCCCAGGGCTGAGATCACTGGGTTCAGAGGCAGTGCCTGCCATGTCTCTTTCTCCTCTTTTTCCCAGGATCGCTGGTTCTGGCGCCTGCGCAATAACCGGGTGCAGGAAGGCTACCCCATGCAGATTGAACAGTTCTGGAAGGGCCTGCCTGCCCGCATAGATGCAGCCTATGAAAGAGCTGATGGAAGATTTGTCTTCTTCAAAGGTAACACAGCTTGTGCCATGAGGCCTGGAGCATTTCCTTGCCCCTTTTGAGACCCTGCTTTTCCCATCGAAACTGGAAGGGGTGCTGTGGGCATGCAGTCGGGAAGTGACTGGTGAAAGGATGTACTTATGAAGGTTGCAGGGTGACAGATTTCACTCACATGAAGTAAAGGGTGGGACAGTCAATGGAAGACTACTCAACACTCAAGGGAAGGCTGTTCCCTAAGTTCTGGAAAAGCCCAGAAGGAGGAGGTCGCATATGGAGGTCAAGGAGAGGAGAGGGAGCTAACAGGCCCACCATGTTAGCAGGGTCCAGCGCTGTGCCAGGTTGCCAGGTTATTTCATGCTGATTATCTTGATATAGCCAGGCCCAAGAGGGGTAAGCTACAGACAGTAAAAGATGAGGAGAGTAGAGGATGGAATGACATAGGTAAGGCAGTGGTGGAGTGTGCAGAGGCAAATCCTGAAAAGCCTGGGTTGCCAGGTGGACTATGATCTGGACCCATTAGGCTGACACTGGAAATCCACTGCATGTTTCTGAACAGCACAGAGCCATGGGATAGGTGGTGATACAGTAGCACAAAGGTGGGGAGGTTGTTTTGGAGGCAACTGCTGGATTCAAGGAGAGCACTATCCTGAAGCCCAAACCAGAAAAGAGCTGTGCAGTCAGAGGACAGGGGACAGCTGTGAGGATACTTAAAAGAACTTGTGAGTGGCCAAATACTAAGATAGGAATGAAGCACTGGTCAAAACTGATGCCAGGCTGGATATAGTGGCACTTGCCTATAATCCCAGCAACTCCAGAGGCTGAGACAAGAGGACCACAAATCCGAACCCAGTTTCATCAACTTTGCAAGACAAAATAAAATAATAAAAAGGGGGTGGGGATATGACTCAGTGGTGGAACAGCCTAGTATGCAGGAGGTCCTGGGTTTAAGCTCCAGCACCACAGACAAAATAAAAAGGGCTGGGGATGCAGCTCTGTGGTAGGGTGTGTGCCTAGCATGAGTGTGGTAGTGGTGGTGGCGGTGTGCTAGATCGTTTTCTTTGGGACCCAAGGAGGCAGAGAGGTGATGAGAAGGAAGTTCCTCTGTGGTTCAGGTGAGTTCTGGGAAGCCTACTTGGAGCTGCCAGGGCCACTGGCTATCAGTGTCTGGACACCAGTAACAGGTTGGGGGCAGGAGGTAGTGTGTGACATCACAGGAATGGCTAAGATCATCACAGAGGAAAGTCAAGAGGTGGCTTACTGCCAGGACCTGTGATTGGCTTCTAGCTTCTGGCTTCTTGCCCCCAAGATCTGCCAGAGCCAACGGGCTAAGGGGGCTGACACTCTGGCTTTATGAATAAAGATGGGCCAGTGACTCTAGCCACAACCACTGGCACTGAATGGCTATGGAAAACTGACTCTGGGCTCTTCTTGTCCACAGGTGACAAGTACTGGGTGTTTAAGGAGGTGACAGTAGAACCCGGGTACCCCCATAGCCTGGGGGAGCTGGGCAGCTGCTTGCCCCGCGAAGGCATCGACACAGCTCTGCGCTGGGAGCCCGTGGGCAAGACCTACTTTTTCAAAGGCGAGCGGTACTGGCGCTACAGCGAGGAGCGGCGGGCCACAGATCCTGGCTATCCCAAGCCCATCACTGTGTGGAAGGGCATCCCACAAGCTCCCCAAGGGGCCTTCATCAGCAAGGAAGGGTGTACGTAAGGGGCTGGACCCTGGCAGGGGTAGGGGATGATTTTTTTTTTTTTTTGTCTTTTTCCTTTTTTATTGGTACCGGGGATCAAACTCACGACTGCCTGCTTGCAAGGCAGGTGCTTATGCTGCTGAGCTAAATCCCCAGCCCCTTCCCGAGGTTTTTTTTTTTTTTTTTTTGTCTTTTAGGGGATGATTTTATGTGTTTCTCAGGGCCCTGAACACATTGTCAGATATCCAAGTTTGAGAAACACCAGCTGGTAGCAGGAAATTGCCCGCTGTGACCGTGTTCACACAGTACATTAACTTGCTTACCAGCTAGCTGGTCACAAGTTTCATCTATAGAAATGACTCACAGCTGAGAGATTTTCCTAAGAATTCCTTCCTTCAGATAGCATTTCTCACTGGTCTTTAGATGTCATTTAAGGGTCCCTCAGGTAGTCAAGTCTGAAAAACAGTGAAGGACAGGAACGATCCAGACGTGCCCTTACATAGGGTTTGAGGGCAGGGAGCTGGAGAGAGAAGCTTCTGAGTCTTATCTATAAAATGGGGATAATAATGGCATTTTAAAATAATGACTTTAAAAGGATTAATTACACACAGCATTTAGCATAATGCCTTCCACACGGTCTACAGTATATAAGTTTTAGCTGCTACCATCATCTTGTTGCTGTGTTTCAGTTGAAAGGTAGGATTTGTCCCATGAAACCAGTTTGCATAGGAGAGGCTGGGAATATAGCATCGAACAAGACTTGCATAGCTCTCAGTCTAGTGGCAGAATACAAGTAAGGTGGCAACAAAAGCTAGCAGGGAAATAAACTCTGTGAGACAGCAACTAGGCAGAAGACACCATACTAGAGGCCATGGTGAGGAAGGGCTCTCTGGGGAGGCATCACCATTTCAAAAGCCAGGAATAACACAGGCGGAGCTGCTATTTGTTGACTGTCTTGTATGCCAGATGCTTTACACACGTGGTCCCCCTTTCTGGAAAGCCTCAGAAACAGGTGACATCAAGGATCTTCACCAATGAAAGTCCCAGCCAGGGTGGAGAGCTAGCCAATGATGAGTGTCTGAGTGAGTTGCTCTGCTGTCTGTGGACTGGCTGAGCTGCTGCTAGGACTGTTGCTGGGTTCCAGGGAGTGACTAGCAGAGCTTTCCAGCCCGCTCACCCACTTGTTTCCTTCCAGCCTTTCCTGAGAAGGGTCCCAAAGACCCAATCTGTGTTGTGAAGTGATACGTGGGTAGCAAAAAAAAAAAAAAAAAAAAAAAAAAAATCCATGATTTGCAGAGGTATTATCTGCTGTCAAAAGGAGAAATCCTGCTCTGTGCCCGTTGGCCCAGGCAGGAAATAGTGCTGTCCAACCCTTAAAATGGGGCATGGCCTGACATGGGAGCCTGTGGGCACAATGTGATAGAGCTGCATCTGCCCTGAGAATGGTCCTTTCTTGCTAGGAACTGTGTCTCGATTCATCTTCAGCTCTCAGTGGTTTCACAGCAGTTTTGAGCTAATGGGTGGGTGGCTCCAGGACCTCAGGGTCCCTTTTTACAGCTGTGTGTTTATTCTGCAATCCAACCAAGCACTGTACTCACCCCACCTCCAAGATTCCAACAGGCGGCTCCCTGCACCCTCCCTCCTGCACACGGCCACAGTACCCTGTGCCTCACACTGGCCCTGGGTGGGTGCTGAGACATGTCTGAGAGTGGTGATGTGGACCTTATTTCTGCAGATTACACCTACTTCTACAAGGGCCGGGACTACTGGAAGTTTGACAACCAGAAACTGAGCGTGGAGCCAGGGTACCCACGCAACATCTTGCGAGACTGGATGGGCTGCAACCAGAAGGAGGTAGAACGGCGTAAGGAGCGGCGGTTGCCCCAGGATGATGTGGATATCATGGTGACCATCAATGACGTGCCAGGCTCTGTAAATGCTGTGGCCGTGGTTATCCCCTGCATCCTATCCCTCTGCATCCTGGTGCTGGTCTATACCATCTTCCAGTTCAAGAACAAAGCAGGCCCTCAGCCTGTCACCTACTATAAGCGGCCAGTCCAGGAGTGGGTATGAGCAGCCCAGAGCCCTCTCTGTCCACTCGGTCTGGCCAGCCAGGCCCTTCCTCACCAGGGTCTGAGGGGCAGCTCTGGCCACTGCCCACGGGGGCCAGCAGGGCCTTAGGCCAGGATCATACAGCCGAAGTGGTAGGTGTGTTGGTCTAGGCTGAGGGCAGGGAACAGTGAGGGCTGGGCCCCAGCAGGGCATCTGGCACCCAGGTGCCAGTCTTCTATCCTGGGAAAAATACTCTCTACATAAGAGAATATACTAAGCCACACCAGGAGGCAGGGGCTATGCCAGGAGTCCCTGTGGTCACTGAATCCTGTGGTATCTATGATACCACAGCTCCAGTCCTGGCTGGGACCCAGCACTCTCCATGGGAAGCCAGCACTAGCTCTCATCCCCCATCTGGGAGATGCTACCAGACCCAGTCCCCTTCTGCCAACACCTGCTGGTCAGATGTCCCCCTATCCACACCATCCCTCCTGTCCTGTCCTCCAAGGCTACAGGATCCCTGCTGCCAACAGTGGACAACAAGCCTGGGGTCTCCCTGCTGGCCACAGCAGGTCCCTCAAGAAACCTGCTGTACTTATCAGGTCTCCTCTGAGACCCAGGATTTAGGGTCACATGCTGCAGGCAGGGCTGTGGCCCAGCTGGATCTGTCAAAGACTCAGCTGTCACGTCGTGAATATTTTAATGTCTTGTCACTACTGTTTAAAGTCCCATTTTGCAAAGGCTGCTTGAGGTATTAAGTGAGTTAGCAATGACTGTCTTGGTGATGAGGCCAGTATGGTGGACCTCTCCTAGATGGTAAGGACCAAGGTGCTCCTAAGGCCACACTAGCCATCTAACACTAGTTGTGGCCCTGCTTAAGAGCTGGGGCAAGAGTTGACCCCATTCTGGAGGCCAATCCAAGTTTGTGAGTGCCCTCCAATGCCCCATTAAGCTGGTCCCCAGCCCTGCTCTTGCCTATTACTTGTGGAGTAGTCAGGTAAAGCAGAATGGCTTCAGGGGCACAACTGTCATGGCCTTGGAGTAAAGGGCCCAGAGCAGTCTTCATATCCACACCCCCAGCTACCCTGAGGCATCTCAGTCTCAGCCTGGAAGCAATGTTATGCCATGAGCTTAGCCCTGGCAACCCAGCTCACTGGCCCCTTTCTGTACTGCTCTTAGGAAAAGGGCATCTCCAACTGGTAGCAGCTCCAAGCCTAGAGGCCTCCCTTTCTCGGGCCAATTGTTCACTTCTGCCAGGAGTTCACAGGGCTCAGCTTTCATTGCTTCAGCTCAGCAGACAGTAGCTTGTCATTAAGGAGCTCTAGGGAAGACCAAGGGTTGCAGGGACATTCACTGGCTCTCCACCAAAAAGCAGTGTCGAACAGTCTTTTGGGTGCTGGCAGGGTCTCAGATGCCATTCCTGCCCACTGAGCCCACATGGGCCTTGCTCCCACCCTGTGGCCTCTGGGCTTTGGGTTGACTTACCCTGTAGCACAAACAGAGACTCTTGCTACCCTGTGAACTGTCCTAAGTTAAATCTATGGTGCCAGAGGCACCTATGTGGGTCCACTGTGTACCCTGTCATCATCATCTTGTTTTTTCTTTTTTGGCCAAGGGCAGGCTCCCTGGGGCAGGCTGGGAACAACTGCGGAGATATTAGTGATTCATAGGTTTGTACAGTGTTTTATACTTTGCAAAGCACTTTATTAGCTCACACCTGTCCAACTCATATGAAAATCATGTAGGCCCTGGGAGGTTGAGGGCTACACTCATCATTCCCTCAGATGAAGCGTGGAGAGGTTCTGTTACTTGCCAGGGCCATCCACAGGGTTGGCTGGGTCTTGTGTCTCCATCTGTGGACCCCTGTGAGGTCTGAGCTCTATCTATCTCTTCCTGGCTTCCCTTCCCCAACCCCTACCTGGCCCTTCTCCACTCCTCAGGTTGGTGCTCTCACTTCCTGAAAGCTCTAGGCTCCCACCTCCCAGGCTCCTATTGGCTCCTGGTACTACAAGGCCAGCTGAGAAAGAGCAGACAGTGGAGGCAGGCAGCCAGACTGCAGATGTGAGGCATGCCAGGCCAGGCCCAGAGAGGGCTCAGCCTGGAGGCTTCCATTCTTGGATTCTCCTGCTTCTGGTCATGTTCATCACCCCAGGACAGGGCAGTCAGACAGAGGGACAAAGCACTGGTGGCCTGAGAGCCCAGCTTTCCCTCAGCCTGGGGGATATCACAGCATTTCAGTGTCGGTCACATTTTAAACTGATCAGCCTTTGTATAATGTTTTTTAAATCATTTCTAAATAAAACAGAAAGACAGAGCGTGTCAATTTTCTGGGGCTTGGGGAAAAGATTAGCTTCTAAGAAGTGGCCTTACAAAGCTTCAGGGTCTCTGTGGCATTTCAGAACTGCCCCAAACATAGTCTGCTAGATTAGCGATCAGACATCCTCCCTTTCCAAAAACGGTGGGGACAAACTCCCTTATGAAGAGTCTGGGTCCTTGTTTTCAGCTGGTTAGTCTCCTGCAGATACCACTTTAGTATGCACTGTAACGCTGCAAATATCAGTGGTTCAATAAAAGAATTGATAATGCAAAAAAAAAAATACAGGAAATCTCACAGGCAAATATTTTTCTGAGCTCAGAACACACAATGCCATAACCTGGGTCGCAGGAAGGGGCTCAGTTCTAGCAATAAGGGTCCGACAGGCCGGGAGGTCAGCAGCCATAGGGTCTTACCACAAGGCCTGGCCTGGTTCTGGTTCAGGGAAGGCTGCCCTCAAGAGAGGACTGGGGTTGAACACGGTCAGAGCTGGCTTTGGTTGCTGGCCTGGCCGATCTCTTCGGGTTCTCTGCCTGTCTGCGAGGTTCGGGAAGAGACACGGGTTTGCAGGAAGAGGCTGACCAGCCCAACGATGCAAGGACGGAGAGGCAGCTCGGCAGTCTCCCAAGTGGCAGTGTCAGTGTCAGTACCAGGAAGTGCAGGCGATGAGGAAGCGCACGTCGTCCAGTGGCCCCCAAGGGTCGGGATCAGGCTCCTGCCCAGGCTGGGGCTGGTCAGGAGGGGCTGGTTCCGAGGGATCTGGCTGCGCCGGTTCGGGGGTACCCGGACTGCCACTCAACTGAGCGCCCATGGTCTGCGTAACAAGGTCGTCAGGTTCGCGCCGCCAGCACCTGCTCACAGCTTCCCGTACATCCAACTACAACCTCTCCTCACGCAGCTAGGACGAGCAGCCGAACCCCACCACTCAGCAGGAACTGGCGCTGCCTAGCGGTCCCTGCGTAGCAACGTCACGACGTACTCACGTCATCGACCTCCTCCAGGGTGGAAACAGCTCAGCGCCGGGTGGGGCCACAAGCACAGCACTCGGCCCCGCCCCTACGGCCGAGGCTCCGCCTTATCCAGCCTGCAGCTTGCTCAACAGCTTCGACCTGCCAAAGGCTTCCCCTGCGCTTAGCTACCTAGGCAAGGGGCTTGGGGGCAAGGGCAGCCACCTCCATCCAACATAGGTCAAAAAGGACAGGCGCATTTCGAGGTGGGATGTAAAAGGTGGACCACGTCTCTCATGGAGAGCACAGATGATCAAAACAAGATCAGTGGAATCTGTGAGAACAGAGGGGAGTGCTTCTTTTTTTTTTGATTTTTTTTTTTTTTAATCAGTACCAGGGATCAAACTCGTGACTGCCTGCTTCCAAGGCAGGAGCTTATGCCTCTGAGCTAAATCCCCAGCCCCAGGGTAATGCTTCTTTTGGGCAGGGATGAAGCCTCCTATGGATGACAGAGAAGGCTGTGTGTATGTCTCTCTCTGACAGCCTTCCCAAAGTCCTTAACAATGGGAGAGGGTATGGCACAGCTGACACCCACAAACAGCACATTCAGAGTGGCCAGAGGCAGGCGCCCTTTAATGGGGTACCCCAGAACAGCAGAGTCCTCATTCAGGAGCCAGAGCACTGACAGCCAGAATGACAGGAGGGTTTTTCAGGAACAACAGATTCAGAAGATGGCACTGGTGCAGGGCTGGGCATCCAGCCACTCAGTTTCACTGATCCCTCTGCCACACCTTCCTGGCAGCAGCAAGTACAGGCTAGATAAGGCATGGGGGAAGGAGCCAAGGTCCAGAGGCAGGAGCCTGGGTGCACCATGGAAGGTGACTCAGGTGAGGCTGCAGAGAGAAGGAGGAGCACAGTCAGGAGCCGCCTCACGGGGCACACCTCACCCCACCCTGGAACTTTGTTCTAGCTCGCCCTGAAGAGCCACTCATGGACCCAGCTGAACCCACCCGGATTCTAGGTTGAGTGTATACTAGGTTACTCAGTCTAGTTTGGAGTTCTCAGTGTTTAAAACACCAAGGATTTCTTTCCCACTCAGGTTGGTCTATCATGTTGAATTATACTGATCATAAACTATAACCTAAGAATATTACAGAAGGGAGCAAGGAACTCAGTCAGAAGAAATGATCTGCTTAGACTACAAGTCACCCAAATATATGGCTCCTTTTCCAGAATTCACCTTTATTGGTGCTACTACACACAAGGATCACAAGCATTAGGCTGAAACACAGATCTTCTGTGTAAGGATTAATTGAAAAACATTCCTATTGGAATTAATAATCCTGGTTGATGATTAGTGACAGTTTCTACAGTTTTACTATTAAATGTAGCACTTGCTGGACTTTTTTGATATGTGTCAACTATTACATCACTAAAATTTATCCTCAGGTTACTAAGCAATCCATTGTTGTTTAATCAAATAAATAACTGTGTCAATACTGTCTGCTGTACAATCGTCCAAAGGACAGGAAATTTAGTTTACTTATCACTGTGTTACTACTGCCTTTCATATAAAGTTATTGAAAAACACTTTTCAGACTAGAGATGTAGCTTACTGGTATCACACTTGCCACGTAGACAGTAGGCCCTGGGTACCATCCCCTGTGCCAGAGGAAAAAACAAAAACAGAAAACCCGATACCCAATCAGAATCACCCAACGTAACTTATTTTTTAAAAAAGCATAAGAGATGGGCCCCAACCCAGACACACAGGATCAGAATCTGAGGGCTGACACCAGCAGGTTTATAAATAAGAATCCCAAAATAGATGAAACCCCAAACTGCAGGACTTCCTGAGCAGAGGATAGTTCAGCGGCACAGCATCTGCTGATAAGCACATGGTCCTGAGTTTGATTCCCAGAACCAAAAAAACTCCCCAGAAACCAAAAACAACACCTTCCTCAAAGGGCATTCAAAGTCCTGGGCACTCTGGGAATACTACCTTTCTCCTTCACACAATTCATATTTTCCCGTCTAGGTATCTGCCTGTCTCCCTATGGTCAAGTACCTACTCATTTCCAGAAGGAAGACTAAATGATTCATCCCTTAGAAAACTTACATTATCCCAGAAGGTCTTCCACCAGGGTTCCCAAGGACAATTAGGGTACAGTAAATTCCCAATATATGAACATCTGAGTTGCAAACTTTTACAGATACAAATCGACCTCTCATGATGAACATTTGTAGATGTAAATAAATTACAGAAGTAGCTCACTTAACGTTAATCCTGTACCACCATTTTAAAATAACTATAAAGTAAAAATGGTTTATTTACAGTATTTTTGTGTTTGGTATTTTTATGCTTTGAATTGTGTATGTGTCAAACGTGTGTAAGATTCACTGTCAGACTCACAAATGAATCCAACTTTCAAACATTCTTCTAGAACAGAACCCATTTATAAATCAGGGACTTACTATACTTTTAATTTTCCTTGAAGAAAGCTAAAAGTTGTATGTGGTTATTACATCATTTTTCCCTGGGCCATGGCCCATGGAGCACTGCCTATAAGGATCAAAGCTATCGGAGAAACAAATGAAAGACAAAGGAAGGAAAGGGAACAGGGTTGGCACTTGTTACTTGGTTGGCACTTGCTCTGTCTCGAGTTTTAGCTTCTTAGAAGAGTAGCAGTGACCCCAGGGCACTCGTGCAACAGCCAGTTGTTTGTTATCACTGAAAATTCTAAAAGGTTCGCCATGATTTCTCGAGAGTCTCTGCTCAGGACTAGACAGGTACAACTAAAGTCCTCATAGGAGTATGTGAGAGAAGGTGGAACTACCAACCACCTGCTCTTCGAAAAAGATTCTAAATCTAACACCTTTGAATCTCCAGGGTAAGGATCCTGTCTTTGTTTTTGTAACCCACAAATAACTAGACTCTGAGTCTGAGGCAAGCTCCACCCCAATTTGTTCAAGAACTCCTTAGGTATCAGAAGTCTCCCCAATGTTTTCCTTGTTTAGTTTTTGAGACAAGGCCTTGCTATGCAGCTCAGGCTAGCCTTGAAGTAACTGTGTAGTCCAGACTGGCTTCGAACTGGCAGTGATACTTCTGCCTCAGCCTTCCATGTGCTGGGACTACAGGTGTGTGCCAGCTTCCTCAGCATTTTGGAGTACCTTCTAAACTTCCCTAGCCAACAGCATCTGTCTTCTGTCTCAGGTCTTGGGCAATGGTTGAGATAGCAACACACGTGCAAATACAAACTGCAAAACACAGTCAGTGATCAAATAAAAAGGACCAGCAGAAAGTTCTGCCTTGAGAGCTGAATCCTTAAAGGTAAGGCTCAAGAAATGTTTGCTGGCTGTGTCCTATGATTGCTCAGTATCTGCAGATGCACGCTTACCTTTGAAGACCACATACCAGGAGGAACATAACTTAGCTCCCATGCTACGAGGAATCTAGTTCCGTACTCTCAAAGGAAAAGTAAGCCCACACCCTAACCCACATACCTGTCGATGAGAGAATCCCGCATGCGGGTGGCGATAGTGCTAGGCTGGGCTTCATTCAGCTTGAAGACGCTTTCCACCACTGACAGCTCTGTGCTGGTTGTGTCCAGCCCACAGAAGGCACACCAGTCGTTCACCACCATCCCCGCAGCGATCACTTCACTGCCTCGGTTCACAGTGCCCGCCTGCCAAAATTGGGCCTGGCATGGGGCACAGCACAACACAGCGGCCAAAGTCTCTGCCCACCCCAATGAGGTCTCTTCCCAAAGCCTGTGCCCAGAACCTGGACCCTGATCCCAAACTACGGTGGGTGAGGACCTAGATTCCAGAATCTGGGCAAAGGCATCTGAGGCACAAGAGACAGGGGCCAGGGTGTAGGAAGACTTACCACAAGGGGGACCTGGAGAAGAGAAGACAGCTCATCCTGATCTTCGATTGAAGTCTTGGGATGCACCAGCCCGCCCTGATTGCTGAAGACACAGTAGCTTCCCACTAGCACCTGTTCAGCCACTGTCTGTCTGAAGACTTCCACCTTGAGCACATCAGCCAGGATTTCTTCTGTCTCCTGTCAGTCAAAGAGTCCGCTGCTCAGGGCTCAAGACAGGTAGGCCAAGAAACTGGCGCCCTTCACGCCGGAACCTGGGGCCCCTCATTTCTCTACTATATAGCTGCACGTGGAAACCTCACTTGGGCAAAGGGTACGTTACAGCTTAGCACAGAGTCTAGGCCAGCTCTCAAGCCTGAGACCCATGCATACCCTGAACACGGGCTGGCCTCCATGTCACCCTCTCCCGCTAACACACCCTCCAGTTCAACCGTCAGTCATCCGTCTCGGCCTATACTTGGTCTCTCCCCCCAAATCTCCTAACCCTGAAGAATTAATGGTCTCCTAGCTTCCTACACTGACCATACCACTGAGGCCTGTTCTTACTGACAGCCTGCTATACACAGAAACCACAGAGATGAGGCTAATTTCTGCCTATGGGGTAAAAATGGTAGCTAATTGCAGCTGATGCTGGTCCTGTGGCTCCTGGCCAAGTCAGGCTACCTCACCCTGTCCAGGTCTGGATGGACCAAGGCCACGTAGTCATTGCAGGTGGTAACGTTGCCCAGAGCTGAGAGCCGCTCCTCCACCCGCCGGATCTGCACTGAGTCTGGGAGGCAGTTGCGAATGTGCTGCAGCTCCTGGTCAGTGGTGTTGTTGGGCAGCAGGAGCCCGTGCCTGTTCCCTGGGGAGACCCAAATGGGAGGGTGGGGAGAACACAGACCATGAATAAGGACATGTTTCTGGGACCTCAGGGATCAAGATACAGCCAGCCGCGCCCAGGCCAATGAGCTTCTCCAGGATGGCTTTAGTTTCAGACCCCAGCCCTCTGGTCCACTGATCCATACATCACACAAGAGTACCAAGCCCCGTGGGCATGCCCAAGATGGCAGGAATCTATCTGAATAAGCCTTACTCATTTCCCATCAACAAGAGAGAAAAAGACTAGTGGAAATGACCTTGGGCATGAGTTGTATATTTTTCCACTTACGCTGGGGATTTAGCTCATCAGCATAAGCATCTGCCTGGCAAGCATTAGGTTTTAAATTCAATCCCTGGTACAAAAAAAAAACAAAAACAAACCTACGTGTAGCTATTGCTATATACTTACAAGAGTAGCTAAAACTTAAATTGCATGTGAATATCAAATGCTGTCAAAATGTGGACCAAATGAAACTCATACACTGATAGAATGAACTGGTCAATCACTTTAGATAATCTTGTAGTATTATCTACTACACCAGTCACTTTAAATTTTGACTCTGCCTAACTTTTATACTATAGAATGGAGAATACCTATGTAGACTAATTTGTAGATATTATAGATCCAAGAGAGAGATACCTATATGTTCATATTTATACAGTGGCACACTACTGCTAAAAGACCAGCTAAGAACCAACAGAATGAAGTCCACTCTGAAATATCCACCAACTATACCTACCATACTGCAGCAAAAAGGAGCAAAATTCAATTACCTTATGAAAACTATGGCTAAAATTCTGTGTATCCTTTTTAAGGACACCACTCTGAACTTAAGAGTTGCTCTCTTATAATACAATAAAGGCTAGGTGAAATTCATCTTTGCTCTTTGAATTTACTTCAAATCCAATGAGGATGGTTAGAGATTAGGGTGTTTTTCTGTTGATTCTGTGATCAAAGTGTTTGAAGTGAATCAAAGAATAGAAATCAAGTATGTTAAGATTTTTCAAATTAAAAGTAAAAAAATAAGACTCCTGTGACCTCAATCTGCAGAACTAAGAAATAAGGATAGGCAGTAACAGGACAGAAAGCCACCTTAAAGCAAGGAGGAATGGAAACAGTGAACAATACTAAGAGATGAGAGAGCAGAAATGCCACTAAAAACATGGAAAAGGGGTCTAAGGATTTAAATGTAGAATAAGATAACCCAGACTCTGGGCATATAATTTCGCAGAGGCAGAACTGGATGCTCAGAACCAGGAAGGAGCTTGTTGATAGTGGTGGTAAAGATAAAATTAAAATCCTCCACATTAGGAGTGGTACTTTGTGAGTCACCTAGATTCTCTAACCTCCTTTCATCATGAGTTACATTAACACACTAATTCCTACTTCTTGAGAACCAAAATAAAAGTACTTCTTTTTTCTTCTTTTTATATTTTTGTGGTGCTCCTACAAAATGACCCAGGGGATAGTATATACTAGGGAAGCCTCTAATTCTGACTGACCCTACCCTTTGCACATTTAGACGGTGTCTCCCTAAGAAACATGTGCTGGGAACCAGCTCTTCATCCTTCTGCCCCATATTCTAAGTAAATAGCTGGGATACAGATGTGCTATACTGAACCTATGCTATTTATTCTGGCTATCATTTGTATCTATTATTCTCAACTTATCTTTGGCAGAGCTTGTCACTGTTCTGTTTACACTCAAACTGGGTCCCACTCAGTGCTGAGGGCCACCATACTCCAAGGATATAACGAACGAAGACTTTGAAACTCCTAGGTCACTCCGAATTCTCTCCAGCGATATGACTAATAATTCATGGTGCTTGGAGACTCTACTCTCGCAAGGCGCCCTCCACATGCCTTACCCACACACATGCGCCCGATGATGCGGCAGCCGGCGATGGACGCGTGCACCACGGGGATGGTATCGGCGAGCTCGCCCTCGAACACGCTGCAGGGACACAGACTCGGAGGTCACCAGCCCGGACACACTCAGCCGGAGCTCCCCACTCCCGAAACCCTCCCGCTCCGCTGCACCTGTAGAAGTTCTCGGATCCCCCGATGGCCACCAGGCAGTAGGTGTTGGTGAGTTTGGCAAAGCAACCGATCTCACAGTTGTTCTCGAAAGACGCTCGCACCGCCATGAGGGAGGCCTGGAGGGTCCCCCGCCGCGAGTTCAGCTCCACGGACCAGATACCAGAAGTCCTACGTCTCGGGGGACCCCTCCCCTCAGGATCGTCGCGAACCTGCCCTTCTAAGAAGTCAGATTTCGGGCCCCGCCCACTGAGCCCGTCGAACTCGGACCCAAGTCGTCAGGCTCCTCTTTCCCACCAGGGCCCCGAAGCTGACCCCAACGGTCTCCCTTCACACCAGCTCACCTGGCTACACAGAAATCCACACTCCACTACCCCCCTCGCAAACAGCTCTCCGTTTCCGCCCCGGCCCTAAGAGACTTCCGGGAGAAGCCTGCGCCCCAGCCACGGATGCGGCCCCTCTAGCTCCTCCCAGGGGGAGGACTCTATGGCTGCAAAAGCTCTGCGCCGCGCCCCGCCTGGCCTCGCTCCCCGCAAGCTCGCCTGCGCTCATTGGCTCGTTCGTTCGTGCTCCCTGGAGCTTTTTGGGAGGTTCAGGTGACTAAGACCTGTGGCTGGCGGGTGTGACACCAGGTAGAGGGAGAGGAGGAGCCGGAGCCGCCTCCCAGAAGGTGGGCTGCTGGATATTTACTGAAATAAAGCAGGGGGTGGTAGGGCTGGTTTAGAGGGGAATGGACTCCGCTTTGCTCTGCGCTGTGAGGTCCCGGTGCGCGGCCCTGGCGACAGGGAAGGGCTGAGGAGTGAGATCTGGAGCTAAAGCTGGGGTGGCTGACGTTAAGCGGGGGAAGGTGTCCAGTAGGGAGAAATAAGACCAATCACAGACTGCAGGATGCTTGGCTGTAGGTACTAGCACAGGAAAACAGGCTGAAGACTGAGGATGAATGGATCAGGTTCAGATTGAAGAGGCAGGGGTCCAGGTTGGGCGAGGATGCTGGGGGCCGGCATGCTTCCTCGTGTGCCTCTCAGGCATGCTGTATCACTCACTCAGCAGCCACCTTCTTCCTGGAGAGGGTGGTATTGGCCAGGGGCCTTGCTCTCCTGGACAAGATGAACTTAGCCTGCATTTGGTAGGTAGAATCTAGAAAAGTCCCAGAATCTCAGAATGGCACAGTGAGGGCTTTGGCGCCCCCTGCCTAAAACCCTCTTTGGAGCATCCACTCTCCTGCAGTGGACCCTCTGCCCCCATAATCAGCCTGAATGGTGTCCTTTTCCCATCCCCAACTTGCGTTTCCATAAAGTGTTTCTTAGGACATGCCAGGCTGCCGCTTGATCTGCCCATGGCTTCCTTTATTGATTTGTATCATGTGTACAGTGCCAGCACAGGACTATGAGGAGCACAGGAAAAAGACCCACAATTTGTTACTGGCTGTTTTAAGAAACCCTGAGCAAGATGATGATGGTGTTGGTGTGTGCCATGTGTCCACGTGCAGTACAGACCCACTGCCCAACTTAGTAATCTCTGGAGGGTTTTTGTTTAGTGTTTGTTTTCTTTTTATAACTTTTTTTTTTTTTTTTTTTTGGGGTACCTGAATTGAATTCAGAACCTTGTGCTTGCCAGGCAGGCACTTCTGCCACTGAACTACATCCCTGCCCTCATAAGTTTATTTTTTATTAGTACAAATTTGCCAAAAAAAAAATTTGTCATCCATGTTGATCACATTCATCATAGATAATCTGTACCTAAACATCTTAATTCTTCTCCATCCCCCTTCTTCCCATGTGTAAAAGCTGTTGTGGAGTGGCAAGCGTGAGGTCATGAGTTTGATCCCTGGTTCCAAAAAATAAAACCGTTGCCATTTTTTCCCCCTTTACTTCCTTTCCCCCGCCCACTTCCTTTGTTCCTCCCACCCTTTCGGGAACCGGATGTTGGACTCAGGATCTATGGCTTACCAGACAAGAGCCCTGCCCTTGAGCTAATCCCGGGCACCTCCCTTACCAGTTTTAACATGTTCTTCCTACTTCCAAGTATCTATCCTCCATTATGCTCCTTACTTATCCTTTGGCTTCTCATACAAGAGAAACAATACATTAAGGATACTTTCTCATAGTGGAGATTAAACCCAGGAGTTTCATAGTGAGGTACATCCCTCAGGCACCTTTTTTGAGATGAGGTCTAGGTTGGCCAGGCTGGGCTGGAACTCATGAGCGTCCTGCTGTGGCCTCCCAGTGTGGGAATACAGTGTATGACACAGCTGGGTTGTGTGGTTTTTACCTCCTAAGGGGGTTCATGGTATGCACTGAAAAGCAGGTGTTTAAGTAATCATTTAGGTAAATGGCACTTTATATTTAGTACATTCCATTAAATTTTCAAGTCCTGGATGTCTGGGGTTAGCACAGGGATCTGTGTGTACTTACATGTGCAGTTAGTTTGTGGCTGTGTACCCTACCCTATCAATGTGGCATGTATATGGTATGAGTATTAGGGGCATTTCTGTAGTGTATCTTGCATTAATGTGGACATATCAATGTATGGCGCCATGTCTGTATAAAAACCATAAATTTTTTTTTTTTGTCTTTTTCCTTTTTATCGGTACCAGGGATCAAACTCACGACTGCCTGCTTGCAGGGCAGACGCTTATGCCATTGAGCTAAATCTCCAGCCCCAAAAGCCATAATCTTTAGAACCAGAGAACACAGGTCTGGCAAGGTCAGTATTCTGCCTTTTATTTACACCTGCTTCCAACTATGTCAGCCAAATCCCCTGGACTTCAACTTCCACATTTGTTTATGAAGTAGGGGATTATAATACTTATCTAGCACTAGGAATATAGCTCAGCAGCACAGTGCCTGCCTGGCAAGCACAAGGTCCCCGTTGAATTTCCAGTACCAAAAAATAAAACTTATCCCGTAAACTCTACACCAACAGGTCTACCTTGTAGTGAGAACAACTGGTGTGAAGTGCCCAGTAGTGGCATAAAGCAGGCACTCAATAATTCAGTGTTCCATTTTGTGTAAGGATCTCGAGGCAAATGTGTATCTGACCTGGCTTCTTGATGCCACCCCTCCCTATGTATCTCCAATCTCTCAAGGTCGAATCCTAAGGTCTGGACCTGTACAAGTCAAGTCTCAGAATGATCTGTCTCTACTGGGAGCAGGCTTAGGACCCTTAGTGATTTCAGAGCGTCTTGAACTTAATGATGAGGTTTTTGCTGTGGCCCAGGATCAGCCATTTCTTATTCCCATACAGATCAGTGCTACCACTCTGATGGCCAACAGTGAGACCCTTGGGAGGTTTAGCTCTCTGCCTAGCCCCCTGCAGTTGATAACTGGGGATGCAGTCGTTTGCTATGGCTCAGGGTCAACCCTTTCTTATCCCCAGAGCGTACTCCAACACTGAGAGCAGAATTTGTTCTGGGAGACCCCTGGGCCCAGGCTCACTTGGGTATGGGCCAAACTTGATGCATGCCAGCTGGCTGTGGCCCAAGGCCTGTCTTCACTCATCTAGACCCTGCTGCTTGCCAGGTCCACACCTTGCTCCAACTTCATTTCAGTCAGCTGAGCCACCTGTAGGTAGGACCAGGCTAATCAAGTGAGATTACTGTGCTGGGTGTGATAAATGCTGCAGCGATCTAGTCCTCAGGCCACAAAGATAGAAACCAGTGATTTTTTTCTCCAAGGGCAAGATCCAAATAAAGAAATCAGCCAATCCTGTCCCAGAACCCCAGGGCAGAGACCTGTAGATTCTATCCCAGTACAATCGAGAGACTCATGGCACTGCCTCCACTTTCCCATGAGAGCTCACTACCAGCTTAAGCTCTGGTGACAAGAGACCCAGAAGCCAGGCCAGATATCTCCATCCTCCTTAGGTCAAGAAGAGCAAGAATGCCCAGACAGATCAGATTCTCAGTTAGGTAGAAAAAAGTGAGACTGCTTCTTCCTCTTGGCCTGGGATGAAGCCTCCTATGGATGACAGAGAAGGCTGTGTGTACGTCTCTCTCTGACAGCCTTCCCGAAGTCCTTAACAATGGGAGAGGGTATGGCACAGCTGACACCCACAAACAGCACATTCAGAGTGGCCAGAGGCAGGCGCCCTTTAATGGGGTACCCCAGAACAGCAGAGTCCTCATTCAGGAGCCAGAGCACTGACAGCCAGAATGACAGGAGGGTTTTTCAGGAACAACAGATTCAGAAGATGGCACTGGTGCAGGGCTGGGCATCCAGCCACTCAGTTTCACTGATCCCTCTGCCACACCTTCCTGGCAGCAGCAAGTACAGGCTAGGTGAGGCATGGGGGAAGGAGCCAAGGTCCAGAGGCTGGGTGCACCATGGAAGGTGACTCAGGTGAGGCTGCAGAGAGAAGGAGGAGCACAGTCAGGAGCCGCCTCACAGGGCACACCTCACCCCACCCTGGACCTTTGTTCTAGCTCGCCCTGAAGAGCCTCTCATAGACCCGGCTAAACCCACCCCGATTCTGGGTTTGACTGCTTCCTATGTTACCCAGTCTAGTCTGGAGTTCTCAGTGTTTAAAAACTAAGATGGATTCCTGCTGCTTATATTGCAGCAAGTTGCTTAACTAATTATTTGTTTACTAAGCATAGAGCCTCACAATTTTAGAAAAGGGAGCTTGCTCCAAGGAAAGGCTGTACCTAGAACATAAGTCCCTATGGCAGGGCTGGGGCCAGGACTTTGGCTTCATTTCCAAATGCTCCTTTTTAGTGCTAGCCAAACAAAAATCTATGAAAACTAGATTGAAAAACAAACCTGTTCTGAGTTACAATTGACAACTTCTTTCTTTTAATATTTTTATTGTGACACACAGTCTCTAAGTAGTTGCCCAAGCTGGGCTTGATCTTGTGATTCTCCTGCCTCAGCCTCTTAGGACTTCGGGAATTACACAAGCCTATGTCACTGCACCCAGTTGAAAACATTCTCATCGAAAATGAAAATCATATGGATGATTACAGAACTGAAGTACATACTCTTTTTTTTTTTTGGGCACTGGAAATCAAACTCAGGACCTCACGCTTGCCAGGCAGGCACTGTACCACTGAGCTAAATCCCCAGCCCTGAAGTACATATTTTAGAAACCCTGACCATCTTCATCCTGAGGAATCATGCATACCTCAAACAAAACATGCCCACAAATAAAGACACTAGTGAGTGTTCTTGTTTCTGTTCCAATACCCATTTCTGTACAAGGAAGGAGAGCACAATACTAGAAAAAGGCTGACCCCTCCTAAGGAATGCAGTGATTCTGCCCAGCTTCAGTGGCAGTTTCTAACTTCTGCCATTACATGAAACATTTCCTTTAATTTTTGATAGGTATCAACCATCACTTCACTGAAATTTTTCTATTGAAAGGAGTTTTGTTGTTTAATTAAATGATAAATTGTGTAAGTACTTTCTTCCTTATAAGATTCAATGTTGCAAAAGAACAGGAAATATTACTACTCATCACCACATCACTATTGCCTGGTAGGGATGTAGCTCACATATATCCATCAGGGATCTCCTTGGGCCATGTTATATAGCTTAGGTGGGACCCAAGTTGGGCTTTTGTTTTTTGGTGGTGGTGCTGGTGAGCTAACCCATTTCTTATTTTGAAAGGGTCTCACTAAGTTGGCAAGTTGCCCAGGTTGGGCTCAAACTTGAGATTTTCCTGTTTCAGCCCTCCCAGAGTACTAAGGAGAGTACTAAGTACTCATGTGTGCCACCATGCCTTGTTTTCGTGTTGTATTAGTTTTAAAAAATAAGCTACCCTGGGTGATTCTGATGTGCATTTTGGGACCCACACTGCCTCTGTCATCACCACTGGTGAACAAGTAAAGGTTCTGGGTTTTTCTCCTGAGGCACTCAGGAAGGAACCTAGGGCCTGACTCATGCAGGACCTGAACTCACAATGCAGACCTGGCACCCTAGCCCTCTGTGATCCTCCTGGAAGTTTGGGTTACAGGTACGTACCCAAATCCCCATGCCTCCACAGCATTTTATACTAGTCTCCCCACCTTTCCTAGCCATAACAGCTCTGTCCTGTCTTGAGATCCTGTGTTACTGGTTGGAGATACCAATACAGCACAAATTCAACTTGCAAAACAGGGCTGGCAATTTAGCTCAGTAGCATAAGTGCCTGCCTTACAAGTGCCCGGCCATGAGTTCAATCCCCATTACCAATTAAAAAAAAAAAAAATTGCAAAACATGGCCAGAAATCAAATAAGGACAAGCCAAGCAGGATAGTCCATGTTTGTAATCCTAAGACTCTTTAAGGCTGAGGGAAGAGGGTACAAGTTTGAGCCCTGCCTGGGCAACTCAGCAACTAAGTGAAGTTCTGTGTCATTATTTAAAAAAAAAAAAGAAAGCTGGAAATACAGCTCAGTGTAAGTTCAGGGTTCCATTTGTAGTAATACAGAAAAGAAGAATATAGTTACAAGGACCAGCAGAAAGTTCTGTCTCAAGAGCTGAATCCTTAAAGGTAAGGATGAGCACATGCTCAAGAAATGTTTGCTGGCTGTGTCCTATGATTGCTCAGTTTCTGCAGATGCACGCTTACCTTTGAAGACCACATACCAAGAGAAACATAACTTAGTTCCCATGCTACGAGGAATCTAGTTCCCTACTCTCAAAGGAAAAGTAAGCCCACACCCTAACCCACATACCTGTCGATGAGAGAATCACGCATGCGGGTGGCGACAGTGCTAGGCTGGGCTTCATTCAGCTTGAAGACGCTTTCCACCACTGACAGCTCTGTGCTGGTTGTGTCCAGCCCACAGAAGGCACACCAGTCGTTCACCACCATCCCCGCAGCGATCACCTCACTGCCTCGGTTCACAGTGCCCGCCTGCCAAAATTGGGCCTAACATGGGGCACAGCACAGCACAGCGGCCAAAGTCTCTGCCCACCCCAATGAGGACTCTTCCCAAAGCCTGTGCCCAGAACCTGGACCCTGATCCCAAACTAGGGTGGTTGAGGACATAGATTCCAGAATCTGGGCAAAGGCATCTGTCTTAACAAGAGACAGGGGCCAGGGTGTAGGAAGACTTACCACAAGGGGGACCTGGAGAAGAGAAGACAGCTCATCCTGATCTTCGATTGAAGTCTTGGGATGCACCAGCCCGCCCTGATTGCTGAAGACACAGTAGCTTCCCACTAGCACCTGTTCAGCCACTGTCTGTCTGAAGACTTCCACCTTGAGCACATCAGCCAGGATTTCTTCTGTCTCCTGTCAGTCAAAGAGTCCGCTGCTCAGGGCTCAAGACAGATAGGCCAAGAAACTGGCGCCCTTCACGCCGGAACCTGGGGCCCCTCATTTCTCTACTATATAGCTGCACGTGGAAACCTCACTTGGGCAAAGGGTACGTTACAGCTTAGCACAGAGTCTGGGCCAGCTCTCAAGCCTGAGACCCATGCATACCCTGAACACGGGCTGGCCTCCATGTCACCCTCTCTCGCTAACACACCCTCCAATTCAACCGTCAGTCATCCGTCTCGGCCTATACTTGGTCTCTCCCCCCAAATCTCCTAACCCTGAAGAATTAATGGTCTCCTAGCTTCCGACACTGACCATACCACCGAGGCCTGTTCTTACTGATAGCCTGCTATACACAGAAACCACAGAGATGAGGCTAATTTCTGCCTATGGGGTAAAAATGGTAGCTAATCGCAGCTGATGCTGGTCCTGTGGCTCCTGGCCAAGTCAGGCTACCTCACCCTGTCCAGGTCTGGATGGACCAAGGCCACGTAGTCATTGCAGGTGGTAACGTTGCCCAGAGCTGAGAGCCGCTCCTCCACCCGCCGGATCTGCACTGAGTCTGGGAGGCAGTTGCGAATGTGCTGCAGCTCCTGGTCAGTGGTGTTGTTGGGCAGCAGGAGCCCGTGCCTGTTCCCTGGGGAGACCCAAATGGGAGGGTGGGGAGAACACAGACCATGAATAAGGACATGTTTCTGGGACCTCAGGGATCAAGATACAGCCAGCCGCGCCCAGGCCAATGAGCTTCTCCAGGATGGCTTTAGTTTCAGACCCCAGCCCTCTGGTCCACTGATCCATATATGTAATTGAGCAGTGCAGCACCTGCCCCTGTCAGGTGTGAGGTTCGGAGTTCGATTCCAGGTAACAAAAAAAAAAAAGGACCAGGTACCCTGAGCGGGCCCAAGATGATTCAGGAATCTATCTCAACAAGACTTACTCATTTCCTCATCATCAAATGGAGGGGAAAAGACAAACAGAAATGGCCTTTGGTATGAGCTGTATGTTTTGCTGCTTATAAATTCAGCTGGACTGTAGATATAATCTATGGATACAGCACTTCACTGAGTCTCCACTGCCATGAGTTGAGCTATGGACTGAACTCATTCCCCAGCAAAATAAGAGAAACAAAAACTTAGCTAACATAAGCCACCAAAATGGCAAAATTTTAAAATGACTGTCAATACCATGTGTCAGCAGAGACACGTAGAACAAATGAAACTTTAACAAGCTAGGGAGAATCACTTCAGATTGATCAATCACTTCAGATAAATTACCGACATCATCTTCCTCACAACAGTAAAACCACCTGTGATTCTTCCATTCCCTTCCTAAGTCCTGTATTATATATATCCCACAGAAATATGTACACATCATACTTACATAAACATATTATTCCTACCAGACCAAATACAAAACTGCCTAAATACTTATCATCAGAATGTATGAATACACCCCAGGATACTTACCTAAAACAGATCGCATAGGAACAAGAAAGAACAAATTACACTAAGACAATTATTGGCTAAACTTCTACCCACAGAAGGCCCCAATTCTTCACTGTCTAAAATTCTGAGCTTCTCTCTTTATAATACACAAAGAACCAAAGTATATTCTTCCTTATTTTGTCAAACATTGCTTCAACTCCCAAAGGCCTGGTTTAAGATCAGGTGTTTTAAATACATCAGAAAACACTTAAAGATTATCATGTTTAACACTTTTTAAAGTAAAAGAAAAAAGGTGAGACGAGACATCTACATTATTCCAGTGTACAAAACTAAGGGACAAAACAAAGCAGTAATGAGTCAGGGGGGGGGGGCTTAAAAAAAGGACCAGAGTTAACAATGTTGAGGGGTTAGAGACTAGAGAAGCCATTCAGAGATGTGGAAAAGGGAACTGAAGATTTGAGTAGAACTGAATAGGATGACCCACACTCTTAAAGTCATTTCATAGACTCAGAAGTGGATGCTCAAAACCAGAAAGAAGCATGTCCATAGTAAGTGACAAGGAAGAGATCCAATTAAAATCCTCTTCCACATTAGGTGTGCTACACGGTGAGTCACATAGATTTCTGAGTCTCAGCTTCCTATCAGTCCACTTAGTATAATTCCTACCTCTCAGTGTCGTGAAGAGGAAATGAGAACGACCAAATGCAGTTAATGTTATCTGACTATTCTCCAGAAGTTTTTTTCAGAAGTTGTCCTTGATCTGTTGCCCATTGTACTGGGTCCCACTCCGGCCTGATACACCATACTCCAGGGAGATAACGAACGAAGACTTTGAAATTCCTAGGTCACTCCGAATTCTCTCCAGCGATATGACTAATAATTCATGGTGCTTGGAGACTCTACTCTCGCAAGGCGCCCTCCACATGCCTTACCCACACACATGCGCCCGATGATGCGGCAGCCGGCGATGGACGCGTGCACCACGGGGATGGTATCGGCGAGCTCGCCCTCGAACACGCTGCAGGGACACAGACTCGGAGGTCACCAGCCCGGACACACTCAGCCGGAGCTCCCCACTCCCGAAACCCTCCCGCTCCGCTGCACCTGTAGAAGTTCTCGGATCCCCCGATGGCCACCAGGCAGTAGGTGTTGGTGAGTTTGGCAAAGCAACCGATCTCACAGTTGTTCTCGAAAGACGCTCGCACCGCCATGAGGGAGGCCTGGAGGGTCCCCCGCCGCGAGTTCAGCTCCACGGACCAGATACCAGAAGTCCTACGTCTCGGGGGACCCCTCCCCTCAGGATCGTCGCGAACCTGCCCTTCTAAGAAGTCAGATTTCGGGCCCCGCCCACTGAGCCCGTCGAACTCGGACCCAAGTCGTCAGGCTCCTCTTTCCCACCAGGGCCCCGAAGCTGACCCCAACGGTCTCCCTTCACACCAGCTCACCTGGCTACACAGAAATCCACACTCCACTACCCCCCTCGCAAACAGCTCTCCGTTTCCGCCCCGGCCCTAAGAGACTTCCGGGAGAAGCCTGCGCCCCAGCCACTGATGCGGCCCCTCTAGCTCCTCCCAGGGGGAGGACTCTATGGCTGCAAAAGCTCTGCGCCGCGCCCCGCCTGGCCTCGCTCCCCGCAAGCTCGCCTGCGCTCATTGGCTCGTTCGTTCGTGCTCCCTGGAGCTTTTTGGGAGGTTCAGGTGACTAAGACCTGTGGCTGGCGGGTGTGACACCAGGTAGAGGGAGAGGAGGAGCCGGAGCCGCCTCCCAGAAGGTGGGCTGCTGGATATTTACTGAAATAAAGCAGGGGGTGGTAGGGCTGGTTTAGAGGGGAATGGACTCCGCTTTGCTCTGCGCTGTGAGGTCCCGGTGCGCGGTCCTGGCGACAGGGAAGGGCTGAGGAGTGAGATCTGGAGCTAAAGCTGGGGTGGCTGACGTTAAGCGGGGGAAGGTGTCCAGTAGGGAGAATTGAGACCAATCACAGACTGCAGGATGCTTGGCTGTAGGTACTAGCACAGGAAAACAGGCTGAAGACTGAGGATGAATGGATTAGGTTCAGATTGAAGAGGCAGGGGTCCAGGTTGGGCGAGGATGTGGGGGGCCGGCATGCTTCCCCGTATGCCTTTCACGCATGTTCTATCACTCACTCAGCAGCCACCTTCTTCCTGGAGAGGGTGGTGTTGGCCAGAGACCTTGCTCTCCTGGACAGGATGAACTTAGCCTGCATTTGGTAGGTAGAATCTAGAAAAGTCCCAGAATCTCAGAATGGCACAGTGAGGGCTTTGGCGCCCCCTGCCTAAAACCCTCTTTGGAGCATCCACTCTCCTGCAGTGGACCCTCTGCCCCCAAAATCAGCCTGAATGATGTCCTTTTCCCATCCCTAACTCGCGTTTCCATAAAGTGTTTCTTAGGACATGCCAGGCTGCTGCTTGATCTGCCCATGACTATGAGGAGCACAGGAAAAAGACCCACAATTTGTTACTGGCTGTTTGAAGCTCCCCTTAGCAAAATGATGATGGATGATGGTATTGATGTGTGCGTGTGTCACGTGCAGTACAGGCCCACTACCCAACTTACTGATCTCTGAAGGTTCTCTGGAATGTTCTCTGTTGTTTTTTGTTTTGCTTTCTGTTTATAACTTCATTTATTTATTTATTTATTTTGTCTTTTTCCTTTTTACCGGTACCAGGGATCTAACTCACAACTGCCTGCTTGCAAGGCAGACGCTTATGCCACTGAGCTAAATCCCCAGCCCCTAACTTCATTTATTTTTGTACGGGGAATTGAGCTCAGGACCATAACCTGGTATTTTTTAAGACACAACAAACTGTCATATCTGGTTCTAGCCATGTCTGTCTTTATTCATTTGTATCACATGCTGCCTTCCAAACAGGTGGTACACAATTTATTCCAGCCTGCTGTAAGAGGCCCTGGGCAACACGATGTATGTATGCATGTATCTGAATATCTACAGGCTCTATTTGTTCTCAGACCTGTCATTCCTTTCTTGGTCCTCCTTCATGTGACTTGCTCTATTAAGAATTTTTCTCCTCCGTGTTTCTGAAACCTCGCTGCCATTTAAGGCCTGACTTTTCTAAGGAATCTTCTCCAGCGTCTCCATGACTTATCCTCTGATTAGCTTTTCATTTGACACAGCCGTATCTTCCTCCCTGTGGCATACACATTTAATCCTCATTCTCCAGAGTCTGGGTTTGATTTATCTGTCAACCCAGGGCATGTACGGTAAAAGACTGGTGGCACAGTTTAAGTATAAGCAGATAGTAGTTAGGGTGTGTGTGTGTGTTTATGTTTTGAGTCATGTTAATGTTTGCAGTTTGTGTATAGTGAGGGGATCTGTAGTGTACACTACCGGCGTGTATTTTGTGTAATCATTTTTCTGAATGACATTTATTCAGTAAACTCAACTAAATTATCAAGTGTTTAGACTTATCACAGTGACCTATGTGTACTTACTGTATGCTGCTGGGTGTACAATATACGAGTGTTCACCATACTCCGTCAGTATACTGTGTGTGGGCATTTGGGGACTTCTGTCCTGTTTGTATTTTGTGTGAATGAGACATATGAACTATAGATACTATGTGCCACGTGTATGAAAATCACAGTCTTTAAAACCAAACCAGTGGACACAGGTCTGGCAGACGTTTTTACTTCATCATTTATTTTGACCCACATCCAATTAGGCCATCCAAACTACCTGGGCCTCAGCTTACACATTTGTAAAAAGAGAAGATATTATCTGTCACCCTGTAACTATGTACCAAAGGAAATCCGTCTTTTAGGATGTTGTGTGTATGATGGAAGAGAAGAGTAATTAGTCTGAAGTGTGGCACAGAGACATACAATAGGTACTCAGTAATTCTGATTTCCCTTTACTCTGTGTGTGTGCATGCGTGTGAATGTGTATCTGTGTATTTTGAGAATCTTGAGTCCAGAAAGTGTCTAACCTGGACTTTTAGATGCCTCCCCTCACTGTGAATCCCCATTTTTATACTCCCACTCCGGAGTCCGCAACCTGAGCAAGTTGAATCTTGGAATGGAGAAAGCAGGACTAGGATTCAAAGCGACTTCGGAGCAGCTTGAACTTGGACTTGTTGTGCTTAGTGATGAGGTCCAGTTTGCTGTGGCCCAAAGTCAGCCGTTTCTCATTCTCAGACAGGTCATTGCCACTGCCATTCTGATGGCCACCTGTGAGGCCCCCAGAGAGGACAGGCTTAGGTTCCTGCCTGGCACCCTGAAGCTGATGGTACTTGGTGATAAGGTCCAGTTTGCTGTGGCCCAAAGTCAGCCGTTTCTCATTCTCAGACAGGTCATTGCCACTGCTGTTCTGATGGCCACCCGTGAGGCCCCCAGAGAGGACAGGCCCAGATTCCTGCCTGGCTCCCTGAAGCTGATGGTACTTGGTGATGAGGTCCAGTTTGCTGTGACCCAGAGTCAGCCGTTTTTCATCTCCAGGGCTTACTCCAGGAATTCGAGGAGGGCTTGGTCCTGGGAGACCATTGGACCCAGGCCCTTCACTCTGGAATGGACCAAACTTGGTGATGAAGTCCATCGGTCTGTGGCCCAGGGTCTCTCTTTGCTCATCTAGACCCTGCTTGCCAGCTCTAGCTGAGGAGTTGGCTTCAGCAGGCCCTCTGGAGCCCTTGGGCTTGGAGTCATGTATCAGGAGGTCCAGTTGGCCATGGCTGTGATTTGGAGACAGCTTCCTGTCCTCTAGGGTAACATCACCATGTCTGAGGCCACCTGACTCAGGGGCACCTCTGGTACCCTGGGGCTGGGGCAGGAGATCCAGCTGACTGTAGCTGTGGCTCAGGGACAGCCGCCTTTCCTCTGGAGCCTGCTCATCTGACCGATGGGAGCCTGAGTTGGGAGTAACCTCGGGGTCAAAACTTCCCTCTCGGGCTCTAGGGAATGGGACTAGAAGGTCCAGCTGGCCATGGCTCTGGCTCAGAGACGCCTTCTGCTCCTCTGTCATCTCCAAGGCTGCGCCAAGTATCCGCTGACCTCTTGGGGCACTAGGCTCCTGGCTTCCTGGAAGCCCATTCTCTGGGAGCCGGGACAGAACTGGGAATCCCCGGGGAAAGTGGAGGACAGGACGAGGTCGAGGGAGCAGAGGTGACCTCACTGCCTGGGTCAAAGGACTGGGGCTACTGTGGTTGAGGGCAGGGGAGGATTGGGACCATGGGAATGCCCCCAGCTTGCCCAGGTTAGCCCTATACGGCACGTGAGGGGAGCTATGGTTAGGGTCTGACAGCTGTCGATGTAGGAAAGGCTGGTCACCACCTTCACGGTGAGAAGGGCCTGGGGGTGAGGACTCCATAGCTGTGTCACTACAGCCACCACCTCCTGGTAGAGCAAGGTAGGAAGGGTGGCCCCTGAGAGGTGAGCGCTTGACACTGCTGAGACTGGTGCTAGAGGGCGAGGATGTAGGGCTTGGGATGCCAGGCCCAAAGGCAAGGGCAACTGGGGGAGGAGGCGGTACTTGGGGAGACAGTGAATCTTCATTGCCACAAAAGCCTTCCACAGGCCGTGACTCAGCATACAGACAGCGGAACTCCCGGTCAAAGTCTTCCACAATGCGGCCCCTCAGCTGCAGCACCATGCTAGTGTGGGCCTGGCTGCAAAGCCAAGTGAAGCTGGGAGCAGAGGATCTGGGTCAGGAATGAAAAGTGCAAGGCCAGGGGCTCAACAGGAATCATAACCAGAGAAGCATGCTGGGAGGTGGACCAAGACTGTCCCCATGAAGCTTTGGTTGAAAGCACAGAGCTCCAAATCCAGAATCTGTGCTCGCCCTAGTCCTGCCTAGAGGACTTGCTTACATGGCTGCCCTCTCGAGGCCTTAAATGGCCCATGTGTAAAATGGACCAGGAACCAGGGTCCTATAGTCCTTCTATTTGTCATGTGCAATATAATTTTCTGTGCCAAGGGCATTCAAGTAGTCATTCCACTAGAGTGGGCTGTTCCTCTGCTGACTTCCTCCCACGTTAGCCTGAGCCCTGCAGGGGAACTGGCACATGGCAGGTGCTCAGAACATGTTTGAAGGGATAAATGGATATGTAGATGGAAGAAACTTCAGGATGCCCTCATCAGCCCATGGCACAACCCCAGACTCCTCTTCCTTTCCCCTGCTCACCTGTAGCTGCCTGTGATCACCTGCTCACAGTCGATGATGATGAACTTCTCCAGGGCCTGCCCAGTGAAGCG
The DNA here is from genome assembly GCF_034190915.1 of Cavia porcellus. Classification (NCBI taxonomy): domain Eukaryota; kingdom Metazoa; phylum Chordata; class Mammalia; order Rodentia; family Caviidae; genus Cavia; species Cavia porcellus. The sequence goes on along the minus strand of NW_026947488.1, from coordinate 26,021,363 downwards.
GCGACCTGCCTTGCTGCAGTACGTGTCCCCACATGTGCTCCGCACACGCATGTTCTGGCCCAAGGGTAGAAGGACATTATAGGGTTGGCCTTCAGAGAGTAGAGCTGAAGCCATGTCCATCCTAGCAATGTCTCTGACCCCAGCTACAGGAACTTGGTACCCTGTGCCCAGTGTCTCCCTCAGTGCTCTCTGGCTACCAAATGGCTCTCCTGCCCTCCTGACTTCCCACCCTGGGTTGCTGCCTTTAGCCCACACTAACCGGCAGGTGACCCCCATTGAGGTCCATCTTGTAGCACATCTCCAGGAAGTGCCTCAGGTGCTCCTGAGCCAGGAGGAGGTATACAGGGACACCACGCCTGCTTGAGGTCTCCATGAGGTCACATAGAAGCTCCATGTCGGTAAATACATCCATCACCACAGCTACCACCTGGAAGAGGAGAGGAAGCTAAGCCTGCCTGGAGCTCTGTTCACATCCAGGCCAGCCTGAATTCCCAAGAAAAGTGCAAGCCTGAAAACCAGGAGTCCAGAGAATCTGAACAAGAGAGAATCAACAGGATTTGAGTGATGCCTACCTCAGAATTCTTAACCTGGGCATGGGGAGATTTGGCTGTTTTGAGCCCCTTGTTTGAAAGTTTTTGTGTGCATTTTTCTGTGGATGGAGTATTTGTCATCAGATCCTCAAAAATACCTGTGGATCAGCTGTGCTAGTCCAAAGTCCCACTCTATGTCGAGACCCAGGCTGTCTTTCCCAGGCTAGTCTCCTGCTAGCTCCCTCCCAGGCTCTGGCCTAGGGACTAGCTGTCTGAGGCCCTCTCTCAAGGGTGAGAGCTAAAAGCCAGTCATTGGATATTCAGTACCTTTGCCGAGCCTGCCTCAGTTTTCCTGCAAAGGCTTGATGTGACATCTTATACTCATGGAACCGTGTTTTGCACTCCATTGAGAACTGGGGCTTGTACCTCCCATATAAATTACCTCAGAGTAGCTCCTGGCACCCCCAATCCTCCATCTGCCCCTTCTTCCCACTTCATGTATCTGCTAAGATAATCCTGTTCTGGGCCAGGGCAAGAATCAGAAGGTACAAAGCATTACAGCTCTGGAGCGACACAGACCTGGGTTCAAACCCAGACTCTGTCACTTCCTGGACAGGTCACCTCCAGAACCTCAGCTTCCTCAGTGCTAGATGGAGATAATGATAGCTGCATCTCTGAGTTACAGGAATTAAATGTGAAAATTCTGGACACAACAGAAGCTCAATAAATGTGGCTTTCCTGCTGCCTTCATAACAAAATGAGGACATTGGGCCACAGGGAAGGGAGTACTTCCCAAGGTCACTCAAGGAGTTAGGGATAACCCAACCCAGTAGGTTAGTTCCTAGCCCAGGGCTGGTGGGGTCTAAATGGGGGCAAGCAGAAAAGGCATTGTGGGGTGCTGTAGTCTGTGGCAGAGGCCCCGTCAGGAGTGAGGGGAACAAGAATAGTCAGGAAAGATCAAAGGGGGCTGGTGGTGACAACAGCAACAGCCTAATAACCCTGTTCCTGATGCCAATCGGGCCTGGCCCTCTCCTGCCTGGGGCACAGGCAAGCTTGCCATCGAGGCTCTGGAGCCTTACCATACCTCCACTCGTGCTGGGAGCCATTGTGTCTATTCCCTGTCCTCTGAGCAGAACTGGGGCTCAAGGAGTGAGGCCATGTTGCTATGTGACTGCAGTCTTTCCACACATGACCACCCCTACCTGCTGTCCTGATTCTCTTTGCCTTGAGCTCAGCAACTTCCCCTCCTCCCTCTTTGGGGCAGAGCTAAAGGCCTAGGCCTTAAAACCAAGATAAACCTCACAAACCAATGTCCCCTCCCCTCTTCAGGCCTAGCAGGAAACACAGCAGGGCTGCAGCGAGGAGCAAGAACTTTAATCAGGGACCCTTTCCTCCTGCACCCCGAGTACCTCTATGACCAAGGCCCAGCACCTCCCTGGCCTCAGTTTCTTCCTCTGAGTCAAAGGAGTGGCTCCAGTGTTCTGCAAGTTTGGGTTCTTAGTTTGGGGGTCATAAGAGTTTGAGGATATGATGAAAGCTACGAACTTTTTCCCAAGGAATATGGCTCCTTGCCATATATACAGCGTCACTTTTACTTTCAGGGGTATTGTGGAGTTCTAGAAGTCTGTGCCCTTTCTACACTTATACATAATGTTGTTGAATGCCAAGGGGCTAACCAAGGGAAATAAAAAACATGCCTATCCTCTCTCAGCTTGCTATCCCATAGGAAAGTTCTAATCCAATTCTGCATCTTAGTTGCTGTGTAGCCTTGATCAGGTCCCCCTCCCTCACTGGATACCTCTGAAGTAAATGCCTGCAGAGATGAACCGCTTACCTTTCGGGCCTGACTGAAGAGAAAACGCAGCAAGTCCTTGATGTTCTTGGTCTTGTCCCTCTGGAAGTGGACCACAGCCTGGGTAGGGCTAAAGCCCGTGGCCTGTGGAACCTCAGGCCAGCCCAGGTCCAGGTCTGGAGGGTCTACATCAGAGGCCATGGGAAAGTAGGTGCCTGAGGTGACTTCAGAGAGCAGGCTGAGGCGGTCAGGCCCTGAAGCCTCTGGGCCCTGGGGCTCGCTGAGCTCAGGACCTGTGCGTGCATGGCTGGTCATGTAGTCTATGTCCAGGGCGCTCAGGAAGGGCAGCTCCCGCTCCTCAGAGATGACCTGCAGGTAAGCAGCCTCACCCCGCTCCAGGAGGGCATCAGCTGCCAGCCTAGCTGCCTCACTGTGCTGCAGCACCAGTGGTGAGCTCTCCCGCCACCAGGGCCGCTTCAGTTCCTCCACCCGGCTCCGCAGGGGTCCTGCCATTCCCTGGGTGCCCCCAGGCCCGAGGCTTCTGAACATGCCTGGCTTCCTGGTTGTCTCACCTGCCGGCAGGCTCCATTGCCTGCACCCCAGTTGGCTGTAGCAGGAAGAAGATACCAGCAACACGCCTCTTGCTGGCCCTCCCAGTGTGAGGCAGGGCCCCCAACCTGTTGCCACCCTAAAGTCAGACCTATGCTCCGCCCCATTGCCCCCGGCTTCCGGAACCTGTCAGGTCAGCCCCACCTGTCTGCCTGTGTTGGGACTCGCCTGCCTGGGAAGCGTCAGTGCCAGGCTTTCAGTGCACACTGCTGCCTCCCTCCCCTCCCCATCCCAGCCACACCATCCCCTCCTACCAGGCTCCTAGCAAGCCTCCAAACCTGATCTTCTAGGGACCCATGGAGGTTGGAGATAGTCCAGAGGGGCTAAGCCTGCCAGGGACGCACAAGTATGCATATACTCTATGTGGTGAATGACTCAGGACACCCAGAGAAAAGACATAAACACACCAGTTGATATACTCACTGACTGACATATGTGCAGACATAGACCACAGGCTGACACATTTGGACCACACATTTTTTTTAAAAATAGTAATCTTGGGGCTGGGGATTTAGCTCAGCAGCATAAGCGCCTGCCTTGCAAGCAGGCAGTCGTGAGTTCGATCCCTGGTACCGATAAAAACGAAAAAGACAAAAAAAAATAGTAATCTTATTTTTATTTTTTAATTTTATTAGTACATGTTTGTGGTACGTAATGATTATATTCATTATGGAGAGGTGGTATGTGTATATAATATATTTTAATTCTTTTTACTTCCCCTTCCCCTCCCTTACCTGCTCCTTCCTTTTCTTGGTCAGGTCACACAGTTTGTTTTTGGTTTTGTTTGTTTTTTGAAACAAGGTCTCACTGTGTAGTTGAGGCTGGACTTGAACTTATTGTGTAGCCAAGCTAGCCTCAAATAGCAATCCTGCTATTTTGGCCTCCTAAGTGCTGGGATTACAGGCATGTATCACCACATTCAGGTTGAGACCACACATTTTGCCCAAACCCCCTTACATGAACTGACCCAAACCACCAATCTAGACACTGGCTATAACCTGAAACACAGCACTATGAGTACTGCATATCTTGGCCCACATGTACACAGGCTCCAAAATAACTGAATAGAGTGTCACACAAAACTGTCAAGGACAACACTGACCTGTCCCGCTGCCCAGGCCTTCTCCCACCATTGCCTTGCTACTCTTTACCACCATAGTCTTGGAGCCCACAGGCTTTTGCCCCCCTCGCTCCCACCCCGCCTCCAGACTCAGAGCCCATCCATCTTCCACAGACCTGAAATAGGAGCCCTCACCCTGGTCCCAACACTGGCCTGGAAGAGTTAAAACGCACACCTCCCAGACTCCACACAGCCTAACATTCTGAGCAAGAGGCTCTGACAAGGCTGAGGGCTGAGGTTTGCCATTGAACAAGTGCCCCAGCAAGCTGGGGGCAGTGGGTTGAGGCCCACCTGAGTCGCCTGTGCTAGAAGCCACATGTGCAGCACTTTGATTCCAGGGGGACTCTTGGCCTGGTAGGAGCCGGTCCTTGGCCTACCTTCCCTCCTCTAGGGCTGAACAGGTTAGAGTGCCAAGGGTTTCAGATATATCAGGAGGCAAGCAGGGCATACATATCTGCCCCAACAAGGGCCAGAGTCCCAGACGGTGCGTGTCTGTCCTCAGGACAGGGAGAGGCTTTGTGCAGGGAAGGAGTCAGCAAGTGGCAGCTACAGATGGTGGCCCCAGCCAGGCGCAAGTGCTCATTGTCTTTTTACAGGAGGGATGAGGTTAGATGAGGGTGCTAGGGAGGGCTGAGGCCCTAAAACCAAGTCTCACACCGTGTTCAGCCCTGACTGTGCTTGGTGGTTTATCTGGTCTGTGACAAGGTCCACAGCACAGTCTCTTCTGTGAGAACCCGGCTTTACCATGATGGGGGACTGGAGACATGGGAGAGCTATGAACCAGGAGCTAAAGGCCCCCACCCCATCCCATCCCATCCCAGGGGCAGAAACTGGAGCACCAGGCCCTCTCAGGAGGCCCTTCCCTGGGGGCAGAGAGGCTGTGTGAGTAGCAGGGAGTTGGGTAAACAAAGCCAGCCTGTGGGAGGGCGCTGAGCTGTGGAGCAGCAGAGCTGGCAGGGCCCTCATTAGGCCCTTATCTCCGGATTTGCTTGGAGGGGAAAAGGGGAGAACCAGGACCTTATCTGGGTTAGAGAAAGAGGGAAGGAGGCATGTTTGTGTGTGTGTCTGTTTATTTCTATTGTATATATTTCTATCTCATGGTATCTATTTTTGGCTCTGTATCTTGTTCATTATATAGCATTTTAACCATTTTTAGGCATCCTTTGGTGTCATTCAGTACATTCTTCAGTTCCAGGACTCTTTTTTCATCTTGTAAAGCTGAAACGTTACACCATGAAACAACTCACCGATTTTCCCTCCCTGGAATCTGGCAACCATCATTCCACTCCCTGCCCCTATGAATTTGGTTTCTCTAGGAACCTCCTGTAAATGGAATCATACAGCACTTTTCTTTTCATGTCTGGCTTATTTCATGTGGTCTCATTCATGTTGTGTGTTCTGCAGCTAACATTCCATGTGTTTGGGTACAGTTTGTGTGAAGTACTGGGGTCTGATGTGCTCTAGACAAGTGCCCTCTCACTTGTGGGTACTACAGCCATAGCCCCAGCCTTGTCTGTACTACATCCTGCATATCCACCCATTCACTTAGGGACTTGAGCTATTTTCACCTTTTGGCTACTGCAAATAACGTTAGTTGAATGTAGGTTAGTTGAATGCTCTCTGAGCAAATTTGGGTCTATATTTTTTTCCTGGCTTTTTTTCCCTCTATTTTTGTATACTTTCTTCCATGCCCACGTTTGTACTAAATTCCATTTTTGTAAGTACAAAATTCCAAGCCAGGCATGGTGGCACATGCCTGTAATCCTAGTACTCAGAGGCTGAGTCAGGAGGATTGCTGCGGGTTTGAGGCCACACTGGGTTACATAGTGAGTTCAAGGCCAGCCTGAACCACATAGCGAGACCCTGTGTCAAATAACAAATCTGGATATTTTTCAGCAGCCAGGCATGGTGGTGCATGCCTATAACCCTAGCACTTAGGAGGCTGAGGCAGGAGGGTTCCTGCAAGTTTGGGGCTAGTCTGGACTACACAGTAAGTTCAAGCTGAGTTCAGCCTGAACTATATAATGAAACCATCTCAAAAAACAAAAGCAAAAAAAAATCCATTTTGTTTGTAAGTAAAACATCACTGAATATTGGCAATTTCTTATGGTTTAACAAAATATACATCTACACATATCTACTTGTGCATGTACATATATGTATGTACTATCTGTGACTTTGTGCCTGTTTGCTGTCTTTGATATCTGGCCACATGCCAGTGTATGTCAGAGGTTGTCCTTGACTCTAAGCCTGGGCTTTGGTACTGGGAGCCAGTACAGGGAGCTGAATTGAAAGAGACAGAAATGGGAGGGCTGGGTCGAAGAGAAGGGTCCCAGGAATCCCTGGCAGCATGTCAATAATAGCATGGACCTCAGATCCAGCCCCCCTGCCCATGGGCTGGGTGCGTAAAGGGTCAGGAGAAGGAAGATAGGTGAATCCTGGCCTTGGGGTACTGGCCCAAGGGAATAGAAGCCACACAGGCAGACCCAAGCCCAGCCCCTGGCTGCAGCATGTGGTGCACAGGCCCCTTAATGACTGTTATTAAGAGGAAGGAAAATATTTTCCTGTTCAGGGTGTCGGGCGCCTGCCTGCCATTGCTCAGCCTTCCTGGGGGCCACTTACCTTGTCTGTTGTCTCTCTGAGCCAAGTGGCGTCTGGACAGCTGATTTGTGTGGGGGCGGTGGAAGCAGAGGCTGGCTGCAGCTGCCAGTGGCAGGCTGCTCTAATGCCACACTTTCGCTGTGGCACCTCTAGGTCAGGGGGAACAGAGTTCTAGTGGAAGGGCCACCAGTATGTGCCCAAATGCCTTGAAGCAAGTCAAAGCCACCTAGGAACTGGGTTGATAAGAGAGTAAGTGAGGAGCTGTCCCAGTGACTGGCTTGAATGAGGTAGTAAGGCCGAGGACAGTTCCAACCAGAGCTAGCTGGCAAGTGTGGTGTTAGGCTGGAGGAGGGCCAAGGTGGCCTGGAAGCCGCTGCCACCCTCTGAGGAGCCCTGAGGGCCTTGCTACAGATGACAGCACAGAGGTTGGGAAGATTCCAGAACACAACTTTAGGATATACTTAGGATGCAGCTCTTGGAGAGAATGGCCCAAAGTATAGTCTTGGCTTCCCAGGAGCAACCAATGGGGCAGCTCACTGTCCCGAGCACCACACATGTCCCCTATAGGTCACTCACCCATGAATTCTGAGTTGGTTTCCCCTGATTTCCCCAAGGCTGGGCCCACCCAGGGCTATAGTTTGCCACTGACCTGAGACACCTGGTTAGACAATGGTGAGCCAGACTGCTCTGAGTTACAAGGGCTTAATCCATAGAATGGGGCCAACAGCACCTCCTTCACTGGCTGTCTTGAGAAATGCACTAATGTGCGTCAAATGCTGACTGAGGGCAGCTGAGCAGCTCGGTTCATGCTGAACTGCAGAGCTTTTCAGATGTGAAAGACAAGGGCTCAGTGAAGGCCTGAATACAGATGAAGCAGGAACCACAAGAGCTCCTGCTGCTCAGTCCCTTGCTCCTGCCAGACCATGGCTGGCCCTGAAGGCCAAGGCACCCATTGGGCCATGTCAATGGAGAGCAGCTGGTCATCCCCCAACTGCCTCTGGGATCTTGTCACTTATTCTACCCAGCTCACAGGAAGCATGACTCTGTCTCCCTCTGTGTATCCCTCTCTAGTCTGAGAGAGGCAGCTGTGACTGGGTAATGGCACGACCCACCTGTATCCTTCCCACCACCATCCACTTCATCCCATCCGATCTAATGGCAGAAGACTTGTTTCCATAATAGGAGAAAACCCCACTCTACTCTCCAGGATGGGACTCATGAAAGGGACAGTCCCTCTTCTGCATCCTCATCCTCCATCTCCATTACCAAGGGAAGGGGAATGATTGATGATTTGTCTGATTGGTGGATTAGGGAAGAAGCAGGCTGAGCTCACTTGCTCTCTCTGTCACTGATTCTGCTATATGCAAGGACAGCACATTCTCCATCCACATCTATGTGGTAAACTTGAAGAGAGGATCCTGCATTTGTAAACCAGAGGTCTGTCCTTGCATGGCAGGGCAGGATGTTTGGTTCTGAAAGGAGAACAGCAAGTTCACTTGGTCAGTGAGTGGAAGCTGTGTTCTTCAGATAGCTTTGTCAGTAATATTGGCAAAGCCATCACATTCACTGTTCTGTCATTGTGGTGCTAGGAATTGTACCCAGGATTTTGTGCATGCTAAGCAAGCACTCTACCACTCAGCTATGTCCCCAGCCCAAAGCTGCTGCTTTTGATGTCCATCTGTCTCTCGTGTTTTCAGTCTGTTCTCAACTTGAGAGGGGAACATAAGAGATATTATCCACTGACCCCGAACCCCCCCCTTTTTTTTTGTATTTTTACCAGTACCAGGGATCGAACTCATGACTGCCTGCTTGCAAGGCAGGCACTTATGCCGCTGAGCTAAATCCCCAGCCCCTGAACCCTTATTTTTATAGCTAACTCTCCTTGCCCATCTTGTTCCCCCTCCATCTAACCAGCCCACCCACCCAACATAGATTTAATGCCCACTTTACCCCAGCACTGAGCTCAAAGATGAGTAAGAGTTCATCTCTGCCCTGGAGGAACTCAGTTTAGGCTGTGAAGACAGACTCATAAATAATTACAAACCACGAACCAAAGTATAAACTAAGTGCTTGGAGTGTAGAGCTCATGACCCATTCTAGAACCTTAGAGGAACCATGTCTCCACCCAGACCCCTCAAAGGAGTACAGCCCTTGGAAGGCTCTCAGCGGGGGCCTGAGGTGAAAGAGCTTTTCTGGATGCAGGAAGAGGAAAAGAGAGAAAGGGAAGCTGGTTGGCTGATAGGCTAGGATAATGGAACCAGGACCAGGGCCTCTCTGGGGTCAGTTTGCCACCATATGAGGATGACCAGGCAGGTTTCCAAGTGCCTTTTGGCACTAACACTGTAGTCTGTCACTGCTGCCATAACAGGTCGGTGCTTGGACACTATTCCTTGAGATGCTCCATCAGGGTTTGCACGTTGTCATCTGGGCAGAGTCTGGGTTCCAGACTCAGCAACATGGTGCCTGAGAGGTCTCCAGAAGCCACAGAAAGCCTGTGGTAGGAGGTTAGCACCAGGGCAGCAGTGAGTAGGGAGACAGAGTCTCAGCCAGGAGCCTGAGGCCTGTCCTATCCCTAAGACCAAATCTCAGGGTTCTTCTGGAAGCTCTCCCTGACCCCATTCTTCATTCCTGGTCTCCTCTCCAGATTCCACCTTTTGCGTGGCTTCTGCTCTTCCTACCACCTCCTGTCAGTGCTCTTGCTTCTGAGCCCTGTTGCTGACCTCGCCTGGCCTCTGGGAAATCATCCAGCCTCAGGATTGCATGTGTCCTTCTGATACTCAAGCAGAGCCAGTGTCCTCATCCCAGTCCCAATTACCCCATGCCCTTGCTCTCCCAAGACATCTCCACTGCCCAAAGTCCACCTTCTCCCAGCCTGGCTCCTCACACAGAAGCTTGAGGTGTATCCAAAGCAGTGGGGTCCTCAGACTTGCTTCTGCTCAGGGTCACCTGTAGCAGCAAGCAGTATCTTCTCAGCGCACCTGTTTCCTTATGGCGTGATGGGTAGAGCTCCCTGCTGACTTGCAGGAGGCAGTATGATTTAGGGAACAAGCAGGGGTTCTGGGGTCACACAATGTAGGGTGGCAGCACTCTCTAATAATTTGCTAGGCCTCTCTGGCCCTTTTTTTTCCTCACTTGTGGTAGAGGTGATGATAACACCTATTTTATAGGGCTGTGGTGAGAAAACACATTTAAAATATTTGTAAATTACAAAAAAAAAAAAAGCCATCTTTCAGTTGGTGATCAGCAGTCTAGGTTTTCTGATGTAATTATTTTCCCTCACAATATTTGTATCTTTTTTTTTTTTGTCTTTTTCTTTTTTATCAGTACTGAGGATTGAACTTATGCCGCTGAGCTAAATCCCCAGCCCCTTGTATCTTATCTTTTAAAAAGTTTTTTGTTTTGTTTCTTAAGACAGGGTCTCACTATGTAGCCCAAACTGGCCTTAAAGTCTCAGTAATCCTCCTGCCTCAGCCTCCTGAGTGCTGGGATTACAGGCATGCACCATCATGCCTGGCTTCCAATTTTGTTTTACTAGTTTCCTTCTGTGTTATTTGCTGTGATCTTTTCTGAAGTTTAGAGGTTAAATGCTTGACAAAATGATTTGTAAAGAGAAGTGTCCTTGGGAACAAGATACCATGCCCTTTACCTGTTTTGTGAAACAGTTTACTTTAGAAAGATATTTAGCTGGAGCTTTGGCTTTGGGCCCCATACAGAGGTCAAAGGAGGAGCTTAATACTTTAGCATTACTTTTTTCTTTCGGGATGCTGGGGCTTGCATATGAGTGTTGTCAAGTCTATTTATGAGACAGGGTCTCCTTAAATTGCCCAAACTTGTGATCTTTATGCCTCAGCCTCCTGCATAGCTAGGATTTTAGGCATGTGCCACTATACCCGACTTAGTATTGCAAAAATAAGCTGAATTGTAGGTCAGTTGGAGAAAGCCAAAAGCCTTTTCTGTTGGGTTTATCCTGATAACCAGTGATAATTTTCTCTCATTTAACAAAGTAGACACAGATGCTGACTGTGAGCCAAGCACTCTGCTAGACACTGGAAAAATAAAGCTGACCCACATGGTATTTGCTCTGCGGGCAGCAGTCCAAGGTACAGTATAGGAGGTAGGCATGTGGAAACGTGGCAAGGAGTGCAGAGTGACCAGAGTAGTGCACTGTAAGGAGTACCATGGACAGCGTGGCCTAAGATGGGGACAAAGGAGTGTCTGGAGGAAGCATGGGATTTCTTTAGTCAGCAGCACAAGGCATGCAGTCCACGTAAAGGACAAGCAGTGTGATCCCTTCAGGTAACCCTATGGGGCTTCAGTTTGATTGGGGAAGAAGTGGGTTAGAGCGCCATAAAAATAGGCTGGGATATCAGCGGCATAAGCGGCAACTGCGGCTGGCAAGTGCAAGGCTGTTCCATCCTAGGTACAAAAAAAAAAAAAAAAGTTGAGATAGAAACAAGAGAGAAGAGCCTATAGACCAAGGACCCCAGGTTTTATCTTAAAAGGGACAGGGATTTGTGGGGCCAGGGAAGGATGCTGACAGCCAGGAAGTGAAGGCTTTGAGACGTCACAGATGTAGCAGATCCCATTTGGCTGATTCAAATTCAGCTCTACAAGTTGCTGTATTTGATGATTGCTGAATCCTCTGCAGGCAGGGACCATCTATCTGCTGCTGGGGGAATCCATCCAGGGCCTGCCTGAACACAGGCCAATGTGGAAGTTAAGCAGAGCAGTGAAGTTTTGGACCAGGGCTGGCCCAGATGATTTTGAACATTCCTTGCAAATCTGAAGTTCCAGGATTCTAAAAGCAAGCCTGGTAACTAAACTGGCGCTCTGGCCTAGGATCCGTGACTGGGGAGCTGCCCTGGGCAGCAAATGGGTTAATGCTCACATAACTTTTATATATGAATTAATGTGCAGAGCTGGGAGCCAAAATCTGTTCCATTAATTTTTCCATCCATTCCAGGAGCAGTTAGGTACACACAGTAAAGTTTATTTTGGTGCATGGTATACTTCACTCCATTAAAAATAAATTAATCAGCAAATTCCTGCCTGGCTTGGCTCTGGTTTATGTAAATAGTGCCCAGCTGTAATGAGTTACAAGGTGTTATTATCTCACATACACAGAGGAGGCTTCACTCTAGAGCTCTGCTTGCAACAAAAGCATCTTAAATAAACTGAGAGAAGGTGGTTTGATTTGTAATGTTTTCACAGAAGTGGGATATACCTCACCCGTATGGAGTTTCTTTATATGACTCATTTTATAGTGAGTTCAATGAAGGAAGTCTGATAGGGGAGGGAGGGGCAAAGTGGTTCCCTGCCCCCCTTATTTCAATTTAAGAAAACCCCCTAAGAGACAACCCACACTCCAAGGAAGGAGGGAACTGGTCCTCCAGTGCTTCAACCAGGTGGCTCTGCAGCATGTTCTCCGGAAGCTGGGAAGTGGACATGGGGCTAGGACCTGGGACAGTGTAACTAGGCAGGGAGGAATGCTGTTTTTGCCCCAGCACCTCATGTAAGGGGAGGCCAAGAAAGAAAAGGTAGCATGTTCCTCACCCAATTCACTGGGGAGTAACAAAACGACCTTTGTTCTTGAGGGTTCTAAGTGATTAGGATACCACAAGCCCTTTGGACATCAGAGGCCTCCTGGGTACCAGAGGGTGGGCCTGGCAGGCCATGCCTTTGCCAGACATCGACAAATCTCATAAACTGAAGGCAAAAGCAGCAGCAGAGACCCTGAGCTTTCCCCTTTCTCTGTCTCTGAGCTGGGAAGTACCCCTTAATTTATGGCAGTCATGATCTCACATAGATTTCTTAAAAGACTAGAATAAAGAAAAAACCATGGTAGACAGAAATCTGCTTCTTTTAATGGCCAATTCAACCCCACGGCTCAAAGCCAGGGGACAGAGTGAGGCTACCCATCTTGACTTGGCAGCATTACAAACAGCTCCTAGACCACAGCAGGCCCTTGGGGGAGGGTGTGTCCCCTTTCTACCCCTCCATCCTTTCCTGTAGGAAAGGCTGCTACAGGGATTTAGGGAGCATGTGTTAGGGAGCTTTTACTTGGGGCTCCTTTGTTGTTTTTGTTGTTACTGTTTTTGTAGGACTGGGGGATGAACCATGGCTTAGTGCAAAGGGCATGGGCTTTTGCACTAAGCTATATCCCCAGCCCTTTTCCTGTTTTTTATTTTGAGACAGGGTCTCACTGACTGGGCTGGAACTTGCAATCTTCTTGCCTCAGCCTCCCAGAGTGCTGGGAATACAGTGTGCATCCCCACGACCAGCTTTGGGGGCTCCTTTTGAGGGAGACAACATCTCAGAAGAGCTAAAGGTTTTGCCAGCATTATACCCCCACCAGATCAGACTCCTGGGCACGTTAAGAGGAAAATCAACAAATGGGCCAGGTATTTGACAGATGCTGTTCACAGGTCAGTTTGGGCCACTTTCTGTGGGGGTCCTGGGCCAAACAAGCACTTCTTTTGCTGTAGTTCCTCAAAGCCTGGAGGGACCAGTCAGTCCTTCAAAGACCTTCATCATTGTAAGTTGGAGTATTGGGCTTCAAGATGCTCTGAGGATTCTTCTCCACCAGAGGGCGCCAGCTCACTTCTCCTGTCAGAAGCAGATCCTCGCCATTCATGGAGTCCAGGTACTGCATCTGCAGGAATCACGAAAAGGAAGGGGTAACAAACATTCTAGGTGACAAAAAGAACCAGCTTCCCCAGAAAGAGGAAGTAAAAGGGAGCTGCAGAGCTTCTGACCATTTAGCTCTGATCTCCAGGTCATTTTATTCAGGAGATCTAGGGGAACAGTCACTAAGGAGGTTCACTGGGAAGGTTTTAGGGAATTCCCTGGGACACATCTGAACGGTGATACACACTCAAGGTCAGTCTCTCTCCTCTGGTTACGTCCTTCCTACAGAGTTCCTGCAGGCCAGAAAGTCAGAGCTGGTGACTTACAGAAGTCATCCTGTCCACCCCCATCCAATGCTGCTGGGAGAAAGAATCCCAACTCTGTCCCTTCCTAGTTATCCCAGGTGACCACTTCCTTCACTGAGATCTAGACTCCTTCACCTGATAGGATTGAAATATGTGCCTCATGGAACTCAGAAAAAGATTAAACAAGGCACATGTACCGTGGTGGGTGTCACCCAAATGAGTTTTCCCTAACATGGATATCCACTGTCCTTCAGGAGGCCCTGATGCTGGCCAGTGGGTCCAGCCTCCCTGCTCTAGGACAACTCTGTTGTTGAGGTGGTCATCATCCTAGAGATGCCCCTGCCATTCGCCTATGACTGTCACCAGCCTTGGTGTTCCCACTGGAACCAGAAGGACAATAGCCACATACTGCTGCTCACCACAGCTGAGAACAATCATATTCCTTCCGGGCCTTCTACCATTTCTGCCCCCAATCAGTTCAGCACGGAGATGGTGAGCTCCAGATTCCACTACCCAGGGCAGTGGTAGGCCTCTGACCGCTCAGGCCTGCCCAGAAATCTAAGTGCACAGCCCTCCCTGTGGAGAGGGGACACTGTGAATAGAGACAAATGGGAGGAGGTCCCCCAGAAAGCATTTAAAGCCAGGTGTGGTGGTGCATGCCTGTAATCCCAGCACTCAGGAGGCTTAAGCAGAAGAATCACTGCAAGTTTGAGACCAGCCTGGGCTACAAAGTGAGTTCAAGGCCAGCCTGAACTGCATAGTGAAACCTTCTCTCAAAAAGATAAAATAAAATAAAATAAAATATAAAAAAAGATAGAGAAGGGGGTCTCAGGAGATGAAGGCAGTAGTTTTGGGAGGATTTCCCAGGCCACCTGCTCGTATGGTGGACAGGAGGTGAGAAAGGCTTTCAAGTGCACAGGTCACATTTCCAGTGAAAACTAGACCAGAGCAGGAGGTGGCACTGGACCTCAGAAGATGAGGCTCCCTCAGGGAAGATGGAAGGCAGACCAAGGGCTTCACCTTAGGTCTTGGGTCAGCCCCTTCCTCTAAGAACTAATCACACTTATTGCTCCATCTTCAGACTGCTGGCCCCTGAAATCAATCCCAGGGTCTCACACAGACAGATCTAGAATCCCATGTCTCGCATCTCTTCAGGGCAAGAACACAGAAACCCATCTCCCTCCCCAGCAACTTACCCTAACACCACCATTCTGCCCAATTCCTTGACTGCAAACCTCGACTCAGCCTGGGAGTGGTTATCATGCAGCACTAAGCATAGGATCTTCCCTGATCCACTCAGCGGGACCCAATTCTCCCAGCTTTGCCCAGTGTCTACCTTCCTCTGAGGCTGGCTATGCGCCAACTGCTTCCTTGATGCAAGACTTCCAGGGCTGCATCGATCTCTGCTCTCCCAGCACAGGGCTGGGTAGAGCAGGTCTGCTGATGGCACTGGGTGCCCAGTAAAGCTCCCTGCTTTCCTAAAAGCTTCACCATTGTTTGCTTGGCTTTCACCACTGTCATATGAGTCTTATAGAGACATTAATTATGGCAAGTTCTTCCTTTTGAGACCCTGGAGGGTACCCCGCTGTGTCCTGTTGTGGCCTCTGGCACAAGGCCACTATAGCAGATGGAAAAGTTGGGCAGGTCTTTGAGAAAACAGTATTTGATTTGCCAACTGCTACTCTGTCTGAGGGCGAGTCCTGTCAACAGTGTGAGTCTCAGAATTCTCTGTGGGTGGGGCTCTCTGGCTGCAGTAACTTCTCCTGGCTCTTGACAGATTTGAAGAATGGTCAAACAGAAGTCCTGGCTTCTGGGCCTTTCTACCGACTAGATCTAAAGAGCCTCAACTGGACAAATCTGCAGCAATGAATTAGTCAGTCCTATTGGCCCTGGCTGCTCAAGATCTGGGGTCTGGCTTTTTTTCTACTTTTTGGAGGCTTGAAGGTCATTGATACAGGTGAACAAGAGACTTAACTGTGGAGTGAGGGCCCTTCTGCCCTACAGGCCAGACCTAGGAAGTGAAGGTGTGACTCACAGACAGCCCCAGCTGGTGAGCTAGTCTGCAGCAGCTGAGGTCTCTAGTGTTACATGAATCACCCAGCTTGGGGTCCAAGGCCAGTAGTGGAGGCTGACTCACTGGGAGACCCTGGAAAAGGGTCTGTATTTCTTTTCCCTGCTCCTCAGCCCAGCCATCTAGAAAGTATGAGTTTCCTATTCACATAGGATCTCGGGACAGGGAGATCCAGGAGTTAATTCTCCATGGGTTTGAGAAAGCTCTGTGGATAAGCAGTCCATGAAGGAGAGCTCCTCCTAGAAGCCTTAGCATCAGGGAGCCCTGGGGTACACGTAAAGGGGTAAGGACCTGAGTAGGTGCCACTTGACTGTGGAGAGTGGCCGGTGGGTAGAGGCTGAGTGTGTCTGTTCAGTGCTGCTGCAGCCCCGTCCTACTAGATGTCAGGAACACGGAGTAAGTCCTGGGACTCTAAGTGGGTACAGAAGGGCTGACTATGCCCATCTTCCAGCACTCCAAGGTCACACAGTAGATAATGAAATGTGTGGTAAAGAATGGCTAGGACTTTCTGAAAGCCAGAGGCTACTTGGTGCCCTCTCCTATCCCCATGTGCTGGAACCCGGTCTGGTTCATAGCTGGACACACAGAAGGACGCATTCTTCACTGGTACCAGCCACTAATGGAAGTGGTCAGCATTCCCTCAGCCTGGCCTCTGCTAACTTGACTTCCTACAGCCCCGGAAGTCCAGCCCACACAGTGCTTGGGAGATCTGCTTTCCATAAGACTTTGTGTGTGAGCCGGGGGGCCTCTTACCTGTTTCCTCACATATTCTACCAGCAACTCAAGCTGTCGAGGGTCTTCACATTTCTGGTTGAAGAAGGTCCTCCAGAGGGCAGCAGCCAGCCCGTGATCATCTGAAAGGATCCCCTGGAACATAAAGTATAAAAACTGGTCTACCAGGGAATATCATCAAGGCATGAGACAAACAGCGAAAATGTGGTCATGAGAGGAAAGAACTGGCTAAAACTGCCTGTATTCCAATACCCCAGGCTGAGGTAGGATGATCACAAGTTCAAATCTAATCCTTTTTCCCCCCAACCTTGATCCCCCTAATCTTGACAACTTAGTGACTCAGACTGTTTCAAATAATAATAATAGCAATAATAATAATAAATAAACACAAGCTGGGAATGTAGCTTAGTGTGGTGGCCTCAAGTCAATCTATAGTACTGTTAAACAAACAGACAGACAAAACAAAAAAATCCCCCAAACACAAAAAACCCAGCTTAGAAGGACCTCAAAGGTACTAAGACAGTTACATGTACAGCTGGAAGGGGTTTTCCAGGAATGTGTGATCCAATTCCTTTGTTTTTTGTCGGGGAGAGTATAGAGATAAGGTCATGCTTTATAGCCCAGGTTGGACTTGAACTTATGGCAGTTCTCTTGCCTCAGCTTCCAGAATGCTGGGATTACAGGCATGGGTCACCGTGCCTGGCTGACACCTTTACTTTATTCAGAGAAGAGAACATGGACCCAGAAGGGCCAAGTCACGGCTGAGGTGATGCAGAAGCTGGGACTAAGGCATGGGGTTTCCTCTTCTCTACTGCACTGCACCTGGCCCAGGCAATGTCTGAGGGGCAAGGAAAAGCATTGGAATAGCAGTGCCTCTGCTGCTGTCCACAGGGCGTGGCAGTACCCCGAGTGTATGCTTTCCCAGCAATGGAGCTGGGTGTGGACTGCTCCCTCTCACCTGGTTCACAGGCACCTATCTGCAAGGCAGCAGGCTCCTTGGGAAGGGGAATCAGTTGCTTTTCTTTCACCATTGGCAGTCTGGCCAATCATAAAGGTAACACGCTGCTCAGCAGGATCAGCAAGGGCCACAGAAGGCCACACAGGACAGTGTTCAGAGCTTACACATGCACCTGCCTGACACAGCCTCTCCTGACATAGGTAACACTTCTGGGAAGTCGGAACATCACAGAGACTAATTAGAGCCATCTTCTAGCTCAGGCCAGTAGGGGAGGGAGGAATGGGAGCAACTGAAGGGAAAGGCCTCAAGAATCTGCTCTGTCTGGGCGCCAAGGTAGTGTGTGGAACCAACGTGCTGACTGGGGAACTCAGAAGGTTGGATCAAGTCCTGGTACTGTCATTGCCACATTTAATCGCAGTGGCGAAACCTGAGTCTCAGACATCTTAGCTATTAGAAAGAGATGAAAGTACTTGTTTACCTACAGCATCCTTGAATTATGAAAATAAGACAATGTGAGCTGGGGGTGAGGTGAGTGGTAGAAAGTTTGCCTAGTACAAGCAAGGCCCTATGTTTATCCCTCCTACCACCAAAAAAAAAAAAAAAAAGGTATGAAGGTGCTTTAAAATGTAATATCTTGGCTACAAGGACTTGGAGCATACCTTGGCAGGCAGCTATAGATACAGAAAGACACGAGAGTGGTATCTGGAGCCAGACAGCTTGAGTTCAAATGCCAGCTCTATCACTTAATGTTATATGGTCTTTGAAAAGCCACTAGCCTTCCAGCGCTTGTTTTTCATCAGTTTAACAAACAAAATAATCCCACTCCACAGGGTTGTTAAAAGATAATGGTTATGCAAGGCTCCTTCAATGCTACGAAGATACAGGAGTATTTATCCTGCACATGTCGTGGTCCGGGCTCTTGGGTTCTGTGACCGACCGCTAAGGCCTGCTGCCAGGAAGGGCCATAACAGGGTGGGAGCTGACAGTTTGGCAGGAAAGCATTCCACTTGCTCCGGATGTCCTCTGCTAAATACTTGCACAGTCCTACAGCTGAAGACTGTCCTGCATCATGGCTGAGTCAGGAAAACACTGCCTCTCCTGACAGATGGCAAGGGCCAAGGACAAGCTCAGGCATGTCACCATTCTCCACTCTAACACAAGAACCTGCCAGGGTCTGAAGTGCCCTGGGCGCAGGCTGGATGCTGCTGGGAACAACCCACATGTGGGAAATGAGAAGCACCAGAAGTGGTAATGGGTACCAAGGGGACCTAAAGAATGAGCAGAGCCAAAGATAAAAAAGCCTTCTCTAAACAAGTAGCCTCAGTGGTGGGTGAGATGGCTGAGATGGGATAAACCATAAGCAGGAGCTCCAGAACAGTCTGATCCAACAGTGCTAATGACTGCCTGCTCACACAGTTGGCTCTCAAGGACTGCATACAGCACAGATATTAACTGTGTCTGAAAGACAAGTAAGGAGGTTCAGAGGTTAGCGTGCCAACTGTAACAGAAGGAAGACCAGTCTGTACCGCTGAGGTCAGAGGGTGGCAAGTGCCTAGCCTCCATGGATACAATGCACTCCCTGGCTCACTAGGTGAGTACACTGAAAATGACCAAATCCAGTGGCAGCCTTCTTTCTACCAGACTGCTGCTAACTCAGTGGAAACTAATGGGAGGCTGGTCTAAGGATGCAAATTTCAAAGTAAGAAGGTAGAAAAAGAAAGGGGTTACATGGAAGCCAAACATGAGGCTGCACAACAATTCTCCCACAGGCAACAGGAGATGAAGATGAAGAGGACATGTAAAGATGGCAACAGCTCGCAGAAGACCCCAAATTCCATGGAGCAATTTGAACCTCATGAAACAGAAAAACTGGAAGGCTCCAAAAGTGTCCAGGAAGGGAAAACAATCCAAGCAAGAGTGTAACAGAAGGGTGCTTCCTTCGAGAACTTCCTGACTTCCTGTGATAGGAGGATGTTCTGTGTTTGTGCAGTCCAACACAGAGGCCTCTGCCACATGCAGTGACTGAGTACCTGAATTGTGATCACCAGAAATGGGAAACTGATTTTTAAATTTTACCTAATTGAAGTAAAAATAACTGCATGTAGCTAGTAATGGATACCTCGAGAACCTTGTAATTCCAAAAGCGGTCTGCAGAATACAGAATCAGACCTGTTGGTTTCCTTAAAATTTAAGAAAAATTGTTCTGGAAATATATATTTAAATTCTCTGGGATCTTTTAAATTACAGATGCCTACCCACACCAATTCAATCAGAATTTTTGGGGCACAGGACCAAAGTAGTGGTATTTCTAAAAACTGTCCCATGCAAATAGCATATTCCCCAAACTTCCCTCACTGGAGGGTTACCTGGGGTGCTTACTGAAGCATCAGGCAGAACTGCTGCTGAATGGGGAATTTCAGAGGTGCTCGGGGAGTAAATGAAAAGCACTCCAAGTGACTCTTGTGATGGGCAACACTCAGGTCAAATGGCTCTGCCAGTACAGACCAGGATGGGGGTCAGGGAGCAGACACAATTCAGTACCTCATTATCAATCCTCATGAAAGAGTCAACTGAGCCCAGTCACTTGCAATGGAGACCACAAATGCTAGCAGAGAGTTGTATTTTTTTTAGTGCTAAGCTTCATTCTTTTATATACTGTAAGGTTTCTAAAATCAGAATGTAATCAGTAAACCTGTCAGATTCATTGATATATTCCCAATGTAAAGACCATAACATGGATAAACCCTGATGAGATCATGCCAGTCACAAAAGAACAAATACCATACCATTCTACTTATATGAGGTTCCTAGGGTAGGCAAATTTATAGAGACTCAGAGTAAAATGATGGTTGTCAGGGGCTGGGGAAAGGAGGGCATGGGGAGTTAATGTTCAAGGGGCACAAATTTCAGTTTGGGAAGATGTAAAAGTTCTAAGATGGATGGTATAAATAGTTGTATAACTATATACACACACATATGTATATGTGTATATATATATATGACTTTTTAAAATACCTACTTGTAGTACACAGAGATTTATTTCACTGTAGAAGACTGGTACATGTACAATAACACATTTCAATTTTCTTCTTTTTCCTCCTCTACCTTCTTTTATTTTTCTAGCATTGGTCTCATTTACTTATAAGACCATATAAAGTTAATTATCATATGTACATATTGAAAACCAGACTAATAGCCAAAGAACATATAAAACATGTAAGGTCAGGCATGGTGGCACATACCTACAACAGGAATATATTTAATGAGCTGTATACCTAAAAATAGTTAAAACTAGAGCTAGATATACACCTGTGATCCTAGCACTCAAGGGGCTGAGGCAGCGGGATTGCCATGAGTTTGAGGCCAGCCTGGGCTTCATAGGAATTTCAAGCCTAGAATGAAGTACATAATAAGACCCTGACTCAAAAAAAAAGTGTGTATGTATATATATATACACATATATATAATTTTATATAAATAATATATACATACATAAAATTAATCAGTTTAACTGTTTTTCATTGTGTTATTTTTGTTTTTATTTTGGAGACAGGGTCTTGCTATATAGATCAGACTGGTCTTGAAATCTCTATATAGCCTGGGTTGCCTCGAACTCACTGCAATCCTTTTGCCTCAGCCTCCCAAGTGCTGAGATCACAGGTGTGTGCCACCATACCCAGCTGTTATATACTTGCTTTACAATACAAAAGGTGAGATAACCTATATGTTCCGAAGTGGAAGAATTCCTAGCACACACCGTTCAGTGAACAAAAAGCAAGTCAAAGAAAGGTGTATCTATAGCACAACTCCCATTTGCATAATGGGGGAAAAAACTCAGATACATGTCTATGCGCAGATAACATCTGGAAGGACATCCAATGAACTACGAATTAAGTTGTCTTCTGGGGCAGGAAATAGAGCAGAAAAGAAAATGGGCCTTCTATTTTTCTCCTCCCCTCCCCTCCCTCTATTCCCCGCTCTCCTCTCTCTCCTTTCCCCAACCCTTCGTTCTTTCTTTTCAGTGCTGCAGATCAGCACCTCACACGAGCTAAGCAAGCATTCTACTAGTCAGCTATACCCCAGCCCTGGGCCTTCTATTTTCTATTGCGACTGTTTGTATAGTTTCATGAAATTTTAAAATGAGTATGTATTGATTTTATAATTAAAGCCAAAAATATGTATAATTTGTTTGGCAGATTCTGGTATTTACACATGAAAGTCTTTCTGGGAGCAGCTGGGGCTGGGACAGTGATTCACCTTTGTCCTTCCACCCTGTACCTGACAGCCACCCAACAAATGCCGACTTGTTGAGTGATCTTATGTGGTGCTCTCTTTTCCAAATACTAGCGAACCAGTCAGTGAAAATTGAGAAGTAGACATTGAGCTATAATGTATATCATGTACAGTAAAGATGGTCATGGAAGCTTCTTTTAGATGTTGTCATCAAAAGCCTTTCTTGGAAGAGGCCACTGTTATGGCTGAGGCTTGGCAAACGATCTTACCTCATCATATCCCAAGATTGCTGCATAGAAACTGTTTGTCATGAGGATCATGTTCTTCTTCAGGATGTAGGGATTAACCTGCAAAAACAAAAGTATTAAAGGAAGGAAAAACCAAAAAACTATGCTGTTTGGCTCTGAGCTGTCACAGATTGTTAAAAGAACAAAGCAAAAAACTCTTACAAGTCAAACTGCCAGTCCATTCCCAGTTCCCACATCTGTCAAGATTCTTACTGATTTGCCAACTTCTTTTAGGTTTCTGTCCCAAACTACACAAAGCCGTCAGTTTAATAAACTGATCTCCAGCTACATGTCTGGTTTTGTGCCGGATGCCATGAACACAAAGCATAATAAACAGTATCTTGGTCAAAGGAGTCCACAGTCTAGTATGGGAAAATAGGCTTTTAAACAAATTGCTGCAGGCTGGGCATGGTGGTGGATGCCTGCAATCCCAGCAGTCTGGGAGGCTGAGGCAGAAAGATCCCGAATTCAAGCCCAGCCTGTGGCAATGTGGTGACTTAGTGAGACCTTGTCTCAAATAAAGAAAAACAGAGGCTGTGAGGATATAGCTCAATGAGAAGGCCCTATATTCAATCCCCAGGACTACATTAAACAAGCAAACACTCCAGAGGAGGAGAAGCTGAGGAGAGAGCATCTGAGGCTGAGGGAAGGAGGGGGGCGGAGGTGGGGCTGGAAAAGGATGTTTGGGGAATGCTGGGGGTGTGAAAGCCCAGGACCACTGGGAAGGTATGTGGACATCAGGTTGGCAAAGGTCTCAAGGGCGGCTCCAAAGAGCTTGTCACACTGAAAGAAAAAAAGAAGGAAGCTGTCAGAAGTGAGAAGACAAGGGAGAAGGGCAGGACAGTGAGACGCTGAAGAGAAGGGCGGGCCTCTGAAGCTGTGGAGAGCAGGGAAGAATGAGAGGGGCAACTCAGAGGGAGGGAGGCAGACTGCATGCCGAGGTGACCTTAGAAACTGGGTTCCTGTGAGAACTGGAAACCCTGGTAGACCCGTCTTAGAGAACGGCCAGGAACACCTTCAGAGCCTGAAGTATGGTCCACTGGATATCTTCAACAGGGTGAAAATCTGCCCTGCAGCATAGTACCATAGACTTGAGGGCATGATCCATGGTTTAGTCTTCTCTGGGATCCCAGCTGAAAGCCCAGGGCAGTACATAGCACAGAGTAAGTAAGGACTCACTGACAATTATTTAACCTGACAGGTTTTAGAAACTGCCCTACATTAACAGGAAGTTTCTATGGAGAATAAGATTCATGTTTAACATCCCTCTCGAAAACCACACCCACCATCATTTACATTTACTGAGCACCTGCAATAGGTCAGGTGCTTTATGAACATCATTTTCTCTAACCCACAGCAGAACTCAGAGAGGGACACATTACAGTCAGCTGACTGAGAGACTCGAGAGGTGAAGTGATTTACCCTCAATCACACAGCAAAATAGTGATAAGCTGAAATGAGCATCCAGGTCATTCTGAACCCAAAGTCCATGTTCCTTACATACCACAGGTTCCTGCACGACACAGGATAATTTTACCTGAGATTATAACTTAAAGACTAAGCAACTTTATCTTGTGATTTCTGAAGAAGAACAGAAATAGGAAAAGGATTTAGAGTTCAAGTCACAGTTCTTCTAGGTAGATCGAGATGTTATCAAGCAAATCCCCTCTTTGAGTCTATTTTGCTGGCTTTTAAAGACCTCAAACATAAAAGCTGTCTTCAAGAGCCAGTAAGCGAGTATGTACTCTCTCATTAATTTAACAACATAGGCTGAAGCCTTGCTAAACTGCACAGGGCTCTGCAAATGCAAGGAATTATGAGTAATACCTTTTGGTTTGTTTATATAAAACTAAAACCAGTTCCAATACTTTATAGTCATGGATAATTTTCAAAAATGAAGACAGAATTGTGAAGCTCAAGTCTGGAAAATATGAAATTGGTGGTAGCTGGGAGGGCAAACCATGACCTTACCTACCCAACTTCAACCTGGACCACATGAGCCTTCTCTCTCCATGCTTTCACATCTCCCCCAGGTACAAAACATGGCTGACAAGAGCTACGGACCTGGCCCTCCCACCCATCTGAGAGCTAATCAAGGGTCACAGGAACTATGGCTGATTAATCTCAGCACTCCAACACCTGAGCCAGGGCCTGGCCTAAGGCAGGGGTTAGGACAGGCATTCTAACTGGATCCTTCCAAGGGCACCATTCATAGCACATGTCCAATGACACCACCTGTCAAATAAGCCAAAGGAAGTTTATTACTTCTGTCATGTGAGACTTCAACACAGACCTGTTGGTAACCATTTTGAGGGTTTCTCTACTCCCACACCAGCTATTCTCTAACTTTAAGAAGGACTGGAGCCACAGAGATCACTATTAGCACATTAATTTATAATCAGTTCTTGCTTTCCAGCAAGGCCCAAGTATGAACAAATTCATTTTGTCCTCTTGGATACCCTTGCATCCTGGCTGCTGCCCAGGTAGAATAAAGCACAAGAGTGCAGCTCCTTATCAGCAAGGCTCCTCTGCCTCCTGTGACCCATAAGCTGCCTGTCCCTCTCACCTCTAGTTGAGAGATGGCAAGCGACCTCAGCCAGGAATGGTTTTCAGATATCATCACCCATGCTGGATTAGCTCATGAAAAGGGCCCTTCCTGGAAGAAGATGGAAGCTCAATCAGTGCAGACACATGATCTGCAGGCAACAGGTGAGGGTAAGTGACAGCAGCTCCTCCACTACTGGACTCACCCACCAGGTCCTACCAGCCAAGAGGAGCTGGATATTCTTTCTGGTGAGCCCCTGCAGGGCTGTAGTCCCTTCCGTAAGTTTGTGAACTGGTGTGCAGGTTTCCCATTTCCCCAAAGCCAGGCCAGCCAAGATGGAGCACCCATGAATACACAGATGCCCCCAATGGAAGAGAAACTCCTCCAAGGTAGAGTTGGGCCATTTGCTTATTAAAGTCTTATCCTTTCCATAATGCTTTGCTTTTATAAAAACTCATACATACTATATCACCACATGGGAAAAGTTCCTTTTATATCAGTTACTCATATTTTCCCATTTATTTAAGCTATTAAAATTCATGCAGATATTTTATAAGCCACCAGGATTCGTGACCGGTATTACTGAATGTTTAATAATAAGCTAAACAGAAGAAATCAGAGGGTTAAATGATGACTGCAATTCCTGTAATGACTTAATTAAATTTTTATTGAGTACATAAACTATGATGTCATTTCTAGCCAACCATGGCTCTACTTTCACAGCGTGTCACAGGGTGGGAGTGCTCAACAGGAGACGCGGTGAAGTGAGCAGCAGGTCTCTGCTGAAAGGGGGAGGGGAAGCAAGGCTCATGGAACACACTCAATAAATTATCCGTTCATTTTTAAACAAAGTCCATGAGTTATAATATATTTGCCATGCACTTTTTATGACATAATAAAAATGTTACCTTAAGGATTACTTAACACGTACTACAAATGTTATAGCAGAGGCAGGCATAAGGGGCAAAGAAAACAAACATAAGCAGGCCAGGGACAGGTCCTGGAGTTTATGTCCCGGGGGAACAGCACAGTATATTAAAAAGGGAATGCAAAAAAGTGGGGGATGCAAAAGTTTGAGGTTACTAATCAGCAGATTAATGAATGAGGCAACCAACGGGGAGCACAAGCAATAACAAATCTTGCAAGGCGCATGTTTAATTAACATAGTATTCACAAGGAGGAATATTAGCTTTAAAGAGATGCCAGTTCATTTGAGGCCAAATCACTGCTCTCTTTCCTTTTTCACTATTGTGGCTGTTAAAGACATTTATGTGACTGTGTAACAGAGGAACCAGACTATGCAGACATAGGAGCTAAAGGGGGAATCAAGCTTTCACCTCTCCGTGAGCTGCCCCTGGTCATCGTTCCTGCTTCATTTCCTTGCACCTCCCCACCTTCACTGGTCGCCGAGTCACAGTTAGCCCTGTGCACTGTCCAGCTATGTCACACTAGCTCATGTCTCTCAGCCACAGTGCTGCTGGGAATTCTCTCTTGATTTACTGATGTTGACTCTTTCTTATTTCTAAGAGCTAGCTCACAAATTATATTCCCTACAAAGTCTGTCTCCTCTGTAGTCTAAAGGTACCACAAAAGTGATTCAATCTAGAAACAGGTCCCATAATTCACTGTTTACAAAGCACCAAGAACTGTGCTAACAGCTTTCTACTGATTAGCCCACTTAATCCATTCTGATGAATCTGTGAGATAGGTACTGTAACAATCTCCACTTTAAAGAGGAAACTGATGTGTGGAAAACTTGAAACTATATGGCTAAACTATTGAAGTCAAGATTATAGCATAGCTAGATGTGATCGAGCACGCCTGTAATCCCAACACCCAGGTGGCTGAAGCAGGAGGACTGCCATGAGTTTGAGGACAGCTTAGCTTACACAGTCAGTTCAAGGTTGGCCTGAACTATATATACCAAGGCCCTGTGTGTGTGTGTGGGGGGGGGAGGATTATAGCATAAAGCAACCCAACTCCAATGATTATGCTGGCACAACTCCATAAATAATGTGGCTGCTCTTTCACATGCCCCAAGTCTGAGATTATCCATACAGGTAGAACTAAAAAGTGATACTGTGAGCTGGGGATTTAACACACAGTGGTAGAGCACTTGCTTAGAAGGTACAGGGCCTGGTTCAGTCCCCACCATCACCCCCCTCCACACACACACACACGAGAAAAAGTGCTAATGCGGTCTTGGGGTTCCAAATGTGGGTCTACTATCTCACCATAGACCTCTAATATAACCCAGGAATGCTCCTAGGAAAATGAGGTGAGGGTCAGGAAAGTATAATAATGTGAGGGGATGGGGAAGAAAAAAGGTTGATATGAAAGACTGAAACCAAGGAGCACTAAGGTAAGAATAAGTGTTAAGGTTACTGGCATGGCACAAAGTGATTAACAGCAGCAGGCTAAGAATCTGTGGGAAGGAGTTAACGACAAAGGGTGGCTGGAGTTGCTCACTGAGGCCTGAGGACTATGTCAAATTCATCACAAGGCAACAAAACAACCCAAGACATAGCAGACCATGTTTTTGGTCAATTTTAGTAGCCAGTAATGCCATCACCAACAGTCTGTCTGAGAAATAGCATGTGCTATAGCCAGTGGTGGTGAGCCTATGACACACATGCCACAGCAGGCTACTTCTATCACTGAAGGTTCTAAAAGGTTTGCCATCACAGGACTCTAGGCTAATGTGCACTACTATAAATGTCATGGTAACCCACAGTGGAATATTACAGAATACATAAAAATGGAGAGCAGGTAGAACAGTGACAATGGGGACACGGAGAGACCATTTACAAAAATACATACTAGGATTTTTAATTATTTGGATTCTGACTAAAATATTTATTGAAGATCTTTCAGCAATGATCAAAAATACAAACAAAACTCTGTATGTGTATGTACGTGCTTGTATGTGGCTGTGCACACAGTGTGCAGTTCCAGAGAAAACTATTAATGCCAAGAAGAAAAGGAAAAATAATAAAACATGACAGATGCACGATTTCTTCTTCCCTTTTTAGAAAATGATCTGAACATTTCAGTAAAGCATGCTCTAACTGTGATGAAAGGCCAATCTAAACAAGGCATGAGATGATCTTTTTAAAAATCCAGTTTAAAAAATCATCTTAAATTTTTAGTGCACCAGAGAAGCTTGGTATATGAAGAGAGGCTGTAATAAAAATTTCTGGGTGTGATAGGGCATGCCTGTAATCCTAGCACTCATCAGGCCAAGCAAGGCAGGAGGTTTTCTGCAAGTTCAAGGCCAGCCTGGGCTATGTAGTGAGTCCCTATCTCAACAAAACAAAACAAAAATAAAACATACAAACAAAAGAAACAAAAAAACCCTTCTTACTTATTTTGAAAATTCCAGCTTTGCTGCTTGTGTTCTACCAGTACATATTCAAAATCTACATTGCCTGATAATGTCCTGAGTAACAAGTTAAATGGCTGGCAGGCAGCATTCCAAAACCAGCGGCCTTAATTTCTGAATGATCACAAACTACAGTCCTTTCCAGATTCATTAAATAGCAAATTAAGCAAGCAAGTAAACAACAACAAAAAAAGTTAGCTGCCTTTGGAAACTGCAGTCATTGTCTAATTGGCAAAGCATTCAAACCCACCTATAAATCCATTATTACTTTGGAAAGCAGCCGATGAGCACCACTCTTGGGAAGACCAGACTATCCTATCAATTTAATCTTCTATGTGGAACATAGGCAACACAATAGTTATAACCTACTTTGATTTCTGGAAACTTCTGACTATATCCTGTGTGGCAAGTCTCATGCTTATTCTAGGTAGAGAGGTCACCATTTGGCTTGGAAGTCACTGATGGTACAGTGTTCTAAATGAAACAATCCTGGAGTTTTCCATTCAAACCTGTACTACTACTGAGTATGACAGTGGTGGTAATGATGAACAAACACTGCAATTGATTTGACAGTTTTCATATTTATGATCTTATTTGTGCCTCACACCTATCAGCCTGCCTTCCAGTAGCTCAGTTTAAATGCTACTACTGACTCCGTAAACAAGGATGCAGAGGCTGAAAACTGTCAAGCAACCTACCCTCAAATCATGCCCAACATGTAGTGCCAGTGCTGAGGCTTTCAACTCAGAGGCTCAGTCCCTAAACCCAATGTCTTTTAAAACTATCATAGTTTCTGTTTCGGATGAGTTATATCAGAAATGAAGAATCACATAAACACAAAGCTAAAATCACGAATTTTTGTACTTTAGAAAACCAAAGTAAAACAGAAATGCCTCTGAATTGTTAGAAAAAAATTATCTTAAAAACTACAGGAGGCCAAGCATAGTGGTGCATGGCTGAAATCCCAGCACTGGGGAGGCTAAGGCATGAGGATCACCGCATGTTCAAGGCTATACATAGTGAACTCAAGACTAGTCTGAACTATACAGTGAGACCTTGTCACAAAACAAAACAAAACAGGACAGTTAACAAGGTAAAGTACAGAATAATCTGTTTCAACAAAAATAAGTAACAGGAGGGGTAAAAGGTTTGACCATGTAGACATACTAGGATATCCAAAGCAAATTTCTGAATATAAACTAGTAGGAATGGGTTTAAGAGAAAAGCTACATATAAAGGTAGCTATTACAGTAATGTCAAAAGTTGTTCTTTTAGCTACTATACTTAAGAATGAACCATGAAGCCAGGTATGGTAGCGCCCCTGCAATTCTAGCACTCAAGAGGCGAGGCAGGAGGATCCCCTCATATTTGAGGCCAGCCCCGGGCTACATAGTGAGTTTGAGGCGAGCCTGAACTACATGGGGAGACCCTGTCTCAACAAACAAACAATCAAACAACCAAACCAAACAACCAAAAAGAGAAAAGAAAAAAAAAAAAAAAAGAAGAAGAAGAACATCAAAAAACATGGAGACATTTCAGTGAAGAATACCAGAGTTGGCACAGGTATTCTATAGCCAACTGAAACATCCAGAGACTGCTCTGCAGGCTGGCTTGGTTGCTTCCATCTCTAGCCTTATGGATCAGTAGCCCTTAGAAGTGCCCTGATGCTGTGTGACATGATTCCCTTCTCTCTTCTCACTTCTCTCCTCTTCTCCTCAGCCCCGCCCTCTGCCTTTCTGTAGGTCAGTGACCCACTTTTCTCTTCACATGAGTTGGAAAGAAACCCCTTCCTCTCATAGAGACGTGCACACCACAAACTGATTACTTACATTCTGTCTTAGCAGAGACAACCAAAGATAAAAGGCAGCTGATGTTGGGCCATCCCACAAAGCTAAGGGTTCATAAGTTACTAGTATTAAGCTCCTTAGCTCTCTCCTTTCCCTTCTTTGGGACCTTCTAGTAAATTTCTTTTGCTTAAATTCCCCTAGGTCAGCCTCTGTTGCTCACAACAATGATTATAACATCATTATCAATTCATTAAAAACTAAAACCAGCTAACTAACATTCATTGAATGTTTGCCATGTGTCAGACATTGTACTGTTAAGTTTTTTTATGTGCTATCTCTTTTAATCTTCCCAGTGATTCTTTAAGGAGTTGTTACTGCCCTCACTATAGAAAAAGCATCACCTCATTTTTTCATGATTTTTTTCTGTGAAGCTTGTTGGTTTTTCCCTTACATGTGTTTTAATACTTCCAGCAGGAGCACTATGGTACTACTTTAATGATCTGTTTAAAGACAGACAGACAGACACACACAAACTGTATTAGACTATGAGCTCCTCGAGGGCAAAGGTGGTACATTGCTCAGCACATATCACTGGAATGAGTCATGTTTTGTTTTGTTTAGAATGTTTTTGCTATAAATACAGTATGGATGGCTACATACAGTACTTGAAAGCTCCCTGGGTATAAGCAAGTTTGAACATGCTGCTGCTGTTTTAATGTTTGTCAAACACAACTTCGTTCTAGCTGAGAAGGCACAACTCCTGTCATTTTTATCTGTCCTCAAGTGGCCTCTGAAACCCCACACCCCTCTCAAATCAATATGAAACAAGTCTTTAGACCACTTCCAGTTCCTTGTAGGAGTTCCAGACTTGGAGTCAACACACTTATACCAAGTTTAAAGTAAAGAGGAACACACTTTAGACTACACATAAAAACAATTTTGCACTGGGTATGATGGTACATGTTTGTAATTGCAGCTATTCAGTAGGCTGAAGCAAGAGGTTCACAAATCCAAACCCAGGCAGGGCAATTTAGTGAGACTGTCTTAAAATTAAAAAAATAAAAATAAAAAAGGGCGGGGGAATATAGCTCAGTGCAAAGGCTCTGAGTTCAATGCTTAGTACCTTAAAAATGGGTGAATGAATGAATGAATGAATGAATAAATAAATAAAAAGGGCTGGGGGTTTAATTCAGTTGTAGAGTGCTTGCTAAGCAATTATAAGGCATTGGGTTTAATTCTGTATCGCAAAACCAATGAACCAAAACAAAATAAAACAAAAAAAATAAATAAATAAACAGACAAAAATCCCTAAAACCAAACCAAACCCAATTAGGTTAATCCCAGCACTTGGGAGGCTGACGCAGGAAGATTGTAATGAGTTTGAGGCCAGTCCAGATTATTTAGCAAGACCCTGTCTCAAAACAAAACAAATTAAACAAAACTCTGTAGTTGTCACCCTAACAAGATAACAGCCAACAAACTCTAGTAGGAGATATGGTAAGCAGATTAAAATTAGCCTACCTTTTATCCCTACCTGTTTTATAATAAGTACAATGGAAAAATAATAGAAAGCTTTCCTAATCAATATCTTTTTATTCATCTAAGTTTTTAAAAATGGCTTATGCCTTGATAAGTAATTGTATGTGAAAGTTTTGGTTAGGTTTTAGTTTTCTGCTGTGAAATACAAGAATTGGAAAGTGAGAACAATTTATTGGGGATCACCAATTGTCAATAGTCAAGGTGAACTAGCAGGACAGTTACTTAAAGTATAACAAGATAATTTCACTGATACCTACAAAGATGGCTGTAATTTAAGATACAAACAAAAGGAGATGGTGCATGCCTGTAATCCCAGTACTGGGGAGGCTGAGGCAGGAGGATCACCGCAAGTTCAAGATCAGCCTGAGCTACAAAGTGAGCTCAAGGTCAGCCTGAACTGCACAGTGAGATCCTGTCTCAAAAAGACAAAAACAAACAAAACAAAAGGAAAAATAAGTGTTGGCAAGGCAGCAGAAAAGTTGGAAGCCTCATGTGTTGCTGGAGGGAATGTAAAATGGTGCAGCTGCCATGAAAAACAGTCTCGTAGTTTCTCAAAAGGCTAAACACAGAACTACCATATGACCTGGCAATACTACTCCTAAGTTATAGATCCAAGAAGAATGCAAGCAGAGATTGGAAGAGAATTGTCATATACCAATATTCCCAGCAGTATCATTCACAATAGCTAAAAGCTCGAAATAACCCAAATGTCCATTAACAGAAGAATGGATAAACGACATGTAGTACATAGCATTCAGCATGAAAAGGTATGCAGTTTGATATACTGTGTATTATAAAATAGATGGGACTTGACAACCTTATACCTAGTGAAACAGGTCAGTGGAGGCCAAATATTGTGTAATTCCACTTATAGTTATAAGGTACTTAGAATACGCAAATTCACAGAGACAGAAAGCAGAAGAGCAGCTCCCAGGGATGAGGAGAGGGCGAAGTGGGGGAGCTATTATTTAATGGGAATGAGAAAAAAGTGTTAGGCATAGATAGTGATGATGGATATGCAACACTGTGAATGTACTTAATGCCATTGAATTGTATATTTACAAATGGTTAAAATAATAAATAATTTACTGTACACTTTACCACAATAAGAAAATTTCTATTACAAATGATTCTTCCCCAACAGCTATTTCAAGCTGCAATTAAATCATGCACATATTAGAGCCTATCTTAGGACACTGAGTCTGCACAGTAGTACCATGAAGTAACTTAATGTCCTTGTTAAACCACCGCCAGCTTGTCTGGGGTGCAGAATCCAGCATAGTCTGGTACATGTTTGATAAGCATTGAGTGCCTATTTATTTTAGGTATTGCAATATGTGCTTGAGAGTGGAAAAAAGCAGTGCTACATGCAAAGCCACAGAAAGGGGAACAGGTACAGCATTTTCAGAAGAAAGTCTGTCCTAAAGATTTTATGGTGGACAGAAGCAGAAGGCAGAGTCCAAAAGGCAGTTTGTGCTATCTATAAATGGCTCTAAATGCCACATGAGGAAGACAAGGAAGGGTTCTAAGAACAGGGAAGTTACATGCACAGATTTACTTGCAAAAAGTAACCCTACAAGTTCAGGTCCTAGAGGGAAAGAACAGAAGCAAAACCCCAGCGGAGATTGTGCAATTGTCTAGATGAGAGTCATTAAGAAACTGAGTCAACCCAAGTGGCCACAGAAATAAAGAAGAAAGAGGAAATTTCTTCAAAGGAAATGTCTACACCAGGAACAAGAGGATCGGCTTATCACATGGACATGGAGGAGAAAGGTGAGGCTGTGACTTGCACATAATCAGATTTCACTGAAGACAGCAAAGAGAGAAGGTGAAGGAAAAATGCAACGTTTGCATGCAATCATACAGTGAAGACTTCCTGACCCTAACAGCACGAGTGTAGACAATCAGTCTTGAAGGTTTTAGCAAACACTGTGCCCTTAAAGTCTCCTGTGTTGTGTAGTAATGGAAAATCTTACTTGGATAAGATGTAATATGAACAAGAATGTGTATTTAGCTTGAGCCCAGCAGGTGTCTCCAGGGGAGCAGGGATGTAGCACACAAGAACCTAGGAATCTGAGCCTCCTTTTCAGTAATTTCTTCACTCCATGTCAGTATGTCATTCTCTCAGTCCTCTGTGTTTTCTACTGCACCAATGAGGTCTGATTCCTGCTGGGGAGAAGATGCTGGCACACTAGGATTCCCAGACATTAGCAGAGTCCTAATTGCACTTTGAGTCTCTGACTGCATTTGTAAGTGCAGAAAAACTACAGGTATAATTTTTCTTCTTTTAATGATTTTCTGTTAAATGTAGGTAGACTGAATACAGTAGAAAACTACAGGATGTCTGTTCTCCATCCCTACCAGCCACCGCAAACACATAGATATATAAGTTAAATAAACAACAAGTTATCGAATTCTCTGCTAATGGAGCTGAGGCAATGCCACTTGTTATGGATGCTAAGGACCTAATCAACCTAGAAAACCTAAAGGCAATACTGAGATTGCTGGCTCTAGTGTCCTATCTGCAGAGATCCTAAAGAAGATACATGCCACCTGGATGGCAACATTTTCTCAGAGGACCCAAAAATCTAGCTCCTCCCCATACTGAGGTTCCTAGTCCCTTTATCTACCCACTCTGCTTTCTTCTTCAGCAATGGGAATGAAAGACACAGAACCAAGACAATGAACCAAATCACCCCAGTGAATTAATGACTCCACCCAGGCAAAGTAAATCAGTAAGGTGGACATTGCCATTGCTTCCCATGCTTGTCTTTCACTGTGGTAGTCTCACTGCTTACTTTGAGAGCTGTACAGCTTCCAAAATACTGAGCCAGTGGTAGTTCCCTCTGTAAAGATGAGGAAACAAAGGCTCAGAAAAGTCACATTAAAAAAAAAGTCACATGGCTTGCCTAATTATCAGTGAGCTAGTAAATGCCCAGAAAAGTTTTTGACTTACTTCAATATTCTTTTTTGATTGTTTGCCCGAGATGGAATCCTGCTGTCTTGTTTAAACTGGTTTTAAACTGCTGGTCTGAAACTCTCAGGTTTCAATGTATTTCCTACCTCAGTCTTCTGAATGCTGGGACAACATTCTTTTAAAGCTCAAACAGACTTTGCATTCAATTGATAGCTTCTAGAATCTTGTAAAAATGTCCTGAGAGCCGGGCATGGTGGCACATGCTTGTAATTCCAGCACTCAGAAGCTGAGGTAGGAGGATCATCATGTTCGAGACCAGCCGGGGCTACAAAGTGAGCTCAACGGCAGCCTGAACTGCACAGAGAGATCTTGTCTCGAAAAGACAAAGAAAAGAAAAGAAAAGAAAAGAAAAGACACGACAAGACTAGAGAAGACAAGAGAAGAGAAAAGAAAAGGGCCTGAAAATGGTTGAACTGGAGACTAAGTAGCACAGCTAAGATTATTTGGCAAAGGATGGTAGGGAGCCAAGCGGTACTGTTCATGCCCCTATCATGCAACTGACACTTGTCATTGTGAGCACTGAGAATGCCTCATTTCTAAGGATGATTCTCCTTTTTTGTCCTTTTCTTCAATAAAACATTCTTAAAAGGGCATTTTATTCAAAGGAAAGAGAAAATTCTGTTAGAATCCTGCATCCATTATATATATTTCTTTGGTAGTGTGTATTCAAGTTCCAACTCAGGGCTTGGAAATCTCCTGGAGTTTTAAGTATAGCTTTAGGCCCTAGGTACCATCTCCCCATTTTGTGACTCTGAAGTCAAATTATTCTAACCCTCAGTTTTTCCTCAAAACTATGCAAGTCTATCTTTCCTTCTTCTTTTTACATTAATGTGAGAAGAAAATGCTTAATAATAGAATTGTGATGGATATTTATCTAACTCAGGCTCTGCTTGAAGAGCCTCACATACTATAATTCAATTAACCCTCACAATACTGCAGAATGAAAGACGGGAATTACAGTTACTCTGCTTTATATAGAGGAATCTGAGGCACAGAGATTGGGTAACTATCTTACTCAAGGTCGCATGGCTAGGGTGAGATCTGCATCCAAACAGTCTGGCTTTTGTGCCCAAGCTCCCTCAACTTCTTTGTGACAGTGCCTTGGAAAGTTTACAAACCCACCCCTAACCCCAACTCCTCACATGGGGAGCAGGCACAAGGTCTCAATCCCTCTCCTTGGCACTTGGATCTTACTTGTTTTCTAGCCCCGTCCTCTCTTCACACTCAGCACTGCTATAGCCAACAACAAAAGTAAAAACAAAACAGCAGGTAAACATCATACTTGTTTATCTAGTTAGTTTGGTACTGAACCTAGGAAAGATTTGACTTTTTTCTCCTGTCATAAGCTAGACTGTAAGCCTTATAAAATCACTTCCTTCAGATATACTTTCTCTATAAACAGCATTTAGAAATTAGCATGTGGTAAGGACAAGAAAGTTGCTTAAGTAAATGAGGCAATCCTTAATAGACTCACACAAATTAATAATGCCATTGGAACTAGAGGAAAATGTTCTATAATACCTTCATCAAATGTATATTCAATGCTAACCGTGCAGTGACCACTGTTCTAATTGCTGAGGCTACAGGTATAAACAAGAGACAGTTCTAGAAAAGGGAGGAGGGGATATTAGAAGCCAAATAAAAAATATTCAGACTGACAGATGGTAATTTGGTGATATTACCCTAATCCTGTCATTCAAGGTCCCTAAAATGAACAATTTATATATCGTGCTGTGTGTGATATATAAATGTGGGGGCAGGTTGGCAGATTGCTGCTGCTAAAAGCTGGGAAGCACTGATGTGAAAGAAGATGACACTGCTCAGGGACAGAACCAGGGATGCTTACTGGAGGCTTCACCATAAATTTCTGGAGGATGAGACCATATTTTGGTCTATTCCGCATCTGCAGGCAATGCCCTATACAACAGACACTGAATGAGTTCTTTATGACAGTGTAGAGCATCTGGGCTCATGGGGGAAGGAGAATGAAAAACTTCATATGTGTATCACTGCTCTGAACCACTGTGCTGCATGAGAAAGGGAGAAGGTGAACCATCCTTTCTCAAAAGAAAGCCTTTCTTTGGCAGGTAACTCATCTTGGATTTTTAAAGCACAGCAGAAGATAAATACTTTCTGTCTTTGAAAGAGGGGAAATAGCCTTCAATATCTATACTCAAGATGCCAAAGACAACAGAGTTCATATGAAACTCAAAATAGATAGAACTGGGCTGAAAAGTAGTAGAATGGGAGATGCCTAAAAGGCCACTGAGTGCTAAATGGGAATCATCTTTCAGTTCCTCAAAGCCATGTACATATCGTAAGACTGCTGATTCTTAAACCCAGCAGCTCAGCTGCCGAAGGCCTGGAAAAGAGCAACACAGTTTACCTTTAATTATTCTGATATAAACTTTTCTCCTGGGAAGGAGTCAAACGCCCAACACCAAAAATATTATCTTTATAAGTCATAAGCAAAGAAGTATTACACCAAGCAGTTATTTAAAAAAAAAAAAAACTGACAGTGGAAGAGAGTTGAGTAGGAGGTGTTAGAAAACTCACTGGGAACCAAAAAGGGCTTTCCCAAGAACAGCAAAAACATCATTAATTTCCCCAGTACCTTCCTTTCAAAGAGCTTTAAACACTTCAAACATATTTTAAAGTGTCCTCAAAGCCTCCAAAATAAGGGGTTACTTTTTCCCCAAGTACACACAGAGAAACTAGGGCATGCATGGCCAGGCTGCTCTGCCCTGCTCTGTTAGACTGAGCCAGTCATCAGCTGCATGCCTTCTGTGTGCCTGGCCTAACCCAGGCTGATCAGGAGATAGAAAGATAAAAGATAAGATCTCTGTCCTGCAGAATATCAGAGTCCAGGGAAGCATGAAAGATATGTAGATACAGATATAGATACAGATACCTCCTTTATGCTTATGACCTGCTACTGAAAAAGTTCACGTATGGGCCCTAAGAGCTCCTATTTATCAGTGCCCAATATGTACCAAGTCATATAAAAAGTGGAACAGGAAGAAGTAAAGACATTTTCCCAGAGCCTCAAGGCCACAGTGTGGCAGAGGCAGGATAAGACCCCAGGTCTGTGTGTTTAAGATAGAAAGCGACTGTTTTTTATTTTTTATTTTTATTT
Organism: Cavia porcellus; assembly: GCF_034190915.1. Taxonomy (NCBI): domain Eukaryota; kingdom Metazoa; phylum Chordata; class Mammalia; order Rodentia; family Caviidae; genus Cavia; species Cavia porcellus. The sequence goes on along the minus strand of NW_026947488.1, from coordinate 25,984,132 downwards.
ATTTATTATTGGTATTAGGGACTGAATGTATGATCTCACACTTGCCAAGCACACATTTATGCCACTGAGATAATCCTCAGCCCAGGACTGCTATTTAAACAGGTAGCTGGCCCCTGGACTTTTTAGCCCTAAATGTCCACATCTTAGAGGCAGAATACAAAAACTCACAGGAGTCTTCACTAGATTTGGGGGAGAACGGCCTGTTTCTCTGACCCAGAATTGTGTATTCATGTACTAATCTGGATCCACCACAGAGACAAATCCTGCAGATTAAGAAGCACAGGGCAGGTGTTTGTTCTAAAAAGGAACAGAGCTCTGTCTGAGCAAAAAAGAGCTGAATCCTGAGTCTTTCTTGTTTCTTTGGTGGGCTCTGAAAATGGATCAGCACTTGAAGGTACAGGATCCTCTTTGGCTTTGACAGATGGTCCTTCAGCTTGCATGAGCAGGCATGGTGGCCACTGTGTATATGCAGCACCATATTGTTTGCTCAGAGCCAAAATCCTGCAGGGGAAGGAGTCCCCTGCTGGAGATCCCTGAAGAAGGGCACAGCTGGGTAACAACCCTGCAAAACTCACCTGGTGGTGGTAAGCTCCACCTGTTTTGCCAAAACTCCATTTTAAAGGCTAAGGAAGAGTCAGACAGAGGAAGGAGAGCTTATGGGAAAGCAGGCCACAGTCCTCAGGTCAGACAGGTTGCAGAGAACATCGCCAGCAGTGGGGAATGCCTGGGTCTTATTAAGGGCCAGGTTAATAAATCTATTTAAGCCCACAGGATCTGAGATGGAAAAAGAACTTCAGGAGCAAAGTTGAGCCTAGAACTAAGGAAGCCTAATCCTCAGTCTGGTATTCTTCCTGTTTAACTTACAGCATTCTCTGTGATTGTCTATCAGTCTTCATTTCAACCTGATAACAACAAAAACCCTTTGACTGGGTCAGCTACTAATTGTTTCCTTTAAGATAAATGACTTGTGTTTCTATAAACTAAGAGGCTAGTTCATTCATTTGTTCACTCTATTAGACTCTATCTACTTTCAAAAAAAGGTTCAAATTGGCTTAAAGTAAGAAGTTTATGTTATAGGCAAAAAAGCAAAGGTTTGAAAATCAGTCAGATCTGGTCTTGTGATTTACTATAGTGGCTACAGGCAAGTGCTTTAATTTTCTTGTCCCCTGGCATTCAGCTCTATGTCAGTGTAATTTGCAAAGACTAAATGAGATGATGTCTGCAAAACACCTGGCACAGGGTTTGGTCGATAGACAGGATGCATCTCAAACAAAACAAAAGTCAAAGGAAAGAGTAAAATAATAAAGTATGTGTGACAGAGGAAGGGGAAAATAAATAATTCTATCAAAATTAGCTAAATAAGGAAGCTCTGTACTTTCTGGCAGCCATGGCAAAAAAGAAAGCAGGATTGTTATACTCTTCTTACTGCTGGATGAAGCCGCTCATCAGGACAGAGAAAGTTCTTAATTCTCAATGCAGAAAGGTGTATATGCCCACATCCACACTCAAATGACTTATACCATCTTTTTCCAACAGGAAAAGGAAATCAGCCCTCCAGAGCCCTGTTGCTCCACTGACATCACCCTGTTGCTGCCTACAGTGAGGTACTGCAAGAGTTAAAACATTTTTGTGCCAATATTTTAAGAGTGCAGAAGGTTCCAAATTACATGTAAAATAAACAATGCCAGACTGTGAAAACTCTTGGCTGCAATGTCCTCTGATGTTAACAAGAGTTTCTTTATTACTGTAACCTTTCAGAAGTGAGTAAAAATTATTTCTCTGCCCTAGTTTTGCCCTCCAGTAAAAGGGAAGAGAACAGTGACCATGGAAAAGAGCTGTACAATGACTCCTCATGAAGTCTGGGGGGCTGGGAAGGGGCAGTTGAAAACACACAAAGCCTTCCATGTATGTTTCTAGTCAAACGTTAGAAATTTAATTTGGGCTGTGCTAATCATATGGTAAAACTTTACATTCGGAATACTTGTATTTTATGTAACTAAAATCCTTAGAGGGACAAGACGGCATTTGCGAGAGTCCAAATGGAGCCAATGCTATGAAGAAAACCCAAATCTTGACCAAGTCTCCTTAACTGCTCAATGAATGCCCTTACTCAGAAATTTGAGTGTAAAACACCCTTAAAAAAATAGGAAAAAATGAGGCAGGAGAATTCCAAGTTCAAGGCCAACCTGGGTAACTTAGGAAGACACTATCTCAAAAGAACAAACAAAACCAAAAAAAAAAAAAAAAGGCCAAAAAATGTCAAATGTCCTCCTGCTTTGCACAACACTCTCTGACATTATCCACACTGGTCCTTTACCTGGAATGCTCTTCTCCGAGAGTAAATACCCAACTATCCAGAAAGATGCAAATCAAATGTCATCTACCCAGAGCTCCTCTCTGAGCAGTCTCAGCAAATTCAAAACATGGAAATTTCTTACTACTGCAATTATTTGTTTATATATTTGTCTTCTCCTATTAGTCTAGGGAATTATGGACAATGTCTCAATCATTCTTCAGTGCTTAGCACGGTACCTGGAAGCTAGCAGGCCACAATAAAATGGATGAATAGATGGGTAAAACTTTGTTTGTGTCTGGAAACAGAAATCAGACAGAGAATGATGAACTGCTAAAAAAACAGAACACAAGCTCTGGGATTTAACACAAGGCTAGCTTTTCAGACTTTCACAGAGTTGCTGAATGTTAAGTCTGGAAGAGAATGTAGAAATCATCTAACTCACCTCCCCAGAGAGGTGAGGTGATCTGACTTACTCAAGCTCACCCAGAAAGTGGCTAGGCTGGCCAGAACTCCTCCCATTATACTACATGGTCTCTCCTTAGAACTGTCTGCAATGGTGTGTATAAATGTTTACTTGGTGGCAGGATGCGGATGTGATTAAAACTACATACTGTGAGAATGCTATTTCATAATGAACAAATAAGGGAAGAATATAATGCTGGGAATTCAAATCACTTGATAGAAGATATAGTATGAGAGCACCTCATGCAGTAACATGAGTAACGTAGTCACCACAGGACCCAGAAATCCCCAAGGGATCTGGAAACATATGTTCAGACAAAAACCGTTACAGAAATATGCACATCATTATTCATAAAAGACAAAAAGTGGCAACAACCCAAATGTTAATATTTAACAAAATGTGATGTATTCATACAAAAGACTATCAGTAAAAAAGAATGAAATATTTAAACATGCTAAAATATAAATGAACCTTGAAAACATCATGCTAAGGAAAAGGAGACAAAATAAAATGCTGCATATTACATATTGCACTTATATGAAATCCCAAGTAAATAAATCCACACAGAAAATAAAGTAGTATTTAGCAGGTGCTAGGGAAAGAGAGACTGGGGAGTGCTACTAATGGGCACAAGGTTTCTTTCTAAGGTGATAAAAATGTTCTGGATTAGACAGTGGTGGTAGAGTACCATATTGTAAATTTACTAAAAAGTACATTTAAAATTGTACTTTTCTTTCTGCACATCCAAGCTTGGGAATGTGGGCCCAAGAAATATTATATGAATTGTATCTTTAATATTTACATATTATACTGTATATAATTTATGTATGCTATATAGTGTAATGTAATAAATATGTGTTTATCCTCTAGAAGCTAATAATCTAACTGCAGAAATCAGGACCAGCAAAATGAGAGACTTAAGGATCCACAGGTTCAGTACTACATTATTAATTATTACAGAAATAAGAGAACACAGTTATATTTGTTAATCTTGATTCTAACACTAGAGCCAGTTTTATTTTGTTTTGTTTGATTGATTTGAGACATAGTCTCACTATGCAGTTCAGGCTGGTTTCCCTCAAAGCGATCCTCCTGCTTCAGCTTCCTGAATGCTGGGATTACAAACTTGCACCAACCACACCCAGTTTAAAGTCATAGTTTCAGTAATGACCTTTTCAGGCAGCACATACTGATCAAGAGTAGGAACTAAAGTCTGGAGTCCAACATGTTTGAGTTCCCTCCCAGGTTAACATACTAACTCTGTAAGCCTGGATAAGTTACATAGCCATGGTAGGCTAAAATAAATAATGGTATCCCAAAAGCTACCCATGCCATAATTCCTGGAATCTTTAAATCAATCTATCTATCTTTCTTTCTGGTGCCAGAGATCAAACTCATGACCTCACGCTTGCCAGGCAGGCACTTATGCTGCTATCTTGGCCCTGTAAATATTACTTTTATATGGCAAAAAAGAACTTTGCAGCTTTGATTAAATTTAGATTTTTTTGGTCTTTTTTGAGATAAGATTTTGCTGTGCAGTTCAGGCATGCTGTAAACTCACTTTGTAGCCCAGGTTTGCCTCAAACTCACAGTGATCCTCCTGCCTCAGCCTTCCTAATGCTGGGATTTATGGGTATCATGCCCAGCCTAAATTAAAACTCTTCAGATGGAGAGATTAACTTTAATTTTCTGGGTAGGCATCACATATATCCTTAGGAGACAGAGAAGTGGAAGAAAACATGACCAAGACAGAAGAGAAAACCCTGGAGAGATTACCATGATGCACTCTCAAGTCAAGGAATGTCAGCAGCCACCATAAACTGGAAAGAGGAAGGAACACATTCTCTCCAGGAGCACACCCCTGCCAACAACTAATTTTGGCCCAGTAAAATTGATTTTGGATCCACAAAATCAATTAAGACAGAATACATTTCTGTTGTTTTAAGTCAGTGAATTTGTTATACCTATATAGGAAATTAACATACTAATCTGAGCCTTAATTTCTTCAGCTATAAAATGGGGATAGATATACTGTATCTCATAGGTAAGACTGTTGTAAGATGTAAAGTTCAAATAGTGTTTGTAGAGTGCATGACAAAGACAGCAGACACAATAAATGTTAGTACTGGGGACCTCTGTTCTGCATTAGGTTGACATTCTCAACATTTCTCAACATGGCATTAGCACATGTGCGTACTCTGTTCCTCTTACCAAGAGAGCTGTAATAACTGGCAATCAAAAGAAATGAGCCTCCTCATTTGTGGGTTTCTAACTTGTATGCTGCTCTCCCAGTTTCTCCATTAGTTAAAAGAAAAAGTCAGACTAGAAAGAGTGGTTCTTAAACTGAAAGTCTATTACAAAAATACTGTTGAGTCTCACCTCCAAAGTTTCTGTCTCAGCAGATCCAGGGTACAATCCTGGAACTTGCACTCTTAACAAATTTCCAAATGGTACTAAAGCTGGGGCCATAATTTGGGAATCTCTAGACCATTATTCCACAATTCCTTTCCAGTTTTAACTCTAACATTCCCTAGGAACATCCAACAGATGCATGAAGGTAACAAACACTATTATACCATGTTAAAATAGCCGTAAGACTTTTTTTCCTAAGTAAGAGTGGGAGGGATGGAGGGTTACTGTGGGGTACATGATAAAGATTGTTTTTAACTTTTGAATGAACTAGAATGAGAAATCTGAGGCAACAGTAGAAACAGAAAGAGGCTGTTCCCTTATCCAACATGACAGCCCCACTTTATCTAAATTCCACCCTTCTGACTTTTTACAGACCCCTCCCCCTAAGGCCCTTCTCTAGAAACACATCTAGGTGTCTCCTGAATTCATTTATTGGCTTCACTGTGCTCTGTATAATGTCGCCTTTGTTAGTCTCCTGGCCCAGCCCCTCCGAGCTCCGGTGTTCAGTCTCGGTGTTCTTTTGGTCTTAAAAAAACACAACCAAGAAGTCTCTGAAAAATAATTGTAAAATCAACAAAGGCAAATTCAGATGATGTGGAGACAGATTTTAAATGCTAGAAAAAGAAATAAATTCAGAGCATAGCTAACATTCTTATCTGTCCTTTTTCTTCTTTTAACCTGTATTAGCCCTGTGGAGTAGGAAACCCCTGTCATATTAGATTAGAAATTCCAAGTAAGGGAAGTCTCACACCTGGGAATGGACTTTAGAAATGGAAAGCCTCCAGATTCAAGAAAAGCTGTGCTTTTGGTCTTTGGTAACAGGAAAAGAGGTTAATTTTGGGATGGCATTGTGGAGAACTTGGAATCCACATGCTCAAATTATATTTATTCTGTTTTCTAGCTGGATGACTGGGGGCAAACTAATGAGCTTTCCTGGGTCTCCTCCTCTTTATCGCGGAAATATCAATGGGACCGGACTTGTAGAGCAAGGTCCTCCATGAGGCATGTTTCAAACTGCACATACCTGCAAGATCTTTCCATAGATTGAGAATCCCAAAGTTAAACAATCCCTCGCCACCAGAAATGGTGGTACATGCTGAAATCCCAGCACTCTGTGAAACTAAGGCAGGAAGATAAATTCAAATCCAGTCTGGACAATTTAGCAAGACCTTGTCTCAAGAAAAAAAAATTAAAAAGGGGTATATAGCTGGGCATAGTGGTACACTCCTGTAATTCCAGCACTCGGGAGGCTGAGGCAGAAGGATCATTGTAAGTTTGAGACCAGCCTGGGCTACAAAGTGAGCCCAAGGCCAGCCTGAACTGCATAGTGAGATATTGTCTCAAAAAGACAATAAAGCAAGAGAGAGAGAGAGAGAGAGAGAGAGAGAGAGAGAGAGAGAGAGAGAGAGAGAAATACGTAGCTCTATGTGAAGGGCATACACTCAACCACCAGTACTAGAAAATATACATACACACACACAGGCTTCCAATCTACTATTGCAAAGCTTAAAAGTACTGGGAATCCATGAGGCAGGACAGTGAGAGAAAAATAAAGATTTCTGTAGGGAGAAAGGGCCAGAGAAATTAAACTCAGGTATGATCAGAGAAGATCATGAATTCGGTATTTGGGAGATAAAGCTAGCCAGATGCTAACAATGAAGTTCCTATGTTCACCCGGCAAGAATTTATGTAATGATTACATTAGGCACACAGTATAAAACACCAAGGAACCCAAGATTCTTATCTCATCCAATGTAAATGAGCCACATAAACCAACGATTACAGCACACCATGGTAAGTTCTATCTCAGAAGTTTGTACATAATGATGCAGCAGTACAGAGGAGAGATGGCCAAATATACTAACATTACATGTAAGTGCTGGGAAAAATATCTAGTAGTAGTATCCAGCTGTGTTGTATAGTACCACAAGCAGAGGAGATGGGGGTAAGACCCATTTAACCAGAGGGATCAGCATAAGAGTCTAGAAGCATAAAAGAACATGGCACACCCACCAGAGCATACCCAGCTCTAGTACAAGTTTGGCATGAGTTCAACAGGTGTGTGTGCATGCAAACATTTTTTCCAAGGTGTGTGTGTGTGTGTGTAGGAGGCAGTAACAGTTGGTTGATTAGACCAGAAAGGAGACCTATAGCCAGCATGTGACTATTTTTGCCTTCTGGTTTTTAAAAAAAGTTGTAATAGTAATACAACAAAAATTTGTCTAACCTTTACCTCCACAAATGTTAAAATAGTATTTTATGATATTCACTTTATCACTATATGTCCATATATTTCTCTCTTCTTTGCAAAATCATTTGAAATTTCAGGCATCAAAACACTGGGTCTCTGAATACTTCAGCATGTATCGTCTAAGAACACACATATTCTATACATCTATAAAGGGTTCTGTACACATTGCCATGAAGTTTAAATGTGTTCTTTATGTGATGAGAATCCTCAGGGGTTTCTAACTTAGAGGAATATGCTTGGATGTGGGGTTAGAAAGCCTCTGGCAGGTATCTAGTTCCCTAGAGTAAGGAATAGCTAGGAGTTCCTTTAGAAACTACTCATACTAGAAGAGAGATGATTAAAATGGCCATGGAACACAAGAGGATAACCCTTGGACATACGCTGAATGCAAATGAGGGAAAGGTGGAGAATGGCTCTAGGAATTCCAGCTTGTGGGGGTTGGACTGATGGTGACATCAGAAGCAAGGCAGGAAGAGTTTTATGGAGCTGTCTGTCTCCTGCCTCCTGAGTGAGAAACAAGAGTGACCCCTGAAAGGTAAGTTGGAAAATGACTTTGGCTGTGTCCAGTCTTCTGTGCATTCAACTATAAGTTCTGCCGTGGCTAAGGAACAAACAGTATCAAATGGAATAGGGTAGCAGAGATACTAGAGGCAAAAGAAATGGAGGGGTTGAAAAGGACACCTGGATGAGATGAACTGGAGCATTTGTTAGGAGGGGTACTTAAGCTAGGGCATTATGGAAAGACAAGACAGCAAGTATGCCCTAAGGTAGCCAGGGCTTTGAAAAATGCAATCAAGCCACTGTCTTTCTCTACACTGAATCAACTAAAGACATCAGAAAGGGCTCAGTCACTCATTTACTCATTCAGTCAAGAAACTGACTGAAACCCTCTTACATGTAAAGCTTTATTTCAGGGGCAGTGGGAATACAAAGACAAATTAGGTCTCAGAAAACGCAGAATCTGTAACTGAAGGTAAAAACAGTCCTGAGAAGTAAGTGATCAAGTGCATAGAGGGTTTCATGCTATGATTCATTTCAAACACAGAAAGGTGTATCACTTCTCTTTCAGTGACACCTCCTGAAATGGAGTGCATACTGTGAGGCACTCAGAAGAATACACAATTGAGCCACCAGACTAGTGTTCTGGCTGTATAGACGGGCACCTGGTCAACTGGAAAACTGCCTAGACACTAACTCTGTGTTCTCTGTCACTTCTTAGTGCAGAGGAAACAGGAATGCCTCCACTAGAAGTACATCTTCGGTTGGACTCAGTTTAAATTCCTTAGCCAATCCCAAAATGGAATTACTCTGCCTTCTAAGAAGTGAGCCTTTTTTCACCTAATAACAGTAGCTACTCCAACCTCTCAGGTCATTGAACTACTTTCAAAAGAACTATTGATATATGAGAACAAATACATATTCTTATTTCTAAGGCCTCCAGCCCAAGGGACTGCTCTTTATTTACACTCACACCATTCATATCTATGACCACAAAAACTGTATTTTTAACATGGCTGTCTTTAAAAACAAAATCTTTGACACTGAATTTCAGTTCTGATCTGAGATGGAAAGCATAGCAAAATTCTGACCTCATAGTAAAATAGGAGTTTTTTGTTTTTGTTTTTGTTTGTTTTTATGGTGGTTGGGTTGGAACCCAGGGTCTAGGCAAGGTAGGCAAGTGCTCTACCACTAAGCTGTATACCTAACCCTGTGTGAAGATTTTTATGGAGGAGGAGGAGATAGAAGGAAATTTTTGAGGCTTAGAAAAAAATTTCCTGAAAGCTAATGCCTTTGCTAAGATTTAAAGCCTTTTTGTTTAGAAACATAAAATACTCTCTCATGTATAAATTGTTTTTTAATAAAATAACACCATTAGAAAACGGGAAAGCATAAAATAAGAAACACAAAAACTGACAGTAGAGGAAATGATTTCTCATTTCTTTTTCTTCCAATATTTAAAACTAACACAGTAAACAAACATTCTCAATTAAAAAAAAAAAGCCATGTCCCTGCTCCATTTTATTCTGTCTTCTTTCATTCTTTAGATATATACTGGGCACCTAGTGAGCCAAGGGACAATTACCAGTACTTTGGAAAATACAAAGGAGGATACAAGTAGGATCCTTTCCTCTAGGAATTTACCTGGAAGACAGTCAACATAATGAGTAACCATTACAGAAAGCAGAAAGAGTAAAGGGCCCAAAGAAGGGTACACATATGTTATAATTCTTCACCTAGGGAAACTGGGATTGGCTTTCCATCTGTGATAAAGGCTCTCGAGCTGGAGTGTTACAGCAATCTAGCTGTATCCACAGATGAAGAAAGACACAAGACAGGAACAATAAGGGATTCAGCTTGGCCGAAGGGAACAGTATATGAAAGAAGGATGGAATGTGATGTTCACTGAATGCTTACTAAATGCCACACACACATGCTAGAAGATTTCACATATTTAACGTTCAAGAATGAGGGGAAATGAATTTGGAAAGGTGTCTGGAATATGATCACATAGGACCTTGCAATGCAAAAAAATAGTTCTGAAAAGCAAAGTAGTTCACCAAACATTTGGGCCCACAGTTCTACCACTTCTTCCCCCTGCACCATCCCATCAAGCAGCTCTGGAACAGAAAGCAAGCAACCAGGAGGTAACAGGAGGACCATTCTTTTTTTTTTTGGTACTGGGGATTGAACTCATGACTTCGCATTTGCCAAGCAGGTGCTTATGCCACTGAGCTAAATCCCTGGCCCAGGAGGACCATTCTTATTCTGGAATACTACTAGCAAGAAATCATCTGAAGTTTTGCTGAGGCATCAGGTATGCCAGGTACCACTGATAAGGATGGACTGCAATTTCTTAACTCTAGCCACCCCCACCGCTTCCCATCTCTGTCTCCACAGCCTGGAAAGTTTAAACCTGCTCATTGTAAGCCACAAGGTGGAGATGTCTGGCAGAGCAGAACTGAGAGGAAGTCGCTTAGCCAATCTAAGGTTACCATTAACACTTTGAGCCACTGCCTTGAGCTAATTTTTATGTTTGTTTTTTAAGTTTGGTTGAAATGTCACAAATGGAAAAATTAAGTAAAGCACCCAGTTAGCCATAAGACTAGACACACCTGGCTGCAAACCCAGCAAAAGAAACTTACTTCATTAGGAGAGGCAGAGAGTGAAATTTACATCTGAAATCTGCCTGCACCAGGAGAAAGTGCTGAGGCCAAAGGCGCTGTCTGTTTTTACAGCTGTGTCAAGTCTTAGTTCTTACTCTTACCAACACTCAGGAGTGCGGCAAGGGCCCAAGGAAAAATGGTCTCCAACCTCTTCAGCTGCAACTCAGCTCACAAAGGTTTTTTAAGAACTAGCTAATGAAATAAAACAAGACCAGATGAGGTGATATAATGAACTTTATTTCTACAGCTACTTTATAGATTTAAATCCCAAATAATATTTTTTAAAGTCAGAACCCTCTAAATTATTGATGTGACTTTTGTAGCTTCAAATATAACGCTTGCTTTTTGTTCCAGCTTCACTGATGATATACTGGTCTGCCCCATTTTTCATAATAGCTGGACTCCTAAAAAGCTGATAAAAAGCAAACTTTCATAAAATGAAACTTTTCGCACCTATAGACTAGAACACTCATGTCAAAATAGTTCTTGACTGGAATTCTAATTCCAAAGGCATTCTTGATTCAAATTTCTGATTTATTATCAATTCCCAAGTGGCACTCTTGGTTTTCATCTTCCCCTCACCAATTCACTCAAAGTAATGGCCCATAAGAACCCTTTGGCATAAGAAAAATCACCACTACATTAATTGACTTCATAAATTTTACTTTTTATATGCATTTTCTTACAAAAGTACACCTGGGATGCCAAATAACACAGAGACAGATTTGCAAATTACCACCTTCAAATCATAGGTTTCATAGCTGAGAAGAAACTTGGAAATCATGTAGTTAGGCCCTCATACACCACCTGTTTTTGTTTTGTTTTAATAAAGAAACTGCTCCACACTGCCCATTTTTGTCCAGCTACATGTCCCATTTCTTCAGGTTGTACACTCACAAAAGACTAAGATACCCTCCATAGACACAAGCATGCACACACACACACACACACACACACACACACACAACTTAAAAGTGGTTAATACTCCTATACAGTGTCTATGGTTATACTACAAGGCTGAAAGGGAAGATTAAGTCTATTATAACAGAAAAATAATAGTAATTCCCCAACTCTTCTAAACTTCTATTATTTTAAAGTCATTATCTTTATTGTAGTCTTTATAAGTAAACCAGACCCTGGGCATTTCTCTTCATGAGGGAAAATTTAGATCCTGTACCAGAGGAATTACTAAAATCTTGCTATTCAAACAGAGTTGCAGGCTGGGAGCATAGCCCCATGACAGCACCTTTTGAGCATGCACAAGGTCCTGGGTTGAGTATCCAGCACTGTGGAGGGTGGGGAAAGGAGTCTGTCCTTCCCCTGTACTAGAAACACTGGTATTACCTGAAAACTTTTTAGAACTGTAGCTTCTAGCCCCATTCCTAAAGCCTACTGAAGAAGAACTTGAACAAAGGTGAAACTTATGCACATTGAAATCTGAGAAATACTAACTTAAAATACAATAATCCAAACAGAAAAAAAAGGCTGGATAAAATGGGAGAATTAATTCCTGCAATGTTCCACTGATGTACACTTGGACCACAGACTAATCAAGCATGATTTATCTGATAAATAAGCTAATATTTTTTTGGGGGGTGCCAGGGATCGAACTTATGATCTCATGTTTGCCAAGCAGGCACTTATGCAGCTCAGCTAAACCCCCAATCCAAATAAACTAAATTTTAAAAAGAATTTTAAAGGCTGGGGATATTTCTCAGCAGAACAGCACCTGACCAGCAAGTGCAAGGTTCTTAGTTTAATTCCTGGTACCCCCCCCCCCGCCAAAAAAACCCCAAAGAATTTCAGAGGCTGAAGTTCAGTTTATTCACCCTGTTGACAAGCATTTATTTATTCAATGTTTATGACATAAATAAAAAACTAATTAACACAGTATCCTCTTTATATAAAGCTTCCAGTTAAGTAGAAAGGACATAAATACAAAGTAATACAGAAGGCCCAAAGTGTTGAATGTTGCATAGAAAGGTATACAGAGGTCCTAGAAGGAAATTCACAGAGTGAGGCAGAGGGACAATTATAAGACTTCTGTGGTCTAGGAGTCAGCAATTTATGGTTTATTAAGCTATTCAGGATGAGACAGCTGTGGCCCACATGGCTCTAGTGGCCCAACTTCCAGCAGACTTTAGCAAATAGTGATAAGAAAAATAGTCAGTCAAGCCTTTCACTGGGCAAAGGATATCACTGGTCACCATAAAATGGGATGATTTAAGAAGTCCAACATGACTCTGTGTCCACTATGTGCTGCCACAGAATTGGGTCATAAGTACTAAGGATATATGGAACACCCAGCTGAATGAATAACTTAAGGATTGCTGATCTTACTCTGGGTAGCTAAGACAAATGGCAAGCATGACAGTAAGAAAAGTTAAATGAACCAAATTAAAAAGAGTTCAATACTGACTCCAAAATGGGTAACAATGACGGTGTTAGTGGTGGTGATGATAACAGCTAAAACTTTTGTATTTACTATAATTTTCCTATAATGAATAGAAATTCCAATGGTCAGCCGGGCGCGGTGGCTCACACCTGTAATCCCAGCACTCGGGAGGCTGAGGTGGGAGGATCATAGAGTTCAAGACTGGCCTGGGCTACAAAGTGAACTCAAGGCCAGCCTGAACTGCATAGCGAGACCCTATCTCAAAAAAGACAAAAAGACAAAAAAAAAAAAAAAAAAAAAGGAAATTCCAATGGTCTGTTGTCCCAGAGAATGGCATGTAAATGTCTGTGAAAATACCTAAAGCCTATACATGCAGTTCTTCAAAGACAGAATCTGAAAAACCCTCAACCCAGGTTCCCAAGAGGCAACCATCAACTTCATGATGTACTCTCAAAGATTGTAACTTTGCATATAGTGACCAATAACAATAGCCAATAGCACAGAAGCATGTGAAAATATTTATACTAAAAGTAAAACATGATTGAAGAATTCCTGTGCAGCACAGAAAGACCTCCCAAGACATTATTGAGTGAAAAGGAAGTTGTGAATATAGACAATGAACACTATGTGTATAATAAAACACACAAAATCCATTATCATCTGTTTTCTACAGATAGCCTAGAAGAGTTGTAAAAGATACACACAAGTGGAAACAGTGGTTATTTTTTGAAAGGGGAAAATGCCCGGAATTGAGATGGATGATTAAAGGATTTCAACTTTAATTAAAATATTTTGAGTTCAAAAAATAATGTTAAAACATATTTAATATATATTAAGTGAAAAAAGCCAAGACACAGAATAGTGTGAATGGCGTAACTCCATCTATGTTTTTAAGAATATACATTTATATATTTGTATAGAAAAACACTAGAAAGATATACATCAAGTACAAACAATGGTTATTTCTAGGAGTTAGGCTAGGAAAGACACTTTTTTTTCACAGTAAATGCTTTTCACTGTTTGGTTTTTATTCTGACACACGCGACTTTATAACACATTTATAAACATTTTTTACCTCTCAGTCCATAGAAGAACTTTGCTCTAATATGAAAGAAACCAAATTAACCCACTTCATGACCCAGATGGTTCTATTTTGGATGCTCACAAGCTGGAGGCAATATGAGAAACAAAAGGAACTACAAGTTACTAAAACATGGGCCAGACACTCAAAATACACAAAAGAGATTACTGTTTATATAACCTACTTTCAACGTTTTGGTTTCATTTTTCTGTTGTCATCACATTTCATGTGACATACGAGTATTCTCCTTCCTCAGACTGTTAAATGTACATTTTCAGTGAGTGTTTTGCCAAAGTTTTCTAGTGATCAAGAAGCCTACTTTTTCAGTTCCTAAAGACAGTGTAGGCCCAATACCAGGATCTTTCCATCAGAACTAAGGAGGACTAATACTAAATTAGTGCAAGAAAAAAGTGTCCTTAAGCTGGATTAATACTTGATTCCCTCTATTTACCAATTCCACTCCTGACTACTAGTTCTGCACACAGTATATCCTCACATTGACAAATCACAATAATTTGTAAAAACATACAAAGTATCTATGGTGTGCCACTCTCCACAAAGGTACAAAAAGTGACTACCGTTAAATTGCATTTTGACATTAGGCAGCATTTTACAGAAATCCAAAGACAAGGCTATTCTAAAGAAGAAAACTTCCAAACTCAAATCAAGTGATCTGTTATCAGAACTGTCTAGATCAAGTATCTGACAGCAAATTGTGTATGGTGGTCCATGCCTGTAATCCCAGTATTTAGGAGGCCGAGGCAGGAGGGCAAGAGAATCATCATGAGTCGGAGGCCAGTGTTGGCCACACAATGAGTTCAAGATCAATCTGAACTACACAGCAAAACCTTGTTCCAAAAAATAAAAAATAAAGAAGCACTTACCCCCATGATTCTGCCACGCTGCTCAACATCTTCCCACATAAAATGAACTATGATTTGACACATATATTTCCCACTCCGGCCTTCCTGCTTCATTCGGACTAGACACATCCTGGATGGGAAAAAGATAGTTACCACTCATATTTTTTGTATCATATATTTTCACGAAGGAATGATTTCAGCAAAGGACATTAAATTGAAAAACTGGAAGTGATCTTACTTCTTTAAAGGAGCTTAATTTTGTAATTTCATTTAACTCATTAGACCTGAAATATTATTTCAGTATTTTGCATTGTAAAAATGCGATGTTTTATATTCTTGAAGCCAGTCTTTGAGATCTTTGGACTAGTTCAATGGTGCACAATAATCACAGGTGGATAGTGTCACTATTTTGGACAGCATAGTGTATACTTAGCTTTACAGACTAGTCTTTGATGTTGGGCAAACTATTTTCCTTCTCTCAAACTCTTATTTTTGCTGGTGTAGTGGCTCACAGGTGACCCCAGCTCTTAGGTTAAGGAAGAAGGAATGAATGCTAAATGACCCAAACATTTCAACAAGGTAGTTTTAATGGGCTGACTCCAACAAAAGGAATCTGAACACAGACAAACTTAAGGTCCTATACTTGGGAACAAAAGCACAACTGTAGAGGTATAGGACAGCTAAGTGATATCTACTTATACGTGAAAAAGCCTTAAAAAGGTTTAAGTGGTATATATGTTCAATAGGAGTCAAGAGGACAGTGGTGATGCCCAAAAAATTAATGTGATTTTAGTAACATCAATGGAATATATTCTCCATGTGCAAAGTGAGACTTCTTTTCTATTCAGCATACATCAGAATTTACTTAGAATAGAATCTACTGACCATAGTTTTGGACATTATATTTTAAGAGGCAATAGATTACAGTTAGATAGAAGAATAAGTTCTGGTGTTCTACATAGTAGGGTGATTAGAATTAACTATATGCATATATTTCAAAACAGCCAGAAGAAAGCCACAAGCAGTGGTGCATATCTGTAATCTCAGCATGTGGGAAACTGGGGCAAGAGGACTGCTACGGCAAGTTGGAGACCAGCTTGGGCTACAAAATGAGTGCAAGGCCAGCCTGAACTGAACTACACAGTGAAACCCTGTCTCAAAAAGAAAAAAGAGAAAAGAATAAAGAAAAAAAAAAAGCTAGAAGAGAGGAGTCTGGATTTTCTCATGCCAAAAAATAATATCCGGTGGGTCAGGGACATAGCTCAGCAGCACAGCGCCTGCCTGGCAAGCATGAAGTCACAAGTTTGATCTCTAGTACAAAAAAAAAAAAAAAAATATATATATATATATATATATGGCAAGATATGTTAATTACTAATTTGATCATTATATAATGTATACTTTTTAATCAAAATATCACATTCTATCCCATAAATATGCATACTTTGCACGTGTCAACTGATAAAGTTTAAAAAACAAGAGAAGGGGAAGATAGAAAATAACCAGAAGATAAACAATTATAGAAAAATGATAGCAAAATATATCATGGAATTAAAATCAAAACCAAAGACTGAACCATAGGAGAAAGATTTACTCAAAACTGAACAACAAAAACAAAAAATTCCTAACAGGAGTGACTGAGGTCACAGGAGGACGCCTGGCGGAGTACGGCCATCTGACATAAGGCTGACTACCAAATATCTGGTGGGATTCATTATTGTGATTCTCAGTATGTTACCTTTGAGCCAGTGTGTGTCTAAGAAATGGCACTTTGATACAACAATGAGATAGGCTATGCAAAAAGACTGGGCTATTTTATGAGATACAGGCAATGATACAGCCTCCTGTAGCGCACATGTTATGGGTTCACCACACTGATACAGAGCATAATCCAAGGCAAAAACAAACTGGGAAAGTTCAGCAGTTCATTTTTGTAATACTTTTCTAAGTTAATCAAATCATTCATCAGTCTTTCCTCTGAAAAGACACTGTGTTTTGATGCTTAAGTGTCATCAGAGGCCAAGTCACCAACAGTAATAGTGAGGTAATGGAATACTTCATTTATTTGAAAATTCTGTAGTTTGTTAATACACCTGCCCTATGAGGTTTAAAAGGCACAGATTTTTCTCTGGCCATAACTTTCTAAATATATAATGGGGTAGAGGGTTTTTGGTTTCACAGTATAATTATTCCATAGCTCTTACAGATAACACTCAGCTCAAGTGGTTATTTCGTTTGCAAAGATAACACAAAGTCACTCTCAAGAAAGTGATGAACAATTCATTCAGTGGACATAAAATAAGCTCCTACTATTGTATGAAGGTATACAGTTAGATGTGTACATGTTACAGTGATGTCTAATACTAGAACCCAGCCTTCAAGGAGCGGTTTGTCTCCCCAAGGAGGTAAAATTCACCACATACAAAAATCTTAAAACAAAATGCATCATGTATCCCAAGAGAAAAGTGCAATAGGGTTTGGGGGCTACTTACAGCTGCGAAGGATCAGAGAAGGTTTCATGGAAAGGGAAACATTATACCTGAGGTTTGGAAAGATCAGCTGAAGCTGAACACATGGAGATGAAAGATAAGCGGATTTTCTAGTAGACAGAACATTGAAAAGCAAAGACAGGGAAGGGAAACAGTTAGTACATGTTAAGGGAACAATGAATACCTAGATTTGTGGGAGGACAGGACATAGGAAATGAGGCTAGTCGGGCGTGGTGGTATACCCCTGTGATCCCAGCATGGGGAGGCTGAGGCAAGAGGATCACAGCAAGTTCGAAGCCAACCTGGACTACATAGTAAGTTCTAGGCCAGCCTAAACAACATAGTGAGACCTTGCCTCAAAACCAAACAAGCAAACAGAAACAAAACATGAATTAAAGCCAGGAATGTCACACTAAAAAAAAAAAAAAAAATCATGGACTTTTTTGAACAATGGTTGTACAAGGCCCTGAGTTTAATCTCTAGTACTACCACAAAAAAAAAAAAGGAGGAGGGGAAGGTGATGATGACAAAGGTGAGCCACTGGGGAAGAAGAAATAAGACAAGTTCAGCACCTCAGCATTCAGAACAGACGAACTCCACTCTTAATCCTGAATTAAACACTATTATCATCAGGACTGGAAAATAACAGCATCACTTAGTAGAACGATGATAATCAAACTTGTCTGGTCCAGAAATACACACTCAAAATTGTACTGCCTTTGAGGCACACAATCCCAAAGTTTGTAATGGCCTAAACCTAACTTTAGTGATATTAACAAAAGTATGGATTAAAGCCCATAAATGAAAGGAGAGATTGCTTCTAAAATATTGCACCTAATTAGTTCAATACATACTTGTTGATGCAAAATACTTACAAAATTAAGGCTCTACAGCAAATTTTATCACTTTTGGCTAAAGTTATAAACCCAAACCAAGAATCAGTTTTCCTTTCAACAGCAAGTGTGTTGAAGAATTCCCATGAGTTTTACTAGGAAACTAAGATTCTGACCCTCAAGTTGGGTATGGCAGTATACGTTTGTAATTCCAGCACTTGGGAGGCTGAGACAGGAGGACTGCTGAGACTTCAAGACCAGACTGGGCTACAAAGTCAGTTTAAGGCCAGCCTGAACTGAACTGCATAGCAAACTGTTGCCAAAAGACAAGGAAAAAAAAAAAAAAAATCTGTCCCTCAGGGCTATCAGATCACCAACACTATATTCATCTAGTGAAAAGCTCACCTAATTTTTGCTTGCTTTTCCTTTCCTTACCTTCTGAGATAGTCTCTTTACATTGCTAAATTGCCCAAATTGGGTTGGAACTTTCAATCTCCTGCCCCAACTTCCCAGAGTGTTGAGATCTGAGTACCACCATACTCAGTTTCAACCAATTTTTGCCCTAAATTTGTGAATCAAATTCTCTACATAGTTAAGAACAATCCTGCTGTAAAGACCTTTTGTTTTCACCTCTTCAAAGGAGAAGCAGAGTTAATGGCTTGGCCCACATCTTAGACAGTCAGCTCCCTGGAATGTCCAGAGCCCTTGCTGAAGGGCTAGACATTCCTAGACCACCTGACCTTGACTGAAGTTTACTTCCCACATTCAGTCTATTTTTTTCTGTTTTGAATGGGTAGTATACCCACATGGTAATCAAGTTAAGTTTCCTTTCTACCTTTATCCTCTAGCCAAACCAATTCCTCTCTCTAAGGAAGCTGTGGTTACTAGTTTCTTAGGAATCCTTCCACAGGTAATCTACATAGCACTAATTCACATATATTCTTTTTACATAAACAATATCTTCTTTTCCTTTTTTCACCATGATACTGTTTTACACAAGTTACAAAATTCAGATCATATTAGAA
The DNA here is from genome assembly GCF_034190915.1 of Cavia porcellus. NCBI lineage: Eukaryota > Metazoa > Chordata > Mammalia > Rodentia > Caviidae > Cavia > Cavia porcellus. Next base: position 25,964,860 of record NW_026947488.1, on the reverse strand, counting down.
GATGATGACCAGAAAGGAAAGATGGTTAACTTGAGGCGAACATACCTACAACAAAAAGTAACTGCTGACAATCTATCAAGAAAGAAGAAAACTAAATTTTTATTTCACACACACACACACACATACACACCCAACAGAGCAACTGAGATTCAACAGCATAGGTAAATCTACCCAATGCAGCTCAAAAACAAGTGTGGCAAAATACAGTTAAGAGTTAAAGGACAGCGTGAGCCATCTAAGAATGGTTCAAGCATACGGGAAGGTGAAAGGAATGAATAAAATAAATTCAAAACAGTTAACCCAAACAAAACTTCAGTGATCCCAGTACCCACTGCAAAACAAAGCCAACACTTGTTTCACTCTGTGAAACATACAATAATCAAGTTTGAGTTGTGAGTTAACATAGTCCACAACCAACAATACTAAGTTTACACTAAAGAACAGAAGGGCTCTACCTCACACTGAATTCACACGCATATACTGCATTCCTCATAATAAATGCTTCTACTAACTGTTGAGGTCAAGCCATATTTTGTCACTGATTCAACTTCATAATTTCAGAGCTTTTGGGGGGAGGAGTTCCATGCTAAAACATAAAAAACTGCCGTTAAGAATGCAAAATAAATATTAAAAAGATTAACAACCTTACATTAAATAATTAATTTAATCATTCGTCTAAAAAGTATTTACTAAGCACCTACTCATAGACTTAATTCTGTGCATAAACTATTCTCTGCTTAGGAGCATTTTCAACTGCCTCTCCCAAGTCTGATGATGTTCTTAAACCCACAATTTATTATTGAGGTTTTAAGCGTCACAGTACTATCCTTGTCTCTCAGTGAGTCCAATGGCTCATAAATAATACTGATCTCTTTTACATATAAGGAAGGCAAATAACCCAGCTAGTAAAGAAGAAAAAAAAAAAAAAAAAAAAAGAATGTTCAAGCCTTCTCTAACAGCTCCCTAATCTTTCTAAAGGGCAAGTACAGATACAAGAGGCAAAAAAAAGAAAAACTCTCTGATCAGGAGACACTAATAAATAAAGGGCTAAGGATATGGTAATGAATACCACCATTTTATTAAGTCCTCTAACGTAAGACTTGATGCATTTGCATTCATTATCTCCCTCAATCTACATAATAATGTAGCCATCATAACTTGTGCCCATTTCACAGAAAAGAAAGCCAACGAGCTTAAGTAACAAAGCTTCACAGTGAAGAGGAGCTGAAATGAAGCCTGCAGGCTCTATCGTCCCCCAAGCCACAGTGTCTCTATTTTCTCTAAGAGGTAACAGCATAGCACCAAGAGCCTCCTGCAGCTAAATAAGACTAATGGGAAGACAACAACAGTATCTGCAGAATCAAAAAGAACAGGAAAGTTTCCTAGCCACAACTTCCTCCTCTTGGTCTCAATCTGCAAGGGAAGAATTCTTGTTATTCCCAATTCTGACCTCTTGCCACCTACTGGCAATTCTAAACATCCTGTCTCAGTGGGCTGTTTGGGTCTCTGACAATGCCAGTTGTGTTTTGGCCTGGTTTTGCCTATGTGCTGTTTATAAGCTGCTTCATAAGGATCTGATTTTTAACTCAATGAAGACTAGTGGGCACCTGGGCAAGTTTGTCACACTGGCTGCTATGAAGGAATCCCAAAGGGGACATTCACGAAGTTTGTTTCCCTTACTCTGTCACTGGCTGAGGCCAAGAAAGTTGAGCTTACATGGTCACACTCAAGCCCCATCAGAATGCTAATGAATGGTTCATTTATTTGTGAGCTGGCACACTGACCCTTTCCCAGGGCTATGTACATGGCTATCTCTACCTGGTTTCCTAAACTCCCTCTCCATGAAGCCTAACCCTTCAGGGGAGATTATGGAGGCCACTGACAGTTTGTGGGCAAACAGAAAAGTGGGTAAGGCACTTCCTGAAGCCACCTTCCCTGACAAAGAGACACCTCCAAAAGCTGTATCTGGCTGGTGGGCTACTTGTCAGGTCCACTATAAACAAAAGGCTCCTGGGTAGCTGGTATCTGTGCACTCAGGTTATGCAACATGAATAACCTTTGGTTTGGAGGGGGAAAAAAATCTACATGTCTAGGTGTTTGAACAGAGCAACTCTGGCTGGGGGAAGGTGAAAGAGAATGTGTACATGGCCAGGAGACACCATATATAGCAGGTCTGGAGTTGCTGGAACCAGGCAGAAACTTTAAAGCTTTACAGCTGCATCAAAGCTGCCCTGGTGGTTTTCAAGAGGCCCTTGCAAAAGAAACTGCCAGTGTCTGCAGGGCAGATATCTGGCTGGATTGAGACTGGCACTTGTCTGCTTTCCAACCCCTCCACTCCTAATTCTTTACTCTCTTCTTTTCTTTCCCAGAGGCTTCTTCCCCTCAGTTTATAAACACATTTCAGTGATTTTCTCATTTAAAAAACAACAAACCAAAAGCCAGGCATGGTGGCATATGCCTGTAATCCCAGCACTAGACAGGCTGAGACAGGAGAATTGCTGTGAGTTCAAGGTCAGCCTGGACTACATAGTGAGTTCAAAGCCATCCTAAAATACAAAGCAAGACCTTGTCTCAAAAAACAAACAAGCAAACAACAACAACAACAAAAACAACCCAGAGATGACAGCCCATGGCTGTAATCCCAGTTCTCCAGAAACCTATGGCAGGAGGATCACAGATCTGAGCCTAGCCTGGGCAACTTAAAAATGAAGCAAGACCTTGACTCACAATATAAAATATAAAAGGGCTGGGGATGTAGTTCAGTGTGAAGGTCCAGGGTTCAACCTGTAACAGTACAATAAGTAAAGAAAGCAACAAAATTCTCCCCCACTTTCTTGTTTCTCTCTCATCCTCTCATTTTTCCTTGTGACTTGAAATTTGTTAAAAAATAATTTACAATGACTTTGTCCCCTAATAATTCTTCAAGCCCATACCTTCTGACTCGAGCCTTCAGAAGGCCAATAACTTCTCCTTGACCATCCAAGGCAATCTGCTTCTCATGTGTTTCCATCTGATCTGTACCTCATCCTCCTTATTCTATGTTCAAAGTTTACCAGGATACAGTTTGTGAGTCCCAACTATGAAATACAGTGCCCACTATATAGCTTATAATCAATGAATGCTTACACTGCTATTCATGTTTAAGGGAAGAGATCTTTGGTTCCCTGACAATCCAAAGGGCACTTTCAGGCAAGAAGCAAAGCATTGTAGAAGGAGCAGTTCACAGTCAGCTGTGGATTTGTCTTCAGCCCTCCACTGCTAACTAAGTGGCCAGTGACAAATGCTATAAACCTGCCAAACTGTTTCTCCACTTGTAAAACAGTAGAACTGACTAGATCTGTTCTATGGAACTACCTAAGGGTCCCTTTTCAGCTGCCACGTTGTAGAGATGTAAAGGGAGATCATTCCCATCTCCTTCAATCCAAGTAGCAATCCTTTTATACATTTATATAATTGTGGCTGAGCATTAGATTTCATTTTAAAAAAAAATTCTGCTGGTACAAAGTTTGAATAGCACTCGATCCCTCTACATAGAATGCTTTTTCATACTCTTTTCTCATTCTTCACTTGCCAACGTAAACGTTGCCTCGGCAGTGAAGCCCTCCGTGGCTGATACTGTTAGGTATTCTTCCACAGAGACTTACCAATTCCTCGCATAGGACCTATCACAGTTGTATTTTATTAATGTCTCTCTAAGTTCTATGGGGTCAGGGAGTAGACGTGTTAGTTGCACAGTAAGTCCAACTGGAGAATAAATGCTCTAATTTTATTAATTTTTGTTTTCAGTCTTGCGGATTGAACCCAGGATCTTTGCACTGAGCTACTTGCCCATCCCTTTTTACTCTGATACAGGGTCTCACTGAATTACACAGGTTTGGCTCAACTTGGAATCCTGCTGTCTTAGTCTCTCAGAGTGCTGGGATTACTGGGCTGCCAACATGTCTGGTTTATGAATCTGTATTTAAGAATAGGTAGGTACTTCTAATTTTCTGCTTTTTTTTTGGTACCAGGGATCGAAAGCAGGCAATTATGCTGCAGAGCTAAATCCCTGGCCCTAGAATAGGTAGGTACTTCTAATTTGTTACTTTGGTGGTTATGATTACCTAATAAGGGAAGTAACTTAATACTTAAATTTAGCAGATTCACACTTGAATTTCTCCTTCACTGCATACTAACCAGTTCTTTAGGCAAGTTAGAACTGTTCTAAGCCTCTGACCACTGTTACACAAAGTGAGAATAAAGTAGTTATGAGGATTTATGAGATAATACATGTAAGTAAATGATAATGCATGCAAAACATCCAGTAGTAGCTATATTTATGATATACCTTAAACACTTTTTAAAGCTACAAAGTGCATTTTACTCCCTCTCTAACCCACTTTCATCACAGGTATGTTTTAATTTTATTTGTCCATTCTATTTCCCAAAATTAATTAATGCATAAAGGAGATACCAGTGATCCATGACAATTTTAAGCAGCAATCTACAAATCTACTGACACAATGGCAATATAAACTCAAGCTACAAACCAAGAAGCAAGCCGTCCTTGCAAACCAGTGCCATGCATGGGCTGCTGCCACCAGAGGGACAGCCAGACCCCAGCCTTTTCCAGTAAGTCAGTGCCATTCATGGATTGTGGAAAAAGAGAACAAGAATTTACCAAGAAGCAAGCCTCCCTGCAAACCAGCACCACGTGCAGGCCATTGTCGCTGAGGGGACAGCCAGACCCAAACCCCTCCCAGTGCATGGGCTGGGCAACAAGAAGAGTCAACCCCCAACCCCATCCCCTAAGCAACCTGCTGATCTGGAGAAACACAGGCTGTGACAATAGCTATTAAGGTGAAGTGCAATTTGAAGCTTCTGATGTTTGGTGTTTCACTGACTGCAGGTCTAGGGTTGGTAGTCTGATCATTTATTCAGAGGATAACAATATGCAGTGTGGCATCTATTGGGGATCTCCTTCTGAACATGGTAGCCATTTTTAATTCACTATTATCTTGTTTTGAAGTCCTGTATTATTTTCATTGTTTTGTTGGGTTGGGTTTTATTCTATTTTGCTTTGTTTGATTTTGTTATATTCTGTGGCATGGGCAGCTATTTCAAAGACAGCAAAATATATTATGGTAGCAATTTTGATCCTACTATTGTTTTGTTTTGAAGTCCTTTATTGCATTCATTGTCTTATTTTTACTGGTTCTATTCTGTTTTGTTTGATTTTTACTCTGTCTGAAGGTATCTGCAGCTATTTGAAGACAAGAGGAATTATGATAACTACTGTTGATTTTGAACTCTTTTGAAGTTCTATGTCACTTATACTGGTTTGTTTTGATTGGCTTTATTCTGTTTTATTTTGGTTTTATTCTCTTTAAAATAAAAAATAAAATAAACTCAAGCTACATTAGTATTTCTCCAAAGGGCAGCTTAAGTAGGAACAGATCTGTACCATTCTCATCTATGGCAGAGGCCAGAACCCTTTCGGTTGCCATGGGAACCAGCCATCAGTTATTTAATAAGCATTTGCTGATATACATCAAATCATTACTTTGTATAACTTAGATGTATGCAATTTTTATCAACTAAATATTTTTAAATAAAATAAAAATAAAATGTTTGTTGGGGTTTAAATTCTTTTTTTCCCCTCCTCATCTGTTGGATTTAAATTCTTACTAAAATTTCTAAAAGTTATTTTTCACTGAAAAAATTACTGATGCAAAGTAAGTGCTGTAGTCAGGGGTTGCAAGGAGAGCAAGACAATACAGGACACATAATTCATAGTATTATTTATGATAGCCACCACAGTCAAATACAAAGAAATTGCAGTAAATCTGTCCATGTACTAAAGACCCAAGGAAATCCAGCTGAGGCTCTGGATCCTACAGCAATGCCCTGTGTGAAGACCTAGATCCCCAAAGAGTGCAGCTGGATGCCCAGAGCCCACAACAATGACTCATATAAGTCTGTTTCATGGATCTGTGCTGGGAAGGCCCAAAGGTCAACAGTAGAAGCTAGAAAGTCTATGCCAATGAGGTGATTGATTTGTGCCAATAGGTTGAGGGTTCTGCACTGGAGCCAAGAAACCACACTCAAAATAAGGACCAGGCCTTCCCTGAAAAGGATCACAGCCATCCTCAACGAGGTCCCAGCTTCTCCAACAACGAGAACAGTCAAATTCCTATCAGGAAGCCAGCATGACAAGCTTCTCTTGGAGATTAAGCAGCTCCAAACAACAACACCCACTTAGGAAAACCCACAACGCTTCTCTTTCCCCTCCAGGTCTCCTTTTTATGCTGGCAACAGTCAGTCCTCAGGTGAGCCATTTACACTCTGGACCACACTGATTCAGTTCAGCTGGTGTTTAAATTGACCACCAGCTTTTAATCTATCACAGTAAGAATAATGGGACTTGAGGAAAAGAAATCAGATACAAATACAACAAAAGTAACTCTTGCTTTTAATAAATTCACCATCACGAAGAAGATTTAGTATAATATCAAAGTGTTACATGATGATGAGCCAAACATAGTGGTGTACACCTGTAATCCCTCACTGAGGAAGGCTGAGGCAGGAGAACCACAAGTCCAAGGCCCATTTAGGCAACTTAGTGAGACCCTGTTTCAAGATAAAAAATAAAGGACTGATATATCACTCAATAGTAAAGCATTCCTGGGTTCAATCTCTAATAAAAGAAAAAAAATTATTATGATGAATGCCATAGTAGAGCGCGCAAAACACTAAGGGACCTATCATTTGTGACAATGTGGATGGGAATTGGAAATTGTAACGTTAAGTGAAATAAGCCAGGCACAGGAAGACACACATGCTAGTCATATTCATACATGAGCTCTAAAACGTTGATCTCATAGAAGTTTGAGAGCAGAATGGTGGTTACCAGAGGGTGGGGAGGGGGAGAGGAAGGAAAAGTTGATCAGTGGGTACTAAGTTACAGTCAGAAGCAGGAAGTCTTCTGGTGCACTACTGCAGAGCAGGTGAGTACAGCTAATGATGAAGTACTTACACTTCAAAAAACTAGAAGGCTGGCAATGTATCTACCTTAGTGATAGAGTGCCTGCCTAAAATACGTGAAGCTCTGGTTTTAAACAATCCACCACAAAAATAGGAAGAGGAGAGGGAGAAGGAGGGGAAGGGAAAAAAGGAAGAGCCAGGTATGGTGGCACTTGGGAGGCCAAGGCATGAGGATCAGAGAGTTCAAGGCCCACCAGGGCTACTTGAGATACCATGCCAGCCTGAACTACATAGTGTGACCCTGTCTCAAAAGAAAAAAAAAAAAAAGTACCTGTATTTTTACATGTGTGGATATCTGTATGTGGATATATGTATATATGTGTGTATACATGCAAATATCAAACCACTACATGGCAGTCCACTAATATGTACAATTTTATGATTTTATGAATCAGTTAAACTTTTAAAAATGGCAAAATAGAAGACCTTGGCAACTCACTCAGGACTCCTTCTGTCTTTCTCTGAGATAGAAGCTTTCTTTAAATATATTTTGCTCTTAAAAATAAATATATTCTGCTCTTAAAAATAATTTTGCTTTTTTTTTTTTTAACTTTTTATCGGTACCAGGGATCGAACTCACGACCGCCTGCTTGCAAGGCAGGTGCTTATGCCTTTGAGCTAAATCCCCAGCCCCTTTAAAAATAATTTTAAAAAAGGAAAAATATTAAAGGAGCTGTGTTCACAGGGAAGGGATGACTTCCCTGTTAATTGAGATTTTGTCAAGTGGAGTCAAAGGAAAAATAGCATTCTATACAAAAGAGAATTTGTGCAGAAAAAACTAGTATAGGCAGCACAGGTAATATATAGTAAGATACAAACATCATGCTAAGAAACCTGATAGGGAAGAGGGACCCAATTTGTACTGAGAAAACTGAAGGAAAAGGGAGGGGGAGGCCAGAGGCCAAAGACTAGTTTTCAGGTACTGGTGGTTGTAACCCAGTGAAATCAGTTTAGTGCTGACATCATGAATTCCTACTTAAAATGAATTCAAACAGAATAGAAAATGTTAGAGATTATCTGACACTATAAAAATGTGAAGATAATTTTTTATAAAACTTTTGAATCAAACATATGTGTGTGTTTCTGGGTCATGAAGTAAAGTGCATTTGTTATTACAGCTGATGGTCAAAGACTTTCACTATGTGACTGGTGACTAAAGGAGAACTTTCAGCTTTCTGGTGTGAAGGGCTGAATGCATTCACCATGTCAATGGCCAAGATAAAGAAAAGAAGAAGAAGATAGCTACTTTTATCAAGTCTATGTAGGGATGTCGGATAAGTCAGACAGCAGGCTCTCTCAGCATTTTTTCAGCAGTCACAGTCAATATTATTCGGCAAAGACAATGGACACATAGTCACTGCAGCTGCAAGCTCACATGAACAGATAACTGATAAGGATCTTATAGGAACGTGAGGGGGTCCTAGTCCTAAATCTCAATTCACAAAAAACTATGAAACCAGAACAAGCAGACAGGATAAGTGAAACAACATTTCCTCTAGGGAACTAACAAGATATGAGGAATCCTCTCCCTATTGTAAGAACCACGGGGCTGGGGATTTAGCTCAGCAGCATACACGTCTGCCTTGCAAGTGTGTGGTCATGAGTTTAATCCCTGGTACCGATTTAAAAAAAAAAAAAATCTAAAGAGAGAACACAGAACCATCACCCTTGAGAATCTGCAAGCATTCTAGAAAACTTGCCACCAGAGTATCTTTATTTAGGCATTTTGGTTTTGTTTCAGGGGAGTCTTTCTATTTTCATTACTGATTTCTAAGCCTCTCCACTTTTCCCTCACTGTCCACCTCCAAAAGATACTTCAGTTCCTATTATTTCTAGACAATCAGTGTCAAGTGCTACAATTTCCAATCTGCCTTTCCCTCAGTTACTCTCCTGGAGCTCCAGGTTAAGAGAACAGGGCTAGAAGAATGTAACTTCTCACAGACTTGGGGTGGCTCCATCAAGTCTCCTATCTCCTGTCCTTTAGAAGAAAGTTGTCTTCAGTTCTTGGAACAACACAATTGGGCTCTAAACTACTGAACTACTCTTCTGATGACCCTTCTACTATATTCCTTAGCAGACCTGCCCCAGACTCTTCAGACAAGTGGCTTCCCTCAAACACTCCTTTGCTTCTGGTATTCATTCTCCCTCTCTCCCTTTCCCTCTTACCGGGAATTGAACTCAGGATGGGCTTGCCAAGCAAGTGATGAGCTGTATCCCTGGTTCTCTAAATTAAAATGCTCTCCTTTTCTCTAACAGAAATTCTATTTAACCTTCATGTTACCTTTACCACAATCGCTTTCTCTTGATGCCAGGGTTTAAACCCAGAGCAGCATGCGTGCTGAGCAAACACTCTACCACTGAGCTGTACCCCAGTCCTCAGTCATTCTTTATCTAATGTACCCCTCACTCACTGCCACCAAATCTGGATTTAGTCACACCTCCTTGTATTTGTATAGCATCTTCTTGTGTCCTGTGCATAGTATTACATTATCATCCATTACAGGCAATTGTACCTTATACTCATTTTTCACTAAAGTTCCTTTAAGGGACAGACCATGCTATAGCCTTCTTTTCAACAAATTATGGTCCTGAACATATAGATTATCACCAATCATAGTTAGTTAATTCTAATCCACTTTATTGAATTTAGTATGTGTATGTGTGTATGTGTGTGTGTGTGCGCGTGTGCGTGCGTGCGCACCAGGAATTGAACTCAGGATCTTGTGCTTGCCAGTCAGGCGCTTATGTTTCTGAGCTATATCCCCAGCTTGCTAATTCTAATCAAAAAGCTACTGATTCATTCCACCTAAACCAGAAGAAATAATACTAAGAGCAAGAAAGAAGATGGAGAGACAGCAAGTATACATTTGCAGCAGACAGCCTCTGTCTCCCGTATCTTAATGGTAGTTGTACACCCTACCCCTCTGAGAAATTTAACCAACCTCAGCAAGGAAAGCTCAGTAGGCATAGTTTGGAAACTTTAAAAAACTATAACTAGTTTCAAGGTTCTCCCAGCTGCTACTAGTCAGGTGTTGACCTTGGGATGTGGTCACAGGGATTATATATTTTATTTTGCCATCCACTCCCTCTACCACTCTGATACTTCTAGCTATATAGGCAATAAAGAGTCTTTCATTCAGGCTCTGAATATTATCTTTGAGCTCCTCTGGGAACAGCTTAGCCTTCTCTCACCCTCCCACCTTTCCAGTAAGTAATTCTCCAGTGCCACCTCTGCAGTACTCAGCTTTTGAAAAAGTAGTTTTCCCTTCATTAGACCCAGCTTCTCTCCCCTCACCCTCTCCTTAGCTCTCACCACAAAGACCAAAAGCACACTGCCTGCCTTCTCAACTGCCTAACAGCCATGGCATGTTTCAAAGAGCTAAGAGGTGGAACTAAGAAGTCTGTTGCCTTGCTCTGTGATCATATTAAGCATCCCTTACATTTAGTATAGAACTTAGCCATCCCTCTTTATAACTGATTATTTTATGAGTCTTATCTCCCCCACTACACAGAGAACTATTCCTAGCTCACAGCCAAGTGTACACTCAAAAAACTACCAGCTTAGGGAAAAAAAAAAAACAAAAAACATAAAATAAACTGCCACCTTAGGCTCCTTCACCAAACTCGGTGACGATGTAAGTTTAGAAGAAACACTTCAGGGTGGTCAAAACCATAAGGTCTTTATATAGTAGTCCTGTGATGCAAGGCTCAGCTGAAAGCTCTCAAACAAGAGTCCTTTTGATAGAATGGTCATTCCCTACGTTCCTCAGATAGTCACTATGGTCAAAGTAGTAAACTCAATTCTCCAGAATTTACTTTCCAGATCTGTCAACTCAAAAAAATACGTTCCCCAGCCCCTACTTCAACGACTCCTATATCCCTCTGACCTTTAATGCTGCATAACAGTAGATGAAAAATTGATTTTTTTTGGCTACTTATTTCACAGCTGAAGAAAAATATACTGTTTAAGGTGTTAAATATTTTTACATGCAGGAAACTGGCATCAATCTAACCTGCACACACATTTTAGAGGTAAGGACGTAAATGTCAGTGCTATAATTTGTTATAGGTTTCTGATGACCAGCAATGAAAATGACCACAGATTCTCACAATTCAAACCACTTTTACGTAAATGTGAACTTTCCTAAAACAGCCAAGGGACAGAACTTTCCATCCAAGCTCAGAGTCTCTGAGAGATACTGATAGCATTGTTCACAGGGTCAGATGTCCTTTGAAAAACCCCCTACAAATATTAGTTTCTTTCTGGGCCTGTGTTTTGACCTTTAATAAAAATGTGCTTCAAGACACCAGTTACTAACATGAAAGGAGCAGTTTTTTATACCTGAACAACTGCCATTTCATATGATCAGCTCTGCAGAAGGCTATACCATAAAAGTCAACAGGACTAAACAAAACAAAATAAAACAAAAACAGTAGTGATTTCACTTAAATTACTTACCAGACGTGAAGTAGGGTTATAAGAAACCATGAATTGAATGTATCTGGCATTTGACACCCTAAAAAATAACAATAAAATATAAATAAGTGAAATTTAGAGGAAGCCTACTGACTATATTTTAAATACTGATAAGAATGTGTCCAACTAAAAAACATGGCAATATCACATTTATTATGCTTTCACAGAGAAGAACAATGGAAACATATAGAAGCCCATGGAATGAAACAAAACTGAACACAGTCAAACAATCAGCCTTCTGGTTTCTATCCTGTCAGCACCTTGCTGTGCGGCCAATCGCTTTTCCCTCTGAATCTCAGTTTCCTCATTATGCATAATGCAGCCTAGACGATTTGCAGGGTTCTAGTTCTAGTTTTTCTAGTCTTCTTTTCCTACTTCTTCCTTTGAGATAATTCAATGTGGTATGGTCAGAGATATGTTGAACAATTTGTTCAAATGAGCTGGAGAAATAAATGGGGCTCCTGTAAGCTGCCACTGAGTAAGAAAGCAGATTATATTAATGAAGACTGCTCACGGTGATGAAATTTTGCAGGGCTTCTTTCTCCTTGGTTTCAGATTCCACAAATCAGGTCTGTGCCTCTTAATTTTCAGAACTCTTAAGAAATGCCTCTGCTTGGATAAGGGAACCCCCACTGAACACATATGGACAAGGAGAAAGTTAGAGCAAAAGGATGATGACAAAACCAAATCCATGGGAAAGTTGGGCTTTTATGGTAAAATTTGTCCTGTGGGGCAACGACTCTAGGAAGAGGTGACATCTTCTGCCTTTCAGCAGTTGGTGAGTTACACAGTTAGTAGGTAATAACAAAGAGGGGTCACTAGGAGATGAAATGTAAGGCAGGACATTGTGAGGCATACTAACAATCACCAATACTAACAGGGAGCTGTAATTCATTGTGGGTTATTTACCTAGACTTTACAATAGGAGTTTCACATGCATTATTTCAATCAATCCTTATAACAAACTGATACAGTATTGATATTATCTCCATTTGACAGGTGAGAAAATTGACTCTTACAAAGATCAAGACTTTTGCTGAAGATCATATAGCCATGAAACAAGATACTTAGTATCACATTCTGATCTGTTTGATTCCAAACACTATCTTCTTAATCACTACCCTAACTACTTCATTAATACTGAGACTGGAAACCAACACTCAGAAGGACTCACAGTACAATGTTAATACATCTTTTCATTTAACCTTCATTTTAACCCTGAGGGAAACAAAACCTTCATTTTAATTTTTTTGCTGTTGGTTTTTTGAGACAGGGTCTCACTATGTAATTCAGGCTGTCCTGAACTATGCAGCCTAGGCTGGCCTCAAACTTGAAGTGATTCTCCAACCTTCTCTTACCTCAGCCTCCCGAGTCCTAGGATTACAGACGTGCACCACTCAAACCTGGTTATAAGCCTCATTTTAGAAATAAGGAAATGCACTCACAAATTCTAGCCAAGTGTTGTGGTGTATGCCTACAATCCCAAGTAACTGAGAAGTAGAGACAAGATGATGGCAAGTTTGAAACCAACCTGGGTAATTTAACAAGATTCTGTCTTAAAGTAAAATAAAAAAGAGGGCTGGGGACATAGCTTAGCACTAGAGCACTTCCTAGCATGCATGAGGAAGGCTGCACCCCTCAATACTGAGCAGAGAGTAGGGGAAAGGGCTAAGTAACCTGTGAGCAGTCACAATATTAATAAGCTAGTGGCAAAGCTTGGGCTGAATCCAGATCTGTTACAAAGTGACAGTAAAGTACTCTAGTGAGCCTACTGGGAGGTGCCCAGCAGCTGTCAAGTGGACTTCTGCTCCAAATCCAGCAGGAGGGAGTGAAGGTTGGCCAGGACAGCCATAGAGCTATTAAGACACACGCCATCTGACAGAGGGCCAACTGCCCTCCACCTAGAACAAGAATAGCCTTGAGAAACTCCAAAACCTGGATCTGAAGTTGGGTCTTTTATTGGATGCTAGAACAAAACATTAAAAAGAAAAGTTTTCTTGGAAGTCTGTCTTTCAATCTGGAAAATGAAATTTGGCTACTTCTAAAGGACAATCTGTTCAACTGCTACCTCTACATCAAAGCTTCTCAGCAGCCTCCAGAAGCCTGTCCAGTTTTCTCAGAGTGGGAATCAGTTCTTGGGCTGGAGAGCACAGACAGACAGACAGGCCAGTAGTTGGCCCTGGGTCACAATTTTCCCTTCGAGGGGTCAGCTCAGGGCTGAGAACGAGAAAAAAGCTGGCATATGCCTGAGTCTCTGTACCATTGGGGTTAAAACAGAAACCCACAGAGTAAAGCTCTAAAAAATAAAAGCCATGAATGTTGACTATAAGCAACATAAAAATATAGCATCTTTAACTCAATGAAATGTGTTTACATCCTTGAGAGTTAAAACCTGTAACAGTCTTTGCCTTGATCATGGCTGATGAGCATATTTTAACACAGGGCTTGGTTGCCTGATTCAAAGCCCTTACTCTACCCTTACTTGCTATGTGACTGAGCACAGTCACTAAGCCTCTCTCAGTGCCTTGGTATTCTTCTCTGTATAAATGGGGAGAACAAGATAATCTGCCTTACATAATTTCTGTGAAGATTCAACAAGATAAGGCCTAGAAAATGTTTAGCAAAATGGCTAGTATTTAATAGGTACTGAACAAGTACTCATAATTGTCTTTCAGTGAATTATTTAAATATTAGGGTTTAAAGGATTTTTTAAAAACTCACTAATTGGCCAGATGTAGCAGTGCACACCTATAATCCAATCCTCAGGAAACTGAGGCAAGAGAATTGCCACAAGTTCAAGACTAGCCTAGGCCACATAATGAATTCCAGGGCAGCTTAAACTACAAAGCAAAACCCTATCTCGAAACAAAAAACAAACAAACAAAACTTTTCTATTTAAGACTGTATCAGTAAAGCAACTGAGGTGAACTTCAACCCACTTGATGCAGAATTTACTTATTAAGGATCTTCTTCTCCAAGGTAAGTAATTAGTTCCTTAGAGGCCAAAAACAAAATAGGCTACCAAATAGTCTGGAATTAAATGCAAGCTCTACTGACTGGCCACCTCTGCTCTAAGCACTCTTCATAGAACTGATCTCCAAAAGAGCTGTCAAGAATCCGTATCACACTCAGCAGCACACTTGTTACCACAGATGAGGGACATCGTCAGCATATAGTAGAAACAGCAGTAGCAATTGACGTTTCTTACCACTCCAAACCCCCGATATGTAGCCCTCTAGATCTAAATCTTGAAACACTTTGGCTCTGAGATGACAGAGTCTATAATTATGGCATTTTATGGGAGACTGTTGAAAAGCTTAGTAGGCCCAATACACTATGCATAAACAACTCACATTCAATCTTCAAGAAATGGCACCAGCTTCAGTTTTGCTGGGGAAGGATGACACTGGACAGCCTCAAAGGCTCTCTATCCTCAGGACTCTAAAAGCCCTACAATATCGAATACCCAAGTGAGCAATGGCCACTTTTAAAGGTGTGGTCTTGGGAAGGAATATACATTTGCTTCTCTTATTCCAAACCTATCTGACCTATTCAATTAGATTCTAAGCCAGAAGAAAATTAGTTTCACTATTTTAATAGGTTTTTAAAATATTTTGCCTCCACACAGTACTTTCCAAATTTTATCCCTTTTTATTCACAAGGCACACTTTGGAACGACTCTGGTTTGATTTTAAAATTTATTCCACCCACAAATGACAAAGATGAACCATAAGGGAACATAATGTAACTGAATATGGGACAGGTCAATTTATTAGGCAATTGTCTATTTCTTAGAATATCTAAAGCATGATAACACTAAAAAATCTACTTCTACCTTAAGGTATATATATATTGAAAGACAAAACTAGGACAAAGTTTACTGAGACACACACTACGTACAAACATCAGTTTATGATACTAATATGACATCTCACAGAGGTAGTTTTCATTTAAACATAATAAAGCACAAAAATACTAAGATAAATTAAAATGTTTACTTCACAGTTATTTTCATTCACACAAGCAGTATGTTTAAATGGGAAAACCCCCGAATTTTAAGCCAGACAACACAGGTGCAAGGCTTGGCTAAGCAATCTTAGGCAAGTGACTTAGCTTCTTTAAGTCTCAACTGTTTCTGAAAACAAAACAAGAATAAACAATACAAGCTCTTTCAGGCATACCCCAAGATTTTAAATTCCTAAATGAAATAAATGTAAAAGCATACTACTGCATATAAATGTGAGTCATTAGTATATAATGAGTACAACTTTCATAAACTTTTAACTTTGTAGTTTGCAAGAGGCTATGAATTAAAACATGACATATTAAATATGTAATAACAGTCTTACAATTTGACACTATAATATTAACCCAAAAACTTTCAATAATCAGGAGCTGGCTAAGACAAGGATAGCTACTAAAAATTCTTTCAAAATAATTATAATAAATGTAAGTAGGGTAAACATTTTATTATGTACAAATAAAAAATTTAAAAGTAATTATAATACATTTCTGAATTATTTGTTGAATCAAATACTAAAAGGATATCTGAGAGTGAACACAAGCACCTTTGATCCCCAGTACTGATTAAAAAAAAATCGTATAAATACACGAGTCCAAAAAGTCACTTAAATATAGCTTTTAATATTAATAATTTCTGAATCATGTACAGAAGTATATTTTCTTCCTGTAGATTAGTTTCTCCTAAAATAAGTAATTGCTAGAGTTTACAAAAACAGAAAAATTTTCTTTCCTGCTTATAAACAATAGAAAATGAGCAATAAGTTAAAATTTCTAATATCAACTTTCCAAAACAGTGAAATGAGCAAAAACACTTGTATTTTATTCTTTCTTTTGTCTTTTGATACTGAGGGTTGAACTCACAACCCTGTACTTGCCAGGCAGGCACCTAAGCCACTGAGCTAAACCCCTGGCTCTGTATTTTATTCTTAAAAACAAAAAGTTATTAAGTAAACTGAATTTCTTTCTTCACTATTAACATAATTATGTGTAAATATTTGTTGTTGGAGAAAAAATTCAGGTGCATATACTCGTTCTATGTTTGTTGCTTTGAGGATACGACTGATACCACAGAAGTATACAGCATCTATTTCCTACTACAAAGTGTTATCATAATTTATGGTAAATACTTAAAATTTATTATAGTAGAAGACATATTACCACTAATCTTCAAAATACTTCCTCTAGCCAGGAATATAGCTCAGCAGCATACGCACCTGCCTGGCAAGCACCAAATCATGAGTTCGATCCCTGGTACCAAAATACTTTGCCTTACTTTGAACACACTGATCCCATCATTCTTGCCTCTCTGTGAAGCAATTCTGGAAGTCCTCTTTCATGAGTGATAAAAAAAATATGGTCAATACTGCTGTTAAGAGCCATGCAACTAAAAGTTAGGCTTATAAAACATTACAGCATATCCTCATTCAACTTACTAACTGGATCTGATACTGTAAGACTTCTGACTCTTCCCCAAAGGCAAAGTGGCCATGAAAGGTTATTGTTTTGAATAGATTTAGTCATCAAGGTACCCACAACAATGCACCTAAAGACATTCAGGAAAGAAGACTTTCAGAACTGCCTTAGAAAGGGAAAGAATGATGGGATATGTGCACTCAAAATGAGGGAAGTATTTTGAGGGTGATTAATGGCAATATGTCTTTTGTCATTATAAAAATTTTTTAAAATTTAAACATTCACTGTATTTTTTCAATCATACCTAATAAACTGTGTCACTGAAAATGGTTTAAATTTTCTCAATAGTTTTACATGTACTTGCTTTAATTCACTTTGTTAATAATTACATCAAAATGAATATTATATTGATAGTTTACTGCTAGTGATGATCTAACCCAACAAAACCTTCTGAAAGGCAATTTATCAATGGGCTACAAATAGTAAAATTACACAAGCCTTTAATCATTGACCCTAATAGAAAGAAGAAAAATCATGAAGCTTATTTCAAGATTAACTAAGCAATTAAGAACCAAAAACAAAGGAGGACTGATTGGCAAAAAGACTAGGTAAAAATGCTAAGTAAAACAGATACATATCCAAGTTCTTTCACATAAAAGATAGATGTGCATAAGGCCAAAGAAAATGTCAAAGTACTACACAAATGTTTTCAAACTTGTTAAAATTGTTGGTTTTCTTTTTTTTTTTAGGGAGGGACTTGCTATGTAGCTCAGACTGGCCTCAAATTCATGGTGATCCCCTTGCCTCCGCCTCTTGAGTGCTATGATTACAGGTGTGTGCCACCACACCAGGCTAAAATGTTTTATTTCTAGATTCCTTTTGTTTTTGTATTAAAGAAGAAAAACATACTTTATATACTTTGTACAGGAAAAACTGTGACTCGTGACTTAAAAAAAAATGTTTAAAGCGAGGTGAGTGGTGCATGCCTACACTTCGTGCCTTCAGAAGACTGAGGGAGGAAAATCTTGAGTTCAAGGCCAGTCTAGACTACACAGGAGACCTTGCTTCAAAAACAAAGCAAGGGGCTGGGGATTTAGCTCAGCGGCATAAGCACCTGCCTTGTAAGCAGGCAGTCGTGAGTTCGATCTCCGGTACCGATAAAAAGGAAAAAAAGACAAAAAAAAAAAAAAAAAAAAACACCCCAAAAACAAAGCAAAAGTAATTTATCTTATTAAAATATTACCATAAAGATGAAAAGTAGATAGTTGTCTTTTTCAAAACTATCAAATAGTAACTTACTTAGAAAGAATTCCTCGAAGTCAGTTTTCTCCACACAGTTAGTGTACATGCGCAAGGCTGCAATCTTAATCTTCTAGACAAAGAAAATAAAAACAAACTCAAGAAATGACCAACTGGATATTCTAGTGTCATTAGATATGAGTTATAGAATCTTACATTTCTCCAACTAGGAGGATCCAAATGTGTTTTTGTCTCTAGGCAATTTAAACTTATATAGGAATTTTTTCTTTTCTTAAAGCTCGTCATTCATTATGGACTTCATGCAATGTTCGCAACTTAGGGCTTTATATGAAAATGTTGAAGTTTTTCCAATATTTAAATAAAATCTGTCTTTAATTACAAATCACTTCACCACATTTGCCCAGCATTATCCATGTTAACTGTGTGTATTCTGAAGTCCCTTTTATTAAATAACTGCCCATACGTCTGTCCAAAACCAAATAAAAACCTTCAAGCCTTTAATCTTTCTTCAGAGGCACTAATTAGTTTTAAAATGTTGTTGCTTTTTAAGGGTGGCATCTTTTTCTAGTCTTTAGTGTTGATAGTTTGTGTTTTAAATATATAATACTGCATATTCAAACAAAGGTTGCTAATGAATATAAAATACAGTAAGAGGAGCAACCTCCTTCTTCACCAGATTAGATAGTGTATTTCCCAAAGTACTAAGAATTGTCTCAGATTTTTGATTGAGTAGCCATTTTACTTTATTCACTTAACAGTATACTTGTCTATTTTACTGTATATAAATTACGCCTTAATAAAAATAAATCTAAAAATAAAAATTAAGTAATAATTAAATTGAAAAACAGCTCAGAGCTACAGGAAGCAGGTATTTCAAGGACTTTCCCCATGTTTCAGTAAGAAGCTGCATGTCACAGTGCACACCTGTAATCCCAGCACTCTGGGAAGCTAAGCAGAAGAACCACAAGTTGGAGTCCAGCCTGGGAACTTAGAAACAGCGGGATCATCTCAGGATAAAAAATTAAAAGATCTAACTCTGTGCAAAGGAGTTTGACTCCCAGTACCACAAAAACAAACCAACCAACAAACAAGATCATTAAGGATGCAGTAAAACACATTAGCACATCAACAAAAGGCTTTTAGAAGTTAGCTTGTTTATTCTCTTAACATGACAAGGAAAATTATAAACTCAAGTATGTATACTAAAAACAAAGATGCACAAATTAAGAATGGCACAGCAATTAAAGAAAAGCAAGGTAGAAATTAACAGAGCTGTTACAAAGATTCACCAATAAAAAATTACACCTAGGAACAGGGATACAGCTCAATGGCACAGTGCCCTCCTGGCAAGTGTGAGGTCATGAGTTCGATCCCAGATACAAAAATAAAAAATAAAAAACTATACCTAATACCATATAACATTCATATTTTCTAGTGTTCAATTAACTGTGTCTCTGATGAACAGAAATATCCATAATAAATTAAGAAAGACATATAACTCTGGTCATAATTAAGATTTGCTCTGCTATCATATCATTAAAGCTTTTGATCTAAAAATCAGATAGGAGTCAGGCATGGTGGTACACACCTGTAATTCCAGCATGCAGGAGGCTGATGTAGGAGGATCACTGCAAATTCAAGGCCTGCCTGGCCAACAAATTGAGTTTAAGGCCAGCCTGAACTGCATAATGAGACCCTGTCTCAAAAAGAGGAAAATAGTAATAATAATAAATAAAAATAAAAATCAGGAAAAAATGAATAGATATATGTAACAAATTGAATTCAGATATATCTATTTGGGAAGTAAGCTAGCATTTAGAAGCCCATTTTTAAACAAAATCCAAAGTAAACATTAGAAAAGAAGAACAAATCAACCTTAAAAGCAAACAGAAATACCATAAATCAATAAACCTGAAAGAGAAGCCGGGGATTTAGCTCAGTGGCACAAGCGCTTGCCTGGCAAGTGCCAGATCATGAGTTCGATCCCCAGGACACCCCAGAAAAACCTGAAAGAAAAATATAGAAAATCAAAGAAGCTAGTTCTTTGAAATATAAATTGCCACGCATGGTGGTGCACATAGTGAGTTTGAAACCAGCCTGTTACATAACCTGTCTCAAAACACAAGGGAAAAAAATCAATACAGTCAAACCCATTGGCCCAAACTCATAGCCCCAACTACTCAGGTGACTGGGGTAGGAGGATCAGAAATTCAAGGCCCAGTCAGCCATGGTAGCACACCTCTGTAATCCTAGCACTGGGAGGCTGAGGCAGGAGGATTACCATGAGTTTGATACCAGCCTGGGCTACATAAGTGAGATCAAGGCCAGCCTACTCGATATATCAGACCCTGTCTCAAACAACAACAAAAGAAGTTCAAGGCCCAGTTTTAAAAAATAAATAAAGACCTCAGTAGTAGAGTGCTTGCCTAGCACAAGGACCTACATTCAATTCTCAGTATCACAAAAACAAAAGAAAAGAATTAGCGAGCCATGGTAGAGCATACCTATAATGTCAGCACTCTGGGAGGCTGAAGCACGGGGAATTGCTGCAAGTTGGAGACCAGCCTGGAATACAAAGTGAGCTCAAGACTAGCCTGAATGGCATAGCAATATCCTTTCTCAAAAAGACAAAAAAAAAAAAAAAAAAAAATCTGAGGGACCAGGGGTATAGCTCAGTGGCACAGTGCCTGCCTGGCAATCGTGGGGTTATGAATTGATCCCAGGTACCAAAAAAAAAAAAAGGAAGAAAGAAAGAAAAAGAGAGAGAACTAGACAGAGATGTTGGGTGTGGGGATAGCTGTGTATAATCCCAGAGAAACTGGGGCAGGAGAATCAACTGCAAATTCAAAACCAACCTGGGTTCCAAAATGAGATGAAGGCCAGTTTAAATTGCATAGTGAGACCCTGTATCAAAAAGTAATGAATCAATCAGAAAGAGAAGGGCAGGGGGATTAGCTCAGCGGCACAAGTGCCTGCTTGATAAGCATAAGGTCCTGAGTTCACTCCCTGGTACCAAAAAAAAAAAAAAAAAAAAAAAAAAAAATCCAAGCGAGGAGATTGTTATATATTCAAAAGATACAAATAGGACAGTAAAATATTATTATCAACAACTTTGGCCAGGGCCAGGGATTTAGCTCAGCAGCATAAGTGCCTGGCTGGCAAGCACAAGATCTCGAATTCGATCCCCAATATCAAAAAAGAAAAAAGAAAAAATACAACTTTGGCCAATGAGGCAGATTCAAAAGACACAAACTACACACTAAGGTAAATAAACAACACAAATAATCCTGTATCAAAGAAACTGCATTTGTGGTTAAAAACTTTCCCACAAAGAAAACTAGAGGTCTAACTGGCATCACTAGAGAACTCTCTCAAACATTTAAAGTCCTGTACTGACACCAAATCTATACAACACTTCCACAAACAAGAATAAAGAACACTTCACACCTCATTCATTGTATGAGGCCAGTGTCCTCTGGATACCAAAACCAAAGTCAATAGAAGTAAAACTTCAAAACTTTAGCCTACATTAAAACAGACACAAAATTTCTTAAAAACATGTAATCAGCTGGGCATAGTGGCACATGCCTGTAATCCCAGCACTCAGGAGGCTGAAGCAGGAGGATCCCCCACAAGTTTGAGGCCAGTGTGGGCTACGCAGTCAGTTCAAGGCCATCATCCTGGACTACATAGCAGGACCCTGTCTCAAAAAGAAAAAAAAAAAAAAAAAAAAAAGTGTGTGTGTGTGTGGGGGGTGTAAATAAACAAATCAACAATGTGTAAAAAGGACAATGTATCATGATCAGGTAGAAGGTACCCAGAAATGTAAAGCTGATTCAACACTGGCAAATCAATCAGTATAATTTACCATATCAATATAAAAAAAGCAGCAGCAGCAGGCACCACCACCAGTTTAACTTTGTTAACATATGCAGTTCAGAAAGCACAGATCCATACATTATCAATCTAATAATATTCTAATATTATTGGCTTAGCACTTTGGCCTTGTAGGTCCCGTTTCTTTTTTTTGGTACCAGAAATTGAACTCAGGAGCTTCTGCTTTGCCAGACAGGTGCTATGCATTGAGCTATATTCCTGGCCCACAGTCAGCCTTATTTCTATTCTTTTTTTTTTAACCTTATTTATTTTTTTGGAAAAAGTGTCTCACTACGCAATGCAGGCTGACCTTCAATTTGCTTATGTAACCCAGGGTAGCCTCCAGCTCAGGGCACTTCTGTCTCAGCTTCTCAACTGCTAGGGTTACAGGTGTGTGCCTCCACACCCAATCTTATTTTCATTCTTTTTTTTTGTCTTTCTAAGGCAGGGTCTTGTTATTAAGGCTGGCTCTGAACTCACACAAATTCTCCTGCCTCAGCTTCCTGAGTGCTGGGATTATGGGTACGTACCAACAATGCCTGGACCTTTATTTCTATTCTTGAGACAAAAAACTTAGGATACCCCTTACCTCTTCACTCTCTTAGGGAAATAACTTACTGAGTACCAAACTCAGATTATGGCACTGGTCTGGCTGCTAACAATACAGAGGTTAAACCAAGTGAACAAAAATTCCTTCCCTCACAAAGCTAAAGGCCCAGTCCAACTACAGACAGACAATTTTAACTGAAATTCCTAATTGCTCATTTCTTGATTTTTTTCCTTAAATCCTGTAGTTGCCTTCAGGTTCCTTTATATAAAGACCTCTAGGCTCACAATTGATTACCATGCCTTTGGAAAGGCTGAATGAAGTTTTTGCTTAAAGAAGAAGCTTTCCCTTCACAACATGTTTATGAAAAATCATTCATTACAAATAATACTGACCTCACCAGACTGGCTGATATATTTATACAGTGCTCATACTGTAGAATTAGAAGCATTTTATAGTTCACTTTTCCAGCAGCAAAGCCAAGCCTTTATACGTAGGTAAGCCATTTTCCTGGACAAATCTCTAAAGCAAGTCCCTGAGGACCATCACACAGGGACTGGAAATAGCAACTGGAAAGAGCCTCTTGAAGAATAATGCATTAATGTAAGTTAAGGAGGTAGGTGGACTAACTTTCTACCCAGCAACACAAGTTGTTCTGGTCCTTAGATCACTTTATGTTTATTTCATTCTAACTTTGGAAGCCTTTATCAGGCTACTTGACTAAAACAGAAGTACCTAGAATAACTAGGAATGAAAATCTGCTCTCCTACTAACTGGTACATTCTGTGTCTTCCTACAAGATGAAAAATGAATGTAGTAAAAGGCTGGCACTAAAGTTGTGTGAGAGTTGGAAGGGGCCTTTTAGTCGCTTGAAGCTTCTATTCTGTACTGGAATTCCTTCTGTGGTATTTCTGACTCATGGTCAATGATCTGGGTTCCTGGCTCAAATAAGATAAATGACCTTGTAAGGCTATCCTACTGGAAGTCAATTCTGGTGAGATCTTTGTTTTACTGAACTTTAGTGTTTTTTTGTAACATTCACTAGACATTATCATGACCACTGGAGTACCTTAAATTAAGTATTTTGCTCTCTTTTTATCTTTTATATTTGCCCCTGAAATACTGAGAAGAGTCATCCTATCTTCTATTTTACAGGCCAACCATCCTTATTTCCTGCAACCATTATTCATTCAAAACAGTTTCTGAAGCTTTTACAAGGTGTAGTGCCTACCTCTGAATATATTCCAGGTTGACAGTGTCCTTCAGAACAGGAATAAAATTTTACCTTAATAATAAAACAAAAACTGTTTACGGTATGTGGCTAAGTCTGATAAGTGCTGTCCTTTCCTTTTGTTTTCTTTTCTTTGGTATTGAGTATTGAATTCATGGCCTTGAGCTTGCCAGGCAGGTGCTTACGCCACTGAGCTAAATCCCTAGCCCTGTCCTTTTCTTACATGATACTGCCATACAAATATGATGAAAAACAGAGCCAGGAATGTACTGTACACAGCTAACCCTCAGGAGCTAACCCGCTCCATTGTGATTTCAAGGCCAGACTGAACGATAAAGGAACACCTCTCAAAAAAACAGCAAACAAAAACAAATACGATGAAAAAGAATTATTTAAGACACCCAAACAGGTAAGGAAAAGTTACACTGAAAATCTTAAGTAAAAAGGAAAGAGAAACTGGGATGAGGGAATGAAAAAAAGAAGGAAGAGAAAAGCAAAAAACAAAAACAAAAATATAGATATATATAAAACACAGTTAAGGTAAGTTATACTACTAATTTCTGTTAGTTCATTGAAAAAAAAAAGTTTGTGCTAATACTGTTATTAAATGCCAGTATCTTGTACTCTGGGTAATGAATTTAGAGATAACAATATATAATGGGTTAACCATTGCTATCCTCCTATTTTTCATTGTTACCTTCTACTATCTTTTTATTTTCTTTTTTACATTTTATTTTCTTTTCCAAATCCATTTTATTTCAACGACCCACCTATTATCTTGTTTTGAAATTTTTTCTTTAGAATTAAAAAAAATTCTAAGTAAGATCCTGCTTTTAAAAAAATGAGAAATAAAAGAATAAAAAAGGGGGGCTGGGGATTTAGCTCAGCGGCATAAGCGCCCGCCTTGTAAGTAGGCAGTCGTGAGTTCAATCCCTGGTGCTGATAAAAAAAAAAAGAGAGAGAGAGAGAAATATATATGAAAACATTAAAGAAAAAGAAAAAAAGGAAAACATTAAGGATAAATATAGAGAAAATACAGTTGATATTACTGACATGGACACACAAACAGGCATTTTATTCCCTAATCAAATACATGTTGAAAACACAAGATAAAGAATTCTGCCAATGCAGTCCAAGAGAAGTGTCAAGCCACAGATATCAACATTGCTGCAAAGGGTTTTCTATTTTTAAATAGAAAGTTATATATTTTATACCAAAAGCATATTAGAATGATATACTTTGATAATTAAAAATGAAATTATAGAAAGTAGAAGATTCTGCCACATACAAAAGATTTTTTTAAATGCAAATATTAGGTCACAAAGAGAACCAAGAAAAATCAGCTAACCTAAGCTAAAAGAGTGAAAACTTTTCTGGATAATTTAGTAATCTTCCAAGCGGCAGCCAATTTTCTCTTTGAAATTATACAAAAACAACAAACAAATCATATGGTAGCAACCAACTAAAGCCCAATCACCAAGACATTAATAAAACAATAAATATTTCTTTTTTCTTTCTGCTTTCACTTCTTTTAATTTCTATTTTTTAAACAAAACACATTTTAAATTTTTAAATCCAAATGTCTTAATCACCTTTTTTTATTATAGAGGAAAAGACTGTCATTAATCATATTACCACATACATCAACAACTTCTTAATTATCAAAGAATTTTAAAAAATAAAAATTTAATGAACATAACTAATGTTTCCTTAATGATTTAGAAGGCACTTCACAACATTAGGGTCTCAAGAATATCATTATTAGGGGCTGGGGATTTAGCTCAGCGGCATAAGTGCCTGCCTTGCAAGCAGGCAGTCGTGAGTTCGATCCCCGGTACCGATAAAAAAGAAAAAGAATATCATTATTTCTTAGGATTTGTGTTTTCTTTATACATTTCAAAGCTCCTCACAAATAAATGCGAGTGGAACCTCTGTTGCCTTTTCACAATTCAGGTCAACGAGAGATTACAGACAGTAGTCTCTACTGTATTTGCTGCAGTGAGACTGGTTAGCAAGAGAAACCACTGTAAGAAGAAACTGAGGGCCAGGGATGTAGCTCTGCGACACAACACCTGCCTAGCAAGTTAAATTCCCAGTACTAACGAAAAAGAAAAAGAAGACAAAGACAAAGACAAAGATAAAGATAAAATGAAGACGAAGACGAGGAGGAAGAGGAAGTGGGGAGGAGGAGGAAGAAGAAGAAAAGGAAGAAGACGACGATGACAAAGAAGAAACCAAAAGTACAGTCCACAATAACCTGAAATTCTAATTTGAATCCACTTATTAAAATAGTACAACCGGAAAAAAAATAAATAAAATAGTCAACTGGCATAACTTGGTTGTTTTGAGAAAAATTATGATATTTTCCAGGAAAGTCTTCCCTACTGCTTCGTGTTGGGTTGCTTTGAGGTATAACTTACAAATAAACTTAAGTTTATCCAATATGCTAGCAACTTGAAATAGTATAAAGGATGCTGAGCTATAATAATAAGACAGAAATAGTAGTAACAGGTAATAAATAGGCTGCAAAGAACCGAACCACTACTGCTTTATTACTTCAATTCATTACAGGTATTACTTAATAAGTCTAACAATAATATGCACCTGATGTAGAGGGGATATTCATTGTTAACATGTTACTACTATGTTAACATGTATGTGCTAGGTGAAGAGTTAACTAGGAGTGGTACAAGTAGCAAATATCTCTGTATAATAAAGTTAGAGTAAGTCACAGGATCAATTTTAATAAAGTTAGTTACCTGTAAAGGTTTAAAGTCACAACAATGACCTAGTGAAAATCAGTAATGAGCTTGGCATGGTGGCATATGCCTGCAGTCCCAGCACTCAGAAAGCTGAGACAGGAGGATTGCTGTGAGTGCAAAGGCAGCCTAATTACATAGTGAGTTCAAAGCCAGCCTGAACTACACTGCCTCAAAAAATAAAAAGTCATTACTAAAAGTGAATTCATTCATTCATCTGAAATTAGCAAATTAGCAAAACCCGTCTCAAAACATATAAAGGGTTAGGGATACAGCTCAGTGCAAAGTCCCGAGTTTGATCTCTACTAGTAAGAAAAGAAAAAGTCTGTGAGAAATAAAAAAAAAAAAAAAGGAAAAATAAGAAAGACTTTACCCATTTACTGTATTTCAAAGGTCCTGTGAATCCCATGGCTTCTATTATCTTCGTGAAGGGACCAACCTTCTCCTCAACTGGCTGTGGGGAATCTTTGGTGGTTGGAAGCTATTTAACCAAAAAGAAGGCAATCAAAATTAATTACAAAAAAAAATTTTAGTAGGAATCCTTTCATCCTTGTGTGAGAGTATTTATAATGTTTAGTTTTTTATTCCTCTAGAATTTTTAATTTTCAAGTTTTTAGGCATCATATCACTAAATGCAAACACATTTGGAATGGTATCTAATACATATTCCCCAAATTACAGAATAAGATATACCTATTTCAGTGACCATGAGCTTCTGAACCAATGTCTATAAAATTGTATACTTCAAGTATCAGAATAAAGGTTCTACTAGAAAGAGTACTCTTGCTGGGCATGATGGGCCACGCCTGTTATCCCAGCAATTAAGAGGCTGAAACAGGAGGATGGCTGAGGGTTCAATGCCAGCCTAGGCTACAAAGTCAATTCAAGGCCATCCTGAACTGCATAGTGGAACCCTGTCTCAAAAAGGGGGAAAAAGAAAGAAAGAAAAAGTAAGTACTCTTAAAAGGAAGTTTTGCTGGGCATGGTGCTACATGCCTGTAATCCCAGTTACTTGAAAGCCTCAGATAAAAGTATTACAAATTCGAGGAGTCCCAGTTCCACAAACAAAAAAATTTTTTAAAGGTTAGGGCTAGGCATGGTAGCACACACTTGTAATTCCAGCACTTCAGAGGCTGAGGCATGAGGCTCCCTGCAAGTTCAAGGTCAGCCTGGACTACAGAGAGACCCTGTCTCAAAAAAACAAACAAACAACTTGGGTTTGATTTCTAGTATTGCAAAAACGCAAAACAAAACAAATCACAAAATAAAAGGATATCTTGATCCCTATTTCCCAAAGAAGAATACACACAATTCTAAGAAGAGGAATGTTTTCTATGGGTAGAAAAGGAAGAGAAAAACACTATCTGAAAGCAGACAAAGGTCATCTAAAGTCACAATCAACCAAAACAAGCATGCAATAAACATTTTAAAACTCATATTCTTTAGTATAGCAAATTTTATTAATGAATATAGAACATATAGTTCTTGCAGTTTGAAAACAAACTAAGGAAACCTGTCTCAATGTTAAGTCTCTCTAAAAGAATAACCAATAAAAACTTCTCAAAAAGTTACTTTTTTTCACTTTTTCAACTTTTTTAGTACATTTTGCAGACATAACAATTACATTTGTCTCAAGGAGTTGGTGTATGTACCTAACACATTTTAATTCTATTTATATCTGCTTCCATTCCCCCCCTCCAGCTGTATTTTCCCTCCACTCCCTCCTCTCTTTTTTCCTCTATTACCTATCTTTTATTTTGCTCTTTACTTACATTTTGGGTTCCTCATCTTTATTTTTAACTTGTACAAAATTCATAGACTTTTGGGCCAGGGATATGACTTAGTGGCACAGTACCTACCTGGCAAGTACAAGGTTGTGAGTTTGATTTCCAGTACCAAAAGAAAAAGAAATCATCAACATTTTTCCTTTATAATGTTTTCCAAAAAAATACACTGAAAGAAACAGATGATATAAGCTCGGAAGACTTACTTATGACCCTCTGTGACCTTGGACAAGTCACTTTGAGACTCTGACCTTCCACATCTGCTTAAAATCCATGCCTCATCTAGCTAACACTTCTGTTGGAATTCAAATAAGAACATCTATCAGAAAGCACTTTATAACAGAAAGCTTTGTTAATTCTCACCTTATTTGTGATGTGATATTTTCTTCTCTGCTGCATGTCTACTCCAGGAATCTGTTCTGACCTTCCACAGCTTAGGGACTGGCTAATCTGGAGCCACTAGAGAATTAAAAAAAAAAAAAAAAATGTTAGCAACAATGAACATTCACTCATTGAATACTGGCAGGACTGCAATACAAAGGCAGAAAAAAGATGCCAATTTTTAAGTTTAAAACCTGCTTCTGTCACCTACAACTTGGAGTGATGAGCAACTTATTGAGCCTCAGTTATAGTGAGGATTAAAGGAGACAACCACGTAAAGGGCCTCTCACAAAACAGGTACTCAAAATAGGTACAACTGTGTAAGTTTCCACCATCACTACTACCATCATCAACATCATTGCTTAGAGTATAACTGCCATTCTATGTTCACACTGCATTTAAAAAAAACTTGGTGCCAGGCATGGTAGCTCACACCTGTAATCCCAGCACTCAGGAGGCCAAGGCAGGAGGATTTTCATGAGTTAAAGGCCAGCCTGGGCTACATAATGAGTTGAAGGCCAGCCTGAAATGCACTGTAAGACCCTGTGTCTAAAGAAACAAAAACAAAAACAAACAAACAAAAAATTATCCTGGCAATACAGAAGCCCCTATTTATAATTCTAATGTGCTGGGTACTATGCTAAGTTCTTTATGTATTTCCTCTTTTGTCTTTTCTCATCTCTCTCTCTCTCTCTCTCTCTCTCTCTCTCTCTCTCTCTCTCTTTCCCTCTCTCTCTCTGGCAATACTAGAGACTGAACCCAGGGCCTCTGCACTGAGGTATATCCCGGCCCTTTTCATAACTTTTAATTTATGACAGGGTCTTGCTAGGTCACTAAATTGCCTGGGCTGGGCTTAAACTTGCTATTTCCCTGCCTTAGCCTCCCAGAGTGCTGGGATTACAGCAGTGCACCTGAAAGGGTTTTGGCCCAGACAGGACACTGTAGCCAGGAAAACCTCAACTGGAACCAGGAAGCTCCTATCTCCCCCGCCCCTAGGAATTTACCTATGGCGCAAAACCTAGGACCAATGGGCTACCCGTGCATCCCTGATGCCCCCTTAGTTTCCACCCCAAACCGAGGCTACTTACATACCCCCAACACCACATGTCCGCTGGAGAGATCGCTGGACTCCAGCAGTGTGGGGTGCCAGTCATCTCTCTCCATGCTCTCAGAATAAATGCCTCTTTTTGTTTTATACTTCTCATCTTTTGGAAATACTTTCATCTTTTGGAAATAATCCTATCATTTGGTGCCGTGCAGCACCACGTGTGGCTACATTATTTTCTTCTTTAATCTTCATCATATCACATTAGATTGATTTTCCTTATTTATTTGTATATTTACTTAATTTGGAGACAGGTTTTCACTATGTAGTCCAGGCTGGCCTCGAACTTGTGGTCATTTTCCTGCCTCAGTCTCCAGCATCCTGGGATTATAGACATATGCCACCATGCCTGGCTAGATTGGTATTTTTCTTCATAATCAAGAACAAAACACACAGTTTTGAAAATAAATTCCTAAAGAGAAACCTACATGCAAGAGATCTTCACTGTGGCATTAATCACAAGAATGAAACCAAAGGAAAAGTTCAATAAGGAGAATCACCTAATGGAGAATCAAATAATCATTGATAGCTTTTTAAATAGATTTTTACTAGACTTTTCAAAAGCCGTTTCAGGGTTGCAGCAAAACAGAGCAGAAAATACAGAATTTCAATATATCCTCTCCCACACACAACGCACAACCTCCCAACTGTCAACATTCTAGTCCACTGTTCACATTACAAATTATTTTCATATGAAACATATCTAAAACATGGGTAAAATTATAACTAAAAACATGAATGTACATGGGTAAGCCAAGAAAGTCTCACACTGAAATGAAGAGTTACTTTGTTACATCATAATTACACATAACAGGCAGACATGATAGTGCACACTTATAATCCCAGCACTCCAGGAAACAGGCTGGGGCAGGCAGATCAGTAATCCAAACCCTGGGTGGGGAACTTAATGACTTAGTAAGACCCTATTGCAAAATTTTAGAAATTTTACAAAGGGCTAGGGATGTAGCTCAATACAAAGCCCCTTAGTTCAATCTCCATTATATCTGTCTGTCTGTCTGTCTGTCTGTCTGTCTGCACATACGTGGCTGGGGATGCTTATAGCTCAGCATAACACTTGCGCTATATGTGAGGCCCTAGACTCAATCTCTGGTACAATGAGAGGAGAGGAGAGGAAAGGAATGGAACTATGGGTAAGTTTAGGAATCTAGTTTCTCAACTCCCGGTGAAGTTCTATTACCTTGACAATAAAAGACAAGGGAGGAAAGAGGAAGAAGGTTAATCTTCCAATTCTGGTTTATTTCAAAAGAGAAGGGACACAAAGAATGAAAATGAAAAAACACAATTCCTACTGTAGAACATAACTATGTATATTTCTTTCCTTAACAAGAGTACTGAAAGATTAGCAGGTTCTTCTGGTCAACCCCAGGGACATTTACACTTTAATTTAAAAGTAACAAGCATGCTTTATAAAACACAAACTAAACAGAAAACACCTCTCATGCCAACATGTATGTCAATGCAATGGTCCATGTAGGACATTGAACACTGAAACTGGTTCAAAGAACACAACCAACTGCAGATTGAGTAGGCTGTGCTTTTAAGCTTGAGTTCTCTTCCCTGAGAATATATGACCTTTCTCGTTTCCCACAGCTCCAGGAGAAATCAATGTATTCCTTCTGTGAATGCTCCATCACCTGCTGTATTTCTGTCCAGTCATTATTCATGACATTCACATTTCATATTATATGGAACTACTAAAGTACCTATGTATCTAGTACCAAAGACACCATCAAGTTTTCCCATACTTTTATGTTTACCCATAACACATACTCTTGTCATTCCCCACCCAAAAGAATGAACCCTTAAAGACTTAAATTTTTATCTACTTAAATTGAAAAGACATCAATAAATAATTCTTCACAAAGAGAAAAAATACCCTGAAATACTCAAGTCACTGTTTCAAAACAGCTTTTCTGACCACCTTATCTAAATAGTTTTTCACCCCCTTATTCTCTACCATAGTCGTAGCCTGTTTATATCTTTTAAAGTGTTTTGTATAACATATAAAATTATATGCTTTATTTATATATTTATTCATTGTTATAGATTAAAAACTGGTGGTCAACTTAACACCAACTGAATTAAATCAGCATGGTGCCGAGTGTAAATGGCCCACATGAGGAAAGCTGCCAGCACAGAAAAGAGACGTGGAGAGGAAGAGCACTGTGGCTTCTCCTAAATGTTGCGGTTTGGACCCACTGGTTCTCCTGGAGGAGCTTGTCATGGCTGGCTTCCCTAATATGAACTCAGCCATTATCACCGGAGAAGTTCGAGACCTTCTCACTCAGGGTGGCTATGGTTCACTTTGGAGCAGCTTTAGTCCTTACTTTGAGCACTCTTCCTGGCTCCAGAGGGGAAGATGTATGCTGTTTAATCTCCAGGCAAAGTTGTCACACTGGCTTCCTGATATGTACTCAACTGTTCTCATTGTCGGAGGAGCTCAGGACTTCATTGTCACTGAGGATGGCTGTGGTACTTTTGGGGGGAACTCTAGTCTTATTTTGAGCATCACTTATTGGTTCTAGTATAGAGCCCTCAGCCTGCTAGCACTCACCTCGCTGGCACAGACTTTCTAGCTTCTACCACTGACCTTTGGGCCTTCCCAGTGCAGATACATAAAACAGACTTGCATAAGTCATTGTTGTGGGCTCTACGCCTCCAGTTGGACTTCTGGGAGGCATGGTCATGGACTCTAGCTCTTCAGCTGGACTTATGCAGGACACTGCTGTGGGATCTAGGCTCGTGGCTGGATTTTCTAGGTCTTTAAGTGTTGTGGACAGATGTCCTGTACTTTCTTGTATTTAACTCTGGGTGACCATCATTATATAATATTACAAATTCTGTGTCCTGTATGTAATTGTTCTCCTAGCAACCCCTGACTACAATAGTCATTTTCTATCATCAGTCCTAAAACACACAGGATAAGAACTAGGTATACTACCAGAATCAAGTACAGCTACACATATGAAACTCAAATATTTAATGAATGAACAAATGCTACCACCTGTGTAACCTTTTTTTTTTTTTTTAATTTTAAAAATAGTAAAATACGACAAAGCAAGACAGAACAAAGCCAGTCAAGACAATGCAGCAAAACTGGTACAGAACTTCAGAGCAGGACACTGGGAAAACAATAGTAGCTACCATAGTTTATCTTGTTATCTTCACAATAGTTGTGCATTTCATCAGGTAGAGCAAAATCAAACCAAAAACAAAACACAATAAAACCAGTCAAAACAGAATATTGAATAAAGCAAAACAATCAGAACAAAACAAAACAGTATTGGACTCCAAAGACACGACAGAAGGAAATCCTCCATATTTGCTATATATCACATGTTGTCATCCTCCAGAGAGATGCTCACACTGCTGGCCCTAGGCCTTACACATACATACATACATACATATATGCTTATTTATGTATTTATTTATGAAGGAGGTGGAACCCAGGGCCTTGCACACACTGGGCAAGTCCTCCACCACTGCACTACATCCCCAAACTCTTCATATTCTGTGTTTCAAAGGCAAACTAATCTGTGGCATTCACAATCAACCTTGGTTCAGGATAATGACTAGCAGGGTATCTGTGAAGCTTCTGCAGTCCTGCTTTCTACTTCTTGATATGGACACTAGATAGGATAATAGTAATTATAATAATATATATTATAATAATTCATTTAGTTGTACACTTACAATGCCTTTTTGGCACTTTTATTGTACCTCAATAAAATGTACAAAAATGCTCAAAGATGTGGAGTAGGCAGTATAAACAAAAGAAATGTGGAACTGGAAAAGAACAACCTAGAGTCATTAGAAAATACTTGTAGAAAAGGGCAGGATAGCTGGGTGTGTTTGCACATACCTGTAACCCCAGCCCATGGGAGGCCAAGGCAGGAAGATCGCCATGAGTTTAAGGCCAGCCCTGGCTACATGCTGAACAAAGCCAGCATGGCCTACATAGAGACCCTGTCTCAACAAAAAAGAAAGAGAAGATAGAAAAGGTAAAATAAGAAGCAGGTGAGGAAGCATGATGTAGGGAAAAAAATACAAACACAAAATTGAGAGATTTGGGTTGAAGCTCTAGTCTGCTGTCTTATAAATGTTTTGAGGACCAAATAAAGTAATAAATGTAAACTACAATGTATAATATAGATATAAAGACCGTTCCAGATAACTGCAGTGAGAAATTCTTTCAGATAGCCTCTCATTAACAGGAATATGTAAGATTTTATCTTTATTTTTTGTTTCTTAAAGATTCTGAAAGAGAAAAAGAGAAGGTGACAGAAGTCAGAGAATCAAGTAATTCTCAAATGTCATGGTGTGTGTGAAGGGGTGAGTGTTAGAGTCTCCCAAAACTGTAAGTTCCACCAGGGCCCAGACCATCTTGGTTTTTTTTAATTTGCTTCCCAGTGCTCAACACCATTCTGGGCATGGTGTTGGTACTTCAGTAAAAACTAGGTAGATATTTTTTTTTAACTGATTTCAAAGAGTAAGACAATTTGGAGAAGGTCCAAAAAAAGAACCACAGGAATGATCAAAGGGATGAATAAAAGGTCCTAGTGGAAAGGTTAAAATGAATTGAAGTGTTTAGTTTGGAGAAAAGGCAACTTAAGAATTAAGCTTAGAATAACAACACTTGAGTTGGAAGAGAGCTCAGAGGTCTTCTAGTCCAAAATTTTCACTTCACAGATGAGGAAACTAAAATTAAGGAAGAGGTTGCAACATGGTTAGGACTTTTTTCTTTTCTTTTTCTTTTAAGTTTCACTTTATACAGTGAGGGGTAAATTCAGCCAACTAGCATGAACACAAATAACAACAAAATAGCAGTTACAACTCACTCAGCATTCTCTATATTCCTGGTATATTTTTTATGTTTTACTTATATTATCTCACAACAACCTTGTAAAGCAGATACTGTTTCTTTCCCACTCTAGAAATTAGACTGCTAAGGCTCAAAGAAAATTCAAAAAGTAAAACATTCAAAACTATGGTTTACTAAGTGGCCTTCAAAAACCTAGTTCAACAACATAGGCTCAAGACATCTTTAATTCTTTCTTCCTTTCTTTTTTTTTTCTTTTTCAGACATCTTTATTTCTAAATACCATTTTCCAGTAAAAGGAACCAGAGCTCCTTGGAGAAATGATTGAATCTAGGACAAGAGCAAAGAAAATACAACGTGAAACTGAAACATCTTGCGGTGCCAGGAAATAAGAGAGTATTTAAAAATGATGAGGACATGTAAAAAGGAACTTAAAGAAGTTTCTAAGAGCCAAAACTGGGACAATTTATTTGATGAAGAAAACAACTAATTTGAAAATGGATTATTACTCATGGAAGAAAATAAACATTCATGAACTCATATTGATAAATAACTGGGAAAACAAAGGGGAAAAAAAATGACAGCTCCTCCTTTCAGAAGAACTCCAATTAGTAAATACGAGGAATAGTGAAAACAGAAAATCACTACTAAGCAAACACCACAGTTGCAGCCAAGAACAATAGAATCATCATATAATCCAGCAATCCAATGCTGAGTATACACACAAGAGTTCAAAGTAGTTTCTCAAACTAGCATTTGCACACTCATGTTCACTGCACAATTATACATAATAGCCAAGAAGTAGAAGGAATCCAAAGTCCACTGATCCAAATGGATAAAGAAAATGTGATATGTATTTCTATATCAATATATTTTTATATATTACATATATGAATATTATACAGACTTTAAAAAGAAAATTGTCTTATAACATAGATGAACCTTGAAAACATAATGGAGAAATAAGTGGGTCACAAGAAGTCAAATACTCTTTGATTCCACTTAGATGAGGTATCCATAGTAATCAAGTACTCTACTAGAAATAAGAAGCCAGGTATGGTGGTACATGCCTATTATTCCAGCACTCAGGAGCCCGAGGCAGGAGGATCACTGTGAGTTGGAGGTCAGCCTGGGCTCCGTGGTGAGTTCAAAGCCAGCCTAAACTGTCTCAAAAACTAAAACTAAAAATACAAAAATTTATACTAAGAAAAAGCCTATAGTGACAGGAAAGGGATAATATAAATAACAAAAGCTATCTACAACACAAATATATCTCCTTTAATAAAAGTGAAAAAGGGGGCTGGGGGTTTAGCTCAGCGGCGTAAGCACCTGCCTTGCAAGCAGGCAGTCGTGAGTTCGATCCCTGGTACCGATAAAAAGGAAAAAGACAAAAAAAAGAAAAGAAAAAAAAAATAAAAGTGAAAAAGCACCAACATAAAAATGTAAGTGTATTAAAGTTACTTAAGGAAAAATAATTAGTATACATACATGCACAGAGCTACAAAAGAACCAGCAGAGATGAAAATATTATTTCAGATTTGAAGTCAAAGATCCTTTTTATTTCCTTTATTAAAGTATTAAAGATATAACAAAAATCAGGAAAAATAAAAACCCCTCACAAAGGAATTCCAAGGTTAATTACACTACAATGAATCCAACATTAGGCAACCTAAGATTCAAATAATTGTTTCTTGGATTTTATATTCATAAAAAGAAAAAGAAACATTTTTCACCCCAAATAAAAGCTGCACAAAGTAGTTTCAAAAAGAAAACAAAGAAGTTAATTCTGAAATGAATGTCTGGAAAAATTCCCTAACAGTAAAAATCATCAGACTGTAACATGGTATCCTGGGCTAAGTTCCACTGCTAGGGTATTTAGAAGCAACACCCTGGACACCATATTGTAGGAATCAGTCCTGAGCTGACACCACAGAGACCTACAGTGGTCTCATGAGGTTTTCCACCGCACAATTTGGTTGACTAACCTATGAATATATATTTGCACATAAACATTAACATTTTCAAACTAAGCCAATGAAGAACAAATCTTACCTGGGAAGTGCCACACAGAGTCCTGCCCCATGGTACTTTTGTAGGAGACAATGGTACCAATCTGCTGCATACTGGAATCCACTGAGAGGTGCTAGTCTGCCTCCCCTAGAAAGAAAATTTTTAAAAAACCATGTCAGGAATCTCTATCAGACTCCATTATGTAGAGGGCAGTACAGTGTATCTGTGACACTGTGATATAAGAAGTATGTATTTGGTCTTTTTTCCTAGCTCCAAGAATCCTTAGAATTTCTGAGTGACTGGAGTATTTCATTATTCATAATAAGCCCCTCTCAACCTTACTACAGTTTATGCTTATGAGGTACCTCTGACTAGAGGAGGGAGTGGACTGGTTTCCAGAGGAACTAAACAAATAAGTACCGGTTCGGAGCTTTCACTTCAATACTTAAAGCTTACAATCACCAGTGTATACATATATTATTATTACCTTACTTACACAGATAAGAAACTGAGCTATGCTTAGTATAAACAACTTTCCAAAACCACAGTTAATAAACAGCAGGTTTAGGATTGGGCCCCCGGAAGCCCAACTCCAGAATCCATGTTCATTAATGGGATGAAAGGCTGAGGGATTATCTCCAAGATCCCTTCTAGCTCTAATACTAGAAGTATAACCAATGGTAGAGTCCTGAACCAATTAAAACAGTATATTAGCTAGCAACCCTATAAGCCCAGCTATTTGGGAAGATGAGGTTCAGCCAAAGAGTAATTTAGCAAGATTATGCCCTAAAATAAAATTTTTTTAAATGACTGGGGAGGTAGTTCAGTGCAACACCATGCATTTACTCTCCAATGCCACTATATCTATAAATAAAATAAAACAACATACTGCAGAAACAAGTACTTGGAATTAGCTCCTGGTTCCTGTGTTTATAACCTACATGTCAGGTAAAATCTCAATGGGGCTTTGTCACCTCTTACATAAATACCTACTTCTTATAAATGAAGACAATAAACAAACATACCTTGCAATATGTCTAGCTTAGTATTAAGAGTAATCTACTCTCTACTTCCTTATGAGTAGGAAAGAAGAATAAGGGTGGAATAGGGAAAGGCATTAGAATTTTAAACTTACAGATATTTAAAACACAGTTTCATGTCCTAATACTGTACAACTGTTTCTAATAGGCTACTCACAGCACCTTATATTAATATAAATCAAACGTGGTTAAATATATTTTATTTCAGATAAAGTTTGAACTATTGGAATGGTTTCCAAATGACAGTCCCTGCTGTATTGTTTTGTTAATACTGACAGATTTACCAGAATGATGTCAGGTGCTCTCTTCGAAAAATGTAAACATAGGTTAAATAAAACTACAGTCAGGGCCAACGAAAGGAGGAAGACTCAAGAGGATATTACAACTAGAAATGATGCAAACTTTAGAAAATTCTCTGAAAAAAGTTAAAAAGAAAATTTTCTAAACAATTTCATCATGTTATTTCCAATATCAACAAAACTTTTCCTTGTAATTTGGATTCTACTTGGTCTTAGGTCAATACTTTAAATCAGTTCTTAGGAGGAGAAATTAGCTCTGTCCTTTCCTTCTTCATTCCTGCAATTCTTGTACAAATCCTTAATTCAAAGTGCTAAGGTACAGAGAAAAGATGGATGAATCCCAAGCCTCCCATTAAACTGCTGTGTGACCTCAAAACACTCAACAATCTGGGCCTCTGCTTTCCCTTATGACAAATGGGAATAACAAAACTACCTCACAGGAACTTTCCAAGGAACATGTGTAAAGGCACCCTGATAATAGAAAATACATATAATGACATCATTATCACTATGAATAATTTTTACTAAATTATATACACTCCTCTTTCCCCAGCAAACTGTCAAAGCAGCAAAACCATCTTCTTGGGCTGGGGATTTAGCTCAACAGTGTAAGTGCCTACCTGGCAAGTAGGAGGTCGTGAGTTCAACCTCTGGTACCAAAAAAAAAAAAAAAAAAAACCATCTTCTTAATTCGTTGTTTTTTGTGTTTTTGTTTTTGCTTTTTGTTTTGTTTTGTCTTTTGAGATAAGGTCTCACGTAATAGTCCTCTGTAGCCATGAACTCACCACACCTAGCAATAATTTGTTTTTTTTAACCCAGTATGGTGGCCCATGCCTGAAATTCCACCATTCTAGCAGGCTGAAGCAGGAAGATTGCAAGTTTGAGCCTACTCGGTGCTAATTTAATGAATCAGAGAAACTCTGTCTCAAAAAGGACTGGGAATATAGTTCCATGTGAAGGTCATACGTTCAATTCCCAGTTTTTTTTAAAAAAATTATTTTTAACCTGGCACATTGAACCACTGGTGTTGGGGGAAAGACAGTATTAGATTTCTGAAAGTCACTGGTGCAACATTTTTGTCAACCAATCAATAGCTAATCTTGTTTTGTGTGTGTTTATTTATAGTTATTTACACTGAACTCACAGCCAATAGCATAGAAATTCATTCCTCAACAAAACTAACTGAACGTGGGCTGGGGATTTAGCTCAGCCGCATAAGCACCTGCCTTGCAAGCAGGCGGTCACGAGTTCGATCCCCGGTACCGATAAAAAAAGGAAAAAGACCGAAAAAAAAAAAAAACTAACTTAACGTTCATAAAGCACATCACTGCTTCTTGCACTTAACACTGGCCAAAACTTGAGCATTACTTTTGGGGGCCACTTTACACAAAGAAGTGACCAAAGCAAGCACAAAAATATGAAAAGTATGGCACTAAATAGATCATAAAAAAGATATTTACAACATGAAATCTGAAATAAGAAGTCAGAGGTGCCTCATTTGGCCTCCACTGGGCACGCGTAAATTGGTGAGTCAGATTTCTCAGTCATCTATACAAGTCTACAAATGACTGAAAGTACTGTGAGCTACTGAGTTGGGGTTACAAATAAATTCCAGCAACTAGGTAAATTCACAAATACAGAATACATGAAGTGCCTACCTGGCACTAACTACAGTCACCAAATCTGTAATTCCTCTGTGGTACCTATATTCTGAATCCCACGGTGTCTAATTCAATTCCAGTCCAGAGACAGAGACAGATACTATTGTAACAAGTCTCCCACAAGTTATACTGCGATGTGCAGTGTCACCAGATGGGTCTCAGAAGGTCCCTTAAAGAGGGGACAGAGACCTCAACTCAACCTTTGAAGTTGATTTGACTCTCATCATAGAAATATCATCATATTTCAGGATGTGTCAGTGACATAGGCTGACTTACTGGGCAGAGATAAAAAACAGCCAGCCATGGTGGCTGACGCCTGTAAGGCCAGCACTCAGGAGGCTAAGGCAGGAGGATTACCACAAGTTTGAGGACAGCCTGGGCTAGACAGTAAGTTCAAGGCCAGCCCAGTCTGAACTACAGAGTAGTCCCTGTCACAAAAAAAACAAAAGTAAACAAAGAAACAAAATGAAAACAGAGAAGGAACTTCAGCCTGACAAGCTAGAGGGGGCACAGCTCTGATGAAGATCAGACTGGCCTATTAACAAAAGAACAAGACCTAGATGTATGAATTTACTGGAGTGGGCTGAGTCTTGAGGGTACAATTTTGTCTCCAGAAGATGATTATTCCTGTTGGGGGCTGCCTCAGTTTTGTAGAAGTCAACCTCCTAAGATGATCACAGGTTTAGAGCTTTCAATGATAAGAAACAGCCCACTGGGGCACACACGCCATAGGTTCCCCACCTATGGTGTAGAGCAATGACCAGAGAATACTGTGCATCATTGGTAAGTGAATGTCCCAGTAAACCCTCTATCTATGGTTCTTGAAGGAGAATAAGATAGTTTTGTAAATTTTAGGGGCAATCAACTTTGTTTTGCCAACTTTTAGACAAATACTCCATAAATTATCAGCATGCCTATATGCAGAGCTAAGCAAGGAACTGACCCAAGGTCATAAGGTAATAAATGAAGAAGAAAGCTTTGTTCTAATTTAGTAAACTATTGGGCATCTACAGGCCTATGTCTTAGCAAAACTAGTTTTTGTTTTGTGCTTCTGGGGATTGTACCCATGGAGCAACATCCCCAGCCATTTAAAAAAATTTTTTTTATTTAAAAGAGGATGAAACAGAATAAAACCAATCAAAGCAAACCAGTAAAAGAGGTACACAGTTAAAAACATTATAAAAATCGACAATAGTTACCATAATGTCTTTTAAAGTCTTCAAAATAGCTACAGATAACTTCGGACATAGTAAAAGTCAAACAAACAAGCCGGGCCTGGTGGCTCAGGCCTGTAATCCCAGCTGAGGCAGGAGGATCGTTGTGAGTTTGAGGCCAGACTGGGCTACAAAGTGAGCTCAAGGCCAGCCTGCACTGCACAGTGAGACCCTGTCTCAAAAAGACAAAAAAAAAAAAAAAAAAAAATCAAACAAACAGAATAGAAACAAAGCAATGAATGCAATAAAGGACTTCAAAACAAGCCTACAGTAACTCCAAAATTGCTACCATAATGTATCTTGTTATCTTTGAAATAGTTGCTCCTGCAATTAGATTTAACGTACTAATCAAACAAAACAAAAGCATAAGACCCAACCAAACAAAACAATGGAAAAGACACAGGACTTCCAAAACAAGATAGGGAACCAACAATGGCTGCAACCCTCGAAGGAGATCCCCACTAGATGCCACTCTGCCTACCACTATCCTTTGAACCTATGATCAGACCCCTCCAATGTCATTGAAACACCAAAGCACCCCAGGCATCCAACTGCATTTCACCTCCACAGCTATCATCACAGCCTGTGCTTCTCCTGATAAGATGGTCTCTGGGGCAGGGGGAGGGTTATGCTACTTCTTGTTGGCCAGCCTACTCATCAGAAGGGGCTGGGGTCTGGCTGTACCAGTCCAGCAGGGGTGCCTTTGTAGCACTGCTTCCCTGACTGGGTTTGCTTGCTTGCTGATGTGTCCTTTATTTTCGCTCCATTTTTTATTTTTTAGACAAAGTCTCACTAAATTGCTAAGTGCTCAGGCTGAGCTTGAACTTGCGATCCTCCTGCCTCAGATTTCCAGAGTGCCAGTATTACAAGCGAGCACTACCTTGCCCAGCTCCAAAAACTGCTTTTAAGTCCCTACCTGCCTCAGACAAAAACACAAATCATTCTCTTAATAAATAACAGGTTGAGGCCCAGAGGTTTGTCCTCTGTCTCTATGGTGTCCTCTGAGTGAACTCCAAAAGAATACTTCCAGTCAGGGGAAGCAGAAAATATTCAACTATTCTTTCAAAAAATATTAAGGCTGCAGGTATAACTCAGTGGTAGAGCGCATGCTTAGCATATACAGGGCCCTTGATCCCTAGCACAAAAACTGGAAATTTTTAAATTATTGAATATTCTTCCTTTATTGAAGTATTGAAGGTATCTAATCTGAGCTTTCAAAAGACTGACTATAGACAGAAGGATTTGAGCAAATTTGTAAATAAATTAAGGGTGAGATGTCCAGTTTCTATCAGAAAAAGGAGTTTACAAACATGGCAAGGGAGAAGATAAACCTTATGATATTAGATTGGATTAGAGTAATTGGTTTGATATATACAGATACAGAAAGACATACATGTACCGTCATACACATATAACACATTTCCTATGCAGGTTCTAGTAGGAACTGGAAACAATGACACCTCAGTAGCAACAAGCATATGTAGCTCCCAGATTTGTTTTTTAAATAGCAATATCCACTAGAAGCAACTAGCCTTCTTTGAGGAACAGTTGGCTCCTCAGAGCCTTAGCATTGTGTGATCGGCTTAAATATCCCTTCTGCTTGTATCACCCTTACCTTAGTCCAGATCTTTATCACTTTCTCTAGGATTCCCTACGTAGCTCCTGACCTTGAGAACTCTAATCTCTGTCCCCTCTGTCTGATCTACTCACAACTGATATGAAGAGTATATGGCTTGTCTAGATGTCCCACCAAAGTCTCATGCAGTCATAAGTGGGGCTTTTTCAGAGGTACCTGGATCTAGAGTGTGTGACTCTGGGATTGATTCATGGTGCAATGCTAGGATCAAAAGCACGCGGATTAAAGGTACAAGCACTATCCATTCTAACTATCCTAGGTAAGATATAAGGGATAGAATATGTTGTGATCTTCCCTTGCTTGCTTTGCTACCTTCTGTCTGCCATGGACTATTTCTCCTCTGTCATGTCACCCTGCCTTGAAGACATCCAATTATTGACTTAACCTCTACAAACTAGTAGCTAAGTAAGCCTTTGCTTCTGTAACTGGGTGTTGGACTTTGTCCCAGCAACGAGAAAAGTAACTAAAACAGAGATCAATTAAAAACAAAAATCTAGCAGTGAAAATACAAGTATTTACTACATGAATTTTACTTTCAAAATGTTCTTTGAAATTTTTAATTACAAAATGAAGAAACACAAGTCTTCCTCTGATCAAGTGGTAGGTGTAAAAAGAAAACACTTTCCAGTTGTATAGCAAGCCTTATCTAATTATATAATTAAATGTTACAATTTATTATATATCAGTTATTCCTCAATTTAATGAAAAAAATTAAATTACAGAACAGTAAGTGGAAAACTAGAAATAAATCTACTCTTGCTTAAAATACTTCAAAGGCTCCCTCTCTGCCTCCAAGATAAACCTCAAACTCCTAACCGTGACACCAAGGAATCATGCCATTTCCCACAAATAGCCTCTTCTATATTCTTTCTTCATCCTCTAATATTCTCACCTTGTACAATTTCTTTGTCTTCAAGTTTTTCTTTACTCTGCTTTATCTTCATACCTTTATCTGTACCCTTTACAGACTTCTATCATAGCTTTCCAAGTTTTCGCAGTTTTTTAAAATTTCTATTAGGTTATAAACTTAAGTAAAGTTTTATGTTTTTCATGCAGTGCCTTGCATATTTCTTAGAATGTGGCAAACACTCAACAGTTACTGAATTAAAAAGAAGGAAATCTTTACACACATCTTTATACATATCACAATACCTAGTCTAAACCCCTTTGCAGAGTGGTGGTGAATACACACCTGCTCCAGGGGGAGGGGATATAGCTCAGCAGCACAAGCACTTGCCTGGCAAGTGCAAGGTCCTGACTTCAACTCCTAGTACTAACATAAATAAATAAATAAATAAATATCTGCTCCATTCCGGTTTACTGCCACTTCAAAGAGTCCTTAAGAAGTTTTCACTGCTTTATCACACACTATATTTTAACATATTCTAAAAAGACTTCAGTAAAGCAAAATATAGTGAAGGATTTTCCTTATTTCAATCTCCATTAAGTCTCCAAAAAAAGAAACAGAAATGAACAGAAGAAAGAATAGAGGGCAGAAGAAGTTTCTTTTATGAATGTTACCACCTAAGAAGAAATGAATCAGCAACAGTCCACATACTCGGGCTCAAGAATCAGATAGTTGGAGCAGCTAT
The DNA here is from genome assembly GCF_034190915.1 of Cavia porcellus. Taxonomy (NCBI): domain Eukaryota; kingdom Metazoa; phylum Chordata; class Mammalia; order Rodentia; family Caviidae; genus Cavia; species Cavia porcellus. The sequence continues at coordinate 25,920,689 of NW_026947488.1, read as the reverse complement.
TAACTTCCAAGACAAATCAAAGTGTTCATTTCAATTCTCCAGCCCAATCCCAATAAATTTTTCACACACCCATACACACAGTCACTCACATCTATTCTATCCTAAAGGCAAAGTAATTTAGGGCTCAGTGGGAGAGCACCTGCCTAAGACCATGCCAGAGATCTTGGGTTCCATCCATCTCCAGCATGAAACAAAACAAATTTAGAACATAGGAGCTGTCATTTCCCCAGATGCCCTCAAATCTCAATTAGTTTTTTAAAAAAGGTCTTAGTTTCTGATTTGGTGTCAACAGTTACTTCAAGTGAATCTTGTAGGTTTTAGAAACTATTTCTCAAATCTTTACTGAGCAGCATACTGCATTTTGCTGAGCTGGCAAGGAATACAAGAACTAAAATTGTAGTGTTTGTAAGTCATATAGAAAGAGGCTAAAATCACGAGTAGTAAAACAACTCAGACAGTCTGGCAGGGATATACACTATCTGCTATGAAAAACTGTTCTTCAATCAGTTTGTTAAAGACCTGCAAAATTTTAAAATGCCCAATTCCTCCATAATTAGAAACTAAGATCCTTGTCCACTTAAATTTTTTTTTTTTTTTTTTTTTTTTTTTTGGTACCTAGAATAGAACTCAGTACCTTGCGTGTGCCAGGCTGTGTGGCTGAGCTAAATCTTCGGCCTCTAACCTTTTTTTTTTTTTTTTTTCCTACTGCTACTTTTTTTTTTTTTCCTACTGCTACTTTCTTTCTTAATTCGTTGACGTCTGAGTAAGTTAGTGGAGTCTCACACGATTGGACCCAAAATTCAAACGGTACAGTGACTTTCACATATGTTTGCTAAGAATCTAGCACTCTTTAGTTCATTCATTCATTCAATAAGTATTGACTAGAATGCGCCGGACATCGTGCCGAGCAAAATCAAAACCATCCATATAACCCCAATCAGTGTGCACTTTTCTTTCAATCTAATACTGCTGTCTACGTTCCACATAACCGTAAAGATTTGATGTGCGGTCTCTACAACAACTCAGGCTCAGAAACCAAAGGGACTGCAAGAAGATAAACATCCTCATTTTTCACATGGGGACAAGAAAGCCCCAAAGTGTCTTACTCAAGGTCACACCATGCAATAGTGACAGAGACTGTAACCCGCATATCCCGCAACTCCGTCAGTGTCCCACATGCTTCTTCTCCCTGAGAAGAAGGGGTTACAGATGGCGATAGAGAAATGGCAAGCGTCTTCCAATAAGGGTCCAATATCCCTCTCTCCTATAAAGAGGGAGAAGCCAAGCCAAACCAGGAGCAAGAAGAGGGAAGCTGCCTTAGTTTCCCCGCGGAAAGGCGGCCACGCAGCCAAGCGACCCCACAGGCGACCCTTTTGCATCTTCTTCCAGCTTCTCCCGCCCTGCCTTCTACAATTCCAACCCCGTCACTAGGCAGGAGACCATAGAAAATTACTCCTACACTCACAAGGACTCGTATCAGCAACGCCATGTTTCTCAACAACCATTTCCGGGTGAAGAGTGAGCTTCCGGAATCCCCGCGTCCACTACTCCTTCACTATACAGTGCTTTAATCGTGTGGAGCCTAGCAACCCCGGCGCAGGCGCACAGACACCCCTGTACGCCTGCGCTCGCGCGTCTCTGCGTCTGTGCGCGTGCGCAGGTCAAGCCGCACAGCCGTTCTACCTGCTGTTTTCCCCGCTGCGCGTCACAGTAGCTTAAAACGTCCACTGACTGCGGCTCTTCCCCGAGAGTCTCGTATCCTGTCTTTATCGTTTCCCTACCTGTCCTGACTTCTCAGCAACCTTTTGCTGGGGTCAGTCCTTTCCAGGCGAATCCCAATATTTAAAAAGAGCCTAAGAAGGAATTTGAGATAAAAATGTAAGCAGATTGCTGAGAGTTAAGGGAAGAAAGCAAGCACGTGCTGATTTAAAGCTTGAAAGAAGAAGGAACTCGGGGTTTGTGGTTGGGAAATTGTTTGGTTAATGGAAACTTCTTTGAATATTGTTGGGAAAGCATTCAGCAAAATTGAGGCTAATAGAAAGATGCCAGGAGTTTCCCAAGGAAGCGGCATTTTCTGAGAATGGCCTTGGCTAGAGAACCCTTCTTTGTATCCTAGAAGTAGAAGACAGAGGATATGAATGTCTCGCGGATTGATGGGGAGCTGAAGCCCAGGCTGTTTCAATTGCGTCAACAAAGATCCATCCAGTATTCCATAGGTACTAAATACAAGACAGATGTAAATACTGGCTTCATGGACTGGTAGAGGAAACTCAACCAGTGAAAAACTAAAAACTCTGTTAAGTGTTACGAAAGAAACAGCTAATGTAGAGAATAAAGTGTAGGACTTTTTTGGACTGTGTAGCCAAGTCAAGACTGTGTGAGGTGACATGTACGATGAGATCTAAAGGTTGAAAAGCAAATCGGGCTGTGGCTCACACTTGTAATCCCCGCACTCAGGAGGCTAAGGCAGAATTGTTGCAAATTTGAGACTGGGCTGGGCTACATAGTGAGTTCAAGGCTAGCCTGAACTACACAGCAAACCCTTGTCTCTAGAAAGGAAAGAAGAAATGTGCATACATTGCAGAATAGCTAAATCCAGCTAATGTATACATTACTTTTTTTTGTGATGAAACACTTAAAATCTACTTGCTGATTTTCAAGTGTTCAGTCTACAGGTATTACCTCTAGTCACCTAATTGAAATTTTGTATCCTTTAACGTCTCACTAGACTCCTTTCAATCTCCTGGTAATCACTATTTCACTTCCCAATTATTTATTTATTTTGGTGCCAGGGATTGAACTCACAACCTCGTGCTTGCTAGGCAAGCACTTATGCTACTGAGCTAAACCCTCCACTCTCAACTTCTGAAAGTTTAACTTTTCTGGATTTCACATACAGGTGAAGTGGTACAGTATCTCTCTCTTATGCCAGCTTATTTCACTTGGCATAACATCCTCCAGGTTCATCCATGTTGTCACAAATGACACAATTTCCTCTTTTTCAGGCTGAGTAGTATTTTAGTGTATGTGTAACCCACATTTTCTTTAATTTTTATTTCTTGGCTATTGTGAAATGATGCAACAGATACGGGAAAACAGCTGTCTTTTCAATATACTGATTTTATCTCTTGTAGATACATATCCAGTAGTGGGATAGCTACATTATGTGATAATTCTCTTTTTGAGAAACTTCCATATAGCTTTCCATAATGGCTCTACCAATTTACATTCTTACCCACAGAATGCAAATGATCTCGTTTTTTCCATCCCGATCAACACTTGTAATAACTGTTCTAACAGTTGTACTGTTCATTATGGTTTTAATTTGCATTTCCTTTATGATTAATGATAAGTATTTCTATATGCCTATTGGCCATTTGTATGTCTTCTCTGGAGAAATGTCTATTTTTGAAGATGTTGTTTCCATTTATGTTTGCTTCTGTTTTGTTTTGTGATATTGGGGCTTGGATACAGGGCCTCACACATGGTAGGCAAACACTGCTGCTGAGCTACATCCCCAGCCACCTTGGCCTTTTTATTTTTAGATGGTGGTGGTGGTACTGAGGAATGAACCTAGGGCTTTCACACTCATATACATCCCTAGTCCCTTTTTCTTATTTTTTACATTGGAACAGGGCATTGCTAAATTGTCCAGGCTGCATTAAAACTTGCAGTCCTCCTGCCTCAGTCTCCCAAAGTGTTAGAATTATAGCCATGCACCACCATACATAGCTTTTTGACCATTATTAAATCACATTAATTTTCTTGTTATTGAGTTATTTCAGATCCTAATGTAATTAGTATATTAACCATTTATCAGATGTATGATTTACAGATATTTTCTCCTATCCCACAGCTGGTCTCTTCACTCTGTTGACTGTTTCCTTTGCGGTGCAGAAGCTTTTTTAGTGTGATGTAATCCTGTGTGTCTGTTTTTGCTTTAGTTCTCTATGCTTTTAGAGTCATATCTAGAAAAATTTTTGCCCAGACTGATGTCATGGATCTCTCCCCCTAATTTTTAACCTAGTAGTTTTAAAGTTTCTGATGTGATATTTAAGTTACTTACATTTTATTTTTTTTTGAGACAGGCTCTCACCAGGTTACAGGCTGACCTTAAACTCATTATGTAGACCAAGGTGGCCTCAAACTCACAGTGATCCTTCTGCCTTAGCCTCTCGAGTGGTGGGATTACAACATATACCACAATGCCATCATTTAATATATTTTGAATTGACTTCTATATATGAGATTGGCATTTTCTTTTTATCGGTACTGGAGATCAAACTCACAACCACCTGCTTGCAAGGCAGGTGCTTATGCCACTGAGCTAAACCCCCTGCCCAAGATTGGCATTTTAATGTGAAATTGACATTTATATATGCATGGTGTTGTATATATGCATGTTTTTAATCTGGGGTTATGAGGAGAACAATTAGAATCAGGACATGGAATTTATATTATTTATGATGGTCACCCAGAGTTAACACAAGAAAGTTCAGGGAATCTATCTATAGCACTTAAATATTTAGACATAAAATATTTAGCCAAGGGCCTGGATCTCAGAACAATGTTCTACATGAGTCCAGATGAAAACCTAGAGCCCATGACATTGCCTCCCACCAGTTCAACTGGAGGTATAGACCCCACAAGAGGGACTCATGCCAGTTTCTTTTACGGATCTGTGCTAGGAAGACCTAAAGATCAGCAGTGGAAGCTAGAAAGTCTATTCTGTCGGAGTGAAGGAGCTGTGCTGGCAGGTTGACGGTTTTACGCTGGAGCCAAGAAGCCGTGCTCAAAACAAAGACCAGGGCGATCCTAAAAAACACCACAGCCATCCTCAGCAACATGGAGGCCCCAAGCTCCTCCTACGATAAGAACAGTCTTAATACATGCCAGGAAGCCAGTGTGAAGAGTTTGTCCTGGAGATTAATGGCACACGTCCTCCCCTCTGGAGCCAGGAGGTGATGCTTGAAGTAACCCCCAAAGTGAACCACAGCCACTCTCACCAACAAGGCCCTGAGCTTCTCTGATCACAATGGTCGAACTCATACTGGGAAAGCTAGTCATGGTGAGCTCCTCCAGGAGAACCAATGGCTCAAACAACACATAGGAGCCCACAACAAATACCTCAATGCCTCTCTTCTCCATATCTGTTTATGCTAACAACTTTCCTCAGGTGGAACATCTATGCTCAGTACCATCGTGATTTAATTCATCTGGCGTTAAGTTGACCACCAGTTTTTAATCTACAACACATGTAGATATCAGTTGCTCCATCATCGCTTATTGACTGGCTTCTTGTTTGTATACAGAATGTAAAGATGTTCCCTCATTCAGCTTCCATTTGAAAGCTTTCACAAGCCTAAGTGAAGACATTGTACACACAATTGGGTAGCTTATATCTGCATATTGGAAACCAGTGGTGAAGTGCTTCTGCATGTAAATTAGGATGAATTTTATCATATATTAAAATGGGAATAAAGAAATGTTCTGGTTAAATTTAAAAAGCAAATGTAACACAGAACTATAATCTTAGATTTTCATTGCTGTAATGAAATACCTGAAGGCAGTCTTAACTTTGCAAAGTAAGTTTATTTATCTCGTCATTTTGGAGCTGAAGGGCACGGCACTGGAATCTACTCTTCTAGTGAGGGCCCACTTGGTTTCGTCACATCATAGCAGATGGAAGTAATGGGAGCATATGCAAGGAGCGTGTGTGGGTGCCAGCAATCATATTGCCAGAAAGAAACCAGAGAAGGAAGTGAAGCCAGGCTCAAGCTTTTTAATAACACTCTTGTGAGAACTACCTTAATCTCTAACGATGCCACCCTTGACTGACCCAAGGACCTTCCACTAAACCCCACCTCACTTTTTTTTTTTTTTTTTTTGGTACTGGGGATCGAACTCACCACCTCATGCTTGCCAGATAGACACATCACTTATGCCACTGAGCTAACCTGAACCTCACATCTTAAAAGATTGTATATCATCTGCCAATAATGTTGCCCTGGGGACCAAGCTTCCAGCACATGAAATTTTGTGGCACACCCAAAAAGAGCATATGCAATTAAGAAATACAAGATGATGTATTAAAATGCTAGTGACGAGAAAATATTTCAGGAGAAAATTGATATGCCATTTACTCGAGAATGACCTATTTGTGAAGAATCTACTCAGAGGAATGCTAGTGTTATGTGATGTACATTAGAAGAGAGGAAAAAGTTTACAGTTTAACAGTGAAAGAAAAGAGCCCAGGGAAATAAAGATAACCTAGCTAAAGTTGGATACTCTTCCCTTTAAAATTTTTGTTGGCACATTGGTGATACATGTTGAATTCATTCATTTTGGGAGGCTGGTACATATACATGTTGCATCTTAATCCTTTTTACTTCCCCTGTGCTTTTCAGTTTTATTTTTTCTATATTGGAGATTGAACCCAGAGCTTTTACACTAAACTGGATCTCTAGCCCTTTTTTAAATTTCAAGACAGGGTCTTGCTAAGTTGCCCAGGCTGGGCTTGATCTTCTTGCCTCAGACTCCTAGTGTGCTGGAATTACAGGTTAATTTATTTTAAATTAGTAGGTGTTATGTGGTTACATGCTCTTTTTTAAAAACTGGTACTGTTGTGTTTTACCACCACTTTGAATCTCAGTGCATTCCAGCCTCTTTAAAATTGAATTTTCTTCCAGGTCTTTTTTAAATTCATTATTTACACGTACATGTTTGTTTCTGTTAAACAAGATACCATTTTGTTGGTGTAGCAGTTTTGTTCTTATTGTTTGCAATGCTGCAGATGAAACTCAAGTCTCTGTATGCTGGGCAAGTGCTCTACCACCAAGCTACACACTAACCCCTCTCATGCATTGTGTGGGTGGAGGGTATAGGAGACTAAACCCAGGTCCTCAAATGTGCTAGTCAGTCTCTCCAGCACTGAGCTACATCCTTAGCCCTTTTTATCTTGAGACAGGCTCTCATTAGCTTCCCAAAGCTGACCTTAAATTTACAGTCTTCCTGGCTCAGGTTCCTGAGTAGCAGGGATAGCAAGCATGTACCACTCTACCTGACTAACAGAATCTCACTGTTTTTCCCAGGCTGACCTTGAACTCATGGGCTTGAGTGGTCCTTCTGTCTCAGTCTTTTGAGTATCCAGTACTACATGCCCATGCCATAGTGCCCAGATGGTAGCACTCAAAATGGAAAGTATTTATTTGCATTATGTACAACTAGACCGTAATCTTTTAAAGACAGTATTGTTCTATCAACAAATACAATGAAATTGTATTATGCACCTATTTAACTGACTTCTTAAGGAAACCATGAAAAGAAGAAGAAAAAGAAATAGAGTATGCTTCAGTTATGGGAGGTAACTAGAGTCACCAAACAGAGACAGGAAATCAATTGCAAGGTGGTAAGTGAGGGAAAATGGAGAGTTATTGTTCAAGGGAATACATATTCACTTTTGTCAGAAGAAAAAGTTCTAGAAATGCATTGCACAACAATGTGAATTTAGTCAACAGTGTGAACTGTACACTTTCAAAGGCTTAAAATGGTAGATTTTATTATATATCCTTGAGATGGAAGCATAAATTTGCTGTTCCTACATCTGGTCTTTGTTCCTTCCACTATTATACTGTGTGCATCTGTCTCCCAGGTTGAATATGATTCTACAGTTTAAAGATAAATAGTTTTCTTAGGGGGCCAGGGAGTTAGCTCAGCTGAATAAGTGGCTGCCTTGCAAGCCCAGGGTCGCGAGTTCAATCCCTGATACCAATAAAAAAAATTTTTTTTTCTTAAGACATGGATCTTACATCCAAGCCAAATACTTGTGTGAACTCAAATCAAAGAAACTATTCTGATATTGAAAGGAAAAAGGGGTCATATTGAATTTGTCAAAAAAAGAAAGAAGAGACTGGGGGTATAGCTCAGGGCACAAGTGCCTGTCTGGCAAGCACAAGCTGCTGAGTTTGATCCATGGTACCCCTACAAAAAAAATATTTTTTAGTCTATGTTATGGTTTGTATCTAGATGTCCCTTCAAAGCCTCATGTGGTCATAGGTGAAGAGTTTCAAAGAAGGCTGGATTAGGAAGGGTGATGCTGGGAGTAAGAGGGCCCCGTCCTGGGTTTGTGGGTGGCACCTCTCGAAGGTGAGTAGTTTGGATGGAATACAAAGAGACAAAAAAAGCTGCTCTGCTACTTTGCTGTTTTCTGCTTTGCTGTCTCATGCCTGCTTACCACGGACAAGTTCTCCTCTGCAGGCCTCTCTGCCGTGTCCCAGCTGACTATGGACTGAAACTGCTCAAACTGTATGCTGAAATAAACCTTTCCTCCTTTACCCGTGGGTGGTGGGTATTTTGTCTCAGGATGAGAAAAGTAACTAGACCATCTGTGAATGTAACCTAAATATCCAAATATTTAATGTCTATCATGGAGATCCAGGGAACCAATTTTTACTGTTCTCTTTTCTTACTGTCTCTTCTATGGTATATTTGCCCTTTGAGGCTCTTGATAGTTTTCTCTCTTTTCCAACTCCACACCTCTCAGAAGTTATGTGGAAATCATCAAGTGCCCGTACCTAAGGGACTTGGCAGTTCTCAGCTGGAGCCATCCCTCACAGTCAGTGGAACCAATCCCCAATGTGTGATTTTAGGATTGTGAGGATGTGCCCTCCCCACTTTGTAAGCTCATGGTTATGCATTTGCCTATATGGTCCCTCTGTTGAAAATATCTACCTTCAACTCCATCTGAATTTCTTTCCACATTCAGGACTCAGTCGAGTCTCTTATCCCTCATGAAATTTTCCTACTAGTCTGGATTCACTTCTAACTTGACCAATTTTTCTCTGTTTTTTTTTAAAGAGAATAAAACAAAAGAGAACAGAACAAAGCAAATCTGAACAATGCAAGCAACACGGCACTTCACAACAAGACAACTGGTCATCAACAGTAGCTACCATAATGTCTCTTTTCTTCGACACAGTTGAGCATACCTTCACACACAATAATATCAAACATAACAAAATACTATAAAATCATTCAAAAGAATGAAAGCATTACAGGACTTCAAAACCAAATAACAGGAAATGAACAATGGCTATTGTAACATCTCATTTTCCTCAAAATATTTGTGTTGTACCATCTCTCATAATAAAATCAAATCAAACACAACAGAACCAATTAAAACAGAAGAACAAAAGCATGGTGGGATTTCAAAACAAGATGATAATAAATCATCAATGGCTGCCACATTGTCTTATTTTCTTCAAAATAGCTATTGATACCATCACACATAATAAAATCAAACAAAACAGATTAAAACCCATCAAACCAATGAATGAAAGCACAAGACTTCAAAGCAATATAATAGGAAACCATGAATATCATAAAATATCCCATTATATTCAAAATAGCTGCTCCTACCATCTGACAGCATAAAATCTAACAAAAGAACAAAGCCAAACCTTAAAATTATGTAAATGGGTGCAGAGGAAGGGCTGGGACAGATCTGGGGTGCCTGCATCCACCTCCCCGCGTGTCTGGAGGACTGTGGATATCTCAGCAAGCAGGGGAGCATCGCAGGTTCCAGAGGCCCCGTGGCCTGCGGTAAGTGCTCAGTGCACTCTGCCCAAAGCCCAGACTGGTCGGGACCCTCCAGACTTCTGGGTGCAGTGAAGTGGATAAGTGGGTTTGAGGCATCTACATCCACTTGGAGAACTGAGGAGCTTCCAACAAGCAGGTGGGCGCACAGTGTCCCTGAAGCCCAGCTTATCTGGAACTACGGAGTTCTAAACAGGCAGAAGAGGGCCATTGGTTCTACAGGCACAGTGGCTTGGGGTAACTGGGTGCCTGAGTCTCAGGAGCTGTGAATATAGAAGGGGGTTTCCAACAGACCCTGAGGAAGCTTTCAAATAACACTTGAAAAACAGAAATATAGGAAAATGACAAAACGAAAGACCAAATTACAACCTCAAACCTCCAGCCCATCTCAAGAAATCCTAGGAGCGATGTATATAGAAGAAAATATATGCCATTCACCTCAAATATCGGACATAATAGCAACTGAAATTAACAACTCCAGGAAGCTTTAAAGCAATTCAAACTTGAAATAATCTCCCAGGTAAAAGAAGAAATGATAAAAGAAATGAAAGAGCTTCTGAATATATCTAAATAAAACACACTTAAAAAATTGGAGGGACTAAACAAAAAGATAGAATCCCTAGATGATCAATATAAGAAACAAACAGAATACATAATGCAGATGCACAGAGATATACAGGAAATAAAAAACTCTACTGAAAGTTGTAAAAACCACCTCAATGAAAGTGAAGATAGAATTTCAGACCTTGAAGACAGGATTGCAGCTAGTGAACAGGAAAGGAAAGATCTTTTAAAAATAACAAGGAATCAGGAAACAACAATTCAACAACTGCAAGACGATGCAAAGAAAAACAACATAAGAATGATAGGGATTAATGAAAAAGAAGGAGACAACATAAAGGATGTCAAGAGGATATTTAGAGAAGTAATAGCTGAAAATTTCCCAAGCATGAGATCAGAAACCGACATCAGGATCAGTGAAGCATATAGAACTCCAAATAGTCATAACCAAAATAAAACTACACCCAGACATATAATAATCACCATCCCAGAAATCCAACACAAGAATAGATTATTAAAAGCTGTAAGAGAAAAAAGACAGATCACTTATAAAGGAAAACCTATCAGAATCACAGCAGACTTCTCAGCTCAAACAATAAAGTCAAGAAGAGCATGGAGTGAAGTATTCCAGATCCTAAAGCAAAATGATTTCCAACCTAGACTGATGTATCCTGAGAAACTATCATTCAAAATTGATGGTGAAATATGATTCTTCCATGACAAAGAACAACTGAAGAACTTCATGAACACCAAACCAACCCTGCAAAAAATATTGAAAGACAGTTTAGATACACAAAGGAAAAAACCACTAAGCAAAGCAGATAATTAAACAGAACAGAAAGATAAAGATGCAACAGCAGAGAGATAACATGTCAACAATAAACCAGCATTTAACAGTAATAACCATTAATGTAAATGGTCTCAATGCACCAATCAAAAGAAACAGACTAGCAGAATGGATCAAGAAACAAAATCCAACCATATGCTGTTTACAGGAAACCCATCTAACCCAGAAGGATACTCACAGACTGAAAGTCAAAGGATGGAAAACAATACTTCATGCAGCAGGAATCCAAAAAAAAGTAGGAGTAGCCATTCTGTTTGCAGACAACGTGAACTTTAAACCAACAATGACCATAAAGGACAAAGAAGGTCACTACATACTCATTAGGGGAAAACTCCAAGAGGAAGAGATAACTATCTTAAATATATATGCACCAAACTCCAGAGCACCCAGTTATATAAAACAACTATTAACAGAAGTGGAAACTCAAATTATCAGTAACACACTTGTAACAGACCCTAATATGCCATTGACACCAAGGGACAAATCAACCAGACAGAAAATGAGCAAAGAAATAACAGAACTGAATCACACCTGTGAACAAATGGATTTGATAGACATGTACAGAATGTTCCACCCAACAACATCAGAATACACATTCTTCTCAGCAGTACATGGATCATTCTCTAAAATAGACCATACATTAGCTCACAGAACATATTTAAACAAATGCAAAAGAGTTGAAATCATCCCTTGCATGTTATCGGATCATAGCACTCTGAAATTAGAAATTAATGATAAAAGATACTGCAAAAATCCCACAAATACCTGGAAGCTGAATAACACACTCTTGAGTAATCAGTGGGTCACAGAAGAAATTAAACAATACCTAAAAGAAAATGAAAATGCAGATACAACTTACTGAAATTTGTGGCATGCAATGAAAGCCATCCTCAGAGGAACATTTATGGCACTGAGTTCCCACATCAGGAAAACAGAACGAATACAAATAAATAACTTGATGCTACACTTCAAACAGCTAGAAAAAGAGCAAGTCAAGCCCAAAGCCAAAAAGAAGAGAGGAAATTATAAAAATCAGAGCAGAAATCAATGCAATAGAGACTAAGAAAACAATCCAAAGAATCAACAAATCAAAGAGTTGGTTCTTTGAAAGAATAAATAAAATCGATAAGCCCCTAGCCAACCTTATTAAAAAAAGGGAAGAAAAAGCTCAAATTCATGCAATAAGAAATGAAAAAGGTGAAATCACTACAGACCCAATAGAAATACAGAAGATCATCAAGACCTATTTCGAAAACTTCTACTCTCAAAGGTTTGATAACACAGAAGAAATAGACAGATTCTTAGAAACATATGAAGTACCAAAGTTAGATCAAGAGGATGTAAAACTGTTGAATAACCCAATCTCTGTTAATGAAATTGAAAATGTAATTAAGTCCTTACCTACAAAAAGAGCCCAGGCCCAGATGGATTCACTGCAGAATTCTACAAGAAATACAAAGAAGACCTAATGCCGACACTCCTCAAACTATTCAATGAAATTCAAAGGGAAGCAATTCTTCCTAAGTCATTCCTGGAAGCAAATATTACTCTAGTACCAAAACCTGAGAAAGACCCAACTAAAAAAGAGAACTATAGACCGATCTCCCTAATGAACACAGATGCAAAAATCCTCAATAAAATATTGGCAAATAGGATGCAGCAAATCATCAAGAAGATTATACACCATGACCAAGTGGGATTCATCCCAGGAATGCAAGGATGGTTCAACATATGTAAATCAATAAATGTAATCCACCATATCAATAAAGCCAAAAGTAAGAATCACATGATCATTTCTATAGATGCAGAAAAAGCCTTCGATAAGGTCCAACACTTATTCATGATAAGAACTTTACAGAAAATTGGAATAAATGGTCTTTACCTCAATATGATAAAGGCCATTTATGACAAATCAACAGCCAGCATCATACTAAATGGCCAAAAATTGAAAGCCTTTACTTTAAAATCAGGCACAAGACAAGGATGTCCTTTATCACCACTCCTATTTAATATAGTACTGGAAGTACTAGCCAGAGTAATTAGGTAAGAGAGAGAAACAAAAGGGGTAAAGATAGGAAAGAAGTTAAATTATCATTGTTTGCAGATGACATGATACTCTACATAGAAGACCCCCTAAACTCCATTGAAAGACTCTTAGATATAATAAATAAATTCTGTAATGTAGCTGGATACAAAATCAGTACTCAGAAATCAATAGCATTCCTATACACTAACAACAAAATCACAGAGAGGTAAATAAGAGAAACCACACACTTCACATTAGCAGGCAAAAAAAATGAAATATTTAGGAATTACTCTTATGAAAGAAGTGAAAGGCCTATACAGGGAAAATTACAATACACTGAAAAAGAAATTGAAGATGATCTCAGAAAATGGAAAGACATACCTTGTTCATGGATAGGAAGAACAAACATTGTGAAAATGGCCATTCTCCCAAAACTGTTATACAGATTCAAAGCAATCCCAATAAAAATACCATCAACATACCTTGTAGATCTAGAGAAATCACTCCTAAAATTCATCTGGAACCAGAAGAGACCTAGAATAGTAAAGGCAATTCTAAGCAGCAAAGGCAAGGCAGGAGGCATCACAATCCCTGACTTGAAGTTATACTACAAAGCAACAGTAGTAAAATCAACATGGTACTGGAATCAAAACAGAGCAGAGGATCAATGGAATAGATTAGAAGATACAACCACAACTACAAACACACTCAACCACCTTATCTTCAATAAAGGAGCCAAGTAGGTTCACTGGAACAATGACAGTCTCTTTAATAAATGGTCCTGGAAAAACTGGCTCTCCATTTGCCGAAAACTAAAGCTAGACCCATGTCTATCACCATGTACTAAATTAAAATCTAAATGGGTCAAAGATCTGAATATTAAAACAGAAACCCTAAATCTATTGGAAGACAAATTGGGTAGAAGCCTTGGGGACATAGGAGTAGGTGGAGAATTCATGAACAGAACTCAAATCGCACGGAAAATACTTCCCAGAATCAATAACTGGGACCACTTCTTATTAAAAAGTTTCTCATGTCAAAAGAAATCTCCAGCACAGTGAAAAGAAAACCTACAAACTGGGAAAAGATTTTAGTGAACTCTCTCTCAGACAAGGGACTCTTGTCTAAAACATATAAAGAATTAAAAAAAACTCAGACCCCCAAAATTCAAAGATCCAATCCAAAAATGGGCATCTGAGATGAATACGCAATTCTCAGATGAAGAAATACAAATGGCAAATAAATACATGAAAAAATGTTCATCATCATTGGTCATTAGAGAAATGCAAATTAAAACCACACTGAGATTCCACCTCACTCCTGAAAGAATGGCCAGGATCAAGAAAACCAACAACAACAAATGCTAGAGAGGCTGTGGGGAAAAAGGAACTCTCCTACACTGTTGGTGGGAGTGTAGACTGGTGCAGCCTTTGTGGAGGTCAGTCTGGAGATTTCTCAAAAAGCTGGGATTGGAAGTCCCACTTATTCCAGCTATTCCACTTCTTCTAGGCATATTCCCAGAACTGAAAGCATCATACCACAGTGATATATGTGCACCTATGTTTATAGCAGCACAATTTGTAATCGCCAGATCTTGGAAACAACCCAAGTGTCCATCAACTGAGGAATTGATAAAAAAGCTGTGGTATTTCTATACAAGGGAGTACCACTCAGCTATAAAGAAGGATCACATTGAGATATTTATCAATAAATGGGCGCAGCTTGAGACCATACTCATAAGTGAAATAAATCAATCTCGCATGTGTGAATACCAAATAGTTTCCCTAATGTAAGTAATGATTCAAATATATAAAAGTGTGTGGTAACCATGATTTCCCATTATGTGGCCTTGAAGCCTTATAAAGTTTTCACTTATTAATTGGAAAGGCTTTATTCTGGGCTTCTTGATATGTAAATATTTGAAGTTACAGTATATGAAGTTATATTCAAATATTTCAAGGAAAAAGACAGACACTATGGTAACTACTATTAAATCGGGTTATTTGGTGGTGAACCACTAGGTTGCTGAAACAGTCATGCTTTGACCTGTATTGTTATGTTGTTATGTCCTCTTTTATCTCAATCTCTCCCTTATTCACTAAAAAAAAATTATTTAGTTATCTGTTATGGTTTTTTTTATTAAGGGGAAAAATTTTAAAAAATTAGCAGGATATATTATAGTAACTTTTTTTGATTTCCTATTAACTTATTTTGAAGTCTTGTGATACTCCCACTATCTTGTTTTGACTGATTAGACTGTTCCATTCTGTATGATAGTATCAAGTTTGGGGGTAGAGGCAACTACTTTGAAGGCAATAAGATTCACTAAGATGCCCATTCTGGTTTGACTATTATCTCCTTTGGAAGTCCTGTAATGTTTATAATGTTTAAGTTTCATTGGTCTTGTTCTCTACTGTTTAGTTCAACTTTATAATACCTAATGAGATAGACAATTCTTTTTAAGGATACAAGAGACATTATGGTAACCATTGTTGATAACCTTGTACTCTGTTTTTACATCATGTACTATGTCTATCCTTGGTTTTGACTGACAGCTTTGTTTTGCCATATTTGACTCTATTCTCTTCCAAAAAAAAAAGTAATAAGAACTAAGGAGTAATAAACCCAAAATGTGTAAATTTTGTTGTAAAAAAGAGAGGGAAAAAAAGTGTGCTAAAGGATACAACTGCAAGTGTGGTTAGGGGTGTTAAATAGCTGACCATATTAATGTTTTTGGTTGGATCATTGAACACAACTGTTTGCAGTCTCTCTGTTTGAATGTTCACTTTGTATGCTTTGATACTGTGACTTGAGCAACTATCTCTAAGATGATAATGTGTAATCTATCAACTGGTGATTTCTTACTGTTTTTTTTTTTTGTAGTCTTGTATTACTTGTACCCTTACACCGCTTTGTTTTGTTTTTTCTCTTTTTCCTTTTAAATAAAATTTTTTAAAAAATTATGTAAATGTTGCAGAAGTTTTAAGATAAGACAATAAGAAACTGACAGAAGTTTCCACTGTTCCCTCCTAAGTGTTTCCTCTCCTTTGCTTTTATATTAACTATTTTGCTTTTGGGTTCCGTTAATTCCCTCTGTTTCTTTTGCTAGGGTACATGCATATAAGGTCAAACTGTTTCAGCCATGAACATGGTCTCCAGTTACGTCTATTTACCTGTAGGAGCCTGGAGATTATTCTACTTTATAGCTGGGTAGCTTTCCACTGCATGAAAATACCATATCTTTCTTTCTTTCTTTCTTTTTTTTTTTTTTTTTTTTTTTGGCACCAGGGATCGAACTGATGACCTCACGTTTGCCAGGCAGACACTCATGCCACTGAGCTAAATCCCCAGCCCCCTACCATGTCTTTCTTATCCATTCTGCAGTTGATAGGCAAGTTATTCTTGTTTTGTTTTTTGGTCTCCTGTCACATGGAACAGCTGTTTTCTCTCATTTGATTTTCAGTCCATGAATTTCCTTTCCAGTTAGTGTTTCTTGTATACAGTATACTGATCGATCTTGTTTCTTGATCCATTCTCTCTGTGTTTCTTTTTACTGCTGACCTGAGGCCATCTACATTAATGGTTAAAACCAGCATTGGTTTGTCTCTGCCCCGCTATCCTCCTGTGTTGGCCCTCCACTTTTCCCCTTTATTCAGTTGCCTGTCTTGTTTGGTGATCCTCCTCTGCTGTTGTTCCTCTGAACCATGGTCATCTTTATCTCTCTCTAGAATTTTTTTTTTTTTTGTCTTTTTCATTTTTATCAGTACCGGGGATTGAACTCACGACTGCCTGCTTGCAAGGCAGATGCTTGTGCTGCTGAGCTAAATCCCCAGCCCCTCTAGAATATTCTTTAGCACTCTCTGTAGGGTTGGTTTGGTGGTCATGAATTCTTCAGTTGTTTTTTTATCATGGAAGTATCTTATTTTTCCATCAATTTTGAAAAATAGTTTTACTGAGTAGATAATCTGGGTTGAAAGTTGTTTTCTTTCAGGGTTTAAAACACTTCACTCCAAACTCTTCTTGACTGAATGGTTTGTGTTGACAAGTGTGCTGTGATTCTGATTGGTTTTCCTTTATAGGTGATCGGTCTCTTTTCTCTAACAGCTTTTAATATTATGTTCTTGTGCTGAATTTCTGGGATCTTGATTATTATATGTCTGATGTAGATTTACTTTGGTTATGGCTAGTTGCAGTCCTATGTGCGTAACATATCTGCCTGCCAGATCCATTTCCCATGTTTGGGAAGTTTTCTTCTATTATTTCTGTGAATACCCTTTTAATTTCATTTTTGTTGATCCCTGCTGCTTCATTGATACTTTCACTCTTAAATTATGCTTCTTTGAACCATCTTGAAACCATTGAGTTGTTATTTCCTGATTCCATGTTATTTTTAAGAGATCTTTCCTTTCATGATCACTAGCTGCAATCCTGTCTTCAAGATTTGAAAGTCTACCTTCAGTCTCTTTCAAGCAGTTTTGCTAGCTTTCGATTGAATTTTTAATTTCCTGCATCTCTTTTTGAATGTGTTTCGTACATTGTAATTCCTTTCTACATCCATTCAAGGTTTCCATCATTTTCCTATGCTCCTGTTTATTGTCTATGTCTTTAGAACTGCTGAATAATTCTTTCAGTATGTTTGTGATTTTTTTGTTTTTGTTTTTGTCTTTTTCGGTTTTTATCGGTACCAGGGATCGAACTCACAACCACCTGCTTGCAAGGCAGGCGCTTATGCTGCTGAGCTAAACCCCCAGCCCCGTTGTGATTTCTTCTTTTACCTGAGACATTATTTCTGATTTGACTGCTTTTACAATCTCATGAAGTTGTTTCCTTATTTCAGTTGCTATCCTCTCAGAGATTTCAGGTGTGTGACTTCTGTTTTCTTCCATGACCATATCTCCCAGACTTACTGTGTGTTGGCTAGAAGTCTGAGTTTGCCTTTTTGCTCCTTCATCTTGACATTCTCCTGAGTTCCTCCCAACAAGCTGGTTGTGGGGTCCCAGGCACTTCCCACATTGGCTGCCCCTAAGCAGTGTAGGGGGATGGGACAGGTACCTGGGTTCCTCTAATTCCAGATTTAGAGAGAGGTGGTAGGGTATGGAGCGGGCTTCTCCAGAGCTATGCAGCTACACTGGGGCTTTGCTATCGGGTGCATGTAGTTGGGGTTAGTTCTCTCCACCTGTGTGTCTACACTGGCACTCCCACAATGGTGCCAAACACACAGGGATGTGTTTTGTCTGATTCTGCTAGTGGATGGTGGCTGTCTGAGGGAACCAAGGACCTCAAATGGTGGTCTACGGATGCACAGGGCTTACTTGGCTGTGTGTCCCTGATCCGGCTGGCTGCCTGCAGGAAGAAGCCTTCTGGTGAAGGTGAATCTTCTGGTTCTCTCTGCCCACACTGGCCGCCTATGGGACGTGGCCTTTTGGTGGCAGTGCACAGTGGGCAGAGGTGGATCTGTCTCTCTTCTTCGGCCTGCTCTGGCAGTGGCATCTAGTAGGTAGATGCAGGCCTTCTGGTTCACTCTTCCCGTGCTGGGTGCACGAAGGAAAGGCCATTCTTTACTTCTTATATCATTAATCATTAAATTTCATGTTTGTAGGCCTTGACTCTCCCATTACCAGCAATTGTGGTGTGGAATTGAGGTGTAACTCTGTGGTAGAGTGCTTGCCTATCATCTGTGAGCCCTATTGTAGTTACTTTTCTTGTTGCTAAGACAAAATACCCAACACCTAAAGTTCAAAGGGGAAACATTTATTGGAGCCTGCAGTTTGTAAAGGTTTCAGTTAATGGTTGGCTGGTTCTGATAGGATGACATGGCCAAGGGGGATCTTGGGAGAAATAGCAAGGCAGAAGGCACCAAAGCAGCCAAGTAGTGAAGAAGCAGCAGCAGCATCCTGCTTCTCCTTCTTGTTCCTTCCAGACTACCTGCCCTTTGGATTGTGCCACCCACAAGCAGGATGGGCCTTCCCATTATTCACATCCAGAACTATGCCAAACCAACCAGTGGACTAATTTAGTAATCACACACCATTAATCCCAGCATCACACACTTAATCTCACCATCACACACCTCTGGAAAGCCCCACCTATGAACACATGAGGCTTTGCGGGGAAAGCCCTAACAAGGCTCTAGTTTCAATCTCTAATACCATAAATAACAGTAATAATTATGTTAAGGTTTATTGAGTGCTTATTAAAAATCAGACATTATTCAAAAGATTTGTATACACATTACATATAATTCTCCCAACATGTACATAACAGCTATACAACATAAGGACTAGTTTTATCCCTACTTGACATATGAGGAAACTTAAGAAAAGAAAGATATGGTGACTTTGCTCAAGGTCACATGGGTATGGTTGAAATTTGATATCAGGCAGTGTGACACCAGAGCTCTGACCTATATTCAGTGTGCATGATTGCCAGGAACTCTGGTATTTTTCTAGTCAACATCCCTCTACTGTCCTGCCACTTTCTCTTCCCCTAAAACATGCTTAATCCCTTCTCCAATTTCCCAAGTAATCATCCAAGCTCTTTTTGACAATAAGATCATAGTATTTTGCCTATTCCATGTTCAGACTTTAAAAACTCTGCTTTAAATTCTTCTGAAATGTACCTAAGGAACAATATAGTATTAATAGCTTATCTATATAATGGGACTTACAGCAGCTGTCTCCTAGGATGTGTACAGGAATTAATGAAATAAGCATAAAAACATTTAAATGCATGACCTCATATGGTGATATGCCTCTTTGTGCGTAAGTCTCTCCCCTGTAACCATACAAATTGATCCTGTCCCCTTCACCCACGGGAGTCCTTCGATCCCTAAAGCCTATACTCATGCTTCCTCTAAACTGCTGTTGCTGCTTTCTTTCTCCTCCTCCTCCCTCCATTCCTCTTCCTCTTCCTCTAGTTTCTTCAGCTGTATCTCACAAGACATTTCTAGACAGCTCACTATAATCCTATCACATCTTCCTCCATCTTGCCCACTACGTCATAGGCCAAGAAGTTGGAAAACCCCTGAACAGAGAAGAATGATAGTCTCCTTGGGTTTGTACACTACACACTGATTAATGAAGCCACAGCTTTGGTTTTGTTTCATTTTTCCTGCTGTGCTTGGGACCCAACCCACTGCTTCACTCATGTACTTGCCTAGCATTAGTGATGCTGAACTGTACTCCCAACCCTAAAGCATACACTTGTATTAGTGTTCACGTTATCTTCAGTTAAATCCACTGAGTTCACAGCCACCTTCAAAACTGTTTCTTGAAATTTTTTCCCATTCTCTGTGTACAGTTGATTTCATGAGTTTAGATAATAATTTGACTTTTTTCATGTTTTATTTCATTTCCTCTGATTCAAACTATATTATCCTGACATCCTTTGGGATATGAATTTTCTCTTCTGTTTATGCATGGGTCTTGAGGACAGAATCACTATGATGTAAGCTAATTCCTGTAAAGTGTGAAGCACAAATGGCGGGCACATGATAATTCTGAGATGAACATGAGCGATTGTGGTAGTTATTTTCCCAGTGCTCAGCACAGGACCTAGCCCTTTGTAGATCCTCAATAAATATTCACTGGTTAATGAGTGAATGGTTGGATCAGGGATAGGTAAAATGAATGAATACTGTCTCTTCAAAATCTCAGGCCCAGTAAATTTTATATATTCCTCAGATAGGAAAACTGAGTCTCAGAGAGGCTAAATAATTTGCCAAAGTTTACTCAGCTGGATCAGGACTGAGAACAAGGAAAGGAATCAGTAGTGGAACTCAGGGCTGCCTGATTTCAAAGAATCCTTCTCTACTATGCTTCTTTACATCTGCATTTAGATCAGCAGAACTAGTAGAGAAGTCCAAATAAAGTCTGAGTGGCTTCAGAATGTTTTGTGTCCCAAACCCAGAGAAGGTGATTTTCCCATTGTGACCCTGGGACATAGAGATACGGAGGAGACTGTGATATGGGAAGCACTTGTTGCAGACAACTCGAAGCCCCCACTCTCCTCTTCCCTGGGCCTCTCATGTTCCCTGTCCTAAACTCTGCTCCACTATTTCTCTCAAGGAACTAACAGCTGAGTGTCCCCAAGGAGATGCTATGGAGGCCAAGAAGCCAAGACTCAGGGAAGTGATTCAACCACTTGCCAAGGCCAGGGTCAGTATAGTCAGGGGCCCAGAAGAGCAGATACAAAGAATGAGGAGACCTGTGGTTGCCACTCTGCCTCTCTGAGTATCAGCTTCCTATCTGTAAAAGTGGCACGGAGGCAATAATCATCCTGCCTACTTCTTAGTTTAGCATGAGGACAACAGTGACAATAGATAGCGTTTACTCAAAATTATCTTTGTGCCAGCTACTATCCTGAGTGCCTTTCA
Source organism: Cavia porcellus (assembly GCF_034190915.1). Taxonomy (NCBI): domain Eukaryota; kingdom Metazoa; phylum Chordata; class Mammalia; order Rodentia; family Caviidae; genus Cavia; species Cavia porcellus. The sequence goes on along the minus strand of NW_026947488.1, from coordinate 25,899,287 downwards.
TATACCTGTAGTTATCTCTATGAAATAAGTATGATGTTTACCCCTACATTTTCCTCTTTTATAAATAAGGAAACCAATGCTCAAGGAATTTTTGCTTGTTGAAGGCCTCTAACTCCAACTGACCAATATGAAGTTTGAAACTCTGTGGCCTTGTGAGCCCTTTAAAGCTGAGAGTCCAGGGACAGGAATGATAAAGCATGAAATAAGCCTTACCTCTTTCAGCAAGAATGTACCGCACAATGTACTGCACAGGGGTTCTTGTAATTGGGACTGGAGGTTGGTGCTCAGAAAGAGCCTTTCCAAGAAGATGGTTGCACAGATCTCAAAGTTAGGTGAAAGGGCTATTCCCATTTTCATACTGATCTCTAGAGTGAAAAGTGGGTTGGGGATGAACAGTCTAATTGCTCATTTGTGGAAGACAGTTCCAGGGCAGGTTGAGGTGAGAGAGCAATGGCCTAGGCTGTCCCTCTAGACTGACTACTGTCCATTCAAAGCTGAGGCCTTCAAACAAGAAGTGTACTGATGAGAGCTAAGATGTTGCTCCACTGAGGTTGCAGCGTTGAGAAGCTCTAGTTCTGTCAGATATTGCCAAGAAACCAGGGACACAAAATCCAGGACATAAGAACATGTGGCATCTGGTACCACCTGTGACCCATTTATTCTCAGTCTCTCTGCTCTCGAGTTTCCTGCACCTGATTTCTCTACTGTTCTCCTTGTACCCATAGCCTTCCCCTTGGCTTCCTAATTTCTCTCTGCAGGCTTATTCTCCTGTCAAATACACCAGGAATCTCTCTACCATGGCAGTTCCTGTGTTTATCGCAAGTTCCCAGAGTCACCATTAGCCAAACACAACAGAGCTCAGCCAGGGAGAGCTCAGCTCCAGGCTCAAATTGGCCCCTCTGGAACAAGTCTGCAAACCAAGGAAGCAGCTCAAAGGCAGGCTGTCCCATGAATTGGGCTTCAGGTCCTGACAATCCAAGTTTTAGGAGTGGAAGGAAAGGACACAAGATCTGCCCAAAGCTGGGCAGGAGCCCCTACTATTGAGACAGCTCTGGCTGGGAGCCTTGAGTATCAAAGGTCCAGCTGCAGAAAGGTAGGGAAAATTTTTGAGGCCCCCAAGGATGGGAGCCAGAGGCTTGGACTTCTGGTCCTCCTCGGGTCTCTCCTCAGCCGGGTAGAGCCTGGCCCTCAGCCTTCACTCAGCCTGTAGACCAAAATCTCTAAATTTCCCCACTAGGAGTATGTGTTCCTCCCCCAGAAATTTGAGTCCCACACCTCTCCCTAGAGTCTAGCCAATAAAAGGAAGTGAACATTTACTCTGGGAAAGCCCCAAGAGGAAACATTATCAGCAGGTGCCTGGCATTTGTCTGTCAGAGGCCAGCGGGGAGCGTATTATCTAATGTGTAAGTTTCCGCTTGGAGGATGTAAAATGTGAAAGGAAAGGGCTCCATTTCTGACTCTGGAGCTGTGGGAGGTGAAGGGTGAGCAGTGAGGGTGTGGAGCTGGAGGACAGCCAGGTCACAGACAAGCTCCTGTGAGGAATGGAGGTCAGGCAAAACGTAGATGTTTCCATAGGAAGGAGGCGAAGACTGGCAGCCCATCCCGGGCAGCCCATATTTTGCAGTGGAGAAGTAGAAGGCCCTTTAAATGTATCCTTTAATTCTGTGAGTATGGAGGGCAAGGGGATCAGAATAGATGCTGGTGAGTGAAGTGGGGATGGTTTTAAAGGAAACGAAACCCACATTATCCCTCTCATTTGAGGATCCATTTTGGAGACAACAAACTTGACTAAAGAATATAAAAATCTAACTCTGTTTCCGGCCCCAAAAGAGCAGAAAAATAGTTTGGGACCATGGGATTTTGGAAGGAACCGGAATGAGGTTAGAGGTGAGCGCAGGCCCTGCCCAGCTGTACGCTGAGCTCCATTCTGCGCCAGTTCCCAGGAGTGGGGGTGGGGCCTGACTGTTGCCATGAGGCAACTCACCTTCCCTCTGTGGGTTAGGAATTCTCAGAGAGGTCATGGGCCCCCCAGAAAAAAGAAGTCTACCACAGTTTTCAGAACAGTTTTGCTTTTTATGTCATCAATGTACATTTTAATCTAACAGTTTAAAGGCCTCACGCATCTCACCTCTGCCCAACCCCTCTCCCCATCTCTCCCACTCCAGCTTAAACAGCATCTCATCTGCCCCAAGGGCAGAAAGTTGCCAGGCACAAAGGTGACTCAAAAAAGTGGGACCAGTGGCTCTCCCTGGAGATGCTTAGAATAGCACCTGATCCCTTGGAGAGGTGAGGGAAGATGGCAGGCTGAATCTCATTGGAAAATACTTGTCTTCTGGGTTTCAGTCCCATTCAGCGTCCATCCCCTGAGGCTGTCCATGCCAGTCAGAGCAGCAGAAGAGCAGAAATCCTCAGGAAGACTTGTGGAATAAAGGGGAGCTTTCGCCCAAGTTCACTCCAGTGAGCAAGGCTGGTGGAATCCCCTTTTGTACAGGCTGTGTAGATACTTTCAGCCGCTTCCCAACCTTGCTGGGATCCCAAGAGTATGAAGAGGAACTCTCAGAAGGTGCTACCACAGAAGACAGAGAGCCAGCGCTGCTACCTACAGCCACAAGACTCCACGACCATGTCCTCGTACTGCTTATACACCACATTGTTGGCAGAGTCAATGAAGAGGATGCTGATGGGACTCAGCCGAGTGGGCACACAGCAGGTGGGTGGTGTGGACTCAGGATCCATAGAGTTCATCAGGGTCTGAATGACCGCATGGTTTGTGGGCTCAAGATGGGAACGCAAAGGGAATTCACACAGCCCTTCACAATGGAAGGCCTCGTACTCAAGAGGCGCGATGATCCAGTCATCCCAGCCCATGTCCTTGAAGTTGACATGCAGTGCCTTCCGACTACAGCGAGCCTTGAGGTTCTTGCTGGGTCGCTTGCCTTGGCGAGTGGCTAGTGGAGCCCGTCGTTTCCGCCGCTGGCTAAACAGATACTCATACACAGTCTTATCGTCCTGGCCAGAGCGGGCTTTAATTTCGTTAAAGAACAGGTCCCGTTTCTTGGTGCGGCCAAACACCAGGAACAGGGCCTTCTCGTGGATCTGCCGGGCAGCCCGGTCAAAGCCCAGGCCTCGGAGGTCCACAGCTCGGCCACGTTCCCAGGCCTCCAGCTCCAGGCACAGCTGGGCTGAATTCTTAAAGTTTCGGAAGAGCTTCCAGATGTCAAACACCTCCCAGCTAGATCCGTCCAGGCCTGGCACAGAGCGTACATCTAGCAAGGCTGCCGGCTGCCGGCCGCTGGGGCAGCTGGACAGCTTCAGCTGGGCAGCCCGCCCACCACCAGGGGCCACTGGCTTGGCTGTGTCTGAGGGCTTCTTCCTCAAAATTCGCAGCTCGGCCCCCAGCAGCCCATCCTTCTCCAAGGCACTAATGTCAAACATGTATCTCTGCTTCCTAACCACAGGGCCTCGATCATCTAGAGAGAACAGTTAGAAGTCAAGTCAGAAGTCAATTTCTGCAACCTCACCAGCAAAGCCAGTCACCTCCAGGCCTCAGGGGAGGGCTCCTGCTCTCTCCCCCTCAAGAGAGCTTTCTTTGACCTCTTCCCTACTGTTGCAGAGGCCAAAACCCCAAGCCACTAAGTGCCTTTTTCGAAATGAGGAAGCTCTCTCTCACGCATTCTCTAACATGTGATAGCTCATTTGCGAGATAGATGGAACATGTATTAAAATTACTCTCTAGGGGCTGGGGATTTATCTCAGCAGCATAAGCACCTGCCTTGCAAGCAGGCAGTCGTGAGTTCAATCCCCAGTACTGATAAAAAGGAAAAAGACAAAAAAAAAAAAAATTACCCTCTGACCAAAGGAGGAACCTAAAGTTCAAAGAAGCTAGATGAATTGTTCAAGGACATCTAGCTAGGAAAAAATTAGTTCTAGCTTAGAATTTTTATGTCTCATCCTGAGCTGCTTCAATAATACCTTAAAAGAGATGATGTTCTTGTTTTCAGATGAGACACAAAGATGAGGAGTGACTTAACATATGCCACACAGCAAGTTAATGACAAAGCTAGTCTAATAATTTTAATATATGTATATATATCTATATATATATCTTTTCCTGCTAGGTGTGAATGTATGACAGTTTGTGTATGTATGTCTGCATGTGTGACTGAGTTCATTTGTGAATATGCAAGTAAGATGAATGTGGGTGACACACTACATGTGTGTATATTTGGTCTTGTATGAGTATCTTAAGAGTGTGCATTATATATGTATATGATTCCATGTGTATGTAGGAGAAGAGGTAAAAAGAGGTGAGAGAGAGAGAGACAGTAGTATCTCGAATCAGTAAACCCTCATTTCTAAATACCAAATTGCCATGGGGGAACATTCATATGTTGCTTTAGAAGGTAACTAATTAGGCCTTTAAACTCTCCATCACCCCCTCCCCAAGCTCCCTTAGTTCTGGGGGGCACAAAGACTTACTTTATGAGCCCCCAAGGGGTCACAGCTTTCCCTGGCTGGGCAGGCAGCCAGGCCACCTCCCCCACCTTCGCAGACCTGTGGCCTCGGTGCCTCCCCCTCCACCCTGTGTCAGACCAGCTCTAATGAGGAGCCTCTTCCACTCTGCCCCGCCCCCACCCTGCCAGCCAAAGTCCCGAGATCAGAACCAGAGCACAGGAGCCTCAAGCGACCTGAGCTGCCAGCGGTCTAGCTCCCTCTTGACACTATGAAGAAATTGAGGTCACACAGCAAATCCAGAAGAAAAACTGAGGCAGCAACACAAGGTGGGAAAGGGAGAAGTGAGGAAAGCAGGTGTTCTCCTGGGCTGGTGATGCGAATGATCTGCATTTAAGATAGGACGCAAAGTTTTCGCATTTGAGAGGCTCTTGAAAACCCCCAGACCAGCCCCTGTATATGTACACAGATGGTGAAAACTGAGACTCCAAGGTGGGAAGGGGCTTCCACACGGTTAGATTCTAAGCCTGATGCCTCCTTTCACAGCTCCAGATGCCCCCTTTACTATTTTCACCTATCATACCTTACCTGTCCCCTAACTTGGGGGCAAAGTTACAAAACCAAGGCAACCTAAAAATCATCTCCCTCTTCACTGAGAAAACCCTGCAGCTTGGAAAGTTTGACCCCACATAGGTACAGAGCATGGCCTACTACTAAAGGGTTTTCAATTCTGCCACCAAATGGAAGGTCTTATCTCCTTTCTAGGCTTTGGTGCCCTCCTCTGTACCTTGCAGGAACTGGACTTGGTGAACCCTAGATGCCCTCTAGGACTGGCACAGCAGCAGCCTGGACCTGTCTGTGTGACATAAGTTCCAGTCACCCACCCCAGGCCAGATGCACGCACCGTCCCTGGCCTGTGTGGCAGCCTCGGAGCTCTGAAAGCCCCTCAGTGCATGCACATGTCCCTCCCGTCCACCCTGCCCCCTCACCTTGCCCTTTGTCAATAAAGCTGGTGATGGTGTTGGCCAGGCCAGCCTCCAACTTCACGCTGCTGTTGCTTCCCTTTCTGTCAGCATCGGACAGCGTCCTGTACAGCGAAAGCATGTACTCATGGGGTGTGATGGGGGGCGGGCGGAACGGCTCCTTTGGCTCTTGAGGGGGCCCAGGCTCCCTGGACTTCTTCAGCAGAAAAGAGCTGGGGACAGATCCAGCTTTTGGAGGTGCCTTGCCCCCAGGAAGCTGTCCTTTTGGGGTTACAGTCCGTGATGCAGTCTGCCTGATCTGAGGAGGGGATCCTGGCTTGGGTTCAGGGCCACCAGATCTGGGGGGCGGCTTTTTGGGTTCATCTTTCTTGGCCTGTGTCTGCCCAGCGCCTCCCTTTGCCCTGGCATTGGCAGCCCCCCCACCGTAGCTGTGACCACCTGGCCTAAAGATGTTCCGGGCCAGAGAGGGCCTCTCCTTGGCCTCTGCTTTGGCCAGTCCTGGCCTGGTCCCCGGGGGTCTCTGGCCCAAGTCAGGGGCACCCAACACAGTGCAGATGAGTTGCAGATCCAGCCAAGCCAGGTGCCACAGCAAGAAAGTGAAGAGTTTGGGGAGTCTCATCCTCTGGCCAGCCGCTGAATGACACCAGAGAGAACAGTGGCAGCAGCGAAGGTGCCTCTGGCTTGGCAGGAAAAACCATGAAAGGAGTGGATCTTCAGAAGCAGTGGCAGCAGCAGGCAGGGCTTTCTCCTCAGTCTGAGACTCTTGAAGTCCGCCGGGCGTGTGTCTGTATCCAGTCCCATAGTGGAAATGCTCCTGTATCCAGACGTGCACCGTCTCCAGTCAGCAGCTGAAAATAACTCGTTCTTGAAAGGAGAAAGCCGACCGCCCCCTTTCTCCCGCACAACTGACTGAGAGCTTGAAGGAGGCTTGTATAAGGCTGAGAGATTTTTCCAAGAAGGAAGAATGGCGTAATGCTGCCTGTGTGCTCCAGTTTTTTTTCCCTCTAGTTTTGAATCCTTTCCAGTGAAAATACTTCACACACACACACACACACACACACACACACACGGCCTGCAGGTGCTCAGAAAAATCTTTTACAAACCTGAACTCAGGAATTGGAAACGGAATTCCAACCCAAACCAATTTAATTACTCTCTGATGTCATGCTGTCTAAATTCATTTAAGTACGTTATATTTATGTGAAAAAAATCACCGCTGCCCTTTGGAGGCCACGGCTCACGGGGGCTCTTGGCACTGAGCAATGGGACTCGAGGCTTAGGGGGCCTCCCAATCCCCGGAGTAGACTGAAGGGTCTTCACCTCCACCTCGCAGAGCGGCCCACCCCACCATCCTGCAGAGCAATGCCGAGGACTGAGCTCGGAGATCCGAAGCCGCAGAAGTGCAGGGAGTGTGGGTTTTCAGTGAAGTCCTTGGAGTGTCTCTAAAGCAGTTTTAGTCCCTGCGTCTAGTCTGAAACCTGATTTGTTGTTGGTGGTGGTGTGTGTGTGTGTGTGTGTGTGTGTGTGTGTGTGTGTGTTGGAGAGGCGGCACAGATGGCAGCATTTACCCATAGTTTCTTTTATTTTAATAAACTTGTGGTGACCCAGAGACAGAAAGACTATCAGTGCCCACTCCCCCCAGCCCCAAATGCCATTGGCTGAGCTCAGATGATTCCTTCAGGCTTTGGGGCACTGCTACCCTAGAGTGTGCTGCCACTAACCCATCAAAGACGTCCTCAATTTTCTCAGATTGGCTGAGTCCAAATGCAGTAAGTAGTCCCAGCCTGGGGCAGCAGCGGCCCCTGCAGGAGGCTGGAAAAGCGATTTCCCACACAATGCTTTGGTAGTTCAGAGGTTTGAACTCCAGCCGGACTCAAAGGTTTCTTCAAGTACCTTGTTGAAGCACTGAAGTCTCTTTTCTTTTGGGACCCTTCACCTCATTCCCCTCCGGGCAACTTACTACAAAATGATGGGAGAAGCTTCCCCCTCACATACAAAATTAGCCTCCTGTCACTGCTCAGGAGAGAGCAAATTCTCATCCTGAGACTTTCAGCTGGAAAGCCACCACCTCCAGGAAGCCTTCCTCGATTCCCAGTTGGCACCAATGACTTCTCAAACATTTGCTTACAACACTTGCCACATTGTAAGAAGAATGATAGTGGAAAAAGTGGAAAAACAGTAGTCAGATACAGTTTCTTTGTGAATCTCCATCTCCATGCCCCCAGGGCCTCACAAATACTAGGCAAACTCACCACCACTGAGCTACGTTCCCAGCTTTCCTTGCTAATCTGAGATCCTGTGAGCCAAACTAATAGATCCTGTTCATATGCTAAGGTTGGTTTCTTGACATAGTAGGCAGAGTACATGTCAGCGGGTGTCTGACAAATGAATATGAAATTCAAGGTGTGGGGAAAATTTTTAAAAAGAATGAGAATGTCAAGACTCCTAAAGAGTGAGATGCCTGGAAAGTGCCTGGAAACTCTGTGCCCCTTTTTGGGGCTGGGTTAGCTCAGCGGCACAAGCACCTCCCCGGTACCAAAACAAAACAAAACAAAACAAAAAAACCTCCCAAGAATATCAAGAAATTCAGCTCTGGGGATGGGGACGCAGCTAAGCAGAAGAGCAGTTGCTTAGCATGTGCGCAAAGGTCAAGGTTTGAGCTCTAACATCACAACAAACAACCCAATGAAACAAAAAGTCTCGGTGCTGGGGGTCCAAGTACCCTACCATTTATTTCTTAATGACAATTCTAGGGTCACTGAATTTTAAGCCCAGCAACATGACTTGGCCACTCCAAGTTTCATAGGTGTTCTAGGTCAGAAAAGACAGTAGAGCTCCACCACTCCATGTCAAAGGACCAATGTGCTTGCGCATGATCATGCATTTCTGTGATTCTAGCTACTTGGGAGACTGAGGCAAGAGGAACACAAAGTCAAAGCTAGCCTGAGCATGTTTTTGAGATTCCTCAAAAAACTAGGATTGGAGGTCTCATTTGACCTCCAGGGTCCAGCTATTCCCCTTTTGGGTATTTTCCCAGAAGAACTGAAAATATCACACCATAGCAGTACATGTGTATCCATGTTTATAGCAGCAAAATTTATAAAAGCTAAACCTTGTAAACAACCCAAATGCCCATCAACTGCAGAATAGATTAAAAAAAAGATGTGCTATTTTGTATACAAGGGAATACTACTCAGCTACAAAGAAGGATAAACTCAAGGCTTTTACAGGTAAATGGATGCAACTTGAGACCATACTTACAAGTGGAATAAATCAGACCCACAGGTGTAAACATTGTATTGTTTCCCCAGTGTAAAAAAAACTGAAAGAGTAAATAAAATCCAAAATGTATGTACAGTAAATATTGTGAAAGGGAAAGAAATTGCTCAAAAGAAAAAAACAGCTGGGATGGGAGAAAAGAAAAAAGGGGAAAAGATTTTATATATATATTATACAAAATTATACTATTAATCTCTGTTAGCTCATCAAAAAAATAGTTTGTGCCTTAACTGATCGTTTTCTCATGCCTATATCTTGTAATCTAAGCAACTACTTTGATGATAATACACAATATAGTAACCATTGTTAATCTCTTATTATTTTGTTTTGAAATTCTATATCATCGTTTTTACTTTTTCATTCAAAAAAAAAAAAAAAAGCTAACCTGAGCAACTTAAGACCCTGTCTCTAAAAAAGAAACAAACAAAATAAGATGAAAAACCAAAACACAAAACCACACACACACAAATACCAAGACTCAAATGACCTGTATACCACCCTGTTCTCTTTGGAGGGTACTTGAAGAACGGCTAAACTTATTACTAACCGCCAGGTTCACCACACCTGGCTTCCCTTTTGACCCTCCAGTCCTCTCTGCCATTGCCCACTCCACTCCATCCTATTCCGGCACTGCCCCTATGCCCCCTCACTGGACCCACACTCCCTTGTAAATGGCTTCTAGGCCTCCAGCATCCCTCTCTTCCGACCTCCAATTACCTGCCACTTGCCCCCAAGTGGCGGCTCACGTGCCATCTCCTCCATTTCCTTATCCCCCAGAAAAGGCACGCCCCTCCCAAACTGCCCTCGCACATTTTCTGTGCTCTTTTCCACTCTGGAAGCTCAAGGTTGATACATTTGCCACCCCTACCCCAATCTCCAACATATTTAGTATCTCTCATCCTGTGTACTTTTTTCATATTTTTATTGTAACTTAATTCCTTATACGTGTCATAATCTATGTACCTACATGTTTCACCATTAGGTTGGAACTAGACTTCACCATATTCCAATTATTCCCAGTGCTTGGCATGGGGCCCAACACATAGCAGATTCTCAGCATGTGTTGTTTGAACGAATGAATCTCTAACTGGTCCTTGTTTACAAAAACCAAAAGACATCCTTTTGACACATCATGCGTTCTCTACCATACTTAAGAGTTATTTAAAGGGAGAGATTCTGTCTCGCCACAAATTAGGCACCACCTCTGTAAGCCTGAAAGGTTGGATGAGTCAAGTAACCAAGACATCCCTGTATATGGTTTGATAAAGATGAAGGGCTTTGAATCCTGTTTTTGCTATTTATACATTGTATGATTTTAGAAATTCCCTTAACTTCTCTAAAATTCTGACTATGGAGTACTTATCTCAGATTTTTGTGGCGAATCAATGAAATTAATAATAAAATATCATAGCTTGGCATCTGGAAAATAGTAATAGCTACCATTTTGAGCACTTTTTCTAGATAACCAGACAGTGACCTTCATCTTCCATTGCTTAGTGTGTATGTGTGTGGTGCTGGGAACTAGACCTATAGGTCCTCACACAAGCTAGGGAAGTGTTCTAACACTGAGTTATATCTGTAGGCCGTTTAAATTTTACTCTGAGACAAGATCCTGCTAAATTTCACAGGCTAGCATTGAACTTGCAATCCTCCTGCCTCAGACTGCCAAGTGCTGAGATTACAGGCATGCACCACCACACCAAGCTCCATTGCTTTTTTAAAAATTAGCTTATTAGCCAGCCATGGTGGTGCATACCTATAATCTTAGCACACAGGAGACAAGGCAAGAAGATCACTGAGAGTTTGAGGCCAGCCTGGACTACACCATGAATTCAAGACGAGCCTAAACTACATAGTAAGACCCTGTCTCCGAACAGCAACAACAAAAATAGCAAATCTCACAAAATACTTCCTTAATGTTTGTTGCCACTGGCCGTATTCCATTGTATCTTATCTATTTATCTTCACAACAAGCTTATGATGAAGGTATTCCTAGTATCTCATTTTACAGATAAAAGAGTTGAAGTTCAGAGAAGTTTAATTACTTTTGGAAGGCTAATTTCTACTTTAACATATTTTATACAAGAATCCTACTCTAGCTTCTAGAAACACAAGAAATGACAAGTTGGCAGGGGATTTTAGGGTACTCTTGTCTTTTAGCCAAGGTTTCATCCAATGAGCTGGGACTTTGGATGACATAGAAGAGTCTTAGGCAGGCACAACTGTCTGAGGACCAGAGAACTCCCTAAAGGGGTTAGGAACAGGGAAAGGGACCCTGAGCTTGAGTACCAGGCCCTCTCCAAGGAGGAGCCCAGCATGCCTGCCTGGCTCTCACTATAAAGGTGACTAATCACTTTGGTCCCCTCTGGTAATTGCAACCAGATGCTGGCGCTGGCAGAGCTTCAGTCCCGACATGTTTAATTACTGGGACACAGTCCCTGCGTCCCCTGGGTTCCTCTCCCTCCCCCCTCCTGTCAGCAATATTAATGTCAAACTTAAAGTAGAGGATGAGAGCGTTGGGGAGCCGCTGGCATGGAAATAATCTTTACAGTCCTGTCCATCATATTGAAACTTCAACTTTCATAACTGTTTCCCATTCATTATCTCATTGGCACCCCACAAAACATCCTTATAAAGTCAGTATGCCAGAGCATTACTAGATGAGAAAATAGTGAACTAATGAAGAATAATAATTTCTTGCTTTTTCAAGCACTTAGCAATTTCCAAAGAGTTTTCACATCCATTATGCTGTCTGAATCTTCTGAGATCCCTCCATGAGTCAGCGCAGCACAACACAGAAGCTAAGAGCACAGGCTCCAGGATGAGACAACACCATCTTTGTCCCAGCTCTGCCGCTTCCCGGTTGAGTGGGGCTGGGGATGTAGCTCAGCAGCACAGTGCCTGCCTGATAAGTGCAAACTCATGAGTTTGATTCCTGGTACCAAAAATAAATAAATAACCAGTGGAATGACTTGGGCATTCATTCATTTATTTACTTAATTATTCAGCAAATGGGTATTAGCTAAATAGCAATGGACAAGACAACAAACTCTGTGTTACATTCTGGTGGAAGAGATAGGTAAATGTATAATTTCAAAAAATTCTAAGTGCTGTGTAGAAAAATTAAGCAGGGCAGACGAGGTGTCTATTTTCGATAGGAATGCCCCACTTGTGTGTGGGGAGGTGACGTGACGTGATGAGGCAATGGGCCACCCAAAGGTCTGTGGCATAATCATTTCTGGGGGAGGCAATAGCAAATGCAAAGGCCCTGAGAAGTGTGTAGGGTACGCTTGAGGAAACAGGAGGACTGGAGTGGCTGAAGCAAAGGGAGCCGAGAAGTAAAAGGTAGGAGACGAGGTCAAGTCATGCGAAAGTGCATCATGATGTGTGGCCTTCAAGACATGAAAGCAAAATGGACTGGTTTTGTTTTGTTCAGACAGGGTCTTGCTATGCAATTCAGGCTGGTTTTGAGCTCACTTCGTAGCCAAGGATGGTCTCAAAATTGCAACGATCCTCCTACCTCAGCCTCCTCAGTGGTGAGCCACCACACCTGGCTATGGGTTTTATTTTTAGCGCAGTGGAAAATCTAGTGGAGGATTTTAAGCAGAAGAATACAAGGAGTGATTGAAAGATATGGTGAATGTTTAAATTAAAAAATTTTAGGCAGGCATGGTGGCACAGGGTTATAATCTCAGCACTTGGAAGGCTGAGACAGGAGGATCACTGAGAGTTCAAGGCCAGCCTGGGCTAAAAGTGAGTTCAAGGTTAGCCTGAACTTCAGAGCAAGACCCTGTCTCAAAAGAATCAATCAATCAATAAAATAAAAATTTTTACCACAATAAAACATATATTGTTTTTCTTCCTCCTCACATAATCCCACCTTGCTTTGAACACACTTGTCCTATTGCTCTTTCTTGTCACTTTCTTTTATTTTGTTTTCTTCTTTGAGACAGGGTCTCACTATGTAGTCCAGGCTGGCCTCAAAGTTGCTATAATCCTCCTTCCTCAGCTCCTTGAGGGCTGGGATTTCAAGCATGAGCCTCCACTCCTCGCCTGTTCTTGTTACTTTCTGCAGCAGTTCTTAAAGTCCTCTTTCTTGAGTGTCTTTATAAGGTATGATTGTTAAAAATATGGTGAATGCTGCCACTGAGTGTCATCCAATAGAAAGACAGATTTAGCTGGGGATTTAGCTCAGTGGCACAAGCACCTGCCATGACATGCACAAAGTCATGAGTTCGATCCACGGTACAAAAAAAAGAGAGAGATTTATAAAAACACTATGGTGTGAAACTGCATACACCTATAATCCCCGTACTTAGGAGGCTGAGGCAAATAGACAGCCAGACAGTTGAGGCCGGCCTGGGCTATATGGTGAGTTCAAGACCAGCCTGAACTGCATGGTGAAACCCTGTTTCAAAAGAAAAGAAACAAAAACAACCCCATAAACAAACAAACAAACAAAAACTCCAAAATACGATGGTGTATTCCCACTAACCTTATTCACTGGATCTTGAACCATGCATCCTAAAGTCGAAACGATCATGAAAAGGAAACATTTTTATTAAATTCAGGACTCTGAGGCAGTCATGACAACAAACTAAAGAGGACTTCCCAATCCACTTCAGACAGAGGCAAGAAGGATGAGATTAGTATGCTCAAAGAAAAAGGAGGATATTTTGAGAGGAAACTAATGGCAAAATGTCCTTTACTATCATAAATCTTTAAAAAACACTTGTCATTTTTATAGCACATAATATAATGACTAAGAGCTGAGCTACCTGCCTTCAAATTTGAGTTCCCCAATCCACCAAGAAACCTCAACTAAGTTATTTAATCTCTCTTGCCTTAATTTAGTAACAACATACCTAAAAAACTCCTACTCCATAGGATGGTTGTCAGTAGAACAGAGGCTCACACAGGAGGCAGTGTGCATTCTCAGTAGGGGGTAGGAAGGGGCGCAGAAGCAGGAGGATCTCCAGTTCAAACTCAGACTGGGTTACACAGCAAGACCCTGTCTCACCCAACAAACAAACAACAGTGCCTCCTACATAATAATAAATGACAGTTATTTGCATTTAAAAATAACTTCTCTGAATCTTACTTACATATTTTTGTGGTACTGAGGATGGAACTCAGGGCTTCCACACTGAGCTTCAGTTACATCTCCAGCCCTTTCAAACATTTTAAATTTTAAGACAAAGTCTCCCTCAACCACTAATTGCCCAGACTGGACTCAAACTTGCTATCCTCTTTCTCCAGCCTTCCAGAGATGTGTACCACCCTGCCTGGCACGAATGTTTCTTTACTAAGAAAATTAGAAAACAAATACCTGCATCACTGAGCAGTTGTAAGAACGAAATGTATTTTTATATGTAAAGCACCTTTCTTTCCACGACTGGCATATTTTAGGTGTTCCAAAAATCATAGCTCTTTTTTTTGCATTGTTAACAATGCCACGTTTCATAAATTGGAAAACAGTTTCAAAGAAATTAAGTGACTGACACGAGGTCACATACAGAGCTAGGACTGCACCCAGGCACCTGACTGAATCTTTGCTCTTCCCGCTGCAAAGGAGGCGTGAACAGTTCATAGGCAGCAACTGAATGCAAGTTGGGCCCATAGTGTGTAACCTTCCGTCTGTCCTGCTTTTAATCCATCGTGCCTGAGCTGTCCTCACCCAGGAAAGCACAGAGGGTGCTGGCAAGAGCACAGCCGCTTCTAGTCAAGCTCACTCCAGCCACCCGGTTCAGTTTAAAATCCCTCTGGGGCAGCCGTTGTGAAGTGCAAATTCCCAATTGCTCCCCCTGCTGAACTCTTTGGGAACTGCACCTTGTCCCCAAAGTGCAGTTGGTTCCTATCATAGATAAATCCCTCCTGCCAAGCTGCACGTATGGTAGAGTACAACAACCGGAAGCTGGAAATTGTGTGTGCGCTTCTGTCAGTTGCAGGAAGGGATGTGTGAGCCAAACAGCCTCATATTTTTCACTTACTTTTTTTAATATTATAGTTATCGGTGCGTGTTAGTTGTACAAAACAATGGGTTCCATTATGACATTTTCATAGATTCATATAACCTTGCTTTGGAGGTTACTTACTGGAAATGGCTACACAGAGCACATAGGGAAGAAAAGAATCGCCTGCACTAGCATATTTCTGTGACGAAGATGATGCATCAAAAGGAACGAGAGCGCACGACAAACTGAGTGGAAAAGCAAGTGGGTACAGAGCATCTCTGCACGACAGGAAAGGAGACGACTGCTAAGCGTACTGCAGATCTAAAGCTGCTTACAAGGAAGGTTCAAGCACAGCCCATTATATAAATGTATCTATCCCACTTGAGATAGCCAGAAACAGTTGACTGAATGGAAACTGGTCTATGTAACAAAAACTTCCCGCATTGCTGCTTACTGAAATTACAGTTTATTTTCCTAAAAAAGAAAAGCTTGGGGTTTCATTTAGTGAGAACTAAATGGGTTGGCAGTTAGATAGATGTTTCTCATCCTTACTCTGCATTTTAAGTTGTTCTGTAGTCACTTTCTATTTTTTTGTCTTTTTGAGACAGGTCTCGCTGGCAATTCAAGCTGGCCTTGTAGCCCAGGTTGGTCTTGAACTTGCAGCAACTCTCCCGTCTCAGCCTCCTGAGTGCCACACTTTGTTTTTATTAAAACTTATTACCTAACTAAAGATTATCAAGTTATAGGTTAAGTTTGTAATTAGTTCTATGATCCTGCAGTACAGGACAATTGAAACAAACAAAAAGAAGAAGAAGAAAAAGAAAATCACACTCTTCCATCCACTGCAGTCTTTCCCCAGTGGTAACCAGTTAGGGACCTGGAAACCTTGTCATTCTTGAGCTCAGAAACCTTTTCTCCTTCCTTCCTCCATTGAGTTCCTTCTCCCATGCTGCACATAACAACCCTACAATATATGGAATTTTACCTCTATTTTGCAGCTGAGGAATGGGAGCCACGGAAACGGGGAGCAGTTTGCTAGACACAAGTCTGAACCCAGAGTTTAAACCCACGTGAGTGTGTCTGGTAAAGCCCAGAGTTCTGTCTGCCATCTTCCTCTTCTTGATTCCTGCCCAGAACCTTAATGCTTAGTTACTGTCACATGAGGCAGCAGCTAAATTCTCAGGTTTGAATAATATTAAACATCCATTTTTAAGGAGGAAAGGACATGGTGCTGTGAGAGCTATAACCAACTGTCATTTGTTAGCCAAACACTGAACAGTGGTGAAAAGAAGTTACCAGCTTCAAAATATGTCTGGCTGGTGGGCATTTAGTCTCCCTGGGTGGGAAAGGAATAGGACTAGAAAGAAATCTGCCCACTGAGCAGGACAGGAGCAGAGGAAACATCTATTTGACAGAGGAGATTGTTTTACTGTCTAACTGGCCAGTCTAAGAAGAATCACACAGCCCAAGCAACTGGTGGGATCAGCAAGAGGTCCCAGAAGGAATTCCTGACCTTTCCCAGACATCCCAGGCCGTTCAATGTCACTGTGCCCTTGCACACACTCTGCTTGGGTGAGCTCCCACTTTGTCTACTTGGCACTTTACAGTCAAAGGTGTAACATTTGCCCCCATGAAGCCAACCCCCATATCTGTCCATACAGGTTATGTTGTATGTGTGTGAAGTATTTGATCCCTTGCTTGTCTCCCATGTGAATATGTGAACTAAGGCTGTAGATAGGGTCTATGTATTTGTGTTCTCTGGATTCTTCCTAGTGTCTGCTTCAGGATCTGGCAGATTGGGCTGGGGATTTAGCTCAGCTGCATAAGTGTCTGCCTTGCAAGTGTGTGGTCATGAGTTTGATTCCTGGTATTGATAAAAAAAAAAAAAGACCCCCAGAGGATCTGGCAGATGATTTGTAATAGCCAAATCTTGGAATTGAAAATGTAATAAAACCTTACTAACAAAGAAAATCCCAGGTCTTGATGGATTCAGTTGAGGAATTCTACAAGAAATTCAAGGAAGATTTAATGCTAACACTCCTCAAACTACTCAATGAAATTGAAAGGGAAGCAATTCTCCCTAACTCATTCCTAGAAACAAGTATTACTCTAACACCAAAAAAGAGAACTACAGTCCAATCTTCCTAATGAACACAGATGCAAAAATTCTCAGTAAAATACTGGCAAACAGGAATCAAGCAGCAAATCAAGAAGATTATATACCACCACCAAGTGGGATTCATCCAAGGAATGCAGGAATGGTTCAACATACATGAATCAATAAATGTAACTCACCATATCAATAGAGCCAAAAATAAGAATCACATGATCATTTCTATAGATGCAGAAAAAGCTTTTGAAAAGGTCCAACACTCACTCATGATAAGAATCTACAGAAAATCGGAATAGATGGTCTTTACCTCAATATGATAAAAGCCATCTGTGACAAACCAACAGCCAGCATCATATTAAATGGCCCCAAACTGAAAGTTTTTATTCTAAAATTAGGAACAAGACAAGGACGTCCATTATCACCACTGCTATTCAATATAGTACTGGAATTACTAGCCAGAGTGACTAGACAAGACAGAGAAATAAAAACAGAAAGGATAGGAAAAGAGGAAGTTAAATTATCATTATTTGCAGATGACATGATATTCTACATAGAAGACCCCCAAAACATCATTAAAAGACTCCCAGGTATAATAACTAAATTCAGTAATGTAGCTGGATACAAAGTGAACATTCAAAAATCAATAGTTTTCCTATACACAAACAACAAACTGACTGAGAGAGGAAGAAATAAGAGAAGCCACATCCTTCGTAATAGCATCCAATAGGGACTGAGGATTTAGCTCAGCAGAAAAAGTGCTTGCTTTGCAAGCACAAGGTGATGAGTTCAATCCCTGGTACCAAAAAAAAAAAAAAATCCAATAAGATGAAATACTTAGGAATCAATCTCACAAAAGAAGCAAAAGTAAAAATTATAATACCCTGAAAAAAGAAACTAAAGAGGATCTCAGAAAATGGAAAAACAGTCTTTGTTCATGGATAGGAAAACCAAATATGGTGAAAATGGCCATTCTCCCAAAATCTTAACACAGATTTAATGCAATTTCAATCAAAATGCCAATAGCATACCTCACAGATCTAGAGAAATCATTCCTAAAATTCATCTGGAACCAGAAAAGACCTAGAATAGCAATGGCAGTTTTGGGCCAACAAAGGCAAGGCAGGAGGCATCACAATCCCTGACTTGAAGTTACATTACAAAACTACTGTAATAAAATCAGCATGACACTGAAATAAAAACAGACCTAAAGATCAATGGAATAGATCAGAAGATACAACTATAACTACAAACACACTCAGCCACTGTTGGGCGCAGGCGCTCAACATACCATACCCCACCCGGGACTAAGGACCACGCCAGCTTCCGCAATGCGCTACGTCCCTCTTTAAATTAGCCAACCCGTGCGCACTTCGTGCTCACTCCGTACTCTGTGGCAACTCCTGATTGGCCACAGCTGGATATGGTAGCCGGAGCCTGCGTCCCATTCCCGCCCTGCTTCCTCGTGGCAGCCTGTGATTGGTCATGGCCAAATATATAAACCAGAGCCCGCGTGAATAAAGCAGCAGTTAACTGTCGTCCACAAGAGTGTCTCCTGTCTCCTGTTTCATTGGGGCTGCGCTGGTCAAGCCACCTTATCTTTGACAAAGTGGCCAAACACACGTTTTAAGAAAAAAGTTAAGTCTCTTTAATAAGTGGTGCTGGAAAAACTGGCTCTCCCTATGCCGAAAACTAAAACTAGATCCATGCCTATCACCATGTAGTAAACTAAAATCAAAGTGGATTAAAGATCTAAATATTAAAATGGAAACCCTAAATCTATTGGAAGACAAAGTAGATAGAAATCTTGAAGTCATAGGGGTAGGCATAGAATTCATGAGCAAATAACAAATTGCATGGGAAATATTTCCCAGAATCAATAACTGGGATCTTGTCTTATTAAAAAGTTTTTGCCTGTCAAAAGAAATCTCCAACAGAGTAAAAAGTAAACCCACGAATTTTGAAAAAATCTTAATCAACTGTTCCTCAGACAAAGGACTTCTAAAACATACAATTTTTAAAAATCAGAAACTTGAAATTCAGACCCAATCAAAAATGGGCATCTGAGATAAATATACAGTTCTCAGATGAAGAAATACAAATGGTGGGGCTGAGGATTTAGCTCAGCAGCATAAGCACCTGCCTTGCAAGCAGGCGGTCGTGAGTTCGATCCCTGGTACTGATAAAAAGTTTAAAAAAAAAAAAGAAAGAAAGAAATACAAATGGCAAATAAATACATGAAAAAATGTTCAGCATCATTGGTCATTAGAGAAATGCAAATTAAAACCACACTGAGATTCCATCTCACTTCAGAAAAAATGGCCAGGATCAAGAAAACCTCTAACAACAAATGGAGAGGCTGTGGGGAAAAAGGAACACTATTGCACTATTGGTGGGAGTGTAGACTGGTACAACCACTGTGGAGGTCAGTTTGAAGGTTCCTCAAAAAGCTAGGGTTGGAAGTCCCATTCGACCCAGCTATTCCACTTCTGTGCATATTCCTAGAAGAACTGAAGACATCATATCACAGTGATATATGTGCACCCATGTTTATAGCAGCACAATTTGTAATAGCCAGATCACCATGAGCATCTGGCTCAGCTGGTTAGATATCCAGCCCCGCCAGCTGTAATAGCCAGATCTTGGAAACAACCTAAATGCCCATCAACTGAGGAATGGACAATAAAGTTGTGGTACTTTTATGCAATGGTGTACTACTCAGCTAAAAGAATGATCACATTGAGATTTTTATAGGTAAATGGATGCAACTTGAGAACATACTCACAAGTGAAATAAATCAAGCTCATATATGTAAAGTTGCTATATGCATATGTGCTATATTTTCTCCCTAGTGTAAGAAATGGTAAGAGTACATAAGATACCAAATCCTCAATAAATACTGTGAAAGGGTAAGTATTTGCTCAAAGGGGGAATAATAATATCTTAGGGAAAAGGAAGGGAAAAGAAAAAAAGTATCTAAATTTGTATAAACACACTTAAGATAGCTAAGGTAATCGTGCTACAAATTCTATTAGTTCAAAAAAATTCTATTAGTTCTTGGAACAAAACAGTTAACACGCATAGGATTGGATCAATTTTGCATGTTTGTGTCTGGTGATCTGACGAACTCTTTTGAAGATCACTATGTAAAATAACAAGCTTAGTTATGTTCCTACCACCTTGTTTCTTGTTTTTCTAGTAATTTGTCGCTTTGCTTTGTTTTGTTTTTCCTTCTGAAGGAAAGATAGATGTACATATAGAGTCTTATACATGCCTAGAACTTCTCCCAAACAGTTTATGAGAATCAATTCTATTATGCGTGATGAATGAACAGCTACAGTGAAGAAAGAGACACATTATGGTATCCATTGCTGATTTCCTATCATCATGCTGTGAAATCCATAGTACTTTTATTCTTTGTTTAGAGTAGTTTTAGTCTGTTCTGTATTATTTAATTTCAATGTATATGAAGCCATGGACAGCTGCTTTGAAGAGAACAAGGGACATTATGGTAGCCATTGTTGATATTCCTATTATCTGGTTTTGAAGGCCTGCAATGCCTTTATTATTTAGTTTTGTTCAGTTTTATATTATTTTGTTTTGTATGAACTTAATGTATGTGAAGATATAGACAACTATTTAGAAGAAAACAAGAGACATTATAGTAGCCACTCTGTTGATCCCGTTGTCTTGCTTTGAAATCTGTCGCTTCCATTGTTTTCTTCTGATCTGCTTTGTTCTGTTTTCTTTACCCTCTTTAAAATAAAAAGTTTAAAAAATAAAACAAATCTTGGAAGCAACCCAAACACCTATCAGCTAGTGAATGGATAAAGATGATGTGTTTTTTATACAATGGAGTATTACTCTGCCATAAAGAAGGAAATGGATGCACCTCAACCCCATACTCTTAAATGAAATAAATCAGACATACATGTGTAAATATAGGATTGTGGTTTTTTGGTGTGAGAAACCAAAAGTTCAAATAAGGACCAAAATGGATAATAAATATTGTGAAACAGGAAGACAATGTTCAAATGGGGAGGAGAACAATGAAAGAAGGGAAAGTTAAAAATAAATGAGAAAAGAAGGAAAGCATGGAAAGAAGCTTTTGTAAATGGGAGAGAGTAAGGAAAGAGGAAAAAAATCTAAGTTACACCATGTACAGGTACAAATTGTCTATGACGAATGGGATCATTATGTTTATCTAAAGTGTACCGATAAAATCTGACTGAGGAAAAGAAGGATTTGGCATGTGACTGCTACTCAGTCAATCTGTGTTTAGTGATAAATGGATAAACTGAAATGGACAGCAGCAAGTTGGTCACGATCTACTAAAAGAAATGTATCTTTTTGGTGGCCCCATCTCTGCTTTAGATGGTTGGTTTGAAGCCACAAGGTAAAAGTTGGGCTTTTCGTCCCACTGTCCCCATCTGTTGTTCCCAGTGCACTTGTCACTCCACGTGTTGACATCATGAGGAAGATGGGGAAGGTGCAGAAAGCCTATTGCAGCTGGCTCTGTGCTTTCTGGCTCTCACAGATGTCTAACAACATCTCTGTCCATCATCAAAAAAAACTTGGGGTGCTTTTAGTAGTTCTTTAGAGGTTGCTTGCTGGACTCCTCTACCATAGATCCCTTAGCAAAAGATCTCTATTAGCAGGGACCACTTGTCTACTTCTCACTCCTGGGGTGCCATAACCCCTGTAGGAGCACTACTGACTTATGAATGGTAGATGCAGCCTCGTTTGCTCTCACGTAGCTCACATCTGCTCTCCAGAACTGACAAATTCTGGGGCAATAGATCAACCGCAGCAGAGTAGGACTGTACTCTCCTGGGTCCACCAGGAAAGCAGTTAGCAGCTGTGTGTTGTCTCTTGTTGGTGGGTTTCCCAGGCAGGCAGTAGATTGCAGGCACTAGGTTCCCCAATTGCAACAGTGAGAGATTCAACGCCTCAGACTCTCCTAGGAGCCCTCTCCCCCAGTGACTTGGCTGGAGTAGTTAAAGGTGGTCACTTATCAGTCTTCCACAAGGAAGGATAGAGACGCATTGCCAGAAGTACTGCCATACAAATTTTTTTTTGTCTTTTTCATTTTTATCGGTACCAGAGATCGAACTCACAACCGCCTGCTTGCAAGGCAGGTGCTTATGCCACTGAGCTAAATCCCCAGCCCGCCATACAAGTTTTCTATCCTCTACACTTTTGACCCCTCTACTTTTTTTTTTTTTTTTTTTTTTTTTTTTTTTTTTTTTGAGACAGGATCTTTCTATGTAGCCCAGGCTGACCTCAAACTCACGGCAGTCCTCCTGCCTCAGTGCTGGGACTACAGGCTTGCGCCACCACACCCAACACCTTCTATGTTATTACAATGGAGAAAGGAAAACTTTCTTTAAAAACTTTATGAGATATTTTAGGGTATAAGGGAAAATATGATAATTTAGCACCTCCCTTTAAAATTTCACATATATAATTTTTAAAAAGAAAATCAATCAGTCTAGGCTACCTTTTGTCATGGAATGGCCATAATGAGCAAATCTGGGGTCTGTTTAAATCCGCATAGATCATGCCCAGCCTCAACAATTGTATGTCAAGAATATTCCTGGCACTCTGCCAGACACGTAGAGGCTGATGTAGTCGCTGAACCTAGAGAACCTCTAGGGGGCAGTGTACCCACGTTCCAACATCAGCAACTCTGCTTCCAAGTTTGGTCCAGAAAATTCCGTTGTACCATTTCACTGTGTTTTGATACAACTTCCAGCTTGCTGTTGATACACTATTATTATTCAGGAATAGAACATAAGGGATTTTCAATAAGGAAACGAATGAACTCTCCTTTTAAAAAATCATAGATTAAGGGCCAGGGATTTAGCTCAGCAGCATAAGCGCCACAAAAAAAATAATAATAAAATAAAAAAATCAAAGATTAGTGCTTGGTTTTGATACCATTCTACTTCATTTGCCCCTTTATTGGTAGGTTTTGGTAATCTGAAACCTATGTTCACTCCTATAATCTTAACGCTATATTTTGTGATTTGCTGATAGATTTTTGTCATTAAACTTTTTTGTGTCTTTAACCTTTGTAATACTGAGGCTGACCTGATTTGTTCATTCATTGGATACTTATTCACCATGTGACAGACTACAATGCAAATACAAGGAATAAATCAGAGTCTCCTAACATTAAGAATTTTAAATTTCAGGGTGGAGCTGTGTACGGTAGCACACATGTGATCCCAGCACTTGAGAGGCTGAGGTAGAAGGATCAAAGTAACCTCGAGGCCAACCTGGGCTACATAGTGAATTCAAGGCAAGCCTGAACTACATAACATGACCCTACCACAAAACAAAACAACAACAACAAAAAAATACATTCAGGATGAAGAGAGAAGAAATAAATACGTAGAAAGTGCTATGAAAGAAACATAGAACAATGATGGAAAATACAGAGTTTTACTTTGATGGCATAGTCAGGGAAGACCTAGCTGAAGAATTATCGTTAACCTAAAAATTAAAAAGAGACAAGGTATTAGCTAACCCTAGAACAGGGGATGGGGAGTGGTCACAGCAGAGCACAAAGTATGCAAAGGCCCTGAGGGAGAAAATTTGGTATGTTGCTGGGCATGGTGGTATATACCTATAATTCTAGCACCAAGAGGATTGCTATGAGTTTTAGGCCAGCCTAGCCTATATAGGGAGTTCAAGGCCAGCCTGAACTACTAGTGAAATCCTGTCTAGAAACAAAGAAACAAACAAGTTTGATATTTTAACATTTTTAGTTGTTTTTCTCCATTCCAAATACTCTAGCAGGAACATTCTTGCACAGGTCTTATTGTGGAGTTCTCGGCGGTGCAGTCCACATCATCAATTCTTTGCATCTAAGTAATTTAATTTGCTTTTCAGAATGAGTAACCTCTCATTTTCTCATTTGCTTTCTCTTTGTGTCAAAGTAATTATTGAGAACTTTTTGTGTTTTCACATGAGAAACATATAGTCCCTGACAAAGTATTTACATCTCAGATTCCCTCCCCCACCCAACCCCAACCCCACCCCACCCCCCATCAGCATCCGAAAGTGAGAAAACCCTGAAAACTGGTGGCCGGCAGGTCTCATCTCGACTCAGAAGCTGGATCTCTTCTGTTCCTCTCAGTTGTCATCGGTTTCACTGGAGGAGCAGTGCGCAAGCGCACCTAGAGCACGGATTTTTGTTTTTATTACGCATGCGTGAAGCCAAAAGGGTGATGATTGAGGGCGTTTTATCCTGTCCCCAAAACGTTTCGTTTTTGAATCCGGAGGCTATGAATGTCTTCATTTTGTTGAGGAATAATATGTCTCAATTTAATCCTCTTTTTCTTCTGCACCGCTAGAGTAAATCAGCTGCCAGTACTCAACATGGCGGAAGGCCTTACGCTGGTACAGTCCGCCTACAGGCGCAGTACCCGATGGGACGCGACCCCAAAGGGCGGGAGTTTGGGGGCGGGGTCTGGGAGCCATCCTCATGGCGGGCCTCCGCCCCCGGCCCGGCGTTGTGGGCGCTGCGGCCGCCCCTAGTTGAGGAATTCTGCGGGAATCCCAGGAAGTCGGTCGCGGTGAGGTGGGGCTCGGGCAGTCGGGAGGTGCCTGGGTTAAAGGTCTGAGGCGTAGGGACCCGCCTGCGTGCGCGACCCCGGGGATCTCGTTTAGGCTGCGGCCTCCTGATTCCCAGGCGGCACCCGAGGCCCCCAGACTGGCAGGGACGCGTCCTAGGGCCCCCAGCCGGCTGGCCTCAGCGTCCTGCTGCCGTCACCACTCTGCGCCCCCGTCCACGCAGAGAGAGAACTTCCCGACCCTCGTGTCCAACAGCCGGGCCATCCCGAGGCGGTGCTGCGCCTCCTGCCCACTGGCTCCGTGCGCCCACAGATTAGCGATTATTTGTGCTCTTGCAGCTTTGCACATGATCTATGCGAGGGCCATGTCTCACCCGCCTCCCTGGGGACCCTGATGCGGAAAGGACCCAAGTCAGATCACCCCTCGGAAACCTTTCCCAGCACTTCCCTGCTTTTGCTCTCATCACTCATTTTTCCTGCTTTTCTTTGACACCTGGAGTTAGACCTTTTGCCTTGCCTTTTTCACCTACCTCATGGTCTGGCGTATTGCAAATAATAATAGCTAGTATTTACTGAACAGTCTCAAAATGTTAGGGGGCATACAAATGTTTATGTAATCCTTACAGAGATTACAAAGTGGCTACCATCTCTTCACATTTTACGAATGAACAAACTGAGGCACTCATAGCTAAATAAACTAATGAGGGAGTGGGGCTGGAAACTGTCCCCAGAGCGTGTGATAACTTAGCTAAATTGCTTTTGGATTTGGTAAGTGGTTGTCGAATTGATTTGTACCTTTGTCCCAGGAGTTAGGCCAGGATTGTGATGCACCTGTTACTGAAGAAGGCTTACCGAGGAATTGATGTTTCCAAAGTGTTAGAGTGAGTTCATGACACAGTGAAAGCTAGAACGGGGATTATCCTACAGCTAACCTGTGTTACTTCACTTTTTGCCTTTCTTTGCTCCTTTTCCCTCAAAACTGTAGGCCTGAAGGTCATCTCACAACCTTTCGTTGAGCTGTGATTTCAGAGGAAAGGAGACAGCTAATAGAATGGAGAGAGCTAGAATTTGGAATCAGATTGGGGTTTCAGTCTCTCTGCTTTTCTGCTAACTGGTTATGTCCCTTTCTGGGGATCTTGCATTTCTTGTAAAATGAGGACAATAATCTTATTTCTAAATTTTTAAAAATGAAGAGCACAAGTAATTTTGAGAATAAAGTACTGTACATGATTTTTTTTCTTTTTGAATGGTTATAAAACAGTATTTGCAAGACTTTTGATGATAATATGGATCATGTTACCTATTGTCTTTATATCAGTCATTCAGTCACTTAAATAATGAGCACCTGGCAAATACCAGATTCACTATTAAGATCTGAAAATGCAGCATTCAATAAAACAATGTTTCTGTAGTCATGCAAGTTATACTCTGGAAGATTATTACACATAATAATTAGATAGGGAAAGATAAATTGTGGCAAGGTCAATAGAAACACCAGTGTGTGGGGGAGTGTCAGTTATTGCAGATGGCTGGTTAAGGAACACCTTACTGGGAAGGTAACACTTCATCAGAGCTGATGGTGTAAAGGTGTGGATAATGAAAATAAAAGTGGGAAGAGACCCTGAAACTGATGGAGACTTAGTGTGTTTACCATGCACAGCAAGGAGGCCTGTAGCTGGAGGGGTGTGAGCAAAGGAAAGAGGTGTAGGAGGTGGCTTTTTTAAAACAGCTGGGGTTTGAGATGGAATAATTAGGACCCTGTAAGCCATTATAAGGATTTTGGCCAGAGGGTTCTGAATGGCATCATCTGTTTTATGGGTATTTAAGGAATCCTCTGACTACTCTATTGAGAATAAACAATTTAGGAGGCATGCTACTATCTAGGAGGCATTTGGAGTATTCAGATGGATCAGTTTTCTGTTGTTATGCAAGAAATGATCCTAAAATTTAGCAGTTTAAGAAAACAGTCTCTTACTATCCAACATATTTTTCATGGATCCAAAATCCAGGAGTGGATTAGCTAGCAGCCCTAGTTTAGGATCTCTCAGGAGGCTGCAGTCAGGCTGGTAGCTGGGCCTGCAGTGACTTGAAGACTTCAACTGAGACTGAAGGATCTGCTTCCAAGATGGCACACTATTAACCCAACTATTTCCCCTCTAGGTATCTTCCTAGAAGATTTGTGTGTGTGTGTGTGCTTAAACTTAAACTGTGATTACCTTTAAGTGTGGAAATAGTAAGGAAAAAAGAGATAGAAATGTAACCATAGGTAGTAACCACTGATATCAATATTATTTTCCATTTCCTAAATTTTATACTATGTTGTCATTTATCCATTTATTATTTATTTCCCCACATATATATATGTGTGTGTGTATATATGCATGCATGTTAATAGCAGCACAATTTGTAATAGCTAAATCTTGGAAACAACCTAAACGCCCATCAAATGAGGAATGAATAAAAAATATGGTCTTTTTATACAATAGAGTACTGTTCAGCCATAAATAAAGATAAACTTGAGACTTTTATAGGTAAATGGGTACAGCTTGAGACTATACGCATAAGTGAAATAAATCAGACTCAGATATGTAAACATCATATTGTCTCTGGTGTGAGAAACTGAAAAACTAAGATTCAAAATGTACAGTAGATATTGTGAAATGGGAAGAAATTATTCTAAAGAAAAAGAACAAGGATGAGAAAAAGGAGAAAGGAAGGAAAGGAAAAAAAAACCAAGATAGTGACACTACTAGTTTTTCTTAGTTCATTGAATAGAAAGATTTGTGTTAATATCATTTGGAGATTTTTTTTATGCCCATATCTTGTACTTTAAGTAACTACTTTAAAATACTGTAAAGTATGCAATGTGTTAACGATTGTTATTTTCCTATTGTTATGAAATTTTGTTTTACTTTTTTTCCATAAAAAAAAAAAAGAAAAAAGATGGCGCACTTACAGGTCTATTGGCAGAAAGCCCCAGTTCCTGAGCTCCGGGCCTCTTCACAGGGTGCCTTCATGTCCTCAGGACAGAACAGGTAACTTCTGCCAGAGTGACTGATCAGAGAGGTAGAGAGAGAGAGAGAGACAGCAAGCAAGCAGAGAGCCAGAGAACCACTTATGATCTTGTCTCAGAAGTCAGCTCTCCTTAATTCTGGCCCACACTCTAGGGGACAGAATTAGAGTCTCCCCATCCCATAGTGGAGGTTAAACCCAGGCAAGGCCTTGGCACTGGAGCTGCATCTCCAATCCTTTTTTTAATTTTTATTTTTTATTTTGAGATAGAGTCTTGCTAAGTCACTAAGTTGCCTGGGCTGGGCTTAAACCTATTATCCCCCTGCCTCAGCTTCCCTGGGATTACAGTTTCCATAGAGCTGGTTTAGGCTCTACTTCTTGAAGGAAGAAGTATCAAAGTGTTTGTGGGTGTACTTTAAAGGGTGTACATTACACGAGGTAAGAGAGCGGCTTGGCTCAATAAATAAAATGTTTGTATTTTCAAGTATTTTTCCCTTTTTTGCTCTAAGTGCCAAATTATACTAATACCAGTGAGTGCTATAGCATTTACACCTCTATTCCAAGCTTAAGTGGAAGTGCTCCTCTTTTAAACTGTATTTATTTATTTATTGTCTTGTTGAGATGCGGTTCAGGCTGGCCTTGAACTAACTTTGTAGACCAGGCTGGTTTTGAACTCACAAAGATCCTCCTGAGTGCTTAGATTACAGGTGTCTGCCACCACTCCTGGTTTAAACTTTATTTATTTGTGTATTTATTTATTTATTTGACAAGGTTCAAACCTAGATAGTTCAGGCTGGCCTTGAACTCATTATGTAGCATAGTCTAAGCTCAAACTCCCAACAGTACTAACCAGCCTCCTGAGTGCTGAGATCATAAGTGTGTGCTACCACGCCTGGTTTAAATGTTATTTAAATATTGTTTTTGGAGGTTTCTATGGTAGGTTTATTGGGAATTGAGTCAGTGGTCTTCACATTGAGATATGTCTCTAAAATCTTACTTATTTTTATTTTTTTATTTTGAGACAGGCTCTTGCTAAATCACTAGGTTACCCAGGTTGGGCTCAAATTTGTGATCCTGTAGCTTCAGCCTTTCAAAGTGCTGGGATTACTTTTGTAGTATTTCAGATTATGGAGGGCAAAATACATTACTCCTATCACTGTTTTTTCCCTTTTTACCCCAAGTGCTCAGGTGGCTCTTAGGCTTGTTGAGGTTGCTGCCCTTCTCAGTCTGATTCCTAGAAAAGGAGGAAATAGTTCTTGTTAATTTCTGTACTACTATGGCAGATTTCCGATACTGAGTTGGAATTCGTGAGTATTTACAAGATAAATTAATGTATAAAAAAGTGAATCTTTCCCCACTCTGTCAGTAATAAAAGACTGCTAAGTTGTGTCTTTAAGAAGCTCAGAACTAAGTCTCAATTTCAGAAAGTTCCCTGATGTAATTTTTCTCTGTCACCACTCTTCTTGTAGTGAATTTCAAATTTATGGGTGGGCAACGTGTGCTTGGGGGAGGAAGGGACTAGGGATTGAGTGCTTAGGTGAGCGCTGTACAGCTGAGCTACAACCTTATGGGGTTTTTTTTGTTTTTTTGGGTTTTTTTGGTACGGAGGATCAAACTCATGACCTCAGGATTGCCTGGCAGTTGCTTATGCCACTGAGCTAAATCCCTGGCCCTGGAGATTTTTTTTTAATCATAAAACTTCAAATCATTTTAAAATTAATTTTTAGAGCAATTTAAGAATTTCAGAAAAATTACACAGTGCAAAGAGTTCCTGTATACCCTGTACCCATTTTTATTTTATAATAATATGGCATACTTGCTGTAATTTTTTGGGGGGGTTCATGATACTAAGGATTAAGCTGGGGGTCTTCACACAGAGCTGCATCTGCAGACTCCACTTTGTATGTCTTATTTTGAGACAGGGTCTCAATAAGTTTCTCAATTGCCCAGACTAGGCTGGAACAGTTCTCCTGCCTCAGCCTCCAGGATATACCACATGCCCTGGCTTAAATAATTTTTTGAGTGGGACACATAAAAAAATATGAACAAAGTAATATTACTTCATCTCTGTAAACCTGTTTTCTCTAAAACAAGAGGGTTGTACTAAATTTCTAAATAGCTCTAAAAATTTAAGATTATCTGTGAAAGTAAAGTAATTATGTAATTTTAATAAACCTATCTTTTTCTGAAGTATTACTGATAATCACCTTCTCAAATAATGTTTCCATATTTCTGGCAACCTCATTCCAAAAAAGGATTTAATGAGAATTCTTTGAACAGTGTATCTGGAGCTAGTTTGAAGTATATGAAACTGTCATTTTAAGCCAGGTGTGGTGGCTCACGTTTATAATCCCAGCACTCGGAAGGCTGAGGCAGGAGGATCGTTGCAAGTTTGAGACCAGCCTGGGCTACAAAGTGAGCTCAAGACCAGCCTGAACTGCATAGAGTCTCTGTCTCAAAAAGAAGAAGAAGAAGAAAAACCTGTCATTTTGTAGTAGTAGACAAATATTAGTGATTTTGTGTGGTTCGGTCTGATATTTTGAAATTTTGATTCAGAGAATGTTTAAAGAGTCTCTAGGGCCTCCGAAACTCCCTATGTACAAAATGCTGCCTCAGCCCTCCTAGTGTTAGGAGAGAAGAGGGCCCCCAGTTCCTTTGAAAGGACTCAGCTCTGCTCTTGTCAGTAGAAATCCTGGGTAACAGCAGTTTCCTGACAGGTCTGTGTCTCCATCTGGCAGAGAGGGATTGAGCTTTGTTGAACTCGGCGAAACAGCCTTTCACAGAGCCGTAGTGAGCTGATTACACAGCCCTGGTGGAAAGCAAGGGCAGAAAGGAGGATGTCTTATAATATGAAAGAAGGTTATGTTATTCCAGCTTGAGGCATGGCTGCTGCCAGGCCTTTGTAGGTGCCACTCCACCCTTCCTGCTTCATCCTTTCAGCCTAGGATAGGCTCCACAGATTTGGGTACCTTCAGTTGCCCAGGTGGTTGTGTAAGTTAAAAAATGGAGTTTTCCTCCGTGACTCTGTTATAAGAAAAACAATATGTAGGCTGTAATCCCAGCCCTCTGGGAGGCTGAGGCAGGAGGATCACAAGTTCAGGCTCACCCTGAGGACCTTAGTGACTTAGCAAGACCCTGTTTTTTGTGTTTTTTTTTTTTTTTTTTTTTTTTTGTCTTTTTCATTTTTATCGGTACCAGGGATCGAACTCATGACTGCCTGCTTGCAAGGCAGGTGCTTATGCCGCTGAGCTACATCCCCAGCCCCAAGACCCTGTTTTGAAATAAAAAATAAAAGGGGCTGGGGATGTAGCTCAGTGCAAAGGTTCTAGATTCAATGTTCTTTACTGGGGGAAAAGAAAAAGAAAAACAGTAGTTCAAGTACAATGATAAATGACAACTGAGGTCTGCTATCAATGTGAGGGAGAGAACATCCGTCAGGAAGGAGAGCTGTGGTAAACTGCAGAGCACATCCCGGTCTAAAGGGAGAGATGCTGTTCAGCTGCAGTTCAGGGATTATGAGCCAAGGATCAGTAGAGACTGATTTTCCAAAGTATTTTCCAGAAGTATGAATTTTTATGTGTATTCTCTCAATTACAAATGTTGGTACCTAGTTTCAATTACTCTCAATCCTTGTGTGGACCACACATGTATTTCTTCATTATGCATTGCTGACAGCTTGCTAGCAGCTAAAATGTATTAGACAGCTCCTGCCTTTAAGTCTAACAGATTGGTAAGAAGATAAGTAATCCTGATAAAATGTAATATAAACCAGGCACTCTGGTGCACACCTGTAATTCCAGCTACTCAAAATTAAAGGATTAGCGATATAGCTCCAAATTAAAGGGTTAGGGATATAGCTGAATCCCAGGTTCAATCCTCAGTAGCATCACCTCAGGGAAAAAAAAAAAAATGTCTAGACAAAATGACATAATGCATGTAAAGCTCTTAACAAAGTTAACACCCATAGGTGCGCATAGTATTGATAAGTGACACATTTGATAGCCCTTATATTGGGTGAAGCGTCCTTCGTGTTTGCTCATGCAGTCTTTCCATATTTCTGTCATCTCGCATGCCACACTGAATTGTTTGTGTCTGTTTTCTCTACGGAGTAACAGCGCCTTCAGTGGTTCATTCAACAAATGTTTGTCTCTCTGGCAGATACTAGGGATGCAATAATAAACCAGGGCTCTTGGTTTAGCATTGAGTTCTAAAGGAATGGCAGGAAACATTGGTCTAAGACCTTATTTCATGGTCATTTGGGAATGATGTTCAGCATAGCCCTCTGTAGAGCTAGATTAGTTTAAAAGGTTCTGAGGAGTCTTGTAATAAAGGAACATATTTACTTTATCCAACCTAGCTTTGCCAGACTTAGTGAGTGTTTGCTGAATAGATTTGCATCCCCTACACAGTCCTTCAGTTGTGTGTTTGCTTTAATCTCCAGTTCAAGAGGAGGAAGTAGGAGTGCCACAATGGTTAGGGATCCTACGGGAGCAATCAGCCTCTGACTGCATAGAGACCTGAGGGCTTGCTGTCTGCTGCCCTCATGGAGACAAGAAGTCCTGGACTGAGCAACATGAAGCCCCAGTCCCTGCAGCTGGTGCTGGAAGAGCAAGTGCTGGCACTACAGCAGCAGATGGCGGAGAACCAGGCTGTCTCCTGGCGGAAACTGAAGAGCTCCCAGGAGGCCCAGCAGAGGCAAGCAACCCTTGTGAGGAAACTGCAGGCCAAGGTGAGGCAGCTGTCCTCGGGGAGGGGAAAAAAGAACACTCACTAGAGCTTGCCCCTAGAGTAGGGTAAGAGCTAGAGGAGGCAGAGCCATGTTCTGGGAGTGGTCCACACTGAGCCTGAGAGCAGAGAACCCATCGCATCCGGCTTTAACGCACAGCTTCTGTGTGTGTGCTCATAGCTACTCCATGGGGCTCTGGCGTATGTCTGTTTTTGTTGTTGTGTTTGCTTTTTGTTTTTAGATAGACTCTCGCTAGATAGTTCAGGCTGGCCTTGAACTCACTATGTAGCCCAGGCTGGCCTCGAACTCACAGTGACCCTCTTACTCTGCCTCTTGAATACTAGGAATACAGGCGTATACCACCACACTCAGCTCGTCACTTTTGAAGATCATGTTTGTGAGGGTTAAATTTGTTGCCCAGGGGAGTGTGGGGCTAGAGTTAAGACCTCACCCTAGATTTTCAGGTTTTACCTCCCCAAAACAAGAGGCATACCAAAAGGATTCTTTAAATGCCCAAACAGAAACTCTAAAATGTTGTGGGCTTACCTCCCTATCACCACTCAGTTCTGTTTCTATGAGGTTAGCCCAGGACCCAGGGGTCCTTCACTTGGGCTGTCTGTACCAGCCGTATCTGTTGCCAAGGGCCTGCTCTCTGCTATAGGTGTTGCAGTACCGGAGCTGGTGCCAAGAGTTGGAGAAGCGGCTGGAAGCCACCGGAGTGAGTGAGGCTGTGCTCTGTGTCCCCTAGTCCCCTCAGCAAATCCACTTGTTAGGGTCACTGTGTTGCATGGGGGAGGCTGGGATGTGATAAGGGGTGTTTGGTAGAAGTCACTCACTCTTTAACTCCCGAGTGCTCTGCCTGTCAGCTCACAACCCTTGGTTCTCTAAGAACCAAGGCAGCTTCAGTTGCTTTCCAGAATGACAAGTGAAATTAGAAGAAAGAAAGAAGCCCATCTTTTTCCCAGCAGGTGTCAGTGTTTACCTGTAGTAGAGAGAGGTGCGCCTGTGCTGGCCTGCAGCGCATCTCTGGCAGAGGGATGTGTTGGTGCCACTGGCTGGGTAGGGCTAGCTTTGGAAGACCCATTTGCCTTCATTCCTCCTCCCTCAGGGGCCTCTCTCATTCCCTACAAAAAAATTGTCTCAGAGAAAAGAAAGAACTAAAACACAGTGGGCATGTTTTATGCAGGTCAGGCAGCATTAGGCATTGTCAAATAATTGTGTCACTGAGTCTGTGAAAAAGCTTTTCAAGGAGAATGATAATACCTGGGGCTGGGGAAGTAGCTCAGTGATAGAATGCTTGTCTATCAAGCTAGAAGCCCTGGGTTCGTTCCTTAGCACCAAAAAATAAGAAACAAAAAATCTAAAAAAAAAAAACAAGAAAGAGAATGATACTACCTTCATGTTGTAACTGAAGACACTGTAGAAGTTATAAGTACTTCCCAAGCAAGGCCCACATGGAGTAGAAATCAATTTCATTGTTTCTTAGGTCCAAGGTTCTTTTTGCCACTTTACCATCTTATAGATAAGATTGTTGGTTCACTTTTGGAGAGGCAGATTCAGTGGATTTGCTTTTAGGATATAGTGACTGAGAAATGAAGCACATTGATCACAAAATGGAGAGAGAATTTAAAAAGCAGGCTGCTGTAGACGAGGAATTGGTCTGAGTGATATTTCCTTTGAAGTGAATAAGGCTTGTCT
Organism: Cavia porcellus; assembly: GCF_034190915.1. Classification (NCBI taxonomy): domain Eukaryota; kingdom Metazoa; phylum Chordata; class Mammalia; order Rodentia; family Caviidae; genus Cavia; species Cavia porcellus. The sequence goes on along the minus strand of NW_026947488.1, from coordinate 25,865,493 downwards.
CTGTCTGGCAAAGGGACTGATCCCTCAGCGGTGGGAAAATGTGGAGGAAACCAACCTGGATCAGCTACTAAACAGATTGGATGAGGAGCAGCAGAGGTGATGTACCATACATCTTCTGACCTGAGTGATTGGCTAAGCAGGTGGTGGAGAAGGCTGATGGGAAACCTCTGTCCTGAGGGTTAACATGGGTTAGAACCATAGACATCAGCCTTAGCCTTCTAATTCTGGGCTTTGGAAAATTCCAGTCATTAGGCCAGGTATGTTGGCACATGCTGGTAATCCCAACACTTGGGAGGCTGAGGCAGGAGGGTTGCTGTAAGTTCAAGGCCAAGCTGAACTGCATAGTGAAACTCTGTCTCAAAAAGCCAAAAAAAAAAAAAAAAAAAAAAAAAAATCCCCCGAGAAATAACAACAACAACAAAAACCCCTGTTATTGTCAGCTTGTTCCCAAGAGCCCCAAGGGTTGGACCAGACTTTTGTTTTGCACTTGTTCTTACCCCTTCCCAGTGCAGATGTGAGAGTCTAGCAGAGGTGAACACCCACCTTCGACTACATATGGAAAAAGCTGATGTGGTGAATAAAGCCCTTCGGGAAGATATGGAAAAATTGACAGTGGACTGGAGTCGGGCCCGGGATGAGCTAACGAGGAAGGAGAGCCAGTGGCGGATGGAGCAAGAGGTAGGCAGAGCAGGGGTGTGTACCCTGTGTTCTGTCCTGGGCAGTCCTGGGGAGGGTTACCTGCAGGACTTGGATGGAAACTAAGCTGTCATTGCGAAAGTCTCTGACCATCCTTATTGACGCTGACAGCTTTGCCCACATTAACCAGGCCTGGACGGGTAGCTTCACCCAATTGAAGTCTTCTTGGTTCTACCACTGCCTGCCTAGTCTAGCTTTGCTAGTAGATGGCATGACACTAAACAGGTCTCTTTGGAAACGTGACCAGCTTAGGTTTTAGGTAGATCTGGATGTTTATTGACTCCCTTCATCTGGAAGTTTGTATATCTAGATGCTAAGGAGGTAGACGCTGAACTGAATGGTGAAAAAAGACCAGTTACAGAACCTGGGGGATTTTCAGATCCCAGCTAAAGGAAACAAATGTCTCCTGAGCCTTTGCTCTGTGCTGTGTAGTTTATGTATATTAGATCACTTGATTCTCCTTGTAAGTCTGTGGTAGTAGCTCCCATTTAAGCAATTACCGTGTATCCTTTTCTCATCTAACCCAGAGGAAGGCTACTTACCATCCAGGGCCTTTTGCCCACTGCCAGCTTTATTAAACCTTTCAGCATAACCTGAGTATAGACACCTATTCATGAACTGTCTCCTACAAGTCCCTCCCAGCATTCAGGAGTAAATCCAAGATTCTTTGTTGGTAAAAGATAGTCCTCTGCCCTTGGATATGACCTGGGTTTCTGAACACACAGTTCTTCAAGGGCTATCTGAAAGGGGAACATGGTCGCCTTCTCAGTCTGTGGCGGGAGGTGGTGACCTTCCGACGCCACTTCCTGGAAATGAAGTCAGCTACTGACAGGTCAGTGTGGGGATGAGAAGGGAGGAGGCTTGCCCTTACCGATTCTGGACTTGAGGCAGAAGCCCAGTGCTGTGTAGCAGGGGGATCAGGTGCCGGGATGGGGAGAAGGGGAGAGTTACTATTGATTTTGGATCATTTTTCCCAGACCTGTCCCTCAGGCTTGTTGAACCCGATCTCCGTTCTCCCTTCCTTGATCCCTATTGGAGTCTGCTCTTTTCCTTGCTTGTCTTCAGAGATCTGACGGAGCTAAAGGCTGAACATGCAAGGCTCTCAGGCTCCCTGTTAACCTGTTGTCTGCGCCTGACTGTGGGAGCACATCCTCAGGAATCCAGTGGCTCTGGAAGAATGGAGGAGAGTGAGCCAACCCAGCTGCTTTTGCTAGTAGCCAAGACCCAGGAGCTAGAGAAGGAAGCCCACACCAAGAGCCAGGAGTTAATACAGCTGAAGAGCCAAGGGGAACTAGAGAAGGCTGAGCTTCAGGACAGGTAAGATGGCTTGAGGGCCCAGGGAACATCCACGGAGGAAGAGCTGACTTCCCTAGAGAACTAGGCGTAGAGGAGACACCAAGAGCACTCCCAGTGTGGGAGAGGAAGGAGATGTGGGGAGTCAAGTTGGAAATCCAGTGCTGCTGCTGGGGCTTGTTGCTGACCTGTCCCCTCAAACTAACTTATAACTCAGTTTCTTTTTTGTTACTTTATAGTTAGCTATGACTCTGTTCTCTGTCAACTCCAGACTACTCGCTATTCCCAGAACAGCCAAGGTCTTCCCGCTCCTCTGCCTTTGTACAGGGAGACCTTGGGCTGGAATGCTTCCCTTGCTTTTCTCTGCCTTATCCTTTAGGGCATAGGTCCCATGTCATCTCCTCTGTGAAGCCTTCTCTGACCCCAATAGGCTATTGTGTTTTTATGTTTTTGTGGCCTTTTTATCTGACTGTTAAACAGCATTAATTTCATTAATTAGTTTTTATTATTGTTAGTTATTAATTAGTTTTCATTGTTATTGGTGGTGATAGTCTGATTTAGTTGTTTGCTTATTGATGCAGAGCTGGAGTTGAACCTAAGCCCATGCTATGTACATACTTTCGCACTGAGCTACTTCTCCTGCTCAACTGTTTCAGTTTTGGGGTTATAATAAAATAGTCTTTTTAAAATGGTAATAAGAAGAGCAGAGACATAGCAGAGATACTGTTCACTCTCAGGACAGTGCCCCATGGTTACAGTTGTTTCTCTGCCTATTGATGACATACATAAATTACAGGGACATTTTATTTTATTTTTACTTTTGGAGAAGACACTGAGAATCATGAGAACAGACCATGTCTTAGTTTTGTGTGTCTATGCTTTGCATTTCATCTGCCATCTAGAAGACACTTAATGTTTTTTGAGTTAGACTTTTGGAAACAGTACATAATAAAATTATTAAGACTTCTAAAAACTTTTTTTGTCTTTTTCCTTTTTATCGGTACCGGGGATCGAACTCACAACTGCCTGCTTGCAAGGCAGGCGCCTATGCTGCTGAGCTAAATCCCTAGCCCCGACTTCTAAAAACTTTAAACTTAAAATTTTAAGATTTTAATTTACTGGATGATATTCATTTAAGAAATACTTGTTTATCCTACTCCTCAGGTACTAAGTTCCAAGATACAGTGTTAAGTGATAAAAGATATTACTGGGTTTTGAGGTTAATCAGGGAGATTGACTATACTCTCTCCCAAATGATCCCTCCTTTTTCCCTATCAGAGTCAGAGCCTTGGGCTGGAGGGACCTTAGGATTATCCCATGTGGCAATTCTGATGTTCTTATTGGCTTCAGGGTGCTTGACTTCAAGATCAAGCGAGGCCTGGAAGGGCCTGGGCCAGGGCTTTCCTTCAGCTCTCGGGCCCCCAAACACGTGTTCCAGCCTTGAGATGTGGTAAATCCCTGCATGTGTCTGAGTGGCTTTTGGCTCCCCCATCCCCACCCCAATTCAAGGCTATAGCATCATGTATTCAGGGCATGGAGAGGGGCTGGGGGTGCACAAGGGATTCAGGGGTTGGGATTGCAGTGGGAGTGTCTGTGTTGGGATAGAGAGTGTTGAATAGTATCCCTGTCCACACCTGTGGGCTGGCCAGGTGATAGTGCTATGTTCTTCTCTTTAGAGTAACTGAGCTCTCTGCTCTGCTGACCCAGTCTCAGAAGCAAAATGAAGATTATGAAAGGATGGTGAAAGCTCTGAGAGAAACAATGGAGATACTGGTACATTATCCTGTGTTCTGGAGAGGAGCTGGGAGGGAGCTTATAGGTTCCTTGCTATTTATGGGCAACATGGTAGTCCAGATGGCAGAGACCAGTTAAATGGTCCTTGATGAAATCCTTCAAAGTGAAAAATACTTTAGCTACATTTGAAAATGAACTCATTCGTTTATTATTAATTGTTTAAACTGTCCCAACTGTATTCCTGGGGAAATTATAATATCCTTGTCAGAGTGGTTAGTGTATACACTAAGGGATATACTGTCAGTCAGGTGTGTGGCATACCCCTGTAATCCCAGCACTTGGGAGCTAGAGGCAGTGTGAGGCCAGCCTGTACTACACAGCAAGACCCTGTCTCAAGAGACCAAACAAGCAAGAGAGGATGAAGTGAGGGAGAAGGACATTCTGCCACAGTAACAAATTACCAGGAGCGGGGTATGTAGAGAGTGCAGTAGTGTTTAGCTTGCAGCAAGAAGGACTTGAGGGAGAAATCATGGCTGCCTTCACACAGCTGAAGGTCTAACACTGAGGAAAAGAAGGTTGAATTGTTTATTGTTTCCCAGGGCAAAACCAAAGTCAGGGTTTAGGAGTTGTGAGATAGTTTGGCTCACAAGTAAAGCTATTCTTTTGAATAGTCTGCCTTGTAAAGGAGCAAGGGTTTAGTCACTGACTGAACCTCTGTTGAGGATGTTACCAGAGGGGTTCTTTAGGGTGGCTCTAGGACTCTTTGGCTGTCTGCCATGTCTTCCTTCATCTCTTTAAATTTTCACCTCTCTGATGTTGGGCAGCTCTTGAACCCTTATCCACATGCACACCTACAATTTCACCTACACTAAAGTCAGCTGTAAGCCAGGATTGTGTCTTTTTTATTCCCTTTTGTCAGGAATTTGCCAAATTTGACATCTATATGCCTTATCTAATACAAATGAGTGAAGTGGACTGGGGTGTTAGAGTTATAACTGGAAAACCATAGAGCACTGGTGCTGTTGTGTTTAGCTTTTAGTACTGCATGGGATACTTGAGCTCAGCATTAAAGAAACAGTGAGAAATGTCAGGGATTATAGGACTCTGAAACATAAGTGTCTCAAGTCAAGCATGGTGGTGTTCTCCTGTAATTCTGGCACTCATAAGGTTGAGGCAGTAGGATCTTGAGTTCAAGAACAGCATGGGCAACTTACTGAGACCCTGTCTTTAAAAAAAGAAAAGAATAAATATCATCTTGAGGAGGTATCAACTTTAGTAAACTGTTGCCATTTAGGAAGGGGAGCATTTGTTAACTTTTTGAAAGAAATTAGAAATTCACATTTTTATATAAAATCTCTCAATTTATGGGGCTGGGAATTTAGCTCAGCAGAGTAAGCACCTGCCTGGCAAGCACGAGGTCATGAGTTCGATCACCAGTTACCCCCCCCCCCAAAATAACCTCTCAATTTATAATTGTTACCTCAATTTTTAAAAAAAAATTTTTTTTCTTTTTGTACTGGGAATCAAACTCAGGGCCCTGTGTTTGCCAGGCAAGCGCTGAGCCCGCTGAGCTACATTCGCAGCCCTTGACTCAAATTTTAAATAAGCTTAATAAACATAGTTGTAGGTCTATATCTTTAAAGCTTCACTAACATAAACACAGTAGGAAGGAAGAGAGGAGTCTTCAAGATGATTCTTGATTTGGGGTTAGTGGTAATGCATTTTCCTGGCTAATATGAGGCCTAGGGTTCAAACACAAGTCATGTCAAAACAAAAACAGTTTTGTTTTTTTTTGTATCAGAAATTGAATTCAGGACCTCATGCTTGCCAGGGAGGCACTGTGCTGCTGAGCTATATCCCTGGCCCTAAACAAAATATTTAGATTTGAGTCTTAATGTTTTCTCCTAGTAACCTTAAATCTCAGACATTAATTTACTATTCTGAGACTGTAGCCACCCCCATCCAATAATAGCTCATGTGCTCTCGGCATTTGCTTTTTTTTTTTTTTTTTTTTTTTTTTTTTTTTTTTGCAGTACTAGAGCTAGAACCCAGGAGTGCACAGTACTGCTGAGCTATATCCCCACCCCTTTTCAGTCTCATTACATTGCCCTGTAGGACTTGAGATCCTCCTGCCTAAGCCTCCTTCAGTGTGGAGTTACAGGATGCTTGTTTGCTCAAGCCAGGACTCTGCTGAGTCGTTTACAGCCAGTTTTTCATGCAGGCTTCTATTTGACTTGTGAAGTAGTTGCTGTTAATTATTCCTACTTTCAAGGGAAAGGTTCAAGGAGTTACATAAGGTGACCAAGCTAGTGATCAAGAACCCCAATCTAGGCAGGTTTATTAAAACTTTTAATCACTTAATCTGAACTTTTTATCATTGTATCACCTTGTTTCTAGACTCCTTGGAAAAGTGGAGTTGACAAGATAGACATGAGCTGAGTGTGGTCATGCTTGTTTATAATCCTAGCACTTAGGAGGCCGAGGCAGCTGTGAGTTCAAGGAAACCTGAAGTAGTGAGTTCAAGGCCAGTCTGAACTACATAGCAAGACTTACAAAAAAAGATACACAGTGAAAATTTGATTGATTTGAGGTCTGGAATTACGTTTTCTCTTCTGCAAGGTTGGCTCTCAGGCTTTATTCTGTTCCCTGTGTAGGAAACAAATCACACAGAGTTAATGGAACATGAGGCATCTCTCAGTAAGAATGCCCAAGAGGAGAAGTTATCTTTGCAGCAATTGATCAAGGATATAACCCAGGTACTGGTAAGCCCATTGCCTTGGTAACTGGATAATGTCTCACTCTTCTCCCCAGGGTGCTTTGACCTCTCAAAGTGTCTAGGTTTTCATTCTCTGAGGTTTGGGCTTAGGGCTTTGAGGGGATGAGTTCTCTGAGTCTAGTTGAAGAGCAAACCCCTGAGGTAAGTATTTGTGCCCAAGTACTGTGTGGTGGACAGGCCCTCTTTGTTATTGCCAGTTGCATTTCTCCAGCCACAGGCTGAATTCTGGTCTTTGTCACCTGATATCCTCTTCTTCCTTTGTTTCCTCATTTATTACTTATCATTATGTGCAACCATAGTGATGTAGAGGATGAATGATTGCTCAGAAACTAGACTTAGTTAAATCACTAAGAGATCCAGAAAGGCTATCTCACCCAAGAGCGCCCATCATTAAGGAGACTCCCAGGAGAAGTCTCAAAGCCCAGAGCACTCTGGGTTTTATTTAAAATATCAGTGTAAGCGAAAAAAGCACAAGAAAAACAGTTTGAGCAAGAAGCTGTCTCAAGGCGAGGCAGTTTTTCTTGGGGGAAAGGGAAGGACAGTGCTCAGGTACATGTTTCCCTAATGTAAACTTCTTGTTGTTTAACCATTGGTTTCTTATAGAACCTGTGTGCTTTTGCTCTGCAGTTTAACCATCCAGTCCTCAGCCAAGTCCTTCACAGTTACTTTCCTATATAGTGTTCTAGACTATTTGCTAGTCCCAAACTTGGATAACCAGAAGGTTCTTCCAGGCTGTAATGTAAGTTCCCTGTGGGGACTCCAGTCTTAGTCAGTAGGGTGTTGACTCTGCTGTCTTGAGTTTCAGGCTTTAGTAGAAGAAGAGGACACAATGGTCCAAAACTCTGGTCATGAGAACTCCTTGGAATTGAACTCTAGTAGCTTCTGCCAGTTTGATTCCCAGGATCCAGGCAAAGCTGTTACTCTGGTACATTCAGTGCTGACTCAGAGACGCCAGGCTATGCAGGTGAGAACCCCAGCATTTCTTCTAAGAACCCACCCGCAGGGTGGCCCCTGAAACAGTATGGGTAACCCACCGCAGGATGCCTAAACTGATTTGTGCCTCAGGTATGTCCTTAGCCTGGACTTTCCTTTTCAGATGAGTAATTTAAGGTATTCAGTTGATACCCCAAAATGTCCATTAGAATCTGCCTACTTCTACTTGTGGGTAACAGGCACATTTTGAGTGCCAGTGGCATGCTTTGGTTTGCATGTGATCTTTGCATAGCAAAGCCCCACCCTCTTTACCCAACCTACTTTCAGGCTTCTGAAATCCCTTCTGTGCTGTGTTGCTTATCGCCTCATTTCTATTACGATCCCTCCTCAGGACTTAAGGCAGCAGCTTTCAGGCTGCCAGGAGGCTATGAGTGTCTTGCAGCAGCAGCACTATCAGTGGGAAGAAGAAGGCGAAACCCTGAGACAGCGGCTGCAGATGCTCACTGGCGAGCGGGATGCACTGGCAGGGGAGACTGTGGGCCTCCAGGCAGAGGTGGACTCTCTCAACAAGTGAGCCAGTGGGCTGTTTATCCCTCCCTTCCACCTGCAGTCATGGTCCTCACCCACTGATCCATTGTTGTTGATTGTCTCCTGCTGCTGCCCCAACACCTAGGGTTGCTCAAGGCTGCTTTCTTCCACTTCTGCTTGTTCTTACAGAATAAGCTTTTGGGCTCTGGGTTCTTTGAAATCATGAAAAACGGGGCTGGGGATTTAGCTTAGCGGCACAGGCGCCTGCCTTGCAAGCGCATGGTTGTGAGTTCGATCCCCAGTACTGATAAAAAAACAACAAAAAAAAAGACATTATGAAAAACAATTTCCCATGCAAAAGGAAAGGTAGAATGTTGAAAGGAAACAAGCACTTCTCTCCTTTAACCCTGGAAGATCTGTTTCCAATAAGGACTTTAGGTCCCAAGGTCTATTCACTCTTATTTCCTCCTTTCAGAGAGCGACAGCAACTACAGAAGAGTAGGGAAGAACTACAGCAGCAACTAGAGGTACTGGAGCAGGAGGCATGGCGACTGCGAAGGGTGAACATGGAGTTGCAGTTGCAGGGGGACTCAGCCCAGGGGGAGAAGGAGGAGCAGCAGGAAGAGTTACACTTGGCTGTCAGAGAGAGAGAACGTCTGTAAGTGTGACCAGTTCCCATCTTGCAGGGGCCTGGCCTTCCGTTCCACAGCCTCCCCACGCCATTCCCCTCTTATAGAAAGTACATTTAGACTATCTTACTACTTCTTTTGCAGAATGATGAATATAGAAAAGTTCCTCAGACTTTGCTGAACACCTACAGGGACAAGACATTGTGGGGAATACATAAGGGAATAAGACATGGGCCCTGATCACAAAAAAGCATGCAGTTGAATGAAGACAACAGAAAGTAAACAACTGTGACATGAGGCTAGATGAAGTATGAGCTAAATGGAACATCAAATTTAGTCTTTTGAAAGCATAGGAGTAACAGTTAATGATTGAGGACCAGGGAAAGCTTTATGGAGGAGAGGTATACTGTGAGTCAGGCTTGACCTCTTTTGACTGATAAAAAGTGAGAAAGACCAAAAGAGCAGAATAGCACAGAAAGGGTGCAGGAAAGTTCATGGCAAGTTTAAAGTAGGATGGGCTGCTAACGGGTCAGAAATACTGGAAAGCAGTAGGAAATTAACTCATTGAGAAGACAAGTCCAGAGTCACTGGCCCTGGCTAATCTGTAAATTCTCCTTAGTAATGTTATAGTAAGGAGCAGGGACTTTAGAGTTGGACAAAAGTTTGGTTTAGATTCTGGCTCTGTCTTTTGAGCAGATTATTTTATCTGCAAAATGGAGACAATAGGATTTACCTTGAAGGGTTGTTGGAAAGATTAGAGCTGTATTTTGGAAGATGTCACCTGCCGATGCTAGGTCTTGAGTAGTTGGTAGTGAGGCACTTCTTCTTCACCTTTGGTGTTTTCTTCTTTTTCTCTGAGCCCTAGTTCCTTGTGCCTAGACGATGAGAACAGTAGAAGCTTGAGGGCTCCCTGCTGTACAAAGGGGAAGGGCAGACAATCTGCAGAGATAATTACAGTTTTAAATTTTAATTTATTGTCATGTGATTCAAAATTATAAAAAACTTTTAAAAATATACACAGAAGGGGCTGGGGGTTTAGCTCAATGGCATAAGCGCCTGCCTTGAAAGCAGGCAGTCATGAGTTCGATCCCTGGTACCGATAAAAAGGAAAAAGACAAAAAAAAAAAAAATACACAGAAAAGCCTCACTCTCATCTTTCCTTTCTCCATCCCATTTCTCTTCTCTCTGTAGGAATCATTTAAATTAATTTCTTATCTTCCAGTGCTACTTCATGCAAATTTAAGGGTAAATTCTTTTTTTCTTCACTTTTTTGCATAAAAACCAGTGTGCTAAATACATTTTCCTATACCTTGTTTTATTCATTTCCATTGTCTTAGAGATCATTCCCTATCAGTTTTAAGACTTTCTTCATTCTTTTGTATAGGAAAGGGAATCATACCCTTTTTACCTATTGTAGTAAGTATGCACCTGTTAACCTGTTGGGACATGGCACCTCCCAAAGACTTCCTCTAGCTCCCTCTTTTCTTTCTTAGTCAGGAGACGCTGGTAGGCCTGGAAGCCAAGCAGGCAGAATCACTCAGTGAGCTGATCACGCTTCGGGAAGCCCTGGAGTCAAGTCACCTGGAAAGGGAGTTACTGAGGCAAGAGCAAGCGGAGGTGACTGCAGCACTGGCCAGGGTGTGTAGGCCTCCTCTTCACCTGCTGGGTGGCTGGCTTCGAAAGTTGTGTTCACAGAAGAGGGGCATTCAGCCTCCCTCATTCTTTACCCTGCACACAAGGCCCTTCCCATGTCATTCCTCAATTATTAGTCTGCTTCTGGGTCCCCATCCTTTCAACATAACCTCTATATTGAAATTAGATGAGTATTCTAAAGTATAAATTTGGCTAAGTCAGTCTCTTCAAGCCTTTCAGTGGCTTGCCAGCTCTGGTGCCACATTCAAAGCTCTTTGCCGTCTGCCTCAAACTGCTTTAGGCCTCCTTATGAACAGAAGGGAAAGGGTGAAGTGTTTGCTAATCACTGTAAAAGTTTAAAAAAAAAAAAAAAAAGCAGGCATTGGGAATGTGAACTCTTTACTGGGAATAGGAAACTCTTTAACACTTTCTTGTTTCTAGGCAGAACAGTCCATTGGAGAGTTGTCCATTTCTGAAAACAGCCTGAAAGCAGATGTTGCTGATCTTCGGGCTGCAGCTGTCAAGCTCAGTACCTTAAATGAGGCTTTGGCCTTAGATAAAGTTAGGCTGAACCAGCAGCTTCTCCAGGTGAGCAATAATGTGCTTGATTCCCAGAGAAGGGCTGAGCCCTTTCTTACTGAGGCTATGCTAGTGACAGACAAACTGTTGCCTGTAACAGGGCAGAGTCCTTAAAGAATCAAGCCCAACAGGTTACCTACCCCCCAAATGTAGTTCTGAAATGCCCAAAAGCAACATTTATAATGCAGAGAAGAGCAAAGAATTAGACTGAGCCATTAAATACTCTCCCACACCTCAGCAGAATCAGTTTTGATCCCAACTGGGAAAGAGACTTAGGTCCTCTGAAAGCAAGACTAGAATTTTAATCCTATTGGACAAGATATTAGCACTCACCAGAGAAGAATCTGTTGAAAAGTCTAAATTCCAAAATATCTCCTCTGTAGTTTACAAGTTTAACTTAAAATTTTAGTGAGGGGCCATCTTGCTACCCTGCTCTCCTGAGCCCAAGAAATATACTATGTGTCATTTTTCTGAATTCTTGGAGAGCTGGATTTTGCATTTTTTAAAAAGTCTCCATTGCCAGGTTCCAGCCTACGCAGTACCTAGAACACAAGCACAGATAAAATGAATGGATTTTCCCCTCTATTACAAGCACTCTGGCATCATCTTTGAGGCTGGATTCAGATCTCATTTGGATTTTAGTTTAAGCATTTGAGATAGTGCAAGAAAACTATAACCACTCATCTTTAATATACCTGCCCTTTTCCCTTTTTGGCCAGTAGTTGGAGCAGGACAACCAGTCCTTGTGCAGCAGAGTGGAGGTGGCAGAGCAGGCGAGAAGCAGTTTGCTAGTGGACCTGGCAGAGGCAGAGAGGAACAGGGAAGTCCTATGGGAGAAGAAAACTCAGCTGGAGGCTCAGCTGCTAAAAGCAGAGCAGACCAGAGCTGAGCTGCAGGCAGAGCTCAGGGGCATCCAAGAAGAAAAAGAAGAAATTACAAAGAAATTAAGCAAGGTGAGAAGACAAAACTGACACAATTACATTAAGGTATAATACATCCTCCAGCCAGATGCAGTGGTGCATACCTGTAATTCCACCACTTTAGGAGGCTGAGGTAAAAAGATAGTAAGTTTGAGCCCAGCTTGGACAATTTAGTAAAACCTTGTCTTAAAATGAAAAATAAAAAGGTCTGGGGATATAAAACAGCCGGGGGTTTGGGGATATAGCTTAGTGGCACAGCACCTGCCAGGCAAGCACAAGGTCCTGAGTTCAGTTCCCAGTAACAAAAAAAAAAGACTGGAGAAGATTCTGAGTTCCATCCCAGTACCACACACACACACACACACACACACACATACACAATACATGTTCATTAAAAAAAAAAACAAACGCAATACATGTTCATTGTAAAAAATTAAAGTGCTATAGAAACGACTCAAAGTGAAAGTCTTCCCGGAAATGACCAGTAGTAATTTGTGATATATCTTCCCATTTTCAAAAGGAATTACAATGGTAATCTGTCTTAGTTACTTTTCTTGTTGCCGAGTCAAAATACCCAATGCCTACAGATAAGGAAGGAAAGGTTCACAGTTTGTATAAGCTTCAGTCCATACCAGCTGGATCAAAGGCAGAGGGGCAATGGTTCAAGACAGAGGAAGACAGCAAAAGCAACAAGAGCAAAAGGACAAAAACAACCCTTTTTCTGCCCCTGTTATTTTACCTACATTGCTGGGATTGGGGTTGTGCCAGTCCAATCAGTGGACTGATCCAGCAGTCACTCACCCTTACTCTCAGCAGCTTGAAATACTAGTACTGAACCATGACTCAGTCACAGACCTCCAAAAATGCCCCATCTAAAAGTGCACAAGGCTCTAGGGCGACATCTAGACATAAACTGTAACAGGATCCTTAGCCAATTCCTCACTATTTTGTATCCCTCACTTAGAATTAAATGCTTTACCTCTATGCTCTGCTATCACCTCATTCTTATTTCAGGCACTATACCCATGATACTGTTATTTATTTGCATGTCTTCAAAAGCAAAGCAGTATCTTTTTTTTTTTTTTTAACTGGGAATCAAACTCAGGAACTCAGGGTTGCTAGGCAGGTGCTGTGCAACTGAGCTAAATCCACAGTCCCAGTATCTTTTTTTGAGACCAGGGTACATAGTGATGTAACCCAAGCAGGCCACAAACTTGCAGCTTTCTTACTTCAGCCTCCTGAGTGCTGAGATTGCAGGCACAGGTCACCATACCATTTCCCAAGGCCATGTCTTACTTGTCTTATTCCTGCTCCTTTTACCTCATGCCAAACACAAAGTAAATTTTTATCTGAATCAATTCGTGAATGACCTCTCAAAGAACATCTTTCTCTGCCACCAAACTACTCATTGCCTTAATAATTATATAGAATCCCTCTTCTCAGAATCCCTTTCTCAGGACAGTGATCACTTTGTTCCTGGTATTGTGTGTGTGTCTTCTCAAAACTAAAAGCACCTCAGGAGCATGTCTGCTGCCCCTAGCAAGGGCCTTGCTTGTAGAAGAGCATTCTTCCTGAGCTGGGGGATCACTGGGTTGATGACCTGTGACTGAGTGAGCAATGTTCAGGGCTCCCAGTGCTGACTACAAAATCTCCAAGGAGTCAGCAGCTCTAACCTGGTGGTAGCAGCCCTCGGGTGATTCTGCCCCTCCTCCATCTTACTAACTTCTTTCCCTCAGTCTTGTCACCAGCAGGAGGCAGCTGCAGCTGAGCTGCAGCAGCTGCATCAAGAGGTAGAGCGACAAGAGGAAGGGCTTGCGAGGGCAGCGCAGGAAAAGGAAGCCCTGGTTCGGGAGAGGGCAGCTCTTGAGGTGCGCCTGCAGGCTGTGGAACGGGACCGCCAGGACCTTACTGAACAACTTGTGGGGCTCAGGTAGGACACAGACCCCATTTAGCCAAGCATAGAGAGCTTTGCAAGGCAAGGGATAGCCAAGGCAAGTTCTCTGCACCTGTGAGTTCTCAATGAGTTACCAATTTATGATCACCCCTAAATTCTTCAAGTAGCCAGTACCTAGAACCCAGCACCTCTCAAGGAAGAGGAAGGGACTGTATAGGTAAGATCTCTTACTGATTCCTGAACCTCACAGCTCAGCGAAGGAGCAACTAGAGAGCAGTCTGTTTGAGGCCCAGCAACAAAATTCTGTGATAGAGGTCACCAAGGGGCAACTGGAGGTCCAGATTCAAACTATCACTCAAGCCAAGGAAGTAATCCAAGGTGAGAACTCAACTAGAATCGAGCACCATCCATCCTGTGGAACGTTCAAAACCTGGAAAGCAGCGGGAGGTGTTTAGAATGCTTCTCCAGCCAGGTCTTAGAGATGGGACCTGCCTGTAAGGAAAGCAGGAGACTATTATTGGGTAAACAGGAGTGGAGCAAAGGCTTACAGAGCTGTTCCTATCCCTGGCATTCTAGGGGAGGTGAAGTGCCTGAAGCTGGAACTGGACACTGAACGAAGCTGGGCAGAGCAGGAGCGCAATACAGCAGCCAGACAGCTGGCCCAGGCAGAGCAAGAGTGGCGGGCAGCCCTAGAGCAGCAGAAGGCAGGCCACCAGGAGGAGGTGAACCAGCTCCAGGAGAAGTGGGTAGGTAGCGGATGTGGTTGGGGGATGGGGAGGCAGACATGGCCTCCCTTCAGGCTGCTTATAAGATGTCACCAAGGTATAAAATCCAACTTCTAGGTGGGCACAGTGTCGCATGCCTCCTATCCTAGCTTTTGGGAGGCTGCGTCCAGAGGATCACCATGAGTTCAAGGGCAGCCTGGGCTACACACTGAGTTCAGGCCAGCCCTGACAACATAGTGAGACACTGTCTCAAAAACAAAGAAACAAGCAAAAATCCAAGTTCTAGCTTTTTCTTTTATATGGCATTGTGGATTGAACACAGGGCCTTTGCACTAAGCTACATCTCCAATTCCCCACCATTACCACCCTTGGTTTTTGTTTTGTTTTTTTAATTCTGAGACAGGTTCTCACTGAGTTGGCCAGGCTGGACTCGAACTTGGAATCCTCATCCCTCAACTTCCCACACACTTGGATTATAGACATGCCCCACCACACCACCTAGCTACTTTCTAACTATTAAGTGAGTTAATATATGCACTAAAAATAGTTTCTGGCAAAAACCAGATAAAATGATGCATACTCAGAACCCCAAAATAAAAATGGCTAGAGATTGGGGTCAGGGATGTAGCTCAGTGGCACAAGTGCCTACCTGACAAGCACAAGATCCTGAGTTCAATTCCCAGTACCATAAAAAATTAAATAAAAAATGATTAGAGATGAAGTTCATGGTTCCATCCCCAATTTTTAAAAAGTAGTTTCTGTTATGAACGAGCTCTATATTTGTGTTAACTGTCATTACTGAGGTGTGTGTGGAGAGAAAGAGAAAGTTGAGCGATAGGATGAAAGGGTGCTCTTGAAAAAAATAAGAAGAGTGGACCTTGGGATTAATGGTTACTAAAGTGCCTCAGGAGAAACTCTATTGTATTGTCTCGTATTGTATTGTTTCACTAAATTGCCCAGGCTGGACTTGAACTTAAGGATCCTCCTGCCTCAGCCTCAAAAATAGGATTATAGGCGAGCTCCACCATTCTCAGCTAGAGCAGGAATTATTAAATCTCACTTTATAGATCAGGAAACAGGATTATTGGGGTAACTGGGGCACAGCTCAAGAGTAGTAGAGAGAGTCTCATTCTAAATGAGTTTGCTTTCTGCTATCTCTCCTCACCCATTGGATTCTAACAGTATTTCCTTCATGTGACCAGGAAAAAGAGCGCTCTCAGCACCAGCAAGAACTAGACAAGGCCTTGGAAAGCCTAGAGAAGGAAAAGATGGAGCTAGAAATGAGGCTGAGGGAGCAGCAGACAAAAACAGAGACCATCCGGCTGCAGAGAGAAGAGGAACGGACCCAAGCTGACAGTGCACTTTGCCAGGTGGGAAGCTAAGACGGTTTATTCATCTGTGATCCCCCGACCTTTGACCACTCCCTTATTCCACTCCTAAGCATGGGCCTGAGGGGCTTCCAGAAAGAGTGTATCTACCTTACTGCCAGCATACAGGGATCCACACTGTTAGCCACAGGGCCGGCAGTATGTCATACTTCCTGAGGGAGGGCTGATACTTACCACATCCTGTCAGCTTGCAAACCAGCAGCAGTCTTGCACTTCCTGGTCCTCAGTCAGTGGACTCAGACTTTCTGTTTGCTGAAAGAACCCTAGAGCAGCTGGGATGTGCTTGTGCCCTCCTGGGTGAGCACTGTAACTCTGAGCCCACAGGCTCTTGCTCCTTCTGTCTCTGCAGATGCAGCTAGAAACGGAGAAAGAGAGAGTGTCCCTCCTGGAGACACTGCTGCAAACCCAGAAGGAGCTGGCAGATGCCAGCCAACAACTGGAACGGCTGAGGCAAGACATGAAGGTTCAGAAGTTAAGGGAGCAGGTATGAAAGGTGGGCTGGGGTGTGTGTTCCCCAATTCAGCAATGCAGAGTACTTTGGCACTTCTTATGCACAGGCCCTGAACTGTAGGTGCTGACACATGACAAGTTTGTAAATGTGGGGCCTGATAGTGTGACAAATGTGGTCTCTGCCCTCAGGGAACTTACATTTTGGTGGTAGAGATAAGTGACAAATGAGGAGCCATAAAATAAATGAGATGATCACAGATTGCACTAAGTGTTATATATATATATATATTTTTTATATATATATATATACATACATATATATATATTTTTATATATATATACATATATATATATATATATATATATTTTTTTTTTTTTTTTTTTTATTGGTACCGGGGATTGAACTCACAACCGCCTGCTTGCAAGGCAGGTGCTTATGCCGCTGAGCTAAATCCCCAGCCCCTACAGTTAAGTGTTATAAAGGAAAGAAATAGGATGGTGTAACTGAGAGAATTCAAGGTAAGATGGCCAGGGAAGACCTTGCAGAGAAGGGACATTTGAGCTGAGACTTGAAGGTTAAATTGAAGCCATCCTGCTGGGCATGGTAGCACATCTGTAATCCTAGCACTTGGGAGGCTGAGGCATGAGGATCACTGAGAGTACAAGGCCAGCCCAAACTGCTTGAGATAGGACCCCATCTCAAAAAAGACCAAAAAAAAGGCATCAGCTAGGAATGCTTCCAGCAGAGAATTTAGCTGTCATAGGGCCAGGACAGACTGAAAGAGGTTTGGGAAATTCACGGCCAAAAAGCAGGCATATGGCTTGGTACAAATGGAGAGATACTGGGTTCTGTCCTAGATCCCTGATCTCACAAATGAGTGTACAGCGGAAGTTAAATAAAAAGAGACAAATTGTATGATTTTTTAGGGCTCCAGGAGGGTCAAAACCCTTTAATTAAGCTCGAGGCTTCGAGGGTAAAGACAAAGGATTCTCTGGATCAGTCAGTCCGCTTATATTAGGATCAAGGACAAAGGGCGGAGAGACTGAGGAAAATGCAGGCAGTGAGCAGGAACATTTCAAGGACATCTCCAAGTCATGAATCAAGTCAATTTAGTAGCACTGTCTTATCATGAAGACATGGTAGAAGTGAGACTGTAGGAGTAATCTTCGCAGCTGCAGTCTCTACCTTGTTAATTGGGATTGGAGCCAGATTGTCTGCAGCTGTGACCTTATCTTGCCCTTTGAGGTATCTCTGGCATCACAGGCCACTACAGGCCTCAGCCAGGACCAGTGATTCATAGAGGTTCACTTACTATGAATCAACTACTGTCGCCAAGCAAGGGGCCTAGGATAGATTCACAGATAAACATAGAAAGCCAATTAGTAAAATTTAAATCCTGCTCAGAGCCACTTCATACTGGTCTCCAACAGAGAGGTAGCAGGAGTCTTTCCTCAGCCATAATAAAAGCTTGGATTTTGTTCTAAGGGCAGTGGAAAACTGTTGGGTGATATTTTAAAAGCAAGTGTAGGACATGATGATACGTATTTTTATTCATATGTGTATATATATATATTTTTTTGTGGATGCATACGACCACTGAGCTATATTGTTTTACTCATATCTGTCTATCTGTCTGTCTATTTATCTATCTATCTATCTGTCTGTCATCTTGGTTCATGAACTCAGTTCTCTCCACCATTCTGGTTGCAAGCCAACCAAACTGGATGAAAACCATATCAAATTTCTCTATTAGGTCAACATTGAACCTACCATTAAATTTGATTTGGTTCTTGTCCAACTCTGAGGCCAAAATCATGGAAGGAATCAAGTTTTTGAACTGAGGCACCACTGTTTATAACTTTAGCAGCCGAGTGGAGAACAGTGTGTTTGGGGTGAGAGGGCTGGCATCAGGTGGAAGGGGGCTATTCTGTAGTCCACTGACACATTGTTACAGACATGGACCTTAACCAAAAACTTGGGTAAGCCCATACACTTTATGAGGAGGGAAAGGGAATAGGAAGTGATGAGTTGAGGTGGAAACAACATGGGTTGCTAGCCTCTGCCACAGTTTTTGCCAACCCAATAGAAAAAATAGACCCAGCCCCCTTCAGGAGCTTTCCCATATTCACTGGTATCTTCTTACCTCGGCAGGAGACCACTGGGATGCTGCAGACCCAGCTCCAGGAGGCTCAGAGACAACTGAAGGAGACAACTCAGCAGCACAGAAATGACCTTACTGCCCTCCGAGAAGAGGGCAGCACCCTGCTGCAGGACAAGATAGATCTGCAGAACCAGGTCCCCACCTCGTTAGCACCACCACCTCCCTAAAGCCTGTCCTGGTACAGTGAGGTCTTCCCATTGCCATCCACAGGTTGCAGCCTTGCGGCCTGAGGTCGGCAGGGGAAAGTGTGCTGGAGAAAACACGGGCCCCTCCGAGTCCTAGGACAGTTCAGTTGCCCTGTGTATCCATGAGTTCCACTCCACAGATTAAAGTAACGACCAACTCAAAATACTTGGAAAGAATCGTATCTGCACTGAACATGTAGAGACTTCTTTCCTGTTCTTGTGCCCTAAATAATAGAACATAACAACTGTTTACATAGTAATTACATTGTATTAGGTATGATAAGTAATTTATTAACAATTTAAAGATTATAGGATGATGTGTATAGGTTATATGCAAATACTGTGCAATTTTATAGAAGGAACTTGAGCATTTGCAGACTTTGGTACTTAAGTAGGACTGGTTCCAGCATACCCCAGGACCACTGTAACCTCTTACTAGAGTGCACACATTGTATAGGTTTTCCATCTCAGAATCATATAGCAGATGATCGGAAAGTTTTGTTTTGTTTTGTTTTAAGCATAATCACTGTACCCATTGCTTTGCTTTGGGGTAGAGTTCGGTGTAGCCAGGATGTTTTTCTTATCTGCCCTTATACAGCATTTGTGAGATGACCTGTGGCCAGGCTGACTGGTATTGAGAGAGGGTGTTTAAGGAGAGTGGTTAGGGATGGATAGAACCTTCAGAATATTGGAGCAAGGCCACTAACTGGTGTACTTTGCAGGAGCCAAAAGCACCAGGCCAGAAGCCTCCTCCCATGGCTTCCCTGCCATCTGATCCTTATGTCCTTAATTTTCCAGGTGGAAGACCTAAAGTCTCAGCTGGTGGCCCAGGAGGATTCCCACAGATTGGTGGAGCAAGAGGTTCAGGAAAAGCTGAGAGAGGCCCAGGAATATAGCCGAATTCAGAAGGAGCTGGAGAGGGAGAAGGCCAGGTAGGCTAGAAAGCCCCTCTGGCTGAAATAATCACAGTGACATTGAAAGTTCTTTACTTGCTGGGCGTGGTGGCTCACGTGAGGTGGGAGGATTGTTGCGAGTTCCGAGACCAGCCTGGGCTACAAAGAGAGCTCAAGGCCAGCCTGAACTGCATAGCGAGACCCTGTCTCAAAAAAGAGAGACAAAAAAAAACAGAAAGTTCTTCACTCGGGTCACTTTGTCTTTCATGTCTTCAGCTCTAGGGTATATATGTAGCCATATTGGGTGTATATGTAGACAGGACCTGGTCCTGTCTTCAAAACTTACACTTCGGTCATTTAGTAAAGGTTTAGAGATTTAGAGAATACCCATTATGTCCCAGGCACTGAGCCAGAGTTGGGGATAACAGTAATGAACAACATAAAATGGCCTCTGTCTCAACA
Organism: Cavia porcellus; assembly: GCF_034190915.1. Taxonomy (NCBI): domain Eukaryota; kingdom Metazoa; phylum Chordata; class Mammalia; order Rodentia; family Caviidae; genus Cavia; species Cavia porcellus. Next base: position 25,845,614 of record NW_026947488.1, on the reverse strand, counting down.
GCATTTATAGTTTTTTTTTTTTTTTTTTTTTTTTTTTTTTTTTAATCGGTACCGGGATCGAACTCACGACTGCCTGCTTTCAAGGCAGGTGCTTATGCCGCTGAGCTAAACCCCCAGCCCCGCATTTATAGTTTTGTAGAGAAAACTTTAATCAAATAATTTTCCAGATTATGACACGTGATATGAAGGAAAGAAATGGTGCTGGTATGGAGATGAACAGAGAGACCTACTTTTTTGTTTGTGTTTGTTTGTTTTTTGAAGCAGGGCCTGGCTGTGTAGTTTAGGCTGACCTTGAACTTACTATGTAGCCCAGACTGGCCTCAAACGTGCAGCAATCCTCCTGCCTTAACCTCTGAAGTGCTGGGATTGAGGCATGTGCCCATCACACCCTGTAAGAGACCTACTTTGGAAAGTTGTTCCTCAGGGGTTGTATTTAAACTGAACACTAAAGGAAGAAACAGAGCAAAGAGGTGAAAGAGCATTATACAGCAGCAATAAAAGTCATGCTCTTGCTCAAAGGCCCTGAGGTACATGAAAGCTTACAGTGTTTAGTGAGACTCAGGATGTGTTGTAACTGGATTATGGCAAATGAGGCAAAAATGGAAAACTTCATACCACTTACAGTGTTGTGGGTAATGGCAAGGAGATTGTAGATTTTTATAGGAAACCACTGGAGAATTTCAAGGAGGGAAAGGAACTTGATTGATTGATTGATTATAATATTGGTGATTAAACCTAGTGCCTTTGAACAGAGCTATATTCTCAGCTCTTAATTTTCTACTTTGAGACAGTCTCACTAAATTGACTAGCCTTGGCTTGAACTTGCGATTCTCCTGTCTCAGCCTCCCAGAGTACTGGAATTCCAGACATTTCCTATCATGCTGGCACATAATCCAGTTTATGATATATTAGAAGAAATAGCTGGGCATGGTGGTACATGCCTGTAATCCCAGTACTTGGGAGGCTGAGGCAAAAGGATCACTGAGAGAGTTCAAGGCCAGCCTGGACTCAAAGGGGTGACATGGGGACAGTAATGGCTTAAAATATCAGAAGTAAAATAAAAAATTCAAAAAGGGGAGGAGCATGTATTCTCAGTGATACAAGAGTTTGAGAAGGGACAGATTCTTTGGTGATGACCCTCAAGGCAGAAGGACAACTCCAGGGTCTGACACAGGTGGGAACTACTATTGCATCAGGGTCCTTAGTGGGGAGGGAGGAGACAAGGGGTGTAGCAGAGATAGGATGAAGCGATACTACGCAGACATGGATTGGATGTGGGTGGGGCAGAGGGGAGCTCTGCTGGGTGATCCAAGTTTCTGTGTTGGGGCACAGTGTGGACAGGGGTGCCATTCACTGAGCTAGGGAATGTAGTAGGAGGCACAGAAGGAACATGAGATTTGTTATACTGACTTTGAAGTACTTGATAGAGGTATGTGGAGTTTGCCAGAGAACAATAAACACAAGTTGAAATGAAGCACTGTAAGGGCTGGGGATTTAGCTCAGCGGCATAAACGCCTTCCTTGTAAGCAGGCAGTCGTGAGTTCGATCCCTGGTACCGATAAAAAGGAAAAAGACAAAAAAAAAAAAGAAAGAAATGAAGCACTGTATGCCTGAAGTGAGCACTGAGTAGGTGCTCAGTAGGGGCAGGGTTTTTTTTGTTTTGTTTTGATACTGGGAATCGAGCTCAGTACCTTGTGCTTGCCAGGCAGGTGCTTGTGCCACTGAGCTGTATCCCTAGCCCATAGAGGGCAGTTTTATTGTGACACTCTAAACATCATTACTGCTTCTATTTTAATTCTTAATGCTATGATTAGCTCCAATGAAAATGCAGTTTCTCTCTCCCTGAGAGAATTGTCTAACCCTCTCACCCCTTTCCCTCTAGCCTGACTCAGTCACTGGTAGAAAAGGAACAGAGACTCCTTCTTTTGCAAGAAGCTGATTCTGTTCAACAGCAAGAGCTGAGTTCCCTGCGCCAGGACATGCAGGAGGCCCAGGAAGGGCAGAAGGAGCTCAGTGCCCAGGTACCTGCCACTATGGCCCTGAGCCCTCAGCAGTGGAAAGTCAGTCCTGGGCAGGGTTGGGGTTGGGGACCATGACTCAGAGATGAGAATAGGGAACGTGATGGCCTGGAACATGGGGCCCAGGTGGCCTGGTTCATCCAAGAGTGTGTTTGATGTGGTTGGCAAGGTGCTATTGGGGGAATAGAGCATCAACCAGATTAGGCAGGCGGCAGCAAGAAGATTCCAGGGCCTCAGTCTGCTCACAGTGGGCCCTTCAGCCTGGTCCAGAGGAGAGATCAACTGGGCTGGTGTGGGGGGCCACTAGAAATGGATAAGGGCACCAGTCTGCTAGTAGTCCGGAGCTTGCTGCCACTACTACTTCCTAGTTGTGTGAGCATTGGTTTCTTCATCCATAAACATGAGTGATAGTTCTTAGGCACAATGGTAATATGTAACTAGGATCAGGAACACAGTAAGTAAGTATGGTGACAGTCTTAGGCTCATTTCAGGGTTTTAGGACAGAGTTCTAATCAAAGCAGTAAGCTGTCATTTTGCTTGGTAAACCAGGTCAGAACCCATTAGTATGGGCCCAGGTGTCAGAGTAGAGGAATATTCATTTCAGAGCCCTCCCTACTTGCTAGAGAGCTGAGCATATTCAGATGCTCCCACATTGGGACCAGCTTTACAGAGGGGTTGAGTAGGGTCAGGCCTGGGAGGCCTGAGGTTTGGGAAGTCTAAGGAATCCTCTTCCTCCCTGATAGGTGGAATTACTGAGACAGGAGGTTAAGGAAAAGGAGACTGACTTTGTGGCCCAGGAAGCACAGCTGCTGGAGGAGCTAGAGGCCTTGCGGATCACAGAGCAGCAGCTGCGAGCTTCCTTGCGGGTCCAGGAGGCCAAGGCCACCCAACTACAGCTGCGACTGCGCAGCACAGAGAGCCAGCTGGAGGCACTGGCCGCTGAGCAACAGCCTGGAGCCCAGGCCCAGGCCCAGCTGGCCAGCCTGTACTCTGTTCTGCAGCAGGCCCTGGGGTCTGCCTGGGAGAAGAGGCCTGCGCTGATGGGTGGGGGAGACTCTGTCCCCTCCCTCTGGGGCCCTGAGTCAGGTGAGGCAGTCACCCAAGAGCTAAATCCTTTGGGCCTAAGCTAGGCCTCACTTAAGGAGGAAAGGAGGGGAGTGCATTTCCTCCTGCAGTATTGCATCAAGGTTAGGACCACAGGCTTTGGAATTAATTCTAGGTGTGTTTGAAACACGAGGGTTTCAGACCTAAGATCTAAGACTTAGGATAATGAATGGGGTCTTGAGGAACTCTGCAAACTGTAAACCCTGACCACAAGCCGGGTGTGGTGGCTCATGCCTGTAATCCCAGCACTTGGGAGGCTGACGCAGGAGGATTGTTGAGAGTTTGAGACCAGCCTGAGCTACAAAGTGAGCTCAAGGCCAGCCTGAACTGCATAGCGAGACCCTGTCTCAAAAAGACAGAGGAAAAAAAAAAAAAAGAGAGAGAGAGAAACCCTGACCACAGTATAGTTTTGTATAATTTTTACCTTCCACTTGCTAACCCTGTGTCCTTGGGCTAATTTCTCTGAGCTTGATATTTCTCGACTAAATGAGGATGTTAAAAGTACTTACTTCAGGATTTTCTAAGGAGTACATGTAAATAACTCAAATAGTTCATGGGATCATTTATGCCCACCATAGTGCCTGGCACATAGAAAAGCAGAAGGCATGTGATGACTGAATGGCTGCCTTTTGAGGATTGGAGGGACCAGTGGAAAGGCCAAGGAAGGGTATAGGGAAGAAGGGCTGTTTCTTTGCACAGTGGCAAGCAGATGAAGGTTTTCTCCTCATTTCTCCAGACCAAAATGGAGCTAGAAGCCTCTTTAAGAGAGGGCCCCTCCTGACGGCTCTCTCAGCTGAGGCTGTGGCTTCTGCCCTGCACAATCTTCACCAAGACCTGTGGAAGACACAGCAGGCCCGGGTATGTTGTTTGCCCTCCTTTCTTTTTTAAAAACAACCCACCTCTGCCTGAAAAGCCTGGCACACAGATTCATGAAGCTGTTTGAATTGTTTTCTTCTGAGATATCAAGATGGGATGAGTTTCCTTCTATCACTTACTACTAGCTACTGTGACTAAAGCATTCAGCTTTCCTGGACCTTACTCTCACTTTCAGAGGAGGAGGAGGAGAATACTGTCTGACCCACAGGTTTATCTTGAGGATAAATGGGTACTGTTTTGAGAAACTATAACCCCTGAATATAGTCTGGTTTTGTTTTGAATAATTTTTTTCTCAACCATGAATTCGGAAACCCAGCAAGTTGGGGATCACTGAGATTGCTTTTTATGCAGCATTTAAGACCTAAGACTAAAGATCCTACAAATCCCACCTCACTGTGAACCTGTCAGTCAATACAAATCGAGTGCCACCTGAATGCCAGCCACTCTCGCTTGGGGATATGCCCTCCAGAGATTCATACAGTGGGGGACTAAAATGCCTCTTTTCTCCCCCTCCGCAGTACTGGGAATTGAACCCAGGATCTTTGCACTGAGCCACATCCACAGCACTTTTTACTTTTCTTTTTTTTTTCTTTTAGACAGGGTCCCTTTTTACTTTTTGAGAAAGTATCTAAGTCACTAAGGTACTCAGGCTGAGCTGGAAATTTCAGCTTTTCTGTTTCAGTTTCCAAGAGTTCTGGGATTATAAGCATGAGCCATCATACCTGACTCCAAACTATATTCTGGGAGAAAGCAAAACCAATTGAACTGATTGGAGCAGGACCAGATGACAGGCTCTGAAACTGAGGAAGGGGCAGTCATTCTGGCTCAGGGAGGGGCGGAGGGAAGGAAGAAGACCCTGGGACTAAGCTTTGAAGTAGGCATTTGGGAGGGAAGAGGTGTGCCCCGGAACAGCACCATGAGCAGCTGTTTCCAGGCTCAAAGGTTAGAAGGGCTCTGTGGTCCCTTGCGGGAGCTGCACTCGAGTTCAGGGCTAAGAACTGAGCAGTCATCCTGGGAGTGGAGGGATGACAGACCACCCCAGAGGCTGAGAGGGAAGAGCGGGCTTGAGCCTGGCTGGGCCAGCTTTGTGGCGGACGGGGAACTCACCTGCCTTCCTTTCCCAGGATGACCTACAGAATCAGGCTCAGAAGATGGCACAACAGCTAACTGAGGCTGAGGCTGAGAAGACCCAGGTTCACTCAGAGTTGCAGGACCTAAAGAGACAGCTCTTCCAGAGCCAGGAAGGTGAGTCATAGGTGGGTGGGCAGGTTTAAAGGGAGGATAGGCAGGAAGCCTGGGACAGGCAGGAGCAGCCTAGCAGCTACTTTGTGTTGGTTAACCACAACTGTGAGATGGTATTTAAAGTGTCTTGCAGAGGAGATGAGCTCCTTAAGCTATTCTTCTGCTTTACTTAGCCTTTGAGGGCCATCCTGCCAAAAGGAATTTGAGGAAAAATTTGATAAACTGAGATAAGGCTATCGCCAAAAGATAGCTTCCTTTTTCTGTCTCTCTGGGAGATGAAAAAAAAAAACAAAACATAGCACTTGGGAGGCTGAGGCGGACCACCTCAAATTCAAGGCCAGCCTGAACTACATAGTAGACCCTATCAAAATTTTTTTAAAAATGGCTAGGTGTGGTAGTGTCTGTAATCCCAGCACTGTAAATTTGAGATGAGCCTAAACTTCATAGCAAGATCCTGACTAAAAACTAACAAAAACAAAAAAAACCAAGTCTTTCTGTCATTTATCTTTGCTGCTTGTTTTTATCGTTTTGAACTATGTACTCAAGATTAGCCTGGGATAGTGCTTACTTGGGAGGCAGCTAGGAATCTGCACCTTGGCCAGGAGCTGGAAAGAGTGGGGACCACTTGGAAAGGAAAGGAGAGGGAAGGGTCTTAAGGTTCAAGTTTATGCTGTGGGTGAAAAGAGGGAAACTTGGGGAATATCTCTAAGCCTTTTTGAGACTATTTGGTCTCTCTGAGGCCCGGACAATTAGATCTAGATTCTGAGGAATCTTGCAGCAATGAGGGACAGGCAGCAGAGCCACCAGAGTCTCTAAGAACCTCTATAAAATCACATCACCAGGGGATGGGAAGGGACCTCTGATACTGGCTGGCTTAACCTGTCTGAACTCCAGCCTTGAGTGAGAAGGCTGAGGAGAGTTAGTGTAATTAACATGCAGTGCTGGGGCTAGCAGCAGACACAGACATGAGTCTGGAAGCAGCAAGGAGCCTAGGCATACCGGAGCAACTGGCAGATGGGCGATGACTTTGAATGCTGGGAGTAATTCTCTCCCATTGGCCTTCTTCCCTTTTGATTTTCTTTCCCATCCTCCATCTATCTCTACATGTCTTATGTTCTCCTATCCCTTGCCTTGAGCCTGACTCCACTACCTCTGTTCTTCCCAAAGAGAAATCCAAGTGGGAAGAAAAACAGAACTCCCTAGAATCTGAGCTGATGGAAATTCATGAAACCGTGGCATCCTTACAGAGTCACCTTCGGCAAGCAGAGCTTCAAAGAATGGAAGCCCAGGTAACATGGTACTGGTTTGGGGTAAGGTGGGAGAGTAGCCTCAGGAGCCACCGTTTGGGACCCCAGACTCTGGCTTCAAGATCCTCCTTGGCTTGTGGTCACATGCACAAGGTTTAGTTTTTTTGACTATCCCAATGTCTCTCAGAACCATTAAAGTTATAGAAATCCTCCAATTACTCTCTATGATTTGAGATTTGGATTTTTGTCCCTTACCCTGAAGGACTAGAGTCTGGGATTGCTCATTTGTACCAAGCCATTTCCTCTTGGTACAGAGTCCCCAGAGGTGCAGGACACTTTTTTAATAGGATTAGCTTAAGTGGAACATGTCACTTATTTTGCCCAAGTCCCTGCCACAGCTAATGCCACAAAATAAAGAAGCATTAGGCCAATACTGGAGCGAGGCATTGGAGAAGTCACGTTGTCTATGGTGGCTTTGGCTCTTATTTTCCAGAATGAGCGAGAGTTGCTTCAGGCAGCAAAGGAGAACCTGGAAGCCCAGGTGGAGCATTTGCAAGCAAGTGTTACGGAAGCCAGGGCTCAGGCAAGTGCTGCCGGGGTCCTTGAAGAAGATCTGCGAACAGCTCGCTCAGCACTGAAACTGAAAAACGAAGAGGTAGAGAGTGAACGAGAGAGAGCCCAGGCTCTGCAAGAGCAAGGTGAGCTGAAAGTAGCCCAAGGGAAGGCTTTACAGGAGAATTTGGCTCTGCTGGCGCACACGCTATCTGAAAGAGAAGCAGAAGTGAAGACTTTGCAGGGAGAAATCCAGGAACTGGAGAAGCAGCGGGAAATGCAGAAGGCAGCTTTGGAACTGTTGTCTTTGGACCTGAAAAAGAGGAATCAGGAGGTGGATCTGCAGCAAGAACAGATTCAGGAGCTAGAAAAGTGTAGGTCTGTCTTAGAGCACCTGCCCATGGCAGTCCAGGAGCGAGAGCAGAAGCTGACTGTGCAGAAGGAGCAGATCAAAGAGCTGGAAAAGGATCGGGAGACCCAGAGGAATGTCTTGGAACGTCAGCTTCTGGAGCTAGAGGAGAAAGCACAAGTAATTGAATCCCAGAGAGGACAGATTCAGGATCTGAAAAAACAGTTGGTAACTCTAGAATGCCTGGCCCTGGAATTGCAGGAAAGCCATCACAGAGTAGAGAGCCAGCAGAAGGTGATTGAGGAGCTGGAGGGCCAGCGGGAAATGCAGAGGGTGGCTCTGACCCATCTCACACTGGACCTGGAAGAAAAGAGCCAGGAGCTGCAGGCACAAAGCAGCCAGATCCATGAGCTGGAGAGCCACAGCACCCTTCTGACAAGAGAGCTACAGGAAAGGGACCAGGAGGTAAAGTCCCAGCGTCAGCAGATGGAGGAGCTGCAGAGACAGAAAGAGCATCTGATTCAAGACCTCGAGAGAAGGGGTCAGGAGCTCCTGCTGCACAGAGAGAGGATTCAGGTCCTGGAAGACCAGAGGACACGACAGACCAAGATCCTAGAGGAAGACCTGGAACAGATCAAGCAGTCCTTAAGAGAGCGCGGCCGGGAGCTGACCTCTCAGAGGCAGCTGATGCAGGAGCGGACAGAGGAGGGGAAGAGCCCTAGTAAAGCACAGCGCGGGAACCTGGAGCACATGAAGCTGATCCTGAGGGATAAAGAGAAGGAGGTGGAGTGCCAGCAGGAGCACATCCAGGTACTTGAGGAGCAAAAGGACCAGCTGGAGCAGCAGCTCCAGGGCCTGCACAGGAAGGTGGGTGAGACCAATCTGCTCCTGACCCAGAGAGAGCAGGAGATGGTGACTCTGCAGCAGCACCTGCAGGAAGCCAAGGAAGAGGGGGAGCTGAAAGAGCAGTTGCTTCAGAGTCAGCTGGAAGAGGCCCAGGGAGCCCTGGCCCAGAGGAACCAGGAACTTGAGGTCCTGCAACAACAACAACAGCAGGCCCAAGCCCAGGAGAAGGGCGAGAAGGAGAAGGCCAGTGCACTCCAGGCAGCTCTGGAACAGGCCCATGAGATGTTAAAGGAGCACCAAGAGGAGCTGGAGGAACACAGGGAGCACGTGCAAAGGCTCCAGGAAGAGCTCACAGTGGAGAGACGACAGGTACAGGCCCTAGAGGAGGTTTTGGGAGACCTAAGGGCTGAGTCTCAGGAACAAGAGAAGGCTCTGCTGGCTCTTCAGCAGACGTGTGCTGAGCAAGCACAGGAGCATGAGGCAGAAGCAAGGGCCCTAAAGGATAGCTGGCTGCAGACAAAAGCCACACTCAAGGAACAGGACCAAGAGCTGGAGGCTCTGCGGGCAGAAAGGCAGTCCTTCAGGCATCAGGAGTCAGCTCTGCAAGAGGCCCTCAGCAAGGCCCAGGTTGCACTGCAAGAGAAAGAACAGTGCCTTCTTGAGCAAGCAGAGCTCAGCCGTAGACTGGAGGCAGATACTGCCACCTTGCAGGCTGCCCTGGATGCCTGCCAGGCACATGCCCAACAGCTAGATGAGTCCTTGAGGATGCGGGAAGGTGAGATCCAGCAGCAGGATCTCCGACACCAGGAGGATGTGCAACAGCTCCGACAGGCACTTACCCAAAAGGATGAAGAACTGAAGCATCATCAGGAACAGGGGCAGCTGCTGGAGAAGTGTCTGGCCCAGAGGGGCCAAGAGAAGCAGAGTCTGGAGCAAGGAAAAGAAGAGGTGAGGAACCTCCGTGAGAGCCTAAGAGAGCTACAGCTGACTCTAGCTCGAAAGGAAGAAGAGATTTTGGAGCTGAGAGCGGCCCAGCAAAAGAACTCGGAGGCCTCTCCCCGCAGCCGCAAAGCCTCCCCGGTGGAGGAGGAACCATCTCCAAAATTGAGTTGGGACTTGGAGCGACTGCAGGTAGCCCTGAGGCAGACGGAGGCCAGGGAGATTGAGTGGAGGGAGAAGGCCCAAGACTTGGCGCTGTCCCTGGCTCAGAGCAAGGCCAGTGTCCACAGTCTGCAGGAGGTAACCAGGCTGCTGCAATCTTCTGTGTTACAGCGGGACTCAGAACAGCAAAGGCTGCAGGTGAGTCACTCCAGGGGAGTAAGGGCTGGAGACCAATCAGGCTGACCTCAGAGGCTGCCTTTCACTCCAGGCCTTGTGGCACTCAGAGGATGTAAGAAAGCTGATATCATGAGCACCCAACATGAGCAAAGCTCAGCCTATATACAGTGCTGATCAGCAAGCCAACCCTATCTCTACCCTTGGAGCTAGTCTAAGCAACTATGTGCAGACAGTCAGTGCCCAATAGAGAAGCATCAGGTAGATCCATGCATGCTGGAAGGATACCCAGCCTCTCCTGGGGGTGAGTCCCAAAAGCTTCCTGGTAAAAGTGGGGTTGAAGGTTAGATCTGAAGAGACCAGTTAGGAAGTAGCCAAGTACAGTTTGGGGCAGAGCTTTCTGAGGAAGAGGAAGAATAGGGACAGAGAGTGTACAGAGTGTCTGTGTAGGAGACACAGGGTGGCTAGGGCACAGAGGGTAGCTGGAAAGAAAAAACAGGACGACAGAGATCACAGCATTCATAGCTCATAAGTCACCCTAAGACCTCTATCTCTAGCAGGAAAGTTTGGGGTGAGGAAGTGACATGATCAGAGACAGTTTTAAAAGATCACTCAGGCCACCATATGGAGCAGCAGTAGACCGGGGGATGCCAGTCGGGAGAATCTAATAGAAAACCTGAGGAGAGGTGGAAACCGAAGATGGCGTAGATCTGAGCGGTTCATAGTACTCCTAGCTGTTGATTAACTAATAGATGGGAGGAATAAAGAAAGTGCAAACAGTTACAGACAACGTGGAGAGAAGAAAAGCAGGCGGGGAGGGAAAAGGGTAGAATGAAGAGTTCAGTTTGGAAATGGAGCAAGGCACCTGTGGTTATGATCGGGGCAAAAGATCCAGCAGCAGCTTAGGGAAGGGACCTGACGTTGAAGGATAAGACTGGCCAGGGTTAGAAACTTGGGCATCAGCAGCAGTTAGGAATATGTGGCTCTGGTAGGTAGGATATTGAGCACGGATTGGGGTTCGGGATAGGACAATAGGGCATAACATTTAACCTCAGGTCAAGGACCATGCCTTAGTCCTTTGCAACCCCAGCACTGGGCACAGGACCTACATAGAGTAGACAGTCAGGAAAGCCAGGCTGACCACTGCGTGTGGTTTTTCTTTTGCCAAGAAAAACTTAGTCCATTTTTCCAGGCACATCCTGGTCCCTTGGCTGAGCCCACAGAACCCCTGCTATATCCCAGACACAGAACCCCCAAGGGACTTGCCTTCTGGAACCTTACACAGCTCTGCTCTTGTTAAAAGACAGTGTGTAGGGAAGAAATTATGTTTATGGACTGTGGGTTCAAGCTCCTGGGTTGGAGTACAGTTCTGTAGTTTTATTAGCTACATGACCCTGGCTCTGACCCTTGGCACTCTCATTGATTCGATCCAGAATGATAGTTCTTAGGAAGAAAGCAATCAGTGAACTCCTTTCCTCTTCCAGGCCATTGGCACAGGCACAGCAAAAGAAAGGCACGTAACTGGGCAGGAGGGCACTTCTTGGCCGTGCTCTTAAGATACTGAGCAGTGTTCACTTAATAATGAAATCTGGGTCAGGATTACTTTACCCATCTCCCACGCCCATCGCTTAAAGGCATGTTTTTGATCCAGCCCTTCACTGTGGTGCCATCTAAATGCCAGGCACTGTGACCTCACTTTCTACCACCATTCTGAAAAGAAGAACTGCTAACATACTCATTTTGTAGTTGACATGGTAGTCAGAGAGGTTAATTTGTCTGAAAGCATACGCCTGGTAGTTGCCTAAGGCAAGTTAGATCTAATAGTCTGACTCAAGAGCTTGGGGTAGTTTGGTATATTTGGGTGGTGGTGGAAGGCGGGGTACTGGGTACTGAATCCAAAGCCTGTGCTGAGCTACATCCCTAAGCCTGTTTGTTTTGGAGACAGTTCAGGCTGCCTTGAACTCGCTTTGTAGCAGCTGGCCTCGGACTCCCATCCTTCTGCCTCAGGCTTGGTTTTTTGTTTATTTTGTTTTGGTATGAGGAATTGAACTCAGGACTTGGCAGCTTGCCAGGCAAGCACTTATGCCACTGAGCTATAGCCCTGGTCTTGTTTGTTTTTTAAGACAGAGTATCACTATAATTCAGACTGGCCTTGAACTCACTATGTAGCCCAGGCTGGGCTCAAACTCACCATAATTCTCCTGCCCCAACCTCACAAGTGCTGGAATTACAGGCCTGTGCCATCACAGCTAGCTGCTTTTTGTTTGGTTTTGTTTTGCTTTTTATTTGTTTGTTTGTTTTGAGACAGAGTTTCACTATGCAGTTCAAGCTAATTTTGAACCTATTTTGTAGCCCAGGCTGGCCTGAGACTCATGGTTCATGGTGATCCCTCCTATATCAGCCCTGAGTGCTGGGTCACCACACCCAGCCTTTATTTTCTTTTTTATTCCTTTTTTTTTTTTTTTTTTTTTTTTTTGTCTTTTTGAGACAGGGTCTTGCTATGCAGTTCAGGCTGGCCTTGAGCTCACCTTGTAGCCCAGGCTGGGCTCAAACTCACAATGGTCTTCCTACCTATCATTTTCATTTTGGAGACACAGTCTCACTAACTTGCTGAATTGCTCAGGCTAAACTGAAGCTTGTGATCCTCCTGCCTCAGCCTCCCAGAGTGTTGGAAGTTCAGGTGTACACTGGTGCTGAGTTTAGTCTTTTGACCACTCAGTTCATCCTTCCAAGATAGCTTCCGTCACACTGTGAACTTGTTTCCTTCCATCCATCATCCTTCTTGACTATTATTGTTTTAAGAAACAAAGGGTGACTAGCAATAACTAACATTCAATTTCCTTATTCATCTAATGGGATTTAACCCCATGACCTTGACCCTTGTCTCTTAGAGCATGCAACCATTTTGCAAATGAGGAGTTTGGGTTTGGAACTAGCTTTCTGGTTTGGAAGGAGCTTAAATTTTGACCCAAGTCTTATGGCAAGTAAGTGGTGACTGGTGACATAGTGCCCAGCTCAGTGAGACTCGAGTCTTTGCTCTTTCCAGAACACAGCAGAGGCCCAGGGTTGTCTCATGGCCTCAGGTGAGATTAAGGTGGGCTGAAGGCTCAGTGCAGGCTGACCGTGAATCTTGCTCCTTGGGAGGGTCCCTTTCTGCTCTTTTGTCTTATCCATCTGGAAAATCAATGTCCTACACTAGAATAGCTCAGAGGCTACACAAAAACTTAAGATTATACCCTGACTAGGAAATAGTATTTATGAGGTTGAGTGGAGGGGTTGCATCTGTATATGAGGTTAGTGTGACCTGATTTTGTTTCATCCCAGGAGGAGCTGGAGCTCACCAAACAGGCACTGGAGAAGGAACAGCTCCGTAGCCTGTGCCCAACCAGCAGAGCAGGGCAGAGTGCGCAGCCTGGAGAGGTGAGCTGGAAACTAGTAAGCACCAATGACCCCAGGGGGTGCCTCCCTTGGGAATTGGGTCTCCAAATCCTAGACCTGTGCATTGGTCCCTTCGCCTTCCACCTGTTTCCCATCCGTCAGGTGAGATTCTCAGTTCTTCCTCACACAGGTCTCAGAAGTAGAGGTCGAGCCTAATCCTGGGATAGAAGAGAAGCAGCTATGGGGACAAAGGCTAGAACACCTGCAGCAAGCTGTAGCCTGGCTGGAGATTGACCGGAGCAGGCTGCAGCACCACAACATGCAGCTCCGGAGCACCCTGGAGCAGGTCAGTAGTGTCTGCTCCCTCAGCTCCTGCCCCTGCAGTTTGTATCTCCCCTTCTCTTGCAAGCTGCAATTCCAACTGCTGCCTGCTGCTAGCTTGCTTGCTTTCTGCTATACGGGGAATTGAACCCTGGGCAAGTCCTGTACCACTGAGCTACATTCCCAACCCCCACTACCTGTTTCTGAAATAAAATTTGATTGGAATACAGCCATGCATTGTCTGTGATGCTTGCTCACTATGACAGAGAAGCTGAATAGTGATAGAGCTGGAATGGCCCGCAGAGCTTAAAGCTCTATAGAAAAAGTTTGCTGACCCTTGCTCCCAAGACCCACAAGGTGGCCCATCTCCTGTGCTATGCCCTCCCTGTCCCAAGTCTTGCTTCCCTTCACTCCTGACCCTTGGCCCAGCCTGTACATTTGCACTGGCTACACTAAGATGTGTTTGTCACTTGCCTCTTGGCAGGTGGAGCGAGAGCGGAGGAAGCTGAAGAGGGAGTCCATGCGCAGGTCCCAAGCAGGGGCCCTGGAAGTCAGCGAAGCCATGGCCTTGTCACCCACACAGCAGGTAAACCTTTTCTCCCCACCCACACTCCAGCCCACTGTCTTGCACATCCCAGGCCAGCGTTAGACAGTGAGACAGCCACCCCAACCAAGCCAGAGAGGCCCTCCCTTACTGGAGGTCACCCTGCTCAGCACAGCTCAGGCTGGCCTTGTCCTGAGAAGGAGGCCCAAGGGCAGTGAGTGGACTGGAGGCAAGGCTGGCAGCCCCATGTTCTGAGGATCTCCCAGGCCCAAACTCACCCAGGGGCAGGCCTCACCAGGCTCTGGACAGAATCCCTGGCATATAGGTTGTCATGTGTTTGCTGCTCTTAACGTGCCTAGGAGCTTGATCGTGGCTTTGCAGATTTCTCAGACCTTCTTATGGTACTAAATTTGCAAGATTGCAATTCATAGTATTTCCGGGGAACAGAGTTCCTTTTCCAAATAAGGAAGACACCCCTATACTGTCAGCTCTTTCAACTGAGAAATGTTTACCAATAGACCCAGCTATGTAGCCTTGCAGCTTCTGATAACTGAGTATTTCCAGCTCTCCATCCTCTTCCTTTAATGAAGCTTCCCAAGAGCAGGCACCTTGTCTTTCCTCCCCTCTCCATATTCAGCTCACAGTCTAGGGTTGGCACAAAGCAGGTATGTGGCCTTCTTCCATTACATGTAAAAGTACCTCAGAGAACCAGATGCCATCCAGGTCTTCTGGATGTTCAGCATCAGATCTCCACAATGTCACCCATTATGCTGTTGTGGGCCTCCTGGGCCTCTCCTTGCCCTGAGAGCAGGCCCTATAAAGATTCAGTCTGAGTTCAGGCACATATGCCCTGCAGCCTTTGCCCAGACCCCCAGGACTGTGATGAGACAGCTGAAGGATGCTGCAGTGTCCCCTGAGTATGACTGCCCTTTCCAACAAGTTTGGTATTTGTCTTCCTTAGGATGGACGAGGAGAACAGAGGGCCTTCTCAGACACCAAGCATATGGTTGAACTGCAGAAAGAGGTAAGCTCTGTAAGGACTTGTTTTCCAAGCCCCGTTCCCTCCCTTGCACTCAGACTTCAGGCTCTGCTATGTGCTTGACCCTTTGTCCACCTCCTGCGGGGAGAGGGTGAGTACTTCCAGCCTTCAGAGCCCTTCAGTCTCCACAGGAGGCAAGAAGGGCTGCAGTCCCAGCTCTTCCTGGAGTGTAGCTACAGCAGGAGTGGGCAGGAAACATGATCCAGGCTGACCTCCAGATTCCAGCTTAGGAAGGGAAAGGAAGAGGCAGACAGTGTTCTAGGATGGTCTACAGTAAGCAGAACCATCCTGGCCTCCTGTGCCCACAGCTGTACCCTTGAAGGCAGGCCTGTCACCTGCCAGCAGACAGAGAAGTCTACACATTGCTCATGCCAAGTTGCCACGTTAGGGAAACTGTGTCTAGTGCCTTCTTACCTTGCCTTCTCACCTCAAGTATTTCTCTTTCTCAATGCCCAGGAGTAGTAAGAAAGGTGGAATTTTGATTTCTGAGCCTGCTTCAGAAATCGTTAGTCACTATAGGCAGAGCCTGACTCTACCTAGACTCCACTGCTACTTTGAATTCTGTTTAGATCTTACAAAGCTGTTCTAGGCATGGCCCTGACAGGATGAGCAAGAGAGGCCCCGGACATGGGTTTAGGTCAGAGATCTGTACCCTAGGTGCCTGTTGCCTCCCCCTAGTCCTAGACTGACCTTAGGCCCCAGCAGCTTCCTTCCTGCTCATTTCACTATACCCATCTGGAAAATGGGAAGGTTAGTGAGTCTCACCCTGCTGCACATGAGAAACACCTAGGGAGCTTTGACAAGATACTCACACCCAAGCCTCACTCTAATCTTTTTAAGTCAAAGTATTTTTTAAAACCTTGCCAAAGGAGCATGATAGAACTTCCTACAGTGATTAAAATGTTCCATATCATGGCTGAAATAGAGGTTATACATGGATATATATCCATTCTTCAACTCATCAAAACACGCTTAAAACCTGGGCAGTTTACTGCATAAAACTGATCCTTTAATAAAACTGACAGACAGGTTTGTTGTTTTGAAGCTCTCTTGTGTCCCCTGTGGAGCCAGGGTTCTAAATCACTGAATTCTCTTGAGTCCTCAAGGTTCTTTTCCCACCCCACCTCCAACCTGATTCTGAGGTTTGTATATGTGGTAAAGTTCATTCCAAGGTTTGGCAAGAGCCATGGGAGCAAATTGCTGGGACAGCTTTGGGACATCGACTGCTCTTTGTCTTGTTTTACCTGCCCCACAGGTGGCCCTGCTGCGGGCCCAGCTGGCCTTGGAGCGAAAGCAGAGGCAAGACTACATTGCTCGCTCAGTGCAGACCAGCCGGGAGCTAGCAGGCCTGCACCACAGCCTGTCCCACTCCCTGCTCAAGGTGGCCCAGGCCCCCGAGGCCACTGTCCTTGAGGCTGAGACTCGAAAATTGGATGAGTCCCTGACTCAAAGTCTGACATCCCCAGGACCAATCCTGCTGCACCGCAGCCCCAGCACCACCCAAGCTACGCCCAGGTAGCAGCTACAGCCAGCCAGCTACAGGCTGGCAGGATCCAGGCAAGCCTGCTACCACACAGAGAAATGCATGACTAGAGAGGAGGTCGTGGCCCCTCCACACAGTGACAGGTTTGTCAAAGGAAAGGTCCAGCTCAATTAGCCTACCTGGGCTCCCAGATCAGCTGGCATTCCCAAGAAGAGGACAGAAACCTGCACGACAGGAGAGGGCCCCAGCTCACGTGAGAATGAGGCGCATCACATCACATCATCAAGGAGCACCTAGCACTGGCCAAGGGTGGCTATTGTGCCACAGCCTGATGAAACCCTGCAGTCTGTACTAGGGTGGGAGGCTTCAGCGACCCCAACAGTATGTGAATGTCCTCATCCAAGCTGTTAGCACCTGATGAAATAGATGCCGAGAAATTCATTGCCATCCTGTTGGGAATTTATTGTCCCAGCTCATCTTCCTCATGTCCCCCCTTCAACAATAAACCCAGGCTTTTTGTATTAGTCCTCTGCCATTGTCTTGTTTTGCTAGTGGGCTGCACATCAAGGGGATTAAAAAGGAATTTGCCGATTCCCATCAGGTGACATGAACTTACTAACATGTCATGCTCTCTGATCAGAGGTTTCACAGACAAGACAAAGTTCCTGTCCACAAAAAGCATGAAGTCCACTTGATAAGAGCAGACTAACAAGCCAGGTATGGCAGTGCACACTTAGCTTGGAAGGCTAAGGTGGGAGAATCACTGTGAGTTTGAGGCTGGCCTGGCCTACATAGTGATTTTAAGACCAGCCTGCAATGTATAGTGAGATTTCATCTCAAAAAACCAGAAGAAGAAAAACAGACACACTCATTAACAAATCAGAGACAAGTTGGGCATGGTGGCACATTCCTCTAATGCCAGCATTTGGGAGGCTGAGGCAAGAGGATTGCTGTTAGTTTGAGGCCAGCCTGGACTGCATAGTGAGTTCAAGACCAGTGTAAACTACATAGTGAGACCCTGTCTCCAAAAAAGCAAGTCAGGCCCAGAGATACAGCTCAGTGGCACAAGCACCTGCCTGGTAAATATAAGGTCCTGAGTTCAATTCCCAGCACCAAAAAAAAAGTCAGATGGTTCTGTGTACTGACTAGTGCTGTGGCAAGCCCACACACTAAGGAAAGGATACATGAATAGACCCTTGAAGGATGGGAGGAGTTGGGGGGTGCTGCTGGTGAGATGTCTGGCTGTGGCAGTGGGTGGGGGTCACAGCTGGGGCACAGACTATGAAGGCCTCTAGCTCACTGACATGTGGAACCACCAAACGTTCTTGACTTAAATTCTAAGTCCCCCTTTTAGGTTTTTCTTCTCTTTTTGCAAAAAAAGTTGTAAGTCCCCGAAACACTGAGTTCATCTTTGGCTTAGGTAGAAGCTCTCTCTAGCCCTATTCCCCTTGACTCATCTTTGTCTGTGCAGATGTCCTCAAGATGTCCCTTCCTCAGTGTATCAGCTATGATTGTATGAAGCCAGTCAGGAGGATGAGCTGTGACAGAATTGTCACAGGCTGGCCCTGGTGGACAGTGGACTGAGACCTAAGGCCTAAGACCCTTGTTGCAAAACTTTAAAGCCTAAGAAAACAGATCTGCCTTCCTATCTCATTGGAACTCAGTCCTCATGCACCCTAGGCAAGCTCTCTGCCCTAAGCTACACCCCTAGACCCTGGCAGGCTCTCTTGCCAGTGTTACTATGGTGGGACGAAGGCCCCGCTCCAGTTCTTTCAGCGAGCTGCCTATGATTTGTGCCTCTGAGCCACAAGCACACCACGTGCAGCCCAAAAACCTTTGCTCTCTGCTTCCCGACATGGGACTACCAACACCTAGAGGGCAATAAAGCTGCCTGGCACCAGTGTAACACCAGAGGAGAAGCTGGTGGTGCTGGCTGCAGGGGATGAAGACTGCACCATCACAGGCTTCAGGGTGACAGCAAGATCAGCTTTACCCCGAGAAGCCAAGAGCTGCCTGCTCCAGACCTGGGGCTCTTCCAGTCTTTAGCCCAGTGTTATCTACGGCAGGTCGGGAGGCATCAGGATACCAGCAGTGGGTGGATGCTTTCATCCAGGCTGTGAACACTGGGTGCACTGAGTGCACAGAGATCAGGAAGGCACTGAGGCTCACAGCCTAGCGCAGCTACTCATCTCGTCCTCTCACCTCCCCTGAACACAGCGTGGTGCCTGTGGACGGTTAACCCATGTTCCAAATACAGGAGATTCCTCAGTTCCCACCTCAGCACGGGACTGGCCTAGGCTGGTGTGAGGATCTGGCTGTGGCCTGGAATCAGATGAAGAAGTCCTTGCTCGCTCAGCTGGAATTTAGGTTGTGGGTCTGGTGCCTAGAGAAAAGCACACTGAGTACTGATCACTCACCCTGAAGCCCCAGTACCCTGGAGGTGCTGGACTCCATTAGAGAGGAAACCAAGCAGAGGGAAGGGGAAAGAGAAGATGCAGCCCAGAACTCAGGACTGAGCCTCCACAAGCTCTGGAGACAGGGTGGCCGGGTCCAGCAGGACAAGGTCTACCTGAAGTGCTCAAGAAACTAGTGGGACTCTCAGGTGGTGGAGGCAGGGCTTCACAGCTGTGGAGCCAACTGTTTTCACAGCTGCAGGGCTGGGGCCTGCAGCAGGGCTGCCAGGAGTGTCTGCGTGGGTGGGGCGGTAACCCATGGGCAAGAGAAGTCCTCTTGTTAGTTTGGGATTGGGACAGATGACATTTTCTGCCATAAAACTTCATGTCTGCCTCCTCGTGAGCCACCCTGAAGCATAGTGACAAAGGTGCTGTGGGCAGGGGTGGGGACGAGGAAGCAGGGGCTGCCCATGTGTTCCCAGTAGTGAACCACTGTTGCAGAATTTCAAAGAAACTGGAGGGACCAGGAGGGATTTTTCAGGAAGACTTGACTTTACTGGTGCACAGTCTCAGCCACTAGAAATGCTCAAAACTAAGCAGGGTCCCAGATCAACGAGAAGTCCCCTTTTATGCAATTTATGACATCAAACAAAACCCAGGTTAGTTATTCAGCCCAGCAGCTAACTCTGTCTGTGCACCTCAGATGTTAGGACACTGTGAAGCTTGTTTATAACCCACTTTATTAGTTTTATCCTTGCTGGTACCCCATCTTGTTCCTCTAAGGGAGGCTATTCTCATGAGACAACTGCCTGATGCGTGTCCCTTGTCAGTGAGAAGAGCACAGAACCTGGTCTCTATTCAGACGCTAAGTCTCTATTCCTGAGGGAGGGGCTGACCAGGAGTTGCTGGCCTGAGCTGGGAAGATTTTACAGAGGGACAGAAAGTTTAGGTATCTCTCCGAGTTCTGTTTTAATGCCTCATAACCTAGAGTACAGAGGTAGAGGCTCAATTCTTCCTACCACACTTAGAAAGCAGGCAGAAGAGGAGGAATGACAAAAACACACGGGCTCAAGGCTGAGGACCCTTGCATTGCCTCTGCCTTCCCCGACCAGATGCTGATGGAGGTGAAGATGTGAGGTGAGGCCCCCCTGGACCGGGCTCTCACCCTGCTCATTTCCATCAGGAGCCCAGTCACGGACGAGGCCTCTTTTTTTTCTTAGGCTTTTGCTGCTAATGCCACCTGCACTTTAGATACCTTTGTAGGGCCTTAAGTTTGGTTCAGCAGGGAGGCTTGAAGGTAAGATGTGGGCCAGGACTCAGAGGAGAGATGTCTGCAGGGCCATCTGAGATGTGTCTATCTGAGAGTTTGTAGGTGTGCTTTACTCCCAGGATGTAGCTATTTGTTTGGAGGCTAGAAAGGGACAAGAATTATTGTCCAAATTTGGCTCATTCTTTATCAGATTTTGTTGGTACTTTTTTGTTTGTTTGCTTGTCTTTTTGAGACAGGGTCTCCCTATGCAGTTCAGGATGGGCTTGAGCTCACTTTGTAGCCCAGGATGATCTTGAATTTGTAGTGATCCTCCTGCCTCAGCCTCAAAAGTGCTAGGATTGCAGGCATGCAGCACCATGCCCAGATACATTTTAGATCACATTTATTATAGAGAATTTGTACCTATACATGATTTCCTTGTTTTTCCCCATTGGCCTACCCTCCCTTCAACCCCTCACCCTCCCCATTTACAAAGGCTTTGTTTTAATATTTTTCTTCTTTTCTCATTTATTTTTAACTTTTCCCTTCTTTCATTTCCCACTCCCCTCATCCTTGTTCCCCTCCCCATTTGAACATTTTCTTCCTATTTCACAATACCTACTATACATTTTGGTTCTCATTTACATTTTCAGTTTCTCACACTAGAGAAACAATGTGGTATTTACATGTGTGTGCCTGATTTATTTCACTTATGAGTATGGTCTCAAGGTGCATCCATTGTCCTAGAAATGTCTCTAGTGAAATTTGGTTCTTTCTTAATTACTACTACTTGTTGCAGGGGGGAACAGAGAAGACTTTTGTTCAGCACCAGGCTGATTATCCGCACGCTGCACTAAGTTGGTTTCCTGTCAAGGCATCTCCTATACCTCCCTCCGCCTGTCCCAGCCCTCAGGTCAGATCCCAGAGGCTGAGTAGTCTCATGCTCCTGACTGACCTGCAGCCTAGTTTGGGCCTCGTCACCAGGTCACATTGTGAGTGCCTGCGCTTAGGCTTTGCTGTAAGACAGCCTTCGCCTAGCACTCAGCCAGGGCCCAGACGCTGAGAGAGGGCTTGGTAGTCAAGTGGAAAGGCAATGACAAGAATGGCAAAGGGTGAGAAGCCGGGCCGAGGCCATAATGCATCTCCCTGGGAAGGGCATCGTCTATTCCCAGCCAGGGTGGGGAAAAACAACTCTTAATCTTGTTTGAGGAAAGAATCCATGAGAAAACATTGTAACATGGTTAAAAGTTCCATTCATTTCAACTGTTTTTTTGTGATAGATTTTCTTGCTTGTTTAAAATGAAACAATTGCACGCATAGGTCCCCTGCCCAAACACACACCCTTAACTGCATATGCCACCAATAAACTGTTTTCCTTTCTCTTTAACTGTCTTTGTGGACTTAAGCATGTTGCTCTTTTTGACACTCAGCTTGCTAAAATTTGATGTCTGGTTTTCCTCATACTTTTCTTGTCCAGACCAAGAAGTTACAGTGGAAAAAAGTACTTAGAAGACAAAATCTAGTTTCGGTGTTGATCATTGGGGGTTATGGCTATGCATGGGTACCAAATCTATTTAGTAAGGGAGAAAAATGTATTTTGAAAACCAAGTTCAAGGTAGTAATAATTACATAACAATGTGAGTGTGCATAATGTCACTGAATTGCACATCTTAAAATTGTTATAATGAATATAATAATAGTAAATCTCACGTATATTTTACCGCAGTAAAACATTTAAAACTGGCTTCAACTTCCAGCATCAAAAACAATTAATTTAACGTCACAGAGTCTTTATTGTCCAATTTTTATCTGGCTCCTAAATATTATCACTATATAGTTTAAAAAAGAATAGCACTACGTTAAATAATATACCACGTGAAGTTTTAACATTTTTTATAGTTCTTTTTGTTTATAGAAAATATCTTACTGAGGAGTTCACCCAGGGTACAGAGCTGCAAAGGAACTTGAAACAGTTCTTTTTATGGCATTATATTATCAATTTGATATTCAAGTTCACTTGGTTTGTTTTCAATTATACACCATTTTCCATTAATCTTACATTTTGATACGACTATAGAATGAGAGACATGTTAATACATTTGCTGTAAAGACTCAGTAATACAGTGCAGCCCTTTAATGGCACCCCGCAGGAATCCCGCAGCAGAGCTGTCTCTGTGGGGTTCACCTGAAATCTGTTCCTCTCTGACACTCCAAGCTCCCTTTGGTTACCTGTCTGCTTTTGGGGCCTGCAGTGCAACCTCCCTCTTCTCAACTCTAGACAACAAACTTCCTCTTATTCTGCAGTTTAGAGATGACCTTGTTCTCTTTTGGGAAATCCTACATGACGCCCTTAAGTGAATATTTATCATCCCAGTAATGAGACCACCTTTCCAGCTGATCTGTCCCAAAACAAACCAAGGGTACCTGGGAGACAGGATAAGACATGGCCATGAGGTAGTAGGCTGGATCCTGCCTTGCTCTCATAAACATCTGTCACTCCTTCAGCATACATCACTCAACACCCGAGGTGTAGGCTTCCTCTTGGGACAGGGAGGATGAGGGAGCTCACCATCACCTGGAGTGACACTGGAAGCTGGAAAAAAGACAGACAGCTAGCAGCTCCTCATCACACTGAGGAGGAGACTGTCTCTCCAGGAGACAAGAAAAGGACATTCCAGATACGATGTATGAAGAGGCATAGCTGGCTGTGGAGGTCCATCCCTGTAATCCCAGCACTCAGAGACGGGAGGATCACTTTGAGTTCAAGGTCAGCCTAGGCTACGTAGTGAGTTCACAGCCAATCTGAACTACATAGTGAAACCTTGTCTCAAAAAATAAAAGTACCAATAAAATTTAAGGAAAATAAAAGCATGACACCAAGTGATCTGGCCCCTCATCTGTCTCCCAGGCACCAGGCCCCCAGTCTAGATGCCCCCACCCACAGCCTCATGCAGTTTTAGATGAACCTTTTTGGGAGCTGAATCTAGAATTTTGATTGATTTGTAGTACAGTGCTGGAGTAAAGGTGGGTGATTGCTGGGTCAGTCCCTGACTGGATTGCACCTCCAAATCCCAGCAATCTGGGCAAGATAAAAGGGGCAGAAAGAGGCTTCTTTTGCCCTTTTGCTCTTGTTGCTTTTGCTGTCTTCTGCCATCATGAACCGTTGCCCCTCTTCTGCCTCAGGCCAGCTGATGTGGACTGAAACCTGTATAAACTGTGAGCTAACTAAACTTTCCTTCTTTAACTTTGGGGGTATTTTGTCTCAACAAGAGAAAGTAACTAAGACATGCACTGACCAGTCATAATAGCAGAGCATCAGAGGGGACAGCTTGTGGCTCCTGCAGGGATTCAGCAATCCTTTGGAAGTGGCTATCAAATCAGCCAGACTGGACAGGTATATGGGGGGAGGCAGAGCACTTGTGGTCCTCAGGCAAGCAGCCGTACCCTCCAAAAGAGTTCGGGATCAATGACAGGTCCTTGAGTGTATCCCGTTCCCGATATGGAGAGTGCACTGGCTGACCTCTGGCTCACTGGACGCAATGGAAGTATACAGCGAGCTGCAAGGCCCGTTTCCAGTAGTGAATCCTCATCTCTGACCTGGCAGTGATGGCCCTCACAGACAGCAAATTGGCTCTTCCACCTCACACAGGGAAAAAAGAGGGCCTGGGGCACCGATATCCCCTCATTGTGGGGGCCTTATCCTTCCCCCCACCCGCCACATCACACCTCCCACCACTTTACTTGTGGCCTCCCTTTCCACCTGCTCTACCCTGAAGATGGAGGCCCAGGCATGAGTGAGAGGCTGAAAGGGAGGGTTGATACTACTTCACGCTCAGTGAGGGCATCCCTGCCAGCCCAGGTGTATCAAGGGCCTCAGCCCAGAGACCATATTGTGACTTACGGTCTCCTCCTTCGTTTTGGCATTCAGACCAGAGCCAGAAGACAAGGAAGACTATTAATAAAGCATCAGGGGGACATGTGAGACAGGACTTAAAGGAGAACAAGCTTTCCCAGCTAGAACTGCCCCTGCTCCATGACTGTAATTCATTGTTCTAAGGTTTGCAAGTATGTGCCTGTAAACAGGGTGTATGATATCCCCAGACCTGCCAGGAATATAGACAGGGATAAGAACCATATCCTGTAAACACTGTGAGCAGAGTTCTGTGACATTCTAAAATTTGTCTTCTTGTACTTTCATGCAAACTTACTTGCCTGCCTACAAGTTCCAAACTAAAGACTACACCCCCTCTAACAGCATATAAAATTAAAACCTTTCCTTTGTTCTAACACCCAGCACTTTGTTTTTGTTTTTAAATTTAAGGCCAAAATTTATTCAATATCTGAAAAACAATTCCTAAAAGATTTACTTTTTCAGAAAACAAGTTATACAATGTATTGCATGTATTGTGTTAAAAGGTGCATTAGACCCAAATAAAAAAAACCATGAAACGATTCACCATTCTTCAACAATTTGAGCAAAGATAAAAATGCCTAAGGAACAACATGGATGACTTGCAAAGGATGAGTTCTTTAAGCACTGTTAACAACAGCAACAAAAAAGAGCACAAAGGACAAGTGTGTTCAGTTATATACACTGCATTGGATCTTTGGCATGAGGAATCAGAGCATTTTGTCATATAGCATTAACACACATTATAAAAGTGCATAGTGTTAAAGGAATAGAGAGCCACCAGCATTCAAAAGCAGCTTTGTCAATGAAGCAATTAAACACTCTACATCTTGTCTCTCTGTTGTCCATCACTGAATACACTGGTAGCAACTTTGAAAGGAAAAAAAGGAGCTGTAATCCCTTTTATTTCCTCTGTTTAAAAATCAAACAAAACAAACATCAACTCTTTTATACATTAATATCTTCAAAGAACATCATTTGTACAAGAGAAAGACTAGAAATAGAAATGGATCGACAGAGATCCAAACATGAATGACAGTGCCTCTGTGACACTGCTCTTCAGTGGTACTCAGGAAGAACCAGTTCATAAAATTGCCAAATTCTTCACTAGATTCTTGAGGAAATCATGAAGATAACTCAGTGATAGAGCAAGACTCTTCTCACTGACACCCAGCACTTTGGATGCAAGTTCAGCTGGATCAATGTGCATCTAAAATCCTGGAAATAGATTCTCCTTTTCCCCTTTGGTCTCTTGGATCTCTTGGATTCTACAAAACTCCTGGCAAAGGGACCAGAGATGACAGATTTGCAGGCTTATTTGCCTGCAGGCCCAAGAGGGCCACAGCTTTGGGAGTCCTGTGACCTCCAGCACCACCAGGTGAGACTGCAGCTCAGACAGCATATCAGCCCTCCCACAGTTTAGAGACCTCGTCCCTGTCAGCACAAATGAAACCTGAGGGAATTCAGGATGATTCTGGAATGACAGTTCACTACAGGCCCGAGCAAAAAAACTCATTCCATGAAGATGGAAGGAGAGGGCAGGGGATTTAGCTCAGCAGCATGAGCACCTGCCTGCCAAGTGCAAGGTAATGAGTTGGAACCCCAGTACCAAATCAATCAATCAATAAATAAACAAACAAAATGGAAGGACAGCCTGATCACCTCCCAGGGTGTAGTGGGTGTAGTGTGACATGGATTGGGTCAAATGAAGCCTACAACCCCAAGTGGAATGTGGGGGAGGACCACAGTGAACAATTGCACTTTAACACCTCACAGAGCAGGGTCTCAATGAGAGGAGCTGTAAGTGATTCTCAAACAGCTTGGGGAATAAGCCTGCAATGAGAGTGGCTCCTAAAGAGGTGTACTGACCGGATTTGGAGGGAGTGCAACCAAACCTCGGCCCCGAACAGAAAACATGGGCATGGCCTGTGACAAGAAAAGCTCACAGAGTGTAAGAATTGTGGGAGTGACCCAGGATAGCTGGGGATAGAGAATCTGGTACCTGGACAAAAAAACTGGGAAAGAAGTGAAATACATGAGTTTGAGGGTGGAAAAAAAAAAAAAGAAAAATGTTAATTTTCAAAGAAAGCAAGTTAAAAAAAAAAGAAAGAAAAATGTGTATATATAATTAATGTGGGAGAGAAAAGTGAAATATGTGAGTCCAATGTTGCATGAGTTCACCTGGGTCCTGGGAAACGGTGGTCTAATCAGTCTGAAAACAAAAATAATTAGGGGAATGATTTGTGCCTTAAGGGACAAAGACATAAAAAAGCTGCTTAGTTTTAGTGTATCAGGATATACAAGTGGAGCACCTACAGGTGTTTAAAAGCCAAAGCAATTTCATCCTGGTGCTGAATGACCAAAGTCCTATCAGCTCTAACGAGGAGAAATCAAATTACAAATTTTAGCTAATTGGTAAATGTACTTTTGTTTTTCAATTTGAGTTAGTTGAAAACATTTCTTAAGTGTTACAAATTTTTGAATTTACAGGGTTAATTTGCTCTTCTCCCATCCCTGTTGGTTTAAGATAACACAGATTCAAGAATAAGCAGAGGTCTGCTGGCAGTCAACCAAATTTACAAAGTAACAATCTGAGAAAAATAGGAAGGGAGAATACTTTAAAAACCAAACAAGCTGGGTATGGTTTGCACCCCTGTAATCCAAGCACTCAGGAGGCTGCAACAGGAGATTTGATGCAAGTCTAAGGCCTACAGAGTGAGTCCAAATCCAACCATAGGGAGATCCTGTCATATACACACAAGAAATCTCAACATCTGGGTGTGGTGATACATGCCTATAATCCTAGCACTCAGGAGGCTGAGGCAGGAGGACCACTATGAGTTCGAGCCCAGCCTGCGCTACATAGTGAGGCCCTGTCTCAGAAAAGAAAACAAGGCTGAGGATTTAGCTCAGTGGTGAGTGTCTTCCCAGCAAGTGTTAGGCCCTGAGTTTGATTACAAGTACCCCCAAAACAAAACAACAAAATCCAAGCAGCTGTAACTAGCTGAGAAATAGAAAGACTATAATTGTAAGTGTACACTTTTGATATGAGAGGGTTTTATATGATGATAGTTTTATCCTTCTAGAAAGATTTAAAAAAAAAAGATAATGGCAAGGGTGGAAAGCTTACATAGGGTCAAGGAAAGCTTAAAGAAGTAATTCATTAATATGTATGACTACTTCTTAATTTGGTGGCACTCAGGTAGTTCCTTCTAAAAACTCTTGTGACAAAAATGATGAAATTTGACATAAAAAAGAAATGCTTAAGAAAGTGATTTGCATCACAACATAATAAATATGGGGGGAAGATATCAAAATTCACCCTATTAAAATCTATATTAACTAACTTTAATTTCATCTGTGATCCACTGATTGTTCAAAAGGGCATTACTTAGTTTCCATGTGTTGATGATGTTCTTGAGGTTTCTTTTGCCATTAATTTTGAATTTCATTGCACTATTGTTTGATAATATGCATGGGATAATTTCATTTCCTTTGCATTTACTTAAGCATGTCCTATCAGCTAGTATGTGATCTATTTTGGAAATGTCCTACATGCAGGTAAAGAGAATGTGTATTCTGATGTTGTAGGATGGGACAATTTGTAGACATCTGCTAAGTCCATTTGTTCAAAAGTTTGATTCAGTTCTAATATTTCATTGTTGATTTTTTGGTCTAGTTGATTTGTCTATTTGTGACGGTAGGGTATTGAGATCCCCCAATATAATTGTATTAGTGCTTATTTGATTTTTCATGTTTGTTAGTATGTGTTTCATATAGTTAGGTGCACTGGTATTTGATGTGTATATATTTATAATTGTTATCTCTTCCACTTGGATTGCTCCTTTACAAGGATATAGTGACCTTCTTTGCCTCTCTTAATCAGTCTTGGCTTGAAATTCACTTTTTCTGCAAATAGAATAACTACTCCTGCTTTTTTCTGGTTTCCTGTCATATGGAGTATTGTTCTCCATTCTTTGACTTTCAGTCTATGAATTTCTTTTTGAATTTAATGTTTATTGTATGCAGCATTTTGTTAGATCTTGCTTCTTGATTCATTCTGCCAGTCTGTTTCTTTTGGTTAGTGAACTGAGATCATTAACTGATATGTATTGACTTATCCTTGTCATGTCATTTTCCTGTTGTTGGCTCTCTTTTTTCCTTCTGTTTAACTGTTTACCTTTCCTGGTAGATTCCTTCTGTTGGGGTTCATGGAGTTATACTCCTTCTTATCTCTTTCTAGAGTGTCCTTCAGAAGATTTTGGAATACTGTTTTGATGTTCATGAGTTTCCTCAGGTGTCCTTTATGATGGAAGTACCTTATTTCTCCATGAATTTTGAAAAATAGTTTTGTGGAGTACATCAATCTTGGTTGGAGGTTGTTTTCTTTTAGGGCTTGAAATACTTCATGCCAACCTCTTCTTGACTTGAGAGTTTATGTTGAGAAGTCAGCTATGAATCTGATGGGCTTTTTTTAATAGATAATTTATTTTCTCCAAGAACTTTTAATATTTTATTCTTGTGTTGTTTCTTGGATCTTGACTATGAAATGACTTGCTGTAGCTTTTTTAAAATTTTATTTTAAAGAGAATAACATCAAACAAAATAAAATATAATAAAGCCAATCAAAACAAAACAATGAACGTGATACAGGACTTCAAAACAAGATAATAGGAAATAAACTATTGCTACCATAATGCCTCTTGTTGTCTTCAAAATAGCTGTCCAGATCATCATACATAAGCTTGTAAAATTAACTAGTCAGTATAAGAACTAAGTTGCTCCTTTACTTCAGTTATTATCTTTTCAGAAATTTCAGGTGTGTGATCTCTAATTCCTACTGTCTGTGTCTCCTGAACTTGTTCTGCATGACCTGGAGGTCTGAGATTGTATTTTGGCCCTTTGTCTTAACATTTTCCTGTGATTCTCTGAATCAGCCCATTGCTGCACCCCAGATGCTTCCTGTATTTGCTGCCAGGCCCTTGGTGCAGGGGACTGGACAAGACACTTGGGTTCCTGGAATGATGGCAAGGCATGAGGTAGAGTTTCATAGATGCTCCCCTGATGGCGGTGGGGCCTTGGAACATGGCTTCTTCTCTGGGCCTTGCTGGGCTCACTAGATCTTTCCTGGCCACAAGCACAGGGCCTTGGAGCATGACTTCTTCCTACTAAGTCCATTTGTTCACAAGTTTGATTTGGTTCAGATTATTTTTTTTTGCTGATTTTCTGTCTAATTGATTTGTCTCTCTCTGGTTTTTGTTTTGGTGCCAGGGATCGAACTGACGACCTGATGTTTACCAAGCAAGCACTTAAGTCACTGAACTAAATCCCCAGCCCCTTGTTTTGTCTCTCTGTAACAAAGGGAGATTGAGGTTTCCAGTTACAACTCATGTTATTGCTCATTTGACACCTACCAATAACTGTCATATATTTGGGTGTTCCTGTATTAGGTGCATATTTATGATTGTCAAGGCATTTATGCTGTCTCCAGCTTTCTCATTGACCCCAATCAATTTTGTGTTGCTTTGTTTTGTTTTGTATCTGTTGGATTGATTTCTCATGGTCTCTTGCTATTTTTAAGATATCTTTCTTTTCATGATCACTAGCTACGATTCTGTCTTTAAGATCTAAAATTCTGCTGGGCATGGTGGTGCACACTTACAATCCCAGCACTCAGGAAGCTAATGTAGGCAGATCATTGCAAGTTCAAGACCAGCCTAAGCTACAAAGTGAACTCAAGGCCAGTCTGAACTCCTTAACAAGACCCTGTCTCAAAAAGACCAAGAAAAAAAGATCTGAAATTCTATCCTTTCCTTCATTCAACCTGTTGCATACATTTTCATTGGAGCTTTTAATCTCCTGCATCTCTTTTTTGTATCTGTTTCATGGATTCCATTTCTCTCTTATGTTGGCCATTTATTGTTTCCATTTTTTCTAAGCTCATATATTATTTGTGTCTTGTCTAATATCTTTGATTTTAAGTATTATTTCTTTTTGTACCTGAGGATGTTTTCCCTCTATAGCCTTTTCCACTTGTTTTTATTTCACTTCTGTTGTTATCATTTCAGAAAGTTCTAGGCCTGTTCTGGATAGGCTGGTGGTCTGGGGCTGCACCCCACCTCTGCATGTTGCCATTCTCCACCTTCTCTTTTTTCTTTTATTTTGTCTTCTCTGTTGGTACCTGCCAACCTCCCATGACATATAGCTCTACACTAGCAGCGAGGCCTCTCTCAAGGAAGAAAGGAGATGTTTGTTCCTCAGGGATGTTTTCCAGCTGTACTTAGCTCTTTATAGCTATCCCCAAGAACCTATCTTTTTCTTTTTTCTTTTTTGTAACGAGGATTGACTCATGACCTTGTATTTGCCAGGCAAGCACTTGAGTTGCTGAGCTAAATCCCCAGTGTTTACAGTAATGTGATAATGTCTGTGTTGCATCCCAGAGATGTGCTGGGTATGGAATCGATCTTTTTCTTTGGATGTGGAGGCTGGAACTGGTCTTCTGTTGGTGGAGTTCTCCAGGCTGCAACTCCTCTCTCCTCACTGCTGCTTCAGATGCTGCAATATTATTGGCCTCATTGATTACTTTGCCCTCCAGAGATGTATGTGCATCTGTGTGCTGGGCTGCTGTTTTTCATCTTGGGGTTCCCATCAGCCTTACACTGTTTCAGCCAGCCCACTCTCCAGGATGCAATGGAGGAGGCCTGGATCACAAACTCACTTTCAGCTAGCTCCACCGTCCAGGATATAATGGAGGGGTGCAGAGCACGGACTCACTGTCTTCCAGCTAGGCTGCCCTCTGGGATATAATTGCTATAGATTGTTTTGATCATGGCTAACTGGAGTTCTACATGCTTCATTTATCTGTATGTCAATTCCTTTACCCTGCCAGGGAATTTTTCTGTCATGACATCTGTGAACAGGGTTTTGTTTTCTTTTGTTTTGTTTGTTTTTACTTGTGACTTCTCCTATCTTTTCATTGACTCCAGTGAATCTTATGTTATTCTTCTTTGCATCATCTAACAGCTGGTGGATTGTTTGTGATACTTTGCTATTTTTAAGAAATCTTTCTTTTTATGATCACTAAGTCTGTCTTCTATATCTGGCTTATTTTAACTCAGATACTTTCTTTCTCTCTCTTTCTCTATCTCTCTCTCTCTCTGACTTTTTGAGACAGAGTTTCACTATGAACTTCAGGCTGACCTTAAACTTACTTTTAGCCCAGGCTGGCCACAAACTTGCAGCCATCTTCCTGAGTGCTGGGATTACAGGTACGTGCCACCATGCCTCGTGTGCTGCAGATACTTTCAATGGAATTTTTAGTCAGCTGGATATCTTGTTGAATCTGTTCAATGGATTCCTTTTTTTTTTTTTTTTTTTTTGTCTTTTTCGGGATCGAACTCATGACCGCACACTTGCAAGGCAGGCACTTATGCTGCTGAGCTAAATCCCCATCCCTAATGGATTCCATTTCTTTCCTGTGTTGGGCATTCATGGTTTCCATCATTTTCTTAAGCTACTTTTTAAAATCTGTATTTGCTATAGAATCACCATGTCTGGAGCCTGGTATGGCTGCCACCATTTTTGGAACCTGGTGTGGCCATTGCTGCCATTTCTGGAACATAGTGTGACCACCACTATTCTGGATCATGGTGCTCTGTGACTTTCTCCTTGAAGCAAAGCCTTTCACTTTGGCAGTTTTGAGATCACAGATGATGGAGTCTCACTGCTTCTTGTGATGCATTCAGGCCATCTCTTATATTCTGATTCTTCTTAGCAACTGAGGTCTCCTCAACTCTATCTTTGTAGTCCATAGCTTTACTGGAGTTTCACTTCTGGCTGAACTTGCAATATTTTAAATCATCCTGCTAGGCTCTTTGCTCTTGATTCACAACCTAAATCTGGCTAAAATCCCCTCCACAATAGCCATGCCACTACCTCAACATTTGAGTGCCTTGAAATTTCTTCTGCCAGATTAATTAGTCCACTACCCTTAATCTTATGTTAGTTTCAGGAAAAATATCTGGACACAAGCAAAATTCAGACAAACTTTTTGCCAAGCCATCACACACATTGTCTGGAACCTAACAGTCAATACAGTCCTTCTTCTGAGTAGAAACCTCCTGAGCTTGGCTTTGCTTCAAGGAGAAAGTCACAAACCATCATGATCCAGAATAATGTATGTTCCAGAAATGGCAGCAATGGCCACACCAGGTTCCAAAAATGGTGGCAGCCATACCAGGCTCCAGAATGGCAGCAGCATAGAGAATTTGTTCCTCAGAATCAGGCTCAGAATACTCAGCCATCCAGGCACTCAACCCCTACAGGCAAGAGAGAAGAAAGTCTGGTTACTGTACCAGCTGGCCGTAGACCTTGGCATCATCCATGTGGTGCTGATTTTAGGTGCATGCAGTTCTGAGGTAAAAAGACTTCCACCCAGATTTCAGAAGAAGGCCTGGAGGCCCAGGTAGTGTGCCTCTGAGAAAGCAATGTGTGAAGCTGTGAGCATAAAGCCAAAAATGCAGTCTCAAACCCAGAAATTGGAAAAGCCAGGACCATGGATCATCTAAGGAAAGTTGCAAGGATTGAACAGAGCAGGCCTAAGGGAGAAGCCATGGGAGCTACAACCACCAGAAATACCATAGATGTGGAGTCACACAAGCTTTTTGGAGCTTACAATTTACCACAGATTGCTTCTAATGTTGCAAGTAGAACTACAGGACTTAACGTTTGCCCTGGATTTTGGACTTGCTTTGGTCCCATTCCTTTATATTTCCCTGTTTGTACCTTTTGGAATGGTAATGTTCATCTTGTACCACTGAATGCTGGAAGTGTTTAACTTTTCATTTTTACAGGGACTCACAACTAACAGTTTCAAAAGCCTCTCCTAGTTATTTTGAAAGATATAACACAATATAGGTAGCTATGTTGCTAAATTTCCTATACATATTCCTTTTATTTCTTTCTCTTGCCTGATTCTTCTGGCTAATGTTTTGAGGACTATGTTGAACATCCTTGTTTGATCCAGATTTTTACAGGGAAAATTTTTCAGTTTTTCTTCATTTAATATGATATTGGCAGTAAGTTGGTCATAAATGGCTTTTATCATATTGGGATGAAATCCTTCTAAATCCATTTTCTCCAAGTTCTTCTTTTTTGATCATGAATGGATGTTGAATTCTGTCAAAGGCTTTTTCTTTGTCTATTGAGATGATCATGTGATTTTTGTCCTTGCTTCTGTTTATGTGATGAATTACATTTATTGATATGTGTATGTTGAATCATCCTGCATCCCTGAGATGAAGCCTACTTGCTTATAGTGTAAGATCTTTTAAATGATTTGTTGCATTCTGTTTGCCAGTATCTTATAGAGGATTTTTAGTATCTAAGTTCATTAGAAAGATTGGTCCTCTTTTATTATTTGAAACTTAGATCATGGTACTGCTAGCTTACAAGAATGATTTTGGGGGCTGGAGGTTTAGCTCAGCAGCATAAGCGCCTGCCTTGAAAGCAGGCAGTTGTGAGTTCGATCCCCAGTACCGAAAAAAAAGAAAAAGACAAAAAAAAAAAAAAAAAAAAAAAAAAAAGAATGATTTGGGAGTACTCTTACTCTCTTGATTTCAGACAAAGCTAAAATTTTGAGGAGTATTGGTGTTAGTTTTTCTCTAAAGTTCTTGTAGTATTTGGTAGTGAATCCATTACTGAGGTTCTGGGCTTTACTGAGTTTGCTGGTTATTCCTTATTGCTTCAATTTCATTGACTATTACTGAATTATTCAAGATCTTTAAGTCTTCTTGCTTGTTTTGGTGATTCATATTTATCTAGGGATCTATTTCTCCTGAGTTCTTCAATTTTCTGGCATATAAGTTTGTATGTAGTTATTAATAATTTTCTGAATTTCAGCAGTCTTTGTTGTGATTTCATCTTTTTCCTTTCTAGTTGATTTGTTTTTTCTTTCCTTTTTTGGTAAAATTAGCTAAGGATTTGTATATTTTGTTTATTCTTTCAAATAAAAAATCAGCTCTCTGATTCATTGAGAGTTTGTGCTATTTTTTTAGTCTCCATTTCATTGATTTCTGCTCTGATCTTTATAATTTCTTTCCTTGCACAAGTTCTGGGTTTGGATTGTTCTTGTGTTTCTAGGACCTTGAAATGCATCATTAGGTTGTTTATTCGGGCTTATTCTGTTTTTCTGATGTGGGCATTCATAGCTATAAATTTCCCTCATAAGATAGTTTTCATTGTGTGCTTTAGTTCTGGTGTGTTGTACTGACATTATCATTTAATTTTAGGAACTGTCTTATTCTTTACTTAATTACTTCTGTATCCCATTGATTATTTGCAGATGACATAATCCTCTGTATAACACACACACAAAAAAAAATCATGAAACACTCAGAATTGATAACAAGCAAAAAATGAATAACCAAATTCAGCAATGTAGCAGGATACAAAATAAACACACAAAACTCAGTAGTGTTCCTATATGCTAATAACAAACTAAGAACAAAATTAGGAAAACAATACCATTGATAATAGCATCAAGAAAAACACTTAAGGGTTAACCTAATAAAGGATGTGAAGGATTTTATGAATGAAAATTATCTCATTCTAAAAAACGAACTAGAGGAGGACATCAGAAAATTGAAAGATACATCCCGTTCCTGGGTAAGTGGAACCAATATAATCAAAGTGGCTAAGCCATGCACGGTTGTCTAATGGTCACAAACATTGAACATCTTTTTATGCATTTATTGGACATTTGTACTTCTTCTGAGAAATATTTATTCATTTCAGTTGCCCATCTTTTGACTGGATCTTTTATTTGGGGGTTAGAGTTAGGATTGATCTAATTTTTTCTGAGTTGTTTTTATATACTAGATATTAGCTCTCTGTTTGAGGAATACATGGAAAAAATGTTTTCCCATTCTGTAGGTTCACTCTTCACTCTATTGGTTGTTTCCTTTGTTGTGCAGAAACTTTTTTTTTTAAACCAGGGATCAAACTGACAACCTCATGCTTGCCAGGCAGGCGCTTATATACTGAGCTAAATCCTTAACCCCTGTGCAGAAGCTTTTTAATTTGATATGATTCCATTTGTTGATTCCTGGTATTATCTCATGTAATTAGTGTTCTGTTCAGGAAGTGCTTCCCTAAGCCTATGTCTTCAAGAGTTTTACCTTGGCTGGGGATGTAGCTCAGTGGCATAAGCACCTGCCTTGCAAGTATAAGGTCATGAGTTTAATCCCTGGTACAACAACAACAACAAAAAAGAGTTTCACCTCTTTTTTTTTTTTAATGGTACCATGGATCAAACTCACAACCTCAGGCTTACTGGGCAGGCTCTTTTGCCACTAAATTCCTAGTCCAAGTTTTACCTATTTTATCTTCTTGCAGACTTAACTGTTTTAATATTTAGATCTTTGATTCATTTTTATTTTCATTTAGTACATGGTGAGATATATGGGTCTTGATTTATATTTTTTTATTTTAAACAGGATAAAACAGAATAAAACCTATCAAAGCAAACCAATGTAAAAGATACAGGACTTCAAAACATTATGAAATCAACAATAGTTATAATAATGCCTTTTGATGTCTTCAAAATAGCTGCAGATAATTCTGGACATAGTAAAAATCAAACAGAACAGAAAAGAATAAAAACAATAAAAGCAAAACAATGAATGCAATAAAAGACTTCAAAATAATCCTATGGTAAATCCAAAATTGCTACTATATCTTGCTATCTTTGCAATATAGCTGCTCCTGCCATCAGATTTGACATAATCATACAAAACAAAAGAGAATAAACAACAAAACAATGGAAATAATATAGGACTTCCAAAACATAGGGAATCAACAATGGCTGCAAACCTCAGAAGGAAATCCCCCTAGATGTCACATTGTATACCATTATGCTCTGAACCTATAATCAGACCGCTGGCCCTAGACCTGCAATGTTAGTGAAACACCAAAGCACGATAGGCATCCCTATTGCAATTCACCTCCATAGCTATCATCACAGCCTGTGTTTCTCCAGATAAGCCTGTTGTTTACAATGGAGGTGGGTGGGAGGTGGGGAATGCCACTTCTTGTTTGCCAGCCCGCATGCTACAAGAGTCTGGGGTCTGTTCACCAGTGGCCCACACATGGCACTGGTTCCCAGACTGGGCTTGCTTGCTGGTGTGGCTATGTTCTCTCTACCCATGGTCCACGAATGGCACTGACTCATGGGAAGAGGCTGGGGTTGTCTTGATTTACTCTTATGCATGTGGATAGCCAGCTTTCTCAGCATTATTTGTTTTTTTGCTGTTTAGTTGTTGTTGTTGTCACTCAATAATGTAGTCCAGACTGGCCTCAAACGTGCAATGATCCTCCTGCCTCAGCCTTCTGAGTACTAGGATTAAAGGCATGAGCCACCGTGTTTGGCCTCTCAGCATCATTTTTTTATACCTTGCACTTGCCAGGCAGGCAGTATATAGATGATCATCTTTTCTAGCTTCATGTACTTCTGCCTATAATCCCAATATTCAGGAAGCTGAGGCAGAAGGATCATCACCAATTCAAGACCAGCCAGAGCTACATAGTGAGTTTAAGGCCAGCCTGGACTGCACAGTGAGACTTTGTGTCAAAACACCAGAAAAATATTAAATAATCTCCTCCTCCTTCTGAGAATAATGATGAAGCTGATTAATGTTATATGTCTGATTATTTTGAGGTAATTTGCCAATTTCTTGAAATTTGGGAAAGAAACTAAGCAATGTTTTTCAAGTCATAATATTCAAAATAGTGATATAACTATTTTTGTCTTTTTTGAGACAGAGTTTCTCTATGTACTTCAGGTTGGCCTTTAACTCACTTTGTAGTCCAGGCTGACCTCAAACTCATAGCAATCCTCTTGCCTCAGCTTCACAAGTGCTGGGATTACAGGCGCGCACTACCAAGCCCAGCAATATAACTAATATTTGAAGGCTAGCAAGAGGATAATTGAGGGGAAGTGTAGCTTAGAACAGTGGCGGAAAACCTATGAGATGTGTGTTGTAGTTGACTGTTTGTGTTACTGAAAGTTCTAAAAGGTTTGCCATCACTGGTAGAGAACGTAAATGTCTAGCTTCTCTATTAAGAACTAACTGATACTATTTAAAACAGGCTGTTCCCCAATGTTTGCTTCATGAGCGTATGAGCAAAGCAACCAGAATGGAAGCCATGGTGAACATGGCCAGAGGTCTTTCTCATCTGTCCAGGGCAAGGCTGGGTCTGATTCCCAAATTCCCCACCAGCAGCTGCCCCCACTCCCACCCCTGGGGTCCTGATAAGGCACCACCTCTCTCCCTAGCTACCCAGTGGCAGCAATTTGCCCTCACTGAAAAAAAAAAAATCACTTATTCTAGGCCTGACTTTCTCTTCTAGTTCATGGTGTCCATACCCCAATCCTCCACTGAGACTGCCATTCAGTGGAAGAAATAAAGCAAGGAGGCTTTTCACATCCTGGCCTCACCCAGAAGCAGCCACTTCATGAAACTACAGGATGGTTATAAAGACTTCATCTGGGGCCCAGTTCCAGCAAAATGATGAATTAAAAGATAACCAGAAAATTCCTCCTACAAATGCCCAGAGCTTCTGGACAAAACAATTTACTCATTTATTTTTGAGACAGGATCTTGCTATATATTTCACACTGGCCTTAAACTCAATATGTAGGCCACAAATCCTTCTGCCTCAGCCTTCCAAATGCTAGGTTTACAGGTGTGAACCACCAGGACCACCAAAACAGAATATTAAAAATTATTTACTCCTGAGATCCACGCCATGCTGGAATTTAGGGTGCTGGGAAACCAAGCAACTAGCTCACCTCCCTGGTAAGCAGCCATAACTCAGGCAAGCTGCAGCTGCCCCAGGGAGAGAGCCACCCAGCAGCTCCCAAGATCCGCACCATGCTGGAACTTAGGGTGCTGGGAAACGAAGCAACCCGCTTGCCTCCCTGGTAAGCAGCCATGAGCCTACCAGCACACAGGCTGAGAATCAAACATCTTCCCCTACCCCGTTAACAAATGGGAGCCAGAGGTCTGAGCATCTCTTGGGAGGTTGACCACACGCAATATAGCAAATAGAGAGGATTTCCTTTCACCATCTCTTTGAAGGCAAATATTGTTATCACTGTTTTGCTTTTTTCTGATTAATTATATTGCTCTATTCAATATTCTGTTTTGATAAGTTCCATGCTGTTCTGTATTTGGTTTGATTTTGCTATACCTGATGGAAAGAACGACTATTGTGAAGATAGCAAGATATATTATGGTACCTATTACTGTTGTCCCAGTAAACTGCTGTGAAGTCCTGTACCAATTTCACTGCACTGTCCCAATTGGCTTTGTTCTGTCTTGTTCTGTTGTATTTTACTACCTTCAAAATAGTAAAAAATTTTTAAAAAATTATTTAAGTACTTGGGAGGCTGAGGCAAGAGGATTGTTGCAAGTTTGAGACCAGCCTGAGCTATAAAGTGACTTCCAAAGCCAGCCTGAACTGCATAGCGAGTCCTGTCTCAAAAAGACAAAAAAATTATTTAAATTGTTTTTGTTTTTGAACATATAACGTGGGACTGAGATAAATAATCCAAAATACAAAAAGTAAATGAAAATAAGGTATCCATCCATCCTTTGTTCCCTACTACCTGGGTCTTCCCTGGGAGCTATTCCTAACCATCCCTACGGTTTTATATATCCTTCTTACATTAAGTGGAAAATTTATAAACATATACTATATATTAAAGAAACTTATCTGGAATGCAGGGCAAAGATTGGAAGATGAAAATAAAAAATCCCCAAATGCTAGAATTAAAAGAGAATTTTAAAATAGTCCAGCAATTTAGAAGTTTAAATGTTTATGTGAGCAGAAGACTTTAAGGCTAAGGGAGGCAACAAATTGGAACTGAGATTCCTAAACAAACTAGGAACCTTGAAATCTATTCAATGGAAAACTGACCAACAACAACAAAAAATCCCAGCTTCCCACATGGGTGATTCAGCTCAAGATTAATTCACACTTTGTATGGAGTTGGGTTCTAAATTTGCACCTCCTGCATAATTGAGAGAGTCAGGCAGAGGAGTTACTTCAACACTGCCCCTGAGATCTGGCCCTTCCTTCCCAGACTGCATTTCCAGGTAGGATAATCAGGCCAGGATTTTATTCAGTACCAGAGTGATCTCCATGCAGTCTCCTCTCACCCTGTATCCCTGAAAGTCTCTGCAATCCCGCTGCCACCACTGCTACCATAATCCTAACCCCCATCAGCATTCAGGCTTAAAAAAGTAGAACTGATGTGGCCATCACATGTGGATGGTAAGCTTGTCTGACACTCTAGATGACAGGCAACTTCCATTTTTGGTTCTGTCCTCTGCATAAACAAGATCTCCTGGGAGGCCATTGGTCCGATTAGCATTCTCTCAGTAACAGGACCATTTTCTTTGCTGTTCTGATCCAAATCCGGATGAAAAGAAGTCGTGTGTGTGTCAGCAGGCTGATTTCTGTCTTACACCATGTCCCCTCATTCAAATCTAGTGTGGCAGGTCATCTCAGGAGGAGCTAGGGTGAGGGAGAATGGACCTCTCCTTCTCCAGGAAACACAAACTCTGAACACAGTGGGATAAATTCTTACAGACACCCTGGAACCCAAAACAGAGCACCAACTAGCTGCTCCCATCACCAGGAGGAAGGAGATTCTTCCAAGGAGATAGTAGTAGGGCATTCCAAGCAGGAGAAGCAGCCCATAACAAGGTATTTTATTTGGGACCCTAAGAACCCCAGAGTGGGAGACTGGGAGAGAGGAGGCAAGGGAAAAGGCAGAATGTTGGACAGCTAACTTTAGATTCTATGCTGAAGGCATCGAGAATAGAATTTTTAAGTGGGGAAGGTACAAGAGCCTTTCCTGCCTGGGCACAGGTGTGTAAGGTACAGAACAGAGCCATAAAGAGAGTTTCTGACCCTGGTTATCCAGCCACTTATCCTGCTTGTACCCAGGAAAAAAGGCAAAGGGCTGGCCCGAGGCCATATCTTTCTCCTTTCTTGACCTCTCACCTCGTTTTAACTACAGAATCACTCCTCCAAGGAACTGAATAATTTTCCAAAATCTAAGAAAGAATGACAGGTGGCAAAGTTTCACAAAGTTCTCGAGACCTGGAAAGGTTCCCTTGGTGCCTCCAGTCAGGCATCATAGACACTTTCTGGAGTACCTACTGTCTTCCTTTGAAGTGACTCTTCCTCAGTCGCTCACAGAACATCGAGGGACATTTCTTCCACCACCTTGTCATTTGAGCATCCGAAGTTCACACCAGGTTAAAAAGCTGAAGCAGTCGCTGCATCCAGGAGCCTTGGTAACTGGCATTCCTGGAACAAGCAAAGGGTCCTGTGGTTTGGTTTCCTGTAGGTGTCTCTAAGCCCTGGGCAAAGGCCTGCTTCATCCTGGGAAGGAGAGTCAACAGACAGACCCAAGAGTGGGCCTAAGCTTTGCCACGCTGCCCTCTCTTCAGCACCTACCTGAAGATCATGTGGTGTTGATCGACGTCACTGAGGGCAGAGCCCTGTGGGATTTGTGGGTTCCTCAACACCACACAAGTCACACAGTAGAAATCCAAATGGTGCGCCAAAGGTCTGGGAGTCGCTTTCAACATCTTCTTCCACATTTTGCCAAGCTCACTTACTGAGTTCCTGACCTGGTAACAGCAGGAGGAAGAGGCTGAAGGCTGAGGCCAGGTAGCAGCTCCCAGTGGAAAGAAGCAGGCCTGAGTGGTGAAACCTGCATCCAGAGATGAGAGAATGAGTCTGAAGAGAGGAGGACTCAGCCAGGCCAAAGGCAGGGGTTTGAGTAAGAAAACAGGAAAGCGCTAGGCATGAGGCAGACATGGAGTATCACAGGGCCCGTGCTGACCACTGACCAGTCTCCAGGAAACTTTTGTCCTTATGAAGTACGCTCCAGTCTTCCAGGCACCCTCCAAACCAGTTCCATTCTCCAACTCTGTAGTGACAGGAGGAGCAGTTGCAGGTCCCAGAAGAAAATGTGAACCAAGGGTAGTTGTGATGCCATGGAACCACACACATCTGCTTTCCTTGGAGTGCTGATTCAGGGGTCAGATGCAGGTACGGAGCCATCAGCCACAAGAGGAGCACCCAAAAGTCCCATAGGACAACAATCTTCCCCAGTACTTCATGTCTGATTCACACAATGGTTTGTGTGGCTGGCAGCAGACTTGCTTCTCTACCTGGAAGGTTGTGGGGCTGAAGCTGCTGACAGCACCCGCTTCCCTCTGTTCTGTTGGCCACCATATCTCCCCACTCTCTACACCCCACACTCCTCCAGCCTCTCATATCCTGACTCCCCATCCATTTCCTTACCCCCAAAGCAAATGCTGACTGGGCTGAGATAGAAGATGCCAGAGGAGACAATTTCTACATCACTTAAGAAGAGACCTTCAAGACTTTATAAAATTATAAAAGAATTATAAAAGAAAAAGTATGAAGTTTTAAAAACTGGCTCTGAATATGGGGCATTTAAATGAAAAAGCTCATAATGAATAACAAAAAGATGCCAGAGCAGAAAGACAACATATATTGGGTCCTAAATGCCCCCTGCAAGAGGGAGGATTAGCTCAGTGTTATCCCAGGTATATTACAGAGCTCATCATAAAGTATACATTGCGGCCAGCTTCATATAGCTTGCCTGGAAAATCACCACCCTGGGCTGGGGATTTAGCTCAGTGGCGTAAGCGCCTGCCTTGCAAGCAGGCAGTCATGAGTTCAATCCCTGGTACCGATAAAAAAATAAAAGTGAAAAAGAAAAAATAAAAATCCAATTCTCTGCATCAGAAGTCAAATTAAAAACTATAAATAAAATCTTTCTAGATTCTAGATAAAAAAGAGAAAATCACCACCCTGTCCTATCTCCAATGCCCAAATGGCCAACGTTGAATGTAAGTTCCATGGGGACAGGGTTCTGCCTTAACTCTCTTTGTTCAGTGGACTTCCACGCAGATGTCTTAGGGGTATCTAAACAGAAGAGGCCAGAATTTGAACTAAATTTTAAAAACCAACCCCTTCCCAAGGCTTTCCTATCTCTAGTCACCCATTCCCACAGTGCTATCGCTTATGTAACCAAAAATTCATGTGTTGGACATTCATTCCTCAGCACTACACCATTAGGCGGTGGAGTCTGATGGGAGGTTTTGGGTCAGGATGACAGATAACTCGTGAGGCATTAATGCCTTTCTCTTAAGAACAGGAATGGACTAGCCACTGTGCGAGTTTGACTCTTAGTCTTTCTTGTACACACAGCTTTCTCTAGCTTCTGACTTCTGTAGTGTTATGAAGCTGCACAAAGCTCTTGTGGAGTCTAGCACCCTGATCTTGGACTTTGTATCCTCAGAGGTTTATTGAGCCAAAATAAACTACTTTCCTTTATAAATTATCCAGTCTCATATATTGTTATGGCAACAGAAAACGGACTCAGCTACCTGGTTACTGAAGCCAAAAACACATGTATTATCCCCCCTCTTCTATGATACACAAATACATTTATTGCCTTTTCCCATATGCCTTCTCTGTATTGATCAGCTTTCTCATTGCTACAAAATAGCTGACACACACAATTTGAGGAGGAGAGGTTTATTTTGGCACATAGTTTCAGATGGTTAAGTCCATGGTTGGTTGGGTACAAGGCAAGAACATCATGGTGGAAGAGTACTGCAGAGGGAAACTGCTCAACTCAAGGGCAGCCAGGAACAGAGAAAGCAGGAAGAACCAGAAAGAGAGAAAAAGAAAGAGGGAGGGAGGAAAAGAGGGAGAGAAAGTCAAAAGACAACTCCTCTGTGACCTATCTCCTCCAACTATTAGCACATTCAACTGTGAACTCATCAATGAGTTCACAGTCAATCCACTGATGAGTATAGTGCCCCCCATAATCCAGTCACCTCCCCAAAACTCCCTCTGGACAAAGGGAACTTTTGGGGGACATTTTGGTTGTATTTGTGACAGCTCTTCCTCTCCAGACAATGGGCTGCAACGCAAAGTGGGGGTGAAGGGCTTAAATTCACACACTTATGTCTAGGCCTTGGAGGAGTGGCACACAATGGTGAGGGGCCTAGGGTCTAGAAAATAATTTAGGTCAATAATTTAGAGAAATCCAGGACTTGAGAGAACTACTGGGACACTGTTTGAGTAAAATCAACCTATTCCTTGATTCTCAAAGTACTTTGAGGGCCAGAAGAACTGGACTGGAATAAGGTCCAGCTATTAATCAGTTTGCCCTTGGGAAAGTGAAGCTAATGCCAACTCTGCAGGGCAGACTCTCACAGCATCAGAATCACCACAGTGCCACTCCTAGAATTGCTAATTCAGTAATGGCCACCACTTGTTCACTTTTCTAACCAACTCCAAGGTGATAATGTTGCTTTTGGTTATTGGAGGGACCCTAAAAACCACTATTCTAAGAGATTCAAGTGTCCGAAGTGAGAGACTTGACACAAGGCAAGGTTCCTAGCACAAGGCAACCAAAAGCCGCTACTGCTACAGTATTTGTAGACAGCAGAGACCTTCTGCCCGGACCCTGACCCACGCAGTACAATCCCGAGATCACCGAGCCTTCACCGCGGCGTGCAGACACTGGAGCGAGGGGGCGTGCCACATCGGTGGGCGGGGCAGTCTGTCACGTCGTGGGTGAGGGCTCAGGCGTGCCTAGTGCTGCGCCTGCGCGAGGAGGGCAGGAGGCGTGACTCCGGCTCCCAGCCGG
Organism: Cavia porcellus; assembly: GCF_034190915.1. NCBI lineage: Eukaryota > Metazoa > Chordata > Mammalia > Rodentia > Caviidae > Cavia > Cavia porcellus. The sequence goes on along the minus strand of NW_026947488.1, from coordinate 25,802,014 downwards.
AAGCCAGAGGCGGCCGAGGCGGGCCGGCTGGCGACCCCTTTCCGGCCGGTCCCTATGGAGGCGCTGGGGAAGCTCAAACAGTTCGATGCCTACCCCAAGACTCTGGAGGACTTCCGGGTCAAGACCTGCGGGGGCGCCACAGGTAAGCAGCAGCGGGGCCAGGGTTGTGGGGAAGGCGCTGTCCTAGAGTTTGGCCTGGGCGCCTGAACTCTGGACGGCCTGCTGGTGTCTGAGAGTGGAACAGAGGCCATTCTGACCCTCGCTCCTCGCACTGCAGTGACTATCGTCAGTGGCCTTCTTATGCTGCTACTGTTCCTGTCGGAGCTGCAGTATTACCTCACCACTGAGGTAAGGGCCGGTCTAGCACGCTGGCGGGGCGGGGCATGCTAAGATAGGACCTTTGGGGTGGGAGTGGGGAAGGAGAGGTGTGGAGCCCAACCTGACTGATGTAGCACGGCCATAGGTGCATCCTGAGCTCTACGTGGACAAGTCACGGGGAGATAAACTGAAGATCAACATTGATGTCCTTTTTCCGCACATGCCTTGTGCCTGTGAGTACCTCACTAAGGTTGGGAGTTGGAAACCCCAGGGTTTCCAGATGGGCTTTCAGATTCTCACATCCAGCCTTAGATTCTCACCTGAAACCCAGGACATCCTCCGACCCCTTGTCCGATTTTGGCTCCTGTCCTGCCACAAGATAGGTTCTTTCCATCCAAAATCCAGACCTCTACACCCTACAGTCCTGATATTTAAGCTTGATTTCTTGCTTGCAGATTTGAGCATTGATGCCATGGATGTGGCTGGGGAGCAGCAGCTGGACGTGGAACACAACCTGTTTAAGAAACGACTTGACAAGGATGGCATCCCCGTGAGCTCAGAGGCTGAGCGGCATGGTAACCAGAGTGGGGGACTGAGTCTCAGATCCTAAAGCTGGACATATCCAAATCTTACATTCTGGCAAGTGGACTATGGCAGGCACATTGACATTAAAGAGCTAATGCCTAGAGAAGTCAGCTCACTTTCCCAGAGTACCCAACTCAGAGACAGGGCATGGTGTCACACACCTATAATCCTAGCACTTGGGAGGCTGAGGCAGGAGGAGCACTGCAAGTTCCAGGCCAGTTTGGTCTGTATAGTGGATTCAAGGGCAGTCTGAACTACATAGCAAGACCCTGTCAAAAAACCAAGAAAGAATTAGAATGGAGCCAGCTGTGGTGGCATGCTCCTGTAATCCCCGCTACTCTGGAGGCTGAGGCAGGATAATCAAAAGTTCCACCCTAGCCTGGTCCACTTCAAGAGACCCTGTCTCAAAGTAAAAGGCTGATGATGTAGGTCTGTGCTTCAGAATTTATCTAGATTACACAAGGCTCTTGATTGAATCCCTATTACTGAGGGAAAAACCAAAACAGAGCACATAGGTCTAGCTTTTATATGTTGAGTTTGGTATTTTACCTGGTTTTCATTCTGGTTTTGTTTTTGTTGTTTGTTTTTGGTTTTTTGCTTTAAACAATTTAACTGAAATGGACTTCCATTTATTTAACTGAAGTGACTTCCATTTATTTTGGTATATTTTTCCCCATGGTGATTTACAGAATCTTTAAACCAATTTACAGAATGATTTACAGAATCTTTAAACCAATTTCAATATTTCATTTGACCATTTACCCATAGACAGTATCTCAGTAATATCTGTCAGCAAGAAAACCACTGAAGTGTAAAGACCTGACACAGTTAACTAGGTAGAATGAAAATCCACTCCAAATATTTGTTTCTGAGGTAAAGGTACCACATACCTGTTCATATAAAAAAACCATCCTAGGCGGTATGGATGGTTTTTTATTTTTAAGTGGGGCCTGGAACACTTAGCCTCCAATTAGATACTGAATGGCAGAGCTCCACCCCCAGCTTAGGCCATGAATTCCTAGGGAATAGGTTCCAACAACTCAGGCTCCTTCCCATTGGTTCTTACCAACTGCGCTTCTCTGTGGGGCCAGCTGGCACTTAGTTGAACCCTGGCACCTTTCTCTTTGGCTTTTTTTTTTCTGATCATTTTCTTTGGCACATGTCAGGAAGCTATCACAACTCTTTGAGTGTTTAATATGGTCAATATGCACATTAATCCTCTTGGCAAGTATATTGCCCTTAACTTGCTTGTTTACAACAATGCCAATAGCATACTGGGTAGCACCATATATTTTTCCAGTTTTGCCATGGTAACATTTGTGTGGCATTCCTTTTTGCACAGTACCCATTCCCTTGACATCTACAATATCACCCTTTTTGTAGATTCGCATGTATGTGGCCAAAGGAACGACCCCATGTTTTTAACAAGCCTAGAGAACGTATTCTAGGTTCCCCTCCTCTTTTCCTTTGTGTTTGTCATTTTTGCAAATTACTGGAAGGTGGCAGTTCTGGCTGAAAGGGCTCATTCTGTTTATTGTAGTTTGAGTAACAGAAGCTTGAGGATGGGCCTTGTATGCTGCTATGCTGCTGGCTTGGTGGAACTCCTTTAGATAAACATTGGCTTCTTGAGTATTTGCTTCCCTAGCCCACTGGCTGCATTCCTATATTCTTTCCTTTGGAATGCAGGCAGTTGAAGGTTAATAATTTAAATTCTCAAAGTCTAGTTTTGTCTCATGCAGTCTATGTCTCTCAACCATAAAGAGATAATAGGGGGGCTGGGGATTTAGCTCAGCGGCGTAAGCACCTGCCTTGCAAGCAGGCAGTCCTGAGTTCGATCCCCGGTACCGATAAAAATGAAAAACAAAGACAAAAAAAAAAAAAAGAGATAATAAACAGTGATACTTCAGAGCTATTAGACTACATGCACAAGGCCCTGGGCTCAATTCCTCAGCACTACCACCAACACAAAAAAACAGCAGTACCTCATCTCATGAATTAACAGATGATCCCCTAGTTATAGTTGTCTAGCCTAAGATTTTTTTGACTTGATGATGGTATAAAAGTATATCTAGGGCCAGAGATTTAGCTCAGTGGCATAAGCACCTGCTAGGCAAGTGTGAGGTCATGAGTTCAGTTCTCAGTACTGCAAGGAAAAAAAAATATATCTCTACAGCTACTCTATTCTTCACTTCCAGTGCGGTATTCAATAAATAGAGATATACAGTAATTTTGGTGTGTGTGTGCAATATTTTTCATAAAATTTTTTAGGCTTTGTGTTAGTTTTATCTGACTTTAGGCTAATGTAAGTAATCTGAGCATTTTTTTTTTTTTTTTTTATCTTTTGTGGGTTTTTTTGGATTTTTTGTTTTTCAGGTTTGGTGCTAAGGACCAAACCCAGGGCTTCCAGCTTGCTAGGCAAGCGTTCTACCACTGAGCCAAATCCCCAGCCCCGTGAGCATGTTATAGGCTAAATTAAGATACGAGTTAGGTGTATTAAATATTGTTTTTTGTTTTTGTCTTTTTGAAACAACGTCTTAGTATGCAGTTCAGTCTGGCCTTGAGCTCACTTTGTAGCCCAGGCTGGTCTTGAATTTTCAATGATTATAGGCATGGATCACCATGTCCAGTCTTATTGTTACTTTTTATTAAAAGATGATATAGATCTACGTCTGTATGTAGAAGTAGATATGTAGAAGTATTTAATGCCTGACCCATAGTACATACTATGTAAATGTTAGCAGCTGTTTTAACTTCAGGGTCCCCAGCCTGATGGCCAAGGAACCTGTGCAGGAATTAGGGCTAGAGATGTCACTCTCTGTGCCCCCAGTTGATGCCTGTGCCCTTGCCCTTGCCCTTCCCTTAGAGCTTGGGAAAGTTGAGGTGACCGTGTTTGACCCAGATTCCCTGGATCCTGACCGCTGTGAGAGCTGCTATGGTGCTGAGTCGGAAGACCTCAAGTGAGCCACACCCAGGGGTTGGGAGCCAGATTCCCGTCAGATCTGCCTGTTAGCCTCAGCATTAGTCAGACTGGCAGGTGGGAGGGTCATACCAAGAATCAGTGCATCCCCCAGTTATTGATCTGGTGCAGATAATGAAGCCCCTGCCTGAGAGTGGTAGACCCAGGAAGGCTCAAGTGTTCTCTGCTTTTGAGCCTTAAAAATGGTTCTGAGTTGGAATCGAATTCAACTACCTGGCTTCCAGCCCTGTGGACAAAGCCGAGCCACATCACCTCCCTGCAGATCATGCAGAGACTAAATATGTATTGTATATAAAGCCCTGATGTGGAAGGCCCAGCCCAGACTTCAGGGCCTCAGTGTCTGCTCACTGTTACATTGTCTCACAGGCTCTGACCTCTTAAGCTGAGTCAACAGGTCTGAGTGGGGCCTGGGAATACATATTTTTTAAAGTTTTTGAGGGGTATGGTGGTGATGTAGCCTGTTGCCTAGCATATGTGAGGCCCTGGTTTTGATCCCCAGAAATGTGAAGAAAAGGTTTTTTTGGTGGTAAAATACATGTGACATAAAATTTGTTATTTTAACATTTGTGTGTATATGTGTGGTGTTGGAGATCAGACCCAGTTCCTCACAAATGTTTGGCAAGCACCCTACCACTGAGCTATACCACCTTCCTCATTTAACCATTTGTAAATGTTTCATTCACTGGCATTAAGAATATTCAGTGTTGGTCTGGGGATTTAGCTTAGTGGCATAAGCACCTGCCTGGCAAGTGCAAGGTCATGAATTGGATCCCCGGTACCAAAAAAAAAAAAGAATATTCAGTGTTTTGTAATCATCACCACTGTTTATTCAGCACCCAAACAGAATGTAAACATGAATTTTGAATAGCCCTGCTGCCACTAAGGAAACACTATAGTCAGGGGTGAGGTTGGCAGAAGCTTTGTAGCAGACTAAACTGCAGATCTCAGCCGTGATTTCCCAGCCCTGCCCTTGTCCTCCAGGTGCTGCAACACCTGTGAAGATGTGCGGGAGGCCTATCGCCGTCGAGGCTGGGCTTTCAAGAACCCGGACACTATTGAGCAGTGCCGGCGAGAGGGCTTCAGCCAGAAGATGCAGGAGCAGAAGAATGAAGGCTGCCAGGTGTATGGCTTCTTGGAAGTTAACAAGGTAGCAGGCGAGATTGGGGTAGGGCAGGGCAGCTGCACTGAACTGGGCCGAGAGAGATGCACAGTGAACTAAGGACCCACTCAGGTCCCTGGGAGGTGAAGAGAGGATACTGCCGTAGAATGAGAGGAAATATCCCCTACAGGTGGCTGGAAACTTCCACTTTGCCCCTGGAAAGAGCTTCCAGCAGTCTCATGTACATGGTGAGTGACGCTGCATCCATTGGGCGGTTGAGACCCTGGACATCTTCCCCTGCTCGGTGCTCTCTTCAGCCCATAGCAACCTGCATCTCACGGCGGCATTTTGGCACAGGTTAAGAGGACAGGCTGAGGAGCTAGACTACTGGAGATTCACACATCAATTTCAAATCTACTGGCTTTGTGATTTGGGGAAATTTCTTACTCTTTTTAGCTTCAGTTTCCTTCTTTCTAAAATGGAGATGATAGTACTTACACCTCCAGATATTTGGACAAGTTAAAGATTTTAGGCACTAGGCATGTAACTCAGTGGTGTTACACTTGCTGAGCATGCACAAGGCCTCCAGGTTCAATCACCAGTACTACAAAAAAGGGAAGGAAAAAAAGGATTGTAGCACAGAGCCTGTTTGTGGTTGGCACTTGTTTAAGTTGTAACCCTCAATATCAGATGACCTGTGTGAGAGCCTTTAGGGAAGCCGAGTTGGTCAGAATGCAGGTTCTGCAATCCTGAGCTGTGTTATGTTTGGGAATTAAGGAACCCTATTCAATCTGTTCTGTAAATCAGTGATGCTAGTACACTACTTCATTCTCAAGGATACTGGGATAAGTAAGTGAGATTTATTCTGGTTCATTTATTCATTGATACACTCACTAGACATTTAACAATCACCTATTTTAAGCGATGTGTTAGTTTAGATTAGTGATGGCAAACCTTTTAGAGCTTTCAGTGATACAAACGGTCTGCTGCGGCATGTGCCGTAAGTTTACCACCCCTGGTATGGATGGTAAGATCCAGTAGTCAGTAAGGTCCCTGACCGCAGGATATTCTAATAAACAAGTATGTAAAATATGTGGTGTATAAATTAAGTAATAAAGTAGTAATATGGACTGAAAAGAGGTAAGATAAAGATAGTGGAGGTGAGGGCTAGGACTGGACAGTGCATGTGCTATTTTAATTAGAATAGTCAGGGAAAGACTGTAATACAGGAAAGAGCTGAGGAAAGCAAAGAAGCCGGCCACAGGGGGTCTATAAATGCCAGTCACAAAGGCAAGAATGTGCTTTGCTTAGTGAGTTCAAGGTACAGAGACAGTGGGCAGCTGAAATGGCACGAGTGTGGTGAGATACTGTGCAGGGGGCAGGCAGGGCATCAATACGGGACAGGAGGCAATGCCAAAACGGCGGAGCCTCTGCTCTGCTGAGGGGGGCTGCTGTCAGGGTCACTGACCATGTTGAAGAAGGATGTTCAAACTCAAGGCTAGTGATTCCGGAGGCCAGAGATCCACCAGAATTGAGGCTCTGGAGGCCGCTCTCTGACACACTTTTTGACTAGTGGGGTGGGATGATATAATCTACATTGTAAAGTTTACCAAGTGTTTCCTGTTTTGGATCCTACCTGGTCCTCACAACAGCCCTTTGTGGAAAAGAACATAGAAAGGCCAATGATTTGCTTAAGATCACACAGCTAGGAAAGGGGCTCTTCAGGCCCCAGGTCCTTTTTTCTTCCTGGGCCACCGTAGTTCTGTCCCTCAAGCCCTGTTGTACTCTTCTGTGGCCAAGGGAGGGCTCCCTGAGAAGGGGACCCGGAAGAAGCTTGATAGCCAGGCAGATCTGTTGCAGAGGCTGGAATATGCAGTCCTCTCTTCAGACATAAATCTTGTTCCATAGTTCTCAACGTTGTTCTCTTCTCTCTTTCCTTCCCTCCCCCATGCTGCAGTACATGCTGTGGAGAGTAAGTGGTCTTGTCCCCCAGGGAGGGAAAGCCCCCACTTCTGGGGCAGCTGCCCTCCTGGGAAGGGGGAGGTGTTGATGGGTTTGAGATTGGGCCCCCTCTCTGGTTTGGCTGATGGTGATGTCAGAAGCACTGGGACATGTCTTTGAGGTAGGGTTCCTTGCAGCAGGACAGGTTGTAGTTTGAAGGCAGGAATAACTTGTTCTAGAATAGCTGGTATAGGTATGGGATTCCCTTTGAGCTAGGAACAGGGGAGAGCTTAGTATTCTCATGTGCCAAGCGCTGTGGGATTAGTGACTGGCAGTTGGCTCTAGTTAATAGGAGATAGAATCAGGGGGGTTTGTTTCCTGAGACCCAGGCAGGCCCTTGGTGGGAGTAGAGGTTTGGATTCCTTGTGTATTTCAAGGAAGAACAGTGTCTGTTCTTACGATCTCCTAAGAAGGGTGTGACCTTCACGGGCCTAGGACAGGCCTTTTCTGGCTGTCCATAAGCAGGTCCAGGAGGTGCCAGGCTTGAGAGTGATCAGGGGTCGAAGAAGAGCTAGGTGAGTCACACTCCAGAGGGAAGAAGGAGGATCCTGAGGGAGCCAGGAGGCTGTTCTGCTGCCCTGATGACCGCTTCTCCCTTCTCTCCTAGTCCATGACCTGCAGAGCTTTGGCCTTGACAACGTAAGTACAGCGGGCGGGTGCTTGGCTGTGCTTTCATTGCTCTGAGGTGAGGTAGCGCTCCCATCTGAAAGTGAGTGGATGACTTTTTAAACTGTCGTGTGAGCAGTCCTGGGCAAGGATGGGGTTGGACAGGAGCATCACAGGGATCCTCAGGGCAAGACCAAGAGGGCTTGTACGCTTTTGAGGAACTGCAAGGCCAGCCGTGAATGAGTGAGGCTGAGGACATTGGCAAGACAGCGGGTTCTGAGGCCACACTGAGGAGTCTGGCCTTTCTCCCAAGAAACAGGAAGCCTTTTGGCCTACCAGAAGCAGGGTCATGACGCAATCAGATACGCACTTTTTAAAAGATTCCTGGAGTGGGGGCTGAGGATTTAGCTCAGTGGCATAAACGCCTACCTTGCAAGCAGGTAGTTGTGAGTCGATCCCCGGTACCGATAAAAAGGAAAAAGACGAAAATAAAAAAGATTCCTGGAGTGGCTGAGTCTGATTCAGGTTGGAACAGGGATTACAGCTGAAGATTGGGGACCTCTAGCCTCTGCCTTCATGGCTTGAAGTTCCTAGACAAAGCTGGTACCTGTCACTCAGAGTTGGTTCCTGGCCTGAGTGTGCCCGGGTACGTGAAGCCAGTATTTTGACCTCAGGAGCCCATGGACTGAGCAGAAGTTCTTGGGGGGAATGGGGGCTGCCTCTCCCTGCCCTCCTCCTCTTCCCCTAGCTGCATGGACGCTTAGGCATCCTGTCGCTGCTGTAATACTGAGCTTGCTGTGGGCTGGGGACTGTCTGGGCCTCAGGTTGGTGTTGCTTGCAGATCAACATGACCCACTACATCCAGCACCTGTCTTTTGGGGAGGACTACCCAGGCATCGTGAACCCCCTGGACCACACTAACGTCACTGCACCTCAAGGTACCAGCCTGGGAGGTGGCCCCCTGCCGCAAAAGCCCTGCCCAGCACCCATGCCTGTGCTTTCTTCTCCCTGCAGCCTCCATGATGTTCCAGTATTTTGTTAAGGTGGTACCCACAGTGTACATGAAAGTAGACGGGGAGGTGAGTCTGAGGGGCCTCAGATGTCAGTCACCTGCCTCGTGGCGAGCACTTGAGGTGCTTTATGTAATCCCTGCGGCCTAGGAAGTGAAGTGCTGCTGTATTCCCCTGGTGGATGAAAACTAAGGCTCAGAGGGTGGTACTTTGCCCTCACAGGAAGAGATAGGCTCAGGGCATGGATTTCGAGCATTTGCTCTTTCTTCTGCCCAGGCCCCATCCATTCCCCCCAGTGTCCCCTGTGCACCCTTTGTCTACCCTGGGCCGGGGCTTCAGCACACCAGGCCCCTCAGCCTCCTTGGGCCTTGCTTCTGAGGTGCAGCCTCTCCACGGTGGTAGAATGGGAGGGGCTGAGGGCAGGGCTGTCAGTTCTGCCTCAGAATTTGGCCTTGGAGAGTCACATCTCATCCTATACTCCCTACAAAAGTAGGCCCAGATGGAACTGAGACTGATAAACTGTAACAAGCTGGTGATCAGGCTGACAAGGCTGAGCCAGGGGGTCCAGGTGGTCCTGAGTCTTGCGGTGTTGGTTACCAGTGTGGCGCCTCATTCTCACCTCCACACAGTCCGGGCACAGGATGAGAGGCGGGAACGGTCCCAGGGCTGTAGACCCAACTCTGGCCCTGGCTCCCTTCACACTCTAGGTGCTGAGGACAAATCAGTTCTCTGTGACAAGACATGAAAAAGTCGCCAATGGGCTGCTGGGTGACCAAGGGCTTCCCGGAGTCTTCGTGCTCTACGAGCTCTCACCTATGATGGTGAAGCTGACAGAGAAGCACAGGTAAGGGTGGGGACAGGAGTGACCAGGGCCAGGGCCTGTGGGAGCGGGTGCCTACTGAGTCCCTGCTTCTTCTGCCAGGTCCTTCACTCACTTCCTGACGGGTGTGTGTGCCATTATCGGGGGCATGTTCACAGGTAAGAAGCACTGGGTGTTGTGGGGGTGCAGCACAGAGGGGAGTACAAAGCCTGGTCCTTGGGTTTTGGTGGGGGAGGAAGGGACATTTCAGGGGCCAAGAGAGATTCTAGTCTGGAGAGTGCGGTGACAGGAATCACTAGATCAAGGTGCCAGCCCTGCCTCTCCCCCAGTGGCTGGTCTCATCGATTCACTCATCTACCACTCAGCCCGTGCCATCCAGAAGAAAATTGAGCTGGGGAAGACAACGTAGTCATCTTCTCCCTTAGGTCTTCTGTTTCTCTTTGGTCTGTCGTTGTATCCCTCAGCCTCTTCCATCCTCCACATTCCCACCTCCCCAGCCCCAGGTTGATAAAATTGTGATAGTACTCACTGGTCTCTGTGTGATTCTTGGGTCTGGCTGGACCCTGAGACCAGCCCGTCCTTTAGCCACATATCGAAGTCTCTTGGCTGACAAATCAGGGCCCACATGCCCTCTAAGAGCCTGACATCGGCACCTTCTAGCTAACAGGGTTTTATTCCATTCCATAGCTCAGTCATCAGTCCCTCCTCTGCTAAAATTGACTTGTCCAGGGTGAGCATCCTGGAGCTGCCATGGCCCTCAGGCCATGGAGTGACTAACACCTGGTGTTTTGAGTGAAAGTTGGGATTTACCACCTTTTTGGTGACAGCTACAATGAAGCCATATGCCAGGACCATGGACTCAACCCCTACTCAGTTGCCTGGTCATATACTTATTGACCCTGCTGTGTGCCAAGCTCCATACTTGCCCCTGACACAGAGCAAAGTACCTCCTGGTCCTTGGAGGCTCCTGGATGGAAGCAAAACTTAAAGCAAGGAGGGAAAATAGTAGGGGCCATTTTAGAGCACTAGCACCAGGGCTTCCCTTCGCCCTTCCTGTGTGTGGAGAGCGTGGTCCCAGGGCCTCGACACTCCACAGCCCAGGAAATGCAGCTCATCAGAGTAGGTCTCCAGGAGTGACCACACAACACAGCAGGGGGCATGGATGTTTGCAAAGAGCAGTACAGTGACAGCAAAACCCCTGAGATAACATAACCCAAGAGCTGTGTCCTTGTGAACACCAGTCATCTAGAGATGAAGGGTGGCAGCACTGGCTTTGTGGGCCTTGTTTGGTTATTCAGGAACCATTCTTGTTCACAGTACCCCGAATTTCTTCCAGGAAGCCCTATTCATCCTCCTAAGTGGTTTGGGGGAGGGGCTGGTGTTCCACCCAAAGTTTCCCCTGCATTGCTGGGTGGGGAAGAGGATCAGTTTCTTCCCTTCTGGGGTGAATAGGGAAACGAGGTTGTGGCAGCAATCCTGCAGTTCCAGGGGAAGAAATTGCCTACCTGGGGCAGCAGTGCTAAGCCAGGAAGCAGAGGCAACTGGTCTTGCTGGCCCACTGCACCTGAAGCAGCCAAGCAAACATTCCGTTAGGGTGGCCATTTCTTTTGAAACCAAAAGCGTCCTCATGGATATGCTCCCCTTGGGACAGGTAAGGAGTAAGTGATGGAAGAGCACAGTGCTTAGATGTGGAGTGGCAGAACCACAGGCAGATCAGGCAGGAGAGACCTGGCCCCCAGCAGGAATGGCAACAGGTGGCCTCCCTGAACGCTGACTGTCCTGTGACAGTGAATGGATACCCTGGCCCCTGACCGCCCCGGTCTTCCATCCCTGTGTATTTCAGCAAATCTCTAGCATTGAGACTACTCAAGGACACCTGTGTCCTCTGCTGCCTGTGGGAGCCTACTCTGCACAATGCATAGTCAGGATCTGATGGACATGTGATTAAGTTTTACTGAAAGAAAGCACTGGACTCTTAGACAGCTCGTATTGACAGGAAGGACTTGTGTCCCCGGTCAGTTGTGAAGGGGGTTGAAGATGACCTGACTGATCTGGCCGGGCATGGTGTAGAATACCAGGAGGAGGAAGATGGTGATGAGTGCCAGCACCAGCAGGAGCAGCAGGATGCGCCAGTACCGGCGCAAGGTGAAGAAGACGAAGGTCTTCAGTGGGTTCACGAGCCAGTTAAAGGAGGTTTTGGGGCGGCTGTTGGCAGAAAGGCAGAGTCAGGAAGCCCTGCCAGACCCCTGCTGCCCTGGGCTCAGTCCCGCCGGGCCTTACTCACTTGGGCTTCTCCAGGGGCTCCGGCTCTTTCCATCCTTTGCCCACTGGCCGCTTCTCTGCCTCCTCTACAGTCAACAGCTCAAACTCTGCCTCTACCTTCCCCTAGGAAAAGACACTTGAGTGTCACTGGGCACAGAGGCTGAGCGCACAGCCAGGCCTGGGTCCCTATGCTGCTGCACTCACTGTGAGGATGTAGACGTTGCCACCTGAGTCTGTGAACGCCAGGTCCTCAGGCCTGCCCTTCCGCTTCCTCCTCTTCCTCTTCCTGCCAGCCTTTGCCTCCTGCTCCTCTCGCTCCATGTCCTCTGCCTCTCGCAGCTTCACTACAGGCCACCAGCCCCGCAAGCGGTGGCAGCGGAACAGATTGCACCTTGGCCCGGCCCTGTCACCGGCCAGCCGCACGGAGCACTGGGCAGGGTCTCGGGGCCCCCGAACCATGTCTGGCAGCTGCAGCTCCAGGGATCCTGCAGGATCACAGCGCACTGGGTTAGGGGTGAGATCCAAGTCTGATGGGGCCAGGGGTCAGGGGGCTGCACAGCAGAGCTGGAAGTGGGGCACCAAAACTAGGATCTGGTCATTCATCAGGCCACAGCTATGGACCACACAACTGCTAGCAGTGGCTGGATCCCAACAGAAGAGGGCCAGGGACTGGGATCAGATGGCCAAAGTAAGGATCATGGGCCTGTGGTGACTTGAGCTAAGGTAAATCTGAAGACTGAGCAAGGACTATGAGTAAAAATGGAAGTCACTGTCCTCAGTCCAGAAAACGAAAGTTCATCCCTGGGTTCTGAAATTGTAGGACTTGAGGGGTGGCATGGAGTAGGGAATCGGGACAAGGGTGGCAGGGGTGGTGGGCAATGAGGGGAGAAATCAGGGATTGGGGTTGAGGCTGGAGGAGGCTAAGCAGTACCAAGGAAGTCGTTGGCAGAGATGCGGTCATAGTCCCAGACCTGCAGGACCAGCACAGCGGGCTGCTAGAACTCAGCCTCCTCCAGGGCGAAGGGTCCAGGTCGGCGCCGGACGCTCACCTCCCGCTCCGTGGGCAGGTAGTCAAAGCGGAACACAAAGCGCCAGTTGAAGTCCCCCCCCCCCCGGTCAGTGAGTTGAGGTGGACATCTGTCTCTTGTTTGTCATGCTCCAGCCCCTTCATCCAGCTGGGCCAGGGGAAGGGACAGGGCTAGGGTCCAGAACTTGGCTCTTCGCCAAGGTCTAGGCACACTGAGGGCTTGGAGACAAGCTGTAGACTCAGCCAAAGCCCAAGCTCCTGCTTGCAATGCCCTCTTAGGATAGCTGTTGGCCGTTCCTGCCTGAAGACCTACCTTTTCACATAGATGTCACTTGACATCTCCCCAGTGAGAGGGTTCACATCACCCAGAACCACATCTTCTGTGTTCCAGATGACAACTCTGAGCTCGTAACTGGGGATGTACTAGGGGATGGTTTTCAGACTGGTAAGAAGGCTCTGGGAAGGGGCTGCAGGAGGCGGGAAGGACTGGGGCCAGGGCCACGGACATTCACTGAGCATCTGAGGTGTACCTAGCTGGAGTCAGTATGCCTGCGCTTCCATTAAGGGACAGCAGGTGGCACCAAGAATGCTTTCCTGGCCCAAGACAATGCAACGAGGGCTTCCCATAAATTTGGAGTCGGACCCAGGAATGTTGAGTGGCACAGAATAGTACCCGCTGCAAGCCAAGTGATGCGCACGCTGAGGTTCAGGGAGCAGGAAAGTGATGACTGAGCAGAGGGGAAAGCCAGTCTGCAGACAGAAGTGGGGGATGGCAGACAGTGGGCAGGAGGGCCATGCCTGGAAGGACAGAAGGGGCTGCCATGCTCTGGATCCTGTCCCCTGTCTGCGCCTGTCACAGAGTTGGCCTGACAGCTGCTTTCTCTTGCCCAATGTCAGTTTCCCCTTGTTTGTAGGCTGTACCCTATGTTCTGCTGATGACCCTGCCCCCTCACAACAATCTATGTGATTCTGGTTGGGCAGTCCCTAACTGGCTTCAGAGTTGGGGACATCATCTGGGACTGGCCTAAGGTGTATTACCACCCCTTGACCACGATGACAGGCTTCAGAAGCTGTATTTGACCCCAGCTGGTCTAAGGAGAGGTGGCTCTAGGCTTCTGCTCTAACTAACTGCTTAAATGGCCTGGCTGGTAAGACATAAGCCCAGCACTGAAGAAGCCCCCTGCTCCCTGACAGTGGCACCAAGGAAAGCAAACCCAGAGACAGAAAGTGACAGACTGTCAGCAGTATCCAAGCACCTGGATCCAACCTCATGTCAGTAGCTACATCCTCCACAGAGTGCCACTCAGACTAGCTTAGATGGAAAGGGGGTTCACTGAAAAATATATGAATTCTCAGCTTACCAGTGATGGACATCAACTCAGTGGCTATGTCAGAGAGAGGGAGGGGTTCTTAACTCATCTACCCTAAAAGTCTGTGGTCAGGATTTCAGCAGTCTCTGCCTACCTCAGAGGGGGCTTGTATCTTCAGTGACCAAGATGTGCCCGCCTCTTGGGAGAAAGGACCAGAATTCTCTCTCACCTGATTGGCTGCCAAGGCTTAATGTCAACTGGAGGTGGGGCAGGTACGTCCTTGGGAAAGATGTCAATCCACATGTGAAGGGATCCCTAGGGGCAGAGGACTAGGATTGAGGTTCTTGCTAGGGTTCCCAGCTCCCCTGACAGGCATGGGGTCACAGGTTATGTCCTACCCCAAAAGGAGGGAGCACTGGGACAGGGGCATCCGAGCAGACCCTGGAGGATGGGCATGAAGGTGGAGTCCAGGCTGAGGGTTATAGGGTCAAGGTTGGGGTGGGGATTCAGGGATAAGGAATGGAAAATAGGCATCAAAAGTAAGATCTGGTGTTCCTAACGCCCAGATCTTAGTCAACAGGGTGGAAGTCAGGTTGGGAACCCTAGGTCTGAAACTTGGTGTCAAACTGGGGTAGGGATCCTACCAATTCAGGAACAGGGTAAGGGGTCCCAGCATACAAGTCCAAGATTCCAAGACTATGTGGGGATGCTGGCAAGTAACATCAGGCCCAAGTGGAAGTTTTAGAGAAAGGGTGTGCCAGGGCCAGAGGCCCGAATCAGTGGGAATCCTGGGATTCTGTGAGTCCTGAGTTTGGGGACTGCTAACACCCCTTACCTGCAGCAGCCCTGGGCTGTGAGGATGGTAGAGGGGCCGAGTCTCTACATGCTCAGGTACCAGCTGGATCCCAAACCCTGGCATCTCCTGCCAATGCCGCAGGACAAGTAATGCCTGGGCCTCCTCAGAGGTCCCACTTGCCCACTGAGGACCCCCCTCACCTGAAACAAGAGGTGTATGAGCTTGAGTTCCACACAGTGCCCAGCTCTCCCTCCTCCCTCGGCCCTTGCTCAGCAGATCTAAACTGAGAGAGTCCATGGACAGGAAGACTCAGAGGGCGAGTGGGCCCCCCCTGAAGTGGGAGGGGTTGCTGCTATAACTTTGGCTGGTGAGAGCCAGCAGTAGGGGGACCAGGGCACACAGAAGGGCTGTAGCCTTTGCTCAGACCCTGTTCACAGAATACACCACTGGCCACTCATGAGGCATGAATTCAATTCTGCAGGTACATGCTGTCACGTGCACACCATGGCATTGCCCTGTGATGTGAGAACTTGATTAACTGTGGCTTCTAAGGGGTCCAGTTAAAGACTTCTCTACCCAGCATCCAAGAAACTTGTTCTGACTCAACCAAACTCACATTTTCTGCCTGCTGCCTCCAGTGAGATCTTTTCAGGGGTGCACTAAACTGGCACCGGGCCCTCTGTACTTTATTCTCCCTCCAGCTTGCTCCCCTTGTCCTGTCCAGCAGAGAGGGGCCAGTACCTGGGGGCAGAGTCTCAGGTGGTGTCAGGAAGACTTTGCTCCCCACCTTGACGGCCCCAGCTCGGTATTCAGGGGCAGGGAGGCCACAGCGTTGGCATAGCCCTGCCAGGATCTGTGAAGGCCGGAATGCATCACGCCAGGCATTGTACCCATCTCTAAGGGCAGGGAAGGAAGATGTCTCAGCTGGTGCCAGTGTATAGTAGACAGACACAGGACAGGGATGATGACCTCTGAGGAGGAGGGATACAGGCTCAGAACCCCAGTGAGAGACAGGTTGTCCTTGTTTATAGAAATGATGTATTTCTATGAAGGAGATATTGTTACCATCTCTATTTGGCAGATGAGAAACTGAGGCCCAAAAGAGTGGGTGAAGTACTAGTTACAGGATCTCAACACTCAAGCCAAGCCTTGGCTATTGAGCTTTGCTGTCTTGGCAGAGGATGATTAGTTCCCCTTCTGTGAAATTCCGAGATCCGGAGGCACAACTGGGAATGAGCCCAATATGTTGGGTCAGAGCAGAATAGCTCCTGAGGGCCCTGCCAGACTCACACATCGTACTGGGAGGCCAGCCCGCAGTTCGCTCTGTGGTGGCTGTAGAATCGGTTTTCCAGATCAGTGTGGGTCTCCCCGATGAGGTCATCAGAACCCACAAGGTCATGATCAAATACAGCCACAGTCAGCTCTGGCTCGGCTGGAAGTGAGATGCTTAGCTCCAGGACCCTGGCCGGGAGAAAGATGGCCCTCACAGGTAGTCTGGAGTGAAGGTGCCACCCCATACCAGGCATGAGGTGACAGCCCCTGGGCCGCAGCACTGATGGCCAAGCTGCTCTCCACCCCCAACCCTAAGGCCCAGCCTCACTCGCCAAAGATGGGGTTGAGCTGCTTGGGGATGTAGCGCTCCTTGGTGTCCTGCTGCTCCTTGCCAGCGCTCACCACCACATAAGACAGGCCTTGAATTTGCAGATACCCTCCTGCCACAGGGGATTATAGGCATGGGCTACCATGCCAGCTGGAAATCTTTTTAAAACATTTACAGTTTTACAATGTGAAGCAAAACAATTCAGTCTTTAGACTAGCAAAACTATGAAAAAACACTGTTAAAAGATATATGAAAAGTAAATGAGGATCAGGGATTTAGCTCAGTGGAGTAACTGCCTGTCTGCAAGTGCGAGGTCATGGGTTTGACTCCCGGTACCAAGCCACTGAGGAACCTGGGTTAAAACTACAATGAGTTACCATTACACATTCATCAAAATACATAAAACACCAATAGCACCAAATGTTGGTGAAGAAAATGAGGCAAATGGAACTTTTTTTATTTTAATAGTGGATACATAAAATATAGCAATCACTTCAAAAAAATGACGTGACAGTTTTCCATAAACCTAACCATAGAGACACTATCATCCAGCAATGCTACTTTCAGGTATTGACCTGGAAGTAGAGGCCAAGGTGTGCAAAATGACTTTTACAAGAATGCTCAGGGCTCCTTCCTCATAACAATCAAAACCATGAAACAGTCTAGGAAAGAAGGATTGAAACAGACTGTATATCCCAAGGTGCTGTAGGAAGGAAGTAGAATTAAAGAGCAAAGTGAACTCGCCAGCAACCTTCAAACCCACCAGGCTGCCTAGAAAGCAGGGAGAGATCACACATAGTCAGAATATTGGCAATCTGGGAGAGAACGAGAAGCAGATTTCTGGAATCTTCCAGTTCTCCATTCTAGGCATTGCTGAAAGGACAGTCCTGTCCCACTGCAAACACATTTGAAGACAAAATCAAACCAAGAACATAGCAAAGCCCAGTTCACTTACAGAGCATAATGACCCAGCCCTTACCACAGTGGCCTGATGTGAAGAGAATAGTACTTTCCCAAGACGAACATTATTTCTGTTTCTACTGTGCTTTTGTACTGAAATCCAGACATAATAAAAAGTTACAAGACATATAAAAAGTGAAAAAAAGTCAAAAAAAGAAAATAATCAATAGAAGTAGACACATAGAAACCCAGATGTTAGAATTATGAGACAGGGACATTAAAATAACTAGGAAAGGGCTGGGTATAGTAGCTCAGCCTGGAATCCCAGCACTCTGGAAGGCAGAGGCAAAAGCTTAAGTCCAACCCAGGCAATTTAACACTTAGCAAGATTCTACCTCAAAATAAAATATTTTTTTAAATGGTTGGGAATGTATCTCAGGGAAAAGCCCCAAGTTCAATCTTATTATTTCAAAACAAAACAATGCTAGGCTGTAGATGTAGCTCAATGATAAGAGTGCTTGCCTGCTTGCCTAGCATCTGTGAGGTTCTGGGTAAGATTTCCCAGCACCACTTTATTTAGGTTTTCTGAGACCTGGTTTTGCTATGTACTATAGTTCAGGCTGCCCTTGAGCTCACTGCGTAACTCAGGCTGGCCTTGAACTCATGGCCATCCTCTTGCTTCAGCCTCCTGAGCTGAGACTACAGAGCTGGGATTATAGTATACACCTCTACAACTGGCTCCCAGCTCCACAATAAGCCAAAAATAAATAAATAAAAAATAAAAATCACACAGGAGTTAAAAGATGGATCACTTCAGCAAAACACTTAAAAACTGGAATTAACAAATTAAATAAGAGATCCATTAAAAGTGCAAGAAAGACTGATGGATTATAAGAGTATAAAAAGTTCCTCATCAGGCATTTGCCCAAAAAATGTAAAGTAATGCTACCTTTTTCATTAAATTTTTTGTTTTGGAGAATATATTTCTTTCTCATGAAAGTATGTCATTTATGTTAATATATAATGGGTTTACCCTTGGTATGGTAACTGAATTAATAATTTTTTATTTCTCCAGTTTTTTCCTACTTCATATAATGGTAAATATTTACCTAATAAGACGTAGTCTACGTAAGTTCTTTAGGATCAACTATTATTAAGGATGTAAAGGAGACTTCAGAACAAAACACTTGAGAACAATTTGAGAAACCAGCCCTAGTACATCAGAATATGGTCCAAAGTGTTCTTTGAAGCATTATTTCCAATGACCAACCAGGGGGAAGTGCTCACATATCCACTGCCAACACAATGAACATGTAAACCACAGTACTGTCACACAATGAAAGAGTAGCACACAGCAACAAAAATAGGTAACTTGCAGCTATATGCAACAATCAGGACAAATACCACAAACATAATACTAAGTAAAAAAGCAAAATACTATAAAGCTTGAAAAGATGCAAATTTATGTCAATTATAATTTTTTTTGTACTGGGGATAGAAATCATGACCTCACATTTGCCAGGCAAGCGCTTATGCTGCTGAATTAAATCCCTGGCCCATAAGAATTTTAACTTTTTATTTTGAGACAGGGTCACAGTAAGTCACAAAGTTGCCTACTAGGCTCCAACTTGAAATCTTTCTGCTCAGTCTCCCTGAGCGCTGGGATTATAAGTATGTCCTATTATGCCTAGCTTCAAAAAATATTTTAAATGCTAGCTAACAAAGGTAGGTTCTCATTTTTTAAAATTAATTAACTTATATATTTATTTTGGCTTTTTTTTTTCAGGTTATATAGTTCAGGCTGGCTTTGAACTCACTATGTAGCCCAGGCTGCCCTCATCCTGGTGCTCTCCTGCCAGTTCCCCTAGTACTGGGATTACAGGAAAGGGTTATACCAGAGCTCGCCTTATTACAAATTTCAAAAGCATGTTGGCTGTGATGGCGCAAACCTACAAACCCAGCACTTAGGGGCTGAGGTAGGATGATCACTGCGAGTTTGAGGCTAGCCTGTGCTACACAGTGAGTTCAAAATCAGCCTGAACTACATAGAGACCCTGTCTCAAAAAAAATAAAATAAAATAAAAAAGGCTAGGGTGTGGCTCAGTGGGAGTGTGCATATTTAGCATGACTGAGGATCTGGGCTTGATGCACAGCACACATGCACACACACACAGTTTTGCATAAAAATTCAATATAATAAGGTCTTTATCCAGGTATGGGGAAGACAACTGTAACCCCAGCACTCACAAGGCCGAAACAGGAGCATCATCTCAAGTTTTAGGCCAACCTGAGCTACATAGTGTGTTCAAGGCCATTCTGGCCTACATAGGAAGATCCTGTGTCCAAAAAAAAAAAAAAGACTCTATCCTATCACCACTTACCTGTCCTTCTAATCTTCTGACTTCCACCTGCTGTGCCATTCCAATCCTGGGCATCTGTACACGCTGCACATTCTTTCTCACTTTTCAAATCCCAACCCCCCAACTGGCTTGGAATTCCTGCTCTGCTTCTGAACCACAGACCATGTCACTCTCCTCTCTAAGCCTCCATCCCTTCTCCTGTCAAATGGGATAAACTCCCTCCCAGGCATCCGGAAAGATCACAAGGTAACACATGCAGATACTTGGCAGAGAGCACATTTACAAACTGTGAACTCCTTCAGCTTCAAGTAACTTCTTCAGAGCTTCTGAATGGGAAGGTCTTGCCCAAGAGAACTTACCCTCAGTGGTTCAGCCCGAGAGAGATTTTGAGGAGGCCCTGGACCGCTACTAGACCTTAACACTCTTCTCCTCACCCTCAGCTGCTCTAAATGCAGCATGGTCCAGTGCTCCAAGCAGTGGCATCAGTCCAAAGGGCAAGTGTTACACACAACTGCTAGAGGCCTCTGGGATGGTGCAAAAGCTTAGGGAGAAGGGTATACAGGGTACAGAAATGAGCTGGGGAGGCATCACCTCCTGAGCCAGAAAGCGCAGTTTAGTCAGGAGCTTCTTGGCCAATGCCACCTTCTTTTGTATGGTGCCCCTCTTCAGACCCCCTAAAAGCCGAAGTCTTTGTTTTGCTAACAGGTTCTGGAAAGGCAAGAAGAGATCATGAGTGGGTGGAGGGTCCTAGCTAGGTGTCCTTGCTTTCCTCCTCCTCCTCTCCCCCAGTACCAGGCTGTGACTCAGCAGTTTTGCTCAGCTTCTATCCAAGGCGTTGGGTCGGGTCATGGTCCTGCACTCAGCACTGCGGCAAAACTGTCTGTGGGCAGCAGGCAAGAAACAGGGGAGAACTCAGAGAAGACAGCAGGGGCCACTGGGAGCAGGCCCCTGCCCAGCCTCCCACGCAGTCCTGCTCTTCTGAGGATGACTTTTGTATTCCGGCCTCATCCAGATTCATCAAGGGCAGCCTCCCCTTTGAGCCCCAGAGCTCACCAATGTTGAAGTGTCCACCTCCCTGGCTACTTGGTTGTACCACCAGTTTGCTAGCTAGAAATGCAGCCCTGTGCCAGGTCTCCTGAGCATCAAACTACATGCTTGCACCCCAGGAAATTCCTATGCATACGTAAGTCCGACATCACCTGCAGTTTAGCCCTCACCAGGCTAAAAGATAGATGGATCATTGCAAGCCCAAATGCATGCTCCCAATGGCCACCTCCACCCAAGAAATGGAAAGGTCAAAATTTCAAGACTCATGCGTTGCTACTGTTTCTTCCTCTCCCTTCCACAGCAGCCCATCAACAAATTATGCATACTTTATCTTCAAAAAATATCCAAAATCCAGCTGGGGCTGGTGTATAGCGTATTGGTACAGCATGTACTTGACATGCATGAGGTCCTAGGTTTAAACCCCAGCACCCACAGGGAGAAAAAAACCCAGACACCGACCACTTCTTTCCTTTCACCTTTCTGCAGGGCCACCCTTGTCCAAGCCACCATCATTTCTCAGCTAGGGTTACGGCAATGGCTTCTTGATTGTTCTCTGCTCACCACTACCCCTCTAGATCATTCTCAATAGAGCATTCAAAGTGATCTTTGCAACACTGTTCCACGCAGGACTCTCCAGTAGCTTCTCATTTCAGAGTAAAAGACAAAACCTTTAAATGGCCCGAAAGGCTCCTCTGATCTCCCTGTCATCAAATACACCTCTTGCTCTCCTGCGTACCCCTGTGCCACCCTAGGTCCATGTGCACCCCAGGGCCTTTGCAGCTGCTCCTCATGCTGCAGTGTCCTGCCTTAGATATCAGCATGGCAGGCTCCCTCATTCAGGTCTCTGCTCAAATGTCACTTTCCCCACCACCCTTCTCACAGCTCCTGCCACTTTCACTGTTCTCACATTCTGCTCAGTCATGTAAATTGAAAGTAAGCTAGGGCCAGGACTCCATTTTAATTCCCACTGTATTCTCTATTGACAGGGCCTGGCATCTACAAGATACTGGGGAAAGTAAAATGGTTTTTTCTTTTTTAATTTTAAAAATATTTATTTATTTATATATATATTTAGAGACAGAGTCTTGCTATACAGGTCAAGCTGGCCTTGGACTCCCAATGTAGGCCAGGCTGGCCTCAAACTTGCCACAATCCTGCCTCATCTCCTGAGTGCTAGGATGACAGGTGTGTACCGTCACGCCTGGCAGTAAAATGGTTTTTGAGACAAAGAATATTTTCAGCCTCGTTTGACTCCAAATAACTTTTAAAGTTTTTACAAATATTTTATAATATAAATAATTATAAATTTAAAAATTTATAAATATTTTGTAAAATATAAATGTTTTATAAAAATATTAAAAGGTATACAAACTAAATGACTTCAAAGGTTTTCGTGCTGTTTTTGTTGTTTCTTGCAGTGTTGGCAAATGAACCCCCAGGCTCACACATGCTAGGGAAGGACTTTCCCGCTGAGCTGCGTCCCTGCTCTCTGAAGATTTAACCAAATGCTGCTCCCAGAGCTTACACTTTTACCTTATTCTTCCTTTCTTTTTTTTTTTTTTTTTTTTTTTTTTTTTTGGCTTTTTCCTTTTTATCAGCACCAGGGATCAAACTCACGACTGCCTGCTTTCAAGGCAGGCGCTTATGCCACTGAGCTAAATCCCCAGCCCTATTCTTCCTCTTTCTATCATATGCTAATCAGCACCAAATAAAACTGACCAGTGCTCAAACCACACTTGAAATATCTGCTATTCATCAAATACTGACAGAAGAATCAAATCTGACAAGTGTCAAACTCAAAATTGGATTCAGGGAAATTGGGTGTGGTAGAAATAACTGCCTTAGAAGAAACTATACTGTCTAAAGCTACAAATAATGAGTGAAATGTGAAATATGTAAATCTCACTAAAATTTCCCTGCCAGAATAATTTTATATATATACTGGGGCAGGGAGTGAGTACTGGGACTCAAAATCAGAACTTTGCACTTGCCAGGTAGGCAGTTACACTGCTGAGCTATATACCCAGCGCTCCAAAAAGTAATTTTAGTAAAATGAAAATAGAGATAATTGTGCTCTATAGAAAAACAAGCAAGGAATGAAGCTAATATATTTCCCTGAAAATAAAATCTAACCAGAAAATAAACCCTAGCATGATTTTCCAGGATGCTTGCAATACAAGTCCTATCTCAAAAATAAGCTTCAGGTACGATCATCAGCCAAGCAGATACATTTAGTATGTCCACTGCAACACACAATGGACCTGCGGAATTATAAAGTGGTAATATTAATATGTAATTAAATATTGACAGGAAAGTTAAAACAAGTGGTAATATAAATTATAATTAAGCATTTGTAAATACTCAAAAGGACATGAGGTAAATACCTAAATAAACAGATGAACTCCAACTTACTGCTGAATGACCAGCTGCAATACTGATAGCACACAAATAACATGCACACTTGATAACAAACAGATGCAGCTGTGTCTAACGTGAATCTGCAGTATTCAACATGCTGTGTTTTTGTAATGGATATACTTAATGTATTCATGGAAATAAACATTTTATGAATTTCGGTGTCTGGATTGTTCGTCCCTTTTGTGCAGGCTGCCATTCCTAACTGTCATCCTTTGTGCTGCCACTCCTGTTGCATAAGTCTTCAGTGAACGCTTGATTTAACAGAAACTTTTGTGAAGCCTTGGTTTGGGTGAAGAGTTCATGGGTAGGATCACCGATGGCTGTGTTGCCAATGTACTACAAGCAGGCTACATGGACAAGAAGTGCTCATTTAAGGACAGCTCCATTGCTGGACATGAGAGTTGGGGCCAATGGTTTTACAGGAAATTGAGTCACCAGAAATTCAGGCTGTGGGCTCGGGATGTTGCTCAGTGACACAGAAATCAAAAATTCAGGCTGGAAATTCAGGGTTGCAAGGGTTATGATGATGAAGATGACATGACTGCATTTGAATAAGTGTAAATGTTTGTACACTCCCTGGAAATAAACCCTATTGTGTCTTTTGCAGCAAAAATTAATACAAGATCAAGTCTTAGTTGGGGGGAAACATAGTAGACCAAAGGTGGCAGAAGAGAGCCTTGCAGTGCAGCTCTGTGAGGTTCACACAAGGCCCTTAGAATGCTCAGGGTCGAGGAGGGAGGGGTGCAGGCAGCCGAAGGGAGGAGGAAGGGAAAGCAGGAGTGTGGGGCTGTGGGAACCACAGTGAGCATTTCCGGATGGAGGGCGGGCTCCACCTGTCCACGGACCCTGAAAGCTGAGCAAAGTGAGACATAAAAGTGACCCCACCTGCTACCCCACTGCCCTTACTGATGCGAGGTCTTGGCTTGGACCCCCCCTCTTCTGCCCTGCTGGAGCTCTCCAGGTCCTAGATCGCTTTCCCTGCTCCCAGGTGATCTTACCCAGCCTTGTCTACATAGCATCAGCTCCCATGGAAATTTGTATTTCCAGCCTCACACTGTCCCCAGGGCTCAACCTGCTGGCTGGCTGCCAGAGGTGTCCACCCCTAAGTCTAACAGACATCTGAAGCTAACGAGCTCGGAGCGAGCTTCCAGGACCCACCCTGCTTCAGACCTTCTCCTTGTGTCAACAGCACCACTGACACAGCTGTGCAAGCCAAAGTCTTGGGAATCACCCACGACTCTTCACACATGCTCCTCCACCCCATGTATGCCTGGCCATCTGCAAGTTTGGAGGTGTCACTTCCGACACCACAATTTCTTATTGATCCCTTCTTGATACACTGTACTGCGACCACCCCAGGTTAGATTCTCACCATCCCTCACCTGGATTATTACAAGGCTGACATCAGTGATCCCCTTGCTTCTTCCCTTACGCTACCACTCCCCCATCCCTGCTCAAAGAATAAGTGTGACTTGAGCATATCTCTTCTTTCCAAAACCTTCAGCAACTCCCTAGGTCACTCAGAGAAGCAATCAAGGTCACTACAATGGCTTATGAGCCACCCACATGATCTGCTTTTCCTATGACCCTTCCTCTCAGCCCCCTCTAACCTCATATACTCTCCTCACACTGCTGCAGTCACACTGGTTCCCTTGCTCTTCCTCAAACACACCTGACATGCTATTACCTCAGGGCCTTTGCACATGCCTACACCTCTGTATAGTACACCTTCACAGATACAGCTCGTTCTTCATTATCTTTACATCACCTTCCAATGGGCTCCCATCTTTACCCTTTATAAAATTGTCACACCTATCTCTAATGTATCTTTGATTTATTTCCTCTACCAACACATACCCTCCTTAGTATATTTCTATCTCCTTATTTACATGTTTATCACCTGTGTCTCTTCTCTTATCTGCCACAGGAATGTAAGCTTCAAGGACTTGTGGCAGGAGCGTATTTCACTGCTATCCCTGTGCCTAAGACAGTGTCTACCGTAACAAGTGTCATAAATATTTGTTGAAGTAGGCAAATAACTCTTTTGAAAAGACAATCAGAAAAGGACTTAAGTGCCTGGAGGTTATGGAATGCAGGGCAGTGAGGGTCAAAGATGGAAGCAAGAACATGTTTATGCGGTTACAGCAATGACCCGATAACTACCAGCAGACAGGGGCCAGCTGAGGATGCAAGACAGCCCGAGGATAATGGCGGAGTGAATGCCCCAGGCAGTGAGGGAGGGCACGTACCCCAGGGCCACCAGGCAGCAGCTGTGGAGGAAGTGAGGCCTCTGTTTCCTCCGGGGAGACAGGGGGAAGGGAGTTCAGGGGAGGCAGAAGTCAACGAAGGCACCCACACATCTGGGAGCAGCCTACCCCAATAATTTCGTCAGACTCCACTGATAGGGTCAATCATCTCCTTCTTACTCTTCTGTGAAGTGCTGAGCTTTGGCCACCCTTGAGTCCAAACGGCCCCCGTGAGTCTCCCTCACCTGCCGCAGGTGGTCACAAGCCTTTGCAGGAGCTGATCTCCGCTTACCTGCTCCCAGCCACCAGCTCTTCCAGAGCCTGCTTGAGGTGCAGGTGGGCACCCAGTCCTGGCTTGCACTGCATCTTCTCAACCTCCTGCAGCCCCTGGTCCTGAACACCCAGGAGAGAGTCAGAATCTCACTGTCCCAAACCCCACTCCCCAACCCTGATGCCCCACCCGCTCCCCACAGCACCTCTAGGCCTGCCCTTCTTTAGCTCCATTGGATTCATGGTTCCATTTTCCTAGTCTCTCTAAGGTGCCAGCCTATGGGGCCCAGCTCTCAGCAGGTCCACTCAGCTCTATCACCAGCCCCTTCCTGGGTCCATCAGTCCTGAATCTCTGTCCCCCCCGCAAATTCAGCCCCACAGTTTTCCCAGAAGCTGTGCTGTCTACCACCTTCTGTCCCTGCACCAACAAGGTGCTGGCCATTAGCTCTTTTTGGCACTTCCTTTCAAGGGTGAAGTCACCCCAAAGTCCTATGACCCAGCCTTTCCTGGTGGCCATCAGTCTTGCCCTCACCAGCCTCTCAGCCGCTTTGCACACACAGTTGCTGCTGTGTAGGCACCATGTGTAATCCTCCCATCGGCTCCACACATGTATGCAGGGCTTGCAGTGACGAAGAGGCAAGCAGAAGTAAGCACTGGGTCAGATGGAGAGGAGCAGAGGATTTGGGGTCATCTTGGGTGCCTGGGGACCTCCCAACATCCTCCTTGCAACCTCCAGGAACACTTACCTGCTGCCATCCACAGGTTCAGGCTGCTGGGCTGGGATGCCCAGCTCTTCCTCTTCCTCCAGCCTGACTCCCACATCTTCAGACTCCAGCAGAGGCTGCGCCTCCACCATGGAGCCTGCGGTTCCCTCCCCAGCCCTGGAACCTCTGTGCTGCTGCTCCTCCCTGCGACCTGCATGACCTACTCCCAGAGCAGCAAGTCAGTAGGCCACATGCTGAGAGCCAGACCCCTCCCTCAAAGGCCTCTGCCTCAATAGATATGAGACAAGAGTGACCACCCTCAAACCCATCACCCTCAGGGGCTAGGCTTAGCCACACACCAATGGAAATCTCAAAACTGATAGGCTTTGAGGCTACAGCAGGATCAATCATGGTGGCCTCGAAGAGCACGCCGAAAAGCAGGAAATCTTCACGGGATGCAAGAGCATTCTGTGAAAGGAAGTCATGCTGTACTCTCCCAGATCCCAAGGAGAAACCTGGATTATCCTGGGCCACAACACCCAGAGAAAGTCATTGTAAGCAAAACCCAGTGTCACCACAGACATTCTATCCCTGTCACTGCCTTTGCAGCCTGGTTACTTCGGGTCTCTGGCTGCTCAGCCCCTCCCTCCCACAGCACTCTTCACCCAGGCCCCAAAATGCGTTCATTCATTCTTTCATTCAATTCACACACACACACACACACACACACACACACACACACACACGCCTTGGCGGTTAATGCCCGGGACTAGATTCCACCCTCCAGAGCTGAGAGGCTCCAGCCCCCACCTCTGAGAGCCTTCATTGAGACTCTGAAGTCCATCCCGGAGTCCCCCACTCGGGGGAGAGCCATAGAGGGACACCCAGGCCTGGCCGAAGGTGGGGTTAAACCCGGCTGTGAGGAACAAGAACAGGGCTTCGGAGGGGAGCAGGGGGCGGGTCTCTGCTCCACTTCCGAGTCCTGCGTGGGGGTCGGGCAGGGGGCGCCCTGGCAGAGGAGTCCAGGCAACAGCAGCAGACTAACAGCTCCGGCACGCGACCTGCCGGACCTCTAAACCGGCCCTGGGGGCGGAGCCCGGATGGGGCGGGGCGAAGGATCGAGCGACAGGGGGCGTCGTTTTAGTGCTGGAGAACCCGCTAGGCAGGACAGGGTGGCCCCTGGATAAGCTGGTGCGGCAGGATTTTGACAGCTGGGGGTGAGGATCCTAGTCTGTGACAGGTAAGGCCGGAGAGGACCGCGGCGGGGCCCAAACCTGCTCACCCGCGCGCCCCGGGTGGGAGATCTGCCGCAGGGGCAGCACGTGCATGGCGAGGGCGGTGTCGGCGAGGGGCGCGTCGTCCCGCAGCTGCAAGCGGAGGCCGCGCGTCAGCGGAGGAAAGAGCTCCACGAAACTCAGCTGCTCGTTCCACTCAGGCGCCGCCGCCTCGCTGCGCACTGAAGTCTCGCCCTGTAAGCCACGGCGAAGCCGGGTGGAGAGGGCTCGGTGGGGGCCCGGCGTGAGCCGCGGTGGAGTGGGCACGAGAGTCACCTACCTGCTGCCCCAGGAAGGACACCTGCACGTAGGGGTCCACGAGGACTCGCTGGTCATGCAAGGCGCGGGCCAGGCTGCCTAGCAGCCCGGGGCGCAGGTGGGAAGCCCCTCCGCACGGTAGACGCGCACGCGCAGCCGCGCCCACGGTCTCTCAGCGCGCACCCCGCGGGGCAGGAGCAGGTTCCTGGGGGAGCCCGGCGCAGAGACGCCAAGATGCTGAATGCCTAGCAGCTGTGCGTCTCCGCGCCCCGAAGCCACACCCGTCCGACTGTCCCTTGCCCCTCACACCCCAGCTCACTTCTCGATGTCCAAACTGTGCTCTGGGCCAGGGGGTGGCAGTGGAGGGGGCAGGTCCCCGCACGCCCTCACTGATAAGGTGACCTTGACGAAGCCCTTGGTCCCAGCGCGGGTGTCTCGGGGGTCATGCAGAGGAGCCCATTTTTGGTAGAAGTGGCCATCTGAGAGCGTGGGGAAGGCCAGGGTTCAGGGATCATAGGCTGGGACCTATGCACTGAACAGTGGTGGAGCTCCTGTCTGGTTCCGCAGGGAGGAGCGCTAGCGCCTGGAAAGTGCAACTTCCCAAGAGTTGGAATCTCAGCCTGCGGGGACCTACTTCTGGGGTCTTGGTCCGAACACATGAATCTCAGTAAAGAGAGAGTTCGGTACCTGGCTGATCAAAGGCGATGCCCAGGTCCATTCTGAAGGTGCCTATCCGAGTAGACATGAAGGGGAGTGTCTGCGAGTGGAAAGCCTGGGGAAAAGTATTGTTAGTCTAGGAGTTTCTTTCTTTCTTTTCTTTTCTTTTTTTTTTTTTTTTTCTTATTTAAAGAAAAGGAAACAAAAAAATACTTGGAGATAAAAAAGGGTAGAAATAATACAAAATTACAGAAAAACAAACGGTAAGAAATCGCTGGTTGATAGTCTAGGAGTTTCTGTATCTACTTTTTTTTTCTTTTCCTCTCTCACTTTCTCCTTTTCTTATTTTGTTCTTTTTCTTTTCTTTTTTTCACAATTGAATCCAGGGATTTGGCACTGAACTACATCCCCTGCCCTTTATTTAATTTTTTTTGTCTTTTTTTTTTTTTTAATCGGTACCGGGGATCGAACTCACGACTGCCTGCTTGCAAGGCAGGCGCTTATGCCGCTGAGCTAAATCCCCAGCCCCTCTCCTGCCCTTTATTATTATTATTATTATTATTATTATAGTCGGGATGATAGACATTATTTATTATTTTGAGACAGGCTCTCGATAAATTGTCTAGGCTGAGCTTGAATTTGTGATATTCTTGCCTCGACCTGCCAGCTGGGATTACAGGCATGAACCACCACGTCTGGGTCCCCTCCCCCCACCCACCTCTGATGGAAACTGCTCACAGTGTACCCTCCTCACCGTGATCTCCAGTAGTAAGTCTTGGAGGCGAAGCCGGGTCTCATGAAATTCGAACAAGAAATACTGGGTTAAAGTGGGGCTGAGAGGTTAGCGGTAAAGGGCCTCTAGGAAAGGGAAGGTGGTACTTACAATTATGCATCCTCACTTGCTCAATAAGCCCCGCCCACCCATAGGCCGGGCATGTGAGGAAACTGTGCTAGGCTGCACCCCACAGGGTCCTCTCTGAGTGCTTGTTCTCAAATAGTTCTCACCCAGAATTCAACTCAGTGACCTAAGCACTTGTGAGTTTGATCCCCAGTACCAAACAAACAAACAAAAAACTGTTCTCTTCCTTGGTCTGCGCCCACCTCGTTGTAGAAGGGGCAATTGGTCCCACGCTGTGTGGCTGTCACTTGGCGCTGCTCCCCAACACGCACGGCCACAAAGGGGTTAATATTGATTCCCACCAGTTTCTGAGCCTCAAGCACCGTGACTCCCACCTAAGGGGTACAGAAAGGGGAGGACAGGAAGCCAGACCTGCCAGACTAGAGGGAGGAAAGTGCACACACAACAGGAGGTACAGGAGGGTTAGGAACTGGAAGGAAAGCAGTACCTGAAAGTCCTGGGCTCTGGACACCTGCCAGTGGTCCTGGTAAGCTGGGCCCCGTGCTCGGCTGCAGAAGAGCTTAAGATGAGCTCTCAGGTCCCCCCTCCCCACCAAAATATGCACACTTGCTTGACGCTGGGGAGGTCTCCTCTTGTCTCTGAACTTTTGGATTTGAGTCTTTCGGGACTTGTCTTTATATAGAATAGGACTTATTCCTAGAGTACTGATAATATTTATTCATGCAACAAAATTTATTGAGCACCAACTATGTGCCAACACTGCTAAGCAATGAGACATTGCAAAATTTGCCCTCATCAAGCTTTTACCACCTACCAGTGTTGAGTGAGTATGACTGACCTTCATCATGGCAGTGTCTATGCCTGTGAGTGATTGACCCCAAGATATGCACTATTCACCCATCTCCTGGGACGGTGTTTATGAGGGTAGGTGGGAGTGGGTCCACATATGTGAGCAGTGAGACTGACTCACGGCAGAGTGAGGGTGGGGTTGGGTAGGTATGAATTACCTCTTGAGGGGGCTGAACACAACTCCAGAAAGCTCCACATCAGGCTCATCATCCAGCTCCAGCTCCAACTCCAGCTCTAGCTCATTCTCCTCATCATCCTGTGGGCCTAGGCTTCGAGCTAGCCTGCGGCCCAGAGCCACTGCCTGCCGCTCCAAATGGGCCTCCCCAGGCCTGACAGAAGAGGCAGGACATGCCTGTTACTTGTCACCCATTTCTGGCCTTCTCTTGACTTCAGTGACCCTAGGACTGACCTTTAACCTTTCACCTGATCCCAGAGCAGATTAATAACCCTGGGACCCTTCTAATTCCAGAACTCATTCCCTGATTCTAGAACTGACCACAGACCCTGGAATTGACTCAGTCTTGATCCTGGATGTTGGAACAAACTCCAGGTCACTGGCTTCCAACCTTAAGAGTGACCCTGCTGATCCCAGGTTATTCCCACATACTTACTCCAGCTCCTGGAAGCCCACACTGGGAATGATCAACTCTGAGCTGGGAGGAGGAGAAATAAAGAGAAAGGGTGGCCTGACTACAAAGCAGCTACCCTGCCAGCACAGACCTTGAGTCATTATATCCAGCAGACTGGGCTTGGTGCCACTTTCCCCTCTCCAGGACCTTCCTGGGCTGGGACCACCAGGCCTTACTCGGGTTCCTGGGGGGGTTACCTGTCCTGGATAGGTGTCCCAAAGTCCTCCTCTGCCCTTGCTCCAGCAGCGCCCTCTGGGGGCTGGTACTTCAGGTCAAGCTCCACCTGGAGCTGAAGCCACAAGCAATGTGTCCTAGGTCCCTCACAGTACTCCTGATAAAAGATGTCAAAGGACAATGGCTTTTACTGCACCTATTAACAGAAACCCTCCTGGCCTGCATCTGTGGTGATGTATGGTTCTTCCATGATTATCGATAATGTTAATTACTCCTAATTTTGTTAAGAACTTAATATGCAAGTTACCTCTTAAAAGGGCCAGTCTCTTACTGTGAGCTTCACAGCTCTGCATGGCCCCTACCAGTCTTTCCAGTTGCATCTCATTTTAGGTTCCAAGTTCTACTGCTGCTCTGCACCCTGCCTATGCTCCTTCAGGGCATTAGGCTTCTGCATATTCTGTTTCTTCTGCCCAGAACATTCTCCTCTCTTACTCAGTGCTTATAATGCTTCTGTTCCAAGTTCACACACTGTTTCCTTGGGAAAACTTTTCCAACCCCTCCTAGGTCACATATTGCTGTTATACACTGTTTCAACCCTTTGCCAGTCTTTTGTAACATCCACTAGCTCTAATTTTACATTGTGTGTGTGTGTGTGTGTGTGTGTGTGTGTGTGTGTGTGTGTGAATATTGGCTTATGTTTGCCTCCCTGTTTAGCTAGGGAGTTCCAAGAGGACAAATCCTTATCTGGCTCTGCTCGTTAATGAATCCTTATTACTCAGCACTACAATTGGTTTATTATAAAAGAGCTAACCCACTGACTTACAGATTGAAAGAAAAACAACACTTGT
Source organism: Cavia porcellus (assembly GCF_034190915.1). Taxonomy (NCBI): domain Eukaryota; kingdom Metazoa; phylum Chordata; class Mammalia; order Rodentia; family Caviidae; genus Cavia; species Cavia porcellus. Next base: position 25,770,110 of record NW_026947488.1, on the reverse strand, counting down.
TATGATTCTATATTATATAAATGAGGAAACAGCTTAGAGATGCTAAATAACTTGTCCAATTTCTTAGCTGGAAAGTGGTAGATCTGAAAATGAAGTTCCACTTCTAGGCTAAGTGAATTTCTGTGAAACACGAGGAAAATCCAATCAGGTTCATTTTGGGCTCCTTGTTTCTTCTGTTGCCACATCCCTGGGCCCCACACTGACCTGGCTCTAGCCCTACTAGGACTCAGGCAGGGGCTATAGTGAAGAGCCCTGGTTGGAGGACCTTGTTAGGTTTGTTCTTGAGTTTTCCTCTAGGTTAAATGGAACCCTTTATCTACAGGGAGTCTCTGGCTTGGAGAAGACAGGCCGATGACTGCTAGGACTCACCTGAGACACTCGAAGATTCTCATCCACCAGGGCCTCACGAAGCACCAAATGCCCAGCACTCTGCAGTTGCTGCAGGGAGATCACCAGGGTCCCCAGAGGCCTGGGAGAGTGGCATGGGACAGAGCAATGACCTAGGGAAGTGGCACTAGCCATCTCCAACCCCTCCTGCGTCCCTGGCTCCCCAGGGCCACTCACCTGTGGCTGAACACACGGCTGCAGTTGACCACCTGCACAGACAAGCTCTCCCCAAGCAGTGGAGCCCCATAGTGAGGCCAGCGAAACAGCTGGGGAAGAAGCTTGTGACACCCAGTGCTGGGCTGATCCGGACCCCAGTCCAGAACCAATTCCAGCCTTGAAATAGAAGCCAGCCCTCCAAGCCTGGAGCCAGTGTTAGAACTGATCTTTCAGACCTGGAATTGATCCTCCAAGCTGGGGTTGACACTAAACTAGGGAGATCTGGAGGAAATTACTTGTCCCCCAAACTGGTTGTCACTTCTCAAACCTGAAGCTGACCCTACTTCCTAGGACTATACCTCCCCAGTTCCAGGACTTGAGTCCTTTAAACCAAGGATGGACCTGAAGCAAGACAGATCAGCTCCTCCCCATTTAGAAACCAGTTATACTGACCTCACCAACATCTGCTTCTCGACCACAGTGAATTTTCCTTGTTTTCTGGGTGAAGCCTGTTTAGAACCGAAATTATCAGCCTTAACTACTTGGTGAGACCTTGTCCTCACCCAAAATAATCATTTGCCTTCTCCACCCTTTGGTGCCAAGCCTAGTTTCCCTGGAGTCACAATTAAAGAAAAGTAGAAAATAAAGAGGGAAAGAAGCAGAGAGAGTTATCAGGTAAAAGAGAAAGACAAGCCATGGATTGAGAGGTCTGAAGAATGGAAAATCTAGAGCTTTCCTGTTCCACAAATCCTTAGAGTAGCTATGGTAGACTCACCGCAAAAGCTGAGCTTTACTTGTCTGTCGTGGGTACTTGGCAGCCCTGTTCGTCTCCGAACATACACAGTCAGAGCCATGGTCCCAGTGCCACTAGCTCTCCCTCTGCTGCCTGCCCTCTTGCCCACCTGAGTTGCCTCTGACTCATTAGACTCACTCAGCAGGTTCAGCAATCCCTGCCCTTTACTCAAATACATAGGTGGCAGGCCTGGAGGTCACGGGTGGAGATGGAGGGAGGACAGAGAGGCAGGGTTAAGGTACCTGTGGCCAAGGTCGGGCCTCCCATCATGATAGGATACCTCAGCCTTCATCCCTCCTCGTGGACTGGGAACTGATATAGGGTGGGAACAGAGAGGACAAGACCCCAGGCTGGTGCCTGCTAGCCTATGAGGCCTCAAGGGCACACAGCTCACAATGTTTCTTATTCATTTCTGTGTCCACAGCTCAGGATGCAGCACATGGTAAAACCTCAAAACACTGGATGTGTAATTGGATGAATCAATACATTCCCTAGCCCCTGCATTAAAGCCATATTTAAATATTGATGAGAATGCATCCATCACCTGCACATAGTACTTGTTCCATATGCTTATTTATCTTTTATTTTATTTAGACAGGGTCTTGCCAGGTAGTTAAGCCTGGTCCTGAACTCACTAGCCCGGCTTGGCCTTGAACTCATGACACTCCTCCTGCTTCAGCCTCCGAAGTGCTGGGATCACAGGTGTGTACCCCCATGGCCGGCTATTCCATATGCTTCTTAACCGGAAGCTAAAGGTCCTAAACTTGAGTTCCTAGGACAATAATGAGACCATAGATGGCCTCTGAGAGTCTATAAACCTTTGAACTAATCCATAAAATGTTAAGAATGTGTGCATTTTTCTGGATATAAATTTCCTTGCTTAGATTATGACCTTTAATAGATGTGAAATAATTGTTCTCGCAGCCTGAAACTGTGTGTTGAATGCATTTCCTGGCTACCCACTTATTTATTTTATTTAATGTACCTTCTATGTGCAGGACTTGAGCTATACTCCTGTTGGGAGGATCCAGCTACAGAGAGGTAAGCCGAATGTCTTCTCTGTTTCCCAGTACTTTCAAGAGCTCTAGTTGCTAACATGGCCAAAAACTTGCAGCACTATAGGAAAGGATCAGGGCTACAGAGGTCTGAGGAAGGAGGACAGAGGGCTTTCCTTAAAAGGGAGTATTTAAAGTGTGTTTTGAGGATGGATTGGGAGCAGAGCCAGGCATCTGGGCAGTGGAGAGGAATGTGGGGCGTGTTCTGGGACAGGTGATTGCTTTAGTTTGGCCTGAACACAAGGAATGTAAAAAGCAGCAGTTGCAGATAACATTAGCTCATCAGAGAGGCAGAGTTGTTGTGTGACTTTGGGTTGGACAAGGTGCCTTCTTATGCTTCAGCATCTCTGTCCCAATACTGGGGCTGGAAAGTTCTGTTCTCTTTCTCAGTTGTTAGGTGTTCAAGTGAGTCTGAAGGTCTATAAAATGCCAAACAAGAGAGACTGGTTGTTTTCTTTCTAAGCAAGATCCAGGCTAGACTCAAGGCCCTCCAAATTCTGGAGGGAGGGGTCACTTCTCGTTCTTTGACAGACAAAGACTGGGACCTAAAAGAGCGCGTGGACTGTGCTAGTTAATCCTAGTTGTCAGCTTCACTGGATTAAGAGACTTCTCGAGAGGTGATTAAATCAGGAGGCAACATAGTCATCAGTGGGTTAAGCTAATCAAGCAACATATTGATGTCACCTTTCTGGAACCTGGCATGGGTATCTTCCCTCTGGGGTAGAACAAAGCTTAACAGATTGTCCCTGTGCCTCTACTTCTCTAAGAATTACCACTTCCACTTTCTAATATTCCTGAGAAGGTATGAAGGTGACAGAAAGATATTGGAGGACTTCTGGGAAGATGGCGGACCGATAAGCAGCAGAGAAAATAGCCTCTCTGAGAGGCACTGTCCAGACTCTGGACTACTGCACCGTGAGGAAGACAAGAAGAAAGTGGGTCCTCTGGACCCAGGAAGAATCTTAAGTGCAAGTTGAAGCCCACAAAGAGAGTAAAAAGAAAAACTTCAAGGAAGAAGAAGGCAGTAGCCAGCAATGCTTTTGCCCCAAGGTGGGACTCCATGTGCGAGAGGAGCTGTTTGAATCTGAGGATGTACAGTCATGGTGACAGTGACAGCTGGCAACCCCTCTGAAGAGAGATGCAACAGTGGAGAGGAGCATCGGATATGGAGGACTGCACGGGCTGGCAGTGACTGCAGAGGACTTAGTGTGCGCATAGCTGGGAGTCACTTTAGAGACAGCCCAGAACCCCAAACTGCTGCTGGCTCCCTCTGGCGGCTCCCAGCTAGGTGTAGACCCATGGAAATTGCAAGCCCAGTGAATCTAGTCTCAGGGCAGTCCTGCTGAGATTATCCACTACTGTGCCATAAGGCAACAGCTCACCTGCTGGGATAGATTGGCACAATTTAGGACTTTGTCTCCACAGGTTGTTCACTAATGAAACTAGAGAATCCTGGAAAGGGGCTGTTTTTAACTTTTTTTTTCTTTCTCTTTCTCCATCATTGTTTTTCTGAGTGTGAAAGTGGTTCCTAACCTATTTGTGGGTGTGGTTCTGTTCTTGCTTTTATCTCTTCCATCTCTGTTTTCCTTCAGTCTTCTGATAACATCCTTTTCATTTTTTTTCTTGGTACCAGGGATCGAACTCATGACAGCACGGTTGCCAAACAGGCGCTTATGCTGCAGAGCTAAATCCCCAGCCCCCTCAGTCTTCTGTGCCAGTTTCCTCTAGTTGGCATGATCCCCCTTTGTCCTTTAATCTTACTTATGATCTCTTTCTCTTCTTGCACTTCTCTATTTTCTCTTAGTCCATTTTAAATTTGAACTCTTGAGGGCAAAATTGACACATTATGTATTTATATATTTCATTTAATTACCAGGTGTGTTTTACATTTTGTTATATAATCACAAATCTAGTTCTTATGATTAAAAGTTGTAAGTCAAGGGTTAGCTCAGTTTGTTGTTTTCTAGTCTATGTTTGATGCTCTTGGTACCACTATAGCCGAAATTGACATAATCATTCTAAACAGCTGTTGGTCCTGATAATCTATGACCAAGATTAACTAAGGGTCACAGAAAATATGGTGGCACTGTGCCAAAGAACCAGGAACTAGATCAAATGAGCAACAGCTTCCCATCTCTAACAAACTGAAGAGGTAAGATCTTCCAACAGACTCAAAACCCAAAAACCAGTTACATCTGGAAGATAATTAGAGAAATAATCATCATCTAAGGATCCTAAATACTACCAATAAAGCAACCCACCATAGACAATTTACAAGCATCACCCCAGGAGTCACACTAACAAAAGGGAAAATAAAATGAGAAGATACCTAAGCAAAATGCAACCTCAGACATCCAGTGCACCAAAGGCAAATCCAGGGGGCAATGAGGTAGGACAATCTGAAAGCCCCCCACCAGGTCTCTCTGAAGTGGAAACAGCAAAGCAATTGAATGAGGCTCTGGAAAAAGTGAAATCAGAAATAATCTCTCACATAAGTATATAGATGACCAAAATACATACTATGCTTAGCGATGTTAGAGCAGACACAGTCAAAAAAGCTAGGTGAGCTTAAGCAAATCATGGAAGCTCAGCATAGGAAAGAAATGGGATCTATAAAGAAGATTCAAGCAAATATCCAGGAGAATAAAAACTCAATTGAAAATATTCAAACCAGATTAGGCCAATGTGAGGACAGGATCTCAGATATTGAAAACAGGCTTGCAGTTAGTGACCAGGAAAAGAAAGATTTCTCAAAAATAGCTAAGGACCATGAGAAATCAATCCAGCAGCTGCTAGATAAGACAGAGAATAATAATTTAAGATTAATTGGAAGGGGCTGGGGATTTAGCTCAGCAGCATACGCACCTGCCTTGCAAGCAGGCAGTCGTGAGTTTGATCCCTGGTACTGATAAAAACGAAAAAGACAAAAAAAAAAATTAATTGGAATCAGGCTGGGGATTTAGCTCAGTGGCATAAGTGCCAGTCTGGCAGGCACAAGGTCATGAGTTTGATTCCCGGTACCAAAAAAAAAAAAAAAAAATGCTAAATGTAGTCAATTAGTATAGTGAACAAGCAGGAGATGCCACAAATGACATTTTAAAATGTTCACAGACATCATGACAGAAAACTTTCCTGGTAGAGAAAAAGAATTTGACATACAGATAAACAAGGCATATAGAACTCCAATTAGCAATGAACAAAAAAATCTACATGCAGGCATATCATAGTTAAGATTCCAGAAATTCAACATAGGGATAGAATCCTAAAACCTGTTAAAGAAAATAAACCAATCACTTGTAAAGAAAGCCCATCAGAATCACAGCTGACTTCTCAGCACAAACTTGCAAATCAAGGAGAGCTTGGAGTGAAGTATTCCAAGTTTTAAAGGAAAGTAACTTTCAACCCAGACTGATGTACCCCACAAAACTGTCTTTCAAAACTGATGGAGAAATAAGATACTTCCATGACAAAGAACATCTGAGGAAATTTATGATCGCCAAACCAGCACTCCAAAATGTTCGGAAGGACATACTAGAAAGAGAGAATAAGGACTATAGTCCCAAGAACCCCAACAGAAGAATCTACCAGGGAAGGCAAACAGAAGGAGGGAGCCAACAATAGGAAAATAACATGGCAAGGATAAGTCAGTACATATTAGTTATGACCATCAATGTTAATGGTCTCAATTCACCAATCAAAAGCCACAGACTGACAGAATGCAAGATCTAACAATATGGTGCATACAACAAACACATTTAATTCAAAAAGAAATTCATAGACTGAGAATCAAAAGATGGAGAACAATATTTCATATGACAGGAACCCAGAAAAAAGCAAAGTAGCTATTCTATTTGCAGACAAAGTAAATTGCTAGCCAAGACTGATTAAGAGAGACAAAAAAGGTCACTATGAAAAAAAAGGTCATAAAGGGAAAAAAATCCAAGACGAAGAGATAATGATCATAAATATATATGTAACAAATACCATTGCACCTAACTATATAAAACAATTACTAACTGACATGAAAAATGAAGTAAGCCCTAATACAATTGTATTGGGAGACCTCAGTTGACCAAGACAGATCACAAAAAGATCAACTACACAAAAAAATCAGTAATGAAATATTAGAACTAAATCAAACTTTATTTATTTTAGATCAAACTTGTGAACAAATGGACTTAATGTCTATAGAGTGTTCCACCCTACAACATCAGAATATACATTATTCTCAGCTCACATGGGACATTCTCCAAATGCTTAAGTAAATGCAAAGGAATGCCTAAGTAAACGCATACTATCAGGCCACAGTGCAATGAAATTGGAACTCTATGCCAAAGAAAACCACAAGAACTTCATAAACACACGGAAATTACATATCACCCTGATGAACAGCCAAAGGGCCACAGATGAAAAATTTTTTTTTTTTAGTTTTTTTTTTTTTTTTTGGTCTTTTTCGTTTTTATTGGTCCAGGGATCGAACTCACGACTGCCTGCTTGCAAGGTAGGCATTTATGCTGCTGAGCTAAATCCCCAGACCCAGGGCCACAGATGAAATTAAAGAAGAAATTAGTATTTACAGTTGAGTGATAATGACAATATGACATACTACAATTTGTGAGACATAAGGAAAGCAGTCTTTAGAGGGAAATTTATAGCAGTAAATACCCATATCAGGAAAACAGAGCAAGCACATTTAATAACTTAATGGTGAACCTCAGACTTCTAGAAAAAGAAGAGCAGCCTAAGCCAAAAGCTCATGCAAGGGGTGAAATTATAAAGATCAAAACAGAAATTAATACATTGGAGACTAAAAAAAAAAAAAAAATATATATATATATATATATATATATATATAGAGAGAGAGAGAGAGAGAGAGAGAAAGATTAAATAAAATTGACAAACCCTTAGTCAATTTATCAAAAAAAAAGATTCAAACCACACAATAAGGAATGAAAAGGGTGAAATCACAACAGACCCTGCAGAAATTCAGAACATCATCTATACGTACTTCGAAAATCTGTATTCTAACAAGATGAAAAATACAGAAGGAATAGATTTTTAGATACATTTGAATTACCAAAGCTGAATCAAGAAGATATAAAAATCCTAAATAAGCCAATATCAATAAATGAAATCAAAGATATAATTAAAAACCTATCAACAAAGATTAAGCCTTGGCCCTCACAAATTCACTGCTAAATTCTACAAGAAATGTAGAGAAGACCTAACACCACTATTTCTCAAACTCTTTAACGAAACTGAAAGGGAAGCAGTACTCCCAAATTCATTCCTGGAAGCAAGCATTACTATCTTAGTTATTTTTTACTGGTCCCTGAGACAAAATACCTGATGCCCAAAGTTGGGAAAGGAAGGTTTATTTTTTACAGTTTTTGGAGGTTTTAGTCTATACTTAGTTGGCTGTAAGGGAGGGTGGCCTGGCGGGACTGCAGTTTATGGTGGCTGTAAACAGCAAGGCAGAAACCTGCAAGAGGGCAAGACACGCCTGCTTCTTGCCATTGCATCACATCCTGGCTCCACCCCTTGCCGGTATAACACTCGTTCTCCCAATCGAAGCTCTAGACAGTGAACCAATCACATGCAAAGGCATGAGGCTTGGGGGCCACCAACATGAACCATGACAATTATCCTCATATCAAAATCAAAGAAGGACCCAATTAAGAAAGAGAATTACAGGCCAATTTCTCTAATGAACATTTGTACAGAAATCCTCAGTAAGATACTGGCAAACAGACTGCAGCAAACTGTCAAGAAGATTGTACAACATGATCAAATGGGATTTGTCCTAAGACTGCAAGGATGGGGGCCTGGGGATTTAGCTCAGCGGCATAAGCACCTGCCTTGCAAGCAGGCAGTCCTGAGTTCGATCCCTGGTACCGATAAAAACGAAACACACACACACACACACACACACACACACACACACACACACACACACAAAGACTGCAAGGATGGTTCAACATATGTAAATCAATAAATATAATATACCATATTAACAGAGATAAGGACAAAAATCCTATGATGGAGGCTGGGGATTTAGCTCAGCGGCATAAGTGCCCGCCTTGCAAGCAGGCAGTCGCGAGTTCGATCCCCGGTACCGATAAGAAGGAAAAAGACAAAAAAAAAAAAATTCCTATGATCATCTCAGTAGATGCAGAGAAAGCTTTTGACAAAGTCCAGCACTCATTCATGATAAAAAAAAAAAACCCTACAGAAAATTGGAATAGATGGTCTTTATCTCAATCTGATAAAAGCCATTTACAACAATCTTAAGCAAAGAGCATACTAAATGTAAAAAAAACTGAAAGCTTTCACTCTAAAATCAGGAACAATTGGGGCTGGGGATTTAGCTCAGCGGCATAAGCACCTGCCTTGCAAGCAGGCAGTCGTGAGTTCGATCCCTGGTACAGATAAAAAGGAAAAAGACAATAAATAAATAAATAAACAAACAAATAAATAAATAAATAAATAAAATCAGGAACAAGACAAAGATATTGACTGTCTCCACTTTTATTTGATATAGTCCTGGAAACTTTAGCCGGAGTAATTTGACAAGAGAAAGAAAAAAAGAGACAAAGATAGGAAAGGAATATCATTATTTGAGATAACATGATACTTTATTTAGAAAGCCCCAAAAGCTCCACCAAAAGATAACTAGATTTAATAAGCAAGTTCAGTAATGTAGCTGATTGCAAAGTCAACTCTCAGAAATCAGTAACCTTCCTGTATGTGAATAACAAACTCACTGAGAGAGAAATCAGGGAAACAATATCTTTTACAATCCCCAAAAAACAAACATCCCCAAAAAAGAAATACCTAGGAATCAATCTAACAAAGCATGTAAAAAACCTCTACATTGAAAACTACAGTACTCTGAAAAAGGAGATTGAAGAAGATATTAGAAAATGAAGAGATATCCCTTGCTCTTGAGTAGAAAGAACCAATATAGTGAAAATGGCCATACTTCCAAAACTATTATACAGATACAATGTAATCTCAATCAAAATTCCAGTAGCATGGGGCTAAGGATTTAGCTCAGCAGCATAAGCACCTATCTGGCAAGCTCAACGTCATGAGTTGGATCCCCATTACCAAAAACAAACAAACAAAAAAATTCCAATAGCATATCTCACAGCATTACAGAAAACAATCCTAAATTTTATCTAGAACAAGAAGACACCTAGAATAGCAAAGACAATCCTGGGCAACAAAGACAAGACAGTGGGCACCACAATCTCTGACTTGAAATTATACAATAAAGCTACTGTGATAAAACAGCTTGGTACTGAGAAAAAAAAAAAAAACAGACCCAAAGATCAATGGAACATATTAGAAGATGCAGAAACAACTGCAGACACACTAAGCCACCTTATCTTTGACAAAGGTTCCAAACACATTCAAGAAAGATAGCCTCTTTAATAAATGGTGCTGGAAAAACTGGCTCTGCACATGCCAAAGATTAAAAATGGACCCATATCTTTCACCATGTACTAAGCTAAAAACAGAATGGATCAAAGATCTTAATATTAAAACAGAAACATTAAATCTGCTGGAAGATAGAATAGATAAAACTATTGAAGGCACCTTAGGAACAAAACTCCCAATGAACAAAAACTATCGCAAAGAATCAAAAACTGGGATCTCACCCTATTGAAAAGCTTTTGCACATCAAGAGAAACAACCAACAGAGTGAAGAGACAACACACACTGGGAGAAAATGTTTGCCAGCTGTTCCTCAGAAAAGGAGTACTACTGAAAACATATAAAGAACTCAAAAAAATTAGTCCTCCCATATTTAAAGATCCAGTCTAAAAATGGACATCTGAGATGAATACACACTTCTCAGATGAAGAAACATGAACAGCAAATAAGTATGTTTAAAAAGTTCAGCATCATTGGTCATCCAAGAGATGTAAATTAAAACAACACTGAGATTCTACCTCACCCCAGAAAGAATGGCTAGTATCAAGAAATCAAGCAATAAGGACTGGGGATTTAGCTCAGCGGCATAAGTACCTGCCTTGCAAGCAGGCGGTTGTGAGTTCGATCCCCAGTACTGATAAAAATGAAAAAGACAAAAAAAAAAAAAAAAATCAAGCAATAACAAATGCTGGAAGGGCTGTGGGGAAAAAGGAACCTGCCTCCACTGTTGGGAATGCAGTCTGGTGCAACCACTGTGGAAATCAGTGTGGAGATTTCTCAGAAAACTAGGACTTAGAGGTCCTAGTTTGACCCAGCTATTCTCGGTATCTTCCCGAAAGAATTAAAAAATCATAACACAGCGGTATATGTGCACTCATGTTTATAATAGCACAATTTATAATAGCCAGATCTTGGAAACAACCTAAATGCCCATTGATTGAGCAATGGATTTTTAATTTTTTTTTTTGTCTTTTTCGTTTTTATCGGTACCAGGGATCGAACTCACGACTGCCTGCTTGCAAGGCAGGTGTTTATGCCGCTGAGCTAAATCCCCAGCCCCCAGGAATGGATTTTTAAAAAGTTGTATTTCTATATAATGGAGTCCTACTCCACCATAAAGAAGGATAAACTGGACACTTTTATATGTAAATGGATGCAACTTTAGAGTGTACTCAGTAAATAAATAAGACACATATGCATAAACATACTGTCTAGTTAGTGTGAGATGCTGAAAGAAACAACATATGTATACATGTGTTTTTATACATATATATATAATAGGTAATATAGTTGTACTACAGATTTCTCTGAGTTCACTGAAGAAAAAGATTTGTGCCAGTATTTTTCAGACAATTGGATGCAGATGTCTTGTGCTCTGGGTGAATGATTTGGGGGTGACTGTTATACTAAGATGCTAAAAATTAAAATAATTGATTAAAAGATAATTAACAAAAATAGTTACTTAAAAAGGTAGTTGTTAGTAATATTGTCATTCTGTACTGAGCTCATTACCCTAGTAACCAAGCACCAACCACATAGTTATAAATTAACTGACCGCGTCGTTCTGCTGTTCTGTAATGCGTCATCCCCCCTACCTTAGTGACCTGTGTGCAATGTCAACTTTTGTTCCCCTTGTAAGAGACAAATGATGCTGTGTCAACCATTGTTCCCTTTATGAGAGACAAATGTTCCCAGAATTGGCAGACCAAGGGCTATGAATTGGCTAACCACCCACTGTGAAATGCTTCTTACCTCAAGCAAAGGGGAACAAGGCCCACCTTATTTCTGTTTCTCATCACTATGTACTTAATAATCAATGAGCTAATCATAAATGAACTATAAAAATCAGTCAAAACTCTAACTCAGTTGCACAGCTTTGCAAATTCCATCTGCACTGTGTTGCTGGGCCAGCTAAAATAAAAGCACTTCTTTTAAAAAAGACGTCTTGCCCCGTTTGTCATCTTGGGGTCTTGCCCCGTTTTTCATCATGGGGCCCTGTTTTTTAAGTAAAGTACAACAGTGACAATGCACACTGTTGCCCCAGTTGATGTGTTTTGAAATTGTTTTAGTTTTTATTCTTCTTTTGCTTTTTCTCCTTGAAATAAATGGATTTGGAAAAAAAAGAAAGTAGGATTTTGGCCTTCTAATCTGTTATGTCATGCATTTAAGCAGTCACAGGCATGTCTTTTGCCTTCTCTGGACTGTTTGCCTAGCTGTGTAATTTGCGCAAGACGTACTAGCTTACTTTAAAGTGTGGACATAAATAAAAATCATGCACATAGTTTAAAATGCACATTCCTAGCCAAGTGCTCACATCTAAAATCCCAGTAACTTAGGACACTGAGGCAGGAGTATCAAAAGTTCAAGTCTAGCCTGCACAAGTTAGTGAGACCCTGTCTCAAAAATAGAGTGGCCACTGTCTTGGGCAGCAAAAAGAGAAAAGGAGAGGGATAAGTGAGAGGGAGACTAGAGCCTGGCACAGTGGTGCATGGAAGGCTACAGATGGATAATTACAAGTTTGAGGCCAACCTAAATTACATAGTGAGTTCCAGGCCGTGGTGAACTACATAGCAAAGCCCTATCTTAAACAAAAAAAGAAAAGAAAAAGAGCTATGCATGTAGCTTAGTGGTAAAGTGCACATAGTTTTTGTCCTCAGGACAGCAAAACAAAACCACATTCTTGGGCACATCCCAGATATACTGAGGTAACATAGTCAAGGAGTAAATGGGATCCTGAATTTCTATTAATTATATTAGCATTGTGTTCTGTTGTACAGTCGAAGTTAGGAAACCTCTGGCTTCCCAGCATAATGATCTGTGATTTCTCATTTCTTTCTCCATGGCTCAGGTATGTGGTCTTGGGTATGGTGACTGGTGGATACTGAATTCTAACCCCCAAACTTGTGGAAACGTTTCTGGGGAAAGGACCACAGATTCTGAGGTCAGAGTTCTCTGGCCTGATGACTTGGATTACAAAGAGAACAAAAGGGTGTGCATAGCAAAGAAGACAGTGTTTATTAAGAAGTGCCCTGGATATGCTCTAGTTCTTAAGATTCATTCCTTTGTAAATATTCGAGTAGGTCTTCCAAGGTATTAGAGGATACAGAAGTGAACAAAACCAACAAAAATCACCACCCTCAAACTATGTTCTAGGGGCTGGGGATTTAGCTCAGGAGCATAAGCACCTGCCTTGCAAGTAGGCGGTCGTGAGTTCGATCCCCGGTACCGATAAAAAGTTAAAAAAAAAAAAAAAAAAACTATGTTCTAATGACCATGACAAGCAAAATAAAATAAGTCAATTACATACTATGTGAGTGTGGAGAACAGAGGAGAAAAGCTGGACATGGTGGAATGCATCTGTAATGCCAGCTACTCCCTACTAGAGAGGCTGAGGTGGGGTGATTGCAAGTTCTAGGCCATCCTGAGTAATTTAGTGAGACCTTGTCTCAATATTTTAAAAAAAGGGCTAAGTGGTAGAGTGAATTTCGTTCAGTCCAGTCATACACACACACACACACACACACACACACACACACCCCAGCAGGGAAGGAAGGGGGACAGAAATCCGTTTGCGTGCAGTTTCACAAGGAGTTCCTGGTAAGTGCTCTGAAGTCATTGCTCTTCTTAAACATTACAAAGAACCAGACTGCCTAGAGTCCACAGTTCTCCGTGACGTCACGACTGTGACGTCAAGCCCCTTTGTGACTGTGGCCGCTGGGCACAGGCAGGGAGAGAAGGCTGAGTGTGATCACGCGGCCCTCGGGATCACGCTGGGTTGGTGGGGCACCCGCGGCGCGCAGCAGCTGGGAGGGTTGAGGGCCGAGGGCCTAAGTGGCTGCGTAGCAACTGGGGTGTCCTCGAGCAGTCTCTGTAGATCAGGATGCGGCGGAGTCCCCGCCCCGGCTCGGTCGCCTCCCCGCAAGAGCACAGGCTCAGCTTCTACAGCGAGAACAGCGACAGCTCAGACAGCGTCCCTTCGCGGGACAGCAGCGGGCACCGGTTTCCTGGGCAGGGGCCCGGGGAGCCCGAGGGCAGAAGGGACCGGGGCTCGAGCTGCGGTGAGCCTGCCTTACGCCGCAGACTGCCCAGAGGAAGCTCATGGGCTGGAAGCTCTCGGCAGGAGCCTTCGCCTGGGAACCACAACCTGGAGACCGCGTGTGGCGCGGCAACCGTGAGGGGCGGGGCCTCGGGTGCGGGCGGGGTCGAACCTGTGGGGCTGAGGGAGGGGGCGGGGCCGGTTTTGTGGGGCGGGGCCCGCGTGGAACGGGTTACAATTTGGTTGGGTAGCCTCTGGAGGGGAAGGCGCTTAATAAAATCCCTTAGGGGACGGTGCCTCGGTGTGATGGACGGCTCTGGGAAGGGGCGGGGAAGATCTGTGATTGGGCGCTACAGAGGAACTCCTCCCTGTGGACGTGATTGGTTACCTGGAAAGAGGACTGCACCAACGGGGCGGGATATCATTTGGAGGTGGGGCCAAATCCTGACTAGGCCCCGCCTAGGCCTCCAGGCTGAGGGGCTCCTGCTAGTCTTCGGCTGGAGAATTTGGGGCCGGACCTCTGGGCGGTAAGGGAGTGAGTGCGGTGCGCAATGCCTCAGTGGAGCCCGTGGGCTCTGGCAGAACCGGCTGCGTCTCCCGCAGTCTCTGAGGAGCAGCGGAGCCTTCTCGCGATCCTGGATCTGAGGCGGGAGATGCCTGCCCTGAGGGCGACCAAGAGCTTCCTGAGTACGCGCCAATAGCCCGAGCCCCTCTCCGAGACTCTTGTCGGGTGTCCAGCCTCTCCTGGGTCCCAGTCTCCTTGCCGAGTGAGTCCCCGCGGAATCCCGAACGTCCTCGGGCTCCCTCTCTGATCCGGTTCTCCTCCTCCAGGCCTCCTCTTCCAGGTGCCGAGAGTGCTGTTGTTGCTGGTCCGGGACGCGCTGCTCGGTGTGTGCAGGTCAGGGGGAGCGCGGGGGCGCCGCGGGCGCTGCTTGGGCAGGTGGAGGCGAGGCCGGGCTCGCGAGGCTCGAGTCGATGCCGATGGGGTGTCGGGTTAGAGGGTGTAGAGCCCTGGGGTCCCGGATGCGTGGACCAGGGAACTGGGGCCTCAGCTCCCTCCGTTCCCGCAGGGAGGTCTGCTCAGTCCACTTCCTGTCCGCTGCGTCGCTGCTGAGCGTCTTTCTAGCCGGTGAGGCACGGATACCCCAGGGTCCAGCTCTGGACACACATTTCCCCTTGTCCGTCAGCCCACTCGGCCTTCAGAGCCCCCAGCCTCCCCCTGCGCCCCACCACTCTGCTCTTACTGACCCTCATGCCAGGAAACCCCTTCCCCTTTCTCCAGCACTCTCTTGGAGTCTCCTGCACCTGCTCCCTCCTTTGGAGAATGTGAGTCGGGGACACTGTAGCCTGGGTGGGTAGAGGCTGTGGTGGTGGTGTGTGTGGCTGCTGGGAGGAAGCAGGACCAGAGGCCATTAGGAAGCTCCGGACACAGATTTCTGAGGGGCTGCGATCCTGAGGGTCAGACAAGGTTTAGGGGAGGCTGGACAGTTCTCAGAAAGGAGCAGTGTGAGTGTGGCTGCCTCCAGGCTGGCATGGGAGAAAGTGGGGCGGCAGGAACTGATGCGTCGCTGTATTTGCCTCCACCCCATAGGAACCTAAGGCGATGCTGTCTCCCAGGTGAAACCGGGCATCTGGGATGGGGATTGGGCCGCCCAAAGATGCTGCAGGGGGGCCTTGAGGGAGGGGGACACAAGGAGCCGACCGCAGGGCGCCCACCTCCCCACTCCAGCGAGCACCAGGAGCGCTTGCGCTCCCATGGGCAGCAGCTGCAGCAGCTTCAGGCCGAGCTGAATAAACTCCGCAAGGAGGTGGCCCGCGTTCGCAAGGCTCATAGTGAGGTGAGCCAGCCTGCCCGGAGGCTGCGCAGGGGTCTGGTGGGGAGCTTGGTCCCGTGGCTCCGCCCACTTGTGGTCCCCGCAAACCTCTGGCGGATTCTGCAGGATGGGGCCTGGGACTAAACTAGCCTCACTGCAGGTCTCCCTTGGGCCCACAAAGTCCATGCCAGAGTTCCCAGAGCCTGGCCCACCTGTGGAAACAGCCCGTAAGCTCCGCCCCTCCCACCTACCCCCCTCAGAGAGTTGCCAAGCTAGTGTTCCAGCGACTGAATGAGGACTTCGTGCAGAAACCAGACTATGCCCTGAGCTCCGTGGGTAAGACCAAAGGAGGGACACCAAAGGAGACGGAGACACTGACAGACCTCTTCCTCAGCTGTGAGACCTAATCCCCTGAGGGTTGTTTCTTCCTGCTCCAGGAGCCACCATTGACCTAGAGAAGACATCCCATGACTATGAGGACACAAACATGGCCTATTTCTGGAATCGCTTCAGCTTCTGGAATTACGCACGGCCACCTACGGTCATCCTGGAGGTGGGCCTGGAACCAGGATCCTGGGATAGAACCAAGTGATAGATGCTGGAGAAAGGACCAGCTCCATGGAGTCAGGACCTGGCTGATTTGAGGGGCAGTTGGGAAGACTGAATCTGGCCTTCCCCAAGGGAAACTCTTGAGCAAACCTGGGGAACTGAAGAGAACTGGCAGTGCAAGAGACTAAGCCCTGGGTGGGATCTGGGCCATGGTAGGATCAGGGTAGGCTTAGGCCTGGAGGTGGGTGAGGGGCAGTAGCCACAGTCCTTAGGTTCTCATGGTGTCTCCTCCCACGACCACCCTTCTGCAGCCAGATGTATTCCCTGGGAATTGCTGGGCTTTTCAGGGCCACCAAGGCCAAGTTGTGATCCGGTTGGCAGGCCGTGTGCAGCTGAGTGACATCACCCTGCAGCATCCCCCACCCAGCGTGGCACACACGGAAGATGCCAGCAGTGCCCCCCGAGACTTTGCAGTCTTTGTGAGTGGAGCTGGAGTTGGAGCATTTTGCTTAGAACACACTAGGTAGTCTCCAGAACTGGTGCGGGAATTTGAGTCATAGGTATAAATTGGACATACTAAGATTTCTTTGTCAGGGCTGCTGCTGCTCTAAGTTATAACAGCATATCCAAATAGTAGGTATTACTTTGTGCCAAGCACTTTACATATTTTATTGCATCCACATAAAAACTATGGAAGTACGATAATCTCCCTCTTTAGATACGAAGAAAGTAATGCTATTACTTGCTCAAGGACATAAAATTGGCCATACTAAAAACTGGTTTCTTAGCACCCACGTTCCATACTACACAACCTATGATCAGAACATACATGAGAGCACATGTAGCGAGCACTACTGAACACACAGAAGAGCCTCAACAAAGTTGTTTTCCCGTCCTCTCAGCGTGTGCCTCACTGTGCCTCCATTCACTCTTCCCTCACCAGGGTCTCCAGGTTGATGATAAGACTGAAGTTTTCTTGGGGAGGTTCACCTTTGACGTGAAGAAATTTGCGATTCAGACTTTCCACCTACAGGTGTGTTTGTCTAGGGGCAAAGATGGTAAGGCAATGGGGCAGTGGGAGATGAACATGCAGGACAGTGCTTGAGCGCATTTCTTGGCATGCCCTATTTATCTCCCCAGAATGACTCTCCATCTGCCTTTCCCAAGGTGAAGATCCAGATTCTAAGCAACTGGGGCCACCCACGTTTCACGTGCTTGTATCGAGTCCGTGCCCATGGTTTAAGAATCTCAGAGGGAGAGGGTAGTGCCACAGGGGCCACTAGGGGGCCCCATTAAACACGCTGATGATTGGAGTCCACTGAACTTTTTTGCTGAAGGAAGCTGAATCAGTGCTGGCAAATGCTGTCAGGAGAGAGTTCTGGCTGCCTCTAGCGTGTAAGTATGGTACAGTCTACCTGTCTTACTCCAGATTAATAAGGCAGCAGTTGATGCTTATGGAATATTTAACATATGCAAGAGACAGTGCTATGGATATTCTTTGTTTTTTAAAATCCAGTCAAATTTAGCAGTGGGGGGGTGGCATACCAACTTTAGTGACACTAATGTTAATAAGTTCTGATAACCCACTGCCATCGGACCAGCCAGTGCTATGGATATTCTACCCTAGACATAAAACTCTCTTTCTCAAGGTGACACAGCCAATGAAGTTTATGCTAAAATGTGATGCAGAGCTGTATTCCTCCAAGAATACAGCTGCAGAGCTGCCAGGCAGCTAAAGTCACAACTGTGCTTCTCAGTTCCTGCCCCTAATGTCGGTATTGTTAGTTGTAGGTGAAGGGGAAATGAGATCCTCTGGAAAGCTTCTGGGTTGATCCAATTCTAGCAGCCTTTACAAAGGGTTTTTACTAAAACCTGAGTCTGACTCTGTGAGACACAGTTTAAGTAATCTAGTTCAGCCCCCTTGCCCTTGATCCAGAAGAGGGAAAGATGCTGCTCAAACAAACAGGACATTATGCCTATAATCCCAGCACTTGGGAGGCTGAGGCAGGAGGATCAATAGGAGTTCGAGACCAGCCTGGCCTATAAAGTGAGCTCAAGGACAGCCTGAACTGCATAGCCAGACCCTGTTTCAAAAAGACCAAAAAAAAAAAAAAAAAAATAGGACGGCTAACTTTATAGATCCAAGAATTTTTACTCTAAAATTCAAAAATGGACTCAGAGGTTAAAAAAGAGAGATGGGCAAAGGACTGAGTTCTAACTAGGAATATAAAAAGAGGATTTCTACAAATTTCCCAAGGAAACAATCAATCTCTCTCTAAATGGGGAAGATGCCAAAAGACCAATGAATAACACAGGCAAGACCAGCTTAGTGAATGAGTTTATTAGAGGTTACAGAGCAGTGGAAAGCTAACAGGCAGCTGCACCACCAAAGTTCTCACATACACATTCTACTTACAAAGCGCCTATTTATGTACAGCTGTCAGAGCAAAAAGCAGAAGTAAAAACTAGAATCCATGGAGAGAATTACAAATTCATATTCTGTTCCCCCTTCTTACATGGAATTCCAGTTAGCTGTGAGGCACGCCTATAATCACAGAACACAGGAGGCTGAGATAAGAGGATCACGGTGAGTTCAAGGCTATCCTAGGCTACACAGTTCAAGGCCTGCCTGAACTGTATAGTGAGACTGTTTCAAAAAACTAACAACTCCCTGCACCCAAAATGAAAGGAAGTGCATTGATCTCAGCCAATACAGTGATGTACAGGCGTTTCGGTGCCATCTAACACAGCATTACCACCTTCTAAGGGTCCGCACAGGACACCTAAATGGTGGCTTACTTACTATAAAATAATGTTGTAGTATTACTGTTACCTAAGTTCATATGCTTAGGTTCATTTACTTACTGCTGACTAAATCAAAGGAGGTCATCTATTTTGGTAAAAAAAAAAAAAAAAAAAAGTTTATTTACAACTAGCTCCAAGAGATCTAGGGGTACATGCCTCAACATGGTCTTTTTAGGGGTCTTTTGTAGAATGGGACAACACACAATCACCACACTTACTTTGTCACTTCCAGCTATCCTCAGCTCATTCTGTGGACTGAGATCTCCTGGTGTCAGCATCTGCTGACAGCATATTCTGTTCATCTGAGCTGAGAGGTAGGTGGAAGCCATTTGTGTGTTAGGTCTGAAGAAGCCACTTGTCTCTACAGGGAAAAATAATCTAACTTAAAATTCATTTTGTGGGGCTCGGTGGCACATGCCCGTAATCCCAGCAATTGGTAAGCTGAGGCAGGAGGATTGCCGTGAGTTGAGGCCAGCCTAGGCTACATATTGAGTTTAAGACTAGCCTGAACTGCACAGTAAAATCCTATCTCAAAGACAAAAAAAAGTTCATTTTGTGGGGCCAGTTACATTACTTTGGCTAAGGCACAGAGGATTACTTCCCCTATAGAGATTAACATGAGCAAAAAAAAAATGCAACATCTTTAATGGTAGGAACCTTCTCAGTATATCAATGTCAGACTACCAACAGGTTACTACGAAATAGGCCTGCAAGTATCTAACACATAGCTGTGTCTATGCAGAAGTAGAACACATCCATCTGTTTAAACTTGGGGGATATTCTTTCATAATTTGAAGACAAACACCCTGTACCAAGTGCTCTCAAAATCTAAGGCTAGCTGGACATGGGTGTACACACCTGAACTCCCACCATTTAGGGAGGCTGAGGCAGGAGGATCATAAGTTTGAGGCCAGCCTGGGTGACATAGTGAGTTCATCTACAGTGCCTTGGATGCTGGCCAGCCTGCACTACAAAGTGAGACCCTGTCTTAAAAAAACCCTAAGGTTAGCCGGACATGGTGGTATATACCTGTAATCCCAGCTGAGGTAGGGTGAGGGCAAGTTCAAGCCCAGCCTGGGTGACACAGTGACTTAGAGGGGTAGAGTGGGATGCTGGGGATGGAGCTCTAGTTTGAATCCCCAGTACTACAAAGCCTTAGCTTACTGATATGAACTAGGAGCAGTAATCTTAGCACCCTGGGAGCCTGAGACAGGAAAATCAGAAATTGGATGCAGCTTGGTCAGGATACCTCATCCTCAAGACTACATAAAAAGGGTTTGGGAAGCTGGGGATGGTAGTACATGCCTATAGTACCAATTACTCAGAAGGCTAAGGTATAAGAATCAAAGTCCAGGAACACAGACTAGTAGGGCACAGCAGTGGTTTTTACTGGTCTTTATTGAATAAGAGGGGCCAAGAACAAGCATGAGATCGAGAATAGCAGTAACAGGCCTGCCTGTAATCTCAGCATTCAGGAGGCTAAGGCTGAAGGATCACTGTGAATTTGAGTCCAGCCTGGACTACAGAATGAGTTTAAAGCCAGGGTCCACTACAAAATGAGACCCTGTCTTTAAAAAAAAAAGTAGCAGGGTTGGGGAGTTAGCTCAGTGGCATAAGCGCCTGCCTTGCAAACGCATGGTCGTGAGTTCAAAAAAAAAAAAAAAAAAAGTAGCAAATAATAAGCAGATATAAAATCTAAAGCACCACCTAGGCCTGGGGAGCCTGTGCAGGAACCTTGGCTGGGGATGGAGGCATTTTGAGTGGGGTCCAACCCTGGGCTTTAAAGTAGGAGACCAGCTGTGTGGGCACTTCAGCAAGCACAGCTTGTGCCAGTGCTTCCCGAGGGGCCTGCAAGGACAAGAGCAAAGTCACTGAGGCAGGGGTGAGGAATAACAGCTTCCCAAAGTTTACAGCTAAACCCAACATCCAAAACTGCCCCAGACTTTAAGGAAAGGGCTTTTATCTCCTGATCCTCAACTCCGTATCAATAGCATGTAGAAGGAAAAAAAAAACATGTGGATGGATAAACCCCCAGGTTGGTTTGCTCTCAGCCTTGCCCTTACTCACATTCTGGAAACGACGGTAAGACACAAACTGCACTATGTCACGGGCTGCTGACTCTCCAGAGTGTGTACGTAGAGGTCCACCATCAGCATCCAACCGTTCCATGGCCTCAAAGTCAGCTCCGCCCACACCCACAATGATCACTGACATAGGCAGCTTTGAGGCATTTACCACAGCCTGGCAGGTAGCCTCTACATCTGTCACAGCACCATCAGTCAACAGCAACAGCACAAAGTATTGCTGGAAGCAAGCACATACATATATTTAGGCAGATGCTCTTTCCAAATCCCACCCCCAACATTCCGACCATGCATTCCCTTGTTACACCATTCTTACAACCCACTACTATAAACAATACTTACTGACGCAGTCCTTTGATATGCAGCCTGGGCTGCGAATCTGGCTACATGATTGATGATGGGTGCAAAGTTGGTGGGCCCATAGAGGCGAATTTGAGGCAAGGCCTGGCGGTAGGCATCTACAATGCCCTGAATACCTACAGAGAAAGAGGGCCAAAACAAAGCCACTGTGAAATTCCAGACTTTCTAAGACTAAGCTAGTCCTCAAGAATCTTGGATGCATTTCACTCAGTCACCCCTGCGACCCAGGGTACCTAACTCTATCCTACACACACAAACTAAGGCTCAAAGAGAGGATACTTGCACTAAATAACAGGTTGGAATAAAACCCAAATTTAGTATAAAGAATAAAGTAAAAGGTAATAGGAAATAGGGAGCTAAATCTTTTGCAAATGGAAGAAGATCCAGAGATGGAGTGGGGAAGAGAACTAAAAAGAATTAAGCTGTTAGGTACTCCCCGCAATGAATGTTATCATTATGTACTGCAAACATATACTAATAAAAATCTTAAAAACCTAGATTAGGGAAATTCTCTGAACAAATTCTGTTCAGAATTTGTTCTGTTTAATGTTTTGAGCATTACACTAAATAATAAACTACTTTGTAAGAATCCATGTGGATATTAATCACTGAAGGACAAGGGAAAGCCATTAATAAATGTAAAAAAAATTATAAAATCATTTGGTGATAAATAACTGATTCAGGCTGGATATGGTTGTACATGCCCACCATCCTAGCACTCTGGGAGAGTGAGACAGAAAAAGCAAAAATTCAAGCCCAACCTGGGAACTCAGCAAGACCTTATCTCAAAAAATAAAAAAATTTTAAAAACGGGACTGGGAATGCATTTCACTGCAAAGGCCCTGGTTCAACCCCCAGTTTCTATCTTCACAATTACTGATTCAGGCATGGATCATCAATGGGTGTAAAAATTGATGATTAATAAATATCAGGATTTTGTTTGTTTTTGAGCAGGGTCTTACTATATGTAATTTGGGCTGGCCTTGAATTCTGTAGTTTTCCTTTCTCAGCCTCCTGAATGCTGGGATTATAAGCATGTGTTACCACATCTGGCTCAGTTTTAGTTTTTTTTTTTTTTTGGTGCTGGGAATTGACCTTACACTTGCCAGGCAGGTGCTTGTGCCACTGAGCTAAACCTCTGGTCCCAATGTAGTTTTGTTTTAGTGCAGGCTGGCCTTGAACTCCCTATGTGGTCCAAGCTTTGAACTTGTGGCAATCTTCCTGTCTCAGTCTCCTGAGTGCATGCATCACCACACACAGCTATAATTGGACATCTATAGAGCTTCAAAGTTTATTTTCAAAAGGTACTTACTAACCACAAGAGGAAGAACAGTGTTTGTACAGTGAAGAAATCTGATAGACCCTCTTAACCAAAAGATCGAAGTTAATATGACTGACTAGTAACAGGGCAAACCAACATCATGTCCACCTCCTGCTATGATGCACTGAGAATGTATAGCATTACATGGTACACGGTAGTATTGCTGCTGAAAAATGTGATATCTGAGGATACTGCAGATAAATCTATACTAAGGACTATTCTAGAAATTATCTAGCCTGTTAATATTATGGGGGAAAAAATGCTAATACTATGAAACAAGCCGGAGGTATATCTCAGTGGCACAGTGCCTGCCTGGCAATTTCCAGTACAAACAAAAAAAAAAAAAAATTATGAAACATGAACTCTTATGGCTGAGCATGGTGGTACATTCTTATAACCTCAGCACTTGGGAGGCTAAAGCATGAGGATCACCATGAGTCTAAGGCCAGCCTGGGCTACATAGTTCGTGACCAGTGTTAACTACCTGTCTCAAAATACAAAACAACAAAAAAAGTCCCCCTAAATTCTCATACGTGCAAAATCATTGAATCATTACACTCATCAGTGGATTCATCTATTGATGAATTCATCTGTTGATGAGTTCAGTAGCT
Source organism: Cavia porcellus (assembly GCF_034190915.1). Classification (NCBI taxonomy): domain Eukaryota; kingdom Metazoa; phylum Chordata; class Mammalia; order Rodentia; family Caviidae; genus Cavia; species Cavia porcellus. The sequence continues at coordinate 25,746,699 of NW_026947488.1, read as the reverse complement.
GAGTGTGCATTTAGGAGGTAGGGTCTGGTTGGAGGTGGGTTACTGGGTATGACTTGAGGGAATGAGGGTATACTGTTGTCCCCAGCTTTTCAGCTGCTACAGAATGAATTCCTATCTTCTACCCAGGCTGTTTCTGTCTTGGGCCAGTTGACCATGAAGTGAAAGTGAGTCAAAATAAACCTCTCTTCCTTTAAATTGTGATCATTTGGTATTGTTTTTAGCAAAAGGAAACTAAGAAAAACAGCTACTAGGACAAGGGAAGATGATACATGTAGATCTATCCAAACATCCAGATCCTCAGGAAGCAGTGCTGCCATGGCTGCAGTTACCCCTCCAGAAAGCAGCCATCCTGAAATCATCCCAGACAGCCTCAGGGAATCAACAAACCACAGAGGCGTAGGTCAGACAGTGCAAATACCAGCCCTTCTCAATATCTCCCCCTTTGGGCAAAAAGGACAAACAAGGGATAGGTCTGTGGACACCTGAGGATGATCATGTGATCCAAGTGAGCACATGAGCACATGTGCTGACTCTACCATAATGCAGAGGGGGAAAAGTCCCTAAGAAGTCCAGGGATAGTGTCCTATTCTATGTGCTGGCTGGAGGAGAGAATTCTTGAGGCTGAGTTAGTTTAGGGGTTTTTTTGGTTTTGGATTGGTTTTGAGTACAAGACCAAAGCAAAAATTACTGTGGCTGCTTGCAGAGTAGAAGTGAAGTTAAGGATTCCCACCAGATTTTTTTTCTTTGATTTAGCAATATGGGAGAAACAAACAATTGGAAGAGCTGACCAAAACAGTTTTAAAACATAAAAGACAAATTTACCAAAGATATAGACTGGACAAAAACGTATTAGACAGAAATTTCAGAAGTAAAAAGTAGGGCTGGGTATAAAGCTCAGCAGCACAAGCTCCTGCCTGGCAAGCACAAGGTCCTGAGTTCAATTCCTGGTACCAAAATAAAATAAAAATAGTATAAAATTTATAAATTGCAAGGGGAGTAGTTTTACTTTCATACAAAGTAACCTTCAAGCTAAAACTGATCAGGCAAAGAAAGTTACTACATTCTAGTTAAGGAAACCATCCAATAGGAAAAGACTACAGCTGTAAATATACATATGCCTGGTACTGGAACACTTGTCTTTATAAAACAAATACTGCAGTACATAAATATCAGGAAAATCATAACGGTGCCTTGACTATCTCACTTTACAAAGAGACATATTAACCAAACCAAACCAAAATCAACAAATAAGTGTTGAACCGCATCTTCAAAACAATGGACTAAGATATCTAGAGTGTTCTACTCTACAACAGAATACACATTTTTCTCAGCACCAAACTTTCTCCAAAATAAACCAAATATGATTGCAAGAAAAAGTCAAAACTGAAACGAACACTCTTCACACCAAGGAGATAAGAAGGTAGTGGCAGGGGCCAGGGATTTAGCTCAGTGGTGTAAGCTCCTGCCTGGCAAGCATGAGGCTGTGAGTTTAATTCCTGGTACCAAAAAGGGGGGGAAAAAAAAAGCAGCATGGGCATTTAGAAGTGGGAAGTACAAAGCAAGTGACAAACATTACGTAATTGGATACCTGCTTCAAGTCATATATTGACAGGCAGGCTACTCTAAAACAGATTTGTTGAAACAACATTGGGGGAGGAGGGCCCTTACAAAGTGAGCATAGTTAAAGGTCCTTAGCAAGTAGTCCTTACTACTCCAGGGTGCCTTAAGGCATAGACAATCATTGTGACTCAGTGTTTATCAGAAGTGTGCAGCTGGGCTTTAGACACAGACAATGACAACTGAATTCAGCAGAAGCGGCAGAAACTTGGTCAGAGGCTTCTAACTGCTCTCTATGAAATACTTGTAAGTTTGCTATTTTGTACAAGTGTTCTCACATTATAATTGTGCCCCAACAATATTATTCCACAAAGCATGCTTAAATAAATATGAAACAATCAAAATTATAGAGCCAGGGATATAGTTTGGTGGCACAGCACCTGCCTATCAAGCACAAGGTCCTGAGTTTGAGTCCCAGAACAAAAAACAAACAAAAACAACCAAAAAACAAAACAAAACAAAAACAACCAAAACCATTCCACATTTACTTCAGGCCATACATAGTACATTGAAAATAGAAATCAAATGGGGCTGGCAAACATGAGGTTGTGAGTTTGATCCCTGTTACCAAGAAAAATAACAACAAAAAAGAAAGAAAATAGAAATCAATTACACCACACACCACAGAAAGTTTTATAAATACCTGGCAACTTAACAACTTAACACACCTGAACATCCGATGGGAAACAGAAGAAATTAGGTTCTGGAATTGAAAGGGTTAACTCCCTAACTCCCCAGAGCGGGAAATAAAAGGGTTAACTCCCTAACTCCCCAGAGCGGGGAATAAAAGGGTTAACTCTCTAACTCCCCAGAGCTATCAGAGCAGAGAAAAAAAAAAGAAAAAATGCACCTGCAAGGTTGTTCTGTCTCAACGAGATAAGTAAGACAAGTAACTGTTCTGTTCTGGGCACATAGTGACTGGGCTAAGACCCCCAGTCTCCATGGTTACTCAACCCCAAACCCCTCCAATCAACTTCTGCCAAATCCTATGCTGCTCAAAATTAACCAATGCAATCTGCTTCTGTAAACTCGCTTGCCTCCCGTTTGCGCCCTTAAAAACCCTACACAATTCCCCCTCGGGGCCCCTCCGCACTTGTTTGCCTGGGGGACCCCATGCGCATGGAAATAAACTTTTTTCCCTCACCAAGAATTGAGTCCTTGGGGTCTCTTTCCCTGCGGCGTCGGCCCTAACATCTTGGAGGCCCCACCGAGATAGCACGTCTCACGGGAGGTGACCTCAACGGCTCTGCGGTGGGTGAGTACGACCGGTCGCTTCTTATTTTTACTCTGAGGATCAATCTACCGGTATTTTACGCCCCGAGCCAACCGGGCAATTTTTGTTACCTGTTTTTGTTATCTGTTCTCTGTTCTCTGGTGACCGGGGGACGCCCCACACGGTTTTCCGTGACTCACCGTCTGCGACAGGATTTTCCTATCGGTCTGGGGAATTTCATTCCCAATCTGTGGTCCTTCTGGGCCAGTCTGGGGAATTTCATTCCCAATCTGTGGTCCTTCTGGGCCAGTCTGGGGAATTTCATTCCCAATCTGTGGTCCTTCTGGGCCAATCTGGGGAATTTCATTCCCAATCTGTGGTCCATCCGGGCCAATCTGGAGGCACCCCCTAAGGTGACTCGTTTGATGTGAAACTAATGCGTGAGAGTGAGGTGGCCGGCCTGTTTGTCCTGTGTGTTGTGACTGTTGTGAACGGTTATTTGTTGTGTCGCGTGTACGCTAACCACTCTTTGTCTTCAGAACATCATGGGCCAGACGACATCGTCCCCATTGTCCCTCAGCCTCAACCATTGGTCGGAGGTTCTAGAGAGGGCTCACAATCTCTCCTTACAGGTTAAAAAAAGTAAATGGCAGACTTTCTGCTCGTCTGAGTGGCCCACATTCTCCATGGGTTGGCCACCGGAGGGGACTTTCCACCTTCCCCTCATCTTAGCAGTTAAGAACATCATCTTCTGCCCTGGACGAGAGGGCCACCCCGACCGGATCGCCTACATCTTGGTATGACAGGACCTCAGGGAGGAGCCCCCACCGTGGGTAAAACCCTTCCTTCCTCCGCCCTCTCCTTGATTGCCTGTTTAAACTTGTTACTAACTTAGGGGCTTGTTGCCCATTTCTGTTGTAAGATCCATATGGCTTATTAGATTAAAGGTTCATGATAAAAAAAATTATTTCCTTTAGCTGACCAAACTATACAAGAAGCTCCCTTTGTTTGTGTCTTTAATGTTGTGGCGCCTTGTTTAATATGTAAGACTTCAATTGATTGCTTGCAACCTCAGCATGCCTTTTAAAAGGAGTATTTTTTCCTCTCTGGTAAAAAATGTAAACATGTACACATATATATGTATATCTCTGGTTATTAAAAATCATATCAACTTTACCAAGTAAAAACCAGATGGTAGTATATTTGAGCCAGCTAAAAGGTTACAGTTTTGTTTTTAAAATACAGCATTTTTATGTGGTAAAGTAAGTATGTTTTGGACTACTAAAAGGTGACTTCAAGGGTTTTGTTGAGAGTTTTGATGTTGTCTGAGAAATAAAAAAAAAAGGTAATTGACTGGTAATAGTAAAAAGAGGGACAAAAAGAGTGGTCTTCAAGTAAAGGTGTCTGGCTATGCCAGAATGTGGAAAAAGATCAAAGCTTAGTTTGAGAGGTATTATTGTAAGTTGTAAAAGGCTCAAGAGGATGTGAATTTTATTTGTCTTGGTTTATAGTACTACAAATAACAGGTTTGACAAAAAGTAAATGTGTTCAGAATTTGACAGTATTAGATCAGTTTTGGTAAAAGTATACATAATAAGATTGTACTTTGCTGCAAAATGTTTTCATTAAAATGAGATTATAGGTGATACTAGAAATAAGATACAAATTCTTACATGTGCTGTAAACATCTGGGAGATTATACAGCACAATTTTGTTACCTGTGAAAAAGCCCTTTTTGTTAAAAATATAATTTTAGTAAAATGATGGCCTGTCACGTGACACCCTTGGACAAGAAACAGTGTGCCATCCAGATAAAGCCGGCTCTCTGATCTGGAATGCCAAAACCATGTTCTCCTTTTGTGCTACCCTGACTGGACATCCAGAGGTAAGGAGGTTTCCCAGTATCGCCAGTTGTTCTCTTTGTAACTCAGTCGGCCCCACATGTTAGACAAAAATTACAAAGGTTTGAGAGGTTTAAAAAAAGATGCCCCTCAGCCAGTTAATAAAGATAGCACAAAAAGGTCTTTAAAAACTAAAAAATTTACAAAAAGATAGCCAAGGTGTTATAAAAAAAAAAAAAAAAAAAAAAACTTTAAAAAACAGACGAGAGTTTCTAGGGACAATTGGATACTGTAGGCTAAATTTTACTAAAATGCTTGCCTCTATATGACTCTCATAAGGGAAAAACTCAAAATTCGCTGAACTGGACTGATAAATGTAAACAGGCCTTCCAACAGCTCAAGCAGGCCTTGACAGAGGCCCCAGCCCTGGGACTCCCTGACGTTACCAAGCCTTTCATCTTGTTCATAGATAAACTCAGGGACATTGCCAAAAGAGTCCTAACTCAGGACATTGGCCCTTGAAAGAGGCCTATAGCCTACCTCTCCAAAAGACTTGATCTAGTAACAGGAGTATGGCCCCCTGCCTTAAAATACTAGCTACTGTGACAATGTTACTTAAGGAAGCAAAAAAAACACGCTTTGGGCAAGTGATTTCTGTGGTAACCTCTCACAGTTTAGAGACTCTTATCAAAACCCCTCCTAAAAAAAGGCTCTCCAATGCCAGAATTCTACTGTCAAGCCCTGCTTCTAGACCCAGAGTCAATGATATTCAAGACTTCTTCAGCTTTAAACCCAGCCACCCTTATGCCTGATGATGACCTGGAGGAACAAAGGACACCTCTCCATAAGTGTGCTGACATCCTCAAACTGCAGCGGAACCTACAGGCTGAACTTACTGACCAGCTTTTAAAAAATGCCGACAACTGTTCGATGAAAGCAGCTTCATCCAGAACGGCAGAGACAGATGAGTGGCTGGGACAACAGTGACCACCAAAAAGGAGGTACTCTGGGTTAAAGGGTTAGAGCCTGGCACCTCTGCCCAAAAGGCGGAGCTCATTGCTTTGACTGATGTACTAAAACTAGCCACGAAAAAGAGGGTAAACATCTATACTGATAGTACATATGCTTTTGCTACTATACATATACATAGAGCCATCTATTAAGAGCGAGGTCTCTTAACCTTGGCCAGAGCTAAGATTAAAAAAAAAAAAAGAGGGCTCCACAAATCCTAAATTTGCTGGCAGCAGTCTGGCTGTCAGCAGATTGCTGCTATTCACCTAAAAAAATAATTTGGCAGATCAGGCCGCTAAAAGAGTAACAATCACATCAGAGAGGCCAGCCAAAAAAAAAAAAAAGTAACTGCTCTGATGCGAGTCCCCCCGACCTTATCAGAACCAGTCTACACAAAAAAAAGACTACACTGGTTGTTGTGAGCCATCTAACGGATTCCAGTCCCTGTGACTAAAAGACAAGTACAAAATTTCTAAGAGCCACAGGACTGATCCAGAGTTTGAGACCCTGACAGAGGCCTGTTGTCTACCTTTCCAAGAGACTTGGTTCTGTGGCAACCAGATGGCCACCCTGTCTGCGGTGATTTCTTCAATGGCCCCCTCATAAAGGAGGCTTAAAAATTGACTTTTAGACACAAACTCTTAATTGTTTCCTCCTATTCACTGGAGACTCTCATCAAGGCCCCACCAGACTGATGGATGTCTAATTCCTAAGCCATACATTATCAGGCACTATTTCTAAAAACAACAGCTTCAAACTTGGCTACTTTGCTGCCTGAGGATGACCCCTCGTTGCCTCATTGATCACCTCACGGAACATCGACCTTATCTAGTTGATAAGCTACTGTCTAGAGTTCCATCCTACTTCTCTGATAAAAACAGTTATGTCTCTCAAGAGCCCATTTACACTTAAAAAGACCAGCATCTGGCAGCTCAACTTCCAAGAGATTCCGGGGGCTAATATCAAGCTAGCCCAGTCTGTGAGCTTCAGATGCCCTCAGTGCCAATTGGTAAATCTAAAAGTACTGCAACAAATAAAAACCACTGGTTATCGTGGGACTATGCCTAAAAACACTAAAAAATAAATTTTACAAAAATAAAAAGCCTAAACTTCAAAAATATAAGTGTTTTCTACTTAGTCTGAGTCAGCTCTGATAGCAGTTTCTCTGATTTGGTCTCCCTTTTTATCCGTGGGGTCCAACAATGGCCTGGCTTTTATAGCCTAGTAACTCAAATTAACCTAAGCTTTACAGATCAATTAAAAAAAAAACTCGATTGGGCTTACCAGCCTCAGAGTTCAAAAAAAGGTAAAAAGATAAGTTAGATTTTAAAGACTATAATTACTAATGGCCTTAAAAACTGGCAAAAACTGGGTGAGTCTCTTTTCCTTCTGCCCCTTTACATGCGTGATACACCCCCTATGTTGTAGATATTTCCTCTTTTGAGGTTTTATGTGAGGTTTCTAAAAATTAGCTAATTTAACTAATCAAGATCTTATTAAGTCTCCCCAGACTTTTCAGCTAGCTGTGACTTCCATCTACTGGTTACTTTGTTGCTGCCCACTACAGCTAAAGAGCCTAGACACCTGGACAAGCGACCTCACCGTAAATCTCTTGAGAGCGACCTCACCATAAATCTCTTAAGCCGCAATAGATTGTCAAAATAGCTAAAAGCCTACCTAGATTCAACGTTCCCAATGCAGACAAGTCCCAACTTCAAAAGACCGTCAGCCTACAAATAAGTAAACTGTCATTTCTTCCAAGGACACTTTAAAGCTTAAGATTGTCTAATATAACTGATAATTTTGTGTTCTCCTCCTTTATAGAGACCCCAAGGAGGCCTCTGTCTGACTTAAAAATTGTTACTTATATGGTAAAACAGAATAAATTTAAATGTTGGTTTTCTTTCTCCTTTTGGTTAACAGCTTTAATGACAGCTACAAGACCTTTGTTAATCCTCCTACTGGGCCTTATGTTGTAAACAAGTTGATAAACTATGTCAAAGTTCTTAAAAGCTTGTGATTTTAAAGACACATACAAGGTTATAAACAGATACAATAAAAAAGCTAAAAAAAAAAAATTAAATCTCAAGAGCCCCCTTCAAATAAAGCCAAAATGTTCTCCTTCTGAAAATCAATCCTGCCCTATATTCTCCCTTTACTGGGACCCCTGGCTAGATTCATTATAGTCATGGCTATAGCCCCTTACCTCATTAACCGAGTAACCCAGTTTGTGAGGGCTCAGATCTCTCAAGTAAAGGTTATAATGCTACGTCAACAATATGATCCCTTACCAATACAGGACCTTTAAGATTAAAAGTCATCAAAAAAAAAAAAAAGGGGGGGGAATGAAAGGGTTAACTCCCTAACTCCCCAGAGCGGGAAATAAAAGGGTTAACTCCCTAACTCCCCAGAGCGGGGGAATAAAAGGGTTAACTCTCTAACTCCCCAGAGCTATCAGAGCAGAGAAAAAAAAAAGAAAAAATGCACCTGCAAGGTTGTTCTGTCTCAACGAGATAAGTAAGACAAGTAACTGTTCTGTTCTGGGCACATAGTGACTGGGCTAGGACCCCCAGTCTCCATGGTTACTCAACCCCAAACCCCTCCAATCAACTTCTGCCAAATCCTATGCTGCTCAAAATTAACCAATGCAATCTGCTTCTGTAAACTCGCTTGCCTCCCGTTTGCGCCCTTAAAAACCCTACACAATTCCCCCTCGGGGCCCCTCCGCACTTGTTTGCCTGGGGGACCCCATGCGCATGGAAATAAACTTTTTTCCCTCACCAAGAATTGAGTCCTTGGGGTCTCTTTCCCTGCGGCGTCGGCCCTAACAGAATCACAACAATGCCAGTATAACACACTAGAACCAATAGGATACAATGAAAGTAAACCTAAAAGGGAGGTTTATTTCAATCAATACATTACAAAAACAGAGCCTAATAATCTTAAATTACGCAAAAATCAACAACAAACCAAGCCTAACCCAAGTTTAAGAAGGGAAATCATAAAGATCAGGGCAAAAATGAATGAAAATGACACTAAAAAATTACAAAGAATAGGGGCCAGAGATTTAGCTCAGCGGCATAAGCACCTGCCTTGCAAGTGTGCGGTCATCAGTTCGATCCCCAGTACCAAAACAAAACAAAACAAAAATAAAACAACAACAAAGAATGAGTCAAAGAGCTGGTTCTTTGAAATAATAAAACAGACTGACAAACCACTGGCCAAACTCACCAAAAAAGAGAGAAAAGATTCACTTAATGCAATTAAAATGAAAAACTCAGCAAGGCCTAGTGGTATATGCCTATAATCCCAGCATTTGGAATGCTGAATCAGGAGAATTGCTATTAATTTGAGGGCAGACTACACTATATAGCAAACCTTGTCCAAAAAAAAAAAAGGCACAATCACAACAGGCACTATCAAAATCCAGAAGATGGTAGCTACTATGAGAAATTATGTTCCAATAAATTGAAAAATTCTGAAGGACAGATTTTTTTTGACAGATTCTTAAGACTTACATATTACCAAAACTAAAGACAACATAAAAATGCTAAACAATCGAATAACAATAAAATTAAGACAATCGAATAACAATAAAATTAAGACAATAAAAACAATCTACCAACTAAGAAAAGCCCAGGACCTACTGGATTCACTGCAAAATTTTATAAAATTTTAAAATATATTATAATGCCAATACTCCTCAAACTCTTCAATGAAACTGAAAAAGAAAAGAGTATCCAAACTCATTTCAGGAAGCCAGCATCAAAAACAAAGACCCCAAAAATAAAATTACAGACATGCAAAGATCTTTAATAAGATATTGGTGCCAGGTGTGGTGGTGATCCTAGTACTTGGGAGGCTGAGGCAAGAGGATTGCTATGAGTTCAAGACCAGCCGGGGCTTCAAAGTAGGTAGTCTATGGACTAGCAGGTTATAGCTAACTAAGCAGCAATACATCAGGCCAGCTAAGTGTGGTGACACATGTCTATAATCCCAGCAGTTAGGAGCCCGAAGCAGGAGGATCACTGTAAGTTTGAGGCCAGCATGGACTATAGCCTGAACTGCACAGTGAAACCCTTTCTCAAAAAGGCAGGAAAAGAAAGGCTATACACCAACTTCCTGAAGTGCTTCCACAATAGTCCCAGATTAAAGAGTTCTGGAAGTAACATTACAACATCCTTTCCTTTAGGAAGTTAACTGAAAAATCTTGGGCCAATGTCTCTGTAAGGACACTGAGATCTAAATAGAATACATGGCCTAAAATTATACAGAAGAGAAACTCTGAAGGATATCTAGAGGAGCCTGAGCCTTTGATTGACCTTGTGGTTGATGACACTGTCACTATAGCAGACTCCATAGCTTGCAGGTAGACAGTGACACTGAGGAACTGGTGGAAGAAGGAACACTCAGAGGAACTATCAACAGAGGAACTTCGGCAACTTCTGGCTGAACAACAGAGAAGAACAGCTGAGGAGCTTTCTGAAGATCAACAATCAGCAAAATTCTTTTTCTGAAATAAAGGAAATCCTGGAAAAATGAACAATGCTATAATAAACATTTGTAGAAAAGACCCACTCAGACACAGGAAAAAACCTTTCACTTTACATTCACTTGCTTAGTGACAAGGTCACGTCACACTATAGAAGGGTGTTAAAAGCCAGGCGTGGTGGTTCATGCCTATAATCCCAGCACTCAGGAGGCTGAGGCACGAGGATCGTTGCAAGTTTGAGACCAGCCTGGGGTACAAAGTGAGCTCAAGGCCAGCCTGAACTGCATGGAGAGACCGTCTCAAAAAAACAACAGAAAAAAAACCAACCAAACAAACAAAAACCCAGAACAGTGTTAAAGACAGAAACAGACAACCTTAGGCCAGTTTTTAGTCCTGAAAAAGTTAAGACCTAGTGAGCCAGAAGCAGTTGCAAGTGGGCTACAAACACTCCCAACGAGAAAGGATGCCCGAGAACTAGATTGCTAATGTTTTATGCAAGAGGACTCTCCTTCCAAACAATAATCCACCTTCTGCCTTACCCTCCTTTCCTGCAAGCCAAAGGTGTCAACCTGAAGGTGAGTACAGAGTAAAATTGTTGTTTCTGGCAAACTAGGCACATTTTATAACTTTTTGGTGAATACACTAGGAAAATTATTGGTGTTTCTGGTAAATTATACACATTATATGACCCTTTTTTATTATGAAAAGATTAGTCATGGGTGCTTTGGGAGGTTTGATATGTATTATGGGTATTTTCATTATTTCTTATGGAAAAAGTAGTCTTACAACCAGCTTGAGTTATAACAGCCCTCATAAACAAACCGAATTCATAAATAAAGGATCCACTATAAAAGGAGATGGCTGTGTCGCATACACCTGTGACTCCAGCATCTGGGACACTGAAGCAGGAGTATTGCTGAATTTAAGGCCAGTCTGAACTACATAGCAAGACCCTGACACAAAAAGAAAAGAAAAAAACCGGGCGGGGGGAGATTTATATATGGGAAAGGAACAAACCAATTTATCATTACTTTTGGATGACATGATGCTCTACAAAAAAGACCCACAAAATCCCATCAAAAGTCTCCTAGAATTAATAAATGCAGCAATGTAGCAGGTCCCAAAATCAACACAAAAATACCAAGTGTTTCTGTACACTAATAATGAACTCATCAAAAAAGGAATTAGGAAAAAAAATACCATTCACAATAGCATCAAGAAAAATATGTAGAAGTAACCTAAGAAAGTAAAAAACCTCTATAAAGAAAACTGCAGTTCTCTGAAAAAAGAGACTGAAGACAACATCAAAGATGGAAAGAGCTAGACATGGTAACACATGCTTATAATCCAGCAGTTGGGAGGCTGAGGCAGAAAAATGGCTGCGAGTTCAAGGCCTACCTGGGCTACAAAGCCAGCCTGAACTGTGTTGTGAAAACTTTTCTCAAATATCAGGAGTGGCTGAATCTGGAGATGGATCATGCAGTGAGACCAAAGCAAGGCCAGCCCTGCAAACACACAGAGCCCAAAGCAAGCCACATAAACAAGCTGTTCCAGCTCCAAGAAGGCAAGGATGCAAGCCAACCAGGCAAACAAGTTGCTAGGCAGGGGGCTTGAAACTGACATTCTCTTCCTGAGTGCATAAATAAACCTGCTACAGTGGTTGAGTAGTTCCTTTTCTCCTGTCAAAAGAGAGGGCTCCACCTGATGTCAGCTTTTGTCTCTTCCCATTCTCCCCACCACAGGAAAGCTGACAGCTGGGTCAGTGGTAGCACTTAAAAAAAAAAAGGGAAGGGGAGAGGAAGGGAGGGAAGGGAAAGTAAAAGGAAAGAGGAGTGGCATACCTGTAATCCCAGCATTTGGGAGACTGAAGCAGCAGGATCATTGGGAGCCCAAGACCAGTCTGAGCTATACAGTGAGACCCTTGTCTCAAAAAACAAACAAAAATGCAAATACACAAAAATATCAAACTAAAACTGTGAAAGTGTGGGGCTGGGGATTTAGCTCAGCGGCATAAGCGCCTGCCTTGAAAGCAGGCAGTCGCGAGTTCGATTCCCGGTACCGATAAAAAGGAAAAAGACAAAAAAAAAAAAAAAAACCTGTGAAAGTGGCCATTCTTCAAATATATATAAATTTGATGGTATTATTTATTTATTTTTATTTTAATATAATCCCAATCAAAATACCTAAAGCATTCCTCACAGAACTGGGGAAAGCAACCTTGAAATTCATATGAAATCAGAACAGATTCAAAATAGTAAAAGCAATCTTAAGCAACAAAAGCAAAGTGGAAGCCATCACAATACCTGATTTCAAGTACTATAAAGATACAGTAATAAAACAGTCATATGGATCAGTGAAACAGAACAGAGGACTCAGAAATAATCCCAGCCACATTCAGCTAACTGATCTTTGACAAAAAGGGCCAAAAACACACTGTAGAGAAGATAACCTCTTTAAGCTAATGAACAGTGCTGGGAAAACTGGCTTTACAAATGCATAAGACTGAAGCTGGATTGGGGGCTGGGGATTTAGCTCAGCAGCATAAGCGCCTGCCTTGCAAGCAGGCAGTCGTGAGTTCAATCCCTGGTACCGATAAAAAGGAAAAAGACAAAAAAAAAATAAAAAAATAAAAAAAAAAAAAAGACTGAAGCTGGATTCATAACTTTTATGCCCTACACTAAAATGAAAGTGAATCAAATATCTAAATATTAAAATAGAAACTTAACTTACTGGAAGACAAGTAAAACTCTTGAAGTAACTGAGGCAGGCAAGGACTTTTTAAACAGAACTGTACAAGAAAGAATAGTAAGAATAAAAAAATGTGATTCCATTAAATTAAAAAGCTTCTGGACAGCAAAGGAAACAACCAACAAGATGAAGAAACAACCAACAGAATGAGAACAAAATTTTTGCCAGCTCTTCCTCAAAGGACTAATATCTAGAATATATAATGAACTCAAAAAAATTAGACACCCCCCAAAATAAAAGACTCAAAATAAGGGCGAATGAAATAGACACTTCTTAGAAAAATAAGCACAAATGGCCCAGAAAGTACATGAAAAAATGCTTCTTTGGCAATTAGAGAAATACATAAATTAAAACAATACTATGATTTCATCCTATACCAGAAAGAATAGCAATCATTAAGAAATCAAATAATAAACACTGGCATGGCTACAGTAAAGAAGGAATCCTTCTATACTGTTGGTAGAAATGTAACTGTAGTACAGATTTCTCAAAAAATTAAAACTAAGAAATTCCATTTGACTTAGCGGGTCCCTTTTCTAGATATCTTCCCCAAAGAACCTAAAAATATCATATTACAGAGATTCATGCATGTGTTTATAGCAGCACAATTCATAATAGCCAAGTCTTAGAAGCAGGCTTTATGTCTATTAACAGACAAGTGGATGAAGAAAATGTTCTATCTACATATTATAGAAGTCAGGTATGGTGGTGTACGTCTGTAATCCTAGCACTCAAAGAGACTAAACAGATTATTGTGAGTTCAAGGCCAGTCTGAACTACACTGAACCTGTCTCAAAACAAAACAAAAACCAAACAAACAAAAGAACACATATAATGGAATGTTATTCTGCTATAAAGGATAATAATCGAGACATTTGTAAGACAGTGGACACTTTGAAAACATGTTAAGTGAAGTAAATCGAGTGACACAAGCTTCAATACTGTATGGTTCCCCTCATACAGGTTCCCAAGTACAAGTAAAAAGCAAAATAAAATACTGATGAAAGGAATCAGGGTGATAGATCTTTTGCAAATGTGAAGGGGATCAAGAGCCTGAGGTTTGGGGATGGGGGAAATGGGAATGGGATGTAAAAAGATTTAAAATGTGTCATATATATATGTAACCAATTACCCTTAATGAATGTAATCTTTATATATAGTAAACTACAAAAATTATAATGAAAAGGCGATCTAGATAGGGAAGGACATAAAACTCCAAATATGTTCAGTACATGTACCTACTCTCTAACATAAATGTAATCATCATCTACTCCAAATGTTTAAGGAAAAGAGAAGAGGAGCAGGGCATGGTGGCTCACGCCTGTAATCCCAGCACTCGGTAGGTGAATTTGAGACCAGCCTGGGCTACAAAGTGAGCTCAAGGCCAGCCTGAACTGCATATCGAGACCCCATCTCAAAAAATACAAAAAAAAAAAAAAAAAAGAAAAGAAAAGAGAAGAGAAGAGGAAGCGGAAGCAGAAGCAGCAGCAGCAGCACCAGTAGCAGCTCTAAAATGCACTCTTCTAGACAACCGAGGCAGGTATCTCCTCCCTTCTCCTCTTATTTCCCTGTACAGGCTTACCCTCAAGTATGGACAAATCAATCTCCTTCACACTGAAGGATGGGGAACTTACCTGGACAATAGGGATTATTAGGATTGAAGTTCAAGGCAAATTCATGCGATACCTGAGGACAAAAATGAAATGAGAATTTTACGCATGGCTGAATTTCTGGTAGCAGCCACAGGAAACAGAATGCTGGCTGTGGCTAGACTTCTAAGGAGGCAAATCCAGTGTGAATCCAAACCATCAGAATCACCTCCATGACAGTGGGCAAGAGCACCAAGATGCTGCAGCACAATGACCACAGGACAAAGTGCATCCTGCAAGATGGCCAGATCTTCACTGGTACCTTCAAGGCTTTTGACAAGTAAATGAATTTGATCCTAACTCATCAAGCCAAAGATCAAGCCAAAGAACTATACACAAGCCGAAAGGGAAGAGACATGAGTCCTTGGTGTGGTGCTGCTGTCAGGGGAGAACCTGGTTTCCATGACAGTGGAAGGACCTCCTCCCAAAGGTACTGCATGCTGGAGCTCCTGGGGTCCCAGAAATTGGTAGAGCTGTGGGTAGGACTTGCTGGGTCAGTCCTTGAAGTTGGTGGGCCATCCCAACAGATGATAATCCCACAAGGAAGAGGCACTGTTGCAGCTGCTACCACAGCTAGCATTACAGGGGCCTGGCCCCAGAACTGACCTGGCTGTGGAGGTCCTCCCCCATCTATGGGCCTGGCATCCCTCCAGGCATGATAGGCCCTCTTCCTGGCATGCAGCTGCCCATAGGTTCCCCAATGACGATCCCTCCTGGGTGAGGGACTTCTAGGGGCTTGCCTCTTCCCCCAGGTACATAAGGCCTTCTTAGACCTTGGCCAGAGTCACAAAAGTAGCTCCACAGAAGCAATTTTTATGTTGTTGTAGACTATTTAGTTTAGTTTCCCTTATTAGGGGCCCCTGCCCTGGGGATGTACTCACCTAGGCTCTAGCCCCACCTGGACTCTTCTCTGCTCCCTACCTGTTTCCTGTGAAGTTGTACATAATCCTTTTACTTCTTCATAGCCTATGAAACTGATTTATGATAAACTGTCTTAAAAGAATATGCACCTGATGTATCCATTTATTTTAGAAAAACTTTGATATGTTTGGTTCTTAACAGAGTGAAGATGGATTGCCTTAAAAATTTAGCCCTAATTTTAGTTTTCTGTATAAAATACATTTACTTCTCATATACTAAGATTTACAAAATGAAGTCATAATGAAATATTTTCCTTCGTCAGACCTGAAAATCAGTTTGTTGCAATAAACATTCATATGCTCTTTCAGGATGGATATAACCACTTGGAAAGGCACTCATCTACATAGCTCCTTGGGTAGCGCTTTATAAAGCAAATATTAAAAATGAAAAAAACTGGGGCTGGGGATTTAGCTCAGTAGCATAAGCGCCTGCCTTGCAAGCAGGCAGTTGTGAGTTCGATCCCTGGTACCGATAAAAACGAAAAAGACAAAAAAAGAAAGAAAGAAAAAAACTATTGAGAAAAGTGACAACATCACTTTCTCCCAAGGTCATATACATAATTAAATATTACTTTTGAAATGTGGAAAAAAAAAAAAAAAGAATGAAAATGAAGTTATTTCCCCTAATCTTTGTGCAAGAAAAAGGACAAAAATGTGAGTTGGGGGTTGTGACTATGTGGGTTGGGGGTATTGGTCAGTGGTACAGCAATTGCTTATCATGAACAAGACTTTGAAGTTCAAGAGGACAGGAAGGAAAAGACAAGAACAAGGTCATTATGGTAGGTAACAAGGTTCCTGGAGGTGTTCAGCCTGAATCCTGCTGTATGTATCCCTTTAGGGATACATCACTGCACCTCCCCTTAAAGTTAACAGGCACTAAGTTAGTTCACCACATCCCCCAAGATTAAGACATTAAAACTGAAAACTAGGAGAATGGAGAAAGACAGAGGACTCACCTGCCAGTCAGGAGGCACCTGAGCCCCAAACCCAAATGCTGGAAATAGCTTGTCCCTGTGGGAGAATACTGAGCTGAGGAAGTGTTGATAAGGGGATTAAGCTCAGAGGCTCATAACAGTAATAGAAGGGTGAGGGACAGCCAGGAGAAGCAGTTACTTACGAGTCATAGTCCTGAATCACACTGCCCACACTCCACAGTGCTGTCAGATACTCATTGACTCCTGTAGGACTCAGATAATGCAGCGAATCAGGAGAGGAGGGGTCTCCATTGGAGCCAGTGAAGTCCACGCCAACCTGGGAGGAGGCCAAGAATGGAGCTGAAGGCCACCTTGAGCCTCAGACGTATTCTCTTGCCCTTAGTAAGACTACTTACAGTGAAGTTGATTTGGCAACCACCCATCACATAGTCCAGGAAAGAGTATTCTGTTTCCACCTGCAGATGAAACCAGGGTCATGCCTGGAGTGAAAGGGGGCTGCCACCACTAGAACTCAGAAATCAGAGCCTGGGTCACATGGGCTATTGTCTCACCTGGCAAACCTTGACACAGACAGTCCCAGAGTTCTTGTAGCTTTTCTTTTTCTGGTGCTTCTCTGGGTGGATGCATTCAAACTCGGCCTGGTGAAGAGAAAAAAATTAGGGTAGGTAACTTCCACAGCATGAGCCAAGGACTCAAGCTGTCCTTTTATCCTCTTACCCTGGGATATATAGCCATCCAGGCCCAACTTAACACCCCAGAATAGGACCAAAGCTCACCGGGACTGCCTGCAGCTGGGTCAAGCTGGTGTAGAAGATACCAATAAGATCATGTGACCCATCATTATCATAGTCTGAGCAGCGCACCTGAGAAGAAAGTATATGTGTATATATAAAGGAGGTGGGTAACAAGTGAGCAATGCCTCCCCAGCCTCTCTTCCCTTGCTCAGCTCACTCTGGAGGCAAGCTCCTCACCTGAATTGGTGTGCTGTAATCCCCACCACACAACTGCTGAAGGGGAACTGAGAAGCGCTTCCATGTAGGGTTCAAGTTGTTCTTGATTACCTGAAGGTAGAAAGCAAGACCTCTCACAGAACTCTGACCTGGTACATGAGGCACTGTCATACCTCCATAGCCACTTGTAATCTCTTTTATGTGTTTCAAACCTTGCTAGTCACAAATCCAAGAGATTCTCTGCTACCCCACCCCACCCAATATTAAGAGTGTCATACCTCAGATCTGTATACCAGATGCCATTTTCCATCACCCTGGCGGAAGAATTCCAGAAATGGATCTGATTTTCCCAGGAAGTCCTGCAAAGTCCCACAGATACCCATTATAAGATTCAGACAGAAGCAACCAGCTCACCTCCTTGCTAAGCGGCTGTGGTGTGGTAGGCTGTGGGCCCCTCATGGGGAGGCTGCGGGCCCCCCAGGGGGAAGACCAGACTCCTGAGATCCATGCCATGTTGGAACTTAGGGCACTGGGAAACCAAGCAACCAGCTCACCTCCCTGCTAAGCAGTGGTGAGCCTATTGGCGCACAGGCTGAGAATCAAATATCCCCCTGTCCCCCATTAGCAAATGAGAGCCAGAGGTCTGAGCATCTCTTAGGAGGTTGACTGTATGCAATATAGCAAATAAAGGGGGTTTCCTTCTACCATCTCTCCAAAGGCAAACATTTTTACCACTGTTTTGCTTTATTCCGATTAATGGCAATACTTTATTCAATATCCTGTTTTGATAAGTTCTATAATGTTCTGTATTTCATTTTATTTTGCTATACCTGATAGAAAGAACAACTATTGTGAAGATAATGAGATATACTGTGGTACCTATTACTGTTATCCTGGTAACCTGCTGCAAAATTCTGTACCAATTTCACTACACTGTCTAAATTGGCTTTGTTCTATCTTGTTCTGTTGTATTTTACTACCTTCAAAATAATAAAAAATTAAAAAAAAAAAAGATTTAGACAGAAACCACCAATATGTCAGCCCTCTATTTCCACCCCTACTCCCCATATACCGTAACAAACCATCCTAGTCTCAATTCTTGGATCCCCAGGGCCTTCTTGCAGACATACCTTCTTATCTAGGTTTCTGGCCTCCACTTCCATGGTTACTACACAACTGTCCTTCAACTCCAGAGCGGAGACCTATGCAAGGAAGAATGTATCACACTGTGAATTCTTCTATCAATAGAAGCCCCTTCTAGAACTCTTGCTGCTTTTTCCCTTACCGTGATGGTCCCCCGCCCAGCAGGTTTTCCAGGCTTCAGCATTAAGGGTAGAGTCAGTATCTGACTGGACACAACCTGGGGCAACGCAGACGAAGAAGATTTTATTATCTCAGGCAGGATTAGATCCTATTTACCTCGCCACCTGCAGTCTAGGCATGTTGGGTTTTCCGAAAGGACACTCACAGAACTTGTGTCTGAAAGATTCTAATAATCCCTGGCCCTACAATACCTGTCCTAGAGAACACTCAGCTCCCCCTAGGAAATCATCATCTGCCAGCTCTGGTGTCTTGTTGTCTATGTCATAGATTCCAAATCGTAACTTCTGGACTGTCTCAAAGTGGTATTCAAGTTGCAAAGTCTTGGAGAACTCAGGGCTTGAGCAGTTCCGTACTTGCTCGGTCCGGCCAAACTGTGGGAAGAGGTCAATAAGCATCACGATCACACACTATCCCAGAATATAATCCTAGTCCCCCCTCCATAATTTCCAAAGTCCACCTCACCTCAACCCAGCTACCCCCTCCTACATCCTGTAAAAGGACACAGAGTGGGTCAGACTTGGAGCTGATGTCTTTGTCAATGAGGTGGTCACAGGAAATGGAGAGCTGAACCAAAGTCTTGCAGTGGGCCATCTAGGGGAAAAAGAGCTGTGTCAAATACCAGGGACCCTTCTCTACCTTTCCCTGACTCTAGAGCCTAAATCCCAAAACACCCAAGAGTACTGAGGACCCAGCCTCATTACCCCTCAAAGGGAGCTCAATGATACAGAAGACGGTGGTTACTACCAACCCTGGTCCAAAAGAATATGATATAAACTAATCCTCACCCTGAAATTGTTCCTAATCTCATAGTACTGCCCAGACTCAGATTCCAACCTTGATTTCTACACAGACCAATATATCTCACTCCTGTTTCAACGGTCCCAGGTCTGATGTTAAGCCAGTTTCCAATCCCAACACTGTCTCCAATGCAACCATGATCCAGACACTACTCACTCCCAAAAATCTCTTCCTCCACTGGTTTCACAATAATCCTGAGGACGTACATCTTAAAGTATGATCTGCCAACTGATTCTCCTGACTTACAGTGAGCCACTTATGTCCAACTCCTCACCATTTCCACTGTCACTATTCAGTTCAAAGCATTACCAGTTTTGACCTAACTTACAGCATTAGCATCAACTGGCCTCCTCTATCCTGTCATTGCAATCCCACTCCACCATCTCTACTCCAACATATTATTTTCACCATAGCAACTAAGGTGATCCTGTTAATGCAGAAGTCAGGTCTAATCACAACTCTGCCTGGACCCTCCAATATTTTCTACCGCTCTTAGAAAAAATTCAAACTGTAACATAGTCTGTAACATAAGGTCCCGAAAGGTCTAAATCTCTAACCTGACACTTTGTTCCTGCTTACCCCATTTGTCATTGCTCAAATAAATCAACCTCATTAATATCCCTACACTCTGTGCGGTACCCTGGAATGTTCTTTCCCCGTATTATCCACATGGTTTGCTACTGTCTTTCTCCCACCAGGTCTTTAATTAAAATATTGTTGCCTTTGTAGCCACTTTAAATTTTAACCCTATAGTCATATCACATAATCCTTTTCTACTTTAACTTTGGTTTGGTTTTTTGAGACAGGGTCTCACTATGTAGCCCAGGCTGGGCTCAAACTTGGAGCAATCCTCCTCCTCAGCCTTCAGAGTCCTGGAATTACAAGTGTGCATCACCATGGCCAGCCTTTGCTTTAGCATTTACCAATAAGACTGGTTAATAGAAACAAACTGACAAACAAAACTAAAGCCTCTGCACTGAGTTCCATCCTTGACCCTCTTTTTTAGAGTTACATTATATTTATTATTTATACAATTAGTCTTGCCAACTAAAATGTGAGGTCTGTGAAGGAAGGAGTATTTATTCTGCTCATTGTTCTATCTCAAGTACCTAGATAATAAATATTTGCTACACGAAATCCAAAAGGCCAGCCAGGAGCACATCTATAATCTCAGCTCTTGGGAGGCTGAGGCAGGAGGATTGCCACAATTTCAAGGCCAACCTATGTTTCACAGTGAATTTAAGTCCAGCCTGAACTACATGAGACCCTATCTCAAAAAACCAATAAATAAATATGAAACTAAAGTTTTCAAAAATCCAAAAGGTATCAAGTTCCAACTCTCAGCCCAGTCAACTCCAAACGGACAGGTTTTTTGCTCCTCAAATCAAACAGGACTAAGCATCTCAAATTCACCCATCTCTCTGCTGGCAACATTATCTTCCTGCCTATAATACCACATTGGCTCCAATGTAGACCTTTCCACTACAGACACTTTAACACTGAACCTAGGATGTTATGCATCCTAAGCACATGCTTTTTAGCTCCCCCCACTCGTTGCCCGTATACTTGAAGACCACCTGCACCAAGAGTACACAGGGATGGTCAGATCTCCCACTGGGCCTCACTAAACATTCTTTCTCAGCAGTATTCCCTGGGATGCTTCTATACTCATCTTCCCCTATACTTCCCATCAATCATTCTCTCCCTTACCCAGCCCATCACCCCACGTTGGTCCCTCATAATCTAAGTGGAATGAATGTTACCCAAAGCAAAGGGTGATTTTAATGCCCATCTTGCTTTACATATTACCTCTTCATTGCACCTAAACTCTGCGTAAGTGCATCCTTTGATGAAAAAACTATCTCTCTTTTTAAATTGTTTGGTTTGATAGACAGGGTCTTGCTATCAAGTTCTGCCTGGTCTTGAACTCACAACTGTAGCTCCAGCTGGCCTTGAATTTGCTGTCATCTTCCTGCCTCAGCCTCCCAAGTACTGGGATCTTTTGTTTTTGAGACAGTGTCTTATTACATAGATTAACTAGCTTTGAATTCATTAGGTAACCCAAACTGGCCTCAAACTCCAACAATCCTCCAGCCTCAGTCTCCCAAGTACTGGAATCATAGGCATGCACTGCCACGCTTGGCAGGACTAAAGATTTCTAATTATTTTCTTGCAGTTGCCTCGACAAATCAGAATAGGACAGGACCACAACTTCTGCTAAATTATAATCTCAATTCCACACCTGTTACCTTGTATGTTCTCAGATATGGTGTTTGCACAATTCAGAAACAATGAAAAAGACTGTTCATGTCACCATTGTTAAAAATAGCGAAAAACCCGAGGCAGCTTAAAGGTCTATTAAGGTGAATCACTTCTTAGCCTTAGACCAAATATGTCAACTAAGTGACGACCAAGCTAATTATAGATTTATTCAACAGGATGCCGAGCAGCTAAAACACACACACACACACACACACACACACAACCAAAAGAATCATTATATTGCTAGATCTAAAAACCTTAAATTATAAAAAATGGAAGAAGCATGATGGAGATTTAGCTCAGCAGTTCAAGCACTTGCTTGGTAAACACAAAGTCATGAGTTCGATCCCCAGTACCAAAACAAAAATAAAAAAATCCCATAGCTCCTTGTCTAGCTCCTGAAGAGGCGTGGTGAGATGTGAGCTCCAAAGGACTCGGCAGTTCCACCCTAGAGCCTTGCTAGGTGCAGCCCTCCTGACCCTTCTCTTCAAGCTGGAGTATGGTGGTGCATTCTTGAATCCCAGCATTCAGGAGGCTGAGGTAGGAGGATCATTGCAAGTTCGAGACCAGCCTGGGCTACAAATCGATCCCAAGGCCAGCCTGAACCGCATAGTGTGTCCCTGTCTGAAAAAGACTAAAAAAAAAAAAAGGAAGAGTATGACACTAAAACAGTATCACACTATTTTAAACTTCAATTGTGGGGCTGGGGATTCAGCTCAGCAGCATAAGCACCTGCCTTGCAAGCAGGCAGTCGTGAGCTCGATCCCCGATATCGATAAGAAAAAAAAAAAAAAACTTCAATTGTATGTGCATAAACAGATTTGAATGCATATATATACAAAATAGATACTGGAAAATGGAGATACATAACTGAGCCTATAGCTCAATGGTAGAGCATAAATTCAGTATATACAAGGCCCTAGGTTCAATCCACAGCAAAACAACCAAAATTATGATATTTAGATGCTTTGGAACATAATAAAGGTGAATTTTATATACTCTAAATACTTCTCTAATACTCTACAATATTTCAGTATTTTATGCTGTTCATTTTATACCTTTCAAACCACTTACGGTGGCACATTCTTTTTTTGTGTGTGTGTGTATATTTTTCCTTTTTAGCGGTACTAGGGATCAAACTCACGACTCCTTGCTTGCAAGGCAGGCACTTATGCCGCTGAGCTAAATCCCCAGCTGGTGGCACATTCTTGTAATCCCAGCACTATGAGAGGTTAAGGCAAGATCACAAGATCAACACCAACTGGACAATTTAGGTTGTCTCAAAAGGCAGGGGAAGGGTCTAAATGTACCTCAGTGTTGAAGGCCCTGGGGTCACTAGTCACCCTTCCCCCAATTCATAGCCAACTCTTCTTTGAGTATTTATTTTAAACCCAAAGCCTCTACTTCAACAATGCCTATGTAATCAAGCGTTAGTTTACCTTTCCCTGGTTTTTCCTCCCTAATACCACCTCGCTTAGTTATCCCTGCTTGGTCAGTTTCCCCAAGTCTGTATCTTAATAAACAGCATTATACAACTAACCCATAACCCTCAGGTTGAGTACCAGACTCCCTAGTAAGTTACCCTGCTGCACAGCTCTGAGGGCATATCTATACAAACGTGAATTTTGTAATAAGGTAACCCTGCATTCCCAGCACAACCTGCTTCATCTCTTGCCGTTTGTCCACCGGCCCTACTTACTAGACATTTGAAGTTATTTCTGGTTCACCAAACATACCAATGCACACACACACACCCCTATGACTTTTCTTGCATAATGAATGTCTTGTCATCCAAGGGTCTGACATGATATTACTCTTTTTTTTATTAAAAATGTATTTTATTTTTTTATCGGTACTGGGGATCAAACTCACAACCGCCTGCTTGCAAGGCAGGTGCTTATGCCACTGAGCTAAATCCCCAGCCCCTGATACTATTCTCTTACGGATCCTTCCCTGGGTAGGATTTTACTCTCTCTCTTCTGGAAAACCGTAACCATACACACATTTCTGTATTTATTAGTCAAACAAAAACCAAATCATGTCATTTCTCTGCTTAAAACTCTGGAATGATTTCCCCAAACACTCAAAATAAAACCCAAAGTTTTTATCATGCTCTGTAAGACCCTGCAAGACCTAATCTTTGCCCAAATTATCATTTGGAGCCATCCACGTATGCTCTAGCCAGGTTGTCTTTTCTGATCGACATACACAAATCAATCTAGTAAGTCAACAACTGACAACATTAAAATCATTATACCAGAATTTTTACTTTTATTTGTCTCCTTTCACAATCTATGGGCTCCTTGAAACTAACATTAGTTATTATCTCTATATTCCTTGTAATAGTACTTGGTTTATAGTTGGTAAAAACAGTGAAAGTGATTTTGCATAATTCACACCTTCAGGCTTTTTTCACGTGAACTAATATCTAGCAGTAAATCCCCCATCCCAATCTTCTACAGTTGAGTTTTAGGGACCGAGGAAATAGATCAGCAGCACAAGCAACTGCCTGGAAAGTGCCAAGTCCTGAGTTTGAGTCTCAATACAAAAAAAGCTTTAAAAATTTAAATGCAGAACTCATACAGCTCTATCTTAAGTGAGTCAAAGATTTGATTAGATACTTCACAAGGAAAACATGATTAAGAAAGGAAGTGAACAACATTAGTTATCATAGAAATACAAAATACAACCACAGAGATACAAATCCACCACAATGGCTAAAAGTTAAAGACAACAATATCAAATGAAGGCAAGGATGTAAGACTCAAATATTCTTAAGGAAGGTATTAAATGCACCACTCTGGAAAATAATTTAGCAAGTTTATCAGAAAATCAAACACATACCTAGCCCAAGAATAATTCCATTCTTAATTCTTTATCCAAAAAAATTAAACACTGTATCCACAAAGATATACTCAAGAACGTTTATATCAGTTTTTTTGTTTTGTTTTTTTTTGGTCTTTTTCGTTTTTACCGGTACCGGGGATCGAACTCACGACTGCCTGCTTGCAAGGCAGGCACTAACGCCGCTGAGCTAAATTCCCAGCCCCTTATATCAGTTTTATTCATAACAGCCAGAAACTTAAAACAACTCAGTATCCATCAACATAAGAATGAGGATGGGGGACCCAAATGGGTAAAGTGATGCTTAAGAAAACTATTCAGCAACTAAAAGAATGAATTATTAATGGATGAATCAGAATGACAAAGTACTTAAGATTTAATTTATAAGGAGTTTTTTTGAATTGCATTTCTCGTTTATAACGTTTTGCAACAGGCAAAAACAAATCTATGATACAAAAAATTTTCGAAGAGTGGTGTCCTGCCTGCTTCCTTAGGGAAGGGGAAAGATATTGATTAAGACAAGGCAGAAAGAATTCTAGGAAGAAATGAAAGATTTCCGCTGTGGATTTAGCTCAGCAGCATAAGCGCCTGCCTGGCAAATGGGAGGTCATGAGTTCAATCCCCGGTAATAAAATATTTCTTTATTATGAAAGGAACATGGGTCACAGTAACATTTGCCCTTGTCACTTTCACTTAATGGTACACCTAGGATGTATCTGTGACTGCATATAAGCAAAAAAAACAACCCACAAACAAGTACTGAAGTTAAGACATGATGAAATGTTAGAAGTTAAAAAAAAAAATTAATGTTAGAAGTATACTGATGCCTACTTGTTTGAAATGTAGCAAAAATTTTAAAATGGATTGTGGCACAGATATACAGCTGAAATAATAAAATCTATGATTTAATCTAAATTAAAATCTATGATTTAATTTTATTAAATGTTGGATATAAGGATAGTCATTGTACAATTTTTCAAAGTTTTCTGCATGGTCACAATTTTCAAAAAAAAAAAAAAAAACTAAAGCCAGGCATGTTGGTACATACCATTAATTCTAGCCCTCTGGGAGGCTAAGGCAGAGGACAAGTTGGTGCTCGGCCAGCAACATAGCAAGCCCTGACTTAATTTAAAAAATGTAACAGCATAAAGGCCTTAGGTTTAATTCTCAGTACCAGAATAAAAGTGAACAAACAAAACAAACCCAAACAAAAAAGTAACTTAAATGGAAAACTACAGGTCCTCTCCCAGTAAAACTTCACAAAAACAAAGGCATTAGTAGTAATTATGTGAGGTGGTAAGACCATACTCCATTGTTTTGAGATTGGTTGATCTTGAACTCACGGCGATCTTCCTGCCTCAGGATCCTGAGTGCTAGGATTATAGTTGTAGACTACTATACTTTGCTCCATGACTTTTAAAAGATCACCTAGAGAAAGAATTTTTTGTCTCAGTTAAATAGAAGCAATGGGTCAGTTTTTTCTTGTGCTAGGTCTCATTTTTTTGGTGGTTTACAGAATTTTTCCCTACTCATTACTATTCCGTGACGTTCCCTAAAGCCAGCCCTATTACCTCCATTTGGTTTCTTATTTTGAACCCAGACTCAAATTCCAACCATACGGTTCTTGGCCTATTTGTATATAGTAGCGTCTGAAACTATTTTTTTTAAGACAAACTTTGATAGGTCAGGCTGTCCTTGACCTACTGGCAATCTTCCTGCATCACAAATGTCCGGACTACAGGCGCATACCACACCTGGTTGGAAGTACGTTTTTGATGATTTTATGCTTCTAAGGTGGTCTGGCTTTTAAAGGTTAGAGCGTCTCTATACAACCAGTCTTGTTTTTCACAGGTCTGCTTCCTTTTCTCGTATGGTTATCAACAACTTTACAAAACCATTTATGTTATGGCCAGGATTTAGTTCAGTGGTATAAGTGCCTGTCTGCCTGCCTGCCTAGTAAGCGAAAGGTTCAATCCCCAGTACCAAAAAAAAAAAAAAAAAAACTTATAAGTCTTCTATGCTTTGAGTCATATTCCCTTAAACTATCTGTAATCCATGGGTTTATTAATCTCTTCCAAATACTACTTATCTCCTTTAAAATATACCTCAAGGGGCTGGCGATTTAGCTCAGCAGCATAAGTACCTGCCTTGCAAGCAGGTGGTCATGAGTTCGATCCCCGGTACCAATAAAAATGAAAAAGACAAAAAAAAAATAAAATAAAATATACCTCAAAGCCTGTCTAAAAATCTGTGCTTAAAACTCCTGCCAGTCACTTTTCTGTATCTTCTGAATAGCAATATGCTTTACACCAGACTTTTTATATAGTATCATTATAATTAACCTCTGAGTTTTTAACCCTTTCAGGAACACAATTTTACAAAAGCAGATTTATAAAACTCTGGAGTAACACGTGTGTGTGAGCCCAGCACTCTAAAAGGCTGAGAGAGGACGATCACAAGCCCAAGGCGAGCCTGAACTAGTGAGACTCTGTTTCAAAAACAACAAATTAAATATTACACTTATGTAAGTCAAAAAAAAAAAAAAAGGAAACTTTATTAGTTTTATAGGAGAGGTCTGGCTAATACTCATCAGATCTTTGTGTACTCCTCAGTCAACCAGAGTATCTTAATAGGTATCTAATATCTAACTGGTGCTATTACTACCAAGTCAGTATTGAGGGGGTGCTAAGACTCAAACTCAAGATCTTGCACTAGCAAGACAGGCACTGGACCACGAAGTTCTATCCGTGGCCCCTCCTCTATTATGCTGAGGTCAGAAAACTTGCATGACTTAACCAAACAAAACTGTTTCTCACAAATCTATCAAAATATGTAGCTTGTTATATAAGCCCCTGTAAGATCATGGATTCAAATAAGTAGAGGGACAAGATCTCCCTCATTGCTATTCAGTGACTGGCACATAGCAGGTGTTCTATTTAAATTTGCTGAACTGATGTATTCTAAGAAAGAAGTGATAATTCCAAGGATTCTCAACATGACCCAAATCTAGCCCTGACCTATTGCTAAAGTCATCAGGGAGAAGTGAGCTTTCTAGGAATATCCAACACAAAAGATTACCTCTACGAGCCCTGAATACCTTTGCACCTGAAGCTAATCAAGAATTACAAATGGAAATGGCTAAACACAAGTTCTTTTGCCTTCATTTTGGTCCACCTGGGAGTCCCAGTCACTTCTCCATCCCCTTGTACTTTGCTTCCCTGTTTAGCCCACCACTAACCACAATGCTTTCCAAATCCTGAACCCTGGCAGGACACATTTACAGAGTTCATCTTTTTTTCCAGTACCAGTAACTCAGCTCAGAACCTTGTGCTTGCCAAGCAGTCATTGTGCCGCTAAGCTATGTCTCAGCCCTTGAGTTCTTTAAACATGCCTTATTCATTCTCACATTTGTAACTTAAAATTCAAAAAATACCAGAACTGAACAGGAATTGAGTGACCAGAGTCCAAGTTCCTCAACCCAAGGCAGAAAGGTAAGACGTGATATGGTTAAGCCAATACACCTAAAGTGAAATTAGAACTAAAACACACCCTGTCTGGCACTCTGGACTATAGCTAACCCACCTTCTTCCCTGGAAGAATCTGTGTTCTTATAACCAATCATAATCTGATGTAATGGGCAACATTATGGGTTTTTCTGTAGTGTGACCATGCACCAAATGTTGCTTGCTCCTTCCTAACCACAAGCTACGCACTATACTGTCTTATCCATGTAACTTTGGCAAAAAACCCTTAAACCTCTCTAGTCTTAGGTTACTCTGACATAAGTGGGGGAATATTATCTATTTCCAAGAACTAGTATACAATTGTAAATAATGTACCCAACATGCTAATAAGTACTTAGTACACATGCTGGAAGTATTACCAGCACATTAGCTATTATCAACTTCAAACCTAGCTCAGAGTCCCTTTTCATCTTTTCAGTACTCAAATTTTTTTTTCTTTGGGTACTAAATCTGTACGAGCCAACTGTATTTTTCCAATGCTTCTCTAATTCTTTTCCTATAAATTAAAAGACAATCTGCTTTAGAATAAGTACTCCTTCTGTATCTCTTGCCATAAGGTATGGATCTGTGCACATAACAGAAATTCAAAACACACGAGGTAAGTCTGCATCAGCATATTGGAGCAGGTTTTACGATTTGCTAGGAAGCCAATTGTTAAGCATTAACTGTGTAATCAACTGGCCTTGCTTAAACTACAGAAATAGGCAAACAGTAAAATTAGGGCTTCCCCTCCCCATGGGAGCCAGTTTACCAGCATAGGGAATTTCACATCCTGTTAATAAGGAAATCCCTCCCAATGCTGCTGCAGCATTAGGAACAGAATCCAGGTGTGACCCTCTTGAGCTATATCCTCAGCTCTTTTTGAGACAGGATCTTGCTAAGTTATCTAAACTGGCCTCAAACACCTGATCCTCCTACCTTGGCCTCCTAAGTAGCTGGAGTTTTAGCCATGTGCAACTATTTGGCTGCTCTTCATTTTTTTATGGCATCTCTCTGGGTTGCAAGGTTCTAATTCTGCTTTTCATAAATCTTTTCTCCTAGGTTGAAATGGATCCAGTTCAGTGTCAGATGGGCTGAACCCCATACATCATTGTTTCAAATGGGAATTATACTACCCTCCTCACTCTCAAAAGCCTAGCTGGGAAAAGTCAGGTCTGTGATTACTATCTTCAACAATCCTAAGTCATGGAACAGAAGTTGCACAGAAAAGCTACATGAGGAGGATCAAAGTGTCTGGGTTGTAGGCCCACTCCAACAAAGTCGTGCTCACACCTGTTGCCTACCTTGGCATGCTGGTGCTGCTCAGGTGCTGGATCAAGTCTTGAAAGCCCATCAGGAAATCCTCTAAAAGCTTCCAAAGGAGTAAGACCCATTGAATACTCTTTTCCCATAAGACTGATTAAAACTATACCCACCACCATCATTTTTCATTTAAGGGATATAGAAAAGGTAGAGAAGTTTTCTCCTCTAACTGAAGGATTCTCCAAATTTAAATCAGCAACTCCAAGGATGTTACTCTTAGGTCACAAATCTAATCAAAAGTACAGATCCTTAAAATGTCATTCTTTATTCATGCTGATTTCTCAGGGCTATTAAAATTGTGTTCATAAACTAAAATCCTGAAAACTAAATTTCATTTAAAGTTATATGGCACTAAGAAACCTGATTGTCACATAACATGGCAAAACTGCAAGGTTTAAAATGTGCACACAAAAAGTCAAAAGTAGGGAAATACAATAAAGAAAATGGGTACTGAGTGACGTCAAAAAAATTTCTGGAACCACTAATTCAACTCCAACATCTCCAAAGACTTATCTGAAGTGGAACAAATCTAACCTACACCCAGCTCTTCACAGAGCATGGCCTTTATCTTGAGAACTGGATCGGCAAAGCAGCCGACTAAAGAGAAACACACAGCCTTCAAGCAGAACAGGACTATATTGGGTTGGGAGTTTTCCCCATCCAGACTCTAAACAGTTTAAACAGTTTCCACCTGCCCGCTTCAAAACAAGTATGGTTATCATTCTGTAATCATGAGCTTGACCAAGAACCCTTGCTTCCATCCCTCCACCTTGTACTTGGTGTTGAGGACACGTAAAGGCATTAACAGGGTAGGAGCTCTTTCCTTAGGAGACTCAGGATTCATGATGTAGGACTGCTTTCCATTTTTCCCTAAGTCAACAAGAGGCAGGAAACAATATGCGCCTCTGAGTTCATTCTGACACCTGTGACAACTGTTTGCACCTTCCTATCAAGACCTTGGGCAAGTTTCTTTTTTGGTCTTTTTCACACAGAATTTCACCATGCAGTTCAGGTTGGCCTTGAACTCATTTTGTAGCCCAGGCTGGCCTCTTAACTCAGCACTACTCCTGCCTCAGCCTGCCCGGTGCTGGGATTATAGGCATGTACCACCATGACTTTTTCTTTACCTAGGGTTTTCTCATCTGAAAAGCAGGGATAATAATGGCACTACTACACAGTTACTGTGACAAGTGAGACCAACCATGAGGAATGACCCCTCCTTAAGGGTACCTAGTGTCTCTTACTGTTCCTCTTTTAAGTATTCACGAGTGGGTGTATTTTTGGCTTGTGTGGCATCATTAACTCCTTGGTTCATGGGAAACTAAGGAGAAAGGATTCTGCTGCATGTACTCTTCAGGACCTAACTGTAAAACACAGACAAACTCTGAAGGAGAAAAAAGACTCTTTTCTGGCCTCCGGCACAGCAGAAAAAGTGATATTCAAGCCAGCCCCAAAGTTTGTGTGCCAGTCTCTTTTAAAGTTAAGGTTCAAACTTACTACAGATTCGCAGAAATAGAACAGCTAGCTAGTTTCACAAAATTCTCAAAAATAAATAGGAGATAATCTGGTGTGATTCCAGTTTGTAGAACTAACACTGAAGGCAAAGCTGAGAAATGACTTGTTCTGGATCACAATAAATCTCAGAACGAGAACCTGATCCCAAGAATATTTCTCTGCCCACTCAACTCCTATTTTGTAGTTCACTCAAATCTGAAATCCACCACTAATAGTGAAATGCATGTGGCCTAACCCTGTAATTCCAACTAACCTTGCATACAGATGAAAAATAATTCTACATCCATCACATTTTCCTTATTTGTGTGAATACTGAGGCAGAAAGCAAGATGGGATTCATTTATAGGACTTCAAAGGACTAAATAAACATGAATAATGCAAATAAAGATAAAATTCATCTCAGAAAATGTGATCTATATCAACATCTTCAAAGAAAAACCTATAGGTCAATTGTGCCCCCTCCATCCTGTCCTGCTAGAATTCTTTTAATGTGTATCACCTGCCAGGTGTCAACGCACTATTGACCCACCTTCCTGAATATTCCTAGAGCAGCAGCAGAGTTGTGGGAATTATCTATAGTCCGCAGTGACATACGGCACAAAAAGAACTGAGTGGAGACTAGCACCTGTGGAAAAGTAAACTACTTACTGTTCCTAACACAAGCATCTCTATCCCTCATTGGAATAACTCATTTGGGATACTTGAAGATCTTCACATCAGTCATTCTTCAAAATTTGTGTGTGAAAATAACAGCACGGTTTTAATAATGAGAAAACTATACTAGAGACACAGACGGGCTCACACTTGTTTCTAACCATCATTTAAGCACCTGGTCAGGAGGGCCTTCACCTGCCTCTTGTGGTATATGAGGTACCTAGCACAAGTACCACCAAGCACTTACGCAACTCAAAACTGGGAAACTCTTGAATAGACATTTTACTTTGCTTTCTTTCCTACCTAGGCGAGCCAGGTGCACTGTTTAAAATTTTGCTAAGTACAGCTACGGCTCAGCTGTTCGTTCATAGGAAATCTGTTAAAAGCATGAAGACAAGAGATACTGTATTTCCAATTTTAACCAGTCAATAAAGAATCACAGAAGCAAAGCTTCAACTATTTCAGGAAACAGTACTTGCATTAACCCTTCCACATTTTAGCCAGATTTACAGCAGTGGAGCTACCTGCTGGTACCGTATGCCTCAGCAGTTATGTATATACACTACATGACCTTCCCAACCCCTAATAAAACCAGTGTGGCATGTAGTGGACAGTAGCATAAATCACTAGAACCAAAGAAATATGAGGTAATCAGCAGCATTACCAGTTGGTATGATTCAAGGTCCACTTAGCAGCTGAATTTCTTTTCGCTGTTGTTTTTTTGGGTTTCTTGTTTTTTGTTTTTTTTGGTGGTGGTGTTTTTTGAGGCAGGATCTCAATATGTAGTTCAGGCTGGCTTTTTAATTTGGAGATCCTCCTGCCTCAGCCTCCCAAGTGCTGAGATTATAGGTGTGCCACCACACCCAGCCTTAGCAGCTGAGTTTCTTTCCCCTTGTTATACTTTGTGAAGACTAACAGGAGATTTGTGGTAGAACAATGTGGTGTTACCATTTGCTACAAAGCACAAATGCATCATGTGACAAGCCTTATTCACTAGTCAAGGGTTTTAAGTAAAAGATTGCCTCCCACTAAGGGGCTAGAGTCACAGCAACAAGGTGCTTCAGTCTGAGTGAGACTCACAGTTCCTGGTTACCAGAAAATTTACTGCATAAGCAAGCAAAAGGAGAGAACTGGTAACAAAATGGAGGGACTGAAACACCTGTTCATATTTTGATATCTTTTTGATGATCATTCTTCCATTTCTCCCAGTTGCTTTCTGTTTTTAATGTACAACTAATGGTGAACTATCAGTTAAATACGAAGTTATTTGAAACTCTTTTAGTGCCAATACCAATGCTCTACTGTATCACCTGTCACTACTTTATAACTGTTTCACTGAGTCTTTTATGTCCTGCTCTTCGATGAAAGGAGGTCCCTGCAACTCAACAGAATTCAAGGGGTTAGTAGGTTGTTTGTCTAGCATGGCATACTGCCCAGCACTTTTTAAGACTGCTGTCCTCTTGTACCTGGGGCTGGAATATCTGTATTAGGTGGCTTTTTACCCCTTTCTTTTGGACTGATCCCTGGCAGAGCATATGTAGAAAACCATGCTCATGCTACCTTGTCCATTGCTAGTTATGATGAACAGAATATGAGTCACATTTTAGGATGCTTCTGAGGCTCTTGGACATAAAGTTCAAAGTACCAAGAATAAACCCAGGTACACCACATGAAGAATTAACATTTAGCTGAGCAGGTACCAATAGAAGATGAGCGTGCTGATGTTGTTGAACAGAAAAGGCTTTCCCAGAATAGTCACTACAGCATCAAGAAAATAGTGCTACTACCAGAGCACACTGTTTCCAAAACATTTTACACATCACCATGACCAATCAGAATTTATACTAAAAAGATGACACTGAAATCAAGAAATTTTTAAAATAAAAAAGCAAAGTTGTAAATTTAGATTCTACCTTATTTTATAAAAACTCTACTTTTAAGCCACAGGCAGTGGTGCATACCTGTAATCCCAGCTCATTAAGGAGACTGAGACAAGGTGATTGGTGAGTTTAAAGTAGTCTGGGCAAATAGCAAGACTCAAACTCAAAACAGACAGACAAAAGTAATCTCTCCTTTTGGAAAAAGTGATGGATACACATAATTGATAACTATTTCCTGCTACAAAACACTGGAAAGCAACAAACAATGAATTATAGAAGCAATCTCTCCTGAGCAAGAAAAATAAACATTATCGGAGTCCACCCTTTTCAAATGGTAAAGGCCATTCTGGGTTATCTATGGGGTGCTGATTTCACGTAAGTGCTTAGTCAATCTTGCTAATTCTAAAAAGGCTCACAGGTATTGGGGTAAGCAGCTATAGTTGCAGTTACTTAGGAGGCTGAGGCAGGAAGATTGCTTAAAACCAGGATTCAAGGACAGACAGGTCTGGGTAACAAAGCAAGACTCTCTCTCAAAAAAAATGTAAACTACCCAGTGACCACCTCAAATTATGTATGTCTCATCTAAACATATCTAAAATAAGCTGGATATTACAATTAATATACAGGCTAAACTCTTTAATAATAGAACATTTTTTTAAGAGCTTTAATTATAAGCAGCAGCCCACTAGTTCCCATAACTCTTTTTTTGGTTGTTGTTTTTAAAGGAATGTAATTTATGAAAACTTCATTTGCTAATTTCTTCAGAAGCTAAACAAACGTGAAAGAGACAAACAGGAGCATCAATGTCAGAAGCAGCAACATTTTTGATTTCTACCTTCTCCCTCTAATTACCCCACATAGTAATAATGCAAAAGCAAAAACAAACTAAAAGCAACGTACACACTCACAATGCTTTAGAGGTGTGCAATTCAGAGTCTACACAGATTTTCCCATATATTACTCTAATCAGTTTTTTAAATGCTAATTCACAAACTCCTTTCTCCTGTGACAGTCCTGTGAAAGGAGCATACAGGCTCCTGGTAAAGTCCACATAAATTCACTAGCAAACACACACGATCTCTAAAAAGGTGGATATCACTGATATGACCTAGAATCAAGTTCCTCCCTGAAGTTCCAGATATCTTCTTCTTTCCACTTCAGCATTAGCAGATAGCAGACAAGGGTAAGCAACAATTGTCACCTCCAAGATCACCAAATCCATCTTTCCAAAGGCACAAAATATTTTTAGGAGTTAAAATGGAGAAAAAAAAAAAAAAAACCCTGATAATATATATAGCTCAGTAAAGTACTCCTGCAATTGAAACATTAAAAGCATCAGCCTGTTTTATTTTGTGACAAGTTTATTGACAGTATTCAAGACTTTATTTTTAGAAACAAAAACTGCTGAATGATGCCAAAGCAGTATCTGCTGGCAATGTGGTGGCCATTCTGTCAATGATCCATTTTACTAGTCTGGTTTGTAAAGTTTGGACCACTATAGACCTGCTAGTAAAACAACTGAAATACAACAACTTAAATGTGGCAATTTTGTGAGGGTGGGCAATAATTTTTAAAGTGACCACTGCCAAAAATTCTTTCCAAAATTCCATTAGCAGCAATTTTAACATTTTTAAGTCATTTTTCATGTTCTTAAAATTATGAGGTTTTTTTTTTTCCACACTTGACCCACACCTGTATACAATCACAGAATCCTGTAAAACAAAGCTGAATTTTGAGTAAAACTTTTAGGCTTCCTTATTTTTAACCAAGATGACTATTTCCACCTAAGTGTCTCCTTATGTGTACATGTTTCTGTATATACAGTCCTAGATTTTCATACA
This sequence comes from Cavia porcellus, assembly GCF_034190915.1. Lineage (NCBI taxonomy): Eukaryota > Metazoa > Chordata > Mammalia > Rodentia > Caviidae > Cavia > Cavia porcellus. The sequence continues at coordinate 25,711,380 of NW_026947488.1, read as the reverse complement.
GTGAGTTAAGACTGACCTTCACTACGTTGAATAGCTGTCTGAAATTTTCAATAAAAAGTTTCTTAATGAAATTTTTCTTTGTTGATGTTTTGACAACTTGGAATACAAAGTTAGAAACTCCATTTCACTTAATGCTGTGTTGCACTTAAAAAAGTCACCTGTAATTGTACATACAAACTAATATAAACAAAATATTCCTTCAAATTATGCTTATGAACTGTTTCACACTAACGTTTAGAACTTTACAAATTTGCTTATTTATAAAAAGAACATTTGCAGATTTCTCTCATCTTTTAAACCAAAAACAACAACAAAAAACCAATAAAAGCTCAGGAGGAAAAAAATAAAAATCAAACCTAATGAAAATTCTTTCATTAATGTCAGTCACCAAAAGCAGACAATAAACTTTACACATAGAATTGAGAATACCATGATAATGTTTACAAATGCACACAACTTTGAGCAAAGCTTTACAGATCCTTCATACTGTACAAAACAAAATAAATTCAATTCTACCCCAAGTCTAGTTGTTAGGAGAAAATATATAGGAAAGACAGGTATGAATAGTTTCACACACATTTTCAGGAATTTTTTTAAACTGAAACTTTGATGCCCAGAACAAGATAAACAGTACTTAGTAGTTAGCACTATGTTAATATGTCTCAGATATACATAAATCAAATTCCACAAGGGCAAGGCATTTAATTACATTTCACAACAAGCACTGCTGTGCTTCAATGAAATATAAAACAAAGTTCTCTCCAATTTCTACATAAACCACTATTTTCTTAATTTATTTAATGAACAATGAAATCAAGTTTTCCTTTTCAGCATTCATCTAAGATGTAGAAGTAACAAAGTAACTGCAATAAAGTGTATGAAATATTTAATAATGTACGGCCATATAACCAAAACAAATTGTGGGGAAAAAAAGATTTAAAAAATTTCATCTTCAAAGCCAGATGTGGTGACACATTCCTATAATTCCAGCTCTGAGGAGGATGAGACAGGATTGCTGTGAGTTCAAGACCAGCCTGGGGTACAAAGTGAGTTCAAGGCCAGTCTGAATTACATAGGGAGACTCTGTCTTAAAAAAAAAAAAAAAAAAAAAAAAAAAAACTTCAAAATTACCAAATTTCCTAAAATGAAAATAGCTTTCCAACAGGTGAAATAAATTTGTGGTTGAAATAAGATTCCCAAGCAGCTCTGAAGTTGTTCGTATTATCTTTGAAATGAGAAATGATTACTTAATAGAAAAACATACACAAATATCACATTACTTTTTAATTTGAGGCAATAGCATCTAGTGATCTGTTACAGCAAATTTGTATTTGTAAATTACCCAGACTCAAAACAAAGCCACCTTTTCTCTGAAAGTCTAAAACAATCCTTTCCCTAAAGAAAATCCTATATGGTCAATCCTCTAAGATTAAACACAATCTTTTCACAAGAGGAAAAAAAAAAAACAAAAACAAAACAAAACCTGTTACCACACCCAACTTTAAACTACACAACCACACTATTTCTTACAACACCAAAAAGGCACTACATATTTTCTAACAGGATATATTTCTGTTATAAGCCTGATCTCATTGTAAATATGTTGACCTGTTGGAAATGGTTTCAAACCAAACAAGTGGACCCATATAAAAGATAAAATTTATTTTCCATGATAACTCACCAACCTCTCAGTATGTTTATAGTATAATATGACACATCTTTTGAGCATTTTAACTAAAGAAAAAAAATGTGAAGTAGAGCCTTGTGGAGCAGTGAGCAGGATGCCATATGAAAGGACACTTATCAATCAGAACCTATGTGGTCCTCCTATTTTAGTGTCCTGAATGCCACAGAAAAAGGACATAAAAAGGCAGTCAATTATCTCATCTGTGGCACCTGCACTCTTACTCTGCATAAAGAATTTTTATAAACAAGCTCAAACTTTATACCAAACTCACAAAAGAGCCTCCAAGGTAACAAGATCAAACACATACCAACCTATGAACAATCTTATGAACCTTTTATTCTACTCTACCACTGGAGCAAAGCTAACGATTTCAACTTCAGCTTTAAAAGCCTAGATATATAATACTTTCTTATGAATGAACCTATCTGTTTACTTAAAGGCCAAAATTTCACATTATGTTGGGACAGAAGGAAACTGCTACTTAGAACAATCAGTCCGTCACTGATGGGACTTCACATCAAACCATCTTAAACACTGACCACCAAGAGTGGTGTCTGGTCTGCAAGGCCATCCAAACATGAAGTTTATTAAACTAAAACTAGGCGGTCAAACCAAAAATGCTCTGGTAGGTAGAGGACTCTGTAGTTTATTTGTATGGCAAAACTCTTATTCTACAGTTTCAAAGTATGACATTAAAAATCAAAGTTCAGAGTGATAGCACAAACCAAGTATGGAGTTTTAGATTTAGAGGAAAACGACGACAACGACGATAACGACGACGACAACAACAACAAAAGTTCTGCTCATTTACAAATGAGTCAATTAGCAAACAAAGCAGCAATGTCCGAAAGCAGGACTGTCTATACAGCAAGAACCCTCAAGAAGCAATAAAGGTACATACAATGAATCTGTATACAGAGATTTTATTAAATTTTAAAAGAAATGAAGACTTTAGACAAAGCTTTGACCCTAGAACAAAGCAAGTATGTTCAGCTTTAAACCAAATTCCCAGAGTAGCCAACTTCTATTTTTCAACAGCTGGCAAGAACGACCTCAATGAACTCTACTAACATATCTATTTTCTTCATCCCATACAGTATAAAACAAAACAATCTAGACTCCTTGATAAGCTTTATGTGGTCATTGGGTTTTACAAACGGTTTCTCTAATGGTATGCCTAAATCATGTTTGTGTTCTTTCCAGACAGCTTTACTATAACATACAGCAATGTTTATCCTGATAGTAAGTTGTAAACAGTCGCCAATGCTGTTATGAAAACCAAATGATATGCAAAAGAAACAATCCACAGTTCTAACTTGAAAATCCTAAGAAAAACAAATCTGGATGTATTAATCACAGCAATATGAAGATCCACCCTATAAAGAATTAATGTCTACCCTAATACAAGTTTTACTTTTCTTGAGCCTATTGGCCTGTCATTTAAGTCAATGACAGCAGCTGTGGCTTCATCCCGGGATTCAAAGGCCACCATGGCTTCACCTGTGGGCATACCTTTTTCATTGTATTTTAAACACACTGAGCCTGGGATAACTTGATAGCCATAAAAGAAATCTAAAATCTCATCAATAGACACAGTGAAGGGCATGTTCTGAACTTTAATTACAGTAGGTCCTGGTTTTCCAGAACTAGACCCAAAGCCAGGGGGACCACCAATATGGATTGGGCCAGGGCCAGGGCCAGGGCCAGGGCCAGGGCCAGGGCCAAAGGCTGGTGGTCCACTCAAATGCCCTGGGGCACTTCCAAGACCAGGAGGGCCACTTCCAAAGCCAGGGGGGCCACCTAAGGTAGCAGGGCCATTTCCAAAATTCTGAGGGCCCCCTGCAAATCCTGATGGCCCACTTAAATTATTTGGTCCACCTCCAAAACCTGGAACTTCCAATCCTAGACCAGGCAAACCACTGTTATTAACTGAAGGCATACCAGGCCTCACATCACCAAAGGCCCCTCCTAATCCTGGAGGAGGAAGAGGTGGCCCAAAAGCATTTGACCCACCAAAATTACCAGGAAAGTTAAATGGAGGACCATTGTTGGCCTCCTTTGATCCTACTGTCAGGAAGGCATGCTCTTCACCTCCTGCACCTGGCATTCCTGCAGTGGGTATTCCTGCAGCGGGCATTCCCGCACCAGGTATTCCAGCACCAGGTATTCCCGCACCGGGAAGTCCAGCACCAGGTATTCCGGCACCAGGCAGTCCCGCACCGGGTATTCCCGCACCAGGCATTCCCGCACCAGGTACTCCTGCGCCGGGTACTCCCGCACCAGGCACACCTGTACCAGGCACTCCCGCACCGGGTACTCCTGCACCAGGCATCCCTGAACCGGGCATTCCAGTACCAGGCATTCCTGCATTGGGCATTCCTGCACTGGGCATTCCTGCACTGGGCATTCCTGCATTGGGCATTCCTGCGTTGGGCATTCCTGTGTTGGGCATTCCTGGTACTGCAGGATTACCTGGCACAGGCATCTTTAACCCCTTTTTTCCTTGGACAGGGGGATTTTTTTCAATTTCTCTCATATCTTCTAGGGTAACGACATGAACAAAAGCTTCTCTCCCATTAAGTTTTTTACGGTGTAAGTGTTCGGACTTACGTGCATCATCTTCATTTTTAAACTGAACCAATGCCTGTCCTAGACCTTGCCCATTGTTATCAACAAGAACATGTACAGCATTTTCATCCACTGGGATTCCTTCAAGAAACTGAAGAACATCCATCTTGGTAATGCTGAATGGAATATTTGTTATATGGGCACAGACTTTGGCAGAATTGACATCTCCCTCTGGATTTAGTATCATTTCCCTCTGGTCATAGCTGAAGTTCTGGAGTCTTTTCCGAATTGTATCTATCTTTTCTAGCATACCTTTCTTAGTAATTGGATGAACTTGAATAAAGCGATTGCCCATGTACTGTTTATGGCGACACAGAGCAGCCTTATAGTCAGCCTCATTCCTGAACTCTACGAAGCCTTCACCAGTTGCTTTCCCATTGGGTCCATAAGCTATATAAATACTATCTTCCACAATATCCAACTTTTTAAAAAAATCAATGACATGTTTGTTTTCTGCTTCAAATGGTAACCCTTTTAAGTAAACACAAAAACCAGCTTCATGTGGTGATCTTGACCTTGACCTTTTCTGTCCACTGGGCGATTTTGACCTGGGAAGTGTCTGAGGAGGGGGATGAGTTTGTCCAGAAGGTCCGATACTTTGCTTAAAAGTAATATGGCCTCCAGCAGCTACCCACTGTCTCTCTGTGGCAGGACCAACTTCCACATAACGTTGAATCATCAGCATTCTGTTTCGTTTCAAAGCTTCAAATGTGTCTTGTGGGGAGAGAAACTTAACCAATCCATTCCCATTATTTCGACCTACATGATCTTTTAACAAATGCACTGCATCAACACGGAGCCCATGGAAAAAATCTCTGACATCATTTTCCACTGCAGAAAAGGGCATTCCATGCACACTGACATACAGATCATCAGGATTGATGGGAAGTGGTTTCACACTGCTCTGAGAGTTCATCTGGACAGGATTAACAGGATTCAATGGACCCAGAAACATAGGGTTCAGATTATTGTTCAGATTTATAGGTGCTCCGGAGCCATTCATTCCAGCAGGTAGAGGTGCCACCGGTGGCGGGTTCAAGGGTGGCATGCCTGACATGGGTGGCAGTGGGGTCATGGGTGGCACAGAAGGGACTGGGGGAATTGGGGGAACAGGTGGAACTGGAGGCAATGTAGGTACTGGAGGAGGAACTGGTATTGGGGGAATGGATGGCATCGGTGGCAGAGATGGCATTGCTGGAATTGGAGGAATTGGTGGTGGAGGGACTGTATTCATTGAAGAGGCTGTACTTGGAATGGTAGAGCTGAACGTTGGGCTCCCAAAAGAAGTTCCCATATTTGGAGGAGCAGTTCCTACGTTGGACGCAGAAAATGTCTGTACATTTTTGTTGCTTTCATGAACAGAAGTGGTAGTAGTAACTACACTTGGCGAAGGATTATTAAAGTTGGATACTGTTGTAGGCAAGTTTACCCTGCCACTCATTCCTGAGCTAGGTGGTGGTCCTGATCTGTTAGCATTTGCTGGTGGTATATCTAAATTGGCAGTTTCAAAACGCCTACGACTCAGTTCAATCATATTCTGCATTTCTGTTTTACTACTCAATAACAGTGTTACTTTTGACCCTTTAATTGTACCACCTGTGCGCATCATACCAAGCCTTGCATCTTCATCAGTGGCAAAAACGATGAAAGCCTCACCCAGTTCACCCCCTACAATATGCACGCCCCCATCAGGGATGGTCAATCCAGAGAAGAAGTGGCGAATGTCCATAGTCCCCGCCACAATTGGGAGACCTTGCAAACGGATGACCACAGCCATGCTGCGCTGAAACCACACACACCTGCAGATGAGAAAAGGCAATGGCCAGGTCAGACTCCTGTTTATCACACCAAATTTTTAGATGCAAGAATGACCATTTACCATAATAGACCCTCAAACAGTCCCTCAAGCTGTCAATAAGCATGTCTTTAATTTAGATATGCTAAACACAGTTGAACATTCAGTGCCAACTATAATCTAAAATGCAGAGAATTTCAACTTTTAAAGGCATTACTTCTGGAAATGATTTGAAGTTCAGTCCCAAAACTCAAAAAGTTTCAGAAAATAACAACGGTAGAACAGTAAAATCACCATGTACATCACTCAGACCACTAAGCCTTCAGTAAGATTTAAAAGAAGTGAGTTAAATCAAGAAACAAAGTTTAACAATCCCTAAGAAAAAAAAATCATGCTGAGAATTTATCAAAGTTAATATCCCTATAAACTTGGTAATTTATTAGTGTCATTTACAGGGCTCACTCTCAAAATCCAACAGAAACAGAAAACTGGCACGCTCATTAATTACAAATAACACTAAAATAGATTCAAAGCTCAAATAATACCATGCTTCATCTGAAAACTTCACACTGCCTTATAGCTTTTAAGAAAAACTACACAGGGCCAGGGATTTAGTTCAGCAGCCTAAGCGACTATCTGGCAAGCAGGAGTTCATTAGTTCAATCCCCAGTACCAAAAAAAGAAAAGAAAAACCACACATCTTACAAACAAACAAGGCTACTGTATCATGAGATCATGAGTCCTAAAACAATAAATCTGAATTATCTATACTCATCAGCTTGAGTAGTTTTGTCTTGAGACAGGGCTTATTTTGCCCAGGTGGGCCTTAACTCTCTATCCTTCTGCCTCAACCTCCCAAGTAGCTGGGATTCCAAATGTGCAACATCAGGCTCAGCTTATTCATACCTTTAAAAAGTACACATCGATTACAGTACATTGATTGTGGCTGTTTTAATTAAACCTGAGATCCAATGATCCATTCATGAACTCTCCATTAAAATTTTTTTCCTATGGGTGAGATGACAATGATGAGTTGCTTTTTGTTCTGGTTCTCAAAAAACTAGGGTGTGAATTTTACACAGTGATTGTTTCAGTCTCTGACTCAACAAAACTCCTATGGGATCTCTGGTTGTTCACTAATCACCTTAATAACATACACTTTGGTTTGGTTAAAAGAAAACTTTCTCCCAAATTTAAATAAAATTTCAATATTTAAATTCTAAGTTTCTAAAAGCAAAAACAGGGGTAACCCTTGTGAACTGACACAAATCAAATTTGTATGGCTGGAAAAATATTAACTTGAAATTAATGGGGATAAACCAACTTAAATATACCTATTAAATTAGCTCTGAGACATCAGGGAAGTTATTATTTGATATCTGGTTTCATCACTTATGAAATAAGAACATTACAAAAGGCAAGGTTCCCTGCCATATACTCTGAGAATTAGGTAATTTCATGAAAGCAGTTTTTCAAGTATTACATTAACACTAATTTAAAGTAATAAAATCTGTAACTGTCTCAGTATTATGACCATTGTATTTAAGACAGAAATAAGCTGAGCGCAGTGGCATGTATCTGTAATCCCAGCTACTTCAGAGGCTCTGGCAGGAGACTCATGAGTTCAAGGCCAGCATGGGAAACACAGTGAAACCTTGTCTCAAAAAAAAAAAAAAAAAGGAAAGAAAGAGAAGAAAATACACTTTTTGGGCTTCATGGGTTTTTTTCATGTGTTTATACAAAATATAAAAACTATTCTAAAATTTAATCCAGAAAGAGAAAACAGAAAATATTCTTTGTGAGACTACTATAAAACACTAGAAATTTGGGGAAAGTAAGTAAAGCTTTTGATTGTGAATTGCAAGAATCAACAAGAAAAAATTAACACTAAAAACCACACCATCAGACTTTCTCTCTTTTACTAAATTACACCAAATTTGCATTCCTTGCATCTACAATGTGACTATGTGAAAAATTGAGACTGCATTACTGTTCAAGTAATAGAAACAACCCAACCACCCAAAACTATCTGAGAGGGATATGTTAGCTTGCACTTACAGAATAAAATGAGAATTGCATATGGTCTCAAGAACACAAAAATTAAACAAAAGGCTAAATAACATACATAGTTAAATTGTTAAGACATTTTTCTGCTAAAAGATTTAATGAAAGTCTGTACAAGGTACACATGAAAACATGCCACTGAAAATCTGCCTCATATTACCAATTAAAAAAGGGCTAAAAATTAAATCAAATCATAGCACAAGACTAAGTCAAAAAATGTGACATTTCGCTATTAAGTACCTACTTGAGACACAAGTCATTTCAACCTATCTTGAGTCTAACTTACTTAAACAAGAAAGTTATATTCAATTGCTCAAATTTCATCTAAAATCTAAAATTTGTACTCTAAAACTTATAATACAAGATTTATAACTGTACTTCCATAAATTATAAATAACGAAAAAAAAAATTATAAATAACAATACAAATAACAAACACTTGTAGTTTTAATTCCTCTGTAATGCTACTGAGAAAAAGAACAGCTACCTTCTTACTATCTAACAATAAGAAATGTAGCCATATAAAACTAATCCTTTGAACCAAGCAAGTGTCCATTCACCACCACCCCCACAAGCTTGTCAACACACACAATGTATTACTACTACACATACTTTCATGTTTCTTAAAAAGCCATCTCATTTTATTTTGTATTAAACAAACCCTCTATTCAAAATCTCTTACCTGATAAAACAAGAGATGTATTTTCTTAACAAGAAGTAGAGGCCAAGTCAATCCTGTGGGCAACCAATTAAAACCAACTTTTAGACTGCAATAGAGAATAAACGGAGGCAAAAATCAATGCAGGAAACACAAAACAACACGCACAGGCCACACTGACTGTACATTATGAAGGCGAGTCTGAAACCACCAGAATATTTCATTAGAATGCATATTTTTAAAAAAACCACATATACCAAAATCCCACACATGACTAATTAACCTAATATTGCCTTTGCAGGTTAGTCTCTCAAAGTATGTATATATTTAAATGTATCAAGAGTCACAAAATAGCCCAAGAATGAATCAATTGAAAATTCAAAAAGTCATAAATTTTAGCTTCCTAGCTGGTTGCTTTTATCACTTGAATAAACTAATACAGAAAAGTCCAATCTGTACCTATCTCCCACCAAACTTTTGGCGTAAAGGAACTAGTTCACACAAAAACAACTCCTGAACACATTAAATCTTCAAGGGTTCTCATAGAAACTACAGCAGTTTCTTTTTCTATGTATTTTCCTTTACACCAAAATACCATCAAATATCACAAAAACATAAATGAAGTGAAAATTCTGACTATATGAACTAATTTCACAGCTGTTCAACATATTAAGGAAAAGTTCTAACACCACAACAGTTCCAAAAAGTTCATTTAAAAATTGCCTTCAAGTGTCAGGCATCTTAAAAAATATTTCCCAAAGTAAAAACAGGTCCTTCAACTTTCACCAGAAATTAGAACAGTTCATCAGCAATATATGTGACCAAATGAAACAATTACATTCAAAAGGTCATTTTCTTTTTTAAATTCAGAGAAAGAAATTCCATTATTTAGTATTAACAGACTACTCATGTGAATGATGTTCATTTTTAATTAATACTTTCAAAATTAAGGCACCAACTAGTGAGTTCAACATTCATCACCAAAAAGTAAAATTTCAAAAATCATAAGTGTTATTCAAACTTGTCTGAAGAAACCAAACATGTTTTAGGCAACTACTCAAGCTACTACACAATAGCGAAACTCTTTTGCCACAGAAAGCTATGCAAATGTTATGAAGATGCTTTCCAAAGTCCAGAGCACTGTATTAATCTTTGATATGTAGAAATCTATCCTAATTAGGTCTGTAGAAGGTAAAAATTCATTCAAAAAGTCACATCCAGCAGTTTATGTAACTGGTCACAAAAGGACATATGAAACTGAAAAAATCCTTCAAATACAACTGTGAAGAAGGGCATGAATTACTGAAATATTTATCTTTGTTTTGAGACAGTAGTTCAGGTTGGCCTTCAACTCACAGCATTCTTCCTACTTCAGCTGCCTAAATGCTGGGATTACAGGCATGCCCTACCAGGCCCGGCTGCAATATTTATTTCTAAATGTACAAGATTAATTTTAGAAGCTACAGAACCAAGGTAGTTTTCTAGGTAAGTACTTGTGATAAACATCTGATCCCATTCGATTCTCAAATTCTCATTTAAAAAGGTCTGGAATGGGCATATATGCCATGAAAGATGAAAACAGTTTTCTCAGCCTCTTTTCTTTCAGACCCAAGAAGGCAGCTGAAAAACAAAGGATTGGCCAGTTAAATCCAAAGGGCATTCATTAAATACACTCAAAAATTTCTACAAGATTGCCAGAAATGGCTTCTAAAAACTAAGAGGAAAATTCTTATCCACAAAGTGTTAAAAACCAAGCTGCATCTGGCAAATGTGTAGCTCTATTTTGTATTCAACTAACAGCACAAAAATCAATCCAGACACAGATTTGTGCTTTTATGTCTACAAAGGGGAAACCCAATACCACCCAAATCAAGTATGCAGTAAGTGAAAGCCAAAAGCCAGAAATTCACAATCTTTGGTGTTAGATCTCTTCCTTCAGAAGAAAAAGGGTAAACAGAAACAGAACTGAGAATACTGTACTTTTTGTTTCAACACTAATTTAACAAACAACAATATTTTCTAGGAATCTGCTCAGTACTACATGCTAAAACAAATGTGAACAACCATGCAGGCTCCCAAATTAACCCACTCCACTCACCTTTAAGCACTGGTGAACTTTAGAACAAAACTGAATTCTATACAACAACACAACTAAAAATACATATTTTACCTACGTATAGCCTGTATGGGAAGGCAAGAAGAAAATGGGCTTGTTTTGCTATTAATCTATTGATATACTTCAGAAGACCTAGTATATTTTCCACTTCATGTCCTAACACAGACTTTGCTTCAGCATGACAAACACCAGATGCATGTATAAATTACAAATATGTGCTAAAAACTAAGTATATGATGATAGGATAAACATTTTTATTTACTAGCCATTCCTATCATTTAGGATTTCAGGATAAAATGTCTGACAACAAACTTCTTCATCAAGAAGTGAAGACACAAACTAGAACTTGACCATTTCCACTCTTCATCTGATAATAAACATCCAAAATGAATTTTTTCTTTGTTCAGTCACCAAACTTTATTCAACAAGAATCGGAGTAAGCTGAACTTGACGCAAAAAACTAGTAACCCCCTCAAATGTTCACCTCAATGATGAGCAACACAGGATCAATTAGAATGGGCACAATGCTGTAATGAAGTATAATCACATTCAGGTAGGCAGAATGAAACAACCACAGCTTTGTCCATTTGATTTTTGTCTCCCACCACCAAATGGAACACATGTCAGCTTCTAGGATCATTCTAAATGAAAAAAATTTTTCTGATGCTAAGAGATGGATACCTTGTATAATTACATTGCACAGTTTTCTCATTAACTTTCCATTCCATATTTACTCAAAGCAGTAAGTCAAAAGACATTTCTAAGATACTCTTCCTGCCAAAAAGACTTCAATATTATTTTTTACCTCCCCAAACAGCAACAAAATGGTCATTATCTTATTTCATTTACACTTCAAAGAAAAATTACTAACTTAACCAACCACATCTATGATTTTTAAGACAAGCTGACTTTAAATTTAAATTTAAATTATACCTTGGCAAACCAAAGGGTATACAGATTACAGTAAATTTGGTAAAACTTCAATTCCAATGAAATAATTTTTCCATTTAGTTGACCTAAAACATTTAGCAATATTCATTTCCATGAATATTAACCTCTTGTGGACCAAACATTAAGATATTAAACTAGACAACAAGTCAGATTTTAGGGAGGAATATCTTAAAAACGTCTTTCGTGCAACAAATTACTAAGTTTTTCCTACAACACCTACAAAAGAAAATGTTCGTCCAACTGAATGATGTATGGCTCTGTGAATGGAATAAAAATACCAATACGTCACTAGATTCTAGCATCTGGTACACAATGGCCCACAAAATCAAGTTTTACACCTAAAAATGGTATCAACAACCCAAATTCTCCGTAAGAAAAAATCTGACATTTCAAATAAAGTTAAAGAAGCCTGAAGAATACCAGTAGTAAATAGCATATAAAAGTATCTACCACGATAGTTTCTAAAGCGGCACATATTTCACCTGAAATACCTGAACGTAAGAAAACTTGAAATTATGTATCACACCCCATGTACAAAGTAGTCAACATTTAATCGAACATAAGAAAGTAACAAAAATCATTCCGTTTTGGTTAAAAAAAAAAAAAAAAGCTGTCCAGTGATACATACTAAACACATCAAACACACAAACATTTCATTTCCTTCAAAAATTGTAGTGAGTTTACGTGAACCACCACAATCTTAGAAAAATGCCTGATACGGAATACTTTCCGTTAGGTAAACACCAAAACCATCCATTCTATCAAAACAAAACTTCAAGAACAAGTGCAACCGTCTTGTTTTAATTTCTATAACTCCAAACAACCACACAAACAAAATTTCTCTACATGTCCAGACTTAAGATTTGTTTTTCCAACTGTACATGCTTTGAAATACATTAACAAGGTCCCGGGCAATTCTTGTTGCTAAGACTGCATTTTGCAAAATTTACACCATTTCCAACTATTCAAGCAATCACCTCACAGAAATACTCCAATCGCAACCTTTTCCTTCAACAATCTTCTGTCGCCTTTTTCTCAATTGTATTAACAGACATTACCCTAATTTTAAATAATGCAAAATACTTCCAACCAACTACCCCATTTACTGTGGGTCATCTCTGGGAATACCAGAACCAACGAGGGTTTTAAAGATCTAGAAACCTCTACAGCAGCCTAAAATTCTCAATATATACTACCTAGCTGAATGAATGCTTAGCACTAAAGTCGAGTGGCCCAGGCCGTAGCCCCTCACATTTTTCACTATTATGCACTCCCTGGAGGCACACAGACCACACGGTCCCAGCTAAGTACGCTCCATGCGAGCCCACCTCCATCGCGAACCTGTGGATACTCAGAGATCCTCCCATCCGTTTCACGTGGCTGCAAACCTGCGCCACCAAGCTTCAGAGAAACACCACTAGCCATCAAAGCCACCCACACTCCACCTCCAACGCCAGCCGCTCCTCACAAGGCACCGGCTCCCAGCGGGCTGCGTCCTGAATAAAGCCCTCCAGCGCTGGCCTAGCAGCTCCACAGCCCTCCACCTTAGACCCCGAGGCGGCCAGCTCCAAGACCGACTTCCTGCACTCACAACCCGGGGCGCCGGGGGTGCATCCCTTTCGGGGTGTCCTCATTGCACCCCTTATTTACTAAAAGGCCACAGGGGCCTCCTTTCCACTACGGGTAGGGGGGTGTCCCACGGGCGGCTTCCCGCTTCGAGGCAGAGGCGTAGGCAGAACCCTCTGCCCCATTTGGAGCCAGAGGAAGTCGGCCGCGGGAGCTACGTGGGTGTGTTCTCACTGCAGTTCCCGTTAACTCGGGGCCGCTGGGCCACCCAGCTCCGGCCGCCTCCCTATCTCAGCCCACTTCAAGGTCCTCGCCAAGGTCTCGTCTCCACATCGGTATGTAGGCTCATCCTCTGGCATTCTCCCGGTATCCTCCGAGGCCACAGAGGAGCAGGTGGCACCCCAAGACCGTCGCAGTTTGCCCCGACCCTTTGTGTGGGGCGCTCGCTGCGGCGGGCTCAGAGGCCTCCAAAGGCCCCGCCCCGGGGCACCTATGGGCGGCTCGAGCCCCGCACAGCCCCGCCCGTTCAGGGGCTGCGGGAGTCTTACCGGGGAGAGCTTGCGCGTCACCAGAACCCAGACCCGAGTTACCCCCCGCGCGAGTGCCTCTGCCCCGCGGCCGACAGCCCCAGCCCGAACGGCTTCCTGGAGCCCAGCGCAGCGACCACCTCCTTCGCCGCTTCACAAAATGGCCGCCAGCCCGCTCAGCCGCTCCGCGTTCCAGAGGGGGCGGGACGGCGAAATCGTCACGGGGCGGGGCAGCGCACGCGCGCCAACGCTCTCGGGCGGCCTCCCGGAAGTTAAGGTGTTTAAGATGGAGTGGCGCCTAGTTTAGGCTTAGGCTGGATGGTTGGGATGCCTCGGCACTTTACTGCTAGATTTTGTGCAGAGTACTTCACTTTTTGGCGCCATTGCGAAAGGAAGGTAATAGTGCCTATCTTGCAGAACTGTTTTGAAGTGAAGTGGACCACAAAGTAGAGGCTAGTTCGCTGAAAAGTCCTCTCAGCCAAAAGTTGGTTTTTCCCTTTAAAAATTTCAATCTAGTGAGACTTATCCACACTAAACCCAACATAGCTGCATGTATTATTATTATTATTATTTTAGTACCAGAAGTCGAATTCACGACCTTGCACTTGGCTGCTGAGTTAAACCCCCGGCCACACTATTATTTTGTTACTGAAGAAACTACATATTCCATGTTTGTGTCCTAAATGCTCCTTCAGTTCGACTTCATCTTCCAAATCAAAAAGGACTTAGCTCTAAATGAGGGCTAAAATCGCAACTCTTAACAAATTTTGGGAAGATTTGTACGGAAAGATTTGAGTGGTGCTAGCCCAGAATTCCCAAAACAGCAAACTGAAGAAACAAACCCCATTTTTAAATCAAACCTACAATTGAAAAAAAAATTTTTTAAATCTACATTTTATACTTTATAGGTAGGTGGGCGTGGTGGTTCATGCCTGTAATCCCAGCACTTGGGAGGCTGAGGCAGGAGGATCCTTGTGAGTTTGAGACCAGCCTAGGCTACAAAGGGAGTTCAAGGCCAACCTGAACTACATAGAGACCCTGTCTCAAAAATATATATATATAAAATAAATAAATATATTTTATAGGTATAATAGAGTTCATTTTAAAAATACTACTAAATGTAATATGGTATCCAGGATTGGCTTTGGAAAAAAGAAAATCCATTATTAGAAATCTGAAAAAAATTTCAAATTTCATAATACGCTATCAACATTGTTTTAACAAATGTAGTATAGTTTTGTTTTAAAGGAGGAAAGGTTTATTTAACTCACAGTTTGTAGATGTTTCAGTCCATAACTGACTGGCTCCTAGGCAGCAGTAGAGGGGGCAGTTCCTGGTGGTGGTGGAAGACAGCAAGTGAAGAAAGTGAACAGGAACAGTCTTTTAGACCTGGAGATTTAGCTCAGTGGCGCACACCTGCCTGGCAAGCATGAGCTCCTGAGTCTAATTCCCAGTACCACACCAAAAAAGCTCTCCCCCCCCCTTTTTTTTTTGCTTGTTTTCCTTTTTATCGGTACCGGGGGTCGCACTCACAACTGCCTGCTTGCAAGGCAGGCGCTTATGCTGCTGAGCTAAATCCCCAGCCCCCATGCCCCTTTTACTTTACCCAGACTGCTGAGATAAAGGCAATTCCATCAGTGAATTGATTCAACAATCACTCACCCTTAATCTCAGTATTAAACCATGATTTAATCACACTCTCTAGGTTGATCTACCTCTGAAAAAGCCCCATCTAGAACTGCATGAAGCTTTGAGGGAACATCTAGACACAAAGCATAACATGTGGGGTGGGACCCAGGGCAGAGGGGAGCCCCAGATGTAGGTGACCAAACAGAGGGCCGTGGTGCCTTACCTTGGCTGAAGTAGGATGTGTCTTTAAGGCAAAAACAAAAGCATTTGCTGAGATACAGGGCCAGGCCCTCTGATGAGCAAGCAGGCTGTGTTATGACTCAGGTGCTGGGAGGCAAACTCAGGACAATCACCACTGCCACGACTGTGTGGACAACACACTGTCCCAGAGAGAGGCAGCCATGTTACTGAGGTGGTGCGGGAAGCGCCAGGCCCTTCAGGAAAGGAAGAGTACTAGTTCACCTGAATCCATTCCCATCGCCTGCCTGTGAAAGGACTGTGAAATCAAGTCTCATGGAATGCAACTGTCATCTTAGCTTCATGGGACGCTGAGGCAGAATGATCCCAAGTTTGAGGTCAACCTAGTTAGTAGTAAGACCTTGTTTCCATATTAAAAGATAAAGGGTTTGTACTGTACGTGGTAGCTCATGCCTGTAATCCCAGCACTTGGGAGACTGAGGCAGGAGGATCCTTGCGAGTTCGGGAAGACCTGGGCTACAAAGTGAGCTCAAGGCCAGCCTGAACTGCATAGAGAGACCCTGTCTCAAAAAGACAAAAAGAAAAAAAAAAGGATAAAGGGTTTGTAATGAACTCAGCTGGGTCCTGGGGTGCCTACGTGGGATGGCGCTGTCAAAATATCCAGATAAGACGACTTGCTCCAGGCTGGGGGCGGCTCCATGGAGAGTGCTTACCTGCTGTGTAAGGTCCTGGGTTCCATCCCAGCGCCAAAAAGGCAGGACAGACTCGCTTCACAGGACTGATGTGAAGCAGAAAGGCTCCGAGTTTCTTCGTGGTCCAGCGCCCTCTCGCGGTGAGGACTTGCTCTTACACTGTTTGGGCTGGCGGCTTCCGAGTTTCTTTTAAATTCTTCGATCCGCGTCCTCCCCGCGGCAGATGGAGAAAATGTCTCCAAGACCCGGAAGCCTTGAGGATCCCGGCACAGCAGCCGCGGGACACCCGCGTCCAGCCTCGCGCAGTGACCGGGGAGCAGAGAGGGCTGGCAGGAGACGGAGCCCGTGCTGTTCTCAAACTGTCCCCGCCGCTAGTTTGTCCAGCGTCAGCGGACAGGGCTCGCGAAGCTCTTGAACCCCGCTCCCGGGCCCCGGATCCTGATCGCGACACACAAAACCTGGCGTCCTGCTTTGCAGCGCATCCATCAAGGGACGCTCAGGAAGGACGTGGCCGCCTAGCTCAGAAGAGGCGCAAGGGCAAATTCTCTGCCCGATGACAGCGGCTTACCGCTGCCAGAGCACCGGGGTCCCCGAGAGCTCAGGCATCGCTGCTAAGGGATCGCTCTCAGATCCGGGCAGTTACAAAGTCTCCAGAGAAATTGGTTCTCAGGCCAGCAGGACTTGACCAGATAAAGTATCTTAAAAGCAACCCACATGCTTGGGATTTTCTTCAAAGTAACACAGGGAGTGGAGGAAGCATTTGCGGTGTAAATAAAACCAGATTGGGCTCTGGGAGAATAATGGTTGGAGGGGGGCAAATGGGCACCAGGGAAATCACTATCTTATGCTGCGTGCTTTTATGGTTTTTTGTTTTGTTTTTTGTCTTTTTCATTTTTATCGGTATCCGGGATCGAACTCGCGACCGCCTGCTTGCAAGCCAGGTACTTATGCTGTTGAGCTAAATCCCCAGTCCCCGTGCTTTTATGTTTTTAAATATCCACAATAAAATTTTTTTTAAAAGAAAATTTAGCCAGGCTGTAATGCCAGCACTCAGGAAGCTAAGGCAGGAGGATCATGATGAGTTTAAGACCAGCTCGGGCTACAAAGTAAGCTGAAAGCCAGCCTGAACTGCATAGTGAAACTCTGCCTCAAAAAGACAAAAAATAAAAATAAAAATCCAGAAGGTTATTAGCTTGTCAAAAACAAGCGACACAGACACTGCACCCATGCCTGTAATTCTACTTCCATGGGAGGCTGAAGCAGGAGGGTACAAGCTGGAGTTCAGCCTAAGCAACTCAGTGAGATCCGACCTCAAAATAAAAATTTTGGCCGGGGATTTAGCTCAGTGACATAAGTGCCTGGCAAGCATGAGGTCATGAGGTTGAGAATTTGATCCCCAAAACTAAAAAAAAAAAAAATTTAAGAGGGGTCCACATGTGGTGGCATACACCTGTAATCCCAGCACTCTGGGAGGCTGAGGCAGGAGGATCACATATTGAGGCTCGGCCTGGGCAACTTAACAATTTGGTGAAACTGTCTGAAAATAAAAAAAACAGAAATGGTCTGAGGATATAGCTCAGTGTAAAATCCCTGGGCTCAATTCCCACTATCACAAAAAATAAACTAAAATTAAAAGAGCTAAGTGTGTAGCTTAGTGGTGGAGCTCTCACCTAGCATGTGTGAGACCCTATGTTCAGTCTCTAGAACCACAAAAAAAAAAGGAAGGGAGGGAGGAAAAAACAAAAGAGTCACACTAGCAAATATCATCTGTCCTAATGACATAGGGATGATATAGGACCTTCAAATCATATAAGGGAACTATAAATCCCAACCTGATAGATGTTCAATATGAACTTTTTTTTTTTTTTTTTTTGGTAGGGTGTAGGTTGAGACAGTCTCGCTATGTTATTTGCATGGGCCTCGGACTCATGCCCATTCTCCTGCCTCAGCCTTCCAAATGCTAGGAATACAGGTGCGTACCACCATACCCAGCTCTGGACCCGTAACATTTCTTCTCTTATAACCAACTACGTATGTGTTCAGGCCCACAAATGGAAAAACGACTGTATTTCCACTGGCTTTTTCTTGGTTTCTCAAACGCACTGTACTTCACATGCCAAGCTGTTTCCTCTTATCCCTTACTCATCTGTTGACCAGCTATCACTGAATACATTTTTGCTTCAGCATCACTTGCTCAGAAAAGCTTTGCTAGAAGATTCAGCACTACAGCTTCTCCCTAATGTTTACTTGATTTATAGCACTTGTCACAACCTATAATAGCCTTTCTTATTTTATAGCTCTCCATTAGTATGAAAACACAATAACAGGGGTGTTTTTTGTTCCTATTAACTGGTGTCTCCCCTAATACACAGAATAAAGTCTGGGTCCTGACAGGTATTTAAATAATTGTTGAGTAAATAATTGTTGAATGAAGAGAGATGCAAATTAAGCAAATCATCCATGGAAATCAGGTTGTCTTCCTCACAATTCTCAAGTGCAGTGTTATGGTTTGTGTTTGGATGTCACTCCAAAGCCTTGTGCAATCATGAAGACAGCTGAATCTAGTGCTTGTGATGGATTCATTTTCTAGCACAGGGATTGGCAGAATGAGTGTTGCACCCACCCAGGAGAGGGTAGCTGGCATATAATATAAAGGAAGCAAAGCGGCTTGCTCCCCGCTTTTGCCCTTTCACTTCTGTTGCTTACAGCTACCATGAGTGCCTGTTAGCCATGCCACCCTGCCTTGGAGCCGGCTGAACATGGACTGAGACCTCCACAAACTGTAAGCTAAAAAAAGCTTTCCTTTCTTCATTTTGGGCATCAAGTATTTTATCTCAGCAATGAGAGAAAAGTGGTCAACACATGCAGCAGTGTCAACTTCTTCTGATTCTTATACAGAAACAGTAAAACAGAAGATCAAGTTTATTTCTCCAATCTCCAAATTAACAAATTTCAAAGAAACATAAATTATTAGAATAATAGTCATACAGATATTTTTAGCTCTATTAAAAGAAAAAAAGGAAGATGAGAACAGTAAAGGAGATACTGTGGACCCTTGACTTATAAACTCAATTCGTTCCCAAGAGCTGATTATAACTCAGGTTGTCAGCTGAAGGCTCAGACTCAACATAGTCTTCAAATCTCTCTCCTGCATACAAGCAGATGTTGGTGTCCTTAGAGAGAGACTCTGGCCCAAGATTTCTGAAGGAACTCCATAAAAGAAACAATGTTATAATGTTCCTTCCAGAACTCCTTTAGGGTGAATCTACATCTGAGACCGTCTGGAAGCACAAGTAGCCAGCATTCAGGTCATAACTCAAGACTTCGGTCATAAAGGAAATTAAAACTAAAATTCCAGCCATAACTCAAGCTGTCTGTATGTCGAGCCAGTCATAACTTGAGGGTCCACTGTAAGCCTTCTAAGAAACTTGCTGTTTCGTCTATAGACAATATAAAGAGATGTCTTTTGGAACCAAATACACACACACAAAATTAAAGAAGTTGATTATTCTTGTTGCTCAAGGAGCCAGTCCAGCTGAGCAGCAGAAAGTGATTCAAATGTGCACATAGAACATCAGAGTCCCTGAACAAACAGCCTTCTTTTAGTTCTTCTTTGATCTGCACAAAAGTCACAGAGATGTCCAGCAGTAATATTATAGCAAATGTCTCTACTGCTTCAGGATGGAAACGACTACACACTATAAGACCAGAGCAGCACTCTTGAAGAGAAATGGATATATACCCTCAACAAAGTCGTGAAGGCTGCAGAAAGATATTTTCTTTTGTTTTGGACTTGGAAGTGGGCTGTGCTAAAGTTAATGGGGATACAGCAATTTCAGTTTGACCACAGAGCACACCCTGGATATAAACTATTCAGTGTGCATGGGTCAGTGAGAAAGAAAAGAGTCAGACCAGCACAGAGTCAGCGGCATATTCTTCTAGTGTTGAGTCCACTTGATGCTCTTGAGGTCAATGCCATCCTGCACCATCTCCCAGAGAGGACTGCCAAAGAAAAACAGCATATAGTGAGTGAGGTTTTGATAGGAGGCAACCAACACTGGCTTCAATGCCCTGAGCAATAACTGGTCTCCTTCTGTCTCATCTCTGTCTTCTGTCCTAGTGGATCCTAACACAGGTGGCTAATGAATACCAGCTGCCTTTAAATCCTGGTCAGTTCTAGCCTCTCCCCAACTGCAATAAAGAAAATTAACTAGATACCCTATACTCAGCTGTAATGGGACCTTGAGTGAATGAATTTTAGGAATAGTCATAAGCTCTCTCTTTTATTTCTCTCCTTCACTGTCTCTGTCTTTCTATAATTTTGAGACAAGGTCTTGTTAAATTGACCAGCCTGGGTTTGAACTTGTGACCTTCCTGTCCCAACTTAATTCTACTCTTGATTATTCCATACTATTATATTCTGCAGTCCCAGCCTGCCTTTCTGTTTTTGTTTTGGTTTAGTTTCTGGGGATTCTGTTTCTTTGTTTGATTTTGGTTTTTGTTGGTTTAGTTGGTTGTTTTGGTGGTGGTGGGCTGTGAGCCCAGGAAGTGCTAAGCTGTATCTCCAACTGCTTTTCTATTTTTTAATTTTGAGACAGAGTCTCTGCTCTTTTCCCCAGGCTGACCTTGAACTTGTGATCCCCCTGTCTTGGCCTCCTGCATAGTTAGGATACAGGCATGTGCCACCATGCCCAGTCCAGCACATCTTTCTATTTATGAGATTTTCCTTGACTCAATACAGTTAGCAATCTCTTTTTTGTCCCAAATAGGATCACAAAATAAGGCTCTAGTGAAGTTTAATTGGGATCAGGCTGAATTCAGTTTGTAAAAGATCATAAGGAAAAGGATATGGCCACTGAAGACACACAGGAAGAGTAAGAAAGCACTGTCAGTAGAAATGCCCTTTTACTGTACCAGAAAGCAACGCCAATGGAAGACTCTAGAGCCCAAGAACCCTAAGCAAGCTGCAGATGGTTAAACAATATAGCTATACCTTTCAAGGAAAATCCAGAACACAGAAAGGGGATATCTCACAAAGGGAAACAAGGTGCATACTTGAACTTTCTTACTCTACCAAGTGACCAAGGGAATCCTGAAAGTCAACTGGACCAATAATAGTCAAGCTTTGAAAAATATCCAGAGGCCTCAATGTACCCATTAGAAAGTTGAGACCTATGATTATTTGGGGAAGCCCTAGTAGCACCTAAATAGTAAACAAGCTCTTGCCTTTTTCCCTCCTATACAGGGATTATAACCTTAGTATTTGCACAGAGCTATATCTCCAGCCCCTTTTTATTTTTTGTTTTGTGACAGGTCTCGCTAAGTCTCTTAGTTGCCTTATCTTAACTCTAAATTTGTGCTCCTCCTGCCTCAACCTCTCAGAGTGCTAAACTTACAGGTGAGCAAGACCATATCCTACGAAATTGTTGACTGTACAAACACCACTAAGTAGTAACTCCTAATCTTTTAGGACTCTCACAGAAAGCATGTGGTACATGCTTAATGATTCCTGCATTCAGCCTAGACTATACATTGAGTTCAAAGCCAGTCTGAGCTACACAATAAGACCTCTTCTCAAAACCAAAAAAAAAAAGTCTCTAAGGAGCATGCACAATCTTATATTTATCATACAATTTCTCTAAAGTTTGGCCACAGAACCCAGCTATTTGGAAGGCCTAGGGAGGAAGATCACAAGTACAAGTTTAATCTGAACAACCTAGACTCTGTTTCAAAGTAAAAATAAAAATGGTGGGTGGGAAGTGGTCCAATGGTAGCTCTTGACTAGCATGTAAAAGACCCTGTACCACAAAGGAAAAAAAAAAAAAATTACCTGCATTAATACCCTTCTTTAAGTTTAAAAATACTTTTAATATTCTAGGGAAAAAAAATTGGTCAAGAATATTCACTTTGGGCCAGGGACCTGGCTTAGTAGCACAAACAAGCGCCTGCCTGGCAAGCACGAGGTCCTGAGTTCAATTCCCAGAACCAAAAAAGAAGAAGAAGAATATTTACTTTCTTGCCTTTCTTCTCTTTATGATTTAGAATTCTGAATTCTTAAACCTAAGTACTTCAAACGTTGGTTTCCAGCAATGTGAACACACAGCCTAAGGCTAAGAGAAGGACCAGGACTAGTTTCTTCCAATAATGCATACCTCATTTCTCGAAGACGCTTCACATGCTGAACACATTTCTCCACAGTGTAGTCCACTTCTTCCTCAGTTGTGAAGCGGCCAATGCCAAACCTGAGGAGGGTACAGGGGAAGAACTCTCTATCAGAGGTAGCACTGGGGTAAATTTATCTGGTCAGAATCCACTGAAGATTTAATCTATAAAGTCAAGCAGACAAGAACACAGACCTACTCTTCCAGGGTTCTGACTGTTAATTGACATATTAGAATCACCTAAGAAATTTCCTACTACTCCCTGCTGACATAGCAAAGGAGAATATCTGCATATGGGACTCAGAAACTGACATCTTTTATAAACTTCCCAGATGACTGATGTTCAGTGAAGTTTGAGAATCTCTGCTCTAGAAACAAGAGATAAGGAAAGGCTGGAGGTATATCGCAATGAAAGGGCACATGCTTGGCATCTACAAGGCCCTAGACTCAATCCCCAGCACCAAAAAATAGAAAGGACAGAGAAAAACAGATTCAGAAAGATGGTAACATGAAATGAACAATAAGAAGGATGCTTTTTGGCTTGAGAATATATGTCAGTGGCAACAAACGTGGCTAGCATGGGTGAGGCTCTGGATTCAGTCCAGACACACACACACACACACACACACACACACACAAAGCCTTTAATAATAAATGATGCTGCTCAATTCACTAACCTGATAGAAGAGTGTGCTAAATCCTCATCAGTGCCAATTGCTCTAAGGACATAAGAGGGCTCCAGAGATGCAGAAGTACAAGCACTGAGGAAAGAGACAGTTCATCATCAACATCTGCTTCAAGCCACAAATCCTCAGTTCTTGCTCCCTTCCCCCAGGGCCATGGAGTCACACAACAGGGACAACAACAGACACCTGATCTAGCACTCCAAAGGGCCCAACACTGCCTACACATACTAGGACTTGAAGCTAGCTTCTCTGCCAGCGCATAACAGAACATAATAGCCCAGGGCTGGATCTCACAGGAAGAGGCAGCAGAGAACTTTGTGCTCACTCCCCTGGAACAAGAAGATACTCTCTGTACCAGCTTAGAGGGCATCTAAACCACTGGTGGCCTCTGAACATCTTCAATTCTGGAGACCTACAATAGAACTGCTACGCTGGGCATGGTGGCTCATACCTATAACCCCAGTACTCAGGAGCTGAGGCATGAGGATCGTTTTAAGTTCAAGACCAGCCTGGGCTACAAAGTGAGCTCAAGGCCAGCCTGAACTGAATAATGAGACCCTGTCTCAAAAAAGAGAATAAAACTGCTAATGTAATTCTAGAAGAGATACATATACCTCTGGGGCTATAAAAGGCAAAAAATTCATCCCCAGGCACCTCTGCTAGGGTGATAAACTTCAGCCAGTGCCTAACCAGATAAAAAAGATGATCTCTGTCATGAATCAAGAACTCTTGTGCTTATCTTCTCCATACCAGGAAGTTTAGTAACCTGTGTGGAACTTAGAAGCCAGGTTTAATGACCCTGCCACAGTACCTATTTGTATGGCCCAACTCACCTCCCTGAGGACAAAGCAACATCCTTGAGTGCCATCAGCAGACTCTCCCCTTCCACATATGCAAAGGAGAGATTGATACACCCTAAAATAGAGAAGGCCACTCAATGAGAGGACTTTCAGAATCTTAGTCTCATCCAGAAGGGGGACGAAAAGCCAAGTCCATACCAGGGTAGTGGTGTTCAGGGTCCCCATTCATCACCACATCGGGAAGGCTCTTCATTATGTTCTGTGTTAGCCGCTCTGCTAACTGTGAGATCCGCTTGTGGTCATACTAAGGAATAGGCAGGGGCTGACTAAGCACCATGACTACCAATCACCTGAGAAAACCCATAGTTCTAGGAGCCCTCTCTTCTATCCAGGAGTGACTGTACATCAAACTCACCTATCAACCTTCGTTACTCATGAAGACCACAGTATACCCAGCTCTGAATACAGTGCCATCGTGTGAAAGCTACTCAGTAACAGACCTCCAACAACCCAGAAACAAATCAGCTGGTAACTACTCCTGGGCCCTGGGTTTTGGAGCCCAGTAACACCTCCCTCAGAACAACGGGACTGAAGAATCTGGATAGGACAGGATTTTCTTAAATCTCTTCCAGCAGAGCTCTGACTTAGCCATCTTGGGACACCATTAAACAGTAGACCCAGCACAGGGGAAGAAATAGTAGGGGAAAGTTCTCCCCATACCTCCATCTCTTGTTGTGCCACCTCACACGCAGCCCCCAGCCCCACCACCAAGGGTGTGGGCACTGTCCCAGACCGCATACCCCGCTCCTGCCCCCCTCCGCTCTGCAGGGGCTCCACACGCACTCGGGGACGGCGGCGGATATAGATGGCACCAACCCCTGGGAAGTGAAATTAGTTAGAAAAAAGAAGAGAAACAGAGAGACACAGATGAGACAAAATATCATTTTTCAAAGGAATCAAAATATTATTTCAACTTTTCTAGAAACTTAGAATTTTTTCTAAAAAGAAGAGAAAAAATGGCAACAAGAGCATAATATTTAGTAAAACTAACATCAGAAAGGTGACTACCTGAGGGAGTCAGTCCCAAAATTGTTTAAAGTAGACCTCTAAGGATGAATGAAAAGATATCATATATTGCAACATTATTCATAAAGAAAAAAATTGGAAATAATTTTTTGGGGGGTATCAGTAATCAAACACAGGTTCTTGCTCTTGCCAGGCAGGCACTGTGCTGCCAAGCTATATCCTTGGCCCTAGAAACAATTTAGATGGCCATCAGAGAAATGCCAAAAAATTATGTCAATTCAATGAAATACCAAGCAGGTGTATCAACTAACGAGGAAGAAAAATTTGTACTGACCTTATAAAACCTCTAATATACATCATTAGGAAAACTGGTGAATGGAGATAGAATTAAAATGTATTATGTTGAGCCAGGCATGGTGGCTCACATCTATAATCCCAGCACTCAGGAGGCTGAGGCGGGAGGATCGTTGGGAGGTTGAGACCAGCCTGGGCTACAAAGTGAGCTCAAGGCCAGCCTGAACTGCATAGAGAACCTGTCTCAAAAAGTGGGGGAGGAAAAAAAAAAAAAAAAAAAAAAAAGTGGGGGAGGGCAGGGATTTAGTTCAGTGGCATAAGCGCCTGCCTGGCAAACTCAAGGTCATGAGTTCATCCCTGGTAACAAATGAGAAAAAAAGATGTATTATGTAAAACTGGAGGATTAAGATGTATTACGCTTTGGGGTTTCTTTTTGGTGTGGGTTGTTTGGGGTTTTTTGTTGTTGTTCTTGTTCGTTTGTTTGTTTTGAGACAGGGTCTTGCTATGTACTCCAGGCTCGCTCGAACCCATGGTGATTTTCCTGCCTCACCCATTGAGTGCTGGGATTGCCGGCATGTGCCACCATGCCTGGCCTGAAATGTATTATGTACATGTAACATTCTCAATGATGAATGTAATCATGTTCTGCAAACATGTACTAATAAAAAACTGGTGAAATTTCCCCAAATTCCCCAAATTCAAATTATTTTGAACTGTTTATACAGTTCAAAATAAACAAAAGGATGTATTGTTAGGTGAAAAAGCAAGATCAAAATAACTATGATAAGCTATCATTTAGCTAAAAAGGGGGACAGAGAGGAAGTATATATGTACTACATACTTGAAAATGCACCGAGTAATTCTAGAAAACTATTCAAGCTAGTCATACAGGCATAGTGGTGCATGGCTACTATACAGCCCCAGCACTGAAGCTAAAACAGGGTTGGTTAAGCCCAACAGTTTGATGCCAGCCTTGCAGAGTGAGGCTTGTTGAAGGAAGAAGGGAAAGAGGAAGACAGAAAGGAAGGAAAGGAGAGAACCAAGATACCATTTCCCCAAAGGTTGCAGACAGGAGTAGAAGGTAGACTTTTCACTGTGTGCATTATTGAATTTTGAAATATGTAAATATATTACCTACGTTTTTTAAAAATGAAGGGAAAATAAAGGAGTAGGGGGTGAGAATGGTGCTAAGAATTAGCACTATCTCCCAAGGTCTATCAAAACATATACATATATAATCTCCCGTGACCCATCAAAACAATTTTACACGAAAACACAATTTGTACAAAAATATGACCATGGGGCTGGGATTTAGCTCAGTGGCATAAGCACTTGTCTTGCAAGCAGGTAGTCATGAGTTCGATCCCCGGTACCAATAAAAATGAAAAAGATTTAAAAAAAAAAAAAATATATATATATATATGAGCATAAATATGCAAAGATATTCACTAAAGGCTGAGGATTTAGCTCAGCGGCATGGTGCCTGCCTGGTAAGCATG
Organism: Cavia porcellus; assembly: GCF_034190915.1. Lineage (NCBI taxonomy): Eukaryota > Metazoa > Chordata > Mammalia > Rodentia > Caviidae > Cavia > Cavia porcellus. Next base: position 25,684,404 of record NW_026947488.1, on the reverse strand, counting down.
AGGTTGTAAATTTGATCCCCAATACCAAGAAAGAAATAAAAAAGAAAAGAAATTCACTAAATAGTCAAGGGTTTTTGAATAATGTGAGCCCTTAATAAAATTCATCTCCTATACAGAAAACTATTTAGGCACAAAATGAAGGTAGTGAGCAGGCATTGTAACACATGTCTATAATCCCATCACTTGGGAGGCTGAGGCAGGAGGATCACTGAAAGGAGCTCAAGGCCAATCTGAATACAGAGCAACTCTGTCTCAAAAAATAAGAAAAGAAAAAGAAGAGAAAGAAGTGGTGGAAGAGGAAGAAAAGAAAGAGAAAAAATAAGGGGAAGAAAGAAAATAGAAGTACTATAAAACGTAAGACAGTGGTTCCCAAATTTAAATTAACTACTGCATCTATTAAGAAATTCAAACTGGGGGGCTGAGGATTTAGCTCAGCGGCATAAGCGCCTGTCTTGAAAGCAGGCAGTCGTGAGTTCGACCCCCAGTACCAATAAAAACGAAAAAGACAAAAAAAAAAAAAAAAAGAAAGAAATTCAAACTGACACACTGGCGCATGCCTATGATTCCATCTGCTCTAGAGGCTGAAGGAAGAGGATCAGAAATTCAAAACCAGGGCTAAGGATTTAGCTCAGCGGCATAAGTGCCTGCCTTGCAAAAGCATGGTCGTGAGTTCAATCCCCGGTACTGACAAAAAAAAAAAAGAGAGAAATTCAAAACCAGCTTGAGCCAGGCATAGTAGAACATGCCTGTAACCATAGTACTCTAGGAGGCTGATGCAGGAGGACTGCGTTAAGGCCAGGTTGGGCTACATAGTGAGTCTGAGGCCAGCCTGAGTTACAAAGCTAGAATTCTCCAAGACAAAACAAAACAAAGGGGTGGGAATTTAGCTCAGGGACATAAACGCTAGCCTGGCAAGCACAAGGTCATGAGTTCAATCCCCCTTACCAAAAAAAAAGAAAAGAAAAGAAAAGAAATTGTCCTATACTAACGGAATCTATGTAATTCCAAAATTCAGAGAACAAGTGCTCAAATATCATGTCAGGATGGTGAAGGGTATCATACTATGAAAATCTACTTAAGCGTCTATATTTGGAAAGCAGGAGTTTGAATAGTGAGGGTAGCTACACACATCAAAATGCTGACTGGAGCTTCTGATCAAAAGGAATTCATTGATTTTATCAAAATAGATTTATCTACAATAAAAGACAGTAGGGCTGGGAGTGTAGCTACATGACAGAACAATGCCTGAGGATAATGAGTTTGATCCGCAGCACTTAAAAAAAAGAAAAGAAGCAATAGAAGGAGAGAGGGAAATAGGGAAGGTAAGAGCAGGGAAAGAGGAAAAAAGGAAAGAAAGAAGAAACAGGAAAAGGAAAGGGAAGAAACGGCCAACAAAACCAATATTTTAGGTAGACAGAATATCTGTTGAGCCTTTTGAAAGAACATCCTACAAAAGCTCTAGGACTTCTGGAAACCCTGTGAAGAAGCTATCATCCATCCATCCTTCCAGAAGCTGTTGCACTTATCCACAAAGTGTACATTAAGATGAACCCCTGCAGACACAGAAAGTGTACTAGTATAAACACCAACCAAAAAACAAAAAATGCTTTCACTCTGGATAGAGCAGCAGCGTTTGTCTTTTTATGGCTACTTTGTTAAAACACAGGTCAACACTGTCATTCTAGTTGGGGTGGTGACACATGTCTGTAATCCCAGCATTTGAGAAATTGAGAGGCAGGAGAATTGTTACAAGTTTGAGAGCAGCCTGAACTACATAGCAAGACTGTCTCAAAACAAAAACAAAAAGCATTCTCTTTCCAAGAGCTACTGTATACCTATAGCTGCTCGGGTATATAAATGCAAACTGTGCATGGTGACACACACCTACAATCCCAGCATTTGGAAGACTGAGGCAGGATTGCCACGAGTTCAAAATCAGCCTGAGGTATATAGTGAGTTCAAGGCCAGACTGAGGCCCTGTCTCAAAAACACAAAATAGGGCCGGGATTTAGCTCAGCTGTGTAAGTGCCTACTTGGCAGACTAGAGGTCCTGAGTTCAATCCCTGGTACCAAAAAAAAACACAAAACCACAAAATAAATAAATAAATAAACACATACATGACACTTGTACTCTGCAAAGCATTCTCGATGCACAAGTTCCTCTGACAACAATGGCTCATAGCTCAAATGACTTTAAGAAACATCTGTTAAAGGGTTTGAGGACAGGTTCAAAGAAGAGGAAATCTTAAAAAAAAAAAAAAAAAAGAAAGAAAGAAAGAAGAGGAAATCTAGAAGGAGCTGGTACCTTTAGGCCCATAGAGTTTGTGGCCACTGATGCTCATGAGATCAATTTTCATGTCATTGACATCAAGTGGGATTTTTCCAACAGCCTGGGCTGCATCAGTATGGAAATATACCTTTCTGGAACTGCAAATCTGCCCTGAGGAAATAATACAGGGGAAATATTGGGAAGCACAATATTGGGAAGTAACCAGGAAACAACCCATAGTACACTATAAATTGTCTCCACCCACATTAAATTACCACTAATATTATAGTAAATCCTTTCCCATTCCTACCTATCTTTTCCTCCTTTTTCTCTCCTCTTCCCCTTGTTTCTCTTCTCTCTTCCTTTTTCCCTTTCCTCTTTTCCTCCCCCCCTACCCCCACCCCTGCTCTCACTCTAAACATCAAGGGTAAAGCAGCAAATCAATACCCACCTGATATACTCATGCATAAGGTTCTTCTTACTGCCTCATTAACATTGGCCTTTCCTAAGTCACATTACCTTTTAGAACCTTTCTCATTTAAAAAAATCAACATCTTATTTTAATGTGCATAAAGAGATTAAAGAAGCTGGGCATGGTGACACATGCCTGTAATCTCAGCACTGGGAAGGCTGAAGCAGAATACAAGGCCAGCCTGAACTACACAGCGATGTGGTGGTACATGCCTGTGATCTCGGGAACCTAGGACCCTGAGGCAGAAAAATCACAAATTCAATGAGGCAAAAGGATCACAAGCTTAAGCCCATCTCATACAATTTAGTAAAAATAGTAACACCCTACCTCAAAACAAAGACAAAAAAGAGTGGAGGAGGTAGCTCAGTGTGAACTGGGTTCGAGTCCCAAAAAAAGAAAAAGGGAGTGATTGATTAGAGGATGAGCTCTAAGTGGGGATGCTGTTCTAAACATCATTGCTGTTAGTTTGTTTTAGGTAATTGTTATTTTTGGCAAAAAAAACAATAAAAATAAAAGGGACACATGACATAGCTCAGGGGTAGCATACTTGCCTAGCAAGTACAACGCAGCTATCCTGGCAGCTATCTGCTGGTGGGATCAGTGCAATGTTAAAACTTATCATTTGGAGCTATGAATGTAGCTCAGTGGTACAGCATTTGCCTAACATCCATGAGGCTCTGGTTTTAAGTCCCAGGTACCACCAACAAAAATAAATAAATAAATGTATGTATGGATGTATGTACTAAATTTGCCGGGTTTGGTGGTGTATGCCTGTAGTCTTAGCACTCAGGAAGCTGAGGTAGGAGGATTTTAAGTTCAAGGCTAGTGTAAACTTCATAAGTGAGTTCAAGGCCAGCCTGTACTATATAGTGAGACTATCTCAAGAAACAAAACCAAACAAACATAATAAAAAATGGTACTGGACCTAAAGTCCAAAATTGTTTGTGCTACTTAAAATGTTCATGAACAAAGTACTTAGAATTCTGATTCCTTGGATTGCTTTACTACATACACTCTATAGTATTAGAGCTCCCACCATACTCTTGCTGCAGAGAGGGAACTCAGTAAGCAAGACTTAAACTATAATACTCACCTATTTCTGCAATAGGCTGTTTCACTCCAATCTCATTGTTCACAGTCATAACTGAAACCAGGCTGGTATCTGGCTGGATGGCAGCCTCTAGTTCCTAGAAATATTCAGAAGTAAGGGCTTTGCTGACAATCTAGGGCCAACAAAGCCTCCCCTGTAGGCAAGTCTTAAAAAGAGGCCTTTCACTAGACACAGTGGTGTATGCCTGTAATTGCAGCATCAGGCTGAGGCAGGATTCTAGGTTCAAGGCCACTGGGGACTACAGAGGAAATCTGAGATGAGCCTGGGCTACATAGCAAGAACTGGAACTGAGCCTCTGTCTGGAAGAGAGGTGCAGAGGTAAGGGGAGGGGAGTGTAGGAGAAGAAAAAAGACAAAGGAAAAGAGGCCTTTCACTGCACCCCTTTGCGTCAAAATGGTTAAGATAAAAATGATATGGGGCTGGGGATACAGCTCAGTGTAGAGTGCTTCCTTGGTGCTTGCATGTGGTTCCCAGCACTGAAGGAAAAGTCACAACACAAAATGCTGGTGAAGATACAGAGAAATGTAAAATGGTATAACTATTTTAGAAAACAGTTTAATAGCTTTTTATTTCGTTTTGTTTTTTGATTTCTCAGAGATACTGTCTTGCTATGATGCTAGACTGACCTCAAATTCCTGGGCGCAACTCATTGTCCTATTTCAGACTCCCAAATAACTAGCTACAGACCTATATCAGCCTCTGCTTCTTAGAATAATTACATAAAACTACCACATGACACATTCACTGCACTCTTGACCATTCATCCCACAGAAATAAAAATTCACAAAAAAAAACTTGTACAAAAACTTTGTTCTTTCTTTTTCCTCTCTTTTCTTTCTTTTTTTCCCTCTCTCTTCCTTCCTTTCTTTCTTCTTTTTCTCTTTCTCTTTTTTCTTGGTGACATGATCTTGCTAAATTGCTAAACTGCCCAGGCTGGGCTTGAATTTGCAATCCTCCTGTCTCAACCTCCCAGAATACTGGGAGTACAGGTATGTGCCACCATCCCCAACTCACAAATATTCTTAGTAGCTTTTGTATTAGTCAAAACCTAGAAACTTCCCAGATATCCTTTCATGGATACATGGTTAATAAAACTTTGGTACTTTCTGAGCTACAAAGTACACTCCTATAATCTCAGCACTCTGGAGGCTGAGGCAGGAGGATCACCACAAGTTTAAGGCCAGCCTGGGCTACATTGTCAGTTCAAGGCAAATCCAAACGGCATAGCCAGACCATATTTAAAAAACAAAAACAAGCCATGTTGGAACTTAGAGGACTGGGAAACAAAGTAACCTTCTTGCCTCACTGGTAAACAGCCATGGTTTGAGCAAGTGGCAGGCGCCCCAGGGGGAGAATCAGCCAAGGTCTCCCAACATCCGTTACATGTTGAAACTTAGGGTGCTGAGAAACAAAGCAACCTGCTCACCTCCCTTGTAAACAGCCATGAGCCTACTGGCACATAGGCTGAGAATCAAACATCCTATCCTTCCCCACCCTCCCCATTAGCAAATGGGAGCCAGCAGTCTGAGCATCTCTTGAGAGGTTGACCATATGCAATATATCAAATCTGGGGGATTTCCTCCTACCATCTCTTTGAAGGCAAATATTGTTATCACTGTTTTGCTTTATTCTGATTAATTGTATTGCTCTATTCAATATTCTGTTTTGATAAGTTCTATAATGTTCTGTTTTTGGTTTGATATTACTATACCTGATTTCACTGCCTTGTCTCAATTGGCTTTGTTCTGTTGTATTTTACTACCTTCAAAATAATAAAAAAAATTAAAGAAAAACAAATGAACAAAAAAACCCCTAAGGTACATCTATAAAAAAGAACAAACAATATGTACATGAAACAATGAATGAATTGCCAAAGACATATGGTGAATGAAGAAAGCCAATTTAACCCAGGTTAAATACTGTATAATTCCAGTTATATAATATTACAAAATGGTAAGTTCCTTTGAACAGGCCAGGTATGGTGGCACATGTCTATAATCCCAGCACTCAGACAACTGAACCGGGAGAACTGTTCTAAGTTCAAGGCCAGAGTGGGCTACATAGGAGTTCAAGACTAGCCTAAACTAAACAGGGAAATGCTATCTAAAAAAACAAAAAAAAAGAAAGAACTAATGAAAGAAAAAAAAGAATGAAAGAGACAGAGGGAGGGAGGCAGGAAGAGAGAAACAAAGAAAAAAATGAAAAAAAGAAAGAAAAGAAAGGAAGATAAAAAAAGGAAGAAAGAAACAGAAAGAAAGCAAGGACAGGGGTTACTGCTAACAACATGGAGGCAGGAACCACATCTTATTGAAACTCAAAGGGATCACAAAGGTATTATTACACAAAGGTATTATTACATATCACAAAGGGACTATTAGTTAAACCATCAACATCTATTATGCCTTTGCCTTACACTGGACTAATGTAGGTACTCAATGTCAAATTCTCTCTCAGCATCTGTGAAGGACAATCTGGACGACTCTCCTTGAACAAAAGAGAACCTATCTCCACTTTGGCTAAATCTGGACCTATCTCCATGTACAGTTATGTACAGAGCTGGCTAAGCCATTTCCTTTCCCCTTCAACTGGCTGTAAGCAATGTTAATAGGGCTAAATGAGCTGCTATTGTGTAATCTTTGAAGCTAGGTGACAGTCACTGTTCCCTTAGGCCGTGACTCCCAAAACATGGGTTGAGCCACCACTCCAGGGCTGTCAACTGGGTGTGGCCACCTGATAAGATGCTATGACTTCAGAGAGCACAGGCAAAGCACATCAGAGCTGAAGCGCAGGACTCCTAAATGTTACCTCAATTGTGTTATGCAGATTCGTCTTTCTACATATCCTTCTCTCTGCATATTGCAGGGATGCTTTCAGGTCTCCTAGCCAGCCCAGCTCACAGTACTCACCTAATTCCCACCTTTCTCATAGTCACTCATCCTCTAGCCTCTCCATTCTTCATGAATTAATAAAATCCAAATTAGGCCCTGGTTCAAGGTCTTTGTTCTGATGAAACCTCACCTTAGCCAGACTAAAGACCTCTTGGCTCCCCATAACCATAAATATGTCTTTGTGTTTTTATTCTTGCTGTGGCTTGCACTGGAAGTGGTAAACTAGTATTAACTTGCTAAAATTCCAATAACTTTTCCATGGGACTACAAATATAAACTTCCTGGACTGCGACAAGGTCGGGAAAGGGATCTCTATAAGTATCTTGTTTGCTTCCTTTGTAGCAGTTATTTCATTTATGTTTATTTACATATTTAACAGCCCCTCCACTGAAATGTGAGCTCTATGAAAGCAGGAGGAACTACTCTGATTTGCCTGTCCTGCTGAACCTTCTCTCCCTATGCATTGGCATAATAAAAAATACAAAGGAGGTCATTGCAACTGGGGGAGAGAGAACAGTCCAGTCTGGGAACCAGCACTATGCACAGGCTGCCACCAGACCAGGATCAGCTAGACTCAAGCCTCTTCTCATGAGTCAGTGCCATTTGTGGACTAGGGGAGAGAGAACAAGACCATACCAGCAAGCAAGCCCAGTATGAGAACCAGTACCATGAGCAGGCCACTACCAGACTGGAAAAAGCCAGACCCCAGCCCCTTCTGGCATGCAGATTGATAATACAATAAGTACCAATCCTTCTCCCACCCCACCTGCATAAGTGACCAGTTTATCCAAAGAAACACAGGCTGTGATGATAGCTATGGAGGTGAAATGCAATTGGATGCCTGCGGTGCTTTGGTGTTTCACTAACATTGCAGGTCTAGGGCCAGCGGTCTGGTCATAGGTTCAGAGGATAGCAGTACACAGTGTGGCATCTACTGGAGATCTCCTCCTGAGGGTTGCAGCCATTGTTCATTCCCTATGGTCTTGTTTTAAGGTCCTATATCATTTCCATTGTTTTGTAGGGTTGAGTTTTATTCTCTGTTGTTTTGTTTGATTATGTTAAATCTGATGACAGGAGCAGCTAATTCAAAGACAGCAAGATATATTATGATAGCAATTCTGGATTTACTATAGACTTATTTTGAAGCCATTTACTGCATGCATTTTTTGTTGTTTTGTTTTGTTTTGTTTTTGGTACCAGGGATCAAACTCACAATCTTGTGCTTGCCAGGCAGGCACTTTTGCGGCTGAGCTTAAACCTCCAACTGCATTCATTATTTTGTTTATTATTTTATTCTATTCTGTTCTGTTTGATTTTTACTATGTCTGAAATTATCTGCAGTTAGTTTGAAGACATTAAAAGGCTACTGTTGATTTTGTAATTTTTTTTTTAATCGGTACCAGGAATCAAACTCACAACCACGGGCTGAGAAGGCAGATGCTTAAGTTGCTGAGCTAAATCCCCAGCCCTGATTTTGTAAGGTTTGAGGCCTGTATCTTTTACACTGGTTTATTTTGATTGGTTTTATTCTGTTTTATTATCTTTAAAAAAAATACAAAATAAGGCACTATGTTAAGTATTTTGAAAACAAAAATCTAGCCAGGGAGACAAAAAAAAAGGGGGGGGGGGCTGGGGATTTAGCTCAGCGGCATAAGCACCTGCCTTACAAGCAGGCAGTTGTGAGTTCAATCCCTGGTACCGATAAAAACGAAAAAGACCAAAAAAAAAAAAAAAAAAAAAAAAAATCTAGCCAGGGGTTGGGGATTTGGCTAGGTGATACAGCATTTGGCTAACGTGCACAAGACCCTGGATTCAATACCCAGTACCCCACTCCCCACCACACACAAAATAACAACAATAATAATCATCTAGTGTGGCATACAACTATTAGCTCAGCTATTTGGGAGGCTGAATCAGAAGCCAGTCAGGGCCACACAGTAAGTTCAAGACACACACGCACACAAAAGAAAAACAGAACAGAGAACAGAATCACACAATCGTGGTTGTAGCATCATTTTAATTTTTTTTCTTTCTTTGGTGGTGGTGGAATTGAACCCAAGTTCACTTGTACCAGGAATTGAACCCAAGTTTTGTGTATAAGCTACATGCCACAGCCATGGCCACAGCCTTTTCTTATTTTCATTTTGAGGTAAGATGCTGCCAACTTGCTCCTACTGTACTTGAACTTGTGGTCCTCCTACATCCCAAGTAGCTGGAATTATAGGCATATACTACCATATCTGGCCTCATTTTACTTTCTAAAATGTATAAATATATTCTGCTGTAATGGAACACTATATTTTATATTCTATTGCTTTGTTTTTCTATGATTTAGGAATACTGTGATGAGTGCTTAATCTGGTATGTCCACAGTACTTTCTCTCTCTCTCTCTCTCTCTCTCTCTCTCTCTCTCTCTCTCTCTCTCTCTTTTGTGCTGGGGATCAAACTCATGACCTCGTGCTTGCCAGGCAGGCACTTAGGCCACTGAGCTAAATTCCCAGCCCCCACAGTACTATCTTAATACAACTTCAGTGCCAGGCCATAATAAAGACAATGATTTGCCATCTAAAAAAACACAAAAACCACATGATCACTTAAAAAACACAAAAATACAATTGATAAAATCCAATACCTTTTTTCTTTTTTTGCTTTCTAAAGCTTTATTGCAATATCTAACTATGCCTACAGAAATACACTCACAATGGTTAAGAGAATACAATTTAACTTATCCGACAACCCTTCTATGAGAAAACATTCAAGAAACCACTTAATCAAGTGGATAAAGGACATCTATAAAGAGACACCTCCATAAAAATCTAGAGCGGAAATCATCCTTAGGAGTAGAAAGGTTAAAAACTTTTGCCTAGGATAAATAATAACAAAGATAGTCATTCTAGTCATTTCTATTCAACACTGCAGTACAAATTCTGAATAGGTGAGAAATTCAAATAACATCCAGGTTGGAAAGAAGTACTAAAATTATTCCTGTTTGAACACACACACACATACTCTGACACTCACACATCACCCTAGTTGGGAATGTAGGGTGGTACAGCACTTGTCCAGCATATACAAAGGCATCAGGCTCAATCCCCAGTACTAAAAAACAAAAAACAAACAAATCTAAACATCATTTCTTAAAAATGTAAAAATTTGAAAACAAATACCCTACAGAACTAGGCAAGGTGGCATGTATCTGTAATCCTAGGGCTCTGAGAGACTGAGACAAGAGAATCACAAGTTCAAACACAGCCTTAGCAACTTAGCATTTACATGAGACAATATAAAGAACAAAATAAAAAAAGAACTGAGGGAGAAAAGGGGATGGAAGAGGAAGAGGATTTAAAAAAACAAGCTGTAATTGGTACACATAACCAATCCCCAAAATGAATGCAAACTGCATTACAAATTACAATGAATTACAAATATATACTAATATAATAAAATTATCAAAATTTTCCCAAAAGAAAAAAAGGGGGTAAGGGTTTGAGGATATAGCTCAGTGTAAAGTCCCTAGGTTCGATCCATAGCACTGCATAAACAAAAACCATTTTGGTTTTAAGAGATCTTCTCACCTCAGCTTCCTACATGCTAGTACTATAGCAGTGTACAAACACACCAGACTATGAAATTTTAATGTCAGCCAAAACTTTCAAGGTTTGTGAAAAGTGAAAGAATCATTTAACAGGCTGGGTGTAGTAGCACAGCATGCCTATAATTTCATTATTCTAGGAGGCTGAGGCCAAAAGAGCAATCTAGGCCATCTAGGCACCTTATGACTTAGTAAAACCCTGCTCTGCTCAAAAAAAAAAAAGTTGGAGTTATAGAAAAAGAACCAGAGTATCAATGGCAAATACCAAAAAAAACCAACCAAAAAACAAAAAACTTTAGGAATACAGTCTGGTCCCTTAGAAGAAAAGTCCTCTAGAAATAAGAGTTCAGCAGGCACATGTTGGTAATCTTAGGCTGAGGCAGGAAGATCATGAGTTCAAGGCCAGCCTGGGATATATAAGCAAGTTCAAGGCCAGCCTGCACTACATACTGAGAGCTTGTCTCAACAAAAACAAAAACAACAAACAAAAAAACAAGAAATAAAAGTCCATTGAGGATTTATAGGATATGTTAGAACACGGTGGCTAAAGGACTAGTTTAGGCAACACAGTTAAATTCCAAAAGTGGTTACAATTCAAGATTTGACCTTTCCAAAGAAAGGAATGAGGGAAAAGCATAATTCTAAAGACACTATAAGGAAGAAACTACAGATATGAATATGAATAATGATTCAATGTAAGAAAGAGAATCGCATAGCATACATGAGGTTCTGAGTTTAATCCCCACTGCCAGAGAAGAATGGGAGGAGAATCGAGAAAACAAACTATGCCTTCTTGTGAGTCAGCCAGCACTCAAGCTGGGAGACACAAAGAGCAATTCCTCTCCCTAGAAGCAACAAGCTGATTCAGAGAAGCTCAGGCTGCGATGATAGCAACTAAGTAAAAAATAGTAATAATAATGATAATGCTTATATTGTCTGATTGACTTTGCAGGCCTAAAGCTGGTAGTCTAAGCACCTATTTGGAGGTAACAATATACATTATAGCAACTGCAGGGGATTTCCTTCTGTCTTGTTTTTGAAACCCAATGTTTTTTCTGTTTTATTGTTTGATTTTATTCCTGTAACTGGTAACCTAAACAACCATTCTGAACATAACAATATGCAATATAACAACCAGTGTTAAAATCCTATCATCTTGTTTTGAAAACCTGTATCACTATTGTTTTTTTTGTTGTTGTTGTCATTTTGCTTTTGTTGTTGTTTTTTAGTTTGCTTCTTGATTTTTCCATTTTTTTCTCTTTAAAATAAAATAAAATAAAGAGGGAAACACCAACAAGTTGAAAAATAAGTCTTCCAAAGAGAATGCTACATACTCAAGGGAAACACATTCTTCTCTGCAAGACTTATTTCTCTAAGCCTCACCTTTGCCATTAGATGAAACTTTTCCAGGAAAGGTTAAAGAGAAGGATTTATAGGCTGAAGCCAGGCTCCTCCTGATTGTCCCACATATCATGGACCACACCTACCTTTAGATCGATGATTCCATTCTTCTGTACTGGGAGGTAGGTGACACGAAAGCCCTCTGCTTCCAGTGAACGGCAAGAGTCTAAGACACATTTGTGTTCTGTCTGTGTGGTGATCACATGCTTTTTCCGTGACTTATAGAATCTGGCCACTCCCTAAAAAAATCATGATGTGGAAGAAAAGAGAAAATTCTCAGAAACAATTATGACTTGAATTCCATTCATGAGGAATTTTTGTGTGTGTGTGCTAGGGATAGAACTAAGGGTCTTGTACATACTAAGCACATATTCTACCAGATACTTTCAATATTAATATCAGAAGTAACCAAAATGAGTTAAAATTCCAGAAATTTTTAATTATTATTAGAAAATAACCAAGAACCATCCAATTTATCTAAGTAAAAAAGCACAGCCAGGTACAGTGTCACATACCTGCAGTCCCAGCTACTCAAAAAGTTGAGATGACATGAAAATAGGGGACTATGAGACAAGAGAAAGGAAAAAGGGAGAGGGAAAGAGGGGGTTTAAGTACCAGTAATAAGGGGGATAAAAGTTATACTTATGTCATTAAAAAATAATATACCAGATATGGTGGCATGTGCCTGTGATCCCAGTATGCTGGAAGGCTGAGGAAGGAGGATCACAAGTTCATGTTTAGTTAGGACATTTGAGACCCTGTCAAAATAAAAGAATTAAAAAAGTGCTGGGAGCCAGGCATGGTAACAGAGGCTTTAAATCCCAGGGCTTAGGAGGCTGAGGCAAGAGGACTGCTGCGAGTTCAAGCCCAGACCGGGCTACATAGTGAATACAAACTAGCTTGAACTGCATAGTGAGACACTGTCTCAAAAAGTAAACAAAACAAAACATAGAAAAAACAGAAAAAATAAAAAAGGACTGGGGATGTAGCCCAGTACAAAGGCCTCAGGGCTTTGTTCAAGCTCCAATAGTACTAGACAGACAGAGACAGAAAGAGAGAGAGACTATTGCCAATTTTTATTTTTCAAAAATACATTTATACACAGAGATATCAAGAAAAATCCCTATAATAGCGTTCACTTAACTGGCTTAATCTGTCACTGTAATTGAGATGCCAAGAAAATTTTGCTTTTAATTTAAGAGTATTTTTTCACGTAGGCTATTATAAAATGGCTCTAAACAGAGGAAATAAAGAATTGTTGTAAGTACATGAGATAATGGGTATGTTAATTATCATGATTTTAGTAATAATTTCACAATGTTCATGTATCTCAAGATATCAGGTTGCATACTTTAAATATATATGACTTTCTTTGACAATTACACTCAATTTTAGAAAAAGAAAAGAGACTGAGGTAGAAAGATCACTTGAGTCCACAAGTTGGAGACCACTCTGGCTAACAGTGATACTCTGGGACCAGGGGTTTAGCTCAGTAGCATAAGCACCTGTCTGGAAAGTGTAAGGTCGTGGGTTCAAACCCTGGTAATAAAAAAACAACAAAAAAAACCCCACTGCATCAGACTGATATTCTGTCTCAATAAAAACAAACAAACAAGCAAACCCAGAAGTGATAGTATTCTGCTATAATCTCAGCACTGAACAAGCAGATCAAAAGTTTGAGGCCATGCCAGACATAATGGCACATGCCTGTAATTCCAGCATTCAGGAGGCTGAGGCAAGGATCATTGTGAGTTCCAGACCAGTCTGGGCTACAGAGTGAGTTCAAAACCAGCCTGAACTGCACAGTGAAATTCTGTCTTAAAAAAAAAAAAAAAAAAAAAGGAATCCTGCATTAGGCATAAATCTACACCATATCACAGACAAGGCCTTTCCAATATAATATCTTATCAATTACACATTACTATGGGAATAAAAACAAAGTTTTAAAAAAAGTTTGAGGTCAGCAGACACCCATAATTCTAGCTCTCAGGAGGCTGAGGCAAGAAAATTGTTGTGAGTTCAAGACCAGCCTGGGCTATAAAGTGAGTTCAAGGCCAGCCTAAACTGCATAGCAAGACCCTGTCTCAAAAAAAAAAAAAAAAAGTTTGAGGCCAGTTTGGGCTATAAAATAAGTTCAAGGACAGCCTATAAAGTAAGGCACTGTCCCCACCCCACCCCCCAAAAAAAAGAAAGAAAAAGAAAGCAAAAAGAAGTGAAAGATAAAAAGAGGGAGAGACATTCACATCTGCATATGATCATTTCCTGGAATAATGCTAAGAAAATTAGTTTAGAATTAACTTTGTGGCTGCCGTGGTGGTTCATGCTTATCCCATTACTCAAGAGGCTGAGGCAGGAAGAATGCTAGGAGTTCAAGACAAGCCTGGATCACATAGTGAGTCCAAGTATAGCTTGAAACAGACCAAGTCCTTGTTTGGAAAACAAAACAAGACAAAAAAACAAATAAAACTAATTAGGAGCTGGGGAGATAGCTCAGTGTCAGAGGTGTACATAGCATGCTCAGGCCCTAGCAAAGTTAACTGGACCCACATTATAGCTACATAAAACTGTTATGTTCCTAAGGACAAAGAACATAAAAAAGTATTTAAAAATTGATTTATGCTGGGTATGGTGACTAATGTCTGTAACTGCAGCACTTGGGAGGCTGATGTAGGAGGATCACTGCAAGTTAAAGCCAGCCTAGGCTACATAGTGAGCTAAAGTCAAGTTTGAACAACATACTGAGACCCTGTTTCAAAACAAAACAATAATAACAATATAAGTGACTTAGAGGCAATGAGAAGGTTCAAAATTATATTATCATTTCTACACAATGTAATTTAGATAATATATTGTCTTCCTTCCTCTCATATTTTACCTATGATGTGAAATTCTTTAATGGAAGATATATATTTATACATCCACTCAGGAGAATAAGAGGAATAAAATCAAGGATTCTTTTAGCAATTTTGCACCTAGTTAAGGTTTGGAATCTCTAGAGGCTTCCAAAACATTTTCAAAAACACTCCCCAAGCACCTACTTGGCAAATGTGAGGTTGGATCCCTAGTATCAAAAAAAAAATTTTTTTAAAGCTCCTTTCTTTTTTTTCTCCCAATGGTTTATTTTACAAATCCATTTTAGTTCAAAGATACAAATATCAAAAAAGAAATACAATAAAAAATTCAAAACACATCAATCAGGGGGTAACAATGGTACGTACATTGTGCATTATCATCCCCAAATCATTCACCCAGAGCACAACACAACTGCATTCAGTTGTCTAAACAATACCAGCACAAATCTTCCTCTTCAGTGAACACAGAGAAATCAGTGGTATAATAACTATCTTGACTATTATTTTTATATACACATACATATACATATATATACATACACATATACAGGCTTTTTTCTTTCAAAAGTTTCTCATTTCACAAACCATTCCACCTTTGGAAAGACCTCCATTTGGACTCTGATCTCCAAAATTCAAAGAATTCCTTCCTGCCAATGAGATCAGTGCTGATGATTCTTGAGCCTATCACAGACCTCCTATACTCAGACAGAGCTCAGAAAAACCAATATTGGCTGCATAGGTGCAAAAGAATGGTAAGAACGTTTAGAGCCAGGGCTGAACTTACAGAGGTCACAGTTTTTCAGAGTATGGCATTTACTCAAGTAATTTGGGCCCAGTCCAATGTGATTATGTTCTGAGATGTCAACATTGCTGCTAAGAGTGTAATTCTACTTGCATTAGCATCAAGGATCTGTGTGTTTCCAGGGTAGAATGATCCCAGACTGAGCAACAAGTGAATGTCTATGGAAGGCACCTAAACAGGGAGAGAAATTTCTTTTTTTTTTTTTTCGGTATCAAGAATAGAATTCAAACCTCATGCTTGCCAGGCAGATATTGTGCCACTGAACTATATACCCTGCCATGGACAGGAATTTGGTTTTTTTGGTACAGGGGAATCGAACTCATGACCAAGAGCTTGCAAGGCAAGTGCTTATGCTGCTGACGTAAATCCCCGGCCTGGAGAAGAATTTCTTGTAAGCAGGTATAATTAGAAATAAAAGGGCAGCTGATAGGAAGGCAGCCATGGAATTAAGTAAGAGCAAAACTGCTAACAAGAAGCAGGAAAATATGTCAAGGAAAGTTATCATGGGCTGGGGATTTGGCTCAGTGGTGCAGTGTCTGCCTGGCAAGCATGAGGCCCAGAGTTGATTCTGGGCACCAAAACATAAATAAATAAATAAATAAGTTATCTTGGACTTCACTGCTACTACTAGCAGTGAAAAATCAAAAAATCAAAAAAAGGACTTAGTCGCCATTATCCACTCTTTGAAGTAGCTGCTGTCCAAAACATAAACAAAAACAGATGAAATTTAAGAACTACTCATTTCCTATCCAACTAATACACTGATTCAAACCAATAGAAAAAAAAAAAAAAGAATCAAGACAGAGTAAACTGCAAAGGGCTAAAAAAACCGCAATAAATCAATGTGTCTTCTTTTCTTAATAGGGTGGGAGTGGGTGGCTCAGAAAAACACCTCTAGCTGGGCATGGTGGCACACACCTATGTTGTGATTTGTTGCAATGTCACCACAAGCCTCATGCAGTCATGGGAGGTGGGCCTTTCTAGGGTGACTGAGTCTCACTTTGTGACTGGTTCGTTGTCTACCTCTGGGATTGGTGGTGTGAGTGCTGCACCTGTCAGGTGCAGGTAAACCTCATACAATATAAGAAAGGAAAGGAGATATGGTTTTCCCCTTTTAGCCCTTTTCCGCTCTTGTTTGTAGCCACCATAAATGGCTGCCCCAGCACCAGGCTAGCCTGCTTTGGAGCCAGCTGAGTATGGACTGAAACCTCCAAAGATTCTAAGCTAAACAAACCTTCCCTTTCTTCATTTTGGGCGTCAAATATTTTGTCTCAGCAATGAAAGAAAAGTAACCAAGATAGCCTGTAATCCCAGTACTCAGGAGGCAAAGGCAGGAGGATCATTGTGAGTTTGAGACCAAGCCTGGGTTACACAGTGAACTCAAAGCCAGAATGAACTGCATAGCAACACCTTGTCTCAAAAAACAAAACAAAACAAAAAACCAACCAACCAACCAACAAAAAAACCCAATCCTACCAATCTATTTATTTATTTTTCGTTATAAGATCAAATTCAGTATCTTGAGTTTGCCAGGCTGGAACTGCGCTGCTGAGCTATATGCCTGGCACATCTATCAGTGTAAATGATGGCAAACACCCATCTTTAAAGTCAGGAAGATCCAGATATGCTATCCGGTCCATCTCTTCCCTCCCTATCAAAGAAGCACTCTACCACTGAACCATACCCTGCCCCTTTCTCTTACCTTAACTGCTATGTTGTTGGATTCAGTAGCACCACTGGTGAAAATTATCTCACGGGGATCAGCTCCAATCAGAGATGCTACTTGCTGCAAGCCAGGAAATAGAGACATAAAACATTAATTCCCTCATCCGAAATGGGGTTGCCGACACACCTGGGAGTCAGATCTGGAGCAACAAAAACTTCAATGCATTTCTATTAACTGTCCAGGAAGCACTGTACTTTATAGGTCTAGCTAGGGTCAGACAAGGGAGAGATTCAGTTACAGTTTAAATTCTATGCTCTTTTAGCCTAAGACAGGCTAATAAAAAATATTATGCAATATATTTTTAAAGCATTTATTGAGATAGGACTGCTAGATTCAATAACCAAATTCATTATCATAGCTGGATACAAAGTCAACACTCAAAAAAAATCAACTGCATTCTTTACACACATAACAAACTCACTGAAAGAAAAATTAGGGAAATAACACCTTTTACAACAGCATCCAAAAAAATAAAATAGCAAGGAATCAGTCTAACAAAGGAAGTACAAGACCTCTAGGTTGAAAAACTACAGTACTCTGAAGAAGGAGATTGAAGAGGATATCAGAAAAAACAAAGGTATCCATTGTTCTTGGGTAGGAAAAACCAATATAGTGAAAAAGGCCATACTTCCAAAATTTTTAAACAGACATAATGTAATCCTGATCAAAATACCAATAACATATTTCAAAGCCTTAGAGAGAACAATCCTGGTTCACTGGAACCAGAAGAGACCTAAAATAGCAAAAGTAATTCTGGGCAACAAAGGCAAGGCAGGGGGCGTCCTAAAGCCTGACTTGAAATTATAATTAATATAAAACTACCGTGATAAAATCAGAATGGTACTGGCAAAAAACAGACCTGAAGATCAATGGAACAAATTAGAAGATGTAGAAACAACTCCAAACACACACTCAGCCACCTCATCTCTGACAAAGGTGTCAAAAACCCTTATTAGAAATGAATAGTTCTGGGGCTGGGGATTTAGCTCAGCGGCATAAGCGCCTGCCTTGCAAGCAGGCAGTAGTGAGTTCCATCCCTGGTACTGATAAAAATGAAAAAAAAAAAAAAGACAAAAAAAAAACTAGACCCATATCTTTCACCATGTGTTAAACAAAAAAATCAAATAAAATAATAAAAGATTTAAACACTAAAACAGAATAAAAGATTTAAATACTAAGACAGAAACACTAAATCTGCTGAAGATAGAATAGGTAGACATTGTTATAGGCAAAGACTCTAAACAAAACCCTGAGAGGTGGGGGATTTGGCTCAGCGGCATAAGCACCTGCCTAACAAGCATGAGGTCTTGAGTTCAATCCCCAGTATCAAAAAAAAAAAAAAAATTCCTGATTACACAGGAACTATCATGAAATATCAACAACTGGAATCTTGTCTTGTTAAAAAGCTTTTGAGGGGCTGGGGATTTAGCTCAGTGGCATAAGTACCTGCCTTGCAAGTAGGCAGTCGTGAGTTCGATCCCTGGTACCGATAAAAATGAAAAAGACAAAAAAAAAAGCTTTTGGACGAAACCACTAACAGAGTAGAGACAACCTACAGTGCGAGAAAAACATTTTGCCAGCTATTCCCCAAAGGACTAATATCTAGAATATATAGAACACTCAACAAAATCAGACCCCTGAAAATTAAAGGCCCAATCCAAAAATAGGCATCTGCAATCAATAGACACTTCTTAGACACAGAGATGGCAAATAAATATAATGAAAAGATATTCAACATCACTAGTCATTTCAGAGATGCAAATTAAAACAATGCTGAACTTCCATCTCCAGAAAGAATGGCTGTTATGAAGAAATCAACCAATAACAAATGCTGGCAGAGCTTTGGGGAAAAGGAATCCTTTATCACTGTTGGGAGAGACTGTGGACTGGTACAACCACTGTGCAAATCAATGTGGAGATTTTTTTAAAAACTACAACTAGAGATTCCATTCAACTCAGTTGTTCCCTTTCTTGGTATTTTCTCGAAAAGATTAAAAGCATCATACAACAGTGATACATGCACATCCCTGTTTATAGCAGCACAGTTTCTAACAGCTAAATCTTGAAAACAGCCCAAATGCCCATCAACTATTGAATGGATAAAGAAGATGTGGGGTTTTTTTCATACAATGGAGTACTACTCAGCCATAAAAGGTTAAGCCAGAGACATTTCTAGTTAAATGGATGCACCTTGAAGTCATATTCTTAAATGAAATAAATCTGTTACAAATGTTTAAATCCCATTTTTTGTTTGTTTGTTTTTTTGGCTTTTTCGTTTTTATCAGTACCAAAGATCAACTTACAACCAAATACTTGCAAGGCAGGTGCTTATGCCGCTGAGCTAAATCCCCAGCCCCTAATCCCATTGTTTCTATGATGTGAGAAACTGCATGTATAAATAAAGACCAGAAGGTATATTAGATTTTGGGAAATGGGAAGAAAATATTCAAATAAGAACAGGAACAAGGGGTGGGAAAGGGAAAAGGAAAGAAAGAACAAGAAACAAAAGAATAGAAAAAATGGAAACAAGGGGCTGGAGATTTAGCTCAGCGGCATAAGCCCCTGCCTTGCAAGAAGGCAGTTGTGAGTTCGATCCCCGGTAAAAAGGAAAAAGACAAATAAATAAATAAATAAATAAATAAATAAAATGTACCAATCAAACT
Organism: Cavia porcellus; assembly: GCF_034190915.1. NCBI lineage: Eukaryota > Metazoa > Chordata > Mammalia > Rodentia > Caviidae > Cavia > Cavia porcellus. Next base: position 25,664,627 of record NW_026947488.1, on the reverse strand, counting down.
TTAAAATGCAAAAAAAAAAAAGAAAAAAGGAATATAGCTAGAGATAGAGAAAAAGTGCACTTATTGAGCTCTTACTTTGTATAGTATTGAATTCTATATGCAAATGTTGAGTTAAATTTTACCAGCACTGTTTTATTAATTCATCATAATAACCATACAGAGCAGGATCTAATGCACTCTTCACTTGAAATGTGGAGAAATTGAGGCCTAAAGAAATTACGTAATTTGTCTAAGGTAATTTAGCTAGGAAATGTGAGAACTAGTCAAATGCTTGTCAGACCCCAAGGCTGCTCCCTGAATCTCTTTACAAAGTAGCCCAAACCATTTCTGCCTCCACTCTTCCCACCTATCATAAAGGAAATCCCTCCACAGGCCACAGAACCTGGTGATACTGGAACCTTAAGACTCCTCTGTACTGACCTGGCGTGCATGTTCCATGGCCGCCTCACTTTCCCAGCCATAAGCATGAGTCCGGGAGTGTGGGTTCCCATAATAGTTGATAAGGTAAGGGAGCATAGCATCAAGTACCCGGGGATCCTGAGCAAAACAAAAAATAGACCAGCCTCTTTGATCCATACTCAACACAAGCCCCACTCCACCTCTCACATCTGCCCAATCTGTCTCAACATACTGCTAGCTCTTCAGACATTGCCTGCATTAGGTCCTAGTCTTCTAGCTCCTCAGGAACTAATCAAATATCAACCTAATACACTCCTGCTCCCAATCTATCTTCAACCAGACTGTTCTACCATTCCTTCACATAGTTTACAAGTATTGACTTGTTCTGACTACTGTTTCTGCAAATGTTTCCATTCCTACCAGATGATGTGATTTATGAGAGACTGGGATAAAACCCTACCAGATAAACACCCCTTCTAACATGCTAGCGAAAACTGGCATTACTATTAAAGTAGGAAAGCTAAGGATGTAACTCAGTGGTAGTATACATGATTAGCATGTATGAAGCCCTAGATTCAATCTTCAGCACCAAAATTGATAATAATAATAATTACAATAATAGGCTCATCAAGTGCCAGGCTGGTTTTTCCCTCTTTGTATTGAGGTTAAACCTAACTCTTTGCACATTTACATCCTGAGCTCCCCCTCCTCTTTTTTTATATAGTCGTGTTAAGAGGCTAATTGGGGTTATACTAGCTATTTTCCTGCCTCAGCCTTCCAGAGTGCTGGAGGTCTATGTCACCATGCCAAAGTGCCTGGCTAGTCCAGTCATTTACAGTGTCCTGCTATTACAGTGCCTGTACTGAAAGTGATTTGACCAAGGTTGATAGCTAGTAAATAGTAAAACCATTTCAAGTAAACTAGAATTTAAGCCTATTGACTTGTTTATCCCAGCATATGTCAATGGCTCTCACTTCTAAGGAGATGCAGTCTTTCTGTGAATTTTCGCTTCTAATATTTACTTCCTGGGGAAACAACCCTAGGGAAAGCTGTCCCTCCATTCTTACCAGAGGAGTTGTAGCTTGCACATCCATATAGAGAGGTCGAAGGCCTGACTCTGCCTCAGGGGCAGCGGCTGCATCTGAGGGTACAGCCGATTGGGAAGCATTATCTATAACTGACAAAAAATAGTACACAGTGGTCAAGAGAGAGAATGTAGCTACGGATGGACACAGGTCATAACAGCTCAAGCTGAAAGGAGGTGAGATGAGACATTTAGGGGATGCTTGGGATAGAATCTCAAAGGAAAAGGCAAGCATACTGAAAAAGCTGCTAAGGGACAGAACCAGGTTCTTGGAGGGAGGTCACTGAGAGCAAGGTTCAAATTGTCTGGATGGGAGAGAGGAGCACTCTGAAGGTAAAAACTGTTTGGAAATAATCAGTAGACATAGCAGGTGAAATAGCCTTCAAAGGTTGCTGAATGGTCAAAAGCCTCGATCCCCATCTCTAACTGTTGGCCAAGAGAGATCATAAATATGAGGCCGTGAAGCTCCAAAGGCGTGCTGAGAAGATCTTCCCGAGAAAGCACGAAGATGCAGGTGAGAAGAAAAGTTGAGAGGATCTGGCAAGCAGGACGAGGACAGAAATGCTCAATAGTTAGGTGCGCTGCCGCCCCAAAAGAAAAGTCAGCGCATCCCAAGAGGGTGGTAGCGGGCCAGAGCAGGATCGTACCACGCAGGCGCAGTCCTCGATTGTGCAGGGTGGGCCTCGGCCCGGGAGAAACCTTCACCAACAAAGCCGCCCGCCTCCAAGCGGCTCGGAAAAACATGGTACCGATAGCAGAGCCCACCGCGCAAAGAAGCAGCAGTTTTGGGCCCAGGTTACCGGAAGTACTGCCTCGCGCTCCGGAAGTGATCCCTCCGACCGCGAGCGGCCTCCGGCTCCCTTTCCGTGAGACGTACTGCTGAACTACCGAGGCCGCGAGCGAGGTGAGGTGGGGGTGGCCGGAGCCCGTCAGTGTCTCGCGACGTCGGGTCTTCAGCCCAGAAAGGGTGGTGGAGTTGGTCTACGAGTTAATTTGCTCCATTTATGTTCCCAAAACCTTGGATGTGCTTCTCGCCCCGCTTGGCTCCGGGGCAGGCGGCTAGGCCCGCACTCCCATATTCTTCGCACCCCGCAGATGCCGGTGGCCGTGGGTCCCTACGGACAGTCCCAACCAAGCTGCTTCGACCGCGTGAAGATGGGTTTTGTCATGGGTTGCGCCGTGGGCATGGCAGCTGGGGCGCTTTTTGGCACCTTTTCCTGTCTCAGGTGAGGGTCGCGGGCGTGATCTCTGGGCGGGACTTAGCGAGTTCGTCTAACCAGGCCCTCTACAGAGCCTACTTTGTTCCAGTTCTGTCTAACTTTTTTCTTGAGCAAGACCTACTATCTTACCGCTTTTAGGCTGTACGCCTAGTATTTAGGAATCTGAACTTTGGAAGCAGAGTGGGGTTTTGATCCTTCTTTTAGTCGTTCAATGACTTTACGCAAGTGGGAGGTTATGTTTCAAGTGTGAGAATAGTAACTCATGTTTCAAACGATCAGGTCAACAATTTGCATAGAATGTGGCATATACCAAGTGGCTATTACTACTTTTACTGACCTTATCTCTAATTGCGCCAAGAGAAACAAACTTGAGGGCTGGAAATGTAGCTCAGTGATGTAGTGCTTGCCTAGCATGCCCAAGGCCTTGGATTTGGGGGGGGATGTGTGTAATAAGAAATTTGCAGCTGGATGTGGTGGCTCACGTCTGTAATCCCAACACTCGGGAGAGACCTAGGCAATCACAGATTCAAGGTCAGCCTGTGCAACTTGATGACTTATCCAGACCCTGTCCCAAAATTAAAAATGGGGGTTACTTAGCATTTTAAGCATTGCGCTAGATACCTCAAAACCATTCTGTAAATGTTTTAAAGCCTACTTTACATTTGATTTAGACTGTAAATTTTAGAGTTGGGGTCTTGAAACCAACTTCCAAGTACAAAACCATTACCACAAGGAAACTAAAAGGCAAATGTATGTGGAGGCACATGCCTGTAATCCCAGCTACCCTGGAGACTGAGGCAGGGGAATCAAAGGTTGAAGGACAGGTGGGCGATTTAGTGAGGCCTTGTCGCAAAATGAAAGCAGCTGAGAACATCGTGCACCCTGGTTCAGTCCCGTTTATGTCTAGAAGGGGCCATGGCGGGAGAGGGGATGCAAAGGAAAGGAAAGGGGCAAGTCTGTTGGACCACATAAGCCCTTGGGACAAAAATCAACTTAAACTTGCCCACGTACTTTACACTGTCTCCTGCCTCCCATAAAATTGATGGCAGCTGTATTCAGCAGAGTAACCTAAAGCTCTTGAAGGATCGATTTTGTCATTTTTTACGGTGGGGGGGGGCTAACTTTTAAGGAGTAGCAGGAGATAAAAGGACTGCCAGACTTTAGTAGTGCTCCATTTTTACAAATGCAGACTAAAAAGTGAAGTTAAAAACTCCTCCTTGTATTTTTGTTCTTCATTGGCCTCACTCATGTTTCCTCCTCAGGATTGGAATGCGTGGTCGAGAGCTGATGGGTGGCATTGGGAAAACCATGATGCAGAGTGGAGGCACCTTTGGCACGTTCATGGCCATTGGAATGGGCATACGATGCTAACCAGGGCAGTCATTGCCTGCTACATTTACAACTTCCCATCTGTCCCAGCCCTTGTAGTATAATAAAAGTCTTTTCTTCTCATTATGAGCCTGTTATTACTGAGTTTGGCAAATGACTTAACAGGTGGGCTACCTAATAGAGGTAGTGTCTTACCACTGTTAAACCAAAGCAGAAAATTAGAGGGTGCCTAGTAGTATTTTTATATACATACATATATTTGTATGTATATATATATACACTTGTATGTATATATATATATATATATATATATAATCTCCTAGTAAACTGCTCAACTTAGTGTATTTATGAAAAACATGTCCTCCAAGGTCACACACTGCAAAAATTTTAACTTGTCCTATTCCCAATACTTGCTGTTGGTACGTTGAGAACATTTTGCTGGCTTCATTTGAAAAAATACTTATCCACTTAATTTTTAAACCACTTTTGTAGATTCTCAATAGGGCAAATCACAAATGACTATCTCATCAGGCCTCTTTTAAACCACTTCTGCAGGTCACACAGGCCTTGATTTTGACCAGCTCTGCCTCTCAAGTGTTAATCAGAACTGTTAGAAAAACTGGTAAAGATGAAAATAGACAAATACAGCCAGATGTTTTAGCACACGCCTGTGTAATGTGAAGCTGAGAAGGGAGGATCACTGCAAGTCTGAACAAGCCTGGGCTACAAAGTGAGCTCAAAGGCCAGCCTAAACTGCAGTGAGACCCTGTCTCAAAAAGGCATTTAAAAAAAAAAAAAAAAATACTTGATCAGAGATCAAACAGGAATTAAACACACAACCAGAATAGTTACAACAGGTACACACTGTCCTCAGTGGGAAATTGAGGGCCTGTAAGAAAAACATTTGAAATTAAAACTACCAAAGGGTATGTTTGGTCTAGTTCCCTCCAAAAGAAAAAAGCTAGGACTTGATAGGCGGGTGAGGGACGACATCCTTATGAATCTCTTCACCAAATAACGAAACTCCCACCCTCAAACCTCTTCTCAGGTTATAAAGTTAGAAATGGTAACTATTGTTTAACCAAAATAAAGTTGATCATACAATTTAGTTAAAATGATAAAGCTTTGCTACCAAACTAAGTAGCTCAGAATCCCTTTACTACTATATTTGGAAAACTAGATTAAAATCATTTTGTGAAACACTCCCGGACCCCTGAGTAAGATGTCCACAAGATACCAAGCGCCCCAAAATACCAGATTTAAGACTTAGGGTCAATTTTTTTCATTCACCTTCAATTTTGATACATTATCCTAAAGAGGCTCTAAGAGTTGTAGACATGGTGAAAGACTTGACAGGAACAGCTTGAGGGTAAGTTTCTTCCAACTCTATATGAAGAATTTATTTCCCAAAGAAATTAATATATACTATTCAAGTTTCTGTAACTTTAAACGATTTGATAAATGAAGATTTGCTGTGGCCTTTTTAAGAGAATTTTATTTGAGTGGTTCTTACAAAGATTTGTTGCAATATGAAAGTCATTTGTTTGATAGAAATATCAAGCTGTCTTGTCAAACACACTGAAGTAACCCAAAATATATTTCAGAGCTCACAGAGCTTAAAAAGAGCAAAGATTATATGCAACCAGACAAAACCTATTTCTGCATTTCCTATTTCTTCCTCTGACTGCTTAATTTATCAAGCTGTTACTAAATATCTTCAGGAAATGCAGGCATCATTTTGTTTGGAATCTTAAAGACACACCAGAACACATAATATTTACAAAGAAACTTTTACAGATACATTAATTGAAAAGTTACCATCAAATATAATTTTGAAATCTCCCTTTCTTGACAAATGATCAGAATGGAAGATCAAGATGCTAGCCAAACAGCCCTTTCACTGACTTGAATTTCCATACACTAAATGTGTACTTTAGAAATCTGCTACACCATGAGCCAAGTATCAACTTAGTGAAATGTAACTGCTGTGTAAAAAGTTAGGCTTCTCAAACATTAAAAACATTACATACCTGTCTGCCTTTTTACAGAAAGCACATTTGTTCCTCTAGAGCTATTCCTATAGATCCTTAATGTAATTTTCTACGTGAACATTTAAAAAGGCAGAGAAAGAACAGCTTTGTATACATTGGGATTTGCTAGTTAGGGAGAATAAGCACACTGCATTCCTGTTAACATTTTTATTTTCTTCAAGGTAACAGGAATTGTATACAAATGACAGTAGACCCTTGCCTCTTTATTTTTTTATCTAAATAAAAGATGAATTCTCAAGGAAAAAAAAAAGCTATGTACATAAGGAACTATATCTTGCTTCATCGTCTACTTGGAACCAGTAGTTGTGTTGCTGTCATAGAATCAGGAAATAGGTTGTGGTAAGTTGGAAGAGGTACATACGCTGCTGTTATCATTTTACCTGTTGAAAGAAGCAGATACAACTAGGTTTAGTACCATCACTTAGGTTTAGACCTTTAATCACAATTCCTGGGGAGGGGAGGGGAGGACACTCACCAGCAAACCACCTGCCATGCAATGCATTGACAGCAGCAATAGCTGCAGCAATTGATGGGCATTTCACATATACATTGCCCTGGAAAACAAAAATAAACACAGTTATATAAAACATAATCACATAAGTTTAGTCATACTGCCTAATTAAAGACACATCAAAACCACAAAATGTTTTACATATATTCCAATGGCCAATGTGCACATGCACAATTTTATTGACAAATGATTTACATAGCAACCTATCAAATAATCTTTTATCTGTAACTTTTAAGATAAAAATTAAAATGTCAGTGCTCTTACTATTACACAAAACTGGTAATGTGGGGCAAGTTTTTAATTAATTTTATTTTAGAGCCAGTATCTTGCCAGTATGTTAAAGGTCCTTGCAGAAATAATCATTAATGGGATGCAGTGATCATGTGTCCCAAATGTTTAAACAGAGAACGCAGTATATAAACATCACTAATTAAAAAGAAAAATACCTGAGCAGAATTCTTGTCAACATAAATATGAATAACTCCTCCATGTTTATTACACTCTTCTATCACATCATCCTTAATCTCTGTATCCCATCCAACTTCTTCTTCTCTGTAAGAAAGTATTAAGCTGCCTTAAAATAACATTTAAACTAGTAAAATGTTGTATATATGTATATTCACTTGTAAGTATCAAAGGCATTAAAGGCCAGAGATTTAGCTCAATGGCGTAAGCATTTGCTCAACAAATATGAAGTTGTTGACATTGACCCCTTGTACAAAAGGAAAAACAGTAAAGAAAACAAACAGGTTGTTATGAATAAAAGGCATTTTAAGAACTGGGCTTGGTGGCAAATGCCTGCAATCCTAGCACTCAGGAGACAGGATTGCCATAAATGAGGCCAGTCTAAGCCACAAACCGAGTTTTAAGTTTACCTGACCTACATATTGAGAACCTGTCTCAAACAACAAAAGCTACCTGATTAAAGTTTTTTTGCATTTTTAAAGACAGCTATATTAACAATACTGAGTTGCAGGGAAAAATCAAAGAAAACTAACACAATATACTGGTTCGAGTCAGGCAAATGCCTTTAATCTGATCACTCAGGAGAATAACAGGAATATTGCTGTAAGACAGGCCAGCTAGGACTACATAGTGAAATCAAGGCCAGCTAGTTTCTGAGGTTGGGGACACTAGTTTAGAGTTAGACTGTGTTGTGAACATGCTTTAGGCATTGGGTTTCATCCACAACCTGCAAAACATTGTTCAGAGCCTAGGTTATGAATTTTCACTACTTAAAAATGTATAAATAACTTTTATTGGCCCATGGTCAGTATTCAATATCGCTATCTTTAAAACAGTATTTTCTCAAATGACACTTGTTATCAATTATCACTATTTCGTGGATAAAAATAAATGTTATCAGGAACACAAAAATCCAACGTTTTAAGCCGGGGACAAACTTGTAATCCCAGCACCTGAGAGAGGATCACCAAGCATCCCAGCTCAACCTGGACTACATAGTAAAGTTAAAAGCCAATGTATCAGACCAAAAGAAAAAGAAACACCCAAGAATCCAAGGACTTTCCCTGTGGCACACTATTAACAGGCACAAATAGCAAGATGAGTATGGCGGCATGCCTGTAGACCTTTAGAAGACAAGGACAAAACTTCACAAAATTGAGGCCGGCTTTGGCATTCTAGTGAAACCCTCACCCTCAAAGAGTTGGGTATGTAGTTTTTGTTCTGCTTCAGCCTCCCAAATGCTGGAAATGCAGGCACCCACACAAATAGCATGCTGTTATTTTTTTTTTCTTTTCTTTTCTTTTGTGCTACCAGGGACCAAAACTGGCATTCAAATTGGGCTGTGTCTCCAGCCTTTCAGACAGGGTCTCATTAAAATGTTAAGACTGCCTATGATTGACTCAAAAATTCTCTACTGTCAAGGGTGCTATGATTATATCTGGCTTGATTCCATAAATTTTAAAAGACGTAATAGGTGGGCGTTTTGGTCCATGCCTATTAATTCCAGCACTCCAATCGTTTTGAATTTGACACCAGCCTGGGCTACAAAGTGAGCTCAAGGCCAGCCTGAACTGCATAGTGAGACCCTGTGTCACAAAGATGAAAAACAACAACAAGAACAACAACAAAAACCCTCTAATGATATTTTAAAACTTATAGCATCAATTAATGGAGGGAAAACTTAAAATATTGTTTTCTATCACTAGACCAAGACATTGTAAATTTCAAAGATAAAAGCAAGTAAAAAGGGAATATATACAATGGGAACATATACTGTACAAACTTAACAGAAAATTACATAGGTGGGGAGGGAAAAGAGCAAGAGGTAAAACTGTAATACTCACCAATTCCCCAGGGTGAGCATAGCCATTATGTACTAATATACAGAACCCTTTTAAAAAATTTTTTTGTTTTTGAGATAGGATCTTTCCTGAGTCTAACCTGTGGCCTCAGCCTCTTGCATGGTGGTACAAAATTTAAAAAGTATAGGGGCCAGGGATTTAGCTCAGCAGTTCAAGCACTTGCTTGGTAAAGCACAAGGTCATGAGCTTGATCCCCAGTACCAAAAAAGAAAAAAGGAAAAAAAAAGGAAAAAAAAAAAAAGAAATGAGAAAAAGCCAAATGCATAGAAATCTGTGTACAGAGTGGGCAAAGTAACACCAGTAACCCAGCACTCAAGCAGACACAAGTGGATCAACCCCCAAATTCAAGGCCAGCCTGGGCTACAGGTTACTGCCTCAAAAAACAAAACAAAGCAAAGCAAAATGAAATACAGAAAAACATACACAACATACAATAACACTTTTTGGTTCAATTTCAACCTAACAAATGTATCCAAAGAAAACTTATGCTAACACCCTCAAAATTGTTGCAATGTTTCAGTAATAAAATACATAAAAGTACCCTTTAAGGCTTTCACAGTATGTCCTTTTAAACTTGAAAAATAAATTTGATAAAACATACTTACGTTTGGGGATTAAACATATTAGATAGCTGGAAACACTGTGTTGCAAGGGGTTGCACAGAGGCTGCTGCAGCTAAAGCTGAAGCTAAAAAAGGATTAAGAGAGAAAAATTAGTTTCATGGAAAATGTGTATCAGTGTCCCTCATAATTAACAACTGAAAAAAAACCTATCCCAGTGTAGTAGGGACGTCACTTCACCAATTTATCTTTCCTAAATGTTTCTCAACTCACTAACCTCCCTTTGAAATACTGCTGTTATTATTATCACTATAACTTTAAATCATCTCTAAAAACAATGGAAGCTTAGGTAATAAAGACAAAGAGAAAAGGCTGTACATGTTCAGTACAGATGGGTTTTTTTTTTTTGTACCAGAGACTGAACTCATGATCTCGCCATTGTTAAGCAGACACTTATGCCACTGAGCTAAATTCCCAGCTTAGATAAAACTTTTTTCCACTAATGTATTTTTATTCATTAGCAGCAAAGTGATTCAGATAGATGTAGACTGCACTTAATTTCAATTGCCAGAAAACTGGGACAATCCGATTTTGGAAAAGCAGACATGCACAAATACGCAAGTAGTATTTTGTAAGGGAATTTAAACTTTTGTGGTCTGTAGCATTCAATGAAGACAAAAATCTCAATACCTAATCCAGACGATAAAATGGAATACTGATTTTTAGGATAGTTAAGAGTTTAGAACAAAATGAGGAAGATGCTAAAACAGAATCTATTAAAATGTCAAATAAATCTGTACCTATCTATACTTCTTAGTTTTGCCCTATGGATCTATAATTTCTTTCACATCAGAAATAACCTTTAATCTAATTGTTTTTAAAATAAGATGCATAAAATTCAAACTAAGATTTTACTTCCTAGGAAACTAAGCTGTATATTAAACTAATGTTGGATTATATTGATTTCAGCACAATATATATTAAAAAAAACAAATACTACAAAGGCTGAGCACACTGTTGTATGCATGTAATCCCATCGAGGGAGGCTTGAAGCAGAAGAATCTCAAATTCAAGCCCAGCCACAAAGTAACATCTGAGAATAAACCAATCAAATAATTGCTAAAAAGAGATGTATATATCTAAAATACCAATGTCAACTATTGTAATTTCAAAATTCTAGACAATATAAAGTTTGTATTTAAAACACATAAAGGCAATTAGGGCAGTTTCCAAGACTTGCTTCAAAGCTTTTATGTGATTTACAAAAAAACAAACAAACAAAAAAAAAAACAGTAGCATTTTCTAAGAGTTGCTCCAATGGTTTTATGTGATTTACAAAAAAATCCAGTAGCTGTTACACAACTCACCGTTATCATATTATCTGACCAAATTTGATTCCATTGCATAACAACAAACAAAGCTAAGGATAAAACAATGCATTAACAAATCATGGTAATTAAAATGAACGATAGATCACCTGAGGAAGTATCAGAAATTTTCCAGTGAACATAATAGGGCAGTGCAGGAAATATATTGGAAAAGAATTATGGATTCTGATAGCTTGCTTTTTATTTCCTTGCATGAACAAGCATTTTTTAGATAAAAAAATGCCGACATTGCTATCATCAAATTCTACTGGGAGAAAGTTTTCAATATTCATCATAGGTTGGGCCCAGGGGTGCAGACCTGTAGTCTCAGCTACTCTAGAGATGGAGTAAGAAATATCACATGAGCTCTAGAGTTTAATGTGATATAAAGACAAGGCTGCATAACTAAGAAAAAACTGGAGATCAATCTGTGCTATCAAAACACAATGCAAATGTGCTGCATAAAAACAGGTCTTAGCAAAACAGGAAGATGATTTTTCTGCTTTCTAAAATTATTAAATGTTATAAATCATGCATACTAAACACATAATTAAAATTCACTAACAAAAATTTTCTGAGAACCGCTGTCACTCATTTAATGGAATTGTTTAAAATGTATTTAATTTGTTACTATCAAGAACAAAGTAGAGATTTTCCATGTATCAAACTTGATTGGCAAAATGTTTTTTCTGCCAAACACAGAGATTTACTTGATAATTAAAAACAAGAACTCAGAGCCTACTTTTCTAAAAAGTATCAATGCACATGCAATCCAAGTCTAAACAAACATTCTCATGACTTGATTGTAGCTTATGCGAATCATGGATAGTACAATTTTTTAACAACGAAAATTCAGTTTTTCCTTGATTCATGATGTAAAAATACATTCAGATTATTCTATGATCTGAAAGACATCTTTACTAATTATAACATAAAGTATTTCACTTCTTTATTTTCATATCCAACACAACTGATAAACACAAAACATACAAAGGTGAGATGGGAGTTTTTTTTCAGAGGGGAGGTAAGAGGTGCTGGGATAGAGTGCTAGTGTACTTCGCTAGGACTCTTTACTACTGAACTACAAACTCAGCGCAAGGCTGAAAATTTTAAACAAGCTAAAGAAAAACAAGCATGGACATTTTAATATTCATTGTCCATTGTATTAAATATTCTGAACTATAAGACTAATGTGTATATATAGCACAGTGTCATTCTGAAAGTGTCAGATACAAAAAATATTGTATGAAATGATACAAACAACTAAGGCTTACTGCATTTAATTCTATTTCAAAGACAAAAATAACAGTTCAACTCACCTTCAGTCTGTTGGGAAAGTCGTGTTTGCAAATCTATAACAAAAGAGAATTCTACAGCTCAGTGCAGGAACAATGAAGAGCCTCAACTAACAGGGTAAATGTCAGGAAAGCATTAATAAAAGAGGACTACAGCAGCAGGGTTTATTAAAAAAAGAACTTAGCAAAACCTGGCAGCAAAACCTCCTTCCCCATTCCTCATTGACAAGGTTTTGGGGTCTTTTTTCCCCTTTCACCCTAGGAAACTTGTGTTTTTCCTATTCCTATTATCTGATATCTCAAATGCATTCTACTACACTATTCTTCAGCTGAAAATAATGGGAAATGGGGAAAGGGGAGCACACCGGTCAGATAATGTGTGAAAAACCCTGATCTTGAGAATTCAATTCCAAGTACTTGGGAAAATTCAAGCATTTACTTTTTTAACATCAGTGGCATTCAGGATTTTATACATGAAAAATAAGAGTAAACACAATAATATTAATGCCTTAAAGATCTGCCAATTTGAAATGAGTATCACCACTGGAAAAGGTTATTTCTCCAAAAAGCATAAATATTTTAAGTGTTTTTAACAACATTTAACCTGTCATGTCTAGTAGTGAAAGTGAGTAGCATTATCGTTTCACAACCTACTCTGAAAACTCAGTAAGGCAGAAATGTGTTATAGGGTTTATGATAATGTATAACACAAGAAAAATATAAACATTTAGTTGCTCTGATTTTCATTAAAATGTGATTCAACTGGGTTTCTTCCTGGGAATTAAAATGATCATTTAAAAAATGGCAAAATGTAAAGGGATCTGTAACCCAAGTCATACTGGGATATAATACCTGGGTGCTAGGTGCTCAAAATTGGCATCTCAAGGAGCTGAAGAAATATAACTGGTGTATACTGAAGAAACTTGAAGATATAACCATAGGTACACAGTCAATACACTTTTAAATAATAACACAATTTGACTTTTATTTCCTAAAATGGGAAAAAAGTATAGGTATCAGAAATCCATGCTCTTAAGTATAAATAAATCCCAATCAACTTAAATGATTTTCCAAGTCATTTCTGAACAATTTGGAAACACAGCATGGGTTTCATAAAGCTACTAATCCATCTTAGCAAAGGCCAATTAAGCTACAATAATATACATAGACACAGTAACAACCAAGGATTAGTTTTATAACAATAGCTTTAAGAACTTGGAGACTAGAGAGGCCGGAGATACACCTCAGTGGCACAGAGCCTGCCATGAAGCAAAAGGTCCCAAGTTTGATTGTAGGGGGACAACAAAACTTGTGGACTATAGCCTTAATCAGGGTAAACAAGTAATAATATAAGTTACTGAATTATACATAAGGTATTTTTCTGTTTTTTCTTACTGGGAATGAACCCAGGGCCTTCTTACTAAGCCACAGCTGCAATCCAGTATAAAATTTTATGACAGGGTCCTCCTGCCAGGTCACTGAACTGCCCAGACTAGGCTCCGTCAAACTTATGGATCCTCCTGCCTCAGCCAACCAGAGGGGATGGGGGTTTTTACCTGTAATTTTAATGATTAGCATTGTGCATTATTCTGCAATATTCAATTATAAATATTTACACAAAAATTAAGTGATTACTCGCTACAAAGAAATTCTTATGTAAGAAATGTGAAAGAACAATCTTTAAAATCATCTCAAAAAATACTTTAAAAAGGGGATATATCAAGTAGTGACTATTATCACAAAATCCATAAAGACTTTTAGAATTTAAGTTGATCACAACCAGGCAAATTTAATCCAAACTAACGTGAATGCCCAGGGAGCTGCACACAACATTGTAAGAAAAATAATATGTGACCTATGTGAGGGTGCTTGATACTGAAAGTGTCCTTAATTAGATGAAGAGATCTGTGTAACAAATCAATATATTTAATATCCAAAGGAAATTGTTCATTTTTAAATGCATCCTATTGTCATTGTATCAATTCCATGAAGGAGGTAACAAAATTTTTCCTCTATCCTCTAGTGGAAAACCTACAATTAAACATTTTCTAGATTATCAAAAAATGACCTGAGCAATGGAAAAAGAGGAGACAGTTTTCAAAATAGCTTTCAAACCATTAAAAGGGTGTATTTCTAGAAGAGATGAGTGTACTTTATTGTCTTCAGTCACACCAAGTGGCATACAATGATTAATTCACGTAAAGAATTAAATAGCTAATAAAAATCAAATATGAATATGTGCTAAAACCAAAAAGATAGCAGATATAATACTTGGAGAGCTATCAAAATTGCTGCTCAACACTTAGGATTACTTTCTTATTTTTAACTTTTGGGAGAAAGGGTCTTGCTATGTATGTAACTCAGGCTGAGCTTGAACTCGTTATGTAGCCCAGGGTCAGCTCGAATTTGTAGCAATCCTCCTGCCTTAACCTCCCAAGTACTGGAATTACAGCTGTGTACCACCACAGCCAGACAACAGTTTAAGATTTTAGTTTTTTTTCCCCTTTGGTAGCGGGGATTTAACTCACAACCTAACGCTTAGCAGGCAGGTGCATATGCCGCTGAGCTAAATCCCTAGCCCTAGATTTTTTACTTAACACAATGGCACAGCTGACATGAATTCTAAAACCATGTGTCATTTTTCAAATTTAAAGTATTAAGAAAGAAAAGACCAAAGGAGAGGGCCTCTAAAGGTACACCCATACTTTGGATAGCCATTAAGAACCAGTTTCTTAATAAAATAAAATAAAGGCATAAATAATTCTCCCCTTTATTTAGATGAACTTAGGATCTAAGTAGAAATCATGACATATTCACGATGTTCTCATTAATTTTAGATTATGGTAGCCTTATATATAATTCTCAAATCTCACTTTGGGAAGGCTGGCCTTTAAAACTCAAAGCCCTTCTACTTCCTCAGCCTCCAGAGAGCTGGGATCACAGACATGTACCACCATGTCTGATCTGTCTCCCTTTGTAAATTAGATCAAATGACCAATACTAAATAGAAATTACTATTCTCTCAGGAAAAAGTTACTACCAACCTACATCTAAAATACAAATGATTCTTCCATGTTCAAAGAGTGATGTCTTTGACATTTTAAAATTTAATTCTATACTACCTCTGAGTTTTAAGTGATTGTCAAGATTTGTAAAAACAAACTTCAGATAACTAAATTCTGAAATAGAGAAATTTTCATGAACCCAACCTGATTAAGTCAATTCTCCCTTCTTTCCTTCTTTCTCTAAGAACTTTAATAAACTCTTGCTACAGCATGTTTTAATTAGTTTGATTAAAGGGTGTATTAGTGTTTTCTAACCATAGACATTGCAATGAAAGTTTTCTTTCAAATAGTATTAGATGTACTCATTAAGAATAAAACTTATTAAGAGCTAAACTTCCAAATTTCAACTGGGATAAAAATTTCCTCACAGCTTATTTTTAATTAGTGGATACTTCTAAATCTATACCCTTACATGAACATACATGCTAAAAGTACTTGATGAATTGAATTCTCAGTTAGTCCTTTTAAATGCAAAAATTTGGCAAATTTTCGAATTAGATGAAAAAATGATTTTTTCAAATTAGAAAAGATTCAATTCCTACCTGCCACAGCACCAAATGCCAAAGAGCCACTCATTTGTAAAGCTTGTTGTGCAGCTGGTGGAATCTGCAAACCAGTACCTGTAAAACAATAGGTTCTTAAGAGCAAAGTTTCATGGGTGTGGACTACCAGGTATCACACTAAAACAAATTACACAGCTAATTCCTCCCTAATATAGCTATGAAAATAGTATACTATGAGAGCAAAAATACTAAAACTTTTTTGTGGTGGTGGCCTTCACCTTGAGCAAAATAACATCCCCAGTCCTTTTTTTATCTGAAGATGGTCTTATTAATTCATTAAATTGCCTAAGTTGAACTGAAATTTGCAATCTTGCTCAGTTTTCCACAGTGCTGGAACTGCAGTTTTGTGTTATGATGCCTATTCAGCTAGAACTCCTGAAATATATTTAAACTTTAATGACGAAACTTCATTTATCAAACTACGTGCTGCCCAAAGACAACGTCAACCTCAAATTAAAAGTAGTATTTTTCCACTTGTTTTTTTTACACTACTAGGGATTAAAACTAGAATACTCTATCCCCAAGACAATGCTTTTTAGTTGTAATTTTGCAAGGGTGTTTGCCAAGTTTCCCAGGCTGGACTAGAGTCTATGATTCTCCTGCTACAGCCTAAGTAGCAAGCATTAAATATGTGTACTACCATAACCACCCACTTTTCATTTCTTACTTTGCATGTTTACTTTATCACTATAACGTCAAATTTTTAAAAATTTTAAAATTTACCTTCCGCAAGTCTAGCCATTAACTGGAGACGACCAGTTGTTCCCAAGTCAATTCCAGTCCTTTCCAGTTCATCACTGTCCAAAAATGAACTGGCACTAGAAGCATCTGTACGTTCAGTAACATGACCAACTTTCATTGGCCTTCCTGCTAGTTCAAAGCCATTAAGCTGTTCCAATGCCTTCTTTGCACATTCTGAGTCAGAAAACTGAGAAGGGAAGGAATTTAAAATTTACTAATGTACACACAACATCCTACAGTTAAACACTGAATCTATTATTACATTCAATAGCAACTACTAAGTGGGGGAAAGGTTCAAATTTGAATATATAAATAACATGATACAAATCAGACCATAAACTCATGCACATCTGTTGACTTATACAAATGGAAAATAATTCAACATTCACTCTACAGTTAAAATCTTTCATCAAAGCTCTTAAAAAACACCTGTTATTAATACTGAAGTGCAATAATTACACAGTGGCTACTAAACATTAAAATACAATTTTTAGTACATTTGTTTATAATCTATTTTACAAATATCACTGTATTAAGGTAAAATAGTCGCCTAGTAACACACACTAACAAAATCTATATACTGTAAATACTTTAAGAAAAAAAATTAAAAAGGTGAAACAACCACACTGATGTTATTAGACATGAAACCTTAGCTGGGCACGGTGACGCATGCCTGTGAACCCAGGATTAAGGAGGATGAGGCAAGAGAATCATTACAAGTTTGAGACCAGCCAGGGCTACAAAGTGAGCTCAAGACCAGCCCGAACTGCATAGTGAGATTCTGTCTCCAAAAGACAAAAAAACGAGAGACGGAAAAATCCCAGCACTGGGGAAGCTGACATGCATTTGAGGCCAGCATGATCTACATGCTGAGTTCAAGGTCAGACTGAACTGCACAGCAAGACCTTGTTAATAAATAAATAAATAAGAAATAAAGAAACCTTAGGTGCGCTCTTCCTCCTGCCATCAGTATATCTAAGGCAAAAGCGCAACTATTCATGAACAACAGAAACTTTTTTTGTTTCAGTTTTCTCTAAAATTTTGTGATAAGGTCTTGCTAGTTAGTCACCAAGATGCCACAGTGGGCCTTAAAATTATGCCACTATGACTGGCTACGATGTTTCATTTTAACTGTTAAGAATGTACCATTAAGAAAGTCAGCAAATGAAGTACATTTTAATTCTGTGAAAACCTAACTAATGAAACTGAGCATACAGCTAGGAGAGGTGGTGTACCCCTGTAATAATACCAACTGAGAAAGTGGAATTAAAGACCAGCCTGTGTTACATAGTGCATTTAAGGCTGGCCTAAACTGCAAGACTCTCAAGCACTTGACTGCTAAGTGCAAGGTAATTAGTTCAATCCCTGTACTGGCCCCCACAAAAAAAAAAAAAAAAAAAAAAAAAAAAAAAAAGGAAAATGAGTATCATCAGCCTCGTTTATCACGTAAAAGCAATTAACCATGACTTCTCGCTCACAATTAGTAACCAGTATATTTTTGCTACTTAAAATTTGGTGGGGTATGGTGGTATATGCCTGTAATCCCAGCACTTGGGAGGCTGAAGCAGGCACTGCGAGTTTCAAAGCCAGCCTGGACTACACAGTGAGTTCAAAGCTAGCCTGAGCTATATATAGCGAGACTGTCTCTCAAAAAAAAAAAATAATAATAATAAATGAACAAATCAATCAAATGTTATACAATGTTGTTGGGGCTGGGTATGATGGCACATGCCTATAATCCCAGCATTCACAAGGCTGAAGCAAAAAGACTGTCCCAGGTAAGAGCCACACTGGATAACAGTTCAAAACCAGCCTGAAATACAAACACAGAAAAACATTTCAGAAAAAAAATGTTATACAATGTTACTTATGGCAATTACTTACTGTAATGAATCCATATCCCTTTGATCGACCTGTTTCACTGTCCATCATGAGCTGGATACTTTCAATCTGAAATTGAAAGAATTACTACCTAAGTCAAAAAGGAAATGGTAAAGTATTTTATTCCATAAGATATGGGTTTCACAAATGCAGAAAACCCTTCTCCTCCTACAAGGAATTTAAACTCTCCATCCAAAAACACTTACAAAGGCCTAAAATTTGTTAAAGCAGTAAGTTATACACTGGAGTTAAGAAAAAAAAGGCAAGGAACAGGTACATAGTTCAGAGGTAGAATAATAGCTTACCATGTGCAAGGCCCTAACTTCTGTCCAGAGCCCCTAACTTCTGTCCAGAGCACCAAATAATTTATTTTGCCTCAAAAAGAACATTCAGATGGGCAAGGTAACACAGGCCTATAAGCCTAGCACTCAAGAAGTGAGACAGGGAGAAATGCTGTCAGTTAAAGAACAGCCTGAACTGCACTGCAAGATCCTGTCTCAAAAAAAATACCAAACGGGGGACTGGGGGTTTAGCTCAGCAGCATAAGTGCCCTGCCTTGCAAGCAGGCAGTCGTGAGTTCGATCCCCGGTACCGATAAAAAAGGAAAAAGACAAAAAAAAAATACAAAACGGAAAATGAGATCCTCTTCTTAAAATACAGCCAGAAATATGAACAAAATAAACATGTTTCCTTTCCATTACACTGAAAATATCAAACATTTCTCCTTAGTTATATGAAACACACTTATTTGGTTGGCTAAAACAACAGTGGATATACTGATCAATTACATAACTCTATGTATGAATGGAAGCCAGGAGTGGCTGTATGTGACTGTAATCCTAGCACTCAGTAGAGGTTAAGGCAGTAGGATAATTGCCAGTTTGAGGCCAGCTAGGGGTACATAGTGAGTTCAAATTCCTCTGAACTACATAGCATGACCCTGTCTCAAAAAAAGAAACCAAAAACAAAATCCAAAAATCTATGAATAAAATAAAATTCACAGAACTGTTCACTTTCAACAGGTTAAATACAGGATTTGTAAATTACACATCATCCCAGTTAAGCCTTCTATAAAAAGAAAGCACAAAAATTACCGAGAAGCACAGCCAAGGGTAATCTTCATACTAGCACTGACTAGGTATACACAATATCCTACATTTTATTCATGGTCATACAATGACTTTCAAACTTTTAACAGTCACACTTATTCCAAAATAAAATGTCTACTGTAAAATGAAATGGACAGAAATAATTTATTTTCTATACATCCCTAACATTTTTCTCTAAAAACTATCCACCTGCCAAAAAAACTCCTGCTCCAAATGTACAGCATTAGTTTGTAATAGCAGAATCTTAGAAATAGCCCAAATGCCCATCAACTGATGAATATTACTCTCTGCCATAAAGAATAAGCTTGATATTTCTAGGTAAACACATATAGCTTGACAGGTAAACACAATGCTCATAAGTGAAATAAATCAGACACAAGTGTAAACACACAGTTTCTCTGGTTTGAGAAATTGAAAGTGTAAATAAGCACAAAGAGATATTGGGAAGAAGGGGTGGGACACGAGGGAAAAAAAGCAGCAGTAAGATTTATCTTGTATAGGTGCAAATAACCTATGATAGGGGCTAGGGAGTTAGCTCAGCACCATAAGCACCTCTCTGAAAAGTAAAAGGTTATGAGTTCCATGTTGAGTACTAAAAAACCATACAAACAAAAAACTCAACCAGTACTGTTAAGGCACAAATACCCCATGACTAATGATCCCATTATTTCTAAAATGAACCAATAAAAAAAATAAGGTTTTTTTAAAATGCACAGTATTTTTATTTTCAATAGCACAGAATTAACGATAGATTTAACCCAAGTGTCCTCTAATACTCTGCTATATCCCCAATCCTCTTCTTAAATTTTCATCTTGATTTTTTTTTTTTTATCGGTACCGGGGATCGAACTCAAAACCAAGCGCTTGCAAGTTGATCTTGATTTTTAAACAAATGATTCTCATACATATTACTAACAGGTTGTCTTCACATAGTCTATCAAGTATATTATCAACCTTGAGATGTCAGAAAATTTTACACAAACATTCTTTTCGTGTGCCAGGCGTGGTGGTGCACACTTGTAATTAACTCCCGTCACTCAAAAGGATACTTGTGCGCTACAGGATCAGCCTGGGCTACAAAGTGAGCTCAAGGGCAGCCTAACCTTTGTAGTGAGACACTGTCTCAAAAAGACAAAAAGAAAAACCCATTCCCTTCTTTTTTTCCCCCAGTACTACTAGATATGGAACTCACTCTTCACAGTAATAAAGTTTCAATATGTTACCCTGAATTTCCAATTCTCATCCCTTCATTTGTTTTGAGACAATGTCTCACTGTAATCCAGGCTGGCCTTGAACTCACTACACAGCCAAAGCTGGTCTACAATTCATGGCAATCTTTCTGCCTCTGCCTCCCACGTGCTGGGATTACAGGAACACCATCACTACACCCAGGCTTTTTCCCTAAGCAGTCAGAGTAGCTGGGATTAGCTGAGCCACCCCATTTGGCCAACTCTTTTCAATATTAATCTCACAGGAAATTAAGTAGACAAATGTACATTATTATACAGTTACATTTTTAATCATGTACCATCTAAAGATCTCTCATGGACACTGGACTTAAACCAGTGTAGTTGCACATATCTGTAATCTCAGCACTCAGAAGGCTACAGCAGGAGAATTACTGTGAGTCAGAGACCAGCCTGGGCTACATAACTTGGTTGAAGGCTAGGATGGTCTAGATGGAGACCCTGTCATAAAAAAAAAAAAAAAAAAAAAGAAAGAAAGAAAGAAAAGAAAAAAATTGCCTCCCTAGAAACATACCTTACTTAACATTACCACTCTGCTGTACCATCAGACTGCACTACATGGCAAGTTCACCGTCAACAACAACAAAAAAAAACCAAGAACAGGGCTGGGGGTTTAGTTCAGTGGCACAAGTGTCTGCCTGGCAAGTACATGGCAAGTTTGATCCCTAGCACCAAAAAAAAAAAAAAAACTGAAAACAAAAAGTTGGACTTACCCTTCCAAAAGGCTCAAATATCCCCCGAAGCATATCTTCAGTTATGTTAAAGTGTAATGAGCCCACATAAAGCCTCATAGGTCCAGCACTTCCCTTTTGTAAATTGTTTGCCATTGCTGCAGCTCTGTTTTTTTCTGCCTACGAATAAAACAAAACACGAACCACATCATACAGGGCTAAGAGAAACCAGATTAAGCACTTAGGTTGCTCAATAACAACTGAAATCAAAGATTAGAAATCAATCTAATTACAAAGAATATTGCATGAATTCATTTACATGAACTCTCTAGAACAAAGTCACAGATGCTACAAAGGTCTAGAAAAGTGTAAAGAGAATTGTGACTTAATGGGTACAATTAAGAGTGATGTTTTGGTGATTAACAATAGTAACTATAGTATCTTGGAATATAATTACTGGCACTGACCTGTACATTTAATAGTGGCTAAATGTTTAAATATATTTTACCACAGCATAGGAGAATGCATGTATTTTATCTAGAGCAATTATTTACCGTATTTTATACTGAAATAACTATAAAACCACATTAGATCTCAAATCTTAAAAAAAAAATACATCCTTTTACCAAAGGTTATATAGAAGTGATCAAAACAATGAAAGTTCAAGTTAAAAACTTTTTACGGGGACTGGGGATTTACCTCAATGGCATAAGCGCCTGCCTTATAAGCAGGCAGTCATGAGTTCGATCCCCAGTACCGATAAAAAGCAAAAAGACAAAAAAAAAAAAAAAAAATTTTTTTTTACAATAAAAAGGTACACTGCCATTTAATTAATCCTTCAAAATATCTCCAACTTTACATGAAACACTTTTCCTATTGTTCTTTGCCACTTTCTGAAGCAGTTCTAAAAGTCCTCAATAATATCTTTATCAGATGTGATAAAAAACAATTTGGTGAATGCAGCTGCTGACTGCTTTATTCAATAGAAAGGCAGTAGCAGAAAAATGTTACAGTGTATTTTCATTCATCTTATTCAACCAGTTTGGCACTATGCAACTTCAGGCTCTTCTCCAAAGACAAGCGTCATGAAATGTAAAGGTTTTCAATCAACTGAAGACATTGAGATAGCCAAGAAAGTGCAAGAGAAGGCGGCATCAAAAAGGAATTTCAAATCAGCCATTACACCAGTTTTTGAAAAAATAAAAGTTAACGCCAGACATGTATCAAAACTATGTTACCAAGAAAATCATTTGGTGTGACTACTATACCCGTAAAAAAGAGCTTAAGGAAAAATTTTCAGTTTACGTTCTAACGTAAGGCCCTTTTCTGTGAAATGGTGCAGAATGAGTAGTTATAATAAACTAAAATTTACTACTTCTCACTCCTTAGTCACACCAATCCACACACAACTATTATGTTTCTCTGACACTACTAGAGCTCTGATTATTTTCCTACCTAGTTCACATAGTATTAAATATTCTTAATATAAAAGCAGAACCTACCACCCTCTCAAACATGACAAAAACCAAGTTAAAAACTAAGTTTGGCAATAGTTACATAATGTTTGGTTAGAAGGAAGTGTAATTTCAAGTCATATTTCTATCTTGTTCCCAAGTTACACACACACACAAACACACACAGTTATTTACTCCAGGGGCTAGTTTACAAACAGGAATATGACTGTTCAAAATATTTCACTGTAGCTGCCACTTTTGCTGACTTACTAGTGACAGAATCAGTAGCCAGTTCAATGTACATGGATAATGAGAGAAACCTAAGGATACTGTCAAAATGAGAAAACACCATTCCATTTAAGAAATGAAATATGTGGTTGGGAATGTAAATACGTGGTTGGGAATGTAGCTCAGCAGCACAGTATCTGCCTGGCAAGCACCAGGCCCTGAGTTCAACTCCCATTAACAAACAAACAAAACTCATGCGTACGAATTTCGTTTTCCCAAAAGCAACAATCAACAATTGTGTAGTACCAGCAAAGGAAAAATAATTTAGCTTATTTTCTACAAGAGAATCTCCAAATAAAATTGCCATCTCTTATTTTCAAGAAAAGGTGGGGCTGGGGATTTAGCTCAGCGGCATAAGCGCCTGCCTTGAGAGCGGGCAGTCGTGAGTTCGATCCCCGGTACCGATAAAAAGGAAAAAGACAAAAAAAAAAAAAAAGAAAAGAAAAGGTAAGAAAAAAAGGTATAAATGACGGCAGTTCAAGCTACCCAGAAATCTGAAAGCTGAAGACATTTTTCAAAAGTGTCATACTTCATTTGAAATTTGAGGAAAATATATTCACAGATATCTCAATGCCTAGTAAATCAGAATAAATAAAAAATCTTGGGGCTGGGGATTTAGCTCAGCGGCATAAGCGCCTGCCTTGCAAGCAGGCAGTCATGAGTTCGATCCCTGGTACCGATAAAAACGAAAAAAAAGACAAAAAAGAAAATGAAAAAAAAATAAAAATAAAAAATCTTATTATCAAACTCATGTCTCTTTCTTAAGTATTTACAACTTTGATTAAAATAGAACAATGAATTTTGAAATCAAACAACGGTATTCAGAATTCACACAGAATATCAAAGTAATCATAATAAGGACACACAGGGCTGAGATATAGCTCAGTGGCAGAAGGTCCTGTCTGGCAAGCACAAGATCGTGAGTTCAATTCCCACTACCCAAAACAAGACAAAAATAAAGATACAAAAAAGGCACCAAGAATAATAAGTTCAATACACTACAGCACTATACCAAATAGGAAGCTTTCAGTGCTAGTAATGACCTATTTTTTAATGAGATACATTACCTGTGATGCTTGAACTATGATTGGCACTCCTAAAACCCGTTGGCCAGTTAATCCTATTGCTAGAGGCACTGAACTAACATCAACGAACTCCACATAAGCAATTCCTTTTGAACGTCTGGAATTTCTATCAGAAATCATCCTTACATCTCGAACCTAAAAACAAAACAGTTAAGAGAGCTGTTTGTGCAACAATTCATTGTAAAGCATATAAATTAGCTATTTCCAAACTGACACAGTATATATACATCACTGATATAACAAAGTTTATATCGTAGATCATTTCGACATATTAAAATTTTTTTCTCAGTTCTGGGAGTTAAATCCCCAAAGCCTCATATATGCTAGTAAGCGTGGACTCTACGAATTAGGTACATACTCAGCTTCCTCTTTTTATTTTTTTGCCATCCTAGGGATTGAACCCAAGAACACCATCACTGAGCTCAGTCCCAGTCATTTTGTTGAGACAGGATTCTCAGTAAGTTTCTAAAGTGGCCTGCAACAATCCTCTCTTTTCTCTGCCTCCCAAGTAGCTGGAACTATAAGAAGCACACCACTGCACCCAGGGTCTTGGCACATACTATGTATGCACTCCATTGTGATACATTCCAGCCCCTATTTATATCTTCTGATAAAAAAGTTGGCTACACTGAGAAATTCCTAAGTTCCAGATATGGAAAAGAGAACTAAATAGAAAACAGAAACGGGGTCAGGGATATAGCTCAGTGGCACAAGCACTTGCCTGGCAAGTACAATGTCAAGAGTTTGATTCCCCCATACCAAAAAGAAAACAGAAATGTTAGCATACAACAAATTCTACTACTACAAAAAAATTTTGATCTATGTATGCTGGTACATGCCTGTAATACCAGCACTCGATAATCTTTGCAAGTTGAAAGTGGGCATAAAGTCAGCCTGAACTGCATAGTGAAAACCTGTTTCAAAAAGACCCCTACCACCAAGACAAGACCTTCATATGTAGTCCATGCTGGACTCAAATTTACAATTCTCCTGTTTTAGCCTGAGTATTACAGTAATAGGCATGTGCTAATACACTCACACTATTCCTAAATCTAATAGAAATTTTTCTATTTAGATGCTATTTAGATGCATTTTCCTTTTTATCCACTGTAACATTTCTTAAAGCACTGCAATTCCCAACTATGCAATCTCAAAAAATAATATCTTACCTTGCCTACTGTAGAGAAAAACTCTTCCAAATCTCTTGGTCGAATTCTTGCTGCCAGCTGCATGCAGAAAACTGTCCTTGCATCTCTTTCCTCTGGAGTTAGATTATCAATAGGTTCCCTGACAGGAATAAAGAACACACAATCAACTTTTGTTTCTTAGTATCATTTTTGGGGCAATACTGGTGATTAACAACATGGGCACTTTCTACTGAGCTATATCCCTAGCAGTTTTTTTTGAGGTAAGATCTCATTATATTAGCAAGCCTAACACTTTTTATATATTGTATTTTGAGATAATATCAATAACTTAACATGCAATACTCAAAAAAACAATTTCTTTGCCTTAGCCTTCTACTGGAATTATAGGCAAGCGCCATCATGCCTAGTTTACAACTTACTGTGTTAAATTAACTTTTTTGGTTTTTTTTTTTTTTTGGGTACCCGGGATCAAACTCATGACCTTGCATTGCCAGGCAGGCACCTACACCACTAAGCTAAATCCCCAGCCCTTAAATTAACCTCTTTATAGTATATTTTCATTAAATAGAATAAACTAGTTGGTCACATTTTCCAGGTCGATTTTCATTAAGTTATTTATATATTATTATCCACAGAACAATGGGACACACAATTCCCTCTAAAGAATGATAGCTACTGACAAAATGTTCCTGCTAAACACATCTTGCGTGGTAATAAAAAAAACAATTTATTGGACTTACAATCTCCAAAGTGACAATATATCTGTGATACATAAGAACTGTTTAAGAACCTGACCGTTAAATATCAACCACACAAAATATCCCATAACTAATCACAAATTCTACATGTGCACAATATGTGTAAAGGATTTCTCAAGCACTTCATAAAATCATGTCAAAGTTTAAAATCATAAAAAGTAAAAATCACAAAATATGAAAACCACATAATCCTCAGAATGTAGTTTATCGTATAAAAGAGCTACGAATACAGAAAAGTAACCTTTTATTTCCCCAGGATTGGAGAATGAATCCAAGGTGGTTAATATATGCTTACCCAAGCACTTTATAACTGAACTAAGTTTGATAACAAGCCCCCCCCCCTTTTTTTTTAACTTTTTTTGGTGTGGTTTTGGGGATTGGATCCAAGGCCAGCTCCTGGTGCTACATTTCCAGTCCTTTTCTATTGTTTTGAGTCAGAGCTCAGAAAAATCACTAGGTGCCCAAACTAACCTTGAACTTGCAATCCCTTCTGCTTGCAATCTCCCAGAGTACTGGGATAACAGGTGTGCACCACCACACCCAACTCAAGAGTAACTACCACTTCTGAAATGAAATACTTTTCTACAGAAACAAAAGATATAAAATTTGATTGTTAAAAACCACTGCCCTACCGGATTATTCTTTTTTTTTTTTTTTTTTGGCCTTTTCCCCTTTTATCAGTACCGGGGATCGAACTCACAACTGCCTGCTTGCAAGGCAGGCGCTTATGCCGCTGAGCTAAAAATCCCCAGACCCCATTTTTTAAAAAAATTTCATTTGTTAATTCAGAGGTAAATGAGTCTCTCTAAACTTATCAAAGGGCAAATTTTAAAAATGTCATTTAATACAGCATTAATATCTCAGCATCTACATATTGAACCATTATTTTGCATTTTTAACTACACATTAAAGCCACTGAAAATTCATAAATTGATAGTGATTTTTTTTGTTTTTTTGAGACAGAGTCTCACTATGTAGTCCAGGCTGATCTTGAACTCATATAATCCAGACTGGCATGAAAGGCATTCACCATGCTCAACTCCAAATTACTTTCCTTAATTAAAATTAGCCTTTTTTTCTTTCTCCTTTGTGTACAACAACATCTACAAGCTTAAAAGAAAAAAAGTAGGACCAACAGCTACCTCACAGGGCTCTTGTCTTTTCTGAATGGGCTTTTGCTTCGAGAACGTCGTCTGCTGCAAAGTTAAAAAGTTTCAGAAGTTATCCAAACAAATATATCACATTAGATCCTTGAAAAACAATTTAAACAATTCAGAAGTATGTTTTAAAAACCTTAATTTGATGCTATGAGGCAACCCAATCTTTCCTCGGATGGCACTGTTAAATTTTGGTCCGGAGCTAAAAAGGAAACACAAAATTACACTAGTTACAGGTTTAGGGTCTTGCTAAGATCGCGTTCATGCGCTCTCCAGCAAGTTTAACACTGTTTAGGCTGCTTGTTTTCCACCTCATTTATGAAGAGGAAACAAAAAGACTTAAAAAAATAAAAAGTCTCAACTCTATTCCAGGAATGCTCTATTTATATCCATCCTGGACCACTGAGAGGTGCCAAGACCAAAGGATACAGCCTCAAAATTTTTAAATTTTTTGAAAATACTAATACCCATTTTCAAAACCCCGTAATTTTTAAAAATTACTAATTTGTACATATATTCCAGAAACTTTAAAAAGCATACACATAAAATGTAAAAATAAGTCAAATTCCCTCACACCAACCATAACTTGTTAAAGCACTTTTGGTGTGCTGCACAGCCTTCTATCAATATATGCATATATAAAATGTACACTTACAATACACATAAGTCTGTTTGAGGTGCTTTTAAAAAAGAGAAATGGCTTTTTTCAGACAAGTTCTCACTATGTAGTTCAGGCTGGCTTTGAACTCACAGCAATCCTCCCAAGTGCTGGGATTACAGTATGTGTCCCCCACAACCAGCAAAAGGAGTAATTTTATACAGTCATGCCATGGTCACTGTAATTCTTAGCATGACAGGACACATAGTGCACCACAATTTGATTTTTTTTTGTAATGGGACTAACTCCTCAGAATAAAAACTGAGGATTTTTCTTAGTTAAAACTACGTTTTCAAACACCATAAAGGCAACTTTTGTAACACCAATAGTTTTTGTCCTTTTTAAAGACCAAACTTAAAGACACCAGTAAATATACCTATCCCTTAGTGCTCATCCTCCTTTTCTATTCCAGAAGGGTAGCAAAATGAAATGAGTCTGTGACCCATAGTTTAATTAGTTTTCATGGAAACTATCCCTCTTATCACCACATTCAGTCAGTTCCAAATAAAATTACTTTATATTCAAGTGGGTTCCCCTTCCAACTCAGGCTAACAGTAAAATATATTTTATATACATATATATATTCACCAAATAAAAGTTCAAGTAAAAAGTGTAAGCTATTTTCTTTCCCTTAATAATACAACCCTATTATAACCTCTACACTTAAAAATCGCTTGAAATCCACACAAATACAAAATCATCTTTATGTAAATTCAGACCAGGACTAGAGACAAAATACCAATCCTCAACAGAAATTATAATAATCTGATTTTTGATGGTATCTTCTCCCTTCCATCAGTTTATTCTGGTAAAGTAACATAATCCCACTTTAAAAGTGTGGTACTCATCTTGATGAATTGAACAAAAACAAGTTTTAAATACAGTATTCAAAATCAAAACCAAACTATGGGCCAATTTTCATATAAAAATATATGAAATAAATAGATAAAAAGGAATCTAGAAAATATTTTTTTTGTTTTTTAAAGTTTTTTGTGATGGACTTGCTATGTAGTCCAGGCTGGCGTTGAACTATTTAGTAGCCCAGGCTCAAAGTCACAGCATTCTGTCTGATTCAGTTAAAATTACATACAGCTATGCACCACCACTGTTTATTTTAAAGATGGTCAGACTCAGAATTCAATGTATCACTAAACAACAAATGATTTCGACTAACACCAAACATTTTTTGAATATCAAGTACTGAGTGCTTTATTTACATTTTCTAACCATTACTCATTTTGAGCTTATGTGTAAGTTACCACTTTGTTAAGAGAAAACAAAAGATAGGAGGACTAAGTGCCTTGCAAGGAGTACAAAGCTCTGATTCAGGCCTGTCTTTGCAGTGCCGGGAACTGAACCGAGGGCCTTGAACATACTAGGCAAGTGCCCTATCACTAAGCTATATCCCCAGCTTCAAATCTGTCTTTGAAGACAAGGTCTCACTAAATTCCCCAGGCTTGGCTGAAACTTCAGGACCTCCTGTCTCAGCTTTCCAGAGTACTGGGATTACAAGCATGTAACACCACACCCAACCAACAGCGTGCTTATTAAGAGAAGACAGTATCACACCATTGTGATTTTGTCTTTGTGAGGAGACAGAGTCTTGTTATGCAGTTCAGGTTAGCCACGGGCTCATTTTGTAGCCCAGGGCGGTCTCAAAATTGCAAGGGATTCTCCTGCCTCAGCCTCTCAAATGCTGGGATTACAGGAGTACGCCACCATGGCTGGCTCATCATTATTTTAATCTTTGCTTAAAATTGTTAGTAGTTTGCTTTCCAAAACTTCTACTATAGTTGAGTATTCATGGACATAATAAACATTTTTAACTTGACTAACTACATCCAAACTTCTGTAGTGATAAAACTTTCAAAGCACTTTTAGAGTATCTTTTGTCTGCATTTTTTGTATGTGTGTTTGAGACAGGTTCCCCCTATGTTATGCAAGCTGGCCTCAAACTCAGTGATCCTCTTGCCCCAAACTCCAGACTGCTGGGATTACAGGCATGTGCCACCATAAATCAAGAATATTCTACTAGTATTAAAGAATCTTAAATACAAATTACATGTGGTAAGTCCAAAACAAAGATCTTTATCAAGGCTACACAACAAATTTCACGTGTTTTCATCTGAAAATAGCTATACAGCCAGTATTTATTTGTTACGTATTTGTAATGTACCCTATTCCCCTAAATTTTAAAACTTTTTAAAAATATAATACTTCACACACCTTTATACTTTTTCAAGCATTCTAATGGTTTAGTCTAATTAGAGCTGGCATGCAATTAAAAAATTAAGCCGAGTTAACAAAGTATATCTTACTTATGACAAATCTTATTTGTCCAATTTTTTTAAATTCATTAATCTTTAATGTCAATACATTTATTTAATGTTTACTCTTCCTCAAAGTGGTTTTGGCTGATTTTTAATCAAACATCTACAATATTTCACAATTCAAATCCTTCAAACTAAATTGCTATCTGAATTGGCCAGAAAATATTCCTCTAGTCACAATCGTAACTATAGTTACATACTAGGGACTTCTGTAGCGGCCTCGGAATCTTCGATCTCGACTTCTTGAGCGGCTCCGTCTCCTTTCTTTGCTTCTGCTTCGCTTCCGTTCACGGCTTTTGCTCTTTTTCCTTTCTCTATCTCTACTACGCTTTCTTTCCTTACTTTTACTTCTCTTTCGTTCATGACTTCGACTTCTGCTCTTGCTTTTCTTCCTCCTGAGAAAATAAAAATAACCATTATCTTACTGATTAAAAAATCCATTAAAAATACTAAAACATACTTCCTTTTATGGTCAAATTTTTAACTATTTTGTAAGCTTATTTTCCTCTTTTTACTATCATAAAATGATACATAAGTACACTAAGGAAAAATAATTTCTAGTATGGTAACAACACTCTTCTATTGTCACACATGACTGAAATCAGTCAAGGAATTATTAGAGAGAAACCACAGAATTGAAAGGATCTTCTGAGTCAATTACAGCTTTGACCAAAAAAACAGGACTTGTTGGCAGAATAATTCAAAATCTAAACTTTTAAATAGTTTAACTGTAACAGGTCAACAAGTATTCTAATCCACAAGTTATAACAAAATGAAAGTTACAATGGTATATGCTCACATTAAAGTACCAGCACTGGTTCATGTCCAAATTTTCATTAAACACACGGATTTATCGTAAGTCAATTTTGGTACAATTACAGGAGCATTTTATACCTTCAAAGAATCATATAGACATCAACATTTGGTTTCCACTGGCAAAATTACAAGTACTGACCAAAAAAAAAAAAAAAGCCCCACTACGAATTAACACATTCTAACACAATATTTTTGGGGTGTGGGGGCTACTGGGGCTTAGAAACTCACAACCCTGTGCCTGCCATTCAGGTGTCAAGCTACTAAGCTATATCCCCAGCCCTTTGATACGAGATTTTCTTTTTTTTTTTTGGTACTGGGGATTGAACTCATGACTTTGTGCTTGACAGGCAAGCACTTAAACCACTGAGCTACACCTTTCAGCTAACACTAGATTTTTATGTAATTTTTTAAAAGCAGTACTGGAGATTAAACACACAGATTTGGGCCCGCAGGGCAAAGTATCACTGCGCTACATCCACACATCCTCTGTCATCTTTTCCTTTTTTGACAGATTCTCACTATGTAGAATCCTCAGCCTTGAACTCCGTATGTTCAAGGTTAAGCCTCCAGGTACTAGAACTAGATATGAGACACAAAGTGTAGCTCTCAACCCTTATAGAGAAAAGTTTTGCTAAGTTGCCTAGGCTGGCACCCTGTGATCTTCCTGCCTCCCAGGTGGCTAGCGTTTTATTAGTTTTGTGCCACTGAAACACCATTAATATTATAATAAACACACTAGAAAACGGAGTTCATTTTTAAGCCAGTTTATACAAGCCTGTAGGATGCAATCAAAAAAAGATCAACTTGACCTTTATAAAATCACAAACTCTGAAAGGTAAAATAGTCAGTCAGTAGTATCTTCTTGTTCATTTCTGAATTTTTCACATTTGACCCACTCAATTCATAATTAAATCCAAAATGTATACTTTGTAATCACCCAAAATAAGAGGTGCCTTCAGATATTTCAATGAAAACTGAAATACATTTCAAAACAAACTTATTTCACTAAAATGTCAATCTGTAGTATAAAGATTGAACATTTTATTTTGACAATTCTACATCTTCTGGAAAATAATGGTTTTAGTACTTAACAAAATGAAGTTAGCATAAGGAGCTATCAAGATTTGCCTCAGAGAACCTGTAAGCAGGTTACCTTAGAGTGCATTAAAAACAGAAAAATGAAGACACCCACCTTCTGGAATCTTGAAACCCACACTCCAATCACAAGGAGATGTAGAGCTTTCCAAGGAGGCAGAAACTTTGTCTAAAATTTCAAGATAATCCACCTGACTATCAGAAATGTATATGCTAAGTAGCACATGACAGACAATTAGGCTACACTCAAGTCAAACCAAAGCCCAAATAGGCAGCAGGTAACATTGTCTTTGTTGTCTCAAAAACTTGACACTAGCTCTTAAGACTAAGAAACTGTTG
This sequence comes from Cavia porcellus, assembly GCF_034190915.1. Lineage (NCBI taxonomy): Eukaryota > Metazoa > Chordata > Mammalia > Rodentia > Caviidae > Cavia > Cavia porcellus. The sequence continues at coordinate 25,632,079 of NW_026947488.1, read as the reverse complement.
TGGTATGGCTAAAACCAAAAGTTCTAAACATAACATAATCCGTTCAAGCTAAAGTTAGTAAGTTAAAAAACAATCCCATCTACCATAAAAAAGGACAAAAGTTTTAAAGATGACCTGAACCAGAGAGGTAGCCGACATACTTTACCTCTCACAGGCCCCAAACTTTACTCTGCCAAAAGAAGATTTCAAAGACCAGACAGAGTTTAAAGTATTCCTAGGACTTTTGTTACAGTCCTCACCCACATCTGAAGGCAACCCCAAACAGGTAAAAAGACAACACAGGATGACATTCAGAGAAAACAATCTTCTGCATAAATAGCCAAAAGAAAAATTTAAAGGTACTAGAAATGAGCATACTTCTGTAATAAATCCCAGCTTCAGAAAACATTAAAGAATGTTATCAAAACCCATACTAATAGTCAAATCCTGTTACAACTTAAATAGGACTTTCCAAAGTCTCTAGTGGCAGTGGAATTTTGTACTGAACATCATTGAAGTAAATGGTCCACTGGGCTGGGCCTTTGGACTTTTTGGTTATATGGCCTCTGTTGTAAAGGTGTTTGCTATAACTGGATTTGACCTCTTCCATGTAAGAAGATCTAAATTTTAAATGCAAAGTGTTCTGGAAAATAAGAAAAAAATAGAAAAGTCATTTATTCCAAAATCTATAGATAATCCACACCACAGCAGCTAATATATTTCAACTGTGTCATTTCATTAGCCTTGTAGTTCTTTAAAGAGCTTAACCAAATAAATTGTAGTTTAAGACTTTGCAAAATTGGTTATAATAACAAATGTTCCCTTGAGGGCAACCTTAAGTACGTAAGGTACTTAAAGCATACTTTAAGGTCTTGACAACCTCTGGGTTATAACTCTTCATAAAATAGGCTAATTGATAACTTGTACGTGCTATATTATACTATTTTTTTACTGCAGGCATACAATGACATGTATGTGTAGAGGCTCACAATTATTTTAAAAGAAAACAGTCAGTGCTTTTTTGGAATACACATTTTCTTAGTATCTTATAAACTATTTCAACAATTAATAGCTTTTAAAACCACTGAAATTTTAGAATTTAAAAAAAAAGCACAAATGGCAGCTCCTTTGAGATAGTTTACCCTGAATGCCAAAGCAAAGGTAAAACATCTTGTTTCTTCTATCCCTCAATATCAAAATTTTCATCTACCTAGTATTTGAATTAATTTGAATAAGCTCCTTTAGAAAAACTCCTGACTGAACAAGGGAACCATTTAATCAGCTAGAATGAGTCTGACAATGTGCAATGAGTCTTGTACATTTTAAGATTACTAGATCAGAGTGCTTAGAAAGGCTCTTTCCTTATACAATTATAGAGCCAATTAAGTTTTCTATTATTTTATTTATTCCTATGGGACTCCTTTATATTAAAAAAGCCTCTAAACATCATTTCTAGAGAGCCTGATGTTCAATTACCTTATAAAAGCTTGATGGCCTTAATGAGTTTACAAGAAAGATAAAAGCAAATATAAACAGGAGATGATAGTAGCAAGGGGTGATGACACTGGAGAACAGTAAAGGTTTGTACCCCAAACCTTTCAATACTGTGAAACGACTTAGTCATTAGGCCAGACATATGCACTGCCTACTTTTTGACAATTTATTATATAGATATCTCTTCCTGGGTTATCTGATTAGATGACTAAAAAATAGAAACATTACAAAACATTATGTCAACAAGACTAAAACCAGACATAAGCCTGCAGTAATTTGATTACTTCTCTAACCACAACTACCAATACTAAACATAATACTCATATCTACGTTTCATTAGCAAGGAAATAGAAATGACACGCATTTAAGCTTGTACCAGAAAAAAATTTTTCCACAAGTTATATCATTTATTGTGCTTTAATACATTTTAAGGGTCTTATAAAAATACAAAGCTTCAACAAACCCTATATACTACAAATATAACCATTTTACTTATCCACAAAATTTTATCAAACTACCTACTGAATCTGTTGAGGATTGAGGTAGTTATTGTGAAGCACTATGAGGTCTTTGGAAAAGCCAAAAAAGTGCCATTTTATCACTTGTGATTATATGAGGTCATAAATATGATCCAGTATTTTAATAATATCAACATAGGTTAATAAAACAGCTTAATACTTATAATATGACCAAGCTGAAAAGAACTTAAATAGGTTCCTGGAATTTTTTTTTTTTAATATTGAGACAGTGTCTCACTGTATAGTACAGGTTGGCTGTGAACTCACTTATGTATCCTAGGCTAGCCTTCAATTCACTCTGATCTTCCTGCCTGTTTCCTGAGTGCTAGAATTACAGGTGTACACCACCACGCTTAGCAGGTTCCAGTCTTATGAACTGCTACATAGTTTTCTGTGCACTGTATCCTATACCAGTATGTAGCACAAAGTTCCTGAGTCATTCATCTAATCCAAATTCCATATTTATAATTTGAGTCACATTAAGTACTTAAGTACACTATCTTATTATGATCAAAACAGCTTTTCAGAACTAAGGAGCAAAAATTCCTTTTAGTGATTTAGGACCAATAATACTTTCCATGGCTATTATCTTCTCTAATATAACTCTTCACCCTTTCAAATTCAATGGAATAAGATAGTTGCATTGACAGCATCAACAAATGTTATGAGAAAGGTAACAAATTTAAAGCAAAACACAAATTCTAGTTTAAGAAGTCATTTTCTCTTGTTTGAGACACAGTATGGCTATGTTGAGCAGGCTGGCTTCCAATCAACTCACAATCTTCCTGTCTTAGCCACCCAAGTAGCTGGAGGATTTGGGCTACTATGGCTGGCTTAATACAGAACTCTGAACCAGATTATCATGATGGACCTTAAGTGGAACATGTCCAGAAGATCCCTGAAATCTGGGAGGGAAAAGTCCATAGTTTCACATTCTCAAGGAGTTTCTTGTCCCAAAAAGATAAAAGAACAAATATTCTTAGAGACAGATAAAAGCTTCAGAAGGAAACCTTATTAAGATGATGTAGCCACAGGAACACAACTTCAAATTTCAAACACAAAGCTCACCGTAACTCCCTCCCACCCTGTTCCTTTTTAAAACTTACTTTTTGCTACGTTCTTCATGGCCGTTAGCACTGCTCAACTTGTTCTCATCCTAAGCAGGGTTGATAGAAGAACATCATGAGGACGAAGTGGTAACATTTCATTTCAAGTTGTCAAAGGGTAAAGGGAATAGGAATAAGAAAATACAAAACAATTTAAAAACTAATTACTTTTAAAGTTTAATATGGAAAGCTATAAAAAAATTTAGATGGTATGTGTTTAACCACTTTGTTGTTTACAATTATGTCATCAAGATACAAAAATAAAAATGTCCACATTAACACATTAAATTTTACTTTCTTACACAGCTTATATATTAAGTTATCCAGATTTACAATGCTGAAGTCGTTAAATATAATTTCCATAAAACATGAAGTCCTGTTTCGACTTTTATTCCGTGTGCTATGGTCCCTTTTGTCAGTACCACGGCTCTATTTCTGCCTAAGCCCCAAGTGGCCATGCTAGCAGCCAGCCACTATCGATTTCCTGTGACCGATGCCATTCCTGAGATCTTCGCCCATTTCCGTTGGAGGGTTGGGACTGTAAGAGCTTGATGCCACCTCTGTCACACATCTCGCCCTGAAGCAAACAGGGATTCACACTGCTTTAGTAATGTTGACTCCCAAGAACCCAGAAAGTCAATTAATAATCCACCAGTCCAACCTACACATTTCTTACTTCCATACCTGTTCACATGGAATTACATCCATGTTAAACTAAGACACAAGAATTTTAACATTTTTAAACAGAAAGCTCTTCAAGAATCTATGCATTACAAAACTATACATTAAAGATATCAGAAAGAATCCAAAGGGTACCACATGGCCGTGCTACATACTCCAAAACAAATGTATTGTTTTTTAAAAGGTTTAGTGCAATGTTTAAAGTTTGATCACATCAGCTATAGGAGCATAAGTGCTAACTTACAAAGCTTACAGTTTGTGACACCAGTGATAATGCATGCATACTGCTATTTTCACCACCAACTGGTGAAAAGAATGAAGTGAATTTACTTTAACTGTGATACTGAAATGGGTCATACTGTATTAGGCAAAATAATCCCTTTGTAGTTTTTAGTGTGAAATACAATGGCAGGGCCTAATTAAAAACAAAACAATATGGAGAACAGTAAAACAGTCATCAAGTGACTAAGCTGTGATACTGCCTCTTTTGTTTTTTGTTTTTTTCTATTCAGGGATCCAAGAATTTTAGTAATTATTAATTTAAGATTTACTATCACCAGTCCTTCATATATGTGTAAATTTTTAAATCTCACCCACTTCTTAAAAGACTTGTTGAAAGATTTACTTGCCATAGACTGGTTACACTTTGTTATTCTTGGACCCCTGCTGTTTTCCCAAACCACTACCATTCACCTTTTTGCTATACCAAACTGGAGCTGGTAATTCTTAGTTGAGTCATTTTACCTAGGGGACCACGGTACAGCGATAAGTCACTCAATTACTACCTTATGATTGACAGTTCACACTGGAATCAAAGGTGAATTCATGGGAGTAGAGGTGAGATATCGTTAGGCAAGTCTACAAAGAGAGATAGATGGGCATTTATTCATCACGCTGAAGTGAAACTACTGCACAATATTATTACATCAATAGCATATATTTACTTTTGTAAGTTACACGTAATGCATCTCTGATAAGATAAATCAAGAGGACTCCAGGGAGGTTAGTTTACATTTCAGCAGTAGTTTCGTGAATAATGCTAAATTAAGAAATATATAAACCTCACCGACATGTTTTCTCACCTTCTTATAAGGAGCCTCAAGCATTGCTTCAATATCAATATCGTCTGCCATTTTCTCTAAACACCTAAAAACAAGACAATCTAGTGAGTAAACATTTTTCAATTTTTTTTTTTGAGTTAAGGTCTTCCACACAATTCAAACTGGCCTTGAACTCACTACGTAGCCTAGATTAGCCTCGAACTCACAGCAATTATCCTGCCCCAGTCTCCCCAGTGCTAGGATCAGAGACGTGCGTCACCACGCCCGACTCGAGTTTTCAATTTTTATCTTTGATCATTTTCTTTCCTAACCGACACATTCCACAAATATTTAAAAACCCCTAAAATGACACAAGTGGTCCAAGATACTTTACTGGGGTTTGCGTAAGTAAATATAAAACGTCTCTTGCCCCAGAACATGGGAAAAACATAAAAGTCCAAATTTTAAGTCTATAAAGAACCACAAAACCAAACCGCAGAACCTCGGGCCACAGCACCACTTTCCGCACAAAACCTGTGCTGCCATTTTAGGGGCAAAAGGAAACTCCCTCGCGTTGGGAGGGGCTGTGTGCCAAGGCATCGCTCGGCTGGCGCCATGTTGGGAAGCGGCGGCAGGCGAAGGCCTCGAAGGGTCAGGTCGCCATCTGCCAAAGCCTCCCTGGGGTCTTTGCCACCCCAAGAAACCCTCCTCTTACCACCAGGAAAAGGGTGCGGCTGCCAAAATTGGGCCGACTTCCCAAGAACTACCACACACGTCACTAAAAACCAACAGCAGCGTTCCTCAGGACGGAACACCATACTTTAAAATCCTACAATACGCGGAACCACGATGGCACCTTACCTGTGCGGGCTTTCGGACGCCTGTAGTGCTCGTATTCGTAAAGTCGGCTGCCGCTATTGCTACTAAGCCCTAGGCCCAGGCCGCGGTACCGCCTGGCCCTATTAATAAGGGCTCCGAAGGCGGATACGCCTAAGTAAATCTAAAAGAAACAATGGAATTAGAGGAGCCCGCGCAGAAAAGCAGGACAGAGGCTTCGGCAGCTGAGGATCCACCCCTGCGACAGCGTCAGCAAGCTCCCTGAAATGGCGGCGGCTGCTTCCTCGTACTCACATTCACCAACACACTTACACACAAACACACGGGGTCTCCTAGAGCCTACAGCACGGACTCTCGCGAGAAATTACCCTGCGTTCCAGACCGAAGAACATCAAATATCGCGAGATCTAGCTATTGCCCCAGCGACTGCCTCCCAATCTCGCGCAATGATTGCGCCACAGACGTTCCCATCCCCCTTTCCAAGGCGCCTTGGACTTGTGGCCAGACGGAGTCCAAATCTCGCGAGAACCCACAACTTTCCAGGGTGAAGACTATTGGTGCGCTATCCGTCAATCTTTTAAAGAGCTCCTAGCTGAGTGGACCTCCGCGTTCTTCCTCTGTTCGTGGCGCCTTCTCGCAGCCATGTGAAGGTTTACCGCTCATAGCCGACCGCCCCCCCTTTTCCGGCCTTCCACCCAGGTGGCTGTCAAGGTCGCCATAAAGCAATCTAGTCCATATGGCGATGGGATAAAGCCATCATTGACTTATGGCGGTTTTCCGTCGAGGGTGAAGACAAAGAGAAAATCATGTAAGAGACAAAACGAGAAGAGAGGGATTGGGGACAAAATAAAAAATATTACACTGCCATTTAGTGCCCGGACTAGGCGAGACCTTGACTGTCGAGCTTCGAAAAATCATTGGAAACACTGGAGAAAGTCGTAGAGGGGAAAAAAATAAAATTCAGCTTTTCTCAGCAGTAGATTACTTTTGTACCCCCTGAATTTAGCCTGGCCTCGTGTGGAGTTTGCTATTGTTTCCTCAAAAAAGTCCCCCATTGGGCCGGTGATGTATTCCAGTGGCACAGCACTTGTCTGACAATCGCAAGCTCGTGAATTCAATTCCCGGTACAAAAAAAGCTCCTGATTATTTTAAATTTATCTCCTAACTCCTGAAGACAGAGGCCCTGATATCCAAACATTAATTTGTCACTTGTTTTTTGGCTAATACTGTGACGGGAAGCAGAGAGGTCATTGACTGTAGGTGTCTTCCTCCCAAATAAAAATGTCTTAAAAAATACTAACGCTTTCAAACAAAAATGTTAGGGAATCTATCACAGCTTGATGATGGAGCATAAAAAGATTGAGACATGGTGCAAATGCTCCAACACTGACTTTGGACAAGTAAATTAATCTCTCAGAGCCTCTCCTCATTTCCCACCATTTCCTTTTCAGTTCCTGCATGAGGCCTAGGTCAATTGTCAGCACTGGAAAAAAAAAATTGAAAAAAAAATTATAGTATTATTAAACAATTACTTCTAGGAAATACAGATGTTGAGAAACTAGCCGGGCATGGTGGCACATGCGCTGTGGAGGTTGAGAGGCAAGAGGATCACTACAAGTTTGAAGCCAGCCTGGGCTACGTAGTGCAAAGCCAGCCTGAACTACATAGTGAAATCTTGTCTCAAAAAACAAAAATAGAGAAGCCAGGCAAAGTGGCACACCCCAGCATTTGGGAGACTGAGGAAGTAGGACTGCTGTGAGTTTTGAGGCCAGCTTGGGTACATAAGCAAGTTCAAGGGTACTTAACTGCACAGTGAGATCTATCTCAAAAATAAATAAAATCTAAAATAAAAAATAGGTGTGGTGACACACACCTGTAGTACCAGCACTGTGAGGCTGAGGCAGGCAGATAGCTATGAATTTTAAGCCAGCCTGGGCTACAAAGTGAGCTCAGGGCCAGTCTGATAGACCCTATCTCAAAAATAATTAACTAAAAAGAAACTGTCTAAACCAGATATCCTCAGGTTCAGTAGACTAAAAGCAAGAGGATTTTAGTGACGCATGCCTGTAATCCCAGCACTTGGGAGGCTGAAGCAGAAAGATTGCTGTGAGTTCAAGGCTAACCTGGACTAGGTAAACAAATTCAAGGCCATCCCAAACTGTCTCATGCCTGTCTTAAAAAACCCTTTTTTTTTTTTTTTTTTTGAGACAGGAAGTCTTATGAAGTTCAGGCTGACCTTGAGCTCACTTTGTAGCCCAGGTTGGTCTCCAACTGGCAAAGTCCTCCTGCCTCAGCCTCCCAAATGCTGAGATTACAGGCATGAGCCACCACGCCTGGCTTCAAAAACACTTTTTTTTTTTTGGTCTTTTTTGAGGCAGGGTCTTGCTATGCAGTTCAGGCTGGCCTTGAGCTCACTTTGTAGCCCAGGCTGGTCTCTGAACTCACAACAGTCCTCCCACCTCAGCCTCCCGAGGGCTGGGATTACAGGCATGAGCCACCACGCCCGGCTCGAAAAACACTTTTAACAAGGACAGAAAAAGAAAGCTTTGGCTGGGAATTTAGCTTAGTGGCATAAGCACCTGCCTGGCAAGTATGAGGCTATGAGTTTGATCTCTAGTACCAAAATAAAAACAACACACACATGCACACACACACACACAAAAGATTTAAGGGCTGGGGATTTAGCTCAGCGGCATAAGTGCCTGCCTTGCAAGCAGGCAGTCGTGAGTTCTATCCCCGGTACCGATAAAAAGGAAAAAGACAAAAAACAAACAAAAAAAAAAGAAAAAGGAAGTTTACCCAATCTACCTGCCACAGCCTCCAGACTGTGGGCATTTCAGGCATCCTCCTGCACTCCTCGTACCCAAGTTGCACTTGACCTAGACAGGTACACCATGGTGACCTTGAACTCCAAATCCTGCATTGGATCAATGCTTGCCACATAGTTCCAGACAAACTTGAAATACATAGCCGAGACTCTGCCTCAGCAAACCAATACCAAAATGGTTTCTCATTTAAAGATAGATTCAAAGATTTTGGGTTTGCGTTAATTTTTTGAAGTTAATAAATTTTTAAATTAGAAAAGAAAAAGGCAGTTTTGTTAAACTTTCCACCCAGTTCAGGGCTAATCTTAAAGAACTGACAGATAAGAGGGCTAGGGATTTAGCTCAGTGCATAAGCGCCTGCCTTGCAAGCCTGTGGACATGAGTTCGATCCCTGGTACCGGTAAAAATACAAAAAAAATAAATAAAAATAAACACGCCTGTAATCCCGGCACCCAAGAGGCTGAGGCAGGACAATCCTTTCCAGTTGGAGACCCGCCTGGGCTACAAAGTGAGTTCAAGGCCAGCCTGAACTGCATAGGGAGACCCTGACTCAAAAAGACAAAAAAAAAAAAAAGATAGAGCTGACAGATATTTCACAATAGTATTTTCCTCCCTAACTCAGTACTGAGGATTGAACCCAGGGCCTCACACATTTTAGGCACACCCTCTACCACTGAGTGACATTCTTGGACATTTCTTTTTTCTTTTTTTTTTTTTTGTCTTTTTTCCTTTTTATCGATATCGAGGATCGAAGTCACGACTGCCTGCTTGCAAGGCAGGCGCTTATGCCGCTGAGCTAAATCTCCAGCCCCATCTTGGACATTTCTTGTTTGGCTTTTTTTATTTGTTTGTTTGTTTTGTCATTTTTTGAAACAGGATCTCACTATATATTCCAGGTGGTACCCTTGAACTCATTACATATCCTAGACTGATCTTCAACTCTCAGTGATCCTCCTGCCTCAATATCCTCAGTGCTTGAATTACAGGTCTGTGCAGCCACCATTCTGTTACTTGCATGCTTAAAATTAATCTTTAATTTATATAAGAAAGTTTATTTATTTATATACCTAGGTTCTTTGTACTCAGCTACATTCTAGCCTTTATTTTTTATACTGAGACAAAGTCTCCCTAAGTTACTAAATTACCTATCCCAGGGGCTGGGGATTTAGCTCAGTGGCATAAGCGCCTGCCTTGCAAGCAGGCAGTCATGAGTTCGGTCCCCGGTACCGATAAAAAAAGGAAAAAGACAAATAAATAAATAAATAAATAACCTATCCCATACCAGAACTTTCTATCTTCTTGCCTCAGCCTCCTGAAAATCAGGGATAACAGATATAAAGGAAATGTATTTTACATCCTATTTTCTTCTAGAGTGATTGATAGCCAGTTATGGTGGCCTGTAATCTAGCACTCCGGAGACTGAGACAGGAGGGTTGCCACAAGTTTGAGGCCAATCTAACTGCATAATCAACTACTTAAAGAAAACACATCTCAAAAGAACAAAACAACAACAAAAATGTTTGAGACCACTCAGGGCTAGATAGTGAGTTTGGAACTATCAGGAACTACACTGATATATCTCAAATAACCAAAAGACTAACTAATATGGGGCATAACACCAGAGTGCTCATATATATAAAGGAACAGTGCTTAACTAACATGCACAAAGCACTAGCATCATAATTCAGAACAAACTCAAAATATTTTAATGTAATATCTTATACCTTTCCATTTAAAATCATGAATCTCAAGTCACTCTGTTCCATATTTTTAGTTAAAATATCTAATGTCGCACTCCTGTAATCCCAGCAATTGGGAGGTTGAGACAGGAGTATTGCTCCAAGTTTCAGGCCAGGCTGGGCTACAAAGTTTGATTTTTTTTAGGATTGTTGTTGGTTTTGTTTTGATTGATTAGTTCTTTTTTTTTTTTTTTTTTTTTGTCTTTTTGAGACAGGTGCTCACTGTAGAGTTCAGGCTGGCCTTGAGCTCACTTTGTAGCCTAGGCTGGTCTCGAACTCTCAGCGATCCTCCTGCCTCAACCTCCCAAGTGCTGGGATTACAGACATGAGCCACCACGCCCGGCTTGTTGATTAGTTCTTTGTTTTGCTGTATTAGGATTGAACTTCATATAGCTGGGCATGGTGGTACACACCTAGCTGTCTGCAGTCTGCAGGTCGAGGCAAGAAGATAGTTCAAGGCCAGTTTGGATTAACTAGCAAGATCATGTCTCAAATAACAGACTAAGAGCCAGGGATGTAGCTCTCTTTATAATGCATAGATATAAATATAGATATATAGTTAAGTAGTGCTTTTGGAGACATAGTCTTACTAAGTTGCGAAATTGTCCAGACTGGGCCTGAACTTGCAATCCTTCTTGTTTCAGCCTCCCAGAATGCTGGGATTACAGATATGCATCACCATTCCAGGCTTCATGCCCATTTTATAGAGATGGAATTGATTTTACCGCTTCATTGATCTTTGCCTGACTTAAGTACATAAAACTATATCAGAAAAATAAATAAAACTAAAAAAGAAACAAAGAATTGTACCATTCTGACCTACATTCCATGTGTGCTTGTTACCTAGTCAGTGTACTTACAGATTGAATTTGGCATTTGTTTCAAATACTTAGGCTGGGCATGTGGCTCAGTGGTAGCACTCTATCTAGCCTTGCATATACAAGGTCTTGGGGCTGGGATTTAGCTCAGCAGCATAGCACCTGCCCAGAAAACACGAGGTCATGAGTTCGGTTCCCAGTAAAAAAAAAAAAAAAAAAAAACATATACAAGGTTTTGAGTTTGATCCTCAGCACCAAATACTTTCCTATGTGTTGCCCAGGATGTCAAGCGCCTTCTAGTTATCTCAAAGAAATTTACATAAATTTGTGAAGCCAGATTGGAGAATAGGAGAATGATAGAACCAGTGCTTAGCAAATGATAGGCTCTGGATTCAGTCTTCTGGACCTCAAATGAGAAGGGGAACAAGGGAGGGAGGGAGAGGGAACAGGAGAGACAAGAAAAAAAAAAAAAAAAGAAAATAGAAAAAGTGGAAACAAAGATTTTTTTTCCAATTCCCTGGACGCCCCCTCAATAAAAGACAGATATGATGGCACTTTAAACAGCTAAATTAGGTAAAAATTAATAGGCTACCATCTAGGGCTTTGACCCTCAAGGAAGTAAGTGTAGAAGATAAGAGTGCATCAAAGTTGTGGCTGGAAGCACATCGGAAAAAGATTCAATGCCTAGCAAGTGCAAGGTCCTGAGTTTGATTCCTGCTACCAGAAATATGAAAAAAATTCAAAGGGGCTGGGGATTTAGCTCAGCGGCATAAGCACCTGCATTGAAAGCAGGCAGTCATGAGTTCGATCCCTGGTACCGATAAAAACAAACAAACACACAAACAAAAAGACAAAAAAAAAAAAAAAAAAAGAAAGAAAGAAAGAAAGAAAAAAATTCAAGTCACAATGGCAAGATTTACAGTTTCCTAGAGGATACATGGAAGTTTGATATTACTAGTACCACACTTTTGAGATTTCCTGTGTAGATACATGAGTATCTCATTAGTGGTGGGACATTCTTTCCCATCCACTAAGATTAAAACTACTAAAACTAAAACTGTAGATTATCAGCCAAGGTTAATGATGTGATCCGGATGCCTGTGTTACTGTATTGGATCAATTTTGGCCGTGCTGCTATACTTGTAATATTATTGGTTGATCGTAGTGTTTTTTGTTTTGTTTTGTCTTTTTCCTTTTTATGGGTACCAAGGATCAAACTCACGACTGCCTGCTTGCAAAGCAGGCACTTATGCCACTGAGCTAATCCCCAGCCCCTGATCATAGTGTTTTTTTGTTGTTGTTGTTGTTGTTCTTTGAGACACGTTTTTGCCATGTGGTTCAAACTGGCCTTGAACTCACTTTGTAGCCCAAGCAGGCCTGGAACTCACAGTGATCCTTCTGCCTTGACCTCCCAAGTGCTGGGATTATAGGCATGTACTGCTACACTTGGCTATGGTTGATTATAGTTTTAACCCATTTGTACCTCATGAATTTTTTTTATAGTACTTGAGGTTGAACTCAGGGCCTTGTGCATGGTAGGCAAGCACTCTACCACCAAGCCGCCATCTCCAGCCCCTCACCTCATGATATTTTGCTCTATAAAAATTTCTCAGAGAAGTGAGTTCATTGGCAACCCACTAGGGACCCCTCTCCTCTTTAGAAGCTATTCCTATTCCCCATCCCTATTCCCCAATAAATTTTACTACTTTTTCTTTATTGAGTTTATGGATTTATTTTAGGTACACATGATGAACACATTCATCACATAGAATTTGTACCGGTGTGTGATATATCCTGATTCCTTTTTTCACCATTCCTCTACCCTCCCTTCAATTTCTCTTCCCCTTCTTATTCACAAAAGCTTTGTTTCCATTTTTCCTTCTGTTCCCTTTTTTCTTTTTTCCTTCTTTCCTTTCCCTTTTCCAACCCTTGTTACGCTTCTCACTTAAACATTTCTTCCCATTTCCCAATACATATGACCATTTTTTTTTTTTTTGTCCTTTAGGGTTAAAAAAACAAACAGGGTTAAAACAGGGTTTTAAAAAAAAAAAAAAGAAACAGGGTTTTACTCTGCAGGTCAGGCTGACCTTGAACTCACTAATGTAGCCCATGGTGGCACATGGCTACAAAAAAAAAAAAAAAAAAAAAAAACCTCAGTAAATTATTAATCTCTAGAAAGAGGTGTTTCAGAAGTATATCTATATCCACTCACTTGAAATGGTACCATAGGCTACAATACAATAACTTTGTTGTGATTACTGTGAATCCTATTCACAAAACTCAAGGTACATTGTCCTAGCCCTGCACATTGGTGTACCCCTATAATTGTTACTCCAGGAGGCTGATGCAGGAGAATTGCAAGTTTGAGGACAGTCTGAGCAGTTTAGCAAGACTCTATCTCAAAATAAAATTTAAAAAATAAATAAATTAATTAAATTAAATAAAAAGGGCCTAGAAATGCATCTCAGCGGTAAAGTGCTTGCTCAGCATCACATGGATCTAATCCTACCACAAAAAGAAGAAAAAATCCAGACAAGACAATGTACAACTAATCTCAATATTCAGGAGGCTGAGGTGAAGGGATCAAGGCCAGCCTAAACTACATAGTGAGACCCTGTTTCAAAAGCAAAACCCTATATAATAGCATACAGCATTTGTATAGTATTTCACATTTTATAAATGATTTTCTATAGGAGCCAGGGATTTAGCTCAGCAGCATAAGTGCCTGCCTGACAAGCACAAGGTCATGAGTTCGATCCCTGGTATCAAAATAACAATAATAATAATAAAATAAAAATTTTCTTTTTTTTGTCTTTTTGAGACAGGATCTCCCTACGCAATTCAGGCTGCCCTTGAGCTCACTTTGTAAAATAACAATTTTCTATAAATTATCTCATTTATCCCTCTGAAACTATGTTTATCTACTTGAGTTCAATGACATGAATTGATCAGAGAATCTGCTTTTAAACTGGGGATGGTGGTGCATGCCTGTAATCCCAGCACTTGGAAGACTGAGGAAGGAGAATCTTAGCAAGTTCAAGGCCAGCCTGGACTACATAGAGAGTTCAGGGCCAGCCTGAGCTATGACATGAGACCCTGTCTCAAAACAAACAACCAGAATTTCATTCTAGATGACCCTGCCTGATTCATACAGGTCATCAAAGCAATTAAGATTTGTATGTGGGCTGGGGGTTTAGCTCAGTGGCATAAGCGCCTGCCTTGCAAGCATGTGGTCATGAGTTCAATCCCTGGTACCGGTAAAAAAAAAAAAAAAAAACAACTTGGGGATTTAGCTCAGCGGCATAAGCGCCTGCCTTGCAAGGAGGCAGTCGTGAGTTCCATCCCTGGTACCGATAAAAAAACGAAAAAGACAAAAAAAAAAAAAAAAAAGATTTGTATGTGTGATGCTAGAGATTTTACCTAGGGATTTAACATGTGCTGAACGACTGAACTATATCCTCAGTTCTGAGAATTATTTTTCAACATTGTTTAAGAAAGCTTTTGTCTTTGTTTTGTTTTTCGTATTTTGCTTTTTGCTTTTTTGAGACAAGGCCTCACTAAGTAGTTCAGGGTATCTTTGAACTCACTGTGTAGTGTAGGCTGACCTCAAATTTGTGGTGTTTCTTCTGCCTGAGCCTCCCAGAGTGCTGGGATTGCCAGCATGTGCAACCATGCCTGGCCTTGTTTATAAAAATTTTTTTGGTTTTATTTGTTATTTTTATTTCCTAGTGCTAGGGATAGAACCTAGAACCTCAAGCTTGCTAGGCAAGTGCTCTAGTACACCCCTAGACTATAATTAAAACTCAAAATATATGTTGAGTGCTCATATATTTTATTAATTTGATTTTGGGGGGAGATGGGAGTTTTGCTATGCAGTTCAGGCTGGGTTTAATCTCACTATGTAGTGCAAGCTGTCCTTGAACTCACAGTGATCCTCCTGCCTCAGCCTCCTGAGTGTTGTGATTATAGGCCTGTGTTACAACATTCTTGTTTTTTTTTTTTTTTTTTTTTTTTTTTTTTTTTTTTTTAAGACAAAATCTTGCTGTATAGTTCAGGCTACATAGTTTTTGCTGTATAGCTCAGGCAAACTCGCTATTATAATGCAGCCTGGCCTTGAATTAGAGGTAATCTTTCTGCCTCAGTCTTCTAGAATTACAGAATTACTGGCAGGTGGCACCATGCCCATGAGCCCCCTCCCTTTGTGTGTGTGTGTGTGTGTGTGTGTGTGTGTGTAGGTTGTGGGACAGGATCTTAAATTGCCCATACTGGGCTAGAACTTCTGGTCCTTTCTGCCTCAGCATCTCAGTGAGTTGGAATTACAAATGTGTACTACCACACCTGGCTTTATGTGCTTTACAAAATAAATTGCAGACATATATAATTTAACCCTAAACACTTAAACACTGCATAATTGTAACTTAGGTTTAATATTGTTCACTTTTTTTGTGTGTGTCTTTTGTACCAGGTCTTATTATGTAGTTCCGTCTGCCCTCAAACTCCCAGTATTCTTCCTGCCTCAGCCTCCCTGGTGCTGGGAATACAGGCATGCACCAACACACCCACTTTACAATTCTTTTTTTTCCAATTAAGTAAATTTACATATAGCAAAATTTGCTATTTATAAGTGTGCCAATAGATGAGTAATGACAAGTGCATACAAATCAGGTAATATTTTATCAACTTTATTTAATGTGAATGAATGCCAGAATCAGGAACAGGGCCAGAGAGAGTAATATATTTTTTCCCAAAATATACTGATTTGAGCAGGGGTGGTGGTGTGTACCTGCCATTCTAGCAGTAGGGAGGCTGAAGCAGGGACAGCACAAGGACTCTGAGGAAGACTGAGGCAGGAGGATTGCTTCCTGTTCAGGACCAGTCTGAATTACATAGTGAGACTGTTTCAAAACACCAAAAAGAAAGAAAGAAAAATGTGTAGGTGTGGGGTGTGTGTGTGTGTGTGTGTGTGTGTGTGTAGGGGGGCCAATTTATGAGTTTGTGTCTGGGCAAGGGGTGATGGTGATGAAGATGAAACACAAAGAGACACAGCATTAGTTTAAAATTTGGGGTCCCAAGCTGGGCTTAGTGGTTCACACCTGTAATCCCAGCCCTGGGGAGGCAGAGGCAGGAGGATCATTGCAAGTTCAAGACCAGCCTGGGCTACAAAGTGAGCCCAAATGAGCCCAAAGCCAGCCTGAGCTTCATGTTTCAAAAAGACAAAAAAAATTGGGGGTCCCACAGGCTCTTGTCTTCTTTCAACAAAAGACATGGTATAAGCAGTCAGAGTAAAACAGAATTTATCTGTCTCCCACCATCAATGGTACATATCCAACAACAGGATCTTAGCTGTATTAATTTTCCTTGCAGCATGTCAGCACTCATTCACCCCACTTTTCTCTTTTTTTTTTTTTTTTTTTTAATATAAAAGCCTACAGCACCCGGTATTCCCAGGCGGTCTCCCATCCAAGTACTAACCAGGCCCGACCCTGCTTAGCTTCTGAGATCAGACGAGATCGGGCGCGTTCAGGGTGGTATGGCCATAGAATCACCCCACTTTTCTCCCAAATGCTCACAAAAGAGGCCAGTTAGGTCTTAATCTTTGTATGGATAAACATTATGAAGAGACAAAGTACTGTTTTTTTGGGTTTTTTTTTTTGTCTTTTTCATTTTTATCGGTACCAGGGATCGAACTCGCAACTGCCTGCTTGCAAGGCAGGTGCTTATGCTGCTGAGCTAAATCCCCAGCCCGACAAAGTACTGTTTAAAAACATCTTCTAGGGCTGGGGATTTAGCTCAGTAGCATAAGCGCCTGCCTGCCTTGTGAGCAGGCAGTCATGAGTTTGATCCCTGGTACCGATAAAAAGGAAAAAGACATAAATAAATAAATAAAATAAAAACATCTTCTAAACTGAGTGTGGTGGTATATGCCTGTAATCTCAGCACACAGGAGGCTGAGCCAGGAGCATCACCACAAGTTTGAGGCCAACCTGGGCTACACAATGAGTTCAAGATCTGCCTGAATTACATAGCAAGATCTTGTCTCAAAAAACAAAACAAAATAACACCAAAATGAAAAAAAAATCTGACAGAAGCAAAAAAGAATGCAATCCAACATAGCACTAAAAACATCTAGGAATTAAGTGAATCTAGAAATGGAAAGAAAGATTCTACTGACAAAGCATCATGAGGTAGACACATCTTGACAATAGTGAGTGACAAACATAAGAAGCATCAAAATTCAAAGAAATTTTGAATGAAAGGCCTCTGATTCCATGATATGAGTGAGCCTGTATGATGAGTGGTTCAGAAAGACCCAGCATCTCTGCTGAGAGGTATTTAATGTATTTTTTATTTAACTTGGAAACTGGGAAACACGTCCTTAACAATCATTTTCTGTATAAGGTCCAGGAGATATAACTTGTCAAAAACCAGGTTGCACTAGATACAGATATGAATTTAGATATAGATCTAGATCCAGGTAATGGAGCATCAGAATGAAAAATATATAAATAATGATCATGACTTAAATGCCATGGAGTGTTGATAAGTATGTGGAAAAATTAGAACCCTTATACTTTAATGATATGAGTATATAATAAATATATAGCTTACTAGGTAGCTATACAAGGTAGCTGCTGTGGAAAACAATTTGGCATTACTATAAAAGTTAAGCAGGAGCAAGACTGGGGTTGGGGGATTTAGCTCAGCGGCATAAGTGCCTGCCTTGCAAGTGTGTGGTCGTGAGTTCGATCCCCAGTACTGACAAAAAAGAAAAAGACAAAAAAAAAAAAAAAAAAATCAGGAGCAAGATATGATGACTCATATCTGTAACTCCAGCTATTCCAGAGGGTGATGCAGGAGGATGGAAAGTTTTAGGCCACCCTGGGCAACTTAGTGAGATGCCATCTCAAAATTTAAAAAAAAAGCTGGGGAAGCCCCTCAGAGCTGGGGTTCTTGCTTAGCATGTGTGAGGTACTCGTTTCAGTCCCCAATACCACACACACGCACTTACTATATAGTATCCACAAAATTTTAAATTAATTTTATTGGTATACTTTTTATATCCATAATGATCACATCATCATGAGAAATTTGTACCTGACATAATACGGTTTGATTTTTTTTTTTTTTTTTTTTTTGGTAAGGTTGCTTCCTCTCCCTTCATCCTTTCTTTCCTTCCTTCCCCTTTTGGAAATAAAAGCTTTGTTTCCATTTTTTTCCTTATTCTCTTTTTTTCCCCCTTTTATCTTCCCCCCTCCCGACCTTAACTTTTTTTCCCCCCTCCTCCTTTCCTCTAATTTTTTTCTTAAATTTTCTAGTCAGAGTTGTGGGTCATTCCAGCACTGCAGGAAGCTGAGACTGGAGGTTTGACTCAGTGAGATGCTATCTGAAAAATAATTTTTATTTATTTTTTGAAAAATAATTTATAAAAAATAATAAAAACAGCTGGGGATTTAGGTTAGCAGCATAAGCGCCTGCTTTGCAAGCGCATAATTGTGAGTTCAGTCCCCCATACAAAAAACAAAAGCTTTTTAAAAGAATTGGGAATGTAACTCAAGGCAATATAATTGAGTAGCAAAGATTCAATCTTTACTACTCGGAAAAAAATGAAAGACCTCAATCTCTGCATGTTTTTTCCTTTTTATAAAGCTAAGCCCAACCCAGGGCTGTGCACATGATGGTGAAGTGCTCTACCACTGAACTGTATTTCCTGCCCAAATTCCTGAGTTTGTTTGTTTGTTTTCCTATTTCCAGGGATCGAATTTATGACCTCATGCTCACCAGGTAGGTGGTTGTGCCACTGATCCAAACACTTGGCCCCCTTGGAGCCTGCTGCAGGGGTCTCTGATAACATATGTAAAAAGAAACATACCAGGCATGGTGGCACATTCGTTTAATCCCAGCTCTCTGAGGCAGGAGTATCACAAATTTGAGCCCAGCCTGGGTGATTTACTAAGAGATACTGGTTCAAAGGAAGAAAGAAAGAAAAAAGCAAGCAAGCAAGCAAGCAAGCAAAGAGCAGGCAAGCAGGCTGGGGAGATACCTCAATGCAGAGGCCTTGGGCTCAGTCTCTAAGCCACAACATTAATAAATAAAAAGAAAATATAAAAAGGCACTTAGGCTGACTGACATAAATAATAGAAGCAGTTTTGGACTAGAATTTATGGTGATCCCCCTGGCTCTGCCTCTGAAATTTGGGGTTACAGGCATGTACCACCACACCCAGTTTGCATGCCAAAATAGTTTGATACTGTCATTTAAAAAAAAAAAAAAACATATCTTATCTTAGCAATCAGGAGGCCAAGGCAGGAGGCTCAATGTGAGTTTGAGGCCTGCCTGGGCTAAAAATAAGTTCAAGGACAGCCTGAAACCCTGTTTCAAAAAGACAAAACAAACAAAACAAAACAAAAAAAGACAAAACAAAAACAAAAATAAAAAATTTATCAAGCATTTGTAGGAAGCCAAACATTGCTCTATACACTGAGAATAAACCAGTAAATAAAACCAAGACTTTATCTGTAAGGATTTTATATCCCAAGTGTATGAATCATTAATAAATAAATATTTGGGGCTGGGGATTTAGCTCAGCGGCATAAGCACCTGCCTTGCAAGCAGGCAGTCGTGAGTTCGATCCCCGGTACTGATAAAAAGGAAAAAGACAAAAAATAAATAAATATTTATCAGGTGGTAATAAATGCTCTGAAGAAAAATTAGGGGAACTGGAACAGAGAAGAACTGGGAACTATTTTTCGGGGATTTGGGAAAGTCTGTTACAAAATGAGGCTGGACGTGCTGGCCAGCACTGAAAGAGTTAGCCTCTAAAAGAGATGTGGTGGCAGAGTGGGAAAAAAATTTGCCAGCTGTTCATCAGAGAAAGAACTAATATCCAGAATATACAAAGAACTCGTTATCAGATCCCCTAAATGTAAAGACCCAATCCAAAAACGTGCATCCAAAATAAATAGACACTTTTCAGATGAAGAAATAGAAATGAAAAATAAATATGTGAAAAAATGTTCAACATCACTAGTCATTTGAGAGATGCAAATCAAAACAACACTCAGTCGGGCATGGGGGGTGTACTCTTATAATCTCAGCACTTGGGAGGCTGAGACAGGCAGATTGTTGCAAGTTTGAGACAAGCCTGGGCTACAAAGTGAGCCCAAGACCAGCCTGAACTGCATAGCGAGAACTTGTCTCAAAAGATCATAAATAAAATAAAAATAAAGTAAAACAACAGTGAGATTCCATCCCACAACAGAATAACTAGGCATGGTAGTGGTACAAGCCTGTAATCCCAGCTCTTGGGAGGCTGAGGCAGGAGGATTGCCACAAATTTGAGATGCCTGAGTTACATAGTGAGTTCCTGGGCAGCCTAAACTACACAGTAAGACTCTGTCTAGGGGCTGGGGATTTAGCCTGCCTTGTGAGGAAGCGGTCGTGAGTTCGATCCCTGGTAACGATAAAAAGGAAAAAAGACAAAAAAAGATTCTGTCTCAAAAAAATCAGTAACAAATGCTGGCAGGGCTATGGGGAAAAAAAGAAACCCTTCTCCACTGCTGGTGGGAGTATAGACTGGCACAGACACTGTGGAAATCAGTGTGGAGATTCCCTCAAAATCTAGATTCCCTCAAAAAAGCCTTTTTTTCCTGGTATGGTAGCACACATTTGTAATCCCAGCACTGAGGAGGCTGAAGTAAAAGGATCACTGCAAGTTTGAGGCCAGCCTGGGCTACAGAGTGAGTTCAAGGCCAGCCTACACTGCATAGGGAGATACTGTCTCAAAAAGACAACAACAACAAAAATCTAGGACTAGAGATTCCATTTGACCCAGCTATCCCTGTTCTTGGTACCTTCCCCCAAAACTTAAAAGCATCATATGACAGTACTATATACACATAAATGTTTATAGTAGCACATTTTCTAATAGCTAAATTTTGGAAATAGCTCAAATGCTCCTCAACCAATGAAAGAATAAAAAAGATATGCTTTTTTTTTTTTTAACTCTGCAATAAAGAAGGATAAGCTTGAGCCAGGTGTGGTTCATGCCTATAATCCCAGCACTCGGGAGGCTGAGGTGGGAGGATCGTTGTGAGTTCGAGACCGGCCTGGGCTACAAAGTGAGCTCAAGGCCAGCCTGAACTGCATAGCAAGACCTCATCTCAAAAAATACAGAAAACAAAAACAAACAAACAAAAAACAAACAGAAGGATAAGCTTAAGACTTTTAGGTAATGAATGCTGCTTGATACCATACTCCTAAGTGAAATACATTGGATACGTATGAGTAAATATTGCATTGTTTTTCTAGTGTGAGAAATCAAAAGTGTAAATAAGGAACAAATGTATACTAGATATTGTGAAATAGAAAATATTCAAATGGGAAAGGGAACATGGGAGAGGAAAAAGAAGTGAAATGTTCTTGCCCTAGTATAAATTACTGTATGGTTATGGCTGTGGTCTAATATGGTGAAAGAGGGGGCTGGGGATTTAGCTCAGTGGCACAAGCGCCTGCCTTGCAAGCAAGCAGTCGTGAGTTCGATCCTTGGTACTGATAAAAAGGAAAAAGACAAAAAAAAAAAAAAAAAAAAAAAAGATAACATGGTGAAAGGCCAAATCAGGAATGCCTACCACTTTCTGCTTCTTCCTCAGCCTTAATTGCAACTTCATTTCCTGTTTGTGTGTGACAAAAACTCCAATCAGCTCCTGGTGCATCATCAATGCCCACCAGAAGCATCACCCCCAGTCAGAGGTTATACATATATCCCATAACCCAGGTTCCAGTGAGAGGGACCCAGGGCTTCTATGGTTATGGACTCCTCTCCCCTGGAATAAAGGCTATTTTTTACTTTATATTCTCTCTTTTGTTGCACTGAAAACTTCCATAATGGTGCTGTGACTCAGATGGCAGACTGTGTTAGCTCCTAAAAAATCCTGCCCAGAAAAAAAAAAAAAAAAAAAAAAAATCCTGCCCAGTTGGAACTCCCCTACCTAAGAATCACATTTTTTTTCCTCCAGGACTGTTTACTTGCCACTGTTAATCTGCATGCCTCAGCGACCTTCCTCACTCAACACAGGTGAGCTACCATCTGGGGTTTTCTGTTTCCATTGCTAATTTGCAAGCTTGCATCAGAGAACCTATCCTGCCTTCCCTGAACCGGGATACCAGTTTTCACACTCCTTAAGCCATACAGCCTGAGGCAAAATTGCTATTTTTGTTCTCTGGGACCCCACCCCACCCCGCACTCTTCGGTCACCACCTAGGAGACCCCTTTTGGGACTTGCAGTGTCACATTTTCAAAACTTACGTCCCAAGGCCAAGTTGTTCTCTCAGCTCACTTATAATTTGGTCATGGGGATCACTTCCTGTCCCCCAAAAAACACACTTCTGGGGTGCCTGATTCATAACCTTGGTGCTCTTGGCCTCAAGAAGACTATAAAAACCAAAAAGCTGATCTTTTTTTAAAATTTTTTTATTTCTATTTTGTTTTTTTTTAATTTAAGGAGAAAAAGAAAAAACAGAAAAAGGATACAAAATTTAAAAAATAAACAGTAAGAAATCACTAGTTAATAGATTACATATTCTCATCTTTGTTCAGGGGCTGGGGGTTTAGCTCAGCGGCATAAGTGCCTGCCTTGAAAGCAAGCAGTTGTCGGGGCTGCGGATTTAGCTTAGCGGCATAAGCACCTGCCTTGCAAGCAGGCAGTTGTGAATTCGATCCCTGGTACTGATAAAAATGAAAAAGACACAAAAAAAATAGTTGTTCAAGTTACAAAATTGAAGCATATAAAGTGGACTTTCAAACAGTGAGAGTACAAACAGTTTTGTTCAACGATCCAAAAAAAAAACTCATTAACATGGTTATATGTCTTATATACTTAAACATATATACAGTTATAACCTTTAGAGCATTTTCTTTTCTTTTCTTTTGTACAATGACAATTACACATTTTGGGTTTTATTACTCCCACAGTTCTTATTACTTTTTTTGAAGAGAGTAAAATCAGATGCGACATCAGAACAAAGTCAGTCAAATCAAAAGGATGAACATTGTAAAACTCGGACCCGGTACAAAATCCAAGGAAGCAAGAGACTGAAATTTGGGGAGCAAAGGCTTTATTAGGCCAGGCCTGTTGACGAGTCTCCGGGAGCCAATTTGGAGACTTCGTCCCAGAGACTGAAGGGAGGACTTTAAAAAGAGGCTGGAGGAGAAGCGGGGGGGGGGGGGGGGGGGGGAGACAAAGAAACCTGCAGAGCCATCAAACTTGTTGACCTGAATCTGGAAACTGTATAGCTGTCCACTTAGTTCTGACAACCTCTGCAGCCTTTGGCGCCTTTTGAGTTACTTCCATCCTGCAGATAAGAATTATCTGCAATAACATTTGGAGAAGAAAGTAGAAAGCTAATTATCTCAGGACAGTTCATTAACACTAACAGGTGGGAAGGGGTCAAAAGTTATAAGAAGCTGAAACTTAAGCCTTCACAAGGATTTGGAACTTAACCCTTTTGGTGCATTAGGGTTAAGCCACAACATTTTCCTGTAATTTCTTTGAAGCTAAGGCACATTTTATGACAGACCACCATCAGGTCAGGAAGAGGTCACCAGAAACCCAAAATCTTTATGGCCTAGCCTAGATAGATAGGTAAGGGGAGAGGGGAGGCAATAAGGTGCCATATAGAACAGAATTTCTTTCTGGGGAGGGGGATCAAGCTCAGGTAAAGGGTTATGCTAATAACCAAATCTCCCTGCACACAAGCAAGTTACTTCAAACAAGTATAAATTAGAGGGCCATCCTACTTTTCTTTAGCTCTTTAGTGGAGAGTAGAGGCGCCTAACAGTGATTAATAACACTTGTTAGCTTGTTTTAGCACCACTTCTGTTGTTTGTAGAGGGCAACAATGGTTAACATATCAATTAGGTAAGGTTTTACAGTTCTTTACAGAGAAGAGCATTGATTAACATATCAATTAGATCATCCAAAGACATAAGAAGGAAAACACATACAGTAAACCCATGTTACAGGTTTTGTTATAATACACATATAATGAAGCTATTTTCTTAGAGTACAACAGACATAATAGATAATGTAAAAACAAAATACAAGGTGATCAACAATGGTTACCTACTGCCTCTTGCTATTTTAAGAATTGCCAGTTATAATAAAATTGAACAAAACAGTAAAGAATAAAACCAAAGCATTGGAGACATTACAGGACTTTAAAAGAAGATAATAGTCAACCAGAATGGGCGTCATAATGAATCTTATTGTCTTCACAGTTTTGCCTATACTTTCGAACTTGGTACTATCAAGCAAAGCAAAATAGGGGGAAATCAGTCAAAACAAGATGGTGAGGGCAATACAGGATTTCAAATCAAGTTAATAGGAAATCAAAGTAGATTACTATAATGTATCCTGCTATTTTTTATTTATTTTTCCCTTAATTAAAAAGATAAAAAGAAAAAAGTAAATAATTAAAAAAAAGGGATTGAGATAAAAGAGGGCATAACAACAGAACAGCACAGGTCAAAACATAACCATTTTAAGCAAAATAGTATATCAAGACAAGATATCCTAACATAAAAATAGTTACCATAGTGTTTCTTTCCTTGAAATCTTTTGAGTATAACTTCGTATACTGTAGCACCAAACATATCAAGACACTATAAAACCATTCAAGAGAAAGACATTATTACAGGGTATTTAGAACCAATTAACAGAAAATGAACAATGGTTTCTGTATAATCTCCTGTCTATAAAAGTTTTTACTTATATTATCATATATAATAAAATCCAGTAAGATACAACCTTTTAAGACCAATGGAGACAGAAGAATACAAGTTTAATGGGACTTCAAAACAAGATGATGCTAAATCAGCACTAGCTATTATGATGTCTTGTTTTCTCCAAAATAGCTGTTCCTACCATCCGATCTTCTCTGCCTCATTTCTGTTGAGCTCTTTTTTTTTTTTTTTTGTCTTTTTCATTTTTATCGGTACCAAGGATTGAACTCACGACCGCCTGCTTGCAAGGCAGGTGCTTATGCCGCTGAGCTAAATCCCCAGCCCTGTTGAGCTCTTTTTCTGTCGTTAAGCTGATCTTTTTTTAAGCTTTTGTCACAATGGTGGCAAGTTGGCAGAAACCCTTCATTTTTAGGCCTTTTTTACTTTGAGGACATGTCCTTCTCTCACTCTTGTCTTATATAATAACCCAAATACTTCTGGCTCGCACTTCTCCACCAGGAACTCTCCCTCACTCCCCAATGGACCCTTTTCGATGAGGCAGCTCCTGTCGTTATGGCTCCTTCCCTGTATCTCCAAGATCAAACCCCACAGCTTTCTCAGCCAGAGGTTTCTTTGCCCCCTGTGCCATCCTCTCCCCAACCCTCACCCACAGCAGCCTCTAATCCATCCCTTAGTTTCTCTCCCCAGTCTCCAACTACTCAATCCACCAACAGCCTGTTTCCTTTTCGCATTGTGAAGAGCGGCCGTTTTATAGACAATTATTGGGTGATTGTCCATACATGCCTGCCAGATGGTTGGCCACTCAGTGGCCATCTGTTCTACAGCCTCAGTCTCTACTCCTACTTAGGAAACACACTGGTCCCAAAGGATTAGTTAATATTCATGTTTCTTTTTTCCTCTCTAACCTATCTCAGATTAGCCATAAATAAGGTTCCTTTTCTGGTACTCTTATGTCAGGAAATCTCTAATAATTGATCTACAAAAAGGTTCACACTAGTCTATTTATTATAGTTCAAATTGGCCAAATATATTTGAGTGCACTCTGATTTTATAAGATGATTGTTAGTCTATATATGTGTTGTCTGTTTGTCATTTTGCCCACTTGGTAAACAGCTCTTCCTTTTTATTTGAGCTCAACAATTTTTTCCACCATTTTTTTCAGCTTCAGATGCACATAATCACACTGAATTGCTCAATCATGTTTTTGTTTTTTGGTGTGCAGCTTACGTTAAGCTGGACATCCCCCTGCTACCCCCTCCTACCCTCCATGCAGGATCTCGCGTAGTAGCCCTGGCTGGCCAGGAATATATGGTTTTCCAACCTTAGCCTACATTTTGTTTTTCTTTTTCTTCTGGTACTTGGGGACTGAGCCCTGAGCCTTCACACTAAGATACATCCCCAACTCTTTTTATTTTTTATTTGTAGACAGCCGCTTGCAAAATTGCCTTGGACTGAGCTCATACTTGTTTTTTTTTTTTTGTTTTTTTTTTGTCTTTTTCGTTTTTATCGGTACCAGGGATCGAACTCACAACCGCCTGCTTGCAAGGCAGGCACTTATGCTGCTGAGCTAAATCCCCAGCCCCATACTTGTGATAGTCCTGGCTCAGTGTCCAGTTTTAACCTATTTTTTTGTGACAAGGTCTCACTATGTAACCCAGGCTAGTCTTGAATTGAATTTGCAACAGTTCTCTTACTTCAGCCACCAAGAACTGGGATTAGAGGCCACCATGTGCCACCATGCCCAGCCTCCAGTTTTTCCTTCTATTTTTATTTTATTATTTTAGTTTTTGAGGCAAGGTTTCACTATGTAGCTGTTTTTTTTTTGGTTTTTTGTGGTGCTGGGGCTCAAACCTAGGTCCTTGTGACTGCAAGACAAGAGCTCTACCACTGAGTCACATCTCCTGCCCACTATAGCTGATCTTGATCCTGCCTATGTAGTCTAGGCTGGTTTAAACTGTCAGCAAGCCTCCTGCCTCAGCCTGCTGAGTATACAGACGTATACCACTACCCTGACTGGGTTTTCCTTCTAAAGGGAATTATTTGTTTATTGTGACATTGTAGGGTTTTTTTGTATTATTTTGGTAAATGTTTGTAGTATATAATAATTAGATTCATCTTGGGAAGTTGGTACATGAACGTAACACTTTTTTTTTTTTTTTTGTCTTTTTCCTTTTCCTTTTTATCGGTACCAGGGATTGAACTCACGACTGCCTTCTTGCAAGGCAGGCGCTTATGTCGCTGACCTAAATCCCCAGCCCCGAATGTAACACATTTTAATTATTGTTATTGCCCCATTTCTCTCTGTCTCCTAGTGGTTTCCTTTTTGTTTGTTTTTGGTTTTGGTATGTAGTTCAGGGTGGTCGTGACCTTGCTATATAGCCCAAATGGGGCTTCAAACTCACTGTGATCTCCTACCTCAGCCTCCTCAATATTGGGATTATAGGAGTATACCAGTGAACCCAGTTCATTTTCTTAATTGGACACAGGGTCTCATTAAATTGTCCAGACTGGGCTTGAATTTGCCAGTCTCCTGCCTAGCCTCCTGCATAGCTGGAATTAAAGGCATATGCCACCAACCACACTTGGCAAAATAGCTTCTATTTCTTAAACTAAAGTTGTAATTTGTAGGGGCTGGAGATTTAGCTCAGTGGCATAAGTGCCTGCCTTGCAAGTGTGTGGTCGTGAGTTTGATGCCCAGTACTGATAAAAAAGAAACAGACAAAATAAAAATAAAGTTGCAATTTGCCAGATGTGGTGGCCCATGTCTGCACTTCCAGCATTCAGGAGGCTGTCAGGGGAATCATTGCCAGTTCAAGGCTATCCTGGGCCACATAGTGAGTTCAAGACCAGCCTGAACTACACAGCAAGACAAACAAACAAACAAACAAACAATTACAGAAGATTTTAAATAACCAAAATGTCAGTTGGTCCGATGGCAGTGGGTTATCAGAACTTATTAACATTAATGTCATTAAAGTTGGTATACCACCCCCCCCCACTGCTAAATTTGACTGGCTTAAAAAAAATAACCAAAATGTCCATCACTAGGGTACTGATTAAAGAAATTATAAGACTGGATGTGATAACACATGTCTATAAAGTCCCAGCACTCTGTTTGGCTGAAGCAGGAGGATAAAAAATTTGAACCTAGGTTAGGGACTTAGCAAAACTCTGTCTCAAAATAATAACAATAACAAAAACCCCCATAAAACAACAAAAAAACAAACAAACCCTGAAAATGAAGCTCAGTGTAAAGGCACTGGATTCAATTTCCAGAACTGAAAAATATAATTACAAAAAATTTGGAAGCAGAATGCAGTGGTGCATGTCTGTAATTCTAGCTCCACCAGGAGGCTGGAGCGGGAGCATCACAAATTTAAGTTCAGCAGCCTGGCCAATTTAGCAAGTCTCAAACAGGTAACAAGGGACTGGAGGTGTATGTTAGTGGTAGGCTGCTTGCCTAACAAGGCCTAGAGTTAAATCTTTTTTATTTTTTCTTCCAGAGTTCAGTCTTTAATATTGCTGAAAAACAAACAAAGTTTGAGGAGCAGAGATCTAGAGATTTAGACTTTACTTAATTAACCTCTTTCTACCAGGGATCAAACTCACAACTGCCTGCTTGCAAGGCAGGTGCTTATGCCGCTGAAATAAATCCCCAGCCCCACCTCTTTCTAATTCTATACCCTTAGTGTTTGGGTGTAAAGTCCTCTCCAGTTTTGCCTTTTATTTCTTATCTAGTAGAAGTCTCAACTCACAAGAGACATTTATTAGGATGGCCAAGTTACAAGGAATGGTACTAGGTGCTGGAGCTCCCAAGGGACAAAGGAAACTAGGATATAGTCCTTGTCCCTAATGGGGTCCAGGTAGATTTTATCAGTTTTTTTTTTTTTTTTTTTTTTTTAGTGGCTAGGACAAGAATAAAAATATTTTCCCCACATTCCTACTTCTCTTGATAACATTGCAAAATGCTGAGTGTTAATTGGAATTCCTACTTAATTATCCTCTCCTTTGCTTAGAGGGCAGTTAAGGCTTGCAGAGCTCAGGAACTTTTCGTCAAGCCCAGACTAGAGAGACCTCAGGCCAGGACCAAGACTCAGCTCACTTCTGCGGGGCCCCTGGAGCCTTGTTGAAGTTCTTGGACCTCTCAGCTGCTACTGTGACTGTGGTTTCCGGCTTCCTGAGTTCTCACACTCAGCTTGCACTATAGAAATCACACTCTAGTTCCTGATTTGGGGACTAACATGCTCAAGCTTTGTGCTGCTTAGTACTGTACATGGGATAGTTTCCCTCTTTCTTTTTTTATTATTTTTTATTTTTTTCTCTTTTTTATTTACTTATTTTTTAAAATTTTATTTTTTGTCTTTTTCGGTACCAGGGATTGAACTCACGACTGCCTGCTTGCAAGGCAAGAGCTTATGCCGCTGAGCTAAATTCCCAGCTCCTTAGTTTCCCTCTTTCAAATAGGAAGACTCTTTGTAAATGCGTTGGGGTTGTGTAAGAACAGAGTATATAGGTTTGTTGGGTGGCAGTTGAGAAAGATAAGTTTGCTAATTGAATATCCTATCTCATGTTAGGTCTTTAATTCTCTTTATTTCTGCTTCTCATTACTAGAAATTTTTTTCTTTCTTTCTTTTTTTTTTTTTTTTTTTTGATACGGGGGCTTGAACTCAGGGGTACTTGCCTAATTGCCCATGTGACTCTCCTGCCTCAGTTTTCTACACAGCTATGTATCACTGAAATTGGCTCTTTCTTTATGTTTTGTTTCCTTTCTCTTTCTCTTTTGTTCTTTTTCTTTTTCATTTTTTTGATGACAGGGTCTCACTGTGTAGTTCAGGCTGGCTTTAAATTCAGCATGTAGCCTGGCTATCATCCAATTCCTGAAGATCCTACTGCCTAGACCTCCTGAGTGCTAGAATTACTGGCATGGGCCACCACACCTGGCTACTAGGGATATTTTATATATGGTAAGCAAGGAGATACCAAGAAGGCAGCATTAAAACCTAGTTTTTAGTGAAGCATCCACATAGATGCTTGTAAATCCAGCACCTGGAAGGCTGAGGGAGGAGAACTGCTAATTCAGAGCCAGCCTGCCTATATAGTGAGTTCAAAGCCAGGCTGAACAACACAGTAAAACCCTGTCTCAAAAAACCAAAAAACCAAAACCCAAAACCAAAACCAAAACCCTATTCTTTATGTCAGAACTTTCTAAATTTGATGTCCAGTTTACAAGAAGCTGGCAAGTCTTGCTTCTGCAAATCTGTAATCAGAAAGAGCTTAGGTCCCAAGGTGCTTTATTTGTATGTACATCAGGTTATTTTTGCCTGGTCAGGGTTAATCTCTTTTCACCTCCTTCTGTTTCTCTAAGGAAGCATATTCTTAGGGACAACTCATTCCTGACTTTTTTTGCCTGGCAACTGGACTCATTCATGTGACCTGAGATTAGCCAATCATCAGTGGCTGCTGTCCAAGACTTTGCCTCTCATGAGAGCGATTCAAAGACAAAGGGGTAGTAGGACAGAGTTCCAGCAGTTGTTTGTAATGTTGCTGGCAGCAGCTACTGCAGCTTCAGGCTTGAGCTGTCCTTGTGCCTCCTTGTTTTCTGAATCTGCTCTCCTCTTCCTGCTCAGGGCTTCCAATAACTTTGTTTTATAATTCTCTTTTGCTTGTTCTTGTAACAGTGTCTATACTTGTGTTTCAAATAGTATTCTTTTTGTCTTTTTTCTTTTTTATCTGTACCAGGGATCGAACTCAACGACCACAGACTTGCAAGGCAGGCGCTTATACCACTGAGCTAAATCCCCAGTCCCCACTGTATTTCAAATAGTAACAAAACAAAACACTCAAAGAATTTTAACTTATAAATTGTGACAATTTCTTTTTAAAGCTGTCAGCTCCTGGTCTTTAGTGTCTAGGCTAAGTCAACTCAATGCATGCAGGTTAAATAAGTGAAGCACGTTGTATTTACATTAGGCTAGAGAATTTGGGGTTTTTGTCCTTAATGGGTTGAGGGGCAAAAAATTCTAAAATCTGAGCTCTTTTTTTTTTTGTGGTACTGGAGATCGAATTGAGAGGATTTTTATTTTTATTTTTTTTTGAACCCAGAGGATTTTGTTCATTTGTGCAGGAGGAGGGCACTGGGAATTGAATTTAGGACCTCACCCTTGCCAGGCAGACACTGTACCTCTGAGCTAAATCCCTGGCCCAAATCCAGGGTTTTTTGATCAGCTAGACAAGTACTCTACCACTGAACTAAATCTCCAGCACTTTTTATTGTTTTAAAATATAGTATCATTAAATTGCCCACTAGATTGGCCTTCAATTTGCTATCTTCCTGCCTCAGACTACTAAGTAGCTAGGGTTGTAGGCATATGCCACCATCCCTGGCTTTGAGCTATTTATTTATTTTGTCTTGCCCTGAGTTGGAGGCCATCCTCAGTTATATACTGAGACTTTGTCTCAAAAAAAAAAAAAAAAAAAAAAAGAAAAGAAAAGAAAAGAAAAAGAAAAAAAAAAAAAAGAAATCAATACAAGAAAACCAAAGAAAGTCATTGTGGGAAATATTAAGAAGAAACATAACTACAGATAGTCTCAAATCTTATTTATTTATTTTTGAGACAGTGTTTTCCTTATAGTTTAGGTAGGCCAGAATTCACTGTGTAGTCCACTTGCTGCAATTAGGCAGTGGGATATGGTAGCACATACCTGTAATCCCAGAATACTTTGTAAGTAATCCTAGCTTTTGAGAGGTTGAGACTGGAGAATTGCCTTGATTTCAAGGCTAGCCTGAACTATGTGAGACTTTGCCTCCAAAAAACCATTTTGGGCTGGAAGTGGTGGTACGTGCTTGTAATCCCAGTACTTTGGAGGTTATCCCAGGAAGATCACCATGAGTTTGAGGCCACCCTAGACTACATAAGAAAGTTCAAGGCCAGCCTGAACTGCATAGCAATACTCTGTCTCAAAAAAAACAAAAAGGGGGCTGGGGATTTAGCTCAGTGGTGTAAGCGCCTGCCTGGCAAGCATGAGGTTGTGAGTTTGATCCCCAGTGCCCAAACAAACAAAAAAACAAAGCTTAATATCTAGCCAGGTATGGTGGCTCATACCTGTAATCCCAGCACTCGGGAGGCTGAGGCAGGAAGATTGTTATGAGTTCGAGACCAGCCTGGGCTACAAAGTGAGCTCGGAGCCTGTCTGAACTGCATAGAGAGACCCTGTCTCAAAAAGACAAACCAAACCAAACCAAAACAAACCCTAAAAATAAAACAAACCATGCCAGGCATGGTTGTAATCTCAGCTGACCTGGGAGACTGAGGCAAGTTCAAAGTCAATAAGGGCTATGAAGTGAGTTCAAGGCTCCCATGAACTGCATAGTGAAACTCTGTCTCAAAAAGAAAAAGACAAAACCAAGACCAAAAATACAAAAAACTGCCACAAACAAACAAACCCCCCAAAACAAAAAATAGCTCAGGTGTTGTGGCATATGCCTGAAATCTCAGGAGGCTAAAGCAGAAGGATCACAATGAGTTTCAGGCCAGCCTCAAACTCAGTGAATTTAAAGCCAGCCTGAACTACATAATGAAACCCTGTATCAAAAACTAAATACAGCATAACAAAAACCCGCAAAACCCTTTCCTTTGGACTCAGGCCATAAAGACCGTCTAAATTTTAAAAAATATTATTTCAAAGCCAATCTGGTTTTTTTTTTTTTTTTTTGTGGTACTGGGGATCAAACTCATGACCTCATGCTTGTTGCCAGGCAGGCACTTGTGCCACTGAGCTAAATCCCCACCCCTTTTTTGGTCTTTTTTGAAACAAGGTCTCTGTAGTTGGGGCAGGACTTGAGCTCACTTTGTAGTGCAGGCTGGTCTCAAATTCGCAAGGATCCTCCTGCCTCAGCCTCCCGAGTGCAGCCATCATGCCTGGTCCCCAAGGCCAATCTGAACTGCTAGAGAGACCCTGTCTCCAAAAAAGATTAAAAAAAAAAATATTCTCTTTCCTTTTATTTCTTTCTTTCTTTTTTTTTTTTGTTTGTTTTAATCTTTTTTTTTTTTATCGGTACTGGGGATCGAACTCAGGACCGCCTGCTTGCAAGGCAGGTGCTTATGCCGCTGAGCTAAATCCCCAGCCCCTCCTTTTATTTCTTCCACAGGTTCACATTAAGTATTTACAATCTATAGAACATATTCTGATAATTCAGTGGTGAACTAGTTAGTTCACACATGGGAAATAGGCCCATATAATAAAAAAGAATCATGATTTTTTTCTGGGGGTTTTTGACCATGATCCTGAGCATGCTAAGCACATGCCCTACCATTGAGCTACATTCCCAGAATAAAAGAATACACTTTTTATTTTTTTTTTTTTTTGTCATTTTCGTTTTTATCGGTACCAGGGATCGAACTCATGACCGCCTGCTTGTAAGGCAGGCGCTTATGCCGCTGAGCTAAATCCTCAGCCCAGAATACACTTTTTAAAATAGTATACAAAATAGGGCTGGGGATTTAGCTCAGTGGCTCAAGTGCTTGCCTGGTAAGCAAAAGGTCATGAGTTTGATTCCCAGTACCCCCCAACCCCCCCACACAAAAGGTATACAAAAAATGTGACTCTCATTTTGGCATGTGCATGTTCATACATATACTTGTTACTCTTCCGTTTCCTTTTTTTTTTTTTTTTTTTTTTTTGGTATCAGGAATCAAACTCAGGACTTTGTATTTGCTAGGCCGATTCTGTGCCACTAAGCTGTACTTTCAGCCCAACCCCTCTATTTTTCTTTCTTTTTTTGGTACCGGGGATTGAACTCACGACCTAGCACTTGCCAGGCCGGCGCTTATGCTGCTGAGCTAAATCCCTGGCTTCTTACTCCTCTGTTTTTGATTTTGGTTTTTTGCAATACATTTAAGAGGACAAAGAAATGAAGCGATTACAGAAGGTATAAAGTTCTAGAATGCTCTGTTGAAAATGGCCAGAAGTAAGGTAGAGAGTAACTGCCGTGGTGGGGGTATGTGATCTGGCTTTTTTTTAGGTAATGTGGTGAGACAAGCCCTCACTTAGGAAACGACACACTGAGACTTGATTACATGATGAAGAGTCAGTGTTATAAATAGCAGGCTATTCAATGGCTCAGAGGCTAAAACTTGGAAACAAACATAGAAACTGACCAACAGTGTGGTCAGAGATGAGCGATGAGTACAATGCTGATGAAGAGACTGATTGATGGGTTGTTTAAGTAGGACAGTGACATGATTAGATTTACATTTTAAGAGTACAATATGGCTGCCCCTTCTACCCAGTGTAAAATAGTCGTTATTGCTCATGTAGGCAGCAAATTTTAGCATTTCACTTTGACACGTGCTTGTTTCAATGAGAAAACACCTCAGATTCTTCTCTAGTGACTGCCAACTTAGAGCTTGGTCCTCAGAGACAAAATAGAACTTTGCCTCAGTAGCAGTTGGGACCCTTTCTTTCCTCGGATTTAATCACTAAGTGGAGGAAGGATGAGGGTAAAGTCCTTGAGGTGAGAAGGCATCTGGCTCACTTGACAATTTGAAGGACACTCAGAATGTAGGATAGCTGAATGTATGAGAATGAGAGACAGGTTCAATCTGGTTTCTTTTCTTTCTTTCTTTTTTTTTTTTTTTTTTTTGTGGTACTGGGCTTGAACTCACGAGCCAAGCAGGCGTTTATGCCGCTGAGCTAAATCCCCGGCCCAGATCTTGATTCCGATGAGCCTGATAGGTAAGTGTAAAATTTAGATCTTAATCTGGAGAGGAGGGGTAAACAGCCTTTAGTTACGAGGCTGGCGTTGAAGAATGGGCTATAAGGGGTAGTTTAGAGAGGTGGTGACTACCATCATTTTGAAGAGAGGTGAGGATGGCCTAGAGCTGAGGATGGAGAGAAGTGGGAGACTTTGAGATGTATTTAAGAGACAAAATTAACAGACGGTGGATAATAACCAGCAGCGTGGTTCGCGTGATCTCTGGTTACAGATGAGTAGAGAGCAATTTCGTGCTCCTGAGCCTACGCAAGACTGGTTCCCGCGCCTCAAGTCAGTGGGCGCGGTCTGCAAGAGCCGTCGCCCCGGTGATCGGTGGGGCGGGACAGGGGGCGGGGCCGCCTGGGCGCTGCGTCACCCAGTGGTGGCGATGGTGCGTGTGTGGGGGGCGGGGGATACGCTGGGCGCGTCCCTGGGGTCACGTGGTGCGCAGCACGCAGAGTCCTTCTGTCGGTTGGTCCTGGAGCGGCGCAGCAGGAGCGGGGCCGTGAGGTGAGCTCGCGGCGAGGCGCGGCGAGGCGAAGCAGGCTGGCTGGGGCCAGGTCGGGGAGGGCCAGCGCCGCGCGCGCGCGCTGTGCAGGCGAGAACGGTGACAGGCGCCACCGCAGCCCTGGTCCCCGCCCGGCCCCGCTCTCTGCTTGGCCCCGTTCGCCCAAGCCCGGA
This sequence comes from Cavia porcellus, assembly GCF_034190915.1. Classification (NCBI taxonomy): domain Eukaryota; kingdom Metazoa; phylum Chordata; class Mammalia; order Rodentia; family Caviidae; genus Cavia; species Cavia porcellus. Next base: position 25,596,866 of record NW_026947488.1, on the reverse strand, counting down.
GGGAGGCCTGGGGACCGCTGCTGAGAGCGTGGCGGGCGTGCTAACTGCGCCCAATCCCGAGGGCTCCCCATGGGAGTGACGGCGGTTGCGGCCAATCAGCACTACTCGAGGGGGCTGGGCCCTTGCGGGCCCGGGGCGCGGAGCGGGCGGTATTGGGGGTAGGAGGGTAACGCGCCAGGGCCAGACTCAGCGCTGTGTGGCCCCCGAGGGCCATATCACCAGTCCTTGCTGTTGCCTTGTGCCTTGGTACTGCGCTTTCTTTTATTACCTTTTGTCCTGTTTTGGAGAGCACACCCCTTTTTCAAGACCCCCAAATGTGGGAGTGTCTCCTTTACAGTTTTGAAAATCTGGACGACGCACCCCATTTCTTGAGCTGTAACACTGAGATTTTCTAAGTTCCCCCCAATTGAGGGGGTACCCATTACCTTTCCCTTTGATCCCCCAAATGGGGAGCACATACCTTGAAATCTCCAATCTATATACTACTTTTCCAGTTTGGGGGTTCCTCTGTTAACAGGTTCCTCAAATACGAGGTCTGGTAATCAAAAGTGTTTGGATAGTTTCATACGTTCCCACAACTCCAAGGAAGAATGTTTTCCAGGCTCTGAATCTGACATGTTTCCAGAATTTTGTAAATTTTAAAGGCACTTCCCTTTTTAGCCTTCAAATCTGGAATCTACTAAAAATGAGGTGCAAATCTTGGCCTTTTGGACACATTTTGTGTTACACAAATAAGGAAATTAACACTCTTTTTGTTTGTTTGAGGTAGGGTCTTGCTGTATATAGGCTAGGTTGACCTAAACTTGTGATCTTTCTGTCTCAGCTTCCTTAGTGTTAGGTTTACAGGAATGGGCCACCGTGCTTGGCTGATTGATTGATTTTTTTTCAGTCATTCTATCTTTGGGGCTGCACCCTTTTGTGAGTTCCCCAAACTCCCTTGTGTCCTAGGGAAGATTCATTTTCTCAAGAGCCTATGTACTTTCTATTCCTATTAAATGTATTAAATCTTTCCCTTTTAGTATGAAATGCTCAACTGTAGGAATGTAACCATCTTCCTGATGCTGCTGGTTTTTCTTTCTTTCTTTTTTTTTTTGCGACAGGGTTTCACTGCTTAGCCTAGGCTGTCCTTGAACTCAACTGTGTGGCCCTAGCTGGCCTCAGACTGGTAATGATCTTCCTGCCTTCAGAGTGCTGGCATATGCCACCACACCCAAGGAGTGTTCCTTTCTGAAAAGTGCCTTTCTATCCTTTTTAGTTTTTCTGCCACTGAAGAAAAACTGCCACCATTTTCATTCCTCTTTCCTTCTCTGATTGGAACTACATTCTCCTTTAGGTACTCTCTCTCAGTCTGCTCAGTGCACCCATTTCCCCTTCTGTCCTATAGTGAGCGCTTATCTTTGTTCAGCACAGCACTTTCTGCTTGTTACCTTTTTCTTTTTCTTTTTTTTTTCCAATTTGGTAGTTCAGACTGGCCTCAGACTCATGCTTTTTCTGATGTTTCAGCCTCTGAAATGCTGGAATTACAGGTGTGTGTAATCCCTGGTTTTCTTCTGTCACCCAGTTTTCTGAGCACACTTTGATTTGTTAAACCATCTGAACTCCTTCCCGCAGGTTCCCTCTCCTAAAGGGGTGCCTGCACACAGCCTTTCATGTCTGTTTTATCTTTTTTCTTTCCGAGACAGAGTCTCCATTTACAGTTCAGGCTGGTGTTGGGCTCAATTTGTAGCCCAGGCTGGTCTCGAACTTTCAACAATCCGATTGCCTCAGTTTCCAAAGTGCTGGGATTACAGGAGTGTGCCACCACACCCGGCTTGCTTTTTTTTGTAAATCAGAGTGTCTGTCCTGGTGCAGGTATTCCCTCTGTTGAGTGGCTATAGATTCTGTTCTTTTTGCCTTACTCTGGAGGTGGTCTCTGCGTGGACTGTTTGGGTTGCCTGATGCTGGGCTCAAACCGGAAAGGAATCCTCATGAATTTCTTTGATTATTCACAGGATTCCAGGCTCCTGGTGGTTTACTTCTGATAACATTCTAGCTAGATGTGCTTGTTTTTTCTCTGTACCAGAAAAACAAAAAAAAAAAAACCCAAACCCGTGAGAGCATATTTTCTAATACTGTATTGCTTCTAGCCCACCATAAGCTTCTTTCTCTACACCAATCTTCATACGTTTATCAAGAAAAGAAGTGATTTGCACTGGCAATGTAGCTTGGTAGTAGAGTGCTTACCCAGCCTGTGGAAAGTTCTGGGTTCATCTATAGCACTGAAAAAGTAATTTGAAGGAACCGCTTGACCATCTTTTTTTAAACTAATTTTTTTTTTATTAGTATTTTTTTTCTTTGGGTACTGGGAATCAAACTCACAACCTCACGCTTGCTAGACAGATGTTGTGCCACTGAGCTATATCCCTGGCCTTAGTAGACGTTTTTAATACATCTTAATAAGTACGTATATGTGGGGGAGTTGATACATGTACATGAGTCATTTTTTTCTCCTTTCCTTCCCCACCTTCTTGTCCCTTGGACATTCTTTGTTTTTGCCGTAGAGGGACAAAAGATTGAGGTGGATGCTTACCTTTCTCCGTTGTATTCACACATAACTGTCAGTCTTTGCCCCTAACATCTGCTTGAAAAATCTGCAGATATTTGGCATAATTTCGTCTCATCAAAAATTCTTACAAGGTTTTTTCTTTTGTCTTTGCCTTTCCACATATTTCTCAGGACTTCTCCAACCAGATTAATTTCCTCTCAGCTGACATCGGTGCTTAAGGGATAATGACACCTGTGACCTTTTTCTCTTTTAGGAAGACACAGAGTGGGAAAGAGTTTGGGTCTTAAAAAGTCTACCAGTAGGACAAGGACTGTTTCATTTTTAAAAAGATGCGCTTTAGAATCTCATTTGGAAACTGGATATTTGCCAAGCACCTGCTTGCTAGTGGTGCTGGGGGATTAATACAGCTTAGGGGAAGTACTTTGAACTCAGTAATGCAACTTGAATAAAATTAACCGCTATTGTATTTTCAAAACAACTATTTTCTATTTCTTATGCATAAAAGTCCTAGAACTGAGCTGTATTATTTCAGAAAGTGAAATAGATCTTACATTTAAATCAAATGTATTACTAAGTACTAAATTTATTTTAAAAAATTAGGGCTGAGGAGTAGCTAATAAAATATGGTTTACTTAGCTGAGTGTAGTGGCTCATGCCTATAATCCCAGGTCTGTAATCCCAGCACTCCCAGAGGCTGAGGCAGGAGGATCCGTGTGAGTTCGAGACCAGCCTGGGCCACAAAGTAGGCCAGTCTGAACTACATAGAGAGACCCTGTCTCAAAAAGACAAAAAAAAAAAAAAAAAAAATTGTGGTTTACTGAAGTGAACAGGTATTTTGTTCATGTAGATGGCTGTTTGGTTTATGTATGTACACCTAGGGCGCTGTACCCTTAAAATATCCTACACCATTGCTTCTCAAAGAACTTTTTTTTCTTTTTGAGACAGGGTCTTGCTGTGTAGTTCAGGTTGTCTTTGAACTCTCTGCAATCCAGCAGGCCTCCTGCCTCAGCCTCACTACCTGGGATTGCAGGTGTGTGTCACTACTCTTGCCCTTAAGCTACTCTTTTTTTTTTTTTCTACCAGGGATTGAATTTATGACTTCATGCTTGCCAGGCAGGTGCTTATGCCACTGAGCTAAATCCCCAGTGTTAAACTACACTTGAGAATGTTTCTTACACGAAGCCAAAGATCTGTTGGTATAGATAGAAAGGTGGTGGTTAGCTTCATGCAGATATGTTGTTTTCTGTTCTTCCTTTATTCAGATACACATCCCTTAGAAGTTTGTGTAATGTTACTGGTCCCTTCTAAGGGCTGTTAATTATAATGGATTACAGTTATTCTACCATTTAGCTTTTTTTTCTCTTTTTGTAGTACTGGAGATTGAACCTAGGGTCCTTATATTCCCAGCATATTTTAACTTTTTGTATTTTTCTATTTTGTCTTTTGAGACAAGTCTTGTTAGGTAGTTCAGACTGGCCTTGGACTCATTATGTAGCCCTGGTTGGCCTTGAATTGTAGTAATCTTCCTGCCTTGGCCTCCCAAGTGCTCAAGTTGCACATTTGCCATCACACCTGGCTTATTTTTTATTTTGAGATAGTCATGTTAAATTGCCCAGGCTGGGCTTGAATTAGTGATCCTTCTACCTCTATGTCCCATGGGGCTGGGATTGCAGGCATGTGTACCATGCCTTGCTTATTTCTGACCCTTTTTAATTTTTATTTTGAGATAAGAGTTGGCTGAATTGTCCAGATTGACCTTGGATTTTTGATCCTCTTTTGTCAGTCTCATTAGCTGAGATTACAGACTTATGCCGTTGGGACTTTAGCTTTTTAAACCATGGCTTAAACTTCTTGGTTATTATGTAGATTGTCAAATTTAAATGTTTATTTTTTGCTAAAATGTAGACATAATTCCTTTTTCTTTGTGGTGGGGACGTGAAACTCAGGGTCTTGCACTCTAGGCAAGTACTTAGGCAAGTACTCTACCATTGAGCTGTATTCCCAGCCCTTGTAATTTTTGATACAGAATCATTCTAGTAAATACTGCACACTCATCTTATCATTCTGGTTCCTTGCTTATCATTGTACTGTGAGTCGGGAGTCTGAATCACCCCAAAGCAATAGTCACAGATGTTAAAATTTCCAAGTAGTTCTTCCTAGTTTTTTGGGTTCTGCAATTGGGCGTAAGAAAGGCCTAGACCTTTAGTGGAAGCTGTTAGTTTGTTGCTAAGTGAGTGTTCTAGAAAGCAGTACTGGTGAGATTGCTATTCTTTAATAGGGATCTTGGCTTTTTTTTTTTTTTTTTTTTTGAGATAGTGTCTTACTATGTAGTTCAGACTGGGTTGGATGTCCTTCTGCCTCAGCCTACTGAATGCTAGGATTATAGCATGCGTCACCACACCTGGTTGGTTGTGGTTTATTATGTGCTGTCTCCCTGTATATCCATATGTCTAATGTGGTTTTAAGTTCTAGAGGGTTTTTCCGTTCTTATGGAATGTCTTAGTTCTTTTGTACCTTGTTCCTTCACTGTCATGGCCCTTTTCCAATGTGATCCTATTCCAGGCCTTGATCAGAACAAACCTGAATGACTAGACTATTTTATGTCTCCTCCCCCCCAATCCCTTCATTTCTCACATGAATGTCAGATCATCTTCAGTAACAGATTTGATCTGGTTTGGCTCTAGGCTCTGCTCTTGCACTCGCTGTGAGAACTCAGGCAAGTCACTTAATGCTATTGGGTTTCCTCCCCATTTGAAACACGAAGGGCTGGTTATTTCTAAAATCTACCCTCTCTTTTTGTCAGTACCTTGCTTAGAAACCCAGTTGTCTGTGGAAACTTGTAGCATATCTGATTTCCTTCATGTGCTCCATTGGGCAACCTGCCAGTTATTTTGTTGTTCAGGTCACTTCTGGTACTGTCTCTTCTGGCTGACGCAGCCAGCTTGTTTTCCTTCCCTACTTCAGTCTTCATGTTATTTGCATTGGCATGCTGTATTTTATTCAGAACTGCCTATAATCCTCAAAGAAGTCTGCCTTGAGTTTCTCATTCATTGTTAGTTCTCTGCATCACTAACTGAATTGTGTATATGACCATATTTTCCTATAAGTTTTCTTTGGTTTTTGCAGGTGATAATGCTGGCATTTTAACACTGGTCTTCAGTTGCATGCTATGCTAGCACTCTGCTGCCAAGCCATATCCTTAAGCCCCTAGCGTGTGTGTATGTGTATGTGTGTGTGCATATTGATTGGTTTATTTTTATCTCATTATGTAGTGGAGGCTTCCATCTCAAGGCAGTCTTATTGCCTCAGTCTCCCAAGTGCTGGGATTGATTAAAGGTATGTTCCACCATGCCTGCTGTATTGATTTTTTTTTTTTTTTTTGGTACCAGGACTTGAACTCAGGACCTCATGCTTGCCATGCAGGTGCTGTGCCACTGACCTAAATCCTAAATTCCGGGCTGTATTTATTATTTTATGTAGTGTTTTGCTATGTAACCTAGGCAGGCCTCAAACTTGGGATCCTCCTGTCTCAGTGGGGATTATAGGTATGTACCCATTATACTTGGTTTAAACCCTTTAATTGTATGTGGGAATATTATATATATTTTTAAAATAAGACAGGGATCTTGCTATGTGGTTCAGGCTGGGTTTGAACTCACTATGTAGCCTAGGCTGTCCTTGAACAATCTCCTGTCTTAGCCTCCCACGAGCTGGGATTACAGGTGTATGGCACTTTATCTGGTTTATCTATTTTTCGTAGGGGTTGTCCTATAGGTTGTGGATTAACAATGGGCTAATGTAATCAGAATTAAAACACTATTTTGCAATACTTTTTTTTTATCTGTACCGGGAATTGAACTCACGACCGCCTTGCTTGCAAGGCAGGTGCTTATGCCGCTGACCTAACTCCTCAGCCCCTGTCTTTTTTGAGACGGGGTCTCAGTTCAGGCTGGCCTTGAGCTCACTTTGTAGCCCACGCTGGTCTCAAACTCGCAAGGATCCTTCCACCTCAGCCTCCCGAGTACTGGGATTACGGGCGTGAGCCACCACGCCTGGCTTATTTTGCATTACTTTGACAATTTTTCTGGATTCTGGCCTCTTCTCCTGTACCTTATTTTCTTTGGCCAAATAATGCAACTAATGAGCATAGAGAAATCCAGTAAAGTTTTAGGAACCCAGTATGAGTCAGCAAGTGTAAAGTGGGTGGCTGTATGAATGGAAAGTGTAGTTTGAATATATGAACTTTGGGGAAACAGGGAGAAGAGGGATTGGGTAGAATTTAAAATGAAGTTTTTTTTTTCTTGACAGTTTATGCCATGTCAAGAACATAATCCTAGGAATTTAAAGGCTGACTCTTAGGCATTTAGGTGAGTACAGTATTTGGATTCTCCTGCTGGAGACCTTATATTCAAGAAATCTCTTTCTCATGTGCAAAAAAAATCTATGACTAAGGTGTGTTAAAAGGAAATGTGGGCTTTTTACAATAACAATAACTAACTAGTTTTTCTTCTTTTTAAAGACACTATATCCCAATGTAGTCTAGGCTAGCCTTAAACTTGTGATCGTCCTGCCCTAACTCTCTAAGGAGCAAGGGTTACAGATGTATACCACTATGCTTGGCTACTTTCTGTTTCAGGGTTTTTTTTTTTTTTAAACTTTCTATTTCTTTCTTCCCCTTCCCTTCTCTTCCTATTTCTCCACTTCCTTTCCTGCTGCCTTCTTTTCTTCGCCTCCTGCTTCTTTGTCGAGATAGAGTCTCTTACTATGTTCAGGCTGACTTTAAAGGTTGGCCTCAAAAGTGACTGGAGTCCTCTAGCCTCAGACTCCTGAGTGCTAGGATTACAGACATGCACTGTCACATCCTACAATTTATATATATATATATATATGTATATATATATATATATATATATATTTATTTATTTATTTTTTGAGACAGTGTCTCACTATCTATAATTCAGGTTGAATTTACTATATAGCTTATCCTAGCTGCAAACTCATAGTGATCCTCCTGCCTTACTTTCCTAAGTGCTGACATTACTGATGTGTACCACCACGCCCAGATCTGCCTTTCTTGAATCTCCTGGTTATAGGCAGTTATGCTGCTTGAATGTTCCTTGGTTCCTTGGAGTAGTACATGCTGTCTGGTGTGCTTTGATGAGATTGGTCGTGCTGAAACCTGTATGAGAAATGGAAATGTACAATTGAGAAGGAAAGAAAGCTTAAAAGATCATCTTTCAGTCCCAGCTGCAAGGTTTGTGACTGTGAAAACCCAGGATTTGGAGGCAGAATTCCTGAGGTTGAATTCTAGCATCTGCCCCTCACTTGGGCCCGCATGTGACTTTGGCATGTGGTTTAAACCTCTTGGACCAGTGACTGTGGTATGAATTTTGGAGGTAGAGTTTTCTAGTATGACAGATCACTCAAATCTGTTTGGACCTGTTTCCTCGCTCAGTATCCTTGTAATTGCCTGATTGATTATTGGAAATATTGGTAAAAATGTTAACCTTTCTCTCCTATTCCTAATCTGAAAAACAGGAACAAGAAAATCTGGTTCATAGGGTTATTAAAGCTTGCTTTCTAGGCATATTTGTGCATGCCAGTACTTCCAGCTACTCAGGAAGCTGATGCAGGAGGATTGTGATTGTAAGTTAGAGGCTAGGCTGGGTACCTAATCAAGATCCTATCTGAGGGACTGGGGATTTAGCTCAGCGGCGTAAGCGCCTGCCTTGCAAGCAGGCGGTCATGAGTTCGATTCCTGGTACCGATAAAAACGAAAAAGACAAAAAAAATCCTATCTGAAAATGAAGAAAATAAAATAAAAAATTTAAAAAAAGAAATTGGCTAGGGATGTAGTTCAGTGGTAGAGAGCCTTAAGTTCAGTCACCAGTATTGTTAAGGTATTCCGTGATCTATAGAATTTAGTATATATTGCTCTTATCATTTTCATTTTATTCCTTTTATCAAATGTTTGTGAATTTCCCCAATACCCTTTTCTTTTCTTTCTTTCTTTTTTTTTGTCTTTTTGAGACAGGGTCTCTCTATGCAGTTCAGGCTGACCTTGAGCTCACTTTGTAGCCCAGGCTGGTCTCGAACTCCCAAAGATCCTCCTGCCTCAGCCTCCCAAGTGCTGGGATTACAGGTGTGAGCCATCACGCCTGGCTTCTTTTCTTTTCTTTTGAGACTATCTCACTATAAAGTGCAGGCTGGCCTTAGGCTTGCTTATGTAGTCCAGTGTGGCCTCGAACCCATGGTGATCCTCCTGCCTCAGTTTCCTGAGTACTGGGGTTATAAATGTATGCCATCATGCCTGGCTCAAGCCCCATCTTCTAATTGTTTTTCTTTGTAATGCAATGGTACTTCAGTTAGAAAATCTTGTAAGGACAACCTAGTCAGATATGTTTACTACTCCCTTTCCTCTGAAGGAACTCAGATAAAACTTAATCCGGAGCTGTAGACTATGGACCAGTGGTGCCTAAGCTATAGCATGTGCACTCTATCGGGCTCTTTGTACCACTGAAAACTCTCAAAGGTTCACCATCTCTGTGGCACTGTAGGTGCAGACTGCAGTGTTCAGTTGCTACAGTTGAGTGGGCCAAAAATGTCCAGGTTCTTCTTTATGATAAGGAAAGAATTGCCAAGCATACATCTCATAGTGTGTAGTAAGTAGCTACCTTTATTGAAGATCGTGGGACAGTAGCAGAAACAGGGAAAAGGAGGGTGAAAGGAGAAAGGTACTTGAGTGGGAAGGGAAAAAAGGCACTCCATAACTCAGGCTTCTGGTCTTACAGGGTCAGATACCACTGATCCAAGGTTCTCCATCTTCCCCCACCCCATATCAGTTTAATTGTGGATACTTGTTAGAATGGTGTTTGGTTTATGGCCGAGTGGAGAGAAGGGAAGTGGCTCACACAATTTCCCTGTTTTGGGATTATGGAAACATGGATAATCATTAGGGCCGTGTGGCATTTACTGTGAAGGAAGGGAAGGGAGTGACTCAGCTCCTTTGTTTCTAATTGTACTACTGTGACTAGGAAAACAGATACAGCTTTTTTTAGGCCTCAGGGACAAAACTGTGGTCTGTTTTCTAGTGCTTGTCCTCCTTTCATGTGTCCAAGGATAAGTAACAGTTCTTACACTTATCCATAGATAGCACTTTTCAAACAGTTTCCACATGAGTAGCTGCTTTAATTCTTACAAAGGATGATACTGATCTCTTTTCTGTTTTGATTCCAATTTTGCCAGTGGAAAGCTAACGTTTTTTTTTCAATAGCATCTGACTGCTTTGTATGAACACTGCATTGTTAATGTTGTTTATATGTTTATTTTTCTATTGCTGGGTATTGAACCCATACTGAAGCAGCCTCCTCCTTCCCACTTTGAGGTCTTGCTAAATTACCCAGTCTGGGATCAAACTTGGAATCTTGCTTCCTTAGCCTCACAGAGTGTTGGGCTTGAAGGTTTGTGTGGCTAGGCATTATTTGTTAGATGCTGGAGTGCTTGTGAAGAAACTATTACTTCTTGAGAGAGACCCACTCGTACAGTCACTTGTTATATAGATGTGGTCTAGAGGGAAGGGCAGGTTTTCATGGGAGAATATGGAAGTGGGTTTAGGAAGGCACCAGTACCTGAATTCAGTTCAGAGTGACCAGCCAGAGGAAGCAGGTGGTTTTGTGCAAAGGTCCTGGAGGTTGGAAATGCAAGGAGTTTGGGTGTGGTAAGAGTAGGAGGCTGCAAGAACAATAACAACTTGAGAGCTTATTGCCCTGCTCCATGCTAAGTAACTGTTATCTTCACAATTCCAATATGAAGATATGCAGTAGATACCTGTACTATCCCCATTTTACAGATGAGCCTCAGACTCAAAGAAGAAAAGACTTACACCGAGTTACATGAAGAATGGTAGTGTTGGGATGTTTCCCCAGGCAGTCTTACTTCAGAGTTCTAGTTCATAATCTGTGTGTGCCACTACCCCTCTGCTAAACTCACCCCTCCCCTCCCTTTTCCCTGCTAAACTCACCCCTCCCCTCCCTTTTCCCCTCCCTTCCCCTCTCTTCTCCCTCCCCTCACCCTTCCCTCCTCTCTTCTTTCTTCCCCTCCCAGGGAGATCCTGTCTCTTCCAAACGAACACACAAACAAACAAGCTTTATGTTAGCATATGGCTCTCACTAAATTGCTCACATGGCATCAAACATGATTCTCCTGCCTCAAAGACCTGAGTAAGCAGGATTATGGTATGTGCAAATATGCCCAGTTAGTAGTGTGCTTTATTTTATTAGGCATCCATTTTATAGTGTATGTCTATTTCATTTAAATAGTGTCTTTTGTTTTGTTTTTGGATTCAGGGTCTTGGTATATAGTTCAGGCTGGCCTTAACTTCCCTACTTAGCCTAGGCTAGCCTTGAACTCTCAGGGATCCTCCTGTCTCAGTTTCCTGAGTGCTGGGATTTCAGGGGTGATCTACTAGGCCTAGCCTTTTTTTTTGTTTGTTTATTTTTTATTTTTTTGTGACTACGTCTTATTATGTAGCTCAGCATAACATATGTAACATAAAGGGGTCAGGGGATGAGGGGAAAACCAGTAGAGACCCCCAGGCTTCTGTAAAGGAAACCTGGTATGGAATTTATTGTTCTTGGGTGCAGGCAGGCAGAGATTGTTAAGACCATCTCTCCCAACAAAGAAAAGTGCTTGTCCCTTTTATAGGGATGGAAAGAAGGCAGGGGACATTAGGCAGGAAAGTTTTAATAACCATCTGTGGTCAGAGGTCTCTGGTAGTCTTGCGTCTCTGTGGGCAGAGTCCTTGAAATATCTGGTATAAATTTTTGGGTGTCTAGCTGTGCCTGTTTGGCCCTAGATGTCCCAGGACCTCCTTTATAGAATCCTGTGCTGGCTGATGAGTTCTTGCTGAAAGTAGTGCTTCTGCCAGCAGGCAGGTTGGGGACTGGGAGAGTGAGGTCCAACTGGAATTTTATACCTAATCTAGCCTCAAACTCAATTTTCCTGCCTCAGCCTCCAACATGCTGAGATAAAAACTGTTTGCCACTGCATCTGGCTTTTTTAAATTTTTAAATGTGTGAGATTTATCCATTTTTTTTCTAGAATTGCATGTAAGGAGCTTTTGGTTTCTTCTTACGTTCACAATTGATTTATTTTTATCCTGGGCTATAATATTCAGATGGAAATGACTGAGTCCCAAGATTCGAAGCAGTTTTATAGCTTGTTCTTTGCTTCCATGTTGAGGTCTAAAATGATGGTAGTGGTCAAGTGTTCCTGGTTCCCCGTAGCTGGGATAATGCAAGATTTATCTTTTCTGAGCAATTAAATATTAATAATATCATATATTGTTATATAATGGGGTGACGATTCTCATATCAGTTGCTACATTCAAATTCTGATTATATCTAAAAGCATAAGCATGGTGGTGACGGAGGAGAGGGAGTGAATGGTTTCTCTATTTCTGTTACTTTTGATAAAGATTTCTGCTTCAAGGATTTAGAAATCTACCCCTGAGCACCTGTTTCTTTTCTGTACTAAATTCCATTTCTGTACCATAGGAATAATATGTTTGAGTCCTAATCACATCTTTTAGGCATTGTGAAGATCCAGTAAGATAGTGTCAGGATGAAATTCTTACCTTAAAATTTTTCATATTTAAATAACTTTAAAAAATATGAAGAGCAAGGACTTGGAAGAGTGAGGCAGGAAGATTGCTGTGAGTTTGAGGCTTCCCTGAATTGCATAGCAAAACCTGGTCTCAGAAAAAAAATCTAAAACTGCTATCTTACAACCTGGACTAGGGGTGTGGGTCAGTGATACTGTGCTTAGCATTTGGAAACCTTGCATTCATTCAATACATTGCACCAAAAAACAAAAGTAAAAACAAAACAAAAGAAAGAAAAAAGAAAAAAAAATCTTTTTATTTTATTTATTTATTTTTTATTTTTAGAAAAAAAAATCTTAACACTTGCATTTTTGTTACTGAGACTTAAAACAAACAGAAGTAGAGATTAGAGATTTATAATATTAATTTGGGCCTGGATGCATTCCTGAAATCCTAACACTTCAGGAGGGTGAGGCAGGAGTATCACAAGTTTTGAGTCCAGCCTGGGCTATCCAAGGAGAACATCTCAGAGGAGAGGGGGAAAAAAAAGCGAGAAGATTCCCAGAAACGGACAAGGAAGGAAAAAGAAAAAAATTAATGATATAGAAAGGGAAAGAAAATGAAAATGTGCTTAGTTTCTTTCTTTCTTTTTTAAAATTTATTTTTATTTTTTGCTACCAGGAATCGAACTCACAACTTTATGCCTGCCAGGCAGGCGCTTATGCCACTGAGCTAAATCCCCAGCCCTTAATCTTTTTTCTTGAGACAAAGATTTGCTATGCAGTTCAGGCTGGCCTTGAACTTACTTTATAAGCCCATACTGATCACAAACTGGCAGTCATCCTCCTGCCTCAGCCTCCTAAAAGCTGGGATTACAGGCGTTTGTCATCACACCTGGTATCAGTTTCTATCGTTAAGCAACTATTTAAACAGTTTCATAGGTGCTTCAAGTAATTTTAAGCATATGCTAGACTAGATCTATGTCTATTTTTGGTCTAAATTGTTTACACATGCATCTATATCATACTTTTCCTAACTGATACATGTTGAAGATGACTTCATCTCAGCAATTACAGATGATCATTATTCCTTTTCAAAGCTATACAATAGGATTAGAATGTAGCTAGCTCAGTGGTATAGCGATTGCCTAGCATGTGTGGGCCCTACATTTAATCTCCAGTAACGAGAGGCCAGGGCAATTCTCTTGCATAGATGAACCATAATTTGTTTAATGAGGTCTCATGGATAGGCATTTTGGCTGCAAAAATTGCAGTATGGTAGACATTGGGAGCATATACTGCATCTCTAAGGTGAATTAGAGGTTGGGATTGTCTGTATATATATCTACTAGTTTTGGAAAAATAGCTGTTTTGACAGTATTATTTCTGCTTATCCAAGAGCAGGGAATATGTTGCCATTTTCTTTTTTTTTTTTTTTTTTGGTTGTTTGAGACAGGGTCTCACAGTTCAGGCTGTTTTTTTTTTTTTTTGTATCAGAGATTGAAGATTGAATTCATTACCTCATGTTTACCAGGCAAGTGCTTGAGCCACAGAGCTATATCCTTGACTCCTGTTCAAGCTGATCTTGAACTCAGTAGGTAGCCCAGGTTGGCCTCCAACACTGTCGGTCCTCGTGATTCAGCATCCCAAGTACTAGACTGCAAAGTCTAGTATCTTGCAGCATAATACCTATGCTCCACCACACCTGGCACGATTTATGCTTTTGGTAGAAGTATATGATCATGCTCTTTTCGCTTCATGTTTGCTATCCTTACCTTTACATTTTTTTGCTAATTTGAGAAGTGAAAAAAATGTTACTTTAATTTTAATTTTTAAAAATATTTTTGAGACTGTTTCACTATGCAGTTCAGGCTGCTCCTGAACTTACTTTGTAGTCCACCAGGCTCAAATTCACAGCAGCAATCATTTTGCCTCAGCCTTTTGAGTGCTGGGATTACAGGTGTGCACCACCATGTCCCTCAAAAAATGTTACTTTGAATTGTGTTTCTTTTCATTTAGGTGAGTTTATGTGGCTGTAACATCCTTATAAAACTTTTGTGGGGCTGGAGATTTAGCTCAGCAGCATAAGCACCTGCCTTGCAAGCAGGCGGTCATGAGTTCGATCTCCGCTACCGATAAAAAGTTAAAAAAAAACAAAACAAAAACAACTTGTATCTCCCCTTCTCTCCACCATAATACTCCAGTTCTTTTGTCTGTTTTTAAGTGAGTTGGACATTTTTGTCTTTGATCAGTATGCATTCTTTGTTAATAAAGGAAGGTAATTTTTGTCTTGTGGTTACAATTTCTTTGTCTCAGTTTGTTTGTGAAAATGCCCTTTAAACTGTGCTACACAGTGTACATTTAAAGCTTTCATTGTCATTGATGAAGGGAACATTGAATGAATACTGTATTTAAGGAAATAAATTAGGCTCTCTGTCTCCTGTGGAGCCATGGGCTCCAGGTTAGGGAAATTTGAATATAAGGGAGTAATTTGAAGTCTGGCCAGAGTTTTAAACATAGAATACAGATTTTATCAGACATACTGAAAATACTTTTTTTCTCTTATTCTGCAAGCTGGAGATTTTTTTTTGATACCGGAGACTAAACTTTACACTTGCCAGGCAAGCGCTTATGCCACTGAGCTAAATCTCTGGCACAAGCTGGAGATTTTTAAAAGAAAAAACCAAGGCCTTGAAGATTGGCTGAAGTGATATGTTTAAGCTAAATGCAGGAATGTAGTTATTAGGTTGTATTTTTTTGTTGTTGTTGTCTTTTTTCTTTTTTATTGGTACCAGGGATTGAACTCACGACCACGCGCTTGCAAGGCAGGTGCTTATGCCGCTGAGCTAAATCCCTAGCCCCAAGGTTGTATTTTTTAACCCCTGATTCTGTATCCTGTTTGTTTTGTTTTGCTTTGTTTTTGGAGACAAGGTCTCATCCAGGCTGGCATTGAACTCAGAGATCTGCCAGCCTTGGCTTCCCAAGTGCTGGGATTACAGGTGTGCACTGAGGATTGAACCCAGGAACTGCTTGCATGCTAGTCAAACTACTCTGAGATTTAAATATTTAGGTACTAGGAATTGAACTTAGGACCTTGAGCTTGCCAGGCAGGTACTCTGCTACTGAGCTATATCCTTGGCCCTCTAATGTGTGATTTAAAAAGAAACTGCCCAGCATGGATGTATCAAGAAATCAAATAATAACAAATGCAGGTGAAGCTGTGGTGATAAAGGAACCTTTCTACATTGTTAGCAGGAATGTCAGCTAATGCAACCACTGTAAATCAGTATAGAGATGTTTCAAAAACTAAAAGCAGAAATTTCATTTGACTCAGTTGTTTCCCTTCTCAGTATCTTGCCAAAAGAGTTAAAATGATACTGTGATGATACATGCAGCCAGGCATTGTGGCATATATCTGCAGTGGTGCCTGAGAGACTGAGACAGGAGAATGCCATGAGTTCAAGACCAAGGCTGAACTACATAGCAATATCTTATCTTGAAAAACGAAACAAGCCAGTTGTGATTTGTAAGCACCTATAATCTTGGTAGGCTTAACTTGGTAGGCTGAGGTAGGTGGTTCATGAGTTTGAGGCCAGGCTAGGCCACATAATGAGTTTACGGCCAGCCTGGACTGTATAGTGAGAGATGCTGTTGTCTTACTTTTCTTTTGTGCCTGATACAAAAATACTGAACCACTAAAGTTAAAGGAAGTGAGATTTATTTAGCTCAGCTTCTAGAGGTTTCAGTCCATAATTAGCTGGCCCTAAGGTGGTCTGTGGAGGGGTGACATTAATGGCTACAGAAGATAGCAAAAGCAACAAGAGAGGAGGTCTGAGAAAGCCTCTTTCTGTCCCTTATATAGTATGCAGGCTACTCACTCTAGGGCTAGTGTAGCACTCACACTGTTAATCTCAGCACTAGACCATGTATCAGTCAGAAATTCTAAATTTAGCCATTTCAGAAAAGCACATCTCATGATGACTACATAAGGCTTGGGGGAACATCCAGACCCAAACCATAACAGCTGTCTAAAAATACAAAACAACAAAAAACCCCCCAAAAGTTAAAATGATACAGGAATCCCCATGTTTATAGCAGCATAATTCATAATGCTAAATCTTGGAAGTGATTTATATGTCCATCAGAAAATGAATGGGTAAAGAAAATGTGGTATTTATTTATTTATTTATTTATTTTGGCTTTTTCGTTTTTACCGGTACCAGGGATTGAACTCACGACTGCCTGCTTTCGAGGCAGGCGCTTATGCTGCTGAGCTAAATCGCAGCCCCGAAAATGTGGTATTTATGCACAATGGGAATACTACTCTTCTATGAAGAAAGATAAACTTGAGGCATTTGTCAAAAGATGGATGTACCTTGAGACCATAGTGTTAAGTGTGCTAAATCAGAAACACAAGCTTAAACATGGCACGGTTTTTCTTATATGAGAAATAGAAAGTATAAGTAAACAGCAACATAAAAGATAATAGAAAATGGAGATCTTTTGCAAATGGGAAGGGGAACAAGAGGTGAAGAGCGGGGAATTGAGGGGAAAGGGATGTAAGAAGAATTATACTGTGTTACTTATGCACATGTACTAACTCCCCACGCTCAGGGTAATCATTGTGTACTACAAGCATGCAAACTCCCCACCCAAAAGAAAAGACCTTTTTCCCTAGAGGGCTGGAGGAGAAGATTTAGGTAATGGGAAGAGAAATTCAAATTAGCTAGATCTTGTTCTGTGTGATAGCATGGAATAGGTGGGTCATTCACCATGAAATAGGGTTGAGTTCATAAAGAAGATTTTTTTTTTTTGAGATGTAGTCTTACTCTGTAGGCCAGGCTGGCCTTGAATTCATGGCAGTCCTGCTTCAGCCCCACAAGTGCTGGGATTACAGACATGTGTCACTATATTTGTTTTTTTTTTTTTTTGTCTTTTTCCTTTTTATCGGTACCAGGGATCGAACTCACGACTGCCTGCTTTCAAGGCAGGTGCTTATGCCGCTGAGCTAAATCCCCAGCCTGTGTCACTATATTTGACCTTTATTGCCTCTGTGATGAGGCTGACTCCTGCACAGAGCCTGGGAAGTAATTGCTTAGTAAGCATTCAGTTCCACCCTGCTTTTCTTGGCATCACCTTTTCATACATGTGATTGGGGAGGGCAAGTTATTAATGAGACTTACTCAGTATGCCTGAAGCCAGAGATAAAGGGTATACAGTATTTCATTCATGCTCAAATGAAGACTTGTACTGATTGGATTATACTTACATGTCAGATGTGATACCTCATTTTCCTGGAGAGCATTAGGTAAAGGTGGTCAAACCTCTGACATTTCCTTGCTGAGGGTCTATATAGATGACAAATTTATGCTACTGTAGCTTTTTTTTTAAATTTTAAAGAGAAGATAAGACAATTTAAAACAAGGTAATAGAGTAACAATAAATAATACATTGTGTATTTATTTATTTAATCGGTACCGAGGATCAATATTTATCTATTTATTTGGTACTAGGGATCAAACTCATGATGTCATGCTTGCCAGGGAGGCCCTGTGCTGCTGGGCTACATCTCCAGGTTGTATTGTTATCTTTATGTGTTATTCAGAGTATAAGATATAGGCACTTAATTGTCCAGACAATTCTAGCACAAAACTTCCTTTTCAATGAATTAAGAGAAATTAGTGGTATAACTATTTTAACTATTATATATATGTGTGTGTGTGTGTGTGTGTGTACACATTTTTGCTTTTCCCTTCTTTTCTCCTTTCCCCATCTCAGTTTCTCTTTGCTTTTGGACAGTTTGTTCCTATTTCACAATGTCTGTTGTACATTTTGGATCGTACTCTTCTAGCTTCTCACACTAAGAAGACAATGCAATGTTTACACATGTAAGTCTGATTTATTTCACTTATATCAGTTCATTTATGAGTATATTTATTTCACTTATGAGCTTTTAGTTTATTGTGTTTCAGTGTCTTTAATCATCTCTGTTACCATCCCTCCTCAGTTTGATTTGCTTCCTGTGTTTCCCAGTGTTAGCTCTTTGGAACAGATGGTATAATGGATAGACTTCCATCTTTTTTTCCTATGAGAAACTTCTGTTGTGAAAAACTACAAGTTTAGGAACCTACTGACTTAAGAGGAAAATGATAATCACCTGTAATGTTTGTTTTCTTCTGGTCTTAATATATATAAGATTTAATGTGAGCTCCAAGCAGTACAGTTTTGCATTCTGCCTTTTCATGGAATATATTTTAAGAAAAATTTTTATAAGATGGGATGGTGTTACATGTCACATATGAGGACTTATTTCTGTGATCTTTATGTTCCTTCATTGCAGTGATGGCCCAGTGATGGCTATGAGTCAGGCAGTACCCTGACAGTGGACTGACATTGCTGGAGCAGTTAGGCTATAAGATCTAGTTTATGGGAGGAAGCAATTGCTGTTTGGTGTTGTCCTCCTCTAGTGCCCTTGAAGCTCAGGGTACCTCCATCACACTTCTACCAGAACCACTGTGCATCCTTCTGATTGTATTTGGAACTTCATATGCTACCCTAGTGATCCCAGAAACTTTTTTTTTCTTTGTTTTTTGAGATAGGGTCTTGCTCTGTAGTCCAGATTGGCTTTGAACTCACTATGTAGCTGGTCTCAGTGATACTCCTATCTCAGCCTCCTAAGTGCTGGGATTATAGGTGTGTGCCACCATGCCTGTCAGAAACTTCATTTGTGGGGGCTCCTGTTCTCACAGATGTCTAATGTGATTTTTTTTTCTTTCTTAAAAGGAAAATACTGTTACTTCAGAATTTTTTCACTTTCCAATAATGGGGATCAAACTCAGGGGTGAGTGAGCGACATTCTCAGTCTTTTTTGAGACAGTTGTTGCTAAATTGTCCAGCCTGGCCTAAAATTTGTGATTCTCTTGCCTCAGTCGCCAAGTAGCTGGAGTTCCAGGTGTGTGTCATTCACTGTGCCTGGCTACTACTTTGTTTGGATGGCAAACCATTCCCAGTATTCAGCAGCTTGACAGAACAAATGAGAGCCAGATGTGGCAGCACTTGGCTGTTAATTCTAGCAATGTGAGAACCTTGAGGCCGGAAGTTACCATGTTCAAGCTCAACCTGGCTATGGTGACTTCTTTTGAAATTAAACAAAAACCAAACAAAATCAACCATCAAAACAAAAATAAATGATCTGCACTGTGAGAAGCTGAGACAGCAGCATTGGAGGTTTGAGCCTAGCTTGGGCAATCTAGTCAGAGCATATTTCAAATGAAAAAGAGGCCTGGGGGTTATATGTCCTGGGTTCAGTCCCTAGTAGTGGTGCCGGGAGGGGCGTTATAATAAAAAAACCAAAAAACAATTAGGAAAGAGTATTTTGTACTGTTCTATTTTACTTGAGTAGAATTGAAAATCTAGATAAAATGGACAGTCACTTAGGAAAATATAAATAGTCGGAACGGACTCATAAAGTGGAAAATATAAATGGATTCTAGTCTAGCCTGCAAAAAGTAGAGCCAGAGTGAGTATAGTAATGTATCCCTATAATCCCAGTATTCAGGAGACTGAGGCATCAGGATTGTTGTGAGTTCAAGGCCAGCCTCAGCAATATAGTGAGTTCAAAACCAATTTTAATCATGTAGTGAGACTGTTTCTCAAAAAAGCCCAACCAAACAAACAAGCAAAAAGCAGAGTGCCAGGTATCAGTTGCTTATGCATGTATGTACCCATATGTGTATGTGTGTATGTATTTATATTTTTGAGGTAGAATCTTACTATGTTTCTCAGGATTGTCTTGAACTCATGAGCTTAAGCAACCCTCCTGCCTCCGCCTTTCATAGGCATGCATCACCATGAGAGCTCAAGGCTTCTTGAAGACAGGACCTGTATGTCTCTTTGGTCTTCACTGTTTCTCTAAATAATCTGAGCAAATATTTATTCAGTGTATCAGCAAATAATTGAATTTACCCATGAGGGCATTTTATTTTTCTGGTCTGGAGATTAAACTCAAGAGCTTTGCACTGAGCTATATCCCCAGCTCTTTTTAAAAATTTATTTATTTTTATTTATTTTTGGTGGTATTGGGTATTGAATTCAGGGCCTTGTGTATGCTAAGTAAGCATACTACCACTGAGCTACATCCTTAGCCTCTATCTTTTTTGTTTTGTTTTGTTTTGTTTTTTGACTTTTTGAGACAGGGTCTCACTAAGCAGTCAGACTGGCCTTGAGCTCACTTTGTAGCCCAGGTCTCAAACTCAACAGTCTACCTGCCTCAGCTTCCTGAGTGCTGGGATTACAGGCATGTGCTACCATGCCCAACTCTAACCCCTATTTTTTAAGACTGTCTCGGGGCTGGGGATTTAGCTCAGTGGCATAAGCATCTGCCTTGCAAGCAGGCAGTCGTGAATTCGATCCCTGGTACCGATAAAAATGAAAAAGACAGAAAAAAAAAAAAAAAAAAAAGACTGTGTCTCACAGTTTCCTAAATTGCCCAAAACTGGGCTCAAAATTATGTCTTCCCTCAACCTCTCAGCCTGCTGGGATTATAAGCAAGTGTCATCGTGCTTGCCCAGCTAGCAAATGTGTTTTGATATTTTGAGGGTGCCCCTCAGAGGCATAGGTGAATCCTTGACAAGCGGTGTTGAGAATGGGGTCCCCATACAGTTGCTAAGACCACAAGATGCAGCATAATGGAGGGGGGAGGAAGAGGAGAAGGAGGAGGATGGGGAGGAGGATCAAGAGGTGGAAGAGGAGGAGGAGGGGGACACCTGTGTTAGAAGGAAGGGCAGGTGTGAAGAAGGGTGCTGACAGTTTGCAGGCAGCTTTGTGTTTTGAATAATGCCTATCTTTTTTATGTGTAATGAGTGATGCTACACTTTTGGGTGGACTTTGCCGGAGTTTCATAAATATTTAATTGACTTTTCAGGAGAATAAAAGCAGCCCCATTGATGACTGAAAATGACAAAGCATCCACCTAACAGAAGAGGAATCAGCTTTGAAATCGGAGCCCAGTTGGAAGCCCGGGACCGTTTAAAAAACTGGTACTTTTATATTTTTCTATTAACTAATGCCTTTCAGTAAAGGATTTTTGGAAACAGAATGGTAGCCTAGGTTTTCTGTGGTGATTTTCTTCTCTTTGACTCTTGGAAGATGAAAGAGACTTAAGGTTATAATGTGGGGCCGTCCTTTGTTTTTGGTGCAGGACGTATGTGTCCAGAGGCCCATTCTGTGACCCTTGGTCATATTTGTTCCCCTTCTTAGCTGTTCATCTGAAGGAGGTTTGGGAAAAAGCACCAAGAGTGCTACAGGAAGGGAAGGGTTAATAATGACAGTGTCTTGCTTCTCTTGCTGCCTGTGTGGAAGAAGAGAAGAGGGAAAGATTAGAGATGGAAATGAAGAAGGGAACTTGCATCAGAACAGCTACTGTGTTGCACACAGCTCCCCTTGTTCTGGGGTGAAGTGTGTTGTGGCTAAGACACAGTCATCTTGAAGATATCTGTCAGGATGGTTCTGTTCAAATTTGCCTCATGGGGTAGTCTAATAATAGAATATGGAGAGAGAGTTCTTAAAAGGTAAAGTGATATGGTTCAAAATATCTTACAAATTACTTTAATGCTCAAGATTTAGGGAGAAGTTTCAGAATGCAGACCTTTTGATCATGTAGGAATAGCTTGAAACTTGCACAGTTATCTCAGAATAGTACCTGGTATAGAAAGAGAATCAAGGAAGCCAGACATGGTGACACATGCCTGAAATCCTAGCACTCAAGAGGCTGAGGCAGGAGGATTGCCCCAAGTTAGAGACCAGCCTGTTCTAGAAAGTGAGACCCTTTCTCGGAACAAAAGAAAAAGAGTGCCAAGGAAGTACCTGGCAGAAAACTGTACTATTAGAATTAAAGACACCCAACATAGTTATCTAGTTACCTTTAGCTTGTTTGTTTTATCTGTAATTATTTTTTGGTGGTAGTCAAGATTAAACAGAGTTTACTTTACCACTAAACTACATTCCCCAGCCCCCCCCTTTTTTTTTTTTTTTTTTTTTTGTCTTTTTCCTTTTTATCGGTACCGGGGATCGAACTCACGACTGCCTGCTTTCAAGGCAGGCGCTTATGCCGCTGAGCTAAATCCCCAGCCCCCCCCAGCCCTTTTGATTTTTAAAAATTTATATTTATTTATTTATTGGTACCAGAGATTGAACTCATGACTTGGCACCTGCTGAGCAGGCACTCATGTGGCTGAGGCAAATCCTCAGCCCCTAGTTTTTATTCATTTATTTATTTTGAGACAGGGTCTCTGTATTCAGTTCAGGCTGGCCTTGAGCTCACTTTGTAGCTGAGCCTGGTCTCGAAATTGCAACGATTCTCCTGCCTCAGCCTCTCGAGTGCTGGGATTACAGGCGTGAACCACCATGCTTGGCTATTTATTTTTAAAAATTTATTTATTTATTTTGGAGACAGGGTCTCCACTATGCAGTTCAAGCTGGCCTTGAGTTTACTTTGTAGCCCATGCTGGTCTTGAACTTGCAGTAATCCTCCTGCCTCAGCCTCCTCAGTTCTGGGATTATAGGTGTGTGCCACTACACCCGGCTCCTTTTTATTGTTTAATTTTTCTCCATCCCTTTTTATTTTGTATTAATTGATTGATTGATTGTGGTACTATATTGTGGATTAAATCCCAGGAACACTGAACTACTTTCCCTTAATTAATACTTTTCCCTAATTATTCTGAGTCTTACTGATTTGCTCAGGCTGGCATTGAATTTGAGATCCTCCTGCCTCAGCCTTCCAAGTGGTTGTACCACTGTTGTGGTTAGCTTTAGTATTTATTTTTTTGCTGTAAGGGGGATTACACTTATGGCTTTCACAGTGAGCTGCATCACTATACCTTTTTTGTTTTTCTTGTTTACTTTTTTATTTATTTGTTCTCACTGTGTAGCCCAGACTGGCCTCAAATTTTTAATGACCCTTCTGCTTCAACCTCTTGAGTGTTGGGATTATAGGTGTGAGCTACCATTCTGGGTTAATTCATGTTTCTTATTTCATTTTCTTTTACTGTCCTTACCCAGTTTCAGTCTAAAAGTAGATTTCAGGCTGAAGAGTCTGTTATTATTATTATTTTATGGTACTGGGGATTGAACTAAGGTACATTCTGCTACTGAACTACATTTCCAGTTCTTTTTTATTTTGAGATGACCTCACAGAGTTGTCCAGATGGGTTTTTTTGAACTTGTTGTCATCTTGCCTCAGTGTTGATTAATGCTTGCTTTATAGGCATGCACTATAGTGCCCAGCTGTAAGTATTACCATTATTATTGTTACTTTTTTTGGTATTGGGAATTGAACTCATGACCTTGCACTTGCCAGACAGGCACTGTGCCATTGAACTATATCCCTGACCCCTATTATTTTTGTTATTATTTGATGCTAAGTGTGTGCTTTAACACTGAGCCACAATTTGAGCATGAGTCATTTATTTTAACATAATTTTGCTCATATATTTTCTTTCTTTTTTTATAGACAGGGTCTCTCTGTGTAGTCCAGATCCTCTTGCTTCAGTCTTCTACCAACTACTCACTTTTTAATTTAGCAGACTTTATGTCAGGCAGTGGATAGAGTATTGTTCCATCCGCTTTTGGTGTTATCTGAGACGCAAAGGTGCCAGCTGGCAGCTGGAGTGGTCTGGCCTTGTGTAGTCTGTTCCCGCTTTGCCTGAAGAGGAGGAAGAGTCTTAGGAAAGGGAAAGCTGGAACTGCATTTGGGCACAGGAAGAGTCTGAGAGGAGGCGTACTGTGCTTGTATCAGTAGTAATGCTTGCTTGGTTGGGTCTCTTGGGAATACATGACTAAAATCTAAGGTCCTTGCATTATGTCCAGAAGTTTGCTGCCTTCATTACCCTTATAAATGCATGTGGCAGATTAATAGCCCTTCCTGTGAACTTGAGGTTATATCTTTAGTTTGTAGGTTGTCTGCATGTATTTTAAAGCCCTATCTGGTGTAGTGACAACTTCTTGGGCTTTTGTGTGAGGTGTGTTTTTTCCTTTTCTTTTTTTTTTGGTTCTGGGAATTCAGTTTACAACCTTGTATTTGCCAGGTAGGTGCTTATTACCACTAAGCTAAATCTCCAGCCCATGGTAAGGCACTTTGTATTACAGTCTCAGTGATCTAACTGCTGGCTGTGTTTTCTTGGTTAAATTACTTTTCCTCCCCTAGCTGTGTCTCAGTTATTTTGTAGACAGATTGAGAAATTACAGTTGATTTGATACTTGGATTAGATAGAATCAGTAATTTGTATTTTTTGTTTTTATTGCTGTTTGTGAGACAGATCTCCTATGCAGTTTAGGCTGACCTTGAACTCACTGTATAGTGGCCTTAAACACATTATGGATCTTCCTGCCTCAGCCTCCTGAGTGCTGGGATTACAAGCCTACACAATTCTACCTGGCTATTATTTTGTATTTTGTGTTTCATATTACTAGGAAAACACATTCATTTATTTTTCTCACCTAGTTATGAATTTACTATAGAAATGGAGACATTGTGGTCAATTTGTAAAAATTTTTAGGAAGAAAATTCTCAAGTTAACATTGAAAGGAAAATCATTGGGCCTGTAAAATAATAACATTTGTTGAGTGCTGGTCATCATGTATTTCCTGGATTGTCTTACTTAATCTTCCATTTGGCAATCCCGTGATGTATGGGGAGCTATTGTAAGTCTCATTTTAGTGGTAAATAAAATGTTCATAGAGATGAAGTCACTTGCCCAAGGGCAATAGGAATAGGAATAGGCATTGAACCCAAGTTAGGCTGAGTTTATGACCTCTCTTAACAGAATCATGTTTTCGATTATTAATTTTTTTTTCTTACTGTTTTTGGTACTGGGGATCAAACTCATGACCTTGCTCTTGCCCGGCAGGTGCTTTGCCGCTGAGCTCTATCCCCGGCCTTGATTCCTAAATTTTAAAAACACGGAGAAATGCATTTTGATGGTGTCTAGCCAAATTCCTAACCTAGGGAATTAATCATTTATTTGTTTAGTTAGACGTTAGACTTTGAATGTTTTTGCTTAAAATAGTAGAGGGTTTGTTTTATTATCTCTAGAGTGAAAATGATTGTTTTTTACTCTAATAAGTGATTCATTTACATTGTTCTACTTCTGCAGGTGCAGCCATGGTACATGTGTTTGGTGTGTTTTCATTTCATGAAATCCTAGCCCTGTGTGTGGGGCTGGGATCCACCTCTTTATGGCTTATTTCCAGTGGCTGTTCACCTCTGAATCCTTGGATTATTTGTTCTTGCTTTTGAGATTATAAGGAAATAATTTCTAAGTATGTATGAATGAATGGGACAGGGTCTTGGCTATATAATAGTTCAGGCTGGCCCTGAATTCACTAAGTAGCCCAGGGTGGCCTTGTTCTGGTAGTTGATCCTCATGCCTCAGCTTCCTGAGTGCTGTGATTACCATGTGCCCCACCACACCAGGTCTCTAGTTTTTATTTTGAAAAATATCAAATGTAAAAGTTGAGCCTAGACATTCTGCCTGTATTATGATGTTTACCCTATTTGCTTTATATCGTTATGGTAATATAGTTAATAATTCCATGATAGCTAGTTTTTAGGCCATATCGAGTCTTCTATTGTTCAGAGAATTTTTTTTTTTTTTTTTGTCTTTTTCATTTTTATCGGTACCGGGGATCGAACTCACGACCACCTGCTTGCAAGGCAGGTGCTTATGCCACTGAGCTAAATCCCCAGCCCCAGAGAATCTTTTGACAGATTTTACTTTTTTATTTCTATTTTTTGGTTTGCTTGGCCCTAAAACAGGGTTTTGTAGTCCAGGATGGTCTCAGAGATCATACTGCCTCAGTTTCCCAGTGCTAGGATTACAAGTGTGTACCACTATGCCTGTGTCCGACAGGTTTTTTAAAACTCAGGATCCAATCAAGATTCACATATTTTTGTGTTTTTATGTCTGTTTGTGACCACTTTTTTTTTTTTTTTTTAAGGGACAGGATTTGGCTGTATAAGCGCAGGCTGGCCTGTAGTTTCCTCTATCTTTCTACCTCAGCCTCTTGAGTGCTGGTGTTAGAGGTGTGCACCCCCATATTAAGCATTTATTCTATTATAAAATCTCTTTCTCTCACTTTTCCCCACTTTGTGACCTTTTTGTTTCTTTGCTTTGTAATACAGAATGGCCTTGAATTCACTGTGTACCCTAAGTTGCCCCCAAGTTTGGGGCAGTGATCCTCCTGTCTCATCCTTTCCAGTGCTGGGATTACCAGGCATGGACCACCACCACTCCTGGCAATCCCAGCTGTTTAAGAGGATGAGGCAGGAAGACTGCAAATTAGAGGCCAGCCTGGGCAATTTAGCGAGACCCTATCTCAAAATAAAAATGAGAAAAGGTTGGGAGATGTAGCTCATTGTTTCCTGGGTTTGATTATCAGTAATGTAAAAGAAAGTAATGTATATATCACCTAAAGATACAGTAAGTCCCTGACTTAATACTGAGTTCTGTTTCTGGAGACTGTTGGTAAGTTGGGCTTGTCAGTCCACCAAAGTGAGTCTTAACACCAACATTTTTGACATATATATATATATATATATATATATTCAGTGTAAAGCATACAAATAAACACACATAAATATTATAAATAAATTTTCTACTTTTATACTTAAAATGGTAAAGTAGATATGTAAGCTACTTCTGCAATTTGTTCTTTTTTATTTTTTTCCAGTACTGGAGATCAAACTCACAACTTTGCAGTTGTCAGGCAGATACTTACACTAAATTCCCAGCCCTGCGATTTGTTACTATCAATCAATGTTCATAATGTGAGGTCAGTTGGTGTTGGTGAAAGTTTGCAACTTGAATGTTTGTAAATTGGGGATTTAGTGTAATATATATATATATATATATATATATATATATATATTATATTTTATATATATAGGAGAATGGCCTGCTGTAATTTTTGTTTAACAGGAGGTTTTAGTAAGCAGACAGGAAGTCCTCAACCCCAAATTACTGTCTGAAGAGTCTTATCTTCCAAGAAGCTGAAATATATATGTATATGTGTGTGTGTGTGTGTGTGTGTGTGTACATATATATTTGAATGACAAAGTCTCACTGTGTAGTCCAGGCTGGCCTCAAATTCATAGTGATCCTCTTGCCTCAGTCTCCCAAGTACTGGGATTACAGGCATGCACCACCACACTGGTTTGTTATAAATGAATTAAATAGGATCCTGAATTAAGTCTTTTTATAATACTCTTATAATCTATTTTTATTTCTTTTTATTTGTTTGTTTGAAACAGTGCCTCACTAGGTAGTGTAGGCTGGCCTTGAACTCGCTTATGTAACCCAGGCTGGTCTTGAACTCATAACAATCCTCCTGCCTCAACCTCCCAAGTGCTACTGGGATTACAGGTGTGTACTACATGCACAGCTAAATTATTTTTATTTTATTTTATTTTATTTTTTTCTTTTTAAAAAATTACTTTAATATACATACAGTTCATTTTTGTAGGAGAGGGTTATGCACCTGTGGTTTTAACACATGTAGCTTTTTGTCGGCACTTCTACTCATAGGATGCAGAACACTTTCAGGACCTGGAATAATTTTCTCATGCCACATCATAGTTATTTGATTATTTTATTTTCTTGTTTATCTGTCTTTCCTCACTATAATGTAAGATCCTTGAGGGTCACTATGATAGAGGAGGTTTTCTAGGAAGTAGTACAAGAGAGTTATTGGGGAAATCTGCACAGGAAATGAGAAGGAAGCTCGCAGAGGCTATGAGTTGCCAAATGGCCTTGAAAATCTGGAAGAGAAAAAAGGAAAGTAGGAAAAGGGTTTGTAGTACAGTTCTGTGTGTCAGAAGTAAAATTACCAGTTTACTTTGAAGGTCATAATTATGTTTTTGATTTTAGAATCCGCTGCAAATTTGGCACAGTGGTACACACCTATAGTCGCAGCTGCCTGGGAGTTTGAGGCAGGGCGATCACTTGAGACCTGGGTTTGAAGTCAGCTTGTGCAATGTAGCAAGGCACTTTCCCCTTCCACACACACAAAAGAATGTAAAGAAGGGTTAAACAAAGGAGGTTGGTTTTATAGACAGAAATGGTTTGAAGAAAAGGAAAAAGAATAGTTGTTTTTCAAATATATTATCATTGTAAGGGGGGCAGGGTGGCCGAGCAATAGGACAATAACTGATTAGTTAACATTGAGTTATTTCATTGAGTTACCTTTTTTTTGTCCAATTGTTTTGGGAAATTTGGCTCTTAGCACTCCAGTGCTGATTTCTTAGTTTCAGCTTGGTGGCAAGGAATTTTAATGTGAGTGACTCTGTTTTGATTTTTTACCTATTTTGTTAGGATCATGTGTAGGAACTTAATCCAAAACAATGGCCTGCTGTAATTCTTAACAGAAGAAGGTTTTAGTAATCAGACCCAATTACTGTCTGAAGAGTCTCAGCTTCCAAGAAACTGAAAAGAAGGGAGACTTGAGGTTGAAGCAGATTGATCACTGAGTTCAAGGCCAGTCTGAACTATGTAGCAAAGGCCAGCCTGAACTACATAGTCAGACCCTGTGTCCAAAACAAAGACACAGAATAAACCAAAGAAGGGTCTTGCTATTATTATCTCTGTTCACTCAGCCATTGGGTGGGAGTAGTTCTGGTGTTACTGAGTTGTAGGGTACTGGATGGAGTCTCCTTTTGGAGGTAGTTTCTAGGTTCTTTGTGTCTTGAGCAAAGAATTGATCATGAAAAAGTACAAGCAGTAGCACAGTTTTATTAGAGGTAAGGAAAGAAATAGGCTCTGCAGAGTGAGTTTGGGCCAAGTAAAGGTAGCAAAAGAAGTACACCTTACAGTATGAGGGTGGCCATCACACAAGAGAGCACAGAAGCAGATACTCAAATGTGGACCTTTCTTGGTTAACACCCCCCCCACCCCCCGCCCCGGTTAATGTCAGGTCTCTGTCATCCTGTGGAAAACCTGCTCTAGTTCTTGTGAGAAGTTCATGTACAGGAATTTGGGACCATTTCTATTTATGTGTCCTGGGATAATGTAATTAACAAGTCACATTCACTTCCCCAGCTTTGCCATGCACTAATCTGTTTCACCAGGGACATGTGAGGAAGCATAGCAGTGCCAGTGGGTGCAGGGCTGAGGTGGTGACACACCCAAAGATGAGTGTGATGAGTGCATTTTCAAGACAGCCTCAAGTGAATGAACTGTTTTACTTACTGATGGTCTCTGGACAGAATCTAAGAAGTTCCCCCAGAGAGGCTGTAGGACCTTGACTCAGCCTGCTGAGTAGGTTTTTCTTTCTTTTTCGAGACAGGAGTTAGCCATGCAGTCCATGCTGCCCTGAACTCACTATGTAGCCCAGGCTTGCCTCGAAATCGCAGCCATCCACCTACTTCAGCCTCCTGAGTGCTGGGATTCCAGACCTCTGCCACCACACCTAGCCCCTGCTGGGTACGTTCTTGATTCTCATTACAGTAAAAGAATTTCAGGATGCATCAGAAGCATAAAAAAGTTTGTTAGGCAGAAGGAAATACTCACTTGGAGAGGAGTACAGGCACTCATGGGGTGAGGTACATTGTGGCCTGGTGTTGGGAGTTTATATGTAGTTTTGGAGGTATCCTTAAGATGGGTAATCTAAGATGTTTTGCATAAAATCATTCTTTGAAACCTGGTAGCTTATGCCTGTAATTGCAACACTGTGGTAGGCTGAGGAAGGAGGATCGTAAGTGTGAGTCTAGCCTGGGCAACTTGGTGATTTAGTGAGACCCATTTTAAAAGATTAAAAAAGGGGTGGAGGTATAGCTCAGTATGAACTGAGATTCAGTGTCCAGTATCACCTGCCTCCATCTTTGAATCTGTTTCATAAGATCAAATTGCTGCATTCTTTCAGTGATGGTGAATCCTGTAAAGCCTTTTTTTTTTTTTTTCTGTCTTTTTCCTTTTTAGTGGTACCAGGGATAGAACTCACGACTGCCTGCTTGCAAGGCAGGCACTTATGCCACTAAGCTAAATCCCCAGCCCCTTCCTGTAAAGCTTTTAATGATAACAAACAGCCAGCTATGGGGACCATAGATTCATTACTATTCATTACCACATAGGTTAATTTAAGGTAAAGAAGTGAGATAGGCTGAAGGAAAAAAATAAGAACAATAAAGAAACCTAAGAAGGTTAAAGATGTGTAACTTTGATATCTTGAAGTTGCAGGTTTTTTTTTTTTTTTTTTTTTTTTTTTTTTTTTTTTAAGACAAGGTTTTGCTTTGTAGCCCAGGCTGGCCTTGGACTCATAGTGATCCTCCTGTCTGAGTCTCCCAAGTACTGGGATTTTAGGCCTGCATAAGCATGGCTGATGGTTGCAGTCTTCTTAAAATGGCATTTTACAAAATTTAATCTAATTTAATTTAATTTTATCTTTTTGAGACAAGGTATCTCTGTGTCATTGGAGTTGGATTTGAATTCACTTTGTAGCCCAGGGTCTTGGAATTTACAGAGATCCTCCTGTCTCAGCGTCTTGAGTTCTGGGATTAGAGGCATGCGCCACCATGGCTGACCTATCTTGATTTCTTCTCTTCTACCTCAGCACTGTGGGGTCTTGCGTATTCTAGGCATGAGCTATGACTTTGAGTTATATTCCTAGCCTAACAAAAACAAAAAGTTTTGTTTTAATGGAGCTGGGGATTGAATCCAGAGCCTCATGATGCTTAAAAAGCTCTCTACCACTGAGACAGCCCAGAAAATGTTTCTGTAGCATTAGATAGCAGTTAATGGGAAGGGCTTAGTGTGTGTTGAAGCCGGTTCGCAAGACTTTTTCCATAGGTAGTTTGTCAGTTAAATGTTCTCAAGTATTATGGGGTTATCGTTTCACTTTTACAAACAGAGTAAGAAACTAAGGCTTGCAGATAAAAGTCTCTTGGGTACTGGAGAGCTGGTGAATGGTAGGGCTGGGATTTGAATTCTTGTTGCTTTTACTCCAAAGACTGAATATGTGTCCCTGCTGAATTTTTGTTTTAGTGCTGTTTTTCTGGGTACTCGCCCATAATTTCTGGATTTGCTGTGTTAGACAGACAGACAGACAGACAGACACAGGGAGAGAGAGCGGCACAGCCCCTGCCCAGCAAACACAAGATCTTGAGTTTGATTCCCAGTGTCCACCCCCCCCCCCGAAAAAACAAGCATTCAAAGAATTATCATAGTTTTCAAAACCCATGTATAGCAGAAGTGCGTGGAAGCATCGAATAAGAGTGTGTCTGTCTGGATTAATGCTTCATGTTTATCAGTCTATATTTTTGATTTATTTTTGTCTATATTGCTTGTACAGAAACCTGGTTTTTATCTTGTCTTTGGGTGCTGGAGATATTTTGCTGCTGTTAAATTAACAATAGTAATGACAGCTAACACTTTATCACAGGTTTGCTGTGTCAGTTATGATGTGAATTGCTTTATTTACTTTATGTGTGCTATCTCAAGTCCTTCATTTGAATGTTGAAGGTTTAGCTCAATGGTGGAGCACATATTTCGAATCTTTCTTGCTCTACATTTAAATCCCAGCATAAAAACAATACATTTGGAATGGAGGTGTATGTTTCTTTTTGTTTGTTGGTTTTTTTTTTTTTTTTGAGATAAGGTTTTGCTGTGCAGTTCAGGCTGGTCTTGAAGTCACTATTGAATGCAGGGTGATCATCTTGCCTCAACCTCCTGAATTCTGGGGTCACAGGGCTGCATCACCACTTGGTCCAAGGCTCAATTATAAGATGACTGGCTAACGGCCACAAATTATTTATTGGCAAATCAGAGACACAGCTACTTTCTTTTTTTGGTAGTACTGGAGATTGATCCTAGGGTTTTAACATATACTAGGCAAGTGCTCTACTGCTTAGCTACATCCTTAGTCCAGAAACAGCTACTACTGCTGCCGTGCAATGTTCTGTGTACCTTTATCAGAACTTTTTGTAAGCCTGGTACACACTTACGATCCCAGTATTTGGAAAGGGGGCTGGGGCCGGGAGAACATGGCGGACAGATAGCAGCAACTACCGGAGGCTCTCTGAAAAACTAGGCTCAGAAGCCAGGTATGGTGCGGACTAAAGAGACATAAGCAGGTGGAGTTATGCTCTGCTGACTCAGGAACGAACTTGGCTGAGAGAAACCAACTTGGAATGCAGTCCTGGTGCTAAAACAGGAACAGAAAAGTCTCGCTGCTGAGGCTGGACCCTGCGCCATTGGAAGCCGCGATTTGGGTTTCCCGCCGCGCAGTGGCTGGCTGCCTCCACAGCGGTTCGGCAAGGAGAGAGACGCGCAGAAACTCTGAGAACGGGAGTCTGCGAACGGAGTCGAAAACAGGACGGACAGGGAGGCATGTTCTGACTTGTGGCGAGGTGAGTGAGAGAAACTGACACTCCACCACAGTTTGACTCCAGCAGACTTTCTGGGCCCGAGCAGTCCTGCGGGAGCAGGGTGCGGTGGCGACTCCAGCGACACATTCCCCTCTCGGGCGGGATTGGTGAAAAGTGCCTGGCCTGCGTGACGCTGCCAGCGGACCCTGTAGGCTGGCCCAACCCAGATCCCAGAGCCTGACGGAGGCCGGGAGGGGCGGGCCTCCGCCCTGGCTGCCTGGTGCGCAGCGGTGAGTGGGAACACCTAACCGGCGCAATTCGATCAGGCTGTGGCTGACAGGGAGAGAAGCTGGGCCTCTCATATAAGCTTGCATATATAAGGAACAGAGAATATGGGAAGAGGCAGCAACAAGAAAGGCTCCTCGGCCCCCAATTCTGAGAAACAGGCAATAGCGGACACCGCACCAATACACATAAAGCACCATATAGAGAGCCTCATAGACCAATTCAGGAATGAAGTTATCAATGACCTGAAGCTAGAAGTATGCAAAATAGTTAGAGAAATGCTAAGCACCACCCAAGAAAAAACAGATGGTGGAATGGAAGAACAGAAAAAGAGGGGAGAATTGTTTGATGGAGAAAACAGGGAAAGCATAGAATACGTGAAGCAGGTTCAAAGGGACTACCAAGAAACTAAGAAGTCTATCGAAGACTGGCATAACAGCTTGAAAGAAACTAAGGACAGACTATCTGAACTGGAGGGCAGACTTGTAATATGGGAGAATGAAATGAAAAACTTCTTAAAAATAACAAAGAAACAAACAGCAATAATACAAAGACAAGAAGATGATAAGAGGATCCATAACTTAAGGATTAAGAACATAAAAGAAGAAGTAGGGACACAAACAAATGAACTACAAAAGCTACTCACAGAAATAATCCAGGAGAATTTTCCTAATTTAGCAAAAGGTAAAGATACTCAGATGTATGAGGCATACAGGACCCCAGCTACCTACAACCCAAACAGAGCAACACCCAGGCATATAATAATAAAAATTCCAGAAATTCAATATAAGAACAGAATATTAAAAGCTGTCAGAGACAAGAAACAGACCACTTACAAGGGAACACCCATCAGAATTACAGCAGATTTCTCTGCACAAACCATCAAATCACGAAGAGCGGTGGGGGGAAATAATTCAAGCTTTGAAAGATAATAATCTCCAGCCAAGATTGAGATATCCTGCACAACTGTCCCTGGAAATTGATGCAAATACAAGGTGCTTCCAGGATAAAGAGGAACTGGGGGAATTTGCAACCACCAATTCAACTCTACAGAGAGTATTGCAGGATATTCTAAAAAAAGAAAAATACAAAGAATCCAGAAATAGTGGAGGCCACAACTAATGGAGCAGAGAACAAAGTGAAGAAGACAAACTGACAGCTACTGACAGAATAAGAGCTCAACAGAAATGAGACAGAGAAGATTGGATGATAGGAACAGCTATTTTGGAGAAAATGACATCTTAATAGGTAATACTGATTTAGTATCATCTTGTTTTGAAGTCTCATCTAGCTTTTGTCCTTCTGTCTCCAATGGTCTAAATAGGTTGTATCTTACTGGATTTTATTATGTACGATAGTATAAGCAAAACCTTTTAAAGACAAGGAGATTATACAGAAACCATTATTCATTTTCTGTTAGTCGATTCTAAATACTCTGTAATGCTGTCATTCTCTTAAATGGTTTTACATTGTTTTGATATACTTAATGCTATAGTATACGAAGTTGTACTCAAGGTTTTCAAGGAAAGAGACAATATGGTAACTACTTTTAGGTCAGGATTATCTGGTGGTGAAACACTATTCTGCTTAAATGGTTATGTTTTGATCTGTGCTGTTTCGTTGTTATGCCCTCTTTTATCTCAATCTCCACTCCATTATTTACTTTTTTAATACTTTTTAAAAAATTTTTATCCTTTTAATTAAAGGGAAAAAATAGCAGGATATATTATAGTAACCCACTTTGACTTTCCATTACCTTGATTTAAAGCCCTGTATTACTCTCACCATCTGGTTTTTAACTGATGTTCCCCTATTCTGTTTTGCTGGATAGTATCAGGTTCGAAAATTTAGGCATCAGCTGTGAAGATAATGAGATTCATTATAACGCCCATTCTCGTTGACTTTTATCTACTTTTGAAGACCTACAATGTCTCCAATGGTTTGGTTTTGTCGGTTTTGTTCTTTACTGTTTTGTTCAATTGTATTATAACTAATGGTATAGGCAATTCTATTAGAGATAGCGGGAGGCATTATGGTAACCATTGTTGATCACCTTGTATTATGTTTTCACATTATCTATTATGTCCACCCTTTTGCCTTGACCGATTCTGTTCTGTTATGTCACATTTGGTTTTACTCTCTTCCAAAAAAGTAATAAGAACCGTGAGAGCAATGAAACCCAAAATGTGTAATAGTCATTGTACAAAAGAGAGGAAAAGAAAGTGCTCTAAACTATATAACTGCATGTATATTTAAGTGTATAAGATAAAATATGATATCACAGAGTTTTATTGGATCATTGAACAGAACTGTTTGCAGTATCATTGATGGAATGTCCACTTTACAAGCTTTAATTTTGTGACTTGAACAATTATTTCTAAGATGACAATATGTAATCCATTAACTAGTGATTTCCTACTGTTCATTTTTTTTCTGCAAATCTGTATAACTTGTACCCTTTCTCTGCTTTTTTTTTTCTTTTCTCCTTAAATAAAATTTAAAAAAAAAAAAAAAAAGAAAGGGGGCTGGGCAAGAGGATCATGGTAGTTTAGAGGTATTAGATATTGAAGCAAGGAGCAAAGATGCTGTCTTAGTTTAGTGAGACTTTATTGAGGTATAATTTAAAGTACACAGATCTAACATAAAAAGCTTGGTGAACTTTTCAAATGTATACTTTTCGGTAACTACTACTCAAATTTGGATCATTTTGGGCACCTCAAAAGGCTTTTTGTTTTCCCCCATATCATATATGCTACCTCCCCCCAAAACTATGTTTGCTGTTAGATATTTAAAGTGATCAGCAGTAGCATGTTAAATATTTTTTCTGGCCATGTTCAATTTCCTGCGTGCAGGAGTTAAGAATGTAGAGAAGCTTACATAACTAGTATTTGAAAGGCAGTTTGGGAGAGAGAGAAAGGCCAGGAAGTAAAGGCTATATTTAAGGAAGTGAGATTACCAGAAATCGAGTGAGGATGGGAGGTGGCGGGAGGAACAACCTCAGGATAAGTATTTGGGGTTTGAAAGAAAGAACATGGTGTGACCTGAGAAAGCAGAGAGAACCCAGCAAGAGTGTTGGGAGCTGGAGCTAGAGCTGGAGCTGGAGCTGGAGCTGGAGCTGGAGCTGGAGCTGGAGCTGGAGCTGGAGCTGGAGCTGTAAGGGAGATTTTTTTTTGGTACCAGGAATCAAACTCAGGACTTTTTGATTGCTCTGTAGGCACATATGCTGCTGAGCTATATCTCTGACCTGGAAGGGGAGATTTTAAGCATGGGAGAGATTTGTGCAGATCCTTGTTAGGAACAGGAAGGTGGTGGTCTTTGTTTAGCCACCCAGTGTTTACTGAGTTCCCTGTCTCAGGCATCTGGTTCTGATAGAGGAGCTTTGGGATTGTGTGAATTCACTAACTGTTCTGGTGACAGATGACTAGGATAGAAAGTAGAGATGAACTTGACTCTTCCCAAATTAGAAGTGTAAGGTTTTGTTTTTCCTCTGATACTGAGGGTCAAACTCAAGATCTCAAGAACTCTACCACTGAGCTAAATCTCCAAACCCAAAGTGTCAGATAAGGAAGTGATGAAAAACAAGGAAGAAATTAAGGCATCCAGAACCGGCAATTTTCCTGCAACTCAGTAGTGAGCCCTTTGTTTTTCACTAAGTATATCTTTCATCCCCATTCTCTCTCAGCAAAGCTGGTGATGGTTTAGAATGTTACTTTTCTAGTGTGCACCCTGAGCTAGGAATAGAGGCACACTTTGGTTCTTAAAGCAATGTGAAAACAATGTGAAGCAATGTAAAGCAGTGTGAATGCTGAATGTTTGCAGAAAAGCCGTTTATATAAGGAAGTATCTGAAGGCAGCCTGAATGCCAGTACCTGGGTGAAAGCTGGTGTAGGTAGTTAAAAGACATCTCTGTGAATGTGTATCACTGTAAGTACATTTGCATGTGAAGTCACATTAAGAGTAAAAGGTTCTTCACAGGACTTGGAGTTAAGAGATTTGGATATTTGGTTATGCCTTTTCCTTGTTACTCTGAATCATTTCCACATGTATACAATGGGTACAGTGATAATCCAGATGATGGTAAAGATCAAGTGAGATATTTAAAGGTAGCTTAAGTAAGCTGCACATGTTATTAGTTGCTAAATGGCGGGAGGGAGAAAAGAAAATAGTAGCTGTATGGGTGAATGCTGACCAGTTGGAGTAGAATTCTAGAGATTGAACTCAGGACCTTGTATATGCTATACAAGTACTTCACCATTAAGCAATATTTCCAGCCCCTTAATTTAATTTAATTTAATTTAACTTAATGTAACTTTTTAAACACTGTGGTACTAGGAATTGGACCTAAAGCATGTGTACAGGCTTACATTTCCAGCCCCCTTTTTAGTTGTTGAATTGTCCAGGTTGGGCTTAAACCTGGAGTTGTGTAATCTTCTTGCCTCAGTCTCCTAGAGTGCTGGTACTACAGATAGGAGACACCATGCAGGCTCCCTTTTAAAATTTTTGTCCTGAAGCAGGATCTCACTTTGAGGGTTCTCTATCACTGATCTGTATCCTTAGAACCTCCTCTCACCCCCAGGATCTCATTATTATATAAGATCTCAGAATTTGCTCTATAGATCAGTCTGGTCTTGAATTTTTGATTATCTTGCCTCAGCCTCCTGAGCTTTGGATTTACATGCATGTGCCGAATCACCTCACTCCCATATCTGTTTAGAGGCAGGGTCTCGCCAGAATACGCAGGCTGGGCGTGGACCTGGGTTCTTCCCTGTGCACTATCATTCCTAGCTATTTTAGAGTTTCTTTAATTCTTATTTCTGGCCCAGTTGAGGGTAGGACAGATTCCTGCCCAGTGCTATCGGGCTATTCTAATTTAAGCACCTTTATAAAGTATGCTATAAGGCAGTTTGATTTTACTTGAAGGTAGTCAAGGTTGAGCAGCCTGCTTCATGGAACTGGTGGTCCTGTAGTGTAGATAAGTCAACTTTATTTTATTGTGTTAGGCCTGGGGTGCTCTCTGGCTTTTTAGACATGTCATTCCCTTCATCTGGTGGGAACTTTACTCTCCCACAGCCCTCTCATTTCTTTGGTCAGACACAGCATGTGCTGGTTTACTTGGTACTTTACAGCAGTATTTCTCAAGCTTGAAAACAAGAGAATTGGTGCCTATTGTAGGCTGATGAGGCCTGCAGTCTCCCAAATGGATGGTGAGGGCTTAAATAAAAGAGACAAGTGGTATGATTGTATGGCTCCAGGTGAATCAAAACCCTCTAAGCAGAACTCAAGATTCTCCAGGGGCTGAGACAAAGAACTTTCCTAGGTGGATCAGATTTATTTGGTTTTCAAACAAGAGAAGGGCTTAGAGTGGAAAACATGGGAGATTGAGCAGGACTTCGGGAGTCAGTGCAAGGACTTTGCCAGGTAATAAATTATGTTAATTTAGGAGAACTATCTTATTACCAGGTTGACCTTTATTGCAGGAGTGGAGCCTGCAGCTGTAGTCTCTTTAGCTAATTGAGGTTGGAATGAGGTACCCTCAGCTTGTCCTTTGAGGCGTCACAGCATCACAGGCTGCTCAGGCCTCAGCTGGGACCAGTGATTAATAGAGGTTCACTTACTATGAATCTGCTTCCCCTCGTCAGACAACTGGCTTAGGCCTTGGACAGACAAGTAAACACAGAAAGCTAACTGGTTAATTTTATTTATTTTTATTTTTGTTTTTGGTACCAGGAATTGAACTCATGGCCTTGTGCTTGCCATACAGGTGCTTACTGCTGAGCTAAACCTTTGGTTCCCCAACTGGTTAATTTTAAATCCTGCTCAGAACTGCTTTGTAGTGGTCTCTATCAGGTGCCTCTAACTTAACTATCTTTATTTTAGGTTCCACTTTAGAAACCAGAGCAGTTTTACAAATGCTTTGTTAGTTACATACTGCTGTATAACAAATTTTCTCAGAATTTAGTGGCCTAAAACAATAATATACATTTATTATTCAGGAATTCAGGACTGATTTAATGGAGGGAGGTTGGCTCAGAGTTATGAGGTCATAGTCTACAATTGCTCACTTATTGAACTGGTTGGCTGGTGCAGGTTCCTGGCAGTTGCCCCAGTTGCCTGCTTCATGGACCTCTCCAGAGACACTGAGAATTTTCTCCCACTGTGGCACTGACCTCCCAGAGAATGGAAATCTAAGACTATAAGGTAGAAGCAGCAATGCTCTGTGTGTGCATGTGCGTGTGTTTGTGTGTATGTGTGTGTATTAAAATATGCCTAATGGAAAGGGTAGTGGATTTACCAATGGTGGTCAACTTAAACACCAGCTGAACTGAATCAGCATGGTGCTGGGCATGGATGGCCAGGATGCATTATGCATCCTGTATGTAACTGTTCTCCACTACAACAGAAAAGTTACCATTTTAGCCATTTTAATTGCATAGTTCTGTGGCATTAAGTACATTCACTTTGTGGTGTAATTATTACCACTTTTCATCTTCCCAAACTGAAATGTGCATATGTTAATGAACAGATTGCTAGATGTGATGGAATATGCTTGAAGTCCCAGCTACTTGGAAGGCTCAAACAGGAGGATTCCTGAGCCAGTTCAAGACCAGCCTGGGCAACATAGCAATACTTCATCTAAAAACAAAAACACAAAACCAAAGTTTGTCCCCTCCCTTAGTCTTTGATGACCTCTAGTCTACTGTTATGAACTTGAGTACTCTAGATACCTTTGTCCTTTAACTGGCTTAATTTCATGTAACATAATATTGTCAAAGTTCATCTATCTTGTAGCATGCATTCAATTTTAATTCTCTTTTTTGTGAAGTACTGAGGAGGGTTTTTTTTTTTTTTTTTTTTTTTAAAGACAGGGTCTTACTCTGTAATTTAGGGTGGCTTTAAACTCACTAGGTAGCCTAGGCTGGCCTTGATCTTGAAGCAGTTCTCCTGCCTCAGCCTCCTGAGTGCACCACCACACCTGGTAAACCTAGCATCTTAACTTTGAGCTTCATTCCCAGCCCTTTGTGTTTTGTTTTTAGACAGGATCTTGCTGAGTTGCTTAATTGTGCAGGCTGGGCTTGAAATTGTGATCCTTTTGTAGCCTCCCAGAGTGGTGGGGTTATAGGTTGTGCATAACTTGCCTAGTTTTCGTTCTTTTTTATTTTTATTTTTTTGTTTTCTTGAGACAGGGTCTCATTATGCAGCTCAGGCTGACCATGCACTCACTTTGTAGTCCAGGTGGACTCGAACTTGCAGCGAACAATCTTCCAGCCTTAGCCTCCCAAGTGCTGGGATTACAGGCATGTGCCACCACGTCTGACTGTAGTTTTCATTCTTTTTTTTTGGTAGCAGGGATCAAACTCACAACCTTGTGCTTGCCAGGCAGGCTCTTGGGACACTGAGCTAAATCTCTGGCTAGTTTTCATTCTTTAAAAGGTTAAATAATATTCTATTGTGTGACACATTTTGTTTGTGTTTTATCTGTTGGGTGGCTTTTATGTTTTGGCTACTTGAATAATGCTGCTATGAATATGGGTACAGATATCTATTGAGTCTCTGCTCTCAGTTTTTTTTTTTTTTTTTTTTTTTTTAATGCTTTTGAGACAAGGGCTCACTATGTAGCCCAGTCTGGTCTGGAACTTGCAACCACAATTCCTGTCTTCTTGCCACATTCAGGGGGAGGATAGTTAGAATCCATTTTCTAAAGGAATGCATGTCAGATGCAGACATATTTTGATATCACTGAAATTACTATTTGAGAGTGATTGTGTAATGCCAGCTTAAAATTCTTAATAGTTATTGATTATATAGTGCTAATCTTGCATTTCAACCTCTGGCCTTTCTTCCCCACCCACACCTCTGCCATTTTTTTGGGAGGGGGGTTGGGGGGGGAGACAGGATTTTGCTAAGCAGTTCAGGCTAGCCTTGGACTCACTATGGGATGGTGTACATGTTTCAGTACTATGGAGACTGAGGCAGGAAGATTATTGCAAGTTGAAGACCATTCTAGGCTACATGGTGAGTTCAAGCCCAGCCTGGCTACAGACCAAGACTCTTTTCTCAAAAAATAGAAAAAAATTGTGAAAATAAAAAGCTTGTGTGTCTGATTTATTCCACTTTGTCTTCTTGACAGATGCTACATATTGCTGTATTATGGCTTCAGGTATTGATAATAAAAGTAAATAAACTTTTAATTGCTTCTCCCCTTTCCAGTGCTGGAAATTAATCCTAAGATGTCACATGTGTAGAGCACTTATCTAGCACGAGGGAGACCCAAAATAAAACATGAACAAAGCAAAAACTTGTATCCATTGAACATTCATTGACAGTATAATGTTTTTTTTTTGTCTTTTTCCTTTTTATCGGTACCGGGGATCGAACTCACGACTGCCTGCTTGCAAGGCAGGCGCTTATGCCACTGAGCTAAATCCCCAGCCCCCTGACAGTATAATGTATGCACAGCATTCTGGTGAGAGAATCGGACATTTGGCAAAATCTTTCTTTCTTTGAAGTTTTAATCCAAATGCTAAATCTCTGAAATCATTTTTCAGTGGTTTTTCATTATAGGCATGTGGTGCATGCCTATAATCTTAGTACTGGCAGACTGAGGCAAAAGTATAGCTGAGTTTGAGGCCAACATGGAGTATATAGTGAGTTAAACACTGTCCTGAACCCCATAGTAAGACCCTGTCTGAAAACAAAAAGCAAAACACAAAACATTGAAATAAGAGAGAAGGGCTGGACATGTTGGAGTAAATCTACAATCCTAGTACTTGGGGTTGAGGCTGGAGGATCTTGAATTTGAGGCCTGTCTAGACTACATTGTAAGTCCCTGTCTCAAAAACAAAACCAAATAACAAAGAGACAGAGCATGAGCTGGGACTAGTGATGTAAACTCAGTGGTAGAGTGCTTGCTTAGCGTGTGCGAGATGAGATCTCGCCCAGTGTGCGCGCGCGCGCACACACACACAAACAAATCAAAAAAACAGATGGTTAAAGAAGGGACTATTCAGGTGCTTTGGAAGAGGGTAGAAGACAACAGCAGAAACTTGATTCTCCAGTTTAGGCAGGCTTTGGAAAGCAAAGAAAACCAAGCATGGTGGTGCATGGCTATAATCCTAGCATTTGGGAGGCTGAGACAGGAGGATTGCCATGAGTTTGAGGCCAGCCTGAATTACTTAGACTCAAAAGACAAGGAAGACAGTCAGTGCTTTTCTTTTCATGTGGTCCTGGTTATGGTACATAGGCATTCTGGCCAATTCTAGAATTATACTCCAGTCTTTTTTCGCCGTTTAACAGTGTTTATAGAGAAGGTGAAGAATTCCAAAGAGCCTTCTTTATGTGCTATTGCCACCCTAGAGGACTTGGATGGTGATCATCCTATTCTGTTGCTTCAGGACTAGAACTTAGCAGTTCGTTGTCTCATAATGTAAATTCAGGACTTTCTGTTAAATAACGCAGTCAGTAAGGTGTAGTAGCTCCTACCCTATGAAATACTTAACAATTGTGTGTTTGTGTAGCTCTTTAAAAATCTTGTTTATGATCTAGGTTTCCTGTTAAATCAGCCAGTTGGGAGGCTAAGGCGGGAGGATCTGAAGTCAAGTTGAAGGCCAGGCTGATAATTTAAGAAGACCTTGTCTCAAAATGAAACTTTAAGAAAGAGCTGGTGGGATGTGGGAGAGTGCTTACTTATCACAAGGTGCTTTGAATAGCATGCTAATGAAAATGGCTCATCAACTAAAAGTTACTGGGTTCTGCATTGCTTGTCTCTCCCTCTGGAATTACATTCCAGGTTCTTGTCTTGAACAAAGAATTGAACAAAATGAGCAAAAAGCAGTGGCCAAGTTTATTTGAGAAAGTTAAAGTGGAACTACAGAGGGAGCCTGGGCTGAGTAAAGATAAAAAAAGAGGATAAAAGCCAAAATAAAAGTACATGCTGCATTTTTGCTATTGTGAAAAGTTAGATTAGATAGCCAGCTCTTCCTGGTTCCTCTCTCCTTTTATGCTGTCCAAATCTCTAGAAAACCTGGGAGAACTTCAACATATGGGTCCTGAGACATGGGGCAATGTTCGGATCCCACGTCTCAGGTTGACTTTAGATCTAGGCCATCCTGTTGAAAACCTGCTCAAGTTCTCATGGAGAAGTTCACGTGCTGGGATTTGGGTCCAGCCTATGCATGTAGCCAGTATCACCCCAGCCAGTTTTACCATGCCCTAATCTCCTCCTGACTCAGTGGGAGGTCCTAGGCCCTAGGTTCACTGCCCAGTAATGGGGGTGGGCAGGGAGAAGACATGTATTACTCTATAGCTCGCATGCTCTCTCTCTCTCTCTCTCTATATATATATATATATATATATATATATATATATATATATTTTTTTTTTTTTTTTTTTTTTTTTTTTTTTGTCTTTTTGAGACGGTCTCACTGTGCAGTTCAGGCTGGCTTTGAACTCACTTTGTAGACAAGGCTGGTCTTGAACTTGCAGCAATCCTCCTGAGTGCTGGGACTATAGGCGTGTGCCACCATGCCCAGCTAGCTTGCTTTATATTGATTTTATTACTTTCTTTTTTGTTTGGTGTCAGGGATCAAACTTGACCTTGCGCTTGTCAGGCAGGTGCTTATGCCACTGAGGTAAATCCTCAGCCCCCTCTTTTTTTTTTTTGATATAAGATCTTTAGGCAGGTCTTTTTTTTTTTTAAAAGCAGATCT
The DNA here is from genome assembly GCF_034190915.1 of Cavia porcellus. Lineage (NCBI taxonomy): Eukaryota > Metazoa > Chordata > Mammalia > Rodentia > Caviidae > Cavia > Cavia porcellus. The sequence goes on along the minus strand of NW_026947488.1, from coordinate 25,553,374 downwards.
GGAATTGCCATCTTTCCCAGGCTGGCCTCAAATTTGAAATTCTCATGCGTCAGCCTCTTGTGCTGGGTGACACGTTCTTGGGCTGTAGTTTGATTTTTTTTTTTTTTTTTATCTTTGTCTTTTTCGTTTTTATTGGTACCAGGGATCGAACTTACGACTGCCTGCTTTCAATGCAGGTGCTTATACCACTGAGCTAAATCCCCAGCCCCTGATTTTTTTTTTTTTTTTTGAAACAAGGTCTTGCTTTGCACAAGCACAAGGTTGTGAGTTTGATCCCTGGTACCAGGAAAAAAAAAAAATAAAAAACAAAAAAAGAACAAGGTTTTGCTATGTATGTAGTTCAGACTATCCTCAAACTGATGGTGATCTTCCTGCCTCAGTGCCCCAAATGCTGGGATTACAGGCATATGCCACTATGCCTGGCTATTGCTTGCTTTTTACAAAGTTTAGTACATCCTGGAAATCTTTTCCTATCAGTTCATAATGTGTGTCTTTATTTCATTTTTCTCTGCAGTGCTGACGGTCATATGCAAGGTCTTGTGCATACTAGTCTTGGACTCTAGTACCGAGTCACATCCACAGTCCTCTTCTTTCTTTCTTTCTTTTTTTTTAAAAGACAAGAGTCTCACTATGTAGTTCATTCTATCCTCGAACTCACTGTGTAGGCCAGGCTGGCCTCATACTTAAAATGATCCTCCAGTCTTAGCCTCCTGAGGGCTAGAAATATAGCCATGTGCTACCTACCACACCTGGATATTCTTTTTTTAATAATCATACAATATTTAATTTTGGGGATATGCTATAGTAATAATATTCATGAAACTAGCGATTATCTGCTCTTTAAATTTAAAAGTAGTTTTTACTTATATGTGGCTAAACGCTTGTAAAAATTCAAACTGTAAGGCTAAGTGTCTCAGCCATCTCTAGTCCCTGTCCCTTCTCCACAGCCAGTTTATGTTATCAGTTTGTTGTTTAATATCTGCTTCTTCCTGGTTGGTATTTCTATGGATTAGAAATGGGAGTCTTTGGGCCGGGGATATGGCTCAGTGGCACAGCATCTCCTGTAAGTGCAAGGTCATGAGTTTGACTTTTAGGGAAAAAAAAAGTCTCAGTTGCAGCGTTGGCTTGGAAACTAGACTCTCATCACTGGCTGTTATATGATTTGCTAGAAATTCTTTCTTCTCTTTTCTGCCTGTACAGTTTTGTTGGTATTTTTTCTTTGTTAACCTTGCCTCATCTACTCCAGCCTACTTTATGTTGAACCAAATAATATTGACTATTTTGATAGGCAAAAAGCAGGTGGTTATCAGTAATTTGTTACAGTTCAGTCTAATGATTCCAAAGCTTAATCAGTTCATGCTTCTACTTCTCCTCCAGGACAGGAGTTGGGTACATTTGTGTATATAATCCCTTCCTTCACCCAGTCCTGACTGGCTGGTTGAAAGGCACTTAGTCAAATCTTGCTAGCCAGGTGTGATGGCACATGCCTATATTCTAGCATTTGGGACATGGAAGGAGGAAGATTACTGTGAGTTCAAGACCAAGCTGGGCTACATAGTGTATTCAAGGCCAGCCTGAATGACATAGCAAGACTCTCCATAAAAACAAAAGGGAGAGGAGAAAGGAAGGGAAAGAAAGGGAGCGGGAGAGAGGAAGGTAAGAAAGGAAAGTCTTGTTAACTGATAAAGCTGAGTCTTGCTATCCCCAAGGCAGATAGCAGTTGTGATGTACCAGGTTTTACTAGCTCATCCTTAACATGGTCTAAACCAGGTGTGGTGGTACATGCTTTTAATCTCAGCACTTTGGAGGCTGATGCAGGTGGATTGCTTCAAGTTTTGAGGCCAGCCTCAGCTACATAGCGGGTTCAAGACCAGTTTGAACTGCGTAATGAGATCTTGTCTCAAAAAAAAAAAAAAAAAAAAAAAAGTATCTTTATTGCCTCCTTCTCTGAATGCAATTGATGCTCTCATACTTCCATAAGTGACTTACCTTCATGTTACTTTGGAAAAGTAGGGTAGGGATGATCAGTTTATCTTTCGAAAACTGTCCCTTGGCTAAGGGGAAAGCCCTGTTGGAGAGGTTTCTTTACATCAGCAGACAATAGGATAACGATGCCCAGTGAACTTTTTGGAATAAGGTAGAAACTTTAGGCTAGTTGAGTCTGCAGAGATCCTTTTAAAACTTGAATGTGACTAATGGCTTAGGAGTTTAGCCTTGATTCTGTGGATTCCCACTTTCCTAGACTCATAGATTGCACTTACCATGTGAATTCGAAAGAATTTGCACTTTGTCTTGAAGTTGCCAGCTTTTTATTTTGCATTTAATTATATACTTTATATAGTTAATACAGTCTCATGGCACAATATTCATTTTTTAAAATCAAATTTTATTGGTGAGGTGGGGTCGTAAACGATATAGGAATCCAAGCAGCCAAATGGATAAATTTGGAATTTAATTAGCTGAGCTCAGTGACCACTCATGTGGACCCATTTTAGAGTTTCACCGAGTGGCCGCAACTGGAAAATTACAAAGCTTTTAAACAGAGAATCACAAAAAGACATCCTGTTGGAAACAGTTTAGCTAGACTCTTACATTAATTTTTTGGTTGACACTTGTACCCTGCTTCTTTTGTTGAGCAGGTTAATTTTTCTCTTGTGGGTACAACTTATCTGCTTTTCTCATGGGTCTTAAACCCTGAGTATAATTTTCTATTTTCCTGGGTCAAATACAGGACACTAGTTAAATGTAGGGCTCAAGATGGCATGAGTTATGCCAAGCTACAGTTAGTACATTTTAGAAATACATAATAGATACACAAAGCTTTTGTAAATGGAGGAGTGAGGGAGGTGTTGAGAGAGGGTAGGGGAATGGGACAAAGAAGCTATATCCTATAGAGGTACAAATTCTCTATGATGAATGTGATCATTAGGTACAATATTCAAAACATACAAAAAGATATATATTGAATAAAATAAGTCATATATTTATCTCTAGTTTCCTAACGATCCAGATCTTCCAAAAGGCAAACTGGGTGGCTTGACTATCCTTCCAGAGTTATCCCATGCATTAAAAACAGGTGTGAAGTACTAGCTCTTGCCCCTCCTTCAAATGGTAATGCACTCAACTACCATTTCTTTTTTTTTTTTTTTAAAGAGAGAGAATCTTGCCATGTAGTTCAGGCTGACCTTGAACTCACAGAGATCCTTCTGCCTCAGCCTCCTGAGTGCTGAATTACAGGCCTGTGCCACCAGACCTGGCTCAAATACCATTTTACTTTAGTTTATTTTGTTTTATTTTCAAATACTATTTTGTATCTTGACAGTTTTCTCCCTTTTCTTAGAGATCTTTTTTTTTTTTTTTTTCTTTGTTTTTAAGACAAGGTCTCACTGTACAGTTCAGGCTGGTGTGAATTCACTGGGTAGCCCAGACTGGTCTCAAATTCACAGTAATTCTCCTGCCTCAGTGTTGGGATTATTGGCATGCATTATCATGTGCAGCTTTTTTAGAGAGCTTTTAAAATCAGTAGAGCTGCCCAAACTCTACTTAATGATGACATAGGATTTATAAGGGAATTATAAAGTTACCATTATTTTAATTTGAAAGGTAAACACCAAAAATAATGTGATTTCAGCATAAAGAAAAGTTTTTTAAATTAATATAGTTCTGTGAGAATTGATTCCCTGCATTAATCCAGGGGTCCTATGTTTGAAAATTGTTGCTGGAAGCCAGGTGTGGTGACACATGCTTGTAAGACAGGCAGATCATTGTGAGTTTGAGACCACCCTGGGCTACGAAGGAGCTTAAGGTCAACCTGAACTGCACAACGAAACCCTGTCTCAAAAACAAAAATCAAAACAAGCAAAAGAAAAGAAAACTGTTGCTGACAGCAGACAGTTTAAAGGGGTTTTATAATATGAGTATGTTAACACAGATTGCTATTTTATGCAGGTAAAATAGCTTCTAATATGCTGAATGAATGAAAAGTTTATAGTTGAGATACCCATGTCCTTCTCATTTTCATAGAATAGATTATAAAATCCTGTCTTGTTTCCTACAACTGTACCATTCACTTAGACTACATAGTTAGCCAGTCTCATGTCAAGACATCTTGTATTTATAACAGCTGTCAGTTGGATTGGAATAGAAGACTAATTTCAGGGCTGTTTGTTCCTTCTGGTAGTATTTTAATTCCTTCTGTTAATAATGAGCAGTTCGTGAATACATAGTACCATTAGGAATTTTGGAAGACATACTGGGTCAGATTTGTAAGGACCCACATGAAGTGATGACTTGAATTTGGGAAACACTGGAGTAGGGGACTGGAGTTTTCAGAACCCTGGAATTAGCCAGGCATGGTAGTGTATACCTGTAGTCTCAGAACTCAGACTGAGGCAGGAGAATTGTTTCCAGTTGAGACCAGCCTGGGCTACAAAGTGAGCTCAAGGCCAGCCTCAACTGCAAAGCTGAGACCCTGTCTCAAAAAGACCAAAAACAAAAACAAAACAAAACAAAAAAAAAATGAAAAACACCTCCCAAAACTTGGAATTTGATAGGATACGTGACCTCTGAGAAGAAAAGGGAGATCAGAATTCATTTGCTGAATATTTATTGAATTCTCAGTATGTGCAGGGCACTTTGATAATCGGTTGGTGTCAAGCGGAATGCTTTAGAGGACACTGGTTTAAGAATGAAGATGATGCAGTAGACAGGCAGGCAGGCAGAAAGCAGCCTGTTCGTTTATAAAGCTCATGCTTACTAGGACAGTACTATCCTAGGAGCTGGACACAAGACAAGGATACACCTGGTGCTAATCCAAGTTGTAAGGAAAAAATATAAGGTAGACTCCAAACTTTTTCAGTCTAGAATAGCAATGTGATTAATACATGTATGTGTAAGAGAACTACTGTGTATAGTATTTTTCTTTGTTTTTAACCAATCATTTGTTTTTGAAATGGGCAAAACATTTGCATGGTTGAAAAATATTAAAAGGTATCCTGTAGAATATTTCCTTTCTATTTTACCCTTCCCCTTACACAGTTACATCTTTTTTTGTTTTTCTTCAATCATTTATTGGTACATTTAGATGTACACAATGGTCATGTTCATCATAAAGAATTTGTACCTGTCCATGGTACAACTTTTGTTTTTTTACCCCATTCTTTACCTTTCAACCTCTCTTGCCCTACTCATTTACAAAAGCTTTGTTTCCAATTTTTCCTTCTTTTTGTTTGTTTGCTTTTTGAGACAGGATTTTGCTTTGTAGTTCAACCTGGCCTTCAACTCACTGTGCATCTGTGCTGGCCTTGAACTTGTAAGTGATCTTCCTGCCTCAGTCTCCCAAGTACTAGGATTTCAGACATGTACCACTATGCCTGGCCACAGTTCCCTCTTATGTCACCAAATTTGAGTGCTGGCATAAGAATCCATTTTGAGTGTTATCAGAACATTGGGTACTCACAAAATTACTGGAAGGGTTGGAGGAGTGGGAATCAAGAAGGGATTATCCTTAAGACTACCAATTTGGGAGGCCCACAACTGGAGATGTGATCTAGAGTCCAGCTCCTGTCTCCCTGTCACTGCTGCTGGATACTTATGAAGCTGGTGACCAGACATGTGACTTCTGCTGCTGCAGGCCACACCAGCAGCAGCACCATGTGGGAACCATGTCACGGCTCTTAGGCCCTAGCTCAGCCTACTGAGTCAGAAGCCATGTTTTCTTTTATTTTTTTCCTCCTCCTCTCCCCTCCCCTGCCCTGCCCTGCCTGGCCTTCCTCTTTCTTCCCCTTCCATTTTTCTTTTAAAGAGGAAAAAAAGCCAGCAAAATTTCAAAACATGATATAGGAGGGTAACTGATTAATACATTGCATATTGTTATCTTTAAATTAGTTATTCAGAGTACACAATATAGGCATTTGAATGTCTATACAATATTAACACAAACCTTTCTTTTCAGTGAACTAAGAGAAATCAATACTATAACTGCCTTAAGTATCGTGTGTGTGTGTGTGTGTGTGTGTGTGTGTATTGCTTTTTCCTTCCTTCTTTTCTCCTTTCCCCCATTTGCAGTTTCTCTTTTCTTTTGAATAGTTTCTTCCCATTTCAGTATCCCATCACAATATCTATTGTACATTTGGATCTTATTTACTCTCAGCTTCTCACAGTAGGGAGACAATACAGTCATGTGCTTGTGGTTATTTCACTTGTCAGAATGATCTCAAGTTGCATCCATTTACCTATAAAAGTCTCTAGTTTATCCTTCTTTTGGACTGAGTAGTACTCCATTGTATAAAAAGACCATCTCTTTTTATCCATTCCTTGGTTGATGGGCATTTGAGTTGTTTCCAAAAAGTAGCTATTATAAATTACATTGCTATAAACATGGGTGCATATATATTGCTGTGGTGATGTTTTTTATTGTTTTGGGAAGATACCCAGGAGAATAGCTGGGTCAAGTGGGACCTTCAATCCTAGTTTTAGAGTTATTGCCACACTATTTTCCAGAGAATTTGCACCAGTCTATATTCCTACCAGTGATGGAGAAGGTCCCCCCACCCCTGCAGCCCCACCAGCATTTATTATTGGTTGATTTCTTTATAATAGTCATTCTTTCATGGGTGAGATGGAATCTCAATTTTGTTTTAATTTGCATCTCTCAAATGACCTGTTATGTTGAATATTTTTTCATGTATTAATTTGCTGTTTGTATTTCTTCATATAACAAGTATGTATGTATCTCAGATGCCTGTTTTTGGATTGGGTCTTTAAATTCAGAAAGTCTGATATTTCTGAGTTCCTTATGTTTTTGATAGTTAATCTTTTGTCTGAGGAACAGCTGGCAAACATTTTTTCCCACATTGTGGGTTGTCTCTTTATTCTGTTGGTGGTTTTTCTTGCTGTATAAACGTTTTTAATAGGACAAGATCCCTGTTGTTGGGTCTTTGTGATAGTTCTTGTATGATGAAGGTTTTAGTCAAAAAGTCTTTGCCTATACCAATGCCCTCAAGAGTTTTACTTATTCTTCCAGCAGATTTAATGTTTCTGTTTTAATGTTTAGATATTTGATGCATTTTAAATTTAGTTTAGTGCATGGTAAAAGATATGGGACCAGTTTTAATTTTCAGCATGTGCGGAGTCAGTACCGTTTATTAAAAAGACAATCTTTCTTTCAGTGAATGTGTTTGACACCTTTGTCAAAGATAAGGTGGCTAAGTATGTTTGGAGTTGTTTCTGCATCTTCTAATCTGTTCCATTGATCTTCAGGACTGTTTTTCTATTATTTTTGCAGTGTCATGCTGTTTTTATTTCAGTAGCTTTTTCTTTTTGTTTTTTTTTTTTTTGTATTAAGAATTGAACTCAGGACCTTGTGTTTGCCAGGCAGGTGCTGTGCTGCTGAGCTATATCCCTAGCCCACAGTTGATTTTTAGTATAATCTCAAGTGAGGGATTGTGATGCCTCCTGCCTTGCTTTGTTGCCCAGAACTGCTTTTTCTGTTATAGGTCTGTTTGGTTTCAAATGAATTTTAGGATTTTTTAATTCTAATTCTGTGAGGTATACTATTGGAATTTTGATCAAAATTGCGTTAAATCTGTGTAACAGTCTTGGAAGTATGACCATTTTCACATATTTTTTCTTCTTACCCAAGAGCAAGGGATATCTTTCTATTTTCTGATACCTCTTCAATCTCCTTTTCTGTAGTACTGTAGTTTTCAAGGTGGAGATCTTTTTTTTTTTGTACCGAAGATTGAGCTCACGATTTTGCGCTTGCCAGACAGGCGCTTATGCTGCTGAGCTAAACCTCTGGCCCCAAAGTAGAGGTCTTTTATATCCTTTGGTAGAGTGATTCCTAAGTATTTCATTTCTTTGGATACTATTGTAAAAGGTGGTATTTCCATAATTTCTCTCTCTGTGAGTTTGTTTTTCCGGTTCAGAAAGGCTATTGATTTTTGAGTGTTAACTTTGTATCCAGCTACGCTACTGAATTTGCTTATTATTAAATTTAGCAATTTTTTAGTGGGAGTTTTTGGGGGAAGAAGCCACATTTTAAGACAGTCCCTGGTGTACACAAAAGCTTGTGAGGCCCAGCACTAATTCATCAGGCCTAGCATTAACCTGTGGGTCTTGGTTGTCAGTTGTAGGAGGTTTAAAGAAATGTTGTTGCCTTTCCTATGCTTTAGGCTAGGAGAGTGGAGTAAAGGCTCAGAGAACCTGTCTATTAAACTGACTACATTTTTCCAAAACCATTGCTGTTTGTTTCTTATGCATCCTTATCTAGTATGCATGAAACTCTGGGTTCAGTCTCTAGCACTGCAAAACAAAACAAAACACAAAAGTAATAGGCCACAATGTATCACATTTAACATCATTTAAAATATAGTTCATTATAGGAAAGTTTCTTTCAATTTTGCGTTGTGTAGAATCATCTTTTTTTTTGGTCTTTTTGAGACAGGGTTTCACTATGCAGTTCAGAATGACCTTGAATTCACTTTGTAGCCCAGGCTGGCCTCCAATTTGCAGTGATCCTCCTGCCTCAGCTCCTGAGTGCTAGGATCCCAGGCATGTACCAGCATGTCCAGCTAGAATAATTTTTTATTAACAACTAGATACTATCCCATTATACAGATTATAAAATGCTTAAAATTAAGACTATTTCAGTGTGGCACACATGGTTATTCTAACTTACTGGCACATGTTAAATATAATCTAGTCGTTAAATGTTTTCTTCCTACTTCCTATGTACTCAAGCCTAGAATAGATACTAGGTCATCTCTTTTTTTCGGGGCACGGGATTTAAGCTACAATTTTGTGCTTGCAGGCAGGCACTTATGCCGCTGAGCTGAATCTCTGGCCCTGTGTCATCTCTTTTAACTGGCAATGTAACCTACTTTAAGTGGACTCTGAAAGCTTAACTTAATGTTATTATATATAACTTAAAGTTATTATTAAGTTATATATAACTTAATGTTATTATTATATCTATTAATTATTTTGAGACAAGGCCTCCCTGTGTATTGTAGGCTGGCCTGTACTCACTCTGTACCCTATGCTGTCCTTGAACTTGTGACAGACCTTCTGACGCAGGTCCCAAGAGCTGGATGACATGAGTGTGGCACCATGCATGGTTGAGTTTAATATTTATAAACTAACATATATTCAGGTTGAGATTTGAAGTCAAGTTTGTTATTCTCCATAATTTGTTATTTGACCCAGTTGCACAGCATCTCCAGATGATAGGCCTTCAGTACTTTGGTAATAGTGCTCTTGAAGAAGGAGGTTTGGAAGGAGACCCTTTGGTATATTTTTGGTTGGTATTAAAGGAATTTTAATTTTTTCTGACTCAGGTATCCAGCTCACATAGAAGACATTGACTACGAAGAAGGAAAAGTACTCATCCATTTCAAGCGTTGGAACCATCGTTATGATGAGTGGTTTTGCTGGGACAGTCCTTACTTACGCCCTTTAGAGAAAATACAGCTGAGGAAAGAGGGTTTACATGAAGAGGATGGATCTTCTGTGAGTAATAGATCCTGGATGGTTCTGTAATAAGCGGGGTTAGCCACTGGGCAGTTCTGTTCTGGCTTTTGATGTTTAGTGGGAAAGTCAGTAGCAGCTGGGAACCTGTCCTTATTTTGGTAATTAGTTGTAATCCTGAGATTTCTGTAGTACCTACGGCTCTTAAGAACCCCAGTTTTCATCTGTTTAATGTGTTTAATATTACAGTTTATAAACAAACTTCATGGGGGTTGGACCTATGATGAACCAGAGCCATCATTTCTCATTCATTCATTGAGACAGGGTTTTGCTATAAAGTTTAGACTCATGGCAATCTTCCTGTCTCAGCCTCCTGAATGCTGGAAGGCATAGACCACCACGCCTATCACTGTATTTCTTTTTCCACTTCTGCTTTTTTAGCTTCTAGAACACTTTCTGGAACATAGTAGATCTTCTGTATATATTTGTTGCATAAAGGAATAGTTGAGTTCTAGATCTGTAGTATCTAGAACACTGTGTACTAGATATACTACCTAGACATCCAGATTACTTACTAAACTTATCTGTTGTATAATCATTTCATGTGTATGTCTTGTGTTGCTTTGTATGCAGAATGCCTGATTGGACTACCTTTTCTTTTTTTCCTAAATTTCATTATTATGCCTGTAATTTTTGGAGTGGTAGTGCAGTTGATGAACTTAATTCTTTCTACATTTCTGGTCACAAACTGAATTGAAAGAAAACTGCATCAAATTTTCCCATAAGGTCGACATGGGACCTAAAATCACTGAATTTGATTCAGTTCTTACTCAATTTGGTTTGTAATCAGAATTATGAGAAGAATTAAGTTTATGAATGGAGGTACACTGTATTGGTTTCAAAATGACATATGAAGTTTTAATATATGTGCTGCTGAAGTGAGCACTGACATGTGAAGTTTTAGTGTAAAAATTTTTAAAGTGGCTAGGTGTGGTGGCACATGCTTGAATCCCAGCAATGGGAAGGCTGAGGCAGGTGAATTGCCTCGAGGTTAGGGCCAACTGGGCTACAAAGTCAAAGTGAGTTCAGGTCAGCCTCAACTAGATAATGAGACTCTTAACTTAAAAAAAAAAAAAAATTATCTGTCTGTCTATATCTCAATCTTTGAAATATGTGTATCAGTCATGCTACTTTTGGATTTGATTCAGCCTGGGTTCTGTTTTCCATTTCAACTTTCACTAAGGAATTTGAACTCTGGCAGCATATTTTTTTTTTTTTTTTGGTACCAGCAGTTGAATTCAGGACCTTGGACTTGGCCAGGCAGGTGCTATGCTGCTAAGTTATATCCCTAGTCTTTTTTTTTTTTTGTCTGGCTAGCCTTTTATTGATTTTTTTCTCCCTCCATGTTAAGATTGTTCAGTAGTGCTCCATTTGATTATTCAGTAATTATTTTACTGAATTTACCAATGCAAATAGTGTTTTGGGAAAACAAAATAAGTTACTAAAGGTGAATGGATACTTCCCTTGGTAAAAGATCCCTTGGAAATATGGAGTGGCATTTAATGGCCTGAGTACTGCTTTGCTGGAGATGAAGTAGGCTTATTCTTTCCAGCTCTTAAACTGGGTGTTTTCCTGTGGTCTAGGATTCTTAGCCTCACTTTGAGGGCACATCTTGCGTATGGGATGATTTCTCATCATCATGCCTGGCTAGGCCTCCACTCTTGAAGTGGGGAGGTATTGTTTCCCAATTCTCCCCCCCCCCATTACTTTGATTCCCAGTGCTGAACAGCAGAATTGTCTTCCTCCATCTCAATAGACCATTTCCTTACCAGTGATTATCAAACAGAGCCTTTCTTATAAATTTTGGTATTTTGGTATAATCCTATGCAATTTAATTTGTAACAGGATTTTTTTTTTAATGTTTTTTTTTTAGGAATTTCAGATAAACGAGCAGGTCCTTGCTTGCTGGTCTGATTGTCGTTTTTACCCAGCCAAAGTCACTGCTATTAACAAGGATGGTAAGACATTTGAGTTGTAGTTTTACATGTGACTTAGTGGGGAGTTTGTAATATGAGAGTTTAATAGTTTATCATCAATATTTACTGCCTATGAATCCTCTTTATTCAAGTTAATCAGCATGCCAGTGGTTAGGAAGGACTATAAATGGAAAGAAAACTGAATAAAAAGGAGAGATTATTATTGTTTTGTAAAACAGTCTGTCATTCTGCTGAGAAGTATGCAGGTCGTCTCATTGTCTAGGACAGTGACGGTGAACTTTTAGAGCTTTCAGTGATACAAACAGTGTACTCTGGCATTTACCACCACTGGTCTAGGACTTTCTAAAGTATTTGGTGAAATAAGTGTGTATTGTTTCTTTTACTTATTTGTGAATAGCCTGGAAATTAAATGAATACCAGCAAACATACAAAATTTACTTTGTGTTGCCTGGTGCAGTGATGCACAATTGTAATTCCAGCATTGAGGGAGACTGAGGCAGGAAGACAAGTTTGAATATTTCCTGGGCCACTTAGTGAGACTCTGGTTTCAAAATAAAACATAGAAAGGGCAGGGATAGTTCAGTGGGAAAGCCCTGATTTCAATCCCAGTATTGGAAAAAACAAATGATGACAGCAAAAACCCAAGTTTTTATGGATACAAAGTAAAGTGAGGGTAGAAATTGAGATGCTGGTATACAAAGCACTAAGTGGATTGCCTTTGCCATAGCTTAGAACATGTGAGGAGACAGAACAAGAAACTGGAGCCAGAGGGCCTCATTTTGCTGGTACAAGGGTAGACAAAGGATTGCAAGGATAGTGTGTGATCAGAGTCCTGGACCTTGGTGAACAAAGGCTGGGTCCGAGTGATAACTTTTTAGGCTCTTCTACCAGAACGTTTATGACATGGCCTTGATTTTTGAGGTGAATGTTTAGGGCAGTCAGGGCTTTTAAGTAGTGTCCCTGGTAGAAGTGACTAAAACGTTAGATTGAGAAGTTTGGGGAGTTTGCTCAGTGGTAGAGTGCTTAAACAGCATGTACAAGGCCTTGTTCAAGGTTTCAATCCCCAGCACTAAAACAACCAACCAGAAATCAAGGCAGATTAATTTTTCGTTGAGTGAAAAATTTCAAGTATTTGTTCAGTACCCTGCTAAGTGCTAGCCTTAGACTGACCACATTTTGTCTGAGATGGTTTAATTGGTCAAAAATAAAGCCAGCTGTGGCTGGATGTGCCTTTTAATCCCAGCATTGTAAGGGGCTGAGGTAGGAGGATCACAAGTTCAAGCCAAGTCTGTGTGATTCAGTGAATTAGCAAAACCTTCTTTCAAAATAAATAAAATAAATAAAGCTGGGATGTAGCTCAGTTCAAAGGCTATAGTTTCATTCCTCAGTACCATAAAATCAAAAACCAGAAAAGGAATAATCTCCAAAGCAAGATTGTGTCCTCTTGAGTTGCCTAAGCAGTTATTGGTTCTGCAGGTCATGACCAGTGAAGTCCTTTGTTTCCCTAAATTATATTTATAAGCTGTATTCAAAATGAAATATGTAGGGCCAGGGGTTTAGTTCAGCAGCACAAGTGCTTGCCTGGCAAGCGCAAGATAGTGAGTTACATCCCTGGTATCAAACAAACAAACTCCAAAAACAAAAACAAAGTGAGATATGTTATTATTGTTTTCATATGTCTCACATTAATTTAAAAACTTACTTTTGGAGAAAGCTTACATACTATTAAACTACTTCAATTCCTTATTAGTAATATACATATTTGGGTGTGAAGAAGAAAAAAAAACTTTACCTTTTGGATTTCCTTTTTAAAAAACTTACTATGTTTGTGATACATAATAAATATATTCATTATGGTAGATTTTTTTTTCTTACTGACTTTTGAAAACACATGTGTGGTCTTTATGTACATAAATGTGCTTCTAAAAAATCCATAGGTTGGTTTCTGCTGATACAGTCATATTCTTCTCCTGAATGTTATCCATTGGTGATGTACTCCTTTGGGCAATAGCTATCCTTTTATCTCAGGTGAAAGCTCAGGATAGTAATGTAAATAGCTCCTTCTATAAAGAAGATAACAGATAGGAGGGAACATTCCTCTTTTTTTCCACTTGTGTCCTAGAATTGGGGTACAAAAACAGGACAAAGGGTTGGATGAGGGAATACCATGGGAGTGTAGATTGAGGAAGAGGGTTTAAGGGACCTTTGGAGCAGTCTGTTAGAACAGTAGAGGATATCTTGATGGAGGAGTGAATCATCTACATTCTGCAGAGCTCAGAATCTGGGATTGTGGGCTGGAAAAAATGAGAAGACCTCATAAAGGGCATGTGAAATTGGTGCTGAGATGGAGCTAATGTGAGGAGGTGAGGAAGGAGAGGGATGGTGTGAATGAATCAGAGGGGGTAGAAGGACACCCGTCTACAGGGTTTTGTGTGAGGGGTGGGTCTAAAATGTTTTGAAATATTATTTAAGGACACTGACCAGGGCCGGAAATGTGACTCAGTGGTAGAGTTCCTCCTTTGCATGTACAACGCCCCGGGATTGATCCCCAGCAAAACACACACACACACACACACACACACACCACTGACTATATTATTATTGGCTGTAGTTAATTAGGGTTTTGAAAACTTTGTTATGGATAGTTAAACCTAGGGCTTTGTGTGTGCCAGCTGAGTACCCTACCACTGCATTACAGCCTTGGCACCACCCTCCTCCTTTTTTTTTTTTTTTGGGATTTTGAGAAGGTTCTCACTAAGTTGCCAGGCTGGCCTGCTTCAAATTTGCATTCCTCCTGCCTCAGCCTTTCAAGTAGCTTGGATTTCAGATGTGCACCACTGAATTTAACTAATTGAGTTTCTTCATTTGTTTTGTGTTACTGGCAGTTGAATCTGAGACCTTAGCACTAAAGCTACATCCTTGTTTTTTGTTTTTCTTTTAATTTTTTATGACAGAGTCTTACTAAGTTACTAAATTGTCCCATGTCGGCTTCAATTTGTGATCCTCTTAGCTTCCCCAAGTGCTGGGATTACAGACCTCTGCCACCACACCTAGTTTTAACCAGAGTTTCAGAATGACTTTAAGGTCAGGCATGGTGGTCCACACCTGTAATCCCAATTTTAGCACTCAGGAGACTGAGGCAGGAAGATCCCCATGAGTTTGAGGCTAGTCTGGGCTACATAATGAGCTCAAGGTCATCCTGAACTGCATAGTGAGAACCTATCTTTTTTTTTTTAAATGCTTTTAAAACTGGGACAACCACAGCATTGCAAATTAAAAGAAAAAACATTTCAGTTGTGCTTCCTTATGAGCAAAAATTACGAGTCTTGAGGTTATGGCTGTTCTAAAGGGATCATTTGCCACCATACTATATTGGTTCCTTAAATTCCAAATTCTGCCCAGTGAATTTTAGTTCATTGAAGGAGATGAAGACTCTTTCAGCATCTCTTTACCTGAAATCCTTAGGCCAAAGTTTTGTATTGTGATGCCAACCTTGTTGGTTATTGAAAGTAATTGGAAGTGGAAGGAGAGGATGGAAGCAGGGGAATCCTGAATCGGAAAGTCAGTGGGACAGAATGGGTGGTGTGATAGCTATAGTGTGGGCCGTGAAAGCAGGCGTCTCTGAGAGCTCAGGTCTGTGCCTGGTTTGGAGGTGATAGCAAAGATTTTTTTCCCCTGTGGTACTGGGGATGAAACCCAGATTCTTGTATATGCTTGGCAAGCACTCTCCTGCCTAGCTATGTCACCAGACTGATAGTGAAGTGCTATATTGGGGGTTAGATTTTATCTGTCTTTGTTGGGGGGCATTTTCTGCTTATATTTCATTCTCATATTTGTGGGATTGAGAGCTGTAACATTGGACACTTTTTTCACTACTCTAAAATTCTCTGCCCAGCTTCAGTTTTGTCAGTAAAAAGGGCCACCATAGCTTAATGATGCTGGGAGAAAGAGCTCTGCTGGCATGGTGCCCCTTTTCCCTCCTGTAAATGGTGTGGTCTTGCTAAAAGGAGGCTGGGGATAGTGAAGTGACATTCATTTTTGGACTGATTTTCTTGCTATTCTTAATGTTGGTGGTTATGCTCAATGGTGGAACTCTGGCCAGAATTGGGGTTCAGTGGCTATAGGCTCAAGGGAGTCTGGCATGATTGAATCAGAACTACATAACATGTTGAGTTTCTTAGGGCTTAGCACTTGGAAAAAAGGCAATGCAATGCTAATTTGCTCTTTTCTCTTGGGATGGTTTTTGAGTCTTGGAAAGTACTCAACATAGGTTTCTGCTTACAGGAAATCTTTGCAAGCCATGTCTGATGAGTTGACCTCAGTCCTTACCTGGGGAATACCAGGAGTCTGTGCTCCTCATAAAGGATTATAGCTCTGCAAGGCATTCTCTCTGAGGAACTTGGAGGTTAATTTGTGACAAAATGGGGGATTATTCCTTACTATTGATCAAGTACTTTAACTTGAGTAAGCAGATGAATCAGGTTTTTCCTAAAAGTTTTTGGCTCATGTGTTCCCTTCTTCCCTCAGTTCAGTCCTTTTGGGCCAGTGCCTAAACTTTACGCTTCTAGCTGTGCAAATGGTTTTACTTATGGAATCTCTCGCTGTTTTTTGTTTTGATCATGCTATAACTGATACTCCACTTGAATGGTGGAGGAGCTTGGTATCTTGTGAACAGTTTTGCCCAGAGATGAAAGGAGGATCTAGGCCCACACATGCAGGTTCTATGGTGTGTCCCCCGGGTCTTCCATGGTACTGAGGATTCAATCCAGGGCCTTAGTGATGAACTCTGCCCCCAGCCCCACCCTACTTTGTTTCCACTTTTGAGTCAGGGTCTTAAGTTTCCAGGTTGCCCAAGATGGGTTTAAATTTGCAGTCTGCCTGCCTCAACTTCCCAGAGTACTGGGATTACGGGTACCCTTGTACCTGTATGGTACAAGGATTATGGACCCTTGTACCCAGTTTTTTATCATGTATTAGGAGAAAGGATTAGTGCTTCCCTTTCAGAGTGAGTTTGTGGCTGGGCATGGTGAGGCTGGAGGGTTGTCTGGGAGTTAGGGCCAGCCTGGGCTACAGAGGGAGTTCAAGACCACCCTGAACTACATAGCAACACCTTGTCTCAAAAAACCAAATCATACAAAAACAACAAAAAGCAAAGTCAGTTTGTGGATGGTGATAAGTCAAACTACTTTTTAATCCCTTACTCTGTGACAGACCCTTTGCTAAATAATTTTCATATCTTATTTCATGGTCTTCTTATTTCACAGAAATGTAGAAACATTTTTTAACCATTAAACTCAAAGAGAAACTGCTTCAAGTGACAAATCACATAAATGCGAAAGAGCTCACTGAACTTCTGTGAGGCATCTTAAATTGCTTTCCCTACGGTGTCCGGCTTCCTCTGAGAACATTAGAGCAGGGTTTTCCTAAAAGGGCAGAAGTTGTTGATTAGGCCCCGGGTGTTTACTAATATGCTGATGAGAGGCAGGCTGTACCTTTTGGATCCTGATGGTGTCTTGGGAACCCTGATTAGGAGACATGTGTTTGTCTTCTTAGTCCCTGGTCAGTGATTATGGCCAGTTCACTGCTCTTGGCGGGAACTTTTTTGTTTTTTGATAGAGGGTCTTGCTATGTAGCCCTTGCTGGACTCAACTTTGTGGTCTTTTTGTCTCAGCTTCACTAATCATAGAATTATAGGCATGTACCATCATGCCTTGCACTTGGAATTTATTTGAAGAGTCATAAACCAAAGAGGGAATTGGGATAGGTAAGGGGTTTTGGAAATTGTTGGCAATAGAAACTAAGCCCAATATATAAAATTGCTCAGAAGAAAAGACTTTGGGGGAAGAAGGTGGTCTGCAGTTACGAGTATATCCCTTTAATCACCCCATGAGACACATCTTCCAAAACCCAGGCCTTCGGGAGCCCATGCACGAAGAATCTGAGTCACTCCTCTGTGGCTTTTGGAATTCTGTGAATCTTGGTGAATGAATGGGATCAAAAGGGGCCTCAGAATCTCAGTGTGGCAGATTCAAGAGCGACAGAATCTGTCCAATCCAAAGGCAGATTCCTGTTTCCTTGAGGAGCTAAACTTGCCACGTATCTCTAGTTCGCTTTTCATACCCTTGTGGCTATTCCTGAGTGTTCTAGGATTGATATGATGAATTCTTAATCCTTAGAGGGGTAAGCTCTAGAAGCCTTGTTTCACCTGGCATGAGTAAGGACAGAAGCTTCCTGAAAGAGGCAAATCACAGGAGGTAAAACAGTACCTGGTGTTTCATTTGGTGATGCAGATTGAACACATAGACTTGCAACTGTCACTGAATTATATTGCCAAGCAAGGGTGCACTTATTTTGACTTATATTACTTACATAATCGATACTGTTTATGGCCACACGAGAGCTCTGTTACCAGCCACCCATGGGAAGAATCCCATGGAAAGATACTTTTTTAGTGATACATGAAACCATGAAAAGTAGGTTTTGGACTTCTCTCCCAAAGTAGACCTAGGCCACTGTTTGTTTCTTCTGATGTATTCATATTATGCTGTGTTTTGTATGATCAGGGGAGGAAGTTTAAGATGATCCTTTGTCCTTCGGAATAAAACAGGGTAAGGATCATGATATTAATATCTAAGGAAAGTGGCCCTGATCACCTCTGACCATAGTTTGGGTCAGTCTGAGTGACATTTGATAGCTGTGGCTTATGGTTTCAGCTGAGTGGCTTAGAAAATAGGCAGTGTGAAATGGTGGGAGAATTGTCAGAGGTTAGTAGGAAATCTTGGGTTTTAATCCTAAATCTGTCTTAGACTTGCTGTGGAACTTGGAGTTTTCATGTAAGCTTCAAAATTAACTCCAGCTAACTGAAAATTTTGGACTTGGGAGGTACTTAATATTGTCCTTTTGGTTGTTGTAAATATCTGTAAAAATGACAGTTTTGCTTGAGAAAGCTCTGCTTAGAATGCTGTAGTTTGCTTTACTTTTGCTTGCCAGCACTCTCACAACATAGCCAGGGCAACACAGGAGCCCATATCTTCATCATTCATCATTGTTGAGCTACCTTATGTGGAGCATGGCTTATGTGTTTATCTTTGGGCCTCCTTTATCATAGTCTGCCGTTGCAGTGCTGATGTTTTACGCCAGCAAGCCTAAGTATATATCCTGAAATCTTGCCTGCTAGCCAGTTTCTTTCTGTATTGGTGACATCTGTGATAAATAAGCATCTTTTTAAAATTTTTTAATGCCCAGAAGTAAAGGTCAGTAGGTAATTACTAATTGTTTATGGCTTTGGTTCTCAGATTTAGGCATGCCTGTGCATCATAATCACCTGGAGGACTTGTTAAAACACATTATATTCTTGTTAAGCACTTAGTCTCAGAATTTCTGGTGTACTCTATTTGAGGTGGGGCTGGTTTGGTAATTTTTATTTCTGACAAGTTCCCAGGATTGTCCAGGCTGCTCGTTACAGTTTGAGAGGCATCAGTCTGTTCTAAGCTGGGCACCATGTGAGGAGAAACTGGTGTGAGATCTGGTGTATGCCCTTGAAGAGCCTTTCTTCAAATTATGATCCATATATGTGAAGGTAGAACTAATTGGGAAACTCTGAAGACCAGGTGCCAAATGATTCTTAAAAATTAAGAGCAGGAGAAATTTGCCAGTAGCCAGGTAGCCAGGAACCTGTTACTGAACTGTTGCAACTGTTTCATCAATGAGTGCATATTCTAGGCAGGAAAACACTTTGATAAATATATAGAGGTGGAGTCAGGGATGTTGCTCAGTGGTGCAATACTTTGCTGGCATGTGCAAGGTCCTGGGTTCAAACTCCAGCACTGATTTAAAAAAAAAAAAAGTAAACAAAAATATTATACGCAGTTTCAGTGGGTAGCAAATAGCTAGTCATTTAGAGTTGGTATTTGATGCTGGTAAAGAAAAATAGACTTAGAAAATAATTTAGTTCAGAATGTGTTGGACTTTGAATGCTGGAAAAGACAGGTGTTTAGACTTAGTAGAGGGGGCTCACCATTGTCAAGACCCTGTTTCTAGGACTGGAGGAGAGGTGGTATGGGAAGAGAGTGTGTACAGAAAGTGAGTAAATGCTAGGTATGGTGGCATGTGATTGTACTCGCAGCTACTTGGAAGACTGAAGCAGGAAGAAGAGCCCAGGAGTTCTTTTTTTGACAGGAGGCTCGGTAGGTTGGGATGAGGAGGTTTTTTCCTTTTAAGTCCTTGAGTTCTGAGTTAGCTTGGGCAAATTAGTGGCCCTATCTCTCCCTAAAAAGAAAAGAGAGGGAGGGAAAGAGAGAGAGCGAGCAAGTGAGAGAGAGAGAGAGAGTGAGCGACAAAAGAAGAAAAAATAGCCAGGTATAGTGGCTCACAAAACAAACAAACAAACAAACAAACAAACAAATGCAGGTGGTAACCAGGTCTTAGCTTCCTTGTTGTATCCTGATCCCATGTCTCAGGGGTTTTTAATAGGGGAGAAAACTGAACTATGTTTACCAGAGGTTAAACCATTACATCAGTGGTTCACTGGTAATCTTGACAAGATTAATTATGATTCTTTTTTAAAAATTCTTGGGGCAGAAAAAAAGATTAAAGAAAAGAGAGCACAGATTAGTTCTAAAATGCAAATGTTTGCTTTTTTTTAAAATTGGTACCCAGGATCTAACTCATGACTGCCTGCTCGCAAGGCAGGTGCTTATGCCGCTGAGCCAAATCCCCAGCCCCTAAAAATGTAAATGTTTGAAAGCTTTGGTTTGGGTACAACTAATGAGACCTTTTGGAAGATTATTTGGGGTGGGGTATATAGCACAGTGGTAGAGCTCAGGTTTAGCATAAGTGAGGCCCTGGGGAGGGGAGGGGGTAGAGAAGGGTTGGGGAGATTAGGATTCTGGCTTCAGTGTTTTTGAGCAGAGTGTGATGATCCTTATTGAATAATTTCTTGTAGTAAGGAAAAAACTGACAATATGGCAGGCAGTGTTTAGTATTTGATGGCCTCTATTTTAAAACATTATAACATACAGATTATCCTTTTCAATTTTGAGGTTAAATAGAACTTTAGGAAATGATGCCTTTACCAGAACTTTTTTTTTTTGTACTGGGGATTGAATTCATGACCTTGTGCTTGCCAGGAAGGCACTTATGCCACTGAGCTAAATCCCCAGCCCTACCAGAACTTTTAAAATTTAAAATGTATTATTTCTCCCACCAGATATAGTGGTACACTCTGTAATCCCAGAACCCACAGAGCCTGAGTCAGGATCACAAACTCAAGTTCAACTGGGCAATTTAGGGATTTAATGAGACCCTTTAAAAAAAAAACAGAAAAGGAAAAGAGAAACGAAAGAAAAAGAAAAAGGCCACCCCAGGAGCTATTCTCTTTTCCTTATTTCTAATAAACCTTTCCAAAAACAAATTTAAAAGAGAGAGAGAGAGAGAGAGAGAAAGAGAGAGAGAGAGAGAGAGAAATGGATATTACTGCCTTGAAATTCAGAAGATAAAGATTACATATAAAAAGTTAGCGACTGACCAGAGAAGAGAGAAATAAGCATGCATATTCCTCACGTTTCTTTTCTCTTTGGAGAGAGAATATCACTGTGGAGTTCAAACTGGCCCTGAACTCATCATGTATCCCAGGGTGGCCTCAAACTCAAGGTGATCTTTCTGCCTTAGCCTCCTAAGTGCTGGGATTATAAGTGTGCACCACTATGCCCAGCTTTTTTGATTTTTTTGAGACAAGATCTTCCTTTGTACTCCGATCTGTTCTCCTGTGCAGCTCAGGGTGACCTTGAATTTTAGTAGTCTTCCTGCTTCAGCCTTCCCATTGCTTGGATTATAGGCATGTGCTACCATGCCTGAGTTTTTATAACAATTTTAGTTGTTTTACAATATTGTACTTTGATCTTGACTTCAATGAAATGCAAATTATTTTTAATTTTAACGATCCATCATACAGTTTTTTTGGATACTTTTTTGAGTTACATATGTAAAAGATAAACTGTCATCTAGACTAAGAAATTAAAACAGGGCTGGGGATGTAGTTTACCAGTACAGCACTTACCTAACAAGTACAAGGACCTGGGTTTGATTCCTGGTACAAATAAATAAATGAATAAATAAAAGTAAAAAGAAATTAAGGCAAACATAAATGTTACCTTAGGCATACAATGACCAAATGTGATTTTTTTTTGTGGGGGAGTGTCTAGTGTCAGACTGAGTACCTCACACATGCTTAGCAAGTACTACTACTCTGTTAACATCCCAGCCCTGGATATGTTTCTTAAAACAATTTTTTAAAACTGATGTGTGTGTGTGTGTGTGTGTGTGTGTGTGTGTATAAGTTTATTTATATATTTATAATCAGTATATATATGTATAATATATATATGTGTGTATATATCTATCTATCTATATATCTATCTATATCTATATATATATATATAAAATGTGGTAAGATCTTCCTTGTCTTTATGCTTTGAAAAGTTGCTGCTTTCATGAAACTATGAGCTAAAAATCATGATGTCTTCTTGAATTTTAGGTACTTACACTGTGAAATTTTATGATGGAGTAGTTCAGACTGTTAAACATATTCATGTCAAAGCTTTTTCCAAAGATCAGGTGAGAAATATGGCTTTTTGCTTTTGTGTTATGAATAATGCTAACATTGTACTTTTTTATTTCTCTTGAATAAAGACATTGTATTTATGATGGAAAGTCTTTATTTCCTGCATATGATATAGTTTCACTAGGAATTCAAAAGTTACAAATATTTGTCTCCTTGCATCATTTCTTTTTAATACAGAATGTTTTTTATTTTTAATCTCGAGTGCTTGGATAACATTGCATGTTACCTGTTTTCTTCATCTTTTCTTAAAAAGTATTTGGTTACTTGTGTCCCCCTTCTCCCCCCGCCCCTGTCCCCAGAACTGTTACCAATCACATGGAATTTGTTAAAACACTGGAGAAAACTTGGAGCACATTTTTTTCCTCATGACCATTACTTAGTGGTTTGCCATGGATTTGGTATCCACTTACGCTAAATGTGCCTGGTTTGAGAATCTTATGTCCTGTTCACATTGTAAGCAAGTATTTGCCTGAGCATTGGGCCTGAGTTTTTAATACTCAAAGTACTGTTTATCCAGATCTGAGTTCTCTACACGTTACATACTTTCCTCATGACTTTTCCCCTTTAGTTTTTTTCTTACTCATATTTTAGTGAAATAGTTAAAGAGAAAATAGAGATCAGAATTTGGATATTAATGTTTTTAAAAACTGGTTGTTAGACTTAGCTGTTGGTATAAGATAAAATTAAGAATAAAAGATTCAATAAAAGGTTTTATTAAAACAAGTTAAAGATTTTATTGCCAGGTGTGGGCATGTGCTTGTAATCCTTCTTCAGAAGGCTGAGGCAGGAAGATCACTGAGAGTTGAAGGTCAGCCTGGGCTACGTTGTGAGTTCAGGACCAGCCTGAGCTATAGAGAGACCCTGTCTCAAAAAAAAAAAAGGGTTTATTATTGAGATGCCATAAGTTGGATTTCCTGTTGGATGGTAGTTTATGGGGACAACATCTTGTGATTTCATGACTTGTGTTTTACCCTGTGATGATCAAATGCTTCTGATCACATTTTCATAAATTCTTCCGTACTTACATTGAGGATTGAGATATACTTTAAAGGTAGCCTCAAGAGTGTTCTTGCCCTTTCCTGATTTTTCCCTTAAGAAAACTTACAAAATTACAAAGCGTTAGCCCTGATTATATTTTCTTTTTGTCTCTCAGGCATATGGGCAGACACATTGCACAAGGTTATTTTGGCCTTAAATTTGACATTTTTGTATTACATTTGTGGGATGAGTCAAATTTGCCCACACTGGAAGACTGGATCTAACATTCTCATAGAGAAAGCCAGAGTTTCAGATAAGAAAAAGTCAATAAATTGATTGATAGCACTTTGGCTAGGAGTGAATACTTGACTAGTTGAGGATTTGTGGGTGCTCACTTTTTAATTACCAGTGGATGTGTCTCACCTTATCTCATTCCTGGCTGATTGTCAAGCATAGACCTGGGTCAGTTAGACTTTTTTTTTTTTTAAATTGGTGGAGACTGATCCCAGAGACTTCGTATTGAGTTAATCCCTTTTTTAGTTTTGAGATAGGGCCTTATTAAATATGCTAGCTGAATTTCCCGGGCTGGCAGCAACTTGTAACTCTCCTGCCTCAACCTCCCATAGTGCTTAGATTGTAGTATTCATCACCACAACTTGCTTGGACTTTTTTTTTTGTACTGGGGATTGAACTCTTGACCCTGCGCTTATCAAGCAGGTGCTTGTGCCACTGAGCTAAATCCCCAGTCCCAATTTTTTTTTTTTTTTTTTTGGTATTGGGGATTGAACTCACAACCTTGCGCTTGCCAGGCGGATGCTTACTGCACTGAGCCAAATCCCTGGCTGTGGACTTGTTTTTT
This sequence comes from Cavia porcellus, assembly GCF_034190915.1. Classification (NCBI taxonomy): domain Eukaryota; kingdom Metazoa; phylum Chordata; class Mammalia; order Rodentia; family Caviidae; genus Cavia; species Cavia porcellus. The sequence goes on along the minus strand of NW_026947488.1, from coordinate 25,529,451 downwards.
CAAGAGCACGTATAATGGTTTGACTAAAGATAGTTTTCATGGCAGTTTTAAAGTTCATACACACATACACACACACACGAGGGGAGGGAAGAAAGTAAGGAGGGAAGGAACGAGGTAGAGAATTAGAATAGAGTAAATTTTTTTCTGTAGAATGACTTTGCCTTAAATGTTTTTCTTTTCTTTTTTGGGGGAGGGGTGGTACTGGGAATCAAACTCAAGACCTCACTTGCCAGGCAGACACTGTGCCACTGAGCTATAGCCCTGGCCCACCCTAATTGTTTTGATGATCTATACTTCAGAAAGTTATTTTTGAACTTAAAAAAAAAAAATAGTACGTTTGCTGAAGGAAACTGAAAAGCATTAAAAAAGACAGAATAAGAACTATATAGTGTGGTGCATACCTGTAGTCCCAGCACTCAGGAGGCTGAGACAGGAGGATTGTTGCAATTTGAGATCAGCTTGGGCTAAAAAGGGAGCTCAAGTCCTTCCTGAATTTCACAGCAAGACTCTGTCTCAAAACCACCCCCCCCAAAAAAACCAAAACAAAGAACTGTATAGTCCTAATACCTAGTGTAATTTCACTTAATATTTGGTTGAATATCTTTCTGTATTTTTTGTTATAAACATTGTGTGGGTATATGTATTTGTTTCTTTTCAAAACTGGAGTCATGTGGTATATTACTGTTCTATAACTTTTTTCTCTTAGCAAAATATTTTCCCAAGTTCTTAGTATTCCCAGGGACATAACTTTCAATAATTATGTAATATTCTGCAATATGTATATAACTACCCTTTGTATAACCAGTCCTAAATGGTCATAAAGGATATTTGTAAATATAGAGGAAGACTCTGGTCATTCTCTTAACAAATTCTAAGAATTGTAATTCAAAGGTATAAGCCTTTTTTCTTTTTGAGACAAGGTCTCACTACATAGCTCAGAACTCACAGCCATCCTTTTGCCTCTGACTCCTGAGTATTGGGATTATAGGCAAAAATATAAACTTTTAGGTCTTTGGCCTGAATTGCCAATACACTCTCTTCTGGAAGGGAAACTGCAAGATTGATTGATTGATTGATTTGCAGCACTGGAGGTTGAACTTGGGGTCTTCTCATTGCATCACAAGTACCCCTGCCTTTCTCCTTCTTCTTCTTTTTTTTTTTTTAATCAGTACCGAGGATTGAACTCAATGACCATGTGCTTGCAAGGCAGGCGCTTATGCTGCTGAGCTGAATCCCCAGCCCCTTTACCTTTCTTCTTTTTGAGATAGTGTGTCACTAAATTGCCCAGGCTAGGCTCAAATGTTCAATCTTTTTGACTCATCTTTCCAGAGTGCTGAGACTACAAGTGTGCACTGCCACCCCAGTTGCTGTTTATATTTCTGCCAGTGGCTCCTGAGAGTGTCTTTTTTTTTTCCAGAATAATTTTTGTGACTTCACAAAATATTTTCTTGCTTGTTGCTTTTCTTTATGGGACAAATTAGGCTTTCATTTGCTTAGTAAGTATTAAGGTACTATTTCCTGTTTCCAGTAAAATCTGTGTGGTTGGTATATGCTAGCAGCTGAGGATCCTGTGTGAACATGATCTCTGCTTTCTCTTAGATCTCTGAAGAGAGATACATATACAAGTAAACTGCATTATACTTTCAGAAATTTTCAGAGCTTTCAAAACTGGCTTATTCTTAGATCTACTAGTATGCAAGAATTTTTTTTTTTTTTTTTTTTTTTGTCTTTTTCTTTTTTATTGGTACTGGAGATCGAACCCACGACTGCCTGCTTGCAAGGCAGGAGCTTATGCCGCTGAGCTAAATCCCCAGCCCCTATGCAAGAGTTTTAGGATGTATTTTAAAATAACTTAGGAACATGGTAGCCAACAAACAGTACTTCCTTTGAATGAATAAAACTCAGGAGTGCCTCAGGAACTTGTACTGAGCACAGCTTTTAACTGTGGTTCTTGGTTAGGTGATTTTTATTTATTTATTTTTTTGAGACAAGGTCTTGCTATGTAATCCAGACTGGCCTTGAACTTGAGATCCAGCTACATCAGCTTCCTGAGTGCTGAGATTACAGGGATATGCCAGCTGGGGTAGGCAATCTTAATAATTTTCCTATTCAACCTTCATTTACCAGTTTAGGTTTTTCTTTACACAAAAACTGAACATCAGCATTCACTGGACAACTGAGCTGGGCTTTTGAAAAGCCCTTGATCAGGGCCAGGGATTTAGCTCAGTGGCATCAGTGCCTGCCTGGTGAGTACTAGGTCGTGAGTTCGATTCCCGCTACCTCCCCCGACACATTTTCTTAGAACATATGTGTCAGAAAGAGTGCTTTCAGAAAAGGATCTTGGGTAGTTGTTTGTCCTTTTAACTGTTGTCTAATGATTTGTTCATCATCATAAGGGGGATTGCTCTTTCTCATAAGGAATTGAACATGGCAGTTGGTCTCTTTCAGTTTAGGATTGACTTCCAAACCTAAGAGTACAGGAGGATATTTTCAGTGATGTTTTCCATTATGTGACCTGGCACATGTCCTCTTAATTTCTACATTTACTTCCATAAATTTGCAAAGCGCCTCCTAATTTTATATCTGCAAGTAATCACAAAGTTTGTTTCATCGCTATTTTGCTCATTTTAGAATATTGTGGGTAATGCTAGGCCTAAAGAAACAGAACACAAAAGTCTGTCATCATCTCCTGATAAACGAGAGAAGTTTAAAGAGCAGAGAAAAGCCACAGTCAATGTGAAGAAAGACAAAGAGGATAAAGCCTTAAAGACAGAAAAGCGACCCAAGCAGCCTGACAAAGAAGGAAAGTTAATCTGTTCCGAAAAAGGAAAGGTGTCCGAGAAAAACCTTCCCAAGAACGAGAAGGAAGATAAGGAGAACATTTCAGAGAATGACAGGGAATACTCTGGAGACACCCAAGTGGATAAGAAACCTGAAAACGACATTGTGAAGAGTCCACAAGAGAACTTGAGGGAGCCAAAAAGAAAACGAGGCAGACCCCCTTCCATAGCTCCTACTGGTGAGTTTCCCAAGTGGGCTCTGCAGTGGGCAGTGCCAGGGTGGTGGTCTGTGACCTTTGTCAGTGCTTTGTATCTTCTGTACTCTCGTCTTCTGTGTGTGTGAGTTTGTCTTGTGATTTGAAACTGTTGTGGTAGAAGGATGTATCCAGGTAAGCATATTGGGGAGCTGATCTTCTGGGGTGGTGGTTAACTATCCATATACACTTCAGCTTAAGTGACCATGCTCAGTGACCTCAGGCCTTTTGCTTGTGCCTATTCAGATGACCTCAGTTTAAGAAAGCCTGAGGTTAGGAAGTAGAGAACCTGGGTTAGAAAGTAGAGTTTTAGTGAGACAGACATGAAACAGGAAAGAAGAAAATAGTTGTAGGCAAGGCACTAATAGTTGTAGCTTAGTGGTAGAGTGTGTGCTAAAAGCGTGAAGTCTAGGGCTCAATCCTGAGAACCCAAAAGAAAAAACAGAAAATGTGGTCATCAGAAGCCAGGCCCAGAACACTGGAGCTGAAGAAGCACAGATGTGTTTTGAAATTGAGCTTTCTAATTAGGTGTGATAGTGCACACCTGTAATCCTAGCGTTTTGGGAGGCTGTGGTAGGGTGATGGCAAGTTCCAGCTCAGCCTGGGCAATTTAGTGAGTTAGCAAGACCCTGTCTCAACATTAAACTTTTTTTTTTTTAAAGGGGGGGGGGAGTTTGAAGCTAGCTTAGGCTACACATCGTGAGTTCAAGGCCAGCATAAACTAAAATGTGAGACCCCCCCCATCTCAAGGAAAAGAAAAAAAATTGTGTATTAGGTTATTGTTCCCTGATGATACAAAACACAGAACCAGTCTTCCTCCTCAAACTACAGTGCTACATCAGACTTAATTTATGTGGGGAAAAGTCTGCTTTAAGAACCTTAATATAACTGGGTGTCATATTGCATGTCTATAATCCCAGCACTTGGGAAGCTGAGGCAGGAAGATCATTGTGAGTTTTAGACCAGCCTGAGCTACAAAATGAGCTCAGGAGCAGCCTGAACTGCATAGGGAGACCCTGTCTCAAAAAGACCAAACCAAACTAAACGAAACAAAGTAAAGCAAGACAACCTTAATATATTGAGTTATTATATTTCAGTGCTGGGGATCAAGCCCAGTGCCTCACAGTGCTATTCAAAAACACTAACACTGACCTGTATCTCTAGATCCAATTTATTTCAAGCAAATCTGTTTAGGACCTCCTCCCAATAAATAGCTTACTTCCATCTGAGTTATAATTTTAGAGAAAAGTAAACAGCAGATTGATTGGTCCCCGGGTGAAATGAGAGACTTTCTCTTTCAGTGATTATACCTCAGTGCTCAGTGATTTGCCTCCTGGAGCTGAGCATGTTGGACTCATCCCTAGATCTAAATAAGGCCTAGTTCTTTGCTACCATGGCAATTACTATCTGTGGCTATAGAATATTTGAAATTGGATTGTCTGAATTGACAAGGGCTATAAGTGTAAAATAAACATATGTATTTCAGATACTTAGTACCAAAAAATCCCCCACCTCCTTTATTTTCTGTTTTGGGGGTTGAGCCTGGGGCCTTGTGCATGTTAGGCAAGCATTCTGTCATTGAACTATCCTCCAGCCCCTAATAATTTTTTTACAGTGACTACATGTTAAAATGTTTTTAGATGTATTCACTTAAGTTATACATTTTTGTTTTCTTTTCTTTTTGTTTTTAGACAGGGTCTCATTATGTAGTTTAGGATGGCCTTAAAGTATGTAACCCAAGATGTCCTTGGACTTCTGTTTCAGCCTCGGTTAGTATGAGATTATAGGTGAGCAACACCAGACTAGCATAGTTTAAATAATTTGTATTCTTAAAACCCCTTCCTCCCTCCATCCTTCCTGTTCCCTCCCCTCCCTTTCCTTCTTCCCCCTTTTTCCCTCCCTCCATCCTAAATGGTACTGCAGATTGAACTCAGGGCCTTCACATTGAGCTGCATCCCAGCCTTTTTGTATTTTTTGGACACCAGATCTTGCTCAGTTGCTTAGGGTTGGTTCAGAGTTGTGATCCTCCTATCTCAGCATCCCCGAGTGCTGACATTACAGATGCACACCGGGATAATTGGCTAACTTCTTAATATGGCTCCTGAAGGTTTTTTAAAGTACATGTGGTTTGCATTTGTGGTTTTCATTGTCTATGTCTTTCTCTTTAATTTTTTTTTTTTTTATTGTCTTTTTGAGACAGGGTCTTACTGTGCAGTTCAGGGTGGCCTTGAGCTCACTTTGTAGCCCAGGCTGGTCTTGAACTTGCAAGGATCCTCCTGTCTGAGCCTCTTTCAGTGCTGGGATTGCAGGCATGCACTACCACACCTGGCTGTCTTTTTAATTTTTTGAGACAGAGTTTTTACTGTGTAGGTCAGACTGGCCTTGAAATCACTAGGTAGCTCAAGCTGGTGTTAAACTCAAGGCAATCCTCCTGCCTCAGCCTCCTGAATGCTGAGACTATAGGCATATATCACCATGCCTGGTCTGTCACTGTATTTTTTATGGGATAGCATTGACCTTAAATTTAACTGTGTTCTGCTGGACATGTAGCTCAGTAATAAAATCCTTGTCTACCTTGCATGAAACTCTGAGTTCAGTTCCCAGCAATGGAAAACAAATCCTTTTTTAAAGTTGCCTTCTTGAAAGGTTACTGGGAGAGAAGTCTTAATGCCCAAAGCATTCATAATCTGTGACTAAAGGGATTCTGTACACTGAAGTGTTACTAACTGTATGCCACTCCTAGAGAAACTGAAAAAATAATCTCTATTGTGTATTCAGATAAAGAACCTAAATTGAGAAAGTCTAGAGGTGTTTTTTTTTTTTTTGGTACCAGGATTGAACTCATGACCTTGCGCTTGTCTGGCAGGTGCCTATACAAGAAAGTCTAGAGATTTTAAGCCTGTGGTGGTGCTCCATATCATAGGATAAGTGAAGAGAGACCTTTTTATGTCAAGTGGGAAAAGGGCAGTTGTACAGGAGAGATGGAAAATGTGAGCTGCTTGAAATCTGACAAGTTATCAGCTCCATTTAGAAAATAGTGTATGTGAGACTTGAGTGTTCTGAAAGTGATTCCTCTTTAACTGTTCATGCTCTGGATTGTACTCTGGGAAATGTATATTAAGTAGTTATACCCAGTTTGCAGACTCCCTCTAAGATGTCATGTAACTTCACTGAGATAAGAAAACAAGCATTCTCTTTATTGTTTTTATTTTATGAATGCCAGATGGAATTTAATAAAGAAAGGAATTTTCCAAGTTCACTGTTAACCCTTACCTGAAGCATTTGTCAAAATAATTCTGTGTGTCAGTCCTCCCCAGTCAGAATCTCTACATTTGCATCAAGGAATGCAAGTTGTTAACAACCTTCCCAGAAAAAAGTTTGAGAAATGCTTAAGTTCTGTGTAGTGAGTACTCATTTGTATATCTTATCAAAAGGAAGAAGCCTTGCCGGATGTCTCATACGCAGTTGACCTGTCCTTTAAAAAAATTGCTTGGAAGAAGTTCAGTGATGTAGAGACTTGAATTTCCTGACTTGGTTGGGAACAGAATCTGAACTGTTTAGAGAGGGTTGTTTGTATTTGTGTTTAGCTTATAATGTGTGTGATCCAAGTTCCCACTGCTTGGAACAGAACAACAGCATGTTGGGAAGATCGAATACAGAAAAAGCTGGGCGTGAAGGTGGCCTCCTTGGAGCTCAGCCTTGTCTCTTTATCAGCCCTTTGATGGCTGACTTGAAACTACTATTGAGTTTTCCTCGCTTTCTTTTCTCCTCTTCTGTTTCCTTTCCCTTCCCCCGTCTACTTTCTTTTCTCCCCCTTTCTTCACTCCGTTGTCTGTTTTCAGGCCCCTTACCCCTGACTTCCGGCCAAGATCCCCGATTTCTTTTTTTTCATATTCTGCTTTTCAAATTCTCATTTTCTCAAAACTAGGGGAGAACCTCCACATTTTTAGGTTTAAAAGTAGAGTGCTAACAATCTTGAAGGGCTTATTGTCTTTATTGCTAACTTATGTGAAGTGTGGATCTGCTAGGACCATCAGCATTGTTGAAAACATTGACTGTGCATAGCAGTGTCCTGAGATTGGAGGTTTTTTGGTGATGGTGGTAGGTGGTAGTTATGGAATTGAACCTAGGACCTTTGCTTAGGGACATATTCCCACAGTTTTTAAAAAATTTTGAGACAAGATCTCCATAAGTTTCTAAATTGACCAGGCGAGGCTTGCGTTTGTCATTCTCCTCCCTTTTCCTTTTAGAGTGCTGGAATCACAGGCATGCGCCACCACCGCAAGCTTCTGGGATTGTTTTTAAAGAGAGTATAAATATTGACATTCTTTTTTTGACCCTCAGAATTAAAGCCAGTGATGGCTAATTTAGGAGTAGACACTAAAAACAGTAATCAAGCCTTACTTCTGTGATACACATTTTTAGAATTAGCCTGCATGGTGAATTTTTTGAGTATTTGATAGGACGTGTGTGTGTGTGTGTCTATCTATCTGCCTCTCTGTCTCTCTCTGTCTATCTGTCTCTGTCTCTCCTTGCCTGCCTCCAACCCATTCTTGGTTCCTTTTTCTTCTGGATAGGTGAGTTGGAGGAATTTGATGGTGATAAAATTTTGCCCAGGCTCTTGTTTTTTGTTTTGTTTTTTGAGAGAGGGTCTCTCTGTGTGGTTCAGTGGTTGAACTCACTGTATAGCCTAGGCTACCTCAAACTAACAGCAATCCTCCTGCCTTAGATTCTATGAGTGTTGGGATTACAGGCATGTGCCAAAATGCCTGGCACATTTTCATGTTTTTATGCAGGTTATGGTGGGGATGGTGCTTTATTTTTATTTTTTATTTTTTGTCTTTTTGAGACAGGGTCTCACTATGCAGTTCAGGCCAGCCTCGAGCTCACTTTGTAGCCCAGGCTGGTCTCGAACTCACAATGATCCTCCTGCCTCAGCCTCCCGAGCACTGGGATTACAGACGTGAGCCACCACGCCCAGTGGGTATAGTGCTTTAAAGATAGGGTTTTAGAAGAGCCTGGTCATAAGAGACACCACAGAAAGACCCAGCAGGTCAGTCTTACAAGGTGTTAGCAGTTCCTAAAGGAAGTACTTTCTCACTCATTTCTTTTTTTTTTAACCTTGAGAATGCCCTTCTCTTTAAAAGCACCATTTTTAAAGTCTGAGAATGCTGCATCTATAATTTAATATAGATATAACTTGTATATAAAGTGCAAGTCCAGACACTAAGAAATTACATACTTATTGTATGGTTTTGTGTATGTTGTAGCAGTGGATTCAAATTCTCAAACGTTACAACCAATAACACTGGAACTGAGGAGACGGAAAATATCAAAAGGAAGTGACATCCCATTAAAACGTCCTCGACTTGACAAAAATTCATGTGAGTCTCCAGTTTGTGCACATGTGGCTGGAATTTGACATTGTTCTCTCCTGTCTATTCGTGTAGGCCCTAATGATTGATTACAAGAGCTAATGTGAGTAGAACATGCTTGAATTAGGAGTTATTTCTAGAAGAAATAGAAGCTTAATTAGTGCTGGGCTCAGTGCTTTCCTATCCATTTCCACAAACTGTTTGATTTGGAAATTCAGTGGTTCAGGAAGGGATAAATTTCATATGTTGAGAGAAACTTAAAAATGCTATTTATTGATTAGAAAAATCCCCTGGTGCCTTCAAAGAGGATTTTTAAAGAGTTGTGTGAAATTTAATTGGACTTTGGAAGTTAACATGTAGACTTTCATGTTGGGAAGCTACAAAATAGAACTTAGTTGTCAAGATAGAGACATATTTTCATGCCATGAGTCTTCAGTTATACAAAATTTTGTCCTAGTAGAGATAGTGTGTTAGTTATCTTTCTCTAGGAGAAAGTACAAAATATCTGATCCTCAAAATGGAAGAAGGAAAGGTTTATTTAGGTCTCTGTGGAGGTTTTAGTCCATGATCCGCTGGCTCCAAGCCAGGGTGGCATGGCACTGGGGCAACACTTAAAAGGCAGCAGCCGGAAAAAGCAGCAACCAGAGCAAAATGGGGAGAACAAACCTCTCTTCCTCCCTTGTATTGTAAGCATGCTACCCATGTGCCTCCCACACCTGCTCACCAGAGCTAGTGTAGCATTCACCCCTCTGTGTCCTGGGATCCTGGCTCCCTTTTGAGTCTTTTGGTTATAAAATTTCTAAGCTTCCACGTTGATGCAGTGTATCAACCATAACAGAGAGTTTTGTCTGTGTAAAACTACCAAGTAGGAAAGGATATTAATGTAACATTCCAGACCTGTCTCTATAAAATTCTTATAGAGGCAACTCCCATCAATTATTTACTAGTGGCAGAATTATTTGTTAGTCTCTGAACTACAATTTTCTTAATGGTTTCTAGCCCAGGAAAAGTCAAAAACCTGCTCTGAAAAAGACTTAGCCAGGAGACGGTCTTCTAGGCTATCCACTAATGGGACCCATGAGGTCCTAGATCCTGATTTGGTTGTACCAGATTTGGTTGATACAGTTGATGCAGATCCTCTACAAGACACATCAGCTAGTACAAAGGAATCCAAAGAAGGTGAGTCTGATCTGTTCTGGAATTGTTTTCCCAACCTGTTGCTTGTCTAGTGAGAAATTGAGAACCAATCAAGTCATTATGTGTTGGCTTCCAGAAGTATTAAACTGTGTTGAAATCAAATTATTGAACGGTCCCCAGCATTCATGTAATACTTTGTTTTTCACTGAATATTTGATATACTTTCTGAATGCATTTGTGCTCAGGTTTGCTTACTTTGTGCAGGTTGTGTTGAAGGTACATTGCTTCAAGAACCTGGTTTTTGTGTTGTCATCTCATTCCATGCTTTTTTTTTTTAATTGTCATTTCTAGGAATTTCCCTTTTCATTGTGTCCTCCTTTGAGATATTCACAGCCCTGGCTATATGTTCAGGAACCTGTGAGTGTAGTCTTATATATTGTTAAATGAATAGCTTCCTCTAATAGGTTCCTGACTTTAGTCTATTATTGGGTTTTTGGTTTCCAGATTTATATGTGTGTATATACTCTCTACCTCTTTTTTTTTCTTCTAGATCAGTTGAAATCTCCTTTGGAAGCTGGCCAGGTCTCATCTGTGCTAACGTGCCACTCCTTTGGGGATGGATTAGGGGCTGCAGGCTTGGAGTTGAACTGCCAGTCAATGGGAGAAAACACTATGAAAACTGAACCAGCATCTCCTCTTGTAGAGTTAAAAGGGATTTCGACTGTGGAAGGTTCATATTTAGCGTTTACTATATCTGTTTGTCTATCTACCTATCTAGCTACTTATCTTATGTTTTTGCTTTAATCTAAAAGAAAATACTTTTCTAGTGACTTTTTAGCTTTTTATTAGTCTCTTAATTTAAAAATTATTTTTAATTAATTAATTTTGAAATCCTGGGGTTTGAACTCATAGCTTTCACAGTGAGCTGTATTCTTAATCCCTTTTTTAATATTTTGAGACAAGGTTTAATTAAGTTGTTTCCCAAAGTGGGGTCAAACTTGTGACTTTCCTCTTTCAGCCTCCCAGAGTGCTAGAGCGAGCCACCATGCCCAGCTAATCCCTTATTAATGCTATTCCCTTTTCTTTTCTGATTTGGGTGATTTGTGTTCATGTTCTTTTTTAGTTACTATCAGTTTGGTTGATAATTTCAAAGAACTAAACTTTTATTTGAATTTTCTCTATTACTTGTTTTTTATGGTGGATACCCCTGTAATCTCAGAACTCTGAGAGGCTGAAATAGGCAGATTGCACCGTTAAGCCCAGCCTTGGCAGTTCATCAGTTTAGTAAGACCCTATCTCAAAATAAAAAACTAAAGAACAGGCTGGGTATATAGCTCAGTGTGAAAACTCTGGGTTAAATATCCGGCAAAACTCTCCTCCCTCATTGTGGGTTTGTTTTGACTTTTAAAGTTTTTTTGGCCCCTTAGCTCAGCAGTTTTAGATCTTTTATACTTTCTAGTATAAGCATTTATGGTTCTAAATTTCCTGTGAAGCACTATTTTAGCTACATCTTGCAGATTTTGCTCAGTTGCATTTTTTATCTTTTTTTGTTGGTTTTTTTTGGGGAGGGGGATGTCCTGGAATGGAACTCAGGCCCTTGCATATGCTAAGCATACATTTTACCACTGAGCTATATTCCTTGGTAATATGTTGCATTTCTCATTTTGATTCAGTTCAAAGTATCTTCATTTATGTGTTGACTATGAATTATTTAAAAAATGTTTCATTTTAGTTATGTTTATTATTATATGTTTGCAGTACATATCATATTCATTCTGGTGAGCTAGGACGTATACATTTTTTAAAAATCCTGTCCTTTTTTATTTGTATGAGAAATTTTTATAGCCATTTTATTATAACTGGTTTCTGGTGCAGTTTCTTTGTGGTCTAAGAACATACTTTGTGGTTCAGCCTCTGTGAATTTCTTGAGACTTGCAACATTTAATGTAAACTACTTATATCTTGATGAATCTTCCTTTTGTACCTGAAAAAAATGTGTTCTACCATTTAGTGTGTTTGTTCATTATCTGTCACCTATGCCCTAAGTAGTTGATGAGGTTTTTCAGATAATTATTTCCATGGATTTTTTTGTTTTTCTGGTCCAGTTATTTCAGAAGTCAGTCAAATACTTAATGATTCTGTTGTGCTTTTTATTTATTTTTGGTGATGCTGAGATTGAACCAAGGGCTTATGGCACATTAGGTAAACACTTTCTAATGAAGCACATTTCAGCCCAGTGATTCTGTATTTTAACACTGACATCCTGAAGACTATTAATATTACCCATCATGAGATCTGTACTTTATACTAAATTGAAATCTTAATTTATATATTTTAAGAGTATATTGTTGTTGGTTTCTTTTTTGGGGGGGGGTGATACTAGGGATTGAACCCAGGGCTTTCACACTGAGTTCTGTGCTTGGCTTGTTTTAATTTTTGAGAGTGGATCTTGTTAAGTAGTTATGTTGCCCAGGCAGGGCATGGACCTTTTTCTTCCTGCCTCAACCTCTCAAGTGCTGGGATACAGGCGTGTTCCTCTACTCTCAGAAAGAGTATAAATTTTAAATTCTTATTCCAAAGAAAGAAAAGAAAAAGGAAAAGAAAACAGAAAGAAAGAAATGTGTATATGTATTTAAAAAATATTTTTTTTTTTTGAGACAGGCTCTCACTGTGTACTTTAGGCTGGCCTTGAACTCACTGTATAGTTCAGGCTGGCTTTGGACTTGCAGTGATTCTCCTGCCTCAGCTTCCTTACTGTGGGGATTGCACGCATGTACCACGATGCCTGGCTGGTGTAGCTCAATGTTAATAGTGCTTGTATGGCATTGTGCAGAGTCTTCGTTTCAATACCCATTGTTTCAATCAAGAGTTTCATGTCATTGAAATAGTTTTGTTTTTCATGGATTTATGACTTGTGTACCATATTAACTATATGTTTACAGAATTTCATACCTTTCTTGGGATTACTGCAATTTTGGTGGGGGTCGTTTAATTAATTTTTTCATCTTGGCCAGAGGCTAAGTAGTTAACATAAATGTTGTAGGAGAGCAGCCATTTGAAAACTGGAGTCTTCTTCCAGCTTGTCTCTACATTCAGTTGTTAGAACGAAACCAGCACAAATCTTTCTCTTCAGTGAACTCAGAGAAATCAGTAGTATAACTATCTTAACTATTTTTTATAAACATATACCTACACATATACATGTTTTTTTCTTTAAGATTCTCACACTAATGAAACAGTACAATGTTTACACATGTGTGTCTTGTTTATTTCACTGAGTATGCTCTCTAATTGCATCTGTTTATAAAACTTTCTTTTTTTTTTTTTTTTTTAATTTTATTTAAGGAGAAAAGGAAAAAAAAAGCAGGGAAAGGGTACAAGTTATACAGATTTACAGAAAAAAAATGAACAGTAGGAAATCACTAGTTAATGGATTACATATTGTCATCTTCGAAATAATTGTTCAAGTCACAAAATTAAAGCTTGTAAAGTGGACATTCCATCAACGATACTGCAAACAGTTCTGTTCATTGATCCAATAAAACTCTGTGATATCATTTTCTATCTTATACACTTAAATATACATGCAGTTATATAGTTTGGAGCACTTTCTTTTCCTCTCTTTTGTACCATGACTATTACACATTTTGGGTTTCATTGCTCCTTTTGTACCATGACTATTACACATTTTGGGTTTCATTGCTCCCACGGTTCTTATTACTTTTTTGGAAGAGAGTAAAACCAAATGTGACATAAAAGAACAGAATCGGTCAAGGCAAAAGGGTGGACATAATAGATAATGTAAAAACATAATACAAGGTGATCAACAATGGTTACTATAATGCCTCCCGCTATCTCTAATAGAATTGCCTATATCGTTAGTTATAATACAATTGAACAAAACAGTAAAGAATAAAACCAACAAAACCAAAACATTGGAGACATTGTAGGTCTTCAAAAGTAGATAAAAGTCAACAAGAATGGGCGTCATAATGAATCTCATTATCTTCACAGCTGATGCCTAAACTTTCGAACCTGATACTATCCAGCAAAACAGAATAGGGGAACATCAGTTAAAAACCAGATGGTGAGAGTAATACAGGGCTTTAAATCAAAGTAATGAAAAGTCAAAGTGGGTTACTATAATATATCCTGCTATTTTTTTCCTTTAATTAAAAGGATAAAGATAAAAAAGTAAATAATGGAGTGGAGATTGAGATAAAAGAGGGCATAACAACGAAACAGCGCAGATCAAAACATAACCATTTAAGCAGAATAGTGTTTCACCACCAGATAATTCTAACCTAAAAGTAGTTACTATATTGTCTTTTTTTGAAATCCTTGAGTACAACTTCGTATACTGTAGCATTAAGTATATCAAAACGATGTAAAACCATTCAAGAGAATGACAGCATTACAGAGTATTTAGAATTGACTAACAGAAAATGAATAATGGTTTCTGTATAATCTCCTTGTCTTTACAAGGTTTTTGCTTATACTATCGTACATAATAAAATCCAGTAAGATACAACCTATTTAGACCATTGGAGACAGAAGGACAAAAGCTAGATGAGACTTCAAAACAAGATGATACTAAATCAGTATTACCTATTAAGATGTCATTTTCTCCAAAATAGCTATTCCTATCATCCAATCTTCTCTGCCTCATTTCTGTTGAGCTCTTTTTCTGTCAGTAGCTGTCAGTTTGTCTTCTTCATTTTGTTCTCTGCTCCATTCGTTGTGGCCTCCCTGCCATTATTTCTGGATTCTTTGTATTTTTCTTTTTTTAGAATATCCTGCAATACTCTCTGTAGAGTTGAATTGGTGGTTGCAAATTCCCCCAGTTCCTCTTTATCCTGGAAGCACCTTGTTTTTCCATCAATTTCCAGGGACAGTTGTGCAGGATATCTCAATCTTGGCTGGAGATTATTATCTTTCAAAGCTTGAATTATTTCCCCCCATGCTCTTCGTGATTTGATGGTTTGTGCCGAGAAATCTGCTGTAATTCTGATGGGTGTTCCCTTGTAAGTGGTCTGTTTCTTGTTTCTGACAGCTTTTAATATTCTGTTCTTGTATTGAATTTCTGGAATTTTTATTATTATATGCCTGGGTGTTGGTCTGTTTGGGTTGTAGGTAGCTGGGGTCCTGTATGCCTCATACATCTGAGTATCTTTACCTTTTGCTAAATTAGGAAAATTCTCCTGGATTATTTCTGTGAGTAGCTTTTGTAGTTCACTTGTTTGTGTCCCTACTTCTTCTTTTATGTTCTTAATCCTTAAGTTATGGATCCTCTTATCATCTTCTTGTCTTTGTATTATTGCTGTTTGTTTCTTTGTTATTTTTAAGAAGTTTTTCATTTCATTCTCCCATATTACAAGTCTGCCCTCCAGTTCAGATAGTCTGTCCTTAGTTTCTTTCAAGCTGTTATGCCAGTCTTCTATAGACTTCTTAGTATCTTGGTAGTCCCTTTGAACCTGCTTCACGTATTCTATGGTTTCTCTGTTTTCTCCATCAAACAATTCTCCCCTTTTTTTCTGTTCTTCCATTCCACCGCCTGTTTTTTCTTGGGTGGTACTTAGCATTTCTCTAACTATTCTGTATACTTCTAGCTTCAGGTCGTTGATAACTTCATTCCTGAATTGGTCTATGAGGCTCTCTATATGGTGCCTTATGTATATTGGTGCGGTGTCTGCTATTGCCTGTTTCTCAGAATTGGGGGCCGAGGAGCCTTTCTTGTTGCTGCCTCTTCCCATGCTGCCTCTTCTTCTCTGTTCCTTATATATGCAAGCTTATATAAGAGGCCCAGCTTCTCTCCCAGTCAGCCACAGCCTGATCGAATTGCGCCAGTTAGGTGTTCCCGCTCACCGCTGCGCACCAGGGAGTTACGGACCAGGCAGCCTACGCGGGAGTCGCCCCTCTGGGCCACCGTCAGGCTCTGGGATCTGGGTTGGGACAGCCTACCAGGTCCGCCGGCAGCGTCACGCAGGCCAGGCACTTTTCACCAATCCCGCCCAAGAGGGGGATGTGTGGCTGGAGTCGCCACCACGCCCTGCTCCCGCAGGACTGCTCGGGCCCAGAAAGTCCTCCGCTGGAGTCAAACTGTGGTAGAGTGTCAGTTTCTCTCACTCACCTCACCACAAGTCAGTGCACGCCTCCCTGCCGTTCGCAGATTGCCGTTCTCAGAGCTTCTGCGCGTCTCTCTCCTTGCTGAGCCACTGTAGAGGCAGCCAGCCGCCACGCGGCGGGAAACCCAAATCGGGGCTTACAATGGCGCGGGGTCCAGCCTCCACACCGAGGCTTTTCTGTTCCTGTTTTAGCGCCAGGACTGCATTCCAAGTTGGTTTCTCTCAGCCCAGTTCGTTCCTGAGTCAGCAGAGCATATCTCCACCTGCTTATGTCTCCTTAGTCCGCACCATTCCTGGCTTCTGAGCCGAGTCTTTCAGAGAGCCTCCGGTAGTTGCTGTTATCTGTCCGCCATGTTCTCCCAGAAGTCCTGTTTATAAAACTTTCCAGTTTATGGCTTCTTTATGGCTGAGTAGTATTCCATTGTGTAGAAATACCACATTTTTTATCCATTCTTCAGTTGATGGGCATTTAGGTTGTTTCTAAGATCTGCCTATTACAGTCTGTGCTGCTATAAACATAGTTGCACAAGTATCACCATGGTATGATATTTTTAATCTTTGTGGGAAGGTACCCAGAAGGGTAGTGGCTAGGTTGAACGGGAACTCTAGTCCTAGTTTTTTGAGGAATCTCCACACTGATTTCCACAGTGTTTGTGTCAATCTGCATTCCCAACAGTGGAGAAGGGTTCCTTTTCCCCCACAGTCCCTCCAGCATTTATTATTGCTTTTTTTCTTGATACTAGCCATTCTTGCTGGGGTAAAGTGGAATCTCAGTGTTTTTTTTTAATTTATGTGTCTCGGATGACCAGTGATGTTGAACAATTTTTCATATATTTACTTGCGGTTTGTATTTCTTCATTGAGAAGTGTATATTCATGTCAGATACCCATTTTTAGACTGGATCTTTAAATTTGGGAGGACTGATTTTTTTGAGTTCTTTACATGCTCTTGATAGTATTCCTTTGTCTGAGAATCAGCTGGCAAACATTTTCTCCCATGTTGTGAGTTGTCTCTTCGCTCTGTTGGTGGTTTCTCTTGCTGTGCAAAAGCTTTCAGTAGGGTGAGATCCCAGTTGTTGATTCTTTACGATAGCTCCTGTGCAATCTGGGTTTCGTTCAGTCTTTGCCTACACCAATGTCTGCAAGAGTTTTACCTACTCTATCTTCCAGCAGATTCTGTTTTAATATTTAGATCTTTGATCCATTCTGATTTTAGCTTATTACATGGTGAAAAATATAAGTCTAGTTTTATTATTCAGCAGATGTAAAGCCAGTTTTTCCAGCACCATTTATTGAAGAGGCTATCTTCCAGTGAATGTGTTTGGCACCTTTGTCAATGATAAGGTGGCTTAGAGTGTCTGGAGTTCTTTTTGCATCTTCTGAGCTGTTCCATTGATCTTTGGGTACTCACCCCCCCCCCCCCCCCCAGTACCACACTGTTTTTCTTTCTTTCTCTTGTGTGATTGCTTCACTTCAAGTTTCCAGGACTATGTTGAATAAGAGTGGAGATAGTTGACATCCTTATATTGTTCCTGATTTTAGAGAGAAAGCTTTCAGTTTTTTTCCACTTAGTATGATGTTGGCTGTTGGTTTCTTATAGATGGCTGTTATCAAATTGAGATAAAGACCATCTATTCCAGTTTTCTGTAGAGTTTTTATCATGAATGGGTGCTGGACTTTGTCGAAAGCTTTTTTTGCATCTATTGAGATGATCATATGATTTTTGTCCTTGGCTCTGTTAATATGGTATATTATTACATTTACGAATGTACATATATTGAACCATCCAGGAATCCCGGGAATGAATCCCCTTTAATCATGGTGTACAATCTTCTTGACAGTTTGCTGCAGTCTGTTTGCCAGTGTCTTATTGAAGACTTTTTGCCTCAGTGTTCATTAGAGAAATTGGACTTTAATTCTTTTTCTTAGTTGGGTCCTTCTCTAATTTTGGTTTGAGGGTGATGCTTGCTTCCAGGAATAAATTTGGGAGTACTGCTTCCCTTTCAGTTTCATTAAAGAGCTTGAGAAATAGTGGTGTTAGGTCTACTCTACATTTCTTGTAGAATTTAGCAGTGAATCTGTGAGGGCCAAGGCTTATCTTTGTTGATAGGTTTTTAATTAAATCTTTGATTTCATTTATTGATATTGGGTTATTTGGGATTTTCATATCTTCTTGATTCAGCTTTGGTAATTCATATGTATCTAGGAATCTGTTCATTTCTTCTGTATTTTCCATCTTGTTAGATTACAGGTTTTTTAAGTAGGTATTGATGATATTCTGGATTTCTGCAGGGTCTGTTGTGATTTTGTTCTTTTTATTCCAGATTGCAGGGATTTTTCTTTTCTTTCCTTTTTGATAAGCTTGGCTAAGAGTTTGGTGGTTTTATTTAATCTTTCAAAGAATCAACTCTTTGGTTCATTGATTCTTTGTATTTTTGTTTTAGTCTCCAGTGTGTTAATTTCTGTTCTGATCTTTATAATTTCCTCCCTTGTACAAGCTTTTGGTTTAGCCTGCTCTTCTTTGTCTGGAAGTTTGAGGTTCATTATTAAGTTATATGTACTTGCTCTGTTTTCCTGATGTGGGTATTTACTGCTGTAAATTTCCCTCTGAAGACTGCTTTCATTGTGTCCCACAAGTTGTAGTATGTTATATTGTCATTATCATTTAACTGTAAAAGCTGTTTTTTTCTTTAATTTCCATCTGTGACCCATTGGTTGTTCAGCAAGGTGCTATTTAATTTTCATGTGTTTATGAAATTCTTGTGGTTTCCTTTTTCATGGATTTCCAATTGCATTACACTGTGGTTTGATAGTGTGCATGGGATAATTTGAATTCCTTTGCATTTATGTAAGCATGTTCTGTGAGCCAGTACATGGTCTATTTTGGAGAATGTCCCATGTGCAGCTGAGAATGGGGTAGAACAATATAGAAATCTACTAGATTCATTTGTTGAAAAGTTCTATTTAAAATTTTCTTTAAAAGTTTGATTTAGTTTTACTAGTTCTTTATTGATTTTTTTTTTTGTCTAGTTGATTTGTCTTTTTGTGACAGTGGGGTATTGAGGTCTCCCAAAACAATTTATTGTATTAGGGCTTATTTGATTTTTCATGTATGTTTTATATAGTTGGGTGCACTGGTATTTGTCGCGAACATATTTATGACTGTCGTATATATATTTATCTCTTGCTATTCGATTGTTCCCTTTATGAGGATGTTGTGACTTTCTTTATCTCTCTTAATCAGTCTTGGCTAGATATTCACTTTACAAATAGAATAGGTCCCCCTCTTTTTTCTGGGTTCCTGTCACATGGAGTATTGTTTTCCACTCTTTGACTTTCAGTCTGTGAATTTCTTTTTTAATTAAATGTGTTTGTTGTATGCTTCATGTTGTTGATTCTTGCTTTTTGATCTATTCTTCCAGTCTGTCTCTTGATTGGTGAATTAAGACCATTAACATTGATAGTTATAATTGATATATATTGACTTATCCTTGCCATGTTATTATCCTGTGTTTGGCTCCCCGCTTTCTTCTCCCTCCCTGTAATTGTTTGCCTTCCCTGATATATTCCTTCTGTTGGAGTTCATGTAGCTGTGGTCATTATTATCTTTTTGTAGAATGTCCTTCAAAACATTTTGGAGTGCAGGTTTGGTGGTCATAAATTTCCTCGACATTCTTTGTCGTGCAAATATCTTATTTCTCTATCAATTTTGAAAGATAGTTTTGCAAGATACATTAGTCTGGGTTGAAAGTTGTTTTCCTTTAGAAGTTGGAGTATTTCACTCTAAACTCTGCTTGAGAATTTGTGCTGAGAAATCAGTTGTGATTCTTGTGTGTGTGGTTTTTTGAGACAGGGTCTCTATACAGTTTGGACTGGAGCTCACTTTGTAGCCAAGGCTAGTCTTGAACTCGCAAACGATCCTCCTACCTCAGCCTCCAGAGTGATTGGATTACAGATGTGAGCCACCACAACTGGCTCTCAGCTGTGATTATTATACTTTCCTTTATAGGTGACTTGTTTGTTTTCTAGCAACTTTTTGAATTCTCTTCTTGTATTGAATTTCTGAAATCTTGACTATGATGTGAATGGCTGTAAACTTTTTTTGATCATTGCTAAATGGAGTTCTATATGCCTTATTTATCTTATGTCAAATTCTTTTTCTCTAGCAGGAAAGTTTTCTTTCGTGATGTGTGTGAACATTCTTTTAAGGTCATTTATGGTATCTCCTGCTTGTTCACTGACTCCAATTAATCTTAAGTTATTATTCTTTACCTTACCCGGCAGTTGCTGGATTGATTTCTCATGGTCCCTTACTATTTTGGAGAAATCTTTTTCTTGGTCACAAACTGCAAGCCTGTCTTCAGTATCTGAGATCCTATTCTCACGTTGGCCTAATCTGATTTGCATATTTTCAGTGGGGTTTTTATTCTCCTGGATATCTGCTTGAGTCTGCTTTATGAATTCCATTTATTTCTTATGCTGAGCTTTCATAATTTTCTTCAGCTTGTCTATTTTTTGGTCTGTGTCTGCTCCAACATCACTAAGCGTGGTATATATTTTGATAATCTGTGTACTTATCTGAGTTATTATTTCTGATTTCATTTTTCCAGAGCCTCATTCCATTACTTTGGTGTTTCCACTTTAGAAGGACCCAGTGGGGGGGGGGCTGTTGGATTGTCCCACCTCATTGCCCCCTGGAATTTGCCTTTGGTGCACTGGATGTCTGAGGTTGCATTTTGCTTAAGTGTCTTCTTGTTTTATTTTTTCTTTTTTTAGTGTAATTCCTGGGGTAATGCTTGTAAATTGTGTGTGGTGGATTGCTTTATTGGTAGTATTTAGGACCCTTTGGTGATTAATAGTTCTTTGAGGTATCTTCCAGGTATAGCTGGTTTTCAGGTTTTGAGTCTGTTGGAAGATTTTGTCTCTTCAGTTTGTTGACAATGAGAAGTTGTTAATTGGCTTTGTCCCTTGTTGTCTGGCACTGTGCCGCTGTATTTCCTGTGACCCTTAATTCAGTCATGGAGTATCGGGACCAACAGCTGTTTAGAACAATTAGGTCAGTTTTGGCATGAGTGGTACCAGAAGCATGAAACACAGCCTAGGAAACAACAAACTGAGCTAGCCCTTAATTTGCAACTTTTAACCATATGAACTAGATGTATTATTGTATATTAAAATTTAAAACAAACCAGATAATTAAATGCAATATGTAAGTCTGTACTGTGTCAATTTTGCCCTCAAGGCTTCAAATTTAAAATGGATTAAGGAGAAAATAGAGAAGTGGAAGAAGAGGAAGAGGTTAAAGTTGGAGGACAAAGGGAGATCTCCCCAACTTGGGGAAACTGGTGCTGAAGACTAAAAACAGATGGAAGAGATAAAAAGAAAAGAGCAGAACCACACCCATAAAGAGATTAGGAACCATTTTCATATCTTCCTATGGCATATGTGGGCTTAGTATATTCATTTTTGAGTCATGAAGAGAAATTAATGAAAAATTTCACTTAATTTTGATTATTAAATGAAATTTGATTTTTTACAATCAGTAATCCATTAAATATTTTCCTACAGTTTTTTTTTTTTTTTTTGGAAACAGAATTTTACTATGTAGCCCCAACTAGCCTTGAGCTTATCTATCATGTGTAACTCATACTGGCTTCAAAATTTTGATCCTCCTATTTCAGCTTCCTAAGTGCTGGGAGTATTGGCATATGCCAACTTGCTTGGTTTACTTACTATTCTCATCTCTTCTTTCTTTTCCCCTTCCTTCTTCTCTACCTTTCTTTTTTTCCTCTTTTCCCATCTTTTTACTAGGGATTGAACCCAGAGCCTTCACAGTAGATTCCTAGCCCTTTATGAATAAATTTTTTTCTCCCAAGCTGGGCATTGTGGAACAAACCTGTAATCCCAGCATTTAGGATGCTGAGGCAGGAGTTGGAAATCAGAGTGGGCTGTATAGTGAGCTCAAGGCCAGCCTGAACTACATAGCAAGACCCTGTCTCAAAATGTTTCTTAAATTTCAAGACAAGAGTCATGCAGAGTTCCTGAGGCTGGGCCCAACTTGTGTTTCTCCTGTCTTAGGAGATGCTGGAATTTTGATCAGCTTTTATAACTAGTCTCTGAGTTAGGGCAGTTTTTTTTTTTTTTTTTTTTCCCTTTTTCCATTTTGACATTGTCTCCTTTTGTAGTTTATGCTGTGCTGGCCTTGAACTCTCTAAATCTCAGACTGGGGGACCCCTATTTGAAAATTAATTTACTGGGCTTTGTGTTGTGTGCCTATAACACTAGCTACTCTGGAGTCCAATGAAGGAGTATATCAACTTTCAGAACATCTTGAACAACTTAACCTATCCAAGAATAAAATTTAAAAAATGTTGGGGATGTGGCTCACTGTCACAGTACTTGCCCAGTTTATGGGAGGTCCTGGTTTCAATCACCAGTGCAAAAGAGAAAATTTTTAATTATTTTAAACTGGAAATGGTAGTACACACATGCAATCTCATCTACTCTGAAGGCTAAGGCTAGAGGACCACAGATTTGAGGTGAGCCTGCGTGACATAGTGAGAACCTTTTTCCAAAAAGAAACAGAGAACAAAAGAGACAGACAGATAGAGACAGCTTCTCCCTGTAATTTTGAAACCAGTGTGTGCTAGGAAATACTAAAACCAAGTAAGCTGGGCATGGTGGCACAGTGGCAACCCTAGCATTCTGGGAGACTAAGGCAGGAGATTGAGGATTTAAGTCCCATTGGGGCATTTTGTGATTTCATGAGACTCTGTGTCATGGATGATTAATGAATAGAGATGTAGCTCATGAAAGCTGTGTCTTCATTTCTCAGTACTACCAAAAGAAAAAATCTTTCATAATTAAAACCTAATAAAATAAAAAAATAATAGGTTGCCCATTGCATAGCTCAGTTTCTTCAAGGAGCCAGCCACAGTACAAGTCATTGTGTGTTTCCAGCCTCTAGATGTGACTCTGTGCATATAAAACACATGCTACTCCTGTCTTCTCAAAGGATATAACAAGTCATTTCTTTCTTTCTTTTCTTTTGTTTTCTTTCTTTCTTTCTTTCTTTTTTTTTTTTTGTATGTGGAATCAAACTCACAACCTCATGACCTCACAATTGCCAGGTAGATGCTTATGCTGCTGATATAAATACCAGGTCCTAATAGTTCATTTCATTATATGGATGTTCCCTAATTTATCTAGCTCATATTGAAATACACTGTAGTTACTTCTAAAATTTCACCACTACTTTCCCTCTTTTATAAACAAGGAGTGTAGTGTATGGCAAGGAGGAGTGATTTAGCCAATTATATGCTTCTCACTGATTGGTAATGCCGTGTAATTCTTGCCTTCCAGCTGAGTCCTTAATCTTTTTTTTTTTTTTTTTTAAGACAGGGTCTTAGTGCATAGTGCAGACTGGCCTTGAGCACACTATATAGCCCAGGCTGGGCTTTGAACTCATGGTGATCCTCTTGTTTCAGCCTCTCGTCTGCTGGTATTACAGGTGTGTGCTACCATGCCTGGCTGAGTCCCTCATTCTATCTGATGAGATGCTAGTGCTGTCACATGAAGGGAACAGAGGTACTGCCTTGAAGGACTTTGCATACTGTGACGCAGAGTACTCTGGCTTCCAGGCAGGGCACTCGGTGTAGTAGTGTGTACACGAGAGACTGGAGGGTGCCTGGGTTTGAAGGGCAGTGGTTTATGTCACATTAGTATTCCAGGCTGGGTAGCATTTGGGATTCTTGTTTTGGGTGAAGAGGATGAGCTGTTGGTCTGAAAGTGGAATGTGGTATTCTGCTGTTTCTTATGGAACAAAGGCTTTTTGGTGAATATAGGACGAATGGGAAGGATTGCTGTGGGAGAGGGAGGATGTTGAAAACTCATTCACTAGGAATGTATTATGTAAGTAAGTGAACAGGAAATGGGGCAGATCATCAGTTTGTCGCTGTTTTGTGACCACTGCTGCAAGCTGCTCCCACAGCCTGGGTGAATCTAAACTGAGATGGAGTTACTGTCTAAGTAATCAGTGTGGGCTAGGCACATAGGCAGCAGGATAAGGAGCTGGCCAAGACCATATGTCTAGTTCAGAGTAGCTGCTCTAAACCCAGCTCAGGATTTGGAACAGCTCTGCCATCTTGTGGAATAAATGCTCAGTGATTTTTTTGTAAGTGCCAAATGTTAGGACAAAGCCTTGAAATGTTTACCAGAACTGTGGATGGCAGGATTGCTTTCCTTCCATTCAGCTATTCTGTGGCCTTAAAAGTATTTTTCCTGAATTAAATACCTTTTTTTTAAAATTTTTTAAAATTTATTTTTTATTTTTTATTTTTATCGGTACCAGGGATCGAACTCACAATGGTGCGCTTGCAAGGCAGGCGCTTATGCCGCTGAGCTAAATCCCCAGCCCCTAATACCTTTTCTGTATATGAATCTAAAGATAGGTAGGGGTATGTGTGTGTCTTTTTCTCTTTGGTTCTAGGGATTGAACTCAGGCCCTTGTTTTTTATTAAGCACGTACAGTACCACTGAAGTTATATCCCTAGACTGTGTATATTTTTCTAGTTTTCATTTTGAATTCTTATGGACATAAAATCCCAGCATTCTGGAAGGCTGAGACAAAGAGGATCACAAGTCTGAACACAGTCTGGTTAATTTAGGTCCTGTCTTAGACAATCTAAGTTCATTTGTTAGCAATTTCCTGTGTTTATTAATATTTCTGTTTTTTACTAGTTTTTCTAAATTTTTAAAAAATGCTATAGGCCTTTACACCTAAATAAAACATTGATGTTATTTGTTTTTGAATTTTGAGACAGTCATGCTATGTAGTTCAAGCTAGCCTTGAACTCACTATGTGGTTTAGGCTGGCCTTTAACCTGTGTGGCCTCTCCTGCTGCAACCTCCTAAGTGCTGGGGCTACAGGTATTGCACTACCGTGCCCAGTTTAAAACAGTGTATGGTTCCTAACAACAAGCATGTGTTTTTACAGTATAATAATCAGTATAAAAACTTTTTCAAACTACCAGTTCTAATAATGTTCTTTATGGCAAAAGTGGGGGAAATTTTTGAGGTGGGATGGTCAAGATACAATCTAGGACTATAAATTGAATTTAGTTGTCATGTTTCTTTTGTCTCCCTTAATCTGAAATAGTTCTCCCCTCTGTGTCTTTCAGGACTTGGACATTTTTGAAGAATGTAATGTCTCCTCCTGGGTTTTTCTGATATATTTCCATTATTAGACTTTGGTTGCTGTATTTACTTTTCCACCTAAACATGTGTATTTTCTTTTTCTTTCTTTCTTTCTTTTTTTTTTTTTTTTTTTTTTTGGTCTTTTTTGAGACCAGGTCTCACTATGCAGTTCAGGCTGGTCTTGAGCTCACTTTGTAACCCAGGCTGGTCTCAAACTCGCAAGATCCTCCCACCTCAGCCTCCTGAGTGCTGGGATTACAGGCGTGAGCCACCACGCCCGGCTCAGCATGTGTATTTTCATGTGTATTCTATCAGGAAGCACACTGAATACTTGTTTGTCCCATTTACTGGTAGTATTAACTTTATTTGCTCTCCATAGTATTTACCAGATTGTTCTCGTTCTTGCTCTCAGCCTTTATGAGACAGGGTTTCGTTGTGCATAAGACTGGTCTTGAACTCACTTGGTAGCCCCATGCTGGCCTTGAATTTACAGTGATCTTTGTGCTTCAGTCTCCCAGTGCTCGGATTACAGGTGTGTGCCACCACATCCAGCCTTTATTTATTTATTTTTTTAAAGACAGGCTTTTACTATGTGGTACAGGTTGGCTTTATTCACTATGTGTCCCAGGCTGGCTTTGTACTCAGAGTAGCCCACCTGCCTTGGCCTCCTGAATGCTGGAATTACAGGCATCAGATCTCTCTGTTGTAAAGCTATTTATCCCTTTATAATGAATTAATTTCTTGTGAGAAGATACTTTGAGATTCTGAAAATAGTCTGTTTTCTCACCATTTACTCACTGTGTTAGCATCCACTAACGTTTCTTGCTTGAAACAACTTTACTTTGACAGGTGATAAGTGGTGATATCTAACTCCAATAATTTCTTCTGTAGTTATTATTTTGTATTCTGTCATAAGGAGAAACTATTCCTCCCTCCTTTCCTTCCCTCTCTTCATATCAGTATAGACTAGTGAATTTTTTCTTTCTTTTTTTTTTTTTTTCTTTTTTATCGGTACCGGGGATCAAACTCACGACCGCCTGCTCGCAAGGCAGGCGCTTATGCCGCTGAGCTAAATCTCCAGCCCCCGTGAATTCTTTCTTTATTCTGTAGATTATAATCTGTTCCTGTCATTATTTCTTTTAATATCTGTGTCATCCCAGATGCAGCCAGTGGGAGCCTTTTAAATTGGCTTCTATGTCTTCATCCTTTGATCGCTTTTTTATTTTCTGCAATAACAAGGTATTCCAAGCTCGTCTTGTATTATGCAATCCTGGATTTAGAGGTTTCTTCAAGATATTCTGGTTTCTCAGGTGGAAAATGTATTTAAACCAAGTTACCTAATTATCAAGTGTGCTTATTGTTCCTGGAGTATGCAGAGAAAATGTAGAAATTCCTCTTTACTACTTGCCTTATTTTTAAGCCCCTCTTCATAGATAACCATTGTTAACAGTTTGATTTCTATTCTTCTGGTTTTCTTTCAGTACACTTTTATTTTTATTTTTTTATTTTTTTGTCGGTACTGGGGATTGAACTCATCACCATACGCTTGCAAAACAGGCGCTTATGCCCCTGAGCTAAATCCCCAGCCCCTCAGCACACTTTTACAACAAACATCTTTTTTTCTCTCTCTTTTCACATATGAACACAAATAGTGCCACTTGGTTATATAGCAGTTTTGTGCTTTCACTTAGCAACATACATCTGTATCATATAATTTTCATATCAGCAAGTATGGAGCTATATTTTTAGTAGTCTATTAGAATTACATAATGAAGACTTGACATAGTTTAACTGCTCCTCTATTTGTGGACATTTCTGTGTTTTTCTATTCCAAGCATTTGACTGGACTTGTGAATATTTACTTGACTTTTCAGGCTGGCTCTGAACTCACTGTATATCCAGGCTGGTCTCAGCCTCCAAGTGCTGGGATTGCAGGTGTGCCCTACCTCTCTTAGCTGTATTTTCTTATTTTGAGATGATACCTTGCTAAGTCACTAAGTTACCTAGGATTGCAACCTGGGTAACTTAGCAAATTAATAAGACCTTGTCTCCAAAAAGAGCTGAAGTTGTAGCTTGTTAGGAAGGCTCTGAGCTCAGTTCTTAGTCCTCCACTGCTGCCCTGTATTTATCATAGTTAAAGTACATGTCAAAAGGTATGAAACTAGTAGGCCATGCAGTGTCATTGCTGATAAGGAAGCAGCTGTGTTGGGACTGGTTCTGAGGTGACCCCAGAGAATGAGAAGTGGCCTTTTCCACTGGCTAGAGAAGTGGCAAGATCCAGGAACAGATGCTGAGTGCTAATGACGAAGTACAGCAGGTAGTCATTTGTACCAGGAGTGGATGGTGTGTAGTCCCTGAGAGCCAGTGCCATTTGGATCCCTTCCTGTTTGTGGAGTCAGCCAAACCTGGAACAAGTCTGTACTTGGTTGAGCCAAGGAGGAATGGCAGGAAAGAGGGCACAAGATAAGCAGAAGCATGGGCTATAAGGGTGTGAAGCAGTCACTGGGGCCAGCAGTTGACAGGCAGGAACTGAGCCCTGACTGTGGAAAAACTGGAAATGAGTTTGGAAAGCAGGATGGCAGTTAGATTGGTATGTTGCTTGTGTAAGGTCAGACTAAGTATCATCAGGGTCATCTGATGGTGAGGATTTGAGTTCCTGGCAGGGATCATACAAAAAAGGACTAGACAGGATTTTTTAAAAATAGAAAATATAATTTAAAAGCTTTTTTAGTGTAAAAAATAATGTCTGCTTATTGTAAAAGGAGAAGGATAAAGTACCAAGTAGGTACATAGAAAATGAGAGGGCTGAGGATGACATAGCTCAGTGGCACAGTACCTGCTTGGCAAGTGAATGTTGTGAGTTCATGCTTTCTTGTTTGATCATTTTTTGATGCCCGTGTTGTCGTCGTCGTCGTCCTCGTCCTTGTCCTTGTCGTTGTGTCACGTCGTCGTCGTCGTCGTCTTTGTGGTTGTCATCCTCTTCTTCCTTCTTCCTCTTTCTTTCTCTCTCTCTTTCTTCTTCTTCTTCTTCTTTTTCTTCTTCTTCTTCTTCTTCTTCTTCTTCTTCTTCTTCTTCTTCTTCTTCTTCTTCTTCTTCTTCTCTTCTTCTTCTTCTTCCTCTTCTTCTTCTTCTTCCTCTTCTTCTTCTTCTTTCTCTTCCTCTTCCTCTTCTTCTTCCTGCTCCTCCTCCTCCTCCTCCTCCTCCTCCTTTTTTTGATACTGGGAATCAAACTCATGACCTCGTACTTGGCAGGCAGGCACTTATGCCGCTGAGCTAAAGCCCCAGCCCCAAGTCATATTTTAAATTTGATCTCTGGTACCAAAAAAGAAAACTCAGAGGGCTTCTGCTCACACTCATTATCTGCTATGGTATGGCAATATTATTACATATATAATAGCTTAACACAACACATTTATTTTCTTACTTTCTTTGGATTTGGAGTTGAGGGCTTGGCCAGGATAGCGGTCTTATCTGAACACTCGTGGTTGCTGGCAGTTTTCAGTTCCTTGTAGGCCGGGAGACTGAGGGTCTTGATTTTGTCTCTGTCATTCTCATTTCTTGTCTCTGCAAAATACCTCAGAATATAAAAACTTGTTTCATTAAGTCTCCAAAGGAGAACATCTACTAATAAGATGGTTGTTAATTAATAATCTTATGTAATAGGTCACAAAGCTGACCAGATTGTCACCTTTGCCATATTCTGTTGGAGACATGTTGGTCTCTTTGCTCTTGCTGTGCACTTTTCAGGGAAGAGAATACACAAGTGAACGAATACCAGAAGGCAAGGAGTATTAAGAATCAGTCACATACTCCTTTAGGAAAAAGAAAAAGATTAAAAAGACCGTTGTTTATTGTTAATGTTGTTAAAAGTAAATTCTTCTCTGCACATACGAATATATAGTAGGAATTTAGGAGTGGCAAGAGCAAAAGTTGACTCTTGAGATTTTGAGCTCAGATACCCAGGAAACACTATATTCCTTCAAACAAAAATTTGTTAAACATGCAGATAGACATGGAGCATCTAAACCGTAGTATCAGTTACTACTTGGAAATGGTGATTTCTAAAATGGGAGTAAGTTGGTTTACTCTTGATCTCTTGCTTTTCAGCCTTGAGGATCCCTCTCCTTTGCCCTCTGCTTCTTGGTAACTTCTCTCATGTTGACAAAGATCATAATATTCCAAGAGGGGATGATGTTGCTTAGCAGGTGCCATCAGTGATACGTTACAAATAAACTGCCACTCCCCTCCTTACACACACTGTATATAACCTGGGCTATAGCAGAATGTGACTCACCAGGCCCTTTTGGGAACCAGTGGTCTCCCAGTTTGTTTGTTTATCCCCTTTTCTCCATTCCTTTCTATTTCTTTCCCTTCCATTTTCCTCCTCTCTCCTTCCTTGTACTTCCTTAAATCCAGAGCCACAAGCATGCTAGGCAACCCTCTACTGCTGAGGTATATCCCCAGCCCTTTCTTCCAATTTTGTTTATTCATCGGGTGCTGGAGATTGAACCCAGGCAGTTGTGCACAGTAAGTATGCACTGTACCATTGGGTGATACCCCACTCAAGCTGCTCTCCTTCCCTCTTTCCTCCCTACTTTCTTTCTTTACTGTACTGGGATTTGAGTCCAGGGCCAAGTACATGACAGGTAAGTGCTGTACCACTGAGCTATATTACCTCATTCTCAGACAGGTCTCACAAAAATTGTCCAGACTGGGCTTGAACTTTTTTTTCTCTTTTTTTGAGACAGGGTCTTGTTATGTAATTAAGAGTGGCCATGAACTCAGTATGTATCCCAGGCTGGTCTTGAACTCATGGTGATCCTTCTGCCTTATCTTCCTGAGAGCTAAGATTTCAGGGGTGCACCAACATGCCAGTTTGGCATTGATCTTCTTGGCTCAGCCTGTCAAGATTCTGGGATTAAAGAGTACTCTATCATGACTAGATCCTGGTTTCTTGACAGTATTTTCATTACCAAGTTTGTTTTGGTGGAGGAATACAATATGAAAATACAAAAATGTTGCACCTGGCCATGGTGGTACACATCTGTAATCCCAGGTATTCAGGAGGCTGAGACATACAATCGAAAGTTTGAGGTCAGCCTGGGAATTTAGTGAGACTCTGTTTCAAAATAAAATTTTAAAAATGGCTGATTTCAGTCCCTAGCACTGCACACATTAAAACATATCTATTGCAATATGGCTTTTAGAATATTTTAGAGAACTTGGAATTCTTTATGGTGACACAACTGTATTTCCAGCACCCTTAAGTACTGAAACAGGAGGATAAGAAGTTTGAGCCAAGACTGGACAATTTAGGGATTCAACAGCAACAGGGCTCTATCATAAAGTAAAAAAAAAAAAAATGAGTAGCTGGAGTGGTGGCAACAACCCATAGTCTCAGCACTTGGGAGGCTGAGGCAGAAGGATCTCTGTGAATTGTAGGCCAGCCTGAACTATGTAGCAAGACTCTTCCTCACCTCAAAAAATAAGCAAAAAGGAAAGAAGGAAAAATTTAAAGAAAGAAAAAAAGTTAGGGATATAGCTTGGTATAAAGACTTGGGTTTAATCCTGCAAAAAACAAAACACAAAACACGAAAAAGTAGAAAAGAAGAAACAAAACCAAAATTGATCTCTTTAGAAGTTGAAGTTCCATAAAAAGTCATTATTATTTAATTGTTTACATTGATGTTTTGTCTCTAAGTATTTATTAATGTTATAGCAGTATAATATAACATATGTAAAATATAATGTAAAATATTTGAATAATATTGTAATATTAATTAATATTAATAATGTAAAATATTTGAATATTAAAATGAATATTTTACACAAGATAATAAAATATACATTTACAATCTTAGGAAATTTATAATTGGTGGGGCTACCTGTCCCCCTGTAATAGACAGCCATCGTTTTTGTTAATGTCTGCAGTAGTTAATCTGTTCCATTTTACAAACTAGTATCGTATCTTGATCATTTTATTGGTTTGTATGTAGAAGGACCATGTCAGGCAGCAGCAACCACACAGCCTACACTGGCTGAGCTGGTAGCTTTCATTGTGCATATAGAATACTGTACTTCCTTTTGTGGTAGAATGGGAAAATTAGGAGAGTGTGGAAAAAATATTTCTTGTATCTAAAAATTTGTTCTTTAGGAGTAAAACAGTTCAGTTTATAAGATTTTAATGAGAAAGGAACAGTTGCTTAAGTCATGGGGAGTTTATGTCTTTTCTTCTTGTGTGTATTTTTTTAAAAAACACATCTGAAACATTTTCTCATTAAAATGCATAAACAGCCAGGTATGGTGGCACATGCCTGTAATCTTAGCACTTGGGAGGCCAAGATAAGTGAATCACCATGAGTTCGAAGCCCGACCTATATAGTGAGACTGTATCTAAAATACACACACACACACACACACACACACACACACACACACACACACACACACACCCACCCACCCACCATCAGAAAAACATTTTATTCCTATATAGTAAGTCCTGGACTTGTAAACTTTCACAGAAACCTGTGGAACTCACATTATAAACATTCTAGATGTAAACAAATTGCAGAAGTAGCTCACGTGTCTGCCAGATGTTGTCGCTGTTCTGCTGTGTGCTTACTGTATAGTGCTCCTTCAGTGCCAGGATGTCCGGCAGCCACGGCAAGATCACTGGTGATATGGAGGGGACTGCTAGGCAGTGCAGAGCAATATACGTTGCATATTTGTGTCAAAGATGCGTGAGACTCACTTTGCTCAACTTATTAATGAATCCAACTTACATTCTCTCAGAATGGAACTTGTTCATAAGTGGGATACTTGCTGCACAATATTTTATCTATTTTTTGATTTCTGATTCTGAAATTATAGTTGTGTAATTATTAGATTTTTGCACAGGCTGTTTACCATAGCTGATTTATAACCCATTTTATGCCTTCCTTACCCTGATGCTTGTGTTTTTTCTAGTAATGCAGAATAGATTACTAACAGGCTGATAATCAGAAGGACTTACATATCAGCAAGTTATACTTTGCTGTGTTTGTGTTTTGGGAAGTCTAACTTCGAGAATTTCTGTGGTTGAAGATTCATAATGTCTTTCAGTGTTTCCTCCATTGCATAAAACCAGCCCTGGCCTGCCAACCCATTGAATTCATGCTGAGCTGCATCCCCAGACCTGAAATTTTGAGACAGGTCTCGCTAAATTGCCTAGTCTGAGGTTGAATGTGCAATCTTCCTACCTCAGCTTCCCAGATTGTTGAGATTATAAATGTGTGCTACCAAGCCCAGCTTCAGCAACTTTTTGTTTCTAGTGTCTTCTTGAAAGGAGTTATTGGCTTGGCCAGGGGCTTTGTGATGGTGACACCTTGCAATACCTTCTCATTGGAGTGTTTTTCTGTCCACTTGAGCCTCTTTGATCCTTGTGTTACCCCTCAGAGGCAGCTAGTCTGCCTGTGTCACGTACGTTTTTTTTGGAAGACCATGTGTCCTGCCTTTCCCTTTCCCTTTCCCTTTTGCTTTTGCTGTGAGTTTTCATCCTGCTGAACTAACTTTGTTTTCTTTTGAAAGGATTGCTAGATGGTTAGACTGTCAGACCAGGTGTGCCTTCCTTTTGGATACTTAGACCACATTTGTCTTGAAATCTGTTTGTGGACAAGGGGGAAGTATATGATACCTTCATATACCTGTCCAGATAAAGCTGAGTTGGCTTAGAAAACTTTGTCTATAGAGTGTAGATTGACTGATTGATGTTAGCCTAAAGGCTGTTTTGAAGGCTGTCCTCAGGTGCTGGTCATGATTTTCAATGACTTGGATAAACATCTGCGCTATACATAGTTTTATATAACCAGGAGTTAGAATTCTTAAGCTGGCCATGGGTGCATGCCTGTAATATCAGCACTTGGGAGGCTAAACAGTGAGTTTGAGGACAGTGGGCTACAGAGCCAGTAGAGAAAGGGTGGGGAGGGAGCGGGAGGGAAGAATCTTAGACTAAAATAATCAGATGGAGGTGGAAGTTAGTAGGAATAAATGTAATTCCAACGTACAGATTCCGGAACCATTTGAGAGTCCCAGAACTGTTTGAGAGAAGGTGAAATGCACTTGATATTTTAAAAAGACAAAGCAGTGTTCAAGGTCTTGGTAAACTAAGCTTGGTACCATCCAGCATCATATAATGAGACTATTTTAAAAAAAATCTTTGACTACCTTAATAAAGATGTATTAAACAGTGGAAATATTAATTTCACTGAATTGTGGTTCACCATATTAAGAATCTTGTGGATTACTTTGGACTTCACATTTCTAGAAGGTATAGACAGAACCTAGAACTTTAAAGGGTAATGTCTTCCCACTACTCACCAGGGCACTTGAAGGATGGTTGAAGAAATAGTTCACACTTGGTTGATAATTATAATGACTGTCCCTGGCCATATTCTAGAAACAGCATAAGCCTGCTTGCCCAAAGATGTGTACTAGAAATGATAATAGTTTCCACTTATGGGTCAGCTGCTTTTTGTCAAAATACATATGTTATCTATAGCCTTTCTCCAACTCTTTGAAACAGATATTTCTCCTTTTTATAGTTAAGAAGCTAGGTAACCAAATTAATTTGTACAGTTTACTTTTGTTTTTGATGAAGGGTAGAACTGGAGTTGAAAGTTGGGCTACTTCCTTTATTCAGTATACTTCTGGCATTAGCATGCACTAAGGCCTGTAATTGTGAGACTTTTCTTCTTATGAGCACATTGCTTCCTTGGAAGCTCTCTGTTCAAAATGATACTGTATAGTAATATTAGCTAGCCAGCATTTGAGAGCACTTATACTTTTCTAGGCTCTTTAACATATAATTTCTTTTCCCTCTCCCCTCTCCCTCTCCCCTCTCCTTTCTCCCTCTCTCCTTTCTCTTTCCTCTCTCTTCCTTTTGCTTCCCTTACCCCCCTTCCTCTCCCTCTTCCATTGCCCGACAGGATCAAGTTGCCCAGGCTGGCCTATGAATGTCTGAGCCTTTTGCCTCAACCTTCTGCCTCAGCTTCCCAAGTAACTGGGATTACAAGCATGTCACATCATGCTTGATTGCAGTTTATTTAAAGCTTACAACTCAGTGAAATAGTTACCAGTATTATTTCTACCCTGCACATGAAGAAACTAAGGCAAAATGAGAAACTGGTATAGAAACACGTCATTTAGCTGCAGAGCCCACACTTGTAGCCTTTGTGCTGTTTGCATAGTGGAGATGGCTTGTGTTTGTATAGAAGAATTTTGTAGAATTTTTAAATAGAATGGTGTCTTAGTTATTTTTTACTGGTTGCTGAGACAAAATACCTGATGCCAAAAGTTGGGAAAGGAAAGGTTTATTTCTTGCAGTTTTTGGAGGTTTCAGTCCATACTCAGTTGGCTCCAAGGCAGGGTGTCATGGCTGGGCCACAGTTCATGGTGGCTGCAAAAACAGCAAGGCAGAAACTGGCAAAAGAGCAAGACACGCCTTCTTCCTGCCATTACATCACATCCTGGCTTCACCCCTAGGCCAGTGTAACACATCCCTTATCCAAGCGCTAGACAATGAACCAGTCAAAAGTGCATAATGCAAATGCATGAGGCCTGGGGGCCACCGACATAAACCAATATAAATGGTAATTTCTTTTTTTTTTTTGGCACGGGGATTGAACTCAGGACCTCACACTTGCCAGGCAGGCGCTTATGCCACTGAGCTAAATCCCCAGCCTCTAGAATGATAATTGTTTATGAAATTGGTTCAAGTTTCTCATTTTTAACTTTAAATTTTCTTTTAAAATTCCAAAATGTACTTTGGTAGTCTACTTTTGCATTGTAAACGAGTTTATCACAAATCAGGGCTTCTAAGAAGTCCAGTGTTGTCTGAGCTTTCTGTAGCTGGGCTTAACCACTGCTGCCCTCACTCACAGGCAGTGTGACTTTGAACCTTACCTTTGACCTTGAACCTTAACTTTGTGCAGTTGTAAATCAAATTGTCTGCAGTAACTTTTGAAGACCTATTTTCCATATAGAAAAGGTTGAACCATATGGAATGGACAATATTTAACCTTTCTAACCTATGAGGGTATGAAGTTTTATATTGTATATGGTAGGCCCAAGAGGAGGTCATTCAGAGGAATCATTTGCTTTTTAAGTAAGAATTTTAGGATATATGGTATTAGAAGTTTAAGGTTTTAGAAAATTGTTTTAAATAATTTTTATTAATACATGTTTATAATACATAATGATTTTGTATTCATTGTTGGGTGTGGATGTATGTACTAGGACATGAATTTTCTTTACTGCATACTTTTCCTATATAATTATTTGTTTGAGAAGTATGTGTTTCATTGCACTTCATGTTAATGTCTTTATTTATTTATTTTTTACCTATGGCTAATTTAGGAGCCCCCTATTAAAGTCCTTTGCCACTGAGCTATATCCCCAGCCTTAGAGGCTTTATATATCTTGTTATTGGCAGAAAATGATTTTAAGCCATTGTGTTTTTGGGGGGAGTGTATATATGTGTATATAATTTTTTATATGTTTGAACTGTTTATGTAACAGCATCCTTTGTTCATCAGTCTAATTTTGAAATGTAGAGTACTATTTGATTGAATTTAGGAATCTTTTACTTTTATCTGCTTGTAAGTGAATCTGTATTAATCAGCTTACTGTCACTTTGACAAAATAACAGAGACATCAAACTAGAGGAAGAAAGGTGTATTTTGGCAATTATTGTTTTGGTTTTGAGACAGTGTCTTACTATGCAGTTCAGGCTGGCCTTGAACTCACTGTGTAGCCCAGGGTGACCTTAAACTTGTGGTGATCCCTCTGCCTCTACCTCTTAACTTCTGACCTTACAGGCATGTGCCACCATGGCTGACTTGGCTTATGGCCATATTGCTTGGGTCTGTGGCAAGGTAGAACATCGTGGTAGAGAGTATGGTAGAGCAGAGCCGCTCTTCTCATGGTGGTGGGGATAGGGATAAAGACGGAAAGAAAGAGGAGGAGAACAAGAAAAAAAGGAGAGAAAACACACCATTTATTAAGGCATGACCCCAACAAATTACTTCTTCCAACTAGGCTGTACTCCTAAAACTTTCACCACCTCCCAGAAGCCCATGAAGTTATGGATCTATCAAATGGATGGATCTATTAATGAGGTCAGAGCCTTCATGACCCAGTTACTTCCCAAAGGCCCTATCTCTGAATGTGTATGCATTGGGGAAGCCTTTAACACATGAACTTTAGGGTAACATAGAAGAACATATATAGAAAATATAACAATATGTGATGGAAAACAGAAACAAAACAAGCAAACCACCATGGATCTATTTCTGGGGAAGGTGATAACTCTTAAGAAGAGGCTCAGGCAAGCCTTTCAGTGGGGATTGAAGACCTAATTTAGTGATGGTGTGTACCTTTTGGAGCTTTCAGTGACACAACTTGCTGCGGCATGCAGACCATAGGTTCTTCAGCACTGTTCCAGTACATCAAGATGTTGGAACAGAAGACAGTGATACTGATCCTCATCCTGTGTAGGCCCATGCTGATAAGTGTTTATACCTTTATCTTTAACAAAAAAAGTTTTCAAAAGTAGAAAATAGCTTATAGAATAAGGATATAGCCAGGCATGGTGATGCACCCTGTAATTCCAGCACTTGGCAGTTCAAGACCAGCCTGGAGTACATAGTGAAAGTCTGTCTCAGAAAGCAGAATAAGGATATTAAACAGAAAAATTTTTTGCACAGGAGTGATTTTTGTACAGTGTGTTTCTGTTTTAAACTGAGCCAAAAAGTTAAAAAAAACTAAAAAGTTTATAAAGTTAAAAGGAATTTTTAAAAACATTTCTTCTGATTATGAAATGATACTTGGTAAAATTATCATAACATTTACCAGAAGTTTAGCATGCTATTTATTTCTAATAGAAAATGTATGATTGCTTTTAGGAAAAATTTTATTTACCCAAGAAAGGTCCATTAAGGATACTCTTGGATGACCCAGTCTGTAGAGGAGGAGTGACTTGAATTTCAGGTGACTGCTCTTTTTGGGGTGAGATTGCTGGGACGGAAGCCTTCAATGAGCAGTGTGTGGCACACATGAACACCTTATGATGGCTTTACTTTTTGTTACTGATGCATGACACACTATTGCCTTCTGTTTATTTGGTTTTTGAAGAACAACTTGTTTCTTTGAATTTGATCATTGCATCCTCCAAATTTTACTCATGTCCTCCAGCTCCATTCTCTTGGTTGCTTTCTTTTGTTTTTCCTTGCAATGTCTGGGTCCCTTTGACCAAATAAAGTACATGCTAAAGCAAAGTATATGGTGAAGCTTTCCAAAGCTCAATACTAAGACTGTTGGAACATTGTACTACAGTTATGCAAACACTGTTGTTGTAAAATCCCTTAGGTTTCATAAAGAGAGCCCTTAGAGATGTTCCCAAGTCTCTTCCCACCCCTAATGCTGGTTTAAGATTCCTGATTTTCTTTAGAATTTTCCCTTGTTCTTCTCCCAGTCTGTGAAATTCTGAGAAGGCTAGTTAAAATAAACATGCTGATGTCTTATGAATGAATCATAGTTATTTACCTGAAGTTGTGTTTATTCTTTCCATACAATAATTTTGGGAAATATTGGCAGCCTACTTGATGTCTCTGGCTACATATGCATGCCATTCTTTCATTTTTCCATTGCTGTACGCTAATGCATATTTTGTAATACTAGGATAAGCACAAGGGATCTTGCTTTTTTTTTTTTTTTCCCCAGTACCAAATACTTTTAAGAAAACAGATGATTTTATGACATCTAATGTGCCAGCTGTCGACCTGGACCACAAATTTAGATGCAAGGTTGTGGACTGTTTAAAATTTTTTCGCAAAGCTAAACTGCTGCACTATCACATGAAATATTTTCATGGAATGGAGAAGTCGCCAGAGCCAGAGGAGAGCCCAGGGAAGAGGCATGTCCAAACAAGGGGCTCTTCAGCTTCTGACAAGGCCAACCAGGAGAGCTTGACCAGGAAGCGAGTCTCCACGAGTTCCCCAAGTAAGTATCTTGGTTTTGCACTGTTTCATCAAGGGCTCTGTTGCATAGTCACAGTGCTTATGTCTCTGACACAGAAGGATTGTTGTAGTTCAGTTGAATTCTATTATATGGAAAATGATATATGATCCTTAAAAGTTGTGTCATAGAGTTATGGACCTTGTGGGGAAGGAAGAATACCTGTGTCTCGTCTCTTTACTTTGCTGCCCAAGTTACCTTGAGGAAGTCAACTGTAACAAACAATGGGAGTCAGAGTCTATCTTACAGGCTTCTGTGAAGGTAGTGAGGCACCAGATTTAATATACCTGTACAGGCAGATGGAAGGCGAAAAGACTATCTGTAGAGTGCAAAGACAAATACGGCTTTATTAGAGGGCTGGAAAAAGGGGATGCGGAGATCAGGCAAGGTATCACTTAAGGGGGTCTGGCAAAGGACATCATGTGAGGAGGTCTGAGCAAACATCAGTGGTCAGAATTCTCAGAGCATCTGGTAAGAATATATAGATGTTATCACATGTCTTGGTGCTAGGAAGATTATGTGCTCAGCCTTATATCTTCTTTATGACATCCTGTCCTGTGTTTGCCAAATGCAGCACCTGTGCTGGGCTACAGTTTTTGCTGAGAACAATGTGGGTGCTGAAAAACAGGTTGGGTGCTGGGAATGCCATGCCCGAGTCAAGCCTGACATTACCTAGCTGTTGAAGGCTCTGATGCTCTCAGGATGAGTAGGGGTAATGAAGCAAGGAGCCTCTGAGGGAAGTCAGTGGGAGAATTTATGTCCAGAACAGAAAAGGTGCTGTCATTCTGCCCTCCTCTTGTGCCCCATCGCTGCAGCAGGATGAAAACACAAAAGAATGAAAAAGTGATACTTGATTTTGCTACTGGGTGCAAATGTTGCCTCTTTTTACCTGTTAATTGCAGTTAAAGATATAGATTATAACTATATCTATATATAGTTAAAGATATAGATTATATCTATATATATATACACAGATAAAGATATTTATGTAGTTCAGGCTGTCTTTGATTTTGTTATGTAGCCCAGGCTGGCCTTAAGTTCACTGCTATCTTCTTACCTCAGACTCTCAAGTGCTAGGATTACAGATGTGTGGCAAAATACCTGACTAGTTGAAGGTATGTTCTAATAGCACTGTTTATTTTGTGTTGAAACCACACTAGTGGTAGTATGGAGTATATAAACTCTCATTTCATTTCTTCTTGCAGAAAGAATCTTTTGCAAGTTTCTTCTGAAATGTATAGAAATTTGAAAAATTATATATTTCAAGGGAAATTTAGAAGTAATGAATTTCCAAGAAATTCTACAATTTTCCCAGCTTGTTTATCTGAAATTGTAGTAGTATCACTATTTGTTTGTTTGTTTATTGGCTCAGCTATTCCATTGAACTACGTAAGTGTTGCTGAGCATGGTGGTGTATTACTATAATCCCAGCACTTGGAAGGCTGAAGGATTGCCATGAGTTTGAAGCTAGCCCTTTAAAAAATTTATTTTTAGCCTAAGTCTCACTAAATTGCTGAGGCTGGCCTCAAATTTTTGATCCTTCTACCTCATCCTCCCAAGTAACTGAGATTATAGGTGTGTACCATCATGCTTGCTTTGTATTTTACTTTTTAAATTAGAATAAAAAGCTTCTATCCATCTCCTGCCAGGCAGCTCTTGTGACTCCAGCTAGGGGGAGAAAGCTTGAGTGGAAAGATTCAGTCTGGTCTGAGGACCATTCTCCAAGTCCCTCTGTTTTGGCTCTTTTGTTGCTCCTGTCTGCTGATGTCTTGGATGTGAAAAGTATAGGTATCTGCCCCTTTTTTCATTACTGTGTTGGGAGAAAGGAAGGAACAGTATAAGGAACCTGAAGGCTTTAGTGTAAGACCAAGCTCCTCTGCTAACACATCGCTGGAATTGATGAATCCCTCTTCTTCTTATCTAAAAAATAGAAATAAAATTATTTGTTTCATAGAGGGGAACATCATTATGTAAGGCATGTACATTCGTTGAGCTTATACAAATATTGGGCATGTTCAAAGAAACTCTTTTTTAACAACTTGGAATTGGAAATAACATAGGTCCTAAATACAAATGTTTGTTTCTGTTTTTTGAGACAGGGTCTTGCTTTACAGTACAGGCTGGCCCTGAACTCACAGTAATCTCCTACTTGAGCCTTCTGAGTCCTGGGATTATAGGCATGCATCACCATGCCTGGAGTGATTTTTTTTTTTTTTTTTTTTTTTAATTCACAGGTATCTTGATAAGGTAGTGGGCCACTCAGCAGTGAGCATGAGTCACAAATAGCTGGCTATGTGTAGGTCACACATAAAATTGAGCTGCAGAAGACTGCATAAACTCATAGATTTTGGGTTCTGTTTGTAGAAAGCAAAAAACTATTAAAAAGTGATCTGTAGCATTTGGAATTGGCTTTCTTTGGGGATAGGTAGATGAATGTTACATGGGGAAGAGGAGCAGGAGGGAGACTTCTGGTTGTTGGCACAGTTTAGTTCCTGGTTGGCTTGTTTATATTGGCATGCTCATTTGTTGATTTTTTTTTTTTTTTTTTTTTTTTTTGTCTTTTTCGTTTTTATCGGTACCAGGGATCGAACTCACGACTACCTGCTTGCAAAGCAGGCGCTTATGCCACTGAGCTAAATCCCCAGCCCTGGCATGCTCATTTGTGAAAAGTATTTTTTATCTATATGTTTTAAATACATGCAATTTGCCTCCATGAAGAACCTATTTAAATATTTAGGAGATGATAACAATGCAGTAAGAACAAAAGAAAATAAACCACAGGCTGAGGATTTAGCTCAGTGGCATAAGCGACTGGCTGGCAAGTGTAAGATCAAGAGTTCGATCCTTGGTACCCAAAGGAAAAGAAAAGAAAAGAAACTCCAGGGAGAGAGAGAGAGAGAGAGAGAGAGAGAGAGAGATATCAAAAGATGGTGCTTTTCACATAAAATAGTGATAGTATTTGAGATGCTTTTGAGTTTTACCTATATCTGATTTATTCCCATGTTTATCCTTTCCTTTTCAATCCCAAGGACTAACCTAGGTTTTTTCCTCTTGGCTCGATTGAAGCATTTCTCAGCCTGTTTTTTTTCTCCATTTTTGGTCCACTGTGTTCTATCAATTATTTTGCCACTGCACGGGTCTGTGAAAATACAAACCTGGTTGTATCACTCACTGCAGAACATTATCTAAGGATAAGTTTTGGAGTGGGCCACAGAGCTTGAGATTTCCATCCTGTTCCCTTTGCCATTATTGCATTTTCTGCAGGTCTCCTGGCTTCTCTGTGCTTTTCTGGGTATAAACTTGCTGAGTTAGTGTGATGAGTCTATGAATTAATCTAATTCGTGAGCCCCTTTGAAGGCCTGATGTAGGAAATGGCTCTCTTCTTCCCCTTGTTCCAGGATTTTGTCTGTGTCATCCTGCCATGTGTGGCTGAAGTTGGTGCATTTGTGTGAGCTCTCTAATTGGGTTTCATTGGTTCGGGATGAATTAGATTAATCCCTGCGGTATTCTGTGGGCTCTGCAGACTCTGGGCTCTTCAGCTAGCAGTTAAGGACTGGAGATAGTATGGAGTCAGTGGCGATCACACAGATGCCAAAGCCAGTCAAAATGGCAAGTGCTGGCCAGAGTGACAGTGCCATCTGAGCAGGGCTAGGATGCAACCCTGAAAGTGGGTGCTCCTCCCTCCCCCATATCACAGAACCACCAGAATCAGGGTATTCCAGAGGTGGAAACTGCAAGCAGCATGCTCGAAAGGAACCCAGGGAAAGTCATGGTTGCCTAACCCCATGGTATCTGCCTCTGCTAGGATGTAGCTCTTCATCCTTCTTCAAGCAATTGCCTAAGGAAGGACCTTGCATAATTTAATGCAGTTTCACCTTTTCACTTGCTCTGTGGCCTTGGGCAAAGAACTTGCTAAGTTCCACTCCTTATCCATGAAATGGAGAAAAATAGTGTTACCTCCCTTAGCCTTTTTTGGAGACAGGGTCCGCCTGGCCTGAACTTGTACCAATCCTCCTGCCTCAGCCTCTTGAGTGCAGGTACTGTGGACATGCACCGCCATGCCCAGCAGTAAACTCTTAATAGGTACAGTTTGTCTCAGTGGAGACTTCAGGCCAGGCAGTGAGAGATGAGCTCTAAACTTAGCCAGTTACTGAGAAACCCTTGAGAGCTACAGAACCAATAGACAAGGCAATGCCATTTTTTTTTTTTTTTTTTTTTTTTGGTCTTTTTCTTTTTTATCAGTACCCGGGATCGAACTCACGACTGCCGGCTTGCAAGGCAGGCACTTATGCTGCTGAACTAAATCCCCAGCCCCTGGCAATGCCATTTTGATATAGTAGAGAGATGTGAGTGATTTTCTTCTTGCCTGTCCCACTCTTGGGTCTCATTCTTTATGCTAACTTGGGATTATATTTATTTTATTTTTCATTAAAAATTTAGAACCAGGAATAGTGGCGCATGCCTGTAATCCCTGCTCTCATGAGGCTGCGGGAGGAGAATCTGTATGAGTTAAAGGCCATCCTTAATTATGAGAACCTGTCTCAAACAAAGCAAAATAAAAAACCAAAACTTGCCAGGTACAATGGCATACGTCTGTAATTCCAGCACTTGGGAGGTGAGGACTGCTGCAAATTTGATGCCAGCCTGGGCTACAAAGCGACTTGAAGGCCACTAGTCCTGTCTTCACCACTATGAGGAACATTACAGTCATCATCTGAGGCCTGGGATTTATAGATGTGATCAACCTTCATCATGCAGCTAGTCTTCAATGAGAGTGAAGGTGGCAGAATATTCTGAATATTTTACAGTGCAGCTGCCTCATTCTGCCTCAGCCCTCTTGAAGGCATCCCTGTCCCAGCATCCTTTCTCACCTTCTCTCCATCAGAGCCTCTCTAGTGTGGTGGCTTTGCTAATATTCGCAGTGTCTTCAAATCTGAAAAAATAGACTGTATTACACCTCAAGGTTCTAAGAGAGCTTTCATCTTGTGGGTGGAACTTGGAGACAGTGTGGAGAATTTAGTTGGAAAGATGTGTCATGGTGATACTATGAAACAGCCCATTTGCTGGTTCATAGCAGTGTGGAAAACAAACCACCTCAGGGTGTGTGCTGCTTGGGAGATGGCAGCTATAAAAAGTACCCAGTTTATGCCGACAGTGGCATACAAGAACTTGCATTTTAATGGATTGTTCTGATGGATTCCTGGGGCTTCAGGACCTGGAAGTACCTGTGGAGAGTTTTTGATTTGTTTCCTTAGGTTTTGGTGGGTAAGCTGGGCAAAAGGCTGTGCAAAAGATGCCATTCTGTCTGCAGCCCATAGAGCCATCTTAGAAATAAAGCCATATGTGACATCAGGCATGTCTCTTCACAG
Organism: Cavia porcellus; assembly: GCF_034190915.1. Lineage (NCBI taxonomy): Eukaryota > Metazoa > Chordata > Mammalia > Rodentia > Caviidae > Cavia > Cavia porcellus. The sequence continues at coordinate 25,486,166 of NW_026947488.1, read as the reverse complement.
AGCTGATTTCTTCTGTTCTAAAGTGGTAGTGAAAGAAGAGTTGTGACTGAGACAATGTCCTTTTGTGTGCGGAGAAAACCACATTTCTATTTTAGGAAACATAAAGCGCTCTGGGAATGAAAGTGTGGGTTTTACCTACAGGGAAGAACTAGGAGAGGAGAAAGTGACATTTCAGTTTTGTTGTGGGCTGAATTGTGTCCCTGCTCTCCCTCACTCTTAACCTCCTAATTCATATGGTATAGTCTAAGCCTCAATTGTGATGATATTTGGAGAAGTAATCTTTGGAAGTAAATGAGTTTAGGTGAGATCATGAGGTCAGGATCTTTATGATGGGATTATTGTTCTTTTAAGACCGTAGAGAGATACTTCTCACTGTTACGTCATGATGCAGCAGAGGTCTCTGCTGGGGAGTTAAATTGCCCAGGATCCCGATTTTGTGCTTCCTCCCCAGTAATGTGAGATACAAATGTCTTTTATTTAAGCCACCCAGTCTTAGTGTTCTGTTATAGCAGCCGGAGCTGGTTAATCCAGGCCTTAAAGGGAGAATTTAGATAGTTGTGGTAACTGGTTACCTGTCTCTAACATGCCCCTTCCGGCTCCAGCCTTCTAAATTCTGTCGCTCAATGTGCCCTTTTCCCTCAGCCATGCATAAGTGAATCTAGATTTATTTTTTCAAGTGAATTCAGTTTGGTAGACTCCACTTAGTAAATTTTTTCACAGAGGCCAACTCAAGCTTTCTTAGATTTGGGTTTGTTTCTATATAGGTGAGTTCAGTTCTACGTAGTGGCTTAGCTCAAGGATTATTCTCAGGTTAGAGCACCAGCTGTGCTTACAACCTACTGCCGTATCTATCTGAATCAGTCTCATTGTGGGTAAACCTTGGCTTTAAACCAAAATAAACCTGGGGCACCAGATTGTGCCTTTGTTATTGTTGTTGTGGTGGTGGTGGTTGCCATCTGTACTTTTTTTTTATTAGATGACCTTCTCACAGGAACATACCTGTCTTCCTTAAAGGGGGGAGAACATTATGAACTTAATTAGATAAAAGTATTGGGGCCATAGCAGAGAAGACTCAAATAGCTGGCTAAAGCAAGTGGAAGCTTATTTCTCTCTCAGATCAGACTACAGCCTACTCACTGTAGCTCTGCTGTGGCCCTGAAGGTAGCTGGCTCAGCTTGTTCCCTATTGCCCCATGAGACTTTAGGTGTTGTGCCTATTTGTGGTCCAGGATGGCTCACGACCTACCTGTCTGCCACTGAGAAGGGAAGGATATGATGCTTTCTTTTAAGGGCATAACTCAGAAGTGCCACATGTCACTTCTGCTTATGTACCTTAGGCCAGAATGCCAGCACCTGGTCATTCTTCATTCAAGGGAAGCTAGAAAATGCGCTTTTCTTAGAGAAGAAGTAGGTATTGGGGAAGACATGGTGGTCTCCACCACATGAGCTGAGGCAGGGCTTGAGGACGGCTTTCTTGGAGGCCCTTCTGAGCTGATGTCTGGGCACCCACAGTTGGGGACTGAAGGGAGATGAGGCTAGAAAAGTAGACCCGGTGAAACAGTGGTATCAGGCTCTAAGTGCCACTTACCTAGTAGGTAGTGAGACTCCCCCAAACCATTCCTGTTTCCGTTCTACTCTTGAGCTGCTGTTCCCTTATGCAGGTTAGGATAGGCTATGGTCCGTGCATGTCCCAACCCATGGCTAAGCTCTGTGGCATATCAGCAGTTCTCTCCTAAGTGGTATTATTCTCTTCTTTCTCTGAAGCAGCAATCTGATAATTGTCTCTCTGCTATCCTAAATCAATGAGCCGTAGATTTATTTATTTATCCATTTGTTTATTTTTTAATGAGTAGATTTTAAAAATTGAGAGCCAGCTATACTGAGGGAGCAAGAAGAGCTATTGTGCACACTCTTGTCATCCCTTCACTTAGCTGAGGCAGGAGGATCACTGCAAGTGTAAGACCAGCCTGGGCTACAAAGTGAGCCCAAGGCCAGCCTGAACTGCATATCAAGACCTTGTCTTAAAAAGAAAAACGTTAAAAAAAGAAAGAAAGAAGAGCTACTGTGTTTCTTCTGATGGGCATCTGTAGCCTGGGTAAAGGACAATGACTCCTGGAGTAAAACTTCACCTTCCTTAGGTGACAAGCTGCTCTGTGATCCAGAGCTCTAGCAGGAAATTATTCCTACTCTAGCCCAGCAGAGGCAGCCACTGGAGGATGCTCTGTAGCCAGGTTTGCTCTGTGGGTTAAGGAACAGTTGGTCCAGCTATTGAGAGCGCTCACAGTGACCACTACCATTTTTTGGGAGAGTATTGCAAACATGATAGTAACTGCTGACATCTAAGTTCTTGCCCTATGCACGGTAGTGTTCAAAGTTCCTTACTTGTATTGACTTTAGTCCTCAAACTAAATGCTATAAGCTGGACATTATTATACCCACTTTAGAGTTTAGGAGTCAAGGGGCAGATCAGCTGGATTCATTTGAGCCAATATTTATGCCTCCAGCAGGTGTGAGAGCAGCAATTAAAGTGTATCTGCAGAACCTGTGCTCTTACCTGTAGCATCGGCTGTCTTTCAGGCTTCCAAGATGAGCACCCTGGCCCAGAGCAGGGAATGAGAGTGCATCCTCCAGGCAGGGTCCTGTGAAGTACATAGTGAGCCTTCTGTCTGATTTCTGATTGTGCCCTTTTCTGCCCCTTTTCCTTTTCAGGGAACTCATCTGGGTTAGCACAGTCCCTGCTAGGCAGTTCTTACTGTCTTGTCAGGACCTGTGAGCTTTGCCATCTGTGATCACAAATTACATCACACTTCAGCCAGCTGCCAGGGTGAGCCTTTGAAAGTTTTCTCTATTCCCCCAGGGTTTAGAGAGCATAGGCTTCTAGAACAGCTTCCTAGAATATCTCTTTAATCTTTGCTGTTTATTTTATTATTACTTGAGGGTACTGGGAATCAAACTCAGGATCTCATGCTTTCCATGTAGGCATTGTGCCACTGAGTTATATCTCTTGCCCAAGTAGATTTTTAAATTTTGTATTAGGAATCAAACCTAGGGCTTTGCACTTGCCAGGTAGGTGCTATGCTGCTGAGCTACATCCCTGACACTGTTTGCTATTTAATTTTCTACCTGAAGCCTTAGGAAGAGAATCTTTAAAGCTCAGTGTGACCATGTTTGCTGCCAGATGTAGCACTTAAAATGCTTTTGGTTACAAGGAACTAGAAAATCAATTCAAATGGGTTCTGTGTAGAGAGGACAGTTGACTCAGACAGTGAAGTCCAGGGCAGCTGCTGTTCCAGGCTCATGGGCTGAGGACCCAGTGTCTTTCCAATTCCACTTTCAGTGATGTTTCCAGATTGGTTATCTTGCAGTCATAGGATAGTAGCCAGTATCATTGCGGGCTCCATGTTTTGTCATTCAAATGGAACAAGAAAGTAAGAGCATGCCTTTTGATAAGTCTCACACCAGTTACAAATTTGGAGTCTGATTGGTCCACTCCTGTTCCTGCCTCATGAACCTCAAAAATTGGATTTAGCTCAGATTATCTAAACTTGTCACTGTGTCAAGGAACATGAGATCACTCTGACAACTTAACTAAATTTGGAGTCAGTCCTGACCACTTGTTAGATGCTACCCTGTAGCGTTAAGGATGAAGAAAGTGTGGGAGCTGGGTGTGTTGCTTAGGGGAAGAACGTTTGCCTAGCAGGCATGATGCCCTGGGTTCACTCCCCAGTACTTAAAAAAGGAAGGAAAAAAGAGCAGGAGTGATCCTGGGACACACCCACATGCTTATCACATGTATGAAGTTCAAATCAAAGTGAGACATCTGTATAGCCAGAGAAGAGATGTTGCTGTTATTGAATAGTAGTAGATCTGCATCTTTGTTGGTTAGCCTAGTGCACTAGGACTCCCGAGATCTGTAGTGGGTTTGAGATTACCTTTTTACTCATTTCTCTCTCTCTCTCTCTCTCTCTCTCTCTCTATCTCTCTCTATCTGTGTGTGTGTGTGTGTGTGTGTGTGTTTTAAAACAAGGTTCCACTATGTAGTCCAGCCTGGTCTTGAACTTGCTATGTAGCCCACACTGCCCTCGAATTTGCAGTGACTATCCTGCCTCAGCATCTTGAATGTTGGGATTATAGGCATGCACCATCACACCCAGTGATTTCTATGATTTTGAATTCTCACTTTCCTCTGTAAAGAATAATGTTAAAGGTTGGCTGGGTTTGTTTTTGTGTGTGTGTGTGTGTGTGTGTGTGTGTGTGTGTGTGTGTTTTGTGTTTTTCTTTAAAAACTTTTTTTAGGGGTGGGCACCAGGAATTAAACTCATGACCATGCAGTTGCCAGGCAAGCACTGTGAAAACTTATCAATATTTAATGTGGATTTCATATTGAAATGGTAATTTTTTGTTTTTGTTTTTTTGAGACAGTGTTTCACCATGTAGTTCAGGCTGGCCTTGAACTCATTTTGTAGCCCAGGCTGGCCTTGAACTCATAGTGAGCCTCCTGCCTCAGCCTCCGTAGTGCTGAAATTAGGTATGTGCCACAGTGCCTGACATGAATTAACTATACTTTGTGCAATACTGAAGTTTGCCATTTTGAAATTATTTATTAAAAATATGTACAGATTTAAATGCAAGCCTGCTGTGGTGGTCCTAGCGCTTAGGAGGCTGAGGCAGGAGGATCCCAGGGAGCTTAAAACCAGCTTGAACTACATAATAAGACCTTATCTCAAAAAACAAAAAAGTAAATCCCGTGACATTGAGAAAATTCTTCAGCTATGTGATTTTAAAGCTAATAGAGCTACCCAGCAAAAGAAACTAACAGAGTAAAGAGACAACCCACAGAATGGGGAAAACATTTTTATCAGCTAGTCTTTAGAGTACTAACATCTAAGATATGGAACTTGAAAAACCAGACCCCCTAAATTTATTTTTTAAATTTTTTTTTACTTTAAAGAGATTAAGATAAAAGAGGACATAACAAAGCAGATCAGAACACAACTATTTAAGCAACACAGTATTTCAGCACAAGACAATCTGATATATCAGTAGCTACCATAATATCTCTTTCCTTGAAATAGTTGAGTATATCTTTATACACAATAGTATCAAACATAACAAAATAGTATAAAACCATTAAAAAGAACCAAATAACAGAAAACGAAAAATGGTTACTATATTATCTCCTTGTCCATAAAAAGTTTGTTTATATTATCACACATAATAAAATCCAGTAAGATACAACATGATAGAACCAACGGAAACAGAAGAACAAAAGCATGGTAGGACTTCAAAACAAGATGATATTAAATCAGCACTGGCCATTATAATGTCTTGTTTTCTTCAAAATAGTTGTTCATATCATCACAGATAATAAAATCAAACAACCCAGGATAAAACCATTCTAACTAATGAATGGGAACATTATAAGGCTCCAAAGCAATGTAATGGGGAATCATGATTACCATAAACTCTTATGTACTCTTACCATTTCTTACACTAGGAAGACTATCTGGTGTTTATACATGTGAGTTTGATTTATTTTGCTTATGAGTAGGATCTCAAGTTGCATACATTTATAAATATCTCAATGTGATCATTCTTTATAGCTGAGTAGTACTCCATGGTATAAAAATACCACAACTTTTTTATCCATTCTTCAGTTGATGGACATAGGTTGTTTCCAAGATGTGGCTATTACAAATTGTGCTGTTGTAAACATGGTGCACATATATCACAGTAGTATTATGTTTTCAGTTCTTTTGGGAATATACCTAGAAGCAGAATAGCTGGATCAAATGGGACTTCCAATCCCAGCTCTTTGGGAAATCTCCAGACTGACCTCCACAATGGTTGCACCAGTCTACACTGCCACCAACAGTGCAGGAGAGTTCTTTTTTTCCCACAGCCTCTCCAGCATTTGTGGTTGGTAGTTTTCTTTTTCTTTTTCTTTTTTTCTTTTTTTTGTCTTTTTCTTTTTTACCAGTACCGGGGATCGAACTCATGACTGCCTGCTTTCAAGGCAGGCGCTTATGCAGCTGAGCTAACCCCCCAGCCCCAGTTGGTAGTTTTCTTGATCCTGGCCATTCTTTCTGGAGTGAGATGGAATCTCAGTGTGGTTTTAATTTGCATTTCTGTAATGATGATGAATATTTTTTCATGTATTTATTTGCCATTTGTAATTCTTCATTTCAGAACTGTGTATTCATCTCAGATGCCCATTTTTGGATTGGCTCTTTGAATTTCAGGAGACCCCCTAAATTTAAAGATCCAGTCCAAAGATAGGCATCTGAATATATACTTCTCAGATGAAGAAGTACAAACATAAGTATATGAAAAAGGATTCAACAACGCTGGTCAAATTAGAACTCTAAGATTCCATCTCCAGAAAGAATGGGTATTATGAAGAACTCAACTAGTAAGAAGTGCAGGCAAGAGTGCCGCGGTGGGAACAGGAACCCTTCTCCACTGTTGGTGGGAATGGAGACAAGCACTTTGGAAATCAGTATGGAGATTCCTCAAAAACTAAAAGGTTCCATTTGACTCAGCCTGTCTTTTTAGATATCATCCCTAAAGTTCAAAGCATCATACCACAGTGGTTACACATACCTGTGCTATAAAGCGGCACAATGTATAGTAGATAAATCTTGGAAACAGCCCATATATATGCCCACAACCCATATGCCCAACAGATGAATGGATAATGAAAATGTGGTATTTATTTACAGTGCAGCTCTACTACTCCAGAAAGAATGATAAGCTCAAGTCCTTTGTAGGAAAATGGATGCACTTTGATATCATAATCTAATGTGAAATAAATTGGGCACACAAGTTTAAATATTGCATGGTTTCTGTTGTGTGAGGAACTCAAAAGATAAATAAGGAGCATAAAGGAAGATGATGAGATTAGGAAGTGGGAAGAACGTGTTTAAAATGGGAAGGGGACCAGGGAAGAAGGGAGGGGGAAGGGAAGGAAGAGAAAGAGAAGAGAACGGGGAAAATGGATACAGAGTTTGTATAAATGAGAGAAAGTGTTGAAGGGAGTAAAATGGAAAGCAGTGGGAAAGAAGAATTAAGATACACACTGTACAGATGCGAGTTCCCTATTGTGAATATATGGTAAGTATGTAATAAGAAGAATAAAAAATGTTAAAGCCCAGTAAATAAATATAAAAGGAATTCAGGGCCTGGGGATACAGCTCAGTGGTACAAGCACCTGCTTGGCAAGCATGAGGTTGTGAGTTCAATACCTGATACCAAAAAAAGGAAAATTCAGTAACGGGGTAGCAGAGCACAGGTAGACCTGTGTGTATGTGTGTGTGTGTTCATTACAGATTGTGTTAGGAAAGTGTTAAGTGTGGGTTAGGTTAATGTGATAATGAGAATGTAGAACGAACTGCCCCATCCCTCATCTCTCATACTGTTTTTTGGGTTGCTTAAAGTGGGGGTGCTGTTCTATAAAATGTAAGGTGAAAAAATAGATTTTAGTTAGATAAGGCCAAAGAAACTCCTCGGCTTACTTCCTAGCACTACTTGCTGTCTTGATCTCAAATTCCAGTTTTTTTTAAAAAAAGGGGGAAAAAAACCAGAAAAAGGGTAGAAATAATACAGAGTTTCAAAAAAATAAACAGTAAGAAATCACTAGTTGATAATTACATATTGTCTTCTTAGAAATAGTTGTTCAAGTTACAAAATTAAAGCATACAAAGTGGACATTCAAACAGCAAGACTGCAAACAGTTCTGTTCAATGATCTAACAAAAACTTAGTAATATGGTTATCAATCCTACACACTTAAACATGCATACAGTCATATCCTTTAGAACACTGCCTTTTCCTCTCTTTTTTATCAACTACACATTCTGGGTTTATTACTCCTACATTTCTTACTACTTTTTACACTAGAGATACAATGTGATATTTATAAATATGATTCTTACTTATTTCACTAATGATAACCTCAAGTTGTCTCCATTTGCCTATAAAGGCCTCAAGATCATCCTTTTTGTAGCTGAGTAATATTCCATCATCTAAATATACCATATCTTTTTCATTCACTCTGTGGTTGATGGGCATCTTGGTTATTTCCAAAATTTAGCTATTACAAATTGTGCTGCTGTGAACATGGGTGCACATACATCACTGTGCTATGACCTTTTCAGGTTTTCTGGGAAAATACCTAGGAGGGGAATAGCTGGGTTGAATGGAATTTTCAATCCTAGTCTTCTGAGAATTCTCCGTACTGATTGGCATAGTGGTTGCACAGTCTTCACTTCCACCAACAGTGAAGAAGTGTTCCTTTTTTCCCCACAGCCTCACCAACATTTGTTAGCAGTTGATTTCTTGATGGCAGCTATTCTTTCGGGAGTCAAATTCCAGTTTTTATTGCTGCTATTTAAAAATAGGCAGCTGGGGTCTGGAGCTGTAGTTCAGTGGCATTAAGCACTTCCTAGTAGCATGCATGAAGGCCTGGGTTCATTCCCCTGCACAACCAAGATAAGGGGGAGGGGGTTGCTTATTTATTTAGAAATGGGACCTTGCTTGTAGTCATTTGGGCAACTACAATTAGAGCTGCTTTGATCCTTTCTGTCTCAGCCTCTGTCTGGACAACTGCCTTCTCTTGACTGAATATCTCTGCATGGAATGTCTGCTTAAATTCTTGTTGACATTTAAAAGTAAGGCATGATGAGTTTTTGCAACACTGCAGATATAGTTAGTAATATAAAAGAAGGAAAAACTGAATTTTTCCACAGTGAGGCTGTTCACTTTGAAAAATGGTCATAGTAGAATGGAAGGTGGAAAGATTTTTAGAGTGGAGTTAGGCAAAATAGTGAAGGGAGAGCTTGAAAAGGGAGTACAGATAAGGAATTTTGCTGTAAAAAGCCGAGAGAGCCAGGTGTGATGGTATACACCTGTCATCTCAGCTATTCTGGAGGCTGAGATCAGAGGATCACAAGTTTGAGTCTAGCTTGGGCAATTTAGTGAGAGATCTTGTATCAAAATAAAAGGCCTGGGAATGTGACTCCAGGTACCTAAGGTGCATGAGCCCTGAATTTGATCCCAGAACAAGAGAAAATGTGAATTGTCTTTTGAAAGAGGCAAGCTGCTGGGGATTTATCTCAGCGGCATAAGCACCTGCTTTGAAAGCGTGAGGTCATGAGTTCGATCCCTGGTACCGATTTAAAAAAAAAAAAAAAAGAAAAAGAGATGAGCCGAATGTATCAGACACCTGTAATCTCAGGATTTAGGAGGCTGAGGCAGGAGGAGCGCTGCCGAGTTTGAGGCCAGCCTGAACTGCATAGTGAGACCTTGTCTAAAACAAAAGTGATGAATTTTATGTTATGAGCATTGAACCTCAATTACAAACAATAAGTGACAAAGTTTTAGTGTCCAATCCACATCTTAGGTCTGAGTGTGGTGTGTTCTACCCAAAATTCATTTGTGTTACCTAGGTAGCAGCCCATGTCCTCCAGGTTTGAAGGCCAAGTGGTACTGCTGTAGCAGTACCTCACAGAGGTGCCAGAGGCAAGAAAGATGTCCTTCCAGCCAGAGTCTCACCAGGACTCTGCTACCTGTTCAGTTCTTCGCATTGAACATGCTCCATTATTAATGATAACTTCTGAGTGTTGAAAAGAAAATGTTAAAGTGCTAACTCTTCAACTTTTAATTCTAGCTGCAAAAGACAAGGAAAAGAATAAAGAGAAAAAGTTCAAAGAACTTGTGAGAGTGAAACCAAAGAAGAAGAAGAAAAAGAAAAAGAAAATCAAACCTGGTGACTTTCCTTTGAGTTTCCTTGTCCTAGGTGGGGAGGGGTGGCTTCCTCTCCTTTTTTTTTTTTTTTTTTTTGGTGGCTTCCTCTCCAAATGCCCTCTGAGTTGCATTGAAGGGAATAGGGACCAGAGGCTTCTCTCTGGGCTTTTGTGTACCATCTAGCCTGGGCTCTGACACAGTTTGGGGGTGAGACACTCCCCTAGATCTTACAAGATTTAGCTGGCATTTATGATGGCATCAGAGTCCAAGAGGATGTGCAGATGAGTGACTATTTTTGTTCACACATATGACTTTTAAACATGCATCTCTAAAGAAAGGATTTACTTCTTGGTTTGTCTACCTACACAATAATATTTCAGAAAATCTATGTTCCAACCTTGGGAGTTAAAGAGATGTTATTCTCTGTAACTTCTTGGCGTAGAAAATCAGTCTTACCAGGAAAGAAGGAGACAGTGACAGGAGGAGGAAGAATTTGGGCTTAGGATTCTCACAGGTGGCTGAAAATATGAATCCTTAAATCTGTCTTCCATACCTCTTTGTGGGTGAACTGTCCTCATGCCTTTGAGCTCTTGGAATACAGACTTGTTGGTTGAATGAGTTCGATTCTGGAGTGCCCTGATGATGTCTGCCATTCTTCCAGAATGCCCCTGCAGTGAGGACATCAGTGACACTTCCCAGGAACCATCGCCACCCAAGGCATTTGCTGTCACCAGGTGTGGGTCCTCACACAAGCCTGTGGTCCATATGAGCCCACAGCTTCATGGCTCAGAATCTGGCAACCACAAAGGGAAATTGAAAGCTTCTGGTAAGGGTGCTCCCTGTGGCCTAAAGATACTTTAGGAAGTAATACTTAATGTCTGGAAGAAATGTTTCCTTGTCCTAAGTGGGGAGGGGTGGTACTCTGATTGATCGTCCTGGGATTTTTCACTCCTTCCTCATTGTTTGCAGAGCTTGAAAGCTAGCTGTGGACACAGATTGATGGCAAACCAGGTCCAGGCTGGATGGGGTAGGCTGAGCAGCATGTTAGAGTGCTATGGGTGAGGGACTGTATGTGTCACAAAGAGTTGTAGCTTCTTTGCGAGCAAGCTCTGTGACCTTGAGCACCCACTGACCTTGGGCTTCATGTTCCCCCAGTGAAATGAGGAAATGGAGAATTGCCAGCCAGTGTATTCTGTTTTGGGCTGTTACTAATGACAAGCCCAAGGAACAGATTTGTGCTTCTATTTCCCAACCCTGTGCAGCTCCTGGAGGAGTGGGTTATAAAGTCATTTTCCACTATGGACACTCCAGGGTTACAAATTTTGAAGTATAATTTAAAATAGTTACTGTTGGTTCTCTTCATCCAGAGGAAGATAATTTGAGTGAATCTTCTTCTGAGAGCTTTCTTTGGAGTGACGAGGAGTATGGTCAAGATGTTGATGTGACCACCAATCCAGATGAGGAACTTGATGCTGATGACCACTATGACTTTGAGGTGGTCCGTTGCATCTGTGAAGTACAGGAGGAAAATGATTTCATGATTCAGGTAGGTAGAGCTTCCAGAACACAAGCCTAAAGAAGAAACAAAACAAAAAACCACTGGTCCTTGGAGAGAAGGTTGAGGTTAGCAACAGTGCTGAGTCATATTAAAAACCTCAGATATTTGGTACCAATAGCAGTAGACTGAGTTTGCTTTTGGTTTGATTTTCTGGGAATTTCAGGCTGCTGTAAATAGCCCATCCATAAAATAAAACAAAACAAAATAGAATAAAAGAGGCTTCAAGGAATTGTTGATTACAAGCCTCTCATCCTCTGCTCATTTTGAAGCCTGCCCTGGGTTAACAGTGACTTTGCCAATGGTCACACAGTGAGGCCAGCAGAAACTCAGACTTTGGGGTGACATTTTAACTTTATGAATCATCTTCTCTTTGAAGCAGATTTTCTTTGTTGCCTAAAGAAATGGACGCTGATTTTATAACTTCTTTGTTCCTATTGGTATGTTATCTTTTTCCTTGGAATGTTCCTGTGAGGTGGGACCTGCCTACCTACTTGAGAACATCACTGGTCCTTTGCTTGCTGTGGCCCTTTTTTTTTTTTTTTAAACTGTTTGTTACTTGCAGTTCTGATGGAAGTGGCTGCTGTCTGGCTGACTTCAAGGACTGTCATAAATACCTTGGGTGTCTTGGCAGCTGCCCGGCTGGCCAGGAAACCTGAGTTTTTTTGAAAGTAAGTCATACTTGTATTAGTTAGCATTTTTCAGGAGCAAGTACATTGTCGAGAGAGTAAGATGTTGGAACACAAAGCCTTGCTCACACTGTTCCCTGCTTCTTTCCAGAATCAATTTGATTATTTTTCTTTTTTGCTACTTCTTTTCTTCCATTTATTTATTTTTTTATGTTACTACATATTTTCTTAGAAGATATAAAATGGTCACATAGGTGTGTCCCCTTGCCATCTTTTTTGTCTTGTCTTTTTGTGTTCAAGAGATGAGGCAGATTGATCTTGGAATCTCAGTGCCAATTCTGAATTCCTGGGTATGGAATTCCAACCCAGCTCAGGTGAATGAGTATTTGGGGAGGCAGAAAGATTTTTGCTGGGTCACATGGCCATCCTCGGTCTAATCATCTGGCCTGGAGCTCGGTGGAGGTTGAGGGATGTGGGCAGCTTCATATAGAAAGGCTGCCTGGAGCTTACCTCTGTTGTTGTGTGGACAAGAGGGTGGCTGTTTCCAGTAAAGGAGGTGTCTGTCCATCTGCCAGTAAGAGTTTTCTCTAGTGTGTGGAGATTATGAGAAGGCCTTGCCCTCCTTGGCTTGCTTTATTTTCTTGCCCTAATAATGCTGTTAGTTAGTATGGGTTCAATTTTTGAAATTCACTTTTGGGATTTTGGTTTACTATATAGTTTAATTTATATATCTGATTTTGGTTTTTTGGGAGGGTATTTTTATTTTTTTACTTATGGATGTTTTTATGGATGTTTTTGAGATAGGGTCTTAATGTTCAGGTTGACCTTAAGTCACTGTATAGCCCAGGCTGGCCTCAAACTTACGGTGATCCTCCTGCCTCGGCCTCCCAAGTTCTGGGATTACAGCTGTCTGCCACCATGTTCAGCTAAGCTCTTTTTTATTTTAACAACAGGGTCTGGCTAAATTGTTAAATTTCCCAGGCTGTGCTTGAATTTGCAGTCTTCCTGCTTCAGCTTCCCAAATTGCTGGGTTATTGGTGTACGCCATGCATGATGTCTAGCTTTTTCCCATTTTATTATTATTGTTTGTTTTGAGAGGATCTCAATATGTAGGATCAGGCTGGCCTTGAATTTGGAGCGATCCTTCTGCCTCAGTCTCTGCACTGTTGGAATTACAGGCATGTACCACCACTCCCAGCTATTTCACATTAATTTATGTTGTTAGTTTACATCAGTTTTTAATAATTGCTGGCCATGGTGGCTCACGCTTGTAATCCCAGCCCTCGGAGGCTGAGGCAGGAGGATTGTTGCAAGTTGGAGACCAACCTGGGCTACAAAGTGAGCTCAAGGCTAGCCTGAACTGCACAGCAAGACCCTGTCTCAAAAAGACAAAAAAAAAATTTTTTTAATGATTGACTTGAGCAGTTTTTATTTAATAATTAACTTTTTTGCCTTACTACCTTGATTGGTCTCTTTGTACTCTTTATCTATTTTTCTGTTCACAGTGGTTCATTTTCTTATTAATTTGTGTAGTTTTTTTTTTTGTATCAGTGATAAAATACAAGGCACTCTATTACTGAGTTTTATCCCTTGTCCTGTTAGATTATAGTGAGCCATTATTAATTTTTGGCATTTATTTATTTGAGACAGTCTCCCTATATATTCTAGACTGCCCTTGAACTCACTGTGTATCTCAGGCTGGCCTTGAACTATTGTTGATCTTCCTGCCTTAGCCTCCTGAGTACTGAGATTACAGGTGTGTGCCATTACACCCAGCTTTTTCTTCTTTTTCTTTCTTTGTTTTTTTTTTTTTTTTTTTAAAGACAGGGTCTACTATGTAGTTCAAACTGGCCTTGAACTCACTGTGTAGCCCAGGCTGGTCTTGAACTCAGCTTCCCAACAGCTAAGATTAAAAGGTACATCACCACACCTGGCTGGCTGGCACACTGACTGCCTCCTTTCCTTCTTCCCTCCCTCCCTTTCTTCCTTGCATCTCCCCTCTCTCCTCTGTCTTTTTCCCTCTCTCTTCTCTTCTGTCTCCTCTCCTTTTTTTCCCTCCTCCCTTTTACATTGTGTGTGTGTGTGTGTGTGTGTGTGTGTGTGTGTGTGTGTGTGTGTGTACTGGGCATTTAAACCAAGACTGTCTCCAATCCTTATTTACATATGTATGTATGCATGTATATGTATATATTTAGAGACTAGATCTCACTAAATCACTAAGTTGTCTGGGCTGGTTTTGAACTTGGCAGTCCTCCTGCCTCATCTTCCCAGAATGCTTAGATTATAGGCCTGTATCACCATATTTGACTGTAAAAGCCTTTTATAGAGCTTTTGTATAGGCTATTGTAAGGGTTACAGATATATTTGGCACTTTATCATATCTTTTGAATATCTTATAAATGCTTTGCTTGGTTTTCATAAGGTCATATACAACAAATTTAAGAAAAAATACAGCAAAACTTTTCTTTAATGAATTCTTTGACAGATGAGACTGAGCTGGGTTGATGCACAGCAACAGAGCAGTTGACAAAGTGTATATTAAGCCCTGTGTTCAATTCCTAGCATTGCAGAAATAAATGTATAACACAACAGCACCTCTTATGGTTTCTTCTAGCTTTACTGAGCTTTCATTAATTTTTTAAACAATATAAATAATTGGTCCACCAGTTGTCCTAATACCATGCTCCATGGTCTGAAATGTTGCTAATATTTACTTCATTTCATTTGTATTTGTGGTATATTTTTTGGTCATGGGGATGGAACTCACAAGGCACTTGGGCAGCTGAGCTAAAACCTCTGGCCTCATTTCATGTGTGTTTGGATCTCTTCTTTTTTTTCCCTTTGAGCCATCTGTCTATGTATTTGCTTATATAATTTTAATTGTTACGCTTTTATAATTTTAATATAGCTGGTAGAGCTAGTACATTCGTAATGCTTTTCTTTTATATGTCTTGGCTGTTTTAGAAATCTACCTAATCACAAAACTATTAGTTTATTTTGGGTCTATAATATTTTTGTGTATTAGTCAAAGGAGAAGTGATTCCTTATGGTATTTACTGTTACTGTCTTTCAAGGGGACACACTGTGCCATGACTTTAATCTTTGTTCTTCAAATAATATTTTAAAATTGTTTTTATAGAGAGCTGGGTGTGGAGAGGTACATCCCAGTACTTGGGAGGCTGAGGCAAGAGGAACACTATGAGTTTGACATCAGCCTGAACTACATAGAGAGACCCTGTGTAAAAATACAAAAATACAGAAAACAGAGTCAAAGAGGTCTTTCAATTTTTTGTGTTTATTGAGCTCACCATGTAGTATAGGGTGGCTTTGAACCTGTTGTGGTCCTCCACCTCCCAAATGCTGATATTACAGGTTGTCAGCGGGGAATTCAGGCTGAATTTAAACTTTTAAAAGTGAGTAATGTATGTAGCAAGACCCATATGAAAAAAGCTATCATTGTGTATTTTGAAACTTAGCTGTATTTGATTTTAGTTCTCAAGTTCTAGTTCTGTGAAACAGAATTTCATTCTTAATTTCTAGCCTTTTTTTCTGCTTTTCACTGCTTTTATTGGCTTGCTCAGTTTCCTTCTTTTCACTGAATCTTAGCTTCCTTATTGGTAAAGTAGAGGCTCTGAAAGAGATCTTATGTAAAGTCCTTTGGGTCTGTCCTTGACAATTAGCTTCCTGGAGGCTTTCTGTTTGCCCAGGGAAGCCTTCTTGATGCTGTGACCTATCTGACACCAATTAGGTGTTTGAGCTTGCTTGCTAGTGCCTTTTTGGCAGGCTGGTTTCCCTGCCATCAAGATCATGTTAAGAAAACCCACAGTCCATCTTCCAGAGCTTATCTAATTGTTTGAGTATTAAGGTTTGGAGCCTTGGATTACAATTGCTTGAAGTGTCCGTAGTGTCTTTGGGAATCTACTTTTTTTTTTTTGAGGCAGGGTTTCGCTACGCAGTTTAGGCTGGTTTTGAACTCATAGTGATCCTCCTGCCTCAGCCAAGAATTTGCCTAGACTCATTATCTCTGGCTATCAAAATACCGCTGTCATTCTTTCCTCCACTCTACTTTCTATTCTTTATCCTCATTCCCCAGTACCTAGGAAGGCAGTCAAACCTAGGGGTCAAGAGAGATAGCTTTGTAATTATCCAGGCTGGGATTCTGACCTACCATGTCTCTCAGCAGCTGTGTGACCTTTGGTACCGCTTAGTGAGAACAAATGAAAAGTGCTAACACGTGATCACTTATGAGGGGTTCCAATAAAAGGCTCATCCATTAGTAAACAGCTGTATGCTTGGCTCTAGTGGCTTACAGATATCTCATGGAATTGATAGGAATATTATCTCATTTTGCAGATAGGAAAACAGAATGGCGCAACCTGTGCAAAATTACACAGCTAATGAATGCCTCAGCCATAATCCAAACTCAGCTTTTTGTTATTTCAGGGTAGCCTGTATCTAAGAATTTGAGCGATTTTCATTCAGGTCGCATAATGTGATTAGGAAAGTGAAAGCCTCTAGAATCTCATTCTGAGATTGGCGCTGTTCAGTACATCTGAATGTTCTTCATGCTGTTTGCTACAGTAGCTGCTAGGCTCAGGTGGCTATTGGGCATTTCAGATGTGGCTCATGGGACTCAGGAACTGATAACTTGTTCATTTAAATGTAGCGCCCTATGTGGCCAGTGGCTTCACAGTGGAGAGTGCCATTTCAGATGTATGACTGCAGCTCATTTTAGTAGCATCTGTAGGGACTGCTATTCCCTCTCTTCTCCTTAAACCCCTCCCCTCCTGGTGAAGAAGTCTTAACTTCTGGATGCAGGATATTTTCTGAGTTTAATTTTTGTTGCTTTAATTCTAACAGTGTGAAGAGTGCCAGTGCTGGCAGCATGGGGTCTGCATGGGATTACTGGAAGAAAATGTACCTGAGAAATACACCTGTTATGTTTGCCAAGACCCTCCAGGTAGAGATTTCTGGAGTCAGGGATGTTAACAGTGTGTAGTCTTTTCCTTAGTACAGCTGGCTGTGAAACATCCTAAGTGTCTGTGTTACTGCGATGCATTTCTTTGGCACCAACTAGACTTCCACTTGTCTATGCTTTTGTTGCTGGCCCACCTGATTTCTGGCTTTCCCCATCTCAGCAGCCTGAGAATGTATATGAAGAAGCTCACCTAGAAGGCCTGGCCTTGAGCTAAAACATTTCCTTTCTTTATTTGTGCCTTTAAAAAAATCAAATGAAATATCTAACCTCTTATATTTAAGTATATGTTTAATGTTCCTAGTAAGCACTATGATGTATAGCAGCTTTCTGGCCTGCCTGAAACTCTTTAAAGGATATTGGGAGCTGGGTGTGATAGAACATGCCTTTCATCCCAGACCTTGGGAGACTGAGGCTGTAGGATCTTTGTGAATTTGAGGCCAGCCTGAGCTACATAACTAGTTCGAGGCCAGCCAGAACTACAAAGTGAGACCCTGTCTCAAAAAAACCAAAATACTTAATCTTAGCCAAAATGCTGAGAAGCAATCTAAAAAACAAACTAACTAAAAAAGGATATTGGGTACTCCATGAATTAGCCTGACATCTTTGCTTAGGAACCTGTTCATTTTCTCTGTACTATTTCAGTTCAGCATATGTGTTGTTGCAGTAAGCACTTTTTCCTTTCCTTAGAGTTTGTGAAGGTTGGCATGTGTGCTCTGCTATTGGAAGGTTAGAAAACTGCCTGTGCTACCAGTGTTGGCATCTGCTCTCCACTGCATCGCTGCCACTTGGAAAGAGATACGGCCTGGGGGATGGACAGAGGCATGGCTGCTTAGAGACTGTTGCTACCTGGTGCATTGTCTTGATTGCTTAGCACAGTTAGTTTCATGGTTAGTTACATGGTTACAGGTCACCTGTAAACATCCCTCTGGAATGGGAAGCACATAAACCTGTGGTTCTTGTTCTGCAAGGGTAGTGATATCATCTAGCCTTACCACCTGTGAGGTGTCTCCCTCAGCTCCAATATGTTGATTGCTGCATAGCTCAACAATGGTTGGAAACCTCTCGTTGTGTTAATCTGCTTGGTTCTGTGAACTGGGACTGGTGGGGTCTTCTACCCCTAGTTTTGCTTATGAGGAAGAAATTGATACCCATAGATGACATTTTAAATCCATTATGCAATGAGAATGAGAACTGGCCTGCAGGGCCACATCTCTGGAATCTGCTGGTTGTATAGAAAGGACCTGGCAATCCTGATTTCAGCAAGCAGGTCCTCTCCAGGCTGAAAGGCTTTGTTGAGACACTATTTGTATTAGCTTATTCCCTAAATGGCAGATAATCTGCTTCCATTTGTCCCTTTATCCTAAGAGTGTGGTCAGACAATTAGGTGAGTAACGAGACCCAGAAGGGGTATGACTTGGCTAGGGTCACTCTACCAGTTAATGTCAGATGAGAGCTGAAATCAGTTGTCTC
Source organism: Cavia porcellus (assembly GCF_034190915.1). NCBI lineage: Eukaryota > Metazoa > Chordata > Mammalia > Rodentia > Caviidae > Cavia > Cavia porcellus. The sequence goes on along the minus strand of NW_026947488.1, from coordinate 25,467,792 downwards.
TGACCTTTGTCTTGTAAAACAGATGCTGCTGCTCTGAATCCTACTGCTAACACCATTGCCTGCAGCAGATACGGGCTCCTTGGGGCACCTTTTCAAGCTCTTTCTTCATCGTTTCTTCACTTTTCTCCCTATAAATCATATCTACCATCTTCATGAAGTCCTGTGCACTTTTTGAACTTAAACTTTGTATGCTTTTTTTTTTTTTTTTTAATTTAACTTAAAACATTTTTTTTTTTTTTTTTGAGACATGGTCTTACTTTGTATCCCAAGCTGGCCATGAATTCCTGTCAGTCTTTCTGCCTTAGCCTCCCAAGGGCTGCTGTCACAGATGTGTACCACTACCCAGCTAACAGGTTTCTTCCTTTTTTTCTTTTCTCTTTCTTTCTTTTTTCTTTTGTTTTTTGTGTTTTGAGATAAGGTCTCACTTTGTAGTCCTCTGTGGCCTTCATGTTACTATGTAGCCTAGGCTGGCCTTAGGCTTGTGACGATTCTCCTGCCTCAGTGTCCCGAGTACTGGGATTACAAGCATGTGTCACACGGGCAGCTACAGATTCATTTCTTAAAGGTTACATAAAATGGTTTTAACAGAATCATAGTGTATCTCCACCATGTACATTAGTACAACTAGAGAGATCCAGAACTTTGGTAGGGATTATATGGGCTATTTCAGGGTTTTAGTAGTTATTGACAGGTTAACAACAGTCTGGTTAGCAGCTATTTGGGCTTTTGAGAAAATGTTGCAGCATCCTGTCCTTGTTTCGAGTCCTTCCTAAGAAGCTCAGTAATGAGCAAGCCTATTGAAGCCTTCCAGTTCTGTTGTGCAATGGACTGGACTGTTAGCAGAGATCCAGAGAAGAGAAAGGGGCCTGATTCTTTGTTTAGTTAGCTGGTATAGTTGGAATCCTGGAGTTTCTTTTCATTCATTTGATAAATCAATTCAAGATGCTTTTTGCTAGGCACTGGCACTGCAGCCACGAGCCAAATTGATTCCTACTCTTTTGGCTCTTAGTGCATTTGGAGACGGAAACATTTAAAAAAAAAAAAACAAAAAACAAAAAACAATGATGCCATGAATGGTGGGGCATGCCTATAATCCCAGCACTTGGGAGAGTGAGGCAGGAGGATGGGTGTGAGTTTGAGGCCAGCCTGAACTACATAGCAAGACCTTGTCTCAAAAAAAACAAAAACAAGGTCCTCACCTGTGAACCAGCTGGAGTGGGGAGAAAAGAAACTAAGCCCCCACCTGTGAGCCAACCAGTGCACTTGCTGGGGAGAGAACACCCCCCCCCCATTCTACCCTCCAGCAACCAGCTGATCCGGAGGAACTATATTGTTTGATTGACTTTGCAAGCCTAAAGTCAAGCAGTTATTTAGAGGACAACAATGTGCAATATGCAATATTATAACTATTGTCAATTTCCTACTGTCTTATCACTGTCAGTTGATTTTATTGCTGTTTTATTTCCTTTAAAATTAAATAAAAACAAAACTGGCTTTTCACATTTAAGATTAAAACTAGACCCATTTCACCATTCACTAAACTCTAAAATCAAAATGGATCAAATATCTAAATATTAAAAAAGAAACACTAAATCTGCTGAAAGAGAGAATAGGTAAAACTCTTAAAGACATTGATGTTTTTGGACAGAGGATTTATGAATAAAACGGACTGCACGGGACCTGTCACAATCAGCAACTGGGATCTCATCTCATTAAAAAGCTTTTGCACAGCAAAAGAAACCACCAACAGAGTAAAGAGACAATCCCCAGTGTGGAGAAAAATTTTTACCAGCTGTTTCTCAAAGAACTAACATCTAGAATATATATATGAAATCAGACCCCCCCCCCAATTTAAAGACCCAACCCTACATTGGGCATCTGAAATGAATAGACATTTTTCAGGTGAAGAAGTGAAAAGATCAAATAAATATAAGATGTTTGACATCCCTGTTCACGTGAGAGATGCAAATTAAAGCACCACTGAGATTCTCACTACTGAAAGAATGGCTGTTATCCAGAAATCAACCAATAACAAATGATGGTGTGGCTGTGGGGAAAAAGGAACCCTTTGTGACTGTGGGTGGGAACGCAGACTGGTACAACCACTGTGGAAATCAGTGTGGAGATTCCTCAAAAAACTAAGACCAGAGGTTCCACTTAACACAGCTGTTCCCCTTCTTGGTATCATCCCAAAAAGATTAAAAGCATCATACCACAGCAATATGTATACATCCACGTTTTATAGCAGCACAGTTTGTAATAGCTAACAGCCCAACAGCAAATAGCCCAAATGCTCATCAACTGATGAATAGATAAAGAAAATGTTGGTTTTTTTTTTAAATGCAGTAGAGTACTATTCTGTAATAAGGATAAGTTTAAGATATTTCTAGCTAAATGGATGCATCATGAAACTATACTCTTTTAGTGAAATAAATTACACGCATGTTTAAATACTTTGTTTTTCATTGAGAAACCTGAAGTGACCAAATAGGTGATTTAAAAAAAAGGACCAAAATGTAAAATAGATATTAGAGAATGGGAATAAAATGTTCAACTAAGAAGGGGAACAAGGGAGGAGGAAAGGAAAGAAGGGACAAGAAAAAGAGTAGAAGGAAAAAATGGAAATAAAGGATTTGTAAATGAGGAGGGAAAGGAGTTGAATGGAGGGAGGAAAATGGGGAAAAAAGCAATATGTGTCAGGTATCAGTTTCCTATGATGAATATCTAAAATGTACCAATAAATATTTTTTTAAAAACTGAACAAAACAAACCAAAGAACTAGAGTTAAATAATCAAGGCTATGATAGGTAATGATAATGCTGTGAGGGAGAAAGATGGTAAGAGAGGGAATGACTAGGACTCCTGAAAGATCCTCTGAACTTTGGGATAGAGTAAGGAGCTAGCCTTGCAAAGGTGCAGTAGGCCAAAAAGGCCAAACCTAGGAAGTTTCTTTGTGTTCAAGAAACTGAAAGGATAGACGAGGCATGGTAACCCACACCTGCAATCCCCGAATTCAGAAGGCTAAGACTGAAGCAGAATTATGTTCAGCTCAAGACCAACCTGAATTACACTGTCTCAAAAAAAAAAAAAAAAAAAAAAAAAAAAAAAAAATTGAGGCCACCATAAGGATGGGAGAAGAGGGAGGAAGGAGCTTCAGTAAGCCATAGTTAGATCTTGGATATTTTTCTGTGAGTAGTAGAAAGCTGTGGGTGGTTTTAGGTGGGAGAGTAATCATAGGATTTAAAGAGATAATCCAGGTGCCTCTTTCACTTCTAGACAGTTCCTAGAAATTAGGAAGTGGCATATTTTATTCACTACTTTAACCCCCAATAGTTGGTAGAAAGCCCAGCATAGGGTAAGTGTCAAGCAAATGTATGTTGAATAAATAAGTGAACAAAATGAGCACAGTAATCCATCCTTCCATTAGTTTCTGTGATGATTGTGCAATACTGATAAAACACCCTGGATTTCCTTCAGGCCATGTTTAACCCTATCCCTGTCATTGCTTTAGGTCAGAGGCCTAGCTTTAAGTATTGGTATGACAAGGAGTGGTTAAGCAGAGGACATATGCATGGCCTAGCATTTTTGGAAGAAAACTACTCCCATCAGAATGCTAAGAAGATTGTGGCCACCCATCAGCTTCTTGGGGACGTGCAGAAAGTGATCGAGGTTCTACATGGCCTACAGCTCAAGATGAGCATCTTGCAGTAAGTGTGTTACCTGCCAGTTTTGGGGAGAAGTCTGGTTGATATCAAATGGAGGTAGGATAAATTCGAGAGGTCAGAAAGCCACAAAAATCATAAAACTCATGAGTTTAAGACCTTTACTAAAAATGTTCAGTTACATGGTAAATAAATTCCTTTTTTTAAGAAGCATACCTATCTTACTGGAGTGGGAATGTGGCTAGTGGTGGAGTACATGTCTACCATATGTGAGGCCCTGATTTCAGTCCCCAGTACCGGAAACAGACACTTAAATACTGTATACTGAGGAATATTTTGTGTATAATTAAGTTCATCTATTTTAAACTATATTGAATTTTGACAAATCTATGCAATCAACATCATAATTATGTTGCTTTATAGCTTATTTTGTGTGCAGTTCTTGTTTTTTTGCTTTCAGTTGTGCTAAAATATACGTAGTCTAAAATTTGACATTTAAGCCATTTTTGTTTTGTTTTAAAAACGGAGTCTCACTAAATTGCCCAGGATACTCTTGAATTCCTGGGCTCAGGCCATCTTCTGCCTCAGTCACTGGGACTATGGGCACATTCACCTGCACCCAGCTTCCTTTTTTGTTCCACCCCTTTTTTTGTGGTACTGGATATTGAACATAGAATTTCTTTTCTTGTTTCTCTCTTTCTTCTTTGAACAGGGTTTCGCTATATAGTTCAGCTTGACATTGACTTGTGTAGGCCAAGCTGGTCTCCCATCTCACAGCTGTCTTCACTCCTCAGACTTCTGAGTGCTGGGAGTAAAGGCATTGGCTGACCACGCCCAGCCAGAAATTCTTTCTAAGGCTGAATTATGTTTCATTGTATGAATAAAATTGAGAGCTATTGAAAGGGTGATTGTTGGCTGGCTTCCTTTCTAGCATAGTAGTGTCTCCCACATATAATACCTGTCTATTGCTCATACAGAAAAATGTTAGGGCATTGTTTTTTTTTTATATATATATGGTTTGGGTTTTTTTGAGGTGGGGAGCTACCAGGAATGGAGCTTATGACCTTGGCTTACCAAGCAGGCACTGTGCTACTGAGCTGTTCCTGGCTCCTCTTTTTCTTTCTTTGTTGGGAGTTACCGAGGATCAAATTCAAGACCTTGTACTTGCCAGGCACTTACGTCACTGAACTAAATCCCTGCCCCCCTCCATTTTTTTTTTTTCTTTTGTACTGGGGATTAAACTCACGACCTTGACCTCGTGCTTGCCAGGCAGGCACTTATGCCACTGAGCTAAATCCCCACCCTCCAGCTTCTGCCTCTCCATTCCTTTTTAAAAATAGTTTTGAGACAGCATCTTGCTAGGTCAGGTCTTGACCTTATGATTTTCCTGCCTCAGCCTCCCAGAGAACTAGGTGATGTGTTTGCCATCACATCTAGAGACTTCTGGCTTTTAGTAACTTTTGGCTTTAAGTTTCACGAGTGAATATGAGTATGAATTCCCTGCTGTGGATGCATTCTAAATGATTCAAGTTTATGTAACCTCTGATAAAGACATGGCTTTGACTAGGGTCTCTTTTGTTTTTTATACTTACTGGAGTCTGTTTTTTATAAGCTAATCTACTTTACTAAATATAATAACTGGGGGCCTTGAGTAGTCACTCTTTCATGGTTTCCAGGGGTGGAGTCAGGACAGAAATCTAGATCCTGCCTTACACTTCTCTAATGGCCTGTGTCCAGTGCTGTAGCATGACTATGTACATTTTCTTCTGGCCTTAAGTATAGTCATTGATAAGGGCTGCTTCTCTTTTATAAAGATCTCTCCTTAAATTTTCTTATGAACTTTCCCACAAGAGGTCATTTTATTTAAGTCATAACCAGTGACAAATTAGTTCCCTGAGTGAATTAGACTTGGTAGGGCACTGTCCAACAAGATGTCCTCATGTTGACTGATCCTGGAGACCTCCTGGTGCCAGGCAGTTCAGTGCTAGAGCCCTGAGATGGCAGGATGGGAGTCTGCTTTCTCTTATGTACCCTGGCACACCCAGGTCTGGCCTTAAGTCCTGACATGACAAAAAGGGTCTGAGCGGGGACATTCATTCAGCAAGAGTATAGTCTTGGGGCTGGGGATTTAGCTCAACGGCATAAGCGCCTGCCTTGCAAGCAGGCAGTCCTGAGTTTGATCCCTGGTACCGATAAAAAGGAAAAAGACAAAAAAACCAAAAGAGTATAGTCTGGTTGGGGTAAAAGTTAAACTGCTATAACAAAGTCCTGTCCTAGGTACTTTCTTGTTGCTGGGACAAAATACCTGACATCCACAATTTAAAGGAGGAGAAGTTTATTTTCTTTCACAGTTTCAGCCCATAGTCACCTGGCTCTAAAGCATAGATGGGGTGCTGGGGATTTAGCTCAGCGGCATAAGCACCTGCCTTGCAAGCAGGCGGTTGTGAGTACTGATAAAAATGAAAAAGACAAAAAAAAAAAAAAAAAAAAAAAAGCATAGATGGGATGGTGAAGGGGCATGATGGAAGAAAAAGTGCTCAGTCCATGGCAGTCAGGAAGCAGAGAGTCACAGGGAGAGCCGAGGACCTTCCAGGTCACATTGCCCCGTAACCCACCTCTTTGAAACCAGGCTCCTGTCCTAACAGCATATTTAGCTCGTACTAATCAGTGGACTAATCCACTGATGAATTTAGTGTTCTAACAATCCAACACCTTCCAAAACCTCCACCTATGGAAAGATGAGCCTTTTGGGGGGATGTTCTGGATCCAAACCAAAACAGACCCCCAAATAGAGACTTGAATGAAATAGAAGTTTCTTTCTCACATAATAACTGGCTCAGGGATAGGCAGGAGTCTGTAGTCTTGGGGAATGGCATTACTGCTCTGGCATTCTTCCAGGATTTTCCTCATGTGAAAGACCTTCCCGTTCTTTGATTGCTCAGGATTACCCGCATCCACATGGTTCAAGCAGTCACACTTGCACCTTACCTCTGCCCTAGACCCTAGGAGTGGAAAGAGAGAAGGAAGAAGACATAGAGGCTAGCCAGTGGCCACTGGCCCTGCTCAGACTCTGGAGTGTGTATGACAGTGAGGTGAACTAAATCAGATGACAGCCTTGGACAGGATGCCAGATGCTGTGCAGTCCTGTTGAATAAAACAGGAAAACATTACCCACGCAAATCACAGGAATTGGCTGTTAATGAGATGCCAGAAGTTGAACAGGTAGAAGGTGGTCCCTGTGTGGGCCTAGAAAACCTCATCCTGGTTGATTCTGTCAGATGGTATTTTTTCTCCTCCTCACTGGATTGCCAATGCCCTGGCCCAGTCCCATATGTGGAATCATGTTTTTTCTGAATCCTGGTTTTTATCTTTTTATCTTATTAGAAGTAACTTTGTACAGGAATTAAATATGATTTCTAGCAATCCAGAACAGAGTATGAGGAGAGCTATTAATCTTGAATGAAGATCCTGAAAAGGGGAAGTTTGGTCTCAGTATGTCTGTATGTACATGGATAGTGTCTGCTTCCATGGGTTCTGGGTCTTCTCAGAACAAATCATTTTTTAAATGATCCGTTTTTTAAAAGACAATAAAACTGTTACAAAGTTTAGAGAATCTGTCATTAAAAGAAGTTAATATGGCAGCTGTGGGGTAGTCTAGGAGGGCTCTGCTAATATATCGATTCCCCCTGTGCTGCAGCAGAGTTCCTATCAAAATGATTGACAAGACTTGCAAGGAAAGGACAAGGTCATTCATTGTTAAGAAGAAGACACTGAAACTCTTCTTTAGCAAGAACGGTAAACAGTGTAGGAGCAAGGAAGCAGAAGACTTTTGACTTATGTAAAGAGCAGGTCTGTGTTAATGGCTCATGTGCTCCATGTCAATGAATTTCAATGACAGTGAACCTGGAAACTAATAATGATTTCCATTTTCCCTGTACAATTATAATTTAGGAGGTGTGTTGAGTTTTTTTACGTTCCTGATATAGGGTCCCATACCTTGCTTCAAAGTGGCTCAGTGACTCAGGCCACCTTGATGTCAGTTGCTTCTCTTTTTCCTCACTGGATAGAGGTGGCATAGGATTACAGGAGTGGGAGAACTGAGAAAGGATAATTAGAGGCAGTTCAGACCAAAATTTTAGGTTCTGCAACGTAACTCCATGCCTTCATGTTTATGGTCAATTCTACTTCTTCAGGAAGATTTCAGGTAAGAGGTGAGAGGGCAGGAAATCCCCAAATATGCTTTCAATGTTTCTAAAGGCTGGAAAGGTTCTGTGGGAGTTCTGCTATGGGATTATTATTCTTTTGTTTTTTTGAGACAGGGTTTCACCATGTAGTGCAAGTCATTCATGTAGCCCAGGCTGGCTTTGAACACATGGCAATCCTCCTACCTCAGCCTCCTAAGTGCTGGGATTATAGACCTGCACCATCTAGCATGCCTACCTGTCTTAGAATAGTGACTGATATTTTCTGTTCTGTTTTTTCCTTTTTATTAAAAAAAATTTATTAGCACATGTTTGCAGTACATAACAATTACTTTCATCATGGGGAGTTGGTACATGTATATATCTTAAACATTTTTATATCACCTTTTTGCCTATTGATTATGGTCCATTAAATTAAATTAATAACCCTAGATTGGGTTGAAATTCAAGAGGGAATGATTCTAGTTCTCAGAAGAGTTTATGGCCCTACAAAGGATAAGGATATCTGTCCTTTGCTTTAATAATAAACTTGTCTCTTTGAAATGGTAAGAATAGATATATAAAAGTTTTTAGAGACTTTATTATTAATATGTATACATAGAAACAAATATCCATACATTCCTCCCACCCCATCATCATTGCATTTTGAGTAATTGAGTGTTACATAGCAGAATTATTGTGACAGTTAATCTGTTTATTTTGGTTTTGAGACAAAGTCTCACTCTGTGACTCAGACTGCCCTTGAACTCACTATGTGGTAGAGCTCAGGGCGATCTTCTGCCTCAGCCTCCTGAGTGCTGGATTGCAGGTGTGTGCCACCATGTCTGGCTTGTGAGTATTTATTAAGATTATTTTTAGTAAGCTACATTTGAAGAGCACTTTAGTACCAACCAAGTACTTCATTCAAATTAATTCACATTTTATAAAGCTCAGTGTTGGTGACTGGTAGAAGACTAGCCTAGTTCCCAAAGGAGGAAGTAGGAACAAGATTGCATATGACTTGTCAAAGTTGTACTGCTAACCTACAGCTGAGACTGGTCCCACTCACTGCTTATGTCTACAGTGGGAGCTACTGGGAAGTTGAGGGATTTATGTTCAGTCTTGCTTGGCCAATAGTGTTGTGTGGTCAGATGACACAGGTGGGCACTGCTCTCTTTGAAAGAATATTTGGGAATTGAAAAGCTGTACAATGGTACCAGTATCCCAAAGCCCTTTATCTGTTCATCCTCCCAACAGAAGCAGGGAGCATCCTGATCTGCAGTTGTGGTGCCACCCTTGGAAACAGCACTCAGGAGAAGGGAGAACTCATTCCAAACACATCCATGTCCTGGATGCCAGGAGCAAGGAAGAAGCCCCCAGCTATAGAACTTTGAATGGGACAGTAGAGAAGCCCCTACCCTTGCCCCAGTCTGTAGAGGAATCCTACATCACCAGCGAACACTGCTACCAGAAGCCGCGGGCCTACTATCCTGCTGTGGAACAGAAGTTGGTGGTAGAGACACGTGGCTCTGCCCTTGATGATGCAGTCAACTCACTCCATGAGAATGATGATCCCCTCTCCCCTCGCCTGGGCTGGCCTCTGGACCAAGAAACGAACAGAGGGGACAGCGACCCCAAACCTAGCCCCCCAAAGGTATGTGATTTGCTTGAACTGGTTCTTCATTGGTGTTTGAGTACTTGTAAATTCCCTGCCTTTGGTTACATGATCTGTGTAAGATATTTCTTAGTAGAACTGTGTTTAAATTTGCTTATCATAGGTGTTTTTGATCTGTTAAAATGAAATGGAGGCAGAAGAGCTCACATATGCCAAAGATCATTAGTTCTAAGAAACCCCATGAAATGGCGTAGTCAGAGTGGATAAAGAGTAGAAAGATGGGAAGCAGCAAGGAGAGAGGATTGACTGAAACTCAGGAAAAAAAAAAAAAAAGAAACTAAATTAAGAAAATCTATCTTTTTTTAATACCAGTTACATGACATTTGTACTTGGGTGCTAATTATTAGCATAATCAATGAGTCAAGTGTTTTGTTAGGCATAGTATTTTCAATAAAATTGTAATTTTTGGCTTTTAATTTTGTAACTGTCATATTTCATTGAAGTATTTGCTGCATTTAGCACTTTTCTGAAGAACTACTCTCAGTTGTTTGTTAGTTTATAGTAATTTTCTTCTGAAATTCACTGTGTCATACTATATTGGCCAGTGCTCACTAGTTTCATTGTGCCTGTTCCCGTTTTTTAGTGAGACTTATGTGATTTCAGAGCTTCTCTGCCCTTGACATACTTTCAGAGACTTTATTTTGTGTGTTGGTATCACCAGTGTTAAAAACTTGTGCCTTTACTAGCGTCTAAAAAGTGTTGGGTGGGGATGTTAAACACACAGTATAGTGAGACAGATGTCATTCTAAGTCTGGGCTCAGCCACTTTGTGATTCTGAGAGGGTTGCTTCCCATTCCTGATCAGACTTATTCCCTCACCTGTAGAAGAAGCCAGTAACCATGCCCTTCAGTTATGGTGGAATGTGTTTCTGAAAATCTCGCAGCACATTTCTTTGCACATACTAACCCCTAAATTCATTTTAGCTGAAATGTATTTTATTTCAAATGAAAGAATGAAGTCAGGCATGGTGGTGCATACCTCTTAATTCCAGCCCTCAGGGTGACTGATCCAGGAGGATCAACAAATTTATGCCCAGCCTGAGCAATTCAGAGGCTTAGTGAGACCCTGTCCAAAAATAATAAAGAGAGGCTGGAGATACAGTTCTTTGTGTAGGCTCTGTGTATAATGTCTAGTACCACAAATAAACTAATAATGAATGAAAAGTTGAGATTGCAAACTCCAGAAAAGGCTTACAACACTGTGGACTAGGCAGGTTTCCTAGAAGTGTCTGGCACATAGTATAAAATCAGGAAATACTAAAGTAGGGCAACCAGGATTAAAATCTTTTCCAGTGATGATGTATTGACTCTTAACTGGTATTGTGTTTATTTTTTATACCATACCCTATTTCATTCTCATGAACCTTCAGTGTGACAGGAAAGAGCTCACCAGAACCACATATTCAGCAAGAGATGGAGCGAGGACTCTTCAAACTCACATGCCTGCTATGTGTTAAATCATACCCCCACTAGCTTTACTAGTCAACTCTGAGGGATGTGAGTGTGTAGGGCATTGGGCCAGCCATGCAGAACCATCTGCTGGCCTGAGGAGGTGACATGGTGCAATGGGAAGTTTCTATCCAGTCCCCAAATGAGAAGGAACAAAAGGAGATAAAGATTTGGAATATTAGACCACAGCTGGTTTTTCAGAAGATTGCAAACACTGACTGGTTGGAAGCTCTCTCCATGCAGTAACTTCAATGTCATTATATCCCCAGGTGAGGGACTGTGTCTCCAAAAAGGTCCTACCAGAGGAAGCCTCTGCTCGGAAGCTGCTGGACAGAGGTGGGGAGGGGTTGGTGAGCTCCCAGCATCAGTGGCAGTTTAACCTGCTGACACATGTGGAATCTCTTCAGGACGAAGTCACGCACAGGATGGACTCCATTGAGAAGGAACTGGATGGTAGGGCTCTTTCCTCGGCCCTCTGGCCATTAGCATGTGCTCTGTTATCCCTTCTGCCCCTCAAGCTGCTTTTTGCTTTGTTTTTGAAAATAAGGTCTCTCTATGTTGCCTATGCTGATTTTAAATTTGTGAACTCAAATGATCCTCTCATCTCAGCTTACTGAATAGCTAAGAACATAAATACCTGGCTTTTGCTGATTTCTGGACACACACCCTCACCCTCCAATCTGGCTATCTGGGGACAGCTATATTCTAGCCTCTTGTTTTCATCCTCACCCACCTCCATTCTCTGGCCAAGGAGGGGCAAGTTTATTTTTAGTATTTATTGGACATTTACAAAGTCTGATGATAGCAGGGATTCAGCCCCTTCTTCAAAAGTGATATGCAGAGCTGAGGCTGAAGCTCAGTGGTTAGAACATGTGCTCAGCATGCAGGAGGCCCTGAGTTGAATTTCCAGAATTACAAAAACGGGTACACACATAGAACAGTTGGATCCTATTCACAGGAAACATAATCTGAGTAAATCTTTATGAACAAAACTCTTCAGGCTGACCTTGAACTCACTATGTAGCCCAGACGTGCCTCAAACATGCAGTGATCATTTTTGCCTCAGCCTCCCGAGTGCTGGGATTACAGGCATGTGCCACCACACTTGGTGTCTTGTTTACTTTTTTCTGATTGGTTTTCAATTTTAAAATCGAGCCCACTTTAGAAATAAATGTTCTGTTGAGGATTCTATGTATAGTCAGGCTATGATGACTATAACTGAGGATATAAAACATATATGAAGCTGGGCATGGTGTTGTGCATGTATTATCCCAGCATTTGGGAGGCTGAGAAGTAACAGAAAAATGCCATGTTACACAAGCCAGAATCATGGGGTGTGTGGTCAGGACACCTATGTGGCTTAGGCTGTACCAGACCAAGAGAGTACTGGCAGGAAACTTTCCTGGAACGCCTGGGCCTGATGCCAGACCTTGAAGGGAGCAGTGATATTTTTTTGCTGAAGGAGAGAGTCAGGATAGACAGAAGACTGGATCAGTGGCTAAAAGGAGTTCCCTAGTGGAAGACAGATTGGGGGAAAAGGAAAGATAGACTGTGTCTTTGGGCGTATGTCATGCCTCCTGAGGACAGCCTGAGATCATTTCTGAAAGGATGTTTCTGCCTCTTTTTTATTCCTAAAAAGTTCATTTGGGCTCGTTGGAAGTATAAGTGATGCCACTGTTTAAAAACATGTAAAAGTGTATATTTTGAAACAGTATTGGAATTGGCTCTGCGTCCCTGAAAGGAGCCTGACACCATCAAAACGATGAATGTTCTGTTGTTGCCAAAGAATCTGTTGTTAGGGATGAAGTCAGAACCTATGCAGATCTTACTTCCCTCTACCCCTTGGCTCCCCCACTGGGCAGTATGGCAAGATGATAACACGTGGACTCTTTCTAAAGCCTCCGTGTTCTGGCGATTGGTGTCCCACATATTCCTACGTATTATAATACTCCAAATTCTGAGAAGTACCAAGGAATGACGAAAATCAGTGAAATCTTTGAAAGCTTAAAGATTTTATTTAAGCAGTCAGACTTGTGCACTGTTTTTTGAGTTAACAGAATCCCTTTTAGGGAATTAAATCTTAAGTTCATTTAAAATTTTCAATTCAGTAGGAGAGACCCATTACTGACAATTAGAACCTGTGATTCTATACTCAGGAAGCTAAAGCAGGAGGACTGCTGCAAGTTCAAGGCCTGTCTGGGCTACATAGCAAGACCTAGTCTCAAAAAACAAAACTAAAAAAAATTAGAAACCATGGAAAGTGCTCACAGGAATATGTGATACCGTAACATGAGTAACACAGGGTCTAGATTCAGAGTGTAGAGTTTGGAAAGGCATCTTTAAGAAAGGAATAACATGGAGGAAACAAAGGGCATGGAGGAATTGAGGATTAGATGGTAGGTGGCAGGCTGCTTGAAGAATGGGCACTGGGAGGGTCTTCCCATTTCTGAACTCTAGCATCCCAAAGATACTCAGTACAGGTTGGTGTATGCACTAGAAAGGTATAGGCAGGTTGAGCTAAGCACAGGGCCGCTGGAGGGGCTGGCCCTTGTCAAAGGTACAAGGTTCCTAGATGGCCTTTTCACAAACGCCAAAGCTTCAGGGGTTTCCTAGGGGAAGAACAGCTTTTTATAGAGAAAGTCATGAGCTCATAAGCAAGACAACTTTCCATTAGTACTCATACATCTTATGTTAAATACTTAAAGGAATGAATTGGGAATTTAGCTTAGTTCTGGAATGCTTGCTAGCAATCCTGATACCATGGGTTCCCAGATCAGAGGAAATAAGAATTATGTATCAATCAGGAATCACAAAACAAACCAAAAGTGGTGGTAAAACAGATGCTATTAAGTCCCTGTAGGTTTTCTTTTTTTTTGCTAGGTGTGGTGGTGCACATTTGTAATCTCAGCATTTAGGAGGCTGAGGCAGGAGGATTACCATGAGTTTGAGGACAGCCTGGAATATATAACAAGACTCAGTCCCAAGACAAATAGAAAAGATTTTCATTTTTCTATGCAAGCTAAAACACCAAGCTGTCTGATTGCTAACATAGGAATGCTTTAGAAAGAATGGGTAGTGACACTGAGAAGGAGGGTGCTTCAAAGTCTTTTAGATTATATACTAATACAGTAACAATTAGCAATGTGTGGTTACTTAATTAAAATCAAATAAGGTTTAGGTCCTTAGTTGCAGTAGGCTATGTTTCAAGGACTCAACAGCTGTATATGGCCAGTAGCTACTGTGTTGGACAGCATAGATGCAGATCATTTCTATTGTCACAGAGTTCCTTTGATCTGTGTGGCTGTGACATAGTTGACTCTGTCTTCGGAGTAATGTGTTGTGGGATAGATGCTGAGACATTGCAAAATGGTCATTCTTCCCCTCTTCCATATGTGGTTAGGTGGGAGAAGGACGTGAAACTCTTGCTGAGGTTCTTACAAGTCAAATGTTGTGAGCTCACTGGATCTTTCTTTCTGCCAACAGTGCTGGAGAGCTGGCTGGACTACACTGGGGAGCTGGAGCCCCCGGAGCCACTGGCTAGGCTTCCACAGCTCAAGCATTGCATCAAGCAGCTGCTGATGGACCTAGGCAAGGTGCAGCAGATTGCTCTCTGCTGCTCCACATGAAACACATATTTAAATAAACCTAGCATGCTGAATGCACGTGACACTGACTGACTTCAGGGATCTGGCCAGGAGTGTGATGAACATTGGAAAAAAGAGGCCATTTTGGCTGCTGGAGGGCAGGGCACTGTCATCTTGGAATCCTACCAAGAAGGTAGCAAATAGACTCTTGGGATTCCCTTCTGTGCACATCACTGAATGGAGAGAGTCTTTTTGCACAAACTTCACTTGAAATTGTGCCACTGTTGATGACAAATGGAATGAGAGCCAAAAAAATTTAGTTGGAAACAGTTGTAAATTCAGTCTTCAGTTTATTTAATGGACTTTGCTGTCAGGTTGCGGGTACTTGCCAACCTTTCTTGTTTTGCCTGGGATGAAGTTTAGGCAGCAAGCACCCTTTTCATTTTCCAGCTTCATGGGAATATTGGGACTTCACCACGCTGTGGAGGTTGGGAAGGAGCAGAGGCCTCAACTGTCCTGCCTTTTCCTTAGGATGCTTCACTTTTCTTACCACATCTCTTGCATGACTTCATGGTACCAGGGACAAGTTTTGTATGCTTTTCACCCGGAATTGCCTGGGTCGTGGCTTTGTCAGAGTCTGTACAGCCAGTGGAACAACTAGAATTGTAATAAGAATTCTAGGAGGAATTCCAGATGGAAGTAGGCAGGGTCTGGAACCCAAAAGACACTTCTTAATGTTGACAGCTTACCAGTTCTATTTAAAGTCCAAAAAATGTTTCCCAAAATTTTGAACTCTTTCACTGTAAAGATGTATCACAAAGAATGTGGTTTGGGGAGTTACTTCATTTTATATTGTCAACAAACTCAAATTCTGTTTTGCCACTTTTCTCCTTTCCTGAAGGGTATGTCCACTAGTTGGCATTTTCAGAATTGTTAATATACTTAACACTTTGAAGTTCTTATTTGTATTACTTTGTGAGATCAAGGTGATTATGCTGCTTAAGAGTTAGGTATAACCTGTTTGTACCTTTCAAGACATTTATGTTATTTTTGTAGGTTACAGTTCCATGTATAATTGCTACATTTTGTTTCCTTCCCATACAAATTCAAAGAAAATGTCCCATGCTTTGAAGAACGACCATTTTATCTTTTCTTATCACTAAAGGCAAAAGTCAAAGCATAGTTGCCTGTTAACACGAGTTAATTATGGGTTTATGAATCTGTAATGTTACATGCTGCAGATATTTACTATATAAACATGAAGCTGCCAATATTTCTATAGCACTGATAGTATCTCCAGAGACTTCTACAATGGTTAGGCTTTAAGGCATGAATGCAGGAATTCAGGCCTCTGTACTAAGATGTTTCAGGGAATGCGGTCAGGCAATGTTTGCCATTTGATGTAAAATAAATTATAGGACAAGTTGACCTGTGCAACTTACCCATCACAGGGAATACATGCAGCTGTAATATTTAATAATGAAACTGACCTAATTCCTCTACAAGAGGCAGTTTGCCTTTGCTAACACTGGTGTTTCTGGTATAAGAAATACTTAAAAGAGTATGTATGGCATCTATGCTTTAGGTAATTTATCAGACAGCTGCAGCATGAGAAATGTGTGGTACTTTTCTAAAAAAGGAAAAGGCACAGATCATTTTCTGTACCCACAACTATGAGGTATGATGACAGTTGTATTACTGTTTTCTTTTCTGAAATTACACTTGAGTATATTTGGGGAAGCTGTAACTTTTAAGGTAGTTGATTCTGTATCTTTAAGAGGGAAGCAGAAACTCAAGTTTTGTCAAGTGGTTCTTACGGGGTTTACCATTTAGGTTTATAAAGGAAATAATCCTGTTTGACTCCTTGTTACATTTGTTCTTAGGGAAGCAGGGAGACCCCCCAAGTTCTGATAACCTCTGTGTTTCCCTAATTTAAAGCCATGTTGAGGGGCTCCATTCCAATTTCTGGGTCTAGGTTAATTAACCCTAGGTTGGAGCCATTGGAAACTGTTATTTGCGAGTATTTCTGATACCATTTAGAAATATGTGCACTACCTAAGTTTTTGTCTATTGGGAAAAACTACCCACCTATAAAATATTGCCTTGACTTAAAAGTTCTGGTTTGACTAGTCATTTTGCTTCTTTAAGTGATAAGTAGGCCAGGTGGACCTTTGATGAGCCAATGTTGCACTGTGGATATATATATATATATATATATATATATATATATATGTTTATGTGCTATCAGAACAGAAGGTGCTGTATATAGAAATGTTGCTTTGCAGCAATATTTACAAAATACTCAAACTTCTGTGTCTGTATTTGGAAAAAATAAAACAGGTTCTTTGTTTCAGTCATGTATTACTGAGTATTGAACTCACAACCTTGCACTTGCCAGGTATGTGCAATATTCCACTGAGCCAAATTCCCAGCTCTATACTGTTCTTTATTCTATTTTTGAAAAAAATTTTGGGACAGTCTTACTGTGTAGCCTGCGCTGGCCTCCAATTAGTGATTTTCCTGCCTCAGCTTCCCAAGAGATAAGATTGCAGGAATGACCAAGCCTATTTTCCTGTCTTTAGTATATACTAAATCTTCTGTAACCATTTCTTTTTTAAAAAGATTGAACCGGGTCTTTGCACACAACTGCATTTCCAACCCTTTTTAAATTTTTAATGGAGATGGGCTAAGTTGTTCAGAGTGAGCTTGAACTTCCTATCATCCTGCCTCAGCCTCTCAAGAGTGCTGGGAACTACTGCTTAAATTTAGAATGTTAGAAACAATGCAAGACGGGCCAGGCCTTCGATTTAAAAAAAAAAAAAAAAGTACCATTGCAACAGGATCATTTTCTGATCAATTCAAGCTGCCAGTGTACCCTACCTACCTACTCCCTGGGTGTGAAGAAGCCACAAGGAAGAGTTGCCTTTAATATTTCATAGGTAGTCTTTTTTGCAGAATTCCTTTGTCCCTTTCTAGTAGTTCTGATGTAAATAAATGAATGTCTCCAGCTGGAGACATTAAAATAGCTTCAATAATTAGTTCATATCATTTCTGCCTAACTCCTACCGAAGTCTAAACTTTGACATGGAAGGAGGTGGGCAAGTCTAGAGGCATGTATTAGAGCCCACAAACAAGACCTATTGTCTGTAACAACAATCAGTAAGACATATTAAAAATAGCTAATAACTTGGGTCTTTAGGAATGCCTGTGCACAAAGGACAGATGGAACAACTTGGACAGTTTAAAACTTAAGAGCCAGATAGTTTTGCCTGCCGGATGCCACAACCATTTCATATTGCCGTTTTCCTACCTGAAAAGATAGATGACAAGTTCAGATTGTAGCTAGTAAGGGGTACAGGAACTCAACACTACAGGACTACAGGACTGCAGTCTTCATGACATAGCTTTCCACTAAACAAAGGAAATCCAAGAAGGTCCTTGGGAGCCCTTGAGAAAACCCTTACAGGTGTGGTAACGGGGTGGCCCACGTTTGGCCAACATTTAAGGATCCCACAGTAGTCAAGGAAGGCACCCAGGTAATGTCAAAGCAAACAAAAATCTTTTTCATGGGCTCCTAACTTCATCACCAGGCAGAACAAAGATGGGCAATAAGCTCGGTAAAATAAACCCAATAAAGGAGGAAGGAAAGACACACAGTAGACCACAGCAGCTGTCAAAACTCTTTCATTAACACGAGGTGGTGTGCCATGCTCCGGTCCCAAAGCCAACAGGGCCCCAGTCCAAAGAGCGCTCGGCTCATCTCCACCGCTCAGCCAGTGATGCGCACGTCCGCACGGCGCTGGAGTCGCCGGGCCCGTGTTTCCTCTGGCAGGATGGCCAGCAGCTGCTCCTGTACCAACATCTCCACCATCTGCTCTTTGGTGCGGATGTCTGGCCGCAACCACTGGCGGGAGAGCTCCCGCAGCTGCCGGAACGCTTCTCGGGGGCCGGCCGCGTCCTGGTAGCGGAACTGTCGGAAACGCTGGCGGAACGTCTCAGGGCCTGGCCGCGAGCCGCTTGGGCCCGCCGGAGAGCGCGCGGCGGCAGGGGCCTGAGGCGCAGAGCCCAGGGCTGCGGGCCTAAGGGGCAGCTCTAGCACCGCGGAAGCCGCCGCGGAGGGCGTAAGATTCGCTTCGGAAATGTCGGCGTTGGGGTTGCAGGGCTCGGGGGTAGACGAGCAGGCCTCTGGGGTCGAAGGGTCTGCAGAGTTAGGCTCAGGGTCTGAGTTCGCGCCGGCTCCGTCCTGCTGTTCCGGCGGAGCAGCCGCAGGACTCCCGGTGGTCGCCAAGCTCGGCCTCGTCGCCGCCATGACTTCAGCTCGGGGCGTCACTCTTTGTCCGGCAACTAAGGGCTCAGTACTGCGTCTGCGCGGAAGCAGGGCAAGGAGGGAAACGTTTCTCACTGAAGGATAGAGGCAGTGCAACCCGTGAGGGAAGCCGACTTGGGAAGCACCGAAGGCTAGCTGGACTTACTTACAACGTCGGGGCGCCCTGGGAAGCCGGAAGTAGGAGGTGCTGGCTTCTCTATGATTAAGTCGGCGCACAATCTCCCGGAAGCTGAGCCTCGGTTCTCGGAAGCGGCGCCTCCTAGCGGTCTCCAGTCGCGTCAGGCGATGACAGCCGCAATAGTGAAGCCTGCTAGTCTCAGCGTTCGGTGGGATTTTCTCTAGCATGGCGCCTCTAAACGGGGCAAGGAGGCGGGGTCGGAGTCCGAGTTGGAGCTGCAGCCCAAGAAGGCTTAGACAGATGAACCTGAGGCTGACCGGGTAGACTTCAAGTCCCGGGGCCTCAGCCGAACGACCACTTCTCTGGTGGCCGGCGCGTGTGCGTGCAGGCGCGCCTTCTTGATCCTGCCAGCTCTTCGGTAAATGCGGTGGATGACAGCTAGTCAAGGACTGGTCGGACTGGCCAGTGCCCTGCGACGGCGGACAGGAACTGGGAGAGAACCTAGTTTAAGAAAGTCCGTTTAGCTAGCATGGTGGCTTACACCTGTAATCCCAGTCCTCAGGAGGCGAGGTGAGGAGATCGTCGTGAGTTCGAGGCCAGCCCAAATCATATAGCGCCATTCCTTCTCAAAACAGGTTTTTCTTCTTGGTCAAACGTGGGGGAAGTGGCCCCAATCTTTTTTTTTTTTTTTTTTTTTTTTTGGCCTTTTTCGTTTTTATCGGGACCGGGTATTGAACTCACGACTGCCTGCTTGCAAGGCAGGCGCTTATGCCGCTGAGCTAAATCCTCAGCCCCGCCCCCAATCTATTTCTAAGCCAAGAAAATACTTGTGTAGGGTCCTCAAACACATTGCCTAACACAAAATAAGTGCTCAGGGGCTCTTTGCCATTATGTTTGAGAGTCCTCTGAAGCCAAGGGACAGGCAGCTCTTTGGGTTCCGCTTTTTACTTTAGTTAGGATTAGTAAATGGACTATAAATGCCTTATCCTTTGAAAGGTAGCTTGTCCATATTGCGAAATGTACTGTAATAAAAACTACATATAGGTCTTGGTGCAAAAGGAATCGTGTAAACAAGCTCAACATTTTTTGTATTGATTACATGTTAGGGTATAGTATTTTGCCTACTGAGGCAAGTACGTTTATTTTAATTCCAGATGGGTTTTTTTCTTTCTTTCTTTTTTTTTCTGAGAATTGAACTCAGAGCCTCACGATTGCAAGGCAGGCAGTATGCCACTGAGTTACATCGCCAGCTCCCACATGTCCTTTTTTTTTTTTTTTTTTTTTTTTGGTAGCGAATGGCTAAGTGCATGTTTATTAGAAAGAATAAAGGAATAGCTGTCTACTAGTCAAAGGGTGGTGTTTTGTAAGTAGACATCATAGATGTTTAAGTCTGTTGGCCTTTTTTAAAGTAGTTTTTTGGGTCCTGTGTATGTTCCTGGTTGCAGGCAGGCCTTTAATGTTTGGAAAATAAGCAGTTTTATTTGCATTTTATTTTTTTTAAATTTTATTTAAAGAGAAAAAAACAAAAAGGATACAAGTTATACAAAATTTCAGAATTTCAGAAAAAAAGTAGGAAATCACTAGTTAATAGATTACAAATTGTCATCTTAGAAATAGTTGTTCATTACAAAATTAAAGAATATAAAGTGGACATTAAAACAGTGAGACTGCAAACAGTTCTGTTCGGTGATCCAACAAAACTCAGTAATATGGTTATCTATCTTATACACTTAAATATACATGCAGTTACATCCTTTAGAGCACTTACTTCTCTCTTTTTTACAATGACAATTACACATTTTGGGTTTTATTACTCCCACAGTTCTTATTACTTTTTTTGAAGAGAATAAAACCAAATGTGACATAACAAAACAGAGTCAGTCAAATCAAAAGGATGGACATAATACATAATGTAAAAACAATACAAGGTGATCAACAATGGTTACCATACTGCCTCTTGCTATCTTAAAAAGAATTGCCTATATCATCAGTTATAATAAAATTGAACAAAATAGTAAAGAACAAAACCAATAAAACCAAAACATTGCAGACATTACAGGACTTCAAAAGAAGATAATAATCAAACCATAATGGGCGTCATAGTGAATCTTATTGTCTTCACAGTTGTTGCCTATACTCTCAAACTTGGTACTATCAAGCAAAACAGAATAGAGGAAAATCAATCAAAACAAGATGGTGAGAGCAATACAGGGTTTCAAATCAAGTTAATAGGAAGTCAAAGTAGATTACTGTAATATATCCTGCTATTTTTATTTTTCCCTTAATTAAAAAGATAAAAATAAAAAAGTAAATAATAAAAAAAGGAGATTGAGATAAAAGAGGACATAACAAAACAGCACAGGTCAGAAGATAACCATTTAAGCAAAATAGTGTTTCACCACAAGATAATCCCAACATAAAAGTAGTTACCATATTGTCTCTTTCCTTGAAATCTTTGAGTATGACTTCATATACTGTAGCATCAAACATATCAAGACAATGTAAAACTATTCAAGAGAATGATAGTATTACAAGGTATTTATAACCAACGAACATAAAATGAACAATGGTTTCTGTATAGTCTCCTTGTCTATAAAAGTTTTTGTTTATATTATCACATATAATAATACCCAATAAGATACAACAGGTTAAGACCGATGGAGAGAGAAGAACAAAAGCTTTGATGGGACTTCAAAACAAGATGTTATTAAATCAGCACTAGCTATTATGATGTCTTGTTTTCTCCAAAATAGCTGTTCCTACCATCCAACCTTCTCTGCCTCATTTCTGTTGAGCTCTTTTTCTGTCATTTGTTGTCAGTTTGTCTTCTTCATTTCGCTTTCTGCTCCATTCATTGTGGCTTCTCTGCCACTGTTTCTGGAATCTTGGAGTTTTTCTTTTTTAGAATGTCCTGCAGTATTCTCTGTAGAGTTGAACTGGTGGTTGCAAATTCCCCTAGTCCCTCTTTATCCTGGAAGCACCTTGTTTTTTTCATCATTTCTAGGGACAGTTGTGCAGGATATATCAATCTTGGCTGGAGGTTATTATTTTTCAAAACTTGAATTATTTCCCCCCACACTCTTTGTGATTTGTTGGTTTGTGCTGAGAAGTCTGCTATAATTCTGATGGGTGTTCCCTTGTAAGTGATCTATTTCTTGTCTCTGACAGCTTTTAATATTCTGTTCTTATATTGGATTTCTTGAATTTTGATTATTATATGCTGGGGTGTAGTTCTGTTAGGATTGTAGGTGGCTGGGGTCCTGTATTTGTATTATTGCTGTTTGTTTCCTTGTTATCTTTTAAGAAGTTTTTCAGTTCATGCTCCCACATTACAAATCTGTCCTCCAGTTCAGATAATCTGTTCTTAGTTTCTTTCAAGCTGTTATGCCAGCTTTCAATAGAGTTTCTAGTTTCCTGATAATCTCTTTGAACCTACTTCATGTATTCTATGTTTTCTCTATTTTCTCCATCAAACAATTCTCCCCTTTTTTTCTGTTCTTCCATTCCACCATCTGTTTTTTCTTGGGCAGTGCTTAGCATTTCTCTAACTATTCTACTTATATCTTGCCTTTCTTCATTAAATACTTCGCTTTTGAACTTGTCTGTGAGGCTCCGGAGATATCGCTTTATGTCTATTGGTGCCATGTCTGATATTGCATGTTTTCTGTCCTCATTCTCCTTTGTGTTTACCTTTCCTGGATCAGTGTTCTCAGGATTGGGGGCCGAGGACCCTTTCTTGTTGCCTCCTCTTCTCATATTTTTTGTTCCTTCCATACAGCCATATAGAGGAGGCCCAGTTTCTTTCTTTGTGGGTTACAGTTTGTTTGAATCCCCCAGCTAGGTGTTCCCGCCCACTGCAGTGTATTAGGGAGACACAGACTGGGGCAGCATATGTTGGGTCCGCCCCTCCGAGTCAATCAACCTACTGAAGGCTTCACTGCTAGGATGCACTGCCCGGTGCTGGGACCTGGTTTGGGCTAGCCTACTGGGTCTTAGTCTGCGGCTTCACCCAGGCCAAGCGCTCCCCACCAAACCCGCTTGAGAGGGGAATATGTGACTAAAGTCACTGCTGCGTCCTGTTCTGGCTAGTCTGCCTGGTCTCACAATGTCCTCTGGTGGAGCCTCCTCATCTATGGAAGGGTCCCTGTTCCTTTCACTCATTGCAGGTCAATGCAGGGCTCCCTGCCAGTCCCACTCTCATCTCAGGTCGTGGATTCCTGCTCTTAGAGCTTTCTCATTTCTATCCCTGCTGATACAGACGCAGCAGTGGTGGCAGGAAATTCAAATTGCCCACATGTCTTTTTAAATGCAGTTATTAGGAGTTTCATTTTTGTTTCTATGAAGACAAGGTCTTGCTATGTAATTCAGGCTGGCCTTGAGCTTTGTAGCCCAGATGGCAATCCTCGTGCCTCAGCCACCTGAGTGCTAGGATTATAGGCCTGCACCACTACACTGTGGCTACTAGGAAAATTTAAATTACCTACGTGGCTTATATTTTCATTAAATAGTTCTGGCTTACAGTGTTGGAGTCAGGTAGCCTTGGTGGAATTTCCCTTTGTAGGATGTCTTTGCCTTACTGTGAGACTGTCAAAAAAAAAGTTTGCTGTTATTTTTATTAGGTAAATTGCTTATTATCTCTGAGCTGCAGTTTTCTTATCTGTTAAATTAGAAATCTGGACATAAAGAACTCATCTCTTAGAGATTACACTGAGAATTTGGAAAGATAATGCAGGTAAAAGTGTGTAGTCCTGACAGTCCCCTGGGAAATGGAATTATATTCTCTTTTAATGTAACAAACACACACAAATAGTTTTTGTCTCTTTTTTCAAAAATGATTGCATCACATTTCAGAGATTTGTGTCTCATTTTGTGTCTTATTTCAGAAACTGAGGCCCAGTGACAGAGGCCCCAAAGAAAAGGTTTTGTATAACCCATGGAGTCCCTTTGGCCTTTGTCAGGTGCAAGGGCATGACTGATAGTTGTCAATACAGCTGTGGCCTTGATTAAAAAACAAAAACAAACAAAAACTTTCCCTCTTGTAGGATGTCTGCCTCAAATGGGTAGATGCAGATCCTCATGAAATAGTTTTTAAAGTGTTGAAAGTCAGCATAATTGGTCCTTAGTGTTTAGTTGCTGACATGTTAAACTTGAGAGATTTCACATGCAGAGATTTTTTTTTTAAGTGGAAGATCCCACTGTACTCTGAACTCACATTCCTACTAGCCAGTAGTCAGCCAAAGCTGACACTTCTTCCTGTAGACTAGATACTCTATCCTGGTGGCTCTCTGCCCCTAACTCTTCCTATTGTTCTCTGAAACAGAATATTGTATTTACTTTTACTCTCAAATTGTATTCGTTAGAAGTAAGAGTTTTGTTTTCAGAGTGGGAAAAGAGGGTCTTAATATTAATTATATTTGTTGACTTCAGACCTTCTCCCCAGCCTTGTAAGAACTGGATTTGTCATCAGAGTGAACCGGTAGTCCCATTCTCTATATAGTAGCAGGCACGCAGTCCAGCCACCAAAGCAACACACCAATCTCTACTGTAAGGATGAGGTGTGTTGTGAACAACTTCACCCGGGAGGGAATCATTAAACTGAGATTCCAGAAGCAAACTTAAGGATATTTCTCAAAAGCTTTAATAGAAGGCACTGCTTGTGCAAAGGCATCCAATAAGTGGGAGAAAAATTTTGTGTAAACTACAGGCTAGATGGGGTTTGTTTGGAATCTGCAGAAGAGGTGAGAGATGAGATTGGAAGGCTGGTGGCAGACTGAGTCATAAAAGATCACAGAGACCTATGTTTGAAAGTTGGCTTCTCAGGAAAAGGAATGAACTCTTGGGAATACTTTTTTTTTTTTTTTAGAAGGAAAATGTATTTTGCTTCGGAATACTTTCAATCATGGAATCCTGACACTCTGGTCCATTTCTTCCATCCTTATTTGGATAAGTAGAGTATAGAGATGGAGGGAAGAATCTCAGAGATCTATTAAAAATATGGAATGTCAGAATGGAAGGGGCATTCAAAATGGAAAGAAAATGTAATTAAGTTGTTTGAAACTATGGGTTAGAAAACTCTCAGAACCTAAAAAAAAAGAAAAGAAAAAGTATATTTCTTCATAGAAAAAATACAGTAGTTTGGCGTACAATTTCAGATGATTTATGTATATCCTTGAATCCAAGAGCCCCCATATTAAATTATAAATATACATCTATGTTTACTCTTCTGAATTTTGCAGATTAAGAACTTAGCATGCCAAAAGTTGAAAAATTGGTCCAACATCAAAACTATAGGAAGTGTTTTCATGAGGGTAGAAATTTTTTGACATGTATTTCAGTGCTTTCATCATATGAGACCTTTTTACTATCATTACATTGAGGTTACTTTGAGAAAGGATCAAAAATTATTTGTCTTGTCTCATTTAGCTTCCAGTACAAATCTGTCTCCCAGTGAACCCTCAGTTGACCTTAAAGGAAAGAGGACAAGCATGGCTTATAGACCATCTCTGTGAAGGGAGACCTCTGACATGATTCTCAGACTCTTGCAAAGTTTTAGTTTCTTTGATGGTCCACTGTTGCTGGAGGCTGTGGAAAGGAACCCTGAATACTTTTTCAAACTTTTTATTTGGAAGTAGCTATATATTCATAGAGTTACAAAAGTAGTACAGAGAGTTCTGTCCTTCACCTAGTTCCCCCAATAATATCATCCTGCATAACTACACTACTATATCAAAAGTGAGAAACACACGTAGGTATAATCCATAGACCTTATCCTTATGATTTTCCAGCCTTGCTTGCTTTGTTAGTTTATTTATCTGATGCTACTGGGAGTGAAACCTACAGGTGCTCTGCCACTAAGTTACATTTTGGCCTCTTCTATTTTTTAACATTTTGTGATAGAAGCCAGGCATAGTGGCTGTAATCCTGTAATCCCAGCACTCACAAGGCTGAGGCAGGAGGAACACCACAAGTTTGAGGCCAGCCTAGGCTACATAGTGAGTTCAAGACCGGCCTAAATAGTAAGACTCTCAATAAAAAAAATTTTTTTTTGTGACTGGCTCTTTTTAAGTTGTCCAGGTGCTACTTGAACTTTTGAGCTTTTAGTGTCAGCCTCCCAAAGTGCTGGGATTACAGTCATGTGACACTGTGCTCAGTTCATTTTCCAGTTTTATATGTACTTGTTTGTATGTATAATGTATGTATAGGTCTATGTAGCGGTTTTTTTTTGGGGGGGTGCTGGGAATCAAACTCAGCACCTCACACTTGCCAGGCAGGTGCTGTGCATTGAACTATATACCCCCAGTTAGGTCTATGCAGTTTTATCACATGTAGGTTCATACGACTATTACCACAATCAGTATCTGGAACTGTTTGATCACCAAACAGCTCTGTTATCTCTTTATAATTTTTCTTTCTATCCTCTGCCCCTAACCACAGACAATCCCTACTCTGTTTTCTATCTGTGTAATTTTGTCATTCAAAAATGTTATATAAGGCCAAGTATGGTAGCACACACCTGCTAACCCAGCACGTAGGAGGCTGAGTTTGAGGCTAGCCTGGGCTATGTAGAGGTCAGCCTGTACTACATAGTGAGACTGTGTCTCAACATCCTACTCCCCCGCCCCGGCAAAATGTATATGGAATCATACAGTATATAACATCTTTTTTTTTTTTGTCTTTTTCCTTTTTTATTGGTACCGGGGATCAAACTCACGATTGCCTGCTTGCAAGGCAGGTGCTTATGCTGCTGAGCTAAATCTCCAGCCCCAACATTTTTTATTGTTTTTTACCTAGAATAATTGGAGATTCATCTAGGTTGTTGCATGTAAAAATTCCTTTTCATTGCTGAGTAGTCACCCATGGTATGGGTGTTTCACAGGTTATTTAACCATTTACCTGTTGAAGGCCATCAGACTGTTTCCAATATAGGTAAATTACAGATACTGTTGCCATGGGTTATTTTGAGATACAGCTTTACGGTAATCTTTTAATCTTTCAGAAGTTGGGAATATTAACAGTCACACAAGGATGGCTCTGAAATAACTAATGAGTAAAGGAACTGGGACAGGGTCTGGCACAGAATATGCACTTAATAATTTTTAAAAATGTGAATAGTTGTGAAAAAAGCACACGTATAGTGGTATCTCAGTTCATGAACCTTAATTTGTTTTATGATTTGGGGGAAGATGGCCATGTTTGTGTTTGTGTGTGGAAGGTGGCCACAGTTTGTGTGTGTGTGTGGGGGGGTGTGGATGTGGGTGTATAGTACCGGGGATCGAACTCATGAGCTCACACTTGCTAGGGAGGTGCTTAAGCCACTGAGTTAAATCCCCAGCCCCTGTTTGTCACCCAGTATGGAGATTGTGAATGGAAGCAAAATTTTGAAAACTGAATTGTTTGCAAACAAACATTCATGAACCAAAGTATTACTGTACTTGAATGTATAAGTTCCATATGTGTTTTTTTTTTTAATCATGGGTATTTTATTTAGGGTGTAGCTTAGTGGTAGGCCATAGGTTTAGTATGCCCGAAGTCCTATGTTCAATCCCCAGAACCAAAAATACATAAATAAAAATTTTCCGGGGCGTGATGGTACACATTTGTAATTCTAGCACTTGGGAGGCTGAGGCAGGAGGATTTCTGCAAGTTTAAGGCTATCCTGAGTTACACAGTGAGTTCAAAACCAACCTGGACTACATGGCAAGATCCTGCCACAGAAGAGAGAGAGAGAGAGACAGAGAGAGAGAGAAAGAGATGCTGAGGTGGGAGGGTTACCACAAGTTTGAAGCCAGCCTGGACTACACAGTAAGTTCAAGGCCAGTCTGAATTACATAGTGAGACCCTGTCTCAAAACAACAGCAACAACACTTTAAAAGTTAGCCATCTTGAATTAGTATGACACTATTATTCATGAGGAATTGAGAAGTCTAGAGATATTAATTAGCTTTTTGGGTTCAAAAATGATTCATTCATTTTGAATAGGATACATAGTGCAAAGTTCAAAAGTAAAGAGTAATATGTACTTCTGCTTCTGTTCTTCCCTTCACAGTCCCATTTTACTAAACTAAAACAAAGTGAAATGCATTTACCCTTTTGTGATTCACTTGTTTCATGTATCATAATGTCCTCAGGTTCATCCACATTATACTGTTACCAGAATGTTATTCCTTAAGGCTGAGTAATATTCATGTACATATATATATTTCATTTTTCTGAACTTTCTAGATTAAAGTTTTCAAGATGTCAGAAGGGAAAGGATTGTTTCAAAATCAAAAGCACAGTAAGTATTTCTGTTTTATTCACTTATGGACATTTTGATTGTTTTCTACCTTTTGGTGGTTATGGATAATACTGCTATGAATATTGGTGTATAGCTATCTGAATCAGATTGATGAGTCTGTTTTCAGAGGTTTGGTATATACCTAGACGTGGAATTACTGGGTTGTGCAGTAATTTTATATTTACATTTTTGAGGAACTACCACACTGTTTCCACAGTAACTCCACCATTTACTTTCTCACCAGTGACCTGTAAGGGTTCTAATTTCCCTACATAACTGTGCAAACATTTGCTACTTTGCATTGTTTTTAAAATAGAAAATACATATATATATTTGAGAAAGTGTCTCATTATGTAGCTCAGGCTGGCCTGGAACTCACAGTATATCTCAGCTGGACTCACACTCTCAGTGATGTTCCTGCCTCAGCCTCTTGATAAATAGAAAATTTTAATTATGTTACTTGTGAGCAACAATCAGATTTTCAAGGCTGGGTGTGGTGGTGCACACCTGTATTCCCAGAACTCAGGTGACTGAGGCAGGAGGATTGCTAAGACTTTGAGACAAGGCTGAGCTACATAGTGAGTTCAGGGCCAGCCTAGACTACCTAGCAAGATGCTGTCTCAAAAAAGAAACCCAAAACAAAGCAAAACACAAAAAATCAGATTTTCAATACAGTTAGTAATTCTGGGGTTTCATTTACAACACAGGAGGCTGGCTGGGATCACAGTGAAAGAGAGGCAATTTTAAGTAAGAATAAAGCTTAGATTAAAAGACCCTAGGAAGACAGGTGTGGTGGTGCACATCTGTAATTCTAGCACCCTGGGAGGCTGAGGCAGGAGAATAAAAAGTTTGAGCCTAGCCTGGGCAACTTAGTGATTTAGCAAGATCCTTTGTCAAAATATAAAAAATAAAGTCTTCAGATGTGGCTCAGTGCAGAGGTTCTGAGTTGAGTCCCCAGTGCCAGGTGTGCCATTTTCTGTTTTTGTTCTTGTTTTTTAAATGCTAGGTCTGCGAAGCTTGCTGTATATTTTTCTGTGTACCACCCAATCAGCTGACCTAATCCCTAATGACTTTGCTTGCTAACTTCATTTCGCAAACCGATTTTATCCCATATGTTTGATCTTGGGATGAAGAACTACTTTATCTTTAATATTTTATGAGCTGGAGATAATTGATCCATATTGCTCAATCTAGTTTGGCTGTGTATGTAATTAACTCAGTTATTAGTAATACTTATACCGGTTAGGGTACTGTAAATTTAGGGGCCTATGTATTTTTTCCTTTTTCTCTTTTACCAATTTCTATGCTATTATAAATCTCCTGGTTCCCAGTGAATTTTCAATGAAATTGGTCTTACTGTGGTTTTGTACCAGTATATTTGTATTCTTTAACTATATTGATTTTGATTCCTTAAAAATGTATTCATTTTGAATAGGATACATAGTGCAAAGTTCAAAGTAAAGCGTAATATGAACTTCTGCTTCTGTTCTTCCCTTCATAATCCCATTTTAATTATTATTAGGCTCTTTTTTTTTTATCAGTACTGGGAATCGAACTCACGACCGCCTGCTTGCAAGGTAGGTGCTTATGTCTGTGTCGCTGAGCTAAATCCCCAGCCCCCTATTAGGCTCTTTTTATTGTTATTTATTTATTTATTTTTTGTCTTTTTCCTTTTTATTGGTACCGGGGATCGAACTCACGACTGCCTGCTTGCAAGGCAGGCGCTTATGCCGCTGAGCTAAGTCTTTTTTAGACAGTGTCTCACCATGCAGTTCAGGTTGACCTTGAGCTCACTCTATAGTCCAAGCTAGTCTCGAACTCACAAGGATCCTCCTGCCTCAGCCTTCTGCGTGTTTATTAGGTTCTTTTATGTCTTTTTTTTTTCCAGTATTGGGAATCAAACTCCGGACCTTGCACTTGATTGAGAGGGGCTGTACCACTGAGCTATATCCCCAACAACTAGTTCTTTTATATTTTTGAATATGTGTATACTTGTTTCTTAGTTACCAGTTTTTTCATTAAATAATATAGTTGTTTATTATCAAGTATTATAATGTAGAATACATAATTGTATGTTATACTTTTTTCAATTTTTTTAAAGAATAAAAAAAACAGAACGATATTGGATTTAAAAAACAAGACAGTAGGAAATCAACATAGTTACTACATTGCATATTGTTATCCTCTAAATAGTTGCTCAAACTACCAAATTCAGGCATGCAAAGTTAAGCGAACACTATAAGCATTAAATTGTTTCTTTACTTCAGTTGCTATCATTTTAGAAATTTCAGGTGTGTGACTTCTAATCTTTTTTGTGTCTATCTTCTGGACTGTTCTGGGTGGGCTGGAGATCCGAGACTGCACTTTGTATTTTTTTGTGAACCACCCACTCAGCTGGTTGCTGAGTCCCAGGTGCTTCCTGCACGGGCTGCCCATCCCGCAGCGGAGGAGATTGAGCTAGGCACCTGGGTCCCTCCAATATGAGGTTCTGGCAGAGATGTGGAGGCTGTGGATCTCACCCCCACGGGAGGTGGGGGTGGCAGGGTGGCTTGGTGGGTGGCTTCATCTCCTCTAAGTTTGGGGGGGGGGCATGGGCGTGCTTCTCCGTGGTTGAGGGGTGGGTTTATCAAGGGGCGTGGCTTATGGAGGATGGTGGTGGTCGTCCTGTTAGATCTTTGGGGCCTCAGGGACCCTGTTGGGCCTTGGGGCTTCTTAGTTATCAGTTTTGAAAGATATTTTAAAATTTAAAAGTGCGGGCGGCTATGGCGGCACATGCTTGTAATCAGGAAGCTGAAGAAGGAGGATTACAAATTCAAAGCCAGCCTAGGATACACAGCAAAACTCGTTTTAAAAACAAAAATAAAAAACACGTGGGTGTGGTGGCTATCATCTTATTAGGTTGAGGATCACCAAATTTGAGGCCAGCCTGAGTTACATGGGCCTGTTTCAAACAAAACAATATGAAGCAAAACAAAACGATCAAACTTAAAGCCATAAAAAAATCCATATATTTACACTATTTCCTCTACTAACTTGTTAGCTTTTTCTTTAAGCTATATTATTTCTTTTTTTTTTTTTTTTTTTTTCTGTCTAACACAGGGTCTCACTATGCAATTCAGGCACTTTGTATCCCAGGCCAGTCTCAAACTCACAAAGATCCTCCTGCCTCAGTGTCCCAAATGCTGGGATTCCAGGTGTGTGCCACCATACCCAGCTTCTATATTATTTCTTTTTTTAAAATTTTATTTAAGGAGAAAAAGAAAAAAAAAACCAGAAAAAGGGTACAAGTTATACAGAATTTCAGAATTTCAGAAAAAAAGTAGGAAATCACTAGTTACTAGATTACATATTGTCATCTTAGAAATAGTTGTTCAAGTTACAAAATTAAAGCATATAAAGTGGACATTCAAACAATGAGACTGCAAACAGTTCCACTCAATGATCCAACTCAGTAATATGATTATTTATCTTATACACTTAAATATACATGCAGTTATATCCTTTAGAACACTTTCTTTTCCTCTTTTTTGTACAATGACAATTACACATTTTGTTTTTTATTACTCCCACAGTTCTTACTACTTTTTTTGAAGAGAATAAAACCAAATGTGACATAACAAAACAGAGTCAGTCAAATCAAAAGGATGGATATAATACATACTGTAAAAACAAAAAAGCTGATCAACAATGGTTACCATAATGCCTCTTGCTATCTTAAAAAGAATTGCCTATATCATCAGTTATAATAAAATTGAACAAAACAGTAAAGAACAAAACCAATAAAACCAAAACATTGCAGACATTACAGGACTTCAAAAGAAGAAAATAGTCAAACCAGAACGGGCGTCCTAATGAATGTTATTGTCTTCACAGTTGTTGCCTATAGTCTCAAACTTGGTACTATCAAGCAAAATAGAATAGAGGAAAATCAATCAAAACAAGATGGTGAGAGCAATACAGGGTTTCAAATCAAGTTAATAGGAAATCAAAGTGAGTTACTATAATATATCCTGCTATTTTTTATTTTTCCCTTAATTAAAAAGATAAAAATAAAAAAGTAAATAATAAAAAAAGGAGATTGAGATAAAAGAGGACATAACAAAACAGCACAGGTCAGAACATAACCATTTAAGCAAAATAGTGTTTCACCACAAGATAATCCCAACATAAAAGTAGTTACCATAGTGTCTCTTTCCTTGAAATCTTTGAGTATGACTTCGTATACTGTAGCATCAAACATATCAAGACAATGTAAAACCATTCAAGAGAATGACAGTATTACAAGGTATTTAGAACCAACTAACAAAATGAACAATGGTTTCTGTATAATCTCCTTGTCTATAAAAGTTTTTGTTTATATTTTCATGTATAATAATATCCAATAAGATACAACATGTTAAGACCAATGGAGACAGAGGAACGAAAGCTTGATGGGACTTCAAAACAAGATGATATTAAATCAGCACTAGCTATTATGATGTCTTGTTTTCTCCAAAATAGCTGTTCCTATCATCCAACCTTTTCTGCCTCATTTCTGTTGAGCTTTTTTTCTGTCACCAGTTGTCAGTTTGTCTTCATTTCGCTTTCTGCTCCATTTATTGTGGCTTCCCTGCCACTGTTTCTGAAGTCTTGGAATTTTTCTTTTTTTAGAATGTCCTGCAGTATTCTCAGTAGAGTTGAATTGGTGGTTGCAAATTCCCCTAGTTCCTCTTTATCTGGAAGCACCTTGTTTTTTCATCATTTCTAGGGACAGTTGTGCAGGATATATCAATCTTGGCTGGAGGTTATTATCTTTCAAAGCATGCTCTTTGTGATTTGATGGTTTGTGCTGAGAAGTCTGCTGTAATTCTGATGGGTGTTCCCTTGTAAGTGATCTATTTCTTGTCTCTGACAGCTTTTAATATTCTGTTCTTATATTAGATTTCTGGAATTTTGATTATTATATGCCAGGGTGTAGTTCTGTTTGGGTTGTAGGTGGCTGGGGTCCTGTATGCCTCATACATCTGAGTATCTTTACCTTTTGCTAAATTAGGGAAATTCTCTTGGATTATTTCTGTGAATAGCTTTTGTAGTCCATTTGTTTGTGACCCTACTTCTTCTTTTACGTTCTTAATTCTTAAGTTGTAAATCCTCTTATCATCTTCAAGCCTTTGTATTATTGCTGTTTGTTTTCTTGTTATTTTTAAGAAGTTTTTCATTTCATGCTCCCATATTACAAATCTGTCCTCCAGTTCAGATAATCTATCCTTGGTTTCTTCAAGCTGTTATGCCAGCTTTCAATAGAGTTTTTAGTTTCCTGGTAATCTCTCTGAACCTACTTCACGTATTCTATGTTTTCTCTATTTTCTCCATCAAACAATTCTCCCCTTTTTTTCTGTTCTTCCATTCCACCATCTGTTTTTTCTTGGGCGGTGCTTAGCATATCTCTAACTATTCTACTTATATCTTGCTTTACTTCGTTAAATACTTCACTTTTGAACTTGTCTATTGTTGTACTTCCCCCAAAAGCCCCTGAGATGAAAAATGGGGCAAAACCCCTGAGATGGAAAAGATGGGCAGAACGACATCATTTTTAGGAAGAAGTGCTTTTATTTTAGCTGGCCCAGCGACACAGTGCAGATGGAATTTGCAAAGCTGTGCAACTGAGTTAGAGTTTTGACTATTTTTATAGTTTATTTATGATTAGCTCATTGATCATTAAGTACATAGTGATGAGAAACAGAAATAAGGTGGGCCTTTGTTCCCCTTTGCTTGAGGTTAGAGGCATTTCACAGTGGGTGGTTAGCCAACTGATAGCCCTTGGTCTGCCAATTCCAGGAACATTTGTCTCTCATAAAGGGAACAATGGTTGACACAGCATCATTTGTCTCTTACAAGGGGAACAAAAGTTGACATAGCACACAGGTTACCAAGGTGGGGGGGGATGACACATTACAGAACAGCAGAACAACGTGGTCAGTTAATTTATAACTATGTGGTTGGTGCTTGGTTACTAGGGTAACGAGCTCAGTACAGAATGACAATATTGCTAATAACTATCTTTTTAAATAACTATTTTTGTTAATTATCTTTTAATCAATTATTTTAATTTTTCAGCATCTTAGTATAACATCTATGAGGCTCCGGAGATAATTGCTTTATGTCTATTGGTGCCGTGTCTGATATTGCATGTTTTCTGTCCTCATTCTCCTTTGCATTTACCTTTCCTGGATCAGTGTTCACAGGATTGGGGGCTGAGGACCCTTTCTTGTTGCTCCCTCTTCCCATACTTTTTGTTCCTTCCATACAAGTGTATATAGGAGGCCCAGTTTCTTTCTTTGTGGGTTACAGTTTGTTTGAATTGCACCGGCTAGGTGTTCCTGCCCACTACAGTGTACTAGGGAGACACAGACTGGGCAGCCTCTGCTGGGCCCGCCCCTCCAGGTCAGTCAACCTACTGAAGGCTTCACCGCTAGGGTGCACTGCCAGGCGCTGGGACCTGGTTTGGGCTAGGCTACTGGGTCTTAGTCCACAGTGTCACCCAGGCCAAGTGCTACCCACCAATCCTACTTGAGAAGGGAATATGCGACTAAAGTCACTGCAGCAGTTCCAGCTAGTCTGTCCGGTCCCAGAATATCCCCTGTTGGAGCCTCCTGGTCTATGGACGGGTCCCCGTTTCTCTTACTCACCACAGGTTGATGCAGGGCTTCCCGCCAGTCCCACTCTCAACTCTGGTTGCCAATTCCCACTCTCAGAGCTTTCACATGTCTTTCCCTGCTGTGCTGATTCAGATGCAGCTGCGGCAGCAGGAAATTCAAATCATGGCTTCCAGTGGCACAGGTTCCAGCTTCAGTGCTGAGATTTTATCTGTTCTGGTTATAGCACCAGGACTGCATTTCCAGTTGGTTTCTCTCAGCTTAGTCTGTTCTTGGGTCGGAAGGGAATATCTCCCCTTGCTCAGGACTCCTCACACCACACCATTCCTGGATTCTAAGCTGGCTATCTCAGAGAGCCTCCATGGCTGCTGCTATCTATCCGCCATGTTCTCTCTATATTATTTCTTGACTCCTTCCAACTCTTTCACTTGTTTTTTGCAAGTGTATTCTTTTTTCACCAAGCTAACATCCTTTTTTATTTTTCTGAATTGACCTTCACTTTAGAGATAATTTACTTTTTTAAACAGTCCTTTTCTGTTTATTTATTTACTGTCTTTTTGAAACAGAACCTTGATATGAAGTTTAGGCTGGCCTTGAACTTACTCCCTCTTCTCCCCCCTCCCCTCCCCTCGCTTTCCCCTTCATCTTCATTTGTCTCTCTCGTTCCCTGCCTCCCTCTCCTGTTTCCCATGGTAATATATTTATACAGGTCTGGTGCTATTTCTTTTTAATTATAGGTCCTCTTTAAATAATTGCCAGGCACCACCCATAATCCCAGTGCAAGATTACAGGTTTGTGCCATCATGCCTGAGAAGAAAAAATGGTTTAGAGCCCATCTTCTCTTCTACTTTTAAAAGACACCATTTCTATTTTTAAAGGACTCATTTCTATTTCCAAGGTCCTTTGAGCATTTGGCACCACATTTAGCTGAGGGCTGTTTTTCTGAGTTTTCTTGATTTAACAAGACTTAAGGTATAGTGCCATATACCCACCATAGGGGCTCAAGTTCTAAGCCTCAAAGTGAATCCCAGGCTAAGATGTTGAAGGTCCCAGTAGCCCAGAAGCCTCCAGCTTGCTTTAAGGTGGTCCTGTGACTCAGGCAGTTACTTAGTCACCTTGAGTTTGAGTTGAGTTTGTGTCTTTCACCTTGTGGTGGTTGTGAGAATTAACTGAGATTATGCCCAGGAGTGCTCAATAAATGAGAGACTTCCTGATCCTGACTGCTTTCTGTTCCCCTCTCCTCTCCTCCCTCTGGAATCTTTCACTGTGATGTAAGTAGATTCTAGGAATGACTGTTTGCAGAACCAGGCTTCAGCAGCTGTTGGTAGGGTGTGAGGAGTGGAGAGGACCTCTTGCCTTGCCACCAAGGGAAGCTGTTTGCTTCAATATAACTGCATCTTTGGGGCAAGATTTGTCATCCTCCTCTCGAGACAAAAAGGGGCTATTTGCCATTTGCTGGTTCAAGAACCATGAGGAGACATATGGTGCCTTATTCCTGGCTGCTCTTGAAAAAGGAACTGGTGAGTAGGGACAAAGGCTCTGGGAGGGTATCCCTGAGTGAAAGATTGAATAGTTAGACATTTTGAGGAAGGAAGCAGCAGGTATAGGAAGGGCTGTGATAAAATGGTAAACAATCTGTACCACAAAGGCACAAAGGAAGGGGCTCCAGATGAGTCTCAGAAGGACTGAATTCTGACCCTTGCACTAGCCTTCTACCCTCTGTATACCATGCAAGCCCCGACTGCACTCTGCACCCTAGAGTCATGGTCTATACTCACCTTTCCTGCTACTGAAAACCAAAGAGAACAAGGTAGCTTGTGGGTAAACTGTGTGCTTTGGAGTCATACTGCCTGGGTTAAATCCCCATCATCTATTAGCCGTGTGACCCTAGGCAAGTGATTTGTTTGCTCTGTCTTTGTTTTTGCCTCTCTAAAGGACAATAATTTTTACTGTTGAAGATTAAATGAATTAATACACATTAGAATGATGCCTGATAATAGTTACAGTGTCAATCTTACTCATAAAATACTCTTCCCATATTTCCTTTTTTTTTTTTTTTTTTTTTTTTTTTTTTTTGAGATATGGTCTTTCTGTGTAGTATAGACTGGCTTTGAATTCACAGCAATCCTCGTGCTTTAGCCTCCCAAGTGCTCCGATTACAGGTATGCGCCACCACACCCAACCCCATACTTTTTTCTTTTCTTTTTATGTACCAGGGATCAAACTCATGACTTCGCGCTTGCCAGGCAGGTGCTTATGCTGCTGAGCTAAATCCCTGGCCCCTGACCCCATATTTCTTTTGAATATGTTTTGTTTTGTTTTTGAGGCAGGGTCTTACAGTGCCCAGTCCAGGCCAGCATTGAACTTGCTAGGTAGAAAAGACTGGCCTCAAACTTGTGAGTCTTTTGCCTTTGGAGTAGCTGGAATTACAGGCATGTGCCAGTATGTCCAGTTGTATTTCTGAGACATAATTGTTCCCACTGTGGCCAGTTTGAAGCTATGTGCATAATTTCAACTTTCAGACTTCTGAAACATGTAACCATTGTTCCAGCACACCACTGCATTTTGTCAAATTTCACCTTGTTGAGTGCCAGCCAACTTATGTTGACTGTTGAGAACAGATGGTTTCCATTGATCTTGTTTGCTTTGTTTCCATAGGGGCTATACCAGCTCACCTTGGATATCATAATGATGATTCGGGTGTGTAAAATGTTCCGCCAAGGCCTCAGGGGATTCCGGGAATATCAAATCATTGAACCTGTTTACAGAAGAAACCCTATCTTCTCCTTCTGGGATGTAAGCATTGGGGCTTAGTAGGATTATTAGGATTTAAGGGGGCCCAATAAATAGTACCCTGCTCCCCAGCCCACATTTAGAACCAACGGAGAGAGAAGACAAAAGATAAAACAGATGGAAGATCTAACTGTCTCTTTGTTAATGACAGACATATATCGGACAGGGTATACTTTGTATCATCTGATACTGAATGCCAGGACCAGCCAGCCTTTCACGCTCAGTGCACGTCCAGCTAGCGGAGGCAAGCCTTTAGTGTAGTAGCAGTAAGGAGCAGGGCCTGCTGTCCTGAGCTCAAGGAGAGCAGAAGCTGGGCTCAGGAAGGAGGAAAAAGGAGGATGGTGCGCAGTGTCTCCTTCTGAATTCACCAAGGAGTTTGTCCTTCCTCTACAACAGAAGAGAAAGTTCCCTCTGCCCCTCTGTATAGAAAGAAACTAGGGAGTGAGAAAGACACTGTCTTGTCCCAACCACTCACAAGAGCCAAAAGGGAGTCACAACAGAGCTGAAGTTTTCTCGTCTTCTCTCTCTCTGTCTCTGTGTCTCTCTCTGTGTCTCTGTCTCTGTCTGTCTCTGTCTTTCTCTCAATTAGTACATGTTTGCAATACATCAGTTTTAACTCATCTTAGGGAGTAGGTACATGACACATCTTGATTCTCTTTTATTCTCTTTCCCCTCCCCACCTACCTCTAGACCCCTTTCCCTGTTTTCATCATTATTGTTACTATTTTTTTACTTCATTTTTATGACATATAATGTTTACATTCATTGTGGGTATTCAGTACATGTACCTGATACATCTTAAATCTTTTTAAAAATTTCTCCTCTCTCTGCCCACCTCCCCTTATCCTTGGGCTCTTGAACCCTTTCTCATTTGCAAAGATCTACCTTCCTGTTTCTATCAGTTCTTTCTTTCGCTCTCTATTTACACTTTGCCTTACTCAAATGAGAGATATCATATGGTATTTAAGCTTGTCTGTCTGATTTATTTCATTTAGCATTATATTTTCCAGTTGTACCCATTTTCCTACAAATGTCTCAGATTTATCATTCTTTATTAGCCAAGTAACACTCAATTATGTATAGATGCCACATTTTCTTTATCCATTCATCTGTTGATGGATGAGGAGGCTGCTTCCAATATTTAGCTATTATGAATTATGCTGCTAAAAACATCGATGGCCATGTGTCACTCTAATATGATGTCTTTAGCTCTTTGGGGAAGGTATCTAAAAGGAGAATAGCTGGATCAAAGGGAATTTCTGTTTTTTAGTACTCTGATAAATCTTCACACTGATTTTCTTAATGGTTGTACTAGTTGACATTCCACTAACAATATAGAAGGGTTCTTTTTTCACTGCAACCATACCAGCATTTATTATTTGCTCTTGATGATTGCCATTCTTTCTAATATAAGATGAAGTCTGCTAGGCATGGTGGTGCTTGCCTGTAATCCCAGCACTTGGGAGGCACATGGAGTTTGAGGCCACCATGGACAATATAAACAAGTCCAAGGTCAGCCTGCATTACATAGTCGGACCATGTCTCAAAAAAGCAAAAAAACAAAAAAGCAAAACTGTTATTTTGATTTGCATTATTCTAATAGCCAGAGACATTGAACACTTTTTCATATGTTTAGTGACCATTTGTACTTTTTCTGAGAAGTATATATACATTTTTGTTGTCCTTTTTGATTAGGTCTTTTATTTTGGGGAGATCTAATTTTTTTAGTTGTTTATATATTTTACATATTAGTCCTGTGTTTGAGGAATATTTGACAAAATTTTTTCTTACTTTGTAGGCTGTCTCTTCATTATGTTGTTTCTTTTGCTGTGTAGCTTTTTAATTTGATACAATCACAATTTGTTGATTCTTGAAATTTTGCTCAGAAAGTCTTTGTTTGCCCTAATGACTTAAAAAGACTTTTTCCCATTTTATTGAAACAGGGTTGTATTTCTGTTTTTGATATTTAGATCTTTGAGCCATTGTTATCTTAGTTTAGTACATGGTGAGAGATATGGGTCCAGCTTTAACTTTGTGCATGGAGATAGCTAATTTTCCCAGCACCACTTGCTAAAGAGGCTATCTTTCTTCCAGTTTAATTTTTTGGCTCCTTTGTGAATGATCAAATAGCTGAATGTGTCTGGGGTTGTTTCTGTATCTGGTATCTGTTAACACTGAACCATCAAGTTGTCTGTTTTGTACCAATGTTATGCTATTTTTATCAGTGTAACCTTGTAGTATAACTCTAAGTCAGACTTTGTGATGGTTCCTGCTTTGCTCCTATTACTTAGGGTTGCTTTTGCTATTCTGGATCTTCTGGTTCCAAGAGATGAGGTGTTTTGAATGCCTCAAAATGTACACCATCTCTACTTTCTTTTCTTTTTTTTTTTTTTTTTGTCTTTTTCGTTTTTTATTGGTACCAGGGATCGAACTCACAACCGCCTGCTTGCAAGGCAGGTGCTTATGCCCCTGAGCTAAATCCCCAGCCCCTCTACTTTCTTTCTTTCTTTCTTTCTTTTTTTTTTTTTTTTTTTGTCTTTTTATTGGTACCGGGGATCAAACTCATGACTGCCTGCTTGCAAGGCAGGCGCTTATGCCGCTGAGCTAAACCTCCAGCCCCTCTACTTTCTTTTCTATTCCTTCCACTTAAATAATGGGAGCATTTTATGGTCTTGTTCACTGTGATACCTTTCTTTCTAGATTTTTCTAGAAGGTCCCCATTTAAAATATTTTATCCTAGTAGTAGATCATGTGCCTTTTTTGGCTTAAAAATGATGAAAAGTTGGTCACCATTCTGTTAACTAGTCCAGGCCCCTCAAAAATATATTTTGTGTATTACCTAGGGCATTAGTATTTCCCAAGATCGTACCTGGATGAGCCATGCCCAATTTCCTTTGCCAAGAGTGATTAGACCAGGCCCTAGCTCCTTGCATACAGGAATTTATTCCAAGGAGTTTCTGGAAATGGTTTCTGAAGGATTGTGACTAAGAGAAGGGTAGAAGACAACTTTCCATTGATTTCTTTGTTAAGATATAGGAGGGAGTAAGGCCTTTGGGCCAGCCAGAGGACGTGCCTCTTTGAAATTCAGATTCATTTGTGTATTTTAAGACACTATGCTGACCAAACCAGGTAAGTATAAAGCCTTGTGGTTAAGCCATGAGATGAAGAAAGATGGAGTAGAAGAATTGTAACTCAACGGACTCAGGTGTGCTCTCAGGACAGACATTTTGGTTTTCAGAGTGGAATGAAATGGTGAAGCAGTAGTTTCTGGAGGTCAGGAGGGTGTGGCTGCCGAAAGACCTGGGCTGGCAGATGGGGCAGTTGTAAGCAGAAGACCCAGAATCAGGCTTGCTCGCAGATGTTGAGGCTAAACTCAATAACATTGCCTAGTCACAGTGACCTTGAATGTAACAGAAGCCTAGTAAGGACACCATAGAGAAGCCATGTGGCTGTCAAATGGGGGTCTGAGGGCTTGGAACACAGAACGGGCTGGAGAGAGCCAGCAGAGAGTGAGTTTAGTTATTTCTGAGCATCACTTCTTCCTTCAGGAACCTCCCTGACAAGAACCACATGGATACTAAGTAATAAAGGGGTGAGAGAAGAGGACAGATCCACACGAGCATTAGGGAACAATGTGAGGCATGCCCAAAGAAGAAAATGGGTCTCTGGTTGTCCGATTCCTTACCCCAACCTCTTATTTATTTATTTGTTTATTGTCTTTTTGAGACAGGGTTTCACTCTGTAGCTCAGGCTGGCCTTGAACTCATAGTGATTCTCCTGCACCAGCCTCCCCAGCCTCTGAGTGCTGGGATTACAGGCATGCACCACCATGCCTGTCTCCCCCAACCTCTTACTACATATTCTTTACTCTTTCCACATCATCTGTCAGTAGATATGGTTATAGTAACTAATCCCTAAGATCTTGTTCCTCCTCCTCCTCCATGCTTTAAAAAAAATTAGATCCTAACTGGGCCATTTACTTGCTATAAATGGTCCCTGAGCAAGTTTCTTTGCTCGTCTCAAATCCAATATGGGGCTTAATAAAATCTGCTTTTGTTGGGTGTGATGGTGCGTGCTTGAAGCTGAGGCGGGAGGACTGTCATGAGTTCAAGGCCATTTTAGTCTGCAGGGTGAGACCTTGTCTCAAAAAAAAGAAAATTCATTTTGTTCTAATGACTAAATGAAATAAGAGAATAAGAGAACAATGCAATTTACTGTGCTTGGCTCACTATGCCCAGTTAAAAATAAAGCTTGGTTTCATTTGTTCCTTATGTATTCCTCCTCTATACTTTCCTATTTGTCTCTTTCCCCATCCTTCTGTGTTTTACCTGTACCATCTCATCCCTTTCTCTACCCACATTTTTTCTGTCTTCCTAATGATGTCAATACTAAGTATGGTGTAGTGCTCAGTTGGGACTTTTGAGCAAAGGTGAATATGAAGGGGCCAGCTGGTAGGAGGTTTCCCATGGACCAGGTAAACAGAAGGACTCAGATGCAAAATTCCACGAGCAGTTGCCCTCATTCTCCCTCATCTCCCTGCCTCTTTTCAGAAAAAGCAAGGTCGAATTACGTTTGATACCATGGACTTCACTGCAGACAAGGTAGGCATAGCTCTAACCTTTTTTATGGATTTTCTCTTTGCTGCATTATCTGGAAGAGGCATTGGACTGGGCATCAGGAGAGTTAGTTTTCATCCAAGCTGTACCACCAGTCCAGTGTGTCCTCCCTGAGCAAACCACTCAAGTTTTCTCATCTATAAAGTAGCTTATGACGGTGATACTGTTCATCCCTGACATTCTAAGGCTATGAGCATCCCTGAACCAATTGTCACTATAGCTGAGCAGAACCAGTTGGATAGAGATCCTGGGCTTGGACCTGTGGAAAAACAACAGAAAGCGAAGTGAGGACTTGAGAAGATTAGACAGAG
The DNA here is from genome assembly GCF_034190915.1 of Cavia porcellus. NCBI lineage: Eukaryota > Metazoa > Chordata > Mammalia > Rodentia > Caviidae > Cavia > Cavia porcellus. The sequence continues at coordinate 25,425,165 of NW_026947488.1, read as the reverse complement.
GAGAAAGAAGGCTGGTAGTAGGAAAAGCCATGGCCAGTATGTGAATTCTGGTTCTACCCTAAACTATCCAAATGAGGTTCGGCACACCTATCCCCTACCTGGGTATGAGATACCATTCAAAAGTTTTTCCATTCTAGCCAGTCTTGGTGGTGCATGCTTGTAATCACAGCATTTTGGAGATTGAGGCAGGAGGATCACCATGAGTCTGAGGCCAGTGTGGGCTACACCATGGGCTCAACGCCAGCCTGAACTACGTAGTGAGACCCTATCTCAATTAGCAGAAAGTTTCTGTTCTGATGAGGTAATGTCATGTCCATGTGAGGCTCTGGGATGTACAATTAGTTCTCTGAATTTCAAATGTAATTGTAATCTTTCTCACTTTATCTACCAAATCCTAAATATGAAATTACAATTTAAAATCCAATGTTAAATTTAATATTGTTAAATAAAATAAATCTCCCCTATTTATAGGGAGATCTGAAGTTCTCACTAATACAGACCTGACTTGACCCTGGTCTGGAGTAAACATGTTGGTTTTTCTCTTAGGGAAAAGGGAAAGAACAGAACTTTAAAGCTGGTTGTAGGCCCACCGGTGCCCATCTCTTGCCCCTGCTCTTACTCCCTTGGGGCCCAGTCTATGGCTTCTGTTGTCAGCATCTCCTGGCTTCAGATTTCTCATATCCCGTCATGCATGAGGCTTAATTATATAAGTCATCCAAATTCTGAATTTCTTCAGTTTTTCAGCCAGGGTCTGACACTGGGTGTTGTTGAAGATTACCTATATTTTACATGAGGTAACAGGGCCTTATCTGGGAACCACAGAATCCTAAGGCTGAGAGCAGTTCTCTGCATATCAGCCGAGGGAGAGAACAGGGCACAGAGGAAAAATTCACTGTTATAGACAGCCTGTAGGTGGAGGTTCAGTGAATCATATCTGCCTAGCATCAGCACAAAGAAGGTGGTGGTAACATAGACAAGGGCAAAAGTTTACCTTATTAGAGTATGATTGTATAGAGTGAATGTGGCAAGGTTCCATGAGCCCTGGGGTCAGGAGCCTTGGCACATGGAAGATCTATTTGTAATCCTGCCTGTTTCTTTAATTCTCAAGTGAGTAATGATTCTTGGACTAAGTGTGGATGCAATGAAATGGGCATGTAAGATGCCTGGCACACGGAGTTCTCAGTTCATGCCCATCATTGTTATAGTGGAGAACAGGAAAATATATAAGCAGTAGCTCATGGGGGATACTGCTGGATCTTGTGTTTCACTCTGATCTCCTCTCCCTAGGGTCACTTCCCTCCAGAGGCCATTCAGATCTTGCAGAAGCAGCCTTCCTGGAGGGAGGAACATGAGATCCAAATGCTGTGCAACATCCTGCAGGCTCTGGATAGCTTCCGAAACTATACGGTGCCTCTGCAGATGCTCCTGGCTAAGGTCATGCGCTTTGAACGGTCAGTGTAAGGCACAGCCATTGGACCCTGGGCTCGCCTGGACAGAGAGAGCCCAGCTTTGAAGATGTACTGTATCAGTCCATCCCACCCTGCTGCAGGGAATCAGCCATGATGCTGTCAGTTCACCTGGGTACTAAATTTTGCAGGAGTAGCAATTTATCTTTCACTCATGGAGAATCTTCCTATAATTAAAGAGACACTGAAGCTAGGAAGGTCCTGGTAGAACTCTGAAAGAATCTGGTCCAATTTCTTCTCACCTCTCTCTCTCTCTCTCTCTCTTTCTCTCTCTCTCTCTCTCTCTCTCTCTCTCTCTCTCTCTCTCTGTGTGTGTGTGTGTGTGTCTTGCTCTGTGTCTCCCTCTTTCTGTTTTTCTTTCTGAAGCAGTGTCTTGTTATGTAGCTTAGACTGACCTTGAAGTCACCGTAGCACAGACTGCCCTTGAACTCATGATGATCTTCCTGTGTCTGCCTCCTGAGTGCTAGGGTTATACATGTGTACCACCATAGCTGACAAATTCTCTCATTTTTCGAATGAATAAACTAAGGTCAGTAGGCATTGACCTAGTTGCCAGTGCCTTAGTCCATTTTTGGTTGCTAGTAACATAATAACACAGACTGGGTAAGTTATAAAGAAAGGCTGCTTATTTTAGTCATGCTATAGACCAAAGTCGAGAGGCCACATCTAATGTTAATAAACTTTGTATTGGTAGAGTCCCAAGGCATCCTATGATAGGAGACAGGAAGAGCATATTTATACCTTCTGATCTTTCTTCTATTTTTTTAAAGGTTTTATTGCCCACTTACCAGTGTTGGTTCATAGAAAAAAAAATTTAAGATACCAAACTGTCCAGCAGATAGTGTTGACCTTTTTGATTCAATGTGGTGACGTTATTATGGCCTTCATGCAGAATAAATGTGTGACATCTTGTGACCACCATACAGAGTAAATACGTGGCAGTTCATATGCAAGCTCTTATATTTCTAGCTTGGTCCCCCTCCAGTGTCTTTATCATGAGTTTTTGTCCAAATTCATTGAGAAATGGGATAATTTTGCTTTTGTTTCTTGGCAAGAATTGCTTAATTCTGAAAGTCTTGTGAGAAGACATGCTCAGGATGTGAGGCAAGTACAGACACCATGATAGCTAACAAAAACAGAAGACTTCTCTTATAAGGCCACGGTAGTCCATCATGGGGACCCCACCCTAATGACTTTGTCTAATTTTTGGGGATATGTGTTTGAGATTGAACTTAGGGTGTTGCTCACACTAAGCACAGTGCTGTGACACTGAATACATCACATCCCCAACTTTAATCTTAATTATTTCCCAAAGATCCTACCTATAAACATCACAATAAGCTTCAATTTCTACCATCTTAACACCTCATGAGAGGATTAATAATATAAGTTTTGGAGGAGGACAATCCATATTTAAACCATAGCACCCTGATAGTAAATAGCAGAATCAACACTCAAATCCAGGCCCTGAAATCCAGAATAGATCACAAGTGATTGTAAAATACATAGGTAGGTACTAGAACAGAGTCTGTGAACTTGAATGAGAGAAGAATTTAATTTCATATTCATTAACCTCTAAATGAAGTTTATCATTTGCTTCTATTATGAATGCAGGCAACAGGCTACTATAATATTAGCTAAACTTGTATCTTTTTCACCAAAAGAAAATACAGATATTTTCAATTCATGTTCAAGTTGTTACAGGTTTTATGAAAAATAATTTATGTTAATCACATCTTCAAAATAGGATATTTACTGATCTTCTGCTAGATCTTGTTATTCAGTGCTTTAGTAAAATGCACATACATTGTTAATTCCCAAATTAGGGTTTTTAAAAACACTTGTTAGGTGTCATCCTTCTGGATTTTAATTTTATACTGTGAAGCTTCCACTAGACTGTCAAGTGGTCTATGGCTCAAGAAGTGCCATATAAATACTTTGTGCTAGAGATGTCTAAGAGATCGTGTAGAAATACTGCCATTGCTGGGACATCTCAATGGCTTCATAGGAACACCCTAAGAGGACATTTAGATTAGCTCTGTTCGGGAAATTCAGGATTTAAGATCAAGAGAAGTTTGTACCCTGATATCCTTCATGGTGACTGTAGTCTACCCTGTAAACATACCTTCCATAGGGTAGGACCCTACAGAACTGGAACAGGGCTTTTTATGACCAGTGCAGGATCCTTTAGGGAAAGCTGGCTTGGTCAGAAGTTATAAAAGAGGTTGTTTTTTGTTTGTTTTGTTTTTGTTGTTTTGGAGACAGGTCTAGGCTGGCCTGAAACTCACTATGTAGTTCAGGCTGGCCTTGAACCCAAAGCAGTCCTCCTCCTGCCTCAGCCTCCCAAGTGCTGGGATTTGCCAAGTAGAGGTGTAAACCATGACACTCCAACCAGAAAGAACTATTTATTTCATTCTAGTCCAGGGAAAACGAGTGGATTATCACTGTCTGTAAAGATTCCAAAACAGGCAGAGTGGTGTCAAAAGAAAAAGACTTATGGAGCTAGAAGCTCAGGAATTTGGTGCCACATCTGCCCCAGTATGACCTTAGGCAAGCCCTTTAACATTTACAAACATCAGTATCCTCATCGGTGAAATAATAAAAATATGGATTGTCTGGATTACATTAAGAATAATAAGACTTAGAATTGGTAACTCATGTTCATGAAAACTCCTGGGATAGTTCTTCAGCTTCAGGCTCAGTTGTATTACCAGGACCCATTGGGTGGTGGCTTCTTGCTTCTCTTCTCTTCCCTTCTCTTCTCTTGTCTTCTTTTCTTCCCCCCCTACTCCTCTGTTACTTTCTGTCACAAGATACGGTCTTGCTAAGAGCTAAATTGCCCAGGTTGGACTCAAGCTTGTGACCCTCCTCCCCACCCTCCTGAATAGCTGGAACTACAGCCAGGCACCTCCACAGCTGGCTTCTCCCTGTCTCTTGACACTTTGCTCATATAAATCTTCTCAGCCAGCCTCTCCCCTCATAGTGGTGAGACGGCTGCCATGGTCACAGCTCCTTGGCTTCCATCTTTCCATTTGTACTCTAATGAGAAAAAAAGATACCTCTTTCTAGTCATTCAAGTCAGAGACTCAGGGTTTTTCCTGAGCTTGACTGGCCTTTCCTCGAGTCATCAGTAAAGTCTGAATTTAAATCCTAGTTTTCTCTAGGCCTGGATGCCTTTCTTTTAAGAATGCCCAGTGTTGGGTAGTGAGCTGCTAGGGGATCATGAAACTATCTATCTCTTTTCCAGGCATGTTCATCTTTTTTAATAGATAAAGGAAACCAAGGATCAGAGGGCTTGTGAGATACTCAGTGTCATATAGCCAAGGGAAGAACAAGGATTTGGAGCCCAGTCAGATTGTAATGCAGGTGTTTGTAATCATCTAGCTGCTCTGCTAATCCATCCGTTGCTTTCAGTGTCTCTTCCCTCATTTATTCAACTGCTGTTCCCTGAGCATTTACCATGTGCCTGAGCCCAGATAGCACTAAACCAGACCAACAAAGGCTCTCCTTTCTAAAGGCTTCAGTCTAACAGAGGCAGGTAGCTGAACAGGTGTTAGTGAAGTTATCCGGCTTTATGGGAAGGGACTGTGCTGTTCTGAAGTGTCTTCTCATCTGAGTCTGTGCTTTCAGAGCTCAAGGAAAAGGGAACTCTTCACAGCATGAGCAGGCCTCCCTGTTGCTGGTACATCAACTATCTATGGTCTTTCCCCAGGTTTGGACGCAGGCGTGTAATTGTCAGGAAGGGGCAGAGGGGCAGCAGTTTTTACTTCATCTACTTAGGGACGGTTGCAATGACAGAAGACGAAGATGGAAGCAGTGCCTTCCTAGACCCCCACCCAACACTGCTGCAGAAGGGCAGCTGTTTCGGGGTAAGTTCAGAGGAGGGGCCTGACTTCTAGGGGTGGAGCTGGGGTGAACAGGAATCCTGCTCAAACTTCTTAGCCAGGCCTGGTTGAGCCCCAGTGCCTTTATCTGTCAAATCCTGAATGAGTTGGACCAGGAAATGTTCAAAGCCAACCTCTTCACCTGATGTTTAAGGAATATGTTACCTGTGTAACCCTCGAGACACAGTGACTCTACAGTACGGCCTCTCCAGCTTCCTCTCCTCTGGCCTGTCCAGGCTATTCCCTCTTTTTCCACCAGGAGCAGATAAAGGAGGAGGCACTAGAGGAGAAGCAAGGCGGGAGCCAGGGAGCCTGCAGTCTGGAGGGAGATGTTTCAAGAGGGAGAAGAAGCAAAGACATGTGCAGGGATGTGAGCAGAAAGCCAGAGGTTGCCTCACACTTGACCCTGTTCCTGTCCACCCAACAGGAGCAGGGCCTTCAGAGTGCATCAGTAAGGTGGGCCACCGTGGTCTGTATGGAAGAGACGGAGTTCCTGGTTGTTGACCAGGAGGACTTCCTTGCTAACAAGCTGAATGAGGAAATCCAAAAGGAGAATCAATATCGATTTGAATTGTTCAGGTAACTCCACTTCATTCAACATCTTTCTCCCTTTTTTTACTCATTAGTGCTTGGCTTTTTCTGAGGCTTGGGAACAGCACCAGCCTGAGTGCCTTTGTCACTGCCTGGAATGTTCTGAAAAAGCAACCTGCCACCCAACTTTTCTGTCTAGCCAAACTCGTACTGTCCCTTCAGGTCTCACCTCAATTGACTTCCTTGTGGGGTAAAAAGAAGACCAACTGATAAGACTGAACACTTGCTGGCCAGGCAGAGTGATAAACACTTGTCACACCTAATCTCACAATCCATGAAAATAAGAATATTTTCCTCACTTTATAGGTGAGAGATGCAAGGCTTAGGATTCAGAAGTCCTTAGGCCTCACCATCATGCTACTGTATTAACCAAAGTGTCCTCACCCCAGGATGAAAAGGGTATCCCATCTATGCCTCCCATATCCTGATTTTGTAGGGGGGGACTACTGAGAATCGAACTCAGGACCTTGTACTTGCCAGACAGGCATTGTGCCACTGAGCTGTATCCTGCCCTCTGCCTTTTTTTTTTTTTTTTTTTTTTTTTGGTCTTTTTGAGACGGGTTTTGCTCTGCAGTTCAGATTGGCCTTGAACTCACTTTGTGTTACAGAGTGGCCTCAAACTCATAGTGACCCTCCTGTCTCAACCTCCTGAGTGCTGAGACTACAGACATGTGCCGCTACACTCAGCAGTCCTGTGTTTTTACTCCTCCCAAAATAAAACTCCATCTACACTGTAATTTTTTTTTTTTTTTTTTTTTTTTTTTTTTGGTACTGGGGACCAAACTCATGACCTAGTACTTGCCAGGCAGACACTTACGCCGCTGAGCTAAGCCCCCACCTATAATTCTTGATTGCATAATAATTTTCTTTATACTGTTGTTTGTATTCCCTGTTAGACAGTAAGCAATGTATGGCAGGGACGGATTTGTCATTTCACTATTGTATTTCTCATGTTGTTATTGTGCCAGGCACATGCAGATGTTCAACAAATAAATGTTGAATAAATCAGTAATGGCATAAACAGTTTCAGTCATATGTTGGCCTGAAAGTAAGGACCTTAGTTATGGGAACTATATGTAACAAAGAAAAAAAAACCCAGCAACAACAAAATCTGGAATTCATATATAGCAGAAGATTTTTTTGTTTTGATTGCTTTTATGAAAGGCCAAATAAGGATATATAAATAAAATCTCATTTAGCTATTCTTTAGGAATTTGCCTTTATGTAAAAGAATAAAAAGTCAGTGAAACATCTGCAGTAGTTCTAAAAATACTGGTTGCAGCTATAGAGAAGTGTGATGGAGAAGGGGGGTTGGATCCTGTGACTGGGACCAAGAAGGGCAGAGACAAAATGGATGGGTCCTGGAAAAGGAAGGATTTAGTTTTGAAGGGAGGAGCTATTCCATATTTTCAGACTGTGAAAAAGTAAGTCTAACCTGTTATCTCTGCTCCTAGGCTTGTTAAAAGGAAAATTCCATAGACCAATTACATTTATTGGTTTTATTTGAGCAAAATAAAGCAAATTTGATAATAAGGCAATTCTCAGAACCAAACCAGGTTCTGAGAACTCCAACCAATAATGTGATCAGACATCATTTATAGGAAAACAGAAATGAGGCATAGAAAACAACATAGTTGGCTACAATCTAGTCAGTCATCCAGTCAACTGGTTACAGTTTAACTAGTTAACTGATTAAACAGTTAACTGGCTATGCAGGCCTTCTGTACCCACTTAGTTCTGTTACTAGGATTAGACACTGTTGGTTTGCTCTCTGAGCCCAACACAGTTACCCACCCCAAATTCATGGCTTCCTGCAAATTCTGTTTAACAGGTTTATCAGCAGAGTAAGATTGAACAGGTTGCTTAATTTCTCTGAACTTTACCCTATTGCTGGGTAAGAGGACATGATAACACTTCTTTCCCAAACTAGAAAAGGTAGGAGGTGAGGCCCGAGTTAACTTGAATTTAGCCCTAAATTAACCTTGGGTCCACCTGTGCTAATTCAGCCTGAGTCAGTTGAGTTCCGAGCACATAACCTGTTGACGCTGAGAGAATCTAAGATAATTGTCAGCATCCCCATTGGCCACATGTGAGGGAAAACAAGCCTGTGATTGGTGGTGGTGGAGTTCAGTGGAAAGAAGGGTCACTGTGGTATACCTCTGATCATAGGAACAGCAAGGCAAAAAGAGAGAATGTCGATGTCCCCTGACTCCCTAGGCCCAAAGCCAGTAGGACAGAGGGAGGTGGGTGGGATGGACTGCCCGAGCAGGACCAGGACTTCTGGGCCACGAAATAGAGTGACCAGTGAAGTGAAGTAGGAGCTATCCTAGCCATGTTCCTGAGAATAAGTCTAGCTTAGTGAACCACAGAGCGTACGGTGGATGTCCTGTCACCTGCTCAGACTCAGCAGGTTCACTTGAGATTTGGGCAACTCGAAGAAGAGACACAGAATTGTGAACTAAATTAGACATCTTTATTCAAATGCTCAGCTAGGTTTCATCTGGTTAGGCATTCTTGTCATCCCAGCTACTGTACATTTGCAGCAGTCCTTGGCCACTGTCTCCCTTTCTTGAAGCCATCCTCAGCTGCTTAGCCTACATTTACATCAAAATACACAAAGGTGGCTATGTGCCTGTAACAGCCTTGGTTATATGAGTTATTTACATTGGCCAGCAGTGTCTATAGAAGTTATTTACTTTAGGATATTGAGAGAGATGCCTGCCGTGGGATCCTGTTGACAGAACCCACTGTCTCCTAGACCCCCTTCAACCCACAGCCTGATCCAAAGTAGTGAGTTCAAGGCCAGCCTGTGTTACATAGCAAGAGCCTGTCTCAAACAAACACCGAAAAGAGTAGGAGAGCATGTTCCCTTTTGGTGCTAAGGTCTAGGCACCTTGTGTCATGCAGGGTGATGAATTCTAACAAGATTTTCCCTGCAGGAACATGGATCTGTTTCAGTCATGGTCTGATGAGAGACTCCAGCTGCTGGTAACCCTAGGCAAGATAGAGAAATTCTCATATGGGCAGCTGATCACAAAAGACTTGGTAGAGTCATCATGTGTCATATTTATCTGCAAGGTGAGAAGTTCAATGCTAACAGTGGTGGGGTGACACTGGGAAGAACATGCCTAACCTAATGTCTTGTGGCAAACTGTTTCACAACACATCCAGTTCACTTCATATTCTGGCCACTTTCATCCTAGCTGTCAAAGGTAGATGTTAAAAAAAAAATGGTAAAGAGGCTGGGGATTTAGCTCAGTGGCATAAGCATCTGTCTTGCAAGTGTGTGGTCCTGAGTTCGATCCCTGGTACCGATTTAAAAAAACAAACAAACAAAGGTAGATGTTACATTTTGACCTTCCTGCCTCAGAGAGTTGCTGTGAACTTTGAGATATACAGTATTTCCCTCACTAATGGGGTACGCATTCCAAGACTTCCTGTGGATGTCTCAAATCTTAGGCAGTACCTAACTCTCTTATGTTATTTTTTCCTATACATACCTGTCGATGATAATGTTCACTTTATAAACTAAGCATCATAAGAGATTAATAATAACCAATCACAAAATAGGACATTATAGGATCATAAAAGTTATGCAAATGTGGTCTCTCTCAAAATTTATCTTGTACTGTACTTACCCTTGTGATGATATAAGATAATAGTTAAAGAAAGAAGCCTCTCTTTGATGTATTTGAATTGCCAGCATCAGTACTGTAACTCTTGGTGCCGTTATTGCTTGAACACAAATGCTGTGATACTGAAACGGGAGATAAACGGGATCTCAAAGCCACCCAGACACGGAGTAGGAGTAAAGGGTGTCTTTATATTTTGGTGTGCCGTGGGGGACTAGTGTCCACCCAAGAGTCCCAAATAGGGTCTTTGCTTTCACTTTTATATAGTTCTTATTTTATAGGGCAACCTTGTATTGGCAAACTAGTGTCAGGTGTGGTTATAGAAGCACAGGTGAATGATTGGGAGGGAGAGTGGAGAATTCTGGCAGAACTCTTCAAATCTGTTACGCTCCCACTAACATTGTATTATAGCTGTATCTGTACATGGCTGAGGTCATAACCATCAATTTTTTTCAGCGAGCTTAACTGTATAATTAACCCATAGTTGCCCAATTTTACCTCTCTCAATATTATGTCAATCTGATAATGGAGGCAGCTACGAAGTGACTTGACAAAGGTATGATTTCACATCCCAGTAGGACAGAGAGGATGGTAGGAGATTTAATCATGCTATTCAGATAGTACATAATTGGCAAGACATAGTGGTGCACACCTTTAATACCACCTCTCAGCAGGCTGACAGGCTGGAGCATTACCATGAGTTGGAGGCCAACCTGGGTTTTATAGTGAGTTCAAGCCAATTTGAACTACATAGTGAGATCCTGTCTCAAAACAAAACAAAACAAAATGAAACAAAACATCTGGGCATGGTGGTGCATGCCTGTAGCCCCAGCAATTGGGAGGCTGAGGCAGGAGGATCACTGTGAGTTTGAGAGTGACCTGGGCTCTGTAGTGGGTTCAAGCCCAATCTGAACTGCATAGCAAGACTCTGTCTCAAAACAAAAACAAAACCAAAATGAAAAAATACACAATTTAAAATTTATTAATTGCATAGTTCTGGAATTTTCCATTTACTATTTTGGACCACCATAGATCTCAGATAAGATCCTTGGGAAAACTTCCTGTGACTTATCTCATTCCAACCTCAAAATATTCTCCTTTTACAGAGGAGAAGCTGAGGCACCGGAAGATTGAGTCACTATTGAAAATCCTATAGTTGATGAGGGGCAGAGGCAAGGATGAACTCAGGCCCATTTGACTCCAGAGCTCTTCCTGGGAGCTGGGATTTAAGTTGACCTTTCTGTCAGTGCCTTACATGTGTTAAAAGTTTTTGCCAAGTTCGTGACACATTGGTACAAGATCTGGAAGGATACGAAGATGGAAAAGACTCCCTCTCTGTATACTTCCTCCACTAAATTCTGAGCACAGACAAAGCTGTCAATGCCAGGTACCAAGTGGTAGGTGGAAATTACAAGTTCTCCAGAAGATGGAGGCCTTAAAGATTGTGTGGAGAGGAGGTGGTGGGAGGATGAACCTTGATGTATTGAAACCTGAAGAAGGGGCAAATTGATTGTGTTCTGGAGCTGGCTTGTACTTCCCCACAAGAATTGATTGTTAGATTTTCAGGAATCTTGTGGGTTGGTAAATACAATAATATTAAAGCCAAATGGTATAAGCCTACAGTTAAGTTATATTATAAAGACGCTTACAAAATACTAGGAGCTCATCATTTTCTAATGTTATTGAATTGAATTTATTATTATCTATGTCTTTGAGATTGTATTTTTAATAACTACATGTTAGAAATGCTATATAAATGTGTTTATCTCTTCCCAACTCCACATTTAGTGACCTCACATTGATGGTTTGAAATTAACCATGGCAGGAGTATTTACATAGTGAAAATCAGCAAATACCCTGTTAGGTCTTGGTTTACGGCTTTGCTGGTGGTCTTAGAAAGTAACGAGCGGGGCATGGTGGTACATGCCTGTAATCCAGCAGTCAAGAGGCTGAGGCAGGAGGATTGCCATGAGTGTGAGGCCAGCCTGGGCTGTATTGTAAGATCAAGGCCAGTATGAACTGTATAACAAGCCTATCTCAAAAAAAAAAAAAAAAAAAAGATAGACTGGGTCTGCAGCTTTATATTGCAAAGACAGAATTTTAGGAAATATCCTTGTAGATTTAGGAACTATATTTGATGCATTGTAGAATTTAATAATCGGGGGTTGGAAATACAGCTCAGTGGCATGGTGCCTACCCAGCAAGTGCAAGGTTCTGAGTTTGATTTCTAGTACCACCCCAAAAAAGAACCTATAATTGATGAACAATTGAAATTCTGACATACATATAATTTCAGTATAGTGAATATAATTCATGTGAAGGTGAGAAATAAACAGTAGATCACAAATAGGATTTAATAACATTAAATTTATTGAGAAAAGAGTGGATTGGGGAAGCAGGAGTGGTGCCATTCACCTGTGATCTCAGTACTTGGGAAGTTGAGGTAAAAGAATTGCGGTTTGAGGTCAGTCTGTACTACATCTTAGTGAGACCCTGTCGCAAACTCTATACCCCCTACTTTTTCTTTTTCACATTTTTGTTTTGAATTCTAAAAAAGAGATTGGTAATGATTCAATCTCTCTCATTCTAGAATCTGCACGGGAGTAAGTGCCACACAGGTCACTGTCATACAGGGCTGATTGGACCTCATTCTGAGAAAAGTAATAGAAGTCAACAAAGTATCAGCTAGCTGGTAGAGGGCTTTGGGCCAGCAGATGAGTTTAGTTTGTCTATTATATTGTTTCACTAAAATCTGATTGATTGATTAATTGATTTTTGAAACAGGGTCTCATTATGTAGTTCACACTGGCCTGGACTCACTGTGTAGCCCAGGCTGGCCTTGAACTCACCATGATCTCCTGGCTCAGCCTCCTGAGTGCTGGGATTACAGGCATGCATCATCACACCCAGCTGATTTAATTGCGAATGCGAAGATTTTCCATGAAAAGTCTGATTTCTAGCTTTGAGAATTCAGAACAGGAAACAAGCTATATTCTACTGTGGCCCTCTGCCTGGAATTGAAAGCCCCTGCCTATTCTAAAAGGATTACTCTTTTTTTTCTTACTTTTATTTTCCCTTGAATTTTTTTTCCTCTGCAAAACCCAGCAGTTCCAAATACTGTAATTTGCTCATGCTGCCACTAGAGGACAAAATCAGCAGCTGGTGGCTAGCTGTTCTTTGGACCTGGTAAAGTTGGAAAACAAGATTTCCTGCTGGTATTGCAAACATCGTGCCCATATGTCCATCATGTTCCTTCTGAGCTGTTTATCACTTGAGGATAGATAGTAAAGCAGTCCTCTCCACAGATACAGATGCAATTACAGACCCATGAGAGACTTTTTCAAGAGGAAATTTGGCATTTTGGTCTCTTAACACCCGCAGTTCCTGGGTGATGAATGTTTGTTAAGTGAACATTGAATATTCCAAGCATATAACAAGGGCTTATTCAGTGTTTGTTCTTTTCTTCCCCTTCCTTGCCAACAGTTATCTGTCTTGAACCTTAAGCCTTTACAATGCATGTCTTAGAGTTTATACTAAAAAAGGGGTAAAATTTTGTTTTGTTTTGTTTGGGACATCGTCTCACTGTGTAGCCCAGGTTGGCCTTGAATTCCAGGTGATCCTGCTGCCTCCGTCACCTGAGTGCTGGGCTTACAGGCACGTGTCACCACACTCAGCAAAAAGGGGTTAAAGCTTAGAAAGGTAGGAAATAAAAAGGAGAAGTGACATATCTTTTTTACCTGTCAGATGAGCCATCTTTAAAAGTATGAAAACCAGTGTCGGCAAAGATGAAACTGTCCTTTCTGCAGGACAGTTTGGCAATGGGGGTCAGAATGTAAAACATGCATATATTAGGAATTATTCCCAAGAAGGTAACCAAATGTGGGCATTGTGTTAGGATAAACTCTGGTAAGCTGTACTTACACAGTTCTTCAGTCTCAGTGGAGTAACTAATCACACCACTTGCCCGTAGCCGGAAGACAGGATCACAGGCCACTTGAAACTATCTGGACTCACACTTCCATGATCATTAACAGGAAGGATAGGAGGAAGGACTGTTGAGAATGAAGGACTGGATTTTAAAGATTCTACCCAGAGCATCACATTTGCTAAGGAAATTGACCAAAGCAAATAAGGCCATGCCCAGTTCAAAGTATGAAAAGGAAAATCCCACCATGTACTTGGGAGGAAAACTTGAGTATTTGTGAACTACCTTAATGACTGATATAGGAGTTAAGAGGTCTGTGTAAAGTGTGCTGCTTCCTGCTGTAGGTGAGAGAAGCCCAACTGCAACTGGCTTAATAAGTAGTGATTAATTTTTCTCATGTGATAGTCCAGAACTAAGTATTCCAGTTGTTCTGGGAAGTCAGCAAGAACCCAGGCCCCTTGTCATCTGTAGCTATGACTTTCATCTTAATATTTACAATATGACTGTTTCACTGCTGGCTGTCACATCTGAGTTTCAGGCAGAAGAATCAGGAACATCAGGAACAGGAGTTCTATCCTGCAGTCTTCATCATCAGCCAGAACTGTCACTGTCACCCCCACTGCACATGAGTGGGAGAGTGCTGATTTGTTATATTTTGTCTATTTTCTTCCTTCCTTCCTTCCTTCCTTCCTTCCTTCCTTCCTTCCTCCCTTCTGGTCTTTTTGAGACAGGGTTCCACTATACAGTTCAGGTTGGCCTTGAACTTACTTCCTAGCCTAGGCTGGCCTCGAACCTGAACTTGCAGTAATCTTCCTGCCTCATCCTGAGTACTGAGATTACAGACATGCATCGTCTAGCTTGTTTGTTTTCTTAAATTGGGGACTTTTGTCCTGAACAAAATTGGGGTAATATAAAATACTAACGGAAATCACCAAATATGAATCTTGAAGAAATGTTTTCTTGAGGTATAATATATACTCAGGAAAGTTTCAAATCTATACTTGATAAATTTTGTGTACATACATCTGTGTAATCACTCAAATCAAGAATATTTCTAGCACTCCAGAAGAATGCCCTTGTCAGACAAAATTCCCTACAAAGGTAACCGCTTTCACATCACTATGATACTCACTGTTTGACTTCTTTTGCTCAACCGAATATTTGTTATTTTTAATTTTATAAAGTTTAGTGTATTTATTTATTTTTAAGATTACGAGTCTTCAGGACAAGTAGTTTAGAAATAAGGATTTTATTTTTTTATTTTCAAATCTATTTTATTTTAAATGCAAAAATAAAACAAAATTTTAAAACATAATAATTAAGGAGTAACAATGGTATATACATTGCTTATTTTATATGTATAGTATAACATATTTAAAATGATAATATATAACAATGAAAATATGTTCTTGATATATTTATTGAGTTTCAAAAAAGGTCACAAAATCTGTTTTACATACCAGAGCCCATTTATGAAAATATATATAAATATCTTGTATGTTCATAGAGAAAAATTTGAGGTAATATTTCTTTATATACTACTATTATTTCTGACCATTCAGATTAATATAGTTTTAACTTTGTGTTCTTCTGTTTTGCTTTAGAATAATTTTAAATTTGGAGAAAAAGTTGCCAGAACAGTATAAACAATGCTTGAATTACCTTAAGTGAAATTCACCAGTTTACATTTTGCCATATTAGCTTTTGTATTTTCCCTGCCAGAATCATTGTAAAATCATTATACTCACTTTATTGCTGTATACTTTTTTTTTTTTGGTACCAAGAATCGAACTCATGACCTTGTGCTTGCCAGGCAAGCACCATGCCACTGGGATATACCCTCAGCCCCCTCCCTACTTTTTAAAACAAGATTTCACTATGTAGTCCTGGCTGGCCTTGAACTCTTTATGTAGCCAAGTCTGGCCTCAAGATCGTCTTGCCTCAGCCTCTTGAGTACAGGGATTATAGGCACATGCCACTGTACTGGGCTATTAGTGATTTTAAGATCAGAAATCAACCACAGACTAATTATGAAAATCAGGGAATTATAATACTGATAGAATACAGAACTCACAGTAGTAATCTATTTTACCAACTATCCCAATGATGTCCTTATGGTGAATTTTTTTTCTAGTGCCAGCATTATATATAATATCTCAGTTTATAAACACTTCTGTTCACAAATGGTTCTGTTTTCAAACAAAAGTGTTCTACAAAATTTTGCTTCCATTCACAAACTCTACATTGGTGACAGATATAGCTAAAATCATCTTCCTTGTAAAAACACAAACACAGCCATATTCCCAAAAGTTATAAAACAAATTAAGTTTGTGAACTAAGATACCACTGTATTGAGGATTTTTTTGGTTTGGGCTTTTTGAGACGATCTTGCTATGTAGTTCAGGCTGGCTTTTGAACTCACTATGTAACCCAGGCCTTGAACTCCTCACAATCCTCCTGCCTCAGCCTCCTGAGTGCTGGAATCATAGGCATGTACCACTTCTCCCGACTATTTGTATCTTTTTAATGATGAGTAGATGGCAGTTTTGTTAAGGAGAAGGAAAAAGGAGCTCAAAACAACTTGCATTAGCAAATCGAGTCCACTGCAACACAGAGTTTACTTTCAAAGCCTGGTTTGCCTGAAGAATCATGGTTTAACCCTTTATTTATATTTCTTGCCATGTTCAGGGCAGCTGTGAAGTCCTGCGACTGATAGACCTTGGAACTTCCCCTTACTATTACAAGTGGATCTGGCAGCACCTGGAGCTGATAGATGACAAACCTCTGAGTGCTCACCTCAATGGTAAGCCAGATGGGCGCCTTAGCTGGCCTGCAGCACTGCAGGGGGCTCCTGGGTCCTGTCCCGGTTCTGCCTCCTAGCTGTAGAGCTTCAGGGCCAGATGGGATGTCTGGCTCGATCCTCTACTAGCTGCAAAAACTGGTCCACAGGCCCTGGCTCCTCACAAACTTCTTCCCTTCCACTCTGCAGGTTCTTCCACGTGGCCACTTACTCCTTGCCTCACACATCCCTGTCCACTCACCCATTTATGCCCAACTCTCTCCTGTTTTCTAGATCTTAGAGTGACTCCTTTCCTCAAAGAGTGATCCCTGACTTCTCACGCTGGCTCAGCATCTCCCATCACTTGTTCTCTGTATCCCATTTAAGTACCCTGTACTTCTCTGCTGTGCAATTTAACTCTACTGAAATCATATTGGATATGAAATGGCTATTAATTATGTCTGTGTTGGTAGAATTTAAGTCCCATAATGGTTTAAGAATGAGGGCCTAGAACTACCTGACTTCTGGCAGGTGTTCAGAATTGAATCACAGAATCAGTGGGTAAACATATTAGCTGCTGTGTATGGTTATAGATTGCTTGGAGCTAAATAGAGCTCCCACTTAGTAACTAGGGAGCTTTCATGAATACTTAGGCTTTCTCAGCCTGGTTTCTTCATTGTGGTTAAGAGGATAAACTCAGGAGCTACATTACTTGAGTTTGAATATCAGTTCCTTTTCTAAGTAGGTCTTTTTTTTTTTTTTTTACTGCGAATCCACTAGAGAAAAAGCCACATCTTATAAACTTTAATATGTTGTGTTTTCATTGTCATGCAGTTGATACTTTTCAACTTCCCTTTGCATTTCTATGATCCATTGGCTATACTCAAACATATTATTTGGTATCTAAACATTTGAGGACTGTCCAGCTACCTTTCTGTCATGGATTTCTGTGATAACGTACTTCATGTAGTTAAATATATTGAAATTTGTTTTGTGACCCAGCATATAATCTTTCTTGCTAGATGCTGTATTTGCATTAGAAAAGAATATGCTGGGGTATAGCATGCTATGAATGTTAAAAAGGTTAAGTTGGTAGATTGTGCTAGTTAAACCATTTACATCCTTTCTGATTTTTTATTTATTGCTCTATCAATTATTAATAGAGTGGGTTGTGGTGGTACACACCTGTAATCCCAGCACTCAGGAGGCTGAGGCAGGAGGATCTACAAGAGTTTGAGGCCACCCTGCACTACAAAGTGAGACCCTGTCTCAAAAAACAAAACAAAACAAAAAAAAACAAAAAGATTGTTAATACAGAGGGTTGCTAAAAATATCTAACCACAACTGTAGATACAAGGGGTGATCAAAAATATGATGAATATTTAAAAATTGTTACAGCAAAAGACATTACCATTAATTCCCCTCAAAATATCCCCCCTCACTTCAAACAATTTATCCCATTATTCTTTTTTTTTCCCTCTTGTGACTTCTGACTCTTCCCCAAAGTTAAAATGACCAAAAGGTAAATATTTTGAATCAATTCAGTACATCAAGGCAGCCATAATAGTGCAACTAAAGACACTCAAGAAAGAGGGTCTCTAAAACTGCTTCAGACTGCTGAGCATGGTGGCGCACACCTGTCATCCCAGCACTTGGGAGGCTGAGGCAGGAGGATTGTTGCAAGTTTGAGAGCAGCCTGGGCAACAAAGTGAGTGTGTGGCCAGCCTGAACTGCATAGTGAGACCCCGTCTCAAAAAAGCAGAAAAAAATGAAAACAAACACACAAAAAAACAACTGCTTCAGACTTCAGAAAGTGGTGGTAATAATGGGATAAGTATGTTTGAAGAAATGAATATTTAATGGCAATGTGTCTTTTACTATAACAATTTTTTTAAAAACACTGTATTTTTCTATCATACCGTGTATATTTTTCCTTCCTTTTTTTTTTTTTTTTTTTTTAAAGACAGGGTCTCACTATGTAGTTTGGGTTGGCTTTAAAGTCACTGTGTAACCCAGGATGCCCTTGAACTCACAACAATCCTCCTGCCTCGGGCGCCTGAGTGCTAAGATTACAAGCCTTCACTACCACCCTCAGCCCTTCCTTGGAATTCTATCAACGTTTTATTTTGTTCTGTTTTTTGGTACTAAGGATTGAAGCCAGAGGGCTCTGTAACATTAAGCTATGTCTCTAGCCCTTTTAATTTTTATTTTAGGTCACTTTAGATTGCTCAAGCTGGGCTCAGTCTTGCAGTCCTCCTGCCTCCGTCACCCAGAGTGCTGGGAATATAGGTATTTACCACTACACTGGCTTCGAAGCTGTTTTATTAGGGAATACACAGATGTTTAGGATTGAACTCTTCATCCTGACTGGGGATTTCACTTAGCAGTTTAAGCTCCTGCACACACACACACACACACACACACACACACACACACACACACACACGATGAGCCAAGGTTGTGAGTTTGATCCCCAGTAACCGCCCCCCCCAAAAAAAGAAAGACGGCCTGAGAGTATCCCTTGAACTCACCATATAGCTCAGGTTCACCTTGAACTTACGGTGATTCTCCTGCCTCAGCCGTCCAAGTGCTGGGATTACAAGTATGTGCCACCATACCTGTTTTCTGATATTAATTTAATTACTCATTTTGATTTAATTTATATTCATTTTGATTAGGAATATGTTTTTCTATCCTATTATGTTTGTTCCATTTGTGTGTTTATGTTTAAAATGGGCTTCACGGGGCTGGGGATTTAGCTCAACAGCATAAGCGCCTGCCTTACAAGCAGGCAGTCGTGAGTTCGATCCCTGGTACCAATAAAAAGGAAAAAGACAAAAAAAAAATTTAAAAAAATAAAAAAATAAAAAAAATAAAATGGGCTTCATGCAATATCATTGGTTTCAAGGGTTCTGGTCTCCTTCCAAAGGTGGTTTCTAGGTTCTTGTCTTTTTTTTTCTTTTTATATATATCAGGAATTGAACTCAGGATCTTGTGCTTGTACTTATGCGGCTGAGCCATATCCCCAATCTGGTTCTTTTTATCTTGAATAAGAATTGGATAAAAGTACAAAATGTAGCAAGGTTTGATGTTTATTAAAGATAGGAAAAGAAACACACTCCACAGAAATGAGTTTGGGCCAAATAAAAGTAGTAAAAAAAAGTGCACTTAACAGCATGAAAATGGACTACTGCAGAAGAGAGAGTGCAGGAGCGCTGAGCTCCCTGGTGGCTGTTCTTTAGTGTCTCCCATTCCTCAGTCTGACCTCAGGTCCAGGCTGTTTTGTTAAATACTTGCTGAGTTCTCATGAGAAAGACTGAAGAAACACTCTCTGATTAGCTTCATGTATAGGGCTTCCAGAACTGTCCTACACTTGTGTCCTGGAACTTGTAATTACAGATCACTCCCCACTTCCCCAGCCATAAGCTCCTGCCTTAAAGCTAGGCATAGTGGTGCATGTTGGTAATCCTTGCACTCCAGAGCCTGAGGTTGGAGAATCACCATGAGTTCCAGGATATCCTGGGTTACATAGTGAATTCAAGGCCAGCCTGGAGTCCATAGAGACACCTTGTCTCAAAAAAAAAAAAAAAAAAAAAAAAGTAAAATGGGCTTTAGCTAGGAGTGGTGGCACATTCCTGTAATCCCAGAATTCTGGAAGGTTTAGGCAGGAGAATCAAAAGTGAGCCCTGCTTGGGCAATTTAGCAAGGACTTTTCTCAGAATAACAAAAATTAAAAAGAACTGGGGATGTTGCTTAGTTCAAAGGCCCCAGATTTAACCCCCAGGGTCTTATGAATACTAGACAAGCATATTACCATTAAGCTACATCCCCAGTCCTTTCTCTAATTTTTAAATTTTGAGATAAAGTTATGTTATGTAGGTGTTATGGTTTGATAACTAGTGGTCAATTTAACGCCAGCTGGATTACATCAGCATGCATTGAGAGAAGATGCTCCACCTGAGGAGGGTTGCCAGGATAAATAGGTGGAGAAGAAGAGAGGTGTGGAGAGGGATTGAGGCGTTATGGAGGCATTGTTGGTTCTCCTACGAGTTGCTGTCTGAGCTGTTGGTTCTCCTGGAGAAGCTTTGGTCTTCACATCGAGCATTGCTTCCTGGCTCCGGAGGGGAAGACATGTGCTGCTTGGTCTCCAGGATGAACTCGTCACGCTGCTTCCTGGCACGTACCCAACTGTGCTTGTCGTCGGAGGAGCTCGGGGCGTCCATGTTGCTGAGGACAGCTATGGTTCCATTCAGGACAGCCCCGCTCTTTGTTGTGAGTGTGACTTCTCGGCTCCAGTGTAGAACTCTCATCCCACTAGCACAGCTCCTTCATCCTGCTGGCATAGACTTTCTGGCTTCCACCGCTGACCCTTGGGTCTTCCTGGCACGAATCCGTAAAAGAAACTGGCGTGAGTCCTTTTGGGCCCTGGACTTCCAGTTGGGCTCGTGGAGGCATTGTCCTGAGCTCTAGGTTTTTATCTGGACTCATGTGGGACATTGCCGTGGGGTTTAGGCTCTTGACTTATATAATCTATGTCGTTGGTGTAGCGGATAGATTTCCTGCATTCTTCTGTATTAACTTCCGGTGACCATTATAAAAATATTATAAACTCCATGTCCTGATCTGAATTGTTCTCTGTGTACAACCCCAGACTACAACAGTAGGTAAGGCTGGCTTTGAACTCACTATGTGGTCTGGCCGACTTTGAACTTGTGATCCTCCCACCTTAGCTTCCTGAGTACCTGGGACTACAGGTAACTACACCTGCATCTGGTTAAAGTGGGTTTTTAAAATTTTTTTCTATTTCCTCTTTTGTTTTGGTAAGACAGGGTTTGTTGTATAGTTCAGGCCAGTCTTGAATTCAGTTTTCCAGCCTTAGCTGCTCAAGTGCTGAGATTGCAGGTATGCACCACAATGTCTAGCCAAAATGCTTTCTTACAAATGGGGGATGGTGGTGCAGGCCTATTTTCCTAGCACTCTGGGCAACTGAGGCAGGAGAAATCCAAATATGAGTCTAGTGTGAGAAATTTAGCCACCTAGTGAGACACTGTTTCAAAACTTAAAAAGTTACATACCTAGTGGGGGAAGAGGCAGAACACATCTCTGAGGGGGGCCCTGGGTTCCTCAAGTACCAAAAAAGGTTGGGGAGAGGTCAATATGTTTTTGGATCTTGCTTTATTTTTACTTTTTAAATCCATTTGGACAGTTTCTGCCTTTGTATTGAGATGTCTAGACCATTTATATTTAACATTATTATTGATTGTGGTTGGGTTTTAGTCTACCATTTTGCTATTTATTTTTTATTGTTCCACAATCTTCCTTTTACTTTTTCCTCTGCCTTATGATTATTTTGTATGATTGTATTTTATCTTATTTCTTAGCTTATTTGCTGTTTCTTTGTTGTGTTATTTTGATGATTGTTTTATGTTTTTTTGTATATTTAACTTAGCACAGTCTACCTACAAGTGATATCCTACTGCTTCGCATATGGAATCAGAACCTTTCACAGTATATTTCCATTTCTTTCCTGTAAGATATGGTGTCATGGTCAGACATCCTACTTTCATATGTTAAAAACCTTAAAGTATGTAGTTATTACTTTTCTTTTAAACAATCATTTAAAAATATTTTTAAGTAATAAGAAAATTTTTCTTAAAATTAAAAAAAAGTTTGGGGGGGGGGTCTTTTTGAGACAGGGTTTCACTGTGCTGGCTTTGAATTCACTACATTGCCCAGGCTGGCCTCAAACTCACCATGATATTCTTGCCTCAACTTCCTGAGTGCTGGAATTACAGGTGTGCACCACTATGCCCCACAGAAAAGTCTTTTTTATTAACCTCTACATGGTTATCATTTTTAAAATGATCTTTATTTCTTTGTGTGGATCCAGATTTTCATGAAGTGCTATTTTCTTCTTCCTGAAGTACTTTCTTTAATATTTCATATGTTCACACTTCTTGGAGAATTCTTTCTTTTTTTTTTTTTTTTTTTTCTTTTTCCTTTTTGAGACAGGGTCTCATTTTGCAATCCAGGTAAGCCTTGAACTGACTAGGTAGCCCCAGTTGGTCGTGAACTCTGTGGCAGTCATCCTGTCTCAGCTCCCTGAAATGTTAGGATCATAGGCCTGTGCCACCACACCTGGCCTTATTTTCATTTTTAAAACAATTTTTTGCTAAGTTAAGTGTAGAATTCTAGCTTAACAGATTTTTTTCTTTCAATATTTCAAAGATGTTGCATTAATCTGTGTTTCCCAGTTTGCACTGTTATTAACAAAAAGTCTAAACCATTCTCTTTCTCTTTCTTTTCTTTTCTGTTTTATTCTGTTCTTTCTATGGTACTGGAAACTGAAGCTAGGCCTTTACACTGAGCTGTATCAACAGCCATTTTTTATTTTTTATTTTGAGACAGCCTCTTGCTGAATTATTAAACTGGTCAGGTTAGGTTCAAATTTATGGTCCTTCTGCCTCAGCCTGCAGGCATGCACCATCATAACATTCTTGTTTTTCATAAGCTCTTTGAATAACTTTGAAAATAAGATACAAAAATTACAACAGATATAATGGAAGGAGAAGAAACTGCTCAAAGGGAAATCATATTGTTCGATCAATTTTGCATGTCTGTATCTGGTGACTTGAGCAACTATTTTGAAAATTACAATATGCTATGTAACAACCATTGTTAAATTCCTATCATCGTGTTTTGAAATCCTGTATCACTATTGTTTTTTGTTGTTGCTGTTGTAGTGGTAGTTTGGCTTTTGTTGTTTTTTTGATTGTTTGCTTGATGGCTCTTTGTTTTTTCTATGCTTTTTTTCTATTTAAAATAATAAAAAATAAAAGAAACATGACTAAAACTATACCAAGCCATAACAAACTCAAATTACTTAAAATTATGATAAAAAGAAACAATTTAGACCAGTCAGAGTAAAAAGCCACAATTTGTTAAGAAGATATACAAAGTTATGTGAGTCTGATTTATTTCACTTAAGAGTATGGTCTCTAGTTGCATCCATTTACCTGTAAAAGCCTCGAGTTTATTCTTCTTTATAACTGAGTAGCACTCCATTGTATAAAAATACTGCATCTTTTTTATCCATTACTTGGTTAATGGACATTTGGGTTGTTTCCAAGATCTGGCTACTATAAATTGTGTGGTGCCATATGCCTGTAATCCCAGAACTCCGGAGGCTAAAATAGGAGGATCATTGTGAGTTCAAGACCAACCTGGATTCAGAGTGAGCTCAAGGCCAGCCTGAACTGCACAGTGAGATCCTGTCTCAAGAAAGACCAAAAACAAAACAAAACAAAACAAAAAACAAAAACCCTGAAAAGCAAAACAAATTGTGCAGTTACAAAATATGGGTGCATCCTGCCTTGCAAGTAGGCAGTCGTGAGTTCGATCCCTGGTACCAATCAAAAGGAAAAAGACAAAAAAAGAAAAGAAAAAAAAATATGGGTGCATATATTTTGCTGAGATATGATGCTTTCAGTTCTTCTGTGAAAATACACAGAAGAGGTATAGCTGGTTTGAATAGAATCTCTAATTCTAGTTTTTTGAGGAATCTCAACACAGATTTCTACAGTGCTGTTACCGTCTACACTCCCACCAACAATGTAAAAGTTTCCTTTTTCCCCACCGCCCCTCCAGCATTTGTTATTTGTTGATTTCTTGGTGTTAGCCATTCTTTCTGGAGTGAAGTAGAACTTCAGTATTGTTTTCATTAACATTTCTTGAATGACCAGTGATGACGAACATTTTTTCATATATTTATTTGTCATTTGTATTTCCTCATCTGAGAATTGTGTATTCATCTCAGATGCCTATTTTTGGATTGAATCTTTGAATTTGGTGAGGGTCCAAGTTTTTTCAGTTTTTCATATGTTCCAAAAAGAATTCCTTTGTCAGAGTTGGCAAAAATCTCTTCCCAACCCATGAGTTTCTTTTCACTCTGTTGGTGATTTCATTGAGTGTGCAAAACTTTTTTAATAAAATAAAATTGGGCTGGGGATTTAGCTCAATGGCATAAGCACCTGCCTGGCAAGTGTGAGATCATGAGTTTGTTTTCCAGTACCAAAATAAAATAAAATAAGATCCTATTTTTAATTCTGGAAGTATTTCCTGTGCAATTTGGTTTTTGTTCATGAGCTCTCTGCCTACCCCTATGTCTTTGAGATTTCTACCTGTTTGTCCTCCAGTAGATTTAGTGTTTCTGTCTTAATATTTAGATATTTGATCCGTTTTGACTTTAGTGCATGGTGATAGGCATGGGTCTAATGTAAGTCTTTGGTATGTAGAAAATCAGTCTTTCCAGCACCACTTATTGAATTTGTTTGGCCCTTTGTCAAAGATAAGTGGCTGAGTGTGTTTGTGGTTGTGTCTATGTCTTTTATTCTGTTCCACTGATCCCCAGGTCTGTTTATTTGCCAGTACCATTCTGATTTTATTTATTTATTTATTTATTTGTGTGTGTGTGTGTGTGTGTGTGTGTGTGTGTGTGTGTGTGTGTGTGTGATGGGAGCTGAAAGATCAGTGTCTCAGAATGAGCAAAGACCCATATACTCCAAAACAGCCACTATTTATTGTATGTGTACAATGCAATGGAATATATATAATATATGGTATATATATAGCAGAAGATTCAGAGGTCAGTAACTCATCAGGCAGTGGATAATTTTGTGATGTCTCAAGAGGGCAGGGATGATTTTATGCTAAGAAAGATGTTGCTCTGGAGTCGTCTTTTTCATCTTAATAGTCTTAGTTTAGTTTTAGAGGGTAGAAGAGGCTGGCCTATCCCAAGAATTAATGGGAAGTCTCAAATGAATGATACTATAATCTAAGCCTCCATTTATCCTTCAGGGAAGTTTGCAAAATTAACCCTTGCGAATTTATGATCTCCAGTATATCCCCCTTTTTGTTTTTGTAATAGCAGCAGTTAGGATTTCTTACAGACATTATTGTAATTTATTCTTAGTTGTCAATTACTGAGATAGTTGGAAACTGCCTAGAGATTGGAGCCTCTTCCTTTATCTAACTTATTATGACATATCTGCTTATACTTTCCTGCCAAATGTTCAAGACCAAGTTAAACTGAGACCTGCAAGAGTTAAAATTAACTTCTTGCTAACTATCACGCTCAGTTAAGTCCCTTCAGGATTTGCCTTGGAACCATAGAGAGTGCCTCTCAGTTCTTGACAGTGTTGGCCATCAGGATGTCATGGCCATTGCTTTACCAAGTTGGTTTTTGTGAAAGCTTGGGAGATTTTTCTTCTCCTAGTGACTCTCTTTAGAAATATTACATATTGTAGATCACACATTTTTGTGGTCCTATAATCTTGAGTAGAAGACCAAGGACTCTCAGAATTATAGGATGTCACTACAGAAGTTCTCTTGTATCCTGGGTCCTCATTGACCTTAGAGGGCTGGAGCCAAAATATTGGCTGCCCTCTTAGCCCATCTATCTTTCTAGTTTTTGGTCCCTAAACCTCAGTTATTCAACATCCAGAAGAACAGATTGATAGCATTACAGTGTAATAAGTCAATAAGCTTAACATTACTACCTTCTCTGAATATCAAGCACCTTAGAACATAAAATACAACCATTATTTTTATCAATCATGGATGCTATAATATTTAAATCTGTATAGAATGTTAACAGTTACATATTTCAAACAGAAAATTAGAAATCAAAACTATACATAATATTATAGTGTAACAATTATGATATTTTATTTTTGTTTTGTTTTGTTTTATACCAGGGATTGAACTCATGACCTTGCACTTGCCAGGCAGGCGCTTGTGCCACTGAGCTAAATCCCTGGCCAATTATGACATTTTGTAGCAACCTGAATTTCCATTTTGATATAAAATACGCCTTTTGGTCAGTCATTCCTATCTAATAAATAAAAAGCTTTTACTTAACTTGTAGACCTTTGGGGAGATGTACATCACATAAGTTTTTGTTAAAGGCAGAGGTCTGAATCTGAAAGAAAGTCTATCCACTGTAAACAATTCCTGTTTTATATTTTGGAAGACCATAAATCTGAAGGCATGAATACATTTAATTCAACACAGGAACAACAGTCAATTGTCACAACCATATGAAGACCTTGATTTCTTAATTTAGTCTGTAACAAGAGCATCTTTTATGAAAAACCTTACGTGTTACTTTTAGAAAATTTAACTTTTTGATGATAACCAGTGTAAACATTACAATAACATTTTTTTTGTCTTTTTCCTTTTTATCGGTACCAGGGATCGAACTCACGACTGCCTGCTTGCAAGGCAGACGCTTATGCCGCTGAGCTAAATCCCCATCCCCTTACAATAACATTTTAACATTTATTAGGGTGTTTCTCAAAAAGCTATGGAGATTATTAGGATCTCCTATTAATTAACAAGGACTGAAAAGTGACTTTATCTAGGCAGCTGGTCTTTATTAACCAAAAGGATATCCTGTCCAATAGTCTCTCCATACCCCAAAGGATTTTTAATTATCTTTTTTTCTTGTCCAAACTCAAATTACATTTATTCAAATACAGTCATACAGCTTCAAGAATATCATTGTATCCCTCCGAATTGTTTATCTTAATAAAGCTTTGGTGACTTATGAAAACCCAGTCACAACATTTAACATAGTATTTCTGAACAATGAGAGACTCTCAAGTCATGATACATAAATAACAGTATACATTAAATTTATATAACCATTTATAGCATCATTTTGACCAGCTGGCAACTCAGGTGGAAGCATGCCTTTAGATCTATAACCCATGTTAGATTTTGAACAAATGATTCAAAAATGCAAAAGAAAAAGAAGAAAAATTGTTGAGTTCAAATAAAAAAAGCTGCTTATGGATATGACAAACAAAGAAACATACATAGATGATCTGTACAGATTAGACAGACATAGAAACACATATACAGCTTAACAGACAAATTCCTTACGAAATTAGAGTATACTCAAAATATATTTGGTCAGTTTGAATTACAATGACTCTATTACAGGTTTTACATTTGTAAGCATAAATAAATTAGAATCTTTTTGTAAGTTAATTAACAGAGATCTCTTTTAATAAGAATCAGAAAGAATAACTTTTTACACCTTCCACTTGCCCTTTGGACATCCCCAACTTCCTTGCCTTTGTTGCCCAGGATTGCCTTTACTATTCTAGGTCTCTTCTGATTCCAGATGAATTTTAATGCTGTTTTTTTCTAGATCTGTGAGGTATGTGTTGTAGTCAGAGGTTGTGCAGAGAACAATGAGAATCAGGACCTGGGGTTTATAATATTATTTTTATAATGGTCACCGGGAGTTAACACAAGAAAACGCAGGAAATCTATCCACAACACCAAAAACATAGATTATTTAGTCAGGGCCTAAATCCCACAGCAATGTCTCACATGGGTCCAGATGAAAACCCAGAGCTCATGACAATGCTTCCCACAAGTCCAACTGGAGGTTCAGAGCCCACAAGAAAGACTCACACCAGGAATCCATGCCAGGAAGGCCCAAAGGTCAGCAGTGGAAGCCAGAAAGTCCATGCCAGCGGGGTGAAGGAGCTGTGCTGGTAGGACGAGGGTTTTATGCTGGAGCAGTGAAGTCACACTCACAACAAAGACCAGGGCTGCCCTGAAAGGCACCACAGCCATCCTTAGCAACACGGAGGTCCTGAGCTCCTCTGCTGACAATCACAGTTGGGTACATGCCTGGAAGCCAGTGGACGAGTTCATCTTGGAGACCAAGTGGCACACGTCTTCCCCTCCGGAGCCAGGGAGCAATGCTCGATGTGAGGAGCTTCTCCAGGAGAACCAACAGCTCAGACAGCAACTCATAGGAGAACCCACAATGTCTCAGTGCCTCAACACAACAATGCATTAACACCTTCCTTCTCCTTTTCCACCTCTTTATTTATGCTGGCAACTTTCCTCAGGTGGAGCATCTATGCTCAGTGCTATGCTGATGTAGTCTAGCTGGCATTAAGTTGACCACCAGTTCTTAATCCGTAACAGTATGCTAATAGTATTTTGATTAGTATTGCATTAAATCTGAATAGCAGTTTTGGGAGTATGGCTACTGTTTTTAAATGGTAGGAAAAGAAAAAGGCTCTGCAAAACAAGTTTGAGCCAAGTAAAAGTAGGAAAAGAAGATGGACCACCATGGAGAGGGAACATGGTGATCTATTTGGTTTCTTTGTTTGGGGTTCATTTAATTTCTTGGATCTTTGGATTTATAATTTAAAAGTCAGATCGAGAGTTTGTTGGCTATTATTTTTCAATTCTTTTTCATTATCTTCCTCTCTTCTGCTTTGGACTGCTTGAAGGTTTTCCACAGTGATACTGTTTATTTTTACTCTTCTATGATTTTGGGTAGTTTCTATTGTGCTTTCAAGTCTACTACTTTCTCTAGCATTTTTAAATCTATTAATACAGACTGACTTCCGGGAGAACATTGCGAACAGATAGCAGCAGCTACAAAGGCTTTCTGAAAGACCCAGCTTAGAATCCAGGAATGGTGCGGAGAAAGGAATCATAAGCAAGTGGAGATATGCCCTGCTGACCCAAGAATGAACTGGGCTGAGAGAAACCAACTGGGGATGCAACCCTGGTGCTATAACAGGAACAGAAAAGCCTCAGTGTGAAAGCTGGAGCCTGCGCTATTGGAAGCCATGATTTGGGTTTCCTGCCACTGCCGCTGCGTCTGCATCAGCCCGGCAGGGAGAGAGACGCAGGAAAGTTCTGAGAACGGGAATCAGTGAACGGAGTTGAAAGCAGAACGGGC
Source organism: Cavia porcellus (assembly GCF_034190915.1). Taxonomy (NCBI): domain Eukaryota; kingdom Metazoa; phylum Chordata; class Mammalia; order Rodentia; family Caviidae; genus Cavia; species Cavia porcellus. The sequence continues at coordinate 25,396,110 of NW_026947488.1, read as the reverse complement.
GGGGAGCTGTGCATTGACCTGCGGTGAGTGAGAGAAACTGGGACTCTTCCACAGTCTAGGAGACTCCAACAGAGGACATTCTGGGACCAGGCAGACTTGCGGGAACAGGGCGCTGCAGTGACTTCAGTCATGTATCCCCCTCTCAAGCAGGAGTGGTGAGCAGTGCCTAGCTTATGTGACGCTGCTGGCTGAGACCCAGTAGGCTAGCACAGCCCAGGTCCCAGCGCCTGAAGGTAGATTGACAAGGAGGGGCGGGCCCCGCATAGGCTGCCTGGTCTGCAACTTCCTGGTGTGCTGCAGTGGGTGGGAACACCCAGCCTACGCAATTCAATCAGACTGTGTTGACAGAGAAGGAAGCTGGGCCTCCAATATACACTTGCATATATAAGGAACAAAGAATATGGGAAGAGGCAGCAACAAGAAAGGCTCCTCGGCCCCCAATCCTGAGAAAGAGGCAATAGCAAACACAGCACCAATAGATATAAAGCGCTATCTCCAGAGCATCATAGACAAGTTCAGGAATGAAGTTATTAATGACCTGAAGCTAGACATAAGCAGAATAGTTAGAGAAATGCTAAGCACCACCCAAGAAAAAACAGATGGTGGAATGGAAGAACAGAAAAAAAGAGGAGAATTGTTTGATGGAGAAAATAGAGAAAGCATAGAATACGTGAAGCAGGTTCAAAGAGATTACCAGGAAACTAAAAACTCTATCGAAAACTGGTATAACAGCTTGAAAGAAACTAAGGACAGACTATCTGAACTGGAGGGCAGATTTGTAATATGGGAGCATGAAACAAAAAACTTCTTAAAAATAACAAATAAACAAACAGCAATAATACAAAGACTAGAAGATGATAAGAGGATCTATAACTTAAGAATTAAGAACATAAAAGAAGAAGTAGGGACACAAACTAATGAACTACAAAAGCTACTCACAGAAATAATCCAGGAGAATTTTCCTAATTTAGCAAAAGGTAAAGACACTCAGTTGTATGAAGCATACAGGACCCCAGCCACCTACAACCCAAACAGAGCAACACCCAGGCCTATAGTAATTAAAATTCCAGAAATCCAATACAAGAATAGAATATTAAAAGCCATCAGAGACAAGAAACAGATCACTTACAAGGGAACACCCATCAGAATTACAGCAGATTACTCGGCACAAACCATCAAATGACGAAGAGCATGGGGGGAAATAATTCAAGCTTTGAAAGATAATAATCTCCAGCCAAGATTGATATATCCTGCACAGCTATCCCTGGAAATTGATGGAAAAACAAGGTGCTTCCAGGATAAAGAGGAACTAGGGGAATATGCAACCACCAATTCAACTCTACAGAGAATACTGCAGGATATTCTAAAAAAGAAAAATACAAAGAATCCAGAAATAGTGGCAGAGAGGCCACAATGAATGGAGCAGAAAATAAAATGAAGAAGACAAACTGACAACTAATGACAGAAAAAGAGCTCAACAGAAATGAGGCAGAGAAGACTGGATGATAGGAACAGCTATTTTGGAGAAAATGACATCTTAATAGATAATACTGATTTAGTATCATCTTGTTTTGAAGTCTCATCAAGCTTTTGTTCTGTCTCCATTGGTCTAAACAGGTTGTATCTTATTGGATTTTATTATATATGACAGTATAAGCAAAAACTTTTATAGACAAGGAGATTATACAGAAACCATTGTTCATTTTCTGTTAGTTGATTCTAAATACCCTGTAATACTGTCTTTCTCTTAAATGGTTTTACATTGTTTTGATATATTTGATGCTACAGTATACGAAGTTATACTCAAAGATTTCAAGGAAAGAGACACTATGGTAACTACTTTTATGTCGGAATTATCTTGTGGTGAAACACTATTCTGCTTAAATGGTTATGTTTTGATTGCGCTGTTTTGCTGTTATGCCCTCTTTTATGTCAATCTCCATTTTAATATTTACTTTTTTATTTTTATCCTTTTAATTAAGGGAAAAATAAATAAAAAATAGCAGGATATATTATAGTAACCCACTTTGACTTTCCATTATCTTGATTTAAAGTCCTGTATTGCTCTCACCATCTTGTTTTGACTGATGTCCCTCTATTCTGTTTTGCTTGATAGTACCAGGTTCGAAAGTTCAGGCAACAGCTGTGAAGATAGTGGGATTCATTATGACGCCCATTCTGGTTGACTATTATCTACTTTTGAAGACCTGTAATGTCTCCAATGTTTTGGTTTTGTTGGTTTTGTTCTTTACTGTTTTGTTCAATTTTATTATAACTGATGATATAGGCAATTCTTTTTGAGATAGCGGAGGCATTATGGTAACCATTGTTGATCACTTGTATTATGTTTTTACATTATCTATTATGTCCACCCTTTTGATTTGACTGACTCTGTTCTGTTATGTCACATTGGTTCTACTCTCTTCCAAAAAAGTAAGAAGAACTGTGGGAGCAATGAAACCCAAAATGTGTAATTGTCATTGTACAAAAGAGAGGAAAAGAAAGTGCTCTAAACAATATAACTGCATGTGTATTTAAGTGTATAAGATAGATAATGATATTGCTGAGTTTTGTTGGATCATTGAACAGAACTGTTTGCAGTCTCACTGTGGGAATGTCCACTTTGTGAGCTTTAGTTTTGTGGGTTGAACAATTATTTATAAGATGACAATATGTAATCCGTTAACTAGTGATTTCCTGTTTATTTTTTTCTGTCAATCTGTATAACTTGTACCCTTTCTCTGCTTTTTTTTCTCCTTAAATAAAATTTTAAAAAAACATTAGAGACTACCACAAAAAAAATCTATTAATACAATCTAATGTGTTTTTCATTTCAGATATTGTGGTTTTCACATCCTCAAGTTTAATTAGGGTCTTTTTAGAAAGCATAATTTCTAGGTCTCTACTTAATGCACACAGTGTTTTCTCTTTGAAATTTAGTTATAATAGCTGATACCCTGGGTACTAATTCTGTCATCTCCGTCATGTCTGGGTCAGTTTCAGTTCCTTGTTTTTTGTTTTTATGTGGTCTATTTTTTAAAAATTTTTAATGCTTGGTAGTTTTTATTAGGATGTTACAAAATGTGAGTATTTTATTATTCCTGTAAATATCCTGAATTTTGTTGTAGAATGCAGCTAATTTACTTGGAAATATTTTAATCTTTTCAAGCTGGAAAGCTTCATAGCTTCTTTGAAGGTGAAATCAGAGCAGTGTTTAATATAAGGCTAATTTTTTATCTCATTCATGAAGTAAAACCATTCTGAGTATTCCACAGTACCCATGACTTGGGAGGTTTTCTGTTCTTGTTAGTAGGAACAGGAGATCCTGTGTGAGATCTGATGATTTATCCCTCTCATTACTTTGGGTGACCCACCCCCCAAGCCTTGGATGGTACATTAGTAAATCACACTTATTGTCTCCCAAATTCTGTGGGTCAGAAATTTGGGGCTGGTTTTAGTTTATTTGGTTCTCCTGATTTAAGATCCTTCATTAGGTTGCAGCTGCTGTCAGGGTTGTCTCATCAAAGGCTCAAGTGAGAGGGATCCACTGTCATAGACACGTGATGACTGGCAAGCCTTAGTCCTCCGTCTCACAAGGATCTCCACCAGACTGTTTCATCACGTGGTAACTTGCTGCTTCAAGAATGAGAGAGAGCAACGAAAAGCATGCCCAGGATGGAAGATAGTCTTTTTGTAGCATAATCACAGAAGTAAATCTCATCACCCCTGCTATATTTTATTTGTTAGAAGTGAGTCCAACCTGCACTTCAGGGGAAGCTACTACATAAATGTGAACACAGGCAAGTGGGGCTGCCTTAGAGGCATTTGATCACTTGAGCCTTCAGGGGGAGCCCTTGGTAGCCTTTGGAGCTCTCTCACTTGCTGAGGCTTTGTGAATTTCAGCTGCCTTGCTCTCCCTTACTCTTTTTTTTTTTGAGACAAGGCCTCACTATGTATTCCAGAGGTTGACCCCTGGAATCCTCCTGCCTCAGCCTCCAAAGTGCTGAGATTACAGGAATATATCATCCCACCTGGCATCTCCTGTACTGTTTATTCTATCCCATCAGTTAGGGTAGATTGATGGCTACTGGGTTTTCCCTCCTGCACTACAGAAAATCTCTGGGCAGTTATCTGGGAGCAGTGGTAGACCTTACCTCTATTTTCTGTTTTCCAGGGATGATTGTCTTTCATTGCCTATTGTTCAGTGTCTTAAAAGCTATGTTTTTCATGTATTTTGTTCAGTATTTTAATAGTTTCAGGTGGAAGGGAAAAGCCAGTCCCTGTTATTCAATTTTTGGCTGGAAGCAGAAGTCTACATGGTATTATTAAGCAACTATCTTTTATTTTAATTATATGGATATACCATGAGATTTAATTACCTTTTGTAGACCACTATGGAAATCATTGTGGAGATTCCTCAAAAAACTAAGGCTAGAGGTCCCAGTTGACCCAGCTATTCTAGGTATCTTCCCAAAGGAATTAAAAACATCATACCATAATGATATATATGCACCCATGCTTATAGCACCACAATTTGTAATAGCTAGATCTTGCAAACAACCTAAATGCACATCGACTGAGGAATGAATAAAAAAGATGTGGTATTTTTATATAATGGAGTATTACTCAGTCATAAAGAAGGATAAACAGGAGACTTTTATGGGTAAATGGATGCAACTTGAGACCATACTCATAAGTGAAATAAATAAGATGCATATATGTAAACCGTATTATCTCTTTAGTGTGAGAAGCTGAAACAACATATGTATATGTATGTATATATATGTATATAAAATAATTAAGAAAAAATAATTACCTTTTGCAGACAATTTATTTTCAACTTTTCACTCTATTGTGGTGGCTTCTGGTAGGAGCTTGTGCCGCTGAGCTAAATTCCCAGCCCCTACAGTGTTTTTCTTAAGTCTCATACAGGCTACTATGGTGCTTTCACCACCATCACCAGTCTAATATATGCAAAGAATCACTAATGTATTTTCCCGTGCTTGCTTCCTTCCTTCCTTCCTTTCTTTCTTTCTTTCTTTCTTTCTTTCTTTCTTTCTTTCTTTCTTTTTTTTAAATTTTATTTAAGGAGAAAAGAAAAAAAAACAGTGAAAGGGTACAAGTTATACAGATTTACAGAAGAAAAAAAATGAACAGTAGGAAATCACTAGTTAATGGATTACATATTGCCATCTTAGAAATAATTGTTCAAGTCACAAAATTAAAGCTTGTAGAGTGGACATTCCAACAATGATACTGCAAACAGTTCTGTTCAATGATCCAATAAAACTCTGTGATACCATTTTCTATCTTATACACTTAAATATACATGCAGTTATATAGTTTAGAGCACTTTCTTTTCCTCTCTTTTGTATAATGACTATTACACATTTTGGGTTTCATTGCTCCCACGGTTCTTATTGCTTTTTTGGAAGAGAGTAAAACCAAATGTGACATAACAGAACAGAGTCGGTCAAGTCAAAAGGGTGGACATAATAGATAATATAAAAACATAATACAAGGTGATCAACAATGGTGACCATAATGCCTCCCGCTATCTCTAATAGAATTGCCTATATCATTAGTTATAATACAATTGAACAAAACAGTAAAGAACAAAACCGACAAAACCAAACCATTGGAGACATTGTAGGTCTTCAAAAGTAGATAAAAGTCAACGAGAATGGGCGTTATAATGAATCTCATTATCTTCACAGCTGATGCCTAAACTTTCGAACCTGATACTATCCAGCAAAACAGAATAGGGGAACATCAGTCAAAAACAAGATGGTGAGAGTAATACAGGGCTTCAAATCAAGATAATAGAAAGTCAAAGTGGGTTACTATATTATATCCTGCTATTCTTTCTTTCTTTCTTGGTACCGGTGATTGAACTCATACCTCGTGCTTGCCAGGCAGGCATATACCACTGAGCTAAGTCCCTGGCCTCCTGTGCTTTTTCTAACAGAACCAGATCCTATGGTGAGATTTAAGGAATTCCAGATCAAATCATATCCTGTACAAGACTTTAGCTCTTTGAAACTTCAGCATCTCCAGGAAGCCGGGAAGCAGCAAGGGATAAGCTTCAATGGATCAACCAAAACCAACCAAACCAGAACCCCAGAAACTAGTCTCCCCAGGACGCTGGGCCCAAAGATCAAGTAAGCTCAGCTCTTGGTAGATAGGAGGGGGCAAGGGATATGACTCCCATGGCAGATTTTCAGAGGTGCTCAGTGAGGGGTGGAGGCAGCAGACACAGGTCAGCCAACCCCAAAGGGATGGATGAGATGTGTATGTGAGGCAATCCGCAGCAGTCCTAGATTTGAAACCCGGGACCTGAATTCTCTGTATGTAACTTACAGGGCTACTTTAAGGTCACAACTACTTCTTTACTCAGGGCCTCAGCAAGTCATGTAAGGAAAAAAGGCAGGAAATATCTTCTCGCTGTGTTACTGGGCCCTTTTGACTCTGAGCTCCTTCAGAAAATTTTACCTAACTAAGGGGGGCAGCTATAGTACAGTAGCTTACCCCTGTCAAAACAATCTGTTCAAGCCTGGCATGGCGATCCGTGACTGTAATCCTAGCCGAGGCAGGAGAACTGCAAGTTTGAGCCTAGCCTGGACAACTCAACAAGTTAATGAAACTCTGCCTCAGAATAAAAAAGGGGCTAAGGATGTAGCTTAGTGTGAAGGCAATGAGTTCAAGCCCTCAGTACCATAAATAAATAAATATTCCTTTTTCCATATGAATTGTCAGTCAAATAGTCTTTAGCCCAAATCCTTTCCTGGGTGACCTGAACTCTTTGCTTGGACTTAAGCTCTTTGCTCAAGCAGGTTAGGTTTAGCTGCATGAGATCTTGAGCCCCTTGATAAAACTGGTTTATAAGGACTCTATCTCCTCCTTTTCTCCACTCCCCTCCCTATTATACTTCCTTATTCCCTGACAACAGGAGTTAGTTTCTCACTGTGATTCTGAGTTTTCTTACCTTCCAGGTAATATTCTCTCAGAAAGGGAATTCTCAGTGGGTAGTATATTAGGACTGAATATCCAGGGCTTTATGATATGGCTGTGTTACAGATGAGTTGTCTTTAACAGATCCAGGTATTCTCATTCAGTCCAGTGTTCCATGCTCAAAACCAAGTTTGGTGAGCTCCCCACGGAGGCAGCAGTGGGGGCCTACATGAAAATCCACAGAGTGGAGCAAGGAGAAATTGTGGTAAGTGTACAGAGAGCTTTGTTCATGATACAGTTGTGGCTCTGTTTTTTAAGATTCCTTATATTTAGGATATACATTTCAAAATATTTAGAGATGAAGTGATGAATGTTGGGGCTGCTTTAAAACAATCCAGGAGTCAGAGGAAAGGAGGGAGGGCAATAAAAAGAATTAAGATGTATGCTCCCTAAAATGAATATAAATAATGTGTACTGAAAATATGTACTAATAAAATTAAAAATAAAAATACAATAATGCTGGAGTAGTAAGGCAAGGATATTCCCCCTTACCACTTCTATTGTACTAAAAGCCTTAGTAGTGTATTAAAAGAATTGAGAAGAAATAAATAAAACTTTTTTTATAGATAACTATTATTTGTTTAGATAATTGCAAGGAATCAAAAATATTAAGTCTTCCAGAATACTGGAAGACAGTGAATCTTAATGTATACAATTTGTGAAAAAAAAGAAAAATCATCATTTGGGAGGTAAATGGATTGAAGGAAGGAATATAGAGATCTAACTATAGGGAACCCTTGACTTAGGAACTCAATTTGTTTCCAAGGGCTGGTTGTAACTCAAGTTGTTAGTTGAAGGCTCAGGCTCTTCTACTCGGCCCTCGAAGTTTCTGTCCTGTCTATAGGCAGATCTCAGTGTCCTTAGAAATGCACTGACCCAGAATTTCTTAACAAATCCCAAACAGGAAAGGAGGTTGTAACATTCCTTCCAGAACTCTTTAAGGGTTAAATCTGTATCTGAAACCATCTGGAAGCACAAATGGCCAGCATTTGGGTCCTAACTCAGGACTTTGATCATAAGTTAAAACTAATTTCAGCAATAACCCAATTTGTTCAAACATCAGGCTGGTCATAACTCAAGAGTCCACTGGTTACAAATGCATGAAATGACCTCGGTGAAGGGGCTGGGGAAGAAATGTTAATGTAATTGTGGAAGCATGTGGAGACAGACTAAATGCAAAAGAACTACACATGAATTTTGTACTCTAGTTTATAAAGTTCTTTCCCATGGTGGTATAAATTAATAATACTCATACTGCTATACATGTATAGTGAAATGAATCAATTAAGTAAATGGATACTAGACTATGGGATAGATTTCTCACCACTGGAGTGGAAATTTATAGATAGAGGGAGAGGCCAGAAGAATAAATATGATAATAGGTTACAGTTCAAAATATCAATTTGAACTTAAATTTAGTTCAGATATGCTTACAGCTAGTTTCATATGGAAATATTTATAGGTACATGTATAAATACATATATCTTTTGCTTTGTCAGATGAAAGGGCCTAAAAGAAATTACACCTCAACAGCAATAAGCTCACCTAACACCCATATCTCAGCTTTTTTTTTTTGATAGTAAAAATCTTTAATAATTAATTCCTTCACAGTTTCTAAGTATAAGTAATTATTAACTGTAGTCACCATGTACAATGAATTTCTTGAAATTATTTCACTAATATAACTGAAATTTTCTATCCCTTGACCAATGACTCCCCAAAACATGCCCCACCCCCAGGGCCAGGTAATTATTCTACTTTGTACTTATATGAGCTCAACATTTTTTAGATTCCATGTATATAAAAAACATCATGTGGTATTTGTCTTTCTGTGTCTACATTATTTCACTTAATATAATGTCCTTCAGGTTCATCTATGTTTTTGCAAATGACAGGATTTCTTTTTTTTTTTTCTTTTTAAATCTGGATGGCATTTCATTGTGTATCTTTATGAATTCATCCATTAGGGACACTTAGGCTGGTACACTGCCATCCACAGGAAATGCAGATATCTCTTCAACATGCGAGCTAGCTTCATCTTCTTTGGATATGTATCTGGAAGTGAGATTGTGAGATCCTATATAGTTCTATATTTTTTGAAGAACCTCCATGCTGTTTTCCCTGATAGCATATTAATTTACTTTCCTGCCAACAGTGTACAGTTCATTTTTTCCCATTTGATGTTTATGTTTTTGTTTTTGTTTTGATACTAGGAATCAAACTCAGGACTTTGTACTTACCAGGCAGGTGCTGTGCTGATGAGCTATATCGTTGGCCCTATTTTTATGTTTTGATTGCTGCCATTTTATAACACTGTGATTCAGGATCTTGTGGAGATTTTGAGTTTCCCTGATGATTAATGATGATGGGCATTTTTTCATGTGCTTATTGGATATTTGTATGTCTTCCTTTGAGAAATGTCTATTTAAGTCTTTACTCACTTTAAATCGGGTTATTTTCTTGCTACTAAGTTGAGTTCCATACTTATTTTAGATATTTTATCAGGTGTATGGTTTAAAAATATTTTCTCTCAATCTGTACATTGTTTCTACTCCATTGATTGTTTTATTCACCATCCATAAGCTTTTTAGCTTGATGCAATCTTATTTATTTTTGATTTGTTGTGTATCATATCTAATTCATTACCTGGATCAATCCAAAAAAAAGACAGATCTTTACTTCTAACAACATTTCCCAACGAAAGGAGCAAGGGCTCCTTGGAGAAATGGTTATTTCTAGAACTGGAACCAGAAATATGCAAGATGAGCTTAGAGCATTTAGTAGTACTTAAAAATAAGTCTGGGGGAGGAACATGCCATTGATGGGGGCATATCAAAAGGACACAGGGGCCAGCTGAAAAAGCTCTCAGTGGTCAAAGCGGGAGTAACTTGAGCAACAAAATTAAGCACTATTATATTATAAACCCGTAGTATGAAATAAACATCCATTAATGCATATTGATATAAATACATAAATAGTGAAGAAATAGTGAGTGAACGAAAAGAGACAAATCTCTATAGAATAAAAGCAAATAATTTATGCAGCTGCCCAGCCCTCAAGGAGGAAGAACATAACTCACTGTTCCTTATATGTGAACTGTGTGCAGTAATTTAATTCTGACAAGTTGTTATGGATTAAAAACTGGTGGTCAACTTAACGCCAGCTAAATTCAATCAGCATGGTGCTGAGCATAGATGTTCCACCTGAGGAAAGTTGCCAGCATAAATAGAGACATGGAGAAGGAGAAGCTAGGCATTGTGGGTTCTCCTACATGTTGCTGTTTGAGCCATTTGTTCTCCTGGAGGAGTTCATCATGACTAGCCCCAGTGTGAGTTCAGCCATTGTCATCAGAGGAGCTCAGGACCTTGTCGCTGAGAGTGGCTGCAGTTCACTTTGGGGGAACTCTGGTCCTTACATGAGCAGTGCTTTCTGGCTCCAGAGCGGGGATGTGTGCCATTTAATCTCCAGGACAAACTCATCATGCTGGCTTTCTGGCATGTACTTGACTGTTCTTATTGTTGGGAGGAGGTCAGGTCCTCCATGTTGCTGAGGATGGCTGTGGTGCTTTTCAGAACAGCCCTGATCTTTGGTTTGAGCATGACTTCTCAGCTCCAGCGTAGAACCCTCAACCTACAGCACAGCTTCTTCACCCCGCTGGCATATACTTTCTAGCTTCCGCCGCTGACCTTTGGGCTTCACCAGCACGGATCTGTAAAACAGACTGGCATGAGTTCTTCTTGTGGGCTCTGGACCTCTAGTTGGACTCATGGGAGGCATTGTCATGGGCTTTTATCTGGACTCATGTAGGACACTGCTTTAGTGTTATAGATAGATTTCCTGCACTTTCTTGTTTTAAACTCTAGGTGCCCATCATAAAATATTATAAATTCTGTGTCCTGATTCTAATTGTTTTATCTCATAACCCCTGACTACAACTCAAGTACAGTATGTAAAGAGGTGAAATCTGAGAAACGCTGCCCCAGCCAGGTGATCTAGGCAACATCAGTAGTAAGAATGATGGCAGTATTTCCCTCGATATGATGGGTGAAGATGACACTTTACCTCTGCAGTCATCCTCTTGATACCTCACCACCCAGGATAATCATGAGAAAAAAAGTCTAGACAAATTCTCTTTTCTTTCTTTTTCTTTTTCTTAATGTTTTCTTTTGAACACAAGGAATCCCCAAGCACCACGAGGTTTTGTGTTTTTTTAAGATTAAACTTTTTTAGAATTTCTTTTTTACATTCATGCATGGTTTTGTTTGTTTAGGATGAACTCTTTCAGAGGCTGGATCTTTTGAACATGTAGTGTCTTGGAAGGGAGGCTCTAGGACAGTACCCATAGATGCATGGTTTTGAAGTTCAAAGTGTCTGAGTGCCTTACAATAAAACATGAAACATACCTTGCTGCTTTAAAGATAACAGCAGGTAGTGTTGCCTAACTGTCCAGTCCGAGTCATGGAGACTCACACTTTCTTCAGCTAGGCAGGGCTTTGCCATGGCGCTAGTGGAGAACTGGGAGGAGCTGTTTCCATGAAGTACAGTACTGACATCACTTTCTGGCCCCCGTGCCTCTTATAATCTTGGTAAAAAGATTAGTCTGTATGAATAGTTTGAAAGTAAATTGATTTTGTTTCCCAGTTATATTTCATTTACTCTTCACATTCACCAATGGCTCTCACATCTAGGCAGTCTTAGCTCTTGATAGTCAGAACCAGATTCTCCAGGGGGAAAATGTTCATCTTCATGTCACTAAAGTTCTTAGAATTGCTTGGACAGGTCAAAGTCTTGCAAGAAAACCAATTTTTGTTAATATATGAAGGAAGTATTCTTGGAAGGAATCTTAGAACATTTTCTTTTTCAAAATTACTTTCTTTGGTTTTCATTCATTGCCTTTAATTAAGATAGGTTTATTTATGAAAAGTAGTAGCAACAACTAACCAATGGAACCAGGCCTTCCATGTGTGTCAAATTGCGTTTGGTTTATTCCTCTGATTCAATACTTGATTTATAAAAGTGTTATAAAAGTAGATTTAAATGTCTTTTCTGTGCATTTCTTCTTATAGATAAACAAAGGAATGAGTCATAGATAAAAGAATGAGTCTTGTTTAGACAAATTCTAACAGAAGGGTCTCCTATAAAATTCCTGATTAGTGAATACTACTCAAATTGTCAGGGTCGTCACACACAAGGTAAGACTGCCACAGTCACAAGGTACCTAAAGAGACATGAAAATGGCATATGATGTGTTCTGATAGGACAGTAGAATAGGAAGAGGACATTAAGTTAAGAAAGGAAATGTATAACTCATTGACCTCAGGTGGTAATGATATATAATTACTGGTTTGTTCATTATGACAAAGGTATTTAAAATAACAGAGGCAACTAGATGAGGGATGCATGAGAACTGTGTACTACTGACCATTCAAAAATTGATCAAAGCCAGGAGTTGGTAGCACATTCCTGTAATCCCAGCACTTAGGAGTCTGAGGTCAATATGGACTGCATAGTGAATTTGAGGCCAGCCTGGACTACACAGTAAGACTCTATAACAAACAAAACAAAACAAATGATCAAGTTGAGTATGGATGGAAAGAGGTTGGCCATGTGTTCATCAACACTAGTATTAGGTTCAGAGCTGACTGGCAGGATGTACAGCGTGGTGATGGCAGAGATGGAGTTGGCAGAAGGGCTTTCTAGAGTGTAGTAAAAGACCTTGGCCACCTGGGGAGCAGTGTTTTCTGAAGCCTTGTGGTGGGTTCACTGGAAGCTGGAAGCTTGCTCCATCACCATGCCCTTTCCACTGTGCCTATTACAGCTTCTCCAAATTCATTCCTGTGCTCTTCACTCTGTGTTATGGTGAGTTTGAATGCTCCTGCCCATGGCTGGTATATGAAGAAGGTCTTTGTTGTGCTGTGTGGGAACCCTAGACCCTAGCATGGTCCTTTGTCCATGCTGATGTGCATATTTTCAAGCTGTTTGGAAGTTCTTTCTTTTGTTCATAAAAATTGCCTCCTGTAACTTTAAACTAGCTCCTACCCTGTGCTCCTTCATCCCCAAAACAAAACAGAAGAAATTGGCTCCCCTTGCGTGTGATGCCTTTTAGATATTTAAAGAATGCTGTTTTAGTTTTCATTCAACATTTTTGCAGCCAGATACCATTTCAATGTTCCATCAACTTTTCTTTTATTCAGGATGAACATCCTCCATTCCTTCAGACATTCTTCATGTCACTTAGCTTCTAGCCTCCTTCAGGCCTGCTTCTCTTTAGTTCTTCACTGTTTCAGAGTACACTGCTCAGCCGAGGGTGGTGATGCATATCTGTCTTCCCAGCATTCAGGATACTGGGGCAGGAGGATCACCGTGAGTTTGAGGCCAGCTTGGGCTACATAGTGAGTTCAAGGCCATGCTAAACTACATAATGAGACCCTTTCTCAAAACATGTACACACATACACATGCACGCATGCACACATGCACACACATAAAAGAGAAACCAGACTACACTGCTCAGGACTGAACACAGCACCAAGGTGGCGAGATGGAGATGCTCAGGCATCTGGGCAGAATGGAGGAACAGAAAAGTGGGCACATGGTGACAGTGGTAGGAGGCTGGGTAAGGAACAAGAATGGTAGGATCTGACGTGGGGACCCACAATGCTGGGATGGGGAGTTTGACCTTGATTTCCTAGAATAGTGAGGTGAACATATGGCATGCCTGCCACGGCAGGCGGTCTTGTATCATTGAAAGCTCTATAAGGTTTGCCATCACTGCCCTTGAGAGACCCAGAAGGCTTTTTTAATATTTTCAATCTTTTGAATGGTACTAGGAATGGAATCCAAGACTTCTGCACTAAACTACACTAAACTACTAAACAGTGGTAAGAGGATAAAACAGAATAAAATCAATCAAAACAAACCAGTGTAAGAGATACAGGCCTCAAAACATTACAAAATCTGAGCTGGGGATTTAGCTCAGCAGCATAAGCATCTGCTTTGCAAGTGCATGGTTGTGAGTTCCATCCCCGGTACCAAAAAAAAAAAAAATTTATAAAATCTACAATAGTTACCATAATGCCTTTTGATGTCTTCAAACTAGCTGCAGATATCTCCGGGCATTGTAAACATCAAACAGAACAGAATAGAATAGAAACAATAAAAACAAGACAATGAATGTAATAAAGGACTTTTCAAAACAAGCCAGTAGTAAATCCAAATTGCTACCATATCTTGCTATCTTTAAAGCAGCTGCTCCTTTCATCAGATTTGATGTAATCAAACAAAAGGGAATAAAACCCAACCCAACAAAATAATGGAAATGATATAGGACTTTTAAAACAAGATCATAGGGAATCAATAATGGCTGCAACACTCAGAAGGAGATCCCCCTAGATGTCACACTGCCTACTACTGTCTTCTAAACCCATGATCAGGCCACTGACCCTAGACCTGCAATGTTAGTGAAACACCAAAGCACCACAGGCATCCAATTGCATTTCACCTCGATAGCTATCATCACAGCCTGTTTCTTCAGATAAGCTGATCGCTTGGGGGAAGGGGGAGCTGTGAGATGGCACTCCTTGTCTGCTAGCCGGAGCACAGGAAGGGGCTGTGGTCTGGCTGTTCCAGTTTGGTGGGCACCTGTGCATGGCACTATTTCCCAGACTGTTTGCTCACTTACATGTCCTTTCCTCTCTCTACCCTTGGTCTGCAAATGGCGCTGACTCACAGGGAGAAGCTAGGGTCTGGCTGCTCCAGTCCTTGTTTTTTTAAATTTGAGACAAGGTCTTGCTTAGTCTTTAAATTTCCCAGGCTGAGCTCCAACTTAAAATCCTCCTGCCTTAGCCTCCCACATAGCGGGCATAACAAGCATCTGCCACTGAAAAGGCTTTGGGTAGGGCTCAGCACAAGAGTTTGGCCTCTTTTTCCCCACACAGAGCCACCATGAAAAAGTCCTCTACAAATACATGTTTAAAATGTCTGCAGAGGTCTTCATGAGGTACCCTTGGTGAGAATGTTCTGCTTTCAAGGCCCTGGCTTCATTCATGGGTGAATGAGTGGACTAGCTCTGACGATATTCACCTACCAGAAGTTAGGAGATCAGTCACGTTTTCCTCACTGTTGGGATAGGAATGTGGAGCTGCGTTATCCCTGGAAAGGGCTGAGGTTGAGCCCTGGAGAAGAAATACTCCAGATTTGGAGTAGAGATGTAGGAGATCTAGCTTCTCCAGAGAACAGGCATGCTGAGGCTTCAGAGGTGTCCAAAACTGGCCAAGCAGGAGCTGTGACAGCGCAGCAGAGGAACAACAAATTTGCTTCTAATAGCTAGCTAGTGGCAAATCACTTCACCTCTGCCATGCCCAAGCATGACATGAGGTACCAGTGTGGGCAAGTAAACTGACATAACTTTCTGCACTTGAAGAGCATATAATCCAGTCGGGACAAAAAATAGATAAACCTATAAATGCATGGAAAGTTACAAAATTCTGTGGGGAATGACTAGAAAGCAAGGCGAGGAGGAAGACTTCTCCTGGGCTAGTCAAGGAAGGCTCCTCTGAGGAGGTGATGTTTAAGCTGAGCACTGAATGACACAAAAGCATAAGATACAGAATGAACTAGAAGAACGTTCCTTACAAGCCTGGAATGGTAGCACATATCTGTAATCCCAGCACTTGGAAAGCTGAGACAGAAGGATTGCCACCAGTTTAAGGCCAGCCTGGGCTACATAGTGAGAACCTGTCTTAAATAAATAAATAAATTACATAAATAAATAAATGTTTTAAAAGACCCAGCTGTGTGATGTAGGACAATTTTCTGAACCTCAGTGCCTTCTTCAGTAAAATGACTTTACCTGTTAGAGCCTCCTTTCTGGGTGGTTCTGAGGCTTGATTGAATTAATAGAGTCAAAAGCCACAAGAGGGCCCATAATTTAGTGGAAATTCAGTATGTGTTAGCTGGTGCATCAAAGCTGTCACTGTTGTAAGTGTAAGATGTATGACCATGGACAAGTGCATTTCCTTTCCTGAATCTCATTTTCCACATTGGAGTATGATAGTCCCTATGCTCTAGGTTTAAATGCATATATATTATCTCTACACAATAGGAGCTGGCTGAAGGGCAGCCACTTGTCTGCGTTCAAGGCCTGGCATCAGTCAGGTCCTGGACACCATCAGTGTGAGGTGCTTCCTGTCTCCAGAGCTTTCTCATACAGTCTTGTTTAGACCTTCAGCAGCTTCTGAAGGAGCACCCAAGAGTTTGTTGATAGTCTGGCTTCATGGTCTAGAAACCAAATGGGTTTTCAAGCTCTTCGTAAATTCTTATTTACAAAATGAGCAGAGGTAAGGTAGGGTGGAGTGCTCCAGACTCCCCTTCACAGCTCCTTTCAAATTCAGAATCTTTCTAAAGTCTGATACTTTCATTTTTTAGGTAAACAAGCTGTAGGCTAAAGCCACATAGCAAGTGAAAATTTAGATGTGTGCTCTGACACCAGGGTTATCCTCAATCCCAAATGGCCTCCATAAAAAATTCTCTTGGTTTGAGATCCCTTTTCTTCTTGAGCCCAAAATAGCTGAGCACAGGAGGCTCCTTGGCCACTTCCCTACCCTTTTTCCTGAGGTTTAATTAATGGCTGAGTGGCTGAAAGGGGCACTAGATTAGGAATTCAACCACAGGGTTCCTGCCTCAGGGTACTTCCTTAAAAAAGAATTTACATTCCCTGTAAAGTAGACAGAAATGGGGACTGGGGATTTAGCTCAGCAGCATACTGCCTTGCAAATGTACGGTCATGAGTTCGATCCCTGGTACCAGTAAAAATGAAAAAGACAAAAAAAAAAAAAAGTAGACAGAAATGCCTGTGGATCTCTGTCTTACTTTCTTATCACAGAAATATAATAATGAACACCCACAATTTAAAAGAGCAAAGATTTATCTTGGCTCACAGTTTGTAGAGGTTTCAGTCTATGGTCAGCTCTTTTCAAGGCAGAGTAGCACGGCAGGAGGGTGGCTTACATATGACAATGGGAAGAAAGGGAGGAGATGGGCCCTTCCAGGCTATACCAGGGTGACTCACCTTCAAACAGGCATCACCACTGAACCTCACATTTCACTATAAACTCATCAGTGGACTATCCCAGGGATGGACATCATACTTCCATGATGTAATCACCTGCCAAAAGCACTACCTGTATGAGGCTTTGGGGGACATGCAATTATACACCATGATAATCTCCCTGCGGGATATTATTTGCTATCAAGCCAAAGACCAGAGGATATGACATGAGCTGCAGAGAAAAAGGCAAAGAAACTGCAGAGAGAAGGTTGGGGCTTGCAGGAAAGGATGGGGTGCGATGGGGGCAGCTGGAAAGGGGGGCCTAGAGGAGTATTAGCTGGGTTTTGTTGTAAATCATGAAGAAGAGAAAGCAGTTTTACTTGGTAAAATGAATTGAGGGCTAGCCACAGTAGCATGATGCTGAACCAGGAGGATCACTTGAGCCCAGAAGTTCAAGAACAACCTGAGCAATGTAGCAAGAAAAACAAACAAAAGTAAGTTGAAATTGGACATGGGGCAAGTTCTAGAGTGACTGCAGTTCTCCGTACAAAGGCTTCTCTGCAGA
Organism: Cavia porcellus; assembly: GCF_034190915.1. Taxonomy (NCBI): domain Eukaryota; kingdom Metazoa; phylum Chordata; class Mammalia; order Rodentia; family Caviidae; genus Cavia; species Cavia porcellus. Next base: position 25,378,487 of record NW_026947488.1, on the reverse strand, counting down.
GTGCGGCGACCTTGGGCAAAGTGCTGAGGGTTTTTCTGATCCTGGGCCTCTGGGGACTGTGATGTGTAGCAAAAGGAGCCCTGGACTTCCCTGCCTCATCACATGCTCAGTGGCTTCAAGATGGTTTCATCTTCCGTTTAGGTCTCATTTCTCCCATCTAGAAAATGCGCTGCTGGAGCTGCTTGATCTCTGAGGTCTAGCTTTCTTCCTTAGGGCTTTCACCAGGCTTTCCTCCCGGAGAACCAGCGTGACACGCGGCCCTTTATACTGGTAAGCCTGGGAGCTGAGTTGATACAGATAAGGAGAGAAAAATTTCTTGAATTGATTGATGACGAGACAAGAAAAAAGTTGACAGTGATGGATGTTGAATACCCCAGGTCAGTACTGTACAAATTTTACCTGTTATTTTTGTGAAGGAAAGAAAAAAGAAAGGAGTCCATTTTATTGTTATACTTGTTTCCTACCCATGCTGAGCTTAGCTTAGTCTTTTTGACAATTTTAGCATTATGTTTCTCTTTTCTTTCTTTCTTTCTCTCTTTTTTTTTTTTTTTTTTTTTTTGACACTAGGTGTCTCACTATGCAGTGTAAACTGGCCTTGTGCTCACTTTGTATCCCAGGCTGGTCTTGAACTTTCTGCCTCAGTATCCTGAGTGCTGGGATTACAGGCGTGCATCACCCACACTCGGCAGCATTATGTTTTAAGGGCTCTAAAACTATCCCTACTGAAGCAGTGATTCACCCATAAATTCATCTTTGGAAAGCCAAAATATGGGGAAAGCTACATTCATTAAACTGTTCCTGGCAGTCCTATTCATAGTACAGAGGAACTCAATAGCCACCACCCATATATGTCAATAAAGGCATAGTACAGAGGAACTCAATAGCCACCACCCATATATGTCAATAAAGGCATAGTTTAGAAAATTGTGGTGCATTCCCTCGCTAGAACATAACTGTTTTATTAAAAGATGATAAGTTTGTAACTGGAAGGTAAAATGGATAAAATAGAGATACTTGAAAAGGACAGTACCATGACGTGCCTTCGCAGTACATGTAAATGTACTCACTTGATTTTGCCGGTGGGGGTAGGAAGCAAGTGATTCCAGTAGTAAAGAATCAGGAGATGTGGAGCCAGACAGATTTGTAGATTCTTTCAGCCATGTCCAATAAGCGTGTGAAAGAATTTAGTATGAGAGCTATGATCTTGGACACGTTATTTCCCCTTCCCTAGGCTTCAGAGTTCAGTCAGCAAAACAAGAAAAATTGACTAGATCAGTGCTTCTCGAAGTATAGATCATACTCTATAGCAGGATTGTAAGATGATTTTAGGTGGTACGTGAGTTGACTTACTGCTTGAGGTAGCTAACGTGCATATTTGAATAAAAGAGACTGAGTAGATTTAAGAAAAATCATAAGCATTTTAAAGAACAAATCTTATGTAGATATCTCCAACCAAGTGAAGATTCACTGGCAGTGGCTTCTGGTTGCAAGGTGTCATATTTTTGTGTGTTCTGTGCATTTCCAGGATTGAAAATGGCTATTCAAGCTGACTTGATAAAGACATTGAGGATGGCCACTGTCTCCTCTCTTGTGCGGTAGCCCACCCTCCTGCTGTAGCTTGTGCTTCTTTTCCTACTTTTACTTGGCCTGAAGTATTATTCTGCAGAGCCTGTTTCTTTTCCTTTGCTATCTTAAAAAAAAAAAAATGAAAGAAAAGAAAATGAAACTGCGGAGCTTCAGCCCTTTCAGGATGCTTGGCCCTGGATGGTGTCATTGTTTATGGAATTGAAATTCCAAAAAGGCTCCCAGAGACTGAGCACACAGATGTTTGTGCGCTCAGCGCCTGCACAGCCCGGTCAGCACTTTGCCGCAGTCATTCATAATGTTGACAGCAGGAATTCTGTCTTCTTCAGTGATCGTCTCACTTACAGTTTTGTGGACTGCTGAAATAAGCAAGAGACATGTTAAGTACTAGATCAAAGTCAGATTCTGTTATTTACTGTGTAAAAAGTTGAGAATTAATGGAACTCATTAAGTGAAGGCTATCCTGTAGCATGCTGGGAAATATTTGGTAACCAGCTCTCTCCAAGAAGTGAGAGGAACCCGTGACTAGCAAGTTTTGCTGATTTCTGTACCGTAAATATGCCCACCATGACCAATTTCAAGCTACCTCCTGATGTCATTCAACAAAGAGTTGAGGAGAGATGTACACAGGTAGACTCCTAGGTACACACCTAAGAGAGCTGGCTTTGGCATGGTGCTGAAACGGAGAGGACTGGCTTGTAGCTCATTCTGACCTTTAGGAACTTTTACATAGGTTAATTTGTTTGGATCACAGTTGACTTTGTCTTAGTCAAAATAGCCAGGTGGAAGAACATTCTGGACTGTTAGAGATCTACTAGGCATAGGCAAATCAGTGGGGTTTATTATGCCCTTCACATGCTGTACTATCACAAGGAAAATGAGCCCATCCCACAGCTCCACCCTGTGCCATGACCAGGGCACCATAACCAGCCCAAGGCAGCCACCAACCTGCTGTTTGTCTTCATAGATTTTCCTATTCTAGACATTTTGTAGAAATGGACTCTTACAATATGTGTGTACTATACTTTACCACTTTATCAGCTGATATCTGGATTATTTCTACTTTTTTGGCTTTTATGAAATTTAGGAATAAATGAGTAGCTCATAGGGTGAACTATGTTTAACGTTTTGAGGAACTGTTCAGTGACCATTTACAAAACGGCTGTCCTGGTTCACATACTCGCTGGCAATGTATTGGAACCCTCATTTTAATTTCTGCAGATCTTCATCAGTATTCATTGTCAGTCAGTCCTACTGGGTGTAAATGGTATATTGTGGCTTTGATTTATATTTTCCTTATGGCCAGTGATCATATATGTACATTTTTCAGTTACCACATTATAATATATAAAAAGAAATAGGTGAAATCAATTTCAATACATTTTAATGGATTTAAAGTATTATTATTGTAGTATATTATATTTTATCAACATAAAATTTATGAGATACTTTCCATTCTTTAGTTCTAAGTCTACAGAATTTAAAGTGTATTTCACACCTACAGCACATCTCTAGTTCAGACTGGCCATACTGCAGGTGTGCAGTAGCCGTATGTGGCTCGTGGTCACGGCCACAGGACAGCACAAGCCTAAGGGAAGAGGTTTGCAGAGAAGCAGAGAAGACAAGGAGAGGAGCTGGGAACCAGCAGACACCAGGGATGGGCCCAGTGTGCTTAGGGATAGGAGCAGGGCTGCAGGGGCAGGAGCCAGGGAAGAGCTGCAATAACACTCTGGCTTCTATGCCTGCCCTTCAGCGATGAAGAAATATGCCAGAGGTTCCTTAAGGAGAACAGCTGGAATATCTTTCGGAAGGACCTGGTACGGCTATTGGTAGAACCTCGCCGAAAGCCCCCATTACTCCCAATCCAGCCACAGAAAAAAGGAATCTACAACCCGAAATCTTTGGTCCTGGACCTGTACGGCATCAACAAGAAGATTAAACCACGTTATCCCATTTTTATGGCACCTCAGAAACACCTCCCCCCACTTAGGGTTGTCCAAGCCATCTCAGCACCCCGGCACAAAATCCAGTAACTACTGCATCAGTGTCAGAATGTGGGGGTCCTTCTTTAGAACCAATAAAGGATATTAGATTGGCTACCATGTTTTCTGAATGAACAAAATGGGAGCTGTGGGGCTTGGAGAGTGGGGCTGCTAGAGAGCTGAGCTGGTGGTCCAGAAAGGTGTTTGGGAGCAGAACACATTCTTTCCTGGCACTTGTGGGCTGGGCTGAGAAAACAGGTGGTCAAGGAAGTTGGTGTGAGTGAACTTATTCCGGAGGGTCTTAGGCAGGGAGGGTCTTACCTCCTTACACAGGAGGTAAATGTAGGGTTGTAAACACAAATACCATCCAAGATCAGGCAGGTCATCTAAAGGAGAGTATTGGCAGAGCTGAGAGGCAGCAGAGCATGGTAAGTATGCTGGGACCAGATGTCATCATTCCTTGTCCCAATAGAGCTCCTGATCCTTTGTCCCAGTGGATGCCATGCTGGAAACTAATGCAGGAGTGCTGTTATGGTCTGTCGATTCTTCGAACATCAGGAAATTGTGCTCACTTGGCAACACATATACTAAAATTGAAAAGATAAAGAAGGTCAAGAAATCCAGTATTTCACATGGGTCCTATAATCCCAGCACTCAGAAGGCAGAGACAGGAGGATTGCTGTGAGTTTGAAGCCAGCCTACATTACATAGTGAGACCTTGTCTCAAAAAAATAAATAATAAATAAATAAAATGAAAAATAAAAATGGGTGACTAATTCATATTTATTTATATTTGAATAGTGTCTGGCTGAGCTTCTTAGACTGACAGATATGACTGTAGGGGAGGGACATATAAGAACCATCAGAGAGACAGTGCAAAGCATGACAGAAGGCATCCTGGTCAAGGATGAGGAGCAAGCAGGCTGTGACAGTATAGGCAGGCTAGAGATGTGACAGTGGGGATAGAATTGAAGAGGGCTCTTCAGTCCCTCTGGAGACCCATCTGTCACTGAGCTAGGGCTAGAATTCAGGGTTCCTGTCTCCTTCCAGCCTCAGAACCACAGATCAAGTCCCAAGTCACTTCCTTCATAGGTTATCTTGTGAGCACTGAGGGGCCTGGCAGAGACCATGGCAGAACAGAAGCCTTCCTCTGAGCCCTGCATGGCCAGGGCTGCTCACCGCACCCCCCCCCCCCAGCATTGAATGGCCTGAGGAACACCTGAGCATCTGACGTGGGAATCAGGAACCCGAAGACCACGCTTTGTTTCTCTTCTCTGGGCCTCTTTATGTGTATTGAGTTCTTTGTCAGAACCTCCATTTCCCTGATGGTAAAATGAACAAGTTGGACAAGATCAATGGCTTTCGTAAATGAAAGGTGAGTATAGTTTGAAAAGCATGATCAGCATTAAAATTTTGCTGTTTCTGTGTTGTACACATATATGCACACACACATAATATGAAATTTTTTAGAAGGGTCCAGCTATAAGAGGGTAAGGAGGCTATGGATTTCAGACCTTGGCTTCGCAGGTGGCTCCAGAGAGTTGAGTAAGATACAGCAGTTGTGCAAAGGCCAAATTGACAAGGACAGTGTCCTTATTTTGGGACCAGGAAAGTTAAGGTGCTCGACTGTATTTAGGGGTCTCTTTCTCTTTGCCTTTAGCACTTAGGCTCCAAAATGACTATGTGGAACTCTTATTCATTCATTTGAAGCTTATTTATTGAGCATTGCTATGTAGCAGATTCAGAAAAAAACACAGTCTCTTTTTGCTTTCTAGGCCAGTGTTCAGCAAACTGTAAGAAGCCAAAGATAAATATTTCAGCTTTTGTGGGTATTCTAGTCTCTGTTGCAGTTACTCAGCTCTGCATCATGAAAGCAGCTGTAGAAAAGTATGCAAATAATTGGGTGTGACTGTTTTCCAAAACTTTAAAAAAAAAAACAGGTGGCAGGTTAGAACCTGTGAAAGTTCTTGTGCAGACATTATGTGGCCAGGGGCAGGGAGAAGACCTAACATATACCAAGCACATGTGACAGTCACCTTGCTAAGCATCTGACTAGTAGGGCTGGTGATCTGCTGGTTCTTACTAACTCTTCCAATGGTGGTTGAGAATTGAGAGAGGTTATGTGTGTATAACAAGATGAAAGATTTTGTTTACCACCATCTAGGTCAGACTTTATTGAAAGTAAGAAAAGAAGCTTCCTGAATAAGTGGCAGAACGTGTTTTCTGTGCGTGTAATGGGTGAGGAAATGGATTTGAAGAGTGCTCTCGGATGAGGGGAGTAGGGAGAGATCATTGGGTGGTCCGAAGGAGCAGAGTATAAGAGGAACAAGGCGTTTTCTGCAGACTCAGCAGCAGAAGTATTTGAGAGGGAAGGAGTCTGTAAAGGTCTTGAGAGTTGCTCTGTACCTGAGAATGTGTGGCATTTGAATGGGTCTTAATTACAGTATGATGGAACACTGTTGTAGTCCTAGTGCACAGGAAGTGCTTCGTATACATTAGAGATTATTAGTATCTTTCTGACCAGAATTCATTTGACCATCCGGCTATCTTTTTCCCCATCACAGGAACTACAGTCAGTGATGAAGGCCTTCATAGATTAGAGGCAGAAGGAGAGCCTGGCTATGTCTTTAATAAAGTGTGTAATGGTGACACTAAGGGACAGGCTGGCAGGGGGAGAGCCAGGGGTCACACCACCATTGACAGATAACCATGGAGGAGGGTGTTGCTTAAAAAATTGATGGGGTCATATAGGGAGAGAACAGCTATAGCTGTTTGTTAGTGTGGGAGCAGCTCTGAGCTTTTAGGCTGTAGATTTAAGGCTGAGCAATGTTTCTTCATCTCCCTATTTTGGGTTAGATCTAAAATATCTCCCCAAATTCTCTTGTATTCAGAAGTGGGGATTTTAAAAGATGATTCGGTCATGAAGCACTAGACTCATCAGTGGTTTAGTCTGTTGATGAGTTTATGGCTGAATATGCTATCAGAGTGCGGCCTCATTGAAAGGAACTCACTGGGGGAATAATCTAGAAGGGTGTTTTCTTGTCCCTGGCTCCTTTATTCTCCATTCTTGGGTGCCATGGGTTAAACAGTTTTCCTCTAACCTGCCCCTTCCAAAGTGATGCTTCTGCTTTGCAGTAGACCAACCCTGGGCTGAGTCCTCTGAAGCATGAGCTAAGTCAAACCTTCTAAGTTGTGGATGTCCTGTATTGTGTCCAGCAACAGGAAAACTCAATATAGAAAACTGGTACCAGAGAAGTGGAATCACTACTGTGATGATACCTGGCCATGAGGTGTAGAAAACTCTGGAACTAGTTTCTGGGAAGAGATTAGGAAAGTTCAGAGATGTAGAGAAGCCTTAAAATGTTGTAAGGAGGCCTGTGGCACTGGTGCTAATCCTGACCCTATTTCCTCATCATCAGCAAACCTGAAGACCTAAAACTCTCCCATGCCCGGGACCAGTAGTCCACATCTGGCTAGACATGAAGGTACTGGCGTTAATGTCTGTCCTGATGGAGTTTGATCATGCTTTGAGGATATAACAACATAATAGGTCAGGACAGAACAATTTAAGCAACATAGTGTTTCACCATTAGATAACCCGACATAACAGTAGCTACCATAGTGTGTCTTTCCTTGAAATATTTGAGTATAACTTCGTATATTATAGCATCAAACACAACATGACAGTGTAAAACCATTCAAGAGAATGAAAGTATTACAGGGCATTTAGAACCAACTAACAGAAAACGAACAATGGTTTCTATATTATCTTCTTGTCTATAAAAAAATTTGTTTATACTATCACATATAATAAAATCCAATAAGATACAACATGATAAACTGATGGAGACAGAAAAACAAAAGCTTCATGGGACTTCAAAATAAGGTGATACTATATCAGCACTAGCTATTATATTGTCTTGTTTTCTTTAAAATAACTGTTCATATCATCACAGACAAAAAAATCAACCCAGAATAAAACCATTCCAATTAATGAATGAAAACATTATAAGGCTTCAAAGCAATATAATGGGGAATCATGCTTACCACATACTTTTATATATTAATACCATTTCTTACACTAGGAAAACTATTCAGTATTTATACATGTGACTTTGATTTATTTCATTTATGAGTATGGTCTCAAGCTGCGCCCACTTATTTATAAATATCTCAATGTGGTCATTCTTTATAGCTGAGTAGTACTCCATTGTATAAAAATACCACAACTTTATCCATTCCTCAGTTGATGAACACTTAGGTTGTTTCCAAGATCTGGCGATTACAAATTGTGCTGCTATAAACATGGGTGCACATATATCACTGTGATATGATGTTTTCAGTTCTTTTGGGAATATGCCTAGAAGTGGAATAGCTGGAACAAATGGGACTTCCAATCCCAGCTTTTTGAGAAATCTCCAGACTGACCTCCACAATGGTTGCACCAGTCTATACTCCCACCAGTAGTGCAGGAGAGTTCCTTTTTTCCCACAGTCTCTCCAGCATTTGTTGTTGGTAGTTTTCTTGATCCTGGCCATTCTTTCAGGAGTGAGATGGAATCTCAGTGTGGTTTTAATTTGCATTTCTCTAATGAGTAATGATGATGAACATTTTTTTCATGTATTTATTTGCCATTTGTATTTCTTCATCTGAGAATTGTATATTCATCTCAGATGCCCATTTTTGGATTGGATCTTTGAATTTTGGTTGTCTGATTTTTAAAAATTCTTTATATGTTTTAGATAGAAGTCCTCTGTCTGAGGGACAGTTTACTAAGATTTTTTCCCAGTTAGTGGATTTTCTTTTCACTATGCTGGAGATTTTTTTTGACATGCAGAAACTTTTTAATAAGAGGCAATCTCAGTTTCTTTCTAATGAATTGACCATTTCACTTTCTGAAACAGCCAACAGACCATAGAAAGAGATCTCTTTAGGCTCCTGCTTGAAACCAACATCATCAGGAAGCTGCCAGCCTTAATTCAGGGCCAGGATGAATCAGGTTTTATTTGGAAGAGTTTAGTCAGAAGGAGTAAATATGACACCCTTTGGCATAAGTATCAGTCACAGATTGTTTTTCATGCCTCACATGTTCTCACTATAGACTCAGGCATAGATATGAGAGTTCAGGAAGCCCCAGTTATCTTCTGTATATACAACCTAGGTTCAGATATGCAGTGCCCATAAAGGTGAAGCACTCTGCAGAGGTGTGTTTCATTACTATAATTAAATTCCTGAAACTGGGTAATTTGTAAAGAAAGAAATTAGCTCCATTTCAGAAGCTGAAGGTCCAGAGAGTATGGTGCCAGAACTGGTGATGTGTGATGTGATACATGGCATTATAATGGTGGGCATGTATATGAGGAGAGGTCAGATGGTGAAAGAGGATACCAGAGAGAGACAGGGTCAGGCTTTCTCTTTTATTATAATGCCTTGTTTTTACTCTTACTTTGTCTGAAAAACTAGCTCAGGGTTCTATGAGAACTGCTTTAATTCCTTGAGGACAGTGCCCACCCCACCTCTGCAGTGGTTCAAGGACCTTACTTAATGTTTCCACTACTTTTTTTTGTATCTTTTTGAGACAGAGTCTCACTACACAGTTCAGACTGGACTTAAGCTCACTTTGTAGCCCAGGCTGGTCTCCAACTCACAGCGGTCTCCTTGCCTCAGCTTCCCAAGTGCTGGCATTACAGGCATGGGCCACCGTGCCCAGCTCTACTACCTCTTAACATAAGCACACGGGGACCAAGCTAACGCATGAACCATTGAGGGGCATTCTCAAGTCACATTCAAAACACAGCAAAAGGCTATCACTGATCCTGAATACTTCCTGGCAACTGACTAGGTGGTGGTACCATATTTGAAAATGGGGAGCCTGAGGCCCAGAGACAAAGGTTCTCTCTAGGGTCACTCGGCTCAGGTGGGTGTTTTGGGGAAATCCTTGTGCTGTTGCTGTGCTCTCTTTGTTGTGTGTGCATTTGCAGTATGTGCACTGTTACACCACTGTTACTCATCTATCGCAAATGAGCCACCTATTTTCAAAGAAGAAATTCTGTGCGCACAACCCTGAAACTGCAGAGAGAATACAGTTGCCCTCTGGAATGATTTTTCCATATGTAAATAGGTACAGTCATAGTTGGAAAGGCCTTCCTGGACCACTCAAGCCAAAAATACAGCTTCTGGCACTAAAAGCTTCTACTGTTTGGGGAAAATGAAAAAAACATTTGAAAAATAAATAGTAGATACTGCCAGCATTTATTACAGGAAGTGTTTAAGAGGGGTTGGAAGCAAACATTTTAAAAAGCCTTTATTCCTTTTATAGAACTCATAGGAAAATCTTACCTTCCAGTTATGGGAAATCTAAGGGGCGAAATAGGTCCCTCCACAACTCTTGAGGACTCTGTCACAGGGAACATGTTTAGGATAATGCACCGCAGTGCCACTTTGCTATGGTGCCTTTTGGGAGTTAACGCTTAACAAGGAGAAGCCCAGTTGCAGAATTTGTCACCACTGATTCAGAGCTGCGGTTTCTAGGTAGCTGAGAAGAGGCATCAGTGCTGAAACAAAGGTTATTCCTGACTTGTGCAGGGCTGCGGGTTTCAGGGACAGACACCAGTGAGAGCAAGAGGCAGGAAAAGGAGGGGTCAGATATGAGCACTGTGACCTCCATCCAGGCTCCTTCCCCTCCTGGAGCTTCGTTACAACCTCTGTAAAACTGGAGGCATCTGACAAGTGTCTTCCCCTCAGCTTAGGGGCTCCGGGGGCTTTGACCCTCTCTTTTGATCTGCCCCTACCTATTCCCTGCTTTCAAAGTCTCCTCATCAACAGAAAAGCAGGATCGAAGAGAAAACGGATTGAAAACTTTGGTGTGTGTCAAATGAACTGTGGTTAAGAGGATAATATTGTATTTCCTGAGGTTGATAATTGTACTATGTTCTGTAAGATTATCTTGGAAACACAGTGCAGTACTTGGTGGCTAAGCAAGATGATTTCTTCAATTTATTTTGAAGTTATTTAGAAAAATATACAATGTATTTAGGGAGAAAAAATATAATCAAATAACCATTGGTGACTCTAGGTCGGGGTTTTTCGGGGATTATTTGAACCATTCTTGCAATTTATAAACTTTTATTTTTTAAGGCAAAGTTTCACTATGTAGGTCAGGCTGGCCTTGAACTCACTTAGTAGCCCAGGCTAGCCTCAAACTCACAGCGATCCTTCTACCTCAGCTTCCTAAGTGCTGGGGTTACAGGCATGTACCACCACGCCTGGCCCTAAAAGCATTATTTTGAATTGTAGTAAAATATAAAATTTACCACCTTAACTATTTTTAAAGTTGTGGAACCATCACCACTATCCATCTCCAAAATGCTTTTCACCTTGTAAAACTGAAACTGTGCAACTGGACACTAACCCTTCATTCCCTGCTTCTCGCAGCCCTGGCCACTGCTCTTCTACTTTGCATCTCTGTGAACTTGACCACCGTGTACTTCAGATGAGTGACCCATACCATAGTTGCATTTTGTGACTGGTATATTTCACTTAGCATGATGTCCTCAAAATTCATCCTTGTAGCATGTTTCATAATTTCCTTACTTTTAACACTGAGTCAGAGCTGGAGTATAGCTCAGTGGTAGAATGCCTGTCTAGCATTACTAGGCTTAGAGTTTTCAAAACCTAGTACTGTTCTTTAAAACCTGAATAGTGGGCTGGGGATTTAGCTCAGTGGTATGAGTACTTGCCTGGCAAGCACAGAGTCATGAGTTCAATCCCTGGTACCCCCACAAAAAAATGGCTAAACCATATTTTGTTTATTTATTCATTGGTGGACATTTGGGTTGCATTCACTTTGGAGTAATTATGAATAATGCTACTTGGGCATGAATATATTGGGGCCTCTTGAACTTTTAATTTTAGGGGAAAACTACCCAAAGTGAAGTTGCTGGATCTTATGATAACTCCATTTTAATTTTTTTCAGAGACTATCATACTGTTTTCCATAATAGTTGCATCATTATTTTTATTAGTGCCTATTAATTTCACAAAACACTGAGTTTAATGTGTATCTGTCCTCTCCTTACCCTCTTTCATACCTCTTCTCTTCCCCTTATTCCTTTCTCTTGTCTAATAATAGTCTTCATTCTATTTTCATGTCATTTTTTTTAGATTCCACATATTAGGGAGAATATATAATACTTGTCTTTCTGAGTTGGGCTTATTTTGCTTAACATAATGATCTCCAGTTACATCCACTTTCTTGAAAATGACAAAAATTTTATATTCTTTATGGCTGTATAACAATCCATTGTGTAATTTTCCTTATTTATTATTTTGACCTGTGGCCGGTAAAGTTTAAACCATAAATTTAGTACCTTAACTATTTATTTTTATTTTTATTTAGTCAGTTCCAGGGATCAAACTCAGCTTGCAAGGCAGGTGCTTATGCCGCTGAGTTAAATCCCCAGCCCCAACTATTTTTAAATATATAGTATTTTAAACTATCTATTGATGGATTCCTAGACTGGTTCCATGTGTTTGTTATAGTGAATTGTGCTACAATAAACTTTTTAATTTGATGCAGTCCTATTTGTTGATTTTTGGTATTATTTCTTGTGCTATTGGAATCCTAGTCAGCAAGTCTTTCCTTGTGCCTATAGCTTCAAGTGTTTCCTCTATGATTTCTTTTAGCAAAGTTTAGCATATCCATTTTGAATTGGTTTTTGTATGGGATGAGAGACAGGGATCTTATTTCAGTCTTCTACACATGGATATCTAGTTTCCCAGTATGATTCATTAGAAAGGCTTTTATTCCAACATTTATTTTTGACTCCTTTGTCCAAAATGGCTGTGGCTATGGTTGTATGGGTTTGATGTATTTCTGTGTCTTCTTGGTTTATTTTTGTGCTGGTACTGTGCTGTGCTTGTTACTTGACTTTTTTTTTTTTTTTTACATGAAGTCTTGCTATGTAGTTCAAGCTAGCCTTGAATTCACTATGTAGCCCAGGCTGACCTTGAATTTGCAGCAATCCTCATGCCTCAGCCTCCCAAGGGCAGGAATTATAGGAATGCGCCCCCATGCAGGGCTTGTTTCTGTGACTTTGTAAGTATAATTTCAAATCAGATGCCATGATGTCTCCAGTCTTGCTCTGTTTGCTTAGCATTGCTTTGGTTATTCTGAGTCTTTTGTGAAATGATCAGAATATTAACTTTAGCATTGGTTTTCCTAGTTGTATGAAGCACATCATAGATATTTTTTGTTTTTTTCCCCCCCAGTGGGGAAGGGGTTTACCAGATTTTTTTTTTTTTTTTTTTTTTGAGACAGTGTCTTGCTATGTGTTTGAGGCTGACCTTGAATTCACTACGTAGCCCAGGCTGGCTTCAAACTTGTGGTGAGCTGCCTCAGCCTCCCAAGTGCTAGGGGTTACAGAAATGCACCATTACACTTGGTTCCACTAGTGGTATTTTTTTCAAATCTATTTTATTTCAAAGGGAAAAAAATAAAACAAAATTTCAAAACACAGGGGAATACAATGATACATATATTGAGCATTGCCTTCCCCAAATCAGTCACCCAGAGTGCAAGACATCTGCATTCAATTATCTGAACAATACCAGCACAAACCTTCTCTTCAGTGAACTCAGAGAAATCAGTAGTATATACATATACATATATATTTCAGTTTCTCATACTAGTGAGACAATACGTTTACACATGCATGTCTGATATATTTCACTTACGATGTGGTTTCTAGTTGCATCCATTTACCTATAAAATTCTCAAGTTTGTCCTTCTTTATGGCTAAGAAGTATACCATTGTATAAAAGTACTACATCTTTTTTACCCATTCCTCAGTCAGTGGACATTTAGGTTGTTTTCAAGATCTAGCTATTACAAATTGTGCTGCTATGAACATGGGTGCACATGTATCACTGTGGAATGATATTTTTAATTCTTCTGGGAAGATAACTAGAAAGGGAATAGCTGGATCAAATGGGATCTCCAGTCATAGTATTTTGAGGACTCTGCACGCTGATTTCCACAGTGGTAGCACCGCCTGCACTCCCACCAACAGTGGAGAATGGTTCCTTTTTCCCCTCTAGCATTCGTTATTGGTTGACTTCTTGATAATAGCCATTCTTTCTGGGGTGAAGTGGAATCTCAGTGTTTTAATTTGCATCTCTCAAATGACCAGTGATGTTGAACATTTTTCATATACTTATTTTCTGTTTGTATTTCTTCATCTGAGAGGTGTGTATTCATCTCAGATGCCCATTTTTTTTTTTTTTTTTTTTTTTTTTTTTTTTTGTCTTTTTCCTTTTTATCGGTACCAGGGATCAAACTCACAACTGCCTGCTTCCAAGGCCGGTCGCTTATGCCGCTGAGCTAAATCCCCAGCCCCAGAGGACTGACTTTTTCCGAGTTCTTTATATGTTCTCAATAGTAATCCTTTGTCTGAGGAACAGCTGGCAAACATTTCTCTCTCATGTTGTGGGTTGCCTCTTCACCCTCGGTGGTTTCTCTTGCTGTACAAAGCTGTTTGTTAAGATGAGATCCCAGATGTTGATTCTCTATGACAGTTTTTGTGCAGTTGAGGTTTTGTTCATAAAATCTGCCTACACCAATGTCTTCAGGAGTCTTACCTACTCCATCTTCCAGGAGATTTAATGTATTTGCTTTAATATTTAGATCTTTGATCCATTCTGAATTTAGTTTAGAACATGGTGAAAGATAGAGGTCCGAATTTAATTTTCAGCACGTGCAGTCAGTTTTTCCAGCATCGTTTATTAAAGAGGCTATCTTTCTTCCAGTGAATGTGTTTGGCACCTTTGTCAAAGATAAGGTGGCTTAGTGTGTCTGGAGTTGTTTCTACATCTTCTAGTCTGTTCTGTTGCTCTTTGGGTCTATGTTTTGCCAGTTTTTTGTTTTTTGTGTTTTTTTTTGTCTTTTTCCTTTTTATCGGTACCAGGGATCAAACTCACGATCGCCTGCTTGCAAGGCAGGTGCTTATGCCGCTGAGCTAAATCCCCAGCCCCAGTACTGTAGTTTTCACTGTAGATATCTTTTACCTTCTTTGTTAGATTGATTACTAGGTACTTTTTTTTTTTTTGGATGCTATTGTGAAAAGTGTTGTTGCCCTGATTTCTTTCTTAATGAGTTTGTTATTTGTGTACATGATGGCAATGTATTTTTGAATGTTAACTTTGTATCCAGATATATTACTGAATTTGCTTATTAAATCTAGTAGTCTTAGGGGCCAGGGGCTTAGCTTAGCAGTGTAAGTGTCTACTTGGCAAATGCGAGGTCATGAGTTCAATCCCCAGCACCAAAACTAAATAAATTCTAGTAGTCTTTTGGTGGAGTTTTGGGGATTTTCTATATAGGGTATCATGTTATCTGTAAATAAATGATAGCTCAACTTCTTCCTTTCCTATCTTTATTCCTTTTATTTCTTTCTCTTATCTAATTGCCTCAGCTAGTTTCCAGGACAATGCTGAATAAGAGTAGAGATAGTGGACATCCTTGTCTTGTTCCTGATTTTAGAGAGAAAGCTTTCAGATTTTGTTTTTCCATTTTGTATAATGTTGGCTATTGGTTTGTCGTAGATGGCTTTTATCAGATTGAGATAAAGACCATCTATTCCAATTTGCTGTAAGATTTTTATCATGAATAGGTGCTGGACTTTGTCAAAAGCTTTTTCTGCATCTATTGAGATGAGCATATGATTTTTGTGCTTGGCTTTGTTAATATGGTGTATTACACTTATGAATTTATATATGTTGAACCATCCAGGAATCCCTGTGATGAATCCCACTTTATCATGGTGTATAATCTTCTTGATGATTTTCTGCATTCTGATTGCCAATATCTTATTGAGGATTTTTGCATCTTTGTTTATTAGGGAATTGGCCCAATTCTTAATTGGGTCCTTCTCCAGTTTTGGTATTAGGGTAATCCTAGGGTAATACTATTTCTCTTTCAATTTTATTAAAGAGTTTGAGAAGGAATGGTGTTAGATCTGCTCTAAATGTCTTGTAGAATTTAGCAGTGAATTCATCAGGGCCTGAACTTTTCTTGATAGGTCTTTAGTTATATATCTTTGATTTCACTTATTGGTATTGGGTTATTTAGAATTTTTGTATCTTCTTGATTCAGCTTTGGTGATTCGTATATATCTAGGAATCTGTCAATTTCTTCTGTATTTTTATCTTATTAGAATATAGGCTTTCAAAGCAGGTATAGATGATCTTCTGAATTTCTGCAGGGTCTGTTGTAATTTTTTCCTTTTCATTCTAGATTGCAGGGATTTGAGTCTTATCTTTCTTTTTTTGATAAGTTTGGCTAAGGGTTTGTCAGTTTTATTTAATCTTTTAAAGAACTAACTCTTTGGTTCATTGATTCTTTGTATTTTTTTTAGTCTCCAGTGTGTTAATTTCTGCTTTGATCTTTATAATTTCCTCCCTTGTATGAGCTTTTGGTTTAGCCTGCTCTTCTTTTTGTAGAAGATTGAGGTTCACCATTAAGTTGTTGATACGTGCTTGCTCTGTTTTCCTGATATGGTATTTACTGCTATAAATTTCCCTCTACAGACTGCTTTCATTGTGGCCTACAAGTTCTGGTATGTCATATTGTCACTATCATACAACTGTAAAAATTGTCTGATTTTTTCTTTAATTTCATCTCAATCCCACTGGTTATTCAGCAAGATGCTATTTTAATTTCCACATGTTTATGAGGTTCTTGTGGTTTCTTTTGCCATGGATTTCCAGTTTCATTTCGCTGTGGTCTGATAGTGTGCATGGGATAATTTCAATTCCTTTGCATTTACCTAAGCATGTTCTATGGTCCCAGTGTATGGTCTGTTTTGGAGAACGTCCCTGTGTGCAATTGAGAAGAATGTGTATTCTGATGTTGTGGGGTGGAACACTCTATAGACATCTACTAAGTCCATTTGTCCAAAAGTTTGGTTCAGTTCTAGTATTTCATTATTATTTTTTGTCTATTTCATCTATCTTTTTCTGACAATGGGGTACTGAGATCTTCTAATACAACTGTATTAGGGCTTATTTGATTTTTCATGTCCATTAGTATTTGTTTTATATAGTTGGATGCAATGGTATTTGTTACTTATATATTTATGATATCTCTTCCTCTTGGATTGTTCCCTTTACAAGGAAATAGTGACTTTGTTTATCTCTCTTACTTAGTCTTGGCTTAAAATTTACTTTGTATGGAAATAGAATAGCTACTCTTGCTTTTTTCTGGGTTCTTGTTGCATGGAGTACTTTTTTGGTGGCACTGGAGATCGAACTCATGATCTCACACTTTCCAGGCAGGTCTCAGGCCACTGAACTAAATTTCCAGCCTCCAGAATCCTTTGATTCTCAGTCTATGAATTTCTTTTTGAATTAAATGTGTTTCTTGTATCTAGCATATTATTGAATCTTCCTTCTTGATCCATTCTGCCAGTCTATGTCTTCTGACTGGTGAGTTGAGACCTTTAACATTGATGGTCATAACTGATATGTATTGACTTATTCTTGTCATGTTATTTTCCTGTTGTTGGGTCCCCCCTTTTCCCCCTCCCTCTAATTGTTTGCCTTTCCTGGTGGATTCCTTCATGGAGTCTTTATTATCCCTTTCTAAAATGTCCTTCAGAACACGTTGTAGTGTGATCTGGTGTTCATAAATTTCCTCAGATGTTCTTCGTCACAGAAGTATCTTATTTCTCCAACAATTTTGAAGGACAGTTTTGTGGGATATATCAATCTGGGCTGAAAGTTGTTTTCTTTCATTTAAAGAAAAGAAGCAAAACAGAAAAAAAAGGTAGAAATAATACAGAATTTCAAAAAAATTAATACTAAGAAATCACTAGTTGATACATTACATATTGTCATCTTAGAAATAGTTGTTCAAGTTACAAAATTAAAGCATAAAAGGTGGACAGTTGAACAATGTAAGTGCAAACTGTTCTGTTCAATGATCCAACAAAAATTCAGTACTATGGTCATCTATCTTACACACTTAAACATACATGTAGTTATGTCCTTTAGTGCACTTTCTTTTCTTTTTTACAATAGCTGTTACACATTTTGGATCTTGTTACTCCTACAGTTTATTACTTTTTACACTAGCGAAACAATGTGATATTTACACATATGATTCTTATTTATGAAAGTTATTTTCCTTTAGAACTTAAAGTACTTTACTCCAAGCTTTCCTTGACTTGAGAGTTTGTGCTGAGAAGTCAGCTGTGATTCTGATGGGCTTCCCTTTATAGGTGATTTGTTTCTTTTCCTTAAATGTGTCGAATTTCTGGAATCTTGACTATGATATGCCTGGCTATAGAATGTTTTTGATCATAGCTATTTGGGGTTCTATATGCCTCATTTATCTATATGTCAGACTCTTTTTCTCTGGCAGGAAAGTCGTCTGCCATGACCTCTGTGAACATTTTAAAAATATCATTTGTGATGTCCCCTGCTTTTTCATTGACTCCAATCTATCTTATTTTCTTTGTCTCATCTAGCAGCTGCTGAACTGATTTCTCATGGTCCCTTTCTATTTTTGAGAAATCTTTCTTTTTCTGGTCACAAACTGCAAGCCTGTCTTCAATATCTGAAATCTTGTTCTCACATTGGCCTAATCTGCTTCAAGTACTTTCAGTGGAATTTTTATAATACTGTAGATGTTTGCCTCTATAGTATTTTGTAATGAAAAATTGTTGCTTATTTGGCCCAGTCCCTGGTTCTTTGGCTCTGTGCTACAGTATTTTCTGTGACCCTTGGTCAGTCTCACTCATGGAATACCAGGACCAACGGCTGTATAGAACAGTTATGTTGATTTTGGCTATAGTGGAACCAATAGCATCAAACATATTCTAGCAAATGACAAACTGAGCTAACCCTTAATTTGCTTCTTTTAACCATATGAACTTGATTTGTTTTTATATAACAAAATCTCAAACAAACCAGAAAATTAAATGCAGTACGCAAATCAGTTTTACCCTCAGGGATTAAAACTTAAAATGGATTGAGGAGAAAATAGAGAAGTGGAGGAAGAGGAAGAGATTAGAGGCAAGGTAAGAGGACAGTGGGAGATCACGCCAGCTTTGGGACACTGGTGCAGAAGACTGAAGGAAAAGAGAGATGCAGGAGACAAGAGGAAGAACAGAACCACAGCCACAGAGAGGAGAGGCACCACGTTCACACTCATACAAAGCAAGATCAAACAGTGCAGGAGAAAGAAGAGGAAAAAAGAAAAGGAAGGGGAAAAGTCCGTTTCCAGGGCTCTCTCTGGTTTCACTGGTAGACAATGTGTAGAGACCGAGTCCTGATCTGTGCAGGTCTCTCCCAGCAAGCCAGCAGTAACTTTCTGGGAGGGTAGTAGATAATCTCAGCAGTCTGCCCCAAGACCAGACTCACTGGGCTCATAGCCATCCAAGCAATTTCTATGGGTCTGAGCCCAGCTGGGATCTGTTAAATGCAGCCAGCAGCAGTTCTGGGTTGTGAGCTTAGCTGGCCCATCTCCAAGATGGCTTCTGACTAATTGCTCTCTCTCTCTCTCATGGGAGGACTAAGTCCTCCGCACTCTTTGCCAGCCGGTGTAGTCCCTTATGTCTGCTGTTCCCCTCCACGACTGCCTCTCTCTGCAAAGGCCCTGGGGTTGCCAGCCATTGCTGTCACTCAGGGTCTAAGGTTTGAACCACTCCTCTCTGAACAGAGTCCTGTCTCAGGGAGAAGGCACTGCCAGCTACCTCCTTCTTTACTGGAGTTTCTCTCTTTACTGTCTCTATGGGCTTCAATTCGCACTTCAGATTCCTTCTTGGCTTTCTTGCAGTGCCATATTCCAGTGTCTAGACAGTGATTCTCAGAAAGACTGTTGGCTCTGCTGCTGACTGCTCTGCCGGCTTGGTCTCACCCCATCATTGGTATTTTGATGGAGATTCTACTTAATCTATAGATCTTGTTTGACAATAAGTTCATTTTAACAATATGCATATGGGAGGGCTTTTCATCTTCTAGTGTCTTCTTCAATTTCTTTCTTCATTGTTCTGAAATTTTCATTGTAGAGGGCTTTTACCTCCTTGGTTAGATTGATCCAAGACACATAGATGATGATAGATAGATAGATAGATAGATAGATAGATTTTGTAAACTATTGTAAATGCGAAGAAAACAAAGCATGCCTTCCCAGGAGTGAGGTTCCGGCATGGGAACTGGGAGGAGACAGCAAGACAGCAAAGCCTGCCTTCCAATGAGCCAGCAGGTACATGGGTTGGGAAACCAGAAACACGTATTCATCCTGTCTCCCCGCTGCCTCCCCCTGCTTGCATCCCTGTAAGCAGCTGGCTGATTTGGAGTACTCAGGGTGAGATGACAGCAACTGAGGTTAAAAGCCTGATGCTTGTGCTGTTTGATTGACTTTCAGGCATGAGGCTGGTGGCCTGAGCATCTGTTTGGAGGATGGTAATGTACATTGTGGCAATGTGGGGGATTTGCTTCTGCCTTGTTTTTAAATCCAGTGTTTTGTTCTGTTTTATTCCTGTATCTGGTAACCTGAGCAACTATTCTGAAGATCATAATATTCAGTATAAGAACCATTATTAAATTCCTATCATCTTATTTTGAAAACCTATCGCTGTTGGGTTTTTTTTTTGTTGCTGTTGTTGTTGTCGTTGTCATTTTGTTTTTGTTGTTGTTTTTAGGTTTGTTTGCATCTTAATTTTTCTATCTTTCATTTTTTCTCTTTAAAAAAATGAAAAATAAAATAAAATTTAAAAATGTACAATTGATATTGTGAATTGGGAAGAAACTGTTCAAAAGAAGACAAACTCTGGTAGGGAAAAGGAAGAACGAATAAAAGGGAAAAAATGAATGTGTATATAACATAGTTATTATAGTTATACAGCTAGCTTCTGTTTGTTCCTTGAAAAGAGTATTTTGTGTCAGTATTGTTTAGACAAGATAGCAAGCCTACCTACCTCTTGTACTCTGAATAACTACTATAAGACACCAATATACAATGTATCAAGTACTGTAACTGTCCTACTACTGTGTTTTGAAATTCATTTTCATTGTTTATCTGTTTTCCTCTTTAAAATAAATTTTAAAAAACTATTGTCTATTTTTTTTAGCTGGTTCATCTTGAAAACTAGAAAAGCTATTGATTTTTAAATGTTGATTTTGTATTCTGCTACTTTGCTGAATTCTTTTATTAGTACCTAAATCACATCTTTAAGTGTGAAGTTAATTAAAAATTAAAATTACCATGAAAAGGAGAGAAAATGGATCCTGATGTGGATATATGTAAGTGTTGGCTCTTGTTGGCTTTATAATTAGGTAGTAATTGAATTTTTTAAAATTTGCCAGTTAGCTAGCTGGTATCCAATGTGAAAAGGGAAATGTTATTTCACTAGAAATTAAACAATTAAGACTAAGATGAAAATAGAGGCAGCCAGCGTGGTTGTTGTATACATTGGCCATCTAATCCTCAGAAACCCCATTCAAATGTTGCTAGTTGTCCAAATAATGTCCTTCATATAGTAAAAGGACCTAGTTGTCAGTCCTTTTGATAATGAGTTGTTATGCCTCTTTGGTTTCTTCTGTCTCATTTAGTCTGCAAACTTGCTTTGATGTTCATGACCTTGACATTTTTGAATACTGCAGGCCAGTTATTTTGTAGAATGCCCTTCCTTTTCAGTTTGCCTGATATTCTTCCATGATTAGATTCAGTTTCTGTGATTTGAAGCTGCAGAACTGATGTTCTGTGCTTTCACTGCAGCTTGTCCCATTACTGGTCTCATTACTGGTAACTTAAGTGATGGTAACTTAAATGGTGTCCCTTGGCCGGGGATTTAGCTCAGTGGCATAAGCGCCTGCCTGGCAAGCAGGCAGTCGTGAGTTCAATCCCCGGTACCAAAAAAAAAAAAAAACAAAAAAACAAAAAAACCCCTAGTATTAAATGGTGTCTTTTTATACTTATTACCTATTCCCTTTTTATTTTGAAATTATTTGATTGCAGTAAAAACATATAATATCATTTTACCCATTTTAAAGTTCAGTGGGATG
This sequence comes from Cavia porcellus, assembly GCF_034190915.1. Taxonomy (NCBI): domain Eukaryota; kingdom Metazoa; phylum Chordata; class Mammalia; order Rodentia; family Caviidae; genus Cavia; species Cavia porcellus. Next base: position 25,356,855 of record NW_026947488.1, on the reverse strand, counting down.
TGTTCAGTAGTATGCTCACATCGTGAAGTTTTGTTTGTTTGGGTTTTTTGGATTTTTGTTTTCTTTTTTTAAGACAGGGCCTTGCTATGAAGCCCAGGCTGACATTGAACTCGTGATCCTCCTGCCTCAGCCTTGAGTGCTGAGATTACAGACATTTGCCACTATGCCCAGCTGATGTTCACATTGTTGTGTAACACGTCGATAAATTTTTTTAATCTTATGAATCTAAAACTTGTATGCTCATTAAACAACTTCCCTTTCTCTGATTAGTAATGTTGAATGTTGAATATCTTTTCATATACTTGTTGACTGTCTCTAAATCATCTTTGAGGAAATGACTATTCAAATCCTTTGCTTGTTTTTTACAATCATGTTACTCTACTTGATTTTTTGTTATTTAGTTGTTTTTTACTCTGGATATTAGCTCCTTATCAGAAACTGTATATGATTTGTAGATATTCCCTCCTCCCATAAGTTGTCTTTTTACTGTTAATTTTGTTACTTCAATATCTTGTGATGAAATACTTTGAAACTTTATAAATACTTCTTCCTCATAAAACTTTTTATTCATCCATTATTTATTTACTTATGGCTTCTTTTGTTTTAATCATATTATTATGCAACTATTCCTATATTTTGATGTTCAAATTGTCATAGATTTGGTCAGTGGGAGCCACTTTCAACTGGCTTGTCTTTTGACACGTCCCCATCATCCTTTGGTACTCTCTTGCTTCCTACCATAAGATATTCCAGGACAATCTTGTGTTTTTTGATGCAGCCCTTTTAGCAGAGAAGGGTACTTAGAAACTTTTCACCCTGGCTTTACCACTGACTTACCACAGCTTTGAAAGTCCCAATCTGAAGATGCAAACCTTATTAGCCGGCCAGCAGAACAAACCCTTTATTTTATAGATGAGAAAACAGAGGCCTAGACGAGGACGATGGCTGAAGTCCCTGGTCAGTGGACAGAGCTTAGAGCTGGGGTGTCTGGTATCTTGCCCTGTGCCTTACCTTGGCAGTATGTAGTGCTAGTTGAGACATGATCCTAGCATGCCTGGCTCTTTGTGACTGTAGTTTCCTTAGCTTTGTGCTGGGACTCCAGAACTGCTTTGCTCAGTGTTGCCCCTGTCTCTTAGCTCTTTCTAAACCTTGACCTCCTGGACTTTCATCGGTGAATCTATCTTAAGTTACAGAGGAGAGCCTGCTTCAGCTTTTATCTCTAGACCTGGTGAATTTAGTACCTAAAACCAGTCTTGGCCTGGCATAAAACATGGAGCTGGATACCTGCTTCTTTCTCCTTAAGCCAGAGATATGAAAAATATGTGGCTCCCTGAAACTCACTTCAGCTTCCAAACACCTATCTCAGGGCACAGCATGACAACTGATGTTCCTCAGTTCCCAACCCACACAGGTTACACTAGTAGCATCCAGAGGCATGCTATACTCCATCTGAAGGCCCATGTCTCAAATACTTGTCTAAGATGAGAATAAGACCTCTGTGTTCTACTCCATTAGCCTGATTGGGGATGATTGGTACTGCATCTAATTTACATCCTCTGGTCTGGCCAGCCATGACAGAGACTTCCAACTGTGGCAGCCCCAACTATTTGATGCCTGTCATAGTCATGTCATAAAAGCAGCAGCACTGTGAAAAGCCAAACTTCTGTTTTATTCAACTGACATCTCTCAAGTATCTGCTCCCTGTCAGATAGTACTATGCTACATCCTGTCATTATAGAGGTGATTTAAACCCAAGCTCAATCCAGTAGGCTTTCAGCTAACAAGTGGGTTCCAAATATGACAAGCGGGAACTGGAAAGAAAAGGTAACACCTTAATTCTGAGCTGTCAGATCCTTACTGGCAAGACCATACAGAAACCAGAATCCAAGTTGAGTCCTGAAGAATGATTTTGCTGAGTGAACCATTATTGAAAAGACATTATAGGTAGACCAGCATAAACTGTGGAATGAAGTGCAAGATCATCCTGAAGAACAGCACAGCATGTTTCGGGGAGGGGTACCCAGGCAGGGGAGTAAGTGTCTAAGACATGAAAGCTCCAGGAACATGAACACTGTGCGTCTATGGACTATGTGAACTTTATTCCAACAAGCAATGGGGACTTCTTACAAGTTTTAAAATAATCTTTATTTTTTTAAAAGTTAATATATGCATTACAGGAAACAAAAACACAGGAAGCAAAAAACAAAGTCATTCGCAGTCATAAGCAGCTTAGCTGGACATGTTCTTCTAGGTCCTGCTGTGTACATACACGACATGCCATTTTGTGTGATTCAGTCTGCACAGTGTGTGTCATGCTTTTCCACACATCATGAATATTCGCCAACTCAAAATCTCAAGGCTACAAGAGTATTTTTGATAACCAAGAACACACTACATCAACTCAATCTGTTAGAAAAAAAATTGTAATCTTGCCTTTCTTGGGAACAAAAATTTCACTGAAGATAAAAATGGCAACAGGCCTCTAGATAGAAGTATTGGCAAAGTTACAATTACAATACGGCACTTTCTTAATGCTCAATTTAAAATGAGACACAAACAGTACACCAAGCCATGTATCTGAGTTATCAAATCTCTACAAGATATTAGCAAGAAAGCATGTTCCCACTGAATAATGTATTTCCACAGCACAGCTACAAGACACTGACTCCTCTCACGAAGATGGAAATCTGACCCCTCTGCACACACCTCTCCTTGTATGCATATTTCTATCCCTCTGCTGCTAGCCTAATGACAAGTCCTGAAAGGCACTGCCCAGAGGTGTCGTAACAATTCCAAGTTCAAGATGCATCTTTTCTATCAATTATAACAAAAAGAGGGCTGGGGATGTAGCTCAGCCTGGCAAGCACTAAGTTGAGTTCAAGTCCCGGTACCAAAAGAAGAAAAAAAAAAACCACACCTACCCCCCCCCCCAAAAAAAAAACTAAGATACTTAAAGAACAAAGATACTTAAATGTTATCTAACTCACTACCTCTACTTTTTATCATTGTCACTTTAGGGTATCTATAAAGCTTAGATGCTGTGCAATAGAGTATGAATTTTGTATACAATAAGCCAAAGTACTTTACCAAAAATGCACATACAGGCCTATAGGTACAATCTAACATCATCTTCCAGATATGGAGATATTAACAAAGAGCCCTTAACACCCTCACCTGCCCTTTTCCCTCTTCAACACTTCAGTGACTAAGTTCAGGACCACATCTAGCTCCAAGAGGTGGCTTTAACAAAGCCACTTCCAGAAGATAATTTTTCCTAAAAACTAACAAGACATTTATATAAGGATTATTTTGCTACTACTAACATAATTTGGGTAGACACACTTATCCTTTAATACCCAGCAACACTACCTACAATATACATATAGGACAATGCCAAGACAATCTGAACTCAGTGTCCCTCTCTGCTTATTTTCCCTCCCACGTCCCATGAATAGCCGGCATACTCTCCAAGATACCATTTGACAATTCCATTCCCAACATACAACCATTTCTGTGAAGTCACAAAAAATACTTAAAGCACATTATATTAGCCCTTAACTGCTATATGTGTGAACTTTAAAACATCTAGAAATAATGGATGTTTCCAGTAAGAACTTAAAAAGTCCTATGTATATAGTAGGACTGAGTAAATTGCACACATACACTTAACAAAGGCTGTAATGTTAAAGTGTCATCTAAATAGGAACACACCAGTTTCCAGCTCTTACCCTTTCCCACTTTTTTTTAAACCCAGGGGACAGATATATGCATATGTAATACTTAGAGGGGACTTTCAAAATTTCACTAAGTGGTTTTAAGAACACTGTTTCTAATGAATTTTAATATAAAGTGTACTCAACATGTTAGTTTACTATTCTACTGTCATACACTAGCAACCTCTTAAACATCTAGAAAGACTAGATGTGAATTAGGACTTTGTCCTTTATATACAACTATATACACAGGAAAGTAGAACAGACGTAAGGGACAGCAGTCAATCTCACTTCACCTAAACCACACTGACTTACGGCCCTTTTCCTCCTCCCTCTCTGAACCAGTATAAGTATGTCTACTGCTCAGATCAGTGGTTTGATCATTCTATCTCCTAAAGACAGTATTTCATCAATTTTAACAAGGGATATCTAAAAAATGTATTATTTACTACCTCTACTTTTAACATACTTTGTGCACTTCTAAACATCTAGAAAGACTAGATGTTTCAAATATGGACTCGAGTTTGTCCACTATATACACAGTAGCGTTGAATAAACTATACACATGTAACAATGGTTATATCTGAAAGTGTCTTCTAGTAGGAGCATTCTGGTCTAGAATCCTTCATTTCATCCAATTTCTTCTTTCCTTGTAATACAGGCACATGTGCCACTCAAATGTGACTCTACAATTATACTTCCAAAATCCTTTTCAGAAGACAACCTTCCTATGAATTTTAACACAAAGTGTACAAAATGTGTTAGTTTACTAACTCTACTTTTGTCATACATTGGCAACCTCTTTAATATCTAGAGCCTAGATATTATAAAATTAGGACTCATATGTCCAGTATGTACACTATATATACAGCATAGCAAAGTTAAATGAAACTCATGAAACATAAAAACAACGGATAAGCTGAAATTTTCTATCATACATTTAACAAAACACTTTCAACAATTTCTTTCCTCCCCGTCCCTCAACCAAGTGAGCAAGTACACACAGTATTATTGTTCAGAGGTGGTTTAAACATTCTATTTGCAAACATAGCATTTTCTATTAGTTTATAAAATCTATTTACAAAGTGATATTCTACTACTTCTGCCTTTAGTGTATCAAGCACTTCTACATATCTAGAATAGATTTTTCATATAAGAACTTGTCTGCTATCATACAACACTGACAATATGGCACATATAGTAATGGTTGTAATCTGAGGTTATCTTCTAAGTATGACCATTTTGGCCCCATTTGCTTCTCTCTGCTTCAACCCAATGGACAAGTACAGGCATATGTAATGTTAGAGATGGCTGAATCCAAAATTCATTTACAGAGGACAAGCTTTCTGTGTATTTCTACACAGTGTACAAAATGTGCTAACTTTACTACTTTGTGTCATACACTGGCAAACTCCTACATTTAGGAACTAGATGTTGCAAAATTTGGAGTTGTCCATTACATATACTATATACACAACAAAACACACAAAAAAGATGTCTCACAATGTCCAAGTACAAATGCACTCACATACCTTTTGCAATTGCTTCCCTCCCACCTCCTCCACACCACTGAACAAGTACAGGCAGTATCATATTGCCCAAGAGGTGGTTTAACCATTCCATTCCCAAAAGACAGTATTTCATATGAACTTTAGCAAAAAGATATTTACAAAGTGGTATTTTTACTACTTCTACATTTAACATACGTTGGGCACTTCTAAACATCTAGATAAGACTAGATGTTTCAAGTAAGGACTCAATTTGTCCATTATATATACACAGCAGTCTTGATTAAACTGCACACATGTAACAATAGTTGAAAGTGTCTTGAATATATGAGTCTAAAATCTTTTTCTCCACTAACCCAGTAGGCTAAAATGATCAAACCTTCAAAAGACAATCTTCCCCGTGAATTTTAATACAAAATCTGTCAGTTTACTAACTCTATTAAAATTGGCAACCTCTTTAACATCTAGGAAGACAACTTGTTGAAAAGGCTTCATTTGTCCTTTACATACCCTACTTACACAGCAAAGATAAAGTCCACAGACCTAGGGGACACTGGAACTTGCCTTGCTGTACAGCGCTCTCCATTTCCTTTCTTCCAAGAACCACTGCATGCACAATATGTATACTCAAGAGGGAAGTTTTCCTAGATCTTCCCATCCCCCGCACTCCCCCATCACACTTTATGTGAGTTCTAATAAGAAATTTACAAAATGCGTTACTTCACTACTATTTTTTAACGTGTTTCAGGCACTTGAGAAAATCTCGAAAGACCAGATATTTCAATAAAGTACTTAACACTGTCATTCATATATATATATGTATGTATGTATGTATGTATTTTAAAATGCACACACAAAACAATGGCTACAATAGGAACATCTTCTACAGGTAAGCAGTCTGGTACTGGACCTCTTCTCTTGTTTTCTGCTCCGTGTCTCCAACTCACAGAACAAATGTAGACGTAATCACCTAGTGTCTCTTCTCCAGATGGTCTAACGAACTCCATTCAATATGTCGCTTCTAGAAGGTTTCTTTTCTGTCCTTTTTTTAAACAAATGGGCATTTCCAAGACATGTGGTTTTCCTAACTACTTTATCATATGTCAGCAACCTCTTTACATCTATATTTGTCCACATGCAGTTTTCTTTTAAAAGGTTGAGGGGAATGTTGAGAGCAGCTTTTTCATATTATATACACAGGCCTTATACAATCGGCCAGTAAATCTTCCCAAAGGGCGACGGGCATTTCCAACCAGCCAAACCTGGAATGTTACTTTCCGTTTCTCTCTCTGGCCACAGCCTAGGACCCGCCAGTCCTTCCACTCGGCCTCGGCCTGGGCTCTCTCACCTTCCAGGGCGGGTGGGGCCTTTACTCGTTTTGGTCTCCAGAAGGTGTGGTCTCCTCCAACTAGGACACAGCAATCACCCCCGGACCCTGATCTGCGCAGTTCTGTGGCCCGACGTGGCCGAGCTTTCAATACCGCCTTCTCGGGCCCCAGATGTAACGGCCCTCTGCAGCGGCTTGGAGGTCGCCCTTCTTCTTACCATGCCGCGCTGCAAGCCGCCAAAAGGTGCCACGTCCTCCACGGCTGGCGGAGTCTTCGCCTAGGGTTGCAGGGTTGGGCCGGGAGACTGTGAAGCCCGAGGGATTCCGTCACCAAGGCCACTGCCGCCATCACGCCATCGAGGTGGTGTGAGAGAGATGTTCCCCTGCTTCAAAGCCTAGGTCCTGCCAGCGGGTAATCACAGCGAGAGGTCCGAAGGCCTACAGGGCAGAAGCGCGGCCCATCCCTGGGCCCTCCAGGCCACCCGCCGCCATCGGCGGGAGGGCCTGGAGGACCCTGGGGAAGCAGGCCGCGCTCCGTTTTTCACTGTATTCTTCGCCGGAACTGACTTGGCACTTCTCTTTGCTGGTGATAGAGAAGCGGTACCGGAAGTGCTTTAGCTCCAGAGCCAGAGAACTATGGTTCCGGGACTATAACGTTCCGCCTCGGGAAAGATACAAGGGTAATTAGGTGGGGTAAGGGCTCGCTCTTGGCTTGCTGTTCCGAGTAAGAGTTGTTACCAGCGTCCCAGGACTTCGAGTATGCCTGTTTCTTGAGTCCCTCACTCCCCCCACTTGGCAACTCTCATCTTTTTATTTGTTTGCCACCTGTTTATTTCATAAATACTTGGGAAAGCATTGTAGAAGGGGGAAAAAATGGAAAAAAATTTGCTCTCCTAAAAATTTGCATTCTATTAAAAACAAGTAATAAGGGGCTGGGGATTTAGCTCAGCGGCATAAGCGCCTGCCTTGCAAGCAGGCAGTTGTGAGTTCAATCCCCGGTACTGATAAAAAGGAAAAAGACAAAAAAAAAAAAAGTTAACAAACAAACAAACAAACAAGTAATAAGATCCTTTTTAAAAAACTGTATTCATGTTTTCAGTAATTTTTTACTTAACGCCGCTGAGCTAAACCCCCGGCCAGTATGTAATTATTGAAGTCATCATAGGGATTTGGGGCATGTACATAACATGTATTAATTCTTTTTACTTTCCCTTTCCCTTGCATCCCTCTAAATAAGATCCTTAAAATACATAAAAGGACAGGCAGAAAAAGAAATAGGGAAGAGGAATATCAAATATGGGCGTGAAATGTTTTGTTTCCGGCAGGGTCACTTTGCAAAGTCCAGACTGCACTCGAACTCCCTATGTAGCCCAGTCTGGCCTTGAACTCGAAGCAATTCTCCCGCCTCTGCCTCCCAAGTACTGGCATTATAGACATGCACCACCACACCCCATGTGTTTTGTTTTTTGAGACAGGATCTCTGTGTAGTTCAGGATAGCCTTGGACTCACTATGTAACACAGACTGGTCTTAACCTCACAGCAATCTTTCTACCTCAATTTCCCAGCTTTGGGAATTACAAAAAGCATGCACCATGATGCCCAGCTTGTGGAATGTTTTAGATAATGCCCATGTAACTTTGGAGCAGAGACCTTGAGGAGCAGGCCACCATGCTGTTCCTAGAACAGCTGGAGGCTGGAAAGGAGGGGAGAAAGGTCAGACTGGGCCAGGGTGTGTGAGGAAAGAAAACGGAGGCCTTTGGAGGGACTTGAATTTCAGTGTTGGAGAGAGATGAAGTGAGGACATGGGGCAGAAGCCGGGAGACCAGATCATTGGGGTCACCTCTGTGAAATATTTGGGGGCTTGTTTAGTAGTTCCCCCTGAGAAGTTTCTCTTTCCAGAGTTTCAGTTACCTGTGATTAACTACGGTCTGGAACTATTAAATAGACAATTCCAGAAGGAAACAATACCTGAGTTTTAAACTGCACCCTGTTCTGAGTAGCATGGTGTACTCTTCTGCCGTCTCACCCTTTCATGCCTCCCACATGGAATATGCTACCTTCTCATTGGTCACTTAGCAACCTTCTAGTTATCAGATCTGCTGCCATGGTATTATTGTTCTTGTGTTTATTGACTTTGTTTCACTAATGATGGCTCCAAAGCACAAGAATGGTGATTCTGGCAAATCAGATATTCCAAAGACAAGTTACAAAGTGCTCCCTTTAAGCAAAAAGAGTAAAGGTTTTGACTTAGAACGAAAAAGTTAAATATTGAGATTGCTAAGATCTGTAGTAAGATAGATCTTTTCTGTCCTTTTTGTTGTTTTCAGTGCTGGAATGGAACCCAGGACTTTGCACATGTTAAGCAAGTGCTCCACTACTGAGTTTATACCCCCAACTGTGAAGTTTTCTTCTTTTTATAAATTTTTTTTATTATTTTGAAGGTAGTAAAATATAACAGAACAAGATGAAACAAAGCCAGTTGAGACAGTGCAGTGAGATTGGTACAGAACTTCACAGCAGGTTACAGGATAACAGCAATAGGTACCATAGTATATCTCATTATCTTCACAATAGTTCTTTCAATCAGGTATAGCAAAATCAAACTAAATACAGAACATTATAGAACTTATCAAACAGAGTATTGAATAGAGCAATACAATTAATCAGAACAAAGCAAAACAGTGATAAAAATATTTTCCTTCAAAGAGATGGTAGAAGGAAATCCCCCTTATTTGCTATATTGCATATGGTCAGCCTCCTAAGAGATGCTCAGATCTCTGGCTCCCATTTGCTAAAGGAGGGGATGGGATGTTTGATTTTCAGCCCCCTTGCCGGAAGGCTCATGGCCACATACCAGGGAGGTGAGCTGGTTGCTTGGTTTCCCAGCGCCCTAAGTTCCAACATGTGAAGTTTTCAATTCTTAAAATTATGAAGGAAAAAATTGTGAAAGAAAAACTACATCAATTTCAAATTGCAAAACTTATGGCCACAGTGCTGGCTGTAGACTTAGTTAAAGTGGAAAAGGGATTACATGGTAGGGCTCACTACTAGTTATGGTTTCAGGCATTCACTAGGGATTTTGGAGCTATCCCTCTAGGATAAGAGAGGGCTACTGTACCAGGGTAATACCCATTCAGGTCAAAAAAGTAATTGAATTCTGGAGATGTTATAAAGGCCAGCCCACAGGACTTGCTAACAGAGCCCAGTGTTAGACAATAAGTTTAGATACTTGTTTGACATTAAAGGGGAAATGTCAAATACCTAGTAGTTTTTATGAATCTGGCATTCAGAGAGAGTCTCAACTGAACAAACACAGTTGGGTGTTATCAACAAATAGATGTCTTTAAAGCCATAAGGCTGGGGCTGGGGATTTAGCTCAGCGTCATAAGCACCTGCCTTGCAAGCACATGATCGTGAGTTCAATCCCCGGTACCGATAAAAAAATAAAATAAAATAAAATAAAGCCATAAGGCTTCATGAGAGAACCAAAGGAGAACAGAGAGTGAGAGAGGAGAGGACTGACGCCTGAGTCCTGGGTAATAGTTATGAGATCAAGTAGATAGGAAGGAACAGGAAAGGAGACTGAAGGGTGAGCACAATGTTAGGAGAACAACCAAAAGAATGTAGTGTCTTGGACATGAAGAAGAAAATGTCAAGGGAGACTTATCAACAGTGTTAAGGGCTGGGGATTTAGTTCAGTGGCTTAAGTGACTGCCTGGCAAGTACAAGGTCATGAGTTTGATCCCCCCCCCCAAAAAAAACAGTGTTAAACATCGATGATAAGTCAAATCTGCTAAAATTGAAAATTATATTTCTAGCTTTGTTGTTAATGCTATGATTAACATTCTTGTGAATTTCCAAGCTTTGTGATGGCTTCTGATTTGGATATATTTCTTTTTTGTGTGTGCCAGGGATCCAACTCATGACCTCATGCTTAGTAGGCAGGCGCTTAAGCCACTGAGCTAAATCCCCAGCCCCAGATTTGGATATATTTCTGATTTGGATACATTCTAAAAATATAAGGAAGACCAAGGGTTCGCCTGGGTTTAAGGCTCTTGACCCAGACCTGGACAGGATTTCCAAGAGAAATCAGAAGAACCTCTCACAGGAGGTGGTAAGAAGTCATGAGCTTGAGTCCATGCTTAGTGGATGAGAGCTTGAGCCAAAGTAGTGGCTCCAGGACTAGAAAACTGGTGATTTGAAGGTTCCTAGCACCGCAAAGGAAGAATCCAGTAGGCTTAATGCCTAGAGTGACGGAGGAGGAGAGGAAGGAGGAACCATGGATCACACAAAGGTTTCAGACACTAGGGCTAAGTAGATAGGTGATTGGCAGCTGAGGAAGACCAGGGGCAGGAGGGCTACTGGTACATTTCGAGTTATCTCCTAAACAGCCAAACAGGCTGGTGTCCCTGTAACTCAAAGATGGCAATGATGACAAGCATTCATCTGCTTTCCGACATCTTACTGGAGATATGCTCAGCGGTATGGTGCCTACCTGGCAAGCATGAGGTCGTGAGTTCGATTCCCAGTACCAATCCCCCCAAATAACAAAAACAAACAAATAAACAAAACTTCCTAATCTATTAACATCGCTCTTTGAATGTTCTATAGTATTTAAGCCCCTCTTGAGTAAATCAAACTTGGAATCTCTCCAGAGCCTGCTCCTCCCCAGAGCACTAAATGACATTATCATTCACCAGTTCCCAAATAAAAAAGTAGTTAGCTGTCTCACTCCTCATATCTCAATCATTTCCAGTTTGATGTACCTCTTAAATGTATTTTAGAAATAACCAATTCCCTATGCTATCCTTACAGCAGCTGCTAGTTACAAGAGGCTATTTAATTTTAATTAAGATGACATGAAATTAAAAGTTTAGTTTTTCAGCTGCATTAGCCCAAGTGCTCAGCTATCAGTGATGTAAAAAATTCCTCTATCCCAAACGCTGTTGGATGCTACTGATCTATAGCTACCTCTAAACCAGCAACATGGCTCATCTGAATGCCTCTAACAGACTGAGTTGTTGCTTTGATGGTTTCTTCTTCTCCTCCTTTCTACTCCATTCCCCCCATAGAAGGCAGAGTTAACTTTCAGTCAAAAGTCAGATTTTGTTAACCCCTGTTTAAGCCTTCAGTGGTTTTTCATATTTAAAACGAAATCCAAACCTCTTACCACGGTCACTCTTGCCCTGCCTTCTGCTTCCCTTAGGCCTCATCTTGGACTGTTTTCTTCCTTTGTGATTATGTCTCAGCCACACTGGCCCCCTTCCTATTCCTTCTACTTTCCAAGCTTTACTCTGCCTCAGGGCCTTTGTACATGCTTTCTATCTGGAAGGGTTCACCTGGCTCTTGGAAAGTCTCATTTTCTCATCTTCTAGATCTCAGTTCCAATTTTATTCTTTTTAGAGCCTGTCTTGTCTTCCCTGTTTCAAGGAGATCTCTTCCAGATATCATCACATTGCCCTTCATTCATCACAGTATCTCATTATTAATAATGAACATTTCTATGCATTTTTTAATATAAGGAATTATGCCAGGGGCATAGTTTAAATAGTTCACTTTATCTATTAATTTCCTAGTTTATTTTTGTTTTTTCTGTGTCCCCTGAACCCAGTGTAGTTTTACCTGGTATGCAATAGACATTAATAATTATCAAATGCATGAATTCTTGAGCATATGTTATGAGCCAGGCATTTTAATAACTGGCTAAACACTTTATGTATAGCCTCATTTAATCTGCACAGCAATCCTGAGAAATAGATACTAATAATACCCTCTTTTTACAGCTGAGAAGCCTTGTAACCTGTCTAGTTCTTAGGAAAAACTAGGATTCTAATCCAAGTCACCTGACTCCAGAGCTCCCTGAAAATCACTGCAGGGGATTTAGAGGCCCAAGAACACAAAAATAACTTCCAGCTACCCCCCGCCCCCAGGCTAGAAGCAGGGAAGCTAAAAGACTTTTTTTGCAGGACTTTCCATTTCAAAGCAGGCTGGAGATTCTGGGCTGTCACTGCTCAATCAGGAGGCAGACTCAGGGCCTACAAGTTAGTGCTTAGGACTGGACATGCAGGAAGTCTAAATACTGAGATTCAGTCCTGCACATCCCCAGGTTGGGGGTGGGGTCCCAGAGACCCCAAACAAGATCTGGAGCCTTAAGTGCACAGTCTGACTGTGAAATCTTCCATGTCCTTCTACTTGTCCCAGATCAAGACTGATAAGGGGACAAGAGTAAAAATACCAAGCGTCTCTCACACTTCTCCTAGGGAAGCATCACATGTCAAGCCTGTGACACACAACAGTGTTTGTTAAGCCAAAGCTCTAAGCTCATTAGTGCTAAGTGCTAAGCCATGCACATATTTCTCTCAGGAAACAAATACCATGCAACATCTATCCTCTCCCGGGCCTGGGCCTTCAGTTCCCATCCCTAATATCGGTATCATGGCACATCTGCACAGAGGCAGGGCCCTGGAGACTGGCTGTATGGGGACATGTCTTAGAGAGCCAGTGTATAATCTCATCATTGTTGCTTGAATTTAAGACTCAATTCTGCAGAGAGTTTCTCAAACTTGAATCATTCCTGAATCAGTTTAATAAGTTACTCCATACCTGTGTACCACAATCCCTCAGTCCATTCAGGTCCCTTCAGCCACACACCATTAACTGGGTTGCTTATAAACAACAGAAATTTACTCTTCACAGTTCTAGAGCTGGGAAGTCTGAGATTAAGGAATTAGTAGATTCAGTGTCTGGTGAGGATCTGATTTCTGGGGACTTCTGGCTGTGTCCTCACATGTTTAAAGGCCCAGGGGTCTTCCCTGGGTCTCTTTTATAAGGGCACAAATCCCAGTTATAAAGACTTTGCTCCCATAAACTACTCAACCTCTGAAGGACTCAACTTTTGTTAGAGAAACTTTCGGGGTCAGAATTTGAGCATATGAATTTGTAGGAGTTAAAACATGCAGGCTAAGGGGCTGGAGATTTAGCTCAGTGGCATAAGCGCCTGCCTTGCAAGCAGGCAGTCGTGAGTTCGATCCCTGGTACTGATAAAAATGAAAAAGACAAAGATAAAGGGGATTCCTGCAGTACCTTCACAAAGTTGTAAGGAAAGGGTAGAGGGTGATTTGTCTTTTGTATTTTTGAGGCAGAGTCTTGCTATGTTACCCAAGTCAGTTTCCAGCTTGTGGTCTCAAGTGATCTTCCAGTCTCCTGGGGGACTGGGACTACAAGATGTGTTTCCACTGTGGCCAGCCAGAGGTGTGTTGAGGGCTCACATGCCAACAGACTGCCTCTATCCAGACCTGGCTCTTATACCTCACAACCCTGACCCTGAGCAAGTCACCAAACCTCTTTGTGCTTGATTCTTCATGTGTAGAAAGTGGTGTGTGTTTGTAATCCCAGTGTCTTGGAAGACTGAAAAAACTGCCAGTTTTAGGCCAGTATGGGCAAATTACTGAGAACCCATCTCAAAAAGAACTGATTGAGGATGTAGCTCAGTGCCAGAAAGCTCCCTGAAAGGTGGTGGAGGATCATTATAGAAGGAAAATTGTGAGGCTCGAATAAAATATTGTACATAAAGCTTTCATTACAGTGCTTGATGTGTGTCCTGTCATCACTGTATTAAGGCCACAGTCCCCTAATCACATCACGTCTTAAGCTGTTCTCTCTACTGGGTACACCCGGTCTGTCGAGATAAATTCAATTGCTCCTGCGAGGTGGCACAAGATCACGATGAGAAGCTGAAGTTGTGAGCCTCAGTCACTCTTGTTGTCCATCCTTACATGATGAGTCGTTCTCAGTCATCCCATCTGTGCAGGAGGGTGATAAAGTGCCAACCCCCCAGCAAGGTCTCTGCTGCCTGGGTGGGGCGCAGCCTACCGATTCCCCTCAGCTTGGCGGCCTTCCAGAGTCTGCCACGGAGAGGGGAGCGCCATCTGCAGGCGCCTGCTGCCCAGGGGAAGGAGGATCAGAAGAGCACAGGGACCCCGCGGGCCGGCAGGGACCTGTCCAGGCTGCCATGGCAACCCCCCACACCAGGAAAAAGGCGGGGCGGTTCCCTGGGAGGAAAAGGAAGGAGGCCCCGCCCCTAGCCGCCCCAAGCTCCGCCCAGGATGTGGCCGGAAGCGGGAAGGCTGACATTTGACTGATTTCTTCCATGCCTGACCCCTACATCTGTGACGGCCGCAGACTCCAACACTCCAACACACTCTGAGTGTGTCTGGCTATGTCTGACTGAACACAGATTTCGTGGATGCCCGACAGACCAAGACTGCCAGATCTGTCCGCCTGATCACAGCTGACTGAGCAGGCTTACCTGGCAGCTGGGCCCGATAGGGTGTGTCTGACCCACGTGGCCTAACTACACCTGACTGACCAGACCCCATCTGTGCCTGACAAGCTGTATCTGAATGGCTGCAGCTGCCTGCGCCTGACCAATCAATTCCACTTGCGCCAGGTGCTTCCCTACATCTCTGCTCGAGGGGCCCAGTTGGACTGACTGACTGACCGCTTCTGGAGACCATTCTGCCATGGGCTGCCCCTGCACAGCTCTGAGGTGTGTGGGCCAGCTGCGCATGGCTGTGCTTTTGCCTCTGCCTCCTACCTGTCTGAGTCTGCCTGACGGACCAGCCTGTCCCATACTATCAGTGACTGACCACCCCTTCCTGATGGGTGCCATGGCTGACCACCTCTGACTGTGTGTGTCCTGCACATGATAGCCATTCAATAAGCACTGGTTCAGTCAGGCTGTCTATATGAAGGGCATCCAACTGAGGACCTGAAATTTGTCCCCCTGCCTCATGTCTTCTTTCACCCCAGCTGCCTGATAATGACTTCTCAGGTATCACTTGTCCAGCTTCTGGGGTGGCCTGGACAGCTTCAGCTATGATAACAGGCCTCAGGAATCCAAATCAAGTCCCCAACAGGGAAAGGGGAAGGCAGTAAGAGTAAGACTTAGGGCCAAGTAGAGAGCAGCTGCAAGGGCTGGGAAGAGGCCACAGGCTGACAGTCCTTGACTTCAAGGCTCCAATTCTTTACCAGAGTTAGCACCTGGGGGAGTTGGCTTGGATGTCTCAGGAAAAAAATGCATAATGTTGCAAGCCTTTTCTTGTGTGTTTTTTCTGTAGTAAGGATTAAGCTCACAACATTCAGACTGAGAAACATCCTTAGGTTTTAAACTTTAAAAAATTTTTGAAACAGGGTCTCGCTAAAGTACCCTGGTAGGACTTGAACTTGTTATCCTCCTGCCTCAACCTCCCTCAGTGCTGGTATTGTGGGTATGTACCACCATGCTCTGCTGTCTTGCACGCTCTTGTTCTTCCATATTTCTGGTCAGTTTCTATCAGTGCTGCTTTTCTTCAGAAGGAGTGTCCTGCATACCTCCAATCTCCAGAATTTAAATTGTCCCCATTGTATGTTGTATAACAACCAGCCAAAACCATGGAAGACTTCCAGTCTGCAAAGAGAAGCTCTCTACCAGAATAAAGGGGAAGGAAGTACTCTTTAGAGGAATTATTTTTTCAAAAGCGAGCATGTCTCTTGGATAGGCGTGCTATCAATTACATCTGTTGCATTAATACTAATAAAACGAGAGCATTAGACTAACTTATCTCAATTGAGCTCTAGCATACTCAGATATTTTCTCTTCATTAGTAGCAAGGGCCTGGCTGCCTCATTGATTTCATCATAAGCTAAGGGAGGAATGGGAGGAAATGAATGGCTTCATTCCCAAGGGCTCTCACAGCATGAATTTGGATCTCAGCCAGTGTAGGCCATGGGGCCTCCAGCGGGGCTATTAATTCATTATTGAGTACCACGTTCCAGGCACTGTGCTAGGACTCTTACCCTACCCTCAAGGAGCATAGTCTCATAGACTCTCAGAAGTCTTGCACCCTTCAACTTTAGGGCCAAGTGCTGAGTACCAACAGCTTTCATTTTGGGATACCTGCACAGCTAATATAGAAGAGCAGGAGAGAGCAGTGCTTCTCGAAGTTTGGTTCCTTGACCAGCTGTATTAGGATCACCTGAGAACTAATTAAGATACAAATTTTCATGCTAAGGTTGTAGCTCAGTGGTAGAGTATCTGCCTAGCATTCTTGTGGTCCCCAGTTCAATCCCCAGCACCATTGGAAAGAAAAAGGATACAAAGTCAAGGATACAAATTCCCCGGCTCCACTGTAGATGAACTGAATTAGAAATTCTTAGGGCAGAAGGGCTTGGGAGTACACATGTGTAATTCCCACAAAAGGATCGTGAGTTTGAGCCTGGGCTATGTAGCAAGAGTCTATCTCAAAACAAACAAAAAAACTTCTTGGGGTCACACGCAGCCATCTATATTTTAACAAGCCCTCTAGGTGATGCTGATGCAGGAGAATCACTGTGGAATGATTGTATAGTCAGACAGACCCTCTTGGAATCTCAATTATACTACATAAGAGCTATATGATTTTGACCAAGCCATTGAATCTTTTTGTGTCTTGATTTTCTCATTTTCATAATCAGCATAATTGTGATTGCCTTAAACTGTTGTTGTATTAAGTCTTACAAAAGAATTTAGCATATATTTCCTATTCTAGGATTGTATCCTGGAGACATATTTCTGCATATGCTGAATGATACATGTATAGTGTATGTGCTGATATATTGTTTATAATAGAGAAGAAATGGTCTAAATATCTATCAGTGGGAGATTAATAAATCATGGTCCTGATATACAAAGATTGAGGCAGAAATTTAGTTTTGTGTTGGGGATGAAAGCTAAGGTCTTGTGCATACTATCACTCTATCACTGAGCTACAACCCCCCCCCCCGACAGCTCTTTATATACTTATATAAAAAGATCTCCAGAATTTCCAAGTTTTTAAAAAAAAGTACAGAACAGAGTGTCTACTATCCTCTTTTTTTGCAAAGAAAAAGAATATAAAACATTTTCCCTTTTTGTACTGGGAATTAAATCCAAGGAGTGCTGAGCTATATCCCCAGGCCTTTTTATTTTTATTTTGAGACAGGGTCTAAACTGCCCTCAAATTTGAAATCCTCTTTCCTCAGCCTCCTGACTACCTGGAATTATAGACATGTGCCACTGCACCCACCAAGAATCCAGAGAATCTTCATATAGGCAGAGCTTTATATGGACACAGACAGTCTCCAAAAGGATACTCAAGAGACTGATAACAGTGTGAGAAAAAAATGAGTGGCTGGAAATATGGGAATGAAGGAGATTTATTTTTATACTCAATCTTAGCCAACAATCCAGTAGGTCAAAGTTGTTTTTATCATACATGCATTCCATAACTTAAATTTTTGTACTGTGTATATGCACTTCAATTCCACAAAACTGAAGTTTTAAAAAAGTAACCCATTGCTAGGAAACAACTTAGTGATAGAGTACTTGTCTAGCATGCAAGAGGCCCTACATTCCTTCCTGGCACTGAAAAATAAGAAGGCTATGGAAGGAGGATCATTGTGAGTTGAGGTCAGCCTGGCAGCATAGTGAGTTCAAGGCCAGCCCTGATTACATAGTGACACCCTGTTTCAATGAATCAATGAATGGATGAATGAGGTTTGTGCCTGGTAGTGGTGATAATGGTGGTGATGCCTACTCCACAGCTCTGAGTAAGTGATTCTCTGCAGAAATGAAGTGCCCGCCCTGGGGATTTAGCTCAGCGGCATAAGCACCTGCCTTGCAAGCAGGCAGTTGTGAGTTCGATCCCCGGTACCGATAAAAACACAAAAGACAAAAAAAAAAAAAAAATGAAGTGTCCACAGAATTATGTGGGGTTTGACTACAGCTTACAAGCTAACCTCTCAATCTCCCCACTTCATTCTGCACAGTTTGTGTCTCCCCAGAGAGTTATTGTGTTTTAGAGATGGACAAGGGCTTTGAGATGCTCTGGTGTAACTCTTTTATTATCTTTTTGGCTCTGGAGATTAAACCTAGGATCTTGTGCATGCTCAGAATGCACTGAACTACATCTCTAGCACTGGAACCATTTAAAGTTAAAGATGAAGAATTTAAGGCACAGAGAAAGACTATAATCAACCAAGGCTACCTAGAGAATTGGGCCTCACGCTAGGGCATTTTAAAACACCGGGAGGCTGTCTTCTGAACTTTTGCTTTCGCCCAAGTACTGCTCTATCCATAACTTCTCAACTTAGTTAATACTAGTCTTAGTTTAATTCCCGGCCAAACTTTCCAGCCTTATTTCCCATCCTTTCCTATATGAATCCTCTACCATAGCCAAAAGATCTCTTCAATGACCCCAAATACTCCTGGTTTCCAGACACCACACCTTGTTAGCTTTGTGCACGCTGCCTGAAAACTTTTCTTCTTACCGTTCACTTGTGGAGAGTCTATTAATTATGGAGATTGAGCTTAAATCATACTTCCTCCAGGAAGTTTTCCCTGATTACTCCAGCTCATATAGTTGTCTCCTTCCCCTGAACTAATTTTAAAATTTCGTGTGAAACCCTTGCCTTTAAGAAGAGTATAGGTTACTTGTTTATATCTTGAAAAATGGGAAGTGAGTAGGATAGAGCCAGTTCTTCCTCCCTCCCTCCCAATTTCTGCAGCTTATAAAATTGGGCAAATGCCCCCCCCCAAAAAAGTAATAAGAACTAAGGAGTAATAAAATCTAAAATGTGTAAATTTTGTTGTAAAAAGAGAGGAAGGGGAAAAAAGAGCTCTAACGGATATAACAGCAAGTGTGTATAGGGATGTTGAATAGCTGACTATATTAATGTTTTTGGATCATTGAACACAGCTGTTTGTAGTCTCTCTGTTTGAATGTCTACTTTGTATTCTTTGATACTGTGATTTGAGCAACTATTTCCAAGATGATAATATGTAATCTATTAACAGGTGATTTCTTACTGTTATGCTTTTTTTTGTAGTTCTGTATTATATGTAACCTTACACTGCTTTGTTTTGTTTTGTGTTTTTCTCTTTTTCCTCTTAAATAAAAAAAAAAAAAAAAATTGGGCAAATGACCTTAGTCATCTTATTCTCTCAGGGAAGCCCTGGAAGAGGATGCCACTAAGCTAACCGGAGCCAGGAGCTGATCTGCACAAACTGCTGGGCCTGTTCCTACCCTGATGTTTACTTGGCCTAGAGGCCCAGTGTGATGAAACCCAGCTCTGTTGCCGAGCACCTTGGGAGGCCTCCTTCAGGGTCCCTCTGTGCTCACACAGTGGCCCTTTGTGGACAAGAGGAGCCAGACTGAAAGTGGAGCCGCTGTAACTCTCCTCCTCTGTACCTCCAGCCGCCGGCCTCCACCAGCAGTCATAGGCCATCCTGCCCCTGGGTGGCCTCTGCTTTTACTCCAAGGTTGGCAGGATGCGGTAGGGCCTGCAAGCTAGGCTGGGAGGGTCAAGAGGGCTTCCACCAGGATGGCCTGCTGAAATAGCATGTCCCTTAACTCAGGAGGCTGAATGTGGGTGTCTGCAGAAATGAGACTGGTCCCCCTACAGGTCGGATCTACATTTTCACCATCCCTGTCACCACTATGCTTTCCAGGGGTTTAGGGCCAGACCTTCTGCTATGCTGTGTCCTTTCTGCTTCCAATTTACCGGGCCCCATACTCACCAGAGGCGGAGAATCCTGGGATGCAATCCCAGGCCTGGTGTGGCATAAGTCAGGGTGAGGGAAAGAAGTGCCTAGATCAAGGAAGGCAGTGCGGAGTGGGTAAAGGATGCCCACTGGCCTGGCACGCAGGAGACCTGGGATTCCAGTCCCTGATAAACTACTGACTTGCCGAGTGGCATAAACTGGTAGCTTTTCTTTTGTCTGGCTCTGTTTCTCTGCTGCAAAATTATGGAGCCAGAGTATATGGGTGTCAGGGATTTTTACAGCTCTGATTTTCCCTAATTCTTTGCTCAGAGAGAGGAAAGGGAGAGCCCGATTGGGCTGGAGGTAGATAACCAGCACGATGCTCTCCGAGGATTCACCAGCAGTCGCCTGGCCGTCTTCTCTGCTGCCAGGTTGCCCCCCCCGCCCCGGCGCCCCGTTTTCTCCATCCCACCTTGAGGGCTGCTTGGGATGTGACTGAAAAGATGTTTGAATTGGATTTGTCTTGTCTCATCTTTTGTGCCCAGTGAGAGGCACTGTGCACACTCAAGGGTGGCACTGGCAGCGAGGGAGGAGCACAAGGGAATAAAAGAAGAAAATTCAGAGGCAGAGGGAAGGGTGGGACAGCAGGAACTATGGAAAGAAGGCTCAGGAAAAGTGAAAAGGAAGGAAAAGGAGGAAGAGAGAGGAGTCGGGGAAAGCAGAGGGAAAATGAAAGGGCAAAACGAGAGGGAATGAAAAATGCTCATATGGAAGAGAAAAACGGGAAGAGAGATTGAAAAAGTACATCGGCTAGCAACACACGGTGGGAGCCACCAGGGTGCTCAGGACTGTAGTTTGGTTTGGCTGGAGGTGAGTGTGTGGAGGGTAGACAAAGCTGGACCCAGATTAGGTCTTCTAGAGCAGGCTAGTGATTTTGAATCTTACATCTCATTTTTCCTCTCCTCAAATCTCCTCTGATAAACTGGTTAAGGTCCGGAGGAGCATTTTCATTCAACCAACCATTCAAGGGGGCTGGGGATTTAGCTCAGCGGCATAAGCACCTGCCTTGCAACCAACCATTCAACAAGGGACAATGTTTTATCCAGTTCTGTATCCCCAGAGCACAGTACAAGGACTGAACCTAAGAGGTATTCAGTGTATCTTTGTTCAAATTGAGCATTTGGAGAAAGCAATTGCGCCTAGCACACAGAAGATATAAAACAAAACAATAACAATGACAACAACAACAAAAAACAAACACAAACAAACAAGGTAAAAAAGGCTATGTTCTCTAGGAGAGGTCCAGATAGGCATATAGGAGGTCAGAGGAAAGCAAGATAGTCTTTTCTGTCTCCTTTAACAAAAGAGGCCCACAGAGGATTACAGTGGGGTTGGTTTAGGTCACTTGACTTAATCCTAGTGACCTGAAAGATAAATCTTACTGGAGGACACAGGATTCCATGTATAAGCAAAAAAGAAGAGTTCCCTAAGAAAAGGGAAGAATTGTTATTTTAAAAAAGGAGGGGGAGGGGCTGGGGAATTTAGCTTAGCGGCATAAGCGCCTGCAGTCATGAGTTCGATCCCTGGTACCGATAAAAATGAAAAAGACAAAAAAAAAAAAAAAAAAAAAGCAGGGGGGAATTGGAATGAGGCCTAGCTACTGAGGTCAGCTAGAGGGACACATAAGAGTGAGGAGACGGATGAGAGTGTGTTCAAGAGACATAGGAGTGAAGGCTAGAGGCACTGCTCAGGGGCAGAAGGCTTGGGTAAGGCCCTGGACTGGATCCCTTTACACACACACACACACACACACACACACACACACACACACACACACACACGAGGAGAGAGAGGAGAGAGAGAAAGAGAGAGAGAGAGAGAGAGAAACAGAGACACATCACAGAGGGCCTCTGGAACCCGAGATGATCCTCTTTGGAGCTGTGCTTTGGAAGAATTAATCAGGTCACCAAAACATAGAACAGACTTTCAGTAGGACTGTTTTTGTTTTTTGTTGGTTCAGTGGATGGAATCCAGGGCCGTGTGCACGCTACGCATTCACTTTACCCTCCCCGGGTTTTATATCAAGGAGTAGAACTGCTGAGTCAGAGGCTTCCACTTTATAAGGAAATACCATGAGTGTATAACTAGTGAGGTGAGCATTTTATATGCTTATTGGCAGTTGTGTTAGAGTTCTGTCTTTGTGACAAAATACCTGAGAAAATCAGTTTAAAAGCAAAGAGGTTTATTTTGGCTCATGGTTTCAGAGGTTTGAGTCCAAGGTTGATGGTTCTGTTGCTTTTAGGTGATGGCGAGGCAGAAACATCATAGTGGAGGGGCACGGTGGAGGAAAATGCTCACCTCATGACAACCAAAATGCAGAAGAAAAAAAAACAGGGAGAGAATGGGGCCAGCAACAAGAGATGGTCCCCAAGGTCATGCCCCTGATCTACCCTCTTCATCTAGGCCCTATTTCCTTAACTTACCTTACCTCCCATTCATGCCGTTAAATTATAGCCTCATCAATATATAAATTCACTGATGAAGTTAGAGCTGTCATGATCCAGTCACCTACTGAAAGTCCCACTACGGGACATATAAGACTTTTGAGGAACACTTTAGCTCTACACATAGGTAACCATTCATATTTCTAGTTCTGTGAATTTCCTGTTTGTAGTCTTTTTCCATTTGTCTAATACCAATTTTTAGGAATTTTTTATATACTTTGGAGTTTCTTCTTTCTTTCTTTCTTTCTTTCTTTTTTTTTTTTTTTGTCTTTTTGACACAGGGTCTCATTATGTAGTTCAGGCTGGCCTTGAGCTTACTTTGTAGCCCCGGCTGGTCTTGAACTCGCAAAGATCCTCTTACCTGAACCTCCCGAGTGCTGGGATTACAGGCATGAGCCATCATGCCCAGCTTTTTTTTTTTTTTTTTTTTGAGATAAATTCTTGCTATGTAACTCAGGCTAAAATTCATGATCCTTGTGTCAAACTCCTGAGTGCTGGAATTACATCATGTGCCACCAGGATTCTCATATTTTGTCAGCCCAAAGCATTGCAGAGATTTCCTCCTACTGATCTTTTGTTTTTGTTTTGAGACAGGGTCTTGTTGTGTTGCCCATACTGGCCTCAAACTCAGGGCTTGAGAATTCATGATCCTCCTGCTTCAGCCTCCTGAGTGTCTGGGATCATAGACATATACTACTATGCCTGGTTTATCTTTTCTCCTCTCTCTCTCTCTCTCTCTCTCTCTCTTTCTCTCTCTCTCTCTCCCTCACCCTCTCCCTCTCTATTTCTCTCCCTCACCCTCTCCCTCTCTCTCTCTACCCCCCCCCCCCCCGCAAGGTCTTGCTATGTTATGCAGGTTGGTCTTGAACTTGCTTATGTAGCCCAGGCTGGCTTCAAATTCGTAGCATTCCTCCTGCCTCAACCTCCCAAGGACTGAGATTACAGACAAGTACCACCACACCTGGCAATCTTGTCTCTCCATGACAATTTTTGATGCACAGAATTTCTACGTTTAATGTAGTAGACTATACTCGTCTTTTCATTTTCAGTTTGTGTGTTGGTTGATTTTTTATGTCACCTTGATTGTGCTATGGGATGGCCAGATATTTTGTTGAACATTACTTTTAGATATGTCTGTGAGGTTGTTTCTGGATGAAATTAATGTTTTGTTTTGTTAAGATAGGATAGATCTCACTATGTAGTTTCAGTTGACCATGAATTCAATATGCAGCCCAGGTTTGCCTCAAATTTGCCACAATCTTCCTGTCTCAGCCTTCTCAGTGCTGGGATTAGAGGCATATGCCACCACTGAAATTAATATATGAATATATTGACTAAGTAAAGCAGACTGATCTCCCCAGTGTTAGTGGCCCTATCTATCTAACCCACTGAAGGCCTGAATGGCACAAGAAGGTAGGGTAAGGGAGAATTCTTTCTCTCTTTGGACTATCTTTGAGCTGAGAGACTGGTCTTCTCCCGCTTTGGATTTTGATTTTGGCTAAAATACACCATTGGCTTTCCTTCTTATCAGGCATTCAGACTTACACTGGAATCAAATCAGCAGCTCTCCTTGATTTCCAGATCTTTGGATTTTTCAGCTTCCATACTGTGTGAACCAGTTTCTTACAATCAGTCTGTTCCTCTACTCCATCATATTGCTGTTCTGTGTCTCAGGAGAATTCAAACAAATACAATTTGTGATTCTTTTTTGGTGTCTTATTGAATAAATATTTTCCTTTGTTGTTGTCCTAAAGATAATTTTATTTAGTTATTTCTAAAACACTGAAAATTTTGCTTTTTGGATTTAGTTCTTTAACCAAAGGTTATTTTCATGCATGCTATAAGTATAAGGCAGAAGTCCAATTTTATTTTTTCCAAATGAATAACCAATTGTTCAGTATTATATTAAAAATAATCCATCTGTGCTAGTTTCCCATGACTGTCACCATGAATTACTATGAACGAGGTGATTTAAAACAATAGATATTTATTTTCTCACAGTTCCATAGGCCAGAAGTCAAGGTGTGAGCAGGGCCAGTTCCTTGGGAAGGAGAAACCCCCAAGGCCCCTCTCCTGGTTTCTGCTGTTGCTGGCAGTCTTGGCCTTCCCCAGCTTGCAGAGTGACTCTAAGCCTTGCTCGCATCTTCCCTTTGTTTTCTTCCCTCTCTCCATGTGTCTTCTCTTCATCTTCCAAGAACATCGGTCATTAGATTTAGGGCCCACTCTAAATTCAGGATAAGTTATTCTTGAAGTCCTTAACTGATTATATCTGTATTTCCAAATAAATTCCTGCAGTATTTTGAGTTTCTAGCAGGGTATGAAATAGTGAGGAGTTCCTACTCAGTCCACTAGCTCATCTTTTGTTACTTTTTTGTAAGTACCATTTCTGTTGTTTATCAAATTTTCACACATGCAGAGTAGTCATTATGTAATGCAAATCCCTGATAAAAATGGTTGCACATTTTTCCTGAGGTAACCTTATTTAATTCTCCCCAAGTGTACAGTGTAGGTACTACTGAAATTACCTACACTGGAGGTGTACTCATTAGCATTTGCTAAGTTATGATACCGTAACGAACAACTCCAAACCCCCAGTGGCTTACAACCCACTTCTTTCGGGATGCCAGGACTCAAACTCATACCCTTGCACTTGCCAGGCAGGCGCTGTGCCTGCTGAGCTATATCCCCAGCCTAACCCACTTTTCTTCTTTGTATTACACATCAGTAGCAATGGGGCCATTGTGGGTTGGCTACAGCTCTTCTCTATGTTTGATTTCAGTCCTAGAACTAGGCTGAAGGCACAGCTCCTATCCAGCATACACAGTTCCAGTGGCAAAAATGACAGTAAGATTTTACACTGACACATGCAACAGCTCTTCAAGTTTCTGTCTAGAAACTGCATATAGGACGGCGATATATAGTTCAGTGGCACAGCACCTGCCTGGCAAGTGCAAGGTCCTGAGTTCAATTCCCAGTACCAAAAATTAAAAAGAACTGACATAGGTCTCCAGCTCATATTTCATTGGTCCAAGTAAGTCAAGTAACCAAGCTTGGCCATGGACTGGGGAAGTAAATTCTTTCCTCTAGAGAGTACTCAAGCCACATAGCAACTGGTTAGTATGCATAATCTTCTTACTGTCTAAGAGGAAGAGTAAATAATGGAGAGTAATAATACCTGGGTAACTTGCCCAAAATGTCAAACTTCTGGGAAGGGTTAGAACCTGGATTCAAACTCTTTCTTCAAAGCTGTAGAGTGTCTCATGGTTCCTCATTTCCTGCTAGGTGGAGTACACATATATTTAAGCTATAAGACTTGGATTTGTGCAACTTGATGAGCCCTTCCACCTCTTTGGCCTTCTGAACTTATTCCTAATGACATCACCCCAGTCTCAACTCTTTCAGAAGCTTTTCTCTCTCCTTGGAATTAATCATCATATGTCAACGTTGCACACTGGGGGCTTCTACATCTGTGGATATAATCACAAAAGGATCAAGAATATTAGAAAAAGACGGGTATACATCTGTAATCCCAGCTATTCAGGAGGCTGAGGTAATAGGATTGATATTTCTTTTTTTGGTTTTTTTTTTTTTTTTGGTCTTTTTCATTTTTATCGGTACCAGGGATCGAACTCACGACTGCCTGCTTGCAAGGCAGGCGCTTATGCCGCTGAGCTAAATCCCCAGCCCCTAGGATTGATATTTCAAGGCCAGCCTGGGCAACTTAGTGAGACCTTGGCTCAAAATAAAATTTATTTACCAATTAATTTACTTTTACCACACTGTCTCTTGTTTTCTTCTAAATAGTTGTCTATATCTTCACACACAATGAATTCATACAAAACAAAATAGTGTAAAACTGATCGAAACAGTAATGAAGGCATCACAGGCCTTCAAAACCAGACAATAGGAAAATCAACAATGACTACTGTAATGTCTCTTATTCTTTTCAAAATAGCTGTCCACGTGTTCATGTATGTTGAAATTAAATAAATAAACAAAATTAAAAAAAAGAGTTGGAGACATAGCTCAGCACTCCCTGGGCTCAGGAAGGAAGAAGGAAAGAAAAGAGGGAAGGACAGAAGGAAGGAAGGAAGGAAGGAAGGAAGGAAGGAAGGAAGGAAGGAAGGAAGGAAAAAAACTGCATCTGTATTGATCACGTGCAGACTTCTTTCTTGTAATTATTCCCTAAACGATAAAGTATAGCAGTTATTAGCTGACTCTGGTGATGCACACCTGTGATCCCAGCGCTCTGGAGGTTGAAACAATAGGCTTGCCTCAAGCTCAAGGCCAGCCTGGGCTGCACAGTATGTTCAAGACCAGCCTGAAAGACTTAGAAAAAAAGTGTGTAACAATTATTTACTTAGTATTTAGTATTGTATTCGGTATTATAAGTAATCTAAAGTATAAAGGGGAATGTAATATGCCATATGCAAATACTATACCATTTTATATAAAGGATTTGAGCATCCACAGATTTGTTATCCATAATGGGGATTCTTGGAACCAGTCCTCCACAGATACTAAAGGATGCTGGTATTCTTCTGTACTCACTGTTTTATTTTTTCTGAAGGAAGGGGATCCATGTCACATGTCTCCTCTGCCCCCAAGGTTGAGTGAAGCATTCCCCCAAATATCTATAGTCTTTTGATGTGAGAGGAATATGGGGCATAAGAGGCAACTGAACCATGCTCCCAGGGTGAGAACATTTGGCCTACTTTTCCACCCTTCTAAACTGAGCTTAGCACCTTGTGCTTGGGTGACTGTGGCAGGTCAGCACATATGACTCACTGTGTAAGCCTTCAGTGTTGTCACACAAGGCCCTAGGCAGGGGAGTGCACGTCGAGGTGGTGGGAATTAACTTTCACCTTTCAGAAGTCCACACCCCACCAAAGATCAAGTAAAGTTCTTCCCTTAGGTGGGTTGGGCAAGTCCTTACCCATCAGGCCCAGCAGGACTGGGGAGGACACCCTGGGAAGCACAGAGAGAATAAAGCTTCCGGACATAGAAAGAGCACCACGCTGCACCGTGGAAGGCTTTGCTAATCTGTCCAAGTGACTGAATTTAACCTCTCTGTGCATCAGTTTTCCCAGCTGAAAACTGGAAGCAACACTGAGCTTATCCTCCTTCTCTTTGTAAAAAAATACACAGTAAAGTGCTAGCAAGTCTTCAGGAACTCAGCCTTGAAAACATACAGATTTATAATGAAATCTCTCTTACTACACAAGTGCTTAGCACATTTTAAAAAAAATTTTATTTAAGGAGAAAAAGAGAAAAAAACAGAAAAAGGGTACAAGTTATACAGAATTTCAGAAAAAATAAACAGTAGGAAATCACTAGTTAATAGATTACATATTGTCATCTTAGAAATCATTGGTGCTTAGCACATACTAAGTGTTCAATAATGTTGGCTATTTGCATGAGATGATGATACTTATTATTGTTTAAGGAAAGCCCAGGCCAGGCTTTCTTTTCTTTTCTCTTTCTCTTTCTCTCTCTCTCTCTCTTTCTCTCTCTCTCTCTCTCTCTCTCTCTCTCTCTCTCTCTCTCTCTATCTCTCTCTGTCTGTTTCTCTTTCTTTCTTTCTAAATCTTTTTGAGTTAGGGTTTCATTATGTAGCCCAGACTGGCCTCAGACTTGCAGTGATCCTTCTCCCTTAGTCTCCCAAGTGCTGAGATCACAAGGCAGGCATGCACTACTACACCTGGCTCGGGGCTCAAAGCTGGGCTTGGTGGTGCACACCTATAATCTCAGCATTCAGGAGGCTGAGGCAGGAGGATTGCTGCATGACTGAGGCCAGCCTGGGTCAAAAAAAAAAAAAAAAAGAGAGAATGACAGCCAGCTATGGTAGTGCATTCCTAAATCCCAGCATCCTAGGAGGGCGAGGCAGAAAGATCACAAATTCAAGCCCAGCTTGGACAATCTAGCAACTGAGTGAGACCCTGTCTCAAAATAAAAAATAAAAAGGGCTGGAGGATGTAGCTTAGTGTATGAAAGTCCTAGATTCCATTCCCAGTACCGTACTTAAAAATAAAAGGTGAGAGGGCGACAGAGTTAAGGAGGTAACTCAGTGACAGATCATGTGTTTTGCATGTGCAGGTCCTGGACTCAATCTCAGGGACAATAAAGGAGGGGGAACAGAGTCTAGCTTTTTTTAGGTTTGGTGGCTTCTTTTAACTAAGTGTGGGGTGTGGCTGAAAGGAATGAGGAAGCAGTTTACTAGACTGGGCACAGAGCACTGTTTGTCTTCAAAGGTTTTGAGGGAGGGCTGATGTTAACTGACCCTGCCCAAAATTCAGAGGTCCTTGTCCCTCATCTCTACCCTATATTTGCCGTCCTCTTGATACTTTTCCATCCCTTCCCTAAGTCTGGTCACAAAGTCCTATGGAAGCTGCCTTTAAATAATAACAATAGTAAGGAGACTAACAATGCAGTTACTTTGAAGCTTAAAAAGGCTTTTAATACATTATCCTCATTATTCTTCATTATCTCCTTGTCATTTAAAGAATCTAGACTCAGAAGGGACTTTGGACATCATTCTGCATTTCACAGATGGGGACTGAAATCTGGAGAAGGGAAGCGATTTCCCCGAGGCCACACACTAAGTTAATGGAAAAGACAGGAGTAGAACCTGCAACTCCTAGCTTCCAGCCTAGTGCCAGTGCCCCCTCACGTCATACCTATCTTCGGCTCTCCCTTCCCACTGGCACCCAGTCTGTTTGCTTGTTTTCTGGTCCAGTACTTCCTAAATGGTCCTCTTTGCCTCTGGTTCCTCCCCATCATTCATTCATTCATTCATTCATTCATTCATTCATTCATTCATATCCAGTCACATGATGGTCCAGAAGCACAGTCTTAATCTTATCTTTTTCCTCCTAAAAGAACTGGTCCATTTGCAATTTGAGGCATCACTTGGTTCTTTATTCAGCTTCTCAATGAAAAAACAATCTGAATATGTTTTTTAAAAAAATTGTTTGAATATGTTTACTGACAAGGAGTTCACGACTCACAAAGTGGTCTCTTCATTTATAGTGAGCTGAAATTGTACTCCCAGATGTTCATACTCAAGTTGAGAAGAATTCCTTCAGTTAGCAAAGTTAAAGTCATGTGAGCCAGATTTTGGGTAGACCATGTGCTGAAGGGGACAGAAAGAAAATTTGACGCGGATCCTTCCCTCAGAGGATCCCTAAAGGTTCACTTCTATGGAATTTTTTTTGTTTTGTTTATTAGATCTAAATAATAGGATATAGCTCTCATTCCCTTTCTGCATGGCAACACTTCAAATGTCTGGAGAATATGCTCCTTGTAGCATTGATCATATCACGTGATATCCAGGTCTTCAACTTGATATGTTCCAATATGACAACAGTGTGCCCGAGAGCTAAGCCCTGAATCCAGCTGTGACCTATGCAGAGTAGCACACAGGTGGTCTTATGGCTGGTTCCTGTTGTGTAGGATCTCATATTCATTTCCCATTGCCTCCTTCCCTCCCTCCCTCTCCTTCCTTTCTCTGTCTTTTCTTTCCTTCTTTTCTCCCTTCCTTTCCACTCAACTGCATTACTGAGCTCAAGGTCAATTAAAATTTCTAAATAATTTTCACTGAAACTGCTCTTAATCTAGATTGTTTCTATACTGTATTTTGGGCACTTGATCATTTACAATGGTGCTACCCAATATGCAGTTCCTAGCATAGTAACTTTGGCTAAAGTGGCTAAAGTACTAAAATTAAATTAAATTAAATTTTACAATTCCTCAGTTGTACTAACCACAGTTCATAGCTCAGTAGTCATCTAGGTAATGGCTACCATAACATTTCCATCATCATAGTAAGTTCTATGAAATGGCTCTGGTTTGGACCTAAGGGCAGAAGTTATTCTGTGTGGCACCTTATCTTGTTAGTTCCAGCTCAGACTTTAAGACTCTCGAGATCTTTTGGAATCTTACTCTGATTTCCAGAGTATTTGCTGTCTCAACCTCATGACAACAGTAAATTTGGTTAGCATTTCATATCTCCTCTGCTTCATCTAAAACCACTGATTAAAAACCTCCAGCAGAACAAAGAGGGTTGCAACCAAGCCCTCATGGGGCCCTTTGCACAAGTAGCTGTTTAGAAAATTAGGCCTACATATCACAGACTGTGCTGGGTGCCGGGGATCTGTGGGGAGACTGAAAACACTGGGAGTCCTGCTATGCTAGGTGTTCTAGTGCAAATGTCTTTACCTCACATTCAGGGGCGGCCTGTGATCATTGAAAGTGAAAGCTTGGGAATCAGCTTCCTGGTTTGGATCCTGGCTCTGCTACTTTAAAACTATGTACAGACTTTGTGTTCCCCTTTAAACATGCTAAAGCAGTAACAAGAATAACCTCTATCCCATCATATTACTACGCAGATTGAACAGACTTAATATAAATAAAACACTGAGGAATCTAGTGGGAATAAATAAGTGTTCCAAACATGTTAGTTATCATTATTTCTTATGATTAATTATAATTTCTCTCTGGAATCTTTAAAGCTATGATATGAAAGACCTGGACAAACTGCTCAGCGCTGCACTGGGGCTTCACCTTAGCTCTGTTGCTGCCTGGAGATAGACCTGGGATAGGCTTCTGATCTTCAAAATGGGGAGAATTACAGTTGTTACTTCAGACATAATCGGGGCATTGAGGCAAAGCAGGTGAAAGTACTTGCCTTTAAGAAGATTTAGCTCAGTGGCACAGGTCCTGCCTGGCAAACACGAGGTCCTGAGTTTGATTCCTAGTAACCTCTCCCACCCCCACCCCCCCAAAAAGCTTTTGCCTTCGTCCTGACTTTCAGTAAAATCTGTGCAAGGTCCTGTCGTTTGCTTGTTCGTGTTTATTTGCTTAGATTCTAACAAAGCAGGCTCATCATTCCAGGCAATTGTGGAGGGCCTGACCCTGTCCCAGGAGCCCTAGGGCAGAAATTCCCTCGGTTTCTTCATCTATGGAATGGGGACACTAACCGACGCCCTACCCTTTTCCCAGATGCTATCTTGGGCTACCTGTTACTTGGGTTAGTTCATTTTCCTGAGCCTTTGTCTATCTTCAAAGTGGGACCCTTCCTGGTGGTTATAACCCTTATTTTGTGAAATTCTTTCCAGTGGGCGTGCCTGGGTCCGTGGAAAGTGGGCATCAGGGTCTCAGGGTCAGGGCCTCTCCAGAGTCCAGAGCTGACTCCACCTGAGACAGGCTGGAATGCACCGCCCGATCCTCCCCAACTCAGGCCACGGGAACAATAGGAGGGCGGCGTGGAGGCGGGTGGGCGTCGTCCAGGTCTTCTGCCCGAGGTAGCCGAGGCCAGAGAGCTGGCCGCGGGGCCGAGGGTTTAGCTTGGGGCACCGGGCGGAGGGCCCAGGCTTCTACGCCAGGGAAAACAGAGTCGGTGCTTTCAGGGACCTGGGAGGAGGCAGGGGCGGGACCTGCGCCCCCCGGTCTGGGACCGCGAGGGCGCGGAGGCCCGGGGTGGGGTCTCCTCTTCCTCCTCCTCCTCTGCTTCCTCGCCTGGCCGCTCCTCCTCCGACCTCCGAGCTCCCCGAGGCTCAGGTAGGCGCGGGCCCACGTGGGGAAGCGGGCGACGAACCCGCGCGGGCGGCTGCAGGGGCTCAACCTCCGCCTCGGCTCTCTCCGGGGCCCGCGCGCGCCTCCGGACCCGGACTCGCAGCTCAGCCCCGGCCCCCCGCGGCTCCCGCGGCTCCCGCAGCGCGGCCCTTCCCCGGCTGGGGGCGATCGCCGCCGCCGCCGCTCGCCCGCTGCTGCCTGGGCGGCCGGGATCGCCGCCGCCTCCTGCGGGGGAGCCGGGCAGGGTAGGCGGAGGGGAGAAGGAGTGCGGGAGCGGGCGGGGAAGGGGCTGAGCGCCGGGGAGGGAGCGAAGCGGCGAGCGCGCGAGCCAGCGGGCGGGCGAGCCGGTGTGTCTGCGCAGCTCGAGCGCCTCGCAGCCCGCCCGGGCGGCCGCCGAGGGACCGACGGTGCCGGAAGCCGCGCCGCCGCCGCAGGTCAGCCGCCCTCTCGGCCCGGGAGCCCACGCTGCGCGCCCGCGCGGGTGAGAGCCGGCCGCCGCGGAGGCTGCGGCGCGGTCCCCACCCCGAGCTTCCAGTTGTGTCTTTCGGTATTGGCGCGGGCGTGTGTGTCGGGGTCCGCGTCTCGGGGTGTGTGTCGAGTGTGAGTGCGCGTGTGCCCGTGGATTTGTGCAAGTGCATGCTGGCTTGTGTGCGCGCGTGTGCGCGCCAGGCGTGAATCTGCGTGCGTGAGGGGTGTGCCCGGTGTGTCCTCGCGATCTGGGTTGGGTGGTGTGTGTGTCTGAGTGAGGGTACGATATCTCTGTGTGTCTCTCCGCGATGTACCCGTGAGAGGGTGTGTCCCAATGTGCAGCGGTGTGTGTACCCCTGGTGAGGCCGTGTGTCGGTGATTTGATTGTGGCTGAGTGTGTGTGTCGCTGTGCGCGCGCTGGTGTGACTCCCCGTGTGTGCGCGTGTGAGGATGGGTGTGCGCTCGCGTAGCCCCGTGTAGCCCCTGTGTGCGTGTGCGCGGCTTTGTCTCGGCACTGCCAGGAGGAAGGGGTGGGGGCAGCGGCCGAGATGCTGCCGTGGCCCCAAGACCGGCCCTTGGCTGGGCTGTGGGCCTCGGCGGCGGCACAGGGGCGGGCGCAGACTCCCTGCTGGCAGGTGGGCAGCCACACCTTGGGGCCGAGCGAGCCGGGCTGACAGCGCAACCCGCGTCCAGGGCAGAGCTGGAGCGGAGGGCGTGTCCTGCCCGAATACCCAGTGTGTGTGCGCTAGGGATGGGTGGAGGGGTGTGTAGGGGCGAGTACGTGAAGGCGTGGGTGTGGGCAACAACGGTCCCAAGGTTGGTGACCCAGCAGGTTCAGAGATCAGTTTCCTCGTCGCAGCATGAGAACTGTCACCAGGGCCAGAGCCAGCCTGGCCGGGTGGGCAGCACTCCGACTTCACCCTACCCTCACCCTCACCCTCATCTTAGAGCAGCAGTTCAGGTGCTCTAAAAGCTTTAAGGGGGAAAAAATCACTCTTTTAAAGGGCCAGTGACCTCACTCCAAGGAGCTCCCAGTCAAATCGCTCTACTCTGAGAGAGATGTCTCTGGGTGTCTTCATGTACTGGAGACGTCTTCCCTTTCTATAGCCTGTGCCATGTGTGTGTTCTGTGCATGTTGTGTGTATTGGGGTGCATATGTACAACAGTCACTATGGTATCTCTTGATGTATATGGTATCTGCTTTTTATAAGTTCTGGGATATTTGCTTTTATGTATGTATAATAGGTGTTTGTGTGTTGGTGAGTCTGTGCATGTGGGCTTGCAAGAGAAATGCCATTTTGCTGTCAACTGGAATAGGATTTTAAAAAAAATCTGCCCTGGGCTATACTACTTTAGCAAAAGCGGGTGAAAAGGAAGTTTGAGGATTTAGTTCCTGGCTTTGTGGGTTTCAAATATTGGTACTGAAATGTAAGTAGATTGGAGTTTGACAGGGATACAAAGATAGAGAAAAATTCAGAATCTTGTGGGAAGAAAAGAATTGTTCTGGAAGAAGGACATACAAGTACAAGAATTGTTTCTTCAGTGACATTTCTTCCCTGTGACTCCATCTCCCCGTTTGCTGTGTGGCTTGCCAGGATAAATGCACAGGGAGTGGAGTGTAAGGGAGGGAGCTGACAGTGTAAAAAAGGAAGGAAGGTGGATGGGTGATAGAATTGGGGGCCAACAGCAGATTTCTGCAATTTTTACAACATTCCTCTGCCAAAGGCAGCAGAGTCTGGGAAAAACTGAGCCTGTCTCCTGCTCTGACTCTCAGGACAAGCGAAGGGCTTGGTGCTGGTGCTCAGGGTCTGGTCCAGGGGTCTCCTTTTTTACTTTGATCAAACTCCCTTTATGCTCTTATTTGCTCATCTAACACATTTTTATTGTGCCTGTCTTGTGTTAAGGAGTCTAAACTCTCTAAGCTCCTATTTCCTGGCTGAGCAGCTGGGGAGCTGGATGGCGATCTTTGAGGCCCTGTCCTTTGCTCAGAGTGGTAGAGCAAACTCATTGTAACCCAGATTTAGAATCTATCCTTCCTTTGCCCAAAGACCCTGGCCAAGGTTTGGATTCACCGTCTTCAAGCTCCCTCACTCTATCTTAGAAGAGTGTCTTTCAGAGTGTGATCAATTCTAGGTTGAAACATTTGGAGAGCAGTTCCAACCCCTCACACATGTACACCTGGAAGACTGGTGGTAGGGGTTCTGATTTGAAGTCCCAGGTCTTCCTTGTGATCCTCCTTCACTGGCTAACGCAATGGCTTGCTCCTTGAGAGTGACTGCCTTGGGCCAGATTATCAGTCTGGGAATTCTGAGCTCTGTTCGCTTTCTCCAGACTTTACTTTGACCTACATGGCTCTGCAAGATCCAGGTCTTACCCACTCTTGTGAAACCAGCCACTCTGGCTTTTTAAGTCACTCAGGCACCCTAAGCTTTTTTGCCCTGGGATTTTGCACGCGGCATTCCCTCTGTCTAGTACACTCTTCCCCTGCTTCTTATCTTAGTGAACTTACACTCCTCCGATTTCACCATAACAGTCATTTTCTCAGGGGAGCATTCGCCAGCTCCCTCGGCTAAGTCAATTTTTTCTGGTATACATTCTTGGAGCTTGCTCTTTCTTATAAGCGGTATGGGTGTTTGTAAACATACACAAACTCGTTAGTTGTTTGGTTGCCTCACTCAGCTGTAAATGTCATCCAGGCAGGAACTTGTTTATTAATCTTTCTAGTGTCCCACACAGGGCCTAGTTTATGCTTTGTGTTCAATAACTTTTTCAAATGAATTAATTTATAAAGTGTGAGATGATGCTAAATGATAACCAAAATTTAAGCCTTGACAATGTACTGCCAAGCAAGGCATAGACTTTTCTCAAGCAAATTTATCTGTCTTTTTAACTGCTCCATCTTCTGGTCCTTATCCATAGATAGTTCTCTCTTACCCAGCTTGATTGTATACCAAGATCCCTAATGGATACCTGAAAGCATGGATTGTACTGAACCCTACATATACCATGTTTTTTTCCTATTGAGAACTTTTCACCTTTTAATTTAAAGGACGCACTTTATGACTCCTCTTCAGCATATCCAAACTGCTCACATTCACTATTCTTGTGTTTGGGGGCTACTATTATGTTAAAAAAAAAAAAAAGAGGATTGAATACAAACATTGGGATACAAACACAACAGTTGATCTGCTAAGTATTGATCTAAGATGGTTGGCTACTAAGCGACTAGTGGGCAGGTTACATATATAAGGGGGATACACTGGATAAAAGATGATTAATGTCCCAGGTAGGACAGAGCAGAATGGTGTTAGAGCTCATCATGCTACTCAAATGGAATACAACTTTAAATTTAGGGGTTGTTTATTTCTGGAATTTTCCACTTAATACTTTCAGGCTGTGGTTTACTCAGTTAATTGAAACCACTGACAGCAAAGTAGGGACAGATAAGGAGGGACTGCTGCGATAGTTATTAGGACTGGTTCTGGAGTCATTCAGGCTTTTCCAGGTACTAGATGTGTGGACTTGAGCAAAAATTTCACCTTTTGTTTTCTTGACTATAAAACAGGACCATTAAAATGGTCTTTGTTTCAAAGGATTGTTTTGAGAATTAAATGGGGCAACAGGTATGGAATGCTTAGCATGGTATGGACACAGTACAAACATTTGGTAGATGTTATATTATTCTCTTACGCTACTCCACTTTTCAGTTCAATACTCTCGAATGGCTTTGTTTGGGGCCCTAGGCCCCAGAAAGAGAAGTGAATGCAACAGTGTTCACAGACTACAGGTAGGGACCGCCGTATAAGAATGGAATACCACAGGACAATGTACAAGAGGCCAGGGTGTGGTTACTTATGAGGAAAAGGCTTCATGCAGAACAGAGATGCTGTTTGGATTAGATGTGGTCTTCTAGTTAGTTGGAACAGAATGCCAACAGGCAACATGGCTTGTTAGGGGAACGTCAGCTAGTTTCCTGTGGCTGGAGCAGAGATGGTGGGTGGTGGGGAATATGTGGGGTGAGTGGCTGAAAGGAAGGTTAGGGCCAGATCTGGCTAGAGAGCTCAACCAAGTACCACAGGTGGTAGGGGGAGAGGGAAGAGAATGAAGCCAACCGGGAAGGATCAGATTTGCATTTCAAAACAGCTCCCAGGTGGTGGCAGAGGATGACTGAGGGCCAAAGCTGAGGATTGTTGACTAGGACACTGGGCAGGGCTGCTAAACAAACTTGGTGGGAGGCCCCAGCGGGGTGGATGGAGGCCCGGAGCATCTGGCAGCTCACATGATGGACTGCTTTCTCCTGGGCTCCCAGAGTTGCCAAAAGAGTGGAAATCTGAAACCCAGAGTAAAAATGTTGGAGATGTGTTACTCAAAGGACACTTCAATGACTTAGGACTGCGGTGAGGAAGTACCACAAGCCAGGGAGCTTAGAGCCATAAGAAATTGATTTCACAATTCTGGATGCTAGAAGTCTGAAATCAACCATCATCAGGGTTGGTTCCTCTTGGAGGCTAGGGTAGTGGAGAGCAGGTTCCAGGTTTCTCTTTTAGCTTCTGATAGTTGCCAGTTGTGAGCCTTGGCTTGCAGCTGTATCTGCCTCTGTTGTTATCACATGATTTTCTCCCTGTATCTCTGTGTCTTTTCCTGGTCTTACAGAAACATCAGCCGTATTACAGTAGGTTTAGGATCTACACTCATTTTAACTTAACTAGTTACATCTGCAAAGAGCCTATTCCCAAAAAAGGTCACATTCTGAGGTTCTAGGTAGACAGGAATTTGGGGTGGGGATGTCACTATTCAACTTAGTATAGAAAGTAAGATGGAAAAAGAGAAGAGGCTGGAATCTTACAAATCTGAGTCCAAATTTTTTTTTTTTAACAGACTAGCTATGAGCCTTAGGTTAAATCAGTTGCATTTTCTCAGCCTCTTTTTCCCCTTCCATGAAATGAGCATAGTAACTTTTCCAAGTGTTGTGGTGCCGAAACATGATCAAGATAAGAGCTGAGAGGTGCACAGTGAGAGAGTACACAGGTAGGCGTTCAATAATCGTTACTTCTGCTGCCCCTTCCCTGTCCTTGCTAGCTGGGGCCAGTGACTTCACTTCCTCATCTGCCAGATGTGAATAATCATCATGTAGCGCTGCCTACCTCACCAGACTGAAAATCCCAGGAGATAATGAGAAAGCTCTTTGTAAATTGCTTAAGGGGTTGTTGTGATTTTTAATTATTATAGTCATCATCATAATAACCTTCAGCCACTGCCACGCTGCTACACTTGCAGCAGAACCTAGCCCAGGCTGTTCTTCTCCCAAGCTGGGTCTCCTGTGCCTCTTCATGCCGAGCAGCATGACACGACCACCGACAGGATTGGGAGCACCTTGTTGGTCCCAAGAGATGGTCCTAGCTGTTGCTCTCATGAGCTCAGGGGTGGGAAACTGATGAACTGATGCTCAGAGAGAAATGAGTTATCACAGCTGGCCAGTGGCAATTAGAATACTTGACTCACAGCTCCAGTTTATGTTTTTCCCTTGTTACAGCTTTAGCCCCAGAAGCAAGATCTGGGACCATGTGAAGGCCCAGGGGGGCTCTGGTCCAGAGTTAGGGACCTAGCAGGGAAGGGTCCTGCTGAGTCAGGATCAGAAGGGCGAGGAAGGTGAGTGAGCTCCTGGTACCTCCAAGGCTAAAGCAGCAGTTGTTTGACTGTCAGCCTGGCTGTGGCCATCCTGTCTGCTCCAGTGGGAGGGGAGGAAGCCACCACCAGGTAGCAGCACGGGGAGCAGGCACATGGAGGTAACCCAAGGCTTCAATGCACTATTGATGGCCAGGGTGGCACTTTTTGGCAGGCTGTGTTCCGCTAAGCCTTGCCTTGGGGAGGCTCTGGAAAGAAGAGAGGGCTTATCCTGTTCTGGCAGTTTCCATCCAGGTGTCTTCCTCTCCCTCAAGCTGGGGAGCCAGCCCCACCCTTCTGCCTGGGCCTCTCGATCCTCCCCTTTCTTTTCCTCCTTCCACTTTTGGGTTTTCTCTCATTCTCTTTTCTTTGTCTCCCCTCTTTTCTGTCTCCCCACTTTCTCTCTCTCGGTTAGAAGTCTAGAGATAAGGTCTCCAGACCTACTTCAAGTGGCTAGTTTTGGGGCCACTTACGAATTAGAAAGCCTGGATGATCCCCACCAGACGTTCACCTGCTTTTACTGACTTCCGTGTGCTAAGCCCTGTCCTAAATGCTCCATGTGCCTGACATCTGTTTTATTTTTTAGTTTTTTGGTACTGGGGATTCAGCCGAAGTCTTCACACTAAGATACATCCGAATCTTTTTATTTCGAGACAGAATCTCATATCAGCAAGTTGTCTAGGCTGGATACAGAATTGTGATTCTCCTGCTTCAGCCTCTCAGATTACTGGTATTACAGGCATGTGCCACAGGGCTTGGCCGCTTTATGTCTTTTAATCCTGGCAAGGATCCAGCAAGCAAGGCAGAGGTTACAGTCCCTGTTTTATCAAAGGAAGCTAAATAACTTGCTCAAGACCTATCTAGCCTTCAGCTAGCAAGAACCAAGTTGGGATTTAAATGTGGATCTGTCTAAAAGCCCACAGGTACTCTTTTTATGGGGGAGGATGTATCAGAATTTTATTTTTCCTAACATCATTAATTTAGGAAGGGTATTTTGGTCTTATATAGGGGGAAAAACAGGAAATCAGATCAAGTTAGGGAAGGGTCTCAGTCTCCTTTTGGTTAATTTAGCCAAGTAGATGGGTGTCATCAACCCTTTTTTTTTTTTTAAATACTAAGTTTATTGGTACAACTTAGATTTTCATAATGACCACATTCCCTATAGGAAATCTGTTCCTGTACATGGTATATTTTGATTTCTCTTTCTTTTTATCCTGTTCCCCTTTCCTCTTTTATTTTTTTTAATTTTTTTTTTTTTTT
Source organism: Cavia porcellus (assembly GCF_034190915.1). Taxonomy (NCBI): domain Eukaryota; kingdom Metazoa; phylum Chordata; class Mammalia; order Rodentia; family Caviidae; genus Cavia; species Cavia porcellus. Next base: position 25,317,297 of record NW_026947488.1, on the reverse strand, counting down.
TTTTTTGTCTTTTTCATTTTTTATCGGTGCCGGGGATCGAACTTACGACTGCCTGCTTGCAAGGCAGGCGCTTATGTCGCTGAGCTAAACTCCCAGCCCCCCCTTTCCTCTTTTCAATCCTCCTTCCCTTCCCCATTCATGAAGCTTGGTTTTCATTTTATCCTCTTCTCGTTTTTTTCTTTTCCTTCCTTCCTTTACTCCTCCCTGCTCTCTACTTCCTTTTCCCCTCGGACAGTTCCTTCTTATTTCACAATATCTTTTGTACATTTTTGTTCTTATTTACACTTTTTTTTTTTGTCTTTTTCCTTTTTATCGGTACCAGGGATCGAACTCACGACTGCCTGCTTGCAAGGCAGGCGCTTATGCTGCTGAGCTAAATCCCCAGCCCACCTTACACTTTCAATTTCTCACACCAGAGAGATAATGCAAAAACAACCAAGAACAAATGCTGGAGGGGCTGTGGGAAAAAGGAACCCTTCTCCACGCTTGGTGGGAGTATAGACTGCTGCACCCACCATGGTAATCAGTGTGGAGATTCCTCAAAACGAGGACTAGAGGTCCCATTCAACCCAGCTATTCCCCTTCTGGATATCTTCTGGAAGAATTAAAAGCATCGTACCACAGTGATATATGTGTACTCATGTTTATAGTGACACAAGTTGCTTTTTTTCCCTTCAAATCTATTTTATTCAAACATCAAAGCAAAGAAAAGAAGAAGAAGAAAAAAACTATAACAAACTTTTAAAGTACATCAGTTGGATAACAATGGTAAATACATTGTCGTCTCCACATCATCCACACAGAGCACAAGACGTCTGCCTTCAAATGTCCAAACAATACCAGCACAAATCTTTCTCTTTAGTGAACTCAGAGAAAGAAGTAGTATAACTATTTTAACTATTTTTATGTACATGTACATACACATATACATATTTTTCTTTGATTTTGTCACACTAATGAAACAATACAATGTTTACTGTGTCTTATTTATTTCCCTAATGAGTATGTGCTCAAGGTGCATCCATTTACCTATAAAGTGTCCAGTTTAGGGGCTGGGGATTTAGCTCAGCGGCATAAGCACCTGCCTTGCAAGCAGGCAGTCGTGAGTTCAATCCCTGGTACCGATAAAAATGAAAAAAAAAAAAAAAGTGTCCAGTTAATCATTCTTTAAGGCTGAGTAGTACTCTGTTATATAAAAATACCACATCTTTTTTATTCCTCAGTGGATGGGCATTTAGGTTGCTTCCAAGATCTGGCTATTATAAACTGTGCTGCTATAAACATGGGTGTACATATATTACTGTGGTATGATGTTTTAAATTCTTTTGGGAAGATACTCAGAAGTATCAAATGGGACCTCCAATCCTAGTGTTTTGAGGAATCTCCACACTGATTTCCACAGTGGTTGCACCAGCCTGCATTCCCAACAACAGCTGAGAAGGATTCCTTTTTCCCCACAGTCCCTCCAGCATTTGTTATTGGTTGATTTCTTGATACTAGCCATTCTTTCTGAGGTGAAGTGAAATCTCAGTGTTGTTTTAATTTGCATCTCTCGAATGACCATTGAGGCTGAATATTTTTTCATGTATTTATTTCCTGTTTGTATTTCTTCAATTGAGAAGTATGTATTCATCTCAAATGCTCACTTTTGAATTGGATCTTTAAATTTGGGAGATCTGATTTTTTTTAGTTCTTTATATGTTCTTGATAGTAATCCTTTGTCTGAGGAACAGCTGGCAAACATTTTGTTTCATGTTGTGGTTGTTTCTTCACTCTGTTGGTGGTTTCTCTTGTGCAAAAGTTTTTCAGTAGGATGAGATCCCAGTTGTTGATTCTTTGCAATAGTTCCTGAAGCAGCAAAATTTGTAATAATTAAATCTTGGAAGCAACCCAAATGCCCATCAACCAATGAATGGGTAAAAAGATGTGAGATATATATATATATCTCAGCCATAAAAAAGATAAAATTGAGACATTTATAGCTAAATTAATGGACCTTGAGACCAATCATAAGCAAAATAAATCAGACACATATGTGTAAATACCGCAGGTACTCTTGAGTCTTTCCTATATGGCCCCCAATGGGGCCTGCAAGAACATTTAGGGCTCCATAGAAGGGCATGCATTTGCTCAGATTCTAAGAACCAGTTATGCTGGGAGCAGAGTGTTCAGTCCAGGCTCCCTGCCTCCCAGGCCTATGCTCTGCCACCTTGGCCCAGGCTCATCTGGTTCTAGACAGCTGCCTACTTTGTGGGAGAAATGCTACATTGTGTGACAGGGCAAGCCTAAAGATACTTACCTGCTTTCGTAATTATTGCTTTCCCACTGGCCATCTTAGTTTTATTTCACAGATGGTTTTGAGTCTTCCAGTTAGAGAAACTCCTCATCTGCAAAGAACAATAGTTTTATCTGCTCTGAATACACTTGGGAGGCTCCATCAGGCTCCATGATGGGGGTGGAACTGTGAAGGAAGTGGCCAAGGAGACAGTGACTGGGCCAGGAGGCCCAGCTTCATGGGTGAGCTTCTACAGGAGGAAAATCAGGGAGTCACAGCAGCTGGCCCAGGGGTGAGTGAGGTATCCTGGGCCTCCTGTCACTCCAAGTTCACCCCAAGTTCAGACTGCACCCCTACTGTGATCATTTTTGGAGGCAGCCTAACCCAATCAGCCATCTCCTTGCCTGAGCCAGTGGCTTAACCAGGAGGGTCTTTGTTGAAGTAGCAGTGGCTTTTAGCCACAGAGCCCTCTCCATAGGCAAGAAAGCAGAAAGTTTAATATGTAAAGTGGCCCACGTGAGAACACTTGAGGAGCTGGCTAAAATACTCTTCCAGGACTCACACTCTAGAGATTGAGACTCAGTTTATTGGGATGCAGATGGTGCTGGAGATGCTCATGAACTTCTGAAATGGCACTCACACTGTGTGGATTGTGCCCAGGAAAGGATGCAATGATACTGTCCAAGTCTTTGAATGATAAAAAGTCACACCCAGTGTCCTCAGGGCTGTTTAAGGGAGCTGGAGAGAGTGTCTGAAGAGTCGCCCGGAAGCTGATGGCAGGGTCAGGTGGAGAAGGCTGGTCTCTGGTGTCTTTAGGTACATTGCTGGCTTTGCTGTGAAGGTGCTGAGGGACGATGGGCCAGTCCCTTCCTCTGTCTGGGCCTAACTGTTCCCAAATATAAAATGAACTTTGAACAGAACAATATCAAGGTCCTGGATAGCTTGACCTAGGGTTTGGAAGCTGGGTCTCCTGCTGCCCACTCTAGGCCCTCTGACCTTCTCGCGGCCTCCCTAGCATCCTTGCCTGTAGTGGGGCTGCCCTTGCGAGCGTTCCCATCTCCCGGGTTTCTGGACAGATGTGTTCTGACTCCTGCCTCTTCCCTCTTGTCAAATCACCTCATAAGTGCTCAGGCCTTTTCTTCCTTTCTCTGCCCATTTACCCTAAATGCACCAGGTGCCTGTGAGTCTGGGGAAGCTCAGGGTGATCTTGCTGTAGGGCTGGATGCCTGGGTCTGAGCCAAAGGGAGGGCTGGAGAAGGCCTTTCCTTTCCAGAGGCTCCTGGACACACCCAGCACTCACCTGTGTCTTTGGCCTTGCTCCCTCTGTTCCTCCCTGCCGGGAACACCACTCCCACCCGTCCCCAATCCCTGTCAAAATCCTGTCTGCCTTTTCAAGGCTCAGGTCAGATGCCAGCCACTGTCCCACAAAGCCTAGTGAGCCCCCCCTCACCCCGCCACATTGAGGTTCTCTTTACCTCCTCTGAAATCTCTTAGCCCCTGATCTGTTCCCTTCTGGGGACAAGGTCCGCTCAGTCTTCCCTGTAGCTGAGGAGGTGGCTTGTCTCTCGCTAGGTTGTGAGCCTTTGAATAGTGAAATGTCTGTGTCTCATTCTTTGCTCCCCAACCTCTAGCACAAGAGGTGCTTAATCCAGGCTTATGAAGTTTTATTGGCAGCTTTATTGCCTCTAGCCTTGGGGTGGGCTCATTTCTTTTAAATCGGGCTTGTTTCTTTCGAACTCCTCTGGCCCACACCACTGGCAGGTTACAACTTCTCACATACCCTCTCCTTTATTTGAGGGTTGGAAAGAGGCCAAGTAGGGCAGTGGCTAAGAACGTAAGTTCCAGTCTTGATGCTGCTGGCTCCTGGCTGTGTGACCTTGGGCAAGTCACCTCCTCTCCTCTTAGCCTCAGTTTTTTCAGTTTAGAACTATGGCATAGGAATGGCAAGTCCACTGGAGGCTTGGGGAAAGTTAACGAAAATTTTGTGGTAAAAAGTTTAGATAACATTGTAGCTGGGAGTAGTGGCTCATGCCTGTAATCTCAGTACTCTGGAGGCTGAGGCAGGAGGATTGTTGCAAGTTCGAGACCAGCCTGGGCTACAAAGTGAACTCAAGGCCAGCCTGAACTGCACAGTGAGACCCCGTCTCAAAAAGACAAAAAAAAAAAAAAAAAGTTTAGATAACATTATAAAGAACAAATGACCAGTAAACAATTATAATTCATTGTTTTTTTTACTTAACGGTAATTATCCTGTTGTTTTAGCAGCCACATATTATGTTCTGAGTATTGTGCTGGTAGAGCCACAGTGAGAGAAAAGCAAAATCATAACAGGATTTCCATGGTCTCCAGGACCTGCAGGTCAAGTAGAGCCACTGAGACCCGAGCACAAAGGCTCAGAATGCGGCAGAGACATGGCTGAGTGAGTTGAGCGGTGAACAGTTTTGTAGTTGCTGCGCCATAGGTGACATTGGGCTGGCATGGCAGGAAGCAGAAAGGGCAACAAAAGCCTGTGAGGCAGGTATTTCTTGTGAAGGATGGAGAAGCGTATTTGTGAAGGGTGCAGGATGCAGGAGAGAGCAGAGTGAAAGCTGGGGCGGGGGCTCCAGAATCTATACAGGAAGGGGCTCAGGGTCAGTACCTCAGGTGCAGGGGGGTGTCAAGCTTTGTTTCCCCAAGAAGCATTTGAAGAAGTGATGGTTCCCAGTGCCACTATGGAGAACAAAAGAGAGAAGCCTGGGAAGTGGGGCAGTAAAGGAAGGCCTTTCTGGTGGAGGCAGTGGGGAGCCACAGAAGCTCTAAGCAGGAGTGTAATTGGGAAGCACAGAGCATGGCTCATTTCTGTCCAGGCTGGACCTGAGAATGGCTTGGGTGGGCTTTACGTTCTGGACCTCTGCAGGGTTACTTGTGTACCTGGCCAAGGTCATTATTTGAATGACCTGAAGCTCAAGTACAAAATGATCCCAGAAATGTCAGAATTTCTAAAGATCAGGGCAGAAGTCATGATCTTTTAACCCAGTTTCTTCTACCACATTTAGACAGGTGGAAAGCGGAAAACCAGGACAGGGAGATACTGCCGGGGATCCTTGGAGGAACTGGCCCCCATGAGTTTGTGGTGGGCTGTGGACTCAGGCTTATGTTAAGAGACTGGGGGAGAAGGTGAAGAGAGTGCCCGGGAACCCAAGGACGATGCAAACGATGAGCCAGCATCAAATTGGGAGCAATCCGTTGCCAGGGTATATGTGATTTCAGGTGAGTGGGATGTGAGTGGGCTGGAGCCGTCATCATTCTAGGCTTTCCTTCCGGAAAAGAAGAAAGGACCGTATAGGTGGGAGCCGGGGAATGTTGGGATGTGGGGAGAGATCAGGGGGTGGCTTGAGAAGAGGTGGCTGTTGCCAAGCAGCAAAAGATTACATTAGAACATCCCAGGCCCCCCAACACTTTGGACCTGACACTATCTCACCCTGTGCTGGGGTGGGATTGCTTCCTAAACTGTGAAGAAGCCAGGGCTCCCAAGCTTCTGGCTAGGAAGAGTAGAGTCAGGAGCTGTGTCCAGGGCTAGGAGCCTTCCAAGTCATGTCTCCAGCACGCCCTAGGTGGCTGCCATCCTGTTCTTCATTAGATTCTGGGATCAAAGGGGTCAAGGAGCACGCAGCCCAGGGCAAACCATCTTTTTTGCATTCATTCCGTGTTCTTCTCAGCCTCTGTAGCCATTTGACCTATTTTATTATCCAGTCCTTTATTTGTTGATTAAAAATATTTATTGAGTACCTGCTGTGTGCCAGGCACTGCTCCTCGCCTTGTGGAATTTATGCCACCACCCTTTCACAGAGGATTGTCCCACATTGGCAGGGAGGGGCCGGTGAAGGAGGTGAGCATTCACGAGTCCCCCCTCTTCCTTCTTACCCTCTGCCCTTTCCAAGTCCCCCTACCCCTAGATGGGACTTCTTGCTGGAACCACCTCCTGCTGAACTGGAAACCAATTAGAGTTAATTGTTAAACCTAATGGCTGGTGAGAGTTTGGAAGTGCTAGGCTGGCAGGAGGGGGCTGCAGGCTGGTGCTACTCCCCAGGAGAGGGCTGGAGCGACCCAGGCTTTTCTGGTCTCTACCTGCCACCTTTTCCCTACTCTGGTATCTGTCTCCAGGGCCTTCTCCTCCCCAGGAGGCCAGCTGCTACTTGGACTCTTTCCCCTGCCTCCAGCTAAGGTGACCCTGGGAGGTGAGTACTGGCTCTGGCCCTAATCCAAAGGCCTCTGATTGAGAGCTTTTGGGGGAGGGTGGTGAGCTCTGAGGATCCACCCAGAGTGCTGGCTTTGCCTCCTGCTGGGTAGCAGTGAGGGAGATTGGGATAGGGTCACAGTGGCCTAAACCCTCTACACAGGTTCACCACACAACCTTGTGAGTCCCATACCTTTCCCCTGCTCTCTGTCCCTTTTAGCCCCTTCCTTGGGTTTTCTGTTTTGGCCGCTCTCTGCCACTAGATTGGGGGAGCAGGGCTCCCTGAGGCAAAGGCTTGTTTCTTTCTCTAGAAGCCAAGCCCTAGGCCAGAACCCTGCCAACTTTAGGAGCTAAACTAAGGCTGCAAGTCAGCAAGCACATCAAAGTTGTGTGACCTTGTCAGGTGACTTACTTCTCGGAGCCAGTGTCATGGTTTGAACAATGGGTCCTCGAGTCCTTTTGTCACTATCTTTGTGAATCTAATAGGTTCCAGAGGTAGATATTAGTGCTAAGCTCAGTGGGGGGTTGTTAAGTGAGTAGAAATCATATTCAGACATGATTCAGACATGACTTTACCTTAGAGGTTTAGCTGAGGTCAGAGCCAAGGAGGCCATCAGCCATGTGGCCTAGGATTTGACTGCAGAGCTGCAGCTGCCCCTGTAGCAGCTGCTAGTCAGTCACCTGTGGCTGCTGAGGACTGGAAATGTGCCTAGAGTGATGGAGGAACTAAATTTTTATTTGATTTAATATTTAATTGTATTTGATTTAAATTAAATAAAAATTCTAATACAGCTGGGCATAGCTATAATCCCAGCACTCAGAAGACTGAGGTAGGAGGATTACTGTGAGTTTGAGGCCAGCCTGATACATAGTAAGACCCTGTCTCAAAAAACAAAGAACAAAAAACAAAAAAAAACGAAAGAAAAAAAATTTTAAAACAACACTCCAATTATACATAAATGTCTATGAATATACATAAGTGCATATGAATATGTCTGTATTTAGATTCATAAATACATTTTTCCATTGTGAAGACTAAAAGAATCTAAATATTTGATGAAAATTCATCATCTGAATCAAGATGTGCTGTAAATGTAAAATACATGTTGGATTTAGAAGATTTATTATGAAAAGAAAAAGTATAAGATATCTAAATACTTTCTTTGCTTTTTGGAATTGAACCTAGTGCTTCCTAAATGGGAGGCAAATATTCTATCATTGAGCTATATCTCCAATCTTTTTTTTTTTTTTTTTTAATTTTTATTGGTACCAGGGATCGAACTCAAGACTGCCTGCTTGCAAGGCAGGCACTTAATGCTGCTGAGCTAAATCCCCAGCCCCTCCAATCTGTTTTTGAGACAGGGTTCCCCTAAGTTGTTCATGCTGACCTAAAACATGTGATCTTCCTGCCTCAGCCTCTCAAATAGCTGGGATTACAAGTATGTGTCTGGGTAAATAGTATTTTTAAAATATTGGTTATATGCTTAAGTTGATATATTGGGTTAAATATACTATTAAAATTAATTTCACTTATTCTTTTATTCTTTTTTAAAATGTGATTATTGGAAAGTTTTAAATGACATATGTGGCTTGCATTATATTTCTGTGTATGAGATGGGGCCTTGCTGTGTTGCTCTGTCTAGCCTTGAACTCCTGGGTTAAAGTGATCTTCCTGCCTTAACCTCTGGAGTACCGGAGACTATAGATATGAACCTCACATGATAATTCTACTGGCTAATGCTGTTGTAGACCGAAGTTGAGTTGGACACACTTGAATAATAATATAAGATTATATAAGGGCTAGTTGCTTGAGGAGGTTTGAGGAGACACAGTAGGCCAGGTATTCCCTATACCTCCAGACCTTGATCATGCTGTGTGGTAGGATGTTACTCTGGATGACTCTATAGCCTCCGAGGTAAGAGAGCTTCTCATGAGTTCTTCTCCTGGCCATCTCACCTGTTTATGTATGAACTCAGGCACTTCCCTCTGCAGAACCTTCGTCTGTCATGTCAGTTGTGGTTAATGGTGACTGAGGGGATTCCCTGGGCCATAATGCAAGGGAAGCATTCAGTTCCATACCTGGCACATCTGAGCAGCCCCGAATTTACACTGGTGATGGTCACCACTGCTACTAATAGGACTGATGCTACTACTGCTGCATGTATCAGCTTGGATTCAGTTATATCCTTGCCTCATTGAGACACGGGCCATAGGGAAATGAGAAGTTGGGAGTTTGAGCACAGAAGCTGGGATGGGTATGTGGGAATATTTTGTATGATACGTCAAGGGATTGCTTGCCTTTAAGGTAGCTCCTTGGATCTTACCTCTGCCAGTGATCGGCAAAGACAAGTCTCCTTTTTACAGATGGAGACATGGCGTGGAGGCCTGTCAAAGGGAGTCACCTAGCTATTTAGCCAGAATGTGAGTGTAGGACTCCCCAGCCCTGTTGCTGTGATTTAGGAGACAGTGTTAGGAGGCTACTGTGTGAGGCTGTAGGAGCAGGGCCTGGCCAGGAGTCTGAACTTGTCAGGGATGATATTGTTAGTTTCCCATAACTGGAAGGGACCGTGACACCCTTCAGTATATCTAGCACATTTAGTATCTTTCTGGAGTTGAAGAGACAGAGCTGGGATGGAGGGAGGGAGTAGGGGCAGAGGCAGGAGAGACGGTGAGTAGGAATGAGAGAGAGACGGAGACAGACAGACCGTGCTAGAATCACATAGCAAGATGGCAGCCAAACTGGAGCTGCTTTTGCTTGTTTGATCCAGCCTTTAGCTTAGTCCTGCCAGGATGGGGGCCTGCTTGACGGACCCCTCTTCTCCACATAGTCCCCGGAGATGCCTTCTGAGAAAGAGGCTTTTGTTTCACCAGCTGCTTCTTCTGGTTTCCTCTCAAGGTAAATACACACACACACACACACACACACACACACACACACACACACCTCACATCACCTCACTTTGTATTCCACACTGTTCTGGGTTTAAAGGGCTTTGGAAATCCAGAGTTTCTCCACACCTCTCTAATTCCTGGTTATCTACAGACAGATCACATGCTTCACTGGAGGTCTGGATTCAAATCCCTCTAAAGTTTTGACTGTGGCCTGGTTATTTCTATATTTTTTTTTTAGCCTAACTTTCTCATCCAAGAGGCAGGAACCAAAATAGTGTCTCTACAGCCTCCCGTAGCCTGTGTGTGTGTCTCGTTCTGCCACTCTCTCTCTGTGGCCTTTTTCTTCATCTGTTGCTCCCTCTCAGATGGTTACGAGAGGGCGCAGTGCCAAGCTCTCCGTGTGCACAGCTCATCTCTTCCTCTCATTGGCTCTGGAGGATGACACTGTGATTCCTCTTTCCTGATGACTTGCTCAGGCCACACATCTAGAAGGTGGAGGAGCCACTTTCTCTTGGAGTTCATGCCAGTTCTGCATAATCCCAGGACCCGAGCTTGTGTACCACTTCCAGCCCTCTTGTTTATCAGGTTCTATGTGAAGTAGAAACACCTCACCCACCTGGAGATTCTTTCTTGTTTTTAAAATTTCTTTCCCACCTGGAGATTGACTCTCCTGTGTGTGTGAGTTTAGAGGCATTTTCCTCTAACTACCCTGTCTATTGTATACCAGCCCAGGCCTGCAGCTGGGGCTCAGAGGAGCTTAAATATCCTGTGCAAAACTACCAGACTAGAGTGAGAAAGACTTAGGGATCACTAAGTTTAGCCACATTTATTTCACAAGTGGGGAGATGGAGGCAGGATAGGTAGGTTGAGACAGCAGTGGATCTGCTTTATCCTGGGTGCTGGAGACCATTGGGCTGACATGGAAGGAAGCTCCAAGGCTAGGGACCCTGCTGTCCTTTAACCTCCTCCATCCAGTGCAGCACCAAGGGCCGTGGCACCACCCTTGAGTCGCTCTGAAATCCGTCTACTTTTTCTCTTCTACAACCATTCCAGCCTCACCCTTGTCCCACCTCCTGACTGGTTCTCCCCAGCCACTCCTACCCCTTTCCAGTCCCTTCTCTACTGAGAGTCAGTGGTTTCCCTTGCTCTTAGAATGAAGACTCACCTTCACGCTGGTCTCCCAGGGCCCTTCCAGGCCTGGCCCCCGTGGGCCGCTGCAGCTTCAGATTCATTAGCTTCCATCTTGCTCTCTGTGTTCAGTCCCGTAGCCGGCTCTTCTGTGTAACAGGTTCAGCAACTTCCCTGAAGTTCCTCCAGAGTCCAGTGCCAGCCTCTCAGTTGCCAGCCCACGCTGGGCCCAGGGCTTGTGCGGAGGAGCTAATACTGTCTCCTCCTTCTAGGTGCCGGGCTGAGGACATCTTCCTCAGGGAACTGGTGCGCACGGAGGAGGGCTGAGTGTTCCAGAGACACCACCTAGTCTTCTGCTTCTGCTGAGGTTGGGCAAAGAGGCCTCTAGGCCCTCGGGCTCTTGATTTTGATGTATTTTAACTGCTGGGGTGGCTTGATAAGGGTTGATCTGGCCACAGGTTTCTGAGAGGGTATTGAAAAAGGGGAAAGTGGGGCTGGGGATTTAGCTTAGTGGCATAAGCGCCTTCCTTGCAAGTGTGTGGTCGTGAGTTCGATCCCTGGTACCGATAAAAACGAAAAAGACAAAAAAAAAAAAAAAGAAAAGAAAAAGGGGGCAGTGCTGAGGGCTCTCCTTAGTTGGTTTGGGCTTGTTTTGAGGTAGGAGATGAAAAGCACATTCACCGAACATTCTTGCTGACAGCTGGCTTTCCCTGTATTGCTTGTCCATGCCACCAAGGCTGGTGACAAATGGTATCAGGCTGGGAAGCCAGATTGTCAGGCCCTGGTGCCCTTGCTGTATTTCAGTAAACAGCTCCCAGGTGTAGTGTGGATTTAGGGGAGAGTGTTTTCCCTCTGGCTTAGTCACTGACTAATACTATGTCCCTCTCTGCTGGCCTCAGAGTCATATATTTGTTATCCAGGTGGGTGTTAGAGAGAGGTAGGGTCAGACTAATGGTATTTTTCTCAAACTTTACAGCAGGAGAATCCCATTTTCAAATGAATGCCAAGAATCTCAAAGTACAAAATAACTCAAAGCGTTGTCGTTTCTGTTGACTTTGGAGCAGGGTTGGAAACTGTAAGTGGTTAATTCCTCAGGCCCCAGTAATTCCCAAACAAAGCCAAGGACTCTTCCTTTGCTTTGGGTAGGACACTGGAAATCTCTGGCTCAGGGAATGTTAAAGGTCCTGTCTAACTTGGAGGTGCTGTGACTCTGGCAAGGTGAAGCTATTGAGAGGGACTCAAGCCAGTGAAATTATATTGATTAAAAAATGGCAAAGTAACATATAAATGTTATTGTGGGGTTATTAGTAAGACAATACTGACAGGGAAATAATATTATTCTAGAATCCTCTGGTTTTTAATTTTGAATAGATGTGAGAGGGATTGTTCCAGTGAGTCTCTCTCTCTCTCTCTCTGTGTGTGTGTGTGTGTGTGTGTGTGTGTGAAGTAGGACCATGAGGAATGGGGCAGGGCTGAGCCCATCTGGGGCAGATAGAATGAATGGTGAACAGAGCTGGAAGCATGTTATTCCTGGGTAGAGGGGGTAGGGGCAGTTTTAGCTCCAGTTAAAAGGAGTGATTTGGCTCTTTCCTGCCAGGACATGGGCCCCACGGAGATCTCCGAGCAGGAAGCAGTGGGAACAAGGCAGCCTCTGTCCATAGCCACAGTACAGCCAGGACAGAGGAGATGGATTAGAAGTTCCCGGGAGGGGGCTGCCTGGCCATTCTCTGACATTTGGGCAGTGTGTGAGGAGAGGGGGGAGAGGACTCAGGAAAAGGAGGCAGAGGTTGGTTTGTACACTTATTCCACACATTCCTCCAGCTTCCTGAACTGCTGCAAGGACCAAGGCTCAAGGGCAGGCAACTCCATAGGATTCAGAGCCAAGAAAGATGAGACTCTGGGTATTAACCACCATCCACTTACTGAAGGGGACAGGAGATGTGAGATCTTCAGAGGGAGCCTGGCACAGTGGAGGCCATTGGCCTGCAAGTCAAAGCCCCACATTCAAGCACTTGCTCTCCTGACTGGGCCTCAGTCTCCCCATCTTAATGTGGAATGTGAATGAACTGTCTATATTCTACTACCCTGTTTGTTTTTTGGTTTGGGGTTGCACCCAGGGCCTTCATACTTAACTATATCCTGATAATTTTTTTTTTTTTTAACAAGATCTCACTAAGTTGCTGAGTTACCAGCCTGGGCTGGGACATGTGATGCTCCTGCCTCAGCCTCCCCAATGGCCTTCTTACTGCTCTTCTGAGTGTCAGAGATGCATGTGGACACTGAGGTGCAGAGGGGAAATCCACACACTGAGTAAGAAGGGGATCTGGGATTCAAGCCCAACAAATCTAGCTTCAGAGCCCACATTCTGACCACTCTGTCTCTTGTCTCTGCTCAGTAGACCAAGTAGCTGTCCTCCATCTGCTTGCATGCTGCTCTGTGACATGGAGCTCACAACCTGCAGAGGTAGCTAGACCCAGATTGCACTGCTCTGCCTGTGGGAAAGGATTTCCTTCTGTTACATACAGATCTGCCTCTGTACCTGTCCATCCAGTGTTTGGTGCTGTGCTGGATGTTTCTGGAGACAGAGAGAAAAATCATCCATGAACTTGCCTGGAAAATCTCTATACCCAACATTACGGATCTCTCATTTCATGCAAGTGAGTCTGTGCCATGGCTCCCCTCCCCTTTGTACTGGGGAGTGAGCCATTGGCCTTTGCATTGAGCCACATCCCTAGCTCTTTGTTATTTTTTGTTTTCATTTTGAGACAAAAGCTTGCTAAATTACTATGTTGCCCACTTGGCCTCAAACTTGCAATCCTCCTGCCTCAGTCTTGCAGGGTGCTGAAGTTGTGGGTGTGTGCCACCACATTCTGCTATATTACCTCATTTAATTGCATTGACTCTATAGAGGAGGTACTGTTATTGAACCCATTTTCTAGAGCAAACTGAGATTCCTCACAGAGAGGATAAGTGACTGATCTAGGACCACATAGCTAAGAAATCATAAAGCTAGCGTTTGATCTCAGGCTTGCCTGACTCCAGAACCTGCAAAGGAAATCATTGTCCTCACCTGTTACTCCAGGGGAGGGATAAATGTGGCAACATACCTGTGACAAAGCATGCAAATTGCCATGGGAAGAACGGGCCATCAAAGTTCAGAAGAGAGTGTAGAGGAAAGAAAGGAGAAGGGGACATTTGAGCACGTTGGAGGGGATAAGATTTGGACATATGATGTGGTGGGAGCACTCTGGGATGAGGGAGCTGTCTGAGAACAGGCAGTGAAGGAGGAAGCAGGGGTCATCACATCTGATGTGCACTGGAGAGCTGGGGTGAGTTTGGCCAGCCGTGCTTTTAGACCCTACAGAAGGTGCCTCTTCCTTCATACTTGTCTATTCAGAAGTGTGGAGGGGTTTGATCTTCTCCAGCTGAATGTGGGTGCCCAGTTGCTTCCTTTCTCCCGAGATGCAAGGAAGACAGGCCCCATCTGTGTGGTGGGCAAGGGTATGGGCAGCAACAGTGCTGCCGCTTCCTGCCCTGCTGCTGGTGGTGAGTGGGGAACAAGTGCTCTCTTTGGTCCTTTGGCCAGCTGCCTACCCTCCCTCCAGAGGCACAGAACTCCAGCCGTCAGGATGGATCCTAGTAGCCTTGGTACAAGAAGGCTGCTCAGCCTCTTGCTGGGCATCAGGCACACAATCTTCTGACCAGCAGAAGCTTCCTCTCCCTGCTAATCTCATGGGCTCTATCCTAAAGGTGCTTTGGGCTTTTCTCCAACAACTAAGATGGAAAATTGGGGGAAGTGTATGCTGTTGGCCCTGGGAGCCCGCTTGGTTTCAAAGATGGAAAAATGACAGCTATATTTGTTGAGACCCACTCACAGCATGCCCAAAACTTCATCATCCCGTTTTTCAGATAAGGAAGCTGAGGTCTGGAGGAGGCTAATGGCACAATTTTAGTTGTCACATGGAAGGTGGCTTGTCATTGTCTTCTCAAGGAAGGATCAGTGTCCAGAAGATTCAGCAAGGAAGCCTGCCCTCATCCCCTCCACTTGCCTACTCTTCCCTCTCCTGACTCTGGCTGCTGTGAGTGCTCCTAGCCTCTCCTCCGTGTAGTAACAGCACTCCCCACAGCTTGCTGCCTGCTGTCTCCAGGGCACCAAAGGATGCCCAGCATGCCTCTGTGACCCCTCGCTTTTCCTTGGGTTTTCTCTTGCAAGGAAAAGACATAAAGTCCAGGGGAGTTATTCCATTTAGGTTCTTCAACTCCATAGTCCTTTATCATGTGGTTTACACTAAGACTAGAGTTCAAGTCCTTTGTGTTTTTCCTATGCATGTTCTTCATTTCATCCTTTGTCTCTGATTATCCCATAATCCTGAGAGATAAAGCAGGGAGGGTGTATTTATCCCAACTTGTGGGTGGGTAAACCGAGGCTCAGTAACAGTAAGTGACTTCTCCAAAGTCATCCAGCAAACAGTGACAAAGCAGAGCTACAGACAGTATCCAGAACTCCTGATCACTGTCACTGGCACAGCCTCTGGGCAGGCCTCTCTACCCCTCCTCACCTCCAGGACTCTCTCTCTGCTCCATCCCAGTGTGTGTTGGTTGCATTTACAGAGCTTCCTAGGCCTCCTAAGCCCTACAGAATATAGCCTCACTCACCACTTCTCTAGTTGAGGTTCCCCCAGATCCAGCCCCAGTCTACTACTATCGCCAGTCTCACTAAGGTGACAGGTGGGGCCTTTTCTTCCTACAAGATGGGCGAGATAGAGGGTTACCTTTGTGGATTGTCAGTGGCATGGGTTTCAGCCTACTGTCCAGAGACTGGATGGGGAAACTGAGGCTAGGGTCAGCACAGTCGCTGCATGTAGGGAAGATGGAGAGGCATGTCTAGAAAAAGGCTGGGCTGGGTGATGGGGAGGCCCTTTCCCAGGGGCACCTATAAGTAGAATGTAGTGTGCACTTAGTATTTATATGGTGTTCTACTTTGGTCCTAGAGAAATTCTTCTAAGCAGAATGCTGGGCTCCCAGAAAAGTGACAGCTGGACCAAACCAGAACCAGAGACCTGGGTTCCTAAGAGCACCAGGGGCTTGTGCTAAAGATAGCTGGGGTCCTGGGATTAGTGGTGATGGTCACACAACTCTATAAACGTACTAACAGCCATTGAATTATAGACTTTAAAGTGGTAAATTTTATGACATATGAATGATATCATTTTTTTTCCTTTTTTCCGGTACCAGGGATCAAACTCACAACCGCCTGCTTGCAAGGCAGGTACTTATGCCGCTGAGCTAAATCCCCAGCCCCAATGATATCATTTTTTAAAAAGAATAATTGTTACCATGTTAGAGTACACCCCATACATGATAGGTACTTAACATATATTGTTGAGTAAATGCATTAATGAAGGTGACATCTTATAAAGCACATCTGTTTGATCCTCTCAGTAGCCTTGAGGAGGAAGAAGGACAAGAATAATGGTCCCCATTTAATGGATAAAGAGATGAGTCCTGAAAAATTAAGTGACTCATCCAGGGCAATTGAATTAGAGTTTTATAGAGTTAGGTTGGGTTCTTATTCCATCTTATCCAACCCTAGGTTCATTACGCCAACCTTGATGGAGTACATATGCTATAGTACTACCTCCGGGGGTGCTGAGGTACTGTCAGTATGACCAGCCTAGCTCTGCCCTCCAGTGGTCTAGAGACTCACATGAAGAATCCAGCATCAACAAGGTAGTGTTACTGGTGTGAGGGAGATGCCTAAAAGGGTCCTACGCAGGCCTGAGGGAGCACAGTGGTTACTCAGAAGATGGCACTTAACCATGTGGGATAATAGGAAACTGACCACAAGGATGGGCAAAGTGAGTGGGTTGGCTTTGATTCAGAAGGGCATGAAAACCTCACATAGTGGTAGGCATCTGTCCCAGGAGGCTGAGGCAGGAGGAGCCCAGGAGTTTGAGGTCAGCCTAGGCAACAATGGAGACACTGATGAATTTTAAGTAGGAGAAGAACAGTGGCAGATGATCCCTGCACAGCCTTTGATCCAGAGTAGGCCCATCTCTGCCCATTCTCCAGTACCACTTTTTCTGCCTCCTCCACGCTCTTGGTGCTGGGTACAGGGTGGGCCTGGTAGAGTTGAAATGCAGCCCAGATGTTCTACTTCCCAGACCAAGCTCATCCTTGGTCACCACCCCAGGGGCTCTTGTCAGTCTCTGCCCCTGATATTGCTGCCCTGGGTTGGACTGATCCCAGGGTAAAAGTCACTGGTCACATTATTAAGAACTAATCATAAAACCAATGGCCATTTATAAAGCTTGTACTCTATGCCAGATATGATTGTAAGTGATTTATGTCTGTCTCACCTAATTTTATTTAATCCTCACCCTAAGAGACAGGTAATAGTATTATCCCCAGTGGGCAGATCGGAAACTGAGACACACACACAGAAAAATACCTCATAATTTGATGAAGCTGGATTCAAAGCTACAGGCTGCATTGAGAATTTAACCACTGGGTTGTAGAGCTCAGAAGAATGATCTCACATATTATCCAGGCACAAAAATTTCCCTTATCAGCTGGGGAGCTGTGTAGACTAAAGTTTTACCAGCTGGAAATACCCCAACCTCTCCCATTTCAGAGAAGAGAGGCAGGCTGGTCTTTAGTGCTGGAGAAGGCCTCTTCGAGGAGGCAGGCTGGACACGGACACAGCTGTGACTCTGCAGGCAGGGCCCAAGGGAGGCGCTGGGGGCACAGAGAGTTGTTGAAGGTCCCAACTCTGCCACTCACCAACCTGTGCCTGACCTTGTACCTGTCTCTTCTCCTCTCTCCAAGGGGTCCTACTCATTAACAGATATAGTGATGGTCCCCATCTTGGAGGCCCCATGGGGCCTAGACTAGGGTGCTTTAGGACTGGGATATGGAACAGACTCCTGAGAAAGTGTGGAGGGATTTGTTTGGGATTTGTTTGAGGTTAGAAGCAAACCTCATGTGGCCTTGCCCAGGAAGCCGGAGTGTTGGCAACTCTTTGATCGTGAAATCTCTGGAGTTGGGGATGATAGGGAGTGAGGATGCGGAGAATGCCTGGCTGGGCTCTGTTTGCTGAGGAAGTGGTGGTGGCCTTAGAAGTTGTTACTGAGCGAGGCTAGTTGTCTCATTTGGTACAGGGCTTCAACAGGCGACTGTCATGGAGTGGGGTGAACACGGTAAAGCCAGAGGAGCCAGTGTGCTTTCTCAAAGTATGTTCAGGAACCAGCTTGTGCAGGGTTTAGGAAGGTCTGAATGATCTAAATAGGTCCCTCAGTTTCCTGTACCTGAGTTTGTCCTTCTGAATCTACTCTCCACAGACTTTTGTTTCTTGACTTTTTTTTTTCAGGCAAAGTCTTGCTATGTAGTCCAGGCTGGCCTCAGACGTGTGGTGATCCTCCTGTTCAGCCTCCCGAGTGCTGGGATTATAGGCGTGCACCACCACACCTAATTTGTATTCCTGATTTTTTTTTATCATCAATGATTTTTATCATCAGTGAAATATGATTGCTAAAATTTCCTGAGGGCTCAATTTTTTTCTTTGTCAAATAGGAATAACAATATCAGCTAGTCCTGTCAATGAAGTGCCATGTCCTCAGGCCCACATCACCGTTTGGCAAATGTGGAGTCACCTTACCAGGTGACATGCTCTGGCCTTGGCACTAGAGTGCAATTGAAAAGAACTCGAGCCCACCCTCTCTACCACTACTAAGTTTGAATGAGTTGCTTCATTTCTCTCTGCCTGGCCTTACCATCTGTAAAGTGGAGACAGTACTGGTCTCTACTTAGAGTTTATGGGATCCAGATGAGAGAAGGCAGGCAACGTGCTTGATAATGTGCCTGACACAGTTAATGCTTCATAGTGCTATGTTAATGAAAGCATCAAGATGGTGATAACTGTTTTTATTTGTTTATTTTATTTTTTGTTTTGTTTTGTCTTTTTGAGACAGGGTCTTGCTTATAGTTCGGGATGGCCTTGAGCTCACTTTGTAGCCCAGGCTGGTTTTGAACTTGTATCCTCTTGCCTCAGCCTCCCAAGTGCTGGTATTATAGGCATGCACCACCATGTCCAGCTTATTTGTTGGTTTATAGGGGCCAGCTAGACTGATGGTGGCAGTGTTGCTGTCATTACTAACCTCTCACATCTGCTTGGTGCTTTGCACTTTACAGTGTGTGTTCCCCTTCGCTGCTGCTGTGTAGGTACCTTGGAGTATTCCTCCGGGGAGCCAGGACAGGCGGCACCTTCTCCGCTTTACAAATGTGATCTTGAATCTTAAGAGAGGCAAAGTGGCTTCTCCCTGATTTCAGTTCAGCTCTTCCTGCTCTGGTGGTTTAAGCCCTGCCCGAAGCAAAATGGGGGTCCACATCTGCATCTGGCCACTCTGAGAGGAAAGTGCGAGATGGTTGTTTCTCACCCTGAATTTTCACCCAAAATTCTGGAGGGTGAACGAGCATGGAGTGGTAGGGTTGGCGGTCTGCCAAGTCGGGGAACACATGCAGGCCTCAAAGTCTGCATATTTGGTATTGTTGATGACAACCTCTCTCACCTTTGGCCCAGGATTATGGAAGTTCTGGGCCACTAGTGTCTCTGCTCGTTCAATACCTTGGACAGGCGAGATTCCCTTATTCTTTTTTGTTTGTTTGTTTGTTTGTTTCCCACTTTCCCACTTTTTACTTTGGTCCTCGGATTCTTCCCCCAGTTGCTCCTCCATTGAGCTACGAATTCTCATTGTCTGCCCTACACCAGGCACTGTCCCATTTGCTGGGGTACATATGATATTCTAGCAGTTCCTAAGGGGTAGAGAAGATGGTGCCTCTTGGTTCCTTGGAAGGATGCATAATTTTGAATTTGGAAAAATGCCTCTGTTTGAGGAATTTCATGCACTGAGGGCCTTGGGTTAGAGGTCAGGCTCAGGCTGTGGTTCTGCCTCTGCCATGGCTTTGCTGTGTGACCTTAGGCTGGTCTTTGCCTTTCTCTGATCTTCCTTCTCAGCATTTACAGGAGGAGACTGACTAAGGTATGAGACAGTCCCTGACATTTGTGGGGCACTTGCCTGACCCATGTGCCGTGTGTTCCCTGGAGCCTAGGTTGACACCAAGGTCTCTTTCTGCCTAGCAGTTGCCTCCAGGGCCCTTAGGGTGATTTCTGAGTTAGGGCCTGAGCAGTGAGAAGAAAAGGGGTGGCTTCTCAACTCCCGCGTACTCTGGTGTCTTCAGCTGACGCTAGAGCGAAGGGAGCAAGTTTTAGTCAGGCAGCCCCTGTCCAGGCCTATCTCGCAGAACCCCCTCGCTGGTAGGTGAGACTTCCTATGCTTCCTTTTGGCAGGAGACAGCAAAGTTGTAGGGGTGAGAGGAGACTTCCAGGGCCTCCAGTTGATCTGGCCCCACCGTAGGCAGGTGGCAGAGGAAGCCTGAGAAGAGCAAGTTTACCCAAATCTATGCTGAGCGTGGAGTGTCACTGAGCCACACCCGGAACCCCTGTCTCCAACCCCTCCCGCCAAGTGTGGCTCTTTCCTGGGCTTGCTGAGGCAAACAAGGCAAAAAAGTGCAGTAGGAGAGGGCCTGGCAAATGGAGGGTGGCTGCAGGGAGAAGCCTCTGTGTCTGCTTGCTGTTCTCTCCTGCCTCCTGTCCTGTTGCTCTGATAAATTCCTTGGTCTCTCGCCCAAGTGACACAGACAGCTGGTGTCCAGAGCAGGAAGGGGAGGGGAAGGCAGGCCTTTGCGGCCAGTGGGGACAGAGACCTGCTGAGTCCCGCTGTATCACCCATTCCTGGTCATAGAGCAGTCTAGCTGCAAGCCTCCCCCCGCATTCCCAAGCAGGCCAGGAAGGAGACTTTCTGTGCCCTCCCTGCCCCCAGCTCTTGGTGTCCCTGCGGCTCTGGGTTCTGCCACTTGGCCCTGGCACAGGGACTGGTTTGGCAGGTTTCTCCACACCCACAAGCAGTGTAAGGGCTGGGACCTGGGGCAGGGCAGGCCTGGGGAGGCAGGGCCACCCTGTCCTTGACCCCTGCCCTCCAATTTCAGCCTCACCTTAGCTGCCTTTTCTACTTTTTCAAGGAGGCAACCTGGAGAGCTGGAAACCAGACTCCTGGTCCTGCCACTTACTCTGTGTATGACAGAGGACAACTCCTATTCCCTGTTTAGACCTCAGTTTCTTCATCTACACAATGAGACCTTGGGCTCAGTGATCCCAAAAAGCCCTGTACTAGTATTCTAGTTAGAATGCTGCTTTTTTTCTCTCCTTCCCTGAACAAATCATCAAACACTGGGGGCTCAGGTTCCAGATAGGGAATGGAGTTCACAATCCTCACTTGTTTCCTGGCGATGCTGATAGGAACAGCTGACATCTTAGTGGGCATCCAGTCTTGGGGGAAATATCTTCTTCCTACAGTGTGCTCGCCCTTATCTGACCCAAGCAGGACAGTATATCCCTAGGAGGGGCTCTCTGCAGGCCCTCTGCTCCACCCTGAACTCATAATTCACTGGCAGCTGAACTTTCTGAGCATCCCCATGATAGGGAAGGCGGAGGTAGAGAACACAAACCGAGAGGAAGCCTCTAGAGCTTGCTGCCTCCTTCCGATCCTCATCTTCAGGTCTACCCAGGGTCTAGTTCTACCCCGACTGCAGCCCTACTGAGTGAGAGCAGGCAGATTGCTTCCTCTTGCTGGACTGCAGTTTCTTTGTCTAATGAGAAGAGTATGCCGATCGCATGCTATCAGAAGTAAGTTCTGATAATGTCTTAGAGGCTGTAAGAAGAAGGAGAGATAAAAGGGATATTCTTAGCATAGGCTGGGGAGTGGCATAGAGAGAGAAGGGAACAGGAATTAACAGTTATTGAGCATCTTCTGTGTGGCAGCACTACGCCAATTACTTGGCACACATCACATACACGTGTTATAGTCTTGTCTCTATTCCAAGTGGTCACCAGAGTGATCTTTGTGAAACACATACCTGACCATGTCATTTAGTGCCGTTCTTTTTTTCTTAGAATGAAATCTAAACTCCTTGCCATCATACAGAGTCTGGAGTAAACTGATCCCTGTCTTCCCCATTACATTCAAATTACTTCCCACTTGTCATTTAATTTAGTCACAGGAATTTTCCTCGGCTCATTTAACGAGTTCTCTCCTACCACAGGACCTTTACATATGCTGCTCTCCCTGCTTAGAATTCTTTCTCTGGCTCTTTGCAGCCTTGTCATCTTCTTACCCTTTTCATGTCAGCTTATAATTTATTCCTACCACACCCAACTGCTTTCTGCCTCCAACTCTTGATTCCTTCCTAAAGTTTATAACAATGCATAGTTACTTTCTCTCTGTTTTTTTTTAACACTCTTGATTCTATGTTGCATGGTACCTAGTAGGTATTCAAAAATATGTGTTAAGTTGTAAAGATGTAAGATACTGCTGATTGAGTGGTTGATTTGGAACATGAGCACCTTAGTAGGTGCTCAGTGAATGGAAGCTTTTCATAGGGAATAAAATTAGGCAGGGGGTAAATACTCACTCACTGTGGCCAGAGCACTCAGACCTGTGGGATGGGGAAGGCAGCAGGCAGTGAAGACTGCAAAGATGAGCTAGTGCCAGATCCTGGTAGTCCGTAATGCTCGGGCCAAGTTTAGACTTCTGAAAGCAATGCTTAGAAATCATTGCTGGGCCATTAAGGCTATAAGGATTTTCTAAGCTGTGGGCTCAGCCTCTTTGTGTACTCAGAGGGGTCATATGGCACTGTGGTGGGGTGCGGGGGAGTGGGGGAGCAAACCCAGAGGAGAAGAGCAGGCTGGGCCCTCTGAGAATGCTGTCTGAGACAGCTATTCCTACAGGCCCAGAAGGAGGGCTCAGTCTGGGGAGCACGCTGCATTTTCCAGTTTGGCGTGGCCACTGCAATGTTCCTGGGGGCAGTGGGGACAGAGGAGAGCATAACTCGAGTCTGCTACTTGGATTCATGTTCACCCTCTATTAACCGTGGGATGTTGCCGGTTCATTCACATCTCTCGTTCTCTTTCTACATCTGTAAACTGGCTGCTATTAGAGCCTGCCTCACAGGGTGCCAGGCTAGGGATGGGCTGATGGGATCACAGAGAGCCTGGACAAATCTTGTGCATTTTGATGTCAGTAGTTAGATTCTTTTGGAAATTGAGAAGCTTCTTAAGACATCTCGCTTTTTTTGTTTTGATTCTCAGTGTGGAAAATCCTTCCAAAATCTCTGAGTGGTTGATTCCACCTGGGCTGAGAGGGCCCTCCAGGGGGACACTCTGCATGCCTCCTCAGGACTAGGGCAGGGAGGAGTAGCAGCTTGGCCTATAGGAGGCAAAGCTGGGGATTCTGTGAAAACTGTGGTTTGGAGCCCATCAGTTTCATTCGAAGTGTGTAAAAGGGGCAGGTCCAGTTAGTGAAATGCTGTGTGCATTCCAAAGCTCTGGATGGGGTAGGTTACTTTTCCATAAGGTTGGCTCCTGCCTGTTCTTCTACCTGTTGTCTTTATGATGAGCATGACTGGGAGGCCTAGGTGATGTATAATCCAGTCCATTTCCCCTTACTGATGGGGAGAATGAGGCTCCACCTTGATGACTGCTCTGGGCCAGGGCCTGCTGCCTCACATCCAGCCAGAAGCTCCCCTGGGGCTCCACAGCTGGCATTGCCTCAGGAGAGGAGTCTGGGGTAATAAACTGGTGAACATTTACACCAGTCCTTGACCCATCCAGAGCCCTGGACTAGTGGCAGTGGGCCTCTGCAGACTAGAGAGGATTCACCTTTGTTCTAAGCTTTGAACACATTCGCCTTCTGCCTCCTGATTTGAGATGGTCCATCTGACCTGAGGCTGGGGACCAAAGCCAAAAGGCTGGGTCGATCCCCCTCCTTCTGAAGAAGGGAGAGGCAAGCCCTGTCTGGCTGGTGGATTCCAGCCTGCATCCCTGTTCCAGCTGCTGGTGGTGCTGAGGAGATGCCTTTGTCTGAGTTGCCAGGGGAACCAAAGTTTCTGCCTCCTTCTGGTGCCCTGATTGGCTCCTGGTAGAGCTTGAGCTTTGGTGAATGGAAAGGCCTCCCTTCTGCCCACACCTTCTATGGAGAGAGAGATCAGAGTGTGGCTGGTGTCCCCATGGAAGCACCACGTAAGTGTCTGTGCTCTAGCAATGATAGACCCTTGTTCATACATTCATTCATTCATTCCAGGTCCTTCATTTTTCTGGTCCAGGAAAGCTAATTTAAGAGTTGGGAGAGCCACATTATAATCTTAACATAACTATAGACTCAATCTTTGCAATAGGCAGTTCCCTTCTCCGGGGGCCTCAGTTTCCTTTCCTGTAAAAATGAAATCATTGTGCTAAAATCTCTGGTCCTTTTGGCTTGGGTTCCTCAAACCAGGTAGCTCAGATTCTCTGTTCTGCCCTTCCATACCCCTCATCTGATTTGCGCAGTATCCTAACTACAGTCTCTCTTGCCAGTTCCCTTGTAAGATGTAGATAAAAACAGAGGTTGCAAACAGCTTTTGGCATTGTCTTGTCTTTTCAGCTAGGACAGTTGTGCTCTTTGAAACCTCTACCAGAGGTCCCAAATCCTGCAGCTCATCCTGTCCTTGTTCCTTTCCCCGGTCAGGGACTGGTGTAGATGTTCACCAGTTTATTACCCCAGGCTTGTGGTAATAAAGCCAAGGAGGAATGAATGGTGAGCACCCCACCTCTGCTGCAGGGCAGTGCTGGGCAGCCGTGCAGAGCAGAGCAGAGATGGCTGGGATAGAAGGGGACCATTAGGGAAACCTGGAGCTCAGTAGTTCTGGATTGCAGGTCTACCGTGGCGCATGCGGGCTGGATGACTTGGGGGTAGGCCGAATGTGTTTCCACATCTGTAACACAGGAATAATAATGCCACCATCACAGGGTTGTCACCAAGATATGACATTACTTTGGCCAGAGAGAAGGCAAGAAAATGGGGAAAGTCCGTACTGGGGAGGTGTCCTCAGCTGCCACATGCCTGGCCTTAGATGCTGCTCATTCCCAGTAGTGCGGAAAAGCAGGGAGAAAAAAGTGTTGCCTTAGGCAGTTGATGTCTGAGTGGGGGAGGTGTGTGTCAGAGCTAATGTTTGAATAACACTTTTAAGATCCTCCAGGGACCTTTGATGAAGATTTTTCAGATGCAACGAAAATGGAGCAAAGTAATAACACTGAGCTCATTGCCAGGAAAGGGGGGCAGCCTAATTGGTGCTGGCCTTGACTGGGCCCAGCCAAACTCATTACCACAGCCTGACCTGTATATTTGGGCTGTATGCAGTGTCAGTTTCCTTAGAATGGGCTGTAATGGGGGACATCTGGGAGTGACTCAACCCTGTTTCTTGTTGACTCACCAGATTGAGGGTCAAAGTGGCTTCTTAGGTCACTGGCCTCCAGAGCGTGGTACAGCATTCCCCTCTGTGATCCATCCTCCTCCACCTCTCTGCTCTGCGAGCAGTCTGGACTTGGCTACTGTCCATTGTGGCTATAGTGGGAAGCAAGGGTAGGACACTCAAGTCAGACGGGACTTGCTGGGTGACTTTGTCTCTTGTGTTTGGATTTGCCTCGTATCCATAATGAAGTCAATGAAGAGAGGGATGGAGGGGAGTTTTCAAGAGAAGAAAGAAGGCTAGCATATGGTGGGGAGTGCATATGTCACATGTCAACAGGGAGGGGACATTTGTGTAGTTCACCTCAAACAGGCTCCAAATCTAAAGGATATGTCTCAGTGAGATGGAGGGATGCACTAGGAAGTGAGTGTGGGTGTGTGTGCACGTGCGCACACGTGTGCAATGTATGGGGGTCCCCATAGAAACACAAATGATATGACCAGGAGAGGAGAGTGCGATCCTGAAGACACTAGCAAGCCCCATCTGGGCCCTTCTCTATGAGGCCGCCCTCCCTCTGCCTGGGCTGGGAGTAGATAGCTGAGTGTGACTTGGTTAGACATGGTATGTGCTGCTCCTGGGGACGTGGTCATGGTAAGATGTCCTTTCAGGCTGCTCGGTGGAAAATCATTAGACCCTTCTTGGCACCCAGTTTACATTGTGAATGCACCGGGGGCAGAGGGAGAAGCCTTAGGTCATAGTGGATCCTGGGTCGCGTTGACCTAGGATCAGACTCTTCCTGAAGCCCGCTCTTTGCTTGGTCTCCAGAGCACTGCCCCCTTCTTTCTTGCTTTCCCTGACTCCTGATTCCCTGCTCCCCCTCCCTCACTGGTTTCTCCCTTCTCCTTGACTGCTCAGTATGTGGGTCCCTCAGGGCTCTCCTGCAGTTATTTTTTAATGCTTTTTTTAAATTATGAAAGTAATAACATGGTACGGAGGTGCTGGAGAACAGGAGAGGAAAACACCTGCTCTGAGTGTCGGCAAGAGTTTGACACTTTTCCTTCCTGCTGCTTTCTTTTGCTCTTTCTCTTAGAGCCAAGCCCTGCCTCGGGTGTGCTCTGACCTGTGCTGTGTTTCCCACATACTGGAAGCTGCCTTCTGCGTGGCTACAGGACTTTTGCTTCCTGTGTCAGACTTTCAGGTTGCTTCCAGTTCTACGAGTGTGAAGATCTCTGCCACGACTATTACACAAATTGCTCCTTCTGTCTTAACATGAAGTCTGTTAGGGCAAAGGCTGTGGGTATCAGACAGACACTTGGGAGACGTGCCAAGCTGCTGGGCACTTCAGACTCCCTGTGTCTGGGGAAATAGGCAGGGCCTGGTTTTGATTTCTCTCAAGTCTGAAGCACTCACTCCCTGTGAGCAGGAGCTGCTCCCCTCTGTCCTCTTTCTTACTCCTCAGGGACAGTAAGGGAGACACAGGCCGGCTGAAGCTGGGCATCATGAGAGCGAGTCACGCACAGGGCCTTTCTGAGGCTTTTCATCCACGTAAGCCTTGAAGAACTCTGCATATGTGGTGAGCCCCAGAGAGAGAAAGGGGCTGGTCTGTGACTATCGGCTGCGGCCAGAATCAGGCTTCCTGCCCTCTGGTGGCCTTGCTCCCTAAGGCCAGGCTCCCCAGTATGAGCTAAACATCCCTAGGTTGGAAAAGATGTTGGAAAGGTTGAGTCCACAAAGCAGAGTTGAAAGGCGGGTCTGTCCCTTTCCTCCCGGAATCATCACCTTTTCCTGCACTAGCATAGGAGCTTGGGCTGCAGTCCATGCCTCTTCCCTGGTAGTATATATTCAGGGTACATCTCCCCAGCCGGCCTTTGAAGAGGGGCTTTCATCAAGGGTTTCAATCTGGAGGGAAAATGGGCCCCAAGGGTCCCTCCTTAGGTGCCTGTGTTGGTTTTCTAGGGCTCCATTAACCATTTACTGTATACTTGGGCTTACATGACACAATACACATTTATTATTTTAGCGCTATGGAATTTTAGAAATCTGAAAATTTTAGCCTTACAGGGTAGAAATCAAGGTGCTGGCAGGATTGCCAACAGGACAATCTGTACCCCTCCCTTTTTAGGGTCTCTCAGCTGGCCCTATCCTTAGTTCATGCCCCTCCTCTAGCAATTGCCTCCCTCCAGCCTCTGCCGCCATTACCAAATTCACTCTCCACTCCTCTGCCTCCCTTCCTCACAGAGAAGGACCATGTGATTACACTGGGCCCACTTCAGTAACCCAGGATTACCTATCTATCTGCACATCCTCTACCTAATCACCTGTCCCTTTCTTCATGTGAGGTAAACCATTATATCTGGGGGGACTATTATTCTGCCTACCGTAGCAACCCATACAAGGGATCTCTCTGGATCTGTGGCTCCTAGTCTTACTGGAATTGTACTACCAAGCTCCAAGATGGAAGGAAGGCTTGAGAAGCACAGTTCCTATGTGCTATGCTTGGGGAGGGGGCATAAGAGATTGTTCCACTGGATTCTCCGTGGCAGAGGTCCCTGAGAGCAGATAATGTACCTGTGATAGTGTGACAGGGGTAGTCAGTGGGCACACATTGCAGAGCTGGCTGGTAGGTGTGGGGCCACTGTGAGGCTGCATCATAGGAGGCCAGGAGCCCTCTGCCACAGAGCCACCCTTGCTCTGTGCATGTGTTTTCGTCTGTGTGCACTCATTGTGACTCGCCATGAATGCTCTTGGGAGGGCCAAGGAGCCACTCTTTAAAAAGGTCCTTTCTGCTCTTGTTCTAAGGAAAATAATTACACAAGTGACTAATTTTATCCCTAATCCCATAATTACTTTATTATGTAGTGGTGAGAGGGCCCTGAGCTGTGCCTACGGCGCCACTCTGGCTGCTGGCCCAGTTGGCCTGGTCCCATAGCACGGAGCGCCGCCTGGCTTCTGGTGTGGGCTGCCGAGAGGGCATGATCATTCTAGTTCCTTTCTGGTTGGGCATTTTGGTCTCTGAGGCCTGAAAAGCCATCTTGTTTCCTGCTAAATGTGTGCAAAAACCCAGTTGCCTGGAAAGTATGAGTTTTGATCATGGGATTAAGTCAGTAGGAGTCAAGCACCCTTATCCAGGTTCTAGTTCAACTCTCATCAACTTGCCCAACCACCTTGAGCAAGTCATTTGCCTTTGGGCCTCAAAAACCTTTCCTGTGTAGCTCCATGGGAGAGTGCTGGTCTGGCATGCATGAGACCCTGGATCAAAAAAATACATATATATACATCACAATCAAGCACACCCCAATCATAGCATTGAGGGTAAAAACCGTCTTCACTCATTGATTGCTCACCCCATAGCAAGCAGCAAGATTCTATAATTTTCTCATCCTACCCTCAATGACTAGGTGGCGTTGGCTTCACAGAAGAGGAGTGTGAAGCAGTAATTCGTATGATGACTTGCCTACCATGAGGTGGCACAGCTAGGACTATAGCCTAAGCTCCCGGCCTAGGTCTTCTTCTAATATATAAATAAAAAAAGAGCAACTCTTCCCGGAAGTAGTGGGTCAGGATGTGAGCCCAGGTCTAACTGTCCTTAAAGTTCGTTCTTCTTTTCCTCTTCTCTTTTCCTTCTTCTTTCACCTCCCAGGCGAGCCTCTAACTCGTGATTCTTCCGCCTCAGCCTTTAAGTACAAGTGCTGGGAGGGTAGGTGTGGACCACCAGGTCTGGATTCAGTTCTTGCTGTTTTCATAAGGCCGGCTCCCCAAATTAGCATTACAGAGGTTCTAAACTCATAAAATTTGAATATGTAAATTTTAACTTCACAATAATAATTAAAAAATGATGGCAAAAGTAAATGGGATCCAAGATTGTGTGAAGTGTGTGTATCATCATCCTCATCCTCATCACCATCCGCGGTGCTGTGGAGGGAGCCGGGAGCCTCACACAGGCGAGGCGCTGAGTCACATCGCCAGTCTTTCTTAAGTTTTCTTTTGAGACAAGGCTTTACTAACTTGCACAGGTTAGTCTCAGCCTTGGGATTCTAGCTCAGCCTGCGCCTGCGAGGTGGCTGGGATTTGTAGATGTGCACTCCCATACCAGTTGTGTCTCCCTTTGGATGGCTCCATTTTCTTATTACTGTGGTGGCAGTTTTTCAGTTCCTCCTATTTGTCTGGTTCTATCTCTTAATTTTTTATTCTCTTGTTCATTTTTCTGCCCAACACTTTAAATGTGGTAAAATGTACATAGCCACAACTAATAATTAAAATTATCATTTTAAGTGTATAATTCATAATGTTGTGTGTTCTTACTGTGTAATATCAGCACCACTCATCTCTAGAACTTGTTTTATTTTGAAAAATTGAAAATTTACATCCATTAAACAGTAACTCTCCATTTCCCCTCCCCTAGCCAGTGGCAGTCACCATCCTACTTTCTGCATTATTAGTTTGGGTAGATGCCTCATATAAGTGCAATCATACCATATTGGTCTTTTGCGAATGGCTTATTTTGCTTAGTAAAAAATTTTCAAGTTTTGTGTTGCAGCATATGTCTGAATTTTATTCTTTTCTAAAGCTGAATAATATTCTATTATATATAGCTACCTCATTTTGTTATTGATGTGCACTTTTTGCTATTGTGAGTAATGCCTCTATGTCTTTGGATATATATATATCTTTGACTCTGTTTTTGGTTTTTTTGTATATATACCCAGCAGTGGAATTGCTGGATTTTATGGCTACTGCTCTTTTGAAAAGCAGTATTTATTTGTGCTTCTCATGTGCCAGGAACTAGGTTAGGCATTTGACATGTGTGGCCTATACCCACTGGATGTGGTAAGTAGAATTAGCTGCAATTCGTGGCTAAGAACATAAGGACTCGGATAGGTTTAGCTGTTGGCTCCAGGTCATGGCTCAGAAGCCTGAAGCGAGCTGGAGCTCTGACCTGCTGCCAAAGCCCTGCTTTTGACTGTCATAATGTGCTGCCTCCCAGCGGTCTTGGTCTCCACCTGTCCAGTTTTCTGCCTCTGCTGTTGTTTCTCGCTCTGGCTTACTTTTCCAGTCTCCTTCCTTGTGTGATCTCTGGAAACTCTGAGCAACTCGTGGAAAGGCCCTTTGACTGCCAGGAAGTTTTTTTGTGAGATGGAAACCTACAGAGGGTGATCTGTAATTTGCTTTCTAATCGTAGGCCTCTGGGTTGATAGCCACCTCTCTCTCTGCACCTGATGGGATCTCATTTTGCCTCCTGAGGTGACTGGTTCATGGAGGGCCTCCACAGAGGGGAGCTCCTGAAGCCAGGGACGCGGTTCTGTGTGGGAAGGGAGAGGGCCCAGGCTGCCAAGATGGAGAGGCTTGGCCAACTTCCTAGTGATAACACAGAGAATTTTCCCTGGAAAATTCTGTAGAAAAATGGAGAAAGAAGTTTCTAAATGGCTTCCAGGACACTTTCCTTTTCCTGATCTTCAAAGCTGTCAGAGCAAAATATTCCCAAGTTTAGGTGATCCTATGGATTTTATTTCAAGCCAGGCTTGAAATTTGCATGTTCACAAAAAAATTTGCATGTTTGTCCATCATCTTTCTGTCATCTTTTTTTCTTTAACTTTTTTATTATGGAAAACTTAAAATATGTAGAAAAGTAGAGAAAACAGTATAATGAACTCCATGAACCCACTGTCAGTTTTCGCAATTGTTCATATATAGTCAGGGCCTATCTATATTAAATTTTCTTCAGTAACAGGCATATCTCAATGTGCCACACCTAGCAGTTGCTCAGCAAGCAAATACATATTAGCTGACCATGCACGCCTTCCTCTCTCTGGGTCTCAAGTTTCTTCATTTGTGCAGTAAGGATGTAGAAACAAATGATTTATAAGATGTAGTAGTCAGAACGTACGTGTTTGTGTCAGGCACACTTGTTCAAACCCTTGTGCTGCCATTTGTTGACCAGGCATCTTTAGATAAGTTAGGTCTTTTTTTTTTGTACCAGGAATCAAACTCAGGATCTTGAGATTTCCGGGCAGGCATTTGTGCTATTGAGTTATATCCCTGGTCCAGGTCTTAGTTTTATTACCTGTAAAATGAGGGTGCTGGGGTCTACTTCTCAAGGGGTGGAAGTAGGCACCAAGTAAAGATTAAATACTTTCTTTGCTAATACTTTTATTATTGTTACTTTGAATATTAAATATTCTCAAGGGAAGAAATTGAATATTTCAAAAATGCAAAAAAATTGAAATTGATTTGGCTCCTTTTTTTGTCCCAGGCATCAGATAGAAGCTCAAGAAAAGGTGAGTACAGCTGAAATCAGTGCCTCCAATATGGAGCTGGAGGTCCAGAGTGGAGGTCGTGCAGGCTGAGCCCACCTCTTTGTCTCCTCTACCCCTGCCGCATGTGGGTGCCCTCATCCACTCTTGTTGTGACTGGCCCAAGCTGAAACAGCCCAGACATGCACAGAGTGGCACTGTGGGACGTCTTGTTCCTCCTAGGCCACCTGAGGAGGAAGTAAGGACCCGTTGCCAGGAGGGAATGATGAGTTGGTGTGGAGATGCAGGGCACACTGTCCCCAGATGTGCTTTTGTGGAATTCTGGGCAAGGGATAGTGGTGCAACAGCTGAGAGATCAGCTGGGAAAGAGAAAGACAACAGAAGATATGGCTCTGTCTGTAGGCCATGGACTCAGGATAACCTCTTCATTTCTTGGGTTTAACCCCTTACATGTCCATCAGCCATGCACCTGAATCCTGGCTTGCAGTGTGACCTTTAACAAGTGGGTTTATAGCATACTTGCTGCATACTTGCTGGGCCCCACTTTCCTCATCTGTATAGTGGGTACAAGCCAATGTGAGGGGGGATTAAGTGAAACATGTAGACAAAAGTGCTGCATTAAAAGGAAGACCAAGTATAACTGTGAAGGATTTCTACCACTCTGATCTTTATTATAATAATTATTTTTACCTTATCTTTTTTTGTGGTGCTGTGTGTCAGACTCAGGGTACTGCTCTGCCAAGTGACAGATTTGGACTTTCTCTGTGTGGGTTAGATTTACTATGGAGAGGTCTGGAAGGTATTCCATTGTGAGCCTTTGTCAGGGAATTGTGGGGACCGATTGGATGAGGCTCCAATTAGTAAAACTCCAGGGGACAACTGAGGAGGGTAGCAAATTTCAAAGCCAGAGAGGCGGCCCCGAGGGGTCTGCGGTGGTTGAAAGGAGGGGGTCCTTGGTGACAGTCCAGGAAGGATTTTAATTGCTTCAGGCCAGAAGCTGTGAGTGAGATGAGAGTAAAGGCTTTCTTGTTATTCTATATGAATAATATATGTTCACTGCCTCTCCCAGAAAATAAGCAATAACAACGAAACCCTATGCAAGCACAGAGAAATAAGTCCATAATCACAAAGCAACCTGATAATATTCTTAAAATATTTTCTTCTAGTTTGATTTTTCCAATGCATGTACACACACATGCATATTTTATAGAAGCTGAGTTGCATGATTCATGTTATTTTGTACCTACTTTCTTTTTTCCTCTGTAATTATGTTTTGAACATAATTATATAGCAACATAGAGATCCATTATTTTTAATAGCTGCATAGTATTTCATCACATCTATCTATCTATCTATCTATCTATCTATCTATCTATCTATCTCACTATTTCTAAAACATAGCCACTATTACTGGACAGATATTTAAATTCTAATTTTTCCATTACAGCTTTTTTTTTTTTTTTGAGACAGGGTCTTGCTATGTAATTCTGATTGGACTTGAACTCACTATGTAACCTAAGCTGGCCTCAAATTCACAGAAATCCTCCTGCTTTAGCCTCCCAAGGGCTGGGATTATAGGATTCTACCACCATGCCTGGCTTCATTTACATTCTTACACACAATTCTTTCTTTTTCTTTTTTGGTAATAGAAATCGAACTCAGGTGCTTATGCCACTGAGCTATATCCCTGGTACTTACACACAATTCTAAGACAACTGTTTTTATAGTTTCCTTTGCGGGGAGGTGCTGGGAATCGAACCTAGAGCCTTGCATGTACTAAGCACATGCTATATCACTGAGCTCCGTGGCTCAGTGACATCTTTGTGTTACTCATAGTTTCCTGAGGATGAATCCCTAGAAAAGAAATTGTAGTGGTAAAATTCATATACTTTTCCATATACTCCCCATGAAGATGAAACCAGTTGATAGCTGCATTGAGAGTATCCAAGTTTCCTGCTGCTCATAACCAGACCAACGTGGCTTAGAGTGCGGATAAAAGGAGGTGGCATCGGTGGCCATCTGAATGGCCTGGCAGTGCTGGGAGGACTGTGTTGAAAGGGGTTAGCCATGTGAGCACTGTGTTGGGCTGTGTGAACTGTGCTGTGTGCTCTGGGTGGGCTGCACCCCCCCACGGCAGCAGTCTTACCCCTAGTATGGTCCTGGGCCCAGCCCGGTATGATCAGTGTGCTTACCAGTCCAAGACACCATTCTAGCATGGACACAGCCTCCCTGGCTGTGCTGAAAGGCTGGGTCATTCACATAGTAGGTAGGGATTTAGCAGAGCGGTGGTGGCAGCGTAACTGACCGTAGAACTGCTGTTACCTGTGTCCTGTCACTGGGCCTCTAAGAATGACTCTTGCCTGTTCCATGTGACCACACTCACACTGCCAGGTATCTGTAGCTCTAGTCCCCTGGCTGTGGTTACTGGAGGTGTTGTGTGTGTGTGTATTGGGTGTG
Organism: Cavia porcellus; assembly: GCF_034190915.1. NCBI lineage: Eukaryota > Metazoa > Chordata > Mammalia > Rodentia > Caviidae > Cavia > Cavia porcellus. Next base: position 25,283,741 of record NW_026947488.1, on the reverse strand, counting down.
GGGCTGGCCTCTTTATTGGTTGGCCTCTGGCCCATTGTACTTTAAATGGGGAGAATTAAGGCAGTTTAGATGCAGTGGCACGTGAGGATTTAAAATGGTGAGTAACATTCATTGAGCACTTATACTAAGACTTATACTCTTCTAGGACACGTAATACTTTACCTCTTTTAATCCTTATAATAAAATATAACCACATGGTTATTATAAGGAAATTGAAGCACAAAGAGATTAAGCACATCTAATAAATGGAGAGCAGGATGTGAAGCTGAGTCCTCTGACTTCAGAGGACAGAGCTGCTCTGGAGCCAAAGTGTAGGTTCTGGGCCTCTCTGCTGCATATTTCAGACTTGAGCGTGAATCACAATCCTAGGGGGATTGCTGAAAGCTTGGGCTGCTGCTCCAGTAACTCCAGTTCTGATTCAATAGGTCTGGATGAGGTCTGAGTGTTTGTACCCCAAGAGTTCCCTAGTGATGTTGCTGGGGCAGGAACCATGTTTTGAGGACCATCCCTCTGCTTATTGATAGGAAGTGGTAAATGGAGAGAAGAAAATCCTGGATTATTTTATTTTTATCTATCTATCTATCTATCTATCTATCTATCTATCTATCTATCTGAGACAAGGCCTGATCATTTTAATGTACCACTCTTTTCTACTCTCCCGTCACCAGCTCTTCACAGGGCCAAATCAGTCTTCCTCAGGCCTAGCTCTAATCATGCCTTCCTCTCCTTCAGCTCTCCTAGACCCTGCCATTGTCTCCCATCGCTGTCTAGTGGATCTGTCTTCAGTGATGAAGTATTCCAAATCTGCAGAATACAACTTGGTAACCAGTAGTCACACTTGTAGCTATGACTCTTACATTTGTTTTATTTTATTTTATTTCATTTAAATTTAAGTGGTGACATGTGACTAGTTGCCAGGCAGTATGTGAAACCACTACGTAAGTCATTGAGGCTCTCATTGGAACTATCTGCCTTTCCAGCTCTGCCTCAGCCCTCAGTATCCCAGGGACCAAGCCATTTGCAGCCAATGTCTGATCTTACCCTCTCCTTCCCACCCACTGTGCTTTGCATTATGCTACCTCCTCAGTCTACACTGTCTTTCTGCTGTGCGTTTAGTGCTCAACCCAAAGCTTTCCTCTTCCTTGAGACCTCCACTGGCACCTGCTCCCCTCTAATCACTTTCTCCTCTCAGCCCTGCAAACATTTCATCCTTTTTGTACAACCTTTGGTGCTTTCTGTCTAATACTGCAGTTGGCTGGTTTCAGGACTTTGTTTCTTTGACTGATTGTTTCCTATAATGAGCTCCTGCTTTCTACCCCAGGTCCCTCCCTGTACTCAGTGAACCACAGGCCCTTGCACAGTGCATTGAGGATACAGAAACAATAATGTAACTATCCTGTCCTCAAGCTTCTCTCAGGTCCCACGAGAGTCTGATCCATGCCAGGAGAACCACTGAAGCCAATGGTTATTTTAGGTAGAGAGATAAAAGCCACAGACGGCCTGGTTGGCAAGGGGAGTCCAGCAGGAGTTGCTTAAGCAGAAGGCTGTATTTACACACAGAAGGCTTCTCTGCCCAGCTTGGCCTTGTTTGAGGAGCTGGGCACATTCAGGCAGTGTCGCCTGGCTGCCTAATGGAGGTGAGGATTAACCGGTGGTGCAGCGGCTGATCTGGCCGTCTGGTAGCTGCAGATGGATGGATGAGAAGGTTGCAAACTTCAGACCAGCACCAGCTTCTGGAAGTGGAGTGTTGGCTGGGCCAGAGATGTGAGTGCAAGCACTTTTGTGAGGATTTAAAATGATGAGTAACATTCATTCAAAATGGACAGCAGGTGGAATTCACTGGGCCCAGTTGGGGGTTTATGAAGTCTTTAGACAAGTCCTTGTTTGAAATGCACAGGCCATTGAGAGCAAGAGACACTTTGCTAGCTTTAGACTCTGTTACAAGTATTTCACATTCTTAAAATTTCTAGCCTATATTCATCTCTGGGGCAAAACCATTTTTAAAAAACAAACTCCTTAAGTGAGTGCAGTGGTTCAGGCTTATAGTCACAGCTACTTCAGAGACCAAGACAGGAGGATGGCTTGACCCAGAAGTTTAAGGCATTCTGGGTAATAGAGACCCTGTCTCCAAAACAAAATGAACCAAATAAAAAGTCTTATTGAGCTGGGTGTGGTGGTGCATACCTGTAATCCCAGCACTCAGGAGGCTGAAGCAGGAGGATTGTTGCAAGTTTCAGACCAGCCTGCATTACAAAGTGAGCTCAAAGCCAGTCTGAACTGCATAATAAAACCCTGTCTCAAACACACACACATACACACACACACACTTATTGAAGTTACAATATAAATGCAGAAAAGTGTATCAATCATAAATTTATACATACGTGTGTGACTATCTCCTGACAAGAACTGAAACTTGTCAGCATCTCCACAGTAACTTTCTGTTAAGCCAACTATGTACAGGGTTAATGAGGAAACAAACAGGCCTTGGAGTCAGCTATGTCTGGGGCTGAATCATCGGTCCTGTAGCCACTAGCAGAGTGACCCTGTGATAGTGACTAAATTTTAGTTTCATCCCCTGTAAAATCAAGGTGGATATGTAATTTCTGTCTTATACGAAAGACATTTAAAATGGAAAATGTAGGCAAATTTCTAGGCACAGCGCCAACATGTAAGTAGAAACTCTAATGTGCTCTACAATGATGCTGATTGATGGTGACGCTGCAGCCTCTCCTTGGCACCTGGAACCACACACACACACACACACACACACACACACACACACACACACGCTTTTCACCCTGTTCCCAGCCTCTGGATGATGCTCTCCAAGATCTCTTCTGACTGCAGGGAACCCGTGATGCTGTGATGATGAAACCCCAGCTGATATCTCAGGCTCCAGACAGCAGGCTGAGGGGACATCTGTATCTCATGAAAATGTGGCCAGGTTTTTCATGTTCAGGCCAGGAGAGCATGGCTCCCAAACCTCCTAAGGCAAGGCTGATTCTCAGGGGGCAGTCAGAAGTAGGAGACTCGCTGGGAAGTGTACAAAGGGAGTCTGCATGGTAGAATTCTGCCCCAGAGCTCTCCTGGCATCCTGTTGAACTGAGTCTCACTAGCTTCCTAGTCTGTGGTTCTGGGAGGGAAGGTGTTCCGCAGGATGCACACTGTGCACATCCTGGCAGATGGGCATGGAGCTGGGCCTGCATGGGATGAAGGATCTGAAGTGGTCTCTGGCCTAAATCTCACTGTGCCATCATTCAGCACTAGCATGGGTCCTCATGCAGAAACGCATGGTTCCTATGGGCTAGGCTGGAAGGTTCCAGGGGAGGCCAAAGTCTTTGGTGGCTGTAGCATTTGGGAGGCTCCTTAGAGTTGTCAAGAAGAGAGGCAATAGAGGGCAGCTAGAGAGGAAAGTCTCTGCCAGATGGGTGCTTCTGCTTCTCACCCTGCCTGTCCCTCTCACCCAGACCCAACAGCCATGCAGTGCCTTTTGGAGAGCCCAGCATTAGTGGGAGCACGCTCGCCAGGCAGAACGTCCCAGGCCTGGAGGTCCTGCTGCTCTAGAAAGTTGGCTCAGCAGTGTCCTCCCTCTAGCCCAGCATTCAGCTGCTTGGGGCTGCAGCTTAGCCCACTGGGCTCTGGTCTGGATCGAAAGCCAGATGTCCTGGAGCTTTTCCCCTAAATACCTCTTTCCCATGATCTATCCTGTAACACAGCTTGGCTTAGGTGTCCTGTCTTCCAGGAAGTCTTTTGTGATTCCCATGGACAAGTCTGGAGCCTCAGCCTCAGCCTCAGCCTCAGGACTTTTTTTTGTTTTGTCTTTTTTGAGTCAGGGTCTCACTATGCAGTTCAGGCTGGCCTTGGGCTCACTTTGTAGCCCAGGCTGGCCTCAAATTCGAACTCACATCGATCCTCCTACTTTAACCCTCTCACCAAATGCTGGGATTACAGGCATGTGCCACCACACCCAGTTTAAACCTTAGAATTTCTGACCCTGAGCTGACCAAAAGAAATAGATCACAAGCTACATGTGTGTACCACATGTACAATTTTAAAATTTTCTGTTGGGTGTAGTGAGCTCAAGGCCAACCTGAACTACATAGCAAGATCCTGTCTCAAAAAACAAAACAAACAAGCAAAACAAAATAAATAGCATGAAAAATAAAAATTTTCTAGTTAGCTACATTAAAAGAGCCACTGGGCTGGCTCTTTTATGCATGCCTGTCATCCTAGAACAAAGGAAGGAGAGGTAGGAGGATCCCTTTGAACCCAGGAGTTCAAAAGCAGCCTGGGCAACGTCGTGAAACCCTGTTTCAACAAACAAAACAAAAAACAAAAACAGCAGAATAAACTTATTTCAGTGATATGTTTTATAATTTTATTTAACCCAACATCCATAGTATCATTTCAATAAAAATTTATTGAGATATATTACTTCTTTAAGATGTTGACATTAAATCTTCAAAACCAGTGTATATTTTGCATTTGTAGTGCATCTCAGTTTGCACAAGCTGCATTTCAGGTACTTGATAACCCCATGTGCCAACTGGCTGCCATACTGGTTACCAAAGCCCTACAGGCTAGAAGTTTGTAAGGATAGACGCTCATGGCTTGGCACCAGACAGATCTGGCAGTTCCACCTCAACTCTGCTATTTATTAGCAGGGTGAACTTGGGCAAATCCTTAGCCCTTCTGAACCTCAGTTGCTTTGGCTATTAAAGGGATTAGTAATTTCAGTGCCAGAGAATTGGTTGTTTTGTTGAGACAGGGTCTCACTATGAAGTCCAGGCTGGCCTTGAACTCACTGTGGAGCCCATGTTGGCCTCAAACTCTTTGTAATCCTCCTGCCTCAGCCTCCCAAGTGCTGGGATAATAAGCATGTGCCACCATGCCAGACCAGACCAGAAATTGCTTTAAGGATTAAACAAATGAATATGTGTCTAGTGTGAGCACAGAGGAAGTGTTCAGAAAATAGGAGCTTCCTTTTATGGGACCCTCACATGTGCTGGTTTATGTGCTGTTGTCTCTCACGGGGTTGATTGCGAGTTCAAGGACAGAAACTCTCCTGTTCTTCCTTCCTCCCTCGGTGCCCAGAGCTTAACTCTGTTAAGATCACTGCTTCTCAAGGAAAGACTGAGTCCTTGGGTTGGGAGTGCCCCTCACCCCACCCTGTCCACCTAGAACTAGGGGGCCTCTGGTGGCTGGAGTCCTGAGACCACCCACCTGCAGGTGACCATGGCAAGTTGGTCAGGGTCTCGGTTTCCTCCTTTGAAGGTCACAAGGGGATGGGGCGGGCCCTGCATGAAGTGTTGGTTGGTTCTCTCCCACCTGCAGCCTGGAGGCGCTGTGGCTGGCGCTGTGCTTCCCTTCAGAGCCAGTGGTGCCACTCACTTCCACCCAGCTCCTGGCTTCCCGCCTCCTGGACTTTTGCACTTTCAGGTTACCTCAGTAAGTTAAAATTTAAGAGAAAAGAATTCCTCCTACCTCCTGGGCAGATCAGAGCAGATGAGGGGTTCTCTCTCTTACACCAGCATTTGCTGATCTCCCATCACAGCAGCCCAGTAACAGATGTGGGGCTGGGAAAGTTTCCTCCGGTTGATAGGTGAGAAAACAGGTTCAGCAAGGTCAAGCAATCCATTCAAGTAACGCAAAGAGAAAGTGGGAGACTGACGGCTGGAAGCAGAATTTGCCTCTAAGGACGCTGAAGAGCTCCTTGTGTGTGTGTGCGGTGGGGACTCTTCCTGCACCTGGCCTCTGGCATTTCCAAGACATTGTCCTTGACTGAATCCTGCTCTCCTCTCAGGCTCCCAGTCTGCGGGATGACAACACCTGAGTGACTGGGCTGGTGATTTCCCCTGATTTCTGTGGGGACTACGTGTTCTTTTGAGAGTCCCCAGCTCCAACCCTATTTCACCTTGTGTCTAATTTCCCTGCAAAGGGTTACTATGGGTTTAAGTGGAAAATGTCTGATACTGAGAACCTTTGCTACTCGCACAAGGGTGACCGTGGCCAAGTCACTTTACCACTCTGGGCCTCAGCCTACCTATTTATAAACTGGAGGATGATATTATTTCATAAGATCCTCCAAAGATCACACATGAAAGTACTGTGCAAACTGGAAAGTGCTAATAATAGAAGTAAAAAATAATAATCATAGATGATACTACCACCAGTGATACAAATAGCACGCTGTGGAATGCATGCCGTAGGTTTGCCACCACTGTCTTAGAAGAAGCCCAATTTTTGATGCGGTCCCATTGACCGGAAGAGAAGTGGGCCCCTGGGTATAAATCCAGAGTGAAGTCTGGGAACATCCTGCCTGGTCCTGGAGTGTAGTGTGGCTCTTCCTGGGAAAGTGAGAGGCTCCCAGTGACTGAGAAGAGTGGGAATGCAGCCCTGTCCCCAGGGAAGGCCAGGGCTCCTGCCTAGGGAAGGAAGAAAGAGGAGGGGCCCAGGGAGGAGCAAAGCTAGGAGGAACTTGGCAGGGTCTTAACTCTGCAGCCCAGGCTCCCGCTCCTGGGAAGACCCAGCCAGCAGGGGAGGCTGAGAGAAAACTTGGAAGCAAAACACCTGAGGGCAAGCAGTCAGAAACCTCTCGGCAGATGTCACATGGAACAGTAAGTTATCTGGTGTAATTCTTAAGACTGACCAGTTCTTTCACTCATTTTTTTGAATAAATGCATACAGCCCTCTGCGTGGCAGTGACCCCACCCCTGAAGGTCTGTGGGAGGCTCACGGGGGAACTGAATTTGGATACCAGGAGATTCAAAGGAGAGCTTGTAAGGAAGTCTGTCCAGAAGGACTCTGTTCCGTCGAGACTTGGCCTCGGCTGGATGGTCCATCTTCCTGCCTCCTGTCTGGAGGGAGTGTGTGCTTTTTAGGACCAAGAGGAGCTGGCTTCACCCTGCTGTCTGCCCACTCCTGAGCCTAGTGGGCAGCAGGGAGAGTGGAAGCACTCGGAAGCTGTCTTGGGACACCTGACGAAGGAGTTCATTGTATTTAACTTATCGGGGAGAAGGCTTGGTTTAGGAGTGGGACAGAGAGGTTCTGGGGAGCAGACAGAGCCTTGTCTGTGGAGGTCCTAGAGTTGAGACCAGGACCTGGCATGGAAGGACATCATGATGGAGAAGCCATCGTAGGAGGAAGGTGCAGAGGTGGGGAGCAGCCTGTCCCTGGAGTGTGAGACAAAGCAGAACAGAGGTTGACACTAAGGTAACTGTAGCACGGGGGACAGATGGCTCAGCTCACATCTTGATAGCTTCCTAGCTTTGGGTCCCTGTGGTTCTCAGTGCTGAGCTTCAGAATTGTGACCCACACATAGGAACGAGTGAAGAAACGATGTGGACGCCAGGGGCTGGTGGTAGTGGTTAGGGGTAGAGATCATCTGGGCTGGCAGTGTGCACCTGTGGGCAGAAATCTTTGGCAATCATGTTGTGGGTTGGCCCCTATCTTCCCACAAACTGGGGCCATAGAGATAGTCACATGCAAACCCTTCTTTTATTGTTTGTAAACTGAAGCCCAGAGTGTGGGTTCAACTTGCTAAGGGTACTTGTTGAACCAGCAGCAGAGCTGGATTGGAACCCAGGACTCAGCCTCCCAGATTTCTGTGGTTGGAGCCCCGCCCCGGGCCTCCGATGGGGCACTGGTGGAACAGGCTTTTTGAGTGGTAGCAGTGCTGTCAGAGGTCAGGAGCAGACCTTAGCTTGGTTTTGAAGCCATGATCTCAGCCACAGACCCATGGCCGTCCCACATACAATCCTCTGCACCCAGAGGTGCACCTCCAGTGTGCCCTCACACATACACCTCTGTGCACAGGCCCACAGGCCCAGCCACTCTGACAGTCACCAGCACACCTATTGCCTAGGGCACACACACTCCCTTGGTCGGTGGCAGTGCCCCTCCCTCCCTGCCGGGGGAGGAAGGCTGAGTCCCAGGCGGGTTTTGCCCTGCGCTGTGCGGCAGGAGGGTGAGGGGGTCGGCTCGGGTGGGATGGGAGGCCCACTGAGGCTGAGTCACCCCTTCTGAGTCAGGGATCCTCCCCCTTCTCCTCTCCCTCCCTCCCTCTCTCGCGGAGCCCCCACCGGGACTCGGCCCAGCGAGCGGCCGGCTGCCCAGCACAGGCGGGGGCAGCCGAGACCTTCCGCAGCGGTCCAGGGCAGCCGGGGCCGGGGCGGCCCGGAGGAGGAGGCGGCGGAGGCCGGCCGGGACGGCGCGAGCCTGGAGGAGGCAGCGGAGCGGAGGCGCGCGGCCGCCTCGGGGGCTGGGCGCGGAGGCCGCGGCGGGGCGGGGCGGGGCGGGGGCGGGCCGCGGCGGGCGCCAGGCCCCGGGCTGCGGGCACGGTGCCCAGCCCCCGGCGCACGCCGACCGCCGCTGCAGTCGGCATCCATCAGCGGGCGGGGTGTCGCGAGCAGCCCGCTCCGCAGAGCCCGCCGCGGCCCGCGCCGCCCCGCCCCGCGGCCTGCCGGCCGAGCAGGGAGCCGCCGAGGGGGCCGCCCCCCGTCCAGCCTGCCCAAGATGGGGACTCCCAGGCCCAGGTAGGCACGTGGGGGTGGGGATCAGGTGGCCTTAGGGACCAGGGCGTGCGATGCCAAGGCCCTGCCTCCAGCTCCAGCCGGGAATGGCGCAGCAGGGGTGAGAGCGAGAACTGAGTTTGCAGGCTGTTGGCACCTTGGCCGGTGTGGGAAGGACCTTGCTGTTACCCCCACCTCAGCAACCTCCCCGAGGCCTGGCACAAGAGAGAGGTGGGCTGGTGTCGGCTGGGTGCTGGGCTCGTGCTGCGGCTGGCCCACTCTGTTCTGGAGGCCACTGCTACTTTATCTGGAGCCCTGGGGCCCTCTGATTCCCCCCCAGGGGTGAGATCCTGCAGGAACTGTCTTAGTTGGAGGTTGGATGGTGGGGAGCTCTAGCCCTCACCCTCACTCTCACCCTCACCCTCTAGTTACAGACCCTTCCCCCGTGTTCACTTGCTTCCATGCCAGCTCCTTTCCAGGTCTCCCAGAGCTGGGGGCATGGACCTTAGCCCTAGCATCTCTGTGGCTTGGCCTGGTGTCATCCTGGCCAGTGGCCTACCTCACTAATCAGAGGGAAAAGATTAGTATGTCCCAGTTGTGTCCAGCACCTTCACCCTTGGGGAGAGGAAGGATCCCCAAGAGGCTGGGGTCCTGGGGACAAGCATGGGGGCCAGGTACCTATGGGCACCAGAATATTTTTTAGGTACCGAGGCCACTGACTTGCAGAGGTAGATGAACTGAGCTGTTTGGGGGTGGGGGTACTTTAAAGGGCTAGAAAGGAGAAAGGAGTTCTGGGGATGCTGCCCTCTCACTGTGCTCCCAGCCATGGTTCTTGCTTTTCCTCAGAGCTCTGAGATGCATTGCTGGGGGAGAGAGCACTACCACGTGTTTCTGCTGTCACTTCTGGATCTGCACGTCACCTCCTCTGCATCCCAAGGTGGTAGTGCAGAGGCTGGAATTTGGACTTCCCTGGGGCTGTGTGGGGTCTGGCTGGTCCATCTGTCCCCTTTCCCCAGCATCAGGAGTCTTTTGGAATCTGCGGCTGCTGGGCCACAGAACCGGGGACTGGGATGGTTCCTTTAGTAGCTCCTGTCCCAGGCAAGGGTGTGGAGAATGGAGGCGCTGTGTGCCTGCTGCCCACCCATGTCTCCAGATGGATCCTACAGCAGAGGCAGCCTGTGCCAGCCTCCTCTCTGAGCCACTGTGGCCCAGGCAGGCTCTGCCAACCCCATGCAGAGATGAGCTGGCTTCTGCTGGCCAGCCTGAGGTCATGACTGCCCAACAACCAAGGCATAGTACTTGTGATTCGAGAGCACAGTCCCTGGGAACTCAGGGAGGAGCGCTTCAAGGCAGTCTGGAGGACATTGGTATGGAGGATTTTATCATTGCTGGTAAAATCCTTCCAGGGCCATGTGGCAGTTCTCTAGGCTGAGCTTTGTGAGCTTCTTGAAGGGCTCCTTCTGTAGAACCCCACATGAAACAATGCTGGGTCCTTTAGTCCTAACTCAGACTAAATATGGAAAGGTAGTGAGATGGAGCCTAAAGAGGAAGAGTGACTGCTAGAGTCCAAGGTCACATAGTGTGAGAGCCAGCCCTAATGTCCTGGGTTTTCCATCTCTTCGTGTGGGCTTCTCACAGCCCAAGTGCCTTTTTCCCTGGGCTGTGTGTCCATACACAGAACTCTGTCGGGTGCTGGTCTTTAGAGCCTGGAGTCTGAGGCTCTTCCCTGGAAAATGTTTCCTTTCCCCAGTGGGGTGAGCAAGAGGAAAGCAATGCCTTACAGGTAATGGGCCAGAGCTAACAAAGGGCAGCCAGTGGCCCTGGACCCTCCTGGTGTTTACAGAGCTGCCTAGAGATGCCGTGGGCCTGAGCCCCCAGGGGGCAGCAGAGAGGGTGTCTTGACAGGCTGAGATGGGAAGCGATTCTGAGTTCCAGCCTGGCATCTTTGGGCTTCTTTGCATCATTTACTAAAAGGGAATGGTAATATTTACCTCGCGTGATACCAGTGATTACTCAGAGTGAGTAATAGAACACTTACTGTATACCATGCACTGTGATAAGCAGCCCTTTTAGATAGGATATTCGCTTTTTATAGTTGAGAAACTGACGTGCAAAAAAATTATGAGGCTGCACAGCTGGAATGTGTAAGGCTGTGTGAGTCCAGATCCCTTTCCTCTACCATGACTCTATTCCTTGGGCAGTGCTCTGGAGTACCAGCTTGCTGTCTGGAGCTGATCTGGGTCTGTGTGTTAGGTCCCGCTAGGCAAGGGTGGCTCTGTGACTTGAATAATGCTGAGGTCTTGAGGGGTAGGGACAAAGAGTTATGGGCTGTGACCCCTCAGAGAGGGGTTGCTGTTGGCCTTCTTCTAGTTAGAGAGACATAGATACAATTTTATGAAAGTAAAAATACACTGCCATATTTGTTCAGTATGGGTTCCTATTCTGGTACTGGGGAAGGCTTCAAGATCAGGTCAGAGGAGAAGAAAGATGGGTGCCCTTGAAGGAGGGTGGGTGTGTGGTGTGCATGGGACACACAGCTGCAGGGGCTGGGGGCTGGGGGAATTGGGAAGTGACTCAGAAAGTCAACCCGTGGTTCAGTCTGTCATGAAACTAGATTGGATGGACCTGAGCGAGGCTGTAGTCACAGTCCTGCTGAGTACCAGCCGTGTGGCTTTGGGCACACCTCTTAGTTACTCTAAACCTCAGTTGCTTCATTTGAAAAATGTGTGTGAACACCCTATGTCATAGAGGCCGAGTTGTGGTTGTTATGTAAAGCACCTGGCACCGCGCTGGCTCATGGTGAGAGCTTGGTGAGCACTGCTTCTTTCCCCTTGTCTCTCTTAAATGTCAGCCTGAGGTATCTGGGCTTCACGTGAGCCTGGAGCTCCAAGGACCTTTGCAAGATTTCAATCTACAGAAGACATGAGGACTGTTTTGGGAAGGTCCTTTGGTGGCTGTATGACCTACAAGGAAGGGTGGACTGTGACTTTGCAGAGAAGCCTCACACTGGGGACTTGGAGGCCTGGGAAGGGAGACTGCAAATCCACTAAGATGTCTGTTGAGTGATGGGTGGCTCTTCAGGTTGAGGGAGGGGCAGCTTGGCGTGGGGAAGGCTGTGAGGGTGAGGAATTCAGTTGAGTCTGGTGAATGTGAAAAAGACGGGCCTTCCTTCAGTCATTTGGAAGGTTAGGCAGCATCTTCCTTGAGCATCTGGCTCTTTTTTTCCTTTGAATTATTTTCTGTGGATAAATCTCCATCAGAGAGCTTCTGTATAATAGCAGCAAATTAGGACTAAATGTCCAACAATGGGAAGATGATTGAGAACATTTTGGAACATCCACTGGATAAAATAACATGCAGTAGTGAACAGCTACAGAAATCCCTGTCGCAGATATGGAGCTGTGTGCTGGCAGAGTATCTTTGCATCTTTTATTCATTTCATGCTTGTGACAGCCTCGTGACAGAGGTGGGGCTGGGTTAGATCCTCTCCCTCAGTAAGTTGAGACTAGCCTCTGACTTCCTTGAGAGCAAGGTTTATATTCTATTTATTGTTCTACATCAGTGTGTTGCTCATTGATCAGCACATCAGTGGAAGAATGATCGAGCCAGCTAAGCAGAGAGGAAATGCCTTGTTCAAGGTCATACAAGTTGTAAGACCCAACACCTGCCACATTATTGCCATCCCTACTTGCCACATTCTTTTCACTCACTACCCTGTACAGATATATTTCAATTGAAATGGGGTTCCGGCCCCATAAACCCATCATTATTTTAAAGTATCTGAAGTCAGAAATGCATTAAATATACCTACCCTACTGAATATTCTGGCTTTGCAACACAGGGTACTGTAGTATGTGACTGACCTATAACTGCAGTGCTGACCAGCATCCCAAGAGAGTCTCCTGTGGCGTACGGATAGTCTAGGAAAACATCAAAATTCAAAATTTGAATCTAGGTGTAGTGGTGCATGCTTGTAATCCCAGCATGTTGGAGACTGAGGTGGGAGGATTCCCACAAAATCAAGGCCAACCTGTGTTACATACTGAGTTCAAGGCCAGCCTGAACTGTGTAGCCAGGCCCCGTCTCAAAAAAATTCTTTTTGAAGTATGATTTCTACTAATACATATTACTTTTATATCATTGTGTTATTTTAAAATCAAAAAAAATATAAGTTGACCATCCTCGGCCGGGCACTATGTGTATCAGTGCTGAGAACATGATACAGAACTCTCCAGTGAGAGGCTGGGACTCACACAGACCAGGGCTTAAGTCTTGTTTTTGTCCTTAGTAGCCACAAGGCCTTGGTAAATGAATTCATCTCATCGAGCCTCAATTTCCCTATCTGTTATATGGTTATATGGCTAGTATATGTACTTGCTTTTGGAATCATCATAAAGACCATGTGAGTTAAAGCATCTAAAACTTGTTTGGTACCTAGCACATAGGAAAGCACCCATGAACCTTGGCTGTGATGCTGATAATACAGTGTCAAAGTACTTCTGAAACAATTAATGTTAAATGGGAAAACCCCACAAAATTATGAGCATTCAGGTTACAGTGGTATAAAATTAGATTTATCTATAGACTGGAAGAAACAGGTAGAAATGGAGTTATAGCAAGTGCCATGGGAAGTAAATAAAACTGAGCCAAATCTTTCTGTAATGTTCTTGTCCTTTAATTACAAAACTAACTTGTGAAAAGTCCTAATAATTCAGAAGTGTGAATTCACCCTTAGCTGCCTCACTAAACCGTACTTTCCAGATGAAGCCAATGACAGTGTACATCCTTCTAGAATATTTTCTATACCTATATAACATGCCAACCAGAGTAGAATCATGAACTGCAATATTGTTTTAGAACTTGCATTTTCACTTAATTATATATTGACTTCTTTCTACATCAGTACCTAAAATCTGTCTCAGAAATTTTCATAGCTGGGGTTGTTCAATGGAGAGTGTTTGCCTAGCATGTGCAAGTGTTTAGGTTTGATCCCAGCACTGCAAAAGAAATAAAAATCATAATAGGTGTGTAATAGTTTTGTAGTTAATTTTTTTTTTTTTTTTTTTGGTGCCAGGGATTGAAACTTGCATTTGTCAGGCAGGTGCTTTTGCCACTGAGCTAAATCCCTGGCCATGTAGTTAATTTTTAATGGAAAACTCTAGCTAATTGGGCCAGCATTCCATCCATAGACATTTAACATTACTTCCTGTTTTGCTGTATTCTTAATTCCACTGACAATGAACAGCATTTAAACAGTTAATGAAAGTCAAGTGAGGGAAAGTCAGAAAACGAGACCATGAGAATTGCTCTTTAAGATTTGCTGCTTCTTCCTCTTTGGAAGAGGCTCTGTCTCTGTCATTCTCAAAAGGTGGGGGTGTCCCAAGGAGACTTCTTTTACTTAACAATATGGATAACCTCACCTATGGAATGTTCAAGTTCTCTAGGACAGTGTAAACTCATTCTTGAGCCTTTCTGGTGTCTGTTCCCTGTGTGTCCTTGGACAAGTCTCGTGTATTCTCTTAACCCTAGTTTGTCCATCTGTATGGTAGTGGTGCCTTACTGATCAAAGCTATCTCTACCATCCACCGAGAGCCTTCTCTGTTAAATACTGTGCATGGCGAGCTTTGATGCATTAGCTTGTTTTGTTCTGTCTCTTTGAGGTAAAGCAAGTATTATTCTCATTTTACCTGCTCACATTGCCTCTCAGGGGTTACATAGTCTGCCCAAGGTCACCAAGCCTGCAAAGTCAGGATTCCAGTTCTGGCTTCAGCCTATTTGCATAACCGCTGCTCTTTATGCCCTCCTCACACCAGCCGATTGGTGAGGTCCGAGCAAAATGATGATTATAAAGGATCCTTCCACTGTAAAGTGCCCTGTATGTGGGAGGAATTGATACCGCTGTTATGGTTTCTACATCCAGAGCAACGGTAGCGTTGGTTACAGGGTTTATACCAAGTTGGAGGTGGGATGTGGCAGGATTGAGGGGGAAGAGTACTGAGCTACGAGCCAGTAGAGCTGGGTCCCAGGCCTGCTATATTCAAGCTGACTAGCAGAGTGACCTTGACTGGCTCAGGATAAGCCCCCTGTGCTGTGTGGCCCCTGCACAGCTCAAATGGGATAAAGCTGAAAGGCAGTCAGCACATTGTCTGGCTCTCAGAGGGTGCCCTGCCAAAGGAAGCCTTGGCTGCCTCCTCTACTGTCATCAGCATGGTCCAAGTGGGAGGTCTTTCTCCTTTTTGATGTTGTTACTCTGCAGAGCTGGGCTGTTTCGTGGTCCCCAACCTACAACTACACATCTGTGGCTCCAAGGTAGCATGTGAAACTTTGGGTAAAAAGCCAATGCTGATGGGTGACAGCCTGTTAGCATTGCTAGATTTTATTTAATGCAGTGCCCATGAGTACCGCAGACCTCTGACAAATTGGCATCTCCCTGGAGCCACCCCTGGACCTGAGCACCTACCAGCAAGGTGACTGATGCTCAGTGCTCCTGCAGATCTGGCTGGGATGGGCACAGGCTGCACCCTCTGATCATTCCATTCACATCTCTCCAGAGTGTCACTGGAGGAATGGAATGTCCCATGCTTGGAAAATCCCTGTGGGAAGTAACATCACCTCCAGCCACTAAGAGTATGAATAAGCCTTAATAGGTGCTGGTGTGTTCTATGTGTTTTCTCTTTCAATTTTTTTTTCTGATTCCTAAAGTTACATATGTCCATAGTAGAGAAACTGGTAAATACATAGAAAAAGAAAAAAAAATCCTATATTTTATGTGATTGCTAACATGTTAATGTTTGGATTTAAGACTGAAGATAAGACTAGCATCTCTAGCACACTAATTCAATGGCTTGGCATGTATTAAGCACTTTATAGACATGATCTAATTCCATTTTCATAGGAAACCTGTCAGGAAAGCAAAGTTATCTTAATGATTTTACAAATGAAGAAATTGAGGCACAGGGAGGATAATGGACTTGCTGAAGGTCTCCTTGTGTTTCTTTTGTCCCCCTAAGCCACTTAGGCCATGCAACCTCCTCTGGGTTCCCCTCCTCCTTGATTCGTATACGCATTTAGTACCAGGTGTGTATCAGGCAGATACAATTCTGGCAGAAAACAATTCTACTCAGAGGCTTCAGCTGGGGAGATGCTAATACAGCTGCGAGAAGGGTTAAGGGAACTTGCACGGGTACTGAGACACCCACAAATAGCAATGACAGAAGCCGTTGTCATCACCTGGCCTGAACAAGAGGAGGGAGGAGTCATCATTACCTGAGCTCCACGAATGCTGTAGCAGGGCAAGGAGTTGTCGTGGGGTGGCCTCAGCCACTGCTAGGCCCACTGCGAGGGAAGTAGGGGAAGGTGTCCTCAACGCACCTTTTCTTCTGTCCCAGCCCTTATGCCAGTGCCTCTGTCAGTCATACCCAACCAGAAACAGCGGGCAAAAGCTCAAGGGACAGTTCAGTGGGTCAGCTTCTCTCTTCCTCAAGCAGGCTGTAGATGGGAGTGCAAATAGACGCCTAGCCCAGGTATCTTTGCAGGGACTGGGAGAGACATGCCCCTGACCTCCAGAAAAACAGAGAAGGGTTGTCTAGGGGATGTGATTACTCAAAACATCAAAACAAGAGTTTTGTTTTGTTTTTTTCTGCCTGGCATTTTCTTGGTGTCTTGGTGTTTCTTATACTCTGTCCACTTCGTTTTTGTCCCTCTCCCCTTTTTCTTCTTCCATTTTTTTCCTCCTTCCTACTGCTTTTTCAACTCTCATCTGGATAAGAATCCTCAATGCTTCCTGTGCAAAAGTCCTTGGGGTGGTAGTGCCCAAGGTTTAGAAGAGACAGCCTTGCTGTGTAGGGAGTAAGTGGTTTGCTTGCCCGCATGTTGTGCCCTGCTAAGTGTATGTATGCGAAGATCTGCTTCTCAGATAGCATTCCCTCCTCTGTATTTGGGCGACTTTAACTTTTGGATCTCAAAGTCTTCACTCTGCAGTATGCTCTATTATCGTGGCTTTACTCTGATATGGAAGATAGGGACTCTCATCCTTTGGCAAATGAGAAAACATACTCAGAAAGAGGAAGTAATTTGCTCAAGGCCCATCAGGTAGGAAGTAGGGACATGGAAACAGGAAGCTATGGTTCTGAGTGCAGCTCTTCCTGAGGATTTGCTTTTCAACTTCAGCTAGTCTTTCCTGGCCAACTTTAGTCCCATGGGGAAATTAGTACCAGCTGAGCCCCCTGAAGTTGCCAAAACATCATAAAATGGGAAGGACTTCAGAGTCAGAGGGATCTGGCACAGCCTCGTGACCTTGTGCAAATCAGTTTGCCTCCTTGAGCTAGTGTGTGCTCATCAGTTAAATAAGTAGGATAATATCAAGAATTTGGATGGGAAAATCAGCAACTGAAGGTCTGATAAATCATCAGGAGAAGCTGACTGGCTGGTAGCCAAGAAGGCTGCCAGGGGAACTCTGACATTTTCATTTACTGGCTGTGTGATCTTGAACAGATTATTTAACTTCTCTGCTTCAATTTCTTCTTCTATAAAATGGAGATAAGAATATCTATGGTAGATAATTGTGAAGATTATTTGAGTTTGTTGATGTAAAGTACCTAGGTCAATGTCTGACAATAACGAACTCTATAAATATTAATATTGTAGACTGTTTTGTTGTTTTGTTTTGAGATTGGGTTTTCCTATTGGGTTACCAAGGCCAGTCTCAAACTCCAGGGCTGAAAATTCTTCTCCCTCAGCCTCATGCGGATCTCCCACTTGCAGGTATTAGCCACCAAACCAGCTACATGTTAAGATTTTTTTTTTTTTTTTTTTTTTTTTTTTTTTGGTGTGTGTGTGTGTGTGTGTACTGGGAATCAAACTCAGGACCTGAGTTGCAGGTCCTTGATTGCAAGGTTCACCACTGAGTATGACCCTGGCCCTGTTTTTATTGTTTTCTTTGTTTTTACTCTAGGGATACTAGCAATTGAAACAGAGATGATTCTGGAGTTTATATTTTAGAGGAAGAAGAAGAACAAAATGTAAACTGTCAATAGATATAAGTTTGGTTTGTGCTGGTTACTATGAAAACAGACAAACCTAGTATACTTGCTTAATGGATTCAAAGTTTCTGTTTGGGATGATGAAAATTTTTGGAAGCAAATAGTGGCTATTGTTGTACAATTTTGTGAATGTAATTAATGCCCCTGAATTGTTACACTTAAACATGGTTAAAAATGAGCCTTGTCCGGTGGCCCATCCCTGTAATCCCAGCTACTAGAGATAATAAAGCAAGAGAATTCTAAATTGGGTGTTCATCTGTGTCAAAATAAGATAAAAAGGGCTGGAGATGTAGCTCCACGGTAGAGTGCTTGCACAGTGTGTGTGCGGCCCTAAATTCAATCCCCCACTACCAGGGAAACAGAAATGGTATAACAAAGACAAAAACAGAGAAATAACTGAGCCTGCCATGATAAAAAATAGAAACAAAACAACGCACTAGATTTGGGACCTGAAGGTAAGAACTGTCATGTCAAGAGAAATTGCTGTCCATGCAAAGGGGATGTTAAGGGTAAAACCTCAATGTAGAGGCAAGGTTGACACTGCAGAAAGACAGAGAGCCTTTATGACAGGCTCATTGTGAGGGTGGGGCGGGGAGGCTGTAGGGGGCAGGCAGTGGGAGGAGCAGATCTGGAAAGATACGCAGGGGCCATATGTGGGGCCTATGGCCTGATAAAGCACCTGCACTTTAAAATTTTTTTCTTCTTGGGAATTGAACCCAGAGCTTTGCATTGAGCTAGCTTTATTGATTTATTTATTTACTTTTTATTTTGAGGCAGAGTTTTGCCCAGGCTAGATTAGAACTTGTGATCCTCCTGCCTCAACCTCTCAAGTAGCTGAGATTATAGGCATGCATCACCATGACTGGCTTGGAGTTTATGTTTTATTTTAACGTTAAACCATTGGAGGTTTTTGTCTTTTTTTTTTAAAACGGGCTCGCGGGTCAGGCTGGCTTTGAACTCACTATGTAGCTGGCCTCGAACTTAAGGCAGTTCTGCTTCAGCCTTTTGAGTGCTGGGATTATAGATGTGTGCCCCCATGCCTGGAGCTATTGGAGGTTTTAAAGAGAGTGTCCAGTTGGAGTTTTGGAAAGATTTTTCTTTGTAACTGCCCTGTGGAAGATAAACCCCTGACTGGCCACAGAGAAGCCTTGGCATAGACTAGGGCAGCCATCCTAGTTTGAGTTGATAGTGGTTTAGATCTGGGCATTAGCTGGAAAGATGCAATAGAAGAACAAATTTGAGGCTCTGGGCTCAGAGATGCTGACTCATGCTAACCCTAATTAGAAGGTTAACCAGATTGCCAGCTGATTTGTCTTTAAGGAGTAATATAATTGCCCGGCCCAGTGAATATTGTCTCAGCTGGTCTGGGACATCGTCTCTCTGTAGGCCTCCAAGATGGAAAGCCATAGTGCAAGAAGGCTGTTTGGTGCCCACAAAAGGGACGCCAAGGAAGACAGACAAAAGTTGCAATGTTGCAGAGCCTCAGATGTGGGCAGCCTGCTGGACCAGCCATCCCAGACCAGGCAAACATTCTGAACTGCGTTGGGCCTCTGTTCCCAGACAGAGTGCTGTCAGCGTTCACTTTTCTGGCTGTCCTTTCTTTTTTCTAATCCTGTGCATTTGTCCTCTAATAATGTTGGTGTCATCAGTCTGGCCCTGCTGGCTTCTGTCTTGTGGAACATCTCTTTCTGCATCCATGGGTACAGGCATTTCCATGCTCTTGTTTCAGGGAAGTCCTCAGTGCGGCTTCTTCCCATCCCTGCTTGTAATGACAGATCTACCTCTCAGGGTTCTTTTATGGGGCACACACCATGTTAAGTGCTGTCTTTGAATTATTTTCCTGAATGTCCACCGGCATCCTGAAAGGGAGGGAAGAGTATCTTGGCTTTGTAGACATATAATTGAGGCTCAGAGACATGAAATCACTTTCCCAAGGTCACAAAGCAAGGGAGTGTTGGAGTTGGCTTTGGGTCTCTGTGTGTCTGACTCCAAAGCCTGATCCTGTGCTCTTAACCACCGTTGCAGGGCCCCTGCCCTGCCACCCTGGCCTGAGTCTAGCAATAGCACTGTTCAGTTGTAGAAGTCCTGTTCTTCTCAGTGATCAGGGGTACTTCTGAGTTTTGCAAAGCTGCTTATACCATCCAGCTCCTTTACTTCTCCCCAAATTTATCTTGTCTGTCCTGATAAGCTATGGAGCACCCCTTCATAGCTGTTTTGAGGAGTCAGAATGTCAAGGTCTCTTCTTTAGTCCCTGAACATCTTCTTTATCCCATCTATGGATGTTTGTCCACATGGTGACTCAGCTTAAATACCCTCTCTGCCATCTCTTAGCTAAAAGTTCCTAACCTCACCTGTATCCCCTACCTTAGAAGATTCCTTAGGGAACTGTAGGCGCCATTCAAGGTTACCAGGCCCCAGACTCTGTTCAGAGGCTGAAATGTACACTGGCAAATCTAAATCACCCAGCCATCCCCAGGGACAGCATCGTCTTGTAGCAGCAGCCTCCTCCACAGGAGCCAGCATGTGCCTTCCCTGAGGGTCCGTTATGGTCCCGTGTCCACATGGCTCTGTCTGCTCCATCAACCAAGGCTGAGTTCTTGCCTCCTTTTCTGTGGTCAAATAAGAAACAATTCTTTAATCCTTGAACTTGTGAAAGAAAGATTCATCATAGGTTTCAAAAATAATGTATTTTTCTTTCAGTTTACAAATTTTTTTTCCTTTGGTACTAGGGATCAAACTCAAGACCTTTTGCTCGCCAGGTGAGTGCTTAGTAGTCTAAGCTAAATCCCTGGCCCTAATTTACAAATTTTATAAAATGTTTAAACAGATTTTGTTTACTTCCTTTCATCCTATCATACCAAGCCATATGCATCAAAAAAAATTATTTTTTAACCTCTATTTTTTATAGCAGAAGGATTTCTTGAGCCTAGGAGTCTAAGGCCAACAAAGCAAGATCTCATTTCTAAATAAATACATAAGTTTATTAAAAAACCATTTAAGGAATCTCCCAGTACAGCAGAAAACCCAAGAATTATACTTAAATAGAAAGAAGAAAAATAACATTCCACGCTTCTGCCTAGAAATAACCATAGCTAATGCTTTGCTAAGTTTTCTGTATAGATGCTCCTTAATTTACCTTGAGACTATATTCTAATAGCCCTATCAATTTTAAGTTGAAAATATCATAAGTAAAAAAATGCATTTAATATACCTAACCTACATATCATAGCTTAGCTAGCCTACGTTAAATGTGCTCACTCAGATTACTTAAAAGAGCCTACATTTGGCCTAACTCATTCAACACAAAGTACAGTGCTGAATATCTCACATCTTAATACTGTACTGAAATTGAAAAACAGACTGGTTGTGTGGCTACAATTTCATACATATTTGTAAGGCTGAAAGATCATTAATAGGACTGTCACAAATTGGGGACCATCTGGATCTATGTGTGTGTGTTAATTAAAATAGCATCAGTCTGTACAAACTATTGTGTCCTATGCTTTCTTCACCCAGATATTTTCCATAATTTTCTGCACCCCCTTTTCTTTTAAAGTCTAAGGGAAGTGGCCCTTGTACCTCCTTGGCATTTAGTCTGAAAACAGAATACCCTGTTTGAGGAAATGACTATCACTTGAGTCTCTTGATTTCTGAGTTTAACACGTAAAAGAAGAGTAGATTTAATTATCTCCGAAGATAGCCAGCGCTTCTTATCTGTGGTACTGGCTGCCAGCACACCCTGCTGGAGACCAAGGCAGGCAAGACTGGGATCTTTATTTAAGACCGATTTCCTGCTGTTCCCAAGAAGACTCAGGCTTGGAGGAAAGTTCTGAGACTCCAGGCTGAAGCCAGACTGAGGCTAGCAGAGGGGTGGAATGGATGCCCCCCAGCAATGTCTGGCCGTGAGGGTCATGTGGATTCTGCTTCTCACAGCAGCAAGTGTACAGATTCTGTACATCTGCACATTCTGTTTTTTAAAGCAAAATTAAGTAGGCATTTATTTTGAGTCTTCTTGCATATAGATCTTATCTAATATGATGGCCCGTATTCTCAAGTGCAGGCCTAGGAAATATCCCAAGCCCAGCAGACAGGTCTCAGTTTGATCCTTCCTAGATTGTGAGCTTCCCCAGGGCCACTCTTGTCACTTTGGATGCTAGCCCAGCTGTCATGTGAGTGGCGAGAGCCTTTTATGTAGCTATGGCATGAAGTTGTACCCCTAAGGCCCAGGGTAATGGCTCAAGAGGAAAGCTGTGTGTGGGGATGAGGCGATAATGACCGACATTTTCCCTTCCTGCTCATCTTCTTGACAGCAGCTTTGGTATCAACACAGCCTCACTTGTGTTGCAAACTCAGGCTCACCAAGCTTTCTACTTGTGACCTGCTGAAGAGGATCTCAGGGTGCCCCTGACCACTTCAGGGCTCTGGAACTCTCCTGTGGCTCAGTGGGCTACGCAGAGTCTTCAATTTCTGTGCAGCACTCTTTGTTTTGGACCAAGCAAATGCCCACAGGAATGCAAGAGAGAAGCTAAAGAATAAAAGTGATGTGCTGCAGGTATAGCTTGGTGGTAGGGCGCTGTGTCCAAGGCATTGGATTTGATCCTCAGAACCCCATGGAGTAGGGAAAAGGAAGTGGTGGGGCAGGGAGCCTGGAGCGTGTAGCTCGCCCAAAGTGCACCCAGTGCCTGTCTGTGTGGCCATCAGAGGTCTCCTGGCCTTGGGGCTGTAAATTCTTTTTTTCTTTTTGGTACCAGGGATCAAACTCACAACCTTGTGCTTGCCAGGCAGGCACTTAGGCCACTGAGCTAAATCCCTGGCCCACAGCTGAGAATTCTTACCCTTTTTTTTTGTTTCTTGGTTTTAGTTCCAAACTTTTTTTTTTTTAAACCCACTAATTGGAGTCAAGAATGAGTGCTTTTACTAAGACAATGAAAAACAAATCTTGTGGGTTAGTATCTGTCTATCTGTTTCTGTCCATGTGTCCATTAACCATCTTTAAAAAGATGTAATTCCAAAATGTAGGAAGTAGAAAATGAAGCTTCTTATCTCAGCCCATTTCTACGAATCTCTTTCACTTCCCTTTCTCTTTCTCTTCCTCCTCCTCCTCCTCCTTTTTTTTGAGGCAGGGTTATAGTGATCCTCCTGCCTGAGCCTTCCAAGTGCCAGGATTATAGGTGTGTACTACCATACCTGGTATTCTTTCAGATACTAGATATATAAAACACAGAGATAAGTCCATTGAGGTTATTTTGTCTTTTTTTTTCTCTCTTTCTTTTTCTCTGCAGTTGGCTGATTCCAACAGACTAACTGGGCAGTGGGTCCTTCATCTCTCTGGAATCTCCTTATTTAATTCTCATAGGGAAAATGCTATGAATAGTTTGTCCCAGAGATGGCTCACTTAAATCTCTCACTTGGTGGATGAATCCCAGAGAGGTAAAGTGATAGCCACATTTGTGTCAGAGTTGGTGCTGAGCTCTGACTTTTACATAGATAGAGCAAAATGTCTTTTTTTTTTCTTTCTTTCTTTCTTTCTTTCTTTCTTTCTTTCTTTCTTTCTTTCTTTCCTTCTTTCTTTCTTTTTCACTCTATCCCACATCAAATTGGCCATGGGGCAGGAAGAGGGAAGAGGCACTTGAATGATCCCCTCAAATCACTAGCAGTGGGGCGTCTACCCTTGGAGTCATGGATGGGCCCAGAAACATGTCTCCCCTTCCCCAATGTGTTTTTCTTAAGTGCCTACCTGTTGTGGACTCATCCTGACAGCAGCCCTGTGAAACCAGGGGTGTGTGTGTGTGTGTGTGTATATGTGTGTATGTGCGCGCGCACGCGTGTGTATGCTCATAGGAACTGTGGCTTGGGGCTGGCCGAGGCTTGCCCAGATTCACTGCCTAAAGGACTTGGAAGCTAGAGCTCTTTTGGTTGAGTTCATTTTATCCAGCATTTGTTGAGGGGCTACTATGCGCCAAGCACTATGGCCAGAGAGACAGCAGGCCAGAGTCCTGCCGGGATCTGGTCACTCAGTAACGACCCTTATGTTCCTGGCAGAGTAGAATCCCCCCAGAAAGAACTCTTTTAGCCATAGAAAATGATCAGATTCCAGATCTGGACTCAGAGGCTGGGATCCTTGAAAATGTGAGAGTAGCAGTTTTGACCTTGGCTGCCACTACTAACCCCTTCCTATGACTGCACTCTGCCTGTTCCCTCTGCCCCTGCCTCCTTCCTTCTTGCTCTCTGGCTTTTTGTCCATTTATCTCCATCTGTCTCTCTCTGCGTGCGATTCCTGCCCCTTGCGCTGTCACATTGTCACCATCCCTCTCCCATCACATGTTCTCCTTCATGCCAATGCAGGCGTGCTGGTCACCATGACAACAGAGACAGGCCCTGATTCTGAGGTGAAGAAGGCTCAAGAGGAAGCCCCCCAACAACCTGAGGCTGCTG
Source organism: Cavia porcellus (assembly GCF_034190915.1). Lineage (NCBI taxonomy): Eukaryota > Metazoa > Chordata > Mammalia > Rodentia > Caviidae > Cavia > Cavia porcellus. The sequence goes on along the minus strand of NW_026947488.1, from coordinate 25,259,752 downwards.
CTGCTGTGACCACCCCTGTGATCCCTGCAGGCCACGGCCACCCAGAGGCCAACTCCAATGAGAAGCATCTGCCCCAGCAGGACACCCGGCCTGCTGAACAGGTAGCTCTCCCAGGTCATCGGGCATCCCTCCTCCTCCTGCCTGGCCAGTCCTCATGTCCCAATCTTAGGCCCTTCGTATTTTCTCAGCAGGGAAGAAAGAAAGAAATTAAGATTCATTCATGACTTGTTACATGAACATTGAGCCTGAGGGCATTGTGGTCATTTTTATATTTAATTTCCCAAACCTCAGCGAGTAGTTGATTTCCCCACGTTACATTTGGAGAAATTGTGGCTCAGTGGAATGGAGCAGGTTACCCAAAGTCACATTGCCATACAGAATGAAGTTGAACTTAGATCTGGTTTTAAAAACTATGTTCTTTCAACATTGAGTTTCCACCTTTGAGCGTTTTCATTCTAGCTTGACAAGACCAGTTTGATTCTGGAGCAAACTAAAACCACAGTGGACTCAAGGAATCTTCTAGTCCTCTAATTCACACCTCCCTTAACAGGGGCCTCACAACAGGCCCAAAGAAGGCAAGGACTAGGCCAAGGTCATCAAGGAATTTAGGTCCTGGCCTTCTCACCGTCGGACTTGTCCACAGTTCGCAGCCTCTTGTGGACGCAGTAACAGATGAGAAGAAGGAGACTGGAGCTCTCCTGACTCATGCCTGTTGTAGGGAGGCAGCGCTCTGGCCACAGGTTCAATTCTGTGGGATGTAGCTGCCTGCAGAGGCTTCCCCTGCCAGCAGTACCCTGTGGGAGAGATGCTGAACCCTTACTGCATTTAGTGACTTGAGCTCTCTTCCTACACAATCCAGCCATGGTGCCTGGACACTCCACAGGTCTCAGTAGGAAGTGACTCTCATTTTTGGATCTGTCTTTGTGCAGCTATTCCAGTGGCTTCTCATGCTGGGCATGTGGTGCTTGCCTGTAGTCCCAGCAGTTGGGAGGCTGAGGCAGGAGAATAGCATGAGGTCGAGGCTACCTGGGCTACATACTGAAGTTAAGGCCAGTCTGAATACATGGCAAGATCTTGTCTCAGAAAAATGACAAGAAAAAAAAAACACCCATTTGCTCCTCATTTGTATGAAAGGCCATGGTTTCAAGCTCACTGACCAAACTCTTCCCTTGGTTTGGCCTGCAGAGCTTAGACATGGAAGAGAAGGACTACAGTGAGGCCGATGGCCTGTCGGAGAGGACCACGCCCAGCAAGGCCCAGAAGTCACCTCAGAAGATTGCCAAGAAGTACAAGAGTGCCATCTGCCGAGTCACTCTGCTCGATGCCTCTGAGTATGAGTGTGAGGTGGAGGTAGGAGAGCACCCAGTGCCATATGCCCCGTACCTGTCTTGCTGGCCTCAGGCCAGGCCGCTCTGTGTGTATCAGCCTGAACCACACCAGAGGAGTCCTGGAACGACTGCAATGTCCGGAGCAATGACCTGGCCTGGCCTTCTTTTATACAGATGGTGGCAAGAAGACCCAGAAAGCGATGATTATGATTGCAAACAACAAGGCATAGGACTGGCACTAGGAAAAGGTCCCTCAGGCCGGCTGTACCTTGGCAAGGTTGCTACTATCTAAGGGCTGATCTGCAGCCCAGTAGGCCCAGAAACCAGGCTCTCACCCAGCAGAAACTAATGCTTGGACTACAGTCTCTCTCTTTTTTTGATATTTGTTGAGTAGAGAGAGGGTCCTCTCTTCCTTGTGACCACCCCTGTCCAGGGCAACAAACTATTTGCCTGCAGATTCCACGCTGTGTCTAAGGAGGCATAGGGAGGTTGTCCATTGGAAGGATGTGTTCATTTATGTAGAAGCCCATGCAATGTGATCCTGGCCCTTAGCAGTGATATGACAGATGCTTCCTCTTTGGCCCTTCTGGCCTCTTGTCCAGCGTCTCCTGAGAGTTACTCATGCTCAGACTCACCCTGTCTGAGTTCTCCTTCTCCCCTTCCCTGAAGCCCCTTGTCCCTTAAGGGCTCTTCTCCTGTCCATGCACCACACCCCGTGTTTCCCTACATGTGTGGACGAGTTCAGAGGATGGTCACACTGCCGAGCTCTTCAGGAGCACGCCTTGGTTCTAAGGGTTGTGACTTAACTTCTGAACCCTGGGAGGTCAGGCCCCTCTTTTCTGCACAGTGTTACTGTTTTCTGTGTATTTCTTCTGAGTGAACACTTTTCTTGCTCCTGCAGAAGGGCTCCTTTATGGCCCATGGTCCCAAAATGCTGCTTCAGCTGCCCTAGTGGCACATGGATGGGGCCAGGCCAGGTCCAGTTCCTTAGAAGAGTTCCTTCAGGCTCAGAAACTCATCGCTATGCCTGGTCCTGGTCCCCAGGACCCAGTCATACCTACAGTGTTCTTACCATCTCTCTCTAGAGCCCCCTGTTTCTCTGAGTGGAAACTCCTCCTATTTGGGTCCTTTTGCTTACTTTTGTCTCCTCTCCTGTGACTTGTGGGTACCGAACCTAATGGGAAGCTCTGTCATGCTGAATCCTCAGGCCAGGAGAGTGGATCAGAGTGTCCCAGGCCTTGCTGTGTGACAGTGGAGGAGGGTTAGGTGGTGGCTCTGACAGGAATACTTCTGGCAGAGGCCAATGGAAACCCTGTACACCTCTTGATTTTTTCACTTGTTGCCCAACTAGGGGTGGCTTTTGCCCTTGTTTTTCACTTAGAGCTCATCTGAGGGGAAAGACCAGGAAAAGGAGAATTACTCTGTAAGCTGAACCCCCAGGGCCTAGGCATAGGATTTTGGTTTTGTTTTCCAGTCCTTCTCTTGATCGTTGTAAAGGAAGAGAAATCAGCCACTCCTCATACACCAACTTGCACTTGCCTCCAAGCCAGCAAACTCATGGGCTAGAAAGAGCCTAGCAGGGTTTAGAGGAACCTGGAGGAGCTGGGCACTGTCACTCCCAGGATCTCTTAGGACCCAGAAAGCAAAGTCAAGTGGCAGCAGGGCTGAGGTCCCATCTGGGTGCTAGAAGCTCATCGAGCCTTTCTTGTTATTCTGGTAGAGCCCTGGGCTTTGCCCAGCCCATCCTAAGGTGCATCTTAGTCTTACGATAGCTCTGCTTTCTCCTTTAGAAGCATGGCCGGGGCCAGGTGCTGTTTGACCTGGTCTGTGAGCACCTCAACCTCCTGGAGAAGGACTACTTTGGCCTGACCTTCTGCGATGCTGACAGCCAGAAGGTGCCTGATGGGGGTTGCATGGAGTGGGCCTCTTCCCTTAGGCCTCCACAGTCATGTCCGTATCTCAAGGTTTCCACTGGGTCTCCATTAGTCACCTGAAAACCCTATCAGTCCTGTCTCCACTCTCTCCCTAGTGTTCTTTTGGTGACTTGTAAGTAGCCCTCCATGAATAACTGAGAACCCCACCATGGCTGCATGAATTGCCTGAGGGAATGGAGGTGGCTACAAGCCAGTGCCTTCTACTCATCTTTGGAGTTTCCTGTCTGACCTGATGCTCAATACCTGGGCATCATGGCTGCCCCAGGCCAACATCAGAGCGCAGTACTGGGTCCCAATTCTTTTTTTTTTTTTTTTTTGTCTTTTTCCTTTTTATCGGTACTGGGGTTCCAACTCACGACTACCTGCCTACAAGACAGGCGCTTATGCCGCTGAGCTAAATCCCCAGTCCCATGGGTCCCAATTCTTGTGGGGAATCTAGGCCATGTTCCCTTCACCTCTCAATTCCAAGGAAAAGACTCTTCCAGGGCAGGGCATTGAGACTGTCAACTGACCATTTCAGGATATTTCTCTCCCAGTCCCTACTGGCCCTCTCCTCTATCTTTCCTCTGAAGAATCTGTCTTCTCTTTCAGAATTGGCTGGACCCCTCCAAGGAAATCAAGAAGCAGATCCGGAGTGAGTGACTGGCTGTGGTTGGGGTGCAGTGGAAGGGTGGGTGGGACCCTTCCCTGTGCTGTTCACTCTGACTCTGGAAAGTGCATCTTGACCTGCAAGCTCCTTTCCTCTCCATTGCAAGCCTTAAGGGTGCAGAACAGTGTTGAGCAGTGTTTTATAAGTGACAGATCTGAGGCCTAGAGAAGAGTAATAGCTGTGCAGTCGTACAAGTTATCAGAGGAGTCACAAATGCATTCAGATGTGAGCCCTAGAAGGGACCTACAGAGTCATCCAGGACAAGGAGACAGATGGCCTGAAAACAGCCACCCTCTGGTCCAGAGCTGGTGTAGACCTCAGGGCTCATTTTTCACAGCCCCGGAGAGAAGCAGTTACTTACACAAGGTCACAGAACCAAATATTGACTGAGCCAGTCTTCAGCCCAACCTCATCCTGTGCTCTTGTTTAGGGCCTCGGAAGGAGGCAGACAAGTAGGCCTACAACCTGTGCTTCTGACCCAGAGAGTAAGGGCATGCTGGGAGAGGTGGAGCAGCTTTCAAATGGCAGAAGGTCGGGATGGAGTCAGTAGCCTCAGCAGGGTCTTGCAGAAGGTGGAAACCAGGGGCTTGGAGGCAGAGATGCCTCCACCCAGAGCCCCTCCCACTAGCTCTGTAGTCCCCTGGCTGGAAAGCTGTAACCAAGCCTGTTGCCATGACAGCAGGCAGCTGGGCCCAGAGATGCCAGCTGACTCTGCCTGAGGGGGCTTGAGGAATTCTTCCAGTAGGTTCTTGTCAGTTGGAGACAAAGAGCAGCCACATAGGCCAAGCACAGTCCTCTAGGGTAGACAGGGTTCTAAGGCTGGGCTCATGTTGACCTCTGGCAGCTCCAGTGAAGGAATCAACATATGCACAGGGCCAAGTGTGCAATGTTAAATACTAAGAGCTTGGAAAAGAGAGGCAGCCGGGCTGAATGGTCAAGCTTCAGCATCTGTCCTCAGCATATGCACATGGCTGCCACCAGCACGGACCAGTCCTTTGGGCAATTGCTCCTTGTGACACCTTAAACTACAACTGTCCCCTCCCTCACTCCACCCCGTAACTCCCAGCAATTCATCCTCGCCCTGCCCTTTGGGACCACAGAGAAGCAGTTTTTTCTCCTTTCTGTTGGCTACAGCAGCCTCTTAACCTTCCAAAGGTAGCCGCGGTACCACCTCCCATCCTATCAGCTGGGACCCCTGGAGAAGTCCTGGCACATGGTCTCATGAGGCAGGAGTAACATTAAATGATGAAAGCATGGTCAGCACCCAGCTCAGGGGCTGTTTTCTTTCAGCTTCCCTGGGGCAGTGGGGACATGGGACCAGACTGCTAGATTTGAGTCCACGTTATTTCTTGTGTCATTCAACTGTTTTGCGCCTCAATTTCCTCACCTATAAATGGGATAATGACAATGCTTAACTTTAGGATTGCGATGAGAACGAAATGAGTTATCTTGTGTGTAATATTTACAACTGTGCTTGCTCACAGTATATCTGAGCACTAGCTGTTTTTATTATTATTAATTATTAATATTATTTTGTTATTACTTGCTATCAGTGTTACTATCTCTGAGGCAGAGATCTTGTCCCCTTGAAGTTCTTTTTTCCAAAGAGTTCTTATGGTCAGGAGCCTGGGCTCTGGGGTTGGATAACCTTGGATACTTGTTCCCTGCCACCAACTGGGTTGAATGATGCCTAGAAAGTGATTTCAGCTCTCAGAATCTTCATCTAACTTACTAGGATGTTTATGAAGATTAACTTTGTATAATGTGCCTGAAGCTGGCCATCTTATTGCCTCTATCTGCCTCAGTGTCTCCATCTGCAAGGTGGGGCTAATCACAGGACTATGGTAAGGCTTGGTGAAGCAATATATTTTTTAAAAATTTTATTTAAAAGGAAAAAGAGAAAAAACAAAACAAAGCAAAACAGTATAAGGGTACAAGTAATACAGAACTACAAAAAAAAAGTAAGAAATCCCCATTTAATAGATTACACATTATCATTTTAGAGATAGTTGTTCAAGTCACAGGATTAAAGCATACAAAGTGGACATTCAAACAGTGAGACTGCAAACAGTTGTGTTCAATGATCCAATCAAAAACATTAATATGGTCATCTATTTAACACACCTAAACACACTTGCAATTGTATCCTTTAGAGCACTTTCTTGGTGAAGCGGTATTTTGAAGTAATGCTCCTTTCCTCCCCGCTGTTAGCTCACAAGTCTCTAAATGTGACCATCAGTTTCTGCATCTATCAAGTGGTAAAAATGTCCCGGGTTTCAGACTAGACTGTCTGTAGATTTGAAATAGAAGGAGATTTTGAAAAGTTGCCTATAGCCTGGTACACTGGGCCACCCACTGGGATGGTGGGGCTTCTCTGATCTCCTCTTCTCTTCTTCTCTCAGGCAGCTCCTGGAATTTTGCCTTCACAGTCAAATTCTACCCTCCTGATCCAGCCCAGCTGACAGAAGATATCACAAGGTGAGGGCTATGGAGGGACGATTGAGTGGTGCCCTGTAGGCCTGTGGGTGTGGGTACCTGGCCTGGGAGACACGGGGCTGTATGCACAGAGGTCTGGTGAGCCCAGGACACTGGCAAAGCAAGCAGACAATGTGAAAGAAACAGGCACAAGTGTGGTCAATGGAAGCTGACCTTTGACCTCAGAGAAGGCGGTGTCATGGGACTGGGAACCCATCATGAACTGAAGAGGACAGGCAACTAAAGTGGTTACTGTTCAGCTGTAAGGTAATCACTCCCTGGGGATTGGGCTCAGTTGTTGAGGTGAAGCTTGAGATTTAAGAGCAAAACCCATAAATTTTAAATGTTGACAACTAAGGTAAACTTTTAAAATCAGTATGGGCCATCCCTGGTTAGAGACCAAACCCAAGATGTAAAGGCCAGTGTTATGGGTGAAGCAGTGCTTTTCAATGCTGGGCATAAGGAGGGATTGTTCTTTGTATGTGCAAGTGTGATCCAGTATCTCAGTATATGTAAGGTCAAAGGAGCCATGAGACCCCCATGGTAGCAAGCCTGGACTGCTGGCCCGGCAGGATTACTTGGACAGTCCTGTGCCTCAGAACCAATAGATAGGTGGCCTGCAGATTAGAAGGGAGGACGAAACTCTTTGAGGGTGGGAATGTCCACAGGTTCATCCTGCCTCTGGAAACCAAAGCAAGAAGAGGCCTTTCTCTTCAGCTTAAGCCCCTTTCAAACAGATGGCCTCACTTCAGGGTATCTGGAGACTGTGTCATCCATGGGATGGGCTGTGTACCCCAACCATAACACATGGCCTGAGAATTCTCCTGCAGTGGGAAGAGGGCTAAGCTACTGCCTTCTTTCCATTGAGTCTTTTAATGCCTGCTAAATGCCTGCCAAGTAACAGACCAAGGTCAAGACGCTAACTCTGGCTTTGAGATTAGACAGATGTTCCTGGAATAGATCAGGCCCCAGGCATTGGCCTCATTAGCCCTACTTTAAGCCCTGAGGTCAGCTCCAGGCCAAAGTGACAGCAGCCAGTTCTGAGCTTTAGGCCAATTCAGTCCCCATCCCTGTGGTCTTGCCCACCGGTGCCTTTTCCTGTTTGTGCCATACTCTGGGCATTGGACTTGTGGGGACACCAGGAGGGAAGTTAGCTGTGCCCAGTACAGATGGCCCCAGGAGGTGGGGTGGCAGGAACAGCTGATTTAGTCAAAAATAGTTAGGCCCAAAATAAACTGGTCAAAAATGACAAATTGATTGAAATGAAGGATTGGTCAAAGCATTTGGCAGTGATTTGAAATTTTAGACTTTTGAACAAAATGCCACAGGCCTATACATGACACATACAATGTTTGAGCTGCTGCTGATTCTGAGCTCATGGCTTGGCCCTGAGCACGCGCTGAGGCTGCACGTACTTTTGCAAGGATTTCAGTTCTTTTTAAAAATTTTACTTTTATTAGTACCTGTTTGCAGTACCTACTGATTACATTTACTGTGGGGAGTTGGTACATGTACAAAGATCTTAATTGTTTTTAAGGTCCCTTCTCCTTTTCTCCCCTCCCCATTCCTCTATCATTAGGGTTTCAGTTCTGACTGTGAAATAATGTCACAGAGCACTAAACATTGTGTTAAGAAAACCCACTTAAAGGAAGAACGCTCGGAGACTGAGGCAGGAGGATCTTCATGAGTTTGAGGCCAACTTAGGTTACCTAGTGAGTTCAAGGCCAGCCTGAACTACAGAGTAAAACCCTATCTCAAAGAACAACAACAAAACCCAAACATACTAACCAGAAGACCAATAACAAAATGGTTTTAAATGATCCTAAAAACTGTAAAATCATCCAAGTGTGCATACAAGTTACTAAAAATCATGGCTGGTGTTTGGAAATGTTTCTCTAAATCAGTTTGGTTTTGTTTGTTTTGTTGTGGTCGCTTAGACAATTCACTTAGAGCTGGAGGCACAATAAGAGGCTTTGGGAAAGCGTTGGCAGGCAGGTCCATCGGGATGGAGTAAGGTGCAGAAGTTAAACTGAGGGACAGTGGTACGTGCTGACATGGGAATGGCTGTCAGGCACATTCTTGGGTGTGACAAATTGAGTTGCAGAATCAAATATAGCCTTCAATACCATTTATGTGTTAAAAACACCCATCAATCAAACCACATGCATTTTTGTGTCTTGGTGAAGGGGAAATGTCTAGCATACCACATGGATAACTGATGACCTTGGAGAAGGGATTAGGAATGAGAATGAGTGTAAGAGGAATTTAGAGTCACCTCTAAACTTTGCATTTTTTCCCATATAAGAATGTATTAGATATATAATTAAAACTACATAGTATTTATTTTAAATGGCTAAACCAGCAAAGTAATTTTGTTGAACTTCAAAATGAAATAGAAATTACAAATGCTGTCATAGTAGGAAAAAGCTCTCAAATTCAGAAATGAACACAACTGCTGAAAGTCATTTGAAATGTCTCAAAGCCTTCTCACGGGATGCAACCAAATTATCAGTCTACAAAATGCCAGTGTCTAGGGGCATCCATTTCTGCCGAGCTGTGTGTTGATCTGTTTGGTTCCCGTAGCCCAACTGGACTTGAGGGGATCTGGAGGCCCAGGCCTGAGCCCACAGCTTCTCTGCCCTGTCTCCAGGTACTACCTGTGCCTGCAGCTGCGAGCTGATATCATCACGGGCCGGCTGCCCTGCTCCTTTGTCACGCATGCTCTGCTGGGCTCCTATGCCGTGCAGGCTGAGCTCGGCGACTACGATGCTGAGGAGCATGTAGGTAACTATGTCAGTGAGCTCCGCTTCGCCCCAAACCAGACCCGGGAGCTGGAGGAGAGGATCATGGAGCTGCACAAGACATACAGGTGAGAGGGCCTGATGGCCAGCTAGCCAGAGCGTCTTGCGGCCCTGCAGGCTGGGTGTACGTAGGCCATCTGGCTCAGTCCCAAGTGGAGCTTTGTCAGAGAATAAATCCTGTCAGGTGGGAATGACAGTGACTAGCTGCAAGACTCCAGATGCCTTCTGCAGGCTTTAGTTTCTCCTCAGTGTAGGTGAGCCTTTTAGAGATAAGGGCCCAAACTGAAACCCAAAACCCACTTACTTATCACAAAGTATCAACACAGCTATTAAACCTGACTACTGAGGTTTTAGTTTGGAAAAAACCAACTCATACATTAACTTTTCTTGTCTTAAATGAAAAGCAGATATCATGTGTGCCATAGATTTGCCACCACTGAGTGAGTGTTATAGTTTCCTGACCTTGGCCTCTGAGAATCAATTTTTTTATCTGCCACTCGGGGATAATAATAACTATTATAGAATTACTATTTTTTTCTTTTGATACCGGGGATCAAACTCATGACCTAGCACTTGCCAGGCAGGTGCTTATGCCACTGAGCTAATTCTCCAGCCCCAGAATTATTATTATACAGATAATAATAACTATTCTGTCTCTCTAGGTAAATATCCTGATGTCTTGATGTAAAGTTCAGAAGTTTGGTCTCAAATGTCAGCCTGCTTGGTTTTGCCATCTGGCTCTGTCACTTTTTATGGGGATAACTTGGCACATTGTATTGTTTCCCTGTGCTTTGGCGTGCTCATCTGTTCAGCATGGCACTAGTAAACCTATCCTGTCGGGTTGTTGGGAGGACCATGTGACACATGTTAAAGACACACATGTGTTGGCTCTTAGGGTTGCTATCTGTGAACTGAGAGGTTGAGTAGGTAACAAATTATGGAAAGCACCTTGTTCTGTGAGTTAGAAGATAATAAGCTGGATTTGTGACTGTAGGCTGGTATTTAACTTCTGGAAGCCTCATCTTTCACTTGTAAATGCTTGGACTTAAATGATCACTGTTTCTTTGACTACTGATATTTGGGACAGGAGAATTGTTTGTGCAAGATGTTTAGCATTCCTGGGTCCCAGGCATTAAATATCTATAACATTGCTCTATTCTTATAATAATCAAAATTTCCTCTCTTCACTGCTATTTCCAGATGCCTGATCTTCCAGGGATGCTACTCTCTGGGGATTACCCCTGATGAAAATGGTCTCTATGGTCATTTTAAGCTGGAAATACTTTGGGTTCCAAGTTCAAGGTTGTTACGGGAACCCAATGTCATAAATGATGTGCAAGTGCATTATAGATGGTAAAATGCTATTCCTGCAGGAGTAAGGAGACCTGAGTGCTGTGGGCTGCACCTGGGAGAAGGGCTAGGGCCAGGTGGGGAGAGACAGTATATTTGGGGAAGAGCCTGTCTCTCAGAGACTGACACATACATTCTACTTGGCTAGTACAGACTGCTGTAGTATCATGATAAGTTGTAGCCACTTGGGCTTAGGAATAGAGCAGTCTGCCATCTATCTGTCATTTCTGTCCTAGATAGCAAGGTTTCTCAAGGATTTGCAAGATGCATAATAATTCAGAGAAGGACGTCAGATCAATATGGGCTGTAGAAATGCTGGCTGTTTCTACAGCTCTTTGAATTTAAAGCACATTGACATCTAGAGTTTCACATAGATTTCTCACACACCAGCTCAGGGGCAGAGACCAGGAAAGTGGGCCCAGAGGATATAGAGACAGATGTAATCAAATAGTTACAAGCATAGATTTTGGAGCTACGTTATCTGTGGTCAAATCTTGACTGTTTATTAACAGCTGTGTGCCCTTGAACAAGTTATTCAACCTCTCTGTGCCAGCTTTCTCACTGTAAGATGGGAATAACCATGATACCTACCCTTATAAAGCTGTGGTGAGAATTCAGTGAGTTAATATTTGTGAAGTGCCTGCAACAGCAGCCAGCACATGCAGTAGTGTTCAATAATTGTTTGCTGCATTAAGTGTAAAATGTAGTCTGAGTTTCCTGATAGCCAAAGCAAAGAAAGAATCTTGATTAATTACATAAGTCTTCTTTTTAGAAAGGAGATTTTGCACCTGTTCCCCCGAGGAGATTAAATGGCTTCTGATACTAAATTCTGAGAGAAATGTCTTATGTGAGTAATAATTTAGGAGCCCTTGGGTGATTATAATGAATGATGTCTTCAGCAATGGTTTCATAGTCATAGAGGAGCAGGATTTATAGCTCACACTCAGCTCAGTGGCATATGAGGCAAAAGTCCCAAGTTAGCCCAGCCCTTGTCTGCATTTTCCAAGGAAACAGACCTGAGCTCTACAGAAATAGAGTTAGATAGACTGAAGTGGGGCTGCGGCTGCCTCACTATCTGGCCCTGAGGGCTAAGAGGAGGGACGGAGATGAGGCTCAGCCACCCACCTTCCGAGAAGCAGAGGTTCTGGTCACGGCCACCTTCAGGCAGCAGGCCCTGGCCCAGCCTTTGTTATGGCCCCTAGTGATCACGTTCTTTCCCACAGGGGCATGACCCCAGGTGAAGCAGAGATCCACTTCCTTGAGAACGCCAAGAAGCTCTCCATGTATGGAGTTGATCTGCACCATGCCAAGGTACCACCCCAGGCCCCCAGGCCCCTCACACACCGGTGGTGCCAGTGCACTCTCAGGCTCCTACACAGGCTTGGAGTGCCAGACCTTGTGTTGCCTCCAACCTGGAACTTTTTCTATTCTCATTTCTCACTCCTCGAAGTTCGTAACCTTTTATTTCCTGTGATTTTTATCGTTTGTTCCTTGTTACTTCCTTATGAACTTGTTTATGTCACCATTCAGTTGAGAGCAAATGAATGAAAGACACAGACCTTAATTCATTGCTGTATCCCTAGCACATATCGTATGGATTGGCACTGAATATGTACCTGAATATTTGCTGATTGATTGATTGATTGATTGATAGAGCAAGTGCGCAGTGAGTCAGTGACTAAATAAGTGAAAGACTGGAAGGGTGTGTGAGATTGGCACGAGAGTCATAGCAAGGAGGCTCTCCTGATGCTCCTGAGGGCTTGCTACTACCGGAGCTCAGGGAGGCGTCTGGGGTGGCTCACTGGCTACTTCGTGTGTGGGTCCCAGGCCTTCCATTCTGTGGCCCCTTCTCATGCAGGACTCGGAGGGCATCGACATCATGCTAGGTGTCTGTGCTAATGGCCTGCTCATCTACCGGGACCGGCTGAGGATCAACCGTTTTGCTTGGCCCAAGATTCTCAAGATCTCATATAAGAGGAGTAACTTCTATATCAAGATCCGGCCTGGGGAGGTGAGCTTGCCTTGGGAGCCCCTGTTCCTCCCTGGGGTTGAGTGGCAGCAGACCCTGGCAGCTTCCTGGGCTTTTCTTATCCAGGAATGTGGCTGGGGTACCAGAGCGTGCGGAAGACAGAGAACTCCTTCCCTCTTCTGTGGCTTTCTACATAGACTTCACACCTTGGGTGTATGTGGGCAGGCACACACACTTACACAGGAGCATGCATAGGACAGCTGTGTGTTCACATTAGACATTTAAGTAAATATATGTCTTGTACTGGTGTTTGCTTTCATGTAGTACTTCAGTGTCTGCACATACTGAGTTACACACAGGCCTCTGACTACACACACATGCAAACATGTGTGCACACCTGTTTTCCTTCAGCCTCCTCATCTCTCCCATCACAGAGGCCATTTGGTTCTACCACTAGAGTAACTGTGATGCACTGGTCTCTCCCTTCCTTTGCATCAACCAACAGAAATCCTACCTCTCACTTGTGTTTCTATACAGTCTCTCTCATGGGCCTCCGTGCCTGTTTTCTTAAGCCAGATTCTGCCAACTTCTCACCTGACCATGCCCATACTGTTGGCCTTAACCTTTTAGGAGCTGTCTTTAGCTCTTGGCCTGTAGTCAAGCTCTGATAGCTACCTGCCTCTCTTACCTCTCTCTTGCCACACTGCTCCGTGCCCCTGTGACCTTCTCTGCAGTCTTTGAATAAGTCAAGCTCTTTCCCGCCTTGAATCCTTTGAATGTGGTGTCCCCTCTGCCTAAAGTCTTTCCCCATCTTCTCACAAGGATGCCTTCTTCTTGTGTTAGTCAGCTCTCTATTATTAAAAGAAAATAAAATTAGATATAGTTTTATTTACTTTTCTTTTTTTTTTGGTCTCAGTTTTGGAGTTTTAGTCCATGTCTGATTGCCCCCGTTGCTTTGGGTCTGTGGTGGGAACAGGTGGGGGAACAAACTGTTTTCCTCATGGCCAGGATATAAAAAAAAAAGAGAGGAGCAGACACCAACATCCCATAACCCCCTTCAACACCCTAGTGACCTGAAGCTTGTGACTAGAATCCACTCCCTAAAGATTGTACCACCTTCCAATAATGCCATGATGGAGACAACCCTTTAACTTGTGGATCTTTGGGGTCACTAAGATCTAAACTGTAGCACCTTCGCATCCTTTAGGTCTTAGCTCAGAGCTCATCTGTTTAGAGACAGCCCCCCGTCTTTTCTCAGTCAGCCCCTCACCTGCCCTCTTGTTCACTCACACCACGCAAATCCCTTTATTTTGTCTCACAGTACTTATCAGTACCTGCGGTTATGTTGCGTCCTTATTTATTATCTGGGACCTTCACCCCTAGCATCTTCTGTCTTGGCTTCTGTGGTGTCTCTGTAGTTTTTAGCAGTGAACATATTACAGAAAAGGGTTGAACTCACCCTATTGGTTACGTGAATGAACAGACCAGTCACAGATTCTTGAGAAGAGCTTTGGAAAGGAAAGGCAAGAGTTGGCCTGGCCCGACCTCTAACCTGCTTCTTGGTTTTCCAGTATGAGCAGTTTGAGAGCACAATTGGCTTTAAGCTTCCAAACCATCGGTCAGCCAAGAGGCTGTGGAAGGTCTGCATCGAACACCACACCTTCTTCCGGTGAGCCAACCCTGGGTTAGGGTAACGGGAAAGCAGAGGCTATGAGTGCACAGGGGAGCAGCAAGAGGAATTAGGGAGACTCTAGAAACCCCCTCCCCCACTGCTTCTCCAAGTATGCTTTCTAGACCACTCCGAGGCAGCATAGTTGTGGGGCAGTTGGACAGAAGGCCTGGTCAGTGTACCACTGGGCCTTGCAATGCAGGTCCAATCCTCTCTCCTCACCTCCATCCCTCCACTGCAGGCTGGTGTCCCCTGAGCCTCCACCCAAGGGTTTTCTGGTGATGGGCTCCAAGTTCCGGTATAGTGGAAGAACCCAGGCACAGACACGGCAGGCCAGCGCACTTATTGACCGGCCTGCACCCTTCTTTGAGCGTTCTTCCAGCAAACGGTACACTATGTCTCGCAGCCTTGATGGAGGTAAGGCCCAAATAAGAGGTGGGGGAAGAGCTGTAGTTAGAGGGCAATGGGAAGTGAGCACGCTGGATTCTGCAGAATGGACAGTGCAAAGGAAAGGAGGATCTTGGCCATGCCTCCACCCCTCTCCTTCAGTTCCATTTGCAAGCCAAGGACTAAATGATGACTGGATTTGGGGGCAACAGAAGTTAGCCCAGAACTGATAGATCTCAAGTAAGGAGGAGTAGATCCCTGGACTTCCAAATCAGGAAGTGAAGCTTTTTGTTCTGATTCACTGAAAGGCAGGATGATTTTCCCTTTTGAGATCTCCATTTAGCCCTCTAAAATGGAGGTGGAGTGTAACTCGGTGGTAGCACTCTTGCCTAGCAGGTGCAAGGCCCCAGATTCAATGCCTGGTACCATCATAGCACCATGAATTAATTAATTAATTTTTTAAAATTTATTTTAAAAATCAAAAGAGTGGTTTCCATTTCCAACTATCAGCACAGAGAATTATGTGAATCAAATTAGAAATTGTTGGCAAGTTAGTACTGTATTTGCAAAGTGAATATGTGTAAAAAGAAGGAATTATTATCCTCCTTATTTTATTTTTTAGAATTTATTTATTTTTTTGGTACTGGGAACAAAACTTAGGGCATTGAGCTTGCCAGGCAGGTGCTGTGCCATTAAGCTATGTCTCAGCATAAGATTTTTTTTTTTTTTAGGTAGGAATCAAACTCAGGACCTTGCACTTGCCAAGTAAGCATTTGTGTCACTGAGCTATATCCTTGGCCCTCTTTTTAATTTAGACCAATCCCAATGATAATAACCTGTGGTTATTTTAACTCAGTGTTTGCCAACTTTTTTTAAAATCAAGACTCAAGAGCATAATTAGGTAATGCCCAGTGCCTGATGTGAAGTCTGTAATTCTATCCCTTTTCTATTCAGAAGAGTATTTCAGAGTGTCAGCTGAAAAGGTTGGATTTGAGTTTGAACCCAGACTCTGGTCCTGTAGAAAATAGGAGGCTGAGGCTGGAAGGCAGCACTGTCACTCCTCAGCTATGTGACTGGGGGCAGTCCGTGGGTCTGAACAGTTGGCCTCACTGCAGGTGAGGCTGGGCAGCAGCGGGCTAGCTTCCTGCCCGTGCATGAGGAGATGTCTCACATGGTCACCTGGCTGTCTCTGCCCACTTCAGCAGAGTTCTCCCGCCCAGCCTCAGTCAGTGAGAACCATGACGCAGGGCCTGACAGCGACAAGCCGGAGGAGGATGCTGAGTCTGGAGGGCGGCGTTCAGAGGCTGAGGAAGGAGAGGTCAGGACCCCCACCAAGATCAAGGAACTAAAGGTAGGTGCTTGGTTTCTTATATCTTCTGCCCTGGAGATTGGGAAGCTGACCTGAGATCTAGTCTCATTTTCAGCCTTCACACGCCCCCAGCTATGGTCAAGTACCCTTGCTACATGGTGGCTCACGGACAGAGCCTTGCCCTTGGGGAGGTACACAGCACCTGGACATCCGAGAGGTGGGGATAAGGGTGGGCTGTTTCTTCGTTTTGCCCAACTTTTCCAGTGGCTGCTCGTCCCCCGAGGACTCAGGCCTCCTGTGCCCTTTTCTGTCATCTGGCTCTGCGTTGCCCCTTCCTCCCCAGACACGAGCAGATGCTGTGAAGGGCCTCATAGTGTGAGGTGCAGGTGTGTCTCTTTCCTGCTGCCGCACCCTGCACCTGATGCACGCACACACCTCCCCCAGGATAAGTTCCTGCAGGAATGAGCACCCTCAGCTTCACGTGTACTCACTCTTAGACATACATATGCACTCACCCTTAGTTTTGTGTACACAGACATGCAAATCAGGGGCACACCTGGGCCAGGCATGGCTTCCTCCTGGTAAGTTGTAAAGCAGCTTTATTCTCACCATGCAGTTGTGTGTGAGCACAGGCCCCTGAACACACATCCACTGCAGCCATAGCAGGAAACCTCAGACCCATTCATGCTGTCCACCTGCCAAGTGAGGCTTTGCCCACGTTGCCTCCAGCCCTCTGCCCCTTCTTTGCCTTTCTGGGACATACCCTGCTTTCTACCCTGTGCCTTCTTCCAGCTATCTACTGCCCTATAGTGGCCCAGCAGCTTTCCCGGCCTGCACTTCTTGGTTGGGTGGAGTGTGCTAGGGTCCCTTGCTGCACCAGGCCAGCCGTGGTATCTCAATCCATTTGCTCTACTGACTTTGCCGGTTCCTTTCCTTCCTACCACATCCCGCTAGCCGGAGCAGGAAACCACGCCAAGACACAAGCAGGAGGTACTGCATGGGACCTGTCTCCCCTACCCAGCCATTCAGAGCTCCAGTTCATTTGTCATCATCTTACAGTCTACCAACTCATATTGTCAGCACCGTCTCATCTTTAGCTTCATCTCTGTCCACCCCCGCAATTCTCTGCCCCACCATCCCCCTCTCCAGTCATCCTTTTCCCCACCATCAAGTTCATCTCTCTAGCTCCTTGCTCAGGCTCCATCCCCAGCCAGCCAGCCCTCCCTCCCTCCTGTCATCTGCCATCCTCCACCCACCCTCACCCTCTGCCTCTGTAGAACACCTGGTATTCCATGCTTGCTTTTCACCTGCTGACCACTCCACCTATGTCCACTGGCTCTTCCAGGCCATTTTGTGTTTCCATGTAGCTCATCTCCTCCCACCTCCCACTCTGATCCTTCCTTAGACCCATCCTCCCCACAGCACTGTTTGGTCATGCCTCCATCTCATGTGTGTCCTCACTCAAAGCTTCTTTTGTATCTCTTGGCAACCAGATGTGGAAGTTGGGGGCTGGGGCGGGGAGGGAGGAGCCCTTGGAGCACATCTTTGTCTGCTTAGACTCTGGTTCCGTTCCTTCCTGGTCTGCTGCCTCCATCAAAATCCTCACCTCTGATCTCCTCCTTTTCTTCCCATTTGTTGCTTCCCTCTGCGTGTTCTTTTGTGCTCATCCCTTCTTCCTGTTTACAATCTGCAACCTTCATTGGAACTTTTAAATGCAAGAGAACCTTGCTTTATCCTTGGGTTGCCAAGAGAAAGAGGCAAGGGCTAGCCCATAGTTAAGTTTTTGAGGGTTTTAGGAAGGTCTCTTCAGGCCTCAGGAGTCTATCCACACATCAAGGCATTCAGACAGATTTCTCCAAGACCTATAACCCTCAGGGATCCTGCTGCTCCCTGCAGCCTTTGGAAGTACACTAGGCTACAGCTTTAGGGAGCCAGTGAGCCAGTATGGGATCATCATGGTTGGAACCTGTAAAGCTTGCAGCCTGTACCTACCCTATGTACAAACTCCATCAGATTTGACTTCTCAGACAGACATTGTCCTGCAGGCAGCTCATCCCTGGGAAGAAGGAATGGAGGCTAGAGGTACAGGTAGATGTCTAGAGAAAAGGTTGAAGCCTTGGTGGGATCAGTTTCTTTTTAGTATGAGTTTAGGAGTCAATCACAACAGATCCTTGGATGCCAGAAATAAGCCCAACAGAAGATTCTAACTTTGTCCAAGGGCAAGCTTACCTTCCAGGTAGTCCTTCCAGAGCTACCTTATCTGACTTTAGTGAGTTGAAATTGTCCATTTTGTATCCTTAACATGTTTACCATGAGCCCTTAGCCTTGCATATAAGGTCCTTGGGCTGCCAGCTCACCAGCTGTGTCCCAGATAAAAAAGCTTTGGCAGGTTACTGTGGCTGGCTTCATTGGACCTAGGTGGCTCATGCTGCACTGGCATGAGCCCAGACACAGCAGTTTAATGGCAGGGCTAGGGGAGTGGCTCATGGCTCCAGCTATACCTGACGCAGTTCTTGTGCCCAACCCTGGGACTTATCCTTCTTCTTCCTGGTTTCTAATCTTCCTGAATATCTTGAAGCATTCTAGACTCTGTGTGGTCATATCTCACTCCATGTGCTTCATGTGGCATTCACTACTCAGAGGCATCTATCTAAGGGGTCCTGGGGGTGTAGAAGGTAGTGGGTCATAGCATAGAAAGCTTCACAGTCTCATCTTGGTCCCTGGTCCTGGGCGAAGGAGTAGCACCCATTTTTCTAGATGGCCTATCTTTACCATAGGCTTCCTCAAGGCCTGAGTAGTTGCCCATGTTGGACTCGGAGGGGCTTAGACTGGCTATCACTAAGTACAGGGCCACATGTCTTGGCCACAGGTAGGAACCAGCGTCCAGGAGGAATCTGGGAGGCCACTGAGTGTGCTGCAGCAGCTCAATGAACAGGATCAGGGAGTTTTCATTCTGGTGGACCTTGCCTGCTGTTGCTTGGGTTATAACCAAAGGGGCATCACCCTCATACCTGACTACAGCTGGGCTCTTAGCACCCAAGGGAACTGCACCTAGACCTGAAGGACTTGGGTTGAATTGAGTCTTCTCAAGTCAGGGAGTCAGGCAGGGGAGAAGAGAAAGCGACTTGACGAGTCTTCTCTGTCATTCGAAATGTCCTTTGGTCAGTGTCCTACTGGGATTTATGGTCCTTGCCCCACTTGGCTCCTGTGGCTGTCGTGAGGAAAGTCAGTGTTAGGTGAATCACAATGCAACTGTTGCCACCATCGCTGCATCCTTCTGTGCCCATGCTGAGCTGTTCCCCTTATACTGCTGTCCTCTTCATCCATCCCTAGTTCTTGGATAAGCCAGAGGATGTCCTGCTGAAGCATCAGGCCAGCATCAATGAGCTCAAAAGGACCCTCAAGGAGCCCAACAGCAAGCTGATCCACCGGGATCGGGACTGGGAACGGGACCGCAGGCTGCCCTCCTCACCTGCCTCGCCCTCTCCAAAGGGCACCCCTGAGAAAGCCAGTGAGGTAGGTGTCACCCTAAAGTCCTCAACAGAGACCTCGGGTAAAGAGGTATTAGGGTTGCTATGTAGTTACACTCATCCTTCACACTGTTACACTTCAGGGCTGGTAGAGATAAGGGAGGTGAATTCACTAAATCTTAGAATTTCGGGTCCTGGGGACCACCTTGAAGCATGGAAAACACCAAGATTCTTGGTAGTTTGACATACTCCCTTCCCGTCAGTCGGCATCAGTCAGGAAAGAGATACTTATTAGAAGTGCAGATTCCAGGGTCCTGCCTCAGACCTACTTAGCCAGTTTTTTGGAGGTAGAGTGTTGTAACTAGCATCTTAAACAAGTGCTTTAGGTGATTGATTCTTTCATACTCAGCTTTGAGAGTTTTTCATAACTCTATCCAGCAACTACACCTTTCTGTGTCATGGAAACAATTGGGTCGAGGTCACTCCAGGAAGTAGCCTTTTGAGCCCACCAGGAGGAGGAGGCCCCACCATATGAACAGACCTGCTCCTGAGGCTTCAGAAGAGAGCTAGACAAGTCCTGCCTTTCAGAGTAGAAAGTGGGTATTTTCTGAATTGAAAAAGAGGTAAAGATTTGGGAAATTCCTATATTTATAATGCCACACTCTTATTTTTAACACTTACTAAATCTCAGCAGTATTTACCCCAGTTTATACAAAAGTTTCTCTATAGAGTAGTTTCTCTCTAGAACCATTGTTTGCTGGTCTCAAACCCAATTGTGATATAGACTTACGCTACTTGGGTTTGGATTTTTGGCTTTCTTGCCTTCTACCTAGATGGCTCTGGGCATGTTACTTACCTAGTGTTGCTTGAGGCTGTTTGGTAAAAATGTTCATAGGGACATCATGAGGATCAAAAGAAACCCTATCGAAGGAGACGTGTGACATGTTGGTGTCAATATGTGTTACTTTATTATTTCATTTTGAGAGTCCTTTATAAGAAAAAGGTTAAATTCAAAGTTGGAAGGACACGTGGGACTTGCTTGGTTTAAGGTCTTCCTTTTACAAATATGAACATTGAAACCTAGAAAGAAGAAAACCTCTTCTTTTACCATCCTGGTTAATAGAGGGACCACAAGCCACTGTTCTTCTGTCCCAGATCACCATACTGTGATTAAATCATAGTTGCCTTGGAGCAAGACCACCTGTGAAGACCAGTTACAGAATCCGTTGTATGTGCTGCACTGTAGTGCTTTCAAAACTGACGGTGCAGCCATTATCTAATTCAAAGAGCATTTGGTTGAATCAGTACTACCCATGATCTGAGCCCACCAGATAACAAAGGGCTTTGCCTAATGAGGCAGAAAAGCAAAGAAGCCCCTGGGATTATCAGGCTGCTGATTCACAAAATGAGGGACGCTTTGGGGGCCTTTAGGCCTGGTGCCCTAGAACTTCATCTACTGAAGGTTTTTATGGTTCCTGGCACAACCAAGACACTAGACCGGGACTCTGGCTGGTTTAGAGAACCAGTAAATATCGTTCCCTCTTTCTCTACCTCCTGTCCTAAACAGAAAATAAGCCAGAGCAACCTCTAATCACTTCCAAAGTGTGCTAGGTTTTGGCCTGGTTGGGGTGAGGAGGGATGCAGAGGCATGGAAAGGCTCAGACTCCTGCAGAGGAAGGAGAGGTGAGCATTGTTGAGTTGTAGTCTGGAGCAGCCTGGCATGGGGGTGTGCCCCACCTGCTGGTAATAGTTGGAACTGCTAGAAGATGAGTTTTAGTCCAAAATAGTTTGTTCCATCAACAACCTAGTCTGCAGAAATACAGTCTCCACTGCTGGAAGAGCCCACATTGGAGCGATGAACCATTTATAAATTGGTTTATAGGCTTCCTTGACATCTAGGGACCCTTGAAGACTTGGGAAATAATGAGGAGCCATAGACAAGGACTTGACTGGTTCCTTATGTGTGTGACCTCACCTTTCTGAGCCTCATTGCCTGGTCCATCTAAAGGGGACCAAAACTACCACTGCATAAGAAGGCTGAAGTAATGAAAATGAAAACATGTTATAAACAAGGAAGTGCTGGACAGTCATGGGGCCATTGCTGAAAGTGCCCAGAGTCCCGGATTCAAATATGGGTTGTGGGGTGGAGCCTTCAAGGCCATAGAAACCAGAATTCCTCTGAGGTTATTAGGCCCTGCCTAGGGCAAGGGGAAAATAGTATGAACTTGAACTGTTCCCATTTGTCAAATCTGTGTTTTAACTTTAAAGATAACTTTTAAAAAGGTAATATGACCCCAGCTGCAGGATTGAAGTATAAGCTAAGTCAGTGATACATTGAGCAGACTTGGAATCAGAGTTCAAATGGTGTGACTCAGAAAATCCCAGAATTGGGGCCAAGGATATAGCTTAGCAGCACAGCACCTCCCTGGCAAGTGCAAGGTCCTGAGTTCAATTCTCGGTACAAAAGAAAAAAAAATCCCAGCATGTTAGAGGGCAGGCTCACAGCCCACTTGGGCTTTGCTTCCTCCCTTAGGTGGCTTGGAGAGATGTCCCTCTATCTTGCCACACATAGTGGCTCCTTCCTGACCAAATGCATCAATTCTAAGGATGTGGGACTTATAAAACGGGTTATTTATGGACTCCATGTGTATCTCTCTCCTGCTTTCTCTCCCTCTCTTCCTGTCTCTGTCTCTCCATTACTTCCTCCCTCTCTTCTTTTCCTCTGACCCTGGGCCTCTCCGGCAGTCCCAGAGGACCCAGGACGCCTTCCAGCAGGACTTGGTACCTGGAACAGCCGCAGGCTTGGAAGTGTTCACTCAGAAAAGTCTCGCAGCGTCACCTGAGGTTACTGTCTTCACTTTCCTGTGTCCCTTCCTCCCAGGCCTCCTGCACACCCTGATCTACCCTTTGGGATCTTGAAAAAAAACAAACCGTTTCTCTGGGATGAGGGGAATGGACCAGACTCTGCCTTTCAGAGGAGAGTGGGGTGGTCCATTCTGTTCCCGTGCCATAACCAGCAAGTGTCCTCATCCCAAGAGTATGTAAAGGGCCAATCCCTACCCCTCATCCATCAATTATCAGGAGGGCCAGGACTACACAACCCTGGAAGGACAGAACAACTGAATTGCCTCCAGCTTGAGCATGATGGCAGACATCATCCCTCAGGCATAGTGAGGCAGGGGACCCTGGAGGCAGACTCTGACCTCTCAGTTTGGGATTATGGATCATGGCCCCTAAATGCCACCTTCTCTATATCTTATTTCTGTTCAGAAGCCTGGATAAGGTCTAGCAATGGCCAATCAGAGTGTGGCCTTCCATGCAGCCTCTGCTTGTGGCTCTCCAAACTCCTCAAGGCTTGAAACTGTCAGGTTATTCAGGCAGACTAATTGGACATCTTCTAGGAGCATCCTCGGGCTTGTAGAAATATTGGTCAGGCAACCACTGTAAGTGAAACCAGGATAGCAACAAATTGAGGGTTCTTGGAATTTGTTGTGGATGCAGGGCGTGAAACCTAGGCACCAGCAGCAGGGGCTACATCTTCCTTATTCACTGGAATTTCATAGATGGTCAGGGTTGGTAAGTACTGATCAGTTGGAGAAGCTTTTTTTTTTTTTTTTTTTTTTTAGACAGACTCTCACTATGCAATTCAGGCTGGCTTTGAACTCTTGGTGATCTTCCTGCCCCAGTCTTGTGAGTGCTGGTATTACAGGCATGTATGTGCCACTACATCCAGTAGCTGGGGAAGCTTTTGTCTCCTAGTATCTGTTGGCATAGTGTGTGGGGAAGTCATATACCTTTTTTCTTTCACAGAGAAAATTTCTATAGCTGCTGCAAATATGTTTCAACTATAAGAAAGATACTAGTCAGCCACAGATGCAGTAAAATATAAATCACAGCCTTCCCTATAAAAATAAAACTAAAATTACCAGCACTCTCTCAGGGGCAGTAAAGTAGAAGTCAACAGCATCCGAAGGTCAAGGACATAGTGAGGCCCTATAGCCAAGAGATGCTACTAGAACTAAGGAAGATGCCCTTCCTGGGAGAGGAGCCTCCCTGTACCCCCTGGCTCAGCATCCTGCCTGCTATTTATCAGCTTCTTCCACAAAGGGGGCTCTCCCTGTCCTGATGGCAGCTCATTTGTTCAGTCATCAATTAGGAACTTTTCTTTGCATTGGCTGGAAAATCTGCCCTTCTGCAGAGCAGCCTGTCAACTTCCTTCGTCCTCTGGTGCCCATGAATTTGCTCTGTAGCCTCTCCCAGGCCACCCTCAGAGGATTAAATACCTCCTGTCCCCCTGATCACTCTTGCCCCATTCAGCAGTTGTCCCAGGATGTGATTTCCAGAGGATCCTTCATCCCTGACACCTTCCTTTCTGTGAAGAGTGTATGATGCAAGCTCCAGTGTCAGCAGAGCTTCCTGGTTACAGTTTCTTCTTGTCTGTGTCTTGTGAGAACCAAACTGGCTTCCCGGCTCCTACTCCAAGCCCAAGGCTGACATGGAACACCAAGCAGATGGCAGGGGATGCTCTGAACAAGGGACTGAGGGTCCCTGCTTAGTGCCCTAACATTGCTCCAGCTTATGAAGGGGACAAAATGTGGCTCCACTAGTGCTTTGGCCCAGGAGAAGTGTTTCTTTTTCATTCTGTCTTTTCTCTTCTTTAGCATCCTACATACCTGCTTCTACATGTTAGAAGCAGAACTCATTCTTCCCCCACTATTCACTCTGATTTTGTGCAAGGACCCTTTCCTCTGGGTGCCTCAGTTTCTCCTTCCAAAATGAAAGTAACAATGTCTGTATCATGGGTTGCCACTAATCACTGAGACCAAGGGCTGCCATTGGTGGTACCTAGTAACCAATATTACCAAATGTTTCCTTTCTCTGCCTGCAGAACTTTTCTTTCCATACTTGGCCAGCTCCTACCCTGCACATTGTTGCTAATCTGAACTAGGTGTTGTGGTTCAAGTTCAAGTGTTCAAGTGGTTCAATGGTTCAATGTGGTTCAAGTGTTCAGTGGTTCAATTCAATGTTCAATGTTCAATGTGGTGCTAGGGATCTAACAGTCTGAAACAAAATCTCAGAAACCTGTGCCAGGTTTCGCCGGATCTTCTCTTCCTTTTCTTTCTGTTTCCTGTTGATTCCCTTAACTCATTAAGGGGATCTAGTTCCCTGCTTATCATGGAGATGTGACTACTAACATGGAGCAAAGGGAGGGGTTTACATTACTCCCCTGATCATTGAAATTCTTCAGCTCTTGTGGGATTGACGGCCACCTCACTGAGTCACAGCCTGAAGGTCATATAGACCTTCCCTCTCCTGTTGCTGGGACCCATTTTTGGCATGGTTTTCTATGTAGGCGGATACACTTCACGGAGCTTGGGTCAGGGACTAGGTTCTAGGCCCGCCTTGTCCTCATCCCTGGCTCACAATGTGACCTTGGGCAAAATGCTGTACCTCTGGTAGGCCTTGTCTTGGAAGCTGATTTGTATCTATATCCTGAGGGACTT
Organism: Cavia porcellus; assembly: GCF_034190915.1. NCBI lineage: Eukaryota > Metazoa > Chordata > Mammalia > Rodentia > Caviidae > Cavia > Cavia porcellus. The sequence goes on along the minus strand of NW_026947488.1, from coordinate 25,234,907 downwards.
AACTCAGAGCAGTGATTTCAAAAGAGGGAGGCCCTCAGGGCACTAGGGCAGCCCAGACCCTGGCTTCCCAGTGTTTGTGTTATCTTACCTGGATTTCCCTTAAGATTTTGTGGGGAAAAAGTATTTGATGGCCCAAGAAGAAATTAAAAACTCAGTGGCCTTCCTGCTTATGTCTTCTAGAAGTCCATCAACCCCTTCTAAGCACTGTTTGTGGAGCTAGGGTAGAGGGTGACATTCTGTAGACAGTTTGACACTGCCACTCTCTTCGTATCCTCTGTGAGTTGTTAGACTTCTCCAAGGATGAACCTTGGTGTTTATTTCCTTTGGATTGAACCCCAGAGTATTCAAGCCCTGTAAACTATTACATTGATGCTAACCTGGTTCTTTGTTATGTTTGCTATTAGTGATCTGCTTCCTTCCCAGAATCTCTTATAGAAAGGTCAGAGTTCTGACTGTGGCCTTTGGAACTCAAATTAGTTCTTCCCTTGGCTTGACGATAGACACAGTTGGCACCCATGTTCCAAGGCTGTGAAGTCAGCAAAGGCATCAGAAATCAGGCATTCTCCTTCTAATTCTACCACCAATAAATAGTGATCATGACCAAGGCATTGACCTTTTCCAGGCCTCAGTTTCCTCCACTTACAGAATGGGAGATTAGACTAGATGATGTCTTAAGTGCTCTTTCAGCTCTAGCATTCAAAGATTCCGGGCAATGTAAGTACTTTCCTCCTGACAGTGGCAATTATTTTATTAAAAGAGGAAGAGTCCTGGCCCATCCATGAATCTCCCTTCCCCATTGTTAATATGGGTAGGATATGAGAACCTATCCCTTTTTATCAGTTTGGGGATAGTAGTTGAAAAGGGTTGTCAATTTGGGGGGCCTTAGTGGGAAAAATAGCCTTGATGAGTATGACTGATATCATCATGCCTCTCTCCCTGGCCAGTTCTAGGGACCTGCCATCCCCCTGTGGAATGGTGGTAGACTGGTACCTTCTTATGGAGGGAAATGTGATCCACCCTTAGGTGTGTGCTGTTTTATATTAACTCTTCTTGCTCCAATTGAAACACAGGGTTCGGAGCATTGGGTTTTTATAGAAAGAGAGTACACTAGGCCAGAAGAACTCAGTTTCCTAACAGTGGCGACCACACAGCAGGAAGAAAGGGAGGCAGTCCTTGATGATATCCTGGCTGATGGCAGACTCTCCAAGGTAGACATTTTGGTGGACAAGTTCAAAGTTGAAGTGGCCACCGAAGAAATGGTGGGAACCAGAAGAGCAAACACTCAGCAGAAAGGGAAAATGATCGCAAGTCCAGAAGACTTCGAGTCAGTGTGGAAAGAAGGCCCCTGGGTCGGGGGAGACTCAGCTGGAGCTGCCGGAGCTGTGGGCTGCATGTTGGCAGATAAGCCCCTCCAGGGTTCTGAGCTCAGGATGGGCACCAGTGAGGCACTTATCAGGAACTGCCACATCTGCGATGGTCAGCTGGAGGACCAGGTAGAGCTGAGGAAGGGACTGCAGCAGCTGCAGAATTGTGGAAGACCCATTCCTCCAGGGACCAGCTCAGCAGAGATGGACATCTCCTCTCCAGGCTCAGACAGAGCTGGGCTCCAGTCATTTCTATTGGATCCAGTCCATGCTGAGGCTAGAGCTGACTCAAATGATGAGACTGATACCTCCTGTGTGGAGAAGAGCTTCTATCTAAACTATGAAGGAAAAGATTCTGAAGACCAAGTCCTCCTTCCACTCATGGAAGACAGAGAAGAGGACCTGGATGCTCCTCCCAGAAGTGAGACTAGGCAGCTCCTAGACAGCTTAGAGCTAAATTCCTCACAACAGATGGGCTCTGCTGCAGCTCTTGACAGAAACAAGAATGAAGCCCATGAGATTTCTTCAGAGGAAGGGTGCAGGTCTCTCAGGAGCCATAGAAGACCAGATGACCTGCAGGAACCTTCCTCAGAGCAGACATTTGCAAAGGACTGGGAAGAGACACAGTTGGAGGTAGAAGAAGAGTTTATCCCTACAACAGCCAGTGCAGCTAAAGAGGAAGAGACCCATGAAAATGGAGATTTAATGGAAAAGGCTGAGAAAAGTCCCCCAACAAGATTAAAGAACCACTTTCCTAATGCATTAGGGGGTGTGCACCTGGACGCCCAGGCCTGTGCCCTTCTGTGGACCATCCCTCCACATGTTAGAAAGCCAGCCAAACCTGAAAAAGTGAACAGAGGCAACTTCCTGCCAAAGGAGAGGGGAGCAGATCACACCCAAGCCAGAGAGCCTGAGACCGAGGACCACAAGGCCTCAGCATTCCTTCCCATGGAGGTGGTCACCCCCTTGCCAACCTCCTCTGGTCACTCAGAGGCTTTGGTAGCTCTGGAGGACACTTCTCCAAACCCGGTCCCTCAGGAGTCAAGGGAACCTTCAGAGCTCAGGGATCCCTTTGGAGATCAGCTGCCTGTATTTCTCAAACATGTCCATCCTCCTAAAGAAAACCTGGAGGCCAAGGACCAAGTCAGGTTGACTGTGTCATCTAACACAGGAGGTGACCGAAGGGCACCTCCAGTTGTCAGCAGAAAGCCTAAAGTTATCCCTGGAGAAGTTGAGGGGGTTCCACTCCTGGGGTTGACATTCCCTTCAGGGAAGCAAAAGGAGATGCCCTCTTTCCAGGCTGGGGTCCAAGAAGGCTCCCTGGAAGACATTAGCAAGACCTCAGTGGCCAATAAAATTCGGATATTTGAGACCCATGGAGTTGAGGTTCGCCGAGCCAGTCAGGGTGAAGCAAGGACCTTTTCAAATGAATCTTCAGAGGCAGAGCAGCAGCAGAGTAAGCTTTTAGACCCGGGCTTCGTACAACTGCAGTCCCCAGGGGACTTTGCCAGTCCCAGAACTACAGATTCCTCGATGATTCTCCTGGCTAAAAGACACTTTGTGGAAGGCATTTCTACCACATCCCACCAGGAAAGATACCCAGAACTGGAGCTCATGTCCCCCGATTCAGGCTGCAAAACCACGCTGGAGGAAACTACTGGGGTAACTGGCCATGTGAGCCCCTGTTCCCACTGTGGCCCCCATCCATGGGGGATAACCGCATGCCAAGTAGCTCTTTAGAAGCATGTTTTGGTGGCCCCTCATCATTACTGCAACCTGAGGCTGCTTGTCCATCCCTGTAAGGTCTTTTCCCTAAATGGGCCTGAGGATAGCCAGGCTAAAGGATGGGGAATCATCCGCTTGGCCCGTGTTAGCTTGGCCACAAAGACGCTCAGCTTTTGGTATAACCTGGTGCCCAGAGGGTTGTGCAACCCCATTGAGAAAGTTCTATCACTAGCAGCAAATTAGATACAGTACTTGCTTTGCCTTGCTGTTCCCACCTGCTAGACTCCTCCTACCTCTTGCTTGGCTTTTCCAGTGATCTGTCTTCATCCTTTCCTATCCCTGGTCTCCTGCCTTGTGGAAGCTGGCAGTCCAGAGGTTTCTATCCTGCACTCCAGTTGCCTCGAAGGTTTCCTTCTGCCTCCTTAAGACTAACTATCTTCTCTAATCCAGAACAAATCCGGAAACGTGGTCAGGGAAGAGCAGCACTTCACCAGCTTAGCAGCAAACGCCCCTGGGAAGGGGGGGCACCTGAGATTCGCCAGCCCCTCAGGCCTTCAGGTCTCTGCAGTCCCTCTGTGCCCTGATGACCCAGTCATCTTCACCTGGCCAGAATGCATCGCTCCTTAGATTCCCACCTGCTCTAGCACTGCGCGACTGTAGCTGCTCAACTCTGGCTTGTCTGGAATATATTCCTCACACCTCTTGAACTTCCAGAAACTGGCTAAATGGAGACCCATTTAGCAAGTGAATCTCTAAGCACACTGAATCTCCAGAAGCGAAGCTGAGTTTTAAAAAATAAACCATGTATGTTAGATTGGTCTTTAAAAAATAATGTCATGAACCAGCCAAAAATGTATGTGTGGTGTTTAATCCCCGACAGGCCAGTTGAGAGGTATGTATGTTGGATAAGAACTGCTGGTTTCCCTTAGGCATTGCCTTGGCCTGCTGTTGTCAATTACACTGATGAGACCAGAAGCTCCTCTCCATGGCCCACCCATGGCACACACATGGAGTGTGAGGCTCCCAGGAAGCTGGTGCCCAGAGGCCTGGCCCTGTATTGCTTCTCCCTCTGGTTCATGCTCACCCCTCCCATGAAGATTCAGTGGAATTGACAAGCCATGCTGGCTTCCTCTGTGTTCCTCAAGCTCCTGGCTCCAATCTCTCTCCCTCCTGTTTGGGTTTCCCCAAGTCCCCAACCTCTCTCCTTAATTTGTTTTTTGACATCACTTGCACGGATGGGTCTGCGGTCCAGGCTTCCATCCCTGCCATTTTGTGCAGTGCTGCTTCTGATAGGCTCCCAGATCCAAGCCTGGATGGAGCCTTCTGTCCAGGACTCCCCAGCAGGGTGTTTGCTTTGTACTTGCTTTTGCCATCAATGTGAAACCCTCAAGAAGGAGCATCCTACACTTAATAAGTTTTGGATTTTTTTTTTTAATGCTTTGTATAATTTTGAGGAATCTTTTCTGGGGTTGTTTTTTGTTTTCTGACCTGCTCTTCCATTCAGGACATCAACACAGCCCCAAGATTTCTTCTGACATTCACCATCTTGATTTCTCTCTTTCTCTCTCCCCACCCCATACCCCTATTCCTCTGATTTTATCTGGCCATAGAGAGCAGGGCTGAGGGAGGGCTCGGAGGAGAAAGTCAAACCACCACGTCCTCGGGCCCCAGAAAGTGACACAGGAGATGAAGACCAAGACCAGGAGAGGGATGCAGTGTTCCTGAAGGACAACCACCTTGCGATTGAACGCAAGTGCTCCAGCATCACGGTCAGCTCTACATCCAGCCTGGAGGCTGAGGTGGACTTCACGGTTATTGGCGACTATCACGGCAGCGCCTTTGAAGACTTCTCCCGCAGCCTGCCTGAGCTCGACCGGGACAAAAGCGATTCGGAAACTGAGGGCCTGGTGTTCTCCCGGGATCTCAAGGGGCCTCCCAGCCAGGATGATGAGTCTGGGGGCATTGAGGACAGCCCAGAACGAGGGGCTTGCTCTACCCCAGATATGCCCCAGTTTGAGGTACAGTGGAGCTTCATGGAGACGTGGGCCCATGCGAGCACTGCATGCTCAAAAGGCCCTGGGCCACGTGTAAGAAGACTGAGCATCCAGCTGCAGCCTGAAGCTGTCTCGTGTTGCATGACTGCCCTATGCAGAACAGCATGGTTCTGTGCCCGCATGTTTGCCATGTCAGTTTACCCCTAACTTGCACTCCTAGGTGTTTTAACTCCATGACCCCATCACTTGCTGAGGTCAAGCAGTGACAGGCATTCCAGTCTGCCTTGACTCCTCATCTCCCCGCCTGTGTTGCATGCCACCTGCAGAGAGCATGCGTCTGTGGACTCTTAGGGTCCTGCGGCTTGGTCTGAAACTTGAATGCCTTTTCCTGATCTGAGTGCAGGTTCTTCATCTATCTGAGGCCTGGGCTTCCTGGGGAACCCATCAGGTCCAGGGGGCTCCAGGTGGTAGTGGAAACTTATGAAGAAGTACAGTCCTCAAGGAGGACACAAGTGACAGACGATATTTGGGCCTCCCTGCTTTGTGGTGCCCCTACAGAACTACAGAGAGGTCTTTTTGAAACTTATCTCTTGCCCATGATATTTCTTTGCCCCCTCACCTTTTCTAGCCAAGTCTGTCCCACATACCCAGGCAATGAAATACCAGCTTATCCATTCTGAGCTGTCACTCCATGATGTACCCTCAGAATAGATTTGTCCACTCTCTGTACCTTTTAAACTTATCATGATCCGAACCTATATGTTATCCTGGCACATACTTTCCTGGCTACCATAAGCGAAAGTACCCCTCACCCCTACCCCATAATGCCTCTGTTCCACCATTATCCAGTGCAGTCAGAGCAGTAGCTGCCAGGTCTGGTGTCCTACCAGGCAGCAGACAGCTGCTGTCAATCTGGCACATACTCAGGGCTAAGAGATGGTGAACTGGCTTGGACCATAAAGGCTACAACCATCTATAAGAATCCTACCCATCCAACACCAGTAGATGACAAGCTAGCATCTATTCACCCATTTAACTCATGTATGTGAAAGCCTGAAGTATACATAGCCATGAACTAGACCTGGTGGAGGACTCAGAAGATTGATCATTTAGCGTAAGACTCTTAGAGTAGAGATTGTGAACTGCTAGCCTCAGGCTAGATCTGGCCACCAAATGTGTTTTCTTTGATTCTGATTTAAAAATCATGGTATTGAGTATAAAATCCGGGGCTTTCCATATCATGAAAATGCAGTCTAGTTCCTCAGAGGCCATGGTAACAGTTGAATGAACTTGAGTGGAATCCTGTATGTTCTCTACAGTCCTTACCACCATCACCACCCCACCGTGTTCTTCCCCATCCCTCACCCCAGTCCTGGGGATATTGAACTCAGGGCCTTATGCACTGAGCTACATCACTGGTCCTTTTTAAATTTTTACTTTGAGACAGGATCTCACTAAGTTGTTAAATTTCCCAGGCTGGGCTTGAACTTACAATCCTTCTACCGTAGCTTCTAGGATGCAGGAATTATAAGCCTATGCCACCATGCTTTAGTACCTTCTGCATGACTCCTGAAGGCCTCCACCTGTGTAACTCTGACTCTGAACAAGAGTTCAAATGAAGCAGCCAGATGACAGAAGCTTAGTTGTTGAAGTCTTTCTGGATTCAGCAAAATTATATATGTTAGGAGACCTTTGTGTGGGGCCTAATACAAGGTGTGTTATGAATGGAATTGTAAATGTCCTTTTCATGATAGTCCCCCTGGAATGGGACAGACTTGCCTGGTGCTGGTCCTGGCTGTTGCCTTGAGCTGTTTGTATGTGATATAACACCATGCCTCTAGTTCCCTGACCTGATGCCCTCCCAGAGACCTGGCCAGCTGAGGGGTAGGAGATAATTTAACCAGTCCTATGCCAGTAATTGTCTTTGAGCAGCAATACTGCTCCTGAGTTACAAAGTATTCCCCTTCATCCCTCTATAGCCCGTGAAAACAGAAACCATGACTGTCAGCAGCCTGGCCATCAGGAAGAAGATTGAGCCAGAAGCTGTGCTGCAGAGCAGAGTCTCCACTGTGGATCACACCCAGGTAGCCTGTGCCTTCCACTGTGGCCTGACCACATGCATCAGGCATTGGGGAGTGGGGTCCTCACTGCATGGCCAAGCGCCACAGCCATCTCCTCCCACTTCAGCTTCCTGGGCCCCTCATTTTAATCCCAGTGCTTTTCTGAGTTTCAGTGTCTTCTCTGAGCTCCAGGGGTGGGAGGAGTGGAGCTACAGTTTTTTGGGTTTTTTTTGAGAAAGGGGTCTTGCGATATTGCTCAGGCTGACCTTAAACTTATAATTCTTCCATCGTTGCCCTCCAAGTACCTGGGATTACAGGCATGTGCCACTGCACATGGCTCCCAGAGAACCCTTCTTAAAACTTCAGTTTCCTCATCCATAAAATGGAGATGATCCTGCCTCATCTTCCCTGGGAATGTTGTCATGACTAGTGGAGTAGGACCCTGGTTTTCACACCACTTGAAAGAATTGGAGAAATTTTTCCCAGGATTTCTTAGAGAAAGAAATCTCAATCTGGGTTTAGTCTGAATAGCTCACCCTGGGTCATTTTTTTTTAATGCATAATGGTTCCACTTTAGATTGTATAATGAACAAATGTGAGAGTTAGGAGGAGGCCCCCAAATTATTTTTTTAGCAAGATGAAGCATGCCTATTCGCCTGGAGAAACTGTCATACACAGACGTGGATGTACTGCTTAAAGTGCGTTTCCCACTGTTTCCTGTTTCTGTGGGTTTTAAGCTTTGAAAATTGAGGTTATAAAAAAAAAAAAAAAAAAAAAAAAAAGGGGCTGGGGATTTAGCTCAGCGGCATAAGCGCCTGCCTTGTAAGCAGGCAGTCATGAGTTCGATCCCTGGTACCGATAAAAATGAAAAAGACAAAAAAAAAAAAAAAAAAAAAAAAAAAGAAAGAAAATTGAGGTTATGAGCCTAAGAGATGCCTTCTCGGTTCTTCCTGGCTGGGAGAGCTGCAGCTCTGGGGTCCTTCTTGTTCTGGTGAGCAGGCTTTATTTTCACAATAAGTTTGGGGAATAACTGCAGTGGTAGAGCACTTTCCTAGCATGCTCAAGGTCCTGGGTTTGATTCTTAGCACACACAGAGAGGGAGAAGTGAGGGGAGGGGAGAGGAGAGAGGGAGAGAGTAAGGGAAGGAGAGGAGAGAGTGAAAGGTAAGATAAAATTTAAATCAACAACATCAGCAACTGTTATTTCCAGAATTTTCTGAGTTCTGGTGGGCTTTGTGGCTGTGGGTAAGCTACATGTCCTTCTGGCCTGCTTTATCTTAGTATCTTTTGTTTTGTTTTCATACAGAAAATTATAAAGAATTTTAAAATGACACAAAACCTCACATCTCAGAAACTCTTATCAACAAAGCAAAACAAACAATTTACAGTAATAAAAATCAAATAGAGGGGCCAGAGATTTAGCTCAGTGGCTTAAGTGCTTGCCTGGAAAGCCTGAGGTCATGAGTTCAGTCGCTGATACAAAAAAAAAAAAAAAAATCAACTTGAACCAAATAAAGTTGTTCTTGTGCTGCCTCCCAGGAAGAACACTGTATGCACATGCCAGTGTAGATGCCTACATTTCTATATACTTAAAATTTTTACACAGATGATCATTCTCCTTTACAGCTTACTTTTTTCCTTAGTATTTTAGAAATCACTCCCAGTTGTCATTGCCTACCTGACTCTTTTTCTCCTTCTCCTTCTCCTCCTCCTCCTTCTTCTTTTTCTCTTTCTCCTCCTCCTCTTCCTCTTCCTCCTCTTCCTCTTCTTCCTTCTCCCTCTTTATTTACTTATTTATTCTAAGAGGTTGAACTCAAGACCTTCACACTCAGCTAAATGCACAGCTTCCCCCAACATCTTTTGTTTTTTGAAGACAGAATCTCACTAAGTGGCTAAATTATTCAGACTGAGCTCAAACTGCCCCCCCCCCACCTCGGCGTCCCAGAATGCTGGGATCACAGGTATGCACCAGTGTGCCCAGCTCCCACCTTACTTTTCTTGGTCCCACTTAGGAAACAAGTCCTGCATTAATTTGTTGTCCCATTAGAATCCGGTGGTGGTTTTTGTGATTTGCAGTTAGCAATCAGTGCTGCAGTGAACTTGCTTGTTATTTTTTGGTGAATTTTTCAAAGTTCATATCCAAAAGGAAAATTCCTACAGATTGCTAGGTCAAAGGTTATATGCACTGAGATTTGGCTAGAATTTGTCAAATTAGAAGTATTTTTTCTTTGTCAAATAGAACAGTTGAAATGAAGCAAAGGGCCTGGGAGACCCCTCTGTAATTCTATATGTGGACCAACCTGTCAGCACTCACTCTCATGGCTGTCACTAATTGCAAACACCCTGAGCTCAGGTGACAGATGCCACAGGATATCTGGCTCCCTCCATTCCTAACTGCTCTTCGTCTGGCCAGCAGGTTGATGGGAGTGCCCCACTGGGGAAGGAGTTCATGACAACTACCCCCTCCATCACCACAGAGACCATATCGACCACCATGGTAAGTGGAATGCAGGAGGCTTCTCCTCGGCCCCTAACCCCACACCCTAATACAGTGCTGCCCAGCTGCTTCGGCAAGCCCTTAGCTGCCTTCCTGAGACACACAGTCAAAGATGTATTGTCTGATACCTTAGTTACTCCCAGACATGCTGTCAAGCCAGTTTTTCCAATTGAATAATGTAGGAGGTAGAACCCCTGCATCTCAGGTATCTGGACCATCTCAGCTATGCAGGGGAAGAGGGAGGATAATACTTGATTCTTAGAGTGCGTGAATCCCATCATGAGATTTCACTGGTGCATCTCACCTCCAGGCTGAAGATGAACCTACAAATCCTCCCTGAGGGTTCATCCTCTTGGTGGCTACATGTCTTCTCCTTGCCATGGTCAGTAGATGGCAGTATGAACCTGAGTTGGATACAGGATTTCCGACTTTCCAAGGGACCTTGTAATTCTTCTCTTTACTGTCTGGCCCATGAAGGAAAAACCTTGGCCTCAGGTGTCCACATCTGTAGAGTGGAAATAACCCACATTCAGTCTAGTTCACAGTGCCTTTGATAATGAAATAGAACAGACAGCATTTGGCACATGGGTTATGGGACCAGGCAGTGTGATAAGAACATTGAATGGATTATGAAACTGAGGTGGATGGTCTTTCTTCTACGCCCTTTACTGATGAGGAAACTGGAGCTCAGAGAGGTAAGGTACACAACCAGTAAGTGATAGTTTCAGGTTAACTCCAGGTGTTCTGATACCAGAAGCCCCACTTTTAACACCTGCCACTCGACAATGCCTGATTCAGATCTATCTTGAGCTACTGAGAGTTTTTAGTTGCTTTCTCTTACCAAACCGCTTCCATACATATAAGAAGAAAATTGCATTAATTTAGACTCCTCAGGAGGTAGGTTTTGAATAAACAAGTATTTTAGGGTTAATAAACCAAATGAGTTATTAGCTTGTATACTTCTCTCTGGTTACATAGTACTTTCTCTCCCCCAACCTTTCACCACGGGGCACTGGCATCCTTTAGGGCTAAATTTAAATTTGTCTGTATGGTGAGCAGGCAGTAATATCATCCATCCATCCATCCATCCATCCACCTGTCTATCCATTTGTTCCAAAAACATTGATGAGTCTCTACTGTCTGCCTGGTATAGACTCAGAGTTGAAGAAACTCTGCTAGGATTTATTTCTTGTCATTGTCATGAGCACCTGTACTGTATCATGTACTGTGCCACTGTGTGTACGTCCTGGGTGCACAGTGGTGAACAAGGCCCAGCCCTCTCATTTCTTGGCTGCATGACCTTGGGCAAGTCATCTGAACCTCTCCAAGCCTCAGTTTTTGCTTCCATGGGTAAGGGGGAATAATAAAACATATCTCAAAGGGATCATGTGAGAATGAACTAAAGTGTCTATGCAGAGCCCCAGAGTAATGCCTAGCACATAGGAAGAGGTCTGTAGGCGTGAGCTACTATTATTTCTTTCCTGCTCTCATGCAACTAATAAAGCTAGCCTGGGCCCCCTTGGAGGACAGTTACAGGTCGCCCCCCACAGGAGGAGCAGGGGGAGATGTTACCCGAGGGGGAACAGCTGAGCTGAGCCTGGAGCATAGACTGAGGATAGCAACAGGAGAAGGCAGTGGATATAAGGGCAGGAGCAGGAAGGAGCACAGTGTTTGGAAAAAGACAGGTGGTCAGCAAAGCCGGGGGCAAGTGTGTGCAGGAGGAGCACAAAGACAAGGAGGAGGAAGACAGGGCTGGGCCAGAGCTTACAAGGCCTCCAGTGTCATGAATGGAGTTCAAGCTCTAGTGAGGAGTCACATTTTTAAAGTGGAAGCATGCTATCATCAGTTTATATGTTTCTGTGTCTTAGAAAGAATAACAAGTTGTGTGGAGCACGGACTGAAGCAAAAATTCCTTCCCTCCTCCTTCCTTCCCTTCTTCCTGCTTCTTTCCTTCCTTTGCTAAATATTTATTGAACACCCACGATGTGTGAAGTGCCGTGCCAGGCACCGTGAAGACAGCTTCCCAGGCTCTGAGCCCACGCCAGAGACAGAGAAGGTGGGGAAATAGGATAGGGGCTGGGTCCAGCTGCAGCGGGCCTAGTTCGAGGAGGTGAGTACCAAGGAAGACTTGGGGTTCAGGAGGCACAGAGGTAGTGAAGTTCAGGATTAAATTGTGGGTAGAAGATTCAGGTGACAGGCAGAAATATGTGATGGGCATGCTATTCACTGGCCAGTGGTTCTCACAGCATGGTCCCTGGCACCTGTGAGAAAGGAAGATGGCCCTGCTTCAGATCTCTTGACTCAGAAATTTGGGGGGGTCCAGAAGTGTGATCCCCTCAACACCTGACAGCTGGTATAAACAGAGAACACTCTTCACGTGTCAGTGAGGGAGGCGTTGGTTCTGTTTGGAATTTGATGAGTGTGAGATACCTATGGGACATTTCCAAGGAAAGCTGGTCCTAAAGGTCTAGGATTTGGGGAGATCTGAGATGGAGGTAAAGCAGTGGGGGACCTGGGCCTCTCCAGGAGGCAGAAGATCTTGAGTGAGTGATGAGTGGGGCATGTGAGGAATTGCCTTGGCCAGAGAAGTGCAGGAGAGACTGGCTGAGGATACTGGAGGAGTGGGAGGAGCAGTAGTACTTTTGTTTTGAACAACTCGTGTCCCATTTAGTGGCTTCTGTTTTCAGTGTGAAGGGGACATAAGCTTGGCCCTGGGAAAGGGGGCAGTGAGAGGATAAGAGGCTTCATGGGAGAACAGCCCAAGTAACAGTAGGATTTAAGGGGCCCTAATCCAGAGAGGAAACACTGAGTCTGAAGCTGCTTTCATGTTCTGGGATCCCAAGTGCCTCTGGCAAAGTGCCTTGTGATGACACTCGCATGCCGAATGACCAGGTCACCAGCAGTCTCAGCTGGATGCATGTGTAGGCCAAGCAGGCGAGATGCAAGGGGTTTCTACCGTTTCTTGGCAGGCAGGCAGAGGCCACGTCTGGTGTCAGGCACAGACCAGGACTGGAGTCAGTCAGCTGAGGACCTGCTGAATGGGCAGTGCTGGACCCCTAGAGAGACAAGGCCAAGCCTTGAGATGGTGCAGAAGTGGACAGACACTTCTGCACCTGGACAGTCATGGGAAACTAAATCAGGGACCAAAGCAGAATCAGGAGAGCTGGCTCAAGGATGAGTCTCCAGGGTAGAGCAGTGGTATAGAACACATATGCCTGTTGGACTTGGGGTCTGCCCGCTCTAGCACTTCTGGCTCTGCTAATTTGCTGGGGGACTTGAACAAGTCACTTAGCATGCCTCTCCACTCCTGTCTCTCATCCATAAAGCAGGACTATTAGAAACAATTTCCTACAATTGTCATGAGGATCGAATGAATTCTTGGATGTAACATCCTTAAAATAATATCTAACACATAACAAATACTCAGAAAACAGTAATTATAATATTGTTACCTGTCAACCTGTGCTCCTGTATTTATCCTTCAGATTTTGGTTTGCAAAGCCTTTCTCCCAGTTAGCTTCATGAGATATTTGTGGGAGTGAGCAGGGGTTCCTTATTAGAGCTAAATCCATGGAATTACAAGGAAGGAGCAGCTCTGCCCCAGGTCACATAGCTAGAATATGGCAGGGCCAGGACAAGAACCCAAGGGTCCCTATGCATTAGTGTTCTGGAGAGCAGTATAACATCTTGTTCACCACAGTGTCCCTAACGCGAGGCACTCAGTAAATGTTTGTTAAATGAGTAATTGTGTTGAATGAGTGACTGTGTGAGTGAGTATACAATTGTGTCTATGAGTGAGCAGGCAAGAAGTGAGTGAGAGACACCGAGCTGAACGATGCCTTCAGTTCTCTGCTTCTGTGTTACTGCTCAGCCTTGTGGCTGTGAGAGCCACGTGGCCACGTGCTCCGGCCATCCTGGGGCCCTGCCCACCTGAGACCTGGCCCTCTGAGTACTATTGTTTCCCCAGGAGAACAGTCTCAAGTCCGGGAAGGGGGCAGCTGCCATGATCCCAGGCCCACAGACGGTGGCCACGGAAATCCGTTCTCTTTCTCCGGTAAGTGGGCAGAGTCAGCTCAGGCTAGGGGACTTGGAGCTGAGAAGTGGGCACGGGCCCATACATGGCTTACAGCAAGTATAGGTTGGGCCCAGAAAGTGCCCTTTTAAGTGCAGCATGAAGAAGTGGACGTGTTTTCAGGTGCCCGCTGCTCCTTGGTGCCACTAGCGTCTCCTCAGTTTCCCGTCACATGTAAGCAAGACATTGGTAGTAGGAGGGTACGTGGCCCTCACCTTGGGGTGCCTGTGATGGTTCTTTTGCATCCACCCTAGTTACCAACCAGGAAGAGCAGGACTAGGATCCAGGACTTGGATTCTGAGCCTGGCACTGCTGTGGCTGCTTGCCTGTAACTCTGCATCTTATTGTGAGGTCTTTTCCAATTCATTGATTCTCAAAGACTGTTGTTCTCATCATCTAGCCCCAGAAACCTGCCCGGGATGTGACAGGATGAGGGATTGGGAGGGCTGCATCTCTATCTCGGATCTCTCCATTCATTCCTCTAGGATTCTAGAGTGTTAATAGGATTCTGGGCCTCAGGCATCTCAGGCTGTAGGAATCTCAGATCCCCAGATTGAGAATGTTATGGGTCTAGGATTCTGAAGATCAATATTCTTGAATTCTTAATAATCCAAAGCATCTTTGCTGCCATGGGCCCCTCCTGTCCCCTGGGTTTCCCTACCCTGCCCACTGCTATAGAGAGCCCAGTGTCCTGACCTGATGCCCGGGGTGGGGGTGGTTATATTCTGCAGATCATCGGGAAAGATGTCCTCACCAGCACCTACGGCGCCACTGCGGAAACCCTCTCAACCTCTACCACCACCCATGTTACCAAAGTGAGTAGCAGCAGGCCCCCCAGGCCCCAGTGGGCTGCAGGTGGGAAGGTTATTGCCGTGGCTTGGCTTGGCTTTAGCTTCTCAGTCTTTCAGGTGAACAAAGGAGACCTGTGGCATTGCCAGTTTCTAGAGTGCTGTGTGCTTTGTCCCGTGCTGCTGTTGTCCTAGGCCTGGGCCCTGAACTCACAACACTGACAGCCAGGATGGGGAATAAGATCCTCTTTTTTGATGTAATTGTAAACCATGGCATGTGCACCTTATGGACTTTAAGTGCTAGAGGAATTTAGAGGGAATGCCATGCAGGAAGGTTCCAAAGTGTCAGGGAGCATCCTCTGGAAGCAGTAGAATTTCAGCAGCAGGGTCCTAGAGGCCAAGTAGGGCACCGAGGGAGAAGACAGTTGTAGGCTCTCTAAGCAGAGCAGAAGATGGAGCAGAAACTGTGCGTATTTCCTTCTTTGTTCACTGAACAAATGCTACCAAGCAGCAACTTTGTGCCGGCCCTATGGCCCCTGTGGCGGCAGGCGGCAGCGGCAGCGTGCTGTGTTTGTGGGAAATGGGAAGCAGTGTGAGAGCGTGAAACTGGGAAGCTGGGTGGAACTAGGGGCAGAAGAAGCAGAATATGGAGGAAGATAAAAGAGGTACCAGGGCAGATTTGACCATGGAAGATCTGAATCTAAGGGAAATCAGACCCATGAAAACAGGCTTTTAGAGAGGATGTTAGGTCCACCGTGAGCTACAGATAGCTGAGAGAAAGGAGAATGGTAGAACCTGATAAGAACTCAGGCGCAAACCAGGCATGGCAGCGCACGCCTGTAACCCCAGCACTTGGGAGGCCTGCCTGGAAGACATAGTGAGATCCTGTCTCAAAAAAAAAAAGACAAAGAAACCTCACGCCTAGGGGTCATGTTCTGGATCAGGTGGGAATTGGAGTGAGAGGGAGGAGAAAAGGCCAGAAGAGGGGGGCAGTCCTGGGGGTATCAGCTGTGGCACAGTCAAAGGAGCAAAGGGTTGCTGTGCGGCTCCTGGGCCACACTGCCCAGGAGGAAGGGGGAAGGGAGCAGAGCTAGGGCTGAAGGCCTTGGGGGAGGGGCTAAGCCCAGCTGTTTACAGTGGAGGTTCTGCTGAGCCATTGCAGGAGAAACCTGGTAGTAACATTGACTCTTTGTGCAGAAACTCTGTCCCAGTCCCTGCCCACTCCTGTGTAGGACTCAGCATTTTGTCACATTTACTAGAAAAAAACTTTACACCAAAAGCATTAGTAAACAATGCTGACTTTGCTGCAAGCTTCATGGGAAGGTTTTAGATCACACACCCCCCAGCATACAGCCCAGAAAGCTTTCCTTTCCAAAGTCCCTCTTGGCACTACCCCTTGGGTGCCCTCTTCTTTTTGCCTACCCTTGCTTGACTCCAGCTGAGATTTTCCTCAGCTACACTCTCCTTAAATATGTCAGACAGTGAGATCCTGCCCTGTCTTTTACTTCTGAACTTTCTCCCAAATCCCACCCCTTTAGAAAACAGTAGCGGTAATAACTATCATCAATATAATCTTCTCTTGTAGTTTTGTTCAAAATCATTTAAGGTAGAACCTTGTCACCATTCACATTTCATTCATGTGTTCATTCAACAAATCTGCATTCAGCACTTCCCTGAAGTGGAAGGGAGGAGGGGATGCAGGGATAATGAAATACAGGCCTTGCCCTCAGGAGCCCACAGCCTGGTGAGGTGAGCAAGGCCAAGTACACACACACAAGTGTGCAGCACCAGGCAGACGTCTGGAACTGTGAAAATCCGTGTACGGGGGCACCAAGGCAGGATGGCCTTGAGGTATTCCATCCAGGATTAGGGAGGCAGCAACTGAGCTGGACTTGGAACATAGACATGGGAAGGTTGGTAGCTGGGGGAATGGTGGCAGCCAGACAAGATTTGTCGGAAGTTCCAAAATTAGAAAAGCTTAGGAAGCCAGGAGGGAAGGGAACTGTGTGGTTCTCAGCCTTGTCCTTACAAGATGCTTTGAGAAGATCCACTGTCAAAGTTGCTGTCCCTGCAGATCCAAGAGTAACCTCCCTCCCACTTCCTTTCCTTCTCCCCCTCTCTCTTTCTGCAGACTGTGAAGGGAGGGTTTTCTGAGACAAGGATCGAGAAGCGAATCATCATCACTGGAGATGAAGATGTTGATCAAGACCAGGTATGAGGACGATCCATGAACCACTGGGCAGAGATGTCTACTTCTTGCCGACCCTTTCAGATAAGGATTCCCCAAGAAAACAGCACTGAATGGGCTCCAGAAGGGGCCAGAAGATCTGAGTTCTAGTCTTTCCCTCTAACCATTCAACTTCCCATCCCTGGCCTTTTAAGGGGTTTGTGTTCTCAGGGCCTCACTTTGCTGTTCTGTCCACCAGGCCCTGGCTTTGGCCATCAAGGAGGCCAAGCTGCAGCACCCTGACATGCTGGTAACCAAAGCTGTCGTATACAGAGAAACAGATCCATCCCCGGAGGAGAGGGACAAGAAGCCACAGGTAAGGCTCCGAAGCTCTGCAGTGGTGACAGGCAGGAGGGAGCAGCGACAAGATTCTGAAGGGATCCTTTCCACCTGAACATCCAAGGGACATGATGCATAGTGCAGCTTCAGCCCTCCTCTGCAGCTCAAAGGAGAAGCAGCTCCCCCAGAGACAGGGAAAGGGGAGAGGGTTTTTTGAGGTTTCGGGCCTCAGACTCAGAAAAGTGAAGAAAAGGGAGCACAGAATTATAGTTGCGATTGAGGGTAGAGGTACATGTGACCTCTCTGGCCAAACAAACAAAAGCAAAAACAAAAAAGTCAAGTTCTTATTAACACTTAGATTTTTTCACTTTAGGATGATTTGTTCACTTTACACATTTCATATATTATACTACAGTGAAAAAAATTACCACCCCAAAGACTCCATAAATAATGTCTGGTCTCTAGCATTATGGGAGGCTGATGCCAGATCACAAGTTTAAGCTTAGCCTGCCCAACTTAGTGACCTAGGGAGACTCTGTCTCAAAATGAAAAATACAGAAGAGCTGCGGTAGCACTCAGTGTGAAGGCTCTGGTTTCGATTCCCCGAGCTACCAAAACAACAACACAACTAGTCTCCACTGGGTCTTTTCCTTAAATATATGAAATCAGTCTTTTCTAGAAAGATAGGCAACTGTTTCTTTCTCTTCTTTTGGCTCCTGCCTCCTTAATGTTAAAAGAAAAAGTGCTGCTACATTTTCCTGCCACTTTGAAAGCCTGACTGATGACTCTTGGTCTAGACCAATCCTGCCAGGAGAACTTCTGCAGTGATGCGAATGGTTTGTGCTATCCAGTATGACAACTCAAATATGGCTAGTGAGCCACATTTAAAATTGGTTAATCCAAAATGAGATGTGCTTTAAGGATAGAATACATGCAGGAATTTTGAAGATTTAATGTGGAAAAAAAAGAATGTAAACGGCTAAGTGTACTTGTGCACACCTGTAATCCCAGCTATTTGGGAGGCTGAGGCAGGAGGATCACAAGCTTGAAGCCAGCCTGGGCAACTTATCAATCCCCCATCTCAAAATACAATGAAGATTGGTGGGGCTGTAGGTCACATAGACCATCTCAATAATTTTTACACTGATGACACATTGAGATGATAAGTATAGTAGGCTGTTTTACACGCGCACGTGCATATACACACACAGTCATACTGTTCCTGTTGATCCTATACTGAACTAAAAGTATGAGTTGGCTATGAATGGAGCTTTTCTGTCAGCCCTAATCAGGCTTTGATGCAAGTTATTGTCCCTCCTGTCCCCTCAGTAACCTAGTTGCTTTGCTGCACACACACCAAATCGCAGCCTCTTGGCAGGTGGTCACTTGCCAAGCTGACGCAGAGCTGGCTGCACTACCTAGGGAAGCTTAATATAGGGGCTAGACAGGGACATGAAAACTGCTTGTGCTAAAAAGCACAGAATCATCCCTGTAGGTTCCCGGGACCTACAGATGTCCAGCAAGTAATGAAAAGTGAAATAATGCTCCATATCAATACTAAATGTATTATTAAAAATAATAAAATAAAATACAGTGAAGATACTTTACTAGAGAACTTTCATCATAGTCTGATTTGGAAAAGCTAGACTGGAATCTGTATCTCCTGGAACCATTATTTATTCTTTGGTCCTACGTGGCCAGGGATAGGAATCGCTGATACCAAGCGCTCTGTGCTAGGAATCCAGAGACCTGGCTGTATACCGTCGACTGGTGTGGCCACAGGTTTCTTCCCTCATGGGAACTCAGTTTTCTCATTTTCAAGGGTATCTGTCACGTGTTTCTCATCTGATCTCTGTTTCCTTTCTCATTCATCTTTCCCTGGAAATCCCCAGGCAGACCCTAACTGCCCACTTCCCTGGGCATGGAAGTGCTCATCCTGGCCTCCCCCTCGGCCTTGCAAGCTTTCAAGTCCTCCTCCTCTTTGCTCCCTTGGCTGTCCCGTTCCCTCCTCTTCAGTTCTTTCTCTGATGCCATCGCTCCCCACATATACCATACAGTCCCTGTCTCTTCTGATCATTATGTAAAGGTCACCCTGAAGAAGCGGCAGTCTCTCCCTTGCCTTTTCCACGTGCTTTACCATGAGTCATTGCCCTGTAGGAGCCACCCTGACTCTTAGTAGAGTCACACTCCCTAATTCTAGGGAGAAAGCTTTGAATTAGAAAACTCCTTCTTAAGATGCTTAAAAAAACACTGACTTAGCAGACACGTGCAGGTTGGTATCCTGCAGAAGAGCTCTGTGGTGCTACACGCCTGAATTCCGGTCCCACATCCTGCTCTTTATTAGCTCTATGACCTTGAGCAAGTTATTTAACATTTTCAGGAAGTGTTTCTTCATCCTCTAAATGACAATGATACTCATAGCAACAATGACTACCATTGTTTATCGAGTCCTTACACTATGCCAGGCACCAGGCAATGCACTTAACATAAGTATGGTTATCTGTTCATTTGTTTTGTGAATAAAGAAACTAGGCTTAGAGACTGTAAGTGGCTTTCTCACAATCTCATAGAACTTTGACCATGATGGACTGACTAGAGAGTCAAACCTAATCTGTTAGACTCCAGAGGCAACTAATGGCTTGTAACCTGCTTACCACACTGACTGTCCCGGAGTGTTAGCAGATCGTGCATATATGCCTGGTAATAAAAGAATAGTTCATTATGAACATTATTACCATGAACTCAAAGCAGGCTAACAAATACTGCATGGAAGGACTCTGTGATGATAAACTGAGGGAATAAATTATACTACAGTATTGTTTAGATCTCCCTGGTGCTTCTGAAGTGTCTGTGGTCTTGTGGAGGTCTCATATACCCGGAAAGCTGATTACAGCGATTTATAGGACAGCTACCAATATCAGTGAGCAAGTTTAACATGTATCCTGGCAATGTCAGGGGAAAAAAATACCCTGTTAAAGAGTAGTAGAACTGAGTAGAAAAAGGTACACCCAGGTTTTGGAGACAGAGATACCTACATAACCATGGCCAAGAGGCATGTCTCTGGGCCTCAGTTTCCTTATTAGTAAATTGATGTTCATCTATGAATTGGAGCTGTTCTAATAACTAAATAGTATCTCTGAATACAGGGATGGTGTCCTGCATGAAGAAGAGGCTAAGCAGGATATAGCTGTTTCCTTGCCCACTGAGATCTTGCCGTATTTAAGGGTCAACAAGAGCACTGAGCAAGTTAAGCTATAGACATCACCACTGCCCTGGTGCCTGAGGCCCTTTCTATGAGAACATTCCATCTTGCCACTCTTCCTCTTAGTTTCTATCTCTATGTGCTGCAGAAATCTCTGTCCCAGCTTCAGTTGGCTCTTGGCTTCCTTCTTAAATGATTTGTCCTTGAAGTTCTTGCCATGAGTGTGAAAACATGTCCATCTCACACAGAGCCTTTTTCTTTTCTCCTGCAACGCTTGGGCACATGCACATGCATGTTCTATCTTTACCTCTAGCCTGCCTCCTACAGAGAGGCCTTGTCTCCCAAACACTGCCAGCAAGAAGGCACTCATTCAGCTTCCTGGAGCTTTCTTAGTTTCAGACTTTGAACTACATGAGGCAAAACTTGCCTGTTCCAAAACCTCGGGTTTGGAACCTTGGGTTCTAGCCTTTGTTCTGCCATCAACTTGCTAAATCATTGAGCCCCCTGGGCTTCAATTTTCCCATCTGTCAAATAAGCCACGAATGGTCCGTTTCCAACTTGATTAGTAACTTGACCATAGTTGAGTGGCAAGAGACAAGAATGATATTCCATATGCTAAATGTTTTTGAGTAGTTGCTGTGTTGCAAGCACAGTGCTGAGCTCAGGAATGACAATGTAGGGGGCTGGGGATTTAGCTCAGCGGCATAAGCGCCTGCCTTGCAAGCAGGCAGTCGTGAGTTCGATCCCTGGTACCGATAAAAACGAAAAAGACAAATAGTTATTAAAAAAAAGGAATGACAATGCTTGGGAAAGGCAACCTTTACCCTTTGAAGGATCAGGACAAGGGCTGCAGTTAAAGTAACAGTAACAGTAATGGTAATAATAAGAACATTCATTCAGTACTTACTGTGTACTAGGCACTTGCTGTGATTCCTATCTTAACTGTGCAAGGCAGAATCAGTTTGGTAGAGGAAGCAACTGAGGCTTAGAGAGATTAAGAAGCTTGTCCATAATTACAGTGCTAGCAGGCCAGGGAGTGAGATTTGGACTCAGAGAGTCTGATTGCAGAGCTCACATCATTAAACTGTGAGTTTGAAAGTTAAGCCTCAATTGAAATCCTGGTTCCACTTTATTTAGACACCGCTGTCTAGAGTTTAATCTGCAAGCTACAGTGACGACAGACAAGTGAAGACAGAACATCTGTAATCATGACTAAACACTTTCTTGAGAAAAGATAGGAACAAAGAGAGAAATGATTATAACCTTAGATTCTCATTGTTAAAGGACATTTTATAAAGTTTTAAGGCTGAGGATATAGCTCAGTGGCATAAGCGCTTGCCTGGCAAGCACCAAGACCTGAATTTGATTCCCAGAAGAGAGGAAAAATTCAGGCCAAAGTAAAAGACATTACTTCCCTGGCAACAAACACACCTGGGCTCCGGAGTACAGAGACGTGAGTCAGTTCTCAGCCACCACACACAGAGCTGTGTGGCCTTGGACAAATCACTGCCTCTCTGAGTCACTGGGCATACAGTAAAGGTTAGGTAAAAGAACTTGCTGTGTAGTTAGAGGTGGGTGACAACAATTACTAATTGTTCTTTTCCTTCTTCTGCTTGTACATCCCATCCCCACTGCCTCTGGCTTCCAGGAATCCTGACCTCCGTGAAGAGATGCTGGCATGTCTGGTCCAACTCAAGCCAGAGAACCATTAAGAAGGGGCCTTCATTCTGGATTCTCCAATGCCAACACTGATGTCCCAGCTGCAATGTACTGTCATTCTTGAGAGACTGGGAAGGGAAAAGCATATATACATAGATATATATAGATATAGATATATATACAGGAAACACCGCGTTCTGCACTGCTGCTGGGGCTGGCGGAGCAGTCGGCCAACAGCAACAACCAACATCTACAACAACCTACATTTCCTTTGCAGAAAAATTGAAGAATTGGTGGGACTTTCCAAGGAAAAAAAACGATAACAACCATAATCCCTGTGTGTCCCTTTCCCCTGCCAAACCACAAAAGCAAGCCAGACATGATGATTGTAGAAGCACCCGTCAGCCCTGGCTGCACACGGTCCAGAGTGGACGAGCATTGCGTTTGCTCTTCTCCAGCATCTGTTGCCCCCTTGAATGCAAAGGAAAACGGTGGTGCAGCCAAGCAAGAGAAGTCACAGCAGCAAGACATGCAGTCAACCATTTTCTGAGAAAGAAAGAAAAAACATCTCCCACTTAGAAAGGAGGAGGAGGAGGAACACTGGATTATTATTTTCTGGGTCTTGACACTGGGCTGCCAAATCTACCTTCTTCCACCCTCACCCTCAACTCTCACGTGTCCTGTCATTTTCTGTCTCAGCTCCCTCTTCCTTCTCTCCTCTTCCTCCTCCCCTCTGGCCACACCCCTCCCGATCTGTGTCCTGGTCCTGGTCCTGCTGAGGGCCCCTGCAGATGACTCTTATTTGAACTGAGAAAAAGAAAAGAAAGCAGGAACAGAAAACAAAGCCACAGGCAGGGAAGTAGACGTTGTATCTGGTTTCTCATGATGAAGGTGCAGCTCGTAGGAGATTTGTATGGATGTGCTTTTAAGTTATGTATATTACATATAACAGGAAACAAATATTAAAATAAACAGTGCTGGTAAGTATGAAGCTGACATTTTAAAATTATAATTATCAGACTGTGATTGATGTATCCCAAGGTTCCTAGATCTTGCTGACCTGGCCCAGCTGAGGAGACCTGAACTCTGGGTGTGGCTGGCTCCTAGTAGGGCTGATGGGTTCAGTGTAGTAATACTGTGTGTGGTGTTTGTAATTGGGTGGTTGGTGGGGAGAGTGGGGCCCTCCCAGTGAAGGCAGGGGTTCGGCAAGAGGGAGCAACACAGATATAGTCCTGAACATACTGGTCCAAGATGCCTTCTCCTCCAGCAGTAGCAGCCAGGCCTGGTCTGTGCTTGAACATGGGGTCCAGAGTCAGGACTCTGCTGCTGAGTCTCCACAGTAGAGGTCCCCTAGCTCAGTCCTCCTACCTCCCTAGGGGGCTTGCCTTGGTTTTCAGTCTTCTCTTTCTTTGTTTTATTTTACTTTATTTCTTCTGCCATGTCTTGCCCTTCTCTGACCACATCGCCATTCCCTGATCATAAGTAGCTCCATCCCCAAAGAGAGATGGTGCCCTGGCCAAGGTAGAAGGTAGTGGCTTTAATCTGGCTCTTTGAAAATGGCCAGCTCAGTCCTCCCCTCCTCTTCCATATTCTGAATCATTCTCTTGTTTCTGGGCCAAAAAGGCTGTGAACCCAGGTCAGCTCCTGAAAGATGAAAACTGCATTTCCAAAGGCTTTACCTTCCCTAGGATATTAGAAGGGGAAGGCAGTGTTGCCCAAAGGCTCTGTCTTTGTAAAAGACCCTGATTTGGGAGAGCCCCCCTTTCGTCAGCCTTTGAGCTTGGAGCTTGTGTTCTCGGAGTCCCCAAAGTTGCCTCAAAAGTCCTCAGGAGCTCTTGGAGAAAACTTGTCACTTGCTTGGCATTGCCCTCTGGCACATGTGAGCTTCCTCAGGCTTACTTGCCACAAGCCACTTCCCTGAGCTCAGGAAGTGTCCCTTCCTAAGGGAAAATGTCCTACAGTGCTTAAATTTTTCAGCCTCTTTTCACCTCTCAATTGATAAACTTATTCAAGAAATATTTATTGAGTACCCACTCATGCCAGGCACTGTTATCAGGCTGAAGAAGGAATTGTGAAGAGAGGAGAGACCCAGGACGCCCCTGACCAGCCTTAAATTCCCAACCATGGCTGGCCCATCTGAGCGCATTTCCCGCTCCCTCCAGCTTACTGCCTAGGGATGTCCCTCAGAGGGCCCAGGCTATGTGCACCCCTTTGACTTGTTAGACAGTTACCCACGTGGCATAACCTGGCTGCTTAGCTGGTGTTGGCTTGAAGCAGGGCAAGAAACTAGAAAAGCGTCTGTCTCTGCTGTCTCTGCAGGCAAATGGGAAGTAGAATGAGGCTCTCAGATGGCAGAGTCAGCCGTGTCCCCTCAGCGCAGGTCAGCAGACCCCCTGCACTCCCCAAGGGCAGCAGCACACTCCTGGTGGAGAAGCCAAAAGCCTCCTTTCTGCCTTTCTCAACTGGAGACCTCCCACTTTTTCTGTGCCAGGAGCTGGAGTGGCTCTACTTCCTCTGGGCCACTCGGAATTCAGCTCAGGTCCTCCTGCCTTTGCAGGAACCAGGTGTCCCAAGCATTCTAGACACACCTCAGAGGGCGACTCTTGCTTTGGGGTTTCTGCCTGCTGACAAGGTGGAATTGAAGTGACCAAGCTTATCTCGCGGGCCACCTGAGTGTAGGGAGGTCCCCATCCCATCCTTCCACAGAGAGGCAGCAGCACCACCAGGGAGGAGGGGACTGCAAAGCTGAAATCTAGGACAATGTTTCTTCCCCCTCCTCCTCTCCACAGAAAATAGAACTGTTTGTCTCATCTGTCTTCAACCTATTTTCCTTTTTTGCTTTTTGACACTTTCTCATCCTCTGTGTGCCACCTCTCCATCCAAGAGGCCAGGTAGTATAGTGGGAAAGGTCCCAGAGAGCAGTCAGGATTTTTAGTGGCCATCCTGGCTCAGCCCCTAACTCACCGTGTGACACTGGGCTAGCCACGTTCCCTTTTGGAGCCTCAGTTTTCCCACTTGCAAAGTGAGTGATGTAAACTGGAAGCTCTTCAGGGTTTTTTTCCACTCCACCATCTTACAGACCTTTATTTGTTCTCATTTTGCTTTTTCTGGATCTTTTCCATCTGAGAGTACAGGAAGTGCCAAGACCTGTTTCTGTTTTTGAATCCTGCAAGCACATTTCAAGACTGGCCTGAAATTGCATGAGCAACATCACTCTAATTTTTTTCAAAAGCACCTTACCAAACAACTGCAATGCTGTCCTGTTCCTTTTTACTTACACCGCTTTCTCTTCTCTTGTCCCCATGCTCCCCCCACCTCAGTGCTCTGTGCTGTATGCGTGTGCTCTCTGTTCTTGTATACTCAATAAAAGTGAAATAAATGTGTTTGATGCTGAACCACAGACTTCCTTGGCTTCCCTCTCTCCCCCTCCTGTCTTTGGCACTGGTACAGGTTGGCACTGTGGGACAGGCTGACACTGGAGTGGAGACATCTCAACTCAGAACACTTTTATTCAACACGTGTCCGGAGCTCCCAGTGTGGCTCAGGTCTTGCTATAGGCTCTGCAGGTGCCACAGCAAACAAGGCAAAGTCTTTGCTATCCAGAAGCTCACAGGCTAGTGGTCAAAGACAATTACACAGTGATCAGCACCAGAAAGGAAATATACAGGAGAAGGGGATGGAGGGCCGCTGAAGGATCTCAATTTGAACAAGGTAGCCAGGCTACAGATAGTTTAGTGGTACAGTGCATGCTTAGCCCTGAGTTTGAGCCTCACTAACACCAAAACAAATAGGAGGCTAGTTAGGGCTTCCCTAAGGAGTTGGTTTTTGAACTGAATAAAGAGAAAGCTCAAGTAAGGAGAAAAATGTAGGTGAAAATATTCCAGACAAAGTACAGTAGACATGGAGGGTCATAGTATGTGGAGAAACGAGGTCCCTCCTGTTCCTGAAAGAAGAGCACATGCATTGGATCTCCCTGAAACCCCCTAGTGCTGTAGCGGCAAACCTATGGCACATGTGCCCCAGCCAGCTGTTACCAAAAGCTCTAAAATGTTCACCATGACTGCCCTAGAGGATCATATCTATAGCAATCTCCAGCCTGAGTCTTTGCCCACAACCTTTATATATGTTGCTTCATCTCATTATTAATTTCATATCATCTCTATTAATTTATCTTAAAATTGACTGTTTAGAAAAATTGAGAAAGAAACTATGATGTTTTCATATGTGAAAAGTATCATTTCCCAAGAGTCTTTATAAAAATAAATGCAAAAATGTGAAAATTAACCATAATCGATGTCAAACCTAAATTCATTCTTTGGATTACCTGAGGTACATATACCACACTTTCCATTTTGTTTTATTGTTTTGAGGGTCTTGCTTTGTTGTGCAGGTAGGCCTCAAATTCACTATGTAGCCCAGGCTGACCTTGAACTTGTGACAATCCTCCTGCCTCAGCCTCATAAGTGCTGGGATTATAGGCATGTGCTACCATGCTTAGCTTCAAAAATCCTAATCTTTAAAGATCCATCTCAACTTCTTGGTTTCATGAGCAATTCTCAGAACCACATGAGATAATTCCCTGAAATAAATTATTTAATATATATCTCTACTGGCTCTGCTTCTTTGGTATCCTGACTGATACAACTGATTTAGGGGAAAATGTGTAACTCCCAACCTGTTAGATATGCCAAGTTCATGTTCTCCAAAACTGAAGAATGAATTCTAAGGAACAACAGGTTAAGAATAAGAAAAGTTTGTTGAGAGATGTGGCTCCTGCGAAACAGGAGGGGACCTGAAAGTGGGTTGCCATAGGCCACTACTCTGAGACAATTTTATAGAGCAAAATCAGCAGATGGGTACAATGTGGGTCAACCTATAGGATTAGCTGCTTAGCTAATATTGGCCCAATAAGGAAGCATTTTGGGAAGGGATGGGACCAGATTCTCTGGTCACCTAGTTGGGCAGCTGATGTCTAGTTGGACTTTGCTGGACCAGGTGATATTAATTATAGTATAATTTCAAGTTATTGGTTATTCCTTAGGGGAGGCATGTAGGGCTGACCATTGTACTGAAATTTGTTTTTAGATGTGCTTCTAGCCAAAATTCTGATGTCTTCATTTTTTCCTGATGACTTCCTTGACAGCCCAATCCCTTTCTGACTGTATATTAATTTCTATCTAAATGTAGCTGTCAATAATACAACCACATAGGACAGGGCTAAGCCCACAATTTGAAGCTATTTGTGAATACCGTATTGCTACTACTAATTGAATGCCTAACATATACCCTGAAACGGTTTTATGCTAGGTTCCAGGGAAACAGGAATAA
Source organism: Cavia porcellus (assembly GCF_034190915.1). Classification (NCBI taxonomy): domain Eukaryota; kingdom Metazoa; phylum Chordata; class Mammalia; order Rodentia; family Caviidae; genus Cavia; species Cavia porcellus. The sequence goes on along the minus strand of NW_026947488.1, from coordinate 25,207,713 downwards.
ATCAAGCAGTTCCACCACCACCGCCGCCTCAGGTATATTAGAAAGGGCACATGGGTGATCAAGGCCAGAGGAAGTGATACCATTGCTGTTGAGATCCTCTGGTCCTCTCTGGGATGAGGACCGGGTATCGGAGGCTTTCGCCAAGACTTGAGTGTGATTAGAAACCTACGATTTGGTGATAATGGGGCAGCTCTGTCACTGTGATTCAGACAGAGATTGGCTGAGGAGGACCAAGACTAAGAGCCTGGCTGTGGGTATTGAGTAGTCATGAAGTGTACCATGCTTCAGTGACCTATGATTGTTGGGGACCAAAAGACTATGGCTAGTAAATACGTTTCTGGAAGGGACAATAAAAAGGATAGTTTTATTAAAGTTTTTGCCCATAATTCAGGAAGTCAGATGTGAAACTAGTAGTAGAAAAATGACCCAGAGGGACCGGTAGGCTCGGACCTTTCCTTCCACGACCGAGGTCTCCGCCGGAGCTCTTTCTCTGTTGCCCCTTCCGGCACGGAACGGGCAGAACTTCCGTTCCGCTTCCGCGGTAAGCTGGTAAAGCGCAAGAAGGTGAGGACGGCCTCCTGGCCTCTTATTTCTCCTCTGCTTTTGTTTGTGTGTGCGGTGTGCGTGTGCGTGTGCGGCCTCCCTCTTCTTGGTTTGGAATTGCGGAGTGCCCTGAACTAAGCCCTGGGACGGCAGCATATGGTTCTGGGGTCTGGTAGTGGAACACCGGTGTGTCTGGAGCCTTTTCTCTCTGAGGGAGAAAAAATTCACCAGACATTGCCACCAGCGCTTCGCGGGGCACACGGAGTAGTATGCGCTTCCTCTCTCCCTCCCAAAATTGTAGAGCGCGGGCCCTTACTCTCTGAGGGACTTGTCTTATCCCAAGCCTTTGTTTCTCATCTACAAAATGCATATTATATTTTTATTAACTGTTTACTAAGCGTCTGATACGTGCTTGGAGTACAGAAGTACTCCAATTTCTTGATGACAAATTTCAATCAAACATGCAAAATTGTAACCGTGTAAATTAAAGTGGGAACGTAACAGGTACACACTCTGAGTGTATCACGCTTGGGTTTAAGGAAGTTTTATTGGGAAGGTGAATATTGAGGTGAGATCCAGAAAAATGATTTAACAGATTGTGGTGGGAAGAGTTCTCTCCAATTTGAGGGCCTAAGAGAAGAGCTTGCGGGTGGGGAAGCATCCTAAGAAACAAGCCTGAAGGACTGGAGATCGAATTCACGGCCTTGCGCTTGCCAGACAGGCATTTTGTCACAGATCTGTGTCCCTACCTGAGACCAGCACTTCCTGTGTGATGGATGATAGCAGTTTGGGTATGGAGGTGGAGGATAGTGTGATTAAGAAGTGACCTTCTGCATTCCAGGACTGTGAGAAATTCACAGATCCGTAGGTGAGGCAGATTGGTACTGGGCAGAGTCTTATATACATTTAGTAAACCTTTTTCCAGCCTTTTCTAGTGCCAGGCTGTGTACTAACTACTGATTATATAATGAAAAGAAGGGTGGTAGAGTTAGAATTAATTATCGAAGAGCAGCACACAGATGCCACCGGGAAGACAGCTAATTGATGAGCAGTTATTCTATATGGAACTTTTGTTCAGTTAGCAAATATTTACTAAGTACTGTTTGAGTTCCAGGTTATGTATAGGAAGAAAATACAAGTATTTAATTAATTTTTTATTAGTACACCTTTGTCATACATATTGATCACATTCACTGTAGGAAATTTGCATGTATCCATAAAATATCTTAATCCCTTTTTCCCCCCATACCCCTCCCCTTCAGGTGTTCTTCCCCACTGCATTTACACAAGCTGTGTTTACATTTTTTCCTTCCATTCTCTTTTTCCCCTTTTCCCTTTGTTCCTTCCCTCCTCCCTTGTTCTCTTTCCTATTTGAACATGTTCTTCCTACCTCCCAATAGAAAATACAGATTAGTGTCTTTCAAATTTTTTTAACGATTATCTGTGGTAACATGCATTTTATATTATGACTAGATGTGCATACAAACACACAGAGTTTCAGAAAATTATGTTTTTCCCTGAGATGGTACTGTAGCCCAGGGGTAGAGCACTTACTTAGCATGTATAAGGTCCTGGTTCAAATCTTAGTGCCACAAAAACAAAAACAACAACAGAAATCCTTATTATTTGCAATGCATTCTGATATTTTTAAATTACATTATTTTTGTGTAAAAAGTCCTGGCAGAACCTTCTAAATTGATTCCTTAATCCATAAATAAGTTATAATTTGAGTTTAATTTAGGGAATCACTTGTGATTAATAGCTAAAAATGATAAAATATTCTCCTAACATTTTTGAAAAAGTATGTCTTTCCACAGTTTAGTTTTTTAAGAAGAGTAAACAGAATTAAACAGTTGGCTATTCGGTTTGTAAAATTTATATAGCTAGGTTGAAAGTGTCTGGAGGACAGTAACTGTCTCACTCTGTAGATTTTTCTTTTCTTTCTTTCTTTCTTTCTTTCTTTTTTTTTTTTTTTTGTCTTTTTGATAGAATTTTGCAATGTAGTTCAGTAATCCTGCCTCAGCCTCCTGAGATGTGTGCCACCATTCCTGGCTGGATATTTCTTTTGAGAACCAGCAAAGATTGTGGCAGACTCAATATTTGTGGAATTGAATAAACAGGTGATTAAGAACAAGGTGAGGACATTGATTGGTTTAAATGAGCGCGTGTTATAACCATTCTTACAAATACCACTGAGGCAGTGTCTGCTTGCAGAGGTTATCAGGGTTTCTTCCTTAATTGAGAGGCAATAGCTGTTCTAAGGTCTTTCTCCTTTAAATACTGATCCTAGGTCAGCCCTGGCAGGAGTTCATTCCAGAGCTGGTCGGTCCACACCTGCCAGTGACTGTGGCTATTTGGGAAGCTGTTTCATGTCTGGAGGCTGTTTTTTGTAGGTGAAGGGAGAATTGTGGTTGAAAAGCTTTCCATTCCTCAAACTTTGTGTAAATTTTAGAAGCTGATGGAAAATTGGATATATATTTGAGTTAATCATCCTTCCCAAAATTTCCAGGACTCTCCAGTGATAGGTTTTGGGCAGAATTGTAGCTTTAGATGATTTTGGCATAGTTATCATTTAGAATGAACCATGCAGACTTTTTCTGTCCTTGTCCTCTTGTGAGAAACATCTGGGAGTGAAACCTAAGAACGAACAATGGAAGGAACACACATGCAGGAACGGGAACACAGACTGAATTTGGGTCTTGTGTGACTATGTGCTTATCACTTTTGTTTAACTGGTATGTTTCTAGCTGTTAAGTGAGTGTTCTTGTTCCTTAAATCAAAACACAAAACTCCTCTTTTCTCTAACTCTCATTTATAAAACAGATGCAAGATTGTCATGAGGATTAAGGGGGATAATAAAGGTCAGGGAGCCTGATTCAATATCTGACACATAGAGAGTGCTCAGGAAATGCAGCAGCCTTCCACAAGTTCTGATTTTATTTTATTTTTTTTATTTATTCATTTATTTATTGAGCCCAGGATGAGCATGTTTGTTTGTTTGCTTTTGTTTGGTTTCTTTGCTTTTTTGTGTGTGATTTTGGTGTTTTGTTTTGTTTTTTGAGACAGGGTCTCACTATGCAGTTCAGGCTGGCCTAGAACTGACTTTGTAGCCCAAGCTGACCTCAAACTCACAGCAGTCCTCCCACCCACCTCAACCTTCCGAGTGGTGGGATTACCAATGTGTCCCCCACACCCAGCCTGTTTTGTTTTTTTGAGACAAGGTGTCTTGAGTCACCAGGCTGGGCTAGAATTGAATTTTTCCTGCTGAGCCTCTTAAAGTGTTAGAATTACAAGTATGTACCACCATGCTCAGCTTCTGATTAACTCATTTCTTTCTTTTTCAATTTTGTCAGAAAACAAGAAGGGTTCTTGTGGCCCCATGGCTGCGATGCACATGGATCCTGACCTAGCCAAGCAACTCTTCTTTGAAGGGGCCACTGTGGTCATCCTGAATATGCCCAAGGGAACCGAGTTTGGCATTGACTATAACTCCTGGGAGGTAGGACCCAAGTTCCGGGGTGTGAAGATGATCCCACCAGGCGTTCACTTTCTTCACTATAGTTCCGTGGACAAAGCCAATCCCAGAGATGTGGGTCCTCGTATGGGCTTCTTCCTTAGCTTGCAGCAGCGGGGGCTGACAGTCTTGCGCTGGAATGCTCTTCAGGAAGAGGTAGACTTGTCCCCAGCCCCAAAGGCTGAAGTGGAAGCCATGAGGGCCAATCTCCAGGAGCTGGACCAGTTTCTGGGACCTTACCCATATGCCACGCTCAAGAAATGGATCTCACTCACCAGCTTTGTCAGTGAGGCCACAATGGAGAGACTGCAGCCTGAAAGCCGGCAGATCTGTGCTTTCTCAGATGTGCTGCCTGTACTCTCCATGAAGCACACCAAGGACCGGGTAGGGCAGAATCTACCCCGATGTGGCACCGAGTGCAAAAGTTATCAAGAGGGTCTAGCCCGGCTGCCTGAGATGAAGCCAAGAGCTGGCACAGAGATCCGCTTCTCAGAGCTACCCACACAGATGTTCCCAGTAGGTGCCACACCAGCAGAGATAACAAGGCACAGCATGGACTTGAGCTATGCACTGGAGACTATGCTCAGCAAGCAGTTCCCCACCAACCCCCAGGATGTGCTTGGTGAGAAGAAATGGGGCTCTTTGGGAGTGGGCCAGAGGGATGATTTGAGTAGTGTTTTCTTTTGTTGTTGTTATTGTTGTTGGGGTTCTCCTCCTCCTCCTCCTCCTCTTTTTCTAGTAGGGTATTATAGAATAAGGGATACATCTTGGGTACATACATCTCACGATGCAGTTCAAGGTGGCTTCAGACTCACAGGGATCCTTCTGCCTCAGCTTCCCAAGTATTGAGATTATAGGCCTGTGCTACCTCACCTGGCCATTTTGGTGTATTTACTTTCCTTTTTACTCTATATATTTTCTGTATCTCATTTTATTCTTTTCTCTTGTATATATTTTAGTATTTTAAAAATTCATTTATATGTTTAGGTATACTGTATATATGACTTCTTTTTGAGACAGAGTCTATATAGTTAAGGCCGGTCTTGAACTCACTCTGTAGCTTACGCAACCTTGAACTCACAATAATCCTCCTGCATCAGCTTCCCAAGTGCTGGGATTACAGGCATGCACCACCACATCCAGCTATGTATGACTTTTATACAGTATTAAAATGCATTACTTTCAATCTGATCAAATATAAAAGTTTTCTCAGTCATCCCTTTTTGGTGACCATTTGGTGCCCCATAGTTACTGTACCAGTTCTCTGTTGATGAACATACAAGGTGTCTCTTTTTTTCCTTCTTTTATAAATATGGTCTCCTGAACATCCTGTGTGCACTATACTCACATGTACATTTAGAGTTACAATTGTTGCATCAGTGTATATTGTTGGGAGACAGTTTTATATCCTTGTTGCTATTAGGAGGCTGTTGCCTATCACTTTGATAGCACTAAGCATTGTGTTTTAGTAAAGGTCTTTTCCAATTGAATGCTGAAAATTGGCATCTCATTTCTGTTTCTTCAGTACTAGTAACCACAAACATTTGTCATGTCTTTAATAGCTGTTTATACACATTCTTTTACAAACTATACAGGTAATTTGCATATTTTCATATTGGAAGATTGTGGGAATATTTGAATATAGGGCTTTTATATGATTAACTCAGCTGATATAAGGGACATTTTAATGGGTGTCACAGTGCATTAATAATACATATTTTGATATAAGTGACACTTGAAATTATGACAGGAATGAATAAAATCCTTTTTTCTAACTCTTAAATATTTCAGTTATTCAAAATATATCTTGTGATTTCAATTTTAGAAAAAGTTGATGTGTTCTCAGCTTTCCATTACTATGGCAAAATACCAGAGAAGATCAGTTTAAAGAAATAGTTTTTTCATTTGTTTTTTGGCTCATGTTTTCAGAGATTTCAGTTCATGATCACTTGGCTTCATTTTTTTCTAAGCCTATGATAGGCAGAATACTGTGGCAGGCAGCATGTCATGGAGTGAAGCTATTTCCCTCATGGCAGTCAGGAAGCAAAGAGAGGGGAGGAAGTCCCAATAGACCCTTCAGGTGTACACCCTCAGTAACAGTAACTTCCCCAACTGGCTCCCACCTTATACAGTTTCATCACCTCCCAGTAGTCCCCTTAACTAGGATCATACCTTCAGTACCCGAGCTTTGGGGGCATTCAGAGTCCAAACCATAACAGAAACAAAAGTGTAGGTAGCCCAAATGCAAAAAACAGAATAATATTTAGTTTTGCAAACTAACCAGGTAACTGCCAACTGGAGAAGTGAATTATTATACAAAGAACATTTGACTGTACTTTGAAATTTTGGTCAATCATCCAAAATATCTAGACTAGGCAACTATTCACACAAATCAGTCTTGGTTCCACAAGCTTGGAACAGGCTAGTTTTTCTGTGTATCTGGAGGTCTCATCAACTGCCATGCAGGTATTTGGAGGTATTTGGTGGTGTGCTAATTTGTTCTTTTAAGGCTCACTTGTATGTATACTTTGTTATGTTTATGGCCACCTTTGAAGCCAGGGAGGATGTCCGTGGCACACAGTTGATGCCCGTAGGTGGTGGCTTGTGGATCATCAGTCTTTATTTGAGACAAGCATCCAGTGGAAATTGGGAATAGTTAGTAATATTTTGAGTGCTGCTTTGTGCTGAGTGTTCTAAATGTTTTGCATGTATCATATCAATTCATTTAATCTTTACTATAACTCATATAAGGAAATTGAGATATAAATAAAGTAACTTGCCTAAGGTCACACAGTTGCTAAATCGTAGAGCTAAGATTTGAATCCAGGCAGTTTGGCTCCAGACCCATGCTGTTAACTGTCAAGCTGCTTATAGAGATTAAATCACAGAACTCTGATTAAATAAACTAAAATAAGCTGGGTGGCAGGATAGCCCTAAAGTAATTACTCATGAGTTTTCCTGTTTGGAGAAGCTGTAGAAGTGTTCCTACCCAGTAAGGAATCTATTTTATTTTTCTGTTGTTCACATTGTGAAAGACTTAGATATACCATCTTGAGTAAGCCCACGACCTCATCTGTGAAATTGGGAAATACTCCCATCCTTGATGACTTTGCAAATTTGAACAGAGAACAATGTGTAATGCAATATTTCCCTGACTTTAGAGCAGTCTTTTGCATGAGAATCACCTGAGAAGCTGTTAAAGAAACCTATAACTATTAGTGCTCCTCATCTAAAATCCCTGACTGTGAGGCTTAGACAGCTTTGCTTTTAACAAGCACTTCTAGTAATTCTGGTGGGCAGCCAGTGTTGGGGTCCACTGGGCTTATCAATAAACACATTCTGTAAACTTTTAAAATGAACACTAGACCTAGATATATCTGTTTTCTTGATGCCTTCCTTTTGCAGAATTCAAAGCCATTGTTTGGTCTCTCTGGCTTGAATTTACAGCCCTTAAGCAAACACTTGTTGAACACCTGCTAGATGCAAAATCCCATTTTAGGGTCTCCTGGAAAAACAGATAAAAGGCCCCTGTTTCTGAGGTCAGTGAAACTGATGACTGGGAAAAATGTCAGGTAAAGTCCACTGGTATTGTCTTCTCACCCTTATGATCACTTCTCCTCCCTGCATTTTCAGGTGAACTCCAATTTGCCTTTGTGTGTTTCTTACTGGGCAATGTATATGAGGCATTTGAGCACTGGAAGCAGCTCCTGAATCTTCTATGCCGGTCAGAAGCAGCCATGGTGAAGCACCACACCCTTTACATCAACCTCATCTCCATCCTGTACCACCAGCTTGGTGAGATCCCAGCTGACTTCTTTGTGGACATAGTCTCCCAAGACAACTTCCTCACCAGCACCTTACAGGTGAGAACAGTTTCCTGACTGTGGGTGGGTCCAAATGAAGCAAGGGTATGAAAGCCTTTCAGAAGGGTTACCTTTTTGCTTGTGCTATTCTAACATAACCCTAAAGGTTTCTTCATTTCAGTTACTAACCTTAAGATGTTTCCTAATTTTCTGTCTCCTACTCTATTGTAAGTTCCTCTATAACAGAGATCCTCTCGGGGGCTGGGGATTTAGCTCAGCGGCATAAGCACCTTCCTTGCAAGCAGGCAGTCATGAGTTCGATCCCTGGTACCAGTAAAAATGAAAAAGACAAAAAAAAAAAAAAAACAGAGATCCTCTTTCTGTGACACTTTCTCCACCTCACCCTCAGAGGGTCTAGCAGTGGAGTGTTTGAAATTTGAATCCCCTTCACGTCTTTAGGTTATTCAGTTGTATTGGTCAGTTTTTCATTACTATAATGAAACACCTGAAGCAGGCTATTTATGAAAAAAAAAAAGAGGTTTATTTAGCTCACAGTTTTGGAAGCTAAAAGTCCTCAATCAGATAGCTCATTGGTTTGGCTTTTGATGAGGGCCTAACCGCAGATCACGTGGTGAGAACACTTAATGGGGGAAGAGATTCCACCTAGACAGAAAACCAGGGAGTGCAGGTCATGGCTACCTTGTTCATTTATAAAAATCCTCTCCTGAGAACTAACCCAAAACTCTCACAAAAACTACATTAATGCATTCACAATAAGGCCATAATTCATATATCTCACTGCTGGAAAGCTTGAACCACCAGTGGCACATGTGTGATTGTCCCATTGGACAGCTTTTGATTAATTTTATTAGGTTTTGTTTTTTTTTTTGTACTAAGAATCAAACTCACAACCTCACACTTGCCAACTTCTGCCACTGAGCTAAGTCCCTAGGCCAATCTTACTAGTTTTGTTTTGTTTTGGTACCAGGGATCGAACTCACAACCTTGTGCTTGCCAGGCAGGTGCTTATGCCGCTGAGCTAAATCCCCTGCCCTGATTAATCTTATTAGTAAAAAGACATTAAAGCAGTTAGGTCTGTTTGTTCCAGCAGTGGTACAAGCTGCTTAATGGAACAGTCATGCATGTAGCACTGGTAGTTAAGCTGGCAGCAATATATTAATGCCTTTCCCAAGGCACTGCGCCAGTAACCGAAGAACCTCCTACTGGTCAACCTCTCAATATCGCTGCGCTGGGGACCAAGCTTCTAACACATGAACCCTTCATGGAGAAACTATCCAAACTACAGCATCAACTCAAAACAGTTTTTCTTTCTCACTGTCGCCATGAGTTGCTGCAACCCAATAGGGCAGAGTTTTGAAACTTGTTATTCCCAGTGAAACATCTGCAGCTTCTTAGATCTCATTTAAGCATTAAAATAACTTCGATTTCCTGTCCAAAAAAAATGTGCCAGTTTCTGCAGAGATTCTCTGACAGAAAAAGTGAAATTTGCTTTTAACTTGGAATTAAATTTTCATTAAGAATGGTAATTAGTGAAGAATCTTCAAACAATTTATAATCTTCATCCTGTTCTTCTTCCCTTTGCAAACAGATTAGTTTCCCCTTTTTGTACTTGAGACAGCTTCTTGTCACTCACATTTTGTAACTTTCTCAAGTACAGAAGAGGCAGAAGCAATTAGCTATTTCTTTCTGTATCTTTTCTCCTATAAACTGCTTTATTCTCCCTGTACATGAGACCCCCTTGAGGCCTGCTTCATGCAATCTGGCTCCTCACTTACTTCCCTCTCTCGTTTGGGGTAAAGGAAGAAACTAACATTCATTAAATACCTTTGGGTACTAGACACCATGTTTATCACGTTATGTGTTCCCTCATTTAGTCTCTTTGGAACTCTGTAAGGCAGAGAAGATTATGAGAAGACTGAGAAAGGTTAAATCATTAAAGACCACACAGCAAAAAAGAAAAGACCACACAGCAGAAGTCAGGATTTGTGCTTGTGCTTATGCTCCAGTGTGCCAGATATAGTGGATGTTCCAGAAAGAACTCCTGATTGACATTGGTGGAGACACTATCCGGGCCCAGTTTCTTAGAAGTACAGAATGGTCTTCTGAAACCATTCTAATGTGTTGTTTGAAAAGTCCTATGAGTTGGCAGCTGACTAGAAACTAGCAGTTGAAGGACTTGTGGGAGACCATAGGAATGAATCAGCTGATGCCTACACTTTGTGTAATCTACTTCAGAGGAATATTAAACTGTCCTTTTACTGGTTCTTCATATAAAGAGAAATTAAATTCTCTATTCTTCCTCTACCAGAGTTACTGGTTGTAGGTTAGTATGAAGAAGCATCAGACTGCTGACTTACTTCCAAAAGTGACCTCAGCAGCTAGGAAAGGAGTGATGTGTTACCATATGAATGGATACTGTTACAGCAACATAGGAGGACCATAATGTTGCTGGCTTTCCCGACCATTGTCAGCAAACCAGCAGCTTGGCTCTGATTGTCAGGGCTTTATTCCCAGCAGTGACTTACAAAGCAGAAAAGGACCCAGCTGGATTGCTAGATATCTAGATGGGTTGTACAAGGGAAAATTCTCTTTTCAGACTTTACATCAAGAAAATTTATTATTATTTCAAAAATGTCAGGACATCGGCCTTTTCTGAGAGAGAGTGTCTCACTGTGCCAATCAGGTTGCCCTTGAATTCACTATGTAGTCCATCAAGCTGACCTTGAACTCACAGCAGTACTCTTGCCTCACTCTCCTGAGTGCTAGGATTACAAGTGTATGCCACCGTGCCTGGCAGGACATAGGCTTTTTAAAAATACATCAACAAATATTTTTGGGCCTCTTTTATGTTTAACATCCTATGAAAGTATTGAGGAATACACATAAGAGTTAGCCAGGGTTCTTGCCCTTCAGGGATTTGTTCAGTGAATTAGCAGGTATCGACTGAGCCTCTACTATATACAAGGCTGTATTCTAGAAGTGAGAATAAAATTGTGAACAAGACACAGTCCCTGAGGTAAAAGTTACATTTTGGTGGGGAAATAAACAGATGAATTAACCGAATAACTCCATATAGTGTTAAGTGTTTCAGGAGGCAGTCCTGCCCTTGCACCATTGCTTTAGGCAGGTCTTTTGGTCTCGGCTAGACTGCATCAGTTTATCAGTCCTCATGCTTACCTGAGCCCATTTGTGTTCTATGCTGCTACCTGATCTTATTCCAAAATGCAGCATGATGATCTTATTTCTCTATGGCTTCTCACTGCCTAAGAAATTAAAAACTTAAACCTAGTGTCCAAGGCATATTCTGATCTCACCCTTTACCCATTCTCCAGCCTCTCTTTCCTCTCTGTTTTACCCATCAACCCAATGTCAATATGTGCCTGCCTCCTTAGGCAGGTTCCCTTGCACAAAGGCCATCCTGTTTCATGCCTTTTTTTTTTTTTTTTTTTAAGAGATGGAGTCTTACTCTGTTTCCCAGGCTGGTCTTGAACTTCTGGGCTCAATTAATTTTCCTGCCTCAGACACCTGAGTAGCTGGGACTCAAGCATGTGCCACAATGCCTGGGAATCTTCTTTTTTAATTGTAAAAAAAAAAGACATGAGATTTTTTACCTTTGTATTAACAGATTTTTAAATATTCAAAATTGTAGCAATGTACAACTACTTGTACAGCTCTAACCATAATATTAACCAGAAGATCTCTAAAACCTTTACATCTTGCATAACCAAAACTTTACACCGAGATTTATGCCTTCTGGAAGGAGCCTAACTTTCTCTATCTGACATGTATGTGCTCATCCTACAACACGCCCTGCAGGTATCCCTCCCTGAGGCTATGTCTCATCACTCTCCCTCCTTTTCATACTTTTAACCTGCATTGTACACATCAGTAGTATATTGCATGAATTGCGCTTCCTGAAAGTAATACATTGTCTGCCTGATTCCCTCACCAAGCATAAGCTCCTTTTAATACAAAGCCAGTTTTTTGTTCACCTGGTTATTTTCAACACCTAGCCAAGTCTAACTCTTCTCTCACTTTGTGTTATCGCTTGTTTTTAGATGGAAAGGGTAGTAATTCCTGTGGCGGTATAAATAGGGAAATCTAATTGAAGAGTATTGAGAGCATTAAAGAGAGAGTGGTTAATTCTGACTGGAGTTGAGATTTGAAGGACAGAGGGTCAGAAATGGCTTCACATGAAGGAGGCATTTGACCATGAGCTTGAGGGGTTATTGATGTTTTAAAAGGCACAGTGTAGATAAGGATATTACAAAAACTTTTTTTTTTTCGGTAGAGAATCATATTGATGCCATGTTGGCAGTGAGAATCCAGTCTCCTGCACAGAGATACTCAAGATGTTTGTGACTGAATGAATCAGTCCATAAGAGCCGCCTTCAGCTAGCTCCCTGCTCACAGGTAGTCAACTAAGTGGAACTGGCTCCCTTACTTAGGAACTTAAGTGGCTACTGCACATGGAGAGAAACTGGTGTTTGTATGTGTAACCACTTAAAGACATTAAAAACAGCCACATTAGCATAGGTAAAATGAACTAGATAATAGTCTGAGCCATTATTTTTCAACTGTTGTATATTAGGCACTTTTGAGTAGATGCTACTGACTTGGGTTTAGCTTGAATAAAAATTATTTGTTTCACAAAAATAGTTTTTCCTTTATTTAAAGTAAATTAGGTCACCGTGATTTATTTAAAACCAATGAAAGAATAATTTGAATAGTAGTACATTCAAAAGAGTCACATACAAAATAAGGATACTTACTGCTGATTGCACAGCACTTACGCATGTAGTCACATAACTTGGTTTGGTAGGGTTCTTTTTTTACTTACAGATGCTTTTCCAGTTTTGTACCTTGCCAATATTCTGGATGCCAGTGTCCATCTTTAACTCTTAAAGAAAACATGATTTCTGTAGCAGTTTTATGATACCAACTGTGATAAATTTACCCAGCACTTGTATACCTCCTGCTGTCACCTGTTAGTTGCATGCTGAGTGTCCATTATCTCACTTAGCCTTCACAACAGTGCTAGAAGCTGGGTTATAATCCCATTGTATAGATGAGGAGTGAGGTCATGTAATTCTGCCCATGATCACAGAGCACTTAGTGGATGGAGGGTTGGGCTTTGGATTCTAAAGCCTGTGGTGAGTTCCCATGTATGATTATAGCCCCAGGTAGAATACTACAGAATCTTTAAACTGACCTTAGATGATAGGATTCCTGCCGTTTTTCACCTTCCTTGCCATTATTGGGAAGTCATAGTCTTGCTTTTAGCACCATTTTTTCTGAAAGTGGTAATGAGACATTCTGCTTCTGCTCAGTTTTATTCTAAGCCAAATTGAGTACTGAAAATTTGAAATAAAGTACTTGAAATTTCTTCTTTTTTATCTAACCAAAAAATAGGAAATGATAATGACAAAGCTACCTGTCTTATTACTTTGAATTTCTCAGACTCAATTTATTTGAGTTTTTCTTAAAAAAAAATTTCACATTAATGACTAGAGTAGTTTAAAATTATTTATAAGAGATTTCATGATTAAAATGTTGATTTTTTTTTGTTTGTTTTTTGATAAATGTAGTTTTAAAATGTTCCAAAAAGGGGAGTGAGTAGGGATATACCTCAGTGGCCCAAGTGTTTGCCTGGCAAGTGTGAGGTTTTGAGTTTGATCCTCTGTACCCTAAAAAAGTGATTTTTTTTTTTAATACTAAGAATTGAACTCAGAACCTTGTGCTTTTCAGGCCAGCACTTGTGCCACTGAGCTATATCCCTAGCCTCTAGAGGCATTTTAAAACTATCTAGGATTAACATGCCAAAATTAAGGTGGTTCATTTTTCAGTGATATTGGAAAATGTTTACTTGATATCACCTTTGTGAATAAAAAAAAATGAGATTATTGCTAAGTTTTCCAAAAGAAGGCATAAAATTAACCTGCAAATAACAGAATCAGAGTAAATTATTGTTTGCAAAACTATGTTTAAAGTATCTTTTCTGAATTTTTTTTTTAAAATACTCAATTCATGCAACTGTAGGGTTAAGAATAAATCAGAGCCAGACGTGGTGGTGCATGCTAGGTGATTCCAGCAGTTGGAAGACTGAGGCAGGAGGATCACCATGAGTTTGAGGCCAGCCTGGACACCATAGTGAATTCAAGAACTGCCTGAACTACATAGTAACACCCTTCCTCAAAAAACAAACAAACAAATAAGAGATGCTAAGGAATATAGTGTAAGGGAGAGGGTTTGGCTGCCAAGGGCCAGCACCAACACATTTTTCTGGAATAACCAAACTCTTCTAAATTCTGATCTGTGGTGTTGACTGCACAAATCCATATGGGCCTTGAGACTCAGAACCAGATTCCAAGAGAACTCTCTATGTATGTCATATGATGATTGTGTGGCCGTATACATTTGTTCAAATGAATTGAACACTTAACAATGGGTGAATTGTATGCAAATTATACTTCAGAGTTCTGTTTTTATCTCTTTGAGACAGGGTTTTGTTATGCAGTTCAGTCACTATAAACTCAGTTTGTAGCCCAGGCTGGCCTCTAACTCAAAGATCCTCCTGCCTCAGCCTCCTAAGTGCTGGGATTACAAGTGTGCACCACCACACCCAGCCCTCAAAGCTTGTGCTTCCTCTTTCTGTCTACTCATATTTTTGTTTTAAAATTAAGATAGGGTCTTGCTATGCAGTTCAGGGGCTGGGCTTGAACTCACTATATAGCCCAGATTGATGTCAAACTCACAAGTATCCTACTGCCTCAACCTCTTGAGTGCTGGGAATATAAGCATATGCCACCATGCCCAACCAAAAGCCTTTTTTAAAAATCAAACTTGGCTGTGCCCTGGGTTCTAGAGGCCTGGAGGAGGACACATGTGTCTTGTAGGTCCCCTCTACACACACACACACACACACACACACACACACACACACAGCAGTACTGAAAATTAAAAATCAAGGATATAGTAGTAATTTCCTGTCTTTCTGCCTACCAGGTTTGTAGAAAGATTTAAGTGGACAAGGTCTTTAAAAAGGACAAACCAGTTTTCAAATTAGAAGCAATAGTTTTAAAACTAAAGCCTTCTGTTGTGTACCCACTTCTAATTGATTCTGCTCTTAGGCATATCTGAGAGGTGGGTGGGAAGGGTGGATGGTGTATGAGACCAGCTTGTTCCAGCCTCTCACTTCTGGCCATTGCTAAATGCAAGACAATCCTGTGTCTTGTTCTGACTACTCAGTGAGCATCCTAGGGGCTGTAACTCTGCACCAGGTCCTGAGTGATTCATTGTGTGGGACACACTGATAATTAAGACGTTTCCTACTCCTGCAGGCATATACCACTGTGATGCAAGCACAGTGTGAGAGCCTTGGGGACAGTGCTAGGGGAACAGAGATCCGAACAGTTCATTTCAGCTTGGGCCTTTACACAAGCCACTTCCACAGGATGAGCCTTTTGTTACTAGTACCATCACATATTTATTGGTCAGTTATTTGGTGCCTCTAACATAAAGACTGTAGAGAAGTGGAAGGAGGGGCACATCGTGCTTCAAAGCAGCTGTAGAGGATACCTGTTACTTTTATCAAATTAGATCTGGAACCCAGAGTTCTTCCATGGTGATCTGCAGGTCAGCAGTGGCATAAGGGTAATGTAGGTCAAAGAGCTGCTGCTTCCGTCCTCATGTCTGTGCCTGTGGGGTCCTGTGGGGCAGCAGGCAGCAGTATGGGAAAGATCATTTTTTTTCCTTTGGGTTGCTTTTGATCCAACCATTTCATACTTCTCAGCCTCCTTGTCCTTAAAATACACATTCTAATATATCTTGCCAGGATAAGGTAAGGATTCAGTTGGATATACTGAAGCTTCTTTGAGACCAGTAAGATAGTGTAAGAAGTAATGGGTTTGCTGTTGTTTTTAGAAAGAACTGAGGTTCAGAACAATTTGGAATGAGCTATGTGGAGAAAATTGTTGCCCCCCTGCCTATGTTTGTGTTATATAAAATAATTCATGAGAACATCAAAATAAGAGATGAATGTTTAGAATCTGTAAATGCAACTCAACAATAGAACAACCTAATTTTTTAAATAGTCAAAGGAAACTGTATTTTAGCAAAGAAATTTATAGTTTACAAATGATCAATATGCAAAAAAGATCCTCACTGATCATTAAAGAAATGCAAATCAAAACTACATTGAGCTATCACCTCATATCCACTAGAGCAGGTGGCTATTAAAAAAAAAAGCAGAAAATAAACAGTGTCAGCCAAGAAATTCTGGGGCCCTGCTGGTGGGAATGTGAAATAGAACAGTTGCTGTGGAAAAGTATGGCAGTTCTTCAAAAAACTATATGGACTTACCAGTAGTTCTATCCTAGGTCTATACAAAAAGAAATGAAAATAGGGACTCAAACAAACTGTCTTTGTACAGCCATATCCAAGGCAACTTTATTCACTATACCTGAAATGTAGAAACAATCTAAGTGACCACTATGGGATGAAAAGACAAATAAAATGTGATACATTCATACAGTGGAGTATTACTCAGTTTCGAAAAGAATGAAATTCTGATACATGCTGCAATATAGGTGAACCTTGAAGACTGTATGCTAAGTAAAATAAGCCAGGCACCAAAGAATAAATGTTATATGAGATCTCTAGTGTAGTCAGGTTCATAGGTACTGAAAATCAGAAAGTGGTTACCAGGGGCTGGAGAAGAAGTAGTGGGGAATTAGTGTTTACAGAGTTCCCAATCAGTTGGGAAAGATGAAAAAGTTCTGTGGATGGATGGATGGTGGCAGTGCAGAATAGTGTGTATATATTTAAAAAGAAATTTAGAGGGCCAGGGATTTAGCTCAGCGACATAAGCACTTGCCTAGAAAGCATGAGGTCATGAGTTCAATCCCCGGTACCGCAAAAACAAAAAAATAAGAAATTTAGAAAAACATAGTTTGAATAGTAAGTATATGTGTCTTACCACAATTTATACAATAATAATATTTTTTTAAATGAACATCAAAGACAGCTTTTAAGGCAGATAGAAGCCTCAAATTGATGGTCCCTAACCAATTTAGATTAGAACAGCAGTTCAACCTTATTAACCAAGGGCCTAGAATTTATGAGATCAGAGGATGAATATGTTTCCAAGCCTTCCTTAATAACAACTAGTATAATTGCTAGTTGTTGTCCAGGTGCTTCATAGAACCTCCCCTACCCCCAAGGAGTTAAGACAGTGGTGGTGGCCCTACTGGCCATAGTCTCCATGGGCTATCTCTGTCAACCATAATAGTTTTCCATTCTATTCTAGTTCCAGTATCACAGCTAGGTTTGGACCTTCTTTCCTGAGGTGGTGCGGGGCATGGTAGGTGTCCTGGGCCTGTGCCAACAGTAGCTAATGGACTGCCCCAGAGAGCTGAACAGCAGGAGGAAATTTCCACCACTTTCTTGGTCCATGTGTTTTCAGGAGTGACTTACCCTTTGTTTTCTGTAGGTTTTCTTTTCTTCAGCCTGCAGCATTGCTGTGGATCCCACCCTGAGGAAGAAAGCTGAAAAGTTCCAAGCTCATCTGACCAAGAAGTTTCGGTGGGACTTTGCCTCAGAGCCTGAGGACTGTGCCCCAGTGGTGGTGGAGCTCCCCGAGGGCATCGAGATTGGCTAACTCTGCAAACACAGGATCTGTGAGAGGGCCCTTGCCACACAAAAGCAGTCATGACCTTTCCATTCACGTTACCTATCTTGGGACCCTCCAAGGCAGCAATCCTGCCAGGTTCTTTAAAGATAGAGCTAGAATTCACCAGTAAATAAATTCCTTTCACCTCCTTCACCAGTAAATAAATTTCTTTATTGTAAAAGAGGCTGTAGCCATCCTAAAAGCACATTTGTGGGTTCTATGTCAAACTCTTACAGAAGCTCCTGGGAGAGACCTGCCTCAGTAGTAGCATCATCATTCCTGATGAGAAGAACTTAAAAGTTCACGAGAAATGATTTCTTGTTCTATAGGATGATTAGAAAACAAGAAACTCTGGATTGCCTTGGGAGTCTGAGATACCAGTGGATGATTTTTTGAAGTTAAATATACGTTCATAGGAGAAATTAGCTGCAATTTGTACCTGTCCCTGGTTAAATGGGAGTATGTAACAAAAAACTTGGTAATAATTCGGGACTGGAAAGTGGGCTCAGATAGTTGGATTGGGTCAGCTTTGGCTTTCTCTACCTAAATTTCGTTCTGTCCAGAGGCTTAATTTCCCAAAACTGGAGTGGCCCTTGGCCTCGGGGATCCTGGTGCTTTCACTTACCATCTGTTGCATTCCAAAGCCTTAGGCACAAAGGGACTTGACACCCCGCTACATACCCGGATTCCTAACAAGCTACCATGACTGTTTCTGGTGACCTGGAGATACAACAATGAAAAGAAGAGTTCTTGTCCCACACAGGCTTTTTAGACCCTATTGAAGTTTGTGCCTTCTGAGCCCTGGAAATGACCTGGTCAACCTGGATCTTCCCAGCCCTCCTGTGGAACTGTCTGTCATCACAATGATGATGCTTCCGCTTTCCTGGGAGTCTTGAGGGTATGCCTGTTGTGCTGTATGGGCAGAGTTCCATCTCTAGATGGACACACATGCCCTCCATGCTGACTTCAGATTATCTGTTGTACTCTTTTAAGTCCTGGTGCCATTGTCTCCTAAAGCCGGGGCTCACAGCAGGTTTCTGAGTAAGAATCCCTGCTGGTTAAGACTTTGGTTTCTCTTGTTTCCTCGGAGATGTTTTTCCAAGAGCATAATGTACATTAAAGTCTTTGAATTGAGACTCTTGTAGTTACTATCCCCAGTTTTCTGAGCCAGGCCACTTAGTTTTCGAAGCCAGGTCATGCATCGGTGCATGACCTGACCTGCAGAGCACCTAGGAGACCCTGCCTAGCCCTGCAGTCTCTGGAGGAGACAAGCAGCCAGTATTGCCTGTTCCCTGTAGGGATTAGAGACAGGCACACCCTGTAACTTTATAATAAACTTGAAGTTTCACCTTGTATGAATTTACTGTTGTTTTCTTGCCCAAAGCCCACTTGTGAGAGCTACCTGGGGAGCTTGTTAAAAGTGCAGACTCTAAGGAATGAGGTCCCGATACATGTGACCACATGGATGAACGTTGAATGTGGCATGCTAAGTGAGGAGTCTAGACAGAGGCTACCGCCACTCACACGGGACGCCTGAGTGCCCAAGTCCATAGAGATGGAAAGTGGCTTAGTGGTTGTCAGACCATGAGAAAAGGAAATGGGAAGTGACTGCTAATGGATCCTGGGTTTCTTTTGAAAATTTCCTGGAATTAGACAGTAGTGGTTCAAACAACCTTGGGAATATAGGATGTTAACCACAGAAAGTGCATACTTTAAAATGGTGTATAAATGATGTATAAAATGATGCATCTCAGTTTCTGGAAGCACAGGTTCTCATTGCACCTTTCAGCATTTCAAAGGTAGTAAGTCTGGATGTGGCTTTGGTTCTGAGGCACACTCAGTTCTGAGTGACATTTTTGAGTACTAACAGCATTGTGCTTAGTACCTAGAGCCCTGTTGAAACAGTTTGTCTCCTAACATTGTCAAGATAGCACTTGGAAGTTGGATCATATGACCTTATTCCTCACGCGTGTCAATGTTTCTAGGTTAGCCCAGACACCACCCCCTGACATACACATACACACACATAGTGAAACAGGCTAAATAATAGTGGCCAGGCATATAGCTCAGGAGGCATAAGCATCTGCCTGGCAAGTGCAAGGTCCTGAGTTCAATTTCCAGTTACCCCCTGCCAAAGTGGCTACTATTAACTAAGTGCTCTGTTTTGTTATTTCATCCTTGCAGTGGTATGTGGGTAAATCTAGCTTAAATTATTTTTCCAGGGTGAAACAGCTAGTAAGTATTGAAAATGAGAATCAAGCCCTGTTCCCTGGTGTCGATGGTACACTGTGCCACTGCATTCACAGCTATAGTTTATTCTTGTGCTGTCCTCTCCACCCAGCTTCTCAAGTCTAGCCTGGACTCTACTGACAGCCAGTTGTGTGGCTTGGGCAAGCCGCCTGTGTTCTCCTTATGTAGAAAAAACGGCGTGAATTCAAGTTTTCTGAGATGGGAGTTTTCAAGGTTCGCAGATGTTTAAAACTTGAACCTTAGAGCTGAGCATAGTGGCACATGCCTGTAATCTCAGGACTTGGGAGGCTGAGGCAGGATCACTGCAAGTTCAAGGTCTGCCTGAATTATATAGTGAGATCCTGTCTCAAAAAACCCCCTCCAAAAAAAACTTTGATCCTTGTGTTTAATTCTTCTTAAAGGAAACTATATTTCAGTGGTGGTGAACCTGTGACATGTGCTGCAGCAGGCTGTATTACTGGAAGTTCTAAAGGTTCACCACCACTGCTATATTTATGCAAAATAATATGGGACCAAAGTGGTGTCAACTTTAGGTCTTCTGCATGCCCCACTTGGCAGTCCTCTGTGTGTCTTTGATGAATTAAAAATGTGAAAAAATTAATTATTACTTAATACTTGCAGTATTTTTGGAAGACAGGAGCCTTTGAAACAGAATCATTGGTGTGACTGATCTCTAAGCTCTTCCAGTTTTAATGCCTCTGAAAGTGAAGCTATTGGCAGGACATGGCCTGATTTTAGAATCACGTCAAATGCAGGCCTCCTGGGGTCTGGCTCTTATTTGCAAGGCTGGTTTATCCTATTAACAGAATCAGCAGAAGCAGTGACTTTCTAGCCCCTTCCACTCTACCTTTGACAAACCCTTATTGCTGTGAGCCTAGTTCCATCTAATTTCTCATCACTTGAGCAGTGGAGAAGTTCCCTGCTGCTGATTGCCTCTTACTATCAGTAATTACTTCCCCAACGTCATTCTCTGTAAATATTATTTAATATTCCCGGGGCATCATGACATGCTGGTCTGTCCAGCTAATCAGACTTTGGCTTGACCAAGATACCATCCCCAGCTGAAATGAGAGTTCTGAATGCCTGGTCAAAGCCAACACTGAGTCATATTTGCCAAATATAAAGCAGAACAGAATGGGATTGCTCACCTGAACAGCTCAGGAATCCTTGGAGCCTGTGTGATCCTGCAATTCTGCAGACCACTTTTCTCTCAATCCCCTGCTGAACACCACACCACTTCGTGCCTCAGATCCTGTATCTCACCCATACAGACCTCGTTTTCATTAAACCTGTCTAGACCTTTCTTCCTCCACAATATCCACAGTCTCAGGTTCTAGTTCGTTCTCCCTCAGCCTGGGCACCTTCTGAGGGCTGGCCTTCTTACTGCAATGAGGAATAAGCCAGAAATAAAGCCAGCAGCTTGCTGCTGGGGTTGGGTTGTGCTTATTGTCTTGAGTCTGTGTTCCACTCCCTGCTCTGCCAGTCAGCCCTACTGTCTATCCTGGATCTAGTGCTCCCTCTGTGTTGACTCACTGATTCCTCCAGACAGCAGCTGTCTGTTAAATTACTTGGTGGGAGGAAGGTAAAATCACAGTTTCTCTGTGGGACCATCCAATGTCCAGTATAGGTCCCTTTTTTTCTTGGTTCTTTGTCCAGCTTCTTAGTTCTTGCCCTAGATTTCTGCATTTCCTTTCTACTTTGAATGTTTATGTGGCTCAGGTGTGGATTGACTTCTAAGGGGATGCTAACAGATGAATTGTATCTTGAAAACAAGTGTGAGGAGCAGCTGAAGAATCACACATCCACTTCCACATAGGGTTTCATATCATAGTGGGAGCTAACATTTTGGGGACCCTCTCCTCACCTTTGGCCACTATGTAGGGTCCTTTAGTTGCTGTATTCAATCTGGAGCATGAGCTCTTCAGGAAGGATCTTGTTTTCATACAGACAAGAGAGTCATGGGCCAGAGAGTGAAAGGACTTCCTCTCAGAGCCAGAATGTATGTCCAACTCCACCCTTGCCATAGTATGGCAGTCCTAAATAAGGACAGTTATAAAATATGTGATAATTGCCAGTGGATCTCAGGCTGTCAGCCTGACAACTGCCAATGTCAGTCACTTGCAGGGGTGGCAGGCAGACCCTCAGCCTCTTGACAGCTTGTTCACGTTTTGACCCAGACTCTATCCATATCTGTGGGTAAATTGGACTGACCTGGCCATGGGAAGCTTCTAGACAGGAGAAGGGGGACAACATCCAACTACTACTGCCTTCCCTCTACCTCTGCCTTCCCTCCTGTGGGCCTCAGGGTCCATTGAGGGGCTCCCCAGGCTGGAATGCACTTGAGCGGAGGCTTCTTTCATCTTCTCTGTCCCTGTCCTACCAGAGCTGCTGTTGAGTCTTGCAGAAGGCTTTAGAGAAAGATCTTGGTAGATGCAAGCCCTCAAAGAGGCTGATCTAATGACCCGCATCCTCTACACAGGCCTTGCCTTCTCTGTGGATCAGTAAGCGAAACAACTGTATTCCAAGTCGAGTGGCTGGTAGCTGGGGAACAGGCTGTGTGGATAAGGGAAGATCTTAGGGTACCTTTTGAATGAAGAAGGTTATACCATTGTTGATTTCCCTCTGGAAATTGTCTTTTCATGTCATTTACCCATTTTGGGGGGTGGGAGCTTGGAGTCTATGTGTTTTTTAAAGTAAGCATTCATCTTATAAATATCTTCATATTATAAATATTTCCTCCAGTGTTGCCATTTGCCTTTTAGTTTTATGATGTTTAGAAATGTATACTTGACTTTTTTATGTCATATATGGCAAGGATTTTTGTTTTTGATCTGATTTTTTTTCCTTGCTTAATGCTTAAAAATTCATTCCCATCTCAAGACAAATATACATTAACCTATATTTTGTTCCAGTTTTTCCCAGTGTTACTCTTTTTCATTTTTTATTTTGCCATAGTTGAAATCATTTTTCCTCAGCCCTGCTTAATTCAGCTACACTGTTACCTCGCATGCGACATCTGGCCTTGACTTTTCCTCTCCACATTTCAGGTCCAAATGTGCAGCTTCACACCTCCGCCCTTGTCCTTCTTGCAGCCACTAAGGGCTTCTCACAAGCCTCCCTGATTCCCTCATGGCCTTTACAGCCAAGCTGCAGTGGCTAGCCCTGGGCACCACAGTTACATGGTGTGCAGGATTCTTCCTGCTTCTCACAGCTAAGATCATTTGCTCATGATTCTTACCCCTACACACTCCAGCTCCAAGCAGGGCTAAGTGAATAAATACCTTATTGATTGAGAAAGTCCCTCTTCCTCGCTCTGTGCTTAAAGGCCTTTGGAGTGGCCTGTGGTCGCTGTTATTTCAGACTTGCACAACTCATTTAAGTTCTCTCATCTAGGGTCCTTTCCTTTAAGGAAGACAGGAAGACTTTTCTGCTTTGTGTCATCCTCAGTGGGAGTACCAGTCACAGTACCCCACCCTATCCTACCACTCACAGGGATAGGCAGGTGATTTCAGTAAGGCCAACTGACACCTTGCCTGGGATGATGCTTTGAGAAGATGCAAAAGGATACCACTCTCTTTTGGAGTAATAGCTCTAGAATGTTCTTTGTTGTGCTTAATAAGGCTCATCATCCTATCACAGGAAACTGTTTCTAAGCTGAGGATGAAGGCAACACAGAAGAAATCTGAGCTTAGAGATGAGATAAAGAAAGAACTGACAACATTTCTGGAGCACCTGGATCCAGCCCTGCCTGCAGTCCACAATCCCCAGGCTTCCTCCTTTGTGAACTAATACAATACCTTTTAATTTAAGCCCCCCTCTTAGCGGATTTCTGCCATTACAGAGAAAAATTCACTCCTACATTGGAAGAGTTTGATCTTCATTGCCTGCCATCTGCAAACTCCTAAGATGTCAGATTTGTAAGGGGACTCTGAGATCAGTCTCATATTGCAATTGGTGAAATTGACATCCTGGGAAGGAAAAGAACTTGCCCAGGGTCATATGGGGAGGTTTTTGTTTTTGTTTTTGTTTTTCCTGACAAAAGGGAAAAAGAGCTCAAACTCACCTGCCAACAGCCTGGTCAGTACCATGGGCTTCATCAGTGGCACTGGAGCACTTAGTGGCTATTGATCTGTGCTACTCAGACAGGATCTCTGCTGCCATGCAAGTGTGTGGGTAGCCAAGGGAGAGCTCCAGGTTGGGCCTGAGCGGGGTGAGGAGATGCCAGAGCTGCTGCTCCTGTCTTGTTAGCTCCTGTTAGGGGAGGATACTTGCAGTCCAGACCACAGCTGCACTTGCTCAGCATGCACTACATGCCAGGCAGCAGGTTAAAAAGCAGCAGTGACTTTATGTACATTTACTCTTTGAAGCTTTGCAACATCCATATGAATTAGGTCCCGTGTAGATTCATACCAACACTTTATGGACCTTTCCAATGGTCACACTGCAGTGGAGCCACACACTTGGATTAACCCAGGTCAGCCTGATTCCAGAGCCTAAGGTCCTAACCCTTGTACCAGGGAAGGTGAACTCAGATGTCAAGAAGGGCCAGGGAGGCTGTGTGGATGAATGAAGAGGCTGTGGGATCCAAGAGCAAGCATGTCTCTCCTCTCCAGTTTTCCCAGGGTAGTCCATTGAAGGCAAGTTCCTCAGAGTTTTCAAGAGAAGCCAGAAATCTGGGTTTTTATGTGAAACTTCTCTATTTTTAAATATTGGCAACAAATTCAGGTTTTTAAAACAACAGTGTGCAAGCCAACCAAAGCCACATTTGCAAGCCAGTGGATTGCAAATTTTCCGCTTTACTATACTCTTTCTGTGGCTGGAGGAAGAGGCTCAAATCCATGGGAGTCTCTGTCCAGCCTCCGGCAGGACTGACCTACCTGGATATGGCTGGGATCCTACCCTTGGCAAGCCCTGGTGTGTGATTATTCCTGAGTGTGCCTTAGAGGCCTGATCACAACAGAAGTGAGGGCTGGGCAGCAGTTGCAAGGTGAGAGAGAGCAGAGGAAGGTTTATTATCCAACACTTAAGATGAGGAAATTGAGTCCCAGCAAGGCCGTATAAATGCCTCAGTGCCCCGCGGAGACTTAAAGAGCTTCTGAAATTAGAGGCTAGGCATTTCTAAGCCATGGGTGTGTGTTCTTACCTTCTGATGGTCATTTGGTTGGGGAGAAGGGATGCCTAGAAGCTAGCAGGTAGCAGACCCAGCCTTGCCACTGCTAAATAGTATCAAGGAAGTCACTGGATTCTCTGAGGTTCACTTCTTCTTCTGTGCAATAGGTGTTATAGCCAGCTCTCAGGATGAGTGTAAAGACCTGGTTGTGTACAGAGAATGAAATGCCTGGCACACTATAGGCCAGGGCTCCCTTCCTTCCCTTTCATCTACCTAATATGCAACTGGAAGGCGGGGCAGCAGCCTTGCTTAGCCACTGCACTTGGAGTTCAGTCCTTCATGCCTCTGCTCAGAGCTGCTATCTTCCTCATCTGCAGTGAATACCAGCTGGCCATCTGTGAAAAGAGATTAAGTGGAACGGCTCAGGGAGCTGACCAGCACAGTTATGTCACAGAAGAGGGACCCAAGATTGCAGAGCCAGCTCACTTGATGGCCTCTGGGGGCAGTGCAGGGCCACAGTGCATGCTGTGAATTGCTGCTCAGAAAGAGAAATTTTGAGTTTCCTGCCCTCCATGAGTCAGAGTACTGCCAGGGCCAATTGAGGCAGCTTGCAGGCTCTGAAGCTTACAGGACTCTGACACCAAGAGAGCTCTCATAAACCTGTGACCTAGGCAGAGTACATCCTGGCACGCAGGCTATTGAAATGGAGGAAGCTGCATCTGAAAGACAACCTGGTTTTTTTTTGATACAAATTGGGTGCCCTAGGCTTCCAGTAGGGAGGAGATTGGGCCATAGAGAGCACAGGCTTCACCTAAGGTCATTCAGCGTGTCTGCCCCAGGGACAGAGCCCAAGGTATCCTGCATGCCAGCCAGTGCTGCTGCTACCACTCCCCTACAGCCTCTGGGGATACAAGGCACCTCATTGGAACTGGCCCAAGGTCAAGTCTGTGTGCATCACTCCTCAGCATGCTCCCATCCAGAAACTGCAACTCCACAAGGATGTGACAAGCCTTGAGCCTGCTCTGACCCTGGATCTTGTCCTTTCTATCTTTAAAGGGACTCAGTTTTCGCCTATGTAAAACAAGAGTATTGTTTCAGAGGGTTGGGAGCTGCATGCTCCCCAACTCCAGGGGCAACTAAGCTTGAAACCTCTTTGGTGGTGTGATATGCTAGACCAGGACCTGTGTGTCAGACAGCCCTGAGTTCTGGTGACAAACATACCTTCAGCGTAATCTGTCTCCCTCCCTGCCCAATACTGCTGGGAAGGTGATAGGGCTTGAGAATGAGTGTTATACTTGCCTTATCCATAGGTCACCAGCCTTCAGCCATGGGCCTGGCACAGGGGAAAACAAGTGAATGAATGGCTGACTGGATGAATAATATCCTAACAGCAGTTCCCATCAGGCCTGTCTTTGTGCCAAGCTCTTAGCACACGTCATGCTTCACCCTGGTGACAGCTTGTGCTGTGCAGGAAGCCACACCTCTCCCTGTCATCTGTTCACCTGCATGTATTCTCTTCTCTCGAGTTGTGGTTCCCAAAACTCCCCAGGGCCCAGGGTTGCCAGCCACACCCTGATGCAGCCGTAACTAGATCCACCACTCCTAGGCTTCTGTGGGATCCTCAGGCCTTCCCCAGCATCCTCTGCCTGGAAGGTACTGGGGACTCCATTAACATAGCTAAGGGATTTGGTCCCTGCTGAATGGTCTTACTTGGCCACCCCATGTCTGTTCAGGGTTCCCACAAGGTTTTATACTGAACTTCATGAGTCCCAGAGGACAAGTCTGAGACCAGTGGGGGTGAAGTCATGGGAGTAGATCTTAAACCTTCCTGTAAGGTGAAATTTATAGTTAAATTAGCTTATACTGGAATGAGCTCTTTGAAGTAATGAATTTCTGTTATCAGAGATAGACAAATAAAATCTAGAGTCTAATAGGACTAACAGACATCCACCAAGAGATTCATTATGTGACTATGAAGTTCCCTTCTTCCTTTTAAACCACACATCTTTCTAGAATTTTCTCCCAGAATCACACTCTAAGATACACATAGGCCCTACCAAATCTAGTTTGGGGCAGAAGAGAGAGGAATCCAGAGACTGAGAGCAAGTTGTGTGTGAACATACAGCTAGGTTCAGAACCAAGACCCTGGAACCTAGCTGTCTTCTTGGAGGAGGCTCACTAGTCCTGCATGGATCAAAGCCAAGGCTAATGTGAGACCTAAATCCAGCCCAAGAAGCTCCCATGATGGTCCTGGGAAGGTAGGTGTGGAAGCCAAGGAAAGAGACAGGTGTGGGAAATGGGGGCTACAGGTTCAACTGGACCAAATGCAGGGATGGCCACATGGGCAAGAGATAGGCAGGTTTGCAGGCCCCCAAACCCTTTACCCAACCACAAAGAAATCCAGGGTAGAGTATGCAGTGCAGCTCTCCACACCCTGCTTTCCTCTCACAGGCGCCACAAAGCTCTTACTCAGTCTCTCTCACCTGCTCCCAGAGAGACAGCAGCACATACAAGCAGCCACAACCAGCACCCACATCCAAATGGCTCGCACACATCTGATGCACTTGCGCACACTGTTCAGAGTCACCCACACAGAGACAGATACACACCCTCCCGGAGCCACATAGACACCCACTCACTCATAGGCACAAACACAGCCTCCACCTGCTTGTGAAGAATCTACCCTGGGTGAGTTTGCTGGGTTGGTTTCCTTGATCTGGGAACCCTGTCTGAAAGTCATTTCCTATCTTACTCTGTGACTGACCTTGCAGCAGGACTGCAGTTTGCAAGGTGAGGGACACCCAGTTCAGCAGGGCTCTGGAGTCAACTAATCCAGGCTCAGGTGTTTGGGGATAATACATGCTGGGCAAGTGCTATGTCACTGGAAACACCCCTTTTAATTTTTTATTCTGAGATAAGGTCTCACTATATTTCACAGGGTGGCCTCAAATTTACAGACTTTCTCTCTTAGCTTCCTGACTGTCTGGGATGACAGGGGTGTATCACCAAGCTTGGGCTCAGGTTTTACCACCTTCTAGCTCTGTGACCTTGGCAATCTACTGGACATCAGTGAGCCTCAGCTTCATTATCTCAAAATTAAGTATCAATATAGGAGCAGTCTCTGGCATCCAGTCATCTCTGCAGCCTCCATGGATGGGTATTCAGTAAATCGGAGATGGTTGCTGTAGGTTAGAAGGGCTCAGGTGACAAGTGGCCACTTGAAGAAGCATGGCATAGGTAGGAAGCTCACCTTATTTGTGAACTATCCTTTTCACGTGTACTTTGGGAGAATACCTTGGATCTAAACCTTAGAACTGCAGGCTTCTGTGTCCACATTGCACATACAAGCCTAGCCCCTAGGGAAGATCAAGCCCAGCCAGATAATCTTTCATATTAAATAGTGAGCTAGAGGGCTGGAGATTTTAGCTTAGTAGCATAAGTGCCTGCCTGGTGAGTTTGATCCCCGGGACCAAAAACTAAAATAAAAAACTAGAACCTGGCCTAAAATCTTGGAATTTTTTGTTTTTGTTTTTGTTTTGCTTTGCTTTGCTTTTTGAGACAGGGTCTTGCTATGCAGTTCAGGCTGGCCATGAGCTCACATTGTAGCCCAGGCCAGTCTCGAACTTGCAATGATCCTCCTTCCTCAGCCTCCCAAGAGCTGAGATTACAGGAGTGTGTCACCATGCCTGGCTCAAATCTTGGAAATTTAATACTATTGCAATCTAGAACCACATGCTGCAAAAACCAGAGACTCTTGGCAGCCTGTTTTATACTCTCAGAGACATGAGAGCACAAATCTCAGAATCTTGGAACTGTAAAACAGACTTGGAGACATCTGCCCCAGCTGCCTTGCTCCTGAGATGGAGTTCCAGAATCCTGGGGCCTCAAAGTGGGAAGAGAACTCTGAGTCCATCTGGTCTAGTTTGACAAAAGATGAAACCGAGGCTCAAGAGAAGGTGAGTGTTGGTGTAGGATTACATAGCAAGTCAGAGGAAACACTGAGACCCAGCTTTTGGTCCTTGCCTTACACTCAGTCACTCTATGGAGAGTTGGAGGAAAATGGGAGGAGGCAGAGAAGGAAATATTTGAGCCAAAACAAGGATTTTCTTAAGAACTGTTTTTGAAAAATCAAACTATAAAGAAAAATGGAAAAAGTCCTGGCTTCCCCTTGTTTTCTGCCGGTCTTCCTCTGGGCACTCACTCTCCACAGCTCTCAGCAGCCGCCAGCTCTGCTCACAAGTTGCTTCCAACCACCCACGGGATTCCTAAAACAGTCTCTGCAAGCTAATTCCAGAGGGTGAATGGCAGAAGCGCCCGCGGGGAGGGGCGCTTCCTTGGCGGCTGCTGGCTCAGGCGCAGGCGCGGGAAAGGCACAGGAAGGCCCAAGGAGTCTTCACAGCACAGGGTTGGCTGTCCCCGGTCCAGGTGCCCTGTCGCATCCTGGCCTCCAGTCCAGAGGGGACCCGCAGGTCGAACTCCACTTCTCACCACCTTACTTCTCAGGTTACTTTTCCTTCTTAAAATAATACTTTTTAGGGGTCAGGAATGTGGCTCAATGGTATAGCGCTTGAGTTGTCAGGCCCTCAGTTGGATTCCCCAGCATTACAAAAAATAAAAATTAAAAATAATGTAATAATTATAACAATAATCAGGAAAGTATAAAGAATAAGATCGCTTGTAATCAATTTTTTTTTTTTTTTTTTTTTTTTTTTGTCTTTTTGAGACAAGGTCTCGCTGTGCAGTTCAGGTTGAACTTGAGCTCACTTTGTAGCCTAGGCTGGTCTCAAAACTTGCAACGATCCTCCTGCCTCAGCCTCCCAAGTGCTGGGATTATAGGCGTGAGCCACCACTTGTAATCAACTCTTAAATGAAACACTCATCTAAATATCTAAATGTCTATCCTTCCAGATTTTAGACCAAAAACATTACAGACATAGGGACTGGCTAAATACATCATCTTCCAAAACCTGTTTTTTCCCTCCAATCATATATTCATATACATGCTTCATAATTAACAACTGTGCTTCTACAATAACTTTTAGTGACCACATGGCAGCCTGCATTTTAACCAACCAGTTCCCATTGCTGAAAATTTTAACATGAGCCCAATTTTGCCCTGTGAGCAACAGTGTATTGTCTATTCCTATAGTTACATCTTTGTAGTTATCTTCAGTATTTCCTTAGGACAACATCCTGGGATTGGAATTGTTGGTTAAAGTCTTTATACTTAAAAACACATAAAATACAAAAGTATCTTACTTTTCTCTCTATAATAATTATATAATAAATACAAATTAGCTGTGCATGATGGAGCACATCTGTTATCCCACCTACTTGGAAGATTGAGCTGGAAGGATCACTTCAGGGCAAGAGTTTGGGATTACTGTGAACAACATACAACAGTAATGGAACTGCAGAGAGAGAGAGAGAGATTATACAGATAAGGAAAAATAAGGAGAAATCCTGCAATATCAAGTCTTTCAAAGTCTTAATACCAAGATGTGTTTAAGACTTTTGTTCTAAAGCATCTAGGCCTTTTCATATGTGCATTTGCATGTGTGTATATATAAAATATATATAATATGGATTAACAATATTTGCTGATGTCAATAGATTTGTACTCATATCACTTTTATCAACCACAAGTATTTCACTGTATGATTTTTCTTGGTGTAACCGCTCTCCTATCTTTAGGAACTAAGATTTCTAATTT
The DNA here is from genome assembly GCF_034190915.1 of Cavia porcellus. Classification (NCBI taxonomy): domain Eukaryota; kingdom Metazoa; phylum Chordata; class Mammalia; order Rodentia; family Caviidae; genus Cavia; species Cavia porcellus. The sequence continues at coordinate 25,177,089 of NW_026947488.1, read as the reverse complement.
TGCTTAGGTATAAATAGCTGTCTAATAAAGGAGCTTGGAGAAGCCTCTTTGCTTCTTGTCCACTCCCATTATTACACTAGTAGTGGCCTTGCTGGGTCACAGGAGTTTTTTTTGTTTGTTTGTTTGTTTGTTTGTTTTTTTAACACTGAGCTGCATCCCAAGCCTGTTTTATTTTTTATTTTGAGGCAGGGTCTTGTCAAGTCACCTAGTTGCCCATACTGAACTCAAATTTCTGATCCCTCTTCTTCAGACTCCCAGAGTGCTGGGATTACAGTTGTGTGCCGAGAGGTTTTCTGATGTTGATATCCTATCATGTCTGGTTATAAGTTTGAAACACTAAGCCTGGCAGAGGTTCAGCCAAGCTCCACTGATGTCTAGAAAGGCCCTGCAGTCTGTGAAACTAGGCAGGGAGTAAGTGTCAAGTCTCCAGCTCTTCAGGTTGACCGAATAGGGCCTTTCCCTAGAGAGGTGCATCTGTGCTTCCAGCTCCTCCCAAAAAGCAAAGCTCAAAAGTAGGCTTCCAGAAACTAAGCACACAAATAAGTTGCTACTGGTTCCCATAGCTCGCATCCTAACTATTGGGACATAGCATGTTCCCTCTCCATGCCTGCAAATCCCCACCCACCTGAGACCACAGGCATCTTGGGAATGCTTGCAACAGTTTACTAATCTCTCACTGCTCTCAGGAAGGCAAAGGTGCAGCCATAGTAGAGCCAGGGCAGTTGGAGTCCCCAGAACTGTAGGGCAGGTATGAGCTGCTGGCTGTTCTGGGCACAAGCCCTGGCTGTAGGTCTGAGAAGCACTAAAAGAGGCTGAACACCATAGCCAGTGAGGGGCAGCCTGGAGCAAAGAATGAGGTGACCAACTTGGAAGGTCATACCACCTGGCTGAGGTGCTTGTAGTAGGAAAGGCTGAGGCAGCAGTAGACAGAACAAGGCCAGAGACATGTAGAGCAAGGACCTGCATGGAGCCTGCTAGGGTGCTCATGGCCAGGCTGGCCTGGGACTGTTTTGTCCCCAAAGTACCTCTCCATCCTTCACTGCAGTGCCCTGTTCTCTGGGTTTTGCTGCATTCAGTCCTAGGAGAGGAAGCATCCAGCTAAGAAAAATGCAAGCTTAGAACTAGGAGAAGGAGGGATCAGAATAGTCCCTCAAGAGAGGAGGCTATGCCATCAGGCCTCTTGATTGAGGGGCTAAACAAAGACCTCTCCTCCTGGTGTCAACTCAGAAATGGCTCCGATAGACTTTCAAGCTGGGAGGGCTGGTCTTCAGGCTGGACCAGGTCTTCCCTCTGCATGCTATAGCCCTTCATAGTTTTCTTAGTGTCCTCATATTTCTGGTCTTAGCAGGTGAAGCGTTTGGACAATCTCAGTCTACATGCACATGCAGGTACATCTGATGATGAGGAAACCAAACATCTGCAGGCGAGCTACAGATGAAGATATTACACTAGGCGAAGGCATTTCTGTTCCTTAACTCTTGATCCCTCATTGATTTACTGCATTTATCAATCATCTCTGGAGCACAGTGGAGCCAATCTAAGGCAGTGGTGCTGAGGATGGAAGACACTCAGCCACTCAAAGTACTTCCATGTTTGATAGCCAGCTGCCCTGACAGACACCTCTTTGAGCAATTAATCTACCCATCCTTCCTCTCATCTTGGTCCCTTTTTGTCACTTGATTGAGGTAGAGTTCACCATGGTGTGGCTTATTGCCCTGACTGTGTTCAGGAGCTGTTGGGAGTAGAAGAGAGATGGGAGGGTGATGATGTGCTTCCCTCTAAAACACCTATCTGAGTCCAAGCATGATTGAGAAGATAGGGTGGTTAATAACCTGTGAGTTGTAGGCACCCCCTACCAGGTAACACTGAGGTCAGAGAGGTTTGGAGAAAGGATGAAAGGGATACTCTTGGCCCTTTCAGCTCAGGGGAGAGGAATGCAGAGAGCAGGGCTCTTGCCTATTTATACTATATACTCTAATAATAAAATTATTAATAGCTAACATTTAAGAGAACACAATACATGCCCAGTATGGTCCTAAATATTGAAACATAGTGGTTCACTTCTGGTCATAGGAGGTGGGTGCCATTTCTGCCCCCATTTTACAGATGGAAAAAATGAAGTCCCGAGAGGTTAAGTAACTGGCTTAAGATCTCATAGCCAGCAAATAACAGAGCTGGTTAGAGCCTGTGATTGTCACATGAACCCACACTTGAATCAGGCTTTATATCTTCCAAGTTTTGCCAGGCCATCATTGGCTTTCAGAAACCTTTTCTTCTATAGCTTGGATTCAGACACCTATCTCTTATCTTAACAGAGAGAAAAAGTCAGCAAGCTTCTATCTCTGTCCAAGGAGAACACACTCTTTTAGGGCTGTGTTCCTAGCAGTCTTTGTGCCTATAATAAATGTTTGCAATATGAATAGCTTCTCAGTGAAGATTTGCCAAATGAATGGACAAGAGGTCCCCTGTGCAAAAGAGGTGAGTGTGACTGAGTGGTGACATAGCAGGAGTGTAGTGCAATTAAGAGAGCAACCTGGGCCATTTGTGGATTGCAGGGGTGGAGCCCTCTTTGCAAGTAAGCAGCATGAGGCAAGGTTTCCTCCCACCCCATAAACGACTGGCTGACCCAGAGAAACACAGGCTGAGATGATAGCTATTGGGGGAAAATGCAACTTAATGCTTGTAGTGTTTAGTGTTTCACTGACTTGGTAGTCTGATCATCTATTCAGAGGATAGCATTATGCAATGTAGCATCTATGAGGAATCTCCTTCTGAAGGTGGTGGCCATAGTATATTCCCTATTATATTGTTTTAAAGTCCTGTATCATTTTCATTGTTTTGTTTGGTTGAGTTTTATTCTGTTTAGTCTTGTTTGATTTTATTATATCCAATGACATGGGAAGCTATTTCAAAGATAGATATATTATGGTAACTATTTTGGATTTACTATTATCTTGCTTTGAAGTCCTTTATTGCTTTCATTATTTTGTTTTTGTTCTATTTTATTCTGTTCTGTTTGATTTTTACTATGTCTGAAGTTATGGGCATCTGTTTTGAAGACAATGAGACATTATGGTAGCCATCACTGATTTCCTATCATCTTACTTCAAAGTCCTATAACACTTACATTGTTTTGTTTTGATCAGTTTTAAAAAGAGACAGAGAGGGGTCAGGGATTTAGCTCAGTGGTAAGCACCTGCCTGGCAAGTATGAAGTCATGAGTTCAATCCTTCGTACCAAAATAAATAAATGAATAAGAGAGAGAAAGAGAGAGAGATTTAGTTCAGTGGCATAAGTCCCTGCCTGGCAAGTGTGAGGTCATGAGTTGCTTCCTGGTATGAGAGACAGAGAGAGAGAGAGAGAGAGAGAGAGAGAGAGAGAGAGAGAGAGAGAGAAAGAGAGGGAGGGAGGGAGGGAGAACTGGTGTATTCCCCACTGTGCACCCCTGGACTAGTCCCCGTGTCTGGGCTTTACTTTCTCTACCCATGATGGATATAGGAGGTGCCTTCTTCCCACTGTGGCATACTGAGTAAATACCATGGTTACCTGGCTGCTATTATTGTCACCACCCAAGGACACCATTAGGATTGAGCCATAGGTCTGGCCAAATGTCTTTCCCTCCCTATTCTGTGTCTCCAAATGCTTCCAGGGGCCCGCTGAGGTGCCAGCCTGGTCCCATTCATCCCATGGCAGGAAAGAGGCTCTATTGACCCCTGATTCTGGCCCCAGCCTCAGTCCCAGCCTCAGGAACTGCTATTCTTAGTCCCTCCCCAAATCACTCATCTTCAGGCATTTTCCCTCCTAAAGTTGCTCTGTGTCTCCATAGGAACGGGGAGGGGGGATTTTAGGAGAGGGGCAGGACGTCTCCCCAGAAGGTTCCCACAGAAGGAAACCTCATTTGGGGCTCTTTGGGAGTGGCTGGCAGTGCATAGCAGAGCTCCTCCCACTGCTTCCCTCCTCCCCTCCAAACCCCACCTTGAACAGCATGTTCCTCCGACCGTTATTTTTAATGCATTTATCCTGCCGCTTAATTTATCTCACATTGTGATCAAATTTAGCCAAGAGCACTCAGCACACTGGGCCTTTCTGCATATTCATGAGCTGGTTCATTCATGCTGCCCAGAGAATGCTGGGTAGGTGGCAGTGGGCAGCAGCCTGGGTCTGTGTATTTCACCTGCAGTGAGGGTGACTAGGGCTGGAGGTCAAGGGCTAAAGCCAGGCAGGTAGTATGGGGTACACTCTGTAGGGGTGGGATGTCACTGCGTCTGGGCTCTGAAGCCAAGTTGGGTTTGCATCCTTCTCTACCATTGCTAAGGAAATCACTTCACCTCAGGATGCCACTGCCACGGGTCATGGGAAGGATTGATGAGATCATTTACATAAGCTGTCACAGTGGTCACTTAATACCTTTTGTTGTCACCATTACAGTTAGTGCTGAACAGTGGTTCCCCATAGTTCCAGTTGTTGAGGGAGGGATAAGCTATATGATGGTGCATAGGACTATCCTGGAGAGATGAATATGCTGACACGAGCTCCTCCTGAGGGAGCCTCTGGAGGCCTAGAAGGTAGGAGGAACCCAGAGAAGCCATACAGTCTCTCAGAAGGGGTACAGGGATCATTTAGCGATGTGCAGACTTACTGTGGGCCAGCAGGCACCCCGAGAGGCTAGGACTCTGACAGACCCCAGACACCTACATTGGGCTCTGCTGGTCCTCGCAAATTTCTACGTATATTCTCTGCACTCATTTATTCTGTTACTTTACCAATGCCTAGCATACTACCATGTTCTCAAGGAAATCTCATCCCCTAAGAGAAGAGAGCCTGGGGCAAGGAATGGTCAGGGCCTTCAAAGGAAGCCAGACCAACTGCTGTGAAAGTCTAGAAGTTGAGGAAGTGATCCCAACTGGGTATCAAGGAAGGCGTTCCTGCAGGATGCAGAGTTCAGGCTGATCCTTGAAAACGTGGCTATAAGAAGATAGGGTTAAGCAGAATGGGCATTTGGGATTTAAGGAACAGCAAAAACATCAACACAGAAAATATTGGGCAGGTATAGCCTGGGAGATCTATGAGTTCCAAGTGGAGGGGTCCCATCTTACTTCAGCCATCCAGAGACAGGGCCCCAGACAGGCCACATCTGTCCCTCACACGCATGAGTGCACGCAGAGGTCACATACCAGCTTGATGGAGAAAAGAGGCGAGCTCTTGCCCTGGGTTTCCTGATTAATCTATAATTAAATCAGGATAGACACCATGGAGCTATATTGTCATCAGAGAGCTGGTGAGGCAGCTTTCTCTGTTCACCTAGAGGCGTGACAGTTGGCTGCAGCCCAGGGTGTGAGGGGTGGTCTTCAGGAGCAAGGGACAGGCACAGGAGGCCAGGGCTTCAGCCAGGAACAACAAAATCAGCAACTCATACTTGACCATTTACAGAGTGTTTCCATCACTGTCTTGGTTAATCCTTATGACAACGCTGTGTTTGGTGGGGGTAAACAATTATTTACTCCCATTTTACAGATAGAGAAACTAAGGTATAAAGAGCAAAGGATTTAGCTATCCTGGTTAAGCACGTAGGTTTTAAAATCCAAACATCTTGAGTAAAAAATTCCCATATATGCTTCTTGCCAGGTGTGTGATCTCAGGCAGATTGCTTACCTTCTCTATGCCTGGTTCTTTATTTGTATATTGAGTTCTAAATTCTGTGACTTTTTAGTATTGTTGTAGGGGTTAATTGAGACAGTTCACACAAAGAACTTAACACAGAGCTTGGTAGTTGGCAAGTACTTGTCAAGTGTCACTACTTACTGTTACACTTTGAGGTAATTCTATTTCTTCTCATCTTTTTTACTAAAATATGGGCTCCATGAGGACAGGAACCATGTCCATGTGGTTTATAGCTGTGACCCTAGCACCTATCACTAGTGTTCAGTAAGTTACATATGAAATAACAATTGGAAAGCTGCAAGTACTGAGTAAATATTAGATGTTATTTTTTTCTATGTGTGTTCAGCCTTGCTCTAAAAAGAATTCAAGAGCAAGTATTATTATCATCATTTTCTTTGTTGTTATCACTGTTATGTTAATGTTGATCCTGTTACTCAGAGCTGGACTTTCCTTAAATGGGCTTAAGGTAAGTCTAGAAATATGCTAGGAGCCTGAATTTGTAGGTGTTGCTAAAGAGGTGAGCAGAAGCAGACTCCTGGAGGAAATATCTGGGGAAAGCTGCAGAGACCCTTGGGCTAGCTAAAGGGACACGGCCTAGGGTCGAGGACTGGGAAGAGTTTCTTAGTCTTATCATCTGGGAGGCTTTGGGATTTCAGGGACCAGAGAGGTTGGACGTGCAGCTACCTAAAGCAGATGAGAGCTAAAGGGATCAGCTTTTGATGATTCCTGGGGCATTTGGGGATTAGATTATCTCTGTGGGACAGTGGTTTCCAACCTCTCCTCCAGGATCTGAAACTTCTGACACAAATAACTGTTAAAGTCCTAGATTCTCTAACTGATTTACTTTCAGGACAACCAGTTTGAGTGGATTCAAAATTATCCCATGACAGTGTCCCCCTTTCCCCAATCTTGAGTAGAAGATAAAGGAACAGAGTTCTCTGGAGCTCGCAGGACCTAGGGACTCTCCCACTGGTTTTCCAAGCCACTGTGCAACTGATCACTGTCAACAGTCACTGACCTGTGGGCAGTGCAGCAAGTACCATGCTGCAGCAGAGGCTGGCATCCTGCCATCTGCCCTGTTAATGGCTTCTTGTGACTTTTTCCTGCTCTGCCTGAGAGCTGACTCATCTGAAAGTGCCAGGGGCTTGATTCTCCTGGCGTGTGTGTGTGTGTGTGTGTGTGTGTGTGTGTGTGTATGTGTGTGTGTGTGTGTGTGTGTGTGTGTGTGTGGTGGAGAGAGAGAGAGAGAGAGAGAGAGAGAGAGAGAGAGAGAGACTTCCTTGACTCTCAGTGGGACAAGTACCCATAGTAGTGACTCACATATTAGCTTCACTCCTTTTCCTGGCTCATTCCCCCTCATCGGGAATAAACTACTTTCCTCATACCAGCGCCTGCATTTGGAAAACTCAGCCTAACACACTTTCCAAAACTATAGGTTCTTTATTGCCCTACATCAATTTTTCAGAGGTATCAAAGTCAGTGGATACCCTCGGGAGTGCATTCATCATATGAACTCTGATATCCAATGTGTAGTAAACCTGGGGCTTTAGGTAAGGGCAGAGCTAGCTGTCAGCAAGTGATTCTGGTACAGAAAAGCAGATGGAAAATCAGAAGATGGATGCCAGAGAGCGCTCTGCATTGAGGCAAGCTTTATTCCAAACCCCTGGTTAAAGCCAGATACAGATCCTGAGCCGAGGTCTCTACTGCCCTAGGCAGGCACTGATTTATTTTAATAGTTACTGATTAAGCACGTCCTGTACACTGAAGGTATAAAAGGTAAATTGGAGTGCAAGTATTTTGGCCCCTGGGGAGATAAGAGTCTACTGGGGATTAGAGATGCATCAATGTATGGATGGAGATTCAAGGTGAGTTGGAGAAAACTTGACAGAATTCAGATAAATTCATTCACTTAAGGAACAATTATTAAGCACTTATTATAGTACCAGGTACTGTGTTAGGGCCTCTACTCAGGAAAGAGGAAGGGTAACATCTGACATTTATTATGCTTTGACTACATACCAGGCACTAGGATATTTCCCATGTTTACTTCAATTCTTATCATAACAAGTCCATGAAACAGGAGGTGTTATTATCCCTGCTACATGGAAAAGGTCCAGAGAACCATGCAGCTTGTAAGTCCACACAGCTCATGAGTGGCAGAGCTGGGTTTCAACCTAGATCTGCCAGATTCCCAACCCCCTACACTATTTTTTTTTCCTTCTTGAATCAGACCGAGGTCTGTGGCTTTTGTCTTAAATACCCACTGAGTGAACCAGTTTTAAAAAGAACAAAACCTAGAGGCAAACCAGGACAGGCTCAGAGCTCAGATAGAGCCAGAACAAGCTTTTACTGGGGTCGAGTCCTACTCAGAGGCCCTGTCTCCTCAACAGGGGCCCCAGACTGGCCTGTGACCTGTGTAAGAAATCCAGGACACCTGGAAACTGACCTCATTTCACCCCAAAGAGCCAGGGAAGAGGAGCTCGGTAAAGGCCTTTCTCCCTGTGCCCCTAGGCCTCAGACATGGACCAATGTGGGGTTCAGAAAAGCCCTTTGTTTAGGTCCTCATTACCTCCCCAAGGCTCACAAAGACAGAGCTTGACTGATGGGGGGAGAATGTTCCTGTTACTACAACCACCCCCAAAACCACCCTACAGTTTAGTCACAAAAGCTAATTATCCTGATATGTTCACAGACCCTGTGGGTCTCTGAGCTATGAGCTGAGTAGGGATGTGTGCCCCGTGATACCCAGAGTCTCACATGGGAAGAATCAATAGATGCAGGTAAGTTGGCAGCTGGAATTATCTGCAGTGGTTTCTGTCACATTTCTGGCAGCTTATGCTGCCTGGAGCCTCAGCTGGATTGTCAGTCATCACAGCTCCATGTGGCCTTCTATACTGCTTCTTTCTGAGAGTTAGTTTGGGCTTCCTCATAGCATAGAAGCTGGGAAAGCATCCTGAGAGGGCCTAGTAGAAGCTGCATGTCTTTTCTGATCTAACTGTGGAATCCACAGAGCCTTGTATCGCTTCTGTAATAGCCAAAATATCATCCAAACAAAAGATGGTTAGACATAGACCTTACCTCTTGACGAATCTGACAGCATGCAGAGTTACTGATGTTCTTATGGACATCATTGGTTGCATAATTTGCTACAAACATAACTGACAACAGAAGATACTAGATGGGAGATGGCCATCAAGATTAGACCATTTGAGGTAGTAGGAGTGGGACAGCCAGCATTAAATAGCAGTCGATTCAAGTGGATGCCAAAACAAACAGTGTGGGTTAAGGTTGACCTCTGAGATCCAGGCAACAAGGTGGGAGGCAGGGTTTGAGCTGCATGCAGAGCAGCAGACATTTTATGTGCTTATCTGCTGCCCCTTGATCAGCCACTCTTTCTACCATCCATCCACCAACCACCCATCCACCCACTTATGCATTCACTCATTTATTTATCCTGGTGACCTACATATCTCATGACTTCACTGTGATTCAATTGCCCCTCTATAAAATGGGGATCATATATAAACCTCAAGGAATTTCTTGAGAATTCAATTAATTAATAGATATAAGTTATCTGTAGTAGTATCTACCACCTACTAAGTACTCAGTGAATATTACCAATTATCATTAACATTAGTACTATTGTTATTACTACCTAGGCATACATCCATAAATCTATCTACCAATCCACTCTCCCATACATCTCTTCATTTATTCAACAGTACAGCTGAATCATGCACACATTTAACTTATATGAATTCAACCATTTTCTTAGCAAAAAAGAAGGAAGGGAAGATAACTTAAAAGGCACAGTTAACTCGTCTTCCATTCCACTCAATGGTTGTGTACCCTGAAGAGTACAGAAAAACCAGATTATTATACAGGAACATGTTACTGAATAGGATGTGAAAGCTAAATGTTATACACTGCATTCCTGGGGTGACTGATTGGATCTTTTGGGGGAGTTGAGACAGGATCTCACTATGTAACCCAGGCTGGCCTTAACTCAGTGATCCTCCGGCCTTAGCCTCCTGAGTGCTGGCAATACAGGCATATGCCACCATGCCTAGCTCTGATTTGCGCTTACATTTTAACTGTTTTTCACGGTCTTTGCTGACTTTCCTAGCTTCCACGTGGAATGGGACTCCCTTCTCTATGTTGGACCTGAATGACCACTGGCAGCACAGATATGGAAGGACCTGATCCCTGCATTAGTATGCTCATGGTTCAACAGATCACTAGTGTGTAATACCAAAAAATACCACAGCTGTGCTGAAATACAAGTCTACATAAAGTTAGGAAGGAATTATGGGGCAAGTGTCTGCTAGCAGTGGGGTAGAAAGAACATCACAGGTTTTTGTGAACATGTGACATTTAGACAAAATCTTAAGGGATGAGCACACACGTTGAAGACACCCAAGAAGGAGAATAACTTGCTAGGCAGGGGGAAGGACATATCCAGAGAAAGGACAGTGGGTGTTAAGAAAACCTCAAGTCAGATGGGTAGGCATAAGCAAGGGACAAGAATCTGGGGATGCCACTGGGGTAGGTCTGAAAATCCTGAGGGCCAGCTAAGGGAGTGTGGACTTTATTCTGCAAGTGGCAGGTGGTCAATGGAGAAGGTTCAGCAGAAGATGCTAGGGGTGAAAGTGGTGTTTTAAATAGATTTTCTGGCCCCCACATCCCTGCATGAAGAAAGGACAGAAAGAATGTGGAAGCAGGAAGACCAGTGGGGGAAGCTGAGTCACATCCAACTTCTGACCAGTTCCAGAAGCATGGGACTGCCACAGACAAGGCTTGATAGTCAACAGCCTTGGAGAACTTAGGACCCAGTCACCAGGCACATTTCCCACGTAGAGTTTGAGGCCCAGCATATTCTCTCACAAGGCAGTCTAAATCTGAGCAACAGGTGAGTCCTGTCAAGGGCCAGCTGGAGGCCTTAACGCCTGCTGATGAAGCCTGCCTGCTGGAAAGGACTGCTCATTGAATATGTAGTTTAAATATCTTTATCTTTGGTGGTCTATAATTTCACTGTGGGACGTCTATGCTCTTTTTGTTTTTTTGTTATTTCTTTTAAAAAATGTATCCTCTTTGTGGACATTTCTACTCCTGAATCTGAAGCCTCATTTCTTTCCTGTGTTATGAATAGTTCTTTGAATACTTCCTTTCCTCCACTCTTTCTAGTATCTTTTCTTGGAACTAAGTAGGCATTGTTAGACTTTTTCCTTTTATCCTTTATTTTGATCATGCAATGGCAAGTAGAAAAACCGAAGTGACACTCAGTATTTGGAGGCAGATTTATTTACATTGACAGACACTGATCTGAATCACTCCCAAAATATCAGGCCCCAATCTCTGGTGGTCTAGGTCTTATATAGGATAAGCAAGCAGGAAGTACAGAGGCAGAATAGCTTGTCAGTTGGGGATTGGCTCTTACAGTATGCATCATATGACCAGCTATGCATCACAGCAATCAACCATATCTAAAAGATAGAAGCAACCAGAACTGGAGCAACAACAAACTGAAGTATACTGGCTGGAGGAAGCATTTTCTGTTACATTTTCCCTTTCTTTTAGTTTCCCTAGAAAATCTTTGCTGGGCATATTACATGTGATCTTTTGAGACAAGGCCCAACTAGGAGCAATAACATTAGGGTTGTCAGTGATCCTAGGATGAGCTCTAGCCATTGTCCCCAAGATTGTCCTAATACAGAGATTTTCCTAAATTGTTTTTTAAAGAAGAGACATAATTTAGGCCTGTCCATTCTGTAACATTACTCTGGCAAAGTAGGTGAGAGTTAATTTGATCTAAGAGAGTATCCATTTTGCGTTGCATGCTTATCAAATCTTGGTCGTGTTTGATTGATTGTTCTATTTTACTGGGGCAACTGTCAGTTTAAGGCAAAAAACAAAAACAAACAAATGAACAAAACTACAGCTAGCAGGGAGCAGGGAAGCAAGGTTTGGGGTAAGCAGTCTGAAATGACACAAAAATCAAGAATAGGTATTGAACAATCCTGTGAACGGTATCTTTAGGCTTTAGCCATGTGGAGTCAGTGTGCATTGGTGGCAGATTTCCAAAAAGCAGCAGCAATCAGTTTGTTGTATAAATCATGCCTGCAGAGAGTTTTAGCCAAAATAGTTTTGTCCAAGGTGACCACAGCGTATCTAGCCTGTCGAATTTCATTCCTAACAGGGCTACTTCCACCCATAAACGATATACTCAGCATCTGTCAGGGGGTCTATTTTTAGAGAGCATTGAGGCAGAGGGGAGAGGCAGCTCTTACAGGTCATTGGGTGCACTCAGGGACTGACAGTCTGAGTAACCAGATAGAAGCCACCAGCTCTGAGAATATTGTGGAGTTTTTTTTTTTTTTCTTATAACTAGTTTCTGCCAGGTATAGCAGAACTTCTGTATCTTTCCAACAGGTAACTTGGCTGTCATTCTGGAAAGCTACTGCAGTCAGTTGTGAGGGCTTTTTCAAAGAAGGTAAACAAGTTTTTGAACCTCTTAGAGGTTGAGTTCAGGTTAATTGTGCAGAGGGGCTGGCTGACAGGAGCCAGCTGAAGGCAGAAGAGGGCATTCTTCAGTCCAGGCAGGTATACAAGCAGGCTGTGGTGGCAGAAGCCTGAGACAATCACTGCAGCATTGGCAGTTTGGAGATCTGGAATTGGCTTTACAGGCAGGAGAGGTGTATTGTTTGATAATGGTAAAGGTTGCCTTGGGACAGAGCTTGATCACCAAAGAGGCGTGATTGATAGCAAGCCCCAGGAGTGAGTCCTTTGTCCATACTTCTGGATATGAGTTTCTCAAAATTTCAGGATTATGATTGTTAGGCATTTCAAGCCATGCAGATATCCTTCCTCCTGGGGTTACAGTCACAGTCAGTGTCAAGTGCAGGACCAAGGACCCAAGTGTGAGGGAGGTTGGTAATGTCCCAGGAGAGGTATAGGGCACTCAAGCATGTACAGGAATTCATGTTTGATAAAGTGTCCCTCCATCTCACAGGATCTGCTTTTCAAACCAGAATTTCTTTTCAAATTTTGTTTAATTCTCATTTGGACCTGTGTCGGTAAGAATTCACTTAAGATTGGACTGAGTGTTTTCTTCCAGGCAGTTCTGATTTTGCTTCTGTTGAGCATCTTGGAGCACCAGACTTTCTTATTTTTATATTTTAAAGATTTGAACTATATCTTACAAAAAGTAAAGTCCAAAGCCAACGTGGTGCCACATATCTGTGATACCAGCACTCTGAGTGGCTGTGGCAGGAGCATTGTGTTGATACCAGCCTGGGAAGTTAGTGACCTAAGTGAGACCTTGTCTCAAAAATTAAAAAAGGAATTTGGGACATAGCTCAGTGAAAATGCCTTGAATTCAATTCTCAGTACTCCTTCCCAAATAAACTCTATGAATCTTAAGAGCATAGCTTGATAAGTTTTTTTTTTGCAAGACATTTAAACTTAATTGTTATTGAGGGAACAGTGAATTAATCTTAAATGTACATTTTAATAGGTATACATTCTTGTAACTCTGGTCTCATTTAAGATATAGAACATTCTCAGAACTCCAGAAAGTTTCTCCATGTCCCCTTCTAGTCACCTCCACTCATAGAGAAAGCCCCTTTTTTTAAACTTTTACTAAGTCACTGATTCACTGTGAAATGTTACACAAATAGGCTTCTTTATCCTAGCAGATATCTGTGAGATTCACTCGTGTCATCCTGTGTGCTGATAATTTGACCATTCTCATTTCTGCGTTGTCCTCCACTGCGTGAACACACCGTGTTTCATTTATGCATTCTCCTGTTGATGGACATTTGGGCAAGTTTCAGTTTAGTGTCATTATGGATACAGCTTTTACAAGCATTCTTGTACTTTATACTTTTAATAAATACAGCAGTTTTTGTTTGTGTTTTGGTGTTTCTGGGGAATGAACCCAGGGCTTTTGCACTGAGATATATTCCCAGTCCTTTTTTGTAGTTTTATTTCAAGACAAGTTCTTGCTAAGTCATGAAGTTTCCCAGGCTGTTGTTGAACTTGTGATCTTCTTGCCCCATAATGCTTGGGACTGCAGGCATGTGCCACCACCCCTGGCCTTATTTTTATTGAGTAAATACCCAGGAGTAAAATTATTGGGAGATGAAATACATGAGTGTTTGGTTTAATGGATGCTGACAATGTTTCCCCATTTAGTGATTGTGCCAAATTACTCTCCTACCAGCCACAAAAAATTTCAATGAATCTACATACTCACCAGCACTTAGCATTATCAGTTTTTAATGTTTTACCATTTTTTTAAAATTAAAAAAAATTTTTTTTACCATGGTATTTCATTGTGTTTTAAATTTGTATCTTACTGATAATTAACAATGTGGAACACACTTTCATGTTGATTGATTATTCTGGCCTGTTTGACATAGGCACAAGTCTATTGTCTCCCTTTTTGTTTTCTTTTCATTTTTGCTTTTTTCTTTTTTGAGGCAGGGTCTCATTATGTAATGTAGGCTAGCCTTCAACTTGTTATGTAGCTGGCCTGAGACTCACAACAGTCTTCCTTCCTCAGCCTCCTGAGTGCTGGGATTACAGGCATGCACTACCATGCCCAACTTGCCCCCCTTTTTCTGAACTTAGAATGAATTGGAATTCACCAGAAAAGTAAAGTGGTTCACATTACATAACACATCCAGCATAGTCTAGGGCAGTGGTACAGTGGGAAACTGATTCTCAGAAATTTTTTTAAAGTCTGATTTGCAGCTTTTTCTCATTTCCATGGTATAAATACTCCAGCCATAGCAAGTTTCAATTTCAAGCTATTTAACAAACAGCTCCCATGAGCCAGTGTGGATTGGCTCCAGGATACCACTGAGTCTGGGGCAGCACCTCTAATGAAACTAATTGATAATTCTATAGCAAAACACATAAATATTCAGACTAATTGGTATAAAACAATCTCACATCCACTGAGGTCAGATTTTTGCTTGTAAATGAGTCAACCACCAATTAATTGCAAGAGAAGAACTTTTAGTTTGTAAGACTCCTTGGGTTCCCACATTTCATATAAAAGACTGTTGCTATGTATCTGCTTGTGTTCTACTGTTTGGGATATTTCATGAAGTTCTATTGACTTTTTATACCCAGCAGTGATCAATGACTTTGAGCTAAACGATCTCTAAGATCCCTTAACGATCTCTTAAGATCCTTTTAGTTCTAGAGGCCTATTGCTAAAAATTCAAGAAATATTTCACTAACTGTACATTTTTATTTCTATTTTATGTTGCTATGAGATGAAGTTTTTCAAAACATGTCATCTGAAACTAGTAAATGCAGACATCACATGGCCCTTCCTATAGATGGTCTGGTTTCAACTCTTGACCCCATCCCTTACTTGCTTTTTGATTTTGAGTAAATCCCTTTGCATCTCATTTTCCTCACTGATAGTGAAAACTACAATTTTAAAAAAAGGAAACAGGAGGCATAACCAGGCAACAGAGTATTTATGTAGGATGCACAGTGTTCTAAGTTTGTTTACCAGCCCCATCACCACCAAAAAAAAAGAAAAAAGAAAAAAAGAAGAAAGACAGACAGACAGACAGACAGACAGACCGAGCCCAGCTCTGAGCTGTCTCCTAGGGGCTTTCTCATTGCTGGGGCCCCAATCACCTGAGTAGCTCAGGTCAGTGGTGATGTAGGGGGCTGGAGTAGGGAGAGATGGTTTGTAGTGGTCTGCAGAGGGTCTAACACCACACAGCTGAAGGTCAGGGTATCTCCCTATCTTTCCACTTGCACTAGCTAATTAGAGGCTGGGGCAGCCTGTTGGGCAGCAGCGCTCAAGCCCGAGATGATCTTCCTCTCAGGAAATCCTGTATTCACCTGAGCAAACATCCCAACAGGCTTCATCCTGCCCTGACAAAAGGCCGAAGTGCACCACTGTTAGGTGGGTTCTTGAGCCTTTTTCTTCCTCTAGGGCCTGTCTGGAACATCCTTGAGGGGCAACAGAAACTGCAGTGGATCCACAGCTTGTGTCCCATGCTGTCCAATCCCTGATGAGGCTGTCTATGGGGAGGGCCACAGTGGGGTTACAGAGCCATCAAAGTATGAGTGTGGCCAGTGGTCACTCTTGTCAGACTCCCATTAAACGCTTCTGGTATATGTTTTATTTATTCACTATTTACTTATTTTGTAGTGGTAGAGATTGGACCCAGAGCCTCACATATGCTAGGCAAACATTCTACCACTGAGCTATGTCCCAGTCCCTTTTAAATGGTATTTGGAGACAAGGGCTCATGTTGCCCACGCTGACCTTAGGCTTCCTGAGTAAATGGTTTTACAGGCGTGTACCCCATGGGGTAGTGTTTCTTATATATTTGAAGAAATAGAGATTTATCCATGTGTTCTTCCAGAACTTTTAATGTTTTCATTTTCTTATGTAGATCTCTGTCTACCTTAAATTAATTTTTGTAAAAGTCAAGATTTGATTTTTTATATGGCTCTTATAGTTCGGCAGCTCTATTTACTGAAAAGACTTGTTATTTCCCTGACCAAATTTCAAGGGAACCTCAGAGCCAGGTGAATGTATGGTTCTGGTCTGGGACTGTATTTTGTACTCCTGATCTATTTGTCCATCTTTGCATTCATGCCATGCTGTCTTAATTACTACCGTTTGTTTTAATTAAACTTTTTATCTTGAAATAATTGTAGATTTCCATGCAATTGTAAGAAATAATAGAGAGGTTTCATGTTCCCTATACTGAGTTTCTCCCAATAGTGACATCTTGCAAGACTGTAGCATAATATACCATCTAGAAATGGTAACTGTGATACAATCTACTGACCTTATTCAGATTTTCCAGTCTGACTTGTATTATTTATGTTCATGTACACATGTGTTTGTGTGTCCACCACCACTGTAAAGATATAGAACACATCTATCACCAAAATAATCTTTTGTGTTTTTCTTTTTTCACTGCATGCACCATCCTCCCACATTGTCTCCCTTCACTGTTCCTCAACTCTAATGCCTGGCAATCATTAATATGTTCTTTGCTTCTATAATTTTATCATTTCAAAAATGTTAGAGGAATGGAGTCATACAGTATATAATGGTTTGTGAATGTCTTCCTTCACTTAGCATAAACTCCCTTGAGATTCATACAAACTGTTACTCATGTTCATGCCAGGTAATCCTATGGTATGGACATACCAATTTGTTTTACCATTTATTTATTAAAGGCTATCTGAACTGCTTTCAGTTTTGTGTGTTTCTGAATAGAGCTGCTAAGAACAATCAGGTACAGGTTTTTGTGTGACCATAAGTTTCTAATTTGCTTAGGTAATTGTGCAAGAGTACAATTTCTGGATTGTGTGGTAATTTTATGCTAATTTGTTTCTTAGATAGATTTTATTATTTAGAGTAATTTTCAGTTTACAGAAAAATTGAGCAGAAGGTACAGACTGTTCTCAATACAAGTATACCCTTGTCCTACAGGTCTCTACCACCATACAAATCCTGTACCAGAGTGGCACATTTGTCATAATCCATAAACCTACATTTTCACGTCATTACCACTCAGATTCCCATAGTTTTCACTAGGGCTCCCTCTTGGAGTTGCACATGGTATGGGTTCTGACAAATGTATAATGGCATATATCTACCATTGTTATATCATACAGAGTAATTTTGGTGCCCTCAAATCCACCTGTTTGTTCCTCCCTCTCCCCTAAACTCTGGTGACCTCTGATCTTTTTAATGTCACCATAATGATGCCTTGATCAGATTATCGCATAGTTGGAATCAACCAGTATGAAGTTTTTCAGGTTAAATTTTCACTTAACAATATATTTATATTTCCACTATGTCTTTTTATGTCTAGGCAGATCATTTCTTTTTAGCACTGAATAACAGTCCTTTGAGTAGACATAATATGGTTTATATTTACTCATTCACCTACTGAAAGACATCTTGATTGTTCTTAACTTTTGGCAATTTTCTGAATAAATCAGTAACAAACATTCATGTGCAAATTTTTTGATGGACATAGATTTTCAAGTCCTTTGGATTAATAAAAATGAGCACAGGCTATTTGGACTGGGAGAAGAGAAAACAAGGCCACATCAGCAAGAAAAGCCAATCTGGGAACCAGTGCCACATACGGGCAGTTGGTGGACTGGGAACAGCCAGACTTCAGCCCTTTCCTGGGCTTGGCTGGCAAACAAGAAGTATCAATCATATCCCACCCACCACACCCCACTTTAAGCAGCCAGCTTAAACACAGGCTGTGATGATAGTTATGGAGGTGAAATGCAATTGGATGCCTGTGGTGCTTGGGAATTACACTAACACTGCAGGTCTAGGGCCAGTGGTCTGATCATGGGCTCGGAGGATAGTGGTACACAGTGTGACTTCTAGGGGGATCTCCTTCTGAGTATTGCAGCCGTTGTTGATTCCCTATGGTCTTGTCTTGAAATCCTATATCATTTCCATTATTTTGCTGGGTTGGGTTTTATTGTTTTGTTTGATTATGTTAAATTCCGTGGCCAGAGCAGCTATTTCAAAGATATCATGGATATATTATGGTAGCAATGTTGGATTTACTATTGGCTTGTTTTGAAATCCTTTCTAGCATTCATTGTTTTGTTTTTATTGTTTCTATTCTATTCTATTTTGTTTGATTTTTACTATGTCCAAAGTTATCTGCAGCTATTTTGAAGACATCAAAAAGCATTATGGTAACTATGGTAGTGTTTTGAAGTCCTGTATCTCTTATACTGGTTTGTTTTGATTGGTTTTATTCTATTTTATCCTCTTTAAAATAAAATTTTTTAAAAAGTAAAAATGAGCACAGTTAGAGGCTGGAGATTTAGCTCAGCGGCACAACTGCCTTCTTGGCAAGAGTGAGGTCATGAGTTCAATCCCTGGTACCAAAAAAAAAAAAAAAAAGCACAATTACTGAATTATATGGTAAAAGTACAAGTATGTGTCCTAGAGGCTAATGGTGTAGAACTTCTCATGTGCTTATGTACCATCTGTACATCTTCTTTGATGAAATGTGTAGCCATGGCTTTTGCTCATCTCTTTTTCATTGTTAAGGGTTTTTGATTTTTTTTTTTTTTTTGTCTTTTTGAGATGTGGTCTCTCTATGCAGTTCAGGCTGGCCTTGAGCGCATGTTGTAGCCCAGGCTGGTCTTGAACTCGCAACGATCCTCCTGCCTCAGCCTCCCAAGTGCTGAGATTACAGGCGTGAGCCACCACACACACTCATTATTGAGTTTTGAGAGTCTTTTTATATGCTTTTTGTTCTAAATATTTCTTCCAATTATAAATTGAAATATACCCTGAAATATGCTATTGGCCCAATACTTTATGCTTTTTCTTCAATATATTCTCTGCAATTTAAAATCCTTTGAATTTCCATCTAAATTTTAGAATGAATTTATCAAAATCCTGAGAGGTTTTTATTAGAATTGAGATCTATCGAACTGTGTGGATAGAAACAATATCTTTAAAGTAGTTAATATTCCAATCCATGAACATGGTATATTTCTCCATTTATTCAGGCCTTATTTTATTTCTCTGTGTAATGTTTTATACTTTTCAGTATAGAAGCTTTGCATACCTTTCATTAGAAATATTCATGGGTATTTTATGTGTTTTGGTGTGGCTATAAATGATATTATTTAAATTGTATTTATTTTATTTTCACCTTTTTTTTTTTGAGACAAGATCTTGCTGTGTAGTTCAGACCAGCCTTGAACTCACAGCACTCCTCCTGCTTCAGCCTCCCAAGTGCTGGAATTATAGACACCATGCCTGGCTGAAATTGTATTTTTAATTGTCGCTCATATATAAAAACAAACTTTGAATACTAGTTTTGCATACAAAGACCTTGCTGAACTCACTTTTGAACACTATTATTTTATAAACTCCTTTGGATTTTCCACATGCACAATATGTTATTTGTAAATAATACATTTTTATTTCTCCCATATAAATTTGTATATTTTTCTTGCCATATTGCAATGACTGGGGGCTCTAATACAATACTGACAGTACTAGGGATTAAACTCAGGGCCATCACACAAAGCTATATTTTCCAGCCCTTTTTTTGTTTGTTTGTTTTAAATATAAAAGAGATAGGGTCTTTTTTACTTTATTATCTATCTATCTATCTATCTATTTATTTATTTATTGAGACAGGATCTCACTACACAGTCCAGACCAGTCTTGAACTCACTATGTAACCTATGCTGCCTCAAATTCCCTGGGCTTCTCCTGTCTCTGCCTCCCCAGTGCTGGGATTACAGGTGTGCGCCATTATGCCTGGCTATAATATAATGTTGAATAAAGATGGTGCTAATGGACAGGTAGGTAATCTGAAGAGAAAAGCATTCTACTTTTCACTGCTAAGTGTGATAGCTGTAGGGTTTTGTAGATGCCCTTTGTAAGATTAGAGAAGGCTCCAATTCCTACTGTGCTAAAAACTTTTTTATATTATTAATGGGTATGGAATTTTATGAAATAAATTTTCCACGTCTTTTGAAATTATCATTTTTAGAGCATACTGTTAAAGTGGCAAATAACATCAATTTTCAAAAGGTAAACCAGCTTTACATTCTTGATATAAAACACATTTGGTTGTGATATATTATTCTTTTTATATGTCATTAGATATGTTAACATTTTCTGTAGGATTTTTGCATTTTAATTCATGGACTTGTTGTCTTATCATTTGTCTTTCTTGTAATGACTTTCTCAGAACCTGATAACAAGATTAGGCTGGATTCATAGACTGCAATATTTCCTCCCTTTATGTTCTCTAGAAGAATTCATAATGTAAATTCAAAAAATTTTTTATTAGTACATGTTAACGGTACATAATGATTTGGTACATATATATAACACATCCTAATCTTTTTTCTCATTTGTTCCTCTTCCTTCCAGTAAAGTATTTTGTATTCTCTACGTGTTGGGGGAAAATTACCAGTGAGAGTTTTCTTTGTAGGAAGGTTTTAATTTACATATTTAATTTTTAAATAGATATAGGTCTACTTAAATTTTTATTTTTCCTTGTATTTATTTTGGCAAGTAATATTTTTCAAGGAATCTGTCCATTTCAATTAAATTACAAAATTTTTGGTATAAAGATGTTTATAATGTTTTGTTACTAAGTTTTAAATATCTAACATCTGTAATAATATCCTTTACATCCTTTCTTCATTCTTGAGGTTTATAACATTTTCTCTCTCTCTCCTTTATTTCCCCCACAAACTCAATTTTTGCCTTTGTTAATTTTCAGGTCCATTCTAAATTGCAAGCTTCAGCTTGATGATTTTCCATCTTGAATTTTTTTTTTTTTTTTTTTTTTGCATCACATCAGTGATTAAAATGCAGGCCTTGACTACACAGGAGGGCCAGTCAATGGCTACATCTTCTTGGCATATTTTTCTTTAATCTCACCCAAAGCTAAGGTTAAAACAGACACCTCTGCTTCTGTGAGGAAGAATTTAAATTTTAAAAACCCACCCTGCCATCAGTAGCAGAGCTGTCCTGAATCCATAATTTATGTGGGGTGATCTCTGGCTCATTTGGCCCTTTGCCCTCCATGGCTCACAGGGGTCACGTTACCTGGGCTTGGCATCTTGAAACTTCAGTATTGGCTTCTCTGTGTGGTCTTATGTTCCTGCTTTGTTTTTGGCCTGAGAGAAAGTCTTTACTTTCTTTAAGATTTATTTCTTTCCAGTCAGGCATGGTGGTGTGTCCCTATAATCCTAGCATTCTGGAAGGCTGAGGCAGGAATAACACAAATTTGAACCCAGCCGAGGCAACTTAGCAATACCCTGTCTCAAAATAAAAAATAATAAAAAAGGGCTGGGGTGCTGTGGGAAGCCCTATGTTAAAAAAAATCTATTTCCATCCAATTTGAAAAACATCTAACATTTTATAAGCAACAAGATTTGCATTGGCTGTTCCCTCTGTCTGTAACACAGCTTCTCCAGATACCTGCTAGAACATCCCCTTTATTCTTTTCTTTAAATATTACCACATCAGTGAGTTATACCTGGCCAGAGTATTTATTTATTTATTTGACTTTACATCTATAGTTTACATTTTAAATTTTGTATTGATACATATTTGTAATATTTAATATTTACATGTTTTAGGGGAATATATATATATATTCTATTTTGATCATTTCCAATCTTCTTGCCTTCTTTCCCCCAACTGCCCTACTTCAGATTAATAATCTGCACCAACTCTAGAATTTTCAATTCCTCTTACCCTGATCTACCTTTTTAAATAGAACTTATAGCCACTTAATAAACTGTGTCACTTACTTATTTCTTATGTTTGTTGTTGTTTATCAATCAACAAACTGTTTTGTTATATTAAAGCTCCACAAAGGCAGGCTCTTTATCTGTTTAGTGCTCTGAAGTCTCTGAAATTCTTGAAATAGTGTTTGGCACATAGTAGATTCTCAGTAAATACTTCTCAAATTAGTTGAATAAATAAAACTTCTTTTTAAAGAAATGGGAGTCCCCCGAGAAGGGTAGAGGAAGTAAAAATGATCAAGATGCGATATGTACAGGTTTTAACTCCTCAAGATGAATAGAATTACTTTGTATTGAAAACATTTACTAATAACAAAGAAACTGGGTCTGGGGGTTTAGCTCAGTGGCATGAGTGCCTGCCTTGCAAGCACGTGGTCTTAAGTTCAATCCCAGTAAAAAAAAAAAAAGAAAGAAAGAAAAGAAAAGAAACTGGAACTCTTTGGCTGAAGGAGAAACAAGGGAGCAGACAGGGAAAGAAATTTGCCCAAGGTCACCAGGAAAGGTAGCAGAGCTGGGACAGAGCAATTATCCCTGGCTCTGCCCCGCTTGACACTCAGAAGTACACTCATGGCCTCCTCAAAGTCTCACGGCAGGCTCAGTGTGGGTGGGACAGGAAGAGCAAGCTGCCTTCAGAACAGGGCTGGCTCCTTCCTCCTGAAAGCGGGGTCTTCCCTCATTTCTATTCTACATCATTCCGCCCTCGCTTTCTGCTCCTCTGCTCGTGTCCTTTCTTTTGCCCAATCCATGAAGCATATCTACCAGTGATTTTTCTTGTCTGTCTCAAAATCACGCTGGTGATTGAATCCCAGGTCTTTGCACTGATATTCCCAGCACATTTTTTAATATTTTATTTTGTGTCATAGTTTCACTGAATTGTCCCAGTTGGTTTTGAACTTACGGTTCTCCTGCCTGTTTCCCAAGCAGCTGGGATCGTAGGTGTATATCACACATCTGGCCCAAGGCCCTATTTTTCAATGACCTTGTTTACTGCATGTCTTTGATAATTCTTTATTTAAGGCCATTCCTGTCATTTTTCTGAACATGTGAGAGAGAGAGAGAGAGAGAGAGAGAGAGAGAGAGAGAGAGAGAGAGAAAATATGTGTGTGTGTGTGTGTGTGTGTGTGTGTGTGTGTGTGAGTGTGTGTGTGTTACTGGGGACTGAATCCAGGGCTTTTGCCGTGAGCTACTTCCTCAGCCCCTTTTAATTTTTAAATAGATTCTCACTAAGTCGCTAAATTGTCCAGACTGGACTTAACTTTGTGATCCTCCTGCCTCCGCTTCCTAGAGTGTTGGAATTACAGATGTGCACCACCTGGGTACATCCTGGACATCCTGGGTACAGGAGACAAGTTTTGGTCTTCAAAGGCAGAATACTTAGCCCCCATACCACTCACTCAAGTGAGCTCCCGAGTTAGTTGTTATCATCCTTGGACTCGGATTTTCTCTCCGAGAAAGAAAACTGGTATCTCTCAACTCTCACAGAGAGGGTTGTCGGAAGGTTCCAGGGAGACCATGGACTCAGGGCTCTTTGTAATCTATAACACATGGAGCCCACAAGAGGCACAGCATTATGAAACCCCAGGTGGCCTTCTTCCTCCTTCCTTTTCCCAGACCCCCAATCCTGAGGGCAAACCTACCAGCTACTCCACCAAAAACCAGAGCCTCGCTTTGGTCTCCTCCTCTTCCCTCACTTCCACATGAGGGTCCAGCAGGAGCAACTACTGATTCTGCCTCCAGGGCATCTCTCCCAACTTTCCCTTCCTCCCCCTCCAACACCCCTGGGCAGCCCAGGCTCTATCAGCTTCCCCCAGTGGTCACGGTTGCCTCCTATCTAATGTCCTTGCATCTTGTCTTACCCTCTTGACAGCCCTCCTCCACACTAGCCACCAGAGAGATCTGCATGAAACTTTGTCTGACCCGCCCTGCCTGTGCTCTGAACCCCATGGTGGCTCCCTTTTGGCTGTCAAATGAAGGCTGCACACTTAACCTTTGCACTTGGTCTCATCTCTGCTACTCCTTCTGTCCCACACTCAAGGCTCTTTGCTTTTCCCAGATACCCCTTCCTCTCCCTTCTGCTAGTGCCAGGCCTTTCCCCTGGCATTCCCCTCCTACTTCCCCTGCCACCCCAGTTATCACAGACCTTGTAGTAAAACCTGTACTGCAGAGCATGGATAGGCCACGGCACTGCAGCTGGGGAGAAGAGGCAGGGCATAATCTAGACTGAGCATGGTGTGGTACTGCTCCTACCCAAAGCCTTTGTGAAAGCCAAGCTGAGCCACAAAATGTGAGAGCTGCCTCTAAAACCCCAGGTGTGAACTACTAGTAGGATCTATCAGATGTGCTATTTGGGTGGAATCACCAGGAGGTGAGTGGTATAGGATTGCTCAGATGTCTTCTGTGCAATGCTGTGAGTGTTTTCACTAGTGCTCAAGCAGGCAGGACTTGGTTGTCCTCTGCTTGGGACGGTGGTACCTAGCCTCATCATGTCAGCTCCAGGACTGGCTTGAGAGGCCAACACCAAGGGCTGAGGCCCATCTTTCCACATTCTTTCATTTCTCTTTCTGCTTATTCCCCACTCACAGCAGCATATTGCATAGGTCTTTGGAAGGCCCTCTACTGTCCATTTTAGTATAATTTGAGACTTTCTCCTGGTCCTGCACTTTCTCTGTGTGTGTCCTTCAATACCTGAATTCTTTGAGCCAAAATTTCCTCTCTAAAAAATGGGGCCATTGATGTTACTGACTGGAGTATTGGGAGGAATAGCAGGAATGCCCCACCCCTACCCCAGCACCAAGCTCTGCTGCTAAACACAGGAAACAAGTGGGCCAGTGGTCGTGATTTTTCTCCTCTCCCTTCCTGCCTTATTCTACATGTGTTTCAATGGAGAAGACCTTGTCTTATTTGAAACTGAGTAATTCTCCAACTCCTTGCGGGCCCCCAGCCTGCATACCACAGGTCCCCATAAGCATATTCTGAATTCAGTCAGGTAAGGGAAGGGCATTGAGGAGGATGGGCAGTGCCCTGGCCAGGACATTCAAACCTAGGGTAAGGGCAGGACTCTCCCTCATAGTCCCAAACACACCCTGTGCAGCATTTTACCAGGCTTTGCTTCTGAGCGGGACTGGTCCAGGTTCAAATCCCAAACCTGCTCACATTTGCTGTGAGGTGGAGACAAAGGACATCAGATCCGTAAGCTCTGGTTCCACATTTACAAAAGGAGAGTGATCCCTGGCTTCAGGTGTATGGTAGAGGTCAGACCTCACACGTAGTAGGTGCTCAGAAAATAGGTCCCAACCCACCCTCCTGCTTCTTTCCTTCCCTCCCTCCTTTCCTTCCTTCCCTGTGAGAGATGTCTCCAAGGAAACAAGAGGAATTATTTTAAGAAAAGAGCCGAGGGCTCGGGTGGGAGCAGATGGTGGCTTGGGCATCTGGGAGGCAGAAGCAGGCTGCTCTGGCCTTCAAGGAGACAAGGGACCCAGGGGTTCCCCCATCCCAGGGCCCGGAGGCAAATCCATAATGAGAGGCAGAGAATAGATAGTTCTTGCATCACAGAGGAGCAACACAGTGCTGGATGTGGTTGTGTTTGCCTTGCCAGGTGACCCTGAAAAAGTCCAGGGCCTGTAGTCTGTGGCCTATGTGTGAGGGGGAGGTTTTGCCTCCAGGAGAGGGGCAGGGAACAGGCAGCTCTGGGAGTGGTGAGACCTAAGTGCAGAACAATGTGAGTAAAAGCCAGAATGCCCCTCATTTGGGCACAAAGTCATTCACTCATTCATCCACTCTTGTTAATTCAGCTCATCTCTACCAGTCACCTCCCTTATCTCTGCCAGCAATGAGCACACCTCTTTTAATGTCCCCCCGGAGCATCCTTGTGAGATTTTTGCCCACGTGGTACAGATGAGGAAACCAGTACTGAGAGGCAAAAGAAGCTGCTCAAGTTCACAAAAAAGGCATTTTTGTGCCCAGCCTCGTCCTTGTTTTTTATTGATCTCCATCACCTTCAGTAGAAGTCCCTACTCCTCGAGAGAACCTTAAAGTCATCATGATCCATCATGTGTTGTCCTTCTTGGCTTTACCTTTGTTTTTTTGGTGTTTTGAGAGAGTCTTGCTATGTAGTTCAGGCTGGCCTTGAGCTTACTATGTAGCCTCTGCTGGCCTCAAACTCATGATGACCCTTTTGCCTCAGTCTCCCAAGTGCTGGGATTATAGGCATACTCCACCACACTGGCTTGGCTTCACCTTTGAACTCAAGGATTCACCTCCATGGGCTTCCAGTAGTGACTTCTGATTGAGCCTCTGATCTCTGTGCGCAGCATGACACCAGAATGTCCTGTTGTTCCTTTGCTTGTCAGGCCATGTCCTACACAGCTCGGGTATTTCTTATGCTCTGTGGATGCTCAGAAGAGACCCCTCAGAGATGCTGATTTTCCATGCATCTCCTCCAAAGATGAGAGACCCCTGGAGGCTGGAGATACTCCTCATGCACTTCTGGTCCCCAGTGTACTCCTACTCCTCCGTGAGTGTCCATACGCTCTGAATGAATGGGTGAGTGGATGGGTGAGATGAGGAACACTGTGGGGTTTCCACTTCTAGCTTCAGTTTATTCTCCAAACATTTCTCAGGCACCTCCTCCATGCCAGGCTTGGTGCCAGCCCCAGGGATAACGTTAACTCAAGCCTTGCATTTACTTTGTGGTTTACATTGTGCTTGCACTGTGCAAGTCAGTGCCACCTTGCCAACTAGGCATTTGTGTTCATGTCCATTTTCTGCTGGTGGAAACTGAGGCCCAGTGAGGTTGGATAAAAGTTGTGGCAGGGCCAAATTAAAATTCAGGACTCTTCACTCCAGAGTCCACACTGTTTCCACACTGGGAAAACAAAGCAAAACAAAGTAGAGAAATACATGTATATTTAGAAACTATAGGACAGAAGGAAGAGGGAAGATCTCAAACCAAATCTTATCATAGCCTCTTGCTCCAGGATAAATCTCAATAGCCATTTGGGTATCTTCTTCTTGCTTTGGTTGAGCCTATGGGTTCGAGGTCACACAGATACAAGTGATACAGTCACAGTGAGAAACTAGGCTGTCGAATACCACAACTTGAAAACTCAAGGTGGCCCCAAACCTCAAGGAGCTACTTTTAGCCTTGTGAGAGAGACAGAAGCAAGTAGATGAATCTGAATTTGAATCTCCCAAAAACAGACCCAAGACAGGAACTTGTGCACAGGTAGTATTTGGGCGGGTTCCTAGCAAGCAGCGGGGAAAGGTACAGAGCATGACAAGGGAAGGAGAGAAGCTTATTCAATGTGCATTAGCAAGCAGGTGACTGTGAGCCACTGGACTCCATCCTGCTTGTTGTCTTCTGAGGAACAATGGAGAAGACCCCCAGAATTGTCTCCCTGAAGGTTAGGAAGCTGAGCACTTGACTTCCTTCTCTACAAAGGATCAAAGGTTATCCTGGAGGCAGTAACTCCTTACATTTCCAAGCAATCCCATGCAACTTCAGAAAGCACCATCAAACAAAGAGTGGAGTGATCTGGTGGGCACCTGTGGGGGGCCAGCATTTGGAAGCAGTCCATGTGGCTGCAGCTAGAATCCAAGACTAGCACTTGAAGTGTCTGTTATATACTATTTGAGACATGACATGTCTTTTTATCATAAAATATCTCAGAATGAAAAACTCAATAGGGGCAGTACACAAAGGTCAGCAAAGTTTTCCTTTAAATAGGTGATGCTGGAGTCTAACTTTGAAAGGTGACTTGCAGTAGGGGAAGAGGCTACTAAAGGCCGAGGTGTAAAATAGCTTGTTTTGGGGAGAACCTGCAGAGTCTATGTCTGAATCATTAGAGTGGACCAGAATTAAGTCAGGAGCAGGTACAAAAGCTGAATGGTGAAGGACTTTGAAAATTAAGCCAAGTTTGAATTTTATCCCCAGATTTTAGGGTTCTAAGCAAGGGAGGGACACAGTCAGATCTGTGCATAGAAAGATCTCTCTGGAACTGCTGTGAAGATGAATTGGAAAAGGGGAGAATGGAGTAGGAGCCTGAGGAGGGAGTTCCCTGCATGGACCAGGACATCCTATGAGCCTACTAACGCATTTTGTCCCAGAGAAGCTGGCCCAGCCTGTCCAGATGTGTGACCAACCTGGAGAATGGCAGAGGGGCTCGGCGTTTCCCAGTCGTCTTCACCAATCTGGACATTATCTGGTTTGGTGCAAACCAAATCTCATCATTATCTACTGTAGTCACTACCAGGGTTTGGTCATTACTAGAGCTGGTCATTACCAAGGGCGGGACGTTATCTCCGCTAGGAAATGTTTTGGCTGGTGTCCGTCATTCCATCCTCTTGCAGGGTAATTCCGGAAGCCCACTACTCTGGCACCTTCATGGTCTGAGATGGCAGGTTTGATGGCAGGAGTGAGAGAGATTATTGGAGGCCCAGGGTGCCATAGTTTCTTCCTTACTATACTGGCCGCCTCCTGACTTCCGGGCTGGGTCAGGCAAATGTGCTCAAGTTCCACAATTTTTGCACCTACTCCATTCAGAGCCCTGATCATGTTGATCACAAGGTGGTGTTGGTATGCACTGACCCTTTCCCAAATAAACCACACTGTATTCTACTTTCTACCTATCTCCAAGCCTCTATCTCCATGATGCCCCCCCCTTTCTGTTTTCAAATTATTGAAATCAGACACACCCAATTGAGGTACACAGAGTTCTTGGCTCATGATGTGCTCTCAGCATTAGCTCAGGCATGGCTCAATGTGTATGAGGGAACATAGTCAAAAGCATGCCAAGGGCCGGAATGTGGCTTAGCAGCACAAGTACCTACCTGGCAAGTGCAAGGTCCTGAGTTCAATTCCTGATACAAATAAAAAACAAACACAAAAACATGCCATAATATAGTATATGCACCTGTGATTCCCTTGCCCACCCACCAACTAAAGCAAAACTAGTATCTGACATCTCCTCCTCCATGCTGTCCCTACTCTCCCCCCCGCCCCCGAGCTCTATTAAAGGTGATTAAGATTCTGAGTTTTTATTTTATCATACCCTGGTTTCTTTATTTTTAGTTTTATCCCATGTATAAATACCTACACAAGGTCTGTTTTTACATGTGTATTGATTTTATGTTTAAAAGTACCATATTATTTATAGTCTTTTATGTAATTCAATGCTGATAAGAATTTGTCTGTTATTCAATCATCCTGTAGGCTGTGTGACCATATCACTATTTATTTTCCCATTAATTGAAAAGCAGATTGTTTTCAGGTATTCTGCTGTTACAAACAGTGCTGCTATAGACATTCTTGTGCATTCTGCTACTGTTCTGCAAAATGGGGTCCAAGGAACAGCAACCCTGGAACCCCCAGAAACTCACTAGAAAAGAATGCAGAATTGGGCTGTGTTTTAAACTGGGGGGGACAGGAATCTGCATTTTTACATCTCTCCCCTAGACCATTACAAAGCCTTCTTGACCATGTCACACATCTGCTCAAGAACCAGCAATGCTTCCCTCTGCCTTTTAGAAAGCTACTATTACAATATTTATTTCCTGTTCACAAAAAAGGCATACAGAATGGCTTAGCAAACAGTTAGGTATCCACTGCAGCCCAGTTTAGAAAATAAACAATTTGCCCCTATTACATTCTCTCCCTCCCTGTCAGGGTCACTGCTCTCCTGAGTTAGCTGTTACTCACTCCCATGAGTATTCTTACCCTTGCATTATATACACGTGTCCCTCATCATATGAGTGTTGTGTTGCCTGCTTTTCAAACTTTATATATTTGCCACCAAACTGTGTTCTCTATGTGCAACTTGCTTTTTTCACCCAACCATATCTATTTTTTATTTTTTAAAAATTGTACTGAAGCATAAAATCCAAGCGGAGTGCACAAATCACAGTCATGTGACTGATTTTTCACAAACTAAATCAATGTGATTTTGAGATTTGTCCTTGTGGGTGCATATGGCTTGCATTGGCCTGTTTCAAAGTTCATGAAGTAGAGGCAGTTCTTCATGTCTGAATTCACTGTTTATCCGGACTGCAGATGATGACATTTAGGCCATGTCCAGCTTTTCACTGTTACAAATGGCCCTGCTGTGAACATCCAAGTACCTGGCTCCACGGCCCCTGTACTGGAGGAAATGCCTGCTAGTCTTCACCAGGGCTACACAGCACTGGGCCCCCAGCCCAGTGGAGAAAGACTTGCCCACCTGCTCAAACCCTGAGCCAGAAGAGCGTGCCTACCCTGCCTACCCCCTGCCTACCCCCTGCCCAAACCCACAGCTGTCTCTCCCTTTCTCCCCTTGGGCTCCAAACTTACTTCTCCTTCCAGACTTTGCTACAACCCCATCTCTACCAGGAAGCCCTCTTGGGCAGCAGCAGTCCTCTTACTGTCTCCTTTCAGTTGTGGGAGCGCAGGAGACAGACACCCAGTGCAGACTCTGCGGAGAGGAGTATGCGTTTTTTGAGAGGGAGTTGGATGAGCCAGTAGAGACGTGAAACTGATTACTCTGGGTTTTGATGGGTGAGTAGGAGTTTGTCAGGTAGAGATAGTGGGAGGGCACTGCAGGCACAGGAGAGGCAGAGGCTAGGCCCTGGAACAGTGGTTTCTGCGATGAGGATGTGGGCAGGCAGTGGATGAGTTGGAAAATGGGCCGTGAGGAGCCTTGACTGCCAGCCATTAATGCTGTTCTGATTCTTCTGCATGCCGTGTGGGAGCCAGGGAAGTAGGCACATGCATCTGACACCTACTGCGTGCAGCAAAGAGCTTTCTTACTTCCGTCCATTGTTTCTTTGTCTTTCCAGCTCAGGTTGGGTATAGACAGGTCCTCATGTTGTCCTCATTTTACAGGTGTGAATAGTGGGCTCAGTGATGGGGCGCCAGGAGAGATAGGACAGTACTCAGCCGGGTCTGACTCTAAATACTGTTTTAACTCCTGTGCTGCCTAAGGCAAAGCAGCCCCTGGAAGAGGGCTCCGCAGAAGGGGCTGCCAGGAGGGGCACCCATTCTCAGACGCAGAAGCCCCAAGAAGGAGGGGACGCCTAAGTCCCGCGGCGTGACCCGGACCAGCCCCTTCGTCCCTGAGCCTTAGTTTCCCTCCTCCACAGTGCAGAAATAGTAACGCAGGTTCCTGCCTGCCCGCTCCGCGGCGTGTGGTTCGGTGTCCGCCCTACCGCGGCCCGCACTGTGTGACCCTGTTCTAGTAGCCTACCCTCTCTGGACCACCGGCCACAGATTTCCGAGCGCTCTTCTGGCTCAGGATCGAGCGCTGACGGCTGCGGAGACCCCCCCGCCCCGGGTTGTGGGAGCATGGGTAGGGTGGGGTGCCGGGAACCACGCAGCCCCCGCTCTCCCCCCAGCGCTCCCCCCGGGCCGCGTCCGGATCCGCGCCTGGTTTTGGGCGCAGCCGCGTGGCCCCCTCCCCCGCGCGCATCTCCCCGCCCCCCGCCCCCTCCCCGCCGCTCCCGGGAGCGGGCCGCGCGGCTCCTCCTCCCGCAGCCGCATCTGGGGCGCCGCGCCGGCCGGAGGAGAGCATGGGGCACCCGCGGACCGGGGCCGGGCCCGGGGCCTAGGCGGGCGGACCTGCGAGCCGACCGGGCGGCCACGGCGGCGCAGCGTAGGGCCGAGCGGGCCGGAGGCGGCTAGTGACCGCGCACAGGTGAGGGCGCGGGGGTGGCGCGCGATGCCCGCGACCCCCTTTCTGGAACCGGCGCGCCGCGTCCCCCAGCAAGACCCCCGAGTCCGTGTCTCCTCCCGGGCAGACCTCCGCGAGCCGGGGGCGGCGCTGGCGCAGAAGAGCCCCCTCCCCCTGCCGGGGCTCGCGGAGCCTCGTCCGAGGGCAGCGTGCTGCGGGGAGCCCGCTGCTCCGGGTGGCGTCGTCCAGCAGCGCCCCTGACCCTCAGCCCGGAGGGCGGCGGCGCGGGGCCTAGAGTCCCTGTCCAGGGCCGGACCCCCGTGCTGCCTCTTTCTCCCACGGACTTCCCGGTGTCACGGAGCTGTCAAAACTGAGAAGCCCCCTCCTCGGGCCTGCCGTCCCCCTGCAGGGCGGCGCGGGGTAAGGCGGACCCCTCCCCTGCTGAGCCAGCCTCGGAGCGAGGGTGCCGGCGCCGGGGCTCTTCTGTCACCCCAGCTGCCGCGGATCCCGCCTTGGTCGTCCGGGAGCTGCCTTGCCAGCACCCCTCTTCCTGAGCTCCTTCCTCGGACCTGGCATGTGGGGCGGGGGACCCCCCTTTCGCTGCATAGCGCCCCCTCCCTCTTTGCGTGTCCGGGAGGGGCCGGGCTGACCCGGGCATCTGGACTTGGGGGGAGCTCACATGGCCTCTGGAGGCCCCCACGTGCGGCGCCCCAAGGTAAAAGGGGTTCGCGTTCAAAGCGGGTAGAGATGGGCCAGGTGGCTGCGGAGGCCATCTGGGTCCAGATGTTCCGGGCCTGCTAGGAGGGAACATTTGCTACCTTAATATGTGATGGCCCCTGGCCTGTTTGGGCCGAACCTGCCGCCTCCGCCTCCGATCCCCCTCCAGCCCTCTGTCCCTCCGACCCTCTCCCTTCTCCAGTTGCTCCTCGCTGCCTGTGTTGCGGAGGGAGGCTGTCACAGACTGTTGATATTGTGGGGGGAAGTAAAACGGGGAGGGGTTGTGGGTTGGTGAAGGCCAGTTGTGAGTGGGGGTGATCTGAGAATGAGAAGTCCCAATGTTAAAGGACAGTGCTGAGGAGGGGAGGGTTCCCGCATCACCACCTGCCTGGAAGTAGCAATGACAGAGGGGGAGGGGCTGCAGGCCCCAACCCCAAGGGAGAGTGGACTGCTCTGTGTCTCCCCCTTGCTTGGCCTCTGGGGTCAGGGGGAAGTTCCTGGCTCCTTCTGCCTCTGCCTCAGTACCTTCACTTGTAGAGGGTGCTGTGTTTCCTGCCAGGCCGATGGCAAGAGGTTGTACAAGACCATCGCAGAATCCTCCTGGAGGACCCCAGTAGAATTCTGTCCCTCCTTTGCTGATCACCTCTCTTTTCCCTTCTCTACCAGAAAAATTCCTGGCTGCCTGGAACCTTGGTGGTCTAAGGAGCCTGAGCTAGACTCTGGTGGGCAGTAGGACTGGGTGGAGCCACAGAGCTGGTACCTTGGCTGATCGGTGACTACACTATTGAGAGCCTCCACCAGGCCCCAAAACTGGCCTTCAGTGGCTACTCAGGCAGCAGACTCGAGTGTGTTCTCAGCGGCTAACAGGCTGTGCATATGGGGCAGGTGTAGGTGTGTTGGCCTGTGCTGTGGCAGGAGTGGGCTGGGGCTCCTGAGTCCCCTTGGAGCTGAGAAATGACTGTTCAACTTCTGGGAGTGTGCCTGTGTAGGTCCGTGGTGCACTCCCTCATTCATCCATCAGCAGCCAGAGCAGACTGTACTGGGTGCTGGGGGTACTGGGCAGGGCCTGACCTGAAAAGAAAGTGTGTGGTAGACAGGGTCTGACATCTGAGTTGTGTGGGACCAGGGGAAGCATTCAGTGCCAGCTTTGAGATGGAGCCGCAGGTTTGAGGGCTGTGGCCAGGGCACGAGGCTGCCTGGCAGCTGACTTGGTGCTTTTGAAGGCATTCTGTGCAGCACTTGGGAACTAAGCTTGCCACGTGTATTTTGGAGCTTTTAGAGGACTCTGCAACATATCTTGCATATGAGGGCACCCACTGGTGTCTTGTTAGGCTTCTGTGAAGTTTATGGTCTGCTGGCTTCATAAATGCCAGCACTTTTAGCATATTAAGAAATGGTGTCTAAAGCACTTCATATGACAGAGAGCTGTGGTCTCTACAGTACCATGCATCTGTGATTGATGGAAATTCTTTTTTTCTTTCTTTCTTCCTTCCATCCATTCAATCATTCATTCATTCATTCAGAAAAGCATTAAAAATGTCATTCTCTGGGTCGCCTTCATTTTAACACTTCCATGTAAACATTCTGAGGTATAAACTAATAAAATCTTAAATTCAGATATAATTTTTAGAAAGTGTGTAGTTGGTGCTCAATAAATGCCCACAGCTCCTAGCCTTGCCACTTTCCTCCTCCCCTCTTTGGCTCTGGTCTTCCAGGCCTGCTTCCAGTTCATGCTGGTTCAGCTTCAGCCTGTCTTCCAGAGGAAAGCCCTCCTTGATGTGCAGGCCTACGTGTCCCTGTCATCGTCTCCACATCCCTGAGGCCTCTGCTTTTACTAACCCCAGAAACATGTTTCCTTCTCAGCTGTGTCTTGGGCCAGTTGACATAGGAAAGACAGGATTCCATCTTCACGCTGTTCTCCTGGCACCAAGGACAGATCTTAGCTTGCATGGACACTGGGTCCATTTGTTTTGTTAGCATGAGGTGAGCCATTCTGAATGGAGGGCTGTATTTGGCCAGGCCCAGTCACCCATATGACTGTCCTTGTGGCTTCCTGCAAACCCAGAGGCACTTGGCCACTGTGGAAGTTATAGGCCAGTAGCCTCTAAAATGCCAGCAGAACTGTGGGACCCCAAAGGCTCTACAAGAGAGCGAAGGGCCATGTTGGGCAGGCTGTACATCCTTAGGGTATGCCTGTGCCTTTCTGGTCAAGCAGTTGTTTTCACATCAAGTCATTTGCTCACATCATCACCCGTATATCTTTTATTCACTAGGCCACTGTGTTTGTTCTTCTCTCCAATTCCCAATCTTCCATTGCTCCTTTGGGCCAATAGTGTTTCCTGGTCTCCTCAGTGCCAGCTTTGTGCCAGGTTTCTGGGCATACAGGATCAAATTGATGCGGATCCATCCTGTAAACTGTAGCCATTCTGCCAGGCCCTTCCTAGTGATGGGGAGCTGTGTTGTCCATGTGCTAGAAGGGCATTCTGGAGGTCATGCACTTGGTTTGAGTTTGGAGGACTGGGGTGTGGGTGGAGGGAGAGTGGGGAGAAAAGCCTGCTGGCTGCAGGAACCACATGCATAAAGACAGGAAGACAGATGTGTGGTCCTGAGACTGCAGGAGCTGCTATGTGTCCCTGTAGGAGAAAGTAGCCTTCCTGAGGGTTACCACAGGGCACTGGTCATGAAGGTGGACAGTGTGCAGTCTTGGCTGTGTGGCCAGTAGGTGCCAGAACTCTGTTACTGACTTGCTCTGCATTCTTGGGTGAGGTGTGTCCTAGCTTTGGGCTCCCAGCCTTGGACCTGGTGATCTCAGAGGCTTTCCCCTATCTAGAGTCTACAGTCCTGACAGCCCAAAAAGGGAGGTCTCAGGTCCTGCTTCTTTGGGCATTCTTGGGGCTGTCATAGGATGGAATGGGGCTAGGTTTGTTCTAGTGGCTTTGGTAGGCAACAGGTGTACTGCCCAGGGTTGGGGCCCAAGGGCCCTGGTGAGGCTCAGAAGTTCCTTCTAACAGGTGACTCTATCCTTTAAGGGTTGAAGGATCTGATTCAGGGTCAAGAAATACCCACTATGCATGCTCTTAGTGGGCACCTTTTGAGAACAGCTGTCGCTGGTGTGTAGGACCAGTTACAGGCCCACATTGCACTTCATCAGACTGTTGTGGGCCCTTTGAGATTCCCAACATTGGCTTTCATCTCTTGTGATGAAGGGGAGGGGCTGCCTATTTTTTTTTTCCACTCCTGCTCTGTAATCTCTTGGAAACTACTGTAGGCCAACCCTGAAGTCTCTAGGGTATGTTCAGCACTCTACAGTTTGCAGAACCCCTTTAATCCTTATCCTTTTTAGTGATTCCCTGGGTTGGAATGAAAAGAGACATTATCTCCATTTGACAGATGAGGAAACTAAAGGTTAGAGAGGTTGGGTGACCGCCCAGGGTTACTCCGAGGTTGGGGGTAGCCCCACAGTCCAGGAGTCCCAATTGCTGGTCCTGGGGGTGGCCATCACATCAGGCCATCCCCCTTGCTGATGGAACATGATTTCCCGAGCTGATGAGTGGGGCCTAGAATCCTTCTGTGCTGGGTTTCGCAACGCCGCCTCCTCCCCGCTGAGCTGAGCTGTCTGACGTGGCCTTTTCAAAAACCCAAAATGAATGGAAGCACATTTTGTTTGGAGAATTTTGCTACACCCCTCACCAGGGCTGGTTGCAAAACCAGGCTTGGGGATCCCTGATGATGTTGATGATTAATAATAATAACAACTGTATCATTGGCTAATACTTTTTAAAAACCTATCTATTGAACAAAGCATTACTGACCATCTCTCAGGCCATGTATGGTGCTGAGCCCTTTATTACTGAGAACTGAATCCACATAGCTTACATCTGGCTTTGGTTTCAGTGCCCATGATGCCCTATTGTTGACCTCATTTTTATAGATGAGGCACAGAGAGTGTTAGTAAGCTGTTTAAGACCACACAGCTAGGGGCTGGGGATTTAGCTCAGCGGCATAAGCACCTGCCTTGCAAGCAGGCAGTCGTGAGTTCGATCCCCAGTACTGGAAAAAAGAAAAAAAAAAAAAAAAAAGACCAGACAGCTAATAAAGCAGTGGCACCAGGATTTGGATCCAAGTCAGTGAGTGTTTGGAGTCTGGTCTTAGCCCTGTGTTCAGAGGGTTCTGAAAATCCCATTTGTTGACCTGCAAGTGTAGGGGGAGGGGGTGGACAGTGGGCATTAGCTGAGATCAAATGTAGCAGATCCAGTTCCTGGCTTTGGGGAGCAAGAGTGTACCCAATGGAGGTAGAGCCCAGCCAGGCCTGCATAAGCAATCTCAAACTGAGCCACCTGTGCCTGCAGCCCCATTTGAATATGAGGGTCATAGTTTGAGGCATGGGTGTTGGTAGGAACTCTGCTCCCCAGCAGCACTCAGTTCTAGTAGTGGGCCCATCTCTCAGGCTTCCTGGGGATGCCACGGGGAGGTGACATGGGTAATAAGAAATGACCAAGACTGTCCACCCACTAAGGAGAGAAGACAAAATATCTAATTCCTGGAACCATTCAGTGGTCCCCAGCAGTAGGTCCCCAGAGTCAGTCACAGGGGTACGGGTGGTGCTGAGAAGAAGGCAGCCCTGCCTTTGCATCACCCTTCAGTGTGACAGAGCCTTTGCAGGCGCCCTGTCTCCTGGCATCTGCTTCACAGGTGGTTAGTGCGATTGGTGCTGTGCAAGGGGGGCATCTTGAGGAAGCGCACAATGGGGGTGGACCCTAGCATGGTGGTGTACACATAGGGCAGGCATCCTGGCCTAGACATGGTGCCAGACCTATGGGATACTAACTGAGCATCTGCTGTGTACCCAGCTCTGCTCTGGGCCCCAGACAGAGAATCTGCACCTCAGGGCCTGGGGTTAGGGTTCAGGTATTTGTCTATAATGATTAATAAGCCCTTGGTGTCAGAGAGCAGTTGGTTTCAGGGGCTTTTTCTTTGTAGTTGTCAGGAGATGAGTGCTGGGTATTTGAGGAATTACACTAAGAATACTGGGCTGGTTTGCTGCTGTGCATCCTTTGACTGAGTGCCTACACTCTCTGGCTTTATGATCTCCAGCTCTTTGAGGGGGTCGGAGGTGGGTGAGGCTGAGGCTGTCTCTGAGGCTCTGCTAGCTCAGTCCTCTGATCTCCAGGTGTGAACTGATCTGGGCTTCCATCTAGGCGTGTCAGAGAGCCCCCAGTGTTCTCACCCTGGACTGCTGCCTGGTTCCCCACTCACCTCTGTCCCCCACCCCTACCCCTAGCAACCCCTGCTGGAGGGAGGGGGAGGGCCTTTCCTTTCACCTACTGTGGACTGAGGACTAGAACACAGCTTGGAAATGGGGATCTGGGTTTGCTGAAGATAGGAGAGAGGTTCTTCCTACCACCCCTAGCTGCCTGCCTGCCTCTCCTCTGGCTGCCACCAAGCCCTGCATCACCTCAGCTCTGCCTCATCCACTTGGGGTGGGAGCTAGGGCCTGGCTGGCTGCCTGTGTGAGCATTGTGTTCTGAGGGGCTGGGCTCTGGTTCTGCAGCCAGGCAATTTTGTAGTTACAAGCAGGGTTGGTTGCTACTTGGGGTCCAGGCCTGTAACTGGAGATGGCTTTAGGGCTCTCTACAACCTGTGTTTTCTATGTGTGTAGCCCACAGTTGAGGGAGTGAAGTACTGTGATCTATACTTCACATTTGAGGAAACTACGGCTGCATAGCTGGTAGGTGGGCGGTTGATCTAGGAGCTGAACCCAGGTGTGTGTGCTTTGGGCATCAGGTGAGAGGCAGACCCTGGGCAGGAGGCCATTTGGATGACTGTGGCCTGCTTGGGTCCTCTCTGGGTCTTGGTTTTCCTGTCTAGGTATCAGGAGTCTAGAGTGTGTGGCTGCCCCGCCCATATCCTGGGCCCTGCATGGCAATGCTGAGATTTTCTGGTTTTCTCCCTGCCAACCTGCAGCTCTTGTCCTCGAAGCAGAGGTGTGGCAGCAGGCAAGGATGTGTCAGCATCTCTCACCTTTTCCAGGGACCTGCCACCACTGGGGTGTGAAGAATTCCTGGAGAACTGAGTGTGAGGCCTTCCAGGGACAGCATGGATGTACAGAAGCAGGACGGCTCTGGGCAGTTAGGGGATCTTGGATAAGCCACATAGCTGGCCACCCCTGCCAGTTCTGGTCACCTCTGGGAGAATACAGAAGTGGGCTAGGAGATAGGGCCACCTCTGGCTCCTCCCCATCCCGTGTGTGTGTGTTTGTGTGTGTGTGTTTGTGTGTGTGTGTGTGTGTGTGTGTGATGTTATTCCCACCCAGGCCCAGCATTTTGTATATTATCAGATACTTGAAACATTAACACATGGATAATGTAGACATGGTTACCCCTCAGGGCATACCTTCCCCATCTCCCTTTCTTCTTCCAAGTATTCAGTCAGCAAACACATGTCAAGTGCCTGCACTGTGCCTGGAGCAAATGAGCTCCCATGCCTGCCCAGTGGAGCCCGTGATCCTCTGGGAAGGTCTACAGCCATTACATAACCTCCCAGATGACTGTGAACTCCTATCAGTGACAGGCACTGCTACGGCGAAGAACTGCAAGACCTTAGCTGGTCTTCAGGGTCAAAAGGACTGCCCCTGGAGGTGACCCAAGGCTGAGACCTGGGTGTGGGAAGGCATTGGCTGGGCATGACAACTGGTGCAAGCCCTTGTGGGGAACACTTTGAGGACTTAAAGGTTTAAACCTGGAAAAGGCAAGGAGGAGTTCTGTATGAAGCAGAATCAGAGCTGGGCCACATGATCCTGCTGAGCCATAGGGTAGACTGCTGACAGCTGAGGAGACTGAGGCTCAGAGAGGTGAAGCAGCCTGCCTAGGCAGGGCCAGAACCTGGCCAGATGGGGGTTGGACCCCAAGGGACTCCTGGATAGTTTTCTCTGCATATATCTAGCTGACCCTGGGCCATCACAGTGTCTAAGTCATTTGAGCAGCTTTCCTGAGGTCCTACACAAAGCTGGAGTAGAGCTGAACTTCCCCTTTCCACCTCCAGCCTCTCCTGCATTGGTGCGTCTCACTGAAAGAAACCAGGTAGCCACTGGAGGCTCCAGAGCAGGGCAGACCCAAGTGCTCTCCTGGACAGTCACTCCCAGGCCTTCCCAGCACTAGCATGGATCACGGGCTTCCTGCCCACCTGCCAAGGCCAAGGCCAGGCCTGAGCAGCCTCTGCTGACCCAGTCTGCTGCCTCCCTCTGCTGATGCCAGCCAGATGAAGGGCAAAGGCAGTGAGTAGGCTGGGAGGCATGGTTACCGGACGGGGGTCTCCCTGACCCTCCAGTCCTGAGGTTTCCAGGAACTATTAGGGGGCTGGGTTTGACAAACAGAGGCCAGCGGAGAGACATTCTCCTGTCTGAAATCCTAGGGTATGTGCGGGGGCTATGACAAAGCAGAGACTAGGCTCTTTCTGCCCCTCCATCCCATTCTCAAACATCTCAGACCTCTGGTCAAGATGCCTGCAGTCTCCTACCTGATCTCTTCCTCTTGTGTCCTCTGTACACAGGCAAAGTGATGATTCAGGAAGCACACTGGGTGCTTCCACCTCTCTGTGGCCCAGAGCCCTCAGTGAGGCAGTCAGTGCTCTGTCACCTGCCTCTGTGCATCTCTGTAGATCAGCTGTTCTCATCACGCCTAACCTGCAGGTCCACAGGCCCTATAGCCTCCCAGCCTCTGCCTCTGTGTGTGTGTGTGTGTGGTGTTAGGGATTTGACTCAAGGGCCTTACACATACTAAGTAAGTGCTCCACCTCTGAGCTACATCCCCAGCCTTTTTGTTGTTGTTTTAATTTTTTATTTTGAGACAAGGTCTTGCTAAGTTGCTTGGATTGGCCTTGAACTTGCAGTCTTCCTGCATCAACCTCTCAAGTAGCTGGAATAACAGGCATGTGCCACTGCACCCAGCATCCAACCTTTGCCTCTACTATTTCCTCAGCCTAAAAGTATCTTCCTAAGAAGTCTTTGGTTAACTCCTGTTTAGTGTTCAAGGCTGGGCTTAGCCCTTGCCTTCCAGGGATGCTGCCTTCTTCTATGTGAGTTCCCACATCCCCCAGAAAACTGGACTATGAGGGTCTCTGCCAGCCAGGGTTCCTCCAGGGCAGGGGCCAGTCTGATGTCAGCAGTGTCCATCTGGCTTTGCACATAGTAGGCGCACAGTCAGGAAGGTAAGTGGCAGGCAGAGCATGGCAGCTGGGTTGAGAGGTAGGGTGGCCTTCTTGGGGGCACATGAGGCAGGTGCCCCACACAACATCCCCACCCTGTGTGACCCATGGTACTCTTCTTTCCTCTCCCTTCCTCCCCACCCTGGCATTGTGGGATGCCTGAAGCTGGTGGGCTGCCCCTCTGCTCAGCTGGCAGAGCCAAGACTCTCCATCCTGGGCAAAGTCGGACAGTTTGAAAACGTTTTTTGAGGCCTCCACACAATGGGGATTGACTTATTCCTGCAGTATAGGGTATACTGAGTGATACAAACACTTACCAGGTACCATGGTTTATTCTAGGCATGAGGGATAGTCATTGTCTAAAGATTGAGGGAAGGGAGAAGTGGTGACACATGCCTGTATTCCCAGCACGCAGGAGGCTGAGGCAGGAAGATCCTGAATTCAAACCCAGCGTGAGAAACTTAGTGACGCCCTGTCTCAAATAAAATAAGTAATAAAAAGAGCTTAGGATATAGCTCAGTGCAAAGCCACCAGTACTCATCCCATCGCAAACACACGCGCACACACGCACCCACACACACACCCAAAGATGGAGGGAGCACTTATAGTTCAGTGCTGGTACATAACAGGCTCAGTGGGTCAGATCTGTTTCTGTGTTGTCCACAGTAACAAGGAGCAGCACCCAAGGCAGGAAGATTGGCAGCAGTGCTCCTCTGTACAGAGCAGGGGTCTTGGAGGAAGGGAAGGCCTCCCTGCCTGAGCACAGGTTTTTTATACTCTGAGGAAGTAGCTCCTGCCTCTTGGGTTTCTCTTCTGCCTGTCTTTAGGCTTGCCATCTTCATTAGCTATCTAGTCCTGTGGAACAAACAGCCCCAGAGTCGGTAGCTTAAAGCAGTAACATTTATTTTCTCCTCACAGAATGTGCCTCCAGGAGGAACTTTGAAGGAAGCCAGTGTAGAGCCTTCATGGCCAGCTTCGAGTGCTTTAGGCTCTTTCTAGGTGAGCTGCGTCAGAGTGTGGTGTCAGCTGTCTCTCCAGTATGCTTTGTGACTCTAGGAAGAAGGGGCAACGAGGCAAACAGAGGAAGAGTAATATTCCTGACGTCACCCAGCCACAGCTGCTGAGGCTGGAGATTTGAACTCACGCTTCCCATGCTCAGAGCCCAGCACTGTCCCACCTGGGGTGTGAGCAGGCGAGGGCAGGCCTCTATTCCTGTTTAAAATCAACTTCGCAGCCATGAGTGTCCAGCTGTTTTAATGAACAAGCTTTTTCCTCTGATTGTATTTATAATTGAAAGAGCAAAACTGAGTGAAAGGGTGGCATCTGCCTCAGTCCCAAGGAAGCCATAGGCTGGGCCTCCCTGGGGGATCACCAGCAGGCTTATCCAGTCTTAGGAAGTAAGTTGATTTGTTGTTGTTGTTGTTGTACCGGAAGTCACACCCTCATGCTTGCCAGGCAATGAGTTGATTTTTAGGAGTGGTGTGAGTTTGAGGACAGCTCTTCTCATCAGCTGAATGACCTTGAACAGGTTTCAGAGACATTGCTCAGCCTCAGTTTCTCCTGTCCCCCAAGGGATAACATTGTTACTGCCTGCCTTAGAAGCATGGTTTGGGAGTAAATGTGGCCCTGCATATGTAGGCCTATAATAGTGCCTAAGAAATGGCAGCTGGTTTATTCTTGTGACAGACCACCACTGGAACCCTGTGGTGCCCCACCCTGGCCCCTAGTCCAGATCAGTGTCCAGAGAGAGGGCCTTAGCCTCCCTGGGAAGCCAGGAACAAGGAGCGTGCACTCTGCATGCAGAGATGAGCTTGTCCTCATTTTACAGACAGAGAAACTGAGGCTCTGGTGTGACTTGCCTGAGGGCCTTGGGAGTGGAGATGGATCTGACTCATGGGCTTCTTAACTCTGAATCCACACAGCATAAATCCCTATCCTACAGCTTAAGATCCTTGGGAGAACTTCAGGAAGCTGAAGAGAATTCTTGGAAATACGAGCGTCCTAAGAGGCCTAGGAGCCAGGATGTTTGGCTCACAGACCCCAGGCCTCTGTGGGACCCTGCTAGAGAAGCTTCCTTCTCTGCGCCTTGCCTCTGTGGTCCCACCTCCAGACCCATTCCTGTGTCGCCTCCTCCGCCACTGGCCTGGTGTGTTCATGGCCCACATTCCAGTCATCAGCGACTAGGTGGAGGGCCAGGCAGTAGGGACCCTGCTTAGAAGGACCCAGCTAGGCATAGCCCTGACCTTTGGTATCAGGTAGAAGGTTCCTCTGCCCTGAGGAAGGTGGCTGTGGGCCATTGGCAGTGCCCTGGTTCTCCCAATACTACAGGCCTGTTTTATGCACCCCTCCCCAGCATTGGGGAGCACATATATTTAGACAGACTCGTCTGTTCTGTACAGATTCGGCATCAAATGTACTTTTCAGGGCTGAAGGAGGCAGGGCTGTGAGCAGCCACACCTGATACTTGGAGTCTCAGCCTCCTGAGCCCTTTGCCAGGTTGCCTAGGACTTCCAGGGCTTCCTGGCTGTGTGAGGGGACACTAATAAGACAGATGGGAGGGTGAGGGGCAGCCTTTAGCTGACTTAACCCTCAGTGCATGCATCTCCCTCTACACTCTCCCTATCGCATAAGGCCACATGTCTTTGACCCTTTATGTCCAAGTCACAGCCAAACTCAGTCATTTGTTCTGACTGCCTCCCACCTCCTCTAAACTCCTTAGTGCTCCTCTGCCCCTTCTCAGCATGTGGAGAACTTTTCGTCCTTTTGTAATCACTTGGCAGATGAGGATTTGTGCTTGCTGTGGGCCAGGCTCTTGCTGGATACCAGGTGCATGGAGGTGGAGGCCTCCAAGGGAACCACTTGACAGCCCAGGAGAGGGATAGCAGATGTTGAAGATAACATCTGGACACCTGTTGTGATAGCATGAAGCCCTAGGATCGGGGCGCCTGTGCTGGGTGATGATCAGGAATGGTCCCTTGAGAAGGGAGTGGTCCAAGCTGAGAGCTGTGGGTTAAATTAGAAGGAGTCAACCTCTGAAAACAAAGTAGCCATTCCTGGAAGAGGGAAGAGCATATGCAAAGGCCCAGAGTTGAGGGAGACCCTGACTGAACTCTAAGTGCAAAACAGAGAAGAGGCAGGGACCAGGTCTCTCAGAGCCACAAATGCCAGGCTGAGGGTCTTGCCCTGGAGCCAAATGCCTGTTTTTGGCATGGCTGTGGCCAAGGCAGGTGCATGCATGACTGGGGTGACTGGTCATTGGTTCCACCCGCTGCTTACCAGGCTGCCAAGGCTACACAGCAGATGTGCTGGGCCTGGCCGAGTGGGAATCAGAAATAGCTCACACGTGCTCAGTGTTTGGTGAGCCGTTCTCCCCTCTCCGGTACATTTCATCTGCGCCTGCCGGAGTCAAGGACGGCTCAGTGCTTGGGAGCTGGGTGACCTTCTCCCTCCAGTTTATTAATACATTGCCCACTGGGACTGTCGAGAGAGCCAGGAGAGTGTGGGCAGGCAGGAGAAGTAGGGCTGTGGACTCAGGTCCCCCAGAGAAGGGAAACATTGAGGTCTTGGAAAATCAGACCTGCCTACTGGAACAATATCCAACAGAGGTGTAAAGATTAGCATAAATATCCTCTGGGATCTACCTCCTCTTGTGACTACATATTGATGTCAGTGTGCCCTGGAGGATGCATTTATTCATTCAACAAATATTTCATGAGGGCCCACTCTGTGCCAGACCTCGTGGTGGGCAGAAGACAGCTCTGAGTGACATGGACATATGTTGGCCCTCAGAAACTCAAAAGCAGGTGAAACAGTGATGAGGCCCACAGAAAAAGACGTTAAGGACCCATGGTGAAAGTCACAGTCTTCCTGCAGGAGGCAGTGCTCGAGTGAGACCTAGGAATGAGGGGAAAGTAGCCTGTGAAGAGGAGGAGAAACAAGCATTGCTGGCTGTGGAAACCGCAAATGCACAG
This sequence comes from Cavia porcellus, assembly GCF_034190915.1. Lineage (NCBI taxonomy): Eukaryota > Metazoa > Chordata > Mammalia > Rodentia > Caviidae > Cavia > Cavia porcellus. Next base: position 25,132,574 of record NW_026947488.1, on the reverse strand, counting down.
ACTGTAGAGTAAGAGAGTCAGGTCTTCAGGGAAGAGAAAGAACAGTACTGTAGTGAGCCTGGAATGTTGGGGTGAGAAGGACAAGCACCAGAGCGTGGCAGGAACCAGACTGCATGGTGCCTTGTGGGCTCTGCTCGTGGTTCGGGGATTTACATAAGGGTGTGGCTCTGGTGCCAGAAGGCCTGGATTCCTATCTATCTGTGCTACTTACTAGCAGGTTAACTCCACGCAAATTACCCAAGCCTTCAGTGCCTTAGAGTCCTCATCTGTCAGGTGGGTCAGTAATGCCCTACTTTATGAGGTTGTGTCGTTAAGTGATGTGATAAAGTGCCTGGGAAGTATCTGATATACAGCAAGTCTCCTAAGTGATAGCCTGGATGATTTTGAAGTCATCTGTAGATGGAGTACAGCTGTGTAGATGATTTTGCATAAATAAGGTCATGTTAGTCCTGCTTGTCTGCAGCCACTTTTGCTCTGATGCTGACCATTTTTCTGAGTCAGTGACTCCAGAAAATTAAATTATATTTCAAATTTGTGAATTGAGATATAACATATGTGTTGTGGAATACACTCATCTTAAGTGTACGGAACATCACGATGTAACCACCACTCCGATGAGGCTGTAGGATATTCCCATCTCTCCCACAAGTCTTAGTCCTGCCTCTTCTAGTTAATTTCCCACCTTCTACCCCAGAGGCAACTAGTATCTCTGTTTCTAAAGTCATAACCTAATTTTATCTTTCTGGATCTTCATATAAATAAAATCATGTAGAATGTTCCTTTTTTGTGTCTTGCTTCTCCTGCTCATCATTTTGTTAGTGAGATTTATCACTGTTGTGTGGCTTGATAATTCATTCTTTTGAATTGCTGCCCAGTATTCCACTGAGTGACTGTTTAATACTTTATTCTATTGTTTTGTTTTGTTTGTCTTTTTGAGACAAGGTTTCACCATGCAGTTCAGGATGACCTTTGAACTCACTTTGTAGCCCAGGCTGGCCTGGAACTCACAGCAATCCTAATGCCTCAGCCTCCCAAGTGCTGGAATTACAGGCGTGTACCACCATACCTGGCTCCATTCTATTGCTTATACACACCTGGAGTATTTTCAGCTTTGGACTATTTGTATAGCATTCCTTTGAAGTTTCTTATAGATATATATTAGGACACTTACAAAATTATTTTTGGAGGTATATACCCCAGAGGGAAGTTTCCAGGTCACAGACAATGAATATGTTCAGCTTTACTTGATACTGTTAAATAGTCTTCCGAAGTAGTTATACCACTTTTCATTTGCACTGGCAGCAGGAGAGTTCCAGTTGCTCCACATACTCCAGGTCATTCCTTACAGCTACCAAGCCAACCATGTGTCCAGACCACCTCAGCCAGGTCTCAAGTGCAGACATGTAAATTGTTCCAATGTTTACGTGATTTGAAGAGTTGTAAAAGAAAGTCACAGCAATAACCTTCAATAGCAGATTATCCTTCAATAAATAAGTGAAAGAATACACTGGCACATTTATACAATGGCATATTATTTAGTAATTTAGGAAGAACTATCAAGCTGCAAAAAGACATGGAGTAGCCTGGTTTTGTTTTGTTTTGTTTTAAGGCAGTGTCTCACCATGGAGCCCAGGCTGTTCCTGAGCTCATCTCATAGTGATCCTTCTGCCTCAATCTCCTGGTGCTGGGATTATATGCATGTGCCACCCTGCCCATTTTGACCTGGATCCTTTAATGCAATTAACTGGAAGAGAACAGCCTGAAAATATTACAGACTCTGTGTTTCTAATTACCTGCATACTACATTCTAGAAAAGGCAGCACTTCAGAGACAGTAAAAAGATCAGTGATTGCCAGGGGACAGCGAGATGGCAAGAAGGATGAGTAAGGGACGAAATGCCAAGGGATTTTAGGGCAGAGACTGTGCTGTACTGTTCGTAGTGGTGGTTGCATGACACCACACATTTGTCAAAACCTGTAGAATGTACAACACAAAGAATGAACGTTAACATGAACTGTGTACTTTACTTAGTAATAACACATCAGTATTGGTCAGTCAACTATGAAAACCTACAGAACTAATGTAAGATGTTGATAATAGGAGCGATGGTGAGGGGGAAGTCAGGGAGGATGTGAAAAGCCTGGACTTTCTGCTCAGTTGTTTCTGTAAACCTAAAATTGCTCTTTAAAAAGCCCACAAGTTAAGAATTAATAAAAGTAAAATATAAAAATATTGGGAAAAAAAGACAGAAAGATCACTACATGCGTCTGCTATAGTTTTGGGGGTCATTTCCTAGGGGTTATTCTGTCTGGAAATTATTTTCATGGTGGGGATGACACCACTTTTGTGTCTCGTTCCTGTTCCCTGCTGCCTGCTCACTCCTGTGGTGGAAACACATCCCTCTTCCTAAATGTTGCATTTAGTGACTCTCAAGGGGGAGATGATTTAATTCTGATGATGGAATGAGAGCTCTTGTGTTTGGGAAAAACTGGAGATGATACAGTGATGGAGTTGTGGGATCTCAGATATGGGCGTTACGTTTTAGCAGAAATGATTTAGAATTGCATCATCTTACTTGGTACAAATGCATCTCAGCATCTCAGCATAGTTATCTTCAAGTGACAGAATGAGGTATGTTTACATTCTGGAAATAAATGATTATGAATCTTTGAACAGATGAGTCTTAAAATTTCAAGACAATTTTGGAACATCCAAGTTAAAAGAGCCAATGTAGATATGGTAGTTTAATTTCTTTTTTCTCATATAATCTTGATTTATTTTCCCTTTTTAAAAAAGCTTTTATTGAGTTATAATTGACATGGAGTAAATCACACATATTTAAAGTGTCCAAATTGGTAAGTTTTGACAAATGCATAATCATTATACATCTCACTCCTAAGTTTCCTCATGGCCTTTTGTGATCTGTCTTTCTTCCTCCCCGCCCCTTCCTGCCTTTTCATCCCACTCTGACCTCCATTCTCCCAAGCAAGTTAGTAGTTCCTATAATTCTATACAAATGAACCATACAATATGTATTCTTTTTTTTCTTGCTTTTCTCATTTAGCATAATTATTTGGAGATTCATCCAGGATGTAGCATATAGCAGCAATTTGCTCTTTTTTATAGCTGATTAGTAGTCAGCTGTGTGCTGGCTTGTTCATTTATTTGTTAGTGGACATTTAGATTTATTTCCAGGTTGGGATTATTGCAAATAATTTCCTATGAAAATTTGTGGGCAAGTCTTTGTATAAACATGTTTCATTTCTCTTGGATAAATGCCTAAGAGAGGAATGGCTGAGCAATATGCCAGGTACATGTTTAACTTTTTAAAAAACTACCAGACTTTTCCAAAGTGGCTATATCATTTTAATTTGCTACCACCAGTGTTTGAGAGTTTGTTCCTCTACAACATCCTCACCAACCCTTGGTATAGTCAAATCTTTCTAATAAGTATGTATGTCATTTGTGGTGTAATTTTCAACTCTGTAATGACAGTAATTTTGAACATCTTTTCATGAGCTTGCTCACTATCCATATACCTTCTTTAGTAAGGCATATGCTCAAATCTTTTGTCCATTTAAAAATTGGATTATTTTTTATGATGGAGAGTTGAGAACTCTGGATACAAGTTCTATAAAAAGTGCACAATTTTTCTCCCAATCTGTGGCTTGTCTGTTTATTTCGAGAGTACCTTACAGGATAGATGTTTTTAATTTTGATGTTCACTGTACCAATTTGTTCTCTTACAAACCATGTTGAGTGTTGACATATATAAGAAAGTTTTGCTTAACCCAAAATTGTAAGTTTTCTATATGATTTCTTCTCAAAGTTTTATATTTTAGGTATTATATTTAGAATTATGATCCATTTTGAGTTAATTGTTACATACAGTGAGAGATATGGATTAAATGTCAAGTGTTATTTATTTCTGCACCATTTGTTGAAAAAGCTCTCCTGACTCTAAGGCATTGTTTTTGCTTCTTTGTCAAGAACCAGCTGTCTGGGACCTAGGAAGAGGATATGGTGTAGCGTGCTATGGTAGAGCATTCGCCTGCCATGCGCAGGCTCCAGGCTCAGTCCTCAGTATGGAAAAAAAAGTTACCCATATGTGTGAGGATGTGTATCCCTCTCTGGATGCTTCTGTTCCATTAATCTCTTTACCTATCTTTATAATTACACTGTTTTGAAATGAGTCCCCCCAAAAAGATGGGCTCCTTAACAAATGGTGCTGGGAATACTGGTTATCCACATGCAGAAGAATGAATATAGACCTATGTCTCTCACCCTGTACTAGCATTAAATAGAAATGGATCATAGAGCTGAATTATCTTCTGCTGGGAGACAAAATAGGTAAAACTCTTGCAGACATGAGCATACACAAGAGCTTTCTGAACAGAACTCCAGTTGCACAAGAAATAACACCAACAACCAACAAATGAGATCATATCAAATTTAAAAGCCTCTGCAAAAAAAAAAAAAAAAAAAAAAAAAAAAAAAAAAAAACACCAAACCAAAAAACAAACAAACAAAAATAAACAAGGCCGGGGATTTGGCTCAGTGGCATAAGTGCCTGCCTTGCAAACATGCAGTCATGAGTTTGAGCCCTGGTACAAAAAAAAAAAAAAAAGCCTCTGTACAGCAAAGGAAACACCAACAAAGTGAAGAGACAACCTACAGAATGGGCAAAACTTTTTGTCAGCTATTCCTCAAAGAAAGGACTAATATTAGGATATATAAAGGCCTCAAAAAATTAGATCTCACTTAACATAAAAGACCCAATAAAAAAAACAGGAAGTTGAACAGACACTTTTCAAAACAAAGTGCAAATGGCCAGTAAATACATGAAAAAGTGTTCAGTGTCCTTGGTCATTATAGAAATGCAAATTAAGGGGCTGGGGATTTAGCTCAGCGGCATAAGCACCTGCCTTGCAAGCAGGTGGTGGTGAGTTCAATCCCTGGTACCGATTTTAAAAAAATGCAAATCAAAACAGTACTGAGATTCCATTTTACTCCAGTAAGAATAGTTACCATTAAGAGCTCGAAAATAACAAATAGTGGCATAAACTAGTACAATCACTATGGATATCAGTAGGGAGTCCTCAAAAAACCTAAAAATAGAAATTCCACTTGACCCAGATAGCTGTACCTCTTCTGGATATCTTTCCAAAGGAAGCCAGGTGTGATGGTGCATGCATATAATTCCAGCACTAAAGAAGCTGAGGCAGGAGGATTGCTGTGTGATTGACATCAGCCTGGCTATATAGTGAGTTCTAGATCAAATTGAACTATATAGAGAGACACTGTTTCAAAAAACCAAACCAATGCCAGCTGTAGTTGTGCATGTCTGTAATCCCAGAACTTGGCAGGCTAAAACAGAAGGATCACTATGAGTTGGAGACTGGCCTGGACTATACTGGCGGTTCAAGGCCAGCCTGAACCACACAGCAAGATGCTGTCTCAAAAAATAAATAAATAAACAAAAGAGTTAAAGACATCATATTACATGATGTATGCATACCCTTGTTTATGGTAGCACAACTCCCAATAACTAAATCTTGGAAGCAGCCTATATATGCCCATTAACAGATGAATGGATAAAGAAAATGTGGTACAGGGCCAGGGATATAGCTCAGAGGCACAGCATCTACCTGTTAAGTGTGAGGTCATGAGTTCAATTCTGTGTACCCAAAAAAATGGTACAGTACATATACACAGTGGAGTACTACTCAGCCATTTAGGCTAATTTTATTCATTTGTAGGAAGATGAATGCACCATAAGTCCACAATGCTAAGTGAAGTAAATCAGACACAGAGGTTAAATATCACATGGTTTCTTTTATATTAGGCTCCCAAAGTATAAATAATTTTAAAAACAAAATAAAAAATGATAGGAGACAGAGTCAGATTTTGTGGAAATGGGAAGACAATCGGGGTTAGGAGGAGAAGGGGAAATAAAAAGAATCAAGGTACATTTGTATGTGTAACCCATAAACAATGTATTGCTCTCATTTTATTTAATTGTTTGGAGTAACTGTTACGGTTTGGGTAGGACGTGTCCTCCCTGGGCTGCTGTGTTGGGGCCTCAGTCCCCAGTGCTGTAGTGTTGAGAGGTGAGGCCCAGGAAGGTGAGCGGATCGTGAGGGTGTTCATCGCATCAAGTGATGACTCCGTAGAGATGCCGGAAGCGCGGTCCATTGGAGGAAGCAGGTCACTGAGGGCGTCCCTTTGGAAAGGCTCTCTTGTCCCTGGTGCTTCTCTCACTCTTGCTGCTCCTGGCCGCCCCTAGATGAGCCACTTTGCTCACCCGGGCTCTCGCCTGCTGCTCTGTCTCACCACGGGCCCAGGAGCAGTGGAACGTGCACTGAAAGCTTGCGCTAAGATAAACCCTTCCTTTTTAAGTTATGCCAGGTATTTTGCCAGAATGACAAAAAGCTAATATAGTACTTATCTTAGCAATAGTTTAATTTTCCGCATCCAAGTTCCTCCACTTTTTAAATATTTAAGTGTTTTATATTATTATGCTTTTTTTTTTTTTTTTGGTAGGGGATATTGAACTCATGACCTTGTGTTTGCCAAGCAGGCACTTGTGCTGCTGAGCTAAGCCCCCAGCTATTATAAAAACCATTTAAAAATTTTAAATTTGTGTTCACAGCTAATATATAGGCATAATATTGATTTTTGTATATTGATCTACTATCCTGCTATCTTGTAAAGTTACTTATTAATCATGAGGTATGATGGAAAAATACGTAAATGTTTGAATTTTAAAAATTTATTACAGTAAAAGACACGTTGCTATAAATCCCATTCAAAGTACTTTGCCTAGCTTCAAACACATTTATCCCTTCATTTTGCCACTTTCTAAAGTGGTTCCTGAAGTCCTCTCTCACAAGTGTCCTTAGTTAAATTGTTATTGCTGCCTTGATGCCTGAACCCGTTTAAAACTCTTATTCTCACGGTCATTTTAACTTTGGGGAAGAGCCAGAAGCTGCACAGTGCCAGATAAGGTGAACAAGGTACGTGAAGTAAATAGGAACGCCATGCAGTTCTTTCTTTCTTCTTTTATTTTAAAGAGAATAATAAAAAATAAAAATGATGCAGAATTTCAAAACAAGATGATAGGAAATTAACAGTGGTTATTATATTGCATATTGTTGTCTTTAAAATAGTTGCTCAGGTTACCAGATATAGGCATGTAAAATTGATCAAACAGTGTAAGCACTAACTGTTCCTTTCAGTGAATTAATAGAATGAGTAATACAATTATCTTAGCTATCTTGTATGTATATATATATATTTTTTTCTCTTCTTTCTCTTCTACCATCCCAGTTGTTCTTTCCTTTTGAGTAGTTTCTTTCCCTTTCACAATATCTATTGTACCTTTTGGATCTTATTTACTCTTGTAGTTTTTTACACTAGGTAGATAATACAGTGTTTACACATGTAAGTCTGATTTATTTCACTTATGAGTATGGTCTCTATTTGCATCCATTTACCTATAAAAGCCTTGAGTTTACCTTTCTTTACAACTGAGTAGTACTCCATTGTATAAAAATACCACATCTTTTTTATCCGTTCCTCGGTAGATGGGCATTTAGGTTGTTTCCAAGATCTAGTTATTACAAATTGCAGTGCTATAAATGTGGGTACACATATATTGCTGTGGTGTGATGTTTTGGTTTTTTGGAAAAATATCCAGAAGGGGAATAGCTGGGTCAAATGGGACCGCTAATCCTAGTTGTTTTTTTGTTTTTTAAGGAATATCCCCCATAAAGTTCTTACATGACAGAAATTGTCCCAACCCTTTGACCAACAAAAGGTAATCATAAAATATTTAAGACATTTAAATTTTAAAAATTTATTACCGTAAAAGTCACATTACTATTAATTCCCCCTAAATACTCAAAATACATGCCTTCATATCAGCACACTTATCATTCTTGGTAATATGTCTTTTACTGTCATAAATTTTATTAAAAATTTAAATATTTGTCATATCTTTCAATTACCCCTGTACAGTAGCTCTGTGTGTGTGTGTGTGTGTGTGTGTGTGTGTGTGTGTGTGTGTGTATTTGGTAGGATTTTCTAAAAGGATAAACATGATATCTGCAAACAGAGATTGTTTTTTCTCCTTTCCAATCGAGGTGTTTTTTATTCTGCACTCTTCCATAATTGCTCTGGCTAGAACCTACACGTCAAATGGAAGTGGAAAGAGTGGACATCCTTGCCTTGTTGCGGATCTTAGGGAGAAAGCATCCAGTCTTGCATTATTAAGTACCAGTATGACATGAGTTGTGTGGTTTTTGTAAATGTCCTGTATTAAGTTGAAGAAGTTTTCTTCTATTTTTAATTTGCTGAGAATTTTTAAAATCATGAATCATGTTGGGTTTTGTCAAATGGATTTCCTGTGTTTATTGAGATGACCCTATCATTTTTTCTTTTAATCTGACAGTACAATAAATCACACTGATTGTTTCTCAAATCTGAAACCAACCCTGCATACCTAGGAGGAGGCACATTTGACCATAGCGTATTATTCTGTTAAAAGAATTGCTAAATTAGATTTATTAAAATTTTAGAAATTCTTTTCTTTTTTTCTTTAATATTAGGGACTGAACCTGGGCTATTACACTGAGGTACATCTCCACCCCTCCCCTTTTTTTGAGACAGTCTCACAAAGTCACTAAATTAGTCACTAAGTCACTAAGTCCAGCTTGGCTTGAACTTATGACCCTCCTGCCTCAGCCTCCCAGAGCTAGGATTATAGGCTTAAGCTAGCATGCCAGGCATTTGGATTTTCCTCGTGAAAGATCTTTTCTTAAAAGTTTCATTCATAAACAGTCTTTTTTTTGTTTTTCTTAGTGTTAATGATTGTATTATTTGTTTTTCTACTTTAAATAAAATTTTAATTGATAATAAGAATTATATTTATAGAGTACAATATGATGGTTCAATGTATGTGTATATTGTATATTGTTCAAATCAGGAAAATCATATTTATCTCTTCAAAAATAATTTTTTGTGGTAAAAACAGTCAGTATCCTTTTTTTCTAGCTTCTTTGAAATATACAGTACATAATCATTGCCATAACTGTACAATAGAACACCAGAATTTATTTCTCCTTATTTAATGGTATGTAGGAAAATTTTTATCTACAAATTCAATTCTTTAACAAATACAGGATAATTTAGGTTACCTATATCTTTTGGCATGAATTTTGGTAGTTTATATCCTTTGAGGAATTTTATATGTTGGCGTTATTTTAAAAATAGAACAGCTAGGACCAGGGGTTTAGCTCAGTGGCACAAGTGCCTGCTTGGCAAGCACAAGATCATGAGTTCAATCCCTGGTGCAAATATATGTAAGCTTTATTGAGAAATAATGTAAACTGTGCTTAGATTTGAATTTAGATTGTGCAAGTCAATGGTTTCAATACTGTTTTGTACAGATGTTGTAATGATTTTTGCATCCAGTTGTCCACACAGTTGTACAAGAGTTATCATATCAGTTTTAGAACATTTTCATCACCCCAAAAAGAAACTATCAACCACTTCTCTTTGCCCCTACCCTATCTCCCAGTTTCAGTGTTTGGAAACCTCTGATGTACTTTCTGCCTCTAGATTTGCTCACTCTAGACATTTAATATAAGTGGAATCATGCCGTGCATGACTTGGTGGCTGTTTTTTTTTTTTTTTTTCACTTAGCATAGTGTTTTCAAGGTCCATTCAGGTTGTGTAACAGTACTTCATTCCTTGTTACTGATGAACTGTGTCTCATTGCAAAAACAATAGCATCGTTTGTCCATCCATCAATTTCTGGCATTATTTATATTTTTTGGCCAGTATGAGTAATGTTCCTGTGAACATTGTATACAAGTTTTTGTGTAGATACGTTTTTCTTGAGTATGTACCTAGGAGTGCAAGTGCTCATTCGTATGGTATATGTGTAACTTTTTGAGCAAGACCCAGGCTGTTTCCATAGCAGCTGTGCCACTTTTTATTTCCACAGCAGTGTGTTGAGGTTTCCAGGTTTTCCATTTTTCTCACTAATATTGATCGTTTCTGTTGTTTATACTGTAGCCATCCTAGGAATATGAAGTGCTCATTGGGTGTGATTTGCAGTCCCGTGATGACTAATGATGTTGAGCATCTCTGTGTGTTTTTAATGACCACTGTATACCTTCTGTTGAAAAATGGCCTATGGTGCTGTTTTTAAGTTGGGCTAATTGTCTTCTTAGTAATGAGTTGTATCTCAATCCATTTGGGCTAATACAACAAAATGCCTTAAAGTGTGTAACTTACAAGCAACAAAGATGTATTGCTCATAGTTTTGGCGGCTGAGAAGTCCAAGTCAAGGTGCCAGAAGATCCAGTATCTGATCAAAGATCCAGTATCTGGCCTCTGATTCAAAGATGGTGCCTTTTTGCTGAGCCTTCACATGATAGGATGGGTAAGTGGGCTTGCTTGTGCCTCTTTAAAAGGACACCGATTCATTCACAAGCATGAATAATTCAAGGTCTAATCACTTCCTGAAGGTCCCTCCTCCTAGTACCATTATCTTCATGGTTTGGTTTCAACATACGAGTTTTGAGAGGACACAAAGAGTCTGACCAAACAAGTTGTAAAACCTCTTAGAGATTTTGGATACAAATCTTTTATCAGATTTGCTAATATTCTGGTCTTTTTTTTTTTTTTTTTTTTCTTTTTTATCGGTACCGGGGATCGAACTCATGACTGCCTGCTTGCAAGGCAGGCGTTTATGCCGCTGAGCTAAATCCCCAGCTCCAAGATTTGCTAATATTCTGTGGGTTGTCTCTTCACTTCATTGATACTGTCTTTGATACTTAAGAATTTTTAAATTTTGACAATGTATCTTTTCTTTTGTTGGACTTTTTTGCTTCATATTTAAGAAATACCTAATTCAAGTCTTCAATAACTGTGTTTTCAATTCTAAGAGTTTTATAGTTTTAGGTCTTTGACCTATTTTTAGTTAACTTTTTGTACATCTGGTGAAGTAGGGTTCCAATTTCATTCTTGTGTGTGTGTGTGTGTGTGTGTGTGTGTGTGTGCGCGCACGCACGCCAGGGATCAAACTCATGACCTCACGCTTGCCAGGTAGGTGCTTAAGCCACTGAGCTAAATCACCAGCTCCAATTTCATTCTTTTGCATGTGCATAAATTGTGTGAGCATCAATGGGCTTGACACTTTGTTTTGAAAGTTAATTGTCCATAAATGTGAAGTTTGTTATTTTTTTCATAGACACTATTTCATTTAATTGATCTGTTCTTTTGTGATAGTGACAGTTCCACAATGATTTGATTATGGTAGCTTTGTAGTAAGTTTTAAATTTTATCTTCTTTTTAATATCTGTAGAAACTGTAATAATGTCACCTATTTCATTTGTAATACTGATAATCTGTTTCTAATTCCACTTTCTCTTTTTAAATTTTTCCCACTGATTTGCCCATGTACTCATCAAATTTACCAGTCTTTTCAGATATGTTGTTACTGACTTTTCTTTATTCACTTTTCCATTTTCTCTTTTATTGATTTGTATCCTATTATTTGTTATTTCTTTTCTCCTACTGGTACTTAGTTTTGGTTTAATTTGTTCTTTTCCTGATATTTTAAGATGAAAGCTGAAGTTATGAATTTGAAACCTTTTGTTTTCATTAAAATAGGCACTTAGTGCTATAAAGTTTCCCCAATAAGTATTCCTTGATCAGCATCCCACAAATTTTTATATATTGTATTTTCATTCTTATTCAGTGTTATCATTCTTCAGTTCAATGTACTTTCTAATTTTGCTTTGATTTCCTATTTAGCCCATAGATTATTTAGAAGTGTTCATTTAGATGATTTAAGCTATCTTTTTGTTAATAGTTTGCAGTTTAATTCACGTTGCAATCATATTTTTATATGACTTGAATTTTTAAAAATATATCAAGAATTGTGTGATAACCCAGAATATGATCTGTTTTTGTAAATTTTCTGTGAAATGAATGTGATTTTGGTTTGGTTTTGTTTATCTTTTTTGAGACAGGGTTTTGCTATGCAGTTCAGGCTGGCCTTGACTCATTATGTAGCCCAGGCTGGTTCTGAACTCTCAGCAGTCCTCCTGCCTCAGCCTCCTGACTGCTGGGATCACAAGCATGTGCCGCCACACCTGGCTTTGTGAAATGAATGTGAATTCTGCTGTTAGTAGATAAAGTATTAAATGTTAGTTAAGTGACATTGATTGATAGTATTGTTTAAATCTTCTGTATCTGTCTTAGTTACTTTTCTCATTGTCAAGACAAAATACCCAATACCCAAAGTTAAAAGAGGAAAGATTTATTTTGGCTCACAGTTTGGAGATTTCAGTCTAAAATCAACTGGCTGTGATGCAGGGTGGGATCACAGAGGAAAACAGTTCATGGTGTGGAAAGCAGAAGGCAGGAGGCAGCAAAAGCAGCCAGCAGCAAGTGATGACAGTAGCCCTCTTTCTGCCCCTTATGCGCTGTGAGGCTACGTGCCCTGGGTGTGAGTACGGGTAGCACTTGCACCCAGGGTGGGCCTTCCATTATCCATCCACACCCAGAACTTTTCCAAACCAAACAATCCCAGCATCACACACCCTAGGTCCAACCACTTCTGAACAGCCCCTGTGACCACCTGAGGTTCTGAGGGAACATCTAGACACAAGCCATAACAGTATTCTATGTACTTTCAGTTCACTTGTTCTATGAATTATTATAGAAATCTCTATTATTGGGCATTTGCCTGTTTTTCCTTGCATTCTAATCACTTTTTTCCATATATTTTGAAGACTTGCTAGTAATAAACATTTAGTATTATTATTCATGAATTGGCCTATTTATTTTTATGAAATGACTTTCCTTACTACTGAAATATGTTTTTTAATGCTAATGTAACCCTCTGATTTTCTGTGGATTACTGTTAAAATGGCCTATATTTCTCTTTTTTCTTTTAACCTAGTTATGTTTTTGAAGTGTATTTCTTATAGGCAACATATAGTTGGGTCTTTTCTAAAGATCCAATCTGAAAGTCTCTGCCTTTTAGTTGGGACATTCAGACTAACATTTAAGGTGACTATTGACATAGTTAAGCTTAAGTTTTTTATCTTGCTATTTGTTTTATATTTGTTTTCCTTTTCCTGTTTTTCTGCCTTTTTTAGAGTTAATTAAATTTTTATCATTCCGTTTTATCTTTTGTTGATTATTAGTTATAACTCAATTTTGTTATTTTAGTGTTTGTGACATAGTTTGTAATATACAGCTTTAACATCACAGTTCACTTTCAAGTGATATAGCATTCATATGTAGTGTAAGAATGTTACAATACTTTCATTTCTCTCCTATTTTGTGCTATTTAATATGCATTTTATTTTACATACATTATAAACAAGATGCTATAGTATTATTATTATTTTTTTCTAAGTGGTCAGTTATCTTTTGATAGATTTAGTTATTGAGAAAAATAATTATATATATAGTTCCAGGTAATTACCATTTCTAGATTCTTCGTTGTTTTTTTTACAAAACTGTGTTTCTCTCTGGTATCATATTCCTTCAACCTGAATTCCTTCAACATTTCTTATAGTGTGGATCTGTTGATAAATTATTTCCATTTTTCTATGTCTGAATAAGTTATTTTGTTTTGTTTTTTCAAGTTACTACTGGCATTGAGTTCCAAAGTTACAAATTTTTTTCTTTCCGTACTTTAAAGCTATTGTTCTAATTGCATTATTGTGACACAAAATTTGCTGAAACGCTTTTTTCCTCAGTATGTAGCACACCCTTTTTATGGGTACTTTTAATAACTTTCTCCCTGGCATAATGACTCTACCTGTAATCCCAATACTTGAGAGGCTGATGTAGGAAGGTTGCCAAAAGCTCAAAAAATGCTTGGGCTACATAGTGAGTTCAAAGACAGCCTGAACTATATAACAAGACCTCCCCCCCAAAAAAAAAACCTTTTCTCTTTACCACTAGATTTGAACAATTGCATTGTGATTTTTCTTACATAGATTTTGAAGCCCCTGGTATAATTTTTCACATAGCAGAATACAGGTTAGGACAGGTTAGAGAGAAAATACCAGAATTCAAATCCTAGTGGAGGCCACATGACTCAGTTTTTTCATCAATCTGGTGAGCTGAGGGATACCTACATTCCAGGGCACGCTGTGTCTAGATGTTTCTAAGGTTGAAGGTGGACCCCTTAACGACCACCCAGCTTTTCCCTGTTGCCTCCTGTGCTGATGCATAGGACAACAGGGACCCCAGCTGGCCAACATCAGACCCTGACAAGCTGGGACAGTTTCACACTGAGGCTAACAACACTCACAGCCTTTTGCTTGCCAGGCAGGCGCTTAAGCCACTGAGCTAAATCCCCAGCCCCAACAGTAAGTTCTTTAAAAGTAAAACCCGGTTTAGGCAAAAATGTGGGGGAAATAAGCCTTCTTAGGCCCAACTGGCTGAAAATGGGAGCCTTTATGGAGTTGGTACTGTCACTTTACGAAGAATTGTCACAAGCCTGGACTCCTGCTTGCTTCAGAAGGTTATAAGGAAACCGCTGAGATTGTTGGAGGGACATAGTTGTGAGTTGGAATGTGACTGAGTCATTGACCACTTGGGTGACTACTTTACCTCTCTGAACCTGTTTTCTATCTGTAAAATAGGCACACACGTGTGTGTAAATACAATTTGATTGTACTGAGAGTTAAATGAAATGATATGTGTAAGATACTTAGCACGGTACCAGACATTTAACAAAGTGGAAAAGCAAAGCTTGTGGCTGGGGAATGTCGTTATGATGATTATGAATAGAAAATAAAAAGGCTGGGAGAACAGGCACCATGATGTCAGAAGTGGTCGCCCTGGGAGAACAATTTTGTCTTTTAGATGCCTTTCTGATTTCTTCCAGTTTTCTACCATGCTTTAGTTGTGTGTGGGGGGGGGGGGATGATGACAGTGAAAACTCAGTGTAACCCATTCTTCTACACTTACCTTTGAAGGGACGAGAAGTCCCCCAGCCAGTCTAGTCCAGCAGAGGATTTTTGTGGGAACTCTGGCCTTGGCAGCAGGAGCACCAAGACTGGAGAGGAGCTAGGCAACCAGCTCCACGCCTCACAGCCAGAGTCTGGCTGGTAATGAGTGGAGCTTGTGGGGAAGATGGCTTCTAGAGTCAGAGCTGATGACCATGTGGCCGCATCCAGGTACCTTCAGTTCTCTGGCCTTGCTTTCCTTATTGATAAAACTGGCGTCTGTAATCTCAGCACTCAAGGGGCTGAGACAGGAGCATTGCTGCAAGCTCAAGGCCAGCCTGGACTATGTAGTAGCAAGACCCTGTCTGAAAAACATCAAAATAAATAAACGAGTAAATAGAAACAAATTAGAAAGGCATATAAAAAAGCATCTACCTCATGGGGTTGTTTAGGTTTCAGGGTCTTTTTAGTTATTATCACAAGGCCCAGAAGGCTGTAATGTTAGTTATTGTCATGTTATTATTATGACGATTATCATCATCATCACTCATTGCCTTGATTCAGATCCAAGTGGGAAGTTGTGGGGCCAGCATCCCAGAGCTGATGAAATGAGGCGAGAGAGAGAGAGAGAGAGAGAGAGAGAGAGAGAACAAGAACACCAGGGGCTATGGGCAGGACACTCCAGCTCTCTGGACCTCGGGTTCCACTTCCTACCAGTGAGATGGATGGTCCCCTTCACATTGTAAAGACTAAATGGGCTCCCTGTCGAATACCCATAGACCGGAGTGTCCCTGCCATTTGTGGCTGATCCATAGTGTCTGGGGGCTGGGAGAACGGTGGGAGAGGCGGACAGCCGGGTTGGGTGAGGGTCAGGCTTGCCGCTGGCTCCCCAGTAGCCCGTCCCCTGCAGTTCAGCCTCCTTTCCTCCAGCTCCCTAAAGGCCAAGGAAGGAAAGGGACTAACATGGGAACATTAATCCGCCTCATTAACTCACTATGCTCCAGAGTTGTAACAATTAGACCTGCAGTCTGGGAAGCATTAGGAACAAGGCAAGGGTCACTCAAGCTGCTGGCCCCTTGCCGGCCCATCCTCAGCCAGGCTCCCACTCTGTCCCTGGGGAGAGGGGCTAGAGAAGGAAGTTTTCTTGGTGGCAGAGTTCCCCACATGGCTAGCTAGAGCTAGGGGCCTATGCAGAAATGGAAGCATTGGCTTACTCATTCACAGGCATTCAGCGGATGTTTACAGAGCACCTCTAGGTGTCACGACACAGATGTGGCCCCAGCCTCACAGATATCTAAGCAGGTAATAACAAAAATAAGATCATTGCTGCTAGGATAAATGCTGTGGTAGAGAGCAACAAAATGGGAAGGATCTACTAGGGGATCAGGAAGCATTTTCATGGGGCAGGTTGGGTTGAAGGGACCCTTTGAGCTAAGGCCTGAAGTGTCATAAAGGAGCCAGCCTTGTGAAGGTCTGGAGTAAAGAGATTTTGTTTGTTGCCAAAGCTCACAAGTTAGTGACAGGCAGAGCAGGGATTTGAACCCAGATTGGATGGTTTGCCACACCCAGTTCTCCCCACTTCTGCAAAACCTCTCCCCTGAGGTTCTGCAAAATAAGTCACAGCATCTATTGTGCGTCTGCTCTGAACCCTGTGCTACACTGGGGGCTTCACTTTGCATCCTCTTCTGCCCCTGGCAGCCACAGGGAGTATCCCTATTTTGCAGGTAAGAAAGTAAAGGCTCAGAGGTGAAAGGAGTTGCCCAGGGCCTGAGCTGGGCCATCCTGGCTCTCCAGTTTGTCCAGCACTTCTTCTTCACCCCAGCCATCACCAGCCAAGGACCCCTCTAAGCCAGTGACCCCAATTTCCCAAGGTGAGGCAGGCTTGTTAGCATCTCAAAGCTGTCCGCCTGTCACCATGTATATTCATGGGGCTTCAAAGAGGAAGCTCCAGACAGGAGATGCTTTATTTCCTTCCAAGAGCAAATTCTCACCCTCTCAGAGACAGGAAATGTAGTCTGGCTGGAAAAAGACTTATTTTTTTCTTCTTTTTCTCTCTCTTTTTTACACTAGCTAGTAAAAGAGAGATGCTACTTCCAACTCTAACAAATGAACATTTGTCCTGCCTAGTTGGTTGGGGAAGGTGTGGGGGCTGCAAGTGTCTGGCCTTGCAGCAGATTCTGAGGCCATCTGGTCTCATGCTGGGGTCATGGAGGGTAAGGGAGCAGGGTTTTGAGCGCAGAGGCACACTGAGGTTACCCAGGTATAAATGCAGCTTTTTAACCCCTGTATTTGTGGAATGCTTGAAACATTTCATACTAAGAAGTTAGTCCAGGAATGGGTGACGGGGTGCTGGAGACTAAACCCAGGCCTCTGGCATGCTAAGAAGACCCTGAGCTTTGTCACCAGCTATCCCAGTTAATCTCAGTTCTTAACTTGACTGTATTAAGAGACTCCTGGAGGATGCATGGACCTTATCAATGGGTTAACTCACCCATGAGTTTATAGCTGAGTGGGCTATTAGTGGAGTGCAGCAGTCTCCAGGGCTGAAGCAGTGACCATCTGCTCTCTGCTCCCTATTTCCAGCCACCATAGCCCTCTGCTGGGTGCCCCTTTACACACAGGATTCAAGGCTTGGTGTCAGTGCTGCCTCCTCTCAGAAGCCTTCCCTGAAGAAGCTGCACCTGCCCTTAGTCAGCTTCCCTGCCCAGTGGTTCTCACAGTACTCTCAGTGCACACTGGGTATTGGGCTTTGTCCAGGCTGTTTGTGAAGCAGGATTGTCCCACATGTTCATGAGGAAACTGAGGTTCAGAGAGATGAGGTCAGTTGCCCATGGTCACGTAGAAAGTAGTAGGTGCGGGTTTGGGTACATGTGTGGCTGTGTGAACCGTGCTCAAGCCACTCCACTCTTTTGTTCTGCACAACCTATTACATTTCCTAGCTAGGTCTCCTCTACTACCCTGACAGTCCCCTGCAGATGCGTCCCTGAGTCTAGATCCTGTGTACCCAGCTCAGGGCTGGCACTGACAGAGTACTAACAGCTCTCTGCCAAATGGGCTGAAACATAGCTCTAAAATCCTAGAGACCATCTTCCCAGTCCTCACAGTACAGAGTTAAGGTAAAGGCTTATGAAGCTCATAGGCCTGGCTTCAGGGGTATTAGCAACAGGAAATGCAGGGAGGTGCCTTCCTGCCCCTTCCCACCTTCTCACAGCAAAAAGGAACAAAGAGCACTGCTCACAGGGCAGATAATTGGGGAGTGACTCCTCAGACTGCAGGAAGGTAGGGCAGGCCTCTGTGAATAGCAAGAGGTCATCAAGCATGAATTGAGCACTTAACATGTGCAAGGCACAATGCTAGGCACTAGCACAGCCATGAACAAGCCAAACCCAGTCCTGCCTTTGCAGGCTTTCTTATGAAGGCCAGAGAGCAGATGAGAAAGAACTGACAAAAATATAGTATGGAAAACAGCACTGGGGCTTTGAAGGCAGAGAGTTATCAGAGGCTGGGGCTGGGTATTATTGAGGCTGAGCTTCACTGAGAGGGATCTAGTCAAGGAGATGTGTACTGCAGAGACACTGCATGTTCTGAGGCTGGATTACTTGGGACACAAAGGAGAGAAGGGTATGAGGGCTGGGGAGGTGGGAAGCCATGAGAGGGGTGGCGTGCAGACCAGGTTTGGCTTGTGGTTCAGAAAGCACCCTGTAGGTGCAGCATGATATGCAGGGGCCCAAGTGGATGTGGAGACCCCACTAGGAGGCTGGCGCTGTTTCTAGGGAGGATGACGCTAACCTGAGTGCCACAGCTGCAGATATGGAAGCCAAGGCTCAGTTTGATTCTGTGCCAGGTTGGGTGAAGATGGAAGAGGGAGATCAGCCAAGACTTGAGGTGGGCAATGCTGGTTCCTGAGGTTAGGGTGGTTGGGGTTTGGCTAGAGGCATAACCCGGGGCAGTGTCCAGACAGAAGATGGTCCCTCTGCCTAGTTCTCTCCCAGCCAGTGTCTGGGACTGTCAAGTCTATCGGAGGCAAAAATCATGCCTCCCTCCCGAGCCAGTTACCCCTCGGGGGTGGCAGAACGCCAGGTGCCCATTTTAATTCTCCGACAGTCTACTGCTTTATTGTTCCTATTTGGGGTTTTATTATATTGCTGTTAATGGTTTGAAAAGGACTTTTAATTAAAGCCGCAGGTTGGAGCTAGCGCAGGAGCCCCTGGGGTGGGTGGGAGGAATCCTTGCCAAGCATGCACCTCACCCCGTACAGAGCTGGAGGCTTCTGAGTGAGGCTTTTGGCTCCTTCAGGGGAGACTACGGCAGGGGGCTCTGCTGTGGAGCCTGGCAGGAGCCACTATCAGGCCTCAGGCCTTCACTGGGTGCCACCAGAGATTTTTCCAGAATAGAGTACGTGACGTTAGTTTCCTCTCAAAGCACCTCCTCTGTGCTCTCTACTGTAGAAGCCACAGGCATAGGGAGGGAAGGGATGTACCCCCTCAGCAGATGTACCTGGGGCTCAATTGTTGTCTCTGCCAATCACTGGCTTCAGAACTGTGGGGAAGTTGCTTTGTGGCTGCAGCCTAAGTTTGCTCATCCATAAAATGGGAATGATGAATCCCTGCCTCATACAACTGAGAGGATTAAAGAGGTGGTCCAGGTATCTGACCCACACTGAATGCTCCGTAACTGGAGGTATAGTACTGAGAGATACTGTGGTACTGTCAGATTCAGGTGAGGGGGCACAGTTAAGCCGGGCACGTAGTAAGGTGCTCTGTAAACATTTGCCTTCAGCCGTGTGTGCATCGCCACTGCCTTCTACTTCCCTGTTTCTTCTTCTCATTTCTCAGAGCATCACGAGCTTGCCCCTCTGTCCCTTGCATGTGTTGTCTCCCCATCTGCGGAAGCTCCCTCACCGCCTGGCCCCCAGATCTGCCTCCCCTGAAAGCCTGCTCGTCTCTTTCCTGAGGCCTAGGTCCCCCGACTTTCTCAAATATTTCTTTTTCTCTTTCTTCCTTTTTTTCTTTTCTGGTGGTATTGGAGATTGAACCCAGGGCCTGTTTGTGTTCCACTGAGCTACATCCCTTGTTGAATATTCCTTCTTAGGGGCTTGATCTCCCTGCCTTTAATGACTGGTTTGCTCCAGGGTTTGAAAACTTGAGGTCACAGCAGAATGCCTCGGACAGAAGGACAGTGGGCCTTTGCAGGAGCTTTGTTTCAAATAACTGCTCCTGCCTGTGGCCAGGGCTGTCCCCTTCCCAGGTTTGCCAGTCCTGTCTACATTCAGGAACACCTGGGGGTGGGGGGGAGTGCTGCTCTGTGCTGCAGGGTGCTTCCTCAATGATTGCTTCCCTTCCATCCTCATGACCATCTCTGCTGTCTTTTCATGCCCATTTGACAGACAAGGAGACAGAGGCTATAGAACTGGACATGTTGGCTTCCCAAATCACCCAGTTCTTGGCTGTTGACACCCTATCCTGTTCCTCCCTTGACCAATATTGGCAGCATCGCGTTTCTATCTCAGGACTTTTGCACTTGTTGCCCCCCTCTCCTGGGACTCTGTTGCCAGATACTTGCAGAACTTCTTCCAAAAAGCCTGAATTTAAATATCAGCTTCTCAATGAGTCCCTGGTTTTACCCTTTATTCTGCTTTATTTTGCCTCATGGCAATGATAGATCCTACATATTATATGGTTGTTTAATTTCCATCTCTCCTACCACACTAAAGGTCCAGCACCCATGTGTGTTCTGCATTCCAAACTTCAGCGCCTACAGTGGCAGCTGCTGTGCAGGTGTTTATGGACGAGTGACTCCTGGCCTCTCGCATGTGTTGGGAACCAGCAGAAAAATGGGGTCCAGCAGTTGTGGGGCAGGGAACCTCAGGACTATGCTCTGCCCTGAGGGAGGCTCTACAGCAGCCTCTCTCTGCCCCCCTGGTTCTGTCACTTCCACAGTGTGTCTTGCCTTGTCTTGACTGGCATTGTGTCCACTCGTGGGCATTGGTCCAGCTTTGTTCCTGCCTGCTGCAGAGACAGCAAACCCCACACAGGGCCCCACTGTCTTGCAGTCTCTGTCTCTGCCCTTCCCTGCTGTGCCCACACCCTTGCCTCCCCAACAGCTGTTGGGAGCTTTTCAACTTGGGGACAAAAAAAGAGAAAGATACAGTGTGGGAGCCAGGAGGGCAGAGAGTGTGTATGCCGCACAGCCACAGCAGTGCTCCCTCCATGCTGGACAGAGACCCTGAGCCCATTTTCAGGTTAGACATGAAGGCTGGGGGAGGATAAGCTCCTTGCCCAAGGGATGAAGCCCAACCTGAACTTTGTGTGATTCACATGCCCAGTGGAGGTCAGACTGGATCCAGCGCTGAGGCAAAGCTAGAGCTGACAGTGGTTTAGGGGAGACGCCCATTCACTCAACTGAATACCATGCTGGGGAGAGTTGTAAGACGTGGTGGAAGGAGGGGGCTACTGAGGGAGGTGCAGAGCGAGGAGAGACAGGGAGAGCCAGGTAAAGAGGGGGGCACAGCTGGGACAAGAGAGGAGGGCACTGACCCTTCCTCCGGAGATTTCCGGGTGGGTCCTAAGGACGCACTGCTGCAGCGGAGGAAGGAGCTGAGAGACACTCCCCTCTGAAGTGGGTGCGTCCCTGCTAGGAAGTTTTAAGCCCAAGCTTACCCCACCACAGCCTGTGTCCCTGTGAGGGACCCTTGTGCCCTTTCTACCTCTTCTGGTGCAAGAAGGCCTGACCTGAGCTGGGACTGAGGGGAGGGCCATGACTCCTGCGGTGGATTCCAGGCCTGTTAGACACCCACAAGCTCCCTGTCCCCTTTTACCCTCATCAGTGTGGCGAGGGATGGGGCTTGGCTTGTCCCAGAGTGAGGAAGCGGAGATTCTCAGAGGAGAGAGGAAGAAGAGGTGGGCCCTGGGCCCGGGGGTCTGGCCGGCAGGGGTCCAGCCCTGGTCTGTTGGCCCGAAAGGTGTGTAGCAAGTAGCTTATGGTATTGAGCCTCATGGTCCTTGGCTGCCCAGGAGGTGCCTTAGCTGCATGCGACGCACTAGACATGTGAGAGGAGCACAGTGTTGGCTGCAAGGAGCTGGGCAAGCCGCTGTGTGTACAGGGGGTAGCTGAGAGGCCCTTCTGGAAGCCGCTAGAACTATAGTAAAAACTACCAGTCATTCATTTGGTAAATGTTTATTGAGCACCACCTTTGTATAAGGCCCTGGGTAACGTGGTAAGGTGGTCTGTGCCCTCAGGGAGCTTCCATGCCCACGGGAAGTTATCAAATGACAAAAATAATGTACAGCTAGGCATCCCAACACTCAGGAGGCTGAGGCAGGAGGATCATTGTGAGTTCGAGACCAGCCTGAGCTACAAAGTGAGCTCAAGGCCAGCCTGAACTGCATAGCGAGACCCTGTCTCAAAAAGATAAAAAATTTTAAGAAGGTGCAACCACGCAAAACACAAGAGGGTGCCAAGTAAGTCAGGGTTTGGGTCAGGGTCAGGGTCAGGATCATTCCTTGGAAAGTGTCACCGGAGCAAAACTCTGAAGAATGAGGGACATTTACCCAGGTGAAGAGAAGGGAAGGCCCTTCTGGGCAAAGACACTGAGGCTGAAGAGAACAAAGCAAATGTGAAGACCGGCACACACTGGGGCCTCCACCCTAAGAGCCAGGAGGAGGTGGCTGCAGGGACTGGGATGCAGTGGCTACAGAAGCTTCGCAAACTTCATCTCAAGAGCAGCGGGGTGGAGTAGCCGGCTGTGGTGGTGCATGCCTGTAGTCTCAGCACTGAAGGGACTGAGGCAGGATTGCCGTGAGTTCAAGGCCAGCCTGGACTACATAGCGAGACCCTGTCTTGGAGGGGGAAAAAGAGAGCAGTGGGGACATGGGATCCTCTAGTATGCTCACTCTGGCTGCTGAGTGGGGTAAAGAAGCCAGTGTGGACATGGGATATGAGGGCACAGGCTGCAGTCAGGGACATCTGTGAGAACCTTGTGCTGGTGTCTGATGTAGACTACAGAGGAGTACACCTGGGGGCTGCCATCTGCTTGGGATCCACAGCTCCAGCAAAGTTGTCAGGGTGGGAGTGACAGATGAAAAATGGTCTCAGAGAGCCCAGAATGCCACAGCTCGGGAAGAGTGTGGATTCGGGGCAAGCAGGTGAGGCAGAGGGAGGGAGGGAGCCAGTAGCACAAGCAGAGCTGAGGACCAGCTGGGGTGCCATTTAGTGTATCTTGGGTGGCAGCTAACCATGAATATGCTCTCTGGGAATGCAGCCCCAAGCAGAAGTAGAGTAGGGGTCCCCCACATTCCCAGTGACAGCTTTCCCCTTCTAGCTACCTGAGAAGAGTTTTCTCAGGAAATTCTGCCTGTTCTGGAAGTAAGAGTTGGATGGAGGGAATGGCACTGAGACACCCACACACATGCGCACTGAGGGCTGGGCTGGTGCTGCCCGAGGCCCTCCTATGGCTGGCCCATGCATGGCTGCTGTCAGGGAGCAGCAGCACTGTGTCTGCATAGGCCAGGCTTTGATGATTCATCCTCCCCATGGCACATGCTGGTGGGAAATGGAGCTGCTCAGGGATACTACAGTCACAGCCCACACCCAGGCATAATCCCCAGCCTAGGCCAGGGGTCCTGCCAGCCTCATTTACCTTGGCACCTATGGCCAAAGAAATGGCTGTATCCAGAGGGGTGTGGTTCTGAGTCCCTGGTCACAGGGCTGAGGATGGGAGAAGAAGGGAGGAGCTGCTTCCTCGATGGGCCTCCCTCCAGCCTCTGGCCCAGACCGCAGGGTCCTCTGGGTGAGACCCAGCTATTCAGTGCTGTCACACGTCTGGCATGGTAAGGGACCCTGATGCAGGTATTGCGATTGGGTGGGTAAAGGGAGTGGCAAAATTAGCAGTCACCAAAGTAGTGAGTCGGGCACCATTGGCAGCTTTGAGTCGGCCCGAGGGGATAAAGAGGAAGGGGACATTGCCAAGGTCACAAGCCAGCAGGTTGGGCCAGGTCTCCCTGTGCACCTCCCATTGCTTCCCCAGGTTCTCCTGGAAGAGTGTCTGCTGGAGTGCAGGCTCTGAGGAGACCTGGGGACACTTGCACCTCCCCAGTTCATAGGGAGGTAAACTGAGGCCCAGAGAAGGAGCACACTCACCCACTCATGCCTCTCTGGTTGCACAGCTCTCTTTTCAGACCTTTAAACCCTTACCAAACTGCTTTCTACCCCAGGGCCTGTACCTCTACCCAGAACAAGTCATCAGTTCTTACTCATCAAGAGTGTTGTTTTCTTTTCAGAGGGTCCCTCTGTGACCCCAGTCTCAGCCTATATGCCTAGGACCCTTTCATAATGTGTTTAGCCACCTTTGTCTCCTCCCACCTCTTGCTGAGAGCTCAAAGTCCATATTTGTCTTGCCAATTGCTCTAACCCTGGCTACTAGCAAGGTGCCTGGCATATATCAACAACAATGGCACTAGGCACTGTTGGGGACATGCTATGTGCTGGGCCCCTGCAGCCACCTTCATAGACGTATGATTCTACCATCTCTCTTTGAGAGAGGCACTATTTCCATCATTTTCATTTTAGAGAGCAGGAAAAAAAGCACAGCAAGGCTACATGACTTGATGAAAGTCGCCAGCTCCTGCAGAGACGGTATGGGGTCCAGTCTTGGGCCGTATTTCTCAGAGCCTGCACTTAGGTCCGCCACTAGATTGCCACTGCCTCAGCCCCTCTGCTTCAGTGTGAATAGTAGGTGCTTGGCGAGTTTTAGGTGGATGGAAAGATGGGAGGACAGACTTCTCCCTGAGTGGCCCGGACTCTGGAGGAAGAGCCAGACCTGTTCTCTCAGCTTCTGCCTTCCTGCATTCCCAGTGCTGCTGCTTCACTGGCCTCGGTGTCTGGTGGACATCACAACAGCCTTTTGCCCTCTTCTGCCCAGGCTGGCAGGACAGGCTCAGCTCCCTGGAGACACCTCATTCAATTTTCCCCTCATTTCTTTGAGCAGACTGAAGAGTGGGAACAGAAGCAGGCTATTGGATCAGGGCATCAAGGCAAGAGATTTAATTTCCCAGGAGCCCCTGGTAACTGGCATAAACCCCTGAGGTCCAGAAAGCAGGCTGCGAACATAGGCACAGCAGCCAAGAAGGGTCTTTCTGGGCTTTGACAAAGTTGAGTAGTAGGCTTCTCATCCCATACCCTCTCCCTGGGTTTGGGTTCCCCCCCAAAGGCGGACAAAGATCAGGTGCTTTAGAGCCAGAGCCCCATACACTTGCTATGTGGCCTTGGACAAGTCGCTCCTCTCTGTGTCCCAAACTCCTCTTTGGGGTACAGGATGGCTCTCTTATTTTCACAGTGCAAAGCCACAAGGTGCTTCCTGCAGGGAGTAATGAGAATGTTGACCATGTTGAGGGAGATACAGGGTAGTCAGGTGAGGGTGCCTGGGTAGGGACATGTCGGGGAAAGGACATGGTTGGGAGCTGGCCAGCCCAGCTCCTACCAAAGGCCTTGCAACATCCTCAGCACCACTGATCTTGATTAATGGCCAAAAAATGCCTGAGCGCCAGCAGCCTCCCCAGTCAGTGGAATCAGTGGTGATTTATGGGATTGGGGCCTGCAGGGAGTATCATCTGCGCTCATAGAAGCCTCAAAAAAATGGGTCAACACAGGGCGGAGCTTGGATGAAGGCAGGCTTGACTAAGGGAGGGGGTACAGAGAATGGCCCCTATGCTCTGTGGTCCTGGTAGAGAAACTAAGGCCCACAAAGAACAGGTGACGTGCCCAGGGCCACTCAGCAGAAAGGTTCCTCAGTGGTAGGACTTGTTCCCCTCCCCTGCAGCCTGAGAGTTCATGCCCCAGCATCCTGACACACATGTTTTGTATCCCTGCCCTTTGCTGGCAGGGAAGCCTCTTCCTTTAATAGTAGCAGAGGCCAAAAGCTAGAGCTAGTGGCTGGTTCCAGGTGGTACCTGAAACCCAAGATCAGAGGAGGCCTCTTGGAGAAGAGGATGTCTGTGCTAACTCCTGAACGATGCATGGAGCCAGTCATGTGAATGCAGAGAGAGAGCCAGTGGTGGGGCAGCGAGGGTGTGAGCTTGGAGGTGGGACTGAGGCCAGCACGTCCAGGGAGGAATGAAGAGGGCAGGGGCCATGGGGCCTGCGTGAGGGAGAAAAGAGCAGACACTGGTCAGACCCTGAGGGGCTTCCTGGGCCTTAGCCAGATGCTCGGGCCCTGTGCACTAGAAAACCTTCAGGGGTGCCAGCAGCTCACTTTACATCATGCAGGATTCCCTCTGGCTTCTGCTTGAAAGTGAGTTGGAGGGGCACTCAGGGAAATGGAGCCTGGAAAGATGGCTGCAGGCACTGTGGCCAGTGACAGCAATGCTTTGGGCATAGGGTGGCCAAGGAGCAGCCCAACCCTGGGGGCTGGGATTTATCCCTAGGATTCTCATGTAAGCTGCTCATCCTCCTCTGGGCAGTGACCAATTCTAATGTCTCAAAACCATGGTCCCTTGATATCTCACACCAGCACCCAGGAGCCCTGTTTTGCAGTGATAACCCCACATGAAGCTGACTTTATGACTTTCTCAAGGCCAGCTTGGAAGGATCTAGGAGGCTCTACCACTCTGTGTGTGTGTGTGTGTGTGTGTTCCTCCTGCCAATCAATAGCTGGAATTATAAGTGTGTGCCACAGTGCCTGGCTCCACCACTTCTTAATGCCTCACTAGCCCCAGTTCCTACTAGAAGTCAAGACTGCACCTCCTGAAGGGAAAGAATTGGATTTTTGAGGCTTCCAGGATTCCTCCTGTCCTGCTGAGTAGATTTGAACTGTATTTGTGCACAAGCATTTGAGCGCATGCTCTACTCAGCAGGAAATTAAGGACAGGAGCAGCCTGGGTGCTGAGCCTTCTCCTTTCTGGGAAACCAGGCCAGAAGCTGGAGGGGCCCAAACAGCATTGCCCTGGCACCACCCTCTCCCTAGTGCTCAGATGGCTTCTGGCAAGGACACTGGAGGGCCCTGCATGGATGCCAACCCACAGCTGCAGCTGGCACACGTTGACTCTGGGTCACTTCATGTCTCTGGCTTGACAGAGGGCCCTCCTGCCTGGCAGGGCAGAGGGCTCACCATGGATGGAGCTGCCTCCCCATAGTTCTGGCTGTGGAGGTGGGGGGTCCTCATCACCTTGCCAGGAGAGCCTGATTTAGCAGTGGGAAAAGGTCTGTATTGGGAGATGGAACCCTGGGCTTGCCAGGTGACTCATGGTAAGTCACGCATTCTCTGAGGCTTAGTTCCCCCATCTAGACAGAGGATGTAGGGTGAGATAGATGTGATTTCAATGGTTAATTGGTCTGAATCTCAGCTGAGTGATCATGATTAACTAGCTTTGTTTCTCTGAACTTCAGAATGTTTGTATCCTTATCCCTTCTTTGTTTGTTTGTTGGTGGGGTTTTTGTTTTGTTTTTGAGACAGGATCTTGCTATGTAGTTCAGGCCAGTCTTGAACTCACTGTGTTGCCCAGGCTAGACTTGAATTGGCAGTGATCCTCCAGCCACAGGCGTCTGAGTGCTAGAAATACAGGCATGTGCCACTATGCCCAGACTTATCCCCATTTTAATGTTTAAGGCTGGGTAGGACACCATGTACCCAAGGTCAGCCTCCCAAAGTAACAGATCCACAGTCTCACTGCCATCTCTGGGACTCGCTGCCCCACACCGCATCTCCACTCCTCCTTCACTGGAGACCCATAACGTCAGTATGATCATTGTCCCCATTTTTGAGAGAACTGCGTGAGACACAAAGAGAAGCATTGGCTTGAAAGTCTGAAGCCCTGCTAGCCATGGCTCCCTACCTGTCCCTAAGTACTATTCTTCCTTCCTTCTTCACAGCTTCCAGGCTGGATGAGGTGCAGGGCCTGCTCTTGGAAGTGTTTGCCAAGGGTGGCCTGGTCTTGTGAACCTAGTCTATGTTTCAGCACCGCGGACAGCACCTGATCATCCGCTGAGAGGAGGAAACCCTCATTTGGGTCTAGGCTCCTGAATGTCAGGTCCTTTCCAGTGTGGTGGGACCTTCCACATCATTTTCTTTCTTTCTTTCTTTCTTTCTTTCTTTCTTTCTTTCTTTCTTTCTTTCTTTCTTTCTTTCTTTCTTTCTTTCTTTCTTTCTTTCTTTCTCTCTTTCTTTCATCGGTACCAGGAATCGAACTCACGACCGCCTGCTTGCAAGGCAGGCGCTTATGCCGCTGAGCTAAATCTCCAGCCCCACTTTATTTTCATTGCCACGTGGAGGCAACAGGGCCGTAGAGGACCCTGAAAAGCCAAGGGTCCACCGGCCCCTGTGGCCCCGGATGCCTTCTCTCCAGGCCTTGGCATCACTATGGAAATGTGTAGAGAATGTACTCCTGAAGATTTAACTCCAGGAAGCCCAGGTTGATGTGGCCTTAGGAAGCCCAGGGGATGGATTTGATAGAACCTGGAGCACTATGGCTCTTGTCTTCCTGTAACCCATTCTACAAATAAGAAAAAACATGGCCTAGAGAAAGAAAGGCTGGATTCCTGGGATATCCCAGCTGGAAGGTTCCCAGGTATCAGCTGATCTTACTTCCCTATTACATAGATGAGAAAACAAGGCAAGGAGACCATCCTCAGAGAGACCTCAATAGCTGGTTCCTGCAACTGGCTTCAGGAGGAATTGCTTCTTCTTCTCCCTTCAGTCTGCCATGCTTTGACAGTATGTGTTGTTTTGTATTTGATGTCTCCTCCCTTCTGACAGACAAGGTAGGGTTAGGGCCATTTGTTCCTCACCATGTCAAACAGTCTGGAACATATTGCAGTGGATTGTGTGTGAACCTAGCTGGCCTTGGTTCAAATACCAGCTCTGACACTTACCAGCTGTGGACCTTGGTGAATCACTTCTCTCCAAGCTCAGGTTCTTCATCTGAAATGGAAGGAGTCGCCTACATCAAGAGGTCGGACTCCAATGGTACAAGCCCAGAGCACCGTCCCAGTGAGTGTGTAGCCAGTGCCAGCTCTTGTTGGTGTCAGTTGTTACTAGTTGCACAGTAAATGTGAATAAGCAGAGACCACCCAGCAGCCCGGCACAGGAGCTTTGCTTCAGGACATCAGGAATAGCACCTCCTGACCTTGTGACATTTTGTTTATTCTGGTGGACATGTACTCCTCACTTGCACGGTTAGAGAACCTTGACACTTAGCATGTGCTGGAATCTCTCTCTCTATTTCTTTGGGGGGGGGATTCTTTTGAGACAGAGTCTTGCTAGGTAGTCCATATGGGGCTTAAACTCACTGCATAGCCCAGACTAGCCTCAAACTCAAGGCAATCTTCCTACCTCAGCCTCTCAAGTGCTGGGGTTATAGGTGTGTGCCACCATGCCCAGCTAGAACTTTTTTGACATGCAGATTCCTAGCCCTGCTTAGATCACCAGGATCCTAACGCCTGCTGGATTCTGAGTCTGCTGGGTAATGGCACCCTATGCTTGGCAGTGTCTGGAGGCTGGCATGGCTGCCGGAAGAAGCTCAGTGAAAAGTGCCCTGAAGCCTTGGGGCTAATGGTACTGCTGTGCTGGCCTGCTGTTTTTCAGAGGAGCTCAGGTTTTATGGGGCCAGCACTGGACCCAAAGGTCCTGGGCCCAGTGAAGAGCTATGAAGCAAGGCCTCCTGACCAGGCTTTGAAGGATGTGGAGAATGTTATCCAGCCAAGACTGTGAGATGGCATTGTGGATGGGGGAGCAAAACTCAAAGGGGTGCAGGCAGGAAAAACAGGTTGTGCCTGTCGTGTGGAGTAGGCTGCTCAGAGGAGGTGGTTTATCTGGGTTGTTAAGAGCTTAGGCAGCTGCACCTTTTACAAGCCTTGATTTCCTTTCTTGGTTTTCCTTCCATAGCGCAACAGTGTTAGGACCCATTTTTTCTATCTCTTGACCCCAGTTCTTTCTCTCTGTGGCTTCAGTTATTTCCCACAAATCTCTCTACTCTTGAGCTCATTCATGTGCTGACTTGATAGTGTGTTCCCCCTTAAATGAATCCAGGCTGAAATCAGAGTTGATTATAGTAGGCAAGGGAGGGGGGCTTCTTCTGCTACCAGGGGCTTCAGTGCTACCAGAGATCCCGGAGGTGAAGATCAAGGCAACACAGTGCGGGAAGTTTGACAGAGCACCCCAGTCACTTGTTCACAGCATGTCCCCAAGCCTTGCCAGGGCTGTTCCTAAGCAGCCCCAGGGCTGGCACTGTCCATGTCCTCAGAGAACCTTGTCTAGCAAAAAGATGAACTTTTTGTACTTTTCCTGGGCATGTTCTCAGACCAGAGGGGCATCAGGAGAGCCTGAGCCCCTGGGTCTATGGACTGGACCAAGCTCCTATGCATTGTCACATAGGAAGAGATGGAGGAGGGATGGCTTCTCCAGTGTGTAGAAGAGGCCAGGAGAAGGAGGCAGGGAGCGGGTAGGTCCAGACCAGGGGGCTGCTGAGCAAGGGCATTAGCCCAGGCCAGGAGGCTCAGTAGGCACCTGTTTGTCATTTGTTTAGCTGATATTTAGCCAGACCCATTGCTAACCCTGGGGTGCTGTGGAGAATGAGACGGACATAGCTTCTACTGGCACAGACTTAATGGCCAGAGTTTACATATTGGTATTTTCATGGGAAAGCTGTGGCTCTGAGTGACAATAAACTCCAAAATTACTGTGGCTTCTGTGGGATGGAAATTTGTTTTTCTCCCACATAAGTCTGGGCAAGTAGTTGAGGATGCAGTTGGAGGCTCCATAGTTCCCAGGAACCAGAGTCCTGCTATCTTATTACTGTCTTCTGCATAATGGGGCTTGACCTCATGATTCAAGATGGCTGCTCCAGCTCCAGCTATCACTTTCACATTTGAGTCAGCAGAAGATGTATTTTCCTAGAAATTGTATGTCTTTCTTCTTATATATCTTTACCAAGACTATGGTTATATGGTCACACATAGGTGCAGAGGAGGCCACGCATTTTTCAGGACAGTTAAATGCCTAGCTAAAATTTGGTAGTTTAGTTACTGAAGAAAAAGGAGACAATTAGCAATGCCTGCCACACTGTTTCTGCATCTGATTGGAGATTGTTACTCTTCATTCATTATTCCAGCAATACTTATTAAACATTTAATGTTAATTTTGCCCACCCTTTTGAAGTCTGGATCAACTATGAACAAAATAAGCAAATAACTTGCTTTCATGGCACTAATCTTCTAGAAGGGGGAAAGATACTGTGCAAATAGATGACAAGGACTGGAGTCGGATGATGGAAAACAAATCAGGGGGAGGTGTACTGTTTTAGAAGAACTTGTGTGAGGGGAAAGACCTAAATGAAGTAGGGACAAACCCTTAATCAGAAAGGGTCTCCAAGCCAGGGGTGGAGTATATGCAAAAGCCTCGACGCAGTCAGGCAGACAGGCACAGGGAGGAGGCCAGGGTGGCTGCGTCACTGTCGCGGCTTGTGTCTAGATGTCCTCCCCAGTCCTCATACAGTCAGAGGCAGGGCTTTTTCAGAGCCGACTGGATCTAGATTATATGACATCGGTACTAATTCATGGCACAACGCTAGGGGCAAGGGCTTCCGGAGGAGGAGTGTGTGAGTGCCAGTCACCTGAGTAGTACAGATAAGATAAAAGGAGCAGGAAGATGCTATTAAGGTTCCTTGTTTGTTTTGCTGCCTTCTGCCTGCCACGAACTATTTCTCCACTAAGGTAGAGATGCCTCCCGCCTTGGAGCCAGCTGATTATGGACTGAACCAATACGTACTATGAGCTAAATAAACTTTTAACTTTGGGTGTCAGATATTTTGTCTCAGCAAGAAGAAAAGTGACTAAGACAAGCACCTTGTCATGGGTCCTTGTGAGGACAAAAAGGGATGAGGAGTATAAAGTACCCAGCACTCATCCTGGCATGCAGTAGGTGTTCCATTAATAACAGGCCCACGTGACATGATTTGCCCAAGGTAATTCTGCAGTGATTGATTGTTAATCAGTTGGACAAGCTGGAGCCAACTTCCTGTTCAACCTCATTAAGGATCCTGGTTTGAATGATAAAGTATATGATACTCACATCAATAAATAATAACTATGTACTGGGAAACTAAATTCCCCCAGGTATTTTTAGGAGAGCCATCACCGGAGGAGCGGCTGCACGGAACAGGACAGCCCCTCCTGTCCACAGGCTTCCTGCCTCACAGTGGTCACATTTCCCGCCTGTGGGCCCCGGGTGGCTGCTGCATGTTCCTGTGTGTGTCTCTGGAGGAGGTGAGGGCAGTCTCTCGTGGGTGGGGCAGCGGGGCCTCCTGCCACCTCATCTGTCCTCTCTGCCCTGGGGCCCCTCTGTACACAGCACAGAATGTGGTTCCCCTAGATGTCTAGATGCGTGGGTGCTCACTGGCCTCGTCTGTACAACGAGCCTGGTAGTGTGCACTCGACATTTCGTGTAGAGAAGTAGAGGGTAAGCGGGCTGGCAAGTGGAGAGGGGCTGGGTGGGGGCCTCCCTCTGCTTCAGTAAGCAGCAGCATAAGCTTCTGCACACAGTGGTGATTCCTGAGTGCCTCCTATAGCAGATGGCAGGGACATGGCATGGGCTTGTGGCTTGCAGTTACAGGAGCAGGGCACAGTGCCTCACTACCTTATTCTTCCCTTTGGCTTAACTCAGAGAGGTTGAGTGGCTCACCCACAGTCACACAGCAAGTGTAGCAAAAGTGGGTTTGCTGTCTGGTCAGCTGCCTCATGAGCCTGCTCTCCTTCCTACACTGACCCTTGACAATTGCAGAAAATGGAACTAGATGCCAGGAGTAGAATGGGAAGGACAGAGTTCTGTCCTGGTCAGCCTGTCTTCTGAGCCCACACTGTGCCCAGGGGACTCATCAACTGTACAACTCTGAGTACCTCTGAACACCCAGCTTCCAGCTCTGCCCCGGCCTTTTCCTGAACTGAATTTCCATGTCCCTGGAGCGCAGCGTGTCCACAGTGACCTCTGTTTGCCCACAGCCTGCCCTGCCACTGTATGACTATGCGTGACTGTCCGGCTTTGGTGTGGACCCTGGTGGCTGTGCCCAGCATCCCCTTACGGGGGAGCCTCACTGCAGTGTTGTTTGCACATTATATAATTTACCTATTTTAAATATTCATTTTGATGAATATGAGTAAATTTATATAGTGTGCAACCAACACCATAATCCAGAAGCTTCCATTTGTAGTCAATCCCACTGCCACCCCAGGTCCTGGGCAACCAATGATTGGCTTTCTGTCTCTAGTTTTGTCTTTTCTATAAAAGTCAGGTAAATGGAAACATGGGAATATTTAGTCTTTATGTCTAGTTTCTTCCACTCAGCATCAATGATTTTGATGTCCATGTATATTGCTGCCTGTATCAGTCTTTCGCTCCTTTTTAGTGCTAGGGAATAATGTCCTGTTTTATAGACACAGCACTTTTTGTTTATCTGTGCCCTTGTTAGTGGGTGTTTCGATTGTTTTCAGTTTGGGGTTGTTATGCAAATGCTATTATAAGTGTGCACACTTCAGGATTTTTGAGGGGATATGTTTGTTTTCCTTTCTCTTGCAAAACCTCCTTACATTTCCATCCCACCAGACCTTGATTTTTGTTGGGAAGCCATGTGGTTCTGAGGAAACTGAGTCCATCCCGCCTTCTCCAACAGAGCTCACAGCCCAGGCTGTAAGCAATCAAGACACAGAGACTCAGGCGAGGCTAGTTAGTGTGTTCCATTCCCCAGGCACAATGATTGGCTCCTGGCTGACATACGAGATGAAGCAGTCCAGTCAGACTGACTGCTGGGCTTAGATGGGAACAGCAGACAGTTCTGGAGTCTATGATAGCTGTGCTGTCTGGAGCAGCCATTCTGCATGCGTGAGAGAAGCCATCTGGAGAAGGATAGCCAAGAAGCTGGAACCCTGATTGAACTGTGCCTGAAGTCTATCACATTTTCAAAGTTTTAGAAATATATAGTTCAATCAGTTCTCTTTATTTTTAAAGCTAGTTTGAGATGACGTTTATAGTTCGAAGAATCAGCAAGCTGTGGCCCAGAGTGCCCTATCTTTATAAAAAAAAGATTAATAAATGAATAAAAGACAGTTATAACATGTTCATTCATTTATACATTATACGTGGCTGCCATGGAGTGCCATAGGCCTGCAAACCTAAAATATTTACCACCAGTTCCTAAAGAAAAATTTGTGAGCCCTGTTGGAGCCACAACTCAGTATTCAGTATATCCTCTCATCCCAAGTGATTAGGACAGAAACCCACAAGTCATCTTTACTCCTCCCTCTATCTCAGGTTAATTCTGATTGATGGGTTGATTTTTTAATTCTAATTTTTTAAGGCACTGCATATTGAACCTAGGGGCCCTGCGCTATACTCTCAATCCTTTTTAAACATGTCCTTTTCTCTGTCTCTCTCTGTCTCTGTCTCTCTCTGTGTGGTGCTAAGGACTGAACTCAAAGCCTTCTCCCTGAGCTATATCCATAGCCCTTTTTTTATTTTGACACAAGAGCTCACTAACTTGCCCAGCCTGGGCTTGAACTTCCGGTCCTCTTTCTTGATCTTCCCAAAGTACTAGAATTATAGGCATCTGCCACCACACCCAGACATTGTCATTTTCTTTTTTTTATTTCTTTATGTTTTGAGGCAGAATCTCTGGTAGTTCAGACTGGCCTGGCCTCAGTCTGTAGCCCAGGCTTCCCTGGAACTCTCAGTGATCTTCCGGCCTCAGCCTCCCAAGTGCTGGGTTACAAGTGTGTACCGCCACATCCAGCCCTATTTTTTATTTTGACTCAGGGTCAAGCTAAATTGCAAGGACTGGCCTCCTCGTACATTGGCCTGTCTAGTAGCTGGGATTACAGGTCTGCACCACCACACCTTGCCTAATGGACTCTTATAGTCCAAGTATCTCCCGAATCTTTCTATTGTTCCCAGCCTCAGGGTCCCTGCCCTAAGTACAACACACCGCCCACTGCTAGGCTGCCCACACAGCTGTTGAGTAATTGGTCTCCCACATAAACTTGCTATAGCCCCTGGGCTCGCCATGGCTCCCAGAGAAATGGCCCACTCCCTGGCCTCGCAGGACTTGTGATTGACACCGCACCCTGTATTTCCAGCTGTGTCTCTTCTCTCCCTGATCCCTTCCTTCTCCAGAGCACACAGACCAACTCTCTACTTGTGCAGAATTCCTCCATGCTCCCCAAACATGGTGTCCCGGTCCCTCTTCCTGTCTTCCATGAACTGTTCCTTTTGCCTCCAGTGTCCTGCCCCACTTGGCCCACCTGGTGGCCACTGTGCATCCTCCGGGGCCCAGCCAAAGCCCCCTCTTTCTGGATGTCTCTGTAATTCCCCAGGCTGGGTCTGGCTTCCTTCCCTCTGGACTGCCATGTCTGTTTACATATCTGCCACTCCCACGGGAGTGGGTGTTCCAAGGACACTGCCTGACTCATCTTGTCCTCAGCTTGGCCCAGTTTGGGACCACGAACAGGATAGGGGCAGTGCACGGCGTTCCCTGCCTTTTACTGCAGAGCACTGTGAGGAAATGGATGAGCTTTGAGCGAGGGTGGAGGGCTGGCTGCAGGCTGCCTGGCGGGGCGTGCACTGGCTGGAGGACGGACCCCCACAACACACAGAAGAGCCCCCAGGGAGTGTGGAGAATCGCCTCCCAAGGTGCACACGTGGGCCAACCACCACGCGCCCTAAAATCATTACAGAAAGGAAAAGTAGGGCAGGTGAGAGTGAGTAACTGTGGCAGGCCCAGCGCATGTGGGATGGATATAAAAAGATTACGGGAAACGTCATGAAAATGAAATTCTTCATGGCCTCCACACGTCTGCAGGCCACAGAGGCCTGGCTGGGGAAGGGCTGCTGGGTCCCGTTAGAAATGCTGGGAAGTTTAGGGATTTATGAGACTGGCCCACTGGAGATTTAGGAAACATCTCATTTCCAGTGCTTTAACTGAAAAATGTGAGTGCCAGCTGGATGGGTCCTGAATCAACCTTCCCAAAAACGGAGGATTCTGGGGAGCACTGACCTAGGAGCTGTGGCCCACACTCACTGCTCCTTCTGGAAATGTGCGCTAATATGAAAGAAAGCCAGAAACCAGGCCTGGCCCGACCACCCCTGAGGTGAGGCACTTTGAGACAATGGATACAAAGTGCAAACTATCAAATGCAGTGTCCCACGTCAGTGTCCCTTCCCCCATCACCCCTCCCCGACTCAGTCACCTCGTATGCCTTCTGCCCTTCCTGTCTGCTCTGCCTTGAACCTGGTGTAGGATGCCACCTCTGCCACCCCTTGCTCTGTGGTCTGTGAAGACCGGGACATGCGTTCCCATCCTTGTTTTTGGAGTCTGCTCACAGCAGGACTTTGCCAACTATTTCTTGAATGACCTTGTGCTGTAAAGAGACAACTGACTTAAGGGTGCTGTTTATTCTCAGTTTATGAAAGCAGGGACCCGGTGGTTCATGGTAGAAATCTCCCTAACAAACAGCCAAAGTGTTCTGTGACTGGGGAGCAGCCTGGAAATGAGATCTGGTGCTGGAAAGGTTGGAAAGGCTGGTCCTGCACTGTCCAGTAGAGTGGCCATGAGCTACATATGGCTGTTGAACTTGAAATTAAATGAAAGAGTCAGTTCTTCAGTGTACCTGTCACATTTCCGGGGCTTTCTGTCTACATGTGATTCACAGCCACCCCTTTATCAAACAGCACAGATCAGTACAGCACCTCTCAGTTCTCCAAAGATGCACATCTGTGCATTGGCTCGGGACCCTGATCCTTGGGCAGAGGGCTTATCTGAGATTGAGGGAGGGCACAGGAGCTACGATCCTGAACTCTCACTCAGCCATTTACTGACTGTGCCTCCTGAAGCAGAGTAACTTCCTTTAACCCCTAGAAGCTTGTCCTCATCTGCAGCATGGTGGCTCGTCACCCAGTTAATTTAGCCTGATCATTTGAAGGTTAGAGGAAAACCTCTGGGCTTTTGGCCTAGTGCTGTGTTGAAGGCCCCATCATGACTGTTCACAGGACAGTGTTCCAGAGCTGCTAAGGATGGGACAAACTCCTGTAAAAAGCCTTCTGGATCTCAGTTCTGGGAGCTCCCCGGCCACACTGGCTTCGGGGAGTGGACAGGTGAAGATTAGGCTCTACTGGGCCTAGGGCTCGCAGAGCCTGAGGGCTGGGGGCATGCTGGCCTTCTGGACCCCAGGCAGGGGCAACTGCTCCAGAATACTGGCTGCTGACTTCTTGCGGTGGAGACTAGTAGAGGCCTCCTCGCGATGAAACTCCATTGCCTGCTGGCCACAAGGCTAATGTAGCAGTTATAGTCATTGAGCATTCTCTGTATGCAGTTGTGCCCCCTTTTCCAGGGTTTCTCTTTCCAGAGTTTCATTTACCCACTGTGAACCGAGGTCTGAAATATTAAATGGAAGATTCCAGAAATAAAAAATTCAAGCATTTTAAATTGTGCACTGTTCCAAGTAGCTTGATGAAACCTTGTTGTCCCACCCAGGGTGTGAATCGTCTTCTGTCCAGCATATCCACAGTGTAACTCCCTGCCTGTTAGTCACATAGCATCCTGCTCAGGTGTTACAGCAACCACCAAGGGACCCTTATTTAACTTGCTAATGGCCCCAGAGTGCAACAGTAGTTGTGCTGGCAATTCAGATGTGCCAAAAAAAAAGCTTTCCTCAGCGTGAAAAGGTAGAGGCTCTTGACTTGATAAGAAAAGAAAAAAAAAAGTTTGGGCTGAGGTTGCTGTGATCTCCAATATAAGAAGATATTTTGAGAGAGAGAGGGAGAGAGAAAGGGAGAAAGAGGACATTTACGTAACTTTTATTATAGTATATTGTTCAAATGCTATTTTGTTATTAATTACTATAATGGATCTCTTATTTTGCCCAATTTATAAATTAAACTTTATCGTTGGAGTATTTGTATAGGAAAGAACATGTATGCATAGTGCTCTTTGCTGTTGGAGGGCTCAGGAATGCATTGCCCACGGATAAGGGAGAAGGATGACTGCGCCAGGCCCTGGGCTGAGCTGCGAGTGTCGGTGGGCATGGGACCCTCACAGCAGCCTTTGGCATGGGCACACTTTCTTATTATTTCCACTTTACACACAGGGAGCACTCAGGTCATTGGTCCACGATGATCAGCCAGCAGGTGAGGGAGCTGAGGTTTGACGCCAGGCTGCCTGGCTCGAGTCTATGCTTGCGATGGCCCAAACTCCTTACCTGGTCCTGCAGGCCCCTGCAGAGTCAGCTGCAGCAGGCCCTTCCACCCTGTCTTCCTGTCACCCTCTACCCATCTGATCAGGCTCCTTAGACCCCTAAGTGTCTCCTTCCTATGTCTGTGCCCTTGTTTACCCTGTCCCACTGTCCTCCAGCCTCATAGATTCCTGCTCACCTGTCATGACCCAGCTCTGGTGTGAGAATCATGAGGCCCAGGACAGGACCTAAGTCATTTTCATGTCATAATGTCTGACACACGACTAGGAGCCTTGGAAATCTTGGCAGGTTACGGGGGAAGCTTGGTGGGTGGGTGATAAGAGGAGGGGTAGGTGAGTGGACAGGTGGAGAGTCGGGGGCAGGCAGATCCGTGGTGGGTGGGGAAGTGGACAGGTGCCGGGGGACTTGTGTTCCGATGCCTTGACAGGGCTGACCTGAGCTCGGGGTGGGGCCTGAAAAGCAGGTATTTCACAGACATCTTTTCTGGGACTTGGAGAGGAAGTCAGCCAGGGAGGGGTCCTGGCTGATGCCTACATTTCTCTCTTGGGGATTCAAGTGGATCATGGTGTCATCAGAAAGGAGTGAATTTGGGGTAGAAGGTGATGGGGACCCTGGAGTATATGGATGTGAAGGACTTCTGAGGGAAGGCCAGGAGGCACCTGGGGGATGAGCTTCAAGTTTGAGGTGAGGTCAGGCTGCCCAAGAAATGGGGTTAGCGTGTGTGGTGACCAAAGTCACAGAGCCCAGTGGGGTCACTGGCTGGGGGGACATTCAGTGAGAGAGACAGAGGAAGTGTCTTGGAGCCTCAGGACAATGCAGAGGTGGAGAGGAGTCATGGTTCTTGTGGTCCAGGATAACAAAAGCGTCAGAGAGCCCTGGGGAGCACAGAAGTGTAAATACTATTTTAAAAATGTTTTCCCATTTCAATTCAACTCCATAAGTATTTGCTGAAGCAAAAGGTTCTTTGTAAATCCACTTTGTAAATTGAATTTTTGGACAACAAACACCTTTTATCTGGGGATAGGATAGTCAAGATTGGGAGGAGCCTGAGCTGAATTCTTTTGACAGGTCCCAGGTCCCACTTAGTATGGGGTTTTGAGCCAGGGAGGATTTTTATCTTCAAGGTTTCAGAGGGAGGATTCTGCTTGCTCCACTTACATTTTGAAAAGATCCTTTGCTGCACAGAAGATGAAGAGAGAGGAAAGCAGTAGGGCCCCAAGTGAGGAGACTAGTACAGTGGTGGCCCAGAGAGAGGGGTACCTCTGGGGATAAAGAGAAGGGGATTTGATGGATGTGTAAGAGGTCTTCAAGAGAAAGTTGGTCTTGGCCTTCACCTCTGAGGGAATGAGGAGACAGGGTCACAGGAACTCTCTGGCTGCTTGGTTGCAGAAGAGGCTGATTCAGTCCAGTGATGGTGGGAGGGCAGGGTAGTGGGAAAGGTACACACTGGACCTTGGATGCACAATATGAGATGCCCGCCCTGTGGCCAGCGGAGCTGCCAGGAGCAATGTGGTGTGAGCTGGGCTGGAGAGAGAAATGTCACATCTGTGACAGGGAAGGGGAAACCCAGAGCTCATGACAACTGGTCAGTAAGTATCTATTCAACATCAAGAATAAATGATGCCTCCACTGAGCACCTCCACATGCCAAGCACAGAGTAGACCAAACTTGGCCCTCAGGGCCGACACTGTAGAGGGAGGGGAGGCGATGACCAGGCCAAATTCCTGGGAGACACGTCCCATCCTGTGGGACAGACACCGGCCAAGAACAAAAAGCAGGCATGAGGGACAGGTGCTAGGAATGTGAGTAGCGGAGCCTGGAGCAGCAGCACCTGCAGACGGGCTGGTGGCATTCTCGGAGATCGTCAAAGCCTCACTCAGAGCTGTGCGAGGAGAGGCCTAGGCCTACCCTGTTCAAAGATGCATCACTGGCTCACAGAGAAGTTAGAAACTTACCCTCAGCTATATAACTGGTCAAGCCAGAATTTTGACCTCAAGTTCTCACCATAGTGCCAAACTGCCTGTCACTGACAGGGTCAGTGACAGCAAAGGTTCCAAAGCAGGGAGTGAGCAGGTCAGGCTGGCAGGCATCGGGCCTGACTGCCAGAGGGAAGAAGAGCAAGGGCCCTGAGGCAGGAGCCTACGGGTGAGAGCACAGGGCCAGCCAGCGTAACCGAGACAAGGGCACGAGCAGAGAGCAGAAAAGGAACAGGAAGTGGTACAGTACGGCCATCTGGAGCATTAGTGGGCTGTCAGCTTCTACCCGAAGTAGAGGGAGGCACTGGAGAGTTTAGGGTTGAGAAGGGGCCAGATCTGACCTGAGTTCTAATCCGACTGCTCAGATTTTCTCTGGGAGCAAGGGTAGATGTGGGAGCCTAGAACAGACATGAATGATCCAGTCAGAAGATGACAGTTGCTCACTGCATAGCAGTGGCAGCAGTATCCGCACTGCATCAGCTTCCTGCCCTACTGTGAAGGTGGATCTGGTGGAGGTGTTGATGGCTATGGGAGGGGAGGTAAGAAGAGGCCTCAGGGGTCACTAGGCTTTGGCGGGAGTGACTGGAGGACAAGTTCCACGGACTGAGGCAGAGACCGCTGTAGAAGGAGCCGCTTCCTAAAGAGCCTCCTCCATTCATGATTCCTTTTCATCCCTGGCTACCCTCTGAGGTAAGTGCTGGGACTTGCAGCAGTTACCTATGGTCATACAGCTGAAAGGGATGGGAGCCAGGACCTGAACCCAAGTGTGCATGCTGGGTTTTGGAGTTCTGATTCATCCAGGCAGCGAACATTTCTGGAGAACCTGCTGTGCACCAAGCATTGTGCGCCAGGCCCTGTGCCGAGCACTGCAGAGGGTCAGTCTGATGGATGAGGCGGCTACCACTGGTGGTTATCCCACATCAGAATGATGGTGAACAGAGGGAGAAACTGAGGAAACCTGAGGAGCCAGTACTGGGGGACAGATCTAGCTAAGGGGTGCTACCCGTCAGTGGGTCAGTGACAGGAAAGATTCCAAAAGTAGGGCTTCCTGGAGGAGAGAAGACTCCGAGGGTATAGGGAATGTGGGAGAGACCTTCTCTGCAGAATATTCTCCAGTTTCCCAGGCTGCAGCAGAACCCCAAGGATCACAGGCTCCCAGATGGCTGCACTGTTGAGCTTCAGTTTCAACTGGGAAGTTGCAGAATCTTTTTTGTTGGTTTTAAGTATTGAGCTCTCTTAACAGCTTTACTGAAATCCAGTTCACACACTGTACACTTATACATTTGAAATGCCCGGTTCTGTGGCTTCCAGCATGTCCACAGAGTTGTGTGTCCATCACTACAGTCCATTTTAGAACATCTTCATTACCCCCAAAAGAAACACTCATACTTCTTAGCTCCTGTCTTGCCCAGTCTTCCCATCAGGCAGCCCTGACCCTACTTGCTGTCTCTGTGAAGTTGTCTGTTCTGGATATGTCGTGTAAATGGATTCACATAATACGCTGTCTTTGTTAACTGGCTTCCATCGTAGCATAGTGTTCTCGCAGTCCATCCCTGTTGGAAGTTGCAGAGTCTTGAACAGCTAGCAGGGACAACCCTCATGTCATCATGAAGGGGCAGCTCCAGGACCTCCTCAGGCAAGGGCAGGGACTCCAAGGCTGTTCTTCGGAGTCTAAAGGGGCTTTGAAGCCCCAGGTCAGAGCCCCATCCACTGTCCTGCTGTGCTACACACACACACAGGATGCCCCTCCTGCTGTCACTGCTCAGCTCTGGATCTGGCTAACTTTGGCTCAAAATGACAACTTGGTCAGGATTGTATCTTCCAGAGCACTGGTTTTTCATGCACTGGCAATTTTCATGCCTTATGGTACATCTTGAAATCTTTTATGCATCTTTAAGAATTCGTGTCCTCTAATTCAATCTTTAGAAGTTTGGTATTTTCTTTCCCTGCTGCTTAAATGTTCAGATAACTTTGCCTATTTTGCTTGGTTGGGGCTAGTCTCACTGGCAGCATCCTCCTGGAATCAGATGTCTGGGTTTAAGGCTGTGGCCCGCTTCCTCTTCAGGGTGCAGTCACCACGGCTCTCTGTGCCTCAGTTTCCTCCTTTGAAGAACAGGGATTCTGTGAGAATGAAACTAGCAGAAACTCATTAAGCTCTGGCTTCTCTAGGAGGGGGTGCTGGGATTTGAGAAGCACGGTTGCTGAGCAACCCCTTGGAGGAGAATGGGAGTCTGCCTGGGGTCTTGCAGTGACCAGATGAGAAAGATTAGCCCGTGGTCTGCTGGCCTGACCCCTCCGAGGCCAGACACGAGAAGCCTAAAGTTGCCACCTCAGCTTCCTCTGTGTCTCAGTTGCTTAACCTGTGTGATGGAGATCAGTCCCTGAGGCTCCTGGGAGGGTCGTGGGAGGAAGGCCCTTTTTCTCCAGGAGCTTCTGATTCCTGCTGTATTGAAGAGCCCAGCCAGAGCAGTGACATCTGTTCTGGTGAGTGGGTGGAAAGGGACACCTGGCTCCCTCTGCTCTCCCACAGGACATGTCATGTGGGAGAGGTGGGGGGCTGTGCAGTGAAGGGAACAGAGGAGGTGCCTCTGTGAGGGTCATCACTGGACTTGTCGCTTGTGCCCAGCATTCTGCCTGCATTATCCTCTGATTGCTCAGAAGAGGTTCTCTTATTCCCATTTGACAAGTGGGGAAACAGGCTCAGCAATAAGAAGCTTCCTGTCCAGTATCATCCAGCAAGTGAGGGGCTGAACTGAAATTTGAACTCAGAACTGTGTGCCTCCAGCCCCTTTCCTAACTTCCTTCATTCAGGGGAAGGAATGGAGAACAGGATAAGGAGGATTTGAGTCTTTGGAACCCCACTTCCCAGGCTGCTGTGGGGATTCTGTGGGTGGTGGGGAAGGCATTGTAAATATGCATGACATGCAAATATGCCTCTAAAAAACAATGTGGGGGCCCACATGAGCGGGGATGCCAGAATGCTTGGGAAAATGTAGTGTACAAACACTTGGGTTTCTATGACGACTGCTCTATGTTGTCCTCCTCCCCAGGATCCCCAGGGCAAATCCAAGGGTCTTAAAGTGGAGAGTTTATCGCTAATGAGTGTTCCTCCCCCATTCCTATAGGCACCACTGCCGGCCCCTGCTGGGTGCCAGTAGACCCTGGGTGTGACCAAGACCTGGCAGGGCAACGCCACTTCCTGCCAGCATCTCTGATCGAGTGCCTGGAGGGATGTGTGTGCCAGCCCTTGGTCCAGTACCTGCTCCCGAGGTGACGCTGGCTGTATACCGACTGGTTCCTATTTCTCCTGTGCACATAATCCCCTGGTTGGTAAGTAACTGCAGCCCCGCGCCCAGGCACCTTACCCACCCACCCACACTTAGCACAGTTGGGAAATGCCCAGCCTCCGCCAGCCAGTGCCCACACACTGGCAAAGGGACCTCCATGAGAGATTTTCTAGGTCTCGGCACCATGTGTAG
The DNA here is from genome assembly GCF_034190915.1 of Cavia porcellus. Taxonomy (NCBI): domain Eukaryota; kingdom Metazoa; phylum Chordata; class Mammalia; order Rodentia; family Caviidae; genus Cavia; species Cavia porcellus. The sequence continues at coordinate 25,088,909 of NW_026947488.1, read as the reverse complement.
TTTAACTGGCTTGCTGTATCCTGTCCTCCTGAGAGCCCAGGAGGTAGGCATGGTGATCATACCCACTTCACAGGAAACAGCCTCAGAGTGGGGAAGCCACTGGCCTAGGGAGGTGCAGAAGTCCAGCTCTGTGTACCTCAAAGGCCAGCTCTTGCCACAACCATAGGCTGGGGCAGATGGCAAGCACTGGCTCAGGAAGGACAGGGGGCCGGGGAGACATGCCGAAGGCCATGGAATCCCACAGCTCCCAGATGGCATGCCTTTTCCTTCCACTCCTTGTGAGCCCTCACTGGGATGAGGTGCTGGGCCTGACCTTTGTCTTTAAGAGCCATCAGGGTCTGCCGAAGCCCGTTCTCCCCACATTAGCCCGCCCTCCTTCCCACAGTACTGACCTCCACCCAGAAACGGTGCTGCACCCCCCAGGCCAACCCCAGCGCCTGATGCATCCCTGTGTATCCATGTTGCATCCTCGCCACCCACCTGCTCAGACCCTGCTGGCAAGACAAGGCTAGTTCCCAGGTGAGAAAACGGCTCAGTGAGACCAGGGCTGGCACAGGCCACCCAGCCACATGTAGTGCTACAGGGGCCCTCTGCCAAGAGCTGCCTCATCTGGCCTCAACTCCCAGTGGTGAGAAACAGGCCCCCCGCTCCGGACAGCTGCAGCTGTACACAGGAGGACATATGGTGTGAGCTGCAGGAGGAGGAAGGAGGAGAGGAGGGAAGCCCCGTGCCCCCGCCACCCAGACACCAGCAGGACCCATGAATCCACAGCTTTTGGGCCAGCTGAGCTCCCTACTGACCCCAGAAAGCCTCTGTGGGCTCAGCCCTTCAGCACAGCAGCCATCCCCTCCAGTCCCGTCCTCTAATCTGCCGACAGCTGCCCAGCTTCCCTGAAGGGATGGTTATGAGAAGGGAAGAGACTCGTGAATATGTATAACATGCAAATGTTGAGGATAATTTTTAAAACCCGCCAAATTCACTGCTGAAAATGTATGCAGAAATGCTTCTTTGAGAATAAGGACCTGCACATTCATGTCATGCCGGCCTTTTTTTTTTTTTTTTTTTTTTTTTGGTATCAGGGATCGAACTCATGACCTCACGCTTACCAGGCAAGTGCTCGAGCTGCTGAGCTAAATCCTTGGCCCCAGCCTTATTATTAGTATCTATGAAAAAGGTTCCATTAATTCATGGCCTCCCAGCCCTCTCCTCACCCTGACCCCCAGTCTATTGCAGCAGCCACAGACAGCTGTTGCATTTGGCTGAGGAGCTGTTGCCTGCACACGGTGATGAAGATATCTCGGGTTGAGAACTGGGAGCATCTGTGGAGTTCGGTCTTCTGTATACAGTCTTGTCATGCCTAAGGAAGGCCTGGCCTCCCTGAAGATATGAGTAGCAGGGGCAACCTCCGCCACAGCTGTCATTTCTCATGTAGTCACTGTGTGCCTGGCATTGTGCTAAACTTTCCACATTCAATGCCATCACAGTTAAACTCCTGGTGACTGAGACGTGGACCTGGGACTGAGGGCTCAGGCGTTCCTGAAAACAACTGCCACTCACTGCCTACCTCTACCCCTGGGAGACACACTGGGAATGCATCTGAGCTGGCAGCCCCTGGTGTGTGTGGCCCAGTGACGGAGAACGGGATTCCTTGGCATGAGCTGGGGGAGCAGCCGTCAGCATCGTGTGGAAAGATGGAGGCTGGGGCGGCGCGAGGGAGGTGTTACTGCTGCTATTTTGCTAACAAGCTGGTTATTTAAAGAACAGCCAGAGCCAGGAAACCATTTGGGGAGTCTCCATGCCCAGGGCGGAGGCAGCCAGTGGTCCAGGGTCTCCAGGGTCAAAAGACCTGGTGAGCTGACTGGGTCAGAGAAGAATAGCCACACTGATATTTTTATCCACTTATTAACAATAGAAACAGTAACATAAAAGTCTGAAAAAAGTTTTACTTTGTAGAGAAAAGAGGCCATGAGGATTGGGAAAAGTGTGAGGGGCTTGGGTGGGACAGGCAGTGTTCTGTCCATGGACCTGGAAAGCAGGTCTTTGCTTTGTGACAATTTACTGCAGTTGATGCTGTAACTCTGTTCCATGTATTTTCCTCTCTCTATCATGTATCAGTATAAAAAGACTAAAAACAATTCCAACAGTAAACAGCTAATATTTGAGCTTGGGGATGCCAGGCCCTCAGCAAGGAGAATGCCAAGCTCCTTGCTAAACTTGGTATACTTTTATTGTCTCATTGAATCATGAATTCTTTTATTCTACCCATTTTATAAAGGGAAAATGAGGATTCTGGCAATAAAGTTACATGGCACATGGCCGAAGAGAGAGGGCAGCAGGATGAAGAAGCGAGACATGCTGCCTCAGGCTCCGTGTGCAAGGGAGGGACCAGGATGCTCCTCTGATGTGTCTGCGCCTCTGCCTTAAGGGTCATGGGGCCAGGCAGGTATCTGGTCATGGCCTGAGAGGCCTGGGAATCTGAAATGGGTCAGAACAGAGCATTTGACCATTTGACAAGTGTTAAAGGGTAGGAACAGGACATCCCTAGGGACAGCCCAGGGATCCCCAAGAGGCTGGGCATAGGGCCTACTCAGGCTCATTCAAAGTGAAAAGGAGGACTTCCAGGCAAGGCAGAGTCAGAACCAACCTCTGACTCACAGAATGCAAGCCACACGGCCATTTCCTGAGAGCTCACTATATGTTAACACAGTCATTGCCTTCTTTTAACCTTAGAACAACCCCCATGAGATGGATTATCAGTATTGGCCCCATGTACAGATGAGGGACTGACAAGGAAGGTGGCTGGCCCAAGAACACACAGAGTAGGAGAGCTTCTCTACCGGCCCCCAGTTCTATGTGTGCAGCAAACATTGCTCAGTGTCAAGTGGCTCCTGGGCATGGACGCTCCCCGCAGCATATGGCTGGAATAAGTTCTAAGGTGGATGTGAAGGTCCTTGGAGTGGCACTGGGGACAGGGTCTGGAGGGTGTAAGAGCAGAGAGCTTCTCCATGCCCCAAAGCAGAGCAGCCTGTTCTGCTGACAGAAACATTCCTGCATCCCAAGAGTGTCTCGTGAGACTCATACTTGCTGGTCTACACCCTCACAAGGCACACAGACTTTGGGAGGGACAGAGGTCATGCAATTGTGTAAGTAAATAAACAGAACAAGAAGAGAATGCAGTGCAGGAAGAAAAGCAGCATGACAGTGTTATACAGATTAGCAGGCAGGGTCTGCACTGCATGGTACAGGACTGCCTGAGACTATATCCCTGAGGCGGTGGCCCAGAGAGGGCAGGATCAGCCATACTGGAGAGCCACATTCATCGTAGCATTGCCAGTAATAGCAGGACACTTGGGAACAACTCATTGGTCCATCACCAGGAGACTAGTTAAACCCATTTCACTGTAGCCATATGTGGAACCCGCTGCAGTTGTTAGAAATGGGGCCGTGGATCTAAATTTATTGTTGCAGAGAACTTCATAATGTGTTGTGAGTTTTTTTTTAAAAAAAGAGGTTATAAAACAGCATGCGTAGCATGATATCATTTTTGTAAGAACTATGAATGTTTCTGAAAACTGTTCAGAGTGTTCCTCCTGGGGAGAGGGATCATAGGTGATCTTTGCTCTTTTTATACTTTTCAGGATTTGGAGTCATGGCTGAATGTTAGGACTTGTGAGGGAAGGACAGGGGTTTAGAGCTCCCATAGTCCTTCCTGGAACAGTTCTCTCCTAAGAAAATGGGACAAGGCATGGACTAGGAAATTAGCAGATATGGGTCATTCTCATTTTCATCAGAATTTTCTCGGTTATATGACTTTGGACAAGTCACTTGCCCTCACTGACACTGGTTTCTCTGCTGTAAAACAAAGATTAGAATAGCGGCACAGGGTGGTTGTGGGGCTTACAAGAACTGACACCTATAATACCCGAGTGGCCTCACAGGAACACTGCTCTCACCCCATCTCGGGTGGCTGCTCGAGGTGGCACCTCTTGTGTGCTTATCGTCTGCAAAGGTTCCCTAGATGCATCTCTCATCTCAGCCGCCAAGTCAGACCTCACAGGGAGATGGACAGCAGCATAGCTGCACACACACGGCCAGTGGGTCTCAGCCAGCAGCACCCCACCCAAGCCCTGGCTTGTTCCCACCATCCCACTCACCTCTGCCAGCGAGCACTCTTGCCAGAGACACCGTTATGAGAGGAAGCCTGAGCCCTGGGTTTGCCTTTTTGTGACAACTAACCTTGCCTAGAAAGACACGTACTACCATACAGACTCAGTATGTTACATCTCAGGCAAAGAAACTTACTCTCATGAAGTCACACTCTTAAAATCATGGAATTTTTGTCATAAAAAATCTGGCAAGTGCAAACATTGGCATTTTGTAAGTAAGTTCATGACACTTCTCTTGATAACAGTGATAAATTAGAAACTACCCTAACATCTATCTGAGAGATGGATAAATACATTATGTCCAGCCAGACAGCAGTGTTCCCATGGCTATAGAGACAGTGCTGTGAGCTACCCTTGTTAACATGGAAACATGTGGACAGCACGTGGTGGAGGGGGAAGCAGGAGGGTGGATATGGTATGTGCTGTGTGATATTTAGATCTGAAATCCTTTCCAGGTATTAGGACTTAGAAGGAAGAACAGAGTATCTACGTAGATTTTTAAATATTTTTATGAAAAATATATATGCATGTTCCTACCCAGAGAAATGTGAAAGGGTGGTTGTTGAACTATTCACAGTGGTTCCTGGGGATGGCAAGGTACGGGCGAGCTCTATTTTTATTTTTGTTCCTATCACTCAAAATCTTTTCTAGCATATGTGACCAAGAAAACAAATCCCCCTAAACCAGCTTAAACAACCTGGAATGTGTTGGCTTCTCCCTGTAGAGTCCAGAGCTGTATCTTGCTTCAGGCTCCACTGCGTCTGAGGCTCAGACAGTGTCCTCAGCACCTGAGTCCTCTCTCTGAGAACTCTGCCTCCTCAGGATGGTTCCCGTGTTTTCAGGGAGCTCCTCCTATGCAGGTAGTAAGAGGCCTGTCCTGCGGCATAGACAAGATTCTTCTGACACATCTCAAAGATAAATCCCAGAACTAAGTTAAGCGTGTTGGCACTGAGTGGCCCAATCTGTGGGATGTGCCCGTCCTTGGTCAGGATGCTGTTCTGGGGGATTTTAGTGCCTGAGTGGCACCTGTGCCTATGTGCTGCCCCCCAGCCGGGGTAGAGTTCACACCCCAGAAGCTCAGGAGTGGAAAGTGGGGAAGTGTGGCTCCGTCAAAAGGAAATATAGGCTGGAACTAAAGTGGGCCAAATGGTAGCCCACCCCAGCACATCCTTCTTCCTATAAATACCTGAATTTCCCAAGATGCATGACTTTTATTATAATCAGAAGGAAAAAAAAAAAAGAGGAGCAACTGGAGAGGTGTCTGAGCCCAGACCCACTACCTGAAGCTCCCCAAGACAGACTCAGGCTCACACAGAATCAGAGCACCAGAATCTCTGAGGTCTCAGTTCAGCTCAGAGACCAGAGCCCTTTGTGCATCCCAGAAGGGGCCGTCCCGGCCCGAGAGGCTCTGTAGTATTTCAAAGACAAAGAGGTCATACAGGGGACTCACCTGGAATGTGGCAGTACTACAGTGGGTGTGCACACAGGAGCAGAAAGAACACAAAGGTCAGCCTGGGAGCGAGAAAGGCTGTGATCTGAAATCCTTCTCATCTGGGTCAGAATTCTTGTTCCGAGGCGCCAGTCACTGCCTGTACACCCTCAAGGATGGAGAGCTCACTCCCTCTTTCCTCCAAAGCTGGTCCGAAGGCTGCCTCACAGAACCGAGTTCACCCTCTCGGCACTGCCAGCAGCACTGAGGGCTGTCTCCCAGATGACCTGCCACAGAGGCAGGCCTCTCTCAGGCCAGGAGCCCAAGAGCAGGGAGCCCTGGCATCTGCAAACCCTGCTGGGAGTCTGAATAAAAGGCACACTAACCTAACAGCAGAGGAAGTGTTTAGGTCTTTGGACACACATCTGCTGTCTCAGCCAGTTTCCCAAATTCCCCAAATTCCATTTACAAACAAAGACACTGAGGCTCAGAGAGACCATGCTAGCCATCCAACAACACAGAGCAAGTTTGGGACCTGTCCACAGCCCTCCAGCCCTGACCCCTCTGTAGTCTTTCACCCACTCCGCCCGCTTCAGGTGAGATCTCATCACTTCGTCTGTAGCACTTGGGCTTGACAGTTTTTTCTGGGAAAAAGCCATCCTGACACTCTTCTAAATTCTCATTAATAAATGTTTCATAAGTGTTTGACAGTAGCATTTTTGTTTGTTTGTTTCTGACCAAGACTGTGATACATATGAGCCATGTTTTATGGGTCATCTCTAATATTTCATTGTGCTCTGCAGTCCCCATTTAGTCATCCACTCTCATACTCCACAGATACTGATTAGGGCCTCCCGAGTATCAGGTGCTGGGCCAGACACCAGGCTACAAAGAAGCACTAGAAAAGCTCCACTCCTGGAACCCCCATTTTAACCATATCAGCCACTATCTTGGAGTTGGCCACAAAGCTTAAGTGAAAGCATCTAAACAGAGTGCTGAGCCCAACCTTGGCACACAGCCAGTGCTCAGTGAGCAGCAGCTGTTACCCCGTGTTCGTGCATTAAACCCCTGGGTGCTTCCCTTGGAGAGCCTCAGCCTCCTCTCCCATTAGGGTGCTCCTGCCTGCTGCCCTTCAAAACCCACTTTCTGCCCTTCTCACTGCCACTGTTTCTGTCTCTGGCTCCCTCTCCTCAGGAGGGAGTGGGGATTCCAGACCCTTCTGGGCCCCTTTTAGCTCCCACTTGAGCAAAAGTTGGCAGGTTGGAGCGGCGGGCGCCATCCGCCTCCCATATGCTTCCTGCTATTTAGAGGAAAACTCTCCTCGAGTTCCTCCAACCACACGGGCTGACATTTCCAGACAGACGCTGGAACCAGCTCTTTGGGGGATTGGCAGATAAATTTGGCCCAGGCTGTTGGGAAATTCTTCAGCCTTAGTGAGGAAGCAGAGCCCAGGCTCATCAATTTCCATCCACCCTGCAACTTCTTGGCCTGGTCCCCAGAGGGCTGTAGTGCTGGCCTGTGGCCTTGCAGAGGAAGCTAAGTCTGACCAGTCCGGCCCTCTCCCATGACAGCCCTACCAGCCAGTTGGGGCTCCCCACCTTTTGCTCCAAGGCCCATGTGGACGCTGTTCCCCTACACAGACAGTGTGGCCTTGTACAAACTGGCAGACAGCAAGTCTGAAGTTAGAGGAAACAGAACTTCAGACCACTTCCTGTCTCTAAGACCTTCCATAGGAAACTTCACCTCTCCGAGCCTCTGTTTTGTCTATAAATGGGATGGCAGGACCTATCTAATTAAAACCCTTAGGACGGTGTTTGACACATGCTAGTGTTCCACGAATCCCAGCCACTTATTATTCTCGTTGTGTTACTATTATTGACACATTAAGTGGCCTGGTAAAGACTAGTGGTTTTCTTTCTTCTTTGTCACAGCTATGGTACAGAAAGAATACTAAGGTGTTTCAGTCTTAATCAGAGATAAATACAAGAATGACAGGTGGAAGCCACCACATGCAGGGTAAGAGTATAGGTGACCACATACCCAGCTCTCTCTGTCCCGAGGCCTCATTGTCCCCTGGTAATCCAGAATGTCCATCTGCTTGTTCTGATGGCTGGAGGGGAAGAGGAAAGGTGGGCAAGGCCTGGCTGAAGGCAGAGTTGAGGTGGGAAGATTAGGTGTCAGCCACAGTAGGAGGCTTCAGGGAACCTTGAGTAGTTCTGTTTGGCTAGAGTAGAAAGTGGGCGGTGGGAAGGTGTGGGAGGCAAGTCTGAGCTTCATTCAGCGCCTCCTAGTTGAGCCCAAGTGCTGGGCCTCCTGCCAGGCACTGAGGAAAATGGTAGAAAAGATGGGCCTGTTTCCTGCCCTCAAGAAGCTGACAAACATACCCACGGCCAACTAACAAGAGTCTAGGTTGTGCCCCAATGGATCTGGGGGCTAGAGAGGGGTGCCATCAGATAGTGTGTGGGTATCTACTCGAGGTAGAGTGATCAGAGAGGGCCCCTCCAGGATGGGAAGGAGGATCTGGGGCTGGTACTGTGAGTGCCGGTCAGAATCAAGGGAGGGAAGGCAGGTGGAGCTGCAGGAGCAAATGTTGGAGGCGGGCAGGAGCCGGCCCCTGAGCCCTCGACAGCCGGGCCCTTTGAGAACTGCTCTTGTGAAGGTCACCCTGCTGGTGTGTAGGGATAACCAGGGGAGCTGTCTGCAGGGCCAGTGAGAATCTGCCCTGCACAAGGCTGCAGGCTGTAGAAGTGCAGCCCTGGGAGATGGCACCTCACTGGGGCAGAGTCCTGGGACATGGCACAGGGATGAGAGGAGAGGGGGATCTGGACCTGCAAGTAGTTAGGGATGGGGTTAGGTGAGAGACAACAGAGGAACCCAGAGCGATCAGGAAATGTCTCAGAATAGAGCTGGATGCTGGAGGGAGGAGGGGCTTCCACAAGCAGCAATGCTAACACACAAACTGCGGCATCAGACCTACTGGCCAATTTGGACTTACTGTGTGACTTACAGTGTGACGACTTTGGAAAAAATCAGTTAGTCTCTCTGAGCCTTACTTGTTATAATAACAGCAAATCAGCTGGAATTGCATTTGGCTGCATGCAGTAGGAGAAAACAAATATCTGTACACACAACCAGGAGATTCTTTTTTTCATATACCAAGAATCCAACATGAAGCCACGCAGTGGTGTGTGCCTATAATCCTGACACTGAAGAAGGTTGAGGCAAGAAGATCACAGTTTCACAGCCTGTGCAACTTGGCAACTAACCAAGATCCTGTCTCAGCATTAAAAAAATAATAAAAAGCAAAAGTGGTAGAGCACTCCTGAGTTTGATCTTAAATACCACCAAAAAAAAATACCAAGTTGTTAGGCCAGTACGGCAGTAGAGCAGTTCAAATGAGTGATTGACAGCCCAGAACTCTGTTTTCCTTAGCGTGTATCTTTCATTCTCATGGCTACACAGTGGCTGCTCTGCCTTCATATGCCTCACCTGAGTGCTAGGCAGGAAAAGGGTAGTAAAGACTGCATGCCTTAAGTCTGCCTCTCTTACAGGTTCCCTGGAAGCACCAAGTGGACTTTCACTCACATTTCTTTTGCCAAATGTAGTCACATGTCCACCATAGCTGCAAGGGAAGCTGATATTGTTACTATTTCTAACTGGGCACTTCTGTCAAGCAAAAAGGAAAAAGAGTTAAACAGGATAGTTAACAAGAGCCACTTCAGAATACAAGGGCTGCTGGAAGAATTGCACAAGATAATTAAAGTGCATGAAACATTAAGTGCCAGGACAGAGCAACCTCTCCATAAATGGTGGCTGCTATACCTGCATCTATTCATTTAATAAGCACATATTGTATTTTGGACACTACACAGTTCCAGGGACATGACAGTGACAGTACCTGCCCTTTTAGCACTCACAGTAAGTAGAGAAGTTGGCAAGAAAATAGGCAGATTCACTCCTCTTCAAGCATATCCAGGTAAATGGGCATTTACAGGTAAATGCTGTATATGCTTTGTCTGTCTTACCGCTGTGGTTCCACTCCCAGAAATAATGGCTGGCACACATTAGGCAGTCAGTAAACAGTGATTGAATGAATGAACTAATTGAAGAAATAGCCATTAAGGGCCTACTTTGTATATGGCTCTTTGGGCTAAACAGAGAAGGTGGTTGACATGTTGCCCATTGCTTCAGCAAAAGGAGGGAAAGGCAATGAGTGGATCGAACTGTAACTTGCCACATGAGGAGAGGAGGAAACTAATACAGGTTTGGGGAGGGATTGCAGGTGACACCCTCTTGGGATCTCAAGGGAGTTGAGGGGAGCAAAGAATCTGGATTCTGCTTTCGTCTTTGCCATTCCAGGAGTGAGTCTGGCAGCTTGTCGAGCCTGGCCAGCTGGGCCTGGGGCTTCAGCACTGGATGTGGGCTGAGAGTGAACAGGCTGAGCTCAGTCACCCAAGATGACAGGTGAGAGTGATTGTAGTTATCAGAGATCTGGAGGTTGGGGGGCAACCTAGAATTTGATACTTGCCTAGCTGTATAATCTTTGGCAGATACTTTTTGCCCATTTGAGCCTTGGTTTAAAAAAAAGTCTAAGAATGTTTATCTTGCCTACCCTTTAAGACATTAACCTGGCACATAGTAGGCATAGATGTTAGTGGCTATCATCATGGCTGTTGTTATATTTTCCATTGGGAAGGGGGAACAGATACTCCCTGGGGCCCTGTTATGTGCAGGGGCCATTAGTGGTCACATCATCTCATTTTATCACAACTCTGAGGAGGTGGCCTCCTTCCCATTTGTACGTAAAGGACACCAGTGTTCTTTTGTGACTCATCTTCTCCTCTGTTGCCTCAGAAGTACTCAGTTGCTGACTTAACTGAAGTCTGAACTAATGCTCTTGGAGGTCTTGAAAGGTTCAAGCTGGTCCAGGTGTTTGGTTTGAGACCGCATGTAGCCATGATGTCAGAGAAGTGGTTGGGGCAAGAATAAGTCTAATGCTTGTTGAACAGGCAAGGAGTCAAGAAAAGGTGGCCTCATAGATGAGTGATGGAATGGAACAGGATAAAGGATCGAAGCGCTTTTTCTCTTTATGAAGCATCTTAGAGCAGGGCAGTACACCCAGCCATTGAGAGGAGGTGGCGTGGGTCTATCCCTCGCGGCTGCACTTGGCTGTGATACTCCACGCAGGGCCATCACTACTTGTGTCTCCAGGGAGGCCAGGAGGGAAAAGTGGGAAGGCGTGGGAGGCTCTCTCACCTAGAGGCGTGTACGCCTTGTCAGGTACCCTGAAGATTTTCTGGGCTGCCCCAATCCAAGGAACCTCACTTCATGAAAACACATGAGGAAACAGGCCTATGAGATAAAAGACATGCAAATGGCCCTGGAATGGAAAATAGTAACCTTTTTTATTCTCACAGATTTTGAGGCAAGGAAATAACTGGAAAGAGGAAGTTTTTGCTGCCACCTCAGCGCAGTGTAGGGGTTATTTTGACGATCTGATGTGGGCACTGGGTACTTTGGGGTGTCTTGTACCCTTTGCTCCTGTCCTTGGTGCTGATGATCAGGGAGTTGTCTGTGGTGCTGAAGAGAGGGTTTGGACCAGCCCCGGCATCTGGGGATGCTGTCCATGGTTCTGTTCTCAGAGAGTTTTAATGAATCATTTTCAGGACTGTGGTTTTCCGGAGACCCAGCTGGGATGTCAGAAGCTTTGACCCTGGCATTGAGCAACTCTGAGAAATGTCTGAGGTAGGACTGGGGCCCCTGTTGTCATCTACCACTGTTTTAAGAACTTATGTAATATGCCATTTATTTCTAAACGTCAACCTCCAAGAATGGTACTAATATTTAATACCCATGCTAGAGGTGAGAAAACTGGAGCTTAGGAAATTTACAGTGCCCAAGGGCTCTATCTGCTGCCTCGGCCTCCTCAGCCATAATAGGAGAGTTGTTGGCAAGCCAGGGTGGGCCGCATGAAGAAATTGTTAAACACAGAATCTTGTGAGATTTCCTGGAAGTTCTGAAATTTGAGCCAGATTTAAAGGGGTTGTCAGGCTCAAGAATTGTGTGCAAAAGAAGATAATTCCCTTTATTGAATATCTGTGTGTTCAGGCTTTGTGCTGAGCACTTGACAAACTTAGCCTCGAGCCTCACAACTATCTGGGGAGAAGTGACTGGTTCATTCTGCAGACATCAAAGGGGAGGGGAAGGCACATCTTAAGGGTACTTAGCCGGAGAGAGGCCTTGAGAATGGGAAGCTAAAGACTTGAATGCCAAGGCCAGAAAGGATCCTGGGCATCATCTGGCCCAGCCCAGAGGGCAGAGTGAATGGGCAGCATGGATTGAGTTTATTGTTTGGTTTTGGTTTTGTATGAACTGGGGATCCAACCCAGAGCCTTGTGCATGATAGGCAAGTACTCTACTGCTGAATAGACTTGGCTAGGCAACCTTTTTAAACTTTATTTTAAGATAAGCTCTTGGTTGGGGGTATAGCTCAGTGGTATAAGCACCTGCCTGGCAAATGTGAGGTCATGAGTTTGATCCCCAGAACTCCCCCCAAATTTTTTTTTTAAAAAAGACACAGTCTTGCTAAATTGCTCAGACTGACCTTGAACTTGTGGTCCTCCGGCTTTAACTTCCACACCTAGCTGGATTTGGCTTTCTTTTAGGGTCTTTCCTCTCCCAGGATTTGAGGCACCACTGCTCTGCCATTATGCTGGCCTGGGCTCTAAGGAAATGAGAAATTAATGTTGTGCCACAAACAACAGTAGGACCTGGGCATGGTGGTGCACACCTGTAATCCCAGCTCTTCAGAAGCAGAGGCAAGAGGACCACCACAAGTTCAGGCCACCAGTCTGGACTACACAGTGAGGTCAAGGCCAGTCTGAGTCACATAGCAAGACCCTGTCTCAAAAAAACAATAGACTTTCCACCTGTGAACTGTGTGATCTCAGACAAGTCACTTATCATCTCTGGGCCTCTGTTTCTCCGGCTCCAGAAAGTTTGGAAGAGACACTGGTAAAGGGCTGACAAGTTAACTCTTATCAGTAGAAGTAAAGCCCAAGGAAAGGAGAAAAGCCCCCACCCCCACAAGGTGGCACTGCAATGTCCGAGGCAGAAATGGGCTAGAACTGCTGCTTTGAGCCCACACAGCCACTTCCCAGCAGGACCAGTGGCCATGGCCAGGGCAGCACCTGGCATCCCCAGCTGACAGACATTCCTTCAGGCAGGCAGACTTCAGCCTCGGCGCCAAGTGTTCCTGTGGGGGTTGGTGGCCAGGCCAGCTCTGGCTGCTCTTCCACCAACCACCCTGATGGCTGCAAGCTTAATATGCCTCGTGGGGCTACTGTCATGCCTAATTAGACTGTTCTTGGCCATTCTGTCTCCAGGGACCTGTTGTGGCCATGTGAGGCCCTGGACGTGACTGTGGCTGTTGCCCTTGGCAGCCATTTGACTTTGGGGAGGAGGTGGCCACTTGCTCTGTGATTGCCTGTGTCCTGAGACTGACTCCATACCCCAGCTAGAAGGCTGTAGCTCTTACACCCAGAGATTTGGCTGTACCCTTCACCTAGCACTAAAGCAAAGTAGGAAAAGGAAGGAGAGAGAGAAAGATGGTAGGAACAGTGGAGGGGGCGGCAGAGGGAAGGGAGGTAAAGCCTTAGCACAACAGCTCCCTCCTCAGCTGAGCCTGGATCACTTAGGAGACAAAACCACTGAATCCACACTCTTCTGGGCACTTCTCAGCAGCCTGTGCAGTCAACAGGACCAGGACACAGAAACAGCATTGACACATGGTCCAAGGGAGGGCTTGGTGTTAGACCAGGATTGGAGGGTCCTGACGGGGGCTAGAATCATAGCAAGCGCCTTTCCACAGAGCTTAGGGCCTTGAGCTCATGCGGGCCTGCTTGGTGAAGGAAGGCAGATGGAGACAGGGTGAGAGCAGGGAGGGACAGAAGGAAGGAAGGTTGGATTGTAGCATAGAGGGAATTTTCCCAAACCCAAGTTTTGGGGAGGGGTGCTTGAATAGCTCTCTTGAATACTTTCCTATTATGTTTGATCAATTAATTATCTGCGTTTTATGATGTTACTGAGAGCTACCCAGGTACAAGTGTAACTCACTCATTTCCACTGCTGAAATGATTTGCGTCGTATGCCCATGTCTTAGCTCATCCTGCTACTGATGGCTGTTCTGGGCTTTCTACTTCAAAGTGCTGAACACCTTATGGATGTGTGATGTTCTGTTAATAAACAAATTTCCCTCTGAGGTAACAGTGCAACTTTGCACCCCTGTTCGTGATCTGTTGCTGCATTCCCACATCCGCAGCACCTTACCATCACACTTTAATTTTGCCAATCTGGGAGAAAATACCTTGTTTTTATTAGTATCACCAACTGTGAGAGAAGCTGAGTATCTCGTTAGGTGTTTAATGGTCAGCCAAATCTCCTCGTGTTAAATACCCATTTTTTTATGGATCACTTATCTTTTTCTTACTAATTTGTAAAAGCTTATATGTGGCTATTAATCCTTGTTATATTTGTTGTGTTTCTTCCCAGTGTCTTCTTCATTCAGAAGTTTACAATTTTATAGTAGTAAAACATCATTTCCTTTTTAATTGCTTGTGCTTCTTTGCAACTTACTTAAGAAGGCCTCCCTCATATAAAGTCATAAAGACCTACATTTTCTTCTAACAATTTTAAATTTTTATTTTCCTTTAATGTTTCCTATTTAGAACCTTAATTCAGGTGAGGTCTTTTACTTTGCATGTGGTGTGAAGTAGGGATCTAACCTTGTTTTTATGTGGCTAGCCTATTGTTCCAGCAGCATTAATTGAATACTCTGTCCTTTTCCTCCTCACTTGAAATACCATCTCTGTTTTACGTTTAACTGCCCATGTATTTATGGATCTATTTCTGGGAACTCTGCTCTGTCTCATTGATCTTTTTGTGTCTCTTTGTCTGTTCCAGTTCTACACTAATTTCTAAATCTCATGTTTCTTCAACAGGGAAGCATTGGCATTTCAAGTAGGACAATTCTTCCTTGGGCAAGACTGTCTCACTCATTATAGGTTTTGTTTGTTTTTCTTTTTTGTGTTACAGAGGATTGAGACCAGGGATTTTGCACTAAGCAACATTCATTCCTAGCCCTTTTTCTATTTTTAATTTTGAGAGGGGTATCACTAAGTTGCTAAATTGCCCAGTCAGGGCTCAAATTTGTAATCCTCCTGCTTCAGCCTCCCAAAATGCTGACATTACACATGTACACCACCACCTCTGGCTCCTCATTATAGGTTCTTGAACATCCCTGATTGGATCTTTGACACTGAGTGCTGGTGGGACTGTTATACCTCACACTCACACCTACTGTTACAACTCACATGTCCCAGTCATTTCCAAACAAGCCCCAGGAGGGCAGCCCTATTGCTGTTGAGAATCCACAAACAGTTTAATGGCTTGATAGCCAATAGGTTGCCTCCTTATGTCAATTATGTTTGATCAACATAATTGAGTTTCTTTTTTATAGTATCCTCCCGTGTCATCTCTTTCCTGGAGTGGATTTTTTTTTAAGGTTAAGAGTAGGAAAATTTATTGGAGAATAGGAATGGAGAATAGAGAGACAGGAGGGGACCTAAATGGGTTGTCCCAGGAATGGATTTGGTAGCAGGACATCATCAGGCACAGCAGGCTAGGCAGCCCACTCCCTGGTGCAGGGGCTCTGGATGTTGGGAGGTGCCGTCTAACAGTGAGCTGGCCTCCTTGTGCCCTGACTCTCCCCTGGCTCCTGGAGCCCATGGAACACAGTCCTTCCTCCTTGGCCCACCCTTTGTTGCCCTCAGAACGCAGACATTGCCCTTCTATCTTGCCTCTTCTCTCCACTTCCAAACTCAATAACCCCACTTCCTTCTCTGTCAAGGACTTGATGTCTGTGATAAGCAGTGTAGCATGTTTGAGCTTGACCCAGACGTGCTGGATTAGAATTCTGCTCTTCTACCTTCTAGCTCTGTGGCTGGAGGAAAGTCGGTCAACCTCTCTGTGTCTCTTCTGTCAGTAGGATGACAGGAGGTGATGAGTGGTGGGCCCCAGCCTGAGCTAAGGCCTGTCACTGGGTAGGCACTCTGTGTGAACTCTAGTAATTGTCACTTTCAGCCATGAGTCTCAGCGGTAAAGATTTCCACATTTGTCTTTCTTTTCTTCACCTTTTTTCTTAATTAAGCGATTAAGAGAGAAATGTGCTCCTTCTAGGTTATACTTTGTTAAAGGTATGCTATAATTTGCCTCTGAGCTTCCTAGGAGACTAAGAAAAACAGGAAAGCAAGAAGGAATATGACTTTTAGTGTCCTTGAAAGGAAAAGAGGACAATTATTTGCCCAGCTGTATGCAGAGGGACTGTGTTCTCTGGGTCATTCATTTACAAGCGGTAGCACTAGGGGCTGCTGCAATTCCAGTCTCCAAAAGGCCTGAGGTTCAGAAGAGTCATGACTCTGGGGCCCTGGAGGCCATGACACCAAAGGGCGAGTGACAGTGCTTGAGCTCTTGGCCTCCCAGCCTGAAGGGGTAGACAACTAGAACCATACCTCCCCTGCCGCATAGCAGAGTGGCTCCTGGCTGAAATGGGGGCTCGGAGTGCATGTGGCATCAAGGGACCCAGGGTGAATGTCCGCTGGGGGAAGGCTTCATGGAGGAGGATGTATTTGCTCCAGATCTCGAGGACTAGAAAGGCTTTAAGCCCTGGAGCTGACAGTGAAGGTCACAAGAACCCCTCCAAGCCCTGTCTGGGGAAGGAGCATCTGCCTGCAGCCTGTACAGCTGGGGGAGCTTAGAGCCAGACGTGAGCCTTAGGTCACAGAAAGGGTGGGGACCTAGCAGGCCTCGACCCCAAGCCTCCTCTCTCCCTGACCTTGGCTCATTTTCTCTGTCCCCCACCCCTGCCTTCTGCTCTGGGTTCTGACTCTCCTCCCACAAGGTCATTAACCACCTATACAGCCTGCCACGTGATGTCCCCCTATGTTTAACTCCCACGCTGTGACTTGCATAGGCCCAGAATAGCAGCCCCCTGGTGGGGGGATGCCTTCACTGCCCTCCTCTCTATCACACTGAGCTCATGCTCATGGCTCCTCCCTGGAGAGAAAACAGTCCTAGATCGAGGCCCTCGGCCATGGCAGGAGGAGCATTAGCTTGTCCCTAAGGAAAACTAGGTATAAGAGATGAATCCACTTGGGGTATCCTGGATACACAATGAGCCTTGACTTCTATCCCAGATTGAACCTGACCCTAGTCTCAGCCTGGCCCCAGACCAGATTTGGCCTTGACCCAGATGGTTGACAGTTGTGGACATGAATAGTGAGGTCAGCCCTTATGCCCTTAACATCCAGAAACCCATCTATGTGGATTCCCACCATTTAAACCAATGGTTTCTGTATTCAGATTGTGCTCTGTGTGTTCTACCTCAAACAGCTGCCCCAAGCCCCAGCCTTAAGCTCAGTTGCAGCCACAGGTGAGAGACAGACCCATTCAGTCCAGCCCCCACCCCTACCATGAACTCCTCTGCATCCCCAGCTGAGCCCCGGCACAGCTGAAACCCTCCCCCTCCACCTAATTTGCCTCCTAATTCCCCATACCATGTGACCCCTGGCAAGAGCTGAGATATTTATAAAATCTCTGTCCTTCACAATACAGCCAGCCCTAGGCATGAGGTTCAGAGCAGTTCTCTGCATCCTCTGAGGCCCTAAGAACTTCAAACTGCATTTACCACACAGAACCCTCATCACAAGCCACCTGTCACCCCTTGAAGTCTCAGCTCCTGTGTTCTGCACTGCCCCTCTCCTGAGCCCTATCAGACTGGGAAAGCTATTGCAGCAGCATGAAGCTGGCTGAGTGGAAGGGGCCGGCAGCGGAGCAGACTGGGCACCAGATGAGTCACTGCTAGCTCTGAGTACTGGTCTCTTTTGTCTTCCAGAGGGAGCATTGCCCTCCCCACCAATCCATGGCACCGTGGAGTGGGGCTCAATGAGGTACAAAGTGCTCAGCAAAAGGCCTGGCAGAGAAGGGGCTTCTCAGTGTGAACCCCATCCCCAGCACAGGCGGTGTCCCCTAAGCAAATAGACAGGACTGTGATAGCATTCGTAACAGCCTGTCACAGTGCCTGAAGGCGCGTCACTCAGGTTAGCTGGAAATCTCTGAGAGTACAGGTCACCCTCAAAGGGAGGTGGCTTAAGGCTGCCGTTTTGAAGAAAATGCAACTCATGTACAAATTCTTATAATTCTTTCTTTTTTTTTTTTTTTTTTTTTTTTTTTGGTCCAGGGTATCGAACTCATGAGTGACTAAACCGATATGAGCTAGATCCCTGGCAATTGGTTTCTTTTTTTTTTTTTTTTTTTTTTTTTTTGGTACCAAAGAATCAAACTCACAATGCCGCCATTGTCAGAATGCTTCCCCTTGGAACACTGATTGTTGGGCACAGCCCTATGTATTAGGCTCTGAATATCCAGGGATAAAAGCTGAATGTGATCCCCATTGTCAAAAAGTTTACAATTTCTAGAATCAAGTATATGTGATTCAAATTTTGACTCCTTATTCCTTGCTTATGGCCTTGAGCAAGTCATTTAACCTCTGTGTCCATGTCCTTGTCCTTACCCGTGCAGAGGCTATGAGGTAATGCATGTTGGGTCCTAAAACGGTCTGTCTGCCATGTGGTCAGAACTACCAGTAAATGTTTGGGCTGGTGGGCAGAGGCTGAGGGCAGCATGGCCTGGGCCGGGAGTGGAGGCAGCTCATGCTCAGGCAGGGAAGAGTCCCTAGGAAGGTGGTGCAGAGGTGGGATGTGATCAGCCAGGCAGATCCCAGAAGGAAGGCCCTGCTAGCAGCAGGAACTGCTGTGCAGAGGTCTGGAGGCTGGATGCCTACAAGGTGCCACAGGGGCAGAAGCCTGGGTTTGTGGTGGCAGTTGAGGCTGCAGAAACTGCGAGTCATGTCACAAAGGCTCCATGTCAGTGGGCTGTGTAGTCACCTCTGGGAGTGAGGGAGGTGGTGCCACAGTCAGGTGCTGGACTTGAAGGGCTGGGCTGCAGTGACCTTTCCGGAAGGTGGACAGGTAGGGGGCTGAGACAGTAGGGAGAAAGAAATGGGCAGATCTGAGATGCGGCTCAAAGAAGGAACCGCCAGCCTGGCCAATGTGCTGGAGGGGGAGGAACTGTTGGAACTAGGGAGGGGGAGGCAGGGGACATCAGGGTCCAGCAAGGGCTGCCCCTGGATGGACACACAGGAGCAGTAAAACTGCCAGAGGAGATCTAGGGAGCTCCCAAGAGGCAGCTAGGAAGCAGTAGGTCCTCAGGATGGCAAGTCATTCATTCCTTCACTTATCCCTTCAGCTATTCATCTATTCACTGACAAATATTTATTAAGCACCTACTATATTTCAAGCACTGAATCAGCCTCAGGATATTGCAACAGACCCAGTCCCAGCATTCACAAGGAATTAAGACAATAAGCATAGTATGTGGACAACTGCTGTGAAGAAAAGGCTGGGGAACGTGAGAGTGGGGAGGGTTCCAGAGGGAAGCCTCTCTGAGGAGGTGGCAGGCATTAAGGCTGAGCCCTGAACAAAGTAGAAAAGCAGCAATGTGAATGTCTAGGAACAACATTCTTAGTAGAAGAAATAGCCTGTGCAAAGGCCCTGAGTGTGTCTCAGGAAGGAAAAGGAAGCCAGGCGGGCTGAAGGCTGTGAATGGAGAGAGGTGGTATCAGTTGTGTGACCTCCACAAGGTCCTCACTTTTGGCCAAGAGCTCAGGGGTGCAGTGGAACGGCAGCACTCAGTGTTGTGACAGCAGGAGTGATCAGAATATAGAAGGGAATGAAGAACACCAGAAGAGAACCTGCAGAATAAGAGCCGGCCAAGAGCCCAGAGAGGCCTAGAAGTGCCTGGCTGGAACCCTGACTGCTCCATTCACTCCCTGTTCAATCCTGGGCAGCTCACTCCTTCCTGGGCCTCAGCATCCTCATTTGCAAGATCCTGAAGCAAATGCCTGTCCCAGGGGGCTACTAAATCATGATGTGTGGTGCATTCAGGAGATATTCTGGTGACCTGGAAGCCTCAAGAGAGTGGGGAGGCCAGTACTGCCCTGGATTCCTGTCCTTGTTCCCTCTAGGCCTCCAAAAGGAGTCCAGGGTGAGGGGTGCTGGGGAAGGAACCAGCCAGGCCTAGCAATGGGACATGTCGGGGTGATCCAGCTGTTATAAGACTGACCCAGACTAGAGCTTGCTGAACCCCAGCCTAGAGATTGGACCAGTTTGTTTAAAGAGCAGGTGAGAAGCCAGGTAAGGTGGTGCACACCTGTAATCCCGGCACTGAGGAGGCTGAGGCAGGAGGATCACTGTGCATTTCAAGCTCAGGCTGAGCTACAGTGAGTTCAAGTCCAGTCTGAACTACATAATGATACCTTTTTTAAAAAAGTCCCAAAAAAGGTGAGCAAAGTGAGAAAACAAGGCAGAAGCTAGCACAGCTAGCTACTCTGTGCCTGCACCCTTTTTGGCACTTGAAATTTGTCTTGAAATGAGACACAGTCTCCATTGCCCAGATGAGGAACAGAGTCTCGGAGAGCAAGATGGGACCTGTCCAGAGTCACTCACTGAATGTGTAGGCTGTCCTTCGACAGCCCTGAGGCAGCCCCAGCCTCTGCGCTGGGCCCTGTTGTCCTCGCAGGGAAGGCTGGTGTCATTGGGCCCCTGCGTCTTGTTTTCTAAACTTGGGGATCTGCACTTACCCCTCAGCCTGTGCATGTCTACTCATCCTTCAGACAGATCCACTTTCTGCAGAAAGCTTGGTCTGACTGTGCCCATCAAGTTCTCTTCTGGACCTTGACACACAACTGGGGCTCTGATCATTGCTGTCACTTGCACTGCTCTGTGCAGCTGTGTTTCTGACTTCCCTTCCCTTCCCTGAGAGACTGGCTGATCAGCCCTAAGGTCAGGGACCGTGTTTCTCATGGTCCCTACAGAGCCTGGAGAGATGTTGGCAGACAGTAACTGGGACTTGCTCTGCAGCTCTAACCCGGGGGCTGCAAGGCTGCAGGGGTGAGGAGAAGCCCTGGCCCTGGAGTCTTCCTGGACTCCGCCCTCACCCTGCTCCTGAGGTGCACCCCATCCCCTCTGGGTTATGATGTCATTCATGAAGTGGCTTTGGAGCTGCTCCAGGATGCGTGGGCTCTGTGGTGTGTGGTGCACATGGCCCTGGGTGAACGCACGTGTGCAAATAGGCCTCTGTGAGTAATTCCAGTGGTGCTTCCAAATGCGTCTCCATGGAGAGGCCGCCCCCACAGCCGGCCCCAGGCAGCTGCCTCCCCCACCCCTTCCAGTGCCCCACCCTGCTTCTCTGTGACCCACATTCGCCCTGCTTTGCCTCCCACATGCTTGGGGCTCTGGCTTCTGAAAGCCTGGGGTTGAGGGTCTCTCTCTAGACACACCATTATTTTGGGACCAACTCCAGGTTCCAGTAACACTTGTTGAGGCACATGGAAAGGAGGCCCTGGCAAGCAGCTGCCTGCAGCTCCTCCCAGCAGCAGCCTGAGGATAATGCTGCATTGGGAGGAACCCAAGCTTTACTGTGGCTCCTGGGCCTAAGTGAGTGGCCCTGGCTCTCATTTCCTCGCCTGGTTCCCTCTGCTGCAGCCCCTCTGGCCTCCTCTTCTTAGCCCCTGGCCAACACAAGCGTGCACATGCACACACATGTGCCACATGCCCAGTTTTGTGCTTGCTGCCACATGGCACACTCCTTCTTCAGGTACCAACAAGATCCAGCCCTTCACCTCTGCCCAAAAGCCATTCCTCACCACCCATCACACCCAGCTGTCTTCACCTGCTCTGATTTGGTCCTAGAAAGTGTTGTTACCTAACATCACATTATACATTCATCTATCTGCCTGTCTCCCCAGCATGCATGGAGGCTCTCTGAGGGCAGGGCTGTGGTCTTTGCTGCTATACCTCAGAGCTTTCACTGCCTGGCACATAGTTAATTGTCATTCATTGAGCAACTGGGTGAACCTAACCCAGAGCCCAGGACTTGAGGGCTCCTGACAGTTATCACAGTTTCACTATTCTGAGCCGCAGTGCAGAGTAGGGACTCTGTAAGTTTAACCCATTCTACAGAAAGTTCATCATGCGATTGCTCTGGCCCTCGCAGTCAATTTGGGGAGATAGGTGCCATGATTATTATTGCCATTTTATGAATAAGAGCAAGAGGCTTTAAGAAGTCCATGGTCCCTGAAGCTGGCGGGCCAATAGGGCTGGAACCCAAGGCTGCCCATCTCCAGCCTCTAAGCCTATCACTTGCTGTCAGCTCAGAGGTTCCACCTGCCAACACAGCAATTCTAAGAGCTGAATTTAAATAGCATGGCAGTGTGGCTCCAACTTGCTGAGGAAAGATGCAGCTCCCTGCAGAAGAGAAAGGCTGGGGGCTTTGGGGATGAGCCCTTGCTCAGACCATCCCCTGCCTCCAGCACCCTGGAAGTGCAGTGAGTGGGATTACTTGAGCAACTTAAGACATCTTCCAGGCTTAATGTCATAGAGAACATGGGGTCAGGGCTCCCGACCATAACCCCACCTACCCAGCATACATACACTCTTGCACACACATGCTCACACTCCAGGATCCCGGGACAGGGTCCACAGATAAGCAGGAACTCTGGCCTTCCTCTGGAGTGAGTCCAGGGGCACACTGAAGACTTCTCACTCCCAAAGCAGCTGTGATCAGCATCAGTTTCTTCACCTATAAAACAAGAACTCTAATAAAGCTCTGCCTACCCTTCCAGGTAGTTACATTCAAATGGTCTGAAAAGAGAGGACAGCTTTTATGAGCTATGCCCTTTTAAGGAATGACAGCCCACCTTGCAACAGGAAGCTACTTATGTGCCAGAGAAGAGATGCTGGGATGAAAAATCTTGCACTTAGGGGTACAGAGGAATAACCACCTTTATTTCCATATTACAGGTAAACTGAGGCCTGGATTTGGAACATGATTTTTCTAAAGTGGTTTGGAGCTGGCTTTAAAAACATCAGTGAGGAGGAAGGTTCCTAAGGAGAAGGGTGGATTCCCTCGACAGACAAACCTGATTTAGGTTTCCCCAAGACATCTGTCTTTTTTACTTTTCTCATTGCTAAAACAAAATACCTGATGCCCAAAATTAAGGCAGGAAAGGTTTATTTGGCTCACAGTTGTACAGGTTTCAGGCCGTAGTCAGCTGGCTCCAAGGCAGGGTGGCTTGGCAGAAGGCCATCACAGAAGAGAACAGTTCATAGTGCATGGAGACAGCAAAAGCAACAACGGAGGAGATAAGACTCCTTATATTGTATACAGCCTACTCGCCCTAGGGCAAGTGTAGCACTCAGACCCTTAGTCCTAGCTGGAACTATGCCAAGCCAAGCAGTGGACTGATTTAATAGCCACACACCCTTAATCCCAGCAGCAGAAACTACATTCAGCCATGTCTGTAAAAGCCCTATGACCTCATGAGGCTCTGGGGGGACATCTAAACAAAAACCATAACAACATTGTTATGGCTCCTTACACTAGGCTTCAAGGTCAATCACCCAAAAGCTTGTGGAAAAATGTAGGTTCTGTGGTTCCCTCTTAGAGATGGGTGGTCCCATGTAACTCAAGTGTCTAAGAACTCAACTTGAGAAACGCTGACAAAGAAAATGGAATCGGGGAGACCAAAACTGTTCTAGCCACATTGTGCATTCATTCACCTGCGTTTACCAACCGCCTCCAACTGTAATCCTGGGCTGGGCTGGGCCGGCTGGGCACCCAGAGCTGGTGGTGATACATGGAGGGAGATATGTGTAGAATTCACAACTATTCCACTCTTGCTATTTTGCATCTATTCTAGTGTTCCTTTTCCAACTTTTTGAGTTAAAAATGTTGACCTTTAGTCTCTTGTTTTCTTTTCTAATGTAAGCACTAAAGTCTACAGATATTTCTCTAGGTACTGCATTAGCTGCTTCTCACAATTTTGTTATATTGAAAATTCACTGTCATTCAGTTCTAATGTTTTCTTGTTTTCATTTGGCTTCTTCAACCCATGAATTATTTAGAAGGATGTGTTGTTAAATTGTCAAACACAGGAGGTGATTTTCAGTTACCTTTTGTTATCCCATTGAAGCCATTGCATTTATTTTGTGGTAGTTGTTGAGACCTGCTTTGTAGCTCATTTTTGTAAGTGTTACATAAATGTTGGGAAAGAACAGGTATTTGCTGATTGTTGGGGTCAGGACTTTCTGTTCTTAAGATTCAGTGCCAATTCTGGTGTGTTAGAAGAACCAAGGACTGTGGAAGTCAAGAGGTAACCCCTGATCCAGTCTATGTATCTCAGGGAAGACTTCCTGGAGGAGGCATTTATTTCAGAGTGAAATGTTAGGCTGGAAGGCAAGATGGGAAGAGCATTCCAGCCATAGGAAATAGCATGGGCAAAGGCGTAAGAGGTAAGGAATAACTCAGAAAAAAAGGGAAACACTGATAGAAACCCAGGAAAGGTAAGATAAATCTGGTTGAGATGAGGAGGAATAATGTTTATTAGAGAACAGAACATAACCAGAGAGAAGAGCTTTCAAGTGTCAAGATCTGGGACTCTTGCATTATTAAGGCCAGGTGAAATCTATCAAGTTCTTACTATTGCATATGCATTCTAGTAATGCGCTGGTTGACTCATTTAATCCTCTCAGCAGTTCTTCAAGGAAGATACTGTTATCTCCATTGTACAGATGAGAAAATAGAAGCCATCTCTGTGACCTTGGGCAAGACACTTGTATTTGAGGAGCCTTAGAGTCCTTATCTGTGGAATGGGACTGGTACCTTCCATCCTGCTGCCTTGAATGCTATGTAACAATCAAATAGGATCATGCTTGCTTTGCAGTCTCTGAGGTACTCTGCTTGTGTCTGTCATCATTGTACCAATTCAGAGAGAGACAGCATCATCGAGCAAGGGGCGGAGCTGCATTCTGCCACTGTGGGGAGCCGTGGGTGGGCCTTGAACAAGAGACAGACGAGGAAGCGTGGAGCCTTCACGGGTGAAGCTGGAAAGAACCTGGCCAGTCCTTCATTTAGCTCTGTCATGGTCAGTAAGTATTTACAAGAGGTGAAGGAGTATCAACTCTGAGCCAGGTTTCTGCTCATGGGCCAACTCCACTGGGTTACTCAGAGTACAGATTTGAAGACTAGTGAGAAAGCAAGGTTTCAGTTGGCAATGTCTGTGACAGAAGCAGCAAATAAGGCAGAGGCAAGCTCTGTACCTGCCACTGAGGCTGTACCCGAGGCTCAGGGGCAGCTCCGCACCCTAGGGACCATTTCTTGTTGCTACAGTGGTTGGGTTGGTACTGTTAGTATCTAGAAGACAAGGATTTACAGTGTATAGCCAGCCCCTCATGTTGAAGAATCATCTCACCTGCATCCCGTGTGACTCAGATGTGCTGCCTGCCATTCCTGGGGCGAGAGGGGAGGAACTTGCGTATAATTGCCTCTGCCTGGACTCCCCTATTTTCACACACAAGCATTAAGTATTTCCTGCCTGGTCCTAATATCCCATGATTCTTGCACACACCAAAGAAGAGATGTTCTTTGTTTTTCGGTTCAGAACTTTGCCAAGAGTCAGTCACCATGTTAGAAAGAACATCTTTCCCACTTGAGGTGCTTGTATTCGAGTAGCTGATTCATCTCCCTACATTTGTAACTGTCACCCATTCTGTGTGCAGGTGCCCACATCTGATTCCTACATCATGCTTTCTAGGGGTTGTCCCACCCTTTATTCTTGATAAAATGTGTCATTGTATAAGCTCGCTTTCTTTTACTTCCCTTTGTTAAGGCATTGTTATTTTTTACTTATGTGTGTGGGTAGGTAATATCTGTGAATTTTATTTCAGGAGAGTAAAGCGGTACACTACAAAATATTCCCCATAAAAATGGCACTTGAGAACCAGGTGTGGTGATACATGCCTGTAATCTCAGCACTCAGGAGGCTGAGGCAAAAAGATCACCGTGAGTTTGAGGACAGCCTGGACTTCCAAGAGAGTTCAAGGGCAGTCTGAATTGCATAGAAAGACTGTCTCAAAAAAACAAAACAAGAACAACAAAAGGTCTTTGAGGTCCACTAGGATTGGTTGGGTTTGAGAACTACTGGAGCCTAACCTCTCTCTGTTTAGATGAGGAAACTGAGGCCCACCGCTGGAAGAAGCATGCATTTGTCGACATACGAAGTGTGGAGGCAGAACTTGAAACTAGGAAAATCTTTCTTTGGTACAAGGAAAGCGTGAAGGCAGGAGAGCAGGGATGGGGGACTGTGACAGCTGGATAAACAAAAGGGGCAAGTAGCTGTCATGGGGCCTTGGGAAGGGCTTAGGGAAGGGACACGCTTTCTTGAGAAGTGAGAGCTGAGTACCTCAGAGGAAATGAGGCCATTCCCGGAGAGACCAGACAGACTCCCCGGCCAGCCCCAGCACTAGCAACCAGAGACCCAGCTTGGCCTGGCCAGTGGGTGTCTGAAGCCCAACCAGGCCCCACGCAATCCTGGGTGGCAAAGGCTGTCACTCTTAAGAAAATGATGTGTCTGTTCCAAGAAACCGAATATTCTACAATGAATCAAATTAGATTTCATAGGCACATGAAAACATGATCCATCTTCAATGTCTTCTGCAAACCTCCAGCCACAGATAAATATTTTATTCATCCAAGCAGTCCTAGGCAGGACATCAAGCAGCAGCCTGCAGCCTCACTGGGCCAGGCAGTGCTGCAGAGGAAGGGACTCTCAGCCAGGGTCTGTGCTGCTGCTTAGCCTAGGGTGACCCTGATAGGTCGCTTTTCCTTCCTGGTTTGCAGTGACCTCGTGTCCTGCTTCCCCAGCCCCTCCCCCACAGTGCTGAGAAGAAGGCTCATGGCACATGGTCACTGGGCACTGTGTGCCAGCGTTGTGGTTGCCATGGAGGATATAGCCTTGAATAAGGCAATCCAGGGGTGCTCACAGAGCTCACCATGGAGCAGAAAGGAGCAGAAATAAGTGTACAAACAATCACCTATGACCAAATTAAGTTCTGCAAGTAACATAGCAGGCTGTCATGTTGTATAGGGGCCACCTACTGCAGACTGAAGATCCAAGGAAGTGACATTGGTGCCAAGATCTGAATAAGGAAAATATTCCAGGAAGATGGACCAGCAAGTGCAAAGGCCCTGAGCTAGGAAAGTGCTTGATGAGTCTGAGAGTCAGGAAAGCCAATATTGTGGGAGCTGAGTGAACCGCTGTAGAGAGATGAAAAAGCTGCAAAGAAGTTGGAGACCGCACAGACCCAGAGCAGAGGATTGCTGGGTAAATCGAAACCCACTGACAGCCTCAAGTGAGTAGGGCCAGCACGTGATAGCACGATTTGGATCTGGGTTCCCTGCCAGAATTCTACTGCTGGGATTCCGCTGGCAGAAAGGAACTGGCCCTGACCCAGTATCTCCCTCTCCCTGAGCGGAATGATTGGGTTCAAATGTCAGCTCCATGTTCGCCAGCTGGGAAAGTCACTGGCCTCTCCGGGCTCTGTGTCCTCCTGTATACACCAAGGCCGCCTCTTCACCTGCCTAGCAGGTCCCTTACACGGCCACGGTGCAAGGTGTCGGGCGGAGCTGCCTTGCTGCTGGCATCATTATTGTGGTAACCACTTCGTCCGTACCTCATCTTACAGTGGCCCAGAGAGAGAAGCAGCTTACTCAGGATCATACAGGCAGTGGAGAAACCTGGATTTAAACCTAGATTCCATTTTGCCACTCAGGTCTGTAATAATCTGGACCATCACTTAAAGAGAGAGCCCAGAGTGAGTAGCAGGCTGGGGCCTCATCCTCACAAAAGGAAGTCAGAGAGAGGGCACCTTTGCCCAGGGCTATGCCGCTGGCAGGAGAGGAGGCCAGAGGGGCTGTGTCCTGGGCTGCTTTGTGCTCTGTAAGCTACAGACTGCTATGGACGAGAGCTCCAGCTCACCGTTTGGAGAGTGGGAAGTCCAAGGTCAAAGGGCCGACATCTGGTGAGGGCCTTTTTGCTGCACCATAAAATGGCAGAAGGGAAGAGACGGAGCAAAACCTACCCCCATGATGATGACCCTCCTTCCAAGATAAGGGCACTAGGTGCCGCCTCCCGATGCCGTCGTAGTAGCAATTAAATTTCCACATGAGTTTTGGAGGACACAAACATTCAGACCATAGCAGGATACAATTCCAGTGCAGCCAGCCCAGGACAGAGGGAGATTAGATCTTCCATAATCCCAAAGGGCAAAAGTGAAGTTTCCATAGAGGAAACTTCAAAGAGCAAACAGTCCATACTGCCCAAAGGCAGGAGCCCATGGGGACCACTCCACAAGGCTACTTGAGTGCCTCACCACATGGGATCAGAGAACAGAGAAAGCAAATAACGTAGCTCTGAAAATCACATACCATCATTTCCACACTAGTATCCCACTAATTGCACAGGACAAACATAGCATCAATCCGGAAGGGAATGGACCAGAAAGTGTGACTATTAAGACATGAAACCTACTAGGAACTATTTTGGAGTCTAACCACCACAAGATTGGATTTTGACATATTAACTGAATTTTATCTGAAATTTTACTCTCCAGCACTCCTCAAAGCCTCAGTTTCCACACCTGTACAATGGGGGTTTTATTTAGTGATTCATGAATTCCTACATGAGTTCCTGGTGGTAGGATGAACTCAGAGTCAGCTGCAGAGCCCCATGTGGTGAAACTCAGGGACAGGGCATGCATAGGAGGCAGTAGAGTCCTGTGTTCACCCAAGTCCCCAGGGACATATAGGCAGGCTGCAGGATGTTGTCTTAGAGGGCACCATCCCAAATCACCAAGCTGCCTCTGACATCACATCTCTGGCAGACAGGCTGCCCCTGCTCCTGAAGCTCCTCATAGATGGGTCCTTTCATCCATCTCCTTTCGCAACAATCCTGACAGCACTTCTACTAGAGCAGTGGTGGTGAATCTATGGCATACGTGCCACAGCTGGTTGTTATCACTGAAAACTCTAGGAGCTTTACCATCACTGTACCAGAGACTGTATGAGGGGATGCAGAGGACCAGGGCATGGAGAGGATGAGTGTGCCTTGATGGATTCTGGCTGGGACAGGAGTCTCCACAAGACAGCTCTGCCTGTGAGCCCCAGCCTGGCTCATTAGAGGTGTTTATCATAGAGGGTATCTGGTGGATTGGGGAATGAATGAACGGATGGATGGGTGAAACAAAAAAATTGATGCGGCTACCACCCATCTTGTGAGGTACCCCCTCCCCCATGGGCCCCTGACTGCTCACTCCAGCACAGTGTTGGCAAAATTTGGAGTTCCTGGAGCTGGGCAGCCTGCGAGCAGTCAAGGAGCACCTCCAGCGGCAGCAGTGGGAGCTGGGCCTGCAGCAGACCAGACTGGGGAGAGACAGAGAGGGCAGAGGAGCACATGGTTTGCAGGGAGAAGAATGGAGATTGCTGCTGGCCAGGACAGGAATACAGGGGCGGAGAGGAGATTGACAGTTCAGGAAGTAGGGAACTCATGGGTGAAAACAGGAAGAGTGGAGGGCGGTCAGGAGCATAGACCCTGCTTGAACCACCTGGATTTGAATCCCAGTTCTGCTAACTTGTCAATGATTTATCCTCAGTGCCTTGCTTTCCTCATCTGTAAAACGGACATGTTAATGATCATAATTAAGCCCTTCAGGGGGCTGTTGGAGCTGAGCTCTCATATATCACATATTTATAGGAAGGTGTGATGCGTAACAAAGCTGTGTGAGCCCTAATTACAAGTACTGTGCAGAGTGCAAGGGGAAGATCAAGTGAGACATTCCAGGGAATGCACACATGGCATCCAACAGAGAGCAAGAGTATTTTCTGAATGTGATCTGGGCATGCACTATTTTAATAGTGCTGGGAGGTGGGCAGGAAAGCTGGCGGGCCAGGAACCAGTTGCACCAGAGCAAGGTGGGTCCAACTGTGCTAAGGGCATGGGGAGAGAAGCAAGGGCTGGGTGTGGTGTGAAGGCTGCCACCTCCCCAGGGCCTGGTGACCTGTTAAATGTTAGCAGCAGGACAGAGCGGTATGAGGACACCCTAAAGTTGACATTCCAGCATTGTAATATTTAGTCTCAAATACCTCTAAGCCCTGTAGGCAGGGAGACCAGGAAGTGGTGCCAGGCTGGTCCCTGAGAGAAGAACCGAGGTAAAAGCAACTTAGGGCCAGCACGGCGGCTTCAGCAGTGCTGTGACAATGATCAGAGCAGACGACTGGTGTCCAAGGGCTCAGACTGGAGGCTGCTGTCAGAAGCTGGGACTGTAACAGGTGTCGCCCTGCTCACCCTGCAGCCCCTCACCCTAGGAGAGAGTTGGGTGGAAATGAGAAGTTCATCCTTGAAGTAATACTGCATCAGTCGCAGTGGCTCTGCAGGGCACAGATGTCCTGAGTGTCTCAGTCACAGGAGTACAAAGGGTGACAGGGCGCCTCCTGGGGTTTGGCCCATATGGCACTGGCTCTCCCCTTTAAACTGGGAGTATCACTCATAGCAAGATGATGTGCCTCAGGTGGTTTTCCACCACAGGGTTTTGAGATAACCAACTTGTATGCATGACCTCCTGCCCATCCTGGGGAGACGAGGGGACAGGATGGAGACTTTCACTCAGCAGTCAGCTGGAAGATTTGGCCAACCCCCATGTTGTACAGATGGTAAAACTGAGGTCCAGGAATTGGGAGGAGTTAGCCTGAAATCACAGTGTGTTAGGGTCCAGCCAGTACCTGTCAACTGCCTCTCTGTCCTGTTTCCTGTAGTAAGGGCCAAGGACAGCAGGAAGCCTGCAGGAATCTGACAGAATCAGGCTTGAATTCTAGTTTCTTACCTCGGAGCCTCAGTTTCCTTATCTTTCAATCCGAATTAGTAATACCTCAGAATTGTAGGGATGATATATTTGTTAAAAGGATTGTTAAAAGGAATGATGTACAGTAGACTTAGTAACTCAGTGGTTGAAGACATAGCCCAAAGTTAGGGTACAAGCTTGGCATGTGTAGTTTTGATGTTTTTGTTTGTTGTTTTATGGTGCTGGAGATTGAACCAAGGGCCTCAAGCAGGCTAAGTAAGTGCTTTGCCACTGAACTACATTTTCAACCCTTTTTATTTTTGAGATGGGTATCATTTAGTTGCCCAGGCTGGCCTCAAATTTGCAATCCGTCTGCTTCATTCTCCTGATTAGCTGGGATTACAGACAGGCACCATTTTACCTGGGTAGTTTAATATTTTTGAAAATAAATTTTGGCAAGAAACAATATATACACATGTTCAAAACCATAAAGACTAAATGCACTGTGATATCCTGGATTGAATCCTGAAACAAACAAACAAGAAAAGGACAACAATGTAATTAGTAAAATCCAGATAAAGTCTGGAGCTCAGTTAATAGTAAGGCACCAGTGTTAATTTCCTAGTTCTGACAAACGTGCTATTGTTATGTAAAATGATAACAGGGGAAACCAGGTGTGAGTTACACAGGAACTCTGTACTATCTGAAATAAAAGGCACTTTTTTTTGTTTTGTTTTTTGGGTTTTTTGTTTTGTTTTCATTCTGAAGAAACATAGCAAAAAGTCTCCTTCCTACTCTACCAATCGCTGTGTTCCTAGTTTCTAGGGACTGCCACCAGCAAATATAAAATCTTTTCACCCTCCTGATTGGCACACCCCTACGTGCCCAGCTCCTGCTGCCTCAAACTCTGCTTTATGCCCAGTTTCCTCCTAGGAACGTCTGGGCCCATCTGGCCAAGGTTTCCTTCAGCCTGCCAGGTGGGGTGTGCTGGGTCAGGGTGAGGTAAGCCGTCTGCAGAGAAAGCAGAGGGTACACCACCATCGGGGTCCTCCCTGGCTAGTGGGCTCTGGTTCACAGAGGAGCAGAGGTCCCAGCAGCACGGAGCCTCAGATGCCCCTCCTTGCCCCTGCTCCCTCACAGTGATGGCAGGGGTCTGCTCCTGAGAGAACCCAAAGACAGTGCTCGTGACTGTTCTGTTCCCTGCTGTTTTCATGTCACGGGATACTTTGGAGAGTTTTCAATGTCAGTACGCTTCCCTTCCCTTTTACCTTTGCCTTATTTTTTCACAGCCACATAGCATTCCACAGTGTCTGGGATCATAATTTATCCAGTTCCCTGGTGAACATTTAGTTCATTTTCAGGCTTTTGCTAAGATACTGCTATAAGGAAAAAACTCATGCACATCATTTCCCTTGTATAAAGCAAGGCAGCTAGGTTAGTCCTAGAAGTGGAATTGCTAGTACCAATGGCCTTTGGGCCTTGCTGTTTTGATGACTGACAGCCTACAGTTTAAATCTAGACTCCCCAGGACGGCTATCACAGCTGTCCATGATCCAGCGCATTGGTCCCCCTCTCCTCCTCAGTCCACTCAAGACAGCTTGCTGTTCCCAGCACTCCCTGTATCTCCCGCCTTTGACCATGATTTTGTCAATGCTTTTTCTCTTTTAGGATATTCTCTTCCCTTCCCTTTTACCTTTGAAATCTTACTTGTCCTCAACAGTATAGCTGAAATGCCACCTCCACTGAAGTGTCCTCCTGGTGAGTATTAAACTCCCTCTTCACTGTGCCGCACCCTGGCTTTGACACTTCCTGGGATTTATTTTTATGTGCTGTCTAATTGCCATGTGTATTTCTGCCTCCTGCACTTGGCCATGAGCTTTTTAAGGACTGGGACCGTATGAGTCACAGAACAGGCCCCATCAATGCTGGAGGAATTGAATTAAATGTGCTGGCAAGTGCTGCATTCTGATCATTTTGTTCTGCTGTTTGCCAGCTTGGCCTTCCAGGATGAGCCCTCAGCAGAGGCTGGAGTGGAACAAGCCAAGACAGGTGGCCTCCAGGACCTACCTGCTCATAGTCAGAGCTCTGAGACCAGAGTGCAGGCCAGTGTGTCCCCTGTGTGACCTTCCCCTGAGGCTCCTCCCCCAGTGGGGCAGCAGATTTTGGTGAGCAGGCAGTTGAGTAGTGTCCCCTGACCCCAGGGGCTTTACTAGATGGTGGCAGATTGGATGCAGTTACCTGAGGCTGAGAGGCAGTGCAGGGAGCTGATCGGTGGCTTGGGCTCTAGAACCAAACTTCCTGGGTTTGAACCACAGCTCCAAGGGCTGGCGATTTAGCTCAGTGGCATAAGTGCCTGCTTTGCAATCACAAGTTCATGAGTTTGATCCCTGTACCAATTTTTAAAAAAGGAATCTAATACAAAAAAATCGCAGCTCTGTGAAATGGAACTACAAGACCCACTTCAGGAGGCTGATTTCAGTTGACTTTTGGGGACCATGTAACCTTTACTGAGCACCTGCCAGAAACCTTCTGGGTGCTCTCAGTTCACATTCCCAAAGAGGCTAACATGTGCCCCACAAATGAGATATTTTTTAAATTGTGGTGGGATACATATAAAGTGTACCATGTAAGCCATTTTAAAGTTGCAGTTCAGGAGATCAAGCACACTGCCAAAGTTGTACAACATCATCAGCAAAACTATTCCAGAGCTTGTATCCTCCCTAACAGAGACCTTGAACCATTCCCACTCCTTACCCCTCTCCTGCAAGCCCCTGGCAACTACTAATCTATTTTTTGCTCCTACTGATTTGCCTAGTCTGAGCATTTCATGTAAATAGCTTCATACAGTAAGTGGTCTTCTGTTTTTGGTTTTGTCACTGAGAATGATAGTCTCAAGGTTTGTCCCTTTTGTGGCATATATCAAGATTCCATTTCCTTTGAGGGTAGAAGAATGTTCCCCTGCATGGCAAGTGAAGTATCCATATTCCCAGGTGAGGAGACCATGACTCAGAGAAGTATGAATGGGGTGACGTTTATACCAGGCTGGAAGGGACCTAAAATTTATTCTCTTCTTCTTGGGGCGCCATTGGTTGACAAGCACCTTCCTACCTAGCCAGTCCCATTTGCTTCCTCCCAATGGCCCCGCACAGCTAGAATCATCTTTTTCAAACTGGAAAATGGAGAAGGCGGAGATGACTTGCCTGAGATCACACAGTGAATGTTCCAGGACTGGAGGGCCAGGACAAGCACAACAAATACAGCCTTAAAGTGGCAGCAGAGAGGTGACTGGTTCCAGCCTGACCTTGCTGGAACCAGTAGGAGAGGAGCATCTGCCCTGCCTTTTCCCAGCCCCAGGGCTGTCCCCATGCTGACCCAGGAGGTGTCCATGGGGCTGGCAGGTGTCCACTCTATAGCTGCAGCCAGCTGTTCCCCACTAAGCCCTCTGATAGGCCCCAGGAAACCCCAGGGAGGGGTTTTGGCTTTTATTCATCAGCAAAAAAAGAGGCTGGGACCTCTGATGAGCTGGGCTGACTGCTGACTCTCTGAGTCAGGACACCACAGCCTCAACCTGCTGTGTGTCCGTCCTTGGGCGAGTCCCAGCCCCTGCCGGAGCCCAGGTGGTAAAGCAGAGCACAGGATGTGACATGGTCAGTGCTGAGCAGTACCACAACCAAGAGGTATTGTAAGGTCTCCTGTGGGGGCTAGAGAGGGCAGAGACCCCGGCCTGACCCCCTCCAGTTCCATGCAGAAGCAGCCAGGTTCTCGGCCCAGACTGCCCCAGTGCAGACTATACTGATGCCAGTGGTGTGTATTTGCACGCTCCCTGTGCTGCCTGCTAGCCCCGTGTGATCATTGAGCACTTGAAGAGCATGACTGCATTTTAAAACTTAATTCTAACTAGGTTTAATTAAATGTAGACCAGGTCTAGACAGATGAGCTCTGAGAACACAAGGAAGAATGAGGGCTACTCAGAAAGTGTCCAGCGCTCAGAACACACCCAACCTTTGTTAGTTTAACAGCTCCAGAGAGACTGGCCTAGAAGTCCAGAGGCCTGAGTACAAGTCTCGGCTGCCACCAATGTGCTATGTGACTGGGCCAAGTCTTAGTCACTCTCTGAACTTCTCGGTGGCCAAACACAACACCCAGCGCAGTCTGCCTCCTGAGTCCCTGTTTTCTGTAACACCCAGCCCTTCTCTGTGGTGGGCTCCATCTGATAAAAGAGCCACAGTGAGTTCTTGTGCAGCACTCACTGTATGCCAGGCACTATGCCTAGTCTGGGTTGGCTTGTTTATCTCTCCCAGCAACCCTTAGAAGACACCGGAGAGGTTAAGTAACCTTAAGTAAGCTCAAGCTCACACAGCAAGTAATTGTGAGCACAAAGACCAAAACTCTAGGGTGCTGGCACTGGAACCCACATTCTCATCTCCCTGGGGCTACCACCCAGAGTATCTGGAGAATGATAGTGGGGCCTAAAGA
This sequence comes from Cavia porcellus, assembly GCF_034190915.1. NCBI lineage: Eukaryota > Metazoa > Chordata > Mammalia > Rodentia > Caviidae > Cavia > Cavia porcellus. The sequence goes on along the minus strand of NW_026947488.1, from coordinate 25,053,990 downwards.
GGCCTAGAAGTGGAGGGGAGAGAGCTGGACAAGAGTATACCCCTGGTCTTGGTCATTGTCTTGTGCTCCAGTGCAGGCTGTTCCTAGCTAAAGGTTGGGCACCCCAGGCTCCTCTAGGATGGAGGGGTCTTGGCTTAGGAATTCAAAGAGGAAGCACAGACAAGGCTCATTTGTTCTCCTTCAGCTACAGACCCTGCTTCCTCTGCCCTGTGTCCCCACAGTCCTTCATGCTTGGAATAAGCATGTAATTCATCATCTAATCTGTGACGCTCGGAGAATGAAGCAGAGCAGTAACCGCTGGGGATGCACAACCACAGGTAGAACCCAGGCAAAGAAGTGTTACCCTCTTCATGCAGGGTATCCACACAGTGCACAGGGTCTTTCTTTTGGTTTAGAGAGGCTTTAGAGAGAAGGTGGTAACCTCCATCTTGAGAGGATCCCAGAGGGGTCTCCTGCTTGCAAAGCCAAAGACTTCTTGGAGGGGAGGAGACATTTCCTATAAGCTTCAGGATGTCAAACAGAAAAAAGAGGCTAATGCCAGAATGTGCCCAGGAAGGTGCTGGGGAATAGAATCACCAGGCCAGCCCAGACTCAGAGAGGCAAGAAAAAGAATGGAGGGGGCCAACAGTCAATCCCGTCTCTCCCATCAGGCCGCCTTCCCCCAGACTCCTCCTCTGAGGCTCTGTCTGTCTCACTACCTCATTCATGTAGCAGTTTTGTATTACATTCCTACTATGTGTCTGCTTTACATTTAGCACCAGGGATATAGAAAAAGAAAAGATGTGGTTCCTCCCCTCTCAGTGCATGCAGAACAAGGGAGACATCTACCAAGACTATAAGGAGCCCAGCAGGATGATGACCTGCTTGGAAGGAAATCATTCAGGGTGTCAAGGAAGCAGGGTGGGATAGAGGAGTCTTCTTAGAGACAGGTCAGAGAAGGTCTCTGAAGAGATGGTATTTGAGTGGAGCCTTGAATCAATAGAAGCAGCTGGATATGTGAAGAGTTGAGAAGAGAATGTTTGGGTGGAGGGAGCAGCATGGGCAAAGGTTCTGGGGCCACAAAGAGCTGGTGGTTTTGGAAAAATAACTAATGAGATCAGGGTGGCCAAGTGAGGAGGAGGGGCCCAGAGTTCTGGCTGAGGATGAGAGGAGACCTTGAAGGGACTTGGAGGAACTGGGTCAGGCAGTTCCATCCAGGTTTTTTCCAAGGATGACTGTGATTCTGTATCTGTAGTCCTTTTGTTCTGAGAGTCTAGGAGTTTCTAATTCTTGCCTCTGTTTTCTCCTGTCTTTTCTGCGTCTCTCACACAAGGAAACGTGCCTAGCAGGGCCCCCCTCCCTCTGAAGCCTCAGCTGAGGCCACATGGGTTTACATAGGGTGTGGTCACATTGAAGCCCTGTCCCTATTAAATCCCAGCTCCCCACATCTGTGCCCCACATCTCCAGGGAGCTGCAGTGTCCACTTGCTGAGCTCTGTGTGCAGAATTCACTCTCAGGACAGTTCCAGGAATTCTGCTGTGTCTCTGAGCAGAGGAGGGACCATGCTGGGGACACTGCTGGCAGCATGACCTTAGCAGCCAATGACTTCAATCTTATCCAAACAACTAGTTGATTGAATGTCATGTTTTTAAAACAGTTGCTGTGAACACGAACTTAGGCTGGAAACAAGCCTTGAATTTGTGAGGATTACAGAGCCATCTGAGATGAAAGACAACCTGGGATCTCAGCCTGGGGGACAGGGCCACGAGATGGGAGCTGTAAGTCACACCAGCTCCACTCTCCCAGCTGGTGACTTCTCAGGCCTGTTTTTGCATTACTGGTCACCCGCATACTTGGTAGTATAGTAAACTTGGGCTGTGACCCTGGGAGCAACCTCCCAGCATGGCTGTGGTCTAGGGTCTCTCCAGAGTCTGCAGTCAAGTTGGCAGCTGGGGTGCTGCCATCTGAAGAGGCTTCCAAGGGGGCTTGTTCACGTGCTTGGCCAAGTGGCTGGCAGGAGGCCTCAGCTACTCCCACATGGCCCTCTCCTTAGGGCTCTTGTATGCCCACAACATGGCAGCTGTCTTCCCCAAAGAAAGAAGTGAAAGTTGCCATAACTTTCCTGACCTGGCCTCAGATGTAATTCCGTAATGTCTGTTAGTTACGCAGGCCCAGCCCATGTTAAGGCCAGAAGTTCCCGAGGACCCAAACATGAAGGCTGCAGGGTGCATGTTGGAAACTGGTGCCCATGGCCACGAGCTCCTGCCAGGAAGACAAAGTGAGCAGCCAAGTGAGCTTCCACATACAGGGAACTTAACAAATAGCACCTGCTCAGGAAGAGCACACAACTAGCAAGAGCAGACAACTTACCAACCTGCAGCTGCCCAGCTGCCTGCAGCATTTCTTATCCCCCTCAAGACTTCCATTTGATGAGATCTTTAGGAGCCTGTACTGTATCCAGGCCCTGTGCTCAGTGCTAGTGACCCAGCAGTGAAAAAGACACACCCTGTCCTTGCTAGTCAGTGGGTGATACAATGTAGAGGGATTCTGGGCCAACCTCTCTGGTGAATGTGGGTCCTGAGAGGAGTGAGCAGCATCACATAGACAGACTAGGATGGAGCATTGCAGGTGACAGGTCAGGAGGATGAAAAGAGACAGATAGCCCATGGTCGTGGAGCAGAATGGAGACCCAAGGAAGCAAGGGCAGGAAGTGGGGTCACTAGAGCAAGCGTTAACTGCTGACTTTCAGTGTGAGCACCACAGGCATCTTCAAAAGGATCTGAGCAGTGGTGTCTGGGTGAGGGACTGGGAACCTGGACCCAGGCAGGGCTGGGACAGGGTGCTGGAGAAATGGGTGCTGGGGACTTGAGTAGACCAAGCTGTCTGTGAAGTATTCGCTGTTGGATGGGATGCAGGGCGAGATTATGAGCAGTGAGGGATGCGTCCAGGCTTCCAACCTGAGTGAGCAGGAGAGTGGTGTCATCATATGCTGAGCTGGACAGACTGCAGGAGAGCAAGTGAGTGGGGCAGGGTTGTGCTCCATCTTGGACCATCAGACAACCATAGCGAGATGTCAGGGATGCAGTTATTGATGACAATCTGGTGTTTGCAAGTGATACTGGGTGGAAGACATAAATTTAGAAGTTGTCAGATACAGGTGGTGTTTAAAGCTGCATGGCAGGATGAGATGAGAGGCATGCAAAGAGAGAGGAGGCAGGCCAGAACCTTCATGGAGGAGCCACCAGAGGAGGGACCAGCCAGGGATGGAGCAGGCCTGGCAAGAGCTGAACAGGGGCATGGGAGGGGCACCTAAAGTCACAGGTTAGCGCAGCCTGCCTCTTTCCCCCTTCATCCATACCCTGCTGTGAACATTCTGGAATATTCGGCCATCCCAACCCACTTCATTTCCAGCCCTTCATCTTCAGTTTACTACCATGCCCCACTCTGCATGCCTGCGTCTCCCTCACTGACAGGGCTGAGCACTGAGCAGGACTATCGCCTCTCTGTACTCATTATCTACCTCTGCTAGTACAGCCTTCAACAGAACTGTCTTCCTAGGAGCAGCAAATATAGAAGACTTAAGTGGGAATGGTAAGGGGTCTAGGAAGGGAAGCTGACTGGGCAGTATCTGAAACATGGTTTGGGGCTTGATCAGTGTGGAGTGTGTTTGGACTGCAAGGAGCAAGGAGTTTGGACTGAGAAGGAGAGAGACTCACAGAAGGTTCTGGATTGTGATTCAGTCAGGTGAATGTTGCTTCAGGAAGAGCCATGCTGGGTTGTATTCCAGACATGGCCCCTAATTAGCTGTCTGATGCTCACAGACCCCCCACTGGTTCTATGGTAGGGGAGGGCAAGGAGGCCCGGTTCTGTTTCAGGTAGGGAGAACGGCTGCAACACAGAGGCATCAGGGAGCAGAGAGGGCTCCCAGAGGCAGCAGCTCTGCTATTTCCTCGTTTCCATGAGGGCAATGAGGCTTATATTAATGAGAGGTAATTACGGGCACCCGGATGGGCCTAAGTATAGCTCATTGACAAAGACAGTGCCAGGCAGCAAGCTGCTCCCCTGCAAGGCTGAGGCTGCCTATATTAAGACTGCCCCATGGTGACAACCTTGCCACCTCCTGAGTGTTGGGTGGCTGAGGAGCTAATGCCTGCCAAGCCAGAGGGAAGGACTTGGTGTAACCAGATGCTCAGATCATCCTTGTACAAACCCTTTACTGCCTGGAGAGGGAACTGAGGCTGCAAAGAGCAAGAGTCAGGATTTGAATACAAGTCCAACTGTATACACTTTCTACCATTCTGGGAAGCACCCCAATGGAAAGCCTTGGCCTGGGTGGCTCCCCAAAAGCTCAGCAAAAGGAGAGGAGGGGGCATGACTACTGTTGATTGAGCAATAAAGGTACAGGGGCTTTCTGTATAACACCATGATTAACCCTCATCATAATCTTGAAAAGCAAAGATTGGGGCCAGGGATTTAGCTCAGTGGCATAAGCACCTGCCTAGCGAGCACAAAGTCATGCGTTTGATCCCCACTACCAAAAAAAAAAAAAAAAAAAAATCACCATCTCTGTACTACAGATGAGAAAACTGAGGCTGGGGATGGAAAATAATTAGATTACCTCAGAGAGGAGGTAAGGGAAGTAGAATCTGGATCTGTTCTGTCTTAGAACTTGGAGTCTGAGCCTGCATGCAGAAGTTCTTGGGCAGTCACTTAGGGACACCTGTGAGAGGTGAGGATGCAAGACTCAGTGGAGGAAGGAGCCTTAACATGGTCACACAAAGTCCTTAGCTAATGCCAGAGGAGCTCTGGAGCTGAGACAACTCTTAGGCTTGTCCACAACTGGGCCAGAAGAGTCACAGCTTAGTACCCAAATATCCACCAGTTATGGGATACTTCCTGCTCTAGAAGAAGCATAACCCTTGCGAGCTGTCTCCCTTTAGTAGAGAGCAATGGCTAGCAGGAACTTGGCTGGACCATCAGCAGCCAGTGCTGTTGGCAGCTAGAGGCCAGAAAGCCTCCGTGGAGGGTAAGCTGGGTGGCCATCACATCATCCACATAGGTTTATCTTTAGAGGCTCCTCAGTTCTCAGCCCCTGCTCTCAAGGAAGTTATGGGAACACTAACTTATTTTCTTTGTGGAATTAGTAGCTCAGGGGTAGCTGAGAAGAAAGGCCATCAGTATTAGTGGGGAAAGAAAGAATGAATGGTCAGTTGTGGGAAAGGAGGGAAGCACTATCAAAAACCTATAGGAGCCAGGCTTGGTGGTACGTGCCTGTAATGCTGGCACTCTGGGAGGCTGGGACAAGAGGACTGCAAGTTCCAGCCCAGCCTGGACAACTTTGTAAGAACCTGTTATGGCTTATGTCTAGCTGACCCCTGAAAGCTTCATGCAGTCATAAGTGGTGCTTTTTCAGTAATGGCTGACTAGAATGTGTGGCACTGGAAATGATTTATGGTGTAATGCTAGGATGGAGGGCACTAAGATTCAGAGTTTGAGTGCTACCCACTGTAAGTACCCTGGATAAGATGTGAGGAATGGAAAGAACTGTTGCTGTTGCTACCTTCTGCCCACTATGAACTGTTTCTTCTCTGCCACCCTGCCTTGAAGCCAGCCAACTATGGACTGAAACCTGTACAAACTGTGAGCTAAATAAACCTTTCCTCCTTTAATTTTAGGTGTCAGGTATTTTGTTTCAGCAATGAGAAAAGTAACTAAGACAGACTCTGTCTAAAAATAAAAAATTAAAAAGATATGTGGATTTAGTTCAGTGAAGGCACAGGGTTCAATCCCTAGTACTGGAGCAAGGGGGACTATTTCAAGTGGGTGTGGTGAGGTGATGCATGCTTATAATCCCAGCCATTTGGAAGGTGAGAAAGATTGCAAGTTCAAGTCCAGTCTGAGAACTTTAGCACGACTCTTTCAACATAAAGAAAAAAGAGAGGCCTGGGGATGCCGCTCAGAAGAGCACCATCCTAGTACCACACAAACACAAACCAAAACTAGGGACAGAATAGGAGAAAATATTTGTAAACCATGTATTTGATGAGAGTGTAATATCCAGAATACATAAAGAAAGCTCAACAACAACCCAATTATAAAATGCACAAAAACTTTAATAGATATTTCTCCAAAGAAGATGTATGAATGGTCAATGAGCACATGACAAGATGCTCCACATTGCTGGGCAAGGTAGCACATGCCTGTCATTCAGCACTCTAGGAGGCTGAGGCAGAAGGACTGCACATTCAAGCCCTGCCCTGGAACTTAGTGACTAATAAGATCCTGTCTCAGAATAAAAATACAGATTTGGGGATGCAACTCAGTGTGAAGTCCCTGGGTTTAATCTTTCAATACCTCCCAAAAAATGTTGCACATCAGTAGTCGTCAGGGAAACACAAATCAAAGCTACAGGGAGATACTAGTTTGAACCTACTATGATGGCTATACTTAAAGAAAAGGAAAATAACACATGCTAGTGAGGATGTGGAGAAATTAGAACCTTTATATATTGGAGGTTAGACTATAAAATGGTGCGGCTGTAACTCAACTCTTAGATATATACACTAAAGAATTAAAAATAAGAACTCAAACAGATAAATACTTGTGTGCCAATGTTCATATCAGCATTATCTGCAGTAGTCAAAGATGGAAACAATCCAAATGTCCATCAGCAATCTGGATAAACAAAATGCGTATACAGTCCTGGGCTCCGTAACAGTGCTTTGGTCAACAGTGGACAATATGTCTGATCAGGATCCCATGAGACTGTAATACCTAGTGACATCGTAGCCATCTTAGTTTGTATAAGCACACTCTGTTTCAATGATGATATTGCCTAATGACACATTTCTCAAAAGGTGTCCTCATCATTAAGTAACATATTACTGTATGCACATGCTATAACATAGAAGAACTTGGAAAACAGTAAGCTAAGTGAAATAGGCCAACTAAAATGACAGGTGTTGTTTGGTTTCACATTTTTGAAATACCTGTAATGGGCAAATCCATAGAGACAAGGAGATTAGAAAGTACTTGGATATAGAAGGGGAGAAATAAGGAATCACTGCTTAACGGGTAAAGAGTTTCTGTTTGGAATAATGAAGATGTTTTAGAACCAGACAATTGTGGTGGTGGTGGTGGTGATTGTACAACATTGTGAATGTACTTAATGTCACTGAATTGTGCACTTCAAAAATGGTTAGAATGGCAAATTTTGTGGTGTGGTGGCACACACCTGTAATCCCAGAACTCAGAAGGGTGAGGCGTGAGGGTTGCCAAGAGTTCAAAGCCACTCTGGGATACATAGCAAGACCCTGTCTCAAAAAAAAAAAAGACAAATTTTACCATGATAAAAATAAAACCAAGGAAAATTGGTAAATCCATAGAAAACAGAAAGCCAACTGACGTCTGGGAAGAGGGAACAGGAAATGATTGATGTTGGGTATAGAGTTTTCTTTTGCAACCATGAAAAAATTTTTTGAAACTAGAGTGGCAGCTACACAGCAGTATGCATGTACTAAATGTCACTGAGTTAAAGTGTAAATATACACTTTAAAATGGTTAAATTTGTTACATGAATTTATTTTTAAAAATAAGAAAAACTGAAGAAAAAAATCTATGAGATACATCCAAATAAGTACTCAGGGGAAAACACACAGTCCTGCTGTGACACAGGTATTAGAATATAAGGAAGTTGGAAAATAACTGAGCTAGGCTTCCAATTCAAAAAGATGGAAATTATGTTTTTTTTTTAAAAAAAAAAAAAAGGGAAAGTAAAAAAAAAAAGAAAATGTCCTGAACCCAGCTTTGGCAGGGGGTAATGGAACAGGTACCTTCCAGGAACCTCTAAAATGTTTGAAGCTCTAAAATGTACCATCCAACAATAGACAATAAGCAAACAAACAGCTAAATATGAGAATTACCAAGAGCAATGAGATCTGTGAAGAAAACCCAGCAGGACTATGAGCTTAAGGGGAAGATGGAAAGCGAGAGGTGGGGCGGGGGATGGAGATGCAGATAAAAACCTGACCACATTGGGCCTCGTGGATGCTGTGGCATCTCCATGTGTTGTCTCATCCCTCCCGCCTTCTGCCCCAACCCCAACACTATCCCCTTTTTTGCAGATCGGGGTTTCAGGCATGGCTCTGGGTGACCTATGCTGTTTATTCCTCCAGCTGAGTCTTGTCCCCAAGAGGCCATATGGCTGGGACTTCTTACAGTTCTAGAGGTCAGAAGTCTTGACTCTGTGAGTCATGGGCTGCTTTCTTCCTAAAGGCTCTAGCAAAATCCTTCTCCTTGCAACTGCCAGCTTCTGAAAGCCATCTGCATTCCCTAGCTCATGACCCAGCATCCCTGTGGCTGTTAGTTCCATTGCCACATCCTCTCTCACCCACATTTTTCCTCTTATAAGGACCCATGTGATTAATTGTGCTCAATCTGATAATCTGTAGTAATCTCCCCATTTGTAGGTTCTTAACTTAATTGCAGGTTAATTGTAGGTTCTTAACTTAATCTGGAAAGTAACCCCATCTGCAAAGTTCCTTTGAACTGGGGGGACATGGGCATCTTTGGAGGCCTACCAGGCTTGGCTTCAGCTGCAACCTTAGGCTAGCCCAGGCGCTCAGGGAGCCTCCTGCCTCCCACTCCTTTGCTGTGCTACAGCCAGCCCTACTCCTTGCTGACCCTCTGCACACCAAGCGCAGGCCAGACAAGCCCTGGGAATTCTCTGAGAAGGAGCTCTGCCCGCCTAGTCCCAAGAATGAGTCTCTGTTCTCCACTTTGAGAACTCTGTTCCAGGCTCTTATTGCTTTTTCCCAGTTAGAATGATGTGCCTGTGGACTTGTTGGCCACTTCAACCTCATTGACCCCCAGGATCTACCAAAAGCCTCTCCTAGTAGGTATGTGGTGTGGGACAAAGTGAGTTTTTACAAAGGGCTAACACTTGACCTAAGGATTTGTCTGCTAAAGCAACACTGACAGCACTGCCCTGAGACACAGGTAAGATAGGCCCCTACCAGGTCCTATTGTCTGGCTTTCTAAAAATTACGTCTTGGTCTTGGGCTGGGGATTTAGCTCAGTGGCATAAGCAAGTGCAAGTGCAAGGATGTGAGTTTGATGCCCGATACCAAAAAACTAAGATAAAATAAAATAAAGATTATGTCTTCCCCATAAGGAAAGAAGCATTCAAAGGATCAAGAGACATGCACAGCAGAGGCTCACATGTCCCCTTTAGACCACAGCATGGATACTGGGGACCCTGGGAGTTCCTGTCCCGAAAGTCCCAAGCCTGCTTTCAGTGGTCCTCCCATAGGAGACCCATGCTGCCAGAAGACCATCCCTGGGACTCCAGAGGTGTCTGTCTGAGGTGGACAGAGCTTGGCTGTATGCATAGGGTACATCTGTGTGTGCCGCTTCTAGTGAAGAGGGAAAGAGAACAGGAGCAGCTAGCTCCCACTACACATGCCACCATGGAATTTGAAGGAGGCCAAGACTGATCCAACCTGGCTGTCCAGGTCCTTACTACAAAGGTCTAGCCATTAAGTCAGGAGCGTAGAGCATGCTGTGTCTAATAGTGGCTGGCGGGAGTCGGAACTTCTGCTTCTGCCTACAAGACCCTGTGTGTGCTCTTGTCCTTGACTCCACAATGGCAAGGCTGACTCCTTGACTTCAGATCTTCCCAACCTTCAGGTCCAACCTTCCTGAAACCCCGTCTTCTCCAAATCCAGCTGACCTCTCTCTGTTCTCTCCTCAGGATAGTTGCTGCCCGGGAGACCTGACCCGGGCGCCCTGCTAGGGCAAACGGCCCCTGCCCACGGGCCAGGATCATGAAAGGCCTCGGCGACAGCCGCCCCCGCCACCTCTCCGACAGCCTGGACCCACCTCACGAGCCTCTATTTTCAGGGCCTGACCACAACCCCTACCTGCTATCACCCACAGAGGCCTTCACCCGCGAGGCCCGCTTCCCAGGACAAAACACCCTGCCAGGTGACGGCCTCTTCCCACTCAACAATCAGCTGCCACCACCCAGCAGCACCTTCCCCCGCATCCACTACAACTCTCACTTCGAGGTGCCGGAGGAGAGCCCCTTCCCCAGTCATGCCCAGGCCACCAAGATCAACCGGCTGCCTGCCAACCTCCTGGACCAGTTTGAGAAGCAGCTGCCGATCCACCGTGATGGCTTCAGCACCCTCCAATTCCCCCGTGGCGAGGCCAAGGCCCGTGGTGAGAGCCCTGGCCGCATCCGCCACTTGGTCCACTCTGTCCAGCGACTCTTCTTCACAAAGGCACCCTCACTGGAGGGCACAGCAGGCAAGGTTGGGAGTAATGGCAGCAAGAAAGGTGGCTTGGAGGACAGCAAGGGCCGCAGGGCCAAAAGCAAGGAGCGGGCCAAGGCTGGGGAGCCCAAGCGGCGCAGCCGCTCTAACATCTCAGGCTGGTGGAGTTCCGATGACAACTTGGATGGTGAGGGTGGTGCCTTCCGCAGCAGTGGCCCAGCCTCTGGGCTGATGACTCTAGGCCGCCAGGCGGAACGCAGTCAGCCACGCTACTTCATGCACGCCTACAACACCATCAGCGGGCATATGCTCAAAACCACCAAGAACAACACCACTGAGCTGACTGCCCCTCCACCCCCGCCTGCACCCCCGGCTGCCTGCCCCAGCCTTGGTGTGGGAACGGACACCAACTATGTCAAACGGGGCTCCTGGTCCACTCTAACCCTCAGCCACGCGCATGAGGTCTGCCAGAAGACCTCAGCCACTTTGGACAAGAGCCTACTAAAGTCCAAGTCCTGCCACCAGGGTCTAGCCTACCATTATCTGCAGGTGGGTATACTCCAGGGTGGATGGGATGAGGGCTGGTAAAACCCAGCTGCACTGGGTTTTAGGTCTCACTCTATCACAGATTCATGTGGGAAGTAGCTTCATCCGGTATCCTGTTTGTTCCGCTCTGAAATGGGTGGTTGGTGGCACCTGCTAATAAGGACTCCCTCCACTGATCATGCTCTCAACAGATTGTTGATGAGGACCCTTCTGAGCTCAGCCCTGAGAAGGGACTAAAATATGCCCCTGCTGCTTAGAAGGAAGAGCTGGAAGCTGTGCCATCCCGCTCACTTCAGAGGACCAACGCATGGCAGTTCTGATTGTCAGCCTCCTACCTGCAACCCCACCACACTAGCAGCTTCTTGAAGAGAGGTACCATACCCAGTGCAGCCATGTGTTCCCAAGGCCCAGGGCAGGGTCCAGCATCGAGGAAGTACTCAGGAAATGTGGAAGGAATAGATGGACAGAGGGGCAACTGAGTGAACAGAGCTAAAAATAAAGAAGACACAGTCCCGATGATCAGGGTACTGGGAGAGAAAGATGCAGGAACAAACAGTAGGGCCGTGGGACAGAATGGGATGGGGAGCAGCACCAAAGGCCACCAACCTGACTGGGCTCGGGGAGAACTTTCTTCTTTCTTATACTAATGTTTATTGAGCCACTTATTATGCACCAAGGTCATACAACCTGAAAGTGGAAAAAGGCCCAGAGACATCACTGCTGCTGCACGGACCTCAAGGGCAAGAAGTTCACAAGAGGCTGTGAACTGGATAGCTGGGGTTGGAAGTTACAGGAAGCAGGTTGTGGATGGAAGGGGCTGCTTCCACAGGGAAGAGCACCTCATTCCAGGGGTATAGGAGCACAGGCTGGATGGACCTTGGGTACCCAATGACATATATGTTGAAGGAGAGGACTTCAAGGTCTAACAAAGCTGAGTTCTTATTCGCCTGAGACAGGAGACTCCTGTTTTTTCCCAGTAGAAAGAAATAGAAATCTAGGTAACTTTTATGTATTTAGGGCTTTTGTGGCTCTCAGTCTGCTTCCTTAGTTTAGAAACCTTAGGGAGGATGATGTGTGACCTTGCTTCCTCTCTGAAATGTGGTTGGGTCTGATCAGGTGGAAATATCTCCTCTCCCAGGAGAGGACCCTGCAGCCCCTGGGGCTTGTGCTGCCTGTTTGGTGACAGGGAATGAGCAGGTAGACTGGCAGCGTGTTCTGAGCATGGCCTGTTCCCAAGGACAGTAGGATAATGGAGATGGACTAGCTGGAGGGCTTGGGAGGTAGAATTTGCAGGCCCTGATGACTGGCTGGGCATAATATCCCACCTGGGATATTATGGGATGGCTCAAGCCCCAGAGGCAGCAGGAGGTGGCCACTGACATTTGGGATATGCAGAAAGGAGTGGTGCTTGTGTGGGCATGCCATCCAGGGAGTGCAAGGTTTGCTGTGTCCCCATGCTGGAACACATCCACTTGGGCATCTGTGGTGAAATGTGCCACCCTGGAGTGTCCATGGAGAGGTGGGTGTATGGTGAGATGTATGTCCAAGTGCAGTGTTTGCTGGTATGAGTGCAAGGAGGTTGTGTAGTGCTGAAGGGAATGTGTTCTGGATACATGTTGTGTACACAGTGAAAGCCTGTATGTGACGAAGTGGCTGCTGGCGTGTGTCTTTAGGAAGGGGTGTGCCACATTGGGGCACTTGCCAAGCAGCTTGGAGGGGAAAGGGTGTGCTTGTTTTCTGTGTGTTGAAATTTGTGTATTCAATAAGGCATGTTCATTCTGTGCCCAGGCTTGAGGTTCTGAAGCATGTAAGTGTTGAGATGTGTGTATTTATTTTACATAACCATGTGTTAGTGAGGTGACAGAGGAGTATAGATGGTGTGCACTACCCCAGAGCAGCTGGCAATGCCAGATCTTAAAAGGGCTGGGGAGGGCCCCTAGTTGGTGACTGTTACCATAGCTACTGAGAACCAGCGTGACCAGAGCTGCCCTCACAGCTGTAACCTCACTTGCCATTATCACAGCCCTATTCCACAGATGGGATCCCTTCAGCTCACATAGGAAAACAGCACTTTGCAGCTCACTCTGTGGTTGCCTCATTCAAGCAAAACCTTTTGCTCTCTGTACCTCAGTTTCCCCACCTGTGGATACTTTGGGGGGGGGTACTAGGAATCGAACTCATGACCTTGTGCTTGACAGGCAAGTGCTGTGCCGCTGAGCTATATTCCCCAGCCCAGGAAAAAGACTATTGATTGACTGTGAGACCCTCTCCCCTGCTGATGCGCCACAGACTTCCACTCCCATCTTAAGGTCAGGCTCCGATCCTGGTCTGGAGGCCTCTCTCTGCAAGTGGCCTCCCTGCCTCAGTCCTGGTGTTCTCATCTGTGCAGTGGGGTCATTAGGCATCCCCTGGGTGGCATAAGTGAAGTGAGGGGAAGGTGAGCGCTCAGCAAGTGTGGCTGCTGGGAAGACCTGTGTCCACACAGCTGGGAGCTGTCCCAGCGTGGACCCGTGGAGAAATCTGGCAGAGAAGGACAGGGACTTGCTTAAGGCCACACAGAAAAGCTGTAGCCCAGCCAGTTTTGGATCCTGGGCATCCCTCCTGGCCCAAGCTCTGCTCTGTGCAACGTGGTTTCAGTGACAGCATGGAAAGCGGGGTGCCTCTCGGGCTGTGAGACAGTCCTTCCAAACTCACTTCCCAGGCGATGAGCCAGAGTCTGGGCTAATCCTGCCCCTGCCCCCTCGCTGAGTGCCCGTCCCTCATCCCCAGGTCCCCGGCGGTGGCGGGGAGTGGAGCACCACGCTGCTGTCCCCACGCGAGGCGGAGGGCGCGGCCGAGGGGCCCATCCCGTGTCGACGCATGCGCAGCGGCAGCTACATCAAGGCCATGGGTGACGAGGACAGCGACGAGTCTGGCGGCAGCCCCAAGCCTTCACCCAAGACTGCAGCGCGGCGCCAGAGCTACTTGAGGGCCACGCAGCAGTCGCTAGGAGAGCAGAGCAATCCACGCAGGTGAGCTGCAGCACCGCCCCCTGGGTCCCGCCCACAGGCCACACGAGTGCGCCGAGGACCGCCCCTAAGTGGACCGCGCTCACAGACCAACTTCTCTCCCAGGCCCCTGGACCTTTCCCCGCCCTTGGGAGCACCCCTCTTTCGGCCACCTTGGAAGTCCAACCCACAAGTGAATCCTGCCCCCCACCCTCATCAGGTTCAGGTGAATCGCTCCTGGAATGATTCAGACTCCTAGGTGAACCTGCCCACAGGCTAGCTGGTCCCTCAGATCTTGAAGCTTAGGCTAGCGCTATACTCTGAGTTGTACCCCAAGAGCCTCGGAAAGAATTTTCTTGAGTTCCACCCACAGTTAAACCCTGACCACAATCAGTCTCTTCCTTTGTTCAGTCCTGCCAATAATTAGATCTTTCCTCAAAAACTACCACAGGAATCACATCCCCAGGCAAGTTCTGCTCCCATGGTAAACTGTCCAATAGGTCCCTTCTGGTTGGGCCCAATGGGATCTTCTGGTTGGACACCCCTGCCCTTAATGAGCCCGACTTGTGTCCCAGCACTGCCTAGGGAAGCCTAGAATCTGCTGCCCTTGCCCCTGTGATCCATCCCCATGGAAAATTCTAGGATCAAGGCGAGAAGGAAATCCAGAATTAGAGTGTCAGCCTTCATCAGTCCCAACACCCTGCATGGAATTCCATTGGTGCTCCCTCCTGGTGCTGTAAGGCTTGGGAGAATTGGTGGAAATAAGCTTATTCCTAGCTCTTCAACTCCTAGGGCATGAATTAAGGCTTCATGGAGGAGGAAGACTAGGAAGACTGGGACAGAGAAAAGGGAGCAGACCAGGCGGATGACAGTGATACTGGGGCAGTTATGGAGACAGTGTACAGTGCTTAGAACAGCTAAGTATCTGTTTGACTGGGGTGGAAGGCAGGAAATGGCCTGCAGGTTATAATTCATGACACCAGCCAGCCCCAGTTTCCTGTGTTCAAGTGACAAGCTGAGCTGGATGACCTCCAAGACCTCTTTGAGTCCTAAGAACCTGCAATCTTGTCTGTCACAGTGAACACCAAGGAGGGAGAAGTGGGCAGGATCAGAGCACAGGCCTTGAACAAGGGGAAACCGATGATAGTAACAACAGCCGCTCTGCCGATCAGCACTTGCTTTACTGGCCATGGTGCCTGCTCCAGTGCACTTCAATCTGCCTTATTAAATCCTCCCCACAGCCCCCCAACCAGGCAGGTGGTATCACCCCCATTTCAGAATGAAGACCCTGAGACTTGAGCAAGAGCTAGTGATTTGCCCAGGTTCAGCCAGTGGAAGAAGCTGGTTTTTAGTCCAAGCCATCTTTAACAGTATCCTGACCTGTGGATACTTTATTTCCAGGATAAGCAGTGGGGGAGACCCAGGACTAGGTAGGTGTGAGAAAGACGGATGAGCAGGGCAATAAAGATAAGTGGTGAGTCCTTAGAGACCTGGTAGAAGCCACCTGAACTTTACAGTGAAACCGAGAGTCTTTGGGGAGCCTTTGTCAGAGTTTGGGCCTTGACCCATCTCCTCTGTACAGTCTCTGGAATTGGAAGAAGGGCTGTGGAACTGAGCTGGGCTGAGCTGGTCTCCAGGTTGATCAAATGCAGGTTTGTGCTGCCACCTTCTGGCTGCAGTGGGTGTGATATGGAGTCACCTCCCCGCAGATAAAGGCCTTTAAAAGCTTTCCCCTTGCTCATCCTTCCACCCCTGCCAAGGCTAGCAGTGGCTTCCATTTTTACCTCTTCTGTTGGATAACCTTGGCCAGTCTTTTCCCCATGGCCTCAGTTTCCGAGGCTGAACAATGGGTGAACTGAGCCATACCTGCTCCTCACCCCCCAACCAGGAGTTTGGATCGCCTGGATTCAGTGGACATGCTGCTGCCTTCGAAGTGTCCAAGCTGGGAAGAGGACTACAACCCCATCAGTGACAGTCTCAACGACTCCAGCTGCATCAGCCAGGTGAGGGTGGCTGGAAGGTCAGTGGACTTAGGAGAGCCCCACCTTGGAAACAGGTGTCCAGTGGTTCCCAGATGTCTACACTGTGCTTCTGTTATAGTCTTTGTCTCTGAACCTACCTGTGTATGTCTCTGCTCCACTGCCTGCCCTGTGGCTTTATCACAGGGTCTGACACTCATGGCCTCCTGAGCTGACGATCTGAGGAGGAAACTACCACTGTGGGGGACCCAAGCTGCCATCAGCATAAAAAACTGGAGACCTGGTTTCATGTCTTAGCTTTGTCTCTGACAGTAGGAACCCAAGTAAAGTCATCTCCCCTCCATGAACCTCAGTTTTCTACTTTAACAAAGAAGGGTGGTGATTCCTGTTTCATAGCATTAAGAAGAATAAAAAGTATAATGATTTTAAGGTGTTCACAAAGGGTAGTTACTTTTATGACTGTATATCCTCAAGCAAATTACATCTGTGCTCTGGACTCCTGAGCCCACCTGCTCAGTGGCAAGTTGAACTCTCAGGGCCCCACCAACTCGGCCACCAACAGTGAGAAGCACTCTGTGCTATACTTGCCATTTACCTGGAGTGCTCTCAGCCAGCAGCTCCTTGAATCCTCACAGCCATTCCCAGAGGTGGCCTTATTACCTGGGCCTGCATTTCCCAGATGAGGACCAATGAGGTAAGGAGGAGGGAAAGGTGAGCAGGGGTCTGGAGTCTCAGACCTACCTCCGGCTGTGTGCTTAGCACCTTAGGGTTTACACAAGGTGGACAGCCAAGTGTGAAGGCCCCCTCTGAGGTGATGAGAGGAAGATGAGAACCAGATGGAGCAGCCAAGTAAAGACCCAACTTTCTCCGTGGCCAAGAACAGCCCTTGGCCCCACCATTTACGGGGCATGATCAGAACTAGTGGGCTGCTCAGAAGGCTTCGGGGAGGAGGCTGTACCTGCAGCTCAGTGGTAGAGTTTGCACCTAGTAGGCACAAGTCCTGGTTTAATCCCTGGTATTACAAGAAAGAAAGGCTTGGGATCCTGACCTTTCTGATACTTCTGTCTGACTGGGCCCTTCCCCACCCCTCTAGAAACCCAGGATCTGACTTCAGATGTGGGAGTGGTGGAGCACCCCAGTCCAAGATGCTCTCTGCTCCTGTCCCTTCATCCAGGGCCCAGCATGGATAGCTATCCTGGCCTCCATCCATTGTCAGTGGCTGGGAGCTTGTAAGTCAGATGACAGCACACTTGGGCCCCAAACCCTCTGTGACTCTCTGCTCCCTAAGAGAAAGCCAGAGTATTTACTTGGACCTGGGAGCCCTGTAAGACCCAGGCTCTGCCTCCTCTTAGGCCTGTCCTTTGTCCTGCTCTAGCCATACTGGCCTTTTTTCTCCTCCTTATACACCGAAGCAACTCTTAATTCTGCCCCAAACTCACTCCATTTGCTGTGCCCTCTCGCAGGAGAGTTCTGCTTTCAAATCTTTGCACAGCTGTGTTCTTGCATCTCAGGTTTGGCTCATGTATCACCTCCTGAGAGAGACCTTTCCTGATCACTATCTGCAGTAGCCTTTCTGTCCCCACGTTACCCTGCTTAAGCTGGTAATATCATGGAACTGTGAGATTGGGGGTTTAGTTCTGTGGTGTAAGTGCCTGTTTGGCAAATTGGAGGTTGTGAGTTCGACCCCTGGTACCAAAAACAAAAAAAAAAAAGGGTGAGGTTTTGCCAGGGAGTGTTCATTAGCTTTTCTACTGTGCCTGTCCCCCTTGTGAGACTGTGATCTGCCTACAGGCAGGTACCTTGCTGGTTCCTTATTCCCAGCAGTGTCCCCAGGGAAGATGTCGAGCAGGTGTCTGCTGAATGGATGTGTCCCTTCTTGTCTCTCCCATCCTGCCATGTTCTCTCTTCTCTCTTCCTGTCTGTCCCCCCTGTTTTTCTGTGTCTTATCTCCCCTCATTCACATTTTTCTCCAGTTCTTTCAAGTGAGTCTCCAGCTCCATGTTTCTGTCACACACCCCATCCCCAGCTTGGCACCTGAAATACCTTTGCTCCTTAGCTATATAAGGCTTGAGAAATCGGTCGGCCTGGAAACCCCCCAGCTGGTCTCACCTACCTCTCCCTGATTTCCCCACCTCACTCATAGCCCAGGGCCATTTGACCCCTCTAAGCACTCACCTCCAGAAAGGTGAGTGATTCAAGTTGCATATGTGGCCCCAAAGTCACATATTCCAGCCTGAGGAAAGAAGGCTCGAGTGCCATCCCTAGTCTGTATATCCATATGGGCTGTCTGCCCAGGTCAGAAGCAATAGACAGAACCTCCATGATCCCAGGGGCTAGACCTGGGACTTGTAAACAGAAAAGTGAAGTCCTGAGGAATGCTCAGCCCCAGGAGTAAGCCTCCCATCACTGGAGGAAACCAACTGAGAATTCTTGGCAGCTGGGCCCCAGCCAGTTGGGGAAGAAAGACCAGTCTGCCTCAAGTTCCCTTACACCAGCCAGGGGTTTAGCTCAGTGGCATAAGCGCCACCCCCCCAAAAAAAATTCCCTTACACTGAGCCTGATCCCCAGCCCTGCCCCATCCCTGGCCTTCCCATAACCCTCACCCTCTCTTTCCTACAGATGTTTGGACAGGCCTCCCTGATCCCTCAGTTGTTTGGCCATGAGCAGCAGGTCAGTATGCTTGACATTCTCGCGCACCCCAGTACTGAGTCTCAGTCCTGCACCTGAGTGGTCCTAGCACCAGGCCCAGGCAGGTCCAAGAGCCACTACCAAAAAAGCCACCTTCAGCCAGGATGAAGTCCTGATCTTTACCCACCCCTATTACTTTACTTCTCTGTGCCTCAGTTTTCTCTTCTGGAAATGGGAAAGAATGAGCTGGGTTCTATGGGTGGGCAAGAAGTCACCCAGGACAATGGGAGGTGTTCCCTGAAAATCTTCTGGCTCCCTCTCTCCATCTCTCCTCCCTGAAATTTGGGTCAAACCTAAGAAACTTTGGTCTAGCCAGGTCAGGGACTGGGGACTGGTGGCATTAGCTGCCAGGTTGCAGCTCCCCAAGACCCCTGATTTTCCTCCTTTCCAGAGCCCCAGCTGGACCTCCAGGATGTCAGGATGTTATAGTACTGATGCAGAGATTATCCGACTTTGTAAAAGCTGGCAGAACCAATGCCAGTCTGGCTGCCCACAGGGCCCCACCCCCCAACACTCATCCGCTCTGAAAGCAGCCCCTCCTCTATCCAACTCCAAAGCCAGAAAATGGGACAGGAAAGGCACTCAACTCCTTGTAGCAAGGGTGGGCAAGGGACTTGCCCAAGGCCACATGTCCTACAAGGGTAAAGCTAGGACCAGGCCATCTCCTGATTCCAGCTGTGAACATCTCGTATGTCCCTCTCCACTACGTCATAGGAACTGTGCATTCCTGTCTTCCCCCCACCCTGCCCCAGTACTGGAGATTGAGGATTGACACCAGGGTCTTTGCCCTGAGCAACATCTACACCCCCTTTTATTACTTACTTACTTATTTATTTATTTATTTATTTATTTATTGAGACAGAGCATCACTTCATTGTCCAGGCTGGGCTCAATTGTCCAGGCTGTGTTCCTTCTGCCTCAGCCTCCTAGAATGTGTGTGTTCCTGGTGGACACATTATTCTGGGTCTTTAGGGTAACTGTCTTCTCCCCCAACTTCAGCAGATTGGCAGTAAGAAAGTGATGTGTTGTACAGAGCCTCCAGGGCAGTGTGTGCCCTACACAGTAAACCCTGGTGATACACGTGCCAGCTGCAGTCACTAGCTAACACACCCTCCTCAGGGCTTGGGGCACCTTAAACAATGCTTGGTTCACATAGCTGCCTAAATTCGTAAGTGCAGGTGGACAGGCACCTACTCCCTGTACTCTACCCTAAGCACACGATGTAAGTTACCTCATTTAATTGTAACACTATGAAACTGAGGCTGCAATTGACCCATTTTATAAATGGAAATTCATTGACTTGACTGTGTTCATATTACAAGGCCACGATGGACCCAGGATTGGAACCTTGGCAGCCTGTTCCAGAGCTGTACTGCTGTGGTGCAATCTTAAAGACCTCTTTGCCCTTGGCAGTCACAGGGGCCTCAGAATACTTCAGCTTGCAGCATCGGAGGATAAACACAAATTGCTTTAATATCTCCTTTCAGTGGATCTTGGGTATGCCACGTGTCCTATATCCTATCAGCTCTGTCCAACAGAACTTTCGGCAATGATGGAAAGTGTTCTGCAATCTGTGCTTGTCCAAGGCAGCCACTAGCCACATATGCCTTTGGAACAAGTGAGATTTGACTAGTATGACTACCAACATTTCTTCTTCTCTCTCTCTCTCTTTTTTTTTTTTTTTTTTGGTGGTCCTGGGGATCAAACTCTGGGCCTCACGCTTGCCAAGCAGGCGTTTATGCCACTGAGCTAAATCCCCAGCCCCAACATTTCTTTAATACTAATTAATTTAAACCTAAATAGCCACATATGACTACCACATTGATCAGCATAGATTTAAACATTTGGAAACCCTCTCTCAGGTAGGTGAGGATCCATGTAGTCATTTTACCTGATACACAGAGAGAGGCAGGAGACTTCATGTCTGGCAGATAGGAAACACTGACCTGAAGAGCACAGCAATGGCCTAGGGTAGAGCGGGGTCAGAATTGGCCTCAGGCCCAGATCTACCTTTTCCTCTATGTGGTGTTCAGTCTGGTTGTTCCTTTTCTTTCCCTAGCTCAGGCCTCCCCCTTTGGGGCTCCTCCTAGTGCCTTTCTTTGGAGACCCCTTAGGTTATACTGTATGGGCCCATTACCAGCAGAGCATAAGACATTCCAGAACCTTCTGAGAGTGAGTGCATGGTGAACCTTCCATGATCACACTCCTAGCTTCAGATTGGCAGGATCCTGGGCAGTTGTCTCTGGAAAGGGACTTGGGACCCATGTAGATGGGCAGAACTGAATGCAAGGTGGCAATGGTATGGTATACACACTGCCATCCTCCATACTGCCTCTGGCCCACATCACCCATCGCTGCTCCCTGCTCCTGCCCCCGTCCCAGTCATACCTTCTCTCGCCAGGCCACTGCATCATCTCTGGCCTTTGCCTCCACTCCAGATGCCATTCCCACATCCAAGCTAATTCTATATAAATACCCCTTTGGAGTGCTGGTCTGTCCCTTCCTCACTGGACCCCTCTGACAAGCATCTTCCCTCACTGGTCCTCAGTTTTGTCACTTTCAGAATGAAGGAATTGGATCATAACGTTGTAAATATCCAGGTCAAATATTCTTAATTAAGAATATTGAGATGAATTCAGATGTCATCTTAAAAATCTGTCAGTCCATCAGTATAGGCACACAAGATATAATCTGCATTATTCCAACTTTCTACTCCATGTGGAGATAGAAAAATTGAGGCCCAGAGAGGTGAGAGGGACTGTGTATTTCTTAATTGCTACCCTTTGCCCAGCTGATTCATCAGTGTGAGATTGGGAGGGGGACCCTGAGATGAGGCCCCAGCACTCTCTCCAGCCCTGAAGCTGAGCTGACCACGAAGCAGCCCTTCCCACAGTAAAGTTGGCCCCTGATGCCTACCTTTGCCTGGACAGGTACGGGAGGCAGACCTGAGCGACCAATACGAGGCAGCCTGTGAGTCAGCCTGCAGCGAAGCGGAGTCTGCAGCAGCAGAGGCACTGGACCTACCACTGCCCAGCTACTTCCGCTCCCGCAGCCACAGCTACCTGCGTGCAATCCAGGCAGGCTGCTCACAGGAGGAGGACAGTGTCTCCCTGCAGTCCCTCTCCCCACCACCCAGTACCGGAAGCCTCAGCAACAGTCGCACACTTCCCAGTGAGTATCCTGATGGGGAAGGGACTTGGCTTGGCCAGGGGACCCCAGAACCCCTGCCTGGTAGGCTGGCGATCAGGGGAAAGGCTGCTGAAGGAAGCCACAGTGGGCTGGCAACCACTGGAAGGAAGCAAAAAGCCTTGACACTAAACTTCCCACCAGTTGACAAACTAGAGTCCAAACAGGGATGATAGACAGACTGGAGAGGCGGTGGAGGTGTCTCAAAGTGCAGAGCTAGTAGATCCTTGGTTGCTTACTGTGGCCACCTGCTGGTGGGTAAGATTTTCTGGAGTACACCCACCTGTTGGTCACCTAGTTTGCGAGGCAATCTGAAGGGAAGCCTGCGGTGAGAGGATGGAACCTTCCCCAGCCTTCCAGAAAGGATGTTTGCAGTTTTCTCTCATATTTACAACCAAGGATAATTCAGCCTTCCTGATTCTTTTTCTGACTCCTCAGAAGGTGACCCGTGCCTGATCAGAGGAGGAGGGGCTCCATTCAATTATAGACAGAAATCTGTAATTGGATAATACCAGGAAAATAGGATACAATTTCAAGTTTAGTGAAGAGCTTTGAACTAGCTAGCTTGTTTTCTCTCAGCCTCAGTTTCCCTTATTTATATATATATATATAAATTGAGGCATAAGCCAGACCACAGAGAGTTCTTGGTAAGTTAAAGATTGTACAGAAAGATCACTTGTCATAACCCTGATATATGCAAGGCCCTGCCTATGTACTTCATGGTAGGCATGTGAAAAGCTAGTATTGGCTCTCTCGTTTGACTCTAGGCTTCCTGATAATAGGCAGGGCATTGAAGCTGGGAGTGTTGTTGAAAGAAACAGCTGCCTCAAGTGCTCAATTGTGTTTGATATCAATAAGTGAACCTAAATCCCATAGATGTTCTACACACAGGTAACCAACTTATTGATTAAACGAGCTGGTCTTTGCAGGAGACGACAAGGAACAAACCCTCTCTTGTCTTCCTGCCTCTGCTCCTGAGTCCTTGAGGGGCAGATCCCTGAGGCTTTTCCAGTCACTTTTAGAACTTAAGGAACAGCCTTATTTACCAATATATATCTGGTCTAATGTTGATACAGTTTGTCCACCTCAAATGCCATGCACCTTCAGTGAGGGCCTGCTGTGCACTGGGGCACTCCTGTAGGGAGCTGGGCGTGGAAGTCAGTGTCTCTCTGTGCTTTGCTCACCAGTGGCTACCTGGTTCCCCAAGGTGGGGAGAGAAGGCAGCTAGAGCAGGTGTTTTCTAGTATTGGGATTCTGAATGACTAATGCCTCCTGCTGACTGGCTGATTGACCCTGAAGGATCTTCCTGATAACTTCTTTCCTGGCAGGGTCAACACCCCTTCACCCCATTGATTTTTTTTAATGCTAGTGATTGAACTCAAGGCCTTTGCACTGACCTACATCCCTAACCCCTTGTTAAAAAAAATTTTTTTTTGAGACCAAGATCTCATCAAGTTTGTAAGTCACCCAGGCTGGGCTCAAACTTGGTATCCTCCTGCCTCAGCCTCGCAGAGTGCTGGGATCACTGGTGTGTGTTATCATACCCAGCTCCATTGCTTCTTATTGCCCCTCTGCTTCTCCATTGGATGATCCCCCACTTCCTTGTCAGCATTTTTGCTAAGGGACCTGGCTTTCAAAGCAGGCATCTTAGACCAAATCCTTTGAAGAAAATTCCAGCCCTCCTTTCTCCTCTGGTTATCACTCAACCCAGCGGTGGCAAAACTGTGGCACACATGCCACAGCTGGCTGTTTGTTTTCACTGAAAGCTCTAAAAGGTTACTATCAGCCAGGCGTGGTGGCACATGCCTGCAATCCCAGCACTTGGGAGGCTGAGGCAAGGGAGTCGTTGCAAGTTTGAGACCAGCCTGGGCTACAAAGTGAGCCCAAGGCCAGCCTGAACTTCACAGTGAGACCCTGTCTCAAAAAGACAAAAATAAATAAATAAAATAAAAGGTTCACCATCACTGACTTAATGCATTTGAAAATGAGGGCCTTTGTCTTGTGGAACTTTGGAAGTCTGGACTAGTCTGCCACAGCCTTCCCTCCAGATCTGCCAGTCTCTCCATTTCAGTGATCTCTAAGCCAGAACTGAGGCCATGGTTCCATAGCCTCCAAATTTAGGATGGCCCTGCCAGACTCTCCCATACACTTTGCTGCAGTTTCATGGGAATCCTGGGTAAGGGATCCCATCCACACATTCTCTCCCCTCTAAGAAGTTCTCTAAGTATGAAGTGGGCACAGAGAGACATACAATATCCCTAGAAAATCTCTGAAAATAAACCCTAACTTATCAGTTTCCTTCAATCCCAATTATTCATGAGTGGACTGAAGATACATATGGGCTATATATTGCTGAACCGTTTAACTGATGTTCTTGCCTCAGTAATGCAGAACAACCACAAAGTCACTATAGTATAATCATTAACATTTATTTCTTGCTCCCAAGTTGGTATCTAGGACAGCCCTGCTTCACATTCTCTCATCCTCATCCTGGAACACAAGGGTCTTCCTGAGATCAGGGGCCCAACCAGGGGCATGTTCACCTCATGGTGATGCAGAAAGCCAGAGTGCAAGCCTAATCAGTGATGCAGGCACATTCATCATATTCATAGCCCCGGCTGTGTAACATCTGCTAACATCCTATTGCCTAAGTCGAGTCACATAGCTGGGCTCCAAATCAAAGGGTGAAGTTCCCACTCACTTTTGTATAAGAAACTGTGTTTTTATGGCAAAGGGTATGGCCACAGTGGGGTGAAGGATCAGAACAAATAATTCAGTGTGATATTGTCCACTCTCTTGATCATATTTATCCATGTCCTTCCCACATAGAAAACACTTATGCCAAAGGCCCCCCAAAATTTCATCTAATCATAGTATCAAGATCTCATGATCTAAACTGCATGTGGTGGTACACACCTATAATCCCAGCATTCAGAAGGCTGAAGCAGGAGGATTGCTGTGAGTTGGAGACCAGCCTAGGCCATATAGTGAGTTTAAAGCTAGCCTGAACTACATATCGAGAACTTATCTCAAAAAACAAACAACAAAAAAAACCTCATGATCAGTGTCAGGTCTGGATGTGGCTCCTCTTAACCTATGATCTAAAAATCTCTGTCATCTACCCTGTAGTCCAACCCTCCTATATACATAGCATACTTTTTGGTAAAATAGGGACAAGATGGTTACAATTCACACTTGCTTAAAAAATAGGAGGATGGAGATTCAGAGACATATTTATCCATGGTAAGTCTGAAGTTGTTCTGTACAAATAATCTAGAACAAAGAATATTCCTGGAATGTCTCCTACATTGTAGAATATGGTCTTGGGCAGCTGAACATCTTCCTAAACCTGCTTCCTCCCTGAAGAAAGGAAGTTAGATGTCTTTTTACATCTTGAATCATCTCAATCTCTGTAGCCAAAGCTAATAAGTGATTCTCTGTGGCTATCTCAAACACTTAGCTTTCTATGTATTTGATTCCAAGTAACCCATATTCTAAAACCACTTACACAACTATTTTTGAGTCATGAATCTCTTGACTTAATTATACCTACTTGGAGTACATTAGTCTTCTGTGATCCTATGACCTTTTAACATTTTTCTGTTTTCTGTTTTTTTGCTTGTTGGTTGGTTGGTACTAGGGATCAAACCCAGGATACTAGATGCCCCCAGCCTTGCCTATCTATCTATTAATTGACTACGCATTTATTTTTATTTTTGTGATATGGGGGATTGAGACAGGGTGCTAGATGTCCCCAGCCCTGCCTATCTATTAATTGATTACTTATTTATTTTTATGATATTGGGGATTGAGACAGGGTCTTACTAAATTGCCTCCTGGGCTCAAACTTGTAATCTTCCTGCCTCAGCTTCCCAGAGTGCTGGAATTAAAGGCATGTGCCATCATACCATGGCTAGCTGGTTTTTGTTTTTATTTTTTGAGACAGGGTCTTGATAAATCACCTAGACTGGCCTTAAATTGTGATCTCCTCACCTTAGCCTTCTAAGCAGCCAGAATTACAGGCAGGCACCACCACTCCTGGCTTCTGGGCATCCTTTTTTTAAGTCTTCTATTATAGTTTATTAACTGCTTACTGATTACTTGGTCCTGAAGCCAATGCTACATATCTTTAGGTTTTTATTGCTATCACACTCCATTTTTGGTATCAATTTTTATCCATCAAATAGCATACAGTAATGCTTTGAACAAATAATCATGTGATTTCAGTGGCATACAATAAGAAGCATTTCCTGATTTTGTACATCTGTTCCTCCTGCTCCATGTGCCCTCTATCAGTGATAGCAAACCTGTGTCATACATGACAAAAGTTTTTTTTGTTATCATTGCAAGCTCTAAAAAATTCACCATCACTGCCCTACATCCAGGGATCAAAGAGGGTCAGGAATGAGTGGCCAAGCCAGAGCATATGCTTCCCATGGCGCCAGCAGACATATCAGAGGCAACCTCTTTGTGCAAGCAATTTCTTTTCTTTTCTTTTTTTAATTTATTTTTTGGTAATGGGGATTGAACCAGGCAGTGCTTGTGCCACTGAGCTAAATCCCTAGGCCTATGTGCAATCACATTTCAAGTCTCTCTCTGTGGCACATCTGCTAACATCCAGCTAATCAAAGCAAGTCACATGAGTCCAAAGCCAAACTCCAGTGAATACATCCCACCTGTGAGGAAAGAAAGAAACTGATGAAGAAAGTAAAGAGCATGAATACAAAGAGGCACTTAGAATTGGAGTCAATCATACAATCAATCACAGCAGCCCCAGCATATCCCATATGGATAATCCAGCATTTGGATGTAGAAATGTGCGGCTCCAGTTAGTCTCATTTTGGAGTTCTTAGCCTAAACCATGATAGTCAAGAAAGTATCATGTAGCAGCATCTCATATCTGCCCAGATGTGTGCTTATAAGCACGTATAAAATCTTATACTCTTACATGGTATGAAAAGAGATAAAAACACATGCATATTTATATTCTCATATGTATGCACATACATGTAACATCAGTGTATATCTGCCCACACTTACATGTGTGTCTCCTTAAAGAATCATGTCCTTGGCATGTCTCTAGTGGATCAGGGCCACCAAAAAACTCATCCTCCTAAATGTCCCTGGTCAGCCCTCTCTGCAGGTCTCCACAATAACCACTTCATACCTGCCTTCTTTCCCTGTCCCCTGATGGCCTCTTGCTCAGCAAGTAAACTCAACTACATCACAGGGAAAACTGAAGCTATCAGTTTTTCAAGTCTGTGACCAGAGCTGTAGCTGGTCCACGAGGTAGTTTGGTGCTGACTTGAAGAGTGCTTCTCATTAAGACCCTTCACTGCCTTCATTGATGAAAAGTCATCATGATAATCCAGTTTCTACTAGAATAAGGTCCTTCCCTCTGCCAGAAATTTGTCATAATAACTATAATCCACTTACTTATGCCTGTATTGTAGATGGCATACCACCCCCCATTGTGGCATCCTTTAATCAGTTAAAACTTGTGCAACTGTATAAGGCAATCCTGCCCATAATCACCTCTTCCACTTATACACACATAAGTGTGCCCTCTCAGCCACTGTCTTCCCACAGGGATCAACCCTGCTTAGGAGGCCATCTTCCTCATATCTGTCTCCAAAGAGTCAGCCCCCTACTCCCACTCCAAGGCTACTCTGAGCCTCAGTTTCAGAGGGATATAAATGTCTTTATCCTGCTCACATGGGAACATATGCATGCAGACAAGATGCAGGCGGGTGGGGAGATGTGGGTGAGGGGCAGATACTGAGACAGTGAGAGCTAGGCAGGGACCGCCCCTCTCAACTGACTGTGGCAGAACACGGTGCTGCCCACCCACTCTGAGCTGGCAGCTTCCCAGCTACCAGTGCTGCCACTACCACCACTTCCCTCCCTCTTTCTGACCCAGATTCTACATTCCAGAAATAGCTCTGGCAGGTGACTGGCAAGCTGGTCAGCTCCAGCTGGAACCTGGGGAGGGGAGAGCAGCTGTGTGTATGTGCCCCACCCCTCTGCAGGACCACCTGGTAAGGGCAAAAGTGCTGTGGTCCCTGCTGCTGATCTTGCCTCTCCACTCTGAAAAAGAGGAAGAAGAGAGAAACGCCTCCCTCTCCCTCCACTTTTCTTACTCTGCCACACTCCCCTCCCTCTCTCCCCCACCATCTTTGCCTTCTGTCTCCTTGCGTCAGTCCTGTTTGTCTCCTGCATCTTTTCTTTTCCTTCCCCCTCAGTTTCTGGCCCTCCTGTTCTCCTTTCTGTGTCTCCCCCACATCTTTTGAATCACTTGGGAAGCCGTTGCTATCACCCAGGGACCTCAGCAAGCCAGTGGCGGGCTGCTCCCATCAGCCGCCATCTGTGTACTGTGTACACATGTGCATATGCACAGACACCCAGAGTCACTCCCTGACTGTGCTGGAGAGCAAGGCTGAGCTGGGATAGGTTCTGGGCTCAGGAGATACCTTGTTGCCTGCTCGGGCTCCAAGTTCTAGTTCCAGTTCTGACATATCACTCTAAGTACCTGCTCTTCCTTGGACCTCACATTTTCTGTTTATGAGGCTTTGGTTTGGGGACTCCCAGATACCTCCCATCTGTGACCATCCAAGACTCTACCCTCTTTTCCTCCTCTCCCATTCCCTAGAATGGTTTGCTTTCCCATCCCCTAGAATGATTTATTTCCCATCCATATATACAGGAAGGGAAACTGACAAAATCTGTCTAGTCAACACTGTTCCCAAAATCTATCCTCCAAGTCTAGGCACCCCAATCCCTTATTATTATACTGCAGTCTCCCATGCATTCACCCAATCTGATTCCAAGTGTCAGGGCTAAGAGAATATCAAAGACTATCATTTCCAGAGATTGCAAATAGACTTCAATTCATGTGTTATTTCTGATCCCTAGGACTCAGGACTGAGGTTTAAATTTAGTTAAGCAGATAAGTATACCACCATTGCAGTATCTGCTGTGACCAAGAGAGATACACATTATTTATCATTCTTGATTTAACTCAGTTAACCCACATACATACACATTTGCAGATACAGAGCAGCTGTAGTGTACAGAAAGTGTCAAGGTCACCTAGCAAATAGGTCACAGTTTCCAGCCTGACTTCAAAGCCTTGAGTGCACCATTGTCAAGGGGGTATGCATACAAGATTTGTGGTAAAGAGGTGTAGTATAAGCTGGGTGTGATAGTGCACATCGGTAATCATGGCATTCTGGGAGACTAGGACAGGAGGATTACAAGTTCAGGCTCAGCCTGGCAATTTAGTGACTTAGAACAACCCTGTCTCAAAATAAAAAAACAAAAATGGAATGGGGGTGAAGTTCAATACAAAAAGCCCTGGTTTCAATCCTCAATAGAGAGAGAGACAGAGAGAGAGAGAGAAAGTGTGGTATAGTCACAGTTGTTCCAAGGAGAATCCTCTGATAGCATGGGCAGGATGGGTTAGAGGCTGGTAAGCTATTGCAGGAAAGAGTCAGTGAAGCCGAGCAGGGGCCATAGGACTAGAGAATGAAAGGTAGATTCAAGAGGCCTTCCTAGAATGAGAGATGAGGAGCCAAAATTCCCTGCTGCTGAAATGGGCATCTTTCCACAAAGGACACTGGGCAGAAGGCAGACTTCCCTGGGCTACACCAAGCCCTTGGACCAGGACATTCCTGGCTGAGTGCCTGCTGTGTGCTGGGTAAAAGGATCATCATGCTTCTAAGGAGACAGTTGGGGGAAACAGTGACTAGGACTGGAGTGCGGGCTATTAGACAAGAACAAACAGGAATTGCTTATACCCTCCAGAGGTAGAGAAGTCATCCCAAAGGAGCAGAGACTAAGGAGCTTGGAAATCCTATAATAGCTAAAGAAATAAACCTTGTAGTCATGTGGCCCTTTTACCCATAGATGTTTTGGGTTTATTGTTTGTTTTGCAGCACTGAGGATTGAATCCAAGACCTTTGCACTATCCCCGGTCCTTTTTAAATTTTTTTAAATTTTGAGACAAGATCTCACTAAGTTACCCAGGTTGAGCTTGAGCTTGTGATCTTCCTGCCTCAAACTCCCAGAAGGCTGTGATTACTGACATGCACCACCATGTTCAGTTCCATGAATGTTTTCTGATGTATGGGCCAGGCAGTACCACAGTACCAGGAACACATCAGTGAACAAAACAGGAACCCTTGCTTTTGTGGCCAGTATATCCTATTGTGGAGAGCTGACAGACCAAACAATAAAGATAAGTAAACATATGCATGGCTCATTGGAAAGTAGCAAGGTACTGAGATTACTGACAGAATGAGGGGAGGGATGTTGAGAAATAATTAGGGGAGCTAGAATATAGCTCACTGAGAAAGAGATCTGGGGCAAAGACTTAAAAGAAGTGAGGAACTTAGGGGTATTGGGGGATGTGCTCCAAGCAAGGGGGAGAGTAGTACAAAGGATCTGAGCCCAGGGTGACTGGAGAGAGAGCACGGTGTGAGAGAAGTGGGTGTTGGGCTGGCTGCAGGTCATGAAAAAGACATTGGCTTCTGCTCTGAGTAACATGGAAAATCGTTTTCCACATCTTAAACACTTACACTGCTGTGAGGGTCAAAGGCAAGAAGTGGGAATGAAGTAATGCTGGGGCGTTACTGGTGGTTATGCAGGGCAGCAGTGAAGGAGGTCGTAGGTTTTAAAAGCAGTCAAAAAAATTCCAGAGTGGACTGGCCAGTGTGAGGGAAGAACAGTCAAAAGAGTGATAAGGAGGGCATGTTCCAAAACCAGATGGAGTGGAGAGAGCCCTCACACGTCTACCTGCCGCTTCTGGCTGCCGGGGACAGTGCCTTAAGGACCCAAACACACAGCTAGGGGGAAAACCTCCAGCCCAGGATGGATGTTGCAGGATGCCTGAGTCCTGCCTATCCCTCACCTCAGGCTGGGGTCTAGCCAATTCAGCTTTGCAGGGATCTCAGCCAGACTGGGGTCTCTAGCGGTGAGGACCCAAAACACAGCAGGCACTCCACAAATATCTTTAGGACCCTAAAACATCACTATCAGAACAAACCACTGAAATCCCCCATACCAAAAATCTCAATCTTGGTTAAGTACAAACCCTGCACCTCCATGAGTTTTGCTTCTCAATCAAGTGACCCAGATTCAGGGGTTCAATCAAGGGTCACTCTGTGAAATACTGCTTTGATCCAGTTTCCATTCAGGGGACACATGGGGCTGTGAGTTCTAGAGAGGAACTTGCCCAAGGTCGCACAGGGAGCGTATTATTGAATTGGGAGAGAAGTAAGATAGAGAGCTCATCCTGGGCTGCCTTTGGGTTGTCAGGGCCCGTGATGCATTGACCGAGTCTTTCCCTAAATCACTTTAAAGACAAAGTGAAGAGTACAGTATTGGCTCTGTGACTGAGAGTAGGGTGAGATAAACTACTTTGAAAGTGTAAATGAAAAGGGCGTGGTGGTGCACACCTGTAATTCTGGCTACTCAGTGGGAGGCTGTGTAGGATCACAAGTTCAAGCCCAGCCTGGGCAATTCATCACATCCCTGTCTCAAAATTTAAAAATTCAAAGCACGGGATGTAGCTCAGCGCGCCCTGGATTCTATCTCCAGTACTGCCAAGGAAGGAGTGGGGTAGCAAACTCAAAAGCTCGCAGCGGCTCTTGTTATTATACCTCCATAGAGCAAAAATCAAGACAATGGTATCCGAAACTATTCTCCTTAGGCCTCACAACCAAACTGTGAGGCATGGAAGATTCACTTCCCCACTCTGTTTTCGGGAAAACGGTTACCGAGACTGGCCAGGAACCTATCGCAGGACAGCGAGGACAGGAGGACAGCGCTGGGTCTGCGGTTGGCGAACCTGGTGGAGGTGCTTACCCCACCCGGGGCTGCACTGAGGTGACTCTCGGGAAGGAATTAGCCGGAAAGGCCACGGAAGCAGGTGTACTTTTGGTTTTTACCAAACACAGGAAGGTTCAGGGAGGTGGAAAGCTCATCCTGCCCAAGGTCACACAGGCGCAGGACTGGAACCCATCTCTGTGGGTGAGCTAAGCTTGGAGCCGAGGAAGCAGCTAGAAACTTCTATGAGGCAGAGTCGATAGGCTGTGAGAGTCTAAAGGACAAGAAAACCACTGCAGTGACTTCTCTAAGATTCAGCTTCCTGGTTACAGCGAGGCGTTACCGAGGGGAACCAAAGCCAACTCTCGCTCCTCCAGAACGGAGCATGCGTTGGGTTCCAGCTGGAACCGGTCTGGCTGGGCGGCTCGAGGGGCGGGGCCCTCAGCTCGGGCATGCGCGTGTCGACGTGGGCAGACTCAGGGCTGATCCGCCTGGTGGAGGCTGCACAGAGCCGCGCGCACGCGCCTCCTCATCCGAACGGTCTCGAGCGCGCCGGGCCACGTGCCGAGCGGGCTGTGCGCGCTCCCGTCCGGCCCGGGAGTCCCGGGCGACGCGCGCGCGCCTGACGCGGGGGGCGGGGTGGGGCGGGGCCGACGCGGGGCTTTAACCCAGAGGCCCCGCCCCTCGGGCGTACAAAACCGGAGCCTCGGGCCGGGCCGCGTGAGGGAGGAGGGTGAGTGCCCGCCGCTGGCCGCAGCTGCCGCCAGTCCGTCCGTCACTCCGTCCGTCTGTCCGATCTACGTCGTCGCCGCCGCCTCCTCAGCCCGGACGCCCGGGGCCCGCCCAGCGCCGCCCGGAGCAGCCGCGGCCCCGCGAGGAGACGGGCGCCGCCCCCGCCCGGCCCTACCCTGCCCCCGCCTCCTCCCTTCTGTCTGTGCGTCCGTCCGTCCGTCCGCCGCCCGCTCGCGCTTCGGTCCTCCTGTCCCGCCGCCAGCCTTCCGGCCCGTGCCCCTGCTCCGCCTGCTTTGTCCCCCCCGGCTCGCTGTCTCTTTGTCTCTGCCCTCGCGCTTCCTCCCGGCCCCTCCCTCGCTCCCCGATCTCTGGTCCCATCTCAAAGCCCTCCACTCCTCTCAGCCTCCCTTTCTGGGTGCCTCCATCCTTTGGGAGTCCCCCGCAGAGCGACCCCAGACCTTTTGGAGTGGTCTCCTTCGGAGCACTCTGTTCTCCATCAGGCCGCCTCCAGCTTCCAGCACATCCTCTGGGGGTCCTCCCTTCAATCTGTATCCCAGTCCGTGGAGTCTTGCCTATGAACCTCCAGGAATTTTCCCTCTTCTGGGTGTTCCCTATAGCTGCCTAGACTTCATAGATGCCTTTTGATCTCCTTTAGGACGCCCAATATCTTACCAGCACTCTGACTTCAGAACCTCGCTCCGCATTCCCTTGGTTTGTCCCTTGGCTGTCTCTGTTCTTGCTCAGGCCTGCCTGCACCCCCACCTCTGGACCAGAGTCCCCTGCTTTGCTCTGCTCCCCACTTCTGCCTTGGTAGTCTCACCTCTGTGTGTCTCTGACGCTGAAGGCCTCCCTTTGAGCCTGCTCCTTTGCCAGGGCTCTTGCATCCCCACCCGTACCCTACCCCGTGCTTTCTCTCTGGTCCCCCGTCCTCCCTTCTCTGCTCCTTGTCTCTCCCTCTCCCTTCTTCTGTTTCTGCCCGGTCTCTGGGTCTCTGACCCCCATCTGGCCCTCATGGCTTTGTGTCTGGAGCTCTTGAAGCAATGTGAGTGGTGGGGTGTCCGGGTGGGGCCGGAGTCATCCCGCAGGCTGGCCGCGGCTGAGGCTCCATGGGATTGGCGCTGGGGCAGGGGGCTGGTGCTGGATCGAGGCGGCTCTGGGACCTCTTGTGGGGGTTGGGAGGCAGGCTTTCTAGCAGAGGGTGTGGGGGCCTTCCTGCTTAGAGGCTTCTGCTGTAGTTGCTTGAGTGTGTGGAGGGTGCCCAGGTTGGGTATTCCTATCTGCTTGGCCCTGCATGGCCTGGCACTTTGTGATCGCTTGTGGGCAGAATGGGGCTATTTTGGAGCCGGCAGGATGTGATATCACTTGGGCGTTTATTTAGACCCAGCTGGGGCTGAAAGCTGCGTTCTTGCCAACTTGAGTAATGACATTTTGCAGGGGGTGCGGCCTTCTAAGCAGCTGGGCGCTGGGTTTGTGGCCAGTACTTTACAGGCCACAGTGAACAGTGAATAGGTGATCTTGTTGAGACTCAATTCAAGGTAATGGGGGGTCTTAATCTGACCACCCTTGAGTATTGGGTTTGGCAACCTAAGATCTAGAACCTTGGATTTTGCCAGTTTTAAGAGCTGTGACCTTAAGTGAAACCTTTGACCTCTCCATGTCTCAGTTTCCCACTCTGTAAAGAAGTGTGCCTGCTTCACAGGTTATAAAATGAAACATCTGTAAATGTACTTTGTGAACTGTCAATTTATCTTTAAACTGAGCACAGAAGGAAGAAATATCTTGCCCGAGAGCACACAGTTAATGTCAGAGCTGGTACAGGGATCTGGGACCAAGACTGCCCAGTCCAGGTTTCTTTACCCTCCATTTCATTGCCACTTGGTTATTCTGAAACATACTTTCTCTTCTGAGAGCAGGGAGATGGCTGTCCTTATTTATGCCCCAGTTCCTGGTTGCTCTTTGTCAATTTGGAAAACTGTGCCTGGTGACATGTCTGTGCTGGAGAACAGTTGGATTTTCCATGTGCTTCTCCATTGTTTTTTAGAGTGGGGCCTGCTTAAATGGTAGCACTTGGGAACACAGTTTGTAGTTATGAACTGTGGCTGCTTTTCCTTCTTCCACTGTGGAATGAGGAAATAAAGGCCCCAACTGAGAGGCTTCAGAGAGCTGGGGTCTGCTGTCAAGAACTCTAGGATGTTCTAGGACTCTGGAACAGGGAATGAAACCAGTGATTGTACCTCTTTCCAGAAAGATCAGGGATCAGCAGAGGTTTGAACCAGACTCTTGACTCCTGTTCCATGTACTGCCTCTCAAGAAGTCATGTCAGGTATCACCTGGCCCTGGTATATAATGACAGTTTCTCACATCCATTGGCCTTTTACTGTGTGTCCCTTTGCTTGGCATGTTACATGGATTACTTGCAATGGGGAAGACAGAGGGAGTTGGATGGCACAATTTCTTGCGTCCTTCCAACCCTGACATTTGAGGATTGTGAGGTAACTCAAAGGCCACTTATTTGTAACTACATCTTATTTTACCTTTTAAAAGTGTGCCTAATCACAGAGAAGAGGAAAAATGTGCTTAATGCTGCCAGATGTGTGCTAATGATATATGAGGTTTCATAAGAGAGGTGTTCTCTCTGGGCAGAGAAATCAGCCTTCTAAAGGAGGGAGCATTCAAGCTGAGTCTCTATACCAGGGATCTATTCTGTTCTACAGTTCCAGAAGAGAAAGTGTAGTTTAGCCAAAAACACCTGGTTTAATCAGTCTCCATCACTCACTGCCTGTGTAATCTTGAGCAAATTACTTTTTATGAGCCTCAGTTTCTTCATCTGGACTCAAAATAATCATTCTATAGAATTGTGAGGAATATTAAATGAGATTTTATATAGGCACCTGCTAGATAGTAGGCACCATCACTTTCCCTTCCCAATAATATTTGCGTCTCTGTGGGAGATAAAGACCAGCTTCTCACTTCACTCCACAACTCCCAGGTAATAAGGAAAGCACCTTCTGACTAGTCTAGTAATAGAGTAATTCTCTAATCTCCCACAACTATGTGAAGCACTGTATAATCTGCCAGGCTCTTTCCTGACCATTGTTCCTCATAAGAGTCTGGAGAGGAAGTCAGTGGAGCACCTTGTTTCACAAGTGAATGAAGAGTAGGGGGTATAGAGAGGGACAGGACTATGCTCAGATCCCCCGTCATGGCAGGCTTGGAGTCCATGGCTGTCCCCTTTTTGCCCTCATCCCACGGTTTTCTCCAAGTTTCCTGCTTCTACCTGGGACCCTGTCCTGCAGCTTCCTGCTCTGGTATCTGTTCAGCTCCGATGATTTACTTGACATTCCCCCAGTCTCAGAGCTCATCTCACATTTAAAGGAGGTTAGCTTGAGGCTGGGCCAGGACTGAGTCATCACCTCCCTAGCTTTCTGATCCTAAGGAGCAGCTAGACCATGCCCCTAAGGCCATGCTGGAGACCTACTGGCTGTAGAGACAAGCTTTCTTCCTAGAAGCTCAGATAGGCCCTGGAAGGTATCCCTTGGGCTCCTAAGGAAAGGCTGCTGTGGTGACTCTGCATAGTTTTTCACTCCCCGGGGCTTCATAAACCACACTAAGAAGTATTGCTGGACTTTCTTGGTATCAACCTTTTTTGTGCTATGTCTCCTTTGGTGCCCAATTCCCTTAGAGCCCTCACTGTCAAGTACTGCCTCTTCCAGGAGGTCTCAAATGCTCTACTTGTAGATCAACTGTGGGTTCAGTCCTTGCTCCATATACATGCTTAATCAAAGCATGACCTTATTAGGTTGTTTTTTTTTTTTTTGTTTTTTGTTTTTTTTTTTACATCTCTATGCCTCTGTTTCCTCTACTAAAATTCAGTCTTTATCTTTGTGAAATTCAGGTTCTTGAGTTTTATCTCTAGAGGTTCTCATTTGGAAGGTCGGGGGACAGGAATCAAATTTTTTTTCTCCCCTTTGGTACTAGGGATTGAACTCCAGACCTTAGCACTGAACTGTATCCTCTGTCCCTTCTTTTAGTTTTTGCTTTGCAATAAGAACTCACTAAATTGCCTAGGCTGCCTCCAACTTTTGAACAGCCCACTTCTGAGTGTTGAGATTATACACATGCACCACAACACCTAATTGGGAATCAGCTTTTTATGCCAGGTTTCTAAAGGATTCTGATACTGAGAGCATGTTGGTATACTTTGGAAAAAGCTGAACTGAGAGTTTAAGTGACTCTGCCTTATCCCTGCTGTGTGATCTTGATCATTCTTCTGTGCTGTAGTTTTCTTCCTTGTTAATCTGACAGGAATAGAAATACCCACCTTGTAGATTGTTGTGAGATGGAGACTTAGATAGTAAGGACCCTCAAGAAATGACAGTGCCACCATCATCATCATCGTCTTTGTTTTGGGCAGGATTGGTTGTTTTGTAGAAGCAAATCACCCTTGCCTGCCTTAACCCTGGCAGCAGGTACTGGCGGATCTGGCCAGGGTGAAGACTACAGAATCAAACACCTGAGCAGGAATGAAATCTAGTCGTCAACAGGAATTTAATGAGGTTGATGAGGTGTGTGGTGTAAATACTCAGGTGCCCAGGTTTCCCATTCCTGGCTGTGGCATGACTTTCAATACTTGGCTAGAGTTGAAATCGGCTGTATTATTCACACACCCACTGCTGGAAACCGAGGCTGCTTTAAAGACAAATGAAATCCAAATTTTAGAGCTTAAAAAGATGCTTCCTTACCTGTTTCACAGTAAGGAAGCAGGCCTCCTTAGGAGTAAGGAGGTACCTGGTATTCCAGAGCAAGACCTTGCCAGAGTCAGGGAAGAGCCACAGTCCTGCCTCCTCCCAGGGTTCCCCTCACTCCTGTATGCTAGCCTATATCACCAGGTAAAAAAAATAACTCCAGCAAAATGTATCCTCGTGGGACAAGAGAAGCAGTCACAAGCATTGAAGCTGAACAAGACTTGGGAAACACACTCTTGCTGGAGGCCTGCCCTCCAAGCCTGGGCTGGCTGTGAGAGAAAGGGGAGGAATAGACAGACAAGGCCTCTGCCCCCGGGAACATATGGTCCTACTAGGAAGACAAGGCCTACAATTATGAGAGACTGTGTGACAGTCTGTAATTAAGTGTCTGCTGAGGAAAGGCATTGTCTGAGAAGGAAGATGTGAGTGTGAGCCAGAGGAAACAAGAGCCTTTTGAGGGGGGTGGATTGCAGAGGCAGAGGGTGGAGCTGGCATTCTGGAGACTGGTTTGTTCAAAGGTTGGGGAGGGGCTGAAAAGTAGTGTTTAGTAGGCTAATTTTGCTGTATGATACCTCAGAACTCTGACTGAAAAATCTAGGAAGGACAAAGAGATTGCGGGCCTCATTGAGCGCTAGTAGAAAAGCAGGGGCTCTGGGGAATCTGGCCGGTTTTAGAGCAAGGATAGCACAGCTGCAGAACTTTTTCCAAGATGAATCAGGCTGGGAGAATTGAAATGAATAAAAATGATGACATGGGAGTTTTGCAAGCATCCAGATGAGACAAGAGGGTGAGGTTTGGGTGTGGCCATCAGCATGGGAGGGGCTGGATGGGGAGCAGAGGATGTTGTGTTTCCTAAGGATGCTCCATTGAAGCCTGATGGACCAGAGAGAGATACTAAGTATTGCTGGGCTGGGGCAAGAAGTGACAGTCTGAGCACATTCTTTGTGCACCTGCTCTGTTTGAAGGCTCCACAGACACCCTCATGAAATCTCTACAGCAAGACAGAGGCAGGTGGTTGTAGCACCCCTGTTTTACAGATTATAAAAGTATGGCTCAAACCAGGAGCTGTTCTTAGACACTGGCTCTTCCCACAGTTCAGCTCTGCTTCTTGAAAAGCAAACTTCTGCTGTTGGAGTTCCGGAGATCTGAGTCTTCTTGCCTCTTAATAGGGGCATGTAAAACCTGAAAAACTCTGCTTTCTGAAGATTCTGAAGCTCAGAATTTGGTGCCAGTTTAGTGTCTTCAAAGTGGGAAAATGGAAGGAGTTAGGGATACTCACATAATATGTTTACACCCTAGAATATGCAAAGCATCCAGAGGTGCCCCTTGTATGCCCAGTCCAACAGTGGGCGTGTTCTCAACTGGCCCCAATGAAATTCTTAACCAGCCCCCATCAAAGAGGTTCAGTCACCCAGAGAGGCAGGAAGAGACTTGTCCCAAATGCCTATTAGAACAGACCACAGGTGACAGAGCCCTGGTCTGACTCCCTGGGCTAGAGCCAGGAAAACTCACTGAAGAGAGGGAACTAGTACTTTGCTGAGTGGCCACCGTAGAAAGAAGCTGATTAGTGAGGGCTGGGGATTTAGCTCAGCGGCATAAGCACCTGCCTTGCAAGCAGGCAGTGGTGAGTTTGATCCCTGGTACTGATAAAAACAAAAAAGACCAAAAAAAAAAAAGCTGATTAGTTGCAGTGTACAGTGGGAATCACTGATTTGGCCTAGGCCTCCCAACCAGTTATTCTCTGTGTGTAGCACATGCCTCATATGTATGAACTTGATCATAAGGTAAAGCAACCACATGGCAGGCCCAGCCTCTAGACCCCCTCGTTGTGTTCCTTCTTTATGCTTACTAACTACTCTCAGCATCCGATTGCCAGTCTGGTTTGGAAAATACTCTCTGAGCCCACCTATGTGCAGAGTACGGTTGTAACTGTGACCATCTTTTTCATACCAAAATTTGGTGGTTTGGGGGGGTTTTGTGTGTTTGTTAGTTTGTTTTGGAGATAGGTCTCACTGTATAGTGCAGGATGGCTGGCCTTGAACTCGCTTATATAGCCCAGCTGGCTTACAGCAGTACTCCTGCCTCAACCTCCCCAAGTGCTGTGACTGTAGGTGTGCACCACCACACCCAGCATACCAAAGTCTAAGAAAGGTTTAGAACAGCCACAGCTTGAGAATTGTCATCTGGACACTGGGACAGTGGGCTAAAGTGCCCTGAACTGTGCATTGCATTTCATTTGTTTGTTTGGTTTTGTTTTGTTTTTTGAGACAAGGTCTTACTATGTAGTTCAGGCTGGCCTTGAATTCCCTGTGTAGCCCAGGCTGGCCCTGCCACAGTCCTTCTGCTGTAGCCTCCCAAGTGCTGGGATTATGGGCATGCACCATCATGCCTGGCTATTCCTTTCAATTGTCGTAACTCATTTGATTACCATTTGACATGTGCTTTCTCATAAATTTGCTTGGTCTCATGTATATTCATTCTGTTTTGTTTTCAGCATGCTGGTGCTGGATCTTTATTTGTGTAACATGTTTGGCTTTGTAAGCACTCTTAACTATACATTATTTCAGTAGATTCTTATATAAATGTTCGTTTTTCAGAAGAGGAAACCAAGGTTCAGTCTTAAAAATGACCTGAGTAAGGTCATTCTGGTTGACCTGCCCTTTATCCAGTATATATTTATTGACTGCTGCTGTGTGCCAGGTAGTGAGCTAGTCCTGGGAGTATCCAGACAGGCAAAACAGATTTGAGGAGGTCATTTCTGACCTCACTGGGTCTACATCATCTTTGAGGTCTAGCCCGAATCCACCCCAGGATTTCTGGCCTCCATACTAAGCTTTCTACTGCAGATCCCTCTGGTTTAGGCCTAAGGATCCAGACTGTTAACAGCCTGGGGACCATGATCATGGCAAAGCAGGTCAAGGTGGGGGTTTCTACAGACTGAACTTCAGAAATGACAAAAGAGGTTTGCAATGATGTCTTAATTATTAACAAGAAGGCAAGGAAGGGCACCTTAGCAAAGGACCATCTGTTCCTTCTTCCCAAGGGGAATTCGCCCAAGGGCTGTTTTGCCTAAGATCCAGGCCAGACTTTTCTGTACCTTCTAAATATTTGATTATACTCTGCACAGGTGTGGAGCCCTATGGCCATGTGCTGAACTGGGGACCCTCTCTGCTTCCTTTAATATTAAATGAAATGAAATAAAGGTAGGTCCTAAGATAGCAAGTCTGGGAAAAACTCTGACCCCCCAGTTCTGTCATGAATGAGAGCCAAACCTAGACAGGAAGGGACTTAGCATGATGGCATACTGAGAGTGACAGTCCTTCCCCTCTTTTACCAGCCTAATCTCATTTTCCCCAGTCACTCCTGGTAAGAACCTTCCTATCCTGTGTTACATGTTCAGCTTCAAAGCCTTCTTATCCCTGAAGACAAAATTTGTTTTAGACCAGACACTCACCAATCCCACCCCAGAGCTCTGCAGTGTCCAAGCTGTCTGTCTACTTTTAGAGACTTCAAATCTGAGTGCCTAGGTCTTGTTTCCTAGGAGTCTGCCTGAGATCTAGTGGGAGGTATTTCTATGTACATTTTTACATTTTTTTGTGTGTGAAAAAATCAAAATTTTATCAAAAATGTGGTTTAAAATTTCTAACTGCATTTACTCATTTATTTTTGATGCTGGGGATTGAACCTAGGACTTGTGCCTGCTAGACAGGTACTCTACCATTGAGCTGTACCTCAGTCCAGAATTTGTTGGGCATCCTCTTTTTCAAAGTTTGCCCAACAAAAATTAGTGTCTCACCAGGTATGATAGTGCATGCCTGTAATCCTAGCACTGGGAAGGCTGAGGTAAGAGGATAGTTGTAAGTTCAAGACCAGCCTGGGGTGCAAAGTGAGCCCAAGACAAGCCTGAATGGCATAGCGAGACCTTGTCTCAAAAAGACCAAAAAATAAAATTTTTTAAAAAAATTAGCGTCTCTCTCACCTAGACACTTAGATACCTAACCATATTTCTTCCCAAAAGTTCTCTGCGATACAGGCAACTATATCAACAACATCCCTTTTTATTACATAAGCAGTGATACTGCCTGTACTGTTATTGT
Organism: Cavia porcellus; assembly: GCF_034190915.1. Lineage (NCBI taxonomy): Eukaryota > Metazoa > Chordata > Mammalia > Rodentia > Caviidae > Cavia > Cavia porcellus. Next base: position 25,012,952 of record NW_026947488.1, on the reverse strand, counting down.
CATCTTTATTACAAAGTCTGTTAGTTGTAGCTTACACTCTATGTAAGTGCACAGAAGTCCATAGCCTTTTTTTTTTGGCACTAGGGATCGAACTCATGACTTTGCGCTTGCCAGGCAGGCACTTACACCACTGAGCTAAATCCCTGGCCTCATGGCCTCATTTATTCATGAGCATTTGTTCATGCGACTTCCCATTGATAGACCATCACTTGTTTGTCGAGTTCTCTTACCAGGGACACATAGCTTCCAAGTCTTACTGCAATAAACAATACTGCGGTGAGTGCCTTCACAGCTGCATGCACGTTTGCCTGTGTGGCTGCAAGAGCCCTTCCTGCAAGTGAAAATACCATTTCTGAGAGCGTGTGCTCTTAAAATCTAATCCAATGTTTTTGAATTGCACTCTTTTCCATTCTGAACATGTATATATTCATGTTCACCCTACCTCTACCCTCCCAGATTGTTTCATTAACGAGTAAGAAATCACTATTGTAATTCAACCCATGGTTTTACAGATGGAACAAGGTCCAGAGAGGAAAAGAATTGGCCACTTTCCTTAGTAAAATGCAGGTAGAAAGAAGTGAGCCATGAAAGAAAGAAATGGGCTAGAGCAGTGGCAGGAGTAAAGCCAACATTTGGGGTGAGGAGATTCTGTTCCAGGTTGCTGGGGATGTATCTGGGACATGGACTTCAGGAAAGGCCTTCCCCTGGCCCTCTGTCATGAGTCTGTGTGGTGTGCTGCACCTGCTTGGCAACGGCTGGGCCAGGCCAGCGAGTGAACTCATTCAAATATTTACTGAGCTGCATTCCCGTGCTGGTTTGGTCACTGTGTCTCTGCCCATCCGAACCTCAGTTTTTCTTACCTGAATGGTAGGAGGCTCATACCTGCCTGTCTTATGTTCCTGGCCTATTGGGAAGGTTTGGTAAACCAGCAAGTGAAAATACAGTGAAACAGATTATAGTGTTTCCAGCTAGATATGTGTGGGCACCCTGGTCAGCAGACCGTCTGAAGTTTGGGCCTGTCCTGTGTGGGCTGCTCTTTTAACAGATGGCCTGGTCAGATCTCAGGCTGGGATTTTCAGTGCACCTGTTGGTGGATACCTCCTGTCAGTGTGCCCAGGCATGGTTATGATTGTGCCTAGTAGTTTCCTGAATTTCCTCTGCCTCAGGTTGCTGGAACCTTCAGGACTTGGCAGGATAAAAGAGCTGGGTGGCAGATGGGGGAGAAACAATCAGGGAGACTGGGAAGGTGTCTACACTGTCACCAGAGTTTTGTCTCCTTCCATAGGCCAACAGGATGGCCCCTTGGGTTGAGGGATGGGCCATCTTTGCAGCTTCTTTTCATCCCAGTGGTGTAGGCACTGGTTTGAGAAAGAGGAAGTCTGTGTTTAAGTCACTAGCGTAGTTCAGTGGGAAAACAGTGGAGAGGTGTGATCCTCCTCCTAAATTTCCAGTGAGCTTGCACTCTTTTTGGGATTAGAAATCAGGGTTCAGGTCTCTCAGTTTTTAGCACTCACCTTCTCCCACATTATCCCAGGCTTTACTGCTTTAGTTTCACTTTGCATTTAAAGACCAAAGTGAAAGGGAATCGCAAAGCAGGAAGCAGCTGCTTTAGACCCTTTCTAGGGTTGGGGAGCGCTGTGGGACTCAAGCTAAGCAAGCCTTTTCCTTACCAACTTTCATCCTTGTTCTGGAGATCTGGCAGGGGTGAGTGGGGCCCCATGGAGAGGTGCCAGTCTGCAGACTGGTGGTGGCGTCCTGGCCAGGCCATCTGGAAGCAGGCCAGTAGGACAGGTTCCGAGTGAAATCAGCCTACCCTGGGTGTGGTCCCATCCCTGGGCTCCCAGGTCAGGAGCTATTGCCTTTTTTTTTTTTTTTTTTTTTTTTTTTTTGTATTTTTCTTTTTTATCGGTACCAGGGATCAAACTCACGACTGTCTGCTTGCAAGGCAGGCCCTTATGCCGCTGAGCTAAATCCCCAGCCCCTAGGAGCTATTGCCTTTTAAACTCCTATTCTTCCAGGGTGGAGTGGGACCAAGCTGGGCCTGTTGGCTTGGGAAGGAAGCCACCTGAATAGTTTTTTCAGAGCAGTTCACACTCCTTGAATGTAAGCATAGGCACTCATCCCCACTGTGAAAACTCTTGGACATTGGGTCACCAACACTGACACCTACCCCAGCCTATGGCAGTTTCTTCTCAGGACCTATCCAACCTCAGAGTATTTTTGCCCTAGTCCATTCCTAGTCTCAGGGTCTTGGAGAGGGCAAGATATAGTAGAACAGGAACCCTAACTTCTCATGTCTTTTTGTCTCTGAGTTGATAGGTGGCTTCAGGCACAATCTTTCCTGCTCTGGCCCTGAGTCCCCTCTTAGCAGAGCACAGTTCTTTCTACTCTGCTCAGTTGAATCCATTTTGGTTCCTGGAAGCTGCTGAGACTCTCACAACACTGGCTTTGGTCTGGGTCAGCCTTCGTATTTCAAATATTAGTTATCTAAGTTAGAGCTGGGTGGCAGATGGGGGAGAGACAATCAGGGAGACCGGGAAGGTCTCCCCCATCTCCCCCATCTGCCACTCCACCCTGGAATAATAGTTATCTAATTAAGCCGGAGTCTTACCTACATATTCTGTGTACTTTTTTCTAAGGAAATGCTCAGACTTGCAAAAATAGATAAGGAATCAGTTTGGTTGCTTCAACAAATAAGGTTTTACATTTCTTTCTTTGCATAATCACAAGGTCTTTAAGGACAGACCTGGCGTCTACTCCCTGAGGCACCCGATGAGCACACAGTAGGTGATCTGAAACCTTTTGTTGAAAGACTGTTAACAATTCACTCTCACCATGCTGGTCTCCTGGCCTGCAGAAAAGTAGCTTTTATTCAGCCCACCTAGGTATAGCTGAGTCAGACCCACTTGGCCACACCCCAAAAGTTGTGTGGACCCTCAGTTAAGAACAGAATTCTAGGATCAGACTACTGTGGTTGGGATCCTGCCCTGTGACTCAGAGCTATGAGACCTTCACAGAGTGCTTAACTTCTTGTGTCTTTATTTGCAAACAACATGGCAATACTGCCCGACTGTAGTCTCAGCATGAGGAGGAGGGGAAGTAGAAAGCATAGTGTTTGTATGAATGAGACAAACCAATGTTAGCTGGTATTGTCACTGACGTCCAGAGTGAGCAGACTTAACCTAGCTGAATTGCCATGTGCCTTACCTGGAAAGATGTAAATAGGCTGAGTGGGGCAGGTAGAAAGTTCTGATGGGAATGTGCAGTGACTTGAGGCAGGCTTTAGGGAGGAGGACTCTGAGCTGAGTAGACGCATCACATGGAGACTACTTATGTAGATGGAGTTTCTGAGGGGAGGCAGTTACAGCTAAGGTCAGCTGGAGAGGTCTGCCCAAGGCTTAAGTCTGCTGGGCACCCAGGGCTGTAGTTTGCCTCTGCTGGGTCCTCACCCCATCTGGATGGTTTCCTACTGGGGCTGTAACTTGGAGCTTCTTATTGAGTGTGTTTGAATAGATTTGACAACTTCAGACTTTCCTGAAACTTTCTTGTCGTCCCAAGCTTCCCACGCTTCATAATGTGGGAAGGGTCTTACCCTGCACAGGAGTGTGATAGCATCAGGAGGTGTCTGCTGTCTACGGCAGGGACAGGTGAGGTGGAGGGTACTTGTCTATGCCTAGTAGAGGGAATGGCTGCCACCACTGCTGCTGCCTCAGCAGTCTTTTTAAGGGGGCACACATGACAGTGCCTGGTAACAACCCAGAAGATTGGGGTTCTGGAGACCTAGCTTCTCCCTCTTTCCCATCTCACCTTCACTTCTCTTTCCAAACAGATGGGTGGGGGGAGGAAAAATACCTACATTGCCAGGGGCCATGCTGAGCCAGGGAGAGAGCAAAGAACACAAATGATCTATCCATCTTGCCGTCTGGTCTAAGCAGGTGGCAGATAAACAAGATACTAGCTGATTGCAACCAGTCTGAAGAAAACAAGTAGGTTCTTCAAGGGACCACATCAGAGAGGCTGCGGGGAGCACCTCAGGGAAGGTGACTTTGAGGATTGACTGAGGCCAGTCCAGGAGACTAGGAATAGCAGGTGTCTTAAGTGAGAGTGTTAGGGCTGGAGTTTAGCTCAGGGGCTCTAGCACTTGCCTGGTAAGTGTGAAGTCATGAGTTTGATCCCCTGAACAAGAAAAAAAAGAGAGAGAGAGAGAGAGAGAGAGAGAGAGAGAGAGAGAGAGAGAGAGAGAGAGAGAGAGAGAGAGAGAGAATGGTGATGGTTACATCTGGAAGGTCAGTAAGCCTTGTTATGTTTGAGGCATACATGATTACCTGTGGAGCCAAGTGTGTTGCTGTGTCAGGAGCTTGATAGTAACAGGGCATGATGGTGCATACCATCATCCCAGCACTCTGGGAGGCTGAGGCAGGAGGATGGCAAATTTAGTTTGTGCTTGGGAAACTTAAACCATGTCTATAAATAAATAAGTTGGGTATAGATCTCAGTACCACCTCCCCCTAAAAAAGTCTGCAAGTAATTTTATTTTAAAATTAATATCAGTACTTCTAAATACTGTTTACTGGTTTTTGTGTGATCTTAAGTAGTTAGGCAAAGGTTTTGTGCTTATTCCCTAATTATTGCCAACTTCTTTTCACATACAACACAGTTCACAGAACCCAGTTGCAGAGGTCTCGGAGACATGTTGCATTTACTGCAATTTAGAGATGATAAAATGGAGAAGTAAACTGACTTACCCAAAGTCACACAACTTACTTAAATTTGAAGTTTTGGTTCATTACTCTTTCTATTCTACCACATTGCCTCTATTTAAGAAGATCAAAATAAAAGTGACTATTTTTTCTTAGAAAGGTTACCATTAAAAAAACGATCACCAAGCCAGGAGTGGTGGCTCACGCCTGTAATCCCAGCACTTGGGAGGCTGAGGTGGGAGGATCATTTCGAGTTCGAGACCAGCCTGGGCTACAAAGTGAGCTCAAGGCCAGCCTGAACTGCATAGGGAGATCCCATCTCAAAAAAGACCAAAAAAAAAAAAAAAACTTTGGCATAAGAATAATTGCATTAGATAATGGGATTAAAATGACTTTTTTCCATTTTATATATCACAAACTTATAGTACATGCTTTTTCTTTTCTTTTGAAGTTTTAATGTTTCATGGGGCTTTTGGGGGGACTACATCTACACAATCTATGCAGTATGTTCCTGAGGTTCTGTGATACTAACATATAGGTTATTGCCCTTATTTACCTCTAATCATTTTTTCCATTTGACTTCTTCTTTAAATTTTCTGCTTCCAAAATTTCAGCAAAGAGATTGTAAATGGATTATAAACCAGCCTATTCACAAGTACATTTAATTCAAATTAGAATTTTAGGTGATGCATGCCTGTACTCCCAGTACTTGTAATACTGAGGATCACTGCCAGTTTGAGGCCACCCTGGACTGCATAGTGAGTTCAAGGCTGATCTGAAGTACATAGCAAGGCCCTATCAAAAAAAAAAAAAAAAAAAATTTCAAAAATTTCAAAAATTGGGGGCTGGGGATTTAGCTCAGCGGCATAAACGCCTGCCTTGCAAGCAGGCAGTCGTGAGTTCAATCCCCGGTACCGATAAAAAGGAAAAGGACCAAAAAAAAAAACTAACAGAAAAAAAAAATTTTTTTTTGTCTTTTTTTCGTTTTTATCGGTACCGGGGATCGAACTCACGACTGCCTGCTTGCAAGGCAGGCACTTATGCCGCTGAGCTAAATCCCCAGCCCTAGAAAAATTTAAAAAATTAAAAATTTAAAAATTTTGCTTAAAGTAGTTTTAAATATGTGACTTTTGAATTTGGGGTGAAAAAAATTTAATACCTGCTGGGACCTATAGGAAACCTCAGTGGACTAGTTAATGAGGCCATTTTTTTAAAACTTTGATAGAACATAACAAAATGTACCATTTGAGTTTACATATCAGTGGCATATATATTTCTCATCATTTAGCAACTATCACCATCTAACTTCAGAACTTTACATCATCCCAAGAATAAACTGTACTCCTTAAACACTAACTCCACATTCCCCACTCCTCTGGCCCCCAACAGCTCTAAATTTGACTACTCTTATTCACTAACGCACTTTAAAAATGTATATTTGTAAAGCAGTAGAGTAAGATCTCTGATTAATGGGACTCATGGTGATTAATTTTCCAGATTAGTGCACACTGGAGAGCTAAACCTGTTCCAACAGAGCTATTAAAGGACTCCTGAGAGGCCTCCTGTGCAGAGACACCCTTGCCTCCAAAGTCCTGTGTGGTTGTGAGGAGCCTGGCAACAGCTCCTTGTGAAAGCAGGAACTTGGTTGAGCAGGGCTCCGGATTTAACTGTATGATCCAGTGTAATTCCTCCACTGACCACTAGCTTGCCGTAGTGCCACTGGTACTTACTTGCAAGCCCTTTTACCTTGCTTAGTCTTAGCTTCCTCCTCTGGGAAATGGGAAAATACTTTCTGGAATCAGTGAGACAGATAATGAGCTTTCCTTTGCAACCTTGAGAAACCTAGGTCAGTGTTCAGATATGGTTAAATACAAGGAAACTAGAGCTCCTACTTACCATTTAATAGAAGTAGAAACTCAGAAGGTGACTTTCCCAGGATGACACAAAGGTTAATCAGCAAAATTGAAACCCAGCCACCCTCATACTAAATTGCAGTTCTTTTTTGGTTAGTCTTTCCAAAGATAGTGGACTGGAAGAAGCACTTGGTTGTTTCATCTTACTGGATTTAAGATACTGTTTGCAAAGCTCCAGTGTTGAAAAGCCTGCACAAGAGGATGGAGGCAGGGTAAATGTTAGGATAGGGAAACAAGAATGATGATTCTGTATCATAAGAATAGAGTCCTGAGCAGCTATGGTGACACGTACCTGTAATCCCAACATTCAGGAGGGTGAGGCTCTAGTTTAAATCCACCTTGGGCTACATAGTGAGACCTTGTCTCAAAAAAACCAAAAGCTATAGAGTCTGGAAGTATTTCTGTAGTGGTCCTCTTCCTCAGAGACTGCAGATACCCTGAAGTAACTCTTCATATGGAGCCCATGGTAGACAGCATCAATCAGCAATGGCAGGTAATATTAATCAACCAGCAGTAGTATGCCCAGTGGACTGTGTGCCATCCCCACTCTAGTGCAGTCCCTTACTTTTAATGGATGGCAACTTAAGAGAGAAAGGGACTGTTCAAGAATGCAGTGATGTCATAGCTGTCTTTGTGAGAGTAGAAAAGGGTATGTCAGGACAGCCTGATGCCTGAGGAAGTATGCAGGCAAAACCATCAGGGCATAGTACGTCCTAGAGGGGTAGAAGTTGTCAAGGTAAAGTGTACTTTATATGCTCCTCTAAATGCTGGTTTGGGGGTCAGTGTCTTTGTGAAAGTGCATTGTAGTCACATTTCACTTGCCAAAGGCAAGCAAACTTGTCTTTCAACAGCATCGTCTAAGCTCTGTAGGAGTGTGTGACAGACTTGCTAACATAACCTGGTGTTTTTACTACTTGTGAGACTAGGCTGGGTTTTGGAGGTTAAAACCTTTGGGGCTTGCATTCAACAGATAGTGATGGTGAACCTTTTAGAGCTTTCTATGATACAGCCTTCTGTGGCTTGTGTGCCATAGGTTCACCACCATTTAGACATGACTTGCTGGGTGACACTTAGCAAATCTGCCAACCTCTGTTAGCCTCCATTTTCCTTAAGAGTAAAAGAGAGATGGTGAAAAATCTCCATGTAGAGATCAAATACAAATAAGGACTTTGGACAGTGAGTGGGCTACTACAGTAGCTATCAGTTCTTGGGCAGGTGACAAATATCTGGTAACTATGAATATTAGCCACTAAGGTGCAATCAGTTCTTAAGAGTGTGGCTATCGGTGTGCTGTTGTGTGGGCAGGGCTCTATGAACAGGGTGGGGTGGTTAATAACCTTTCAAGGAGGTCTTCCCTGATTCATCATGCTGTGCTTTCAGTGGTGGTTGGGAGGGGTAAGGGCACATGAAGTGAATATATGTAGTCAAGATTTGATCCCACACCTCTTCTGCATGCTGTTGCTTCTCACAAACTCTATATGGTATGTCCCAGGGATTCCAGACAAAGCCAAATATGGGGTTCTGCCTCAAAAGCATCAGCAGGCATTCATCTAGGGACCTCTTCTAGGCCAGAGAGGGGGTCATGAGGAAGCAGACCCCCGGTCTGACTTCAGAAGGCTTGGCCTAATGGCAGAAGTGAAAAGTAAATAGGCTTATAAACTTGGGCTGTGGGCAGTTTTTAAAGATGAGTGACTGGGGTCTGGGGATTTAGCTCAGCGGCATAAGCGCCTGCCTTGCAAGCAGGCAGTCGTGAGTTTGATCCCCCGTACCGATAAAAAAAAAAAAAAAAAAGGTGAGTGACCGGCCTAGTGAAGATCCCAGTGCAGGATCTGGGGACACGATGCAGAAAGGCTTTTTGGAGGAGCAGTGCTGAGACCTAGATCTAAAGAAGATGGAAGAATTAGTGAAAAGGAAGAGTATTTCAGACAGGCAAACTGTGCAGAGGCCTGGAGGCTACAACTAGTGTGTCGGCCTGAAGAGGATGGTGGAAAGATGCTTGGCAAGGTGAGGAGGTCAATGGTTCCTCCCCTAAAGTATGAAAATGGTGTTGGTACTGGCATGGTGCAGAGAAGTGGGCAGCTGTGAGCATGTAGGCAGGGCACAAGACCTTCCTCAACACAGCCCCTTCGAAAGAATGTGACTCTTTACCTCTGTCCCAGACCAAAAATCATTGGCCTCTGGCCTTCAGAGACCCCAGAGAGCATAGGATTGGGCAGCAGCTGTATAGGCTTCTTGCTTGGGAGATATGTGGACTCCTTAAGCTGTGGTAATGACAGTTGCTCACTTGCCAAGTCCCTCCCCACCTGTCTTCCCATGAAACTCCCAGCAGCCCCGTGTCAGTAAACAGGGTAAGCCAGTATGACTCTTATTTTAGAGATGAAAGGCATTGAGGCCCAGGAAGCCTTTGTCACACAGTGAGTGAGTGCTGAAACCAGGGAGTGTCTGTAACTCACAACCAGGTTCAGGGATGGGAAGACAGCAAGTGTCAGCTGATAGGGACCCTTGTACAGCTGGACCCCCAGATGAAGACGAGGAAACCCTAACTTTGCTACCTAAGCTCTAGTGCTTGTCCTGGGTGGTCAGGCTGTGTAAATATTTCTCCCGTGATAGTACTGCTCTAGAGGCAAAAACAGGTTTGAACTATGACTATCACACCCACAAAGATGACATCTGATGTCACATCCAGAACTAGACATGAAGTAGAAAGGCAAAGAATATCTCAGGCCTAAAAGGATCTGGACGATCATACCTGTGTTAGCTTGAGTCCCTTTCCAGTATCCACTGTGCCTGTGTCTAGCCCAACTGGCTGTCTTTAGGCCCCTCTTCACCTTTGGCCATTTTGCTTCTTTTTTATTTTTTTTTGGTACCAGGGATTGAACTCATGCTTGCCAGGCAGGTGCTTATGTCATTGAGCTAAATCCCCAGCCCCCATTTTTGCTTCTTAAAGCTACTCTTGATAATGTGGCAGGATCTTCTCCTGCTTAACCCTCACCTTCCCTTCCCCATAATGGGGCCACACGCATGTGACAGTCTTCTAGGTATATGAGGACAATAACCATGCTTTTCTGATCTCTCTTCTCATTCATCCTAGTCTTTCCAAGCTCACACTGACACAACTTAATGATATATATGTGTCACCCCAGTTAGGACAAATCTAGCACAGCTATCCTTGGTCACTCTTCTTGAATCATTTCCAGGCTTTTTCAGTCAGCTCCATGTGGCTGCCATGATGTCCAGTCAGCAGAGGAGATACCATTGTTATCCTGTAATTTACTGTGAGTTTTTTGAGGCCAAATTGCCAGCACAGTGCACAGTGCTTGACTTTCTCACTACAAGTAAACACTTGCAGGATGAAATGGATGAATTTGAGACATCTCTCTGGGAATTATCCCCTTCTTTTTCTTTCTTTTATGTTTTTATCTTTTTTTTAAATTTGTTTGTTTTTTGAGACAGAGTCTCATTATGTAGCACAGGTGGCCTCAAACTCATAGCTGTCTTCCTGTCTCCACTTTAAAAGTGCTGGGATTGTAGATGTGTACCTCCATGCCCAGCTGTCCCCTTCTCAGCATTAGTTTGAGCACATCATTTGCCTTGGAGTTACCCATAGTACCACAATATTATCCAAAGTTCATTGGAGACAGCTCCTCCCTACCCCTGTGCCTGCCTTCGTCTGTGCACAGTCTCTTGAGATGTCTGGTCAGCCAGTCACTAAGGCATTTTTCTGCATGTGCTGTTTTTCTTTTCTTTTCTTTTTTTTTTTTTTTTTTTTTTTTTTTTTTTTTTTTTTTTGTCTTTTTCCTTTTTATCAGTACCGGGGATCGAACTCACGACTGCCTACTTGCAAGGCAGGCGCTTATGCCGCTGAGCTAAACCCCCAGTCCCTGTGCTGTTTTTCTTGTGAAATTAATTGTCATACATGGGTTCCCAAATCTCGGATTTTCATGTAAGCTCCATGGCAGAGAGCCGTTCCCTTCCTATGTCTTTGTCTCCTAGTTTTGCTTGGCACTGAGGCCAGTAGCATCGCATATGCTGACCTGAACTGAACTCGTGGTTTTCCCCATTCAGTTCTGTGCTGCTGCTTTCATCCTCTGTCTTGGCTGCTCAGGATTCTTGGCTCCTGCTTCTGTCACTTAATATACCACCTGTCACTCCAGACATAGTGAGTGAGCCTGTTAACCCATCTTTCTATTCTGGGTTCTGCTTGGTCATTCGGAATCATCATTCTGAATGACCTGCGGTCAAGGTACACCGGGTCTGGTAGTGTCTGGCTTTGCGCACTGGACATGGAGCCTGTGACAGCTTATGAAAAGCTAGGCTTTTGTGATATTATCAGGTTTGATGTCAACCCTCCAGAAATGAGGATAGTGTTTTGAGGCTTTTTACATAGTGCTTCCCAGGCTAGGCTCCTGAGGCCTCAGGACTCTGAATCTGTAGCAGCAAGGCTGACATGCTGGGGCTGGTATTTGAAAAGCTGCACCTTGCATTCTCCACTCTCCGGTTCCTCACCGGCTAGGCAGGCTGTACATGTCCAGTTGGACTGGAGCCATGGCAGCTCTGTGAATCTGACCATCTCATCAGTACCCCCTACTAGTGGCTATAGCATTGATATGCCATGAGAAAGTCATGATTGGGAACTGGTACAATTCAAAGCTGGAACTACGTGGAATGAGAATAGTAAGGGGTCCTGGGGGTGGAGCAATGCTGCATGTGAGTCTCTGAGAAGAACTAAAATGTTTATGCAGATTCCACACAGAATGGATGAGTAGCAAATGGGCCCTAGGGGTTGCTTACTGGACCCAGGTGAGGTTGTGGTGGAAATGTTGCAAGGTTCCTAGTCAGGTGCTAGAGGCAATACGTCCCAGCCACAGTTTGGTGTATCTCTTGAATTCCTGGAGCTGATCTCCAGCCCAGGGAACCTGGCAGCTGCTTTTTTCAGTCTGGGAGAAATCAGGGAGCACAACCATACTCAGAGCCCAGGCTAGGTTACTGCTCTGCTGTCTGACTCTTAGTACATTTGTCTTTCTGATTCTTGATTCTCTTGTATACTGAGAAGCTGAATTTGTTTAGTGCACCTCAAAATACCATGTGGAGATTTATGTAATAAAGAAAAGGAAAATGGAGCTGCTTTAGGGGACTCAGAGTGTGTGGGAGTCTACAGAGCCTTCCCCAGGCCCCTGGAGATCACCAGAACCTGGTTTGAAAATCACTGGAATAACTGTGTACTACCTCCGAGGGCCCCTCAAGCCCTAGAATTTAGAGACCCACACCCTCTTTCCAGACTCAACATCCCATCAACCAGCTACGTGGCTTGGTCTAAGTGGTCTCACCTCTTTGGACCTTACTTTGCAGGCTGTGGCAAGATTCAGCCAAGCTAGAGAAGACCTAGGTGATTGGCAAACCTATGTCTAGGATTCTGGTGTTCCTAGCAAGAGGGTGAGTAGCATCTGGGGCCAAGTGTCTGGAGAGCAGGTTCCTGAGAATGGGCAGTAGGCAGCAGTGGTCACAGGCCAGACACTGCCTTTTTGCCGTGTGCTGGGACTCTAGTCTAAGGGACACTGGGCCTCTGTCCACATTGCCAGAGGAACCAAAAGCTGCTACCATCCAAGCACTCAAAGGAAATGGTCAAATTCTGCTCAAGAATCCTAAGAATAGGGTCAGTTTATATTCTCAAGTAGGTTCTGACCAAGATCTGAGCCAGCCTCTGGCATGAGGTACCTGACTCAGCAGGAGCTGGATGGCTGGCCTGGGAGAGTGAGGACTGAGAGGCTGAGAGAATGGGCTGTGGCCCCTTTCTGCTGTGGCCAAGGTGAGCAGCATAGGTTTTATTCTGCACGGAATGGGCATAATCTTTAGAAAGAAGTAGTCCAATTTGTACTCGCAGAAGTTTCAGGATTAAAAATGGGTAAGGCAAGCTACAGATAAAGTGGGCTTGGTACACACTGGGATGTTGGTAGGGTGAAGAGAAGAGGGTCTTCATAAAAATGTGCTTTCAGTGACAGAAGGATGAGGCTCTACCCATGGATAATAATGGGGAGTCCCAGGCTTCTGTTGTCTGTGTGTGCTGTCAGTATTTCCCCTCTGGGAAAGCAAGGCTGATGCTGGGGAGGGAAGGACTCAGATTCATTCTGGACTCAATGTGAGATAAATGACCTCGGACTTGCCTGCAGAGCTGCCAGGTTACTGGGGCTGCTGAGACAGTAGGTAATGTGCCTTCCTTGCTTGGGCCTGTGTGCTATAAAATCGATTCTCTGATTGCAGCTCTGCCTGGCAGGACTTTGTAAGAGTTGCCTTGGGCCGGAACAAGGTACCTTCGCTCCAGGTAGCCTCAGAAAGCCAAGGAGCCCCACTGAGTGGAGGCAGCCCTCCTTCTGTTTTCCTTGCCTTGGTACCCAGCACTCTTCTACCAGCCAAACTACCTAAATTTCATTGTGCCACATTGTGCCCTGCTCAACTTCTGCCCCTTATGCCTTGGAGCTTTGCTCTCTATCCTGCTCCTTTGCTCAGAGTTCCTCTCACCACAAGCCCTCTGTCTCCTTGCCACTCCGTGACTCAGGCCATCTGTCAACACCAGGTGACTGTGTGTCTCCGGGAAGTCCATGGTAGAGGAGTGGTAGGGCCCCTCTGTAGTCATGGAATGCCTTGTGTTAGACCCTGCGCTCCCCTGGAGGTCCTGGGTATCATACCCCATTTTGTGAGAGGCCAAGGTTGTTCCCTCCTTATTACTCGTATGGGGTTGTGTCGATGTCACTCCCGGCCGGCAGGAAGGACACACGACAAAGTCTGGCAGTGGACAACCTTTTCTTTTATTTTCCTTCTCCGTACAGCCTGCCCTGGGATCGCTCCCAGCCGAAGCCTCCTTTGGTCCGCTCCCCGCGGCTCCTTCTAGGCTTCTACTTCCGGGCTTCTTCTTCCCCCCCAGGGGTGGCACCAGTATATATACGGATACAGTGTCCAATCATGTTAAAGTAAGCAAGGCAAGCTGATTGGCTAACATCATCAGTTGCCAGGCAGACTATATTGTTGAGCGGGTTGCTTACGCGGTAAGCAGGAAACTAACGTGCTCGATGGGAGGGGTAATCTACCTCAGGCTTTACTCTTCACTACAGGCCTCACGTCCGCCAAGTGAGGCGACCGGGCTCGGGGCTGCGGCTCCCAACATCTCCCCCTTTTTTATTTTTTTTTATAAATGTGCGCATCGTAGCCCTTCCTGGACTGGGTGCAGAGGCTTATGCCCTATGCGTAGGCCCACCGTAGGTCCTTGGCTTAGACCCTGGTCGGCCGTCCCATGGTCTGCCAAGGCCCTGAGGCCCTCGTCCTTTTTCTAGGGCCAGGCACAAACTGGACGGAACCTGGATGCACACAAGCTTGCACTCATTTCCTCTCCGTAAAGAAATCCCCTCGGAGAGAAATTTAGACCTGGGCAGCATCTAACAGTCCAGCGGCTTACGTGCAGGATGGGGTAGGGCCTGGCTTAAGTTGAGTCGCACCGGGGGAGTACGCTCTTACCCGTCATTGACTCTCCTACCCAGCTATGTCATAATTTTTTAGAGGAGGAGTGTGGGAAGCTCACCACCTCTAGACTCGGTCGTAGGCTAGGCGAGCGAGCCATGCATATGCCTGAGGATCTTCTTGTCCATTTCGGGCTATCGCTATTTCTATTCATCTTGTTGGTTGGTCTGTGATGGATCTCCGGTAGGGCAGGTCTGATCTTCAGTCGAGGGCTTTATCGCCCGTGTCAGTCTCTCCGGTACCCACAGTGGTTCTCGTCCCGATTCCTGTGGGAAAACACAAACCGCGCCTCGGTTCCAGCTGACCACTGGATCCGGGCCCAACCATTGTCCTGTCAGGACATCTTTCCACTTCACCCACCCTTTATGGTTGGGGGAAGGGTTGCAGTGCTTCACGGCTGGGGAGCAATTATCATTATTTAAATTTAAAAAATTGTGTGTGAATAGTGCCATGGATAATCGTGCCTTTGGGGCCAGGCCTTGGCCTACTCCCCCTTTTTGTTTTTGTAAAATTTCTTTGAGGCTTCTATGAGCCCTCTCAATGATTCCTTGACCTTGGGGATTGTATGGGATACCATGTTTTAATTGAACCTCCATCATTTTGCAGAACTCATTGAAGGCTTTGCCTATATAGGCTGGTCCATTATCAGTTTTTAATATTTTTGGTTTGCCCCATGCGGCCCAAGCCGCCAGGCAATGATTGATCACATTAGACACTTTTTCACCTGTTTCTGCTGTTGCGAATATGACGTGAGAACAGGTGTCTGTGGAAACATGAACATATTTAAGAGTCCCAAACTCCTGTATATGTGTGATGTCCATCTGCCAAACATCACCAGGGATCAAACCTCGAGGGTTTACTCCCATCGGTATGGCAGGTTTGTATGTGGCACAGGAGTCACATAGTCGCACGATATCTCGTGCATCTGCTCTGGAAACATGGAAATGGTTTGCTAGTGTCCTGGCATTGACATGAAACTTATCATGGAAGGCACGGGCTCGCTCGATTGGTGTTAGTAAGGTAAAAATCCATAACGGGCGAGTGGCAGTATCAGCAGCCGCATTCCCCTGTGCCATGGGCCCCGGCAGGGATGTATGTGCTCTTATGTGGGTGGTGAAGACCTTGTGGTGTCTGTTCTGAAGCAATGTCTGGATAGACAGGAACAGCCCAGCCACTGTGGAAGTGGATCTAATTAAACCGGCAGTCTCAAGCACTTGCATAGCATTGACCACATACCTAGAATCGGAGACAATATTAATGGCTTCTGAGAACCGTTCAAGAATCATTTTAACGATCTGTAGTTCCACCACCTGAGGCTGATCAGGTTCAAATTGTATGTAACCGGGGGCTTGCCTAGGATCACATAGGCGCCTATCCCCGTCTTAGAGCCATCTGTGTATATTGTAGTTGCTGGGACTAATAGCTCAGAGGCAGTAACCTTTGGAAAAATTATAGGGTGCTGAGTGACAAATGACAAGATAGGGTCTTTAGGGTATTGATTGTTTATATCCCCATGGAAAACACATCTCAGAATGGCCCATGTATCTATGCAGGCAGCCAGGGTCTTGATCTGGCTGGCGGTATAGGGTACTCGGATGGCTTGTGGTCCTGAGCCAAAATGTTGGACAGCTCTATCATGCGCTTCAAGGGCCAATGAAGCGACTGCCTCTGGGTAATGCTCTATGACTTTTGCAGGTGAGACCTTAGGGTGTATCCACAGTAATGGTCCTTTCTGCCAAATTACCGCTGTGGGCTGTAGACTAGTCTGTAGCAAACAGAAATCAAAGGGTCGCCCTGGTTCAATTCTGTGTAAGGTAGCCCCACCTAAGGCTTTTTCCACTCTCTGTAAGGCAGCTCTTGCCTCAGGAGTGAGCCTCCTGTGGGAGGCTATATCTGGGTCTCCCTTTAGAAGGTCGAACAGGGGTTTGAGATCTGAATTTGGTATATGTAAATATGGCCTAATCCAATTAATGTCTCCCAATAGCTTTTGCATGTCATTTAGGGTCCTAACGCCATCCGTCCTAATGGTGACCTTCTGTGGAGAGACTAGCATAGGGGAGATTTTCGCGCCTAAGTAGGTCACCATTTCTCCTCCCTGAATCTTGTCGGGGGCAACATGCAGATTAGCTTGTCTCAGGGCCTCGACCAACTGGCCGAGCATATTATTTAGCATGTCTGGGTCCCTGCCGCTGAGCAAAAGGTCGTCCATGTAATGCACACATCTTATCTTGGGAAAGGATTTCCGTAGGGGGGCCAGTAGGGAATCAAGGTAAATCTGACACATAGTGGGACTGTTGGCCATACCTTGGGGCAGCGTTATCCACTCGTATCTGAGATCAGGGCTTTCTTGGTTAATGGTGGGTAAAGTAAAGGCGAACCTATGAGTGTCCTCTGGATGCAGGGGGATTGAGAAGAAACAGTCTCTAAGATCTATAACATAAACTGGCCAGGATTGAGGGATGGCTGAGAGAGCTGGCAGCCCCCTCTGGACCGCCCCCAGGGACTGCATCTGCGCGTTGACCGCCCTTAGATCATGGAGCAGCCTCCATTTGCCAGACTTTTTCTTAATTATAAAAATGGGGGTGTTCCATGGGGAGGTTGACGGCTTAATGTGTCCTAATCTAAGTTGTGTACTGACTATTTCTGACAAGGCTAATAGCTTCTCCTTAGGCAGGGGCCACTGAGGTACCCAAACCGGATCATTTGACCTCCAGGTGATTTTGATCGAAGTGGGTAGGAGAGTTTCTTCAGCGGCCCCTAAGAAAAACCCAGCCCTTGCCTACCTTTTTTGTTCTCTACTGGTATTGGGGATGTCCGACCCTGTAGGGCATTGCCCAAGCCTTTGCCGGGGGTATATCCCTGGTTCCTGAGTATATCCTTAGCCTGGGGGGAGCAGTTTGACGTAAGCGTGACATCCATCTGAGTGAGGATGTCCCTTCCCCATAGAGACACTGGCAACTGCAACACAAATGGTTGGAAATGGCCCTGATGACCCTCCTCATCGCACCAGAGCAGGGTTGAAGCACTAACCTGAGGAGCTGACACCATCCCCAGGCCCTGCAGCGTGTTATCTGCAGTGTTGGTGGGCCAGTTGGAAGGCCAAACCTTTTTGGAGATAATGGAACGGTCAGCTCCTGTATCTAGGAGCCCTGTTATATTCTTGCCATTGACCTTAAGTGAGAGCATGGGCCTTTTATCAAGTGTCATATGGAGTCCCTCGAAGACTTCCCCTGAGGAACCGAAACCTTGACTTTCTCTAATTTTCTGCTTTGAGGGAAATCTCTTGTGGAGACTGGGGAGCAGCAAGAGCTGCGCTATCTTGTCTCCTTTATTGATTACCATAGTACCCACAAGAGATTGAACCATAATTTTAATGTGTCCTGTGTAGTCTGAGTCTATGACCCCCGGGACTACTATGAGACTCCGAAGGGCCGTGGAGGATCTCCCGATCACCAGACCCACGGAATTTTCGGGTAACGGTCCCTTAAAGGTGGTTTCAACCACTTGAACACCCATGTCAGGCACTAATATAAGTCTGGAGGCGACACTGAGGTCCACACCTGCTGACCCAGGGGTGGCCCTTGTTGAAGGCTGCCATCCTGAGCTGTCCCGTCTCTGGGGCGGGGGCCCGCCTGTGAAGGGGGCCCCCTCTGGCCGTTTTTTGGCCCTCTAGCATCTCGTCCACAAATACGGTTGCCCTGAGCATCAAAGACCGACCTACACTCCTCAGTTTTGTGTGATCCCCTCTTGCATCGCCCACAAACATATGGTTCTTCATTCCTAGGACGAGGCCTAGCATCTGCATTGTTTGGGCAATGACGTTTAATGTGTCCTGGCTCCCCGCAGGCAAAACACCCTTTAGCCTTACATTCCCCTTCTAACCCGCGAGGTCCCCTCTGCTGTACAGCCGCGGCCAGGAGAGCAGCCACTCCCGAGTTGGAGAGCGGCCCCCCTATCTCTCTACATATCCTAATCCAGGCGTTGAGGTCCTTGTTCTTATGAGGAGCTATCGCTGCCTTGCACTCCTTTGTACATTGCTCAAAAATCAGCTGCCTTACCAGCGGTCGAGCCACTCCCGGATCAGAAAATATCTTATCGGCAGCATCTTGCATTCGGGCCACAAAGTCAACAAATGGCTCTGTGGTACCCTGAATTATTTTTGAAAGACACAAGGAGGCTGTTCCGGCACCACTTACCTGCTTCCAGGCGCGGAGCCCTATGGCGTTGATTTGTTCATAGACAGCGCCGGGGAACTGAGTCTGATCATCAGCGTGCCGACCTTCTCCCATAAGCATTTCCTTGTTCCACCCCCGGTTTCCCCGACTGGCGTTTCTCTCAGCCTGCTCTGCAGAGAACTCTGCGTACCAGGCTCGCCAATCCAGGTAACTACCCGAGGGCAGACACGCCTTTGCCAGCTGAATCCAGTCCGCGGGGGTGAGGGGCCCAGAAGACAGGTTCTCCAGCATGGCAATGGTGTAAGGCGCAGTCGGCCCAAAGGTTGTAACTGCATTTTTAAGTTCTCTAATCTGCTTTATCTCAAAAGGCTCCCATGCATTACGTCCCTGGCCCATAGCTACTTGTACAGGAAATATCCCGTAGGGGCCACTATCTATCCCAGGTGGTGGATGTACCTCATGAGACAAACGTCCCCCCTGCCAAAGCCGCCTGTAAAAATACCGACCCGCCGGCGGCGGAGCATAAGACGGCAGCCATGATTGGGCGGAAAATGGGGGCCCGTGCATCACTTCCTGTTCTGGCGAAGGGGAAGGGAGCTCCCGGGCGGCCGCCTCACGGCGAGGGATCGCCTCCGGGAACAGCCCCCAAGGTGGGGCGGAAGGCTTCGCCTCCCTCTCGCACCAGGGAGCGCTCAGGAGCTCTCTACTCCTCCGCAGACCAAGTTGAGCGGAGCGCAATTCACGGCGCAACTCTGGGAAAGAACCCTGCGACTCCTTATCGAGCGACTTAGGCTCCTGACAGCTGGTCTCTTTGGCCTCCTTGCCATTCAACTTTCCCTCGTCCTCGGAGTCAGACGACTCCGAGGCTAGAGCCCCGTCCTTCTCCTTAGCATCTTTGTTCCCCTTGACGGGCCCCTCTCGGGAGCTCCCCGACTGGGCCTGCTCAAATACCCTGCGTACTTTTGTAAGCTCTTGAGAGCTTTCTCCACAACCACCCTCGCTCTTAGTGTTGCTACCTAGCATGTTTCCCATCTTTTAATATGTTACTCACCGCGTGAGGCCCAAGGAATCCGCCACTTACGCGTGAGCCTGAGGGGAGTCTAAAAGCCCTGTAGGTGCGCGCCACCCAGAGCCCAGGCTTATCCCCAACTCACCTGTCTCGAAGCTCTGTACTGGAGCGTTGTCCGCTGTCACGTCTCGGGGGTGATCAGTCCCCGTGCGGGCCTCCAAATGTCGATGTCGCTCCCGGCCGGCAGGAAGGACACACGACAAAGTCTGGCAGTGGACAACCTTTTCTTTTATTTTCCTTCTCCGTACAGCCTGCCCTGGGATCGCTCCCAGCCGAAGCCTCCTTTGGTCCGCTCCCCACGGCTCCTTCTAGGCTTCTACTTCCGGGCTTCTTCTTCCCCCCCAGGGGTGGCACCAGTATATATACGGATACAGTGTCCAATCATGTTAAAGTAAGCAAGGCAAGCTGATTGGCTAACATCATCAGTTGCCAGGCAGACTATATTGTTGAGCGGGTTGCTTACGCGGTAAGCAGGAAACTAACGTGCTCGATGGGAGGGGTAATCTACCTCAGGCTTTACTCTTCACTACAGGCCTCACGTCCGCCAAGTGAGGCGACCGGGCTCGGGGCTGCGGCTCCCAACAGGGTTGGTGTGATACAAGGGGAGTAGGGCAGTGCTCAGCCTTGGGTTTCATTCTTGGCCCAATACCGCCTTGCTGGAAGATAAGCAAAGGCAGATCACTTCACCTCTCTGTCAAATTGGGCAGTAGCAGGACGTACCTGGTGTGTCGTAGTTTTAAGGATTCACTTAGCTGTCCTACAGCTCGTCAATTTTCATTACTCGTGGCAGTTATATTCACAGTCAAAACAAATGCCAAACCATTGCTCCCACAGGAAATACAGGGCACTTGCAAGCCTCTGGTCACCTTGTTTTTGTAGCCAATCAGTATATAACATTGTTTTTGGAGGGATGAGTAGACATGGTCTTGCTGTAAAAGCCTAGGCTAGTCTTGAATTTGAAATCTTCCTGCCTCAGGCTCCTGAGTGCTGGGATTTCAGGCGTGTTCCACTATGCCTGGTTCTTAAAGACTACTTAATGTTGATTCATTAACATCAAACTCATGGCCAACAGCACTGTGTTCATGCTTGAATGAAGCATATCTAAACATGTATCTTTTCCACAAGACACATCTCAGCCCCTCTTCCACTTAGAATACCAGGCTGTACTTCAGCAATACTCTTAGAGCTATTTTTAAAGAGATCACCAACAAAACACAAAAGGGAAAGTGTAGCCCTAAATAGACTATGAAAAGGTTACTTGTTTACTGGGTAAGAGCTGAGAAGGGAGAAAACAAAGTGTTGCCTCATGGTACCTCAGCTATAGACTGTGTGGGGTCTATCACAAGTAAATCAAGTGAATGAACAAATAGTGAGGGTCAACTGCACGTGAAGTGCTTGCCCGGTGTGGCCCCAGTCAGTAAGGTTAGCTGTGCCCTCAGAATTGTTACCAAGAGTGCATCTTGGCTTCTGGGCAAGACTAAGGACAGGACCAGCTCCTTGAGCTTTGTGACTCTAGGGTGACATCTCATCTTTGTAAACCATTGGCTTCTGTGGATGTTGGCGGCCAAGGCAGACACAGACTCTGACAGCCCTGAATGCTCCCACTGAAAAGTTTGTTCAAAGTGTGCTAGGTAGTTTGTGGCACCAGTGAAAGATCCCAAATCAGTGGCGTGGTTGGATTCTGCAAAGGGCCAGGGTGGAAGGGGGACAGGAAGAGCAGGGCAGGAGTTGGGAGGCCAGAGAGCAGACGTGCGGGTAGTTTAGGACCAGGTGGCGTGGTCTGGGGGAGAAGGAAGGATGGAAGAGGAAGCTGGGAAGAGCACAGAGAGCTTAGGAAGATGTTGGCATGAGAAGTGCTGCCAGTCCATGGTGCTAACCTTTGAGGCACGGTGAGGAAGGTGGCACTCAGACTGCAACAGGGAGCTGTCAACAAATGGCTATGGAGGTCAGTCTGTGACTAATCCTGATCTAGCTACAAGGAATTCTTTCCCTGCTTCCCCTGCCTTATTTTGGGAGGAGGGGGTTGTGTATTGGGGCCCGGAAAGGAGAACCTTTGAGTTCTGTATTTACCACAGCTGCATGGTTGACAGGCTTCTCATTGAATGGGAGCGGGAATTAAATCTTACAGCCTTTGGTCCTTTCTCTGACAAAGCCAGAAAAGGGAGGTAGGGAGACCTGACTCTTTCTGAGGCCAGTCCTGTCCACTCCTTGGGCCTGGAATGGCCCTGGCTTCTGTAGGGCTTGCTGACACAGCTCCCACACTGTCAGTGGTCCATGGTATCCGTTCCTCTTGAGGACTCCAGGACCCTTCTCTAGTCTGCCCGCCAGGCTCACATACCTGGAGTCAGCAGGCATGAGAACTGCACTGGATCAAGTGCTGCCCAGCTTCCAAGGTACTTCTTGGGACTGTGGTCTCCAAAATCCTTCATAAAATGGAGTCCTAACTACTCCTGAGCATCTGAAGCTTTGGCCACCTTAAATACCTTGACATTATAAAACAAAATGTGAAAACAAATTCATTCTGACCAGATAGTTTATAAAATCTGGTGCAGTTCCATTTTTGCAGAAGTTAAGGGGGGAAAAAAAAAAAAAAAAAAAAAAAAAAAAACCTGGTGCAGAGGCAGAATAAGCCAGACCTGGTGGCGCACTCCTGCACATCCCAGTGCTCAGGAGGATGAGGCAGGAGGATTGCTATAAGTTTGAGACCAGCCTGGGCTACATAGTGTGTCCTAGGCCAGCCTGAACTGCATAGCAAGACCTTGTCTCAAAATAAATAAATAAAAATAAAGCAAAAGAAACCTCTGCTTCCAAGAAGCAAAGACTTAGGTTGTGGTGAGAGGGAGGCTAGACTAGAAGTCTGAGGCCAGGGCTGGCTGCAGGGTGCAGGGGGGCTGCATTGCACTGCTGGTTCCTTTCTGAGTGCTGGCATGAGGGACCTGCATGGCTGAGATTGGTGGGCAAGCATGCAGACTGCGGAGACAGGGTTCAGCATGCTGTTCCTTAGCAGGTGCTTCACTCAGGATCTTTGGGGGGAGAATTGTTTTTGTATTTGAAACAGCATCTCACTGTAGTTCAGGCTGACCTTGAGCTCACTACATACCATAGGCTTACAGGGAACTCATGCTGGTCCTCTTTCCTCAGTCTCCCAAGTCTAGGATTACAGGCGAGTGTCACCAAGCCTGGCAGGACCTTTGAAAATAGATACAAGGACCAGCAAGAGTTAGTCCTATATGTGTTGTAAACTGTGACACATTGAACATCTCCCCAGAGCAGGGACAGCAGCAAGCACAAGCTGGAGGATGCAGGGCTGCACAGTTACAGTACTTTGGGAGTTGGCTCCCTCTAAAGTTTAACATGTTACCACCGGTTTGAACTACCTCTGGTACATGCATGACTGTCCCATCTGGCATAACCACGTATGACTGTTCAAGCTAGCAGGAATGTGATGGAAATCAGAACTGCCCACCAGTGAGACATGAATTATGGCGCTGTTAAGAATTGTTAATTGGCAGGTGAAGGCTGTGCTCCCTCTGAGCTATGCACTGCACCACCAACGCACAGGGGACATGTTCAGTCAGGAACAACCTTGACTGTTCCAGCAGATACACAAAGAAATGAGAGAGGCAGACTCGACTCTGCCATGTTCAGAAAGAGCAGGATGGGTGGGCTAGCAGGAGAACAGAAAGCACAGGCGAAGGGGAAAAGGCGCATGTATGAGTGTGTGAGTGTATGGTGTGTTCATTTCTCTGAAACTGGAAGGCATCTATGGCCATACCACCCTGAATGTGCCTGGTCTCCTCTGAAACCAGAAGGGATGTGCTGAGGGAAGGGTGGCAACCAAGCGTAAGGGTCTCTGTAGAGGGGAAGAGACCTAGAACCTTGTATTAAAATGTTGAGAGCTTTTGCTGTAGCCAGATAGTCTTTGATTTTTGGCACCCAAAGGATTTCAGTGACAATAATGAAGTTTATTTTCTCGTTCAGCAAATGTTGATTGACAGCCTTCTGTGCTTGAGTCATTACCCTGGGCCTGTGCCAAAGTGGAGTTCACATCTCTGCCCCAGCCTGTAGCAAACAACAAGTAAATCCTTAGAGGAGCTGATGACGGATGGGAAAAGTGCTCTGATGGAGGTTCCTGAGCAGTGGAAGAGAATAGTGAGGGAAGGCCTTTCAAAGGAGGCGACACTAAACACTTGAGAAGTCAAGGGGAGGGGAGGCAAAGGGATGAGGCTCTGGCCTCTCTCTCTTGTATTTACAAGTGGGAAATGAGTGTCCTGTATGAGGCCAGTCCCCACCCCTGGCCCAGATCAGACAGATGCTACCCACTAGGAAAATCCTCTCTGCTACGCACACCATTTATCTGAGACAGAGAATCCAAGATAAGTTCGCTTTTCCTTTTATTACCTCTGACCTCCCCCCGCTATTCTGTGTGTGTGTGTGTGTGTGTGTGTGTGTGTGTGTGTGTGTGTGAGAGAGAGAGAGAGAGAGAGAGAAAGTGTTTTGAGACAGGTCTCACTGTGTAGTTCAGGCTGGTCTTGAGCTCCACACTATCTTTCTGCTTTAGCATCCCAAGTGCTGGGGTTACAGGCTTATGTCACCATGCCCAGTTTGACCTGGCCTCTTGCTAGTTCATTTTCCTCCTAGTGACCCACCAGCTGCTTCTGATAGGGGCTCAGGCCTCTGTGTACTTCAGTATGACCCTGGGCTTCTGAGCACTGAGACTAAAGTTTCATCATCTGTCCAGCCTGTGACCAGCCCCTTTGTCTCCTGGGAGAAGGAGCACCTCTGCCCTGACACATCCTGAGACCACTGCACACACTGACTCCTGATAGCCAGCATCAGCCCCATCCCATAGATAAGGACTGGATCCTAGGGGGGTCCTCAGCTGGGTTTTTTTTGTTTTTTTTTTTGTTTGTTTGTTTTTTGTTTTTTTTTTGTCTTTTTCCTTTTTATCGGTACCAGGGATCGAACTCACGACTGCCTGCTTTCAAGGCAGGCGCTTATGCCGCTGAGCTAAACCCCCAGCCCCTCTCAGCTGGGTTTGACTCCCCAACACTTAACTGCTGCTCCAATAAAGGGTAGTTCTTCTTTAAGCATTGCATTGTAAGCAATTGGAGGCTTCATTGTCCTGAGTCGGGGCAGAAAAATAATTAAAACCTGTATCCTTTGGGACCTTTAAGCCAAACAAATTCATGCTGAAATCATTTGAGTGACTCTTATTTGCTGGGCACTGGTGGTGTTTGGCTTGAACAACTCCCCTAAACATCCAGTTTATAGGGGAATCTATCCAGGGGCTTAGTGGGCAGTGGTAGAAATATGGCCCTGTTTTCTCTTGTCTAGACACCAACAGGACCATGCCATCCCCAGGCCAGGTTCAACCCGGCTTCTGTGGTATAGCCCATATCATCACTCTCTTTCTATACCTACAAGGAAACATAGTGCCACATAGCTAGGACAGGACAGGCAAGGCTAGAATTTGAACTCTGGCTTGCCGGTTCATATTACCTCTTGGCTGCTGGACCTTTAACACCAAAGGAATGATTCAAAGGGTAGAATTTTAGCCAAGTGCAGGCAAGGGATCCATAGAAGGGATCTTGCTTTCTATTGCAGTGATGGGAGACTACATCCAACTTTGAATAAAAGAATGGTTGGGAAAATGTTTTGAGTCTGCCATAGGCGTGTGAATATAGTGTGCCAATACCCATTAATAACTGTCCCACCTCTGCCCCCTAAACAGATGATGGTGCTGCAAAGGCCCAGATAGAGGACAAGCAAGAGGTTGCTTGAGGCAGAGCTGAGGCCTCACCCGTCTTGCCCCAGCGGTGAGATATTCACTGGGCTGCTCCCTGCTACTGGCTGCAGGGCCTAGCAGGATGCTATGCAGAGCGGTATACAGTGAAAGGCCTGAAATCTGCAGCCAGAATCTTGCCCAACTGGAAAAGGCCCAGGGCCTGGGGAGCAGAAAGGGGCTGTGTAGTCCAGCAGATTTGAGTGCCATGACCACTGGCAACTCTGGACACATTATCTAGCCTTTCTGAGCTTCATGTGCTTCAGTCATGAGCTGGGTATGACCGGTATCCATCCCTACCTTATGGAATGACTCAAGGATTAAATTATGAAGCCACACAGCTGCTGAGCATAGCTTAGTAAATGACCCAGCTTTGGGGTGTCAGCTTGTACATTGGGACCAACTAAACACAGCAGCTCTTCTTCTCTGGGTGAACTTGCCCCTTGTACAGGGAAGGTGTATTGGAGGATCATTCTTCTGAAGACCTAGGCACTGCCTGCTGTCTCCCCTGTGTCCAGAGATGTCCCACCCATGCTTTGTCCTTGGTAGGTAACCAGAGATTGCAGGTTTTCAGGGGAGGAGAGTGAGATGAGGTGAGAGGGGCAAGACAGGGTACAGTTAGCCCAGTCCTTGATGAAGTATTTGTCTTTGACCAGATAGGAAAGGATACCCACGTAGAAGTGGGAGGGAAGGCGGAAAAGATGCAGAGAGCACTGGCAGTTAAGTTTTGGGAAAGCTGGCTGTTGGTCAGGCCCTGCCCTTACAAATGCTGCATGACCAGAAGAGCACCTTCTGTGTCAGACTGCATCTAGGAAACAAGCAGCCAGCCTTTGATGTCCCGTGCCCTGCTGAGCACCAGGCTGGCCTAGTGGTGCTGTTCAGAGGTGACTCAGACAACATCCCATGGAAGTTTTTGATTGGACAAGGAGTCCAACCAGGCGTGATGGAATCATGGGGGCAGCAGACTAGTACAGAGTTTTCAGGGGAGGAGAGTGAGATGAGGTGAGAGGGGCAAGACAGGGTACAGTTAGCCCAGCCCTTGATAAAGTATTTGTCTTTGACCAGATGGGAAAGGATACCCACATAGAAGAAGTGGGGGGAAGGCGGAAAAGATGAAGGGAAGTCTTTCAGTGACTTTGAGGAAAGCAAGGTTAGCCATTAGCTGTCCTGAGCTCAGCTCTGTAATTCCCACCTTCTCTTGGTATGGATCAGGCTCTGCCTCAGCCTTGTGGCACCGTGCACCTGTGTAGCCCACGTCCTGACTGGACAAAACCATTTTGTGTGACTGTGAAATGGAAGGTGTTCTTGGATAATGTTGCACACACACACACACACACCCCCATTTGACCAGACCTCATGTTGGGCGTGGGTAGAGTGGAGGCCTGTGTGTATCTGTCTTGGTTGTTGCTGCGCTGACCATCATTATCTTGCTCTATAAGTCCTCACTGAGGAAATGGCTGAGGCCAGAGCTAGGCCAGGTGAGGCAGGGTCTCAGCCCTGTAGGGGGCTTGAGAGGTTTGGAGGCTTCACCTTCTCCCGTCTTCTCCCCCATGCAGGTTCATCATGTCTAGTGGCGTATAAGAAGACCCCACCACCGGTCCCTCCACGTACCACCTCAAAGCCATTCATCTCAGTCACAGTCCAGAGCAGTACTGAGTCTGCTCAGGACACCTACCTGGACAGCCAGGATCACAAGAGCGAGGTGACAAGCCAGTCAGGCCTGAGCAACTCATCGGACAGCCTGGACAGCAGTACCCGACCACCTAGCGTGACACGGGGTGGAGTTGTCCCCACCCCTGAAGCCCCGGAGCCACCCCCAAAACATGCAGCTCTGAAAAGCGATCAAGGGACGCTGACCAGCTCTGAGTCCCACTCCGAGACCATCCCCAAAAGGAAACTGTCATCAATAGGAATACAAGTAGGGACCTCTTTTGCATTGCCCTCGGTCGACTCCGTGCACCTGCCTGTGTGTAATTACATCTGGTGGAGGACCATTAGGTCTCCTGGGAGAATGTGGTCTCTTTCGAGGGGTACATCCCAAGTGGCTGACCCATATTTGACCCATAGCTACTCTGTCCCCACCCTCCATGCTGCAGAATCTGCAGCTGCAGCATACGTTGCCCCAGTGAATGTAGTTACACTCAGTCAGCCATCTCCTGTCCACTGTTTGCTGTCCACCGTCTGTCTGTCCACTCTACCCTTTGCCCTGCCAGCCCACCCCTGGGAGGTGGGGCTGGCCTAACATTTCTCTAATCCGACGCCAACTTGTGTATGGGAGCAAGCCATAGTCCTACTTGGCAGGGAGAGCAGCCTGAAGAATAGATGCTTATGGGCCAGTGGCCAGGGTCCAGGGCCCTTCACGGGGGCTGCTCAAGGGAACTCTGCCCAGAACCCTCTTGGGCCTTGAGGACAGGTAGGTGGCTTGAAGTACCAGGTTCATGTCAAATTGAGATGTGTGGTGCCAGTCCCATAGCCTCACTCCATAAGAAAGGATCCAAGCAAATGGCTCCCCAGGGTCACATGGCCCACACAGATCCTGCCAGAAACCAAGCTCACCGGATATCAGTAGCACTCAGCAGAGTGGTGCATCACCTTCCCCTCTGCTGCTGCAAGGCACCTCTTGCATGTAGCAAACATCAGTGGTCTGTCTTCTATTATAGTACCTGAGCAGGACAAACGCCCTGCCATATGATTTTTTGGGGTTTTTTTTTTTTTTTTTTTATCGGTACCAGGGATCGAACTCACGACTGCCTGCTTGTAAGGCAGGTGCTTATGCCGCTGAGCTAAATCCCAGCCAGTGCCATATAGTTTTTAAGAGCTGCTTTATGGGAGGCTGAGGCAGAAGGGTTGCAAGTTGAGGCCAAATTTTTAAAAAACTGTGGGATGTAATTCAGCATTCCCTGGTTTCATTTCCCAGTACAGTTCTGTGGGGACTTTTTGTTTTTGTGTTTTAAAGTATTGCTCTAAATCCAAAGTGAAAGGGCTCATTTTGCCTAGACAGAAAGTAAACTAAAATAGAGAAGTAGAGAACACTCAGGACAGTAAGGTAGACTGACTATAATGGACAGAGGCCTTGGGAAGGCAGAACCTTTCCAATTCCTGGGGTAGATCAAGGAGGACGCAGTGGGGCTGCAGGGCTGCAGTGCTCTCCAAATTTCACAGCCACCCCTGAGCAAGCGGATCATGGTCAAACCAATGACAGAGCAGTGAAATGTGGAAGGGACATGAGACACAGAGGCCACTGAATGGAATAGAGAAGGCTCATTGGCAATTCCTTGCCCTTGCCTGGATTTGTTTTCCCCAGGAAGGAGCTTTGGTTCGGATTTCCACACGTCCCATTTTTTGGACTCCATCCACCTCTGTCCAGCAGGCTTCTTCATCAGGGCCCATCCCTCCTTCTGCATACCTTCTCCAGATGGGATTCCTAGGAGCCAGGGGAACAGCCAGACTCTGGCCTTGGGCCCTGGCATGCAGGTCTTTGTTGGGGAGTCCACCCTCTTATTTGCCAACCGGATACTCTTATCTTCCCAGGAGACCTGAGAGAGAGTAAGGACCAGCCTTGATTCCTTCCATCCAGAACTGGCACTGGGATAAGGACTGTAGCTCTTGGGTGTCCCTTTCTCTGGCTTCCCCTGGTCCATATTCTCACCGCAGTTCCTTAGAGGTACAGCAGTGCTGTACTACCTGGGCTGAGGGCAAGTGAGGCTCCAGCCCTGCCCCAGAAAGCCCTTCTGGCCCCTGCATCTGTCCAAGATGCCAAGACACTGGAAAGTCTGTTTCTGAGGCTCCCCTGACCCCCCATCCTACCTCTTGGTGCCTCAAGTCCTCGGTCAAGCGTGGGTTCTGCCTCATTCTTGAGCTATGATGGGGATTGCTAACCTGGCTGTTCCATGATCAAGTGTCCTCAAGGGGCCCTAGGGCACTCCCCTTCGTAGAGTGAATATTAGCTGTGGAGCTGTCCCGTCCTCCCCATGGTCATCCAATGCTGAATGTAGCCTCATCTTGACCCAATGTGGTCAGGGTCCAGCAAGCTGGCTGTTGCCATAGTAGCAGTTGTAAAACCCAGAATCACTGTCCCTGGTTTGCCTCAGTCCAAGCGTCTCCAGCCTGCCCTTCCAGGCTTCAGCCTCAAGGTTGGGGGAGTGATCTTTGCCTCAGAACAGCCCCCCAGCTTCAACTACACCAGATAACGGCTGTGGCTTTGTGTGTGTGTGTGTTCTCTTTCTCTTTCGTCGTCCTTTTTTTTTTTCTTCTCTCTGATGCGTGTAAAGGAGAGGACTAGAAGGAACGGTTCCCACCTCTCGGAGGACAACGGACCCAAAGCGATCGATGTGATGGCACCCTCCTCAGAGTAGGGAAAGCCAGTCATCTCCACCCACACCCCTCCCGCCTTCGTGCGAATGAGCAGTGCCCGGCTTAACCTGGTCCGGCCTCGGGCCCACGTGCATTGTCTGCATGCCTCGTATCTGTCTGTCACACGTGTTTGCGTCGTCCCACTAATGTGAATTTCAGCGGCAAGTGTGGTGTTTGTTTTTTATTTTTGTCTTTGTCTCTGTGCCGTTGCTGTCATTGTCCTTCAATAAGGTTGACTGCATTCAGCCAGTGCCAAAAGAGGAGCCCAGTCCCGCTACCAAATTCCAGTCCATCGGGGTTCAGGTAGAGGACGACTGGCGGTAAGTCGGACAGAGGTGGCGGCTGCTTCTCCCCTCTCCTCTCCCTCCCTCTGCTCTCACCTCTCCTGCTCTCCCTAACCCACTTTTCCTTGCTGGATTTCTAATAACCAAGCTGGGTTTGGGGCACGGGTGGTGTGGCCCAGGAATGGGAGGCTGGGCAGGGGGTGGATGGGTGGACAAATGAGCACTTGCTCAGAGAGACCATTCAGCCCGGGGGGGCCAAAGCTGGGCTAGGACCATAGCCCCACTACCGTGATGTTGGTGGTCTTCCTGGCCCCACTGCAGTAAACAGGCAACCTTATGACCTTGTCCTTGTGTGTGTGTGTGTGTGTGGGTGTGTGTGGGTGGGTGTGGGTGGGATGTGGCAAGGGCTGAGCAGAGAATGAGATGGGGGCTGTGGGACCCGCTTCAGGCGCATGGTGAGCAGATGATGCATCTGTTTCTCTGTCTCCTGTGTGTCTGGGTCAAGTGGCTTCTGGTCTCCAGCCCTCTCGGTAATTCACTTTGTCCTGTCCCCACCCCATCCATCCCTCACCCACAGAAACAGCGCCCCCTCTCACAGTATGTCCTCCCGACGGGACACTGACTCAGACACCCAGGACGCTAACGACTCAAGCTGTAAGTCATCTGAGAGGAGCCTTCCAGACTGTACCCCTCATCCCAACTCCATCAGCATCGATGCTGGCCCTCGGCAGGCCCCCAAGATTGCCCAGATCAAGCGCAACCTCTCCTATGGAGACAACAGTGACCCTGCCCTAGAGGCGTCCTCACTGCCCCCGCCTGACCCCTGGCTTGAGACGACCTCCAGCTCCCCAGCAGAGCCAGCACAGCCAGGGGCCTGCCGCCGAGATGGCTACTGGTTCTTGAAGCTACTTCAGGCAGAAACAGAGCGGCTGGAAGGCTGGTGCTGCCAGATGGACAAGGAGACCAAAGAGAACAACCTCTCTGAAGAAGGTGGGTGCTGCAGGGATGATGCCCTGGGGCAAAGGGACAGGGATACCTGGCCGGTCTCCAGCTTTGGGCCAGCCAGCCTTGGAGCCTCTGAGTGGGAAGGGACTCGGGTCGTGCTGTTGGGCCAGTTTTTATGAGCTCATCTTTCGTCCTCTGCTTTCTGCTGACCACCCACCTACATAACCAAATGCTTTCCAGACAGCAGCTGCTAGTGTGAAGGCTGTGGGTACAGCCTCACCTGGATCACTTCCTGGCTTTTGTTTACTAATGGCTTGATTTTGGTCAAATTACTCTGAGCCTGTGTTTCCTAATTCCCTCTGAAACTGCACAAGCAGGTTGTCAGGTTTTGTGTGGTGATCAGTATAAAGGGCAAGCTGGGGTGCTGGACAGAGAAAGGTGATACATTCAGCCTTCAGTGACTCCTTATTAGGTGGTTAGTGGGTGGGCACCAGGATCTAACTGGGCCTCAACAGGCACGAGGATCGAAACATTAGTGAGGTACAAGTTTCCCTATTATGTTTCTAGCTATACAGTGGCTATTTCCAAAAATTCCCCAAAGAAATTAGTTTAGAACTAGGGGCCAGGTGTGGTTACGTCCCTGTAATCTCAGCTACTTAGGAGGCTGGGGCAGAAAGATCACAGCCTGGGAAGACTTTGTGTCTTAGTTTCTTATTGCCGAGACACAATATCCAGCATCTACAGCTTACAGAAGGAGAGGTTTATTTTGGCTCACAATTTGTAGAGGTTCATAGTCTCCAGGCAGGACAGTACGACAGAGGAGAACTAGCGTATGGCCTAGTGGCGGAAGCAGAGAGACATCAAAGGAGGGAGGGAGGGGGAGACCTTTCAGGCCATGCCCCCAGTGGCCCACCTCCTCCAACCAGGCTCCACCTCCCAACCTTACATTTGCTGTTAACTTATCAGTGAACTAATTCACTGATGTGTGCCCTATGATCAAGTCGCCTCCCCAAAGCCCCACCTATGAACATGTGAAGCTTGGGAGAACATCTAGATGTAAACTGTAACTCGTCTCATAAAATAAAAGGGCCAGGGGTGTAGCTCAGTACACCTAGAGCACTTGCCTAGCATATGGGAGGCCCTGGGTTCAATCCCTAGAGCAACAAAAAGAAAAGAAAAAGAAAAAAAAAGGAGAAACACAAAAAAGAGGCAGGCGCCTGGAAAGCTTTAGGTTCTCACCTTGCATAGACTGGTTCAGCCTGGGCTCCTCCTCCACAGAAGATTCTGAGAGGACAGGTTTCAGTGTCCAGTAGGATAGACCTGCAATTGAGGACTCAGAGTGCTTTGGAGTCACTATTTCCATTGTCTTCCAGGCCAGTTCCCTGCTTTGATGTCATACCCACTGGGGTTCAAGGAGCAACTAAATGTGCCTAATAACTTTTTACAATAAAATATTTTTAAAAATTAAACCAGAGGCAAGGATCAGAGAGCACCAAAGCTGTCTGACAGAAAACAGCCTCCTGCCCTCTTCTATTTATTTATTTATCGAGGTACCAGGAGTCAAACTCATGACCTTGCGCTTGCAGAGCAGGTACTGTGCTGCTGAGCTGTGTCTCTGGCCCTGTGCCCTTCTATTTCCTCTCCAAAATTAATTGTCATAATGTGTTGGTTTCCTGATAAAATAGATGATCTCCACCTCCCTGTCCCCACTTCCACATATGACCTCATGGGTTTTGGTTAAAAATCTCAGTTTACTCCCCGCACTCAGGAGGCTGAGGCAGGAGGATCATTGCAAGTTCGAGATCAGTCTGGGCTACAAAGTGAGCTCAAAATCAGCCTTAACTGCACAGCAAGACCCTGTCTCAAAAAAACAAAACAAAAACCTCAGTTTACTCTTATGTAAATAATATTTAATGTAGAACAGTATTACTGTTTTTTAATATTTTTTCTTAGAACAAAAGGTTATCTCACTGATATACATTCTATTTTCTAGATTGTTTTTTAAGTGTATCTCACTATTTTGCCCAGAACCTGTAATCTCAAATTTCCAGGCTTACATGGTAACCATCCTGCCTCAGCTCCACATGCCACCTCACCCAGCTTCACTTTCCAAATTTGTGTTTTTTGGGGGTTTTTTGGTACTGGAATTAAACCCAGGGCCTTCAGTATGCTAGGCAAGTGATCTGTCACAGAGCTATATTCCTAGCCCCTAAATTCTAACAATTTTTTTTACTTGTTCCACTAGATCTGCCAACTCTTGTCAATAAAATGTTCCACATTAGCTAACACATTAGCTAACCGCATGATTCCATATTCGTCACAGACCTCTTGACCTCCGCCCAAACCTGATTGAGTTGTTCTGCAGGCCTGCAGTCAGTTGCTGTCCCGAGACATCTGCTCACATCACCAGGGGCTGTCCTTGGCTGTTTGTCATAATGGGCATGGTCTTCTGTTTTCTTGGTTTTTGTCTTCTCGTTGTATTAGTGTACATCTTAAATTGGAAAGAACTTTCTGGAAACGTCGCATGTCTTTATTCAGACCTCACACAGTTTGGCTGGGTGTACAGTTGAAAATAATATAGATAATACGTATGTATGTATATGTGTGATATGTGTGGCTAGAGATGGATTTCAGTGGTAGGAGGCTTGCCTGGTATGCTTAAGGTCTACCATGCTCAAGGCTCTAGTGTCTAACATGCTTAAGCACTGCACATAAGTATATAAATATAAGAAAGTTTAAATATATACTAAATACAAAAATATAAAGTTGAAAATAATTTCCCCTCAGAATCTTAGCCACCATTATGTTTAGTTTCCAGTATTTCTGCTGAAAAGTTTGATGCTATTCTCCCCATTTTATATTTTTGTTTTATCTGGAAGCTTTTAGAATCTTCTTTAGCTCAGTGGCGTAAGTGCCTGCCTGGCAAACACAAGGTCGCAAGTTCGATCCCCAGCACCAAAAAAAAAAAAGAATCTTCACTCTGTGTCTTCTGGAATTCCTGAGTGCTGTGCCATAGAATGGTTCTTTTTTTCATTTGTTGTGCTAGCAATTAACTGGCTGGTTCTACTTGGTACTCAAGTCTTTTGTTCCGTAAAAACTAGTCCTGTGAGCTAGGTATGGTGGTGTGTCTGAAATCTCAGTACTCTGGGAGGCCAAGGCAGGAAGACTGAAAGTTTAAGCCCAGCCTGGGCAATCTGGCAAGACCCTGACTCAAGAAAAGGGCTAGGAATGTAGCTTAGTAAAAAGGCACTAGGTTCCGTCCCCAGCAACATATACGTACACATACGTGCACACACACTAATTTTCACAAATAATTCTGTCACTTCTGGTTGTTGATTTTTCCTCTCTGGAACTCCAGTCAGGTATTGGAATGATGAAATGACAGTGAGTCTCTCATCTTGTCTTTATGTTCTCCATACATTTAGGAAGGTTTTTCTTTTCCTTCCTTTTCTTCAGTTTTTGTTGTTGTTTTGAAACAAGTTCTCACTAAGTAAGTTGTCTAGGGGAGGCTCAATAGGATCCTTCTCCCTCAGCTTCCAGATTGCTGAGATTAACTTTGTACACCACCTGCCCAACTATCACTCGCTCTTTAATAGCTTTGTTTGCTTTGTGGTGCTGGGGGTGCTGCGGGTAGAACCCTGACCCTTTTGCCTGCTGTGCAAGCACTGTGCCACACATGCATGCTAAGCTCTGGATCAGCTTTATTGAGATAATTTATGTATCATGAAATTCATCCTTTTTAAGTATATAATTCAGTGAAATTTAGTACATTTACATTGCATTTTTAAGGGAATAAAAGTAATGAAACAAAACAGTGATAAGACAGTAGAAATTTTGCAGTAGTTACTGTATTGCATGTTATTGTCCTCTAAATAGTTGCTAGGCTTTAGGCTTGGAGCCAAACAATGCAGTTCTTCCAAATCAGCTGGTTGTTGGGGGCGGGGCTGGGGGGGGTGGCTGTTCTTTCCCCAGCCCGCAGGCCGGCTGGCTCACAGCTGAGGGCTTAGCTTCCTTCCTTCCTTCCTTTAGAACATTTTCATCTCTCTGAAAGGATAACCCATGCTCCCTCCATCCTTAGGCAGCCACTAGTCTACTTCCCATCTCTATAGATGTCTATTCTGGACATTTCATATATTGAGTTATACCTAATCTTTTGTGTCTGGCTCCTTGCCCATAGTGTGTTTCCAAGGCTAACCCATTTGAAATATGTATCAGAACTTCATTTTTGTTTCCAAAAGATTCCACTTTATAGATACACTGCATTTTAATTATACATTCATCTGATGACAGATATTTTGGGTCATGTCTTTTTTGGCTACTGTAAATGTTGCTAAGAATATTTGTGTACAAGTTTCAGTGTGGATAAATGTTTGTTCTTTTTGTGTAAACCTAGGAGTGGAACTGCTAGATCATAGGGTACTTCTGTGTTTAGCTTTTTCAGAAACTGAACTGTTTTCCCAAATAGCTGCACCATTTAACAGGAAAGGTGACTGGTACACATTTTTTGAAATTATGAACATGTTAATTTGATAAAATTAGGATAAAAAATGAGGCACTAAAAAGCCAACAGCAGCTCCCTGTGGAAGGGCTTGTTGAAAACATTTCATCACTGTGACCAGATGCCCGAGAGAGAAATACATGAGGAACAAAGGGTTATTTTTGTACATGGTTTTGGAAGTTCTAGTCTCTAGTCAGCTGGCTCCATCACTTCTGGTCTGTGGGCAGGAAGAGACACCGTGGTGGGGAAGGCCATAGCGCAGGAAGGCTGTTCACATTCTGCAGCTGGAAAGCAGGGAGAGCAAGTGCACTGTGGGAAGGGACTGAGGTCTGAACAGTCTCCAAGGCCGCATCCCGCCATCCCCCAGCCAGGCCGCACCTCCCATTCCGTTACCTCCAGTGGTGCTGTGACTCGATCTCAGCAGTGGATTCACCTACTGATGAAGTTGGGGTCCTCTTGATCCCGTTTTCTTGGAAACACCCACAGACACACTCAGAAGTGTACGTTATTAATTTCCCTGGGTATTTACCAGTCCAGTCAAGTAGATGATGAAGATTAACTATCATAGGCTTCTATGGACACTTTACCAGAATAAATACACATAAAGTAAAAATTATATCAGGATTACAAAAGAAACCATTTAACACTAATTAATAGTTATCAAAACAGTACATTTGTGAGACAGTATACTTGTAGTTCTTTAATAAGTAACAAGATAAATGCAGGTAATTACTGTTATCTCAAAGTAGTGATGACCATAAACAATATTTCGGTATAATCATGACAGTTATAATGTGGTAAGAAATGATCTGTGATCTTGACTGATGTCAGGCAGATCACTTGTACTACTAACATGAAACCTTAAAGAGCCATTTTGGTGGAACAGTGGTGGCAAGGGCAGGTAGCCTGATCGGAGCGAGTAACTGGGACCACAGGTAGAGAGCGCTGTGCAGAGTGTTCCTGTCCACTGGGACACAGAGTGGAGGGGAGCTGGGACAAAGAGGGCGGCTCATGGTGGGTTTGGTTTGGCTTTGAATAAAACAGTGTAAGCATGTTCATGTGCTGAAAATGAATTTATTAAGAGAAGGGAAATTTACTATACAGAAAAGGAGCAGCTTCTGGAGTTGCCCACAGATAGGGAAAAAGTAACAAAACTAATGCCCAGAAGAGAGCACGCACTGCACCGTTCCTCCATGTGACGGAAGCAGAGCGTGAGGGAGGCCTGGCAGGGGGAGCAGGGCATCATCTTGGAGCCAGGAGGTGTGGCAGAGCCTCTGGGGAGAGCACAGGAGGAGCAGTGTGGGAGGCTGCTGTCAGCGGCAATCAGAGAGGAGGCCTAGAGTAAATTTTTTTCATTTTAGTTACATTGTTTTGGCAGTGTATCTTTATCATGCCATGGCATTTGGCCACTTCTAAAATTCTGTCAAATTTGGCTTTGCTTACATTAAAGATTTGTTAAATACACCAACTTTAGAATTACATTCCTGGTTGAATGTTTAGTTTTTGTTTTGGTTTGGTTTTGTTTTTTGAAAGATCAGGTCTCACTGTGTAGTTTGGCCTGCCTTGAACTCACTGTGGTGTCCAGGCTGGCCTTGTACTCAAGGTGATTCCCCTGCCTCAGCTTCCCGAGTGCTGAGATCACAGACATGTGCCTCGCCTTCTTCCCAGTGAATGTTTAGCGAGCCATCCTTCTGTGGGAATGCGCGTTTTCCTGAGCACCTCACGCTGCGTGTTGTGCTAAGCAGCTTTCCTTTAGTCTTCCTGCTACAGCTCTTGGCATCCTTTACCTTCAGTCTTTCACTGTCCATTTCAGCCACATCTTGTAATCAGCAGGTATGATTACTTGGGTTTTAGGTTTTATCTGATTGGTTTCTATTTCAGAACTGTACAATGTAGGTCAAGTGTGGTGGCGCATACTTGTAATCCTAGCACTTGGGAGGCTGAGGCAGGAGAATTGCCGAGAGTTTAAGGCCAGCCTGTCCCTATCTTAAAAAATAAAAACAAAACCAAAAAACCAAAAAACTATACAACATGGCCTAATTTCTACATGAGTTTATTCCTACAAAAAGCTGGCAGAGTATTACCTTCTCTGGTACTGCAATGAGCAGTATCCTAAATGTTACACCTTTGCATCTCTTTGTAGTTTTACCCCATATGTATCTCAAAGGAATATTTTTGTTTTGCTTCTGAATTCTGTAGTAATAGAAGGATAGTGTATCTTTGTGAAGCTTACCTTTTTATTTTAAAGAAAAAATAAGTGGTACAAAATTTCAAAATAAGATTGTAGGAAATGGGCCACGGATTTGGCTCAGCAATGTAAGCGCCTGCCTGGCAAGCATAAGGTGGTGAGTTTGATCCCCAGTAGAAAGAAAGAAAGGGAAAGGGAGAGGGAGAGGGGGAGGGAGAGGGGGAGGGGAGGGAGAGGGGGAGGGGAGGGAGAGGGAGAGGGGAGGGGGGAGGGGGAGGGGAAAGGAGGCAGGGGGGAGGGAGGGGGAGAGAGAGAGAGAAAGAGAAAAGGAAGGAAAGAAGGAAGAAAGGAAAGGAAAGGAAGACTGTAGGAAAGTAACGATGGTTAGTACATAATGTTATCTTCAAAGTAGTTGCTCATATTACAACATACAGGCATGAAAAACTTAACAATATAGGTACAAAGCTTTCTTTTCAGTAACTTATATCTTAACTATGGTATGTGTGTGTGTGTATTCTTCTTTTCTCCTTCTGCCACATCCCAGTTTCTCTTTCCTGTGGAACAGTTTCTTCCCATTTCTTGTTTTTTCTTTCTTTCTTTTTTTTTTTTTTTTTTTTTAATTTTTATCGGTACCGGGGATCGAACTCACAACCACCTACTTGCAAGGCAGGTACTTATGCAGCTGAGCTAAATCCCCAGCCCCGAGGCTTGTTTTTTTCATTCAACACTATTTTTTGAGTTCACCCATGTTAATGCCTATTCCTACAGTTCATTCTTTTGATTTGTAGCAGTCTTTTGCATGAATACACCGTTACAGTCGATTCCACTGATGTACAGTACAATTGATTATAATTTGTTTTAATTTTTTTTCTTTTTGGCAGTGCTTTATATCCTCTTCCCCACCTCTACCTTCTTTTAGACAAGATCTCACTAAATTGCCCAGGCTGGTCTCAAATTTATAATCCTTCTGCCTCAGCCTCCTGGGATTATAGGCAGGCACTACCCTGTTTGGCTTGTTGTGAACATTTCTTTCATTCTTTTTTAAAATAATGAAATACGGGGGCTGGGGGTTTAGCTCAGCGGCATAAGCGCCTGCCTTGCAAGAAGGCAGTCGTGAGTTCGATCCCCGGTACCGATAAAAACGAAAAAGACCAAAAAAAAGAAATACAAGTCAATTAGTTAAAAAATGATAGAGAGCACTCTTCTATGAAAAATCCATTACAGAGGAATAATGAGACATACTAGAGATTGAGCCCAGGGCCTCACACGTGCTAGGCATACTCTTTACCATTGAGCTATACTGCTCACTCCAAGAAATACTCTACAGGCTATAAAACTCATCCCTCTAAGGATATACAATTCAGTGAATTTTATTACACACAGAATTATGTGACTGTCACTGTAGTTCTACAGCATTTTTACCATCCCAAAAAGAAACCTTGTACCCACTTAGCCATTATCTCTAATCTGTTTCCAATTCCCCAACTAGCTAAGTGCTAATCTACTGTATTCTTTATAGCATTGCATATTCTGGGTATTTCCTCTGAATGGAATCATAGTGTATGCTCTCTTGTGTTAGCTTTTTTGTCATGTTTTTTGAGTGTTATCCATGTTTTATATATTAGAACTTTGCTCTTTTAATTGCTGAATAATCTTATCATATGGCTGTATCATCAGCTGTACAGTGGATTATTCCACTTTTTGGCTAGTTTTTTAATTTATTGTTTGTGGTGCTCAGGTCTGAACTTGAGTCCCACATATGCTACCTAAGCACATGCTTTACCACAAAGCTATACCCCAGCCTGTTTTCAAATTTTTTTTGTTTGTTTGTTTTGTTTTGTTTTGTTTTGTTTTGTTTTTTGGTCTTTTTCCTTTTTATCGGTACTGGGGATCGAACTCATGACTGCCTGCTTGCAAGACAGGCACTTATGCCACTGAGCTAAATCCCCAGCCCCAGCCTATTATCAATTTTAATGAAATCTGGTTTATCACATTTTTGATACCAGATTTGAGAAACTATTTTCCTAGTCCAAAGTCATGCAAATTTATTCCTGCTTGTTCCCAGTACCTTATATTTAAGTCATTTTAATTGGCTTTTCTATGTGGGATATATTCACATTTGCAATATCCAGCCCCATTTGTTGAGTGAGGCACCATTCTTTCCCTGTTCCTGGCATCCTTATCACAGGTCAATTGACTGTAAATGTAAGGATTTCTGAACTTTCTGCTCCATAGCACTGCCGTACATGTGTATACTCACACCTGTACTGTGCTGTGACATTTGCTATAGCCTTGTAAAAAGTTTTGACATGGGAGAGTGACTTTGTTCTTCAAAGATAAATACAAGTTTTAAAAATTCATAGCCAGTGCTGGTCATGATGGCACATAGCTGTAGTTCAGCTACTATAAAGGGGCTGAGGTGGGAAGATCGCTTGAGCCACACACTGGGAGCCTGTGGTAAAAGGGTCAGAGTTTCAAGCCCCACCTGGGAAGTTTAGTAAATCCCTACCTCAAAATAAAAAAGGCTTGGGGCTGGGGATTTAGCGCAGCGCCTAAATAAGCGCCTGCCTTGCAAGCAGGCAGTCGTGAGTTGGATCCCCAGTACTGATAAAAAAAGGAAAAAGACCAAAAAATAAAAAATAAAAATAAAATAAAAAAGGGTGGGGATGCATCTCTGTACAAATACCCTGTAACATCTGTTTTTAGCTTCTATACTGATTCCTTTTCATTATTTCTCAGTGAGGTACTTCCTTATGAGCTCTTGCAAGTACAGTAGATGGTTGGCAGGAAGGGAAGACAGGTGCCCAGCTGAATTCTCTTGTCCTTTTCTTCACCGTCACACAATCACAGGACCACCTACAATACAAAGCCTGCACCAGGCGTGCTGGCACACACCTGTAATGCCAGCGTAATGCCAGCACTTGGGAAGCTGAGGCAGGGGATCACGTTGAGTTCATGGCCAGCGTGAGAATTACAAAGCCCGCACCCCGCCCTGGTTGTCCTTGGTGCTACTGTCCACACATTACTTTTATTTCATGTTTATATTTTGTTTGTGTGTGGTGTGGTGCTAGGGACTGAACCCCGGGCACCACTCACACCATGTAGAAAGCACAGGCCTCCCGCTGTGTCGGCCGCCTCTCCTCTACATCCAGGTGGGCTTCTGGGGAGATCTGCACTTCAATTTCTTGCTTGCTTTGCTTTCAGGAATTTCTGGTGGGCTGATACTATTTATGCCCCAACTTTAAAACTAGAAGTCATGCTAAAATACCAACTGTGTAATTCTGGGCTAAATGCTTTAGAGGATGTTTGTTTTTTAAATTCTTCAGCTGGATTCTTCAGTCATTTATGTTTTATTGAAGTTTCATTTCACATTTATGTTAATAATGAAAGTGCACAATTCCCGGCAGACTGACCTTCCTGCAGGGTTCCTGAAAAAAATTTTATCATCTTCCATGGCTATTTAAGTCTTTGGAACAGTCTCAATGCGCAACACAGGGGTTGTTTTTGAAGATTTTGTAAAAACCTTACCCACAAGGCAGTTGGTTCTGCCAAGAATCCCAGCACTGGGCTAGCTTCACTCACATACTGACCCAGAAGTCGAGGACAACTGAGCAAAAGTCCATTTCTGAATTTTGTTTTGTTGAGACACAGTCTCGCTATATAGTTTAGGCTGGCCTCGAACTCATTATATAAGACCGGGCTGGGCTCAAACCTGTGGCAGTCCCCCTGCCTCAACTTTCCAAGTGCTAGGATTAGAAACTGCATCACCATGCCCAGCTCTGGAATGATTTTTAACTTCTCAGTTTTGAAAAAAAAAATGCTTCATTTTCTGGCTTTTTAAATGCATCATAGCTTGTTTCTCTGGAAATTTTTTCCATTTATGCTCACTTTCCTAATTACCATAAAATGTTCTTAGGAACTAGAAAGAAAGTTCACTTTATCTGTATTGCTTCCGTCTCAGAATGGAGTGATGTGTAAAGGGAGCAGCAGCTGGCATCACCAAATGACTGATGTGCGTGACTTTGCTCTCACTGTATATCCTAGCAGCTGTGCTCAGCTGAGTTTTACTTTCCCCTCTCTCCCTCAGTCTTAGGAAAGGTCCTCAGTGCTGTGGGCAGTGCCCAGCTACTGATGTCCCAGAAATTCCAGCAGTTCCGGGGCCTCTGTGAGCAGAACTTGGTGAGTGTGGTGCTGCTTCTGGCACACAGAGCTTCCAGCCTTTGGCTGCCTGCCACAGCCCCTGGGATGGGGCCGCATGCCAGCGGGGCCTTCAGCCTCTGGGACCTCTTTGGTAGCAAGGGGATGGTGCTGCTTCTGTGTGGTGCTGGAAAGGCCAGGTACAGCCGTCCTAAACCAGGCTGCTGGACAGTGTAAAAACAGCCATGCAAGACTTCCAGTCAGCATACTTTCTTAGGTACAGTGTATCATGAGTCTAAGATGACACTCAACAGAAGGTAAAATTCCTTCTCCCTCCTGGTCACCTGTTGGAGGATCTGCCTGCTGGCCCATCAAAGCCTGAGCAGCATTTCCTGTAGAAGTGCACCCCTTGGGGTGGGGAGAGGGGGAAAGCATTTGTCTTCAGGACCTATAGGCAATTGGGGCTTGGGTTGTCAAAGAACAGGAGAGTGGAAGGGAATCAACATGGATTCTGTGACATCCCCACCCAGCTGGGAATGAGTCTGGCTTTCCCCTCCGTTCCGGGGATACCCTGACCAAGGGTTTCTTCTCTGTAAAATGAACCACTGTGGTCTGCCTGCACAAAGACAGAACACCTAAGGCAGGGTGATGGTTTTAGTCTACGTATGTGTGCTGGGCCGACTTCCTTTTCCCAGTGGTCCCCACCAGGGGGACCGGCACCAAGCAGGAGCTGGCTTACTCACTCACACAGACACTGACCTGGATGCTGGGAATGAGGGAGTCAGACTAGGCTTTGAGTCAGAACAGTGCTGACAGGGCCAGGGGACCATAAAGAAAGACAAGGTTACACTTGCCTGGCCCACTGATTCCTGTATGCCCCTTAGAACCCTGACGCCAACCCACGTCCAACAGCCCAGGACCTGGCAGGGTTCTGGGACCTGCTACAGCTGTCCATCGAGGACATCAGCATGAAGTTTGATGAACTCTACCACCTCAAGGCCAACAGCTGGCAGCTGGTGGAGACCCCCGAGAAGAGGAAGGTGAGCATGGAGCAGTGCGGAGGGGAAGTCCAGGGACAAATTCCTGGTCGGCAATAACGCTGCCCACATCGGTCAGTGCTGCTTGGCTTCCTTCTCCATGTGTCGTCTTGAGCTGGGCTCACATCCATCACTGCGCGGGGTCCATGCTTGGCACTTGTCCAGCATGCTGCTCGCTCTGTAGTTGGGGCTGCCCACTGAAGCATGCTCCCCTGCCCTGCATGTTCAGGAAAGGGACTTCCGGGAAACAGGTGCCCACAGCACTAATGTATTGGAGACATGGCTCGTGGAGCCTTGGAGGTTGCACTGTGGTCCGTTCTCCTGGGCCTTGCTGCCAAGACCGGGGTCTAGGCCTGGTGATATCTACTTTTGTTAGACTGTGGCCCTCATAAGTTCTAGTCCCCTAGGACAGCGTGTGAAATGTGACTGGGGAGTCAAAAAACCCTAAATTTTAGTCCTATTTCTGGCTGGGTGATGAAATTCCCTACTGCTCAAAACGGGAATGGGAACAGGTGATCTGTCTGCCTTCTTCTAGAACATTCTAGGACTCTCATAGCTTGCTTTTGGCTCCTGCCTGTGCTATTCCCACTATCATCGCTTCTTGTGGCTTCTTGATTCCAACTGTGTGTTGCTTGTGCCCGGTGCAGGGAGGCTGGGTGGGTGGGTGGGTGGAGTCCAGCCACCAGCATATAGTAGGAGGTAGCATCACAGCAAATGTGGCATCTTTATTTGATTTTTGTTCCCTCCTCACTGTCTCACTAAAGGAAGAGAAGAAGCCACCCCCTCCAGTCCCAAAGAAGCCAGCCAAATCCAAGCCGGCAGTGAGCCGAGACAAGGCCTCAGATGCAGGGGACAAGCAGCGTCAGGAAGCCCGCAAGAGACTCCTGGCAGCCAAGCGGGCAGCTTCTGTGCGGCAGAACTCAGCCACAGAAAGTGCAGACAGCATCGAGATTTATGTCCCCGAGGCCCAGACCAGGCTCTGAGACCATGAAGGAGAAAGGAAATAATTTTAATTAAAAAACAAACAATGCAGATGGAACAAAATTTTATCAACAGTATGGTTATTCTCTCTAGAGACCCTGAGCCAATTTTCAAATTGATGCATACAAGGGCTCACAATTTGGCTTTTTTGGGTCCCTCTCAGCTTTAGGTTATGAAGACTTCACACAGACACACACACAAAACCGTCAACAAAACTAGAAAACTTTTTTTCCCCTCTTGCTGGCCGTGGACAGATGGACTTCAGCAGCTCCCGGCCCGGCCTCAGACTGCGGTCTTTTTACTTGTTCTATCTCCTGAGAACTTAAACTAGCTTGTTTACAAGACAACGACAGTCCAAGGGCAGCCTTGGGCACCTGCCATGTCCCTTCTCTCCCAGCTACCCTGCTCTGACCTTGGATTTTTCATTCTACATTTTTCTTTTCCCTTCAGAGCTCACACAGGGGTCACCATCAAGGCCAGCGGCTTTCTGGTTCAGTCGTTTTTGTGGCTGAGGGCCCAGAGAACAGCAAGATGGACACGCATCCCTCCTCCCCCACTAAGTGCTCATACACGCTTGCACGCGTGCACACAGACGGGCTGCCCTGCGCTGGGACTCGCCAGGCCTAGGCGCGGTCGGGCAGGACTCGCCTCTCAGCTGATGAGCAAAATGTTGGTCTTGGGCAAAATAAGGTGAAGCCACGTTTCCACACTCCAGACTCCAACTGCTTTCTTTCTGTCTCCTTCCTATAGCAGATTTAGGACTCATGGTGGCTTCCAGGAGGTTGTCTGTCCTTGGCCATGCCTGTGTCCAGTCCCCAAGGGCAGGTGGAGGTGTGTACGTATGTGTACATATGCACATAGACCTTAGAGTGTATAAATGCCCATCTGCACACCCATGCCCACCAGCACTGCCACCACCAGTTCTTGGGACCTGGCAGGAGGCGGGTGTGTGAATAGCATATATTTTTACATGTACTATATCTAGGTGTGTGTACAAGTGTGTGTAAAAATATATACCTTGTGTGTACGCAGCCTTTTTTGGGGGGAGAGGGGTCTTACCTCCTATCAGCCCAGCCTCTGAGTTTTCTGTTTTTTGTTTTGTTTTGACCCCAA
Organism: Cavia porcellus; assembly: GCF_034190915.1. Lineage (NCBI taxonomy): Eukaryota > Metazoa > Chordata > Mammalia > Rodentia > Caviidae > Cavia > Cavia porcellus. The sequence goes on along the minus strand of NW_026947488.1, from coordinate 24,968,265 downwards.
TCATCCCACCCTGCATTCCCACTCCCAGGGTGGCACGAGCCCTGAGCTGCAAAGGCCCAGGTCTGCAGGGCGGGGTGGGGAGGGCAAGGCAAGGGCAGGCAATAGGGGCCGTGTGCAGCAGAGCTCAGCACACGAGGGCTGCTCTATACTGTGTATACAACCCGAGGGCACTGGAGACATCCTCTTGTCTGGTGTGTGCTGCAGGGGTAAACCAAGGGCCTGCTCTGGGGCCCCATTCTAGCTTGGCCGCCCGTCTGTGACCTTGGGCAAGTCACTTGACCTCTGTGTGCCTCAACTTCCTCCTCTGTAAAATGGGGATAGTCCCCGCCCCTCCCTACCTCACAGGCATGTTGTGAGAATAAATGAGGTAATGTGTATCATGGGCTCATGGTGTTATTGCACGGGATGGTTCAGAATGGGGTTAGGAGGGTGGCACTGGACACTCTCACAAAACTAAGCCAGACCCCTCCCCCAAAAGACAGCTCTCTGCAGACAGCTGATGAGTGTAAACTCTAGTTCCAGCTCTGTCAGGTGCTAGCTTTGTGATCCTGGTGAGAAGCCAAAGCACACAGCTCCATCTGGAAAGCAGACGTGTCACAGTTTCCTGTGAGAAGTGTTTCAGGCCAAGTGTTGTAGTGTACACCTGTAACCCCAGCACTTGGGAAGCTGAAGCAGGAGGATCACCACAAATTCTAGGGCAGCCTGGGTTACAGTGAGTTCAGGGCCAGCCTGAACTGCACAGTGAGACCCTGTTTCCAAAAAAAACAGTGCTTCATCAATATTTACTGCAGCAGGAGCCCGGATGGGCAGGCAACTCCCAGACCTGGACTCTCCACACCTGGAAGAGAGGCCAATGTCCGCTACCAGCCACACCTTCCCTGGCAAATGCATAGACCAACTCACCAGGCACAGGCTGCCCGCAGAGTTCACTACGGCCAGGGCACAGAGCTCAAGTGGGTGACAGGCAGCAGAAAGTGCAACACAGCAGAAAGAGGCGGCAGGAAGCAAGCAGCGTGCCAAGCTGGGTCTGCACAGGAACGCTGTGGTCCAGACCAGAGGGGTGGAGAGAGGGCACTGCAGGCAGGAGGTGCCGACCCTGAGCGGTAGGAACAGAGCGTTTAGCAGGTTCTTGGGCCAGGCTCTGGATGTTCAGTCGCCCTCTTCGCTTCCCTAGACCCAGCTAGACACCAGGGACAAGTCAGGGGCCCTCTCAGTTTTCCCAGGCTGCAAAGCCCTTTCCCGCAAGCTCTGCTTTAGTCCTCCCAGCTGTGTGGCCAGACCCCTGTGCTCAAAGCACCTCCCCATGTGTCTGCATACCAGCACATCTATTTTGGTTTTTTTTGAAACAGGGTCTCATCGTGTAGTTCAGGCTGGCCTTGAACTTACTATGTAGTCCAGGCTGGCTTTAAACTATCAGCAATCCTCCTGCCTCAGCCTCCTGAGTGCTGGGATCACAGACATGTGCCATCATGCTAGCTGCAATACAGCTTTGGTGGCTGAGTTCAGTGACCATCGGTGATTCTCAGTGATGTCTGAGGCTGCTGCCTACCTGGATTTAACCTGCCTGGAGACCCAATGTGAGTGTGAAGAGGTTCCAGTTGTGGTTGGGCCAGGCCCACATTTCTACACATAGCACTGAGCCAACTGTTCACAGGTGTGAGTGCAGGCAGGGGAAGAGGCCGAGCTAGACTGAGAGCCACTGGTCAGGAAGCAGCCCAGCCCTATCCTCACTGGACTTCAGGAGCTGAGAGGACACTATGCCCTTCAAAACCTGAGGATTTCTGTTGTGGCACAGGAAGGCCTTGAGGAGAGATCAGGCCTCAGAGAAAGAGGTGCTCACTCGGTGTCAGAAAGGGGCTGGGAGACAGCAGCAGGATCCAGGCTTCTAGGACCAGCACTCCCGGCACAGTGGCAGAGATCCGTCCCCACCCCAACGTGAAGACATTCCTTACCTGACAATACGCTTATTGCCCTAAATTTAACAAAGCAATCTTCTTTGTACCTACACTTCTACCTGGGGGGCACTCAGAGCTTAGGTACTAGTACTACCTAAAAGGCCAAACAAAAAAATGTAACTATCATGAAAAATAAAGGAAAAGAAAACAATGGGGAAAATGTTTTTGATTTAGACATTAGACAAGCATGGTAACCGAAAGGAATGAATGATCCTTCATTGGATCCTATGTGGACTAGGGAAAGCTTAGAGGCCACCGAAACTTGGGGTCCCTGGAGTGTAAGTATCCAAGCGTCTTTTGGACTGTTGTATGATTTGGACTTATCTGTTGTGACTAGGTTGAGAGTAACCATTTTGACAAGCATATAACTTAGATGCTGTCCCATCCCCTATACCCTGTTCCATCAGGCAGACAGCTGTCCTTTCAGGGAAAGCTGACAGCAGCTTCCCAAAGAAGCTGGCAGTGAGTCCTCCGCTTCTGTGGTTCCAAAGCCCAGGCCCTAAAGGAATGGAGAAGAAGTAGGGCAGAGACAGGAAGCACTCACTGGAGGCTGCTGGATGATCAAGGAAGAAACCACGGGGAACAGGAGACTAAGACACCTTGAGTCCCAAGAAGCCCAAACAGAGCGGTATATGTGAGAGCAGGGAGACCCAAGTTTTCTTTCTGGAACTCCCAAGCTTTCCCAGATTTGCCAGGCTCTTAAGAGTCTTAAGGAGTTACCATCTCCTAACACCAGGGCCTCAAGCACAGAACAGCAAAACAAAGTCATTGGTGCCAGTTCTTTGTGGGCCAAGGGCCATGTGGAGCCTTCAAGGGTACATGGTGCCCAGGACAAGCTAACTGAGATTTGTACCAGCAGCAAGGGAACAGCACTCATGATAGAAACCTTAAGATGTGTCTCCTGCCATCTGAATCTGTGACCAAAACCACCATGGTCCCTACTGACAGTCTGGTCCCTCCGCCAAGGGGGATGCATTACTGTGCTAACCCTTCACAGCCTGCCTACTGCCTGCAGGAGAAAAACCTGCTTCTACCCTTGGCCTTGGGGCCACTCCCAGCTCATCTCCAATGCCAGTGGCGCTGCACACTATCCTACAGCCACTACAGCTGAGCACAGGCGCCACATCTCTCCCAGCCACAGCACTTGGTGCCTGCTCTACACTGTGCTACTCTCACTGCTGTGCTATTTCTGCCTGACTTGTTATATGCAAGCGTCTATCTCCACCTAGGGGATGAAGAATCCCTGAGGGCAGGAATCAAGTTTTTGAGTGTGTCTCAGTGCCTAGTCCAGAATGGAGCCTCAAAGAACAGTTTCTAAATGAATGACCTTGGGAGGGAGGGACAGGTGTTTTGCAGGACTGGGCTTTGCGGGATGGGTAGTTCTCTAGGTTGGGGCATCATAGGATAAGAGGAGCACAGAGGCAGAAGCCTGAGGCTATGCTGCTCAGGGAGAGGGCTGCCCTGCAAGGACTTAAGACTGCCAGCACCAGCCTTAAATAGATACATTTCCTGCCACTGTACCCACCCCCCAAGCCCATGAAATGAGAACCTCCAATCCCAGCCTCTGGTGCAACCAGCACTAGGATTCGTTTCCAAAGAATGTTAGCAGAGACAGGCCTGAAGCCCTGTGGCCAACAGGGGACGTGGACAATTAAGGACCCTTATGGCTGAACTGATACTTAAATTCACAACTGTGTCTCTTCGTGAAGCCCACACCCCTCACTAACACAGGCACTTGGATGACTAATGAGCTGTTTCAAAATGAACATACCCACCAACTGATAAGGTAGCAGGGACTCAGGGCTTAGGACCTTTCTATTTGACAACCATAACTGCAATAACTGGATCATCACCAGATGTTAAAAGTAATAGGTAAGAGCAGGAGGTGTAGCTCAGTGGTACAGTACTTTCCTAGCACGTGAGGCCCTGGGTTCCATCCCAGCTTTGCAAAAGCAAGAAAGAGCAATGGGTGAACATTTGATGAGGAATCAAATATTCAGTCTCAAAGCATCCCACAAATTAATTAAGAATAAGTTAATTACAAAAGGAAAAAGTACTACTTAGGTTGGATAAACCCATTTATCTAGACACTATTTTAAGTAGGTGGTCAAAGTTTATGAGTAATAGGAATGACAAATATATCTCCATCCAAAAAAAAAAAAAAACCTACAAAATGCAAAACTAGCACAATTTCTTCAGGCTACAAAGGTATGCAGATGCTATCTTCAAGCAGAAAAGCCACAGTTAATTCCGTATTTACTGGAAAAAACGTTTACTGTAAAATCAGGAATGAGACAAGGATGTCCTTCCTCATTGCTTGCATTCGACACTGGAGGCTCCACCCAAACCAGGGTAACTAGAGACTAATATAAATAAAGGCATCCAGATTGGAAATTAAGAAATAAAACGTGATAAGATTTTTCAGACACAAAACTCTAAGGTATCTACAAAAGAACTATTAAAATAGTAAATGACTTTAGTAAAGTTTGCTGGATACACTACTGGATATAAAAATCAATTATATTTCTATACCCTACTGTAATATAATAAGTGTTTAGTCTCTGTTGCTTGTTCCCTGCACAAAAGAGAGAGAGAGAGAGAGAGAGAGAGAGAGAGAGAGAGAGAGAGAGAGAGAATGGCGCCTCCATCAAGATTCCCACATCACGCAGGATGTGGGGAGCTTCTGACTGGGGAACACTGAGCCGTTGGGGGCGCAGCAGCCGGGAGGGCCCGGAAGCTCTGTGTACTGTGACCGGGTACCCTGCCCTGTGCACCAGGCCCCAAACTGTATCCTTTATAGTATACTTGCAACAGCAGTTATCTGTTAATCTGAGTATTCTAGCAAATTATTAAGCTAGGAGAAGGTTGTGGGAATCTTTGGTAATCACTGATTTGCAGCAGTCTTGGACAGAAGCACTGGTAACGTGAGATCCTAATACTTGTGATTAGCGTCTGAAGTGAAAACAGCCTTGTGGGACCGAGGCTCTAAACCTGTGGTGTCTGATGTGAACTCCAGTTAGTGTCAAAAAAGAACTGAATAGTAAGATAACCAGTGGGTGTCCAAAGAATTGAACAATTGGTTGATGCGAGGGAAATCCTATTTGGTGTAAGAAATACCATGCATAATAGTTCAGCTACCAATGAACAATCCAAAAATGATACTGAGTAAACAATTTCAGGTACAACAGTATTCAAATGAATACAATACTGAAAAATAAGTTTAATAAAATTTGGGGCCCTGAAAACTATTTTAAAATCTTCAAGCTGGGTGTGGTGATGCATGCCTATAATCCCAGCACTCCGGAGACCTGAAGCAGGAGGCTCCTTACAAATTCTACGTTAGCCATAGTGACATAATTGTCCTAGTCAGTTCTTCTTCCTCGTATGCCAAGACAGAGACTGCCTAAAGGTCATAAACATTACAACAAGCCTGTGCTAAAAAACCAGGGGCTAGGCCAAAGAGACAGAAATTCTCATCCCCAATAAACTGAAAAGTTAGAATTTCACAACTGACTCAAATTCCAGAAGCCAGCTACACCTGGAAGACATCTCTGAAAACTATTCAGTTCCGCAGTATTCAAAATACTAGCAATAAAGCTACTTGCCATAAACAATGTATAAGCATAACCCAGGAATTAAACTTTAAAAAAAAAAAAAAAAGAAAAAGAAAAGATGCTTAGGGCTGGGGATTTAGCTCAGCGGCATAAGCACCTGCCTTGCAAGTGTGTGGTCGTGAGTTCGATCCCTGGTACCGATAAAAACGAAAAAGACAAAAAAAGAATACACAAAAAGATAGCATGGAATTACAACTCTATGAACTCCAACAGGCAAGGAAAGCAATTAGAGGAAGAAAAAAGGAACAAACAACAAGAAAATAACATGATAAACAAGTCGATACATATTACTTATAACCATCAATGTAAATGGTCTCAATTCACCAGTAAAAATAGACTGCCATAGTGAATCAAGATGAAGATCCAACAATATGCTGCATACAACAAATACATTTAAAATTTTTTTTGTCTTTTTGAGACAGGGTCTCACTATGAAATTCAGGCTGGCCTTGGGCTCACTTTGTAGCCCAGGCTGGCCTTGAACTTGTAAGGATCCTCCTTGATAGTACCAAGTTCGAAAGTATAGGCAACAACTGTGAAAACAGTAAGATTCATTATGACGCCCATTCTGGTTGACTATTATCTTCTTTTGAAGTCCTGTAATAGCTCCAATATTTTGGTTTTATTGGTTTTGTTCTTTACTGTTTTGTTCAATTTTATTATAACTGATGATATAGGCAATTCTTTTTAAGATAGCAAAAGGCATTATGGTAACCATTGTTGATCACCTTGTATTCTGGGGGTTTTTTGTTTTTTGTTTTTTTTTGTCTTTTTCATTTTTATCGGTACCAGGGATCGAACTCACGACTGCCTGCTTGTAAGGCAGGCGCTTATGCCGCTGAGCTAAATCCCCAGCCCCTTTGTATTCTGTTTTTACATTATGTACTATGCCCATCCTTTTGATTTGACTGACTCTGTTTTGTTATGTCACATTTGGTTTTATTCTCTCCAAAAAAAAAGTAATAAGAACTGTGGGAGTAATAAAACTCAAAATGTGTAACTGTCATTGTAAAAAAGAAAGGAAAAGAAAGTGCTCTAAAGGATATAACTGCATGTATATTTAAGTGTACAAAATAGATAACCATATTACTGAGTTTTGTTGGATCATTGAACAGAACTGTTTGCAGTCTCACTGTTTGAATGTCCACTTTATATGCTTTAATTTTGTAACTTGAACCACTATTTCTAAAATGACAATATGTAATCTATTAACTAGTGATTTCCTGTTTATTTTTTTGAAATTCTGTATAACTTGTACCCTTTTTGGTTTTTTCTTTTTTTTCATTTAAAAAAAAATTTTTTAAAAGCAGCAATAATATTTTTCAAAATGCAGAAAAAAAAGAACTGAAACTATAAATTTCCTAGAATAAAACAGTAAATTTCCAAGACCTTAAACTAGGCAATAGTTTCTTGTATGTGTCACTAAAACCAATCAAAGAAAAAAACTGCAGTTGAAAACATTTGTGATTCCAAAATCAGTAACGTGAAGCCAGTATGGTGGTGCATGCCTAAAACCCCAACACTGGGGAGGCTGAAGCAGGAGGATCACTGTGAATTCAAGGCCAGTAAGGGTTACACAGTGAGTCCAAGGAAAGCCTGAACCACATGAGACTCTGTCTCAAAGGAAGGAAAGAAAAGAAATGTCAGATGTGGCAGCACAGGTCTGTGATCCCAGCTCTCCGGAGGGTAAGGAGCGATGATCAATGAGCGATCAAAGTCAGCCTGAACTACAGAGATCCTCTTCCAGAAACAAAAAGACAGAAATGAAAGAAAAAGAAAAGATAACCACAAAATGGAAGAAAGCATTTGTAAATCATATATATAAATTATCCAAAATATACAATCTCTCAACAATAAAAAAAAGTTTTAAATGAGTAAAAAGTCTAAATAAATGTTTCTCTAAAGAACATACACTAATGTCCAAGGCCCTTCAACACCATTATTCATTTGGTAAAGGCAAAGCAAAACCACAGCTGGGTTTGGTAGCACACACCTGTGAGCCCACCTGTAAACCCAGAATCGGGAGCGGTGAAACCGGACTGCAAGTTCAAGGGGGCCTGAACGCTGAGCGACACTTTTGGAAAGAAAAGAGAAAGCGTTGCACACATCAGTAGACGGCTAGACTCACTGACAACAAGCGCTGGTGGCAAGTGGAGAAGCTGGAACCCTCCTTACACAGCGCCAGTGAGAACCGATGAGGGGCTGCAGGAGGTCAATCACAGGAGCCCAAGGCACAGCGCTGTCTGGTGCTGAGCTTCGCCAAAAGCCCAGGCCAAAGGCTTGGCTCCTGGGGGGCATCACCCGAGGCACAAGGTGTAAGAGGCAGCACCGATGGGGGCGCCCCAGGGCTGTGCAGGTGAGTCCGGGAAGGGTTGAGGGACCCAGGGACCCCCTTTGCTCACTTGCTCCTCACTCAGCTCCCGAGCTGGGTTTATTCTGCTCCTAAAATGATGGAGCACCGCACCGCGAGAAACCCAGAAAAAAGGAGCCGCCACGTCCTGGCCTGGAACACCCAGCACCCCCGCAGCACGGGCCATTTAACTCAAGGCCTCACACATATTTGGCAAATGTTCCAGTGCTGTTACATCCCCAGCGCTTTTTACTGTATTTTGAGACAGGGTCTTCTTACAGTGCCCAGGCTACCTTGAATGTGTGATCCTTCTGCCTCATCCTCCTGTGTAGCTAGGATTATGGGCATGCCCACCACACCTGGCAACCTCTAAAACTGTGAGTCAAAATAAATCTCAATTATCTCAAGTATTTATCATAGTAACCAAAAGCTAAGGCACCCAGCAGTTCCATTCTTAGGTATATCCCTGAGAAAGTAAGAAACATAACATCCACACATAAACGTGCATGTAAATGTTTGCCGCAGTGCTACGCACGGCAGGCGTAAGTGGAAATGAGAGGGGCCCGGTGGCTGCCAGGGGCTGAACGGGGGAAAAGGGGGAACACCTTTCATTTCCACTTATGCCTATTAAGCACAGTACCACTGCAAACATCTCCATGCACGATAATGTGTACAGGGTTCCTTTTGGGGGCAAGAAAAGTGTTCTGGAATTCTAGTTATGATACACTACTTGTAGATTTCAAAGATGATCATTATGGTACATAAACTACATTGATTTAACTTTTTCTTTAAAAAACACTCATGAAATGGGAAAAGTATTCGTAAACCATTATTTGATAAAGGATTAATATTCAAAATATATAAAGGAGTCGGGGATTTAGCTCAATGGTGCCGCACCTGCCTAGTAAGCATGAGGTCCTGGGTTTGATTCCTGGTACATCCCCAAATACATACATATCAACACCACCAAAAACTCATTTTTAAAAATGGCCTAAAGGGGCTGGGGATTTAGCTCAGCGACATAAGCACCTGCCTTGCAAGCAGGCAGTCGTGAGTTCGATCCCAGGTACCGATAAAAAAAGAAAAAGACAAAAAAAAAAAAAGCCTGAAGAGTGGCTGGGGATATAGCTCAGCGGCATAAGCACCTGCTTGGTAAGCACAAGGTTGTGAGTTTTAATCCCCGATATAAAAAAAAATTAAAAATTAAAAAATAAAATGGCCAGCGGCTGGGGATTTAGCTCAGCGGCATAAGCGCCTGCCTTGCAAGTGTGTGGTAGTGAGTTCGATTCCTGGTACCGATGAAAAAGAAAAAGACAAAAATAAAATAAAATAAAATGGCCTAAAGTACTGGGTATGGTGGTGCAAGCCTGTAATCCTAGCACTTAGGAAGCTGAGGCAAGAAGATCACCTTGACTTCAAGAGCAGACTGAACTACAAGACCAGACTGTGTCTCAAGAAAACAAAATAATAATTATTTGAAAAATGGATAAGTGGAGCATACAAAGAGAGCTGTAGCTTTTTAAAATGGGAGTATGGCGTGTAGGGAGTAGGGTTTGGGAGCGATCAGAAGTTTTGTTTTGGACACATTAATTGAAAAAAACTTTACTGTAAAATAATTTGACTTACAATAAAGTTACAAGTTTGTATGCTCCGACTAAAAACGTTGGGATCAGGCCTCGCAAGCGCAAGGTCCCGATTTCGATTCCCGCTTTTTAAAAAAATCTAAAATCTGAAAAGCCCGCGGGGTCAACCTCGGTACACTGTCTCACGCTGATTCCGATTCATCCGCAAACCCCACTGGCTGCATCGCGAACTCCCGAGCCCGCCCTTTCTCACCCCTCTCCACCTGAGAGCCTGAACCGGCAGCGCCTCCAGCTTCACGCGCGCCCCACACCTCGGGCAGGCCATTCGCCCCTCGGCCTAGCGGCTTGCAGCCGCCGATGGGATGAGTCCCTGCAGCTTCCCAGCCCCTGCGCCCTCCTCCCGCTCCCCCCAGCACCTTGACTCCCATCTGGCAACTCCACACAGGGCTCCCTGCGCGGCTGTCACTTCCCGGGAAGTCGCCCGGCCGCCGGACACTCTGCACCAACGCCAGCGCGCCCCACCGCCCCGCCCCGCCCCGCCCCGGGCGAGCGGCAGGTGGCCTCGACGCCGCCGACGAGCACCTTAGGGCGGGTGTCCGGCCCTGGTGCCTGCGGCACGCCCTCCCCTCGGCCGGGACGGGCCACGCGGGGCTGGAGGACACCTGCCTCCGGCGGGGAGCGGCAGCCCGGCCTTGGGAACGGGCCGGCGGGGGTCGCGGCTCGGCCTCCCGCCTCCAGGGCCCCGGCGCTCCTCGCTGCCCAGCAGTGAGCAGTCAAGAACGGGGGCTCGCCCGGGAGCGCGCCCACTCTGCCCGCAGACCAAGGCCAAATAAGGCCGGGCCGCCCGGCCGCGCCCCTGCGCACATTCTTCTGCCTTCTAAGGCCCGGCCGCCCGCTCGCCCCGCCCCCGGCCCGCCCCGCTCCGCTCCGCTCCAGACCCCGCGTCCCAGCAAAGTGCCGCCAGCTGAGAGCACCGCGCCGCACGCACCGTCTCCGCACCAGGTGAGAGCCCGCGCCGCGTCAGCCTCGACAGCTAGGTGCTCTGATGGGCCGACCCGACCCACCACCCCGGGACTGCAGGAGGGCGTCGTCACGGGTCCGCTAGAGGGGGCAGAGGCGCCGCCGGGGCTGTGAGTTTGCGGGGTCAGACCCGGGCTCTGAGACCTTTCATGGGTCCTCTGCAACAGTGGCTCTTTGTCTCCAAGCCCAGAGCTGGGGCTGTCCAAGTACAAGGCTGCGAGCAGGGGGCTGTGAGGAGGCCTAGACAAACCTGCCAGGCTCCAGGCCCCTTTAGAGAACACAGCCTTCTTCCTCAGCTCCACTCCCCTGGGCAGGGGAGAGGGACGGTGACCACAGGACCCCCTCAACACACACAAGTGCTGTGTGCTACAGGCAAAAGCTTCCCGTCTGGACCACGTTCCCAGCTGTTGGGGGGGGGGGTCTTGGCAAGGCCCCTGGCAGACTCACACCTAGAGGGGAACAAGGAAAGGACTCCAGGGAGGTCCTTGCTCCAGCAACTGCTTTCAGAGAATTCGGATACTTGGCCTCAGAGGTGCTATGGTTAGGAGCAGGGCCCTGCACTGCCCAACCTTGGGCGAGGTAATGAGGTCTGACTTCTGCCCAGCTTTCTGCTGTTAGGGTGAGACCTCAGACACCTGTGGGATGACATCAACAGCCAGGCCAAGTACCAGCACTCTGATCCTTGGTTTCTAGGACCCTGACAACTGATGGTTCCAGGGCTATGGCCCAATCCTAGAAACTTGAGTCCTTGGCCCCACAGGCACAACAGGTGCTTCCTTTGTTCTGCCCTCCATAGCAACCAGGGCCAGGCTTTGGACCCACTGACCCAACCTAGCCCCAGGTCTAGGCCTCCAGCTGACTCTAAGCTCACACACTTCCCTTCTGGGGCCTGTTTTCCTTACTGCAGAGAGCAAACGCCATCCCCTGCTTCCCACAACTGGCCAGGGACACAGTGGCCAGTGCAGGGCTCTTGCCACATTCTGGCCTCACGTGTGAGACCCTGAAGGCCAAGGGGCAGGAGGGCTCAGTCACTGCACTGGGTGCCACTGGCCCTTCCTGTCCTGGGGCTGTGAGACCAGAGGGGGCTGGTGATGATGAGGACCACCTCAGCAGGGCACAGTGGACTTCTCTGTGGGCAGCCTTCTGTGAGTGCTGAGAGTCCACATTCCCTGAGAACACTGAGCTCAGAAGGATCAGGCACCTCCAAGCCATAGAAGAAGAGGGGGCCACAACTGCACTCCCTGCCCTTAGTCCTCCTCACTGCCCTCCTGGCCCTGGGTGAGACTGGCTTCCTCAAGAAACTGCAGGCCTGGTGGGTGTGACTAGATGGGGCCTAGGCAGCCAGTCTCTAAAACTATATGGACAGATGTGACTCTGGAAACTTGCTGGAGCTGGTCAACCGTCAGTTCAGGGTTTAAGATCTGGTTTTGGTTTTGGTTTTTTGATAGTAATGCTTTGTCATTCAGGCTGGGCTTGAATTTACTATATTGACCAGGCTGACTTCAAACTTGAAGCAGTTCTTTATCTCTGCCTCCAGAATGGCTGGGATTACTGGAATGCACTACCACTCCCTGCCAGGGTTTAAGATTTTCAAAGCCCAAGGTCTAACTGGACATGTGGCACACACTGTAATCCCAGCTACTTGGAGGGCTGAGGCAAGAAGATCCCTTGAGCTCGGGCAAGTTGGAGATCACCCTGGGCAACATAGTGAGACCCTATTGTTTAAAAAATCTGATGTCCACAAATGACTGAACATGGTTATGGGATGAGACCTGAAAACAGCTTGGAGAACACTCGCAGCCACACAGTTTGGAGTGAAAAGCAGGTGGCATGGGCGGGGGAGGTTTCCTGGAGACCCTGGACTGAAGGAATTGTGCAAAGGAAAGAAGGGGCCAGGCATCCTGGGGCCTTCACCAGCCAAGAGAAAGCAGGCAGTAGGTCTTCAGGCACTTAAACCTCACAGACTAGCAAAGGGACAGGGAAAGAGTCCCTCGTCTGGCCTGTTTCCCCATCTCTCCATCCCTCCTCTGGCCTGTTTCCCCATCTCTACATCCCTCCTCTGGCCTGTTTCCCCATCTCTGCAATAAGGCAGCTGACCTCACAGTTGGTTCTTTAACAGCTTCCACAGCACGCACCCCCCCCACGCCCCCACCCACCACCCACCCCCACCCACCCCCACTTGCAGGGGAGGAAAACGATGCTGGGGAGAACAGCAAGGCAGGGGAGACTCAAGGCCTGGGCTGGACAGGGAAGTGCTTGTAGGAAGTGGGGGTGGGAGTGGCTGGGTCAGCAGATGGCAGCAGAGAGGTCACAGAGGAACACAGAAGGGCTTAGACAGGCCAGGCTGATGGACCTGACTTGTGGCCAAGTGACAAGAGCAGGTCTGTATCCAAATAGGATAAAAAAAAAGCTGGCTGGAGGCTTAAAAAGAGGCGGGGCCTTGCACGGATGTGACAAAAATCTGGGGTTCCTAGTCTGGCAGCCTTATCCTTGGCTATGCACAGGGAATGGAGGCTTCGAGGGAGCTGGGAAGCAGGTGTAGCTGCCCAGAGCCTTAGAGCCTTGGCAGAAAGATGGAGACCAAAAGGCCTGGAAGGAGGAAGAGGAATGTCAGGAATGCAGGGTGCCTGGAAGGCAGCCCAGCCAGAGCCCTTGCTGCCTCCTCATCACCCCACCCTGTCACTTGGACAGGAAGATGGGCAGTGTAAATGCTATTAGGGATTAACAGAATACAGCATGTTAACAGTTGGTACCAAGCCCAACTCTTCAAGGGTTTTACCCAGTCAAAGCAAAAACAGCTTATTCCATGCCTGGCACCATTCCAGTGCTCTTCAGAAACTAAGTGTTAATCACTGCTGCTGGGCATTCACGTCCCCCCACTCCCATATGAGGGCACCCAGGCTGCGAGAGGTTAGGGAAATTTGAAAGTCCTGAGCCCAGGCCTACCTGTCTACTTTGGGGAAGAACTGGGTGGAAGAAGCCCACGCGCGTGGGCAGCCCTGAATGCCAGGCCTAGAGTGAGAGCCACCCCCGGGGGAGACAGGAAGATCCCCTGGCTCAGAGTCATCCCCCAACCCCATTCTTGCAGGGCAGCCCCACCCACCTGAAGCCAAGATGTCCAGCAAGCGAGCCAAGGCCAAGACCACTAAGAAGCGGCCACAGCGAGCTACATCCAATGTTTTTGCAATGTTTGACCAGTCCCAGATCCAGGAGTTCAAGGAGGCCTTCAACATGATTGACCAGAACCGTGATGGCTTCATTGACAAGGAGGATCTGCATGATATGCTGGCCTCACTGGGTGAGTAGGGCTCATTTCTGGCAAAATACTTCCTGTGCAGGGAGACCTGCAGTTTACACCTAGGGAGCAACTGCCTCACTCCGTCCATTTCAACAGTGACAGTTCACTTAGAGAAAGGGGTTAGCAGCTAAATGAAAATTTCAACTGCAGGGGTTGCACTGTAGAGATAATGAAACAGATACCTGAAGGAAGGCCAGTGCACCTCCTCTTTGACCCAAGGAGGGCTCAGGAGTTAAGTCCAGCTTGCTGCTATTCAAATAGGCAGAATGAGGCCTGGGCCTCCAAAGACCACACTCACATTCCTTCCCATGTTCCAGCTACAGCCACCCTTGGCCCCAGTTCCTGGCACAGACTTCATCTGGCTGATAGCACCTGGACCAGACCCTGGTAGAGACAAAGGGTCAGCATCAGAGGAGTCATGCAATGCCCAAGCCACCAGCATTAGGCCAGACAGCCCAGGATCAGCTCACACTCTGCCCCTGCCTATTGCTCCTTGGGCAATGGGTGTTTGCAGACAACTTTGAGCAACAATGCCCGCACTTGGTGCTGACCTCCTGGCTTCAGGCCAGGTTCACCCATGGCCTTCCTTCTTCCAGGAAGTTGCCCAGCAAGAAGTGGTCTCCTAGCAGAGCTCTCCTTTGGGGTCCTCCAGCTTAATAGGAGAGGACTAAGGCCACGAGAGGGCTGGTCCTAATTGCTCTCCACCCCATCTTGATGAGGTCCTAGCTGTTCCAGGCTTTAGCTTCCCTGCCCATACCACTGGAACACAGCAACATGAAGGCTCCTATCCATTTGCAAGGCAGCACCTTGCACCCAGGCCTCACACTTGAGACCTGAACAGTCTCACATATGTACCCAGAAAGATGTGACCACGTAGCCCAGGTCACTGGACCCACAGTCTTCCAGTTAAGAACATAGTTCTCACCAGACATGGTGGTACATGCCCAGAATCCCAGCATTCCAGAGAGAAAGGCAAGAGGACCACTGTCAGTTCAAGGCCAGCCTGGGCTATATAATGAGTTTAAAACAAAACAACATACCATCCCCACGTTAAAGAAAAACCAATAATACAAGTAATTAATAAGCTCTATAGGAATTATCTTGATGGTTAAAACAATCCTCTTGGGGATATGACTAACATTCCCAGTTTATAAATAAGGAAACTTATTTATAAGTTAAGGTTAAGTAATCTATCCAAGGTCTCCTAAATGGCAGAGCGGCATAGGAGGCAGCAGTTGATTCCAGAGTCCAAGAACGGTGCTAATGGTTGTTAGGAGCATGTTGCAAAAACTGTCTCGTTCATCTTCACAATTCTCCTGAGACACACAGCAAACAGAGGCACAGAGCTGGGACTCAAACCTAGGCCTGTGTGCCACCAAAGCTCACTGACTGAACCACTTTAGAAACTGCATCTGGAAAATGTGGAGTCAGGCTGCCTGAGTTCTGGGGTCAGCTCTGCTGCTTAACTGCTCTTTGACCTTGGAAAGCTGCCTCGCCTCGTGCCTCAGTTGCATAGCTGTAAAGTAGGGTATAATGCTTCCTTCACAGGGTGGTGACAGTGCAATGCAGTAGGACACCTGGGGCAACAGTCAGCAGGCACGGCAGCTACCCCCTGCTATGCCAACAGCAGCCAGGACAGGGCTGGGAGCGTGGGAGCCACTGCCCGGAACCACGCTTCCCAGAACTCACCATCGGGAGAGTCTGGGGGGTCAGGATCACCCAGACCAGGGACAGCAGGGACCAATGCCCCGTGTGCCACCACAGGGAAGAACCCCACGGATGAGTACCTGGAAGGCATGATGAGCGAGGCCCCAGGGCCTATCAACTTCACCATGTTCCTCACCATGTTTGGGGAGAAGCTGAATGGCACAGACCCTGAGGACGTGATCCGCAATGCCTTTGCCTGCTTCGACGAGGAGGCCTCAGGTCAGCAAGGCAGGCAGGGGTGGGCACCACATTGGCACATACAGGTAGACCAGCTGGGGACACATAAAAGGGGCCCCTGTCTAGAGGCCAAACACAACACGTCACCAGCTCCCAGTTCTGCTGCCAGCTATCAAAGCCCAGCAGCTTTATGTTCTCCCCTCAAAATGGTAACACAAAATGGCCCACATCCTCAGCCTCCTACTTCCTCTGCTCACCTGCTGGCCCAACACACACTCCCTCTGTTTTAGAGCTTTCTGGAAACAAAACCACTTCATGCCTGTATTGCCAACAAGGTTCAAAACCCACCCCCACCCCTGGATCACCCTCCTCTCTCACCCTGAGTTTTTCCCAGAGACAGGCAGAATAACAAGGGCAACTAACTGAGGCTGCGCCCTGGGCCCACCACGTTCAGAACATTTTCCTACTACAGACAGCCCCCCACCATGGTCTTCATCCTCATTTTCCAGATCAAGTAAGCCCAGAGAGGTAAAGTACTTGTCTAAGGCCATAAACAAAGAAAAATGGAGATCAAGGTTCCAACTCACCCACACCAGCTCGAAGTGGGACTACACAGCTCAGCTGCGCCCACAGCCCACACTCCCAGAGAAACACCCTGCAGACAGGCCCTCCACTCAGCTCCCCTCTGAGACCCTCCATGACCCCTCCTACCTGTGCCCTCAGTCCATCTCACCAGAGCCCAGGGAGGTGGCTTCCTGGCCCCATCTCCAGCCATGAGATCTCCAAGGGACAGCAGGGCTGAGGGGTGGGGGTACTCGGTGTGTCCAGCCTGAGTCCCTGCTCTCAAGGTCCCCCCCACCCTACCCCCAGGCTTTATCCATGAGGACCACCTACGGGAGCTGCTCACTACCATGGGCGACCGCTTCACAGATGAGGAAGTGGATGAGATGTACCGGGAGGCACCCATCGACAAGAAAGGCAACTTCAACTACGTGGAGTTTACCCGAATCCTCAAACATGGCGCCAAGGATAAAGATGACTAGGCTCCCGCACCCTCCCAGTGCCAGCCCCACCCTATCACTGCTCCCCACACACTTATGTCTGCCAGCTCCCTGCCCACAAGACCCCGAGGGTTCCCACGGGAGGAAATGGGCCCAGGGAGCACAGGGCCAGGAGAGGGGCACACAAGTGGCCTGAGGCAGGTGCTCCACCCTGACACAGACCCAAGGATATCCCTGAGCCCTACAGCAAAGACCACTGTCCGGGGAGAGAAGCCAGAGGACAGGCCCAGGAGGCACAGGAAAAGGTCCCTCGAGAGAGTTCAGCCATTGGCCATGGCCTGCCCACTGCTAGGATAACCACTGGTCCCAGGAGGAAGGGGCCCTGTTCCCTGGTGTCACATACCATTCCACCTGCATCCTCACACAGACACTGCACTCACGCCCTGCTAGGGCTAGGGCAGCAGACTCCAGAGCACAGCAAACCACACTACGCAGGGGGTGAGCTCGGAAGGCTGCACAAAGAAGGATGTGTGCCCCCTGGAAGGTGAAGTCTCCAATAGAAAACTGAGCACTGCCTCGGCTCTGTGTCTGTGATTGGGATGAAATCAGGGACCCTGGACTCCAAATACCTGCCTCCCACCCCAGTGGCTGCCCTGATCACCCACGTCCTGGCCCAAAGCATCCTCATTTCATATGGGCCCTGAAGCTCAGGGATATCCGGGGAGGGGGAGGGCAGAGTGAGGAGCCAACAGCCAGGCCAGAAGAGAGGCTGGGCCTCTGGGAGCAGGGGTCAGGGTCAGCTCTCTAGATCACATCACTGCTCTGGGAAAGCCAGGTGGTCCCCGGAACAAGGGAGGCCTTAGAACAGTGATGAGACACAGGTACTGCACAGCTTGAGGTGGAGCCCAGAGTGACTGGTCACCAGCTCTAGCTGTCTCCCTCATCCATCAGCTCTGGGCAGTGACAGTGGGAAAGGTGGATGTGAACCAGGCCATAGCCTTCCACACCTGTCTAAATGCACGGCAGGCACTTCTGCCATGTCTGAAGGGTGGAGACATGGACGACCCTGCAGGGAGCGTGAGGGCAGCAGTACTGGTTGGACAGAAGAGAGGCAGGACTGCCTGAGCTCTCACAGAAGGTCTGTGGCAAAGAAGGGTTATAAAGGTCGCAGCTGACCCTGGCAAAGTTGGAGCAGCTGCTGGACCCAGCATGGTCCTGCTGACTTGTATAGGGGTCACTTAAAGCAAGAAGCCACAGCACAAGGCCACGGCCCAAGACCATGCCCAGAGAGTGCTAAACAGCAAGAGGACCCCAGGCCCTGGCTGGGCCGTGTGCAACTCTTCTCCTTCCAAACAGACCCAAAGTCCCTGTTTCCCCAGGCCAACCCGTCAGGGTCCAAATCATGCTCACTTAGTCTAGGCCCAGACTCAGCCCCAGCTACATCCCTGCCTGCAGGGCCCAGCCTGGCCACTTGTCCCAGCAGGGTGAGGGCGTACTGAGTGACCATAGCACCAGACTCAGTCCCCATGGCAGAACTACTGTTGTACCTCAGGCCGACCAGGAAGATGACAGGGGCGTTACAGACAAACCTCCCCCAGCATCCAAGTCCTTGGCATCCATCCATCCACCCACGTCCCAGGATGATGGGAGAAGATAGAAGCAATCCAGCCTCAGGTCTGAGCCAGCCTGGGCTGAAAGGCCTGGAGCAGAGGAGGGAAAGTTGCCATTTGTAACTGGTAGCACAGAAGCCAGGGATCCTGTGGGACAGTGAGGCCTTGGGTACAAGGACTAGAGCAAAAGCACACTGGAACTCAGAGCTGGGGAAGGAGGCAGCTGCTTGTGCCATGAGCCAGTGGATTAACATCTTAGCAGCTTTTCAGAAGACGAGAAAATTTAAAAGATGCTAATAGGCTCATCTCAGGTTTGAGAGGTAACAATGAGGCACCGCAGAACTTTCCAAGTCTGGTACAAACCCAGAAGTAACAAAGGAAAAGAATGACAGATTTAAATACATGAAGTCTAAATATTTCCTGTAGGGCTCAAGAAACCATAAGCAAAGTTAAAGCCAAATGCGAACAGGGAAAAGAACATACAAGAAAAAAACCTGTTAAATGACACTAATGTATACAAAACTTCAACAATTCAATAAGAAAAAGACAATTTAGCAGGGAAAAAAAATGGGAAAATAACATGGTGGGACATGCAAACACTTATGCACATTATAAGAGCTCAGCAACTTTTTTTTTTTTTTTTTTTTTTTGTGAGACAGAGTCTTGCTATATAGTTCAGGCTGGCCTTGAACTTGCAGCATCTTCCTGCCTCAGCCTACTGACTGCTAGACTTACAGGCATGCACCACCAAGACTGGCAGAAAACATTTTTAGAGTGCTCAGTATCAGTATAAAATTTTGAAATTTTCTTATTTTTCCCTAAGAGTTTTATAGTTTTAATTATTGTACTTAGCTCTGATTTTTTTTTTTTTAAACAAGGACTTTGGGTGGTCCAGGCTGGTCCCAAATTCATGGTAAAATGGCAATCCTCCTGCTTCAGCCTCCCAGAGTATTTGGTATATGTGCTGCTGCTGAAGCAAGGTCATCCCATCCAACACACCGAATCTCAGAGCCAGATAATTAAGAAAATCCACACACAGACTCATCTCAGTAACCCTTCAGAACTCCAAGATACAAAATGAATCTTACAAACAGTAGATCTCGAAACAAACTATCTGAATAAAAGCTGACCTCTCTGTGGTAACAACAGAATCCAAAAAAGTTTTTTTTTTAGTGCCGAAAGAAAATGACACAAACCTAGGAAAGCTTTCCAGAAAAACTATCTTTACATAACAATAATCAAATAAAAACATTAAAGAGCTGAGGCCGTGTGCACACCTGCAATCTCAGCATTTAGAAGACCCTGGTAGGGGACAGTGGGAGACCAGTATGAGCTACACTGTGACATTGCCTCAAAAAAATAAAAATTTTAAAATAGAGATAAGACTGTTGAAGCCAGGGGTATAGTTTGGTGGTAGAATGTGGGCTCAGCATGCACATGGCCCTTGGTTCAATCTCCAGGACCAAATATAACAAAAGAAAAAAAGCCACAGACTCTCTTTAAGGACAAAGTGAACACATTAATAAAGATATGTATCATATTCATGAACAGAGAGCAGCTCAACGTTGTACCTACAGAATAAACTCACTATAATACCAAATATTCCTGCAAGTACTTTTCAAAAACTCAAATATTGCTGGGCACAGTGGCACACACCCATAATCCCAGGAGGCCGAGGCAGGAGGATTGCAGATTCAAGACTAGGCTCGGTTGAAGATGCAGCCCAGGGAAAGTATTACCAAAACCAAAAAAACCCATAAACATACACACAGAAGAGCAAAGGTTCACAAATTACCATACCAACTTCTGAGAAGAATAGGATGGCTTTCTTTGGAAGTAGAAAGGTCTTATGGATGCCATGGTAATAATGAAATTACTCCAAGATCAACTTGTTATGCTAACAGAGGAAAAACAAATTCTAGCCTTGCATTAACGTTACATTTGGCAGTAAATATTCAAAACTTTTTTTTTAATGAGTAACTCATGGAAACTAAAGAAACTTTGCTGAAACTCAAATGCATTTCAACTGTTCCCTCCCCCCAGATTCATTGTAGGTCTTGTAAATCAAAGCAACCTTTTCCACTTTTCTGTATTCAGTCCAGTGGGGTTCTTGCACGTTTTGCTGCAACCAAATGCTTCATTCATTTTTTTTTCTTTTTTTGGTACTGAGTATTAAACTTAGATAAAAATTTTCCATCTCCTCAGTCCTTTTCATCTTTTTATTTTGAAACAGGGACTAAACTGCTCAGTCTGGCCTTAAAGTTACAATTCTCCTGCCTCAGCTTTCTCAGGATCCAGAATTAGAGTTGTACACCACCATGCAAGACTGAGATACCTTACTTTTTCCTTTTTTGTCTTTTTCTATCGGTACCAGGGATCGAACTCACAACCACATACTTGCAAGGCAGGCGCATGTGCCACTGAGCTAAATCCCCAGCCCCCCAGATACCTTACTCTTAAATCACTGTCTTACTGAAAAATAACATGTATATAATTACATTTTCTGCTACTATTTTTCCCACTGTAGTCTCAATCCCATATCAGTGATAACTTCTAATCAGATCAACTTTTATTTCACAGATATGGTGAAACAGGTAGGTAACAGAGAGCTATCTGTCATATGCAAATATTTCAGCTAACCAGTAAAGCACATCCAACATAAAATACATCTAACAGCCACAACACACATCACTTTTATATCCTTCTAAACAAAATGAACACATCTTTTAATATGACCCAAAAGTACATGGTAGAGCTCTACTACAGACTCACACCCCGGTCCAAACAGCAAGTCTTTGAATCTGAGACTCGGATTATCATCTATTAAAATGGGGAGAATATCCAGGTATGGAGGTGCACACTTGTAATCCCAGCACTCAGAGTCTGGGCAGGAGGATCGCTGTGAGTTTGAGGTCAGCCTGGGCTACATGAGCTAGTTCAAGGCCAGCCTGGACTACATAGTGAGACCCTATCTCAAACACACACACCACAAACATGTGGAGCAGAGACATGACATCCAGGGTTGTCACACAGGGTTGTTATCAGCATTAAATGACTACAATACATATAGCAGTTCCTGGTACATAGAAAGTACCACTTCAGTAGTTATTACACAAAGTGGATTTTGGAACATGCGTAGAGAAGCAGGGCATGGCTGCACGGGTAGTACAGCGCTATGGCAGGTTGAGAGGAGGATCCCAACTTTGGTAAACTTTAAGAAATTGAAGTAGCTCAGTGTGAAGTTCCTGGATCCAGTCCCCGATATAGCAAACACACACACACTCTCAGAATGTGACCCTAAAATGGTTTTTAGGAAAAAAACATTTTGGTTATGTAAATTCAGTTTAGAGAATCCCAACTGTAAATCACAAGCTCTGAAAACAAAATTCCCAAAGTTAAAGATGACATCCGTGGCCAGGGATGTAGCTCAGTAGCAAAGCAACTGCCCAGCAAGCACGAGGTCATGAGTTTGATCCTTGGTAACAACAACAACAACAAAAAAAAGATGTCATCAGCGAATATGGTAGCATTACATATAAGGAACAAAGCCTGCTGCATCCGCTGATAAATTAAGCTGCCTCCAACATACACAATTAGGACCAAGAGTCAAGATTGTGTCCAAGGAAATAGAAGCAGTTAAAGAACAAACTACAATGAAAAACATGCTGAACAAGTTTCTGCCTAGTACCTGTACAAAGTACAATGTCAAACTGCAAACCCCATCTTTGCTTGGATGTTGTTACACTTTGCCACTAGGAGTCACCCAAGGTCACCTAGTGAATGAGGTGTGGGGGAACCAAGAACTTGGAATTCCAGACTACAGCTGCTCCTTCAGGATCTATAAGGTCCCTCTAGGTGGAAGACGCTAGTCCACTACCCCAAGACACCAGCAGTCCCCGGCCCAAGCAGCCCTTAAAAGCTCACATTAAGGGATTTTTCAGGCCAGGATGCCCAGGGGCCACACTATGTACCACAGTCTTCCATCCACGGTGTGACATAAAGCAGCAAGGAAATAGCAGAAACCATTTCTTAGACAACAGAGCAAATGAGCCCTGTGCCATCAAATACGATATTACCTATTACCCCTACTTTAGCCACCAAAGAAGATCTTATCTATTATTCCTGCTTTACAGAAACTGAGGCTCAAGCAGGTAAAGCAATCTGTTCAGGATCACGTTGCCAGGAACAGCAGAACTACGTTCAGACTCTGGGAGGGTCGCACCCAGCACTGGGGCATAAAGGTCTGGGAGAGGAAAGTGTGCAGCCAGGGAAAGAAGAAGGGCCACTTCTTTCCCTGGCCTCATCCCTGTGCCTGCACTGCTGCCCCCATTAGGCCAGAAGCCTTGAGGACAGCAGCTGCTCCTTGGCCTGCCTTCCCAGCTGAACCCCAGAGCTTCACTCAGCAAGGGCTCCTGCACCCCAACCTGAAATTCTCACCTTCACTCTTCAGACACGCCTGGACTTCCCCATCCTATCCCTCTGCCCCCAGTGCCTTTCCCCAGCTCTTTCCAAACATCGACACAGTTGGATCTACGGCCAGAATCCTACCCAAGCACCCGGACTTGTCCCATGGTTCCCACTATGGCAGAGAAGTGCTTTAAACGTTAAGAGATTATGTGGCATAGTATGATCGCCATTCTTCAAAACTGAAGTTATGCATTAAAAAACACATCCATAGCTGGGCATGGTAGTGTTCACCAGTAATTCCAGCACTCTGTCCAGAGGCTGAGACAGGAGGCGTGCCATGAATTCAAGGCCAGTCTGATCTACACAGCAAGACCTTGTCTTAAACAAAAAGATTAGGCACACAGCTCCAAGAACTTCAAGGGCCTCTGACCTGCCTTTCCTAGTTCCCCCACCTCCATAGCGCAGCTCTAGTGTCCCACGTCAACACTCCCTAGCCAAAACTTTCTAGTAGCTCCCCCTCCCCCGTTCTAAGGACAAAGTCCTATAGAAACAGAATATAAGTGTTTCTTCCTTTGACAAAGAAAAACAAAGTCAAACCTAAATCTGCCTTTAAGAATAAAATTCACACTGAGAATGTTGACCTGAATCTGTAATACTAACACTCTGGGAGGCAAGAGGATCATAAATTTAATGTCAGCCTGTACAACTCAGAAACTTTGTCTTAAAAAAAAAAGGGAGGGGTGGGAGTTGGGTCTGGTGGCACAGGCCTGTAACTCCAGCACCTGGGAGGGTGAGGCAGGCAGGAGGACTGCTGTAAGTGAGACCCTGTCTCAAAGAAAAAAAATCTCTTGGCCTGGGGGACGGTGTGAGGGGTACACTGGACTGTAGCTCAGTCAAGGCCATGGGTGCAGTCCTCAGTACACAAAAGGAAAAAATAAAAACAAATGAATATAAGAAAGAGATTCCAATAGCAAATCTCACAGAATTACAGAAAACAATCTTAAAATTCATCTAGAACCAGAAGGCAAAGGTAATCCTGGGTAACAAAGACAGAACAGGGAGCATCACAATCTCTGACTTGAAAATATACTATAAAGCTACCATGGGGCTAGGGATTTAGCGCAGGGCTGGGGATTTAGCTCAGCAGCATAAGTACCTGCCTTGCAAGCAGGCAGTTGTAAGTTTGATCCCTGGTACTGATTAAAAAAAAAAAAGCTACTATGATAGAAACAGTGTGAGTACTGGCAAAAAAAAAAAAAAAAAAAAAAAGACCCAAAGATCAATAGAACAGATTAGAAGATCAGAAACTCTAGACACACTTTATCTATAACAAAGGTGCCAAACACATTCAGTGGAAAAAAGACAGCCTCTTTAATAAATGGTCCTGGAAAAACTGGCTCTACACATGCTGAACATTAAAACTGGACCCATATCTTTCACCATGTACTAAGCTAAAATCAGAATGGATCAAAGATCTTAGCATTAAAATAGAAACATTACATGTGCTGGAAGATAGAGTAGGTTAAATTCTTGAAGACCCTCGTATAGGCAAAGACGATAAACAAAACCCCGACTGCACAGGAACTTTCACAAAGAATCAACAACTGGGATCCCAACCTACTAAAAACCTTTTTCCCAGCAAGAGAAACCACCAACAGAGTGAAGAGACAACCCACAAAGTGTGAGAAAATGTTTGCAAGCCATACCTCAGACAAATTACTACTATCAAGAACAAAGAACAAGAACATAAAAAAAAAAAAAAATTAGTCCTTCCAGATTTAAAAATCCAATCAAAAAATGGGCATTGGAGATGAATACACACTTCTCAGAAGAAGAAATACAAACAGCAAAGAAATATGTAAATAAATGTTCAATACCACTGGTCATTTGAGAGATGCAAATTAAAACACTGAGATTTCCACTTCACCCCAAAAAGAATGGCTATCATCAAGAAATCAAGCAATATGCTGGAGAGGCTGTGGGGAAAAAGGAACCCTTCTCCACTGTTGACTGGAATTTCCACTGTGGAAATCAGTGTGAAGATTACTCAAAAAACTAGAACTAGAGGTCCCATTCAACCCAGCATAGATATCTTCCCAAAAGAATTAAAAACATCGGGGCTAGGGATTTAGCTCAGCGGCGTAAGCACCTGCCTTGCACGCAGGCGGTCGTGAGTTCGATCCCCGGCACCGATAAAAATGAAAAAGACAAAAAAAAGAATTAAAAACATCATACCATGGTGATACATGTGCACCCATGTTTATAGCAGTACAATGTGTAATAGCCAGATCTTGGAAGCAACTTAAATGCCCATCAACTGATGGATAAAAAAGATGTGGCATTTTTATACAATGGAGTACTAGTCAGTCATAAAGGAGGATGAACTAGTTCTTACTTTGGCAGCACATATACTAAAATTGGAATGATGGAGAGAAGATAAGCTTGGCTCCTACATAAGGATAAACAAATTCGTGAAGCATTCCACATTTTTACAGGATAGATAACTATACTATTTATCTGTTAGTTCATCAAAAAGAACAGTTTGTGCTTTTGATAGTTTGGTCATTTTTTTCATGCCTAAATCTTGTAACCTGAACAACTATTTCTTTTTTTTTTTTTTTTTTTTTTTTTTTTGTCTTTTTCGTTTTTATCGGTACCAGGGATCGAACTCACGACTGCCTGCTTGCAAGGCAGGCGCTTATGCCGCTGAGCTAAATCCCCAGCCCCCTGAACAACTATTTCTAAGATAACAATATGCAATATATTAGTAGTGTTAATTTCCTAATTTTTTTTGAAATTCTGTATCTTTTTTTTTTTTTTTTTTTTTAAATTAAAAAACTTTGGGCCAGGGATTTAGCTCAGTGGCACAAGCATCTGCCTGACAAGTGCGAGGTCATGAGTTCAATCCCCAGTACCAAACAAACAAAAATAAAATAAAAATGTTTTAAAAGGATAAATTGGAGGGCCTGGGGATTTAGCTCAGCGGCATAAGCGCCTGCCTTGCAAGCACGCAGTCATGAGTTCGATCCCTGGTACCGATAAAAAGGAAAAAGACAAAAAAAGAAAAAGGATAAATTGGAGACTTTTATAGGTAAACAGATGCAACTTGAGACCATACTCATTAGTGAAATAAAGACACATGTAACGATCGTATTGTCTCAAGTGTGAGAAGCTGAAACAACATGTGTATATGTGTGTGTCACAGTGCATAAAGGCTAGTTAAGATAGTTATACTACTGACTTCTCTTCGAGTTCACTGAAGAGAAAGGTTTGTGCTGGTATTGTTTGGAAAATTGACTGCAGATGTGTTGTGCACTGGGGGAATGATTTGGGGATGACAATGTGCAATGAATGTACCCTGATGGACATTTTTTGAAATTTTTTGGGTTTTTTTCCTCTTTCTCTTTAAAATAAAATGAATTTGGAAGAAAAAAAGAGAGAGGAATTCACTCGGGCTGGGGTGTAGCCTAGTGAGAGTATTTTCTCAGCCTGTGTAAAGCCCTGAGTTCATTTTCAGCACCACAAAAGTATAAATAAACAAAGAATTCACTTCAGATAAAGGGAAAATTAGACACAAGGCACTTGGACCTTAAAGAAAGGATTTTGTTTATTCAAATGCTCAACTGTAAAACATCTCCATCTTGAATGATGAGACAGCAAATTCATAAATTAGTGAGGTCTGAATACATGAGCTGTTGGTCAACCTAACTTTACTGAATTTCTCCCTCCTATGATTGCTTTGTCTGTGTCCCACAGTTGTGTGTTCCCTGAGCAATGTCACTTTCCTACTTTATATGCCCAATGAAATTAATTTTGGTAAATGTTCCTTCGTGCATTTTTCCCCACCTCTTAACTCTTGCATATTTACATTCCTTTGCTTTCTCTAGACTTTTACACGGATGGCTATAATTATTTTATGGCCACTTTCTCTCACCTAGCATAGTTCTGAGATTTACCCCTGCTATTCAGCATATACAGTTCCCTTTTCCTGCTAAGCAGCATCCCATTTATGGACACAATACAATTTAGCCTTCATAAGCTAATAAACATTTGATGGTATGGTTTATAAGGAGATGCTCCTGAAGAACCTTACGTGCTCATAGGCGGGGCTTTTGGGAGGCTCTCATGTACTTATGGCGGGGGCACCTTTTTTGGATTATAGAAGCTTACAGCAAACTTGCTGTTTGAAGAGTGATTGGTTGAAGCAGCAGGTCACTGGGAACGTGGCCCACTATCTCCCCCCAGCTCCTCCCTTCACTCCCTGCTCCCCAAAGTCCACCTGAACAGAGATTCTCCTCTGCTGTGTCCCTCTGCCATGCTGTCCTATTTTGGAGCCAATTGGTTGTGTACTACAAACACGAGCCAAAATAAACCTCTCCTCCTTTACTATGCAAGCATCAGGCATTGTTTCAGAGATGAGCAAAAAGACTAAGACATATTTTGGTACCAGGAGTGGGACTATTGTTCGGCTAACTAATCATGTGGTTTAGACTTACTATAGAAACCGTTCTTTTCCATAAAACACACACACACAACTTGGAATGGGCTTGCAAGGGGAGTTTGGAAACACTCAGAAATGCTGGCTAGAAAAGCCCTAGAATGCTGTAAGTGAAGCTTGATGGGAAATTGTCATCAGAGCTCAGAAGACCGGAATGCTGATAGAAATGCAGATGGTAAAGACCAGGCATAGGAGGTTTCTGATGGAAATAAGGATACTACTGATAGCTAGATTCCAAACCATGTGAAAATGTATCTACATTTTGCTCATGTCCCAGAACTTCCCAGGAGACTGAGATTCAGGGCAGTGGATTAGTTTAATCTGGCAGAGGATATTTCACAGTAGCCCAACATTCTGATCATGGCATGAATACTATGAGGGCTTTCTGAGACAAGATCTCTCTATGCAGTTCAGGCTGGTCTTGAACCATTATGTAGCTCAGATTGGCCTCAAATTTCTGGTAATCCTCCTGCCTCAGCCTCCCAGGTGGTGGGATTACAGGTATTTTTCTGTGTTGTGGTTTTTTGTTTTTTTTTTTAATTACAGGTGTTTGTGCCACCACACTTGACCTGGGATGGCTTTTACCTAGGTTTATACTAAAAATCAGGAGAAAAAGACCATTTTAGAAGCTTTCAGTTTTGCCAGAAGGAAAGCACCTACAAACAAGCAGGGCAGACCTAGGATGCTGAAAAGATTAGCATTAAAAAGAAGCTAGATACTTTGGATCATAACAATAGGAAAGATGCCTTGAGGGTATGTGAGGAACCATCAAGGCCCTGCCCTTCTTCACAGGTTCAAACTTGCAAAAGAAAGACTTGATTTACGAAGAGAGCCCCAGGGCATGGTCCTCCTTAACAGTGGCTGCCTAGAGAATTTGTTCAATTCCCTGGGGTCCCACTCACTGCCACTCAGTCATCCAAGATTCAAGTCATCCATAATTCAAGAAAGCCCAGCTACTGACTGAGCTGGCAGCAGACCTTTGCATCGTCCATGTGATGATTTTACAGGTAGAGAGAGTGCAAGAGCTGTAAATCAGGAATGCTTCCACCCAGATTTTAGAAGGCCTGGAAGGCAATTCAGTGTGCCCGAGAGGCAGAAGCTGTGTGTGAAGCCAAAAGTACAGTGGAGCCAAGTATGGTGGCACATGCCTGTAATCCCAGCACTTGGGAGGCTGAGGCAGGAGGATCATTGCAAGTTCAAAACCAGCCTGGGCTACAAAGTGAGCTCAAGGCCAACCTGAACTGCACAGAGAGACTCTGTCTGAAAAGGTAAAAAAAAAAATGTACAGTGGATACCTCAGGAAGTTGGAGAAGCCCAAAACATGGAACATTTGAGCAAAGTTACAAAGAGTGAGCAAATCCAGTACAAAAGAGAAGCCACAGAGGCTATAACCACTGGCAAGGTCACAGCAGTAGGGCTGTCCAAGTCCTTGGGAGTTCACATTTTAGTGGTGCTAGACATAGACCGATAGGATTAATATTTGTACTCTTGGGTTTGCGATCCTGCGTTAGTCATTTTTTTATTCCCCTATTTCTTCCTTTTGGAATGGTAATATTTACCCTGTTCCATTGTATATCTGCTGTGTTTAACTTCTTTTTGATATTTAAAAGCGCTCCCAGCTAAGATTATGTCATGAATCTCAGAGGAGACTTTGGACTTGGGACTTTAAGGCAATGCTGAAATTGTTAGGTATCTAGCAACTATTAGAGATGGACTAATACATTCTGTATAAAAGGATATACCTGAATCTTTTGGCAATGAGGCGCAGAACATTACTTTTACATATAGATTCTCTTTTATACAAAGAGCCTTGTAATCATAGGTGAGGCTTTTGGAAGGCGACTGAATTACAGGGACACATAACTGACTTGCTACTTGGAGGTGGGGTCTGGTTCAAAGAGGCAGATCACTGGGGGTGTGGCCTTAAAGGGCTTATCTCCTCCCCCAGCATCCTTCACTCTCTGCCTTCCCATCATCATAATTTAAGATTAAGTTTCTCCTCCTCCGTGCCCTGTGCCATGACATACAGGACCACCCTGGGGCCAGCTGACCATGGAATATAAATAAGCATGAACCAAAATGAATCTCTCCTCCTTTACTTTGCAGGTATCAGGCATTGTCTCAGTGGCCAGAGAAGTAAGACACTTGGCTGCTTCTGGTTTGGGGTTATGAGGAATAAGGATATTACTCATTAATAGCTATACTGTTATAGAGAGCTAAGTTATTTAGAAATGTTATAGGCATTCAGATGGGCTGAGCCCTCCAGAGATTAGTCCTGAAGACAACTGTGGGTGGAGGTGTATTCATGAAAGGTCAGGCTTCCAAACAAAGAAGGACTACCCCATGCACTTCCCCCAAGGGTGAACAGCAGTGACAGACACTCTAAATTGGTAACAATCACCTGGTGGGAGGGCAGGCAAAACCTAATTAGGCCATTTTTTCTTGGAAAATCCCCACTGGGTCCATGTAAGTTTGCTGCGTGACTTGCTTCCCCACTTGATTCCCATTCAACCAATATTACCGATACTTGTTGTAATCTTATTGGTTACCATAGTCTTGTCCCACCTCACATCCACCTTGTGACTTTCCATTTGACCAATACTACCTAAGTGACCATATTGTAATCTTGTTGACTACAGTTTTGTCCCACCTTGAATCTGCTCACCAGGTGGCTTTGCTCAATAAAACACCCTCAAGAAGCAGGGTTGGCGGGCCACCCACTCAGGGCTCTCTTCGGTCTCTCTTAGAAGCTTGCTTTCTATCAATCAATACTTCCTATTCTTTACCTCCTCCGTTCCTAGAATTCTTTGATTTTCAACAACATGAGCTCAGTGTATCAGACATCTAGCAGGTTGGGTGTTATATTTCCTTCATATTATCTGGAGGTCCTATTTTATATCCCCAATATCACTATGAACATTCATATACAGGTGTTTGGACAGATGCTTTATCCTCTACCAAAGGTGAGAGACCTCGGGGCTGGGGATTTAGCTCAGCGGCATAAGCACCTGCCTTGCAAGCAGGCAGTCGTGAGTTCGATCCCTGGTACCGATAAAAAGGAAAAAGACAAAAAAAAAAAAAAGATGAGAGAAGTCTGATGTACTTCCTGCCACAAAACATAAGCATTCTCTTGCTGTCAAACTTGATTTACTACAGAAGCCAGTCTTTCCCATAAGAAATACACACACCGATTCATGAAACATGAATGAGGTAACTTCAAGAAGTCATAATGATACAGAGTTTGGGACACAAGAGCTCCAAATAATATAGGGCTATATAACTCCCAACCTGCTAGATACCCAAAATGCAGAGTTTGTGTTCTTTAAAATTGAGGTAAGAATTGTAGGAACAATGACAGTTATAAGAAAGAGAAAGAAAGAAAAAGAATTAAATTTATTGAGAGAAAGAAAGCTTCTAAAAAAGAAGGGGGTTCAGAAAGTGGGTTAGTTGCCAGTCAACCCCACTTCTCAAGGATGTTTACTAAGCAAAGATACCTGGTGAAAAGGGTTCAAGGTAGGAAAGAACTATAATCAATAAGATTACAAGCATAGTTGCTTAGTAATACTGATCGTCGGAAAGTAACACGGTATGAGGTGGGACCAATAAGATTACAACACACATATTCCGTGGAGTAATACTGATTAAATGGAAATCAAATGGGGAAACAAGTCAGATAACAAGCACGCATGGGATACACTAGGACTTTGCTGGAAGGGCTGGGTTAAGGAGGTCTCGTTCTCTACCCTAAGATGATTGATGTCTACTTAGAATATCAATCACTACTGTTCATCCCAAGGGGGAGTATAGGAGTGAGCTGTTCCTTTTTCTTAAAGTCAGACCTTCAATGAATGCACCTACAGTCACAGCTGTCTTTTTTTTCCTTTGGTCTTTTTGAGACAGGGTCTCACTATGCAGTTCAGGCTGGCTTCAAACTTACAATGATCCTCCTGCCTCAGCCTTCCAAGTGCTCTGATTACAGGCATGGGCCACTACACCGGGCTCCCCAACTGTCTTCTTATTGAACCTTTCAAGGAGTCAGCCCTGACAACCTACAGTATTTCTAAATATTTCAGCTATAAACCGGGCATGGTGGTACATGCCTGTAATCCCAGCACTTGAGAGGCTAAGGTAAGAGGTCTGTTACAAGTTCAAGACCAGTCTGGGCTACTAAATGATTGCAAGGCCAGTTCGAACTGCACAGTAAGAACCTGTCTCAAAAATAAAAAATATTGGCAGAGGATTTAGCTCAATGGCATAAGTGCCTGCCTGGCAAGTGCAAGGTCCTGAGTTCGATCACTAATACCAAAAAAATTAAAATTTTAAAAAATCGTACCTATAATAATAAAATGTGACTAATGAATATTTTTTTCTGTAGCTTTCCTTAACTATTTGCCAGGTATTCAGCAAAGCTAAACCAGAGATTTTTTTTTTTTTTTTTTTTTTGTAGTACTGGGGATTGAACCCAATGCTTCTACAGGCAACTATGTTTATTTGCTTGTTTTCTGTTTTATTTTTGAGACAGGGTCTTGCTATACAGTCCAGGCTGGTCTCGAACTCATGGTAATACTCCTGTTTCAGTCTTCCAAGTGCTGACATGCCTGGTTTCCCTACTTCTTTTAAAAAGGTCTTGTTAAATTGATAAAGTACCTCAGCAGGGCTCAATCTGTGATTCTCCTTCTACCTCGGCCTGCCAGAATCTGCCCCAGGCAGGAGACTATGGTGCGGCAAAGTGGCTGGGCCAGTGGGTATGACCTGTCACATCACAGAGCTCCAGTACACAAACTCAGAAGAGCAGTTCCCAAGCCCTGGACCTGAGACCAATTAGAAATGCTACCTTCCGTTCTTCTGGCATAAAAATCAAGCAGGTTTTTGATAGGACAACCTAAAGGTGACGTCAGAACGATGTGGAGACACACAAGACGGCCATCCCTGACCTCATGACCACTGTGCTTGCTCCCGGGGCCCACTCTGCAGTGTGCTTCTTCTTCTTCTTTAGCCTACACTCACTCTGCCCAGCGTTATTTAATAAATGTAAAACCTTGCTGTCTGCTGTGCTTGTCTTCACCAGTTTTTTGCTCAGAATGACAAGAACCTGGAAAACATCCTAGAAAGAGTCCACAGCACCCCCAGAACTCCAAATAATGCCATGTCCAATGCAGCATTTTTTTCCTAGTAATTGGGATTGAACCCAGGACCTTCAACTGAGCTGTATCTCCAGCCTATTTCTTACATTTTTTACAGTGAGACAGGGTCTTGCTAAGTCATTTACTTGCTCAGGCTGGTCTTGGACTTGTGATCCACCTGCCTCATTCTCCCAGACTGCTGGTATTACAGACATATACCATGGTGTCCAGCAAAGCTTTTTCTGTTTTTCCCTTAATTAATTTATTTATTTAGGTACTGGGGACTGAACTCATGACCTCACTCTTGCCAGGCAGGTGCTTGACCATTCCCTTAATTTATTAATTTTAGTTTTGTTTTTTGCAGTGCTGGAACCAAATCTTAGGTCTCTCACACGTTCTAAGCAAACACTCTGCTATTGAATTATATTCTCAGCCTTGTTCTGTCATTTTTCTCTTGGGAAAGCCTTGAGAGGAGATAATGTTGTTATTCCCATTTTCCAGATGGGAAGTTTGGACTCAGGGAGGGAAAGGAAATGCCACAAATTCTACCAATATCTACTTTTCCAAGGTCCACTAAACACATCTCAGGGCAGAGCTACTAACTAGGAGAGGCCCTCCCTGACCCTCTGAGCATGTTCTATAAAGTCCTGGTTTCAAATTTCTATTCCCATAAGTAATCCAGATGTCCAGGAACTGCCAGTATTTTGTTCAACCACAGCAGAAAGCTGGGTCAAGAAACCCCTTATGAGCAGTGCGGATACAGCTCAGCAGCAGAGCATCGGCCTGGCAAATGCAAGGTCATGAGTTCAATTCTCAGCACAAAAAAGAAAAGAAAAGAAAAAGAAACCCCGTATAGGTAGTGTCCTCATCTCACTGCTAGCCCCACATTTCTCTGAAGTGACTCAGGGCTTCACCAAGGTAGACAGTCCACAGCCTGACCCATCGGGCCCAAAGAAACAGACAACAAAAACAGTCATTAAATGCTCTCTGCTCCAGAGAGGAAGGGGATTAGGAAGAGGAAGGAAGGCTGGAAGCAGAGGGAAGTAGGGACTACAGCCAGGAGCAGCCGATGGCAGGCCAGGCGCTGCAGAGACCAGATAGGTCATCTAACTGCTTGGGCACCAGTACATGCCACGGAAGGAGAAGGTGGACAGTGCAAGCCTCTGCTCGCTGTACCACTGTCCTCTAGAAAGTGGCTTACTCACTCCTGTCAGGTTGGTGAGGGCTGAGAGACTGGCAAAGACGAGGGCATGCTGCAGGCAAGCAGGCCCCAGAGGACCTCTCAATTCATGGACATCCTGGCAAAGGCTTGGGCTACCCCAGAGTACAGACTGGTCTTGTCTAGCATAGCACACCTCGCTGAGTTCAGAAACATTCAGTTTCAGGACTGCAGAAAGACCTGAGGATGCATCCTCAAAGGCAGGGCAGTCAGGACAGGGCAGAAGTATTGGAGCTGAAGGCTTAAAATACTATTTTGTCTTAAAGAAGGACTTTTTATAATGATAAAAGGGTTAATCCATCAATAAGATGTAAAAGTTTTAAAAGTATATGCACCTAGGGACTGGGGATTTAGCTCAGCGGCATAAGCGCCTGCCTTGTAAGCAGGCAGTCGTGAGTTCGATCCCTAGTACCGATAAAAATGAAAAAGACCAAAAAGAAAAAAGAAAAAAAAAGTATATGCACCTAACAACAAAGCACCAAAATATGTAAGACAAAAGCTGACAGAAATGAAGGGAGAAATAGACAATAGTCATGTACATCAATCTTTCACTTTCAATAATAGGACACCAGGCAGAAAATCAACAACAAAATAGAAGAGTTAGCCATGTCTGTAATCCTAGCACATTGGTTGGCTGAGGCAGGAGGATTGCAAGGGTAAGACATGCCTGGGCAACTTAGGGACACCCTGTCTCAAAGGAAAAGCAAAAAAAAAAAAAAAAAAACTGAGGGTGTAGTTCATGTAAAGGCTCTTGCTTCAATCCCAGAATTGGGAATTTAAGATCAGTTTGATGGGGCTGGGGATCTAGCTCAGTGGCATAAGCGCCTGCCTTGCAAGCAGGCAGTCATGAGTTCAACCCCTTTGACAAAAAATAAAACAAATAAATAAAATAAAAATAAACTTTTTAAAAATTTAAAACAGGGGCTGGGGATTTAGCTCAACGGCATAAGCACCTGCCTTGCAAGCAGGCAGTCCTGAGTATGATCCCTGGTACCGATAAAAAGGAAAAAGACAAAAAAAATTTTTTAAACATCAAAAAAAAAAGAAGGAGGAGCTGGGGATTTAGCTCAGTGGCATAAGCACCTGCCTTGCAAGCAGGCGGTCGTGAGTTCGATCCCTGGTACCGATAAAAATGAAAAAGACAAAAAAAAAAAAAAAAAAAGAAGGAAAAGAAAATCAAAATATGTCACATATATAAATAAGTGAAAATGAAAATGACTATTCTATGTAACTAATATACACTACTTTTAAAAAAAATCTAAATATAGATGAACAACCTGGGCCCTAGGTTCAATTCCTAGCACCAAAAACAAAAAAATTAAAATCAATAACATTGTCTTCTACCTTAAGATTCTGGGAAAAAGCAATAACAAAGAATAGAAAAATACAAAATTAACAAAACCAAAAGTTTTTTTTTTTTTTTTTGGTCTTTTTCCTTTTTATCGGTACCGGGGATCAAGCTCACGACTGCCTACTCACAAGGCAGGTGCTTATCCCGCTGAGCTAAATCCCCAGCCCCCAAAAGTTGGTTCTTTTACAAAGATTTTTTTATTTTTTGAGACACGGTCTTGCTGCAAAGTTCAAACTGGACTTTAACTCACTAGGTAGCCCAGGCTGGCCTCAAATGCATGGCAATCCTCCTGCCTCAGCCTCATGCTAAAATTACAGATGTGCCACCATATCCAGCAAAAAGAGATTTTTTTTTTTTTTTTTTTTTTTTTTTATTTAAGAGGAAAAAGAGAAAAACACAAAACAGAACAAAGCAGTGTAAGGTTACACATAATACATAACTACAAAAAAAAAAAACATAACAGTAAGAAATCACCTGTTAATAGATTACATAATATCATCTTGGAAATAGTTGCTCAAATCACAGTATCAAAGAATACAAAGTAGACATTCAAACGGAGAGACTGCAAACAGCTGTGTTCAATGATCCAACAACATTAATATAGTCAGCTATTTAACATCCCTAAACACACTTGTTGTTATATCCGTTAGAGCTCTTTTTTTTTTTCCCCTCCCTCTCTTTTTTATAACAAAATTTATACATTTTGGATTTTATTACTCCTCAGTTCTCATTACTCTCTTGGGGGGGAGAGAATAAAGTCAAATATGGCAAAACAAAGCTGTAAGTCCAAACCAAGGATAGACATAGCACATGATGTAGAACAGAGTACAAGGTCATCAACAATGGTTATCAACATTGTCTCTTGTTTCCTTAAAAGGAATTGTCCATCTCATTAGATATTATAAAGCCGGACAAAACAGTGGAGAACAAGACCAATAAAACTTAGGCATTGTGAACATTACAGGACTTCCAAAGGAGACAATAGTCAAACCAGAATGGGCATCTTTGTGAATCTTATTGCCTTCAGATTAGTTGCCTATACCTTCAAACTCGCTACTATCGCACAGAATGGAACAGAGTCTAATCAGTCAAAACAAGATCTTGGGAGTATTACAGGACTTCAAAACAAGTTAATAGGAGATCAAAAAGAGTTACTACTATATATCCTAATTTTTTAAGTTTTTCCCTTAATTAAAATAAACATAAGAAATAGCTAAATAATTTTTTTTAAAGAATAGTAGTTACCATAGTGTCTGTCTTTTTCCTTAAAATATTTGGATAAAACTTCATATACTATAGCTTCAAATATTTCCATATCAAAAAGCCCAGAGTAAAGCCTTTCTAATTAATAAGTGAAAATTTTATAAGGCTTCAAGGCCACATAATGGGGAATCATGATTATCACATATTTTTATATATTTGAATCATTACTTACATTAGGGAAACTATTCGGTATTCATACATGCGAGATTGATTTATTTCACTTATGAGTATGGTCTCAAGCTGCGCCCATTTATTGATAAATATCTCAATGCGATCCTTCTTTATAGCTGAATAATACTCCATTGTATAGAAATACCACAACTTTTTTATCCATTCCTCAGTTGATGGACACTTGGGTTGTTTCCAAGATCTGGCGATTACAAATTGTGCTGCTATAAACATAGGTGCACATATATCCCTGTGGTATGATGCTTTCAGTTCTTCTGGGAATATGCCTAGAAGTGGAATAGCTGGAATAAATGGGATTTCCAATCCCAACTTGCAAAAAGAGATTTTTAAAAAACTTCACAAATTCTTACCTAGGCTGATCAATGAAAAAAAGGAAAAGGCTTTTCAATCTTAAAAAAATTAATTAAAAAGAATTTTAAACAGGGAGACATGAAATTACCAGAATAAAAAATGAAAACACCCAAATGATGTGTTTTTGAAACTTTTTTTTCTCCCTGAAATAAAATGGATTTGAAAAAAAAAAAAATGAAATGAAAATCAGTTGTTTCAATACTAACTAGAGAAATAAAACCCTGTCTCCTCCAATGACCACTGTGTAACCTTGGGCAGCTTCACTTCTGTGCTTCCACATTCTCTCCTCTTTAAAAAGATACTAGTCTCCACTGGTGTGGCACATGCTCTTCTTAATCCCAGCACTCTGGGAGACTGAGGCAGAAAGGCTGAGCTAGAGTCCAGCCCAGGCAATTTAGCTAATTAACCAGACTGTCTCAAAATTTAAAGGGCAGTGACAGAATTGTAGATGAAGTCCAGTGGTAGATCCTGGGGTTCAGTACTGCCAGAAAGAGGGAAAGAAAAGAGGATAGACTGTTTTTCAAAGGTTAAAAAGGGTAAATCCATCAAGCTCAGTCAATCACCACCACGCCCCAGTCACCTGACCTCACCCTTTCCCCTCCTTCCACACTTCAGCCCATTTGTGCTCTGGCTGTACCTCCCCAGGACAGTGCAGAGCCCAGGGCGTCTCACCTCCTGCTCCCAGCCCTGCTCAGTGCCAGCACACAGACTCAGGCTTCAGGGAGCCGCCCGGCTGCGCTTCTGCTGTGCAAGACCCAGGCTCAGCAGTCTGCCAGCAGCCACCACCAGGCCTTTAGAAGCTGAGGACAGCATGGCTCTCTTCTCCTGCTCCGGATTCTCCAGCGGTGTCCTAGTTACTTCTCTCATTGCTGAGACAAAATATCCCACACCCAATGTTTAAGGGGGAAAGGTTTACTTGGTTCACAGTTCCTAGTTGGCTGGCCCCAGGGCAGGGGTAGCATGGAAGAGGAAAAACAGCTCATGATGAGCAGAAGGCAGCAAAAGCAACAAGCCTCTTTCTGTCCCTCATATTGTATCCAGCCTACTTAATCCCAGCACTGCACCATGAGTCAATCACATACACTAGATTCAGCCCTTTCTGAAAAAGCCCCATGACTGCATGAGGCTTTGGGGTATCATCTACACTTGATCTTATCCAAAAGGCCCAGAAGCGATACGGGAATCTTTTTTTTTTTTTTTTTTTTTGGTTCTGAGGATCGAACTCATGACCTTGTGCATGCCAGGCAGGTGCTTATGCCGCTAAGATAAATCCTCAGCCCTTGGGGTGTCATCTAGACACAAGCCATAACAAGTGTCTTCCCACTCAGTGTGGGATGGAAAAAGACTCTTCTCTGCAGCCTCACAGTCTGCCTGTGCCACCTTTTCCCTGGCTCTCAAGACTGCAGTCATACTGTTCTTGTTGGCCTCAAACTCACAGAGCTTACTTCTGTCTCAGGATCTCTCTTCCACCTGCAACATGCCTCTTTCCAGACACACTGGAAGGCAGAGTTTCTAACTCACTAAAGACTCTACTTCCTGATAGGCAGTGTGTGCCCATAGCCCCAGTGACTCAGTGGCTGAGGCAAGAAAATCACTTGTGCCAGGAGTTCAAGGCCAGCCTGGGTAACTGAACTGTGTCTCAAATGAAGGGGAGGTTGAAGGTTCACCCAACATGTACTGGGCCCCTGGGTCTGATTCCAGCATACCAAAAAAACAACTTAACTTCTGGCTCCATAATAGCAACCACTTTTTTTTTTTTAGTATAGGAAATCAAACTCAGGACCTAGCACTTGCCAGGCAGGCAGGCACTGTGCTACTGAGTTATATCCCCAGTCCCAACCACGGTACTTTTTTGTTTGTTTTGTCTTTTTCCTTTTTATCGGTACCAGGGATCGAACTCACAACTGCCTGCTTGCAAGGCAGGCACTTATGCCGCTGAGCTAAATCCCCAGCTCCCTCAACCACGTACTTTTAAAGGAAGGTAGTAGAAGGCCAGGACAAGGGGACACCGGGCATAGAAGACGGAGAAGGCAACAACAGAGAGACGACATGACACAGAGTAAAAATATCCCAGTATGTCATCTACCATGTTCACTGGATCTGGTACCATGTGACCTCTGGCTGTTCCCCAAAGTCAAAATGCCCACAAAGGGTAAAAATTTTGAATCAATTCAGGGTATCAAGGCAGTCAAAACAGTTCAAATAACGACACTGGTGAGAGACAACTTCCATAACTACTTCAAAAGTGTCAAAAAGTCTCATTCAAAGCAAGGGGAAGTTTTTGTGGTTTGGTTTGGTTTCTTTGAGATGGGGTCTTGCTATGTAGCCCAGGCTGGCCTTGAACTCAGAGCAATCCTCCTAACTCAGCCTCCCCAGTGCTAATATTACAGGTGTGTACCACCTTACCCAATTTTAAGGGGAAAGTTTCTTTATTTTTTCTTTTTGAGCAGGA
Source organism: Cavia porcellus (assembly GCF_034190915.1). NCBI lineage: Eukaryota > Metazoa > Chordata > Mammalia > Rodentia > Caviidae > Cavia > Cavia porcellus. The sequence continues at coordinate 24,929,097 of NW_026947488.1, read as the reverse complement.
TTAATAGCAATGTCTTACTGTAATAAGGTTGGTTTTTCTTTTTCTTCTCTCTTTTTTTTTTTTTTGAAACAAGGTCTCACTATGCAGTTCAGGCTGACCTTGAACCTAGTACATAGCCCAGGCTGCCTTCAGACTCACAGTGACCATCCTGCTTCAGCCTCCTGAGTGCTGGGATTACAGGGATATGCCACCATGCTTGGCTATAATAAGAATTCTTTATGTATTTTTAAAACTTAAATGTTTACTGTATTTTTTCCATCATACCACATTTGTAATACATGAGCTAGGGCTTCCCAACTGCAATACTGATGTCTTTCAGGGAGCAATACCTTTCAAATCTGAAGAACTAGGTACACACACCAAAAAAAAAAAGGAAGGACTCAATCAGATCGCTGTGCACAGTTCATGGCAGCACTGCTCACAAAAGCCAAAAGGTGAAAAAGAAAGCAATCCCAGGCCCCCTGAGGGGCCAGGGAGAACGCATGCTAAACACTCAATGGGATGTTATCTAACACATGCTGCCACATGGATAGAGCCTGGGGCATTACTCTAAGGACAAGAAGCCAGTCACACAAGGACAAGAACTGTATGGCTCCACTTCTATGAATTCCTGGAGTAGTCAAGATTCACAGAGATAGGGAATAAAAGCCTGCACTGCAATAATGACTTCAAGGTCAGCCAGAACTACTAGCACGACCCTATCTCAGAAACAAAAAAATAGAAAAGAGGTTACCAGCCGATGGGACACAGGTGGCAAGTTACTGTTTAATGGGTTTCAGTTTGAAAAACTGATTTCTGGAGATTGATGTTGGTAATGGTTACACAACAATGGAAATGTACCAATGCCATTAAAAATGGTCTGAATGGTAAATTTTAAGCCAGGCGCAGGGCTAAACACCTGTAATATCAACCACTTAGAAAGCCTAGGAGGAAAGATCACCAAGTTCAAGGCTAGCCTGGGCAACTTTATGAGACCTCCATTGCTCTCCCCAAAAGTAATTCTTTTCTTGGTTTTTGAGACAGGGTCTTGTTAAACTCTGGAGATCCTCCTGTTTCAGCCTCCCAAGTGCTGGGTTGACAGGTATTGGCACCATGCCCAGTAAAAACAGTAAATTAATTTTCTGTTGTATACATTTTATCAAGACAGAAAAAAAAATTTTAAAAAAAAGTTTACCTATTTTTCTATTCATTTGAGACAAGATATAGCTTATATGGCCTATATAGATTAGATGCCTCAAACTTGTAGAAATCCTCCTGCCTCAGCCTCTCAAGTGCTGGACTCACAGGCCTGAACCACCATGCCCAGCCCAAACCAGTTTTCTCAAATACACAGCAGAGGTGAGTGCAAATGCTAGGACCTTATTCTACAGCTAGCAGTGTACTGTGAAACGATTCATGTACAAGGTTACTAACTGCAGCACTGCTGTGATAGCCATCCTGGAGTTGAGACCAACACACACGGTACAGCAGTCCTGTCTCATTTGAGGTTTCACTTTCTGTGGTTTCAATTACCTACCAGCAAGCAAGTTCAGAAAATACTAAATGGAAAATTCCAGGGAAGCACAATTCATAACTTTTAAGTCGTCTGCTGCCCTGAGTAGCTGGGATAAAATCTCCCTGTCCTGCTTGGCCCAGCCTGCACTGTGAATCGTCCCTTTGTTCCAGGCGTCCACGCTGTCTACAGCTCTCACAGGTTGATACCCAGCTTGATTATCAGAGTGACGGTAGTAGTACTGGAGTCTTTGTGTTCACAAATAATGGCCCCAAAGCACAGGAGATATTGATGATTCAGATTTGTCAAGGAGAAGCCATAAAGCCACTTCCTTTGACTGAAAAGCTAAACACACCTGATTCAACAAAGTAAGAAAGCCAGGCGTGCTAGTCTATAATCCCAACACTCTGGAGGCTCAGGCAGGATGACTGCCATCAGTTCAAATAGGCCCAGAACGGGGTGAGTTGAAAGCTGAACTACATAGGGAGACTGTCTCCAAAAAAAAAAAAAACCGGATCTGACGTTGCTGATATCTATAGTATGAACCTTCTATCCATGAACTTGTGATGAAGAAAAAAGAAATTGGTACTAGTTTTGCTGTCACCCCTCAAGGCAAACACTTTAGCCTTTTCAAGTCTTGCTTTAATCAAAATCAGGGTGAAAAGCAGGAAATTTAATTTTCCAAAGGGCCAGAGGAGACAAGTTATAACCTGATATTTTAAAGGGATAGGCTTAATCTTTGACAAGATATTCAGTGAGGGTGAAAGGAAAATTCAGGTTTTGTGGAACTGAAACATATATAACTTTTGGTCTTCTCATTAGGAAAAAGAATGTAAAATTAAATATACAAAATAACCAGGTGTGGTAGTGCACTCCTATAATCCCAGCACTTGGGAGGCTGAGGCAGGAGAAATGTTTCCAAATTCGAGACCAGCCCAGGCTCCAAAGTGAGCTCAAGGCCAACCTGAACTGCATCGCGAGATCCTGTCACAATAAGACAAAAATACACACACACACACACACACACACACACACACATACACGCACACACAAAATCTGGTACAAATGTTATTATTCAAACCGAGAAGACACTACATAAATTTTAAGTTGACAACATCCTATCACAAAATCCAGAAAATTAATATAGCATTGTTATTAATTGCCGGGAACACCTTTATAAATCTGCTTTGTACTTTTTTTTTGGAGAACAGACTGCATCCTCAGCACTGGCTGCTCCCACAGTTCTGGGGATGGAACCCAACGACTTGACTGATTATGTAGGCAAGTACTCTACCACTGCGCTACACCCTCAGGCCTCCCATCTTAATTTTTTTTGTAGCGGAGGCTGGCCTCCAACTCTTAACAACCTTCCCACTTCAGTCTCCTGAGTGCTGGGATTACAGTCACATACTGCCACATCTGGTTTTTTTTGAGAGTGTCTCACTATGTAGCCCAGGTTAGCCTCAAACTCTCAGAGATCCTCCTGCCTCAGCCTCCCAAGTGTGTGCCACTATGCCCTTTTTATTTATTTAAAGAAATGGGGTCTCTAGTAGCTGAGTGTGGTGATATAAACCTATAATCTCAGCACCTGGGAAACTGAGATAGGAGGATAACTGTCTTTTTTTTGAGATCCTGCCTCAAAAAAAAAAAAAAAAAAAAAGGAAAGAAAAGAAAAGAAAGAAAAAAAGAAATGGAGTCTCGCTATATTGCCTCCTGCCTCAGTATCTAGAGTAGCTGGCACTATAGGTACACCTCTGTGGCCAGAACAGCATTCCCTTTTATTGGCCTTCATATCACAATGGTCTTGTAATATTTTTTTAAGAAAATAAAAATAATTTAGTCTTTTCACATGAACATTGGTAATTGTATGCACCATATTATCAAATACATTCCCAGAAGAAGAAAACTTCCCTTTTGGAAAAGGTCATAAGACTCAAGCAGCATGATGCACACCTGTGATCCCAGCACACGTGAGGCTGTGGCAGGAGGATCATGAATTCAGGACCATCCTGGGCCACATAATGAGCTCAAGGCCTTCCTGAGGCACTGTCTCAGAAGAAAATCCAGTCTCCCACCAGATTAGGCTTTCCACAGACTGCCTTCGACTTTTAATACTGAATAGAGAACCTGCTTCTCTTCTTTACTGACATATTTCTGGTGAGCACTTAAAGGATCCCTAATACCATGTGTCCGCTACTGCTGTCCACCTCTGCACCACAATAGCATTTTTTGTACCAGGTGTTGGAATTGCCCGTGGAAGTGATTGCAAACCATATAAGTAAACCCAAACTAAGTATATTGATAACTCAGTCTTTGACCAGCTGCACAAAATGTTCAGGGCCAACATAAATGGCCACCTGACAGAAATGCCACAGTGAGGAAGAAAAACCACAGTGGGATAAAGACAGCAGCCTTAACTGATTATACCTAAAAAAGAATTTATTGGGGGCTGGGGATTTAGCTCAGCGGCATAAGCGCCTGCCTTGCAAGCAGGCAGTCGTGAGTTCGATCCCTGGTACCGATAAAAATGAAAAAGACAAAAAAAAAAAAAAAAAAAAGAAAAAAAGAATTTATTGTGGGCTTTATTTATTTATTTTTGATTTTGTTTCTGTGGGGTGTTTTGTGACGCTTTGAGACAGGGTCTTGCCAGGTAGCTCAAGTTCTGGCTCATCGTGAACTCTCTATGTAGCCCTACCTGTCCTAGAACTGGCAGCAATCCTCCTGCCTCAGGCCCCAGCATGCTGGGATTACAGGAGTATACCACCACGATCAGCTTAAAATTGCTTAACTTCTTAAATTTTATAAAAATATATGAGGGCTGGGGGTTAGCTCAGCGGCGTAAGCACCTGCCTGGCAAACTCAAGGTCATGAATTCCATACCTGGCATCAAAAAAAAAGGAAAAAGGAAAAATATACAAGTCCTCCCAAAGCCTTGGATGAGCCATGGGCCACCAGGGTCTTTTTTTTTTTTTTTTTTTTTTTTGTCTTTTTTGTTTTTATCGGTACCAGGGATCGAACTCACTACTGCCTGCTTGCAAGGCAGGCGCTTATGCAGCTGAGCTAAATCCCCAGCCCTCCATCAGGGTCTTTGAAATACAAATGTTATTAGCTTTATAGATGACAATCTGTCTCCACTCCAGAAAAGGACTCCTTCCCTTGCCAAAGTCTCATCTTTTAAAGCTTTAGGGTAAAGATACAGTACTTTCCTTGGGAGACAGGAATGGTGGTGCACACCTGAGATCCTAGCACTCAGAAGGGCTGGGACCTTGAAAACCCCGCAATTTTTAGGCCAACCTAAACTACACAGAGAAATCCTGTCTCAAAAATCTATAAAAGAGGGGCTGGGGATTTAGCTCAGCGGCATAAGCACCTGCCTTGCAAGCAGGCAGTCGTGAGTTCATAGGAAAAAGACCAAAAAAATTTTAAAAATCTATAAAAGAGCTGAGGATGTAGCTCAGTGGCACAAGCGCCTGCCAGGCAAGCACAAGGTCCTGAGTTTGATTCCAGGTTCAAAAAATCAAAAGAAGTTGGGTGTGGTGATGCATGCCTATAACCCCCAGAACTCGGGAGGCTGAAATAGGAGGATCAGAGATCAAGACCTACCTGAACTGCAAAGTGAACCCTAACCCTGTCTCAAAAAGTCCAAAAAAAAAAAAAAAAAAAGTCAGGGGACAAAAGATAAAATGAAAAAAAATAGATACTAACATGGGTTATACCACATAAAACAATGTGAGAATTTGATGTCTAGGAAAAGCCATAAAGATAAGAAATGGTATGCAGTTCAGAAAAAACATGCTAAAACAAGCTATCAGTATTCTTACCTCACACTGTAACTCAAAATAAATTCCAGATGCAATAAAGGATTAAATTTTAAATTTTGGGACACTGAGAAATTACCAGAATTACAGAATTACCAGATTACTACAGATGGTACACACTCAGGAGGGTAAGATAGGATGCTTGCAAGTTCAGGGCCAACCTGAACTAACTAGTGATATCCCATCACAAAAAGAAAGCGACAAAACAAAGACAAAGGGGGGAAAAAAAGAAAGAAAAAATAAAAAAACAAAATCAAGGGCTGCGCTGTAGCTCAGTGGTTATTACGCCTTAGGTCTAGATGTGTGCCCAAGGCCTCACGGCTTATGGGGCTTTTTCAAACTACATGGATCTGGGCGCGGTTACTGGGCTGAAGGGTGTGAGCTACTAAATTAGCCTACTGACTGGAATTAGCATAGTTCTGGGTGTGGATAGGGGAAGCCCCACCCTGGTGTGGGTGGCACCAATCAATAAATTTATAGCTGGACTGAATATAAATGGAGAGAGGGAAGGCAGGCTGCTGCTTGCTTAGTTGCCTTCTGCCTGCCATGAATTGTTTCTCCTCTGTGATGTTCCTCCACTATACTGCCTGCCTTAGAGCCAGCCAACTATGTGGCCAGCTTCCATGAGCCAAAATAAACCTTTCCTCTTTAACGTGTGGGTGTTAACATATTTTGTCTCAGCAATGAGAAAAGTAACTAAGACAGTGGTAAAGTGAATGCCATCCTCAATACCAGAAATGAAACTGTAACAGTAAAAGAAAAATATACCCATTAAGTGTTCCTCATGACTCTCACTAGCTTTCTTTTTAAGACAGGGTCTAACTATGTAGCCTAGGCTGGCCTCAAACTCAGAGCAATCCTCCTGCCTCAGCCTTCTGAGTGCTGGGCTCACAGGTGTGCACCACCACACCTGGTTAAGAAAGGATAGTATCAACCTTAAATTAAATGCACAACATTACTGTACTTAATATACTCTGAGAAGCCAGAAGACATCAAGAGGAAAGACTGCTAGTCCTCCCTACGGCTCACACCACACTCTGGCAGCACTTTAGTTACCATGCTGCAACACAAAATATGTCTATGCCAAATTCGTCTTTAACACAAAGTATGCTCAGGATGAAAACCCTAACATCAAACTCAAGTAGAACAAGGCATGGTCTGGCTATTTAGCAAACACACAAAAATCAATAGTGTTCCTAGACATCAATGATGAACCCAATGGGAAAGAAATTAGGAACACCACCATTCATACCTCTTTTTTTTTTTCACTTCTTTTTTTCTTTTTATCAGTACCAGGGATCGAACTCACGACCGCCTGCTTGCAAGGCAGGTGCTTATGCCGCTGAACTAAATCCCCAGCCCTAACACCACCATTCATAACAGCTTCAAGAAAAAGTAAGTACTTCAAAATTAACCTGACAAAGTGAAAGGCCTCTACAATGAAAACTAGAGCACTCTGAAAATCAAAAGTTCAGAGGACATCAGAAAATGGAAAGATATCCCTTGTTCCTAAATAGGCAGAAACAATATTGTCAAAATGGCCATGCTTCCAAAACTCATACACAAATTTAGTGCAATCCCAGTCAAAATACACCAACAAAATCTCCCACAGAACTAGAGCATCCCAAACTTACATGGAACCAGAAGAGAGCCAGAATAGCAAAAGCAATTCTGGGCAATAAAAACAAAGCAGGAAGTTATCACAATTCTGAACTTCCAAGTTATATTACAAAACTTGAATAATAAAAGCAGTGTGGTACAAAACTGATACAAAAACAGACATGTGGATTGATGGAACAGAAGAGTGGATGCAGAAACAACCCCCAGACATACTCAGCTACTTGGTCTTGACAAAGAAGCCAAAAACATGCAGGAGGAAAGACAGCCTCTTCAGCAAATGGTGCTGGGAAAACTGGCTATCCACATGAAGATGACTAAAGCTGGGCTCATCTCCCTCACCATGTAGTAAACTGAAATAAAAATGACTCAAAGATCGAACTTGCTGAACAGAATCCCAACTGTACAAGAAATAACCCCAACAATCGGGATGATATCAAATTAAAAAGCTTCTGCACAGCAAAGAAAGCAATCATAGTGAAGAGACATCCTTCACAATAGGAAAAAAATTGATACCAGCTACTTTTCAAATGTATCTAGAATACAGGGCAAAAAATTTTTAAAAAATCAAATCCTCCAAAGTAAAAGACCCAGTCAAAACCTGGGCAACTACTGGATATTTCTCAGAAACAGTAAAAATGAACAATATATGAAAAAAAGTTTAACATCTCCAGTCACTAGAGAAATCTAAGTTAAAATGAGATTCCACTTTACTCCAGAAAGGATGGCTATCTTCAAGAATCAAATACTGTAATAACAAATGTAGTTATAACATCTTGAGAATTCTACATTGCTGGAGGAATGTAAATTATTATGATCACTACAGAAATCAGTATGGAGATTTCTAAAAGAACTAGAAATAGAAATTCCATTTGTCCCAGAAATTCCCTTCTAAGTATCTTCTCAAAAGAGTTAAAGACAATATATTATAGCAATACATGCGCACCCACGTTTATAGCAGCACAATTCAAAATAGCTAAATCTCTAGCGTATATATATCCACAGGTACATGGATAAAGAAAATGTGGTATTTATACACAATGAAGTACTATTCTACCATAAAGGAGGATGAATTTGAGTCATTTGTAGGAAAATGGATGTACCTTGTAATAATGTTAACTGAAGTAAATCAGACACAAGTGTAAAATGTCACATGGTTTCTCTTATGCGAGAAATCCAAGGTTTAAACAATTTAAAGAGGAAAACAAAAGACAGATGATAGGAAACAGGGAGAGAGACCTTTTCCAAATGGGAAGCAGAATCAAGAAATGGGGACAGGGCAGCAAGAAGAATGAACCTGTGTTATGTACATATACCAACTCCCCACAATGAATGAAATCATTAGGTTACATGCAAATATGAAGTAAAAAAAGGTGGTGATGCATGCCTGTAATCCCCAGCACTCTGGGTTGAGGCAGGAGGATCAAAAGTTCAAGCCCAGCTTGGGTAACTTAGTAACTTAGCAAGACTCCTGTCTCAAAAAAAAAAGCCTAGGGATGCAGCTCAGTGTAAAGGCCCTGGGTTCAATCCCCAGTACTGCAAAACAAACGCCAGAGTTGCCTGAGCTGTGAGTAGACAGGCACACACATACATACATGTAAATAAGTATGTGCATTTTTAACATACAGAATACATACACAAGAATCTTTCAAAAACATTTAAGCCTCAGATAGTGGAATGTCAAAGAAGGAAAACATCTTTTAGGTTTATCATGTCCAGATGCTTTTCTCAAATGAAGAAGGAAAGCCGAGTCCAGAGAGGCGCAGGTCAAGGCCACACAGCTCCAGAGGCACAGCTGCATGGGGTAACAGGAGACTTCTACCTGTGGTGTCGCAGGCCCTTAACATTGTTCACAAACAGCTTCCACAGCTGTTTTGATTCTTGCCAAAGCCTGAGGTTTTTCACAGGTGAGAAAACAGGTTCAAAGTGTTTGGCAGATCTGCTTCAATCACCTAAGTACTCACCCCAGTCCTGAGTGCCACACCCCTCCCACCACGTGGCACAGCCCCCAGAACCTTCATGATGGCCCAGGCCATAGGGCTCCAACATTGATTTCAATCTGCCAAGGCAGGCACTCAAAAATAAATGCTGTGAGGATGTAGCCCAGTGGTAGAGCACTTGCCTAGCGCATATAAGGACCTTCGTTCAATTATTCGATCCCCAGCTCAAAAAAAAAACAAAAAAAGAAGGCAGGTGAAGAGCGATGATTAATCAATAGGTAAATGCCAGCCCCTAGGAGAAAACTAATCAATTATGGTTGATGGAGAAGCTAGAGAAGACTCTGAGGGATGATAATGTTGCTGTGAAAAGCCACATGGATGACACTGTAGAACCGTACAGAGGAGCCACGGATCCCTGTCCCCTGCAGGTCTATAGAAGCTTCACTTCCATCTGGCATAGTCACCTAACACCCCATTCCAGTCTCTTCCCAAAACTCCTCAGCCACTGTCCCAGGAATCTGTCCAGGACATCCTGTGGCCTGCAATGCCAAAATTCAGGTTCTTCCCATTTTTTAAGGTGAACAACCCCAGATGTTGTGTGCCACTTGTTTGTTCTGGCCTTTGCTGGACATACTCCTCTCTACCCCTATCCTAGCAGCATCTCCATTTTTTTTTTTTTTAATCCATATCCTTTGTGGTAAGGCCTAGACTTGGCTCATCTTGGCAGTCAGTGAATCCTCTTCCATAAAAAGGGAGTCAGCTGGCTGCTGTTTTGTTTTTAATGAAAGTAGGCTCAGTCAGGTGTGGTGACACACACCTGTAATCTCAGGCCTCAAGAAGCAGAGGCAGGAGGCTCACTGAGTTTGAAGCCAGCCTGAACATATTGAGACCTGCTTTCAAACAAAAAATAAACTCATATCACATTCATTTGCACCTATGTGCACCAGTAATTCTAGAAAGAGTACCACTGGTGCAATGCCCCACAGCAGATAACCTAGGCAATGAGGTCTGGCTTACACACCATTTCTGTCTCTCTCCCTTTGCCCCAAATGTTCCCCAGAGGTCAGTACCCCAGACTGCTTATCAGGCAGGTCTCTTCTCTCAGGGACAGATTCTTTATTATGTGGTGAAAAAAGGAGAGGGATTTCTTGCACAAATATATTTGTGAAAGAGTGATGTTAGGGATCAAACCCAGAGTCTCATGCATGCTAGACAAGCACCCTACTGTTGATCTACAGCCACAGCCTGTAGGTTTTTTGTTTAATTTAGAAAAAAAGCATATCCAAATTGAATGAGAAGCCAAGTACCGTGGCACACATCTGTAATCTCAGCACTTGGGAAGCTGAGGCAGGTGGAATGCTGCAAGTTTGAAAGCTAGGATGACTATATGTAGTTTGTACCATGTCTTACAAAATAAAAAAAAGACAAAAAAAAAAAAAGTGAAGGGCACTGGGGATTTAGCTCAGCGGTACAAGCGCCTGCCTTGCAAGCAGGCAGTCGTGAGTTTGATCCCCAGTACCAATAAAAAGGAAAAAGACAAAAAAAAAAAAAAAAAAGAAAAGAAAAACAAATGAGAGGGCCCAGGGATGTAGCTCAGCAGCACAGCACCTGCCTGGCAAGTGCAAGGCCCAGAGTTTTTTGTTTTTTTTTTTTCTGGTACCAGGGATTGAACTCACGGGCCGCCTGCTTGCAAGGCAGGTACTTATGCCACTGAGCTAAATCCCCAGCCCCCAAGGCCCAGAGTTTGATTCATGATACCACACACACACACACACACACACACACACACACACACAAATTAAGAGAACCTGGAGCAGTGGCAAACACCAGTAGTCCCACCTATTCAGGAAGCTGAAACAGAAATCACTTGAGCCCTAGTGTTAGAGACCAGTCTGCAACATGAGAGCCCCTTGCCTCGCCCAGACAAAAGAGTGGAGGGAAAAAGATGAAAAATTAATAATAACTTAAATCACTGGCCACGGTGGCTCATACCTGCAGTCCTTGCTGCTCACTTAGAGACTAAGGGAAGGAGGATCAACTGAACTCAGAAATTCAAAGGCAGTCTGAACTGCATCTCAAAAACAAAAACAACAGATCAGTTGGCAAAAGTTTTTCCATGAAAGTAGTCCTCAAGTAGCCCCCAAGTCCCTTATGGTTGAACACAGTAAACTGTCAGTATACCTGGGCCAGCCCTACCCCACTTTGCAGGCACAGATTCATCCCATTACTAGAGCCCTGTGTCGGGGAGCCCTTTGTGGGGTGACGCCAGAGTTGCTGTAGCCAGACAGCTCCCACTGAGCAGTAGTTAGTTACAATTTTCCAGAATAATCTCATATAAGCATTTATCTTTGTGATGCAACTCATTTCTCAAACTATAGCCCTAAAAGTAGAACTACCGACTAAAAATATGCATACATTTTAAATTCTGATACTTAACTAGCTGAGCAATGTGACAAGATCATTCTCAAAATCTGAGATTTAGGGGTAAATGACAGTGTGAAATCCAGACACACATGGCCAGCCTCCTTCACCTCCCATCCCACATCCTCCACCTGTGGAGTGGGGAAGGGCTCCAAGATTTAGTCACTTCCATTCCCCACTTGGAAGGGACTTGGGAAGACTAGCCTAGGGGTCTGCCAATGGTGGGATTTGTGGAGTTTCTGGGCTCTAACCAGATCCCCAGTAAGTCCCCCAAAATGGCAGTCTGGCTTTCAGCACAGTGGCGCAACACCCATCCTGGTTCCTTCAGCACCCAGAGACAGTTACAACTCTTGCTTGTTTGGTGATGCCCCTAGTTTCCTGAAGGCCCTTGTCCCATGCATATGATGCCTCAGTAACCACAGCCCAGTTGGTTCTATCTTTCTTACCTAGTACTGCCCAGGCCTCCTTGTTCTCTCAGTCGGCTGTGCTCCCAGTACGACTTGCCCAAGAAATTCAGTTTGCTACCCTGGACCTCAGTTTCCCCACCTGTGCAATGCAGAGCATCTGGTAGTATCACTGACATTTTGGATGGACAGGATTGTGCTCAACTTGTAAAGAAGGCTGGCTTATTGGGGAGTTCAGGCGAACCTTAGGTCATTTAATCAACACCCTGATTGGTTAGTTCGTTTGGGGGAAAAAATTGGTTTTTGTCCCCATAGTTCTCAGCTGCTGAAGTGCAATTAAAACCAAAAGCTAAAGCTGACCAAGAGGACACAGCACACACCTATGTTCCCAAAACTGGATTACAAGGGGCTGAGGATGGAGAATCTAGAGTTCAAGGCCAGCCTGGGCTACATAGCAAAACTGTCTCAAAAACATAGCAAAAAGGCCAAAGCTGAACTGAGAGGCTGAGGTAGAAGGCTCACTCGAGCTCAGAAGTTCAAGGCCATCTTAGGCAACATAAGACCTGGCATTTAGCAACAAAATAATCAAGCATTAAAGAAAGAGCTGGGTATGGTGGTGCTGACATAATTCTAGCATTTGGGAGGCTGAAGTAGAGGACTGTCAAGAAAGAGTTCAAGGCCAGTCTTGATTATATGGTGAGACTCTGTCTCAAAACAAACAAAAAGAGACCATAAGTTATATTCAAGGCTTTTTTTTCCAAACATAAGACCCCAGCTATCTGAGCCTAGAAGAGGTAACAGGGCTAGAAAGGCCTTCCTAGGAAGGTCTGAGTTTTGCTGTGCCGGCTAGGGGATCCGTTGCCAGGTAATTCATAGAGCAGAGCAGAGAGAAGGACGTGCAGGCGGGCAGCAGGAGGCCAAGGAAAACCTGGACCTGGGCTTAGTGGGTAAAGAAAAAAGAAAAACCTGCCAGGATCGCTACGAGCTCCCAACTGCTTCCGTCCAGGACCAGCCAGCAAAGAGAAGGCTTGGCCTCCACTGTCAGACGCACCTGGACAGATGACACTGGCGGACTGACAAAAACAAATACACAGCCTTTCTGCGGCTCCCGCGTAAACCGGCACCTACCAGATAACCAGAGCGCTGCACGGGATGATGCCCACGAAGCGCGGGCACAGCCTGGCTGCGTCATCAACGCTCCCTAAGCGCTGCCAGTTAGCACCCCCGACCGCCCCTCGAGTGCGTGACTGGGATACCTGCTTGGGGTTTTGTCGGAGATGGCCTTCTTCCCGACTCCATGGGCCCTGGACAGAAGAGCCATCGCATCCTGAACTGTCCCTTACCACCTGGAGGTTAAGTCTCAGGACTAAGTGTCCCTCAGTTTCCCCAAGCTACGGGAGCCATCCCAGCTTCGGCCCAGGAGAGCGGCTGGCAGCAAATCTACTACCGCCGAGTCAGGCACTATCGCGCTCCCTCCGCCACGCCCCACCCCATCAACAGGCACACAGTAGGCGCTCCGGAAACGCCCTCGGAGAGGAGGAGCGGGCCACTTCCTGCCCCCAAGCGGACTGCGCGAGCACAGGTCCCCCAGCTCGCCGCTTGAGGCCATGTGGCATTCCTGAGGGGGGTGGGCGCAGGAAGGAGGTGCCGGCCCCGCCCCTCCCTCGGTGGGCGGGGCCAAGTCCCCAGCGCCGCCGGCCCTCCCCGCGGGGGGTGGGCGTAGCTGGCCGCGCTCGACTCAAAGTTTGTTTTCTGCCTCCAGGCGGTGGGGGAGGGCGAGGCGCGCGCTGAGGGGAGGAGAGGGGATCTGACGTCAGGCCGCGAGGTGCTTTCCAGCCGCGAGCTGTCAGGCGGGTGTCAGGCTCGGCAGGTACGCGGCGCGCGCCCCCAGCGTCCCCCGCCCCCGGCCTGGACGCCCCGCACCCCGCCCGAGGCCGCGTGGGCCCGAAAGCCGCCGGGAGAAGTCAGTGCGGGACTCCGGAGGGGCGGAGATGGGGGTGGGGGCGCGCGGACAACTTGGAAAGTTTCTTTTTCGCGACCCGGCGGGGGAGGGGGCGTCGTCCAGGCGCGTGCGATGGTGGGTGTGTGAACTCCGTTGTGTCTGTGAGCCCCGACTGCGGAGTGTCGGCGAGGGGGCCTCGCCAGCCCCCCCGGAGGAAGCTCGCTCGGGGCCCTTTTGGGGGGCCCAGTTCCCTAGGATCCTACCCTGGGAGAGGGCCGCCAGTGCCCAGGACAGGGGCGAGCGCGCGGGGGGCGGGTTTGTTTGGTTTCAAAAGTGCACGTTGCTAACCGCCGGCTGGGCCCCCCCGCGGCCGAACCGGGGAGGGGGCCGCACAAAGTGACAGCTGGGGGTGGGGGCCGCGGGAAGGGCCGGGAAAGGGGAGGGCTGGGGAGCCCGCGCGAGTTCCCCTTTCCTTTGGAACAAAGGAAAGTCTGTCTCCGAGGCATCTGTCACTCCTGGGCGGGCCAAGGCGGTGGGGCGCGTGGGGCCGGCGACCCGAAGAAAGTTTGTGCGGCGGGGACCCTCGAGCCGGACAAGAGAGAGCAAAGCCTACGGCGGGGGAGGCGTGCGGTCCCGGGGGCTGGGGGCGGCCAACATGGAGTCTGGGCGCAGGACTGGGGGGGCGGTGCGGAGGTGGGAGCCCAGCCCCCTCCTCTCCCCTCCCCCTCCGGGCCGAGTTGGGAGCACAAAGCCGAGCGCGCACGCTCCGCCGGCCCCGCGCCCCGAAGAGTCAGTCTGCTCAGAACAGCAGGGAAAGGGGGTGGGACCCAAACTTTTTCCTGCCCCGGGACAGACACGTGAGTTTTCTTTCTTCCAGAGCCTTCGCTTCCCCGAGATTGCAGGCTGACTGGGAAGCTGCCGCGCGCTTTCTGACCCTGGGTGGTGGGCCGGGGTGCTGGCGCCCCGAACGCCGGCTGACCCTTCGCCGCCCGGGGAGCCATGTGCTTCACTTGGTCTGGGCCGCGGGGGAGGCTGCGCGCTTTGTGTGAACTGTTGGGAATGCTAGCGCCAGTGCGCAGCCCGGGGGAGTGCCCGCCGAGCCAGGACAGTTGTCAGAAAGTTCCTGCGGGAGTGGCTGCAGGTGGTGCCGCGGGAGTGTGTGGGAGAATACGCGGGGCGTTGTGTCGGAGGATTGCTGCCACAGAACTGATGGCCGGTGTGATGACGTCCGGCACTTCCCCTTTCAGGGAGATAGTAGGTGGGCAGGTCGGTTGGAGTTCGTGGGTGGGCAGATGCAGTAGTTGGCCTAGTTGTATGGGTCCCAGTTGTCGGTACTGGGCATGCGGTTCTAAGCAGTTTTTTGTGTCTGGTCCCTGGAAATCACGGAGTCGAGGCAAGTTATCTGTGCGCTGTTAAAATTACTTGGCATGAGGATGTGCCAGTATTGGGGTGTATGTATGGGAAACCTGCCTGACTACAGTCAGGTCTGGGGTGCAGGTCACCGAGATAAAATTTTATGGACTGAGAGGTCATCCCCAGGGCCCACCCCTGGAACCCTGCAGACTGACTTCTAGCTGGCAGCCAGGGTGGAATTTGTACAGATAACCTTGAGTAAACTGAAGACTTCCAGGGCTCATCCCTGAGCCCAGATCCTAACAGCCCTGGTGGCTCTTAATGTATGACCTTAGAATGCAGCCTGCTGGTGGAGCCCTCTGAGGAGTGGCGCCTCTAAGCTGTGCCTGCCTCACCTCCAGGTGGCCTGGCTGACGGTAGACCCTTCCCTCGAAAGCCTGGCCTAACCGGCCTAGAGATCTGGGATCAGGCCCAAGTCGAGGAAACAAAACCTGGGAGATGCCAGAGTCTGTTGGCCCGGCCTGCTGGGGAGCTGTTAAAAGGCTGAGAAGGGAGGAGCCTTGGATTCTGGCATCAGCTAGGCCTGGAATTTTTGCTTTTAAAATGTAAATTTCTTTGCTGGTGTGTATGAGAACTTTAGGGAATGAGCAGCTGAGTTGGCATATCTAGGGAAAAAAACGTTCCTTCATTTGATGGGTGAGGGAGGACCTTTACCCAGGGGTCATAACGACCAAGGGGAGGGCGCGGCAGGGACCAGAGCCCAGTCTTGCCTGCTCTCTGAATTTTGAGAGGTTGAGTCTGGGATCAGGCTGTGAAGGAGAAGGTCTAAGAAGTAACCAGTAGGAATGACTCACTGCTCTTTCCCGCAGGGTACACAGTTGATGCTCAGCAAATATTACATGGGTTGCTGAAGGCCGTGGTGATTATAGTTTCCAGACTCTTCTTGGGCCTCAGACACGTGGGAGGCAGGATAATGTAGAGCCCACAAGGTGTGTGAGGGGAGGCAAGTTACCTGAACCCAAATCCTACTTTGATAACTTATCCTGGAGGTGGGATCTTTTTAAAATAATTTTACTGTGGTTTAACTCACACCATAAAACTTGCCCATTTAAAGTATGTACGTCGGGGCTGGGGATGTAGCTCTGGTAGAGTGCTTGCTTAGCATGCACAAGGCCCAGAGTTCAGTTCCCAGTACCACTAAATAAATAAAAAGTAAAATATACATATCAGTGGTTTTGGTATATTTACGACTGTATAACCATCACTACAGTCAAGTTAGGAGTTTTGTATGTGTGGTACTGGGGACTGACCAGGGACTTTCAAAGTAAGCTCTCTACCACTGAGCTAGCTATACTTGTATTTTGGGTTTGTTTTTTTTTTTTTAAGACAGTCTCACTATTTAGTACTGACTGGCCTTGGACTAGTAAGTATCCTCCTAAGTATCCTCAGTGCTGGGATTATAGGCCTATTACGGCACCTGGCCTTTACTTCTTTTTTTAACAAATCCATTTTATTCAAAGATAAAAAGAAAAAACTGTAACAAAAACAGGTCAGTGAGCAACAGTGGTACTGACTTTTACTTTTTGGAGGCAGGATCTCCCTAAATTTTTCAGGCTGTTGTCAAATCGGTGACCATCTTGCTTCACTTTTTAATCACTTCAAAAACCCCCATGTATTTCAGCTATCATACTTCTGTGCTTCCCAGTCCTGAATATGTGGACTTGTCCATCATGGTAGCACATACCTGTGATCCCATCACTAGGGAGGCTGAGGCAGAAAGACTGCTGCAAGTTTAAAGCCAACCTGGGCTAGATAGTGAGATTCTCCAAAAAACAAAAAATGTAGTCTTTTGTGACTGACTTGGCATAATGTTATCAAGGTCCATCCATGTTGTAGCAGATTTTAAGACTCACCTCTTTTTATAGCTAAACAATAGTCCCTCGTGTAGATAGATCAGATTTTGCTTTTCTAATTACCTGTTGATGGATACTTGATTGGTTCTACCATTTGGCTATCACAAATAATGCTGAGCATTTGTGTTCAAAGTCTTGTGTACACCCAGTTTTATATTTCTGTGGGGTAGATAGGAGTGAAATCATTGGGTCACTTGGTAACTTCATGTTAACTGTAACAGTCCCTTTGTTGGCTTTCTTAATCTAGTTTGCTCATCAGTAAAATAATAATTTCCCCCTCACAGGAGTTTGTGAAAATTAAATGAGGTGATAGATGTGAAGCTTCTGTAGATAGTAAAGAACATGGAAAACAATAGACCTTAGTGGTAGCTGTAATTATTTCTAGTCCTGTTCCACCTGTTTATTTCAGTAGTCACTCACCCATGCCATCCATGATAAGGTGACATTTTGGACTTTTCCTTTTAGCTTAGGATATTGTATATAGCCCAAGCCTTTGAACTGCAACTCCTGCATTTCTGGTGTCCCAGCCTGTAGTACTGTTTGGAGACAAGGAACAGGGTGAGAGGCAGAGCATCATAATGACATGCCTCTCCCATGTCTTTGTCCCAGGCTCACTGGAGGTCCAGCCTTGCCCCTAGGGACCATGTCTGACAGCGATCTAGGTGAAGATGAAGGTCTCCTGTCCCTGGCGGGCAAGAGGAAGCGCAGGGGGAACCTGCCCAAGGAGTCAGTGAAGATCCTCCGTGACTGGCTATACTTGCATCGCTACAACGCCTATCCCTCAGAGCAGGAGAAACTGAGCCTTTCTGGACAAACCAACCTCTCAGTGCTGCAGGTAAGTGGGGAACCTGGGCTATAGGCCCATCTCAGCTTTATCACTCACACAGTATGGCCTTGGGCCAGTCACCTCCCCCTGTTGGGCCTTAGTTCCTTCTTGGATCAAGTAAGAACACTTACTCTTTTGCCTCAAGAGACAAGGAAATAAGGTCATTACAGGTAGATTTCACTCTTGGGAGAATTCTGGAGAGGGCTTCATAGTGAGTTAAGAGCCCAGCCTGAACTGCATAGCAAAAAATAAAGGGGGCTGGGGATTTAGCTCAGCGGCATAAGTGCCTGCCTTGCAAGCAGGCAGTCGTGAGTTCGATCCCTAGTACCGATAAAGGGGGGGGGGCAGAAATCAGAGATCATGATTAGAAGATATGACTAGGTTACCCTAGCTCCCTCATAGTGTCTGTGAGCCCTGTCTTATGCTACCCATATATAAAGTGAAGGTTGGAGTTCTCTTCTGCTGGAAAGAACTGTTGTGAAGAATAGTTTCAGAACTGGAATCTATACAAGGTGTCAGCGAGACACATGACCCATGCCAGGAATCCTAAATACATAGGCAAGAGGATAGCAGTTTTGAAGCCATCCTGGGCAATTTAGGGAGATGCTGTTCGAAATACAGAAGGCTGGGGATGTAGCCTAGTGTTTGAGTACTCTGGGTTCCACCACAGCACCACAAAACTAAAGTATCTTAGTACAAAGTAGCATCTTACTTGAATTATCCTTGGTGTTGACCTGCAGGTGCCTTTGTTTGGTGCTTCCTGGACTGCCATTGCCTTGTATCCGATTTGGTTGTCATCTCCTTAGGAGACACTCAGCCTAGCACTGGCTCACCCCCTGCCCCACAGGACCCCACTACTCCCTGCATGTACCACCCCAGAGTGTTCCCCAAGCTCCTTCCTGATTTTGCACCTTTGCCCTTTAATGGCTCATTTGGTTCAGCCTATGGGACCGTCATCCCCCTTCTTTGAATACGTTCTACTTCTTGCTCGGCTTCCCATGAAGAGACATGGTAAGTGTTCGGCCCTGGAACTCTATCACTGGCTTTACTCGCTGGGCAGTGGTTAATCTGAGTCCGTCTGCAAGAAAAGGGTCTCCAGTTACAGATCCTGACTCAGATTCCATTCTCTCCCTAAGAGGAAGCCTGGACATCAGCCAGCTCACTGCTGTCTCTCTGAGCCTCGCTATTTCCTCGTGTGAAAATAGAGAGGTGGTTATAACACTTTCCTAGGGTATAGGAAAGAGGGACTGAGAATTCAAAGGTGACTCTGAGGTGTCTGCCAGTGAGTGCTTCTGCTCCTGTTTTCATCCTACTCGTGTGAGTTCAGGAGTCTTGGACTAAGCCCTGGTGCGCCAAGCAGGAAGCCTTTCAGAGTTACCTCCTGGGGGGCTGGGGATTTAGCTCAGCAGCATAAGCACCTGCCTTACAAGCAGGCAGTCGTGAGTTCAATCCCCGGTACCAATAAAAAAGAAAAAGACAAAAAAAAAAAAAATTCAGAGTTACCTCCTGAATACCCCCAATGTACCCAGCTATCTGCCTCGACACCCTGAGGGAGTATCCAGTCCCAGATGGGGATAAAAGGCAGGCTTTGCCACTGGTATTTGCAAAAGTGAGCACTGCAGGGACAGTAGAGGGCATAGACCCAGGCTAGAGCAGGATCTAGGGGCTCAAATAGACCTCCCAGAGGGAGTGGTCTGAAACTTACAGGTTGTCCAATTGCATAAGCAAAAGCCTGGGGCCTGAGAGCCAGGATTTCTAGATAGCTCTTTGCTATTCTGTCTCCAGCTTTTTTCCTTCAATACATCTTTTCTCTCATTTTATTGTTGTTTTGTTTGTTTGTTTTTGGAGACTCTCACTGTGTTGCTCAGGCTGGCCTTAGATTCACAGCAATCCACCTGCCTCCATCTCCTGAGTGTGGAGATTACAGGTGTGCCACCTATAATACCTCTTAGTTATTTAGGTTCTCTCTGACTGGAAGTTCAGGGTGGGGGTCACTGCTGTGCACCTCGTGCTTGTTAAACTACCTGTCACATTGAAATGAAGTTGATTTTTGTCAGACACACAGTTTCTCAAATCTTAGATATGTACCAATTCTTTTAAAACAATTTTTTTCATGGACATAACTCCTTCAGGATGTTAGCTTTGCGGGGGTTGGTTCTTTAAAACAGGGTTTCAGGCTGCCTTTGAACTCATGGCACTCTTGCCACAGCCTCCTGAGTGCTGGGACTGTAGATGTGCACAAGCTATATCCTCAAGATGTTAATTTTTAAAATTTGAGCCCAGTCTAGGAAAGTAAGTAAGTGTTCGGTTTTTTTCAGACAGAGTCTAACTATGTAACCCAAGCTGCCCTCCCTGCCTGGACATTGTATTTGTTTTTCTTCTTTTCTTTTTTCTTTTTGAGACAGCTTTGTAATTCAGGCTGACCTTCAATTCACTGTGTAGCCCAAGCTGGCCTCAGACTCATGGCAATCATCCTGTCTCAGCCTCTTTTTTGGTGGGGGTGGGCAGAAATCACACTCATACCTCATACTTGGTGTGCAGGCGCTTCGCTGTTGAGCTATATCCCTGACCCTGTCTCAACCTCTTGAGTACTGGGACTATAGGTGTGTGCCACCATGCCCAGCATAGCCTGGCCAATTGGAAAGACTCAAACTGGGTGTGGGAGAGGAGAATGGCTTCAAGTTCAAGGCCAGCCTGAACTGTGTAATGAAGCCCTATTTCAGAAAGATCAAAAAAAGAAAAAGACTAAATGTGAAGATGCTGGATCCAATTCCAATACTACCACCCCCCGCCCAAAAAAAAGATGTTAACTTTATTGTATCATTCAAAACTGGATAAAAATTTTTATTTTTGTTTTTATATGTAACTGTAAAGTCAAACAATGTTCTGAAGAGGGTAGGTGTAGAAATACTGAACTTCTGCCTTATACATTAAATGTCAGATGGCATTTTGCTGCCTATGCTAGGTATAGTAGGACAAAGGTGATGACCCTGGAAGAGATTCCCTGCAGGAGTCTGATTCCTACAGCCACAGTGCTTTTACTGTGATCAGAATGAAACACAAAGCCAAAGCATCCTTGTAGAGAACTAGTGGACCCCTGAGGGTGGCAGATCCACTTGGAGAAATCGTAAGTGTAGGGAAGTATCTCAGTGGTGACCACCTTGCTCTAGAGTCCTGCTGAAGGTCAGAGGCAGTGGGGACCCTCTGCCCTCCCTGAGGATACTACTGTCTCCCACATGAGCCTCAGGTACCTGAGACTGCCTAACTGGTCACAATAGTAACTCTTCCAGCTGGCTTCCCTTTCAGAGGGGCTCCTCTCCATAGTGCCTTCCTAGGGGATCACCCGTCTCTGTGCATATTTTCCTTAAATATTTCTGGACTGTAGCAACTTTCCAGTGCTCCTCCATGCCACTGCCACTTTGTGACTTCAAGACCTTGAGGGCCACCCTAGTCACCTTGCCTGTGCTTGTCTGCATGTCGGCCTCATCCCTTGCTACCCACACTCCTGCTGCACACACTACACTGATGGCTGCCTTTGGTTGCTTTCCTCCTACCTCTGACGGGGATACTCTGGATTCCTGGGGGAGCTGTATCTTCTCACAGCACCTGGACTGGGTCGCAGCACAGGGTGGGGGTGAGAGTATATGTGTGATGTACTTGATTAATTATATGTTTTTATTTTTTTGCAGCAGGGCCTCAGCACTGAGCTACATCCTGAGTTGTCAGGGTTGTTTTGTTTTGTTTTTTTTAAGACAGGATCTAAGTTGCTCAGGCTAGGCTTGAATTCATGATCTTCCTGCTTGAACTTCCCAGACTGCTGCTGATATTACAGGCATGCACTACCACACCTAGCTAGCTACTGGTTGCTTTTAAGATGGCATTGAAGGGGCTGGGGATTTAGCTCAGCAGCATAAGGGCCTGCCTTGCAAATTCGATCCCTGGTACTGATAAAAAAAAATTTTTTAAATTAGTAAAAAGATGGCATTGAATTCTGGAGGTGTGAAGTGTAGAGACCTAGTTCTATTACTATAGCCTCAGTGTTAGTTCACTGCTTGCACCTGATACATAAGGTTCAGTAATTAAATGGTTGAAATGATAGGAAATGAGTGTGGTTGGAAATGCCAAAAAAAAAACCCTGGAGGCTCCTCAGTTAAGAAAATTGATTTCGTTTCCTTGTTGCATCTCCTTTTCTTGCATTTCCTTTTTTTGGTTTTTTTAAGACAGAGTTTCACTACTTAGGTCAAGGCTAGCCTCAAACTCACAGCATCCTCTTGCCTCAGCCTCCTGGACATGCTTCCTATATTTACTTTTGAATTACTTCTTTGTTTTTATTTGTTTGTTTTTGAGACAGGGTCTATGAAGTTCAGGCTGGCCTTGAGCTCACTTTGTAGCCCAGGCTGGTCTCGAACTTGCAACAATCTTTCTGCCTTAGCCTCCCAAGTGCTGGGATTACAGGCATGAGCCACCACGTCTAGCTTCTTCTGTATTTACTTTTTAAAGTTTTGTTCTGAAATATCCAGAGAGATAAGAGAATATTACAGTGACTCCTCGATTCCTCTGGCTTTCAGGTATCCACATTTTGCAAAGCCTGTTTCAGCTTTCCCTGGGGGCAAACCTTTTGATTGTCTCTTTTAGCAGGCCCAGAAGCTATCTCATTAGCAAGACAGTGAGTCATTTAACCAATGGATTTGCTGGTACTTGCCCAGATCGAGGCAGCTGGGAGAGTAAGACCAAAAATAAAAAATAAAAATAAAAAACCTGTGAAAAATTTTCACAGGTCCTTGGGACACCCTCTAAGCCCAGTTTATTGGTTGGATTCCATCTGTGGTTTCTAGTCCACTGAGCTGCCTGCCTGGGAGGGTTCTGGGCCACATTTCTGCACTCTAGCATTCACCCAGCTTGACCGCTTGCCTTGTCCAGTGTCTGTGCTGGGAACAGTGGTAAATAGACCACTGTTGAGTGCTTCTGGTGGCAGGAGCTGCCACCAGAGAAGGGGTCTAGAGTGAGACGCCAGGGTACAGAGGCTGCAGAGCCAGCTGAGTGGGAGGGTGACCTAGCCAGCAGGGCAGCAACGCCTATCTTGCTGCCCCAGGCTGCCTCCTTTCTCTGCCTCAAATCTAGGTGCCTTCTGGACCTCCCACGGGCAGACTGGGTGTCCACCTCAAGGCCTTTCATCTCTATGTATACTTTTGCACTTCTCCTTACAGTTTTTTGCTTAAACAAAAGGCTTGGTCCACAAGGACATTTACAGTACAGTAAACCATTGATTTTTTTTTTTTGTCTTTTTCATTTTTATCGGTACGGGGGATGGAACTCACGGCCGCCTGCTTGCAAGGCAGGTACTTATGCCGCTGAGCTAAATCCCCAGCCCAAAAACCATTGATTCTTGCAAGGCAGGTTCTTATGCCACTGAGCTACATCCCCATCTGATTCTTAAGCCTAGATATAAGAACCCTCTGGATAGCTTGTTTAAAGCCACATGTTCCTAACCTTGACTCCAACCCCTCTGGGTCTGTAACACAGATAGGAAATAGCTGTTTTGCACTTTTTGGGGGGGGGTGGCTTTTTCTTTTTATCGGTACCGGGGATCAAACTCACGACCACATACTTGCAAGGCAGGTGCTTATGCCGCTGAGCTAAATCCCCAGGCCCTGTTTTGCACTTTTTTTTTTTTTTTTTTTTTTTTTTGTCTTTTTCCTTTTTATCGGTACCGGGGATCGAACTCATGACTGCCTGCTTTCAAGGCAGGCGCTTATGCCACTGAGCTAAACCCCCAGCCCCAGCACTTTTTTTAATAAATCATCTTTGGATGATTGTAATACAGCCAGGTGGTCACTCCCCTTCCCCACACTGGGAATTGAACCCAGGCCTTTGCATCCTAGTCATTTTTTTTTTCATTTTTTGAGACGAGGTCTCACTAAGTCATCCAGGCAGGGCTAGAACTTGCAGTTCTACTTAAGCCTCCTGAAGTTCTGGGATAAAGGCATGTACCACAGACCTAACTCAGCCAGCTGTTTTAAGAACACCTGGAAGCCCAGCACTTGGGAGACTAAGGAGACTGCCATTAAGTTTGAGGCCAGTTTGAACAACATAACAAGATGCTGTCTCAACACCTAGGTGTAGGTGGTTACCAGACATAGGCTGATACCGTGTTTATGAAAGGCCTGTCCCTGCCTTCTGTTCTTGCTGTCCTTCCTAGCTTAGAAGACCTTAGAGTGAAAATACCTGGTTGGCTTCTCCGATTATACTGTTTCATCCTCAGGGTCTGGGTCTGCTTACAGATGCCCTTCCTGCCTTCCCTCTCCTCCATTTGCCAGTGATTCAAAACAAAAAGCCATGAGCCTATCTGATGGCAAAAAGAGGCATCATGGAATAGAATTGTGGAAGTGACTGCCACACTTCCACCACCTCTCTGATGGCCTTGAGTGGGGCAAATCACATAGTTGTTTCTGACTTACAAGAGTGTTAGGCAGCTGGCAGAGGCCACAATGCAATGATACACTTGGGTCCCCCTCCCCTGTGGGTACTGCATTCTATGGGATGAGATGTGTAGTTTTCTGTGGACCTGAATGACAATTGAGAATGTGCACAGTGGGTATTTTCTGTGCTCTTGGAATCCTCACCCAAAATGGGAGGTGGCATTGGGGCTAGCTACCCACCCAGCTGCTTATCAGCACCCAGGCCCACCTCCTTGAAACTCCCCTGGCTCTACTTTGCCTTATCCAGGTTACTGTGACCCAATCATTCCCCCACATGCAGGGGTGAGGTGGAGAGCTGCTGTGTCCTGTATAGTTGGTACTAGTAGCTGTGTACTGGTAGCAGAGGAGGCCACCATGGGAAGAGGGAGGAAAGAGGGAAGATACTGCCCTGGAGCCAGGAGAAAGAGCCTGGGTGCTGGTCAAATTGCAGCCTCTAGATGTGTGACTTTGAGGAACTTACTGAACCTCCCTGATTAAGGCCTCTATTTCTCCAAAGGAGATTATCATACAACCTACCTCACAGGCTGCTGAAGATGCATGTAACAGAAGAGCAGCTGTTGGTCTGTGTTCAGGTGTTACCCTTAGGGTTAAGAGGACCATAATTCTCTGGCAAAGCTTATCTGTCTGATCTCTGTAGGAGAAGAAGAGCAAAGCAGTGGGGCCCCTGCAACCAAGAGACAGGGTTTTAATCCCAGCTCTGCACTTAGAGGCCATGTGACTTTGGGCAAGTTCTTTCATGTTGCTGAGGTCCAGTTCCCTGTGCAGTATTGTGGAGACACTGCTCGTTTCCTCCAGGGCTTGCATGTAGATTAAACATAATCCAAGTGAGATCGCTGGCATGATGATACCTGACACTGAAAGTGTTTCCTTCCTTCCTCTCACCCAGATGTTCAGCCTTCTATTTGTAGCTCCCATGTGCTCCGGTGCACAGTCAGCTCAGCCAGCGTCTTATGATGCTGGTTACGTGCCCAGTTACGTTGGGGGGAGCACAGGGTGAAGAGAGGTACACAGGCTGCAGAGGCAGGGTCCATTGGGGTAGGATAGAGCGGGCTGCAGAAACCTCTGGCTGTGCCCTGGGGGCTTCCCAGCCTGAGGGACCTGATGCTTTTTTTTTTTTTTTTTTTTTTTTTTTTTGGACAGAGGATCAAATTCAAGACCTCATGTAGGCAAGCACTTATGCCACTGAGCTACATTCCTGGCCTTGTGGTGCTCTTTTTTGAACATCTGGGGAATGATATAACTGCAGGCACCAGCTCCTGTCACAGAAGGCTGTCCCTTTGCCTGTTCAAAGGCAGTCAATGGGAAGATAGTACCAAGGCCTTGCTCAGATATGGATCAAGAAAGTAGCCTGCTAATCTAATAGCCAGCAACAGGAACTAGTACAAGAGCCTTCGGCCCTTGATGCGCTTCACAGACATTAGAGGAATGCTGGACATTGCTGCCCATACACTTCTCACCTCCTAGACACAAGGGGTGAAGGGAAAGGAGAGGGCTATCTTTTCTTTGTACTACAACAGCTTGTATTTCTTACAAGTCCCTAAATATGTGCTGATGAATTGAATTAAAAAGACAAACAGGAGAGGGACCTGACTGAAAGTGTGAAGTTCCAGTCAAGTCACTTAGCAGTTTACTAGTATTGCAGGCTAGTGCAGTCAGCCCTGCCCATCAATGAACCCATCACCTACCTTGTCAGTTTGTAAACCTTTCCTACCTTAGGACATTGGCATTTGCTGGTCTGTTCAGGAAATTCTTTCTGTGGCTGGTTCTTCTTTACCCTTTAGGCATGATTCTTACCTAGGCAGTCTCTTACTTGTTATATGCTATTCCTTTGTTCTTTTTTCCTCCCTAGCACTTAATGGTGATCACTCACCTACTGGTTTATTGGCAGTGCACATGATCCAATGAACTGTTAGCACCATGGGCACAATACATATCTGCTAAAAGGCATCCCCAGCTGGCACAGTGGTGCATGCCTATAATCCCAGCTCCTTCGGAGGCTGAGGTAGGAGTACTGCAAGTTAGCAACTAACCAGGGCCATTTTAGCAGGACCTTGTCTCAAAATTAAAAAGGTAGAAGGTATTGCTCAGTCATACAATATTTGCCTAGCCTTTGTGAGACCCTGAGTTTAGTTCCCAGTGCTGGAAAGAAAAATTAGAGACTGACAACCAGTGACAAGGATGGAATGGAGACTATTAAAAGTTCAGGCTGGGGATTTAGCTCAGCAGTATAAGCGCCTGCTTTGCAAGTATGCAGTTGTGTGAGTTCGATCCTCAGTACCAAAAAAAACACAAAACAGTCAAGTTCAGGAGCTGGGAATGTAGCTCAGTGCCAGAGGCCCTGGGTTCAACCATGTGGAAGGTGCCCAGACAAAAATGGGGTAGGGTGTTAGATGTGTCCCCAAACCATGAGCACCTAGAGCCTTACAGCCAATCAGTGGAAAATTTCAATCCTCATAATCTTGGTATTGCTTAGGAACAGTAATGTTTTTTATAGGTGCATTGTAGCCTTTGTGGCTTTTCTCTGCACTGCAGCAAGGTTGTACTTTGCAGCTTTTAGGGAGTGAATTACCCTGCATTATCTGCTCTTTACCCATCCACACCTAGCTGGACAGCAGGTTCGTCTGTTTCATAAAATATTTGTCCTTTTCTTGCCACCTCCTTTAACATAATTTGAACTGCCAGCCTCACTCTGTGGTCTCAAATCTGTTGTCCACATAACAAGTCAGCCCTTTGCTTAAAATCTTCCTAATAAGGGGCCAGAGATTTAGCTCAGCAGCATAAGCACCTGCGTGGCAAGCACTAGGTCATGAGTTCAATCCCTAGTATCAAAAAAAAAAAAAAAAGAAAAAAGAAAGAAAATGTTCCTAATGAGTCAGGTATGCTGGTGTTCATAAAAAAGAAAGAAAATGTTCCTAATGAGTCAGGTAATTCCAGCACTTAGGAGGCTGAGCCAGCAGGACTACTTCGAGTTCAAGGCCAACCTGGACTATATAGTGAAACTCTCAAAAAGACCCACCCTCCTAATGATGCACACCTATAATTCCAGCACTCAGGAAGCTGAGGCAGAAATGCCATGAGTTTGAGGCCAGCCTTGCAGCCTGGACTACATAAGGAGTTCAGGGCAGGCCTGAACTATAAAGCAAGACCCTGTCTCCAAAACCAAAACAACCCTCTTACAGCTCTCTTTTACTTGCCTGTAAAGAATCAAATCCTTACTGTAAAAGATTGTCATCTCTAGTTCCCACTCTGGTCCCCAGCCACCTGCGCCTGCCTTCGCAGTTTCTCTTTGGTACTATGCTGCAACCCACCTCTGCTACCTTGCCTCCCACCTCTACAACTGGTTGTCCTTCAGGTCTCTGTTAAGCAGCAGTTCAGATAATGTTAATAATCTCAGAGCCTAGAACTATTGTCTCCAAAAGCATCATTGGATCTTCCCTTTATTGGCCTTAACATAGTAGCACTTCGGCATTTATTTATGTGACTTGTTTTTCCTTTTTTCTTTTTTTTTGGGGGGGGGGCTTTACAATGAGTTACATCCCTAACACGCACACTTTGTGTGTGTGTGTGTGTGTGTGTGTTTTGAGACAGGGTTTCACTGTGTAGTTCAGGTGGCCTGGAACTCACAAGGATCCTCTCAAGTACTAGGATGGCAGCATGCACCACCATGACCACTCTTGAGGAGCTCATCAGGTGTCATGCCTCATGCCTACAATCCTAGCACTCAGGAAGCTGAGGCAGGAGGATCACAAGTTCAAGGCCACCCTGCGCTATTATTATGTAGGTCTTTTTTTTTTTTTTTTTTTTTACCAAGACTAAGTCACTAAATTGACCCAAGTGGGTGCAAACTTGGAATCCTCCCACCTCAGCCTCCCAGAAGTACACTAACATGTCCAACCTTTTTTTTTTCCTTCCAGTCCTGGGGATTAAACCCAGGGAGCACTAAAAACTATATCCTCATCCCTTTTAAGTTTTTCCTTTTTTTTTTTTTTTTTGTACTGGGGATCGAACTCATGACTTGGCAGGCAAGCATTTGTGCCACTGAGCTAAATCCTCAGCCCAAGTTTTTCCTTTTGAGATAAGGTCTCATTAAGTTACTCAGGATGGCTTCAAACTTTCAATCTTCTTACCTCAGTCTCCAGTAGCTGGGATTACGGGCATACCACTGCACCTAGCTCAGTTTGTGTGACTTCTTATGTGACTCTCCCTTCCTTCACGAATCTCTAAAGGCAGGGATCATGTCTGTAGTTTGCTGCAATGTTCCTGGTGCCTAGAAAACAGTACTTCGTTAGCTAGGTTGGATGGAGTGAACTGATCAGTCTCTCATATTCATTCCAGATATGTAACTGGTTCATCAACGCCCGGCGGCGGCTCCTCCCAGACATGCTGCGGAAGGATGGCAAAGACCCTAATCAGTTCACCATTTCCCGCCGTGGGGGGAAAGCCTCGGATGTAGCCCTTCCTCGTGGTAACAGCCCCTCAATGCTGGCTGTGTCCGTACCAGCTCCCACCAATGTTCTCTCCTTGTCTGTGTGCTCTGTGCCACTCCACTCAGGCCAGGGGGAAAAGGCAGCAGCTCCCTTCTCACAAGGGGAGCTAGAGCCCCCTAAGCCACTGGTCAGCCCCAGTGGTACATTAACCCTGCTAACCAGGGCTGAGGCTGGGAGCCCCACAGGTGGACTTTTCAACACACCGCCACCCACACCCCCAGAGCAGGACAAGGAGGACTTCAGCAGCTTCCAGCTGCTGGTGGAGGTGGCGCTGCAGAGGGCTGCTGAGATGGAGCTTCAGAAGCAGCAGGACCCAGCACCCCCATTGTTGCACACCCCCATCCCTTTAGTTTCTGAGAACCCCAAGTAGGCATCTGCCAACAGGGGTGTTCAAGGCTGGAGCCAGCTGTCCTGGGTTCCCGATTCACTTCCTTCCTACAGAGGGTTTTCTGTGGATCACTGCCAAGCATCAGGATCATCTCCTCTGTCCAGAAGTCTTGAGCAGGAAGATGCCCGCTGGTATCACTATGCTGTGATGGGGACCTCTCCTATGCTGACTCTGCCATTTCTCCAGGCCTCTTCTCGGTAATGAGACCAAGGGATTGGAGATAGGCATGGTGCTGCTGCTGTTTCTCCAGAGACCCCAGGACACTTGTTCCAGCCTCCTTTCCTGGGCTGGGCTCAGGAAACCAGCCAAGTTCAGACCTCTCTGGGTCCAAGCTGCCGCTGAGCTGTGCCTCTTTGTGTCATGCCAGGTGTGGACATTTCAGGTTCATAAGTGTGGACAAAAGAGGAACCCAGCAGATGTAACAGGACCGACTCCAGTTGAATGTTTAGGTGTTTGCTAACTGTTAATTTTTCCCTTTTTGCTGTGGTTTGATTTATAGCAGTAGTTGTCCCAGGTGTGGGGAATGAGAACATTGCATGATAGAGTCTGATAAAGAGATTTATCTACCACTGCAACTGAGAATTGTTGTATAAGGAAGGAATGTTTGTTATTTTGGGGACCAGCAAAATTTCTGCATAGCACAAACTTCCAAATGGTTGTTTTGGTGTTGATTTACCACCCACAACACAACCCCACCACCTCTGGGGGGAAAAAGGTAGAGGGAGAATACGTGGGCACTGGCTTTTTGGCATTAGGCACAAAAGGGGACAAGGCCAAGAGACAGCCCAATAGAATCTTGACAAAACCTAGACTTAGAGCAGAGAAGAACGGTAAAAACCAGAGAAGTGTTTGTTTTTATTTTTCTTTTTACTGTATTTGGGGGTGGGAGGGTAAGTATGCTAGACTAAGTGGTTTTTGTGGGTTTTTTTTTTTTTTTCTTTCATTTTAATGTTACCCCCTTCTTTATTCACGGCTTTGTCCTGCAGCCTGAGTTCTGAATCCCTTTAGGAACCTTGCTAGAACCCGAGAGGCTCTAGCATCTCCTTCTTGGAGAGAAGTGAGCCATCTGCTGGTCAGGAAGCCTTTGTAGCTACTCCAGCAGGCAGCTCTTGCCACAGCCAAGGCAGGAAAGGATTCCTGGAGGAAGCTTGAGTGTCCTTGTCTCACCCTTCTGTAAGTGCGAGTTGCAGGGCCTGCCTTTTTCTCAGTGAACAGATCATCTCCTTTCTCTTTTTATTTTGTTGTCTCTTTGCTGAGTGTTCAACAGCAGTATACCCCATCTTTATATATTCTAAGAAACACTAATCTTAGATTTTTATTAGTCAACGTATTTTTGTTCTTAATAACATTGTTTCTGGGCAAAAAAAAAAAAAAGACCAGGAGCCCCAGACTGTAGTTTGCTGAAATAGCCAGGTTGGGCATAAGGGGAAGGAGTTCCTGGGTGTTGGCTGACTTGGATGCACCCAGCCAGAAAAAAGAACACATCCTCTGTCCTTTCAGAAAGATCCCTGGCGCCCTCAAGAGGCTCCCCCACCCCTTGAGGGGCTGGTTCCATCCCTTGCTTGTGGGAGTAGAAATTTATTTTTTTTTTTAAACTGAAACAGCTATTGGTGGGCAAGATTCCTGGGCTGTGTTCTGCTCCCCTCCAGCCCCTTCCTCCTATGCCACAGGGGGTCAAGGGTCCTCCTCCTGAGGCCTGGCTGGTAAAGAATGAACATGGCAGCTTCAGAGCTAGTTGGAGTTGCTGTCTGCCCATCTCATCCAACCCAGCCATGTCTGAGAGAGCCGGGGACCAGTGTGACTGTTGCGGGTGCTCCACAGCAGGGGACTTGGAGCATACTGGACTGAATGGGATTTCCCTTCTCACAGAGCACTGAGCAGGGAAGGGGACTGAGGGAGCCATGCTGCTGAATTCTGGTTGGCATTCCCCGCTTGGTCAAAATGGCACCTCTGGGGGTGGGGCAGCCTCTGCTTGCATTTGGTTATAAAATACACCTGGAGAAGAAGCAGTTGTCCCGTTCAATTATTTGAGCAAACAACTACTGTAAATAACTTCCGTTTTTTTGTCTTTTGTCAAATAAAGTTGTTTTGTTTTTATTTTTAAAGTAGAAAAAAGTGCTTGATCCACTGGCTCTGGAAACAAGTTTTTATATTCTGCTTTACCTTTCTCTTTAGTAGCCATATGTGAGTTTTGTGTATTCTGTCTCCTGTTTTCTTTCCTCAACCCCATTCCATATCCCGTTCATCACAATATAGGGGATTTAACCATTTCATGCTGAGCCAGTCTTTCTTGGGATCAGTAGTTGAACTTTGGGGTTGCTAAGTGACAGGGGTATGAATGTGGGGAACTGGCACCTTTGTCCACCCCATCAATGAGAAGAGCACAACTGCAGCATTAAACCAGTACAGAAAAACAGATATAAGACCAGCACTCGGGGCATTCCTGAAGCCAGTACCACCTCCACTTCCCTACTGTGTAAGCCAGTAAATTCCCCTTTGCTTAAACTAGCTGTAAGTGCATTTCATCCATATCAAAATAGCAGCCCAAAGTACAAAACCCAAAGGCTCTGAAGCCTGGTGTGTTAGAACGTACCTCCTGTAATCCTAGTATTCTAGGAGGCTGAGGCAGGAGAACCTTGAGTTCAAGCTTACTCTGAGCAATTTGGCAAGACCCTGGGGATGTGGTTCAGTTGAAGGTCCTGGGTACAATCCTGCTGGGGGGGGGGAACCTTGTGTCTGCCTTCATTTACAATCTTAGAAATCGTATGGGCGCACACAAAAATGAGATGCTGTTTTCCTAGGTAAAAACTGGGTGAGGAATTAAGCTGCTTGAAGGCGTATCTAGTATGAGTACAGAACAAAACTATAAAGCTAGGATTTGAATTCAAGTTTATCTTCCTTCAAGGTCACTCAGGTCTGCCTAAAATCTCACTGAACCAGTGGGAGTTGATTTACCAGCTACCTAAAAGTGGTATGAGCGAAGCACAATTTTTTTTTCATGAGCATGCTAGGCAAGTACTCTACCACTGAGCTACATCGCTGGCCCAGGGGAAGTGTCTTGTACAACCACTTATTTCTTCACCATCTCTCCAATACACCTGTGAAGGATGTGTGCTCTCTTTCACTTTCCTTTAGGGATTTTAAAGAGTGAACCTCACCAGCCAAGTACCCTAGAGAAAAGAGCCACAACTTACACCCATTTATCTAAGGTCTTGATTTTCTAATTTGTGTCCTCCAAAGCAGACATTTGGCCTCAGGGCTTGAATGAGTGAGTGCTAGAAAGACACTTTCAAAATAAATTAGAGCTGGGTGTGGTGACCTCTAGGCCTATAATTCCAGCACTCTGGGAAGCTGAGGCAGATGGAAAATTTGAGTCCCACATGGGCAATTTAGGGAGACTTGTCTTAGTAAAAGATAAAAAGGCTGGAATGTAGCTCTGTGAGAAGGCTCTTGGGTTCAATTCCCAGTACTGGAGAAAAAAAAAATTTTTTTTTGTCTTTTTTTTTTTTTCCTTTTTATCGGTACCGGGGATCGAGCTCACAACTGCCTGCTTGCAAGGCAGGCGCTTATGCCGCTGAGCTAACGCTGAGCTAAATCCCCAGCCCCCTTTTTTGTCTTTTTTGAGACAGGGTCTCACTATGCAGTTCAGGCTGGCCTTGAGCTCACTTTGTAGCCCAGGCTGATTCTCAAACTGGCAAGGACCCTCCCACCTCAGCCTCCCGAGCCACCATGCCTGGCTCAAGAAAAAATTTTTAAGTAAGTTAAAATTTCATTTGCATCTGGAAAATGAATACTAATACTCCCCTAAAAAGGGGAAGTAGATGATTCTACTGCTTACAGCAAGATGCTTCCTACAAGTACTTTTCATAGAACTGAAACTAAAACCATTCTGTACCAGTTTTTCAAACTGGTGGGCCCTGAAATGAATAAGCATTCTAGATAATCAAAGTTGACTGGATATGTGAAGAGCACCTTCCTCTGAAGCTAGGGACAAGACTAAAGGTTAAATTTACCTGTCAACTGCATGAGGAGACTCCAGGAAGGTGAAAGTCATGGAGGCGCTATCATCAGGGGATTAACCCACTGAGCTTCCCAGCTCTGTGCTGTTAGGAAGCCGGATGGAGGTAGGTCCTTGGGGAAGCCTTGGCAAGGTGTATGTCTCACTGCTGCCCATGCTCCTGCTTTGGCTGCCAGGATGTGAAAGCTGTCTTCCACCTGGCCTTGCTCCCATGCTGTTAATGTCTTGGTGCCAGCCAACTATGCACTCAAAAACCCCTCTTCCTTTAAATTAAGGATACTAAAAAGAAAAGAATTAAGGATATTGGTATTGTTGATGTTGTTTTGTTTTGATACTGGAAATCGAACTCAGGACCTTGCACTTGCCAGGCAAGCACTGTGCCATTAAACTATGCCCCCGGTCCCAAAGTCCTCTTTGAACCATTGACTTCTTTGCTCCCAGCAGTGACTTGGAAGTCAAGTATAGCCTTCCTGAGATTTTTACTTTCATAACCTTTATGCCCAGATTCCACGTCCATAGATTGAACCAACCATGGGAAATTATTGGGGGGAAAAATTGTGCAGACCATGCACACTTGTCATTATTCCTCAATTCAGTATAATAACTATATAACATTTATATTGTTTTAGGTATTGGCAGTAATCTAGAAATGATTTAAAGTACACAGGCAGATATGCACAGGTTACAAGCAAATACACTTTTATATAAGGTACCTCGAGTGCTCACAAATTCTAGTATCCATAGTATCCATGGAACCAATCCCCCAGGGCCACCAAAGGAAAAACTGTCTATATTCACTATAGAAAAACAAATGAAAGTTAAAAGGACAGGAATTTAGTAGGACAGTTGAGTCCTGCTAGCATTTGCAGGAAAACACATGTATGTGAAACATTTCTTAAGTAACTGGCACTTAGTAGGACTTACAAAATGCTAGTATAACTTTACTATAGGCAGAAAAAGAGAAAGTGTCCAGGACACAAAATCAGACCTCTGCTTCCAAAAAGGTGTTCATCCTGTGCCTGGTGGTCCCCCTTTATACCTCTAACTTCTGTGATCCATCAGGGTCAGGGGCCACAGTCTTACCCTTTGGAGTGAGTGCACCTTCCTCGCCAAACCCATAAGCAGCTGGCAGTGACTCAGGCTTCCAGCTAGGAGAAAATACACATTCTTTAGTTGTTTTTTTTTTTTTTTTTTGTCTTTTTTATCAGTACCAGGGATTGAACTCATGACCGCACACTTGCAAGGAAGGTGCTTATGCCGCTGAGCTAAATCCCCAGCCCCGAAAATACGCATTCTTAAAGCTGAAACTAATGTGTTCAACCAGTGCTTAAAAAGCCCCACACCTCACAAAGACAAAATGTGTCCTACTTCCAGCTTGGTCTCTGGCTTCCAAATCTGACACTTCAGCAGGTCCTTTTCCATCTTGGACCACCCAAGATGTTCCTTTTAAACACATGAATGTGCTGGGATTCAGCCAGATTCCCACTTTCTAAGATAAGGAAAGTCTTGGGTGAAAACAGAAAGAGAACAAATCTGAGTTCATAAATATCTTCTAGGCAAGGACTTCCACCCTGACTGCCAGCATGGCTTTGTCTACTCCTAGAAAGCTAAGAAGAGAAACATAGATCAGATTTCAGATGGCTATTTAACCTCTACTTTGCTCTGCTGACCTTGCGTTGCACTGCAGGTTCTGAGAAGCCTTCCAACTATAACTTTCTGTAATCTCCCATACTCCCACATAAACATAATTTAATGTTCTCAAAGTTAACAAGGCCAGGTCTTCAATATCATACAAATAGCATGTATAAACAAATAGTGTTTTTTTCCTCCGTGGAAGTTTCTCACAGGAAACTTCCTGAGATTCCTTTCAATATATTGAAAGATGATTTTGTATGTAGAAAACCCTAAAGATACTACCAAAAAAATTTGCTAGAACAAAAAAAATTCAGGCGGGGGATTTAGCTCAGTGGCCTGCCTGGAAGCATGAGGTCCTGAGTTCCATATCTGCTACCTGCCCCTCCCAAAAAAACAAGAATAAAGATTCAGCAGAGTTGCAGAATATAATATCAACATGCAAAGACAAGTTGTATTTCTATATACCAATGAGTAATCTGAAAAGTAAAGAAAACAATTTCATTTACAATAGTAGCAAAAAAGAAAAAATAAGTCAAACCTGAAGGTATATGCCTACAATCCTGGCATTCTGAGAGGATGAAGCAGGAGGATCACAAATTCAAGCCCAGCCTGGTCAACTTAGTAATATAGGAGGACTGTGTCTCAAAAAATAAAAATAAAAAAGGGCTCATAGAGAGGACCTCAGTTTAATCCCCAATACCACACAAAAAAGAGATCCTCAAGGACAAACTGGATGTGGTGGCACATGCTGTAACCCCAGCATTTGGGAGGCTGAGGGAGAAGAACTGCAAGTTCAAGTTCAACTTGGAATACACAGATTCTGTCTCAAAAAAAAAAAAAAAAAAATTGGCTGGGCATGGTAGCACACCCCTGTAATTCCAGCACTTGGGAGGCTGAGGCAGGAGGATTGCTATGAGTTTCAGGCCAGTCTGATCTACACAGCGAGTTGAAAGCCAGCCTAGATTATATGGCTAGACCTTGTCTCAAAAAACAAACAATTAAACAAAATTCAGAGTTGGAGGTTGAAGGATTTATACTTCCTAATATCAAAGCTTACTGCAAAGCTACAGTAACCAAAACAGTGAGCCAGGGCTCAGGATTTAGTTCAGTGGCATAAGCACCTGCCTGGCAAGCGTGAGGTCTTGAGTTTGATCCCCAGTACCAAAAATAAAACAATAAAATAAAATAAAAACAGTGAACCACTAGAAAAAAACAGACATAGAAATCAACAGAACAGAGGGTCCCAAAATAAATCCTCACATATAATGGCATGAATGATTTTTTTTTTTTCGTTTTTATCGGTACCAGGGATCGAACTCACGACTACTTGCTTGCAAGGCAGGCACTTACACCGCTCAGCTAAATCCCCAGCCCTGGCATGAATGATTTTTAATAAGCTCAATATGAAGAAAGCCCCGAGTTAAAGTCCCAGTACTGCAAAAACAAAACAAAATTAGGGGCTGGGGATTTAACTCAGCGGCATAAGCGCCTGCCTTGCAAGCAGGCAGTCCTGAGTTTGATCCCGGGTACCGATAAAAACGAAAAAGACAAAAAAAAAAAAAAAAAAAAAAAAAAAAAAAAAAAAGACAAAAAAAAATTTTTATTATATATATTTCACTACAATTTAAAAAATATTTTTAGAGGCTGGGGATTTAGCTCAGCAGCATAAGCGCCTGCCTTGCAAGCAGGCAGTCGTGAGTTCGATCCCTGGTACCAATAAAAACGAAAAAGACAAAAACAAACAAACAAACAAAAAAATAAAAAATATTTTTGCCCAGCTTCTTAACACATGTCTATAATTTCAGCACTCAGGATGATGAGGCAAGAGGATTGGGAGCTCAAGGCCAGCCTGAGTCACATAGTGAGGCTGTCTCAAAAAACAAAAGTAAATACTGAAATATTTTAATATTTTAAAATAATTTTAATTTAAAAAGTTTTAGTCAGGCATGCTGGGGCATGACAATAATCCTAGCACTCAGGAGGCAGAGGCAGGAATACTGCTGTGAGTTCAAGGCCAGCCTGAGCTACATAATGAGTTCACAGCCAGCCTCAGAAACCGTTTCAAAAAGACAAAAATAAATACATACATAAATAAAGCACTTTTGCCAAGCATAGTAATATCAGCTACCTGACAGGCTGAGGCAGAATTACAAGTTTAAGGCCAGTGTGGGCAACTTAGACCCTATCTCAAAATTTTAAAATGCCTATAGGGGACATAGCTCAATTTCAATCTCCTACACCACAAAACAAAACTGAAGGCTTTTTTTTTTTTTTTTTGTGATGGGGGGATGGAATTTCAGGGGATCCTGCATGCTAGGCAAATGCTCTATCACTGAGATACATTTATGGCCCCTAAAAGAATTCTTTTTTAATACAATTTTTCTCCCAAGTTCTGTGACCCTAGAAATTCACTCAGTGACTTTGACAGACTTAATAACCCCTCTCCTTTTTTATTCCCCCAGTGCTAAGGACTGAATTCAAGGATTTGTGGGTGCTAGATAACTACTGTACTCTACCACAAAGCTATACCGCCAGTACTTTATATTTATATATATATATATGTATACACACACATATATATACATATATATATATATATATATTTTTTTTTTTTTTGGTTTTTTGAGATAGGACCTCACTATGTAGTTCAGGCTGGCCTTGAACTCACTGCCTGTAGTCCAGGCAGGCCACAAACTTGTGACAATCCTCCTTCCTTAGCCTCCAGAATGCTGGGATTACAAGCCAGCACCACAGGCTAATCATTCTTCCAACACAGTATGATGTAATCATTTTTGTCTCCAGAACTACATGCCACACACAGTCTTAAAGAGATCTGTACCAGTGATATTTCCCAAACTAGAATGAGTTAAGCTTTACTGTTGTATATGGAAAAGAAACTGGTTCAGAAAATTTACAAGGCTGAAAAAAATCATCGTGAAAATTAGCACTAAATCATACATTCATTGATTTTAAAAATGACAATGTCACTTTTTTTTTTTTTTTTGGTACCAGGACCAAACTCATGACCTCGAGCTTACCAAGCAGGCGCTTATGCTGCTGAGCTAAACCCCTGGCCCCATATTTTTTATTAAAAAATTTTACGCAGTGAAATTTAAAAAGAAAATTAGCATTAAAGTTTACATCCAAGGCCGGGCGTGGGGGCTCACGCCTGTAATCCCAGCACTCAGGAAGCTGAGGTGGGAGGATCCTTGCAAATTCGAGACCAGCCTGGGCTACAAAGTGAGCTCAAGGCCAGCCTGAACTGCATAGCAAGACCCCCGCTCTCAAAAAAATAAAAGTTTACATCCAGGGCTGGGGATGCAGCTCAGTGGCATAAGTGGCTGCTTGGCAAGTGCGAAGTCATGAGTTCGATCCCCGGTACCGATTTAAAAAAAAAAAAATGTGTGTTTACGCACACATTTAGCCTTAGACCAAGGTACTAGTGGTGTGATTCTGGGTAAGTTACTTTGCAGAGAAGTGATGTATCTTGGTCCTTCGATTTATCGTGCAGCAACGTGGTTAGCACCACCTGGAAAGCTTAATGTAAGGCCTGTTGGTACAGGCCCCCACAGGGGAGGCGGAGGCCGGAGATTTGAGGTAAATTCAAGGCCAGGCTGGGCTAGCCAGTTCAAGGCCAGCCTGAACTACCATTGCAAGACCTTGGCTCAACAACAAAAATCACCTAACTACAAAAATACTGACATCAGCCCTACCCCAGAATTTCTTATGGAGAAGTCTGGAACGGGGTCCGAGAATTCGCACCTCTATCAAATTGCTGCTGTTGCTGGTCCACTAACATACGAACTTTTTGTGAACCACGAACCTAGCTAGTACATAGGATACAAATGATCAACAGTCATGAAGTATTTTCTCCTATTTTCCCCTGAACAAGTCCTGAGTTGGTTCCAACTTGCCTTGAAAATAATTTTTCCTCTTGAGAGCTCACATTTGTGAAAACGGTGCTGGGCAAAAGGACACCGTACGCTGTTACAGACAAGAGTTAACATCTTGAACACAGCCCTACAAATTTGCAGCTCAGGGGAGACAGCCCCGAGCAACTTAGGGTTCAAGAGAATACGATCCAGGCTCTACAGGTGAGCAGGTCGCAAGGCTCCATGGGACAAGGTGTAGCTGCCTGAGCGATCTCCACTTTTAGCCTCAGTCGGGGTCCTCAGTAGCCACAGCGCCTCCTCGAGCTGCCGTGTACCTTCCCCCTCACCCTTTCCGAACGCCCGGCGGAAGCTTGCCGTCACTTCCGCCATGCGCACGTCGCCGGCGCCGAGGCGACGGCCGCTCTTTCGCTCGGGCAGCTGCGTGGCTGCCGATTGGCTGCGTGGGCACGTCGGCGAGAGGACGCGCAGCGTGGCTCTGCCCCTTTCTGCGCGGCGCCAGCTCGGTGGAGTGAGCCGAACCGAGCAGTTTAGCCAAGCCAGTGGAGCTGCGGTGTGTTGATCCTGTTGTTGCTGCCGCCACCGCGTGCGCGGTGACCCGCGACCCCAGACCCCGTCTACCTTTGGCTCGGCCCGCGCGCCCCAGGCCTGGCCCGGGCGGCGCGACGGGAGGATGAGCGGCGGGCGGCGGAAGGAGGAGCCGTCTCAGCCGCAGCTGGCCAACGGGGCCCCCAAAGTCTCTGTTTGGAGCAAGGTGCTGCGGAGCGACGCGGCCTGGGAAGACAAGGTACGGGGGCGGGGGTGGCTGGCAAGATCGCAGGTTCGAGGATATGGCTGGTACTCGGTGGGCAGGAGGAATGGCCCGGACCTGCCCTACACGATCTGGGCGGGGTGGAGTGCGGTAGTGGGGCAGACGGCCCCTGGGCGAACTTGGGCTTGCCCAAAGTGAAGTCCGTAGGTCGCACGGAAGCGGCGAGGTGGAAGCAAAAGAACTGTCATCCAAAGGTTGGGAGTGTTATATGCGTGACACAAGTGAGCTGCATTCGACTGAGTCTTACTATTTTATCCTAGTAGGGTCTTAGCACAAACAGTAAGGGTGCCAGATTTGTACTGAAGACTCTGTGCCAGGTCCTTTTTATGCACAATCTCACTGAATTGAATTCTCAGATCAGCCCTTTAGTGGGAATGCCGTGGTGCATCAAAGCGTTCGGCACATAGTGAAGTTCGCTAAGGGTGCACTGCCATCCTTCTGTTGTTCAGTGGGAAGGACAGTGTTGTTCCTTCTGGGGCCAGTGTATGAGAGAGAGGAAGGATGTTCCTGCTGGTCATATTCAGAAGATCTAAGTGTGGGCACACCTCAGCTTTGTTCCATGATCTGGAAGGGATGATCAAGCAGCTTAATTCCAGCTGACTAGAAAAGAACGTTTTATTTGTAGTCCTTCCTTTGTTTTTCCACCCTGCCGAAATTGGGGTTTCTTTCCTGAGTTCTGGTAAAGGGGGATGGGAGGCACTTCCTGAAGGTGCCCTTGTCCTGACGAGCCCTGCCCAACTCTTGCAAAACTTGCAGTTTCTGTGATCTGCTGTGTCATTTCTTTTTTTCCTCGTATAAGGACTGGTTTTTGGAGTATAGAACAATTCAGAAACCTTTGCCTTCTGTTCTATAAAATTTAGATGTACATGGCACCTGCCTCCAGCACTTTTATTTCTAATTCTTTCTTTGTGAATTACTCAAAAGTTAGTGCACTGAGAGGACAGATAAGTATCAGCAGTTTTGCCTAAAGAGTGTCTAGGTCTTCCCTGTTCAGTTAAGAGTTACCTGTGGCCAGTAGCAGTTATTATAGCCATTTCATTACATAGCTTCTCCAAAAAGATAAAGAATTCTCTAAAACTTTAACTTAGATCACAGGTTCTGGAAACAATCACTTAAGATGTCTAAATACTTGTTTCTAACCACATTTTACTTTAAGTAAAAGCTGATGTAAAAGCCACATACCATTGCTTTTGGGGAAGTTCCCAGCAAAATATGTTTAGCAGTAAGTTTTTCTGTTTCCCCACTAATAGCAGTCCTGTGGTACCCACACCAGATAATACAGGTATTTGCATCCCTGTCTTTTCTACAGGATGAATTTTTAGATGTGATCTACTGGTTCCGACAGATCATCGCTGTGGTCCTGGGTGTCATTTGGGGAGTTTTGCCATTGCGAGGTTTCTTGGGAATAGCAGGGTAAGTCCTAGGTGTGTTGTGGTTTCATGGTTTTCTCTTTCTTTTTTGGAAGAGGATTGCTGTTTTGTTTTATATGTATGTGAATGTTTGTTTTGAGACAAGGTCTCACTGTGTAGTCCAGGCTAGCCTTGAACTCACTGTGTAGCCCCAGGCTGGCCTAGAATTTGCAGTGATCCTTTTGTGCCTCTTGAGTGCTAGGATTATAGGTATGAACCACTGTGCCCAGCTCTCATCTCGTTAATAGAAGTTTATGTTTTCCTTCTCTGGAAAAAAACATTGCCACTTTGGAGTTAGACACATTGTATGTAATGACAGAAGTGAGCTCTGTGATGACACTCCTGGGTCTCCTGTAGCATTTTTCAGTTCATCAGACTCAGGAATGAATGAACATCTCAGGTGAGGCAAGCTGCCTTCCTGACGCCTAAGCTAATCCATTCATTCATGGCTCTAAAGTGACTTCATGAAAGAAAATGCCATATACTCATTAGAGTATATCTTCTAAATCTGTCATGAGCTGAACCTATGGAAATTTGGGAAATAGAACTGTGCTTAATGACCATCTTGTGATGGTGCCTTGCACTGTGTTGCATCTGCCAAATACTGACTTTGACCAAGCATGGTAGTATACCCCTGTAATCCCAGTACTAGGGAAGCTGAGACAGGAGGATCCCCATGGGTTCAGGGCCAGCCTGGACTACCTAGTAAGTTCAAGGATAGCCTGAAAAAAGATACATCAGGTCCCTGCATTTTAAGAGCAACCCCAGAGTAGACAACTGGGCCTTACTCGTATTATATTCCCCTGGCCAGTGGCAGCAACTTGACACCAGCCCCTGGTCATGGCTGAATTTGTTAACACTACTGAAAGTGAGGCTTTGTGCCCATCAGATAGAATTAAAAGAGGACACGAAGGGGCTGGGAATTTAGCTCAGCGGCATAAGTGCCTGCCTTGCAAGCACGTGGTTGTGAGTTTGATCCTTGGTACCAGGTTAAAAAAAAAAAAAAAAAGACACGAGATTGTGGAAATGGAGGGCATTTCCTTTTCTATGTGGGGCATACAAGTAGTCACCATCGGGGCTGGGGATTTAGCTCAGCGGCATAAGCGCCTGCCTTGCAAGCAGGCAGTTGTGAGTTTGATCCCTGGTACTGATAAAAACGAAAAAGACCAAAAAAAAAAAAAAAAACAAACAAGTAGTCACCATCTCCTCAATGGAAAACCGCATCATTTATTAAGGGGTGATCATAGTATCTTATTATTCCATCTCCTTTAGGGTATGAGATGAAATGCATTTCATAGGGTTGATTTGCCTGTTTTCTCAGAAGTTCGAGACCAGCCTGGGCTACATAGTGAGTTTAAGGCCTGTCTGAACTACATGGTGAAACCTTGTCTCAAAAAAAACTTTTTTTTTTTTTTTTCTTTTTCCTTTTTATCGGTGCTGGGGATCGAACTCGCGACTGCCTGTTTGCAAGGCAGGCGCTTATGCCGCTGAGCTAAATCCCCAGCCCCTTTTTGTCTTTTTTTTGAGATGGGGTCTCACTATGCAGTTCAGGCTGGCCTTGAGCTCACTTTGTAGCTCAGGCTGGTCTTGAACTCGAAATGATCCTCCCACCTCAGCCTCCCGAGTGCTGGGATTACAGCTGTGAGCCACCACGCCCGGCTCAAAAAAACTTTTTGAAAAAAGAAGATAACCCAAAAGAAATGTGTATTAATCCCTACTTTATCCACAGGGGACAGATGAAGTGTGATCAGAATATATGAGTGAATGTTTAGATTTTAAAATTTTATTACAGTAAAAGACACACTGCTATTAATCCCCCTCGGAATACTCCTTGCTGCAAACATTTATCCCATCCTTGCCACTTTTTGAAGCAGTTCT
Source organism: Cavia porcellus (assembly GCF_034190915.1). Taxonomy (NCBI): domain Eukaryota; kingdom Metazoa; phylum Chordata; class Mammalia; order Rodentia; family Caviidae; genus Cavia; species Cavia porcellus. The sequence continues at coordinate 24,886,376 of NW_026947488.1, read as the reverse complement.
AGAGTTTTCTTTCATGAGTGACTTTACAGGGTGTGACCAGATGCACAGTAACCACTGTGCCTTGTGTCATCCAGAAAGGCAGGCTTGTGAAAACACTGCAATGTGTCCTCCTTCACCTTACTCCCCAGATCTGGCACCTTGAAACCTCTCCCTCTTCCCCACAGTCAGAATGATTGTGAAGGGAAACATTTTGAATTGATTTAAAACATAGAGGCAATCATGAATGACTGCAGCTGGAGACACTCACACAGAGGACTTCAGAGTCTTCCAGAAGCGGGCGCAGTGGGGTGTGTGTTTGAGGTGGGGGAGTGTAACAGGAGCTGATGCAGTGTGTCTTCTATTGTAATTTTTAGAGTTTACATTCACTGTATTTTTCTGTCACACACCTTATATTTCAAGACTCCCAAAATCATGAAAGTATCAAAATCTTTGCCACTGTGTTTTTTCTATGTTTAAATGTTACTGTGTTTAACTGCATTTAAAGATCTGTGACAAACCAGGACCGGAGGTGGTTCAGTGTGCTTTCTCCTATTGTCAAACAGACCCTGGGTCTCCTTGTGCTCTCCCCCTTTAATTCCTTCCCTTCTGTTTTTTTGGTGGTACTAGGGATTGAATCCAGGGCTTTCTCACTAAGCATCAACTCTATCCACGCTCCCCCCAACCCTTTATTTTTTTAAGACCACTTCCCAGAGGGCTAGAATTAAGGTGTGTGTGGGTCACCACACTTGGCTTTTTTTTTTTTTTTTTGGTACCAGGGATTGAACTCATGACCTTGCACTTGCCAGGCAGGCACTTATGCCACTAAGCTAAATCCCCAGCCTGTTATTTTGTTTGTTTGGGTTTTTTGCCTTTCTTTTTTTTTTTTTTTTTGTCCTTTTCCTTTTTATCGGTACCAGGGATCAAACTCACGACTGCCTGCTTACAAGGCAGGCGCTTATGCCGCTGAGCTAAATCCCCAGCCCCTGGGTTTTTTGCCTTTCAAGATGGGAGTGTCATTGTAATCTAGGCTGGCCTTACACTCCTCAATCTTCCTGGAATTATAGGCAGGCACCACCGTGCCCATTTTAGGAGTGCCAATCTCAAGCTGCATAATTTTGAGCCTATGTCTTTGAGACTCCTCTTCCCCTGTAAGCTGGGGGCAATGAGAATAACTGATGTGAATTAAATATGATACAGATAAATACAGTATTTAGTATATCGTAGACAGTCTATAAATGGTTCACTTCCATCACTAGGTGACTAATTTTTTTTTTTTTTTTTGTCTTTTGTCTTTTTCCTTTTTATCGGTACCGGGCGCTGAGCTAAATCCCCAGCCCCTAGGTGACTAATTTGATACAGTGGTAAACGGCTGCTGAAGGAACGGGAAGCAGGATGTATGGGAGTGAACGCAGTCCATCCACAGTGACGCTGCCAGCTTTTTAGGACTGTCCATTTTCTGGAGTTCAGGCCTACACTGTCTGCCAGAGCATTTTTCTCCCTCTAAACAAATCTCTCTCTTCTTTTGGCTGGCATCTTTTCTCCTGCTCTTACAAAGGCCAAGGACATGGTGTTTTGTTTTCTTTTGTTTTTGGAAACAAGGTCTCACTATGTAGTTCAGGCTGGTCTTGAACTCAAAAATAAGCTATTATATTACAGTGTAGTTTTCCAGCCCTGAGAGCAAGTTATTTGTTACAGATTCATTGTCTTTTAACTCCAGCCTCTGGAGTAGATTGATTGATTGATTGATTGATTTTGTACTGGGGATTGAATTTAGAGCCTTCACATTGAGCTACATCCCTCTCCCTTTTTCCTTTTTTTTTTTTTTTTTTTTTTTTTTTTTTGTGTGTGTGAGTGTGTGTGTGTGTGTGTGTGTGTGTGTGTCTTTTTTTGCTTTTTATCGGTACTGGGGATTGAACTCACAACTGCCTGCTTGCAAAGCAGGCACTTATGCTGCTGAGCTAAATCCCCAGCTCCACCCTTTTTTTTTTTTTTTTTGAGATAGGATTTTACTGAATAATGAGATCATCTAGGCTGGGCTCAAACTTATGATTCTCCTGTTTCAGCCTCCCAGAGTGCTGGATTATAGACATGGGCCACCACAGCTGGCTTTTCTCTCATTTGTAAAACAAAAATTGCTGGGGATTTAGCTCAGCGGCATAAGCACCTGCCTTGCAAGCACGTGGTCGTGAGTTCGATCCCCAGTACCGGGGAAAAAAAAGAAAAAAAAAATTATACTAGTTGAAGTAGCACATACTCACAAGCTCAGCATTCTGGGAGACTGAGGCAAGAGGATCATAAGTTCCAGCCCGTGCAACTTATTGACACCCTATCTCAGAAAGGCAGCAGAAGTGAAGGTAAAGACCCTGGTGTTCAATCCTCAGTATCCCACACCAGGCATGGTAGCATATGCCTGAGATTGCAGCTCTTGGGAGGCTAAGACAGGAGGATCATCATGAGTTCATGGCCAACTTGGACTGCATGGTAAGCGCAAGGTCAGTTTGGAGTACATAATGAGACCTTGCCTCAAAAATACAACAACAACAAAATCTCCAATATCCCAGCACTGCCATCTAGTTAGCTAAATTGTGCCCATATTTAATGCTCGGCAGGAGCCCTTCCAGTCTTTCCTAAGGCCGCCAAACTTGGATTTAAACACCTTTGTTTCTTTGAATTCACTCCCTACTTAGTATTATAGCCCAGGAAGGCAGGGCCTTTTCTCCCTGTCATTCCCTACGCCTTGAGTCTATAGTCCTGCTCCAGCCCAGCTTCTCTGAATCTCAGAATGGCTTTTTTTTTTTTTTTTTTTCTTTTCTTTTTGAAACAAGGTCTCACTATGCAGTTCAGGCTGGCCTTGAGCTCAACTTCGTAGCCCAGGCTGGTCTTGAACTTATAATGATCCTCCTGCCTGACTCCTGAGTGCTGGGATTACAGGTGTGTGCCACCATGCCCAGCCAATTGTTTTTTTCCAGAGTGGAATTTCTAGCTTTCTTCAGTGATCTGCAGCTAAAGCCACTAAATCCAAAAACTAAGTTCCTGTCAGAAGGTGGCTGGTGTTGGCTGGGTCCCAAGATCTCTGGCATGAGATAAGGAAGTGGCCACAACTCGGCCAAGTCAAGAACTGTATTTTGTGTGAAATCCAGGAAAAACCTTCTGTTCTTCCTCACTCTGTGCCTCTGTTGTTGGAAGCATTGTGCTCCCAGGCATGAAGCCTTTTCACCTCCTCATGCAGCCACTTGCCCACTCTGTCCTTGCTCCCATGTCCTAAAATGTGTGGTGCCCACAGGTCTGCCCAGTCTTCCTCACCCATGCTTCTGCTCACAAGAAAGTCCTCGGGCTCATGAGCTAGACTCCCAAAGTTTCACACCTCCCCACCTTGCTAGACAGCCTCAGGGGCTCCCCTGCCCTGCATGCTGATTAGAAGCTCATTGGGCTCCACTGAACTGCCCCACACTCGTCTCCTCCTCCTACTGGTAGGAGCCTGTTCTCTCTGCCTCTTTCTTTTGGCACTGGGGGCTTGAACTCTTGGCCTTGTGCGTGGTAAGCACAGACCCTGCCATAGAACTCTACTCCAGCCTTTTCATTCTCCCACCTCTGCCCTTAAATGGGACGTGGCCTGAGACACACAGTACCCTCTTAGGTTGGGTGCAGAAACTGAAAGACCTCCAGACAGTCTTGATCACTTCATAAAACCAAGAGATGAGTACAGTAGGGAATTGCATTATGCTCACTGCATTCCAATTCCTACATCAGCTAAAGTCACTATGGGGTCAAAGACTTCTGGGAGGGGAGACCATGGCAAGGGGAGATGACAGGAGAGGTGAAACTGTTGGAAGTATATTATGTGCATGTACAGATCAGCCAAGATAAAACATTTTAATCTGTATAACCAAGATGCACTAATGAAAACAGGTAAATAGTGAGGGAGGCTTCCCTGGGGATGTCCACAGACTGCTGGCTTCAACTTTACTTTTGTTGCTCTGTTTCTGTATTGTTTTCTTTTCTTTTCTTTTTTTTTTTTTTTCCCAGTGTCTCCCTGTATAGTTCAGGCCAGCTTCAAACTCAATTCATTTTTCCTGCCTCAGCCTCCCAAAGTGCTGGGATTAGAGGCGTATACTACCATGCCCAGCTGTTGCTCTTCTTTGTCCCTACTAAATTATCACCTGATCAAGTGCAGTGGCAGACACATATCCAGAATGATCTCCCCTTAGTAGCTGTGCAGGGGCCTGTGCTGTTGCTTGTTTTACTGGGCTGTAAAGAAGTAATCCAAGGTTGCACGTGGTGGTACAAGCCTGTAATCCCAGCACACAGGAGGCTGAGGCAGGAGGATTGTTGTGAGTTTGAGGGGAACCTGGGCTACGAAGTGAGTGCAAGTTCAGCCTGAACTCCATAATGAAACTGTCTCAAAAAAAGTAGTTTACCACATTTGTCCCACAGCAGCACATTTGTCCCCTTCATCTGGGACTGTGTAAAGGCCGTGTCTGGGTAGGTTCTGTTTGGGTAGTTGGGTGGCCATTGTATCTTACTGGGTAGCAGTATATGTTACCCAGTATATGTACTAGAGATCTAACCCAGGGCCCTGTTTATGCTAGGCAAGTACTTTGCCATTGAGCTATGTTTTTTATTTTCTGAGAAAGTCTTGTCATGTAGTTCAGGCTGGCATTAAACTCATTATGTAGCCCAGACTATCCTCGAATTCACAGTGAACCTCCTGCCTCAGCCTCCTGAGTGCTAGAATTTCAGGCATGCCCCACCACATCCTACTTTTGTATATTAGTTCACTTGCTCCTGACATCATGTTCTTCAGCTTCCTCATTTTGTACATCAGGGAACTGAGATGCCTGTCAAGAGATGTGCAGAAGGTCTCACAAAATGAAGCAGAACTCATCTAAAGCCCACATGCCTGAGCTCGAAGCTTTTCTCTTTCCAGGTCATCCCTGCCTGGTGTGAGACACATGCAGACAGTGAACTGCATGTGCTCAGCGGTCTGGTAGGAGCTGAGAGTCTGCTAAGGTTACAGTGTGTGTTTGGTATCTGTCCTCCGTTGCTCCAGATTCTGCCTGATCAATGCAGGAGTCCTGTACCTCTACTTCAGCAATTATCTACAGATTGATGAGGAAGAATATGGTGGCACATGGGAACTCACAAAAGAAGGATTTATGACATCTTTTGCTTTGTTCATGGTATGTACCTGGAAGTTCTACTACAGGTTCTATTCCTTTCATGAGATGCCATTCATGCCAGGGAAACCCAGTGATTGAGTTCCGCTACGTGGTTGAGGTGTCATTTTGTTCAGAAGGCCCATGAGGATGGAGTGATCCCTCTCTTGAACCAGGCTGTCCCAAAAGATGTGGTATGAGATGCTGTACGGTGACTCTCTTACAATGCGCAGACCCAGGGCCTACTGTCAGCTTCATTCATGCTAAACCCTGGCTTGGCTACATATGAGAAACGGGGAAACATTTAATGCACTTAAAATGTTATTTGGAATAGTTATATAAAGTAAAAATCCCCACTCCCTGCTGTAGAATGTTATTTGTCCATAAAAAGTTACAAGTTTAAAAAAAGAAAGTTGTAAGTTTTTTTTGTTTTGTTTTTGTCTTTTTCTTTTTAATCCGTACCGGGGATTGAACTCACGACCACAGACCACACACTTGTAAAGCAGGCGCTTATGCCAATAAGCTAAATCCCCAGCCCAAAAGTTGTAAGTTTTGATATATACTACAACCTTGAAAACAATGCTAAGTGGAAGAATCCAGACACAAAAAAACTGTGTACTGAAGTCAGGCATGAAACCATAGTGTCAGCCCTCTGGGAGGCTGCAGAAGGGGGACTGAAAGTTCAAGCAATTTATGGAAAGCCTGTTGCAAAACACTTCTTTTTTTTAAACAAATTTTTAGAAGGGCGAAAAGTATAGTTTAGTACATGGGATATAGGTTCAATCCCCAGTTCACTCACTGTTCATGTGAAACGTCCTAAAGTAGGCAAATCTCTAGAGACAGAAGTGATTAATGATTGCAGTGCCTGAGGAAAGAGAGAAGTAGGAAGTAATAACTGGTCATGCGAACAGACTTTCATCTTGGAGTGCTATTTGGGAATCATTGTGTATATTTCACAACTTTGTGAACATACTAAAACTTTCTGGCCAGGTGTGGTGGCACCTGCCTATAATCCCAGCAATTGGGAGACTGAGGCAGGAGGATTACCCTAAATTGAGCTCTAGCCTGGGGTACATACATAGTGAGTTCAGGTCCAGCCTAAACTACATAGTGAGACCCTGTCCCAAAACGAAAAGTTCTAAACTGTACTTTTTTTTTTTTTTTTTGGTACCAGGGATCGAACTCATGACCTAGCGCTTGCCAGGCAGGTGCTTATGCCACTGAGCTAACTCCCAGCCTAGTTAGCACTTTTTTTTAAATTTATATTTATTTATTTGTTTGTTTGTTTGTCTTTTTCTTTTTTATCGGTACCGGGGATCGAACTCACAACTGCCTGCTTGCCAGGCAGGTGCTTATGCTGCTGAGCTAAATCCCCAGCCCATTAACTGAATACTTTCTTTTAAAAGGGAAAACTTCGTAGAATGTGAATTATATTTCAGTTATTCAAAAATTCTGAGCCAGCCATAGTGGTGGATGTCTGTGATCCCAGCTGCTTGGGAGGTGAGGGCAGATGGATGGTGAGTTTGAGGTCAGCCTGCACAGCATAATAACTCTGCTGCAAAATAAAAATTACATACACATCCATGTGTTTCCAGATCCTACCCAAACCAGTAAACACTGGTAAGTGGTATCGGATTATCTGTTTTTGGTGGGGCTTTTTGGTTTTGTTTTTGTTAAGTTTTTTGAGACAAAGTCTTGCTTTGTAAATCGGGTTGGTCTTGAATTTACTGTGTATCCCAGGCTGGTCTCAAACAGCAATCCTCCTGCCTTTGCCACTCAGCTATTGGGATTACACACCTGGAAGTGTGTGTGTGTGTGTGTGTGTGTGTGTGTGTGTGTGTGTGTTGAAATCAAGAAGCACTGAGCGACACCTTCAGCTGTTTTTTATTTTGCAACAGGGTCTTACTAAGTTGCTTGGGCTGGCCTCATACTTTCAAAAGTCCTCTTGCCTCAGCCTCCCAGTTGAGATTACAGGTCAGAGCTACTGTGTCTGGCTGTCTGGTTTGGTTCTTGTTTTGTTTGACAGCATCTCACTGTGTACCACAGGCTGCCCTCAAACTTGCAGCAATGCAGCCTTCTGTGTATTGATTCCACACTGTACCGCCCTTCCCTGGGACCGGGGTGCTGTTTGGTGAGGGGAGGGAGTTATCAGGAGATCCCTTTGTGAGCATAAGTGGGCTGTCCTGTGCGTGCTTACAGACAGCCTGAGATTAGTGAAATAACCAATGCCTCCTTCCCACTGGGTTATGCGTTGGGTAGTACTAGGGGACTACTCTGTATGCGTATTCTCACTTTGTGGAATTGGTAACCTATAAGCATTGCTCGTCTGCCCTCTAGGTAATCTGGATCATCTTTTACACTGCCATCCACTATGACTGATAGTGGACACCTCCCATCTGTTTCCTGTCCAGTCCAAAGGACCCTCTAATAACAGCACAGAAAAATGATTGTTGGGGCACCCTGGTCACATGGAACCTGAAGACCCATGTTTCCTGGACCAAGAATTAGGATGTTGGGCAGCAGTGTTTTCTACAAGGGCTGTGACCCAAAACTTTGTAAAGAACCAATCTGCTTTGGGGAAAGCATTTCTGAATTTATCCGTCACCAACTGTTTCTTGGATACCATCATGTAACAGCCATTTGCCAAGTGGAGCTGTCATTTAATTTGATGCACCTCTGAATCCGGATGAAACATTAAATTGTCTTCCTCGGTTCTCTATCCGGTGTACAGTTTTTAAACTATCAGTGGCATTTCAAGTCTTCTGAAACCAGTATGGCAGTACATTTATGGTCCATAGCACAGTACAAACAGCATCTAATGTTCCCACTGTAGAATGCTTTCAGATACTTGAATAAACAAATCTTTAATGAGAACCTGCTGATGGTACCTGATAAACCCTTCCCTACCTCACCTGAAGCCTCGGAGGAGTATCGGAGGAGACAGCTCCTTTTTCTTTCTGCTCCCTTTTTCTTTCTGCTCTGCAGCCAAGCCTTCCTCTTGCGGGCAGCAGGGAAGTCAGGGTGTAGTTGGTGCAGGCTGTGCTCAGGTGTGTTGTGGGGAGAGGGCTCACTACCTTCTTATGCCCACATACTGCACACTGTGCTCTTTGGCTCTGTGCTCATCTACAGCATGTTAGGCTCAACCAGTGTTACTTTGAGCCAGTTGCAGTGATGCAAACCTATAATCTTGGGAGGCCAAGGCAAGATACAAACCTGAGCTACACAATGAGATGATTGGGGAGGGGGGAGGTTCACTTTGTATTTGGCCACAAGATGACTAGGCTGGGGAGATTGGGAGAACTTGGTTGGTTTTGAATAAGCTACAGAATGGACAACTGAAAGCTGGGACTGTACAGAGAAGGGGCTTGCAGGTGACATTTGAGGACCTGGATTGACAGTGGTCCTACTTGTTCTGAGAGTCAGGTGGAAGCTAAAAACCCAGGATTTGCTGCTGTGATCAGCCACCAGCCTTTTCCTTCTGGGTCGCAGTCCTGTTTGCCAAGGTAAGAAAGTACATTGGTGTTCTAATATGATCTTTTTCCCTCCTCTATGTTAGTGGTGACTGATACATTGTAAATAGGGCTGGTTAACAGCATGTAGAATGGGATTCACATAGAACTGGAATTGTCAAAATCAGGACCCGACAGATCCCAGTGGTAGTTTATTTTCTTGGAGCCCTGATCCTGCTCCCAACTGCCCTGCATTCTAAATAGAAGCTGCAGGCAGGGTCATAGCCAGGGGATGAGATCAGTGACTTCTTAGGGCCAAGAGAAAGAAGCAGAGGGTCCATGTGGATCCCTGGATGCACTTGTGTCCCAAGCCTCGCGACACACCATGGTCTTCTAGGTGCCACAGCCTTGGTTCCCCCTCCGACCTCTGCTTCTGACCTTGGCATCATCCAAGGAGACATCCTCAGTTAGGCTGATGTAGGAGCTGAGGGACTCCCGGAGCCCCTCACTGAGAAGAGAGGCCTCCCCAGTGGTAGGTGCTTCAGAAAACAGGAGGGAGCTGTGGAGTGGGTCAGGGAGAAGTTAGGAAGGGAGATAGTACCTGCACACAGCGCACTGCTCTCAAAACCGCTCTGAGTTACTCCACCTGGCAAACGGGATCCCTGCATCCTGTCCGATCAAACCCCACTTCGACTCCCCACACAGGCTTGTGCTCTTCCTCTGTGGGGACCACACTTGCTTTGTCCTTTCTGTCATCCCATGCTATCCCTGACCCTGCTGAGCTCTAGTCAGAGAGCTCTGGCCCAAGTGTCACTAAGCACAGTAGGCCCATTTTGTGTTTTGTGTTCCCAGGTCTGGGTCCCGATGCTTCTTTGTTTGCTCTCTGATATTTCCAGGGGTCCTCTCACCTGTCCAGTTCTTTCCAGTTGAGTGATATTCTCTGCACGGTCACAGGTGGGGGTATGTTCTTGACAGGGAGTGGGCTGTATCTCTGCAGAGCACAAGGCTCCTTGAGGACACAACAGATGTCATCCGCCAGCTCTGAGGAAGAGAAATGACCTTTGATATCTCCAGTGCAGCCCTGCTTCTCCCATGCAAGTATGGACAGCTTTCCATACTTGCAGGTGGGGGCCTGGTCACCAGAGTAGCAGGTCATGGGCCCAGGCTGTTCTGGAGGTTGAGATGCAGTCACTGTCCATCTGGGTTGAGTTCAGGGAAACAACTCATTGGGGAAACTGATGGACCTCTATGCCCTCTGGCTAAGAAAGTTCTTTGGGAAGAAAAGCAAGTAAGGAATGCCATGCCTGCATGGAACATTGTTGGTATCCACTATGTGGAGCAACCTGGCCAGTTTTTTCTTTTTTTTTTTTTTTTTTTTTTTTTTGGTACCAGGGATTGAAGTGCTTGTAAGGCAGGCACTTATGTCACTGAGCTAAATCCCCGGCCCTGGCCAGTTTTTCTAAAAGAGGTCTTCTGCCTGACACTAACCACATTTTCCAGTGTCTATTACAGGCTAGGTCCCAGGAAATACCGAGTCGGAATTGGAGAGAGAACTCTGCCTGCTGCCAGGCACCCTGACTGAGAACCACTGTGGTGGATGAGGTGCTGGCTTTGTCTGCGGCCTATAGCTCCTGTCAGTGGGATGAAGCCCAGGCTCCCATTTTATCTCAGTATAGGGACTGGCATGGGGACAGTGTCGCTCTCCTGCATGGAGGATGTCCAGCAGGTCAGGTGCCTAGTTCAGAACTGCCTACCTCCTAGGCCCCCCTGTCCCGTATTTCAGGGAGACAAGAAAGGCCATACCTGAGTAATGGTCCACCAGGTCCTGGAGTGAGGGGAAGGTGAAACGAGGGGAGATGTACACCCAGCCGTTGTCAAGGCGCTGGATCCTGTAGTGTCTGACCCGGTCCCAAGATGCGGGGCGGCTGAGTCGGACTGACAGGGAGTAGCAGCCTGAGGAGGAAGGGATCCGGGAGTGGTTCTGAGGCCGCTTGGGACTCGGCCCCACTCCGGCAGGAAGAAGGAAGACATACTGTGACCCAGGCACTGGAGAATGCTGAGGTCAGAGACAGGACAGAGACTTGCTGTCTTGTTCATACATGATAAGATCTGTGAGGACGAAGTGGATGTTGCACATAAGCCCTCAGTATAGGGTCAGCACCTGCAGTGTAAAGACTGAGGTGGCAGAAGGGTGGGCATGTACAGGTCTGTCAAGGAGGCATCAGCGAGGTAGAGAAACAGGAACTCTTACCCTGGGGTCAAAAGGGAAACCAACACAAGCCACTTTGGAAACAGTTCATGGTGATCTTCCTCAACCTCCCAAAGGGATTACAAAGCATGTGCCACCATACCCTGCTGAAACAGTTTAGTTTAGTTTTGGCTTGTTTTGCTTTGGTTTTTTGTGGGGGTTTTTTGTTTGTTTGTTTGTTCTGTTTTGTTGAGACAGGATCATGCTATGCAGTTCAGGTTGGCTTTAGGCTTACTTTCTAGCCCAGGCTGATCTCGAACTTGCAACAATCCTCCTACCTCAGCCTCCTAAGTGCTGGACTTACAGAAGTGCACCAGTATGCCCACTGCATGCCTGGTTTAGATTTGTCTTTTTAATAAACTGTACTGAGGTATAATTTCTTCTCTTACTGTTTTTTTCCCCTCTAATGCTAAAGATTGAAACCAGGGCCTTATACATGCCAGGCACACGATCCACTAGTAAGCTATACCCCTAGCCTCTGAGGTTTAACTTCTATATGCATACTCTTAAAGTGTCCAGTTTGATAGATTTCAACAAAAAAGTTTGATTTCTAAGAATCAAAAAGAACTGGCGAAGAGCAGGAGTGTGTAGCTCAGTGGTACAGCACTTGTCTAGCATGTACAAAGCCCTGGATTCAAAAACAACAACCTCTTATAATCCTAGCACTCAGGAGGCTGAGGCTGAAGGTTCTCTGTGAGTCTAAGGCCAGCGGGGCTATATAGTGAGTTCAAGGCCAGCCTGATGTATATACTGAGTTCAAGGACAACCTGAACTGCGTGGTGAGACTCTGTCTTAAAAAACAACAATAACCACAACAAAAACTGCTCACAAGGACAAAGCACATGCTTGAAAATAAAACACATATAAGATGTGTAACACATAGGCCTCCACTAGCAGATTTTTTTTTTCAGCAAATGATGATGCATATGAAAGCATTTGATCAACCTGAGGTAGGAGCCTGAGGCAGAAGGATTGCCATGAGCTTAAGGTCAGCCCGGACTACATAGTGAGACCCTGCCTCAAATAAATAAAACTTTTTTTTTTTTTTTTTTTTTTTTTAGCGGTACCGGGGATCAAACTCAGGACTGCCTGCTTGCAAGGCAGGCGCTTAGGCCGCTGAGCTAAAGCCCCAGCCCCAAAAAAGTAAATTTTAAAAATGCTTCAGCAGCACATATACTAAAAGATAAATTAAAAATAAACTTAAAGTAGACTTCATTTTTTCTTTCTTGAGCTATATTCCTAGCTGGGATTCATTTTTAAGCCATGGGAAGAAAGTGTGAAGTGAAATAAATTATCAAACTGGATTTTAAAAACCAAAACCTAAAGATATGATGAACATATTTCAAGTATTAAAATAGGCTAAAAGATAGAAAAAGATGTATCATGCAAACAATCATAGGAAAGTTGGTAGCTAAATTAATACCAGACAAAGTGAAGTTTAAAACCAAGACTATTATCAGAGATAGTGGGTCATACCTGTAATCCCAGCACTTGGGAGGCTGAGGCTGGATGACTGAATTCTAGGCCAGCCTGGGTTGTACAGTGAGTGCAAGGCTAGCCTGAATTACAGAGTGAGACCCTGTCTCAAAAAAAAACAACAACAAATATATATATATATATATATATATATATATAATATATATATATTTATATATATGAAAGAAAACTGACAGAGCTGACCAGAGAAGTGAGACACCCATAATTGGAGATTTTAGTGGTTCTCAGAGTAACTGACAGAAAACCAAAGGAGACAGAAGAGGTGAACAAAGCAATCACAGTCAAGCAGCATCAAACAGAACCCTGCACCCATTTTCTTCCAAGCATACATGGAACATTAGGGTCAAAAACTAAAAAGGACTGAAATAATTACAAGCTTGCTCTTTGGCCTCAGCAGAAATAAATTAGAAATTAATCACAAAGAGCTGATGAGGAGGGGCCTGGAATATAGCTCAAAAGCACAGTGCCTGCCTGGCAAGTGCGAATTCCTAAATTCAGTTCCTGGTACCAGAGGAAAAAGAGCTGATGAGGAGGCTGGATGTGGTGGCACACGCCTGTATTCCCAGTGAGAGAAGACCGCTTCCTGGGGTGAAAGTGGGCAGCTGTGTGGCTAAGCTCCCTGAGGAGACTGATGACTGAGACCGTGGCTGTGTACAGTAGAGCCGTGAGGTGATGTCCACAAATCCCAGAGGACTTAGAAGGCTCCAGAGAGCTTTCCACTGCCCTTGGTCACTGTTCAAGCCCCATCTGAACTCCCCGCCCTCTTTGATGACTTCACTACGTTTAATCATTGCTTTCGCTTCTGTAACTTTGCTTTGTGCTGATTTCCAATGAAATACTGCCCGGTAGAATAGAAACAATATAAAAGTGAAAGCAGGGCTTTGCTCTCCCGCTCTCAGGGGGACCTTTGTCCCCTAGAGAGACGCTAGCAATAAACTGCTCTTAGTTCCTAAAACTCCATGACTCCTTGGTTCTGTCAGGGATCCCCTGGAATTTCCTGCTTCATCAGCATTTGGGAGGCAGAGGGCAGGAGGATTGCCTAGAGTTCGAGCAAAAACAAAGCTGGGCTGGAGCTTCAGTGGTAGAACACATGCTTGCATGCACAAGCCTATGCTTTTGATACATGACGCACACTCAAAATTGTTGGTTGTCAGAATCAGTGCTTAAAAGTACTTTCCTAATTTTAAATCTTACAGAAATATAAAATTATTTAAGTTTCACTTAAGGAAATAAAGAAGATATAAATGATACAGGAAATAGAAAAGAATGGAAGCAAATGCCAATTTTAGAAAAGAATGGAAGCAAATGCCAATTTTCTTTCTTTCTTTCTTTCTTTTTTTTGGGGGGGATGGGGTCTCATTATGTAGTTCAGGCTGTCCTTGAGCTTATGTAGCCCAGGTTGGCTGGTCTCAAACTCATCACACTCCTCCTGCTTCAGGCTCCCAAATTATGGGAGGCTGTAAGCATGTACCACTATTTCCAGTCAAATGTCAATTATTTGAAAAGATCAATAACAAATTTAGGTCCAATGCCAAGAGCCTGGAAGGCTGAGGCAGGAGGATTCCAAATTCAAGTACGGACAATTTAGCAATTTAATGAGATTCTAAGATCCATCCTCTTTTCCTTTTTCTCAAAAAACAACACAACACAAAACCAACTGAAACCAGGCATGGTGGCACACACTTGTCATTCTAGCACTTGGAGATTGAGGCAGGAAGAATGCCTCAAATTCAAGGACAGCCTGGGTTACATGGTGAGCTCAAGGCCAGCCTGGACTACACAGCAAGATCCTGTCTCAAAAAATAGGGGCTGGGAATTTAGCTCAGCGGCATAAGTGCCTGCCTTGCAAGGAGGCGTCGTGAGTTCAATCCCAGGTACCAAGAAAAATGAAAAAGACAAAAAAAAAAAAAAAAAAAAATAGGAAGAGAGAGAACAGAACTGGAGATGTACCTCAGTATAAAGGCTCTGTGGTTCGATCTCCAGTACTAAAAAGAAAAAAAAACACTTATGAAATACATAAACTAGTGTGACTCACAAAAGTCTTTCACAGGCTAGGCATGGCCTATAATCCCAGCTACTTGGTTTGTTGTTGTTTGGTATCAAGAATCAAATTCAGGGCCTTGCACTTGCCAGGCTGGCACTGTGCCACTGAGCAAAACACCAGCCCAGTTTGTTTGTTTGTTTTTTGTCTTTGAGACAGGGTCTCCCTATGCTGACCTTGAGCTCACTTTGTAGCCCAGGCTGGTCTCAAACTTGGCAACGATCCTCCTGCCTCAGCTTCCCGAGTGCTGGGATTACAGGCATGAGCCACCATGCCCAGATTCCTAGTTTGTTTTGAGACAGGGTCTCACTATGTAGTTCAGGCTGGCCTTGAACCACTGTGTACCCCACGGTGGCCTCAAACTCAAGGTGATCCTTGCATCTCAGTGCTGCAATTAGGAATATGCACCATGACACCCAGCAGTTCCTGCTACTTGGGAATCTGAGGTGTGAGGACTGCAAGTTCAAGGCCAGCCTGGGCTATGTAGTGAGACCTTGTCTCAAAGTAAAAAATAAAAAGGAGTGGAAATGTAGTTTAAGTACTTCCTGGTTTCAATCTCTGATAGTCAAAAAAATTTTAAAAGCATGGTTTCTAATATAAAAATGTAGAGGCAGCCCAAGTGCCAATAATATAAGGTAACAAAATTTTGATACAACCATAGAATAAAAAATATATATATACCCGTAACCAGGTATGGTGACCTATGTCTGTAATCCCGGAACTCAGGAGGATGAGGCAGGCAGATGGCCATGAGTTAGAGGCCAGTCTGGGCTACACATTGAGACCCTGTCTCTAAAAATAAAAAATAGATCTTCGACTTCCGGGAGAACATGGCGGACAGATAACAGCAACTACCGGAGGCTCTCTGAAAAACTAGGCTCAGAAGCCAGGTATGGTGCGGACTAAAGAGACATAAGCAGGTGGAGTTATGCTCTGCTGACTCAGGAACGAACTCGGCTGAGAGAAACCAACTTGGAATGCAGTCCTGGTGCTAAAACAGGAACAGAAAAGTCTCCCTGCTGAGGCTGGACCCTGCGCCATTGGAAGCCGCGATTTGGGTTTCCCGCCGCGCAGTGGCTGGCTGCCTCTACATCCGCTCGGCAAGGAGAGAGACGCGCGGAAACTCTGAGAACGGGAGTCTGCGAACGGAGTCGAAAACAGAACGGGCAGGGAGGCATGTTCTGACTTGTGGCGAGGTGAGTGAGAGAAACTGACACTCCACCACAGTTTGACTCCAGTGGACTTTCTGGGCCCGAGCAGTCCTGCGGGAGCAGGGCGTGGTGGCGACTCCAGCCACACATTCCCCTCTCGGGTGGGATTGGTGAAAAGTGCCTGGCCTGCGTGACGCTGCTGGCGGACCCCGTAGGCTGGCCCAAACCAGATCCCAGAGCCTGACGGAGGCCGGGAGGGGCGGGCCCCCGCGTAGGCTGCCTGGTGCGCAGCGGTGAGTGGGAACACCTAACTGGCGCAATTCGATCAGGCTGTGGCTGACAGGGAGAGAAGCTGGGCCTCTCATATAAGCTTGCATATATAAGGAACAGAGAATATGGGAAGAGGCAGCAACAAGAAAGGCTCCTCGGCCCCCAATTCTGAGAAACAGGCAATAGCGGACACCGCACCAATACACATAAAGCACCATATAGAGAGCCTCATAGACCAATTCAGGAATGAAGTTATCAACGACCTGAAGCTAGAAGTATGCAAAATAGTTAGAGAAATGCTAAGCCCCACCCAAGAAAAAACAGATGGTGGAATGGAAGAACAGAAAAAGAGGGGAGAATTGTTTGATGGAGAAAACAGGGAAAGCATAGAATACGTGAAGCAGGTTCAAAGGGACTACCAAGAAACTAAGAAGTCTATCGAAGACTGGCATAACAGCTTGAAAGAAACTAAGTACAGACTATCTGAACTGGAGGGCAGAATTGTAATATGGGAGAATGAAATGAAAAACTTCTTAAAAATAACAAAGAAACAAACAGCAATAATACAAAGACAAGAAGATGATAAGAGGATCCATAACTTAAGGATTAAGAACATAAAAGAAGAAGTAGGGACACAAACAAATGAACTACAAAAGCTACTCACAGAAATAATCCAGGAGAATTTTCCTAATTTAGCAAAAGGTAAAGATACTCAGATGTATGAGGCATACAGGACCCCAGCTACCTACAACCCAAACAGAGCAACACCCAGGCATATAATAATAAAAATTCCAGAAATTCAATACAAGAACAGAATATTAAAAGCTGTCAGAGACAAGAAACAGACCACTTACAAGGGAGCACCCATCAGAATTACAGCAGATTTCTCTGCACAAACCATCAAATCACGAAGAGCGTGGGGCGAAATAATTCAAGCTTTGAAAGATAATAATCTCCAGCCAAGATTGAGATATCCTGCACAACTGTCCCTGGAAATTGATGGAAAAACAATGTGCTTCCAGGATAAAGAGGAACTGGGGGAATTTGCCACCACCAATTCAACTCTACAGAGAGTATTGCAGGATATTCTAAAAAAAGAAAAATACAAAGAATCCAGAAATAGTGGAGGCCACAACTAATGGAGCAGAGAACAAAGTGAAGAAGACAAACTGACAGCTACTGACAGAATAAGAGCTCAACAGAAATGAGGCAGAGAAGATTGGATGATAGGAACAGCTATTTTGGAGAAAATGACATCTTAATAGGTAATACTGATTTAGTATCATCTTGTTTTGAAGTCTCATCTAGCTTTTGTCCTTCTGTCTCCAATGGTCTAAATAGGTTGTATCTTACTGGATTTTATTATGTATGATAGTATAAGCAAAAACCTTTTAAAGACAAGGAGATTATACAGAAACCATTATTCATTTTCTGTTAGTCGATTCTAAATATTCTGTAATGCTGTCATTCTCTTAAATGGTCTTACATTGTTTTGATATACTTAATGCTACAGTATACGAAGTTGTACTCAAGGATTTCAAGGAAAGAGACAATATGGTAACTACTTTTAGGTCAGGATTATCTGGTGGTGAAACACTGTTCTGCTTAAATGGTTATGTTTTGATCTGTGCTGTTTCGTTGTTATGCCCTCTTTTATCTCAATCTCCACTCCATTATTTACTTTTTTAATACTTTTTTAAAATTTTTATCCTTTTAATTAAAGGAAAAAAATAACAGGATATATTATAATAACCCACTTTGACTTTCCATTACCTCGATTCAAAGCCCTGTATTACTCTCACCATCTGGTTTTTAACTGATGTTCCCCTATTCTGTTTTGCTGGATAGTATCAGGTTCGAAAATTTAGGCATAGGCTGTGAAGATAATGAGATTCATTATAACGCCCATTCTCGTTGACTTTTATCTACTTTTGAAGACCTACAATGTCTCCAATGGTTTGGTTTTGTCGGTTTTGTTCTTTACTGTTTTGTTCAATTGTATTATAACTAATGGTATAGGCAATTCTATTAGAGATAGCGGGAGGCATTATGGTAACCATTGTTGATCACCTTGTATTATGTTTTCACATTATCTATTATGTCCACCCTTTTGACTTGACCAATTCTGTTCTGTCACATTTGGTTTTACTCTCTTCCAAAAAAGTAATAAGAACCGTGAGAGCAATGAAACCCAAAATGTGTAATAGTCATTGTACAAAAGAGAGGAAAAGAAAGTGCTCTAAACTCTATAACTGCATGTATGTTTAAGTGTATAAGATAGAATATGATATCACAGAGTTATATTGGATCATTGAGCAGAACTGTTTGCAGTATCATTGATGGAATGTCCACTTTACAAGCTTTAATTTTGTGACTTGAACAATTATTTCTAAGATGACAATATGTAATCCATTAACTAGTAATTTCCTACTGTTCATTTTTTTTCTGCAAATCTGTATAACTTGTACCCTTTCTCTGCTTTTTTTTTCTTTTCTCCTTAAATAAAATTAAAAAAAAAAAAAAGAAAAAAAAAAAAAAGAAAAATAAAAAATAAAAACATACACATATATATGATTAAAATTTATGTTATTTAGTTACTTAAAGTACAAAAAATGAACACAAATGTAATTCACTAGATTAATATACCGAAGGAGAAAAAAATCATTTTGAAAAATCCAAGCTGAGCATACTGACTGGTTCATACCTGTAATCTCAGCATTTGGAAGGCTGAGGCAGGAGGATCACTACAAATTGGAGGTAAACCTAGACTAAAAGTGGACTATATAGTGAGTTTAAGGCCATCCCGAACTGCATAGCAAGATCCTATCTAAAAAAAAAGCAGAAAATTCATTTTATAGAATTTAATACCTACTTTAATAAAAAAAACCAGAAAACTGCAAACACTAAAGAGAGTCTCCTGTTGCTACTGTAACAAATTGCTATCAGTTTACTGGTTTTACATGGCAAATTTATAATTTTATAATTCTAGCAATCAAGATGTCTAAAATGAGTCTCACTGAACTGAGAAGGTGTCAGCAAGACTGGAGTCTAGCAGAGCGCTCATTCCTTCCTCTTTTCCAGTTTTTAGACGCCCTCTGTATCTCCCAGCTCCCTTCTTCCATCTTCAACTTGAGGGACCCTTGTGATTATACGGGGTACATCTGGATAACTCCAGATAATCTCCATCTCAAAATCCTTAATTTCAGGCTGAGGTACAGGTGAGTAGTCGAGCACTTGCCTAGAATGTACTGAGCCCCAGGTTCAGTTCCCAGCACCCTGATGCGAGTGTTATTTAAAATCTTTAACTATGCAAACTCTTTTTCAATATTAGGACTTAGAGATTAGGACTTGAACATTTTGAGGGAGGCCATCATTCTGCCTACCATAGAAGGTGGCTTCCTCTTGATACAGAGCTTCTTTGAGAAGTCTGTATCATACTTAATGGAAAATATTGAAATTTTCCTTAAAAGAATGGGAACAAGTTGGGTATGATGGCACACATCTGTAATTGTAGCACTTGGGAGCCTGAGGCAGGAGGATCAATGGGAATTTGAGGCCAGCCAGAGCTACACAATGAATTGAAAGCCAGCCTGAACTACAATAGGAGACCCTGTCTCAAAAAATTAAAAAGAAAAATGAAAAAAATGAGAACAAAGCAATAATGTTACCATTTCTACTCAGTGTTCTATTAGAAGTCCTAGTGAGTGAAGTCAGAAAAATAAAAGGTATATGGATTGGAAAATAATCAGCAAAGTTGTCAATTTATAGGTAGGATGATCATTATAGGTACAAAATCCTAAGGAATCCACAAAAAAAGATACTATAACTAAAAAATGAATTTGACAAGGTGATCTAAAGTCACTGTCTTTGAAAAGTGTAAAGATCTGCTTTTGTTGTGCCTGACTTGAGACTTGAACTCTGTGCCATTGAGAGAAGCCCCTCTCGAAGCTCTTCACAGTGTACCCCACTTGGGCAGTGCAGCTGCTTGCTCACTGAAGATTCCCAGCACCATTCGGACAGTGTCATTTCAACCAGCCCATTCTTGTATTGAATAAATCTGATAAAATGTTCATTTTTAAGAAAAATTGTTGTTTTTATACTTCCTATTATATTATCTTGTAAAAGTTAACCCAACAATATGCAAGTTTTGGTCAGCCTCTATTTAAATCATTGGATTGGTAAGGGGTTGAGTTGTACTGTGACCCCGAAAAAGCCCTGTGGTTGAGAGAGGGCGGCAGATCTGAAAATAGGCCCAGAAGGCTAATCAACCTAGCTGAACTTACAACCCAGACCTCACATCCTCTGCCTGCTCTTCAGCCACCTGACTCTGGCCACTGTCACCACAGTAATTAGAACCAGAACGGGAAGCTACATGGAGGATCCAGGATCCAGCTGGCAGGCTCAGATTAAGAGGCCAGCCCTGCCAACCTCACAATGGGGCATCTCACCAAGGCCATCTGTGACTGGCCTTGGCCTGCCCTGCCTCTCTGGAATCCTGCTGATCCTTCCTGCAGCAGCCAGCCAGTCCTAGATACCTACTGCTCTCCCAGTTCTAGGAAATCTGTATAGCTCAGACTACCTGGGTTCAAATCCCACACAGAGGATGGGGATTTAGCTCAGCGGCTCAAGTGCTTCCCTGGTAAGTATGAGGTCATGAATTTGATCCCCAGTACCAAAAAAAAAAAAAAAAAAAAAAAAAAAAAAAAAAAAAATCCACATTGTCATACACTGCAAGGCCCCTGTGGGCCATACTTATTAGCTGTGTCTGTTAAGGCACAGCAGCTGACTGGTCTATTTCTTCACCTGTAAAGGGGGTAATGATAGTCCGGGTCTTCCCAGACCACCATGGGGATTCATGTGAAGCAGGTAAAGCATTCCACAAACTGGCACATAGCCAACACTCAGGACCCAATATCTGGTCTCTGCCTTTGGTTACATTGTTCCTTTTATAAGGAACATTCTTCTATAATCCCCCCTCTTCCTTTGTGTGTGCATGTGTGCATGGTACTAGGGTTCAGAGTCAGAGGAAATTGAATTATATCCCCATCTTTTTATTTATGTTTCTCTTTTTTTATTTTGAGACAGTCTTATTACATTGCTCAGGCTGGTCTCAAACTTGTGATCTTCCTGCCTCAGCATTTGGGTAACTAGGATTACAGGCAGGTAGGTACTGCAGTACGTGACATCCCTGTCTGCTTTCTAAGACTCAGTTCTCAGACAATTTCTTCTGGAATGTCTTCCCTGCTTAGAGAAACATCAGCTACAGGCTCGCCGGCCACAAATGCTCTGTGGCTCAAGTGACCTATTCTGCCATCTCCTGCCTCCAATCTCACCCCACAATCACGAGCCTCTCAAGAGTGGTTCTGATTTACCCCCTGCCACTCTCCCAGCACAGCAGTGTCACTCGGCACCACCCTGATTGCTCCCCTCAGGTACAAGTCACACTCAACCCTCTGCCCTCTAGGGGCAGTCAGGAAGCCCAAGTCTACATTCAGAACACATCTGGACTGTGGCCAGACGGAGTGTCCCACAACACCCGCCTTCCTTTCCACTTCCACCTCATCTATACAGAGGTGGTGGGGGCACGTCAAACTTTTCTGTCCCATTTAAAATCACTCTGAAGTCCTCACCCAGCTAGGTGGGGTAATGCACACCTATAATCCCAGCATTTGGGAGCCTGAGGCAGGAGGACCTCAAGGACTACATAGTGAGTTCTAGTCAGCCTGCACTACATAGTAAGACCCTGTCTCAAAAACAACAATAAATATAATATAATAAAAATAAGAAAGTCCTCGCTCATGACAGGCCTGCATGATCTACTCCTCCTTGGATCTGCCCCAGGCCCACAGGCTGCCTGCTGATGGCCTGCGGGAGGCCTTGGTGCACACACAGCCCTTACTGTATCCTCTTAGCAGCACTGCTGTAGGTTTCTGCAGGGCACTTGTCATTGTGGACACTTTCTGATGTTTTGTTCACTGTTCACTTGGCCAACCAGATTGTCAGGGATCTTGCTTTGTGTATTGCCAGATCTCTGCTATGTAAAACTCTGCCTGCTAAGCTTGATATGGTGGGCAGGCCTGGCATCCCACCACTCAGGAGACAGAGGTAGGGGAGCACAGCAAGGCCCTGTGTAAATAAAATTGTGCCCAACAGTCAATACTAAGTATTTGTTGAAGAAATGAATGATTGTCTGATAACCATTCAGACAGAGCTGTGACTACAAGCAATTTTTGTTTGTTGCTTTTGTCTTTTTTTGTGGGGTGGGGGACAGAGAGGGTCTCACCTTGCAGTTCAGCTGACTGTACTCACTATGTAGCCCAAGTTGGCCTCAAACTTGTGGCGATCCTCCTGCCTCATCCCCTGAGTGTCAGCATTACAGGTGTGTGCCACCAAGCCTGGATCTCTATGCTTTAAGCAATAAATTTAAGGGTTGGGAATGTAATTTAATAGTAGAGCACTTGGTTAGCATGTGTGAAGTCCTGAGTTCAAACCCTAGTACCGGGGAAGACTTACTATAGCTGCAGAAGGGGTCTTTTTAAGATGCCATAGGAATTGAGAGCAAAGAGAGGACACTAGGACCAGTCATGAAGGATGAGTGTGCATCTGCCTGCAGGAGAGATGGAGGACAAGGTTTTCCAGACTAGGGGGGACTGTGTGTCAGAGGGCAGCAGTGGACAGAACAAGATGTGTTCATGGAGCAGCTGGCATGTGAAGTGAAAACCATGGCTGGATGCTAGGTGTACAGAAGATCCACAGGAAAAAGGCAAAGGACAGTACAAGATCCCAGATTCTGGAAAGCTCCAGCAGGTCTATGCAATGTCACATTCAGTGTCGTTGGGATTAGTATTCCAAAAAGGAAGCCAGGAGGTGGTGCAAGGGGTTGGGTTAGGGGCTGGGCATGGGAAGCAGCCTAGCAGGATGCCACAAACTTCCTCTTTGGAGGCCTCAGAGAAGCTGCTCCTCAGGCCCTTCTGACTGCAGCCTTAGGACCAGAGCTGCGGCTTTGGCCTGGCAGGAAGAAGATGTTCAGGAAGACTTTCCGACTTCCAGGACAACACTGAGCACCTGGGAGGCAGGAGCCTTGTTTGCTCATCAGTCTCCCTTACAGTGCCCAGCACGGAACATACACAACAGGACAACAGGGAAGCAAGGGGGTGACACTGTCCGTACCTGTCCCTAATCCTGGCACTGATTTCTGGAGCAGGTTCGGTGACCTCTATAAAGTCTGGAGGTACCCTTCATAAACCAAGGCATCAGGCCCAACCAGAGCCTGGCCATGGCTTCCCCAGGTCTAGAAAATGAGCAGGTAGGACAGAGGGAGTCTGGGAAGACATTATCTCTCTTTTTTGTTTTGGTATCAGGGAACGAACTAATGACTTCACACTTGCCAGGCAGGCTGAGCTGTACTCCTAGCTCCTTACATTGTCTCTTAGTACTTAATTTGGGGTTCTTTAGAGGAGAACTGTGTTTTCAAACTTAAGAGAATAGAAGAACCATCTAGAAAGTTTGTGTAGAAAGTACATTTCTGGCCTCTGACCCCAACAGCCTGATCCAGTAGGTCTGTGGTGAGGCCCAAGAGCTGGCATTGTGAACACCCCAATTCCTGTACACTCAAATATGAGAACCGCATACTGTATGTGACGTCATTCAGGCCTCTAGAGTTTTGGTGTCAAGCTTCCTTTTGATCACAAACCACAGAATAAAGTTTTATGCTGTGGCCCAGGACTTACTTATAAATATCTGAAATAAAACTTTCACATGACATTTGCTCTAACCCCCATCTTACGCCGGGACTTCTGCTCTACTTTACTACAAACACGGATGGTCCAGCCTTGACGCTACATGAATAAGATTTTAGATTTCAGTACCCAGGGTACATTCCTGACCAATTAAATCAGAGAGCTAGGAGTGGGGTACAGTCACTTGCAGTTTTTAAGTGATTCCAATGTGCATCTAAGGTCTAGATCAGCAGTTATCAAAAGAAGTCCCCAGGCCAGCAGCATGAACATCACCTGAGAATTTGTTACAAAGATACATGCTCTGACCCCACCCACACCTAACTGAATCAGCAACACTGGACATCTGGCCCCAGATGTTTCTATTGTTTGTTTGTTTATTTTTGAGACAGGGTCTCACTATGTATCAGGTGGGCCTTGAATTCACTATATAGTCTAGGCTGGCCTTGAACTCTTAGCAATCCTCCTGCCTCAAATATGAGCCTCCCAACTGCTGGGATAATAGAAGTACATTTCTCCTGCTTGGGTGATGTCTTTATTTTTACAAGTCTAGATGACTCTGATACAAACCTAGGTTAAACTAAACACACTGAACTGAATGGATTTCTTGACCATGACTGGGTCATAGCCTACAGTTTAACATGTTTCCACTGGGTTGTACCATCACATGTCCAGTGTAAATGTGTTACACACTGCTCAAAAGGAGGCCTCCAGTGACAGGATACATTCAACACCAGGAAAACATCTACTTTTCCTAGAGGATTGGCATCTGTCTTCTTTTGTTATTGGATTTTTTTTTTTTTTTTTTGGTCTTTTTGAGACAGGGTCTTGCTATGCAGCTCGGGCTGGTCTTGAGCTCACTTTGTAGCCCAGGCTGGTCTCGAACTCACAACTATCCTCTTGCCTCAGCCTCCCAGAGTG
Source organism: Cavia porcellus (assembly GCF_034190915.1). Lineage (NCBI taxonomy): Eukaryota > Metazoa > Chordata > Mammalia > Rodentia > Caviidae > Cavia > Cavia porcellus. The sequence goes on along the minus strand of NW_026947488.1, from coordinate 24,861,928 downwards.
CTGGGATTACAGGCATGAGCTACCACGCCCGGCTCTGTCTTCTCCTTTTGATGAGAGATGTTCCCTTTTGGTATTAGCTATGGGAACCTTTCCTTAATCCTATCAATTATGTGGATCTTTTTTTTTTTCCCAATCAACTTCAGAAAGAAATTATGTGGATCTTTTTTTTTTTTTTTTGTCTTTTTCTTTTTTATTGGTACCAGGGATCAAACTCACGACAGCACACTTGCAAGGCAGGCGCTTATGCCGCTGAGCTAAATCCTCAGCCCCTAATTATGTGGATCTTTAAAGTCATTTTTAAAACTTTTTTTTAGGGATATGGTCTTGCTATATATTTCACTATGTATCCCAAGATGGCCTTGAACTCATGGCAATTCTCCTGCCTTAGCCTCCCAAGTACTGGGATTACAGGTTTGCGCCACTATACCCACTTTATTATATTTTATTTTATTTTTGTCTTTTACCTTTTTATCGGTACCGGGGATCGAACTCACGACTGCCTGCTTGCAAGGCAGGTGCTTATGCCGCTGAGCTAAACCTCCAGCCCCCTTTATTTTTTTTTTATATCCCCACTTTAAAATCTGTACTTTTTTTGGTGGAATGGGTGGAAGTATTATGGATTGAGCCCAGTATTGAGTTACATCTCCAGTCCTTCTTTACTTTTTTTTTTTTTTGGTGAGTGTTTGTGAGACAGGGCCTCACTACGCAGTTCAGGCTGGTCTTGAGCTCACTTTGTAGCCCAGGCTGGTCTTGAACTTGCAATGATCCTCCTGTTTCAGCCTCCCAACTGCTGGGGCTACAGGAATGTGACACCATGCCTGGATCCTCCTTTACTTTTTATTTTGAGACAAGATCTCACTAAATTGCTAAATTTCCCAAGTTGGGCTGAGAACTACAATTTGCAGTTCTCCTGCCTCAGCCTCCTGAGTGCTGCAATGATAGGTGTGCACCTACATAATCAGCTTCCCTTTGTGCATGTGTCTTCTTGGGAAAAGAACACAGTGGTGTCAAGGTGTGGTCACTAGACTCTGGGCTGAGCCAGGCCAGAGAAGGGGCAGGGCAAGCCATCTGAGCACTGAGTACTTCCTGTGGCTTCTCTAGCTAGCTGGTCGGTGTGCAGGGCCCCTGTCCCAGTCAGTATCACTGCTGTGGTTTCCTGTTTGCAGCTGCTGCACTGGGGCCAGGCCCCCTTCTCCCAGCCAATACGTCACAGTAGAGGTGCCAGTGCTGTCTGCTGTCTGAAAATTAGCAAGAGGGGCTGGGGAGAGGTCCAAAGGGAAGGAGAAGAGAGGCAAAATCAGACTGGATGGGGCTGGGAGAGGGTTGGGGGACTGAGATAGAGAACTCCACAGTCAGGGCAGGCACAGGAGCTTTGCCTTCTGTCCTCAGTGCCTCTTCTCTGAGCTGTTACTATGTTTAAAATTCCCCCTCAGTCCCCTGAGGTCTGTGTGGGGACCTGGAGCCAGATGAATAGTTACCAAGAGATCAGGACGGTTACATCTTGGAGAGGAAGGAATCCTTGGTTAGGGTAGGGGAATCCTGCCTCTCTATGTCCAGGTGTCCAAGTGTTGTATAGCACTGGATCCCCTCTGTAGGCCATTACTCCCACTTTTACTGTTTTTTTTCTGGTACTGGGAATTGAGTCCAGGGTCTTATACATGCTGGACGATCGTTGAGCTACACCCCCAGCCCAGTTTCCCACTTAAATGCAGATTATTATGCTACTGTTGATGGGCTCTTGTGAAAACAACATAAAAGTCAGATGCCAGACTGGCTGACTCCAAAGCCAGGTACTTTGGCCTCCCTATGTCTATCTTTAAGTCATATGGCACAAGCATGGGCAGAATAGTAAGTCTCCAACAGAGCTGTATCCCAAAGTGCATGCTATGAAATACTGGCTTCCGGTGACCTCGGAGCTCCCTGAGAAAGGTTCGCATTTACCTAATTTCCTTAAGGAGTGGAAGGCCAGTGTATACCACAGGCCTCTTTCCCTCTCTGAAGCCTCCCCACAGCCAGAACTTGAGAAGCATTTATTAAGAGAATAGATGTGGGGCTGGAGGTTTAGCTCAGCGGCATAAGCTCCTGCCTTGCAAGCAGGCAGTCGTGAGTTTGATCCCTGGTACCAATAAAAAGGAAAAAGGCCAAAAAAAAAAAAAAGAGAGAGAGAGAGAGAATAGATGTGAGGGAATATTCCTAGTATTGTAGGATGAAAAGCTGCTGTGTTCAAAAGCATTTGGAGGGCTGAGGATTTAGCTCAGTTGGCTCAAGAGCTTACCTGGTAAGTGTGAGGTCAAAGAGTTCAATCCCCCAGAATCAAAAAAAAAAAAAAAAAAAAAAAAAAAAAAAAAAAAAGGAAATGCCCAGAAGTCCTGAGTGAACACAGATTATAATTTTCAGTGTCAGAGAAATTTTACTATCAGAGGATATGATTCTCAGTGTCCCCCCAAACTGCCCATTGCTTCTCTTCTACCTCTAAGTAGGTGGCCCACAAAGCACAGTCTCTGTCCTGCTATGGTGCTAACCTACCTCTGTGAGTAACAATTCCTACTACCTTGGGAAGAAAGTACAAGCAAGCTCCCTGCCCGGTATCACAGATCTGGACTATGACCCTGCTCACCTCTCCTAACCAGTCCTGCAAGGGCAGCTCACCCCTCACCCAGACAACTGTGCTGCTGTAGGAACACTCCTGTAGGAAGCTGCCTTTGATTATCCTAGTTAGCTGCCTTGTTCTTACCATCAAGGCCTGTCTTCACCACCACCCCCCTGCCTGGGCCCCCCAGGACCCCATGGAAATCTGGGCTTACTGAGAGATAAGGAGTAAGGGACATCTTGCTCTCGCTGGGTCCTCTGCTGAGGCCACCCTGACAGGAAGGCCTGGGCTGGCCGGGCTCACCCACCTCTCCTGCTCTGGCTCTCCCGGACGAGGAAGGCCCCTCCAGGGTTTCCGGGCAGCAATAGCAGTTCCTCAGCTTTCTCCCGGCTCAGGCCCTCATACAGCCACCTAGGGGAGCAATGCAAAGGGACAGGGTCAGCCTGGAGGCAAGGTGGGACTTTATTAGGATCTGGCTCCTGCTATCTGTGGCCTTCCCTCCCTTGCAGTCTATACCCTGATCCCTTGGCCTTGGGGCTCTAGGAACCCAGGAAGATGACCTCATGGGGTCAGCCTCAGTTTTTTTGCTGAGACCTCATTCCCAAGGGGCCTTTAGAGTGATCCCAGTACTGCTATCTCCCCAGTATCTCTGTCCATCCACCTTCTCAAGCTTTCACCTCTCATGTTTTCTTCCCTAAAGATACTACACAGACTGTGCCTGTCTCCTGCATGTCCCTCCTAAAGTTCTTCACTAGATCCGGGCCACCCTCCAAACTCAGACCAGGACATCTCCTTTGTGGGGCCTTTGTAAACACCTTCTGTGGGGGACAATCTGCACTAGAATTGATTGTCATCTGTGTCTCTGAAGGGCAGGGCCAAGCCTGATTCTCCTTATTCCCCAGCTTTTCTCAGTACTGGTCAAAGTATAATGGAGAATGCTTGTGGGAAGAACAAACAGGAAGGTGCACAAGGCAGGCCTGGGGGGCACTCACCCGTGGAAGATTTTGGCCACATGCACGCTAGGGACTCTGTACTCTCTGCCTGAGACTTGTGACAGCACCGTCCACCAGTCTCCATCCCTGGAGAGAAGAAGCAGAAAGGCACCTCTGTCAGAAGAGTCAAGGCCCTGGGAACTGTGCCCTTGGAGTTCACAAGGATTCCCTCAGGCTGGAATTGGCAATCACCTGTTTCCCAGGCCTCCTTGCTCCAGCCATTCCTCCTGGCCAGGGAGTGCAGATGGCCTAATCTCACTTCCTCTCCCTGTAGCTGTGCTGAGCTGCCTGAAACCCACCACGGGGCCACAGTCCTGTGTGTACTTCAGCAAACACCTTGTGCTTTTCTGCTGAGACCCCTTTCCCATTAGTGCATCTTCAGATGCCGGCACTTACTCAGAGATGATGGTCAATGGTTCTCCCAGTCTCAGAGACAGCTCAGTGTGGCCGCCTGCAGGGAAACCGCCCAGGGCCACAGCTGTGGCCTTGCACCTCTCTAGATGAAGGGACAGAGATAGTCACCTTTGTGGCCAGCCTTTGCTCCAGAGATGAAGTCTAGTGCAGTCTGCCTCCCCTCACTCCCCTTCCCATGGGGATCCCAGAGGGAGATCATCCTGGCACTGGAAGCTCTTCCGGCAGGCTCTACAGAGCCTAGGGCAACCAGAAAGCTTGTGGGGTTCCTGTGGAGGCCTCAAGTTCATGTGGCAAGAGGAATGGAAGTTTTACTGAGGTCACTTTCCAATAATGGTGGACCAAAGGGTCCTGGAAGGGCTCCTTCCCCTCCTGAAAGTCCTAACTGTGACCCTATTTATTTATTTTTGAACCGGGGGTCAAACTGAGAACCTTGCACTTGCCAGACAGGAGCTTATGCTGTTGAGCTTTATCCCTGGATGTGACTCCTTTTTATGTACAACTTTTCACAGTTTGATTTTTCTTGGCGGGGGGTAGTGTTTTCACTTTTTGAGACAGGATCTCACTTTGTAATCCAGGCTGCCTTGGCTGCCTTTGACCTCACTTATATACCTCAGGCTAGCCTCAAACTCACAGTGATCCTCCTGTGTCAGCCTTCCAAGTGCTGGCATTACAGGTGTGTGTCACCATGCCTGGCCTTCACAGAGACTTTGAGGAAAGGATTCTGCTGCATGGAGACTCAAAACCTATAGGTCTGGGGCTTCAGCTCAGTGGTAGAGGGTTATCCTAGCATTTGGGAGGCTCTGAGTTCCATCTTTAACAACATAGAATAAAAACAAAAACAAAAACAAAACTATGGCTCTGAGCAGGGTTCAGTTTGGACCTGAACTCAGTTTTTGAGTATCATTGGGTTTGTAGCAGCCTAGAAGAGTGGGAAAGGAAGCTCAGAAAGGGGAACGGCTGGCCCTGGGACCTGGTGATATGGAGCCCCTGGGAAATCCCACCCAAGCATGTGCTGTTGGGACAGGAGAGAAAGACTGCAGGGCTGACCTTCTCAGCTAGCTAACGTGCTCCCCTCTCTCCTGGCCTGGGTTTTCTCGTTATACCTCAATGGGTTTCCTTTCTAGACTCCTAGAGAGGCCTGTGAAATCATGGATGTGATGGGCTTTGTAACTCTCGAGTACTGTGCAGTGGGTGGAGTGGCTTTCCCATGGCCTCTGTCCAGGACAGTGGCTGGAGGTCTGTGCTGCCCCTGAAGAAGGCTCTTGTTTTAGTCCTGGCCCAGAGCAGTTGTCCCCCGTGTGTGGCCGATCACGGGCCCACCTTCACTCTGCCATCAAGCACTGTCAGTCCCTGCCTGGGTCCTTATGCATCTTTCCCAGCCCTCACCACCACCCCGGGGTAGTTGTCTCTAGTCACCCCCTCAGGGTACTGTAGTCCTGAGGCCCTGACAGGGCACTCAGTGTGGGAAGCTAGGGCACTAAGAGAGCCTAAGCCCTGAGCTGCCCTGGGAGCAGTCCTGAGGATGTGGCGACTATGAGACCCAATTCTGTGGTGCAGATCAGGTGGCCAGCAGGTCTGGCAGTTCAGGACTTGCTTTCCCATCTACCTCAGAAATCAGCCTGCCCAGTCCCATAAGTTGTCCCCTTAGCTGAAGCCTGCCTTCAGTGGCTGCTGAATAGTACTTTGCCCACACCCCACCCTCCCTGTCCTTCCTCCTGAGCTTCTCCAGAAGGATCCCTAAAAGAGAGACTGGTTAGCATAAGAATGTATCAAGCTACCAGAAACAGTCAGGGATGGGCTGAGGATTTAGCTCAGTGGTGTAAGTGCCTGCTTGGCAAGCCCAAGGTTGTCAGTTTGATCCCTTGTACAAAAAAAAAAAAGAAAAGAAAAGAAAAGAAAAGACACAAAGAAACAGTCACAGTCACTCTGAAAAGTTCATTGGTCTCCTAGGTGCTCCCAAAGGAACCAAGATCTCAGAGTGCCCTGGGATGCCCTCGAGATGGAGCTGGGACCCCAGGAGTGGGAGAGGGGAAGCAGATGACAGACAAGGAGCCAGGGTAGAGGCTGAAGGGTCTGCTGTGGATGGAGAGTGAGACTGATTGGAAAAAGAACCCTGTTCCCACACATTGCCTGGACATGAGCAGAAATACCTGGACAAGCATGGTGGGGGAGTTAGGGGCTCCCTAGAACCCAGATGCTTTCCTTCTCCTAGCCCTCTTTGCAGTCCAGTGCAGGCCAGGCCACCACCCAGGAAAATGCCTGATGCTTGAATAAACGATGCAAGTCTTTCTGAGGCCACTTTCTAGTAATGGTGAGACAAAGAGGCCTGGAAAGGCCCCTTTCCCTCCTAAAGTCCTGGTCTTGCCCACTCCACCTGACTGGCTCATCTTCACCCTGCATGAAACACCTACCAGACCTCCCCCTTTGCACCCTTAGCCCCTATAAACACAGTCACCACAGCTAACACACTGGCGTTGACTGTTGGTTTAGCGCCTATCTATGGGGCTTGAGAGTCCCTGAAAAAGGGACTGTGCCTGTTTTATCTATTCTGTGTCCCTAGGCCCTACCATATGGCGCGGCACATGGTGGAACCTCAGTAGGCTGAGTCTGGCAGCGTGGCTGAAGTACAGCTGGCTCCTGGAGAGGGCTGCCCTACAATGGTACTCCTGCTGAGTGAAGGCAGAGCCGCCCTGGGAGGCCCGCCTTCAGCTGCACTGTGCATGACTCAGAGCAGCCCCAGGACTGCTGGCTGTGGCTAGAGTCAGAGGAAACCAAGGTGGAGGTCTGTGTGGTTTCCCAGTCTCTTTTTTTGCAGGACCTTTCAGTGTAAGATGTGGGGACTGCAAGGGGCCACCTACTTACTACAAGTGTCAACACGGGCCTAAGGGTCCTGAGGGAAACTGGTATTAGAGAAATAAGGGGCTTGGGAAGAGGACAAGGCAGGAACCCCTGACACTGTAGGAGAATATTCAGGCTGGGGACACTCTGGCCTTGGATCCATACATCCAGCCATCTGGGTGTGGTCTGTAGTGCAGTTTAATTGCCCGTGTCCTCTTCCTACAAGTGCTGCTTGGTTTGGAGAAAATCTTGTTATCTACGATGTTATGGTCACCATGGCTTAGCCACAGTACTCAGATAATATTTGGTCATACATCAGTCAAAATACCATAAAGTTATCATTTTAGATGAGATTACCCCTTAAACTGGTAGCTTAAGGAAGGCAGCCTTATCCAATCAGTTGAAGGCCTTAGGAGAAGACTGAAGTCCTTTGAGGAAGAAGAAATTCTGTCTGCAGGTTGTCACTGGATCCATATAATGGTGACTCACACCCAGGGACTCAGCCTGTGGGCAGACTTCAATAGGCCCTATACTCATAAGAGCCAAGTTCTTATAATAAACCAATTCCTCTTATACCCTAGAGCTGAAGAACAATACATTAGCCAAATCCTGAATCAAGATATAATTTGAAAAAAAAACTTTTTTAGACTGGATTTTTTTGTTTTGTTTTGGTCTTTTTGAGACAGGATTTCACTGTCTCAGTTCAGACTGGCCTTAAACTCACTGTGTAGCCCAGGCTGGCCTTTAAACTCACAGTGATTCTCCTTCCTCAGTCTCCTAAGTGATGTGATTACAGGTGTAGACTCTTTTGAGGAATAAGAAAGAGTAGGAACCACAGTTTTGACATAAAAATATTAGAATTTCTAGGATTCTAATTGTCCTAAAAAATAGGATTTTTTTTTTTGAGACAAGATCTCACTATGTAGTGCAGACTGGCCTTGAACTCATTATGTTGGCCAGGCTGGCCTCAAACTCATGGCAATCCTCTGCCTCAGTTTGCCAAGTGCTGGGATTGCAGGTATGCAGCACCTCACCAGGTAAAACAGGGAATTTTTGGTTAGGGCTATCTCAGAAAACTGGTTAAAGGCTCAGTGTATGCACTCTGTGTGTGTGTGTGTTTCACTATTAAAGAGAGCCCTAATGTTGGTGTGGTAGTGTATACCTATAATACCCACACTTGGGAGGCTGAGGCAGGAGGATAACATGTTGAGAACCTGTGTCAAAAAATCAAACCAAAATAAAAATAAAAACAAGGCTCTGGTTTAAACCCAGGATAATTTTCTACAGTGATGGAAAGTTCTACAATTCTGTGGTGTCCAATAAAATAGCCACTAGCTCTATGTGGTTACTGAACATTTGAATGGGGCTAATGTGACTGAGGAAGTGGGTTTTTGTTGCTTTGTGTTTTTGTGGTGCTGGGGATTGAGTCCAGGGCTTTGCACACACTAGGAGAAAGCTACCACTCAGCTATTAACTCTAGCCCCTCCTATTTTCTCATCTATTTGGCTGATATTCTTCTACTATTATAAACTCCTCAGGAGCAGGGATCCTGCATGAATGGCTCACTGGGAAGGGTCTGGTATATGTTAGGGACTCACTGATACCTGGTCAGAGAGGGGTGAAGACTGGTACCTGCAGCCTCATGGGATGGACCTACCTGCTTGCAAGGGCCCAGGTTCCTGGCCTTGGACACTGGGACTCACACTTGGGCTTGGCAGCATTTTCCTTCTGCTGGGCAGACTTCCCATGATTCCTCTACAGAACTCTCAGAAGCGCATTGCTGAGACAAATCTGAAAGAGATGCTAGCATGAAGATGAGCCTGTGCTTTCTAGACAACTGTCACTCTTCAGCTTGGCCTGATTGATCACCTCAAGGACACAGGAGAATGACCCTTCCTTTAGGACAGTCTTCTTTCTTGCAAACTGGACACCGACACTGTTTTTTCTCTCTCTCTCTCTTTTTTTTTTTTAAAGAGGGATTTGTAGGGGACTGAACACATGGCCTCTGCACTGAGCTACATCCCCAGTTCTTTTTATTTTTTATTTTGAGACAGGATCTCACAATTCAGCACAGGCTAGGCTCAAACTTGTGATCTGTCTCAGCCTTTTTTTTTTTTTTTTTTTGTCTTTTTATTGGTACCAGGGATCGAACTCACGACTGCCTACTTGCAAGGCAGACACTTATGCCGCTGAGCTAAATCCCCAGCCCCTGTGTCTCAGCCTTTTAAACTTTTGGGATCACAGACATGTGTTGCTGCATCCCATCTTTCCTGTGTTGCTTGATTCCTTGTTTCTGGATCTTGGCCTGTGTACATCTAGAGGGTGGTCTGCCTAGATCCACCCTTCAGGAAATTTTCCTAGAATCCTGTCTTTGCTGATCTTCCCTTAAACTCCTGTGGCCCATTTAGCCATTTCTCTGACCTGAGATCTTTGTTTTATTTTAAAATTTTTATTTGTATTAGTACAAATTTGCAGTAAATAATGATCACATCCATCTTGGGTGGTTGGTACATGTATATAACATAACGCATCTTAATTCTTTTTACTTCCCTTTTCCCTCACCCTGAGCTCTTCTTTTTTTTTAAAACCTTTTTTTTAATTAAACTTTATTTATTTATTTATTGGTACCGGGGATCGAACTCATGACCGCCTGCTTGCAAGGCAGGTGCTTATGCACTGAGCTAAATCCCCAGCCAAATACTTTTTTTTTTTTTTTTTTCCTTGGTACCAGGGATTGAACTCACAACCTCACACTTGCCAAGCAGGCACTTATGCCACTGAGCTTCCCAGCCCCACTCTGAGCCTCTCTTTCCCCACTGGATAGCAGAGGACCATGCCAGGAGGGTCTCAGTCCAGATTCACCTAGGGTCAGAGGTGGGCAAGAGGGATGGCAGGGGCTTGGGACTGGTGTCACAACAAGCAGAGGTGACCCAGAACACAGTTATCGGTGACACGGGACAGAGTGAGTTGTTGGTGGGAGGCTGCACGACACAGTGATGACTTGCAAGGCCTTGGGGGCCCGGCCGTTGGGTCAGTTCCCCTCTTGGTGCCTCTTTCCCCCAGTACGTATCTCGGAGGAAATGCCCCAGAAAAAGGCAAACAGCTGCCTGCCTGGACCCACATGTCCTTTCTTTGCTGACTGCCTCTTCTCAGCGACCCACCCCCTGGGAGCCTCCCTGTTCTCTCACTCCCTGTTGCATTCCTTCCCGTGGTAACTACGCACACTCACTCACTCGTTTATTCCAGTGTTGGCTTAATCTGCCATCATCTCAGTGCCCAGCAGCCCTTTGTTTAGCATTTAGGAAACTCCACTGAGGGCCCTCACACTTGGTAATGAGTGGACAGATCATCAGCTCTTTTACAGGGTCTCATCTGCACAACCATCTAAAGCCCCAGGTTTCTACATGGTTCAAACACTCTATCACAGTGTTGAGGGAGTGGGGTGAGTTCTGTACTTCTCAGATGGCTTCCTTCTTTCCAGAGGGATTCCATTTCGCTGGTGTCTGTGGAGTTCTGCTCTGTGCCAGGTGCCTGCCAAGGGCTTTACGGGGTGGGGGAGAACTCAGCATGGTGGGGTAGCACACTGGCTCCTTCCTTGCCTTTGAGCCCCTCACTACCTGGCTGACACTTCCCATGTCCGTCAGTTTCATGTGATGACTTCCACAGCCTCCAAGAGGCTGGCACACCCTACCTCAGGTGCCAGGCCCCTGCCCTCTTGTTCTCCAGCCCCATGTCATCACTTGGAAGAACAATACCTGTTGGCAGTTGCCACCCCATGGGGAGTTCAGTATTCCCAGGGACAGGGGCTCGTTTACATAAAATGGGGCTGTTATTCACAAAATGGTTCTCCACAGCCACTTCCAGCTCAGCCTTTTGGGATTTGGCAGCCGTGCTCTGTGAGGTGCTGCTGCTGCTTTTGACAACTGTGTTCCCTCACTGCTGGGGCACCCAGCTCAGGTCATCAATAGTCTGCTGTGCCGTAGCCTTTCCTGTGTACGAGGTAGACTACATGCCTACTTTTCCATCTGCCTTGGGCAGCATGGGTGATTATCCCAGCTCTACTTGAGGGTGTGAACTGGAGATTGCACCCTGACTTCACAGGGTTGTGGGGGAGAATTCACTAAGCCTGATACAGAGCAGGTGTCAGGAGGCTGTTTCCTTTCTCCTCGGGCAAGACCACAGTCATCAACTGCAGCAAACTCAGGCTTGCAGGTGGGCCAGGGCGGTGACCAGGGAGAGAGGGGAGCTGCACTCATGCTGGGGCCTCTCTCGTACTCTGTGGCTTTCTTCACCCACTAAGATGAAGGCCGGGAAGCCTCTAGGGCAACATGGAGATCAGGCAGCTGCCGGGCAGGCCTAGCAGGAACGGTAGGGCTGCCCCACTTACAAGAAAATCTCACCATTAACCACACATGGATCAGCAATTTACTATGTGCCACGTCCTTTCTAGGGGACCTGGACAAGTGGGTGGTAGGAAAGTTAGTAAAAAGCAGCTGAGATCAGCACACTACCCAGAATGGTATTTTTTCCCCCTTTTTGAGATACAGGGCACCACCATTGAGCTACATTCCAGCCCTGATCATTTATTTTGAGACAGGGTCTCACTATGTAGCCCATGCTGGCCTTGGATTTGTGGTCCTCTTGTCTCAGTTTCCTGAGTAGCTGGGATTATACGCTTGAGCCACTGTGCAGGACTTGGTTTTTTTTTTTACTATCTCACCTGAACCCTATTTCAGAAGCAAGGTCCAAGGGCCACGAGGAACTTGTATGCCGGCAGCTGCTTTGTGAGCACAGAGCAAGGACTATTATCTGCTCTTCTGTGAAGGTCATTTCCAGTGTTTAGGGTAAGAGTTGAGCTGAAAGGACTGAGCTAAAGTTTGGAAGTCTCTCTCTTTTACTATGTATTTATTGGAACTGAAAACTACCCATGGCTCCAGGGAACTCTTTCAACTGAATCTCACCCTTTTGAGAGAATGATAGACCATAGCTGACAGTGTCATCAGAGACAATACTATGACCTATACAGAAAGCCCACCCGCATCCTTGGAGAGGACCACTTCTCCCCTATCCCAAGTTCCTCAGAAAATAGAAGCAAGTGTACTTACCAGCGTCTCGTACTCAGAGGCTTGGGGACGACACTCAGCTAAAACGCATGCTTCAGTTAGGGCCTTCTGGAGGATCTTCAGAGAGGTTCTTGGAGTCGGCTTGGGAAGCTCAGCATCTGTCTGTGGTTGGCAGTTTGTACGCTGGCCTCAGGACAGAAGCCCTGTGTGCTCCTCAGTAGTCTTGGACTGGACGGCCCTCCCCAGTACCGCCAGCCAGACAAGAAGGGTCAGGGCTCTGAGCTATCAGACACGCAGGCGCAGGTTCTTAGAGTGCTGGCTTCATCTATAAACTCTGTGGTTCTTACAACCACCCGCTTCCTCTGACGGCATCACAGAGGACCGAGGAGCCACCTTGCCCAAGTTCCTGTTTCTGAGGGGAGCAGCTGCTATCTCATGCTGATCCTGGAGGAGGTGGTTCTGGTTTTTGTGGCTTGGTCTGCTCCCCGGAACACAACCAAGGGATATGAACAAGAGTTCCCCTGGAGACCCTAACCATAGTAATCACCAGAGATATTGTTATGGTTGATATACTGTCAACTTGAGAAGTTTAGAAGTTTAACTGACTCAGAAGGGTACTTTGTAAATATCCTCATGCTGTGCAAGAGGGCACAGAGATTTTGTGAGTGCTACACCTAACCTGGTGCGAGGGGTAGTCTGTATACAATATAAAGGAAGAGAAGAGGCTTGTTCCCCCATTTTGCTCTGGCTGCTGCTTTGGAAGTGTTGCCCCAGTGCCATGCCACCCTGCCTTGGAGTCAGTTGATTATGGACTGAAACCTCCACAGTGAGCTAAATAAACCTTTCCTTCCTTCATTTTGAGTGTCCTGTGTTTTGTCCCAGCAAGGAGAGAAAAGTAACCAAGACAGATACATTTTGTTTGTTTTGTTTTTGAGACAGTCTTGTTTTGTAGTTCAGGCTGATCTTGAACTCACTAGGTAGCTCAGGCTGGTCTTCAACTCATGGCAACCCTCCTGCCTCAACCTCCGGAGTGCTGGGATTCCAGACATGCACCACCACAACCAGCCAGGAGAGAGTGAATTTTAGTGATTTCTAAGGTTTTCTGACACCTGAATCTAAGTTCCCACAGGGGAAGCCTAGCAACCTAAACTTGGGGAGACTCTTTTGGCATGTTTGGGAAGCACTGCCTTCTTGCATAGGAACTACCTGGGATCTTGTGAAACTAAACATTCTGACTCAATAGATCTAGAATGGAACTCAAGATTCTCCATTTCTTTTTTTTTTTTTTCTTTTTTGAGACAGGGTCTGGCTATGTAACCCAGGATGGCCTCAAGCTCTCAGCAATCTTCCTGCCTCAGTCTCTTAAGTGCTGTGCATTTATAGGCATGCACCACCATACTAAGTGCAAACTCTCCATTTCTAAACTCCCCAGCCATGCCATGTTGCTTTTATGGAGACTACACTTTGGATATAAAGGTCTGGGTGTAGGGTTGATGTATACCTCATTAGTAGAGGCCCAGGGTTCAATATGTAGCACAAAAGAACAAAAATATGGGCAGTGGTTCTCAAAGTACGATCCTCATGCCAGCAGCCTCACCAACAATAACGGGAATTTGTTAGACATACAAATCCTCACACTGCATCTCAGATAAACTGAATCAGAAATACTAGAAGGTAGGGGCCCAGGAATGTTTTCATAAGCATGCCAAGCGGTTCTGTTGCACACCCAAGCTTGAGAATCACTGGTCTGGGACAGGGAATCTGACAGAACTGCAGTCTGTGGTTCATTAAAATTTACAATTGTAGCCAGTTGTGGTGGTGCACACCTGTAATCCCAGCACTTGGGAGACTGAGGCAGGAGGATTGCCATGAGTTCAAAGACAGGCTGGGCTTCATAGTGAGTTTAGGACAAACCTGGACTACAGGGCGAGAGCCTGTCTCAAAAATTTGTTGTAATAGTTTTATCTGCTGTCTACTCTGATTTGGGGATGGCTGCTCTTTAACACAAAATGGTCCACTGCACTAAAACTCTCCTGAATCTAACTCAGACTCTCCAGCCTTGCTGGTCACTTGCCAACTAGAGCTCTTCTTGCTCTTCTGTGTCCACCATCCCTTATGCCTCCTCTTTGCTCCTGGGGACAGTGTGACTTTGAAGGAACAGGGCACGCAGCGCTGAAGGCACCAGAGTGATGATGCATCCTCCCCCAGGAAGTTTATCAGGTTACTAGAGGGACTAAATATGGCCCAGCACTCCCACTCCTGCCTCAGACAACTCTTGATGCCCACCTCATGTGAGGGCCAGATTTTAAAGACTGGTCTTTAGGTGAAGTCCATGAATGAGTTAGAAAGTAGGGAATGAACCTCTTTGGTGTTTTGTGTGTGTGTGTGTGTGTGTGTGTGTGTGTGTGTGTGTGTGTATGCCAGGAATCAAACTCAAGACCTTGTGCTTGCCAGGCAGGTGCTGTAGTGCTGAGCTACACCCTAGCCCTCTCTACCTTTTGAGACAAGGTCTTTCTCTGTGGTTCATGCTGGCCTCAAACTCATGGTGATACTCTTGTCTCCTGAGTGCTGGGATTACAGGGATGTGCCACTATGCCTGGCTGTTCTTGAAAGAATTCTACCATAGGGTCTGGTGTATAACTCAGTGGCAGAGCACGGTCTTAGTATGCTTGAGGTCCTGGGTTCAATCCTCAGAAAAAAGAAAATAATCCTACCATATAACTTCTTTTCCACTTAAGGAGGCACCTAAGAATTAGAAGATTTGAAATCCAACTTTGCCACTGGGAATGTATAAGAAATATGTATTAGACCCTCTGGGTAGCTGAATAATGAGGATCACAAGTTTGAGCCCAGCCTGGCCAACTTAGCGACAACCTGTCTCAAAATAAAAAAACAAGGGGCCAGAATACCCAGTGTGAACCCCCCGAGTTCAATTGCCAGTACCATAAAACAAAAACAAATTTGTTCTCCTACCTTGGCTCCAGGCCAGAGTTCCTAAAACCTGTGATTTCCTAACCAACAGGGGTGCTAGAAGCATATTTTGGTCTAGTATTTGGTCTTTGATCCAGTTTCTGACATAGAGCACCTAAGTCCTTTGGTATCTCCTGGGTGATAGGAAAGTCTTTTACTCTCATGAGGCAATTCTCAGTGGGCTCTGGATGCAGGTTGGCCATCAGAAAGACCAAAGCTTAGCACTTTCAGCCCCATCCCTCAAGGTGAGAGGGGAGAGGAGCTAGAGACTTATCAGCTACATTTGCTTGGAAAAGCCTCCCTAAAAACCCCTAAGGGGTTCAGAGTTTTATTTTTTGTCCTTTTCCTTTTTATCGGTACTGGGGATCGAACTCACGACTGACGACTGCCTGCTTGCAAGGTAGGCACTTATGCCTCTGAGCTAAATCCCCAGCCCCCTAGGGGTTCAGAGTTTTAGATCAAACAGGGTCATGTGCTAAGGGTGGTGTACTCTACCTCCAGGGCAGAGCAGCTCCTGTGCTTGGAACCCTTTCAGAGCTCATTGGGTGTACCCCTTATCTAGCTGTCCATCTATAGTCTTTCTAGGAAACTGATAAATGTGTTTTGGAGTTCTAAAGCTATCACAGCAAATTATCACACCTAAGCAGGGGGGTGTGGGAACCCCCAATCTGTAACCATGTGGGACAGAAGTGCAGGTGACTTGGGGATCCACTACTTTCAACTGCTGTCTGAAGTGTGTGTACGGGCAGTTTTGAGGGACTGGTCTCTTAGCCTGTGGGGTCTGCACTAATTCATGCGAAGTTTGTAATTCAATGGGAGGACACCTAACTGTGCAGTGTTAGAGAGCTGGTTGTTATGGGACAATGCACTCACAAAAGTATAGAATGTAGCAGATCAAACTGTTCCCCTTATAAAATTATTAGTTTTGTGACCACTTGTAAATTAACTCTGGTGCTGTTTCTGCAGACATAAAATTGGAATAGGCATTTCAATGGGTCAATAAGGTGCTCTTCTCCCAAGACTGGGAACTGTGTAAGGGTCTGATCTGTCGTTGGCACTCAAAAAAAAAAAAAAAAAAAAGATTAATAAAATATAAAAGTGCACTGGTTTTTTTTTTTTTTTTTTTTTGAGACTGGTTTCACGATGTAATTTAGGCTGGCCTTGAATTCACTATATAGCCTAGGCTGGTTTTGAACTAACAGTGCTCTTTACACCTCAGCCTCAGCTAAGAGACCAGTCCCAAGAGCTGGGGTTACATGTGTGTGCCGCCATCCCTGGTTATAAACTGATTTTTAAAGAACTGGAAACTTATAGGTACAAACTCCCTATGGTGAACATTATCATTATGTGTATTTAAAGTGCATAAAAAAAAAGAATTGCAAACTCATGACCCTGAACTTGCTAGGTAGGCGCTTATGTTGCTGAGCTAAGTCCCAGGCATGCAAACTACTTTTTCAAGTGAGGTAACTTTGGTTAAATCACTCAGATTTCCTAAACTTGGCATGGTAGTATACACTTGTATTCGCAGTACTTGGGATGCTGAGGCAGGAGGATCACTTGAGTATAAGGCCAGCCTAAATTACAGACAAGACCGTCTTTTTTTTTTGTTTGTTTTTATTGGTACGAGGGATCGAACTCACGACTGCCTGCTTGCAAGGCAGGCGCTTATGCCGCTGAGCTAAATCCCCAGCCCCAAGACCCTGTCTTAAAAAACCAAACCTAACTGAACCAAACCAAATCAAATCAAGGCTCAGCAGCACAGTGCCTATCTGACAAATGTGATGCTGTGAGTTTGATTTCTGGCACCAAAAAAAGAAAAAAATCAAAACATGTTTCTGAGGTGTTTTCTGCCTACAAAACCAAAGTTTTATATAATCACTTATTTAGTCAACTTTTCTTTTTTTTTGAGGCAAGGTCTCTCTATGTAGTTCAGGCTGGCCTTGAACTCATAGTGACCCTCTTGCCTCAGCTTCCTGTGTGCCAGAACTACATGCATGCGCCACCACACCTGGCTTAATTTACCTCCTTGCTTCCCACAAAGGAGCCATGTTTTTTGGGGGAGTACTGAATGGGAGAAAATGAAATTTAAGTCTGAAGAGGGATGAGGGAAGAACCAGTTAGCACAGTCATCTGAGGACCATTTCCAAACGCAAGCAAAGGGGAAAGCATACGGGGGTGGCTGAAAGGGCCAGAAGCCCTGTAAGTTTTAAGAGCAACCATGGCATCCTATCAACTCCAGCCGTGGTACTCCGTATATCAGGTGCTCAGCATGGTAACTGTTCCTGTTACATGCTTTTACTTCATGTCTGCTACCACAACAAGCAGGGCCACAACATTTCACACGAACCTGCCAGGGACACAGCAACCCAGATCTACTCATGGTAGCAGAGGCCCCTGAATCATCAAAGCTGACTGGTGATGATGGCCTCTTCACATTATTATTTGGGGGAGAGGTACAGGAATTGAACTCAGGGCCTCAGGCAGGCGTTGCACCACTGAGCAAAATTCCTGGCTGTTCACACTATATTTTTTTAAACACTATTCTTCATAGGTACAAATATAGCCAGTGGGAGGAACCCAGAAAAGTGACTGCAGGTTATTATTCAGCAGGCAGAAATTGGCAACTCCACATAAGATAGTGGAGCTGAGATGTTGAACACCATTCCCAGGGCTCAGCTTCTTCTTCATCAACAGTGCTGTCAGGTTTCACATGATTTCTTTTTTTTTTTTTTGTACCAGAAATTGAACTCAGGCTCTTGAGCATGCCAGGCAAGCACTTATGCTGCTGAGCTACATCCCCGGCCCCTACATGATTCCTGTTTTCTTTTTACCATATATAATTTATTAACTTGTCATAGCTGTGGAGCCTCTACATGATGCTTTTTTTTATATGATTCATTTTTAAAGAAAAAAATTTAAATTGGTGATTGAACCCAGGGTCTTCACACTGAGCTTTATTTCCAGCCTTTTTCAGTTTTTTATTTTGAGACAGAGGTCTTGTTAAGTCTCTAAATTGTTCTGGGTTCTAACTCAAGATTCTCCTGTCTTAGACTCCTAGAGTGCTGGTATCATAGGTGTGTGCCACTGTGCCCAGCTCTGCATGAGCTTTGATTGGAGGGAACATGGACATGTCAGACTGACCAAGAATCAGTCTGAACTCATTAGCTGTACAATTTTGGGCAGGTTATCCTGAAATCTCTTTCTGCACCTACAAATAGACAATGTCACTGAGTAAGATAGGTGATCACAAATAGGAAAATACACAGCACAGAACCGGGGTCCAACACTAGGCATAGTGGTACATGTCTGTAATCCCAATACTTGGGAAGCTAAGGCAGGAGACTTGCCATGAGTCCAAGGTCAGCCTACACTATGTAGTGAGAGCTGATGCAAAAAAAAAAAAAAGCCTTCAAAAAACCACAAATGAAAAAAAAAAAGAACCAGCATATAGTAACTCAGTCCTTGTCTCACACCCCAAAAAGTGGCTTCAGAGAAATAACACCAGCAGTCAAATAACAATGAGACATATACAGCTTTATTTAATAATCTGTAAAAAGTCATACTCTGACAGAGTGACAATTCCTTATCTTAGCAGAAAGCAAAACAATGTATCTGAAAATCTTCTCCCAAGACTGGGAACAGTGTAACCCTGAGCTTACAGCTAGATGTGCCATGGCTGGGGTCCTGCTGTGTGGCAGCTGCTCTCCATGGTTCTTTCCTCTCTGCCCAGTGGTACACTCTGGAGGGCCTGGAGCCCCTCACAGCGGACAGGGGCAGAAAATAATTTTACCTGGACAAGGCTGTCCTTACAACTTGGCCCCTTCCTTCTTATAAGTCGGAGTTTATAGAATTAAGACTGTTTCTCAAAATCAGTTATCTATTCAATTGATCTTTAAGTCTACTGAAATCAAGACTCAACATGATACTGTCAATGGTTGTTCCACTCCTCCCATGCATTTCCTCACCAGTGACACAGTTTTTGAGCTATACTTCTCCCTTTTTTTGAGATCAGGAGATAGAGAACCCTCTCCATCACACACCTGAGAGGCTCCTCTGGCAGATGTGTGCCTGTCTGGAAAGTAGTTATCAAATGGTAGTGACAGCAGTTTTGCTCTGCAGAGTGGAGGCCTGGCATTTTGTTTTCTACTTCTCATGCTAAGAGGTTCTAGTAATCAAGTAGCTCCTTTAGAGAAAACTTTATGTGTGTCAGAACTTCATTGTTCATGAGCTTCCAACAGGCTATATTCCTCCCGTTTAATTATAGAAGAGGCTATGTGAAGCCATCTGGAAAGAAGGCAGTAGCTGGTGCCCTCGCCTACTCCTACATAAAAGCCAACCCTTTTGCTACTGGTCAGAATCAATTAACAGTCCAAACAGTATTACAGTTTTCTACATTCCTCAGAGTTGCTCTTTCTAGAAATCATTCTGTAAATCTTGTTGACCAATTTGGAACCAAAAGAGAATCTAGTGGCCTATCTCATCTAGATATATGTTCTGTACCTTTCCCTTAAAAAATATCATTGAGAATGCAAAACAAAAAATTCCCTTTTCTTTTTTGCTGAAGCACTACAAGAAAGCATGTCTAAAATTACAGAACTATGCACACACAAACACAGACACACGTGCTCGCACACACAGAGCTGAGGATCAAAGAATCTTATCAGATACATAGTTGAGGGAGCACAGAAAAAAGCTGGCAAGAGAAGATATGGAAATTAGATCAATTAAAGATGTTGGAATGTTACAGTAATGGCATGGATGTGGTTCTCGGTATATACAAAAAAGGGGTGGATGGGCAGAGAATGATAAATCCAGGCTACTAGAGAAAGGTTCAGTGGCCATGCATGAGTTAAAGACAGTGAAGGCCAGTTTACAGGTGAAATGTGGTATGGAGTGGTAGTCTGAAGGAGGATGGACTTGCATGGTCCGGGAGGAGCATCTGCTTAGCAGGACACCTCCATGGTCTGATGTCTGTCCAGGGCATCAGGGGACTCACAGGACTCTTGAGTTCCATCTGAATGATTGCTGGTGACAGACCGGCTGAAGGGACTTTCTCCAGAGCCAATGCTACTTGAGGTTGAGTGGGTTCGTGATCTGGCGAGCCGCGTCATGCCGGCAGATGGTACTGTAACAAAGAACCAACAGCACTAGAAGTGGAGCCTTGATCAAGCTCAGCTACATGTTTTACCAAAAGCTTTATTTTTGGATTTCCCAAACCACTTAAGATAACACCCACAACAAGACACAGCCATCCCCATTTTGCAATATTTGCTTTCAGTGAGTGACTATATACAGGTTGCTGTAATCCTCCAGCTATGGTTGGAATCTCAGCTGTTTCTAGTCTACAGCATAAGGGGAAGCCCTGAGTCTGGAGTACAGCCTCTTTAGCTGTACCCACGCCATTCATATAGTGATAAGGAAGGAGGCTTTGGGAACCCACATAGGTAACCAAAACCTTCAGTGCATGCAGGACTAAAACAACAACAAAAAAGAAAGACAAACCACACAAGTATGAAAACATTTCACAAACACAGTGCAAGCCCGATACAACAAGACTACCATCCGCGTCCACAGGGTACCCATGCTGTCTGGGGAGGAGTTGGAAGGTATGGGTAGAAGGGAAGGCAGGCAGGCCTGAAGCTGTTCTCTATACAGGGCTGAAGCATGAGTTGCCTGGAAGGGAAGACCTCTGGGGGTGCTTAACCCAGACTGTTCTGCCACTGAAGTGCCTTCCAGCTTGGCTGGCACACTGTCTTACCTGGCATAACCTCTTGCTTATCCTGAGGTTCCAGCCACTACTCCGGAGTTCTTCAGGTTAACATTTCTACTCATAGTCGAGGCTGCCCTTTGATTCCCATGTCAGGATTACCTCAAGGATCAGGTGGTGGGAGAGGGAGCCTGTCTATCAAATTTCAGCTGCTGCCATGAGCCTGAACTTAGGATGATGAGAGGAGGCCTAAGTATTACAACCTGGTCCTTTCTTTCTCCTGGGGAACCAGAGCTGAACCTGTAGGCTAAACCTTTTGGAGCACAATGAGCCACGTTCTATCGGGCTCTCACTGCACAGGAAAACCGCGGACATGCTGCAGACAGCCAGTGCAACCAGAAGAGCATGGCTGGGAGGCGGGTGGGGCCAGCACAGAGGAAGATACCTGACTCGGTGCTGAGGTGACTGAGCTGCACATACGGGACTGGAAGCAGGATGGACACAGGAAAAGGCAGGTTAGTGACCCAAGAGTGCCCAGTGGCAACCTTGGCTGCCTAGTAGACACTAACAGAATATCCCTAAGTGAGGGATGAAATCTTATTTTAAGGTTCCAGAGGAGGTGAGGTGAGGCTTTTGTATCATACTGAATATCATTTCTCTCATCTAGACAGAGACAACTGTTTTCCCCTCCACTCTGCACAGCTACCCTGCTTTGGATCAGAAATGGGCTGCAAGATCAGTGGTTTTGTAAAAAGGGTGGTGAACAGGCTCTAAGGGGACTTCTGCTCCTCCCAGTGAGCCAGAAGGCTGTGGGTGTGGGCTCGGCTGGTAGTGGCTCACAGATGGGGACGACACAGCCACTCTAGACAAGACACACATGGTCTGCCTGGCAGGTACAGGGCTCTACCCAGGGCCCAGCTGCCCAGGATGCTGCCTAGTCAGCTCACCAGTGGCCATCATTCACACTGATACCCAAGACAGGAAAATCACCCTGCTGGGTAAAGAGCTCTGTACTTGGGTGAAACGATTTTTCTTCTTAAAACTCTAAGAATGGAGCCAGTGAGAGTTTTTTGTGACAAATGAAAAAGCTTGAGGGTCTCACAATACACGAGACCAGGACAGTGGCATACAGCATGGACATATCCTTGGACCTACTATGAAATATTCTGCAAGTTCATCTCCTGTGAACAGATTTCACTAAGAACACCACCTTTTTCTTTTTCAGTCTCCATAATAAACTGGAATGCAAATCATACCTTCCAATTCACGGCTAAGACAGCCGAAGCCTTAATGATTAAAAATGTGCGCTCTAGAGTCAGAGGCCAAGGTATGAATCATGGCTCTGCAGCTTAATTGTGACTCTGGTAAATGTGCTCAGCCTCTTTGAGCCTTCGTTTCTTTTTCCGAATTGGGTCAGATAACAGAACTTACCTGTCAGGTTAAAAGTACACAGTGCCTAAAAAACATTTGGGTTTTGACTTCAGGCTGGCTGGCACAGAGGCTGGGCCCTGAGAGCTGTGGCATCCCATAAGTTAAACTGCTCCTGTTATACAGATTCCCTCACACATAAAATTTTTCTAGACAGAAAGTTGTGTACTACTCACTGTAGCCCATTCCCTGCAAAAAGTACTTGAAGGCCTCGGTGAGCTTCCCAGGCTGGGGAAACAAGATAAGAAGGCATTAATCTTTCGGATAGGCAGAGAGGAGAATTGAATGACCTTTTTTTTTTAAACTTCTTACCTGAACTACTTGGGGCAGTCCCCCACAGTCTGCCATCTAGGAGAGGAAAAATATGTAAGTCAGCCAAGACTTGTCCTTAAGGGGAAATGCTTAGAACATTCCAACTAGGCCATGATTTTTAGATTCCTTAACATTTCATCATATCCAAGTTTACATTTCCTCAGTGCATTCTGTATAAAGACTTAGATGCTAACAATAATTTTGGATAGAAGTCTGAAATTACTCTTCAGTGCTTATTCATTCACAAAGTATCACGCCTGGCTTGCAGGTCCACGGCAGGGGTTTTTGTCAGGATAAAAAGAAAAGTTAGGGGGCTGGGGATTTAGCTCAGCGGCAATAAGCACCTGCCTTGCAAGCATGCAGTCGTGAGTTCGATCCCTGGTACCGATAAAAAAGTTAAAAAAAAAAAAAAAAAAGGAAAGTTAGCCACTACTTTCAACTTTGGCTTTGCCTTCACCTGAAGAATGTTACTTGCAGGCTTTGCCTCCACCTGAAGAATGTTACTTGCAAAGTTCTCAAACAGTATGACCTAACTTCTCAGTGCTTCATGGTTTCTAAATCCCTTTCAGCTCACTGTCCTTACTCTAAAATGAACCAGGAGCTGATGCTGGTTCTGCCAGCTCTCCTGATCAGTCACTAGTCTCTCTGATTTGGTGGGGTTGTTTTCTTCCTCATTAGCCTTTACATTGTGTTTTGTTTATTGGGTGCTAGGGATGGAACACAGGGATTTGCACATACTGGGCAAGCACTCTACCACTGAGCTATATCCCAAGCCTATTTGGGCCTGGTCCTCATCCTATTCTATCCTATCCATTTAAAGACTATGTCTTGCTAAGTTGCCCAGTCTGGCCTCAAAATGTGTGATTTTCCTGTCTCAGCCCCCTCAGCTGGGATGGGCATGTACCATTAGGATTGGTACACTGGTTATCTGTCAGCTTTATGGGATGTACAATGGGATTCTTAGCTGGACCAGGGCAGAAACATTCCAAGTTGGAGCCCATTCTGAGCAACTTAGCAAGCTCTTGTTTCAAAGTTACAAAAAAGGTGGGGGCTGAGGATGCTCCAGGTTCACTTGTCAGTACTATGAAACCAAAAAATTTGGGTTATTGATGCTCAGTAGGTAGCTCAGTGGTAAGAGTGAAAGATATATGAGGTTTAGTCCTCAGTGATCCCAAAAGAATCAACCAAACTACTCACTTGAGTTTCTGCCCAGGAGATTCTGACTCAATAGGTCTCAGGGTAAGGTTCAGGAGCTTCTCTCCCTCTTTTTTATTTTTGGTACTGGGGATCAAACTCATGTCCTCACACTTGTCAGGCAGGTACTGTGCTGCAGAGTTATATCCCTGGCCCTTTCTCTCTCTCTTTTTTTTTTCCTCCATTACTAGGGACTGAACTTTACACTAAGCTATAGCCTCAGGTAGCTAATCTACTATCTTTCTCACTTCTTTTTTGAGACAGGGTCTCACTATGTAGTTCAGTATGGTCTTGAACTCATGGAAATCCTCCTCATGCCTCAGCCTTCTAAGTGCTAGGATTATAGGCATGTGTCACCACGTCCAACTTTGTTTGTTTGGGATTCCCAGAATCGAACTCATCACCTTAAGCTTGCCAGGGAGGTACTGTGCTGCTAAGTTATATTCCTAGCCCAACACCGGCTTTTAAAAAAGATTTTGAGGCCAGATCTTGCTAAATTGCCCAGGCTACGCTCAAACATGTAACCTTATCTCAGCCTCCCAGGGTGCTGGTATTATAAGTATGTGCTACAATGGCCAGTTAGGTACTTGCATCTTTAAAAGGTTTTTAGAGATATAGCGTGCTGGTGTACAGACTGCACTGGTCTCTAGAATGTGATGGCCACCTAGTAGCCCAAAATCCTCCTTACAGATTTTGCACACTCTTAAGTTCAGAGAGTGTCCTGTAGGCTAGCTGCTTTCTTTTTTTTTTTTTTTTCTTCTTCTTTGTTTTCCCAGTGCTGGGGATTGACCTGGGCTTCTTGCATGCTACCTAAGTAATCTAAGACTAAATTCTATCCCGAAGTCTTTTCTTATTTTGAGATAGGATCACACTAAGTTGTATAAACTGGTGTTCTTCCTGCCTCAGTTTCCCAAGTAGCTGAGACTGCAGGTGTGCATCACCACATCTGGCAAACTGACATTTTATTTTTGTTTTTTCCAGACCCAGAATCTTGCTATATAGTCTAGGCTAGCCTAGAACTCACCATGTAGCCTAGGCTAGCCTTGAACTCTCAGCAATCCCCCTTTTGCAACCTCCCAGAGTGCTGGGATTATAAGTGTGTCCTACCTCACTGGTATTTTACAGAAAGGGCATGAATCTCATGGTTCAATTCACTGGCATTAAGATTTTCTTTGAATGGGGACCGTTATTTTGGGAGAATGGAATGCCGCAGAAGGCATAGGAGTTTTAGGTTAACAGCAAACATCTGAAAAGTCTAAAGAGGAAAAACGAACATCCAACCTGACAAATACAAAATAAATAAAAAGGTACAAAGGCTGTATTTTCATGAAACTTAGGAGGAGAAGGCTGTCTAGAACCATAAAACAGTTCCCATATGAGAGTATCAGGAGAAATTATTTCTAAGACATACCCATCAAGTAGTTTGAGAATCAGTTCAATCAGTCACAGAAGCTACCTACTCTGTTCCATGTTATTGTGGATGGACACATTTGACCAGAAATAACCCTATCTATGTAGTGAAAATGTAAAACCACAATATTGTTATTCACATTTTTAAATGAGCCCATTAATCATCTGGAGCCCAGAACACTTTAACTTTGAGCACCTCATAGCATTAACCTCACGGTATATTTCTAGAAAGTATGGGCCGTTTTGGTGACAAGGCCTCCTTTCAAGAACACTTCAAAGAGAAAAGGGAAGAAGGCAGAAGTCTTTAAGAAGCAATAACAAAAGATCAGCATTTAAATCTATAGTAGTTCAGGTAGGCAGTAGTAGCCACTCTGGAAAAAGCTAGATGGAGACAACACTAGTTTAGCAGTCTTGCCTGGGGTCTACTTGGAATGGGAAGAAATTTGATACCAGCCCTAGCAGTTTGGTACAAGATTACTCTCTGCTTGCTCTAAAAGAAGGAAATGCAACCATTATTATTACTAGAATGTTTTTAGAAGCTTCCTTACCAGTACAGCAGGATTCAGCATGTAAAGAATTTCCATCTATTATTTTGATTCTCACAGTAACACTGAATACTGCCTAAGAAGTTTTTAAGGGCATGAGAAAATGCTTACAGCACAAATGTAAGGAAAACAGATATAGAAGTTATAAATATCCTTTGATCTTTTTTTTTGGAGTGCGGGGGATTGACCCTAGCCCAAAACCTCAAGTATGCTAGGCAAGTGCTCTAGAGCCACAGCCCCAGCACCACCTCTGAGCTTTTCTTTTCCTTTTCCCCCACTGATACTTGGGAATGAAACCAGGGCCTTCACACTGAGCTACAACCCAGCCCTTTATTTTTTTAATAGTATCTTCCTAAGTGCCTATGCTGGACTCAAACTTGCCACCATCATACCTCAGCCTCCCATAGAGCTAGGATTAATGTGCGTGCCACTAATCTGGCTTCTACACATATGAGCATCTTATAGATCAGAGGGAGAGGCAAGTGTGGTGGTGCAAGCCTGTGATCCCAGCATTCTAGGAGACTGAGATAGGAGAATTACAAGTTTGAGCTCATCCTGGGCAACCTGGGAAGACCGCAGGTTTAAAAAAAAGCAGAAGAAAATTACCTGGTACCTGGTGGGAAAGCACTTCATCATTGAGATTTTGAGTAGCACTAAACTGCTAGGATTACAATACATATGTTCTACCACATCTAGCAAGACATCAATATTTTATAAGAGGTTACCTTTGGTTAGCAGAATTGTGTTTAAAAAAATTTTTTTGAGACCGTCTCAGTGTGCAGTCCACACTGACCTTGAACTCACTACGTAGCCCAGCTGGCCTCAAATTTATAGTGATCCTCTTGCTTCTGCCTCCCAAGTAAGTGCTGGGATTACAGGCATATACCACACTTGGCAAAAGTTTTTATTTTTTATTTACATTTTCTATCTTTCAATTTTCTACAATGAAAATATATTCAGAAAAAAGCATTAAAAGATAGAAAATATGAGAAGCATACAGTGGAGCTTTGCTTCATTCTGGGCAACTATCACAGAAAATACATTAATTTGAAGCATTATAATGTTCTCTCAGGGGGTTTACAATGAGGGAAAAAGACACATTACCTTTAGCAAAGTTGTATTTATAGGGTTGAGGCGAGAATTACATTCAACCTAAAAAAAAGAAAGAAAACTTCAACTTTACAAATCGGGTGAGAAAATAAGTAGCATAAGAACAATTCTGTAAGATCAACAACTCAGTTTAGTAATGGTTGAACTAACCAGATTACCAAAATATATCATGGGAGAGATAGATGATACATTTCATATTTGATAGTTCTGAACAAATTTAAAAATCTGGCTAACTTCATATTGTTGGTCTAAGTACAGTCTTTAAACAATCACATGTTGTATCCATACTTCTCCTATGGCTATACAACACGGAGAAAGTTACTTTGCTCCCTGCAGAAATCTAACTGAACTGTGCCCCTCTCCTGGGATCTCTCTGTTGTTCCAGTCCTCACGATTGAGACCTACATACCTCTCTCCTTCTATATTTTTCCTTCCTTCTTTGTTTTTCCCAGGCCTGGAGTGGGTTTACCATTTCTTATACCCTGTTATAGATTAAAAACTGGTGGTCAACACCTGCTGAATTAAATCTGCATGGTACTGAGCGTAGATGGCCCACCTGAGGAAAGCTGCCAGCATAAACAGAGATGAGAAGAGCTGGGTGTTGTGGGTTTTCCTACGTGTTGCTGTGTTTTATTTTATTTTTTGTCTTTTTTGTTTTTATCGGTACCAGGGATCGAACTCACGACTGCCTGCTTGCAAGGCAGGCGCTTATGCCGCTGAGCTAAATCCCCAGCCCCTCGTGTTGCTGTTTTGAGTTGTTGGTTCTCCTGGAGGAGCTTGTCATGACTAATTTCCCCAATATGAGTTCAACCAACCACTATTATCAGAGTAGTTCGGGACCTTGTTGGTGAGTGACTGTGGTTCACTTTCGGGGAGCTCTGGTCCTTACACTGAACATTGTTCCCTAACTCCAGAGGGGATTTTTTTTCTCCCAGAGCAGTCATGATAATTATCACAGCCTGATACATTTATGTTTGGGAAGATAACTTCTGGGTGCAACAATGTTTATTATTTGTTTTTGGTGCTAGGAATTAATCTCAAAGTCTTGTGCATGGTAGTAAATATGTGCTCTATGATTGAGCTCCACAACTCTTATTCAATGTTTTGTGGTTAATAGATCAACTAGCTCTCCCCTTTTACGTGTTTGCCAACAACAGACATAAAACCTGTTCAGTTTGGAATCCATTGGGATGAAAATAGATAACATAAAGCAAAATTATATTAATTTAAAATTTTCACAACCAACTCCATTAAATATTGAAGGACAAACAGGATTTCTATGGATAACTAGAGAAATGGAACGTGTTTTGAAAGTTTCCAGAGTTTGAGGAAAACATAAAAGACACAGGGTATGTGAAGGGAACATGCTTGCTAGGCAGGAGCATGTGTAATTTCCAGCCCTGTTTTTGTCTTTTTGAGACACGGTTTTGCTATGCCATTCAGGCTGGCCTTGAGTTCATTGTGTAGCCCAGGCTGGTCTCAAACTTGCAATGATCCTCTTATCTCAGCTGCCCAAGTGCTGAGATTACAGGTGTGTGTTACCACACCTGGCTATCTTCCCTTCTCTCTCACTCTACAAACACTTTCCAAAAGCACTGGCCTTTTGATTACTTTATTAAATTCTCTTTCTAAAAGTCTCATTTTTTAAACATTCCTCTCTAGATAAGGTAAGTGAAGGTTGCCAAAAAAAAAAAAAAAAAATCAAACATGTACATACACATATTTGTTAAATTACACAATGTATAGAAAAGATGCAGTCATCATTTGAAAACTGTCAGCTTCATTTGTAATCAAATAAATGCAAATTAAAATGGTAAAAATACCATTTTTTGTTTTTGGACGACAGTCTTGCTTATAGTATAAACTGACCTCTAGCTCAAGATTATTCTCTTGCTTCAGCCTCCTGAGTACTGGGATTATAGGTGTGTGCCACCACACCCAGCCAAAAATACCAATTTTTTGGAGGGGGGGAAGATAACCAGGGATAGAACTCATGACCTCGCACTTGCCAGGCAGGCACTTATGTCGCTGAGCTAAATTCCTGGCCCCCAGAAATATCATTTTTAATATACAAAATTAATTGCTTATAATAAAAATCCAGAAGGCTAGAGACACTGCTCAGTGGCATACATCATTCTCATATATGTGAAGCTCTGGGTTCAGTCCCTAGCACTGCAAAAATAAATACATAAATTTAGTGCTAGACATGGTATAGTGACAACAGGCAGCTTTATTTATATATAGATATTTATCTATATTTTCTTTTTTCTTTTGTACTGGGAGCAAACTCATGACCTCGTACTTGCTAGGTAGGCACTTGTGTCACTGAGCTATATCCCTGGCCAGTTTCATATATTGCTAGTGGCAATACACTGGTATGTTTTTTCTTTCTTTTTTTTTTGGCGGTGCTGGGGACTGAATTTACAACCTCATGCTTGCCACACAAGTGCTTATGCCACTGAGCTAAATCCCCGGCCCAGGATGTTTTTTCTGGAAGTGAATCTGGCAAAATGTATTAAAATTCTTATAAAAGTTCATTTATTTTATTTTATATTTTATTTGCAATACTGGGGTGTGAACCCAGTACCTTGGACATGCTAAAGTTGCACTGTAGCATTCAACTATTTTTTGTTTTATTTTGAGACAGGTCTCACTAAATTTCCCAGAATACCCTGGACGTGTGATCTTCTTGTCTTAATCTCCTATCTGGGATTGCAAGTTGTGCCTCCGTATCCAAAACAAAGGTCTATGTTTTTTGGCTGGGCATGGTGGCATACCTGTAATTCCAGGACTCGGGAGGGTGAGGTAGGAGGCTCACTGAAAGTTTGAGGCCAGCCTGAACTACACAGCAAGACACAGTAAAATGGGCTGGGCATTTAGCTCAGCGGCATAAGCGCCTGCCTTGCAAGCAGGCAGTTGTGAGTTCGATCCCTGGTACCAATTAAAAAAAAAAACAGTAAAAAAAAAACAATGAAAAGATTTTTGAACCATTAATTCTACTTCTGCAAATTTACCTCATGAAAATAAAGATTCAGTCAAAGATTTAATAAAGAAGTTCAATACTAGTTAGTAGTGGTATAAAATCACCACTGTGGTATAATCAACAGAAGTAAGGGTAAACAGACTGAATATTACATAGACATACTGTCTTCATAATATAGAAAAATGTTATCAATAGTTTGAAATAATAAGGCCCCCAAATCTTTTATATTTAATGTAGTCAGGTCTGTGTTTAAAAACATAAATAGTCTGAGGCTGGGGATTTAGCTCAGTGGCATAAGCGCCTGCCTTGCAAGTATGAGGTCGTGAGTTTGATCCTTGATACCAAAAAAAAAAAAAAAAAAAAAAAAGGTAACAGTCTGTCTTTGGATAATGGGCTCATAATTGGCCTCCCTTAGCCCATCCTTCTATTTTTAAATGTTTTCATATTTTCTTTTTTGAGATTTGAGTCTCACTATGTCGTCCAGGCTGGCCTCAAACTTGTGATAATCCCCCTGCTTCAGCTTGCTGAGTGTTGGAATGATAAGAGTATACTGCCACATCTGACAATTTTTTTCATATTTTCCACAATGAACATAGCATTTTTTTTTTTTAATTTTTTTTTTTTTTGTCTTTTTCGTTTTTATCGGTACCAGGGATCAAACTCAGGACTGCCTGCTTGCAAGGCAGGTGCTTATGCCGCTGAGCTAAATCCCTAGCCCGAACATAGCATTTTTGTCGGTGTACTATGTACTTGGGAAGAAGGTAGAGAAAAAGTACACAGGCTCTCAGCAGTCTTCCAGTCTGCTGTACTTAAGCTGGTAATCTGTTCTGCACTGAAGGCTGGGCTGTCTGGAGTCTGACAGTAACTAAATGGTACTTCACTGTACCACTTGCCACAAAGTGAACTGTACCACACATAGCAATCAAGGGCAACAGTGACCCCATCTGATGAAGCCTAGTGACTGACAAAGAACTAATTTTCTAATGTGCATCACAAAGAACAAACCCTAAAAAGTTAGTAATAACTGGTTCTATTACGTTGGCAGAGTGCTCAGGACCTTACGCTTGCCAGGCAGACACTGCATTATATCCCTGGCCCTTTACTACATTTTCATCTGTCTTCCTTGCAATACCAGGACATACTTACCACAGCCTCCACAGCAGGTGAATTGTCCCCAACCACCAGTAAAGTAGAACACCTAGGAATAGGCAGCAGAAGAGGTATGTCTCAGTAAATAAGTACACATTATCGATTCTCCACTCAACACTGAATTAGTCATGACAGACAATTTAAATAGTTGGCAATTCAGGGAGAAACTGAGGGACTTACTTTAATGTTTTTAATCTGTTATCATTTTGGCCTAGAATGGGTCTTTCAATTTCCAGGTCTCTGCGTCTAAAAAACAAAGCAGAAATCAATGCCTTTGAAAATCAAAACATATTGAGGAATATGAAAAGTATCTTTTTTTGGTTTTTGGTACCGGGAATTAAACTGACAACCTCATGCTTGCTAGGTAAATGCTTACGCTGCTGAGCTAAATCCCCAGCCCCAAAATATCTTTCTTTCACACCTGAGAAAGGAAGTGTCCCTGAACAGTGCTCTGGAGTAGCCATTTTAGAGGCTTCCTGAACAGTACAGAGTAAGAACAAGGGACTCTTTAGAGTGTTAAAAGGATACGACTTTAAAATTCAATAGCAAGACTACTGAAGCTGCCAAGTCCTAAGTCTTCATTTTCCAACTAGTTTACAGAAATAAACTGTGGTAGGTAGGCCGGGGAGATGTGACAGTGTATCTTGGAATACATAAATCAGCGAACCGACTAGTATACATACATAACTTTTTCCTGATGACGAACTATCAGCAAAGAGCAACTAAGTCAAAGCTAAGTCTCTCCTTGGTCTCTGCACATGCACTTTCTGGTGCTTCCTCATATGACTTGATTGCTTTTGTGGGTGTACATAACTGTAGTTCCTTTGTCTTAAAAACACTTTGAGCTGGACACGGTAAGTGCATGCCTGTAATCCCAGCACTTGGAAGGCTGAGACAGGAGGATTGCTGTAAAAATCAAGGCCAGTCTGAACTACATAGTGAGACCTTATTTCAAAAAGGAAAAAGAGGGCTGGGTATTTAGCTCAGCGGCATAAGCGCCTGCCTTGTAAGCAGGCAGTCATGAGTTTGATCCCTGGTACCGATAAAAACGAAAAAGACAAAAAAAAAAAAAAAAAAGGAAAAAGAAAGAAGAAAAAAGAAGAAAGAGGAGGAAGAAGAAGAAGAAGAAGACGACAACGACGACGACACCTTCAAGCTACAACTGGTATGTTAACACTGATGAAATGGCTTTCAGTTCAATGAATCTTCTTGAAAACTGTTTTCATTTCTTTTTTGGTACCAGGGATCAAACTTACAACCTCATGCTTGACAGGCAGGCATTTATGCTGCTGAGCTAAATCCCCGGTCCTTTGTATCTAGCTTAAAGCCCTGCTCCTATTTTGGTGAAACAGCTTAAAGCCAATCCCATTGTTTAAAAAAAAAAAATTTTAAATTAAAATTAAAAATATTAAAAATAGGAGAAGTAGCTTATTCTCCCGGTCCTCTCCCTTAAACGCTAGTTTTCTTTTTGGACCTGGTCTATAACAGGTGAAGGAGTGGGAAAAACTGTACCCATTATAGGAACCCAGAAAGAGCTGTAGGTTTTCTTGGTTGATATCTTGGGCAATATGCAGTCTGTAGGTTTGAATCAGGTCCAGGTTGGCCTGTAGTTCTTCCTAGAATAAGCAAAAGAAGACACAAAGAAACTTTTTGAAATTATAACTGTTATGTGAACTTTCCTAAAATGACTCTGAGTTCATTCCATCTTCCTGAACACTATTTTCACATCTGCTTTGAAGTATTTCTTCTCTAAAAGCCAATCCTCACTGTCCGTGATGGCAAGGGTAGTGGAGTCTGGTAGCTACTAATCTACTGCTAATTTGAATGGCTAAAATATGTCCATTTGGGGCTGGGGATTTAGCTCAGCGGCGTAAGTGCCTGCCTTGCAACCAGGCAGTCCTGAGTTCGATCCCCGGTACCGATAAAAAGGAAAAAAGACAAAATAAATAAATAAATAAATAAAATAAAATATGTCCATTTGTTTTTGCCTGGTTTGGTACCATATTCCGTGTCAGATGAACGCACCAAATCACCTATTATAAAAAGCTTAGGTCATCTACTTTGTTTTGTTTTGTTGACTATTTCAGGACTGGTGGTTTTTTCTTTTTTCTTTTTCACCTTGAAATAAAAAGGTCATTTACTTTCAACCAGAGTTTCCTTATTTGTGTGTGTACGCTAGTGTGTGTTTCCATTACTGTGGATTCAACTCGAGGCCTTCACACTGAGTTATATCCCCAGGTCTTTTTTTTTTTTTTTTTTAATGAAATAAAATAGAATAAAACAAAACAAAACAAAATAAAATGGAGTGGGGCCAAAGCTCATGCAAAAGCCTTAGGTTCAATACTCAGGAGCACCACTACCAAAAACCAAATCAAACCAAACCAAATGAGCCCCAAAAACCTACAGAGATAACAGAATCACAAATTATCTTATTTGATGTGGGGGACTAATGAATACTTACGATTTGTGCATTATACTATATGTAGGTTATATCTCAATTAAAGCATTATGGAGACATCATAAAAGAATCAGAAAAAAGTGGCTGTCTTTAGGAGGCAGACAATGGGGTAGATTTCAGATTCTTTGTAACAAGCTTTGTTGAATTTCTGTGTTTTAAAATAAATGTGAAATTGTAATTTTTATAAAAATATAGTAAGGGAAAAAAAAGATTATGGGCTTCTGGATTTGGACCTGAAATTCATGTTAATTCCGCCCCCCCACTTTCTTTTTCTTTTTGCAGTGCTAGATAGAACCCAGGGCCTTGTACATGTTATGCAAATGCTCTATCACTGGAGCTACAGCCTCAGTCCTAGACCTGTATTCAAATACCAATTCTACCATTTACTATCTGGATAACAGTGGCAAACTGAACTGCAGAGGGCTCTTGGTTGTCCCTATATTTTACTTTCTTTTTTTAATGGGTACCAGGAATTGAACTCATGATCTTGCACTTGCCAGGCAAGCACTTATGCCACGGAGCCCTGCTGTCCCTATCTTAAACTTAGGCTACGAGTATCAGGAGAAAAATAACAGAGTTAATGGATCTAAAGCATTTATCAAAAGTCTCCAAACTCCCGTGACATAAATAATCAGTTTTTAACAAATGCTCACTTTTTCTCCACTTACCATTTTCCTTCGGGTACATTTAGAACTAACTACACAGACTGTACCTGAGGGCCCATCACTTCGTTTACACTGTTCTGGCTCCAGTCAAGGTACCTCAGCTCTCTGGTCTCACTGCTCACACATTTTATCACTCCTCAGGTCACCTAACTCACTTCTTCTTTTGGAAAATGGACTGGGCTCCCTCAACTACTAGTTGAGTCTCCCTCCTCCATCCAACAGTTACAGAATCTTGACCAGAATCGTGGAAACAATTAGGTTCATGAATCAAGGCACTACAGTTCCCATATGACACTTCTTTTGTTGGGTTTAGTTTCTTCACTAGTTCATGGGTATTGAATAAAATAATCCCTAATTTTCTTTCCAGTAACAACATTTAATAGATTCTCTTTTTCTCCCTCTGAAGTAACTATGAGAAGCCTTTCCCAGGCCCTCTGATGGCTATAAAGATGTTTGCTGTGACATGTGATCTTACCAAACATCAACAGATGGCATATGTCACTTACAAAGGCAGGTGGGGGGAGAGAGGTTTTCTTTCACCTTTCCCAATACCAATAATCATGTGGCCCTGAGTCAGTGCCTCTCCCCTAAGACTGGCCTTTGCAGGGCCACTTGCAGCTCATGCTGCACTGGAAGCATTATCTGCCAGGATTAAGTAAACAACGAGTACTCTTTTACCCGTAGATATAATAAGGCTTGAAATGCACAATAAACCCATCTTTCCTGGTTGCACAGGCACTTACCTGCCCAAAATGATGAGCCAAAATAATGTCCACAATGTTCATTGTCAAGCCAGAGATCTAAAAAGATAAAATTTCTGCATTAAGGTTATACTACATGTAAAAAATTTACCGAAGTGTCTACTTAAGGTGAGTACACTGTATATGTTGTCCCCCACAGAACAAACAAAACCCCACAGTTCAATATTTACACATTTCTATGAGATGTTGCTTTCAAACAAACATGAGAAAAAGAAACAAGTTAAAAAAAAGGAGTCTTCATTCCAGGGTAGTAATAGAGCTTGCTTTAGAAACACAGGGCTGGAGCTGCACAAGGCGGTGTGCAACTACAGTCCCAGCTACTCGGGAGGCTGGAATAGAAGGATTATTTGGACCACAGAGCAAGACTTCATCTCAAAAAACCAAAAACCAAAAACCAAAAGCCAAAGGAAAAAAAAAAGAGGGGCTTTAAAGTTGAGACCTAGAACACAGAGCTATTGGCTACTTCATTTCTGCCTATACATCTGCATTTACAGTAGATAGAGAATAAAAATTAACTTACAACCACTCCCAAGCCACACAAGGGGGAAAAAACCATTTTTTTTCCCCCAGATTTTGCTATCTTTATTTCAAGGAGTGGGAAGAAATGAATATATTTACAGAATGTTCTTCCATTTGAACATTTTTCTTCTAACTCTTCCTACTTTGAAATGATGTATCTCATGGTCTAATAAATGCAACAATCTGTGTAGAACTGCAGACCGTTATACTATTTTTGGAAAAAGTTCCAAACTCAAATTATGTTGCTGCTTCCTCTTAAGCTTCTTCCTGCTGAATTCCCACTTGCACTTGGATCGGAGGTGAAGTACTGGGTTGGGGGTAGCAATAGAGGAGTAGTAGTGAGGGAGGCCCACGTGGGCACAGATAAGGCAGAATCCTACAGCCCCAAAAAGATTAAGGAAGAAAGAAATCTAAATTTAAATCTTTTATTTATTTATTTATTTATTTTTTGGTCTTTTTTTGTTTTTATCGGTACCAGGGATCGAACTCACGACTGCCTGCTTGCAAGGCAGGCGCTTATGCCGCTGAGCTAAATCCCCAGCCCCCGAAATCTTTAAATCTTCACACGGGTTGTTAAGGTTCCATAAGTTTTAAGTTAAAGATAATTAGAATTAAAAACCAAATTCAATCTAGCAAGACTTTGTTTCAAAATAAAATAAAAATAAATCTTTTTAATAAAAAATTTTTAAAAAGAGCTGAGGATGTTGCTTAGTGAGAAGGCCCAGGGTTCAACCCCTAGCACCACAAAAAACCAAACCAAAACAAAAATATCATAAGTAGTTATAAATCTGAACTTTTATCAGGTTGTTACATGTATTAATATACCCATATACCAGACAGAATTTAGAACCAATTTTACATAAAGCACACTATAAGAATTTCCAAAGCAGACTGGGTGTGATGGCACATTCCTGTAATCCCAGCACTTGGGAGGCTGAGGCAGGAGGATTCCTATGAGTTCAAGGTCAATCTGGGATACAATGGTAAGTTTCTAGGCCAGCCTGAACTGCATAATGAAACATATTTTACCAAAAACTAAGGGATGCATCCCTTTGCCAAAACTTAAAAGGTGGAAAAGGATGAACAAAATTTGGAATTTGGTCTGGTGGTAGGTAATTATTTCAAAATAATTAAAAATATATGCTTATTATAGAAAATTAGGCAGAGAATATGAAAAATACATTAATGTGTAATGCTAACAGCCAATGATATAACCATTAATAATATATTATATTCTTTTCTTACGTATATGGATTTAAACAACTTTAGGATCATAATACATGTTTTGTGTCAATTTTTTCACTTAAAATTAGATCTTTCTCATTTCCTTAAATAATATACATATATATTTATTTTGTTTTTGTTTTTTGTTTAAACTAGGGATTGAGCACAGGGGGTACTGAGCTACATCCATCCTCTAAGACAGTCTTAATATGCTGCCCACGCTGGCCTCAAACTTGCAATTCTCCTACCTCAGTCTAAGTAGTGAAGATTATCGGCATGTGCCACTGTAAAAAGCTGTAATATTAAAAAAAAACTTTTTAAAAAATTGTTTTGTGACAGGGCTTTGCTATGTAGTTTAGGCTGGTCTTGAACTCAATATGTAGCCCCAGCTGGCCTCAGCTCGTGGTTATCCTCCTGCCCCAACTCCCAAGTGCTGAGATCACAGGCGTGCACTACCTTGCCTAGCTAACAAAATTTCTTGAAAGTACACTTTTCTCTTCTACAGTTGTATCAAAATTTTATTACCTTGTGACAGTTAAACGGTTTCTATCTTTTTGTCTTATGAACAATCATTTAATGAATTATCTTGGTTCAGAGCAGGGCGTGGTGGCTCATGCCTGTAATCCCAGCACTCGGGAGGCTGAGGTGGGAGGATCATTGCGAGTTTGAGACCAGCCTGGGCTACAAAATGAGCTCAAGGCCAGTCTGAACTGCATAACAAGACCCTGTCTCAAAAAAGACAAAAAAAAAAAAAAAAAAAAAAAAAAAAAGAATTATCTTGGTTCAACGATGTTCTAGCCAAGTAACTTTAAGCAAATGGCTTATGTCTCTATGGGATAACACACAACTTAAATGAGTTACCCTGAGAATGAGAAGTTTAAATATATATAAGAAAGTTAAGGCTGGCAGTGGTGGTGCACATGTATAATCCCAGAACTTGGGAGATTGAAGCAGGAGGACTGCTGCAATTTCAAGGCCAGCCTGGGCGACAAAGTGAGTTCAAGGCCATTCTAAACTACATAGTGAAACCCTGCCTCAAAAAGACCAAAAAAAAAAAAGATTAGTGCCTGGTACACAGTAAGCACAAATGTTCTTTTCAAAACTAATATCCCTCTGTTTAAATCTTTATCACTAGTTTTCAAATACATTTCTCAGATATCAAATCAATGGATCTTATGGGTTTGAGTATAAATCCCTGATACATGTGATATGCTAGGTGGTAGTATTTTAGAGACTCTTTCAATGATAGAACATTAACAGTAACTTAAAAGTATTTAGAGGGCTTAGCTGGTGTGAGGGAGGAAGTTCAGTGGAGGAATGCATGACTAGTATGCATAAGGTTGTGGACGGGAGTGAGGTGAGGAGGGGGTGGTTCTTGCCTAACATGTATAAGGTCCACGGTTGAATCTCCAGCATGAGGAAGAAATGAGCAATCACTGGGCCAGGGATTTAGCTCAGCTGCACAGTGCCTGCCTGGCAAGCATGAGGTCCTGAGTTCAATTCCTAGTCTCCTCACCGAGAAGCTTTATGTTATGAAAACATCCCTGATTTAATCTAAAACTCTGACAGGTTAAAATAACACGTAAATATTTTGTATGTTAAAAAGAAACTATTTCAGAAGCTTTCTTTTTTTCAACCTAGAAATTGAATTATTTTTAGCACAAGTGAGTTAAATACAAAGGAACAGAATATAAAGCTTTATTTCTTATTTTTTTTATTACTGTTTTGTTTTTCTGTACAGTCCTATTTCTTATCTTTTACTCTAGTTTAGTAATTGGATTTGTTTACATTTGTAGTCATTAGCATACTCTTAGTTACCTATCTGCACATATGTTAGAGTTCAAATTCCTGCATTTTTCAGATAGGAAACAAAAATTCACATCTTTGGGAATAGTAATAGAGATGAGTTTATCAGAGTCATTTACTTATTAATCTTTTTATGCCTCATGCTGATTTTTTTTTAAAAAAGGCAAAGAATAAGAAATGAAACAAAAGACTTGAAATAAGTACTTTACAAGAGGGTATTTAAGAGTAGATATTCAATATCACTACTGCTTAGGCAAATGCTAATTAAAACCGAAAGTTATTTACTTGTATAAACATAACTAAAATTTAAAAAATGACACAGAGCTGGGGTTGTAGCTCAGTGAGTTTGCGTAGCATTGGGTTTGATCCCCAGTGCTGCCAAAACAAAAAAGAAAAAAGTGGCACAGCAGTTATTTTAAGAAATACATTTATAAATCAGGCGTGGTGGCTCACGCCTGTAGTCCCGGTCCTCCGGAGCCTGAGGCAGGAGGATCCTTGCGTTCCACACCAGCCTGGGTTACAAAGTGAGCTCAAGGCCAGCCTGAACTACATAGCGAGACCCTGTCTAAAAAAAAAAAAAAAAAAAAAAAAAAAGAGAGAAGAAAAACATTTATATTGGTGATATTTGCCAAATAAAAACAAATTAATATTACAAATAAAACTGCTCATCTTTTACAAAAAGGAAAAGGACAGATGATATGAAATGTTGGTGAAAGACAGATGTGGTGGCGCATGCCTGCAATCCTAGCACTTGGGAGGCTAAGACAGGACTGATGGGAGTTTGAGGCCAATGTAGGCTACAAAGTGACTTTCAGGTCAGCTTGAACTGCGTAGTGAAACTTCATCTCAAAAAAGTTTAAGAAAAAAATATTGGTGATAGTGTAAGCTGAAACTTGCATATGCTGCTGGTGTGTAAATTGGCCAAATATTTTGGAAACTGGCAATATCTACACTAAAGTAAATATACAACTGCCCTATGAGGCAGCAATTTCAATTGTAGATATGTCTACTGAAAAACATATATGTCTATCTGTATCTTGAAAGACAAAAGAATATGTATGGTAGCTAGATTCATCACAACCAAATAACAGAAATTCACTGTGGGTATTTGCGTATACGTATATCCACATATCTATATCTGTATATGGTAGTGGGGAACCCAGGGAGCACTAAGATACATCCCAAATCCTTTTTATTTTGAAACATGGTCTCGCTAAGTTGCCCAGACTGGGCTAGAGCCTGCAATTCTCCTTTGTCAGCCTATTGAGCAGACAGGATTATAGTTATGCAACAACATGCCCAACCCCAAAATGTAATTTGCAGGTAAAATATTAAAAATCAATGAAAAATTACTACTGGTCAGGTGTGGTGGTGCACACGTGTAATCTCAGTACTCAGGAGGCTGAGGCAGGATTCCATCCAAGTTCAAGGCCAATTTGGACTACATGGTGAGACACTGTCCAAAAAAACTGTAAAACAAAACTACTGCTACACCATACAACATGAATATTAATCACAATAATAAGTGAAAGAGACCACATTCAAAAGAAAATATTATGATTCTAATTACATGACATTTAAGAACAGAAGGCTAAACTAAGAAAAGGTACATGGAAACCTTTTGGAGTACTGGAAATAATCTATATATTGATAAGGTAATGATTATATATGTTAACATTCAGCAAGTCATACTTAAAATGCTTCACCATTAACCCAATGAATGACCCAATGATCTACCCCAATGAAAAGTAAAGTTCCTCTGTTCTCAGAAGGAAGCAAGGGACTACTCAATGGATACTTGCACATGGTACTTACTTTGGAAGCTGCCCAGTCAATCCAACCTTTAGCGCATGGGTCAATGTTAATGAGTACAAGGCCTTCCACAAGTTCTGGATGACTGAGCTGAAAGATGAGACACAGACAACAGTATGAAAGTTACACTCCCACAGTTCTAACACAGCCGGGATATGGTTAGGTGATTTATACAAGGCTTCGTTTCTCACATCTGAAAGACTACAGAGGTGCTAAGAAGAATATGTAGAAAATAGCTCTTGAAATCTGACTTAGCATCTGGAAACTAGTTTCTTAAGCTGCTAGAAAATTATGTTGCCTTGTGCACATTTATAAGGAAGAAAAGTTTCTTCTTTTTATAGCAGAGGAGAGCATACATACTGCAGTTGTTCATTTTCACTTCCCACAGGGGCTGCTCAAGCTTAAAATGGGCTGTTGCACATTCCTAGGTCTTTGTTCCTAACAATGGCTTTTACAGTTTTTTTCTAAAACCATCTAAATAGGTGATGCCACTTCCAAAAGACACTCCTATAACCAAAGCAGGCTTTTCAAAAAATAGGAACATTTCCATGTAAACTCAAAACTCTCCAGCTTCCTTTTTGTCTCTGATTAGGTTTACTGTTGAGTCTGACAAAGAAATTATAAAGAAGAAAGTGAGTAAAATCTCACATTATTCTATCACAGACCTAGTTTGTTTGTTTGTTTATAAACAGGGTCTTGTGTAATTCAGGCAGTCCTCCTGCCTCAGCCTCCTGGGCGCTGGAATTACAGGTATATACCCCCATGCCTGGCTTATTTTTGTTTTGTTTTGTTCTGTAGTACTGGGGATTGGACATGGAGTGCTCTACCACTGAGCTACATCCCTAGTCCTTTCCCTTTTTTTATTTTGAGACAAGGTCCTGTTAAGTTGCCCAGAGTGATCTTGAATTTGATATCCTTCTGCCTCAGATTCCCTAGAAGCTGAAACTGCAGGCATGTGCCATCATGCCCAGCCCTTGTTACATTCTGGTACATTTCCTTTCAGCTCTTTCCCATCCCTATTACAAACTTTATATGAGTCTATTTATATTCTTTCTTTCTTATATTATAGTGTATGTAAATTGTGTCATTACAAGTTTGTACAATTTAAACAGCTACATAAAAGTCCATCATAAGCTGCATCTAGATCTTTTAAAGACAGCACTGCCCTCATTTGTGATGTTTCAAATGCTGTGCAAAGACAAGTCTTTATATAAACCTGTATCTGAAGCAACAGAATCTACACAAAAACAATTAAGACCCAAAGAGTACCTAGTCATTTAACCCAACAGTAACAGCAGTGACCCAAGCAGTGCTTCAAGGGTGAGATTAATTCTCCATGCACTTACTGCAAATCTGCTGAGGATGTAAGCTCCAGCTCCAACTCCAATCCCGATGATGCTCTTCAGACTGTGAACAGCAAAGTCCAACAACTGACATAAGTCAATGTCATTTGAAAACAAGAATACAACCAGTTTCATATCCTGGCTGACATTCACCAGATTTAAGAAGCTGAGAAAGTTTCTTTTTTTTTTTTTTTTAAGATGAGGGCTATGTTGTCCAGGATGGTCTTAAACATTTAGGCTCAAGTAACCTTAGCCTTTCGAGGAGCTAAAGGTCGGGGAGGCTTTTTTTTTTTAAGCTTTCTGAGCTTTAGTTCCATATATATACATACATGAGGATATAACTAACTATTTTCAAATTCATTTTAATGATTAAATAAATTATGACTGAAATCATAGTAGTCATCCTGTTTTTCAATTCAGTATCCAACTCACCAGCAAACTCTGTAAAGTCTACCACTAGAATATTTCTATTTATTAACATCCACTTCAATCCTTCCCGGACAGCTGCCAATACTAAGCTACCATTATCTCTTGCGTGGATACTCTAGTAGTTTAACTGGTTTCCTTGCATTTTCCCTCTGACTATTTTCTAAACCATCACATCAAGATAATCATTTTTTAAAAATTCATTGTTATTGATATACAGTTTATATTTCTAAAGTGATTATTTTAAAAGAGTAAATTATATAATTACTCCTCTGATTAAAATCCTCCAGTGTCTTTCCTTTATACCTAACATAACTACAAATTCTTATCTGCTCTATTAGACTGATGTAATCTGGACGTTGTCTATTTCTGAAATTTCACTCATTCCTCTGTTCCACTTGTTCTTATTCTAGCCTGGAATCTTTTTGTCCTGACTCTACCTAGGTTGTTCCCTGCTATCTTCCAGGTCTCAGCCTACATGATACTATCCTAAACACACACTCCCTAACCAGTCTTAGTTATGAATATCCTTTCATTTTCTCTATCACAAACACTCCACTGACTCCTTTTGTTGTTTTGATGCAGGAAATGAATCTAGAGTCGGGCATGTTAAGAGCTCTACCAGAGCTATAACTCGCGCCCTAATGCTTTTATGGTGCTTTATTGTGACTGTTGCTTACCTGTTAACCATTCCCTCCCCACTCCTCTACTAGGTTCCACTAGGTTACTGAATATTCTAGTTTGCTCATCATTTATCCACTGGAACAGAAACACAAAAACTGAAGGGCTGGGGGTATGGTTCAACAGTAAAGTATTTGCTTTGCTTGCAGGAGGCCCTGAGTTTGATCCTCAGCACCATGAGGAAAAGAAAAAAAAAAAAAAGGAAGACTGTAGAATGGATCTACCTTAAGTGGGTAAGAACAGGAGGCAGCATTTCAGCCAGCTCGTCCATTGTAGGGTACTGGTACCTGAAATTCAAAAAGATACTTCCTGAATTAGAAAACACCCACAATTGCCAGTCTGAGAAATATTTCTTTTACCAAAGGCTCAAAGGAGGTATTGTGGTGCCTGGAAGTGAGTGTGGCATGCTTCCATGACTGCCATGTTAAAAGGAAGGTAGAAAAACCCATGTGACAGAGAAAGTTACATGACGAACTAGTAATGTGGTCCTCTCTTGTAATGTTTCCAAACCCCTAATAGTCATTTCAGTTGGGATCTAGGCTCAGTAAACTTCCGGCAGAAGTCAGCTCAGGAAGCAGATCTTCTTACACTGCTAATACTTGGGCAGTTAAATGCCACAGTAAACAAAACTCTCCTGGGTCTAAGCACACAGTTACAGGTCTTGGGCTCCTCAGCATAAATGCTTATATTTGTTTCACTTAAGTATAAGATGATGTTATTTTGTTAACTGCTTTTTGTGTTATGACTCAGCTAATGCTAAAATCATCCAGAAATACATCCAAAGCAGGAATCCACAAAAAGTGGGAAGCAGACAGAGATGCCAGAATCAGAGATGGGATCTTTAGATGACTTCCTATGTATGACACAGGATGTTTTCTATAAACAACAAGGAATTCAGGTTGCCCATACCTGGCCACTTTAAGGGATGAATTGTCCTTTACTTTTGCCCCAAATAGAAAAAGGAACTGAATCCAAATCTGGTTGGATATCAAATGATCACTGGCTAATACAATATGCATTTGAGAGGTAGACAGAACATGGAAACTAGTCAACAATGATCTGGAGCGCTACTGCCTGGGTTAAAAACCTGACTGTGCTACTTACTTGCTACACAACCTTAGTCATGTTCCTAGTTTTTCTGGGCCTCAGTTTCCTCACCTGCAAAATGAGAACAGGAGTAAACCTATCCCCTGAGGTTGAGAGGATTGAGTTGATAGATGCAGACC
Organism: Cavia porcellus; assembly: GCF_034190915.1. Taxonomy (NCBI): domain Eukaryota; kingdom Metazoa; phylum Chordata; class Mammalia; order Rodentia; family Caviidae; genus Cavia; species Cavia porcellus. Next base: position 24,818,302 of record NW_026947488.1, on the reverse strand, counting down.
ATTTAAAGCAGTGTCTGGAACACTATTTAGTCTAATTGCTAACCATTACTTTTCTGCAAAGACTCTTTCACAGTAGTCCCTGGCTAAAAACAGCTCTGGAAATCAGCGGGAGAAATGAAGAAGGAGCAATCCAGAGGGTGTGCTCTCACTCGACTTTCCAAGGCCTTCTTAGCAGGCACACTGTCCAGGGAACTCCTGAAAGCCTGAGACTGCCATGCAAAGCAGCTTATGAAGAACTAGAGTGTGAGGCCAGACAGAGGGCAGCTCTCAGAATAAACAGCTGCACAGATATCAAATTCCTATCACTAGATTAGGAGGAAAGGATGGGAAATGTTCCCAGGGAAGCTCAAAGTGATTTAGGTTTGGCCCTATGTAGTTGGAAGTTTCTGGAAGGGATGCAAAAATGACAGACTAAAAACAGACAAGAGGCCAGATAAAAGACTGACAAGTGACATTTATTCCTGTGATCACAAGGAGTCAGGTCTGTGCCAAAGAAAGCCACTCCCCGATACGGGAAAACATGCAGTTACTCCCAACAAATAGTACACAACAGTCCTCTGATACTAAGGAAAGAAAACAGGAGGTCAGTGGGCTGATGAGTCTAACCTGTGGCTGTGAGCAATCAAGTGGGAGGGAAGCATAAGCTACTGCCCCCACTAGAGCTCAGTCGCTGCTTTTCTGAGTGCCTGTCTCCCACAGCTTTGCCTGGGGCCTCACCCGGTTGGGAAAGAAGGTGCACCTTCCTGCTGCCCCGGGGCATCCACGTGACACACAGCGAAATGCTGAGTGATCTCTTGCATATCTTCAAAGTTGAAGAATGTGTTGAAACAGGATTTATCTGTAAGATAAAAATACCCGTGAGCCCTAGGCTCTCCATTTCTCTCCAATTTTCATCTACCCAGCCAGTGCTATGTCATTTTTCTTTTCACTTCCTTTTAATCACCATTTCACTGAAGTGAGGTGTCTGAAGGATCAGTCTCATCCAAGTTCCCCTAAAGGCTGAAGAAGAGTTCTCTCAATGACTTGAAAACAACTAATCCTTAATTCTGCACAGTGTCTCCAAAGTAGAATCACTTTGTGCATGTCTATTGGTTTTACGATGTTCTGTCGTTTCTCATATGCCTTATTCTTAGGTCGAATAAAGAAACACTGACCATACTCCAAGCACTTGGCTGCAGTGAACACTCTGAGAAGCTTATCTTTTATTTTTTTTTTCAGTAAAAAGAGAATATTTTACTTCTTGGATTTTATGTATGTTCAATAATGTGAAATCTTTGCTGTTTAATGAACACTGGGTGGAACCCCTGAGAAGCTTATCTTGTTCAAACTGTCAGGGTGCAGGAAGGGGCTGCTGCTTGTTTTTACCCTTAGCATAACAGCTTAAATCACTTTTCATGCTAAGACAGCTACAAAAGTTCTAACTCTGTAATTGCAGACACCTCTGAAAGCCAGAGTTAGGTGAAAAAATATTCAAACTCTGTCTGTGGCTAAAGCTGAGTATTTTACTACTGGTAAATACTCTTCTCCCAAATGCTTCAGATCAGAAATATTTTTTGAACTCTGGTACAGATGCATTACATAATGAAGTATCTTGGAGATGGGACCCAGGTCCAAAGATGAAATTCACTTATGTTTCATATATATCTAATGCATACAGCATGAAGATAACTGTAATATTCAATATTTTTGGTTCCCTTAATGTTGACTGTGACCTGTTCCATGAGGTTAGGGGTACAATTTTCCATTTAGGGCACTATGTTTTTCTTTTCTTTTTCAAATCTATTTTATTTCAATGAGAAAAAAAATTTCAAAACACATCAATCAGGAGCAACAATGTTACATACCACTGCACACTGTCATCCCCAAATCAGTCACCAGAGCACAAAACATGGGCATTCAATTGTCTGAACACAAATATTTCTCTTCGATAAACTCAGAGAAATCAATAGTATAACTATCTTAACTATTTTTAATGTACACACACACACACAAACACACACACACTCTCACACACACATACATAATGTTGTTTCTTTCAGCTTCTCACACTAGCGAGACAATCTGATGTTTACACACGCTTGTCTGGTTAATTTTACTTATGATTAAGGTCTCAAGTTGTAACCATTTACCTATAAAGTCTCCAGTGTATCCTTCTTTATGGCTGAGTAGTACTCCATTGTATAAAAATACATCTTTTTTATCCATTCCTCAGTGGATGGGCATTTAGGTTGTTTCTGAGATCTGGCTATTACAAACTGTTCTGCTATAAACATGGGGCACCATGTTTTCAAATCATTTCCGATTTTGGATCATTTTATATTTCAAGTATTTAGATTAGGAATGCTCTACGGCTAAAAAAGTTCACTTATTAGTGAGGAAAGGGTACAGAAAGAATACTTTTACTGATTCACTGAAGTGCTCAGAACAAAGTTAAGTTCAACTCTTGAATTTTCTTTTTTTTTTTTTTCCTATTATCCTGTTTTGAAAAACTCTAAATTTTCTAACCTGAAACATGGAGGAAAAAAAGCGCCAGAGTACATACTTTAAAAAAACTGACTTCAGCTCTATTTTCTCAATCAATTCATCATATAATCCTGCTGTCCTTTAGCAGGTATGACACAAAAGCAAGATATAATTCCATTATCCCAACATACTTTAACCCTGAAATTAACAAATGTAGCAATAAGGAGTAAAGGTAAACACAGAGAGGGGGAAATCTCTGCTCTATTAAATACTATATATATTTTTAACGAGAAAAGTATTGGGATAAACTGGGAAGATGTAATATCAAATACATACGATTGAGTCCAATGTCATGATATGTTAGGATAACCGGTCTATTTCCCTTCGGTAAGCCTCTTATCGTGACATGGACCACACCATGAGTTGTTTCTATATCATGTTCCTGTAAGAGAGTATAAAAGTTCAGCAAAGGCAGAATGAACTTTCCAGATTGCTAAAGTTTCATAATACCTGCTTCATTGCTATTTTTTACTCTTTGGGCCAGGGTACATTAATGAACTATAAGCATATTATATCTAATATTCACATTTTCTATTCTTTTCTGATTAGATAATAGAAAAATAAACTGATCAAGAGGAAAATACACCTTGCCAAACCTAAAAGCTCACTTAGGAGTCTAGGAAGTCAGGGATCTGTTAAGAATACTTCTGCAATTGAATATGAGAAGGAGATCAGCAAGCTGGATAAGGAGCCAGATAATGCTTGGAAGACAAAAGAAACTGCTGGGTTAAGAAAAGCAGTTTAAAGCTTCTGAGCATATGTTCAGCTACAGATAATTTGAGGAGACACCTGTGGATATGTGTACGTAAGACTTTTCTCCTTTCCTGGCTTCTATCATTCTGTACTATCCATATATTATAGGAGCTCCTGCCTGCCATATGTGTAGAACACAATCTTTTGGCCATGGCTATCTGGAAGCAGGAAAGCATCTGGCCTTGCTGGGTCAGCATCTTCACCTAAGAAATTTTTTTTTTCTCCTAAGAATTTGTAATTGGTCAGCATACATTTTGGGGGTGTAAGGCTGGGTCTAAGAGATTCCATCCTTAGCTTGGTTCTTCCCTTGAAAAGAGAAGTAAATTGGGAGTTTTCATTACTCTAACTCTTGGGCCTAGCTCTGCATGCTCTTAAGGTTCTGAGACATCCCTGGGTTGAATCTTTTTTTTTTTTTTTTTTTGGTACCAGGGATTGAAGTCATGACCTTGCGCTTGCCAGGCAGGCACTTACGTCACTGAGCTAAATCCCCAGCCCCCTGGATTGAATCTTGTTCAAGCTAAGTAGAGTAGATTTATTCCCTATACTCCAAAGGATTGTAATTAAGGTAATAAGTCTCTTTTTTTAAGACAGGGTCTTGATATGTAATTCAGACTGACCTTAAACTCACTATGTAGCCCAGGCTGACCTCAAACAGACAATCCTCCTGCCTCAGCCTCCCAAGTGTTGGGATTATGGTTTGGCAAGTTTAAAATGTAGTCAGAGCAAGGCTCAGGAACTGAACAAGGACAGAAAAGGATATAATAGGTGCTGCCGGGAGTGGCTGCTGCACTACGTGAGGGAATAAAAAAGAAAGGGATTGCAGAAATGTTAACTGAGATTTGGTTTGTTCCTCTTCAACTTTTATATTTTTCTTTGTTTCTTCCTTTCTTTCTTTCTTTTTTGGTGGTACTGAGGATTGTATTTAGGGCCTTGTGCATGCTAGGTAAGTAAGTTTTACATTTCTCAAAAGTTAAAAATTAATTTGTCCTCATGAATTGGTATATAATCTGCCTTAATCTGCATAAATCTGCATATTTGTTCATAAAATCTGCATATTTCTCAAAAAACACATTAGATGAGACAAGATTAACTGTCAATCAGAATCTCAATAAAGGCAAAGGGTGTCAATTTAATTTCCTATCTAATATATAATATAATACATAATATATATGTTTATATTATATACTATATAATAAAAAACTAATAATAAAGATATAAAGTTCAGTAATCAGTCAAGAAAGTACAAATTACATTCAGTTAAAAAAGTAAAAATTACATTCAATGAGATGCTATTTCACATACACTAGAACATAGAAAAGTAAGAATTCACACATAAAATTTTGGTAGGTATGTAAACTGGAACAACCATCTTGGTGAATAATTTGGTAATTTCTAGTGACGTCGATAAGTGCTTATCAGGGGTCGGGGATATAGCTCAGTGGCATAAGCACCTGCTTGGCAAGTGCAAGGTCCTGAGTTTGTGTCCTGATACCTAAATAAATAAATAGATATGTGCTTATCAGGCTAGGGGTGTAGTTCAGTGGTATAGTACTTGCCTAGTATGTGTGAGGGCCCCTGGGTTTAACCCCTAGCACTGCTGCCAAATAAAAATGCCAGGGGTGCTGGTGCATGCTTGTATTCTCAGCACTTGGGAGACTAAGGCAGGAGGATCTAATTTGAGGGCAGCTTGGGCTCCACAGTGAGTTCAAGACCAGCCTGGACTACACAGCAAGACCCTTTCTCAAAAAACCAGAAAAAAAATTCTACCTTATAGCAATTTTACCTAAAGAAATTCTCAGGCCAGGGATCCAGCTCAGCAGCATAGTGCCTGCCTAGCAAGTTGATTCCCAGCACAAAAAAAAAAAAAAAAAAGGAAAGGGAAATTCTCAAATATGGTTACACACAACACACAGAAACACATGGACAGAGATGTATATTTTAAAAAGTTGGCTTTTTTTTTTTTCTTTTTCCTTTTTATTGGTACCAGGGATCGAACTTACGGCTGCCTGCTTGCAAGGCAGGCACTTATGCCGCTGAGCTAAATTCCCAGCCCTATTAAAAAAGTTGGAAAACAGCTCACGTATTCATCAGTAGGGAAACTGATAGTATGATTCTTCACGTAATAAAGATAAAAATGAACAAATTAGGAGTATAAGTATTAACACAGAAAAGCTTGAAAATAATATAGTGCTAAATAACAGCAATATGCAGGAGGTTGTGTATGTGATTATCACAGATATTTTCAAAAGCAACATTGTAGACCATATGTACATATTCACACAAAGTGTGAAATGCTGGGAGAAGGGATAGACATCAACTTCAGGACTTGGTTTTCCTTCTGAGAGGGCACAGATTCTGAAAGAAAACTCAAGATGGCTTCCCTGTCTCTCAGACCTGTCTCCTGACGTAATAGGGGGAAAGGGAGAAGCTCATGCCACAGAAATTGATGATTCTGGAGAATTCAAATTTCCCACAGAGCAACCAACAACTTGTTACCCTGACAATACACCCCTAGAGCTCTCTCCTTTGGTCACACCCAAACCTTTCATGCAGTCCTGCTTTTAAATATTCTAGTATGGACTTAGCTGTGCCACTGAGAACTGAAAAGAACATGAGTTTATACCATGGCCTCAAACAGAGGACCTCCCAGGGCCAGGTAGTTAACGCCTGTTACGCTTGTTTGTGTGTGTGTGTGTGTGTGTGTGTGTGTGTGTGCGTGTGTCTGTGTACAGGAAGGCGGTGAGGACAGTGTGCCATCAGGGAAGGTAAAGAGGAAGACGATGGAAACAAAGGGACGTAGGATAGATGAGGTAAAGAGAAACCTTCTAACGTAGGTAAGGAATGCCAGCACTCTGGGAGGCTAAGGCAGAAGGATCACTAGTTTGAGCCCAGCTTGGGCACTAAAACTCTGTTTCAGAATTTAAAATAAGTAAATAAATACAAATTTAAAAGGGGGGTGGTTCTGGGGATGTAGTCCCATATAAAAACCCTGGAAACAAGGAGAAAAGAAGAAAAAAGAAAAGAAAGTTAGACTGGAAAAGCAATTATTTGTCATTATTAATAATCTGGATGAAATGAGAGTTAAAATTGGCTCCTTACAAAAATCTCAAGTTTTTATTTAGAGAGATTTCATTCTCTACCTCCACATGGTACGCCTTCAATCATGTAACACAAACAGACCAAAGAGCCACAGGCCTTAGACACCATTTATTACCTCTGAAGCCTTGGCTAGTTGTCGACATAAAGTTCCTCTCCATTTTCAAAGTACATGAGCGCAAATGTTCCGAGCAGAATAAAGAATGAAGCGCAAGGAGGTACTCACCCTTGCAAGGACTGGTGTACACATCCTTCAGAATTATATATATGAATGGCTTGAAATAAACTACCTCTGAGGATGAGGTGAGGAAACCCTGGCCAGCTCAAAGCTCAGGCCCCTTGAGGGAACCAGAGAGCTGCTACCATCGTCCTGCCTTGGTCACCTACCATCTGCCTGACAGGCTCCTCCTCCGCTTTCAGCATTCTGACCCCAACATTCCAGACTGAGATCTCACAATGAGAATGTGTGCTCAAGAGGCACAACCCAGTGTGGTACCTCACTGGCTCTGGATACCATAGGGCTGTGCACTGTGTGAATATGATTCCTTTACTCTTCAAGCTTAAAAAAACTGAAATCATACAGGTCCCTGACATACTGCTCACTCCTGAACTGCCTCTTCCTCTCAATGAAAGATGCAGAGTCTTAATCAGAGTTTTTAAAGAATGTACAGTTTAGGGGGCATGGTGGCACATGCCTTAATCCCAGTACATGGGAGGCAGCTGAAGGTTGATCAGTGCCACTTTGGGGCCAGCCAGGGCTACATCTAGACCCTGTTTTAACAGCAAAAGTAGAAGACCCAGTGGCTAATCCCTAGTACTGTAGGGGGGATACTGTAATTATTAAGAAACAATTTTTACCACTTTCTTCAGTCCTCCCCTTTAACTGTGTCATTACTAACACAACACATTTCAGTGTCCTTTATCTCTAAACTCTGTTACATTATCATTCTATAGCTGTTACTACTTCTTCCCTTCACCAGCCAGTCTAAAATAATTTAGGTAAATGTGTAAGATAGCAGACTCTAAGAAGTATAAAAAATTCTACTAATGTGTAATTTCATTGTTTCTCATAGTGGGCAGGGTATAGTATGAATCTATGGTATAGTTTTCATTATTTTTGTAGATTTTTTTTAGACAAGGTCTCACTGTGTAATTCAGGCTTGCCTTGAGTTCATTCACTACATAGTCCAGGCTAGCTTCAAACCTCCTGATTCAGCCTCTCAAGTGCTGGGATTACAGGTGTGCACCGCACATCTAGCACTACTTTTCAATATTATGTAAGAATCTTTTTTTTTTTTTTTTTTTTTTTTTTTTAGTTTTGGAAATCAAACCCAAGACCTTTCACATGCTAGCAAAGCACTGAACTACACTTGAGGGCAATGTATAGAATTTTTGATATAGGCCAGGAATTTAGCTCAGTGGGGCAAGTGCCTGCCTGACAAGCACAAGGCCATGAGTTCTATCCCTGGTACCAAAAAAAATTTTTTTTGATATATTATCAATCAATAATAAATACTTTGCCCAATGTAGAAGCAAAAGTTCATTGGCATAATCTCACTTAAATCTCATAGTAAAAGAATTCACTAATTACTCAGCTTTCTGCCTATCAAATCACATTTCGCTTTTTCAAGTTTTATAATACTGAATGTACTCTCAACTTTCTCCTATCTTAGCTCTTACAAAATCTTATAGCCTAGATCAATCAACACTTTGATTTGCTTTTATTTTTCAACAACCACAACTCTCAGCCTTCTTACAAATTTTCACTTGAAAACTCTTGTTTCAATATTTAACTTAAAATTTGTCTTTTCCTCTTTCAAAACCAACTCTAGTACCTTCTTTACATAGCTTCAGTTAACAATAAGGAGAAAAAGAGTGATTATTCAACTCAGAACACTCTCAGGCCAGTGAGCACTTCAGTGGCGTGCATCTGACCCACACATAGACAAGTGAGCTCTGCTCAACCGATGAGAGTATTCCCTTGGGCTTCCCCTAGAGTTAGGCAAAGATTTCTTACAAGGCGGCTGCTAAGCTGCAATGATGTGAGTTTTGAGTAGAGGGCAACCATTAGTAATGCAATGTGACAGAGGCTTTTGCAAGAGTAAACTCTAGTTACAGGGAAAAAGGAGCAGAGGTTAGGGATGGTGAAAAATAAGGAAAACTTTGGATACAAGATTCTTTGTTTCTCTCTAAATGAGAACAAAGTCTCCTATATCCTTAGAACTTAATGAAAACTACATTGTGAGGCTCTGATTTTTATCATTTAAAAAAAAAGGAAAGAAAAGATTTCAAGGGGAAGAACTGTGTACAAAGGCCGTCAATGAGAAATTAAAAGTACAAAACCGAAGTCAGGAGCAGGTCACCAACAACTTCCATTCTCGGGGAGGGAGCCACATAAAGAGGATATAGGATATGAGCTAGAGGGTAGCCTGGGGCCATACTTCTGCCAGCCTTGAAGATCAGAGGAGAGCCCAAAATTGATTCAGGCCCACTAACATTGAAACAGGTGACTGGTTGGACCCTAGCTCTCTCCCAAATACTTCTCTGTTGGAGGAACTTTCAGGAGAGCCATTTTACCTTACTTTCACTTTCTAAAAATGCCTATTCACAAAGTGATTTGAAAGGGCTTAAAGCTGTTTAAATTCCATTGACGCAACAGTCATACATTTGAAATGTGGTATGAAAGACCAGCCCTCACATCTATAAATCCATCCTCTGAAGAGCAACTGCAACTGAAGAGCCAGCATGAAATTATTCAGCCTTATTCTAGGATCAAGGACATCATCCATTACCAGGCTCTTCTATGGGAATGATATATTCTATCAGACAGCAGCTTTTAAAATCCGTTATAAGAGCCCAGTGTGATGGCACATGCCCATAATCCCAACTCTGGAGGTTGAGGATCATTGCAAATTCCACACTAGGGCTACAAAGTGAGTTCAAGGCCAGCCTGAACTGCATAGTGAGATCTTGACTCAAAAGACAAAAATAAATAAATAAATAAATAAATAAATAAAATCTATCATAATATTCAGGTGGAAGAGGAAGACAATGTGCCAAGATAAATCAAAAGCCTTAAATACACTTCTTCCAAGGACCATCTAAAAGGCTGGGAATTTAGCTCAGTGGTATAAGCACCTGCCTGGCAAGTGTGAGGTTGTGAGTTTGATCCCTGGTATCAAAAAAAAAAAAAAAAAAAAAAAAAAAAAAAATCACCAAGGACCATCTAAGGAAAAAATACAGATAAAATTTATGTATGACAATGTTCAGTGACTTGAATGTATAATAAGACTGCAATCCTAGCACTCTAGGAGGCTGAGGCAGGAGGACTGCAAGTCAAGAGTCCAACCTGGCCTACTTAGCAAGCACTCTAGGAGGCTGAGGCAGGAGGACTGCAAGTCAAGAGTCCAACCTGGCCTACTTAGCAAGATCTTGTCTCAAACCAAATCAAACTTAACGCTGGGAATATAGCTCAATGTAAAAGCCCTGGGTTCAATCTCCAGTACTTCATGGGAGAGGGGAGAAAAGAAAAATTTTAAAATAATGGTACAGCCAGTCAGTCATGGTGGCGCATGCCTGTAATCCCAGCACTTGGAAGGCTGAGGCAGGAGAATCTTTGTGAGTTTGAAACCAGCCTGGGCTACAAAGCTCAAGGCCAGCCTGAACTGTGAGACCCTGTCTCAAAAAGACCAAAAAAAAAAAAAAAAAAAAAGGTACAGTTAAGTCATGGTATTGCCATATGATGAAATAATAGGCATTCATTAAGTATTATTTTTGTGGGTTTTTTTGAACCCAAAATCAAACTCAGGATCTTGCACTTGCCAGGCAGGTGCCATGCTGCTGAGCTATATCCCCGGCCCCTATTTTTATGTGTTTTTAAATGACATGGAAATAAGATTGGGTTGTAATATTAAATCAGAAAAGGGAATACAAAATATACATCTCATAAAGCAGCTTTATAAATAAAACTGCATTTTAATAAATGTTTTATTTTTTTCTTTTTGCGTTTTTTTTTTTTTGGTCTTTTTTGTTTTTATCAGTACCAGGGATCGAACTCACGACTGCCTGCTTGCAAGGCAGGCGCTTATGCCGCTGAGCTAAATCCCCAGCCCCTTATTTTTGTCTTTTTGAGAGAGGGTTTCACTATGCAGTTCTGGCTGGTCTTGAACTCACTGTGGAGCCTAGACTGGCTTCAAACTCAAAGTGATCCTCCTGCCTCAGCACCCCAAGTGGTTGGTGTTGCTGGCATGCACCTCAATGCCTAGCTTTAATAAAAGAATTTCAAACTAAATACATATATCAACATACTAACATGGTGGACTCTGGGTTACAGGACTATGAATTTTCTCTAGCTACTTTATAATTCTCTATGCTTACCAAATATTCAGTATACACTCTCGATAACCAGAACGAGAAAGTAAAAACTGGAAATAAAAATGTTTATCTTTAGGTAGCAGAGTTATAGGGAACCTTTATTTTTATGCTTTTCTGATATTTTTATGCTTTTTTTTTCAGTCACAAAGTGTTACTATTTGTTTCTTTGTTTGGTAGCAGGGATTAAACCCAGTCTCTACTGTTGAGCTATGTCCCCAGTCCAATGCAAATATTTCTTAGAGGAATATATTATAATTACAGAAATGCTACAGCATGTGCCCAAGTTCTAATTTCAAACTTCTAAGCAGTCTCACGAGGAAAGGAATAGCCTACTATACTTAACACAGAATGCGTTATTTGAAAATAACTATTTGTCTGCAGTTGTTCAGGATGGCTGAATATTGGAAGCAAGAAATTTGGTTTCCAGCACTCTCCTCTCCTGCTTGTCCTGAGTCTACTTCATGCCACTGCCATGGCATCTTGTTTTTTTTTTTTTTTTTTTTTTGTCTTTTTGCTTTTTATGGGTACTGGGGATCGAACTCACGATTGCCTGCTTGCAAGGCAGGCGCTTATGTCGCTGAGCTAAATCCCCAGCCCCTGCCATGACATCTTAACCCAAAGTGGGAAGGCCAAACTGCCTAAATTTACATGGTTCCCATATCCATATGTTCATTCCTTTTTTTTTTTTTTTTTTGAGACAAGGTCTCACTTTGTAGTTCAGGCTAACCTTGAACTCACTATGTAGCCTCAGGCTAATCTCAAACTTCTGAGTGCTAAGATTACAGTCATGTGCCACAATACCTGGGTCTTCCCATTTCTTTCGGGACCAGTTAATAGATAACTGAATAGAGAATTCCTGGTTTATTTTATTGATTTTCAAAATGGCTATAGAGTTACAAGCAAAAGTGGATTAGGAAGAACAGTATCACTTAAGAAGATACTAATGAGCCAGGTTGAATTTTATATTTCCAAACACAAAGGCAAGAAAAATATTTTCCTGTTGAGAAGTTTACCTCCAAACTCTCTAGCCTCATTTGGGCATGATGGCACACCTCTGTAATCCCAACACTTGGGAGACTGAGGCAGGAGGCTTGCTGTGAGTCCCAAGCCAGAACTCTGTCTCCAGGCCCTGTCTCGAAAACAGAAACAACCAACTATCCATTCTCTACCTTCTCTGTAGTCGTGGCAACCTTCCACCTGCAAGTCGTGACAAATGAGATTTCCAAATTCATTTAAGGAAAGAAAATAGGGGAAGGGCAGATTAGGGCACTGGAGATCAAACCGAGAAACTCTGCACTGAGCTGTATTCCCAGTGCTTTCTAAATTTTTTTTTTTTTTTTAAATTTTGAGATAGGGTCTTGCTAAATTGCCTAAGTGGGGCTTCAAGTTGTGATCTTCCTGCCTTAGCTTTCCAGAGTGCCAGAATTAGAGGTGTATGCCAATGTACTTGGCTCCTAGTCCACTTATTAAATTCTTATTTTGAGATGATGTCTTGATAAGTTGACCAGGCTGGGTTCAAACTTGTGATCCTCCTGCCATAGCCTCCTGGAGCACTGAGATTACAAAGAAGCAACACCATGTCTGGCAAGGAAATGAGACCTTAATAAAAAAAAAAGACAACTCAACCTACTCATCTATAGTCATAAAGCAGGTACCAGGCAATTTTTCAACATGAGAACAAATCATTTTAAATAAATCAAAACAACACTAAGGAGTCATGATTAGCTATGGTAAGAGATCCACTTCTACAAGACTCCCACTACATCTCTGCAGAGATCCTGTACAGAGGAGCCCCTTTGGTGTTTGTACAGTCCTTACCTGACAGTCAAAGTCCTGGAAGTTTCGTGTCCCATTCTGTCAACAGAAGGCAGAAAACACAGTCAGTTGCCCTGTGTGGTTTTCCCAAATTTGCAGCAAATTCATTTCACAGTGAAGCAGTGCAGGCGCAACCTCTTGATTGCCATTAAACTACAATCATTCTCAAAAGGCTTCCGAGGCAGAATGAGTTACTGACATGTTAATACAGGCTACATCATCAGAGGTGAGATTACACTCTGGTGGGCTTCATTTGAAAATAAAGGGAGGGAACCTAGTATCTTAAGAAAGCTTGTATCTTTGAACCTCCCTACTGAAGGAGAACAGTGAAAACGTATGGGAAGAAAATAAAATGTGGACCAGAGTCTCACAGTACACCCTCAATATTCAGAAGTAAAGGCACTAGAAGCCAATTCTTACAGAGTAAAGACAGCAGGAGCCAGAATGCTGAGATCTGGGAATTAAAAGAAGGCTATAAAAGAAGACAAAGCTATGGATGGATCAGCAAAGGAAAACATGACACCTAAATAAGAAGAAAAGCAGTTCACCAAAGGAGGGAAAGGACAGAATAGGATGCCCCATATAATGGCACATCTGTTGCATCTTATACAACAGGTGACAGAGGACAAAAAAAAAAAAAAAAGACTGCTGGGAGCAGTGGCACACACGTACAATCCCAGCACTGGGGAGGCTGAGGCAAGAGGATCACTGTGAGTTCAAGGCCAGCCTGCGCCACAGCAAACTCAAGGCCAGCCTGAACTACAGTGAGATCTTGTCTCAAAAAGACAAAAATCACTGCATCATTGTAAAAGTGGATACAAAGCTGGGCATGGTGACACATGTCTATAATCTCAGTACTTGGGAGGCTGAGGCAGGAGAGCTGCTGTTTGAGGCCAGCCTGAACTACACAGCAAGACTCTGTCTCAAAAAAAAAAAAAAAAAAAAAAAAGCATACACAAGACTGGGGATGTAGTTCAATGGTAAAAATGGTAAACCATTTGCCTAGCATGCCCAAGGCCTTGGGTACAGGGCTTTTTTTTTTTTGTTACTGGGGATTGAACTCACGACCTCAAGCTTGCAAGGCCTTGGGTACAATCCCTAAGACTAACTACCATTTTAAAAAAAGCTGAACACAGTCAAAAGATCTAAAGAATATTCACCACTCTCCTGAAAAGAGATTATATGATGGTAATGTTTAACTGAGAAATAAAGTCAATGGTGGTAAGTTTGAGACATTTCTTCAAAAGTATGACACAGAAATACAAAAAAGGTAAGAATCAATATACGTATTTGAGGAAAAAAACAAAACTTCTGACTTGCTTTTTCATCAAGTGTAAGTCCCTTCCTGAAAAGAAATCCTCTCATTATCAGAAACTTTTATTTTTAAACTAAGACAAGACAATTTATTTGAAGGTGGAGAAAAAGAGGAAAGAGAGATGATAGATAGCTACTCTGGACAAGCAGGGAGCCTCCAAAGTGAAATACTCCTAAGAAACTATTTTATCAAGACATTTTTATTATTTTCCGTAACAGCTTTTAGAAGATATGGAGCTACTAGTAAGCAACTTCCCAAGAGCTTCCCCTACAGAGAAGCTCTAGGTATCTGATCCTAAGAGAATATCCATTCCCTTCAAGAAACTCTTAAAACAGTTTTTCCTGACTCCCCTTACGCCTCACTGATGGAAGGACAAAATAAGAGCTTTAACGACAGAGCCTAGTAGTACACATGCCCAAAGAAACAGTATTCCTCAGGAGAACTGGTAGAACCAGCTGGCATGATCTCTAGAACAGTACCATCCCATGTGATCAGCCACATGTACAATTTAAGTTTAAAAATACAGTTTTGCTGTTGCATTTGCCACATTTGGAATGCACATATTACTTGGCAGTTCAGTTGAAGAACACTTTTTTTTTTTTGGTACTGAGGATTGAACTCACGACCTTGCGCTTGCCAGGTAAGTGCTTATGCTGCCAAGCTAAACCCCTGGCCCTGAAGAACACTTATTTAAGCCAGGGCACAGCTCAGCGGCACAGTGGCTACCTGGCAAACACGAGGCTGTGAGTCTGATTCCCAGTACAAAAACAAAACCAAGAAGACAAAAACACAAAAACCAAAAAACCCACTTATTTATTATTATTGATACAGAGTCACAAAATGAACAAATCAACATAAAATAATTAAATGTTGAGAGATTTTTGTTAAGATTTTGGGCTGAAGCCCAAAACTCTATTGCATTCTAGTTTACCATATGGTAAGTCGGGCACAGCAGTCAGCACACCTCTAATTTCAGCACTCTGGAAGACTGAGGAAGTCGGATCACAAATTTGAGCCCAGCAGGCACAATTTAGTGACTTAGTGAGAGACCCTATCTCAAAATGAAAAAGGGGTAGGAATGTGGCTCTAGGTTCAATTTCTAGTACAAAAAAAAAAAAAAAAAAATCATTCTCAGGTGAAAAAATAGGATACAAAATGTCTTTATAATTTGATCTCAACTACATCAAAATATGCACTAAACAAAAACATTAAAACTTAATTTTAGCAGTTATTTTGTATAAAGATTGAGTGATTATAATTTCCTTTATACTTTTCTATAACAAACATGTGTTTCCCCATCTATAATTAGAAAGCTAGACCAAAAAAGGTTTGGTACAGCCGTTTAAAAAAAGATGTTTGCAACTTAATACTTTTTGCTTTTGTTTGTTTGTTTGTTTTTGGTTGTTGTTTTTGAGAGAGGGTCTCAATATATAGTACAGGGTGGCAGCACCAAGCTGCCTTAGCCTCATAAGTGCTAGGATTACAAATATGTGCCACAACACCAGGCTTGCAATTTCTTTCTTTTTTTTTTTTTTTTTTTTTCTGTCTTTTTCGTTTTTATCGGTACCAGAGATCTAACTCACCACCCCACACTTGCAAGGCAGGGGCTTATGCCGCTGAGCTAACCCCCAGGCTTGCAATTTAATACTTTGTAACATAACAGTCACTTAACTTTCTGAGGAATGATTTATAATCATGTCAAAATAGATCACATTAGGGCTTCAAGCTAACAGATTCTCAGAGGTTTCTCAAGAGATTATTTTAGAAAGATTAAAAAAAAATCACTCTAATGTGAACTAAAATTGCATATGGAATATAGAGCCACAAATTTTGATGAGCTCTTTGGGAAGCAGATGTCACTTTATGCATGATTTCCTCTCCCTCATAATCATGTGATCATAGCCATGAGGCACTTTTTGAGGCAAGAATCTCTGAAATGAGTGCAAAGAGAAATGCCAAACCAGAAATAGGCAGTTCCTTTCACAAGGCAGCTATCTTGCTTCTCCAGTATCTAGCAAAAAAAGCTACATGACCTGACCCAATGTAGGGGTAAAAGGGGCTGTTAAGTGGGAGGAAGACTGTATAACACTTGTTTCCTTGGAATTTTTTTTTTTTTTTAAGAGACGTCAGGCCCTCTTGAAAAATGTTTTCCAGTGATCAACTTGGAAAACCGACACAAGTGGGTCTGTTTAACAGTGCCTGGCATCCACACACTCTTCTCTGAAAGGAGATCATTATTTGGCCCTGACTCAACTGTAGTTACCAGGCTACATTCTCTGATCTTACTGAAATTCACTACTACTCACTGGGTACACTTTGGGAAGCTGAGGTTTCCTGTGGCCCCTGACCTTGATGCTTGTGTGTCTGTGATGTTTAAGGCATATGCTTCCCCTCTAATAAAACCAGAAATTACAAACTGTGAGTGCTTTCTTCTTTCTCTTTTTGTACATAACCATTAATTCCACATTCAGAGATTTTAAAGTCTGCACCAAGCAGACTTTTTTAAAAAGCAGAAAAGAATCCGTGAACAAATAACAATTTGGAGGAAGAGCAAAAAAAAAGATAATTTATTTAGGAAAAAGATTAACTATTACTAAAAGATACTGTCAAAAAAATAAAAAAAATTAAAAGATACTGTCAAGGGACAGCCTCTAGTGAAGCCAAATTGCCATGTGTAGAAGATAAACAAAGCAGCTTAAAAAGGTAAATTAAGGGCTGGGGAAGGAATTCAGTGGTGCAGCATCTGTCTAGCAAGTGTGAAGCCCTGAGTTCAGTTGCCCAGGGTGTGTGTGTGTGGGTGGGGGGGGGTGTTGAGAGAAATTACAAGCCTAGAAATTAAGGAAGCATTACAAATCAATGAAGGAAGAAAGGTATGTAAAGCAAACAAAAAGATGGGAGGGAGGAACAAGTAATCACTAGGGAGGAAAGAGATCAACAAGTTTTGAAAGATGGAAGGCAATAAATATAATGTAAAGAGGATGACAATTAAAACTTAGGACCAGCTAACCACAGGAAAAAATATGAAATGAATCGACCTGTTCTGTGAATTTACAGTAGAGGTCAGTGTCTGACTCACCACACTATATTTAGTCCTGACACTCAGCAAAAATAATATCACTTTGGAGAGGCCATGAATACTTCAAAAGAGGGATGTTTGATTCAGTAAGACATTGAGTACCAAAGAGAAGAGGAACTAAAGTGGGGGGAAACAAGTTGTTACAACAGTAAAGATTTTAGAAATGGGCTGATTTTTTTTTTTTTTTTTTAAAATGAGGTCTCACTGTGTAGGTTAGGCTGGGCTTGAACTCACTATGTAGCCCAGGCTGGCATCAAACTCATGAAAATCCTTCTGCCTCAGCTTCCTGAGTGCTGAGATTATAGGTATGCCCAACCACGCCCAGTTAAATTTTTATTTTGAGAAAGAATTCTGTTGAATTGTTTAGGCTGGCCTTGAAGTTAAATTCCTCCTGCCTCAGACTCCAAGTAGCTGGGATTACAGGTATGTACCACTAGGCCCCACTCCAGTTGATCTTTAATAGTAAAGATTAACATTATCAATTAACATAAATGAGTTGTCAGTGCCTTACAATCATCAGTAAATCATTTTAAAGGAGAAATACGTTCAAGTTAATACCCAGCAACAAGTGAAAACTTGTGTGTGTGTGCGTTTCCCAAGTGTGGTGGTGTAGCCTATAATTCTAGCACTTGGGAAGCTAAGGCAGGAGGATCACCACAAGTTCCAGGCCAGCCTGAGCTACATGGTGAGTGCAAGGACAGCCTACACTACATAGGAAACCGTGTCTCAAAACAAAAAACAAAACAAAAGAAACATATTTCCTATCCAGGAATGGTGATCCACAACTGTGGATCTTCTTAGCACTCTGAAGGCTGAGGGACAAGGATCACAATTTCAAGGCCAGCCTGGGCTATATACGGAGACATTGAACCAAAAAATAAAAACAGGAAAAGGAAAAAACAAAACCAAACCAAGCAAACAAAATGAGATAAAACCCCCAGAAAATAAAAAATAAAAATTCCAGAAAACAGGATTCCTAAAGAATTTTACTCCTCACTTTGGTTTTTTTTTTTTGTACTGGGGATTGAACTCATGACCTTGCATTTGCCGGGTAGGTACTTATGCTGCTGAGCTATACATCCCCAGTCCCAAAGAACTTCATAAAGCAGTTAAATATTTCTATAAAAGTATCCACAATCAGATAATCACCTACAGACTGCTAAAAAGGTACAATTTCAACTCTAAAATAAATGTCAACACTAACACAGTATTAGGCTTTTGTTAGAAGTCACTAATCTTTGCATTAAAAACTCCCTGAGTACCTTGATAAATGGTGGGTATTTCTTTTTTTTGTTTTGTTTTGTTTTGTTTTTTTATCGGTACCAGGGATCAAACTCACGACTGCCTGCTTGCAAGGCAGGTGCTTATGCCGCTGAGCTAAATCCCCAGCCCCATAGTGGGTATTTCTTACCACCTCTTGTTTCTCTTTTTTTTTTTTAAACTCAGGACCTCGCACTTGTTCGGCAGGTGCTAAACCACTTGAGCTATATCTCCAGCCCTACATCACATGGTCTGTCACAATGGCATCCTTATTTGCTTGGTTGTGCTCGCTCTGGTAGCACATATACTAAAATCTTAATTGCTTGGTAACATGCTTCCACCCCAGTCCCATTTAGGTCATTCTGACAATAGATGTGACAATCACCTCTAAGCACATTGTAGTCCACCCCCTATGTAGCATTTTGCAAATATCCTCTGATGAAAATGTCAATAAATCTGTTGTTAATTATAAATATTGCTATAACTCTGTGGTTTGGGGGATTGAACCCAAGACCTCCTGCAAGTCCTCAGGCAGGTATGCTACCACTGAGCTAGGTTCTTTAGTTTCATTTTTTTAAGTGACCTTGGCACAAATCCTTCAGTCTCTGCTATCCTGCAGATTACAAGAAATGCTGATCCCAAGTAATATCCTCCTCCCATTTCTCTGCTTTCATGTCTGGTCATTAGTAAGGGAAGCCTTAAGTGGCACTTTGGTTTCCCTCACTTTTTCTGTAACAACCAAAATAAAGTAACTTGTTTCTAGTCTGTCCACTAAAGGTATTTATTCCTTTTCCTGCTTTTTTTCTCAATTTTTCAGAAGCTTATTGTGACCTACTTGTTTTTTTACAACTGGCTTTCATCAGATTTGGTTGTACCTAAACAGTGACAGAGGAAGGACGGGAAAATGAATGAAGCATGGTCAGCTCCCTGCTTGTTCCTAGCCTGCTGAGTGAGGAAGCTGGAACAAGCAACAGTAAGAGACAGTATGGGGGAAGGGCCCTAAACCTCTGAAAGAGAACAAAGTCAATGTAGGTTCTAGTCCTGGCTCTACCACCTATCAGACTCTAGCTTTGGACAAATCACCTAACTTTTGTAAGCCTCACTACAAAGTGGAGCCTCATCTTAAAAATGCCTTCACTACTTTTAAGAGGTTAGGAGATCTCCCAGAATGGTTAAACCTACTCTAAGAATGGCTCGATGCTATTTTAAACAATTCATTTATACATCTATGCAATTTCTATCTTCAAACAAGTACTGGTGGTTGCTTCTTTTCATCACTGGAGCCAAAATAAGCAGGCAAAATCACCCACTTCTTGACAATTCTGAGCTGTAGACAAAATTATAGGCATACTAAAATAAAATGGGAAAAATACCAACAAATGACAAGAGACAAGTTAACACAGGTCTCACTTAAAGCTATATTAAGAATGTTTCCTTAGTCATCTCAGGACAAATTTCTCTGCAATAGTTTGGGTCTAGACCTCCTATAGATTTCTGAAGCCTGCAAGGGTACAGCAGGATCTTTGGCTAACAATGTATTTACAAGGATAATGGACAGAAAGGTGGGGCAAAATAATATATATCTCTAGGTTTCTCCTTTAAAGAGACAAGCCATTCCATAGAAGTCATGCCAAAACAGGGTCAGCACAGTGGGCAAGTCTCAGTGGTAAAGTCTTTTGTTTGTTTGGGTATTTTTTGTCTGTCTGTTTGTTTTTTGGAATGGAGAATCAAACTCAGAACCTTGCACTTGGTCAGGCAGGTGCTTGTTGTTGAACTATATCCGTGGCCCTTTTTTGAACTGGAAATCAAACTCACAACCTAGCACTGGCCAAGCAGGCACTGTGCCACTAAAGTCTCAAGGTTTTAAGAGTAGAAAATGTTTGGGTTTCAGTTCCATCTCTGCCACTCTCAGACAGGGATCAGCCTTTTAGTAAGGTTTTTCATCTGCCAAGTGAAGAATAATACTACCTACTTCAAAGGGATACTCTGAGAATTAATAAAGAAATGTATGTGAGACATGTGGCACATAAAAGGTGTTTAATAAACAAGTAATAGCAGAATAGGCATAAAAAGAAAGAAAACAAAAATCACTACCAAACTCTTCAGTATCTATTCCTATTTAACTTTTTTTTTGTCTTTTTCCTTTTTATCGGTACTGGGGATCGAACTCGACTGCCTGCTTGCAAGGCAGGCGCTTATGCCGCTGAGCTAAATCCCCAGCCCCTCCTATTTAACTTTTAAGGCTTTTCTCTTATGTCAATGGTTCTCATCAACATCTGGAGATATTTTAGTAGCTACCACCAGAAGTGCTCCTAGAGAGGAGAAAGCCAAGGATGCTACAAAATATCCTACAATGCAAGGGAACAGTGTCCCACAAAAATTATAGTGGCACACATTTGTAATCTCAGCACTTGGGAAGCTGAGGCAAGAGGATTACTGCGAGTTCAAGGTCAGTCTGGGGTTACATGTCTCAAAAATAAAAAAATATGTGGTGTCCAGGGATATTGCTCAGTGGCCTGGCAAACACAAGATTCTGAGTTCAATTCCTGATTCAAAAAAAAAGGGGGGGGGGCTGGGGATTTAGCACAGCGGCATAAGCGCCTGCCTCGCAAGTGCGCAGTCGTGAGTTTAATCCCCGGTACTACAAAAAAAAACATATATATATATATATATATATGGCCTAAAACATCAAAAAAGACTAAGAAATCCTACCACATAGCAAGCACTCTTTGATACTCATCTGAGAAAGCTACTTTCCTTTCTTAGTTTACTTATCAGCAATATGAGATAAATTTACCTCTGCCCCTACCTCATTAACATGTAAGGAGAATCAAATGAAATAATGGATGAGAGGCATTTTCCTTATTATACATTTTATAACAAATGAAAAGCTGGGCAATAACAGTAGCATTCACATACTGAGGACAGTGGACAGCTAGTGGAGTGTAATTCTTTGTGTGGGAATGCCACCATCTAAGGAGGCCTCTTGTCTACTAGTTTAACTAGAATACGGAAAGTTCTCATGAACAGTGCTAGGACAGGAGTATGTCTAAGGGAAAGAGAGGAACAAGATGCAGTGTGGGAAGCTGGTGGGTACAGCACAGCTTCAGCAAGGAGCTGACAGATGTTACGAAATGAGACATTGCTTGGGATCTGTCTACTTGAGCTGCCATAACAAAATAATATACCCCGGCGGGCCTAAAAGACACAGACACGTATCTTCCATTATCCTGAAAGCTGGTAAGCTCAACATCAAGATTCTAGCAGAGGGGCTGGGGATTTAGCTCAGCGGCATAAGCGCCTGCCTTGCAGGCAGGCAGTCCTGAGTTCGATCCCTGGTACCCATAAAAACGAAAAAGAAATAAAAAAGAAAAAAAGATTGTAGCAGAGCGTGGCAGTGCTCTTCCTGGCTTACAGACAGCTGCCTTCTCCTGCGTCCTCCTGTGGTAGTAGGGACGGGCAACCAACCCTGCTGTATTAGGCTCTGCTTTTATGAACTTATTGCACTTTAATCACTTCTTCTTCTTCTTTTTTTTTTTTTTTGTCTTTTTCTTTTATATCCGTACTGGGGATCAAACTCATGACTGCCTGCTTGCAAGGCAGGCGCTTATGCCGCTGAGCTAAATCCCCAGCCCCAACTTTAATCACTGCTACAAAGGCTCTATCTCCACAAGGTCTCATTGCAGGGCATAGGGCTTTGACACAAATGGGGAGGGAGGATGCAATTCAGTCCATAATATTCAGTTATACATAAGACACAGTCCAACATCTCAGAGAGGAGGCTCAAACATTAACTTGGTTCTTTTCATGGGAACAACCACTAATCCTTCCTTTTCCAGCTGCCTTCCAGATAATTAACTCTTCCAATTCGTTCATTTAGCACCTTCTCAGGGTCAGGGAAGGACTGTTCCCTTATTTATGATCCAGTCCTCAAATAGCTGAAATCCATCAGTTACAGGTTTCCTATACTGGGTAATCAGAATTACTTTAGATCCACTTCTTACCCTTGAAACAATTTTTTTTTTTCTTTTTTAAAAGCTTAAGCAACATAGGTATGTGGCATGCCTATACTGGAGCTACTTAGGAGGCTGAGGCAGGAAGATAAATTATTCAAGGTGAGCCTGAGATACTTAACAAGACCTTGTCTCAAAAAAATAAAAAAGGCTGGGGGTCAGTGGTAGAGCACTTGAACTCTGGGTTCAATTTCCAGTACTGTGGAAAAATAAAAGGCTTAATCTCACCCTACACTAATTTAGTTAGACATCAGTTAATTTACAAGGCAGGTGAGAGTAGGCAGTTTAGCTTCAGGAAGGAACCTAGCCTAAGCCTGATCAGAATCAGCTGAAGCATTGTTTTTTTTTTCGTCTTTTTTTTTTTAATTTTTTTTTTTGTCTTTTTCATTTTTATCAGTACCGGGGATTGAACTCATGACCGCCTGCTTGCAAGGCAGGTGCTTATGCCACTGAGCTAAATCCCCAGCCCCTTTTTTTTTGTCTTTTTGAGACAGGGTCTCACTATGCAGTTCACGCTGGTCTTGAGCTCACTTTGTAGTCCAGGCTGGTCTCGAACTCGAAACAATCCTCCTGCCTCAGCCTCCCAAATGCTGGGATTACAGGCGTGAGCCACCATGCCCGGCTTTGAAGCACTGTTTAAAAATACAGATTCCTGGGTCCCACTCCATATCAACTAAATCAGAATGGAAGCGGAAGCGGGGCCAGGACACATACACGGCCTCTGTGGTCCACAGTTCTCAACTCTGGCTTGGCACTGGAAATTAGCTGTCTTGTAAACATTCATTTCTGCAGCTCTGCGCCAGGTTTTCAGATGTAGATTTTGTCCTTTCTCCTCTTCATGGCACATTATTTTTGGGAATAGCCCTTCACATAAACAAAAAGATGATGCTTCAAAGAGGAAGTTTTCTGAAAACATGAGGAAAATCAGCAAAATAAAAAGTGCAATTTAGCTCATCAGCATAAGTGCCTGCCTTGCAAGCAGGCAGTTGTGAGTTCGATCCCTGGTACCGATAAAAACAAAAAAGACCAAAAAAAAAAAAAAAAAAAAAAAAAGTGCAGCTTGCCAAAGGAGCAGGAAGTTTTGTGAGAGATGCAGGAAGAGACAGTAATAGAGATGACGAAGTCACAGGGATAAAAATTGGGCTGGCAGAACTCAACAGCAAAATAGTAAACACAGAGAAGTCAGCAGACCTGGAAGTTGTGAAAGGCTTAGTTGAGCAGAAAAAGATAATATGCAATAGCATCTCCTGGTGCCTTCGGCCCCCCCACCTTATCCATCAAGTTTTTCCTAGAAGCCGTGGACTCACGCACAACAACAATACAAGAATATTTTATGGGGTGTGCTCTGAGCAAGTGGCCTGCAGAATGGCTTCTCTGTTTACAACATACCCAACAAGAATCTAGGCTCTGACAAGGGGCACAAAACTCATGCCCTCCTTCTCAGCAAATGTCCTACACATGTATTCCATTCACTTCCACATACCTTCTGGATAATACTAATGTGACAAAGCTCAGTAATGGGGGAAAGCGATGGCATTTAGTGGGAGAGATGCACATTTTGAGTATATCCATAGGTGATCTGTTGGTAATTCTAGAAGTAAAGACTTTGAATTTCTATTTTCAATAAATTTTTAAAAAGAAAAAGAAGGGGCTGGAGATATAGCTCAGCGGCATGAGCGCCTGCCTTGCAAGTAGGCAGTTGTGAGTTCGACTGATCCCTGGTACCAATAAAAACGAAAAAGACAAAAAAAAAAAAAAAAAAAAAGAATATTTTAATAGGGGGAAATGATAAAGCCGAAAGAATGGGGTATAAAAGAAGGAATTCTCAACACATTGGCTGAACAGGGGGCTGGGGATTTAGCTCAGCGGCATAAGCGCCTGCCTTGTAAGCAGGCAGTCGTGAGTTCGATCCCTGGTACCGATAAAAAGGAAAAAGGAAAAAGACAAAAAAAACAAAAACACATTGGCTGAACAGAGAGAGACAAAAGAGATCAGCTTGTCTAACTTTTTGATATCTTATGTCACACCACCCTAGTTACTGAGTCCTGGGGGCTGTCAATTATTGCTACTCATCTTTTTTTTTTTTTTTTTTTGTCTTTTTCCTTTTTATTGGTACCAGGGATCGAACTCACGACTGCTTGCTTACAAGGCAGGCGCTTACGCCGCTGAGCTAAATCCCCAGCCCAATTGCTACTCATCTTAAAGTTCTCTAATACTAACATAAAAATGAAGTATATCATTGAGATCCAGGCATCCTGATGAAAAACATGTTGAAAGAAATGTGATCATGAAATCTAAGAACTTCATGGAGTTTCAGCCTTTGTGCATCACTAGTGATGCATGTTAAATTTTCCTTGTACAAATTGAAAGGTACTTAGATTCTAAGGCAAAAGTCGCTATGGTACTTTCTACTTAACTGTTACATGTTATTTTTTTCCTTAACATCTCTATCAGCAAAATAGGAAAGTCTCAAAATTAACTTGACTAAATTTGACCTATGGAACCAAAAGTAAAGGAACAAAAAGAAGAGGGATGGGTTATGGTATATATATATATATATATATATATATATATATATATTAACCTATCCCTCTTTTATATCATATATATTATATATATAATCACTATATGTCATATATTACATATGTATATATTCATATATAATATATATTATATATTACATATGTATATATTACATAAACTCACTATGTAGCCCAGGCTGGCCTTGAACTCAAGGCAGTCCTCCTGTCTCAGTTTCCTTCACAATGAGCCTAGATTCCTGTTGGGTATAATACCTGCTGGATATTATAGGCATGTGCCACCATGCCTAGATAAGAAATGTAGTTTTAAAAAGTATTCCTTCTGGGCTGGGGATTAAAAGTGCCTGCCTGTGGCTGGTCCGAAGGTAGTGAGTTATCTCAATTGATTGTTCACAGTCAATACAGATTGAACTCCTTGTTCTACTCTTTCCCCCCTTCTCACTACTGCACTTGACTAGTCTTAAAAAAAAAAAAAAAAAAAAGTGCCTGCCTGGCAAGCACAAGTTTGTGAGTCCAATTCCCAGCACCAAAAAAAAAAAAAAAAAAAAAAGTATTCCTTCTATTGAAAATCAAGGACCTGGGGAATTTAGCTCAGCGGCATAAGCACCTGCCTTGCAAGCAGGTGGTCGTGAGTTCGATCCGGTACCGATAAAAATAAAAAAAAAAGAAAGAAAATCAAGCTAAATGTTTTGAGTTAGTTACCATTCAGGTTATATAGAAAATGAACTACAAGCCGGGTGTGGTGGAGGATCGTTGCGAGTTTGAGACCAGCCTGGGCTACAAAGTGAGCTCAAGGCCAGCCTGAACTGCACAGCAAGACCCTGTCTCAAAAAGACAAAAAAAAAAAAAAAAAAAAAAAAAAAAAACCTACAGCAAAAGAAAAGACTTGTCTGTATGGCAATAAAAAGAGTAGTCTTTACCTTATCATTTAGAAGTGGTTTGATCTCTGTGAGCTGTACATCCTGAAGTTCATCCATGAGTACAGATAAGAGCAGAGTTGTCTCAAGAACAAATCAGTAATTCTGAAAAGAGAAGAAGAAGAAGGCTTAAGGCTAGGAATTAGAAACATTTAATAGACACACTCCTCGTTCATTCAAATATCAGAACTTATGCTCATCTCATGCACTGTTCAGTGAGCTAAAGACACAAAGCAGAGGCAGGCAGACTCTACTGCAGCCTCCCTGATTTTTGCCTCCTCTATTCACAGCCTTATACAATCCTCCCACTGAATCCAAGTGGGACCCACGGCTTGTCTTGAACATGAGTACCTGCACAGTTACATGGTCTAATACTTTAAAATCTGTCTTACTGAGAAACACTCTATCCTAGCTTTGAAGAAGCCAGATGACGTGTTATGAGAGAGCCACACAGCAGAGAACTAAGGGCAGCCTCCCACTGAAAGATAGAAAGAAACTGAGACCCTCAGTCTACCAATCTGCAAGGAACCTAATGCTGTCAACAACCACATTACCACAGAGCCAGATCCCTCCCAATGCAGTCAGTGAACGGCGAGCCTGAGTGACACTGTGATGGCATCCTCCCAGAGGATCCAGACAACCTATACCTCAGAGATGATAACTGTGTTTTGTTAGCCCACTAAGTTTGTGGTCATATTTTTATGAAACTACAAATAATTAACACTGTAGTGCTTGCCCTCAAGGACTGTGTAAATCTTAATTACAGAAGATGCTTAGTAAGGAACATTCAGAACTATGCTGCTGGAATCAACAATTTGAAGCACACTGATAATCCTAGCACATGGGAGGCTGAGGCAAGAGGATCACTGTGAGTTCGAGGCCAGCCTCTGCTACATAGTAAGTCCAAGGCCAGACTGAACTACATAGCAAGACCTTGTCTCAACACACACACACACACACACACACACACACACACACACACACACACTATGGAGTAGATTGGGAGCCATAAAAAATTGAAAAGTAATGTTGTAGAATAAGGGCTTGAATTAGGAATGGCAACAGAAATGAAGAGGGAAATGAAACAAGGCCAGCTCACTAAACTTTACTGGAGAATCAGCAGCCTCCAAGATGGCCTTCTATTGAGTCCAATGATCCCTAACTCCTCTGATATTCACATTTGTGTATAATTTTCTACCCAAATAAATCAGGAAGACCCATGAAACAGAATATAGTAGAAGGAACAACATGTGATTTCCTAAGCTACAGCACAAAGGCATTACAATTTCTGCTTCAAGACTACAGTCTTGAACCATAATTTAAGTGCACAAATCCTCACCCACAGAAACCATGAGATAATTCTGTTTTGGGGTTATGTGTTACATAACAAGAGACAAACAATACAGAGAGGGAGCAGACTAATAAACTGAGAGAGGAGCAAAGTTGGAGGGAGACAGGTAGAGAGTAACTAGCTAGAATCCATGGGGCAAGGCTGCAAGCACTGGGTTTCACAGGCAAGTGACTTCAAAGCTCTGGGTTCATCCCTTTTGCCATCAGGAAAAATGCTAATTAACCATTCAACAGCTATTTACTGGGGACCTACTAGTAGCAGTGAAAAACCACTATGAAAGATTTAAAGGAGATCCTTACCTTTTAAGAGCTTACTAGAATATGAATCCTAGGACAATAATTTGTAAAATGAGAGCTAAGAGGTAATTATTTCTAACTCATGGTAGCATGTGCCTATAAACCCAGCATTGAGGAGGTGGAGGCAGGAAGATGGCTGTGAGTCTGAGGCCAGCATGGGCTACAAAGGGAGTTCAAGTCCAGCCTGAACTGCATAGAGACTGAACTTCAAGAAGACTGCCTCCCACCCCTCACCCCTGCAAAAAATCATCCTAACTGATGGGAATCAAGAAAACCTTCAAGGGCAGGGATTTAGCTCAGCGGTATAAGCATCGGCCTGACAAACATGAGGCTATGAGTTCGATCACCAGTACCACCCCCCCAAAAAAAGAAAAGAAACCTTCAAAATATGTAAGTAGGGAAGTGTTTCAGCAACAGAGTACTCTATTTGATTAGCATGTGGAGAGCCCTGAGTTTGAGTCCCAGCAACACATACACACAAACACATTACAAGCATGTGCCAGATGTGATGGCATATGCTTGTAATCTACGATACTCAGGATGCTGAGGCAGGAGGATCACCAGTTTAAAACCAGTTGAGAATTTAGCAAAACCCTGTCTCAAGAAAAAGAAAAATAAACCAGGTTTGGTGCCATACACCTATAATGCCAGCACTTGGGAGGCTGAGGCAGAAGGATTACTGTGAGTTCAAGGCCAGCCTGGATTACATAGTGAGTTCAAGGCCAACCTGAGTTTTATAACAAGACACTGTCTCGATAGATAGACAAGACAGGCAGGGATATAGACCAGGAATACAGCTCAGTGCAAATTCTGGGCTTAATCTCCAGTAGTAATAAAAGGTATTAGTCTACTGTAGATGCTTGACTAATGACAGGTTTATATTCTAGTAAACTCACTGTAAATTGTAAACACATGTCAGTTGAAACTGCACTTAATACAATGAATTCACTCAATGACATAGCTTAGCAATGTAGCACACTGTAGAGTATCAGCTATCAACTTGCATGGTCATATGGCTCACTAGAAGCTGTGGCCTGCTGCCTCTGCCCTGCATGGCAAGAGAATACTGCAAATTATTAGTCCAGAAAAAGATCCAAACTCAAAACTCAGGGGTATACAGTACAGTGGTAAAGTACATGCCTAGCATCTGTGAGGCCCTGGGTTCAATTCCAAGCACTAAAAACAAAACAAAACACTGACCTAACTCGAATCTACTCATTTTGTGACCCCCTTTATTTTGTGACCCCATTTATTTTTAGATAGCTGGGGACTGAACCCAGACCCTGAACCCAGGGTCTTTGCATTGAGTTACCCCTAGCCTTTTAAAATTTGTTTTAAGATAGGATCTTGGGGCTGGGGATTTAGCTCAGCGGCATAAGCACCTGCCTTGCAAGTGTGTGGTCGTGAGTTCGACCCCTGATACCAATAAAAACGAAAAAGACAAAAAAAAAAAAAAAAAAAAAAGAGAGAGAAAAAAAGAGATAGGATCTTGCTAAAGAGTCGGGGCTGGGCTTGAATTTGCAATTGATTCTCCTGCTTCAATCTGTCAGTATGCTGAGATTATAAGCATATACCATCACATCCATCACAGTTGTGCTTCTTAATCACACAACAAACTGGCTGCTTCTCATTTGAATTTTACTATTTACCAGGGGTTTTACTGGGGGAGGAGGGCTTTTTTGGTTGTTTTTTGTTTTTGTTTTTCTGTCTTTTTGAGACAGGGTCTCCATAATAAAATTCAGGCTGGCCTTGTGCTCACTTTGTAGCCCAGGTTGGTCTCGAACTTACAACAATCCTACTGCCTTAGCCTCCCAAATGTTGAGATTACAGGAATGTGCCACCACACCTGGCTTTGGGGAGGAGGTTAAACAAGGTCTCACTAGGCAGCCTAGCCTAGACTTGAATTCTTGATTCTCCTGCCTCAGCCTCCCAAAGGCCCTATAGTTGCCTCAACTAAGACTAACGACTTGAGTGGAAGGGTTACCTTTTGTTTTCATACCTTCTCAGCTTCATAAGCATATATTCTTTGGTTTACTTTTTAAAGACAGTGTCTCATTATGTAGCCCAGACTGGTGTTGAATTCATGATCTACTTGCTTCAGTCGCCTAAGTACCAGAATTACAGGCGTGCACCACCACGCTAATCAGTTACTTAAAGTAACTTTTTTTTTTTTTTTTTTTTTGGTCTTTTTCCTTTTTATCGGTACTGGGGATTGAACTCATGACTACCTGCTTGCAAGGTAGGCGCTTATGCCGCTGAGCTAAATCCCCAGCCCCTAAAGTAACATTTTTAAATCCTTATTATAAAAGCAATATATACTCATTGTAGAAAATGAAGTGATCACAGAACAACGCAAACATGTTTTACTCATAGTTTTTCTGTCTAAAGACAAACATTTTAGTCTATTTCCATTTGTTCTTTTTCTCCATGTAAAATGGTGATTTCCCAAAATTGTTTTTCCAAGCCATTTGCTTTAGTCTCACTTTAATTCACTCACTCATGGAAAAGCAGGACACTCCTGGGTGTTAATTATTCAAATGTAACTCCATTGTGAGTTGCCTGCCAGGGAATCACAAGGCCTGAGGAAAGTAAGATCCAAAGTAACAGGCATTTTTCTTAGTGCTCCTCATTTTTTAAAGAAAAGAAAAGGGCAAAGTTTGTGCCAGCAAGCACTGAAAAGAACAAATTAAATGAATTAAATGAGAAGGCTGTCCCTATTAGTAAAGCTCAATGCAGACTAAGGTAAAAATGGTGGGAGGTCAGAAAGCTGCTCCAGGAAGACTTCGGAAGTGAAAACAAGACAGTAGACATTCACCTTCCACATATTAGTGGACCTAATGCATTCTTCTGAAGACATTTTTTTTCCTCAATTCTCACTCTTTTGAGACCTTGCCAATGAGCAGTTTTGTAACACCTATAAGAAAACTAGAATCACAAAGTGGAAAACTCCATCCAAATCCTCAGCTGCGGACTGGCTCCTGCCTGGGGGTCTGTGGCCTGCAATTCCAGTATCTGCACGGATAATTTTGCTGCCAGGTCCCTTCTTGACACAAAGGGTTATTAATATTCTGAAAAGGCTGACAGGGATTTTATATAAACTGCACCAGACAATGAAATGTTACCTTCTTTTCTAGCCTAATGAGAAAGAGGGAAAGCTGACAAGTATGTAAAACCCAAGCAACCTTTGGGAGCTTGTTTCAAGGTTCTATCTGGGAAGCACAGCTACTTTACATCTCGGACTGAGGAAGAGGTCCTCCTCTTATTGGGAGAGGTTGCCCTCTTCAACCAAGCACACGGTTTTGAAGGGACACACGTGAAGCAGTGACGAAGGGGATATCCATGCAGCCACACAGATCAACCTGGTGATCAAGGAAGTAACAGATACTACAACCAGATTGCCCTTACATCCTCCAGTTATCCTCAGAGTGAAGAAGGCAAAAAAAAGGGGAATGAGTGGGAATCAACTCTGTTCAGGAACTCTCTATTCACCTGAGGCAAATTTTCATAGTAATTTTTTTCAAGAAAATATATTTTGTTGTTGTTCATTTGTTTTTTGAGACAGGGTCTCGCTCTGTAATCCAGGCTAGCTTTCAACTCACTGTGTAGTTCAGGGTGCCTCAACTCACAGTGATCCTCCTGCCTCAGCCTCCTAAGTGTTGGAATTACAGGCAGGTACCACCATGCCTGGCTTATATTCCCCCTTTTTTTTTTTTTTTTGCACTGGGGATCAAACTTACAACTTTACTCGCCAGGCAAGCACTTAGACCACTGAGCTAAATCCCTGGCCTATATTCATTCATTCATTCTTTGTTTTTTTTTGCTACTGGGGATTGAACTCACAACCTCATGCTTACCAGGCAGGTGCTTATGCCACTGAGCCAAATCCCTGGCCCCCCTATATTCATTCTTAAAATGAGAAATTTAGGCTCAGAGAATTTAAATTTCCCCAACATCTTTCATCCAAGGAACAAGATAAAGATTTTATTTTGTTCTTTTTGTTTGTTGTTTTGGATTTTTGAGACAGAGTTTCACTATGCAGCCTAAATTGGACTTTAACTTTAGATCCTCCTACCTCAGGCTCCCAAATGCTAGCATGTGGCCATGACTGGATATGGTAGGAATTTGAAAACCTTAGCTTTGCCCCATGTCTATGTCAAGCCCTACCTGCTGGTTACTGGAAGCTGGGCAAGTTCCTTCCTTTCTCTAACACCATGGCATCCTCTTACCTGCAGATAAGGCAATAGATGCCTAAAGTAATCCTATACATACCAACAATGCTTCAGGGGCCCTAGAAAGGAAGGTCTGAGTCATCAAACAGGGACAGAGGCCCTCACTATCTTGAAAGTTTAGCTAAGAGCAAGGAAAATGTGGGATGAATAAAGAGAAATGAAATTCCAACTATTACTTGGTGACCAGTTTCAGAAACAAAGATAAGCTATCACCTGTTGTTAGAACAGTGTGCCTCAAACTTTAATAAATAGTCTACTTTTTGAGTTCTGAGGGATGACAGTCTAACATGTGATCTCACTGCTAAGGAGAATAGGAGATCATCTGAGATGAGTTGATGAAGAACCTAAGACTTAATAGTACCCATCTTCAATAGAGGTAAATAGAGAAAGACTACTAATTTTCATGCTGCCTTCTTCCAAAAACAATTTCAGAGGCCAGGCATGGTAGTGCACACTTATAATCCCAGCACTTAGGAGGTGAGGCAAAATGATCACTGCAAATTCGATGTCAATCTAGCCTATAAAGTGAATTTAAGGCCAGCCTGAACTGCATAATGAAACCTTGTCTCAAAAAGACCAAAGAGCCAGAGATTTAGCTCAGTGGCATAAGGGTCTGCCTGGCAAGCGTTAGGTTGTAAGTTTGACCCCCCGGATCAAAAAAAAAAAGACCAAAGAATGAAATAAAAACAATTCCAGTAAGCTATGGATGGAATGTTAAAAAGATTCAACAGGCCAGATCAAAGGGATAAAAAGGGAAGATATAGCTGGGCATGGTGGCCCACACCTGTAAAGCAGGAGGATCACTGTGAGTTCAAGGCCAGCCTGGGCTACATCTGAGACCCTGTCTATATAAATGTCTATATAAAAAAGAAAGAAAAGAAAAGAAAAAAGAAAGGGAATATAGTGAAAAGCAAGAACAGTTTGCAGAAATCCTGCTGAAAGGTAATGGAGGCTACTGGAATTATATCAGGCTACTGGAATTACAAAATCCAAAGAAAATGGAAGGGGCTCAGGAAATAGCTCATTGGCTTAAGCTCCTGCCTGGCAAGCACAAGGTCATGAATTTCATTCCCAATATCAAAAAGAAGAAAAAAGAAAAAGGAAGGGGTGGGGACTCAGAGTTTAGCTTCAGTGGCAGAGTACTGTCGAGCATGTGCAAAAACCTGGGTTTGATTCCCAGCTCCACACACAAAAGAAAGCTACAACATATGGAAACGGGGCAGCCAAGAAAGAGTAACAAGAGAAATTGATGTTTCTCATCAATTTAAGTCAGGAATACAAGAATACAAGATAGATCCAAGCACAGGTAAGAGAGAGAACTCCTGTTACGCTTGTATCTCGATTCCCTGCCTCACACACTCACAGGTGGGGCTTTTGGGAGGTGGCTAGATCTAGGATGAGTACGGTTCTGGGATAAGTGCATCTCCGAGGTTTGGTCTGACATGGATCCAGGGCAATGGGAAGGCCCACTCTGGGTGTGGCACCACCAAATGTTTGCACCCTGAATGGAATAAAAAGCAAGGCAGAAGGAAGGCTGCTGCCCTCTGCTTGCCATGCCATAAGCTGTTTCTCCTTGCCATGCATGGCCCCCTTCCTCAGAGCCAGATGATTATGGACTGAAACCTCCACAAACAGTGAGTAAAATAAACCTTTTTCCCCTTTCTTTTGTCCCACAAATGAGGCAGTAACTCAGCAGTCTCAGCACTGAGAGGGCCTTTGAAGACCATCAAGACCAGTGACTTTCACATTTTGCACAAAACCTCTGAAATACAAAGCTGAGAAAAGCATAGAGTCTCTGCTGGAGTGGCAGTAAGACTACCAGGTCTCTGGAAAACACAGTTAAAATCTAACGATAGGGCTGGGAATATAATTCACTGGTAGAGTACCTGCCTAGCATGCACCTGCCTAGTTGCTAACTTACATCCCTCTATGCAATCCTAAGAAGTCACCCAGATACCAACTTAGGGCAGTTCAAGGACATCCTAAAAGTTGCTCCACAAATCATCAGAAGGGTATACTACTCCTGACCCGAGAGGCATGACAGTCTTATGCTTTTTATCTCACCCTGCACTGTTCCATTTAGTCAGGGAAAGCTCAAAGAGATTGCAAGTGCTTAAACACGTTGCTTTGTTGGGGAAAAAACAAAACACAAAACCAAAACAAATCAAGAACAATAAGAAAGTACTGGCCTACAAGCCATCTTATTTTGTTTTTATTTTGTTTTTGGTATCGGGGATCAAACTCATTGCCTCACACTAGCCAGGCAGACACTTACGCTGCTGAGCCAAGCCATTTTATTTTGTAATTTCCTCCCATGACCATGGTAATTTGTTACCTTTGGCTATGCCAGGATGTGCTGAGGACGCCAGAACATTTGTTTGTATTGTAGGGGCAGAGTCAATCACTTTTGGTTTTGGCAAGATTGCAGACACACTACCAAAACAGAATTCAGGCAGCAAACACAGGAGGCAGGCACACCAGGGGAGACTGAGCTGGAAAATCAGTTGGAGTTAGTGCTAAAGCAGTTATGGCTCAAAGTTGCAGGAAATGGCCAGGAGACTGGCAAGGAAAGTAGTCAGCAGAGCTCTTATGACAAACAGATTCACGCTTTCACTTTTTACTTATAAACACTGATTTAAAAAAATCATTAACACTTTACAAAACACTTTTCTATCTGACACTTCAATGAATTATCACAATGTTGCCATGAAAAAATATGGGGTCAGTGGCATTATCACTATTTCAGAAATGATAAAGAAAAAAATCCACCAACAATTGCTTAAGAAGTGAAATGCTTTGGCCAGAATACTATAGAATACATGGCACACTTGCTAGCTGACTTAGAAATGAAATCTAGGGCTGGGGATTCAGCTCAGCAGCATAAGCACGTGCCTTGCAAGCAGGAGGTCGTGAGTTCGATCCCTGATACCGATAAAAAAAAAAAAAAAGAAATGAAATCTAGTTTTCTGATTCCAAATCTTCACTCTATGCCTCATATCACCACTGCCTCCTGGGTCACCCGTGACTGCAACAGCTGAGGGTAGAAAGGAGAAATTCAGCATGCTGTCACGCCACACTTACCTGCAACAAGGATCTCTGTATCTCTGGTTCTAAATTACACTGAATGGTTACCACTGAGTACTAAAATTAAATCCTGATATACAGTGAATGACAAGAAAGCACAGACTGCCAGGTGTGGGGGTACACACCCATAATCACAGCACTTGGAAAGCTGAGGCAGGAGGATCACTCCAAATTCAAGGCCAGCCTGAACTATACAACAAAACCCTGTCTCAAACAGACAGAAGGGGATGGGGATTTAGCTTAGGGGCTTAAGCACCTCCTTACAAGTACACGGTCGTGAGTTCAATTCCCAGTACCAAAAAAAAAAAAAAAAAAAAGAGAGAGAGAGAGACAGGAAATCCAAGCATGATGGTGCATGCCCATAATCCCAGCACCTGAGAGACTAAGGTAGGAGAATTGCTGCAAGTCTGAGACCAGTCTGGGCTACACAGAGAGACCCTGTCTCAAAAAGCACCCCCCCCCAAAAAAAAAACCCCACAAAAAACCCAAAAAACAACCACACAGATATTGGGCTATAGTTCATCTTCATTCATTAGCTCACCTGGATAAGTGGGATGAAGTATATAATCAGCATAACTCACAGCTATACATACCTAAGCCTAGGAATGGGACTAGCTCACAGAAATTTTTAACCTCAGCACCATGGTCACCTTAAAAGTCAGATCATTCTTCCTTGTGGGAGAAGGTGTCATCCTCTGCATTATAAAATGGGAGGAGCACCCCTGGCTTACACAACTAGATGCAGAAGGACCCTCCACCAAGTGTCTCAGTTTAGAACATATTCTCAGAGCTGAATGAAGCTCACCCAACACCAAGGGCTAGGATGATTAGAAGATCATGTTTTGGGTAGCTGAGAGAGAAGAAAGGTCATTCCAGAAGGAAATATGTGGGCTGAGAAAAAAAGAGAAGTACACAGTGCAGCTGAGAGAGAAAACAAGCTGTAGGAGCTGGATCAGAACACAGGGCACCTGAACGAACTTTCTGTGATAGTTTCTGAGAACACAGAAGCTTAACTTCAGTTATTTTAACACTTGGCCATCTTGTCTAGAAGTTATTTTTGCTATACTTAGAAAGAACTAGGGAGCTTTGAATAATATCAATGCCTGGCCCCAAACCTACCATTTCAATTTAGGTGGGTTTGGGTAGGACCCAGGTAATTTGTTTGTTTTTGTCTTTTTTGGAGACAGGGTTTCACTATGTAGTTCAGGCTGGCCTCAAACTCACAGCGATCCTCCTGCCTCAGCCTCCCAAGTACTGGGAAGTTTTATTTTTTTGAGACTGAGTTTTATTTTATAGTTCAGGGTAGATTTGAACTTTCAATCCTCAGCCTCAATCTCCTGAATGCTGAGATCACAGGCATGCTAATTTTTTTTTTTTTTTTTTGTCTTTTTCCTTTTTATCGGTACCGGGGACTGAACCCACGACTGCCTGCTTGCAAGGCAGGTGCTTATGCCGCTGAGCTAAATCCCCAGCCCCAGGCATGCTAATTTTTAAAGTCTCACAAGTAATTCTTTTTTTTTTTTTTTTTTTTTTTAAATTTTTATTTAAGGAGAAAAGAAAAGAAAGAAAAAAAAAACAGTGAAGGGGTACAAGTTATACAGATTTACAGAATAAAAAAATGCGCAGTAGGAAATCACTAGTTAATGGATTACATATTGCCATCTTAGAAATAATTGTTCAAGTCACAAAATTAAAGCTTGTAGAGTGGACATTCCACCAATGATACTGCAAACAGTTCTGTTCAATGATCCAATAAAACTCTATGATATCATTTTCTATCTTATACTTTTAAATATACATGCAGTTATATAGTTTAGAGCACTTTCTTTTCCTCTCTTTTGTACAGTGACTATTACACATTTTGGGTTTCATTGCTCCCACGGTTCTTGTTGCTTTATTTGGAAGAGAGTAAAACCAAATGTGACATAACAGAACAGAATCGGTCAAGTCAAAAGGGTGGACATAATAGATAATATAAAAACATAATACAAGGTGATCAACAATGGTTACCCTAATGCCTCCCGCTATTTCTAATAGAATTGCCTATATCATTAGTTGTAATACAATTGAACAAAACCGTAAAGAATAAAACCGACAAAACCAAAACATTGGAGACATTGTAGGTCTTCAAAAGTAGATAAAAGTCAACGAGAATGGGCGTTATAATGAATCTCATTATCTTCTCAGCTGATGCCTAAACTTTCGAACCTGATACTATCCAGCAAAACAGAATATAGGAACCTCAGTCAAAAACAAGATGGTGAGAGTAATACAGGGCTTCAAATCGAGATAATAGAAGGTCAAAGTGGGTTACTATATTATATCCTGCTATATTTTTCCCTGTAATTAAATGGGTAAAAATAAAAAAGTAAATAATGGAGTGGAGATTGAGAAAAAAAGAGGGCATAACAGCGAAACAGGGCAGATCAAAACATAACCATTTAAGCAGAATAGTGTTTCACCACCAGCTAATCCTGACCCAAAGATAGTTACCATATTGACTCCCTCCCTGAAGTCCTTGAGTACAACTTCATATACTGTAGCATTAAGTATATCAAAACAATGTAAATCCATTTAAGAGAATAACAGCATTATAGAGTATTTAGAATCGACTAACAGAAAATGAACAATGGTCTCTGTATAATCTCCTTGTCTTTAAAAGGTTTTTTCTTATACTATCATACATAGTAAAATCCAATAAGATACAACCTGTTTAGACCATTGGAGACAGAAGAACAAAAGCTAGATGAGACTTCAAAACAAGATGGTACTAAATCAGCATTACCTATTAAGATGTCATTTTCTCCAAAAAAAGCTGTTCCTATCATCCAATCTTCTCTGTCTCATTTCTGTTGAGCTCTTTTTCTGTCAGTAGCTGTCAGTTTGTCTTCTTCGTTTTGGTCTCTGCTCTATTCGTTGTGGTCTCCCCGCCCCTATTTCTGGGTTCTTTGTATTTTTCTTTTTTTAGAATATCCTGCAATACTTTCTGTAGGGTTGGATTGGTGGTTGCAAATTCCCCCAGTTCCTCTTTATCTTGGAAGCACCTCGTTTTTCCATCAATTTCCAGGGACAGTTGTGCAGGATATCTCAATCTTGGCTGGAGATTATTATCTTTCAAAGCTTGAATTATTTCTCCCCATGCTCTTCGTGATTTGATGGTTTGTGAAGAGAAATCTGCTGTAATTTTGATGGGTCTTCCCTTGTAAGTGATCTGTTTCTTGTCTCTTACAGCTTTTAATATTCTGTTCTTGTATTGAATTTCTGGAATTTTTATTATTATATGCCTGGGTGTTTCTCTGTTAGGGTTGTAGGTAGCTGGGGTCCTGTATGCCTCATACATTTGAGTATCTTTACCTTTTGCTAAATTAGGAAAATTCTCCTGGATTATTTCTGTGAGTAGCTTTTGTAGTTCACTTGTTTGTGTCCCTACTTCTTCTTTTATGTTCTTAATCCTTAAGTTATGGCTCCTCTTATCATCTTCTTGTCTTTGTATTATTGCTGTGTGTTTCTTTGTTATTTTTAAGAAGTTTTTCATTTCATTCTCCCATGTTTCAAGTCTGCCCTCCAATTCAGATAGTCTGTCCTTAGTTTCTTTCAAGCTGTTATGCCAGTCTTGGGTATACTTCTTGATTTCTTGATAGTCCCTTTGCACCTGCTTCACATACTCAATGCTTTCTCTGTTTTCTCCATCAAGCAATTCTCCCCTCTTTTTCTGTTCTTCCACTCCACCATCTGCTTTTTCCTGGGTGGTGCTTAGCATTTCTCTAACTATTCTGCATACTTCTAGCTTCAGGTCATTGATAACTTCATGCCTGAATTGGTCTATGAGGCTCTCTAAATGGCGCTTAATGTATATTGGTACAGTGTCCACTATTGCCTGATTCTCAGGATTGGGGGTCGAGGAGCCTTTTTTGTTGCTTCCCTTCCCCATATTTTCTGTTCCTTATGAAATGTAATCTTACACAGGAGGCCCGGCTTCCCTGTCTGTCAGCTACAGCTTGATCGAATTGCGCTGGCTAGTTGTTCCAGCTCACCGCTGCGCCCCAGGGAGTTGCGGAGGAGGCAGCCTACGCGGAAGTCGGTCGCTCCTCCGGGCCACCGTCAGGCTCTGGGATCTGGGCTAGGCCAGCCTAGGGAGTCCGCGAGCAGCGTCCCTCCGGCCAGGCACCTTTCACCAATCCCGTCTGAGAGGGAAATGCGCGGCTGCAGTTGCCACCGCGCCCTGCTCTTACAGGACTGCCCGCGCCCAGAAAATCCTCCGCTGGAGTCAGACTGCGGTAGGGAGTCAGTTCCTCGCTCACCTCGCCACCAGTCAGCCTTCCTTCCTGCCCGTCGCGTTTCCGAGACCGTTCCCAGACGCCCGTTCCCAGAGCTTGGGGGTCGCGTCTCTCCTTGCTGAGCCGCTGTGGAGGTGGCCGGCCGCCATGCGGCAGGAAATCCAAGCCGCGGTTTCCAATGGCGCGGAGTCGAGCCTCCACACCGAGATTTTTCTGTTCCTATTTTAGCGCCAGGACTGTATTCCAAGTTGGATTCTCTCAGCCCAGTTCGTTCCTGAGTCAGCAGAGCATATCTCTACTGGTTCGTATCTCCTTAGTCCGCATCATTCCTGGCCTCTGAGCCGAGCCTTTAGAGAGCGTTCAGTAGTTGCTGTTGTCTGTCTGCCATGTTCTCCCCTCACAAGTAATTCTTAAATGCAGTTAATGCTAAGAACCACAAGTCTCAAGGATGTCCTTATCCTTCCATAAGGAAAAAGACCTCCCAAATTTAAGGCATTTGCCTAAATTCACACAGTGGACTGGGAGGGGCTGAGACTACCATCTGGACTCCTAGCAGAGACTCTGAAAGACACTTCAGAGTACTGGGCCAGATTCAATATTTTGGTCTATAAGAAGCACAACTGTCTGATGACTTGACTCTTAAATTTTGTCAGGGTTAATGCCACAATTAATCTAATCATAAAACTACTCTTAAGCAAACCCTCAACTGTCTATGGTAATGGATGTGGGCTTCATTGTAGTCTCCAGGGGGCCCTTCTGAAAACAAAGGCTCTCAGGGGACTCCCCAGGAAGCCTGGTAAACAAAACCACCCAGCTCCAAGGGAAGAAGCAATGACTTTCTAAAAGATACAGCTCACTCGGTTTTTCATTGCATAGAGGAAAATCTGGGTATCTCTTTACCAGAAGAAACACTCTCAGACATGGTAGTCTACCTAGTTAAGCAAAGGGCAGGACCTGCTGAGGGAAGCTGCGGAGGCTAACAGAAAGTCTTGGTCCTCAGCTGGAGACAGGGGGTCCCTTCCCGCTGACATAGGTGAGCCTTCCTGCCGGGTCATACCTGGGTCTTGGCAGCAGGTGGTAAACAGGAAGTCTGCAGAGACTACACAGTTAGGAATCTGAATCTGCCCTATATATTCATTTCACTCAATCCAGA
Organism: Cavia porcellus; assembly: GCF_034190915.1. Classification (NCBI taxonomy): domain Eukaryota; kingdom Metazoa; phylum Chordata; class Mammalia; order Rodentia; family Caviidae; genus Cavia; species Cavia porcellus. The sequence goes on along the minus strand of NW_026947488.1, from coordinate 24,778,230 downwards.
GTTTTAGGATGGATAACTAAGCAAATCCCATCCAGGGGCCTTCTGGTTAATCTTAGACAACCAACCAGCTGAACCTCTCACATGGGGTCCTCCTGCAAGAACCAGCAGAAGCATAACCTTCTGCCTTCCAGTCGTGAAGGATGCAGCAGGACACTAGGAAAGCTACTGCTGCCAGTGAGCTTGTGGATGAGTTCTACTTTCCCACCAGCAGAATCCCTTAAAACGGGTTATTCTTTAAGACTGCCTGAATCAGGTCAAACAAAAGCCCTCAAGTACAGTGCTCAATACTCTTACTAGCCAAATTTATTGGGTGCTCACACCATGGTAGGTACGATAATAAGCAATTTATCCAGTTCTTATTTTATTTCCCAACACATTTATAAACCAGGTACTGTAACTTCACAGGTGAAGAATCTGAGGTTTTGTAATTTGCCAAAAGTCATATAGCCAGTGAGTAGTGGAGCCAGGATATGAACCGGAGCAATCTGAATCAGGCCAATTAACAACTTTGACCACTTGATGCCAGCCATCTGTTTGTTTTCCAGTACTGGGACTCAAAATCAAGACCCTATGCTTGCCAGGCAGGAGCTGTGCCACTGAGCTATATCCCTGTCCCTGATGCCAGCCATTTTTTGAGATGGGGTTTTGCTAGGTTCCTTAGACTGGACTTGAATTTGTGACACACCTGCCTCAGCATCCCAGGGTACTCCACCATGTGTTCATATTATGAATTAATTTCACATGAATAAATAAGAGAACTAGTGTCAAGACTGCAAGAAAGTATTAGAAATTCAACAGAATTAGTCTTGTAATTAAAGAAAAAAATCTTTTCATTTTACAAAGGAAGTCCTGAAATTTGATAAATACTTAACATCAATCTAGGTGTGCTTTTTCAGGCTCTAAAAAGGGAATAGATGACTTGACATCCTATTCTGAATTAAACCCAAAGTATGATCAATTTTTAGATCTGTGAGTCCTTCTGGATGCATCCATTCCTTTCTTCCTGCCTATCCAAGCTTGTCAACCTGCCCCCTCTGCCACCACCATCTCCCGTTTGTCCATTTCCTTACCACTGTCCTCAGTTCTTGCCTGAATTGTTCATTTATTCATCGTTTACCAAGTACATATTACCAGCCAAGCAGAGAGCTAGACCTGGTCCTTGCTCATAGGGAGCTCACCCAATACTAACTAGAGCTGTTATCTAGTAATCTTGATCATCAGACTACACGCTTTAGCAAAGGCTTTGTATTTCCAGAAGCTACCAGCATGTGCCACAATACAGATACAATGTTTGGTGTATGACTAGATTAACAAATTCTTTTAAATTTATAGTATTTTAGCATGCATCTTTTCTAAAATACAAAAGCAGTATGTGTACAGTACAAAAAATAATACAGAAAGGTATAAAGTAAAAAATGAATTCCCCATGCCAGGTTTGGTGGTGCAAACATGTAAACCCAGTGCTCAAGAGCTGAGGCAGAAGGACCTCCACGAGTTTGAGGCCAGCCAAACAAAAGCCCTGAAGTACTTAATAATCTTTCTATCCAAATTTACTGAGTAGTCACACCATGCCAGGTTCAATGATAAGCAGTTTATCCATTCCTTATTTCACAACACACTTATACTAGGTACTGTAATTTCCCCATTTTACAGGTGAAGAATCTAAGGCTTGCAGAGGTTTTGTCATTTGCCAAACCCTGCATAGTGAGTTCAGGACCAGCCTAAACTACAGAGCAAGATCCTGTCTCCTAAAAACTAAAACAATAACAACAAACACTGCTCCATACCCTAAGTCCCATTTTCAGAAGTGACTATTATTGTCTGGTGTGTATTTGCCAAAATTCCTTCAGGTTATCACACACACATGATTTTGGAATCATTTCAGTTTCTATCTAGTTTTTCAAACTTCTAATCCAATGAATTTCAAAATGTAGTCTTTGGACTAGTAGCATCAGCATCAGCTGGTAATTTGTGAGAACTGCATATTCTCTGGACCGCTCCACGCCTCCTGAATCAGAAACTCTGGAGGCGGGGCCCAGTAACGGGAGGGTTAGTAAGCTGTCCGGGTAACTGATATATTCTCAAAGCTGAGCACTACTGCTTTAATATAGCCAAGCCATTTTTTTAACTGCCCCTAAACATAACAAGTAGTTTTTCTTTTTCCTTTTTATCGGTACCTGGGATTGAACTCACAACTGCCTGCTTGCAAGGCAGGCGCTTATGCCACTGAGCTAAACCCCCAGCCTCAAGTATAGTTTTCCTTGTCTATTGATCTTTTTCTTTTTCTTTTTTTTTTTTCTTTTTCATTTTTATCAGTACTAGGGATTGAACTCACAACCGCACACTTGCAAGGAAGATGTTTATGTGGCTGAGCTAAATCCCCAGCCTGTCCCCTCATCTTTTTGATTGATTATTTTAATCTGTCAAACTCCTTACAAAGTCCTAATGCGGGTGGGGGGAGGTAGGGGGTTAAAAGAAAGAAAAATAGTCCTTACTCTTCCCCAAAGTGGTCTTATTATCACAGTTCAAACTGATGTCCGCTAGACCTTCCTCTCTCATGACACACCTAGTCCCTCTACCAATTTAACAAATAGTTACTTAGCAACTTCAATGTTAAGGGAATAATTCTTTACTCTTCTCCAGCAAACCATTAAGTTGCTTGAAGACATCAATCACAAAATATAAAAATATTATTTCTTTTTCCACCCCAATCTAAGGACATAAATGGAATTTTAAGAGTTGTTGGCTAATGATGTCCAAAATGAATTTCATTGGGAACTAGATACCATCACCACTACCACTACCACCCCACTGTAAGTGCTGGGGATCAAAGTGAGGGCCTTGTGTTGCTAGGCTGGTATACCTCAACCTACACCCCACAGCCCTGGCAAATCTTCAATGGATATACAGTCTGGGATTTTAAGCTGTAGCTCAAAGTTTTGTTTTGTGGTTCTAGAGACTTAAGCCAGGACCTTCACAGTGAATTGCATTTCTTAGCACTTTTTCAATTTGTAAATTTGAGACAGGTTCTCATGAAGTTGCTCAGACTGGGTTTGAACTTTTTATTTTCTTGCCTCAGCCCCCTAGAGTATGGCCCAAGTTTGACAACCTGAACAAAGTTCACTTCTCAGGATGATGTTTTCAAAAGCGAAGGTAGGACTTAATGGTTCAGTCCTTATTTTCAACTTGAATAATTTGATTTTATGAAATGTCCCATGTTGTACTATCTTATCCCATTATATTCATGCTACTTTGCTTCTAATACAAATATGTCAATTTTTAGACTTGAATTACAGTTACATAGTGTTTCCCAGTCAGGTAATAAACTCAACAGGAACCATGTTTTACTCAACTCACCCAGCACCATGCCTTGCACATAACAGCTCAATATATTTACAGAAGATTATCTGGAAAAACCTTTTAAGAAGTTTCATTTATGCAGAGTACCTATGCATTTATCTGCTGCTTCCCAAAGGGTCTTTGTGAATACTTACTATAAACACCAAGTATCTATAATACAAGATTACTACTCTGTCATAAACAAAGATAAATTGTCATCTGTGGGAAAATGGATGCACCTTGCGACTATATTAAGTAAAATAAATCAGACACATAAGCTTAAGTATCACATCGTTTCTCATAAATGAAAAACCCAGAGTAGAAATAAAGCATAAAGTAAAAGATAATAGGAAGCAGGCAGACAGATCATTCTTAAGGGGAAAGTGATTGAGAGATGGAGAGAAGGGAGAGGGATTTTTAAAAAGGAACTAGGATGTGTTATGTACATGTAACAACTCCACACAAGTAATGTGAACATTATGTACTGCAAACATGTACCCAAAAAGGAAGGTATCAAGGGAACAGGGCAGGAAGAAGGATGGAAGGGAAAGGGGATGAAAAAGGAATTGAGAATTCCTTTTTACGTGTGCCAACTACCTGCAAGGAATGCAAACATTATGCACTATACACACACACTAATAAACCAAAAATTTTTTAAAATAAAAAGTTTTTAAAATACCAGGTGTTGATAGACTACTCTGACATCATCAGGGCAGAATAGGATAAGCCTCGCCTAGTCACATTCAGATTTACTCTCGGTTTTCAGCAGGGAGTGAGCCACATAAGGCAAAAAAATGTAAAACTGAATCTCATGTGCGTTTGGGATAGACTGAAAGGCAGTTACCCTCAGGCCACCCTACAGGAACATACAAATAAAACCCCCCTGTAGGGGTTTCCACCCCTGGACACATAGGATCCCTGATAAAAGCCTTCTTCACAAACTTTAGGAAACAGGGTGGTTAGAAGACTTTATGTGGTAGGTGATGATCAAGAGTTATACAACAAAGGGACAGCAAAGAGAAACTAAAGGCCAAGAGGAAGAACAGAAGGGCACCAAGAGAACACTGCCATTTCAGTGATGAAAAGAATGGAAATTCACTGAGCAAGGGTCCAGTATGAGCCAAGAATCTGAGGCTGCAAAGCCAGTTCCTGACCTCAAGGGGCTAACAGTCCCAGAGGTAGGAAGGAAGTCTCTACCCTGTTGTATGTGTTTCATTGTAATTGGAAAAATCCAGCAAGGAAAGCATCACAAAGAAGGGGAGCCTCTGAAGTGCAAAAAAATGCAACATGAATTACTTACTTTGGGGGCAAAACATACTTTTACAGCTATTCATATAAGACTTCAAATCAAGGGAGACATAAGATTCAGCACCATTGTGTCAATGCTTTCTCTTTTTACTTTATCTTAAATACTAAAATGTTTGAGTCCAACGTTGGAGCAGAGCCAGGAAGTCCCAAAATGAGGCGAGTCCTGGAGAAATCTGCTCTGTCACCTCCAAGTCCAGTCACCCAGCTACTCTGGGTCTCATTCTCCTAGCAGACAGGAGAGGAAGTCTAATTACGTGCTGAGAAGCCAGGATTGAGGGGAAATCTGGATGCAGACAAGCAAGGCTTACTTTATTCTGCCAATAAGACGCCATGGCAGAACCCCCTGCCTTTTAACCTATGAAGCTCCTAGTCTACCTGTGAAGGGAGGCCAGCTCTGCAGGAAACGCTTCGTGCAAAGGAAAGGGATTGGTAAACATTCAAGTATCCAATGAGATGATCTTAAACTGCTTAGCAAGACTGCTGACACAAAAAGCGAGGGAGGAACGTCAGCTCTTATTAATATCATTACTAATAACTAATAACAAATAGTTAACATCTCAACTCTACTCGGATTCACGACCTCGGTCTTGCAAGGCAGGCGTTTATGCCGCTGAGCTAAATCCCTGGACTCTGCAGTCCACTTTTATGACGTTTAAGAACAACTCCAGAGATGACTAGTGTATTTCCAAAAATTTGCAATGGAACAAAATCAAATACCAACAGCACTGGTCGAGAGAACCCAAGTCCCCCACCCCCTGCGCCGAGTTCCACAGACAACCATGCCACTTGTCAGTTCTGTGACCTTGGACAAGGCACTTCACCTCTGCATGCCTCAGTTTCCTCAGCTACAAATTGGGGCTAAATGGCCTCTCTCCCCGCAGGGTGGTCGTGGGGCCCCAAAAAAGTGCGCTCGCTCCACTGCTGCGGGGCCACACCAGTGGAAAGCGGGCGCGGGCCCCTCTTCCGAGCCCTTGGGCATAGATGGATGCCCAGCCCGAGGACCGCGCAGCTCCGCCACCTGCAGAGCAGGAGGAAGAAAAGGCGTGATGCCTGTAGGGGATCCCTCCTACAGAGCGCGTCCGCTACCGGAGGGAGGCTCGACCCCTTGGCTCCAGCGCGCTGTCTCCGGCTGGCTGGAGCCCAGAGGACCTCAGACAACCGGGCAGGGCGGAGGGCGTTGGAGGCCCAGAGGAGACTGGCAGTGTGACCCCCGAGACCCGCAGAGCGCAGAAGACCACAAGGAATGGCAGGGAGGAGCGACGCCCCCGCATGCGACGCCGCGCACCCGGGAGCTGAAGCGCTCACTCACCTGAAGCGCGGGCGACGGCCGTCAGTGCAGTACAGCAGCCGCGAGACGGGTAGGGGAGCTCCTGCGGCCGAGCAGGCGCGCTGAAGACTCACAGGGCTGCGCAGGCGCGCTGCGCCCGCCCGGCCGGGGAACTACCGCGATGGCGGCCGAGGGGCGGGGCCAGGGGCCATGTTTGCTGTCGCTTTCTTCGCTGCGGCGAGTCCTCTGGGAAACTCAGATTGAATTGCTTGGAGGAAGGCCTTTGAGTGCAGTCGGTATTGTCATTCTTTTCTCCTTGAGTCACCTACTGGGACTCCCAAGAAATTTCCTTGCAGGGTCTGGCATCCCGTTAACGTGTGAAGCTTTACCCAAGGTCAGACTGCACCTAGCGCAGGTGCTTGGCATGAAGAGTTAAATGCTGATGAACACAGTAACTTCAGAACTAGAATTCGAGACCCAAGTTCCTAATTCCTACTCTTTTTCTTTTCTTTTTTTGGGAGCGAATCTCCTTAGGATGCCGAGGCTGGTCTCAAGGGTCCTCACTAGCAGTCCTCTTTTACACCCCTCCCCGTGGTTCTGTAACTACCTGCAACAGCAGTTGCGTTCTCGAGTAGAACAGAGGTGAATCTCCCCTCTCATCATTGCACACATTAAGCTTAATGGCCCAACAATTCAACACCAAAATATACAGGACACAATCTCTTCCCCTAAAGAGCTTACTAATGTATTGTCTCTTTAATGTTAAGTATCACTGACGATTATTCTTTTAACTAAATTAGGCCAATGAAATAAATAAATGCAACCAAAAATCTCAGAGGGCAGCAATAATTTGTTATTCTTGACACAATTCCTGAACCAAATCCGGGTAGATGAAAAACTAATATTGAGCACAGCCTTCTTGTTATGATTTATTTATTAACATTTACTCTGTGCCACATTGATTCTAGTTTACCCCCTATAATCTATGCAATACTCTTGGTTACGAGTAAGCCTCCTTGCCCCTGAATTGCTCATCTATATGACAAAATAGGAACTCTTAAAGGTGTTCTGTTGTTTTAAACTACACATGAGTGCATGTTAAGGATGGTATGACCATAGCCTGGGATACACAATCCAGACTGGCCTTTAAACTATGTAGCCCAGGTAGGCCTCGCACTCACAGCAACCTTCCTGCCACAGCCTCCCAAGTACGGGGGTGACAGGTGAGTTCTAATAAGGATCAAACAATACTTAGAGCTCAGTAAGTATTATTTTTCTATGGTCTATGCTGTTCAGCTGAAAACACCAAACATACTTCTTGTCCTCAAGAGTGAATACTCATAAACGAAAATTGCAATACAGTGTAATAATTGGGTGGTTTTAATAGCCTTTGAAGAGAGGTGATCTAGCCTCATTATACAGATGAGGCAACTGAGGATGAGAGCTACACTTTCCATTATACTATGCTTCTTAAACAGTAGGCAATTAACACCATTCTTTTGATTCTTTATATTGAGACAGGCTTATCATGTAGCTCAAGATCCTGCTGCCTCAGCCTATTTGTTTTGCATTGCTGGAACACAATACCCAACATCCAACACTTAGAGAAAGTTTATTTTGGGTTACAATTTGTAGGGTTTTTTTTCCTACCCTAAGTCCTATCAGAAGAAGGCAGATTATTTATTTATTTACTTATTTTGGTACCAGGGATGGAACTCACGCTTACCAGGCAGGCACTTATGCTGCTGAGCTAAATCCCCGGCTCATTACAATGTGTAGGTTTTAGTTTATAGTCTCTGCTGGCTCTAAGGCAGAGTGACATGTCAGAAGGACATAGCAGGAAAGAAAGAGCTTATGGCATGGCAGGCAGGAAGCGCAGTCATCAAGAGGGGAGGAATACACCATTCTAGGTTCACCTTCAGGTTTTCCCTCCTACTCAGTTTTAAACTCATTAGTGGAGTAATACAGTATTACGCTCCCACAATCCAGTCACCTTTCAAAAGCCCCTCGTATGAGTGCATGAGACTTGGAGGGGACATCGAGATACCAGCCATAACCAATTGCTGACATCATATGCTATGCACTACCAGTCCAGGCTTCATGTAGTTCTAAAATGTTAGCTTCTGTTTTTATTTTTTGCTGTACTGGGGACCAAACATAGGGCTTACACATGCTAAGTAAGCATTCTTGCCACTGAACTATAGTTCTAGTCCTAAATAGGGACTCTCCTTGAGACTGAAATTTCTGTTCTTGTTCTACTTGGTATCGCCCATTGTAGTCTTCAATAGTTAGACATAAGAATTTTTATCTCGTTTAATTTTTTCTACCCAGCTCTGTACCTGTATATCGGAGTCTAGGTGAATTTTCCATTTCATATTCCAAATTAAACTAGCTTTCTCATTTCATCAACTGTTTGTTCAAGCTTTTATCATTAACAAATTGGTACTACTGTTCTAAACTTGTATTGTTTAATAGAATCCTCATAAAGCCTCTGTATTATAAATTTTATCGTTCAACTTCACAGATAAAAAGGTTAAGTAACTTTCTCACTTGCAATTGGGAAGTAGGGGAGTTGAGTTTTTAACAAATAGGTCCTATACCTATGTTCTGGACACCATGAGTAACAGGTAGTTGTACCCCCTCATCCACTGTCAACACCTAGCACCTTAGTCTCACCTCTACTACTGTAGGAACCTAACAGTCTCTCATATTTACACCTTGCTTGTTTCTATTACCTGCACAACAACTATAGAGACCTTTTCAAAATAAAGTCCCCTGGCTGAAGGTATGGCTCAGTGGCAGAACACTCAGCTTGCCTAATACGTGCTAAGCCTAGCATTTGATCCACAGTACCACAAAAAAAAAAAAAAAAATCAATAAAGTTCTAATCATTTTTTTTTTTTGGACAGGGTCTCACTAAGTAGCCCAGGGTGGCCTGAAATTCAACAATCCTCCTATCTAGTTGAGCATGGGGGGTACACACCTGAAATCTCAGCACTTGGGAGGCTGAGGCAGGAGGATTTCTGTGCAGTTGAGCCCAGCCTCAGCTATATAGTGCATTCAAATTCAGCCTGAACTGCATAAGACCCTGTCTCAAAACACCAAAACCAAACCAAACAAACAAAAAAACCCAACCAACCAACCAACCAACCAACCAACCAAAAAACCCAGTCTTTCTGTCTCAGCCTCCCATGTGCTGGATTACAGGCATGCACCATGATGCCTGGTTTACTGTCTTAAGTGTTGTAGTTATTTTCAGTTTCCTTGCTTCAGGCCACTCTTCAGTGGTGCTTAGCATTCCTGCTTTCTTCATATTTCAGTACCCCAGGAGCTCCATTCTCAAGTCGCTGAAAGTGCCGTTTCTGCGTGAAATACTTGTTCAGTTTCTTCATCCTTCCCAAATCAGGTGTGTCACTATGCTCCGTATATCCTAGGTAGACTGTAAGCATCACTAGGGAGATGCTGTGCCTTTGCTCATGGCTCTCTCCTCAGTTACCAGAACTGTGCCTGGCAGACAGTAGGGACTCAAGATCTGAATGGATAAAATGTAGTGTAAGGAGGTACCATCTCTCACCAACAGGTGCTTGAGCCAAGGTTAAGTAACATTTTCACTGGCTTAACCTATTTCTCACTTAGAAAAAGTACAGCTCACTGCCCCAGTTCATTTACTTTTACATAAACATGCTCTTTGAGGAATGCAGTTTTCTAGGACCTGACATTTTCAGTGACTGAGAATTACTCCATTTTGTGAAGGTAAATGATACGGGAGTATCAGAACTCCAAATATTATAAGGGAAATATAACTGCTGATCTGCTAGCTGTCAGATACACTGAGTTCATGTTCCCCAGTATCAAAGAATGAATTCTAAGGAATAAAGTAGGAAATATTTATGAGACAGGAGGGATCCTGAGTGGGCTGCCAATGAACCCATTTCACAGAGGAAGTTTTAGAAAGCAAAATCACAAGGTGGGTACAACAGGGGACAAAACTATGGCCAATCACTAAGTATAGCCTCTTATGAAACATTAATCCAATGAAGAACGAAGTCATGTAGCAACTGTACATGGCAAGAACAAAGAACTTTTCAGGAAGGGATATGTCTAGGGGTCTTGGTCACCCACTGAGGTGACTGATGTCTATCTGGACTTTATTGGACCAGGCATTAACAATTATCTTATCCCTTAGGGAGGCACTAGACCTGGCCAATCTGTCTTTACCTTGAGGCTTGACCTCCAACAGATGTAATTCTGACCACAGCTGTAATGTGTTTTTACCTTTCATATTAACTCTCTCAAGGGCCCAGTCCTGTCTGACTGCCTAGAATAATTCTACCTTAGAGATCTATAATGTAAAATATCATAACAGAATGTTATAAATAGCATGTATTCTGCTTCCAAAAGCTAGTGATACACTAGAGTAATACAAAAATAATAAAAGTGAGATAGTTCATAGCAAACCTCGGAGGTATGATTAGGAATATGACTCATTAATTATCTTGGGGTAAATGCAGCCTGCATATTCTCAGGGCAAACAGGAAATGAAATGAAATGAGCTCTGTCCCATTAGTAGGAAAAGACTATAGAAAGCATTAACAAAACAGTAGTTAGTGTTTTATTGGGAATAGGTGGTGAGGCTTAGCTTTACATTACTATTTATTGCAGCATAGAAGTTTATTTTCTAAACCCTCCTTGCCTTTAAATTTTGTTAGGAGCTAAGGGCATAGCTCAGTGGTAGGGTGAACTGTTAGCATGCATGAGGTCTCTGTGTTCAATTCCCAGCACTGCAAAAAAGAAAAAAAGAAAAAAAAAAAAAAAAAAACTGTATACACTCAAAACACAAAAACAGGGAAAACCTTAATTATATGCAATTGTATAATGCAGACCATTAACAATAAGAAACAATCAGAGGCCTGGGGGTAATAGCTCAGTAACAGAGCATTTAATAGCATGTGCAAAGCCCTGGAGTTCATTCCCCAACACCACAGAAATACACACAAAAATTAAATAAAAGTGTTGCAGCTTGGCATAACTGATGCCATCTTGTGCCCTGTATTTGACCTAGGAGAGTGAAAAATTACTCAGAGTACAAATCCCATGAGAAAAGCAGAATGAGCTGCATCCACAAGAGCCGGGTGTGGTGGCTCACGCCTGTAATCCCAGCACTCAGGAGGCTGAGGTGGGAGGATCTTTGCAAATTCAAGACCAGCCTGGGCTACAAAGTAAGCTCAAGACCAGCCTGAACTGGTCTTGAGCATAGCAAGACCCCTGTGGGGGATAAGGTGTCACTTTGTAGGCCCAACCCCCTCTAACCTGCAATTTACAATAGCCGCCCTGGTATGCGAGAAGGAGGTAGAACGGGAATGCCCGTTCTCAGTGAGCCCTCACCCTCTGGAATCCATACTGTGAGCTGGCTTTGTTTTGCAGAAGTCTTGAGGAAGTGGCTGGCCACCCTTTGTGACACTAACAGCAGACAAATTAACAACATTCTTGAGCTAATAAATTTCTTCCTGGGCTAGAGAAGTTGTGAGAACTGGTTGTGATTATTTACTTCACTTAGATAGTTTTAGAATAAACATTGTAGTCTGTCACGTTGTAGCTTGCCACAAAGAATGCCTTTTCACTACTTAATTATCTGGGCTCTGTGAATTGATCGGGTTTACTATATATGAATCCTAAAATAAAGATTGTGCGTACAGTGCAGTGCAGTGCAGTGTAACGCGGTGCAGACAGCAAAGGTGTCTCTCCTGTCTTTCTTTTCCAAGCGCTGTACCCCCCGTGTCCCGACAAGGCGTGCGTGTTTACCTTGCCCGGAGTTCAGAGTGCTCTAGACACTCACGACAAGTGGCGCCCAACGTGGGGCTCCAAAGGTCGCTTAGGAAGGTAAGTATAATTTTATTACGGGGAAATGGGACAATCTGCTTCCTCTCCTTTCTTAAAAATTCTTAAACATTTATTATCTATATATGGCATATCGCTCAGGTCAGCTGACTTGGATATGTGTATTGATACAATTAAAGAATATAATCCTTGGTTTCCAGATGAAGGAACTTTAGATATAGAAGTATGGAAAAAGGCAAGGGTTAGTATAAAAAGGGCTATGCAACAGGAGAAAAAGATTCCTTTACGTTTTTGGGCTATTTGGTCGGTTGTGTACTCTTTATTAAAAGCTATGAAAGATGAACATATTGTAAAAAATCTTCAACTAGAAATTAAGCCAGTTATTCAGAAATTGCCCCTCACAGAGGAGGAACAAAATGTAGTTCAAAATGACGCTATCGCTTTAAGTAGTAAAAAGGCGTCCAAACCAAAAGTAAAATCCGCTACAGCCGACTCAGCTTTAGCTGCCGCAACAATATCAAATTATGACAATCGCCCAATTTTACAGGCTATACAACATTTAACACAAGAGGTGAAACAACTCTCCGTTAAGCAGAACCCGCCTGTAGTTCCCTCTGCACCTCCTCCATCTAACCCTAATTGGAGTAAAGCCAAGCTAGCTTTGGCTGATTTACCAAAATTAGGGGATTCTGATGAGGAAAAGCCTGCCTTTGCTTTCCCTGTAATCAGGCCTCAGCCAATAGATGGAGAGGCAGTTCCCCCTAGATGGGAAGCATTTAATATAGATGATTTAACAAAATTAAAAAAGGCTGTAACCCTTTATGGCCCTCAGGCTCATTACACTAAAAAATTAATAACATCGGTAGCAGATCACTATGGTAATCTTGCTCCTTATGATTAGAAGGCCTTGGCCAAAATTCTTTTAAAGGAGCCAGAATATTTACAGTGGCACATGTGGTTTATAGAAGGTTGTGCGAAAAAGGCAAGACAAAATGCTGACGATCGAGATCCGAATATTAGACTCCTTTCTTATCCCATGCTCTCTGGTACAGGTTTCTTTGATACTGTTGAGCATCAGACAGGAACTCCAAGAGAGATTCATGCTCAATTAAAAGATATTGCTTTAAAAGCTTGGGATAAAATACGGCCTAAAGGATCAAAATATAGATCTTGGGCTAAAGTTCTGGAAAGAGCCAATAAACCATATGTTGAGTTCGTTGCAAGACTTCAAAATGTTATAAAAAAAACAGTAGTGAGACAAGACTTACAAGAGCATCTCTTAAAAATGTTAGCTTTTAAAAATGCTAATAATAAATACAAAAGGGCTTTAATTCCAATAAAAGATACTGGAACGATTGACAATTTTATAAAACAATGTAAAGATTTAAATTCAGAATCTAAAAAAATACAACTGTTTGCTGAGACCATGACAACCACGTGGACTAATTGGCATTCTAAAAAAAAACAGTCTTTAAAATGTTTTAATTGGTAATAGCACAGGATAAAATTCAAAAAAAAAAAGTTAGTCATTATTTGGGATATATTCTTACTAGATAAAAGGTGATTCCACAAAAAATGTCTATTAGGAGAGATAAGTTATCCACTTTAAATGATTTTCAAAAATTATTAGGGGATATTAATTGGCTTCGTCCCACACTAGGTATTCCTACCCATACATTACAGCATTTGTTTGCTACTCTACAGGGCTCTTCAGATCCATCCAGCCCTCGTTCTTTAACAGCAAAAACAGAGCAAAAATTACAGTTTGTAAAACAACAAATTAAGGATACATTTTTAATTAGGATTGATCCTAAATTGCCTCTAACTTTATATATTATTAATACTTTTCAATATCCCTCTGCAGTTTTAGGTCAAAATGCTATGCCAATAAAATGGGTATTCACTAAAACTAAACAATCTAAAAATGTTATGCCTTATATTGACATGGTTACAGCTTTAATTATAAATAATAGAGCTCGTTCTATAACTTTGATAAGAAAAGATATAAACAATATAGTTATCCCTTTAACTAAGAAACAATGGAAATATTTGTTGTCAATTACTAAAACCTTACAAATTGCTTTAGCAGATTTCATAAAAACTTTTTCATATCATTTTCCTAAAAGTAAATTATGAGATTTTTTTAGACGTCAACAATTTGTGGTTAATACCTTATTAGCTGTACAGCCAATTCCACAAGCTTTGACTATATTTACAGATAGATCTAAAAATAAAGCTACATATTAGACTCAAAAATCTTACTGGGTACGTCAGACAAATTTTAACTCTGTACAACAAAATAAACTTTTTGCTATATTACAAGTGTTTTTAGATTTTCATAACCAACCTATTAATATTATAGCCGATTCGGCCTATTCTGTTGGAGTAGTGACAAATATCTATTCAGCTGTGTTATATTCTAATAAGCCTGCTTTATTGTCTTTATTTCAAAATTTACAAATACATGTTCAAAAAAAAAATCATTCTTATTTTATTACTCATTTACGTTCTCATTCTCAGTTACCCGGACCATTAATATCAGGTAACAATGCAGTAGATTCCTTAGTTATGTTCACCACACCCGTTAAAAAACATCAATTTAATCATGCAAATGCAGGACATTTGCATCTTAAATATAAGATACCTTTTACAAAAGCTAAACAAATTGTAAAAGCCTGCCCTATTTGTAGACCATTACATTTAAAAATTATTCCCGCAGGTGTCAACCCTCGAGGAACTCAACCTAATAAATTATGACAAATAGATATTACACATGTACCTTCTTTTGGTCGGCTTTCTTATGTACATATAGTTATTGATACCTATTCTTCATTTCTATGGGCTACTGCTCAACAGGGAAAATCCACTAAAAATGTTATTGTACATTTATTAGAGACTTTTACAGTTATGGAAATTCCTTCTAAAATCAAAACAGATAATAGACCTGCTTATACTAGCAAAACATTTAAACAATTTTGTGATCTCCATAATATTATTCATATTACAGGGATTAAATATAACCCCCAGGGTCAAGCTATTGTTAAAAAAACACATGGCACTCTTAAATTACAAATTAAAAAATTAAAAAGGAGGAGTCAGGAGGATATTCAGATACCAATACTGTTTAAATTGCAAAACAGTCCAAAAACATTACTGCATCAAGCATTGTTTATTTTAAATTTTCTCAATTTACCACAAGGTGAAATATTAACAAGAGCTGAAAAACATTTTGAACAGCAACAACAGCCTTTTGTGATTAATGAACCTATTTGGACTAAAACAGCTCCAGAGGCTGAATGGGAGAGGGGCACATTGCTCTATAGGGGGAAAGGTTTTGGTTATATCTCCACAGAAAATGGAATTCAGCAGTGGGTCCCTGGACGATGGATCAGGACCCGCGTCTCCAGATCCTGTTCACCAGCCCCGGAGACAACTCCCCAAGGAACCGGAACCGTGCCTTCAGAAGCGAGCGCGAAACCAGCTAGAAGCTGAGGATGCTGAGTTTGTTCCTATCGCAGCCATGGCCAGATTACAGCTAAGAAAATCCCGCCGCTCACAGCGACCAAATTTAAATCCCCTCCCTACATGGGGACAATTAAAGAAATTGACCATAGAAGGGCAACGGCTTGTCCTTCAAGCAGGAAAGCCTTTAAACCCTGAAAACTTGTTTTTAGCTTTATGTGCCTTGCTCACCGTTGCATCGGGGACTGAGGTACCTCCGCATTCGTACTGGGCATATATTCCAAACCCCCCTTTATTAGAACCTGTAAAATGGGGAACTAGTGATATTTTACTTTATACCACACCTAGAGAAATTTTGTCAGCACCGTGGGCTGATTTAACCCCCCACAATCAAGATGATGGGACACTATTCAATTTTACTTATTATGGTAATCAAAGGCCTATTTGCATTGGGGAACCGCCTTGCATCCCTCTGGGATGGCAGTATTGGATTCAACATGGAATAAAAGCAGGCAACAAAAGGACAAGGCTTCAAGCCTTGGCTGCTCAAACCTTTAATGTTACCTGGAAAAATTTAACAGCACCTGATACAAATACATTTCCTGTATGCCCTGAATTTACTTATAAAAATATTTCTTATAATCCCATAATTTGGCAACTATGTATGGGAAAATTTGCTAAAAATATTGATGGGTATATTATTTGGGGACCATTTGGAAAATTCGTTAATGGATGTGCTGAATGGAATGAGACAAGATATAATCTCTCTGTTGTGTATAGTCTTCCAGATCCAAAGAAAATAACTGACGGAGCTCCTATATTTCAACAAAAGACGGCTCTCTTGTGGTGGGGAGATGGTGGAATCGCTAACCCTGCTGTTGCAGCCGAAGAATACCCTCATCACCTTCAAAATCATATTTGAAAGATCCCAGCCGCTATGCAACCTGTAACCTTGTACAATGTTTCATATTCAGGGACTAGTCGATCTGTATCTACTACTTATAATTTTACTAGGTTTAAAATGTATAATATTACTGTTTGTGCACCTCTGCCTTATGTCTTTTTAGTGGGAACTTTTAATTTTACACATTTTTCTTGTACTTGTTTAAATTGTCAATTGTTTACATGCTTAAATAACACACTAAATTTCACTAAGCCTTATACAGTTATGCTGTTACAACAAAAAACTCATATTTGGTTGCCTGTAAATTTAACTCGACCTTGGTCTCAAGACCCGGTAATTTGTGTTACTACTAAATTTTTTAAACATCTGTTAAAACGTACAAAAAGATTTATTAGAATAGTGGTTGCTGTACTGTTAAGTCTGATAACTGTAGCCTCTCTAGCAGCAGTCTCAGGAGTAGCTTTACAAACCTCTTTACAAGAAAAACATGTTGTCGAATTATGGCATGAGAATTCTCATGAACTTTGGTTAACTCAGTGGCAGATAAACGCCAGACTACAACAACAAATAGACCTCCTTAAACAAACAGTTGAATGGATGGGTAGAAAAATATTGGCTCTTCAGCATCAAGTGTTTTTAAAATGTGATTGGAATTCAACTACTTTCTGTATAACCCAACGACCTTATAATCAGACAGAACATGAATGGGAAATGATTAGAATGTATTTAAATGGAAACACCTCTGCCCAGGAGGAAATAGAATCTTTGCATAATCAAATTGACAAGGATTTTGCAAAGCAAAATGATGATGAATCTCTAGCACAATTCGCGCAATTGCTTGCTCAATCTTTGAAAGGATTAGATTCCAAAGGAATCTGGCAGAGCATTACCCACACTTTTAGTGGCATGGGACTTAGTTTAATTATAGTTCTCATTGCCATAGTTCTTGTGTATTTTTACTGCATAAGACGAAATGCTATTAATAACCTGATCTTATGGAAATTGTTGTTAAAAAATAAAAAGGAAGGAAGTGTGGGGGATAAGGTGTCACTTTGTAGGCCCAACCCCCTCTAACCTGCAATTTACAATAGCCGCCCTGGTATGCGAGAAGGAGGTAGAACGGGAATGCCCGTTCTCAGTGAGCCCTCACCCTCTGGAATCCATACTGTGAGCTGGCTTTGTTTTGCAGAAGTCTTGAGGAAGTGGCTGGCCACCCTTTGTGACACTAACAGCAGACAAATTAACAACATTCTTGAGCTAATCAATTTCTTCCTGGGCTAGAGAAGTTGTGAGAACTGGTTGTGATTATTTACTTCACTTAGATAGTTTTAGAATAAACATTGTAGTCTGTCACGTTGTAGCTTGCCACAAAGAATGCCTTTTCACTACTTAATTATCTGGGCTCTGTGAATTGATCGGGTTTACTATATATGAATCCTAAAATAAAGATTGTGCGTACAGTGCAGTGCAGTGCAGTGTAACGCGGTGCAGACAGCAAAGGTGTCTCTCCTGTCTTTCTTTTCCAAGCGCTGTACCCCCCGTGTCCCGACAAGGCGTGCGTGTTTACCTTGCCCAAAGTTCAAAGTGCTCTAGACACTCACGACAGACCCCATCTCAAAAAAAGACAAAAAACAAAACAAAACAAAAAATTAACCTGCACAACAAAGAAGCAGGATACTGGTGTCACCCAAAATTAATGTAAGATTCTAGCTAAATTGTTTCCAACAGGATGTCTTGCTTTTCAGTTTTCTGCTCTAAATACTCTTGTAACCCTCCAGTTCGGGGCCACTTGATCTGACTCTGAAACAGGGGTCTTTACGAGTGGTCACTGAGCTCAGCTAATAAAATCCCAAAATTTGTCAATTTGGCTGCTTGGATTCCTATACTGATTATAAATCCACTTCAAAAAGTAGTACTTAGCCGCTCTGTGCCATGAATTCAGAATTGAGAATGTCAGCTCAAAATTCAAAACCTAAAGTACACTATACACTTAAAGACACAGACATGAGTCTTTTTAAACTGAGCATTCTTTGAAGTGATAAAAGTATTCTGATGATGCTAACAATACTCAGCGTTCTTCTACCTAAGATCACCTTCAGAATTAGACTAGAATATAAGAGTAATTTCCATTTGACCAGAACCCAGTCATGTTTCATTAAACTTGTCCTGAGTGACTTTGGGTTATTTCAAAACCTGAAAAATATCCTCCCAAGATAAGAAACTTGACCAGGAAGGGCATTTAAAAAGAATGGGCCACTAATCCTGAAAGCGACTGATTTCACAAGCAAATTTCAGTCATTTCACACATTCCAGGAAAGTGTCTTGGCAGTTCTTTTATATGCATAAATTCTATCATAAAAAAAAAAAAAATGAAGTGCTCTACGGCCAGGCAACTAGCCTTAAAAGCAAAGGACAGAACTCCCCCAGCTCAGACCGCCATGCAGGAGCCACTACTAGAGAAGCTTCTCCATTTTACCCTTGTGGAGGAAAAGCTGAGTAAGGTCACTGACAAGATCCCGAGTAGTAAGGGGCAGACGGGTTTGGTAACTGAAGTCTGAGCAGTTTTCGAGCAGGCGAAGTGTCTAATTGCTGCATGCTTCTTTTCTCTGCAGAAGAAAGAAGCCAAACAAATCAATTTCAACTGAATTCACATAAAACTTATTGAAAATACTGTGTGGGCAACGTGCCAGGTGGTGAAGGGCAATGCAATGACAAATTGTCTCTGTCCTCCAGGAGGTGGCAGTCTTGATGGGAAAGCTAGCTACTACAATACAATACAGTAAGAAAAAAGTGCATATAGCAAGTAATTTAGGGATGGAGGAGGTGAGGAAAAGCTACAAAACAGTTATGTCAGTGTTACTTTATGGGTTCTAGAAAATTTTTAAGAGGTCAAAAAACAGTGGATTTAGGGGCTGGGGATTTAGCTCAGCGATATAAGCACCTGCCTTGCAAGCAGGTGGTCGTGAGTTTGATCCCCAGTAACGATAAAAAGAAAAAACAAAACAAAACAGTGGATTTAGCTGGGTGGGATGCCACATGCCTATAATCCCAACACTCAGGAGGCTGAAGCAGGAGGAGCACTGCAAGTTCAAGACCAGTCAGGCTACAAAGTGAGTCAGTCAGGCTCAAAGCCAGGCTGAACTGCACAGTGAGAACCTGTCTCAAAAAGACACATACACACACACACACACACACACACACACCAAAGAAACTGGGTTTTTTTTTCCCTTGGAAACTGATCTGGCTATGTACTCCGCACTGTCCTTTTAGCTTGTATAGATTCTCTTGCCTTCGCCTCCTGAGTGCTAGATTATAGGTTTGTATCATCTGATATAGTGTGTATTTTTAAAGTCTTGGATTTGCTAAAACAAAAGAGTTCATGGGGATTTAATTTTCACTCTTAACTGTGCTTTTGGAATTTATGTCTAGAAATTTCTCATCAACACAGTCCTGATTGTGGAGAGAAAAACAGATCATCTCCTATAGGTCTTACCCTGGGGACCACATATTTCTCAAAGCCTAACAGATCTGAAACAGCCCAAACTCTGGTCTCAAGAGAAACTTACCAAGCTGTACTGACACCTTCTGGAGGTCCTGGGTACTTTCATCCATAAAAGCGTGCAGCTGCTTCACTGATCCTTGCAGCTCATCTATCTGCAGAAAAAGACAGCCTTAAGCTTCAGGGTTCCATGACTTCTCTGAAGTTCCCCCAAATTCTTCATGCAGACTCTTTCCCAATGGTGGACTGGAACACTGGACCTGCTGTCCTTTCAGTCTGGAATGCTTATGGCAGACATTCTATTGGCTCCCCCTGAGCCACACCTTACTTCCCCCTCCTAGCTCCATGTCCCAGGAGGCTGACCCAGGGACAAGTCATATCCTCTGTTCTGCTTGGGTACTGCCATCAGAAAGCTCTAGTGGGAGGGAACTGACTGAGGGTATTTATTGTCCATTCACAGGCCTAAAAAAACTTCTACAATTGTGAGCCAATATAAACGTTTTCTTTTTGTAAGTTGGTTATTTCAGGTATTTTATCAGATATGGAAAACCAACACAAATGAAAAGGTAGCAAACTTGGACAGCTTAAGGAAACAACGTTGAGCTGACTTACCACCAACTCCATATAATCAAAGACTTTGTTCTGGTTTTGTAATATTTTTTGATAGTCGGGCTTTGTGTAAAGAACTTCATTTTGGGAAGATCTAAGATATGATGCTGGTTCCAGTTTAACTTCAGTAATTTTGGTTTCATTTGATCCTCTAAAAACCAAACAAAACAGAGATTTCAAAGAATTTTATAATTATTTTGTAAAAAAGATAGCAAAGACTATCTGAAAAAAACCTCCTATAAAGCTGAATCAATATCCTTCTACCCTACTCTAGGTAGAGCCAGCTGTTGTAGTCAAGGGTTGTGAGAACAATTAGAATCAGGACACAGAATTTATAATATTATTTATGACGGTCACCCAAAGTTAACACAAGAAAGTGTAGGAAATCTATCTACAACACTAAAGACACGGAATATTTAGCCAAGGGCCTGGATCACACAGCAATATCCTGCGTGAGTCTAGATGAAAACCTAGAACCCATGACAGTGCTTCCCATGAGTTCAACTGGAGGTCTAGAGCTCACAAGAAGGACTCACGCCAGTCTCTTTTACGGATCTGTGATGGGAAGACCCAAAGATAATAGAAGTGGTAGAAGCTAGAAAGTCTATGCCAGCAGGGTGAAGGAGCTGTGCTGGTAGGTTGAGGGTTTTACACTGGAGCTGAGAAGTCATGCTCATAATAAGGACCAGGGCTGTCCTGAAAAGCACCATAGCCATCCTCAGCGACAGGGAGATCCTGAGCTCCTCTGATGATAAGAATAGCCGAGTACATGCCCGAAAGCCAGCATGATGAGTTTGTCCTGGAGATTAAATGTCACGTCTCCCCCTCCAGAGCCAGGAAGCAATGCTCAGTGTAAGGACCAGAGCTCCCCCAAAGTGAACCACAGTCACTTTCACCACAAGGTCCTGAGCTCCTCCAATGACAATGGCTGAACTCAAACTAGGGAAGCTGGTCACAATGAGTTCCTCTAGGAGAACCAAGGGCTCAAATAGCAATGCTTTGAGAAACTCACAATGCCCCCCCCCCCGCCTTTATGTTTCTATTTATGCTGGCAACTTTTTTTTTAGGTGGAACATCTACACTCAGCAGCATGCTGTTGATTTAATTAAGCTGGTGTTAAGTTGACCATCAGTTTTTAACTCATAACAATCCATCCCTATAGTAACAAAAACACATTGGCTGGGGATTTAGCTCAGCAGCATAAGCACCTGCCTTGCAAGCAGGCGGTCGTGAGTTCGATCTCCGGTACCAAAAAAAGGAAAAAGACAAAAAACAAAAACAAAAACAATCTATCCCTGGTCAACTTAATAACCACACACATTTTTTTTTTTAAAGTATAGTCTTTAGTGGCAGATTTGTAAAAGTTAACAATCTTGGTCTATTTAGATTTACATTAATGCAACAATTACATATCGGTACTGGGGATCGAACTCATGATCGCCTGCTTGCAAGGCAGGCGCTTAAGCCGCTGAGCTAAATCCCCAGCCCCTTTTATTAACTTTTAACATGGCATAGCAAGACTAAAAAATAAGGATCTCCTACAATTTAAATATATTTTTATCTTTAGATGAAAGACTTTATTTTTTTATTGTTTTGTTTTTTTAAATAACTATGCTTCTGTTTTATCTTTGTTACCCACAGTTTTACTAGAGCCTTTTTTTTTTTTGCCAAACGTTTTAAATTATTTTTTTGGCTCTACTCTAAATTTTAACACAGTCAAAATCTCTCAGAAGTAACTGTGCTACCATCTCAACTGTAGACTGCACTGAAATTTTTTGGAGACCAGGTAATATCTCTAAATACAAACAAAATGAACACCAACTTTTAGCTTAAAGCACAGTATACTACCTGGACTCTAGCAGCCGATGTAGTCCTTCTCAACAGAGGACTCTCGAGCTTTATCTTAACTGGCAGCGTTTTTATCAATACTCTGATTTTTTTTAAGGCTCTGATCAGAGTCTCTAATATGGTCTATAACATATAGGGGCTATTTTTTTTTTTTTGCCAGTCTCTCAAAAACGTTTTAAATTAATTTTTAAGGCTCTAAGCCATGTGGCCATGCAGCAGAACAGCAATGACCCCACTTCTGGTACCAATTTCTGTTGTGGTCAGGGAACAGAGGAGAATAATTAAAATCAGGACATAAAATTTATATCACTTACGATGGTCAGCCAAGGCCCTTTGGTGTGCTGGGGATTCAATCTAGGGCTTTGCATATGCTAGGCAAGTGCTCTACTATTGAATTTTACCCCCAGCCCCAGGTATGGGCTCTCTTGACAAGAGGTTCTGGCATAATGGCTTAGTATTATTATTTTTTGTGGTACCAGGGATGGAACCTATGGTCTTTCCACTGAACTACATCTCCAGCCCATTTTAATATTTTTTATTTTAAGACAGGGTCTTGCTCAATTGCCCAGGCTGTGTTCAATCTTATAAATCTCTTCCTTAGCCTCCCAGAGTGCTCGGATTTTACAGGCATCTGACACTGCACCTACCTAATATTAATGTTTTTATACCATTGCACTCTGAGAAATGTTGGAAACTTCAACCCAGTTAACTCTACTTAACAGCTCAGTTCACATACCAAAAAAGACGATGTATGGGGTAGAGTGATGCCAAAGCTTGCCAAGTCACTATCTATGGTCATTTACCAAAGTAAATGCTGATCTACTTCAATTACCTAAAAAAATTGGTATGATGGAGAGTTCATGAAAAATGATGACCTTCTTGTAACTGTTACAATTTATTGAGCTTTTTTAGGTGCCTAAAGCTGCTGGCCACAGTCCATTTAACATCAATTAATACAATGACCCAATGTGCTAAGTACTACCATCATCCCTATTTTCAACTAAGGAGCCTCATACTTTATGGATTAAGTGATTTGCTCAAGGTCACAAAACTCAGGAGTAGGTAATCAGGATCTAAACAGTCAACTCTAAGATGCTTTTGCTTAATCTATAAGCTTTGCTGCAAAGCTTTGATTCTCAAGGTGCCATCATTTTGTGTGTATAGATGCAGTATAGGGGACCGAATCTGGGCCTTTGTGCATACTAGACAAGCACTGTACACCAAGTTACATCCCAGGATTTTAAAAATTTATTTTGAATAGGATTTTGCTAAATTGTACAGACTGGTCTCAAGCTTCCAATTCCTGCCATATCCTCCTGAGTAGCTGGGATTACAGGAGTGAGCCACTATTTTCAGCTTGAAACTGCCATCTTAGTGGGGAAGTTTTTTAGGTCACATTACTTAGAGCCCCCTTCTACTGTGAGGCCACTCTTTTTTTTTTTTTTGGTGGTGGTACTGGGGATTGAACTCAGAGCCTTGTGCATGGTAGACAAGCACTCTCTACCACTGAGTTACATCCCCAGACTACTTTTGCAATTAAGGTTTTGGTTAACATTTTATAACTGGGTTTCTGGCTAAGGTTCTGCTGGTGAGGGAGGAGCTTAAGATTACTAGCTCAGGTGCTCACTAAGCCGAATCTATTACTTCCCACTTTTCCTCTGCTTCCAAGATCAAGACAAAGATCGACTCTCAGATGATCATAGTGGTACACACTTGTAATTCCAGGTACTTGGGAGGCTAAGCAGAAAGACTATAGGCCAGGCTAGGCAACCTAGTGAGACTGATTAAAAATAAAAGGGGATTGGGATATAGTTTAGTGATAGAGCACCTTCCTAGAATGTATGAGACCTTGCATTTATTCCCTAGTATGGTGGGGTGGGGAAGTAAAAAAAAAAAAAAAATCCTCTTTTACTTATACCTTCCTCTACCAGTCTAAGTCTATTCTATGTATGTATGGTCTAATAGTCTAAGTCTATTCTATCTATGTATCCATGAGGCCATGGCCAGAGGTCTGTTTCATCCCTGCAACTCAAAGGGGCCGTGTACTGCCAGGAGTGGAGGCACTAGGATTGTCATGACTTTCAGATCAGTGTAGGCTACGTGGTGAGTTTTAAGATCAGCCTGAACTGCATAGCAAGACCCTTGTGGTTCCCCAAGTCTCTTGATTACAGTTCTTGGTCTAGCCCCAGATGGCCAAGTGCAAGGCAGAAATGTACCTATCTCCGAGGATGTGAAACAACAGCCAAGGACACAGAACAGATGTAATTCTGTTCTAACACTGAAAACAGTCACAGCTACTCTCCCTTACTTCTCATTTAGCCTTCACTTCCAGTCAAGAGTACTAATACACACAGTGTTGATAAATTGACTATATTGTAAGGATTCATCATTCAGTTTATGCTAACGAGAACTGAAATAAACTCATATCAAATTCCACAAGGTTAAAAAGAGAGCTTTTTGGGGGCTAGAGATTTAGCTCAGCAGCTCAAGTGTTTGCCTAGTAAGCTCAAGGTCGTGAGCTCAATCCCCAGTACCAAAAAAAAAAAGAGAGAGCAGCTTTTTATTTCCACTTCACAGATCTAACCTGGATGTCTCTTCTGATAGTGCCTCCTTCTGGTAGCGCAGCAAGAGATGATCCCAAGTCTGTCTTTCTAATGAAAACCTACAGAATCCAAGGAAAAATTAAATTAACTTTTTTTGGGTAAGAGTGGTGGTTGTGACAGGGTCTTGCCAAATATTCCAGGCTGGCTTTGAACTCACAGAGATCCTTTGTCCTCAGCCTCCAAAGTGCTGGGATTACACTAGGCTTCAGTTAGTTTCAGATCAGATCATTCTGAACAATTTAGGGCGATAATAAGTACATTCGACACAGAATCCAATTATAAAAATTTGAGTAGAAGTCATTAAAGGATTAGAAATCTTGCCTGATGCAGAGGCTACTGATTTTTTTGTTGTTGTTGTTGTTGATGATGTTGTTGGTACCAGGAATGGAATTCAGGAACTTGAGCTTGCCCGGCAGGTACGGTGCCGCTGAGCTATATCCCTAACACCCAGAGGACATTAATTTATTTTAATTTTTTTTGAGATAGGGTTTCACTGTATAGAGTTCAGACTGGCCTTAAACTCATGGTGATCTTCCTGCCTGAACCTCCCAAGTGCTGGGATTATAGGCTTGTGCCATCAAACCTGGCTGGAGGCTATTAATCTAATCAAATAAAACATGGTTTCTTAGCCAGGGTGTGGTGGTGTATTCCTGTAATCCCAGCACTTGGGAGGCTGAGGTAGAAGGATCATTGCAAATCTGAGACCTGCCCGGGCTACAAATGAGCTCAAGGCCAGCCTGAACTGCATAACAGAGACCTTGTCTCAAAGAGAAAAAGAAAAAAAAAATCCAAAAAGCCCCCACAATTTCATGAAGCTAGGTGTGATGACACTTGCTTGTAATCCCAGAACTTGAGAGGCTGAAGCAAGAGGATCATTATGAGTTCGAGGCCATCTCTGGCTACTAAGTGAGTTCAAGACCAGCCCGAACTATATTGAGACCCTGTCTTAAAAAAAAAAAAAAAAAAAAAAATCAAATTAACATTCTTATTCCGTGGACTTTATCCTATAAAATTAGCTATCACAGAACCTTAATTTTCAGTGCATATATAGTAGCACTGAATGTTATGTTTATTATTAACTTTTCCCAGGATCATTTTCTCCAGATGGAGAATGAATTTACATTTTCCTACAAAAGCTCACTCATTTTCACTTACTTTGTTATATGTTCCTTCATCTCAGCCACTGATGCTTCCAGATTCAAATCTAATGCTTTTCTGGAATATAGATATGATTATGGGATTAATAAGAATCTTTCAAGAAACATCTATTTTTAATATAATGCCCTACATAATTTTATAGGTAATAAAACATGGCAATATTTTTCTTTCAACCAATATATATTCTTTTTTTTCTTTTTAGACTAGTCAAGTGCAGTAGTGAGAAGGGGGGAAAGAGTAGAACAAGGAGTTCAATCTGTACTGACTGTGAACAATCAACTGAGATAACTCACTACCTTCGGACCAGCCAACAAATACATATTCTTGGGCTCTTACTTTTTCACTACACAGTAACTTCTAAGTGGTTTTTATTTTACTGTCTTTTTTGAGACAGAGTTTCACTATGCAGTTCAGGCTCATCTTGAACTCACTTTGTAGCCCAAGTTGGCCTCAAACTTGTAGCAACCTTCCTATATCAGCCTCCTGAATGCATGCACTCCCCATGTGCAAATTATTTTTTATTCTTATAAATATTTTAGGAGATAGCATCACATTGTGTAGTTCAGGCTAGTCTTGAACTCACTATGTAGCTAAGGCTGGTCTTGAATTTGCAGTGATCCTCCTGCTTCAACCTACCAACTGTGGGGATTACAGATATGTACCACCACACTACCAGCTCTAAATGGTTATCATTCTATTTCTTTCATCAATTCCAATTCACATCAAAGCCAAATTAACCTTTGACTTTTTTTTAAAATTTTATTTTAAAGAGGATAAAACCAAGGAAAACAAAACAATAAAACCAATAAGAAATAAACCAGTAGAAGTGATACAGGACTTCAAAACCTTATGATACCAACAATAGTTACCATAATGCCTTTTGTTTTTTTTGTTTTTTTTTTTTTTTGGTCTTTTTCCTTTTTATCGGTACCAGGGATCAAACTCACGACTGCCTGCTTGCAAGGCAGGCGCTTATGCCGCTGAGCTAAATCCCCAGCCCCCACATAATGCCTTTTGTTGTCTTCAAAATAGCTACACATACTTTTGGACATAGTAAAATCAAACAGAACAGAGTAGACTAGAAACAATAAAGCCAAAACAGTGAATGCAATAAAGGACTTCAAAACAAGCCACTAGTAAATCCAAAATGGCTACCATAATATGCCTTATCTTTCAAATAGCTGCTCCTGCCATCAGATTAACATAATCAAACAAAACAGAAGAGAATAAAACCCAAGCCAACAAAACAATGAAAATGATATGGCTTCCCAGCTGGGATCACTTCCTGGCGAGGCTCCTGGTTCGCCCCGCCCCCAGTCTGCACATGGCACTCACTCATGAAGAGGGGCTTGGGTATGGCTGTCTCCACTACGACAGTGGCCTGGGCATGGCACTGTTTTCCAGGCGGAGATCACCTCCTGATCTTTTTTTTTTTCCTTTTTTTGAGACAGGGTCTCGCTATGCCTAACCTTTGATTTTTTTCCTTGCAAAACCTCTGTGAATGGGCAGGCCTGGGGGCAAACACATGTGGTTCCAGTACTCTGGTATACGAGGTAGATCACAATTTTGAACTTGAGCAATTTAGCAACTTAGTAAGATCCTGTCTCAAAATAAAAAAGGTGCTGGGGATGTAACTCAATGTAGACGCTGGGTTCAAACTCCAGCATATAGAAAAAAAGCCAAAATTTAGCTGGATAAATCCAGCACCTAAGAAGGCAAAGATAGGAGGATCACAAGGAGCCCTACCTGAGAAACTTAGTGATACTTTGTCTAAAAAAAGAGTGGGGGAGGTCCGAGAGGGGCATACTCCAGTGGTAGAGCAATGTGAGGTTCAATCCTGAGCCCCACCCCATCTCACCAAAAGCCAAAACTCCTTAACCTGGCATTTAAAGCCTGTTCTGATCCCACCCATTTTACCTACTGTGATTACTATTTTATTTTAACAGTTTAGTTCAATTGGGAGATTATTCTAATGGAATAGTCTTGTCTCAGGTATTGCTGGGCATGCTGATGCACACCTGTGATCCCAGCATTCAGGAAGCTGAGGCAGAAGGATCATCACAGGTTTGAGGCCAGCTTGGATTACATGAGACTTTGTCTCCAAAAAAAAAAAAAAAAAAAACTTAAAAAGTACTGAAAATGTCAAAATATTACAGATGTACTTGAAAGGTTCATGCCCTAGTATAAATTATTGTACAATTATGGCGGTGGTGTAACTTGGCAGAAGGCCAAAGCAGGATGCTTACCACTTCCTGCTTCTTCTTTAGCTCTAATTGCAACTCTCCTTCCTGTCTGCATGCACGGAGAATTCCAATGGGCTCCTCACATGGCATCAATATCCACCCCATGCACCACTTCCAATCAGAGATCATAGAACCCGCTGCCTCTCTGTGTCTGGTTGAAAGAGACAGCCCAACTGCCATGGGTTTTGAGCTCCTTTTCACATCCTCAACTCAGTAAACCTGTTCCTTTTGTACTTTTTGCTTCTCTACGGTGCCAGAATACTCTAACAGAACTTGGTACTGTATCTGACAAAGACAAACCAGTAGTTACTGTTTTTCTACCAAGGCCTGTGACATAGCCTCCACCATCTGTCCAATCTGTGAGATGCAGAAGCCTGTTCTAAATATACTGCATTAAAAAACATGCTATGTTAATCTAAAATGTTTCACTTTCTGATCAGAAATGACAGTCCTAAGGAACTGTGGGATAGTAAACCTTTAGGAAGTAAAAAATGAAAACTGATGATGTAAATCCAAGTACATGTTATGTTATAGAATAAAACTAGGAAGCTAGAGATAGCATCACACCTAAAGATCACCAACTTAGGAGTGAGATTTAAAATTTCTGCTAATATTCTTCCTTGCCAAGAGCCAAAAAACATGCATGGCTAGCAAAGATTTCAATTATTATGCTTTTCTTCTCATCTTGCAATGGCTAGTTCCTTCTTACCATTCAGGTCTTTTTTCAACAATTTTTTTTTTGTCTTTTTCCTTTTTATCAGTACCAGGGATCGAACTCATGACTGTCTGCTTTTAAGGCAGGCGCTTATGCCACTGAGCTAAACCCCCAGCCACCATTCAGGTCTTATGGGTCTGAGTCCAAAGGACAAATCAAGAGCAATTTCTGAATATTCTCACTAAAGTTGTCTACATCCTCAGATCACTATCATATTTGTTGACTTATGAGTATCTGAAATCATATTTTCTGTGTATTTGATTGTCTTTATTATAGTGTATGACAGGAACAACATTGTTTGACTTATTTTTCACTATCTTCCCAACATTGAAAAGATCCATAAGAAAATGCTAGATAAAAATTTTTTTTTTTGTTTTTATCGATACCAGGGATCGAACTCCCGACTGCCTGCTTGCAAGGCAGGCACTTCTGCCGCTGAGCTAAATCCCCAGCCCCTAATATTTGTTGAATAAATGAATAGTTATGTAATTAGAATGAAGTCTTAATTCAGCTATAATTTAGAACACAAAAATGCTTACTCTTTTGAATCTTTAAAACATTTTTGTAGAGTTCCATCCTTTTCCAGGCTGTTGACAAAATGCTCCAACTCTTCAGAAAGCAAAGATGCTGGAGAGAATAAATTCATGTTAAAGAATAAGAATTTCCAATTAGCTACTTGTAAAGATACTTAAGGTGTTCTCAGATTTAGAGGCTCCTGTTACATTCTGTCTCTCTCAACCAACCAAAAAGATGGTTTAACACATTCAAGATGGGCCATTGATGTACCACAGAGTGGTACAAGCCACCTGATGGGACAATAATGCATATATCACTGACAGTTCAAGCAGAGGGAATGTGTTAAGTATGTGGAAAGATTTTTTTTTCTGGTGCAGGAGATTGAACCCAGGGCCTTGTGCATGCCAGACAAGGACTCTACCACTGAGCTATCTCCCTAGCACCAGAAAGACTTTATCACTCCCACATAGATAAAATGGATGACAATACTTCTTTACACCATTTGTAAATGTTTTTATACTTGACTAGTTCTACTTAAGAAGGTGTATTTGCATAGATAATTGTTTTTCTTTTTTTTAAGAGATATAAATTAGAGGCACTAGAATGGAAGACACTGAGAAGTCAGGTAACAAGAGTGTAATGAGGAATAGTGATAGCAAATAAAAATTATAGGCATTCAGTAAAAAAAGGGGTCTGATAAGAGAAAAAAAATCACTATTACATTAAGGTAAAAAATGCAAAGGGGAAATATTAATTACTTATCAAGATAACTCTAGTATTATCAATTCTAATTACGGTGCAGTTCTGAGCTCAACAATTTCATCTGGCAAGTTAAACCTGAGTTCATGTATTTTCTGGGCTTTTTAAGTGGCTAATCTTGAGTATATCTGATTTGGATGACTGTGAAGCTATGCTATCAGGAGAATAGTTGCTTCCTAGAAAGTTCAAATAATATTTGTAGTTGGGTGTGGTGGCAACATGCCTATAATCCAGGCACTTTAGCAGCACAGGCAAAAGGATCCCTGTGAGTTTAAGGCCACTTTGGGCTATATAATGAGTTCAAAGGTCAGCCTGAACTACATAGTGAAACACTGTCTCAAAAAACAAACAAACAAATGATATTTATGGCTGGGGATTTAGCTTAGTAGCATAAGCACCAGCCTGGCAAGTACAAGGTTGTGAGTTTTGATCCCAGGTAGTAAAAATAATAATATTTATAACATATCAGAGAAACAGCTATTTCTATACTACATAAAAAGTTCCGGGGGCTGGAGGTTTAGCTTAGCGGCATAAGCACCTGCCTTGCAAGCAGGCAGTCGTGAGTTCGATCTCTGGTACCAGATAAAAACGAAAACAAACAAACAAACAAAAAGACAAAAAAAAAAAAAAGAGTAAAAAGTTCCTAGAAGGCAATTCAAAAGAGGAAACATCCTGTTTTGTTTTTTAAGGCTAGACATGGCAGTACACACCTGTAATCCTAGCACCCATGAGGCTGAGGCAGGAGGACTGCAGCAAATTTGAAGCCAGTCTGGGCTACATAGTGAGTTCAAAGCCACCCTAAAGCAAGGCCCTGTCTCAGCTCCCCCAAATAACATAGCATAGCATAACATAACATAGAATGAACAAAGGATACAACCCACAGAAAAGCAAGCACAAATGGCTCTAAAAAGTAATGAAAGGTAAAAAAAGAAAAAACAAGAGCTCAGGATTTAGCTCAGTGGCATAAGCACCTGCCTTCCAAGTGCAAGGTTGTGAGTTCGATCCCCAGTACCGATTTAAAAAAAAAAAAAAAAGTAGAAAAGGTGGGAGTGGTGGTATATTTACAAATCTTAGCATTCTTGGAGCCTGAGGCAGGAGGATTACAAATTTGAGCCAAACTTGAGTAATTTAGTAACTCAGCAAGACCTGGGAATATAGTTCAGTGTGAAGGTCCTAGGTTCAATTCCCAGTACCTAATTTAAAAAAAAGGAAGAAGAAGGAGGAGGAGGAAGTCAAGAGGAGGAGGGGGAGGAAGAAGAAAGAAAAGGTATGAAAGCAGAAAATATTCCTGTCTTTTCCAAAAGACAAAGAAAACCATAAAAACTATAAAATACCTTCTATTGTCTATCAAATACTAAGAAAATCTAAAAGTTCAATGAAACTGTATTGCTGAGAGTTACACAAACCATAAAGAGAGTCTGAAGTGAAGTACTACAAGCACTAAAAGAAAAGTCCTCCAACCCACACTGTTATATCCCACAAAATCATCTTTCAAAACTGATGGAGCTGGACATGAAGGTACACACCTGTAATGACTGCTCTTGGGAAGTTGAGGCACAAGGATGCTCTCCAAGAGTTTAAGGGTACCTACATATTGAACTCAAAGCCAGCCTGAACTACATAGCAAGACCTTATCTCAAAAGCCAAAACAAAACAAAACAAAACAAAACAAAGTGAAGGAGAGAGAAATAAGATTATTACCATGACAAAGAATGCCTAAAGAAACTCAACCACCAGACCAGCACTCCAAAATGTTTGAAAGGACAGTCTAGAAAAAAACAACAAAGAACACAATTCTATGAATTCCCACAGAAGGAATCCACCAGGCAAGGCACATAATTAAACAGAGGGGAAAGAAGGGGAACCAGCAACAGGATATAACATGACAAAGACAAACCAATACATAGCAGTTATACACATCAATGTAAATGTCTCAATTCACCAATCAAAAGGAACTGATTGGTGGAATGGATCCATGGCAGCTTTTTTCTTTTTTTGGTACTGGAAATCAAAGGCGGAAAGGATCTAGAAACAAGGTGCAACAATATGCTGCACACATTTAACTCCAAAAGAAATTCATAGACTATAAGTTAAAGAATGGGAAACAAGGGTGGGGGGTGTAACTCAGAAAAACAGCAACTGCCTGGCAAATGCAAGGTCCTAAGTTCAATTCCCAGTCCCCAAAAAAAGAATGGGAAACAATACTCCATGCAACAGGAACCCAGAAAAAAGCAGATAAAGCTACTCTAATAGCAAAGTGGATTCAAGCCAAGACTGATTGTAGTAGACAAAGAAAGTCACTATATACTTGATAAGGGAACAATTTAAGAGGAAGAGATAGTCATCATAAATATATGTGCACCAAATACCACCATATCCAACTATATAAAACAAATACTGATAGATATGAAAAATCAAACAAGTACTAATACAATCATAATGGGAGACCTCAATACCTCAGAGTCACAAATAGATCAACTAAACAAAAAAATCAACAATAAAATAATAGAACTTGGGGCTGGGGATTTAGCTCAGCGGCATAAGCACCTGCCTTGCAAATGTGTGGTCGTGAGTTTGATCCCTGGTACCGATAAAAACGAAAAAGACAAAAAAAAAAAAAAAAAAAAAAAGAATATGCTTAAGTAAAAGCAAAGGAACTGAAATCATCCCATGCATATTTTCAAGTCATAGTGCAATGAAGTTAGAAATCAATGGCAAAAGAAATCACAAAAACTTCATAAACACATGGAAATTAAAGAAGACTCTCCTAAACAACCAATGGGTTGCAGATGAAATTAAAGAAATTAAGACAGTTTCAAAAAACAAATAAAAGAACCATGGATTTAGCTCAGAGGCACAAGTGCCTGCTTGGCAAGCAAAAACAACACCAAAAACAACAAAAAAAGAAATCTACAATTTAACAATACTGTACACCAGAATTTATGGGACACTATAAAAGGGGTCCTATAAGGCAAAGATATAGTGGTGAATTCCTGTATCAGAAAAACCGAACAAGCACAAATAAATAACCTAATGTTGAACCTCAACCTCCTGACAAAAGAGCAAGTTAAACCCAAGGCATGAAAGAAAAAGGAAATAACAAAGATCAGAGCAGAAATTAATGCAGGTGAGACTAAGAAAATAATACAAAGAATCAGTGAATCAAAGAGTTGGTTCACTGGAAGGCTGAATAAGACAAATCTTTAGCCAAGTTTATCAAAAAAAAAAAAAGGAAAGAAAAGACTCAGATCTACAATAGAGATGAAAAGGGTGAAATCACAGCGGATACTGCAGAAACCCAGAAAATCAAACCTACTTCAAGAACCTAAACTTTAAAAAAAAAAAATTTGAAGAAAAGAACCTACATTTATTTATTCATTCATTTTTTGGGGGGAGGAGGGGGTACCAGAGCTCAAACTCATGACCTCATGCTTGCCAGGCAGGTGGTATATTACTGAGCTATATCCCCAGCCTAAGAATCTGTACTTTATTTATTTATTTTTTTTTTTTTTTGAGGCAAGTTCTCACTATGCAGTTTAGGCTGGCCTTGAGCTCACTTTGTAGCCCAGGCTGGTCTTGAATTCCCAACAATGCTTTTGCCTCAGCTTCCCAAGTGCTGGAATTACAGGCATATGCTGCCATGTCTGGTTACTTTAATAAAATGGAAAATGCAGAAGTGGACAGATTTGTAGATATATATGAATTACCAAAGCCAAATAAAAAAATACAAAAAATTCTAAAGAACCCAGTATCAGTCAATGAAACCGAAGAATTAAAAAATGAACAAAGAAGAAAAGCCGAGGTCCTGATGAATTCACTCCTGAATTCTACAAGAAATTCAGAAAAGTTCTAATGCCACTATTTCTCAAACTTTAATGAAATGTGTTGCTGAGATTGTAATAAAATAGGTAGTTACACAAATTGCTGGTGAGAGAATAAGCTGATTCTCTTAGGATCAATCAATTCCTATAATTTTATTTGAGCTAGTTAATTCTACTTTTACTTGTATATATATATATATACCAAAAAAGATATGTTAAAAAAAGAATAAAAAAAGTACTTTAGACGTGAACATGGTGGCTCATGCCTAAAATGCCAGCATTCAGGACACTGAGGCAGGAGACCTACCAGGCCAAACTAAACTATATAGCAAGACCCTATCTTTAAGAAAAAAAAAAAAAAAAAAAAAAAAAAAAATATATATATATATATATATATGTATGTATGTATACACACACACACACATATCTCCACATTCATTACACTATTCATTATAATAGCAAAAGGCAAAACAAAAGAAACTAAGTCCATCAGGAAAGAATTAATCAAATCAAACATGGTTCATTTATAAAACAGAATATGACAGCTACCAAAATGTCAAGGTAGCTCCCTGTGTGTAACATGAAACAATGTGGAAGATATACTAGGTCCAGAAGAAAAAGCCAAAAGCCAAGATTGGACCAAAGGTACACCTCAGTAGTACAACTGCCTGACATGCCTGAGATCCTGCAGCAAAAGCTGGTGGAAGTGAAGATATAAAACAGTTCACAGAGTATGTACTCATAATTTAGAAAAGCAATAAATATCTTTGCAAGGATATGCAAGAAATTGGTGCCTGTAGTTGCCTCTGGGAATTGGTGTTTACTGCCAAGACTGTAAGTTGGGACAGAAGGACTATTTTTCACTTTTATACCTTCTGAGTTTCATACACACACATAGATATGCACATATCAGCCTCCCAAGTACTATAATTACAGGCACCGTCCCAGTTCTTAAATATATTTTTTAAAATCCATTTTATTTCAAGAAAGAAGAAAAAAACCTCCAAAATTTCAAAACATGTCCAGTTCTTATAGTTCTTAAAAAAGAGGGGGTTAGTTTTATGAGACAGCAGCTCCTGTAAATGTTGACCCTGAAAATGAGGCTTTGATGAACCTGAAAGAGGGTATAAGTCAGAACTAAAGCTCACATGTCTATCCTTAGCAACTTACCTTTTGCTCTAAAACCTTCAAGACTGAAGCCCTGAGTGTTCTTTAGGAAAGGTTCAAGTTTCTGAACTGAGAACTAAATTTAAAAAAAAAAAAAAAAAAAAAAAAATGCATTTTTAGTACAACCACCAAAATGTTCCAAGCCAGTCCTAAATTCATGAAATTTTGTATCTAATAAATGTAAAATTAAACTAAGCCTGGTACGTGCCCATAATCCTAGCAGTTTGAGTGGTAGAGACAGGATTCTAAATTCAGGTCATTCTAAACAATTTAGTGAGACCCTGTCTCAAAATAAATAATAAAAAGCCTAGGGATGAGCTCAAACAGTGAAACTAAACGATTTAATTTTTTTTCCTATGACTTTTTTGTTTCTGTTTGGCACAGGGTCTCATGATGTTGTCCACACTGGCTTTGAACTTGCTATGTAGTCAAGAAAGACCTCAATCTCACGATCCACCTGCCTCAGCCTCTTAAGTGGTGGGATTCTAGGCATGTGCTACCATGCCTAAGGTCACCTAAAACTTCTCATATAAACAAATAACTAAGTCAGGAAAAAAAAAACTCCTTGTTGCTCAGACCACACATTTTGATTTTTCAACTGAGGAAAAAAAATGGCCATTTAATTCACAGAAATTACTAGCTTGTTTAAACTGCCAAAAGCACAGTTAACTACACAGTAAGCAATATAACTTTAAGAAAAACTGTATAGTATGAATCATATATTGGGTTGACCTATAATCAGAACTCAAATACTTATCTATAATGCAGTAACTTAGAATTTTTTGCCTTTACTCATTTTAAGTTCCCATCACCTGCAATAAATGAGCAAAAATAATATATACTGGGGAAATACTCGCCACTCAGCAACAGCAGCAACACTGGGGTTGGGGTGAAAAGAACTCATTACTCAGATTAAATCTAACTTCAAATTAATCACAACCTGAAAGAAACTCTTTTTTTGAGATGAGGGCTCACTATGTAGCCCAGGCTGGCCTCAAACTTACAGTGACCCTCCTGCAGGCATGTACCTCCCAAGCAAGAAACATTTTTTAATGAGTTCATCTAAATCTGCCACATTAAAATAAAAATATCAACCAATCAAAATGAAAGCATTTTCCAATCTTGAGAATCTCACCTGGAAACTGGAAAGCAGGAGAGCTCCAAGCCGCTTGCTTTCTGCTAAGTCGACACTGATGGACCTGCTGAGCTCTAACACATTTAAGCAACATTGCCACATTTAAGGAGCTGCTTATCTACCCAGCAAAGTAATAAAACTGAAACATTTTCTCTATTGATACAATCCAACTTAAGGCAAGAAACAGCCCCCATTTTTTTTTTGGCAGGGGATCAAACTCATGGCCTCATGCTTGCAGGCTGGTGGTTATACCACTGAGCTAAATCCCTGGCCCATTCTTTTTTTTTTTTTTTTTGGTACTGGGGATCAAACTCACAACCTCATTCCTGTCAGGCAGGGGCTGTGCTTCTGAGCTAAATCCCCTTTTGAAAAAGCCTTTTCTAACCAAAGGGAACATTCAAATTTTCCCAAGCCCACCAAGGAATGTTTACTTATTTGCACAACTAAATGTAACACTATGAGAATCTTTTTTACGTTACATTAAATCCTTGTTTTGTTAAACAAAAGTAGATTAAAAATGATTCGATTGTTTTTGTAATTATTTACTAAAGAAAGGAGCTAAGAAACTTTGAGGGTTTTTGTTTTTTCTGTATTTTTGGTACCAGGGATTGAACTCAGACCTCAAACTTACTGGGCAGGTGTTTGAACTGTTGAGCTAAATTCTCGGCTCACCTTTGAGAATTTTTGAGGGTACTGCAGTATACTTTTAAAACACAGTCTTAAGAGGTTTTTAAAAATTCTATTAAGCTTCTGTTACAAATGGGAAAACAAACAAAGAAGAAATGACTTTTTTTTTTTTTTTTGTCTTTTTCCTTTTTCATTGGTACCAGGGATCGAACTCACGATTGCCTGCTTACAAGGCAGGCGCTTATGCCGCTGAGCTAAATCCCCAGCCTCAGAAATGACTTTTTTGAAGCCAGAGACTGGAGAAGTCACGATTCAAACCCAAATCTGCCACCAAGATCAGTGTTTTTCCCAGTGTTACTGCCTCTCTCTAGTAACCTAATTAACAAAGGTAAACCACTTGCTCTATAAAAGGCATTTTCTTAAATTCTAAACACATTCCATTATACTGAGGCACGTATCATATCAATTCCATTTGATGACATAACACTGAGAAGCAAAGGCTGGGCAACAGATCACTTACTTAAAATCATTCATTAAACTACAAGGCTGAACTAGGTGAGCGTTTTATATAATATAATCTTGTCAATAACTCCTCAAACAACAAGATGTAGATATTGTTTTTTAATTATGTCTATTTAAAAACAATTATTATTATACAGCAAAGGAGGTTTGCTTTTAGAATTATTAGAGCTATCTCTCTTTTTGATCTCCAGCTTCTACTGGCTGTGTTTCTAAAAGTTCTAGTCTCCTCTCTTCATTAATTCTTTCTCTCAGTCAAGAAAAACACAATTCTGTCTGCTAATAACCAAGAACACTTGGTAAGTGGCCAGGAATAACAAGGAAATAACCAATCTTTTCTTTTTGAGACAAGATCTTGCTATGTAAGAGTTCAAGGTTGGCCTTGAACTCACTATGTAGCCCAGGCTAGTTTTAATCTCAGTGACCCTCCTGACTCAGCCTCCTAAATACTGGGATTACAGGCATGTTGTATCATATATAGCAAAAATAATCCATTTTATTGCACTGGTGATTTCTGTTATAAAATATGCTCTGGAATAGCGATGAAGGTAGGCCTAACTAATCTTGGGGCACTACTACTGATTTCTTGGCAGATCTACAGAGTTAAGTGCATGAGCACTGTGGCAGAAATTTTCTGATATGCTAAGTAGATGGTTTTATCCAGATTACTTTCTACATATCAGAACACCTGAAAATATAGTAACACCTTCAAAGTAGTCACAATAACTTAACATTTGAGGATTTACTATGTCCTAATTATATCCATATAGTATTACACATCAACTCATTTAATCCTCACCCAACCCTATTAAAACAGGTATTCTTTACTTCCAGTTAAGTATCCAGTTAAGTATGCTGAGAATCACACAGAATTTCCACATTATATCCTTATGTGTATAAATCCACACAAAATCATGCAAATCAAGGACCAGACATAGAAGTGCATGTCATGAATTCAAGACTACCATAAACTAATTAGCAAGATCCTATCTCAAAAAAATTTTTTTAAAAATCATGTTTAAATATGATTAGAACTGCATTTCCTAGGAATATGATTAGATTTTAATCTATCTTATTTAACAAAACAAGGATTTAATGTAACATGTAACAGTTTCCTAGAAACTGCATTTTTTTTCAAATCCATTTTATTTCAAAGAGAAAAAAAAAAAGAAAAAACTATAACAAATTTCAAAACACATCAATCAGGGGGCAACAATGACATTTCATATTGCTCTCCCCAAATCATTCACCTAGACAGCTGCATTCAATCATCTGAACAGCACCAGCACAAATCTTTCTCAGCAGTGAACTCAGAGAAATCAGTAGGATAACGATGTTAACTAGTTTATACACACACACACACACACACACACACACACACACACACACACGTTTCGTTTAGCTTCTCACACTAGTGAGACAATATGATGAGAAACTGTATTTTCAGCCAGGTGTGATGACACACATCTATATCCTAGTACTCTAGGAGTCTGAAACAAGAGGATCACAAGTTTGAGCCTACCCTGGACAACTAAATGACTCAGTGAGACACTGTCTCAAAAATAAAAGTAAAATTAAAATAAAACATAAGGCCAGTGATATAGTTTATTATGAAGGTCTGGGGTTTAACTCCCAATACTACAAAAAGACAAAACAAAACCTACATTTTTATTCTAGGCTTTTTTGGATGTTGAGATTGAATGTAGGGCCTCACACGTATAAACACACACTCCATCACTTAGCAACACCTTCACTCTAGATATTTTTATGCGCAACTTTCCTATTTCCAGTTTATAAAGACTTTACTATTATCACGCGTGTGCGGTGCGTCTGCGTGTGAGCACACACACATACACAAAGCCAAAGGCTAAAATCAACTATTAACCCATCCAATTTCTGTTCTTCCTTGTTCAAAGTCACAGAAGGGATTCTTTAATTCCCATTATACTACTTGGGTTGAGTGTTGAACGATTAGCAATCAGAATTTCTTTTCACAGTGCTAATATGATGTAACAGAAATAACACTAAACACTTACTGGGTTTGTGATAGAATGTATAAATGCAGAATACCTCTACATGGTTGGTAATACTATCTCTATTTTACAGGTAAAGAAACAGGCTCCAATAGGTGAAGAGATCTGCTCAAAGTCACATACACAAGACAGCACAATCATACTTATTTCACTATCCTTTCTGTCATTCCCCACTGCTCTAACATGTAAGCTGGAACCTGTTTTATGTACACAGTACCCCACCTGTGATGCCCTGATGAAAAGGTGGCAGTGATTTCCGTCGGTTCACTTCTTTCATACTTGCTCGCCGCCAGGACTGCCTCCTGTCTTGATGACAGACAGAATAATCTTGAGGGGACAAATAAAGGGACCTGGACTGAAGTCCTTCTTGGTGGCTGATATCACAACATCCTCCTCTTTCAGGGGTAGTGGCAAGATGAATTTTTTCCTTTGAAATGCCTTGAGTAACCTCCAAGGAGGCAGATGATTTAGGAAACACTTCCACAGGGTAGAGACTTGATTGCGCCTGATGAGCATGAGTCTGAGACGTCACTGATGCTTCTTCTAGCATTTGTTACAAAAGAAGTCAAAGTACAAAATCAAACCCACAACTATGTAAAAGATAGAAAAAGGACAGGGAATGTAGCTCAGTGATACAGCACTTGCGTAATACTTGTGAGGCCCTAGGTTCAATCCACAGTACTACCAAAAGTGAAGAAAAAGTGATGTCCTCATGAAGTGGCATGCACCCGTAGTCTCAGCTTCTTGGGAGCCTGAGACAGAAGGATGGATCGAACCCAGGAATATGAGGCCAGCCTGTGCAACACAGAGAGCAAGAGCCCATGGAAAGAAAGGAAAGGAGAATAGGAAAGAAGAAACACCAAGAAAGCATGTCTAGAAATACATGGCTTTGTCATTTCAGATCCACTGGAAGCCAGAAAATTATTTAGTTGCAGCTCATAACACTGAACTCAAGACAAGACAAACTGAATTTCACTGTAATACTCACTTTCTACAGACTCTGTAGTGATGGACGTCATGCTGGGTAGAGAACCCTGAAAATAGGAAAATAAAGTGATCTATTCTTCCCTACCAGCTCTAGCCTCACTGGGGTATAACTTTCCCAAAACAGCCTCTGGGCTTTCTGGCCTCTCTAAATTGCTCCCTCTCCCTCTCCACAAAAACTATAGCAGGAGTCACTGTCGCCCATTTTGAATTTCCATAGTACTCACTACTGGAAATATTCGTATCTCCCTTAACACATACCCTCTCTCTCAATTATTTTGTACTTAACTATTCCTTTATTCTCTAATGCAATTAATGGCATTAGGAAAGATTTGATTTTCTATACTAGAAAAACCATATTATCCTTAATTTCTTATGTTTACCTCTTCCAATCCAAAATCCTTTCTACGAAATCTCTCTCAATCTTTCTTCAAGTTCATGTTTCATAATTTTTGCTCTCTCCTGGTCCCTCTGCTGGTTTTTCTATATCCAACACTGCTCCAGTCCAAGCCATTCTCTAGATGGCTGCAGAGATGTTTCCAAAGTGTATCCAATACCTTCATGAGGGAGTATCGGCCTATCAATTCAGGTGCGCTCTCTCTCTCTCTCCTAATACTCATAAATTTTCTGCACTACTTTTGAACCTTTGTTCCTATCTGTCCTTCTACCTGTGAAATATTGCATCGTCCCTAACCTAGTTCAAGTCACACCCCTTGCACACCCTAGTACTAGCTGTAAAATCTGTTTACATATTCCTCTCCCATGCCAACTGCATTTGTATTCCCAGGGCTGTCAGATAACTACTTCGAAGAGGGTGGGGACACAACCAACCCATCTTCATCTTCCATACTATCTCCCCCTCCCAGATGACATCAACATGTGAGGGTGCTTAACAAGGAGAAATGAATAGATGTTTGGGGATAGCATAGAAAGGTAAAAGAACAAAGAAGGTCCTTCAAGGATATAAATTTCCACAATCCTTATGACTATAACATAGATTTAAGCGTGGATAATAACTCCAAAATTGCCATTTAAGCGCTTATTTCCCAGGATCTGCGCCATTTAAGCGTGTTCACATCCTTATTCCATTTCATCTTTTTTACAACTTTAAGCATTATATTACACATTCCACTTTGAAAAAAGGGCCTGAGATTCAGAGGGGAGAGAAACTCCATTCCAGGCCGCCGTCCCACACACCCATTTTCAGGACTCTAGGCTGCTACTTCTGCCCAAACGGAAGGTTTAGCTCAACTCACGTTCCTTTCCACCCCGGGAGAAGATCGCTGGACATTCCCACCTCTACCTGGCCCCGAAGGCCCGCAGTATGGAGCAGCGGATTTGGTGGATTGGACTGGGCCAAGAGACAGTCAAGGGGAGGAGCGGAACCGCATCCTGCGAGTGCACAACGTCCTGACCTCAGAGCGACGCCGGTTCAGCCCAGAGCCTCTGTTCCAGAAACAAAGTCCCAGGTCACTCCTGCAGCTCCTGCGGACTTAGGGGGCCTTTCAGGACTCAGCCTAGTGCGCGCTGCACAGTACACATAAACGCCGCCATTTGCAAAACTCCCGCCAACCAATAGCGCATGCGTATCCCTAGCGGCTTTTGGTGCGCGCGCGCGCGCACAACGCATACTTCTAATTAGGCGCATGCGTAAACCGCTTTTTGGCGCTCTGGCCCTCTGTTGCTCTTTTCGTAATCTTTCCTGGGGAATCCCCGCGGCCGCGTCAAACCCTCATCGGCCACACCCAATGCGAGGAGTCAGCCTCGTGGCACTGCATTCTGTGGTGTGTAACTCTGCTCCCCCCACAAGCATCTGTGCTCATATCTGTTGGAAATTCGGAGAGATGCTTGTGGAAGAATATAGTGCATCGGAGGGCATGGGGATGCTTTGCTCTGGTTACCAGGCCTTGGTCCCACCTCCTTTTATCTCCTTATCTCCTAAAGAGTGGGCCATGACTCTAAGATAAATTAGAACTCCAAGCTGCATTTTATCGCACTTCTGCTCCAGGGGCTCCTTCTGTGACTCCTCAGTGTGTGACAAAGTTCTGGAATGCTCCTTCCCAGTGTTGTCACACAGAGTCCACCCTCCCAAAATGCTTGCAGCCCTGCTCACCTCGCCTTGTTTCTTTCCTTTCGCTCACTTTCCAAGCCATGCTTTTTACTAGGGAAGCCTTCCTAGCAAAATTCCCCAAGTTCAAGTTTCAAAGCCTTCTCTGTGGCCCCTTGCTGAAAACCAAATATCCCTCCTGTGCTCCTAGGAGTGCAGCACGTGCCTGCTCCACTATCCCTGGCCTGGGAGGGCCCAGAAAGCAGGCTGCTTCTTTAGCACCCAGCATCGTGCCATCAAAATGTACCCTTATATTGGGCATAGTACCATGCCTGTGATCTCAGTGATATAGGACATAGAATGTCGGCAAGGATGGCTAGGAAAATAAATGGGACTTGTCAATTACAAGATTCCAGTACAGCACCAAATAATTGCCAGGACACTTGCGCGGAATTTGCCCAAGGTTCCCATGAGATGTGGATGATATATGAGGACACAAACAC
This sequence comes from Cavia porcellus, assembly GCF_034190915.1. NCBI lineage: Eukaryota > Metazoa > Chordata > Mammalia > Rodentia > Caviidae > Cavia > Cavia porcellus. The sequence continues at coordinate 24,735,326 of NW_026947488.1, read as the reverse complement.
TGCTGGGAATCTGCTATTGTGACTCGTGGTACCCCATGCAGAGCGAACTTTTATTTTTGCTTTTATCCTGTCCACTTACACTTGGCCCAGATTTGCTCTGCAGAGCCAGTTTTTCCCATACCACTGCACCTCTCGCTTTTTTTTTTTTTTTTTCTCTTTTTTTGGTTCCCTGGGATGAAACTCATGACCTGGAGCTTGCTAGGCAGGCACTTATGCCCCTGAGCTAAATCCCTAGCCCATCCCCTCACTTTTTACATAAACTCTTGGCACCGTTTTTTTTTTGGCTTGTCTCATCTAATTCTTTGATGGAGGCAGAAGGACCTGGAATACTTTTAATTGGTGAGCCATTTCTAAAGGAACTACCTGACAACATCAGCACTTTGGGAGACTGAGGCAATAAGATTGTGGACTTGAGCCCAGGTTGGGCAACTTAGCAAGAACATTTTCCTTTTTTTTTTTCCCCAGTAATGGGGATCGAACTCACGACCGCCTGCTTGCAAAACAGGTGCTTATGCTGCTGAGCTAAATCCCCAGCCCCTATCAAGAACATTTTTCAAAAAATTGTAAAAAAAAAAAAAAAAAAAAAAAAAAAGGTTGGAGATGTACCTAGTTCAGAGTGAAGGCCTTGGGTTCAATCTCAGTAACACACATGTATATATACACACATCCCTGAATGAACGCCGCCCTTTTTTTTTGTTTTTGTTGTTTTGTTTATGGGTCTTGCTATGTAGTCCAGGCTGATCTGAAGTCACTATTTAGCAGAGGCTGATCTCAAACTCATGAGGATCTTCTTGCCTCAGCCTCCCAAGTACGGTGATTACAGGCAGGTATCAGCTCGTATGGCCTCTTCTGTCTCTGTATTTCTCTCCCTCCCTCTCCTCTCCTTCCACCTCTATCTTTCCATAGTATTATCAGCTCTTACTATGCGTTCTTACTGTGCTTTCTTTCAGAAGAATCAGAACCATCTTAACACAGGAACAAGATTTTTATTCTTATGGATTTTCTTGTTTTTTGACAGAGTCTTGCTATGTAGATCAGGCTGGCCTTGAACTCACTATGCAGTTGAACTTGCAGTGATCCCCTCACCTCAGCCTCTTATAGGTGTGTGCCAGCACACTGGGCCTGTGGAAGACGCCATGTTTCTCTACCCAGACTCAAGCGTGATTGTGCTAACTTGAAAGTAGTGCAGCCTATATTGAGGTGACTTCCCTAAATTGCCTTTCAGTTTAATTAGTGAGTTTGGTCAAGACAATGTACAAATTTTCATGAAATTAGGAGGCTGATGATAGCTAGCATCATTTATCATCAATGCCCATGGTTAAGCTCAGATAGATGAGCTGTGATACTGTAGGACTAAAATAGGAGATAATGTCTCTGCTGAGGCCTGCCGTCACTAGAGGGGAATTCATTCCCACAATTGGCTACAAAGCAGGTCACTCATTAACCATAAGCTAAGAATGCTTTGTTCCCTCTGTTATAAGCCTCGCCAACCTCGCCAACCTCGCCACTAACACATCCAGCCAAAACCCCTCACAATTTTCCTCAATAAATAAATACAAGGTTCCCGGTGTCTCATAGCTTTCTGTTCCCCATGAACAACTAATCATCCCAAATCCCTGCGGCACTCCTATTTTGTCTCTTGCTTTTTCTTGCTCTGCCATGTGCCGAAACTGCAGGCAGGAGATTGGAATCCACAGCAGGGGTCTCTGATCCCAGCCATCCGTGGATCCCCCCCCCCACCGCTTCTTGGTATCTCTGCAGAATACATAACCTTTAAAGACTGAGTATGCTTTACATCCTCCTGTCTCAGGATGTGTCTCTGAATTTCATAGGCTTGAAGATGTCCCCTTTTTAACTACCACTTTTCCAGTATGTCTGTTAGTCTGTTAACCCAGAAAGACTGAGGGCAAACCTAGTTGTCTCAGTGCTGGGGGCTGAACCCAGCACCTTGAATATGCTAGACAGATGCTCTACTGCTAAGCTACATCCCCAGACCTATTTATTTACTTTATTATTGTACTAAAAGATTGAACCCAAACCTTAACTCCGAAATACATCCCCAGCTCTTTAAAAAAAACTTTTTTTAAACTTTGAGAGAGGCTTTTACTAAAAGGCTGGACTCAAACTTACAATCTTCCTGCCTCAGCCTCCCAGAATGTTGGGGTTACAGGCATATGCTACCACATCTGCAGTCTTTTTTTTTTTTTCCCAGACCTGAAACCTGCAGATGGTAAATTAAGAGCATTCCACAAAGTCCAAAAGAGGAGCAGATGAAAGGCAACAGGAGCATGACTGTAGTCCTTCCATAGCAGCTGTGGTCACTGGGAAAGTTTTCTGGTAAAAGATAACTAAGTCCCTTCCTGAAATTTCCAACCTGTGGTCCAGCCTGGTGGATCCAGCAGCCATCTGAGAACACAGACTTGCTGGTCTAAATTACACAGAGGCCCTATCTCATAACAAACACACACTGCAGCCTAACTAATGTCTAACTACAACTTTCTGAGACTGAATCAGAACTATCCAACTCCTGAATTCCTGACCTGTGGGATAAATGTTGTGATATAGTTAATTTACTATGAAATGTCAACTGTCTTGTTTTTCCATAATGAATTGCCTTTTGTAGAAAAGTTTTATGTTTTTTTCTTAATGCTCTATTTTGTTTCTCAGTGGTCATAACATACTTTGTGGGAGACACTGAGTTACAAGTAGTCAGTAGCCAAAGCACCTGGGAGTTGCTGCCAAGTGACCCCAAACCTGCCAGCTGGCTGTGGCAGTCTCCTCTTCCCACGCAACAGCAGGTGTAGTGGTGTCAAGTCTCAGGTGTACTAGAGAAATCAGAGACGAGGCCAACTCCACGGCAACTGTTCATATGACATACTTTATTTCCAATCTACAACCATTAAAAACGCTTTGTAGGTTTACACTGTACAGTTATTCTCATGTCAAGATAAGACACGGGCAGAGAGAGCTGGTGGATTGGACTGCAGTAGTCCTAGCACCCAATCCATCCTGGGAAGGAGCCTTTTGAAGACAGAAGTGAGGAGGAGCAAGTGGTATAAAGAAGAGGGGACAGTTGGCCCAAGGATGCCTTTGGTCCCTTTCCTCCCAAGGGCCTTTCCCTGGGGTCCCCCAGGCCCATGACTACAGGACCTTCACCAGGAGACCAGGCTGGGCAGGAAGGGGCCTTCACAGTATTGGCGGGAGGGGCTGGGTGGTGAAGAAGGGAGGGGGAAGGCGGGAGGGGCGTCTGGCTCTCTTCCCCAGAGCTGGGCGCTGCAGCTGTCTTTTGGCACTGTCTACAAGTTCTCCCTGGGCTAGGGAGAAGGAAGAGGAAGGAAAGGAAAAGGAAAGGGAGCACAAGAAGATTTAGGGTTCTTGAGGTTCCCCGGGGATAAACAGGGTGCTCTGCCTCCCCAGGACTCCCACCCTTACCTGCTGCCAACACCCACACAGCCTTGCGGGAAACCCGGACAGGCAGGAAAGCTGAGTGGAGCTGGAACTCAACCAGGGGGCAAAAAAGGGAAACCGGTGCTCTCTGGCATCCAGGACGATGAGACATGAGACGCTGTTTTGTTTGGGAGGGGTCTGCAATCTCTCAAGTCCAGATGAAGTGTTTTCCACTGTTCTTGGCTTGACCCAGCCCTGGCCCCTCCCAAGGGTACCCTGGGAGGTATCCAGCTGGCAAAACTGTGTATATCAGAGTGACCCGGAGGGCTCCTTCAAACCCTAGCTTGCTGGGCCCTGCTCCAGAAGTTCTAATCCAGTGGGTCTTAGGTGGGGCTGGTATTTGTACTTCTGTCAGGTTCCCTGCTTCTGCTGCTGGGACACAATCTGAAAACTACTGGTCTGGATGGTGTCCCTAAGTCACCTCATCCTCATCCTCAGCAACTGGTTCAACTAGCCAGAGCCATGCTGGTAATAACCAGCCTTATAGGCACCAAAGGATCTAAAAAGCTACTGGGAACGGTCTTGTGAGCGCCCCCCTGTGCGGAGAAGTAAACTAAGGCACAGAGAACAGTGGCACAGCTGAGAGAAGAACCAGGATACCAGGGCCTAGTAGAGAAAAGATGGGACTGTAGGACCCCAAAACATGAGGGGTGCTCTGGGGCCCAAAGGGTCATCCTGGTACGCCTCAGAGGAACATAAAACTGGGGGAGCCAGAGATGAGGTCAGCCAAGAATAGGGCCAGACTGCTGGTTGAGGTCGCTTTTCCCAGGAGTGGCTTCAGAATGGAGTGTGACAAGGTAGTCAGTCTGTCCCTGACTGCCTAGCCCATCGAGGACATTCAGAGGAAATCAAAGCCCCTTCGGTTGGGGCCTGGTGTCCAGAGAGCTGGTGCAGGGTGAGAAGGGAGAGAAGCAGGACCAGTGGGATTGATGAGGGGAAGAGAAGGGTCTCTGGAGGGTGAGGATGGAGTGGGCAGGACATGTGGTAGAGGAGACCTGAGGAGGGATTCAGGCCCAGAACTGTCTTCCATCCCTGTGGATGCTGGGTTCAGGATTATGCAAATTACAAGTTTTGTTGGGTTGGAAGGTGAGGTCTGAGGAAGACAGAAATGATGCTCAGAGGGTGGGACAAGTGACCAGAGAATCCATGTCAGGCTGCCCCTGCTTTGCAGGGCTGGGGAAGACAGAGGAGGCTGAATCTAAATTTAAGTCCACCAAACTCTCCCCAGTGGGAGGTGCTAGGGCCGCTATTTGGAGGCTGTGGGATAGAAAAGAGGACATGGCTCAAGGGTGGGACTGAGGGAGGTCTTTCAGCACTGGAAGGTACTAGAGAGGTGTGAACCAGATGGGAAGGACTGGCAAGGCTGGGTTGCCTGATACATCCAAGAAATGGACCCCTCTGGTTGAGAAAACACAAAATAAATACACGGGGAAGCCAGGATGCCACAAACCAGGGACAGTTCCCTGAATGTGAGTGTGGGAGGGAGGGACATGTTGCTGGTGTAGGAAAATTCACAGGAGGGGCAGTGCTAGGGGGAGGCTGCCGTGGGAGGGCTGAGGCTCGCTCCTACACTAAGCCTGGGGCCCACAAGAGGATGGCCCATCTGCTGGCAGGAACCAGCTAAGAGGAGGCAGGCAGGGCAGGGCATGCTGGCATGTACCTGTAATCTTGATACTCTGGGAGGCTAAGACAGGAAGACTGCTAAAAACTGGGTAATTTAGCAAAATAAAAAAAGATTGTGATAGAGCTCAGTGTGAAGGCCTGGTTTCAATTCTTGATACTCCCCACCCCCAAAGCTGGAAACACAAGAAAAAAGCTATAGCATGGTCTGGGGATTTAGCTCAGCGGCGACGGCGTAAGTGCCTATCTCGCAAATGCATGGTCATGATTCAAAAAAAAGATATAGCATTCCACTTCCCATGATTGGATAATGAAAGTTATAAAATCCCAATCCCTCACCCACCTGGCTACTAGGAAACAAAAGGGGAAAGCAAAAATTGTTTTTAATACTGTAGATTAAACCCAGGAGTCCTCTACCACTGAGCTATATCCCTAGCCTTTCTTATTTTTTTGAGGCAAGGTCTCACTAAATTGCCCAAGCTGGGTTCAATTTTGTGATCTTGCTGCCTCAGCCTCCTGAGTAGTTAGCTTGTCCAGTTAACAGTGAAATTTAGGGCCAGGGATTTAGCTCAGTGGCATAAGCGCTCACCTGGCAAGCACTAGGTTGTGAGTTTGATCCGTGGTATCAAAAAAAAAAAAAAAAAAAAAAAAAGAGTCGAATTTAATTGCACAACTATTGGAATTAAATTAGGTAGATTTGAATCATTATCATCATCACCTTGCTTTTTGTTGTTTTCTACTTCTTGTATTATTAAACATGATGACTAAATTGCAAATTGCCTTTGATGATTCCTGGAAATTCTTAGATCAAAACCAAGCTTGGTTGAGGGACACAGGGCTCTGTTTAAGGAGATAGCAATGCACAGCCTAGTGTGGTGGTGCATACCTGTGATCCCAGCACTCTGGGAGCTGAGGCAGGAGAATCACAAGTTTAAGCCCAGTCTGGGCAACTAAATGACTGTCTCAAAATAAAAAACGAAAAAGGCATGGCGATGTAGCTCAGTGCAGAGGTCCTGGAGACAGAATGGAAGAATGGACAGAATGGCCCTGTCCCACCAAGGTTGCTTCCTAGAATTGTCCTTGGGAGATGTGAAGGGAGGGGAGATGGGGAAGTGATCTCTAAATAGTAAAGTGCTTGGGGCAGGATGTATTGACGGGCTTTTTTGGTACCAGGAATCAAACCATGACCTTGCACTTGCCAAGCAAACGCTGTGCTGCTGAGCTATATCCCCAGCCCATGGAAAGGGGATTATTATCATGATTATAATTTTTTTTTTTTTTTTTGCCTTTTTGAGACAGGGTCTCACTATGCAGTTCAGGCTGGTCTTGAGCTCACTTTGTGGCCCAGGCTGGTCTCGAACTCCCAACAATGCTCCTGCCTCAGCCTCCCGAGTGCCGGGATTACAGGCATGAGCCACCACGCCCAGCTCTCATTATTATAATTATTTTTTTTTTGTCTTTTTTGTTTTTATCAGTACCAGGGATCAAACTCATGACTGCCTGCTTGCAAGGCAGGCGCTTATGCCGCTGAGCTAAATCCCCAACCCCCATTATTATAATTATTAAAGAAGAGGTAGTGGGAATTTGGGGACTGACAAAGATGGAGGGCGGAACACCATGGGTGAAGGGATGGGTGGAGCGAGGGAGGAAAAGTCTGGATGTTACATGAGCAAGAGGAGAAGCCAGAGGATAAATCCATGAAAGGTGTGTAGGAATGGAGCTGTAGAATGGAGCTGTATTGGATCGGCATCGACGTACAAGATTAGGGTCAAGTCTTTGAGCCCTCAGCTTGGTGACCTGGAGACCAAGGGTAGAACACATCCCAAGGGAGGCCAAGGGATGGGGTCCATTTTGAGTTTCTAAAGCACAGGACCTCTTGCAGGTCTGCCTTTGTTGGCAAAAGGACCAGGAGAAAGGGGGAAATGGGCAGGGGACAGAATTGGATTCTGATGCTTTGTGCGTCTAGGCCTTAGAGTCACTGATGCACTGAAGTTGATTTTCATTTCAAATACAGTCACCACTGCACCCAGGAGGGTTTCATTTGGCACTAGGAAGAGGTCAGACTTTAAAAAATGTAAAATCATTTAGTGTGGGGTTAAGCATGCAGGTTGTTCCTCTTTTCCCCCAACCAACTAATGCCAACACATGGACCCAAGCCAGGCAGTCTGTAGGGCACAGGGACCCCAGGGTTCCTTGGGACTTTGGTTGAAGAGAGAGATGGGACAAACAGAGGAAGATTAGGAGAGAAGGTAGAAAGTGTTGGAATAAAAAGGTAGAGAAGAGTAGGAAGGGGAAGAAGGGCAGCATTCCGTGTCGGGACCCCCCAATCCTCTAGAGGAGTCCGCACTGTGGGTCAGGCAGTTTCTGCTTTGGGAATGTTACCAAGATGTAAAAGGCATTTGAGAAAACAAACTTAGAAATCACATTCCAAAAGAGTAGAGAGTTTTTACAAACCAACCCTCCCACCCCAAGAAATAAAACAACCAGTTACCAAGTAAAATGCTAAAAAATGAAACCAAACCAATATTTACATAGAACATTTTGAAAACCCCATCAAGCCCCACATCCAGAGGCTTCTACAGGAACAGTGACAAGAAGCCTTGCACAGTAGCATGCAAGGAGGAAAAACTGGTACTTCACTGAAAACCAAGACCTGGACTCTCCAATACCCATTGGGGCCAGATGCTGTGACGACAAAGATGGCATAACGATCTCGGATGAAGACGATGGTAAGGCTGAGTGGCCCATAGGCCTCTGGGTTTGGATCTCATAGGGAATTTTCCCCAAGGCTGAGAGTGCAGCCTCCCTGGCCTTCTGCAGCTCTGGGAGGTGGCAGAAGGCCTCTTGTGGTTTGTGGCCTGGTGTGAATCCCCTCACCTGGAGACAGATGTGGAGGGGACCCCTGACTTCTCGGGTTGGGTGGCAGCGTCGTGGAGGGGTACTGGCCCACAGCTCCACTCTACCCACACAAGTCACTAGGGTATGAGGGAGCAGCTGGCAGGACTGATGTACTTCCCATAGGGAATGAGGACAAAGGACTCTGGGTATTGTCCAGGTGCCCCAGAGAGGGTGTACTGGGAGCTGGGAGCTGGGAGTGCAAGTCATCTTCTGGGGACACACTAGCAATGCTGCTGGCTTGCAGCCTTTCTGATGGGGAACTCTGCAGACAAGCCTATCTGTCCTGGGATGTGACTACTGGTCCCCAGGAGTGGCAGCAGTGGTAACACATAATATCTGTGTGTTGGCAGAGGGGAGATGGACACATGTGCAACCAAAACAGGTTCACTGGCACTACAGGGGAGGATGTGAGGCCTTCCTCACCGCACTGCAGTGAGCCACACTTCAATCCATCTGACAGCACTGGTGGTCCCCACAGGTGTGGGAAAGGGCGGGCAATGGAGCTGGAGCTGGAAGAAGAGCCGTGGGCTATAAGGCTAAGGAGACAGGCTGGTGAAGAGGCTGGTGGGCAGGCAGACACGCTCAGATCCGTGTGCAAAGCTGCAATAAACAACATTCTCGAAGTTCATCCTGCTATCCTGCACGTTCTCACTTGGGGAACTTGGAAGGATTTGCATGCTCTTGATGGAGCCGTGGTAATCTGTGTTTGAGTCATTAAGAAAGGTGTCAGAGGAGCGGCAAATGAGAAGGAAAATGGAGGAGTTTGGGGAGTAGGGACGTCAGTCCAGCCAGCCACCCTGTCAAGCACATTTACATAGACCTCTGGAGGCCAGGCAAGTACCAGGTATTGAGTGAAAGGAGTACGCTGAGGCTGAATGGTCAGTGGGTGAGAAGGGCTCCCCCAGCTGGCCAGCAGACCAGAGCTGGATGGCTGAGCTGCTTTATCCACATGGGGGGATCTCATACATGTCCACGAAACTAAAAACCCCACACTGTCCGGGTGGCAAGAATTCATGTTTTAACTTCCAATAAATTACCTTATGGGCTTTTGGGTAAATTAAATTATTAAAATAAACCACCTTAAATATTTATAGTACGAAAACTTCAAATAAACAATCTAGGTAAGACATGTGTTTCTATGCCCCAGTCTGCTACTGTGTCCTGGGACGCTGACTTCTTGGCGTTTGTAGCCTGATCTGACCAACTGGGAGTCTTGTACTGGGAGTATCCCTGCTCTCCACCAGCTGCAGGATGTAAACACAGTGGAGATGCAGTGCCCCTTCAGGGCACCAGGGAAAGAGGCCCCCAAAATCAAGGCATGGGCGTATAAGCTTTTATCTGCACCACGTCTTCAGATTGAGCCTACCTATTGCTGGCTTCACCGAGTCTCCCGGGAAGGTTGTTTCCCTAAGTCACTTGGCAAGGGAGGCAATTCCCTACAGATCCCACCTTGTCTCCAAGATTGGGCTGCATACAGGTGCAGGCAGGGAGATCCAGGGCTCCAGGGTTCCAAGAGATACTTGGCTCTGACTACTGCCCTCTCATACCCCCTGAGAGTCCCAGTGGTGGAGGCTATGGTGGTGATGCCCAGCCCTGCTCTGCCAAGAACACCAAGTTGGGGCCAAAGGCAAAGCCCGTTCTTCTCAGTGACATCTTTCCAGGGGAGGGGTGCAGTCAGTTGGGACCATCTCTGTAAGCTGCTTCCCCCCACAGGCATGGCTGAAAGTGTATCCCTTCATGGGCTCTTCCAAGAAGAAGGTGAGGGTGGAAGCAGACAGAGGTCTCCTCTAGGACCCAGACATCAGTCCTGATGAGCTCTCTGTCGAAGTTTCCAAGGCCAGCTGCGGTCTTTCTCCCACTCACCGTCTTCACCTGGGAAGTCAGAGATCACCACCCAGGGGTCAGCACAAGACCCTGCTTTACCTTGATACAAAAGCTCTTTGCTGGCAGTGGCACAGCTGCTGTCCCTCCAGGGAGCTGCGTTGTTGAGAGCACGGCCCCTCACCTCTCCACTGTTCCCTCCTGCCATCCAGGGACTTGGCAGGTTGAGGAGGAGGCTCAAGTATTCTGTCACTCGCTGGGGGGGACTGCCCTCTCCTCCCCTCCCCAGCCAGACTCAGAAGGGTGCAGCCTGCACTTGGAAGGAGAGTGGCGGATGGCAGAGCGCGATGGTCGGGCGAAGCAGGTAAGAGACTGCGTGTTACAGTCACAGACAGCATCCTAGGAGGAGAGAGGGAAAAAATCAGGAGCCCGGAGGCACACATGGACTACCCATAGTTCGGGCTGCCCACAGACTGGTTCCAGAGTGCTCAGCTTCTGGACTAATTTTTCCTTATTCACAACATACTGCATATGTACACTTACCAAAATGATGCTATCTGCAACAGTCCATTTTGCAACTGGAAAGCATACACACATTTTTTTCAACTATGGTTGAATCTACTTTTTAATGGTTCTATAATATTCTACTGAATGAAAATAATTTACCTAATTCACTTGTATTTTGTTTTGTTTTGTTTTTTTCCCAGAGTTTAGGACTCACAAATGCTATACAAGCTTTCTACCACTGAGCTGCACCCCTAGCCCAGACATATTCTTTAAAAGACAATTTACGGGGGCTGGGGATTTAGCTCAGCGGCATAAGCGCCTGCCTTGCAAGCAGGCAGTCATGAGTTCGATCCCTGGTACCGATAAAAATGAAAAAGACAAAAAAAAAAAAAAAAAGACAATTTACAACGTTTATCTAATACTTTTTTAAAAATATTTACTTTGGGGCTGGGGATTTAGCTCAGCGGCATAAGTACCTGCCTTGTAAGCAGGCGGTTTTGAGTTCAATCCCCGGTACCAATAAAAATGAAAAAAAAAAAAACAAAAACAAACAAACAAAAAATTTACTTTATCCTATAATCCCATTTCTGTAAAACCTAAGGAAATAATCAGAAATGTCTAAAACTGTAGAACAAGATGGTACCACTATACTTTTTATAATAGAGAGAAACTAGAAACCACCTAAACATACCATAGAAGGGAAGGATACAGCACAGCCCATCCCACACACAGCCGCCTCACGTCTGTGTCCCTGCCTGCAGCCCACATCAAGTCCTCTGCAGACCATGTAGCACTAGCCTTGCCCGCTGACTGGACCAAGGGGTATGTTGGACCCAAGGTGGACTAATCAGTTTCCTTCACTCAGAAATGTGAAACTGGGGGTCTGGGGATTTAGCTCAGCGGCATAAGCACCTGCCTTGCAAGCAGGCGGTCATGAATTCGATCCCGGTACTGATAAAAATAAATAAATAAAAAAATTTAAAAAAGAAATGTGAAACTGGGATGGAGGGATTTGAATCAGTTCCTCTTCAGTGCTTTAGGTGGAAGATGTTACAAAACCAGAGTGGGAACAACCCAGCTAGTCCTTATGCAAATGCAACAGAGAGAGACAAAGAGGAAGAAGATATAAGAAAAAATGAAGTTTCAGAGGAAAAAGAAGAAACTGCTAAGGCCTTTGGGTTCCTGTTCTTAGGTTCCATCCTACAGAGATGTTTACCTTCCCCTTCTGCATTTCTTAGATGCATTCCTTCACTTTATTCCTTTTCAAATAATCCCAACTTTATTAGAATTGGTATCAGGATTGGGAGTATGCAATAGAAAAGTCTAGAGAAAATGTGAGCACTTGGACTGGGGATTTAGCTCAATGGCTTAAGTGCCTGCCTGGCAAGCGTGAGGTTGTGATTTCGATCCCCGGTACCAAAAAAAAAAAAAAAAAAAAAAAAAGAAAATGTGAACAAGGGGCTGGGGATTTAGCTCAGCGGCATAAGGGCCTGCCTTGCAAGCAGGCGGTCGTGAGTTCAATCCCTGGTAATGATAAAAAAAAAAAAGAAAGAAAGAAAATGTGAACGTAAGTCTTTTATTTTTGATGGTACTAGGAATGCAAACCAGGGCTTTTGCTTTGAACTATATTCCCATCCTTTTTTGGGGGGGGGGGCTTTTTCCTTTTTATCGGTACTGGGGATCGAACTCACGACTGCCTGCTTGCGAGGCAGGTGCTTATGCCGCTGAGCTAAATCCCCAGCCCCCTCCCATCCCTTTTTTATAATTTATTTTTTATTTTGAGATAGGGTCTAAGTTGCCTAGGCTGGGTTCAAACTTGCAATCCTCCTCCACAGCCTTCCAGAGTGCTGGGATTATAGGCTTGTGCCCCCATTCCTGGCTGGGAAATAGAGATGGAATGGGGAAAGTGGCAGGCGGGTTAATGTATAATAACCAGTTTTCAGCTAAGTATGATGGCCCATTCATGTAACCTCAGCTACTCAGGAGGCTGAGGCAGGAAGATTCCAAGTTTCAATCTAGCCTGAATGACTGAGTGAGACTTTGGTGTCTTAAAAACGAAATAAAGAGGGCTGGGAGTGTAGCTCAGTGGTACAGTGCTTGTCTAGCATGCAGCAGACTCTGGGTTTAATCCCTTATACCTTGAGAAAAGGCAGGAGTAGGAGAGAAGAAAAGGGAAGGGAGGAATTTCCAGGAGTGAGGGGAGGAACTCTGATTTGTAGCCTTTGCCAGTTTTTACAGTGTCAATCCTCCCCCTTAGACAATCTTGGGTACCTAGGCAATACTACTAACACAGAGTTACATACTGGGAGTTACACTGGCTCTCAAAGGCTCAACACGCCACTGGAGCAGCAGGCACGCCCTCCCCTGGAGTTCACTACTATGTGAACTATGACAAAGCAGGTAGTTAAGCCACAGTCACTGGTCTCTTGGCATTCATATCATGTGACCTCCAGGTTTGTGTTGTTCAGAGTCTGGGACTTTCCATCCCCATCCCTGACCATCATAAGAACTTTTTAAGATGTGAAATCACATGCTTCAAGTTTAAAAACCAAAAAACTTTGGACCTAATAAGCCAATCCCTTCTCCCAGGAAAAACAGCAATCCCCACCTACCCACCTCACTGGGAAGGACCAAGGCTCCGTCTGCATCCCGCGGAACACCATCCTTCCCCACCTGAGGGAGCATGGTGGCCCTGGCCTCCTCGCCACTGCCTGCCTTGGCTGCTTTCTTGTTCAGGACCCTGGGCATGCCCTCTGGCTGATGGTAGCTGGCTGGGGAGAGGGGATCTGGCTTCTTGGAGTTCTCATCTCCTACTGCCGAGGTGGGGCTTGGTGCCCGGCCACACACATTTCGAAAGAACTCCTGCACAAGGCCATACTTGGGAGGCTCCGGCTTGGCACGGGCCTCGGACATGCCCAGTTTCCAGACAGACTCCGTGCTCCCTGAGTGCTCCACCACGCTGAAGAGGCTGGACAGCCCATCGTTGATGTTCCGCAGCACGGGGCTGTCCCGCGTGGTGGTGGAGCGGGCCCAGGCTGAGCCGTTCTGCTTGCCCTGGTGCAGGTTCCACAGGCTGCGGTCCTTGGTGCTGTCCAACTTGGACACAGACCGCCTCTGGAGCTTAGGTGAGCCATACTTGGGTGAGCAACATGGCCGCTCGATGCGCGAGTGGACCTTGTCCAGGGAGGAGGAGATCTGCTTGCTACGCACCGACACCAGGGAAGAACTGCGGGGTGACCAGCTCTTGCCATGGAGGCTGCTGCGTGGTGGGTCAGTCTGCAGGCCTACGCTGACCGTTTGGATGGTCTGCGTACCCACACTGGCCAGGCCCACCGTCTGGCTGGATGTGTTCTTCACTTTCCTCTCCAGGGAGCCAGAGCGCATGGCCTGCCGCACACAGTTGGTGATCTCCTTCATGTCATCACTCATGTTGCCTGACATCTCAAAGTCATGCAGGGCCGGGGGGAAGGCAGACCCAGGTGCCGTGGCACTGCCCCCAGAACTCCCATCCAGGCGCTGCCGGGAGAAGTTGCAGAGCCAGCGGCCATAGGAGCTGTCAGCCAGTCCATCAGCCTCGGCTGACTCTTTGGGCTTGGCCGTGGTGAAGAGGAAGCCAGGCTCAATGAGGATCTTGCCCTCCTTGTCATGGACCACAGGCACACCCAGGCGCCGCGCCACCGGAGGGCTGTAGTAGACTCGGATGCCTGTCTTGTCTGGGGCTGTGTAGCTACGCTGCATCTGCTTCCCAGCGGGGTCCTGACAGCCCAGGGTGCCCAACGGGTTGCAGTCCTGTGGGGAGAGCCCGGGCTTTTCCTTGGCTTCTTTCTCTGGATCCACTTGCTCAGGATTCACAAAGGTAAAGCCAGGGTTGCTTGGTAGCTTCTTGCCTCGGGCATCTCCACCAGCAAGGTAGGGGGAGCAGTCAAGCAAACTTTCAAACTCAGACATAGAGGAGACAGATTTGGTCCTGGGGAGAGGAGAAGCGGAAAAGTAGTATTAATGGAAAGTAACACGCTGAGCACACATGTGGTCTACTTCTTTGATGGGTGCAGGCCAGGACCAGGGTGCCTTGGTCCCCTGTAGAAAGCACTGTGGGTGCCTCCCCATCCTCTCTTACTCCCACCTGCACGTCCTAAACACTTGCTATCCTCTGACTCAGGGCCTCTGTCTCTGGTTATGGGTGCACATTTGGTCTCTAGACAAAGGAAGACAGGAAGAGCAGAGTTAATGGCCCCTGAACACAGCTCTGAACACACCATGGGCAGGACTTGGTGAATGGGTACCCCAGGTTCCCACAGCTTTATACCAGTTCCCTCAATTCCACAGCGGGGTAACTCTGAACTGCATGTTCTCACCTGGCTCAGTTTCTCAGTGAGACTGGGTGACAGCTGCCCACAGAATAACCAGGTAGAAACGCCTGTTACTGGCTACTCTTCTTGCCTGTCTTGCTTTTCGGTAGTTCCTGGAATCTTCTCCCAAATAAACTACTTGCACGTAAAGCCTTGTCTCAGGGCTGTGTATGCCAACAAACTGCCGGCATATACGGGGCTTTTGCTGCTTGATGTGCTGGGCATGTGCAAGTCCATTGCAGATACCCGTCCACTCTGACAGCTACAGGGGCAGCTCCTATTATCCCACTAGAGAAGGGAAATCACATTTGGCCCTCTGCTGCAGCCCCCATTCTCCCATGGTTGGGCCCCTTGCTTCTGGGCTGTTCCACAAGGATGGGGGGTGAGAGGGGTTCTGTCTCCGTTCTTTCATAGATCTCATTGTTGAGATATGGGGTCCCCTTGGCTTTACCTCATGGGGCTGTGTCCAGTGGATGCTGCCTAATAATTTCATACCCACTGCAACTCTCCTAACTCCAAAGACAGAAGAAAGAATCCAAGAAGAGCTAAACGGTGTGTCAGAGGGAATATGCTGGGGCCCCAGTTTTCTATGCCCAGAATCTAAAACAAACGTCAAACTGCAGACTGAAATCCTGGCTACAGTTCCTATTTCCCCATGTTTCCTGCTCCTGAGTGACTTGGGTTCCACAGAAATCACAGCCCAGTGCTCTTACAGTTCTGAAAAGGGGAAGGTGCAGGCCAGGTGGGCTGGGCTGTGGGTGAGGCAGGCCGGGTAGTGGGCAGGGCAGGGAAGGGGGTGCCAGCACCTCTTTAAACTGGTTCCCCCAAGCTCAGCTTCAGAAACAGCTTCCTTGTCATGGATCTTCTCATTTCTTGTCTGTTGAAGAAAGATAGGAAGGGTCAGCTCTGGCCCCTGAAGGAATCTGACAGGAGCCCAGTGCAGGAGCTAGGCCTGGCCCTCCATGCCTCCATCTCCCCATCTGGAGAGCTGAGTAATTTCATCAATGATCTTGAATGGCCATTGGTCAGCTTCTGGCTGCATTGTGTCTAACTCTGCCACCCTAGGAATAAGATTCAGCATGGGGAGTAGCTGAAGCCGCATGAGTGACCCCTAAGGGAAACATGACCATGTAAAATTTATTCCAATGTGGTGGCAGCAACAAAGCACCCCATGGCCAGTTGGTTAGTTGGTGGCGACAGCAATGACCATACAGCTGCTGCTCTGGGCTTGTTCCACACTGGTTCTAGAGGCATAGCCCCAGTAACCTGCATTATCAGGACTCCTGAACTTCTAAGAAAATCCTCGTGTCTCAGTTCCCCAAAGTAGGTGTTTGTTGTTTGTAAAGTAGCCACCTACTAGGTGGTACTAGGAATCAAACTCAGGACCTCATGCTTGCCAGGTGTACCCACACTGGCCAGGCGTACCCACACTGGCCAGTGTTTTGCTGCTGAGCCATATCCCAGCCCCCACATTAGGCATTTGTGACACACCACTTCCTCAGGCTGTCATAGGGCCACATGGGCCATATCAAAGTTCCATCTGGTTATTTAGCATGTTATTACAGACAATGCACTGGAGCCTTATGTACAGATGTCATTAATGTGACCTTATTATCTCCACACCCTGGGATGGGCCAGGATGGAAAATTTGATTCTCATTTATCAATGAGGCAACTGGGGCCCAAAGATGGGGAATGACATGCCCCAGATCACAGCCAGTTAGGGGCCCTGTTTTCTACAGAAGCACACATGATACCAAGACCGAGATTTCTCCAGCAATGGAAGGATAGTCCTGGCAGAGGACTCTTCCAGACCACACACCATGCAACCATGGGGTAGAGACACCAAGGATGAAGACCCCCTAGGAGTCCCATGCGACAGGGATAACATCCTCCGTCCTGTCCCCCACAAACAGACAACTAAATTTTTGGTATAGTCAGAAGCCAAGAGAACACGGGTAGCAGCAATACCCTCACCTCTTTCCAGCTGTTGTCCTGCTTCTCCAGGTCTGAGTGTTTCAGGACCCAGGGATCAGCAGCCTTCTGCAGCTGAACAAGGGCAAGAGGAGTGAGTCAGTGGTGGGCACAGCCGGAGAGGAGGGGCTCGATTTGAGCACAGCTGTGCCCCAACCTCCACTCTGCAACCACAGGACCCATGTCACGGATCAGGAGCCAGCTTCTCAAGTAGCAGCAGCTCTGAGCCACAAGGTGCAAGGTACTTAGAGGTGCAAGTATATCTACTACAGGACCACCTGCTATTGTTACATTAATTCATGTCAGAGTTCTGGGGACAGACACACCAGCTGAGTAGCACCTATTCCACATCACAGTGGCAAATATAAACTCCAAGGAAGCCAGGCATAGTGAGTGGCTCATGCCTGTCATCCCAGCACTCTGGGAGGTGGAGGCAGGAGAATTACAAGTTTAAAATCAGCCTGAACTATTTAGCAATCTAGCAAGAACTCAGTGTTCAAAACAAAAAAAAAAAATTTTTTTTTTTTGTCTTTTTCTTTTTTTTTTTATCGGTACCAGGGATCAAACTCATGACCGCCTGCTTGCAAGGCAGGTGCTTATGCCGCTGAGCTAAATCCCCAGCCCCAAAACAAAAAATTTTTAAAAAGAGGATGGAGATGTAGTTTAGTGAGAAGGCCCTCGGCTCAATCTCCAGGACCGCAGGAAAAAAACCCAATAAAAATCCAAGGACTCTGCTGCTCAGTGGTGGCCATCACTGATGGACCCCACAGAAGTGCCTCTGACCCCTCTCCTCTTCTGTTTGCTGTGTCCACATTAGTTCATTTCACCCTCACAGAAACCACATGAGGTAGGTGTGACCCTGCTTATTTCCATTTCACAACGATGGGGTCAAGACTGAGAGAAGGGGGAAAACTTGCCCAAGACTGGGCAACTAAGCGAGCATCACTGACAGTGTAACAGTGTAGTGGGTCCCAAGGTATGGTGCCCTCCTCCCCACCTGTGCTCTGGGTTCAGATTTCCAGTGCTACCAAAAAAAAAGGAAACAAAAAGAGGAGGTCACAGAGTAGGCCCAGCAGTGCAGTAGGTGGCAGTTAGGTGCATGATGCGAACTGTAACAGTCAACAGTGAGTTTGCACACTCCCAACCTGTTTTGATCGAGACCCCAGTTTTCCAATGAGAATCACTGTTGGCTCTTTCCTCTTGGTTCCTGGGTTTTAGGGGGCTCCAGAGGTGGGCACATGACCTATGACCATGGAATCAGAACTTTATGGAAAAGAAACTGTTTTCATTGTATTTGCTAAGATGTAAGATATGAGCAGGAAACTACAGAGGCCATATTTGGGGATAGTATGCTTAAGAGGAAAGCTAACAAAATGACAGCAGGCTTGAGACTGAGGCAGACAGAAGGACCTCATTCTTACCATCTCTGAGTACCGAAACTAGCTATACTAGAAGTAGATTCTACTCTAGACCTCGTTGTCTGAGCATCTGGGTCCAGCAATACCTGAAGAGATGCAATCTCAAGACTTCTCCCACAATGACCTCCCTTGTGGGTCAAGCCCTGTGGACTGGAGCAGCCTCACCTGGCTTAGGCGGTTTTGCAGCTCCTTCACCTGCTGCTCTGCCTGCTGCTTCTCCCCCTGCAGCCGCTCCACCAGCTGCAGCTTCTCCTGGCTCCAGTTGCGCTCGCTGATCTGCAGCTGTCGCGTCAGTTCCATGACTGCACTGTAGGACTCAGCCAGGAGGTGCTGCTGCTCCTCGCGCTCCCTCTGGAGGGCTGCCTTCCAGTCAGGCCCTGCCCGCTCTCCAGTCCCCTTTCCAGCCTTCAGCTCCATCTGCAGAGGAAAGCAATCAGGCAGCTGCCACCAGCAGGCCGTCCACTCTGCCCTTTCCCATCTTGGGCTCCCAGAAGCCTTCAGTGCCCTTCTTGCTAGCAGCATCCAGGAAGGACTGAGGTCCTTTAAGCCAAGCTCCACACTGCAGGCTCACAGGCATGCTCTCAGGGTCACCATGGTAACTGAGCCACAGAACTACCTTCTCTGGTTTTCCGGGGAGAGATCCCAAGGGGTTATGTGTACCATGTTTCAGAGCTGTAATGGCAGATGTTCCTAGTTATTGTGTCTCCAGATATTATCAATTCTTACCAGCAGGACAGGTTTTGGTTAATGAGGGACATATTTTATCTCTCTTCCTAGCAAGCAGGGACCCCACTTTGTCCCCCACAGACCCTGGGTGGGGAGGGACACACGCACTTACACTGCATGTGTGTGGGAACCACTCTAGCATGGCATGACAGCTTTCTTGGCCCCAGAACAAGAAAATTCAAGAGCCAATGTCTCCTACAGCACTGGGGTATATGATCTGGGATGTTGATCCCACAGGGCTGATGGGGACCTGGGAACCCTGGAGTGGTGTGGCTTAGAGTAGCAGCATGAGGATGAGGATGAGGATCCCAGGATATGCAGGTGGGCAGGTGCTACAAGATCTGCATCGAGGCTTAGGTGGAGAGCAGGGGACCCAAGAAGAAGCCAGGTGCCTGTGAGCACTGAGAGGAAGATTCCTGGGAGCCAGGCAAGGCAGAGGCTCAGAGAGCTCAACAGATGTGCCACTAGGTGCCACCGGACAGAACTTAACTCCCCAGGGCCTGTTTTGTCATCCATCCTGCAGAGATCATCAGAGTGCCCACCTCCCAGTGCCCAGTGATGCCCAGGAAAGCATCTGCAGCAGGGTAGGTCGGACCTGCAGAGCTGCACAGGAGCCCAGACCTGCAGACCTGCGGAGTCAATGTATCCTCTCAGCATGGGCACCCTTCTCATTTGTCAGACCAGAGTGGGCAGCAGCTTGCTCCCAGGCACACAGCAGACACTAAACTCCTGATTAAGAATCCCTTTGGTGAGGCTGGGCTGTTGGATGGGAAGTTTTCAATTTGAGTGGAGGAAGCAAACCAGAGCAAGGAGTCAGGGGCTGGGGGATTCCCACGAGGAGAGGAGGGAGTAAGTGAGGATGGCAGGGACCAGGAAGTGTGTGTGAGACATACCCATTTGCAGACAGGCAGTCTGGCCTCAGCCATGAGCCCACAGTGCAGCAGTCCCACCTGTCAATCATCCAGCCTCCTTGCCTGGGCTCATCACTCCTGATCCTCACTCTGCGACCCTTGCGCTGTGGTTCTAGGCAAGTCTGCTGCCCTCTCTAGACCACAAGGTGAAATGAGGGGGGCCTACCCCCTCAGAAGCACCACTTGGGCATCCAGCTCCCACATCTGACAGCCGAGGGCCTGGCTGAGGGCAAGCAAAGGTCCCTGCCTGGGAGAGGGGGCTCACCTGGGTGCTGTGGCTCTTGAGCTCTGCCCGCTCCGTCTCCCATGCGGCCTTGGCCTTGGCGAACTGCTGCTGCAGCTCAGTTAGCCCCCGGCGCTCCTCATGCAGCAGCCGGCACAGCTCCTTCAGCGTCACCTTCATGTCGGCCAGCGTCTTGACGTACTCATTGGGCTACAGACAAAGCAAGGCTGGATCAGGAGCACTGGGAGCCTGGGCTCAAAGCATTCACCCAGGACTCTGTGACACTTAGCAAGTTCTTCCTCAGGTCTTGTCACCATGAAGCAGGGAGGACAAGCCCAGCCCTGCCTGCTTCTTACAAAACTCCAGCAGGTATTCCATCTAAACACTGCTGAAGAATTTCACTTTTCTAGGCTTGGCAACCTCCAGGGTGTGGGCTTTCCCCTCAGTCAGGACCTGACTCTGACCCCCTGCAGAGCCTCCCAACAGTGCCAGACTTCTTTCCTAGGCTCTTGATCCCTTTTCCCATCCATACCCTGGAAATCTGACCCCACTGATCTCTGACCTGTGACTGGATTTGAGAGTTCTTAATCCCAGACCATAAAGGCCCCCTTCATGTAACCCTATCTTGATTATCTCTGCCCCTACCACGTATACTCCAAGTCATAGCCAATCCCAGAATACCTTGCCACACCTCGGCAAGAAGGTCCAGAATAATCTTTTCTCCATCCTCTTTTATGCAAGTTCCTATTTATCCTTCAATACCCGCTACCTATAACCCATTCTTTGTGATACTGTTCTCCATATGCCAACTAGAATTAACTGCTTGCCTGTGACCTTACAGTCCACCATCTGGCCCTCTGTCAGTGCCCTGGGATAACTTATGTGTTCCATAGTCCTAGGCAACTGGGAGCCAGTGATCAGGCAATGCCACTGTGGAGCTCCAGTGCCCAGCGCAGAGCTGGGACCAGAGGAGGAGGTGATTAATGAGTGGACAAGGGAAGGGAAGGGCTGAGAACGCACTGTGTTTTGAGTCCAGCTGTCCCCTGTGCAAGACTTGTTGTCAGAGTGCTGGGCATTCAGTTCCTCTTCCTCCATCAGTAGGTACAGCTCCTTCATGCTGTTTACCTATGTTAAAAGTCACACTTAGCAAGGGGTGAGAGATAGTCACATCTGGGGCTCCAGCCTTTGGGAAACAGGGACGCTGGCTAGCAGTCCAGATAGCTGAGTGGCACATAGGCAGAAAGGAGGAGTGGGAGTGGTGGCTCAAGATGGACCAAAGGTATGTTGCCAGGCACCTACTTCCCAAATCTATTTTTTAAAGTTTTTTGTTTTTGGGGGCTGGGGATTTAGCTCAGCAGCATAAACGCCTGCCTGGCAAGCGTGAGGTCATGAGTTCGATCCCCAGTACCCAAAAAAAAAAAAGTTTTTTGTTTTTGTTTTTGTTTTTCTGAGCAAGGTCTTGCTGTGTAGTACAGGCTGTCCTTGAACTCCCAGCAATCCTCCTGTCTCAGCCTCTTGAGTACTGGGATTAAAAGACACACACCATTACACCAAGTTGACTTCCCAGATCTTACTCTTGACCCTGGGGAACCATCCAGGTGGAAAAACACAGCTTTCTGACCTCCCAAGGCCCATGACCACCCCTCAAAGTTACTTAAAAATGCCAGGCTGAGCCAAGGTAAGCATGTGATTGGACTAAAAGGGCTACTGCCCAGCTGCTGTGATGACACATGAGAGTGACCAAAGGTTTGGTGGAGGACACGCTGCTGACAGATGCTTAACAGGAGTCCCAGCCAACCCAGAGACCAGCACAAGTATTCAGGATGGGAACAGAGCAGAAAGAGGGCAACTTTGGACCAGGGTTTCCACTCATCATCTGTTCTTTCAACGGCCAATTACCGAACATCTACCATGTGCCAGGCCCTGGGAACGTGGAAATCCATCAGTGAACAAGACAGACCAAGAGCCTGCTCCCCTTCCATTCCACTAACAGAAAAACACAGAGGTAAATAGGTAACAGATGTGAAGTATTGTTCACTATATAGAAAGTCACACAGTCAGCTGCTCTAGAGAAAAAGAGCCGGTGAAGGAGCGTGCTGCATGTGGCCAAAGAAGGCTCCACAGGGAAGGTGACCCGGGGCAAAGTCCTGAGGAGATGTGCAGATGAGCTGGGAGAACAGCTGGAGGAAGAAAAGGCCGCGGAGAGGGCACCACGAACCCAAAGGCCCTGAGCTAGAACATGCCTGTCTGAGGACTAACAAAGCCGCCAAGGGGATGTGAGAAGAGCACGGGGGAGCCAGCGAGGGCTGAAAGCAAGGGAGTGACACTAAGCTGAGCCTATGTCACAAGGTCGCTCTGCACTGAGACACATCCAGCACAGCCACATGGCCCGTACTGCACAACTCTTCTCCTGGCACCTCAGAGGAGTACAAGATGCATGGTGCAGGGATGTGAGAGCAGAGGAGGGAGACCAGTTAGGGTGATGGCCATGATCCAGAAAGAGGTGTGGCGGCCTGTCAGGCAACAGCGGGGACAGCTCAGGTTCTGGGGGGAGCTGGCAGCATCTGCTGATTGGCTGAGGCGTGAAGGAAAGAGAAGAGTGAGAGTGTAGCACCACTTTTCTCCTTCTTTCTTTCTTCCTTTTTTTGGTACCAGGGATCAAACTCATGAGCTCGCGCTTGCCAGGCAGGCGCTGTGCTGCTGAGCTAAATCCCTGTGTCTGTACCACAGTTCTTGGCTAGAGCAAGAAGACTGTCATGACCTGGAAAAAGAACAGGAGCTTGGTTTGACATATGGTTTCAAAGCCAACTAGACACTGGGGGGGATCTGTGACAAAGACCATGAAAACTGAGGGTTCATGGGAGACACCTAGGTTTTTATTTTATTTATTATTTTATTTATTTTAGCACCAGGGATCAAACTCACGACCCTGTGCTCACCTGGCAGGTGCTTATGCCACTGAACTAAATCCCTGCCCCTCACTAGGACCTTTACAACTCACTGTCCAGAAAGCCTCCAAGGCAGTCAGAGCAGATGACACAGAGATGCAGTCGAGGGCTGAATCTTATAGACTGATTTTCTTCTGTTGGTTTTTTTTTTTTTTTCTTTTTCTCTATCGGTACCGGGGATTGAACTCATGACCACCTGCTTGCAAGGCAGGTGCTTATGCCACAAAGCTAAATCCCCAGCCCCTTCTGTTGGTTTTTTGAGAAAGTGTTTTGCTATCTAGGTCAGGCTCGCCTTGAACTCACTATACAGCTTAGGCTGGCCTCAACCTCTTGGTGATCCTCCCGCCTCGGCCTCTAGAGGGCTGGGATTACAGGCATGTGCTACCATACCTGACTAGAGACTCTGATTTTAAGAGATGAAGTCAGGGAGCTGGGCCTGTGGCTCAGGGGTAAAGCATGCACTCAGCATGCACAAGGTCCTGGGTTCTATCCTCAGTACCACCAAAGAAAACAAAAAAGGTGGTGAGATAAGAAGGAACCCCGTAGACAGAAGGAAAACCAAGAGTATAGTGACCTAGAAGCCAATTAAGAAGGGATCCAAGATAATGAAGCTGGATGTGGCGAGGGGGTCCTGCAGGAATCAGTGCCCCAATTCAAACCCTGGTCAGGAGGATCTACTTTCATAGTCTCTGGAAGACCTACACTGAGGTGCACAAGGCCCCCTGTGAAATCCGCAGGACCAGGGCTGTTGGTTTGTTCTTCTCTTTTGTTTGGTGCTGAGGATGGATCCCAGGGCTTGTGCCTGTTTACACACACTCTACCCCCATGCTTGTTTGGAATTCAATTTAGGATTGTAAGACTTATGGTTCCTACAGAGGACTGAACAGCCCTGCGGGGTTTGAGATCATCCCACACTAATACTTCCCACAGTATGCTGACATTAATGTGAAGTGCTATGTTCCACTCATCTGTCTTCCCTGTCTTCCCACCCACCTTGCCAGGCCCAGGCCCAGGCCCTGCCATACCTCCAGGAAGTCATCTCCCTCGTTGGGCAAAACCTTGCCCTGTCGCCAACGCTTGAGGAACCACCTGAGCTTCATGAAGAGCAGCAGAAAATTGTGCTTGAACTGCTGGGACTCCTGTACCAGAATGTTCTTCTCCTGGCTCCAGAACTTCTGCTCCAGCCTCCGCTGCAGGCTCAGACTCTGCAGCTCAAACTCCCGCCTCAGCAGTGCCCTCTGCTGGTCCTCCTTCAGCTGCAGGGACGCTGACTTGAGAAAGGCCACTCAGGGTTCCAACATTCCCACCCACTCCCAGCAGGGGGAAGTGGTCAAGGGCGGAGGGGAAAAGTGGGAGGTATCCTGTGGGGATCCCTTATAAGGCTCCCACCACGAACAGTCTGTTCTACCCAGGGGAGAGTAACTCAAAAAGCAACAGCAGCTCCAATCCAAATCCATGGAAAAGCTAGGATTTGAATCAGCTATTTGACTAAATAAATCACATAATCATACCCTGAACACCTACTGGCTGCCAGATGCTTCACAAGAAATCTCACACTGAAGGAGGAACTGGAGGTGAGTGGTGATGGCAGGGACAGGTAACCCACATAGAAGGATGCCAGGGCCAAGTGAATGAATGAATATGCGATATCCTAGAAGCCACGCTAAGTCCGGGATAAGAGAATCACAGCCCCACTTCACCCAGGATGTGTGACTGTGAACAAAGCACTTCAGTCTCTGGACCTGTTTTCCATCCTGTAAAATGGGGATACCTCACAAGGGAGGGCATGGAAATTCAAGGGCATGGGTAGAGAAATTGTGTTACATAGACCTGACATACAGTGAGAGCTCAATAAATGCTATTACAGAACTATCACCTATATTATTAGTCAGACCTGATGGAAGTACCATTTCACAGATGGAAAACTGAGGTCCTGAGAGGAGACAGGACTGGTCACACAGATAACCAATGACAAGTCCAGGATTTACACTTAGTCCAGCTAATGCAAAATCACAAGCACAGTAACTCCCTACAGGACACAGGGCTCACAAGATATGATTTCCCCTAACAGTATCACCTTACCCTGTGGGTCCAAGGGTTCTGCCATCAAGTTTGGTTTACTTTCATTTTTGTTTTGTTTTGTTTTTGCAGTGCTGGGGATGGAACCCAGGTCCTTATGTAAGCTAGGCGAGACTCCACCACAGAGCTACGATTCTAGCCCCTTTGCCTTCAGTTTGGGAAGAAGCCTGGAGTAGGTGCATCACTCACCTGGACCATTTTCTGGTTGAAGCTGTCGGTCTCCTCCTTCCGCAGCTGCCGCTCCTGGGAGAGCTGCTCCTGCAAGCCCCGGAGGCTGTCATGGGCCTCGGCCAGCACCAGTTGCAGCTCTTTGATCTGGGGTGGGGACAGAGACACAGGTAAGGAGGAAAGAGAGAGGACAAAGAGGATACAGGCTGCAGTCAAAGAATGAAAGTGGTAGGGGGACCAATAGTAAGTTGGACTCAAGTGCCACTTGAGTACAGATAAGGCACAATGGCTGTCCCTACTCAGTGGATTGTCAGGACAGATGAAACACTGCATACAAAGTCTACCTACTGTTACATCTGAAGTTGGTAATGTCCTTCATTTATTTGAAGAAAATAACATATTGGGAAAACTACAGTAAGTCTGATTCACAAAGATGCTCATTGTCTCACTGTGTTTTATGGTTCTGTTTTTGTTTTTGGAGGTTAAGATCTCACTATGTAGTGTAGGCTGGCCTTGAACTCGAACTTATGGTGATCATGTTGCCTCAGTCTCCTGAGTGCTGGGATTATAGAAATGTGACACCACGCTGGGCTGTGTGTGTGTGTGTGTGTGTGTGTGTATTGTGTTGTGTTGTTTTTGATGGTACTGGGGATTGAACCCAGAGCCTTTGCACTGAGCTACATCCCTAGTCCTTTATTACTCTGATAGGGTCTGACAGGGCCTTGCAAAGTCACTAAGTTACCCTACTTGGATTCAAACTTGTGATTCTCCTGCCTGAGTCTCCCAAAATGGTAGCATTATGGGTGTGCACCACCATGCCCAGATAAATTTTTATTATTTGTTTATTGAGATAGGGTCTCATTATGTTGTTCAGGGTGGCCTCAGACTGCAGGGCTCAAGCAATCTTCCTATCTCAGCCTCCAAAGTGCTGCAACTATAGACATACGCCACCCCACCCAGCAGCAGTCTCAGTGTGTAACTGCAACAATTTAAAAATTTCAATAATAAATCATGGAGATACACACACACACATATAATTTTTTTTCTCGTACTGGGACTTGAATTCAGGATGTCATGCTTGCCAGGCACACACTGTGCTGCTGAGTTATATCCCTAGCCCTAAAATATATTTAATGGATCTATTCTTGATCATAAGGCCAAGAAGCAATAATGGATCTGCATATAATATAAAAATCCATTCAACTGTACTTAATGATACTGTCCTTTATTGTATGTCTGTTACTATTATATAAAAGACAAGTATGTAAAAAAAAAAAAAAAGACAGGTATGCTCTGAATGTAAACAGCAGTTAACTACATGATGATTGCATGGTGTTGACTTTTTCCTTTATACCTTAATGAAATCCTGCTTCGGGATTTTGTTATTTGTGGTTTACAATGACTATGTGGTAAGATGTTCAGAAAATGATAAAAAAATTTCACATTTTCTACAGAAATTGCCATTTAAAAGTATTCGTAGCTAAATAGGCAAACTGATCTTTTTTCCCCCTAATATTAACTGGGGATTTGAACCCAAGGTCCTGAACACACTGAGCAGCACTGTGGCCATGAGCTACAGCACTAGCTTTCTTTTTTTCTCTTTTCCTTTCACACAACCTGCTAAGTTGTTCAGGCTGGTCTCACGCTTGTGATCCTCCTGCCTCTTCTCCTGAGTAGCTGAGGTTACAGGATGTGCGACCTACCTGTCAGAACTAATACTCTCTTAGATGTCCAGACAGTGGATAGAAGGGAACATAACAGGGAATCGCAGAGGTGGGTCACGCTGTTTATTGATCTGGGTATTATATTGCGGAGTTCAGTTTGTGAAAATTTGATTTATATATAACATGTCCCTCTCTCCTTTTTGAATGTATTGGGGATCACACTCAGGGCCTTGTGTGTGTTAGGGAAGAGTGCACTACCATTGAGTTGTGCCCCCACCCCATAAGCACTTTTCTCTATGTATGTTATGCTTCAATAAAAAATGTCAGCTGAGTGTGGTGGTGCACACCGGTAGTCCCAGCTACTCTGGAGGCTACAGTGGGAGAAGTGTTGAGCCAGTGAGTTGGGGATCAACCTGAGCAACACAATAAGACCCTGTCTCCAAAAAAATTTAAAATTTGGGCCAGGCGTGGTGGCATATGCTTGTAATCCCTGCACTCAGGAGGCTGAGGCTGCAGGATTGCCTTAAGTTCAAGGCCAACCTGGGCTACACAGTGAGTTCAAAGCTAGCTGTACTATATAGTGAGACTATGTCTCAAAAAGATAAAATTAAATAAAATTTATTAAAGATTTCTGGCAACAGAGGCAAATATTCATGTTGTCATATTAAGCAGGAGGGAAAAAAAGAAATGTCAGTTCCAACTCCTATGTAAAACCTTTCAGTTATGACAGATGTTTCTGTGTAAAAGAAAATAAACATAAACTATGTGGCAATAATGTGATAATTTAGCCATGAAAGGCTCACTGACTTGAGGTATGTCTTTTTTTTGTTTTGTTTTGTTTTTGTTTTTGTACTAGGGATTGAACTCATGACCTCACACTTGCCAGCAGGCACTTACACCACTGAGCTAAATCCCCAGCCCTAGAGGTTATGTCTTATGTACTTGTTTTATATTAAAAACCATTGCAGCAGGCTGGGAGCATAGCTCAGTAGTAGAAAACTTGCCCAGCATGAATGAAGTCCTGGAAACTGTCAGGACTGCATAAAAAACAAAACGGAATTACATAACTATAATTCCACCACTTTGGGAGTACGAAGCAAGAAGATCCCAAGTATGAGCTCAGCCTGGCCAACTTAATGAGTAGTGAGTCGTTGTCTCAAAAATTAGATATAGTGGGAGAGAGGGAGAAAAAAGTTAGATAAGGAGAGAGAAAGATAAAGAGAGAGACCGAGTGGGAGGGAGAGAAAGAAACAGGGAGGGAGGGAGAGAGATAGGGCTAGGGTATACCTAGTATCACAAAAAATAGAAAAAACAAGACTAAAAAGACTTTACAGGGCTAGGTACTATCTGTTCTCTCTGCTATCCCCCTTGAACTCAATGTTCAGCTCAATTCTTCACAATTATAACTGCTCCTTAAGGAACAGCTAAATAAAACAATAATTAGCTGTATGCAGGAAACAATTTTCTCTGTATGCATGCCTATAGAAATAGTTCTATTTCCTTCTCTTAGAGAATAAGAACTAAATAGCTCCTTTTTCTTCTTTTTTTCCCTCCCTATACTAGGGATCAAGCCCAGGCCTCATGCATGCTTTGCAAGTGCTCTACTGAGCTACATCCCTGGCCACTTTTTTGGAGGGGGAAGGGTACTATAGATTGAACTCAGATTGCATGTGATAGGCACGTGTTCTATCAATGAGCTACATTCATCCCCCCAGCTTCTACTTTTCCCCTATTTGCAATGACCACTTTAAAGCTCAGAGCACCTCACTTAAGAGGATCTGATCCTTCAGCTTCAACGAAACCTCAGCACAGGTGCAGGCAGGCCATCCCAAGACATCAAAGCCACCTTCCCACGATGCTCCCAAGAAAGGGATGCTTGACTAGGGGTGTCAGAGCATGCCTGTAATGCCTATAGCACTTGGGAGCTGAGGTAGGAGTATTGCTTAAGTTTGAGGCCAGCTCACAAAGTGAGTTCAAGGCTGGCCTGAACTGCATAGTGAAACCCTGTCTCAAAAAGACAAAAGAAAAAGAAAAAGAAAAAGAAAGGCATACTAAGGCTGAGGAGCCTTGGGGATAGTCAGTTCAGTTCACACAGCCCTTTTCTAGCTCCAGGTCCTTTATGAAGTGCTGAAAGGCTTGGCAGCGGCTTAGGATCACCTCAAATCTCCCAAAGTTCAGAGAACCCTGTAGCAGCAATTCTCATCTTCCCATGTTATAAAGGAGAAAACTGGGGCTTGAGGGTGGGGATGTGTCCTAGGTCACACAGCCACACTGGCCGGCAGAACAGACTTGCTCTCAGGTCAGCTGAGTCCAAGTGATAGGACATCCTCATCTTTATCCATGGCCTAGACCTTAAGTAAGACTTGTGAGGGATTTTCGCTTTGTAGGTTGAAAAGCTGAAAAATCAGAAAGGTGAAATGACTTATCTGAGCTCTGACAGCCAGTGTAGAGTGGATCCACAATTGGAACCCACACAGCCTAACTACAGAGACTGACTTCCTGGTATACAGATTAGTAACTTCATTAAATGACATGAATTATTAAATTTCCAGTGGATGCTAATAGAGAAAAAAACCAATTGTTTGAGATGAGGTTATAAGCTTCCTTTGATTAGGCCATAAGAATGGTCCAAACTTCCCGACTTCCTTGTTTGCTTAAAACTCTTATACTCACCCTCCACAGAACACTCTGCCTTTGGGAGGAGGCCCTGGCCATTCTCTTCCCACCCAGCCTCTTGCTTAACTAGTGTCGGACCCACCTCAGAAGCATAGGAATCATTGTCTTCGGCTCGGTAAGGCCTGAAGCTCCAACTGGAGTCAGCCTTAGAGTCCAAGTCACCAGTGCGGAAGGCCTCTCGAATTCTGGGCTCCCATTCTGGCAGGTCCCTGAAGTCAGGTGGCTACACCCGGAGGCACGGGCAGAAGAAAACAAAGAAAATCATGGAGAGACACCACAGGGATGCCATATACAGCCCTCATCCCAGGCCAAGAGGCTTTGTCCACCCATGGGAGGGCGACCCTACCTCCACAGTCTGAACCCAGCCCTGCTAAGGACCAGTGCTGCCACTCATTGTTTGTTGAAAAGATGAATGAGCAGTAAGTGGCGAGTAAAGTACTACTTTTGTTAGTGTCTATTTTGTGCACAAACCCTCTGAAACAGCCAACCATCCTATCACATGTATCCTACCTTACTCCTACCTTAAGAATCAAGAGGATGACTCAACATGAGGCAGACTGCTTTAAAAAAGTAAGATCAAGCCAGCTCTACAGGGAATGAGCTGAAGTTTGGCACAGCGCTGCTGTGTAGTTATTAGAAAGAGTGAGCTAAGTCTCCTGCATAGACATGGATAGATCCCTGCTGATGCTCTCAGATGCAGATCAAAGCCCTCAGTATTCTGCAGTCCAGCCTCCCTTCTCTTTGCTCACATCCTCAGACACACCACGTTCCTTGTGCCTCAGAGCTGAGCTGCCCCCAGGGTTTAGGTCAAGTTCCTTGTTCAGAAAACCATTTATCTCCCCTTCAGATCCCTCTTCTCAGTTTGTAATTTCACATTTACTGGCATGACATTTTGATTAACTCTTCCCCATTAGACAATGAGGGCCTTAAGAGCAGAAATCCTATCTGGTTTTGCTTATCATTACGCCTTTAGCGCCTAGCACAGAAAGGACATATATTGTACATGGATCATCACAGCAAATGAACACATGAATAAATTGCATGAGAAAATTACATTGCTTAGTAACAGTAGGTATAAGGGACGAAAAGCAAATGCATGAGAACATATGTCTTGAAAGATCTAGAAAGGCAGTCTACAAAGATGAAATATCCTAGATCTGCAACTAGACACAGGAGACACAAGCCGGGTGTATGACAACTGAGCACTTGAAATGTGACTACTGTAACTGAGGAACTGAATTTTTAATTCTAAGTAGTTGTAATTAGTTAATTAATTAATGTGGTATGGGTATGGAGCCGAAGTTTTACTAGGCAAACGTTAGACCATGGAGCTACTCCACAGTGCCATGGCAGCTACTAACCTGGACAGTACCACTCCAGACTACTGACTGTAGTGCCAGGGCTGGAGATGTCGCTCAGTGCTAGAGTGCTTTCCAGACATCCACAAGTTGCGGCATTCTATCCGCTCTACTTAAAATAACAACAAACTAGTTGTGCCAGTGGGAGGCAGAGGAAGTGGGCTTTTTATCTGTTTACCCCTGGCACTTTTAAAACTTTTTAAATGTTTATGTCTATTGTTGCAATAGGACATTTTGTACAGGGGAGTGGGGGAGTACTTTCCTGAGAAGCACTTATGGACACCAAGGCTGGAATTCCATTACCTAGAGCAAGCTGAGGTTCTCAGCTGCTTTTTGAGACAAGATCTTACTATGTAGCTCAGGTAGCCTCAATCCTCCTGGCTCAGCCTCCAGATACTGGAATTATAGGCATGAGCCATCATACCCAGCTAAGCATCTTGCCTTTATATTGAAACAAATCCAAGACTTTAAAAAAAAAAAAGTGTTTTAAAATTTTAAGAATTACAAAAAAAAAAAAAAAATAGGAAAAGCATGCAGCTTTGTTCTGTGCCAGTGGAGGCCTGTTGGCCAGGGAGAAGCAGCAAAGAAGCTGGACAGCCTTCCCCAGTCCCTCATAAGCAACCAGAGGTCACACAGGCTGAGGTGACAGTAACTGAAGTAGGGAAGCAACCTGACATTTATGTTGTTTGATTGACTTTGCAAACCTGGGGCCAGTTAGTCTGAGCAACTATTTAGAGGATAACAACATGCAATATAGTAACAACTGTGGATTTCCTACTATCCTGTCACTGTTTTGTTTTGTTTCATTTTACTGTTCCATTTTACTCCTTTTTTAAAAAAAAATTTTTTTTTAATTTTTAAAAATTTTTCTGGGTGGGGCTGGGGGTTTAGCTCAGCGGCATAAGTACCTGCCTTGCAAGCAGGCAGTCGTGAGTTCGATCCCCGGTACCGATAAAAATAAAAAAGACAAAAAAAAAAAAAAAAAGACAGTACCTTGAAATTAATACTTATCTATAATAAATGAATAAGTAATTTGTGGTATACTCAGTCCAGGGGCTCATATCTAGTAAGAATAAAAAAACTTTTGTTACATGGAACAAACAGCGCTGAGTGAAGGAAGCCAGGCATAAGTGAGTTTGAATGACAGGATTAAATTCATAAACATCGATAGATAACACTGCATCAAGAGAGAAGCTGTCGGGGCTGGGGATTTAGCTCAGCGGCATAAGTGCCTGCCTTGCAAGCAGGTGGTCGTGAGTTTGGTTCCTGGTACTGATAAAAACCGAAAAAGGAAAAAAAAAAAAAAGAGAGAGAAGCTGTCCTTGGGAGCAGGGATAATGACTACAGGGGGGATGAGGTGACTGCTGGGGTGCTGGTCATGTTCTAGGGAACAGTTTCACCAGAGTGCTTCCTGTGGGAAATTCCAAAGGCTACATACACATGTGTTCCGCATGTTCCTCTCTGTGTGTTACGGATCAGTATAAAGTTTAAACAAAATAAAAAGGTCACAGTGCCAATGACTGGGACGTCTTACCTGGAAGTCTGAGCCAAGGTCTTTGGCCAGAATGATCTCCTTTGAAGCCCCCTGGGAGCCCAAGGCAGGCAGCGGTGGGAAGGGTTCTGGCTGCTCCTTGCCGGAGCTCCCAAGGACCGAGTCTGCTTTCCGGGTAAAGGTATTCAACTCCTGCTGGAGCACTCTGAGCCGCACCAAGATGGCATGGATGAGCTTGGTGTCTCTGGGGCCCTCACTGTTGTCAGGCGCCTCATGCAACCGGAAATCAGCACACTCTTTGTCCAGACAGAGTCGAAGGCCTGCCGAGAAGCCATTGGCATCAGCCACAAGGACATCGATGGCCTTACTGACCAGGATGGCCTGCTCCCTCAGGCCTGGCAGTACTTCAGCATCCCGGGCCCTACAGAGCCGGGCCGAGTGGGGCTCATGGGCTTCACCAAGGGGGGCAGGCACACACTGGGCAGAGTCCCCAGCCTCAGCGTCTGTCTCCAGCATGGGGCGCGTGCTGTGGCAGGAGGCAAGATCACAGCGCTGGAGGTTGGAGAGCAGCACACGATTCTCATACTGCAGCTTCTTGACCTTCCCACTAAGCTCACCGATCTGCAGCTTGGCTGCTGCCAACTCCTCCTGTGAGGGCTCACTGAGTACTGAGCAGCTGTCCTCTGATAGTGTCACGTCCAGTTCATGCTCAGAGCGGTACTTGGCCAGCTCGTTCAGCAACAGCTTGTTCTGGTCCTCAAGCTCAGCGGAGGAGCGTCTCAGCAACTCCGCCTCCTCCTCCACAAACTGCAGGTGTCTCCGCAGTTCCGCCAGGCTCTCCCCACACTCGCTGCCCCCCAGTACAGAGAAAGCCAGCCGGGCCTCAGGACCCCCACAGCCACTGCTGTGGTCCTTCATGTCATCCATCTCGGCCCTCAGGCCCCGGTTCTCCACCTCCAACTCCACGATGCGGCGGCTCAGCAAGTTGGCCTCCTCCTCCACTAGCTTCAGGTGCACCTTCAGCTCAGTCTCCCGAGAGTGTGGGGCATCTGCCAGCTCTTCAGCCGACAGGGCAGCATCCAGGTCACCGTAGAGTGAGCGGTACCTGAGCAGGTCCTCCTTCATGCTGTCATTTTCCTTGGCCAGCTTGGTGAGCTTCTTGCACATGAGAGCTGACTCTTCCTTTGCAAAATGCAGCTGGCACTTCAGGTCTGCGCTGTCCTCCTGAGGCCCAAAGGGCAGAGGGTCAGACACTAGCTAAGAAAGTTAGCACTGGCACAGTACCAGCAGCCATAGCACTTTGAGCACTAACTACACACTATGAACACGGGTGAACTAGATGCAACCCTCAAGGAGCTGGAGAGGGGGGCAGAGGAAGTAGGTAAGGGGACATTGATTTTTTTTTGAGATGGGCTCTCACTATGCATATCAGGCTGATCTTGAACTCGTTATGTAGCCCAAGATGATCTCAAACCCATAGCAGTCCTCCTGTTTCAGCCTCCCAAGCGCTGGGATGACAGCTATGTGCCACTGCATCCAGTTATTGTAGCA
Organism: Cavia porcellus; assembly: GCF_034190915.1. NCBI lineage: Eukaryota > Metazoa > Chordata > Mammalia > Rodentia > Caviidae > Cavia > Cavia porcellus. Next base: position 24,701,497 of record NW_026947488.1, on the reverse strand, counting down.
AGGATGGGACAGCACCCAAGGCCTGCAGTCTGAGAGCAGGTGACGTCTGTCGCTGCCGCCACTACCACCACTCTTTTATGTTTTAATGCACCCAGGCTTTGTGTATGCTATCACTGTGCTATATCCCTAGCCTCTTCTACCACCATCCTACTAGTTTTCCCATGTGAAAGATATAAAAATAATGCTCTTCTCAAGCAACCATGGAGAGGATTAAAAGAGATGATGTTTTGAAACTGCTCTGTATTCCGGCCCCCATTAGGACCACTAGCAGCTACTGCTATTCTGCTCCTCACCTGCCCAACATGCATTATTTTATCGAATTCTTATAGCAGGCCCACAAGATAGGGATAGATGAAGAAACTGAGGCCAGAAAGTTGAAGTGACTCAGCCCAATCATAAGGCAACTGAGTGGCAAAGCCAAGGTTCTGACTCTGGACCTTTGGATTTGGTCGTCTGGGAGGAGCCTAAACATGTAAGAACTCTGGGCTTGGGACTGGGGCTCATTGGCATGAGCGCTTACCCTGCAAGCACACAATCGTGATCCCCAGTACAAAAAAAAAAGAACCGTGGGCTCTGAGAGTGCTTCTGGGAATGCAATGAAGCCAAGGAACTGAACAAGAGGAGGACAGGGTAGAAGCTGAGCAGCCCTGGGGACTCCCTGGCCACATGTAGTTAGGCTGAGGCCTTCATGCTTCATGCTACAACCTGCCTGCAGGGCTCTCAGGCAGTACCTGCGCAGAAGGTTTCTTGTCTGTCTTCCCCAAGGAGCGGGTTCCTCTTTTCTTCAAGGAATGCTGGAGGGAGAAAAAACAGAAACAACAGTTCCCAAGGGTGACACACATCGGAAAAGCAGTCACAAGGCCTGGGGTCATCTTAAAGGGCTCAGCCAGCCATGTCTAGGTCTTTTTTTTTTTTTTTTAATTTGATTTAAAGAAAGACTAAACAAAACAGAAAATAGGTATAAATACATATGTTCAGAGGAAAAAAATAAACAGTAAGAAATCATTAGTTGATGTTTACATATTTTCATTTTACAAATAGTTGTTCAAGGTACAAAAATGGAACATGTAAAGTGGGAATTACAGCAGGACTGTAAACAGTTCTGTTCAACTGTCCAACAAAAATTTAGTAACATGGTTGTCAAGCCTATATACTTAAACATACATGCAGGTATCCATATCTTCATTTATGTTTAGATTAAACAAACTAAAGCAGGTTAAAATCATTTCTGAACAAAGAATAATAGTATTATTAGATTTTACATCATGATACTCCGTGATCAGCACTGGGTACTGTAGTGTCTTTTTTTTAAAATTTAATTTGAGAAAGACTAAACAAAACAGAAAATGGGTAGAAATAATACATAATTTCAAAGAAAAAAATAAACAGTAAGAAATCACTAGTTGATGATTACAGACTGTCTTCTTCCCAACAGTTACTCAAGATACTAAAGTGGAGCACATAAAGTGGGGATTCAAACAGTGAGACTGCAACCAGTTCTGTTCAACTATCCAACAAAAACTTAGAAATATGGTTATCAATCCTATAATGTCTAGGTCTTGATCTACACCCACTGATGAGCCAGAGGGGCCCTTGAGACCACCCAGTGGGCTGCAAAGAGGAACAGTCTAGAAGAACGTGAGGGGATGACTCTGAACGGGCCTGCTCAGGACTCCCCACCTCCCCGCCGCCCCTACCGATAATTCAGTTGGCCTGGACCAAGACTTCGAAACCCCAGTTTCTGTTCTTGCTTATCTTTCATTTGTCAGAGACTTCCTGAGCACTCATCATGGGCCAGGCAGTTAGGAACACTTAATGCATGCCAAGCACAGTCTGATGTAGAGGACACAGCAGTGAACAAGACGGGGACGGTTCCAGGGAAGATGTTGCAGTGTCCTGCCCTGACCCCTTCAGCCAAGATACTCATTTCCCCAGATAAAACCTCAAAGCCAAGGCGCCCTCCCAGCGATGCCCATAGGCTGATGGGAGCCTTTCTATCCAAGTCATGTACCCCCCTTGGTTGGAATCCATGTGCAAAGCGTGGTCCATGCTCCTGCCTCAGCGCCAAATACCACCCTCACTCCAGAGCTCCCTGTGGAACCAGTTAAAGCCATTGGTGTGACTCAGCTTCATCTTTTGCCTGAGCCCTTGATGAGGACAGAGTCACTTAGAGAAGATGACTCTTTTCCTAGACCTCAGAGGGACTCCTGTCCTCATGCAGCTGATACCTTATACGCACCTGAATTCAAAACAAATATTAATAAATAAAATGGACCTACATATAAAAATTACATAGCAGACTCAGAAATCATCACACAGACTGATGACAAATAAGATTTAAAAATCCTGAAGACTTACAGAGTGAAACTGATACATTTACTGAAGCAAATTCTACATGGAAAAAAAAAAACCACCCTAAAAGTATAAATAACGAACTGGGGGAGGTATTTTGCAATTTATAACACTGATAAAAGGTTGATACAGACTCAACAGACCAACAAACCTACAGGAAAATGGGCTAGAAACATGAAAAAGAGTTCTCAGAAAAATGCAAATGAATTTTAACTATAAGATGTCCAGCCTCACTCATGATAGAGAAATACGTGAAAACTACACCAAAGTATGTTTTCTAACATACCAGGTAGGCAAAAATCCAAATCACCTGACAGTACATTAACTGGTGAAGCTCTGAGAAAATAAGAATGCTTATTTATTGCTGGCGAGAATACAAAATGGCACAAGTGTATGGGAGGGAATTTGAGGAAATGCTACAATAATTATTAGTGAAGTTTTTCTGTTTAAAAAAAGTCACTCAACTAGATTTGTGATTCCACTGAACACTTCCTCCCAAGGGAGCACTGACTCATACTGCTTGTGAATGAAACCACACTTTGGTTGCTTTCAGTTTTCCAAGTTGGGCTTGCAGAACGGATTTCTAGATTTCTGAAAATGCTTCCACGATTAGATACACACTCACCCCAAACTTCACCTCTCTCTCCCCACCGTGGGAGGTGAGCTATCGATTTGACCCAAGGTTAGAGACACTGATCTAATCCAAGCCCCATTTGAAAGAAAGAAGAAGCAGGATTCATCCAAAGTCCCATAGCAAATCCATAGTCAATTTAAGACCAGATCTTTATCAAGTTCCAAACAGTCAGTTGGAAAAAAATGTGCCCCCCACATCCCCTAGGACCGCAGATTAAATCCAGGGAGTGCTGAGCTACATTCCCACTCCTTTTAACTGTTTTTGTTTGTTTTCTATATATTGGAGCAAGGTCTAAATTGCCCAAACTGACCTCAAAATTGCAACCATCCTGCCTCAACCTCCCAAGCAGCTGGGATTGCAAGCGTGCTATATCAAACCCAGCTGAAATCGCTTTGACAAGGGCCAGTGTTATGCTAACACCGTGGCTCTTACCCTGGGTTCATATCAGATTATTGGGGGGTATGCCCGGAAGATTCTGATCTAATTGGTCTGGGGTAGGTCTCAGGCATCTGGATTTAAAATAATTTCCCAGTTGGCTATGAAAATGCAAATCATACCAAGGAGAGGCGCTCCAGATAAACTCCTAGTCTGTCTTCCAGTTCAACCAGATCCTGGAGACCTTTTGGGATGCAAATGAGGCAGGAAGGCAAAGTCTATACTTCAGATGCTGCCAGGTGCCAGGAGCAGACAGCCAGCCTTTGAGAGGGCTGGCCTGGGATGTTTCAAAACAGGGAAGGAAAGGGGAATGGGGTGGGAGCTGGGGATACCAAGATGGAGGGCTGTGGGGGCAGTGGCAGGGCTCTAGGTCCAACATCAGCCTTTCAGAGATGGGCCTCCCTTGTCAACCTGAGACCCACATTCAAGAAGTGCAAATTAAAACAATGCCATTCCACCACACCCCAGAAAGAACAGCTATTATTAAGAAATCAACTAGTGCGACTGGGGATTTAGCTCAGCGGCATAAGCGCCTGCCTTGCAAGCAGGCAGTCGCGAGTTCGATCCCCGGTACCGATAAAAAAAGAAAAAGACAAAAAAAAGAAAGAAAGAAAGAAAGAAAGAAAGAAAGAAAGAAAGAAAGAAAGAAAGAAATCAACTAGTAACAAATGCTGGTGGGGCTGTGTGGAAAAAGGAACCCTTCTCCACTGTTAGTGGGAGTGTAGACTGGTGCAATCGCTGTGGAAATCAGTGTGGAGATTCCTCAAAAAACTAGGACTGGAAGTCCCATTTGACCCAGTTGTTCACTTTCTTGGTGTCTTCCTGAAAGAATGAAAAGCATCATACCACAGTGATATACGATCCATGTTTAGAGCAGCACAATTCGTAATAGCAAGATCTTAGAAACAGCCCAAATGCCCATCAACTGACAGATAAAGAAGATGTGATTTTTTTTATACAACGCCATAAAGAAGGATAAGCTAGAGACATTTCCAGCTAAATGGATGCACCTTGAGGCCATACTCTTAAATGAAATAAATCAGACACATATGTAAATACCACACTTTCTCTGGTATGAGAAAATGAAAGTGTAAATGAGAACTAAAATGTACAGTGGATATTGTGAAATAGGAAGAAAATGTTCAATTGGGGAGGAGAATTAGGGAGGGGGAAGGAAGGGGAAAGAAAAAGATGAGAAAAGAAGGAAAAACGGAAACAGCTTTTATAATATAAGGAGGGGAAAAGGGTTGAAGGGAGGGGAGGGAAATGGGGGAAAAAACAAGTTATATTGGGTATAGGCACAACGTCTCTATAATGTGATCATTATGTATACCTAAAATGTACCAATAAACTTAATTAGTTAGGAAAAAAAGAAAACCCTGAGACCTGCACACTGGATCTCCACAGATCCTTTCTCTCTCTGAAATCCCATTTTCTCACCTATAATACTGAGCTGCAGGTTAAACAACTAAAACCCCTGTATGTTATCCAGTTCTCTGAAGTGAAGTGATAAGGGCTAAGCCAGGGGACTCCAAAGGCACTGAGGAGCGTCTCACAGGAATCAGAGAGCAATGCACAGCAGCCAAAAGGACCGAGCGGTCAGGAGAGGTGCCCACATGTAAAGTCTCCAGAAATGCACAAAACTAACCCTACAACCCAAATAGACACACCCCCCCCCCGCCCGCTGAGGAACCAGATAAACAAAATGAGGTCTAGCCACACAACTGAAAATTGTTCAACCAGAGCTGGGTATGATGGTGCACACCTATAATCCCAGCACTTGGGAGACTGAGGCAGAAGGATCACCGTGAGTTTGAGGCTAACTCGGGCTACACGGTTCTTATGCTGCTGACCCATACATAGTGAGTTCAAGGCCATCTTGATCTATATAGCAAGATCCTGTTTCAAAAAAAAAAAAGAAGAAAAGAAAAGCGGAATTTAGTACTGACACATGCTACAGCAGCATGTTGGGAACACTGTGCAAAAGAACAAAGCTGGGTGCAGAGCACATGGTGCCATTTCCATGAAATGTCCAAAGGAGGCAAACCCACCAGGCAGGGAGTAGATTAATGACAGCAAGAGCCAAGGAAGGATGGAGCGGGAAATGAGAGGTTTCTTTTAGGGTTGACAAAGGTGTCCTGGAATGAGAGTGGTGATGGTTGCACAACTCTTTGAATGCACTAAGAACTATGGAACTGTGCACTTTAAAAGATAAACGGGCTGGGAGTTTAGCTCAGTGATGCTGCACCTGCCAAGCATGCATGAGGCCTATTACTGTAAAATAAAGAGAAAAAAGACAACCTCCATAAACTTCCCAATGTGTGAATTACATCTCTGTAGTAACTGTTACTAAACCTGACAGCCTTTATCATTAATACAGAAACACATGTGTGTTAGCACGCTTGTGGGGATAAAGAGTGCTACAGAGGAGGCTGGCACGTTGAAGACACTGGGCACTTGCACTTTTCCCCACCACTTTAGTTTTTATGTTATTTTTTATTTTTGAGAGAAAGATGGGGAACATAGTCTTCTAGAGTTTTTCTTTTAAAAAAATTTTTAATGGTATGTGTGGGTCAGGGATACAGCAGCATAAGCACCTGCCTGGTAAGTGCAAGGACCCAAGTTCAATACCACAGTGTGTGTGTGGTATTGGGGATTGAACCTGGGGCCTTTGTACTGAGCTACATCCTCAATTCTTTTTATTTTGAGACAGGGTCTCAGTAAGTTGGCCAGCCTGGACTGGAACTTGGGATCCTCTTGCCTGAACGTCCTAGAGTGCTGGAATCTCAGGCATACAATACTGTATCCAACTACAACATTTTATTTTATTTTTTTCCAACTTCAAAATTTAAAAAAAAAAAATCAATTAAAACACAACAATACATTTTCACTGTAAAAAAAAAAAAATGTACACTGAGCAGATAAAGTGCCCCTTTTTGAAGCCTCTGGGTCCTAACCTCCCTGAGGGCACTGTGAAAAGCCCATAGGAAGCTTCTTTTAGACTCTGGCTCTGTGTTTAAAGATACTGAAATACAGGGTGCTGTTTTGGACTTTCCTTTTTATGCTTATTTGATTCTGTGATCCTTGATTTTATAATAAGCACTTAGGCAGAGGAAAACAAAACATCTAGTATTTTAAAAAAAGTCTCCATCCATGCTATGTGATCCTGCACATTACAGAAACAGTGTACACAATACAACTCAATCTTTATTTAAAAACAAAAAACAAGAGTGTGCACTGTCTGAGCACAGAGAAGAGACCCGGAGAGACAAAAAGCAAACCGTTAATCGTGGGTGAGACAGAGAAGCAGAATGAGGGAGGTGATAGGGATGGCTTTCTCCTTTTATGTATGGTTTTACTGGTTCTATCACTTTTGAGTAGACGTCCAGTTCAGAGCACGACAAGGAACAGCAGGAGCCCAGCCCCAGCTCTCCTGCCCCGAGGCAGCCAATGTAACCAGAGCTGCTGGTTACTTTCCGGAAAGGTATGCCAGGCATGCATTTATGTGCTTCTGTAATGAGACTTTTGCTTCTTTGAGTTTATATTACTTATTTGACGTAAAAATTACATTTATACACATACATTAAAATACATTAATATGTAGGCAAAGAAAAACTTATTGGAAATACAATTTGCCACTCAAATAGACATTCCCTCCGAATACTGGATTCTAGGTGAGTTTACTTCCTTCCAGCTTGCTGTACTTTCTAATCTTTCCCAGCTAAGCATGTACCACCACCTGTTGGGGGAAAACAAAGTCATAACTTGTTTTTTAAATGTTCTTTCCCCAGGAGTCACTGAACACTACTGAGGCAGTGGAGAGGTGCAGGAAGGTGAGGGGTTTGAACCTCACCCCCAAGGGATACGGTGGGAAAGGAGAGGCCAAGTAGGGCTCTTGGGGCCCAGGGGCTCGGTCATTTGGCCTTAGACCTGGCCCTCCCCCACCACATCAAAGCTGGCTGGGCTGCCATGTGGCTGTGCCCGCTCTGGAGGGAAAACAAGGCAGGCTCAGAGAACACAGACCTCCCTCCCCTCTGCAGGCAGCAGCTGGCCAGGCGGCTGGGGCTATGCACCCTTTGAGGGAGCCAAGGCCTGTTAGAGTCCCTTTGTGGAATCCCTGAGGGCAGATGTTCTGGCCCTGGGCCCCTGGAAGGCAGGATGGCACAGGGAAGGACCCAGGCCAACAGGCAGCAAGACCTTCCTTCCCCACCTGCTGGCAACTCACAAAGCCACCTTCAAGCAGCCGGGGTGGCACCTTTGAGCAACCCTGGTCTGACCAGTGTTACTGAACCCTAAGCTTTCTTGTCCCCAGAAGCCCTGAGCTGCCTGAGCTGTTCTGAGGGGCTCTCTGTCCATCACAGCACCTTCTATGCTGCTGCCATGACTCAGAGGCCAACCTTCAGAGGACCAAAGTGAGCCTGCTGTCAAAACAGCTAGGCAAATTTTCACCAAATGGGTCTGTATGGGTGTGCACACAGAAAGGTCTCCCTGAAAAGTTTGTAGTGTGCAAACGGATTCCAGGAGGGACTCAGTATGGGAGTGGCCTTCAAAGACTGAGGCTTTCTTCCAGAATCGCTGAAAAGCCAGGCAAGACAGGCTTTGTGGCTCCTGGGTAAGGGACCACCTTAGGGAGGGCGTAGCCAAAGAGCCCCAAATCAAATGTCACTGTGAAAATGGGACAGTGCCAACTGCAGGCAATGGTTTGCAACATAGCTGCTCCTCCCACAGCAAAAGGCAGCTCAACACAGACAGCTCTTCTTGGGCGGCAGGGCAGCAGAAACATATTGATTTAACTAGGCAAAGGCTCCTCCAGGTCCACAGCCAGCACGGTGGTTGTGATGGTAACAATGACAATATGCTCTGTTCTGTATTGAACAAGCCATTCTGATTCTATACTGAGCACTTTCCCTGCTTGCTCCATTTCATCCTCACAAACACCTCTGAGAGTAAGAATAAATATTCCCATCTTATAAATAAACAGAAACATGGAACACTTGTATGATTTGCTCAAGGTAACAACCACTTGCAAGTAAATGGCAAAGCCAGGATTCCCACCTGGGCCTGTGTGGTTCTGAGTCTGGGTTTATACCCTGCAGCACACAGATCAGGGCTAAGCTATAGTAGAAGACAGCAGAACTAGAACTGGAACCCCCGGAGTCAGGCACCATGGTCAGTACTATTCCTATGCCATGGGGTGGGAAATCTGGATGAGAGACGTATGCTAGACAAAAACATGCAAAGGTCCTAGAAAACTCCCCCAGAAGGGCCAGGGATTTAGCTCAGTGGCTCAAGTCCTTGCCTGTGAGAGGTCATGAGTTTGATCCCCAATACCAACAAAAAAAAAAAAAAAAAAAAAAAAAAAAAGAAAGAGGTGTAGAATCTTGGGTTTAAGTCCTACCTTTGTCTTCCCTCAGCCCCACTAATATATGGCAATTCTACTCCTAGATACATACCCAAGAGAACTGAAAACCCATATTCTTAGAAACTTGAATGTGAAAATTCATGGCACCATTATTTACAATAGCACCAAAGTGGAAACATTCCAGACGTCCATCAACTGACGACAAACAAGTATGATATAGTCTATCCACACAATGGATTATTATTCAGTCATGAAAACTAATGAGGATCTGAAACAGGGTTCAACATGGACAGCTAAACCCTGAAAGCTTTGTGCTAAGTAAAAGAAGCCTGTCACCCAAGATTACATGTTGCATGATTCCATTTGAATGAAATGTCCAGAACAGACAAACACAGTCAGAAAGTGGTTTAGCGGTTGCCAGGAGCTGGAGGGATATGGGAGCAGGAAGTGATTTCCAACAGTTATGAGATTACATTTGAGGCAAATGAAATGTTCAGGAATTAGATTATGGTGATACTTGCTCAATATCACAAATATACTAAGAAAAAAAGAAAAGAAAACCCTTGAATGCACTTTAAAATGGTGAACTGTATAGTCTGTGAATTAAATTAAATTTAAAAACGCCCAAGTGTCTGAGGATATAGTCAGTGGTAGACCATTTGCCTAACATGCGTAAGTCCTTTGGGTTCAACCCCCAGTATCACACACACACACAAAAAGCCAAGTAAAGATTAGAACTGACACAGTGGAAACCCCAGCCTCATGTGTGTGGGCACAGTGGAGAGAGCAGTGCCTGGTACAAGTTAAAGTTCAGACACAGCAGCTGTGTTCCAGATCACATCAACATGGACCCTGGCTTTCTGCCCAAAATAGCAGGATGGGGAACGAGACTGGACAGGAGAGGCTGGTGTTGGTTCTTGAGCAGCAGCCCAGCTGGGCCACAGTGTCACCGCAGAGCTCCGTGAGGGCATGCTGCCTCCCTTCCAGCTTGCCAAGAGCTGTCTCCATGGTAACCACATCAGCTCAGGCCTGGGGCTCCCGTTCCCTGTTGGGTGACAGCATCACCTCAGCAACCTGTCAGGATAGCAAAGGCAGATCTCCATGATAGGATTGCAGCTCTGGCAGAAGAACTGCTGAAGGACCCTGGTTTCCAAGGAAACCATGTCAGGAAAGAGAGGGAGGAGGAGAGGACAAACAGTGAATAAACACAGGCTCCAGCCTCCTGCACATGATTCTAAGACGCCATGGCTGTATCAGAAGGGTTAGACTAGCCGCCTTCACATCTAAAGGAGAGTGAACCAGGGTTTCTTCAGCATCTGCTCAGTGCCAGGCTCCAACAGGGCTCTTACAGTTAAAATTTTAAATTCCAATGCCAAGTACATTTCCTTCTTCCCTTTTCTTTTCTTTTTTTGTACCAGGGATCAAAACCATGACTTCATGTTTGCCAAGCAGGCATTTACACCTCTGAGCTAAAGCCCAGCCCTTTTTTTTTTTTCTGAGACAGGGTCTCACCATATAGTCCAGACTGGCCTTGAACTCACTTCTGAAGCCCACCTGGCCTTGAACTCATGATGATCCTCCTGCCTCCAGCTCCCTCATGGTGGGATTACACCACCACATCTGGCCTTCCTTCTTTTCAGTACTGGGGATCGAACCCAGGACCCAACTCTCTTTTATGTCAAGATCCGGTCTCCTAAGTCACTTAATTGCCCATCCTGGGTTTGAACTTTTAATCCTCCTGCCACAGCCTCTCAGAGTGCTGGAATCACAGGCATGCACCACTATGCTCATCTTTTCTGTTTTTGAAATGAAGTTTGCTGCCCAGGCTGGCCTTGAGTTCCTGGGCTCAAGCAATCCTCTTATTTTAGTCTTCCCAGTAGATTGGATGAGAGGCACACTATGCTTGCCTAAGTATCATCTTCTTATTAAAAAAAACTTCTAACCTGGTCTGGGGTGTAGCTCCATGACTAAGCATACCCAAAGATCCTAGATTCAATTCCTAGTACTACAAAAAGTGAAAAACAGAATTAGGGCGTGGTGGCTCATGCCTGTAATCCCAGCACTCGGGAGGCTGAGGTGGCAGGATTGTTGCGAGTTCGAGACCAGCCTAGACTACAAAGTGAGCTCAGGGCCAGCCTGAACTGCATAGCAAGACCCCGTCTCAAAAAAGAGAAGAAAAAAAAAAAACAAACAAACCAGAATTAATGGACTAAGAAGAAGCAAAAGCTGCCAGATGTGGTGGTGCATGCCATGTAAGCTCAGCACTGGGGAGGCTGAGGTAGTGGGATTGCTGAGAGTTAGAGACCAACATGGGCTACATAGTGAGTTCAAAGCCAGCTGAACAACATAGCAAGACCCTGTCTAAAAAAAACAAAACAGGGACTAGGAATTTAGCTCAGCAGCAAAAGCGCCTGCCTTGCAAGCAGGCAGTCATGAGTTCGATCCCCAGTATCGATAAAAAAGAAAAAGACAAAAAAAAAAAAAAAAAAAAAACTGAAGTCATTTTCTCTTTTCCTCTATCAATTTTAATTCCTCAACCAGACTTCTGCTGTGCATTCACACGCAAACACACATGACTCAAAACCATTCTGCACATATGGCTTTTCAAAATAACCAGTAAGGGGGCTGGAGATTTAGCTCGGTGGCATAAGCACCTGCCTTGCAAGCAGGCAGTCGTCAGTTCGATCCCCAGTACCGATAAAAAGGAAAAAGACCAAAACAAAACAAAACAAAATAACCAGTAAAATAATAACATAGTGAGTACAGTTCCGTAACTTCCTTCTCTTAATAATGTTCCTCAGGGGCTGGAGATACAACTCAGTGGCAAAACACCTGCCTGGCAAGCATGAGGTCCTGAGTTCAATTCCCAGTACCAAAAAATAAAAATAAAAATAAGTAGTAATGTTCAGAACGTATTTTCTTTTTTAACATGGAACAGAATATATAATACAATATAAATTTTACCATTGTAGCCATTTTTTCTTTTGGTAATTTGTTACATCAAATTTAACAACTTTAACCTTCTTGGTTGTTATTGCTGTTTTTAGTTCTGGAGATTGAACCCAGGGTCCTGCATACATTAAGTACATGCTTTTGCATCCCCAGACTGAACCATTTTTAAGTATCTAGCTTACTGGCCATAAGTACACTCACACTTTGCAACCATAACCACTATCTGTCTCCAAAAACTTTTTATTTTATAACTCCAAATTGAAAGAAAGTCCTCACTCCCTGCAGCCCTGAAAGTCTCTATTTTATTTGTCTGTACAAATTTAACTACTCTACTTACCTCCTAGAGGTGGAGTCAGTATTTGTACTTTTCTGCCTAGTTTATTTCACTTAGCCTAATGTTTTCAAGTCTTATCCATACTTCTTTCATTCTTCAAAGTAATCAATCGTCCACTGTAGGCAAAACCACACTTCGTTTATTCATCCAGCTGCTGATGGACATTGGGTTGCTTCTCTCTTTCGGTATTCTGAATAATGCTACTACGGATAGGGGTACAGCTGTCTCTTCAAGTCTTTGCTTTCAATTTAGGCTAAAAACCTAGAACTAGAACTCTATGTTTAATTTTATGGCTAATTTTATGTTGAATTTTTGAGGCACTGCCATACTACTTCATTCTTTTTAACTTTTCCTTTTGTGTGCAGGAGACTGAACCTCGGGACTAAAAACACGCTCTAGTTGGGCAAGTATAGTCTCAGACGGTCAGAAGGCTGAAGCAGGAGGCCACCTGAACCCTGCCAAGGCCAGCGGACATAAAGACACTGGCAAAAGCAAAATAGAACAAAAACTGAAAGCCTCATAAGCAAGCTCTGTACCACCGGGCTGTACCCCCAGCCTCTCTGATTATGCAATCTTATTAAAGATCCAAACAGCTTCACAAGTTGAGTACTATTATTATCCTGACATCACAGAGGACGAAAGACTTGAGGAGGAAAAGCAGCTTCAGCTCCACTAAGGAAAGCTGTGTAAATTCACCAAGCTATTCTTCTCTGGGTCTCAGTTTCCCCACCCATACAAGAGGAACAGGCTAAAAGAAAAAAAGAGGAACAGGCTGAACCCCAAGGTACTTTCTAAAACTGTCTTCCAGGAAGGAGAGTTGAAGGGAGGAGAGGGGAATAGGAAGAAAAGAATGAAGACATATTATATTCCCTATGATGAATGTGATCAATATGTATAACAATTATGTACTAATAAAAAATGCTAAAAAGTAAAATAAAAATAGAACTGTTCCCCTTTTCACCATCAAGGGTGGCAGCAATACTGTCTGTTTGAAGGAGGGCAGGAGACACTGGCACCAACACACCCAGTGGGAAGGGCAGTGAGGCCTGCTCTGTTCTCAGAGCTTTGCACCCCTGTCTTGGGCTGCTGTCATATGTGCCCTCAACAAACCTACCGTACTGAGTGTGCCCCAGAAGAATGTACAAGCCTAGAATACCCCTAAGCAGCCAATCAGCCTAGCTGAGCTGTGCCTCTGGGGCACAGATCCTGGACTCCAGGCTTTAAAGGGCACTCTGGACTTGAGGACAAGCCTCCCTCTCTCAGGAGCTATTGAAGATGACCCAGCAAGCATGATGTAGACATCACACAGTAGAGGACAGGGTATGCCAGGAGGAGGATCTGGTGTGAGCAAGGATGGTGCCTGAGGTCGCATTCAGGAAGCATCTGGTACCCAGAAGCATGCCAGAAACCCAGGTCCAGCACTCATCCCACAGCCAGTGGCAGTGCCTGAAAGTTTCAAGGGTTTCTCCACACTATCCCAGTTGGCTCTCACAATGACTAGGGCACTACTGCCCATTTCACAGGTTAGGAAACTGAGGCACAAAGGAAAGAACCTTATGCAGGGCACTGTTTCATGTGTTTTCCGCAAATCCTCCAGAGGCTGAGGTTCTTTGATGGGTGACTGACTCATGCTTATTTAGCTCCTTGAGGACAGGACTAGGTGCATTTCGTTCACTGCTGGATCCTTACTGACCAGTAGAGTATACACACCAGGTGCTCAGGAAATGCACGCCGGAGGAAGGACGGGATGAACAGCCTGCTGCCGGGCACACTCTCACCTCTCTCGGCCGTTCTAGCTCTGTCTGCAGCACCTGCTTGGCCAGCTCGGTCTCGATGAGCCGCTGCCGAAGCTCCTCGTTCTCTTCTTCTAGTCGTGCCCGCTTCTTCTCCACCACCTCGAGCTCCTTGTGCAGCCGCATGGAGATGTCCTTGGAGACCTGGGCCGGGGTGAGGGTGAGGAGGGTGTGAACGGGCCGGAGGGAACCAGCTCAGATGACAACCCCACATAGCAATCGCACTGACTGTCCCTGCAGAGCAGGGAGGCAGTTCCTAGGGCTTCTCCACACTTCCCAATTGGCCCCACAATAACTAGGAGGCTTAGGAGGCAGGCAGGCTATTTTACCACACCTGTTAGTAAATGAGGAAACTGACACACAGAGGGACTCCCAAACTCACCAAGAGTCATGCTTCTAGGAGGCCACACACCTAAAACCCAAATTCAGGCACTGCATGCTCCCAAAAGCTATAATGGTCCTGTCTGTTCTTAGGAAGAGCTGCTTATTTGCTTGGGGCTTTTAATGCTTCCTAGGACCTGGCCTAGCCACTCCTGGGTCCATCCTCACAAGAGCCTATCATGGGGCCGGAGTGCATCTTCAGGAAGGGCATGAGCTGAGGAAGCCCAGACAGAGCAAGATGGGTGGTGCACAACCCAGGGCGAGTCACTTCCCAGCTCTGAGACTCTGGTCCCTCAGTTGGGAATGAGCACAGCAGTAACAGGACCGACAGGAGGCTCGAATCATGTGTGCACATGAAGCCTCGGCTTGGTGCCTGCCACACTTAGTGCCACGTGAGCAAGGGCTGCCACTCCGAAAAGCTGATGTCCAGAGAGGGGCATTGACTTGCTGGAGGTCACAGTGACCCTGAGGCCTGTTTCCAACTGTCTGGGATGTAGAACATGCCCGAAATGACAAAAGTTGGGCAGGTGTCCAAGCCATCCCTCTTGACAGAGCTGACAGAGCTCAGTCCCAGTATTAGCTCCACGCCTCTGCAGCAAAAGCACCCAATTCCAGGAAGACGCCCTCTTTCCTGTCGCCTGCTGGCTGGGTGTGATAGGCCAGGGAGGTGATCAAGGGGAAGAACAAAGACTTTTGAGTTGTAAAATTTCAACCAGTCTTCATTGCTAGGCAGCTATTTGTTAGATAACCTACAGGTTCCTGTTCCCATTTTACTGACAGGGAAACTGAGGCTCAGGATAGAAGTAACTTGCTCAGGGTCAGACATAGCAAGTGGGAGCTGAGCTTAGGAGTTTGGCTGAGGAGTGAGTCAGCATAACTGGGGCTCCTCCAGGGGCATTAAGGCTTGGGCAACAGGACTCACGTATGGGGCAAACAGCCCAGCACCCTATGCCTGCCAGTATCGGAAATGACTGTGGTACCTCCTCTCTGCCAGAAGGGAAGAGGGCCCTCCCCAGCTCTGCCTTCTGCCTAGGCCCAAACCCAGCACAGCACAGACCCCTTGGCAGTGTGCAAGGCAGGCCAGGAAAAACAGCAACCAGAAAGGAAACCAGCCACTACTCCTCCCCCCACCCCACTGCCCAGTGTCCCCTCTGTCCCCAAAGATCATCTTGGGCTTCTGGCCCAGGAGCTCCTTCACAGCATCTCTGGGTCATCAAACCTTCCTCATCCTAAAGTGGGGTTAACAATCCATCAGTGTTGGAACAGGGATTTGCAAAGGGAAAACCAGATTTAAGCCTGGATGCATTAACAGTGGGCTGTGTGACCTGAGACAAATGTTTAATATCTGAGGTCAGTCTGGCCAGTGGTGAAAGGAGATAGGATGCCGTGATGATAATGCTTAGGTGGGCAGCTGGAATACAGGATGCACTCAAAAATATAAGTTTTTTTTTTTTAAATAATTAATGTTTTTCAATGAATTATAAAAGTTGAGTTAATTTCAGTTTCATGAACTTGGCTGACTCATTTTTGATTATGTGAAATACTTAGGAACTATGCAGAGTGGCTGAAAGGCCACAAGTTCAAGGTGGCATGAATACCAGGATTTTTAATGAGCTGCCAAGATTACTGCTTTGGCTGGGTGCCATGGTGGATGCCTGTAACTATTCAAGAGGGGGCAGGAGGATCATGAGCTCAAGGCCAGGTCTGGGCAATGTAGTAAGACTCCACCTTCAAAAAATTACTGGCTTAGCTATGTGTTCATTTTATCCACCTTACCCCAAGTCTAGGACTTATGCTAGACATGCTCAACCCTACACTCCTGGCTATAACCCCCAGTTCAAGGCTATTAGGTCACCTAGGAAGCCTCTGTCCCGATCCCATTTCATTCACTCATTCGTCTTTGGCAGCAGGGACAGAAATGATGAGGGAAAGAAATCAAGGCTCCAAACCATGCATGGAAGTGCCCACTCATATCTCGGTGTTCCAATAAATGCTCACTGGATAAACAAACAAGTCTCAGCTCCAACAAAGGAAAGCGAAGGAACGGGAGTGACTCAATGCAGATGGGGAGCAGCCCTTGCCCTCCACTGTCCTCTCCCAAACTCGCTCCCACCAGGACTGGCTCCGCCCTACCAAGGGCACTACCCCACCTCCACCACTGTCACCACTTGGGGAGGCTACCAGGTCCCCACCAAGAAATAATGATCCAAGTAAACTCCTTCGTGCCCTTTCCATAGAATTGTGTCACCTTGTGCCCCACATCCCCAGGGCTATGCAGTCAAGAAAGGCCGCCTGGGCAGCTTCTAGAATTCCCACTTGGACAAGAGTCCATGGCACCAAGCCCTATAGTGCCATGTCCCCCATGGAAGCCAACGGGAGCAAAGAGCACCCCTGCTGCCAAACCGGGGAGCAGGAAGCAGTAGCCTGGGCTGTTCTTTCCCCTCCCCAATCCTCAGTGGTCCTGGATCCTGAACCTTCCAAGGTGATGTACACAAGAACCAGCTAGCATTTCCCATGTGCTCTTTCATTGTCAATAAACCTCTTTCATTGTCAATAAACCACCTCAAGCACTTTGATTATTATCTCCATGCTGAGGCGCAGAAAGGAAAGGTCATTTGACCAAGGTCACATAGTTAGGAAACTACCAAACCAACATTTAAAATCCAGTGGGTCATCTATAAAATCTTGCTCTCAATCTGAGCCTGCTACAGGAACAAAGCTAGAAGACA
Source organism: Cavia porcellus (assembly GCF_034190915.1). NCBI lineage: Eukaryota > Metazoa > Chordata > Mammalia > Rodentia > Caviidae > Cavia > Cavia porcellus. The sequence continues at coordinate 24,684,525 of NW_026947488.1, read as the reverse complement.
CATCAGATTACTATAAAAATTCTAATAAGTACCAAGAGTGGGTTTATTATGTCAAGTACGTGAAGGGCCCTAGGCATTTGTCTCCTTTGACTCTCTCAGCTACCCCCCAAAGTAGCAGTCCTGAGATACCAGGGGAGGGGAGGCAGCTGCAGCTTCCGGAAACCAGGGCAAATCCCCAAAGCACAAACAAATGCGCTCAGCCATGAGGTCACTGTTTACAGTGCCCAGTCCAGCTTCTGCCAAACACTACCTACTGGTCCCCAGGTCCTGAGCACACTGACTCCTGGTCCTCAGGTTTCAAGATGTTCCCCACTCTGACCCTTAAGGAGAGGGATGGGAACTACTGCTATGGAACATCCCCTGGGCAGCCAGCATTCTGGGCTGTGTGTCACTGAATTGTCCCCAAAACCCCAGGAAAGTGAGAATGTGATCTCATTTTATAGATGAACACTGAGGTGCAAAGAAGTGGCTGGCAGCCTGCATGGGTCACCCAGGAATTAAATCCAAAGCTAGAACATATTCTCCAACGCTGGTATCCTAGAAAGGAAACATGATACTGACAGGGAGCCTCCCTGACCAGGGCCATCTAATCCTTGCAGGAGATGCCAGGGAAGTCAGCGTTCCAAGGACTTCTAAAAAGGCCCTGGAACATCCTGAATCCTGGGAGAAGGGTGGGGGCCAGAGGTGGCCAGTTCAGGCAGAGGCCAGAGGATGAGCTCAACGCTGCAGCTGCAGGGTGGGCAGAGGGAGGAGGGGAGGGGGAAAGGCTGATGCTGATTGGCTAGTTCAAATTTCAACAGAAGGGGCCGCCCCTCCGCCCCACTCCAGAGAACCACTCCCTTACACACACACACACACACACACACACACACACAGACACCCCACCACTCACCAGCTGCTCTCGCCCCGCCCCTCAGGAAGGCTGAGCCAGCCACAGCAAGGGCTTCAGCCTGTCCTCCACCCCTCTTCTCCATCTCTCTTCAGTCTGACTTTGTGTGTCCCTCCTAGAACTCCTCAGCAACCCAGGCCCACACTTTGTCTGAGTTCAGCTCAACTGTGACCCCACCAACCCATTCTCCCCTCAACCACCCTCTCCCCTGACTTCGCTACTACTCTTCCTGCCCAGCCCTGTGCTTGGATTTTTTTTTCCCAGATAGCATGTCTGTTGCCAAGGCTGGCCTTGAATTCTTGGGCTCAACGGATGCCACAGCCACAGAGCCCAGAAGTGCTTGGAACCTAAGCATTTTAACAGTCAGCTACCCTGGGAGCTGCCCTGCCCTGGCAGAGAGAGGTGCTGTTTGGCCTTGGAGCCTTGTCCTTTCTGTGGTCAGTTTCCTCCTGTGTGACCCCACCGTGCACAGTCAAGACAACAGAGGGTGCAAACCCTGAATGGGGTAGGCCCTTGGCTCTGCCCCGTCAGGAACTAGCTCTCATGGCCCTTAAATAACATATTCTACTTCTGGACCTCAAATTTGCCAGTGCTTTCTAGCATGAGATGGGGGGTGGGGTCCGTCTGCTCGGAATCTGTGTGTGTGCTAATTCCCCACCTAACCGCCCTGCTGCTCCCTCACGGAGGCCATCTCTCTGGAGCTTCTCTCCATTCCCCCAGCACATACCCACTTTTCCCAGGCCTGAGCTTAGAAGTCATCCTTGCAAGATTTCTTAGACCTCCAGGTTTTGCCAGGGGCCCCTAGCCACAGCCCCTAAAACCCTCACTGGGCTGAGTTCTGAAAGAAGCAGGGTGGGCTGGGGTCCCCAAGTTCCCAGCCTCCAGATCGAGGCTTTCATACACAGGCAGGGTGAGCTTCACACCTGTAGGCCCCACCTGCTAGTTCACCCACCCCTCCCCTGCTTCCCAAGAGCAGTGGGCCACACACTGAGGTTTGGGACACTGAGGGGTCTGAGTGACACATGCAGCGACTCTGACAGGTACTTCCGATGTCTGAATCTTGTTTGGAAAACGGACATAATAATAACAGCTAAGGTTTTTGGTGCTTATGGTGGTATTTTATCTATCTCACTTCATTTTCATAGACTCCTGGGAGGTAGGAGTTAAAATATACGTAACATGCTCAAAGTCACAAACCTAGGCATATCACAGCAAAGACCTGAGCCAACCTGACCCAACTTCAAATCTTCAGTCTCTCCCTAGCAGTATAAGAAACTGCCATAGAATTGCATTAGGACACAGGAACCCAACACCATGGGTACATGGCTGATACCAGGTAAACAGTAGTTGCTATTAGTAGAATTCACATTATGGTATCACTTTCAAGTACCCCTGGCAAAAGGCCTATTGGTTCATCAGGGATCCCCACTTAGCAGATGGGGAAACTAAGGCTCATGGCCCCAGCCCCAACAAGGGCACCAGTGAAGGTGAGGGAGGCCCAAGGGCTCACCTTGACATCCTGCTCCAGACCACGGATGAGCTCGCCATCCACCTGGCCAGTCTGGGCAGCACGGAGGCTGCGGCGCTCAGCTTTGCGAAGCCGGTACTGTAGAATACGGCAGGTCTTGCTGGCCTGGTCCAGTTGCTGCCGCAGCTCCTGCAACTGGTACACATCCTCCTCCATGTAGACATCCCTCATCTCTAGCATCTCAGCCCGAAGCTCCTCAATCTCATCCTGTGGAAAAGAAAGTAGTTACATCACTGGGTCCTATGGTACAGGCCAGGTGCCTGAGTGCCTGCCACACCCAATGCTGAGCCCGCACAGAGGGTCCTGGATGTAGCAGGCTGAATAACAGATGGTCATACCCACTTTCACAACTGTGACTGTGTCACTTCACACTGCAAAAGGGACTTCGCAGACATGACTGAGTTAAGGGCCTTGCCAGAAGATTATATGGACTTATAAGAAAGTGTTTAAAAAACGATTTTTACTGTAAAAAAGACACATTGCTATAATTCTCCTCTCTTCAAACACACTGAAGCTATCACTCTTGCCAATTTCTGAAAGTTACAGAAGTCCTTTTTCATGAATGTCTTTATGAATTATGATTTTAAAAACACAATGAATGCTACTGCTGAGTGCCATCCAAAGGACAGGCAGACCTGTAAAAACATTATGCTGTGTCTTCATTCACTTTATTTATTGGATCTGGTGCCATGAGACCTCTGGCTCTACCCCAAAGTCAAAACAACCATGAAAAGTGAACGTTTTAAATCAATTCAGGACATCAAGGCAGCCATGACAAAGCAACTAAAGACACTCAGGAAAGAACGTCCAGAACGGCTTCGGAGAGTGGCAAGAGCAATGGCGTAAGGCATTTGAAGCAAAGGCAACTATTTTGCCGGGGGGGTTAATGACATTGTGCTCTTTGGTATAATGAATTTTTAAAAATGTAAACACATTTCTCCATGTTGGATTCTGTGGGTGGGTCCAATGTAATCACAAAGATCCTCATAAGAGGAAGGCACGTGAGAGGAGGCCACATGAGCGTGGAAGCTAAGGAAGTGGAATCTGCGCAGATGGAGGAAGGGCCACGAGCTAATGACTGCAGGCTGCCTCCAGAAGCTGGAAAGCAGGGCAAGGAAATTCGCCAAGAGCCTTCATAAGGAATAAAGTCACCAGCCCTTGATTCTCAAATTTCTAACTCCCAGAACTGGAAGGTAACCTGTAGGGAGGCCGCTGTTAATCAATGGTTTGGATCTGAAATGTCACCCAAATGCCATGAATTAAAGATTTGGTCACTGTAGCCTATGGTTCCACTGGAAGTTGGCAGAACCTTCAGGAAGAGGGGCCCAGTGGCAGTCAGGTCACTGAGGGGTGTGCCCTTGAAGGGGAGATTGGGATAATGGCCTCTCCGGAGCCCCTCTTTTCCCTTCCTAACCATTATGAAGTGAGCAGCCTCCGAAGCTACAATGTCTTGCTTTGCCACAAGCTCAGTGATGGATTTAAGCAACAGACCAAAACTGTAAACCAAATAAATCTTTCCTTTTAACTTTATTCTCTCAGATATCCCGTCACAGTGATCAACAGCCGACTCACACAGCTACTCAATTTGTGATTAGTTATACCAGCAGTAGGAAAACGAATGCACACTCCACAATGACGAGTGCTATGTACTAGGTCCTGTGCTAAGCACAGGAATATGGAGGGACAGTTGGAAAGCAGCCCTTCTAAGTCTTCTGACCTGAGACTCACTGGGCAAACACACAAGAAATAAAAAAATAAAAATAAAAAGTCCAGATACTGTTAAGTGCCACAGAAGAAGCAAAAATAAAATTAAAGACATAGCAGTATGGGTAACATGAAGGAGTGACCGGAAGGAACTATGCTGGGGGACATGTCACAGAGCCCACCTCTAAAGAGGGAGCGTGTAAGTGAGGCACGAAGAAACAGCCATGCAGAGAGAGCCAGGAAGAGACTATTACAGGCAAAGAGAACAGTGTGTGCAAGGGCTCAGAGGCAGGAAAGAACTCAGTAAGCTGAGATACACACAGCGAGGACGCCAAGGCAGCCACGGCTGTCATGAGGAAACCAGGCAGGAGTCGTCACACAGGGACCTGCAGAGCTGAGTAATCTGGGTTTGGGTTTTCAGCGTATGTGTGGTGGGGTGAGCTCACTTCCTCTGCCACCAGCTCCCAGCTACCCCTCACTTCTCCTTTGCAGTGATTCACACATCTGCAATTCTTTAAAGTTTATCTCCCAGTGACTGTGAGATATTGGAAGGCCGCTCTACCTGCCCAGTCCCCCACAACCTGCATACGCCTTAGCAGCCTGCAGGTTCCCAACCACGATTAACTGAATGAATGAATGAATGCAGGCATGCTGGTTAGGTGAAAGACAGAAAGAGAGAGGAACCAAGGTAAAATGGTCATCAGACACCCCATGTAAGAGGGGAGAAGAAATGCACAGCTATTAGCTCATAACAGGTCAAAACCAAGGCCCAAGTGAGAATCATAATGCTTAGCCAAGTGTGGCTGACTGGCTTAAATAAGACTGACTGTACATTAAAAATAGAAACTGAGCCTGAAGGGATGAGGACTTGCTAGAGAAAGCACCCAAGGGTGACACCGATGGAACCAGGACATGGGGTAGGGGGTAGAGAAACCACTCTGGAGAGGAGGCCAGACCTAGAGGCCCCAACTGGTCGGGTCTCCTTCCCCAAAGAAAACAGGTACCATACCTGTAATTACAGCACTTTGGAGGCTGAGGCAGAGGCAGGAAGATAGCAAGTTTAAGGGCCATCTAGACCACATGTGGTCTGTCTCAAATACAAAACAAGGCCTCAGATTCTTTGCTCCTTTTTTTTTTTTTTTTTTTTGGTCTTTTTCCTTTTTATCAGTACAGGGAATCGAACTCATGACTGCCTGCTTTCAAGGCAGGCGCTTATGCCGTTGAGCTAAATCCCCAGCCCCAGATTCTTTGCTCCTTAAGCTAGCTCCCCCTACGAACAAGGGATGTCCCTACTCTTGGCTGTCCCCACATCTCTTGCCCTAGGCTTAGTGGACTGAAGGTTGGGGAGGAAACAAGCACGGGGGAGCCACCTTCACACTTGTCCGCAGGGCAAGGGCAGGTGTGGTCCAGGGAGTCGGCCTGGAGGTTTCCTTAGGGAAAGGAAAGGCCTGGGGTGTAATTTGGAGACAGGGTTCAGCGGTGGCCTGTAGGCCATTTCTTGGTGGTATGAAAGCTGACCAAACTCTGCACACTCATCTGCTTGCCTCCTGGGACCATTTCTCAGACAGATCTACACCCAGGAGAGGAAGACAGAGGTGACAAATAACTACTTCTCACAACCCCATGGATGCTGTCTCACTACATTGTCAATGAAAAGGTTTTGTCCCTACTGGCCTCTCTCCTGGGGGTGCACCCAGCAGCACCCCCAAGGAGGATGATTCTGCCTGTCAGGAGCAGAGTCACCGCACTGAGATCCCCCCACACCATTTCCAAATACACACAGACTCCCACCCCACACCTGGACAGACCAGAAGTGGAAAAGAAGGAAGTGACCCCATCATCGCACATCAGCTGGGGAAATGAGGAAGTGAGGGGACCGGAGTAAGGCAGCACCCAGGAAGTACAAGCGGAAGGCTAAGTTCAAGCCAACCTGGGCCACCGGGCCTGTGTTCAAATCCCAGCCGTGCCACTTAAGACTGTCTCACTTACCCTCCTCCAGTCAGACTGGTGGGTCTGCAACTGGGGAGGATGTGGTTGTCTGAGTGGGCCTCAGGCTCAGGCTGAGCCCAAGGGAAAAGCAAGTAACATACAAGGTCATCATGCTAGGCTGTAGTAACGCCTCCTCACAGGCTTCAACCAGGTGGTACCTGCATGACAGGCCTATCAGGCAGCTTGTACCACCCACTGGGACTACCCTATGCCATCCAAAGGGACATGCAAATTACAGCCCCACTGTGAACTGTTAACAGATATATGACATTTAGCTTACAAAGGTCACCTCTCTCCATGTAGGATCACATTTAGAGTACTGGTGTCATTTTGGGGAACTGGATATTTCAGTAACTGATTTTTCTTTTTTCTTTTATGTGTATGGTGTTGAGGGCTGAATTCCAGGGCCTCATGCATGCAAGGTAAGCATGCTACCACTGAGCTACATCTCCAGTCCAGTACCTGATTTTTCTATTTATGAAAGTAAAACATGAAAATAAATAAATAATAGCTGGGTGTGGTGGCGCACTCCTGAAATCCCAGCACTCAGGAGGCTGAGGCATAAGTTCAAGATCAGCCTGGGCTACAAGGTGAGCTCAAGGCCAGCCTGAACTGCACAGGGAGACCCTGTCTTAAAAAGACAAAAAAAAAAAAAAAAAAAAAAAAAAGGAAAGTCAAGCATGATCATTGAGATAGTTTTGAAAACATATATACATATATCACACATAATTCCTGCACCTAGTCCTAAATCATAGTGGCTCTCAAACTGTGAACCCTAAAGTAGCATCAGTATCACTCGGGAACTTGCTAGAAATTCTCATGCTTCAATCTAGACCTACTGAATCAGAAACCCCAAGGGATTTCTATCTTTTTTTTTTTTTTTTTTTTTTTTTTTTTCCCTAAAAGGGCAAGAGTCCCATCTCTCAGCACAAGTCCCCCCTCCCAAGGCCGAACACAGGCAGGATCTCAACAAGCATCTACTGAAGCAGTGAATGAATCAATGGTCTCTGTACATGAGCAGCTGTCTCCCTAACGCCTGCTTGTCACTACAGTCCATTTTTGACAAATAGGCTGCTACAGCCACGTCAGTCTTTCCTAGGATGGGCAGGGGCGGGGGACCCTCTGGGGAGGCGGGACTATCCCAGCTGCAGGCAGAATGCGGGCCAGTCCCTCCTGGCACAGGCCCACATGAGAGGATGAGTTGACAAAAGCGAGCTTGTGGCCTGCACAGGCGTCTGCTGAGACGTGGGCAGCAGAAGCTGGCAACCACAAGCCTGAGGTGGGGGCAGGGGAAGGGGTTGCAGGGCAAGGGGTGCATCCCCAGAGGGCAGGACCCTGTTCAATAGCTAATGCTCCGAATCCACACTGAGCCCAGGAATCCTCCAAAGTGCTCAGTCCTGCAGCCAGGCTTCACCCCAAGGAAGCTCTTGAGTGACAGATCTGACTGAGAGAGTTGGGGGGGTGGGTTCTGCTGGAGATGAGGGGAGTGCAGGCTGCCCAGCCGGTTCATAAGCAAACCCAGAAGTGGAGAAGAAGGGCCAAACCCCACTGATTCAGTGGAACAGGTGGCTGCAAGTGCAAGGTTATTGGAGTCTCTCTCTAAACATGGGCGATCCCCAAATCTCACCCTCCAGCAAAGACACCAAATGTCATACTGCCTGGCAGTACCAACCTCAGAGTCTGGGGGGCCCAAGGCCACTCCACAGAAGCTGGGAAAGAGACGCAGATCAGGCACAGCCCACAAGCCCCTCCATGCTCTCCTGTCTCTGTTCCCCAAGAACTGTCCCTGAAGTGCACCCTGATCACCTAAAGTGCCCCCTGATTCTTAAGCCAAAATGAGCAATGGATGGGAAAATGGGGGACAGGGACAGAGCACCTACTCTGCCATGGGCACCGGTCAGCACTTTCCCTTCTGGAGGTTTTAGTCAGATCACAGTCAATGCCTGTTTATTGGAGGACATTTTAAAAAAGCAGATAGCTTTCTTTTTAATGGAAACAAGTCTTTATTAAGTGACTTTTAATATTGGAAAAATAAAACTCTTACAATTCTCTTTACAGCAAATATATAATATCAGTGCTTTGGCCATCTTCAAGTCCCTTTATCATAAAATATATGGCTTTAAGCTTTACTCAAATTGATTTTCCAGTACCAATCCCCAAAAACCCTGAATTTATACTCCCTATGACTTCCTCACATGTACCTAATAAAAGAGTGTAATAAAATTAGCAAATACTAAACTAACTGATAATTTATCATTGTTAGGGCCAGTGGCGTAGCTCAGTGGCACAGCACCTGCCTAGCAAGCACAAGGTCCTGAGTTCAATTCCCAATTCCAAAAAAAAAGGATTGGGGGGTATCATTCTTAGACTGTGGTCTTTAAAAACAGCACATGCATCTAAGATATATCAACTCCTTGAAAAGCAGGTAGTCCTGTCTCCCCACTTGGTCTTGCTCCTGCCCCCAGCACCCAAATCTACAATGCCTGAAACCCTGGTCACCTTCTCTTAGGTCCGGAACCAGCCCAGGTACGCATGTGCATTATTTTCCTCTTACCATCCCTTTAAGGCAGGCGCCAAAAACATTCTAATTTTTCAGATGAGGAGGCTGAGAGGCTCAGAAGTTTCCCAGAGCTGCTCCAACAAAAGAGATTCCACACAAGATGAGCAGCTCTGGGCCAGGGCCGCATACCTGTTCTCCAGGTTTACTCAGGCCCGTCCTTGCACTAACTAGAAGGGCCTTCACCAAGCTCCAGAACATTCCAGAACATTCTCTTTGCCTCACACCTAATACTGACCTCTGTGGTCCCTTGTGCTAACAACTTTAGGTTGTACTTGTGTTTTTGAGTCTATCTTCCCCCAGGGCTGATCCCCAGAGTGAAGCAGGACAACATGGCGTATGGGGCATACACTCATCACCACCCATGGGCAGACACATTACTGAAGAAAGAGTGGATGGAAGTATAGCTGCTGCCTGCACTCTCTCTCCACAGCCGAGACAGGCTGGCTGCAAAGGGCAGAGGGGCCTGGGCAGATCCTTAGCTGCTCTCAGACCTCCATGCCACTCCTGGAGGGTGGGCTGGGTCTGTCTGCCCAGGAAGCCTCCCCTCCCTACCCACAAAGTGCCTTTCTGACCAACTCAGCGATCCCCGAGGGCAGCCTACAGGAAGCAGCCTCACAGAGAAGAGCTTCTCCTGCCCTGTGGCTGGTTCCCAGGAGTCCTGGGGAACTGGCCAGGAAAGCATCCGTGGGTCCAGGCTGGGCCAGAGGGCACAACATGAGCTCATACTGCTGCTAATAATAGCCAGGCTTGAAGAGCAGCACAGTGCTCCACAGTTTACAAAGGCATTCCATCAGAATCATCGCACGGGTCCTTACAGAAAGTCCTGGCTGAGGCAAGCCGGGAATGCTCATCCCTGTTCTACAGATGAAGAGTCACAGAGAAGCTCAGGCAAGATGGCACACTGTGCCCAAGAGACCTCCAGGCAGGACACAGATCACTCCCCTTAGGATCTCTACTCTGAATCACAATTCGGGAAATCTGTAAACTTGGCCATCACGTCTCTGAGAACTAGCATTTCCTTCTAGACCAAGGCAGGGTTGTGTTAGCAGCACCTGTGACTTTGCTACCAAAAGAAATCACAGATATTTTCATACCCTGTAACAGTTGTTGCAGAAATGTCAAAATATTGTTTACACTCATCAGTACTTTGAAATTACAGTAGTTAACAGATCTTTCACAAGAGCTTATGAGTTAATAAACATGCATATTACTATTTCATAACTCAGAATCTTAATTTAATAATTGTGTTTCAATATACTGGGTTTCCTTTATGTTTCATGTTAAAAATGTAAAAACATAATTTTGGAAGTCATTCTTAGCAGAGGGCTTAAAATAAGACACAAAACAGGGAGTGGTGGCTCACGCCTGTAATCCCAGCACTCGAGAGGCTGAGGCAAGAGGATCGTTGTGAATTCCAGACCAGCCTAGGCTGCAAAGTGAGCTCAAAGCCAGCCTGAACTGCAAAGGGAGACCCTGTCTCAAAAAGACCAAAAACAAAAGACACAAAATAAGAAGAAAAAGAACTAACCTCTGTCCTCGCCAAAGCTGCCTCCTCTGTGAGGTCTGGGTTGCTATCCCAAACCCTGGTCTGACACCACCAGGGCAAAAAGCAGGAGCACCAGAGCTCCACTTTCAAACCACATCTCACATATTCTAAGAAGGTTTCCTTTCTGCAAGAAACCTGCAGAAATGTAAGGTGATAAATCTGTACAATAAGGACAGAAGGAAGAAGTTTAGATTTGGGTCCTCTGAGGACCCTTACATGTTACTGCAGACACCTGAACACGATGGAATTGCCCTGCAGGAGAGAGAAGTAACTAAACATGAGGTCCCTCTGCAAAAACACAGCAAGTGACAATGAGTGGCTGAACCCAGCAATGCGCCCAGCTAACTGTGGGCCAGAGAAGGAACCAATAGGACACGAGGTTTCTGAATGCAGAAGCAATCTCCCCCACCCCCAACCCCAGCAGTATTGGGGAATGCAGATGGAACTCAGGCCTTGTATACACCGGGCAAATACTCTACTAAGCTCATGCACACCCCTGCTTTCTATCTTCATTAGAGATGGTTACAAACCTGGATGCACTTATTAAAACTCATTTTACTGTATATACATTATACCTCAGTACACCTGACCTGGGCTGGGGTAGTAGAGCTCTGGCTTCACATGACCTGCGGCATGCGTGCATGCATGTGCACGTACACCTGGTCAGAAACACAAAAAGCAAAGCACAGACAGCAAAGCCTCCGTGGTGGTAGACTTTTCACCACATCCGTAATGAAACCCCAATTCTATCCCCGGGGTACCAGTCCTTTGGCCGGACCCCTGCTCACCTCTCACCTTCATCTCCCTATACACCCTCCCTCTCCTTGGCTGAATTCCAGCACTGCCCCACCCCCACAACAGAGGACCCCTGATTTTGCCCTCACAGTTCCCTCGGCAGGGGTCTCTCCCTTTCACCTCCACTCCGCAGCTCAGTGGCTCTGTCTCCTGCCCTCTACCTCCACCACAACGTCACCCACCTCCTGGGAGAGAAGCCACCTCCTCAGAGAGGCCTCCCATGAGGCCCATTACATCCACCTTCCCCTTTGGTTTCTGTCATGGTAGGTATCACAAACTCACCTGTGATACTCATATTTTATTTGTCTGTTTTCTTGTGGAAAGTCTCTACCATTAAGATGTAACAATCAGGGTAGAGTCCAGCACCATGCCTGGCACACACAGCAGAGGAACAGCTGCTGAATGAACAGACAGGCCTAAGCCGGCAGGGTGATGGTCCCACTGCACTCGGTGCAGCAAACCGCTGCTGAGCAGCATTGCACATCTGAGTCTAATTCTTTGATTCTCCTAAGCTAAGGTGTGTGGAAGCTAAAGACCCCAGCTGATCAACAGTGAGGTCGCTGCCTCCGAACATGACCCAAACATACTGCTTCTTTCCAGGCCCCAAAGGTCCAACTGGCTGATGCTCAGATGGACTCAAGAAAAACAGAGCTGAGCTGTGGGTTCACAACAGGGCCAGGATCCCTGCCCAGCCCTCCTTCTCCCACACTACCTGGCCACCACAGTCCCTCCCTTGGGCCAAAGCCCAGTCTGCCTGTCCATCTGCCACCCTGGCTCTGGGCCACCTGTCCCCAGCCCTGGTCCCATCCACTCATCCCAGGCCCAGAAGAAATGACCAGCAGTAGGTATTTCTTCCCAGTATAGCCACGGAAGCAGCATGCTGGTCTCACCCAAGAGGCCATGGCAGCCATCTGCTGTCCCTTCTGCTGCTCTCCCAGGGGCTGTCAAGATTCCAGATGAGATCATTGTACCTGGACCCCAAGAGGGGACCACAGAAGGCTCCACTTCCCTTTCAGCCCCAGTGCAAACACTCTGGGCATGGCCACCAGGGAAGGGGAACCCAAAGCCTCCCTCCCTTCACAGAGAGGGCACTGAGGCCCAGAGGGGCTCGGGGACAACCCCAGTATTGAGCAGGAAGGGACTATGGGTCCCTGTTTCTCAGCTCAGCGCTGAATCCATCTGGCTTAGCCTCTTTGGGTAGATGCTGGGCTCCAGTTTTAGGAGAGTTAAAAGTCATAGGTCCTAGAGGCAGAGGGTCGTGTCCAGCAGGACACCGTGCCATACAATGCCCCTGTAGCTGGGCATGGGGGCCATCCATTCCTGGAGACAACAGGGTTCTGCTTTTCAGAGGGAAAAGGAGGTTCCTAGTCCTGTGTCTCCAGCACCATAGATCACCAGCAGCTTGACAAAACAGGCACCAGAGGTTCCTCCCTGGATTCCGGCAGTCACCAAATAGGTGAGGGCCCTGAGTTCAGAGAGGTCATGTGTGCTGCCCAAGGTCACACACTAAGTCACACAGCCAGCATTCAGGTCCAGTTGAGCTCTGTTAAACTAAACTAGACCGAATTCCTAAAATGGGACACAGACAATAACAGCTAATGTATGCCAGGATGTGGTGTATGCCACACAGAGACCAGGCAGATCTCGAACTCACAACGATCCTCCCACCTCAACCTCCCGAGTGCTGGGATTACAGGCGTGAGCCACCACGCCCAGCTCAGCCATTAGCTCTTGCACACTGAAGATCCTTTCAAGAAAGTCACTGCTATTTATTACCTTAGTCCCACCTTACAGAGGCACAGGAAGAGGAAGGTCCCGTAGTTGGCCAGGAGCCAGCCTCCCAGGTCTGCGCAGCTCTAAGCATGACACAGATGCTCGACATGAGAGAGCTATGCACACGAGTGTGTATTGGGGCAGGGATATGCATGGACACCACTCTGTCGCTGCCCCATTCGAGGCCTCCCTCTCACAGTGCTGAGCGCCTGTCAGCGTCCCTGCTGTCCTCACCATGGGAACAGGAAGGAAGGCAGCTTTGGATTATGTTGAAAACAACCCCCAATGGCCTCTGGGCTGCAGCCAAGTCTCTAACAGAGCAGGGAGATGAGGTCTCTGGGAATGGAACTGAGGATCTAAGAGCCAGGAGCTCAATGACACCCAGGCTCAGGCCTGACCTTTGGAACACTCTTTGCTCTTGCCATCCATCCCCCTGTTCAGCCTCCCAGAAAGAGCATCTCAAAACCCTCATCTTTGATCCATGTACTCACTGTGTGATGCTGGCCAGCATCTTAACCTCTCTAGGCTTCAGCTTATACCTGCATAGCTGGCAGGGGCTATGTGATTCCTGCTCTCATGCATAACAAGGAGAAAGAGCCGATGTGAAACCTGTAATTAATAATGTAATCACAGTTGGGCGGCTGCCCCCAAAGGAGCCTCTGAGAAGCTCCACGGTATCTGTCTAACATGGGAATACACAAGAAGCAGGAGCAGCTGCTGGGGAAACCAGTGACGAGCAGGGAGCTGTCAGGGCACAGGCTGGGGTGGGAAGAGCACAGGGCCAGGCCTGCAGCAGCTGCTGTGCAAAGCAGGAACAGGCTGGAACCTGGGTGGAGCATGATGGAGAGACCACAGGTCCCGCTCAGCCTTGGGGCAGTGCCAGGCCAGGAGGGGTAACAGGGAGAGGCTGGCGCACGTGATGAGGAGCCCGAGGAACCAGCAGGCCTGGGCTGACCCCATGCAGCTGGAAGACCCCAAACTGCTACCTTCTCTTTATGGCTGGGCAACAGAAGACTATTCACTCTGCTCTAGCATGCAGGACCCCAAGGAGTGTCTCTCCCACAGCAAAGGCACCCGCTGAAGTCTGAGGCGCCTTCTGTAGGCATGGAGGGAAGAAGGACTTGAGCAGCAGGGGATGGGGCATGGGGCATGCAGGGGACAGAAGTGTCCTGGAGTGCCCATGATGCAGTTCAGTTCTGTGCACCACTCCAGGCTGCCACCCTGGCCAAGACCCACAAAACCACACCAGACCCAGACACAACTCTTGCTGCCAAGGACCCAACCAGAGCAAGGTGATGCTGAGTGACAGCCAAGCCTACATGACCGATAACCATGAGCCTAATCTCCTTACACCCCTGCTTTCTCCTGTTTAACCCCCACAGCAGCCCCGAAGGCAAACACCATCACTATGCCCATGGCACAGGTGAGAAGACTGAGGCTCAAAGGGGAAGCTCAGAAAGGCAAAGGCAGAAGCAGGACTCCAGCCTGGGTCTGCTGCTCTCACTCCCTGAGCCACTGGGGAGCCTGCTGCTCCCACCAACTCCATTCTTTGTCACCCCTCAGGACAGTCAGTGAATGCAGAGGCAGGGCCACTATTGGGGGCCCCAGCAAGCACCAGCCCAGCCCAGCCCAGAACACCCCAGCCTCGGCTCTCTCCCCACCCCAGCTTGAGTTTCTCCCTACACCCAAGGGGAGTGAACGTGACTGCAGATGAAGTCACCCACGCGGACGGCGGTGGATGACCATAGGAAGGATCTTGGCTGTAAGTCAGGCCCTTGCCTTGAACTTCGTCAAGTTCCTCTCTTGGAGTCTCCTCTGACTCAGAAGCTACACAGGACTTAGGGCTCTTTCCCTTCCTCTGTGCCCAGGATGGTGCATACAGCTGAACTCTAATATTCCCAAGTGCTGTGAGAAAGCATATGCATTTCCATTTCACAGGCAGGAAGACTGAGGCTTGGTGAACAGGCTTGCATAGGGAAATCATGAATAGGGAGGACGTGACAAAGTAAATTTAGGTCCCAGACCTCACCTCAAAGACAGATTTCCTTCATACCCTACAGCCTTTATTCTTTCCGTCTCTAGGATCCTGAGTCAGGCCAGGCCTTCTCATGCTCACTGCTACAGATATATAGAAACAAAGCAAACCACAGCTACTCAGTGCCCCTCCCAGGCAGGCCCAACTCCCTTCCCCAGATTCTCACCCACAGCTGTCTCCAGCTCTTGTTTGCAAACCTGCAGCCCACCTCCACAGCCTAATCTCTGTCTTTCTTTAATTATAACACTTACTTTCCTGAGCTACTCTATATAGCAGGCACTATTCTGGGAGCTGGGCACAAAGATGGTCACTCAAGGCTCTCCTGGCTGTACTGTCCCCTCCTCTAGGGCCTGCACCCAGCCCCTCCTCTGAGCACCCAAACTCTTCTGGCCTCCTACATCATCTCCAGGCCAGAAAGGGATCCCCTTTACAGAGGTGAGTGTCACGGCCCCTCACTGCCCCTAGCAAAGAAAGAGAAGGAACAGGGGAGAGAGGACAAGCAGGAAATTGTGAGGAGAGTAGCATGGAGTTGCCTGAGGGCATGTTCCTCTCTTGAGCAGCCTGACGCCTGTCCATTTCACTGGGCCCCATAGGGTCCCAGGGGCAAGTGCCTGCCCTCAGAAGTCTTTGGTACAGCGTCTCCTGACTTGGGGACCTGCTAGCCAGAGTCCACTGCCACTCAGCATCAGCCAGCCTTGTGGGACCCTCAAATCCAAAGGGTTACAAAATCAACTCCACACTGCCTAGCCCCACCATAGTCCTCATGGCTCCCAGCACCTGTGGAAGGAAGCCTGCAGGGAGAGAACAACAGGAGTTCGTACAGATCGGCTCCAGGAAACTAACCAGGATTTCCTGTGTGTCAGTGTGAGGGTGAAATGTAACAGCTAGTATATGTGACTATACGTGTGTGTATGCCCTGGGTTTGCAAATGCTACATGTCTGACATCTGAACGGCCTGTGCTTATGTCCCTGCTTATGTGTATATGACCCTGTGGCACATGTATGTGAATGTCTTTGGGGGTGTCTCCTTGGTGGTTGTCTGATGAGCCTCGGATAAGTGTGCAAGTCTGCTGCTCTTTGGGCAAGAGGCAGTAGGGCACCACACCTGGGTAGTAAGCAGGTGTCTGCCACCTGGCACAGTGGACCTGTGGCTTCTGGTGGAGGCTGGCACACGTATAACGCTATGTGGGTTCGTGCACATGCTCAAGTATGGTATGAGTACTTCCAATAGATCTGATGGCATCTCCAGGCTGCATGGCCATCTCTAGGACACATGTGAGTGTGTCTAGGGTGTGAGATGCATGGATGAAGCTGTTTCCAAGGCTGGGGTCTCCTTTACGGTGTGAGCAGTTGTGTGTTTGTCTGGTAACATATGGGTGTGGGAAGCAGGAGGTGGGACACTCACACAGGTCCACGTATGCTTCTCAGTGTAGATCCTCCAATGCTAGCTTGTTTGTTTGTATTTTGAGAAAAGGTCTCACTATGGAGTTCAGGCTAGGCTTGAACTCACTGAGTAGCCCAAGTTACAATCCTCCTGCCTCAGCCTCCTGAGGGCTGGGATTACAGATGTGTGCCGCAATACCCAGTGAGATGCTTCTTGAAGTCTACAGCATCTGGGTTTCCCAGGATGTGTCCGTGAGACTGAGTGGCTGAGGTCCCTGAGCTTGTGCTATGAATGGACATGTGTTTGTGTAAGACAGTGTGTACCCAGCTCCTCTGCAAGGCATGCTGGCAGTCCTAGGAGCTCCTCATCCACCCAGACCACGTAGCCACTGCCTCACATTTTCCATCTAGGAGGAGCATCCCCGCCCACTGTGACAGACAAACAGCTGAGGATTCTTAGAGACCCAGGATTTGGAGCAGGCTCCTGCTGGCTACCTCTCAGTCCATGGAGGAGCCTAGGACTCTGGGCCAGCCTTCTCCCCTACCCAGTGAAACACTGCAGCTCTCTTTTCTGCACCATCCAGCAACTGAAAACAGAAGAGCTACACATAGTGGCCTGTGGTATGGCCCTGAACCTGGGTGGCACTCAAAAAATATACTGAATGAATGAATGAGGAGCAGGTTAGAGAAAGACGAGGAACAGGGTGGACACTAACATTTCCTAAGTGCCGAAGGGTTCTCCTGCCACTGGGCAGGCATGCTTATCCCCCAGAAGACACAGCTGCTCATACGGGGACCTAAGCACACACACCCTACCCCCACCTGCAGGCTCCAGGCCCTCAGCCTGTCTTACATCAGTTGCACTCTACAAATCTTAGTCTAGAGCCTGGCCCACGACAGAATTCCTCTCACCAGCCCATGTCCCAGACACACTTGGCAACACAAAGCTCACTGCACTGGTCCCACTGCAGAAGGAACAAGCCCCTGAGATAGACCAGCTGGGGTTGGAATCCTGGCTGCATGACCTGCAGCCTCCATTTACACAGCTGTATAATGGCAATTGGAATCAATAAAGTGCTTCTCCTGGGTCCCTCTCAATAGACATCTAGGTTGTCAGTACCTCAAGCACAGGTCTAGAATGTCAGGGAGGTGGAGAGCCTGGTTTCCCAGGAGGCACCTGCAGAGTAGAGAATGCAGTCACACCTTCCTGTCATCCCTGGAGCAGCTCCTGATTTATTAATATTCTAAAGCTAAGGAAATCCATCCTCCTTTTCTAGTTCCTCAAAGAAGGAACACAAACATTCCGCCTGCTCACTGGCTAAGAGTAACGATTCCCCATGAGATACGAGTTTCATTGCTTGCAAAAATGTTTTCTTGGGCTGGGGATTTAGCTCAGTGGCATAAGTGCCTGCCTGGCAAGCACGAGGTCATGAGTTCAATCCCTAGTACCACAAAAAAAAAAAAAAAAAAAAAAAAATGTTTTCTTGTCTATACCTCCCTGACTGCCGAAAACAATCCTTTGAGGTTGTGCAGACAAGGAACTCAACATAGGCCAAGTGATTTGTCCATGGCCACATAGCAAACAACACAGTCTCGTCTCAGAGCCAGGGCTTTGGGCTTCAGCTCTGAGTGGCATGACCTCACCGCAGAATAAACAGGTAACTTTCAGTGTCATGGGTGACCTCAGACCAGTGGGGTTCTCAAGGTCTACACCATTGATGTACCTGCTCTGCAGATAAAGCTGCACCCCTGGACATGGAATCTCTACAGTAAACAACCTTCAGACTTTCTTGAAGAGCAGGGACCCAAGGCCAGGTAGCTCAGCTGTAGCCACCACTTAAATCTGCCCCGAACAGTGCTCAAGAAATCACAACCACCATTTCAGAATGTTTACAAGCTGCTTTCTGCAAACCCTATTTCTGTATCAAAGCATCCAAGGTCATCCACCCTCTGAATATTTCAAGTGAGCTCTCTACTTCTGTAGAAGTCCCTTCTGTCTTTTCATTGAGAGAGAGTTGTCTTATTTATACTTTACTCATTTGGGTCACAGGGCAGGACCTCATAAGATGGGAGATCTGGAGCCACCAGAGAGTCCTTCCATGGTTGACAGTCCTCAGTGTCCCCTAGTGCCCAGCTGGGAGATGAACTTGAACAGGGCCACCAATGGACTCAGGTATTCTCTGCTCAACCCAATACCAGCTTTCACTAGTCATGATGGCAATCTGGAGTCTTCTCCCCAGTTACCCAATTTCTGCCTATCAGAAACCAAGTGGATCAGAGAGGCAAGAAACAAGTCAGAATCTAATACACTCTCACAACCCCTAACTGCTAGGAGAGCTGGCTCTGAGACCTGGAGCAAGTCCCTTTCCTGCTCTGGCCTGTTTACTATCTGCAGAATGAACAAAACTATGCCTCCTGTCCTAACCCCTGTACTGATGGCCCACATTCAGTTTTTATGCTTGTGTGAGGTCAGCAGTCAGGTAAACAAAACTCAAGAGGCGTCACGGGACTGGCCCAGGAGCACACAGCAAGAATGAGTGTCATCTGCCCTTGCTCCCCTCCCTCATCACTCTCCTTCCCTGCTCTGGCCTCATCCCTGTCCTTGAACTCCGAAAGCCTCTTCCAATTTCTCTTCACGTTCTTACTGTACCTCCTTACTCAGCTGGCTCCATGCCATCCCAGCTGTGGGCCTCCCTGAACCCTGGCTCTACCTTCATGTGCTCTTGGAACACTTACCCCTCTCCACCCTTACCATGATCTCCATTGTGCTTTATCTTGTGACTACTGTTTAACCCTGGTCTCTCTGCAAAGCTCCTTGAAAACAGTTTAGGCTTGTTCCCATTTGAAGTCCCAGATCTGCACTAGTACCCAGCAGGCCCCATAGGCATACCTGGTGAATGAATGAATGAATTAATGAGAGGCTAGGAGAAAAAACTCAGCCTGTGACAGGTGGGGGGGAGGATCGACACTACACACCTACAGAACCCACGTGATAGGTGCTCTGCACATCTCTTGACAATAGCAGTATCTCAGGTACTCCTGACTGAGGCAGACTGCATGTCAGGCACTCTGGTGGTGTTTGTATACATTATCTCATCTAAGTCTTAAGGATGGAAGATGTGTGATGGTCTCCCTTTTACACATGACAAAACTGGTCCACAGACATTAAGGAATTTGTGCAAGATCAGTTGGGGAAGCTACAGATCCCAGTCCAATAGTGGCCTGAGGCTTATGCATGAAGCCTAAACAACAGAACAGATGGCAGAAACAGAGGCTCAGTCCTAGCCCAGGCAATGGCTTGTTTGCAACAGGGCCCTCGGCCCTGTGGGACCAGACTCAACTCCCAAACTCCCAAACCAATTTCCCTTCTAAACAGTCCCAAGAGGCCCAGACAGATTATGGGGTGCTACATGATGACCTCCTGAAACAGAGGGGCCCTGAGATGAGTAATGAAGAGACCGTGATGCAAATCACTGTGACCCCATCCTTCTCTGCCAGGGTAAGCAGGGAGGGTAAGGGGTTCAGGGCCTGGATATAGAGCAGCTAAGGCAGAGTACTGGAAGCATCCAAGGCCAGGACCCAAAGGTGTTTTTACTCCTCCCCTTCCTCCTCTTCCCCATCCTCCACTTGCTCTTTTTTCACCACTGGTTTGGAAAGATTACAAGGGCTGTCACAACTTCTGATTGTCAACACTGAAAGGGCCTTTGGGAAGACTCATCTTCCCACTTAACAGATGAGGAAACTGAGGTCTGCCCTGAGGCTGAAGGGGCAGGTTATCCTACTCCAGACAGACCCTAGTCTACAAGCATTTACTGAAAACACGTGAGAGACACAACTGAGAAAGATGACAACACTCTTAAGGAGGGAGAAACCTTTAGCCAAAAGCACCACATAGCAAAGTTAAGTGCTGCGGGCAGACATACATCAGAGTGCTGTTAATTCCCTGGCTCCCAGCCAGGGGCACTCTGGGTGCTGTGCCAAGCTATCAACTGACAAGTGCAGGCAACATTTCTGTCTCTTCCAAAACTGCCTGGCCTGGGGCAGTAGAACTCAGGATTCCAGCTTCCCAGAACAAGGTCAGCACGAGGGCTGGACTGTCCCTACAGCTAACATCAGGGCAGTAGCAGGTAATGGAGATTGGTCTTCACCCTGAGGTGCTCATGTCCACTGAAAGGGCCAAGGCAAAGCCTGTTCCCTGGGAAAGTCCCCACTTGTCCTCCGGGAATGCTCCTCTCAGGCAGGAGGCTTCCCTTCTCCCACTGGGTTCAGGGAAGACCAAAAACAGTGCCCAAGAGGGGCCAGTGGGACAGTAGTGCATTCAAGATCTGCAGCACACAATACACTGCGATTTGGGAAGCTGCCTCTGAAACGGTTCTCCCACGACGTCAACCTTCCAGGCTGTGGGACCGTTAGACTGGGAGGAAGTGGACTCTAGCCAAGGGGATGTTCCCAGATGTCATGCTTTCAAACTGGGCCCGCCCTGAAGGCAGGCAGGGACAAGCCCGTCCTGGGGAAGCCCTGCATAAAGACTCAGAATTGTGTTCCAGCCTCTCTTTGGCAGGGGATGGCCACAGGTTTCCCTGGCAGCCTGCTCACCAATGCCTGCCCGGGAAAGGAGAGCCTCCACAACCCACAACCACAGCTTGCTGGTCTGGGGGCGGGGCTCCAGGTGCTGAAGGCTCCAGAAGTCCGGCCCCTCACTGCTTACCCACCCCCACCCATCCAGGAATCCTCCAAATCCCTGCTCCCCAAATCAGGGCCTTCTGAAAAGTGGCCTGCCAAGTCCATCTTCAGCAGAGGGCTTCCCAAATAAAGTAGAGAGAAGGGAGAGGGAGCCTTAGATTGCCCTCAGGGCAGTTCTCAGTGAGTCTGGGTCCCCCGTCCCACCTCGTTCAGTGGCAAAGTGGCCGGCTGGTGCCTCAGGACCAGGGGCCCATGACAGCCCGCCCCACCATCCACTTGGCGCCCCCACCTTGAGATAGTCGTTCTCGGAGCGCAGCTCCTCCAGCTCGCGCATGAAGCTGCCGGGCCCGCAGTCCAGCATCTCCTCGGTGAGGTCGGAGAAGGCGAGCGAGGCACTGAGCGGCAGGCGGCTGCTGCCCACCGACGACGCGGCCACCGACGGCTCCTCGGGGGAGGCTGGCGGCCGTGGAGGTTGTTGCGTGGCCGGCGCAGGCTGAGGCGGCTGCCCGGTGCGGGTCCCCGCCGGGGCCCCTGCCGCCGACTCGGCGTCGCTGCTCAGCGCCAGCTCCAGGCCCAGCAGGCGCGCCTCCTCCGACGCGCAGTCCGACACTTCCGAGCTGCTGTCGGTGAGGCTGGGCGGAGGCGGCGGCGGGCGCGGGCCCGCACCGGGGCGCGGACGGCCCTTGGCGCGGACCCCGGTGCGGACCCCGGCAACTCGCGTCCCCGCACCCCGCACCCCGGGAGCCACCGCGCGCCCCTTCTTGTCCGGCCGCGCTGAGGACGCGGCGCCACAGGCGGCAACGGCGCCCGGGCCTGGGCCGCGGCGGCCCTTGGCCAGCGACCAGCCGGCCACGTCCTTAGGCCGGGCCGGCGACGGCGCGCGGTGGCTCTTCTTCCTCTCCGGGGTTGGCGCGGGCGGGGGGCCGCAGCCCCGCGTCGGGGGCTCCACCGCCGGCGCCTCCATCGCGGCCTCCCGCGCTCTCAGCGCGCTGCGCGCATGGCCCGCGCCCGCCCGGCCTCGGCGTGGCTCCGGCGACTCGGGTCGCGACTGCTCTCGGGCTCGCTCGGCCCGGGGCCTGAGCTCCGGCCCAGATCCCCGCCGCGCGGTCTCGGCACCGCTCTGTGCGCGGAGGGACCGGCCCGACCGCCTCCAGGCGCCCCGGCTGCGGCTGCGGCTCCGCCCGGCGCCCGCCCCCTCGGCCTCGCCGCGCCCCCGGAGCGCACCCAGACCCCCGCCGCCTCCTCGCCGATCGCCGCCCCGGGCTCCGAGTCCGGCTGCAGCCCGGGCCCCGGCTCCGCCCGGCGCGGCCCGCCCCCCGCGCAGCCCCGCCAGCTCCCCGCCCCGCCGCCTCGGCTCGGGGGCGCGCGGCTCCGCGAACAAAAGGCGGACGCGGCGGGAGCGGCGGGGAGGGACGCAGGCACGGAGCGAGGGAGGGATCTGCGAGGCAACAGCGACCCCCTCGAGGGTCAGGCGGGCCGGGGCAGCCGCGGCCCTGGCTCGGTCCTCCTCGGCTCGGCCGCCGCCCCCTCCGCCGCGGGCCGGGAAGTCGCACCCCGCGGAGTCGCCGGGACGCCCGGTGGCCTGGCAGGGGCCGCGTGCGCGGCGGGGGCCAGAATTCCCCTGTGGAGCCCGGCCGGACCTCAGAACGCCGGAGGCAGCATCCATGCACACCCCGCACCTCGCCCCGCGCCCCTCGTCTTGTGCTGAGCCTGCGCGAACTCCGCCCCCTTTAACCTCGCGGAGCGCAGCCGGGATACCCCTGTGCAGATGCGAAAGCTGAAGGCCCGCGTAGACGCGAGATCGCCCCGGGGCCCAAAGCAGAGGTGGGGACAGAACCCAACCTCAGGCCCCCAGGGCATGCTCGGACTCCAGCCTAGCTTCCCTCCTCCTCCTTTAGGGACTGTGGAACCCGGAGTACAAGCCCGGGTGCCATGCCTCACCGCCTGCAATGCTCCCCTCTCCCCTATCCCGCTTTCACCCAGGTTTCTGGCCCTGTACAGCCAAAATGGAGGCGACCCATTACCAGTGGATAGTTTGGGAGTAGGTTTTGGCCCCCGTGAGGGCTGACATAAGGGGGGAAGTTGCCCCGAACCTTCTACAGATCTCCCCGGACCCCCCACCCCAAAAAGCCCGGGCTCTCGTGGGCGTGGTTTCTTTCCTTCGTGGGTCGTCTCCAAGGTTCCTTGATGAGCTGTGGATTTTCCAGTCTGTTACAGCTTTCTCCAGCCGCCCCACCTCCCGCACAGTGCCTCTATACTCCAACCCCGGACCACAGGGCAAGAGGTTGAGTCAGTTCTTTAGCTGCCCTAGGACTGGTGGCCAGCCTCAGAAAAGCCACCTCGGGTCCCACGAGGGCAGGGCTCCGTCCCCCTCTTCTTCCCTTAGTCCCGTCTGCTTTCTCTCCACCTCCCCTTTTCCCCCTCTTTTCCTCCCCTGCCCATTTTCTCCTTCCCCCTCCTCTTTGACCTCTTCTTCCCCCCTCCCCACAAACAACACACTTGGCACCAAGTCCACTCTGTCGTTGTTCTCTCTTTTTTGAATCAGGAATCAAACTCATGACCTGTGCTTGCCAGGCAGGCGCCCTGCTGCTGAGCTAAATCCCCAACTCCTCAATCTCCTTTTAGGGATCCCTTCTCACCCCAAGCATCATGACTTCATCCAGATCCACCTGTGTGAGAGCCCCATTGGTGTGGTGTGCTATAGAGAGATGCTGTGTCGTCTTGGAGATTTTTGCCTCTCTCTGTGCTTTGGTTTCACTTCCTGGGCAGATGTGAACTTGTAGGTGTGAGTCCATGCAAGGTAGCCACTCCTGACACACCCGTGGCCACACAAGTGATCCGAGATTGGAGTGGTCTGCCCCTCCCTGTTTGGACCAGGGCCTGAGTCCTGGCTCTATCACCCATCCTTTCTACATCCCAGCTCCTGGCTGAGCAGAAGCTGAGGATTCTTCCTGCTCTGTAGTTGTTTGGATTTGTTTGGACAGCAAAGCCCGGTGGGGAGGAGCTGAGGGGTCAGGTGGAGTAGAGATAGGGCTCTGGACTCAATTCACAACAGATATGCCCGGAGGAGGTGAGACTTGCTGGGAGTACAGAACTGCCCTCTGCTGCCAGCAAGCCCCAAAGCTGTCTCGCACAGGCCACTCACTATGTGCCAGGCTCCTCTGGGCTCAATTTTTTTTTCAGTAAAAGATCTCAGAATCTCTCTCTCTCTCTCTCTCTCTCTCTCTCTCTCTCTCTCTCTCTGTCTGTCTCTCGCTGTCTGTCTCTCTGTCTCTGTCTCTCTCTGTCTGTCTCTCTGTCTCTGTCTCTCTCTGTCTGTCTCTCTCTGTCTCTGTCTCTCTCTGTCTGTCTCTCTCTGTCTCTGTCTCTGCTGTCTCTATCTGTCTGTCTCTGTGTCTATCTCTCTGTCTCATCTCTCTGTCTCTCTCTGTCCCCCTCTCTCTGTCTCTCTCTCTGTCTCCCTGTCTCTTTGTCTCTCTGTCTCTCTCTGTTTCTCTGTCTCTCTTTCTGTCTCTCTCTCCATCTCTCTCTACAAAGTTTCATTATGTTGCTCAGGCTGGCCTTGAACTCCTGAACTCCTGAATTAAAGTTATTCTGCCTCAGCCTTCCAAGTAGCTAGGACTACACCACCATCCCCTGGCTTAGAAATACTAAAGAACTTCTTGTAGCTCACTGCATTTTTTCTCAACGATAAGCATGCTGATACATGTCTCATCCCAGTGGCTCTTTTTACAATTTGTGACATTGACACCTCTCTACTTGAGTGACGAGGTCTGTCCTCCCTGCCCTTAAGCCTGGACAGATCTCTGTGACTGTCCCAACCAATAAAACATGGTGAAAATGATACCCTGTGACTTGCAAGGTTAGGTCTTAAAAGCCAGTGTGGCTTCTACTCAGCAGCAGCACCTGTCTCTGTTTCTCCACTCTTTGCCTTTCTCCCTCTCTCTGTCTCTGTCTCTGTTTCTGTCTCTGTCTCAGTTCTCATCTGGGGAGAAAGTCCAGGCCACATGAGATGTCCCAGTGACACCTCAGCTCTGGCCCCCACTGGCCACCAGACACAAATTGATTCAGCTCATCTCTGAGCCACCCCAGCTGACAAGAGGAGATCTGAGTTGGCTTAGTGATCCTGTCCAAACTGCAAAACAAATATTGTTTTAAGCCATCAAGTTTTGGGACTGTTTTATTATACAGCAAGGGATATCTGGAATGCATGACCAATGTCACAGAGCTTGAAAGTGGCAGGCCTGGTTGCTTTGAATCTAGGTTCACCCAAATTACAGAGTTTAGGGGCTACAAGCTACCCAGTTCAGGCACCCCATATGTACTATGTAAAGCTCTGGTCTAGAAGGAAAGAAGCACTAAATGATTATAAGAATTCATGTGACAGAGTATAAGCAACAAAGGTGACAATTACCCAAGTGAAAAAATAGTTTCATTTCTATTCAAACTGGTACACTGACCAGCCAGATGGAAGCTGGTGGAGACTAACTCATGGGACACCTCCAAGAGGAGGTGATTTGTTTTCTTTTTCTTTCTTTCTTTCTTTTTTTTTTTTTTTTTTTTGTGTGTCTTTTTCCTTTTTATTGGTACCGGGGATCGAACTCACGACTGCCTGCTTGCAAGGCAGGCACTTATGCCGCTGAGCTAAACCCCCAGCCCCGGTGATTTGTTTTCTCTTTTTTTTCAAATTTTTTTCTTTTTTTTTGTCTTTCGTTTTTATCGGTACCAGGCGCTTATGCCACTGAGCTAAATCCCCAGCCCCTGTGATTTGTTTTCTAACAAAATAACTTTTTTTTTTTTTTTTTTTTTTTGTCTTTTTCATTTTTGTACCAGGGATCGAACTCATGACTGCCTGCTTGCAAGGCAGGTGCTTATGCCGCTGAGCTAAATCCCCAGCCCCCAAAATAACTTTCTCAATCATATAAATCATTAAAGGAACTAGCTGTTGGCTGAGGGATTCTTTTTTTGGGGTACGGGGATCAAACTCACAACCTCACCTCATGCTTGCCTTGCAGGTGCTTCTGCCTGCTGAGCTATATCCTAAGGATTCTTCAGAAAAGCTTTTTAAAAAGATAATCAATGGGGCTGGGGATTTAGCTCAGTGGCATAAGTGCCTGCCTTGCAAGTGCGGAGTCGTGAGTTTGATCCCCGGTACCGGTAAAAAAAAAAAAAAAAAAGATAATCAACAAGGCCTCTCTGAGGAGATGGCCTTTAAAATGAGTTATTCAAAGGGCTAGGAGATAGAAGAGAATGTCAGGCAGAAGGAAGAGAAGGCCCAAGGCCTTGAAGAAGAAGGAAGCTTGATAGATGTCAGAGAGTCAATGCGGTTGGAACCCACTGAATGATGAAGGAAAGGGAGACAGTGTGCAGGGGTGAGCACAGGAGTGAGGGCCTGCCTGGACAGGGTGGGTCCCCCGTGCAGTGGCAGCCCTCAGGGAGCACAGGCCGGGAGCCATATGGCCTCATTTATGTTTTGGAGTAAGTAGATCGTTCTGCCGCTGGCTAGGAAGAGGTGCTGGGAGGTTGTGGGCCGCTAAACCTGTCCCGGGGAGCTGAAGGCAGCTCGGATGAGGCTGGAAGCGGCAGACAGCGCAGGAAGAGAGTCATCTGGAGTTGTGTGCCAGGGAGTCGACAGTCAGCGCCACCAGCTGGCATTGAGGAGTCAGAAACAAAGTCAACCAAGTCCCTGATTTCTGGCTTTAGTGGTGGGACAGAGCAAAGGATGACCCACATTCCACAGCAGGAAAGGTAGGCTTGAAGGTGCTCAGAGGGCAGAGAGGACTAGGCTTATGGGGGGAGTGAAGAGGTTCGGGGGGGCCATGTCCAGTTTGGGTTATCTATGGAGACATCTAAATGGAGAACTCAAATAGATAAGCGACATTCAAATGTGGAAACTGGAACCCGGAGCCGCCAGTCATTAGCACTTAGATAACACGCAAGTCCTCGAGGCCAGGTGAGGTCATTTAGGGAGCAGGTCTGTGGAAAGAAGAAAAACTGGCCCTGAAACTAGAGATTTAAGGATTCCTGGTTCTAGAAAATGGGTAAAAGAGGAAAAACCAGCTGCAAAAGACAGAGAGGGCGTGGCCAGGAATGAAGCCAAAGGGAGAAGGGAGGCCAGTGGACACTGGAGGGGACCCTGACAAGAGCAGGGCTGTAGGACAAAAGGACCAGAAGTGGACTGAGGAGGGAACAGGAGGCAGAGCATAGGGAAAGGAGAAACAGAGCGGCCGGGGGACCACGAGGTCATGGGGAGGGTCAGGCAGGGGCTGGGAGAGAAGGGCTGAAGGGTGCGGCAGAGCCAGGGCGGGGGCCTGGCTCCGGACAGGAGCAGGGCTGTCTTCCCAGGTCCTGGGCGTGCAGGAGGGTGCGGCTGCCTGGCAGGACTTCTGTTTGCTCAGTGAGGAGGGCTGTGCCCCTCTGAGGCAAGGGAAGGAGCGCGGCCATGTGAGGAGGCCGAGGATCCTCTAAAGAGAGCCTCGAGGGTGCAAATTTCACGGCCTGTGAGCACACATGTGAGAGTGCGCATGTGTAAGGGATCCGTCAGGCCGCCTGCTGCACCTGTTAGGGTTCAACGTGAAGCGCTCGGAAATGTGGATATTTCTCTTGAATGTCTTCACCTTCCCTTTTCGTCGCTGCAGTTGTGCATTGCTGTTTCCTAGTGTAGGTACAGAATAGTGATGTTCCCGCTGGGGAGCTGGTATCCGCATAGAGCATATTTCCATTTGCAATCCGTTTCCTCCCCACCCCTCCCTCTTCTCCATGTCCACGAGTTTGCCCCCTAGTTTCCAATCTTCTCTCCTTCAGCTTCCTCGCTCCTTTTCTTACATTGCATTTCTCAGATAAGAGGAATATGCTGTGTTTAGCTTTCTAAGTCTGGCTTACGTCACTTAGCGATGACAGTCTCCGGTCTGCATACCCAGTTCTGGGCAAACATCACTTTTGACACTCGGAAACAACCCACTGAGTGAACGTTCCCTGGGTCGCTCACCGTTCCCCTTTCCTTGGACACTTACATTCTCCCTGGAGATGACAGGTGCCATGAGATCTGGCAGAGGAGAGAGAAGACAGGCTGCAGGCAGAGCGGTGCCAGGCTCTCTGGTCCTTGAAAACCACCATGGCAGCTTTTTAGGGGCTGCTGTTTAGCAAGGATATTCCTGCCAGGCCCCATACTGAGTTTTCCTGGACAAAAGGACAGAAAGTGGGACAGCCAGGCAAACTCCACTGGCCCTGCAGTGCCCACGGGTAAGGCATTAAGCTCAGGGGAAGTGGGGTCGGAGAGGCACTGGGAGAGAGGTGACAGCACACGCCAGGAGTGTAGCACCTGGGCTGTTTACAGCTTCAACACAATTCGTAACAGCCATGTTTGAGGTGGCAACAGGGCCTGTCCCTCTCCTATTTTCCCCATAATAGAAGTCCTTTTGTTCGTACCTCAAACTTCCTGGTGGAGTACTGACCCAGGACAGGGTGTCTGGGGACTGAGGTCGGTGAGACAGGGTCCCTTTCAGGTGTGTGAAGACGGAGTGCCTGTGGACAGGACAGGACAGGACAGGACAGGACAGTCTTCACCCACCCACAGAGTTTCCTACAGCAGCAGGGGGCAACGGGAGGGAGCACAGTCTTAACCTTGAGAGAAGAGTCCTCAGTGGTGGGCATCAGACACCCACTGGCATCTGGAAGTGAGTGAAATCTCCACTCACGTAAGAGCCAAAATGTTCAGGGTTCCCTGCCTCTGTGCTGAGGGAGACAGGGTTGGGGACCAGATGGTGACAAGGTCTGCTTTGTGTGTTTGCGGGATTTGAGTTTCTGTTTTGTGCACTAATCACTGACAGCTAGAGCTGGGCAGGCGCAGGGCCAGGGCCCACCACGGTCCGGGCAGGTATAAAAGGCAGGCGTGAGGGCCTGGCCTGGATCCGGCTGAGGCCAGGGACGAGAGTTCAGAGCCAAAGCTGCCGCAGCATAGCTGACTTCCAGATAGGCAGTGGCTGTTCTGGGGGTGGCCCGCTCTCGGGGGACCAAGCAGGGATGCAGAGGAGATTGAGAGCCCTGGCTTGACAAGGGGAGCCCCTTCCCCACCACCTCCTCAGCGGCACCGGGTGGAGGCTGAGCAGGGTCTAGCTGGGGATTTGGGCCTGGATTTCCAAAAGTGGGAGGGGTCATAACCACTGTCACCTGCTCTACCCTCTAAGTGCCAGGTGCTGTGGGTTGTCTCATGGAGTTGAGGAAGAGGTGATGGAGGCCTGGTTTCACATCCCAAGCTTTGAGGCATTATCTTTATTTCCTTTCTTTTTCTTTTTTTTAAAGGAGGAAGAATTTATGGAGAGGAAGATAACTTCTTTCTAAGAGGAACAAAAGAGGGCTCAGAAAGTGGGTTGTCCTATTATTCTTGTAACACCCTTAGGAGTAGCTGCTAATATTTTATAGATGTGGAGACTGAAGCAGAGACATTAAATACCTTCTCTAAGGGCACATAACACACAGCTAAGTGGTAAAAACCAGGATTTGAACTCCTGGATCCAGAGGAGGCTGTGTGTGTGTGTGTGTGTGTGTGTATGCGCGCACACACAAGTGTGCTAGGGGTTGAATCCAGGGCCTTGGGCATACTAAGCATGCATTGTATAACTGAGCCACATCTCCAATTCTGCAGTAACTTCTTTTTTTTTTTTTTGCTGAGGATTGAACTCACAACCTTGTGTTTGCCAGGTAGGTATTTATGCCGCTGAGCTATATCCCCAGCTCTCCTAGTAACTTTTGCATGAGAAAAAAAATTTATCTCTCAGTCCTGCACATGCTAGACAAGGGCTCTATCACTGAGCTCTATCCCCAGCCCAAAGTATTGTTTTCAAAAGCTTTTATCCTTTAATCAGGGCATGCCTTTTCAAGCTTCGATTAGGATTCACTCACGGGCTTTGAGGGGCTGAGCTGCAGGTGTCAATCTTGTGAGGGCTCCAGAATATCTGGTCTAATGTGTTAGATGTTACCTGTGGGGAAACTGAGTTCCAAGGGTGTGGATGTGCTTGTTCTCAATCATACAGAGTAGCAGAGGCCCTGGACTCCCAGCCAAGGCCTTGGCCCTCTTCTGGCCACAGTCCCCAGGGTGAAGAGGCAGAGGGAAATCACAGCTGGAATTTACTGTACGGGGCTGGCATCTGTTAGATGCTAACTGAGTGTGCATTGCTCCTGGACCTGCCCAGTGCCTACTGGGCCTAGGGTGAGAGGGAGCGAAGGGCAGCCAGGTGGGCTTGGAGCCAGCTAGGTGTGGCCCAGGCTCCTCCTCCTCATCTCCTGCCCTTGCCTGGCAGCACTTCCTCCTAGGGCCCGGAGGACTGGCTCCCTGTTCGGCTGGCCACGACCGAAGCAGGATGAAAGGGCTCCGCTGGCGGTACACCCGGCTGGTGAGGGGTTTCGCCCTGCTTGGTGGGGGTCAGGGCTGGGAGGAGGCTGGGGTCTCTCTCTGGTAAGGCGAGGCCCGGTGAGGTTGGAGGCGGGCCACTTATGCCCCTCTGGTGGTCCTCTCTCAGTGGCCAGGAGTTTGTAGCAAGCGCTGGCTCAGGGGAGCTGAGCCTCCAGCCCCGTGGGCCTGAGACCTTGAAGGGAACCTGCCACTGTTTCTGTCCCTTTTCCCGGAGTGGGTGGGAGATGCAGTTCTGTTTAGAGTGTGGGCCTTTTCTTAGGTGTTTCTCATTCCCAGAGAGGTTGCTCCTTCCCATGGAAAGCCTGCTGTCCTTGTGTGAGATCTGCACGCACATGTCCACATACTTGTGTATACCTACACACACCTGCACACTCAAGCACACACTGTGGGTAGAAGCTCAGTTGAATGACACCACCAGTGTACATGTCCTCTGACACACGCCTGCCTGTATTTTACAAGACCCACCCTACGTGAAAACACGAGCGTGGAACACACAAATTCACGCTGAACATCATCTCACAATGATTTGCTTGCACAACTCTATTTGAGGCCAGTACACAACTCACACGGGCAAACATATTTCACATGGACATGTGTACGCTGTGTCACACAGGCCTGCATACAAGGTCTTGCTGGCTGCTGGGCCATCCTCTGGCTTCTTTGGCATAATGGAGAAGTTAGAAGCACATTCTTAGGATTTTAGAGGAAATTCAAAGAAACCATGGTAGCAAGCATGCCAGGCAGGCCTGGCCCCATGTGGGTTGTGTCAGCGTTGGCCATCGTCACTGTCGTCATTGGTAGGGTCATTATTACTTCATACTTCATGTGCAGACACACTTGGTTTCAGTGCCCTGTGCTGGCTGCCCTGGCTCTGCCTCCCTGTTCCCAGCTTACAACTTGCCCCCTAGTGTCTACCCCAGGTCCAGAGCAAACGGACAGGCAGACTGCAGGGCCCATGGCTGAAGCTCAGAGGTGCTGGGCTGGGGTGTGTGTCTCCCATGAGCAGCAGGGAGGACGCTGGAGGGCTGGCAGAGTCCTGGCTGTCGCGGGCACTTACAGGTGTCCTGTGCTGGGCCAGTCCTCCCAGAGCCCTGGGCAGGGGTTAGGAAGTGCTTGAGGTTTTCCAGCTGAGAGCTGGTACCGGGGGTGTCTCTGTGCCTTGACCCCTGGGCCTCTCTGTGTCTTCTCAGCCCAGCCAGATGGAGGATGCCCAGTACGGGGAGGATGATGAGGAGGAGGACAAGGATGAAAAGAATGAGGCAGTCGCAGCCCCTGTCCCTGATCCTGAAGACCCCGTGGAGCCCCAGCTGACAGAAGCCAGCCAGGTTCTGGGTGCCTCGGACATTAGGCAGGTTGGGGCTCTGTCACACACCAGGACTTCGACCCTGGAGTTGTCCCCTACACCAGCCACGCCCAGGGGCACTGAGGTCATTGCTGCCTTGTCCCCAGCTCCCTGCCTCACCGTGGGAAAACCATTTCTTCTCTCTGGGCTTCCTTCCCTTTCTAGTGAAGCATTCAGGTTAGCAGCACTGCCTCTGCCCTTCAGGATCTGTGAATGAGCTTTTTTTTTTTTTTTTCACTATTGGAGATGGAATCCACCCACTTTGCAATGAACTATATCCTTAACCATTTATTTATATTTATATTTATTTATTTATTTTTGTTACCGGGGATCAAACTCACGACTGCAGGCTTACAAGGCAGGCACTTATGCCGTTGAGCTAAATCCCCGGTTCTATTTTTAATTTTTTGACACAGGGTCTCATTAAGTAGCTAACTTACCCAGATTGGGTTTGAATTTTTGATCATCCTGTCTCAGTTTCCTAGAGTGCCGGGATTATAGATGTACACAGCGTGCCTGGCTAAAGTGTACA
Organism: Cavia porcellus; assembly: GCF_034190915.1. Lineage (NCBI taxonomy): Eukaryota > Metazoa > Chordata > Mammalia > Rodentia > Caviidae > Cavia > Cavia porcellus. The sequence goes on along the minus strand of NW_026947488.1, from coordinate 24,652,354 downwards.
TTCTGAGGTGGCTCTGGCCCTTGGGAACTGAGAGGAGGGGCCCAGGATTTCTTATATTCTCCGGCCTCTGGTGACAGAGTGACCAAGAGGAGAGAGTACTGAGAGACTGCACAGGGCTGGCTTTGCCTGCGGCCCCTGTGAGCTTTGGGTTGGTTGTTCCGTGTTCCCCAGCCCTTTTTCCATCTGTAAAGTGGGAAACCCTACCTCTACGGGATACTGCTGCTGGGCAGGAGGTCCACAGAAACAGTCAAACACTTTGGCCACCTGTGTGATGCTCTTTGGCCCCAGTCCCAGGATGGAAGGAAGGCAGTGGGAGGAAAATCCCTCACTCACCTCTAGCCTTCCCCGCAGCTCAGCCTGCACCTGCCCCCGAGGGTCACTGGCCACCCCTGGAATCTGGCCTTCAGCACATCAAAGGATGGCTTCAGTCTGCGGAGATTGTACCGGCAGATGGAGAGCTGCAGCGGGCCGGTGCTGCTGGTGCTCAGGGACCAAGAGGGGCAGGTGAGCCGAGCAGGGCTCTGTGGGCTCCAGTCAGACACCACTGGGCCCTGCCCAGCCAAGCCTCAGGGCCCAGGTGGCTGAAGTGATAGCTTAAGTCATTTCAGATGGCAGTGAGACCTACCCCACTCAGCGCCAGCCCCTCACTTGCTCATTCAATATATCTATCATCTACCTATTATCTATCTACATTATCTACATCTATCAATGTAATTTGCTGTACAAGGGATTGAACCTAGGGCATTTGCACTGAGCTACATCCCCAGTCTTTTTTAAATTTATTTTTTAGAAACAGTCTCACTGTGTAGTTCAGGCTGACCCTACAGTCATCCTCCTGCCTCAGCTTCCTGAGTGCTGGGATTACATGTGTGTGGCACCATGCCTGGCAGCTCTTTTTTTAATTTTAATTTTTTGAGACAGGATCTTGCTATGTAGTTCACACTGAACTTGAATTTACTTATGTAGCTCAGGCTAGACTTGAACTCATGGTGATCCTCCAGCCTCAGCCTCCTAAGTTCTAGAATTACAGGTATGTACCACCATGCTTGGCTCTTTTTTACATTTTATTTTGAGACAGGGTCTTGCCAACTTGTCAAGGTTGAGCCTGAACTTGTGATTCTCTTGCCTCAGCCTCCCGGTGTTCTGGGAATTAAAGACGTGCCTGTCTTGTATCTATTTTAAACTTCTTAATCTAGAAATGATCCCAATCCTCTTAGGGCTAATGGTATAATGGAAAGAGGGGTTAGATATTTATAGGCAGATAAATAAATGTAAAACTGCATCCCTATTCTTAGAAACAAGAAACTATGGAGACAGTTTAAGCAGGTTATTGGCACCTTTGTGCTCCGTGTATGTTTTGAAAAGATTCCCTGTGCGATGGCAGAAGGCTGGACTAGAGCGGGTAAGAGTGGAGGCAGGGACCAGCACCACCACCCCTGCATTTTACAAGAGGAGCCTTGAGTGAGCTCTGGCTGAGGAGCTCTGGCTGAGGTCCACGCAATCTCTCTGATGGTGCTACTTAGGGAGCATGCCCCAGGCAGAAGGGAGGTGGGACTGGAAGCTGATAGGCAGACTTCCCCAGCCCCAGGGCCGGGAGCTCACTCACTCCCTTCACACAGAGCCCCTTCCATGGCAGAACACCTTGGCTCTGAAGAACTTTCTCCTCCTACCAGCCTTTCCCCACAGCTTCCCCCTCCACTGTGATCCTACCTCTGCCACTCTGCACTGTTCATCAGGTGAAAACCTGCAGCCCCCCTAACTGTCCCACAAGGGGAAGATGGCTGAGTCCGTTAGGGTCCTTCCAACAGAGTGAAGCGGTTTCACTCCAAGGAGTAAAGTTCAGCGGATCCTGGAGTCACACCCAGCCGGCCATATGAACGGCTTGGGTTATGACCAGTATTTTGGTTCTAACTTATGACCAATGCCACTTGGCATTATAACTAGATGCCAGCCACTTGTGCTTCCCGGTGGTGTCAGATACTGATTTGACCCTTAAGGATTTCTGGAAGGAACATTACAACATCCTTTCCGATAAGGGGTGTGTTGAGAAATCCTGGGCCAGTGTCTCCCTAAGGACACCAGGATCTGCTGTATACAGGAGAGAGATTTGAGGGCTGTGCAGAGGAGCCTGAGCCCTCAGTGACAGCTTAAATTGGAACCAGCCCTCGGGCACGATGGAGTTTGTGAGTCAAGGGTCTGCTGTATTGGACAGGCGGGAGCCATAGCTGTTAGACATGCTAGGTTTTCCTCTTCACGGGCTGTGAGTGTAGCTCACAGGGAAAATGCTTGCCCAGTACTCGTGAGGCCCTTGATCGCCAGTGCCAAAAAAAAACCCTTAAGCAGGATGTGAATGGCATTTTTTTTTTTTTTTATCTTTTTGAGATGGGGTCTTGCTATGCAGTTCAGGCTGGCCTTGAGCTCACTTTGTAGCCCAGGCTGGTCTCCATCTCGTAAGGATCCCCCCACCTCAGCCTCCCGAGTGCTGGGATTACAGGTGTGAGCCACCACGCCCAGCGTGAATGGCATTTTGAAGATAACTGAGGGAAAATGGAATATGCACTGAGAACTAGAAAATATTACAGAATGGTGTGGTCTTGCGTATGATAAGTACTGTGGTTATCTAAGAGAAAGTACCAATCTTTAGGAGCTGAACTGTTTTTGGGTGAAGGGTCATCATATCTTTTTGCCTACTTGTATTTATTTTATTTTTTTTGAATCACAACCTAGTGCTTGCCAGGCAGGTGCTGTGCCACTGAGCTATATCCCCAGTTCCCCACCTACTTTAAAATGGATCAGAAACTTACGTGAAGAAAGAGAAAACAAAATAGCAGACAGCCATTAAAACTGTTAAGTCAGGGGCTGGGGATTTAGCTCAGTGACATAAGTGCTTGCCTTGCAAGCAAGCAGTCGTGAGTTTGATCCCTGGTACCGATAAAAAGCAAAAAGACAAAAAAAAAAAAAGTTAAAAAAAAAAACTGTTAAGTCTAGGTGGAGGGAATATGTACTGTGCTTTGCACTTTTCTGTATGTCTGAAATTAATAAAGAAAGTGACGAGGAAGCAGCTTACCAAACTGATGCCTCACATTCTCTCTCTCCCTCTCCCTTTCTCTCTCCCTCTTTCTCTCTCAGCACTTGAGGTTGAACCCAGTGTCTTTGCCATGAGCTATAGTCCTAACCCTTTGTGGTTGGTTGGTTAGTTTTTGATAGTATCTAAATTGCTAAATTAACCTGGCTGGGCTTGACTTTGTGAGTTTCCTGCCTTGGCCTCCCAGAGTGCTGTGACTACAAGTGTGCACCTGACACCTGGCTTGTTGGCTCTTTTTGTATCAAAACCTGTGCACTGGTGTTGGATTGAGGTTGAAAGGGAGTGCACCAAATGTCAAGAGAAATTACCTGGGGAAGGGAGGAGTGTTAGAGATGGTCTTGTTTTCTTTCTGCTGTCTACAATTTGTATAAAATTAATATATTTTAAGAACAAGTGGAAGCCAGGCATGGTGGGACATGTCTGTAATCCCAGCACTAGGGAGGCTGAGGCAGGAGGATTATTGCAACTTGGGCTGGGCTACAAAGTGAGCTCAAGGCCAGCCTGAACTGCATAGAGACCCTGTCTCAGAAAGACAAAAAAAGAAACCCACCACCACCACCAAAAAGTGGCAAGGTCCTGACGGCCCAGCAGCAGCCTTGGCTGCTTCTTTGCAGTGCTGACAGGAGTGTAGTGGGGGGATTAGGAAGGCTCCCCAGGCCAGCTCAGGTGACCCCGAAGATGAGCCTGCATTGCCCAGTCTGGACAATGGGCATTGCCGGGGGACCCCGACCCTTCTGGCTGTGAACTGCACATTTTTCTGCTTTCCAGGTGTTTGGTGCCTTCTTGTCCTCAGCTCTCCGACTCAGCAAAGGCTTCTATGGCACTGGCGAGACGTTCCTCTTCTCCTTCTCCCCACAGCTGAAGGTGATGCTCCCACGTCCATGGGGGCGGGGCACTGGCAGGACGCAGCACTGGGGTCACAGGTCCCCAGCTGATCAGCAACTGCTACAGGGGGAATGCAGCAGGGTGGAGGGCAGGGTGCGCCCTGGGCCTGTGCCTCGTTAAGAAATGCACGTAGGTAGGTGTCCACACCCAGTGACTGGCTGGGGGTACCCTACTCACCAAATGCAGGCTGGAAAGAGAAGAGGAGTGGCAGTGGACCTAAGGGTGTGGTGACGGAAGGATGTGTCCAGTGACTTCTTTTATTCTCTCTTTTTTTTTTTTTTTTTTTTTTTTTTTTTTTTTTTTTGTCTTTTTCGTTTTTATCGGTACCAGGGATTGAACTCACAACTGCCTGCTTGCAAGGCAGGCTTATTCTCATTTTTTAACTTCTTATTCTATTGATACATTTTAGATATACATAATGACAACCTTCATCATAGAGTTTGTATCTTTTTTCTTTTTTCCCATTCCTCCCCCACATCCAACTCCTCCCTTCTCCTTTTTGTTCACAAAACCTTTGTTTCTATTTTCTCCTTTTACTGGGAGGGGGACTTGCTGTGTGGTTCAGGGTGGCCTTGAACTCACTAGGTAGCCCAGGCTGGCTACATAGTGATCCTCCTGCCTCAGCCTCCCAAGTGCTGGGATTATAGGTTACTACCAGGCCCAGCCCAGTGGCTTCTTAGAAACACGGGGTAAGGGCTTCAACTGAGAGAACAGGGTGAGGGGAAGAGGAGGCAAACAGTCCCGGAGAATGTGAAAAGTGGCCATGAAGGAGGCTGGTTAGACAGGACAGCTGGGCTTGTGGCCCGGGCCTGCCCTCCCTCCCCGGAGAGCTCCCCCACCCCAGCACTCAGCTCCGCAGCCAGAAGAGCGGGGGATGCAGGTCCTCCAGGGCTGGGGCTTTGCTGAGCCAGCTTCACATCAGCAGGAGGGGCAGCAGGGGTGGGAGTGGAGACAAAAAAGGAGCACAAACCTCAGGCTGGGCAAGAGGCCAGGGAGGGCTGAGGGGCCTGCAGGCGCTGGCCAAGGTGGACTCCATGGAGCAGGGGTCTCCTGAAGGTTGGGACAGCAGCAGAGCCGTGCGTCAGAGGACAGGAAACAGCAGGCCAGGGACATGAAAAAGACTATGGAGGTCAAGTTCCCAGCAATGACTGTGTGAAACAGCAGATGGAAACCCCTGGAGGCAAAGGGGACAGGAGCTGAAGGGCAGATGAGGGGAAGGTGATGTCCAGCACAGGGCGGGGAAGGAGGAGGGATGCGAGTCTGAGCTCAGCGGCTTGGCCGGTGAATGATAGGCACACGTGCCTGGTACCTGGTGTCTCACATGGCACAAGCTGCCAAGGAACTGGGGCTTATTTTTTTTACTGGTGGTTTGAACCCAGGGCCTTGGCACTCAGCTGCACCAGCTGCACGGCAGAGCCCTTTTGATTTTTCATTTAGAGGCAGGGGCTCACTAAGTTGTTATATTGCCCATATTTGGGCAATCAGACTTGGCAGTCCTCCTGCCTCAGCCTCCTGGAGTGCTGGGGCTACAGGTACATGGTACTTGGCAGTTCTGGGGCTTTTGAAGGAGAATAATAGTCCCAAATGTGTTCCACTTAGGGATTTTGTCTCTGGGTCACTTGTTCAGTGATGTTACCGAGTACTACCCGCTTGGCACAGAGCACACTCCTAACAGACAACAGCAGCTCACAGGTAGCCAGTTTGCCACCTCCAGGAAGCGGGTGTTATCCTACAGGTGAAGAAGCTGAGGCTGTGCTAGCTCGATAAGGTGCCCACGAAACAGAGGACTCAGGGCTGTGAAGGAGGAGCACGGCCTCTAGTGGGGGCAATCTCGGGAAGCTTCCGGGAAGAGGAGCTTCTGGAGCTGGGTCTTATTGGCAAATCAAAAAGTATCAGGTGGCAGAGGGGTCAGGGGAGCTGTGCAGAGAAAAAAAAAGCACACGTAGGAACCCAAGAGCATGGGGAGGGCCGGAATGCGTGAGGCAGGGCACCCTGTGGCTCTGCCCTGTCCCAGGGCGTCCTCCAGAAACAGTGCTTATTCCTGGTTTGTTCGATGGCTGCAGAAACAGTTTCAGGTGCTTTGCTTTGCTGTGAGGGTTCTCCTTTCTGAATGCAGCACGCAGACGGTGGCACCTGCAGACACCCCCAGCACAGGACAGCCCTGCTCAGGCACCATGATCCCCCCAGGCAGGAGTGCCCGGCCAGATGCCTCCCTCACCCTTCTCAGGAGGTGGCAGCAGGCCGTGGTCAGGCTATGTGGCCAGCCCAACCAGAGGCTAAGCCATCACCACTTGCCCTTCCAGTGTTTCTACCCCAGAACACTAAAGTTCTAGAATTTCCTGCATTAACAACTCTTTGTTGCTCTCTCTTTGTTTTTGTACTGAGGATTATTAAACCCAGGGCCTTCACACTGAACTAGAACTATTACCCTAGCACTTTTTAAATTTTTTTGAGACAGGTCTCACTAAGTTGCTCAGGTGGCCTTGAACTTATAAACCTGAACCTCCTGCCTCAGCCTCCCCGGGTATGGACAGCACAAGCATGGGCCACCATGCCTGACTTCTTTGATATTTCTTTTTTTATCAGTACTGGGGATCGAACTCACGACCGCCTGCTTGCAAGGCAGGTGCTTATGCCGCCGAGCTAAATCCCCAGCCCCTTCTTTGACATTTCTAACGTGAGTTCAGTCCTTGGTTCTCTTCTCTGACTACTCTTTGCGTTCTCCCTGCCATCCATATGCTGATGGCTTTTTTTGTGTGTGTGTGTGGTACCAGGGATTGAACTCACGACCTCCCATTTGCCAGGCAGGCGCTTATGATGGCTTCTTTTTGAACCCCAAGCTCACATGTATCCAGCTGCTCCCCACATCTCCTGGTCTCCAGCTGGCGTTTCACTCCACGCTCCTGTCTGTCCTCACGCTCCTTGCCCCCTCAGGAATTGTGGCACCTCCATCTTTCCTGCTGCTGAGATCAAAAGTCCCGGGGTGCTCCTTACCTCCACCCTCTGATGTTCCACATCGGGACTGCAGCTCGGCCTTCCCTCCATATTTAGAATCGCTGTTCTCTGTAGTCATGCCCTGCGCTGCCGCCTTGGCTCAAACTTCCATGGTGACTTGTGTGCAGTACGGGCATAGCATCCTAACGGTCTCCCTGCTTCCCCCTTCAGTCATCCGAATCACTGGAGTGATACCTTTGAAAGGGAAGTCAAGATGTATTTGCTTCTTGGCTTCCTTTTTCACTTGGAGAAAAGTCTGTACCATGGCTTCTAATCCTTACAGTTTCTGGCCTCTCTTCAATACCGTGTCTTGTTTTCCTTCCCCTCACTCTGCTCCAGCCACACTGGCCTGCTCCTGCCTCAGGACCTTTGCATGTGTGGTTCTATCATGCTTTTCCACTGGATCTGCACATGGTTCAGTTCTGTCCTCAAGTCTCCATCTCAGCAACTACATTCCCTTGCTGAAAACTTAGCACACCTGAAAACCCTCACTGCCTTCTCATGTCTTCTTGCCCGAGCATTTTTCACCAATGACATACTCTCCTCGTACTACCTCACCTGCCTCTTCCCACTAAATGTGTCTTTAAGGCACAGACTGCAGTCTGTTGGGTCCACCATCGACTCAGGGCCTAAGCCATGCCTTGTGTGTAAGTGCTAAAACAATTACTGAATGAAATAAATGATCTCTCCCTGAATGATCACTGTCTGTCTCCCAGGCTTAGTGTTATGGAATCCCATCTAAATACTGGCTGATCCTTGCCTATCTTTGCTCTGCTGACACTGCTTGTGTCCCTCACAAATTGCTAGGAGTTTGTCACTTGATTGCTATCCCACGCAACATCATGAACTTTGTCTTAATTTCTTCCATAGCAATATTTCTCACATTCTTTCAAGTCTGAAGGTCATGAAGAAGGTCCTTGAAGAAAGTAAAGAAACCCTGAATGCCTCTGTGTTCTCGTTACATATTATCACATCCCTTGAGCCCAGAACCAAACTTCTCTCTTCCCCAGTCCTGGGAATGGAACCCAGGGCTTCACACATGCCAGCTGAGCATCCTCCCACTGATGCACAGCCCCAGCCTTTTTTTCACTTTTGAGACAGTCACACCAGGCAGGGCTGAAATTTGCACTCCTCCTTCCTCAGCTTCCCAAGTAGCTGAGATTACTCTACCACGCCCAGACAGGAATTATCCTTTAGTTAGATGATGTTATTTTCTTACTAAAAACTTTCATTGCTTTGTAGTATTTTTTTTTTCTTGGGCTTTTTTTGAGACAGGGTCTCACTATGCAGTTCAGGCTGGCCTTGAGCTCACTTTGTAGCCCAGGCCGGTCTCAAACTCGCAACGATCCTCCCACCTCAGCCTCCTGACTGCTGGGATTACAGGCGTGAGTCACCACGCCCAGCTGCTTGTAGTATTTTTGACAACCACTTGTAGGCTTGAGGTCTAACTGACTCTAGAACAATTTATTAATTCATTGACTACCAACAGCACATGGCCGGCAGAAATTCAGAGAATCAAGGCAGGAACAAGGGCACACTGTATAAGACAGAGTCAAGGAGGGTGCTGAGGAAGACACCAGGGCCAGGAGGAGGAGGTCTAGGGTTCCATCTGATGCTGGAAGGTGTGGCCTTAAAGACCTGGGCAAGTGCACTCTGGCCAAAGGGACCAAGTGTCCACGTACACAAAGGCCATTGTGGCTTAATTCCTTCAACAGGGGATGAGGGTGGGCACAGCAAAGTCAAGTGAGGGCAGGGTTGCTTTGTGCTGTACACAGGACTCAGAATTTACTCCACCACAGGGGGAAAAGGCACTGTAGGCAGAACAGTGACAGCATGACTCGAGTTTGACAGGCCACTCAGACCAAGGGCCGGCTGTGAGCCTGGCAAGGGGTGGATGTGGGCAAGGGCAAGGGTACTGCAGGACATGGCTGTGTGGCAGCTCTGGAGGGCAGGCCAGCCTGGCATGACCTCCAGGGAGAGCATCATTGGTCCTGACCTCTGGTCTGGACTTTTCTCCTTGTTTCCTCAGCGGAAAGGAGAAAGCTTCAGGGGTCTGTGCTGTCCCTAGAGCAAGGGTGCTCTGCATGCAGACTGCGGGGGTGCCCAAGTCTGACATCTCAAGAACTTGGAGCTGGGTGCATTTCCTGCAGCAGCCTGGCCCTGAAAGCTCCATTCCCTCCATGACACTGCCACCCAGTGGCCCGGGGTCACACTGCACGAGCAGGACTCAAGTAACCCAGCCTTTCTTTCACCCAGGTCTTCAAGTGGACAGGGAGCAACTCGTTCTTTGTGAAAGGAGACTGGGATTCACTTATGATGGGCAGTGGCAGGTACATGTTCCGGTCCCTTCCCCGTTCTGAAAAGTACTTCTGGGTGTAGCCGGCCCAGATGGACAGGAGAGGCAGGTGGTTCGCTTTTAGCCTAGGCCGTCAGCATCACTGCCCACCCTGCTCTGAGCCAAGGAAGGAGAAGAAATGACAACGACCTCACGTCAAGCTGTTTACAGTTGGTGACACCTTAGTCTGAATTTCTGTAATTTTGGGAGCATCCATGTGGTGGATGAGGCTAGACGTAGGATATATCAGTTAGCCCAGTAAACCCAGGAGACATAAATCATTCGAGGAAGGCAAGCAAGCTGCATCTGCCCAACAACCTGGACTGTGTTCCTGTCTGTGGACCACAGAGGGCAAAAAAAGCTTGGCCTTGGTGTCTCCTCCCAAGCAGAAAAAAGCCTGGTCTCTTTAAACTCAGGCATATTAATAAGTTTTACCCTGACGGTGAAGATGAAAGCATGATTATTACCAGGCAAATTTTCTGCTCTCCCAGCAGCCGGAAAAGCCTCCCCTGACAGGCAGCTTGGCAAGAACATCTCAATCAGTCCTGATCTGCAGGAAGGGGTGTTTTCAAACGTTCCCAAGCTGGGCTGTGATTGCTGTACTTATGCATATACTTTCTAAAATCATTGCATGGGCTAGGGATGCAGCTCAGAGGCACAGTGCCTACCCGATAAGCACAACGCCCTGAGTTCAATTCCCAGTACCAAAAGAAAATAAAATCACTTCATTGCTTTAGAAATATTCTAAAACCTGTAGGGAACAACATGCTAAGTCCTTCAAAAGTGGAGGTGAATCTTGAAGGGGAAGATAACAAGGGCTGCCACAAGGTATAGGCAAGGGCTTGTGATGGTAGTAGATCCTAACAGCCTCTCACATAGGATTGAGCCAGGCCCAAATGTCTCTCTCTCTCTAGTGGCCAGTTTGGGCTGTGGTTGGATGGAGATTTGTATCACGGGAGAAGCCATCCCTGTGAGACCTTCAACAATGAGGTGCTGGCCAGGCAGGAGCAGTTCTACACCAGGGAGCTGGAGGCCTGGGTTCTGAGCTGAGAGCCTGTGTGGTGAACTCCTGGAGGGTGGGGCTGTGGACCTGCTCGTGGGTGCTGTTCTGCCCTCTGTTCCTAGGACTGCCCTTTCTGCTCAGAGGTGGTCAAGTGCCCACACGGGCACAGCGGCTGTTGGAAAGCTTATCAAGGTCCTGGGATGCATGCATGAGGCAGGCACTAGTGCCCTGCAGAAGTGACTTTGGAGGTGTCAAAAATACACCTTACCCAAGAAAGAGTCCCTCATAAAAATGATCTTTGTAGCAATTCTACAGTTAATGCAACATATTTATTTGCAGAAAACCAGATCACGTTAAAAATTAATATTGCCTAAGATTCAACTCCTCTCACAACAGTAACATTACAAATAATTTTCTATAGATGTATATATATAAATAGATATACACACACAAATGGGATGCTGCTTTGCATGTTTTAGAAATCACTTTAAAGAATACTATCAAAAAAAGAATACTGAAAAAAAAAAAAAAAGAGAGAGAATACTATCAAACCTTAGAAACTTGTGCTCAGTCAATGAAACCAATAAAGACTCTAGTATCATGTTGCTTTTCTTGCCGGTTCTAACACATGGGGGATTTTTGTATTCATTACTTGATTTCACAGGGAAAACATAAAAGCAGCAAATGAACAATGTGCATATTTGGGCAAAGAAACGGAACTGTTGTAGAACCAACCTCAAGCAGGTTCAGAAAGAGAAAGGAGTATGTTTTATGGCCAGCCAGCTCTAAGAAACCTGCATATCCCTCCCTAACCAGGGCCTGCCTCTTGACAGAAGGAAAAACACTCCTAACTTGCTCCACTGCTTGAGAAAAACTACTCCCAGGATGGTGTTAATCCCATGCCCTGGCAGATGCAGCACAGTGTTGAGATGCCAAGAAGGACCTGGATGGAGTCCTACACAAGTCACTTTGCTCTGCAAGGAAGGGTCCAGGTACATGACCATGCAGGACAGAGTGGTGATGGAGCACACTGCTGGCTTCAGGATGGAACAGTTCTCAGAGCTTTATTGCAGCTGTTTTCCAGACTCAGTTAAGTCAGAGTCCCTTCAAGCTGAAGTACTATTTGCATTCTTAAGACAAAGCTCAGTAACTCTAGAGACTAAGCTGTTAAATTCTCCATTTTTATACAGCTATGATGTTTCTTAAGAAAAATTTATGCTTGTAAATGGCACAAGGCTCTGGCAGTTAAAACAGTTGCAAACAGGATAAAGTGCAGTTGTCTTACATGGGAAAAAAGATGTGAACGAAACAGATTCACTTCTCAGATAACATAATGATACAGTATTAGGGCTACAAAATTCCAGAGTTAACCACAAATGATTTTAAAATCAAGTTGGCAGAGACAAAACAATCTTAGGAAAGTACCACATTCTTGAACTCGGTCTGGGCACATGAGGTTGAGACTATGGGTGTCTCCCCTGAATGTGTTAGAGGTACCTGGCTAGGCAGATACAGGCCAGGGCCTCACTTGTGCGTCAACAAGCGTCCCCACATGAGCAGCACTGTGATGAGACAGGGTGGCCTGATTCTTTACTGAAGGAGGACGGCATGGGAACACAGGATGGCAGACTCCAAATACTTCACTGAGAGTGGACAGAACAGAGTCTACTCACATAGTGCAACGTGACAGCATGAGTGATCTGCTGTCACTTTCTTAGGGAGTGATCAGAAGACACCAGTGTGTAAAAAGTTAGGGATCAAGGCCTCTGTCCCCACTTCCCTGCATCTCCAGCACCCTCTTGTCACCACCCCTTTTGGCTCCCACTCCGGATCTTGTTCTTGGTGACTTTCTACAGCCTAAGGTATGGGACAGGTTCCCTGGGGACAGCTGCCATGCTCAACCTGGGTGGTACACACCCCATGGCTGGGAAAATCAAGTTACAAAGGGGAACCTGGGATACACTGGGCAGTCCTGAACCTCAGCAAAGGCAGTGTAGTCCAGTTTGCTTTGAAAGCCATAGAATGCATTGAACCAGCAAAAACAGGCTCAGGTAAGAGTGGTCCCAAGGATAGTTCTTGCAATGTCCAGAGCCATTTTCCAGGCAGACTCAGAAAGCAGGCAGAGGGACGGGGAGTTCACTCTCAGCTGGGCAGAGGTGAGGCCCTGGGGCTGGTGCAGTGAGGACTCAGAAGAGACAGAAACTCCCAGCCTGGACAACAGCTAACTTAAGAGAGTAGCCTGGTCTGAGGGATCCCTCTGCTTCTATGGTCTCCTAAAAGAGAGCTTCATCATGCTCTCATGAGGAAGAGGTCTGCACTGGGAATATGGCTCAGTTCATTGGTACAGTACTGGCCCAACACGCACAAAGCCCTGGGCTCCATTCCCAGTACCACGAAAAAAAAAAAAAAGGAAAAACAAGGCCCGAATCCTCAGATCTCTCACCAGAGTTGGAGCTAGTCCTCTTTCACTTCCTACTGTTTGCCCTCACCTGGCAGCTTACCAGAGCTAGGAGAGTAGGGCAGGTGTCCTTCCTCTGATCACTTAAGGAGCACTAGCCTCAAACTTGGGGTGGTGATGACATCTCTGTAGGGACTAGTTTGTTCTATTTTTAATGTCTATTCATGACAATTCTAACTTCAGATTCCAATTTGTACCCCTGCCTCATTTCTAAATTGAAAAGAAAAAAACAATCACCTGTCATAAGATGTTAGAGTAAAAAAAAAGTTGTTATTTTAAAAAAACAGACTACTAAAGGAGAAAGGCTAGGAAAGTTAAAAATAGGCAAGCTAATTCTTTTCATAACGTGTGCAAGATTTGCCTAATACCTTTTTTGTTTTTTTGAGTAAGAATTACTTACCTTTAGGATATGTATACATTCAAAATACAAAATAAAAAGCACTAGTAACTAAGTCTGTGGAACTCTACGATTACATTCTCTATCGTGTGTCAGGGGAAGGCTTTTTTTTTTTGTCTTTTTCCTTTTTATCGGTACCAGGGATCGAACTCACGACTGCCTGCTTGCAAGGCAGGCGCTTATGCCGCTGAGCTAAATTCCCAGCCCCTAGGGGAAGGCGTTTTGCTAACAGGCAATTGCAGAGTTTCACATGGCATCATCGTCAGGCAGTGTAGACTCATCCTTGAGCACCACGGAGTCACCCTTAAACAGCTGGACTTTGCTTCTGGATGGTTCTGTGGGGTGAACTGGTCTAGGACGCCACTCTGGTTTTTGAGGTGTTATCAGGGGGGCTACAATATCACCATCCTAGCAGGAAGAGAGAGGAAAACAGGAAATACAGAAAATTCAGTTTCTGTCGCTTGACAGCTAAGACAGTGTCTCAGGCACACACACCCTTCACTTCAGCTGAATTGCTCCTCGATAGACTTACTGTCAGGAAGCTCCAGGTGATACATGCCCCATACTTGGGTCAAATTAAAACCACCACAGTCCTAAGCTAGTAAGGTCTTTGTAAAAAAAATCCTCCAGCGCTCTCTAAAGATGGCTGGATTTGGGATGTAGCTCAGTGGTGGAGTTCTTACTCAGCAGGCATAAGGCCCTGGTGTGGTAAGGGAGAGCCAGAAGCAGCACCCCACTGCTTGGGCCTATGCACAATTTCACACACTGCTTCCTGTTTTTCCAGGAGAGAAAGAACTTGCACTGGATTCTAGCTTCTCTCTTTCCTGATTTTCTCTAAAAAAAAATGCCCAGGTCAGGAGATGTCAAGAAAAGGGGAAGAAGAGTACACACCAGTTAAGTGTTAATTTTTCTCTGCAATTAAAGCTCTAACTTTTGTTGCATCAGCATATACTCCAGCCAGTGAGTTCATCCACCCAAAATGAAGGCTGGCTTCAAACTGAAGGGATTCTACTGACCTAACCTAAGAGCAGACAGTGGGGGCAGCAAGGCCCTCCACACTCCATTTTTGTTCTTGATCACTTGAGAACTTGTGGTTAGACTCTCTGTGGTCATATGAAGGCTCTTAGGGAGCCTTGTTATGGACTAGGGATTGAATGTGGTGGGACACTGGGCTCATTTGCTGATTGACATCAGACCACTTCCCCCCTTTTTCCCTCCCCTCTCATCAACCACTCCCAGCTCCTGTACCCACTGGTTTCCACAGAAAAATCAATGTTCAGCAGGTACATTCCTTCCTTCTCTTTTCTTACTATCTCACAGACATGGGCCATTTATTTCAGAGGGGACCAGGCAAGACAGAAGCAAGGATCCAACGGGAGGCATGAATGGGTCTCATACTATGAACATATGCAATAACAAAGACACAGACCACAGGGGAGAGGCAGAGAGGGCCAGGGTACCGCTCCCACCCCTCTGGTGCAGGCACCAGCATCTGTGACCCTCTGTAGGTCCAGTTTCTGCAAGGGCCCTGGCTCCCAGACACCCATCTGCTCCTTTGGTCTCTCCTAGGAGGCAGTGGCAGCTTTCTGCTGTTGTCTCACTGTCCTCCATTTGCTTTTTTAGCTCTGCCAAAACTTTGAATCTCATCACTTGTGTGAAATTTCTTCTGTTGAACTACACTGAATGTGACTTGACAGTGCCTTTAAAAGCTGAGGTTCAGTGGCCACGAGTCACACCTGCAGACCTGCCCATCTAAGTCAGCACCCAAAGTCATCTCATTCAGATTTCCTTACCTCTACCCACTCTTTTTCTTTTCTTTCTTTCTTTTGGTACTGGGGATTGAACTCATGATCATGCGCTTGCAAGGCAGGTGCTTATGACACTGAGCTAAATCCTCGACTCCCATTCTGTTTTTCTTAAATTTTTATTTTTATTAGTATACATTTGCAGTAGGTAATGATTATATTCATCAAGGGGAGTTAGTACACATACATGACACATCCTAACCCATTCTGGTTTCAATATAGTGAATGTTATAAATGCAAACATAAAGATGCTACTCTCCCTGATTCAATGGTCCCAGTCCCAGTTCCTCTTGGCAGAGCAAACTCAGCAGAAAACTCCAGACAGCTCACTCTCAATGCACTTCCCTGAAAGGCACCATATCCTTTTTCCTCTTCTGCCCGGCCCATGGTGCTCTGTCTCAGCACCTCCCCCGACCAGTTACAGAGCTCTGCCTGCTCCTGTACCTTTGGTCTCAGCTGCCAAACCCTTCCTCAGGATTTTCCCAACCAACCAGGCCTGGCTACACCTTCCTTTCTGTTCCCTCAAGACTCTATTGGCTGGGGCTGAGGATTTAGCTCAGCGGCATAAGCGCCTGCCTTGCAAGCAGGCAGTCGCAAGTTCCATCCCTGGTACCAATAAAAAGGAAAAAGAAAACAACAACAACAACAAGACTCTATTGCCGGCCCCAACACACTTACTGTGCTACTGCAACTGCTGCTTTCTTGTGTGCTTGTTATCTCCAGCTAGACTGAAACTCATGAGACTAAGGACTATGTGTGTAATAGGCACTGATCCATCCCTAGGACCTAACACAGGGCCTAGCCAAAAACAACAACAACAACAACAACAATGACTCAGTGAGTGAATGTGCCTAGATTTATTAAGGCAGTTACCACCACATGACCACATGTTACGAGCCTCTTGTTCCAGTCCATCTGTAGACAGGGTAGTCAGTGGCTGTTTTCCTTCACTGTTACAGTACCTGGGATGGGCCTAACTTTCTTATTCCCTTGGGTCCCATGCTACAAACACACACAATAACAAGCACACAAGCAAATAATGCCTGCAGTAATGATTCCCTCTCTACTGCAAAGGAGAAAAAAATCCTCTTCCTTAGCTGATTATCCAGGTCTTCCCTCATAGTCCTACTTAACATTTAACAGTAAGAATCTTACACTGTGTTCAGAGAGGGTTTCTCATGTTCCCTTCACTTTCAATTTGCTTATTTCATGTCTCTGCTTGTGCTGTTCCTACTGCTAGCCATGATTAACTTCCCCCTGTTCTCAGCCTGATGCAATCCAGCTCCTGGGTTGAGCAGCTCCTCCCTCTTTACACGGCCTCCCCACCAATCAGTAGCTCTTAAATCTCTCAGAGCAAACCTGCGTCATGCCATGGCACTTGATCCAATACTGACTTACTGAGCTGCTCTTTCACACAGGACCCTTGGTTTTATTCCTCTAGTACCTGATGTTCAGAGGAAAAGGCAACTGGTCTTGGAGGCTACAGCCACATGCTTGTCAATTATATTCAACTAGTCAGTCAACTAGTATTTTTTTTTTTTTTTTTTTTTTTGAGAAATATCTCACTATATAGCGCAGGCTGGCCTTGAACTCACTATGTAGCCCAGGCTGGCCTCAAACTCACAGCAATCCTTCTGCCTCAGCCTCTGAAGTACTGAGATGACAGGCAGGTGCCACCACACCAGCCAGTCAACCAATACTGAATGGCCAGTTTCTCTATGTTAGATACCTATGTGTCATCAGTAGGGACAATTTAAAAACATTCTCCACAGGATTATCAACTAGAGATTATCTCCTCTGTCTCTTTATTTTCATTTAGAGAATTTAGTTTACTGATATCAAAATAGCTAGGTTTGACAACACTGAACTTGAAATAAAAAGCTTAAAAGTTTTTATTGGGCTGGTAGAGGACTTGCCTAATATGCTAACAACTATGAGTTTGATCCCTGCATGACGACACAAAGAACAATAATAAAATCTTGTTATCAGTTAAATGTTGCCCTAACAAAAGTTAACAACCACTCGGCTATGAAAACCTCTGAAAGGGAACACTGTCTCCCAGGGTCACTAGGAGGACTGGGATAAGATAACTGGTGAGAATATTATAAAACAATATTCATATTTTTTTATTATTGTAACTCAGACAATAATGATCAATTGAGTACCACTCCCAACATATGTAAGAAGAAATCACTGGTTGACACAGATTCATACATTTTCAAAGGAATGAAGGTGAAAGAATATTTTCAAACCATAACAAATTAGCTACAATTCATTTATTATTTATTGGGGTGCTGGGGGTTGAACCCACTGTCTTGTGCAAGGCACACTATAACAAACTATATCACTAGCCCCACAGCTACGATTTAAATAAGAACTGACCCTTTTGGTTTTTCTTAAAAGTTCAAGTGTGCAAAATTTGACTGTAACACCCACCTGTGGCTTTGTGAAGTCACTGATTGCACACCAGTGAACAAAGTGTTGTTTGGCAGCATATATACTCTTACTATCCATCTTCTTACAATACACTCGAATTAGCTGCTCTGCAAATCTCTCTGGCAGAAGCTGTGAGACCTTTTTTTTAAAAAAGAAAATATTCGCTGTCACTTTGAATTCACACAACAGAGAAGTATCAGCCATTCCCTTGGCTCCTGAGTACCATTTCCAATGCTTACAAGCACATGCTGCTTGCTGTTTTATCCCGATTATAGTCCAAAGAGAAAAAAAATTCAAGATAATTGTCATACTGCAAAATGCCTCATTTTATGTCAATTAGTAAAGGATTAAAGGTTTGTATTACATAATTACATACAGACCACAGAGTTCCACACAGAAGACATGCAAGTAAGCACTTTAATTTTAACCATATAGCAGCCACTTCCCACCAGATTTGTAACCTAATCTTGGAACTAATGTTTACCGAACAGGAAAAACTGGCTAAAATGATCTAATCTGCCTTTATCTTTTAAAAACTGTACACTGAATCTAGAACCGAACAAAGTAAAATGCAAATTTACTATAAGCACTTGCCAAATATGAACTACTATACTGTATTTATTTTATCTAAGTGATTACCTGATCTTTAGTAATCATGATTGCCTTGTAAGGGTGACTCTTACAATAGAACCGAACATGATCAATTGGATTCTTATCTTCCATTCCATAATCCATGTTGATAACCTTAATAAAAGCAATAAATAAGTAATCACATAACAGTAAGAAGTTAAATCAGGGTTGTAGTGGCATCATAAGAAATTTGGGGGCTGGGGATTTAGCTCAGTGGCATAAGCGCCTGCCTTGCAAGCAGGCAGTCGTGAGTTTGATCCCCGGTACCGATAAAAAGGAAAAAGACAAAAAAAAAAAAAAAAAAAAAAAAGAAAAGAAATGGTGCTAGCTGGGAGCAGTGGTCCATATTTGTAATCCCAGCACTGAGGGAAGTTAGGCAGAAGGATCACGCGTTCAAATCCTGTCTGGACAACTTAATGGGATGCTGCTTCAAATCAAAAAATAAAATGGGTTAGGGATGTGGCTCCGTGACACAGTACCCCTGGGTTCAATCCCTAGTACCACATACATACATACATACATACATACATACATAAAGATAGAAATGGAACAGGGCCCTCTGAGATTATGTAAGATCTCTTGTAAGCTGTTGCAACATGGTGAAATAAAAGTAACTTTGATACCTGACCAATCATAAGAATTTCATTAAGAAATCTTGGGCAAGGAGAGAATATATCTGTATGTACAATATAAGTAGAGTATAAAATCAATACCTACTATGGGATAGAGACTGTGTTTATTTTTCCCCCCACATTATTGGGAACTTTGTACATGTGAGGCAAGTGATCTATCATTTTTTTATTTTGAGACAGTCTTAGTTCATTGCCCAGGTTGGTGTCAAACTTGCGATTCTTCTGCCTCAGCCTCCCAAGTAGGTGGAATTATAGGCATGTGCCACTGTGCCAGCTGATTTTTTGTTTCTGTTTGTTTGGTTTTTGGAAACAGGATCTCACTATGTACTTCAGGCTGGTCTTGAACTCACGATGTAACCTAGTCTGGCCTGAATTTCACAGTGATCCTCCTGTCTCAGTCTCTTGAGTGTGAGGATTACAAGTATACAAACTTTGCTGATTTTTGACTACTTAGTAAGTGGTTGCTGTAACTAAGGAGTTGAATTCTTTATTGTATTCAAAATTAATTTCTTTAAATTTAAAAGGCTTCTCAGCTATAGGGGTGCTCACTTGTAATCCAAACTACTCAAGAGGCAAAGGCAGGAGGATTGAATATTTGAGGTCAGTCTGGGTAGTATAGTGAGATCCCCACCTCAAAAAGTAGATAAAGTTTAAAAACCCCACCTTGGCCAGTGGGCACACATTGGGCAATCAGGTATAGAGCTAGCTGCACTTCTCACTTCTGAGAGATCACACACTATCAATTGTACCTTCCCTCTTCTGGGCTTTCCACCAGCACACAGATGGTCTTTGATCACAAGAAAATCATAAGCATTTCTCTTCATCCCTTTCCTCTCCTTTAGGGACAAACTCATCAAAAACTGTCTTCCCCTACCTTTCTAAGGTACCATAACCCTCTCTGGGTATAGTCTGAGTACCTTTTTCTGAAATGCTTGGAACCAGAGCGATTCAAATTTCAGAGTTTTTTAGAATTTGGAATATCTGCATAGACTATACCACATTTTATTGGCATTCCTAATCCAAAATGTTCCAAAAGTCAGTAATTTATTTGAATGTCATGTTCATACTCAAAAGTTTCAGATTTTGGCAGTTGGACATGGTGGCACACGTCTGGAATCTCAGCACTCTGGAAGGCTAAGGCAGGAGGATCACAAGTTTGAGCCCTGCCCAAGCAACTTAATGACTTAAAAAAGTAAGGAGGAGAAAACAGGAGGTCCTGATGAGCTAGGAACAAGGAAATTAAGAGACATGTTCTTGGACAGAAACTAAGATGTTTATTTTAGTGATATTAAATAGAGGGTAGTTTCAAATGGTGGCAACATCCGAGGTGTAATGTGCTGGAGCCCTGACTGAGGTGAAGTGGATAAGGTCATTGAAGTTGAAAATGAAGACCTCAGAGAATTGGCTCTATGTGG
Organism: Cavia porcellus; assembly: GCF_034190915.1. Classification (NCBI taxonomy): domain Eukaryota; kingdom Metazoa; phylum Chordata; class Mammalia; order Rodentia; family Caviidae; genus Cavia; species Cavia porcellus. The sequence continues at coordinate 24,632,279 of NW_026947488.1, read as the reverse complement.
CTATGCTCAGGAAAACAATAGGAAGTGGAGCAGAGAGGAAGACTGAGGCATGCCAAAAGTTCAACTGAGAGGATAGTATTTGGTCTGCACAAAAATGATTATCTCCTCGAGTAAAGCTACTTTATCAATTACATTAAAAATTAATTAGTTTTGAAGACAGGGTCTCACTATGCTGTTCAGGCTGGCTTGTCCTCACTATGTAGCCCAGGCTGCCCTTGAACTTGCAGACATCCTCTTGCCACAGCCGCCCAATTGCTGGCATTACAGGCATGTGTCACCATGACTCAATAATACTTTAAAAAATTTTTTGTTTATGTTTTCTGAGTCTTGCTCTATATGCTAGGCTGGCCTTGAACTTGATATATAGCCTACACTAGTCTTAAACTTGGGGTTATCTTCCTGCCCCTGCTTCTGAGTGCTGGGATTCCAGGTATGCACACTATGTCAGGTTTGTCAACCACAATTCTGAAACATTCTTCTAATTTGATTTCTTGCACTAATTTATGCTTCTATTTTCACACACCCTATCAATGAAGAATTTTAAAACAGTCTGTTCTTAACAAGTCTGATGTAAAAAACTGTTGCTGCATTAACTTGCCTTTCTCAGTCTGGTAAGGTCAAAGTTCTTTTATGTCTGTTAGCAGTGTGCCTGTCTTTTCCTACATAAATTTCTTCAATTACTACATTCATTTGGGAATTGCACTTAGAGGAAAAAAAAAAACCCCAGAAAGTTGAGGAACTGATTAGGGATGGACTAGGACTGAGGACAAGCCAGACCCTGAGGTGAAACAGAGGCCAAAGCTTGCTTTTGCTGTCTCCCACCACCACGAACTGTTGCTCCTCTGCCATGTGCCCCCCTGCCTTGGAACCAGCTGATTACACACTGAAACCTCTGCAAAGTGTGAGCTAAATGAACTTGTCCCCCTTTTAAATTTGGAGGTTGTGTATTGTGTCTCAGCAGCGAGAAAAGTAATTAAGATAGAATTTGGTACCAGGAAGTGGGGTCATTGCTGTGATCCTGTGGTTCAGAATCCTTTGGGACTGGTTTGTGGGAAGAGTTTGGAAAGGTTTGCAGATGCTGGCTGAAGAAAGTAGAGCCGAAGTACCTCAGGCTGTTCTGTATGTGGCACAGTGGGTAGAGCTCAGAAGGTTTGGGAAGTTTCTGCTGGTAAGAAAGACTGCACTGGCTGTTGGGACTCCAGATAATGTGTTATGACATGGTAGAAAGTTTGTCTGCATTTTTTTTTTTTTTTTTTGTCTTTTTCCTTTTTATCGGTACCAGGGATCGAACTCATGACTGCCTGCTTGCAAGGCAGGCGCTTATGCCACTGAGCTAAATCCCCAGCCCGAGTTTGTCTGCATTTTGCTCAAGTCCAGAGACTACCTGAGACTGAGATTAAGGGTGGCAGACTAATTTATCGGGCAGAAGAAATTTCAAGGCAGTCTACTGTTGAAGTGGTTACATGACTACTGTTAGAGGCTTTTAGCCAGACCTATGTTAAGAATCAAGAGCAATGAGAATGATTTAAAATGTTCTGAGGCTCGTCAGAAAGGAAGCTGCAGTAAAACTGAGATAGAGCAGAGGAGATTTAATTGCTAAGAAGGAACAAGAGAGAAAAAAAAAGGTGGCCTGAGGGCATCTCAAGAAGTAACAGGACTCCCACCAATTACAGCCTTAAAATTGCAAAAGTAAAGACTGCTTTGAGAAGAAAGTTACAGAGCACCATGTTCCTGAAAAGCGGCAGCATGGAGAATTTGTTCCTCAGAATTGGAGTGCCCAGAATTCAGAGTGCCCAGTGGCCCAGGCATTTGATCCCGATAGCCAAGGGAGAAGAATGCCAGGCTGCTGCTCTAGCTTGGCATCACTCAGGTAGTGCTGGTTTCAGGTGTATGCAGAATCTAAGAATTATGGAGGTTTAAAAGGCTCCCACTCGGATTTCAGACGAAAGCATGGGAGGGCAGGCAGTGTACCCCTGAGACAGTAATGTGTGAAGCCGTGAGTGTGAAGCCCAAGGTGCAGTAGAGACCCCAGATGTTTAGAGAAGCCAGGAATATGGATCATCTGAAGAAAACTGTAAGGAGGGAGCAGAGTCGGCCCAAAAGAGAAGTCATGAGAGCTACAACCAGCAGTAGTGTCATTGGGTGGAGCCACACAAGCCCTTGGAAGTTCACATCCTGTTATAGACTGCCTCAGATGCTGCACATGGAGCTACAGGATTTAATGTCTGTCCTGCTGGATTATGGATTGCTCTGGTCCCATTTATTTCTACCTCGATTTGTAACTTTTTTTTTTTTTTTTTGGTCTTTTTCATTTTTACCAGTACCATGGATCGAACTCACGACTGCCTGCTTCCAAGGCAGGCGCTTATGCCGCTGAGCTAAATCCCCAGCCCTGTTGATTTGTAACTTTTGGAATGGGAATGTCTATTTTGTGCCATTGAAAGTTGGAAGTGTTTAACTTTCTTTTCATTTGTACAGGGGCTTGCAGCTAAGAGTTTGCCTTAGATCTCAAAGGAGACTGGATTTGCACTTTTTAGCAATGCTTAAACTGTTAGAGGACTTTGCTAATTCTTGGAGATGGACTAAATGCCTTTTGCATAAATGAATGCAGATGAGACTTTGGGGGGACGAAGAGGAGAAGAAAGAAAAGAGGAGGAAGAGGAGGAAGAGAAGACAACGACGACAACTTCGACATCTGGCCTCTATGAAAATAGGAATTAAAAAAAAAATCTTAACTTTTTCTTGTAATTAGCACGTGTCACCTTGTGACTTTCCTCTCTCCCTCTTTTTTCTCTCTCTCTTCTTTCTCTGAGCTACAACTTTAGTCTTTTTAAAAATTATTTTATTTTAGGGGCTGGGGATTTAGCTCAGCGGCATAAGCGCCTGCCTTGCAAGCAGGCAGTCGTGAGTTCAATCCCTGGTACTGATAAAAACGAAAAAGACAAAAAAAAAAAAAATTATTTTATTTTCAGACAGGATCTTGCTAAGTTGTCCAGTTGAACTTGCTTTCCTCCTGTCTCAAACTTCCAGACTGCTGGGACTACAGGCATATGTCACCATGCCTAGCTCAAAAGTTTTAAAAATCAATATATCCAATGTTCTATTATCACATGATCATAATTTTATTAAAAATATTGGCAAAATACACAAAGAAAATTTTAAATTGGATAGTAATATGTGTTCTCTTTGTGAGATCACAGCAGATTTTTTTCTTTACTTCTATTTTTCTGTATTTTCTAGTTTTTATAAAGAATATATACTACTTTTATCACAGGAGAGCTTTATCTTAAATTCTTTATTTAGTCTATTCTGGGGCTGACTACTTACATCCACTATGAAATCTTCGGCCTTTAATTCAGCTTCCAGGAACATTTCCAGAGGTTTAGCATCAGCAACCTGTTTTGGAAGGTGTTCATAGTCTTCCTACAAAAGATAAGGCCTCATGTTAAAACCTCAGCTTTTCATCAAGTGTTTGGGTCACAAATAGGTTCCCTGTCTAAAAATGGTACTTCATTATGAAAAATGGTTAGTGATATCCTTGACAGATACAGCTCCTACCTATGCTATCCATTTAACAGAGCAATGTTCATAAAGAAATTTCACACTTAGAATAAAAACAGCGGCATTATGGGTTATGTATGGACTTCCTTCTAATAGAGAAATAAGAGGAAGTAAAGTGTAACCCAACAAATCATTATGAGGTAATAATAATTAATCAGTTCACTGGGTTTCTGTCATACAAAAAAAAAAAAAAAAAAAAAACTTTAAGAAGCCAGAGGCAAAAATAGATACTTGAACTAAAAAAAGACAGACACATGCCAACTGGGAGAGCTGATATAATGTGAAGGAAATAAGTACAGGTGACCCTTGAACAAAGCAGGTCCACTTACATGTGGATTTTCTTGTTTTTAAGATATGGGACAATTTGGAAAAAAAAATACCTTGTGGACAAATTGCAAGCCTAGCAATATGGAAAAAACTGAGGAAAAGGATAAATTATATATGAAGATATTAGAAAATGTTTTTTATTGCCATAGACTATATAAGACTATTATACAAAATTAAATTTTATCAAAATGTACAATACAAACTATATGTGGCTCCAATCTAAGTTGAGAGAAATATGAATCGTAACTGTTTAAAACTAACTGTAGTACATATTATAGTACCATAACAATTTTCCAGCCACTTTCTATTGCTGCTGTGGCAATCAGGTATTGCAAACATCCCCTCAAAACTCCTTGTGGTATTAATCGTTCCTATATGAGCAAAGTGTCTCTAGTAAACTGTGTATTGTGATGAAAACTTATCTATTCCAGTTCTCCCATATTTTTCATTGTATATTATATAAATACAGGGCTGGGGATTTAGCTCAGCAGCACAAGCACTTGCCTGGCAAGTGTGAGGTTCAGTTCGATTTCTGGTACTAAAAAAAAAAAAAAAAATTACATATTAATAGTCTTTTCTTTTCTTTTTTTTTTTTTTTTTGATGCTGGAGATCAAACTCAACCTCACACTTGCTAGGCAGGTGCTTACTCCACTGAGCTAAATCCCTAGACCTATTAACTGACTTTGATATCATCAGTAAGATGTTCAATTAACAGCAGGCTACTAGTAAAGTTTCTGGGCAGCCAAAAGTTATAGGAGAATATTTTACTGTTTCCGAGTCCATCCCTGAGTCCCAGCCCTGGTGTTAAGCAAACTCTAGTTCCAACAGTTGTTAAGTTTCAGTGGAGCTTACGCAGGTATTTTTTGATTTTCAGGGTCTTTTTACTGATACTTATTTTCCTGTGCTAGGAGCTGAAGCTAACATCTGAAGCCCCTTCTTTTTTTGTGAATGAAAAGTTTGGAGTAGACTTGGTTTTTTGAATTTTTTTTTTTTTTTTTTTTTTTTTTGTCTTTTTCGTTTTTATCGGTACTAGGGATCGAACTCACGACTGCCTGCTTACAAGGCAGGCGCTTATGCCACTGAGCTAAATCCCCAGCCCCTGTAGACTTGGTTTTGAATCCTGGTTGCCTGTGTTCCCATGAGCAGGTTTTCATCTCACCCTGCGCTCAGTTTCTCATCTGCTAAACAGGTCTGCACATACTGCCTTGCTCTGAACTGTGATGAGTTAACGGTTCCTACTGAAGAGAGATGGCAGTAACCTCTCACTAATGAGAAGATGCTTGGTAACTTACCCTCATAATCCGTTTCCCAGGCTGGGTCTCACCGAGATATTTATACAGATTACGGCATTCAATATTTTTTAAAACTTCTCGTGCAGCATCCAAGTTGGGATCAGTAGAGTGTAAAATCTCCAGAAAAATGTTATCTGCCAATATGAGAAATTTTAGTTACATTAAAATGTACTATTTTACTCCTAAACTGCTTTTAAGAAGCAGTTCATGTATGTTGGCATAGTATAATTTTAGTCATGTGAAGTTTTTAAAGAGATGAATAGAAAAATCTCTTTAAAAATGTTTCATTTAATGTCTTGGGCTCACTTCAACGTAATCCAGTGTTAAATTATGGTGACTTAATACGACTGTACTACAGCTGATGACTGTTGGGTTGGGAAGTGGGATTGATTATAGATTGACAGCTTAGGTTTTTTTTTTTTTTTTTTTTCTTTTTGAGACAAGAGTTTCACTATGCAGTTCAGGCTCGCCTTGAACTCACAGCAATCCTCTTGTCTCAGTCTCCTGAGGGTTGGGATGACAGGTGTGTGCCACCGGCTCTTAACACTTTGGAATGATAACTAAATACATTCAAACAAAATTGTATCTAGGATCTACTTCAAAACAGGTCATTGTTTGATGGGAGTGGGCACATGAGGTGAATGAGGTAAAACTGCTATATATAACTACTGAAGCTAACTGCTGAGTACATGAAATTTTGTAAATGTCTTTAACCAAATATTTCAAATATTCCATTCCACAATAACAACAGAAAAAAAAATTTCCTTTTTTTGGGCTTCCTTCAATTAATTTTTCATGTTTTTTTTTTTTTTTTTTTTTTTTTTTTTGGTACTGGGGATCGAACTCACGACCACACATTGCAAGGCAGGCACTTATGCCGCTGAGCTAAATTCCCAGCCCTCAATTAATTTTTTTTTTCTTTTTCCTTCTTATCAGTACCAGGGATTGAACTTATGACTATCTGCTTGCAAGGCAGGCGCTTTATGCCGCTGAGCTAAATCCCCAGCCCCTTCAATTAATTTTTAATAGCCATAGGCTGGGTGTGGTGGCACATGCCTGTAATCTCAGCACTGAGGAGGCTGAGGCTGAAGGAATTCCATGAGTTTGAGGTCAACCTGGGCTATAAAGTGAGTTCAAGGCCAGCTTGCCTGCATCATGAAACCTTGTTTCAAAAGGACAAAAGAAAACACAAAACCAATAGCCACTGGGGCTGGGGATTTAGCTCAGTGGCATAAGCGCCTGCCTTGGAAGTAGGCAGTCGTGAGTTCGATCCCCAGTACAGTAAAAAGGAAAAAGACCACACACACACACAAAAAAAAAAAACACCAAATAGCCATTACCTAAATTCCATAATCATTAAGATTTTTCAACACATGCCCATTCTGTGCATAATTTTTTTGTGAAATATCTGAACACTACAGACACCAAGACCTTCACCTCTAAATACTTCAGCATGTCTCTCCTGAACAAGAACTGTCTCTTCTATAGAGACCAACACATTTAACACTGACATAAAAATGGTACGTAAACTGGCATTGTAGTGCATGCTTGTAATCTCAGCACTCAAGTAGCTGAGGCAGGAAGATCATAAGTTTGACGCCAGCTACACAGTGGAGCTCTCTCCCCACCAAAACTTCTCTTAATATATATCTGCCCTCAAATTAGCCTCAGTAATTTAACTTAAGGATTTTTATTACTGGGTAGAGAAATCAATCAAGTATATGAATAATATTAGTGGTCATACTTTTTTAAATGTTCATCTAGAACCAGAATATTTATTCTTTTTGCCTTTCAAGATACTGATATTGTAGAAATATTGTAGAAAAGTTCAGGTAGTTGTGCCTCTATGCATGTGTATGTGTGTTTACCTTCAATATTAATAGGGACCTCCCCCTCAACTATGTATCTTGCCCTTTTTCATTTTTTTCCTTTTTATCAGTACCAGGGATCTAACTCACGACCACCTGCTTGCAAGGCAGGCACTTATGCCACTGAGCTAAATCCCCAGCTCCCCTTTTTCATTCTTAATTTATTTATTTGTGGTACTAGAGATTGAACCCAGAGATGCTCTATCATTTACTTATATCCTGAGCCTTTTTTATTTTGAGATAAGGTCTTACTGAGTTGTCCAGGGTAGTCTTGAACGTAAATCCTTCTGCCTCAGCCTCCAAAATTACTGGGATTAGAGGCATGAAAGGCATGAACAGTCCTGCCATGCCTGGCCAGCTGTTTTATAATATATTCATTCTACCACCATGATGGGTTATGTTGTATTTGACCAGTTGGTTTAGGTAATAATCTTCAGACTCCTCAACTATAAAAAAAAAGAAAGCTGCTTCATGTACTCTATGCCATTTAAATGTATATAGCCTTCCCTATTGATTTTGTGGTCATCTCATTCCTCACATTGAATGATGCTTTCTACAATCTTTCCATTCTCAGGTTCATTGTTTCCACACATACTACAAACAGTTTAAAAAATGGAATTTATGTTAACACACCCAGATGAGACTCTGTTGTTACTCTTAGGAATTGAACTCAGGGTGTTGTGCATGCTCCAACACTGAACTATATTCTTAGCCCCCACCACCACCTTTAAATGCTTTTATTTTGAAACAAGGTCTCATTAAGATGTCCAGCTTGGTGTTGAATTTGCAACCCTCATGCCTCGGCCTCCCAAGTGCTACTTTATTATTGGGTGGAGAAATCAATCAAGTATATGAATAATATTAGTGGTCATACTTTTTTAAATGTTCATCTAGAACCAGAATATTTATTCTTTTTGCCTTTATTCCAGATAAGTTTTCGGGAAAGAGTAATACAGAAGCAGAGGAAGCTGCTTATCTATCAAACTTAATGGCCAAGCTACCACTCTGAAATAATGTAGACAGCATTCAATTTGGGAGTCCAAATACTTGGATTTGTTGTTTATTTGGGTATGTTGTGTTTTCCTCCATGTAGCCTCTGTTTCCTCATTTGAGAGTTGGAAGTATATGACCTAAATCACAAATTTAAGATTCTATGATCAAACTTCAGAATTGTTGGTGTGTGGGTGTGTGTGGCTTTTATGTTCTACCATCACTTAGGAATATTGAGGGACGAAGACCAAGATAATTGTATTCAGGGCAGATGGTAAAAGAGGGTATAACTCAACAGTAGGGCACCTGTCTGGCATTTGCCAGCCCTGGGTTTGAGCCCTAGCACCAAGAAAAAGGAAAACATGAAAAGCAAAACAAAAACGGGTAAGATAGCTATACCCAGAACATGAACCAGCAACAGGATTTTTAGGAAGCAGAGCACAGAACCATAAACTGTGGCAGAAATGGGTTACTGACACTTGTAACCTGGATAATTCTCAAAAACATAGGACTTTGCACAGTATGACTCCACTAGCATAAAAACTTAAAGGCAAAAAATAGTTTGTTCTTCTAATTGGAAAGGAGCATGAAAGCGCTTTCTGAGGAGAAAAAAATGTTCAGTGTCTTGTAGTTGCCAAAATTCTAGTAAATGTACACAACATTTGCACATATGCATGAACTGTATATAAATTTTATAATAAAAGAAAAATCAATTAACAGAAAATATAAACTACTGAACTTAAATTAATATGCATATTGAACAATTTAGGTTACTCTGAATGGCATCAAATGAGATAGATTAATGGATGGATAGGAGGATGTAATGAAGTGCTAAATACAAAGTAAAGTAAGTTCAGTAATTGGGCAGAATTTAGGTGATGAGTATACCAGTGTTCACAGAAAAATTCTTTTGAAATTGCTGAATATTTTCAATTCTTCAAAATAAAATGTGAGAAACATTCCAAAAAGACGGGAAAAAAAAGCCTAGGAAGTTGAAATTTTTGTTTGTATTTATTTAGTCTTTTTTTTTTTAAATCGGTACTGGAGTTCGAACTCACAACCACATGCTTGTAAGGCAGCCGCTAATGCCCCAGCCCCGCTAAATCCCCAGCCCCTATCTTATCTTTTTGAGAGAAGGTCTCACTATGCAGTTCAGGCTGGCCTTGAGCTCATTTTTTAGTCCAGCCTGGTCTCGAATTTGCAATGCTCCTCTTGCCTCAACTTCCTGATTGCTGGGATTACAGATGTGAACCACCATGCCCAGCAAGGAAGTTGAAATTTTTAAACAATATATGCTGCATTGACTTTTGAAAAAGCAACAAAGGTAACAGAGACCCTCGTAGTCCTATTCTTTCAATATCAGGCAGTTAAGGACAATAAGGATTATAATACTACTCAGAATAATATGCAAGAATATTGTTTCTGTCTCAAGTGATCAAAGCTGGACAGGCCATCTTCCCTTCTCTATGCTGGTAGATAAAGCACAAGCATGTGACCTACCTAATCTCTTACTTGGGATTTTTATACCTGAAGAAATGATGGAAAGAGACTAGAAGAGTTTAGATCATTGTAACCCTAAATGGAATCTATAGGGCAGTGCTTGTCTATTGACTGCTAACTAAAACAGCAGAGGCAAGCACAGCAATTGACATTAAGCACTGAAAACTTGTTGAGCCACTTTGGCACTGCTACAATATCCAAGTGCAGGCTCTTAACATTGCTACAACATACAAGTATGTCTCAAGGAACGTGGTAAAAGCCAATATGGGTGACATGGAACCTTCATGGTGAGCAAGAGCTTTCTTACAGTTACACAATGTGGACTACCTTAAAATGCATACTACTTTCAGGTTAGTTTGTCAGCTGACCCAAGCATATAAAATCCAGAATACATGTATCTTCACCAAAAATAGCTTAAATGCAACTATAGCTCTACAGAATAAGTTGTTAGAACTGACTTTTAATGAAAGATCGAAGATGACTTTTCAAAATATGGCATCATTTCTTTTATTATGAATTAAAAGTTAAAAATATCCCCAGGTTGCTCAAATCTCTAGGTTGTTTTAAAATCTCCTTTTTCATTCCTATCAACTTAAAGATGGGAGACTACCTTAATTATGTTACTATTAAAACAGAACAGAGAAACAATTTAGATACACATTACCTTTTGTAATTTTGTCATCAATCCAACTCTACATCAGACATACTAACAAGCAAGAAAAAAATTTAGCTGTCCCATTATAAATCTTAAATAGTGACAGTGTACTCAAGAGTGTACGAAGACATTTATTGTGAAGAATCACCACTTTTGGTTTTAGCTCATTTATGATTGGAAAATGGCTACAAATTTACAAGTGCAAAAAGGGTTCTCTTACATTAACTGCTTGTATCTATACACACATCCCTTGGTAATTGTGGCGAGACTGGCTTTAGGATCCTCGTTACTACCAAAATCCAAGGATGCTCATGTCCCTTATGTAAAATAACCTGCACATATCCTTCTGTGTGTGTGTATATATATATATATATATATATATATATTTTTTTTTTTTTTTTTTTTTTTGGTCTTTTTCGTTTTTATCGGTACCAGGGATCAACCTCACGACAGCCTGTTTTCAAGGCAGGTGCTTATGCCGCTGAGCTAAATCCCCAGCCCCCTTTCTGCATACTTTAACCTCTAGATCACCCACATTAACTAATTGGACATAAATGTTATATAAATATTTGTTGTATTGTGCTGCTTAGGGAGAAATGAATTAAAAAAAGTATATACATATTTAGAATAGACACGTTTTCCCATTTTTGGATTCACAGTTAGCTGAATCATCAGTTGCAAACATGTGGACATAGAGAGCCAAATGTATTTTAGTGAGTAAGCCTGTGGACATCTACCTATGTTGGGGGCGGGGGGAAGCAAACTCATGACCTTGTGCTTGTCTGGCAGGTACTTGTGCCGCTGAGCTATATCCCCAGCCCCTAAATGTATTTTTAAAGAGTATGTATACTTTTTGTAATGCAAATTTTTTTCTATTATATTTATTAAACAGTAAAGTCTGACAAAGTTGGGTGTGGTGATATACACTGTAATCTTAGCACTCAGGAAGCTGAGGCAGGAGGATCATGGTGAGCTCAAGGCCAGTCTAGACTAAACAGTGAGTTTAAGGGCAACCTAGACTACATAGTAACACCATGTCTCAAAAAACAAAACGAAGAACAAAATATGGGCTTACATTTATATATCCCATTGCCCCATCTTATTTCTCTAATGATTTTTTTTAAAGGCATTTGGGGTCTAGGTCATGGTCTTGAACATACTAAACAAGTACTCTACCACTAAGCTATAGGTCCCAGTAATTTATTTTTATCTTATTTTACAGAAATGACCAATCTAAAGAGCCGAAAATTTTTGGAGAGAATCTGGCTCAGGTTTTGCTCTGGTAGTACACTGCAAACGAACGCACCCAGGACAGACTGGCAGGAGCCTGGGCTGTACCAAGCAAGGAAGCTGTGCAGAAGGGTCTGCCTGTATCTTAGGTCACTCTGTTCCTATTATTTTTGCCCATTTCAGGACCTCCAGCTTTACCACTGATTTTGTGGGCTGTGTGTCTAATTTCTGATATTTTGTATTTTATTTTATTGGTATCGGAAGCCAACTCACGACCTTGCACTTGTCAGGCTGGTGCTGTGCCACTGTGCTACCTCCCCAGCTAACCCTCTTTTTAGTTGCACAGAGTGCAACTACAAATTCTGACTGGTCTATACTTTTTGTTCTTCCTTTGCTTCACTCATCTTCATTCTCTATTTATACTCCCCCTAGTTTAAAGAACTGCTACTGCACCCTCATCTCTTACTCTAAATATGAAGGCACAGGGCTGGGGATATAGCTCAGTGGTTTGGTGCCTGCCTCGCAAGCATGAGGTCCTGAGTTTAACTCCTGGTTCAAAAAAAGAAATACGAAGAGATAATCCTGCCTCACATGCTTTGCAACACAAATAATGTTAAAAAAAGCTGAGTGTGGTGGCACATAGCTGTAGTCCCAGAACTTGGGAAAGGTGAGGAAGGAAGATCACAAGTTTGTGTCTAGTCTAGGCTAGATTTACACAGACTCTCAAAATAATATACCTCTTTTTTATAAGCAAGAAAACTAAGTTTCAGGGAAGGTAAGTCTCTTTACCAAGATCACCTTATTAATATAAAATGAAAGCAAACTCAAATTTAAAAGTACACAGTAAAATCACTTAAGAAGTTAAAATACATTTGAAAATTAGGAAAGTAACCCATCAGCAATCCAGGGATTCACACCATATCTGAGATGGATCATCTATGTTACCTTCAGTTCTTACCTGTCAGCTTGGTGAAGGCTTCCATGTCATCAATTGCTGTAGAAATGCGGTATTTTTTCCCTTCAGCACCTAAAATCTTTATGTAGGGGTCTGCTTTGAGGAAAGCATCTGTAATCCTAAAGATCATTTTATGAAAATATGCTTAGAGAAATTTTGAGTATTTGTGCTTTATGCCTTACTGAAAGGGATCTTCCTACTCTGGAAAAATAAAACCTTGCGGTAGGATGTTCTGAAGACAACTGCTTGTTTCTCACACTAAGTAAGTACAGGGTGATCTGTGATCTACCGTGTTAACTGTCTTCCAGGCACTATGGGGAGGGTTTCAGATGTTATCTTACTTTTCCAACAATGGGTAGGTATAATTAGCTCTAATTTTACAGACGTAGAAATAAAATAATTTTCCTTCAAGCAAGTTAGGAAGAAGCACTGCCAGACTTTGAATGTAGATCTTTCTGACTCTGAATTTTATTTATTTTTTGGGGGGGTACCAGGAACTGAACTTAGGATCTCATGCCTATCAGGCAGGCACTATGTCACTGAGCTAAATCCCTGGCCCTCTGTGTCTGAAATTTAAAATATCTATCATACTAATAAAACAACAGATTTTAGCTAATCTACTCATGATAAAGGATAGGTAAAAAAACAGAAATGAAGAAAAACTATCACAACATGAAGAGAAATGAACATGAAATGAACAATGATTCATTTAATGCTATTTTAGGGACAAAGAATCAATTTGACTCAAACCCAGTCTTTTTTGTACTGGGATCAAACCAGTACAAAGCAGCACATTCTAGGCAAGCTCTACCCTAGCTAGGCCTTTCTAAATTTTAGAAAGACCCCTAAATTTTATTTTGAGACAGAGTCTCACTAAATTGCTCAGGTTGGCTTTGAATTTTTAATCTTTCTCCTCAAAGTAGCTGAGATTACAAGTATACTCTATCATACTTCACACTCATATTCAAACTTTGGGATCTCTGAGTTATATACAGATTCTACTCTAATATTTTGCTTTGGTTCTGATCAAATCAGAAGGTGAAATTCCTGTTAGATTTACTACCTGTTACTAACTTTGATACATATATATTTGACAGAATAAAACAGACATGACTCTTAATGCTCAATACTATTATTATTACTATCAGAATGTCAACTACTCACGTCCCACCTCCTTACTTCCGTAACTAGTATATGGTACATAAATAACGACCTGTGCAGAGGTCCGGAGCCATTTCAGCTCTGCCTCTCTACATCCAGTCTAAGAGAGCTCCTCTGCCAGTCATCTACACTACCCCCTACTTGTCTTTTTTCCTCCTCTTTAGCTAAGTTTACTTTATTCTGGATTTAAAAAAAAAATTTAGATTTACTTAAGACCCAACTTAAATTTATCTATAAGTCTTAATTTTAGCCAAGTATGATTATCCAGTAAAGCACCATGGCAGATATTTTGGGGGAATGGTACTGGGAATCAAACTCAGGACCTCATGCTTGCCAGGCAGGTACTGTACCACTGATCTAAACCCCTGGTCCCAGCCATGCTAGGTTTTATAAGGAAATAACAGCAAAATTTCTTACATTGTATCAATGATGTTACCAACTTTATGTTGATAAGCTCTGCGGTGTAAACTGTTACGTGTATGGAACATGTCATACAGATTTCCCACCTCCTGCAAAAAAACATGAAGGTACATTAATTCAGGATCAGACTGTATGAATCTTGCTAGGAGACAAATTCCTAAGATAAAAAGGATGATGACAGACAAAAAGGCTACACAGAGGAAGTATTCATTAAATCCTTGAGGTGACTAAATGAAAGGGGTAGGTAAAATTATTTATTGGTTTGAAACTTCTCCTCTTTTCACTTTTCTTTTCTTCTTTTCCTCCTTTCCTCTCTCCTCTCCATCCCTTCTTTCTTAAGATTGAACCCAAGGTCTTTACACTGAAGGACTACATTCCTAGTCCTTTGTTAATTTTTTTTTTTTTTTTTTTTTTTTTTTTTTTTTTTTTTGATCCTGGGGATCAAACTCATGACCTTGCACTTGCCAGGCAGGCGCTTACACCACTGAAATAAATCCCTGGCCTTTTTTGTCTTTTTGAAACAGGGTATCACTGTGCAGTTCAGGCTGGCCTTGGGCTCACTAGGCTGGTCTCAAACTTACAACGATCTGCCTGCCTCAGCCTCCCAAGTGCTGGGACTACAGGAGTGTGCCACCACACGTGGCACTCCTCTAATTTTTTGAGACAAGGTCTAAATCACTAAATTGTCTAGGCTGGGCCTGAACTTGTGACACTCCTGCAAATATGTGGTCGTAAGTTCGATCCCTGGCACCAATAAATAAATAAATTAATAAATAAGTAAGGTTTGTCCTCAGCAAAACTCATGTCAAAAGTCAGTCCCCAAAGAAACAGTGTTGAGAAATGATGGGACCTTTAAGAAGTAAGTAGGTTTTGGGAGCTTCATCCTGATGAAGGATTAATGCAGTCCTTATAAGAGTAGTTTGGTTATAAATAAAACCTGGCATCTTCTCTTGCTTTCTTTAGAATGTGCCTGCTTGCCCTTCTGATTTCCCCCCATACATTGCGCGGTAAGTGATCCTTATTAGAAACCAAGTGTTATGGTTAATACACTGATACATTAAAAGTTTAAAAGTTTAACTAAGAGTTTTAGAAGGGAGCCAGGGTTCTACTTTGTAAATATCCTCGTCCTGTGCAAGAGGAAGGCAAGATTTTCTGAGAGCTATACCCACCCTGGAGAGTGGGGTGGCTGCACACAATATAAGGGGGAAAAGAGGCTTGTTCCTCCACCTTTTTGTTCTGGCTGCTTTTGCTGGCTACAGCCTTGAAATGCTGCCACAGTGCCATGCCACCCTGTCTTGGAGCCAACTAATTATGGACTGAAACTCTACAAACAGTAAACTAAATAAACCTTTCTTTCCTTCATTTTGAGTGTTAGGTATTTTGTCTCAGCAATGAGAGAAAAGTAACCAAGACACTAAGCAGATGCCCGTGCCATGCTCTTTGGTCTCATCTGTGAATGAAATGAACCTTTTTTCTTTCTTTTGTTTTTTTTTTTGTGCTGGGGATAGAACTCATGACCTCACACTTGCCAGGCAGGCGCTTAAGCCACTGAGCTAAATCCCCAGCCCCTAACCTTTTTTCTTTATAAAGTATCCAACTTTACATATTTTCTAATAGCAACAAAAAACAGACTAAGACAAATAGGGTAATAATAGTATTTCATAGGGTTATAAGGCTTGTTGATCCAGTCAGAGCACTTAAAACAGTGCCCAGGGCTAGAGATATAGTCCAGCGGGACAGTGTTTGCCTAGTGAGGGAGCATGAGCACTTAGTTTCAATCCCCAATATCACAAAAGACAGCAACAACAACAACAACAACAAAAAATGCCCAGGACAAGGCAAAATAAATGTTTACTTTAAAATTATTACTACTTAGCAATACAGTAGAAATGAAGAGTCCTAAGATATCTAGAAATACATTAAATACAAAGGTTAATCATTTCCCAATTTTTAAATAGCGGAAAATTACTTTTCAGATTTTAAGCCAGGAACTATACTCATCTTGTTGTCCCCTTTAACATAGCTTACCTTATCTCTAGTGCAAATATGCTTCCTATTATCCACTTCACAGACACGGACAAACTTAAGAAAGCGCTTGTAATCAAAATTATTTTGGATTCCAAGATGATGGCAGTCCCTATAAAGAATCAAAAGAAAAAGATGAAATTTTTCAATACAAAAAGTGTACTTTAAATAATAATACTGAATTTATATGAGGATTTTACACAACTTTTCTGAAGAGTTCAGAGCATACCTGGCAAAATAATCCCATTTATCTACATCAATGCCATTTCTTTTATTAGCCACTATCTCATAAAGGAAGCTTTTCTCTTCAGGACGTCCTTTATATGGCCACTAGAAGACAAGAAAACCCAAGCAAAGCTTTAGGATAGACAACAAGTCTATTTGCTAGCAAAACAACTGTGTTCATCTGCAAATTATAAACTGGTAGTAAGAGATAAACTGGAAGGATCTTTCTTTCAATTGATTCTAATAAAAGTAGAAAGGGACAAGAAATGTTAAGGTATACTCTACGTCCTATTAATACTAAATCTTCAGCCTAGGAATGTAGCTCAGTGGTAGAACACACACACACACACACACACACACACACACACACACTCAAAACTTCAAGTGCCATTTAAAAGATCATAATATATAAGATTTCTTGTTCATGGGCAAACAAAACTGTTTCATTTCTGGACTTAAAATCTTTTTTAAAATATGACTTAATAATAAACTAGTAAGAATGTTCCTGAAGTGATAATGCTTAAATTTATGAATAAAAATTATACTGTTCACATATCTAATAGCTTTATAGTTTGGCTCCATGTCTAGTCTAAATGGCATGAATACACTTCAAAACATTTTTGGACCTCTACATTTCTGGAAATCAGGTATTTGCTACAAAATCCACCTTTTAATCTTACATTTTACTGGCTGGGCATGGTAATGCATGCCTGTAATCCCAGAACTCAGGAGGCTGAGGCAGGAGGATGACTGTAAGTTTGAGGCCAGTATGGGCCACTAAGTTCAAGACCAGCCTGAACTGCATAATGAAACCTATCTCAAAATAACAAAAAAAAAAATGTTATGTTTTATAAGTAGCTTTGCATTATGTAAGGGAAAAAAACCTTTATAATCTTAAAGGAAAATTATTTTCTAACTTGTTTTAAAATTAAAATGAGCTCCCCAATGAGCTTGCCACCATGGGCCCAGAGAAGAAGCCATGCCGCTCAGTGGACCCACTGCTTTGAGCCCGGAGAAGCCAGGACACTCTTCACTCCCCCAATCCCCATGAGACTACTGCCTTGGGCCAGGAGGATAAACCACACCCCAAGGTCAACTGCCATCAGCTGCAGCCCCACACCAGGAACCTTGGATTGGAGGAACCCAGGTACCTAACCCAATTTCCTGCACTGCCACGATGGGCAGCCAGTGCAGAAAGCACCCACAACTCAGCAACCACCTGATTCAGAGGAACACAGGAAAATGTCAAGACAAAGGAGCAAGGTACAATCTCAACCTCCAGCTCACCCAGAACAAATCCAGGAGACAGACGCAAAAGAAATTGGAAGCCACACACCTGAAATTTCTGAAATGATAGCAACTGAAGTAAATAACTGAGTACTTCTATTGTTTGATTTACTTTGCATGCCTGTAGCTGGTAGTCTGAGCAACTATTTAGAGGATGACAATGTGCAATATAGTAACTATTGTTGGTTGCCTACTGTCTTTGTTTTTGAAATCCAATAACATTCTCTTTGTTTTGTTTTATTATTTTATTCGCTTTAAAATAAAAAAAATTAAATTAAATTAAAAGTACAAAAGATATTCCTCTGAACTAGTTCAACTCTTTAGGTCTTCATATATCTAAATATTCCAAATAGGTTAACTATAATGGATAAACAAAGTATACTTTTACATTTGAGAAAAATTTATTTAAAGCTTCTATCTAAAATATTGTATATAAATTCATTAAAAAGGATTTATAAATACTTTAAATTTAAGAGTATTAAAGAACTCAGTTAAAAGGTACAAAAAATATAAAACTTTCATTTTTTTGGACTAGACAGTAGAAATATATGACCTATGTTTGTCATTGGCTCCTTTAAAAAGCAAAATATGTAGCTATAAAATAACTGGAAACATACTAGAAAAGAGCATCTGTCAGTTCAAATTAAACTGAATACAGTACAAACTTACCAAAGAATCTTTAGCTGGTGATTCAAGTGGTCCTGCAATTTGTTCCTTGATAAAACAAATATCTTCCTCAGGGATGAGACCATACTGTTCCATGACAGTCCTGAGTCCATTAGAATTAACTAAGTACTCAAACATCTGAACTGATCCCTGTTCATGCTGGGAAAAAAAAAAATCAGGATAATATGGCCTGTTAGAGACTCTAGTCTAACTGTACAAATTACTATTTTCTTAGGTAATGCTGACATAAAGGTACTGGTTGTTCTCCTGCACATTAGTTACCTAATTGCTAACTATAGTTTTGCAATGTTTAAAACCTGCCACTTTTGACAGTATTTGTCTACAAAGCATCTACAAGCCATGCTCATTATATCACAATATAATAAACACATTTTATGAGACATAATGATTTATGGTAACTAGAAGAGCATTATCAGGTCATACAGGCAGAATCCCATTTTAATGAATATCACTGTAAGAATTTAGTCCTACTTTTTCAGTGTTGGAACAAATGACACTAATACCTGTTAGTGCTTTCATCTAGTGGCAAATAGAGGTAACTTCAACCTTGTCAGTAAAATCAAGGCCCTGAAATCAAAATCTTGTGGGGAAATTAGACTCTGAAAGCAAAATCTTTGGGTTGAGCCGGGTGTGGTGGTGTATGCTTGTAACCCAGCACTTGGGAAGCTGAGGCAAGAAGATCGTTTCAAGTTGGAGACCAGGCTGGGTTATAAAGTGAGCTCAAGGCCAGCCTAACCAGTGCTGTGAGACCCTGTCTCAAAAAGTCAAAAAAGAAGAGAAAATGAAAAGATCTGAGGGTTGAGAGCCAGGCATCGTAGTACATGCCTACCTAGCAAGTTCAAGGCCAGGCTGGACTACATAGCAAGATCCTATCTCAAAAACTGAAAACCAAACACCAAATAAACTAAAACAAATGAAAAATTAGATTGAAGTCTCAAATTAGCCTCAACTGGCTTATTTTTTGGCTTACCCACAATATTGTAAAGATCAAATCATTTTTTGGAGACGCTAATTCTATTCCAGGTATCACCAAAAGTAACTCAAAACTATCTTTTAAAAATCGAATCAAGGGGGCTGGAGGTTTAGCTCAGCGGCATAATCGCCTGCTTTGCAAGCAGGCAGTCGTGAGTTTGATCCCCGGTACCGATAAAAAGACACACACAAAAAAATAAATAAATAAAAATAAAATCAAGATATATATATTAACGTACTTACAAAAAGTTAAATGGTAACTACATTGTGGAAATTTGACAGACACTCCCTTAACCAAGTGATCAAAGTTACTACCACAAGCAGTGGGTCAAACAGATTCTATATACACCTGCACGTGCTACATAAGAAGGATGTATAGCTTTCTTGGTATTCTACCAGAAATAGCAAACTTGGCTATGCTAATATTAGATCAACGAACACTCACATTGCCTTTGGCTCCTTTAAAATAGCAAAATACATAGCTGTAAAAATAACTGGAAACAGACTAGAAAAGAACATCCACAAAATAGTCCACCTACTCTTTGCTTTTTTTTTTTTTTTTTAAACTTTTTATCGGTACTAGGGATCGAACTCACGACCGCCTGCTTGCAAGGCAGGTGCTTATGCCGCTGAGCTAAATCCCCAGCCCCCAGTCCACCTACTCTTAAGAAAATGGCAAAATCAGAAGGCTGGGCAAGGTGGCCCATGCCTGCAATCCTAGCACTGAGAGGCTGATGCAGGATTGCCACAAGTTCAAGGTCAGCCTGGGCTACATGGGGAGTTCACAGCCAGTGTAAACTGTACAGTGATACCTTGTCTCAAAAAAAAAAAAAAAAAAAAAAAAAAAAAAGTCATGAAAGATAGAAACTGAAGAATCATCCCAGATCAAAAGACAAACAACAAAAAAATATATATTGAATTTTACACTAAGAAAGATTTTTCCCTTTTTCTAATACTGTCAGTTGGTGAAATCGGAAAGTATGTATATTGGATAATAGTACTGCATCAGCACTTAAAATACTTGAGAATAAAAATATGTCCAGCTGGGTGTGGTGGTACATGTGTAAAGTCTCAGGTACTTGGGAGGCTGAGACTGAAGGATCACTTTCACCCTGGAGTATCAGGCAACCTGGGCGATAGCAGGACCCTGTCTCAAAAAAAAAAAAAAAAAAAAAAAAAAGCGTATGTGCATACTAAAATGGTGCAGAAAAACATCATATACAGCTTTTAAAAAGAGCATATTTAAAAGAAAACACAGCAACACATTAACATTTGGCAAATATAGATTGAAGAGTTTTTTCTGTGAAAACCAAACTTTTCATGTGAAAACCAAATGTTAAAAAAAAATTCAAGCAGAGAAGTCATTCAAATGGGAAGGGGAAAGAGATGGAGAGAGAAGAGAAATTTAAAGAAAAAAACTGAAGTATAAAAATGGAAGTAGAGCTTTTAAAACTGAAGAGTTTGGGGGAAGCGAAAGGCCAAAATAATAATAATAATAATAATAATAATAATAATTGCAAGAATGGTAGGGTATGCCTGTAATCCCAAAACTCAGGAGGCTGAGCTAGGAGGGTCCCCAAGAATTCAAGGCCAGGAAAAACTAGTGAGATTTTGTCTTAAAACAATCAAGAGTATAAAGATTAAAAAAGAAAAACACCTTAGTATTTGCAGATGCACTGAATTGCAAATATATATATATATATATATATATATATATATATATTTTTTTTTTTTTTTGTCTTTTTCCCTTTTATTGGTACCGGGGATCGAACTCACGACTGCCTGCTTGCAAGGCAGGTGCTTATGCCACTGAGCTAAATCCCCAGCCCCACAATGATCTATATTGAAAACGCAAAAGAATCTATAAAGTTTTTAGAATAAAGGTGGAACAAAGTTGTAGTTTCAAATAGATTCAAATATATTAAAGCCAAATATACTAGTATACCAAAAGTGTAAATTTCAAAAAGTACAGTTAATAACAGCCAAAATTGGGCTGGAAATTTAGTTCAGTGGCATAAGCGTCTGCCTGGCAAGCTCAAGGCTGTGACTTTGATCCCTGGTACCGCAAAAAAAAAAAAAGCCTGCCTGGCAAGGGCAAAGTCATAAGTTCGATGCTCAGTACTAAAACAAAACAAATCAAAATGATAAGGAACTCTGTAAACATAACAAAAAATATTTAAGACTTTATAGGAGAAAACTGCAAAATTCTTAAGGGAAGAGTAAACAGGCAAAAGATCCTCCTGAATGACCTGGTAAGAACAGTTATTCTCCCAAGTACTAAGATTTACCACAGACCAATAATAATTAAGAACTTATGGACCAGATGGATTGAGGATGTGGCCCAATGGCAGAATGCTTGGCTATCATGCCCAAGGCCCTAGCTTTGACTCCTTAGGGGAGGAAGGGGGGGGCTTGAATCTAGTTTTAAGCCTTAGGGTTTGGGTTGGAATTAAGGGTGTGGTCTGAGGTGTGACTCCAGCCAGTGAGTTACCTGATTCAGCCTTTCCAGTAGGAAAAAGTTTTTGGCCTTTTATGGCCTTCACAGCAACTGTCCTGGTGTCCAGAGCCCACCAGTCAAATCTGCATAGTCAATGACATTGTAATTAGGGCTGGGGTAAACTCAGGGTTGCAGAAGACCACTGGGTGGAGTACTTCCTGTATATAAACTAACTTCCTGGTTGCCTTTCCCCATTGTATGTATGTATGATCTTTTTGAGACAGGGTCTCCCTATGGAGTCCAAGCTGGCCTTGAACTCAAGACAATTGTGCTGCCTTAGTCTCTCGAATACTGGGATTCCATGTGTGTGCCACCACACCTGGCTTCCCATTGTATTTCAATCTGGATATTCTAGTCCTGTTCTCATGTTTAACTCAGAAGGCAGATCTAGTCTAGAAAGTGGGCTCCAACATGGGCCCTCCCTTTCTTCCTGTTTTCTTGGTTACTTTATGCCTCAGATCTAGCCCAGCAAGTGGGCTCCATGGTGGGTTGGCCTTCTCCTTTTCCTCTAGTCTATTCCTTAGCTATTTCCTGCCTGAGTGCCACAAACAAACACATTTTAAAATAATTATCTATATTAAAAAGATAAAAATTAGAATTCTGCTATTCACATACACAAAAATTAATTCCCCATGAGCTAAATTCTTACATGTAAAAGGTAAAACATTTAAACAAAAGAATTTTAGATTCTACTAAATCAGCCCTGCTGCATAAAACAATTATAAATTACATGTGCAATCCCAGCATTCTGGGTGACTGAGGCAGAAGGATTGCAAGTTTGAGTATAGCCTGGGAATTTACTTAGGGCCTTTGCAAGGCCCTAACTCAAAATAAAAACTAAAAGCGCCTGACATGGTAACTCACTATGAAGGCGCTGGATTCAATGCCCAGTACCGTAAAAGAAAAAAAAAATTTCAACAAGCCTAACACTAGGAGAAAATATTCATAATACACATCCATAAATATGTATACAAATCAGTAAGAAAGACAAAAAAATTCCTTTCTTCCTTTTTTTTCCTTCACTGCTCCAGATTAAACCAGAGCTTCACTGCTGCTAGCTGCATGATCTACCAGTAAGTCATATATACCCCTACAACCCATAGAATTTTTTAAATGAATAAAACATTGAAAGAAGTTAGTATAGGTGATACAATAGGGCTGGCAGACCACTCCCCTCCACCCACTTGAGTTTGGGCAACACTCTAGAGCCAATCCCTTTTCCTTTGGTTTTCATTTTGTTTTGCTTTGAGATAAGGTCTGGTCTTGAACTCACTATGTAGTGCAGGTGGACTGGATTAGGCAGTATACTCATGCCTCATTTCTCTAACCAAATTTCATTACTAGCCATGCTGGGTCCTTCCATTGTTTTAAGATAGGCAGAAAATGAAATAACAAAGATCCAAGAAATTCCCAAAGCCTCAGACTACTGCCTATGTTCGTTAGATCTCCGGTCCTGACCTTCAATAACCTTTTTGTCACTAGAACTTTATTAATGGGGCTGAGGATTTAGCTCAGCGGCATAAGCGCCTGCTTTGCAAGTAGGCAGTCGTGAGTTCGATCCCTGGTACTAATAAAAACGAAAAAGACAAAAAAAAAAAAAAAAAAAAAAAACTTTATTAATGGCTCATAAATATGGTTCATAAATAGGATCTTAAGTTCATAAAAACTCATGATAAATAAAATTAACAATTAAAAACATCTCATGATATAGTCAGAGTGAATTCTGGGACATTCATGCTCACTGAAAGCATCTGAGATGATTTCACTCCTGTCAATCTTATCTAGAGACCCAAAGAGAGGCACCTGCATCAGGTATGATTCCCTTTAAAATGCGAAAGCTTGATTTATCTGTGTGCTGTGTTGTGCTTTTTATTTTCCTGTTGCCCCTCATATGGCTTTTCTGCTCATGTGGGACCTTCCTTGATCACATTTTCCTGCGATGTTTAATAAATGTAACTGATTATCCTGTACCACAATGCATACTACACAAGAGCTTGGAATTGATTTGCTGGATTCGCCACACAAAATCTTCACCAAAAAGATGTCAGTAACAATGTGAAGTACAAATAACAGGAAATGGTATTCAATATACATTAGAAAATCCAAATTAGTCCGGAGATACCATTTAACAGTCAGAAGTGCTAATCTGAAAGATTTCAACTGTTAGAGCTAAGGTGTGTTTCAGCTATAGAACACTTGTGCAACTTTGTGAAAAATAAATAAATTAAAAAGCCAGGTGTGGTGGTGCATGCCTGTAATCCCAGTCCTTGGGAGGCTGAGACAGGAGAATCATGAGTTTGAGGCCAGCCTGGGCTACAAAGTGAGTTCAAGGTCAGCCTGAACTGCACTGTGAAACCCTGTCTCAAAAAAGACAAAAAACAAAACAAAACAAAAACAATAAATAAATAAAAATAAAAAGATGAAATGTCGGTGAAGCTATAGAACAACTAGAATTTTACACATTGCTGGTAGAAGTGTGTAAAATAGAAATAGCATAATTACATTGGAACTCTCTGGTAATTTCTTATAAAGTTAAACACTCATCTACTATATGACCCAGTAACTCTACTCCTACGTATTTACCTACAGAAATGAAAAAATGGTTGGGAAAATTCTTGTACAATAATATGCATTGTAACCTTATGTTATGAATTGAGAACTGGTGGTCAACTTAACGCCAGCTGGATTACATCAGCATGGCATTGAGCGAAGATGCTCCACCTGAGGAAAGTTGCCAGGATAAATAGGTGGAGAAGAAGGGAGGTGTGAAGGGTTGAGGCCTTAAGGAGTTGCTATTTGAGCTGTTGGTTCTCCTGGAGAAGCTCTGGTCTTCACATCGAACATTGCTTCCTGGCTCCAGAGGGGAACACATGTGCTGCTAGGTCTCCAGGATGAACTCGTCACGCTGCTTCCTGGCATGTACCGGACTGTGCTTGTCGTCGGAGGAGCTCGGGGCCTCCGTGTCGCTGAGGACGGCTGTGGTGCCTTCAGGATAGTGCTGGTCTTTGTTGTGTGACTTCTCAGCTCCAGTGTAGAACCCTCATCCCACTAGCACAGCTCCTTCATCCTGCTGGCATAGACTTTCTGATTTCCACCGCTGACTCTTGGGTCTTCCCGGCACGGATCCGTAAAAGAGACTGGTGTGAGTCCTTCTTATGGACTCTGGACCTCCAGTTGGACTCGTGGGAGGCACTGTCCTGAGTTCTGGGTTTTTATCTGGACTCATGTGGGACATTGCTGTGGGGGTTAGGCTCTTGACTAAATAATCTATGTCTTTGGTGTTGTGGATAGATTTCCTGCATTCTCTTGTGTTAACTTCTGGTGACCATTATAAAAATATGTCTTTGGTGTTGTGGATAGATTTCCTGCATTCTCCTGTGTTAACTTCCGGTGACCATTATAAAAATATTACAAACTCCATGTAATCCTAGTTGTTCTCTGTGTACAACCCCTGACTACAACACCTTATATGTATTAGCCCAAACTTATCAACAACTCAAATTCAATAAAAAAAAGAAAAGATAATCAAAATTGACTTTTCATACTGAAGTACTACTTTAGCAACAAAAAGAGATCCACTTCTGATAAATTCAACATGGACAAATCTAAAAATATTATGTTGGGGGCTGGGGATTTAGCTCAGCAGCATAAGCACCTGCCTCGCAAGCAGGCAGTTGTGAGTTCGATCCCCGGTACCGATAAAAAGAAAAAAGGAAAAAAAAAAAAAGTGTAAAAAAAAAAAAAAATTATATTGAGGACCAGGGATATAGCTCTGTGGCATGGTACCTGCCTGGCACGCAAAAGGTTGTGAGTTTGATTCCCAATACCACAAAAAAAAAAAAAAAAAAAAAAAAAAGTATGTTGAGTAAATAAGAGACAAAAGTATACCTACAATCTGATCCTACTTGTATCAAATCTGAGAACAAACAAAACTAAAGTGTGTTCATGGAAATCAGTGTATTCATGGTAGACAGAGGAGTAAGAACTGATTAAAGGTGAAGAAGGAAAGGCTGGGGATGCATTTCAGTACTACCATAGACCAGCCCTGGGATCCATCCCTGGCAACAGCCATACACAAGTGAAGTACAGAAGGAAATTTTCCAAAAGATAAAAAGATTCTATGTTCTGACTGGATGTACATACTTGTCAAAGCTTACTTAAGAACTTTCATTTATTATATGTGAATTATACCTCAAGGAGAAAAGTAAAAAGAAAAAAGTGTTTGACAATGTAAGAATGCATTAATATCCTTTTCTACTCCAGGTTCAGAAATACAATGTGGCAGAAACTTGGGGGTGGTGGAAACACAGCTTTTCTCAAAAACTGGTTCCAGGGGCTGGGCATTTAGATCAGCGGCATAAGTGCCTGCCTTGCAAGTATGTGGTCGTGAATTCAATCCCTGATACCGATAAAAAAACCAGTGTTTTTTTTTTTTTTTTGTCTTTTTTTTCCAAAAATAGGTCAGCCACCTGCAAATGCCTAATTATGAAATATTCCATTTGATGGTCTGGTATCAGCTACTTCAATGGCTATATCAAATGAACAGAAACTGGACTTGGGCTTTTTTTTCAACAGTTGTGAACTAGAATAGAAAAAACATTAACTTGACAATTAGAAGACTTGATTTTTAATGCTAGCTCTACCACTTAACAGCTTTGTGATTTTTGGCACATTAATATGCTTCTGAAAGTTTCAAGTTCCTTTTCTTTATAGTGAGACAATGATTCTTTATTAACTGTTGTGAGGAAACACACATTCACATGAAAGAAAGCACTCTAAAATACATAATAATTGTAGCACATCCAGGAACCAAACAGGTAATTTAAGTGGTCTTTCTTTTATTGACTATTGAATATATAAACACATACCGTCCATTTCACCTCTGGTCGAGCAAGTGGAATAAATCTTCCATCAAACATATGAGAAAATGGCCCATGACCTTAAAAACAAAAGCAGCCTTAAAGCAAGAAAAACGTTTGCAAATTGGTAAAACTCAATTCTTTGTAAGAAATCTTTTGCTGAGCATGGTGGCACACACCTGCAATCCCAGCATTCAAGAGGATAAGGTAGGAGGATCATTTGGCCAGGATCAATCAACGCCAGCGCTTGGCTCTATAGTGATTTCAAGGGCAGCCTGTGAAACCCTGTCTCAAAAAGACCAGAAAGGGCCAGGGCTATAGCTCAGCAGCACAAGCACCTGCCTGACAAGTACCAGGTCCTTAGTTTGATTTCCAATACACCCTCCCCCAAACAATCATTTTACTTCAATTTGAGTATCAATAGAAACCAACAATTGATAAATCATAAAATGGGACAAACCTTATCTTCCTACTTTCTAAGGCAGAACAAGATGGAAGGACAGTTTTACTTTAACTAAAAGTAACGTTGAGAGTTTACTGTTGTTTTTTCACAGTAAAAATCAATGTCAAGGGCTGGGGATGTAGCACAGTAGCACAGTACTTGCCTATCATGAACAAGGCCTGGGTTCACACACCTATAATGCAAAAACAAAAACAAAAACAAACATACAAAAAAAACCCTCCTAAAATCCAAAAAATAAAATCTGTGCCAAGTGTAATAGCATTTGCCTATGATCCTAGCTACTCAAAACACTGTAGCAAGAGGATCACATGTTTTGGACCAATTTAACAAGACCCTTTCTCAAAATTAAAAAAAAAAAAAAAAGGCTGGGAATTTAGCTTAGTAGCCTAAGCACCTGCCTGGCAAGTGCAAGGTTGTGAGTTCAAGCCCCAGTACCAAAAATAAATAAATAAATAAGGGTGTAGCTTAGAGATTACTAGGTTCAACCCATGAACACAATGAAATAAAAATTATTTAGGGCTAGGCATGTAGCTCAAGTGGTAGAATAAGTACTGTAGATATACAAGGCCCTGGGGTTGATCCCTAACTTCAAAAATAAATAAATAAATGTCTCTAATCTTTGAAGCAGTGGTCTTACTGAAATCTCCAGGGGGACACAGAAAGAATACACTGTCTCCTTCAAGTACTTTGCTATTATTAAAACACAGGCAAACACAACCTCCCTGTGATTAAAGAACTTAAGGACAGTCCCTTTTCTCTTTCTTGGTCAAAGAGAAAGGAGGACAATCTGCTTAGATTTGAGTGGACTCTGACCTCATATGAGTTAAGGAAGAAAAGAAACTCACTAAATTTGTTCTAGGTATGAAAAGAATGGATTTGACAAAATAAAGGAACAATGGCAATTTTAGTCACTAGAAAGATAAAACTTATCATTTTAAACAAAAACTCATCATCAGAAAGTCCCCCCCCCACCCCAGAAGTGGGGATTAAACCTGAAGTCTTCATCCTGAGGTACATGCATACTTCTTTTTATTTTCAGAGAGAGCATCTTTGTATTTTCAGAGAGGGCATCCACAGACTTAAACATGAGAACCTCCTACTTTAGCCTCCCACAAAGCTAAGATTACAGGCATGACCCACCATGCACTCTAAGAAAGCCCTTTCATTTAACTGTAGCAGACTTTTTTTGGGGGGTCTTTTTCCTTTTTATCGGTAGCAGGGATCGAACTCACGACTGCCTGCTTGCAAGGCAGATGCTTATACCGCTGAGCTAAATCCCCAGCCCCCCGTAAAGACATTTAACATGGGAAATTCACTGAAAAACTACAAGAAAATAAAATAGTAATGTTTTGTGTTTATAAATCATTCTGGGAAGAAGCAATAGCACCTTTTACATTAATGTCAAATGAATTTAAAATACAACTTCTCTATTTCTCTTGATTATTTTGATTTTTAAATTTCAAAGGGCAGCTGTGTGTGGTAGCACACATCTGTAATCCCAGCTGAGGCAAAAGGATTACCAAAAACTTCAAGTCCAGCCTGGGCTACATAGTGAGTTCAAGACCAGCCACAATTACATAGCAAAACCCAGTGTCAAAAAAACCAAAGAGAGGCCACATGAGTTATGATTTCACACAACCAATTCAACTTTTCATACAGCTTACCAAGATCGTGACAAAGCCCAGCAATCTGAACACAGAGCATATCTCGCTCACTTATCTGCAGCTCTGGTTGCTTGTCACACAGTTCACGAACTAGACATCCAGCTAGATATCCGACCCTGGAAAGAAACAGAAACAGACACAAAGAGGGAGGGATGGAAGCGGAAAGGAAGGAGAAGAAAGAGAGGTCATTCTTCTATTTGAAATATTTCTGGAACTTAAGAATTTCAATATATTTTACAAACATTCTAGTATATGGTAGGGAAACTTTACAGGATAGTCTATTTTTAAAAAAACACATATAAACACCCCAAAGCAGGATCTCTGCCACAATTTCACTAATCATTATGGAAATGCAAATTAAACCCACAATGAGATATCTCCCTACACCCATTAGGTTGGCCACAATTATAAAAACACAAAAAACTCAATTACACAATAACAAGTATTGGACAGGATGTGAAGAAACTGGAACCCTTGTGCACTTTTTTTAGGAACATATGTGGTGTGGTTGCTGTGGAAAACAGTACAGAGATTCATAAAAAAAACTTTTTTTCTTTTTTCTTTTTAGAGACAGAGTCTTGCTATATAGTACAGGCTAGTCTTGAACTCACTATGTAACCCAGGCTGGCGTCAAATTCACAGTGATCTTCCTGCCTCAGACTCCCCTGTGCTGGGATTATAGGTATACATCACCATGGCCAGTCAAAATTTTTCTTAAATTAAAAAACAGAATTAGCCTCATGCCTGTAATCCCAGCACAGGGGAGGCTGAGGCAGGAGGATTGTTTCAAAACCAGCTGGGGCTACAAAGTGAGCTCAAGGCCAGCCTGAACTGCATGGCGAGAATCTGTCTCAAAAAGACAAAAAAAAAAAAAACAAAAAAAAAAAAAAACAGAATTAGCATATCTAGCAGTTTCATTTCTGGGCACATACTCAAAAGAACTGAGAGTGGCGTCTTGATTTGTATACATACATTTATAACAGCAATATCCACAATAACTGCGAAGTAAAAACAACCTGTGTCCATTAACAAATGAATGGGTAAATAAAATATGAAATAAACGTATTTGTACAAAGGAATATTATTCAGCTTTAAAAAGGACAGAAATTGGGGTGGTGTATGCCTGTAATCCTAGCACTCAGAAGGTAGGGGCTGGAGGATTGCCATGAGTTGAGGCCAGCCTTGGTTACATATTACTATTATAGACAGCTAAATTAATTTTAGACCAGGGGTTTAGCTCAGCTTCGTAAGTGCCTGCTTGGCAAACGTGAGGTTGTGAGTTCAATCCCCGGCACCAAAAAAAAACCATTAGTTTTAAATATTAAAAGAAATGTGACCAGGCTGGGCCTTCAGAACAGAATACAAAACTAGGCCAGGGTTCAAGAAAAAGAAGAAACCATCTACAATCACATACTTCCCCTAGAGAATAATAGCAGTGATTGATTGATATTTTAAATATACATCAATCACTTTGGATGGGGGACCAAACCTCTCCAGCCATGTTACAGAGAAGTCTAACTTGTTTTTTTTTTTTTTTTTTGTCTTTTTTGTTTTAATCGGTACCAGGGATCGAACTCACGACTGCCTGCTTGTAAGGCAGGCGCTTATGCCACTGAGCTAAATCCCCAGCCCCGAGAAGTCTAACTTGTAACCTTACTGGTTGACCATAGTTTTGTTCACCTTACACCCACCTTGTAACTTTCCATTGGATCTACGCTACCTAAGCGACTATACTTATAACCTTATTAGTTGACTACAGTTTTGTTCCACCTTGAAATCATCTCATTGCAAGACTTGGCTCAATAACACAACATCGAGAAGTAAGGTGGGTGGGCCACCCACCTTCTGGGCCCCTTTATCAGTTTTAGAAGTTTTCATTCTCTCAATATTATTATTATTTTTTTTTTTAAACCAGGGATTGAACTCGCAACCTTGCGCCTGCCAGGTAGGTACTTATGCCACTGAGCTAAATCCCCAGCCCTTCTTCCTACTCTTAATCTCCATTGTTGATAGAATTTATTCCTTGATTTTAAGAAGATGAACTCAGTGTTTCAACATTTAGCAGAATGGGAGTTTTATTAAGTTTTTTGACACAAGATCTCACTATGGAGTTCAGACTGGCCATGAACTAATATGCAGCCCGGTTGGCCTCAATTCATGGCAACCCTGTGTCAGCCTTCTGAGTACTGGGATTACAGACACGCCTCAACACGCTGAGCTAAGAAGTTTTTTTCTTACTACATTTGAGATATATATAATGGTAACATTCATCATGGGGAATTTCCACCCCTACAAGATATATCTTGCTTCTCCGTTTTTTTCCCATTCCCCTCCCCTCCCTTCAACCTCTCTCTTGCTCTTCTTATTAACAAAAGCTTTTTCCATTTCTTCTTTCTGTTTGTATATTTTCTTGTCCCTTTCTTCCACTTCCCCTCTACCTTGTTCCCCTTTGCATTTAAACATTTTCTTCCCATTTGGGAAGTTGTTGCTTAACTGACATATAGTTTCAGTTCTCAAGATAAACCAATTACACAACAGTGTAAATATACTTAACACTACTGAACTATATGTTCTGTTGTTTTACCACAATTACTGTATTTTCTTGAGCCAGGCTCTTGCTAAGTAGCTCAAACTTGCCATGAACTCACTATGTAGTCCAGAGCTGGCCTCAAACTCACAGTTGTCCTCCTGTGTTAGTCTCATGACTGATGTCTACAATTTTTGAAATAGTCAGAATGTCTATTACACCACAGAGTGAAGATAAAGTACTTAACAGAATAGGAGATGTGACTCAGTGGTAGGGAACCTAGCTTAGCATTTGTAAGATTCTGCATTTGGGTTTAATCTCCAGTACCATCAAAAAAGAAAAAATGCTTAACAAATGTTAAATGCATTTTCAGCACTTCTGTTTGAATATAATGTCTACAAAGAATACAACCTTTTGCCCGGCACACTCCTGTAATCACATCACTGTGGAGGCTAAGGCAGGATTATCATTACAAGTCTGTGACCAGGCTGCACTACAAAGTGAGCTCAAGGCCAGCCTAAACAGCATATCAAGACCCCTGTACCCCACCCCCCAAAAACAAACAAACAAAAACAAATACAACCTTTCTTTCCCCTACCTCCAAAGGGATTCAACTACCCTGAACTCTGAACACAGAAAGGTTTTTATCATGTTTATTGGTTTGGTGAGAAATAATAAACGTTGAATAAATATTTGTTAAAATTTGAATATAGATGCATGTGGCCTAATTAAAAATTTAAAACAACACGCATACAGAGAATAATGCACAGTGAGTGCATTATGAATATCTAGAAAACTATCAGGTTCTTTCCTGCCCATGCCTTTTTGGTTCTAAATTTTATAGCAGAAAATGAAACCAAAGTCTCATCTCACTGTCACTGTAACAGAGGTGTCACTTTTTCTAAGCTTATAAATGCTTCCCCAATGTACATACCATTAGCTTTTAAATAATTTCTAGACACAAATATTTTATCCAATTGACCTTCTAATAGATATTTTCATTACCTTTCCAGGAAAGATGTGAATGGTTTAAACCGTACATAAAATAAAAAACATATAGCATACCAGGTAAATCAAAGGCCTTAGTTTTCTCAACAGTAAAGTAAGGATATTACCCATTTGTAGAACTACTCTCTAAAGTATAACATGAGACAGTTTTTCACTTGACACTGAAGACACAATTATTAGGCTTTTGGTTTTTTTTTTTTTCAATTTGGCTTTGACTATTTCCACAGGATGGTCTCAAACTGGTGGGATGAAATGATTCTGCTACCCCAGTCTTCAGAGTAGCTGGGAATACATGTGCGAGCCATCATACCTGGCTCCAGAAGATATGAAAAAAAGCTCCCCTTCCCTTCTTACCCTAGACTATGCTCAAATCGATTGTGTGAAGCTCCTGGAAAAACATAGTAGCCGCCTCCCAACTGTTTAATATATCGAAGTCGCTGAAACTGAGGTGTGTCAATAATTCGAATTAGAAGAGGGTGCAGCTCAATATGGCCATGGATAGGGTCGTTAATTACCTGGAAAATTATGTTTAAATTAGCATCAGTAACAACATAGAATTCCATCTAAACTTTTTATGCAGCTATTCCTAACCACAGTACAAAATCAGGACTATTTAATTGTTCAAGTATGAATACTACTAAGGAAATTGACAAGATACTGGTATCATTAACTTGTATCATTATTAGATCAAGTATACTGGACCTAGGTATATTTTATTTTACTTTTCACTAATGGATTCTAACTACAGAAAGGTAAGAGTTTCAATCATATATACATACCATACATATATATGTTTAAATACACACACACACACACACACACACACAAGAGTCCCTAGTCTTTAAGAAGTAAGATTTGTGTCCCTTGTCCTGGCTCAGTGGTACATTGCTTGCCTAGTATGCTCAAGGCCCTGGGTTGGATCTCAAGGGTCACCAACAAACCAAAAATAAAACTGAACTTATTTAACATAAAGATCACATAAACCACTATTACAGGCACTATGCTTAAATTTTTTTGTAAATAAATCTATATACACCCGTAACTAAAATCCGTACAAAGAAAATTTGGTAAACAGAAAGATCAAAAAAGAAAAAAAAAAAACAAAACAAAATGAGAACCCTTGATTGTATAGATCAAAAAGAAAAATCACACACGGGAAGACAAAATTTATTTATTTATTTATTTATTTATTTATTTATTTATTTTTGTCTTTTTCATTTTCATTTTTATCGGTCCCGGGGATCGAACTCACGACTGCCTGCTTGCAAGGCAGGTGCTTTATGCCGCTGAGCTAAACCCTCAGCCCCTAAAATTTATAGTACTGCATAGTCACTCAGAAACATTTAGGAAAGATAAATTTCACAAGTATTCATTACTTAACCTTTTATTTTTTTTTGTCTTTTTCATTGCTGGGGATTTAGCTCAGCGGCATAAGCGCCTGCCTTGTAAGCAGGCAGTCGTGAGTTCAATCCCTGGTACCGATAAAAAGGAAAAAGACAAAAAAAAAAAAAAAAAAAAAAAGAACGAAATCTCCAGCCCCTCATTACTTAACCTTAAAAATATCTTGTTTAAAATTTGCTTATATTTTTGTGACACTGGGGAAGTGACCCTAGGGCCTCACGTATATGAAGACAAGGGCTTGAAATATGGGTGAAGATTTAATACGCAACTGTCTTAGCTGTCTAGAATAGCTACTTTGTTTACTCACACCTGTTTAGCATGTACTTTACCATTTAGCTATATTCCCTCCCAGCACAGTAATGTCATTTAAAGAGAAAGCTACACAATGAGAGGACTCTAATAAACTAACACGTGATGTTCAAAACTATTTAACTGTTTCATGAAATGAACCTCAAGTCTGGTGGAGGACCTGGGGGCAGAGCTAAAGGGCAGATCAAATGCTTAGTATGAGCAAGTCAGTTTTAAACCCTGACACCTAAAAAATAATTCATGAAATTCTGGGAGGTGAAGAACCTTCTTAATCTCAGAACTGATGACATATGATACCACCTGACACTTCCAGAAACTCAACTACTCAAACATATATATTTGTGCTTTTTTTTTTTTTTTGTCTTTTTCCTTTTTATTGGTACCGGGGATTGAACAAACGACTGCCTGCTTGCAAGGCAGGCACTTATGCCGCTGAGCTAAATCCTCAACCCCTTTTATTTATTTTTTTGTACCAGGAATCAAACTCAGGACCTCACTCTTGCCAGGCAGCACTGTACTACTGAACTATATTATCAAACCTCAAACACATTTTGAACAATCACTGTTGAGCTGTTACTAAAAAGTAATCAATGTCACCAAACTGGATTGAATGAACTACAAAGGCTCAGTATGGTAAAGAAGCTTAAAGGAGCCTGGGCATGGTGGCACACCTATAATCCTAAACTCTGGGAGGCTGAGTGAGGAGGAGCCCAGTCTGACCAACTTTGCAAGACCTTGTCTCAAAATTTAAAAAGTATGACAGATGTAACTTAGTATGAAAGCCCATCTGGTCCAACATATGAACATGTTGTTGATGAGAATTCATTTCCTATAAAAACAGCTCAGTTCAATTTGCACACTGATTTGACTTTAGTCAAATATTAGAACTTAAAACTCATTGAAGAATAGTAATATACATTAAGAATGATTAGAAATAAAGGTTGATACTTCATGAGTATTCATTTTTTTCACCCTGTTCTGTGAAACTACTACTTTATGAGTTTAGAAACTGTATCAGTTCTGGTCACCTGTACAAATACAGAGATAATGTCTAGGGGGGCTGGGGATTTAGCTCAGCAGCATAAGCGCCTGCCTTGCAAGCAGGCAGTCAAGAGTTCGATCCCTGGTACCAATAAAAAAAAAAAAAAGAAAAAGACAAAAAAAAAAAAAAAAAAAAAAAGTAACTGAGATAATGTCAAAGTATTTCAAGAGTAGAAGGAACCATGTATGTCATAATTAAATTCTATGAGTATATTACCAAATAAGAAAAAGTTCCATAACCTGTAAGCATTTGAGAATCATATACTGATCTATTCCTTCCCCTGAAAACAAGATCAGTGTAACCAGTATGTATGAACACATGAGAATCTCTTTTATGATTAAAGATATCAAAGAAATACCATATAATCTATCTTCATGAAGACCTTTACCATCAATTTTTCTGGGTGTAATGACTGTTCTTAAAATATTTTTCATCTTGGGCCTGGGATATAGCTTAGTACCTGCCTGGCAAGACTGACATCTTGAGTTTGATTCCCAGCACCAATACAAAAAAAAATTTACAGCAAGGTATTTTTCACCTTAAATATGTTACAAATGAGATAAACTTAAGGCATTTCATAAAAATTTAACGAATATACTTTTACCTGAAATACAGACATGCAGTCTCTTTCCTTTTTCTTACCAAAATGCAACAGTGAACATAGTCTCATGTTTTTATATCCTGAATAATCATTATTTTAATGGCTCCATTTCTTTGATAAGCCTTTTTTATTTTTCTTTTTAATTTTTTGAGATAGGGTCTCGCTATATAATCCAGATTAGCCTTGAAATCACTGCATAGCTGCGGCTGTCCTCGAGCTTATGGTGATCTTTCTGCCTCTAGCTCAGCCTCCTAAATGCTGGGATTACAGGTGTGCCACCACACCTAATTTGAAATAAATCATTTGTTGTTGCTTTGTTTTCTTTTTTCTTTTTTTTTTTGTTTTTTTTTATTTAAAGAGAAAAAAGAAAGGAAATAAAAAAAAACAAAGCAGTAAAAGGGTACAAGTAATACAGAATTTCAAGAAAAAAATATACAGTAAGAAATCACTAGTTAATAGGTTTCATATAGTCATCTTAGAAACATTTGTCCAAATTACAAAATTAAAGCATACAAAGTGGACATTCATACAGTGAGATTGCAGACAGCTCTGTTCAATAATACAACAAAAGCTCAGTAATATGGTTTTCTATCCTACACACTGAAATATACATGCAGTTATATCCTTTAGACCACTTTCTTTTGCTCTTTTTTACAATAACAATTACACTTTTTGGGTTTTATTACTCCCACAGTTCTTATTACTTTTTTTTGAAGAGAATAAAACCAAATGTGACTAAACAAAACAGAGTCAGTAAGAACACAAGAATGGGAATAGTACATGATGCAAAAATAGAATACCAGGTGATCAAAAATGGTTACCATTGTGCCTCTTGCTATTTTAAAAAGAGTTGCCTATATCACCAAGTTTCTTTTGTTGTTTGAGACAGGATCTGCTCTGCAGTTCAGACTGGCCTTAAACTCACTATGTAGACCAAACAGGCCTTAAACTTACAGTAATCCTCCTGCCTCTGCCTCCCAAGGGCTGGGATTACAGATATGTGCCACCATATCTGGCCTAATAAAGCATTTTTAAACCATTTCCCTAAAGGCAGGCATTGAATTGTTGGAAATACTGCTACATTATTTCATATTCTCTTCCCAACCCACAGCATATGAAGTATAGTATGATATTAAGGTGTTTTGATATTAAACTTTTTTTTTTTTTTGGCTTTTTTGAGACGGGATCTTGCTATTCAGTTGGGGCAGGACTTGAGCTGTTGTAGTCCACTCTGGTCTTGATCTCGAAACGATCCTCCCACCTCAGCCTCCCAAGTGCTGGGATTACAGCACCACGCCCAGCAACTCTTATTCTTAATATTATGTCATATAAGCTATTCTTTATACAGTTTCAGTTATTCAAAACAGATTTTGAAGTTTCAAAGTATACTAGTCAGTGAGTCGCTGTCTAAAAGTGAAATTGGTACCTTAAGTTACTTCATTGTCATCAGCTGAACAACTAAACCAAGGGAAAGGAAAATGTTATCCCTACACCTTCTTCTACGTTGAAACTAAGTTTTTTTTTTTTTTTTTTTTGTCTTTTTCCTTTTTATCAGTACTGGGGATCGAACTCATGACTGCCTGCTTGCAAGGCAGGCGCTTATGCCGCTGAGCTAAATCCCCAGCCCCAAGTTTTGTTTTTCTGATCCAGGGATGTCAAAAAGGTGAGTAGTAAGATATATCTGCTGTCACCAATCAACCAAGAAACAATTTCTCTAACATGGTAAGTGACAGAGTTTGTAAAAAAATGCACATTTCAGAATTTCTATTTAACTGTCCAGAATCAGAATTTCTAGGATGGGGTTTGGATAGTTAAATGTTTCTTAAAATGGTCCTGGGGACACTGAAGTCTGAAAAACAGGGCTTTTTTCAGGGGTGGGAGTACTGGTATTCAAACCCAGGGCTTTACACATTAGGCAAGTGTTCTAGTGCTGAGCTGCGTGTAGTCCCAGCCCTTGTTATTTTATTGTTCTAATTTTGAGACAGGGTCTTGTGAAGTTGCTCTGGCTGGCCTCAAAGTTGCAATCCACCTGCTTTAGCTTTCATAGTAGCTGGGCTTCTATAGGTATATGCAAAGTTGACTCCTCCATAGTTGGGGGCAAAACAGAGCTTTTCATGTCTGAAAGGACTGAGGGAGAAAGAAGAAACATTGATAGATTGTTGGTACTAAAACTGTTTATCGATATGCATATGTAGTAAAATTCTGGCCTGACATACTGGTGCATGCCTACATTGTAATCCCAGCCCTCAAGAGGCTGAGCCAGTAGGATTGCTGTGGGTTCAAGGTCAGCTTGAACTTCACAGTGAGACCCTGTCTCCAAAAAATGAAAAAGGTCATTGTGAGATTCTGCCAGGCTATACCTTGGCCAGGCCTAGAAAGTACAGAAGGTGATGGTGCAGTCCATCAATCTCATCTTTCAATACTTGCAGACTAGGTCCCAGATTTCAAATGTGGCTCTATGAGAAAGTGAATATGCAGATACAGGACTGTATTACTGGTTTTGATGAGTATATGAACCTTGTATTAGATGGTGCAGAAGAATTCATTCTAAACAAAGTCAAGGAAACAACTAAAGAGATTACATTACTCTGCTACAAAATATCGCCAAGTAGAAATGATCAGTGGGGGCTGGGGATTTAGCTCAGCGGCATGAGCGCCTGCCTTGCAAACAAACGTGTGGTCATGCGTTCAATCCCTGGTACCGATAAAATAAGGAAAAAAAAAAAGAAATGATCAGTGAATTAAGATAGCAATGAAGTGAAGTGGTGGCAAGGGCAATTAAGATAATATGTCAAAAATGCAGCTGTTTAAGTGGTTTGCCCTGGGAATACTTGTAAAATACTTATGCATATTCGAGTTATTTTTTTCCCCCCTTTTGAGACTGGGCTTTGCTATGCAGTTCAGGCTGGCCTTGAATTCACTTTGTGGCCCAGGCAATCTCAGACTAACAATGATCCTCCTGCCTTAGCTTCCTAAGTGCTGGGATTACAAATGTGCTACCACATCCAGTAATATTGTCTTTTATTTTATTTATTTCATGTTTTAAAATATTGTTTTGATTATCTTTGTTATTACTGGACTGCAATAAATGTTATAAGCATGTTTTATTAAAAATTGCATTATTTCTTTCTATAACATATATATGTAGAACCAAGAAGGAAGCTATTCCCTACCATGTGAGCCAGCCGATGCATGGACCTGAGAGGAAGGAAACGGACACCCCTGCCTGTGAGTCAGCCAGTGTGTAAATCAGGGAGAACCAGGAAAGAAGCTATGCATCCCCCAACCCCTAGAAGCTCCTGGCTTGGAGGAACTATATTGTTTGACTGACTTTGTAAGCTTAAAGCTGGTAGTTGGAGCGACTATTCAGAGAATAATAATATGGAATATAGTAACTACTGTAGATTTCCTATTGTCTTATCACTGTTTGGTTTCACTTTATTGTTCTGTTTTACTCCTTTAAAAAATATATGTATATAGTAAAATTTCAAAAAAATTAATGAAAATGTTAAACACCAAATTCAAGGTAATATTATTGGGGAGAAAGAAATACAAGACAGGTATAAAAGAGCATAGTGAGACCCTGTCTCAAAAAGACAAAAAAAAAAAAAAAAAAAGGATGTGAAGCAATTTAGGCAAAATGTTAAGGTTTTTTTGGTGGTACTGGAGATTGAATTTGTAACCCCAGGCTTGCCAACCAGGCGCTTAGGCTACTGAGCTAAATTCCCAGCCCCAAAATGTTACATTTTGACAAGGTGAGTAGTAAACTTATACTCTTTAGTATGTCAACATACTTTAGTTTTTCTTCTGACTTAAATATGCTTATACATTTTAGAAAATACAGAAAGTCTAGAAAAGAACCATAATCCCATCAGTGAGATTTCCTTCCATTGTGTTTAAAAAGAAGTTTACAAGAGTGAGTCATTTCGTTTTATTAAAAAAAAAAAACAAAAAACTGGGGCTGGGGATTTAGCTCAGTGGCATAAGCGCCTGCCTTACAAATGTGTGGTCGTTGAGTTCGAGCCCCGGTATTGATAAAAAAGAAAAAGACAAAAATAAAAAAAAAATAATAATAGGGGCTAGGGATTTAGCTCAGCGGCATAAGTGCCTGCCTTGCAAGCAGGCAGTTGAGTTCGATCCCTGATACCGATAAAAATGAAAAACCCAAAAAAGAAACTGAAAAAAAAAAATAATAATAATAAACAAATAAATAAATAAAGCTATGATAAAATCAGGACCTCTTACCTTCATTGGCTCAGCCTGAGTTTGACTCAATTGTCGGATATAATTAAGCAGCTTCTTCCTGTCCTCCAAGGAACTAAAATTACAAGATAAGCAAATTTATCATTATTTGCTTAATAACAGTCTCAATAGTATAAAGTAGAAGGTTATTAAAACTTGATTCTCTACACTAATCAAAAGGTTATATTAGAAAGAGCAATAAGTAACTCAAACATACTATATTCCTCCTAGAAACTCCTTCCTCTTTAGTTCCTAAGGGAAGCTCCTGTCCAACCCATGTGAACCTGCCCCAGGATTTTGTCCTTGATTTTCTTCCTTCTTGGAAAATTCAGATTTTATATCTATTCTGCCTCAACTAATGTCAGTTTATATTCAAATGTATTTCAACAACTTCAGAGTCATAAATGTACTTTAACCACTTCAGCGTAATAAGCTGAAGTCAACATTTACCCTTACAATTCTGGCCTGATTTATGAGAACCAGGTACAACTCAAGTATGAATCAAATATATATGGAGGTTTTAGCTTTATTTATACCCATCTTTCTTTGTTTGTAATCCCTCATAATTCTCCAGTTTTGAGAAAGCATTTAATAGGAATTAAACTTGAATAGCACTAATTTAGAATACTGCTTTATTTACAATTATTCCTCGGTCCAGGCATATTAGCCTCATGCCTGGTAGTGTCAACAAAAACAGCAGGCAAGCATTGTCAGTTATTACTGATCTACTGGCTAATCAGACTGAAAAATATTTTTTCAAAAGTTCTAGAAAGAAATACCACATTTGGCTTCTATGTTATATAACCTGAAATCTATGGCAATAACAAAATCTAAGAGTTAAATATATAGGGGCATTATTATAGCTAATAAATAATTAAAGTTGCATATTTCTGGTTTGCTTTAAGAATACTTCTTAGCTTAGGTTATAACTGAGCTGGGTTAAGGGCAGTCAAACACTAGAGGTTATCTACAAGTCACAGTATAGCATACCAAACGTAAACTAACCAACCTCACTATTTCCCTGAACTGACACTTGGTAATCATCATTGAATTAAAACCCGAAAGAGATTGTATCCAAGGATATCACTGATTAAAATATTGAAATAACCACCAAAAACCTACCTACCTTCCTTTCTTCTCTCTCTCTCTCTCTCTCTCTCTCTCTCTCTCTCTCTCTCTCTCCTCTTTTTCCTTTCTTTCGGCAGTACTGGGGATTAAATTCAGAGTCTTCACAATGAGCTACATTCACAGCCTATTTTTTTATTTTGGGCCAGAATCTTGCTAAATTGCTCACAATTTAGACTTGAATTTTTTATCTTTTCACCTTGCCCTCTCAGAATACTGGGACTACAGGCATGCACCAGAATGGACAGATTGTTTTTATATTTTTAGCAAAGAATATGACATTAAATAAAAATTCAAGCAGTCATGAGCTAGGATACTTTAGTAAGATTTCTGTATTTCTGAAATTTACAGCTTCTTACAACTTGATGGATATATCTAATGTAACAATGTTTATTTTCCAGAAAAGCATCCATAAATCAATAGATAATCATAAAATTAAGGGACCACAAGAAATGCTTATCTAAATTGGATTCCCTGTAAGATGCAAAGTCCAGGACAAGAGTTTGCATATAGGTAAATTTGTTATGAGGCAGAAAGATCCCCTAGGCACAGAAGTAAGGAGAGCTAAGAAAGTTAAAACAAGAAATGAGAAAAAAAAATAGTACAAGAATACATTAGTACACATATTTTTATTACTGTGAGCAACTAAAGCTGATTTTACTAGCACCCTTGCAACTATCACAATCTAATGGAACTTTCTGTGATGATAGGAAACTTCTATAACTGTCTGTCTAACACAGTAGCCACTAGTAATGTGGCTATTGAGCAACTGAAATACAGTTAGTATAATGGAGAAACTGAATTTTAATTTAATCATTTGATTTAATTTTAATTAAAGTAAACATGTAGCTACCAGCTACCATACAGGACAAAAGAGCGCTGTGCATCTCAGAGTCATA
Source organism: Cavia porcellus (assembly GCF_034190915.1). NCBI lineage: Eukaryota > Metazoa > Chordata > Mammalia > Rodentia > Caviidae > Cavia > Cavia porcellus. The sequence continues at coordinate 24,590,486 of NW_026947488.1, read as the reverse complement.
AGGCAGGGTACAAGAGGTAAGCTAGACAATGCTCACTCTGGAATTATGTCTATTTTGTACACTGATGGGCCCCAAGATCCTGGAGGACCCAAGAAACTGAAAGAGTGCCTAGGACAGAATGAGCCCTCCATATATTTACTGCATGAATCAACAGTGTTTGAGTCCACAAAGAAGTAAAGTTTTCTTGAAAAGAAAGACTTAGAAAAAAAATTTTTTTAGTTCAAACTATATACACGAAATAGGTAGTAAAGAGGACTTTGAAAAGACTGAGGGGCCTGAGATGTGGTTATGAGAGAGCCAAAATGAGAAAGATTCTTACCCAAAAGACACTACAAGTCAGTTAAATGTTCTGCACTAATCTTTTTTTCAAAATCTACTTACATTATCAAATTCTAAGCAATAACATATGAAGTAATTTGATACAATCTCTTGTTTTGATTTGTTAGTTACAGTTACCACAAACAACATTTAACTAAGTGAAATTTTAGATCATTATTTTATTACTGTTGCCAATTTCCCAATAGAAACAAAACCTCCATTTTAAGGAACATATAAACATTGGGTCTTCAACAGAGAACTTTAAATTAATACATTCAACCTAGACTCTAGAACCTTTCCATATGTAGATATCTACATTATGTATATAATTTATTAAGGGATAATCATATGCTTCAACATTTTACATATATGAATATATTCCAGTCTTTTAGACAATTCCAGACAATTTTAGAGGGCTGGAGATTTAGCTCAGTGGCTCAAGCTCTTGCCTGGTAAGCGTGAGGTCATTAGTTTGATTGCCAGTACCAAAAAACAAACAAAACAACAAAAAAAGATAACTTTAGAAAGACAGAAATATGTTCATAATTGAGTTGCAGCTCTAATTTTCTTGCTAATATCTTCCTTCCTATTGGTTTTTATATATTTTCTAGCATGTATAATTCAGTTATTTTGAATTTAACGGTAAAAGGTTGATCATTACAAAGTGTGAAAGCTTGCCAGCAAAATTCCCTAAAATAGGTATCATCAGTAATATTAAACATAGGATTTGTACAGTACAAACAAACAGGATGCTGGGAATTCTGTTTTGAAACATTCTATAAATTTAAAATACTGACAGTATTGGAGAATTTTGGCTTTCTCCCTCAAAGGTATATAGAATGCGGTTTCGTTACAGTTTGAATTTTATCATTCTTACCTTACTCCAAGGTTTTCAAGAAGAGACTCATCCAAAAAAGGCAGTAATGAACCTGTGATTTTATTTTCTACAGAAGAGTAAAAAAAATCAAAATTAAATATTCACAGTTTTATTTTTTGTTTTTGTTTTTTGGTATCGGGGATTAAACTCACGACTTCATGCTTACCAGGTAAGTGCTTGAGCTGTTGAGCTAAATCCCCTACCCAAAATGAAATAGTGACATAAGATTTTTAATTTCTTTCACTTTGAATCTACCAGAATTAATTCAGATCAATATTTATTGAGGATTTATTACAGGAAATGGACCATGCTAGGTACAGATGGTCCTCTGTATACATAAACTGCATATCTATGTGTGGATAGAAAATGCCTAGAAAAGAAAACTGCATCTGTAAACATGTACACATATATTTTTCTCTTCATTGTTCCCTTAATATAGTACAACAAATAGGTATATAACATTTACATTGCATTAGGTATTATAAAAATTATAAATAAGTTAGAGGGGCTGGGGATTTAGCTCAGCGGCATAAGCGCCTGCCTTGCAAGCAGGCAGTCGGGGGTTCGATCCCTGGTACCGATAAAAAGGAAAAAGAAAAAAAAAATATATATATATATAAATAAGTTAGAGATGACTGGAAGTATATGGATTTGGATAGAATATGCATATTAAGCACAAATACTAACCCCCACTTTATATATGAGACTTGAGAACAGGATATGGTGGCACATAATTCTAGTATTCTGGGGGGCTAAGGCAGGAGGATCACAAGTTTGAGCACAGGTTGGGCAATTTAGCAACTAAGTGAGATTCTGTCTCAAAAATATATAAAGGACTGAGGATGTAGTTCAGTGCAAAGACCCTGGGCTCAATCTCCAATATGGGGTGGGAAGTAAGCATCTTCAGATTTTGGTTATTTGCTGGGGTCCTGGAATCAATTCTCTTTCCCACTGAGGCAAAAGTGTACAATATTTTTTACTTGCTACTTGTAAAATTTTAATTAGATAACTAAACCAAAAAGTATTTTCTGATAAGTCATGTGAAACTTTATACACTATTTATAAAAATTATTTGCAAGAAAAGCCAGTAGCAAAAATGTAAAAAATGAACCTGCTTAGTTGTACGATCTTGTCAGAGCAGTGGCTTCCTGTTTTTTGTAAACAGGGCTTAGGGTGAGGGTAAAGAAGAAAATATATCTTTGATATTTTTCAGTCATGAAAGTTATGACTTTCATGTATAAAGGCCCAAATGATATTAAAAAAGCATAAAATGTCAACTTACTTAATATTTTCCCAGTTGGTAACTACTATTAATATTCTGGATAATCCATTTATCTACACAATTATGCAGTTTTACATAAATGAGACTATCTTATAGCCTACTTTTTCCCACCCAGTGTCACAAACATCTTCCTTATCAATTATTAAACTCTAGATACTTTTTAATACCTATTCTGTATTCTATAATACAGATGCAACATAATACACTTAATCATTTTTTTTCTGGGTCTAACGTTCCTTTCCTCTAAAATTGATATACTTGGCCCCATGTCACAGAATTGTTGTAAAAATTTTATAAGATAAAACGTGTCAGGAGTTAGGATGTAGCTCAGTGGAAGAATGTGTGTTTAACATACACAGGGCCTAGAGTTTGATTCCTGGTGCCACAAAATAAACAAACAAATAAGTAAGTGACTTAGAGATCCTGTCTCAAAATAAAAAATGTGCTAGGATGTAGTTCAGTGTGAAGGTCCTGGGTTTTAAAAAAATGTAGATTGCATAGAACAGTACTTCACTCAACGTAAACATTGAATAAATCTTAGCCATTAATATTATTTACTGCTGTTATAACAGATGGATACCTAGGTTATTTTTACCACTTATAAACAATGCTTGGACACTGGCTTAGTAGGTAATTTCTATAGGTGAAATATTATTAAGTCAAAAGATATTACCAAACTGTACATGATTGAGACAACTGATATTTTGTCAACGTCAGTGAATTACACATTTTATTTATTATCAGTCTTTTACATGTTTTCCAACCTAGACAAAAAATTAGTATTTTCAAAATTACTAGTAATCATTTCTCAGTCCTTTTTTTTTTTTCCTTTGGTACCAGAGATCAAACTCACAACCTTGTGCTTGCCAGGCAGATGCTTGTGAGCTAAATCTTCGGCCCTCATTTTCCAGTCTTTTGGCTAAGATTAAGAGCAAAAATTACCATTGAGCCAGAATAGCCTTTCCTGTGTTCATTATGGGGGTTTCCATGGTCTGTTTTTCTGTTCTGTTTTTTTTTGGGGGGGGGCATTTTTCTTGTTTTTAGATGTTTTCTAACTTTAATTGTGTTCACTGATTTTTGATGAGAACATTTGCTAAGCAAAAGCAGAGTCTAAAATCTTTAACTTTCAAAAAATCCACTGTACTTGTGGGGAGGCGTAGTGGTACATACCTATAATCCCAGCCTCACAGGAGGCTGCGATAGGAGAACTGTAAATTCAAGGCCATCCTGGACAACTCAATGAGACTCTGTCTCAAAAGTAAAATAAAAAGAGCTAGGGAAATAACTCAGCCATGGAGAACTGGCTATAATGCTTGAAGCCCTAGTTTCAATCTCTAGTACTAGGGGGAAAAAAAATCTAGCTCTTTTGCTGTAATGTAACCTTTGGAAAGAAATTTAACATCTTTGGACCTCATAAACTTCTTTCATAAAAGGTATATCATCTGATTTTAGGATCCTTGAGAGACTATATCCCATCATGAGAAAAGGAACTCAGTAACTTATGATTCTTATGTGTGTTTGAATTTTAAAACATTTTAAAAAATTCTTTGTGGTACTAGATATTGAACCTAGAAACATTTTACCACTGAGCTACATTCCAGTCCTTTATAAAGTTTTTTCTTTGAGATAGGTCTTGCTAAATTGCTCAAAATGGCCTCTAACTTGCTATATTTCCTGCCTCTGTTACCCAAGTAGCTACAATTACTGGCATATATTGCTTCATCTATCTCTTGCGCTTGGTTTTGTCAAAAACAATCTAGACTTAGTGACAAAAAGTACCTATTAAAAATAAAAACTACTGGGGCTGGGGATTTAGCTCAGTGGCATAAGCGCCTGCCTTGCAAGCAGGCAGTCGTGAGTTCGATCCCTGATACCGGTAAAAACGAAAAAGACAAAATAAATAAATAAATTAATTAATTAAAAAACTACTGCCCGGTATGCTGGTAAAATCCCAGCACTCAGAAGGCTGAGGCAGGAGGATGGTCTTGAGTTTGAGGCCAGCCAGGGCTACATAGTGAGTTCAAGGCCAGCCTGAACTACATGGTAAGACCCTGCCTCAGAAAAATAAAACAAAACAATTATAAGAAGCGCCAATCTCAGAAATCTAGTTGCTCAAAATCAAACAGAACAACAACAAAAAAAATCAAACGGAACAGTTTGTCTTTTATAGGATAAAGAAGATCAAGGAGAGAAGCAAAATCTTTGGAGAAGCTGGACAAACAAGAAGAAACTGACCAATGGGTATGACCAGTATGATAGGACAGTGTTTCGCTGTGGTCACTGTGGTCACTGTGGTCAGCGAGTTCCTAGGAGGTGACAGGAAGTGGGGGGAATTTCACATTTTTAGTGCTTGCTTTGGTTTCTGGGTAAACAAGATGAGAATTCTGTAAAGAAAGAAACCTGAGTAACATTTGGTGAAGATAAAGCAGACATCAGTATTAGGTGGTGCAAGCCTGTAATTTTAGCAGTTAAGCTGAGACAGGAAGATCTCAAGCTCAAATACTATCTGAGCAACTTATCAAGACCCTGTCTCAAATAAAAAAAATTAAAAATGATGATGGAGATTTAGCTCAGTTGGTAGAGTGGAATGCCCCTTGGTTCAATATCCTGTTTTGTTTTTTTTTTAAAGACAAAGTAGTAAGATATGAGCAAGTTAGAACACTTGATCAGTTTTTACCAACTAAAAGTACTCAGTGTCTTATATTAGCTCTAGACTGTGGGTACAAAATATCAGTCTGGAAGGTGGAGTGTGGGGGTACAGGCTTATAATCCCAGCACTTGGGAGGCTGAGGCAGGATTGCTTCAAGTTCAAGGTTAGCCTGGGCTGTAAAGTGGATTCAAGGCCAGACTGAACTGCACAGTGATACCCTGTCTCAAAAAGACGAAAAAAAAAATCAGTCTGGAGACTGATGAATTAATCTACAAAACACTGAAATACAAGAGCAAGAACACAGTCAATTACATTTTGAAAAGAGAAAATAAAAACAACTTTAGCACCTATTACTAGTCAAAAGAAAAGCCCATCTTTTTTTTTTTTTTTTTTTTTTTTTTTTTTGTCTTTTTCGTTTTTGTCGGTACTGGGGATTGAACTCACGACTGCCTGCTTGCAAGGCAGGCACTTATGCCGCTGAGCTAAATCCCCAGCCCCAAAAGCCCATCTTTGCAGTGGAGTAAACACCAGGAGGAAAGGGGAAAAGGTAAACAGAATTTCCTATATTTAAGTTATCTTTGAGTCCTGAACCATTATGGCTTCTCTCACTGCAGGCTTCACAGGCAAACAGCCTCTGCTCCACAATTAGAATTGTACTAAATTTGCAGAGCACAGCTACCTTCCTACTAAACACCTCAAGAGATGGAGCAGGACCTTCACACCCACCATGAAAAGTTAAAATAGGTTTCAAGTGGGAGAATGGATTCTTGGACATGAACTAGTAAAGCTGCTTAAAACTCTGAAACTATATACTTCCCAAATGTGGTTGAACTGTGAAATGCTGGGAATTCAGTAGTGAACAGAATAACCCCAATCCAGTATTCAGATGTAGAAAGAGAAACTTCTTACAAAGAGTAAAACATAATCATTATCAAGCTTTGCACATGTAGTCAATATATACTGAACCCTTCTGGGGTTGCTATAGTAATCTGTGGGAATTCAAAGATTAATAAAGTAAGTTCCCTCCACTTTAGGAAAACCCCAAAATTCGGGGTGGGGATGGGTAATCAGAAATGTAAAGGCACCAAAACGTCTCATGTGGCGAGTGTTCAAGGAGCTGCGGTTAGCACAGAAGGTCTCCTGAGTCTGGTGAGCCTGAATGACACCAATCTCCAACCAAGGTCTGGGGAAAAGTTTTCTAAATTTAAAAGGGGCGGGGGAGAGATCCCTCTGGATTGCAAATTCGAGGCCAGTTTCGGGCAATTCAACGAGACCCTATCTCAGTATAAAAGGGGTGGGGATGTAGCTCAGTGTAGAGCATTTGCCTGGCGCGCGTGAGGACCTGGACTTTATTTCCCAGCACGGGGTGGGAGGGGTGGTCGGGAAGCGGAAAGGACCCGAGTCTCGCCTGTCTGGCGCTCGGATAGCAAGCTCCTAAAGAAACCCATCAGAATAGAAGTCAAATTTATACTTGTCCCAACCTCCAAAACCTGTTCCTTCAGACGGACCTCCACTCCACATCTCGGTCCTCCGCCTCCGGGTCTCACTCCCGGGCGTCCCTGCCGCAAGTCCACCCCTTCAGGCGCCTCCCGCGCCACTCCCTTCCCGCTCTACGTCCCCTCAAGAGGCCCCTCTCTCAGGGCGCCCCTCCTCAGGCCCAGCTGGCCCCTCCCCGGGTCTCCAACCCTCGCCCCTCAGCCCTCCAGCCGTGCTACCTCGGAAGTTTTTCAGGAGTCCTGATTTTTCGAAGCCACAGCTCTGCAAGTAGGAGCACACCTGCTCCGGGTCCCAGGTCCGGTGGTCGGGGTGGAGTTCCAGCAGCGGGTATTTGTCCGTCCTTGCGGGAGTGTTTGGTGGCGTTCTTGGGCTGCCGTCGCATCGGGGCCGCTTAGCGGGCTGCTCCGAGTCGGATCGCTGCATGGCTACCTCTACTCAGCAGCCGGCGCCTCAGTCAGAACCTAGGCGCCAGCCCCGCACGCAGGCGCACTGACAACTGAAGCCGCCTGCAGGCGAGATCGGCTTTGCCCGCCCGAGGGCCTCCCGCGCAGGCGCACTGACAGGACAGCGTGGGTGCTTGGGTGCTTGGCTGCTCCGCGACTCCAGCTTGAGGTGCACCGCACAGGCGCAATAGCAATCTAGGCCTTCTCAATCCCTCCCATGTGAGGATTTAATTGAAAGGGCACTGCCAGAAGTAGTACTAGGGATGGTGCCAGGGCAGTCTCGAGTAAGGACAGGGCAAGACAAGAGCACGCTTGGGACCATTGAAAATCCTGCTATACTCCAGATGAGGGATTCTTTAGCACTTCCAAATGAGTACCCTAGATTTGCCCTTGGACAGTGTCAAACACTCTTTAAGTATCTGAAATATCCGTGTGTTGACCTTTAATGTTGGTCTGCAGTTTCAACCATTTATGCAAGATTCTGCATATGTATTAAATCATAATATTTATTAAATTGACATTTACAGGGCCCAGGATTTAGCTCATTGGCATAGGTGACTGCCTGGCAAGCGTGAGGTCATGAGTTGATCCCCAGTACCAAAAATAAATAAATAAATAAATAAATTTTAAAAATTGACATTTACATTCTATGTCATGACAGTACATGACAAAGAGAAGAAATATCTGAATTTTTCAGTTAAGCTTGACAGATTAAGAGCCATTTTAAAATTGGGGACAATTTTTACTATGTAAATGAATACTTTATTTATTTTTTTTAAATCCTAAACTTAAACCTAAAAGACAAAGAGCTGCCAGCAGCTTCTCAAAGAAGAGAAAAACAGCCAAGAGATTGAAAGGGAAGAGCAAGGTTTTCAGAACCGACAAGTGGGTTCTCCTCTCTCAATTCCAGAAGGAAGAAAGGGCCAATCTGATTAAAAAACAAACAAACAGGGACTGGGGATTTAGCTCGGCTGCATAAGCACCTGCCTTGCAAGCAGGCAGTCCTGAGTTCAATCCCTGATACCCATAAAAAGGAAAAAGACAAAAAACAAACAAACAAACATCCTTTCACTATGCAGTTCAGTCTGGCCTTGAACTCACTTTATAGCCCAGGTTAGCCTTGAACTTGCAGCAATTCTTCTGCCTCAGTCTCCCAAATTCTGGGATTACAGGCATGGGCCACCATGTTTGCCTAATTTCTCAAAATTCACCCTTTAGGACTCTTGCAAATTGACACTAACTGTAAGAAAATAATAGGCATTTCTCCTCTCTGTAGCTATTTTTGGGGGCAGTGCCAAAATTTCCTTATATGGGGGCTGGGGATTTAGCTCAGCGGCATAAGCACCTGCCTTGCAAGCAGGTGGTCGTGAGTTCGATCCCTGGTACTGATAAAAATGACAAAGACAAAAAAAAAAAAATTTCCTTATATGTTCTGGCCCATGCTTTACTTGTAAAGGATTACTGCTACTACAAGTAATAAGGACATTATTCCTCCCCAGCAACCAAGGCAGAATGAGATAGGCTAGTATATCACCCAGTAATCTGCATTGGTCCAGTGGTAAACCAAATGGCCATAGGTTCAAGACCCAAAATAAAAAATTAGTGAGCAAAAGATACTTAGCAAGTCGGCCTACTATGTTTCAAATATGGTTTTGTTGTTGTTGTTGTTATTGTTTGGTACTGGGAATTAAACTCAGGACCTTGTGCTTGCCAGGCAGGTGCTGTGTCACTGAGCTATATCCTCGGTCCAGAAATAGGTTTAAAAACTTTACAAATACTAACCCATTTAATTACCACTAGAATGTAGGAAAGTAAGGTACAAAGACAGGAATGTAGCTGACTGATAAGAGTGTGTGCTTAGGGGCTGGGGATTTAGCTCAGCGGCATAAGCGCCTGCCTTGCAAGCAGGCCGTCATGAGTTCAATCCCCGGTACCGATTTAAAAAAAAAAAAAAAAAGAGTGTGTGCTTAGTATTCCAGAGACCTTGGGCTAGAAAGAGAGAGAGGGAGAAAGGAGAGAAGGAAGGAGGCAAAAGGTGGTTGCAAAAGATGATTGGAGTATTAGTCAGGGTTTTGCCGGAGAAACAGCTATAAGATATACAAATGTATAAGAAATTTCTTATGATGGTCACCCAGAATCAGATGAAGGTGTCTACACACTGGAGGCTGAAGGATTCCTAGGTCTAGAATTCACTGTAATGTCTTGTGCAAGTACATATCAGGAGGCTGAGGAGTCTGTGATAGAAGGCTGAAGGATCCGAGGCAGAAGCTGATGAGCCTGTGCTGGAAGCCAGGAGATGAATGACATCCAAGCTGAAAGTGAAAACCAGAGCTTCTGCAAAGAATGGAACCTGTCCTTCCTGCTTCCCTTATATACCATCCAAGTGATGAGCCACCCTAGGGTGGGTCTTCTACATCCTAGGGTGTAGAATTGCTGAGCTGATTTAGTTAAGCTTCTAAACTTCTCCAATTGATACAATCATCAACCCCAACAGTTGGTTACTTGATCCTGGTCTCATTGCTGCTAAGCAGCAGCCAGAATTCAAAGGCAGTACTATATGGCTCCAAAGTTTAGGCTCTTTTCAATTTGCCATTTCATATAACTTCAGTTAGTCTGGTGATTCTGTTCCATTCAGTCATACTATATGCTGGGAATCAGCACAAGGGCTTGGACCTTGGCTACAATGAAAGACTGGTCAAGTTTTCTTCTTGCCATGGTGAGGATTAGAAAAGCCAGTAAATCAATAGTCCTTCCTCCTTCCCTTTTATACCCTCTGATGTTGAATACCCCCAGAAATTCTTCCCTGACCTCCAGGTAACAAGTCAATAAATTGTGCAATTTTATTCTGGCAGCATTAGCTCTCTGGTTTTTACATCTCTCCACAACTTCCTCTTCAACCAGTAATGCTGGTTCTCTCCACCACTCACTCATTCTCTGGTTGTTTTACTTCTTTTTTTTTTTTTTTTTTTTTTTTGGTCTTTTTCCTTTTTATTGGTACCAGGGATCGAACTCACGACTGCCTGCTTGCAAGGCAGGTGCTTATGCCACTGAGCTAAATCCCCAGCCCCGGTTGTTTTACTTCTTCTTTGCGATAGTTAATCTTGCTGTCACCTTGAAGAAGAAACTCCCAAATGATTCATTTAGCATATTCCTGATTATGTTTGAATGATGGACTCACTGAAGAGGGACAACCTACCCTTGGTGTGGGTAGCACCAACCAATAGGCTTATGCATTAGTTACTTTTTCATTGTTGGGACGAAATACGTGACACCCAAAAGTTAAAGTGGAAAGGTTTATTTTGATTCACCCTTTGTAGAGGTTTCAACTTATAGATGGCTGGCTCTAAGGCAAGGCAGATTGGCACAGGGGCATGGCAAAGGATTAGGTCATGGCATGGAAGACAGGAAGCAGCAAAGGATCAAGGAAGAAGGAGAGATTCTTTATCCTTCTAGGCCACAGTGACTTACCTCTTCCTACCAGGCTTCCCCTCCCAACATCACAGCCAGCAATGAACCCATCAGTGAACTGACTAATCCAGTGAGAAGTGTCACATACCTATGATCCAGTCACCTCCCAAAAGCCTCACTTATGAGCACATGGGGCTTTGGGGGAGACACCTAAGTACAAACTATAATGGCTTATAGTCTAGTTGAAATAATAAAAAGGAAAAGAAAAGGGAAGACTCACTTCTGTTTCTTTAGACAAGCTCTGATCTTTGACATTGCCTTTGAATGTCAGTATCCAGGCTTCCAGCATAGACTCTACCCTTGCAGTGCAGACCCTTTGGCTTCCTGACACAGACTCGCCTGGGACTCTTGTATTAAAAATTTTTATATTAAATCTGTTCCTTTAGTAACACTGACTGATACAGATTTTGGTACCAGAGAAATGGAGTCATTGTTGTGACTTTCCCTCACCATGTGGTTCAGAAGTCTTTGGAACTGGCTTGTGAGAGGAATTTGGAAAGGTTTGGAGAAGCCAATTGGAGAAGCAGCTCTAGAATGCTGTGAGCCAAGCTTGACAGGAGATTCTGGTTGAAGCTCAGAAGACCAGAGTGTTGACAGTAATACAGATCAACTTTAAGAGTTTTCAATTGGGAAGGACTCTGTTGGCAGCTGGGCTTCAGGCCATGTGTTACGCTTTAGCAAAAAAAATTTGTCTACATTTTACTGCTGTTCTGAGACTTTATAGAAGACTGAGGTTAAGGGCAACACTAATCTAGTGGAAGAAGTTTCAAGATGTAAAGTTGAGGTAATGGCCTGGCTACAGTTGAGGGCTTATTGTTTTGTTTTGTTTTTATCGGTACCAGGGATCGAACTCACAACTGCCTGCTTTTGCAAGGCAGGCGCTTATGCCGCTGAGCTAAATCCCCAACCCCCAGTTGAGGGATTTTTACAAACTCTACCTTGAGAATTAAGAGCAAATGACCCAGCTGGCTATGGTGTCATATGCCTGTAGTGCAAGAATTCCCTGTAGACTTGGAAGGCTGAGTCAGGAGGATGGCCACAATTTCTTTTTCTTTTTTTAAATCAGTACCAGGGATTGAACTCACAACTATGCACTTGCAAGGCAGGCGCTTATGCCAGTGAGCTAAATCCCCAGCTCAATGGCCACAATTTCAACCCAGCCTGGGACTACATAGTGAGTCCAGGGTCAGCCTAAACTACATAGGGAGACCTTGCCACAAAACAAAACAAAACCAAAACAAATGACCCAGAAGAATGAATTTAAAAGTTTTGAGTTTGGCTAGAAAGAAAGGTAAGACATACAAAGTTGATGAAGAGGAGAACTTAGTTGCTAAAATATTAGTACTGAGCTAGGCACGTTGACTCAAGCCTGTAATCCCAGCACTCAGGAGGCTGAGTTGGGAGGATCATTGCCAGTTCGAGACCAGCATGGGCTCCAAAGTGAGCTCAAGGCCAGCCTGAACTACATAGTGAGACCCTGTCTCAAAAAGACTAAATAAATAAATAAATAAATAAATAAAATATTACTATTAAAAAGGCAAATACTGGCCCAGTATATAGCTCAGCAGCAAAGCACCTGCCTATCTAGTGCAAGGTCATAAATTCAATCCCTGGTACAAAAAAAAAAAAAAAAAGCAAATACTTTCGAAAAAGACAATAGAAAACATGGGCCGAGGGCATCACAAAAACCAGCAGGACTGCACACTCAAATTTACAAAGATGAAAGATGTTACTTTGAGAAGAAAGTCCCCAGGTTCCATGGTCCAGAATGAGTAAAGCCCAGGAGATGGGAATTAACTCCCCAGCATTTAGTTCACAATGCTCAGCGATTAAGTCACTCATAGACCTTTGAAAACATCACCAAGGAGCCACCTAACAGCAGACCTTGGCATTATCCACATGGTGCTTGTTTAAGGTGCATGCAGAATGTAAGAGTTGTGGAGTCCGGATAGCAGAAGAAAGCCTAGAAGGCAAGGCAGTGTGCCCTGAGAGAGCAGACTGTGAAGCTATGAGGATGAAGCCAGTACAGTGGAGCCTCCAGGATGTTGGAAAAGCCAGAAATGTGACTTTGTTTTTTTGAGAAAGGGTCTCACTGTGAAGTTCAAGCTGACCTTGAATCCACAGCAATGCTACTGGCTCAGCCTCTTGAGGGCTGGGATTACAATGTAGGCATTTACTATGCCAAGCCAGAATTTTACTACATACTCAAGTCTATAAACAGTTTTAGTACCGACAATATATCAATGTTTCTTTCTCCCTCAGTCCTTTCAGACATGAAAAGCTCTGTTTTGCCCCCAAATATGGAGGAGCCAACTTTGTATATACCTGTAGAAGCCCAGCTACTATGAAGGCTAAGGCAGGTGGATTGCAACTTTGAGGCCAGCCAGAGCAACTTCACAAGACCCTGTCTCAAAATTAGAACAATAAAATAACAAGGGCTGGGACTACACGCAGCTCAGCACTAGAACACTTGCCTAATGTGTAAGGCCCTGGGTTTGAATACCAGTACTCCCACCCCCGAAAAAAGCCCTGTTTTTTAGATTTTGGTGTCCCCAGGACCATTTTAACAAACATTTAACTATCCAAACCCCATCCTAGAAATTCTGATTATGGACAGTTATATAGTTCTGAAATGTGCATTTTTTTTTTAACAAACTCTGTCACCATGTTAGAGAGAGAAATTGTTTCTTGTTTAATTGGTGACAGCATATATATCTTACTGCTCACCTTTTTGATATCCCTGGATCAGAAAAACAAAACTTAGTTTCAACATAGAAGAAGGGGTAGGGATAACATTTTCCAGTCCCTTGGTTTAGTTTTCAGCTGATGACAATGAAGTAATTTAAGGTACCAATTTCACTTTTAGACAGTGATTCACTGACTAGTATACTTTGAAACTTCAAAATCTGTTTTTGAACAACTGGAACTGTATAAAGAATAGCTTAGGGGCTGGGGATTTAGCTCAGCGGCATAAGCACCTGCCTTGCAAGCAGGCAGTCGTGAGTTAGATCCCTGGTACCGATAAAAAGGAAAAAGACAAAAAAAAAAAAAAACCAAAAAGGATTGCTTATATGAAGTAATATTAAGAATGAGTAAGAGGTTTAATTAGCATTGTTCAAAGTTTAATATCAAAACACCTTAATAACATACTATACTGCATATGCTGAGGGTTGGGAAGAGAATATGAAATAATGTAGCAGTATTTCCAACAATTCAATGCCCGCCTTTAGGGAAATGGTTTAAAAATGCTTTATTAGGCCAGATATGGTGGTACATATCTGTAATCCCAGCCCTTGGGAGGCAGAGGCAGGAGGATTGCTGCAAGTTTGAGGCCTACTTGGTCTACATAGTGAGTTTAAGGCCAGTCTGAACTGCAGAGCAGATCCTGTCTCAAAAAACAAAAGAAAACAAAGCAACAACAAATGATTTATTTCAAATTAGGTGTGGTGGCACACCTGTAATCCCAGCATTTAGGAGGCTGAGGCAGAGGCAGAAAGATCACCACCATAAGCTCGAGGATGGCCTCAGTTATGCAGTGATTTCAAGGCTACCCTGGATTATATAGCAAGACCCTATCTCAAAAAATTTTAAAAAGAAAATAAAAAAGGCTTATTCAGGGGCTGGGGATTTAGCTCAGCGGCATAAGCGTCTGCCTTGGAAACAAGCAGTCGTGAGTTTGATCCTCAATACTGATAACAAGGAAAAAGACAGAAAATAAATAAATAAAAAATAATGATTATTCAGGATATAAAAACATGAGACTATGTTCACTGTTGCATTTTGGTAAGAAAAAGGAAAGAGACTGTGCATGTGTGTATTTCAGGTAAAGTACATTCACTAAGTTTTTATGAAATACCTTAAATTTATCTCATTTTTAACATATTTAAGGTGAAAAATATTTTGCTGTAAATTTTTTTTTGTATTGGTGCTGGGAATCAAACTCAAGATGTCAGTCTTGCCAGGCAGGTACTGAGCTATATCCCAGGCCCAAGATGAAAAATATCTTAAGAACAGTCATTACAGCCAGAAAATTGATGGTAAAGATTTGAATGAAGATATATTATATGGTATTTCTTTGATATCTTTAATCATAAAAGAGATTCTCATATGTTGATACTGGTTACACTGATCTTGTTTTCAGGGGAAGGAATAGACCAGTATATGATTTCCAAATGGTTACAGGTTATGGAACTTTGTCTTATTTGCTAATATGTTGGAGACCACTACCCATCGGCTCTGAGCAGGATTTAAATTTAACTAATTGGCTTTCTATGTTTATCTGTGAGTCTGTCCTAGGCCTCAGCCTCTTTTCTGGTGACAGGAGCTGATTCATAGTAAGTGAACCTTTATGAGTCCCTGATTCTGGCTGAGGACTTAATGGCCTGAGGCCAGCGATAAGGCCACAGCTGAAGACACTTTGGCTCCAACACTAATTAACAAGATAGAGACTGCAGCTGCAGAAATTATTCCTACAGTCTCACTCCTACCATGTCTTCATGACAAGACAGTTTCACCGAATTGACTTTATGCATTACTTAGAGATGTCCTTAAAGTGACTCCCAAGGTCCTGCTCATTGCCTGCACTTTCCTCAGTTTCCCTCTTTTGTCCTTAGTCCTAATAAAAGTGGGCTGATCCAGAGAAATCTTTTTCATAACCCTTGGAGTCTCAAGCTCAACTACAGGGTTTTGACCCTCCTGGAGTCCTAAAACCATACAATTTGTCTCTTTTTATTTATTTAATCTTTGCTGTATACTCATTTGGGAGATCAAGGATCTAGGTGAGGACCCAAAAGTAATATATTCACAGAATTTAATTATGACATACATGGTTGCTTCTACTCTTGAAATACTTTATTATCTCTGTATTTGTACAGGTGACCAAGCTGATATAGTTTCTAAAATCATATAGAAGTAACTTCACAGAGCAGAGTGAAAAAAATGAATACTCATGAAGTATCAACCTTTATTTCTAATCATTCTTAATATATGTAAATATTCTGGGACTGGGGATTTAGCTCAGCGGCATAAGCATCTGCCTTGCAAGCAGGTGGTCGTGAGTTCGATCCCTGGTACCGATAAAAAGTTAAAAAAAAAAAAAAAGAGCAAACAAATATATGTAAATATTCTTCAATGAGTTTTAAGTTCGAATACTTGACTGAAGTCAAGTCAGTGTGCAAATTGAACTGAGCTGTTTTTATAGGAAATGATTTCTCATTATCAGCATGTTCACATGTTTGACCAGATGGGCTTTCATACTGAGTTACATCCATTTAGCTCAGCGGCCTAAGTGCCTGCCTTGCAAGCAGGCAGTCGTGAGTTTGATCCCTGGTACCGATAAAAACGAAAAAGACCAAAAAAAAAAAAAAAAAAAAAAAAAGTCCAGTTTGGTGACATTTATTACTTTTTAGTAACAGCTCAACAGTGATTGTTCAAAATAGGTTTGAGGGCCGGGAATATAGCTCAGTAGTACAGTGCTACCTGGCAAGAGTAAGGTCCTGAATTTTATTCCTGATATGGAAAAAAAAAAAAAAAGCACAAAGATATATATTTGAGTATTTGAGTGTCTGGGACTGTGAGGTGGTATCATATGTCATCAGTTCTGAGATTGAGAACTTTCTTTACCTCCCAGAACTGCATACACTTTTTTTAAGTGTCAGGGTTTAAAACTAGGGACTTGCTCATATTAAGCTCTTGGTCTGTCCCTTAACTATGCCCCCAGGTCCTCCACCAGACGTAAGGTTCATTTCGTGGAACAATTTAGTAGTTTTGAAAATCATGTGTTAGATAGTTTATTAGAGTCCTCTCATTGTGTAGCTTTCTCTTTAAATGACATTACTGTGCTGGGAATATAGTGCAATGGTAAAGTACATGCTAAACACATGTGAGTAGGGGAGCTTTTTTTCATATCTTCTGGAGCCAGGTATGATGGCTCGCACATGTATTCCCAGCTACTCTGAAGACTGGGGTAGCAGAATCATTTCATCCCACCAGTTTGAGACCATCCTGTGGAAATAGTCAAAGCCAAATTGAAAAAAAAAAAAAAAAAAAAAAAAATGCCAAAAGCCTAATAATTGTGTCTTCGGTGTCAAGTGAAGAAAGTATCTCATGTTATAGAGAGTAGTTCTACAAATGGGTAATATCCTTATTTTACTGTTGAAAAAACTAAGGCCTTTGCTTTACCTTCTATGCCATATATTTTTAATTTTATGTACAGTTAAATCATTTACATCATTCCTGGAAAGGTAATGAAAATATCTATTGGGAAGTCAACAGGAAAACATATTTGTATTTAGATATTTAATAGCTGATGGTCATGGGGCCTGTCTCACAACATGAGGGTCTTAGTTTGATTCCTAGTCAAAAAATAAATATAAGAAGCTAGTGGTATGTACATTAGTGAAGCATTCATAAGCTAAGAGAAAGTGACATGAAAGTGAGATGAGACTTTGGTTTCTTTTTCTGCTATAGCAAGTAGAACCAAAAGGGAATGGGCAGGAAAGAACTAGATAGTTTTCTGGGTATTCATGATATACCTACTGTTTATTATTCTCTGTATATCTGTTGTTTTAAAATTTTAATTGGGTAACATGTGTCTATATTCAAATTTTAACAAGTATTTATTGAACATCTATTAGATTTTATCAAATTATAAGCAAGATAGCAACCCTTCTGTGTTCAGCGTTCAGGTTAGTTAAATCCTCTTGGATCTCAGAGTTCATGGGGAAAGAAAGATTGTATCCTTTTTAGACATTATGTTCAGAGAGAAGTGCTGAAAATGTACTTGACATTTGTTGAGCATTTTCTTTTCTTTTTTCATGGTGCTGGAGATTAAACCCAAATGCTAAGCTAGCTCTCTACCACTGAGTCATATCTCCAACCCTGTTAAATAGTTTATCTTCACTCTGTATGGTAATAGACACTTCTGCTATTTTAATTTTTTTTCTGCTATTTTAAGAATTGTGGGCCACTTGGGAGGGACAGCACTCAGGTTGCTGAGGCAGGAGGATAGCAACAGTTGAGGCCAGCCCTGGGCTACACAGTGAATGCATGGCCAATCCAACTTACTCAGCAAGAGCCTGGCTCAAAAAAATAAAAATAAAACAACAGGGTCCGTGATTTAATTCAGCAGTAAAAGTGCCTGCCCAGCAAGGGTGAGGTCTTGAGTTCGATCCCCATACCAAAAAAATAAATAAACTAAAATAGAACAGAACATATGGTTCACTAGTGTTAAATACATTTACACTGTTGTGCAGTTGGTTCATTTTGAGAACTGAAACTATATGTCAATTAAGCAACAAGTTCCCAAATGGGAAGAAAATATTTAAATGAGAAGAGGAACAAGGGAGGGGGGGAGGGAAAGAAGAAGGGATGGATAGAAAAAGAAAGTAAATAGAAGGAAGAAATGGAACAAACTTTTGTAAATAAGGGGGTAAAGAGGGGTTGAAGAGAGGGGAATGGAATGGGAAAAAAGGAGAAACAAAGATATATCTTGTAGAAAAAAAAGATATATCTTGTAGAGCTAGCACGATGAATTTTATCTATATATATCTCAAACGTAACAAGAAAAAAAACTTGCCAGCTGAATGTGGTGATGCACAAATGTAATCTCAATACTCAGGCTGGTGCAGGAAGCCAGTCTGGGCTACACAGTGACCTTTTTTTTTTTTTTTTTTAAGCCAGTCAAATTTAGCAGTGGGGGTGGTGGTGGTGGTATACCAACTTTAGTGACACTAATGTTAATAAGTTCTGATAACCCACTGCCATTGGACCAGCCTGGGCTACACAGTGATCTTAAAGTCGCTCTGAACTACAGAGCGGCTCAAAAAACTAAAAACTGTCTCAAAAAAACTAAAAAAATTTTAAAAGTAGCTGGATATGGTAGCACATGCCTATAATCCTGATATAGGGTGTATGGTGTAGGACCTCCAAATGACCCAAATAATATAAGGGAAATATAACTCTCAACCTTTGATCTGCTAGGTATGTGATATACTGAGTTCCTGTCCTATAGAATCGAAGAATGAATTCTAGGAGCAGCAGAGGTTGAGGGTCAGAAGTATTTATTGAAACAAAGACAGTTTCTGTCCAAGAGGGGCAAAATGGGGTCCCAAGTGGGGTGGCTAGGGACTCTGCTTCTCAAGGAAGTTTTATATAGTAAAACCATGAGGTGAGGTGAGGATGAGGTGGGACAAAAGTATAGGTAACTAATAAGATCATGAGTATAGACAGGTAATATTGGTCCAATGGAAAATCACAAGGTGGGAATGAGGTGGGATAAAGTATGGTCAGCCAATAAGATTACAAACATAATTGCTCAGATAATATTTAAAGGATTTTTCCCCAGATAGGATACTACAGCAGTGGGAGGCAGGAGGGATTGTAGAGATCTATGTTTACCTTGAGGTCATTTTCCTCACCCCTAGGCAATTTTACCTGTGGTACGAAATGAATTCCAATGGGCTGCTTGCCATCAGCAATACCCCCTTTAGGCACCATCCCAGACCAAAGCCCATTGGAATTCAGTATGCATGGGCCAAATAATAAGGTCAACAGGACAATTATGAATAGTCAACGAAGATTTTCACCAGGAAGAGCTAGTAATAGCTTCACATAGAAGATAAGGGCCAGGGATTTAGCTCAGTGGCATAAGGGCTTGCCTGGTAAGCACAAGGTCAAGTTCGATCCCTAGTACAAGAAAACAAAGCAAAACAAACCAAAAAACATAGAGGATAAGGACAAGGTTCAGGGAATTTAAGAGTCCGACATGTCTTTAATTTGTAGTCTAATATCTCAAATAGCTATTGAGATAATTGGCAGAAGGATCAGCAATGTAGAGGTGGGGCCATCCAAGCCGTTGGGAGTTCATACCTTGCCACAAATCGCCTTAGGTACTGGACATGGAACTATAGATTTAATGTTTGGCCTGCTGGATTTTGGTTGTGCTCTGGTCTCATTCCTTTTTGTCCCCTTATTTGTACCTTTTGGGAATGGGAATGTTTATCTTGGGCCACTGTATGTTGAAAGTGTGAAACTTTCATTTGTACAGGGGCTTGCACCTAAGAGGTTGCCCTAAATCTCCAAAGAGACTTTGGACTTAGACTTTTCAGCTGTGCTAAACAAATCAGGTCTTTGGCGACTCTTAGATGGACTAAATGCATTTTATATAGAGAATACACATGAGTCTTCTTTGGGCCAAAGGCAGAATGTTATGATTTATATTTAAAATCTCCCCTAAAGCTTCACGTGCTCACAGGTAGGGATTTAGGGAGATGATTGAATCATGCAAGCATGATACACATCAGTTTGAAGCTAAATGTGAATGGGAGGTGGAGCCTGGTTGGAAGAGGTGGGTTACCAGGGGTATATCCTCCTACTTTTTTTTGGTCTTTTTCATTTTTTATCGGTACTGGGGATCAAACTCATGACCGCCTGCTTGCAAGGCAGGCGCTTATGCCGCTGAGCTAAACCCCCAGCCTCTGGGGTATATCCTCGAAGCATCTCCTTCCCACCTGCCTGGTCCCTCTTTTGGCTTCCGGGCACCATGTACTAAACCTCTTCTGCCATACTATTCTGGTGTGAATGCAAATATGGACTGATACCTCTACAGACTGTGATGCAAAATAAACTTCTTTAATTTTGAGTGTTGGGTATTGTGTCCCAGTGATGAGATACTCTTTGTCCTATATGGAAACTAGTCCCTTTAAGACATTTTTCTACCAGCTGCACAAATCTCAAAGCCAAGCCAAAATTCTTTAAAACTATTATAAAAATATTCCTGGAAAAAAAATTGCTGGACTGATAATGTAGAGCAGTGGTAGATATTGTACCTAATATTGGTAAAGTCCTGGGTTTTGACCCCCAACTCCACCAAAAACAAAAACAAAACAAAATAATAAATTAAGAAAAAAAATTTTTTTTCTTTTTCTTTTTGGTCTTTTTTGTTTTTATCAGTACCAGGGATCAAACTCACGACTGCCTGCTTGCAAGGCAGGCACTTATGCCGCTGAGCTAAATCCCCAGCCCCTTAATTCAAATTTTTAAAAAGTTGATCCCAAGGGGCTGGGAATTTAACTCAGCAGCATAAGCACCTGCCTTGCAAGCAGGCAGTCGTGAGTTCGATCCCTGGTACCAATAAAAACGAAAACGAAAAAGACAAAAAAAAAAAAAAAAAGTTGATCCCAGTGGTTATAATACAGGTAGCTAATATTTCTGCAGTAATATTTTTTATAATTAATCAGTTCTTCCCTGATGACTGACAGAATAGTGAAACCTACAGTTGGTTTGGTGGTGCAGGGTGATTATTTGAACATGGATCTCTGTACTCTTACCCATTATATTGTTCTATTAAACTAACTTTGACAGGTATTTCCTAAACTTTTTTGATATGAATAGCCTGGTGCTAGTGTGGATCAGACATGTCCCCTTGTGTTAACTTTCCCATCAACGAGACACAATACCTATTGTAAACCCAAGTAATGAGTTCAGTCATCCAAGCATTGTAATCCTCTTTCTAGTTTTCCTCATAGTCCAGAAGGTTATATTTATAATCCCATTGAGAAGTTATTGGAATCCTAGCAAGTTAATTCCCATCTAATACCACCAATCCAACCCACGGCGAGAGTATTAACACCAAGACATATTTTAAGTTAAGGGCAGCCAAGGGATTCCAAGTCCAATCCCCATGAGGATATTAGGACAAAGGCCTTGATCTTAGGCCTCTCCCAGAATTTATTATCTTGTGAAGAAGGTGGGTGGCTCAAGGATGAGTGATAGTGAGGTGGCTAGTGAGTAATTTGAGCTGGCTGGCCAGGTAGAAGATTGGCACCTCTGTAAATTGCAGAGACAAAGATAAGCAGGATCAATTTACATAATCCAATTAAGGTGGTAGTTGGAATTGTTTTGAGGGCTATCACTTCAGTTTGCAAAATGATATGCAAACTCTTAGGACCTGGGGAGTCATAGCCTCTTATCTTGAGGCTCATACCCAGTTGATATTACCAGAGCTATTTGCTCTAACATCTCTAGGACTCAGTCCTGTATTGTGGAGAACACCATGTGAGGAAACAGGAC
Source organism: Cavia porcellus (assembly GCF_034190915.1). Classification (NCBI taxonomy): domain Eukaryota; kingdom Metazoa; phylum Chordata; class Mammalia; order Rodentia; family Caviidae; genus Cavia; species Cavia porcellus. Next base: position 24,568,881 of record NW_026947488.1, on the reverse strand, counting down.
TGTCTCTTGGCTATTGATATTGCATATTAATGCCTCAGCTAGCCTTATTTGCAATGCTTAGAGCCAATTGAAGAGAGAAGGAAATACCCCCAGCCAGCCTTTTACATATCAGCATAAGGAATTGAGTCTCCAAATAATCAAAGTCACAGTAATTGTTTTGGATTCAAAGGGAGTACCTGGAGTTGTCTCCCACAAATACCTAATATCTTTAAAGGAGAAGAGGTTTAATTTGGTTTATAGCTTCAATCCATGGTTAGCTGGCTCTACAGCAGGAACATTATACAGAGGAGTGTGGCTGAGCAAAGAGTGTGGCCTCCACAAACCACCCAGACATTTCTAGGCATTTCTTAATCCAATCAAGTTGTTTTATGTTGGAGACCACTACAAAGCAGTTCTGAGCAGGATTTAAATTTTACTAATTGGCTTTCTATGTTTACCTGTGAGTCTGTCCTAGGCCTAGGCCCTTGCCTGGCAAGGGAGTTATTTATAGTAAGTGATCCTCTATGAATCACTTACTATATCACTGAGGCCTGTAGTGGCCTGTGAGGCCAGAAATACCTCAAAGGGCAAGATAAGACCACAGCTGCAGACACTTAGCTCTAACCCCAATTAACAAGGTAAAGACTGCAGCTGCAAAAATTACTCCTACAATCTCACTTCTACCATGTCTTCATGATAAGACAGTGCTGCTACTAAATTGACTTGATTCATGACTGGAGATGTTCTTGATGTGACTCCCGAGGTCCTGATTATTGCCTGCACTTTCCTCAGTCTCCTTGCCCTTTTTCCTTGGTCCTAACATAAGTGGACTGATCCAGGGAATCTTTTATCTTAACCGCTGAAGTCTTGAGCTTTATTAAAGAGTTTTGGCCTCTGGAGCCCCTAAAAAAATCATTCAATTTGGGGCTGGGGATTTAGCTCAGCGGCATAAGCACCTGCCTTGCAAGCATGCGGTCATGAGTTCGATCCCCAGTACCGGGGGAAAAAAAAAAATCATTCAATTTGTCTCTTTTTATTTACTCTTCACCGTACACTCATTTGGGAGATCGGGGATCTAGGTCAGAACCTGATAACTGGCGCCCAGAACAGGGATTAAAATCTTTAGACTGGAAATTTATAGCCTGAATGACTAAGTCCACCCAGAGTAGAAAGGTTTGGATAATGAGGAGGCCTTCACAGGACCAAAACTTCACTGTGGACGCCTGGAGAGGAGAGAGGGAAGAAAAAGAGGGAGTCTTCCTGAAAGGGTTTTGGCCCAGACAGGACACTGTAGCCAGGAAAGCCTCAAACGGAACCAGGAAGCTCCTATCTCCCCCGCCCCTAGGAATTTACCTGTCCCTCTACCTCCCCCCACCCTTAGGAATCTGCCGCTGGCACCAAACGTGTGTCAATGAGACACCTGTGCATCTCTAATGGCCATAGGGCACTATCCTAAGCTTAGGTTACTTATACCCCCCCAAGCCATATGTCCGCCAGAGAGAAAGCTGGACTCCAGCGGTTGGGGGGCGTCGGTTCTCTCTCTCAGTGTTCTCAGTTTAATAAAGGCCTCTTTTGTTTTATACTTCTCATCTTTTGGAAGTAATCCTATCGCTTTCCACTGTGAAAAGCTGTTTTATTTGGGAGTAAAATATGGGGCAAAAGGTTTCAGCTGAGGAACAAAGGTATTTACAACTGCTCCAAAGACTGCTTAAACGCTCAGGTGTTCATGTGCCAAAGAAAGACGTAACAAAAATGTTAAAAGAGGTAACCAAAAATAACCCATGGTTTCCTCAGACAGGCACTATAGAGATTAATATTTGGGAAAGAGTTGGAAAAATATTTTAAAAGCCCATAGGGCAGGATAAATCATTTCCCCAGAGACATTCTCAACTTGGAATCTGGTCCATTCAGTTTTAAGTCCCTTAAAGAGCTCGCAGTTTGCAGACTCTGATTCAGACACAGAAAGAAGAGAGCTCCCTGCTGAGATGTCTGACACCAAAACAAAATCCCTAAAGAGATTACCTCAGCTGGAGCTGAAGCCTTTACAAAAAATATCTCACATGGCTCTATCCAGAAACTTAAAGGTAGTGGGGAGTGGGGGAGACAGCCAGAAAGGGAGCAAATAATACCCCCCCCCCCGTTTGCATCCGTGTAGATACAGTTGCTAAAAAATCTTAAACAAAAGCCAGGATTAGATCTTCCTGCTGCTTGCAGAGTCACTCTAATTGGAGGTGACAAACCCACCCCAATTCCCACAGGAATTTGGGGTCCCTCACCTGAAGGAACAGTTGGTCTTGTGCTGGGAAAGGCTGATCTAAATTTAAAAGGAATAACTATTGTGCCTAGCGTGATTGACAGTGATTGCAGAGATGAAATACAAGTTCTTGCATGTGCTATGGACATCTGGATTTTTAAACAGGGAGACTACTTGGCACAGTTGATTTTGTTATCTATAGAGAAGTCTTCTTTTGTTATGTATAGACAGCTCAGGAGGGAGCAAGACCCTCAGAGTAAGACTACAAAAGGAGAAATTTATTTTACATAGGAAGTAACTAAAAACAAAAATTAGTGCTAACTAGCAATTCTGATTTTAAATTTGGAACAAACAAGTTCCAATTTTTAAAAATTATTTTATTTTATTTTTATCGGTACCAGGGATCAAACTCACAACTGCCTGCGTGCAAGGCAGGCACTTATGTCGCTGAGCTAAATCCCCAGCCCCTAAACAAGTTCCAATTTGGAAACTGAACATATAGATTGAAATCCTAAAATTAAGAAAATGATTATTAAAATGGGATATCAAAAAGGCAAAGGACTAGGAAAAAAATATACAGGGAATCAAAGAGCCTGTTAAGATTACACCTAAAGATGACAGGCAAGGTATTGGTATTAGCAGGTTTTTTGACAAGGGCCATTGATGCTTCTTGCCCCAAAACAGCTCTGCCTTTACAATGGAAAACTAAGAAGCCTGTTTGGGTAGATCAATGGCCCCTTAAAAAGGAGAAGCTAACTCAATTACACAAATTAGTTAAAAAACAATTACACAAGGACATTTAGAAAGCTCAGTTAGCCCTTAAAACACTCCTGTCTTTGCTATTCCAAAGAAGCCAGGCAAGTGGAGATTGTAACCAGATTTAAGAGCTGGTAAATGCCTGCTTACTTCTTATGGGGGCGCTGCAGACAGCACTGCCAAATCCAACTGCAGTTCCTAGAGACAGGCAGAGCTCTCCTCATAATTGATTTAAAAGACTGCTTTTTTAAAAAACATTTTTATTTTTCAGACCAAGTTTTGCCTTTTCCATGCTTAATTTAAACTTAAAAATATCGATACAGCTTGTTATAGCCTAAATCTAACCGTTGTGCCTCACTGTCTGTTCTGTATGCGTCATTCGGCCTCCCCCTCCCCATTTCCCCTTTCTATCCAGCTATGTTAAGTTTCAATTCCTAAAAGGCTGTAAAAGCCTTAGGTTTTGAAAGGGTTGCTGGCCCAGACGGGACACTATAGCCAGAAAAAGCCTCAACCGGAATTAGGGAGCTCCTGCCTCCCCCGCCCCTAGAGATTTACCTGTAACCCTATACCCCCACCCCTAGAAACCTGTCCCTGACGCCAAACATGTACCAATGAAATACTTGTGCATCTCTAATGGCCTTAGGGCACTGCCCTAAGCTTAGGCTATTTATATTCCCCCACGCCATGTGTCCCAGAGAGAGATCACGGGACCCTGGGTGGAGATGCTGCGCCCCGGGGGGGGGGCGGGGGTGACTCTCCCCGCATTCCCGAAATAAAGGTTACTCATATTTTATACTTCTTATCTTTTCAGCCACCGCTGGCCAGTTCTTCCCCCTCTTCCCCTTCTCAGACCTATCAGGTTTCAGTTTCCTGTAACCCCCTCCCCTACCCCTCATCAGCAAATAAAATTTGCTGTTCTTTAAGAAATGCTCTCCTCTGTAAAAGATTGTAAGATCTTACCTAGTTGATATGTTAACCATTGTTGCCCTCTGCAAATAACAGATGTGGTGCTAAAATAAGCTAACAGGGGTTGTTAATTACTGCTAGGTTTCTCTATTCTCTGCTAAGGAAAAAAAGATGCTTGCCCAATCTAAACTTGATTGAATGCAGGGAGACTGGCTTGTTAGCCCAACCCTTATCTGAACTTTGCTCTTCCCAATGTAATTGCCCATTTCTGTCCTATAGTACACCCCAGCCCCCCTTCCTTGCATTGTGAGACCAGCAGGTGTTTGTAGTTTTTACACAATAAAAGCCCTGGGGCTGGGGGTTTAGCTCAGCGGCGTAAGCACCTGCCTTGCAAGCAGGCAGTGGCAAGTTCGATCCCTGGTACGGATAAAAATGAAAAAGACAAAAAAAAAAAAAAAAAAAAAAAAGCCCTGACTTCTAGCTGTGAGACCCTCAGTCTCCAAATTGGCTCCTGGAGACTGTGACGCCAGGCCTGGCCTAAAATAAAGCCTTTGCTCCCCAAATTTTAATTTCTTGCTTCCTTGGGTTTTATTCCAGGGTCCAAGCTATCACACAGCTAATAACATGGAAGGGAGGTTATGCTTATGTCTTAACAGGAGAAAGATCCACAAGATACACACAGCATTGGTGGGAGACACAACCAATGCTGAGGACAGCCTTAGGTGATGGCTCCATCAAGTTGGGCCCAAGGAGACCTGCCAATCAGCCAGAAAATCCACCTCCAGATCTCCCAAGAGACCAGGAGAAAAGACAAGTGATCCAGTTTCCGGAACAACATCCAAGTAAGGATCTGTGAGGCTAGAGATACAGTCACCAGAAGGGGGATTCCACCAACCCCTGAAAATCTTTTGATTGCCTTAATGGCCCTGCTGGCAGTATCTGTATATTTGACACCTGTCTCAGGACTCGAGTAATGGACTTATGTCTCTAATCCATTACTTAGACCCGTTACTTGCGCAGATTCTCTGCCAGAGATTTATCATGAACTAGACTTGACTTCCTAAATTGTGCCATTACAAGGCCACTCGTTTCTGCATAACTCCCTTACATTATAACAAATCTATACATCCTTTGGAGGATATAAAGAAACATATACAAGGAGCAGGGCTGGGGATTTAGCTCAGTGGCATAAGCACCTGCCTTGCAAGCAGGTGCTTATGGTGGTCGTGAGTTCCATCCCTGGTATCGATAAAAAATGAAAAAAAAAATCTCACAAAACAAAACATATACAAGGAGTTATCCATCAAAACATTACTATGGATATTGATGCACTCCAGAAGGAGGTTTTGTCAATGTCCCAACAAACCCAAAAACGACAAATAAATCCAAGATTGGAACAAATTTTCTGATGCTTTAGATCACTTAAATCCATTCAACTATCTGAAGACACATTTCTGGCTTTATGTTGGTATTCTTGGAGTAATCTATGTGTTTCTCCTTATTTTATTCATAGTCTAAGAGAAGCCAAGACCAGCCCACTCTTAGACAATATTCAACCATGCCTCACCCTGATCCAGCTGTTACAAAAACAAAAGCGATGATTAATAGTCACTCACCAAAGTTTCGCACATTGAAAGGTGGCCCTCCAAAATCTCTGTGGTGAGGTTGTGGTAGAGCACTCTTCAGGCATATGCAAGAGCTTGATCTCAGGCACTGCAAATATAGTAGATAGGTAACTAATAGTTGGGGCCTAAAGCTGGACATGATGGCGCCTGCCTGTAATTCCAGCACTCAGGAGGCTGAAGCTGGAGGACTGCTGCAAATTCAAGGCCAGCTTGGGCTACACAGTGAGTACAGGGGCAGCCTGAAGCATACAGTGAGACCCCATCTCAATGAACCAAAAAAAAAAAAAAAAAAAGGGGCTTGGGGTTATTGAACTTCTGCCCTCACAGGTGACAGTAAGACTCTGGCCTCGTTCTCCTTGCTTATTTGCTGGCCATCAGGTAAGCAATTTTGCTGTTAATGCACATATAATGGCATGTAATTTTGCCATTATATGGTGTCTTGCCATAGGCCCAAAGCAACAGGATTCATTGATCACTGACTGGACCACTGAAACCTTTGTTTTGTTTTTTTGGGACAGGGTTTTGCTATACATTTCAGGTTGGCCTTGAACTCACTTTGTAGCCCAGGCTGGCCTTAATCTCAGGGCTCCTTGTCCCTCAGTCTTTCCAGTGCTGGGATTACAGGCATGTGCCACTGCACCGGCCTGACCAATTGAAACCTTGAAGCAAAATAAAACTCTACAGTGATTGTATGAGTTATTTGTTACCATAATGGAAAGCTGCCTATACCTGGAATACTTGGAAACAAAACTATTCCTGGGTCACACAATTGAGTTAGACATTCCAGGTGAAATAGTTTGCAATCTGCATGGGTTCTAAGCCCTCAAAGGTGAGTCTCACCATTGGAAAATTTGATAGAAATGTAGGATCTAAAACCTAAGGGAATTTTTTCTTCTCCTAACATGTTAAGAGACTATCATTGGTGCCAAATAATCTCACAGGTTGTATCAGCTACTCCATGGGAAAAGTATCACTATTACCTTTATAAAGTCATTTTCCTTATAAAATTGTGGGTTCTCATTCATGCCCAGTTAGGTGACCCTCTGGAGTTCCTTTTCAATCCTTATTACTACTACTTTAAAGTGTATAGCTCTTCTTGCTAAGGTGTTCAGTAATAACAGTGATTGGCACTACTAATATTTTGGGCTGGGTAATTCTTTGTTGAGGGGGACTGTCCTGTGATTATAGAATGCTTAGCAATATCTCAGTCTTCTACCCACTAGATACCACTAGTCTACTCTCCAAGTTGTGGCAACCAAAAATGTCATTGCCAAATGTCCCTGTTTGGTATAAAATTATCTCCAAGTTAAGAATCACCAATTTATCATTGATTTCAGTGTATCTATTACAATTCATCCCAGGCACAGCTTGGGGAATTCTAAGCCTTATTTCACAGCAAGTGTAGTCCTTGGGCTAGCAGCACTGGCCATCACCTAGGAGCTTGTTAGAAAAGCAGAATCACTTAGCATACTACTGCACTTGTATAGTCTCAGTGCTCTGGCAGTTGAAGTAGAAGGACCGTGAGTTGGAATCAGCCTGGACAATTTAGTGAGATTTTGTCTCTGTCTCAAAATTTAAAAAGAGTTTGGGGTGTATGTCAATGAGAAAGCTTTGGGTTCAATGCCCAGCACTGGGGTGGGGGTGAAGCTAGGTGCTTATGAGACTTAAACTATCAGGTGCAGTATTTATTTTTTTCCCATTTAGGGTTGGGGATCAAAATGCCACTTGCTACACCACTATCCCTTTTTAAAATTTTTTAATTTTGATGCAAGGTTTAAATTGTCCAGGCTGAGTTTGAACTTGACGATCTTATTGACTGAGTCTGCTCTAGTGCTAACATCACAAGTGTGGGTTATCATGTTCTGCTCAAAAATAAATCTTTCTAAAGAATTGGATTTGGCCAGGTGTTGTAGTACATGACTGTAATCCCAGCACTTGGGAGGCTGAGGCAGGAAGATCACCCTGAATTTAAGGCCAGCCTAAACTACCCAGTGAGACTTCCTGTCTCAAAAAAAAAAACAAAAAACAAAAAAAACCAAACAAACAAAAAAAACAAAACAAAGAAAAAAGAATATTTAATATAATGCAACCACATTAAAATCTTAATTAGAACATACTTTTTAAGCAGTGAGTTTCATACAGAGAAATACACTTGAAAGTTTTTTTTTTGTACCAGGGATTGAACTCATGACCTTGTTGTTGCCAGGCAGGTGCTTATGCCACTGAGCTAAATCCCCGGCCCCTTGAAAGTATTGCTAAGATTTTTCATTAATTGAATGTCATAACTTGACCCACTTACTCACTTCAAATAATCCTGGTTCTTTTTTTTTTTTTTGTCTTTTTCATTTTTATCGGTACCAGGGATTGAACTCACGACTGCCTGCTTGCAACGCAGGCGCTTATACCGCTGAGCTAAATCCCCAGCCAATAATCCTGGTTCTTTATATGTATTTAGTTTTTAAATAATTGAAGTAAAATTTACATTACATAAAATTAACCATTTTAAAGCACACAATTATGTGGTACTTGGTAAATATACAATGTCATGCAACTCCCACTTTCATCAAATTCCAAAAACACTGTCATCACCCCAAATGAAGGTCACAGGTAGCAATTAGGGAATTACTATGTAGCTTCTTCCTAGACTCTGGAAGTCACTATAACATTAACTTTAAACCATACTGAGGAATTTACAGATATAAAGCAAATATTTGAGAATACATTTGTTTTGAGACTGCCTTGCTGTGTAGTTCAGGTTGGCCTTGAGCTCACTAAGTATCCCAGGCTAGCCTCAAACTCATGGCAATCTTCCTGCCTCAACCTCCTTGACTGCTAGGATTAGAGACTCCACCAAGAACCTGTACACTTTGATGTAGCTGCACAGGGGGCTGGGGATTTAGCTCAGCGGCATAAGCGCCTGCCTTGCAAGCAGGTAACCGTGAATTCGATCCCTGGTACTGATAAAAACCGAAAAAGCCAAAAAAAAATCATCTGATGTAGCTGCACAGAAAAAAGACCGTAACTATTGTTTTCTCAATAATTTGATAATCCAATTTTTATTAACTATTTTATATACATTAATACCAAATTGTAAAAAGTTAAAGACATATTCAGAATTCCTTACACAATGAGCATACAAATACTTATTTATATTTCACACATAGTAGTGAAAATAAGATATAATAGTTATACCTACATAAAAATATGTACAAATCTTCAAGATGGATTTTGTTATTTGGCTTACAACATTATGTGTATATACTACGCACACACACACAAAGGATACCATTTTCAGAAAAATGTAACCAAAACCTTTTTTTTTCCTTCTTTGAAACAAGGTCTTGCTTTTTTGAAACAGGGTCTTGCAGTTCAAGGTAGCCTTGAACTCACTCTGTAGGCCAGGCTGGTTCTCAAACTTATAATGATCTTCCTGCCTCAGCCTCCTGAGTGCTGAGATTACCGGCGTGCACCACCATACCTGGCTAAAATCTCTTTTCTTAAAATTTAAAATTAAAACTGTTGATGATATTAATTACAACTGACAACTAAATCTTGGAAAAATTTAAACTGGATAGATAAATTAAACATTATACTTTTTTTTGCAGTGCTGGGGATAGAATCCATGACCTAGAGAATGCTAGACAAGCACTCTAATACTAAGGTAAATCCTTAGCCCCAACATTATGATGGTGCCCATGCACACACATGTGGGTATGTGTGTGTTACAGGCAAATCTCACTCTGTAGTACAGTCTGTTCTCAAACTCTTGATTCTCCTACCTCAGCCTCCGGGGTGCTGGGACTACAGGAATGTAACACCATGCCTGGCAACACTATGAATTTTAAAAACTAAGGTTTGCAGTTTAAAAATATATACTGATAAAATTTCAAAATTAATTAAGAATGGCTTATACATGTCATTCCAGATTTTGGAAACACGCTACAAAAAGTAAACAGTGAGGACTTGATTCTTTGGAAAGTTAATCTGGAAAACAACTTGAGGGTGGACCCAGGAGTCAAAACTCAATAGGAAACTTACGATACACTAATAATATTGAAAACAAAGAGGGAAAGTAATAAACTCTTACATCTATTTTAATATGGTTTTACTAGTTCTCAAGAGAACTACTAAGAATGACTGTACATGATGAATTACATGAATTACAATGAATTACATGATGACCTCAAAATTGGTATATTGGGCAAAGAATATAGCTCAGCAGCATAAGCACTTGCCTGACAAGCACAAGGTCCTGAGTTTGATTCCCGGTACCAAAAAAACAAAATAAAAACAACAAAAAAATCTCACAAAAATGGTATATGACACACTATTATGGTGCTACACTATTAAAGAGATTTAGTACATTATTTTTTTTTTGAGGCAGGGTCTCACTATATAATACAGGTTGGTTTTGAATTTAAGGGGATGCTTCTGCCTCAGCCTCCCAAGTGCTGGGATTACAAGAACGTTTAGTATCTAAGATTTTATCTGAATTTTATTCTACTGGCTTACGAAGCAGCTTCCTACTTTGTGAACTGCCTGATTTAATACAACAATCATATATAATTAAGTTAATGTTATGAAAAAACAAAATGCTAGTAGCTTAGAAATTGAGTAAGTACTCTTAATGGCTTTAATACCAGGGTAAGAGGCTCAAGACTGGAGACCAATGAACAGGAACAGTGTAGGGCTCAGGTAAAAAGCTGTTTATCCTCAAGGAGAGGAAGATCACAAGGAATCCAGACTATCCAAAATGGTAGTGGAATCTGGATGCAGGGTCACTACAGTGCACCAGGCACTGACTGGTGCATTACCCTTGGCCTAGGTACTATTAATCAACTCCTAACTTCAACAGCAAGTTAAAAATACAAATACTGCCAGGGATTTAGCTCCGCAGCATAACCACCTGTCTGGCAAGGGCGTAGTTGTGAGTTTGATCCCTGGTACAAAAAACCAAAAAAACCCAACTTCCAATCATACTTTGTAAAATTAATTATTTATCTTTGCATTACAAGCATAAGAGAGATTTTTAAGAAAGTTAAAAGATCATTTTTCTGCTTAATTGATCTTAAAAGCCCAAAGAACAAACACTTAAAATCCTATCACGATTAGTATTTTTTTTCCTGATTAGCATTTACAATGACACCCAAAACATTCCTATTGAGGGCCAGGGATTTAGCTCAGTGGCTCAAGCACTTACCTGGTAAATGTAAGGACCTGAGTTCAATCCCCAGTACCAAAAACAAAAACAAAAACAAATTCCTTTCCAATCCAATCCCAAATACATCTGTCAATGATATTTTGAAAAATATGAAAAAAAAGGGCTTAATTCCTATTTATATAATCCAGTGCTATTTATCATCTACAGAGCGGAAAAGTTTGAAGGATAGAGTCCCAACTTTGTGCAGAACAACCTGAAAGTGCTTTTATCAGAAATAGGAAAACATTGGGCTGGGGATTTAGCTCAGTGGCATAAGTGCCTGTCTTGTAAGCAGGCAGTCATGAGTTCAATCCCTAGTACCGATAAAGAAAAAAAAAAAAAAAAAAATAGGAAAACATTAATAGTTTGCTCTTTCACTGACAACATCTTGTAGTCGTTTAAGTAAAACATCATCATTTTCTTGGCAGAGGCGTTTGGCAGGTGATTCTGCATCTCCACTGATGGCTATTACACGCTTCTTGGTTCTCTGATCACCTTGTCTTATCATGTTGTTGATATCTTTCAAACTCTGTGCAAAAATAGAGGACATATATGAGTAAAATAGGGGAAAAATGCAAATAGCAAATAACTAATTTAACTGCATTTTCCCATCCTCTATCTTCTATTCAAATATAAACCATGAGATTAGAGATAACTTTGAACGTAGACCAGCCGAACAAGGGTGTCTAGAACTATTCTTTTTGGGTAGCTTTAAAAGATTGAGTTATTCAATGGAAACCACAAGAACTTCATAAACACATGGAAATTAAATAACACCATACTTGACAACCAATGGTCACAGATGAAATTAAAGAACAAATTAGACAGATTTTACAGTTGAATGATAACAACAATACAACATACTGGAAATTGTGGGACACAATGAAAGCAGTCTTCAGAGGAAAATTTATAGTAGTAAATACCCATAATCAGGAAAACAGACCAAGTACATATAAACAACTTAATGTTGAACCTCAACTTCAGAAAAAGAACAGGCTAAACTAAAAGCTCATACAAGGGAGGAAATTAAAAAGATCAGAGCAGAAATTAACACACTGGAGACTAAAAAAACAATGCAGAATGAATCAAAGACTTGGTTCTTTGAAAGGTTAAATAAAATTAAGAAACTCTTTAGCCAATCTTATCAAAAAAAGGAAAGAAAAGATTCAAATCTATGCAATTAGGAATGAAAAGGATGAAATCACAACAGATCCTGCAGAAATCCAGAAAATCAGCTATGCCTATACTTTGAAAACTTGTATTCTAAGACATATGTATATTTTCATGATTTTGACTATTATCAAATAGTCCTCTTTTTTTTTTTTTTAAACCGGTACCAGGGATCGAACTCACAACTGTGTGCTTACAAGGCAGATGCTTATGGAAAACTTGTATTCTAACAAGATGGAAAATATAGGAGAAATGGACAGATTCCTAGATACATATGAATTACCACAGCTGAATCAAAAATATAATCCTAAATAACCCATTATTAATAAGTGAAACTGAAGACTTAATTAAAAACCTATCAACAAAGAACAGCCCAGGCCCTCTTTCTTTTCTTTCTTTCTTTTTTATTTTTCGGTAAAGGTGCTTGAACTCACGACCTAGCACTTGCCAGGCAGGAACTTATGCCATTGAGCTAAATCCCCGGCCCCAAACACCACTATTTCTCAGCCTCTTTAATGAAATTGAAAGGGAAGCAATCCTTCCAAATTCATTCTGGGAAGCAAGCATTACTCTGATTCCAAAACCAGAGAAGGAGCCAACTAAGAAAGAGAATTACAGGCCAGTTTCCCTGATGAACAATGATGCAAACATCCTCAATAACATCCTGGCAAACAGACTGCAGCAAATTGTTGAAAAGACTGGGCTGGGGATTTAGCTCAGCGGCATAAGCGCCTGCCTTGCAAGCAGGCAGTCGTGAGTTCAATCCCTGGTACCGATAAAAAATGAAAAAGACAAAAAAAAAAAAAAAAAAGTTTAAAAAAGAAAAGACTGCACACCATGATCCAGTAGGATCCGCCCCTGGGATGCTGGGATGGGTTAACATAAGTAAATCCATAAATGTAATACACCATATTAACAGAGCCAAAGACAAAAATCACAGGATCATCTCAACAGATGCAGAAAAAGCTTTTGACAAGGTCCAGCACCCATTCATGATAAAAACCCTACAGAAAATTGGAATAGATTCTACTGGAATAGAAACAATTCTTTATCTCAATCTGATAAAAGCCATCTATGACCAACCAACAGTCAACATCATACTAAATGGACAAAAACTGAAAGCGTATACTCTGAAATCAAGAACATGACAAAGATGTCCACTGTCTCTACTCTTATTCAACAGTCCTGGAAACTTTAGCTGGAGCAATTAGACAACTTAGATGACCCCAAAAACTCCACAAAGACTTCTGAATTTCATAAGCAAATTCAGTAATGTAGCTGGTTACAAAGTCAACACTCAAAAATCAATAGCCTTTCTGTACACGAATAACAAATTCACTGAGAGAAATCAGGGGAACATACCTTTCACAATAGCTTCCAAAAAAGTGAAATATCTAGGAATCAATCTAACAAAGCATGTAAAAGACCTCTATATTGAAAACTACAGGGGCTGGAGGTTTAGCTCAGTGGCATAAGCGCCTGCCTTGCAAACAGGCAGTCGTGAGTTTGATCCCCGGTACCAATAAAAGGGAAAAAGAAAAAAGTCTGTAAGGCTGGCTGGTCCGAGTGCAGTGGTGTTTACAACTAATTGATCAAAACCAGTTACAGATTTCTTTGTTCCTTCTCCACTCCCACTGCTTCACTTGACTAGCCTAAAAAAAAAAAAAAAAAAAAAAAAAAAAAAAAAAAAAAAGAAAAATAAAAAAGAAAACTACAATACCCTGAAAAAGAAGACTGAAGAGGATATCAGAAAATGGAGAGCTATCCTGTGCTCTTGGGTAGGAAGAACCAATATAGTGAAAGCGGCCATACTTCCAAAACCGTAATACAGATTCAATGCAAACCCAACCGAACTTCCAATAGCATATCTCACAGAATTAGAGAAAACAACTGTAGAATTCATCTGGAACATGAAAAGACCTAAAATAATAAAGGCAATTCTAGGCAACAAAGGCAAGGCTGGAAGCATCACAATCCCTGACCTGAAGTTAAACTATAAAGCTACTATGATTTAACAACAACAACAACAACAAAAAGCATGGTACTGGTAAAAAAAAAAAGAAAAGAAAAGAAAAAGAAGAAAGAAAAAAAGGCCTGAAGATCAATGGAACAGATTGGAAGATGTAGAAAAAACTAGACATACTCAGCCACCTTATTGTTATTAATAATTTTTTTTTTATCGGTACCGGGGATCGAACTCACGACCGTCTGCTTGAAAGGCAGGTGTTTATGCCGCTGAGCTAAATCCCCAGCCCATCAGCCACCTTATTGTTGACAAACGTGCCAACCACATTCAGTGGAAGATAGCCTCTTTAATAAATGGTGCTGAAAAAACTGGTTCTGTACTTGCCAAAGATTAAAAATGGACCTAGCATCTTTCATTACACACTAAACTAAATTCAAAATGGGTCAAAGATCTAAACATTGAAACAGAAATATTAAATCTGCTAGAAGACAGGATACATAAAACTCTTGAAGACACTGGTATAGGCAAAGACTTCAGAAATAAAACCCTGATCTCACAGAACTATCACCAAGAATCAAAAACTGGAATCTCACCCTACTAAAAAGCTTTTACACAACAACAGAAACCACCAACCGAGTGAAGAGACAACCCACAACATGGGAGAAAATGTTTTCCAGACTTCCGGGAGAACATGGCGGACAGATAACAGCAACTACCGGAGGCTCTCTGAAAGACTCGGCTCAGAATCCAGGAATGGTGCGGACTAAGGAGACATAAGCAGGTGGAGATATGCTCTGCTGACTCAGGAACGAACTGGGCTGAGAGAAACCAACTTGGAATGCAGTCCTGGTGCTAAAACAGGAACAGAAAAGCCTCAGTGTGGAGGCTGAACCCCGCGCCATTGTAAGCCGCGATTTGGGTTTCCCGCCGCGCGGCGGCTGGCTGCCTCTACAGTGGCTCGGCAAGGAGAGAGACACACAGAAGCTCTGAGAACGGCAATCTGCGAATGGCAGGGAGGCGTGCACTGACTTGTGGTGAGGTGAGTGAGAGAAACTGACACTCTACCACAGTTTGACTCCAGCGGAGGACTTTCTGGGCCCGAGCAGTCCTGCGGGAGCAGGGCGCGGTGGCGACTCCAGCCACACATCCCCCTCTCGGGCGGGATTGGTGAAAAGTGCCTGGCCTGCATGACGCTGCCGGCGGACCTGGTAGGCTGTCCCAACCCAGATCCCAGAGCCTGACGGTGGCTGGGAGGGGAGACACGTAGGCTGCCTGGTCCGTAACTCCCTGGTGCGCAGCGGTGAGCGGGAACATCTAACCGGCGCAATTCGATCAGGCTGTGGCTGACGGGGAGAGAAGCTGGGCCTCTTATATAAGCTTGCATATATAAGGAACAGAGAATATGGGAAGAGGCAGCAACAAGAAAGACTCCTCGGCCCCCAATTCTGAGAAACAGGCAATAGCAGACACCGCACCAATACACATAAGGCGCCATATAGAGAGCCTCATAGACCAATTCAGGAATGAAGTTATCAACGACCTGAAGCTAGAAGTATGCAGAATAGTTAGAGAAATGCTAAGTACCACCCAAGAAAAAACAGGCGGTGGAATGGAAGAACAGAAAAAAAGGGGAGAATTGTTTGATGGAGAAAACAGAGAAAGCATAGAATACGTGAAGCAGGTTCAAAGAGACTACCAAGATACTAAGAAGTCTATCGAAGACTGGCATAACAGCTTGAAAGAAACTAAGGACAGACTATCTGAACTGGAGGGCAGACTTGTAATATGGGAGAATGAAATGAAAAACTTCTTAAAAATAACAAAGAAACAAACAGCAATAATACAAAGACAAGAAGATGATAAGAGGATCCATAACTTAAGGATTAAGAACATAAAAGAAGAAGTAGGGACACAAACAAGTGAACTACAAAAGCTACTCACAGAAATAATCCAGGAGAATTTTCCTAATTTAGCAAAAGGTAAAGATACTCAGATGTATGAGGCATACAGGACCCCAGCTACCTACAACCCAAACAGAGCAACACCCAGGCATATAATAATAAAAATTCCAGAAATTCAATACAAGAACAGAATATTAAAAGCTGTCAGAGACAAGAAACAGACCACTTACAAGGGAACACCCATCAGAATTACAGCAGATTTCTCTGCACAAACCATCAAATCACGAAGAGCGTGGGGGGAAATAATTCAAGCTTTGAAAGATAATAATCTCCAGCCAAGATTGAGATATCCTGCACAACTGTCCCTGGAAATTGATGGAAAAACAAGGTGCTTCCAGGATAAAGAGGAACTGGAGGAATTTGCAACCACCAATTCAACTCTACAGAGAGTATTGCAGGATATTCTAAAAAAAGAAAAATACAAAGAATCCAGAAATAATGGCAGAGAGGCCACAACGAATGGAGCAGAGAACAAAATGAAGAAGACAAACTGACAGCTACTGACAGAAAAAGAGCTCAACAGAAATGAGGCAGAGAAGATTGGATGATAGGAACAGCTATTTTGGAGAAAATGACATCTTAATAGGTAATACTGATTTAGTATCATCTTGTTTTGAAGTCTCATCTAGCTTTTGTCCTTCTGTCTCCAATGGTCTAAATAGGCTGTATCTTATTGGATTTTATTATGTACAATAGTATAAGCAAAAACCTTTTAAAGACAAGGAGATTATACAGAAACCATTGTTCATTTTCTGTTAGTCGATTCTAAATACTCTGTAATGCTGTCATTCTCTTGAATGGGTTTACATTGTTTTGATATACTTAATGCTACAGTATACGAAGTTGTACTCAAGGATTTCAAAGAAAGAGACAATATGGTAACTACTTTTAGGTTAGGATTATCTGGTGGTGAAACACTATTCTGCTTAAATGGTTATGTTTTGATCTGCGCTGTTTCGTTGTTATGCCCTCTTTTATCTCAATCTCCACTCCATTATTTACTTTTTTATCTTTATCCTTTTAATTAAAGGAAAAAAATAGCAGGATATATTATAGTAACCCACTTTGACTTTTCATTACCTTGATTTAAAGCCCTGTATTACTCTCACCATCTGGTTTTTAACTGATGTTCCCCTATTCTGTTTTGCTGGATAGTATCAGGTTCGAAAGTTTAGACATCAGCTGTGAAGATGAGATTCATTATGACGCCCATTCTTGTTGACTTTTATCTACTTTTGAAGACCTACAATGTCTCCAGTGTTTTGGTTTTGTCGGTTTTATTCTTTACTGTTTTGTTCAATTGTATTATAACTAACGATATAGGCAATTCTATTAGAGATAGCGGGAGGCATTATGGTAACCATTGTTGATCACCTTGTATTATGTTTTTACATTATCTATTATGTCCACCCTTTTGACTTGACCGATTCTGTTCTGTTATGTCACATTTGGTTTTACTCTCTTCCAAAAAAGTAATAAGAACCGTGGGAGCAATGAAATCCAAAATGTGTAATAGTCATGGTACAAAAGAGAGGAAAAGAAAGTGCTCCAAACTATATAACTGCATGTATATTTAAGTGTATAAGATAGAAAATGATATCACAGAGTTTTATTGGATCAATGAACAGAACTGTTTGCAGTATCATTGATGGAATGTCCACTTTACAAGCTTTAATTTTGTGACTTGAACAATTATTTCTAAGATGACAATATGTAATCCATTAACTAGTGATTTCCTACTGTTCATTTTTTTTTCTGTAAATCTGTATAACTTGTACCCTTTCCGTACTTTTTTTTTCTTTTCTCCTTAAATAAAATTAAAAAAAAAAAAAAAAAAAAAAAAGAAAATGTTTTCCAGCTGTTCCTCAGACAAAGGATTACTATGGAGAACACATAAAGAACTAAAAACAAAACAAAATAAAAAAATCAGTCCTCCCAGATTTAAAGACCCAGTCCAAAAATCACATCTGAGATGAATATACACTTCTCAGAAGAATACAAACAGCAAATAAATATGTGAAAAAATGTTCAATAGCACTGGTCATCTGAGAGACGCAAATTAAAACCACACTGAGATTTCACCTCACCCTGAAAAGATCGGCTAGTATCAAGAAATCAAGCAATAACAAATGCTGGAGGGGCCATGAGGAAAAAGGAAGTTTCTTCCACTGCTGGTGGGAATGCAGACTGGTGCAGCCAACTATAGAAATCAGTGTGGAGATTCTTTTTTCTTTTTTTGTTTTTTTCTCAGTACCAGGGATCAAACTCAGGACCGCCTGCTTGCAAGGCAGGTGCTTATGCCGCTGAGCTAAATCCCCAGCCCCTAGTGTGGAGATTCTTCAAAAAGCTAGGATTGGAGGTCCCATTCAATCCAACCATTCCCCTTCTGGATATCTTCCTAAAAGAATTAAAAACATCGTACCACAGTGATATACGTGTACCATGTTTAAAGCAGCACAGTTTATAATAGCCAGATCTTGGAAACAACCTAAACACCCATCAACTGAGGTATGGATTAAAGACGATGTGGTATTTTTTACTCAGGCATAAAGAAGGATAAATTGAACACTTTTATAGTTAAGTGGATGCAGCTTGAGAACATACTCATTAGTGAAATAAATACTACACGTGTGTAAATGTCGTATTGTTTCTTAGTGTGACAAGCTAAAAGAAAAAAGATGTATCTATGTATGCATATAGTTATACTACTGACTTCTCTGAGTTTACTGAAGAGAAAGATTTGGACAATTGAATTCAGATGTCATGTGTTCTGGGATTTGGGGATGACAGTGCGCAGCGTATGTATCATTGTTGCACCAATTGATGTGTTTTGAAATTTCTCGTCATATTTTTTTTTCTTTTTAACTTTGAATACAATGGATTTGGAAAAAAAAAAAAGATGGATTAATCTTATCTTAGTTGCTGTAGTTCCTAAATCAGAAGTAGCAGAAGCATTTAGGAACTTATAGAAACACAATTCTCAAACCTCAAGCTCTACTTTCTGAATCAAGACATTCTAGGAGGTGCCCGGGATTTAGCTCAGTGGCTTAAGTGCCTGCCTGGCAAGTGTGAGGTCACACACACACAAAGACACTCTAGGGCTGGGGAAGAATCCAGTATTTTTAGTGGTGGTACTGGGGATCAAATCCAGGGGCACTCTACTATTTAGCCACCTTAGGAACCCTGTTTATTTTATTTTGAGGTAGGGTTTCACTAAATTGCACAAGCCAGGCCCTCTCAAGTAATTGAGAAAAAAGGTATGTGCCACAGCGCCTGACATAATGCATGTTTCTTTGGGTCTTCCCAATGATTCTGATACTTCTATAAAGTCTGAGATCCTCTTCTTCAGAGTGATGCTTTTTAATGTCTTTACTAATTGTTGGGGATCCTGTTAAAATGCAGGATCATATTTAGCAGTGCTGGTATGAGGCCTGTGATTCCGTGTTTCTAACAATTTGTCAGGTAAGGCTGATGTACTTGTTTATAAACCACACTCTGAGTAGCAAGTTTTCAGCAGATCTGTGTAACATGTATCTTAACAAGTATAACTCATGAATGGTTTTATAAGTAACTGGTCCAATCTTTGATCCCATGAAACAATCTCTTCCACATATTCTTACAGGAAACTATTTTCTATGAGGAAGAAACACAGGTCTAAATCATAATCAATTTTCTTGCTCATGTATGTAAGAACACAATGGGCACCTATGGAACTCAGCAGCAAACTTAAGAGGTAGGGAGTGGCCACTGCATTCAGGGAAATTCTTCTAGTTCATACTGAAAGGGATTGCTGGCCCAGACTAGACACTATAACCAGAAAAAGACTCAGCTGGAATTAGGGAGCTCCTGCCTCCCCCGCCCCTAGAGATTTACCTGTAACTCTATACCCCCACCTTAGAAACCTACCTCTGGCGCCAAACTAAGACCAATGGGCTACCTGTACATCCCTAATGCCCCTTGGGGTCCACCCCAGACCAAGGCTACTTATGTGCCTCACTCCACGTGTTTGAGGGAGAGATCGCTGGCCCCAGGATGGAGATGCCACGCCCTGGGGGCCGGGGGTGTTTCTCCCTGCATTCCCGAAATAAAGGTTATTTATATTTTATACTTCTTATCTTTTTAGCCACCACCACCGGGCAGTCCTTCCCTCTCCCCCCTTCCTCAGACCTATCACATACCAATACCAATCCTGGCTTGTAGAGACTTAACAAACATACCTGCTTGACTCTTGATTACAGAAAACATGCTAAAACTAATAGTTTATATTTTATTAGTAACTTTAGAAAAAAAAGAAAGATTAATGATTATAAGTCAGTAGTCTAAAATTCAAATTTTTGGAAAGTCACTGAAAATCCAATTTGTAGTGTTATTTGAAAATCTGTATTATAATCCAGCTTGGTACTGGGAATTGAACTCAGGACCTCTCGCTTGCCAGGCAGGTGTTATGCCACTGAGCCATACCCATGATCTTATAATCCAGCTTTTAATACATATATGTACAAAACTCTTTTGGAGTAAAGTCTGTGTGCATCTTACCTTAGAAGGGCTGCCATTGAACTTGTACAACAGCGCGCTCCTTGGTGTGAGGCTAGACCCATTCTTGTGTGGGGAAACATAAATGGAATGCTGCTGGGAAATGCGGCGTGGTGAGCCTGTCTGTTGCTTAATATGTGGAAAAGGAGACAGTGGTGGAGCATCCATCTAAAAAAATCAAATTTTAAGATAAAAATTTTTGTTTTTGTTTTTTCATAATTTTATTTTGTCTTTTTCATTTTTATCGGTACCAGGGATCGATCTCATGACTGCCTGCTTGCAAGGCAGGCGCTTATGCCACTGAGCTAAATCCCCAGCCCCTGTTTTTGTTTTTTAAAAAAAATCCATCATATTTTTACTTTTATTGTATCTCCCACCTAGGAGTTAATTATATTGTAAGAACTTGTTTATGGTTGAAAAAAGCAAAGAATGAGCCATTATATGTTTTCAACAATTATTAACAGATAAACTAGAATTTATTTTCTTGGATTTCCTTTCCAGGAGATTTTTTAATTAGTAAAAATTCCAGGAAGTCACCAGAACACGATAGCCCTCATATGCATGCTTCAAAGTAGGATGTAGCTAAATGCTAAAATGGGAGCACAATACACAAGAGGCTACATGCTCAATCTCCAGCACCAAAAACAAAGTAGGAATAAAGAACAAGCAATGCGCTAACATTTACAATAAGAATTTCTCTACACACACACACACACACACACACACACACACACACACGTATACACACAGAGTAATGAAAGTAATGAAGAGAAAATAGAAACAGCCTGAAGGTTGACTTTGATATGAAACAAACATGTAAATAGAATAGTATTGAAATGCAAAAGATTTAGAAATAATTAGGGAAGGGATTTCATTTTACTTTAATATTCTCTATGACAGAAACAGCATAAGTGGAGAGGGTCCTTAACATCATCTTCATTTGAAGCTAATAAAATTATTTTCAACTGATAGTAAAGATATTCATAGCAAAGCACATGACACAGAAAGGTAAATTAATGGTGTAGGATAAATATGGCTTCTGAGGCTAGCTACAGACTATACTTCTTGAAAGTGACACAGACAGAAATGTAGACACACATACAGATACACACACATGGTTACAGGTTAGATGGATGTGGCTCTCAATAAAGCCTCTTTTATAGCTAAATTCTGGTTTCCTGGAAACTAGCTTACTCATAACATTTTCTCAGGTCTGCTACAATTGCCAAACTGCATAAAAATTTCTTAGTATTACCTCTATTACCTCTAGGGTTACTTTCTTTCTTTTTCTTTATATTGAAACCCCCACTCACTTATCTCATAATCTAATAAACAAAGCAAAAACAACAGAAATATACACAAAATTGCTGATATATATATGTTCTCATTTAGTTCTTCTCCATACAAATATATAATCCTAGCAATAAAATTACAGAATAAATAAAATTCCCATGACTTCCTATTTCTGTTGTATTATGACTAATCTCTAAGTTAGTAGTTAATCTCTAAGTTACTAATTAATTTCTAGTATGTATTCTCCTAGGTAAAGCACTAATGCAGCTTTAAATTATGAAACATTTATGTAGAAAAAAACATTCAAACTAATCAACTATGTAGATATAATAAAGTAGTAAAACTTAAAATGTACCATATGGTCCTGATTTGACAGGTCATATTTCAATGCAAATGACTTCACTCTTCCTACATATATTGTATTGTAAAATTTGATAAGGTCACCTCTTTCTTCTTTCACTGGCCCACTAGAACAGTCAGGTGTTTTTATGGTCTCTTCCAAGTCTGTTAAAAAGAATTCAGTGTTGTGGTAAGTGTACTTCAATAAGAACTTGGTATGTAAAAAAAAAAAATCACAAATCCTTAACAAAAACATTTTTAGAGTGAGTTCCGCAGCCCACTACATTGTGTAGAAATCAAATTGCAATCTAGAGAAATGCAAGCATGTGAACTGAACTTGATGCTGTTTTCCTTAGGTACCACTTCAGCAAGCTTGTTTTCCAACCAAAGCTTTTCAGCTCATTGTCATTGGTGACCCTTAAAGGGGTACTGTCCCTGGTTGGGGTGTAGCTAAGCTCCACAGTGTAGGTGGCAATGGCAAACTCTTGAGTTTCAGATAACAAAAGTGCCTGCAGGTATTCTTATTGGCTCTTTGAAAAAGGTGGAAAGACTAAAAGATAAATCAAGGAAAAAGCAGTAAGTTGTTTGTCTTTATCTTCCTGCAATAATGGTAAATGGCAGGTGTCCCAAGAGTCTTATATTCCTAAGCTGAGTATGGTCATACATGCTTGTAATCCCAGCACACCTGAGACTGAAGCATAAAGATTTCTGTGAGTTTGAGGCCAGCCCAGGATACACAGTGAGTTGTAGGCCAGCCAGAAATACAAGGAGAAACCCTGTCTTGAAAAACAACAAAACAAAACAAAATGTTATTTTCCTAGCCACAGCAGGAACCCTTGTGCTTAGTGTTTAGTTACTACTCTGACTTGTAAAATGACAGGTTGGATCCACAGATTCCTATTTATTTCTGTCATACTGGGATAGCTTCTAAATCTGGGCAGAGTTTCACTCCACTCTTTTTTGGGGAACAGTATTATAAACTATAATCTTTGTACATAAAAGAATCACCTGTTTAGGGAGGTAATAAAGTCACTATCAATTAAAATTCAGCATATGAAAAAACTTTCTCATTTCAACATGTTGTACTGCAAACATTGAGAACATGGGTGGACACATGCCTTCACCTTACAAAAAGCAGAAAACTCAAACATTGTACATGGGTTTAGTAGTTGTAGGGAAACTCCATAAACTATCAGTCTTAATTTGGATGTCTTTTTTCTCTCCATGATGCTAGGGATCAAGCTCAGGGCCTCATGTATCCTAGACAAATTATCTATGGGAAGCTATATCCCCCAATCTGGATCTTTCTTTCATCCTTGGTATTTTTGAAAGACCTTGAGAGAGGGGAATCAGTGTAGTTAATCAAGTTAAGGAAGTGCTGTATATTATACTGGAAAGTCAGAATGCATGTTATAATGAAGGCTCTGATGAGATGCCAGCCTTTTCCTGTGAGTTGGTGCGATTCACAGAGTGTAGGGGAAAAAGAACAAAAAGTCAATAAGAAGCAAGTCCTCCCTGTGAGCTGGCATCATGTGCAGCCCATTGGTGGGGAGGACCAGACAGCAACCTTTCCTGTGAGTCAGCACCATTCGTGGACTGTGGGGGAAGAGAACAAGAACTCAACAAGAAGCAAGCTCTCCCTGTGAGTTGGCACCATGAGTGTGCTGCTTGACGGAGAGCCAGATGCCAGCTCTTTCTAGTGCATGGACTGGGAGACAAGAAGTATTCCCCCACCCCCACCCCCTACCCCAGTAAGCAAAGAGCAGATCTCAAGAAACACAGGGTGTGATGGTAGCTATTGATGTAAAATACAACTTAACACTTTAGTGTTTAGTGTGCTTCCCTGACTTTGTAAGCCTAAAGCCAGTAGTTTGATCATTTATTCAGAGGGTAACAATATGGAACGCAGCATCTATAGGGGAATCTCCTTCTGAAGGTGGTAGCTACTGTTATTCCCTATCATCTTGTTTTAAAGTCCTGTATCATTCTCATTATTTTGTTGGGTTGGGTTTTATTCTGTTTTGTCTAGTTTGGTTTTATTATATCCAATGGCATGGGCAGCCATTTCAAAGATAACAAGATATATTATGGTAACCATTTTGGATTTACTATTATCTTGTTTTTAAGTCCTTTATTATGTTCATTGTTTTGCTTTTATTGGTTCTATTCTGTTCTGTTTTGTTTGATTTTTACTATGTCTGAGGATATGGGCAGCTATTTGGAAGACAACAAAGAGGCATTATGATAATCATTGTTGATTTCCTATTATCTTGTGTTGAAGTCCTATATCACACTGTTTTACTTTAATTGGCTTTATTCTGTCTTATTTTGCTTGGTTTTATTCTCTTTAAAAGAAATAAAGGGTTCTGAGAAATACTGAGGGTGGCTCATTTTAATGTCACAGTTTCCTCATTTGTGGGTGGGTATCAGAAATCAAACTCAGAATCTTATGCCTGCCATGTAGGTGTTGCGCCATTGAAATCCCTGACCCCATTTCCTCATTTTTATGCATAGTTTCTCTTTCTCTATCAGTTACACAGCACTACCATCCTGAGGAACACTATTTCAAAGCATGCTGGCTTAGTGCTATGGTTTGAGTGTACCCACCAAAACTCATTTTGAAGTATCATCTCTACTGTGAATTTTTTTTTTTGTCTTTTTCATTTTTATCGGTACCAGGGATCGAACTCACGACCGTCTGCTTGCAAGGCAGGTGGTTATGCCACTGAGCTAAATCCCCAGCCCCTCTACTGTGAAGTTTTAAGAGACCAGATCAGATAGGATCTTTAAGAAATCAATGGAAATTGAATACTGACTAAGTAGTACTAGAGGCCTGGGTTCAATCCTCAGCCAAAAAGAAAAGAAAGAAAAACAGAGGTGATCAGGTCATGAAGACTTGGTTGTCATGATGGGTTAGCCCACTCAAGGATTAATGAATGAATTGTTCTCAAGAGTAGGTCTGTTATCAAAGTCGGTTTGGGTATCTCGTGTATGTGCTGCTTTTGCTACATGATATCCTGTGCACTGCTTTAAGAATTTGCAGAATCCTCCACACCAAAAAGACCTTCATGAGAAGTGTGCTGTCAACCTTCAACTAATCTCAGGTATTCTGTTACAGCAACAGAAAATGGACTAAAATACTTGATAATAACTGTTTATATTAATCTCATCATATGAATCAACTACAATTATTTAACATCCATTTTGAATTAGATTTTTTTTTTTTTTTTGAGACAAGGTCTCCCTCTGTAGTCCAGGCTGGCCTTCCACTTACTATGTAGCCCAGGATGGCCTCAAAATGGCAGTGATTCTCCTGCCTCACCCTCCCACATACAGGGATTACAGATGGGTGCCACCATGCCTGGCAAGGATTAGAAATTTTTTAAAGTAGAGAATATAGTCTATATTTCTGTTATTCTAACTCCAGTTGTTAATATTTACCCAAAATAAGATGCTACATTTTGTTTAAACTAAAACATTAAAAGCTCTCTGAGACCCTGGATTCTAACTAAACATGATTTTTCTTAGCTATCTTTTCATTTCATAATAGATGTCTGTTCTCCTCTATGTACGAGAAAGATCTTTACCTTTCCAGTTCATCAAGAACCTTAACATTCTCAAAAGCAAAATCTCAGGGTGCCTAGTAATTATTTTATCACACATATTTTAAGACATGGAACTTAGGGAAGACTGGAAAAGAGAATGTGATCAAGCTTTGTGTGTGCATAGTGTTATTTCCCTCAGAAGGTAGGGAACTCTGCTTCCCTACACCTAATTTTTTTGTGTTTGTTTTTCTGAAAGTGCATTGCTACATAGATCAGGGTGGACTTGAACTCATGATGTATCCCAGGTTGGTCTCAACTCATGATGCTTCTTCTGCATCAGCCTCCCAAGTGCTAGAATTACAGATGTGTACCACCACACCCAGCTCAAGTGTGATATTTAAATAGCAATTATTTAATTTTATTTTTTGACTGACCAGACTGTAAATTTATTTAAAAAGGAAAAAACCACCTGCTTTGTGAGTAGCAAAACAATCCTCTGATGTTAGATACATTCCAGCTAAAGTTGTGAGCATACAAACATCATTGTTTTTTGTTGTTGTTGTTTTGGTTTTTTTTTCTTTTTTTTTTTTTATCAGTAACGGGAATCGAACTCACGACTGCCTGCTTGCAAGGCAGACACTTATGCCGCTGAGCTAAATCCCCATCCCTGAGCCCATCTCTTTTGAAGATACTTAAAATATCTGATCCAGATTCTAAGGGAACGTTTAACAGAAATTCTCTTTGAGCATCCACCAAGCTCTGAGGAACTGATCCCCACACAGTGTGGAAGAAGCCTGACCTCAGGCATGTAGCACCAGATCCCTCACAGCTTCCCTAAATAGTAATTATTTTATACCTAAGTATGAATTTGTTGATAGAACCAACAAATTTGGAAAGCTGTCCTTCCCAAAGAGGTGTTCTTTGATTTGTACAAGTTCACATCATAGCACCTAAGCTCTGGGAATTAGAACCTAACTTATGGTTTCCCTGAGACCATTATCACTAGATACTATGTCTGTTCCATGCCAGCACTACTGTGCATGATCTGTAAGACAGGCTTTTGTTTGCCTGTTAATAAATTAATAAATGTACGTATAGCTAAATTTGATCTTAATCCTTTAGGTTGTACAGTGAGTAGCTGACTCTGACTCATCTCATCTCAAATTTCTTTGGCAGTACATATCAAAAAGAAATTGTGGGGGCCAGGAATTTAGCTCAGTGGCATAAGCAACTGCCTGGCAAGTGTGAGATCATGAGTTCAATCCCTAGCACCAAAAAAAAAAAAAAAAAAAAGGAAAAGAAACTGTGCTCCTATTACTGTACCTTTTTGCTTACTTGTGCTTTCCTTTTTTTTTCAGACAGAGTCTAGTTTGAGATTACTTGTGCTTTCTAAACTTCATTGATTCCTATATTCCAGACACTTGCTGGAAGTTAGTTTCTCATACAGAAAACACAACAGGGAAGAGAAAGAGAATTTCCCAATTAAACTCTAATCCTTGATTTTTGTAGGATAAAAAAACCACCAAAGATAGGTAAAGAACATGCCTGAAAAACACAGAAAGGAATCTTTTGGTATTTTGTCCAGTTTACCATCTTATGTACTACTTATGGCTCAGAAATAATTTACTTACACAAAAAGCTTGTGGCCTATATAACCTTAAAGGAGTCAGTTTGTAAAAGATTATCAAAGAATCTTTCTAGTGGGTGAAATCTTGTAAGTTAGATCCCAGTAGAAGCTATAATGATCATGGATATTTGTGCAATTTAAAAGGGCTGTGGGTATAGCTCAGTGCTGTAGTATCTTCCTAGCATGCTTAAATTCTGGGTTTAATCCCTAGTACTTCTATAAAAAAAAAGCAAACAAAAAAATGGCCTTTGGGTCAGGGATTTAGCTCAGCAGCCTAAGCAGCTGCTTGGCAAGTGCAAGGTTGTGAGTTCAATCCCTAGAACCAGAAAAAAAAAAAAAAAAGGGCCTTGGACATGAATTTTCTCTAGGAATTTTTCCTAAGGATATAGATCTAAGAATAAACTATAATGGCAAAGTTGGGTTCAACTGGAAGCCTACATAGTGAGATTAAATAACTAAATATGGTACATACACATACATGTACACATATATACATATTAAATATATGAGATTAGAGTGTGGCTCAGTGATAGAGTGCTTGCTTAGCATGGATGAGATTCTGGCTTTGATTCCTACTGCCACAAGAAGTAACTGAAAAGAAAAGAAATGGGCAAATGAGGCATATGAATATTATTTGATTTTCCTTTATTTGAAAAAAAGATTATTATCTGAAGTTTTACCATGATTGTAACAATAGGGTCTGGACTGACATGTAATGGCAGAATCACCTGTATCAGTGGTAAGCCTTTTAGAGCTTGCAGTGATTAGCAAACAGCCTGCTGATGCACACATGCCATAGACTGATGACAACTGCCCTATATACTTATGAACAGGACATCTTTGTAATTGTCTCCTCACAGAGCTCACTGATAGCTATCTGTAATACAGATTTTTATATTTAATTAAATGTCTTATGTGCTTTATTAATATAAATGAGTAAACTAGTTCTATGGAAAGACCTGCCTCTTTTTATTTCAAACTTCTTTCTTTTTTAAAACATTTGAGCCAGGTGTGGTGGTCCATGCCTGTTATCTCAGTATCCCAGCTGTTGAGAGGCTGTGAAGAGGACTGGAAGTTCAAGTCCTATTTGAGTAACTTAGTGTGACCCTGCCTCAAAAAGGAGTAAGGATATAGCTCAAGGCCCTGGTTTAACTTACAGTACTCAAACAAAACACTTTTTAAAAACCCCACATGTAGAGCCAGGCATGGTGGTGCATGCCTATAATCCCAGCACTTAGGAGGCTGAGGCAGGAGGATTATTGCAAGTTCAAGACCAGACTGGGCTACAAAGTGAGCTCAACGTCAGCCTGAACTGCATAGTGAGACCCTGCGTCAAAAAGACAAACAAAAACATAAAACCAAAAAACCCACATGCATACTGTCTAACCCGCCTACCTCACAATTCTGTTTCCTGATATGCTGTATTATGTAATCAAAAGTACACTATACATAACACGTTAAATTGAGTCACTTACCACCATCTGTCATTTCAAAATCACCACTTATCTCATTATTATATGTCACAATTTCTCTTGGAATACTTTTCAAAAGAACACTTCTATATACCTATAGGTTAAAGAGGGAAAAAAAGGATTGTTGAGCCATAAAGAGGCAGAAGTTATGCAAAATCAAGCTAATTAAAAACGTATGTCATATGAGTGATAAGGGTAAAATCCTAGTGTTGGAATAGGGAACACTAGGAAGAGCCTATTACTTAAAATGTCACTTAGTTTACTAAAAAGAATGACTGAAAAAGAATGACTGATGAGCAGGTAGTACCAAACTAAGGCAACCTCAAAGACTTGAATTCAGTCCTCCTCTTAATTTCTTACATAAGAATAATTTGGTCTCATTGGGCTGGTCCTACCCCATTACCATTTACTTTTTGGGATCATATGAAAACATTTTCCCCTCTCTGCCCCTAAACTCTTTCCAACTGCCACAATACCTACAAAAGCATGATCCATTCTACTTCATCATATAGGTTACTGGTATTGAGAGGATATTTAGGAAGGAGTGGCTTGTCCCAGGTTTGATTGATACTGATGTCACCTTAATGGTCTTTAGAGACAGTATGGACCTCTCTAGACTCTGATCCTGAAGGATTTTCCCTGAGGAAGTCCAGAAACTCTTACTGTGTCACAGGATATTTTGTTTGTTTGTTTGTTTGTTTTGTTACAGGATTTCAAAATGCCTCAATTTTCTCTCCAAATGTCTCTATTCTGCTCATTATTGGTACATTTTGGGGATTAAAGAAAGAAGTCAATCTATTTTGGGGCTGTCTTAGGAGGAGATTTGACTACTTGTCCTACGTCTGATATCTGTCTATGACATCCAGAGACACAGAAGAGGTCATTATACTCCCTAAGAGCAGAGCAACAAGGTTCTGAAGTGGTCAAAGCTTTAAGGCAACCTGTTCATATCCTTCAGCTCCAACACTAACAATGCAAAGGAAATATTTATTAAATGCTTACTATGAGCCAGAATATTATGCCAATATTTTACATTTCCATGACAAGATTCTCACCTCAGCTATTATAACAAGTTGTCAGAGAAGGAATTGATCCCCACCTGGAAATCAGCACCATATGCAGGCTGCTCCTGAAGTGGGGATAGCCACACTCAAGCCTCTCTCTGTAAGTCAGCGCATTTGTGGACTGCTGGGGGAGAGAACCAGGCCACACCAGGAGGTGATCCCAGCCTGAAAACCATTATTGTTTTCTTGGGTTGGGCTTTATCTTCTTTTATTTTGTTTGATTATGTTAAATCTGATGGCATGAGCAGTTACTTAAAAGTTAGCAAGATATATTATGGTAGCCATTTTGGATTTACTCTTAGTTTATTTTGAAGTCCTTTATTTCATTCACTGTTTTGTTTTTATTGTTTCTGCTCTATTCTGTTCTGTTTGAAATTTACTATGTCTGAAGGTATCTGTAGCTATTTTGAATACAAAAGGCATTATGGTAACTTGTTGATTTTGTAAAGTTTTGAAGTCCTGTATCACTTATACTAGTTTATTTTGATTGGTTTTATTGTTTTATTTTCCTTGGTTTTATCCTCTTTAAAAAAAAAATCAGAGACATTTAACATCTATATAAAGATGCAAACATTAAGACTTTTCAGATAGCACAAGATACTGTAGTAAAGTGCATAAATTCTCAAATTTCATTGGATTTAAATATCATCAGAAGATTAACTTTCATACAATTAAAGAACATTACTATTGTACATACCTTTCACTATATTTTCTAGTAAAATTATCTTCTTTCAGCAAATAAACACATAGAATGGTGGAACTTATGAGTGTATGCAGGAATATGGGTGAATCAGAATCAGGCAGATTTCTGGCTTTCATGTGAAACCATCCTTTAATGAACTATCTCTTGAGTTTAATGGTAGCCATTAAACTAGAAAAGTACAGTAAAGTTAAAAGGTATAAAGATAGTTTACTTTTTGTTCTACTGACAATCACTTGTCAGTAGAGAAATAGTACAAATCTATTTCTGGACAGTAGGAGAAACATTGTAACTCACATGACTATTAGCTTGGGGCTGATTCCTGTAACTTTTCATTATTTCTTGAAAAGTTCTTTCTTCTTTTGTTACCTAAGGAAAATAAAAACTACATTTATCAAATGTAGTTTGAAAGAAAAATGGCTCTGAACAAAAACTTCAATTATAGAATGGCACTGAGAGTAGCCTTGCAGAAAGCCATTTAACCCAGGCCAGCCCATAACTAAAAACCACTAACATTTATGATTTTTACTACTTTTAAAATTAAAGCTTTGTAGCCTGTAGAGCCTCAGTTTCATTAATCAAAAAGGAATGAAATTGCTATGGTAAATTCTACTGAAAATGTATTTCTGTTTAAAAAGAATGATAAAAAAAGGAATGCTAGAAGAAAACTCAGACCTGCTGAATCTCCTGCAGTCTCCAGTTTTGTTAGTTTTAAGTACTTATTTAAAATAAAATTAACCACGTACTGAAGGACAATATCTTGCAGTGATTCACAGTACAAGTAAGAGATTTTTATAGGAATAGGTTTTTAACATTTCAGGAGAAGCTATAGGATTTCTACTATTAGACAAAAGTCATAACTGTAGTCCAAAGAAAGTAAATGGATTACTGATCCAAAAGGAATTTTTTGTTTTGTCTGTTACAAAGTTCAGTTAAATTACTCCTGTTTCTGCTTCTCCGTCCATTAGCACTAAACCCATTCTCAAAAAGATGAGCTGGAAATGCGAAAAACCTCAACTCTGACAATTTTCTGGAACACAAATGATTAATTAATAACATGTATTAAGACCTAGTTTGTACAGAGATTATTTTTTTATTGTATTTTTTTGTCTTTTTGAGACAGGGTCTCACTATGTAGTTCAGGCTGACCTTGGGTTCACTGTGTAGCCCAGGATGGTCTCGAACTTGCAACAATCCTTGTGCCTCAGCCTCCCAAGTGCTGGGATTACAGGAGTGTGCCACCACGCCAGGTAGATGTTTTTATTTTTTAAAATTAATTTTATTGGTATACTTCCAATAAACATAATGATCACATTCACTGTAGGAAATCTGTACCTGTACATATTTAGATTCTTCTTTTGTTCCCCATTCCGCTTCACTCTCTTCAACCTTTTTTCTCTTCCTTATTCACAAAACCTTTGTTTCCATTTTTAACTTTTATGCATAGAAATTTTTAAAGAGGCATCACAGAAGAGGGGTTATAAGGAATCTGAAAACATGTACTTTGCCTCAAAAAGTTAAAATCAGGTTTAGAACTGTATGGTTTGGGAGTGGTGGTGCATGTCTATAATCCTAGCATGCTAGAGACAGAGGTAGGAAGATCACTGCAATTCTGAAGCCAGCCTTGACTACATAATGAGACCCTGTATTGAAAAGAAAAACAAAAAAGCAAACAAAAACTGTATGGACAGGGGGCTGGGGATTTAGCTCAGCGGCATAAGCACCTGCCTTGCAAGCAGGCAGTCGTGAGTTCGATCCCTGGTACAGATAAAAAGGAAAAAGACAAAAACAACAACAACAACAACAAAAAACTGTATGGATCTATTAGGACTGCCAATTAGGCTAATAACAGTAAGGCAAAAATTGCAAATGGCTGGGTGTCGTGGCACATGTCTGTTGTAATCCCTGCACTTGGGAGAATGAGGCAGGCAGATTACTGCAAAACTGAGGCCAGCCTGGGCTACAAAATGAGTTCAAGACCAGCCTGAACTGCATAGTCAATTCTGTCTTGAAAAGACAACAAAGAAAATCAAAAACAAAAGTTGCAAATGATTTCTTCAGGTGTATCAGAGTTTTTTAAATAGGCAAAATATGCTACCTTATCACTTACAACATGGTATAGCAACTGAAAATAAGATTTTTGAGGCAGCACAATAAATCATTGGAAGGCAATACAGGACAGAAGTTCTTATACCACAGGCCTGGGGATTTAGTTCAGCGGCATAAGCACCTGCCTTGCAAGCAGGCGGTCGTGAGTTTGATCCCCGGTACCAATAAAAAAAAAAAGAAGAAAAAGTTCTTATACCAGATGAGTGAGGAGATCTTAAGTTATCGTTTATTATTATTATTTTTTGGTCATTTGTTATTTTAACTTTGGTCAAATTACTTTCCATTCTGGGGTTCAGTTATTTACCTAACTGTCGATGTCCGCTCCCGGCCGGCAGGAAGGACACACGACAAAGTCTGGTAGTGGACAACCTTTTCTTTTTATTTTCCTTCTCCGTACAGCCTGCCCTGGGTTCTCCCAGCTGAAGCCTCCTTTGGTCCGCTCCCCGCGGCTCCTTTTGTGCTTCAGCCTGCCCCAAAGCCTCTACCGGTCCGCTCTCCGCGGCTCCTTTTGGGCTTCTACTTCCGGGCTTCTACCTGGCTTCTACTTCCGCCCAGGGGTGGCACCGGTATATATACGGGTACAGTGTCCAATCATGTTAAAGTAAGCAAGGCAAGCTGATTGGCTAACATCATCAGTTGCCAGGCAGACTATATTGTTGAGCGGGTTGTTTACGCGGTAAGCAGGAAACTAACATATTCGATGGGAGGGGTAATCTACCTCAGGCCTCACTCTTTACTACAGGCCTCACGTCCGCCAAGTGAGGCGACCGGGCTCGGGGCTGCGGCTCCCAACACCTAACATGTAAAGATCATTCTACTTTAAGTTATTGTTATGGTTTATGTTTAGATGTCCCCTTAAAGCCTCATGAGGCTAAAGGGCTTTTTTCAGAGGTAGCGGAGTGTGTGATGCTGGGATTAAAGGCATCTGATTAGTAAATCAGTCCACTGACTGGCTTGGTACAGTTTTGGCTAGGATAAGCGTGTGAGTGCTATATCTGCCCTATGATGGGTAGCCTACATACAATATAAGGGACAGAAAGGCTTGTCTTCCTTTCCTGTTTCTTTGGCTCCGTTCCACTACACCATTAATGGTTGCCCCGCTGCTAAGCCACTCTGTCTTGGAGCCAGTGTATTATGGATTAAAACTTTTACAAATTGGGGGTGGGGATTTAGCTCAGCGGGATAAGCACCTGCCTTGCAAGCAGGCGGTCATGAGTTCAATCCCCGGTACTGACCAAAAAAAAAACTTTTACAAATTGTGAGCTAAACAAACCTTTGCTCTTTAACTTTGGGTGCCAGGTACTTATTTTGTCTCAGTAATGAGAAAAGTAAGACGATTACCATATCAGATGTCATGGAGTAGGGGTAGAAATGTTATTATTCACATTTATCAACTCATTTATGACCAATGCATTTTCTTTTTTTTTTTTTGAAACAGGGTTTCCCTATGCAGTTTAGGCTAGACTTAAACTCACTTTTGTCCCAGGCTAGCATCAAACTTGTGGCACTCTCCCTACCTCAGCTTCCTGAGTTGCAGGGATTATAGGAAGGCACCACCATGTCCAGCAACCAACATATTCTTATTTTTATTTATTTTTTGTCTTTTTCACTTTTATTGGTACCGGGTATCGAACTCACGACCGCCTGCTCACAAGGCAGGTGCTTATGCCGCTGAGCTAAATCCCCAGCCTTAACCAACTTATTCTTAAGAAATGGGAAAACTTAGGCTGGGGATTAGCTCAGTGGTATAAGCACCTGCCTGCCAA
Source organism: Cavia porcellus (assembly GCF_034190915.1). NCBI lineage: Eukaryota > Metazoa > Chordata > Mammalia > Rodentia > Caviidae > Cavia > Cavia porcellus. Next base: position 24,534,616 of record NW_026947488.1, on the reverse strand, counting down.
GCACAAGGTCATGAATTCGATCTCGAGTACCAATAAGAAAAAAAAAATTCTTAATTAAGAAATGGAAAAGCTGATTATGAAGCTAATGGAAAAGTACAGGGAACACCGAAGTTTGAAATTATTACTTAATGATGGTAGACACTATTGACTTGCTACACTAAAGGAAAACTAAGGATCAAGTTCAATAGATTTTGATTTGCTGCTTCAAATAAGGTAACTAAAGCAAAGACTTCTCCCATTACATTACCTTTGCCATAATGTAAAAGGCACAAAGGAGGAGCTGATCCAAATGTCTGTTTTTCATTAAATCAGGGCAGTGAACTAAAGTGAATTCAAAACATGTCCATATCTTCCTTCGTAAATCATTTGAAACATCCAGTTTTAAACATAAATCACGTAAGCGTACACTTGCCAAATGATAGACCTGAGGTATAAAACAACATGTTGATATGAAAACATAAAGTAAATAATCTCTCAAATTTATGTCTTATCATGAACATGGAGTTTCTGATCTGGATTAAAAATTACTTAGGTTGTCGATATATTAAATTACTTAAAATTTCTGTTTTATAGCACTAGTTTACTGCTATAGCAAAAGAATATAAACCAAACAAAATGCTCACCAGAAAACTAATTTAAGCTAGAGATTTAGCTCAGTGGCTTAAGTGTCTACCTGGCAAGTGTGAGGTCGTGAATCTGATCCCTGGTACCAAAAAAAAAAAAAAAAAAAAAGAAAAAAGAAAAAGAAAACCAATTTAAGGGCTTGTACTCAGCAATACAAGCGTCTTCTTGGCAAGTGCAAGGTCCTCAATTAGATCCCCAGGACCAAAAAAGCAATTTAAGGGCTGAGAATACAACTCAGCAGCACAGGGCCTGTCTGGCAAGGGTGAGGTCCTGAGTTCCATTTCTGGTACCAAAGGAAAAAAAGAAAAGAAAAGAAAAGAAAGAAAATCAATTTAAAAGCATTTTAAGTGAGGTGCAGTTTTATTCATTCATTCATTTATTTATTTTATTACTTTCCCTTGTTGTTGGTTCTTTTTTTTTAAATCGGTACTGGGGACCGAATTTTTTAAGGAAAATATATTTATTTTATTTTATTTTACTTTTGTCTTTTTTGAGATAGGGTCTCTATGCAGTTCTGGCTGGCCTTGATCTCACTTTGTAGCCTATGCTGGTCTCAAACTTGCAGTGATCCTCCTGCTTCAGCTGTCTGATCGCTGGGATTACAGGAATGAGCCACCACGCCTGGCTCCCTTGTTGTTGTTTAAGAACATTAGAGTAAATTCAGTTCAATGTCCTGAGACTATATATACAGTCTTTATATGAGTTGAAACTAATGCATATTTAAAATAGATCAATAGACACAGAATGCAGAAGGAGTTAATAGAAAGAGGGAATGAGGAAAAACTTCTGTATTAGGGGTTTTTTACTTTGTTTTTTGGTATTAAGAATCAAACTCAGAATCTTATACTTGCTAGGCAGGCACTTATGCTGCTGAGCTATATCCCTGTCCCTTTTTAATGTTTTTGATTTTTTTTTTTTTTGTACCAAACTAATGACCCACACTTGCCAGGCAGGCACTGTGCCACTGAGCTATATCCCTAGCACTAATTTTTAAAACGGTTTTTTAACAGTTTAACTTTATCCATGAAAAACAGGACATACTTGTCCCACACTGAACTCCATTCTAATCAACATATTATAATGGATTTCCAGTAAATTCTAGGACATTCTTAACTACTTAATTGCATCTTGGCAGGAAATATAAATTAGATCTAAAAATGGAATCTTATGACATGAGCTCAGGTTCAAAAGTAACTCACCAAGATCAGAATGTTCTCTTTTTTTTTTGGTATCAGGGATAAAACTTACAACCTCATGCTTGCTGGGGCTGTGCTTATGCAGCTGAGCTAAACCCCCAGCCTGATCATAATGTTCTATGTAGAGGTCATATACATTCATTAAAAGGCTATAAGTGCATTATCTGATACTAGAGCCAGATAAAGAAAAACAATTATACACTATTAACTCTTATGACATGGGTACAGAAATCCTCAAATACTAGCAAATCAAATTCAAGAATATGGTAAGAGGATTATACATGACCAAACAGGATTTATTCCTGGAAGACTGGAATAACTTGACTTAAGAAAAATCAATCTGTATAACACTCATTAAAAGAATAAAAGGAAAAAAAAAATCTATTTATCTATCTATCTATTTCAAGGGAAATAGAAGAAAGATTTCACAAAATTAAAATAATCTTTTTAATGGCTAAAAACACTCAATATGTTTTTTAAAGAAGGAAACTACAGGGGCTGGGGATTTAGCTCAGTGGCATAAGTGCCTGCCTTGCAAGCAGACAGTCTTGAGTTTGATTCCTAGTACCGATAAAAACGAAAAAAACAAAAAAACAAAAAACAAAAAAAAGAAGGAAACTACCTTAACATAATAAAAGGGTATACAGGAAAAATCCACAGCTAACATTATATTCAAAATGAAAGGACGGGTGTGGTGGCATATACCTGTAACCCAAGCACTTGGGTGGGGGTAAGGGGTTGAGACAGGAAGATCACTGAAATTCAAGACCAGCCTGGGCTATAAAGTGAGCTCAGGCCAGCCTAAACTGCATAATGAGACTCTGTCTCAAAAAAAGGCAAACAAGGGGCTGGGGGTTTAGCTCAGCAGCATAAGCGCCTGCCTTGCAAGCAGGCAGTCGTGAGTTCGATCCCTGGTACTGATTAAAAAAAAAAAAAAAATTACATAAAAAAAAGGCAAACAAACAAGATAGATTGAAAGCCCTTCTATTAAGATAAGGAGTAATATAAGTAGTATAAGTAATACATTTAACATAGTATTGGAAGTCCTAGCCTGAGCAATTAAGCAAGAAAAAGAAATAAAAGACATCCAAATTGGGGGGGGGGAGTAAAAATCTCTGTTTCCAGATGACAAGATTTTCTGTGTAGAAAATTAAAAAAAACCAAAATTCTGGAATATATAAAACTTGCAGAGCTAAAATTCAGTAAAGCTGCAGAATAGAAAATCAATACTTAGTGCCAAAAATATAGGTCAACAGCACAGCACCAGCCTGGCAAGAATAGTCTTGAATTCAATTTCTGGCACAAAAATAAATAAATAAATAAATTTTAAAAAAAGAAAAGATCAATAGTCAAAATACTTATGTTGGGCATAGTAGTAGATAATCAGGAGTGAATAATCCTCACTACTCAGGAGGCTGAGACAGAAAACTGAAAGTTTGATGCCAGGATGGGCAATTTAGCAGGATACTGTTTCAAAAAGAGAAAGGGTTGGGGTTGGTGATCTAACTCAGTGGTACAGCACTTGCCTAGCATGCAGGAGATACTGGGCACAAGCCTAACAACTCTCTTATCCCAGACAAATTAACTTTGTTAAAATTCAAAACTTTTACATGTCAAAAGCCATCGTGAGCAAAGTAAAAAGATAACTCACAAAATGGGAAAAAAACCTGAAAATCTTGTATCTGGTGAGAGATTAATTTGTAGAATAAAGAACTCCTACAACTCTACAAAAACCCAATTTAAAAATGGGCAAAATACTTCAATAGACATTTTTTGCAAAGATATACAGATAACCAACAGGTCATGAAAAGATGCTTACCATCAGTGATCATCAGGGAAATGAAAATCTAAACCTGAGGTAAAAGAATTGAAAACGGGAACTTGTACAGCATCAGTATTTACTTACACATGGTACACCTCCCCGTTTGTACTGTTGGGGTTCAAATCCAGGCTTTAAGCATGCTAGGCAAATCTCTTATACCTAGCCATATCCCCAATTCTCATATGAGAGATATAGTCCAGAAAATTCATAGAAAAAAATGGAATGGTGGTTGCCAGGGGTTGGGGAAAGGAAGAAATGGAGGATTACTATCCACTAAGTAAAAAATTTCAATGTGGGAAGACTACAAAGTTCCAGAGATGAGTGGTGGTAATAGTTGTACCAAAATGTGGATACTTTTAACTCTAAATTGTACATTTAAAAATGGTTAAAATGAGCCAGCATAGTAGTACATATCTGTAATCCCAATTACTCACAAGGTAAAGGCAGGAGGATTAAAAGTCTGAGGGTAGGGGCTGTGGGTTTAGCTTCGTGGCATAAAGGCCTGCCTGGCAAGCACAAAGTCATGAGTTTGATACCTGGTACCAAAAATAAATAAATAAATAAATAGAGTCTGAGTTTTGGCTGGACAACTTAGTGAGATCCTGTCTCAAAACTGAAAAATAAAAAAGAGATGGGGTTTAACTCAGTGGCAGAGTGTTTCCCTAATATGTTTAATCTCAAGAACTATAAGACAAACAAACAAAAATGGTTAACATGGTAAATTTTGTTATACTTTTTATGCAATACACGAACTAAACTAAAATTAAAGGAGAAAGAAAAAGGCCAAAGCAGCTCTCTGTTAATTTTTCTTGTGGCGATTAAGACTTCTTTTCAGATATTAAAGATATACATACCTTTCTGTAAAATAGTGCTAAGGACCCAGTTCTCTTTGGTTTTATTCCAGTCAGATGAATCTCTTGTGCTTTAGACAAACAGGTTTGTTTTGGAGAAGCACCAATTAATGACTGTGCAGTGAGTGATATGGGACTGTCAATTTTGGATTCCTGAGTTGTATTCATGGCAATAGGAATCAGTGTGATCTCCCCAGCATCATTCGCAACACCTAAATGTACAAGGAAGATTTCTTAGTTACAGAAAGAGTTGCATGTGTTCCAGGGAAGTTTTTAATTATATATATTTTATCAACTATATATATATATATATATCACTGTGCCTGGCATAGGCATATGTTAGGAAAGAAGAGGAAGATTACAAAATAGGAACTCTCAATTAGGGTTGAATGCTTGTTTTCTACTACTTTCCTAAAACAAGAATAGTCTTTTTTGTTTTGATAAATTTATAATTAATTTGATTTTAACAAAAAGAAAATTTTGTTCTCTATTTTGTATGAGCTTATGGTGTTTTTTGCTTTAATTTTATTTTTATTTCTTTATTTTTGAGACAGGGTTTCATTATGCAGCTGAGCTGCCTTTGAGCTCATTTTGTAGCCGAGGCTAGTTTCGAACTTGCAATGATCCTCCTGCCTCAGCCCCCGAAGTGCTGGGATTACAGGTGTGCCACCATGCCCGACTTACACTTCATTTTTAAAGAAGCATTTTGTTCTGTTTTGAGCACTTAAAGGTATTTTTAATACCTTTTAAAACACAAAATTCTTGTTTAGTTCCCTCATTTGTAAAATTCAGATAACAAAGTAAGTTCTAACAAACATTGCAGAAAGTTTACACAAAGTGAAAATTTAACAATCAGCATAAGTTACAACAAGAAATTTTAGAGGAAGTATAATTATTCAGTATAATACTGCAATGGAATATATACTTCATTAGATATTATCAAAATACATAAAATGTATGATGCTAAGAGTGAAGCTTACTGTAAACTAAGGGCTTTGGACAATGATGTGTCAATGTATTTCATCAACTGTAATGAATGTACCACTTTACTGTAGGGTGATGGTGGGGTCGGAGTAATGACAGGGAATGTATAGAAAATTTCTACTATCTTTTCGATTTTGCTATGAATCTAAAACTGCTCAAATAAATGGAAGGGGCACGGGGGATAGCTCAGCAGCACAGTGCCTGCTTGGCAAGTACAAGGTCCTAGGTTCAATTCCCAGTACCAAAACAAAAACAAGGACAAAAACAAAAACAGAAAGGGAGGTTCAGGTTAAAAAAAAAAAAAATGTAAGTTAGAAAGAACATGTGATGCATTTCAGTTAAGACAGTTTCTCGGGGCTGAGATTTAGCTCAGTGGCATAAGCGCCTGCCTTGCAAGCAGGCAGTCGTGAGTTCGATCCCTGGTACCGATAAAAATGAAAAAGACAAAAAAAAAAAAAAAAAAGACAATTCCTGAAATTTCATCTAACTCAGAAAAAATATGAATTAAGTGCTTCAAAATGTTACCATGTAATGGAATTGTAACTTGATGTCCTGCTGTCCCTGCTACTGTGGTTGTGGTCATTGTTAGAAGAGTCTGCCCAGGTGAAATTGATATATTTTCAGCAGTGATGCTTGAAGAGGGAGCAATTTTCAACTTTGTTCCTTCTGTCATATTCTTGTCCATAAGCATTTCCTTTGGTGGATCCTCTTCAAAAAGTCTTCTCTTAGCACTCCCAGCAGTAGGAGAACTGTAGCGTTCATGGATCAAAATTGGAGACAATGGTTGCATATCTAAAAAACACAAAAATTTAAAACAGTTTGAAATGTATTATAAAATAATAAATCAGATTCACTCGTTCATTTGCTAGGCACTAAAGATCTAGTAGTGAATAACATGGCCTCTGCCCTCATGGAATATCAAATCTAATGGGAGAGAGAGGTACAAAATGTGAAATAAGTCATTAAATGTGAAATAAGACAATAAAATGTGGAAATTATGATAGTTCACCTTAAAGGAACAACATATTAAGAAAAAAGTAGGTCTGGGGACTTAGCTCAGTGGCATAAGCGCCTGCCTTGCAAGCGCACAGTTGTGAGTTTGATCCCTGGTACCCATTAAAAAAAAAAAAAAAACGAGAAAGTAGAAGCTGAGTGACAGAATGAGGAAAGCACTAAATTTAAAAAGTAGTCCTGGAGCCAAAGATATAGGTCAGTGGCACAAGCTGCTGCCTCACAAGTGCAAGGTCGTGAGTTTGATTCCTGGTACAAAAAAACAAACAAAAAAATGTACTAATCTAGTTGTTTTCTGTCTCATAATCCTATCTAATACACAGCACCTGAGAAAAAGAAAAGCAAAAGCAAAAATCAGTATGTTGGGTCATAGTTTTGGCTTCTTCCACTCTCTAAGTAGTTTAAGCAGTAGCCACAGCCTTGTGATTTAGTACAATCAGAATTATGTTTAACAGGTCCATCAGAAGCTATGAGTAAAGTTGTTGTGACTCTACTGATGTCTTAATCTAAGCCTGGAATTAGTGAATCAATCAAAAAGAAAGTAAGAGTTATGTACTACACTTCTTGTTCAAGACTATCTTGCTACAGGGGATGCTCTCTATCTATACTCAGGGGGAAGAGATAAGTTCTTTTAACTGTTTCAACCATACACCTTTTCTCTTCTTTCTTCCAATTATTTCTTCAGAGGCATATACATATTTTCCTTCTGACATGCAGGAATCTCTGCATTCTTTTTTTTTTTTTTTTTTGTACTGGGGATCGCACTCATGACCTTGCACTTGCCAGGCAGGCCCGTATGCCACTTAGCTAAATCCGTAGCCCTCTGTATTCATTTTTGTATTCACTCATTAGACAATGATTAATCTATTTTCAAAACAAGTTTAAAAGATATATAATTACCTCTGGCTATGATCTGAAAGGTCTCTGCATTGTTCAGATGACTGGGGAAATAGTGATGGTTTGATAAAAGTCTTTTTATTATTCTAGTGCTATGAAAGCAGTTCTGACTTCCTCAGTGAAGAAGCAGAAATTTCTTTCTCCCCCTTTTTTTTTGTGATAGTCTTGCTATATGGTTCAGACTGATCTTGAACCCACTATGTGGTCCAAGCTGGCCTCAAACTCATGGCAATCCTCCTGCCTTGGCCTCCCCTAAATGGTGGGATTACAGGCTTATACCACCACACCCATTTGGAAATTTCTATTACAGCTCCTAAAACCCCTCTACAGTAGCCTACTTCAATGGCTCATATCAAGCCAGGCATAGTGGCACATGCTTGTAGTCAGAGCACTCAGGAGGCTGAAGCAGGAGGATCACTGTGAGTTTGAGACCAGACTGGGTTACAATGTAAGTTCAAGGCCAGCCTGAACTATACTGCATAGCAAGACCCTACCTCACTCACTCACACACACACACACACACACACACACACACACACACACACACACAAATAAAACTACTTCAATGGCTCATATCTAAGGATTCCAAGACAGCCCCTGAATCTGACTAGGAAGGCTCAAAGGTGATCAAGGGGAGATTTGAGTTACAGTCATGGAAATTATTTATAATAACCTTTTCCATGGTACAGAAAAGATGCTTAATTGCATGGTTAAACTATTCTTTTTTTTTTTTCCCGGAACTGGGAATCAAACTTCAGGACCTTGCGCTTGCCAGGCAGGCACTTATACCACTGAGCTAAATTCCTGGCCTGGTTAAACTATTGTTAGTAAAATTTTTTGAGGTGGAAGGTATTGGAGATTGAATCCAAGGGCTCCACTGAGCTATATCCCAACAAGGTCTTGCTAAGTCACTGAATTATCCCGGTTTGGCTTAAAATTCAGTTCCTCTCGTGTTAGCCTTCCAGAGTGCTAGCACTATAGGTATGCACCATCATACCTGGCTCCTAGTCCTTTCCATTATTAATGAAGTGTGACTAAAAACTACATTGTGTCAAACTAGACTCATGTCTGAAAAAAAAAAAAAAAACACCAAAAAACTACATTGTGTGCCTCAACCTGTTACAGTAAAAGATACATTGCCTTTAACTCTCCTCAAAGAACTCCCCACTGCTTCAAACATACTTATCCTACTATTCCTGCCACTTCCTGAAGTAGTTCTGTCATTTTTGTATGTGTCTTTAGTTGTGCAGTTGTGGCTGCCTTGATGTCCTAGATTGCCCTGCATAATTATTTTGACTTTGGGGACCAGGCAGAAGTCACATGGTGCCAGATCCCAATGAACAAGGTGGATGAGAACACACTGTAATGTTTTCTTGAGCCTTTTCACTGAATGACATCTACCATTAGATGGCAGAAGCACTCACTGCATTTTAAAATCATACCTTATAAAGACAAAAGCAGACTTCCAGAAGTATTTCTGAAAGTGCTAAGAACAATAGGATAAATGTGTTTAAAGCAAGAAGAAATATTATGAGGGAAGTTAATGGCGATGTGTAATACATTTAAAAAATAACATTTAAGAACATGGCGGACAGATAGCAGCAGCTACAGAGGCTCTCTGAAAGACCCAGCTTAGAATCCAGGAATGGTGCGGAGTGAGGAATCCTAAGCAAGAGAGGAGATATGCCCTGCTGACCCAAGAACTAACTGGGCTGAGAGAAACCAACTGGGAATGCAATCCTGGTGCTATAACAGGAACAGATAAAGCCTCAGCGTGGAAACTGGAGCCCGCGCCATTGGAAACCGCGATTTGGGTTTCCTGCCACCGCGGCTGCATCTGAATCAGCTCAGCAGGGAGAGAGACGCACGAAAGCGCTGAGAACAGGAATCGGTGAACAGAGTTAAGAGCTGGGTGGGCGGGGAGCTGTGCATCGATCTCTGGTAAGTGAGGGAAACTGGGACTCTCCCACGGTCTAGGAGGCGCCAACAGAGGACATTCTGGGACTTTCGGGAACAGGGCGCTGCAGTGACTTCAGTCACATATCCCCCTCTGAAGCGGGAGTGGTGAGCAGTGCCTAGCCTACGTGACACTGCTGGCTGAGACCCAGTAGGCTAGCACAGCCCAGGTCCCAGCGCCTGAAGGTGACCTGGAGGGGCGGGCCCCGCATAGGCTGCCCAGTAGGTAACTCCTTGGTGTGCTGCGGTGGGCAGGAACACCTAGCCGGAGGAATTCAATCAGACTGTGGCCAACAGGGAAGGAAGCTGGGCCTCCTAGATACGCTTGCATTTATAAGGAACAAAGAATATGGAAAGAGGGAGCAACAAGAAAGACCCCTCAGCACCCAATCCTGAGAAACAGGCAATAGCAGACACCGCACCAATAGACATAAAGCGCTATCTCCAGAGCCTCATAGACGAGTTCAGGAATGAAGTTATTAATGACCTGAAGCTAGACATAAGCAGAACAGTTAGAGAAATGCTAAGCACCACCCAAGAAAAAACAGATGGTGGAATGGAAGAAAAGAAAAAGAGAGAATTGTTTGATGGAGAAAACAGAGAAAGCATAGAATATGTGAAGCAGGTTCAAAGAGATTACCAGGAAACTAAAAACTATCGAAAACTGGCATAACAGCTTGAAAGAAACTAAGGATAGATTATCTGAACTGGAGGCCAGATTTGTAATATGGGAGCATGAAATGAAAAACTTCTTAAAAATAACAAAGAAACAAACAGCAATAATACAAAGACTAGAAGATGATAAGAGGATCTATAACTTAAGAATTAAGACCATAAAAGAAGAGGTAGGGACACAAACAAATGAACTACAAAAGCTACTCACAGAAATAATCCAGGAGAATTTTCCTAATTTAGCAAAAGGTAAAGATACTCAGATGTATAAAGCATTCAGGACCCCAGCCACCTACAACCCAAACAGAGCTACACCCAGGTATATAATAATCAAAATTCCAGAAATCCAATATAAGAACAGAATATTAAAAGCCATCAGAGACAAGAAACAGATCACTTACAAGGGAACACCTATCAGAATTACAGCAGACTTCTGGGCACAAACCATTACATCACGAAGAGCGTAAAGGAAAATAATTCAAGCTTTGAAAGATAATAACCTCCAGCCAAGATTGATATATCCTGCACAACTATCCCTGGAAATTGATGGAAAAACAAGGTGCTTCCAGGATAAAGAGGAACTAGAGGAATATGCAACCACCAATTTAACTCTACAGAGAATACTGCAGAGTATTCTAAAAAAGAAAAATACGAAGAATCCAGAAATAGTGGCAGAGAGGCCACAATGAATGGAGCAGAAAGTGAAATGAAGAAGACAAACTGACAACTAATGACAGAAGAAGAGCTCAACAGAAATGAGGCAGAGAAGATTGAATGATACGAACAGCTATTTTGGAGAAAACGACGTCATAATAGGTAGTGCTGATTTAGTTTCATCTTGTTTTGAAGTCTCATCAAGCTTTTGCTCTTCTGTCTCCATTGGTCTTAGCATGTTGTATCTTAATGGATTTTATTATATGTGATAGTATAAACAAAAGCTTTTATAGACAAGGAGATTATACAGAAACCATTGTTCATTTTCTGTTAGTTGATTCTAAATACCCTGTAATACTGTCATTCTCTTGAATGGTTTTACATTGTTTTGATATATGTGATGCTACAGTATACGAAGTTATACTCAAAGATTTCAAGGAAAGAGACAATATGGTAACTACTTTTATGTCGGGATTATCTTGTGGCAAAACATTATTTTGCTTAAATGGTTATGTTTTTTTCTGCGCTGTTTTGTTGTTATGCCCTCTTTGATCTCAATCTCCATTTTATTATTTACTTTTTTATTTTTATCCTTTTAATTAAGGGAAAAGTAAATTAAAAAATAGTGGGATATATTATAGTAACCCACTTTGATTTACTATTAACTTGATTTGAAGCCCTGTATTGCTCTCACCATCTTGTTTTGACTGATGTTCCTCTATTCTGTTTTGCTTGATAGTACCAGGTTCGAAAGTATAGGCAACAGCTGTGAAGATAGTGGGATTCATTATGATGCCCATTCTGGTTGACTATTATCTACTTTTGAAGACCTGTAATGTCTCCAATGTTTTGGTTTTGTTGGTTTCGTTCTTTACTGTTTTGTTCAATTTTATTATAACTGATGATATAGACAATTCTATTAGAGATAGCAGGAGGCATTATGGTAACCATTGTTGATCACCTTATATTATGTTTTTACATTATCTGTTATGTCCACCCTTTTGATTTGACCGACTCTGTTCTGTTATGTCACATTTGGTTTTACTCTCTTCCAAAAAAAGTAATAAGAACTGTGGGAAAAATAAAACCCAAAATGTGTAATAGTCATTGTACAAAAGAGAAGAAAAGAAAGTGCTCTAAACGATATAACTGCATGTATATTTAAGTGTATAAGATAGACAATGATATTACTGAGTTTTGTTGGATCACTGAACAGAACTGTTTGGTCTCACTGTTTGAATGTCCACTATATAAGTTTTAATTTTGTAACTTGAACAAATATTTCTAAGATGACAATATGTAATCCATTAATTAGTGATTTCCTGTTTTTTTCTGAAATTCTGTATAACTTGTTCCTTTTTCTGCTTTTTTTTCTTTTTCTCCTTAAATAAAATTTAAAAAAATAACATTTAAACATTCACTGATTATTTTATCACCCATTGTAATACTGAAACAAGATATTTGATACATTTTCCAGGCTGACTGGAATGGAACCTGAAATTCTCCTGGCTCAGCCAAGTGTTTTGTGGTTTGCCGTACTAGAGATCAAACCCAGGAAATCATGCACATTACAGAAGTACTCTACCACTGAGCTACACTACACTCCCAGCCCAGTCAAGTAAGTTTGTTTTGTTTTTAATTTTTTTTTTTTTTGTCTTTTTCGTTTTTATCGGTACCAGGGATTGAACTCACGACTGCTTGCTTGCAAGGCAGACGCTTATGCCGCTGAGCTAAATACCTAGCCCCTTTGTTTTTAATTTTTTAAAACAGCGTCACCAGGTGGGGGATATAGTTCAACAGCACAAGTGTTTGCCTGGCAAGTGTGAGGTTCTGAGTTTGATCTTCGTTACCAAAACAAAACAGGGTCATCTTCTGCTGTCCAAGTTAGCCTTGAATTTAAGATTCTTCTGCCTTAGCCTTCTAAGTGTTTGGGTTGTAGCTATACACCACGTTTGGACAGACTTTAAGTTTTTCTTTTTTTTTTTTGGTCTTTTCCGATTTTATTGGTACAAGGGATCAAACTCAGGACCACACACTTGCAAGGTAGGCGCTTATGCCGCTGAGCCCCCTAGCCTTTAAGTTTTTAAAAAAGAAAATAATATTGTTTCTAATGTTTTGAATGATAGTATACTAAAGTAGTTTTACTTCTTTTTAACATTTTGCTAAAATTTACAAAAGTCACAAAACAGGGGCAGTTATTTCCATTGTTTAGTATCATTTTGCATTCATGGCCCACAAGTTATTTCTTTCTTTCTTGTTTTTTTTTTTTCCGTACTAGGAATTGAACTCATAACCTCATGTTTACCAGGCAGACGCTGTGCCACTGAGCTATCCCTGACCCTTCCACAAGTCATTCTTGTGATCTCTCACTGCCTATAAAACTCAGATTGCAGACACAAACACAAGGACATATATACAACCACACAGAGTTCAAAAATGGATGTAGAGGTGCCTTGCTATACAACCTGATTGCTTTCTTATCTTTTTTAGAGATATTACATAGTCAGATTTTCTTATATCATTAAAAAAAAATCCAACAATTATGTAATCCAAAAGATGTATACATCAGTTTGTGGAGCCACAACAGAAAATAAGGAAGAATGCATTAAAATCTTGGTAAGGATCAAAATGTGTAATTTTAAGAGATATAGAAAAGTCATTTATTAGATGAACTTTTTGCGGTAGGGAGGCAGTTTGAGACATAGTACTTTGTTCAGGCTAGCTTTGAATTCAATACATATCCCAGTCTGGCCTTGAATTTCCAGCAATCTTCTTGCTTCAGCCTCCCAAGTGCTAGCGTGTAAATAAGGTACAGGAGTCAGGTGTGGTAGTGCACAAGTGTAATCTCAGCACTCAGGAGGCTGAGGCAGGAGGATGCTGCCAGTTTGAGGCCAGCCTGGGTTACAGAGTTAGTTCAAGGCTGACCTGAACTACATAGCAAGACCTTGTCTCAAAAAGAGAAAAACAAAAGACAATACAAATTCTTTATTTGGAGTTTTGTTGTTTTTTGAGAGGGCCTTGCTACATAGTTCAGGCTTGCCTTCAATTCACTATTTAGTCCAGGCTGGCCTGACACTCATGGTGGTCCTCTTACCTTAGCCTCGAAAGTGCTGGGATTACAGGTGTATGTATACCACCATGCCCAGCAATGAGTTTTTCATTTTGCTTTCAATTTTTATCTTTCTATAGAGATATATACAAATAAAAGAAGAATAAAACTTTTATTAAAATTGGAAAAGTAGGGGCTGGGGATTTAGCTCAGTGGCATAAGCGCCTGCCGTGAGGCGGTATCCCCGATACCGACTAAAAAAATAAAATAAAATTGGAAAAGTAGGTATTAACTTAAATAATTTCCTGTTGAAGACCACAAATTATAAACTGACATAGTAGGTCCTAGGCTTTCCTTGCCCTGCCTGCCTTGAGGACCAGTTTTGAATGCAGAAATCACCTTGCTCTTGGCCAAAAAGATTAGCACCCAGGCATGGGGATGGATCTTAACCTTTCCCATTATGATGTGAAACTTGTCCATTCTATCTCTTCCTCTATGCAGTTCCAGAAGAAGCATCCTAACCCCTTCCCTACATTCGCTAATGAAATGCTAACTAGCTGAAGACAGTGGTCTTTTTGCTCATAGAAAGCAACTGGTGATATCAGACCCTGATATGCACCCCTCTACTTAAATTTTTCTTTTTTTCATACCAGGAATCGAACTCATGATTTCGCACTTGCCAGGCAGGTGCTGTACTGCTGAGTTATATTCCCTGGTCCTACCCCTCTACTTTGTCCCTTGCTCTTTCTTTCCTTTCCTGCTGTGCACCATAACTCAGGCCGGAAACTGGAATCCAATTAAGAAAAGGTTGTATGTGATTATTAAAAGTCCAAAGTACGATATCCACAATAATTGTTATTATGAATTTTAAAAATAGAATACTGAAAACTGCACTGAAAATCTTTTAATATAAAAAGTATATGATATACTACAAAAAAGTACTGGCATAAACATTAAGTCCTTTCTCATCTCCTGTTGAAGAAACTGTCTCAATTAGTAATATACTTTTTTTTTTTTTGGTACCAGGGATTGAACTCACAACCTCGCACTTGCCAGGCAGGCGCTTATGCCGCTGAGCTAAATCCCCAGCCCCGTAATATACTACTGAGACTTGAAATTTTCCCTGGAAAAACAGTTTTTGTTATTTTCATTATTTTACCAATGTTGAACCTACCCCTTCGAAGACCCCCACTGTCAGTCCGAACTTCCTTGACTCTTGGATGGATTATAGGAGATATTGGCATCATGGGAAGATGCCCCTGCACATTTCCTCCATTTCCTGTTTCAAAGTTATTTGGAAATATAACCTGCAGAACACAAAAGCCATTTGATTTCATACAGATGAATCCATTCATTAAAACAGAAAAAAAAAAGTTTTCGTAACTGCTTTCATGGTTTTATTTCCATTCACAAAATAATTTTGCACAAAGGTGCTCTACCATTATTATTTTCAGGGGAGTATCGGGAATTGAACTCAGGACCTCATGCTTGCCAGGTACCTAAATCCTTGGCCCCTCAATCACTATATTTTAAAATGCTCAATTATTAACACTCAAATATATAACAAGACTTCATTTCACCTAATCTTTTTTTTTTTTTTTTTTTGGTCTTTTTCGTTTTTATCGGTACCAGGGATTGAACTCACAACGACACACTTGCAAGGCAGGTGTTTATGCCGCTGAGCTGAATCCCCAGCCGCATTTTACTTAATCTTTTATCTATGCAAGCTACTAACCATGAGAAGTAAACCTGTGAAACGGACACTCTCATTTACCAGTTAGGGGTGAGAAAATTGAGGATCAAAATGTGAAAGCTGCTCATCATTACAGTATGATTATGTAAGAACCTCTAATCTTTTGCCTTCAAGTTCATAAATTTTTTCTCTTTCTGAATGGACTTTACAATGGCTATATACTGTGAATACAAAAGATTGACCAGTTAATCACAGTCTACTGCAGAAGACCAGGCATGGAAGATAAATTTTAAGAAACTTTTTTGTTTTTTATTCTTCCTGGTCTTGAACAGTTCTTCCATTAGTTTAGGACTAGGGAAAAATTCAAGGTTAGTTAAGTATAACGAGACACAGAAAAGCAATGAAAGATCAAACATACAAACAATAGGAGTTACAAAAAGAATAACACATATGTAGAGGGAAAAACCCTTCAAATTCTTCCATGAAACTGAGCTGCTAAATGTGTGATGTATGTAAAACTTTCGGCACAAACTTGTGATTTTTAAATTCTAAATGCCACTACTGAAGTATTCAATTTTTATATAGACATTTGGAAATTTAAAATTTAGAGATTAATGGTTTCTTAGTTATGATACCAAAAGCACAAGCAATATTCTGGTTTCTCTTCCAATTGCATAAATCTTTTGCCTTAAATTTAAAAGCACAAGAAGGGCCAGGGATTTAGCTCAGTGGCATTAAGTGCCTACCTGGCAAGTCATGAGTTCTATCCCAGGTACCAAAAAAATCCAAAAAAACCCTCACACATAAAAACACAAGAAACAATAAGGAAAAAAAACCTAGAAAAATAAAGACTTCATTCAAATTAGCAATTTTTACGTTCCAAAAGACACCATCAAGAAAATTGAAAAATCAATCTCGAAAATGGGAAAGAAATTTTATAAACCATGTATCTGATAACAAAGTTGTATGTAGAATATACCAGAGAACTTCTATAAGGCAATAATAAAAACAACCCAATCAAAAAATGGGCAATAAATCTGAATAGGTATTTTACTATAAAAAAATACACACATGAAAAGATGTTGAATATCATTAACTGTCAGGGAAATATAAAATCAAGATCATGATGAAAATATGACTACATCTACTAGGCAGGCTAGAAAGACATAATAACAAGCAACTTGATTCTTCACAGACTGGTAGTAGGAAAAATAATAGTAATGCTGGGGATTGAACCCAGGGCTTTGGACCTGAGCTGTATCCTTAGCACCTACCGTATCCCCTCCCCTGCAATTTTCTCTGTTTGTTTTTTTGTTTTGTTTTGTTTTGTTTTTGGTGGTACCTGAGGTTGAACCTGGGGCCTTTGTATTGAGCTGCATCCTCAGTTCTTTATACATTTTTTTTCTTTCTTTCTTTCTTTTCTTTTTTTTTTTTTTTTTCCAATTTTGAGACACTTCTAAGTTGACCAGGCTGGACTCAAACTCACAATCCTCTTGCCTGAGCTGCCCAGAACGCTGGGAGCTAACAGGCCCAGCTCTACTTTTTTTTTTTTTTTTTTTGGTCTTTTCCGTTTTTTATTGGTACCAGGGATCGAACTCACGACTGCCTGCTTGCAGGGCAGGCGCTTATGCCGCTGAGCTAAATCCCCAGCTCCCAGTTCCACTTTTGAAAACAAAGTTACCATATGACTCAACAATAATATTTGTACAGTTATGTACTTACTGTGTATTGCAAACATGTACTAATAAAAATTAATACATTAATATACTTAAAAATAAAAAAGAAAATATATTTACAAAAAAAACCTCACCCTTGTATATTTATAATAGTATCATTCATAGCAGCCAAAAGGTAGACACAGCCCAATACCTACTGATAAATTAAAGAAATGTAGCATAGCTACACAGTGAAACATTGTTTTGCAACAAAGGGAAACAAAATGCTAATGATATATGCTGCAAAAGGGATGAAGCTTACAAATATTATGCTACATGTGACCATGGACTACATATCATATGATTCTATTTATATGACATGTTCATAAAAGGTAAATTTATAGTCAGAAAGTAGATAAGCAGTTGCTTAGGGTTAGAGCGGTAGGGAAGTGATAGCTAAAGCATGTTGGTTTCTCACAGAGGTAATGAATTTATGCTAAAATTGACTGGGTTGATAGTTGTACTTATCTATACACTAGAAACCACTGAACAGTACACTTTTTTTTTTTTTTTGTCTTTTTGAGACAGGGTCTCGCTGTGCATTTCAGGCTGGTCTTGGGCTCACTTTGTAGCCTAGGCTGGTCTCAAACTTGCAATGATCCTTCTGCCTCAGCCTCCCAAGTGCTGGGATTACAGGTGTGAGCCACCATGCCGGCTATGGACAGTATACTTTAAATTGGTGAATTTTATAGTACATGTATAGTATATAGTATACATGTATAAAGTGGGTTTTTTTGGTACTGGAGTTTGAACCCATGACCTCGCATTTGCCGGGCAGGTGCTATGCCACTGAGCTATGTCTCCAGCCAAAGTTGTTATTTTTTAATGATTGCATTATTAGCCTGGTGCTTACTCACTTCTTCACAAGTAGGGACTTTGTTTGCAGAAGCTGAGAGAGCTTCCCACAGAGCAGAATTGTGACTCCATGCTAAACTCTCTAAAATTTGTTCTTCAATGCTGTTCAGATGTTTCACCATGTCCCTGGAGAGTCCCTCCTCTGAGCGAATTACCACCTCAATTACCTGGAGAGGATAAAGTTGAAAAGATAAAAATAGTCTCAATGTTTAGTCTGAATCTTCAGCATAGCTTGCTTCAGTCTCACTGTGTCACAGAACCAAAGCTATCTCTGAGTCATAATTTTGTGGTTTGCTAGTATCTTTTAATTTATAAAACAACTTTTAAAGTCTTTAAAACATATTAACATACATTTGCTTTGTCTGTCTTATTTTATTCATAAAAAACTGAGGCAAGGGTAAGTAGAAAACAGTTAACACCAAGAATCAGGTTTTGTTTCTAGTCCAGTTTTTACCACCTTATCCCGAATTATTGTTTCTAATTTCTCTAAAGGACATAATGAATAAACTACTTAAAATTAACTATGTGCTCTTTCTCAATGTAAACAACAAATGGTGAATGACTAGTGCAGGAGAGAGCCCGGAGGCCTAGGAATAGAAAGATGTGGCAGCTTCTGAGGTGGCTTCCAGAGTGACAGCTGGGGTTTGAGTCAGGGAGCTTGTATAGGCAAGGTTGTGGACATAGTGGAACCCCAATCATCAAATTGGGTCCCTCTGGTCAAGGAAACAAAGCTCAAGAATCTAGAGGAGATCTATTTTTTTCCCTACCGATTAAGGAATCTGGTATTAGTGACTTTTTCTGATGGTATCTGTCAAGGATGAAATTTTAAAGATTATGTTTGTGCAAAAGCAGGCTGACTAGGTTCAATGCATTTGTATCTGTGGGGACTACAATGTCTATCAGTCTGGGTATTAAGTGCTCCAAAGAGGTAGGCAGCCACAACCATTCAAGGGGCATGCTGGAGGAACTAAATTCTATACTGTTCTTTTCAAGGTGACAGGCCATTATGATTTGTGCTGGTGTGCCTCATCCTTGTCCCCAGAGGCACTGGCACTGCATAAGCCACTGTGAGCAAGAAGCTACTACAGGGCTAGTACTGCTGCCTGCTATACTCAGACAGGGGCTACATTGCCACTCTGGGCAAAATCATTGAGAATGAAGTAAGAATGCTACAAATAAAAGCAAGATGTTAAAACTGAGAGTTCATGTCAGAGATAGAGGGCCCAAGGCCCTGAGGTCTAATCCTCAGCAATACAAAAATGAAATAAAACCAAAGCCAAATTGCTAAATTTGGCCAAAAACTAAACTTTTTCCTAATTGGAAAATGTGAATACACATATCAACATTATAGTAAATATACTATATAAAATCAATTTCTCCTAAGAAATCTAAAAATATTTTCTTTACAGTCAACGATTCAAATATATAACTTCTCAATGATACATATTTTCCACAACTTTAATTCAGTTTAGTGTAAACATCTAATTCTTTAAACTAATTTTCCTATCATTGATAGTATAAAACTAGCATGCCTAAATATGAACTAAATCATGTCAATAAATGTAGCAAAAGCATTAGTCTACATTTGGCCATCAAATGTCATTAACTATTATTGACTGTAATAATGTAGTTCAGCAGTTATGGCCTGTTTTATAAAAGAAAGGTTAATAAAAATAGATCTAGAAGAAAAAAAGATAAAGCAAGTAAGGTCACTCAGACTGAATTATCCCAAGTTGGGGAAATGCAGAGTCACAAGTGGCCAGTTGGGTCCTTAGAGGGGTGATGGGAGATTAACAAAAGACAAGACACAAAAGGTAAGAAAGACCCATCCCTCTGATGGAGAGGCAGCGACAACCCAGCATGGTCTGTGTCTTCATTTATACACAGAAAAAGGAGAAAAGTGCACAATGGGGTCGAAAGTGCAAGGTCTCAGTGTTTTGCGGAGATCATGGAAAGTGAGACATTTTCAGAGTTATCTGTGATGTAGTTAACAAGGAGGAACACCAAGGCCAGACACTTGCTGATATACAAATGAGCTAGAGGTCAACTTGTTTATACAGTCTGCTTCTGGAATTCTGTGTTTCTGGGAGTTGCTCTGCTCTAGTCCCAAGGAGTTTGTAGACCACCAACTCAGCCGCTCCCTACAGGGAAGCAGCATGATCTGTTCTTTTTTTTTTTTTTTTTTTTTTTCCTGTCTTTTTGAGACAGGGTCTCACTATGGAATTCCGGCTGGCCTTGAGCTCACTTTTGTAGCTCAGGCTGGTCTCAAACTCACAACGATCCTCCTGCCTCAGCCTCCCGAGTGCTAGGATTACAGGCATGAATCACCACACCCGGCCTATTCTTTTACCTTATTAGCTAGACCATCATCACAGTTTGTTTCACTTCCCCCCACCACACACACATTTCTTTTTTGCAGGGTTGAGGTCAAACCATGACCTCGAGAATGCTAGGTAAGTTCTCTGTCACTGAGCTATATCTCCAGGCCACCACTATCAGTTTTAGACCTTTTTCCTTGGAGAAAGTAATTTTGTTTTTTGTTTTATATCCACTTAATAGGATTATTTATAAATATATGGGAAATTTGAAGTTAAATCAGTACCAGGTCACATTTGCATGTCAATTATGGAAAACAAACTGAGATTCTGAAATTGCCTTCATTTACCAATACCCTCATTCTTTTCCTTTTGCCCTTGATTCCACCTAAAAGCAGTATATATCATCAGAACACCTCTGGAGATATTTTTCTTAGACATCATGACTGTGTTCCTTCAGCACTAAGATAAATATAATGTTTAGATGAAATACATGGTAACAGAAATTTGTTATCTCACCTTATAAAAATAAAATGGCTGCAAGTTGAGAATTTCAATAATCCAAGGAAAAGTACGTGGTGAGCTATAGGCAAAAAGCACAATTTCCAAACAACAAGCCATCAAGGAATGATGAAATATGTTTTGCTCTAAAAGAACCTTGGGGAAGAAAAAGACTAGTTTAATATTTCTCAGCAATTTTAGCCTGTCAATCTATAAATAAAACTCTAACAAGATTAAAAAAACTACTATATTATCAGAGAAAGATTATCAGAGTTCTTAGGCTGGGGGTATAGCTCAGTGATAAGTCTTTGTCTAAAATACACAAAGCTTTATTTTAATCCTCAGCACCATGTAGGGGGAAAGATCTCAAACTGGTAAGGTTTTTTCGTATCTAATTTTGTTCAGTGGTAGACTTTACACTTAAATGAAGCATATATAACAATCTATTTTGAAATCTAAACAATAAGAGAACCATTATTTCTATGAAGAGAAAAGTATAGGATTGGTTCTTTTTCTTCTGAGTAACAGTTAACTGTTTTTTAGCATGTAGTCAAAATGCTGGGCTGGGATGTAGCTTAGTGGCACAGCATCTGCCTGGCAAGTACGAGGCCCTGGGTTCAATACCCAGTACCAAAAAAGAAAATAGTAAATAAATTAAAAAAAAAAAACACCAAAATGCTGAAATGGAAGATAATGTAACAGTTAAGACAAAAAAAATTGAAAGATGTATTTTACGAAGATAAAGCACTGCTTTATCATCAAATTTAACATCTGATATGTTTTTCAGTTTTTTCAGGTGGTGTTTGTCATCTATCACCCCAAATCAATAAAGAGAATAAGGAAGAGAAACTCAGGTTGGTGTGGTGGCTCATGCATATAATACTAGCACTCGGGAGGCTGAGGCAAGAAGATTGTAAGTTGTGGGCCCAATATGGGCTACATAGGGAGTTCAAGATCATCTTGGATAAAAATAGCAGCATTTGTAAATACAAACCACTGAAAGCAGATGGAAAGATGGTAAATTACTCAGCAAACAGTATGATAATTAAATATAGGGGCCTGTAGAGAAAAACTTAAATCTGTTCCATGAACCCTGGAGAAGACATAGCAACTGGGAGCACAGAGAGAATGGAAATTAGGGATAAGGCAGGGGCTAAGAGACCCACGATATGTAAGTCTATCCACCAGGTAGACCCCTTAGGTCCCACCCAAACCCTTAAAAGGGTCAAATAATAGACCTACAGTCCATCACCACTGGAGTCTGAACTATTCTCTAGAGAAACTGTACCAGGGGGTTGGGGATTTAGCTCAGGGGCATAAGTACCTGCCTTGCAAGCAGGCGGTCGTGAGTTTGATCCCGGTACCGATAAAAATGAAAATGAAAAAGAGAAACTGTACCAGAGACATAGCTAAAGATTATCATGCACACACACACAAAAAGGGTTTTGGTGAAAAGCTGCAGACTGACCTATGAGATCAAGTTTTCCTTTCTTGTTTTATACTATACATCAAGAGCCACGGGCAAGAGATTAGAAGATTTGTCTTGGAAAGACCAAAATATTCTAGAAAAGACTGTAAGACACCTATATGTAAGAGTCTTTAATTCTACCTCATTATCTGAAGCCACTGCACTTTCATTCTACTCTTGGATACTGAATCAACATTTTAGTGCCTTACTTGAACATAAGTGGGCAGCCAAGAATAATACGAAATTTGAGGAAAACTTGTAACTAAAACACACAGGTCAAAGAGTAGATATAGTAGCTAATAGCGAAAAAAAAAAAATCAAAGAAATGCATGCCTATCATCCCAGCACTCAATAAGCTGATAAAGGATTTTCAGTTCAAGGCCAGTTGAGCTACATAGTCATTTCAGGCCAGCTTGGTCTACAGAGCAAGACCCTGTCTCAAAAATGAAACACATTTATTAGGTCAAGATGATGAAAACTTGTGTAAATATCCTTAGGATAAAAAGACATAAGCACCTGTCTGGCAAGCACAAGATCCTGAGTTCGATCTCCCGTACTGCAAAAAATAAATAAATAAATAAATAAATAGACAAAGGAATGAAAAATAAGTGAAGAAGATACGACTGAATGAGGTCAATAACCTGAATAATAAAAGCTTTGAAAAGGTAAGTCAATGAGTGGGTATTATTGAAGTAACGCAAAAAACTAACCAAAGGGGCTAGAGGTACAGCTCAGTAATATAGTGCTTGCCTAGCAAGCACAAAGCCTTGTGATAATCTTCAGCACCATAAATGAAACAAAACAACCCACCAAGAATTGCAAGAGATAAATTTCTAGAATAAAAGGGTAATTGTAGAAATGCCCAATGCATGAGGAAAAAACCCCACAAAAGCACAGTATTATAAACTACATAACATTAGTGATAAAAAGATACTAAAAGATTCCAGAAAGAAAAAACAAATAAAAAAAATAACAGATTACATACCTGTAGCTGGGAAAAGAGCATCATTTGATTTCTTATTAGCAACATCAGAAAATAGAAGATAATGCAGCAATGCTTTATAATCATAAAGGAAAGGGATTACCAATAGAGCTCTTTCTTCTTTTCCTTCCTTTCTTCTTCTTTTCTTTCTTTTTTTTTTGGTAGTACTAGAGGTTGAACCCAGGACCTTCACATTAAGGCCCTTTAAAATTTTGTTTTAAAACAGTTTTGCTAAATTATTAAGATGCCCAGGTTCAGATCAAACTTCTTAACCTGCTGCCTTTATCCTCAAGAGTGAAGGAATTATAGGCACATACCACCATGCCTGGTTTAAATCCAAAATTCTACATAGAGGCAGCTATCAATTAGTCTGATTCTAAAATAAAGATATTGATGCAAAAATCTTAGAGTAAAGCACTTAAGGTAAATGTAAAGTTTCTACTATACCTGAACTGGTGAAGTGTCTGTATCAGTAGACTGTGAGTTATGTATATAAAACACCTAGAGCAACCATGAACAGAAGAGGAAGATAGGAAGAAATAAAAAAAACCCAATATAAATAGAAAAAGGAGAAGAGAGAGCAAGGGGGTACAAAGTTGGGAGTAGAAAACAAAATGAAAAATAAATGACAGACCTCAGCCCTAATGTAACAATAATTAAACATATCTGGTTTTAAATTTTTACTTATTCATTTTATTAGTAATTTTTTTGTAATACATAATGAACACAGTATATCTGTCATGGGGAGTTGGTACATGTACATACAGCATCTTTTTACCTCCTCTTCTCCTTCTCTCTCTCCTCTTTCATTTCTAGATTCCCTTGTAAAAGTTCTATATCCCTGTTTCCTCTTGTATGTCTTTTATTTTGCTCTTTAAATTTTTTTGGACTGGAAATTGAACTTAGGACCTTGTACTTGCCAGGCAAGCACTTATGCTGCTGAGTTATATCTCTGGCCCCTGCTCATTAAGTTATTTACACCCTTAAGTTTCTTATATAAAAGAAATCATGTGATACATAAGCTTTTGTATCTTTATTTCATTAAGCATTATAGTCTGATCTCAAGGTGCATCCATTTTCTTACAAACGACTCAAATTTAGCCTTGGTTATGGCTGAGCAGTGTGTGTACATCTGTGTATTTATATAAAAATTTCCCCATCATTTATTTATAGACACAGGTTGCTTCCAAGAGTTAGCTGGTATGAATTGTTCTCCTATAAACATAGATATGCACATGTAATATGATGTCTGTAACTCTTTTAGTAAAATGTCTAGAAGGGGAATAGCTGGGTCAAATTGAATTTCTAATTTTATTTTATTTTTTTTAAAAGGAATCCTTGTACTGCTTTCCATAGTAGTTATACAAGTGATCTAAAATTTTTTTTTTAATCTTTTTCTTTTTTATCGGTACCAGGGATTGAACTCATGACCACACACTTGCAAGGCAGGTGCTTATGCCGCTGAGCTAAATCCCCAGCCCCTGATCTAAATTTAAAAGATAAGTTAAAATACAGAGATTGACAGAGTGGATTTAAAAACAAAACAAAACAGCTGGGCATGGTGGTGTACACCTATAATCCCAGCATTCAGGATGCTGAGGCAGTTAGTATTACAATGATTTTGAGGCCAGGTCACTTGAACTACCTATTAAAATCTTGTCTTGAGGGGCTGGGGATTTAGCTCAGCGGCATAAGCGCCTGCCTCGCAAGCAGGCAGTCGTGAGTTCCATCCCCGGTACCGAGAAAAGGACCAAAAAAAAAAAAAAAAAGATCTTGCCTTGAAAAAGCAAACAAACAAACAGTCCAAAATAAACATGATACAATTATATGCTGTCTACAAGAAATATTTGAGAGAGAGAGAGAGAGAGAAAGAGAGAAAGAGAGAAAGAAGGGTTTGAAAGATGACAGAAGAGGTTCAAAATGAAAATGGTACAATTGGGAATGGTGGCGCACGCTTGTAAACCTGAAATTTGGGAAGATGAGGCAGCAAGACTGCCAGGAGTTAGAGGCCTGTGCTCCATAGTGAGTTCCAAGGCCAGTTTGGATCATATACCAAGACTCTGTCTCCAAAAAAAAAAAAAAAAGTAAAATGGTGGAGAAGGATACATCATATAAACATTATTCAAAAGAAAGCAAGAATGACAATTTATAAAAACCAGTTAGACTTTAGAGCAAAGAAAACTAGACAATAAACGACTCTAAATTTGCACACACCTTCAAAGTAAGCGATGCAAAAATCTGATGGAACTGAATGAAACAGACAAATCCACAATTACTCTGGACACTTCAGTATTCTTCCCTCAACAATTACAATGTCAAAAAAAATCAGCAAATAAATGGAACTCAATAATATAGCAACCAACAAGATATAACTGATATACCAACAACAGCAGAGGATATAACCTTTTCCAGTGTCTATAGGATATCAAGATAAACCATATTCTAAAGCATAAAACAACCTCAATAAATTTAAATAATGGTTGCAAGCAGGCGGTCGTGAGTTCGATCCCCGGTACCGATGAAAAAGAAAAAGACAAAAAAAAAAAAAAAAAAATTTAAATAATGGAATTCATACAGAATATGCTATACAATTATAGAAGTAGACCAGGCATGGTGATACACACTTATACATCCCAGCTACTTAGGAAACTAAGAGAGGACAACAACTGTTCATTAGAACCCTGCCTGCACAACTTGGCAAGATTCTGTCTCAAAATTAAAAATGAATGTGTTACAGATGTACCTTACCAGACTAGCATGCACCAGGCCCTTGGTTTTACCTCCTGTATCACAAAAAACCAAAACCAAAACCAAAACCAAAAAAGTAACAAATGAGAAACAAAGTAGTAGTTGAGGGCTGTGTTTGAGGATAAAGATACAAAATATGGGAGTCTTTGTAGTGACAAACTAGTTCTATACATTAGTCCAATAATTTTCCCTTATCCATGGTGGCATTTTCTGAGGTTTCATTTATCCATAGTTAACCCTAATCTGAAAATCTTATTTGGAAAATTCCAGAAATAAACCATTCATAAGCTTTATATTGTGTACTGTTCTGAATAGTGCGAGGACTATTATGCTATCCACTCTACCCTTTTCCAGATGTACATCATCCCTTTGTCTAAAGTATCCATACTGCGTATGCTACTACTCATTAGTCATTTGCCATGATATTACAAGACTTATTCAAGTAATTTTTATTTCATTTAATAATAGCCAAAATGAACAAGAGGCATAATGCTGGCAATTTACACAGACTAATGAGAAGCCATAAAGTGTTTCCTTAAAGTGAAAAGATAAAGTACAGTAATCTCTTCTAAGAGATACTGACCATGCTCACATAACTTTTTTTACGGTATATTGTAATTAATCTATACCGTATTAATTATTGGTATGTCTAAATTAAACTTTGTTTGTTTGTTTGTTGTTTGTTTTTTTGAGACAGGGTCTCGCTATTCAGTTCAGGCTGGCCTTGAGCTCACTTTGTAGCCCAGGCTTGTCTCGAACTCACAACAATCCTCCTGCCTCAGCCTCCCGAGTGCTGGGATTACAGGCGTGAGCCACCATGCCCAGCCTGTCTAAATTAAACTTTGTAACTGCCTATATAGGAAAAGGTATATGGAGAGTTAGATAACAGTTGCAGTTCAAGACACTGGCTGGAGCTCTTAGAACCTACTTCCCTACTGCTGTATCTTGCTAGTGTGGTGGTTAGATGACACAACATTAAATGTATACACACATTATCATTATTGTTATTATAATTTTTATTTCAAGACAGGGACTATGTAGTTCAGGCTGGATTTGAAATTACTATGTAATGGGCCAGGGGTTTATCTCGGCAGTGTAAGTGCCTGTCTGAGAGGCACGAGGTCATAGAGTTGAATCCCAGGTTACCCCGCCCCCCCCAAAAAAGAAAGAAATTACTATGTAATCCAGGCTGGCTATGAGCTCACAATGATCTTGCTGCTTCAGCCTCGTGGATACTAGAATTACAGGTATGGGCTATGAGGCCCTGTCACATTATTTTATTGTCAATTTCTTGGTTTTGATATTGTACTGTATCAATCGCAACCAAAAGGAAAACTGTCTAAAGGGTATAAAGGATTATCCTACACTGTGCGTAGTATGAGTGTGAGAGAGTAAGGATTAAAAACAAGAACTCACACATATTAGACAAGCATCTGTGTGCCATCCTACCTCTAAGCACTTTTAATTTTATTTTGAGACAGTCTTGCTAAATTGCCTACAAGGAGTTTGAATTTGTGATCATACTGTCTCAGCCTTCTAAGCAGCTATGATGCTCTCTGTATTACTTTTGTAACTTTCTGTGAATTTATAATTATTATAAAAAAGTAAATTAAGGGCTGGGGATTTAGCTCAGCGGCATGAGCACCTGCCTTGCAAGCAGGCAGTCATGAGTTCAATCCCTGGTACCGATAAAAAGGAAAAAGACAAAAAAAAAAAAAAGTAAATTAAAAAATTTACTTCTCTTTTAGGAAATTTTGGTGGTTCCATTAAGATTGTGCAGGGCATGGTGGTGCATGCCTGTAAGGCTGAGGCAGAAGAGGAGGATGAAGGCTGAGGCAGAAGAGGAGGATCATCCTGAATTCGAGACTAGCGTGGGCTACACAGTGAGTTCAGAGCCAGCCTGAACTACAAAGACACTCTTAAAAAACAAAATAAAACAGCAACACAGAAACAAAGATATTAGGGTAGTTGGGCCTAGTGATACACATGGGTAATCTAGTACTCTGGGAGGCTGACACAGAATGATTGGTTCAAGCCTAGTCTAAGCAACTTAGTGGAACCCTGACTCAAAAGCTAAAAAAAGGTTGGGGATTTAGTTCAGTGGCATAAGCACCTGCCTCCCAAGTGCGCAGCGGTGAATTCCATCCCCAGTACAAAAAAAAAAAGCAAAGGAAAAACTAAAAGAAGCCTGGGATTTAGCTCAGCGGCATAAGTGCCTTCCTGGCAAGTGTGAGATTGTGAGTTCAATCCCTAGTACAACAACAACAACAACAACAACAACTAAAAGAAAGGATAGGGTTGTAACACAGTGCAAAGTCCCTGCGTTCAGCTCCTAGCACTTCCTCTCTAAAAGAGTAAGAAATAAAATACATTTAATTAAAAAAGAAATTCACAGACTGAAAGTCAAATGGAAAACAATGCTCCATGCAACAGAAACACAGACAAATGTAGGGGTAGTTATTCTATTTATAGACAGAGTGAATTTCAAGCCAAGACTGATTGAGACAAACAAGGTCACTACCTGCTTCTAAAGGGACAATCCAAGAGGAAAAGATAACATTCATAAATATATATGCAACAAATATTAATGCACCCAACTATATAAAACAAATATTAATGGATATGGAAAAATCAAATAAACACTAATACAACCATATTGGGGGATCTTTTGAACAAATGGACTTACTAAATGCCTAGAGTATGTTTCACTTTACATCAGAAAATATACTCTTTTCAGCTGCATATTGGACATTCTCCAAAACAGACCACATAATAGCACATGAACATGCTTTAGTAAATGAAAAGAAATTGAAATTATCCCATTTATACTACCAGATCGAAGTGCAATGAAATTGGAAATCTATGGCAAAGGAAACCACAACAACTTCATAAACACATGGAAATTAACACCATACTGAACAACTAATGGTCCACACATGAAATTAAAGAACAAATTAGACAGATTTTACAGTTGAATGATAACAACAATACAACATACTGGAAATTGTGGGACACAATGTAAGCAGTCTTCAGAGGAAAATTTATAGCAGTAAATACCCATATCAGGAAAATACACCACGTACATATAAACAATTTAATGTTGAATCTCGAACCTCTAGAAAAAGAAGAGCAGGCTAAACCAAAAGCTCATACAAGGGGGAAAATTATAAAGATCAGAGCAGAAATTAACACACTAGAGACTAAAAAAGCAACACAGAATCGAATCAAAGATTTGGTTCTTTGAAAGATTAAATAAAACTGACAAACCCTTAGCCAACCTTATCAAAAAAAGAAAAGAAAAGACTCAAAACCATGCAATTAGAAATGAAAAGGGTGAAATTATAACAGATCCAGCAGGAATCTAGAAAATCAACTATGCCTATACTTTGAAAACTTGTATTCTAGAAGCCGTGGGTGTGCCTGGGAGAGAACAAGTCAGTGTCTTCCAAGCATCAGCCATGCTGGAACTTAGGGGACCGACCAAGAAAGCAATGAGCAATCTTTCCTGGTGAGCCATGGCAAGAGAGCTGCAGACCCACCAGGGAGAGAACAAGTCAGTATCTCCCATGAATCAGCCATGTTGGAACTTGGGGGACAGGCCAAGAAACTAAGGAGCCATCCTTCCTGGTAAGCAGAAACGCGGCAGTGCCAGGGAGAGAACAACTCAGAGTTTCCTGTGAGCACTACCTACCACCTTTGGGCTGACAATCAAACATCCAGTGGCCCACCTCTCAGCAACTGGATGGTTTCCAGGACAGCAGAGTTGACAGCAACTAAAGCACATACAGCAACTAAATGCTTGTATTGTTTGGTTGATTATGCTGACCTGGGGCCACAGTTCTGAGCATCTCTTGGGAGAATGATGGTATTCAATACAGCAAATATGGGGGAATTTTCTTCTATCTTGTCTTTGAAGGTCAATATTGTTTTCAATGTTTTGCTTTGTTCTGATTAATTTTTTTTGCTGTATTCAATATTCTTTTTTGATTATTTTTAAAGCATTCTGTTTTTGGTTTGATTTTGCTACATCTGATTGAATGGACTGTTGTACTCTAAGAAAATAGCTTCATTATTTCGTGTATTATAGCAAACCTGCAACATGGCTTACTAAATGTGTGTTTTTTTTTTTTTTTCACCCTTTTTCCCTAACCGATATGTTAAGTGACCTAATTGATATGTTGAGCAATACTCTCCTCTGCAAAGAATTGAAAAAATTTCACCTAATTGATATGTTAACCAAAGCTGCCCTCTACAAACAAGAAGAGTGGTGCTAAAACAAGCTAACAAGGGTTGTTAATCACGGTCAGGGGCCTCTATTCTCCGCTAAAGAGCTAAAGAAAACTAGGATGGCCCACTAATTTACACTTGTTTGAAGTAACCTGCTTCTGTGCAGGGAGATTTGTGTATTAGCTTAACCCTTTACCTGACTTTGATTCCCCTCCCCAGAAAGACAGATAAACATAACCCCCCCCCCCGTTTTCTGGTTCTGTAGCACCCCTTATTGCCTCCCTTCTCCCCTCACCTATCTATCTAGGCTAGGCCACAAAGAATTTGGGTTTCTGGTGACCTCTTCCTGACCCAGTGATGATCTGTCATAAAATGAGCCTGCTCCAATTTAGCTTCAAAGAAATTACCAGGAAATACTATGGCTCAAACCCCAATCGGTGCTCTCCTTTTGTTTTGTATGCATCAAATGAGTTAGATATCAGATCTTTGTAAAACTTAAGTTTCAGCTTCTTGTAACTCTCGACCCCTTCGCACCCACTAGCGAAAATGAGCTGTCCTGGGATAATTAACTCTCCACTTTCTTCTCCAAATATTGCTGCAGAAGTGCCACTCCGAGATAAAGTTAATCTGCAGGATGGGAGTAACTTGAGAAACATCAGGAACTCCCGAGGTTGTCAGAGCTAAGTGGACAGCAATACAGTTTCCAGATGCAGGTCAACAAGTTTAATGGCCTTGCGGATTTTCCCCCCACTTTTCCTTACTTTTAAAAACCCCTTTTCCCAGTCTTGGGGTGCGCAGTCTTTGGGTCGATCCAGGAGAGACTGTGCCACCAGGACTAGCTCAATAAAGCCTTTGCTACTTAAATTTCGGTCTCTTGCTTCCTTGGATTTTATACTGAGGCCCGAGTTATTACATGGAGAAGCATTATGAAGATAACAAAATATACCATGGTATTTATTATTGTTATCACAGTATCCTGTTCTGAAGTTCTGTACCAGTTTCACTGCATTGTCTTGATTGGCTTTGTTGTCTCTTGTTTTGTTGTATTTTACTGTATTTAAAATAAAAAAAAAATATTTGCACTTACTACAAAACAAAACTTATATTCTATCAAGATGAAAAAAAAAAGAAGAGATGCACAGATTCCTAGATACATATGAATTACCAAAGCTGAATAAAAAAATTATAAAAATCCTAAGTAAACCAGTATCAATAAATGAAATCAAAGATGTAATTAAAAACTTATCAACAAAGAAAAGCCAGGCCCTGATGGATTCACTGCAAAATTCTACAAGAAATTAAGTGAAGATCCAACACCAATATTTTTTTTCTTTTTTCTTTTTTTTTGGTAACAGGGATTGAACTCATGGCTCAGCATTTGCCAGGCAGGAACTTATGCCATTGAGCTAAATTCCCAGCTCCAAACACCACTATTTCTCAGCCTCTTTAATGAAATTGAAAGGGAAGCAATCCTTCCAAATTCATTCTGGGAAGCAAGCATTACTCTGATTCCAAAACCAGAGAAGGAGCCAACTAAGAAAGAGAATTACAGGCCAGTTTCCCTGATGAACAATGATGCAAACATCCTCAATAACATCCTGGCAAACAGACTGCAGCAAATTGTTGAAAAGACTGCACACCATGATACAGTAGGATCCACCCCCAGGACGCCGGGATGGATCAACATAAGTAAATCCATAAAAGTAATACACCATATTAACAGAGCCAAAGGGGCTGGGGATTTAGCTCAGCGGCATAAGCACCTGCCTTGCAAGCAGGCAGTCGTGAGTTCGATCCCTGGTACCGATAAAAACGAAAAAGACAAAAAAAAAAAAAAAAAAAAAAACAGAGCCAAAGACAAAAAATCACAGGATCATCTCAACAGATGCAGAAAAAGCATTTGACAAGGTCCAGCACCCATTCATGATAAAAACCCTACAGAAAATTGGAATAGATTCTATTGGAATAGAAACAATTCTTTATCTCAATCTGATAAAAGCCATCTATGACCAACCAACAGTCAACATCATACTAAATGGACAAAAACTGAAAGCGTATACTCTAAAATCAAGAACATGACAAAGATGCCCACGGTCTCCACTCTTATTCAACAGTCCTGGAAACTTTAGCTGGAGCAATTAGACAAGAGAAAGGATTAAAAGGAATAAAGACAGGAAAGGAAGAATTAAACTATTGTTATGTTCAGAGGACATGATACGCTACTTAGATGACCCCAAAAACTCCAGAAAGACTTCTGAATTTCATAAGAAAATTCAGTAATGTAGCTGGTTACAAAGTCAACACTCAAAAAAATCAATAGCCAGGGCTGGGGATTTAGCTCAGCGGCATAAGTGCCTGCCTTGCAAGTGTGCAGTTGTGAGTTCAATCCCTGGTACTGAAAAAAAATGAAAAAGACAAAAAAAAAAACTTAAAAAAAAAAAAAATCAATAGCCTTCCTATACACGAATAACAAATTCACTGAGAGAAATCAGAGGAACAATACCTTTCACAATAACATCCAGAAAAACTGAAATATCTAGGAATCATTCTAAGAAAGCATGTAAAAGACCTCTATGAAAACTACAATACCCTGAAAAAGGAGATTGAAGAGGATATCAGAATATGGAGAGCTATCCTGTGCTCTTGGGTAGGAAGAACCAATATAGTGAAAATGGCCATACTTCCAAAACCCTTATACAGATTCAATGCAATCCCAACCAAACTTCCAATAGCATATCTCACAGAATTAGAGAAAACAATTCTAGAATTCATCTGGACATGAAAAGACCTAAAATAATAAAGGCAATTCTAGGCAACAAAGGCAATGCTGGAAGCATCACAATCCCTGACTTGAAGTTAAACTATAAAGCTACTATGACTTAACGACAACAACAACAAAAACAAAAAGCATGATACTGGTAAAAAAAAAAAAAAAAAGAAAAGAAAAGAAAAGAAAAAAGAAAAAAAAAGAAAAAAAGGCCTGAAGATCAATGCAACAGATTAGAAGATGTAGAAAAACCTAGACATACTCACCCACCTTATTGTTGACAAATGTGCCAACCACATTCAGTGGAAGATAGCCTCTTTAATTAATGGTGCTGAAAAAACTGGTTCTGTACTTGTCAAAGATTAAAAATGGACCTAGCATCTTTCATTACACACTAAACTAAATTCAAAATGGGTCAAAGATCTAAACATTGAAACAGAAATATTAAATCTGCTAGAAGACAGGATACGTAAAACTCTTGAAGACACTGGTATAGGCAAAGACTTCAGAAATAAAACCTCGATCTCACAGAACTATCACCAAGAATCAAAAACTGGAATCTCACCCTACTAAAAAGCTTTTACACAACAACAGAAACCACCAACCGAGTGAAGAGACAACCCACAACATGGGAGAAAATGTTTTCCAGCTGTTCCTCAGACAAAGGATTACTATGGAGAACATATAAAGAACTAAAAACAAAACAAAACAAAACAAAATAAAAAAATCAGTCCTCCCAGATTTAAAGACCCAGTCCAAAAATCGCATCTGAGATGAATACACACTTCTCAAAAGAAGAAATACAAACAGCAAATAAATATGTGAAAAAATGTTCAATAGCACTGGTCATCTGAGAGATGCAAATTAAAACCACACGGAGATTTCATCTCACCCTGAAAAGAACAGCTGGTATCAAGAAATCAAGCAATGACAAATGCTGGAGGGGCATGAGCAAAAAGGAACCCTTCTCTACTGTTGGTGGAAACGCAGACTGATGCAGCCACTGTGGAAATTAGTATGGAGACTCTTCAAAAAGCTAGGGTTGGAGGTCCCATTCAACCCAGCTATTCCCTTCTGGATATCTTCCCAGAAGAATTAAAAAAAAAACATTTTTATACTCATGTTATTGCTGTACAATTTGTAATAGCTAGATCTTGAAAACAACCAAATGTGCATCAGCCAAGAAACAAATGAAAAATATGTGGTCTTTTTATATTCATAGTACTACCGAGCTATTGAAAAGATAAACTGGATTGGGCTGGTGATTTAGCTCAGTGGTACAAGTGCTTACCTGGCAAGCATGAGGTCCTGAGTTCAATCCCAGGTACAAAAAAAAAAAAAAGATAATAGATAAATTGGAGAGTTTTATAGATAAATGGATGTAACTAGAGACCATACTCATAATTTAAATAAACCATATAGACATATGTAAACATTGTTTTGTCTCCCTAGTATAAGAAGCTGAAAAAGTAATTAAGAGCCAAAATGTAAAATAAATACTTTTTAAAAAGTGTGTGTATCTATATATATATATATGCAGTAGATAGTTAAGAAAGATATACCACTAAAAAAAAAAAAAGGTATGGGGCTGGGGATTTAGCTCAGCGGCATAAGCGCCTGCCTTGCAAGCAGGCAGTCGTGAGTTTGATCCCTGGTACCGATAAAAACGAAAATTACAAAAAAAAAAAAAAATAAAGGTATACCACTAATTTCTTTGAGTTAATTGAAAAGAAAGGTTTTCTGCTATTACTGTTTGGATAATTAAATGTCTATATCTTATACTCTGAGTAAGTTAAAGATAAAAATTTGCAATATGTTAACCATTGTCAGTATCCTATTAAATTGTTTTGAAATTCTGTTTTGTTTTTTCTCGTTAAAAGTATAAAAAATAAAGTAATTTCTAAAGGGTTAGAGATGTAGCTTAAGATGATGGCATTGAAATCAATCTGTAGTACTATGAAAAAGAAAGACATACAAGCAGACAGGCAGACAGAGAGACAAAGAAAGACTAGGGTAAATCATAAGAGAGGATATGAAGGTAGGAGGGGAAGCTGAGTAGACTGAAAATTATACAATAATTATTTTATGTAGCTAACAGAGTAATCATATTTGCTTAAATGTTCAAAGAAATTTTCCCCCTAGATTAATAATCATTTATGAAATAGTTTTGGCCCAGACAGGACACTATAGCAGGTGAAGCCTTAGAGGCGGAACCAAGGAGCTCCTATATCCCCCACCCCTAGGAATTTATCTGTGACTTCATCTTCCCCACCCTGAGAAATTTACCTATCTCGCCAAACAAAGACCAATGGGCTACCCATGCATCCCTAATGCCCCCGTAGGTTCCACCCCAAACCGAGGCTACTTATATACCCTCCCACGCCACGTGTCTGCCAGAGAGAAAGCCAGACTCCAGCGGTTGGGGGTGTTTTGGTTTTCTCTGGCTGCATTCTCAGAATAAAGGCCTCTTTTGTTTTATACTTCTCATCTTTTGGATATAATCTTATCAATTTAGAATTCAAAAATCTCTGGGAAGTATGAACATAAGTATCTTAATTATCAATCAGCTTAACAGTTGGAGATTTATACTGCCAGCTTAGAGTGAGAGATGGGCTGGGTGTGGTGGCACACACCTATAATCCCAGCTGACTCAGGAGGCTGAGGTAGGAGGGATCATTGCCAGTTCCAAAACAGCCTGAGCTACAAAGTATGCTCAAAACCAGGCTGAACTGCATAGGGAGACCATGTCTCAAAAGACAAAAAGTATTTTAAAAATTAAAAGAAAGAACATTGACAGTGTATCAAAGATGACTTTCACATTGAGTATTTTATACTTCTGCCTCAACAAGGCTAATCGTAGAAATGCCAAAGTGAGTTAAAGTTCACCATAAATTGCTGATCCCTCAAATATTCTATTAGAGCCTTTCAAAACACTGGTTCCAGGCTAAGACTTGTCGATTTTGCCAATAGGTAGCAAAGTACAGTGGATTTACTTACTGACATATCCATTCCATGAAGTCTTCGTGCTTCCTGAACCATTACAGTCTCTAGTATTTTATAATACAAAATTTCTGCCAACTTTAGTCTGTTTACAGCAAAGTCTACAGGGAAATAAACAAGTACCGTGTGCTATTAAATTCTAGAAAGGATTCAAGAACAAAACTTCAAGTTAAATCTGGTAC
Source organism: Cavia porcellus (assembly GCF_034190915.1). Classification (NCBI taxonomy): domain Eukaryota; kingdom Metazoa; phylum Chordata; class Mammalia; order Rodentia; family Caviidae; genus Cavia; species Cavia porcellus. The sequence continues at coordinate 24,498,447 of NW_026947488.1, read as the reverse complement.
ACTAAGAGCTGGGGTCTAGCTCAGCAGCAGAGTAGTGCTTGATACTCTGGTTATCAACTATAGTATGGCCAAAAAATAAAGGGCAGAGAAACTTGAATTTCCAATTCTGGGGACATTCTATGTAGTTTTAATTCAGTACCAACTTTAGTATTATCTTCTTACCTATGTGAGATCCTGGCTGTTCATCTGTTGATTGAGTATAGTGTTGGCAGAAAGTTTCTCCAATGTTTTTCACTATTTTCATAATGTTTTCCATAGGATTTCGCATACAAGATCTACAAAATAGAAGAGGAACCTAGTTATTTGTATTCGTCAAAATTCTGTTGTCTGTTGTAAACCTACAAGTGTAAGTGAAATTTTACATATGTAAAATAACATAAAGATATAAATTTCAGGATTGAGGATTTAGCTCAGTGGTATAAGTACCTGTCTGGCAAGCATGAGGTTATGAGTTTGATCCATGGCACCAAAAAAAGGGAGGAAAAAAAAAAATTATATATATATATATATATATATAAATTTCACATAAACTTGTATTTAACTTTACATTTTAAAGGACTTTTGTTTTCATGAATTTGACTTTATATACCTCATATAAATAGAATCATGTCTTTTATCATCTACTTGTTTCACCTAGTGTAATGTACTAAAAGTTCATTCACGTCATAGCATATTTTTTCTTTTTAAAGACTAACATCCCATTGTATATTGGGTGTATATTATGGTGGGAAACCTATGGCATGCAAGCCACAGTGAGCATGCAGAAGCTCATGTAAGGACATGAGCCAAGTGTGCTCACTTGAAAGTGGGGAGGTGCAATATTTTCCAAATCAAAATATGCATTTAGAAAATTCTACATGTTCAGACAATCCTACAAGCCATCAGGGAATCTACAAGGAATTTTCTAGGACTACAGTAATTGCAAAGGATAATTTTAGAAATGGATCTTTACAGTTCTGTAAGATAGATACAACCCTTTATTTTTTTACTTCTCCAGATAAAGCCAGATTTAGAGAACTTGATCTTTCCTGTTTACACTGGTTAGATTTTGGAAATCTAGAAATGAAGCTGTTGGTATTTCATGGAACCTCTATCTGAAAAAACAAATTCTGTGACCCACATGCCACATTTGAGAAAATAGAGTGTAAAAGGATGACAAAAGACACCATAGGTAGTAGGTCTGAAAATGAAATCCTTAAATGTCTGTTAAATAATTTCTAATTCAATGAAAGCACTTAGGATTGCTTCTCTCACTTTGTTTAGATCACCTTGTCCTTATAAGGAGCAGTTTTCAGCTTTGAATTATACCAACTTTGTTACAAGAAAAAGACTAACAGATGACCTGAGTGCTGCATGTTGCTCTCAAACTAAGAAAGTATAAGCCAAGGATGACAAATTATCAGCATGCATACAACAGTAAAGAGCACATTAACAATGCAAAAGCAGAAGAAATGCAAAATTTTACTTTTCAATAAAAAGCTATTTGTATCATTGAAAGCTATTACTGTGTTTTTTATTTAACTCAAAAGGTATTAAGGTCTGAGTTGTATTTCCTAAACTAAAATTTCAGCATTCAGGTTTAACTGCAGTATTGGGATTCTGTGATAAATAAATGGGTTTGGGGCTGGAGTTTGGACATTTGGTCTCTAAAAGGTCCACCAACACTGATACATACATGTTGGTTATCCATTCATCCATTTTGGTTGCTGCACATCTTGGCTATTATAAAAAATGCTGCAGTGAACATAGCATATAAATATCTCTTTGATAGTCTATTTTCAATTTCTTTTTTTTTTTGGTACTGGGGATCGAACTCATGACCTCACATTCACCGGGTAGGTGCTTACGACGGAGAGCTAAATCCCTGACCCTCTCAAATCTTTTGTGCGAATTTCCAGAAGCAGTATGGGAAGGTCATATGGTAGTCCTAGTTTTACTTCTTTGAGGCAACTGGATAGTTTTCCATAATGGTTGCATAATTTTACAATCCTACCAACAATACACAAAGATTCTAATTTCCCTACATTCTCATCATCACTTGCATTTTTTTTTTTTTTTTTTTGGTGAGAGTGGGAAGACGATTATCCTAATGAATTTGAGATTACTTCTCATCATAGGTTTGATTTGTATTTTCCTTAAAGGGATGTTCAGCATTTCTTCATATGCTTTCTAGCCATCTGTTTATCTCTTCTAGAGAAATATCTATTTGAATCCCTTACACATCTTTAGATCAGATTATTTTTTTATTATTGACATGTATAAATTTCTTATGTATTCCAATATTAAATTTTTTTTTTGGAGACAGGGTCTCGCTACGTAGTTTAAGCTCGTCTTGAACTCACTTTATAGCTGAGGCTTGTCTTGAACTTGCAGCGATCCTCCAGCATTAGACTTACAGGTGTGCAACACCATGCCTGCTCCAATATTAACTTTTTTTTTGGCACCAGGAATCAAACTCAAGACTTTGTGCTTGCCACACAGGCGCCTATAACGCTGAGCTAAATCCCCGGCCCTCCAATATTAACTTCTTATCTGACAAACAGTAATTATTTTTTCCTTTTTTTTGAGACTCCTTATGTAGTTGAGGCTGGACCTGAACTCAGCTATATAATGCAGGCTGGCCTTGAACTCATAGTGATCCTGCTGTCTTGGCCTTCCAAGTACTGAGTTTAAGCATGTGCTATACCGAGCTAGTTTTTAAATCTGAAGTAGTCCCATTTGTCTATTTTTTATTACTTCTCTTGGTATCATACTGAAGAAATCACTGTACATTTGAATGCTGCAAGGGACTCCCCTTGTATTTTCTTCTAAGAAGTTTATAGTTTTAGGTCCTACATTTAGATCTTTAATAATGCATTTTCATTAATTTTTAAATATCTTTTTAAATATCTTTATGCTTTTGCATGTGGACATTCAGTTTTCCCAGCACCATTTATTGAAAAGACTCCTTTCCTGATCATATAGTATTGGCATTCTTGTTAAATATTACTTGACCACATACATAAGTATATATTTCTGGGCTCTCTCCCATGGTTTACAGATTTGTCTGTCAATATACTCCTGTTTTGACTACTGTAACTTTGTAATATGCTTTAAAAAGAGCAGGTGTGAGGCCTCCAGCTCTGATTTCTTTTTCAAGTTTGTTTTTGGTATTCAGAGTTACATGATACTCCACATGAATGTCAGAATTTTTTCCTGTATCTACAAAAATTGCTAGTAGAATTTTGATAAAAATTAGTTGAATCTATATATTATTGTAGAATAAACACATATTTTAACATTAACACTTTTAATCCATGGACATGAGATGTCTCATCATTTATTTTTGTCTGAGTTGTCTTTGGTATTCTGTATTTCCTTCCTTCCCTTTTTTATTGCTATAAAATACTCCTATAATAATCTTGCTAGTTTTTTCAACTTACCCATCCCCAAATAAGTAGTTCAATACAAACCAATCTACTCAAATACTAAGGAAAGATCTCCATGATAGCATTCCTACCTTACTCACAACCTGTCTATCTTCTGAGCTACTTTTGAGACTAGATGTTGTTCTGTGTGCTTTCTTATTCATTTAAGGTTTGGGGAGTAGGGGAAGAGCTCAGCTGATGCTATATGCCACTTTTGTTGGACGTTCAGGGCTTTGTTTTCTCTTCTGAGACTCAGTGTGTTTGCTTTTTTATTTTGTTTTTGAGATAGGGTCTTACTATGCAGTGCAGGCTGGCCTGGAACCCACTACAGAGCCCAGGCTGGCCTCCAACTCTCAGTGATCCTCCTGGCTCAGTCTCCCAAGTGCTGGGATTACAGGCATTGTACAGCCATATCTGCCCAGGTATTGGGATCATAGGTATAAGCCACCATGCCTAGCTCTTTTAGTTTCATGAAGCTCCTGTGACAAATTATAATGGAACCCTGGAAAGTGGCAGCCTCTGGTAGATTTTCATAGTTCAGTTGAGATCCTGGGGACTTTCACTTGGGGAGGTTTCTGTGAAGTTTTATACAACTGTTTGCTTATGACTCATTTGTTTCTCTCCAAATCTGGAGTAATAATGAGCATTCTCAAGATTCTATTAATATAACCTCTTCCCCACCTACACAGTTTCTTGAGGAAGGGTATACTAGATGCATCCATTTCCTTTCTTGATCACTAATTTTGAAGTTGATCTCATTAAACCACCTCTTTCTAATTTGACTCCTGCTAAAAACATTTTTGCAAATGTTTATTACTCTTTTATTTCATTAGGTATTAGGAAATAAAGTTCTCTAATCTGTAACTTTGTAGTACGCTTTGAAATGAGCGTCAACCTTTGTTGGTTTCATTCCAGCATCTTTATCAGGAAACATGCCTCTTTAAAACAAAATTACATAAAATTCTACTATAAATAGGTAATAAATTTCCCCCTTTGATGACACTTATATTGAGCCCATTCAAAGTCAATCTAAAATTAAAAATACATGACACAGGGATAATAAGAGTGAAATGGTAGAGCTAAATAAACTTCAAGATCTACTTGAAAGTCTGTAATTCTGTTAAATTGAAATTATATGTATACATCTATATAAACATGCATGTTATATGTACATATGCATATACAGCACTCAACTACATATCTAATCTTTTATACAGGTTAATGCATTTTATTTTGGCAGATACATACTTGAACTTGTAATACTCCTGCGTCAGTCTTCCAAGTAGCTGGGATTATATATATATACAACTACGCCTGGCCCTCTAAATAACTTTTAATAGGTACTTCTTTCTGGTTTTAGGCCAAATTATTTTATGATTGAAATGATATAGCACGACTTGCCAGATGTATATACACTAAAGAATAATGAATACAACAAAAACAATCTAATTTAAAAAATACATTTAGAAAAATAATAGTGTTGTAGTTACTCAAAAATGCTTGTTAGTTGTTCACTTGGTGCATTTTTCAATCCAGTCACAATACTCTGTAAGCGGCTAACACTTTGGGTGGCTGAAGCAACAGGAGTAATGACGGTTTCTTTTTCTCGTAAATATCCTCTTCCTGTCAGTGGAGTAGAAGGTGCAAATGATCTTTTCTGTAAGAAAAGAAAAATCTGTAAGGCTAAAAAATTATCTTTTCTCTTACTATATCTTTAGTTCAATATATACATCATTGTCTATTCGTATTTATTGGTGAGTTATTTGTTCTTTTCTCTGGATACCTACCACAGAACATTAGCAATACTATAACATCTATACATTGTGTGTGTGTGTGTGTGTCTTTTTGAGACAGTCATGCTATGCAATTCAGGCTGGTCTTGAGCTCACTTTGCAGCCCAGGCTGGTCTCGAACTCATAGCAATCCTCCTGCGTCAGCCCCCCAAGAGTGCTGGGATTACAGACATGTAGCACTATGACCAGCTAACATCTATAGATTTGAATAATGCTTTTTCAAAATGCTTTCTGTGATCTCATTTTATCTTTGTAGAAGTCATTTAAGCACTATTATCCAAGCCCTTGGATAAGCTTTGGGAAGGTAAGGCAGGAAGATTGCAAGTTTGAGCATAGCCTAGACAACTTATAGTCTTTCTCAAAATAAAAAATAAAAAAAGCAGAGCCAGGGATTTAGCTCAGCAGCATAAGCATCTGCCTGCCAAACACTAGGTCGTGAGTTTGATCCCTGGTACCAAAAAAAAAAAAAAAAAAACAAACAATAACAACAAAGAAAACCTGGGTGGGGGGGTTGGGGATTTAGCTCAGCGGCATAAGCGCCTGCCTTGCAAATAGGTGGTCGTGAGTTTGATCCCTGGTACCTATAAAACCCGAAAAAGACCAAAAAAAAAAAAAAAAAGAAAGAAAGAAAGAAAGAGAACCTCTGGGGATGCTGTTTGGTTCTAAAGCCTTGGGTTCAATCTCCAATATAAACCCCTCCCTACATGCATCATTTGAAATGTAACATACACCTATTTTTGTATTACATATGAGGAAACTGACACAGAGAAATTTAAAAACTTACTTAAATTAACAAAGTTAATGGCAGAGAATGGACTAAAATTTAGGTTTTCTACTTCTAGGTGGGTGAATTAGACTTCAGCCTCCAATCCATTTCACACATAAACAGTGAATTAAGTCTTGGCCACTGATAATCAAGTCTGAAGTTACATGGCAGCAGTCAGAGAAAAGCATAGTTTGTATAATGGATAATAATGCAAGCTAAGTTTTAAAGCAACATAACAGATGCTTAGTTGAAGCAAAGAAAGACTGGTAAGAAAGCATAATTCTTTAAGTCAAAAAACACATAAAGTTATATATGATTAAACCCAAGTGTTCTGAGGAAACAGCTCCAAACTATGATTAATAGCAAGAAACAGTAAATGCTAAATGCGATAGTTTTAAAAATTACCTTTTCAGGCTTTCATGGGAAATACGAATTAGTAGAAGAAACTCAAGATTTAACTTGAAAGATGCTTCTGCTGTTAGTAGAATCACAGAGTAAGAAAAAGATCATTCAAGACTGAAGCCAGGCTAGATAATATTACTTTTTCAAAGTGTTGTTGAAGATTACACTCCATGTTAGCTTGCATAGTCAGTTTTCCTAATGGGGTGTCACCAGTGAATTTTCGGGGTGTTCCAATTTCCTCTTCTGCATCTGCTCCCAAAAAGATCCTCTCATCAAAGTCACCAACAGTTAGAACATATTCTTCATACTCCTTGTTCACTGCTTTGCTGCAAAGAGAATTATTTTAAGTTGTCAGAACAAAACTAAATTATATGATGAATTAATCTTAAAGATAATCTAGAATCATGACTTGGGAGAACTGAAGATTTTGACTGCTGGTTTTCTGGGATTAATCAACACGGATCAATACTGTCTTCTAGGGACAGCAGAGACATGCCCTGAAGCAGACACTTTTTTTCTTGGTTTTATTTTGTTTTGTTTTTTTGGTACCAAGAATCAAACTAATGACCTCATGCTTACCAAGCAAGTGCTTGTGCCACTCAGTTAAATCCCTGGCCTGATTTTGTTTTCTTGATTGTATTTATATGAGTATAAGCACTGTTTTTGGTTTTCTTGTTCTTCTGCTGTTATTTCTTCCTTCTCTTTTTCACTCTTGTCTTCTCCATCAGTTTCACAAAGTTCATGTAATCTTTTCTTGTCCTCCAGCCTTGATTCTAATCTCTTTCTTTTCTATTTCTCTATTTTTTTCCTCCAACCACATTTAAATTTTCTCCCTTAAGGGTAAAATCGCCATATTGAAGGCGTATTTACCATGTATCATTTTCTGGCTTGTTTTAGATTTTGTTATATAACTATAAATCTTATTTAAATAAAAGTGGCAAATTAATAGTTATCACATTTTGTCATTTTCTAGGCTATGTTTGATTCCATTATTATTACTGAGTATAGTACTTTACTCAAGGTGACATAACTGTACTAATCAGTTGTTCTTCCTTGTATGCCAAGACTGAGATTGCTAGTGTCACAAACAATAGTACAGGCCAGTGCCAAAGAATCAAGAGGTAGGCTAAATAGGCAGCAACTTTTCATCTTCAATAGCTTGAAGAGGTAGGATCTTGTAAAAGACTCAAAACCTAAAAGGAAGGTACATCTGGAAGACATCTCTGAGAAGCAGTCATTTCCTAAGGATTCTCTAACAGTACTAACAATAAAGTTACCTGCCGTAAATAATCTATAAGCATCAACCCAGGAATTAAAGCAAAAAAAAAAAAAAAAAAATGAGAAGACACAAGCAAAATGCAATCCCAGAGTTCCAGCTCACCAAAGGTAAATGCAGGGGGACAATGAGCTGGAACAATCTGAAAGCCACCGTCTTAACTCTCTGAAGCAACAAATTAGTTGAATGAGGCTCTAGAAAAAAATCAAATCAGATATAATCTCTCAGAAAACTACAGTGATCATACACAGAGGAGCTTAGGAAAATGATGAAAACCATGAATGCCCAACATATAGAAGAAATGGAATCCATGAGACAGTTTCAAACAGATATCCAGGAGATTAAAACTTCCACTGAAAGTGCACGCATAAGAAGACAGGGTATCTGATCTAAATTGCTGTTAGCAATCCTGAAAAGAAAGATTTTTTCAAAATAGCAAGAGAGGGCTGGGGATTTAGCTTAGCAGCATAAGTGCATGCCTTGCAAGCATTTGGTCATGAGTTCGATCCCTGGTACCTATAGAAAAAAAGAAAAAAATAGCAAGGGATCATGAAAAATCAACCCAATGATGACACAAAGAAGAATAACATAGAGGCTGGGGATTTAGCTCAGTGGCATAAGCACCTGCCTTGCAAGCAGGTGGTCATGAGTTCAATCCCCGATACTCATAAAAAGTTAAAAAAAAAAAAAAAAAAAAAGAAGAAGAACATAAGTTGATTGGCATCAATGAAAAGTAGGATATAGTGTAAATGACAAAAACAAACAAAACAAAGAAAACCCCTGTTTTAGCACAGTGTCTGCCTGGCAAGCACAAGGTCATGAGTTTCATTCCCAGCACCAAAACAAAACAAAACACAACAACCTGTTCATAAAAGTAAGGACAGACAACTTCCCAAGCAAGAAAAACAATCTGACATACAGGTAAGTGAGGCATGTAGAACTCTAATAAGCCATGATTAAAAAAAAAAAAATCATCCAACTACTCCAAGGCATTTAACAGTCAAGATTCCAGAAATTCAACACAAGAACAGAATATTTAAAGTGCTAGAGAAGAGAAACCACCTACAAAGGAAAGTCCATCAGAATCACAGCAGACTTCTCAACACACTTCTCACTCAACTCAAGGAGACCTTGGAGTGAAGTATTTCAAGCTGTAAAAGAAAACAACCTCTAACCCAGATTGATGTACCAGAAAAACTATCAAAATTGATAGATATTTCCATGACAAAGAACACCAGAAGAAATTCATGACTACCAAACCAGCATTACAAAACGTTCTGAAGGACATTCTACAGAGATAACAAGGATTACATAACTCCATGAATCCCAACACAATGAATCCACCAGGCAAGGCAAGCAATTAAACAGACAGGAAAGAAAAAAGGATAACCAACAAGAGGAAAATAACATGACAAGGGTAAGTTAATACACATCAGTTATAGCCATCAATGTAAATGATCTCAATTTACCAATCAGAAGAAATGGACTAGCAGAACGGATTGAGGAGCAAGATTCAAAAATATGCTTCATACAAGAAGTACACTTAACACAAAAAGAAGTTTATAGATTAAAAGTCAAAGAATGGAAACAGTAACCTGAAAAAAAAAAGGCTAGGTTAGCTGTTCTTTTTGCAGACAAGTAGATTTCAAGCCAAGACTGATTGAGAGACAAGGAATATCTGCACATCTTTATAAATGGAATAATCCAAGGAGAGGTAACAATTATAAATACACATGCACCAAATAGCATGTCCAACTATATAAAGCAAATATTAATGAACACGAAAAATTAAGTCCTCATATAATTATAATGGTGGATCTCAATATCCCACTGTCACAAAAAGATCAACTAGACAAAAAACAATGAAATATGGAATTGAAACAAACTTTTGAACAAATGGATTTAGTAGATTCCCATTCTATCCCACAATATCAGAATACATTTTACTCAGCTACACATGGAACATTCTCCAAAATAGACCATATATGAGCTCAATGAACATACTTAAGTAAACTGGAAAAGAACTAAAATTATCCTATGTATATTATCAGACAATAATGCAAAGAAAGTGGAAATTAGCAGCAAAAGAAATCACAACTTTATAAACACATGAAAATTAAATAATGCCTTCCTGAACAACCAGTGAGTCACAGATGAAATTAAAGAAGAAATTAGACAGTCTCTATACTTAAGTGATAATGTCAGTACAACATACTGGAACTAATGGGGCACAAGAAAAGCCACTGTAAAAGGGAAATTTACAGTGCTTAATTCTCATGTAAGAAAAACAGAGTGAGCCCAAATAACCCAATGTTGAACTTCAAGCTTCTAGAAAAAGAAGGAGGGAGGAAATTATAAAAATCAGGGCAGGAGTTCATGCAAGAGAGACTAAGAAATAGCTACATCTTAGAAATAGCCCAGATGCTCATCAACTAATGAACGGATAAAGATGAGGGTTTTTTTTTTTTTTTTTTTTACTATAATGGAGTACTGCTCTGCTATAAAAAAAGATAAACTTGACATTTCTAGGTAAATGGATATACCTTGAGACCATGCTCATAACTGAAATAAAATGGACACACATGCTTCAATACTGCATTGTGTCTCTGGTGTGAAATACTGAAAATACAAATAAAGACCAAAATATGTATTAGATATTGGGAAATGGGAAGAAAATGTTAGATGAGAAGGAGAACAAGGGAGGAGAGGGAAAGTAAGGAAGGGACAAGAAAAAAAGAGAATAGAAGAAAAAAAATGGAAATAAAGCTTTTATAAATAAGGAGAGGGAAGAAGGGTTGAATAGAGAGGAGAGAAATGGGGAAAAAAAGAAGAATCAGGATATACCACGTACAGGTACAAATCTTCTATGATGAATGCTATTCTTATGTATATCTAAAATGTCCTAAAAATTCTTTTAAAAATGCAATGTTGGTGCTGGGGATTTAGCTCAGTGGCATAAGTGCCTGCCTTGCAAGAACGCAGTTGTGAGTTCAATCCCTGGTACCAAAAAGAAAAGAAAAGAAAAGAAATGTTGAAGTCCTTTGATTCATTTATGAGTTTCCCAGGAGAGTATAGTTATTTTACCTGCTAATGATTTCTTAAATGTAAGCCAACGAGACTTAGTGACAACACCCATTCAATGCCTATGTCAGAGGCAATTAATGTTAGATACTTACCTGTTATCAGTAAAACTGGAGAGATCCAGGAGGCATTCTCCTTTTAAAATCTAGGGGAAAAAAAAAATCACTGTAGAATATTATATAATTAAACATATTTAATCCACCCAGAAAAATGAATTTCCCTTTTAATTTCACATTGATATAAAACTCACAAGAAAAGAACTATTAAACATTTCTTTCAGACCGGTAAAACATAAACAGCATGCAAATATATTTTTAAAAAATTAACTCAATGAGCCAAGCATGGTTGCTGCATGCCCGTAACCCCAGCACTTGGGAGGCTGCGGCAAGAGGATCACTGCAAGTTTAAGACCAGCCTGGGCACAAAGTGAGCCCAAGGCCAGCCTGAACCATATAGCGAGACTTTGTCTCAAAAAGTTAAAAAAAACAAAAAAGTCAATATACACGAATGTAATCCCAGCTACACAGAGGCCTGGGTTAGAAAGATCTCAAATTTGAGGGCAGCCTGGAAAACTTAGTGAAACTTCACCTATAATTTAAAAAAAAGAAAAAAGAAGAAAAAAGAGCTAGGGATTTAACTCAATCCCCAGTACCAAAAAGCAATCAAAAATAGAATTTAAAGTTTTATTGATCTCCTGAACCATAATCAGTCAATTAATCAGTCAAGTTTTAAAAATACTTTGAGGTTAGACTATGGCAATGCTCTCCAAATTTAAATATTGTAAAGGGCCAGGGATTTAGCTCAGTGGCATAAGTGCTTGCCTGGCAAGCACAAGGTTGTGAGTTCAATCCCCCATACCACAAAAAAACAAAACCAAATTTAAGTATTGTAAGAAGCATTTCTTTTTTACTTTTGGTATCAGGGATCAAACTTACAGGCTTGCACTTGCAGGCAGGTGCTTATGCCACTGAGCTATATCCCCAGCCCTGCATTTTAAAAAAACTGGTTGAAAATGCAGATTGTTGGTAGACCTTAAGATCTGGGCTCACAGTAGCATTTTAAAAAAATTCTCCAAGTAATTCTAATAAAAATTGTTAAACATTGATCTATGAGAAGGAAAAATAACATTTACTGAGTGACTACATGTTTACAAAAAGTAACAAAGGGAATGCAAAACTACATTATTATTGTCTGCTATATACCTATACTATATTTAGATTATTATACATGACAGACACAAATGCTTCGAAGTGTCAGAGTTTAACACACATGGAGAGGGGCTGGGGATTTAGCTCAGTGGCATAAGTACCTGCCTGGAAAGTGTAAGGTTCAATCCCCAGTACCAAAAAAAAGCATAAAACATACATGGAGAAGCTGAATGTACATTTCCCATCATTTGTCTTGACAATACTACTTAAGTAATTTCAACCCTTTAATTCTATAGCATCTGATCTGTAATACCTTTACATATAGTCTTGATACTTAAAATAGCTAGACATGGCGGCACATGCCTGTAATCCCAGCACTCAGGAGGCTGAAGCAGGAGGATCATTGTGAGTTCAATTCCAGCCTGGGTTACAAAGTGAACTCAAGACCAGCCTGAACTGCATAGCAAGACTCTGTCTCAAAAAGGACAAAAAATAAAAAGATAAAAATAAGTATTTTGGACAGCCCAATCAAAACATGCAAGAGCAGGAAGAGGATCACCCAAACTAGAATAGTGTGGATAATGGTTTTACTCTTGGAATGAAAGGAGAAGCTATAATTCAGTAATTATAGCAAGATAATAGCCAAATACCAGATAACATAGGCAAGCCAAAATGTATGGTTATGATACCTAGAGACACTAATGCGCTCCTTTGTACAGAGCACATCAGACTTAATTTCTGGTTCCTTTAAACGTTTACAGGCCCAAGGATATAGCTCAGAGACATAAGCACCTGCCTGGCAAGCACAAGGTCCTTAGTTCAATTCCTGCTAGAAAAAAAATCGAATAAATAAAAGTTTTATATTTCTAGAGATGTTTTACAGACATACAGGTATAACATATACATATCTAAGGAAAGAAGACCAAACACAGAAGTTCATTTAAGGAAGAAGGAACCAGCTGGACAAGCTTTATGCTTAAAGAAAATATTAAAATAGATGGGTGTAGTGGCTCACACCTGTAATCCCAGCACTCAGGACGCTGAGGTGGGAGGATTCTTTCGAGTTCGAGACCAGCCTGGGCTACAAAGTGAGTTCAAGGCCAGCCTGAACTGCATAGCGAGACCCCATCGTAGAAAAGACGGAAAAAAAAAAAGAAAGAAAATCTTACAATGTACATACATTGTGGGATTATAGTATGACAATCTAAACCCCAACCTCCTTCCTTTTTTTTGGTTTTTGTTTTTGATACTGGGGAATCAAACCTAGGATCTCTGTACCAAGTTACATTCTTAGTTGTTTTGGTGTTATTTTAGACCGGGTCTTACTAAATTGCCAAACTTCCTAGGCTGGGTTTGAGTTTGCAATCCTCCTGTCTCAGTTCCTAGAGACTAAGATGACAGGCATACACCACCACACCCAGCTCCCAATACCCTCCTTTTAACAAAGAGAAATCTCAAGGTCTACTTAAATTCTATGGCTCAGTATCAGAAAAAAAGACGAAATCATGTGCTGGGCCCAGTGGTACAGCGCTTGCCTTGCCTCGCATGCACTAAACCAGTGGTGGCAAACCTACATGCAGCAGGCACAGAGACTTCTTTGTTGACATGTGAGCCAAATCATTGCAACAGCAAGCACTGGATAGTAACTGTTTTTCCTAAACTAAGACCTCAGTATTCAGGTTTCATTGTGGTGTTGGCACTCTGATAAATAAGTGGGTTTGCAGTTACAGTTTGGACACTTGGGTCTCTAAAAGATTTGCCACCACTGCATTAGACCCTGGCTTCTATTCTTTTTTTTTGTCTTTTTCATTTTTACCGGTACCAGGGATCGAACTCACGACCGCCTGCTTACAAGGCAGGTGCTTATGCCGCTGAGCTAAATCCCCAGCCTCCTGGCTTCAATTCTTAACACCACAAAGAAAAGACAGAAGGAAATTAAGGCCCATGAAGACAAGTATTGTTATTATGGCTTTTTGAGACCGGGTCTCACTACTCCAGTTCAGGCTGGCCTTGAGCTTACTTTGTAGCTCAGGCTGGTTTTGAACTCACAACGATCATCCTGCCTCAGCCTCCTCAGTGCCTGAGATTATAGGTATGCACCATTAGCCAGGTTAACTTTCTCAGACTTCTTGTTTTTCATAATTATCTATAAGGCTGACTGATATTTTGTTCTTCAAAATTCTTCAGCATAATCATCTACAACTGCCCAACAGTGTGTTTACTTAACAGTGAATACAACTGCTCACAATCTTAACTCAGTTTCTTGTATCACACAGGATCAGAAGACGGCACCTCTGCAGCTGAGCAGAACCTGAAATCTGAGAATCTTGACCCTGAAGCCCACAATGTTGCAAATATCTTTTCTTTTGAGGCTGCTGCTGATCCCTAAGTATCTGAGTCACTTAATTATAAATACAGTACCTTCCTATCAAAAAGTTTTGCAATATATGGTTTAAAGTAGTGTTCCTTTATTCCTTTTGCTTCTACTAGAAGTCCATCATGCAATTCACACAGTACAGCAATGATGCAGGGAGGCTCTGCAGAAGCCCTGAAGTCAGCAGTATGGAAATCAGATGGTAAACCTAGTTTGAGAGAGTATGAAGAGGACAGCAATAGGGAAAATGGTCAATCTTTGAAATTTTTTCCAAAAAGTAATAATAATTAGCTTTTAAAAATAAATAAAGGTCTGACCTTTGAATGACAGATTTAGTAAGTCTCGTCTATTTGGACACATAATGGCATTGGCAAAAACCAGATCCAAGCAGCATAGAAGTAAATGATAAGAGTTTACTAAATCATCCCCAATCATGCGAAAATTACCTTTATAAAAAAACACAAAAACCAGAAATATCTCTGTCAAATAGCAACATGGGATCATAGAAGAGGCATAAAACAACTGCAAGTGTCACCTTACCCTTTGTGTAAACAAACAGTGTCCAACAGAAATTAAAGAGATCCTTAACACTACAAGGAATCCTCCTAAAAAAGACAAAAAAGTGTGTGTATAATTTTTTTAACTAGCCTAGTAAGTACCACTTAGAATGAAACAACAACAAAATATTGAAACAGCAAATACAAATAACAATAATGCCAAACTACATGTAAAATTCTATTCACAAAGCACACATCATCTATAGCTTTTGACAGGGACTTAAATACACCTCTTCAATCTTCAATGAAGGATGAGAATTCACAAATAAATAAAAATATTACCCTGAATTTCTGATAACTGTCGATGGATATTTTTAAAAACTTAAGTCCTTGCAAGTGGACACATCTGATAAAATGCTCATTTTGTTTTGTATCTGGGATCAAACTCATGACCGTGTGCTTTCCAGGCTGGTGCACTGTGCTGCTGAGCTATATCCCCAGCCCTAAAATGTCCACTTTTGAAAAACAACTCTCAAATAAAAAAATTTTTAAAAAAAGTAAATTCTTTAAAAAAAGAGAGAGAGAGAGAGAGAGAGAGAGAACTCTCCTAGTAAGTTTAGATGAAAATTTTTATGTCAACAGTATAAGGATTAAGGGTCTTACCTCTGTTTCCTGCTTCGTGGTAACTTTGGTAGCTCTTCATATGGATTTTGAAATATATCTAAAAAAATTGGCTCGAATTTTTTAAAAATTACGGTAGATACTTCAAAATTTCTCTCTAGTCTTTCTATACGTTCACGAAATTCTTGTGGCAGATTTAACATGTCCATCCACTTCTTCATTTTACTAAAAAACTCTATTAAACTTTTAAAAAAGAGGGAAAAAGGTAGCTTTAAAATCAGTCCATAAATGAGTTGAAAGGGACACATTCTATTCATAAATAGGAACCCTATTTTAAAACTTAAATGTATTAAACAAGCAATAAAAACCTCAATTCCCCCCCCCAAAAAAAAACCCTCAACCCCAAATTCTATGAAATTATTTTGGTTTCCATGACTATCATATACTTACAGATTTTGAGTTAGTGGTTGTAACATAGTACCTACTATGCAGAAAGTAAGACTACTTACCTTTTTTCTTTTTTTAAGTACTGGAACTGAACTCTGGGCCTTTGCACTGAGCCACATCTCTGTTTTTATTTCTTTATTTTCTGTTGAGATCTTACTAAGGCACAATTAATTGCCCAGGTTGAGCTTGAACTTGTGATCCTCCTGCTTCAGTCTCCCAGAGTGCTAGGATTATAGAAATGCACCAACACACCCAACCTCTATTTACTACTTCTATTCACTACAGTATCTAGACAATGTTCTGTATATAAATTACAAAGTACATGTTGATAGATCAGTGGGTTCACAGAATTAGTTGGAGGAAAAGTAAGTATCTTCCACATGCAAAGACTTCTTCCCATTTCCCAAAAAGAAAGATGCTCATTGTAAAATACTGGACTGTTAAATTAAGAACAAAATTCAAGTGTTTATATTCTATTGTGTGGCTCCACAATAAAAAAAACATTAAGTACAGCATTGGAAAAATCATCTGATTATTAGTCTACCTTTCTGGCCTATTTGATTACAGGGATAATTCCATGTTAATGTGGTACTAGACTGAAGATTTGTTAAATTCAAATGTCTAACACTAGTATAAACAAATGATATCCGTAATTTTTTAAGATGACAGGAGATATTGTAAGAGGGATCTAGATGGCCAATAGGTAATTAAGAGCAGAATGAAGCTTGGAATCTCTGCCTTCAGTTTTGTCTCCTTTATTATCTTAAAATTTTAGGTCAGATCCCTACTCAGCTATGCATATAGCCATGTTAATCACTTAAAGAGTATATGTAATACAGGATTCAGTAACACTAACTTTACCTAGCTCATAAGGTCCCTCTTTTAAGACACCAAGTAATTTAGTCATTTTCAGGAGTTACAGGGACATCCAATAATCAGCTTTCACAAAGTTCTGTTCTGTCCTGGAGCAATGCCCAGAAGTTCCAGACATTGTTTCCAACGTTCAAACCTCTAGGCTTCCAGGAAAAACAGAGCCTTACAGATCACCCCATGATGCGGTCACCTCCCAGTTATCCCACAAGGGGGCAGAAGGCTGCCCCCAAGCAAGAACAGTCATCCTCTGGGAACTCAATTGCTCAAGTATACACCAATCCCTAAAGATTCTTCTAGAGTTCACTACAGCACCACATAAAACTGCTGCCTGTTCTTTAACAGGCCAGTCTGAATCTGAAGGACTGTTACATTATCTGATTAGACTGGTAGCCCCTTTAAGTTTCTCAAACTGATGGCCCTTCCCAATTTTCTTTTACTTTTGTTGGGCAGTTACCTTGATCTTTGTCTGAGCAGTGTGCTTCCACCACCTTTCAGTTTTACTCCTTATCATTGTCATTTTAATTTTCTCTAATTACAGCTCCTTAATTCATCAGATTGCCTCAGTTGTAATTTCCATTATGTAGCAGTTGACAGTATCAGCTAATTGTTTGTTCACAGGTATTCAAACACTGGGCATGTTGAATAAAATCTGATGTGAAAAGACTCTTATCAATAGGAGCAAAAAATTTTGCCCAACTATTAAACATTTTTTTGGCTCAAAAGTCAGTTCCTCCAGAATACTTTTCTTCTTTTGGGTGGGTTCACAAAATAGTTAGAATGTGAAACCCCATTTCTTTAAGGAATTTCCTACTCCTGTGTCTTTTCTTCTTCCAGATAGATCAGGTTCGTTAAGTTAGGATGAAGTACAGTAACTTAGGATCCTTTTATCTGATACATTTGCTTGGGATTTTTGAACCTGAAGCTGGTGGTGAGAGGAATGAAAAAGTGATAAATTCTTATAGCAGAATCAGCAGCTACTAGGGTGAAATATAGCAATGAGGTCCAGAGATTGCACTGCTGGTCATGCAAGCTGTGTCCTTGCCAGAAGGATTCTGTGATATATCTTTTGGCTGTGCAGCCAGCCTCCTTTTCCTAGCCCATTTTCCAAACCTGGCTATGATTTTTAAAACAATAGGCAAAGTTACTTCATAGCTTTCAAAACAATTTTATTTACTGGGATTCTGTTACAGAGAAAAAAAGCACATTAAAATACGTTCCACATCATTAGTCATAAGGGAACTTAAACTTCAGTCAAATACTATTTCACCCTATCACACTGACTGAAATAAAAAAGTCATTTAACAAGTATTTGTATATGCCGTAAACTAGTATGGTCACTTTGGAAAAAAGCCTGATAGTGTTTCAAAAGGTTAAATATAGGTCACTGTATTATCCAATAATTCTATTCCTACATTTATATCCCAAAGAATGAAAACAATATCCACAAAAAATTGCACAAAAATGCTCACAGCAACACTAGACATAATAGCTAAGAGGCAGAACTTAACCCAAATGTCAGTTGGTAAAAATATAAATAAATAAAATGTATTATATCCAGGCAGTGGAATATTATTCAACTAAAAAAAAAAATACTGCTATAGTTTTGAAAACATTACATTAAGTGAAAGAAGCTAGCACAAGAGATCACGTATTGTGTGACTCCATTTAGATAAATCCCAAACAGATAAATCCATATAGACAAAAATTAGATTAGTGGGGGCTAGGGATTTAGCTCAGCGGCATAAACGCAGTAGGCGGTCGTGAGTTCGATCGGTGGTACCGGTAAAAACGAAAAAGCCAAAATAAAATTAAAAAAAAAAATTAGATTAGTGGCCATTATGGGTTAAGTGTGTGTAAGAACATAGGGAAAGAATGCTAATAAGTGTGAGGTTTCTATTTTGAGTAGTGAAAATGTTTTAAAATTGATTGTGGTGATCGTTATGAATCTACATATTAAAAGCCATTGGGAGAAAAAAAGCCATTCGATGAGTTCAGTGTTGCAGCATGTGCCTGTAATCCCTGCACATGAATAGGCTGAGGCAGGAAAATCACAAATTTGCATTTAGTCTGGACAATTTAGTGACTTAGCAAGACTGTCTCAAAAAAAGAAGGTAGCCGGGCATGGTGGCACGTGTCTGCAATCCCAGCACTCAGGAGGCTGAGGCAGGAGGACTGTTACATATTCAAGACCAGCCTGGGCTACAAAGTGAGCTCAAGACCAGCCTGAAAAGTATAGGCAAATCCTGTCTCAAAAGACAGGAAAAAAAAAAAAAGGAGAAGGTATATCCCAGTATAAAGATCCTGTATTCAATTACCAAAGAACAAATAAATCAATAAAAATAAGAGCCACTAAGTTATGTATAATAGTTTTAAGTGGATGAACTAAACTGTATGTGAATTTTATTTCAACAAATGTGTTTAAAAAAAAAAAAAAAAAAAAAAAACTCAGGACCAGGGTATAACTCAATGATAGAATGCTTGCCTAGTATGCAGGAGATCCTGGATTTGATTTCCAGCATTTAAAAAAAAAAAAAAGCAAGGAAAAAAATGCTGTAAAATACTTACTCCAAAATGAGTGCAATGAAATGTGCTTAAAGTATTAAATGCTTGCCTTTCTAGAGAGAATTTAATGACATGAGATAAGCTTTAAAAATGCTGATACTCTTCATCCAGGTTTTTTTTTTCCCTTGGCCCTAGAGAGCAAAAAACAGAAAATGACTAGGTATAGCCAATCAGAAGATTTGTCTACTTTGTGTCTGTGTTTAGCCTGAGAGATAGCTTAGTGGCTCAAGCACTTACCTAAGTGTGAGGTCATGAGTTGATCCCAGGTACTGAAAAAAAACCAAGAAACCAAACAACCCAGGGTCTTTGCACTGACCTGCATCCTCATCCCTTCTAAGACTTTTGTTTTATTAAGTTTATTGATACATTTCAGGAATACATAATGATCACATTCATCATAGGGAATTTGTACCCATACATGAAATAACCTGATTCTTTCCCCATTCCCCTACCTGCCTCTTAACCTTTCTTCCTCTTTGAACTCACAATCTCAATGCTTGCCAGGTAGGCACTTACACACCACTAAGCTAAATCCCTGGCCCCACTCCTTATTTATAAACTTTTGTTTTCATTTTTTCCTTATTTTTTCTTTCCCCTTTCCTCCTCCCTAGTTCTCCTTCCCATTTGAATATTTTCTTCCTATTTCACAATTATACATTTTGGTCCGTATTTACACTTTTGCTTAAAGATTTTCAAATTTTGAGGCAGTTTCACTAAGTTGCTAAATAGCCTAAACTGGACTTGAATTTATCTGCCTCAGCTTCCCAGAGAGCTGGGATTATAGACATGTACTACCATTTCTGGTTCAGCTGTTTTCATAAAAACCTAAGCTAAGGAGAAAAATCACAGGAGAAAATTTCTATATTGTAATGTATATTATGATATTTTCTGAGTTTTATTTTTATATATTTATTGTGATGTTAAGGATTAAAGTAACTTCATGCATGCTAAACAAGAAAGTTTTCTTATTTGTAGGTAGGAACATACTCAGGAATAACATTTTAGTAGATGATTATTCCACTTTCCTGGCTTACTGAATTATGAGTATATTTTCTATTTTAGGTAGCCCTGTAACTCACTTAAGTGTCTAGCACTATAAACAGAATGATACTTGTAACTTTGTTAATGGTGATGGAACATATTATCTGCTAACTGTACATAGGTAGTCAAACTCTGGGATGATGAAAAAGTTTTATAGATGAGTGATAATGACAGCTGCACAACACTGTGAATGTTCATTATGCCACTTAACTGTGCACATTAAGAAATAGGTCCTGACTGACATGTTCTGAAATTTTGTTGTAGTTTTTTCTTTTTCTCCTTGAAATAAAATAGATTTGGGAGGAAAAAAAAGATGGGGAAAATATGATTCTAAAAAATTGGCAAATGGTTAGTTTTGTTTCACATCTTTTACCACATATACATATACACACACACAAACAACATACAAAGTGTAAGGTAGGAGTAGTAAATATGTGGCATCTGTTCCAGTAGTGGGACACTACTAATTTTGTTTTGTTTTGCACCAGGGATCAAACTCATGACTGCACACTTGCAAGGCAGATGCTTATGCCACTGAGCTAAATTTCCAGCTTAATATTTTTTTTTTTTAGATTTAAGTTTAACTGAGCGAAGAAATTTATGAATAAGGAGGCAGTTAGGATCAGGAGAGCTCCACCCAGTAGAACTAGCAAAAAGCTTTTACAGGCTAAACACAGACCCGAAGTAGACAAATCTTCTGATTGGCTATACCTAGTCATTTGTGTTATACGGATGTGAAGTGATAAACTATCTTGTCGTTAGTTGAAACCTGATTGTTTGTGATTAACTGAAACTAGACTACTTGTTACAAAACATATACCAGTGTGTACTGGGCATAGTGGTGCCTGTCTATAACTGGAGCACTCTGGGATGCTGAGGCAGGAAGATCACAAGTTTAAACCCAGCCTGGGCAACTTACTTAGTTGCCTCCTTAAATTAAAACAGGGAGAAAGGGCTGAGGATTTAGCTCAGTCTTGAAAGCACCTGCCTGGCAAACATGAGGTCATGAGTTCAATCCCCCAAACAACAACAATAACAGGGAGGAATTGAGGATGTAATTTCAAAGACCAAACCAAGTTAAGTTGTGGATTCAAGTTAACAGTCTCCTGCTTATCTAACAATATTAAATGATATATAATAATGTATTTTATATGATTTTTACATATTACTGTGTAATTCTTACATTTTAACATACTTTTTAAACAATGCTTTTAGATGTGTTATACAAAAATTGTCTATTTTTCATATGAAGGAATGGAAGCAATGTTTTATTTCCCTATTCTTTGTGGATCTCCCAGGAAGTTAAGATGATTCATCCCAAACCACACTTCTAGAGCAAGACTGAGATGGAATACAATCCAGGACTCTCCTTCATGGGACATAACTGCTCAGATTTCAATAAAGGAAACAACCGTACTTGGGCATTACGTAAATTTACTTAACAACTGTGAAGCCAAAACTTCATCCCAAACTGCACCTCAATGAACTTCAGTCTCTGAAATACTAACAGGATCAAAGGCAATCCACAGCTCTGATCAGGCTGTTGATTTGCAAGATAATGAAAAGATCTGATATTCTACATACACATCACAGTTTTCAAAAGACATTCAATTTTATGACTCCTTGGATCCTTTTAAAGTTTCAAATTCAGCAAATTATTATAAGTAAGAAAGAGGCCAACTTGCTCGGAACCCCTTCTGTCTTTCTTCAGACAGAAGCTTTCTCTCTCTCAATAAATATATTCTGCTCTTAACCTCCGTTGTTCCTAAAATTCATTCTTCGATTTTAGAGAACACGAACTCATGGACATAGTAGTTTGGGAGTTTCATTCCTCTATATCATTTGGAGGTCTTCCACTGAGATCACTGGATGGAGGTAAAAATTTGCTTTTGCTTCATAGACTCTGGTCTTTGGACTCATTTAGGTAATAAATTTTTATGCTTCAAACTTTGCTTTGTTTTTGCCAGTTGTTTACAACTATTTGTGGACTGGGGATTTCAGTCAATGGCATAAGTGCCTACCTTGCAAGCGTGTGGCCGTGAGTTCGATGCCCGGTACCGATTAAAAAAAAAACACACATATAACTATTTGTGATAATTGCTTGCTATTTGCCCATTGTTTTTAATTGCTTTGTCTCATGTAGTTTTACTAAAATAATGTGAATCTAAATTAAAACATGCGAAATTTATAATGATATTTCTTTAATGGTATATTTTTATTTTGTTCTTATACAAGTTAAATTTAAATTGCTACCCTAAATAGTTCCCATTCCCCTGGGAACTTACTGCTCTGTAAGAAGGCCCGCTTTCTATGTGACTCACTTCTCCATTTGTCCCTAATGTAATCAACTTTACCTGAACTACTGATCTTATTGGCTAACTATAGTTATATTCCACCTCATGTCCATCTGCCTTGTGTGCTCCCAGTCTTCCTCTACCTTGAACCCGTGGCTTTATTCTATAAAAGTACTTGGAAAAGACAGAGTCCTTGGCAACCTGTTCGGGACCCCTTCTGTCTCTCTTCAGACAGATGTTTTCTTTTTCACAATAAATATATCCTGCTCTTTAAAAAAAAAAAAAGAAAGAAAATGAATGTTAGATGCCATCTAAATTTTACCACATTCAAAAGATAAAAAAAGAAAACTCTAGCCAGGCTTGGTGGTGCATGCCTGTAATTCCAGCACTCAAGAGGCTGAGGTGGGAGGATCATTGTGAATTCCAGGCTAGCCTGGTCTACAAAGTGAGTTCAAGACCACATTGAACCATATAATGAAATTCTATCTCAAAAACACACACACAAAAGAAAATTCTAACAAATTACTCTCACCAATGTTCTCATTAAAATGTATCACATAAGCCAGCCATGATGGTGCACACCTTTAATGCTAGCACTTGGGAGGCTGAGGCAGGAGGATTGCTGCAATTTCAAGGCCAGCCTGGGCAATGAATCGAGTTCAAGGTCAGCCTGAATTGCAGTGAAATTGTGTCACAAAAAGACAATAAATAAATAAAGAATATAACATAGTTCTTGATGAATTAAATTTCCTGTAGGTTTTATAATGATCTGAAAATAATAATGAATGAATAAAAGTCATCTTAATTTGTATAACAAATTACTAAAAAAACATGAAAAATGAAGATAAATTCAAATCTCAAACAATAAGATAAAATTGTTAACCTCCTTAGGATATAATTTCTTTATTAAAATGAATTTAAAAATTTAAATTGCACAATAGATACTGCTTTGTAATATTATGCTTAATGGTAAAACAATTTTAACATGTTTTTCACATGTGGCAAATGTATATGTGCTAGATTCAACTTGGCCTCAAGCATGCTAGGCAAGCACTCTATCACTGAGCCACACTCCTAGCTCCAAAGTTGGAAGATGCTTTGGTGTTTTAGTTTTCAAACTGAAGCTGAATATTAACAAGGTTAAAAATAAAGACATTAATAAAGAAGTCCTTTTTTGTTCTCATCCCAGTTTGGGAATTAGTATTTGTAATACCACGGAAAAGTTACTGGAATTTTAATGAGTTAATTTCAATCTACCACTCTAGTACAACTCATAGAGAGAATAAAGATACTAATACATATTGATAGTTACGGGCAGCCAACGGATCCTGAGTCCTTCCCAGGTATAGGTTCAAGGACAAAGGCCTTGACCCAGGGGCTCACTGGGACTTTATTAATTCATGAAGAAGGGAGTGGCTGGAGGATGAGTCACTGTGAGACAGGTGGGAATTACATGAATACTGTGAGCTGGGCTAGCTAAGAGGCTAGAAAGCACTTCTGCAATATGCAGAGAGAAAAATATGCAGAAAAACCAATCTGTAACATAACTGAGGCAGCATTTATTGTTTAAGCTGCAGCAGTGCTTTAGTTTTGATGTGCAAACCTTTTCTGTCTTGAGAAATCATAGCTTCTTATCTAGAGGCTCGAATACAGTTGACAGCTCTGTAGCACTGGCTCTGCATCCCACTGGGCTCAACTATTTGGGGAGACAGTGAGGCAGAGAAACAGTGCCTGTCTTCTGGCTTTAAAGATTACACATCAGTACTTCAGCTAGTTCCATTTATATTGCTTACAGCCAATTGAAGGGAAAAGGAAATAACTCAACCAGCTCTGTAAGTATCAGTACATGGAAATAGGGCCAGGTTTAGCCAAAGTGGAGGTAACTGCTGTGTGTTCAAGGAGAGCCATCCAGGTGGTCTTCTTTATATTAATATATATATTTGTGTGTAGATACATGTGCAATATGGCATGAACTTGAAGATTCTGCCATTTATTACATACATTACCTCTAAAAAGTAATTTAATATCTTGATGAATCGTGTTTCCTCATATGTAAAATGAGATTTAATGGAATTACTGTAAGAATTAAACAACTAAAGGCATACTATTTAGCTCATAGGGCCTGGCACATATATATTACTTTGCAGTAATTTATTAACAATACTTAGTGAGCATTTTTGTATATCTCTAGTATAATCATAAAATTACATTTAAAATTTCAAATTCTGGCTAGGTGTGGTAGCTTGTTACCTATAGTCCCAGCTACACTGAAGGTTGGATTGCTAGAAGCCAAGGGATTGAAGCTAGCTTGGGCAACACAGCAAGTCAGTTCCCCATCTAAAAAATAAAAAAAGAAGGGGCTGGGGATTTAGCTCAGTGGCATAAGCGTCTGCCTTGCAAGCAGGCAGTCATGAGTTCAATCCCCAGTACCGATACAAAGGAAAAAGACAAAAATAAAAACATAAAATAAAATAAGAAGAAAACATGAAAAAAGCTCAAGTTAACTACAGATGAAGCTTAGGGAAAAAAAAAAAAAGAAAAAAGCTCAAGCTATTAATAATTTAAAAAATAGTAAGATCATTTAAAATTACTGAAATTTTTTGTCTAAATACACATGTTGGTTACTTTTTAGCATTAAGAGTCTCACACTTTAGAAAACTTTTTGGAAAAGACGAGAATATCAATCTATATTTATGGAACATAAATTTATCTTTTTTGCTGGATGCAGTGGTGTATGCCTATAATCTTAAACACTGAGGGAAGGTAAGGCAGGAGAATTCTAAGTTTGAGCCCCGCCTGGACAATTTAGCAAGACCTCAACTAAAATAAAAAATAACAAGGGCTGAGGATGTGATTCATTGGCAGAACACCCTGGGGTTCTGCAGAGTGTTCTGCCAATAACTGCAAAACAACAAAATCCACGTATCTTTTACTGTATCACTATACTCCTAGGAATTTATTCAAAATATATATTGATAATGATGTTCATAAAGATTGGGTACAACTAAGAAACTTGTTAAGTATATGCAATGTCCTTATATCCTAAAATATCCTAGGATCCTTAAAAACATTAACAGGGTAGAGCTACATATGCTAATATTAAAAGATTTTCAAAATAAAGTGAGAAAAGGAATTAAAAAACAATACATAATTATCATTTCATTTACATTTTTTAGATATTTGTATATAAAAGTAAATTGTCAATGGTGCTTCATTATGGGGAGTGAAATAAGAAGAGACTTCTATCTTCCAACTCTTCAGTATTATCTGAAATTTTTTCATTTGCATTTTTTTCTTCTTTTAGTGCTGTGGATTAAGCGCAGATTCTTCTGCTATTAAGCACACATCATGTACTCCAGCAATGAGCTATAGTCCTAACACATTATTAGAAGTGCCCTCCTTGTGAAACAGGTCTCACTATGTCATCCAGGCCAGCCCCAAACTTGTAATTATCCTGACTCAGCCTCTCAAGTATCTAGACTTACAGGAATACACCAGTGTGTCCAGCTACTTTAAATTTTTTAAAAATTGTCTGTGTGGTAAAATATACATAGCATAAAATGTATCATATTAAAGTCTACAGATCAGAAGCATTAAGTACACTCAAGTTGTACAACCATTACCATCACCATTTCCAAAAATTATTTCTTTTATCTGAAAAAAATTCTTTTGGTACCAGAGATAGAACTCACAACCTTGCACTTGCCAGGCAAGTGTTTACAACACTGAGCTAAATCCCCAGCCCTTTATCTGAAATTTTTATTATGGGCACATACTCTAAAAAATTTTAAGTGGGATATGGTGGTACATGCCTGTAATCCCAGCACCTGAGAGGCTGAGGCAAAAGGACTGCTATGAATTTGAGACCAGCCTAGGTTATATAGTGAGTTCAAAGCCAGCCTAAACTACATAGCAAGACCTGGTCTAAATAAATAAATAAGTAACTTTATTTATTTAAACTCTAAATCTTTTTAAAGTTAACAATTTTTGTTTTGTCTGTTTGAGACAGGGTTTTGCTATGCCATTCAGGATGGCCTTGAACTCACTTTATAGTTCACGCTGGTCTTGAACTTGCAATGATCCTCCAGCCTCAGCCTCCTGAGTGCTAGGATTATGAGAAATACTGCAGGATCAGATTGCTTTATACAACAGATAGGTTTCACTTGATTTTAAAAGCCACCTCAACCCTGCCAATCTATTTTACCACCAATGAAAAATTTGGGATACATAAAAGTTTTAAAATCATCTTAGTTGGGGCCAGGAATATAGCTCAGTGGCACAGCGCCTGCCTGGTAAGCACATGGTCCTGAGTTCAATTCCCAGTACCAAAAAAGAAACAAAAAAAATAAAATCATCTTAGCTTTAATTTCCCATTCCTAAAACCAAAATTGTTTTGAGAATTTTTTTGTTAAACATAGGATGAACTGGACAATGTTATTTAAAGTTTGCCCTTCTTTTACCGGGGTTACCTAGAAAGAAAAACAGTTAATGGCCTCAAATGGTTTTAAATCAAGCAAACCCCCCAGAATCAAATATCAGCACCTATCCTGACTAGATCACACCAGTTCTTGTTTCCCCCAAGGTAGATAATTCTATATGGTTGATATGAGTAAGTAAAAGATATAGCTAAGACCCACAGAGTACACAGTAGTTCCAAGTTTAAAAAAAAAAATTAACTACATAGTAGAGAATAAGCAGGTGACCAACACTAACAACACTAATGAGAAGCAGATTTGCTTCTCATTATCATGTGCCATCAGACGTAATATCCTAAAGACACAAAATGGGGGCTGGGGATTTAGCTCAGCGGCATAAGCGCCTGCCTTGCAAGCAGCCAGTCGTGAGTTCGATCCCTGGTACCGATAAAAACGAAAAAGACCAAAAAACAAACAAACAAAAAAAAAAAGACACAAAATGACACATAGATTTTTTTTCTCTCACCTACTTATAGAGTTTTCCATCTGGGAATGTATTACCTGCATCTAATCGTAAGGTAATATCAAACAAATCCAAAATGAAGAACAGTCTATTAAAAAAAGGAGGATTTTTAACCTTAAAAAGTCAATGTCAAAAAAAAAGTCAATGCCCTATTAAAGGCCACAGAAATGTTTCTGAATAAAGGCAAATA
Organism: Cavia porcellus; assembly: GCF_034190915.1. NCBI lineage: Eukaryota > Metazoa > Chordata > Mammalia > Rodentia > Caviidae > Cavia > Cavia porcellus. The sequence continues at coordinate 24,470,737 of NW_026947488.1, read as the reverse complement.
AATAGACATGATAAATGAAAAGTAGTATTTCACCCTAGATTAGAAACTGTACTGAAAAGGAAAAAAAGCTGTAATTAGCTAGCCTTGGTGGTACACACTTACAGCCCTAACACCTATGAGGCTGAGGCAGGAGGATTTCAAATTCTGACAATTTAGCAGGATCCTATCACAATACAAAATACAAAAAAGGAGGGAGGAAATGGAAATAGTGGCCGGGGTGGGGTGGGGGGAGGCTGGGGAGATGATTAAAATATGTTACATGCATATACAAATCTGCTAAAATGGTGCATTTCTGTAATCCCAGCACTTGGCTGAAGTAGGAGGAGCCAGTTTGAACTAATGGCCTCAAATGGTTTTAAATCAAGCAAACCCCCCAGAATCAAATATCAGCACCTATCCTGACTAGATCACACCAGTTCTTGTTTCCCACAAGGAAGATAGTTCTATATGGTTAATTAGCAAAACTCTGCCTTGAAAAAACACAATCAAAACAAAACAAAACAAAATCTGCCAAAATGAAACCCATTAATCTGTATAATCAATATGCACTAATAAAAACTGCAGGACTGTTGAGGAGGGATGGGAATGTAGCTTAGTGGGAAAGCCGCAGGTTCAATCCCCAGTACAAAGAAAAGGAAAGTTGAGACAATTACTGGATCAAACTAACAAAATTATAGAGGTGACAGATTAACTTTTCCTGAAGTTGGTAACTATACCATTATTTAATATAATATCAAGACATCTGGAATTGATAGACTATAATGCAGGCTTGTATGGAATGGGTTGAGGAAAATATTACTTTAAAAAACACATCTGTATATTTAAAAGAATGTCAAATGACAATTCAAATAAGGTAAAATGTCAGTAATAGATGAATATGGGTCAAAGCATTTGAGTATAATTTGTGTTTTTCTTATTTCTGCAGTTTTTCTAGTAGTTTTAAATCATTTCCAAATTTTTAAAAAGCATACTTAAACAGTTTTACATAAAGACCTCTGGTTGAAGAGCCAGAATTTGAGGGAAAAACGCAAAGGAAAAAATGTGAAACTTGGAAAAGTAAGTCTATTTAATAAACAAATCTGGGACTGAATGAAATCACACAATTTAAAATAAAGAGAAATTAAATTCTAAAATTAAATTTAAGACTTATCAAACAACATTTGAAAAATATAAATACCTTAATTTAGCCGAACGTAGTATTCTGGTGAGTGAAACACAGTTTCCTTCCATAATTCCCTTTCCAACCGTGGGAATAATGCTTTTGCGGCACGCAACATACAGTGAACATGCCAACCAGTGTATAACTTCTCCCTGGCAGGCAAAAGACAAACAGTAAAATGGATATATTATGCTAAAATGCTTAATTCTGGAACCATAAGATAGCTGAAAATTATCTGATTAACACTTTCCTTCAACATATAAAGGGTCATACAAACAAAGATATTCACCCAAGGTCCCAAAGCTAAGTTAGTTGCAATAATGGGTAAAAAACTTCGTATTTTTTGTCCTGTGTTTTTATAACAATAACATGATAAATCAGTACTAATCTACAAATTGAGCTTTCCACTTCATTTCAAAACTAGTATTACTGAAAACATTGTTTCAAAATGTCCCAGCATTAGCTTTCTTGGTTTTAAAACATCAGTCATGAAAAAAAAAAAAAAAAATCAGTCATACAAATTTCTTTTTATCATTTTTTTTTAAAAAGCCATTTTGGAAAAGAAAAAACAGTAGAAAATTGACAAGTGACTCACACACAAAAATTAATACCCATGTATGGGCTGGGGATTTAGCTCAGCGGCATAAGCACCTGCCTTGCAAGCAGGCGGTCGTGAGTTCAATCCCCAGTACCGATAAAAAATGAAAAAAAAAAATTAATGCCCATGTAGTATTATGTGAAGAAGATTATCATTTTTATGAGGTAAAATTTTGGGGTACCAACTCAAAACACATTGTCATTAAAATAGTATCTTAAAAGGTATCTCAGTTTACAAACCCACCAAAAAGGTCACCTCTTAGAATATGACATTTAATTTTCTTCTTTAGATTTGAAACATCTCTAAATTAGAATCATTTTATGAATATTGCTGAAATATAGGATTAAGAATTATAGATCAAGGGTGCCAGGGATTTAGCTCAGCGGTTCAAGTGCTTGCCTCATAAGTGCAAGGTTGTATGTTTGTTCCCTGGTACAAAAAAAAAAAAAAAAAAAAAAAAACTATGGGGGCTGGGGATTTAGCTCAGCGGCATAAGCACCTGCCTTCAAGTGTGCAGTCGTGAGTTCGAACCCTGGTACTGATAAAAAAGAAAAAGACCAAAAAAAAAAAAAAAAAAAAAACTATGGAGCTGGGGATTTAGCTCAACGGCGTAAGCGCCTGCCTTGCAAGCAGGCAGTTTTGAGTTCGATCCTTTGTACCAACAAAAGACAAAAAAAAAAAAAAACTATGGATACAAATTTCAAAGAATAAATCAGACATGATGGCACAGGCATCACTTGAGAGGTGAAAGCAAGATCACTTAAATTTAAGTCCAGTCTGCGCTACAGGGTGAGTTCAAGGCCAACCTGACAGTAGCAAGACTGTCTCAAAAAAACACAAACACACACATGCACACACGTGTGCGCACACACAAGACTCATAGCATAACATACTGTTGTGCAGATCTACAGATCAGACTTTAAAAGGATAAAAACATTGATTTAAAAATTTTTTTCTTTCAATAATCTAAAAAGGATCAGTAGATACTAGTGACCATCAAAAGCTAAAGCTTATTGTCTATACTAAAGGATAGACAAATCTTACTTGCTCAAAGCACTAAATATAGTAGGTAAGCTATGGTTGAATGTATCTGAATATAGCCTCCTACATGAAAACACCAGTAAAATACAGAAATATAAGCACTTCTTCCTTAAGAGTCAACTAATGTTATTTATTCTAGTTCCTACTCTGGATGCTAGACCTTGGAAATACAAAGATAGTTTCTGACCTCAGAGAATACCAAGTCTAGAGCTAAGGAAGAGTAACAGAAACCATTGTTTATAATTGGTGTGATACAGGCTCTAAGAACTGAAGATAAAATGCCATGGGTAAACACAGTGTATTAACTGTGTTTCATTAGAGTTTAGGGAAGGGTTTGCAATGACTTAAAAGTGTCACATCAGCAAAAACATACATGAGGCATGAGGGGGAAATGTAAACAAGGGCTTGTTGGGTAGAATAGGGGGGAGAAAGACTGGGGAGAAATTCTCAGCAAGCAGGAGATAGGAAAATACTCTAAGTGGCCTCCACCAAAATAAAAGGAAAAGTTAAACACTCTGTAGAACACATATCACAAAACCTCAACTCACACATCTATGCTTTCTAAAGCAAACATATAGTGTCCCAATCAACTTTGCCTAACCAGAGATTTAGATCTTCAACTTTCCCTGGAGTAATGAGGGAAAGGTTTCAGGTTCCCTTCCAAGTTCCAGACAGAGTGAATGCAATGCAGAACAACTAAGAATAAGCAAGTCATATTCAGGAATCTGAAACAGGCATCTGCTTCAATGCCTTGGTCATAGTTTGCACTTGATAAATGCTTATTCAATGAGAAAGCACATGAAGCCCTGGGATACTGTTTTCTTAGGCTTTCAAAAATCAACCTGAGCAAGGAATGGTGTATTCACATGTTTTTAGTCCTGGTATTTGGAAGTCTGAAGCAAGGAAGTTGCAGTTTGACACCAGCCTAAGCAATTTAGTGAAATCTTGTCTCAAAATAAAAATAAAAATGGGCTAAAGAACCAAGGGACATAACTGCAAGCTCAGCACCCAAGAAGTTGAAGTGGGAAGATTATGAGCGTGAGGCCAGCCTGGGCTACAGAGAGACCTTCAAAAAAATAAAAAGCTGGGATGTAGCTCAGCACTCCCTGGGATCCAATCCTAGTGGGAAGGAATCAATCTATTTTCAACTGAGAGACTATTAATTTACCACTTCCTTTACTTTCTTATTTTTTTTCCCTCAGTTTTCCAGTCATGCTAGCTTCAGATGCAACTTACTGCACCTTATCCAGTCTACTCAGTCCTACCCTGAAAACATGCACGTCTCTCTGAGGTATTTTTCTCATATATAGACATACATAGTTAATCCCAAACTTCAGCTCTATGACTCTGAACCCAGTAATTATTTCACTGAATCAGAGGAACATCCTATACATAGTCCAGCCTCTTGGCTCATGAAAGCCTTTGAATATAAGACCACTGGCGCAATATACTGAAATACAAAAATCAACCTGAGCAAGGAACCGTGTCTCTCTCAGTTGTAGGGGTTTGGATCCTAGAGGATATCAAAATCCAGGATGCTCAAGTTTCTGATACAAAAAGGCAGACTACTTGTATATAACCTGTGACCATCCTCTTGCAGACTTTAAATCATCTCTAGATTACTTAATATAATGTAAATACTATGTAAATAGACCTACCCTATTATTTAGAAAATGACAAAAGTCCATACATATATGCTTAGTAGAAATTCAACTTTTCCCCAATTTTATTTAATCTGCTGAACTTGCAGATATGGACGCCTACTATATATTCCATCGCAATTCTTTTTTTTTTTTTAAACCGGTATCCGGGCTCGAACTCACGACGGCGCGCCTGCAAGACAAGCGCTTATGCCTCTGAGCTAAATCTCCAGCCCATGAAGCCTAATCTTATCTAGGCTTCAACATTAAAATGAGGCTGGCCAAAACAATCTTCTGAGCCTTGACATTATCATCTGGAAAATAGATGGGTGCTGCCCTGCCATATTCACAGGGATGTTGTGAAGACAAAACAGTAGAACAACTGGGATATCTAATAATGTTAGATTTTATTCAGACCCAGGCACGTGGCGCTGAGGTAAGCTTTGTGTATATACTGACTTTGCTCAAATGTCTGCAAAATGAACAATTTCCAGTGCACTGGGTGAGACACAGCTGACGAGTTAAATAGCTCAGACTTCTGAGTCGGGCTTTCTTCTCTTTTCGGGCTTTCTTTCTAACCCTGTGATCTCAGGCATTACACAGCTTAACTACTTTGAAGATCTGCTCTTTTTTCAGTGGAACGGGAACCACAGAACACGTTCAAAGAGAACTGTGATGATACATTCAAAAGGCTGAGCCGTGGGGTCCAGGCACGCATTTTAGTTTAACGGCGGTACCAAGACTTCTAGAGCGCAGGGGTTTTGCACTGGAAGCCTAGAGACTGGGAGACCCCTGAATGGCGCGGGGCTTTGGACAAACTTCTGCTTTTCTGGGTTTCGTTTTCCCGTTTCAAAAAAACGAGTGGGTTGGCTGATGTACACCCACTCCCCACTCCACACTCCAGGGCCCCGGGATACGCAGCGACCCTTCTAGGTGGTGAAACTCCCACTACCTCCATAGGCCGGAGCAGGGGCGGGGCGAGGGTGGGGCCTGGCGAAAGTCCGGTCTGGCCGCCCACCTGCGCGGCTCACCTCTAGGCTGTAGTTACCCCGGATGGCGGTGAAGTCGTCCAGGGCTTCGGCTGCGCTCCCCTCATCCAGGTTCAACTCCTGGCATAGGGCCTGCAGCGCCTCCCCGGCCGCGGCGACCACCGCCGCCCCCTCTGCGAGGGGAGCGTCCTCGAACATCCCCGCGGGCGGCGCGCCGCAGCCCGAGTTCTTTCTCCCTCCCTGGCGCACTACCCACAATCACCCGCGACAAAGCGCGCGAAAATTGGCTCGGAAGAGTGCGTGTTTGTATATGTGCTTCCGCTTTTCTTCTTTAAAAAAAGAAGTCCGTTTCTTCTCCTAAGCTGTTAGTCGACCCTTTCTAGCAACGTGATAAGGAGATGAACCTCCGACCCTAGTAGGATGTAGTTTTGCCCCAGGCGTGCAACGAGGGTCCTGCTGGATGGAGGGAAGAAGGGAAAGAGGGGAAGGTTAGCGAAAGCGGAGGGATCCGCATGCAGATCCCACAGGATTTGTAGTCCGGCTCTATTGGAAGCCGCGGCACCGCCCCTGTGTTGGCCACTTTTACCTGTGAGCTACGCAGCGCAGACGGGGCTGGGCTGGATGGCCTGGGCTCACTACAGCTATGGGCCGCATTCCTTCTGAGAATTCTGCTGTATTATTATGACAGCTATGGAGTCCTGGGTTTGTCACTGCCGCGAGGCGTTAAACCTAGTCTGACTAGACGGGGACCTAGCTCAGCGGCACAAGCGCCTCCCTGGAAAGCGCAGAGTCCTGAGTTCCGATACCAAAACCAAAACAAATCAAAAATACTAATCTGACTGAACCTTGCTCCTTAAATTAGCAGGGGGTGGGCTGGGGATTTAGCTCAGCGGCATAAGCACCTGCCTTGCAAGCAGGCAGTCGTGAGTTCGATCCCTGGTACCGATAAAAAGGAAAAAGACCAAAAAAAAAAAAAAAAAAAAATTAGCAGGGGGTGGCAGAACAGCCAAACGTGGTCGCTGGTCCCCAATATTTGCAAGCGCACGTAGAGCTGGGCGACTGGTGAAGAAAGGATAGAATATGAAGGGCCCCTTCGTGGACTGGGAGAACTCTCATTTCAGAAGGAGCGCTGGCCTGTGGCTAGAAAGACGTTATTAAGAAAATAAATCAGAGCCTGTCACTCGTTCACTCAGGAGATCCTTCTAGGCCTTAAAACAATATTCACTCTCCTTTCTATGACCTACAAGGCCTGCCTCATTGATTATACCCCAACCATACGCACACATGTACACATGGCATATATAAATTCAGGCTTTTTAATCTTTTATCTTGAAAATGCAGAGGTACTGAGCTAGTTCAGGGGAAATATACATACATATGTATATGTGTGTGTGTGTGTATATATATATATATATTTGTTTGTTTGTTTTGTAAGGGGGATCGAACTCTTGCCAGGCAGGCGCTTATGCCACTAAGCTAAATCCCCTGCCCCCCAGGGGAACAATATTAAAAATTGACATTTTGGAGGTTTGGCATTGACAACATATTAGACTCAACCTCACTTATGTCTGTGTGGGCAGCCATGTGTATACTTAAAAACAAGATAAAAAATAAAATCAATATGCTTTCTTTCATATTGATTCTATTTTTTATTCCCTAGGGCATGTTCATTTAATACAAAACTCAGCTTTTCTGAATAGAAAATTAAGTATGGGTGAGGAAACAGATTTACTCTGCTCTTCATTTTTGATCCAGGCATTTTGATCGGCCTCTCAGACAAATGACAAATATTTAGAATATATAAAGAGCTTTAAAAAAAAAAAGACCTCCCAAATTTAGAGACCCAGTCCAAAAACAGACATTTGAAATGAACAGATACTTCTCAAATTAAGACATAGAAATAGCACATTGATAGATCTGTGGGGGACCAGCGTCAGCTGAAAAGATAAGAAGTGTGAAATATAAATGACCTTTATTTTGAGAATGCGAGGAGAGACACCCCCTATCCCCTGGAGCGTGGCATCCCCCCCCCCATCTCTCCGTGGAACACGTGGAGTGGGGGCCTATATGTGATATGTAGCTTAGGTTAGGGGTGGTGCCTGAGGAGGCATTAGGGATACACAGGTAGCCCATGGGCACTAGTTTGGCACCAGAGGTAGATTCCTAGGGGTGGGGAGATAGAGGCTCCTTGGTTCCGGCTGAGGCTTTTCCAGCTACAGGATCCAGCCTGGGCTAAAACTCTTTCACAAATAACCATATGAAGAATGTTCAACATCACTGGTCATTGTACAGATGAAAAATAAAACAATGCTGAGATTCCATCTTACTCCAGAAAGAATGGCTTTATTAAGAAATTAATAACAAATGCTGGGAAGGCTATGGAGGAAAAGGAACCCTTCCCCGTTGTTGGTGGAGAGTGTAGACTGGTACAACCACTGTGGAAATAAGTGTGAATATTCTTCAAAAAGCTAAAACTAGAGGTTCCATTTGACTGAACTTTCTAGTTATTTTCCCAAAAGAATTATAAGCAGTCGTGAGTTAGATCCTTGGTACCGATAAAAAAGAAAAAGACAAAAAAAAAAAAAAAAAAAAAAAAGGGCCACAGCAATATGTGCACACCTTTATTTATTGTGGCACAGTTTGTAATAGCTAAACCTCAGAAACAGCCAAAGCCAATCAACTGATGAATAGATAAAGAAGATGTGTGTGTGTGTGTTTTTTTTTTTTTTAAATACAATGGTGCACTACTAACCGGCGTGGTGGTTCATGCCTGTAATGGCGTAGTGGTTCATGCCTGTAATCCCAGCACTCGGGAGGCTGAGGTGTGAGGATTGTTGCAAGGTCTAGACTAGCCTGGGCTACAAAGTGAGCTCAAGGCCAGCCTGAACTGCATAGCGAGACCCTGTCTCAAAAAAGACAAAACAAACAAAAAAATGGTTCATTACTCTTACATAGAGAAGGATAAACTAAAAACATTTCTAGTTAAACGGATGCACCTTGAGGCCATACTCTTAAGTGAAGTAAATTGGACATACGTGTAAATATCACATGGTTTTTCTGGTGTGAGAAACCAAAAGGGTAAATAAGGACCAAAATGTATAATAAACATTTGGAAATAGAAAGAATGTTCAAATGAGAAGGGGAATAAGAAATGGGTGAGGGGAAAAAGAATGGACAAGAAAAAAAAAATGGAAACAAAACTTTTGTAAATAAATAAGGGAAGGGGCTGGGGATTTAGCTCAGTGGCATACGCGCCAGCCTTGCAAGTGTGTGTTTGTAAGTTCGATCCTGATAGAACTGTGGCGGGTAGGAGGAGGAGGAGGAGGACCAGCAGTGGCTGAAAAGATAAGAAATATAAATAACCTTTATTTTGGGAATGTGGGGAGAGACACCCCCGACCCCCTGGGGCGTGGCATCTCCACCCAGGGGCTGTCGATTTCTCCGTGGAACACGTGGAGTGAGGCACTTAAGTAGCCTCGGCCTGGGGTGGAACCTAAGGGGGCATTAGGGATGCACAGGTAGCCCATTGGTCTTAGTTTGGCGCCAGAGGCAATTCCTAAGGGTGGGGGGAGAAAGGAGCTCCTTGGCTTTACAGGCTATAGTATCCAGCCGGGCCAAAACCCTTTCAGATCCTCGTTATCCATAAAAAAAAAAAAAAAAAAAAAGACAAATAAATAAATAAGGGAAAAGAGGGCTGGAGATTTAGCTCAGTGGCTTAAGCACTTGCCTGGTAAGCACAAGGTAGTGAGTTCAATCTCAAGTACCAAAAAAAAGGGGGAGGGGGGAGTGCAAGAGGTTGTAGGCAGGGGAGGATAATAACAAAAAAAAGAAGAAACAAGCTATATCATGTACCAATGTAAATTCCCTATGATTAATGTTATTATTATGTATATCTAAATATACCAATAAATACATATTCCTGGAAATATAACATCATCTTAAGCCTTGCTTTATTAATTATCTATACATAATTAACTCATCGGATGAGAGGGACAGACAGAAAAGGAGCTTAGAGGCAAGAAGACAAGAGAAGAAAGAAGATGCAATATTTACATTATAATTTTACCTAGTGCAGTTTACTTGCTTAGGGATGTTGCCTGAAAGATTCTCCTCTCCTACAATTCCATGTTTTACTTATAGAATAGTTTAATCTTTCTACAGGAAGAAAAGAGTAATTTCTTATAAAATAGGTATTTTGGTATAAGAGGAAAAAGCAAAACTCAAAAAAGGGAAAGGCTAATCAAGACACAGATGGGTCAATAATAATGAACAATATATTTTAATAGTGTATAGTACAATAGAAATAAAGCTAAAATGACAGCTATATTGAACAAAATTAAATGTCCCAAGATTTTTGTTTTGTGTAGTTTTAAAAATTCATGAAAACATAAACCTGTCTCTGCAAATAGCTTTACATACAAAAAAAAAAAATTGCACTATTTGGGTTGAATAAACTTGTTAATGCAGACGCTGTCAGGGACTTCTTAGCCTTATCCAAAGCTGAGGTGGTTCAGTATAGAGTTGTCCTCTGTTTCTTAATGGATGCTTCTGTCTGTGAATTTTAACACAATAGAGCATAAAATAAAATAAGTGTTACTTCAATTGTTACTCCCTCCCCATTAGTGATGTTACTCCAAAAATAAAAATTTGCCTGAGGGAAAGGAAGTGAAGCACAAACTTGAACAATGAGAAAGCATTCATTGAACACTGTTCATATAACTGGAGATTCACGCTAGCCTGTGAAAGCACAAGTCTCTTACATTTTTGCATTTGAAACAGAAAATTCATTCATCCATTCATATTTAAATATAAAACTTTAAAACAAGTGTATTTGAATCAACAGAGGTTTCTGTTTTGAGAAGACTAGCCACTACTTTTTGTTCTAATTCCACTCTATACAGTATAGTGAACATTTTATCTGATTAAAAATAATAAGGTATTTTCTAACATTTATAGAGGCGTTCAACTTTAGATTTGATAAATTATGTGAAGTTCAATATCACTTTAAAATATTTGAATACATGAGTTTGAGGAGCTCGGGTTCAGCAACTGAGATAACTGAAAGAGTAGATCTGCAATACTCATTCAAGGGAAAAAGAAAACTGGAGGAGCACAGCAGATTCGTCAAAGGCGTGAGCTTTGGAGACAACTCAGGTTTGAATCGGCTTTCCCATCTAGTGGTAGTTTTGGGGGTGTTGATGAGTCATTTCACCATTAATATCACCAAATGGAGATATTAATACATGAAGTGGTTATAAGAATTAAAAGAGTTGATTATATAATATAGTTAGCTTAGGCTCATAGCTAACACTCAGCAAAATGTTGCTCATTTTTATTGAATAATCTAGAAAATGGTTTAGTTCCAAAGGGGACCGTACAGTTGGTTGCATGTAATGAGACCAAAGGAGAATGGTGGGGGATGGCTCAAATGGGCTCTTTGCAATGAAGTTTAGCATCCAGTGACCATCTTATTGGATTTTCTTAGGGTGATGATTTTATCTGTCAGACAATTGGGGCCTGAATTTTATTTCAAAACGTGCTGCCAGCCTCGCCCAGCGACTCCAAACAGCCAGGGGAGAGAAGCTGTGAGCCGAGCGGCATGAGCTGAAGGCCAGCATAGCTAACTCCACCTAGCTGTACAGCCTTGCTACATTGTTCGGAACCTGGTATGGCCCTGCCTAGAGATCCCCCCACAGCCAGGGAGCTTTGGAGCATTCTCCAATCACGGTTGGACCCGCCCAGCGACTGCAGCAGCTAGGGAACCTCTGTTTGCCGCAAGGTGCGGGCTGAAAGCTTACACGGCATAATCCACCTAGCTGTGCAGGAGCCTAAGTAAATCCCTCCGAACCTGGCAGGCCCCGCCCAGCGTCCTCCACAGCCGAGGAGTTTTGGAATGTTGCTTGGCTCCTGGTTGGGCCCGGCCAAAAGATTCCAAACAGCCCGGGAACCTCTGCATTACAAGCTGCAAGCCGAGCGGCGAGAGCTGAAGGCCTGCACAGCGAACTCCACCTAGCTGTGCTGCCTTTCTACTTCTCTCTGAACCAGGTAGGGCCCCGCCTAGCGCCCCCCATCCTCACCCCCACAGCCAGGGACCTTTGGAACTTTGCTCAGCTTCTGGTTGGGCCCTGCCCAGTAGTTCCAAAATACCCAGAGGGCCTCCCAGTAAGAGTGGCACGAGCTGAAGGCCTGCACAGTGAATTCTACCCAGCTGTATCGCCTTGCTACATCGCTTAGAACCTGGCAGGGCCCGGCTCAGCAACACCAAACAGCCCCGGAGCTTTGGTATGCAGTGTGGAACTTGCTAGGGTCCTGATAGAATTTTCGGGGCAGCTAAAGAGATAGAAATATGAAGTAAAAGTGGCCTTTATTTTAAGAATGCGGAGAGAGACACCCCCCCCCCGCCCCCGCACTGAGGTCTGGCTTTTCTCTCTGCCGGGGCATGTGTTGTGGGGGGGCATACGTGTAGCTTAGGCTTGGGGTGGAGCCTAAGGGGTATTACTGATGCACAACTGGCCCATTGGAATCCATTTTGTGCCATAGGTAAATCGCCTGGGGGTGGGGAAGGTGACCTCAAAATTGAGCCCCTTGATACCGCCTCCCAGCCTCCCGCTGCTGCAGCGTCCCATTTAGGGCAAAATCCTTTCAGGTCTCATCCAGTGACCCCAAGCAGACGGGGAGCTTTCATCCGCCGCGTGGCAAGAGCTGAAGGCCTACCCAGCATACTCCACCTAGCGGTTCAGCCTTGGTACTCTACTCAGAACCTGGTAGGAATCGGCCTAGCAACCTCAACAGCCTGAGAGCTTCGGTGTGCCTCTTGGAGGTTGCTGAAGGTCCGCCCAGTGCACTTCCCCATTCAGGGATCCTCTGAGTGCCGTTAGGGACCAGGTAAGGCCTGTCTAACGACCCCCACTCAACTGGGGAAACTCCCTCCAGTAAGAACAGCCATCCTCAACCCAGGAAACAGCTGAGACTGCATTTGGCTGCCCCAGGGGAATACAGGAAAATGACAAAAAGAAAGAGCAAAAAGCAATGTCAAGTCTCCTGCCCTTCCCAAAAAAGCCTAGAAGACACGGACATAAAAGGAAGTGTAAGCCACACACCTGAAATTTCTGAAACGATAGCAACTGAAATAAAGAAAGAACTCCATGAAGCTCTGAAGGAACTCGCATCAGAAATAATATCCCAGGTAAAAGAAGAAATAACAAACACAATGAGAGAAATGCTGAATACATCTGAAGAATACAAAATTAAAGAAATAGAGAAGCACAATAAAATGTTGGAAACCTTGAATGAACAACATAAGGAAGGATTAGAATGCATGAAACAGATTCAAAAAGATATCCAAGAAATCAAACACATGCTGGCTCCAGAAATGAAACGCCTCTCTTGGTCAGAGATCCTCTGAAGTTATTATATCCCTCAAAAAAAATCCAATTTACTATGAATCATGGAGAATTTTTTTTTCTGCAACTTGTCTTGGTGGAAGACTGTGGGTGAAAAGTAGAAAACAGGTTGAATAATGACTCATTGCTCACTGTACAACAAAATTTAATACAATTCACCATTGCATGTGTCTATTCTTCATCTACCATTTGTCTTAACTTTCTCTCTTTCCCACCTGTTATAGTTTGTTTGGATGCCCCTCCCAAGCCTCATGCAATCATGGACATGGCTGAATCTAGCATTTGTGATTGGTTTGTTGTCTAGCACTGGGATTGGCAATGTGAGTGCTGCATCCACCCAGGGGCAGAGCCAATGACATACAGTGTAAGGGTGGGAAGAAGATGAGTCTTTCCTTTTTTGCTCTGTTTGTGCTTGCTGTTTGCAGTGGCCATGAATGGCTGCCCTGCCATGCCATCCTGCCTTGGAGCCAGCTGAGTATGGACTGAAACCTCCAAGAACTATAAGAAATAAACCTTCCCTTGTTTCACTTTCGACGACATGTATTTTGTCTCAAGAATGAGAAAAAATAGGATAGAATTTGGTACTAGGTGTGGAGTCTTTGCTGCAACTGTACCTGATCATATTGTTAAAGAGCCTTTAAGAATGACTTGTAGGAAGAGTAGGTAAAGGTTGGGAGATGTCACCTGAAACAGTGGCACTGGAACAGATTAGGATGTTCTGTCAGAGATTCTGGAGATTCTGGTCAGAGGTCAAGAGACCAGAAAGGTAATAGAAAGCCTGCTGGTAAAGACCAGGCTCTGGAGGTTTCTGCTGGGAAGGACTACATTGGTTGTTGGACTACACACAATGTGTGTTATGGCTTTGCAGAAAGTTTGTATGCATTTTGCTCATGTCTAGAGACTCCGCCTGAGACTGAGATTAAGGGCAGCAAACTGATTAATCTGGTAAAGGAAAAAAAATATGGTAAAAGACATTTTAAGGCAGTCTAATGTTGAGGCAGTGGCATGGCTAATATTGAGGGCTTTTAGCCAGATTTATGTTGTGAAACGAGCAACAAGCCCAGCAGGATGATTTACAATGTTGTAAATTTGGCCAGAAAGCTATGGACTATAAAGATGGAGTTCAGACCTTGATTGCTAAGGAGAAATAGGAAAATAAAAATGATGGTCTGGGGGCATCCCGGAAAGCAAGAGGTCCCCAGTCTTTGCAGCCTCAAAACTGTAAAAGTGAAAGACTTTGCTCAGAGGAGACAGCCACAGAGTGCTGTGTTCCAGAGTGGTGACACAGGCCACAGGAGGTTCCAAAATGGTGGCAGCCACACCGGATTCCAGAATGGTAGCAGCATAGAGCTGTTCCTCACAATCAGGTTCAGAGAGCTCAGCAATCAAGGCACTCAACTCTTACAGCCAAGAGAGAGGAAAGCTTGGCTACTACTCCAGCTCCAGCAGACCTAGGCAGCACCCACATGGTGCTGGTTTTAGGTGAATGGAGAATACATGAGTTCTGAGGTTAAAGCAGCTTCCACTCCAATTTCAGAAGACCTAGGAGGCCAAGCAGTGTGCCCAAGAGGGCAGTATGTGAATGTGAAGGCAAAGGTGCAATGGAGACCCCAGAAGTTTTGAAAAGCCAGGAACATGAATCAGCCAAGGAAAGCTGTTAAGACTGAGCAGAGAAAGTGGGCTTAAGAGAGAAGCTGTGGGAGATGAAATCCCTGGAAATGCTGAGGAGATGGAGTCACTCAAGCCTTTTGGAGCTTGTAACTAGATTGCTTCAGATGATGAGCATTGAACTCCAGGACTTAATGTCTGCTCTGTTGGATTTTGAACTTGCTTTGGTTTCAATGCTTTCTATCCCTCTGTTTGTAACTTTTGGAATAATAATGCTTATCTTATATGTTGGAAGTGTTTAACTTTACTTTCATTTGTCAGGGGCTTGCAGCTAAGAGTTTGCCTTAGACTTGGGACTTGGACTTTTCATAAATGCTGAAACTGTTAGGACTTTGGCAACTTGGAGATGGACTAAATGTCTTTTGTATAAAGGACGTACATGAGTTTGGGATGCCAGGGGTGGAATGTTATGTTTTATGTTTGGATGCATCCCTCCAAGCCTCATGCAAGCATGGACATAACTGAATCTAGCATTTGTGATTGATTTGTTGCCTAGCCCTGGGGTTGGCAATGTGAGTGCTGCATCCACCTAGGGGCAGAGCCAACATACAGTATAAGGGCGGATAGATGTGTCTTTCCTTTTTTGCTGTTTGTGCTTGCTGTTTGCAGTGGCCATGAATGCTGCCATGCCATGCCATCCTGCCTTGGAGCCAGCTGAGTATGGATTGAAATCTCAAAGAACTATAAAAAATAAACCTTCCCTTGCTTCACTTTGGGCATCAGGTATTTTGTTTCAACAACAAGAGAAAAGTAACTAAGATTCCATACCACTTTCATATACCATATCACCCCATATAGTTCAGCTCTGGCTCTCTGATTACATTCCTCAACCAAACAAGAAGCTGGGAATTAGGCCAGTAGCAACCAGCATGCCTCATTTTAATTTCCTATACTTCCACAGGCTGCTTATCAAGGTATTTATCCAATACAAGTTAATCTCTTCCCTATAAAATTTGTTTATAAGAAAAATTTCCTCACCTATGTTTAAAGTAGGCATTGGGTACTGAATAACTGGTAGTCCTTCTTTACCTGACAGCCACTTGAGGATTTGATAGCAGTTTTTAGGAAAGAAATTCAGGAAAATTGGAAAAAGCAAGGAAGTACGGAGTAAAAACCTTGCATATATTGGAATAAATTTAGCATTATACTCCTTCAGAAATTTTTTATTGCTTGAAATCTTTTTAAAGAGAAAGGGAAAAAGGAGAAAGTAAGGGTCTAATAAAAATAATATAATTTAAGATGAAACTATAACAATGGGCTAGTAGTTTATTCTTAAGATTTTTTTTTTTTTTATCGGTACCAGGGATCCAACTCACGACCGTGTGCTTGCAAGGCAGGTGCTTATGCCACTGAGCTAAATCCCCAGCCCCATATTCTTAAGATTTTTGACAAGTAGCCTTGACAGAGAGGCAATAATACTAACACAATAACATTTATTTGGAATTTTTTTATTTTTATTTTTTTGGTACTAGGGATTGAACTCATGACCTCGAGGTTGCCAGGTAGACCCTTATGCCCCTGAGCTAAGTCTCCACCCTGTTTGGAGTCTTGTTTTGTGTTATGTGTATATTAGGGCTTGAACCTAGGTCCTCATATATCCTAAACATGTCCTTTTGTGTGTGTGTGTGTGTCTTTTTCCTTTTTATAGGTACCGGGGATCGAACTCACAACTGCCTGCTTACAAGGCAGGTGCTTATGTCGCTGAGCTAAAACCCCAGCCCCTAAACATGTACTTTTTAACAGAGCTACAACCCTAGCCTTGAAAAATTTTTTTTTTTTTTAGTTTTTTGAGATCCTGTCTCAAAAAACCAAAGATAATTCAATAAACAAACAAATAAATAAAAAGTGGTTCTACCCTGTTTGAGACTTAAACTTTGGGGATATTCTGCCATGGCTCAAAAGCTCATTAGATTTTTCATTTAAATGTGCCAATTTAAACCAAGAGCCACTCCTATGTATTTTTTTTTTAATTTTTTTTTTAATTGGTATCAGGGATTGAACTCACGACTATGCGCTTGCAAGGCAGGCGCTTATGCTGCTGAGCTAAATCCCCAGCCCACACTCCTTTGTATTCTAATTACTTAAAGTTTTTTTTTTTTTTTTTACTTAAAGGTTTTGAGGGGGGGGACATCATGTTGGTGGTATTTAAATATATGGAGGTAGATTTGTGCTGGTATTGCATACATCTGAAAAAAAAGTGCACTGTCTATCCTGTGGCTGCTGAAAGGGTTAGTTTTTACCTGATATTGACTGAATCACATTTCTAGGTAGAGAGACAGCCCAGGAGCTTCCTCCACCAGCAGACTGTCTGTTCAGGTTCTGCCTGAAACTCCACCTTCTGGACTCGGAACAGAGCCTGGGAGGCAAGGATGCGCAGAGAGGGCTCAGGGTCCTGCAGCAGATCTTTCAAATCTAAGTGGTAAGAAAACTGAGTTGAAGGTAAAAGGCACTGAGATTTCCAGAAATGAGCATTTGTCTAGACACTAAAAGGCCAAAATACCAACTTTTTCTAAGATTTGTATCTAAAGTTTGTTAATGAGTAGATTGATTTCATTTTTGATCTATGAAATCTACCAGCTTTTGAGGGTTTTTTTTTTTTTTTTTTGGGTCTTTTTTTTGTCTTTTTCGTTTTTATCAGTACCAGGGATCAAACTCACGACTGCCTGCTTGCAAGGCAGGTGCTTATGCCGCTGAGCTAAATCCCCAGCCCCCAGCTTTTGAGTTACAAATGTTTTACTCCTTTTTACAATAGTCACATACTAACTGGTTTACCTAAAGTCAAATTATCTGGCACGGTGTGGTGGTGCATGCCTCTAATACCAGCACTGAGGAGGCTAAAGCAGGAGGATTGCTGTAATTCAAGGCCTGCCTGAACTATACAACAAGATCATGTCTCAAAACAAAGAAGTTAAATCATCTGGATCTGTCAACTCATGTCTACTGTTAACTGCTAAATTCTGGTATTTGTGGTACATGTAATTCTTAAATCATTTCCTTTTAATGTTTGTAAAATTTTTAGTTTTTATGTTTTCAAGAAATACATATTCACTGTATAGAAAATTTAGACATCTCAAGGAATTTGAAGAGCAAAAAAAAAAAAAAACAAAGAAAAGAAAATTTAGATATATAAGCAGTAGAAGATAATAAAATAAAAATCATCCATAAACCAGGCATGATTGCACCTTCCTGTAATCCCAGCACTATGGAAGGTTGAGGCAGAAGGATTGCAAGTTTGAGTCCAGCCTAGGCAACCTGGTGACTAAGGATGTAGCTCAGTGAAAGGCCCTGGGTTCAGTTCCTAGTATTGCCAGGAAAAAAGACCGATAATTTACCACCCAGTTATTTTGACCATCTATTTTTTATACATTTCCTGTTTTTTTTTTATACATTTATGTATATGTGTACGCTTTTGCATTTTTTAATTTTCAAACTCAATAATTGGTTGCTCCCTTAATAATACAACTGAATTACTGTTTTTTTTTTTTTGTTTTTTTCCTTTTTATTGGTACCGGGGATTGAACTCACGACTGCCTGCTTGCAAGGCAGGCACTTAATGCCGCTGAGCTAAACCCCCCAGCCCCCACAACTGAATTACTTACTTTCTAGTTTATCTGAATCACTTTAAAATTCTTCTATTTTCATGGCCATATATGATTCTACAATATAGATATACTATAATTTAACTAATTTCCTGTTTTATAGTCTAAAATATTGCCCATTTTCACTACTTAAGTATACTGAAATGAACATTCCTGAAATTATTTGTTTATTTTCATAAGTTAAATTTCTAGAAAGAGGATTCATGAGTCAAAGTATGACTTTTTTTGGTCAGTGCTTTGCATAGAACCTAGGTCCTTTATATTGATCCTATATATATATCCCTAACCGGCTGGCTCTGTCTTCTCTGTCTCTCTCTCTTTTTCTTTCTTTCTTTCTCTCATTGTAGACAATGTCTTAAGTTGCTCAGACTAGGCTCATACTTGTGATCCTCTAGCCTCAGCCACCCAGCAAATATAGTTTATATTTTTGTTTATTTGTTTTGAGACAGGGTCTCGTTCTGTAGTTCAGGCTGGCCTTGAACTCAAGATGATCCTCCCGCTTCAATATTCCAAGTGCTGGGATTATAGGCTACACCACACCTGGCTTTTTTTTTGTCTTTTTCGTTTTTATCGGTACCAGGGATCGAACTCACAACTGCCTGCTTGCAAGGCAGGCGCTTATGCTGCTGAGCTAAATCCCCAGCCCCTGCCTGGCATTTTTTTTTTAAAGTATAGCTTATTTTAATACATACTGCCAAACTTCTCTATTAAAAGGTTGTATTTTAGTTGGGCATAGTGGGCACACAGCTGTAACTACAGTTACTTGGGAGGGTAAGGCAGGATATCCAGTTTGAGGCTAGCGTGGGAAACTAAATGAGACTATGTCTCCAAAATAAAAAAGGCTAGAGATGTAGCTCAGTTGTAGAGTACTTGCCTAGAATATGTGAGGTCCTGGGTTTAATCCCCAGCATGGCAAAAAAAAAAAAAAAAAGAGTACTATTTATATTCATACAAGTATATATGTGATTATATCAATTTTGTCTTACCATATCAATTTTGATTAATTTGACAGAAAAACACATACTGGCTTTTTTTTGTTTTATTTTGCAAACTTCTAATTGCTAGTAAGACCAATTTTTTTCATCTGTTTATTAGCCATTTGTAATTCCTTTATGAAATGCTTATTCATATTATTTTTCACTTTTGTGAATTTATTGGTTTAATTTAGGGACATTCACCCTTAATCATATTGAAAGTATTTTTCTTTATTGTTTGCTTTTCAGTTATGTCTTTTTTTTTTTTTTTTTTTTTTTTTTTGGCCTATTTCTTTTTTGGTACCAGGGATTGAACTCAAAACTTCACATTTGCCAAGCAGGCACTTGTGCCGCTGAGCTAAACCCTTGACCCTGGCCTTTTTCTTTTGAAAGTTGATTTAAAATTGTTTAGGGAGACAATTATAGTATTGTCTTATTTTGTGAAGCTGTCTTTGATATACTTAGGGTTTTCTGTCTCTGTCTGTCTGTCTCTATCTCTCTCTCTGCTGCGTCTCTCTAATTCGTGCTGAAAATCAGACCAGGATGCTCTGTCATCAAGCTACATCTCCAGTAGTTTTTATTTTGAAATTGTCCAGTAAAGACTTGAACTTGCAAACTTTCTGCCTCAGCCTCCCTCAGTGCTGGGACTACAGGTACATACCACTGTGCCCTGGTAAGCTCCTCTGTCTGTCTGTGCTCTTTAGTGCTGGGATTAGAGGTGTACACCCCCATATCCAGCTCATTCCTTGAGTAGCATTTTAGCCTTTATATTTATCAAATTTATTTTTAAAATGAAATATTTCACTAGCTTTTAGATACTTACAGTATTTTTGGTATTTAACTTTATTCGTTGTTGTTGTTGTTATAGGGGATTGAACTCATGAACTCACACTTACCAGGCACTTGCTTGAGCCAAGCTAAATCTTTGGCCCTATTGTTTGTTTTTGTTTTTGTTGTTGGAATTTTAAAGAAAAAAAATTTCAAAACAAGATAAGAGGGGAACAATGTTTAATACATTGTGTATTATTATCTTTTTTTTTTTTTTTTTTTTTACATTTTTTTTTCTCGGTACCGGGGATTGAACTCACAACCACCTGCTTGCAAGGCAGGTGCTTATGCCACTGAACTAAATCCCCAGCCCCAATGTATTGTTATCTTTTAACTTACTCATAGTACAAGACATCTGCATTTAAATGTCCAAACAATGTTAGCACAAATCTTTCTTTTCAATGAACTAAGAGAAGTTAGTAGGATATCTTAACTAACGTTTATATACATATATATACACACACATATATTATTTCTTTCAGTTTTTCACAGTAGGGAGACAATATGTTTATGTTTATATGTTTATACATGCAAGTTTGATTTATTTCACTTCTCAATATGGTGTCTAGTTGCAAACATTTACCTATAAATGTCTCCAGTGTATCTTTCTCTATGGCTGAGTTAGTATACTCCATTGTATAAAAAGACCACATTTTTTAAACCCATTTTTCAGTTAATGGGCATTTAGATTGCTTCTACAAGTTAGCTATTATAAATTGTGCTCTATAAACATGGGTGCACATACATTGCTTTGGTATGTTTTTAGTTCTTCTGGGAAGATACTCAGAAGGGGAATAGCTGGTTGAATGGGACCTCTAATCCTAGTTTTTTGAGGAATCTCCATACTGAGGTCCACAGTGGTTGCACCAGTTTACATCCCCTCCATCAGTGAAGAAGGGTTCCTTTTTCCCTACAGCCCCACCAGCATTTGTTATTGGTTGATTTCTTGATAATAGCGGTTGTTTCCAGGTAAGGTGAAATCTCAGTGTGGTTTTAATTTACATCTCTTGAATAACCAGTGATGTTGAACATTTTATAATGTCTTTATTTACTGTTTGTATTTCTTTATCTGAGAAGTATATATTTGCCAGGCCCGGTGGCTCACGCCTGTAATCCCAGCACTCGGGAGGCTGAGGTGGGAGGATCGTTGGGACTTCGAGATCAGCCTGGGCTACAGAGTGAGCTCAAGGCCAGCCTGAACTACAGTGAGACCCGGTCTCAAAAAAGACAAAAAAAAAGTGTATATTCATCTCAGAAGCCCACTTTTGAATTGGGTCTCAAATTTGGGAGGCCTCCACAAAAAAAAAAAAAAAAAAAAAAAACTTTCTAGGGCTGGAGATTTAGCTCAGCGGCATAAGCGCCTGCCTTGCAAGCAGGCAGTCATGAGTTTGATCCCCGGTACCGATAAAAAGGAAATAGTAAAAAAAAAAAAAAAAAAATTGGGAGGAGGTCTGATTTTTTTTGAGTTCTTTATATGTTCTTGATAGTAATCCTTTGTCTGAAATATAGCTGGCAAACGTTTTTTCCCCACGTTGTGCGTTGTCTCTTCTCTGTTGGTAGTTTCTCTTGTTGTGCAAAAGCTTTTTAAAAAGACAAGATTCCTAAGGGCTGGGGATTTAACTCAGCAGCATAAGCGCCTGCCTTGCAAGTGTGTGGTCGTGAGTTCGATCCCTGGTACCGATTTAAAAAAAAAAAAAAAAAAAAGATAAGATCTCAGTTTTTGATTCTTTGTGATAGTTACCGTGCAATCAGGGTTTTGTTCCTAAAGTCTTTGCCTACACCAATGTCTTCAAAAGTGTAACCTACTCTATCTTCCAGCAAATGTAATGTTTCTGTGTTAGGTTCTTACAGTTTTTGCATTGAGCTCTGTCTTCACATTCCAAAGAACATATGAAGAAGCAGACATCAAATTTTTTTTTTTTTTTGTCTTTTTCTTTTTTTATCGGTACTGGGGATGGAACTCACAACTGCCTGCTTGCAAGGCAGGCGCTTATGCGGCTGAGCTAAATCCCTCGCCCCCAGACATCAATTTTTGAATCCAAAGAAATTTAAATTTATTTTGTTATGCAATTAATTTTGGAAGGTCCTTTTTCTTTTTCTTTCTTTCTTTCTTCTTCTTCTTTTTTTTTTTTTTTTTGTTGACATGAGGTATTGTTAGTTTAAGCTGGTTTTGAACTCCTCAACTTCCTGCCTTAGCCTCCTGAATGGCAGAACTATAGACATGTGTCATGATGTCACAGATTCTCTATTTCTAAAGTAGGTTAACCACTACCAAAGAAAAGAAGAGTTTGGGATTATTCCATTAGGTGAGACCACAAGAGATTACTGACATTTATCCTAGATTATCCCATTGCATATGCATATATATGGCTTTACATATACACCTTAAAGCTTCTAGACAGTCAACTCTGGAAAAGGAACTTTTATTCCAAATGTTTTAGATTAGAAATAATTTCTTTTTAATCAAGGTTATCAGTCATTAGAATTCTCTTCAATAGAACAATTTGCATGGCTTTTTCCTTTTTTTTTTTTAATTTAAATTTCGTTTTGGTTTTGTTTTGTTTCTGATATCCACGAAAAAATGGGAAACCTTAGAAAAAAAGTGATATCCTCTTTCTTTCTTTTTTGACATCCTCTTTCTTAAATATTAGCCCCCACCGTTTTGCTAGTTGTAATAGCCTTTTGTTTTTTACTATTGAGGATTGAATTCAGCACCTTCATGCTGAGCTATACTCCAGTCCTTTTTATTTATTTATTTTGAGACAGATCTTGCTGGGCTTCTACATGAGATCTTCCTGCCTCAGCCTCCTAGAATTCTGGGTTTACAGGGATATATACAACCCCATTTCATGTCATTTTCTAGTTACAGAACTACTTTTTAAATGGAAATAAATAATTCTTGAAAGCTAAATCTCCAGGACTGTACAATTATAGAAAATTTTTACTTACTAGTAATTCTGAAAAACATTTACATAATTGGGGCTGGGGATTTAGCTCAGTGGCATAAGCACCTGCTTTGCAAGCAGGTGGTTGTAAGTTCGATCCCCGGTACCGATAAAAATGAAAAAGACAAAAAAAAAAAAAAACCAAACATTTACATAATGGTTGCCTTATATGATTATAAAACATCTCTATTACCAAATCCTGTATCTTTCAGGAGAACTCCTAAAGAAAATAGTGGGTTGTGGCCATCACTGTGGTACTTTTGAAATATTATCACAGTTTACTCCAAAGCATGCTGGTCCATGCCTATAATCTCAGCACTCTGGGAGATTGAGGCAAGAGGATCCTGAGTTCAAGCCCTGTATAGCAATTCAGTGATTTAAGGAGAGAGTAGGGCTGGGAATTTAGCTCAGTGGCATAAGTGCCTGCCTGGCAAGCACAAGGTCATAAATTCAATCCCTAGTACAAAAAAAAAAAAATGAGTTCAATCCCTGATAACAAAAGAGCGAGAGAGAGAGAGAGAGAGAGAGAGAGAGAGACCCTGTCTCAAAAAATAAAAAAAAGCTAGAGATGCAGCAAGGTTCAATAAATGTTTTATTTCCTAACAGAAAAGTTTAGCAACTGTTCCCAAGACATGTATTTTATTTTATTATTTTTGAGACAAGGTCTCTATGTAGTTCTGGCTGGCCTTGAATTCATTAATGTAGCCCACACTGCCTCAAACTCACAGCGATCCTTCTGCCTCAGCCTCCTGAGTGCTGGGATTGTAAGTGTGTATCACCACGCCCAGCTGACATTCATTTTAAAGCTGATTTCAGAAAAATACCGTAATGTCTTTTCCTCAGTGGGGCACTGAAGTGGGATGAGACTATCATTTAGCTGAAGTCACCAGTGGTTTCATTGCTGCGTAAGTCTGGATTTCTGGCAACAGAGTTTCAGTTTTGCTATAGAGCCTGCCTACAGTCACTGCCTCAGATACCTTCCAAAATGTGGAAACATCACAAATCCAAGGAGTACTGTCACTTACCATCCTGTATCCAGTCAGTCCCTTTCATCCTGGTCTCACTGCAATCCATGTACTTTGATAAGAGCCCTAAATACAGGATGAAGTTAGTGAGTATGCGACTTGCTTTTCTTGGAAATTACGACCTGTTTTTAATCTTTAGAAAATCCAAACGGGCTGGGGATTTAGCTTAGCGGCATAAGCGCCTGCCTTGCAAGCAGGCAGTCGTGAGTTCGATCCCTGGTACCGATAAAAAAAAGAAAAAGGCCAAAAAAGAAAAAAAAAAAAAAGAAAAAGAAAATCCAAACAGCTGATAAAATCTGCCCTTTGAAAATTAGGCAGATTCCAAAAATGACTTCTTAGTGCATGATAGTCACGTATACATAACATTATCCATTTGTCCTAGAAGTGTTTTCAAGGTCATCTTCATAAAGGACAGGGTTACTCAAGAACAGGATTTGGGAAA
Organism: Cavia porcellus; assembly: GCF_034190915.1. Classification (NCBI taxonomy): domain Eukaryota; kingdom Metazoa; phylum Chordata; class Mammalia; order Rodentia; family Caviidae; genus Cavia; species Cavia porcellus. The sequence continues at coordinate 24,446,426 of NW_026947488.1, read as the reverse complement.
GTACAGGGTAAAAGTGTAGAGATAAAAGGATTTTCTTTGTACCTACAAATAAGACTGCTGTTCTTCTGATGGGAAGTTTTGCATTCTTGGAGTACATCAATGTTTGGGCAAGGATGTCAATTTTACCCTTGCATTTTTTTCCCTAAGTGGGTAAAAAATAAAGAGTACAAAGCAGTGAAGTAACGGCACTCTCCTAATCAGCCTAACTATAGTTTCCAGGGTGAGGGAGTACACCCAGATACCGAGTATAGTAGTGCTTGAAATAATTACATTGAATCTCATCAATGAATATTATGTTACAGCCAAAGTGCAAATATAAATCCTTTGAATACCCTTTGCCCATACCTGTTCATGCTGTATATCATATTTGTGACCCCTTAAAGTTATCCTAACTTCTGGAAATTGAACCTGGGGCCTTTGCACTAAGCTACATCCCCAGTCCTTTTTTATTTTTTCTTTTGAGATAGGATCTTGATGAATTGCCCAGGCCTGGCTCAAATATGAGATTTTTCTGCCTCAGCCTCCCCGAGTGCAATGATTACAATCATGCGTGGCTCTCAGCTATACCTTGAGCTCTTTCCTATGAGCTCTTCCCTGACTACTCACTTGCCTAACCAAAACTTACGAAGTTTTTAAAGGTGTTTCTCTCTTCATATATCTTATTTTCCACTTCCTATTTAACTTCCCAGAGGCTACATCTTCCTTACTAGCTTGCAAGATCCTAACTAGAAGTTTAAAATTTTGGGTTCTTCATACATGTTGTACATTGGATGTGTTATGATTATTGGGTGAATCCAGGCACCTCTCAATGGATGTCTTATAAGTTCACCCACCTCCTACTAGGGTAGGGAGAACAGAAATCTGTTCTCATAGCACTGATGGTTTAACATGGAAATTTCTAGCCTCATTCACTGAGAACACTAAATTTCCTACTAAATGCTATCGCTGATGCATTAGTGTTTCAGCTATGGTTTGGCTGCAGGTCAGAGAGAGAATCGTTGGTGGAAAGCCTGATACAAGGAATCTGGGGGGCTGGAAATCTGGTCAGATACCACCATTCTGTGTCCCATACAGGGTAGACATATGGAATATTCCTGGAAATAGTTCCAGGGACTTCATAATAGGATCCAGGTGATTTTTATGGTCACTTTCTAAACAACCAGCCCTCCTGGGGCTGCATGGCCATACAACATAGTCGCCCTTGCTTGGGGCTCATGAGACACCCTGTCATGGAGAATAAGGTGATTTTCTATATCAAGGAGAGCACTGGAGATAGTTGTAAAGGGAATGCATGACTCTGTTTCACCTCACCAGGAAGCTTTTGATGAAGTTCTATCAGTCTGGCCTTATAGCTCCTGGCCTATGTGAGTGGGCGCCCAAGAGCTCACAAGTCTTTTTTTGAAGAAGGGTGGTAATAAAAGGTGAATCTGTGACTTGTTTGGGAAGAAACTACGGTAAAGTAGATCCATTGGTTCAAAAAAAAAAAGACTCGATACAAAATGCTGGTGTGCAAGGGGATGGAATATGTTTCCTGTGGCCCATGTTTCTCAATTAAGAACCACATCAGAAAAAAGTAAATACTGAATTTAAACTGTTGAAGAGTTAAAAGAGCTGTTATTTCTCACATACAAAGAATTTGCAGATTGTTTTAACTTCAACAGGTTTAATGTAGAAGGGATCTTTGTGGTAGACTTCTTGGGGCAGCTTCCACTTCAGGAACTGAGAACATATTTTTAGGACTCGCCTACTCTCCTGTGGAAAAGATGATCATCCATCAGCATTTTTGAAATTTTTTGGCTGAGCTTACCTTTCCTCAATAAAACTGATGTCAAATTTAATGTGAACAACCAATAAAGTCAAAATTACCCTGGTCGAGGGCGGAACGGTGCCACAACAGCACCTTCCTCCTGTCCTGGAAGGGATACAAAGCACTACAGAGTTCAAGGGAGGATGTCAGAAATACTGGCTCCAGAAACCAGTGATTGCTGTTGCATGTGGTACCCATGTCAGAGACTCAGGTAAGGATTCCCATGCCCCTGTGCTCTGGAGAAAGGCCTTTCACCCCTCCATGCTGCTCCCAATTCTGTACAAGTGCAGCTCCAGACTTTGTGCTGTCCTTGGGCATGTCTAGGTTGGAAGGAACTCTACAGTGTTAATTGGTTCCTTGCCCAGACACTTAGGAACACTGAGCAAGTGGCCTCTTCTCTAGTGCTACAGATGGACCAGAATGCCACTGATGGACCATTTAACCCCTCTGACGCATCTCCAAGCAAGTATTTCATCTCATAGCTATTAGGTATTTGAGTCATAAAAGGTCCTTTATTTCTTAGAATACAAGTGAATATAGGCATTTATTATGTTTTCTGTGACAATGACTTCTAACCTGATTTATGTTAGACTTCACTTCTCTACATAGACTATACTCTGAGGACCCCTGAAAAAGTGGCTTATTCAAGGCTGGAAGGGAAATAAGCCCAGAGCCTTGCTTGATTGCTAAAAGTCTGACAGGGTAGGGTGGAACATTGATGCCTCCACATATCTATAAACCCCACAAGGCATACTTCCCCATCACCTGGGCTGGAAATCATGCTCTATATTTTACTAGGGACTGAAATGTATCATGTTTACATCTATAACTCTGTATACAATTTTCCCCACAAGAAGGTGCCAAGGCTTACCACCATCCCATTTCTGAACTTGCAACCTTGACTTTCATTTCTACAACAGGTACATGTGGAAATGAGAGCTCCAACATCTTTCCAGAATCCTTGTAATCTAACCCACTCCCACCCTACTCCATCCTGTGATACCACACTGGTAGACCAGAAGTAGCAGTGCTCCGGATTGGACAGGCTTCTGAGGTGTGACAGAATTAAAGATGATGACCTTTCAACCTCCTACCCAACACATTGTTAGAACTAAGATGGCTTAAATAGAAAACTAAATTCTTATGGCAAAACTCTTGGAAGATTTAGAGGAAGTAAAAACTCCAAAGTGTCAGAGAGCTAATCTCTGACTTAACTCTAATTCAAGTTATTTTATCTTGGCAAATGAGGCAGTTCTTGAAGTAGTGTTTTTTTTTTTGGTAGCAGGGATCGAACTCATGACTGCGTGCTTGCAAAGGCAGCACTTACGCAGCTGAGCTAACCCCCCGGCCCCCAGTTCTTAAAAGTGAAAGAAAATATTTTCATTGTTATCAACAAAGAGTTTGCTTCCAAGTGTGGTAAAACATGCTCATCATTCCAGCTCCTGTGAAGCTGGAGCAGGAGGACTGAAATTTTGATACCAGCCTGGGAAAATTAATGAAACCCTAACACTGATGATGATTACAACAATAATGATAATGATAATAACAACTTTAAAATTAGGGCTAGACATGTAGCTCATACTCGGATTCAATCCCTAGTACCAAAACAAAATGCAAAAGACAAAAAAACAAAAGTTTGTTGAGTTAGGTACTAGAGCTCTGTGCTAGGCTGAATATTGGGGTGTGGCTACTGTGAGGCCTAATATATTGTTCTTTTTTTTGTCTTTTTGCTTTTTTTATCGGTACCAGGGATCAAACTCACGACTGCCTGCTTGCAAGGCAGGCGCTTATGCCGCTGAGCTAAATCCCCAACCCCCTAATATATTGTTCTTACAGAGTGCCATTCTTTGCTACATGGATATTAGGAGTAAGATTATTTTCACAGGATTCATTTAGGCAAAAATAATTGAAACATAGCTCTGGCCTGGAGGAAACGGAGAACAAAGGTTGTTCACAAAGATACAAACACTTATTTGCAGAGTTGGCTGTGGATTTATTCATGGCTGAAAGAAATGGGCATTACCTCAGCTATTGCAGCATTTTCATCCTGGGAATACAGAAGCAGTGGGACCAAGCTTTCCAGGACTTGATTCTCCATACACTTCTTATGTGCGTGTTTCACAGACTTAATGGAGGCTCCAAAAAGAGTCATGGAGAAATGGTGAACATCAGGTCTCATCTATGAAGAAAGTGTTCACAGGGAAGCAACTCACTGAATACATTCACATTTATAAGTAGGGTACATGGCTTGAAATGTCAGCAAATTTTTTTTGAGACAAGGTTTCACTATATAGTTCAGGCTGGCCCTGAACTCACTATGTAGTCCAGATTGGCCTCAAACTCATGGTGATCCTCCTGCCTCAGCCTCCCAAGTGCTGGGATTACTGGTGTGTGCCACCATGTCTGGCTGAAATGTCAGTCTTAAAATAAGGCCATTTAGGGGCTGGGGATTTAATTCAGTGGCATAAGCACCTGTCTTGCAAGCAGGCAGTTACGAGTTCAATCCCTGGTACTGATAAAAAGGGAAAAGACAAAAAAAAAAAAAAAAAAAAAAAGCCATTTATCTAAATATAGTTAAGAGTAAGAAACTAAATGGAGATGGTAAGATTTGCTGTTTTTTACTTTTGTTCTCTCTATAAGTGAGAGGTGGGCACAATACCACTGTTATTGTCAAAGCTTGTGCCTGATACTGGTATAAGACATTCCCATAAGATGTTTTACTGAAATTTAAAATCCCTCCCTGCTTTGCTAGTCTTTGTGCTCTATGTATTTGTTTTTGGAAAAGTTTTGGGATTTGAGGCAAGAACACAAGTACAGTCTATCATCTTGACCCAGTTCTGATTGTCTAAGAAAAATATAACAAATATCCATCCCACAAAATGATACCCTTGCCAAGTTTCTATGTCTCCTGTTTAATAGTAACACCAACATCACAGGTTACTTATGAGGATCTTGACAGAGTTATGAAAGTTCTCTGAGATATGAAAGCAAAATGTTCTACATAAAACAGGATATACTTATTTATCATCCAAACTTCTACACGCTATTAAGCCATTTACCCTTCCCTAGGGAAATCTCTTCCCTCTTGTTGACTTACATCACCAAATAAAGAGAACAGGATTTTCATCATGGCAGCCAGCGTTGTGAAATCCATTGTCCTGACAAGCTTCTGGAGTATCTGGATGGCCAACAAAACAATCCTCTCGTCAGTTTCCCATAAGCTGTCCAAGATGGATGGCAATAATCTCTTGATGTCTTCCCTCTGTGTGTCCAAAGGAAGGTACATCACCACCTCTTCTGGTACAACATTTGATACCAAAGAGAGGGCTCCCACCTTTACTCAGCACCTAGTGCTTGCTGGATTTCTAGTTACACTGGGTAATCCATGGCAGGGAAGAAGTATAGAAGGCATGATTGCCCTCTCCCATGCTAGCAAGCCTGCTATGTAGAGGAGAAGGCACAGAGATGAGTTGGTTCACAGGGCAGAAGTAGGACCAGGTTGAGGAGGTCCAGGGATATGGCCTTAGCCTAACTGTTAGGAAATGGTTCCATAATACTGAGAGAAAGTGAAAACGGCCGACTCAGATCACAGCGAGTTGTCCATTATGAAAGGTATGCAACAGAGATTTTAAACTTCCTTAGCAGGAATTCAGCAGAATTCAGTTGAGGACTATTAAGATTTCTTCTCATTCAAAAGAGAAATTCTGCTCTTTTGAAACTCCTAAAAGGAAACAGTGTCAGAGTTTTCTTCTTTCTTTTCTTTTTTTTTTTTTTGTACCAGGGATTGACCTCACAACCTCATGTCAGGTAGGTGCTTATGTCGCTGAGCTAAATCCCTGGCCCTGAATCTCAAGAGTTTTAAAACGTATGTGTGTGTAGAATAGAGCAACAAATATTCATGCAAGCAACCAGAATTAACATATTAACATTTATCATTTTTGCTTTAGATATATGCATACATTTTTAAATAACAGAAACAGAACCCAGGCCAGGTGTGGTAGCGTAGAACTCAGGAGGCTAAGGTTACATAGTCAGCTGAAGGCCAGCCTGAACTATGTATCAAGACTCTTGTCTCAAAAAGCCATAAACAAGCAAAGAAAAACAGAACTCAAGTGACAAAACTGAAGTCATGGGAATTACCTGTCTTTTCTGACTAAGGAGCTCTCCTACCTTGAATGCTGGTGATCTTCAATCCTAAGCATCTTGGAGCAGATCAGTGCTACCCAGGTTACCCCCATGGGGTAGCATGGTACAAGGCATGGAGGGACATCTACATGTTGCCAGGCTGTGATGATAATGCATATGTCTCCTACACAAATAGCAGGCTTCAAATATTATGAGTATATGTGCCTTGGACTTTTTTAAAAAATTGTTTAATTTTTTTTTTTTTTTTGTCTATTCCCTTTTTATCAGTACTGGGGATCGAACTCACAACTGCCTCCTTGCAAGGCAGGTGCTTATGCTGCTGAGCTAAATCCCCAGCTCAATTGTTTAATTTTTGATAATTAGTATTTGCGTATTTCCTAATTAAAATTCAAAAAGTATGCCAAGTGTGGTGCCTGTAATTACAACACTCTAGGAAGCTCAGGTAGGAAGACCACAAGCTTAAGGCTACCCTGGGAAGCTTAGTGACTTAAGAAGACCTGGTTTCAAAATTTAAATTTTTAGGGGCTGGGGGTTTAGCTCAGCGGCATAAGCACCTGCCTTGCAAGCAGGCGGTCGTGAGTTCGATCCCCAGTACCGATAAAAATGAAAAAGACAAAAAAAAAAAAATTTAAATTTTTAGGGGCTGGGGATTTAGCTCAGTGGCATAAGCACCTGCCTTGCAAGCAGGCGATCATGAGTTCAATCCCCGGTACCGATTAAAAAAAAAAAAAAAAAGTTTAAAAAATTTAAATTTTTAAAAATGGGCTAGGAATGCAGCTTGGTGTGAAGGAGCTGTGTTCACTCTCTGGTACCCCCTCTGCCAAATTCAATGGTATAAACGGATATGCAGTTAACAAGACCTTCTTTGTCCCGCCTTACTCCTGTCACCAGGCTACCCAATTTCCCTCCAAGTTGTTTTCAGTTTCATGGGTATCCTTTTGGGGTACTGTCTTTTTTGTGATTATTATCTGTTGACAATGAAGAGTTATAACCCTGAACAGAATTTCCCTACCAAAAAAAAAAAGAACTCCTCTAGTAAAACAATCCTGCCCAGCATATGCTAACCAGACACAAGATAATGCACTAACACCAACCCAAAACAGCAGGAGATAAATCTTTCTTCCAGTGAGAAGTAGCCTTCTATAATAGCAAAGTAAATGAACTTGGCAGTTTATACCTTTGATGTACAACTTTAGATACAATGTAGATGTTTCTGGAAGATTAACAAGGAATACCAACCCTTGGAAAATGCACTTTTGAGAGAGCTACATTTGCTAATTCAATCCCTTTTCCATATCTTTAATCCCTTATAAAAGCCCCAATTTCTTATCCTGACAATGCAATTCTTGTCTTGAAAATTGCCCACTGTCCTCGATGACAGTATGCTTTGATCTAAATAAGTTTGTCTTATTCTGATCTTGGTAAATTTTTCACCACCATGTCACTGGCCCTCTGTAATGTGATCTGGTGTGACACTTGTGTTTTTTAGAATCAGTGGTCAGGAGCATCTTACCATATCCCAGTGTCTGAAAAGATTGTGCAGCCCCCTCAGGGCAAGAATCCTAAAGAGATTATTTCCATGATGCAGCCAGTCTCTCAAGTGGCCTAAGGAGTATATGCTGGGCAGTCTCCTGGCCACTGGACTCCGAAGGAGCTGAAAGAACCCAGAAAATAACAAAAGAAATGATCTCTAAGCTATTTGTTTAAGAGGAGCTTCCTTCCCACCAACTGTAAAACAGGTATTTTCCTTTGAAATCTCTATGGTATTGTATACACTACAGGGTGACCCTTAAACACTGAAAAGTTAATAGGTAGAAAAGAGAAATTTAATATTCTTGAATTTGGCCAGGGATTTAGTCTGGTAACATAAGCACTTGCCTGGCAAGCACAAGGCCATGAGTTTGATCTCTAGTACCAAATGTAAGTAAATAAATAAATTCTTGAATTAAAAACTTTCTCTCTAGGGGCTGGAGATTTAGCTCAGCGGCATAAGCGCCTGCCTTGCAAGCAGGCAGTCGTGAGTTCGATCCCCGGTACTGAAAAAAAGGAAAAAGACCAAAACAAAACAAAACTTTCTCTCACTTGCCTGAGTTAGATATGACCTAGGAAGGCAGGTGCTATCCTCCTGCATCCAGCATCCATATAAAGAACCTTACCTCCACAAAAAAGCCTGCAGATGTGAGCTTGTGTTTATCATTCCCTCGGTTGAGAAGTGGGACTAACAAATACAAGATCCTGCAAGTAAGCAGGTGATTTTTTTCTAGCAATGCACTGAAAAGCAGAACAAAAGAATGACTCTCAGACATGCTGACACTCAGGGGGCATTTTCTCAGGGTGGGGGCCCCTGAAGTTTTTGTCCAGCTTCCAGTGTACAGGAGGATATAGGAGAGCCAGGACGTCTGGACTGTTCTGGCAGTGTGTATACTGCCCACCATCTTATGAGAAAGTGACCCAACCTTAGTTATGACAATCAAAATGGGAAAAAGACATCTAGTACAATACTGATGTAGGGCAAGTTGGTGTGTACCTACTTGGCAAGGAGACATACTCCCTGAAGATGGCAGTCTTCTCCTTCCAGCAGAGTCCATCCTTTATTCTTTTCCATTATGTCAAATTCTCGCTTGCATGCCGCTCTGAGAAGCAGAGTCTTTGTGGCCTGCATGGCAAAACTAAGTCAAACAAAAACAGCTTAGTGACTAGAAGAGGTCTTGCTAACTTGTAAACACACAGTCACTCTGGTCTTGCTGGGAAGGGCCATGCATTGGCAGCTGCTGACTGTGACTCTCCCTTCCCTAGAGTTCCAAAGACTCTTAGTGCTCTAACAACTTGAAAAGGGCTTCACAGAAATTCTCCGCATAAAGAAGTCTAACTAGATTTTATTTTCCTCGGAGTTTGGAAGGATAAACAAATGATCTGAGATGCTAAACAGATTCTCAATGCTGTTTTTGCATGTGTGTGTGTGTGGGGGGGTGGTTGGGCATTGAACCAAAAGCATTCCTCCATTTATTAAAGCAGAAATGAAGATTGGTAAAGTTTTGGAGATGAGTTTAAGCCATTTTGTTTCTCTCTCTCTACTTGATTAGTCAGGAAGGGTTGACAATGATATCACACATTATCTCATAGGGCATCTGAACTCACATAGCCAAATACTAAAGACTACCAATGAAAGCCTGGAACGACTCCTGGCATTTTATCTTGATGTCTCATGAGGGCTATGGACTGTCTGTCCCCTCACAGTTGGTACCATTCTCGGCTATCACCACAGTGCCCAGTGCTTCATAAATGTTAAGGTCCTGAAATCACAATGAGTAGTACCACAAAGGTGTGACCTCTGTTGACATTTTCTGCTCTGTATACAGGCCACTTGGGATGGCGACGTCAGACACGGTTAGGCCAATGCTGTGGTGAATCTGGATGAGCAGTGTCATGAGAAGCTGAGGAAAGAGTCGGAATGTAGCTGCTCGCAGCCTGTTTCCCATAAACACCTCATAAAGGGCATCTGTTGCCTGCAGCAGAAAAGGCACAGAGCAGAGCTGAGTGCCTGTAGCCTTAATTCTCCACTCTACTACTTTTCTAATTCTTTTGCATAGCTTCTGTTAATGCCAGAACATGTTTTCTAATTCTGCTATCCCCAAGGCAGAACAGTGCCTATCATATCACAGGGACAAGGAAGTGAAGGGGAAAGGGAATAGGAGTAAAGTGGTCATTACAGTCACCAAGTAAGAGTCTTGGGAAATGTGTCAGTGGTAGAGCACTGCTAGTTTCAATCCCTAGTATCCTCCTCCCCCCAAAAAGTTACCAAAAGGAGACTTGAAATCTAGAACTCATAAAACCTTTTTTTTTTTTTTAATTTTTGAGACAGGGTCTTGCAATATAGTTCAGGGTGGCCTTGAACTATGTAGCCCAGCAGGCTGGCCTCAAACTCACAGGATCTTCCTGCCTCAGCCTCCAGAGTGCTAGGATTACAGGCATGTGCCACCATACCTGAATCAATAAAGAAGACTATTAACACGCTGGATCGAATACAAGTGGAAAACCAGAGCAAGATTTATCATAAAGTTAAGATGACAAACAATCCACAAAATGTTTGCAACAATGTATTCTTTTTATTCTTATTGATTTTTTTTTTTTTTTGGTGTCTTTTTGAGACAGAGTCTCACTAGGCAGATCAGGCAGGCTTTGAACTTACTTTGTAGCCCAGGCTGGTCTTGAACTTGCAATGATCCTCCTGCCTCAGCCTCCAGAGTGTTGGGATTACTGGCTTGTGCTACCACATGGGGCTTTAACAATGTAAAATGCTTTTAAATCTCGGGGAATAAAACATAAGGGTTTGCTCAGAGTATAAGTCACACAGAACAGCACTATCTGAGAGCCAGTGGCTAGAGTCTCAACACCATCTGCCCCCACTTGGCCCGCATCCTCTGTATCAGAGTCTGCACATTAGTAAGATCCCCAGGTGACCATGGTTTGTGTGCATATTAAATCTGAGAAGCATTATTGTATAGGCCATGAGCAGATGAGTCACAAATGAAATATAAATAACTAATTGAAAACACGTAAACTGTCAACATAACCAAAAACAAAATTATAATTAAAACTTACGGTTTTCACCTAACTGCAAGGCAATAATGAAGACAGTGCTGTGAGGGTGAGGAGAAATAGGTGTCCTCAGACATGAGGGAACAAGGGCAACATTTTAGGAACATGTGTCAAAGCTTTAAATACATCTGCTGTCTGACCCAGAATTTCCCCTCTAGCAGACTTTATCTCAAGGAAATATTGAGTATGTATGACAACATTTATGCATGCACAATTAAGGTTGCTGCAGCAGTTTTAATGGAAAAGTTTGAAAGTTATTAAAACACACATTTAACAGAAAATGTCGTAACTAAAAATGAACCTGATCTAGATGCCCAGCACACTCCTGTAGTCCCAGCAACACAGGAAGCTGAAGCAAGAGGATCACTTGAGCCTAGGAACTAGAGGCTATCCCAAGCAACACAGTGAGACTCCATCTTAAAAAAAAAGAACAAAACAACAAAAATGATTCTGCCATGTAAGATATATTTTAGAAAGGTAATTAAAAATAAATGACTAGCTAGATGAGGTGGCATACATCTGTAATCTTAGCACTCAGGAAGCTGAGGCAAGAGGGTCACGAGTTCCAGGTCAGCCTGGGCTACCAAGTGTGATCCTGTCTCAAAAAGTCAAAAAACAGAAACAAACAAATAAATAGGAAACCATTATGCCTCCATGGAAAGGATAGCAGAAAGTCTTATACCTTGATATGGAAAGTACTTCATACTGTTAATTGAAAAAAGCAATATAATATATACAACTTTTTCAAAGTCTGGTAAAATGCTCAGAGCCTACTACAAGTTCATTCCTTGCACTCAGTCTGCAAGTCTAGCAGTTGGATATTTTTTTCATCAACTTGTATCCCAGTTACATAAAACGCATTTTCCAGAAATTTTATTTTATTTTATTTATTTACTTACCTATTTATTTATTGGTACTAGGGATTGAACTCATGACCTTGCACTTGCCAGACAGGCGCTTATGCCACTGAGCTAAATCTCCAGCCTTAGAAATTTTAAATAAAGTTATTTTGTATGTATATATACATTTTGTAGGCTAAAATGATTGAATATATACTTCTATTTGTCCTTTTTTTTTTTTTTTTTGGTCTTTTTTGAGACAGGGTCTTGTTATGCATTTCAGGCTGGCCTTGAGCTCACTTTGTAGCCCAGGCTGGTCTGGAACTTGCAACGATCCTCCCACCTCAGCCTCCTGAGTGCTGGGATGAGTGCAGGCATGAGCAGTGTCCTAACTTTTAAAACTGCACTAAAATGGCCTTATAAGAATAAAGTATAGACTGATAGAAGACGAAGCTGCATGTATATAGAAGCCAGAGGCTTGGGGAAACTTTATAGTTGCTGCTCAATTTTATTATGAATATAAAAGTGCTTTTAAAATTTAAGACTATTTAAAAAGAAAAAATGAAAAAGTATGATAAATATACAGTATATAGAAAAAGTTTATGTAGGTATAAATGCATCTAAAAAGTTCTGATATGAGCTAAAATAGTTATAATTTTTTTTTTGTCTTTTTCCTTTTTATCGGTACCAGGGATCGAACTCACGACTGCCTGCTTTCAAGGCAGGCGCTTATGCTGCTGAGCTAAATCCCCAGCCCCTAATAGCTATAATTTTTTTTTTAATGAGCATCCAGTAAAGTTCTCTCTCTCAAGCCTATGCAAATATCTGAAGGCAAGAGAAGGGTGTGAGAGTGAGCCTGGTGGGGATAACAAGAGAAGACCTGTGACTGCTGGTTACATAGTGCCCTGGCTTCCTTGCTTGAGGCCAACAGAATGTGCCTGCCTGTCGCCAGGCTAACTTGGGACTCATGGGGGTCAGGGAGAAGTCTGGTTTTTCAGTTCCTGCATGATTGATTTGTAGGGTGTGTGGCCTCCTCCTAAAGGTCCAGGAAGAGAACTCTGGGATCCTCTACCACTGCCTTGATTTTTCGGAGGAAAGTCACAGCCTCTCTGCCATCAATCAGCCGGTGATGGTAGGTCAGTGCCACATACATCATAAGCCGCACCTCTACCTTGCCACCCACAGCCACTGGTCTGTCGAAAATGGGATGCATGCCAAGGATGGCAGACTGAGGAGGGTTGATGATGGGTGTTCCAAAGAGTGAGCCAAACACGCCTCCATTGCTAATAGTGAAAGTACCACCATCTATATCTTCAATGGCAAGTTCGTTCTTTCGGGCCTTCTCTCCCAGTTCACTGATGGTTCGTTCAATATCTGCATAATTCATAGTTTCCACATTCCTGATGACAGGAACCACCAGACCCGGTGGAGTGGTCACTGCAACACTGATATCAATGTAGTCCCTATACACCACTTCTTTGGTTGCATCATCAATCACTGCATTTACAACAGGCTGCTCCTGCAAGGCAAAGGCTGAGGCCTTCACAAATGCCGACATAAAGCCTAGTTTGAGGTTATGTTTCTTTAGAAAAGCATCTTTGTGCCAAGCTCTCATTTCCTGGATGTTACTCATGTCAATCTCATTGAAAGTAGTCAGTATTGCACATGTATTCTGGGCCTCCTTCAGACGCTGAGCAATTCGCTGTTGCATCCTGTTCATTTTTTCCCCGATGTTCTGAACCCTACCAGCTCCTGAATCAGCCAGTGGAGGTGCAGCTGTGGGTTTAATGGCAGAGACTGGTTTGCTAGAAGGAGGCTGTGAGGGGGAGGGCAGTGGTGGCATCTGAGTAGGCAGCAGAGGGAGGAGGAACTGCTGATACTGTAGGTTCTGCTTTTGGGGCTGCAGGGGGACCTTCGGCTGGCTTGGCCTTAACAGGTGCAGCACCAGTTTTCCTGAGTGTGAACAGAAGAGTGCCTCCTTCAACTTTCCCTCCATCAGGTACCAAAAGAGCTTCTCTCACACCATTTGCTGGTGATGGATCCTGCACAGATGTCTTATCCGTTTCAATCTCACAAACCACTTCGTCTTCTGCAACTGTGTCTCCAACAGCTTTCTCCCACCTGACATCTCCCTCTGTGACAGATTCTGCAAACGCTGGGGTATTGACTGTAATCACATCATCCTTGCACACAGCTGTGGTTCTGAAATATCGAACACTGAAGATACTACTGTTGTCAATGACAATCTTCCTGCTGTCAGGGTAACTTGGTCCCTGACATAAGGAGACCCCAGGCAGGGAACGTCTCCCTAGAGGGCAGTTCCCCTTCTGGAAGGTGGCGAGTGAGCGGCTAAATGCTGGGAACACGCAGCGTGAGTGGGACAGCATCGCAGTGGCGGACTAGTTATAATTTTTTTTTTTTTGTCTTTTTCCTTTTTATCGGTACCGGGGATTGAACTCATGACTGGCAGCTTGCAAGGCAGGCGCTTATGCCGCTGAACTAAATCCCCAGCTCCCTAGTCATAATTTTTTAAAAAATCTTTTTGGCAATAAGGTGTTGTGATGAGGTCCAGTCTGGCCTCAAACTCCTAGGCTCAAGCAATCCTTCTGCGTTACCCTTCTGAGTATCTGGGACTACAGACAGCACTGGTTTCTGGTTTTATTTTATTTTATTTTTTGGACACAGTTCAGGCTGTCCTTGAACTTACTATGTAACGCAGACTGGCCTCAAACTCAGCAAATCTGCTGCCTCAGCCTCCCAAGTGCTGGGATTACAGGCATGTTCTGGCACATTTTTTAAAAGCGTGTTTAAAACAAAAAATCCAATGAGACTGGCCTTTTACCTCCCATTGTTCACAGCTAAGAGTACACCTTGTAAAGTGAACTTGAACGTGGCAGGATGCTCCAGAGCCTTCCCCCTTGGAAAAGAATCAATTTGTACCTTCTTCTCTTCAAACACCCAATCAAGCACAGGGGACCAAGTTACTGGTATTGGAAGAGATCAGTCTCTGTGGGTGGGTTAACCATCACAGCCCAAGTCCTTGCAGCTTTTACAGCCATCCTCTTGAGTTCTTTGGTGCCTCTTTCAGATTATGATTCACCTCTAAGAAAGATTTTGACTTTTAAGAAGTCACCATTAGGGGGCCAGGGGTTTAACTCAGCGATGTAAGTCCAGGCCTGGCAAGCATGAGGTTGTGAGTTTGATCCTCAGTACCAAAAAAAAAAAAAAAAAAAAAAAAAAAAGGCGCCAATAGTGACACCATGTAATTCAGCCAACATCTGGTCAAACAAGCTTAATAAATCTGAATATGAAAGCATCTAAGCTCTGTCTCCATTCTACCTCTTTCAAACAGAAACATATAGCACAGTTGTAGAGCTTAGCATGCAGAAATTTCCAGTACACACACACACACACACATCCAAAGAACACATGGTCTGAAAATACTGAGATATTCACCATTAATCTTTTACAGAAAAAGTTTCCTAATGCCTAATCAAGGGGATCTATGCTTTATATTTTATATTTATCTACTTGGAAGTACTCGAGATCAAAACTAGGGTCTTGCGCTTGGTATATAAGCACTCTACCACTAGTTACACCCTCATTCCTATTTAAAAATTTTCTTGCCAGGTGTGGTAGCATATACCTGTAATCCCAGCTACTTGGGAGGAAAAGGTGGGATGATCCAAATTTGAGGCTAGCCTGGACAAATTAGCGAGACTTTATCTCAAAATAAAATTTAAAAAAGGACTAGAAATATAGCTCAGTGGTGGTGTGTTTACCTAGCATATATGAGGCCATGGGTTCAACTCCCAATACAGCAAACAAATAATCAAAACTTTCTTCACAGATTTGTATTATTCTTTAACTATGGTGATAATTTTTTTTAAAGATGCAAGGATGTTTAAACATATTAAGCCATCTAAGAGTTTCCTAAAAAATAAACGCTTCCTAGCTTCCTTCATGTCAATCCCTTGGTAGAGCATATGAGTATAGATTTATAAGTGATATTTATACATGAGTGTTGAGCAAATTTTGAGAGGGACCGAAAATAACACTTTCCAGATGGGGGAAGTCATCCTTGGAAGGGAGCATGGCAGGCTGCAGTTAGAGGGGCAGGACTCATGGCTTACAGCAACAGCCACATAGGCCATCTTCTCCTGGCTGGGCACATTGTGGCATTTCTGGAGCTTCCTCAGCAACCTCCACAGTACCCAGGTTGTGTTGGGCAGGTCTATCTTCAGGGTTCTCCACAATGCAGCTAGATTTCTGGAAATCCAGAGTAAGAAATGTCAGGAGAATGGCTTATCCTGGGCCTATCATGACCACAACTTTCCCAGAATCTGGAATCCAATTTCTAAGAGGTTTTCCTCTTTGATCAGTTCTTCAGGGCATCATAGAGACAAACTAATCTGATTTTTTTTCATTCATTGAGTAAATCTTTACTGAACGTTTATTGTGTGTTAGGCCCTGTTCTAGGCTCTGGGGATATATTCATGAACAAAGAAAAGAATTCTGCTCTTGTGGAGCTTACTCTTGAGATTGGGATGGGATTGGCAATACAGTTACATAAATCCAACCATACCTATTGGCAAAAAGATACATATATTTATAATTATTAATATTAGAAAAGTCAGCCAGATGTGGTGGTATAGGCTTGTAATCTCAGCACTCAAGAGGCTAAGGCAGGAGGATTGTGGAGAGTTTGAGACCAGCCTGTGTTACAAAGAGAGCTCAAGGCCAACCTGAACTGTATAGTGAGACCCTATCTCAAAAAGACAAAAAAAAAAAAAAAAAAAAAAGAAAGAGAAAAAAAGAAAAGTCTGCTGGTAGTATGCAGTTTTATTATACATTGTACTTACTATTTGCATGATATATTCAGACATACATATCAATAAGACTTAGAGGAAACTTTACTGGCAATGTAAAAGATTTTAAAGGATCACTTTGAATGTGCTTAATTTTATCCTTTAGCAGTCTTTAAAATCTAACCACCTTTATAACTTGAGACTAGACTGTGCCAAAATGAAGTATCCGTGATTGCTGGGCAAAAGGATTTGAGAATGAGAACAACATGATGAATTCTTGTCTGGTCCATCTGGTCTAGTAACAGAGAAAAAGACACAATATATCTACAATCAATCCAATTTCTGGGTTTTTTTTTTTGAGGGTGGAGTACCAGGAATCAAACTCAGGATTTCAGGCTTGCCCAGCAGGTGCTGTGCCACTGAGCTAAAACCCCAATCCTAATTTGATTTCTTAACAGTAGGCGTCAAAGTTTTAGTAAGCCAAGTTCCCATGGCCTGGGCATGGACTTCAGGGAAATTCACAAACTGGTCCTAACCTAATTTTCTAGTCCTACAATTTCCCTACCACATACTTTGTGCTTTCATCACCCCATACTAATTATCTTTGCCAGACAAACCTATACCTTTGCCTGGATCATTTTCTTTAATCAGAAGACCCTTCCCTCAAAGTCTCCTGTGCCCATCAGCGCCCTTTGAGTTCCAGCTCTGGTGTCATCTCCTCTGTGAAGCTTTTACTGCTTCTTCACCAAGTCTTTCACCAGAGTTCCATAGCACTTTTTAAAACTTTCTCTTTATGGAGGTGGCCTCAATCTTGCACATGCCATGGCTAGTTCTCTATATTTATGTCTACCTGTTCCTGCTGAAGGGAGGATTATATCTAACTCTTTCATGATTCCTTTGGGACCTAGCACAATGATAGATTGACAGAAGGCATTCAAAGACATATCTTGTTCAATCCAGTCTATGATCCTCATACTGGTTAAGGTCAAGCACTACAATAAAGTTGTTTTTTTTTTTTTTAATCGGTATCTGGAATCGAACTCACGACCACCTGCTTACAAGGCAGGCGCTTATGCTGTTGAGCTAAATCCCCAGCCCTACAATAAAGTTTTGATCCTATTTAGAAGAGATTTAAAAAAAAAAGATTTTAAAGAAAGTAATGTTTCTCAAAAAGACCATGAGTTGGGTGTGGCAGTGTATACCTATAATCCCAGCACTCTGAGAGGCTGAAGCAGGAAGATAACAAGTTCTTAGCCTGGATTACTTTGTAATTTAGGAAGACCTGGCTCAAAAAAAAAATTTTTTTTAAAGAGCTTCAAAGCCATGTGTGGTAGTGCATGCATGTAATCCCAGTACTTTGGGACACTGAGGCAGGAGGACTGCAAATTTGAGCCCAGCCTGGGCAACTCAGCAACTTCATGTAAACTCTGTCTCAAAAATAAGAAGTTAAAAAAAAAAAAAAAAGGCTAGGGCTATAATTCAGTATGAAATTCTTGGGTTCAATCCCTAGTACCAGCTACCTCCCCCCCAAAAAGACTCCAAATATGACATTACAGCTAAGGTCAATCTGGGCAATACAGTAAGACATCATGAAGAGGCTGGTCCGATGGCAGTGAGTTATCAGAACTTATTAACATTAGCGTCACTAAAGTTGGTATACCACCCCCCCCACTACTAAATTTGACTGGCTTTAAAAAAAAAAAAAGACATCATGAAGAAAGGAAAGGAGAAGGAAAAGGAATAAAGGGAAATTTTTCTTTCCATTATTGATTTCATTATAGGGAGTGAGTACTACGGAGAAGTATAGGGGGAGAACACTAGGAATTATTATATTTTTAAGCCTGGTTTGTGTGTGCTGTGGATCAAACCCAGCGCCTCTCATATCCTAGGCAACCATTCTACCACTGAATTATACCGCAGTCAAACCTACTTTCTTATTTTCAAAACCTACTTATGCGTCTTTGTATGCTAGAGACAGGGTTTTTTGTTTTGTTTTCTTGAGACAATGTCTCGCTAAATTGCCCAGTGTTATGCTTTGTGTCTGATGTCCCCCAAAGGGGGATTTTGTTTAGTTTAGTTTTGTTTTTGGGGGGTGGGCTTTTGAGGTGGCTGACTCTAGAGTTTATGACTGACTCATGGTCCAATGGTGGGATTAAGGGTGTGAGAGTCATATCTGCTCTAGGGAGGGTGGCCTGCATACAATGTGAGGGACAGAAAGAGGCTTGTCCCTTTTCTCTTTTGTTGCTTTTTGCTGTCTTCTGCACCATGAACTGTGCTCCCCTGCTATGTTTCACCCTGCCTTGAAGCCAGCTGACTATGGACTGAAACCTTTCCAGCCCACTTACAGCTAAATAAACCTTTCTCCAATTTGAGTGACAGGCAGTTTGTCTCAGCAACAAGAAAAAAGTCACTAAGACACCAGTGACCTTCAATTTGTAACCCTTTTGTCTCAGCTTGGGAATACAAATGTGTACCACCATGCCTAGCATGAACGTGTCTTTTTTCTTTTTTGGTACCAGGGATTGATCTCATGACCTCACACTTGCCAGGCAGGTACTTATATCACTGAGCTGTACCCCTAGCCAAGAATATGTCTTTGAAAGTATGGTTTTCCAATTATCTGCATGAGACTAACTTTTAAAAATTGGTTTAACTAGAGACTATCCCAATATTTCACTCTCTATGTTAGTAATTCTAACTTGAATAAAATGAAAGGAGGTGGTCATAATACTCCTGAAGGGGAGGCCAGAAAGATAACTTGGGATGCTGAGAAGCTTTATGACTAACAAGATAATGAGATGGTAGAATATGAACCTTCATCATGGGAGGTCATTAAGAAATTCCTGTGCTTGCTCACCTTTGGTTATTTTCTCTAAATTTCCTGAAAGAGTAGTAAGTTAGTTTGTGGGTTTTGTTTGTCTGTTTTTTTTTTTTTTTTTTTTTTTTTTTTTTTTTTTTTTTTTTGAGACAGGATCTTGCCGTGTAGCTCATGGTGGCCTTAAAGTCAGTGTGTAGCTCAGGTTGGCCTCAAATTGGCAGTGATTCTCCTGCCTCAGCCTCTTCAATGCTGGGATTACAAGGATGTGCCACCCATAGCCCGCAATAAATTAACAGGGATGTGCTATCCAGGCCCAGCAATAAATTACTTTGAAAAGCTATTTATTGGGCCAGGGATATAGCTGAGCTGCATAAGCACCTGCCTGGCAAGCACAAGGTTCTGAGTTTAATTTCTGACACAAAACCAAATATAAGCTATTTATTATAAAAGAAGTGTTCCAAAATTCTTTTGGCTTGTTGCATATTTGTAAGTGTGCTGGCAAATAAATATGAATTGGAAAGCACAAAGACTTTAAACCAATGATTCACAGATTTCTGTGTGAAAAAAAAATCATCCATAAAGTCTAAAAATACAGACAAGGTCTCACCACTCATGATATTGATTCTGCAGATGTGATGTGGTTTTTGTTTGTCCATCATCCTTTTGGATCACCTTCCCCTAGATCTTTTTTTTTTAGTCTTTTTCGTTTTTATCAGTACCAGGGATCGAACTCACGACTGCCTGCTTGCAAGGCAGGCGCTTATGCCGCTGAGCTAGCCCCCCAGCCCCCTTCCCCTAGATCTTTAATAATCCTATTTGGCCCATGTAGTTTGGTGGGAGCTGATTGCAAGCCTAGCACATTGTCTGAGCTAAAAGAAAAGCCTCCTTTTCTATTGTCATCTCTACTAATATTAGTGTAAGTGCTTCCAACGATAAAAAAATGGACAGAACCCTCATAAAATGAAATGAAGACAAGCTGCATGTGGCGGTGCATTCCTGTAATCCCAGAACTTGGGAGGCTGAGGCAGGAGCATCACTGCAAGTTTGAGATCAGCCTGGGCTACAAAATGAGCCCAAGGCCAGCCTAAATTGCATAGCGAGATCTTGTCTCAAAAAGACATTAAAAAAAAGAAAGAAAGAAAGACCCTTGGACTTTGCAGTACTATAAGTCTGTACAACTCTTATGATGGTTTGATACTATAAGTCTGTACAGCTCTTATGTTCCATCTCTGCTAGTCCCAGCTAAGAGTTCTAATGAAGCCGTGTGTGGCGGGTTCCTGTGATCCCAGCACTCTAAGGTAGGAAGATCACAAATTTGAGCCTAGCCTGAGACACATAGTGAGACCCTGTTTCCAAAAAAAAGGCTAGAGATGTAGTTCAGTGTGAAGGTCCCGATTTCAGTCCTCAGTGCTACCAAAATCAAACAAACAATGACAAAAAACTAAAAACCCCACAAAGAGTTCTAACTAATATCCTGTGGGTAATACAGTAGGTCTGGGATAATCTTTAGGGTTTTGGAAGAAGCTTTTAAACAAGCATCCACAGCTGGATGGGTGAAAGCCCTCCATTATTTGATTTAGTAGTAAAATGTTACGGTTAAGAGCAGCACTACACCAAGACATTATATGAAAAACATTCATGTAAAAGAGTGGTTTTCAGATAGGTAAAAGCAGAAAAAATATTTTTGTCAGCTAAAAAAATTGATAAGAATCGTGGGGCATGGTGGCTCATGCCTATAATCCCAGCACTTGGGAGGCTGAGGCAGGAGGATCATTGCAAGTTCGAGACCAGCCTAGGCTACAAAGTGAGTTCAAGGCCAGACCGAGACCCTGTCTCAAAAAAAGACAAAAAATAAAAACAAAAACAAAAAACTTGATCAGAATCACAGCACAGAAAGCAGATAAAAGGAGATATGGCTCCAGTTGAAGTGGGGGTGGGGAGAGACCTGGCTCTGTCGCCTGAAGTGTCACTTGCAACTCATGGCCTCACCTGGACCTGCCAGTGTGAGTATCTCTTAGCTGAAAATTCTGTTTGTCTCTGTACTCTTCTCAGTAAATACATCTATAATTTTTTTTGAGATAGGGTTGCACTATGTAGTTCAGGCTGAACTTGAACTCACTATGTAGCCCACGCTGCACTTGAACTCACAGCAATCCTCCTGCCTCTTCTCTGCGCATACATTTATAACTTTTTTGAGACAGTCTTACTCTGTAGTTTAGGCTGGTCTTGAATTCACAGCAATCTGCTTGCCTCAGTTTCTTGAGTGCTGGGATTCCAGGCATGAGCCATCATGCATCACTTATAATTTCTCTTTATGCATCAGTTTATTCGTTTACTTATTTTGTGGCCAAACCATTCTGCAAGTATGACATTTTACCCTACATAATTTCTGTGTCTATCTTCTTCCAGTAAGACTATCTATCTGTATAATCATAGTATCATTTCACAGCTAAGGAAGTTAGCGTAATAATCTTAATAATCTATCAGGTCATATTTAAATTTTCTTTTACAGATTTTGTGTTTAATCCATGATCCAATCAAGGTCATTTACTGCATTGGGTTATGTTGGTTTACTCTATTTTTATCTAGAACAGTACCCCACCACCATTTTTATCTCATGACATTACTTTTTTTTTGTTTTCTTTTGGTACTGGGGATTGAACTCACAACCTCACACTTTCTAGGCAGGCGCTTATGCCACTGAGCTAAATCCCCAGCTCATGACATAACTTTTTTGAAGAATCCTAATTATTTTACAGAATGTTCTTCACAGTGCATTTGCTGTATTATTTCCTTATGTTCATGTGTTATGCTCTGATCCCAAGCATCTATCTGTATCTTATCTCCTCCACAAGACTCTCATTAATTTATTTTTGGCTTTTTTGAGTTGGTTTCACAATATTCCATGGCTTTGAACTCATGATTTGTTGCCTCAGCCTCCCAAAGCGCTGGGATTATAGGTGTGTGCCACCGTGGTTGGCTGAGTCTCATTAGTTTTTTGTTTTGGCTTATTTTTTGAGACAGGGTCTTGCCATGTGGCCCAAATTAGTCCTGAACTCACTAGGGAGTCCAGACTGGGCTCAAATTCTCAGTGATCCTCCTGCCTCAGCCTCTCTCTTTAGCTGTTTTTGTTTTTGTCTTTTTGAGACAGGATTTCACTCTGCAATCCAGACTGGATTTGTAGCCCAGGCTGGCCTCGAAATAGAAGTGATCTTGCCTCAGCCTCTTGAGTGCTGGGATTACAGGTGTGAGCCATCACGCCTGGCTCTCATTAGATATTTGAGGGCAACCTTGTTCCACAAAACTCAGGTTATGTACTCCAATTTAATCCAGAGGATGTACAGGTTCTGTTACCTGTCATATGGTATTGGTTGACACAGAAGGTGGCTAAGCACTATATCTGTGTACTTGGGTCTGGAGATAAACAAACTCACAGTACTTATGATTTGCTGGCGGACTCCTGGCTGACTGATTATGGGTAGCTGGGCACAGATAACTCCCATAATTTCTGGTACCTGAGGAGAAAAAATAAATTACTAGAATCTTAATCCTGTGTGACATTACTGATTTCTGAGGATATTGTAGCCATTTCTGAAAAATCCTAGGGGGTGATTTTTAAACAATGTTTTTACTTGAAAAAGTGTTTTTAAAAATGGTGTAGTTCAGTGGTAGACTCCTTGCTTAGCATGCACAAGAATCTGGGCTTAATCCCCAGTACCAAATGTTTATAAACAAAACTACTTAAGATGTGTATCTGTATGTATAAATATGTCCACAAATAGATTTGGAGTCTGACATGGTGGTGCATGCCTGTAATCTAAGCATTCTGAGAGGCTGAGGCAGGAGGATCATAAATTCAAACCCAGCTTGGGTAATTCAATAATTTAATGAAAACTTCTCTAAAAATAAAAAAAAGTGCTGGGAATATGGCCCATGAGAATGTTCTGCTTTATATATGTGTGTGTGTGTGTGTGTGTGTGTGTGTGTGTGTGTGTGTGTCTTGGGGCTCAGTTACATGATATATGTCTTGGGCTCAATTACCAGTACCACAATAAGTAAATAAATAAATTTGGAAGGCTGTAAAATAAAAAACATTAAAGGTGTATCTTTGAGTAACGGAATATTACATTTTTTCCCTAATTTTTTCTCAATAATTACATATTGATTTTATAATAAACAAAGAAAGGTATTGCAGTAAAACTTTTTTTCCTCACTTTGAGCCTGATTATGGCAGAGGAGTCCTCGTCTACCTTTCATTAGGACACGACTACCAGATCGAGTAACGGAAACGGGATCCATGGGACTTTGGCCTATTTCTTTGCTTGGACTACTCTTCCAGTAGATTCATGGCTTCGGGTCTCAGTAGAGCTGTCAGCTCCCAGAGAGGCAGCTCTCAACATCCTGACAGAAAATGGCTGCCATCACTACCGCTTGCCAGAAACTGGGATGAAGCTTAGACATGCGATTGAACTCTGGCTAATGAAACATGAGTGACAGATTTATTGGGGTCTTTTGAGAAAGATGTTTTTCCTTTAATAGAGTGGAGAAAACAAAGTCAAAATCCTACTTCTTTCTGATTAGTCTATTCTGTTCATAAGATCTCAAATTGCTCTGTCTACTTTACAACCACATGAATAGAAGAGTAAAAAGAAAAGCCTCTGAGTCTTGAATAACATTGTTGAATTGCTGAACCCATTCTGGAAAACATAAAAATATTATATGTCCATACTTTTAATATGTTTATATTATGTAATTTAATATATTTTAATAAAGATACATATTAATATAAACATGTATCATATATAGCAGTAAATCCTTTGGTTAAACCTCTCATAGTAGGCCTTTTTAGACCCTGAAAGCACCCAAATCATGCACGTTTCCATCTCACCCTGCTCTTTATACTGTTCCTTTCTTGCTTTTTCACAGACTCTTTCATTGCAGTACTCTCGGGGCTGAGCCCAGGGTCTTCCTGCCGAGCCGCCCCTTCCCTCCTCCCTTCCATGTTCTCTGCACCAGTGCTTTGTGCATGCTATGCAAGTGTTCTCCTACTGAACTGTGACGCAGCCCTTAGTTTGTATTTTTATCAACTCTTATTGAATGGAGAAATGTTTCTGAGCAAAGGGATTAAGACACCGGTCCTGTCCCCAGTTAGTAGCTGTTCTCAGCTGACCGGGGGAGGAGTGGAGAGGTTTTGCTGGCATTTCAAAACCAGACAATGACCACTGAGTTCGTACCTTCTCAAATCGGGACTCCGCATTTTTTACCAATGTTAGTAGCAATTCTCCAGCTAATTCCTGGTTGTGAGTATGTTTCAGCTTTTTTAGGCTGTTCAATGTAGTCATTACAAACTGGCAGAGCTCATTTGAGTTGAGGAAACCTTCAAAGACCTGAAGTGATTTAGAAAAAGTGAACTTCTAAGAAATATGTTATGATTAGAGCCATGAACAAAAATTAATACTTTTTTGTTCTTTTGAGAAAAACAGATGGAGTCTTGCTATGTGGTTCAGGCTGGACTTGGACTCACTATGTAGCCCAGGCTGGCCTTGCAGTGATCCTCCTGCATCAAACTCTTGAGTGCTGAGATTACAGTTATGTGCCACCACGCCATGCAAAAACTAGTTTTTAACTTAGCAATCAGAGAAGTGTACAGATGTGCAAGGTTGCTTTTTTCAATCTTGTTAGAAAGTGAAAACTAGAAATACTGTTAAAAGTTGGGCAAGGCCTTTTACTGCCAGACTTTTAGAAGCTTCATGATGAGGCCTTTAGAAAGAGTCACAGTTTACAGAAGTAAGAGAAAGGTTCTAATAAAAGAGACACAGTATATGTGGCATCACTAAAATGCCTTATGAGGCGATAACATATTAAAAGTGTGTTATTCTACTTCTTGTTGCATCTGGGACTGTATAAAGTAGTTCACATGATTATAATAGGTGCAATGTATGGGGGCTTACTCTGTGACAGGCATTAAGTAAACCATTTTCCACATGATATCTCATTTAACCTTTGCAAAACCGAGTTATTCTAATCTATTTCACAGATGAGGAAACTGGAGCTGTGCTGAGAGATTAAATTGCCCGATACCTTTGATCCTATAGACATACGATTTGTAGGTTTTCCTTTTCCCTAGTCTCTCATGTGCATGGTACCAGTAGACATGTAAGTATTCGTTAAGTAAAAAAATAACTACATTAATTTAAAAATGTGTGGCTCATGACTCAACTACTCTTTCTTATAGCTCCTGTTGGTGATATGAGTTTACATTTGTAAGCAGCTGGCACTCAGGGACAGCAGAACTAGCCTGAAGACAAAGCCATATAGTGACACAGGCCTCTTGGCAGGTTGAACTAGGCAGCAAATTAAGAGCACAGGTGTTTAGTGTTAGGGCTTGAGGAACAAACCAGGAGTTTAAAGCAGCATGCTGTGCCAGCTGTAGTTAAGTAAAGAAACAAAAACTGAAATTTACAACCATGTATTGAGTCTCAAACCCAGACTCAGGGCCTCTGTCTCTAGAACAAGGCATATGGCATTCCTGGTTATCAGAGTCTACAGTCCAATGATATTCCCAAACTTGCGCTGGACTTGCTGTTTTAAGAATTCATCTTTGGAAAATTTCTTCTATAATTAAGACCCCTGAGGGAACACTGATCATCTGAAAAGACATTTTGCAATTCCAAAATAACTTCTAAGAAAACTATTGATAAACCTATTGCCTTAGCCCCTATTACCTCAGTTACCCCCAGAGTAACTCTTGTGTGCCATAAAAAGATATCCAGACTTCCACTGGAAGTGGACACCTTTGGTGGCACTGCCTCCCTTCTCACCTCTTTATATCAATGTTACAACCATTTCTACCCATACTTCTGCAGGGTTGCCTACGTGTCTTGAATTCTTTCATCAAGGGCACAAAGGACCAAGGAGCATCACAAGGCGCGGTTCCTTGTGACTAAGAATCTGCTTTCCCTGTGACATCTTTTTGGTTCCAGGACGACCCCAAATTGTGATACAGGTCTAACTGGCAGGTTGTCCTAATAACTAAAGGGTCAGGCATATGTGTGTCATAAACATGGTACTTTGTCTCCAAACTTGAATGTGTAGGGAGCACATTCCCAGGCAATCTAATATGTTTAATTTTTAAGAAACCACCAGAACATTCTCCAAAGTGATTTTTTTCCATTTTCCATTTTCATAAAGTGATTTTTTTCCATTTTCCATTTTCATAAACAAACAAATTGAGATTTCTGGGTGCTTCACCCTTACCAACATTTAAAGTTGATTTTATGTTTCTAGCCATTTTGATTACCTGAGCAATTTTGAAAGGATCACGGTAAAACTGCTTAATATCGTGGTGCTCTAGAATTTCACAGCACTTTTTCAACCCTCTTCTCAAGCTCTGATGGTTTGTTTTGTCCTGAGTGGCATCTAAGAACAAAGTATGAGCAGTTGTTACTTTCTGGCTTATTTCATTCTTTTTGATTTTACAAGTCTGGTTGATCGCCAGGTCATAATGGATTCCAAGATTTTAATTAAAAGTGCCTGGGAGAGGACACATGGGTTAATCTGATGGCTGATTTGTTTTTCCTTTATCATAGAACAATATATACAAAGGGAAGGACAGAAAAAAGAACTTTCCTGAAGAGCAGAGCTCACTGAGGAAATTAAGCTCTCTATGAAGCTTAAATTCTGACAAAAATGTGATAATTCTGTTATCAGATATCTTCAGTCATTTTGTGTTTATAGAGCCTGTTAGCACTTGGGTAGTGCTATCATCTGTCTGTCTTTTAGTGAAAAAAAATGTTTTCAATAGAGCTGTCTCTCTTCCTGTTTTTTTCCTCCAGTCTAACAACACATTCCTTTGGCATTTTAAAGGGAAGCCTCTACAAATATCCACTCCTCACTTGAGCTTATATAAAAAAGCTTGAGAAGTACTGCCTGAAATGACGTGTGCAGATGCTAACCCTAGGAGGTTAGGGCATAGGTTAGGGTTAGGGTTAGGTTAAGTTTCATTTTGATGAAGGACAAGGGGCACAGAGAATGGTCCAAAGATCTATTTTTAAAAATGTTTTAAAGAGAGAAACTTAACAAAATAAAACAGAATAAAGACAATCAAAACAGTGAAAGTGGCACAGAACTTCAAAACAGGATAACAGGAAATCAGCAATGGCTACCATAATGTATTTTGTTATCTTCAAAATAGTTGTCCATACCAATATGATAAAATCAAATAAAATAAAACAGAATAAAACCAATCAAAACAGAACAAAACAGTGAGAACAATACTGATTTTCAAAAACAAGACAGAAGAAAATCCCCTATATTTACTATATTGCACACTGTTACCCTCCTAATAGGTGCTCGGACTACTGACCTTAGGTCTGCTGAGTCAATCAAACAATACAAACATGTAGTTGTGACTTGAACTCACAACCTTGTGCTTACCAGGCAGGCACTATGCCACTGAGCTGGATCACCAGCCCTGTAGTTGTTTTTGTACCTCAGTGGCTATCAACTCAGCCAGTCTTCTAGTTGTGGAGTGGGGCTTCCTGACAAGGGGAATTGCCTTGTCTCTCTTCCTTGGCCTGCACAGTTTGCCCAAGGCACAGTCTAAAGAAGACTCCTTCCTCATCTTCCTCACAATAAAAGCCCTTCACATCCCTGACCACTGGAAGATACAGGCTGCAGACAGCAAGAGACTCATATCTTTTTTTTTTTTTTTTTCTTTTTCCTTTTCATCATTACCGGGAATCGAACTCACGACTGCCTGCTTGCAAGGCAGGTGCTTATGCCGCTGAGCTAAATCCCCAGCCCCTGAGACTCATATCTTTTGAGCTGGCTTTGAATAAACCTTTTCTATTTTATCAAAATTCTGTCTCCCAAGTTTTTTTTTTTTTTTTTCTTTTTATCGGTACCGGGATTGAACTCACGACTGCCTACTTGCAAGGCAGGCGCTTATGCTGCTGAGCTAAATCTCCAGCCCCTTCTCTCATGTTTAGTGTGTCCTCTTATTCCTGGAAACTTCTCTGTTCAAAATCTTTCAGCCCTTAGACTAGGCTATTATCTCTCCAACTGGAAACTATTTCATTCCTTGAGGAAGTAATCTTGTCAGTCTTTTTAGTGATACATCTCTACGACAAAGGGTCAATATTTGTTGAATCCATAACCAGCTGTATTTCTGGCTATGAATCTTGGTATGTATTTCTCATATTCAGAGCTGTCCAAAGATGGGATTGCTGCTGGGAAGCTCAGAGCTTCCTTATCTGTAGGCTGAGCAAGCCCGAGGTGGGGCTGGAGTAAATGAGATTCACACACTGGGGGTACAAGGTTGGGTATCTTCTAAACTCTCTTCTAGCTGGGGAAGTCAGATTTGGTCCTTGACCTCAGTTTTCTAACTCGGCAAGCTCATACCTGCTGAAGCCCTTACTCATTCTGTTCCCTCAGCCTGATGTACTCACTGGTCACATAGCTAATTAGTGATACCTTCAGAGAGGACTTTTCTGAATGAAACTAGATGTGTTTTTTGTTTGTTAGTTTGTTGTTTTTGTTTCTCACTTTTTTGTAGTGGTGGTGGTAGGGACTGAACCCAGAGCCTTCACACTGAACTCTATCCCTAGCCTTCTGTATTTTGAGACAGGGTCTCATTAAATTGCCCAGGCAGAACTTGAATTTGTGGTCTTTGTCAGAGCACTGAAAAATTCTAGGCATGCCCCACCATGCCTGGCTTGTGTACTTTCCTCTTTATGAGCTACTGTGAAAAGTCTTTCTAGATCACAGAGATGAAGGGCATGTCTACAGCATACCACTCTGAAGAGGCCTGATCTCCTCTGATCTTGGAAGCGAAGCAGGGTGGGAACTGGTTAGTACTTCGATGGAGAGAAGGAGGGCGCAAGGAGAGCCGGAGAGAGAGCCGGAGCTTGTGTTATACTAGACAACTGACTCAGAACCCCATTGCCTTCAGCAGTGTCTTACACTTCAGCCTCAGGGTGACATGCAGCAGGTAGCGTGTGCCTTCTGCAGCCTCTTCAGCCACCTCTTTCAGTGGGTCTCCACACAGCAGTGCCATCAGAGCTACCAGATGTCCAAGGCTTTGGAATTGCAGTGGAAGCTGATTAAAAAGGAAAAAGAAAAAACGCTTTCAGAATGTAAGTACATTTAGTGTCTTAAATTGAGGTGTTGACAGGTAGACACTTTTACTTTGAACTCAAGAGCAGTACAGTCACATTAAGCCCTTAGATCTTTAAAAAGCTAGTATTTAACATGTATAGGTACAATGTATCTAGCAGACAGCATTACATATGGCAACTGTACCTTAAGTGAAAAACCTGAAAATGAAAAGGCTATATGCATTATTCCAAACCAGGTGTGGTGGTGTAGGCCTGCAATCCTAGCTTTCAGGAGACTGAGGCAGGAGGATTACTGTGAGTTTGAGACCAGCCTGGGTTACATATAAGTTCAAGGCCAGCCTGGACTACATGATGAGATCCTGTCTCAAACAAAACAAAACAAAACAAAACACAAAAAGTTCATTCTAGCATTATTATTATTTATTTATTTTTTTGGTCTTTTTCATTTTTATCGGTACCAGGGATCAAACTCATGACTGCCTGCTTGCAAGGCAGACACTTATGCCGCTGAGCTAAATCCCCATCCTCTCTAGCATTATTTTTTATAAAACACTCTTTGAAAGTAATCAATCAATAATGGTAAAAGGAATGATAGTACAGCCACTCTATAAATGTATTCTTAGAGGCTGAAACAGGAGAAATCCAAATTTAAGGCCAGCCTGGGCCTACAGCAAGATACTTTCTTAATACGAAAAAAAACCAAAATCTCACAAATAGATAAACCAACAAAACTAAGGCAGAAATGATCAATTAAGAATTTTGTTAGCATGCAGAATGTACATTACCATTTGTTCAAGGTAAGCCACAGGGTGGGGCTCTGAACTTTCTTTTGCTAACAGAGGTGCACACAATGTCCTGTGCATGATTACCATGGTCCATAAGAGCCATATAAAGCAGCACAGATTTTCCTTAGACTGAGGCAGAAAGAAATTTCTTCTGTGTTTTTCAGAAACAAGACACAGAAATAATGTGAACACCAGCATCTATGGCCTTTTTAGAGTAAGTACAGAAACATGCAAAGCTTTATAATGTGTTTAATTTGTTGCAAATTGATTGGCACTGGACATAGAAGCAGTGAACAAAAAAAGAACATCTCTACTCAAGGAAGTAATAATCTAATTGAGGAAGCATTAAATAAGCAAAAGAAACAACTAAAATGTATTATGTGTCAAATAGTGATAAATATTATGATGAAGGGATGATGAAAAGGGACAGGAATTGTTACCTTAGAATGGGGACTGAGCCTGCGGGTTCTGGGAGAAGAGCAGCACAGGGATGGGGAAGCAGGCACTGAGAAGGGGAAAGTTTGGTGTTCTTGGGGGACAACAATAGGCCAGGAGGCTGGGACAAAGTAAACAACAAAAAAACAGGAGCTAGACAGAGAAGGGGACAGAACAGTGTGGCAACTTAAAGAACATTACATGGTTCTGAGGCTTTCTTCTGGGTGGGATGGGAAGCCATTAGAGAATTTTCAGCAGGGAAGAGACTTCAGCTCACTAACATTTATTAATTGAGCATGAAGCATGTGGTAGATTTTGTGCAAGGCACTGAGGACTCTGATGAATAATATAAACATTATTACTAGTGTCATTTACATTCTATTAGAGGAAAGCAGCTAGTAAATTAATAAAGCAAAAATCTCCAGCCCTAAGAAGTCCTGGGAGGGAAAAATAGTGATAAGCCACACAGCAAGGGCATATTTTTTTGGGTAGCAAAAGCCTTTTTGAGGTGGAGACGTTTGGATTGAGCACTAGAAAAGGAAGAAGGGCTAGCCATGTGAGGAGCTGAGGAAGGTCATTCCAGACAGAGGAAGCTCTAAGTACAAAGGACTTGCGACAAGACAAGTGGCCAGCAAGTAGTGTGTTACTGAGTGTAGAGAGACACACAAAACCTTATATATATATATATATATTTTTTTTTTTTACAAGACCTTATATTCTAATGGTAATTGGATATCACCAAATAGTTCAGTGTGGCCTTGAGCTTGTTGAAATCCTCCTGCCTCAGCTTCCCAAGTGCCAGGGTTACACATGTGGGCCATCATACCCAGCTGGTATAGACAAGAGAATTATGTTCCTCAGCTGATTACTAAGTACTCCTTTAAATCTTTACATACATACATATACATGTGTGTGTTGATTTTTTTGCTTTTTGAGAGACAGGTTCTCACTAGGTTGCCTATATTGTCCAGCCTGGCCTCAAATTTTCGATCTGCTTACCTCAGCCTCCTGAGTAGCTGGGAGTACAGGTATGCACCACTATGTCCGGCCTTTTAATATTGTATTTTGGGTTCTTTTGAGAATTTGAGAACAGGGACCCAGAGAAATGTACCAAAACTCAATGAACTGTACACTTAAACTGAATAGATTTTAATTGTAAATAAATTATAATCGGGGCCAGGCCAACCCTTCCCTGTGAGCCTGCTGCAGCCATGCATCCCAGGAAGAGAACCAAGAAGAAAGCTAACCCTTCCTGCGAACCAGAAGTAGTCACAGGCTGGGCCAACCCCTCCCTGAGAACCAGCCAGAATGCCGGGTGGCAGGCAGGAAGTGCCAAGGCCACCAGCACCCCCATCTCAAGCAACTGGCTGATTCGGAGAAACACAGGCTGAGATGATATAGCTACTGAAGTAAAAAAAACAAAATTAATGCCTGTATTGTTTGGCTGACTTTGCAGGCCTAAAGCCGATAGTCTGAGCATCTATTTAGAGGATAACAATATACAATATAGCAACTATGAGGGATCTCCTTCTGAAGACGGTAGCCATTGTTAATTCCCTATTATTTTGTTTTAAAGTCCTATATCATTTTGTTTTGTTTTGTTTGATTTTATTACATCTGATGGTATGGGCAGCTATTTTGAAGATAACAAGATATATTATGGTAGTCATTGTTGACTTCCTATTATCTTGTTTTGAAGTCCTGTATTTCTTTCACTGTTTTGTATTGATTGGCTTTATTCTGTTTTATTTTGCTTGGCTTTATTCTCTTTAAAAATTATAACTCATTGTAAGGAAAGCTCTGGACATTCTTCAGTAAAATCCAGAAGACTGCAGCACACAAAATTCTGAACACAACTTCCAAATGTTCATGCATCCCAATGGTACCAGGTTAAGAACTCTTATATTAGCAACTTTCTCTAGGAAAGAAAATGCAAAGGAAGAACTCCAGGAACAGAGGGAGTTATATGAAACTCTTCTTTAATTGTAGCTAAACTTAGAGGTTTAGGAAGAATAATGTATTGCTGTTATCAGTGTAGTAGGGGAAGCTAAGCATGGTAGTACACACCTGTACTTCCTACTACTTGGAAGGGTGAAGCAGGAGGATCACTGTAAATTCAAGGTCAGCCTGGCTTATATAAGTGAGTTCAAGGCCATAATGATCTATATAGTGAGAACCTATTTTAAAAAAATAGTAGGGGAGTCAGTGATGGTTAGAAGTTACTTGTTTTCCTTCATTAAAAAGGAAAAAAGAGAACCGAGCCAGGCATTGTGGTGCACACCTGTAATCTCAGTGAGGCAGGAGGATTGCCCTGAGTTCAAGGCCAGGCTGAACTGCATAGTGAGACCTGGTCTCAAAAAAAAAAAAAAAGGTGGTAGTGAGAATAACATAGTCTGAGGGCTGAATTTGCGTGGATATATTTTCAATGTAAGAAATAAGAAAGCTAATAGAATGCTTTTAAATGTGACTTAGAACATCGGTATGAAGAACAAATTCTCTGAGGAAAACTTTGACACCAAGGTTCGGCATCCCGAGCTCACCGACTTCTCCTTCACTTTCCAGCGTTATTGCTTAGCAGGGAGAAATGGTCAATGGAGAACAGAAGTACCAGTGGCTAGAAGATCTGCTCAGGGAAGGGAAAGAAGGAGAAAAGGAATGAACACAGGAAAAAAGATCTCAGTTTT
The DNA here is from genome assembly GCF_034190915.1 of Cavia porcellus. NCBI lineage: Eukaryota > Metazoa > Chordata > Mammalia > Rodentia > Caviidae > Cavia > Cavia porcellus. The sequence goes on along the minus strand of NW_026947488.1, from coordinate 24,413,387 downwards.
GAGGAATTCTTTTAAGAAGTTGTGGGAGAGGATTGGGAACAACTAAGAAGTTAAGAGCCTGAGAGAAATGTGAGGTTTTAAAAAAGGAAGCACCACAGCACCATGCTGGGAAATAAACTGCTTTACTTGATTTATCTGAACTGTGTTTCTCAAACCCAACTTGCACAGACACTAGGCCACTGCTGGCCCTCAGACATTTTCAGATTAAACTTACTCATTCATCCATTCAAAAACGTTTACTGCATTATTATGTTCCAACTCTATGCTAAGCAAGGGGGATAGATTAATAAACACAATACCTGTCCCCAGGATGCTCACTTTTTGGAGACAGATACAGAAATAATGTAGATGTTGTGATACTACATGAGCATGGAGAAAACCCAGAGCCAGGCAGGGGTTCATAAACAGGAAGGGCAGTGACAGTGGAAGGTCGGCTCTAGATCCTTCTTCCTCAGCCACCAAAGGGCTGCTCACCTTCAGGCAGAGATGTCTGGATAAGCACTTCAGAACTTGGGCCATGCTGGTTGTGGCCCATTCCCGCTCGTGGTCTTTGACCGACTGTAACGAGGGACACACGTGCTGCAAAACATAGGGAGGCTACATGGTTTACCAGGAAGACTTGGGGTAACACCTTTATGTTTTCTGTGAAAGAAAATCTAAGGAGAGAAGATCCAGATTACTTCCATGACTGAAAATATCTCCCTAAATGGTAAACCAGTTGAATTGGAGATGAAATTGGTAGGAAGACAAGCAAGACCCAAGGACCTAAGCCAGGGATGGTGATCCTTTCAGAGCTCTCGCTGCTGGTAATACAGAGGCAGCTGCAACACGCGTGCGATAGGTTCGCCACCACTTACCTAGGTGGCCAGGAGGTCTGTATTCCACCAAGGCTGATTTTCTACATTTATTTTCTTTTTTTTTTCCGTACTGGGGATTGAACTCACGACCTCGCTTTGCCAAGCAGGCACTTACACTGCTGAGCTAAGCCCCCGTCCCTTCATTTCAATTGTTTAATTATTATATTCTTCTGTATGTTTTTAACCCTTTCAAATCTGCTTTGAAAAAAAGAAAATGATGTGCTTTTAAAGAACTTTTGGGCCAGGTGTTGTGGTGTACACCTGTAATCCCAGCACCCCTGGAGGTTGAGGCACGAAGACTGCTGCAAGTTTGAGGCCAGCCTGGGCTATACGGTGACTTGAAGGCCAGACTAAACTGCATAGTGAAATCCTGTCTGAAAAAAAGAGAACTTGGGGATGGAGAAACTATATCTCCCTCAACAATTAGACAGACTCACAGAAAACATGACACCCATAAGGAGAAGCTTATGAAGCAGGTAGCTTCTCAGGTGGAAGAAATGGCTGGAAGTAAGCTGTCAAGCCCGGACAGTATAAAGTACAACATGGATGAAGGAGAGACACCCAGGCTAGCTGGGTGTTAATGTACAAATGGAAAAGGAATGATAAATAATGCCAAGGTTCGTTATAGGCAGGATATCCAAGCCATACTTCAGAGCATATGGTTAATAACAGCTCAAAGGGTTATCCCTTTCTGGTATATCTTCATCTTTGAAAGGTGCACGAAGCCAGACACAGTAATACATGCCTGTAATTCCAGCACTTGGGGAGGAAGAGTCAGGAGATAAAAAGTTCAAGCCCCGCTTAGACCACCTGGTAATTTGTCAAGACCATGTTTCAAACGTTAAAAAAAAAAAAAGCTGGGGATGCAAGTCAGTCTATGCAAAGGTCCTGAGTTCAATCCCCAGTACCTGGGCAGGGTGGTTGGGGAGGCAAAAAAGCAATGTGCTGGAGCTATAAAGAATGCATGCCAAGGAGCAAATCCCTGTTGAGGGAAGGGCATAAACTGTAATAGCTACAGTTGGGGGCAGAAAGTCATTTGTGACCTCTGAGTCCAACTTGGCAGGAAGCTGCCTGTTTATTAACTCATAAGGGTTATTCCCTAGTCACTCACTAAAACCTTTCCTCCTCCCCTTCTTCCTCTTCCCTTTTCCTTCCCCTTTCACCTTCTTTTTTGTGGTACTGGGGATTGAATCCAGGGCCTTCACACTGAGCTACATTGCATCCCCCTTTTAAAAAAAAATTTTTTGGGGGTCTTTCTCCTTTTTATCAGTACCAGGGATCGAACTCACGACTGCCTGCTTGCAAGGTAGGAGCTTATGCCCCAGCCCCTGCTTTTTAAAATTTTGAGACTTAAATTGCCCAAGATGGACTCACAATTTGCAGTCTGACTTCCAGAGTGCTGGCTGGTATTACAGGTGTGTGCCTTAGGCTCAGCTGACTGAAACCAAAGTACTATGCAGAAGGGAATAATAATGTAAAGAATAATAATGCAATCATTTGATCTATTTATTGGAGGCCATTTATTTAATACTAAGAGTAATTAGTATCTCCAACTAAAGCTGAAGACATAAGACTCTAAGAAAGCACATTCCATGCAGATTTTATTTTCTTAATTAATTTCTATTTTAAGAAAAATAAAACCCAACAATACAAAACAGAATAAAGCTAATCAAAACAAAACAGTGGAAGTGATACATAACTTCAAAACAGGACAACAGATCATCAACAATGGCTGCCATAATATATCTTGTTATCTTCACAATAGTTGTTCATTTCCTCAGACATAACACAAGGAATAAGACAAAACAGAATAAAACCAATCAAAACCGAGCACCAAATAAAACAATACAATAAATCAGGACAGAAAAAGTGAAAATAATGTTGGATTTCAAAAATAAGACAGAAGGAATGCATTTGCCATATTGCATTCTGTCATTCTCCTAATACATGCTTAGACTACTGACTAATGCAAAGTCAATCAAACAATACCAGCATTTAGTTGTTTTTGTACCTTGGTTTCTATCAACTCAGCCTGTCCTACAAAACAGCCAATTGATGGGGGAGGCATAGAAGAGGGTTGGGGGGATGGCTCGATTCTCAGCCCATGCCAGTTGACTCACGGGAAAGGCAATCTGGCATCTCTCTTTCTGGGCCCTGCCTGGTTTGCATGGCTTATGGGAACTAGCATGGCCTCGGCTAACTCATGGGAACAGTGGACTGCTCTTAATTTATTTTTTGAGACAAAGTTTCATAATGTAGGTTACTCTGGCCTTGAACTCACTGTCTCCTGCCTCAGCCTCCCAATGGCTGGGATTACAGGCACAGGTCCATGCAGATTTTATAGCAGAAAGACTTGTGACGAATGCATAGCAGTCAGGATGTGAGCCTAAAGTCTCTGACTCAGAGCCTATAGATGATACTCTCAGCTGTTTTAATTGCCTCCTGCAACTTAATCCTTCCACATTTTCTTCTTCCACTCTCACCAATGACTAGAAATAGCTTCCCCTTCTTCCCTGAAATTTTGTTTACCTTAAAAATGGCATCAAATTTTTCCAAATGTGGGTCTTTTACCACGAAACTCTGGAGCATCTCAGAGAATGCCTGGAACGTCTGCCTGTAGAGACACTGAAAAGGCACAGATCAGCAACGCCCCAGTCTACGAAGTTTCTCAAGATTTCATGTTTAAGGCTCTTCGCTTTAAGACTTTACTCAAAGCTGCAGAACCACCACCAAAGAATCTATAGACAGCACATTGCTTGAGGTGAACATCTTCATTTCCAATGGACACCTAAGCATTACTAGGGTGATGGTTAACTGACTCTAACTACCCCTGGGGAACTATGTAAGGGATATAATTCTTTTAGGGGCTGGGGATTTAGCTCAGCAGCATAAGCGCCTGCCTTGCAAACAGGCAGTTGTAAGTTCAATCCTTGGTACCGATACAAAAAAACAAAAGATATAGTTCTTTTAAAAAGTTGAGTTGTGGCTCTGACATCATGAAGCAGAAAGGAGTAAGTCTTTTTTTTTTTTTTTTTTTTTTGTCTTTTTGAGACAGGGTCTCGCTATGCAGTTCAGGCTGGCCTTGAGCTCACTTTGTAGCCCAGGCTGGTTTCAAACTCACAATGATCCTCCTGCCTCAGCCTCCCGAGTACTGGGATTATAGGCGTGAACCACCACGCCTGGCTGAGTCAGTCTTTTTTACTAATTGCTTCAGCAGCCACAGAATAAAATCAGGGTCTCTGAACTTATTCTTACTCTGCTTGAAAGCTTTCTTCTTCTCCTTCAACTCTCTCTCCACCAGAAAGGCTTTCCTAGACTGCCTGTGGAGGACCTGGTGCCTCCCAGTTGCAGTACACTCTTTCCTCCCTCCCTGCTTTTCTTTCCATTTTTTATTTATTTATTTTTTGCAGTGAAGGTTTGAAATCCTGGTTTTACTTTCTTCATAACACTTACCACTAATTACTAGTGGACATATTTATTTATCAGTGGTTTCTCTCTGCATATGAATGTAAGTTCCAGAAACAAGAGTAAGTATTTCTGTATTCCTAGTGCCCATCACAATACTTAGCACATAGTGGCCCTTAATGTCTGTAAAATCTCTGAATACTTTCCATCTTATTTTAAAGTCAAAGTAAAAAAAAAGGGAGTAAAGGGAAAAAGAAAGAACACAAAATTTAGATTTTTTTTTTAAATTTAGGTTTTTATCTAATTTAACCACTTATTTACCAGATCTGACTTAAATGGCTTGAAAAATGAAATGCTCTCAAAAGGCTAAGATTGGCTAACTCTGTGGCTGGGAAGTTACTTAAGCAAAGTGTGAGTTACCTCTGGGTTGGAGGGCCTGCTTGCCATGGTTTCCTCCAGCCGGGTAAGACTTCTGACAGAGGGCAGACTGACGATTCTTTTGATAACAAGACTGAACAACTCAGCATGATCTTCAGAGCCAAACAGCAAATGGACATCTTGATAACTAAGAAAAGACAATTTGGAGAAAGAGTTTTATTTGGTAATAAGTAAGGACCAAAGTAACTATCAAAGCAAGGTAATATTGATTGCTCTGTTACTCTGATGGAAAACATAAACAGCATGGCTTGTTAGTTTAGATAAATCTCACAAAAGGTTAGTGCTGAAGAATTTCCTCCTAAGAGGTCACCGAGGTGGGAGGGAAGTTTTCTCCAGTTCATCCACAGGGAAAAACCTGTTGTAGTCTAATGCAGTTAGCCACAATTTTCCAAGATGTGTTTTGCTGAATGTTGATTTGGGGAATAGTGAGTTGAGTTCAATCAAGTTAAAAACTTTTCAACTCCAGAAGTGGTTGTGCATGCCTATAATTTTAGCACTCAGGAGACTGATGCAGGAGGATCACTTGAAAGTTTGAGGCCAGTCTGGACTACATAGTGAGTTTAAGGCCTGAAATACATAACAAGATCCTGTTTTTAAAATCCAAAAACAAAACAACAACTCCCCCTCACAAAAAAAAGGCCATTGTTTAACTAAGGGACATCTGGGTACTTTTAATCAGTGTAATTACTGTGGTACAAGTCTCCAAGAGCATAAAAGAGCAGGCATTCCTTACAAAGTACTTAGACCTTAGCATGTGTGGGAATCACACTCTTCACTGAATATACTTTGGACAAATCTGAACTCCAAAGAGGTTCCAACGAGGACTTTCAGACCTGGATGGTAGCATATGTAAAATCAAAGTACTTACACAAACACATGCATTTGGCGTCTTTCCGTTTCTCTAAATAGTTTTCAAAAGCTAAATAGTTTTCAAAAGTTACACTATGGAACATGTCAGTTGGCTTTGGCATTGGCCTGAGTGAGGAACCAGGATGAATGTGTAAGGAGCATGTGGTTGTCACCTGAAGACAGTGATGGTGGCAAAGACCTCCTGGAGCACAGGGCTGAGCAGGGAATCCAGGAGCTCCTCTTGTACCAGTACCTACAGTGAGAGGGAATGAACTTTTAGGGAGTTGAAATGCACCAACTCATGAAGCCTGGGATGCTCAGACGTGGATGGCCTGCAAGAACAAGAGCAGCTCCCTGAGGATCACAGCAGGACACTGGAGGAGCCTGCAGTGTATTTTCTGGAACCAGAACCTGGGGCCTGGCTCTATCTTTTGCTAAATGTCTAAGTTGACTCAGGTTATCTCCCTGTACTTCTGTTTTCTTACCAGTAAAATGAAATAACAGTAACCTCTCACCTTTGTACTGGTAGTTGTGAGTGCTGAGCTAATTCATGATGCCTAGTATCCCTCAGTGATTGCTAGTGTCTATTACTAATATTTTTTATTACCAGTGATTGTGTCTAGTGTAGGCATTCTTACTCCTCTTTCTACTAAAGCAGTCATCCCTACTATCATGCCTATGATCACTCTAGGTTGTTTGTTATAGAAAGGAAACAACTTTCTAGCTTATAAATTGGTACAGACAGCAGCCGTGCTGTGTTAGAAAAATCTACAGAGTGAAAGCAAGGGTACAGTAGAATTTTGGGGTTAGAGGCTCCTTGGGTTTGAGAAGGGCTTTACCACTCCCTTACCATGTGGCCCTGGGTACATCATTCAACCTCCCTGAGACTAACTTCCTTATCTGTTTTGGGGAATGAGACTTCTCAGGGAGCTGAGTTCAGGAGCTGCTGTAAACAGGCATGTAAATGTAGTGGCAAATCTACTGGATTGTCTACCCTGCCTCTGTGAGAGTAATCTCAGCTCACTGAAATGGGCACTTGTGATGGTTAACTGGTTGAGTTAAACTTAGGTAAGTAAAACCTAACTGAATTGGCTCAGCATAGTTCTGGACTCATCTTAGGAAGGGTTGTCACAAGAACAGTATAAAAGGGCACGAAGAAGGGTTGGTTCTGGGTTCTTTGCAGCAGCTCCAGTCTTGCTTTCACCTTGTATGCTGTCTCCAGGCTTCTAGCGCAGACTCTTCAGTATCTAGCACCAAAAGCCTTCCTACGCAGACCCTCGGGGTTGCTAATGCAGATGCACATAGACACCAGACTGAGCTCTAGGCCTTCATCCGGATTCTTTGGATCCCCAGTGTGCACACAGACCTTTTGTAACCTTCCACACCCAATTCTGTGGACAGCTATTGTAAGCCAATCTTATAAATCCTTACATATTTGTATATCTTACATTAAATCTGTTTCTCTAGTAAGCACTGACCCGTACAGCACCTCACAGCCATGTTTCTGCTGTCATTCTGTTCTACTTGCCACAGGGCATCTGCCCAGGTATAGACACTAAGGTCAATTAGATTTTCCCTCAGGAATCTGGGATTGGAACTAAGGGCACCAATTGGAAAAACAAAGTTTTCCCTAGCATGTGTGGAAGCAGAAGTTTCCTATTGTCTGGATTCATTCCTTTCCCTGGGCATGCTGTTCCTCCTGTCATGGGGCTCCAGGGAACACTGATATTCCTTAGAACCAATCTCGTCTTTTGTGTTTCAGCTGCCTCCAGTGTACTCCTCTTCCCAGAAAAGATCTCACCAGGAACTTAGGGAAACACTCAATAAATAGTATCAGGTTTCCTTCCCAAGCTTTTCTCTCTTTCCACTCAAGTCTTGCTGGTGGCCTGCTGCTGTTATTTCTTTAAGGTGCTTATTTATTGTTATGGCTTTATAGCCTAGAACAAACAAAACATGGCTCTGTCTTCTGCCTTGGCCACTTCCAGGGGACTCAGTACTGCCACTAACATCAGAACCAGTACCGAGCATTATTCTCCCACTGCCTAAGGACACACCTTTCCAGCCTTCAATGTGAATGGTCCCTGTAAGGATCCATTAAGACATACTCAGCCTGTCTGCAGGCAGAGGCATTATTCTCAGCTCAGCACCAGCACTCCTGGCCAACAAGGATGTTGTGATAAAAGAGATAAGGTGGAACACAGAAGCTTGCAAGCACCCAAGAAATCACATCAGATGCCTCAAGGACTTTGTCCACTGAGACACAAAATATCCAAAGAACTTTGATCACTGAAGTTTACTAAGATCTTCCCACCTAACAAAACTTACCTTCAAACCACATTATAAAAAAAGGGCCCACTTCTTTTTGCTCCCTACAGACAGCCTTTTCGCCTTCTGTTTGCTTGCATAAGGAATTCCATGCCATGTTGCCTTTACACAAGCCTGCTGGTCTCAGCTGCTTCTGCTTTGCACCGTTCCTTACAGTGCCTTCCCAGACCTCGTAAAAAAGATGATTTATGACTTCTCTCATGTCCACTCCTCATATCCCATCAATTCTACCAGTTTCTGTGATTCTCTTTTCCTGCAACCATAGGCCTCACATTCACTGCCTTTAAGCTGAAATCCCAGGTCTGCAATCCCCTCTGACTTCAATCCACTTGGTGTACTTCTGTCAGAATGACCTTTTGTTTTCTCTCAATCAGTTAGACATTAGAAGTTTGTTTGTTCATGGTTATGGCTAGCCACTACATGGGGTCACAAGTGCCAAGCTATTTTTGGCTTGTGAAGTACGTGTACAGTAGCAGCTGTTAAGAGTGATTGCCGAGATCGCAGCAATCACCTCTTCTCTCTGCAGGGGCAACAGCAGACAGGCAAGGAAGCCAGCAGCCATAGGATTCCCACGGGGTGCTTTTGCAGACACAACTGAGTGGTGTAGGTGGAGAACAGGCCCTGTCTGGGTGAAGGGAACTCTTTCTTCAATTTAATAACTACTTATCAGTCAGATCAGCCCCACCTCGTTTGAGAAAAAACTCGTTTGAGAAAAAACTGCTCATATTTCTGGAGTACACAAGGAATGTCAGAATCAGAACTTCAGAGAAACTGAATGGATCATTTCATAGATGAGAAAAACTAAAACACAATAAGTATATACTGAAGACAATCATTTCCTCTGTAAAGTCTGCATCCTTGACATGGAATTGACCATTCATCCCTCTGTGTCCTCAATATACCAATTTGAACTTTCTTTATAGTTCCTGTGACACTGGATTATACCCAGCTTGGCTGCAAGGCCAGGAATTAGTCTTTTTTGAGACGGGGTCTCGCTATGCAGTTAAGGCAGGCCTTGAGCTCACTTTGTAGCCCAGCCTGGTCTCGAACTCGCAATGATCCTCCCACCTCAGCTTCCCGAGTGCTGGGATTACAGGCATGATCCACCACGCCTGGCTAGTCTTTTCGTCTTTTCAGCCTTGGTTCTCGTGACAATGCCTGAACTGTCAGGCACTTCTTAAGGGAATAAATAGATGAGTTAATGGCAGTGTTGCTTGTAAAGTACTTGTGAAGTTTGTACTAAGAGTAAGTACAAACAGAACAAAATATGATAATTATAATAGTACAATCATATTTCTCAAATGCATAATAAGCATTAAGGTCATATGTCTTGGTTACTTTCCTCTTGCTTCTGAGACAAAATATCTGATACCCAAAGTTAATAGGAGAAAGGTTTATTTAGCTGATAGTTTATAAAGGTTTCAGTCCACAATTGGTTGGCTCCAAGGCAAGGTGACATATGGCAGAGGGACAGCAGTTCATGGTGGGCAAAAGGTAGCAAAGCAGGCAGGAGGGCCAGGCAAACCTCTTTCTGTCCTTTAGATTGTACCGAGGCAGGGTACTGGGTTAGGATGGTACCAAACTAACCAGTGGACTCATTTAGTAATCACCCATCCTGGCTTGCACCATGAATCAATCACACACTCTAGATTCAACCACCTCTGGAAAAGCCCCAAATATGACTGAACGAGGCTTTCGGGGGACATCTAGACACAAGCCATAATACTATGTTCCATGACTTGCATTTATTTTTAATTTAATGCTCATGATAGTTCTATGAAACAAATAGCTATTCTTATTTTATAGATGAGAAAACCAAGGCATCAGGAAGTTAAGTAATTTCCTAAGGTAACACAGCTATAAAGTGGTAAAGCTAAACTTGAACCCAGGCATTTGATTAGATTCTTCCCTCAAACTACTGTTGAAGTTAAGAAGGGAACATAGACCTTACTAAGCAATTTAACTAATGCTATTTCTTTTCTTTTTTATTACTCTTTTACCTGGCTTTTAAGGGTGATTATATTTGTGGGGGATTCCTGAGCACTTCCTCTCCATTCAGAGAAGATGATAGGAGAAGAGTTTAAAGGAGTTGATAACATGGGTAAAACTACTACAAACTTATTGACAGGTCACTGAGTTTGTGAGGTCTTAATCATTTGTGATGAGATCACAATACTTACATTTAGGATGTGCACTATGTCTGCTAGATGGCTATGAATGAATGATTCTGTGGTTTCATCACAACACAAAGTTTCACCGAGAGAAGACAAAGATCTTAGGAATGTCAGCTTTGCAGGTTCATCCTGAATTTGTAGAAAAATGATAAAATACGATTATATGTTATAATCTTATTTGGTAATGTAAAAAACAAGGTCTGTTCTATCAAATATCAAAGGAGATAGACAGGGGTGCCTCCATCTTAAATTTCAATTTACCTTGTGCTGCTCCCCACCCTCTACCCCTCACTTCAGAGTTACTGAAAATGTTTGCTCAGCTTAGGCTCTAGGAACACAGGCCAACTATCAAAGATACCTTTTTTTTTTTAATCATCGGTACCAGGGATTGAACTCACGACTGCCTGCTTGCAAGGCAGGTGCTTATGCCGCTGAGCTAAATCCTCAGCCCCCTCCAAATATCTTAACAACTGAGAACTTTTGGTCCCCATAAACCCCACCCTCCCCTCCCTGAGCAATCCTGCCCACCAATCCTTCAGGCTCTTCTCTTGTGTCATTGAAACTAGCCAACCAGGAGAGATTGTGAACCTTCAAACCAGCCAATGGGGAGGTCAGCTGCTTCTCATTCTTAGGAAATAAAAAGAGCTCACAGTTGACTCCCTGAGAATCTGCTACCTCATGGTGTGCTGGAGCCCCTTTTCAGAGATTGTTGGTGTCTGAGGGTTTTATCATCTGCACCAGACAAACTTGAGTCTGAGGGCGTATTCCTAACAGTAGTTGTAAGAACCTTTGAAAAGTATCTTGGGATATTTCAAACATGTGGTATCTGATTTGATTCATTAGCAGTCTTTTGTTATAAGGAATGAAAGATTACAGAGGGATTTCAGTAAAATTGCTCATCTCCAGGTACTGCCTTGGTTTCCAGAGCTTCCCCTTTTGGCTAGATTACTAAACACTCCATGGCAACTTTCACCCACCTCCAGTCCTTTCTTCCTCCTTCCCTGTCCTTTGTCCTTTGTCGGGTGCTGCCAAATTAAGCTTCTAAAAGGTGACCACTGATACTGTTCCTTCTAGTTATTATTATTATTTTTTTTGGTACTGGGAATCAAACTCACGACCTCATGCTTGCCAGGCACTGTGCCACTGAGCTATATCACCAGGCCCTAGTTCTCTTTAATTTTGGTACCAGGGATAGAACTCATAACCTTGCATTTGCCAGGCAGGTGCTGTGCCACTGAGCTAAATCCCCGGCCCTCCTAGTTCTCTTAATATTATTAGAACTTCATCATTTTAAGTCCTTAAAAAGTTTCCTATTAAGGGGCTGGGGATTTAGCTCAGCGGCACAAGCACTTGCTTTGCAAGCAGGCAGTCGTGAGTTCGATCCCCGGTACTAATAAAAATGAAAAAGACAAAAAAAAAAAAAATTGCTCTTATGAAGGACCAGGTCAAGCAGGCTACCACATAGCAGGATGACAGATGTTAAATTATATTTGTTATCCCAGCAGGGAGGGAGGGTAAGGCAAGAGCATCAGAAGTTCAAGTATCATCTGGGCAACTGAGTGAGACCCTGTGTCAAAATAAAAAGGGATTGGGATATAGCTTAGTGGTAGAATACCACTGAGTTCCCTATCTACACACACACACACACACACACACACACACACACACACACACACACAGATAAAGCTTTAACTAGACTTCTTACTAGGTTTCTGAGTGCTGCAGTGTCCTTGTAGAGGTGATTTATAGGTTCTTTCTGTCCTGAGCAAAGAACTGATCAAGCACAAAATGTAGCGAGATTTCAAATTAGTTGGTCAAGACAAGCACCAAAGGTAGTGAGTGAGGTTTTACCTTTACTAAAGGTAGAAAAAGCAATGTGCTCTGCAGAGCAAGTTTGGGCCAACTAAAAGAAAATAAGCATTCTACAGGATGAGAGAGGACCATTGTGCAAGAGAGAACATAATGGCCCAGAACTCAATGCTAACTGTCTTTTTTCTATCTCCTTCTCCTCAGGTTGATGTTAAGTCTAGGCAATCCTGTTAAAAACCTGCTCCAGTTCTTACAAGAAGAACTGAAGACAGCACTCTCTGGTTCTACACACAGCACTTTGGGATCTGATCTATAGTTGTATCCTGGGACTTTGCAATTGACAGGTCATGCCTGCTCCCCATCAGTTTACAATATCCTCATCTCCTGCCCCATAAGGGATGATCAAAAAGTACAGTCAACATTTTAATAATTTATGTAATCCCAGCTGTTTGGAAGTTGAAGAAGAGAATCACTAGTTCAAGACCAACCTGGGAAACTTAGAAAGATCCTGTCTCAAATCTTAAACAAAAAGGAAGAATATTAGGGTCTATGGCTAATAATGGGGTACTGTTAAGAGTTACATTTGGAATTCATTTCCTTATGTACTCTATACATTTTAGTTGTTCTTAGGCTGTAGATCAAAATTCTCATGTTGATTTTCAAAGCTCAGGAATTATCTCTTCAGCCTCATCTTGTACCACGGTTCCTTTTTGTCACTCTGACTTAAACATATCAGGTTATTTTTGAGTTCCTCAGAAAATGCTACGTTTCTTTCAACCTCAAGTTTGTTAAACATATCATTTTCTGTTTCTGCTCTCTTTCACTTTTTAACTTTTAGTTTTTCCTATGCTTTGCTCAGATCTGATCAGTTTGTGGAGGTTTTAGTCCATAATTGGCTGGCTCCCAGGCAGGTGGCACATGGCAGAGGGCAACAACAGATCATGGCCATGGAAGACAGCAAAAACAACAAGAGCCAAAAAGAGGAGCTCAGACCTGAGCAAAGCATAGGCTTACTTCCTCAGAGGCACCTTTCCTTACCCTCAGATCAAGATAAGTTCTGTTGGGCTGGGGATTTAGCTCAGCGGCATAAGCACCTGCCTTGCAAGCAGGTGGTCGTGAGTTCGATCCCTAGTACTGATAAAAAGGAAAAAGACAAAAAAAAAAAATGTAGTAAGATAAGTTCTGTTACATGCACTCACAGGATATGTAAACAAATGAATGGAGGTTTTACCTAGACAGTGGGATGTTGTGCAGCCCATAAGTAGAAAAACTGAAATCTTTAATTATGAATCTAAATTTTTCCCTACTGTTATATATGCTGGGTTTTCCTTATATTAATTACAGACTGTACAGAGAGAAAAACATCCTGAAAGTGTATATATAAACACATACCAAATGTTAATAAGTCTCAGGAGAGTGGGGTTAGGGAAGATTAATTTTTAAGTTTCATTATGGTCTTGTTTTCATATGAATTTAATGATTTTATAAGTGTAAATTAGAAATATATACATATAAATTATACATATAAAATATAAAATTAAAAAGACAAGTAAATTTATGTCAAAATTTTGTATAATAAAGCAATAATAAATATTCAAAACACTTGTTAATAGAGAAATAAGTTAGATAACTCATAAAGATCAGACCTTTCATACCTTTAGCTTACCACTAAACACCTCCTGGATTGACTGGATTAGTTTCTCAACACTGGTTTCACAGAGAGGTTCCTGGGGGCTGAAATTTCTGAGGCTATCTGTAAAGGACTCCTGAAGGATTTCAGGAAGATCGGAGGCATCCAGGTCTAATACTGAAAGAAAGACATCAGATGATACCTCTGTAGCATATAAAGTAATAAGGTTTAGTGTTGAGAACCGCTGGATATCAGAGAAGGCAGTTATATGGCCCTGACTGAGTCCCTTTCCTCCTTCAAGTCTCATTTTCTCAATTACAGATTCAGTGTTCACAAAGGTTTTCCTAAGCTATAAGGCTTTCTGGGACTAAGTTGTAGTTGAGTTTGAATCCTAGTTCTACTATTAGTCACATGACCATCAACAAATTAGTTTGCCTTCTAGAATTTAGTTTTTTCATTTGAAAAAAGGAGCTATTATAAGGATTAAATGAGGCAATATGTGCAAAGTATAGATCTTAGTATCTGACACATAGTAAGCATTTTGTGACAGGTTTGTGTTTGCTTGTTTTGTTTTGTGTTTGGTGCTGGGGATTGAACTCAAGGGCTTGCATCTGCTAAGCCAGCACTCTACCACTGAGCTACCCAGTCCAGAACCAACATTATTACTCAAACTCTCAAAGTCCAGCCATTTGTGGATAACTGTTTCTTACACTGGATCAGGCTGAAGTGAGTGCTGGAGGCATTTCCTTTTTGAACTGGGAAATACTGTACTTTGATCAAGGGTTTGGGCTCCGGAGTTGGTCTGCTTAGGTTTGGAAACTGCCTGGGTGTCTTTTTAGCATTCTGACCTGTGTGACATTAGTTTCTCTTGGTCTCCTTCTTCATTCCCAAAATAAGAGTGATAAAAGAAACTACAGAGCTAACAACCAGGAGTTATCAGCAAATAGAATTCCTTTTCTCCATGAGTGACAATGATTACAATGACATTTGTAATCATCTTAGTGTCATTATAGCCTTACTGCCTGTATTTTCCAACATAAAATCTCTCCTTCATATTGAGTCTTACTTTTTCCCCTTAAATACATCTATCATCTTAAGTTTTCAACGAGGCTACTTTCGGTCTCCTGAACGCCTCTTCTGCATATGCTTCACACTTCCTACTACATTCTTATCGTCTACTAATTGAAACCATGTTCAATTCATGCCCAATCTTTGTATAGGCTATTTCTTTCACATGTATTTTCTCCTTTCTTCCCCCACTTCTCCTTAACTCTTTCTGCTAGGCTAACTTCTTCCTGTATATTCATCCTGGATCTTTTATTTTCCTGTGTTGGTTGTGTCCTCCCAAGCACAAACAAACCTCTTTATATCCACTCTGAACCCCCACTCTCCACCATACAGATTACACTGAGATCCAATCGCCCATTTATCTGCAAAAGTGTGCTCTCTCGATTTGTTCACAGCTGTTCTCCACAACTAGACCAGGCTGAGAGAGCTTTAAAAAATATTTACTGAGTGAACGCTTGAATGAATGTAGTTCCTCAAACACATCGAAATCTTTCTTGGCTCATCTACATTTTGTGCCATTTATCTAGAATGTTCTTCCCTCTACCTCTCATGAGTCGCAGTTTCTTATCTCTTTGAAGCCTCCTTTAGATTTAAGTAGCATCCCCTATAGGTATTTAACTGACAACCATAGTTTAGCGTAGATTCTCTTCTTCTTTAGTTTTTTTCTGAGCCTCTTGTTAAACTCTCCCATAGTGTTTACCACAACTTATAATTACTTAAGTTACCATTTATTTACTTTTTTTGGTGTCTTTTTCTGCACTGTCATGTCAGGTCCATGAGGACAGAACCAATTCAATTGTATGCAACATGGTATGCTTGTACCTGGTACTCAATGAACGGTTGTAGAAGAAATGCGAGATGGTTATTCCGCAGGTCAATCCAGATGCCACTTTTTGCATAAAGTATTCCCACTCTATGTCAACCACACTTACCTTTCCCTTCTCAGAATCCCTCTAAAGTACATATCCAGCTGGAGATTCTGTGAGATCATTTGTTTGAAGACTTGGTCTAGTTTACTGTATGCCTAGAATAGTGTATCTTATCTTATTTTGCCAACCACTTTCTGAGATCTCAAAGTCAAGGATCAAATCTATTGTAAATGGCTTGTCATCCAGCAAGTATTCAAACAATATCCTTTGATCTGATTTAAAAAGAAATGACTGGGGATATAATCAACTGGTAGAGTGCTTGTCTAGTATGTGTATGGTGTTGGATTTGATTCCCAGCACTGTAAAAGAAAAAGGATTTCCTATCCCCTGCGACATCTCTTTCTTAAAAAATAAATTTCTTTTCTTACCTGTAAGTTCACTATCACTTGAGTCTTTTTTAATATCCTCTAAATTGCTCAATTCCAAGTCCACACTTCCAAAATCATCAGAAGCACAGGGAATCACTACTTCTTCTTGATCACAGATCCTAGATATAAAGGGATTTTTATCAATTAGTTTTTCAGAACTGCTTTGGTCTCATTATTCAATTGAAAGCCTAAATGTTCCCTTCTCAGACAGACATTTTTGATCATCAGTCTCTCTTTACCTCAGCCTACAGTTGTTCTTTTTTTGTCAAAGCATTTAACTATCAATAACAATTACCTTATTCATTTGTGTTCATTTGTTTGACTGTTTTTTATCAGACTGTAAATTCCACTAAAGGAAAAACTTTGCTGCATGGCCCTCATCATATCCCCAGAACCTACAAATTGTCAGTCTCATGATGAATGAATGGATCAGTGAGAAATATTAAGCTGTTGCTAGAAATAGGCTGAGGAGAACAAACCCCTTCTAATCCAATTTAAATCTCCTTACCCTTAACTACTTTTTCTTCTTTCCATACCATATAAAACTTTTTTTTTTGTCTTTTCGTTTTTATCGGTACCAGAGATCGAACTCACAACTGCCTGCTTGCAAGGTAGGCGCTTATGCCGCTGAGCTAAATCCCCAGCCCCCCACATAATACTTTTTAACATGTTATTTATTTACTTCTTGGTGTTGGGGATCAAACCCAGGACCTGGTACACGCTAATCATAAGTCTACCATGGAGCTACACACCCAGCCCAATTTGGTTACTTATGATGTTCACTGCTTATCTGCTATTTCCTCCCATTGTAAGCTCCATGAGGGCAAAGATCTTTGGTTGCTTTCACTGTATCCCAAAAGCCTAGAATCGTGCCTAATATGTAATAATGCTCAATAAAATTGGTACAGTGATTCAGTAAATGTACATTTATTGGATGTTTTGATTAATAAATTAAAAAAGCAACTTGCCAAATAGTTTCATATGATCCAACCTTAAAAGGACAAAATAGAATTTTTGCAAAAGTGATAAGTATGGGGCTGGGGATTTAGCTCAGCGGCATAAGCGCCTGCCTTGCAAGCAGGCAGTCCTGAGTTCGATCCCTGGTACCGATAAAAAGGAAAAAGACCAAAAAAAAAAAAAAAGAAAAAAAAAGTGATAAGTATGGACGTACATATGTATGCATACATACACACACAAATGTTGGAACATGGTAGAAAAACATGGAATTAAAACCAAACACTCTTGGAATGGAATTGTTGGAGAGAAAATTTAGTTTTTCTACTTTCATATTGCTTAAAATTTTTAATGTTGGCATGAATATTAAATGTTGACAAAGATGTAAAACAAAATAAATCATACATTGCAATTGCAACTAGAAGTATAAATTGATAATATCATTTAGAAGTAATTTTCTTTTCTTTTTTGTTTTTTGCGGTACTGGGGATTGAACTCATGACCTCGTGCTTGCCAGGCAGGCATTTATGCCACTGAGCTAAATCCCCAGCCCTAGAAATAATTTTCATTGTCTAGTAAAGTTGAAGGTATCCATACACTTAGTTTTACTATTCTACTCCTAGAAGTGTATTCTAGTGAAACTGCTAGATATATACCTGGACTATGTATAAGAAGGTTCATAGCATTAGTTATTATGGGAAAAACTGGAGCCATCTTATGGTCCTTCAATGGCAAAACAGATAAAATGAAGAGTTCTAGATATACATAACAAAGTAGACAAAATTTACAATGATGAGAGAAGAAAGTCATGGGAAAATAACATAGTAAATTTCACTTACAAGAAGCATGCAAAACTGGGGCTGGAGATTTAGCTCAGCGGCATAAACGCCTACCTTGCAAGCAGGCAGTCGTGAGTTTAATCCCTGGTACCGATAAAAAAGAAAAAGACAAAAAAAAAAAAGCATGCAAAACTAAAAAAATACTTCTTGGAGTTACAAGCAAACATGGAAAACCATGAAAAAAAGCAAAGAAATAGTGTAATCTGCAAGATGGGCATATTAGATATGTGGATAGGAAGGCAGGGGATGGAATGGTTAGGTTCAGAAGGCTTCAAAGTTATGATTATGGTGTGTATGTGTGTTTGTGGCACTGGCTATTAAACCCAGGGCCTTAGCATTGAGTTATATCCCCAGTCCTTTATTTTTTATTTTGGTTGTAGATCTAAGTCACCAAATTTCCCAGGCTGGGCTTGAACTTGGGATTCCCCTGCCTCACACTCCCAGAGAGCTGGAATTTTAGGAATGGGCCATGTCTCTAGGTTGGTTATGTTCTTCCTTTCACAGGATAGCTGGCGCATGGTCTCCCTATAAAATTATTTTTTTCTTTATGTACTTTTTGATTTTGTTTTTGAGCCAGGATCTCACTATATATTCCAGCATGGACTTGAACTTACTATATAGCTCAGGCGGGCCTCAGATTCATGGCAATCCTTTTGCCTCAGCCTTCCAAATGCTAGGATTACAGGTATGCACCATGATATCTTTAAAAAATTTTTTTATTTTGAAACAGAGTCTAAATTGCCCAGACTGACCTTAAATGTGGGTTCCTCTTGTCTCAGTCCTCTGAGGAGTAGGATGATAAGAATGTGGGTCTGTGCCCAGCTTAAAATTGCTATTTTATGAAGTTGCTAGCTGGGCATAATAGCATATACTGTAATTCTAGCACTCCAGAGACTGAGGCAGGAGGATTGCTGTGAAGGCCAACCTAGGTTACACAGTGGAGTTCAAGGCCAGCCTGAACTACATAGTGAGCCCGTATTTTAAAACACACACACACACACACACACACACACACACGCACACACACACAGCAGCTGCCAATCTATTTTCAAAATGACAATACAATTTAAATTCCCACCACAAGTATGTAAGAGTTCCAGCTGCTCCACATCCTTGCCAATATTTGTTTTGTTTATTTTGGTCTTCTTGAGACAGTGTCTTGTTATGCAATTCAGGCTGGCCTTCAGCTCACTGTGTAGCCCAAGCTGGCCTCAAACTCCTTAGCAATCCTCTTGCCTCAACCTCCTAAAAGCTAAGATTACAGGGGTGCAACACCACGACCAGTTTCTTTGTCAATATTTGATATTTTTAGTCTTTTTTTTTATATTGACTAGTGGATATACAGTGATGTCCCTTTGTGGTCTGATTTGCAAATACACACACACACACACACACACACACACACACACACACTTGCTTGTTATTTTTTGAAACAAGGTCTCTCCATCAGTCCAGGACAATCCCCTACTGTGCTATTTTTTGGCCTTTGTCTCTTGTCTCCTATTTGTGCTTCTGCTTTTATTATTTCAGCCAAAACTGATCATAGCAGCTGTAGCAGTCACAAAAGTCATCCTACCACCACACCCTAACAGATTTGATTTTGCTCACTCCCACAAGGCGGAATGGGGAGATAGTTTAGTGCAATCGCCTGGGTTCAATCCCAAGTACCAATCAATCACATGAATATAGTAACAGTACACACGTCACAGAACGGTGACAAGGGATAGATGAAATAATGTATATAGAGTGCTTAGTACACTGTCGGGCTGTATTGCAAACCCTCAATAATTGGAGCTATTGGTACTGTATGCTTAGAAGAATCTCTTCGGTGTTTGAATCTGCTAAATGTAAAATTTTAGACTCCTCGCAGAATTACTGTAAAGAAACACCGATATGTTTTGCTAATCAAATAAAATTTCATCCTGCAGGTCAATTATTAACAATTGAACTTTTCATCTTTCGAAGAAACTGCCATAATTTTCTTGGGGGGGGGGATTCCTTTGGACTACACAACTCCCCCTTCCCACCGGACCCTTCCGGTCCCTTTAAAATTGGCCGGGCTTCAGAGAGACAGATAAATGACAGAGTGGTCGGCCAATCACCGCACTTAGCCAATCATAGGCGGCCCCGTAGTAGGCCCATCCCAAGGGTTGGTTCAATCGCATCCGGGTAGCATTCAGAGCGGGACCGTTGCGAGTCGGTCTGTTCCAAGTGGGCCGGGGTGGGGGGGAGAGTCAGACCTAGACGCGGAAACCCCGAGACCTTTTACGTGCCAGGACTGGAATCCTCGCCGCGGCTGCTGGAAGCGGGAAGGCCCAGCGTGACTGCGGAGACTGACCTATGATTAGAGCTCATCCCTACAAACGGAGCCTGCCGCGAGTCCCTGGTGTCCCCTCCGGCACGTTCAGAGAGCCACCTTCCTGAGCGGAAGTCAGCCTGCGGACTGGACTCCGGTGGGACCTGCTCGGAGGAATGGCGCCGCCGGGTGAGGAGTTGCGCATGGCTCAACAGAGGAGCTCCGTGGCTGGCCCGTCTTGGGGAGTGGGCTGTGGCCCGTGGGAGGCTAGTTCCGGCCACTCGGGAGCTGGCTAGGCGGGATCTCCTTCCCCTGCGGGGCGGGGGCATGGGCTTGAGTTCTTAGGGGTATCGATGGTCTGACTGAGGGCTGCGAGCTGGTGGGAGTGTCCACTACCCGTGGTGGGGGGGCGGTTTGTGTTGGGGGAGGCGGGGGTTGCAATGTCGAACTACGGGTCCCCCCGAGGCCCAGCCAGGGGGACTGCGGCCGTACTTAACCTAGACCTGGCTTTTCTCATTCATTTGATTCGTGCGGGCAGCCTAGGAGCTGTCCCCGAGCCATTCATCATTTTGTGTGAGCTTTTGACTAATTCTTCTGCTCTTTTTCCGTAACTGAGGCAAGAAAATTGCTCAGCTCTTTCTGAGAGTTTAGGCCATACGTTCTGAAGCCAGACTCTGGGTGCAAATTTAGAATCTGCCACGTATTATGTTCTCCAGTTACTTAACCTCTCTGCACCTCAGTTTCTCATCAGTAAAAAAAGTTAGGCACATTGTTTGTTTTTAGTGTTCTGTATTAAATGAGATAGTCTCCATGCAGACTTTAGAATAGTACGTGCAAGCACGTAAGCTTCACTGCATTGATGGTTATTAAGTGGATCCTGCAGGATGGACTCTCGGGTCTTCATCACAGTTTGGATTTGTGTTCTCGTTATTACCATTGGGCAAATGAAAAGTTCGAATCCTAGAGAAGGGAGGTAGCTTGCCACGGTAACACAGTGATTGGACTTATTGTTTCATTAGTTTAGAAATGGAGGATGATGAAATGGTTTAATTTGGAATTTGGATTCAAGCTGCTTGCAGTTTGATTCTCAAGGAAAGGGCAGTTAACCTACTTATGACCCTCAGTTTCTTTGTGTGAAACACTGAAGATAGCCACTTAACTTGCTAAGTTAAGCCACACATGCTAAGTTCTTAAATTGTAGTTAGGTTATTGCTATAAAAGGTGAGCAGCTGAGGATTCTGTCAGAGTCTATGCTAGGGGAATTTATAGCTGAGAGAATGACACTCATAGTTAGTTACTCACTAGATTGTGATACTTTGGGTATGGTGCCTGTACAGTAGGCATTGGGGATTCATCATTAGTATCTTGACACCTCTTTTAAGTCTATTAGCAATTCTTAAAGGCTTTAACTTTGACTTCTAGCCAGTGACCACCTCTTGCATTTCCCCTCCTGTTGCCCAGGTTCAGACCACCCTTACAATATTTATTTAACTTGGATTGTGGCAGTAGTAGTCTAACTCGTATCCTTCTGTTTTTGCTCCCAGATAGTCTGTTCTCAGGGTTGTCTGTTATCAACTCTGTTAAAATGTTAAGTCAAATTATACCTCTGCTCAGAGCTTTTCAGCAGCTCCCATCTCATTGAGTAAAAGCTAAAATTTTTTCAGCAGCATACTAGGCTCTTGTGATTTGTCTCTGCTTCCTGTCACTTGTCTTTTTTCACCCTTTGCTTATCTCGCTTATGATTTTATTTATTTATTTATTTATTTGTCTTTTTCCTTTTTATTGGTACCAGGGATCGAACTCAAGACTGCCTGCTTGCAAGGCAGGCGCTTATGTCACTGAGCTAAATCCCCAGCCCCTCACTCATGATTTTAAAAATGCCATTAATGCTCCTGACTGAGCCTTTGCACTTGCTTTTGGGATAGTTTCTCCCTAAATACCTACATGACTTGCTCCTTTTTCAGGGCCACACTTAGTATCTATTTCTTCCTTGCACCTTCTTAGAGTTTACTCTATTTAACCAGCAACCCTTATCAGATATCCTTTCTGTGATACATTTTTTTAAATCTTTAAAATAAAAAAAATTTTAAAAGGTTTTAAAAACAGAAACAATCATATTTTATGGTCCTAAGCCCTTTGCCTTTAATAACAAATTTAATTTCAACTAGAATCCCTGAGGAAAACCATTATTACATCTATTTTATAAATAAGAAAACTGAGGCTCAAAGTAGCTTATATATCGCCAATCTTGGAAATAACCCTAGATCTAACTGCACTTTTTTGGAAAATACTCTTGAAAGGATGTCTACAGACATAACTCAGAGAATCATTCTCTCATGAACATTCATGTCATTTAAAACCTTGAGTGTGTAAACTTAAAGAATGTTAAAGGTCCTTTAAAAAACACAGAATAGGCTGGTTATATAGCTCAGTGGCACAGTGCCTGTCTTGAAAGCATGAGGTCCTGAGTTCAATACCCAGTACCAAAAAAAGACAAATAAAAAAACACAGAGTAGACTGGGGTTGTTCTCAGTGGTAGAGCACCTGCCTGGAATGCCTCGTGTCATAGATTTGATTTCCAGTGACCCTCAGTGTGAAATCTCATCAAAAATTACATTGAATGTAGCCAGTAATCACAACACTCGGAGTGGTTTAGGCAGCAGGAAAATTACAAGTTGAAGCCCAGCCTGGGCAACTTAGAGAGACCCAGCCTCAAATAAAAAGGTCTGGAGATGGTAGCTCACGGAGAGGCCCCTTGAATTCAATTCTCAGTACCAGCAAATAAATTTTTAAAAAATCACAGTATGTATGTATTATGATTAAAATATATAGTGTATAAAATTTTTAATTCATTATAAAAGATGCACTGCCATTAATCCCCTGCAAAAATACTTCCCTTCACTTTGAACACATACTCCATCATTCTTGCCACTTTGTGAAACACTTCTGGAAGTCCTCCTTTAGTACTGTCTTTATGATAGATGATCAAAAGTATGGTGAATGCTGCTGCTGCATGCCGTCCCATAGAGAGGCAAGCCTGTAAATATGTTAAGATATGTCCTCATCCACCTCTGGCACTGTACAAAAATGACCATGAGAGCAAAACATTTTGAATCGAGTCGAGACACTAAGGCAGCCACAAAAGCACAACTAAAAACACTCATAAAGGACTTTCAGACCGAATTAACAAAATGACAGGAACAATGAGTTAAGTCTGCTCAAATTAAAGGGGAAGTATTTTAAGGCAGATTAGTGGCAATGTATAATATTTTTAAAATTAAAATTCACTGTATTTTAATCCTGCCACATATATTTGTATGTAATATACATACACATGTATTTTATGCACACACACAGAATACTATTTGAACTGAGCACCATTTAGGATGTTACAAATACAGCAGGAAAGCCAGGTGTGGTGGCTTATGCCTGTAATCTCAACGCTCAGAGGCCAAAGGAGGATCCTTGCTAGTTCGAGAGTTTGAGACCCACCTGGGCTACAAAGTGAGCTGGAGATGCATGCTGAGACCCTGTCTCAAAAAAAAAAAAAAAAAAAAAAAAAAAGATTTAAAAAATACAGCAGGAGCTGGGGATTTAGCTCAGCTGCATAAGTGCCCACATGGCAAGCGCAAAGTCGCTTGGTACCAAAAAAAAACAAAAAACCCCACAAAAAACAAAAAACCAGTAGGAACACCCAATTCCATACATCTTACATTCTATCAAGAAAAGAAAAATAGCACATGAAAAAGAATTAAAAACATGAGTATCTAATCAGACAGAAAGTACAGGCAGAAAAAAAATCACAGTAGCCACTGTTGATTTCACGAGACAAAATCATGAGGCAGCACATTCAAAAGTGGTTTTTTCTTGTTTTTGTTTGTTTCAAAACAGGGTCTTGCTATGTAATTCATGCTGGCCTTGAAATCATATATCCCAAGCTGGCCACAAATTCAGGGCATACCTGCTTCAGCCTCCTGAATGCTGGGAGTATAGGTGTGTGCCATGTCCAGCTATTCTAGCATCTTTCTGTAGTACCATCTGTGGATGATACTGTTTTATCCATTTCACATGAGAAGACGCAGAGGAGCTGTTATGGTCACTTTGCTAATAAACTTGGGGCTACGATTTCAGCTTGGCCTGAGGGGCCAGATTCTTCCTACTTTGTTGGGGACCAAATTCGAGGGAAGGTTTCTTAAAAAAGTGATGCTTAACTACACTGAAGTCTCAAAGTAAAACTAAAGTTGAAGAAGGGGAAAGTATGAAAAAGTAAGGGTAGAAAAGAACTTGGCTCTTTGAAAGAACAGTTCAGAGAGCATCAGATGTTGGGAGTGAGAGAAACGATCTGATTGAGAGGTGGACACATCAGGAAGGATTTAGAATTGGTTCTCTTATCCTGTCTTAAGAGGTCTAGGATTTATGAATGCTCCTAAATTTGAGTGGTGTGATAAGTCCTGTGCTATAGCTTCCCAGAGCTTCTAGAACTGTCCCGACAGTTGAAGACCAGGCTCACTACACCCCCATCTCCTCTTCAGGTTATACCTCCTGAATTGATTAGCCTTCCCCCCATGATCTGATTTCCAAACATTGGTACACATTATTGTTGGGACTCCACGTAGAACTTGGGAGTCCTCTGGAGTATATTTACTTGTGATTTTTCCCCCAAGGTTCAAGCACTGTCTTCCTGTTGGCCCTGACAATCATAGTCAGCACCCAGGCTCTGACGCCTACTCACTACCTCACCAAACATGATGTGGAGAGATTGAAAGCCTCCCTGGACCGCCCTTTCACAAGTTTGGAATCTGCCTTCTACTCCATTGTGGGACTCAGCAGCCTTGGGGCCCAGGTGCCAGATGTAAAGGTAAGGTTGCTCTTACCGTGGTGCCTAAAATGACTCAGGAGAGGCTGAATCCCCTAACTGTGTTGCACTCTGTTGTACCATATCTCTGTGAGCAAGACTGTTTAAAACCATATATATATATATATATTTCTTTTCTTTTCTTTTCTTTTTTATCGGGACCGGGGATCAAACTCACGACCGCCTGCTTGCAAGGCAGGTGCTTGTGCTGCTGAGCTAAATCCCCAGCCCCCAAACCAAATATATTTGTAAAGTGCCCAGGCATGTGGCTAATAGTTACAGGAAGGAAATTCAAGGTAGGGGCACTCACATGTATTAAACACTGTGTCAGGGATTTCTGATGGTTTGTTTTGTTTTCTGATGTATTTTTTTGACTTCTGTTGGAACGTATCATAATTAAAATCTTTTCTGGATTCAAAGAAAAGCTAAATGAATTTGTAATATATTAATTACAGTAGTATGGACAAATTACTATAAATTTAGGGGTTTTTTCTTGTAGCTGAGACAAAATACCTGACACCAAAGTTTAAAGGGAAAGGTTTATTTGGCTGACTGTTCATACAGGCTTCAGTCCATAATTGGCTTGCTCCAAGGCAGGGTGGCACATGGCAGAGGGGCAGCCCATTTGTAGTGGCCAGAAGCTAGCAAAATAAGTAAGGGACCTTAACATCTGTCCCTTTTATCTTATCCATACTATTTAGGGAGGGTCACATTCTCTTAATTCTAGTGCTCTTGATGTCTAACACTGCATTATGAATCAAGTCTAGTGTTATACACTCTAGATTCTGCCACCTCTGAAAAATCCCTATCTATGACTGTGTGAGGCTCTTGGGGGACATCTAGACACGAGCCATAATGGGTGTGAAGCCCCATTACCCAACATCTATTAATGCTAGTTCTGCATGTCAGAGTCTAGGCAGGCTTGCATAGGGTCTCTGATTAATGACTGCTAAGGTCAAGATAAAGGCTGGCCTGGATGAGCTTTTACTGAAGAAGAATTTGCTTTGCTGTGAATCTGCTTCATATTGTTGGCAGAAGCCACTTCCCTATGATTGTAGATTAGAGGTCTGCATTTTCTTGCTGGCTATTAGCCTAGAACACTGGTGGCAAAACTATAGCATGCATGCCCACTGTGGGCTGTTAGTTATTATTAAAAGCTCTAAGAGGTTTGCTCTCGCTGCTCTTCAAGGGTATGTAAATGTCCTCTGATGGGGTCGCCTCTTTCTTTAAACCAGCAGTGGCTTTTTTTTTTTTTTTTTTTTGTCTTTTTCCTTTTTATCGGTACCAGGGATTGAACTCACGACTGCCTGCTTGCAAGGCAGGCGCTTATGCCGCTGAGCTAAATCCCCAGCCCCAGCAGTGGCATTTTGAGGGCTTAGCTTCAGAGCTCTCTGATCTCTTCTACTTTTTTTTTTTTTTTTTGTCTTTTTTCCTTTTTATCGGTACCAGGGATTGAACTCAGGACTGCCTGCTTGCAAGGCAGGCGCTTATGCCGCTGAGCTAAATCCCCAGCCCCAATCCCTTCTACTTTTATCTAGAGAAAACTTTCTGTTGTTAAAAGTGCTCATGTGTTTAAGCTCACCTGGAAACATTCTGAATTTTAAGGTCAGCTGACTTGGGGCTTTAATTGTTCTTGAAAAATCTTTTCATAGCTATTCATAGATTTGTGTGTAAATAAATAATCAATAGATGAAAATTTTGGGGGTGAGTAGACATCTTTAGATTTTTCTTTTTCTTTTTTGCAGGAGAGGCAAAGTACTGGGAATTGAGCTCAGGGTCTTTTGTTTGCCAGACAGGCTCTGTGCTGCTGAGCTATATCCCCAGCCCTTTAGATTTCTGTCTGTGATCAATTATATTGAATTCAATTCCAAGTCTCGATAGCTTATGACAATAATTTATTTCTGGCTCAAACTATATGGCCATTGTGAGTCAGAGATGCTGTGCTTTTTTTTTATTCAGCCTAGGGTTTAACTGATAGTGCAGTCTCTCTCTGAAGCCTATGCAGGGGGCAAATGAGTACATGATACTTTAAAACTTGTGGTCAGAAGAGATACATGTCATTTCTTTTTACATTTCTCTTATCATTGTTTAATGCACAACATGGTCATGCCTGGTTCAACAAGTCAGGGAAGTAGAAAGGGATAGTGTGTTTTGGCGAATGATAACCCATCCAACTAGCCCTTGAATTTCTTTGTCTCAGTATTGCCCTGAGGTCCTCCCTGGCTTCAATCTTTTTTTTTTTTTTTTTGTCTTTTTCCTTTTTATCGGTACCGGGGATCGAACTCACAATTGCCTGCTTGCAAGGCAGGCGCTTATGCTGCTGAGCTAAACCTCCAGCCTCCCTGGCTCTAATCTTAGAACTAACTGTTGACTTACTTCAAAATTTCTCTGAGGAAGCTGGGAGTGGTGGTACACACCTATAATTCCAGTATTTAGGGGCTGAGGCAGGAGGATTGTTGTGAGTTTAAGGCCAGCCTAGGCTACATAGTGAATTCAAGACCACCCTAAACTACACAGCCAACTGTGTCCAAACTCTCACCCCTCTAAAAACAAAAAAAGACTTCTTTGAGGAGGGTAGTGATGACCCTGGTCTGTTGGATTGACAACTTAGCCCTGAGTATTCTGAACTCCTCATTCATTGAGTAGTTGTTACTGAACACCTATGCTGGGCCCTGGGTATGCAGTGGGAAATAAGTCATAATCACTGTCCTCAGAGAACTCACAGTGTAGTGAAAGCTAGAACAAGATGCTGTAGTCTGGTAAGCGTCCTGCAAAGGCCTGTGCTCTGAAGGATTGGTCCTTAGCTTGTGGCACTATTGGGAGGGGGTAGAAAATTTAAGAGGTGGGGCCTAGTGCAAGTCTTTAGACATTGAAGCTTTGATCTTGAAGATGGTTGAACTCTTTTAAAAGAGAGAGTTGAACCCTCTCTTACTTTCTCAGTAAAAGAGAGCCAAGAGGTAAATGGATTTATTGCACCATGCTGCAGTCTTGCTGTGATTTGGCACCACAGGTTCAAAGCAACGCGGCTAGGCAGACAGGAATGCCATACGAGTAGCTCTGTGGCTACAGAGTGAACATCCATTGCCACCTTTTTTATGTGGAGGCAAAGGATGTCCACCCATAGGATGCATTCTAGTACAGGGGAGATACGCTTGATGTAGGCTTGAGGGGGCAGATGACCTGTATGTAGAGTCACAGTTGTTGGTTTCACTTTGATGGTACATCTCATAGTCATATGTAAGCCACCTTCCCAAGAATTTTGCAGGATAGCCATAAAATCAGGGTACAGTCTATCCCAGTGTTAATGTTGCATATTTGTGGGGGACCAATGAGTAACAAGTTCAACATGAATCCTCAGGTCTTCCAGTGTTCCCCCTAACTGTGCATTTTGACCCAGCCTCTAATTAAAATTAAGTGCCTGCATGGCATCTTCTGGAGGGGTCATGTAGTCTTTCAGGTTTATGGTGCAAGTATGGACTATTTCTCTCCCTGGGGAGCCTTCCCCTTTGGAAACTGCTGATTAAAGTATAGTTGCCTTGTGTGGTAACAGCACATCATTTGGCTGTCTTCTGTCTGCTTGGGCTCCTGCATCTTCATGGCATGAATTCCTCACTCCTTTCTGTGCCCTTCAGTATCTCCTGGGTCTGTACTGTAGCTTCTTTCTCCTGGCCTTGGGCTCAGTCACAGCCCTAGATCCACCTTCTGGTACTGTGACTGCCAGTGACTGCCAGTCCCAGCATGCTTGGTTAAGCTCCTTCCAAGCCCCACTGGCCATCTGCCTTTGCTTTTGCCATCAAACTGTCCCATGTCCAGCTCTCATATGATTTCCATCCATTCCTTGTACTCACAATCTCTGACAGTTCCTTGGAGCCTGCCATAAGCCTGTTTTTCAACATGTAGTCTCTGGCCTGATGGGCTGCGTTTCTAGCAGTGGCTCTGGCTTGGTTGTGGCCTGCTTCTGGGTCTATCTTGGACCTGGATTTAGATTTTACTGTGGATCTGGTGTGGGGTTGGTCTTCAAGCTGCTGGAGTGGACTTTGCTCCTGTCCCTGTCCTGCTGCCCCTCTTCTTTATCTTCAAGGCTTTGGCAGGCTGCAGCTTGCCGCTTCATTGTCTCTGTC
The DNA here is from genome assembly GCF_034190915.1 of Cavia porcellus. Taxonomy (NCBI): domain Eukaryota; kingdom Metazoa; phylum Chordata; class Mammalia; order Rodentia; family Caviidae; genus Cavia; species Cavia porcellus. The sequence goes on along the minus strand of NW_026947488.1, from coordinate 24,384,470 downwards.
ACCACTACATGGGCTTTCCTGATGGCAGCAGCTCAGTGCAGTATTTTCTTTTTTTTTTTTTTTTTTTGTCTTTTTCCTTTTTTTTTTTTATTGGTACCAGGTATCGAACTCACGACTGCCTGCTTGCAAGGCAGGCGCTTATGCCGCTGAGCTAAATCCCCAGCCCCTCAGTGCAGTATTTTCAACCCTTGAGCTGTGTTTGTGAGCTCTGTTATCTCCTCAGCATATTCTTTTTGCACACAGACTTACAAGCAGTATGTATTTCTTCTTTTAACTCTTTTCTAAGCCGTTTCCTCTTAGTGAGGTTTTTTTCTTTGGCCTGGGCTGCATTGACTTCTGCTGTACCAGTTCAGATTGGGGAGGTTCACTTGAGAGATGGGCAGCCCGAAGAGACACAGCCATAGACTGAGTGTACATCTTTATTTAACTGCTCAGCTCAGCTCAGCTCACTTTGTCTACCCAACTGCTTAATTGTAGTCCATTTTGTTTAGCTGCATACTTCTAGCATTCTCCCCCAGTCAGCCCTTGTGGTGTTCCAGATAGATATAAAAAAACACAGTAGTTGCTATGTGGCATATCACCTTGGTTATATAAATTACAGTATCTACATGGAGATCCTGAGGTGTACCTGTGCAGGAATTGTGGTGACATAGGACTTTTGTCCTTTGGAAGACACACAAACAGACACAGACACACAGACACAGAGACACAGACACACACACACAGACACAGACACACACGGTCTGAACTACAGCATAACCACCTTTGGCTTAATTTTTCTTATATCCCCCCTGCTTCAGCTTCTTTGAGTATCTGAAACTACAGGGACACACCATAACGACTAACACCTGTGAGTTGTGAGTATTTTAAGCAAATATCAGGCATATGATTTTATTTGTATCTCAAACAATAATTCATTCTTTTTCTTTTATCATTTCTTGTCTTTTTTTTTTTTTTTTTTTTTTTTTTTTTTTTGGTGGTATAGAATCCTTCCACTGAGCTACATCCCAGTCTCTTTTTTTTAATTTCTTTTATTTGAGACAGAGTCTCAATAACTTCAAGCTGGACTTGAATTTGCAGTATTGTCTCAGCCTTCCATAGTTCTGGGATTGCCAGTGTGTGCTGCCAATGCTGAATGATCTCTTTATTTTCTATCAAAAGTAGGGGCCGGAGATGAAAAAAATTAGGGGCAGTGGCATAAGTGCCTGCCTGGCAAGTACAAGATCCTAAGTTCAGTTCCTGTTATCAAAAAAAAAAGCGCTAAAACATAATTTATAAAAATTAGCAGTTCAAGTCTATGTTCAGCTACCTCACATTATCTAAAAAAAAAAAAAAAAAAATCCAAGTATGATATACTAGTACAGTGATGGGAAATCTTTTAGAGCTTTCAGTGGTAATAAACATTTTATTTTTTCTCAGACCATTGTCTTCAGTCTAGTATGTACCTGACACACAGGATGGTCAAAAGATACTTGTTGAATGACTTACTATAAACTTGAGCTTATTAGAAATGAGAGCTCTCTAAATGTGCATCAGAAAATGAGTGGGTTAGTCACATACTTCATTCTTACAGTGGCTTATAAAAGTAATGGAAGAAAAGGAGTTATATAGATGTTTTAGAGCTATCAGATTCTTTATTAGATGTGCACACTACTTAAATCAGCTGAGATCAAGTTTCTCTTATTGGCATTTCATGTCATGAGGTATGTCCTGGTCAATTGTTGTTTTCAGCTGAGTAGAAAAGAGTCCTTTATAACCTGCTATGTGGACTGTGTTGGTGACTCTCACTGAGGTAGACTTTGGGGGAGGTTTTTTTGTTTTTTGCTTTGCTTTGCTTCCTTTCCCTTCCTTCCCCTTCCTGTCATCCTCCCCTCCCCTTCTTTTCCCATGACAGGGTCTCATAGTTCAGACTGGCCTCAAACTTGTTGTGATCCTCCTGCCTCAGCTTCCTGAGTGCTGGGATTACAGTCTTGTGCCACCATGCCCAGCTAATTTGGGGGTTTTGCATGTCACAAGAAATTTTAGCAGCAAAACTGAAGAAGTGAGTTTAATGAGAATACATGGAAGTTCTAGAAATAGAAATATGAAATGAGTTGATTTCTGAGCACTTTATTTTGGAAAGTTAAGTACTCTATAATATAGATAAATAAGATTATTGAAATGATAATTTTATAGATATCATTTAGTTTTTTATGAGATTAAGAATAATGGAAGTTGTTTTGTATTCATTTTAGTGAAAATGTAACTAAGTGGGATATATTATGACAAAAACTTTGTTGGCAGTGTTCAAATACCTGAAGTCAGCAAACAGTATTCATAGATTATTTATGTCTTTCAGAGTCTGTGTCTGTAGACTGGGCATGATACCTACTTTAGGGAGTGTTATAAAGATTAAATAACATAGTAAGCATATAGTACTTAGCATAGTGTATGCTGTCTGGTGGTACATATAAAAGTAAGTGTATTTGTTTTGTTTTGTTTTTTGTTTTGTTTTTGAGATGAGGTCTTGCTATATAGTTCAGGCTGGCCTTGAGCTCACTGTGTAATCCAGACTAGCCTTAAACTCACAGCAGTCCTGCCTCAGCCTCCCAAGAATTGAGATGATAGGCGTGTACAACCATACCCTGCAAAAGTAACTGTATTTGTGAGCCAGGTGATGAGCTAGTTGCTAAAAGTGGCAGCAAAAGGAAGTAGTCCTTCATGTGGTTGTCACTAATGGAGCATCTTCTGCATGCAGGCATCATGCCAGGTGCAGGGAAGCCCCCAGAGCTCCTTACCTAATGAGAGGCAATTGCCCTCACCGTATTGAGCAGTAGGCACGTACAAGTGTGGTGAAAAGTTCTGTGGGAGTCCAGCAGAGGGAGCTGGTACTCACTCTGTCTGCCACAACCTTGTGTGGGGGCATTGCTATCTTGCTGACTATTTGCTGCACAATTCTCACTCAGTCCATGTGTAGTGAGTTTCTGCTAGGCACTAAGCATGCTGCTAGGCCCTGGGGGTTTAGTGTGGAGCAAAGAAAGAGTTCCTGTACTCTTGGAATGTATTATCTAAAAGTAGAGCTAGCCGTCAATCATGTAATCAAATTCATGCAGGATTACTCATAACAATAGTGTTTTATGAAGGTGAGATATATGCTGTGTCTTAAATAGGGGGCTTCATAGGTGTAAAAGATTTCTTTTTTTTTTTTTTTTTTGTCTTTTTCCTTTTTATCGGTACCAGGGATCGAACTCACGACTGCCTGCTTGCAAGGCAGGTGCTTACGCCGCTGAGCTAAACCCCCAGCCCCTGTAAAAGAAAGGTGAATGATCTGGTAAGAGGAGGTTTTCCCAAGGATGTAGCTCAATTTGAATCCCATTGTGCTTTACCTTAGGCTACAGTTCCTTGAGGGCAGGAACTTGACCATTCTGTGACATGCTGTGTCATGTGGTAAGCACTAGTAGATGTTTATTAAATGAAAGAAGGTATGATTGATCTAAACTCTAACTGGAAAGGAATTAACTGGAAGGCAATAGAGGGAAGGGATGGCAAGCAGAGGAAACAGGATGAGCACAGGACCTGTATGGGGAGAAAGTGAGTGAGTAGGTTGCATTTGAGAGACTGGACGGGAGCTGTGTGTTAAGGGTGGGGAGCAGTGAGGCCAGGGCTCTTGCACAGAAGTTTCCCTCTTTTTTCAGACAGTAGTTGATTTTCAGCAGTGAGCATCACCATGTGATTTTGGAAAGATTTCTTTCCTGCTTTGTGGAAGGCAGTCTGGCAGGGCTTGTGGGATGTGATTGACTGCCGAAAGAAAGCAAAGAATGACACCTAGATTTCCGCTTTTGCCACGTGGTTTAATGACCAGACTGTTTCATAAGGTAGGAGCACTAGAAGAGAACATGGCAGCGAAGAACATGGATTTTGTCTTCAGTGTGTTGAGCTTGAAGTGCAGTGGAGTCGTGTAAGTGGCTGATGAGTGCAGTCTGGGCTGGAGTTGCAGACCTAAGGATGGTCCTTGTACAGGTTCTGGATGAAGCCATGGACATGGGTGCAATGCCTGGGAAAGAGAGAAATGGGATGAGAAGTGGGCCTGCGCATGGAGAACACTGCAATGTTGGATGAGTGGACAGCAGAGCGTGACATTACAAAAAAGCTGGAGAAGTAGGAAGAGACAGCTTCCCTGGGAAGTGTGGGGTTCTGGAAGGCCAAAGGAACTAATGTTTTAGAATGAGGAAGTCATCCACCTGTCCAGTGTTGAAGGAATGAACACTGAAAAATATCTTTTATTTGGATGTACCCTGAAGGTACCATAGGGATAGAAACCAGATTGGAATGAACGGAGATGAGGCAGTGAAGCCTTAAGTACAGGCAACTCTCCAGAGAAGTGTGGCTGTGTTGGAAGAGGGAGTTAGGAGCTGGCCGGGGAAGTAGGATTAAGGGAAGTTTTATTTTAAAATAGATAGTTAGGGGCCTGGGGTTTAGTTCAGCAAAAGTGGCTTCTTGGCAAATGTGAGGTCATGAGTTCAATCCCTGGCATCAAAAAAATAATAATATAAAATAAAATAGATAATTGTAAGTAATCCTGAATTTTCTGGCTACATTATGACTTTCACATTGAGAGGGAGTAGCTGCATTGATAAGAGTGGCTTTTGGTGGAGAGTGCCCTGTGCAAAGCTGGAGGCCTGCTATGCTGGTCTCGCTGGGTCCTGAGTTGGTTTTCTGTGCAGCTGCGTGATGGCCTGAGCGTGTGTGGCAGGGGATGGGCTTGCTCACCAAGGACCTGTGCAGGCCTTAGCCAGGGTTGATGAAGGGAGATGGGAGCTGGAAGCTGCTTGTGGAGGAAACAGAGGAGAGGGTGGGCAGGTAGGAGTCATGTGCTGCCTTTCCTGAAGTACTTGGTTCAGGGAGTTGTCGGGAAGAAATGTGGAGGAAAGCATGGAGGTTCATTACTGGGGAGACATTACTAGGGACACAGAAGGATTGAAGTGAGCATAGGGATGGATATTTAGGGAGCCATTCTCAGCCTCTTTGGAACTCAGAAGGGCTCCTAGGGGCAGAACTTTTACCCCTGAAGAGATTGCCTGAGCGGCTCACTGTTTTGTGAGTGCTTCCCATTCCTGCTGCCATTCAAATTGTGATCTCAGTATCTTGAGGTTTGAATCAAGTAAGCACTGGTACCATTTATTTTGATTTATCTTTTACAAAATGTTAAGAGTAAGCTTGATGCCAGTTTTACTCTGGAACAGATCATTTTTAGTGGTCTTTCCAGAGAGATTGGATAGCTTAGTCTGGAGGTAGGCTGCCAGGATTTGAATTTGTGTTCTCCTGTTGAAAGCTGAGTAAGTAACTTCTGATAAGTTACTTTGCCTATCCAATGTCTCAGTTTTCTTGTCTGCCAACTTAAAATAATAAGTGTGCCTTCTTAGGACTGTTTGGAGATTGAATGAAAATTGTACATAAAGTACTTGGAACATTGTATCTTTTTTGTTGCAGCTGTGGTATTTGGAAATGCACTCAGGGACTCTGAACCTTTAAGCTATACCACTAGACCACCTTCTTCTTGTTCTTGTTCTTGTTCTTGTTCCTCCTCCTCCTCTTCCTCCTCTTCCTCTTCCTTCTTTCTTCTTTCTTCTTCTTCTTCTTTTTTTTTTTTTTTTTTTTTTTTTTTTTTTTTTGGTATTGGGGATCAAATTCACCATCTCACACTTGCCAGGCAGGTGCTTGTGCCACTGAGTTAAATCTCCGGCCTCTTCTTATTTTTTAAGTCAGGGTCTCACTAAGTGGCCAGGTTGGTCTCACACTTGCTCTCCTGCTTCAGCCTCTTGAGTTGCTGGAATTACAGGCATATAGCTCTGTGCCTGGCTTTGTGACACGTTTTTTTTTTTTTTTTTTGGTCTTTTTCCTTTTTATTGGTACCAGGGATCGAACTCATGACTACCTGCTTGCAAGGCAGGCGCTTATGCTGCTGAGCTAAATCCCCAGCCCCTTGTGACACTTTTTTATGTGTAGTTCAGGTTGAACCCAGGACCTTGGTTTGCACTAAACTGAAACCATCCCCCGCCTTTTTAAGAAGAGTCTTGCTAAGTCACTAAATTGCCCAGGCTGGGTAATTCTCCCTCAGCCTCACAGAGTGCTGAGATTAGTAGTGTGTGTCTCTGCACCCAGCATGTATACATTTTAAGTGTATACATTTTAAGTGCTCAGAAATGAGGCAGTGGTGGCAAACCTGTGGTGTGCAAATGGCAGCTAGTTGGTTGGGGTTCATGTCACTGAAAAGTCTTTTTTTAAAGATCTGTATGGGGGATTGAATTCACAACCATACACTTGCAAGGCAGGCGCTTATGCCTCTGAGCTAAATCCCCAGCTCCACTGAAAAGTCTTAAACAGATGCATCACTGGTTTGGGGCTTTGGTGCTGTGGTTCCATTGTTAAAGCACCAGAGGGCAGCAAAGCTCTAGTGTTCAGTGTATCCAAATTCACCATAAAGAGCTCCTTGGCTGGATTAATTTATTTTCCTCTTCAGATCCCTAGTTTGTGCAAGGTGAAATATTTTGTTTTCTTTTGCCTTCAGGCTTCTTTCAAACTTTAGATTGAAATTTGTTTGTTTTGAGACTGTTATATTTTATTCATAAAAATTTTAAAACTGTTTTGGTTCAAGTAGCAAATAAGAACATTGTATAGTATAGAGTAGTTGTTAGAAAAGCAACAAGCCAGTGCTTAGCTCTCCCTCCCCTGCTCCCTGTCCTCCAAGAGCACCACTTTCAGCTGGTTTTATTGCCATGTCTTTCTTTTTTTGGTCTTTTTGAGACAGGATTTCCCTATGCAGTTTAGGCTAGTCATGAATTCATTTTGCAGCCCAGGCTGCAAACTCGCAGTGATCCTCCTGCCTCAGCCTTCTGAGTATTAAGATTATAGGCATGTACTACCATATCTGGCTTTTGCCATATAACTTCGAACAACTGAATCTTAGATTACTTCAACCAAAGTGTTTAGCAATCTATTGCATAGCATCTCTTGGAACTTGATAGGCTAGATGTTGTGGAGCTTTTGTTACACACTCCTACCCCAAGCTTGGGTGATGGGTGCTCAGTGCTCAGATAACTAGTGTAGAGGAAGTGATTAGGACAGCGTGATGAGTGCTGTGGGAACCCTGTGGCACACACCTGTAAGCAAGACCCTGTCTCAAAAACCAAAAATAAAAAAATAAAAAAGGAGTGCTGGAGAGGAAGGGTGCCTGTCCTTTTCTGTCCTGTCCTGAGATGACTGCCAGCAAAACTGAGGAAGAGCTGTGTGTGAGCATGTGAGGAGAGTTGAGAATAGGACCTGGTTTGGCTCATGGGAAGGACCAGGGAGAAGTTGTGCCTGCAGGGGGAATGGCAGGACTGAAGCACCAAGTGACACAAGCATGGCTCAGCTGGAGGGTGATTCTCTGGAGTGGGAGGTGGTGGTGTAATGCAGCTGGCACAGAGGGAGGGCTCATCATGGAGGCATTTCAGCTGTGTCAGAAACTGTGTGTCTTATAAGATAAATAGGGAACCACCAAAAAGTTTTAATGCTAAAACAATGTGGGCACATGTGTCTTTTGTATATGTCAGTCTTGAAACAGTGTGTGGAATCTATTGCATGGCTTGGGATTGATTAAGAAATGGCAAAGAGCCGCCTTAAGATAAGGACAAAGCCAGAAGGTTGGGATTGAAAATTGAAGGAGGTCGAATTGGTAGACTTGGAGGGAGAGGAAAAGTCAAGAATGAGTTCTCACTTCCTGTTCGTGTAGTGCAGCTGGATGCAATGCCTATAATTGAGCCCTATATAGGTAAAGAAAGAGAAAATTTTAAAGTGGTCATGGTGGTGGTACACATCGGTAATCAGAATGGCTGTGAGTTCAAGGCCAGTCTGGGCTAGATAGTGAGCCAGGGCCAACGTGAAGTACATAGTAAGTTTGTCTCAAAAAAAAAAGGATTTTGTGGTCATTTTAGATTTATAGAGCCTGATTTGGCTATGGAGACATCTCAGTGGAGACATCAGTATAATTGGAATCAGAGGATACTCTTATTACTTATTGTCTTCGTTATTTTCCACAGGTTACTTACCAGTTCCAAGCCCCTTTTCTGTTAAAGAGAGTGATGATAATATCTATCAAAGATCTGTACGTTCTTTAAAAGAAGGGCATAACGAACCTGGCATAGGTCATAGAGCAAGGATCAGTAAAGCAGTTTGTTCCTTTTTGGGGGGATTAGGAGTAGTGTGCCCTCAGGCTTGCTGCTTTTTATTTGAAGTCAGCAATTTGTAGCTCAGTGTCCTATGGAAAATAAATACTTAAATCGTGCAATCTGTGTAGCTCATACTTCAACACATTATAGATGGCTTACAATTTTATGTCACCCTGAATACCTTTGCTTTTCCTAGTCATTATGTACTGCTTAACATTGATGTTCTCCTTGTTTTAGAAAGCATGCACCTTCATCAAATCTAACCTTGATCCCAGCAATGTGGATTCCCTCTTCTATGCTGCCCAATCCAGCCAGGTCCTCTCAGGGTGTGAGGTGAGTCCAGATTTCTACATTGACATTTACTTTAAACTGTAAACGCATTGTTAAAGTAGGAAGTTATGTTACATTATTTATATTTTGTTTTTTGGGGGGGTTGTTAGACAGATGCAGGGCCTCTTGCATGCTAGGCAAGTGCTTTACCACTGAGTCATACCTTCACCTGTGTTATTTTTTATTTAAAAATGAGACTTCATTGGTGTGTGTGGGCATTCCATTCCTGTGGTTCTTTTTGTCCTTAAGGTTTTCACTTTTCATGGGTTTAAAGTAAGTTTGTCCTGCAATTGTTGCCTGTTCCTGAGATGGCCTTGAGTTTTTCTTTAATACTTAAAAATGTTCTAAAGTGTGCCCCTACCTGAGAGTTCTGAATCATTTTATTTGATGTATGAGAACCATGTAGGTAGATAAGTAACTTGTCAGCCTCTTTTAAAAAGGATTGTGCTGAAGTTTTGGACTATTTAATTCTCTGGTCTAGGGAGTAGTGGAGTAGTTAGCAGGTGCTGAGTGTGACATGTCAGCTGCCACAAATTGCCAGAATTTGCTAAAATTCTTATCTGTCACTCTTTTCCTAGATCTCTATTTCAAATGAAACCAAAGATCTACTTCTGGCGGCTGTCAGTGAAGATTCATCTGTTAGCCAGATCTACCATGCAGTTGCAGCCCTCAGTGGCTTTGGTCTTCCTGTGGCATCCCAGGAAGCACTTGGTGCCCTTACTGTTCGTCTTGGCAAGGAAGAAACAGTGCTGGCGTGAGTTGTCAGTGATTCTTGGACTTTCTTTGGGTTGTACCCTATCCTGAGAGGGATTTTTCACTGATATGGCAAATGCTTGCAAGGTACTATATGCCAGGTACTCTGCTGGACACAGCAGACATAGCACTGAACTAAGGCAGTAAAGTCCTGTCCTCAGTGCCTACATAGACACCATCTTCTGCAGGCTGCTCAGGCAGGAGGCAAGTATTTGCATCATTGTGAACTCATGGGCATGGAGAGACAGAGCTGTACTTTGAGGTTAATGATTAGAGCAAGGGCAGGTGACTGAAAGATGGTAAGGCCTGTGGGCTGCATGTGTCTGCTCTTGAGGCTTGGCTGGGCAAGTGAGATGTTGGCAGGGAAGGCTCTGAAAAGGAGGAGGGCTTTCAGCATCCCTTGAAGTGGTGAAAGGAGCTGTGAGCACTTAAGAGGGTAGGAAGCAGACTCTCCTGTTCTCAAAAGGAGTAGGCAGGGGAGAAGTACCTTGTAGTAAAGGAGCTTTGAGCAGCTTTCCTGTATATCAAGTTTCTTATTTACTTACTATACTGAAGATTGAACCCGGGGCCTTATTGCATACTAGCTAAGCACTAGGCCACATCCACTGGCCTGGAACTTGTGTTCCTCCTCCCTCAGCCTCTTGAGTAGCTGCAATTACATGTGTGTGCCACTACATCCAGCTTTTTCTTCTTATTATAAAAGGGAATCTTAGCCAGGTGTGGGACATGTTTATAATCCCATTACTTTGGGAGGCTGATTTAGGAGGATTACAGATTTGAAGCCAGACAGGTTAGTAATTTAGTGAGATCTTGTCTCAAAATGAAAAGATTTTATTTATTTTTTAAAATGTATTTTAAAGAGAGTAAAGCCAAACTATAAATAATAAATAATACAACAATAATAAAATGAAACAAAACAAGGTAAAATGAGAATGATACTGGATTTAAAAAAAACGAGACAGTAGGAAATCAATAATAGTTACTATATTGCATATTGTTATCCTCTAAATAGTTGCTCAGACTACCAGATACAGACATGCAAAGTTAAGCAACATTGTTGTTTCTTTAGTTGCTACCACTTCAGAAATTGTATGTGTGTGGTTTCTAATTTCTTCTATGTTTGTGTCTCTTAGACTTGTTCTGAATAAGATAGAGGCATGCAAAATTAGTCAAACAATATAAGCACTAAGTTGTTTCTTTACTTCAGTTGCTGTCATTTCAGAAATTTCAGGTGTGTGGCTTCTAATTTCTTTTTCTTTTTTTTGTCTTTTTCCTTTTTATCGGTAGCAGAGATCGAACTCACGACTGCCTGCTTGCAGGGCAGGCGCTTATGCCGCTGAGCTAAATCCCCAGCCCCATGGCTTCTAATTTCTTTTGCGTCTGTCTCCTGGACTTGTTCTGGGTGGGCTGGGGTCCAGATTGCACCTTGCTACTTTGTGTTGTCGTTTTCCTGTGTTCCTCTGAATCAGCTGGCTGTTGAATCCTGGGTGCTTGCTGCACTGACTACCTGTCCTGTGGTACAGGGGTTTGCCCTAGGTTCCTTAGATCTGGGGTTCCTGGAATGGTGGAGAGGTGTGGAGCAGTGGTGCATTAGGGCATGACTTCTCTGGGCCTGTGGTAGCACAGGCTCATAAAAACTATTTAAATGGACTGGGGATATAGCTGAGGGCAAAGGCCTTGGGAATCAGTCACCAGTTTAGAGACTGAGAGGGTAATCTTGAAGCTTACTTTAGGATGTTTACTAAATTTAAAAGTAATGATATACTTTCAGGTTTGGTGGCACTTGCCTGTAATCCCAGCACTTGTGAGGCTGAGGCAGGAGCATTACCTTGAGTTCAAGGCCAACCTGAGCTATATAGTGAGTTCAGTGTACAGTGAGACCCTGTCTCAAAAAACAAACAAACAAACAAATGTAATGATATACTTAGTAGTTTTTTCTGTAACACTAAACTTCTGAAGAATTTTTTGTTCTTTTCTCCCCCACCTGCATTTAATTGCATCCCTTGAAGAGGATGTGGAGCCCCTGGAGGGTGTTGATTATTTAGCCAAAGGTTGGTGTTACCAGTTCCCCCTTTCAGAACAGTGAGATTATCCCCACTACCACCACAAATCCCCCTTGTCTTTTTTTGCTGCCAACCATCTTGTCTCTAAATTTAAGCTTTGTTAACGGCAGGGTTCAATTAACCTTCTCTGTCACTACCCCTCTTCTTACTCAAAGGTGTTTTGGGGCTGGTTCTTTTCCCAGGGCTGAGGTTCTGTAGGTGTTTGCCCAGCACTTAGTCCCTGTAGTCCTTTGATTTCAGGTCAGCTGAGCTAAGTCGTAATGCCTTTTGATGGAATGTTTCCCCAGTTACTAACATCTTGTGTTGTAATCAATACCTTGCCCTGATGCCATTCATTACAGAAAACCTTCCCATTTCCCTCCAAGCAACTAGAAATCTTCTTCAGAAACCCAAGAAGCAAGGAGAAGTACTAGAAAAGTACACCTGCTTTGGAGTCAGACAGACTTGGGTTTGAACACAAGCCGTGCTCCCTCCTTGCCTGCTCTGTAGCTTTGGGCAAGATAACTAACTTCTTTGAGCCTCACTTGTAAAATGGAACCAGTAATTCTTACTCCATGGAGCAGATGTCAGGATGGAGTGAAATAACAGATGGGAAGAGCTTGGTGCAGTGCCAGTTCCTGAGGGAGTGTAGGAAACAGTTCCTTTTCTTGAGCATTTCTTTCTTAGGTACCTTTCCTAAGGGGGCCAGATACTTTCTTGGTTCCTTTCTCACTTCTTCTTGCTCTTCCTTTCTCTCTCTCTCTCTCTCTCTCTCTCTCTCTCTCTCTCTCTCTCTCTCTCAGGGGCTTGCTGTGTAGTTCAGACTGGCCTTGAATTTGTTGTGATCCTCCTTCCTCAGCCCTGAGAAATGGGATTATAAGTTTGTGCTACCACAACCAGCTCTGTGGTTATTTCTGTATTAGATCATAAGCTTCTTTATTTGCAGTGCTTACATAGCCTGGCAAATTGAAAGTGGCAATAAAGAGTTAATAAAGGCTAAAACTATACTTTTTTGTTTCTGCTGTCTTATGAAAGCTTAGAGGTAGAAAGCTCTCATGCTTCAGATCAAATGGAAGCATGTTGCAACTCCCTGAAACCTCAGTGCTTTCACAGGTAAAATCCAGAGAATAGTATCTTTCTCGCAGTGTTGTTGTGAAGATTGAATTGGTAGGGTGTTCTTTGTTTATATACTGTTAATTACTTCTGTTTAGGGAAATCTGATATAAACTGGGACATTTTGAAATAAACCTTTTATACTTAAGTAGAGTTATTCTAGGAAATATATGCTCATAAACCTGTCTTGAAAAGAGAAGATGTAAGTTGGAATATACTATTTGACAAGATGTCATTGCAATTGCTCATATACCAATTTCTCTGAATCTTCTGCTGTATATTAGCAAGACAAAATCTGCTTTTTTTGTGTTTGAAAGAAATTACTTCAAAGAGAAAGAAATTACTGGCTGGAGAATAAATAATTAAAGCCTGTGACTAAACTTTTCTAAAGCTAAGTGGATTAATTTAATTCTAAAACCTATGAGATTCTTACTAGCATGGAACTGTGTTGTTCTAGAGAAGAGAAAAAAACAATATTTTAATTGAATTGAAAAGTTCTTTGTAGGCAATCTTAGCCATTTCTGAAGTCAGCACTTATCATGGACAGGTTTTATCTCATTTGAAAATTCACATTTCATTTTCTTAAGTGCATTGTAACAACAAGCATCCCATAGGAGCTGTTGATTGTTCATGGGCTTCTCGCTTCATGAATTGTGACTCCTGTTTTCCAGCCTGTTGTCTAAATGGAATTAGTTTTCCATGGAAGAAATTTAAATTGTTATGATCTCAACATAAGTAGACAGATTCTTGCTCTACATTCACTGACACATTGACTTGGTGAGCAGTGGTTTCCACAAGGACCTAGCCATCTCTTAGGAATTAGGAAACCATTCGGAGCTTGGGCAGCAGACAGTGTGACCGCCAGAGGGCTTCGACTTTCCTCAGTTTACCCTGAGATATACCATTTATATTCTCCTAACTGCATTAGAATAGATGCTAATAAAAAATCATGCATATGCATACCTATCATGTTCCATCTTTCTATAAGTTTGTCTTACAGAATGCACTCATAAAATGGACAAACTATATGAATAAGCAGTATGAATGAAGTACTGATACAGTGTTCCATGTGTGAATCTTAAAAACATCATGCTAAGTCAAAGAAGCAAACATAAAAGGTCGTGTATGGGTGACCCAGTGAGTGAGATGAAGGCGGCGGCAGGCGTTGGTTGCTCGTTGCCCTCTGACTGGGACTGGCGGTTAGTGGTGGAGCAGGCAGCTTGAGGCAGCTCTGGGGAGGACTCAGATTGTTTGGAGTCAGCACTTTGATTCCAGCCATGGGTTTGTCAGCATCTACTCCTGCTGTTGCAGTTCAGACCCCAAATGCTTCAGATCATCAGACAGCATCACCACCTTCAGGATGCCCAGTGCGTGAAAGGAAGAGTCGAGGCTGTCCGATAAGGGAGGAACACTCTAGTCCAGCTAGTGACAGCAACTTACTCTGTGCCTGCCCACCAGGATCGAGCGTACGAGTATGTGGAGTGCTCCTTTACCGTGCCAGGGCCAATGAGGAGAACCTGGATCCTTCAAACCTGATGCCACCACCTACTCAAACACCAGCCCCAGATCAGCCATTTGCTTTGTCTACAGTCAGAGAAGAATCATCCGTTCCAAGAGCAGACTCTGAGAAAAAGTGGGTCTGCCCTTTGGAACGGATGTCCTGGAATGCAGTGCTAAGGAAAGGGTGGAGGTGGAAGGATGAGGATATTAGTCAGAAAGGTGTGTATAATGTCACTGAGGTTCAAGTCAGAATAACGAGCAGGCTGCAAGGCGATTTTGAAGTGGGAAGGCCTTCATGCTGCAGAGTGTCCTCGTTGATCCGGTTCTGAGGGAAAGCAAAGCAGTATTCACCAAGGGCCAGAATTCGTTCCTGGATGGGGTATGAGTTACCTTTCAACAGGCATGATTGCATCATCAACTGCTGCGGGACGGAAGTTAGATATGTGATCGACTACTACCATGGCAGCGGCGAAGTGAACAAGGGCTGCCAGTTCACCATCCTGGATGTGTGCTCTGCTTTGGATTTGCTTTCCGCTATATGGGACAGAATGAAGGTTGCTTGGTGGTGCTGGATGTCATAACCAGTGTTTGGTTTGTTATGTAAAAATACAAACTTTTTGTTCCTGAGGGGTACATTAAACTATTTCCCTAAACTGAGTCCCATTCATGATTTAAGAAGAGCTTGAAGTGGGCAGACACAAATGTGTCTTCCTTTAACGATGTGTCATCGTTACTTTAGCGAGGGACACCCTCTCCATTAACCTTTGAGTCCTGTTTGCCTTGCACTCTATGGCAGACCATTTTAAAGTTTTCCTCCCACTTCGTTCAGCTGGGCAGCAGACTTATGGCTTTCCTTTTGACTTTGCTATTGCCTGTGTAGTTCATCTAAAAAAGTTTTTAACTTCTGTTTTGAAAAATGTTCAGCATTGTCTTGTTTTTTCAGGAATGAGATGTAAAACCTGAAAGTCAGTGCAATGTTCATGAACTTTTTCCTGGTCAAGTATTATACTGAAACTTAGAAACAAGACATAGTTATACTTTTTAAAAAATGACCAGCATTTCTAAAGCCCCTAAAATGTAGTGGTGGCCCTGAACAAAATGCAAAGGTATACACTGGAAATGTATTCAGCAAGAATAAGCATGTCTCAGCTCTCCAAATTCTCATTATGTGAGTTTTTCACACTAGACCTTGTTAGAGAAATTTAAGCCAACATGAAGCAGTAATGCATAGATTTTGGAACACGTATTTTAACTTTAAATTTTTCCTTTTTATTCCTGTAATTCTAATATGTAAGTCTGCTCCCCCCAAAACAGGTATCATTGTTCCTGGCATTTGACAGGTCATCCCAACTGGGAGTTCCATTCCTTCCCAGCCTGGGAGCTGTCCTTCCAGTCACTGAATCCAAACCCTGAGAGCACGGCTGAAGTCACAGAGCCAGAGCTGATCCCTCTGTAAACCATGAGGACATTTGGCTGTGGGTGAAAGTTCACAAGAAGAGTGTTTTTTCTCAAATGTAGAGTATTTGCATCAATTCAGAGTCTTGAATTTGTTTTTGTTTTAAAGAAGCTCTAAATTTGCTATTGGAGTTACTTGTTTCAGTAACCCATGGTCTGGTTATTCTAATTATAGCGGCATGTTACAAATGACTGGTTTTTCTTCATTACTGTTAACATTAAATCTTTCATTTTCCCCAAATACTATAGTGTTAAATTATTGGATGGAACTGGCAGTCTGAATGATTAACTTGCTGTAGATTTCTCTGTTGTATCAGTTCTGTGTGGAATTTCAGAAATCCAGCAATCTTAACTTGTACATGTCAAATATTATATATTTTTAAATAAAGTAGATAACAGTTTTGAAAAAAATGCCATGTTTTGTATTATAATCCTTTATATTAAATATTCCGATAGATACATTTTTAGTGATAGAACATAGATTGGAGATTGCCAGAGGTGAGGGTAGGCAAAATGAGGAGACACTGCTTAATGGGTTTTACTTTGAGTCAATGCACATGTTTTGAATCTAAGTAGGTAGTGGTTATATAAAATTGTGAATGTTGTCAATGCCACTAACCTAATCTTTTTTGTGTGTGTGTTCCTGGCAATTAGCCACTGAGCTAAATCCCCAGCCTCAAACTAATCATTTTTAAATGATCAATTTTGTTAATGTGAATTTTGCCTTAATAAATTTAAAATTTTATATTGATAATGGTTGTCCTTTATAGCATTTATTTAAAAAGAAAGTTTGGCATTATAGTACATAATATGCCATTGAGAATGAAGTACAGTTATCATACTCATAAAGAAAGATTTGTACATAGATTATTAAATTTAAGCAAGTTGAGCACACTCTAGCAGCCATCAGAAGGCACTGCCCACCAGTAACAAGCTCAGGTTGAGAGGCAGCTGCTGACTCTGTCTCCACGTGCACTCCAGCAGTCCTGAGGACACTTCCGCCCCAAGTTGCCAGCATGTGTTGGGAAAAACAGCAGCCAGCCCAGCACCAGTGCACCCAGTGGCCACCATTGGATACCCGTAGCCAGCATTGATTTGGAGAACCCAGGAGAAATAGTCACATTGCCGAGAAATTACTGCTAACATGGGAAGTGCCTGGGACCCCACTACCTGCTTATTTGGAAGAACCCAAGAAAATGTCAAGATGAAGAAGCAAAAAGTCCCCGGACTACAACCCAAGCAGAGCAGGTCCAGGAGATGAAAACATGGAGGAGATCAGGAGTGGTATACCTGAAGTTTCTGAAGTGATGGCAACTGAGGTCAGGAGACAACTTCATGAGGCTATAAAAGAAGTCAGAATAGAGATATTATCTCAGGTAAAAAAAGAAATGAAAAACATAATAAAGGAATTGCTAAGCGTCTCTAAAGAAGACATAGATTTTAAAAAAATGGAGAATAGGAAAATGAAGGGAACCATGAAAATAATATGAGAGATTTAGAATGTATGAAACAGATTCAAAGAGATATCCAGGAAATTAAAAACTCAGTTGAAAGCTGGCAAAACTGTTTGAAAGAAACTGAAGATAGACTTTCAGGTATGCAGCTTGCAATTGTGAAAAATCTCTTAAAAATAACAAGGAACCAGGAAATAACAATTCAGTGACTGCAAGATGATGCAAAGCAAGATAACTGAAGAATAGGTGTCAGTGGTAAAACGGGTCAACACAAATGACATTAAAGTTCTACTTAAAGAAATAATAGCAGAAAACTTTACATACATGGGAAAAAGATGTGACCTACCAACAAGTGAGGCACATAAAACTCCAGCTACTCATAACCAAAATAAATCTACACTCAGATAATAATCAAGATTTCAGAAATTCAACACAAGGACAGATTATTAAAAGCTATTAGAGAAAAGAAACAGATCACCTATAAAGGAAAACCCGTTAGAGTCATAACAAACTTCTCAACACAAACCATCAAATCAAGAAGAGCTTGGAGTGAAGTATTTCAAGTGCTGAAAGAACAACTTCCAACCCAGATTGATGTACCCTGCAAAACTATCTTTCAAAATTAATAGAAAAACAAGATACTTCCATGACAAAGAGCAACTGAAGGGACTCATAATCACCAAACCAACCCTACAAAGAATACTGAAGGACATTCTAGAGAGAGATAAAAAAGACCACAGTCCCAGGAACAGTGACAGAGGGAGTCACCGAGTGGGGCAGACAGTTGAATAGAGGGGAGAAGTAGGCAGCCAATGGCAGAAAAATAGCATGGCAGAGATGAGCCATTGCATGTTGTCCATAACCTTTAATGCTGATGGCCTCAATTTACTAATAAAAAGAAACACAGGCAGAGTGGATCAGGAGATAAAATCCATCAAAATGCTTTATTCAAGAAACACATTTAACTTAAAGGAAATTCATAGACCAAAAGTCAAAGGAGAAAAAACAATGCTCTATGTGAAAGGGAATCAAAAAACATAGGGGTAACTTGCCCATTAACTGTGGAATGGATAAAGATATGGCATTTCTGGGTTTGTTTGTTGTTGTTTTAGCGGTCCTGGGGATCAAACTCATGACCTCGCACTTGCCAGGCAGGTGCTTGTGCCACTGAGCTAAATCCCTGGTCCAGATATGGCATTTCTAAACAAGTGGAAAGCTACTCAGCTGTAAAGAAAGATACCCTCAAGGCTCTTGTGAGTAAATGGATACACCCTGGGATCATGCTCACAAGTAAAATGG
Organism: Cavia porcellus; assembly: GCF_034190915.1. Classification (NCBI taxonomy): domain Eukaryota; kingdom Metazoa; phylum Chordata; class Mammalia; order Rodentia; family Caviidae; genus Cavia; species Cavia porcellus. Next base: position 24,366,338 of record NW_026947488.1, on the reverse strand, counting down.
TTCACAGTCACTTGGGTGAACGTTGTGTTGTCTCCCTCGTATGAAAAACTAAAGGAGTTAGTGGGATCCAAAATACACAATCGATATCGTTAAAATGGAAGAGGAGAAGATGTCTACAGGGGTGAGGCAATGGCCATGGTTAATATATATCCTGTTTTGGAACTTTGTATTGTTTTGTTGTTCTGTTTGGCTTGGTTTTGTTTTGTTTTGTTTGATTTTGTTGTATGTGGTGGCCTGGACAGCTGTTGCAAGGATAGCAAAATGTATTATACTAGCCTTTTTTTTTTTGTCTTTTTGAGACAGGGTCTCTCTATGCAGTTCAGGCTGGCCTTGAGCTCACTTTTGTAACCCAGGCTGGTCTCGGACACGCAACGATCCTCCTGCCTCAGCCTCCCAAGTGCTGGGATTACAGGCATGAGCCACCACACCCGGCTTATACTAGCCATTATTGATTTCCATTTACCTTGTTTTGAAGCTTGGTATTGCTTTGTTTTCTTTTGATTTTGGTTTTATTATGTCTGATGGTATAAGCAGCTACTTTGAAGATGGCAGGATGCATTATGTTAGCCACTGTTGTGTTCCTATTGTCTTGTTTTGAAGTTCTGTGTTGCTTTCATTGTTTTGTTCTGTTTGATTTCATTGTACCTGATGGTATAGAAAGTTATTTTGAAGATAACAGGAGGCCATTGTTGGTTTTCTTTTATCTTGTTTGAAGTTTTGTTTCACACTCATTGTTTTGTTTTGAGTGTATTCTGTTTTATTCTCTTAAAAATAAACCATGCTTTTAAAAGAAAAAAAAAACTTAAGTTGGAGAGTAGTTGTATTTAAAGGTAAGCATTACAGGAATTTAAAACATCAGAAGTTTTGACGAATACTATAAGTACTTTTATAATAAAGAATAAATGGTAGAATAAGAAAAAATTAAAGTAAGAATAAATTATAGTTTAGGACCTTTTGTGCCTTTCATCGTATTTACTGAGAGATGAGTGACATTTGGGTCTTCTAGCAGGATGATAGTAGTACAGATAATACATACGTTTTCAGCACACGTCTACTGAATATTTCATCTTTATGTTGTATTACTGGTTTCAGAAAAGTTGCCCCAAATTTTACCTAACAGTCTACAAATGTTAATTTTACAATTTGTTTTACCTTGAGTAAGGAAAAAAGACTTTATTAATATTGGCCTAATGTAGTTTTGTACAACATTAGGGATGCCACGTGCACCTTGGTTGGATCCTAATTTCCATAGAAGCATATCCCTTATAAATACAACTAATTTGTTTGCTCAATATTCTATTCTTATCTTTTAGAACGGTCCAGGCTCTGCAGACAGCATCCCATCTGTCCCAGGAGGCTGATCTGAGGAACATTGTGGAGGAGATTGAGGTATGAATGTGTTTGGCCAAATGAGTCTCTTCTTACCTTGTGTCTTTGATACCTTTCAAGAGAATCTTGCACACAGACATGCATGATTGCTACTACTAGTGATATTTCATATTCATGTTACACTTCTGTTCCTTACGTTAGAGCAGTGCATCCTGGGGAATATTTCTGAAACTAATATAATTACACTGTAAATGAGGCAACAGATTTTTTTCCCCAGCCTTTTGTAGGGACAGTCTAATAGTATACAGAATTTAGAATCCAATAAACCTAAAAACTCACACATTTTTTTCCTGTTGCTTACTGCTTTGTAATTTTAGGTAATATGATTGTCATAGGAACAATTGAGGTTCTAAAGAACCTAGGTAGTTAGTAGATGTTCAGTAAGTGGCCACTGGTTTTTTATTATTATGCTGTCTTTGCCCAGGTCATCCTGCTCTTCAGGAACACTTGTGGACTGCAGAGTCAGTATTAACAGGCAGGCCTGACAGGTCATTGCCCTATGTTTCACAGGCACCTCAACTGCCAAGATATGTTGTTGCCCAGGCGAGCAGTCTGTCGTGTTGTAGAGCGTTAACTAAGAGATGACAGTATTGTGCTCATAGGTTGTCTCCGAATGGGGGACCACAGAATTTGTCTTAGGTATTCTTAGACACAGAATATGTCTTAGCGTGATGCTTCTTAGGTATACTGCAGCCTGACCCTCTGGCCTTCTCCCCAGAGCAGCTGGTGCCCTTGGTGTCATAGCTCCTGGACTTGGGCTGGTGTGCTCCCAGAGCTGTTGAAGATACTGTTCTCCGAGGGTGTCAGTATGATACGCTTGACCCTCTGTCTAGGCACCTTTTGTGAGAAAGTGCTGAGTGCCTGAAGTGGGCTTTAGATTTAGAGTGAGAAATATTTCAGAACTGTCTGCGCTGGGCGGACATCTCATCTCTCTGTGGTCACTTGGTGACTCATCTCACTGTGGTTTCTGTTTTACTGTAACAGGACCTCGTGGCTCGCCTGGATGAACTGGGGGGTGTGTATCTCCAGTTTGAAGAGGGGCTGGAAACCACAGCATTATTTGTTGCTGCCACCTACAAGCTCATGGACCATGTGGGGACTGAACCATCCATTAAGGAGGTAAATGTCTCAGGCATGAAACCTAAGGGGGCTGTCAACTTTATCCGCTGAGGACATCTGTTTTCAGAGACAATGTTAACATGACACCTTGGGATGTTGTCACTTAGTGTTTTGAGTTATTTGAGCATTAATTACGAGAAGTAGAAAGAAATAATGCCAGTGCTAAGAGACTAATTGTATGCCAATTATACAAACGAATGTCACAGTGGCTTTAATGGGGCACAGGTATGTCATGAAGTAGTGGCAGGAAGGCCAAGTGTGTTACACTTGTTTTCTCTTCCCTTTTTTTCCTTATACTCCTTTCTGCTTGTCTTGTGAATGTGTTCTACTTGGTGGCTCCTGCAAATCCTCTTTCTTTGAGAAGTGCCCTGTACTTCAAAATTGTGTGTGTTCTCTTGCTCCGTTAATTCTCAGCAATGGGCAGACCTAGCTAAAATTGGTTGATCGATGTAGTTTACTGAGAGGCACATGTCTACCAGACACCTCAAAAAATCCCCCTCCCCTCTGCAGGAACATCTTGTTAACCCGAATAAATTTTTCATTAGAATGTGTGTGGAAGTCTTAGAATAGGACTTTTTCTCTATCTCTTGTGTGAGAGGAAGTTACCAACCCATGAACTAAAGTACTATACTTATATACAAACTGCTTCTGTTTATATTTTCAGAGGAGAAATTTGTGTTTGAAGCTAGAACGTTCATATCTTTTAATACATGTATGTTTTGTAGCAGATTTCTTTAAGTAAACAGTAATAATTTGTTTTGAACAATTTGAATTAATTTGATATTTTCTCCAGAGAATATAATCTGATTTATTCAGGTATTTGTAATCTTAATTGTACTTTTTCCATCATCCTAAATGTAGATGGTTACAAATACGATCCTCCCTTTTAATTTATTTTATGGATGAAACTGTAGGAATGTAGGATCTTATGGTATAAATTATTTGGAGATTGTCTTGCACAAAATAAAGTAAATGAACTGGCTGTATGTGGTACACATCCATAACCTCAGCACTCTGGAAGGCTGAGGCAGGAGGATGACAAGTTAAGCCAAGCCTGGGCAATTGAGCAAGTCCCTCCTTCAAAATAAATATATGGAAGTGGATAAGGGGATTTGAGGCATCTACATCCGCCTCCCCATTCCGGCTGCGCTTGGAGAACTGTGGAGTTTCCAGCAAGCAGGCCGGCGCACACTATCCCCAGAACCCAGCCTATTTGGGACTCCTGCATCGCACCTGGGTGCAGAGGAAGGGCTGGGCGGATCTGGGGCACCTGCATCCGCCTCCCCGTGTGTCTGGAGGACTGTGGATATCTCAGCAAGCAGGTGAGCATCGCAGGTTCCAGAGGCCCCGTGACCTGCGGTAAGTGCTCAGTGCACTCTGCCACAAACCCAGACTGTTCAGGACCCTCCAGGCTTCTGGGTGCAGTGAAGTGGTTTGAGGCATCTACATCCGCCTCCCCATTCTGGCCCCATTCTTGGAGAACTGTGGAGCTTCCAGCAAGCAGGTGGGCGCACAGTGTCCCTGGAGTTCTAACACAGTGTCTGGAACTACGGAGTTCTAAACAGGCAGAAGAGGGCCATTGGATCAACAGGCCCAGTGGCTTGGGGGAACTGGGTGCCAGAGTCTCAGGAGTTGGGAACATAGAAGTGGATTTCCAACAGACCCTGAGGAAACTTTCAAATAACACTTGAAACACAGAAATATAGGAAAATGACAAAATGAAAGACCAAATTACAACCTCAAACCTCCAGCCCATCTCAAGAAGCGATGTATATAGAAGAAAATATATGCCATTCACCTCAAATATCAGACATAATAGCTACTGAAATTAACAAGCAACTCCAGGAAGCTTTAAAGGAATTCAAACTCAAAATAATCTCCCAGGTAAAGAAGAAATGATAAAAGAAATGAAAGAGATTCAGAATATATCTAAATAAAACACAGTTAAAAAATTGGAAGAACTAAACAAAAAGAATCCCTAGATGAGCAATATAAGAAACAAACAGAATACATAATGCAGATGCACAGAGATATACAAGAAATAAAAAACTCCACTGAAAGTTGTAAAAACCGCCTCAATGAAAATGAAGATAGAATTTCAGACCTCGAAGACAGGATTGCAGCTAGTGAACAGGAAAGGAAAGATCTTTTAAAAATAACAAGGAATCAGGAAATAATTCAGCAACTGCAAGATGATGCAAAGAAAAATAACAAGATTGATAGAGATTAATGAAAAAGAAGGAGACAACATAAAGGATGTCAAGAGGATATTTAGAGAAGTAATAGCTGAAAATTTCCCAAGCATGAGATCAGAAACTGACATCAGGATCAGTGAAGCATATAGAACTCCAAATAGTCATAACCAAAATAAAACTACACCCAGACATATAATAATCACCATCCCAGAAATCCAACACAAGAATAGATTATTAAAAGCTGTCAGAGAGAAAAGACAGATCACTTATAAAGGAAAACCTATCAGAATCACAGCAGACTTCTCAGCACAAACAATAAAGTCAAGAAGAGCATGGAGTGAAGTATTCCAGATCCTAAAGCAAAATGATTTCCAACCTAGACTGATGTACCCTGCAAAACTAACATTCAAAATTGATGGTGAAATATGATACTTCCATGACAAAGAACGGCTGAAGAACTTCATGAACACCAAGCCAACCCTGCAAAGGATATTGAAAGACAGTTCAGATACATAAAGGAAAAAACCACTAAGCAAAGCAAATAATTAAACAGAACAGAAAGATAAATATGCAACAGCAGAGAGATAACATGTCAACAATAAACCAGCATTTAACAGTTATAACCATTAATGTAAATGGTCTCAATGCACCAATCAAAAGAAGCAGACTAGCAGAATGGATAAAGAAACAAAATCCAACCATATGCTGTTTACAGGAAACCCATCTAACCCAGAAGGATACTCACAGACTGAAAGTCAAAGGATGGAAAACAATACTTCATGCAGCAGGAATCCAAAAAAAGCAGGAGTAGCCATTCTGTTTGCAGACAACGTGAACTTTAAACCAACAATGACCATAAAGGACAAAGAAGGTCACTACATACTCGTTAGGGGAAAACTCCAAGAGGAAGAGATAACTATCTTAAATATATATGCACCAAACTCCAGAGCACCCAGTTATATAAAACAACTATTAACAGAAATGAAAACTCAAATTATCAGTAACACAATTGTAACAAGAGACCTTAATATGCCATTGACACCAAGGGATAGATCAACCAGACAGAAAATGAGCAAAGAAATAACAGAACTGAATCACACCTGCAAACAAATGGATTTGATAGACATATACAGAATATTCCACCCAACAACATCAGAATACACATTCTTCTCAGCAGTTCATGGATCATTCTCTAAAATAAACTATATATTAGCTCACAGAACATATTTAAACAAATGCAAAAGAGTTGAAATCATCCCTTGCATGTTATCGGATCATAGCGCTCTGAAATTAGAAATTAATGATAAAGATACTGCAAAAATCCTACGAACACATGGAAACTGAATAACACACTCTTGAGTAATCAGTGGGTCACAAAAGAAATTAAACAATACCTACAAGAAAACGAAAATGCAGATACAACGTACCGGAATCTGTGGGATGCAATGAAAGCCATCCTCAGAGGAAAATTTTTTGCACTGAGTTCCCACATCAAGAAAACAGAACGAATACAAATAAATAACCTGATGCTATACCTCAAACAGCTAGAAAAAGAAGAGCAAGTCAAGCCCAAAGCCAAAAGAAGAGAGGAAATTATAAAAATCAGAGCAGAAATTAATGCAGTAGAGACTAAGAAAACAATCCAAAGAATCAACGAATCAAAGAGTTGGTTCTTTGAAAGAACAAATAAAATCGATAAGCCCCTAGCCAACCTTATTTAAAAAAGGGAAGAAAAAGCTCAAATTCATGCAATAAGAAATGAAAATGTGAAATCACTACAGACTCTACAGAAATACAGAAGATCATCAACACCTATTTCAAAAACCTCTACTCTCAAAGGTTTGATAACACAGAAGAAATGGACAGATTCTTAGAAACATATGAAGTACCAAAGCTAGATCAAGAGGATGTAAAACTGCTAAATAACCCAATCTCTATTAATGAAATTGAAGATGTAATTAAGTCCTTACTTACAAAGAAGAGCCCAGGCCCAGATGAATTCACTGCAGAATTCTACAAAAAATACAAAGAAGACCTAATGCCGACACTCCTCAAACTATTCAATGAAATTGAAAGGGAAGCAATCCTTCCTAAGTCATTCCTGGAAGCAAATGTTACTCTAGTACCAAAACCTGAGACAGACCCAACTAAAAAAGAGAACTATAGACCGATCTCCCTAATGAACACAGATGCAAAAATCCTCAATAAAATATTGGCAAGTAGGATGCAGCAAATCATCAAGAAGATTATATACCATGACCAAGTGGGATTCATCCAAGGAATGCAGGGATGGTTCAACATACGTAAATCAATAAATGTAATCCACCATATCAATAAAGCCAAAAGTAAGAATCACATGATCATTTCTATAGATGCAGAAAAAGCCTTCGAAAAGGTCCAACATTCATTCAAGATAAGAACTTTACAGAAAATTGGAATAGATGGTCTTTACCTCAATATAATAAAGGCCATTTATGACAAACCAACAGCCAGCATCATACTAAATGGCCAAAAATTGAAAGCCTTTACTTGAAAATCAGGCACAAGACGAGGATGTCCTTTATCACCACTCCTATTTAATATAGTACTGGAAGTACTAGCCAGAGCAATTAGACAAGAGGGAGAAATAAAAGGGGTAAAGATAGGAAAAGAAGAAGTTAAATTATCATTGTTTGCAGATGACATGATACTCTACATAGAAGACCCCCTAAACTCCATTGAAAGACTTTTAGATATAATAAATAAATTCAGTAATGTAGCTGGATACAAAATCAATACTCAGAAATCAATAGCATTCCTATACACTAACAACAAAATCACAGAGAGGGAAATAAGAGAAACTACACTCTTCACATTAGCAAGCAAAAAAAATGAAATATTTAGGAATTACTCTTACGAAAGACCTATACAAGGAAAATTATAATACACTGAAAAAAGAAATTGAAGATGATCTCAGAAAATGGAAAGACATCCCTTGGTCATGGATAGGAAGTACAAACATTGTAAAAATGGCCATTCTCCCAAAACTGTTACACAGATTCAATGCAATCCCAATAAAAATGCCATCAACATACCTTATAAATCTAGAGAAATCACTCCTAAAATTCATCTGGAACCAGAAGAGATGTAGAATAGCAAAAGCAATTCTAAGCAGCAAAGACAAGGCAGGAGGCATCACAATCCCTGACTTGAAGTTATACTACAAAGCATCAGTAGTAAAATCAACATGGTACTGGAATCAAAACAGAGCTGAAGATCAATGGAATAGATTAGAAGATACAACCACAACTACAAACACACTCAACCACCTTATGTTTGATAAAGGAGCCAAGCAAGTTCACTGGAAGAACGACAGTCTCTTTAATAAATGGTGTTGGAAAAACTGGCTCTCCATTTGCTGAAAACTAAAGGTAGATCCATGCCTATCACCATGTACTAAATTAAAATCTAAATGAGTCAAAGATCTGAATATTAAAACAGAAACACTAAATCTATTGGAAGACAAATTGGGTAGAAACCTTGAAGACATAGGGGTAGATAGAGAATTCATGAACAGGACTCAAACCTCACTGGAAATACTTCCCAGAATCAATAACTGGGACCACTTCTTATTAAAAAGTTTCTGCATGTCAAAAGAAATCTCCAGCATAGTGAAAAGAAAACCCACAAACTGGGAAAAGATTTTAGTGAACTCTCTCTCAGACAAGGAACTCTTGTCTAAAACATATAAAGAATTTAAAAAACTCAGACCCCCAAAATTCAAAGATCCAATCCAAAAATGGGCATCTGAGATGAATACGCACTTCTCAGATGAAGAAATACAAATGGCAAATACATGAAAAAATGTTCATCATCATTGGTCATTAGAGAAATGAAAATTAAAACCACACTGAGATTCCATTTCACTCCTGAAAGAATGGTCAGGATCAAGAAAACCAACAACAACAAATGCTGGAGAGGCTGTGGGGAAAAAGGAACTCTTCTACACTGTTGGTGGGAGTGTAGACTGGTACAACCTTTGTGGAGGTCAGTCTGGAGATTTCTCAAAAAGCTGGGATTGGAAGTCCCATTTATTCCAGCTATGCCACTTCTTGGCATATTCCCAGAAGAACTGAAAGCATCATACCACAGTGATATATGTGCACCCATGTTTATAGCAGCACAATTTGTAATCGCCAGATCTTGGAAACAACCCAAGTGTCCATCAACTGAGGAATGGATAAAAAAAGTGTGGTATTTCTATACAGTGGAGTATTACTCAGCTATAAAGAAGGATCACATTGAGATATTTATCAATAAATGGGCGCAGCTTGAGACCATACTCATAAGTGAAATAAATCAGTCTCACATGTGTGAATACCCAATAGTTTCCCTAATGTAAGTAATGATTCAAATATATAAAAGTATGTGGTAATCATGATTCCCCATTATGTGGCCTTGAAGCCTTATAAAGTTGTCACTTATTAATTGGAATGGCTTTATTCTGGGCTTCTTGATATGGAAATATTTGAAGCTATAGTATATGAAGTTATATTCAAATATTTCAAGGAAAAAGACAGACGCTATGGTAACTACTATTAAGTCGGGTTATTTGGTGCTGAAGCACTAGGTTGCTAAAACAATCATGCTTTGACCTCTATTGTTATGTTGTTATGTCCTCTTTTATCTCAATCTCTCCCTTATTCATTAAAAAAATTAGTTATTTTTTATTGTTTTTTTATTAAGGGGAAAAATTTAAAAAATTACCAGGATATAGTAACTTTTTGATTTCCTATTAACTTGATTTGAAGTCCTATAATACTCCCACTATCTTGTTTTGACTGATTAGACTCTGTTCCGTTCTGTGTGATAGTATCAAGTTTGAGGGTATAGGCAACTACTTTGAAGGCAATAAAATTCACTAAGATGTCCATTCTGGTTTGACTATTATCTCCTTTGGAAGTTCTGTAATGTTTACAATGTTTAAGTTTTATTGGTCTTATTCTCTACTGTTTTGTTGAGCTTTATAATACCTGATGAGATAGACAATTCTTTTTAAGGAAGCAAGAGGCATTATGGTAACCATTGTTGATAACCTTTTACGTCATATACTATGTGTATCCTTGGTTTTGACTGACAGCTTTGTTTTGCCTATTTGACTTTATTCTCTTCCAAAAAAAAAAAAAAAGTAATAAGAACTAAGGAATAATAAAACCCAAAATGTGTAAATTTTGTTGTAAAAAAGAGAGGGGGAAAAAGTGCTCTAATGGATACAACTGCAAGTGTGTTTAGGGGTGTTAAATAGCTGACCATATTAATGTTTTTGGTTGGATCATTGAACACAACTGTTTGCAGTCTCTGTTTGAATGTTCACTTTGTATGCTTTGATACCGACGAGCAACTATCTCTAAGATGATAATGTGTAATCTATTAACTCGTCATTTCTTGCGGTTTTTTTTTTTTTTTTTGTAGTTCTGTATTACTTGTACCCTTACACCGCTTTGTTTTGTTTTGTTTCTTTTCTCTTTTTCCTTTTAAATATTAAAATATATATATATACGGAAGAGGGACTAGCAATGGAGGATGTAGCCTAGTGTAAAGACTGTATTCAGTCCCTCATACTACTTTAAAAAAATGATGACATTCTGCATCCATAACCTAAACTTTTTCTTCCTTTATTTTTAAGCTTTTTCTAACTAGGTATTTTGCTGAAGTAATTTTGCTGTCACTGATTTTGACACAACTATTCTGGTGAACAGTTACATTTTAACATGTCAACAGCCTACTGATGGAAAAATGTAATTGGTACAATTAAAGAAAATTATTTCCTGTTGACTATGAATAACATTGTCAGGAACAAGGGAGCTCTTTTGTTAGATGGTAGATTTTAAAAAACAGAACTTATAGAAGTGGAAAATGTTTCCTACTAAGCAAACAACCTCCAGAATTTAAGTAATCCCTTTTAGGTTGCATTTGTTTTAAAAATTGCTTTGTGTTCCCTCTAAGCAACGCATTAGCTCTTAGTGGAGAAGTATTTTACTTTCTTTCCACTATACCTTTTGGCTATAAAGTTTGCTCTTAAAAACAACCTTAGTCCCAATTACTTCTTAGCAGTTGACTAGGAGGGAAGATGGTTTAGCTGGGAGGGTTATGGGAATCAGGAAAGAACAAATTTTCTTGTGGAAGGACTTCAGTGAGAACAAACCTACATTTGAATTTTGCCTGTATCCCTCCCTTCCTCTCTCCTTGCCCTCTTTCCTTTCATTACAACTTGTTAAAATTATTTGACCTGTTTTAGTTTCTTCTTTTGGAAAACATTGGAAATACCGGTTTTTGTCAAGATTCAAGGCAGTGCATGTAAAAATACCTGTCATGATGAGTGTATGTGTAGGTGTTTAACAGATAGTTAATGTTATGTGAATTTTATACTTCGTAAATTTTTACTTTTCAAGATATAATTTCACATATATTGCTGGCTGGGGTGGCATACACCCATAATCCCAGCACTTGGGAGACTGAGGAAGGAGGCTTGCCATTGAGTTTGAGGCCCTCCTGAACTAATAGCATGATTCTATCTCGAAAAAGAAAAAAAAAACCCACCAAACCAAAAGAAATTTCATATTTCAATATTTCTCTTGGAAATACTGTTTTTTTTTTATAGTAAATATTCACTAAAACATTGACAGATACGTGAATTTCATTTGATTGATTGATTGATTGATTGATTGATTGACTTTTTGAGACAGGGTCTCACTATGCAGTTCAGGTTGTCCTTGAGCTCACTTTGTAGCCCAGGCTGGTCTTGAATTCACAGTGTTTGTTCTGCCTCAGCTTTCTGAGTGCTGGAATAGCAGCATGCACCACCATGCCTAGCTATATGAATTTCATTTTACATTAGAAGACAAATAGAGTTGAGCTCAATGTTCAAGTTTAAATGCGTATTTTCCTTTCCTCTATCAGTTTGAGTTAAGGGCTTGGTGTGCCTCAGCACACTTGAAACGAGGGATGACTACAATCTGTGGGGATGGGGATGACTAGAATCTCCCGTGGAGAGAGAGCTCAGCTGCCTTTCCTTTTCTTTCAGGATCAGGTCATCCAGCTAATGAACACAATCTTCAGCAAGAAGAACTTTGAATCACTCTCTGAAGCCTTCAGCGTGGCCTCCGCTGCAGCCGCCCTCTCTCAGAACCGCTACCATGTGCCAGTTGTGGTTGTGCATGAAGGTTCTGCTGCTGACACGCAGGAACAGTCTATCCTGCGGGTATGACCTCCCTGCCACCCTGATGCCATTTCCAGCATGAGCCGCTCAGAAATCTGAAGGCTGTGATCCACAGCTCTCAGAAGCCCACATGAGGACGTGCAGGGCTCATTCCCCTTCCCCTGGAGATGCGGGGATAATGACCACTGGGGAGCAAGCCACAGAACCCTGCAAATCTGTCATACACACATACACAGCTCTGAGGATTTTACATAGTACAGAATTTCATTAAATTAAGTGCAAGAAAAGTGTGTTTCTAGGTTCATAGTTCTAAAGGTAAAGGGTCAAGTATTTCCCAGAGTTAGAACTTTACAAATACATTGTTTTAAGACAACTGTTTTAATTGCAAAGTAATATTCTTTTAAAAATAAAATAGTATTCTTTTCTCCTGGTGCTGATTATCTTTTTACCTCTTCCTCTCACTCAACAGTGAGCCCAGGTCTAGATCATCATAAGAAATTAACATTGTTTATGGAGAGCACTGTCTGTCTGGTGGACCCTCTCCCCTCCTTCTGAGGAAGTACCCTGTGTCAAAATTCCAAATCCCCCATTGACAAAGAGTAGGAAAAGTAAGCAGATTAACATTTCTTTGTGAGGGAAGTGACACACTAAGAGAACAAAATGGAAAAAGGGTTGCCTCTCACCCTGGGTAAGGCTGGTATGTAAATCCTGGCTCAACTACGAATCTCTCTACCTTTGGCAGTCCTTAACCTCTTGTGGCCTTTCTTTATCTACAAAACAGCAAATTTGCTATCCATCTCATTGATGGGAATTTATCTGTAAAGGACCAAGACCAATGTCCAGAATATAACTGACTTGGAACAAATGTTGGTGTTTAATGTTATTAGTGTTTCTTCATTGGCTGATACCTTCCTGAAGTATTTTTCTTTCTTTTTTAAAATTTGTTTATTTTGCTTTGTTTTGTTTTTAGAGATAGGGTTTCACTATGGCTTGAATTTGCAGTGATCCTTCTGCCATAGCCCCCCAAGAGCTGGGATTACAGGCACATACCACCCTGCCTGGCGTGAAGTATTTCTTGTAGTGATTTTTTCCCCCAATGCTAGAGTTTGAATCCAGGGCCTTTGCACTGAGCTACATACCTACCAATTTTTTCTGTTGTTTATTTTGAGACAGTGAGATAGGATCTTGCTAAATTATTAAATTGACCGCATGGATTTGGACTCAAAATCTTTTTGCTCAGCCTCGCAGCCTACTGGGGTTCTAGGCTTGCACTTCCAGGCCTGCCTTTTTTTTTTTTAATGCTGTATTAGAGTAAATAGAACGGGAGATGAGAAAGAAGGAAATTATAACTATAACTTGAAACCAGTCATTTTCTTTCTCTGGGCTCTAGTTCAGTTCTCTGAAAAGAGATAACTGGGCAAGGTCATCTTTAGGATCCTCTTCAGTTCTAGCATTTTATCTATCTCAATCCTAATTCAGTTGTGTTTTCACCAAATTTTATCTCTTGATAGCCAGCAGATCAAAGGTCAGTGAAAATTCTGTGATGTAACACATTTGTCCTATTTCCCATAAACTACAATAGAGACAAAATTCTCAACCACTGCATGCATCCTTTGTTGCTAATTATTTTTGTTTATTTACTTCCAGTTGCAAGTCACCAATGTTCTGTCACAGCCTCTGACTCAGGCCACTGTTAAACTAGAACACGCTAAATCTGTTGCTTCCAGAGCCACAGTCCTCCAGAGGACCCCTTTCACTCTTGTAGGGTAAGTGCTGGTAGGACTAGTTTTGCATGGTTCCCTCCTTGTTTGTTTTAGAAAGTTAGTTTTCAGCTAGTAGAACAGATTGGTGTGGGTACTACCAAGATCGTAAAACCAAATTTGCCTGAACTTGAAAAAGTCCTGTAGGTCAATATGAGCAAAGAATTTCTAAAGCTAAAACAACTTTGATTTTGTTATTTCTTATTGGCTAGGTCTTGTCAATGTGTTATAAATTGCTTTTTTCTTTTTTTTTTTCTTCTGGTACTGGGGATTGAACTTACGACCTCACCTTTCCAGACAGGCGCTTATGCAGAACTAAATCATTGACCCTATAAATATGTTTTCTGATGTATGAATACTACAGATTTAGAAAGCACAAAAAATAAAATGTTAGCAGGGTTCAGTGGCATGTCTTTGTACTTCCATCACTTGGGAAGCTGAGGCAGGACGATTGTGAGTTTGAAGCCAGTTTGGGAAATTTAGACCCTGTCTTAAAAAAATAATACTAAGGGCCAGGTATACAGCTCAGTGGCACAGCGACTGCCTGGCAAGTGCAAGGTACTAAGATTAATTCTTGGTATCAAAAAAAAAAGATAAAAATAAAAATTTGAACTACTCAAAATTCTACTACCCAGAGATAATTACTGCTAACATTATATAATCCTTTTTTGGTCAGTCTTTTCTACGCATATAAATGCATTTTTAAAAATTAAGTTAGGATTATGCTTTCTCTGTAGCAATATGTCATGAACATTTCCTCATAGGATTAAATATTCTACAATCTTTTTTTTGAAATAGCATCCCATGTAGTTCAGATTAACCTTGAACTCACTATGCAATCTAGTCTGACCTCAAACTCATAGTGATCCTCCTGTCTCGGCTTCCTGAGTTCTGGGATTATAGGTATATACCCCATTCCTGGCAACAGTTATTTTTTATAAACCAGTGTTTTGTTTTTTGTACCAGGGATTAAACTCATAACCTTGTGCTTACCAGGCAGGCACTTATACCACTGAGATAACTTCCTGGCTGTGACAATTTTTTTTAATGACTTTGTATTAGCACATTTTTTTTTTCCTAATAGTACTTGGGACTCAGTCCAGGGTGTTTGCTTTTCATCAGCAGCCTGTTTTCAGCCTTTTATTTTGAGACCCAGTCTCTCTTAAGTTGTCCAGGCTTTGCTTGAATTTGCCATCCTCCTGTCTCAGCCTCCCTGTATGCTGAGGTTACAGGCATATACCATCACACTTGACTATGCTTGTAATATTTTTCACATTTATAGGTCAATTTTTATATGAAACTTTATTAAGCGTTAAATTAGTACATTTTGAGACTAATAGGCTAGAATATTAGAGAATGCATTTCTTGGACAATCATAAAGATTCACAAGTGATATATAAAATTTAAAAAGCAAACTGGAGATTTAGCTCAGTGGCTTAAGTGCCTGCCTGACAAGCACAAGGTTGTGAGTTCAATTCCTAGTACCAAAAAAAAAAAAAGAGAAAGAACTTTAAAATTTAAAAAACAAAATCATTTTTGCTTTTGCAGTAGAACAGTAGACTACACTGGAATTTTTCTATATAGTTGGAATTAGGAATTCTCTACCTTTTTTCTCTTTAAAATAAGAATTATTTTTTATAACAGTTGGATATATCGTTTTTTGAGTAATATACAAAACATAGAAATAATACCAAAAAAAAAAAAAAAGCCACCATTATACTACCCCTCAGTAATATCTTTGATAGTTTAAATCTCTCTTTTTTTTTCCTTTTCTTTTTGTTTTTAACATTATTCAGGACTGGGCATTTAGCTCAGTGTAGAGTGCTTGTCTAGCATACAAGAATCCCTGAGTTCCATCCCCAGACTACAAAAAGCAACATAACCATAGGTATACCTGTTTTGCATTAAATTTTAGATAGCTACTAGAGAGAGGTGAAATTTTATAGGGAGGCCAAAAGAAAGAAAGCTTTGGAAGCTTAGGAGAGTCTTTATCCTAAGCTCACACTGTAATCTGTGAGTAAACCAGATGTTGCCCAAGTAGGCTGGCAGGTTGAAAAGAGTTGTTTGCCCAGTATTGTCTGAAGGAGATACTTTGTAGTTTTTTTATTTGTTCATGACCTTACTATATGAATTCTTGCTAACCCTGCTGTCATTCTTAACAGGGATATTTTTGAACTAAACTTCATGAATGTCAAATTTTCCAGTGGTTATTATGACTTCTTTGTAAAAGTTGAAGGTGACAGCCGTTATATTGCAAACAGTGTAGAGGTAGGTCCTTTTCTTGTCACTCTCTTTGCCATGTTAATAGAACTAAAGAATTGACCAAGACATACAGCATTAATTATAGCTGGTATATTTTCTTGTGTGACCACGCTAATGTGACTGTATTAAGAGATGGGTGGATTTGAACTACAGTACTTTGTGAAACCCTTGATTAAAGCAAAATTTCCTTTGTTATTCATTTTCCATTATAATTTTTGATTACTGTCTCTCTCTCTTTTTTTAATGCTAGGGATTGAATGCAGGGCCACACACATGTACTGTTGAGCTACTCTCCAAACCCCTCCATTGCTCTCTTAAATTTAGGAAGAAAAAAAAAAAATCTCCCGTAATTCCACTGAGGCATTAATAATCTTCAAATAATTTTACATGGTGGACTTGGTAGGTTTAGAAAAGTGCTTGTTGCCAATTAGGAGACAAAAAGTGTCAAACATCACAAAACACTGTAGTGAGGCTATGGGTAAGACACAAGAGAAAATTAATTCACAAAAGAGGCGCAGACCTGTGTGGTTTTGGCTTGCATTGTTTTACTCTTGCAGTAACCTTGAGAGGAGGGTTGCGTGAACTTTCTTCAAGATGGATCTCAAAGTGTTGGAATAACTTCTCCAAGGTCATCTAACTTGTGGGTGTGTGGGTCCCCTGCACAATACTAGTTTATTATGTGTCCTGGTGAGTACAGTGCTAGCCTCTGGCTACAGAGCTTCAAGAACTGGCCTCTTAAGTACTGTAATTAACTCTAAATGGGGTCTCACTAGGTTGTCTAGGCTGGCCTCAAACTTCTGGGCTCCAATGTTCTCCTCCCGAATAGCTGAGATACAGCTACATGCTACTGTGTGTGGTTCTGGCCACTTTCAGTTTCTCTTCCATCTCTTTGAGGTGTCACATCCCAATGACTGTCATTTTGGCTTCTGTGTCTTTGCTGCATCTACTTGACTACACTGTGTTTTTCTGCTTGAGTAGAGACCTCTGAGTGCCTTTCCTGTGATACTAAGTGTATCTGTTTGTAAGACCCATTTTCCTTATTATTCAGGTGTTATTTTTCATTCACTTTTCTTTTTAATTAATTTTTATCTTCATTTTAATATGTCAGTCTTTATAAAATTTGCAAAATGTATGTAGAACATTGTGTTCAGCTTCTTCAGATATTAGTATCTTAGAAAACTATGACAGAATTATCAACACCAAGAAATTACATTGCTATAAAACTATCGTCTAATCTTAATACAAATATTAGTACAAATATTATCTGTAAAAGTTCATAATGTGGTATTTGACAAAAGGTGAGTTTCTCTTTCATTCCATCTACATTATTCATTGGAATTCTGAAAAACAAAAACAGTAATAATGTTTTTTTCACTTATTTGTGTAATTTAGAGTAAACTTTATGTTTATTATAATACTAACAATGTAATTTACATAATAAGCTTGGAATATATGGTGACTGTTTTACTGGGGAGCTTATAATCAATCCATTACTGACATTTGCTTTTTCATTCATTTACTTTGGTCCCTTCACCTGGCTTGTTTGATCCTCTTTCTTTTAATGAGAAGAGTAGGCTGCTAGATGGTTTGACTTTTTCAAAAACACGACATTACTTAACAGGTATACTAAGTAGTTTTAAAATTTGGCAGAGAGGAAAATGTTTTCTGGAACTCTGCTCACTGTCTCATAGCTGACCTTTTGTGGAGCAGGAGACATCTCTACTACTAATCCATTCCCTAGCACAGAATTCAGGGAGAGCTGGGGATTTAGCTTGGCAGAATAAGCACCTGCCTGGCAAGTGCAAGGTTGTGAGTTTGATCCCCAGTACAAAAAAAAAAAAAAAAAAAAAAAAATTCAGGGAGCAACTCACTTAGTGTGTTCTTTGAGCCTTTAAACCACAGATTCTTACAAGGCAAGTTTCCTTCATTGAGATACCTTAATTGCAACTTCACTCATTAAAAGAGACTCTTGTTTCCTTTTCTCTGAACCCTCTCTCTCCCTCTCCCCTTCCTTGTCTTAGAAGCTGCTCTCCAGCTTCAGTGCCAGGCTCTCAAGCTCTTCCTTTTTTTTTTACCTCTTAACTTCTAGTCTTTCTACTTAGCTGTTAAATGCCTTCCCAGTGAATCCTTTGTTATTGCTATTGCCAGATTGCTTTCTTTTCATGTTTTACCAATATTTGCTAATACTGATTTTTAATAATCTGATCAGTATGAATGGAATCCTTTTTTTCTTACTGGTACCAGGGATCGAACTCACGATCACGCGCTTGCAGGAAAGGCACTTATGCCGCTGAGCTAAATCCCCAGCCCCTGGAATCTTGTTTTTTTTTTTTTTTTGTCTTTTTCGTTTTTATCGGTACCAGGGATTGAACTCACGACTGCCTGCTTGCAAGGCAGGCGCTTATGCCGCTGAGCTAAATCCCCAGCCCTGGAATCTTGTTTTTAATGTTTCTATTTTTTTGATGCTCGTGAAGTTGAACCTCTTACATTTCTTGGCCATTTATGTTTTCGCTCCGTGAATTGACGTATATATGTTGACTGTTCTCTTTTGGTTTGTTAGTTCTTTTGTCATTTCTTTTTTTGGACTTTTAGGTTAATTTTAATGAAGCCTAATTTAAAATTCTTTTTTCAGATTGTTTGTAGTTTTTGTGTCTTTAAAAATTCCAGTTTGACCCTGGGTCAGAAAAGTATTCTCCAAAGTATTCTAACAGGGGTGTGTGTGTGTGTGTGTGTGTGTGTGTGTGTGTGTGTGTGTATGTGTGTGTGTGTGAGAGAGAGAGAGAGAGAGAGAGAGAGAGAGAGAGAGAGAGAGAGAGAGAGATTGAGACTGGGGATTGAACGAAGTGCCTTCACACCGAGTAACATCCCCACCCATCTATATTTGGGTTTTTTTTTTTTTTTTTCATCCATGTTTTCTCATGAGACACTCTTGCTAAATCACTGAGTTATTCAGGCTGGACTTGAAGTTTCAATTGTCTTGTCCCAGCCTCCCAGAGAGCTGAGGTTACAGGCCTGTACCACTACTCATGGCTTGTGTTTTTAGTTTATAGCTGAGTAATACTCCATTGCGTAAAAAGACCACATCTTTTTTTTTATCCATTCCTTGGTTTATGGGCATTTTGGTTGTTTCCAAAATTTAACAATTACAAATTGTGCTGCTATAAACGTGAGTGCACATATATGGCTGTGGCATGATGTTTTTCAATTCCTCTGGGAAAATATTCAGAAGGGGAATAGCTGGGTTGAATGGGACCTTCAATCCTGGTGTTTTGAGGAGTCTCCATACCAATTTCCACAGTGGTTGTACCAGACTACATTCCCACCAACATTGGAGAAGGGTTCCGTTTTCCCCACAGCCCTGCCAACATTTGTTATTGGTTATTTCTTGTTAACAGCCATTCATTCTGGAGTAAGATGGAATCTAAGTGTTATGTTAATTTGTACTTCTTGAATGACCAGTGATTTGAACATTTCTTCATGTATTTATTTGTTGTCTATATTTCTTCATCTGGAAGTGTGTGTTCATCTCAGATGCCCATTTTTGGATTGGATCTTTTGTTTTTAATAGTTTTTAAGGCATTTTTATTCTTGTTTTTTTTTTTTTTGTCTTTTTCCTTTTTATCGGTACCAGGGATCGAACTCACGACTGCCTGCTTTCAAGGCAGGCACTTATGCCGCTGAGCTAAACCCCCAGCCCCCATTTATTCTTGTATTTATGGCTTCAATCCACTTGAAGTTTATTTTCTTGGCTGTAGTATTTTATACCCTGTGTACAATTGTATTTATTGTATCATATTACCATTGTTTGCTTGTGTGCAGTGCTCTTTCACTAGGCTGGGAACACCCTGTATACAGACTAACTCTTAATTTTTCAATGTTTATTTAGTCTCAGACACTCAGAAGATGCAGTTAAAAATTTCTCATATTCCAGGGCTCTTAACATGGGCTCTATAATAATTCATTCTACAAAGGTGAGCCTTGGTTTGTTTGTTTGCAAGTATTTTCTTAAGATAATTTGCATACCATGAAATTTACACCTTAGAAATATACAATGCAGCATTTTTAGTATATTCACAGAGTTGTGCCACCATTACCAATATTTTGGTACCGGGGAGCGAACTCACGACTGCCGCTTGCCAGGCAGACACTTATGCCGCCGAGGTAAACCCCCAGCCCCTATTACCAATATCTAATTCTAGAACATTATTACCTTAGAAAAGCAACCCCACATCTATTAATATCCCTTCTCAGCTTCTTCTCCCACTCTTGGTTTCTACTAGTCTGCTTTCTGTCCCTGTAGTTTGTCTGTTGAGGATGTATTATATAAGCAGAATCATGCAATATTTTGCCTTTTGTATCTGGCTTTTTTTTCCCCACTTAGCATGATATTTTTAAGGTTTATCCATGTTTTAGTATGTTTCAGTACCATATTCCTTCTTATGACTGAGCAGTATTCCATTGTGTGGATAGATCATGTTTGGTTTATCCATTTATTCATCCGTTGATAGGATTTGCAGTATTTCCACTTTCGTGAGTTGAAGTGTTTTCTCTGCTGTGTGGGGTGCCAGGGGTCAAACTCGGGGCCACATGTATGCTAAGCTTGGGAGTTTTTATTTCTTGGTTCTTAACAAATAATGCTACAGAGAACGTTCATTTACAAATATTTTTGTACTAGGAATCAAACTCAAGACCTTGCACTTGCCAGGCAGGTGCTGTATCCCCAGCCTCATTTACAAATTTTTGTTTAAACACTTGTCTTTAATTCTTAGAGATATATGCTTATGGATACAATTACTGGACTATAATTCTGTTTAACTTCTTGAGAATTTGACAAACTTTTGCAAAGTGTAGGGCTATGATTTCTCTGTATGTTTTCCAATATTTGTTAATGACTGTTTGCTTTTAGCCATCTTTGTAGGTATGAGGGCCACCATTGTAGTTTTTTATACACTTTCTTTATGGCTGATTGTTGAGCATCTTTTCATGTATTTGTTGATCATAGTGTGTGTTTTTTGGAGAAGTACGTATTCAGATCCTTTGTTCATTTAAAAAAAACTTTTTTCTTGCTTTGGTCTTTTGACTTCTTATTTTACTATCTATCTATTTTCTTTTCTTTTCTTTTTTTT
Source organism: Cavia porcellus (assembly GCF_034190915.1). Taxonomy (NCBI): domain Eukaryota; kingdom Metazoa; phylum Chordata; class Mammalia; order Rodentia; family Caviidae; genus Cavia; species Cavia porcellus. The sequence continues at coordinate 24,345,289 of NW_026947488.1, read as the reverse complement.
TTTTTTTATATAATTGACTCTTAGTCTTTTTCAGACAAGGTCTCACTATGCAGTTGAGGCAGCCTTGAGCTCACTTTGTAGCCAAGGCTGTTCTTGCCTCAGCCTTTTGCGTGCTGGGATTACCGGCGTGTGCCACCATGCCCAGCTAACATTTACTTTTGTTGTTGTTGTTGTTTTGGTCTTTTTCCTTTTTATCGGTACCGGGGATCAAACTCACGACTGCCTGTTTGCGAGGCAGGCGCTTATGCCGCTGAGCTAAATCCCCAGCTATCATTTACTTTTTAAGAGTTCTTTATATACCCTGGCTACAAGCTATCTATCAGCTATATGACTGGCAAGTATTTTCTCATAGTCTGAGGTTATTGTTTTACTTTGTTGAAGCACAAAGGTTTTAATTTTGATGAGAGAAATGTCTTTTTCTTTTTTTGCTTGTGCTTTTTAGTGATATATTTGAAAAATTATTGGCTAATCCAAAGTCATGAAGATTTACTACTGTTTCTTTTTTCTTTCTGTGTGTGTGTGTGTGTGTGTGTGTGTGTGTGTGTGTGGTATTGGAGAGTGAATCTAAAGCTTTTATGTTGAACTACATCTACAGATTCTCCCTTTCTTGAGTCAGTCTTGCTAAGTCACCCAGGCTGGGCTTGAACTTACCGTCTTTTTGCCCAGACTCCCAGAGAGCTGAGATTGTGAATGTACCTCACCATGCCCAACTTTACTACTTTTTTCTTATATGAATTTTACAGTTTTAGGTCCTATGCTTAAGTTTCTATGCTTAGGTTTGTGTACAGTATGAGATAGGGGTCCAACTTTCTTCTTTTGCTTGTGGATACCCAGCTGTCCCAGCACCATTTGTTGAAAAGACTATTTACCCACTGACTTGCCTTGGCATTCTTGGCAAAACTCAGTTGACCATAAATATATTAAGAGTTAATTTCAAACTAAAAATTCTATTTCGTTAGTCTGTATTTTTGTCCTTATGCCAATACCACACTATCCTAATTACTGTAACAGGTTGGCTTTTTGTAACATCATATCTGGTGTTGGTCCACGTGTTTTTGTGGTTGTTAGAAAATTCTATTACGTAAGTACAAAATAGCAGAAATGGCTAATAGCTGTTGTTGTTCATGTAATGATAATAAGCCCTTATTGAGACCATTTTCTGTTCTTTTCCTTCCTGGTGATGGAATAAGCATTACAAAATCTCTTTATAGAGAGAGTGTGTGTGTGTGTGTGTGTGTGTGTGTGTGTATTCTGATCTTTGTAATTGGAGTAATAGTTACACATAAATCCCCAGAGTAGTTGTGCAGGTCCTCCTTGCCCTCTAGAGATGACTGACATTGGTCAGAGTGCATTAACAGTGGTTTGGTAGAGAAGCCTGTAATAGCACTCATTGACATTTTATTGGTTGTCAGGGGAAGCAGGGGTTTTGGAAACTTTCATTAGCATTAATTGCCCCTAATGTACCATCATTTATGACAGTAATAAGCTAAACAGAGGGGTTATTACCTCCAGCAGAAACTGCATTTCCTGGTGTTAAAACATTTTTTGAGATGTATGTGATATGCAATGCAGACAAAAAAGGAACTGGCATGCTCCCGTGGAAAGCAAGCTTAGCTCCTTTTAAAGTGGAGAAACATTTTTTTGGACTAAGAAAACTAATCATACAGTTTTGGTTTGAAGAAGGAAGCAGCTAAGCAGTGGGATCCTACATTGAATTCTTTAAAGAGCTTTGAAAAAAATTATGATAGCTTTTATTGCTGAGTTTGCTTTAAAAGAATAACATAAAAACACTTTACTTTTCAGTGTTTACAGAAATCCATTTGTAGCTAGATTTTCAGAGTAAAAGGATTTTCTTTGAGCTACTCACTATTCACATTGTCCTGCAGTACTTCTGTGCTGCAGAGAAAGCTGTTAATATTTAGAGAGCCTTTTAAAATAGAGCAGACCAAATATTACCCCATTTGACTGCAGTTTGTCCTTGTGCTCATTCTGTGTGTCTGTATAGTGTAGGAATGCTTAGGATGTCTTTAAAACAAAAATGTATTTGAATGTTGATTAACAAGCCTACTGGGCGTTACTACTGAAAGTCAGTAATCAGGAGTCCAAGGGAAAGCCCCAAAGTTGATGGCCTCCTTATTACTATGATTTGCATACACCAAGGAAGGTTATACAGTTCTTTAAGTATGTTTTTGGGACTGTGGTAGAGTGCTTGCTAGCACAGAGCTCTGGTTTGAACCCCAGCATCTCAGGAAACAATACTAGTTTGTGTATATCCATCTGTTAAAATATCCATCTGCTAAAATAGAAGATTCATTATTTTAACATTATACAGAGTCCACCAAAAAATGTATGCAAACTTCAGGAAAAGAAAAACTTGTATAAATATTTTAATACTAAATTTATTGAGACATGAAAATCCTAACAGGCATGTAGACAAAGCAGTCAGTTTACTGGGAATCAGTGTCCAGTGTGTGTATTTATATAAGTTTTTCTTTTCCCAGAGTTGTTTGGGTGGACTCTGTATATTGGGTGATATTTGTAATACAAAAAATACTATAATAATACAAATACAATGTAATACAAAATATAATATAATAAAATATAAATAATAAATATAAAATAATAATAAATTATATAATAAATATAAAATATAATAATACAAATACAATGTAATACAAAAAATACTATAAAGACATCAGTATGTGACCCACAATCTCAGTGTTCAGATAATATCTATATTTTTTAAAATTGGGTAAATATGCATGTAGTTAAAATTTTTTCAAAGTACAAACCTAGGCATGGTGGTACATCCCTGTTAATCCCAATTGCTGAGGAGATAGAGGCAGGAGGATCACAAATTCAAGGCTAGCCTAGGCAACTTAGCGAAACCTTATCACAAAACAAACTTTTAAAAAGACTGGAGAGGACTAGGTCTATCTGGCAAGTACAAGGTCATGAGTTCAATTTCTGGTAATTCCAAAAATTAAAAAAAAAGAACTGAGGAATGTAGCTTAGTGGTAATCTTTGTCTAGTGTGTATAAGAATTGGATTCAATTCCTGGCACTCCTGGGAGAAATTTTTTAAAAAGGGAGGGAGGGGGCTGGGGATTTAGCTCAGCGGCTTAAGCGCCTGTCTGGCAAGCATGAGGTTGTGAGTTCAATCCCTGGTACCAAAAAAAAAAAAAGGAAGAGAATAAAAAAGGAATGTAAATAATAGTGATTTAATGTATATTTCTTTCTTATATACACAGAAGGATCTTTTGCAAGGCAGGAGCTTATGCCGCTGAGCTAAATCCCCAACCCCCAAAGGATCTTTTGGTAAAAAAAAAAAAAAAAAAAAAAAAAAAGGCTATATTCTTTGCTTTTGTCACAAAGTAGAGGATAGCTGTACCCTTGAAGATCTAGTAACTTGAAGGTCACACCATAACCCACCTCACACACTCCTGTAATAATTTACCCTGTTGTCTAGACTTAATGACAGATAGTGATGCCAAATATAATTCTGCTACTAGAGTGACTGTGTAATTGAAAGTAGGAGGTAATAGCTCCGTATCTATCCATAGACATTTACATTATCCTCTTTAATTACTTTACAATAATTCACCGTGTGCATGTACTATTATTTATCTAGCTAGTTGCCTGTTTATGTCTCTTTAGGTGGGATGATAGTGTCAAGATCACATTTACAAATTCAATGAGTGAGTCCTTAATAGAATGATTCATAGAAATGAAGAGGGAGTTATCTGGTTAATGTTGATAAAGAATGCAGTGTCTCTAACCTGCACACACATTTTTACAGCATGGAGCATTACTGATTCCTTGCTTCTCCCAGAACTGCCTAAGGTCTGAATCACCTCTTATCTTCTTCTGCCGTGGGATGTTTCCCATTCTCCAGTCCGAGGCACCCCTAGACAAACTTGGGTCATGGTTTTTTGTCTTGCACTTTCACTTTCACAGCACTTATGTCCCTCCTTAGAGTAGCCGCATATTGTAACTATGGTTTGGACTTGGACAGGAAGGGTGTATTATCATCTGTGTATCCCCTGCACCAAGGTGCTCTTCCTCTGATAGGAAGATACAGGGGAAATGGTCTTTGTGGGTATCTCTTTTAAAAGCTAGTAGCCCAGGCAAAGCTCTTTGGCCGCTGCTTTGTTTCTGCCTTTCACTCCTCTGTCTTCAGATGAAGTTGCTGTGAATACTCCTCTTGGCTAAGCTGCATATAATACTTGCTCTGCTTCTGAGCCCTGTGAGATGGGGTCTATATTTAGAGAGCTCCGAGAGCCAAAATAGAGGCTCCTAGCCTCCCTCCTAGGATGTCTGTTCCACCCAGGGGCCATCCCTTCCTCCATTGCATCATCACTGAGTTGCCTAGGCTTCATGACAAGCAGTGATGCTAAATATCATTTTGCCTATAGGTGGCTGAATATTCAAAAGTAGATGTTAAAAACCTTAACCTATTACCAATTTCTGGTAATAAATCCTATCTATCTATCTATCTATCTATCTATCTATCTATACTTTATACATATAAGTATATCCTTTATATATAAAAATATATATGTGTATATATTTAAACCAAATCCAAACACCCTATTCAACCTAACAATTGAGGCTTTGTCATGAAACAGTTATCATGGAGGTGAGAGAAGGCTATTAAAAAGAATTACCTGGTAGCTATCTTTATCCCTTGTTAATTTTTCTTCTTTGTCCTTGATTTGAGGCCGTCACACCTTGATATGTGACACTTTGGAAAGTGCTGAAGTTCTGTCCTTTCACTATTTGCCCAGCCTTTTATCTCTGTTCTTTGATTTTGACTTAGACTTTAAACCAGTGAATTTGATAAGGATTTCCTTAAGTATTACACTCAAACCAATCAGATATTTGGAAGGCTCAAAAATATGTTTGTTCATAAGTACCTTGCGTAATTTGCACATTCAAACTTAGATTTTAACTCAAAAATCTCCCCATAAATAGACTTTTAGCATATTCTTTGTCTTCTTTTTGGATGTTTTTATTTCAGTTTATTTTTTTAGTTTCTTATTTATTGGTGTTAGGCAGCTCCTTTTTGAGGAAGTATTTATAAAGGAAATACAGAATGTAAAAGCTGTTAAGAATCAAGATGGACTGGTTTATGCTTACAACAAACTAAATGCAGTGCTTAAAGCAATTAAAAAGTTGGGCTTGTGGCACATGCCTGTAATCTCAGCAGTCTCAGAGGCTGAGGCAGGAGGGTGGCAAGTTTGAACCCACTCAATGACTTAGCAAGGCTTTGTCTCAGAATAAAAAAGTAAGTGCCTGGTGAGTCAGTTGGATGCTCTGCTTCATGTTCTTCTTCCTCCTAGACTGACGGAGCGAGGTGCTCTGCATATTGTCTGTGTCTACACCAGAAGAAAAGAGGGAATCTCACAGGAACTCTAACCACTTAAAAGTGACAGTCTACTTCAGGACACATTTCATTGTCCAAAGCAAGCCATGTGGCTGTACCTTACTTGAGCAGAGAGACGGGATTAGAATTCTGTCACTGGCATGAAAGGCATATAAGCATTTGGTAAACTGTGCAGATAATTACCATAGCTTCTTAGTTGTAGTACTTAGGTCTTAGTTGTACTACTCTTTCATGCAGGTTAATGGTGGCATAGTAAAGTGCCTGAACACATAGAATTTGAGTGCCTGAGCTTGAATACTGGCTCTGTCATTTACTAGCTGTCTAAACCATTTTTTTTTTTTTAAAGAGGAACCAAGGAAAATAAAACAGAATAAAATCAATCAAAATAAACCAGAATAAGTGATACAGGACTTCCAAACCTTTTGAAATCAACAGTAGTTACCACAGTACCTTTGTGTCTTCAAAATAGCTACAGATACCACTTTTGGACATATTAAAAATTGAACAGAACAGAATAGAATAGAAACAATAAAAACAAAACAATGAATAGAATAAAGAACCTCAAAACAAGCCAGTAGTAAATACTTAGTGGCTTCCGTAACATGTCTTGTTATCTTTCAAATAACTGCTTATGCCATCAGAGTTAACATAAACAAAACAAAAGAGAATAAACCCCAACTCCAAAGAAAAAACAATGAAAATGATATGGTTTTGGGGTGAAGATCTCCTCCTGTAGAACATGGTTCTCTCCCTCCGCAGTCCACAAATGGCGCTGACTCACAGAGACAGGCTTGGTTCTGGCTCTCTGCAGGCTGACAGCAGCCCACGCTTGGCGCTGGATCCAGGCGGCTAGAACAAAAGTTCTAAAACTCTTGGTGTTTCTCTATTGATAGGGGCATCTTTTGCTCTAGCTGTCTAATCTTGAGCAAGCAGTATACTCTATTTAATTTCCCACTTGAAATAACACTACTTTACAGTATTGTTGTGAAAATTAAATGAGATCATCTTTACAAAGCCAGTACTTTCCACAGAGTAAGCACTCATTGAATCTTTGTTTTTCTTTCTTTCTTTTTTTCTTTATTGGATCTTTTTGAGACAAGAGTTTCACTATGCAGTTCAGCCTGGCCTTGAACTCACTTTGTAGCCCAGACTAGCCTTGCAAGCAGTGACCTCCCACCTCAGCCTCCTAAGTGCTGGGAGTACAGGTGGGCACCACTATGCTTGGCTACTTGTTGAATCTTAGTTGTCATTAGAATCAAGTGCTTACATAAGTTAAAAAACTCATGTGTGTATATATCATATTGTCTCCCTAGTATAAAAAAAAAACTGAAAGTAAATAAGATCCAAAATGTACATAGATATTGTGAAAATAAAAGGGAGAGAAAGTGCTCAAAAGGAAGAACAGGGATAGGGAAAAGGAGAAAAGAAAGAAGGGGAAATATTATATGTATATATGTATTATGTATGTGTGTGTGTGTATGTACATATGTATATAGATACATATATGTGTATATATAATCTGCAGATAGATAACTGTACTGCTAATCTCTGGTCATCAAAGAGAACAGTTTGTTCTTCTTTTAATGTCTAAATGTTGTAATCTGAACAAATACTTTTAAGATAACAATATGCAGTATTAAACTAGTGTTAATTTCCTATTCTTTTGAATTCTGTATCCTTTTTATCCTTTTTTTTTTGTTTTTAAAAATAAAAAAAAAACAAAAGAATTGAGCACTTAATGATTTCAGTTACTTAAAAATTACTGCTTTAGCATATGCCTGTGATTCTAGCACTTAGGAGGTAGGAGGATCACTGCTACTTCAAAGACAGCCTGAACAACATAACAAAACCCTGTCTAAAATAAAAAGGAAGTTACTACTTCAGAGTTTCCTCCTTTATTTTATGTATTTATTTATTTTTTGGTACGAGGGATCAAACTCACGACCTCATGCTTGCCAGACAGGTGCTTATGCTGCTGAGCTAAATCCCCAGCCCTCTCCCCTTTATTTTAAAAGATCATGAAAAGGTGCATCCTAACATCTATCTATCTCAGGATGAGATATGGATAGGACTGCCTTGCTGAGTCAGTTTTACTGTGGCCTTTGAAAGCATCTATCCAGATCCTACCACCAAAAGAAAAAATAGGACTTCTTTCTTAGGATTTTTAATACTTTAAACATTTCTTAAGAGTAGAAAACTTGAGATATACATGTTAATTCTTTGTGTACCCACTAGTTGACTTAGCATTTGTCTTCTGTATTTTACTGTAGCTCAGAGTGAAGATCTCCACTGAAGTTGGCATCACAAATGTCGATCTGTCTACTGTGGATAAGGATCAGAGTATTGCACCCAAAACTACCCGGTAGGTGAGAGGCCATGTGGGCTTTGGGTTCCCATCTCCAAAGTAAGAAGAACATGCCTTGGCACTGTGCCCCTCCAGGTGGGATCTGTGCCTGCATTCTGGAGACTGTATTTCCTATGGTGCTGCTCTTGTCATTCTACTTGGCATCTGAGCAGATTTGGGGATTATTTTCCCTGATGTTCACTCCAGGAATGAACTGGTTACTGTTAATCCACAATGAGTTACGGGGCTTATTTTTAGGGTATAATTATGTCCTGAGTTGACTATGTCACTAAACATATTGTTTAAGTTAGATGACATTTTTTTAAATAATGACTTCCCGAGTGGAAAAGCAGTATATTAATTTACATTTTGGCACAGTTCCCTTGTTGTACATAGTCGCGTATTTAATACCAGTAGCTTCATGGTAACTGTTTCTGGTCTGTGGTAAATCTGAAGTCAGTTGGAAGCCTCCTAGGTTCTTAGAATTAAGGAGACAAACACCTAGCACTAAGGCTACCTTTCACTTTCCCAAGTCCATGGAAGGTGTTCCCGAGTTGTAGTACTTGTTCTTGTTTACCTCAGACACAGCCAAAGGTGACCATGAATAGCTGGTCAGAATGCTGTAGGGTACCCATTTGCAGAAAAGAACAAGGTGCTTAACTAGATCTCAATACAGTTCTTATCCTAATTTTATTTAACTGGTGTGGTGGTAGACCTGATAGGAGGTGAACACGGAAGACCATTTTGAAAGTCAGGAACCTTTTAAGTTATGTTTCTCTCTGGGGGTTGGTTATCATTGTTGGTGATATTGGAGAGAAAAGCATTGTTTGAGGATTCGCTGAAGTATTGTCTGTGAGAGTGCCTTCCACCATTAATAAAATGAAAAGTTGGTCTTTATTCATGAGTAAATTTAAAGCCACAGTATTAAGTGTAGAGTATAAATACGAAATAAAGCCAGATGTGAGCTCTGTAACCATTTGGCTTATTTACCCCCTGGCCATCTTCTCTGAAAGTCCCAGGAGTTTGCTATGACAAAAAAATTTTCCTCTTCCAGTCTTCATTTTGAGAAAAACGACTTTTTAAAACCCAATTTCAGGGCAGTGAAAATTGAAGCAGTGTCCAGGGAAAAAAAATGCAGCATTAAAAAAAAAAAAAAAAAAAAAAGACAAAAAGCTTAGGGTTGTTTTTTTTGAACTCTGTGTTCCTTCCTCCCCCATCTCTTAGCCTTATGCACATAATTCTGCCAGCGTCAATCCATGAGTATTTCCCCTGCAAGCTCTGCCAGCCCAGCTCTCAGCCTGCTGCTGTGCCTGCAGAGGTACGCGTGAGCTCTAATGGCTTGGTTGAGTTGAGACCTTAGTCCTCGAAGTGAAATCCCAGATGTGCAGGTATCTGCACAGAGCATTTCCTCAGACCCTGATGAAAGCTTTCTGAGTCTTGGCTTGGGGGCTGAGGGTCAAGCTCCATGATACAGTACTTGCCTGATGTGCTCAAGGTTCTAGGTTCATTTCCCAGCAGCTCAAAGAAATAAAACAAACAACAGAAAAAAACCCACTTCTTAATTTCTGGCTTTATCAATTCACTTTTGATGCTATGTACCAGGAATTGAACTTGGGTCCTCACGCTTGCCAGGCAGGCACTGTGCTACTAAACTACATCCCCATCCCTATCAATCCACCTTGACCCCAGGCTACAGACATTTCTCTGTGTTTGCTCACCACAGAAGTAGGATGTTGAGAGAGGATTCACCCCCCCAAAGAAAGTAATAAGCACTAAGGAGTAATAAAATCCAAGATGTGTAAATTTTGTTGTAAAAAAGAGAGGGAAAAAAAAAAAAAAAAAGAAAAAGAGCTTTAACGGATATAACAGCAAGTGTGTTTGGGGGTGTTAAATAGCTGACTTTATCAATGTTTTTGGAACATTGAACACAGCTGTTTGCAGTCTCCCTATTTGAATGTCCACCTTGTGTTCTTTGATACTGTGATTTGAGGAACTGTTTTCAAGAAAATAGTGTGTAATCTACTAGCAGGTAATTTCTTACTGTTATGGTTTTTTGTTTTGTTTTGTTTTGTTTTGCTTTGTAGTTCTGTATTGCGTGTACCCTTATGCCGCTTTGGTTTGTTTTGTGTTTTTCTCTTTTTCCTCTTAAATAAAAAAAAATAAAAAAAAAAAGAGAGAGAGAGGATTCAGCATTCAAATGAAGAATGTGTGTCTTGCCTGTTCTCAAAGATAAGCAGATCCTGTGTAATGACAGTCTGTGTAATGTCTCTTTCAGGGTAACCTACCCAGCCAAAGCCAAGGGCACATTCATCGCAGACAGCCACCAGAACTTCGCCTTGTTCTTCCAGCTGGTGGATGTGAACACTGGTGCTGAACTTACCCCTCACCAGGTCAGGAAGAAGCCAGTCAGTTCTCTTGGCTGGAAACATGAATGCACGCTAGAGTAATGATTTGGTTTAACATGAACAAGAGGAAATGCCTCATTCCTGCTTTCAGTTCTTGACTCGAAGCCCTGCCAGCCCATATGATGCTCTCACCCTCTTGTTCTGGGTATAACTGTACACCTGGGCTTCATGCTTTTTTTAAAGGATGAGCTGGTATTGAGAAGATGTGTTTAGGGCAGATGAGCTCTTAATTGAAATGTTTTAAATTTGCAATGTAAAGAAAAAGGAAAAAGAATAAAATTCCAAAAAAGAAAAAGAAAGCCTAAGCAGAGGACCTAAATTTTGTTCTTCTGTTTTTTGAGACAGGCTCTTGCTTGTGTAGTTCAAGCTGGCCTTGAATTCGCAGGAATCCTCCTGTTTCTGCTTTCCAACTACTGGCATCACAGGCTTATGCACCATGCCTGGCTCGCCAGATCATTTTGTTGTTTTTGTTGTTGTTATGGCCAGCAGATTTTTTATTATGGGGGTCTGAAGAATAGCCCTTTTATACTGTATCTATTGTGATTTTTTTTGTTTTTTTCCTGGTACCAGGAATCAAACTCAGGACCTTGTGCTTGCTGGACAGAGCTTATGCCACTGAGCTATATCCTTGGCAATACTGTGTATACTTTGCATAATAAAAACAGTGCATTTTTTTATATACATAAAGTAGTAATTATCATTTTAAAGGTTTTCAACCATGCAGCCTTTTCTCAAGGGACCTAAAATGGCACCTTGTCCTCATATCTCCCCTACCTCCTGTCTCTAGCATCTTAATTTGAGAAAAACTACTCTTGGTCCTATGGCATGTGTGGTTAGGTGTGGTATAAAGGAAACTGTTGTTAAGTACGTCAGCTGCTTACAGTTAAGAAAGAATGAGGGAGCTCACAGCTTGGTTTATGGCTCTATACTGATGCTTAGCTGGAACCAGCAGAGTTGTGTCTAGCCTGCAGCAGCAGCAGAGCAGACCATTACAGTGAATGGAATTTTACGCAAAGCTTCTTGTTTCTGTTTCTTGTGGCTGTAGCTGCTGTACCTGGGCTCCTGTGCTCCTGCCCTTAGGGCCACAGTCCTGGTACCTTTCTGCTCCTTTCCTCTTCACCCTCAAACTCCAGGGTCTTTTACAGTTCCCCCTCTTTCTAGGCATCTTGATCAGGGCACTTAGCCATGGCTGGCTGATCTTTAAGCACTTCTTATGATTTTCCAGTTCTCTTCCAGAATGACATTTGGCAACCAAATAATGCAAGGGAGGAATAATGTGAAGGGACAAAATTTGAAGGCTGGATTGGTAGGCTTAGGGTTAGGGCAGGGAGAATAGGTGAGGAAACATAACTTTAACTGAACACTTGTTTCCTCCCAGTTCTGTTTTGGAATCCATGGCATGGAATCCAGATAAAGATAGCACCTTGCAGATGAGCTTGGCAGCTACTTGCACTTAACTGAAAAGATCAGGCGTCTATACTTGTAAGCCCTGTTCCTAAGACTAATCATTGTAGTCAGGATGGTTCATATATCTGGGTTTCTTTTCCTAGGTAGGTGGTTATTCTTTGTTGCCCAAGTGTAATTAACAAATGAGATTTCAACTTTTTCTGTGGACCCAGCACTGAGTGACCATGGCAACTCATTTAATGTTTGTGTTTTATGATCTATAATTAGAGCTAACTTACCTGCCTTGTTGAATCTTTATTTTCAAACACTTCCAAGAAAAGCTGAATGGATATTAAGCTTTGCTGTACGATGAGTGACCTCCATTCATATACTTGATTCTTTTCACAGTTCTGGTCACAAACTGTTAGATGAAATCAAATCAAATTCCATGGTTAGGTTCAGTGTTAACCTTATGGGTAAATTTGATTCGGTTCTCATCCAATTTGGTCTGTGACCAGAATCACAGAGAGAATTGAGTTCATGAACCAAAGTACCACTGTAGTTGTAAAGCAGAAAAACATGGGGTTTTTTTGTGCCAATGAGATGGAGCTTTAAGTGATTAAACTTAGTATCATTTTACTGAGAATATTACTAGCAACTGTTGGTTGACTAGCTAGTATATCCCAGCCCTGTTACATGCTTTGTATTCATTATTACAAATCCTTACAGAGATATACCACATCAGAAGTTAACCTGCCTGCTTTAAAGATGAAGAAGCAGGCTAACAGGCAGTAGAGCCTGCTTTGTCTGTCTTCAGAGCTGGGGCCGTCTCTGTGACATCAGGCTGCTCTGCTCAGTTAGAACTCTGCTGGTATCGACACTCAAGCCTCCTCTACTAAATGTTTAGCTGGAGGCACTAGGAAATTGAAAATGGTCCTTTTACAGTTCCAGCTCATTTCCCTTCTTTTCACCCTCTAGTGAAGAAGTTAATTGGGCAGCAAAGTGGCCAAAAGGCTGGCAGGAAGAAGAAACTGCAGCAGTAGCAAAGGGTTTAAATCATCCACAAACTGGGTACTGGGCATTTAGTCCCCAAAAAACTGGCTGGATCCCTAAATTAAATTTCTTTCCTTCCATCAGCACAAATTGTCTCTGAGCTAGGTTGAGATGGCCATTGCTTCCACTCTCTGGGGTGCTCTGGCAGATTCCAGAGCTCTGATGAAAGAACTGACAGTCTACTGCCTTGTTGATTTGACATTGGGCCCACAGGGAGGTTGTTGATGTTGATAATGCTGCTGCTGCTATTGTTGTTTTGAGATGCTGGGGACTGAAATCAGGGCCTTCAAACTGAGCTACATTTGCAGCCTTTTTTGATTTTTTTTTTTTTTTTAAATTTTGCTAAGTCATGCTTAGTTGCCCAAGATGGGGTCAAACTTGTCACCCTCCTGCCTCAGCCTCCCAGAATGCTGGGACTATAGGTGTACACAACATACTCAACACACAGACTTTCGAAATGATCAGATGAAAAGTTGTATTTTTGTTCCACTTAGACATTTGTCCGACTGCATAATCAGAAGACTGGCCAAGAAGTGGTGTTTGTTGCTGAGCCGGACAACAAGAATGTATACAAATTTGAATTGGACACCTCTGAAAGAAAGATTGAATTTGACTCAGCCTCAGGCACCTACACTCTCTACTTAATCATTGGAGATGCCACTCTGAAGAACCCAATCCTCTGGAATGTGGTATGTGTCTGAGTGCACCTGACCCAGATGAGGGTGGCTGTGCCATTGTCACACACAGCTCATTTCCCAGCCCCAGGACTTTTCTTCACCTAGTCTTGCCTGTGCCTCTCACAGGCAGCAAAGGAACACTGTGAGGCAGGGCACTGTGTCTGCTCTGTAGGTAGTTTTAGGCTTATGCAGGTAGCTTATTGCATGGTAGGTGTTTAGTATCGACTGAATAAATGAAATGTAAATTTACCCTCGTGAGTTTTGGTAATCTGTGAATTCCTTTCAGTGTTATCCTAGGAAGAGGATTTTATTACAGTAGGATTATAAAGAATGCTTAGATGTAAAAGGTTCTAGCCGTTGAGCTGTGGTATAGCTTCCTGGAAGGAATAAGATTTGAATTTTCATGATAGTTCAGGATGGCATATGATAGTGAGTTTTAGGGTTACAAAATGTTATTACACCGAGAACCACTTCTGTGCTTTTCACCTAGAGATTTCACTTTGGCTTAGTGTAGTGATAACTTCTTGAAAGACATGACTTAGAGTTAGGAGTTAAAGAAAGGCAGGGGCTCTGTCAGGCTGTTATCTGGGGGCTGTGGGATATCTCTGGCGAGCAGTGCTGAGAACTTCAATATGCTTCTGGGGAAATGTCAGTGGTTCTGTCTTTCAGAGCCCCTGGACCCGGTGGAGAGCGGCAGAGGGTGCAGTTGGAGGGTGTCAGAGGCCAGATTGCAGTCTTGTCAGGGGTCAGTCACTTTGCAGGACGGGAGGCAGATGCATTTCCTTGTGTTCATGGTTCCCTTTCTTCTCCTGGACTTTGGGCTACTTTTGTACAAGAGCATATTTTCATTTCTTTCTTTTCTTATTGCATGTCCAAGGGACACCAAGCAGTTTCTGATTACAGCTGAAACAACCAGTGTACCAGCTGGGATTTTTGTATTATGCAGCTCTATGGGGCTTTTTCTATCATACTAGTAGAAAATTGGAACTCTTGCTCCAAAAGCCTTTTCAACAAGTGCTTGTTTTGTTCTTGAAATCTGTACTATCTCGATTTGTCAAATAATGGATCAGAAGTGATTGGGCTGCCTGGAGTGTTTTCCAATTTGTCATGGATGGGATTTAGAGAGTCATCTTGCTAAGGTGTTCCCTTGCCCCCATCCTCCTAAAGACTGTTCTTATATTTTAGGCTGATGTGGTCATCAAGTTCCCAGAAGAAGAAGCTCCCTCAACTGTCTTGTCCCAGAACCTTTTCACCCCGAAACAGGAAATTCAGGTATATCCAAATTGGGGATATATCTGGGTATGTCTCACTGGGCATAGCATAGTGAAAAAAGCAACAAACCCCTGGGCTGTAGCTCTGGTCCTTCTTTAACCTATTTATTTTATTGTTTGAGCCTTACCACTCTGTGAATTAGGTAGAAAAATAGTAATTCTTCCTGGAGCTGGACAGACAGGTTTGGAGAGCTGGTGCAAATTCCCAGAGAGCAGAATTGGTGATAAAGTCAGAGTCTACCTTTTCTGACATGAAGGGGCTCAGACCTCAGATCACTGCTCCACAGCCATAAGCTTTAGCTTTTGTCCTCTTTCCTCCTGCATGAATTAGCTAGCTCACTTGGGGGGACAAAACTTCACGCCCGTAGGCAAGTTCTTTATCTCTACCAGGGCTCCTTTTCCTTACAGCACAAAAATCAACAAACCCTGTCCATCACAGCTCAGAGGAGTGTTGTAAGGAACAAAAGGATAATAAGGAAAGAAAGGCTTGCAGACCTGTAAGGAGACTGAGGCAGAAGGATTATAAGTTTGAGGCCAGCCTGGGCTACATAGCAAGACTTTATATCTTGTCTCAGAAAAGATAAAGGAAGGAAGAAAGGGCTTGGGAATGTTTCTAGGAACCTTTGCAAAATAAATGTTAAACAGTTTGGGTACTAGGTAAGGAAGCTAACTAAAGTAGATCCACTCAGTGGACTGTTTTGCAGTCATGAAACATGGTCAAGCTGTAGAAATGTGGAAACCTATGTATCACTTTGTGTGAAATGTTAAAAGCAGAGTACTTACTCTCACTTAACTGTTTTAACATGTTCATAATGAGGCCATACTCATACGTCTCACTGCTGGGCAGCTCTGAATCACCAGTGGTTCAAGTTGGCAGAAATGTTTTACAAGTCCAAGGGCTGAGAGGGTAGAGTAATAGAATTCTTTCTGAAACTCCTCTCCATGTTGATGCAGCACTGGGCAAGAATACACAGTGCAGAGCCAGTTATGGTTGAGCATGTCTCTAATCCCAGCATTCACTAAAGCCAGCCTGAACTACATAGCAAACCTGTCTGACAAAACAATAAAAGAGAATATGCAGTGCAGCTAGCTGATAGGAGGAATGCCACTGGTGAGGGAGGTGCCGGCTGGTCTGGAGAGAGGAGTAAATAGGTGGCAGCAGCTGCTACAGATCATTTAGACACATCTTCATGCCAATGGCAGCAAAGAGGAGATGAGGTGAAAATTTAGCAATAGGAGCCTCAGGTGGGCCATCCTTCTCACAGAGTTGAGTTGACTAGGCACTGGCAAGTAGAAAAGATGACCCTAGTTTGTACATTGGAGAAAAAAATCTTTTTAAAAAAGGATTCAATTTGCATGTGTGTTATATCTCATAAAGTACAGTGTTCAGTGCTGTATTCCATTTTGTCCTCACAATATCTTAAGCCTGTTAGGGTGGTCATTGCTCTCCACATGCCCAGTTGTCCACCTAGAAACTGAGCCATACATGTCAGTTTGGTACTAGATAGAAGTGTGTTGCCTCTTCATATTAATTAGATTACCTTCCCAAAGAAAATTTGTGTTGAGTTGCTCAGGAAAAAAAAAAAACCAAGTATCAGAAGTAAAGTTTACCCAGGCCACTGGCTTAAATCAGGTAGAGTAAGGAAGGACGAAGTTTGTTCAGCTCTTCCTTAGAGCCATGACAAAGGCAAGACAGGTGAGTTAAGGTTGGAGCAGGTGAGTTACGGTTGAAAGTTAGTAGTGAGACACTGTTAAATGTTAAAAGGAGAAGACATTACTACCAGCTTGCTGACGGAAATAGGTGGCAGCCTATGGCCTCGGAACCCAAAGCATGATAAAATCCATAGCCCTGCCCTGGGTCCGTAGACCTAGCCACCTTCCATGACACTGGCCAGATATCACTTGGGTTACATTCTCTAACCTGTAAATGGCAACAAGTCCTGTGAGCTGGGACCAGTGTAGCATGTTGGCAAGGGAGACCTGTGGGCTCAAAAGCCAATATTAAGAAGAGGTGAAAGGCCAACTGGCCGTTTGTTGCCAAGTGTTAGCCTCTGGGGGCCTTTCCTCTTCATGGTTGTCACTGACCTTTTGGGATACATGGCTGCCCTGCTGGAAGTTCCTGTTCTCAAGTCTTCTTTTGGCAGCACCTGTTCCGTGAGCCTGAGAAGAGGCCGCCCACGGTGGTGTCCAACACATTCACAGCCCTGATCCTCTCGCCCTTGCTCTTGCTCTTTGCTCTGGTGAGTCACTGTAATTAGCATGGGCAGCGGGTGTCTGATGTCAGACTCGGCAAACGTAATCATTGCAAAGGAGGCTTTGTGCTCTGGCCTCAGCACAGTTCCAGAGGGGTCCACCAGCTGTGACCTGAGCTGATGGTCAAAAAAGTTTAGAATACCAAAATTTCCCACTATGGGTGAGTGGCCAGATAAACAGATCTATTAATGAGGGGGCATGAGAAAGTTCCTAAGAACTAAAGTGACAAAAGTGTGTGGCTGTGATGCTCTGTGGGAATGTTCAGATGAGATGAGGTGAAAAGTACAGCCCCTGCTGCTGGCAGTGAAGAATGGAGAGCAGAGGCTGCACATTCCAACTCTGTTGGGAGCATAAAACAACTGAAAGTCCTCATAAAAGTAAGAGTTCATTAGTACAGTGTGGGGATTATTAACTGAACGGATAGATCTTTTTGCCAATAGGTGGCCCAAGTGAGCAAGGCAAGGTATAGGATAATTGTGGAGTGTGATCCTCTCTGTGGGAAAATGTTTAACAATATGTATCAGTGTTGGTCCCCTCTGAGGAAGCATTTTGGAGAGTACAGAGGAAAGAATATTTAGCTTATATGTTCATTGTATCATTTGTATATTTCTAAACCAATTAATTGGATTTTTCTTTCTTTCTCTTTTCAAGTTGTAAACATAGTGCATTCAATCAAACTCAATTCAATCTTTTGGAGAATTATTCCCAATTAATTTTTTGGTTGTAAGAAAAGAATTATTGATTAAGTCTAAAAAGCATTCCATAAGGTTTTGGGTTCCAAATTCAGGATATGAGCACTTTTTCTCATATTTGACCAAAATTTCTTTTTTCTTTTTTTTTTTTTTTAATTTCTTATCTTTTTTTTTTTTTTTTTTTGTGTCTTTTTCCTTTTTATTGGTACTGGAGATCGAACTCACAACTGCCTGCTTGCAAGGCAGGCACTTATTTTTTTTTTTTTTTGTCTTTTTCCTTTTTATTGGTACCGGAGATCGAACTCACGACTGCCTGCTTTCAAGGCAGGCGCTTATGCCGCTGAGCTAAATCCCCAGCCCCCTGACCAGAATTTCAAAAGGCACAGAATGCACAGCTGTCCTACCAGCTCCCAGTGCAGTTCTTGTACCATCTTTTACAGAACTTCATGGTAGATTCAGTTACTTCATCATAGATGCAGCTTTTGACCTTCAGCTTCACAGTTTAACTTGTTTTAAGATACAAGTGTTTGCTGTCATAAATAGTGGTGTTGAAGTTTGAATTAGCCAAGCACATTTCAGAACAGATGCTAAGGGCTGGGGATTTAGCGCTGAGGCACAAGCACCTGCCCGGCAGGCGCAGGTTCATAAGTTTGATCCCCACTTCCCAAAAAAAAAAAAAAAAAAAAAAAAACCCGAGGTGCTAAGATATCTTTCTAAAGAAAAAAAGGAACAATTTTTCCTTACATCCTATAACAGAGTAGTTGTCACTTGAAAAATGCTGACCTTGGATTAGTATTCATATGGCACATGTTGCATCTCTTAAAGTCCTAATGTTTTTTTAATTTATTTCTCCCCATCATTCAGTGGATCCGGATTGGAGCCAATATCTCCAACTTCACTTTTGCTCCTAGCACGATTATCTTTCACCTGGGACATGCTGGTAAGTGCCCCAGGCTGCCAATTCTGTTTAACCTCCTCTGACATTTTGTCTGCCCCCACAAAAGCCCTGTTAAATAGACCCTCAGCCTATTAACTATAATGACTTAATAGCATAACATTTTCCTCTTCCTCCTGGCCTTTTATAACAGTTAATATGATGATAAAACCTGTTAGGCCCATCAGCTTAGAACAGCTGTCATTATATTGGGCTTCATCGTACTAGGTGGCCGTTGGCAGGCCACTTACCTTCATTTAATAGCCCTGTTCATTTCCAGAGATTACTCACTTATCGTATCTTTACACTGAGCCATCTTCCTGGATGAAGAGCATTAATGCAGTTTCCAAAGGTTATCTTTCCCCACCACATCGATCTTCACAAGTGCTCCATTATGCTTCTGTCTGGACAGTAATAGAGCTGGTCAGACGTGCTGTTATACCTTGTTCTCTTGAGAATTTAGGGCCTAAGCAGCCTCCAATAACAGGACAATAATTTCACAAATCAGGCGTTTCTGAGATTTTGATACGCTTGAATCAGTGTTGCCTTATTGCCTCTTTCAGGGTCATCGTCTCTGCATCCATGGTATATAGATAGCTTCTGGAAATAAATTCCTGGCAAATGTGTGTCTGTATTTTTCTGGGGAAAGAGAGAGTGCATAACTTTGATCAGATTCTCACAGTGGTCCATGATCTCAAAGTGGTTAAGAACTCCTCCTGTAGTTCATCTGTCATCCCTCTGGGCACATTTGACAGTATGACCTTTCTCTCCAGCTCGGTTAGTAGATTTGGAAGACAGCTTTCTGGTCTCAGACTGAGAACAAAATCTGAATATAAATTCATTTAGAGCTGTGATTTTTTTAAAAAATTTTTTTTAAATTTTGTTAGTTTTCTTTTTGTGAATATTTTTTCATTTGATTCTCATTGCAACCCTGATAGGAATGACTCAGCAGGGTTTATAATCCTGTTTGACATGTGAGAGAATTTGGGCTCAGAGAAATGAAGTGCTGATGAGGGCAGGGCTTGGAGCAGAACCCAGGGCTGTCAGCACCCAGCTCTGACCCCTTTTCACTAAATTTTCTCCTCACTCCCCTTTGATCCCTTCCTAGTCCTAGTGGTAAATCATTCTTAACATGGCTACCAGGCCTGGCTTCCTGAATATGCTTTTAATGAAAAAATTATTCATTTGTATCCTGCATACTTTAAGATTTGAAAATTGTAGTATCTGCTTAATAATTTTAGCACTTAGTAATCTTAGCACTATAGAAAGCTGAGGCAGAAAGATTGTGGCCTGGGCAACTTGGTGACTTGATGAGTTCCTGTGTCAAGATAAAAAAAGAACTGGAGGCGTAACTTAGTGTAAAGAGCTGGGTTCAGTTCCCAATACCACGAGAGAAAAAGAAAAGGCAGAGAAATACATGTGAGATGGATTGCGAGAAAGTAGCTGAAATCTGATTTTTTTTACTTCTGTATTTTTTATGTCAAGTTTGAAAAGCAAGAATAAATCAAGTTACCTATTCTCTGGCATTGGATAAGAGGGATAAAACAAACTAATCTAGAAATGCAAACTTTTGCATGACTGAACAGTCACTGTTTCTAAACCCCCCTCCATCATAGGACATTGTCACTTTGTCATTTAATTGGATATTATGACACTTTTTCTTGTAGCTATGCTGGGGCTCATGTATGTCTACTGGACTCAGCTCAACATGTTCCAGACACTGAAATACCTTGCCATCCTGGGCAGTGTGACATTTCTGGCTGGCAATCGAATGCTGGCCCAACAGGCAGTCAAGAGGTGAGGCTGGGGTGGGCTGGGAATTAGAGATGTTTGTGTGAGCTCTGCCAGCCCAGCCCCTAGGGCAAGGCTTTGTGGCAACATGACCCAGATCTAAGGGCAAGTCTGCTATCATGCAGCCTGATGCAGAAGCTGTAGGCAAGAAAGGGCTTTAGTGATCACCTGTAGATGTATTAAAACGACAACAAAATATGTCTATAAACATTAGAATGAGAGAGGAAAAGAACTGCTTTATGAAGATTGAAATGGGTTAGAATACGTGGTGGAAGATGATTCATTTTCTGGCTATATAAAAATTCCCCTCTCAAGCTGAGGACATACGTCAGTAGTAGGGCACTTGCCTAAGTTTCATCCCCAGCACTGAAAAAATAAACAAAAAACCACTTTTTTTGTTACTACACAGGATCCTTCCCAGCACCTAATGGCACCTGGGGCTTTTCCTCCCAGTGTGAGCTCTGCATTCTTCCCATAGAAGCTGCAGAGGTTTGGCAGAGGCTCCTAGCAGAGAGCATCGGCTTAGGAGCCCACATCACTGTCCAAGGAACCAGACAGCATAAGAGTCAGACAAATGGTTAGACCTTGACACAACGGCATTCTGCTGGCAGCTTGACTTTCAGAACAGTATTAGAGGCAAATTTAAATGTCACAAAGGTGTTTCACATTGATTTGGCTTTATTAGAACCTCGGTAATTTCAGCCACAAAAAGGTCAGAATTGCTTTCACCTTTGGAAGAAATCATTTTTAAATATGCCATGTGTCCTCTTCAGGATGTCCGCTCGTAAAATGTAACTCAGTAGTCTCCCCTCCAGCCGGGCTGCCAATTAGGTCAGTTACCCCGGAGAGAGGCTTTCTCTTAGACTATCAGTGGGTAGGAGAGGCATCTCCACCTGAGTCTCCGCACTACATTTTTAGAGCACCTCCTTGTGGAGATTGGAGTGGATCTCCTCCTGTAGCAGCCCAAATCCCACCAAGTTCCCCTTAGCACCAACAGTGGCAGCTGGTTCATTTTTCGGCAGCTGTCAGTTGGCAGCTGTGCACCGTGTCTAGAAAGAGCTGGAGACTCAGCCATTCTTCCAAATTAGAGCACTGTTCCCCCTTAACAACCAGTCTGGGTTCCCAGGGAGTCGAAAGGCTATGCCCTGCTAATGGGAAGAGCAGAGAGGTAGGTACTCATTTGATTTAGATCCTCCTTAGCAGGAGTTCCTAATCTGAAATCCTAAGTCATATGCATTTTCAGGGGAAAGAGACTATGGTTTTCACTAGCATGCTCAAAGGATTGATGACATCCCCCCAACCTAGGGTGACATGCCTCCCTCAGGAAGGTCAAGCCCATTCTTCTCTCACAACTTTGCAAGTCCTGGAAGGGAAGTCAGTGGCCCTGGTGGAAGCTCTGGTCGGGTGTTTCTGTTTCTGTCCTCAGCTTATTTTCTTCTCACTGTCCTTTCTTGATTCTCAAACCCTCTTTCCTTTGGCAGGATCGCTGCAGAGCAGAGCAGTAGATTGGCAAAATATAGGACACTACGGTAAAGATGAAGGGCGGACTCATCGCAGGAGCAGGGTCCCTTTCCCATCTTGCCTCCTCATGCATGTCAGTGATTCTGTCAAGTTTTCAGCACATTCATCCTCCCTACCTCTCCCCTATGCCAAAGCTGAAATCTCCAGCCATTTTACAGCTTGCTAGGTGAGGCTGTGACTGGACCAGGACCATAGCTTCCTGAATTAGCCGGGATGAGACAGTAACCTCACAGCAGAGCAACTTTGGCCTGGCTCTGACTGTGTAAGACTTCATCCTCCCTTGTGTCTCATGGGATTGTGATTTATACACATAGCCACTCTTTTTATTTATAGGAGAGCAGAGTGAGGAGAAGTCCATTCAAAATAAATTTATAAAATGATGGTCCATGGCAAATCCTGGCACACTTGTCACTGTTTTTAGGCCTTTGCTTAACACTGATGTCTAGTGGGGCCAAACAGTATGGTTTGATGAGAGTCTGAATTCTGAAGGACCCAGGGCCACAGATGAAAGCTAGCAGTGAAGCCAGGTCCTTGAGCTCAGAGTATGACTCTGGTCTGTGCACTTGTCTTCCTGCTGGGGCTTAATGCTAGCACAGGGAGGAAGTGGAGGTCAGATGCAGGCAGAAAGAACGGTGTCTACTTCTTCACAGATCTGTTCTTGTAGACCAGCAGCCAAAAAGAAGTTTCTGTAAAAAATGGTAGTAGTTAGGTATTTTAGGCCAAATGGTCTCTCACAACTAAACTGGATGTTGTCATGTGAAAGCAGACATAGATCACTTAAACAAGTGGGCACGGTACTGTACCAGTAAAACTTTACTCACCAAAATTGGTAGTTAACTGAATTTAGCCTGTGAATTTAGCAGCCTACAGTGGTTGGCTGACCCCTGCCCTGGACCAACAAGGGGGAGGAAGGTATTTGAGTTTCCAAGTTATATTCTTTTTTTTAATCTCTTGCTTTGGAAATGGCTTCCTCTGCCAATGCAGTAAAGCTGTCTAATTTTTAATCCTCTGCAAGTAGGAGAGATCAGTAAAAAGCAGAGCCTTTTTACCGTGCACCAGCGTAGGCTGGGTTACATAGTCCTCAACAGCAGGAGAGATTACATTTTTTTTGGTGTTATTTCTTTTTTGCTTTAACTGAGGTATAATTTACATACAATAAAATTTACTCTTTTTAGTGTATAATTCTGTGAATCTCAAAAGGTTATCATGTAACCATACCTCAGTCAAGGTAGAGCCTTTTTCTACACTTCAGGAAGTTCCCCTGGGCCCTTGCTGAGCAGTCCTTTCTGCCCTCCCCTGTTGCTTGACTTTATCCATTTGAGTTTTCCTAAGTTGTGGTTGTTCTGTGTGAGATTTTCCTTCAGAACTAGTCCTTTCTGCTGCATGAAAGAATTTTTAATTTTTTACTCTAGGTTTTTTCCTCCTTGAGTTTTAAATAGTCCATGTTGATCCTGCTACTCTCAAGTCCTGTTACTTGAAGGAGAGGAAAGTTTCTTGATCATTTGGACATTTGAGGGACTTTCTGAGGTTGCGACCCAGTGCTTAGATTTATCCTTGGTCCCTGAGTACACGTAATGTAGTGTGTAACTTCTCGGCCAAGATCCAGGTCTGTGGACCACCACCTTGCGCTTGTACTTTCACAGCTCAGCTTTTCTACACGAGCATTCCTAGGCGTAGTTGTTAATGTTCCTAGGAACCTCTGAAACTTGGCAAGCAACTAGAGCCTGTAGTTTGGCCCTTAGGATTAGTTCCATGCCTGTGCATACCCCCTGGAACTGCGTCACTGCTTGTTTAGGAGCCTGCTATTCTGCAATATTATCGTCTTAGTCCTCAGTGCGGGTCTAGCTGTCTGCTAAGAATGGCAAGCATTGGGTACCTACTTCCGCTTCCCAGAGCCTGCCTGCCTAGTCTGTCTAGATCACTGATGGCATACCTTTGCCACTCATGACATCACTTATCAGTCTAGGGAAAAGCACTCAAGGATAAAGGGAATAGGTGGAGGTTTTATCTCCTCTTAACATTTTTCTGTTACTGGGCCTATTTTTAAGAATATTCTATGCAAGTTGAGATGATCAGTCTGACTTGGCAAGAACACAGCCAGCTGGCAGAAATATGGTGCAGGATGTCGTCTTCTAAGCTACAGAAGGGCCCCGTGTTGACTAGCAGATATGGAGTCTGGGGAATCAAAGATGAGTATTCTTTAAACTGTCCTCTCTGTTCTGGTTGAAATTTACATAATCTTTTGGCCTTGTACTGTGAAAAGTGTGCCCGGAATTACCTTGTCTCCTTAGAATTTTCACCTACCACTTTCTTGTTTGTCATCAAGTTTGTTTTATTATTTTTAAGTCATCATCAGCTTCAGTTATGACTAGCTGTCCCACATTTCACTTTTGAAATGAGGTAGGGCATGTATGAATAGAGCCAATAGATAAATGAGTATGCCCTTACGAGTGGGATCTTCGCAGTGGGAGAATACCTCGTTCTCTCTGTTGTCACCAGTTAGGAACTGTAACTGTGAATTGAAACCTTCAATAATGTTACGTTTGTCTCCTTTTTCTTTCAGAACAGCCCATTAGTTCCAGAGAAAGGATGGAAAATGAAAACTGAAATGAATGTTGAAAAAAGGAGTTTAAAAACAGTTGAGAGTGTGAAAAAAGAGAAGAAAAAAAGTCACTTTATTTAAAAAAGAAAAACATTGAGATGTGGTTACACTTTTGCTTGTTTTCAGTTTCCCCTGTAAGAGCCGATACCTGTGGCTCAGAGTGTCTGTATCTTTGGCATGATGCCATAGTAAGATGCTATGAATGTCTTCAGTTACCCAGATGTTGCATTAAAACATTGAAATCTGTTTTGGAACAAAGAGAATACCATTAACAAAAGGCTGTTGAGTACTTTCAGGATGGTGGGATCTCTGGATATGTAATGTGAGAATGTGCTTGTTGAGATGGACTTTTTACATTGGTCCTTCTCACCCCTTTCCTAGCAGGATTGAGAATTATCTTGAAAAGTCAGCTTCCTTTCTGCTTTTCCATCAATGACTCTGCCTGCACAGCAGCCCTGATGGTCTTACACACACACACACACACACACACACACACACACAGCTGGAAAGTCCAAGGCACAGGTAAATTTGGAGTCTGGCAGAGGCTACTTCTGAGGGCTGCTTTGTATTCATATGACAGAGACAGAAAAGGATAAAAGCTGGCTAATAATTCCCTCAAGCCCTTAATGGCACTAATCCATTATGTGAGTGGAATTGCTGTGCATTGAAGATGTCATTTCAACATGAATGGGCTGGGGGTGGTTTGAGCCAGTTTTGCTCTGTAATTCAGACTGATCTCAAACTGGCAGCAGTCTTCCTGCCTCAGCCTTCCTAGTGTTGGGATTGCAAGTATGTACCACCATTCCTGGTTTTAACATGAATTTTTATTTTTTTAAATTAATTTTTGGTACATGTATGTACCAAAAATTTGGATATATATATATATATATAATGACATTAATGATGTGTAATTTGTGCCTGTACATGATATATCTTGATCTTTTTTTCCCATTTCCCTCCCCTTTTTCTAAGCCGTTTAACATGAATTTTGGAGGCACACAAATTCAAACCACTGCACTGACACATGGGTTGTCTTAGGCTCTAAAACTTAGAGGGACACACCCATTTCTTGGATGCTCCTTTGAAACAAGATGTGGATAAGTGTCACAAACTTATAATTAGCATTCTGGGAGGCTGATGTGGGAGGAAAAGCTGAACCAGGACAACTTAATAACTTAACAAGACACTGTTTTAAAAACAGAAAAAGGGCTGGGGATGTAGTCTGGTGTAAAGACCTGGGTTCAATCCCCAGTACTATTAAAAAAAAATTTGAACCAGACATGATGGCGCATGAATACTTATAATCTCAGCTACTTGTGAGACTGATGCAAGAGTATTCCAAGTTCAAGGCCAGCCTGAGCAGTTTAACAAAAACTTGCTTCAAAAGTGCTGGGGATATTGCCCAGAGGCAGAGCACCTGCCTAGCATGTATGAGGCCCTGGGTTTGATCCTCACCAGTACTACCCCCTTGTCTGGAGACTTCAGTATAAAAACATAGTGTTAAATTATAAGAGATACTCAGTACTTTATTATAAAATGAGCTTCATGTTAGATGGTTTTGCCCAGCTATAGGTCAATGGGCATGAGTAAAGTAGGCTGGATGAAACTGTGATGTTTAGTAGGTTAGGATTAAATTCAATTTAAAATGGATTTATCAGGTGTAACCCTGTCATAAATCAAGGACCATCCATATTAATGTCATTTCCTGGGTATTAGCAGGAGTCCAGTAAACTCTATAGGGTCCACATTCTCACATTCATTTGTCACTTGACTTCCCGGCTCACATTTCCTGAGTGGCATGGAGTCTTAGAGCCACAAAGAACACTGTCGCCCAATTAGCCCCTAGCTCGGCTACCTGCCAGTTGTGTGACCCAGGCCAACTCATCTGACCTGTCTGGGAAGCCAGCCAGTGAGCCCTGCCCTGCCTTCCCCTAGAGGGTTGTAAGGAGTAAATGTCATGGATGGAAGTCTCTTTGTGAACTCCTAAGTTAATACAAACACAAGAGGTCATGTTAAAAGTGACAAATCCCCTGTTGATTAGAACATTTCTTTAGGGAGAAAGAAAATAGCCCTTTGTCTTAAAGTATGACCCTCATGGGATCAGGGCCCTTCTGTTGGGGAGGGGTTCAGTCTTCTAAGATGCCATTAGTGTCTTTAGTTAATGAAGATAAATTGCCTGAGTTGTTGCCAGGGTGGTTTTTCCCTCTATAATTGCACTGCCCTTGAAAACCACAAGTAGCAGTGGGTCCCACCAGCCATTATTTCATTTGAAAAACTAATTAGAAGTTGAGAGAGCCCTGGGCTTTTGCTTTTGTCTAGGCAGGCCAAGGAAAGAGTTGAACAGGTGAGTCCAGGAGGCGAGAGGGAGTCTCTGGGTCTTCCATTCAGTTCCTCTCCTTTTTTCCCCCTCGGCAGGTTCCCCTCCTGGTCTGCCCACCCTTAGGAGCCAGCCTTCCCTGGAGGGGCCTTTTGCTCCTCATTGTGCTCATTGTCTCAGTGTTTCTCACGCTTCACATTCTTTCCCTGCTCCCTGTGAGAGCAGGTGATCTGAACCCTCTGAAGAACCCAATGAATTTTACAAGTCTGGTACTTTGAGACCAGAGACCTGGCTGTCAGCCCTTCAGGACTTGGATCAAGCGCTCTCCTTTCCTGGTGGCAGTGACCTGGGCTGGAAAGAAAGGCGGTGGGTTGCTTATTGAGTTACCAGCAGCTTTTAGATGCTTCAATTCTCTTTGCACCATTAATTAAAACAGACAATCCTGTCACCCAGGCTTCACGGTGGGTTTTTTAGGTTTAATGCATAAATCTTGTGTACAGCTCAGTGAATGTTTGAATACAACTACACTGATATAACTACTACCCAGATCAAAATATAGAACATTCTTATCACACCAAAAGCTCACAGATTCTGTTAAAAAGCATGTGGAGTATGGCGGCACACCCCTGTAAACCCAGCACTTGGGAAGTTAAGGCAGTAGCATCTCAAGTTTGAGCCAGAAGGGCTGCATGGTGATACCCTAAAAAACACGCAGTAGATAGATGATGTCTGGGGGTTTTTGATCCAGATAAAATGGTTCATGAATAGAAAAAATCAGGTAACCGTTGACATAAAGACTACTGGTTAGTGGCTCCTGTTTGTTGTACCCCTTTACAGCAAAGCCTCTTTAAAAAATTATCTCTGCCAGTGCAGCCTCCTGGCAATATAATACAAGCCCATGGGTAATTGTACATTTCCTGATGCTGCAATATTTTAAAGCAAAGTGTAGTTCAGTAGTAGAATACTTGTATAAAGTGCTGGGTCTAATTCCAGGGTTATGGGAAAGTGAAACTAGTTTTTAATAGATTTAATCATGTTAATGTAATAAACACTGAGATAATTGATTTTGGTATACAGAGGTTTGAATTAAAGTATATCTCAGTGTGAGGTAGCCACATTTCAAGGGTTTAACAGCCATGTGTATCTTGTGGCCGCCATGTTGGACCCTTTCCAGTTCTCTTCCCACAGTTTCTCCTAAACCTGCTTGAATCAGACTTTGGGCTCCACCACTCTACCCAATTTATTTTAGATGCTGTTATTCTTGCACCTCAGGGTTAGTTCTCAACTGACTTTGACACACCAACAAAATTGGACAAAATAGATAATTTCTTTTCTAACTCAGGGGACTTGGTGCCAAGCCACCACTCTACCTGCTCAGCTACATGCCACTTCTCTACCTTCTTGGAACTCCTCTGTTTTGGGATTTCTCTTGGTTGTTTGGGTTACTTCACCGCCCACCCCTTCTGTCTCCCACTACTTCCTGCCTTTTCTTCGGTGTAAGTGGAGCAGTAGGGGGCTCAGGCCATAGACTTTTGTACTCTTTTTGTACTTCTTTAGTGATGTAATAGCCCTTTGACTTTAAAGACCATCTAAACCTCCCTGAAGCCCAGGCTTACTCATGTGCTGCCTACTCATTGTGCTCACAAGCGTCTCACACTCAACATATCCAGGCTCAGACTCCTAATTCCACCTCCATTCCCAAAGCTGCTAAGGGGCAACTCTATCCTTCTAGTTCCTCAGCCAAAAACAAGTCACTATAGATTCCTTGCAGGTTCCTATACCTGATTGGCAAGTGACCTCTACCTAAGAATATATCCCAATTTAAGCCTTTCTCAGAGTGGTTTTAATACAGCAAAGATCATGTCCTTCTGTATAAACTCCACGATGGCTTTAATTTCACTCGGTGAGACCAACTCCTCACAGTTGGCCCTGTTAAAATACACAGGAGGCTATTGTTTTAGTCTGAGCTCCTATACTAGGCCACAATAAGCCAGACCAAACCAGAATGGATTCATTCAAGTGCCACATAAACTAAACGTTAAATTTTCTTATTTTCCATGACACAAGAGATTCACAACAACCAGCATAAGGTACCCAGTCTCCGTAAGCCTGACAAGGCTTGTCAGGCTTTCTTTTCAATCATATGTAACTGAGTTGGATGTGGTGGTGCATGGCTGTAATCACAGCATTGTGGATGCTGGGGCAGAGGTATTACAAGTCTGAACTAGTGATGTAGTTAATTGCAAAGACCTGGGTTCAATCCCTAATGGGAGTGGGAGAGAAAAAATAACTGGTCAGGTATAGTGTCACACACTTGTAATTTCAGCTACTTGGGAGCTGAAGGAGAAGGATCACAAATTTGAGGCCAGCCTTGGCAACTTAATCATGTCTCAAAAATGGCTGGCAATGTAGCTCATTTCTCTAGGGGTTTAATCTCCAGTACGGAAAAAAGAAAGTAACTCAGACACAACCAGTGTGCTTTCTGTTCCATTTTTGTTCTTCAACCTTTTTTCTATTATGCCTATGATGCTCAGCTCTGCTTAATTAGTGCTCTTGATCCATGAATTGCTAATAAAAGTCAGGTCTGTTTTTCTTTTTTTTCTTTGAGACAGTGTCTCACTGTGCAGTTCAGACTGACTTCAAACTTGCAGTGGTCCTCCTGCTTCAGCCTCCCAAGTGCTGGAATTACAGGCATGCACCACTATGCCTGACTTCTGATTAGATGTTTAAAACTCAGGTTTTGCAGGATCTGGGTTCTGCTCCTTCTGGGTCTCACATCCTTCCCCACTTTTGTCTTTGCTCTGCTCTGGTGAGCCAAGCTGACCTTGATATTCCTCCAGCCATGCTCTTGCCTTGGGGCTTTTGTGTTGGGTTTGTCTGGAAAGTTCTTCACCCAAATGTTCCCAAAGCCAGCTCCCCCTCTTTTCAGGTTCTCTCAGATGGTTTATCAGTACTGATGCCTACAAATGTAGTGTCACTCTCCCTTCTCCCACCACATCCAACTCTCCTCCTTGGCACCTGGCAGTCATCTGACAGTCTGGACTTGCATATTTTTATTATCTCTCCACGTAGGATGTAAAGTCTGTAAGTTCAGAATTTTGCTCACAATTGTCTTCCCAGTGCCTAGAACAGTGCTGTGATGGGTGCTCTATACATATGTATTGAATGAACAAATCATGTTACTTGTAAATGAGCAAGAGATGAGTAGGCATGAAGGATGGTTTGGCCTAGGTAAGTGCTAAGAGCATTGGCTAAGAGCCTGATTCTGGGTGAGTGCCCAGATTTGCATTTGAATTCTCTTACTTGCCAGCTGTGACCGGGCAATTTCTATCCTCCTTTCCTGGTGTATAATTATGTAAAACATACACAGGCTGATGATAAAATAAAATTGAAACACAGACCAGTATTGGGAAATTTTATTGTATATAAAAGGAAAAAGGTCAGAACTGAACTGGGTTTAACTGGATCGAGTTGTGTTTTGGGTAGCAGTGGTCCAACCTTAGCCTGGAATCTTCATCCTTGGGAATTCTTCCTGCAGAAAGAAACAGTAAGCTCAGTCCAGACAATGTGGAGGGTAGGTTAGGGCGGGACCCTGGAAAGAGGGTGGGGAGCGCTGTAGGGCAGGAGCTGGCCGTCTGGATAGCTATGCCTGCCAGCACAGTGGAGCCAAGTCGTAGCCCCTGCTCTGTCGGCAGCTCCTACTGACTCAGACTGCACTGGTCACTTTCTCCCAGCCAGACATTCACCACACCCTTGCATCCCTTTCTGTTGATCACAAATTGAAGAACTGACTGTATAGAACTTGGCTGAGTCCTGGTTGCCTCACGACATTATCAATTCTGTGACAGCAGGGGCCACTGTTGTCCTGTCCACTGCTGATTCCCAACCCAGAGCCTGGCATATCACAGTCATTGGAAGGCTTTTACAGGGTGGGAGGATGGCTGAACATGAACCTCAACTTCCTTCTGGGACTATGAGGAAGACAAGCTGTGAGATGCACCAAGTGTGTCTGTTGTTCCGCTCTACTGTTAAGGTCTGAGCTCTCTTATTTCTTGTTCTCAGCCCACTGGTGATACCCTGAATTTCCAGTTCTTGAGTTGGAGGGGACCCTGGGTGGAGCAGCCTCCAGGCCCCTTCCAGTGGGGTGTGTAAAGTCTGCAGAACAAAACCGCCTCCTTAGGGTTGGCTTTCTTGGGCCTGCCTGGGGCTGCCCAGTGCGAGCCATAGCAGGTGATTGAATACCTAATCCCAGCCTGAGAGGTGCAGCTGGGCATTCTGCTCAGAGGCACTGTAATATTTTCACTGTTCCATCCTTAGGGACCTTTGAGGTGATCAGAGCTAACCTGCTCCTGTTCCTCCTGTAGAGGAGGACATAAAGAAGCTGCCCATTGCTGTGGGTGAAATCTGTGGCAGAACCAGGCCCAGGCCTGCATCCTGCTTCCCACCTGGCTCTCACCCTTCAGTGGTTGCCTGCCTGTGGCCTCCTGCTGCTTGGACCACCATAGGCTGTTGCTGGGGAGATCTCTGGGCTCTCAGTGTCTGATTACATTTGAAAGAAGGTGAGGAAAAACATGGAGAACTCTGGGAACCAGATTTGTTTAATAGGTTGGTGCCCAGCACATCCACGGTGGGATAGCCTTGTGCTCAAAGGAAAATCAGGTTCCAAGACTGGGGACACAGATAGGGATAGAGCACTTTAGGCCTGCCATGCACAGATCAGGGATAGAGCACTTAGGCCCTGGTTTTGATCCCCAGCACTACACACACTCAAAACTCTAAAACCATAGCAATTTTCTCTAATTACCATAACACTGTGCCATCCTTGGAAATGGCTAAGAAGTGCAACGTTGCATGTCCCTTACTTGGTCTCAACTGCAGCCCTTGATTTGTCTCGCTTGCTTCCATAAAGCGGGGGAAACTCATTCCTAATCTTCCTCATTCCCAGTGGAAATTTAGGGCTGTGGAGAGACACACTTCATGACCATCTCTTCCACTGGTGACAGTGTGCCTGGTTTGTCACAGGATAGGAAGACCAGCTTGTCTTTGGCTTTATCATATTGTGAATATGGTGGGTGATCTAGAGCATACTTCTCAGATCACGTACGTCAGAATCCTCTGGGACAATTACTGAAATTTAGGTTTCTTCAACCTATCCCAGAACCACTCAGCGAGTAGCATTTCCGGCCCCAGACTTATGACTCCACACTGGACAGGCAGCAGAGAATACCATGCAGTGTCAACACACATTTCCTCCCCTTCCCCTAGTTCCTGTGTGGAAGAAGGTACCTTGTTATTGGTTCATTTGGTAGAGCCCCACACCTTTGGAGGAGAGGGGATCCTTTCCTTTACCAAGACACCTACGAGAAGAGAAGCCTTTGATGTCCCTAGACACACACACACACACGCATACACACACATGCACACGCACTCACGTGCGTGTACACACACACACGCGCACTCATATTCCTACCTGTGCTTCTGCAGCAGGGCCACCAGCATGCTCTCCAGTGCCACCTGCTTTTGGTCTGTCCACATGCTGTCTCCCTGACGGCCAAGCCGCATTCTGGCTTCTTGCTCCTGGTTCCCCTCTCTATACAGGTAGGAAAAAAGAAACAGTTTAAGTTTCTACTGAATAGGCTGTGGATGAGCAGGGGAACATTTCTATCTCTATTCTAGTATTTGATAGAGTTTTCTACATAATCGAATTAGATGCAGCATATATCACAGTGAAGAGGACAGAACACAAATGTGCACAGTTAGGTACAGAAGTACCTAAGGGGAAGGGTCACAGTGACTGCAATTTATATTCAAGTGTTTCCCAAATTATAAATAAGGAGCAAGGGGCTGGGAATTTAGCTCAGCAGCATAAGCCCCTGTCTTGCAAGCAGGTGGTCATGTGTTTGATCCTCAGTACCAATTTAAAAAAAAAAAGGAGCAAAGAAAAACTCTCCTCATTGATTATTAATTAATCTGGTAGACACCAGGTTAATCAAGAAGTTAAATTCACCAATAAAGGACAAATCAAGAATCCACCAATAATGGGGCAGATTGCCCTGAGGACACATCACTCCATCTGTGAGCGCATAACTGGATCTACTATGAGGGTGCTGCCAGCATCTTCACTGTGAGCGACAGTCTGTAAAGCACTGGCCTTTAGTAGTAAGAAAATTCAATCCCACGGAACACTGAGGAACTATTCCAGATGAAAAGAACTAGAAAGATACAGCTAAATGGGAACCAAGATCCTGGATTACAAAAAGAAATGTTATATCAGATTTTGGGACAACTGATGAAATCTGAATGTGGATTATAAAATGATTATACTGGGATTATTAAGGGAATGCCCTTCATAGGCTCTAGGAGACACATGCAGAATACCTAAGGGGAAGGTCATGGTAACTGCAATTAATATGCAAATGTTTCCCAAATTATAAATAAGGAGCAAAATAAAAGCGAGATAATAGGAAGTAAGGAGATAGCTCTTCTCAAATGGGAAGGGAATTGAGATGGAGGGAGGTGAGAGGGAGTGGGAGGAAAGGGGGTGGGAACCGGAATTTAGAAATGTTATGTACATGTACCAACTCCACACAAGAAAAGTAAACACTGCATACTGAAAACATGTACCAGTAAAAACTAGTAATTAACCTTTTATTTTTTCCTCATACCACGGATTGAACTCATGATCTCACAGTTGCCAGGCAGGCACTTATGCCACTGAGCTAAATACCCGGGCCCAGTAACTGACAAACCGGGCATGGCAGTGTATACTTGTAATGCCAGCACTCTGGGAAGATCACCAGATTGAGCCTCACTGGGACAACTTAGTGAGATCCTAACTCAGAATGAAACAAATTTGAGGAGGACTGTAGTCCAGTGTGAAGACTGGGTGCTCAGCACCTTGAAATTTTTTCTAAATAAAAACTAAAAAATGTACAAGCTGTGGAATCAGGTTGTTTGGGTCCTAGCTCTGCCACTCAGCATTAACAAATCTGTACAATGGGATAAGAATTCCTATTTTGTTGGGTTGTTTCAAAAATCGGAGAAGAAACTAAGAATAGTGGCTCGCACTACAAAGGGCTTCCTATGTCCCCAGCACTGTGCTGAATGCATGCACACAGCCCCGCACAGAGTGTGTGTCTGGCACAGAGTCATGATGAGATAGTGATGACCATCAGCACTGTTACTGCCCGAGTCTGGCCAAGGGAGAAGCACACAGTAGTGTGGAAGGAAGCAGAGGTCTGACATTGGTGCCCTTCTGTTGTACAAAGTTCAGAAATGACAGGCACTCCATATGAGAAGAGACCAAGCTTGGTCCCTGGCCTGCATCAGCCTCCCAAACTCTGAAGCACAGGGGGCAGAAGAAAAATCCCTGATATTTTTGCTCACTCCTGCGGCCGGTTTGCGATGTCCTGGACCACTTTGCGGGCGAACAGTTGGCCCAACACCCTCCGGTAGCTGTTGGTGAAGATGGCATCTGCGTACCGCTGCATCCTGCCAAGGAGTTGGGGAAGGCAGGTGAGAGGACAGGGAGGGCTGCACTCACCCTGTCTCTGCAAGCTTCTTCAGCAGCCCAGTGTCCCATTCACCCCAGAGCTCAGAGCTCACTGAACGGCCTCTCTGGAACTCAGTATCTGGTCCCTTCCCCAAGATGAGCAATGGGCATTATTTGAAGAAATAGCAGAGGGCCATTCTTCATCTTCCTCTACAGCTTTACCCTTCCATCAGGAATGGTTCAGGGGCTGCTTACCTGAGGGGCAGAGAGAGGGGCGGGGAACAGTGGGAGCTGCTGCTGAGGGTGACCGTCACGAAGAAGAGGAATACCCAGAGTGGCATCCTTCACCACCTACAGAAGGACAGGAGGGGATGGTCAGGCTGCCACAGCCACGGGGATGCCATTCACCTGCTGAGCTTAGTCCTGGGCTCAGTCCACCGCAAGCCTTGATCTTTGTCCTTTGGAAACTGTCAGGTAGGCAAAAGAGTCTACACTAGAAGTCAGACATCTCCAGATTCAAATTTCTACCTCTGCCAGTCACTAGCTCTGACACCTTCATCTATAAAATAGACGTGATAGCGTTGCCCAGGCCACTTCAGCGAGTGAAACAGAGAAACCAATGATTGTAGGGAAACTGTCTCATGATGCGAAAGCACAAGAGGCAGAACTCATTCTCGGTGCAGGATGGGAGAGAAAAAGCACCTTCCCTTAGGGTCCCCGAGTCGCCCCATGCAGCATGGCACTGAGAGCAGTAAAGTCTCAGCTCTCAGTCAGATAAGTTGAGGTGCAATTCCCGGCTCTGCTGTCACTAGCTATGTATCCATCTAGGCTGAAGTTCTTCCAATCACAAAATGCAGAAGGTAACCATCTCCTGCATTAGGACCTTGTGAGGATCAGGTGAGTGTGGCACCTTGGTGAGTAGCTTGGCACATAGGGAACTTTCTAGGATCCTTCACTGTGGTCACCTGCTATTGACCATCTTGGAGGATAGACTTATCCTGTTTTGTTTTAGGTAGATCTGGAGAGAAGGGAGAAAGACTATAAGTCTTGCTCCAGATGTTGAATTCACTAAGGAGATGTAGCCCTGGAAGGGATCAGAGAGCCAGACTCTTCTCATAGATCACGTAATTACCCTTAGTTGGAGCCTGTTGACACAATGCTCTGTGGTCAGAGGAAGGAAAGGTAGCAGGGGAAAGAGTCACCACGGCCGAGGAGGGGCACGCTACGAGCACAGACCAACCTGGGATGGGTGCTGACCTGGGAAGGGCAACCGTGTCTTCTGTCTTCTCATGTCCAGGTAACCTCTCTCTTGGCAGGGTATGTGCTCCACGGGCATGTAGACCATTCCCAAGGCCCAGTGAGGCCCAGAGAGGGCAATGCCCCCCTTTCTTGTCATCGTCTCCCATGGTTTCATTTTCTCCTTCTGTCCAGTCTTGCTGGGAAGTGATCTCTGGGCAGGGCCAGCCTTGGAGGAAAGCACCTTGCTTTTCTGGGCTCATTGTCCTTGAGGACAACATCGCCTATTCACAGACTCTCGTCTCCAGCAACCCAAGGATGTCTTGAGAGATCTTTGTACCTCCAGAGCTGCCCAGAGATCAGTGGTCAGCCCTCCTTGATATTCACCACCACCTTAGCATTTGCTCCCTGCTGCCATTGAGGGACAGGGAGCTCACTGCCTCCAAGCTGTCGTGTCTTATTTCTAGGTAGGGGTTTTGTTTTTTTGTTTTGAGGTGGTGGGGATGCAACTCAGGGCCGAGTGTGTGCTGGCAAGTGATCTACCACTGAGCTTCACCCCCAGCTTTCTAGGCTGTTTTTCCCCAGTGTGTCAAATGCAAATCTCCTTATGCTACAAATGTAATCATGTGCTGAATAACAATGTTTCAGTAACCACTGGCCACATATATAACAGTGACTGCCCAGGATTTTGTAGCCTGGTGACATTGCAGCTGTTTTAGTGTGCACTTGCACACACTATCATGAAATGGCTTCAAGGTGCACTTATCAGAACACAACCCTGTCTGAGTGATGCATGACTGTGTTTGTTAAGTCTCCACTATTCTGGTAAGGACTGTGGCCAGAGAAAAGAGGAGCCCTGTACATGTACTCAGGGCTGCCTCTTATATCCACCTGAGAGCTTCTGTACCTGCACTTGCACCCTTTTAGAGATTTTTTTGGAGGCAGGGTCTCACGTGTAATGCAGGTTGTCTTTGAATTCACTATGTAGTCCATGCTGGCCTCAAACTCATGACGATGCCTCTGTCTCAGCCTCCTGGCTGCCGAGATTATAGTATGCTCCATGACACTTGGCCTTTTGGAGATGTTTGACACCTCACTTTGGCCTTTACTGCTCAGGCTAAGGACCTGCAGTTTTCTGTTCTCCTCATACTTATCACATGTGGCTGCCTCTTCTCATCCAGGGGATCTCTCCAGAAGTGGAATTTTCTAAGCAGGGAGATTCTTATGACACAAGAAGGGTCTCTTTTCCCAGAGGCAGCCTGTTTCTTTCTGTCTCTGTCTCTGCTGTCTTCTGTATACTAGGGAATGAATGTCTAGTCCAGGCTGGCCTCATTCATGAAGATCCTTCTGCCTCAGCCTCCAAGTGCTGGGATTACAGTTGTGCACTACCCTGCCTGGCTCAGCCTGGTTCTCTGCCCTTCTTTGCTGCTCATCTTTAAAGACATGGGCTTACCCAGGGCTTATCCCCAGTTACCTCACTGTGCTCCGGGAGCCCTTGGTTCTCACCTCATCTAGAGTGAAGCCCAGACTTCTAGACAGGGCTCCCCTTCGGCCTCACTCCCTAGGGCAGTGATTCCCAGTCCCTGTGCCCTCCTGTCTTGCACGCTCACTCTCCAGAGCATGCATCTCCATCCTCACAACAGAGGAAAAAGGCCTTTTCCATGATCATCCATCAGTTAGCTTCAGAGTGGGCACTTCAGGGCAGGCCCATGGCCAGGCCCACAGTCTTCCTGCTGCTCCCTGAGGTGGGCCTGAGATACAATACCCCATTCACAGCGCTCCCTGTTTATGGGTGCGTCAGAATTCACCACCTGCGTGTGGCAGCAAAGGGCAAAGTGAGGTGTAAAACATCTCTGAAAAGGTTCTGAAAAATTGAAGAGCTTTTGCTTTTTGTCATTGGGTCCCTGAGGAAGTAAAAAAGGGAACAAACAGGACACCCGCTTCATTGGCACCTCTCTCTGCACTCCTGGTGGTTTTGACAAGTTGAAAATGACCTCATCAACGGGCAGATACTGGGGGGCCAATTCATAGTAAGCACAATAGTATCCCACTTGTTCAAAATGAGGCTGATAGCCACACAATCTGATCAAGCAAGAGGCACAACATTTGCTATAAAGCGTGTCTCTGGGGTGGGTCCAGACGCTGCAACACCTCTGGACTATGCAAAGCTGATCCATGGTGTCACCATATTCCCCTGGACCAAGGGGAGAACCAGGAAAATTATCCAGCCTATGACGAGGAAAGAGCAGAAGGTATGTCACCAAGAACAAAAGAGTTATCCACAGACACACAGATAAGACCCTCCAAGGAGGGAGAAGTCACTGAGTGAAGTCTACCTAAACCTGCCGGCCTCACTGGCAGCCCCGGATGACTTCAAACGCATTTGAATTCTGTCACCCAAAGTACCAGCCAGCTTTCTGCATGTCTAATGCTGTGATTAGATAGATTGGAGGTCTCTGGATTCAGCATCAAGGGGCACTTGCTGCTCATCAGTTGGCACCTTCTGCCAGCTTTCATGCCATGAATGCCATGAGAATTCTGCAGATATTCACTGTTAGCTAATGATAAAGATCAGATCTCAAGTCCCTGAATTAACAAGGCCACTTTTGAAAACCTGGGGAGCGGGGAATCTTTTACCTTTCTGAAATATTCTGCTTTGGAATTGAGAATCCCAAAGCACTGGCATCTGGTTTGGTGTATAATCCATCTTGCCAGTAGTGTTCCAAGTCAAAGTAAGTCCGTTTTTGTGATGCTAGAGATGGAGCCCAGAGCTTTCTACATGCTAGGCAATATCCCCAGCACCCAAATCTAAATAGTTTTTTTGGGGTGAGTACTGGGGATCGAGCTTAGGACCTTGCACTTGCCAAGCTGGCACTTGTGCCCCTGAGTTAAACCCCCAGGCCCCAAATCTAAATGTTTAATGAGGAAGCATCTTGAACTGTCCTTCAAAAGGATGACATCCACCTCCTTCCAGAAAGACTTTGAATCAGCTTATGGTAAAACAAAAACAAACACTAAAGGACCATTCAAGGCAGGATGAAGGGACAGGTGTGGAGTAATGGAAGGCTCCCGAGGCAGATGAGATTGAGTGTAAAATTAGAGTGGCTGCAGCTGAGCAAGAAATCAAAATATTATCAATTTCCAGGCAATTATGTTAAATTAGTCCTGTCTGAGCAGTCAATGAGACCTATTGATTCGCACAGCCTCTTGGCTCTCCAATCCACGGCAGAGTAACCACAGTGGATGATAGGATCCAGCCAGCTCCTGTCTTGGCCCAGAAACCTGTCCTATACCCTGGAAAGAGCCCCCAAATCTCTTTCACTTCCCACAGACCCCTGCAACACGTTTGCCTGCCACTTCTTCCCAAAGTCAAGATGCCATTACCCAAGACAATCCATAAATGGTACCAGCCATTGAGAGCGGGCTACAGAGTCCCTGGCAAGGGATTATTTCCCCTGCCTGGAGTCCAAATGTCCTCATAGTCCGTGGACATAGGGGACAATGATGGGCTCTTTGCCTCAGGGTCTCTTAGCTGGTGAGGATGTCAGCTTTGCTTGCCCCCATCTGGCCCACCCCCTGCCACCCCCTCTCACCTCCGATGTGGCAGGTCTGTGTCTGCTGAGGTGCTGCTCTGGTTCCCCGGACCTCAGGCTGGCCGTTCTCTCCGGCGGCTCTGCGGCACTCCTGTCATTTATACCTTCATTTTCCTAAGTGTTGTCAGCGTCAGAGACTCAATTACCCCTCAGTCAGCCAAAGCACCATTTTTAGCATCACACTGACAGACCCTAATAAGAGAAAGAGGTTTTACTCCCTGCAAATTAAGACTCACATTGAACTTTTCCTTTTATCTTTGAAGGGATGAACAGAATATAAAATATATGATTCTAAGAGAAAGAGTCTAATGCTGCTACTGTATATGTGCTGCCCAAGCCACTACAATAATACTGCTACTGTAATAATTGGAGAGTTTGTAACAGTGAAGTTGTTTGTTCTCCAAGGTGCCTCTTAAAAAGTGCTTTTAAAAAGTGCATGTAAGGGGCTGGAGATTTAGCTCAGTGGCATAAGCACCTGCCTTGCAAGCAGGCGGTCGTGAGTTTGATCCTCGGTACCGATAAAAAAGAAAAAGACAAAAAAAAAAAAAGTGCATGTAGCTTTATTCACTTCTAGACAACATTATCAGTAACTTTTTCTCCCCTTACTGAGGAAAACTGTGGCTCCCCGTCTTGTTGTCCAGTTATCAGAATTCTCCTCTGCTTGATTTATATTTATAGCTGCTACTGTCCTCCATGGATTGGACAGCTCACCAGGAAGCAGCCACCCTCGAGTGTTAAGGTAGCTGAACCTTACAGTTGCCCCAGAAAAGCTTGAAGTGAACAGAACATCTTGAGAGAGTTGTTTCTAGACTTTTTCTAGCCAGTAGCTAAGGCATCGTCAAAAGTGACATAAACGTGTGTGAGTCCCTCGCGGTTCCTGTGGAAGTGTAGAAAGAGCTCCAGGCCCGAGTCCAGAGACCGCCACTCTCCAGGGCCTGCCAGTCATGTCCTCTGTGACCTTGGGCAAGTTACTTCTGGAACACAAAAGGGATGTGTGGGAATTGACACAGTAAAGCAACTTTCAAACTTAAAACCTTTCCCTTCTTTAGAAATGTTCTCCATAACCACAGTACACACACAGATTCTTTAAATGGGGGTATTTTAAAATGATGGTGCGAGCCTGCAGTCCCAGCTGCCCAGGAGCCTGCGGCAGGAGGGTCACTGGAGTCCAAGAGTTTGTGGTCAGCCTATACAATATAGCAAGAGTGTATCTTAAAAAGAAAAATGATCTGGGGAGCGTGGCTCAGGTTGAAGAGGGGAAAGTGGAGACCCTGTTTAACAGCCCCTGAGATACTTCTGTGGGTCACAGTGAGAAACCAACAGTCTCTGAGATTCTTCCTAGCAATATCTTGTGACCTTGCTTCTTAGCCTGCACTGATCCATGCGCACAGAGCAAATGTGGGACGTTTCCCACAGAAGTAAGGACCCTGACCTGGCCATTGATTAAATGTAGGGTGACGGCATTAAGAGGAATATTATTTAAAAAAATGGGCTGATGGGTCCAGCAGCACGCAGATGGAGCAGTTCAGTGCTCCGGGGCAGTGGGCGATTGCATGGTTACTGCAGCAAGTGTCAGGGCCTTGTGGAGGGCTGGGCATCCAGAATGGATGCTGGGCCAGAGGGCACATGCAGGACTCAGGGAGTAGGCTGGAGAAGCCAAGGCATTCTAGCTTCAACTGTTGTGGAAGCCCTGTGCCACTCACCTTGCTTGGCCTCTGCTCTGACTGAGTTTCCTCATCACTAAAATGGGAGCAGAAGGGATCAACCCATGAAACCGTTGGGCAAGGGTACTGTGTGTAAGGCACAGGGTGGCATAGAGTAAGTTCTCAAGTCAGATTTATCATTTTTATTGAGATAAATGAAACAACAGAGGCACAGCGAGGTTACACAGTGGCAGAGTGGGGCCGTGGTATTCTAGGGTGCAGACAGACGTCTCACTTACAAATTCAGTGACCCTCCCCAAGCTACAGTTCTCCTGGGGCGATTCATGGCTACCAGCTCTTCTTGATTTTTGTTTTTTGACAATTCTCTAAAACTATTCCACCTTTGAGTTACAAACCCAACCTCACATATTTTAAGACTGTTTCCATAGGTCTTCATAAATATATACACCCGCGCCACCATCCTATCTTAGAATATTTCATCACCCCAAAAGGTCCCTGTGACCCATGTGCTGTCAATCTCCACTCTCATCCTCAGACCCAAGGAATCGTGATCTGCTTCCCGCCTCTCTGGTTTTCCCTTTGCTGGGAAATTCATTATAACCTGCAGAAACATGCAGTAGATACTTTTAGTGTTAAGCTTCTTTCAGTCAAATATTATTACAATGCAGGAGACATGTGTTTCCCTATTTCATTGACTGGCTGCACACACAACAGTTTGTTCATCTTGATGAACATTTAGATTAATTCTAGTTGTGGACTCTTAGGACCTTGTGAAAATCTGTACTTCTGTTTCCCTGATATGGGTACCTAGGAGCAGAATTCCTGAGTTGTAGGCAAGGGGATGTTTAACTTCTTGTGAAATTGCTAAAAATCTCTCCAAGTGGTCTAACCCCTTACATTTCCACCCACGGTGGTGGGGACTCCCTAGTCAGGGTTAGATTTTGTATGTTCTGTTTTGATTGGATGACGCTGAAGATTGAACCCAAAGCCAGGCAAGTGCCCCACCACCAAGTGTCTCAGATTTTTCCTTTCTTTCTTTCTTTTTAGTTTTTGAATTCTGAGACAGGGTCTCATTGTGTTGCCCAGGCTGACCTTGAACCTGTAATTCTCCTGCCTTAGCCTCTTGAGTAGCTGGAATTACAGGCATGCACCAAGGTGCCCAGCTCACCGAATTTGAATCTGCATTTATTTCTTCATCTTGCAAACTCCTATCACACACCTAATCAGGCCCCCTCAGAGTTCCCTGGGTTAGCTGTCTCCCTGGAGGGCCTGGTCCCATTTTTGTTAGTAGGGGTGAGATGTTTCCTTCTGCGTAACATTTTTCTTGGGACAATGAAAACATGAAGACTGTAGTGTGTGGATACAGTGCTTGTTTCCAAAAAGCTTAGAAAGGCAGATAGAAAAGACTCTAAATAATTACTTCTGGTAGACAGGTTCAGAGACGGACACCACAGAAATGCTCCAAAATAAACACCTGTAATTCTGGCACTCTGGAAGACTGAGGCAGGAGGACTGTAAGTTCAAGTCCAGCTTGATGAGCGACGTAGCCATTTAAGCAAGGCTCTGTCTCAAAACATACTTTTTTTTTTTAAAAAGCCTGGGTATGCAGCTCAGTGCAAAGGCCCTAGATTCAATCCCTTACAAATTGTCACCCTCACCTCCAAGAATGGGAAAAAGGAGAAATTATAGGAACCTGGGAGTTCGTCATCAGACAGGAGCTGGGAGAGAAGCCTAAAACAGGAGCACCAGCTTACATGGCATATAGGGTTAGATGTGAAACCCAGCTCTGCTACTTCCAAGCTGTGTGATTCCAGACAAGGATCTGTATCTCTCTGAGCCTTGGTTCCTGCACTCACATAACAGAGATGATAATGCCTGCCTCCCAGTTAGCTGTGAGAGTTGATAGCATGCTTGTGACTTGGCAAGTGGTAGCTGTTATAGTTTCTGACCAAAGCTGAGCCCTGAAAGCCAAAGCAGCATGGCAAGAGAGAGCTAAGTGCTATCCTAGTGCAAGCTTACTTACAGTAAAATCTCAAGCCCATCAAGAAACAGAATGAGGAGGAAGGAGCCAGAAGGAGACCTGAGGATAAGAGCCCAGCTGCCTCATTGATTCCCCTGACCACTGGCCCAGGTGGGCCCTCTAGGAGATGGCAACAGAACCCTTGCTTGCCTGCTGCTGGGCTTTGTCTCAGGATATTTTAACCCAGCATTAATTAGCAGTCGTGGCTGTGTCTAGGAGCTGGAGGCTTGAGCTGCAGAGACAAAGTGCCCGGAGAAAGGCAGGCTTTAAAAGGCCCAAAAGGCTAGGACAGAGGCTGAGCCACTGCTGCTGTCTATTAGACAGAGAGAGAGAGAGAGAGAGAAAGAGAGAGAGAGAGAGAGAGAGAGAGAGAGAGAGAGAGAGACTGAGCGTTTGTGTTGCAAATTTCCAGTGTGTATGAGCCAGCCATTCAAACAGGGGGGCACTGAAGGCTGCAGACTTGGGGTAGGGAGCAAGT
This sequence comes from Cavia porcellus, assembly GCF_034190915.1. Taxonomy (NCBI): domain Eukaryota; kingdom Metazoa; phylum Chordata; class Mammalia; order Rodentia; family Caviidae; genus Cavia; species Cavia porcellus. The sequence continues at coordinate 24,302,175 of NW_026947488.1, read as the reverse complement.
GACAAAGGGGGCCTGTCTGCGAGCCTCAGACCCTGCTTTGTAAAAGCTGCTTTCACCGTCTTCCCTGGATTGTGGCAGCCTTCCCAGCCCAAGGCCTCTGTGCAGGGAGGGTGGGGGATTTGCACCCCAGGCTTGACCCTCCCTCTAGCCTCCTGGGCCTGCATTTTTGGAGTCACCAGCAGATGTCACATGGGATTTCAAGTGTGCTATCAGAGCAAGACAGCTTCCCTGGATCTCAGTTTCCTCTTCCTTAAAATGGAGCTGGCGGGAGCTGGAATTTAGGGCAATGGTATAAGTGTCTGCCTGGCAAATGTGAAGTCGTGAGTTTGATCCCTGGTACCAAAAAACAAACAAACAGACAAACAAACCACCACACACACAAGTGGAGTTGGGCTGGTCAGTTCTCCTATTTCACTTGGTCCTACAGAGTGGAAGGACCTACAATTGGCAACTCAAAGGTTCATCTCTTTCTGGAAATTTTGAATTTGGAGAGGTCACTAGAAGACTTTGATAATAAGGTAAAGGTGACTGCACTTAGGGGATTAATGAAGTAACTTGGTTGCTTGGAAATGCTACAGAGATGAGTAACAGTTTCAACCTATACCTGGCTTCCAATCACTGGACCTGCCCCAAGTTAATTACAGATGTTCTCCAGGTTGCCTTTTGGGTGGGCAGACTTAATGCAGGTGCCAAGCACACAGCCACAGGGAAGCTGCCTCCAGGGATCCTTCAGGCAGCCTTCCTGGTGTGGGGGTGTATGCTTGCAATCCCAGCTACTTGTGAGGCTGAGGCAATAGGACCAGAAGTTCAAGGCCAGCCTAGGCAACTTAAAGCTGCATGAAATTTATCTAAAAATAAAAAAGGGATGGGAGCATAGTTCAGTTCTAGAATGCTTGCCTAGTTTGCATGAGGTTCTGAGCTCAGTTCCCGGAAACACAAAAAACAAAATGGAACAAAACCAACCAACAAGGGGCTGGGGATTTAGCTCAGCGGCATAAGCACCTGCCTTGCAAGCAGGCAGTCATGAGTTCGGTCCCCGGTAACGATAAAAAGTTAAAAAAAAAAAAAAACAACAAACCAACCAACAGCTTTGGAGTCCATCTCTCCAATAAGCAGTAATTATACATGTGGAAAATTGTGTTCCTGGGACCCTCTGGATGCTTGGGACCAAAATCTTTGATTCCCTAATGTATTCTAATCAGTGTGACCTGTAAGCCAGTAGCATTAGTAACACCAGGGATTTTTAAAAGTGCAGAATTTCAGGGTCCACTTGGGATCAGTGGAATTGGATGCTAAAACCTCTTTATTATAAGATACTAAAGCTGTCAGGTACCCAAGATAGTCTAGAATGGACCCACAGTTCTGATCAGAGAGGAGCGTCCTGGCGGCAGGCAGCCGGCAGATGTCACTGTTTTCCTGGCATTGGTGGTGTAGGCTTCGCTCTCTCGGGCGACCTGGGACTTTGTGGACTGTGAAGTTCTGGGACAGCCAAGGAGTCCAGGCAGGTTCCTCATGCCACCTTTTCCTCTGCTGCCCAAAACCTTGTCTCCCCCTTTCCAGTTCCTGTCCCAGGTTCTCAGCTATGATCACCCCAGGGGCTGCTGTGCCAATCTCCAGCTCAGCCCCTGCCTCAGGATCCACAGGACAGAGCACAGAGGACAAAGCGGCTCATCCCAGGACTGGCTCATGGAGCAAGAACATGCCCCAGGAATCAGGAGGGATCTGCTGGGAGGCTCCGCTCACTCGTATCTCCAAATTAGAGGATCTTGGTGACAACCAGCCCTGCAGACACGGAGATAGGAAGTTCTCATTATTTTCCTGTAACAGGCAAAACCCAAGGCCAGTCTGGGACTCGTTTCCAGTTTCCTGTCTGAAATGAGAATGAAATGTCATGGTTGGGCTATGTCCTCACTTCCCTTCTGTGGTCACAGTGCTGTTAAGGGAACCCCCATGTCCCTGAGTACAGCATATCTGGGGTCCAGACTCAGCGCCCTCCCCTAAGACAGGAAATCAAGTTGTGGGAATTTCCCTCTAGCGCCCCAAGCTCCCAGCCTCTGGATTTCCCCCCACTCTCAGAAAAAGTCCCTGAATCCCTAGTTGAAGAGCGGGACGAAGTTTGGCCCCCAGGCCCAGCCACACGCAGCCCCTGACTCCCTGTGGTTGAAGATGAAACTCCTCCAAAACCCAGAACCCCAAACTCATAGCTGACACCTAGTTTCCTGCTCACCTCATGTCACCCTGAGTCAGCTCCAGTCACCAGCACTCAGCTGCTTACAGAAACCCAGTAGTCCTGAATTATAGCACCATAGTAGTAACATCTGTGTGCTAGTCATGTAACCTACATGATCTCATTGAACAACCAGAAGGCTCAGAACACGTAGTTCTCAATTGCATGGTGGAAGGGGCTGAACCCTGGAGATGTTGTAGGCCTCTCCAGCCTCACACAGTCAGGGAGGGAGCCGAGGTTGGGGTGAGTGACAAGCTCTCCAGCCCTGGAGCACTGCTGCCCCAGCCTCAGCTCTTACGACTCCCTTCCATCAGCTTCACAACAAACAGATTTCCCACCGCACGGTCTTACTAGGGCTTCCATGGGTCCTGCAAGCGGAGTAATAACTGTGACAACTAAGGCCTTCCTGGCAGTCACAGAGTGGCTCTGAGGGAGGGTGGTGCTGTGCTTTTCACATGCACTTTGCACGGTGATAGCTTTTTGTTTGTTTCTTTGTTTTGGTATTGAGGATTGAACCCAGGACCTCCACACTGAGCTATATCCTCTACCCTTTTAATTTTTCATTAAGACAGAGTTTCACAAAGATGCTACATTGCTCAAGTAGAGCTTGAACTTCTAATCCTTCTGTCTCAGTCTCCCAGAGTTCTGGGATTACAGATATGCACCATTGCACCTAGCTTAATAATGATAATTTTTAAAATTAACATTAGAACTTTGGTGTGGTGATTTCACTAGGAAACTTGGAATAAAAAGTTCCAGGCTCCCTTCTGAATTTGGACTCCATTTACATATTCTTCAGTTTGCAGATAGTCCCAGGTGTGCACAAACATTCCAAAATATTAATGCCTGATGAAAAGTCATTATTAATTTATTTGCATATTTCATCATTCATTCATGCTTTCATCCATCCTTTGATAATCTGTCCATCAGACATCTATGTAATAATATATCTGCTGGCACCAAGCACTGTGTTTAGTGTTCAGAGGCCATGAAAGAGTAAGACACAATCAAATGGATTGATATTTATCAAGTGCTCTCTACGTGCTAGTCACTGTATTCAGGGCTACAGGCATTCTCTTAGCTTGATTTGGTGGAGATTTCACTCAAGCTAGATAGGCAGTGGCAAGCAAATAATTATACCACTGATGCACAGGCTCTATAATAGAAGTGCACCCAAGGTCCTATGGAGGGCAGAGGGCTGGGAGTTGCTCTGCTGGGGCACAGACAAGGCTTTGCAGAGGACGTGACAGTTACCTGGGGCCCTGGAGAAGCAAAGCCACGCGGTGTGGCTGGGGTGAGGACCCTCTGTTCTTTGCGTGCCTCAGAGCTAGACCTCAGCTTCAGTTGACTTGAGCAGACTCCAGGCCTCTGGAGTTTCAACCAAGACCCCAAGAGATTTCAGTACAGCTGTGAGGACCCCAGGCCTGCGGCTTCATCAGTGGGAAATGTGGATGATTCTGCTGCAAGGCTCTAAGGGCAAACTGTTTAGGACGTCAAACACCACTCTGAGGAATTCAGGGCTTCTCTCCTCTCAGGGGAGAGAATCCACAGGAGACTTGCAAGGCCAGGAAGAGTTGTTCTGGATGGAGAGTATTGCCAGCAGCCTGAAAGGAGGAGTGGGGAACAGAGACACAGAAAGAGGGAACCTAGTTGGGAAGCTTTTACAGATGGCCAGACCAGTGGTCCCCAGAGTCTGAGCCCGGAAGGTGGCGGGGAGCACCTCCAGGTGAGCTCTGGAAGATGGGGCTGCAGAGTGAGGGGAAGGTAGGGAATGTTATAAAGTAACTGGAGGCTGAGGGGAGGAGCAGGATGCTGGGAGGAGCTGGCTGAGAGGAGGTGCAACGTCTGGCCTGGAGCTTGGAGAATTGGCTGAGTTACTGAAGAGCTAAAGGGCTGAGGGGGTGGGGACTTAGGAAGGTCGCTTCCACCTTCAAGGCAAGTGGAGGCAGAATTTTAAAAATGGGACCAGAAGAATCCATTAGAAAAGTGATTGTTAGCCATCATTTGTCATCTCTGCTTTGCAGAGGGAGCGACTGGGACCTGAGTGAGCCACAGTCCACAGTCCCTGCACTCAGCAGTAGGGAGGTGGGTTTTGACCTTAGGCTTCTGGTTCCAGTGACCACATCCTCTTCTGGGCCGAGTCTCCAGGAGCAGGATCCCGTCCACAGGCAGGAAGCAAACAGACTCAAAGATGAGGAGGAGGGAAGATGGAGCTGAGGAAGAGGCTGCAGAAAGAACTTGCAAGTGGGCTGGGACGCAGCTCAGTGGCTGAGCACTTGTCTAGTGTTCATGAGGCTCTGTGTTGGATGCCCAGCACTGGAAGAAAAAAAGAGGAAAGCAGTGGAGACTAACATTTTCCATTAGTGAACTTTTTTTTTTTTCTTTCTTTCTTTCTTCTTCTTCTTCTTCTTCTTTTTTTTTTTTTTTTTTTTTTTTTTGTCTTTTTGAGACAGGTTTCACTATGCAGTTCAGGCTGGCCTTGAACTCACTTTATAGTCAAGGCTGGTGTCAAAATCACAAGGATCCTCCTGCTTCAGCCTCCCTAGTGCTGGGATTACAGGCGTGTGCCGCCATTGTTGGCTTTAGTGACCGTATTATTCTCTTTCCCACTAGAATATTTTGAAGCAAATTCCAGACTTCATATTCATTTCATCCATGACTATTTCAGTACATATTTCAAAAAAGATAAGGGCTTTTCTTTTAACATAGTTACAGTCCCATTATTGTTTCTTAAAAAATTCTAACATTAATTCCTATGGGCAATTGGATCGGACAGACCTCAGGATGGAAGTGAGGCTTGCTTAGCTTGAGCTGCTAAGGTCACAAAGCATGATAAGGAATTAAATTTTCCCAGGCTAATTACAGCCAAGGCGAACAGGGGATTGAAAATGAAGATTTGAAGCTTGTGGGGCTCTGGAAAGGAAATGTTACAAAGAAGGAGGGGAAATATAGGAAGGTTTGCATTGCATTTTTGTATTCTTACAAAAGTAAAGGTTTTCTTTTCTGACTTCCCTCTTCCTCATCCAGGGGCCATTAGTCATAAATGTGAAATCAGAACAGGTCTAAAGTGAAACCAAACAGATAAAAATAACACAATACCAAGTTGCTAAATGCAACAAGACAGATTCTGGGGACTCATTTCCCACTAAGGCTTTCTAAATTTCTCACTTTATAGATAAGGATTGTATTTACACAGACACTGATCAGAACATGTTAGCTTCCTGGGAAGTCCTGTACATTTATTTAGCTGGTCAGCATGGATACTATCTACTGGCCATCAGAAAACCGTATGTCTAAGTCCAATTCCTTTATGAACTTGCTCTGTGAACTTGGGTGAGTTAACTCACTTCTCTGATGTGTAAAATGAAGATGTTAGGCCATAAGACTTCATCGTTGCCTTTACACTTTGAGTTCTCTGGTTTGACAAGTTATCTACTAAAAGGACACTTGTCGGATAGGTGTGGTGGCACATAACTATAGTCCCAGCTCCCTGGGAGACTGAGGCAGGAGAATCTCAAGTTGGAGGCTAGCCTGAGCAATTTAGCAAGACCTGGCCTTAAAACAGATAATAAAACAGAACTGGGATGTAGCTCAGTTCAAAGGCCTCAGGTTCAACTCCTGGTGTGAAAGAGTGTTTATCTCCTGGAATCTAGAACGCATTACTGGGATTCTTCAACGCTACACTGCACTTGCAGGATGCTTAGATAACCTAAATGAAGGCTGCCATGGAGACCCCCTGTGTTTATTATGCAGGTCTTACTTCTGAGTCACTCAGAGCTGCACTTGGCTGACTCCCAGTTCTTTGTAAGCTTTTGGGAGCTGTTCAGAGTCACCCGCAGATGGAGTTGGTTGCCTGAGGCCCAGGAAGTGAATTATACAAATAAGCTGAAAAAAAGTCCAATTTTTTTTTTCCTCCTTTGGCAGGTAAAGGAATTGATGGATGGTGGCCAGGGACTTGGGGCTGAGGTGGACCTAAAGGGAAAGGGGTTGTGAGAAATCCACAAATCAAGTTGCCATGTGTTGCTGGGATCCTGGGACACTGGCCTAGGGAGCTGCATTTTAATGTAGCCTTAAGAACTGAGGCTGAGGGCCAGGGATTTAGCTCAGTGGCATAAGTGCCTGCCAGGCAAGCACAGTTACCAAAAAAAAAAAAAAAAAAAAAAAAAAAAGACAAAAACCCCTCAGGCTGGTGCACGTCTAAAACCCCTACGTTTTGGGAGAGTGAGGCTGGTTCAAGCCCAGTTTGGGAAATTTGTGATTTAGCAAGATAAGATCCTAACTCAAAATAAATAAATACATAAATAAATAAATCAAACTAAAGGGCTGGGATGTGTGGCTTATTTTGAAGGCCTTGGTATTGCTAAATAAATAAATACATACATAAATAATTTGAAAGATAAAACTGAATTGGGAGGGGAATCAGAGCAGAGTAGAAGAGGAAATAAAGAGACCCCACCCTGGGCTGGCAGGAGAGCCCTCTCCAGCAGCCCTGCCTGGCCGGGCCCCAGCAGTCCACATGCAGGTTTCAGGCCCAGCTGCTGAGATTTCTCGGTTCAGTTCCTCCAACGTGCCCTCCTATCTTCTGCCACACAGATCCTGCCAGCTGGGTCCTTTTCTAGAGTCACCAATACCTGTCATATCTGCTAAGGCTTCAGCACAAAAATACCACCTCTGGGAAACCTTCTTTGACCTATTTCTTTTCCTTTCTTTTTTTAATTTGGAGATTCACTATGCAGTTCAAGCTGATCTTGAACTTGCTATGTAGCCCAAGCTGGTCTCAAACTTATGGCAGTCCTCTTGCCTCAGCCTCTCCAGTGCTAGGACTACAGACATGTGTCACCATGCAGCTCTTTTGACCTCCTTATTTCATATAAACCAGTCTATTTTAGGTTCTTACACCACTGCATAATTTTTTTTTTGTCTTTTTCCTTTTTATCGGTACCAGGGATTGAACTCATGATTGCCTGCTTGCAAGGCAGGTGCTTGTGCCGCTGAGCTAAATCCCCAGCCCCCCACTGCATAATTTTTAAAAAATAGTGCTCACCACAGTTACAACTCCATATATATCTGTGGTTCTTCTTTAATTTCTACTTGTTAAATAGCTTCAAGTTCTCAGAGAAGTTGTAAGAATAATACAAAAAAGGCCATATGGTCTTCGTCTGGATTCCCAAGTTGCTAACATTTTTTCACTATCCTTTAATGGGAATACATAGATGTCATATGAACAGTTACACATATATAGATAATACTTATGGTTTTTTGTCTGAATCACTTAAAAATAATTTCCACCCATCTTATCCCTTTACCTCTAAATATTAAAGCATCACGCACACAGACACATACACACACACACAGACACACTCACACACTATCCATGATTATTTACTCTATAACTCTAGCACAATTAACTTGACTTTTTGAATAATAGCTGTCTCCTTTTACTTAAAGGGAGGCTTCATAAGGGTTAGGTAAGGTCTTGCGCATGATCCAGGTGTGTTTCTCTACCATAGTATCTGGCACACAGCAGACTCTGAATACGTGTCAGATACACAAGAAATCCCGACTGAGAGATCCTGTCATTAATGCTGCACTTCCCCCCAGCTGTCTGCGTTCTTACTCAGCAGCTACGTGTGCTGCATGGGATGGGGTGTTCTGACGTGGCTGCCCGCCTAGTTCTGTGGGCAATCAGGATCCCACTGAGGTCAGATCTGGTGCCTGAAGGCTCCGCTCCTGCCGTTTTCACATCCTCTCCAGCCAGCTCTGGCTCTTGCTCAGCCACGTTCTTGATGGCAGCTGCCTTTCCTCTGGCCCAGTCGCACCTGTTGGCCACCACAGCCCATTCATTGGCCCCGTGAGAGAGCTCTGGCCTGGGCATCTGGAACACGAGCCAATCTTCTCACGTACTTGTTTGTATGCGGAGCCTGCGTCTATCCTCAAAGCCCTTGGCCCACCAGATTCCCTGCCTCTCTGACAATCATGGTCATTGGTCATTGTTAGTTGCTAGAAGAGGCCAGTGGAAGGCTAGATATGCCCAGGGCATATCAGCTCACAGCTTCCCGTAGAGATCATTCAGGACAGAGGTTTTCCAAATGTGGCCTCCAACCAGCAGCAACCATACCTCCTGGGGCCCAGGAGAAACGTCCGTTGTCTGACCCACTGAGCAGGAACCGGGAAGGCAGTGCACTAGCCTCCGGACTTTGGACAGCACTCAGGTTCCTGGTGTTCTGCTCTCGGCCCACTCTACCTGATCTCAGGGAAAATATCAAGCGCAGGAAGTCACCCTCATTCCTCTCCTCACACAGGCACCTTCTCTGCTCATTGTTGCCCATCTGCAGCCTACATGTCTGCTTCTTCTAAACGGTTTTCAGAATCAAAAATAAGTTTATCACAGGCTATTAAATTACCATAGCAACCTGGCAGCCTGCTAGAAAAAAGCAGGTAACACCACTGTCTTGGGGTCTCAGTGGCACGAAGTAACTGGGATTTTACTCTGGGGGTCTTTACAACTCTGCATGGTCTCTTTGTTTCTCTCATCTTTTCCTCCTCCTTTGTCTTCTCTTTTTGGACCCTCATCCCTCTCTCATCTCATTATAAGCAATGTGTGTTTTAATCATTTTAGATTCTCTAAAGGCTGTCACATCTAACCTTGCCTTTGAAACTAACTATAACTCCAGGAGGTAGGCCAATTTGAACAGGGCTATTTTACTGCATCATTATCCTCATCCAAATAGCATATTAAAATTTTTCTTGGAAAGTACATGCACAGAGTGCAAAAATCAATGGTCACAAAAGAGCACATGCTAAGAGTAAGTTTCCTGCAGCCAGACATGGTGGCGCCCTCCTGTAGTCCCGGCACTTGAGAGGCTGAGACAGGAGGATCATTGCAAGTATGAGACCAACATGAGCTAAAAGTGAGCTCAAGGCCAGCCTGAACTGTATAGGAAGACCCTGTCTCAAAAAGACACCCCCCCCAAAGAGTAAATCCCTTATAACCCCAGATGTGCAGTCTTCTCCCTGGGGGATCGCTTACCTGTTCTTCGTGCATCGTTATACAGACACTCTGTGCACACATAAGGACGCTCCTTTACCGCCTTCCCCTTTCATGACAGCATTCCCTACTGTGCACCTTGCTTCTTTCACTCAAGATGTCTTAGGAGTGAGTCCTTCTCCAGCATGTAAAGTTGTCTCATGCTTTTGTTGTCATTTGAGATGGGGTCTTGCTAACTTGTCTGAGCTGGCCTTGCCTCATAATCCTGCCTCAGTCTCCCAAGTAGTTGGGATTGCAGGTGTGTGTCCTGTCTCCTGATCTGTAACAGCTGCATATTCCATGGTCTGGATGGAGTCAACAGTCTCCTGTTGGTAGATATATGGGTTACTTTTAGTCTTTTGCTATTTTCATCTCCATTTTGCAGCTAGAAAAACTGTGATTCAAAGATGGAAGTGACCCAAAGATATTCCCAAAGGAAATATTGGCAACCTTAGGTGTTACTTAGCTGCAAAATATAAGACAAAAGGAAGAGTTACTGGGGGCTGGGGATTTAGCTCAGCGGCGTAAGTGCCTGCCTTGCAAGCAGGCAGTCGTGAGTTCGATCCCCGGTACCGATAAAAAGGAAAAAGAAAAAAAAAAAATTTGCGCAAGGAAGTCATTGACCCATGAATTACAACAAAGGGCCGTCCAGTGACCTGATTTCTCTGCTTCCCTTACTCTTGTCTTATCCAGTTCAATATTATTAAATTTTAATAATATTGCCTGATGCTTGATTTGTAATTAATCTTTTGTGGAAGATTTTAAGCCTGTGTTCCTTGGTAGATGACAGTTTTTGTTAGGGTAAGGGTCACGTTTTCTTCATTCCTGCACCTGTAGTAGTACCATTCTTCTAACAAGTACTTTGTAATGGCTGGTATGTAATAGGTGCTCAGTAAATACTGTTGAATGAATGAATGAACCAGGATTGTTGTGGTGAAGACATTGGGTTGGAGAGCTGGTTTTAGTCCTGGGTACAACATTTATTCGTATACAACTAATTCTAGAGCCATCACTTGACCTCCGTCTCTATGTCTCAGCTTCCCACATGTGAAATACAAACACCCCTTGGGTTTGCTGGGGGAGGGAGTGCCTGAGTGCAGGTCACGCATCCATCCCGGGACCCTGCAAGGGCTCAGATGCCCTTTTTAGGGCCAAGCTTCTCTCAGGGTCAAGGGCTTCCTGGAACTTCTGAAGGCAGAAACCCAGAAAGCTTGAGTTGGGCCCTGCAGGAGGAGTAAGATTCCAGTGTGTATGGTAGGACCAGCTCTCTTTAATGAGTTCATCCAACTACAAAATGGGGATGATGACACCCAGTTTTTGGCTCCTTCTGGGAGATGGTCCAGCTTAAAGTCCCTCAAGAGGAAAACATTATACACTTAAAAGGCGCCATTGTTATTCAGCTGGAAAAGTGCCTTCACAGGACAAGTGAGCTAATCCCTGCCAAATATGATTCTGCTTGCGCTGTGTATAATTGAATATTTAGCATGGATTTAACTCAGGGAGCCAACTGTGCTGTCAGAGCCAAGTTTAATGGGGCACTTAATAAATGTGGAGGTAATTAATACCAACCAGATGTCGGGCGCGTGTGAGGTTTGTGCTGCTTCGGTGACTGATGCACTTCAGGGAGATGGAGTTCTGGACTCAGCCAAGGGAGTGGGGAGGGTAAACCCTTGCTGTGCCTTTGAACAAGCAAAGTTGGTCATCAGTGCTGAGGCCCGGGAGGCCCAGACAGTCAGAATGCGGTGAGTCTCACTGCTGTTTGGCCTGCTTGGTTCCCAGATAAATGTGCCTCCATCTTTGCTGAACACAGAAGGTGCCCCACTTCTTAGTGAGAGCAGCCCTTGGCTTTGGTCTTGCCTTCTGGATTCACCAGGCTCCATCATAACTAGTGTTTATTGTACAATGGAGCTGAGCTTAAGGTGCAAAGGAGCCAATGGGAACACTGCAGGTCGGGCCCATGTAGGAACCATGCAGGGCCAGATGTTGTCAAAGTCCTGCATCAAGGGCCACCGCAATGTAACTGACTCCTGCAGCTGGGATTTCTGCCTCTGGACTCAGAGTCTGGGACAGGGATCTCTGACTTGTCGTTTGATCAGCATCCATTCTTTAGCAAAAACTGAGGAGGTATTAACCCTGTTCATCTTGAGATTCCTGCAGATGGGAACTCCAGTTGGGTAACCCCAAGTGACAAATCCCAGCTTCACCCACACTCTATGGAATTAATATTCTCTCTTATTATTCTTTAGGAGAGTTTTGTCTCTCTTGTTCCAGTCAGTCAATCCACAAACATTCACCGGATGACTAGATGAACCCAGCTGTGTGCAAGGTGCTGGGAGATAAGAATGAACAAAGGAATGGAGTTGGAATTTAGTGGAGGGAGAGGTGACAGTAACACGGGTTAAACAAGCAGCCAGGTGTGGCAGTGTATGCCTGTGAGCCTAGTGCTCGGGGAGGTGACACAGACTGACACTCAAAATAAAAATAAATAAAATGGTCTGGGGATGTAGCTCAGTGTGAAGACCCTGGGCTCAATCCCTAATACCATCATCAACCCCACCACCACCAAAAAACAAAAAAAGCAAATGAGAGAATTACAAATTGTGATAACTGATACGAGAGACAAGAGCAGGGCTGTGAATGAAGCTCAGTGGCAGATGCTGCCCAGCATGAGTGAGGTCCTGGGTTTAATTCCTAGTATAGGAATGAGGAAAACAAAAAAAAGACACGTCAGGGGGACCTGGGACAGAATAAGGGAGATGTAACTAGAGTGAGGGCTTCTGTTATCTAACCCCCCACATTTACGGGTTTAAAGCCCTCATTTTTGTCGCTCATGATTTTGTGGGTAGGAGTTAGGGAAGGTCCAGTCTGGGGCTTCATCTCAGCCCCACGTGGTGCCCACTGAGACATGTGGCACTGAAGAATCCACTTCCAAGATGATTTCATCATAAAATTTCATAGTGAAAATGCCACATTTTCCTTTTTTGTAAACATCAATAGAATTGTGCGACAAATACTACCGACCACCTGGATTCTGTACTTCATTCACATTCTACCGTCTTGGCTTGTGGGCACAGCTCACTTCCCTGAGATGACTTCTTCATGCTCAAATCCGGTGCCTGATGCTCCTAGAATGCTTGTCCCCGCATGGTGTGAGCCTTTCACGGCTTGATAGTCTCTAGGTAACTGAACCCCTTAAATTACGGTTATATAGTACTGGGCATTGACAGAGCCTTCATGTTGAGCTACCTTCCCTTTCCATCCGCCCTGATCTTTTTTTTTTTTTTTTTTAATCTGTTTGTTTTCTGGACACAGGGTCTCAATACATAATTCTGGCTCGCTTTGAAGTCACTATGTAGCCCAGGCTGGCCTTGAGCTCATAGAGATCCTCCTGCCTCAGTCTTCTGAGTGCTGAGATTACAAGCATGCACCACCACACCTGGTCTCAGTCCTTTTTCTAAAAAATTTTGAGACAGGGTCTGACTAAGTCACTAAGTTGCCCAGGCTCTTGTGATTCTCCTGGCTCAGCCTCCCAGACAGCTGAGATTACAGATCATCATGCAGTGAAGCCTGTTCTAAAGAGCTGAGACTTGGGCTGAGCCCTAAGGGAGGAGAGGGAGCCTGTCTTGTGAGGGGTTAGAAGAAGGGTATATTCCAGCCGAGAGGCCAACCAGGGCAAAGGCTGGGGGATGCAAAGTGAGTTAGCAGCTCTCTCTGCTTTCCTCTTATCCTGATTTATGTACCTGATTTACGAATGAAGCCCACTCCAGGAGAACGTTCACAAGTCAGACTCGTTCCTAAATCTGACAAAGTGAGTCTTAAATGAAACCTGTGAAATCTTGCAACTTGAATGTTCTTAAGTCTGGGATTTGCTATATAACCTGTCAAACAGGATACATATGGAATCATCTCCCTCATGAAGCCTTCCCAGATGGCTCCATCTCTCCTGATTCTTCCCTTTTCCTAGAGTATACATATCTGCAGCATTTATCTATTTGCCAGGTTGGTCAGTCATATCATGGACATGCACACACAGAGTCCGAGGCCGTGGTGAAGTTGCTAACCACCCCAGTCTTGGACTCCACTAAGTGAGAACAGTTATAATAACACCCATTTTATAGGGTTACTGAGCGGGGGGAGAATATCAACATGTGTAAAGTGCCTGGCATGTAACGAACACATAATACATGGCAGCTATAATTAATATTTACAAACTGTCATGTGTTAAGCTATTTTAGAAATGTATTCACAGCAGAAATCGTTCATTTCTCACTTTTTTCTCCTTCATAATGCATAGATGTTAATGAGAGGAACAAGCATGCTGCAAAGTTCGCCACTGTGCTGTGGTGCTGATAATGGAGCCATGCAGGGCACAGAGATGAGCAAAACTCAGCTGGTAATTTCCAGAAGCTTCCAGAAAACGAGAAAGGAGTCATGCCTGCAGCAGCCTCAGTAGGGACCTTTTACATTTGGTGGTAAAAACTAGCAGACTTCAGAGCACCAGCTCTCCTGTATTAGTATGCGGAGGCTGCCATGATAGAGTACATAGCACTAACTGGACAGCTTGTGTCTTTTCTCACTGTTGTGCAGGCTGGAAGTCTGAAATCAAAGGGTCTGTTGGTACCTTTGAAAGGCTACAAGGAATCTGTACCATGACGCTTCTAGCTTCTGGTGGTTTGCTGGTGACCTTTGGTATTTCTTGGCAGCAGAAGCACTGCTTCAGTATCTGCCTTTATGCATGCCTGACCACGGGCACATTCAGCCACCTGGTCTTTGACATAGGGATCAACAGCCTATGCTGGAGGAGATAGCCTCTTTAACAAATGTTACTGGAAAACCTGGCTATATACAAGCAAAAGATTGAATCTAGATCCACATCTCTCACCATGTACTAAGATAAAATCAATATTAAAACAGAAACAGTAGGGCTGGAGATTTAGCTCAGTGGCATAGTGCCTGCCTGGCAAGCATGATGTCCTGAGTTCAATCCCCACTACAAAAAAAAAATTAATCAATGGGTTATATCAAACCAAAATGTATTTACACAGCAAAAGAAGCAACCAAGAGTGAAGTGACAACCTACAGCGTGGGAAAAAAATGTTTGCCAGCTATTCCTTGGGCAGAGGACTGATATCTGAAACACAAAAAGAGCTAAAAATATTTAAAACCCAATAAAAAATGCGTATTTGAAATGAGTAGATGCTTCTCAGAAGAAGTCCAAGTGGCTAATAAATACATGAAACAATGTTCAGCATGTTTGGTCATTAGGCAAATATAAATTAATTTGCTCTTTTTTTTTTAAACTTTTTATCAGTACTAGGGATCGAACTTACGACTGCCTGCTTGCAAGGCAGGTGCTTATGCCGCTGAGCTAAATCCCCAGCCCCTGGCAAATATAAATTAAAATGACCCTGAGATTCTATCTCAGTCCAGGAAGAATGGCTATCATCAAGAAATCAAATATAACAAATGCTGGTGGGGCCGTGGGGAAAAATGAACCTTTCTACATGGTTGATGGGAATGTAGTACAACCACATTAGAAGTCAGTATGAAAATTACTCAAAAAGCTAAAAATTGAAATTCCATTCGACACAGCTACCTCCCTTCTAGATATCTCCCTGAAAGAGCTAAAAAAATCATATTACAGTGGTATGTGCATACACATAATTATAATATGGAAATAACACAGCTCATCATATTTTTATAGCACAACTGTACTTTTAGCACAACTCATAGTAGTTAAGTCTTGGAAATGGCCTATATGTTCATCAATAGATGAATTGATAAAGAGTACTACTGTGCCATAAATAAGGATAAATTTGAGTGTCTGTAGGAAAATGGACAGATCTTGAGACCATAATGTCAAGTGAAATAAATCAGACATGCAAACTTAAATATTGCAGGGTTTCTCTGATATGATTTAAAGAGCAAAATAAAAGGTAGATCACAGGAAACAGGGAGATCTCTAGATCTTTTGCAAATGGAAAGGGGATCTAGAGATAGAGGAGAAGGGAGAGAGGAGAAGGAGAAATAAAAAGAATAAAGATGTGTTATGTGCATGTATCAACTTCCCATGATGAACATAATCATTATGTACTGCAAACATGTACTAATAAAAAAAAAAAACTGCCTTCATCTTCGGAGGCCATTCTTTGTGTGAACTGTGCTGTCCCCTCGCCCCCACCCATGTTGGTCTAGGGACCATTTTAATGTCCTTTTTAACTTTATTATATTTGTAAAGATCTTTTCTCCTACTAAGGTCACAGTTCGATGTAACTGAGGTTAGGGTTCCAACATATCTTTTGAGGAGGCTTTTAAATTAAATTATAATTAATTTAATTAATTATAAATTAAAAAATACCCTCCTCAAATACTCCATATGGGCTCCTCTAGGGCAAGCACCAAGTTACATCCTAAATGTCTGTTCCTTTCAGGGTTCCACTTCTCCCCACTTCATCTACTCTTATGATTTTTTTTTATCGGTACCCGGGGATCAAACTCAGTATCGCACACTTGCAAGGCAGGCACTTATGCTGCTGAGCTAAATCCCAAGCCCTTCATCTACTCTTAGATCCCAAGCCTTTTCTCACAGCCGGTCTCTCCCACTTCCCCCATCATTTTTTTTTTTTCTCCTTCTCTTTGCCTGGTAAATTCCTGGTCACTCTTCAATTCTTACCTTAAATGTTACATCTTCAGAGAAATTTTTCTGGTCACTCTTTCTTGATTGTATTTTCCTCAGGTTATTTGTTTTTTTCATGATTTACCCTTATTCTTGCCAACATCTTTCATGGTTGTAAGTATAAGTATATATGTATTTGTGCAATTGATTAATGGGGGTGGCTCACATCAGTAATTACTGGTCTGAAAGCACAGTGAAGGTTTGGACCCACCTACTTACCAGTACAGTTCCAGTGTCATAATTCATCAGCTGTATCAGAGATTCCATGCATATTTGTTAAGTGAATTTGGATCTTTGGCTACCCCATACAACCTCACACTGTGTGATTAGTGAATGCTAAATGAGTTACAATTTTTTTTTCCCCCGGTACTGGGGATGGAACTCATGACCTTGTGCTTGCCAGGCAGGCACTTATGCCACTGAGCTAAATCCCCAGCCCAAGTTACAATTATTTTTGCCTATGTCCTCCAAGAGATCACAAATGCCTCAAGTGTGGGCTAAGTCTCACTCTTTTAGGACTTTTTAGCATTCAACTCCTCCTTCTCTATGCTCTATTAATTGTGAGACATTATTGTAGTGAGCTAATAGGTAGAAATATTATAAGACAGGATTAGGCCCTCAAGTAAGCCAGTGCAGAAGACAAGAACACATCACAACTGTGGCTTGAAGATTAGGCCTCAAGATAAAGACAGAATGACTAAACTTACATGCCTCCCTGAGAGATAGACAATAACTTCAGATTGTACTATAATGGATATCTCTGCTCTAATAAAGCCCAGATAGACATCAGTTACCTAGGTGGGTGCCCAGAGCATCCAGACCCACCCCTTCCTAAAAATGCCTTTGCTCCTTCCTTGTACGCTTATTATGTAACTTGCTTCTCTACTGGATCAATAGTAGCTAGGCACCTATACTTATAATGTTATTGGCTGAATATGGTTTGATTCATGTTGTGATTTTGTACCCACTTTATGATTTTTGCTTTATTTTAAAACAGTCTTAGGTGACTTTGTGCCAACCCACTTTTGGGTTCCATCCTGTCTCTTGGGAGCTCTCAATAAATCTTTCTACTCTTAACCTCTGTTGTTCCTTAGAACTCATTGATTCTGGGGGGCATGAACTTGGTGATAGAACTTGGTGATAGAATTTTGGCACAGCTGAAAAGATAAGAAGTATGAAATTTAAATGACCTTTATTTTAAGAATGTGGGAAGAGACCCCCCTGACCCTCTGGGATCTGGCATTATCGCGGGGGGGGTGGTGGTGGTGGTGGTGGTGGCTGGCATTCTCTCCGTGGAACACGCGTAGCTTAGGTTTGGGGTGGTGCCTAAGGGGCATTAGTGATGCACAAAGTAGTCCATTGGTATTCATTTCGTGCCACAGTTAAATTCCTAGGGGCGGCAAAATAGAGCCCTTTGGTTCCGCCTCCCAGGCTTTACCGGCTAGAGTGTCCCGGCTAGAGTGTCCCGTCTGGGCCAAAATCCTTTCACTTGGCATATCTGACACCTAACAAGTTGGGAGTTATTTCCCCTATATCCAGCATGATAAATTACCTGGTAATTTAGGGGCTTAAAACAATGATATTAATTATTTCTAATTTCTGTACAAATGATAATTTATGTGAGCCAGGAATTTGAGTGATTTTGCTAGATGTTTCCAGTTCAAAGTTCCTCCAAGGGTGATAGCTGGTCAGGACTGGTCAGGACTGCCATCTGTACCAAGATTGGACTCCCAGGGAGGCGTGTGCATTTGGCTGGCAAGTTGGAGCTGGTTGTTGGCAGGGGGCTCCGTGGTTCCTACCCATGTGAGCCTTCCCACAGGGCCACTTGAGAGTCCTGGCAGCATGGGATTTCCCATGAGGGATCAAGAGAGAGGAAAGGGGAAGTTCAGTGTCTTTTCTGACTTAATCTTGAAAGTCATGCTCCATAACACACCACCAGTGGTCAGCCCTATTCAATGTGGGGGTGACTTACAAAGGGTGGAGTATCCGGAACTATCCTTATCCAGGCGGACTGATTACCACACTCTATCGAAACTAGGTTTTCTTTCCCCCAACTACTTCCCCACCCGTCTCTCAATCATACTGTTGTCAAGCAATCATCATCACATTGTATGATTTCACGTTCATTTAGTTATTTCACTTTGTCACCCTCCACCCCTCCAACAGACTAAAACTCCGTGTATTTTTAAGTAAACATAATGATTTACTTCTGCGTCAACTATAAGTTTGTTTCCCTTCCTAGCTCACCTGGCCTGGTGAGTCTTCTACAAATATTTACTTAAAGCGCTAAGTGAGAAAAGGTTCGGAGAACCGAGGGAGTCTAGAAGTCTCATCCCTAAAACTCTGCTCCGCTCAAAACCACTGTAGTGGACAAAAGCTGGACCAACCGCGCAGCCAAACTCGCCACAAACCTAGCCGCGCGGCCGGGCGGAACTGAAGCCCCGAGCCGGTTGGGCTGCGTCACTTCCGGGGCTGGGTGTCGCGAGGAATTACTTCCGGGGAGCGGCGCGGCGGCCCGAGAGGTAAGCCCTGAGCTTCCCGGGCTGTTCGGGCGTTTCTCGGTGGGGCGGAGTAGCCGCTGCAGAGGGAACCGAAGGGAAGGGTGGGTCTAGTGGCACCGTAGGCGCTGCTCAGCGGGAGGCACGAACAACTTCCTGCGGCGTTTGCTGGGGAGTTACTTGCCGTGGGAAGTTTGAAATCCAGGTAGGCAGAAGGCCTCGCCTGGCGCCGTCCAGTCTTTAGTTCGGAGCCTGGGCCGGGACTCAGGCTCCACGGTCGGGTCCTGGCCTTTTCCCTCCGTTGGTGGAGCTGCAGCTCGGTAATCGGTGTAGCTGGAGCTCGGATCCCGAGTTTGCCCTGTATTGCTTGGTGAACGCTGAGCAAGGTGTTTTTTCTCTTTGATTCTCAGTTTCTCCTGTGTAACTGGGCATACAGACTTGTCTTGGGAATTAAACGAGACCGTGAATGTCAGATGCTTGGGTGTTCGGTGCAAGTTTGAAGCGAATTGATTCTCTGAATACAGCAGTCTCCAACTGTATTGGTTGTTTCACTTACCTGTGCCCTGAAAATAATAAGTGGAAAAAATTCCCCAAATAACGTTAATAAGTTTTAAATGTGTATTCAGAGTAGCACGATGGAATCTTGAGTCCTTCCTTTGTCCTGCCATAAATTTGTCATCCCTTTGTACAAGGGATCCACGTTGTATATATTACCCACACATTAGTCCCTTAACAGCCATCTCTGTTATCAGATCAATTGTGCAATTCCACAGTGCCTGTGTTTAGGCAACCCCTATTTTACTTTATAATAGACCCCAAGCTGAAAAGTAGTGATGCTAGCAAGTTGACTACACCAAAGAAAAGCTGGAAAGACGTAAACAGAACGTGTTCAGTTAGTGGAAGTGAGTTGCTGCAGAAGGCATTAAGGTTGTATGGAAACTTCAGCAAGGGAACCCCTGTATAAGTGATGCGAAATCATTTCCTGTAAGTGGGGGGTGCTTATACTGGTTCAGGAATAGATTTGAATTGAAAAAAAAAACAAAAATCACCGGAGAGGCTACATCCCCTGGTTAAAACGCTTCTGCCACATTTCCAGAAGTGGAAAAACACATTGAAGGATTTCCAGCAGCGTTGGAAGAACATATTAAAGGCCTTGCAGAAGTGTTAACAGTCATGGAATTGGAAAACCAATTGTGGCTTCTACAAAGAGGGGGAAAGATAAGAAACTGAAACAAATAATGTGGATATCACTATAATTTGCTGAAGTGTTGCAGATTTAATAGACACAAAAGGACAAAATTAGGAACTACTATTCTTAGATGGAATGTAGTGTTAAGGTCCCCCAGACATCACTAGAGTTACAGCCTCTACAGCAACACTGGTGAATTGAAAAGAAACAACTTCCATTACAGTGTGCTTCCAAAAGATGTCCACAAAAAACATTCAGCTGTCTCAACCATGAGCAGCATCTGCTCCTGATACCCGGTCATCCACACTGTTGTCAGTGATCCAGGGTCACATTACAGTATCTGTGTCATTCACCTCACCTCATTTCATCATGTACACATTGTATCATCTCACATCATAAGAAGAAAGATAAGTACAGAAAAGATTTTGAAAGACAAACTGTATTCACATAATTTTTTTCTAGTATATTGTTAGAGTTATACTATTATTAGTTGCTGTTGTTAATCTCTTATTGTACCTAATTTGTAAATTAAACTTTATGGACAGAAACAGCATATTTTAGCATTCACTGTTATCTATGGTTGCAGACATCTACTAGGTGCCTTGGAGGATATTCCCCCATGGTTATGTTTCCACACATAGTGGAAATTACCCTGTAGGATCTCAGATTTTTAAAGCCAGGCATGGTAGCATATACCTGTAATCCCAGTACTTGGGAGGCTGAGGCAGGAGGATTGCCATGAGTTTGAGGCCAGCCTGAACTACACAGTGAGACTTTGTTGCAAAAAACAAAAAAAACTCCCAAACCAAAAACAAACCAAACTCATACTTAATAGTCACAGCAATTTTGGGCAAATAATAGTATTTTGGCTGGGTTTATTTTGGTCTGTAATCCCAGCTGCTTGGGAAATTGAGGGAGAGCAGTCTGGACAATCTAGCAACATCTTGTCTCAAAAAGGACTGGGGTGGGGCTGGGGATTTAGCTCAATGGGATAAGCACCTTCCTTGCAAGCAGGTGGTCATGAGTTTGATCCCCGGTACCGATAAAAAAAAAAAAAAAAAAAAAAAAAGGATTGGGGAATTTAACTCAATGGTAGACCATGTACATGGCTCTGGATTTAATTCATAATACTGCCCCACAAAATTTCTTTCTTTTTTTTTGCAGGACATCTGCATAACAATTTTACTTTACTAGTCACTGATGATTCTGGCCTGAGAGATGGCTTAACTCTTCATCAGACAAAATTCAAACCCAATTCCAAGCAGCTTTGGGTATATGTTATAGTGGGACAAATCCAGATATGCAACCCATTGCTATGAGGGCAGTACCTCTTGACACTGGTTTTCAATCCCCAGTCAGTTTCAGTTGAATTTGCAGAACAGAATTTGAAAACCTTATCACTAGAAGCCAAGAATCACCCTGAAAACATACTATACACCTTTGGAGGAAAGTTGGGAGTTGGTGAAGCCTCTGGCAATTTTGGAAATCTGGTGTTTTCATTCTTAGTATTTGCAAAAACTTGAGAGCTATACATGTCTCCATGGTTGTTTATTTTGAAATGTTGGCCTTTAATTTTTTGTGGTACTGGGGATTGAACCTATTGCCTTCCCATTAAACTACAACTCCAACCCTTTTATTTATTTATTGGTTTCAGCGATCGAACTTACAACCTTGCGCTTGCAGGCAGATGCTTAGGCCACTGAGCTAAATCCCTGGCCTATTTTTATTTTTTGAGACAGTGTCGAAGTCACTAAATTGCCAGGTCTGAGCTTGAATTTGCAATTCTGCTTCAGCTCTAGAGAGCTGGGATTACAGGTGCATACCACCATACCTAGCCCACAGTCATTTAGTAATCAAGTTTCTAGACTCCTCTGGGCTGTGACAGTTTCTCAGACCTTCCCTGTTTTAGATGACTCTGACAGTTGTGAGGATTAATGGTCAGATTTTTGCAGAATAACTCTGCAGTTGGGATTTATTTTCCTCATGACTAAACTAGGCATAGGAGTTTAAGGAAGGAAGACCATAAAAGTTAACGCTCCAGGGTACACAGACAATATGAATTATCACTGTTGATATTAACCCTTGACATAGTAATCTCATGTTTTCTGTAAAGTTACTCCTTCCTCCCAGTTTCATATTGTGCTCAGGAGAAAGTCATTATGTATAACCCATACTTCGGAGTTTGGAATTATGCCTCACACTTAAAGGCAGAAGATTTGCATAAATTATTTTAAATTCTCAATGGAAGATTTGTCTATTTCTTTTTTTTTTCATTTCTTATTTATTTACATCAATATAGACTCAAGGATATTTATTGTATATTTTGGATTATAATCTAGCACTTGTTGCTTTTGTTACTCTAATTGTTCCAATTTTGGTCATTGGGGACTTTTCTTTTGACATACCTCCCTCAACATTTTGTTGTGGTTGTTGTTGCATTTTATTTTATTTTATTTTATGTTTTTGTCTTTTGAGACAGGGTCTCACTACACAACTCAGGCTGGCTTTGAGCTTATTTTGTAGCTCACGCTGAACTCACAATGATCCTTCTGCCTCAACCTCCTGAGTGCTGAGATTATAGGCATTGAGCCACCACACTCAACTTGTTGCATGTTTATTAATGCGTATTAGGTAAATAGCAGTGATGGTGAACCTTTTAGAGCTGTCAGTGATATAAACAGCCTGCTGCACCACACATGCCATAGAATAGTATAGAACAGTGAGTTTCATTTTAGCATATTTGTACCTGCAGTGTATTTGTTTTTTTTTTTCTAAAATACTTTCATACTTTCTATTTCTTGCTCATCCTGTATATTTCTGCCTCCTTTCTAGAATTGCCATTTGCCAAGGAGCCCTGGTTCCTTTTATTAGAGAATGGCCCAGAAACTAAGACCTAAGCATGAGGTGTGTTCATTGCTACTCTGGTATCCTTGCTTCTAGACCTTCTCAGGGGACAGAGCAAGAGATACATATGTATATACACAGGTCTTTAGATGTTTCTATCGCTACATGTATCTGTATTAAGTTGAATGTACTCATGTCTCTTAACTTTCATTCATTACTATGTGGATTTTACTAGCGTCCTTTTCTTCTTTACCTGTAACCTCCCCATTCTACCTCTGACAAACATGACTTCCACCATCTCTTTACTTAAGCGTCACTTGGGCTATACAGGTATAGTGATTTTAGAATGGCTCTCCTGTGTCCCTCATAGGAAGCAACTTTATCGACTAGAGCAGTATTCATGTATACAGCTCAGGGGCCGGGGATTTAGTTGAGCAGTATGAGTGCCTGCCTATAAGTGCAAGGTCATGACACTTTAATCCCATGACAGTTTGATCCCTGGTACCTAAAAACAACAACAACCAAAAAGCACCATGTATATATAGCTCATTCTACCTTTACTGTTTTGTTTTTTAATCAGTACCGGGGATCAAACTCATGACTGCACACTTGCCAGGTGGGTCCTTATGCCGCTGAGCTAAATCCCCAGCCTCTGCCTTTACTTATAGACTCTTCTCATTTCCAAAATTAGGTAGGTCAGTATTCTGTTACCTCCATCCTTTCAGTGATGTTTAAAATACTGAGGTTCAGAATGTCACTGTCTGTATTACTTCCCAAGATGTTGGAACCTATGATTTTTAAAACATTTGCATACATTAAAGTTTATTTCTAGTGCTATAAAATTTAATAGATTTTGACAAATGTTTATTGTCTTCTGTTCACCATTATGTTATCATATATAATAGTTTCCCGTCTATCGAGGGTTATTTTACTTTATTTATTTATTTATTTTGTCTTTTTCCTTTTTATTGGTTTGGTACTGGGGATCGAACTCATAGCGGCCTGCTTGCAAGGCAGGCGCTTATGCCACTGAGCTAAAATCCCCAGCCCCCTCGAGGGTTATTTTAAATTTTCACATTTTGCCACAACAATCTTGTTGACATTCTCTACAATATATCTAACCTGTGAATCTGCCAGGTCTGCTAACCCTTTGCTATATGTCTTTTGATTGTTATAATGGTCTTGTAACTAATTTTTCCATTCTTTCTCCCTACAGTCATTCTCAACTCAGCAGGCAGAGAAACCATGTCGTTTCTTTGCTGTGAGCCTTCCAGTAGCTTCTCTTTCAGAGAAGAAGCCACAGTACTTACAGAGATCTACATGGCTCTGCATAGCTTTCTCACTCTCCTGTTCTTGATCGTGAAGCTCTTTCCTGGCTTGGAAACTTTGCTCTTGCTCTTCCTCCACACTGAGATATTCTAGCAGATACTTAAATTACTTCCTGTCTTTTTGGTGGTGTGGAGGAATTGGTGGGAATTGAATCCAGGGCCTTGCACATGGGAAGCACATGCTCAGTCACTAAGCTGCACCCCAGCCCTTCTCTTGCTTCTTGTCTCTAATGTCATCCTCTCGAAGAGGTCTTTCCCAGAGCACCTCATATAAAACAGTATCCTTTCTTCTTCTTTATATTTTCTCATAACATTCCTGATGCACATGCGTGCGTGCGTGTGCGTGTGTGTGTGTGTGTGTGTGTGTGTGTGTGTGTTTGAGTACTTTCATTTGGGTGAAAATTCCATGTCAGGGACTAAAGTAGTGTCTGCACATAATGGATACTCAATAAATTTTTGTCCAGTGAATAAATGTCTCAGACTACCAGTGTCTGGTTTTTGGGAATGAGCTTCACAGGGTCCTGTAACCTCATGAAACCAGACCAGTTGCTGTGTTTGGTAATAAATGAGCATGCGCTGTTTGCTTCATTGTGATAGGGGTCTGAGAGTCTCCCAGTATGAACACCTGTGCTCATTAGTAAGTCTGGCACATCACAGGGCTGAGACATTGCACAGTGGTCAGCCCGACCCACATCCTACCTTGGACTTACTGGCAGAGCCTGAGGAAGCCCATGGCCACTCAGCCTCTTCTGTTAACTGATGCTTGAGGAATCTGCTCTTGCTTTGAGGTGGGAAACAAGCATAAAGCTTTGTCATTTGCCAAATATTTGTAAGTCAGGCCCTGGGATAAATTTTTGAGGCACCCACATCCCTGATGTTCAAATTACAGTGGATCAAGTAGAATAATAGATCCTAATGTAGCATGTCTCAGCAAAGAAGGAATAACTTTTAGGTTTTGGTCTCTGTACTGGCTAATAAAGTTAGTGCTAGTTGCAGCCTTCCAAATGGTTTTGTGGCTCATCAATGGCCACAGCCTGCAGTTAAAGAAAACACTGACCTGGTGGGTGGGAGCTCTGGCCGTATAGGAGCCAGTTAGTTTGACTCCTGACTTTGCATTTAGCCAGATAAACCTTGGGTAGGCCGTATAAGCTCTTCCAGGCCTTAGTTCCTGAACCTCAGCGGTGCTGCTCCTGTGGTGCTTGAGAAATGAATGTGAGGCTGACTTGAACACACTGTGTGCGGCACCTGGCAGATGATCTGCTTGCTGTTCAAGCAGCAGTGATTGTGAGGATCAAAGCTTATCACAGGCCAGGTGTGGTGCCC
The DNA here is from genome assembly GCF_034190915.1 of Cavia porcellus. Lineage (NCBI taxonomy): Eukaryota > Metazoa > Chordata > Mammalia > Rodentia > Caviidae > Cavia > Cavia porcellus. The sequence continues at coordinate 24,277,063 of NW_026947488.1, read as the reverse complement.
TATGGCATGTGCTCTAGGAGGCTGAGACAAGAGGATCACAAATTGAGCCCAACGTAGGTGACGTCGTGAGACTGCTTGAAAATTTTTAAAAGGTTGGGAATGTAGTTCAGTGCAAAGGACCTAAGTTCAATCCCCAGGAAACCTCCCCCATCCCCAGAAGCTTAACCACAGGGAATGGAATCTCTGTGTGTTGTGTTTTTGAGATCTGAAGGATGTTTAGGATTCCTGTGACTTCTGTAATCAGGAAAGGAAACCTCAGAACTATTGGCAGGTGGGCTGGGAAGTAAAGCCCAGAGGCTGTAGAGAAAGTGAGACTACAGCGTTTTGGAAGCACAGAACATTTTTGGTAGAACTTTTGCATAGTCACCCTCCTGTTAACACCTGTGCTTTGCAGTAGGGCGCCTCTGGCCACATGTGACTGTAGTTAATTTCATTACTGTCAAGTAAAATTCAGTGTGTGTGGGGGTGTAACTCAGTGGTAAAGCACTTGCCTAATATGTACAAGGCCATGGGCTCAGTCCTCAGTACTGCACACACACATGTGTGCACAGGGACACTAAATAAAGTTTAGAATAATTCAGTTCCTCTATAACCACTTTTAAATACTCAGTAGCCACATGTGGCTGGTGCCACATGTGACCATTTAGAGAGCACAAATACAGAAGAATATTTCTGACAGTAATAGTTTTATTGGATTATACTTGATTCTACCTTTATAAAAGTCTTAAGATGGAAGTAGGATATAGATTTTTTCTTTTTAACTATTCATTGTTTCAGTAGCATAACAAAAAATTAAAGCTTAGGACTCATTTACTAGCAGCTATTTGTTATGGCCTCTTTTGATCTTTATCCAAGGAAGTCATTTTATACATGTTTGCAATACATGTTTATCCAATTATTTCACTTTACTTTTTTCAGTACTATTGTATTGCAAAGACTTCACACTCATCTGGCAACATAGTGTTTATACAGCATTTATACGCCATTTTAGTGTACCATAATATACCATAATTGAGTTAACCTCTTTCTTATTTTTGTATGAGTTGTTTCCTGTTTTTCAGTATTATGAATAACACTAGCATGAACTTTTTCAAAGACTTTCTTTTTTTGAATTGTTTCCTTAGTATAAATTCTAGGAAGTAAGTTATTCAGTCAAAGGATATGATCACTTTTATGCTTGTCAGTATATTTTGCCTGATTGCCACTTTTTAAAAAGCCTGAATGTATTAGAGCTTTGAATAGACATTGTTGTTTGGTTCAGGGGAACTCTGAGCCTGTAAGTTGCGAAGAAGTCAGCCTGAAGTCCAGCTGTTTGCTATTAGAGTTGGATTCTGTAAACTGCCTCCTTCGCCTTTCATCCTTGCTGATGCCCAGCCCTGTCTCTGTTGTACCACCCCAGATACTCACAGTTATGCTGCCTTAGTAGCAATAGTAAATCTGGGTATTTGCAGTGGCGAGTATAAAGCTTGGGACCAAGGATATTTTAAATTTATAAGGTACAACTGCAGAAACAAGATTGCTTGTGTGTGTGTGTGTGTGTGTGTGTGTGTGAATACTGGAGACTGAACCCAGGGCCTTTGCACTGAACTGTATTCCCCAATCCCTTTTTCAGTTTTTTATTTTGAGACAGAGTCTTGTTACCAGGTCACCAAGTTTTCTAGGCTAGGTTTGAACTTGGCTCCTTCTGCCTCAGTCTCCCAGAGTGCTGGGATTACAGGTGTGCTAAGCCTAGCTAATATTTCAACCTTGGTGTTCATGTGCTGGTGCCTTGTAGGGGCTGACGGCTCTTCCAGGGAAGTTGTTCTTGCAGCTGCTGTGGAATTCACATCGGGGCCAGTTTATGAGCCGCTGCAAACAGTCTCTCCGGAGTCCGAGCGTCATACCTTGTATTTGACCAAAAATGGTATTCCTGAGCATGATGCCCCACCTGATTCACCATACTTGGAGCCAGATGATGTTGGGTTTTTTCCAGAAGTCAGATTCTTCCTGGAAGGATGAAGATCTGCCAGCTCTGAACATTCTGAAGAAAATGGGCTGCAGGCTTTGAAGGCTGTACGCTGTGTAGTCAAAACTGCTATGAAAGGTGGCTACACTGCTGGCCCAGGCATATGATCTTCTGAAGTGACCAAGTTAAAAGAATAATAACATTTGTGTGTCTCGCTCTGTTTACTTAGTGCATGATTTTTATTATTCAGTCACTCTTTATGTTGGAAGAAAACTGCAAAGCAGAGAAGCAGCAGTTAAGGTGGAAGAAGGTCCACCTTCAGACAGTTCATTGTGTCTGGGGCCGTCCCACGGAGAGAGAATATAAGACACATGTGATTGTTTATTTATTTATTTTTGTCTTTTTGAGACGGTCTCGCTACGCAGTTCAGGTTGGCCTTGAGTGTATTTTCTAATCTAGCCTGGTCTCAAATTTGGAGCAGTCTTTCTGCCTCAGCCTCTTGGGGTTACAGGAATGTACCACCATGCCCAGCTCGGGCACACATCATTTAAAATTTTTTTAATACCTTTTTTAATACATTTTCATAAAAAACAAAAAGCAGGTGAAATTTTTAAATTTCAGTGTATATATATATATATATATATATAATAGGACAGGTGTGGTGATACATACCTGTAATCCCAGCACTTGCGAAGCTGAGGTAAGAGGATCACAAGTTTAAGACCACACTGGATTGTATAGTGGGACCCTGTCTCCAAACAAACAGGCCAGGGATTTAGCTCGGTGGCACAAGCACCTGGCACAAGGTTGTGAGTTTGATCCCTGGTACCAAAAAACAAAAACACAGGGCTGGGGATTTAGCTCAGCGGCATAAGCACCTGCCTTGCAAGCAGGCAGTCATGAGTTCGATCCCCGGTACCGATAAAAAGGAAAAAGACAAAAAACAACAACAACCAAAAAAAACCCAAAAATACCCATAAAGCAAGCTTGCTTGCTTGCTTGCTTTCTCTCTCTCTCTTTCTTTCTTTCCCTATGTGGTGCCAGGGATAGAACCTAGAGCTTCATGCATGTTAGGTTAGCACTCTTCCACTGACATATATACCCTTTGCCCTAAAATTTACCATTTAACCATTCTTAATTATAAAATTCAGTAGCATTAGCAGTGTTATGTAATCATCACCACTATTTCCCTAACTCATCTCCCCAAACAAAAATTCCATAGCTATTAACAAGTAACTGTCACCTCTTTCTCCCCTGGCTCCAGGTAACCTCTATTCTATGTCTGTCTCTCTGAATTTGCCCATTCTAGCAACCTTATATAAATGGAATTGTAGAATACCTGTCTTTGTGTATTTGGCTAATTTTTTGTTCAAGTTTCACAGTGCTTTCAAAGGCTGTTCATGTTGTAGCATGTGTCCTTTACCTATTTTTATTTTTGTTTGGTACAGGGAATTGATCTCAGGACTTTGTGATTGTGCAGGCAGGTACCTCCCTCCCCAAAAACCCCAAAATAAATAAGGATCGAGATTTTTGTTTTTGGTTTTTTGATGGTGAGTGTGATGTGTGTATTATTATTATTTTGAGATAGAGTTTCACTATGCAATTTAGGCTGACCTTGAACTCACTTTGTAGACCAAGCTGGCCTTTATTTATTTATTTATTTTTTGGTCTTTTTCATTTTTACTGGTACCAGGGATTGAATTCACGACTGCCTGCTTGCAAGGCAGGCACTTATGCTGCTGAGCTAAATCCCCAGCCTCTCAGGCTGGCCTTTAACTCATAACAGTTCTCCTGTCTTAGCCTCCTGAATGCTGAGATTATAGGTGGGGTGCCACCATGCCTGGCCTTGTATGTATATTCTGTAGTGTGGATCTTTATATATTCTAAATACTAGACCCTCATTAGCTATATGATTTACAACTATGTTCTCCCATTCTCTGGGTTGTCTTTTCATAGTCTTGGATAATGTCCTCGTATGCACATTTTTCTTTCTTTTTTGATATGGAGGATCGAACTCACAATTTCATGCTTGCCAAACAGGTGTTTTTACTGCTGAGCTAAAACCCCGACCCCTTCTTCTTCTTCTTTTTTTTTCTTTTTGTACGCATGTTTTTAATTTTTTATGTTATTGTTGTTTTTTGAGATAGGATATCACTTTGTAGTTCAGGCTGGCTTTGAAGCTGGTCTCAAACTCACAGCAATCCTATCTTGACTTCCTGAGTACTGGGATTTATAGGGTTGTGCCATTATGCCCAACAAGTTTTAAATTTTGATGTGAAGTCCAGTTTATTTTTCTTCTGTTAGTTGTGCTTTTGATGTCACATCTAAGGGATCATTGCCAAATCCAGTGTCGTAAAGATTTCTCCCTATGTTTTCTTGTGATAATTATGTAGTTTTAGATCTTTGACCCATTTTGAGTTAATTTTTACATTCTTTTGGACATGGATATCTAGCTTCCTAGAAGCATTTGTTAAAAAGACTTTTATTTCCTTATTAAAAAGATCTTAGTTCTCCTGTTTGAAAATCAGTTGTATTTGAGTATTTATTTTTAAACTCTATAATTCTGTTTGTCTACTGTTTAGGTTTATAGTCTTAAATTCTCAGTAATATATATTGAATGACTGGCAGTTGAACCCAGGGTTTTGTGTATATTAGGCAAGTGCTCTACCACTGAGCTATATCCAAGCTTTAAAAAAATTTTTACTTTGAAACAGGATCTGAGTTGCTCTAGTTGATCTTGAGCTTGAAATCTTCCTGCCTCAGCCTCCCAGTGAGCTAGAATTTCAACACCATGTTGGGCTAAAAACATTAATGAGATATTTTATATTCTAATTTTCATGTAGAGTCATTGAAACAGTGTGTATTTAACCTACCAGTCACCTCAGTTCAGACAAGCTTTGTTTCAAATCTTGGTAGCTACAGGTGGCTCAGCTGCAATTAGATCGCTCAGATTTGCCAAAAATTACATGTGACACAGATCTTTGAAAAGGCTTGTGGGTTCAGGTGTGCCTGGTGCTTTTGTCCCTTTGTCATTGGAGTGGGCAGAAGGAAGCCATCTGTGTGTGCTGTGGTAGAGAAGGAGCAGTTTATTCCTGCTTGGGGAGGAAGAGGAGGATGACAGATGGTGGAAGGAGATGATCTTGAGCTCAGCCCTGGAGGCAGAGTGGGGGCTTCAGAAGCAGTCAGAGTGGGAAAGGCCTCTTTGGCAGAGTATACGGCTTAGGCAAAGCCCCAGGCGTGAACGGAAGAGTTCAGTGCTCTTGGAGAACCCAGCAGCTCTTTCAGCTCAACCAGAGTATTAGGCGCGATGGTGGTGCTGAGGAAAGGAAGGTGAGAGAGAGGGGCAGAAGCGGACCGGTCACCGCTGGCCACCAGTGCCCGTGTTAGTCACACCTCCAGCATTTCTTCTCCGGATCATTGTCAGTGGCTCCCTCACTGACCTCACTGTGACTACTTCCCCCCTCCCTTTGGTGTCCATCCCCCTGCTGAAAAGTGTAATTATGTCACTTCTCTGCTCAAACCCTTTACATTTTACTCCATCCAATAACAAGTGTCAGGGTCCTACAGAATCTGTCCCAGCTCCCCTCTGGTCTTGCCCGCTTCCACTCTCGCTCCCGATCACATCTCTGGCCATGTTAGTCGCCCTGGGCCTTTGTACTGCTTTTCTCTGTTCTAGGCATGTGAGTTTCTCAGATAGCAAGTGGTTCATTCTTTCACTTCGTCTCTCTGCTCCATCCATTCTCATTTATGATGTTCAAAGAAGCCTTTTCTGTCACATATGCAAGGTAAAATGATTCCCGTCCTAAGCAGGAATTCTGACCTTGGAGCAGGAATCCCGAGGGAGCAGAGATTTGTCTATTCTGTGAACTCTTCAATGTTTAGTAGTCAATAAGTATTTGTTGAGTGAATGACTAGATGAATAAATAAATGGATCAATAAAACAGGCATAGCAAGACTTCTACAAGTGCATTGACTTGAGATTTTCATTGAAGAGTTTCCCTTTGTATTTACCTGTTTTCCTTAACACTGTATTTGGAAAATTTCAAACATACAAAAATGTTGAAAGAATGGTTCACTGAATATCCATGTATTTTCTAATTAGATTTGAGAATTGTTAATGTTGACCACAGTTGCTTTATGTATTCTCGTAGTATGTGTGTGTATTTGTGCAAGTGGGGCTATTTAAAGTCCACTGTAGAAACATAACTCTTACTCTTTGTGTTTAGAAGTGGGCTCTGGAGAGTGGCAAATCAGAGGAGACCTCAGGTAGCAGACAGCTTGGGTCATGGCCTCCGACCTGGACTTCTCACCTCCTGAGGTGCCTGAACCCACTTTCCTAGAGAACCTGCTGCGGTATGGACTCTTCTTGGGGGCCATCTTCCAGCTCATCTGTGTGCTGGCTATCATCGTACCCATTCCCAAGTCCTATGAAGCGGTGAGTCCTTCCCTGTGAACGTTAGCTCCAGAGTGCCAGGCTAAGTTCTAGGGACTAACCTAAGTGTCATCACAGCCAAGATAAGCAGGGATGGGCCTTACAGCTTTAGTGTATTGCCACATCTTTTTTAATTTTTAATCGGTACCGGGGATCGACGGCTTTAGTGTGTAACAGAACTCTCCTCTGTATATTGAACTACATGACTAATACTTGATTTTTTCAAACATCCATTCAGACTAGGGGTGGAGGGACTGGGAATCAAACACAGGATCTGGTGCTTGCCAGGCAGGCATTTATGCCACTGAGCTATATCCCCGGCTCCCTATTAAGATTTTGATTGCTTGCCTTGTGTCAGATTACCGACATGGGCTGTCTGCCTTAAAGGTTCTTCTGCTCTTTAGGGAGAAAGCAAATGTAAACAAACCCCATTTACTCCCATGGAAGCACAGAGTCCAGTGAGGGTGTATAACAGGGCGCCAGGGGACTCAGTCATAGCTTGGACCAGCAGCTGGGCAGCCCACACTGCTGAGGAGACAGTGTTTGAGTGTGATAGAAGGAATGAGCAGACTTCTGCCAGGTGAAATGGGGAAGAGATGAGGCCAGTATTCCAGGGGGAGGGAACTGCTTGTGTGAGAGACCTGAGGAGTAAGGAACTGATGAAGGTGACCATGTCAGAATACAGACGGGCTGCGGGATACCTCAGTGGCACAGTGCCTGCTTGGCAACTGTGAGGTCCTGAGTTTGATTCCTGGTACCAAAAAACAAGAATACAGGCAGGACATGGTGAGAGGTGTAGCTAGAGCTGTGGGCATGGAATGACATGATCAAATTTGCATTTTTTGTTGTCTTGACACATTTTATAAAGTGTGTTACACTAGTCTGTAGCACCCTCCTGCCTGCCCAGAATTGCATATAACCTTTCCAGTTTTCTCTAGGTCAAATAGGGAAAGGGAGAGGACAGCGTTCCATTGATTTGTTGGAGAAAGCAAGTCTTTGTCATCTGTGATACCAGCATCCCAGGATTTGGCTAAGTGCTTTCCCATGGGGTTAACATGGTTGTCGGTTGCCATATGTCCTACACACAGAGAGTTCCATCTAGAGGCCTGAGTCCATTTAGGGGGTTATTTGGTACACACGCCTCATGGCTGGTGCTGTGTAGTTGCTGTTGTGTGTCAGCAGGCACATTTGGCCGCCCCATGTTCTATTAGAGATTCTAGAGCAGCGGTGGTAAACCTGTGGCCTGTTCCTGCAGCAGGCTGGTTCAGAGCTGCGAACAGCCTGCTGTAGCACTTGTGCCATGGGTTCATCACTGCTGTTCTCAAAGCTTTGCCATCACTGTTCTAGTCAGTTCAGGTGATGTCACCTGACTCATCCTTTGTAAAATCCATCCGTCAGTCTTTCACCTAAATGGTTTTAAAATCTATTGGTGACAATTGCTTAGGATTTTCCATTTTGCTCTATCCACTGGAGTTCTCCAGCAAGCACATTTTTATCACACGTATATAAAAACTTCTGAAATGCTGTTTATATAAAAAGTAGCATAAGTGCTTGTTTCGTTCCATCAGTGTTCAGAGTAGTGAGTTTGACTTCAAAAACTTCTACTGTTGACCAATGAATCTTTAGTTTTCATATGCTTTTGAAATATATTTGTATATATTTGATGTGTTTGGTTTTTTAATACATTGTTTTAGTGGGAGACCCTTCAAGTTGGTATCTTTGTTTTTGTAATACCTCAAGTCTTTGGTAGCTTCCTTGTTTACAGGTTCAAAAGATGTCTCAGGCTCATTTTGAACATTTCCTGCCACAGTTCTGGAATCACTTATTTCTCCAAAAATCCCTACTTCTTTTTAACTGGAAAGTAGAATTTAGAGACTACAGTTAGAACATTAGAAGCAATCAGCACTACTGAGTTGTAGTTGCTTCTGTGCTTTTTTAATGACTAACGGTAGCAAATAAACCATTTTTAAAGAAAAAAGACTTGTGATTTCGTACTGGTATTTCCAATTTAAACTCAAGATTGTAGTGTTTATTTATATTATTTCATTTTTAGTTTATTTATTTTATACTAGAGATTGAACCCAGGGTCTTGCACATGCTAAGCAAGTATTCTAGTGTTGAGCTATATCCCCAACACTTTTATAATTTTATTTTGAGTCAGGGTTTCACTAAGTTGCCTTGGCTGACTTTGAATTGCAACCTTTCTCCCTCAGCCTCCTAAGTAATAGGATTTTAAGTATCTGCCACTATACCCAGCCTATTTACATGATTTTATGCTAGTGTTTTGTATCTCTTTTGTCTTTGGTGGGGGGGGGTGGTACTGGGGATTGAACTCATGACCTCATGCTTGCCAGGCCGTTGAGCTAAATTCAAAGTCCCCTCTTTTGTCTTGTGCTGGCAATCTTGTTTCCTGGTAGCGTTAAAAAAATGATTCATTTGCTGTGTCCTGTTGTATCAGAAGTCCCTTAAAAATAATAATAATAAAAAAGAAGTCCCTAAAGCTATCCCAGGTTCAGAGATTCTCTGGGAGGATTTACAGCTATGGTGTATCACAGCGAAAGGATACAAAACAAAGTAATCAAGAAAAGGCATATGAAGTAAAGAAGAGAAAAACCAGACAAGCCTCTAGAGGGCTCTCGATTGGAGTCTTGTGGAGATGTGATAGATTGTGTGATGTGTCTTCTAGCAGGGAAGCTCATTACTGACTCAGAACCCAGGGTTTTTACTAGGGACTGGTCACATAAGATTTGTCTGCCTATCTGTACCCAAATTACAGACTTCCAGAAGGAGCTGGTGTTCACCATAAGCCGTATTGCCTGCTCAAATGATTTGGGCAAAGTGAGCCACTCTTTATCAACTCTGGGAATGGTAGGAGCTTCCTGAAATCCAAATTCACAGATGCCAGCTAAGGGCCAGTCTTCCATCAGGCTTTAAGGATAACAGCCTTTTAAATGTTAACTCTATTCTTCTCATCTACAATATACTAATGATAGTTTTAAAATAGTTGTATTGGGCAGGGATATAGCTCAGCAGCATAAGCACCTGCCTAGCAAGCATAAGGTCCTGAATTCAATTCCTGGTACCAAAAAAAAAAAATAGTTGTGTTATATTTACTACTATAACATTTCTTTTTGTTCTTCAGCCTTAGACTATGTCCCCGTAGCCGTGCATGGCGGTTTCATACCTGTAATCCCAGCACTTGGGAGGCTGAGGCAGGAGGATCATGTTTGAGGCCAACCTACACCACATAGTGAGCCCCTATCCCAAAAAAACAGTGCAACAAGAAGTATGTGTTCTGTAGAAAGTTGGAGTCAGAATACTGTGTTTAATAAGGTTTTCTCTGACCAAGTAGACTTGGTTTAATTTGTTGCTTTAATTTGTTTTTAGTTTCTAAGGAGTTTTTCTTGTATTTAAAATTATATGACACATTTATATATAATATTTTCAGAGGTCAAACTATGTAATGAAGCACATTTGTAGACATTTCCTTTAATCCCATTATGCTCCACGATGTTCCTTCCTCCTCTCATAGGGAGCCATTTTTATTAGTGTGATTTATCTTTATTATTTGATCTTTTTTGTGTGTGTGTGTCTTTTTCCTTTTTATCGGTACCAGGGATCAAACTCACGACTGCCTGCTTGCAGGGCAGGCGCTTATGCCGCTGAGCTAAATCCCCAGCCCAGATCTATTATTTTTTAAACAAATGCATATATGTATGTTGCAGATATTCATATATATATATATTCATGTTCCCTTCTTTGACATATAAAAGATAGCATATTCTTAAACTTAGTTTTGTACCTTCTTTTTATTTTTACTTAACAGTATATACTGCATCTTAAAGATCCACATCTTGGAAATCAGCATGGCTTGGGCTTGGAGGTTCTGCTTATATAGAATGGAATATGATAGGGATAACCAAAGCTGTGGGGAACCTCTGAGAAGGCACAAGCGTGTGCTGGAGGTGGAGAAAGAACATGGCCAGTTCAGTTGAAGTGGATTTAATGTCTCCACATGGTTCTGTCAAAGGAGCAGGTAGATTTACAAGTGCACAGTGGGAGGAGGGTCTGAGTGTTGGCCAACATTTGGGATTTGTGAGATGTCACTGAAGCCAGGTGAGGGGACAGATTCTCTCAAAGAGAGAATACAGAATGAGATAAGTGGCCCAGCAGTGATCCTACAGGGGGCTGCAGCATTTAGGGTACAACATGGGGAGAGGGAGCTGCCTCGAGGGAGAGGAAGATGGTGAGTGTGGACAGGCTTATGACCTCAGGGTATCTGTCCATCTCTCATTCTGGTATTTTAAGAAGGAGGTCACCATTGGAGTTATTCCACCCACGGTTGTATCATACTTTAAAAACATAGACCCTGCGCTCTCGGGCTCTGTTCTCGTAGACATGGCAGGCTGTTGGGTATTATAAATAACTAACGTTTCTACTGGTGCTGAGGAAGCCTTCTGTAAGCCCCTAGGGAGGGAAGTGATGACTCTTCCTGTTTTCTAGGCAGAGATGGAGAGTCGGAGGCATGACCATGTGGAGAGCAGGGAAGCTGCTCACCTTATTTCTTAACCTTTTGAGGTAAATGACAGAGGTCCGGGTCAGTCCAGCATACTTGTAGAAGAGGGGCGTATAAGTGTGCAATAGGTTAAGGTCCCAATAGGAGTCTTTTAACAAAAGGCTCAAAAATACGCCTCCACACCCTGTACCAGTGACACTGAGAGGTTAATTTGGGACAACAGCTTCATCTTTTAAAATATAAATATAGCACAGCATATTTCATTTTTGTTTATCTTATAGTTTAGAGATGTAAAGCTCATGCAAGGGAACTGTCTCCATAGCTGAAGCTTACTGTTTTAGCTTTTTGTTTTTTAGGCTTTTCAACGGATCGGTGGCATCAATCCAACTTTTTATTGCGTTAGAGTAACAAAAGGCCCCTGATATGCAGAGATTCTGCCACTGGCTCTCCTCTCTATTCCCTGTAAGGCAGCTTCTCTCTTTTCCCAAACTCCCACCTACATGGGAAGGAAACACAGTATTCTGTGCATAAATATGGTGACAAAGAGGTTGAGTGCTGAAGCTGTGCGGTTTGGGGATTGTGCTAAATAGCTGTCTGGGATTTGGATTTTGGATACAGAAGGGGCATTAAGGGGGTTTTAACTTGGGAACATGGAGGACTTAGAGAGGAAATGAGTCCCTGAGAATGGGAGCAGCTTGTGCAGACTCCTGGTAGCCCCAGGACAGTAGGGAGTAGAAGTAAAGGGTGGCTTGAGGCAGGAGAGAGAGTAAAGGGGGGCGCAGAGCCAGAGAACAGTCTAACGCTCTTTGCTGTTTTGCTTAGAGCAAAATCATCTTACTTGGCGTATAGAAACAAGATTTATTAGTGGCTTTTGGGTCAGAAGATAATATTTTTGGCTCCAGATGATGGGAAGGCCTCTGAAAAGCAGAAGAATGTCTTTCCTGTTCTAGTAAGCTGATTTTTTGCAACTAGTTTATGACTTTAGTACTGAGCCGATTATTTGAAAGCTCTTTTGGGAGTAATCAGGGAAAGAAAAAAAGAACACTTAAAGTGCTTCCCACCCCATTCCTTTCCTTTTCATAGTAGGAGCAAGGTTTAGTTTGTAAAAGCAAAACCTTTAGAATCCTAAACCAAATGAAAAAGTTTTCCAGTTATCACTTCGTTAAACTGAGACCTGAGAAAATAAACATTTTTTTGAGCCAGGTTGAAGCTTGTGCCACACTTAGTCCAAGCATTTTCTTTAAGGCTTGATTCTAAAATACAGGGTTGCATATCCATATACTATCTCTGTGTAGTCCAGGATGGCAGATACATTTGTCTCTCCTGCCAGGTCTGGTTGATTTTATGGTGATCATGGTCAAAATGAGGAAAGAAATTGATCAGCGATGTTTGCCATGAGCGAGGGGCCAGGAGTGGCAGTTTAGATTGCTCGCTCTTCATCTGGCACACATTCTCCACCTGGCTGCACTGAGAACCATATGAGGAATTTTGAGAGTCCTGGACTGTACCCACAGAGATTCTTCAATTTCTTTTGAACTTGTAGATCAGCATTTTTTAAACCTGGCCAAGTGATTTTAATATGCAGCCACTGATCTAATCCTTAGATGATTTTTGTAAAGCACAAACCAATTTTAGGACAGGAAATGATCAGTTCTAGTGTGTTAAGTTTGAAATAATAGCAGTCCATCCTATGTTGGAAGAGCCAGCAAGAAGCTGGAAATAGAGCCTGGGTGTTCTTTTATCCATGTAGTATTGTTCCTCAAAAACCTAAGAACAAACCAATAAGCTGTTTAAGGGAAATTAAGACAGGAAAGACCAGAACTTGGAGCATACCCAAGTGCCCGAGGTATTTTCCATGCATTATAGGTAAACTGAGAAGATGCGGATGCTCTCCCATGACCCAAAGAGCAAGAATTCATTGGCGCCTCTGGAACTCATCACTCCATCCTGCTTCCTCTGCTAGTCTTCCCTAGGGCTGGAGAGACGGGCCAAAGTTTATGTCTCTCAGCTATAGTGTTCCAAAGAGAGGCTGCCTTCCTACTTGGTTACTGCTTCAAAATCCTCAGGGAAGGGACTGTGGCTGACCAGGCCTGGTTCAGCTGTGCTCGGCGTGGGGGAGGGCCACTGGAGTGGAGCGCCGACAAGGCCTGTTCTACAGGAGCCCTCGGCAGACAAAGCTTTGGTGCTTGCTCCTCTCACTCCTTAGGAGATAAGCTGAGCAGTGGGCAGGGGACAGGAGAGAGTGGCCTCTCCCCAGCCACTAAGGACTCCAAAGGACATGTGTGAAACCAGTCCCCAAAGAGGTGATGGAGGTAAGCTTGGCTGCTCTCTTTCACAGTACGGTTTTAGTAGAACAAAATTCTTTTTAGTGACTGATTTATTTAATGATACTGGAGATCAAACCTGGGGGCATTAAGCTATATCTCCAGTGTACCCCTCCACACCTTTTTACAGTATCAGGGATTGAAGCCAGGACCTTCACACAAGCCCTTTTTTAATTTTTAATTTTGAGGTAGCGTCTTACTAAGCTGCTAAGTTTCCCAGGTTAGGCCTGCACTTGAGATTCTCCTACCTCATTTTCTCAAAGTGCTTGGGTGTGCCTGCCCAGTCAGAACAAAGTCTTAATAGGTGGTTCCTTTCTCTCTAGGGGGTCCCTGGGTAGGCTTCAGGAGTCTGAGACCCCTTAAATGGTAGACAAAAGGCAATGTTAAAAACTCAAGCACATTTCCTGGTACATAGCTTTTCTCTGAGTGGAGTGTAGTAGTTTTAGGAGGTGGGAGCCCAATTCCAGGAGATTAAGGAGTGGGCAGTGAGAAAGTTAAGGTGAGGAGCTGTCTCCCTCCCTTCCCATAATCCTGCTTAGTTTACCTCCTAAGCCTCTTTTAAATCCGTTTATACCCAGAATGTTGATCCAGTCAGCCCTAAGCAAGTGGTGTTGCCTTTTAATGCAGCAATTCATGGTGCAGATAGTAATGATGCATCTGACAATTATAAACTAGTAGTTTGATTGTTGACTGATTTAACTCTTCATATGTTTATGTTGCAGCTCAGCAGCCATGTGCTAGCTCTTAGAAAGTAGGCCCTTCACTTGCACTCTCCTGTTCCCGTGGTATTGGGGACAGCTTCCCTGAACAGAAACGATAATTACTCTCAGAACTGGGCATATCAGGACACCATGGACTCAGGCTCGAGAGGTCTCCTGGCTTCTCTGGGAGCATTGATTTCCTTCTTAAGCCCTCATGTGTGTTAGGAAAGTTGGTGCAACCTCAGTCTGCCTCCTTGTCACTCAGAATGAGCAAGTGAGAGAAACTATTTCTCTGCCTGTGCTTACTTTCCACATCTCATGGAAAGGCTGTGTGTGTCCGCAAGCTCACACCTTGCCCCATATGTGGTAAGAGGAAATGGGTACCATCTGGGGTCAGGCCACATTTAGCTGCCTACTCCTGTGGCCACAGTGACTGAGAACCTCCAGCAGATAGGATAAGGGCAGTGCCTTCAGGGCATTCTGTGTAGACAAATAACAAGCGATGTCCAGCACTGTGATCTAATGGAAGAGAACTCCCTAGAATGGACAGTGAGAGTGGTGACTTTCAATGTGATGCCCAAATAGACTTCACCATCAGCCAATAAGCCCTGCAGTATTTGGCACAAAAGGATAGAGCCTTCCCTGGATGCAGTAGGATAGGAGCTAGAACATCGGAACCTTGCTAGAAAGTTTTACGTGAAGGTCTTGATTTTAACTAGGCCCCTTGTTGCTCCTGACGGCTGCCATAAATGAACTCGGTGAGCATGTACCCATTCTCAGCACCTCAGGAGCCAGGCTTTTAGAACCAGCTTTCAGTTCTGCACTGTGTGGGGTTTTTGTTTTGTTTTGTTTTGTTTTTGTTTTTAAGCCTGAGAGGAGTTCACAGTTACATTAGGAGGCAGGGTGTTTTTTGCCTAATGACCCGTCCTGTGAGACTGTTGTGTGCTGGGCATGGTGTAAACAAGCTCCCACCAGCCAGTGGCCTGGAGATGTGTTCCAGCTTGTGGGAGAGACGGCTGGACCCTGGGAGCCGCACACCACCCAGTAGGGATGGCACATAGATTCCTGCTGAATTGTGTCTGGAGTGAGGTCTCAGGGCTGTTCTTTCTAATCACAATTCCACTTGCCTGCCAAGTGCGTCCTGGACTTTGTCTCTTTCTTCATTTGTCTCTTCAGTTGAGTCCACATGGACAACCTCCGCTGCGCCCCTAGTCTCAGCTAGTCCTCTCCTCTTCTCAAGGCCGCTGCTAGCTCCATCTCTGTAAGGTCTTCTTAGCACCGCTTGCTCTGCAGGGCCTCAGGCAAGAATAGCACTGAGGGGCCGGCAAAGAGCTTCAGTGTTAGGCAGACTTGGTCTGAGTGCCAGCCCCTTATTATTCCAGCTGAGCCTTGGGGCCTAAGCCATAAAAAGAGGATCCACAGAGTTCTTGGAAGATCAGATGAAATAAATCCAAGACAGCACTCAAGCATAGCACAGTAGTTTTCTTTGCCTAGACCATTTTCAAGGAAAGAATGGTTTTAGTCTGTGTAGAATGACATGCTGTCCTGATTTACAGAACTAAATCCACAATGAGCTGTAAAGTGGAAATCATAAAACTTAGTGCGCCTTCCCTGCTGGAAGGGATTTGATGCATTGTGGCACAGATTCGATTATTTGAACCTGATGAATAGCAGCAATTTTCTGGCCTGTAAGTGACTCAGAGCAGCCTCATTATTGATGGGGCCGGTATCCACAGAAGACACCTCCACAGCCCCAGGAGCCACTTGGCAGCTGAGATTTTCTTTCTTTTACCTTTCACAACATAGTGGTCAAGGAAACTTAAAACTGGCTTCAGAGGAAGGCAGTGTTCCCAGATTTGAAGGTAAGGCTACGGAGTGTGTAGCTGACCATCTGCCTGCCTCATCCTGGTGACACACATCTGAAGAGAAATTAAAGTTACTCTTTCATTTAGAGTCCTTCCTGCCAGCTGGAGTTGGAGCTGCAGGTTCTGTGTGACTGGGACCTAAGGACCCAAAGCATGCGACAGGTGCTTTTGCCTCCCCACAGCTTGCAAGGAGGGTGGCTGTGCTGCATATGCCGTATGCAGTTTCAGGGGGCCTTAGTTGCCTTACCTGTAAAGGGCTTCATAGTGGCTGACTTACTGCTGTGGTCAAGAAGCTCAGTGAGCTGACAGATGTGGAGTGCTCTCATGGTACACATCCTCCACACGTACACATCCTCCACATGTACACGGTACACATCCTCCACACGTACACATCCTCCACACATACACATCCTCCACATGTACACGCCCTTCTTCATTGCCCCAAGGTGTGTGGGACCTATGTGTACCGGTTGCAGGTAGGTAAGTCGAATGCCTGCACCTATAGAGCGGATGGAAGGCAATGGATATGGGTACTCCTGGCTAGCAGGTAGCCTAGAGTGACAGGAGGGCTGGCTAGAGAGAAGGCTGAGGCTGAGTGGAATGGCCTCACAGACCATGCTAAGTCTCGTGGAATCTGTCTCATATAAAGGAAGGCTAGCAGCATTTTAAAAGCAGAAAACAGGCATGATCAGGACTGTTGTGATTACTTTAGGAAAACAGACTCTGAAAGCACTATGGAGAATAATGAGAGCGGAGAAAACAAGGAATGGGCAGGAGAGTCCATAGGTGGCTGATACTGTCAGAAGTGGGGAGGAGAGCATGGGGTCTGAGCCAGGGCTGCAGAGTGCACCTAGAGCAGAGGCCCCTAGTCTAGACCCCTTGGGGAAGAGGAGTAGACAGTGGGTGTGGAGGCACAAGGGCATCATGAGAATTTAGAAATGACTTGAATAACTGGATGGTTTCTAACTTGGGTTACTGGATGGGTGACAGTGCTAGAAACTGAGATGGGGAAGTGAGGAGGAGGTCTGGGGTGAGGAGGAGACAGATAATGCATTCAGATGACTCGATGACTGTAATGTGTACACACACCCACAGAGAACTGCTTTCAGCTTCAAAAAATACAGCATGAGTTAGGAGCACCAGCCCACTTTCCTGACTCCTATGGGAACATTAGTCACACACTGTGGGGCTCTGAGTGACCCTTCAACAGTTAGAACCTAGAACAGACCCTTCTCTTATTGCAGAATCACCTTGTAGTGCTAGAGGGAGTGCTTAACAGAGAAAATGTTACATTTAATTCAGACTCAAGGGGTTCATGGCCCCTAAGCTACCCAGGAAACCCTGGGGTCTCCAGGAAGTACTGTATAACCAGTTGATTAGGTTCAAAGCCAGACTCTGCCACTCACCAGTTGAGACCTTTGATAAATTCCCTGAATATCTGTGTCTTTGTTTATAAAATGGGACTCATGATGGCCTTTATGAGATTAAACTGTCTAGACTATATAGCGTAGGGCCTGGAATAGTGTAAATAATTACAGTATTAGCCATTGTTGGTAGTGATGCCTAGCATACCGAAGGGGGTGTGTATTAGATTTTAGTGCTGTGTGTCCATACAAAGAGTGAAGTAGGTTCTTTGTGGCGTTTTTTGTTTTGGTTTTCCTTTTTGGCATTACTGGGATTGAACCTGGGACTTTCACCTTGAGTTATAACCTCAGCCCTTTTTTATTTTTTGAGGCAGGGTCATACTAAGTCATTAAGTTGCCCCCTGGGGTCAAATTTATGATCCTTCTGGATCAGTCTCCCAAGAGTTCTGGAATTACAGACAGGTTGAAGCCTAGTCTTAAGCATTGTATTTTCAGAGTAATAAATGAACAGAATCTCCATAGTTATGGAAGACCTATCCTGTTCTTTCATTTGCTTGCTCATTTAGCAACAATCGAAGCATCGCAAAGAGATCATGGGCTAACAAGGGAGACCGACACAGAAAGCCATCACTATGGCAAAGTAGTAGCGGTGTTATAAGGTGCCTAGTGCCTGGGGTAGGAGCAGAGGAGGGATGCTGCCAGCTGAAATTGGAGCCGCAGAAAACAGAAGGTTAGATGGTTGGAGTGTGTTCTTGGGCAGACTACAGAGCAGGATTTGCTAGGTGATCAAGGGAACGAGGATATGGCTATTGATGGCAGTTGTCAGGGAAAGCTCAGGGCCTGACCAGACAGGGTGGGAGAGATGGTCTCCTTCGTGCCATCCTGGGTGGGTTATGGAGAGCCATTGGTGATCTGAAAGATGCCAGAAGGGATGAGATGCCAGAAAGAGGGTCTGTAGAGTGAGAAGGCCCGGGGGCCAGCAACTGGGTGTCACCAGCTCTGAATTCTGAAGTGGGCCCCACTAAAACTGGAGAAGACACCTGGCTTTGAACTAGAAAGAGGATCTCTGTCCTGGAGATCTGGGTAAGTCCTAGCAGGTTGCCTAGGCATAAACCCTTGCCCAAGATGCTCAGGAACTGAGTGATTTCTGCTGGCTTTCTGCATTGACATAGTTTCCAGGCCCCAAATGCATTAGGCCCTGTTGGGTTTGCTATAAACACAAGCCTTCCCCATGCACTCTGCAGCTGTGTATGTGCAGTTGACAGGCGCTTCTCTGAAGTTGGGTTTTGTTTTTCTAATGGGCTTTTTTTTTTTTTTTTTTTTTTTTTTGCCAAGTTGTATAAAGTTATTACCACAGGGAGATCTTGGATATCACTTTGACTTTTGATAAGAGGAAGCCTAGCAGGCCAGAGTAGTACAGAGCTGTAGTCTAAGTTCTGGGCAAGGAAGTGGCAGCACTCCTGTTACAGGGGAAGCTCAGGCTGTGGGTTCCTGAGACCCCTCACCAAGGCCTTCATATCTGGTATCTTGATTGGCTGGCTAGGGGTGATAGTGGTCAATAAGATGGAGTTGGAAGGTGACAGGGCTCTGGATTTGACCTTTGGCAGGCACTGCCTCCTCTCCCAGCCCAGCTGTGGTCCCTCTGCTTTGGGCAGTGGGGGTGGGTAGGTGATGAGCAGGGGAAGTCAGAGAGTTAAGCTAGCTAGAAGCTGAGGGTTGGCAAGTTAAATATGGATATTTCTGTCTTCCAGAAGAAGTATGTAGGCCCCCTGTCATGGAAGCCTGCTTTTCATTCTCTCTTTAAATAAAGATCAGGGTAAAAAGCATTCCTCTGTCACATGCTGGGGCAGCAGAGTGGTGAAGTCCATGGAGAGATTTGCACCCAAATAAAGGGGTGAACTCATAACCTATTGTTGCAGCAAGCAAGTGCAGAGCCAGTGGCATTGGCTGTGCAAAGTCTTCCAGAAAAGCTGGGAATCTATATTGTATGGAAGCCCCCCAATTAGTTTAAATTACAAAGCAAAAACATTGCAGGCCAAGGGGAGCTTGCCTGTAGATCAGCCTAGGCCTATGAGCAGCAGTGATGTCCCTGGCCAGCGTGGCCTTCCTAATGTCCTTTCTACTTTATCACCCAGAGGAGGTGAAGCCACTAAACAGGAGTAGCCTGAATCTGCTCCAGGTTCTTCTCTGACATGAGCCTCAGTGGCTCATCGAAGGTCAGACCCTTCCAGGAGTCCACCTTCTTTATTAGCACAGTGAAGGCCAGGACTGAATCTGTTGTTTTGAACCTTTTCCTTTCAACAGCAGAACCTTTGTTTCAATCAAATCACAGTGTATAAGGAAACAAATCACTGTATGAATAGATAAAACAGAGCTGCCCTAGTTGTGAGGGAATCTGGAGTTCTGGCTCAAGGCTACCCCTGCCCTCCCCTAGGGCACCTCTGCCAGGCTGCACAGAACACGGTGTAGTGACTCTGCACCTGCTGGCTGCCCTGTCCACCTTCAGCCCTGCATTCTGTGGTGTGAATGGGACCACAGCCAGCCCCTCACCCACATTCTGTCCAGTCCTTCACACAGGGTGAGCAGCCAGCCGCCAGATAGCCACTACTTCCTGGTGTTTCCATGCCTTTTGCCTTCTGACATGAGCCCACCAAGCTGTACATTGCTATTTCCATTTCACAGATGAGTAACCTAGACACAGAAGGGAAGTGAGTTGCCCACAAGGTCACTGTGCTGGAAAGTGAAAGAGCCCAGATCGGAGTCCCAGGGAGGAGGCTTCCCATTCCTGGTGTTTCCAGATCATGCAAAGCCCCTTCAGTCAGGCTTGATTGCTCTAAGCTAGCTGGACTTCTCTTTTTATCACCTTGCAGGAGACAGAACCATCTGAACCCAGAACCGCAGAGGTGACAAGGAAGACCAAAGCTGCTGTTGCTTCTGCCAACAAGAGGCCCAAGAAGGAGACCAAGAAGAAGCGGTAGAAGTGGAGGCCTGAGGAGCCAGGCAGGCCTGGGGGCAGTCCTCTGGGAATCAACATCCTGTTTCCGCTATCCTGGGCTCAGTGTCTAGAGGCCGTGACACCCTCTGACCACAGAGATCTGACAGTCATGACAGTCTCCAGGCTTCAGCTGGACAGATAACACTTCCTCTTCCTGCTCCCATGGTGGTTTTCAGTCCAGGGACTGAAATGCCCTATGAGCAGACACTGCCCTAGGGGGGTTGTTCAGAAGCCAGGTTAGCTCGCAGTTACTTAATCACTGTGGCTAGCCAATAGGCACCACCTTGTGGATTCACACTACACTTTGGAGTCATTATCTAATGCTGACAAGTACTTCCTCTTCCATTGCTATGTACCACAGATGTGCTCATTAGTCACTTTCATTTCTCCTGTGTGGATGGAGCCAGGCCTTACCTGTGTTAGGGCAGGACACTGTGGCCATGTAATTGAGCGGTCCACGAGCTGCATCTGTCAGGCCTGAAAAACGCTCATTGGCAGAAGGCCTGGGCCAGGGTCATGCCTGCATTTCCTCTAGCAGGTGGGAGGGATCTGGCTGAATGAGTGTATATTTGTTGGGCATAAACTTTTTGAGCCTTTGAAGTAGCAAGCTTGTCAGCTTCAGACCAGCCTCCTGAGCGCATTACAACACATTCATCATGTGTTATGCCTTTGACTTCTACCTGTACGTCCCCCCTGCCCCTCTGTTTTTCATTCTCTAACCAGTAAAGAAAAGTTACTTGGGAAAATAAAAGTCAATAAAGTGCTTTGCATGCGGAACCTGCTTGTGTGCTGTCTTGTTGCTGAGGGGAAGAGAATACCTGGGTCCCTAACCTGAGAGTGCGAAAAGTGCTAACCCCCCTGGAGAAGTGGCCCCATGGGGGTGTGAGGATGGCAGAATGGGAGGTGACTTTGGTCAGAGTAGTCCTGAGGCCCAGCCATTCTGGCGCCCATTTTCAGGAAGTCTGGCCTTAGTCAGTGGAAACACTTGTGGATGTCTGTGGGTGTTTTAGAGTTTCCGCCAGGTCGAGGCCCTCACACTGCCTAGGTTCCTGCTGCCTGTGGCAGAGGCTACTCATCCTCAGAGGCTTGAGAAGGACCAAGTGCACTACAGTAGGTGCCTCGTGTGGCTTTGGGTGGGTCTTGTTGTGTGTCCTGACTCAGCTGCCTAGGAAAAACCCTGATCTCTGGTAAATCAGAACTGCCAGCTCTTTACAGTCTGCCAAACACTTTACTAAATGTTATCAGGACTGGAAGGAACTTAAGAGATGAGTGTCATCTCCATTTTAGAGGTGGGAATCCAAAGTGCAAGCTTACTTGAGAGTGCCGGAGCTGAGCCTGTGACCCAAGGCCAAGGCCCCTTCTTGGGTATTTAACAAATACTCAGTAAGTGTCATTAGGTACAGTGCCATGAGGGTACCAGCCAAGATGGATAGGGGCTTGGCAAGATCTGCCAGCACTTTGGTTTCAGAGGAGAAAGTCCAGGGCCTGGAGTTCTGCCTAACACATGGCCAATCTTGGCCAGATGCAAGCATCAGAAAGGGCTTTTCTTGAGTATTTCTATCCCACAAAAACCTCTTAGATGCCAGACGTCATGCTAGGCCACAGAAACAAGGAATCTTTCCAGAAATCCAGAGTCTGCTTGGTTTAGAGACTCAGACAAGAACAGGTTCTGTGTGGGTAGTTGTACAAGTGGGAGCAACAGAAGATGTGGGAGCCTGGCTCAGGGGCATCATCCCAGACCTGGGGGGCCAGTCTGGCCACCTGGCAGTGAAAGTGACAAGTTGAGGCTTACTCAGCAGATGCTGAAATGACACTGGGACAGTGGGGGCCGGGCCTCTAGAGCGGAGCATTCCGGCTTGAGGAGATACGGCCCACTCTGAAGGGCAGTGCTACCTTGGCAGAGGGTCTAACCCTTTATACTGTCTCCCTTCCACACTGCCAGAGGCTGGGTGGGCCTCAGAAAGCAAGGGCTATCCTCGACATACGTTCATCCCATGTTTGCTGCTTCTCAGATGAGACCTCATCTTTTCCCAGGTTTTTTTTATCCTCAGGAGTGCCCAGGTCTTAGTCTTATGTCATCTGTGTTAGTAGAAGGTCCAGTCCCTATAGACTTCCTCTTGGCTCATAGATTCTCATCTGGGTTTGTGGACTTAAATGATATCTGAATTAGAGTTTTCAAGAGAAGCAACCAATGGCAGAGATCTATTACAAGGAATTGCCTCAGGTAAATACAGAGGCTGAGAGGTCCCAGGATCTGTCTACAGGTTGGAAATCCAGAAAAGCTGGGGTGAGGCCAGTTGGGTAGATTCTAGTCTAAGTCTTAAGCCCTGAGAACCAGGAATGCTGAGAGCAGAGGATGGAGTCCCAGATCACGCAGTCAGGATGAGGAAGGGCAAGCCCAACCTCCTGCTTTTCTGTTTTATTCAGACCCTCAATGAACTGGGTGAGGCCCACATGGGGGAGGCCATGTACTTTACTCAGGCCAGCTATTCAAATGCTAATCTCTTCCCAAAACACTCAGACACAGTGAAATAATGTTTAACCAGATACCTGTTCATCCCATGGCCTGGTCAAGTTGATGTGTTAATCATCAGACCACCCATATGCCAATTAATCCTTTGTAAACTGATCTCTGGCAGGGCTCACTTTTTTTTTTTTTTGTCTTTTTCGTTTTTATCGGTACCAGGGATCGAACTCAGGACTGCCTGCTTGCAAGGCAGGTGCTTATGCCGCTGAGCTAAATCCCCAGCCCCCAGGGCTCACTTTTAAACTCCATATCGGACTTCCTACTCAATATCATCATTTGGATACCCAGTAGGCATCTCAAAGCAAATTTTTGACTTCATCAGATCAAATTTGCCCTTCTTTGGTCTTGCCTTAGGGGAAAAAGCCCTATATTTTTAATATATACAAGTCAAATATATATACAGTATATGTATAGCATACAGTATATACTACAAGCATCTAATGTAGTTACTTTCGTGATCGTGTGTGTGTGTGTGTGTGTGTGTGTGTGTGTGTGTGAATTAAGGGTCTACCTTAGCAAATTCCAAATATAGAAGATAGTTTTGTTGCCTAGTCAACATGCCATACATTGAATCTCCAAAATTTACCTTGTACAACCAAAACAATATTCTTGACCAACATCTTCCAGCATCCTGTTCTCTGTTGTTGAGTTTGACTAGTTTAAAATTCATGTATGAGATTATATAGTATTTTTCTTTCTATGTCTGGCTTATTTTATGTAGCATAATGTTCTCTACTTCTATTTATATTATCACAAATGGCAGAATTTCCTTTTTCTTTTTTTGAAAGATGAGTCATGTTTTATCCTTTGCATAAACCATCTTTTTCTTTCATCCTCTTTTCTTTATCCATTCATCAGTTGATGGACATTTAGGTTGTTCTCATAACTTATCTATTGTAAATAAGACAATGAACAAAGGAGTGTAAGTATCTCTTCAGGTAAGCATCCCTTGGGGATATGGCTCCATGGTGGAGCACTTGTGTGAAATCCTAGGTTCAAGCCCCAGTACCAAACAAACACAAGCTGATTTCACTTTCTTAGGATAAGGGTTGCAGAATCATATGGTATTTTGGTCTTTAACTTTTTAAGGAGCCACCACACCATTTTCCATAACAGCTGGACCTACATCCATTCCCACACTACTGCCAGAGTTCTAATTCTCCACATCCTCACCAACACTTACCTTGTGTTTCTTTAATACCAGCCATCCTCACAGGTGTGCGAAGTGGTATCTCCTGGCTTTAATGTACATTTCCCTGATGATTAGTGGAGACATTTTTATATATAGTATCTATTGGGCATTTGTATGTCTTTTTTGGAAATGTATTTGGATCCAATTAATCAGGTTAATTTGCTCTTTTGCTATTCAGTTGTACAAATTTCTTATTTACTTTAGATATTAACATCTTGCAAGATACATGGTTTGTAAATATTTTCTTCCATTTTGTAGATTGTCTTTTCATTTTGTTGATTATTTCTTTTGTTGTATAGAAGCTTCTTAAATTTTTTTTTGAGACAATGTCTCACTATGTAGTCCATGTAGGTCTCAAACTGCCAGCAATCCACCTGCCTCATCCTCCCAAATTCTGGGACTACTGTTGTTCATTTTTGTCTCGTTTGTGCTTTTAATGTCATATCTAAAAAAATTGGTGCCTAGGCCAAAGTCAAGAAATATTTTCATTTTTTTTCTAGGGTTTTATATCTTCAGATCTGTCTTGGTTACTTTTCTCTCATTAAGACAAAATACCTGGTATCCAAAGTGAAGCAAGGAAAGGTTTATTTAGCTCATTGTTTTTTGGGAGGGTTTAGTCCATACTCCGCTGGCTCCAAGGCAGGGTGGCATGGCTGAGGGGCAGCTGTTTATGGCTGCTGCAAGTGGCAAGAACGAAAGGGCAAAAGAGGGAAAAAACATGCCTTCTCCCCCCCCCACCTTATACTGTACGCTGGCTCCGCTCCTGGGCGGGCACAGCACTCACACCACCAATTCCAGCACTGGACAACGAACTAATTACAAACACTGCAGTAAGCTGCCTCCATGACTACATGAGGCTGGTGGGAGGCACCTAGACACAAACCATAACAAGATCTTATGTTTAAGTCTAGATTCATTTTTGAGATGATCTTTGTGTATAATGTAAGATAAGGGTCCAATTTTATGCTTTTGCATGTGAATATTCAATTTCGCTATGTATTGAAGAGACTGTCGTTCCCTTATTATGTTCTCTTAGTGCCCTTATTGTATATTAGTTGGCCACATAAGCTTGATTTTATTTCTAGGATCACTATTTTGTTTCCTTGGTTTATATGTTTGCTTTTATGCCAGTAGCATTCTGTTTTGATTACTAGTGGTTTATAATATAATTTGAAATCAGGTAACATGATGCTCCCAGCTTTGTCCTTTCTCATCTTGTTATTGAGGACCTTTTGTGGCTGCAAATGAATTTTAAGATGGTTTTTAAAATTTCTGTGAAAAATGTCCCTCTCACCACATTCCTCCAGTCACCTTCATTTCACCTAGATATTGTAGCAGTCTCCTCCTGGATAGTCTGCTCTCAACAACAAACCAGAGGGGTTCTGCTAAAACTTGTGAGATTTCCAAGCAGGTGGTGCACACCTGTAATTCTGGCACTCAGGAGGCTGAGGCAAGAGGATCGTGAGTTCAATGCCAGCTTGTGCTACATAGCAAATCTCTATCATAAATCAAAACAAAATAAAGCAAAACAAAACAAAAACCCCACAACTGTTAGATCATGTCCCTCAGCAGGTAGAGGTCAAAGTTTTCCCTGGGGCCCACAAAGGCTGGCAGCAGCTACGCTACCTCCTTTGACCTTGTCTCCTCCTAGTTCCATTTGCCCATCTACTCCATGATCTTCCAACATGCCGGGTAACCTGTTGTAGGCCCTTTGAACCTGCCATTCCTATTTCCTTTATCTATCTATCTATCTATCACCTACCAATGCTACCTATCTATCATCTAGAGAGGCTTTGCTCTGTAGTTCAGGCTGGCCTTGAACTCACTATGTAGCCCAGTCAACCCTCAAGTTCTTATCAATATTCCTGCCTCAGCCTCTCAAGTGCTGGGATTAAGGATGTATAGTACCATACCTGGCTCCCCTTCCTTTAGGTATGATGCCTCATGCCGTAAATAGAATAATAGAATGTCTATACCCTCATCCTTAGAACCTGTGAATTATGATGCTCTGCATGTCAAGGGTATTTGCAGATGTGATCAATTAGGGCTTTTAAAAAAAACCTCAAAAACTGTATTAAGGATTTGCACTGAGCCACATTCCCAGCCCTTTTTTACTTTATTATTTTTATTTTTTATTTTGAGATAGGGTCTTGCTAAGTTACTGTATTGCCCAGGCTGGGTTAGACCTTCCCATCCTCCTGGCTCAGCTTCCCAGAGTTCTGGGCATATAGGCAGCACCACCACGCTAGGCTAACTTAAGATGGGGATGAGTATTCTGGTTTACCCAGCTAGGCCCAGTGTAATGGGAAGGTCCTCTGAGAACAGAGGGAGGCACGAAAGTCAAAGTCAGGGGCAAGGCCAAGGGAAGCAAATGTTGAAATAATGTGGGACTGAACCAAGGAATGTGTGCGACCTATAAAGATAGAAACAGCAAGGATGGAGTTCTCCACGGAGACTCTGGAGGGACTGCGCCTCTGCCAACATCTTGATTTTAGCCCAGACAGATCCATTTTGGACTCCTAATCTCAAGAACTGTGAATGTGAGTTTTTAGTGTTTGTGGTAATTAGTTACAGCAGCAACATGGAACCACTACTCCTTACTTGCTCATGTTGCTACTCGGGGAAGGCCTCATTGGCACCCAATTTAAAATCTTAAACTTCCCCGAAACTCTCTATTCATAACTCATTTTTTTCTCTTAGCACACGCCACTATCTAACATATTTTACTTGTTTTTTGTCTATTGCCTTCTCCACTTATCTGAGATCCAAAAAGAAAGGAACTTGCTCATGCTTCCAGATGAATGCTCAAGGCCCAGAAGAGTCCCTGGCACGTAATAACTGCTCACTACATATTTGTGGCATCATCGAGAGTAGGAGAAAGTGGCCTGCCCTCACCATCCAGCTCGGCGACTAAGCATTATGTGCCTACAGGCGCTTTGCATACACAGTGATGCTATGAGGCTGGTGACATTATCACCTCCATTTCACAGATGAGGACATGGGGGTACCCGGAATTGAGCTGGGGCTGCCAGACGCCAGGGCCCACTGTTTCCGTGTTTTCTGCCTTGGAATTCCCAAGGAGAGGTACTGTTGTGGGGAGAAAAGATCCGGCTTTGGAGTAGGAAGTTTGACTACCCACAGGGCTAAATCACTAATGGTAAAATTATGCTCCTTGATGAGGAAGAGTCTGTAGAGCAGACTTTATTTCTTAACTTTATTGAGGATCGTGAGTTTAATGCCAGCTTGTGCTACATAGCAAATCTCTATCATAAAACAAAACAAAATTTATTGAGG
This sequence comes from Cavia porcellus, assembly GCF_034190915.1. Classification (NCBI taxonomy): domain Eukaryota; kingdom Metazoa; phylum Chordata; class Mammalia; order Rodentia; family Caviidae; genus Cavia; species Cavia porcellus. The sequence goes on along the minus strand of NW_026947488.1, from coordinate 24,249,908 downwards.
TAAAATTCCAATAACAGAAAACCAGCCATTCTAAAGTGTACAGTGACATTCAGGGCATTTACACTGTTGTGCGGCCATTACCTCTATCTAGTTTCCAAACATTTCATCACCTTCAAGAGAAAACTCACACGCAGGAAGCAGTTTTTCCCCATGACCTGCACCACCACTTGCCCAGGCCCTGGAAACTGCTCATCTCCTGGCTGCACAGATTGATCTTCCCTGGAGATTTCCTATCAATGCAATCCTACAATTTGTGACCTTGAACACTTGTTTGGAAGTTCTAGCAGACCAGCAAAGTTACTCATGTATCCTTGACTGAAGAATGGTTCTTCTCCATCAGGGAAGGTCACACAGCCTTGTGTGTGTGTGTAGAGGGACACACCCAGAGCCAAGAGACAGGAAGAGACACCTGCTTGGTCATCCAGGTCAGCTGAATAAACTCTGACACTCAACAAGGTGACAGATGTCACAGCTAGATTGCCCACACATCCAACATGGGATCTTTTGGTACTGATTTATTTAAATAATCCTTCTGAGGTTCCTCCATGTTGTAGCATGTATCAGGACCTCATTCTTTTTTAAGGCTGAATAATATTCCTTTACATGCATATATGTATAAGGTGAAGTTTTTCAGAAAACAACTTAGTGAATAAATTTTGGGGCGAGATAGTTCATTTTGAATCAGGATTCTTTGTCGACTTAGCTGCATATTGAACCCGTCTCTCTGATTTTCAGTCTCTTCAGTGGAGATCATATGACAGCCATATAGGCTGTTGTTTAAATGGACATACTGTGCATCAGCACCTCAGCCAGCCCTGTTTACATTGCTTAAAGACAACTGAAGAGATAAAGAAATGGCCTGGCCAGCTCTGTACATATCAGTACATGGAGATACCCAGGTTTAGTCAAAGTGGAAATAATTGCTCTTTATTCAGGGAGAGTTATCCAGGTGGTCCTCCACGTAAATTATGCTCCAGGCACCTTATATGCACAGTGTGTCAAAAACTGGGAATAGTCTACAGGCTCATCAACAGTAGAAGGCATAAAATATAGTATATTTAAATAATGAAATACTGAGGGCTGGGGATTTAGCTCAGTGACATAAGGCCTGCTTGGCAAGTGCAAGGTCGTGAGTTTGATCCCTGGTACAAATAAATAAGAAAATAAACACTGTATATCATAAGTAAATGATCTTCTGGACTGGGGGTGTAGCTCAATGGTAGAGCATTTATACACACACACACACACACACACACACAAACACACCCTGATCTATTAATACACATAACAATCTGAATAAATTTCAGAACATTATGATAGTAAAATAGGCCAAACATACACAAGTACAATGCATAGTCTCTGTTCCTACTCAAATGGAATTCTAGAATAGACAAGACAAGCCACGCTTGGTGGTGCTCACCTGTAATCCTAGAACTCAGGAGGTTGAGGTAGGAGGACTGCCCAAGTTTAAGGTGAGCTTGGGCTACATAGTGAGTTCAAGGCCAGCCTGAACAGCAAAACAAAATAAAACATAGACATGGGTGATAGAGATCAGATTTCTAGGTGCTTCTGGGAGGAGGGAGGGCTAAGAAGGAACACGAGAAAACTTTCTGGGATGATTAAAATATTCTATTTTTGATAAGCAGCCATCAAAATTGATTGAGTACTTACAATCTGACCATTTCTTTTCTTTCTTTTTTTTTTTTTTTATCTGTACTGGGGATCCAACTCTCGACCACCTGCTTGCAAGGCAGGTGCTTATGCCGCTGAGCTAAATCCCCAGCCCCAATCTGACCATTTCATGTCATTTATCTTGCCAGTAAACCTCACAGGTAAAGTCCCTTATTTCCACCTTCCCTCTACGCTGGGGATTGAACCCAGGGCCTTACATTGCTGGGCAAGTGCTCTACCACGGAGCCACATCCCCAGCTGTTTTTCGTTTGTGAGACAAAGTCTCACTAAATTGTCATGGCTGCCCTTGAATCTGTGACTCTCCTCCCTTAGCCTCCAGAGGGCCTGGGATGGCAAATGTGTACCTGCAAGCAGATATTCTCATCTCTGTTTTACAGATGGAAAAGCTGGGACTAGAAAAAGCAGATTAGAATCCTGGAAGTGTTGCTTCACAGCCCACACCTCGGGGTTCCTCCTCTCCCTTAATTCATTCTCTTCTCTAAGATTTTACAGTTGGAAAAACTGAGTCCCAGAAGAAGCCATAGATGTGCTCAGTGCTACTGAGCTCTTTGAGATCAGACCTGAACTAGAACCCAGACTTCTGGAGTTTTCTTACCACATTCCGGCAAGGAGGCCAAGCTCGCACCCACAGGAGCCAAAGGCATAGAATTAGTTATTGATTGATTGATTGATTTTTGTGATGCTGGGGATTGAACCTTTGTCTTTATACTGAGCTAAATCCTTAGCTCCATCTTGCTTTTTATTTTGAGACACAGTCTTGTTAAGTTGCTAAATTTCCTGGATTGAGCTCAGACTTGTGATCCAGAGGCTCAGACTTCTGCTTCAGCCTCCTGGAGTATACAAATTACAGGAGTGCACCATCACATTTGGCTTTTATTTTCTTTTTTGTCTTTTTTTTTTTTTTTTTTTTTTTTTATTGGTACCAGGGATCGAACTCACGACTGCCTGCTTGCAAGGCAGGTGCTTATGCCGCTGAGCTAAATCCCCAGCCCTTGGCTTTTATTTTCATTTTTGGCTTTGGTGAGGATACCTACCACTAAATTATATCCCCAGCCCTTATTTTTATTTTATTAATTTATTTTGGGCTTTTTTGAAACAAGGTTTCTCTATGTAGCCCAGGCCAGCCTTGAACTTGTACCAATCCTCTTGCTTCAGCCTCCTGAGTGCTGGGATTATAGGTGTGCACCAGCCTGCTTGGCCTTATTTTTATATTTAGTTAATGTGTGTGTGTAATTGAGAACAGGCACAAGGCTTCAAGCATCCTAGGCAAGAACTCTACCACTGAACTACTGTACCTCTGGCCCCAAAAGCATCATTTTTTAAAGAGGCGGATGTAACCACCATTAAGTCAGGGCATGGCTCTCCTGCAGATCATAACGAGTGACTGAGTGTCTTCTACCTGTCTTTGTATTGCTACAGTAGTTCCAGGTTGGTTGTCTGTGAATTGTGGAGTTAACCCACCCTTCCTGCCATCACATGTAACTCCCTGCTATGGTCTAGAACTAAAATGGTCCCTCAAAATCTCCCATTTGGAGGTGGGCCAGGTCCGAAGGGGAAGTCCCTGGGGCCATGAGTTGGAGGGTGTACTCCTGTGCTGGCTCCTCCCTTTGCTTCCTTGCAGGCCGGAGAGAAGCAGCTTTCCTGTGCTATGCTGTTCTGCCCTGGAGCCAGATCACCATGGACTGAACCCACTGAAATTGTGAAAATAAAATAAATGTCTCTTCCTATAAGTTACTGGCATTGGATATATTGTCCTAGTGACTGCAAAGTGACTAGTACACCCCTGAAACTCCTCCAAACTCATTTGTTACCTACCTCCACATTGTCTTGAGTCAAAAGATGTTTTACCTTAACACATTGGCAAGCATCCTGCTTAATGTAAGTGGAGCTTGCTCAAGTTTCTCAAGCTCTGCCTGACAGTCAGGTTCTGATATGGATTTGCATCAAGAACAACTGAAATAGCCAGTCTAACTTGGGTTTCACTACGTCAACCATAAGAGGGGCTGTGACTCGGGTCAGCCCATTGGCTTAAGAAGCAATTTTGCCTCTGCCAGTCTTAGATGGCATCATCCTGTGTTTTGAGAGAACTGAAATGACACCATAATGATTTCCTTCCTAGAGAGTTTATATTTCTGGAAGAAAAAAATATATGTCCCAGCTTCCTCAGCCTCTGTCCACCAGGGAGAAACTGCATCTCAAAATTCTTTTCTGGCCTCTTTAAAAGTATGGAATGAATTTCATGGTCTGCCTTTTCTCTGGACCTGGCAAAGGGTGCTGTGAATGAGTCACCCTGCTCCTTGGGGATGTTTTGCTCTAAGAGCTTGGGGTACCACGAATGACCAGCAGCCTCTGGAAGGCCTCCCTGTGCATTGCTGGAACAGGACAGTAGGTGCATTTTGGGGACTATGGGGCTCAGGCCCAGTTCTGCTTAGGTGACAGCCACATAGAGAGGGAGCCATCGGGCAGGGCAAGGCCACCCCCACTGTCTGCAGGCGCAGGGTATATGCCTTTTTCCACTTAGCCTGATTTTCTCTTCTGGAAAATGAGGGCAGGAGACTTCTTGTCTCTTTTGTTATTCTAGGGACCCCAAGCATTTGCACCTGAATAGTCCTATCTAATCTCTTGGTAGAAATGCCAAATCTGCACTGTGGTACTTTGTTTTCCTGTCGCAGAAGGATCAAAGCTGCTCTCAACAAGGAGCCATGTTGTTGAGTTCTGTTAAGGTCTGTCCAAGAAATGCATCAAAACCCTTGCTCTGTCCAGACTCTATTCTGAGCACTAGGGATGCTGAGGTTGGGGTGTCCTACACCTCGCCTTTAATCTGGATTGGCACACAGGCAGATGACTATGTTAGACCATGGCGAGCCTGGTGATGTTCTGTCTGAGGGGCTTTGGTAGTACAGGAGGGCTCTGCCCCAGCTTGGGGGAAAGCTGGAAGTTTTCTATAGGGGGTGACCATGTGGAGGGTGAGCATTGTAGCTGTGATGACCAGAAAGTCCTTTCCTGCTGTGGACCTCAGTCTCCCTGCATACTATCGGGTGCAGGTAGGATGACCTACTCAGTGGTTCACTGTGTCTTCCCACCTCAGGACTTCTGGGTGGGCGAGGCGGGGAGTGTGATGCTGGTTGCTGAGCTAGAAGGGTGCCTGTGTAGTAGCCAGGAGATTGTCCTATTCTGGCACATGAGGCCTTGGCCTTCCTCATCACTAGGGTCTCTAGGGACACAGATGTCACCCTACAACCTTCCTGGTTGATCAAGTCCCAGTTCCTGTGGGAACATCCTGAGCTGAGAAAGCTGAGCACAAATTATCCTTCCCCGAACCATTGAGAATTACCGCAGCTGGCAAATAGCCTTGATGTTCACAAAGGACTTTGGCGCATAGCCACAGACCATGTCAGAAAGGAAATTCTTATTCTGAAGTGTCTATCTGGCAAATTGCTAGAGCCTCTGGCCAGGTGGGCAGGACAGCATCCTGGGGCCCTCAGCTCCCTTGAGTCTTGCTGTCTCCCTGTCCTCCTTCCTGAAAGGTAGGAGGCCGCTTGCTGTCTGCACTGCCTCCTTCCCTGCAGGACCACCTCTGCCGAGCTGCTGCAGCCTTTCCCTGCAGCAGCGCCTGCTGCTCCCTGGTTCAGTCTTCTGAGCACTTCTCACCCTGCCTGACCTCACATGGCCTGCCACCAACATCCAACCCAGAGGAAACCCTTCTGGGAAGCTGGGACCTCACTTGCAGCCCTCCTTCGAAGATCCATTAGGCACCAGGGCTCCTGGTGCCCTGCTGGCTTTCTTCTCCTGCAGGCAACATCTCATTCTGAGTCTCCGTTTCCTCATTGGTGAAAGTGAAGATGACAGGGCTGGGGATTTAGCTCAGGGGCATAAGCGCCTGCCTTGCAAGCAGGCAGTCGTGAGTTCGATCCCTGGTACCGATAAAAAGGAAAAAGACAAAAAAAAAAAAAAAGAAAGTAAAGATGACGATAGAACTTTTCCCAAGGGGTGGGTGAAGGGATTAAATGAGCTAATCCCTTTGGCAATTAGCATTCAGTGCAGTGCATTTAATAAAGGTTGGTTAAATTATTACTCTTTCCAACATCTCCATGGATATCTAATGGGTTTGACCTTTACAATTTGGCCAAAACTGAACTCTTGATTTTCCCCCTGGAGGGCTCATACCCAGACTGCTCCATCTCAGTAATTAGAGGCTCCTTCCACTCACGCAGAAACCTGGCAGTCAGTGTCAGGTCCGCCCTCTCTGAGCACCCACATTGCCGATCTGTCAGCAAGGACCGTGGGTGTCTCTTGCCAGTGTACTCAAATCAGCCACTCCTGCCACCTCCCCTGCCAGGCCCAAGCCACTTTCACTCTGTCTTGGAAGACTTCCCAGCCGTCTTGCTGGCCCCCCTGCCCCTGGTCACCTCCTCAGTCCTTGCAGAGGGCTGCCAGTGGGACCTCTCAGAAACAGACCCCAGGTCATGTCGCCACCATGCCCCTCCTCCTCTTCTGTCTTCAGCAGCTCCAGTGTCAGCCCTGCCTCACAGCCCAGCTGGCCCCGGTCCCTGGTCCCTGCCGAGGGCCCCAGCCCGATCTTCCACTGCTCTGCCCTCTATGGTGCCTTCACCAGATCCGTCCCAGCCAGCAACTCCTGGGGACCTTTGCCTGAATGCCACGGGGCTCTTTCCCAGTCTTCAGGGTTCAAATAAAGTTCCTCTCTCAGAGGACCTCCTCACCTCCAGTCCCGTTCTGCATTTAGTCCCATCCTAGCACTTGGGACAGTGTGTTTGTCTGCATCATTACAGTTGTTCTCTGCTTTCTTGACCACTTCTCACACCAGTCTGTGAGCTCTATGAAGGCAGGAGCTGTGTGCATTTTATTAACCAGTATGCGCCCTCCGAGCACTCGCTAAATACCTCTGCCCCCAAGAACTCAACCAGACCTCCAGTCCTGGGCTCTGTGACCTCAAGGAAGCTTCTCCTCTTTGGGCCTGGAGTTTCTGGTACCTGGCAATTAGAGGGGCCTGGCAGGTGAAGGATTCTCTCCCTAGGCTTGGCCCAAAGCAGAGGCTGCCCAGGCCAGCCCTGCCCCACTCTCTACTCCTCAAGGGCAAGAGTCCCATTGTTGACAGCACTCTGGTGTGTTTGCGGAGTTGAGTAGAGTCAAACAGCCCTGCCCAAGGCTCTGGAAACACAGATGCCAACAACTCCAGGCATGGGAAGGCAGCCGTGGAGCTAGCTTGAGGCCTAGGGAGCTGATTTAACTATTAACATTAAGTGTGTTTAATTGTTGGGAAGCAGCAGTGATGAAAAGTTGAGCACAACTGCAAGTGGCAGGAGGTCTGGTTCAAATTCAGGCTGTGAGGAGGAGCCTCCCTAAATCCAGCCATCTGGATGGAGGAGGTCACAGCCAGGGCCTGTGGTCTCAGGTGGCTGGAGCCTGGGCCAGCACAGCGCCTGTGTTCCCTCCTGCCTCCTCTGAGGAGTGCCCCAACCCCTCCCTCCACTGGCAGGGGCACAGGAGAAGGTGAGGCCAGACATGGGGTGGGGTGTGACCCTGGGCGGGTGGCTGGCTGGCTTCCTACTCTGGAAGCTAGAGCTAATGCACTAGCCTCAGGCGAGGGCTGGGCTTGCCTGGCACTGCTCCCACCAGCCTGGGGAATCCAGGCGTGGGGTTCTTGTCCCAACAAGCCTGGTCAGTGTCAAGCCCTGGTCTGTGCAGTGCTAGGCCACTTCTCCTGGCACTCTTGGCATGTGAGCCAAGCGGGGAGCAATGGGTGGGTTATAGTTGATATCACGGTCTGGGAGGATGCAGATGCAGGTGGAGGCTTTGGCCAGGGAGGACCCCAAGAAGAACAGGTGCTAACCAGAAAGAGAGGCCAGGATCCCCTCCTGGCAGAGAGGAAGTGAGGGCAAAGGTAGAGAGTGAGGCTGCAGCACGGCAGGAGTGACCAGCTTCAGCCCTGGTGGAAGGTGACCATGAGACTGGGGAGGCTGACTTGGCCCTCCATGGCCTCTTACGTGTGGCTTGAGCTCTGGAAGCTGCTGAAGGACCAGAGTTGTGGTTTTAGTTTTGTTTTGTTTTCAGTTTCTTTGCAGCACTGAGGCTTGAACCCAGGGTCTGGAACACGACAGGCAAGCATTCTGCCACTAAGCTGAATCCCCAGCCCTTTTTATTTTTTTATTTGTATTTGTTGGTTGTTTTGAGACAGAGTCTTGCTAAGTAGCCCAGGCTGGCCTCAGACTTCAATCCTCCTCCCTCGCCTGCTGCCCCCTACCCCTGCTTTCCAGAAGCTGAGGTGACAGACAAATGCCGTTGTGATAGACCAGAACTGAGTTTGGAAAGGGGTCAGATGAATTGGGGTGGGGTCTGGCTGAGTGTGGGGGAATCACAGGAGGATGTGATTGGCAGGTGCAGTAGTCTTGGGTATGAGGTGGCAGAGGGAGGTGGAGGCCAGAGTTCTGAGTTCCTGAAAGCCTAGGACACAGGAGGAGGCCAGTGTGAAGGCAGAGGGCTGCACGATGATAGACAGAGGGGCCCAGAACCAATCTGCCCCAGAGAGATGGATCAGGGGAGGGAACTCTGGGATGGCCCTGGGTGAAGCCTCTTCTGAGATTCCCCGCTTTAGGCCTATCGTGCTGACTTCATAGCATAATCTTCATGGTGGCTTTTCTCCTTCCCTGTGTCTTTTTGTTCTGTAATTCTGACTCTCTGGATTACCTCCCCAAAGAGTTCTTGTCTTGGGTTCTGCTGGGCTAAGATGAAGTCCAGTTGAGGCCATCAGACAGCAGGCTCTTCCTGAGCTAAGCCTGGCTGTGTCCTCAGGCCCTGGGTGAAAGCAGCCCTCTACTCAAGACTTGCCCCTGTCCCATCTGCCCTGGATTTGGGAGTGGACATGGTGAGCCAAGGCCAGAGGGAAGGGGAAAAGCTGAGTCCCAGAACATGATGGGGGAGAACTGGACACTTCCCCCAGGGGTCTCTCTTCCTCATCAGGCCGGCTGGGGTAGGAGCCACAGGAGTGGAATCACAACCCAGTATCTCAGCAGGTGCGCCTGGAAGGCCACCCAGGGGTGGGAAAGGCCAGGTGTGCAACAAGCTGCCCTCAAGGACTTTGGCCCCAGGCAGGTTGGGCTGGGAAGCTGTGGGCGCAGGCCTTGTGCTCAAACAGACCAGCAAAGACTCCTTGTGGTCAGAAGAGCTGGATGGCACTGAAAAATAACTGCATTGTTTTCTATTGCCCAAGTAACAGGAGCTGGTCTTAGAAAACTCATTAAGACAAGCACAAAGGAAAATATGATTTAGCGCATCTCTGACCACCCCCCCACCTCCAGGACAACCGCTTCTGACCTGGTAATGTTCAACCCTCCTGTTTTTCCCTTGCCACCTTTTAAACGCGGTTATATAAGGAACCCTACCATATATAAATCTTTTAATAGTATGTGTACTCTATGTTAAATACATAGCTCTATATCTTTTTTTTTTCTCTCTCTCTCTTTTGTTTTCTGTGGTATTGGAGATTAAACCCAGGGCTTTCACACTGAGCTACATCCCCAGCTCTTTTATAGTTTTTATTTTGAGACACTCTTGCTAAATTGCCCAGGCTGGGATTGATCTTCCAATTCTCTTGCCTCAGCTTCCCATAGTTCTGGGGTTACAGGTGTGCGCCACTGTGCCTGGCCACATCATTCATTTTGAAGCTGTCATAGTGGGTCACTCTATGAACAGGACTTAGGTTGGTTACACTTGTTAAGGTTCAACATTCATCATGTGTGTGCCATGTTCATCACCAAGCAGACATAGGTCATCCTCAGTAAACACGCAGGGCCAGAGGGTTAAACGATTTGCCCAAGCCCACACAGCTGTCTGGGCAGGATTCACACCCAGGTCTCTGTAGCTACTTTTTTTTTTTTAATATCGGTACCAGGGATTGAACTCACGACCGCCTGCTTGCAAGGCAGGCACTTATGCCGCTGAGCTAAATCCCCAGCCCCTCTGTAGCTACTTTTAATCATGCTGTTTAACTACTTGGGGGTTCCCCTCTGCTTGCCCCCCCATTTGTTTCTGCACAGAATTCTGATGAATCAGAGCCCCATGTGTGGATTTTACCAGTTCTACATGGAAGAGACTTTATTTGGGAGGGAGTATCCTGGGGTGGGCCAAGTGAGGAGGGAAGTCCTTGCCACCCGCCTCCCTAGGGTACTGGATGGGGCACCACTTCCCTACGCAGTCATGGGCAAAGAGGAGAGGGACTTGCCCAAGACCACACTGTGCTGACGATATGCAGAACTGGGCTCCACTGCCAGCAGCTCACCCAGGGAATGAAGGGAGCCGTGGATTAGAGACCCAAACTGCAAAGGGCAGGGCCGGGTCCCCAATCTGGACAGTACCTGACACGCAGGAAGTGTGAATGGACATGGAGGAGGGTCCCTGATGACTTCAGGAGGCGTCTTTGATAGGCTGAGGAGGGCGGTGCGTGGGGTTTGGCCAGCAGAGAAGTGGATGATTCAGCGTGGGCAGATGCAGAGGCAGGAAGGGGGCAGCAGGGAGGGCGGTCTGGGACTCTGAGAAGAGCCATCAGGCACAGCTTGGGAGTTACCAGAGACTCCCCAAAGAGGCGCAGCCCTAGGGGCGGCCCATCCCCCAGCGGCCTGGGTAATTCCCAAGAGCGAGAGCAGCAGGAGGAAGTGCACCAGCCGCGCTCAGCGGGTGAGTGGGAGGCAGGGCTTGGCCTCCCTCCCGACAGCCCTGGAGTTCTTGCGGCCCTGGCGCCATCCCCACCGCTGCCCGGCCCCTGCTGCTTCTGCACGTTAGCGCTGTGAACCCAAGAGTCCAGGAAGCAGGAAACAGGGTAGGCCAGTCACGTAGGGTCCCTCAGGAAGGTGGCTTGATGTGTCTCCTCCTTTGGGGACCAGACTCTGAGCTCTGGAGGCTGGGGCTGCAGCTTCCATCTTATCCCCAGACCCTGCTCAGATGTCCCTTACCTGGGAAGGTATCTGAGAACCCCCTGCCTTCCTGTGTGTATCGACAAATACTTCCCTTCGGCAGCACTCAGCACCCACTTAAAAATAAAAAGAGAGTCTGGGGGTATAGTCATCAGTACAAAACCTGTTAAAATGATGTCTTTTGCTATGGAACACAGGTAGCCAAACTTTTGTCTTGCCTGGGCCACACTGAATGGAGGAATTATCTTGAGCCACATAGAAAATATATAACACAGTGTATATAAATAACATAACTACCTTTGAAAATATTTTCACTTATATCATTTTATGAAATAACACACGGCCAAGTTTAATAATTAAATAAGATTGGAATGGATTGAAGGGCAAAAAAAAAAAAAAATTAAATAAGAAAACTTGGGCTGGGGGTTTAGCTCAGTGGCGTAAGTGCCTGCTTGGCAAATGGGAGGTCATGAGTTCAATCCCTGGCACCCCCCAAAAATAAATAAATTAGAAACTTTTATGTCTGCTTAGCAACAATAAACATCTGTCTTCTCAGACACACACCTGCAGGTTCCCCGAAAGCCTATTGTTAGTAATCTCTGCATGGGACTCATCAAGCCAGACAGCTCATGTAAGTAACGTTCAGTACACACGGGTTCAGTTCCACTGTGTGGCAGACACAGCGGTGGAGTACACTGTGCATGGTGCCCTTCCCTGCCAAGTGTTGTGTTGTTGCTTACACAGTCTACGCTCGAGGACTGCGTGGTTGAGTCAAGGGAAATAGCACTAAAATTCACGTTGTAATGTTCAAAGTTCATGGCCTGGTGGGGTCGTATTACTAGCTGTCCAGAGCCATGCAGAGCCATGGGGTCAGACAGGCCTGCTGTCCGAGGTACCGTGACGTACCCTCTGCACTCAATTACCCTTATTATCGCCTCCACTACTGCGGTACATGTTACCATCAATTAACCCATATGATACATTATTTTTTTTTCCCCTTCCCCTACAGTCCCTTTAACCAATGCATTATTCAGGCTTCCCTAACCTTTCCCCGGTGTTGTGTGGTTGTGTGTGGTTGTGTGTGTGTGTGTGTGTGTGTGAGACAGCGTCTTGTTAAAGAGTCAAGCCTGACTTAAATTTGCGATGTAGCCCAGGTTAGCCTTGAACTTGGACTATTCCTGCCCCAGCCTCCCTGAGTGCTAGGGTTACAGGTGTGTGCCACTAGTCCCAGCTTCCTAGTCTTTTTTTCTGCTCCAGATCATGTCTTCTTAGGTTGCTCTTGGCTGTGACAGTTTCTCAGGCTTTGCTTGTTTCAAAACTGCCTGGACAGTTTTGAAAAGTACTAGATGTGCTGTGGAATGCACCTCATTTGGAGTTTCTCACAGGTAGACTGGGTTTGAACTTCAGGATCGGAGAATACAGATGCCATTCTCATTGCATCATATCAAGGGTACTGGAGGTGAGCAATGGCTGGTCCTCGCATGGGGGTAGTATTGTACTTGTCGGCTTTCCCCACTCCGCAAGTAGTTACTCCCCAGTCTATTGCAGCTGTTTGTTCCAGGCCCCACGATAGGGGATTAAGCTCCCCTTCCTGCGGGGTGTCACAGTAACACTTTTCCTTTGACAGTATCTATTTTTTACAATCTGCCTCCAAGTATTGCTCCAGCCCGTCTTCCCATGGCCTGGGAGCTTCAGGAGAGGGAGACGGGGTGGAGGTGCCTAGTGAGGAAGGGTGCTGTGGACCTGGCCTCTTCTTGAATGTGAAAGGTGAAAACCCTGGGACTCATAGGATGTCAGGATGTCGGGAAAGGGCAAGACTGTGGCCTTGGGGCCCTGATTCAGTCAGGCCTGAATGCTGCTTGGGTTGGAATTTCAGATCTCGCCCTTCCTCACCCTGCCATGTCACCTCTTAGAGCCTCAGCTTTCTATTTACATAGTGAGGGACAGAGGTATCTCCTCCCTTGTAGTGTTGGGAAGAATAAATGAGGAGCTGAGCCGGGAGCCCCAAGGACAGGGCGCTGCTCAGGAGACTCCAGCACAGTGCCTGTGAGCTGTTACCATGGTTATTTTATAATTATCTGCTGAGCCTTCTTGTTGCATTGTCTCCTCTGCTCAGCAGGTTTCAGCCCCTCTACTGTGGGGTCACAGCTCTGGCTGCACATTTCCGGCCTGCCCTCTGCCCTCTGGCCAGGCCAGGGAGATCAAGGGCCCTGACTCCTTTCATCTGTCCTCCCAGACATCCTGGAATATTGCAGAAGGAGGCTTGGGCTTCAGCGGGGCTGCTCTGCTCACCAGTGACGCTCTGTGAACTGGAGGGGTTGTCTGCTGCCCTCTGGGCCACTCCTCTGCTACAAAGGGAATGATGTGGTAAGCCAGGAGTGTTTGGCACTTGGCCTTCTTCTGGCTTAGGATGGCACCCAGCCCCCATTTTACAAGGGCAGGGCAGGTCCTTTCTGTGTGTGAAGACCTTGTGTCCCTACAGACTGGGCTTGGCAGGAACACCCTTGACCTTAGGTTTCTGACCCGTGACCTGGCTCTGGGAGAAGCTGGGAGGACTTGGGTCCTGCAGGCTGGTGCCCGGTGGTTAGCATCAGCACCCTGCTGTCTCCCCTGGTAACTGGCCAGGTGACCTGCTGGAGGCTGCTGTCTGAGAAGGATGAGTTCACCTGCTCCTAGCTCTTGTCTGACTCGAATTCGGCCAAGAATGCTTCCCCTTGTCTTGGGTTTAAGCCTTTAGGCTGACTTTTGGCCTACTACCCCAGTGCAGGTCTGCACCCACGCACTTGTGTCCTGGAAGCCAGGCCCTCTGCCCAGGCTGGATCCCTGCTGGGCCTCAGCCAGGGTTGCCATCACCATGGAGGCCTCTGACCGCCCCCCCTCCCCAGTCCCAATTGCCATGCCACTGACACATTCCCCTCCTCTTTGCTCTGCACGCCCACGGTCCCCAACTGCCAGCAAGAGGAAGCCAGGCCTGAGGCCTCTTGTTTTGCTTCCCCTCAGGCACGCAGAGGCTCAAGGACCCTTGGGGCACTCAGCTACCCTTCCCATCTCCTCCCCACCCACTGAGTCCTGCTCAGCTACCATGTGCCTGCTTATGTTTCAGCCTGTTGCAACCTCTCCTCAGGGCCCTTTTCCTCCTGGGTAACCAGCCACCCCCTCCCTGTCTTGCCACCTGATTCCTGCAACTGGGCGTCAGGCCCGCTTTGCTCACTACAGCATCCCTAGCACCTAGGAGCCGCTCAGTGAGTATCAGCCTCAAGTGGGGAAGACGAAGAAGGCTCCAGGGAAGGACTGGTGGCTTGAACACCCAGGCAGAGAGAAGCAAGGGGAAAAGCCTCAGGGAAGGAGTGAGCCTCTGCCACAGAGTCACAGTGAGAAGCAGGCTTGGAACAGGGACCAGGGCCTGCAGTTGGCTGGGGCAGTTTGGGATATCTCTGTGGAAACTGTAAAGTACAGTTCTGAGCCCTGAGTCCTGAGCCTGGTGGTTTCAGATACACTACGCACAGCAAGCCACGTAGGGAACAGCAGGGCCAGGCTGGAATGCCTGGGGTGCCAGGGATGGGTCTGCCTTCCCATTCTTTGCTTCAGGGGTAAACAGGCCTGGAGCTGGGCTTGGCACATTGGCTGCTGCTGAGCTGGGGCCACCAGGGCCTTGAGTGAGATGTGGCCAGTGCCCCTGGTCCTGTGGATCAAGATAGCTCTGGTTACGGGTCCACTGCCAGTTGTGTGGGGCCTGGCCTCTTGTGCCCTACTCTCCTCCTGCCCTTACTTGTAGCTTTGAATTGGCGGGAGAAAAAAGAAAAGAGATGGATTCTGGAGGCAGGGGTCTGTATACCTCACTGCTCTCCATCTCAGCAGCGTCCACATTAATAGCATCTACTGTCTGCTGGTACCTTAGGTGGGGAGATGGTCCCTGCAGGCCCTGGTAGTGTGCTAGGCCTGCCTTGTCCATCAATAAGGATGAGTCATTTAAGCAAAAGATTTCTGTTTCACTTATAGAATTTTTTTCTCTTTTTGAGACAGGATCTTGCTGTGTAGTTCAGGCTGGCTTGGAACTCACTATATAGCATAGGCTGGCCTCAAACTCTTAGTGATCTTCCTGCCTCAGCCTTCTGAGTGCTGGGACTATAGGCATGCAGCTAACAGAACATTTTAAGCAAAACAGTGCACAGAATCACTCATCTACCAGCTCAGACCAGCAACTCTTCCATCTGTGTAATGGGGTAGTTACCATGAATGGAAACGATGCGGCTGCTCAGGCCCAGAGAGGGCAGGGTCACACAGTTAGGGGAAGGAAGAGCTGGAACTCGAACTCTTATCTGGGGATCCCAAGTCCACGTGTTCTCTTCAGCCAACCAGTCGGTACCAGTCAGTGCTCTGTGCTGGGCAACGGCCAGGCTGTGGTCCTTACCCTCAAGGTGGGGCAGACACACCAGAACAGACCTGGCATGCGTCTCCATCAGGGGTGTGGCAGGAAGCATGTCCTGGAGGAAGTGGCATTTACTCAGGACCCTGAAGGTTGAGGAAGGTTTAGAAGGTGACAGTAGAGGAGAGGGGCATTTCTGCCAGGGGTCACAGCCCAAGCAAAGGCCAGGCGGGTGGTTAAAAATAAAGAGCACTTTGAGAGCAAGAGCACTCAGTAATGAAACTGTTGTGCTAGCCACACCTTGCTGAGAAGCTCAGATTCCGGGGCGAGGCACTCAGAGCCAGCAGTGGCTCTAGGCTGAAGGCGACATCTGTGCCTGCAGGGTCAGTGCTTCTCCGTTGCCTTTCTCCCTCGATGTAATGGTGGGTAGGGGCATGAACAAGAGCTCACTCACACCTTGGCCACCTCATTTCCTGTCTTTGTCCATTTTGCAGGCTGACATTCGGCAGCTTATATGTCATGCTCCAAGTCACATTATCTGGGAATGGCAGAGTTGAGTCTTAAACCTGGGTCTGTAGATCCATAGTCTGTGCTTTGTTTTGTTTTGTTTTGATCATTTTGTTTTTCTTTTTTCTTTTTTGTTCCGGGGATTGAACTCACGACTTTCCGCTTGCCAGGCAGGCGAGTATGCTGCTGAGCTAAATCCTCGCTTGGTCTTCTTTTTTGAGACAGGGTCTCACTATTATGTAGTTCAGGCTCATCTTGAAATCACTGTGTAGCCCAGGTTGGCCTTATCCTTGCAGTGATCCTCCTGCCTCAGCCTCCCAAGTGCTGGGGTTACAGACTGTGCTTTTGCACTATCATCATAGCTCTAGAAAAATGTCTGATGAACTGGCGATGGATTTAAGGATACACTAGAAATATTTCTAGAAATATTTAAACAACCATCTCTCCAGAAGAAAGAATGAAAGCTTGATTTGTAGCATTTACTGCTCTCCAAGGTATAAATACTCTGTCTGTGCCAGCGTGACATTGGAAAGTGTGGCATTCAAAACAGTTTAGCACAATCAGTTCTTGCAAGAGGGGTGAGCAGGGAAGAGGTGCTCCCCCCCCCCTAGTGTGGTCACTAAAGCCCCTGAGATACAGGAGCTAATGCAGGAGTGAACCTGGGCTGCGGAACCTGCTCCTCCAGCTGGGCTGCCCTGAGTCCTGGGAAGCTGCAGTTAATTTTTAAACCAGCCTTGCAAACAGTGCAGTCCTTCCACAGGCCCAGCTGCCTTCTGGCTCTGGCTTTACTGTAACTTTCCGGGAGACCTCCAGCAGCCCCTTTCCCCTCTGGCCTCCAAGTCTCACCATAAGATAAATCCTGGCCACCTTCACACTTGTCAGTTCAGCTTTTCCAGGAATCTTATGTGACCAGTTTATTCCTGTTTTACAGAGAGAAGATTGTGTTGGAGAAGCTGCTGGATTTGTTCAAGGCACAGCAGGGTGCAACTGGCCTAGGTGTGAACCAGATCTGCCAGGCTCAAGGCCTTGTTCCTTCCTGGCTGCCTTGGAAGTATATTGTGCCCTGAGACTTTTACTACTCACATTCTAGGATGATGCCCCTCACAGCTGCTCTGAGCAGGAACAGCAGTTAGGCGAGAAGCTCAGGCCTGTGCCCCTTTGATCTGGCTGGGCCTCAGTTTCCCATCTGTGAAATATAAGTACTTTCAAAGAAGGGACAGGGAAGTGGGTGGTGGTATTTAACGCTGGCCTCAGGTCCACCTTTAACTGTGACTTGATCCCAGGGGGACAGGTGAGGAGCCAAGCCTGGGGCCCCCACCCTTAATAGGGCAGATCAGGATCCTGGGCCAGAGACTCGAAGGGCACTCTTTGCAGCATAGCACAGCATCTCCTCGTTGCTATACTTTTCCTACTGTACTTCCTGCCCCGCTGGGTCTGGAGGGAGCCTCTTCATTTACTTGAAGCCAGCTTGCTACTTAAATATCCCTCCCCTCAGCAGAGTAGTCCTTACAGTACATTTTCTTATGCACTTAAAAGGAAGGTATATGGGTGAAAATAATTGCTCCTCCCACACTGTTTCTTCTGGATCAGTTCTCACTTTGAGAAATTCAGGTCTAAGCCAGAGTCCAAGGCGTGGCATTTGGCAATGACTCAGTTTCCCTATCTGTAAAACGGGAATGATCACAGGTCCCCTAGCCCAGGTTGTTATGATATTAAATCCTAAACGTCCTGAACCTTCTAGTATGGCGTCTGCAAGGGGTGAGCGTTCCATTGGCGCATAATTGCTGGAGAGGTGGATGGGGAACACCGAGGGGCAGAGGGGGCATATTTTGGCCTGGGGCAGGGAGGGGGAGCGCGCAGAGGCGTGGCGGGGCGTGGCTTCGCGCCGGGCCACGCCCCTCGGACCCGGGCTCCCGCCGCGCCGGTTCCGTCCCAGGTCCCGGGCTGGGAACCCGCGTCCGCGCGCTTGCTCCTTCCTCGTCCTCCTCCCGTCCGTCCGCCTGCCGGGCCCCTCCTCCTGCTCGCGCTCCCTCCCTGCTCTCCCTCCCGGCCTCCTCCTCCTCCTCCTCCTCCCTTTCTCTCTCGGTCTGTCTCTCCCGGCCCGGAATCCATTCCGGCCCGGAGCCGGAGCGGCGAGGCCGCCCACCGCCCGCCCGCCGCTGGCCGCCGGCCTTTCCTCCGCGTCCACCGCCGGTGCGCCCGCCGCCCGCGCCCGCCGCCCGCCGCCCAGGTGAGCGCCCCCGCCCCCGCGCCGGGCCAGGCCGGGTCCGCTCGGGGCCGCGCCCCGGGGCCTCCGCCGCCCGATCGCGAGCCCGCGGGGCTCCTGCCCGTTCTCCGTCGCGCACCCCGGCTTGAGCCGCGATCCCCCGGCTCGGGGGAGCGACCCGGCGCGGCCTTTTGTTGTGATGCCTCGGGGGAGGGGGCTGGGCGAGAGCGCGGGGTCCCCACCGCCGGGTCCCCCCGGCTCGCCTCCTCCTCCAGGCCGGCGGGGACGCGGGAGAGCCGCGGCCGGGTCTAGGCCAAACCCGAAATCTTAGCCAATCGGCGCTGCCTCTGGCTGCGGCTGCCCGGCCAGGCGCCCCCGCCCCGGGGAGGGTGGGCGGCGGCAGAGGGCGCCGAGGGGCGCCGGGGTGCGGGCGCCGGCCGGCCGCTGGGATCTCCCTGCCCTCCTGGGGCCTCGGGTGGGGCCTGGTCCTGCTGGCCTAGAAGAGAGTGGGCCACACTGCGCGGCGGGTCCACACAGCCCCCAGCCCCGCCCCTGAGCAGGCCCGGCCACCGGCCGGCGCCGAAGTTGGCGAAAGTTTTGGGCTTGGCTACCAGGCCAGGTCCACTTGCTTACCTGGACAGGGGCAGTGGGTGAGTTTGAGGCCGCACCTGGCCATGTGTGATCAAACACAGCCTGTGCTTTCTGAGCCATGCCAGTGTAGGTGGCCTGGGGGGACCCTGAGTCCGGGGAAGGAAGGGTGGGGTGAGTGGGAGGGGCTCACCTGTAGGAAATGCACAGGACCCCTAGGTTCTTCAGTTGGACTTGAGAGTGGACGCAGGGGCCTGTGGGCTTTGGGCAAGGCTGAGCCTCATGGCCTGTGTGCAACTGGGACAGTGGTTCCTGGGTCACCTGGTGAGGCCAGGCCCAGCCTCCTTGCAGCTGAGATCAGATATGGTTTCCAGGATGGACCAGGCTGGGCCCTGCCCCAGGGAAGTGAAGTGGAGTGAGACATTTAGCTTCTTGTTTCTTTGGGTGAAGGCGGCTGAGCCTACCCTTTGGGGTCCCAGTGTGTGAATGGGGCTCCTCAGGTGGGGTCTATGTGCTTATGCATCCAGGCATGGTCCTCAGCACGTGCAGTACCAGTAAGGAGACCTGCCTTGCCGAATTGTCCCCGGTGGGCAGGGTGTGGGATTGCTGGCTGCACTGGAGCTCCTTTTCAGAAGAGGATGAGTTAGTGCCCAGAAAGGTGCCCCAGAACCCTTGGAAAAAGAAACAACTGTGACACCACCCTGCCACCTCCTTGTGACCCTAGGCCACTCACTGCTCCTGCTGGCCTCACTTTTCTAAAGTCTAAAATGGAGCCATAGTAGTGAAAGCTCCTGAACAGTAACCCTTGTCTGTCCTCATCTTACTGCTCAGAGAAGGGAAGTGATTTTACTAAGGCTCCACGGAGGAAGCTGGGATGGCCACCTAGACCTCAGAGGCCCTGCCCAAATCCCTGTTGAATCCCTGTTGGTTATCAATGGTTGCCCAGGATAGGACAGGCACACAACAGTGTCAGAGAAGCTGTGTGATTGATGGAATCCTTGAGGCCTTTCTGGGGATGTGGTATGTCCTATAGTGATGTGATCTTTCCACCCTGGGAAGTGACTTACTGTGTGTCACCTCTCTCAGCTGACTGCCTGCCTTGGCTCTCTCATGCACCCTGGACCAGGTCTCTGTCAGGAGAGCCTTCTGCTCCAGTAGCTCGTCTACCTTCCTATCCAGGCTTGGCTGGAGCCTGTGTCTCCCAGCTGGGCCTGCCCCCCCTCCCCCCGGGCTATGAATTTTCCCCAGCCCACAGCCTGGCTCTTGCTTTGGCTTCTTCCCTGATTTTATCTGTAGGTGGGGGATGTCTCCCTCCCAAAGTCCAGGAGCCAGGGAGGATGTGGCTCAGTGGTCTGCTGACAGACCCCTTCCCACTCAAAGTCATGGTCCTCAGCTGACCTTGTTCCCCCAAAGCTGCCTAGATACCAGCACCCAATGATTGAGCACTGGTGCCTGCTGTATACAGCAGCTCTGAACTTGGCTGAGCAGTGTTGTGGTGGGTTCGGGAAGGTGTGGAGAGGGGAGGAGGTGGTGCCTGAACCAAGGGAAGCAGCTCCCCAGGCGGCAGAGGTCTGGAGCTGGTGCTTTTGTACATTTTCAGATACTTCTGAGGGCTCTTGGGGTAACGGGCAGTGGTCAGTCCAGTGGGTATTTGCTGGGGAATTGTGATCAGGTTCCTGGCCTCTCAGAAGTTTGACTATGGAGCCAAATAACAAACAAGTTGCAAGACAAATTAATATACAACGGAAGATGAGATAAGGGCTCAGAGAGAGGCCTGGGAACAGGGGAACCTTGAAAGAAGAATGAGGGGGTTGGCCAGGCATGAAGCTAGGGGAAGGCTGGCCGAGCAGGGAGTGCACATGCAAAGGCCCTGAGTGGAGGAGCGGGGGAGGCCTGTGGGGCTGGAGCACAGAATGGACGAGTGAGAGGTAAAACCGGGCCTTGTTATCAGCAGGGCTGGACCTGGTGGGAGCCCAGCCTTGGAAGGAGTTTGGCAGCATCTTTACACACAGCCTGAGTGGCGTCCTCTGTCTGAATATCCTCATACTCAGGAGCCAGCCATGGCCCAGCGCCACTCAGCTTCTCGAGGGGCTGTTGAAGGTGAGGTAGAAGCCAGGGAGGCAGAGCTGACCAAGGCACCTGTGGAAATGGGTGTGAGGATGGGCCAAACCAGGTTTCAAGAGGAGAAGGCATGTGAGGCTGGGCTTTGAAGGTGAAGTAGGAGTTCCAACAGCAGGAAGGCCCCAGAGTGTAAGAGCCAGAAGTTAGGGAGGCGCAATGGGAGGGGGAGGCAGGGTGCAAGCTGGGAGGGAGGTGAGCAGCAGGGAAGGTCAGCCTGAGAGAGGAGACAGGAAGTGCGAGTGGGATGGGCCTGGGTTCAAATTCTCACCGTCTCGCGTGCTGTGCGTCTTTGGGTCATTTACTGTCTTTCAGAGGCTTAGTTTCTTCATCTTGAAAATGGAGCAGCAGGTATCTTCCTTCCAGGTTAGAATTAAAAGAGGGCGTTGCCCAGTGCCTGGCAGCGGTGGATTCTCAGAAAATGGACTGTGCTTTGTGCCGTGTTACCCTGGGAGGTCAGTGGCATTTCTCGTGGCCCATCAGCTGTGTGGTCACAGCCTTGAATGGATGATCTCATTGAATCCGAAGGACTGGTCAAGGAGAGGACGTTGGCAGTGAAGGTCACCAATGTGCCGGGTGACCTTGAGCCCCTCCCGGTCCTCCCTGGGCCTTCTCTGTGTATGAGAAGGCTGAACTGGGGAGCGAGCCCTGTCCAGCCCTTCTCAGCTCCTTGGAGCCTGTGGGAGGTGAGGTTGGGCATGTTTTCAGGATGTATCTACTAAGACCCAGAGGGGAAAAGCCCTTTGCCCAGAGTCTGTCAGGTGTCAGGGCCAGGCCTAGTGCTGGGCACTCCCAAGGGCTGCATCGTCCCTGCAGGCCTGCTCTGGGGCTTTGCCTGGAGCTTCATTTCCTGCCTCTGCTTGTGGCCCGTGCTCCTCGCTCTCTCTCGGGTTCCCAAGCCCTTTACTTCCCTGCTCCCTCCTCCTCCCCCACCCCATTTGTCTCCCTGGGAAACTGCTTGGGTTTCCATTTGAGCAGGGGGCACTTCCTCTGGTGGGGCCTCAGTTTCCTCACCTAAGCAGTGGAATAGTGAATCATAACTCCCAGGATGTCCTGAAGCGACAGAAGTAAGGTACTTTGCACAAATGAGGTGCTCAATACATAAGAGTGGGGAAGTGCTAGACATGAGCTCAGATCCTTCCTTTTTAACTGCTAGGCATCTTTCTGGGCTTCAGTTTCTGAAACGGGGGAATGGGCATGGGACTTGGACCTCATAGGACAGGGAGGAGGGGAGCTCTGACTTTACCTGGTGGCTGCTTGGCCTGGCCCCTGTGTTCCAGCCTCATTCCCAGCTCCAAGTCCAAAGTCAAGGTACCTAGCTTCTGTGACACTTGGCCTCCAGTTGTCTCCTTTGTGAGGTCTGCTAACACTATGGTTTGAATCTCTGGATGTTCAGTAAATAGATATCTATTTTTTCTTTCTTTGTTTCCTTCCTCTGGCTTAGATCTCATCCATTTCTCTTTTGCCTAGAGCTCAGATCCCACAGATTTGAAGTGTTGTGTTGAAAAGCATTTTGAGGTCCAGACTTGACTTTGTGGGAAAGAGTGTGGTGATAGATTAGTAATGCCTGCCATGGGCAGAGGAGGAGAGACTATTGTATATGTGTCATGGGTTTGTCATTCCTGATCTATTCAGACCTTCTTTTTTCACTATGGGGGAAATGAGGCCAGATAAACCCAGGGCAAGTCATCCGTGCTGGGAGAAAAGTGCAGATCTGTCTTTTGATCTAGGATTCTTCTTAGCTTGCCTGCCTGCCACCCCTGCCACAGTATAGCTTAGTGGCCTGAGTTGAGGGATTGGTAATTAGGGAGCATCCCAGAGCTGGACTCCAGATCCCCTAATTGTAGGACCTTGGGCAAGTGATTTATCTCCAACCTTGGTCTCTTTTCCTCTCACTGTCCCTAAAACCACCCTGAGACATTCCAGAATAAAAGGAGACACTGGAAGGCAGTTGAGTGGTCTTGGCCCAGTCCCTTCATGTCCTGGTCCTCAGTTTTCTCATCTGCACAGGGTGAGCTCTTTGTTCATGGACACTCTAGGATGGGACCGTGGCTTCTGTCTTCTCCAGGGACAGGCCTGACTGAGTCCTCTTTGGTGCCTGGGCAGGGCCGGGCTGTCCACGATGTGTAGGAGGTAAAGGCTGTGGAACTATTGGAGGCTGTAGGACTGGGTCTTTTGAATCCTTGGGCCTGCTGGACCCTGGGGTGGGCACAATCCGAGTGCAGATGATGATGGGGTGGAAGCTGACATCAGGTGGCATCTGGAAGCATGGCCTCCCTGTTAAGGACTGATCAGCTCCTCTCAGGCTGCTTTGTCCAAATTTGTGGCCTTCACTTTACTTTGCCTCATGCTGGTACCTACATGTTGCACCCTCCAGAGCTAGATCACAGTAAGGTTGTCTCCTCCCGGAGCTGGATAAAACTTATATTCTCTACAAAGGAGAAGAGACTGAGGCTCAGAAAAGCTGCAGGCTCAGGTCCAGTCACCTGGGAAGTGAAGTGTGAGGCCAGACTTTTGGTGTCTAACTCCTCCTGGGAGTGTGTGGGTGTGGGTGACATTTTCCTCAGGTGGCGCAGTGGGCAGATGACCCTGACTCCGGTCTTCTAACTCTACCTGATGGGTCTTCTTTGAGACCTGGAGCCCAGGGTGCTTGCATGCTCATGCAAGCATGAAGACCTTTACAGCCAGTTGGCTGTGGGTTTGAGTCCTGGCTTAGCCACGAGTGTTCCGGGTATGATGGTGGGAAAAATGACATCTGGGCCTCAGTTTCCCATCCATGAAACGGGGATAACAGTGCTAGTACTGGCTTTCGCAAGGTGGTATGAGGATCAGCCCAACCAAAATGTGCTAAGTGCTTGCCTGCAGAGTCTGCACACGGGAACATCCCCGAGGAGGCAGGAAATGTGGGCTCCTGTGGGCCAGCTGATCTGGGAGTCCCAGGGCTGTTATTGGTCACCTCGGTCTGTGGTTGGTGTGTCCTGTGAGGCAGAGTGTGGGGAAAGCCTCCTGGAGACAGGCGGGCTTAGTTGTTGGATTGAAGTCACCAGCTCCATCCAGCCTCCCCGCACTCAGTTCCTGCCCAGGCCTTGCCTGCCTGTGACCTGCCATGGTGTCCTGTGTCCTGGTGCCTCAACTCGGCCCCTCCCTGATTGGACCCATATCTTCAAAGGTGGCTGCCGTGGGCTTGAGAAGCAGGAACTGTTCTTGCCTGTGTTTTGCTCGGGGGTAGCTGAGGCTCCTGGCGCTGCTCCTGCTCCTGGTCCGGGCCGCAGGGCCTCTGTCTCCCACAGTTCCCAGTCATGCAGGTGACCGCCCGCCCTGGCAGTCTGGCCGCCACCCCTTTGTCTCTGCAGGTCCCCCCTCTTGCTTGGTGCCCTTCCTGGGGCTGCGGTCCTGCTGGCTCCGGAGAGCTATTACTGTCCCTCCCCTTGCCCCATCTTTGCCCTCTTGTGTGGCCCCGGGACATTCTGCCATGAATGACAAGTCACAGGTTCTTTAGCCTCTAAGGGCACGTGTGGTAATTATCACTCTCAGGGTGCAGCACTTTACAAAGCGCTCACCACAGTCACCTCTGAGCAGGGCTGGGGGGTGGCAGGACTGCTGTCATAGTCTCCACTTGGCCTCGAGCTGGGCTGCTGCCAGGGCTGTCTGCTTGGGCAGCTGGGCTACTTCCCCCGCTGCCCAGTCTCCTCAAGGCTCCATGGAAACCTTGCCTTGTCAAAAGGAGGATTCAGAGAGGTGGAGGCCTTGCCAGAGGTCTCAAAGCACCGAAGGGGCAGATCCTGGTGGGTTCCTTCTAAGAATCAGACAAGAGGCAGACTGTACTCTCCTTCCTGCCTGTTCTGAACAGAGATCCGGACACACCTGGGGGCCTGAAGGAATGGGCTCCGCAGTGGTCCTGCCCGCCTGTTCCCTCAGGCAGGGTTCACACTGTAAGCTCGCAGTCCAGCCCTTCCCGGTGCCCGGCGGACGGCTGTCTCCTCCTCTCACTGCATCCCTGCGAAGTGCTGCTTCTGGTTCATTTCACAAGCGAAGCCCAGACAGAGGAGCAGGAGTTGCCCAAGGTCACCCAGTGCACGGATCTGAACTCACGCCCTGGGTGTTGCAGGCTGCCCTGACTCATCTGGGCTTCGTCTTTCTTTCAATCTCGCCTGACCTTGGTCACCTCTCCAGCCTCCCCACCTTCCTCGCTGGGCAGCATGGAGACCAGGAGACCGGTCTCCACTTCTAACTGCCATGAGGCTTGGGAGTCAGGTCACCTTTTGGTGCCTCAGTTTCCATCTGAGGGACAGGCCTGCTGGTAGTGCCCATGTCATGGGTTTGTTCTAAGGCTTGGGTGAGCATCTATGCACGTGAGATGCCAGCAGGCAGTGAGTGCTTGGTGGGGTTGGCTGACCTTTTGGTTTGTACTAACCTGGAGAGGAAGGGAATGACAGCCCCTGCTCCAGATGGGGAGACTGAGGTTCTGAGAAAGGCAATAGTATCGACCAGGCCATGATGCACAACAGAAAATTCCTGGGACATATCCCACTTTCCAGAGGGCAAACCGAGACATAGAACCCAGAAAGGGACAGAACCATGATTCCAGTTTCTTGCCTTCAGACAGGAAGTGGAAGCCTCTTTGTCCACTTATTTGATTTGGACTTTGGGTATGTTGCTTCTCTTGACTGAGCCTCAGTTTCTTTATTTGGGTATTGGGAGGTAATAAAAATGTACATGTTGGGGCTACAATCATCTCCATAAAGTATTTAGCTTAAGGCCTGGTCCAGAGGAAGCAGCCAACAAATAGCTACAAGGAATAAGGTCCTGTCTCCTTCAGGACTCAGTTTTCTCATCTGTGCAGTGGGTCTGTACATATGGCACAGTGGATTCTAGCACATCTTACAGAATGACTCTTCGGTCTACCACTCTAGGTCGGGGTGGGGTTGAGGATGGCAGGTGGGGGCTCCTATTCTATGTGGGTGGGGAGGACTGTGCGCTGTGGACTTTATTCTGAGATGCTGTAAGTCTCCAAGGCTGGTCTGCTTGGCAGGTCACTGGGTCTGTGTGGCTGCCAGCTGCTACCACAGCATCTGGTCTCTCTGCCCCCGGTGCTGCTGACCTGAGTGAATGGCTTCTCTCTTTGAGCTCCAGCTTTCTTATCCATGAGACAGGAGCAGGAGTTTTCCCTCCAAGGGCTGTCAGGAGGACTGGACACGCTCCCTCTTCCCAAATTCTGCCATACCGGGCTTCTAGGAAGTGTCACAGTTAACCGGCAGTGGTCAGGTTCCCAGGATGGGCAGGATTCTGCCTGCAGGAAGGCGCAGTGGCATTCCTGGCAGTGAGCTAAGGCTTGGGTTGGGACAGTTTGCAGGCCCTGGTGGCTTAGGTGGGAGGTGCCCCAGGACTTGGACGGTGCTGGCAGGAGGAGTGGCCCAGTGGGCCCTGCCTTCCCTCCTGGCTCTGCTTCTCAGCCCCGAGCAGCTGCCTGCTCTCCCCACCCCCACCCCTGCCAGGTGTTCCCGAAGGCCCCGGAACCAGATGAGCCACAGTTCTATTTGGGGACAATTCTGCTGTTCCCGTTTCTCTCCTGTGCCCTAGTTTTAGAAACGACGTGGGTTTGGTTACCAGTTGGCCATTTGTAGAGAGCTCCCCCCTCTCCGCCCACTCCACCCAAACCTTAGATACGTGGGCCTTGTGGGCAGAGCTGTTCTGTGCTGCCACAGGGAGTGCTCTGGCAGGAAGGTGACAGCTGTCTGGATCATGTACTGCTGATGTTTGGGCCTGTGATGGCTACTGGGGACCCCAGGGATGCTCTCTGGAGACAGCTTGTACTCAAACACAGACCTTGATCTTTGCCATCATGGGGTTGGTGCCACACGAATGGTGGAAACCTAGCACAATGCCAGGAGGGCTTCCCAGAGGAGGTGACGTCAGGCCTGGATCTTACAGTGTGAGCAGGAGCTCATGAGCAAGAAAGAAGGGCAGGACATGCTTGGAAGAAGGGGCTCTGCACACGCCTGGAGGTGGGGAGGGCCTTGTGTGCTTGTGGAGCGGGAGTGGCGGGAGTGGCAGGTCTCCTACTGGGTGGGTAGAAGGGGACAGTTATTCTGCTTCTGTTTGGGACTCCGGGCATTTGGTCCTGCCCAAGTTGTGAAGGGAGGACAAAGGGCTGGCGAGGCAGCTTCCCTCTCGGAGGGGCTTCAGGCAGGCTCAAGAGCTGGACTGGGCTGCGGAAGGCGCTGGGGACCCTGTGGGGAGGCCTGTGAGAGCCTGGGTGGGACAGCAGGTCTCGGGACAGTGCCCGGAGCCAAGCCTGAGGTGCGGCGTGTGCAGCGCCTCCGGCCTGCAGGTGCCGTGGCAGGGGGAGGCTCCAGGCACGGCTGTGTTCAGCACTGTGGGTAGCGCCTGGCTCGGCAGTGTGGCTGTGGGGGCTGCTGGAGAGCAATGCGCCTGGAGGGAAAGCGGGTGCTGCTGCCCCTAGTGCTGCTGCCCGTGACACACTTTCCTGCCAGGCGGGCACGGGCAGGGCAGGCAGAAGTGGAGATGCAGCTCAGCCGCTGATCCCCAGGTGCCCGGGCATGGGTGAGGGCTTCCTCCAGGGCTGAGTGCCAGTGTGAGGGGCCGGCCGGCTCCCCGTGACTCCTCCTTCCCCGGTGTGCTGCCACCTTGGCCTGGTTTTGAGCTGTATCTCTTTCTGAAAGTCTTTGGCCAAGTGTCTCTGTCCTTGTAAGCCTCAGTTTCCCCACCTCCAGAAGGGGAGTGACCCGAGAGCTTCCCTCGTGGGCCCCTCAAGGGTGAGCCAAACTCTGGAGGGCTGGACCAGTCTCTGCGGAGCCTTTGAGCCGTGGCCCCAGCTGCCCAAGAGCAGAGGGATGGCTTCCGCTTGGCCCTGGCTGTCCGCACGGAGCACAAAGCCCCTTTGTGAGGGACAGAGGGAGCCTGGGAGTCCCCCTGTGGGAGCGGGGGCAGCCTGCCCCTCCTCTGCACTCATTCCCTGGGGGACGGAGCTTCCTGAGGTGAGGGTGGGAAGGGCAGCTGGGTTGGCAGGGCTGGAGCAGGATGGCAGGGGAGCCCAGGCGGACGCCCCGTTCCCTGGGCCACTGTGATGCCCTGCCTGTTCATTCCTTCTTCATCATCAAGTGCCGTCTCCGTGCTGGGCCCTGCGCTTGTAGCCAGTGCCTCTCTGATGTCCAAGGTAGGCTCCACGCACCCAGCTACTCACTGTTCAGAGTCTGACACCACTGCAGAGTAGTCAGCCACGAGAGAGGCCCAAGTGGCCCTGTCCTCATGAGACATGTATACCCACATGGTGAGTCACGTGCTGGTCCAGGCCAGAAGGAGAAGTTGAAGGCCCTTGCTGGGGCCAAGGGATCAAGGATCAGTGGCCTTCCATGAGGAGGACGCTTTTGACCTGAGACTGGACCAGGAAGTGGAGATGGCTGAGTGTGTTGGTGTTTAAACACGTGATCAAGAAGGGCCTGTTAGAGCCTGAGGCATGTGAGTGCTGAAGACCTGAAGCTAGCGAGGAAGGGAGGAATGTACACATGTGGGAGAGGTGTGCTCTGGGCTACAAAAACCTCATATGCAAAGGCCCTGAGGCAACAGAGTACCACAAGTGGCTTCTGTCCTTTGTTGTCAGGATGTAGGGGTGTGAGGGGTTGAAGGGATCAGATTGCATTTCAGAAAGGCTGTTTGGCCCTGGGGATCCTGAGAGAAGGCAGCAGGGCCTGGACCTGGCTGTGGCTGTGGTGCGAGGAAGGAAGTGGACACAGGGTGTGACTGGAGGGACACAGGGACTGACAGGGCTTGGAACTGGATTACATGGGGAACAGGGGTTGAGGACTTGTCCTTTCTCTTTGGGGCAGCTGGTGGTGTGGCAGAGCGCCCCCAATGCCACAGGCCCCTGATTTGCATTGCTGTCCCCTCCACACATCCGTCTGCAGTCTCGAGATGGGCGGTGGGCTCCCCCATCATACATGAGCCCATTTAGTTTCTTTCTGAGCTTCCAACTTCAGGAGTGCCTTAGGCAAAGTGGCGGGTCCTCCCTGTTCCCCTCAGGGGAGGACACTAGGCTCAGACTGGCTCCCCATGGCAGGGACTGCACGGTGTGGCTGGGCTTGGCTTCTCAGGGCCCAGGGCTGGAGAATATGGACTCTGCCCTCCACATTCCAGCTGACTGGGGCATCTGTTTCCTGTGCTGGGCTGTCATGGGGAGGTGGAGACTGCCTAGTGTGACTCTGGGGGTGGTGTGACACGGGCTCTACTTGGCATATGAATTGGGCCACAATTTTCCCTGCTGTTAAATGGGCACAGTAATGGTCCTCCCTTCATGGCACAGTTAGGAGGACAGGGATGTCCATGATATAGGTTTAGTAAATGTTTTTTTGGGGAGGAGGGTAAAGGTGCCCATGCATATCTGGAGCTGGGCTTTAGGAAAAGACTGCAGCTTCCAAGTGGCATCTTGCACAAAACAGCCCCATGGGATTTAGGGTGCCTGGAATCTGTGCCCCAATGCACTTTCCATATAGGGAAACTGAGTTCAGAAGGATGTCGAGAGCTGACGTGGGGACAGGTAAGACTTTTAACCCGGTTTGCAGCTGCCAGCCCCAAGCTGAGCACCCAGCCTTGCTCTGGTGTTGCCCACCTCCTGCAATCCCATGGGAAGGGGTCTCTCCCTGTCTGCTTGGGCTCTCTGCAGAGGAGCACTGTGGAGACTGTGGGTCACTGTGGGGCCGGACAGAGGGACCTCAGTGGTCAGCCTGCTGAGCTGTGTGTCCTCCTGGCCACAGGCCCTGTTTCCACAAGCAGGCTGCACCCCTGTTCTGCCGGCAGGAGCCTCTGATCACTCAGCCTCACTGCACTAGCGGGGCCGGTTTGAGGCCCTCTGGCCCGGAGCATGTTTGCACTGCGGATGCAGGCCCAGGCATGTGCTGGCGCTGGCCCGCAGATGGCCTCTTGCTCACTCCTTACTCAGCCAGAGGCTTTCCGTGTGGGTGTGCCAGACAGGTGGCAAATGAGTGTGAGGGTTGGGGCATGGCTTTGGGCTGCACAGACCTGGGGCCGCGGCCGGCCTCATCCTCCTCTGGGGCCCATCCGTACATCTACTCACCTGTCCACCCACCTGCCCTCATCCACCTAGCCGTCTGACTCTCCCATCTGACTCTCCATCTGTTCTCTACACACCTTCCCATCCACCTCCTCCCGTCTAACTTCTGCCCATCCATCCATCATCCACCCGCCCATCAACCGTTCTGTCCATCCCATCCATCCACCCATCATCCATCTACTCATCCGCCATCCACTCAACCACCCACTTGACCATATATTCATCCAGTGTCCAGCATCTACTCATCTGACTTCATTTGCTTATCTGCCATTCACCCATTTATTCACCCGCCCATCCCCTCACCCACCCAGCCAGCCACGCAGCACATGTCTATCACATAGCCCTGTGTGCCAGTGTTCTGGAGGGTGGAGGTACAGCAAAGAACCAAGCAGATACAAGCCCCTGCCTTCACAGAGCTCCCAATCTAGTGCTGGCGATAGAATACAACAAACGGGAACTGTATGCGTGATGTGTCAGAGGGTGCTGGGTGCCATGAATTCTGCGGAGAGCATGGAAGGAGGCTGAAATGTTGCTGGATTGTGGAGAACAAATGTGTTGCAGTTAGGTGAGTGACCAGGAAAGGAACTCATTTTGAAGAAGGGGAGGGAGGAACCGTGCATCTCCTTGGGAGAGAGAATCTAGGGCAAGAGCAGTCAATGCAAAGGCCCTGAGGCCATATAAGCCTGGAATACTGGAGTGCTGACAAGAAGCAGCGGGGCAGGGAGAGAATGGAGGGGGATGAAGGCAGCAAGATGGTGGTGGTGCAGACAGGCAGGGCCTCTGGGCCATTCTGCCAATGCTGGCTTTTCACCGCGCTGAGATGGGACTTGCAGAGGACTCTGGTGCACATGGCTGCCGTGTGGAGAAGATACGGGGTGGGGGCGAGATGGTGCAGATGGACCATGGAGGCAGCTGCCCCTTAGCCGGCTGGGAGGGACTGGTAAGTCTGACCACTCTGAGGTGGCTGTTCAGAAGGGGTACGGGGTTAATCACTTGTTTTCTTTATTCATTTTTAATCTTCCTTTTTGTTTTTTGAGATAGGGTCCTCCTCTGTTGTCCAGGCTGGGCTGGATCCTTTCTGCTCACCTCTCAAGTAGCTGGGACTACAGGCCTGTGTGGCAGCACCCCAAATATTAATGTAGTGAACCCCGGGAGGACATGGTGGAGACCCAGCACCACCACCCATGTCCTATACTCCGTTTACCCTGCCCCCATACCGTGTCATTTTAAAGCAAATCCCAGACATCTTATTTCTTGTGTAAATCTCTAAAAGAAGAACTTTGTGTTAAAAAAAGATCCACAAAACCATAATCTGTCTAAAAGAAATTAACTATAATTCCTTAATATCAGCAGAAATCCCTTCCTTCCCCAGGTATATTTTGATAGTTAAGCTGATGCCTCTGGGGTTCCCTCCTTCATGAACATGGGGTTCATGACAGTCCCACCTCACAGGCTATTGTATGATACTTTAGGTAAGATCCAGAACACAAGGATTGGCACATAATAGGTGCTCAGTAAGTAACAGCTGCTGTGATTGCTTGATTGACACTGAACTAGAGTCTAGGCCCAGTTCGGGAGGTTTCACAAATATGAATTCATTTCATCCTCACACAGTTCTATGAAGCAGGTCTTACTATTTTATCCCTTTTGTAGGGGAGGAAATGAAGGCACAGAGAGGTGGAGAAACTTCCCTAAGGCCACGTAGTGAGAGTTTTGAACCTAAGCAGTCTAGCTGTTAATCTCCATGTGACGGGTACTCTGTGAGTCCAGAAAAGAGGACCACCTCCCTTTGCTAGGTCTGGGGGCAGGTGAGGTTGGTGGTCATATCATAAGGGTGCCCTGGAATTCATAGGGGACAGGTGGAGGTGGGGCAGGTGGTGAAGCCTCATGGGAGGGGAGTAATCAGGGAGGGGAAGGAGAGGAAGGAGGGTGCACAAGGTCGGCCTCCATCCCATGAGCAGCAGGCAGCTTTGGGCAAGGTCTGACCGCCCTGCCGCCCGCCTTGGTGACCCCGGACTGCAGCCCAGGCTGAGGTGTGTGTCTCCTGTGAGGACCTGCCAGGGTCCCCAGGTTGTGGCTGGAGACCCTCTGGAGCCACATGCCTGTGGGTTTAGAGTGGGTGGGGCTGGGCGCTCCTGCCCACCAGTGTCCCCACAGGGAAGGCTGCCTGGGTGTGGGTGGGAGGAGGGGGCACTGCCTGTTCCTAGAGCTGAGAAGCGCTAGAGCGGCTGTCGGAACAGCAGGCGCCGTGGGCAGGGCCCTGCTGGCGGCGTCCCCCCAAGGCCCAGCACCATCAGCATGTGGGGCTGGGCCAACTGGGGGCCTGGAGAGGTGACCTTGGAGAGGCTGGGGGAGAGCAGTGCTTGTCAGTGCCTGCAGGATTCCCTATGGACACTTCCAATCCTGGGGCTGTGAGGGGGTCCTGGAGCCAGGCCTCGGTGCTGTGCAGGTACTGACACCGCTCTGTGTGGCTTGCACAGAGTCCCTGTGATTCTAATGGCCACATGGCGATTTGTCCCATGGAACCCCCAGGAGCCCAAGACCTGCTTGATCATGGTCCACTGGGCCCACCATCTCCTCCTTCAGCTTCTCCTCTGTCCAGTGCTGTGGGCCTGGGGCCCCAAGAACCTTACCTTCATCCCAGTGCCCCTGCCCAGATCCTCATGTAGGGTGGGCCCCAGCCTTGCTGGGCGACCCAAGGCTGGGCATTCTCCTCTCTGAGCCTCACCTTTTCCTCTGCGGGGAGATGGCTCAGACAGCCTCCTGCAGACCAGGCCCGTGACCTCTTAGCCTGTGATCACCCTTCCCAACCACTCTTTGGCTTCTTGGCTGTGAACTCCTGGATAGCAGCTGGTGGGCTGGGATTGGGGGAGTGAAGGCCCCGACCTCACCAGCTTCAGCAGCCCCACGACTTCCTTGGGTGAGCCCGTCGTCCTATCCTGGTGACCTCACTGTTGAACATGGGGCCTTGGAGGAGAGCAAGACACTGGGAAGTGGGCACAGGCAGGATGTGAAGCCACCCTGGGATCCCCCCTGACCCACTCTCCAGGGGCCACTCTCCACTCTCCAGGGACCTCCCCTGGAGCAGTGCCCGAGCAGCCCTGAGAGTACGGTGCACAGCTTTTGCGTTTGGCCAAGCTGGCCCCTCCCCTTGGAGGCCCACCTGACTTCAGGGGCCTCCTCTGGCCCCTCGCCTCTGGCGCCAGGGTCACTGTGCCCTGGTAGAGTTGTGTAGAGGGAGATTTCCATGCCTTTGTATTGCCTGCTGGGCTTTTCAGGCCGTCCTGACCTGAACTGATGATCGATCCCCCTTGGGGCTCCCTCAGGCCAGTGGCAACCCAGCCAAGCCAGCCTGCTCAGGCCAGACCTCTGCCCGATGACCCTGCCAGCCCGGCAGCCGCACCTCTGCCCGCTGTGCCTGCCTCCTGGCTGCCTTCCTCATGCCTCCGTTTGAGTGTGGTGGAGAGAGAATGGGTCCTGGGGACACTTAGATTTGGTTGGCATCCTGGCTGTCACTTCCTGGCGGGGCCGCCTCCTGCAGGGCTTGTATCCTCTGGTGTGGCTACAGTCTGCTCCAGGCCACTGACAGTGTGGCAGGGGAAGGGTGAGCCACAGCGGGGGAGTGCGAGGGGGAGAAGTGTGGGGCCTCTCACCCCATCAGCAGCACCCGCTGCCACCCCTCGCCCTGCCCTGGCCAGCGCTGGAATTGCCAATGCTGACCCTGGGCTGTGGGAAGGGGCCAGGGGCGGGCACTACATGCATGCACCTGGGGATCCCACCCCAAGCCGTGGTCAGCCCCACCGTGGAGTGCTCCCTCCCGTGAGCACGCATCAGGAGGCCCTGGGGGCTTCAGCTTCCGCATCCCTGACCAAGCCGGAGCGGAGAAGGGCTGGTCAGAAGTTTGTCCTGTTCAGTTGTGCAGTACTGCTAGTCAATTGTAGAACACATGTATTACCTCAAAGGAAACTACACACGTCGCAGTTGATCCCCTGCTTCCCCCAGAGCCGCCCGCCCCCGCCTGAGGCGCAGTCTACTTCCTCTTTCCATGAATCTGCCTGTTCTGGATGTAAATAGAATCCGTACAACACAGGTGTGTGGAACGGTTCTGAATTTCATGTAGCGTGTTTTCAAGATTCTTTTTTTTTTGTGGAACCAGATGTTGAACTCACAACTATGTGCTCACCAAGCAGGCGCTTATGCCACCGAGCTAAATCCCCAGCCCAAGATTCTTTTAAAATACATATGTGTACATATTATAAAAGTTTTAAGTTGACACATAAATGTACATATTGATGGGGTACCATGTAGTGACTTGGAATGTACATACATCATGTACATTCGTGTCAGGGTAAGCGTATCTGTCTCCTCGGACATTCGTCATGTCCTCGTGGTGAAAACGTTGAAAATAATTTCTTTTTTGAAATACGCTGTCATTTATTGTTATCTGTCATCGGCTTGCTGAGTCCTAGCACAGCAGGGCTCATTTCTCTGTCGGCTCCTCGGCCGCCCCGCCCCTGATAACCATCTTCTGCTCTCACCCTCCAGCAGATGGGTTTTTTCAGATTCCACAAGTAAGTGAGATCATGCTTTTTTGTTGTTGGTGGTTTTTTTTGTCTTTCTGGGCCTGGCTTGTTTCATTTAACATAATGACCTCCATATCCATTCATAGCGTCATAAATGACAGGATCTGAGCTTCCTAAAAAAAAAAAAAAGCCGTATACTCCTCCCCATCTTCTTTATGCATTCATCAGTTGATGGCGCTGGGTTGTTGGCATTTCTTGGCCGTCGGGAGCAGTGCTGCAGTAAACAGGGAAGCTCGATGTCGCCTTGACATGGGAGCCGCAGCACGGTGTCGCTTTGACATGCGGATTTCTTTCCTTTGGCCATGTTCCCGGTGACTGCACTCCCTGTGTTTGTGCATTCACTGGCTGGTGGACGTTTGAGTTGTTCCCACTTTGGGGCTACTACAGACAGTTATGCGTGTAGAAGAGCTTTTTGCTGTGTGCTTCGGTTTTTTTTTTTATTTTTTTTGGAGACAGGATCTTACTACATAGTCCAGGCTGGCCTTGAACTCACGATGTAACCCTGGCTGATCTTGAAGTTACGGTGCTCTTTCTGCCTCAGCCTCCCAAGGGCTGGAATTTCTGGCCATATGCAAATTTTTGTGTGGCCATATCATTTCATTTCTTATTGAAGAATACCTAGGAATGAAACTCCTGGGTCACATGGTGCCTCTATGTTTAACTTTTGGAGGATTCCAAAACAATTGCACCATTTTGTAGCCCAACAGTGAATGAAGGTTCCAGGATCTCCACACCTCATCAGCACTTGCTCTTATCTGTCTTTTTTTTTTTTTTTTTCTTTTTGTTTTTTGTCTTTTTCGTTTTTTATTGGTACCAGGGATTGAACTCACGACCGCACACTTGCAAGGCAGGCGCTTAAGCGGCTGAGATAAATTCCCCAGCCCCGCTTATCTGTCTTTTGGACAGTAGCTATCCTGGTGTGTGTGATGTGTTATTTCCTTTTGGTTTTGATTTGCATTTCTCTACTGATTGATGATAACAAGCATGTTTTCTTGTGCTGATCGGCCAGTTATGTACCTATCCAAGTTCTTTGCCCATTTAAAAAAATTTTTATTTTAAAGACAACAAAACCAAGCAAAATAAAACAGAATACGGCCAATCAAAACAAACCAGTGTGGGGGCTGGGGATTTAGCTCAGCGGCATAAGCGCCTGCCTTGCAAGCAGGCAGTCGCGAGTTCGATCTCTGGTACCGATAAAAAAAAGAAAAAGACAAAAAACAAAACAAAACAAAACAAAACAAAAAAACACAAACCAGTGTGACACAGGACTTCAATAGGAAATTAACAATGGTTACTATAATGCCTCTTGTTGTCTTCAAAATAGCTGCAGATACCTTCAGACATAGTAAAAGCTAAACAGAACAGAACAAAATATAATCAGTAAAAACAAAACAATCACTGCAATAAGGGGCTTCAAGATAATAGTAAATCCAAAATGGCTACTGTAATATATTTTGTTATCTTTGAAATAGCTGCCCATGCCAGTAGATATAATAAAATCAAACAAAACGCAACAGAATAAAACCCAACCCAACAAAACATTGAAAATGATACAGGACTTCAAAACAAGATAATAGGGAATTAACAGTGGCTACCACCTTCAGAAGGAGATCCCCATAGATGGATGCTACATTGTGTATTGTTATCCTCTGAAGAGATGATCAGACTACCTGCAAAGTCAGTGAAACTTGCATAAGCACTGCAAGTATTACCTTGTATTTTACCTCAATAGCTACCATTACAGCCTGTGTTTCTGTGGACCAGCTGGTTGCTTATGGTGGGGAGAAGGTGGTGGGGAGGTGAGTTGTCTCTTCTTGTTTCCAAGCCTGTGTGCCAGAGGGGCTGGCATCTGGCTGTCCCCACAGTGGCCTATACATGGCGCCAATTTGCAGAGAAGGCTTGCTTCTTGGTGACTTCTTGTTCTCTTCCCCTCAAGTCTGCAAATAGTGCTGACTCAAGTGGGAAAGGGCTGGCGTCTGGCTGTCCCCGAAGTGGCCCATGCATGGTGCTGATTTGCGGGGAGGGCTTGCTTCTTGGTCTTTGCCCATTTTTTTAATTGGGTTGTTTTTACTATTGAGTAGTAAAATGAAAAAAAGTTTTTTTTTGAAACAGTGTCTTGCTATGTAGTTCAGGTCAGCTTTGAGTTGGCTGTCCTTCTGCTTTAGCTTCTCTGGGATTACAGGCATGCACCACCACTCCTGGCTAAGAATTTTTATATGTTCTTGATATAAGTCTCCTGTTAGGTATGTGATTTGCCAATATTTTCTCTTTTTCCTGTGGACTGGCTGTTTATTTATGATGCCGAGGACTGAATCCAAGACTTCACAGTGAGCTCCATCCTTAGTCTTTTATTTATTTTTTTTAGTTTTGAGACAAGATTTTTTTAACTTGCTAAATTGCCCCAGACTGAGTTTAAACTTGTGACTCTCCTGCCTCAGCCTCCCAGAGTGTTGCAGTTACAGTTATATGCCATTGCACACGCTCTTTTTTTTTTTTTTTTTTTTTTTGGCAGAGGGATTGAACTCACAACCTCTCATTTGCTAAGCAGGCACTTATGGCGCTGAGCTAAACCCCCAGCCCTCTTTTCACTTTCTTAATGGAATCTTTTGGAACACAAAAGTTTTAAATTTTGGTGAAGACCAGTATAGCTAATGTTTCTTTTGGGACTTGGGCCTTATTGTTATATCTAGGAAATCATGACCCAAGATCGTGAAATTTATACCTGTGTATATTCTTAGGAGTTTTTGAGTTTTACTACTTACAATAGATTTGTGATCCATTTTGAGTGGCTTTTTGTGTAGGGTTTGAGGAGAGTATCCAACTTTCTTCTTTTTTCACGGTGTCGGGGATCGAACCCAGGCCTTCTGATGACAGATGCGCTCTCTACCATGGAGCTGCATTCCCGCCCCTTGCTTCCTTCTCTTACATGTAGATATCCAGTTGTTCCTGCATCATTTGTTGAAAAGACTGTCCTTTCCCCATTGAATTGTGTTGACAGCAGTGTCAACCTACCGCAAAGGTGAGAGTGTACTTCTGGGCGCTGGCCGGGCACTTCCGTCCACACGTCCTGCCTACGGTAGCAGCCAGTATTGAAATTGGGAAGTATGCATCTTCAGCTGTGCTCTCCTTTTTCAAGATTGTTTTGATTATTTTGAGTTCCTTGACTTTCCATATGAATTTCAAAGCCAAGTCGCCCTTTTTGCAGAGAAGCTGGCTGGACTTTGTCAGGGTGTGTGTCACACACACCAGTGGATCACTTGGAGTCTGCCAGCTTTGCAGAGTGTGCTCTTCTGGCCCGGGAGTGTGCGTGTGTCTCCATGTGGTTACTCCCTCTTTACTTCTTGTTGATAATTTTTATAGTTTTCGGAGCGTAACTTTTGCATTTCTTTTGTTACACTTATTCCAAAGCGTTTTACTTATTTTGTTTTTTGCTGGTTATGCTAGGCATAGAACCCACTAGGCAAGTGCGAGGTCACTGAGCTACACCTTCTCCTGGTGCTGGACGTCCAGCTCAGGGCCTTGGGCATGCTAGGCGGGTGCTCCACGCAGAGCCACACCTCAGCTCGGCTTTTACACATTGTGCTTTGCAGTCTTGCCTAACTCATTTATTAGTTGTAGTGTGTGTGTGTGTGTGTGTGTGTCCTTAGGATTTACTACACATAGGATCATATTATCTGCAAATAGAGGCGATTTTACTTCTTCCTTTCCAGTCTGATGCGTCATCTCTTCCCTAATTGTCCACTCCATGCTGAAGGGAGGTTGTGCAAGCAGACATCTGTGCTTGTCCCTGGACATAGGGGAAAGTGTCCTGCCTTTCACCATCAAGTCTGAGGTGCTCAAGTTGTGGGGGTTTCACAGAGGCCCTTTATCAGGCTGAGGAGATTCCTTTCTTTGGGGAAAGGAGGAGATGCTGGATTTTCTCAAATGCTTTTTCCACATGCATTGAGATTACCACGTGATTTTTTCCACCTTTATGCTATTGGGGTTCTGTAGTGCATTGATTGGTTTTTGAAACTTAGACCCACCTAGTACCTCTGGGATAAAGGAATAGTTGGCCATGGAGTAGAGTGCCTCTAACATGCTGCTCGATGCAGCCTGTAGTATTTTGTAGGAGACTTTCCCACCCATATTCCTGAAAGATAACAGCCTTGTGGCATCTCTGTGTGGTTAAGGCATCGGGGTGCCGCCCGCCCCATGGAATGAGCTGGCCAGTGTTCCCTGGGGAAGACGTGGCGCTCAGTCTCCCTGAGTGTCCAGGAGGCTTCACCCGCGAAGCTTTCCTGGCCAAGGCCTTCTCGTGAGAAGTTTTAAAATTACTAATTCAATCTCTTGTTTTTAGGTTGATTCAGATTTTTCCATTGCTTTTTTGTTTTGGTAGTTTGTGTTTTTCCAGGAATTCACCCGTTTCGTCTAACTTACCTAATTTGTTGGCATAATTGTACCTAATGTTCCCTTACCATCATCTTTTCTTCTCTAAGGATACTGGTGAGGTTTTCCTGAGTTTAGTAATTTGAGTCTTCTTTTTTTTCTTATTCAGGCCAGCTAAACTTTGGTCAATTTTGTCCATCTTGTTGGAGAATCAATCTTTGTTTTCATTGATGTTTTTCTACTTCGTTAATTTTTGCTGTAATCTTTTATTCTTTCCTTTTGCTTACTTACATTTAGTTTGTTCTTGTTTTGCCAGTGTCTTAAGTGGGAGTTTAAATTATTGATTTGAGATATTTCTTCCTTTTTAATATAGGCATTTGCAGCTGTACATTTCCCTTTGCACTGTCTTTTGATATGTTGTATTTTCATTTGCTTCTCAAAATATTTTCTAGTTTCTTTTTCTCCTTTTCCCCTCTTGACCTCCCTCCTCTCTTTTTTTATGGTACTGAGGAAGGATGCAATTTAGGGCCTTCACTCTGAGCTGCATCTCCATCCCTTTTTAATTTTTTTAAATTTTTAGAAAGGGCCTTGCTAAATTGCCCAGATTGAATTTGAAATTGTGATCTTCCTGCCTCAGCCTTCTAGAGAGCTAGGATTACAGACATACACTACCACACACTGATTTTGTGTGTATGATTTTGTCATTGATTCATTGGTCACTGGGAAATATTTTTTATTTTTTAAATTTTATTTAAAGAAAGACTAAACAAAACAGAAAATAGGTAGAAAATAATACATACGTTCAAAGAAAAAAATAAACAGTAAGAAATCACTAGTTGATGTTTACAGATTGTCTTCTTACAAATAGTTTTTCAAGATACGAAAGTGGAGCATGTAAAGTGGGAATTCAAACAGTGAGATTGCAACCAGTTCTGTTCGACTATCCAACAAAAACTTAGAAATATGGTTATCAATCCTACACACTTAAACATACATGCAGTTATCCATATCTTCAATTATGTTGACATTGAACAAACCCAAGCAGGCTAATATCACTCTGAACAAAGAATAATACTATTGCTGGGTTTCACAATATGACACTCCAGGATCAGCACTGGGTACGTCAGTGTCTCTTTTTCTTCAGAGAATCTGTTCATTTCATCATGTGTCATAAGATCAATTCTCATAAACTGTTAATAATATATTCTACACATGCATGAGTCTTAACATGTATTTCTATCCTTTCTATATTAGAGGGAGAAACAAAACAAAGCAAGGCAAAACAAAACATATTCATATAAACACATGAAACAAAATAAACATATGAGACCATTGTACAAAGAGTTCTACCACGGTTCTTGTGTCACTGGGAAATGTTTTAATTTTCAGCTATTTGTAATTCCCCAAATTTCATTCTGCTATTGATTTATCTTATTCTATTGTTATCAAATTAAATTTATTGAGGTTCATTTTAAGGCATGACATATGATCTATTTTGGAGAACGTTCCAGGAGTACTTGCAAGAAATACTGTTATTGGTTGGCTTGTGTAGCTTTAATTTATATTTATCTTACAAGTGAGATTGATTATCTTGCCATGTGTTTAGCAGCTGTTTGGTTTGCTTTTTCTGTGAACTACTTGTGGTCACTTTATTTTGTGGAAGCTCATTGTATATTTAAGAAAACCTTTTGTGTATCATATGAGCTGCAGATATTTTTCCTATGCTTAGAAAGCTATGAAGACATTTTTGATTTATATATAGACTGATTTATCACTTTAAAAATGATTTCTAGACAAGTAATGTGGCACTGCCTGTAAGCAGGAGGATCATAAGTTCAAGGCCAGCCTGGGCAATTTAGGAAGACTGTCTCAAAGTAAAATCAAAGTGGGCATGAGATGTGGCGTAGTGCTCTGTAGGGATTTCTAGATTTGTATTATATTTAGAGATTCTTCACTCATTCTAAGATTATATAATTTATTCTACCCTCCCTTATTAGAAGATGATAGTTTCAGGTCTTTTGTGGCTTAAATCTGATTGGTTTGAACTTTATTGGTATATACAGTATGATTGAGGCCCAGCCTTGTTTTCTGATGACAAATCTTTGGTCCCAACTCCATTTAAAAATACATCTAACTTCTTCTCACTGATATAAAGTGCTGCCTTCATTATATATTAGATTCCCATATATTTGGGGACAGTGTTTGGACCTTACTATTCTGTTTCATTGATTACTTTTGTTCGAATATCATGTACTTTTAGTTACTGTGTTTTATAGAAAGTTTTACTGTCTGGTTGGTCTCTTTCCCTCTCATTCTTCTTTTTAGGGGTTTCCTGGCTATTGATATACACATACTTTTACCTACAGATTTTAAATTAATTTGCTTGTTAACAAAAAAGTTCTGTTGAAGTTTTTATTTGGAATCAACATTCAATTTTTAGATTGATTTAGGAACATTTTATATTTTTATAATGCTGTTTCATTGTACTTTCTGATTACTGTTGGTATATAGATACATTATTGACTTTGGGGTATCTACTTAATTACCTGCCACTTAATTTGCTTTTTGTGTAATAGTTTTCCAATAGATTCTCTCAGATCTCTCAAATGTAAAACTGTACTGTCCATAACTGTTGATATTTTTATGTTCTCTTTTCTAACCCCATTTTCTTTTTTATTTGTTTCTAAACTAATTGGATTGGCAAGTATCTCAGAGTGAAATTAGCTAGTGGGTGTGTAGCTGACTGCATTCTGGCTGCTATTAACTATTGGGTAGTTTAAACAACAGACATTTAGGTTGATCAACACATACTAAATTGCAGCTAGATAAAACCAAGACATTCTGGCAATGTGTTATGTAGAGGGATGATGGTACAATACAGTGATGTCCTTTTTATTTCAAAAAATGTGAAAAGTTGGGGTGTGGCTCAGCGGTAGAGCCCTAACCTCCATATGCATGAGGTCCTGGGTATCTGCAGCACTGTAAAAAAATAAAAACAGAAGCAAAAGGCCTGAAGGAAAGAGCTTGGATGTTTTTGCAACGAAGAAGTGATAGATGTTTGAGGAGTTACCTAATCTGATTTAAACGTTACCTAGGGCTGGGGGTGTGGTGCAGTAGCATGAATTCATTCCCCAGCACTGCAAAAGGTAAAGCCAGAAAAACCCAAAACAACCACCATGCGTGGAAACATCACATGGTATCCCATAAATACATACAATTTTTATGAATCACTTAAAAACAAGGTAATTAAAAGATTTGCTATGTCCACGGTGAAGACCCGGGTAGATGAACATCTGATGAAGTCTTCCAGCTGTGTCCTCCCGTGGCACAGGGCCAGCGAGCTCTGGGGGCCTCTGCTCACGAGGGCACTCATCCCACCCTGAGGACTCCACCCTCAGGACCTAATTACCTCCCAGAAGCTTGGCCTCAAATACCCCTTGGATTAGGCCTTCAACACAGGATTTCAAGAGAACACACACTCAGCTCCTAGCAACAGGCCTGGCTTTTCTGGACTGCTTCCCTGCGAAGGGTCTTACTCATCAAAGGCTACGCATGGGTTTGGCATGCAGGAGGGCGTCGCAAGGCCTTTGTCTAGTTGAGAGAGTGACTAGAAGAGGGGACAAAACCCAGAAAAGATCTTTCCTAGGAATGACACTAGCCCCTGGTATTTACTGAGCATTCGCTATGGGCCAGGCACTTCTCAACTACAACCCCATGTTCTCCGCACAACAAGCCCAGTTGTTAGGAAAAACCCACGCCGCTTCCCATGTTAGAGGGGCAGACAGAGGCCCACTCGGGGCCCCGGGGCCAGCCTGCTGTCTGCACCAGGTGTCTGACTCCCGCCCTGTGATTTTGGCTCCTCCTTGTACCTCCGCTTCCTGGGAGGGGCTGAGATCAGCCTCACCCTGTGCAGTGGGGGCCATCAGCGCAGTGGGTGTGCAGCAGAGGCGCCTGGCGAGACCACATTCCTGAACCCTGAGCACCCAGCTCTGGTGCACTCATTTGCTGTGTGGCGTCGGGCGAGTTTCTAGCATCTCTGAACCTGGGTCCCACCTATAAAGTGAGGGAAGCTGTGGTCTCTGCTTCCTTATGCTGTGGGCACCAGCTCAGCTTGTGCGTGGCGTTCAGAGCCCTGCCACCTCCTCTCCTGTCCTCTTGCCTTGCTCCCCTTATCCTCTGCAGTGACAACGACAGCAGAAAAACACATCGTGCGCTGTTGATCACACACTTGTTCTTGGCGGGGTGCATGGGCTCCCCTGGCTCTCAGCTGTGAGTGCCTGTTATCCCCATGAGGGAGAGGAGAAAACAGTGGCAGAGCCACTTGCCCAGGAAGCCGTGGCCAGTAAGTCACGTGCCAGGACTCGGGCCCAGGCTTGGCGAAGCCCTCACTGGGTGGCAGAGCTGCTGCCTCCCTGGGCCTCAGAAGAGGGAGGGGCCTCAGGGAGGGGACCGACGGGGTGCTGTGACCCACTTGCACCGGGAGGTGAGGCAGCCACGTAGGCTACAGGGCTATCGGCCTCGTCCCGGGGGTGATGGGAAGGAAGTCTTCAACTGTGTTTTTAAAAAGTCTCATTTAAAAAAAACACAGGCTGAAATAATTTCCAATTGTCAGTGGATACAGGATATAAAGTAAAAAGACATGGGATTTTCTTCTCCCCGTCCTACACCTCTTGGATGAAACGTTTTGTGAAGAGTTTGGAATCCTTCCAGACTTTTGTCTAACCCTCCAGTGCACGCATGTGCGTGTATGTGTGCATGTCCACACACAAATGCACAAATGAGAGCCAGCTTTCTTTGCTGTGTGTCTGGCACATGAGGCCCACTGCATGTGTTAGCTCATTTAGTTATCTCCCAACCCTGCAGTGTAGGTAGCATTCTGTCCCCATTTTCCAGATGAGGAAACTGAGGCTC
This sequence comes from Cavia porcellus, assembly GCF_034190915.1. Classification (NCBI taxonomy): domain Eukaryota; kingdom Metazoa; phylum Chordata; class Mammalia; order Rodentia; family Caviidae; genus Cavia; species Cavia porcellus. Next base: position 24,206,554 of record NW_026947488.1, on the reverse strand, counting down.
CATGATACCCAGAGGAGGTGCTACACCATTGTTTTCTTCTCTGCATGTCACATGTGTCGTGGGCATGTTCTTATGCCACACAGAGCTCTGGTTCTTCTCCCTCCTCTGCCTCCCCCTACTCTTTCTGTACTGGGATGGAACTCAGGGCCTTGCACACGTTGGGCAAGTGTCCTGTCAGTAAACCTTGTCCTCAGTCCCCTTTTTAAAAAAATTTTACTTTGGGGCTGGGGATTTAGCTCAGCGGCATAAGCGCTTACCTTGCAAGCAGGCAGTCTCGAGTTTGATCCCCGGTACCGATAAAAAGGAAAAAGACAAAAAAAAAAAAATTTTTTTTTAATTTTGAGTCAGGAACTTGCTAAATTGCCCAGACTATCCTCAAATCTATGATCCTCCTGCCTCAGCCTCCCAGTAGCTGGGATTATTGGTGTGTGCCATAGTTCTTCCTGATAGCAGCACAGATATCCCCTGGATAACTGGCCACTGTTTACTTGGCCATTCCCCCCTCTGCTGGACACTCAGGTTGTTACTCGCTCTCCATGAAGAGTGTTAACAAGGGTTTTTTCTGGTTATCTGTGTGGCTTGCAGAGATGCTGCTGGCTGCAGGGGAGGGTGCTGGGAGGATCAGTCCTGCTGCAGCAGGGCACCAGGAGGACCCTGAGCCCTGGCCTGAGGAATGGAGCTGGGAGGAGAGGGTTGGGTTGGACGGGTTTTGGTGCTCCCTCAGGGCTCCCCAGGGGCAGAGCCTAGTGAAAGCCCAGCATGTGGAAGGCGCTGCAGACACTTGGTGAGTCACCACCCAAGCAGGGTGGGCATCATGCGGTGGCCGAGTCTGTGATGGGCATGGTGGGGGATGCAGGCCTTGAGAGACGCTAAAGTCTGATCAGGATCTGGGGCCCGTGAGGCTGCAGAGGGGAGGTGTGGGACCAAATTCTGGCCCCCAGGGGGTTGCAATAGTGTAGCCTCTGTCCAGGGAGGAGCCAGAGCCAGCACCTTCCTCTGGGAACCTCCAGGAACCCTGTGCATGGCCCTCCCCGCTTCCCCTCAGCCCCTCTCTACTTGGGAGTGTGCAGATGGTGGAGGAGATGGCGGTATAGCTTTCCTCAAGTGGGTAAGTCATGGTGACACTGTGTTTGGGCCATCCAGGATGCCACATTCCCACCTCCTCCTGTGGGCAGGAGCAGAGCTCTGAGGTCTGAGTTCCCAAAGGGTGGTCTCTTCCAGGGAGGCTGCCCCGCATGGTGTGGCCTCATTGAGACTAGACCGCCACTCTTCCTCAAGCATCTTCTGCCCTCCTGTAGGCTGAAAGCCAGGCTCTGTCCAGGTGCAGGACTAGGCTGCCTTATCTGCTCCTTCATTCTGCCCAGGGAATCTGGCTGCTCCACCGAGAGAGGGCTGTGGGCAGAGGTTGGACCTATGAGCAGCCTCCGATTCCTGCCTGCCCTTGTGGGGATTCCTGCCCAACTTTCTTTTCACTCATACATGCTGTGTCATCTCAGGCCAGGTCCTTAAACTCTCTGTGCTTAAGCTTCTTTGTCAATAAAATAAGGACACTATTAGTATTTACCTCCTAGATTATCATGAGGATTTGGCGCATCAATATTTGCAAAGTGCTTAGACTAAGGCACAGTAGGTCTGAGTTCAGGGAATGCTTGTATGTGTAGAATGATACATGATCGCTACGGTGTGACATTACAGGGACAGAGCAGGACGCACACTGTACTTCTGTGCCATCCTGGCACCTCAGAGCCCCTAGGTGCCAGGTCCAGCTTGGTTGCAGAGGGCATGGAACTAGATCTCACCCACCCTGCTCACAGGGAGCTCTATCGAGGGTGCTGGATAGATCTGTTTTGCTTGTACCCCGAGTTCCTCTTTGGTCAGAGCAGACCCGTCAGCACTTGGTGGCTGTCTTCAAGGACCAGGTCACAGGCAGCTTGTTGTTCTTCATATCTTCCTGTAGTCTGCAGAATCCATTCATGTGTGTGTATGTGTATGTGCATGTGCGTGTGTATGTTCTCGTGCATGCTTGTGTGGCTCTGGGGATGGAACAGGGGCCTGGTGCCTGCCAGACAAGCATTGAGCCACGCCCCAGCCAAGTCCATTTTGAAGGGTCATAGTTTCCATTTTATCAGGGACAGTAGGGGAGGCCTGACCAGCCACCCCCTGCCAGGGAGCCAAGAAGGGGGCTGGGTGAGGGTGTGACCTCCTCTAGCCTGTGGCTGTGGGTAACCCGGTCAGCAGGTTTCTGGGGACCGAGGGGCTTTTCCAACGGGCTCCCTGACCTGGATGGAATGTGTTGCCATGGAAACTGGCTTTGCAGTCAATGTCCGTCCCCAGGCTGACTGGCCTGACCCTCCTAAGGCACTGGTGATCTTCTCGGGTCTCCCTAACCACCACCACCCCACATTCTCTGAGCCACACTGTCCCCAGGGAGTCTAAAGGCCACAATGTCCCCACATGATGTGGGCCATACTCTACTGTGCCGCTGAGCAGCCTGGCGGTGACTGGGGAGGCTGTGCTGTGGGCACATGGCCTTGCCCAAGACTGGCCTGCAGGGGACTCGTCCCTGCTCTCGGGTGCTCTGAAGGAGTCCTCTGGGGCTGTCACCATCTCAGAGCGCACCCAGGACCCTCCCCAATGGTGTGGTTAGGGTGTCGCATGAGTGACCCTTACTGCCTCAGTTGTCAAAATCCCACCTCCCCACCGCAGAGGAGAACATGGGACCTGAGGGAAGCCTGTACGATGATTAGGGGTGAAGCAGGGTAAGCGGTGAAGGACCTGGCTCCGGAGCCCTTGCTGCCGCTGCCGTGGGGGACCCTGCCTGGTCTCTGCTCCTGGATGTGGTCTGGGAGGCTCCAGGGCCACCCAGCAGGGCCTGGCGATGAGTGAGCCAGCACTGAGAATGCTGCAGCATCTCTCTGTGGTTGCCCCTGAGAAGTGTGTCTGCTTTTTCCCTGCTCTGCAGATGAGGACGCAGAGGCCCAGAGAGGGGAAGTGACTTGTCTACAGACACACAGCCGGGAGAGGTGGAGCAGGGTCCTTAGTCCTAGGCCCACCTGGTGTTCGTGCCAAGACCCCAGGCTGCTTCCCAGATCCTCTGGGACAGCACTGCCTTCCACCAGGTGAGGTGATGCCTTGGGCTGCTGTGGTGGGTGAGGAGTGGGGCCAGCCGGGCCTTGGATGAGGAGGGCGCAGGTAGGAAATGACAGGGCCGTGGGTGTCGTGGGCAAATGTTCATCTTGCTTCCCCTTCTTTCTCGATCTCCGAGGCTCCCAGATTTCTGGCTCAGTCTCTGTTAACTCTTGAATTGTCAGTCATTCACTCATTCGTTCATCCCTCTTTCAGTCATTCAATCATTCAGCAGTTTATTAAGCACCTGCTCTGTGCCACACTAAAAACACTGTGAACACGTGGTGGTGAACAGGAGATGGAAGCTCATGGCAAAAGTCACACAATCACAGGAATTTTTTAAAAACAGGGCAACGTGTGATCAAGGAGACCCTCAAAGCTGAGGGATTTAACACAGTGTAAGCATTGGAGGAACCCTTTCTATCTAGGTAACTTTTTTTGTGTGGTGCTGGGGATTGAATTCAGGACCTTCTTACTGAGCTATATCCCCAGCCCTTTTTAATTTTTATTTTGAGACAGGATCTCATGAAGTTGCTAATTTGCTTAGGCTGGGCTCAAACTTGTGATCCTCTTGCTCAGAGTCCTGGGATTAAACGTGTGCCCAGTTTGGAGGTGACTTTTGAGCCAAGAACTGAAGGAGGCATGAGTACCCCTACTGTATAAGGGAAGAGCATTTTCAGCAATGGAAATAGTGTGCAAAGGCCCTGTGGCTGCGCCTCCTGCTGTACTGCTGCCTCAGTTGCCACTTTTAGTGTCTTTTCTCCAGCATTAGACCTTTTCCATTGGTCAAACAATTCGACAAAATAGCAGTAAATCTCTCCTGTGTCAGTTTTGGGGATATAGATATGACTCAGTACCCCTGTCCAAGAGGGCCTGTACAGTGACGTAAGGTGAGGTGGGTGAGGCCAGGGCTTTGGATTGCCCGGTGGCTCTTGTATGCCTGCCCCTGGCCCAAGGAAGCCCTTTATGAGTGCCATTAGTGGGCTTATTTAATAGGTGAGGAAACTGAGGGTTGGAGAGGCCAGGCCCCATCTCGGGGTCTTAGTTTCCCGCCAGCTGAGTGGGTGGGGGCGCCCTGAATCTCTGCCCAACACTTCGGTCCCCTGTCCCCAGCCAGGACCATGGGCAGCAACAAGAGCAAGCCCAAGGACGCCGGCCCGCGGCGGCGCAGCCTGGAGCCCACCGAGAGCGCGCACGGCCCAGGCGGCGGCGCCTTCCCCGCCTCGCAGACGCCCAGCAAGCCGGCCTCGGCCGATGGCCACCGCGGGCCGGCCGCCGCCTTCGCCCCGGCCGCCGCCGAGCCCAAGCTCTTCGGGGGCTTCAACTCCTCGGACACCGTCACCTCCCCGCAGCGCGCGGGGCCGCTGGCCGGTCAGTGTCCCCTCGCCAGGGACCGCGGGCGGGAAGGGCACTGCGGGGTCCGGAGCGGAAGGCGGGGGTGGGGGCCCTCCCGGCCGGGCTCTGTGCGCCCTCTGCGGGCGCCGCGGGGCACCGCAGCCCGAGGCCACGCTCGGCTGCCGGTCGCGCTTGCTGGGCGCAGCACGCGGAGACCCCTGGGGGGCGCGTACCTAGGGTGTGCACCGGGTGTGCACCCCCAGCCCTCACACACGGGTGCAGAACCCCTCGGACCAGGAACCCCTCAGACACACCCGTGCGTTTCCAGCTGTGGCGCCGAGTGTGCCACGCTCCGCCGGGCACGTGGAGGAGCAAACCCCGGGGAAGGAAGAAGGGCAGAAGGGCTCGTGGGTGCTGAGGGCAGCTGGCAGTGGAAGGGCTCCTTTAGCAAGGAGGACAAGAGGGGACGGTCACCCGCAGCCGGCTCGCCTCACACACCAGGTTCGCACACCCAGAAGCAGGTGGGCGCCCTCTTGGAGCGGGGTTCCGCCTTCCCCAGCGCCTCGGCTCTCTTTTTTGAGCACCTACTGTGTGCCTGGCTCTGGGATCAGAAAAAAGAATCCTGTTGTCAGGGGAGTAGTCTGGTTGTTCAAGCAAGACAGATATCAACAGGGACACTCAGGCGTGCACAGCTCCCGCCCCCGTGAACGTGTCCTGGCGGGTGACAGGACGACCCCAAGCTCCTGGGTGCTGCGCCCCTCCACCCTTCTGACAGCCCCCTACCTTTCCCTGCAGGTGGAGTGACCACCTTTGTGGCCCTCTATGACTACGAGTCCCGGACAGAGACCGATCTATCCTTCAAGAAAGGGGAGCGGCTCCAGATTGTCAATAACACGTGAGTGCCCCTTCTGCGGACCCCAAAGGAGACTTAACAGTGTGGGAGTGGGGGGTCCCGCCTGCCGCGCGGAGCTGCCAGCAGAGGGCGGTGTGGTGCCCGTCCTGCAGCCCCCTAGCTCCTGCGCCCTGGCTTGTGCCTCCTGCCCTCTCTCAGCTCCTCCTTCTCTGCTTCTCTTTCGCTGGCCCTCAGGAGGAAGGTGGACGTCAGGTGTGTACACGCTGCGTGGGCGGCCGGCCGGGTGGCGGCTTCGCTGGGGCTTGGGGTGCTGTCTGCATGTGCGTCCTCCACCCGGGTTCCTGCTGCGCTCTCTGCTCCCTGGCTGCCGCCACTACCCCAGGCTTCTCACGATCATCCTGCACCCCTAGTTTTACCAGGCCCCCCACTGTTCACCTCACACATCCTCCTTGACCTGTCAGCCCACATTGAGCATCATGGCATGCAGGGCCCCGTGGATGCGTCCTGAGCCTCCCACAGCTGCCCAGTCCAGCTCCAGGGACAGGCAGAGGGTCGTGCTCTGTGCCCCCTTCGAAGTTGGCCACAGGAACTGGAAGGGGCAAGCAGGGCCTCCAGGGAAGGACAGTGCAGTTGTGTGCAGGTGGCTGTGCGGGAAGTGAGGAGCCAGGGACTGAAATCCAGGGCTGTGGAAGGGCAGGAGCCTCTAGAGGGCAGAGGAGGGTCATCGCGTGTGTCCTCAAAGGCTTGTGTAAGGAGGTCAGACATGTCCTCTGTCGCTGAGCGTGTCTGGCCTGTTCAGGCCTCTCTCCCCTGCACCTGACATTTCCTCTGCCTGGAACACCCTTCTTCCCCCTGCCTGGTGAGCTCCCATTCATCCCTCAGGATCCAGTGCAGGTCTGCCTTCTGTGCAGGCAGAGGGGACAGAAGTGCCAGGTGCTGTGCCTGTACCTCCTCCTCTGTGTCCCTTTCTATAATTCCTCCAGGCTAATAGTGATGGGAGGGAGGCTGCCTCTATTTTGCAGATGAGGAAACTGAGGCTCAGAGTTGTGAAGGGGCCTTGTCCAAGGTCATATGGCTGCCAAGGAACGTGGCCAGGGCTGGAACTTGGGCAGCAGCTCTGTCTGATCCCCACACTGCGCTGGTGGGAGGGCTTCCCCGGCTCCCTCTTGTGCCCCGCTGTGTCAGAGCCCAGGCGTGGCTTCATTCTCTTACTGACCCTGCTGTCATCTGCTGCCCCCAGACAGGGAGCTCCCGAAGGCTGCTCTCTCATCCATCTCATTCCAGGGTCCCCATGTCACCTGCTGCCTGGCTTACACAGTGCCCAGCCGTGTTGGGGGAAAGGCTGATGGAGCAGAATTAAATGAGGCGGTCACATGTGCTGTGCCCTGAGTGTGAGCTGGCCCCTGTGCCAAGCACTTTGAAGTCAAATGATTTTACTTATGTGCTGCAAGAAACAGGAGCTCTTACTTGCTACATTTTACAGATGAAGGACTGGAGGCCGGGGAGGTGAAAGGACTTGCCCAGGGTCACATGGCTGGTATGGGAGGAATGAGATGGGGTGGCTGGTTCTCCAGCCGGGATCCCTGCAGGACCCCAGAGCAGGAAAAGCCTGGACAGGGGGATGCATGGGGTTAGTGACGGAAGTACGGGGAGTCTGCCAGGGGCAGGCTGGGGTTGGGGGTCACAGCTGGAATGGATGTGTGGGGCAGGAAAGGCTTAGGGACTTTGAGCCTGCTGCTGTCTTTGGCAGTGACACTTCCCTCCTTTTGTCTGGCCCGTTCCCTCTTTCCTCCTGCAGTCCAGAATCAGGCAGCTGCTTGGCCAGGCAGAGGGTCCCTGGTGGGATGCAGCAGGGTGTGTGGAGTAGACGCCAAGCCCTCTGTCATTGCTCACCCACCCTTCAGCCTCTAGTTGGATGGGGCAAAGCTGAGGCTGGCATCAGAGTAAAAGGGGAGACAAAAAGTTGGGGGCTGGGCTCAGGGGAAGCTGGCCACACTTGAGGTGTTGGGTCTCATAGCTGCCCCAAGGACCACTGTGCTGTCCCTGCAGTGTTACTTAGGGCCCTTCGTTGCTTAGTGCCCCTGCCCATGATGAATGAAGGCCTTTCCAGAGCCCCGTGTGGCCACAGGGCTGGGTGGTGGCAGGCAGGGTGTGGAAGGTGAGCCTGGCTGTTTGCGTTTGGCCAGGTCTACAATTCTAATGGCCCCAGGCACTGCTCTCCTGGGTGCTGCTTAGCCCTGGGTCAGAGGAAGCCCCCTGGCATCCAGTGCCCCCTGCCACCCAGACCTCAGCAGCATCTCTGGGCAGCTTTCCAGTGGCTGCTACCAGGCACCACACGCCAGCCAGCTTCTTCCCTGGGCAGCCTGGCAAGGGGCATTTAAGAACACCCGGGCTGTCGAGCACCCTACTTTTGTACCCTCCTTTCCAGGCCTGCCTGGCCTCACCCTGCCTTGCCCACTGATCCTTTGCCCAGGCCCCGTGTTTGGACACCTGACTTCCTGATGCCTGCCTGGGGTCCACTGACCACGCATGTGGTTCCCAAAGTGCGTCGTAGACCAGTTCCAATAGCCTGAGTGTGAATGTCACCACTCAAACTGCCATTGTGTCCCAGGTTTCCGAGCAGCCACACCCTTGGTCCACAAGGACTAGAGACACAAGGATTAGGGCCCAAAAAGAGGATCCCGAGGCTCTGAGAGCGGAGGTCACACAGCTAGTGAGTAGCAGCTGGGGTGTAAGGTCGCAGGCTGGGGACTCCTGGTCCAGCACTCTTTCTTGGTCATGGGTGGCAGGTAAGGGGGAGGCAAGGGAGGTGTGGTCCCTTTCCTTTTTCCCTGCCTGATTGGACCCGTCTGGGATAGGTAGGACCAACCACTTGTGTGAGAGCAGGGCTGGCCCTTGGCACAGGCAAGCTCGAATCTCCCAGGGCCTTGGCGTGGGAAGGTGGGCAGTACGCTTCAGGGAAACAGTCTCAGCTCAGCTCAGCAATGCCCACAAGGGAGGGTCTGTGAATGTCGCCTCCTCTTCACAGGCAAGGGGACTGAGCCCCCGAGAGGGTGTGCTACTTCCTCAGGGTCACACAGCAAAGCTTTGGGGCTAGAACTGTGTTGTTTTGGGTTTAAGAGAGTATTTGGAGAGTAGGGAGGCCCCACTAGGCAAGCAGATTTAGTGGTTTATTTATTTTTCAGCATGATACTAACAGCTCATGCCTGTTACTACGTCGTCGTCACTGGGCCCGTTTGGCATTTTACCTCTTTGGAGGGAGGCACAACCGTATAGTGTGGGGGGCTGAGGTCACGCAGGCAGCAGGGAGCGGCCACACTGGACAACCTGGCTCCCAACCCAGCTGGTGGTTGTGCAGCAAAACTGATGTCATTCCTGCCCTGTCCTGCCCCGTGACACTGGGTGGTGGACCCCAGATTCCCCATGTTGAGTTGGGGGGCTGGGTGCTGTTGGCTGAGCTCCCCTGGCTTCTTCAGCCCTGCGTGGTCAGGCGTTTGCTTCCTGCTGGCTCTGCCTGGTGGGTGGCGGGATGCTTCAGAAGCGGGGGCTGTGACTATGGCTTTGTCCAGCTGCCTTGCTGTGTAGCCTGTGACCTCAGATGCCGGCGCAGTCTTGGTGTGCCCCCCGCCCCTGCATCTTCTGCTGGCTTCTCTGAGGGTGTCAGCTCCCGTGAGGCCCGGGGCTGGCTGGCTGCCGTGTCTGCTGGTGCACTCAGGGGCCCCACTTCTCACCCCCGCTGGGCCATTGATTTGCCATGCAGCTTTGGGCAAATCATTCCCTTCTGTGTGCCTCACTTTCTCCACTGGCAACGGAAGTCTTTGGCCTGGAAGCTACCAGAGAGCTGTTTCTTGTGACTTTAGTCTTTGCTTTGTAGCTTTGGGCAAGTCATTGCCTTGCTCTGTGCCTCAGTTTCCCCGTCTCTACAAAGAGAGTGCTGGTTTGGGGCTGCTCCTTAAGCATCTCTGAGCCAGTTTCCTCAGCTGGGGCCCAGGACCTTGCTTCCTCCCTTGCAAGAAGAGCTTGAGGGTCAAAGGGGACAGAAAAAAATGTGAATGCCACCAGGGGGTACACAGAGGGTTTGAGGGGGTTTGGGGCCAGGACCTCTGTCTGAGCCTACACCTGCCTGTGTGCAGTTGTCACATCACTCAGCCTCACGTGGACCCTTTTGGCCTGGCTCCATCTGGAACTCCTCCCCGCCCCAGCCTCAGCCCATCCTGCCAATCCTTACCTGGAGGCTCACTCTCCTCTGGTGGGTCCCCAGAGAGCTCCCCAAGCCCTGCTTTGTCTTGACTTCAACTTCTGCATCCTTAAATGGGCTGAACAATATGGCTAGGGACAACTCAGAAGAACCGAGAGCGTGGGATCCGGCCAGGTTCAAGTTCAGACCGTGTTGCTGCAGGCAGGGGTCTCTCAGGGCTTGGGGTGGGGCTGCTGCGTATCTTCTCAGGGTCCTCAATGGAGACAGCGCAGCAGGCCAGCCAGTCCTCTGCACTGAGCTGAGGCCTTTGCTTCCCTGGCCTCAGTCTTCCCATCTGGATAGGGGGAAAGGGCGGGGTTGCCCCTAGTCCTCAGCTGCCCTGCCGGTGTCACTCCCTCACCCCCCACGGACCCTCTCCTGTCCCCTTTGATTGCTTTGGATGTGAGGCCTCTGTGGCTGCCCCTCGCCCCCTTGCCCAGCACCGCCTGGCTTTCCCGCTCTCTCTTGGCTCTTTCTGCCACGCTGCCTCTCACCACCCCCATCTCTGCCTCTTCTCTCCTGTCCGGCTGTCGCTTGCTCCTCCCTCCTCTGTTTCTGGACCCCTGCTCCAGCCAGACCTGGTTCACATTCAGATGGCTGCAAAGGTACTTCCGCCCCTCCCCCACGCCCTGACCCAGGGACCTAACCCAGCTGCCCCTGTCCATCACCTCCTCTTGGCGAGGCAGTCAGCACAGAAGTGCCCTGTCCCAGAGCTCTGCCGCCTTAACCCCCTACCCATGACTCACTGTGTGACTTTGTGCAGGTCCTAGCCCCCTCCGGCCTCAGTTCCTCCTGCACATGGGTAGGCTGCGGGAAGAGGTCTGTAGTTCCGGCCTAGGACCTTTGGGTATGACCTGTGATTTGTGACACAGGCGAGCATTGCTACTGTAGGTTCTGGTTTGGTGCCTGGACTGTCTCTGGGCTACCCCTTGCCTCTCCCAGGGTCTCACCAGCCCTCAGCTCGGGGCTTCTGAGTCTCAGTGCCGGGTAGACTTTGCCAGTCCAGTTGACATCCGTCTCTGACAGGCATCTTCTCTCAGATACAATGTCGCTTGTCCCCAGAGACGGGGAGCTCCCTCCCAGGGCACCCTTAACATCTTGAGGGGCCTTAGTACATCTACAAGAGTGCTAACTTCCTGTCCCGGGACCGTGCCTCTGTGGAGCGGGGCCTCAGCTGACCAAGCTCAGTCCTGCTGCACGGCTAGCTCATCTGAGCCAGCTTTGTCAGGGGCATCTGGGCCCGGTGGGGACAAATTCTAGGCCAAGGGCCATGGCCCCCTTGTGCCTCACTGGCTTCCGCTGGCACAGTACCTGGGGCGAGGACAGGCACCTGGACACGCTGACGATGGCCCTTTCTTCTTTGCTCCTTCTCCACCTGCCCAGAGAGGGAGACTGGTGGCTGGCACACTCGCTCAGCACGGGCCAGACAGGCTACATCCCCAGCAACTATGTGGCGCCCTCCGACTCTATCCAGGCTGAGGAGTGAGTATTGTCCCCTGGCCACTCCTGCCTGCCTGTCTGCAGGAGTGGGAGGCCGGCAGCCCAGGCCCGTCCTGGGGAGGAGCTGTTGGCAGTGGCCTGCGCCACTGATGCCGCATTCGTCCCCTCCCGCCCAGGTGGTACTTCGGCAAGATCACCAGGCGGGAGTCAGAGCGCTTGCTGCTCAACGCGGAGAACCCGAGAGGGACCTTCCTGGTGCGAGAAAGTGAGACCACAAAAGGTAGGCGCTGCCGAAAGCCGTGCTCTCTTCAGATGTTCGAGCTGGCGCTGCAGAATGAATAGTAGTTTGGAATACAGAGCAGGAAGAGCCCCTTATGTGGAAGAAACAGCAGAATCAAAGTCGAGGAGGTGTATTTGAGGGATCATGAGCGTAATCTGGGGGGTGAGAGGGACAGTGAAAGATGAGGTTTTGTTTCTCTGGACTTAGCTGCCCAGGGAAGGGATGAGCACTGGTCAGCAGGAGGTCTTAGTGCCACCCAGCAGAAGACTGCTTCCCAGGGTGGGTGCTGGTACAACGCACCCCTCCCTTCTCCCCAGGGACCTCTGGCTTCCCTCTTCCCCACATAGTCCTAGCTCACTCCTCTCTGCCCCTCCCCCAGCGACAGTGAAGAGCATCCCCCTTCTCACCATCCCCTTGGCAAGTGGGCTGCAGGCACCATCACTATGGCAACCAACCTGGGCTGCTTCCTGAGGGCCCAGGGCTTGGTGGGAGCTGGGAAAACGGAGGGTCCATGTCCTGCCTGTGCATTATGAGCAGGTGTGCGGCTGGACACACTTCTGTGCTGTGCAAAGGGCCGAGTGTATGTGCACATAGGGTGGGATTGGCCATGTGTCGCCGGGGTGGCAGGGCGTGTGCATAGCAGTGAGCACGCAGCCACTGGGCTTGCATTCCCCTGCATGTGTGTCACAGGGCTGCTGTCAGCCACAGGCCTGTGTGTGGCCTCTGGTACACATAGCCTGAGCCATCTGCTGTGTACTGGGCTGCCCAGTGCAGCCTGTGGACACCTGGGTATGGGTTCAGGTCCCATCTCTGGGTCTGACTTGCCGGGTGACCTGGGTCTCATGCTTTCTCTCATTTTTCCTTCCCTATACTGGGATGTCCTGTTCCACTGAGGACTGTCCAGAGGGAGGTCCCAGGGCCTTGGGGCTGGCCTTCCACCCCATGGCTGCAAACTGCCTGGAGGTTCCTGAGCAGCGCCTTCTCTGATCTTGGAGCCTGTGACCTGTCACCAGGGCTCAATCTTGTTCCTTGCTGGCACCCAGGTGCCTCTGGGCTCCAGTTGACAGAGGGTCCTAGCCAGGTGTGCCTGCCAGATGGAGTCTCTTTTCAGTGAGAGCTTCTCTTGCCTCGGGAGGCTTGGCCTCGGCAGTCTGCAGGCCACCCCATCCTCCCAGCTAACATTTGTCGAATGCCTACCTGTGTCCCAGACACTCTTCTACATAGCTGTATCGAATCTTTCTGGCAGCCCTAGGAGCAATCTCTGCTATGTGGAGGAAGAAACTGAGGCCCAGAGTGGGCAGGCAACTTGTTAAAGACACAGAGTTGGGCTGCACACCCAGGACTTGGGCCAAGGTTTTGGGCAGACTGTTACTCACTGGGCTGTGCCTTGATGGCTGTCCCTGAGGCAGGTACAGAGAGATGGGGTGGCTTTGGGGCTACCCTGAGTGTTGGGCAAGCAGGACACAGTGCTCAGGCAGCACTCAGGGCTGTGGCCTACGGAGGTGATGGTGTAGTGATCGCGATCCCATTCCTTGGCTGTGTCCCCAGGTGCCTACTGCCTCTCTGTGTCCGACTTTGACAATGCCAAGGGCCTCAATGTGAAGCACTACAAAATCCGCAAGTTGGACAGTGGCGGCTTCTACATCACTTCACGCACCCAGTTCAACAGCCTGCAGCAGCTTGTCGCCTATTACTCCAGTGAGCTCTGGGGACACCCTCGGCCTCAGCTGCAGACCCTGGGAGGGACCCTGGCATCACTAGCCAGGGGCTTAAATTCTCCTGAGGATGTACCTGTCACCTGCCCACCATGGCCACTGCCTACTGCCCCTACCCCTGTCTTTCCTCCTCCTCCTCTTTTTCCGTGAGCCCCTGCCCACCCCGCCCCCTCCTCTGCAACTGGCTGGTGAGGAGGGGGCTGCTTTGCAAGAGCTGGAAGGGAGGACATATGGGCTGATGCTGTCTCTGCAGCCCCAGGGTGTGTGTGCACCCGTTACTGGGAGAGCAGGAGGAGGGACAGCTACACTGATGACAGCAAAACTGGACGGGGGAGGGTGGCAGAAAGAGCACCTGAGCCAAGGTGCTGGTGGCACAGGGCAGGTGCTGGATGCTGCAGCGGGGGCCACCTGTCTGGATTTACAGGGGCCTGTGTGTGCCTGTGTGGCCCATCTCCTACCTGGCACCTCCTCTTCTTACCTGAGCTGCCTATCTTCCTCTAGGCCGGTCACTACTCTGGGGTGAATGCTTAGCCCTGTTCCCCAGACCCACCCTTCAGGGGCTGTCTTGACACGCCAGGGTTGAGACCCAAGAGCTGCCAGCCCCTGGTGTCCAGCCTCCTCCTCATTCTCATGCATACACAACTCTCCTTGGTCATTTCGTAGTCCTGGAGGGTGGCTAGGGAAAGTCGGCTCCTTTTGGGCTGTGAGCTCCCTATGGGCAGCTACATGTGCTTGCCTCCTGGTACCCTTCAAGCCCTACGAGGGAAGGAGCTGTGCACAAGGCCAAGGGGCCTGTGTGAGGTGGGTGCAGACATGTGGGCACCCTCCTCAGAGGGCGTCCTGTGAGCACACCCACGTGCCCGGGTAAGCCCTGCTCCCTGCTTCCTCTACAGAACATGCTGACGGCCTGTGTCATCGCCTCACCACCGTGTGCCCCACGTCCAAGCCCCAGACCCAGGGCCTGGCCAAGGATGCCTGGGAGATCCCCCGGGAGTCCTTGCGGCTGGAGGTGAAGCTGGGCCAGGGCTGCTTCGGGGAGGTGTGGATGGGTAAGGAGCGTGGCCCTGGGGGGCGGGCTTCGGTGTGGTCGTCTCAGAACAGGCAGGGCTGTGTCCTGGAAGGCAGCTCAAGGCTCCTGGGGTCCCTCTCCTTTTAGTTGTCTCTATGGAGAGAGGGGCCCACTCCTAAATGCAGAGCTCCCCAGCGTGGCCCTCTAGTGGTCACCTACTACTCCTTGATGGAGACCCTGGTCCTCATGTAGCGGGTGAGCTGCACTCACTCAGCGAGCCTTGGTGGGGTTGGCCCAGTGGCTGAAGTCTCCCCGAATCCTCAGTGAGCCCCCCAAGTCAGCACAGATGAGGAAACAGGCTGGGGGAACCCAACTCACCCTGGCCTCCTGGAGCCAGGCTGGGCCGAGCTGACTCCTCCCTCTGGTGCAGCAGCTTGCTTCTCAGGATGTGCAGGCTCTGATGGCCACAGTGGCCCTCACCCAGCTCACCTCCCCGCTGATCCCCACAGGACACATCCTTTTGCTCATAGTGGGTGTCTTCCATACTGTAGCTGGCAGGACATGGTGCCCAGGAGATGCCATTGAATTGGAACTGTGGTCTGTGTCTGTCAGGTTGCTGTGTGCTTTTGGGGGGCAGTCCCCATAATCCAAGTCCTGATTCAACTCCTGTTTTGTGAACAGTGCTGGAAGCTCATTTCAGCCTGTAACAACCCCGTGAGGCGTGCCTCATTCTTGCATCCATTTTATGGATGGAGATATTGAGGTTCACAAGGAGCCTGGCCCCCAGGCAGCAAGAGTGGGGCCTCCACTGAGGCAGACTTTGTACCTGCTTTGCAGGAACCTGGAACGGCACCACCAGGGTGGCCATCAAGACCCTGAAGCCGGGCACCATGTCTCCAGAGGCCTTCCTGCAGGAGGCCCAGGTCATGAAGAAACTGAGGCACGAGAAGCTGGTGCAGCTGTATGCCGTGGTGTCTGAGGAGCCCATCTACATTGTCACGGAGTACATGAGCAAGGGTGAGGCCTGGGTGGCTGGCCAAGGGGACCCCCCACACCCAGGGTGACTGCCAGGGGCAATGCCCGGCAAGGTGAGGTCTCCCCACCTCGCCAAAGTGTTTCTGTTTTTCTTTTTTGGTATTGGAGACCGAACCCACGGCCTTCGCACTGAGTTTATCCCCAGTCCCTTTTTATTTTGAAAGAGGGTCTTCCTGAGCCACAAAATTGCCCGGGCTGAGGTTGACCTTGTGCCCCTTCCCCCCACCGAGTGCTGGGGTTACCAGCATGTGCACTGTGCCAGTCCCCCAGTGCCTTTCCGGGTGGCGTGGACAGGATCAAATCCACATGTCGGTAGGAACTTACGCAGACTGTCTTTCTCTCACTATGTCCTCAGTGGTTTCTCACCGCGCATTTTTGCTGGTTTTCTAGCGCTATTTGCTGTTCTCAGGCTAAAAGAGAACTCTTCAGCCCTCCAACTCGAGCCAGGGCCTAGACATTGACTTTATTTTTATTTATTTATTTATTTTTGAGACAGGGTCTTACAATGTAGACCAGACTGGCCTTGAACTCACAGTAATCCTCTTGCCTCAGCCTCCTGAATGCTGGGATTACAGGTGTGCACCTCTGTGCCCAGCTATGAACTTATTATTTAAAAAAAAATTATTTAAATTCCATTTTTAAAACATGTGATAAAATACACTTTATTTTAAGTGTCCAACTGAATGAGTTTTAACCAATCAAGACATACAATGTCGGGGCTGAGGATTTAGCTCAGCGGCATAAGCGCCTGCCTTGCAAGCAGGTAGTCGTGAGTTCGATCCCTGGTACCGATAAAAAAAAAAAAAGACATACAGTGTCTCCTTCACCCAGAAAATTCCCTGTTCGCCTTGGTGAACAGCAGTATCTGGCGCCCCAAGCCCAGATGAGCTCTGATCTGCTTTGTGTTGTGGTGGCCTTGCATTTACTCTGCAATTTTCATCACACAGTTGCCCAGGCTGGGCTTGAACTTTGGAGGCCCAGAGTGCTGGGCCTGCAGTCACGCACCACACACCAGCTAGCTGCTCTCTCTTTGTTGCCAAGTAGGATCTGGCTGCGCACACGCTCCCTGTCCGTCTCCTCCACGGGCGGGCGGTGGGCTCCTTCCCGTCCTGTGAGTGGCACCTGCGGAGGGAGGCTGCAGCCGGCTTGCCGCTGTCAAATCTCCTGTGCTGGTGCGGCAAAGCCAGCATGGGCTGGGGCGCAGGAGTCAGGAGTCGCTGCGTCTTGCCAGGGGAAGGACAGGGCAGACGAGCTGGCTCTCTTTTTCCCAGGGAGTTTGCTGGACTTTCTCAAGGGGGAAACGGGCAAGTACCTGCGGCTGCCTCAGCTGGTGGACATGGCTGCTCAGGTGAGGTGGCCCCTCCTGCATCTCCAACCTGCCCTTAGAACACCCAGGTTCCCCTGGCTCAGCCAGTTGGGGCCTCTTGAGAACCCCCTCCAGGAGGCCTGCCTTGATTTCCCCATACTCCTCTTCCCACTTGGATTACTGGAGCCACTAATAGGTGCCTTGAGTGGTGGTTCTGGACAGAGGACCTTACCTGGGCGGCAGCAGCCACTGACCTGCTGTGAGACCTCTGGCCTCAGTTCTTTTCTCTGTAAAGATCATTAAGTCACTCAAGTATTGGGCCAATCTCGAGATCTTTTTTTCATTTAATCTTGATCCAAATCAGGAGAGGTAGAGATTGGATGGATGTGAAAACAGGCTCAGACAAGGGACTTGAGACAGCTGGCAGGACCTATCATTATCTCTATGGGTCATCTGGTGCCACTTTGTCATGATCACGCCACCTCCCTGGCTGCTTCTTACCATGAGACATTCCATTACCTATACATGCTCTTCACGTAGGGCACTGGTCCTGCTTCGTAAACCAGGGGTGTTTACTGTGAGCTGACTTCTCCTGCTGGAAGAAGTGGGGAAGGCAGACAGTATAGGTGGCTCTGCAGCCCTGGGAAGGACCCCAAGCCTGTGGCCCAGGGGTGTGGGTGCAGCCTCTGAGCAGATAGATACCTGGGTGCTGCCTACAGATTGCCTCGGGCATGGCGTATGTGGAGCGGATGAACTACGTCCACCGGGACCTGCGTGCCGCCAACATCCTGGTCGGGGAGAACCTGGTGTGCAAAGTGGCTGACTTCGGGCTGGCCCGGCTCATCGAAGACAATGAGTACACGGCCCGGCAAGGTGGGCAGGGGCACGGCCTTGTGACCGGGCAGGTCCCCGCTCTGGTCTAAGCCCCGGTTTCCTCATCTGTGGCGGAGCTGGGGATGCACTGCTGAGCACTCCTGCCCTTCCTCCCCTGCAGGTGCCAAGTTCCCCATCAAGTGGACGGCCCCGGAAGCTGCCCTCTACGGCCGCTTCACCATCAAGTCCGATGTGTGGTCCTTTGGCATCCTGCTGACTGAGCTCACGACGAAGGGCCGGGTGCCCTACCCTGGTGAGAAGGGGCCGCATGGCCCATCAGGGGTCCTTGAGCCCCTCAGCCTGGTGGTCTGCGGCAGTACTCACCCCTCCCTCGGTTTCCCCATCTGTATAATGAAGCGGCTAAGCGTCTGATCTTAGCTCTGTACAGCAGGGCCTCGGTCTGAGGGCCTTGCTTACCCTGGGGCCCTACCTGTCCTAGGTGGGAAGCCCTCTTACCCTGCCACTCCCTCTGTTCCTTCCTGGAGCCAAGCTCCTCATGCTTCCTGTGCCCACAGGGATGGTGAACCGAGAGGTGCTGGACCAGGTGGAGCGGGGCTACCGCATGCCCTGCCCACCCGAGTGCCCCGAGTCCCTGCACGACCTCATGTGCCAGTGCTGGCGGAAGGAGCCAGAGGAGCGGCCCACCTTTGAGTACCTACAGGCCTTCCTGGAAGACTACTTCACGTCCACCGAGCCGCAGTACCAGCCCGGGGAGAACCTATAGGGCAGGCTGCCCTGCCTGGCTGGGTCCTGGGTGGTCCTCCTGCCGCTGTCGACCCTCTCCTGGGGATGAATTGCCAGGGATGAGACCTTTCTGTCTTTGGGCACACGGAAGGGCTTCGGGTCCGTGGGTCTGCGGCCAGCACAGGGACTGTCCGGCGCTGCTGTGGCCACACACCTCTTCGTTCCTCCGGAGCTCTGCCTGTCACCAGAGAGGACCTGGGAAAGGGGCCAGATGCCCTTTCTCGCCTCCACCTGCTGCCTGTGCCTGACCGCTCCTTTGGACGCCCTGGGTCCGTCTTGTGAGCTGGCCAAAGAGCCTTTCCAAAGAGGAGTGATGGGCCTGGGCCTCAGCGGCAGCTCTGCCCTGCTGTCCTTTGTGGGCACGTCTGTGGGCGGAGGCTGCAGGGTCCAGACCCCTCCGTCGGGGAGCACACAGCCCAGCACGGCTCAGTGGTGGCAGATGGGATGAGGACCCCCTCCAGCTCTGCCCTCCTTCCACCCTGGGGACTCTGGGAGATCATCCATTCCTTTCTCCCTTTTTCCCATGGGGAAACTGAGTCCAGACAGGGGATGCAACTTGCCCAAGGCCACAGAGCAGGTCAGGGTTGAGGTGGTGGGCTTGGTACTGGTGCTCAGTCTGTCTTCCTCAGGAACCAACGAGAATTGTCTTCAGAGGCATCTCAGATGGGGGCAGCCCAGAGGACAAGGGACCTCAAGGTTAAAGATAGCAGAGTTGCACTGTCCTTGTGCGCTTGGCTCAGCAGCCTGTTGGCCAGGAAGAGAGTGGGCTGCTGTGAGACTGAGCTGGAAGGCGGTGGAGGTGAAGGTGGGGAGAGCAGGCTCCAGGCAGAGTGGGTGGCTTTGCCTCTAGAGTCAGCCAGCCATGAGAGGCAGTAAGCACCCAGGCTCCGGAGGCAATCAAGTAGAGGTCAAAGAGCTAGGCTGGGTGGCCCTGGCCCTAGGCTCAGGAGGGAACCGCAGGTCCTCCAACCCCTAGCTTGTCCTGAGCATTTCAAAAGTGGCCTCTGTTCTCCTCCCCGAATGGGAACCCCAGAATCATGAGTAGGGAGAGGGGTGCCCTGGCTGGGGTCAGAGAGGGCAAGGGTGCCCTCTGGCACACACTGTTGCGTGACTTCCGGGCCCTGTTTTGTCTGTGAGTTGTGACTTCTGCCCCGTATGTGTCCATGGCCTCTGTAGCTGCTCAGCCCCTGTGGCAGGAACCCATGGCAAGCACAGCCCTCGACAGTAGCAGGCTGGGAGACTGGGTCCTGGCTCTGCTGTTCAGCCTTAGGGTATGTGGTGGTGTCCTCCTGGGCCTCAGTGTGGCCATCTGTAAAACGGGCAGCTGACAGTGGCATCCTGCCAAGAGCCCATCTGTGTGTGTATGTGTGTGTGTTTGTGTGTGTATGAGTACATCTGTGTGTGTCTCCATGTGTGTCCATATTTAACATGTAAAACCTGCCCCAGCCCTGTTCCCCACACGTGTTGTACATTTCACCACTGCCCCCATCACAGCAATAACATCCCCCTTGCCAGGGGCCCTTGAACCAGCCTGGGTTTGGCACTGGGGAAGGAGGCCAAGTGGTGCCTGCCAGTGGGTCCCCACATTCCCCGCCCTTTGTGCTCATCACTCACGTCTTCTCCTGCCACCTGGGTCAGATCTGGGTTTACTTCCCTACGTGCCCTCAAACCCCTCCAACTGCCCTGGGCCCTTTGTGTAAGGTGTCCTAGTACTGTCCTATTTTTTTTTAAAACAGTGTTTTGTAGATTTCAGATGACTATGCAGAGGCCTGGGGGACCCCTGGCTCTGGGCAGGGCTTGGGGGTCCTACATTCCTTGGCCTAGGCTTAAGGGGGATGGGGGGGTCAGAAATTGGTTGTAAATACTTTGCATATTGTCTGATTAAACACAAACAGACCTCAATGTGGTTTACAGTTTATTGAGCACCCACAGTGTGTGGGGAAGTGAGGGGTGGGCTGTGAATACGCTGTAGTTGGAGCCTTTTGTTCCACACCGCTGGAAGCTGAAAGGGCTCTGCACCAGGCAGTGGGGACTTGATCAGATCTGGGGCAGCCCTAGGGGAGGTGGCCGTGTGGACCGTGTGGACCTGTGTTGTGTTTGGGAGAAGCACCAGGCCTAACCCCAGGCCCGAACAGCCTAGGTGCAGCCTAGGTTCGCGTGTTTCCTGGCATGCCAGGCAGGGTGTGGTGGCAAGGACCCCAGCACTCCGAGGCAAAGCCACCTCCTACCGCAGCACTGGGGACACAGCCTGGAAAGGTGAGTGGCCACAGTCCGTGGGAGGGTCTTATATCAGCCTCAGCTGTGCACGCAGCCTCCTCTGGCCTCTGCAACAGTGCTTAATTAAAAGCAAGTGTCAGCGCTGGACGTTTTCACAAGCCAAACACTACAGTGTGCAGGGCAGCTGAAGCCCCAGGTCCCAGTGTTGTGGGAGCGGGACTGGAACACAGAATTGTGGCTGCTGTCCTCTGGCCGCATGATGGGTGACTGCAGGCCTGTGTGCTTCTGAGTGTCAGAGTCTGCTCACAGATGTGCAGTTTGGATGCTTGTGCTAGAGCCTGGGTCCAGGTCGTGTGTGTGTCCAGGCTGTGTCCCCCACTGTTGGGAAACCGGGGCGTGGAGTTTGCTCAGGCCATGCATGCAGGATGTGTGTGTTGCCCTGGCAAAAGCCGAGTGGGTGCGTGTGGGGCGGTGGGTGCCCAGAGGTGTGCTCTCGGGGTAGGCTCAGGTGCACACCCCATGTTGTAGGGCTGCATCAGAGGCTTATCTTGCTAACGTGGTGGGGGCAAACCTGGGGGAGAAATGTACCTGGGAGATGCTTTCCATGGGGCCCAGCTTTACAGTCATCTGTCCACAGAGTGGAGCTTTTCTCTTCCTCCTCTCTGTCCTCCTAGCCCTCCAGTACGCTGTGTTGACATTTAATACTCCTTTTGTCCCTCTGGCTAAGTCCCTCTCATTTCTTGGCCTGTCTCTCCAAGCCTCTGACCTTTTGCCTGTGTGTGTCCCGCTGTTGCAGGTCTGCATCTTCTGTGCCTCCCTACGATGGTGTTTCTCCAGCTCTTCCCCTCTTTCTCTCTCAGGTTTTCTTTCCTGTCCAGCTCTCCACGTCCGACTTCCACACACAGTCACACAGGAAAACCCAGATCCAGGGTTTCCCTGGCTGGGGGTAGTGGCACATGCCTGTAACCCTCGCACTCAGGAGGCCAAGGCAAAAGTTCAGACTCACCCGGGGCCTGGCGTGTAGTTCAGTGGGGAGGCCCTGGTCCCCTCCCTATAAGACGACCTCCGTGGCACCGAGAGTACTATCTTGGCCTCTGTGTGCAGGCATGTGCGTGTGAAGTGTGGCACTTGCTTGTGAACCTGTGAAGCAGGAATCTGCCTGGGATCTGTCTCACTCTTCCTGCCTCCTTTTTTTCCCGGGTTTTACTGATCTCCCTCCGGTGCTGCACAGCCTGTGTTGGGTGCGTGGTGTGTATGCGCCGTGTGGCATGTGTACACTGCTTCCCTGGCTGCTCACATGGCTCCTTGCCCATCTTCGCTCCCCTGTGAATTCTCCTGACCAGACCTTGTTCTGGGTGTTCATGTGGTGCACCCCGCGCCAGGCATGCACATACACAACACGCTGCGTTTTCTCTCCTCTCTGTCATCTTTGCCTGTTTCTCTTTTGCATGTTCCAAAAGCTTTGGTTTGCAGGGAGAAAAAGAGACCAGCAGAGACTGATCCATCCCATGCTTGCTGGTGTGTGTGCATCTGTGTACGCACCTGTCACCTGTCTGTGCGTGCATCTCTCTCTCTCTGCCACTGGGTATGGGACCCAGGGCCCTGCTAATGCCCTGCCCCTGAGCTTGTGCCAGCCCTGTGTGTGTGACTCTTGTTCAGCAGCCCCCGTCCCAGCTCCACTTGCAGCCCTGCACGCCCTCCAGCCTCAGACTCGGGGCTGGCCTCAGCCGTGGTTTCCCTTCCACATCCCCTGCACGGCCTCCTCAACTCGGCCTGCCCTGCAGTCCTGTGGCAGAGCCTCCCCTCCCAGCCCCGCCTGCCTCCAGCAATGGGCCTCTTGCCTGCCTGCTGTCTGAGCCCGTCACCCCTCCTTCCCTGCTCAGGCCCTTTGTCTCCCTCGCCCTCTCCAGCTGGCTCCAGCCAGGCCCTGAATCCTCGCTGGCTTCCCTTTATCTTTAGGCACCCCCCCCCCACCGTGGTCCCAGTCCCGGATCCCTTAGTGTCGGGGCTCCTGCACCCAGCTCTGTCCTGACCTTGCCCTGTCTTTCCCGCACGCCCAGGCCGGACTCTCATTCACAGCTCTCATTAGGACTTTTGTAGGCTTTTCTTCCACAAGAGCAAATTAAATGTTTGACAACATCAGTACAAAGGTGACTATATTAATGTTATTAAAACGTTTTGTGGGGCGGGGGATGCGGCTCCTTTGTAGAAGGCTGGCCTAATGTGGGCAAGGTGTTGGGTTCCATTTCCAGTCCTGAAATATATATATATTTTTTTTTTTCCTTTGAAATAAGGTTTTTCTTCTGATTTTAAGAGAAATTTAAACATTTTCCAGGCCCCTTAAATTCTCATGGGCTGATTTGCTGATTGCCTCTTCTGGCCTGGGCCTGTGCTGCTGGTGCCAACTGTGTGTCCTCTGTGCCCACTGACCTCGCTGTCTCTGCCCCGTTCTGTGCCCGCCTGTGGTCCACCCTGTGAGAGGGCCTGGGAGTGTGCGCTCACCTCCCTCCGTCTGTCTCTCACCCAGCA
Organism: Cavia porcellus; assembly: GCF_034190915.1. Classification (NCBI taxonomy): domain Eukaryota; kingdom Metazoa; phylum Chordata; class Mammalia; order Rodentia; family Caviidae; genus Cavia; species Cavia porcellus. The sequence continues at coordinate 24,183,855 of NW_026947488.1, read as the reverse complement.
GGTCTGTCTGCTCCTTCCCTCAGAGTTCCAGTGTGGGTCTCCCCATGCCCTGGCCCACCTCCCTCCTCTTGCTCCAGCTTTGGGGCTCGTTGCTGGGCTGGGGATTTGTTTCCTTTCGCCTTCATGGCTCTTCCCAGCACACTCTCTGTGAGCAGCTGCTGCCGCCTAGCTCTGTGTGTGTGTGTGTGTGTGTGTGTGTGTGTGTGTGTTCCTCACTTGCTCACTTCCTGACCCACTTGCAGTGCTCTGTGCTCTCCCCTCCCTGTGCCCTGCGCCTCCCTCTCTCCCACCTCCCCTCTCCCCTGCTCTCTTACCCTGACGTTCCCAGCTTTACCTCCACAGGTGCACAAGCCTTCACCCATCCACACTCGCCAGTTGCTGGTTTGTTCCCTTGCTGAGTGTCCAGCTATTGTTTTTTTGTTTGTTTGTTTTGGGTTTTTTTGTACCTGGGATAGAACTCACATCCTTGCACTTAGCAGGCAGATACTATTTCGCTGAGCTAAATCCCCGGCCAGCCACTGCTACTGTTGTGACCCTGGTGTGAGGGCTAGGGGTCCTGGGGTGAGGAGGGTCAGCTGGGGTCCAGCTCCCACAAGCTACCTGCTGTTGAACAGCACACATGCAGAAGGGCACGAGGCCGTAGGAAGGACAGGTCCTGCGCTTGTCCAGAGAGCGGGGAGTCTAGCTAGGGCCTGAGTGGAGGGAGTGGGTGGGGTGGAGTGGGATGTGTTCCTGCCTTCCCAGGGGTGGGGCAGGGATTGGGTCATTCTCCTTTTCTGTGATACGCAATTGCATGTGGGTGTGTGTTTCCTTGGGTCCTGATCCTCCCTCTGCGCCCCCTGCACCGAGTCTTCTCCCGCTCTCCTCTCCAGGTTGTGTGCAGTGTGTGCGTGTTGTGTGGTTGTACAGTGCACGGCAGGGGGTTGGGGTGCCCGTGGGGCGTCTGTGGCCTGTGGCCCCTTGCTGCTGCCTGAATCCAGTGTGGGCCGCGCCAAGGGACTGGGACATTTACTAACACACTTCTTTCTCTCTTCTGCTGTCCTCCGCCTGTCCTTCCCTGGACTCCCTGCCCTGCTGCTCAGGAGGCTGCCAGCCTGGGATGGCCACACCTCATCATCTTTCTCTCGTTCTGTTTTCCTGTCTCTGTTTCCACTCCTGTGTCTCTGGCTTTGTCCTGTGTTCTCTCTTTATGTGTCTCTATGTCTGCATCTCTCTTTGTCTCTGTCTCTGTCTCTGCCTCTTGGCTTTAGCTGATCTCTGTGAGTTACTGCTCCAGCACAGTGGGTTTTCCTATGAAGACGGCCACAAGCGTGTCCTACACGAGCTTCCCCAAGGCTGGGTGGTCACCCCACCTCCCGTCCACCCCCTCACCCCCAGCTCTTGGCAGGTTCCCCTTAGATGGCCCACAGGGCTCTGCCTGCTGTCTTCCCTGAGGCTGTGGGGTCTCTGCAGATGGCGTGAATAGTGGCTGCCTTCCCTCCAGATGGGGGGTCATTGCCCTCTGCCGAGGGGTTTGCCTCCACGGCGGTTGCTCCTGTCTGGCCGTGTGTGTGTATGCGTGTGTGTGTGTGTGTGTGTGTGTGTGTGTGTGACACTCTCCCTTCTCCCTCTTCCCGCCTGTTCTCACCCTGTCTCCAAGGCACTTCTGAAACCTGCTCTGGCCGTGCGAGCATTCACAAAGAGGTGCGTGTGTGTGGAGGGCTGTCTGACAGCGTGTCATCTCTGCCACTTTCCCTGACCCTGTCCCACTCTGGGGTAATTTCCTTTGCATTTTCCTCTGGTCAACACATGCTGAACAGCTCCCGCGAGGACGTGTGTGAGCAGCCTCGCTCCACTCTGTCTCTGTGTCCAGACCTGCTGTGTTTCTCGCCCCTTCCCCAGTCTCTCCTGCCCCTTCCCAGCCCTCTCTGGGGCTCTGTCCACGTTAGTGCATGCTCTGCAGGTGAGCATCAGTGACCTGTTCATCTGTCTTCCCTCTGCCGGTCTATTGAAGAGCTTTTTCTGGGTCCCTTTCCTGGGGCTCCGCGGTTGTCCTTCCTCTGTGTCCTACCGGCCATTCCTGCGCCATTTCCGTTGCCCATAATGTGGGTTCCTCGGGCCCTGAACCCTTTGAGGGCTGTCTCCGCCCGACCCTATGTGCCTGCCTCGCACCCGCTTCCCACAGGCAACCCATTTCACAGGTGGACACAGCTGAGCACCAACCCTGTCCCCAGGGATGCCCCTCTTGCCCGTGAGCCCTTCCTGCCTCTCAGGTCCCCCTTGCATGAGAAGCTCTAGGCGCAGCCTCTGTGGCTGAGCTGTCTCTTTGCTTCTATTTTTTCAGACTTGTCAGGGCTTGTCCTCAGCTGGGTACCTTCCATCTGTGTGTGTGTGTACACCTATTCCTGTCACCCTGTCCTACATCTGTCTTTCCTTCCCTCTTTTGTCCTCTTTCCCTCACATTTAAAAATGGAAGTGTAACAAACACACTCAAAACAGAAGCATCTGAGATGGAGCCTCCATGAATTTCACACGACTCCCCTGTCACGGTTCACACTCTTTGTTTAAGTTCCAAATTCACTCAGGCTTTTTTCCTGACTGTGTCTATGTGTGACATTCTGTCTGTCTGTCTTGGAACTTTCTTGGCTGACACTTTCCTCTGGGATTCCCTGTCTGTCTCTTCATTCAATCAACAACTACGAAGCTCTCCTAGGCTCTGCCCTCCTCCGCTCTCCGCCAGCCCTCCCTCTGCAAGGCTTATTGCATTGTGCCTCTGATCTGTGCGTCACTGCAGGAGAAGCCTGAGCAGCCTGAGCGTGTGAGTGTGTGTGTGTGTCTCCATCGCCCACTGCCTCCCCCTCACTCTGTGCCTGCCTCTGCTCCCTTTCTTTCTCTCCATTCCTGGGGGCTCCCTGTCTGTGCTGCCTCCCCTTCCTGCCAGGCTGATCTCTGAGGGCTCTGGCCGCCACCCCTCCTCCTGGCCCTGGCCTTCCTCTCCCCAAGCACCACACACTGAGGTTTCTGGTGAGGCCTGCACCCATCCCAGTCTGTCTCCCCCGCCACAGACCCCTCTGCTTCTGAAGGCTCATTTCCCTGCCCCTTCCCCTTCGTGGGCCTGGACACCAGCCCCATGCTGGACCTAATCTTCCCCGCTGTAGGGAAAATCTTGGTCTCTATCTCCTGAGCTCCGGATCTCCCTGTATCCCAGTATTCCATGGGAACCCACCCCTCCCCCAGAGCTCTCTGCACCCTGTGCTGCTCAGACCCCCTATCCTCTTTGGAGCCCTTTCCCTCTTTGCCTGTGTCCCATTCACAGGGTCCCCCAACTAGGCCTTGTCTCCTCTCTTGGGCCATGATTCAGTCCCTCTGCTGGCATCCCTGTCACCTGTTGCAGTGCAACCCAAGCAACTCAATTTCCCAGCTAGGGAGATTTAGTTGCGTTCCAGCAAACACCACTCCCGGCCTGAGGGCCCTGAGGCAGGTGCAGGCTCACAGGCCTGTCCAGCACTCCCATCCCAGGCTAGGCTGGAGCCCGAGTCAGGGCTGCCGGATGCAGGCTTGTGGTCTCACACATCTTTCCTAGTCCTCATCGCCCTTTTCTCTCCCTCCATCCCATCCCAGGGTGTCCAGCTGACCTGCATGCGCGGCGTCCATCTCAGTGAAGGGTGGGGGCCTGTGCATGTCGGGCCAGAGGGCTGCCTGACTGGGTGTGTGTGTGCATGCATCTGACTCGGCGTCCTGAGGTCCGCTTGTGTGTCTGGTGGCCTAGGCATCCTGACATGGGTTCTGTCTATCATTCCTGCCCCTGGGTGTCTGAATGGCCGGTGGCAACTGACTGTCTGCCTCTGCCACTGTGTCCACGGCTCAGCCCTGGGTGTGTGCAGCTCTCTGTGGGTTTCGGGCTGTGGTCCCTGAGGACAGGGGTCTGTCTGGTGACTCTGTCCCTGGACACTCCTCTCTCTTGGGGGCTCTGGCAGTGTGGTGGGCTCCCTGCCTGGCCAGCTGGCAACACGTCATCATCCCCTCATTTCTACCCAGCTCACGTCTGTCCCTTCCTTCCCTGCTGTCTGCAGCCCCTCTCCCGGGGCTGTGTTGGGGTCTGCACATTGTGCCTGGCAGCCTCACATGCAAGCCGTGTGTGTCACACCTCTGCTGGGCACTGGCCAAGCAGGCTCCCCGAGTGTGTGGGCCCATTGGTGTGCATCACCAGGAGCCTCTATCTGGGGGCGTCTCACCTCGTCACCCCCACTCTCTGGCCATTCCCTCCCTTCCTCCTGAGAAGGGGCTCCCTCAAGAGTCCTGAGTTTTCTCCCTCCTCCCTGTGCAGTGCTGTGACCGTGAGTGTGTGCTGCTTCCTGTGCATATAGAGCTCCTGCTCTGGCCCCTTGTGTGGCCTTTCTGCCATCAAGTGGGTTTGCTGGAGCATCTTTCAGGGTTTACTCAAGCCCTGCACTCACAAACGTTGCTGGGACCTGACACGCTCTTCTTCTTCTCCCTTGGCCTAAGGGCCCATTTCCCTCTAGGCTACCCCAGGGACACCCCATCACAGAACCAACTCAGGCACCTACAAGGATCCAAGAGGGAGACCTTTTGGCCCTAGTCTTCTGCTGCCATCTCCCCTGACCTCCAGTCCCCTCTTGTCACTTTCTCTGCTCCATCACCCTGCCCTTGCCTTTTCTTAAATGTGACACACTGCTGCCACTTCAGGGCCTTTGCACATGCTGCTTGTCTGCCTGGATGGCCTTTTCCCCAGAGATCCCTAGGCAATCACTCGCCTCCATTAGGTCTCTGTTCTAATGGGTGCTTTGTCTAAAATAACGGCTCTCTTCACCCCTACTTGGCTCTGTTTGTCTATGAAGCACTTTGCTATCAACTTACACATGGGTCTTTGGTCTCACACCAGTCTCTCCATCACTGTGTGGTCAGCCTCACCAGGGCAGGACTGTGAATCTTGTCAAACATGTCTGCCTCAGGGCTCACAGGAGCTCATGCTGGAATGGACAAGCTAGACCCTAAGGCCTGAGCTTTCTCCTCACCTTGTCCTGTTACCAGTTCTGGTTCTCGCGGATGCCCAGCGCCGTGTAACGCCAGCTTGGATGGCTTGGCTGCTGCTTCCTCCATGGTCTGCCTTCCCTTTCCTTTCCCTCAGGGCCTTCTTTGTGGTGACAGTTCCCTGCGATGTCCCCACACACCGCTCCCCACCCCCAAGCCACCCACCTCACAGCTCAGCACAGGCCGGATCCTCAGTCAGAAACCCCTTTCCTCACATGCTGCTTGTTCAATTCCAAGGCATCTTTTCATCTATTTTCAGATTAGAAGCATTTTAAGTTGGAGTGAAAGTCCTGTAGCCTTGAAGTTAGTCTCTTAAACTAAGCGACTCAGGACTTGGTCCATTCACAAGACTGCGCGCCCACCGTCTCCATCTAGTTCCCAGTTCCGTCACCCCGCGCTGGCCACCAGTGTCCAGTGGCCTTCCGCCCTCAGCCCCTGCCTCACCTTCAGCCTCCTGGATTCTGTGCCTGCTGCTTTCCCCAGCTGCAGCCGGTGTCTTTCCTTCCTGGTTCCACAAAAGGATGAGTCTTCCCTGACTTCCCCATCCTCCTCCCCCCCAGGCAGGGTTTGTGTCTCCCCCAGCCTGCGTCTGCCCAGGGTGCGCTCAGGGCATTGCTCAGCCAGGCAGCGCACCCAGGAAGGGTGAGCAGGGAGGCGGGAGCAAGGGCCCACGCTGACCTCACCCTCGCCTCACCACCCTCCCTCTGCGTCTTCCTCCTCCGCTGAGCATCGCCCGGCCTCTCTCACCCAGTGAGCGTGTCTTCCTGTCCATCTGACTGTCAAATCTCCTCCCTAGAGCGTGCATTAAAGGTTTGTCCTTTTGCGCCTCACGTGCTTTGCTCCGTGTGTGAGGAGGGGAGAACACTGGCGCCCCTGCCTGCCCCTTTCCCATGGGGTTCTGGCTTTTATGCTCATTCTGGGACTCAGACATTTGTCCCTCCATTCAGTCAACACCCCTGAGTCTCTCCCGTGCGTGTGCGTGCATGGGTGTGTGTGTGTGTGCGCACACGCGTGTGCATGCCCGCCATCCTCTCCTCTCGCCCATTCTCTGAGGTGTAATCAAGTCTGCCCTGGACGAGAGGAGGACAGAGGGCAGCATGTGCTGTGCTCCTCGTCCCTTCCCCTCTCCTGGTCCCTTTGTCTCTGACTGCTCCTCTCTGGGCGACTCCTGCCGGTGCTCTGTATCCCGGGGTCTGTATCCCGGGGTCTCACGTCTCTGACTCCTTCCCCGCTTTCCCTCTCTCTCTCTGTCTCTGTCTTTCCCTCTCTCTCCCCCCGTTGTGCTTCTCCCTTCCCCTCTCCTCTCCCTTTCCCCCCTTGGCCTCTGTCTGTCTGCCTTTCTCAGTTTTCCCAGCTGGGCCTTGTCTGACTGTCTCTTGCCACATGATTCCCTCCCTCTTCGCCCTCTCCACCTTCCCCCAGGCTCTGGTGTGCGTGCGTGTGCTTGTATGTGTTTTTGTGTCTGCGAGTCTGTGTGTGAGTGTGTCTTTCTACTTCCTCGGTCTCCGCTGACCAGCTGGGGCTCCTGGGTGTGTCTGTCTGTCCTGGGGTCTTATTTCTCACTAGCATCCCTCCCCAGCTGTGGATCCTTAAGTCACTACCATATTCTGTGACAAGAAACTACACTCACCCTCTCCTGAGACCTCGTCCCCCCGGCTCTGGAGTTGGAGGTTCCTGTGGTCCCCCTTCTGGGATAGGGCCTGTGGATCTGTTCCTCATCCCAAGAAACCACCAAGACAGGGCCCGGACATTCCCTATGCAGCGGCCACTGCCCCATCATGTCCCCCCTGCCTGCCTTTCTGACCCTGCTGGCTCCTCCTGAGGTCTCCGCACCTCTGCTCCTGTTGCCTGAAGCCTGTTAGCTCCTGGTGTGCGGTGCCCAGTGTCAGCCCGTGTGACTCCACAGGCTCTGTCTCTCTCTGTCTCTGTCTCTGTTTCTCTCTCTCTCCCTCTCTCTGTGCCTCTGCTCCTCCCAGCTCTGTCCTCTGCCTCTGCCCTCCTCCCCAGTCCCCGCAGGGCCCCGCCCTGTGCTCTCAGCCTCTGGGGTTCTCCTCCCAGATGCCCCTGCTCTGCCCGGCCTGTGGTTCAGCCCACACTTGACATCCCAGATTGATGTCAGTTCCAGGGGAGCAGGCTGGAGCCCCAGCCTAGCCCAGGCGTCTGCACACAGCAGGTGGTCAGTGAGTGCACGCCTGGTGTCCTGAGTGAGTGTGGACCGTGCAGGCTTCCTCTCTGCGCCCCTCCCCCTCCCCCGCATTCCTGCTGTGCGCTGGAGTGTGTGTGCATGTGTGTGTGTGCGTGTGTGCGTGCGTGTTGGCCCACCCTTGCTTGTTCTCTGGGGCTTCATCTTTACTCTCCTGCTGCACCATTTTTCTTTCTCTTTCTTTCTTTCCAGGCACGTGGTTTTTCCTGCTTCAGAAAGTGATGCATCCATTTTCATGATGGAATGTTTAGAAAACACAGAGGAACAGGGAGAAGCGACACGAGTTCCTAAGGGACGCTTTTCTCAAAAGGAGGCGCCCCACGTGGGTGCTGGGAGTAGACTTGCGGTGGGCGTGCAGGCCTGGGCACCGGTGGGCCGGTGTGCCTTGTGCTGTGCCTCACAGCCCTTGCCCCTCCTCTCCAGCTCTGGCTCCGTCTCCTCTCTGTTCCTTCCAGGGACTTTGGTCACCAGTCTCTGTCACTATCTGGTCTATCTCTGAGCCTCCTGGGTGTCTCCCAGCCCATCCTTCTGCCTCTGGGTGTCTCTGTCCTGCCCTCACCGCCATTAATTAATTAACTAATTAATTCAGTCAGTCTGGTCTCACTGCTTTTGTTTTGGTACCTGGAGTCAAACTCGGGACCTTGTGCTTGCCAGGCAGGTGCTGTGCCGCTGAGCTGTATCACCAGCCCTTCATTGCATTTTGTGGTCCCGGTCACTCTCTGTGAGCTCCCAGAGCTGAGTGTTGCAGAGGGTGTGTCCACACGTCAGGCGCCCAAGCCCTGTGTGGGTCTCTGTGTCCCTTTGGAACTGCCATCTTGCCTTCGCCTGGCCCTCCGTGTCCCTCCACGTGCTTCTTGCCTCATGCGTGTCCTGTCCTGTCTGTGTCACCTCACTGTTTGCTCTCCCTCCATCTCCATGGGTCACCCTCATTCATAAGTTTTTGCTCATTCAAAAATAGTGAGTCATTTTTTTCTAAATCATTGGCTCTGAGCATAGAAATCTTTATTACATTTGTAATAAGAAAAACCCAATCAAGTGACAACTTCCAGAACCACACAGCTCTGGGTCCTTGCTGAGTCATGTCTAGGCGGGGGTGGCGGGAATGTAGTGTGTGTGTGTGTCTGTCTGTCTATCCATCATATACCTCTAGCTTTCCGGTCTGCCTTGCCTTTTTCCTCTTTCCTACTCTTTTCCTCCCTTGGAGATTTCTGGAATTTCGCTCTGGCTGCTCAAGCTGTGAGCCTGAAGCATGGGAGTGTGTGTGTGTGTGTGTGTGTGTGTGTGTGTGTGTGAGCGCGCACGTGCACGTGCACGTGACTGCTGCCTCCCCCTCCTGCCTCTCTGCAGACTCACTCAGCTTTGTTCTCTCGGTGGAGAGTTTCTTTCTTTTAGAAATGACATTTATTATTTTCCTTCATTTTCAGATATAATATGTGTTCACTGTAGGAAAGTCAGGAAATACCCAAAATGATGTGCAGAAGAGTATCCCCCTCCCGGAGAGAAAGGACGAGCGGCGACACTGGGGCCTTTTCTCTGACTTTCCTTCCTGTGTCTGTCTTTCTTCGCAGGGCCCACTTCCTTCTGTCTTACTTATTCATTCCTCCAGAAGCCTTTGGGACCCCCTTGGGGCCCCTGTGTGTCCCATCAGCCCATCTGGCTGTCTCTATCTTCAAGGTCTCTCCATCTCAGCCTCTCCTCCCCGCTCCCCTCCTCCTGCTAGGGGTGCTGAGCAGAGGGAAGACCCCGCACTGCCTCCTCTAGCACAGCCCCTCTGGCGTCTGCCCTTCCTGCTGGGGTGGGAGGAGAGCGTGGAGCCGGGAGGTGGAGGCCCAGTGCACAGCTGGCCGGGGAGCAGTGGCCGCAGGGCATCTGCAGGGTTCCCTCTGGGCTCTCAATCCCTGGGCAGGGAACCAGTGTTTCCACCCGGGGACAGGAGCACGGCCACTGAGGTCTGTGGGAAGGCAGAGCGGCTCCCTGCAGGCCCTCATCTCTGTCCATGTGGTGCCCCGTGCTCCTCCAGCACCCGTCTTTGTCACCCTGATGTCGCCTTCGACACAGTGGAGAAGCTCCTGGGCTCTGTGTCACACACCTGGGCTCCAGTCTCCCACTGGTCCTCAGGCAAGTGACACTCCTCAGAGCCCGAGTTCACACCTGCAAAATGCGGACAGTAAGCTCCAGGAGAGTAAACGTGACAGCTGCACACAAAATGCTCAGTGCGGGCAGCCCACAGCAAGGGCTAGACCGCACAGAGCCTCGGCCCTGGCTGGCGGCTGTCACCTCGGCTTCCCTTCCTCCCGGTGGATTGCAGTTGACTTCACTCCGCAGGTCTGTCTGTCTGTCCTTCTGTCCCTCCTTCCCTTCCTCCCTCTCCTTCTTCCTTTTTTCCACAGACGACTTACTTCCAGGCTCCAGACTGTGCTGACCCGGGCGAGTGTGTGCACGTGTGTGTACAGCCGTGCAAGTTCCCAGAGGCCCAGGGTGGCTCTGTTCCTGGCACCACGGCCCCCATGTGCCTCTCCCGGCTGCCGAGGGAGGGGTCTCCATGCCTCGCAGACATCTGCTGTGGCCCCTGCTGGCTACTGGCACACTTTACACTCTAGGGGCCCCTGCTTCGCCCTTGGCTTCTGCCGCTCAAACTGGAGCTGGCCTGCTTCCTACCAATTCTGTTCCCAGATCGTTTCCTCAGAGTCTTTTCCTCTGCGCCCTGTACTAACTCTGGCAGACACAGTCAGTGCAGACCTGGGGGTGGTTCAGGGGTTCCCAGTGCTCAGAGGAGATGTGGACAGTGGTGGGGTGGTGGACAGAGCTGGAGTGGGGACAGGGAACAGCACAGCTTCTGGGGCTCACCCTAAACCCCACCATGAGCCAGCTCCGCCCCTCTCTGCCTCAGGTTCACTGCTCAGCTCTGGGTATGCTGGCAGGGGTGCCTGACAGGAGCCAGGCAGGCCTGAGTCTGCCTCCATGTCACCCCCACCTCAGTTTCTCCCTCTCTGGAATGCAATGGACAGTAGCCTCTTCCATAGGCTGTGGCAGGGACCCAGATGGGGGCTGGCGCATGGCGTGCTCCTACTGTGTACCTGAAGGTGTGGCCCTGGCCCTCCTGTCCTCACAGCCCAGGGCTCCTGTGGCTATGACAGTGTCCCCTGGGATGTAGGAGGTGGCACAGGAATGAGCCATTCAGATTGGAGAACAGATCTGCCCGAGGCAGGCCAAGGGCCGGACAGATGGATACACATGGACTCACATGGAGCATGTACACACCACACACACAGCAGGACTGACCTTGAGTCGGAGGAAAACTGAATTCAAACTCAGGGGCCAGTGGTGAGAAAGAGAAGATGAAGGCTTCGGGGGGATGGAAGAGGGGCGCTCACTAGGTAGGGCCAATATGACAAAAAGATGGGGTCTGCAGGGGGCGGGTCTGTGCTGGTGAGCTGGCCAGTTGCAGGGCCTGATGAATGGGCCCAAGAGATGTGAGTGGTGGGTGGGAGGCACCAGAGCAAAAGATGGAGACAAGCAATGAGTAGACAGACCCAGAAAGACAGAGATAGAGACAGATAGAGAGATACAGGGAGAGACAGAAGTGCTCAGAGAGACCGAGGACACAGAAGGAGGCAGAGTCTGGGCGTAGTGTGGGTGACGCGGGGAGGTGCTGGGTTGGGGAGCTTCAGAGGTGACGGTGCACACAGCGGGCTGACTGATGGGTGCTAGCATCTTGGTGGGAGGTCTTGGCCTTGGGAAGACCAGGGCTTAGTGCTAAGAAAGCCCCTGTGGCCCTGGGAAAAGGCTTTGCAGCCAGGAGGAATTCTGGGCTTGCTACAGACCATAAGGAGCTCCTGATTGCTGGAGAGCAAGCGAGTGATCATCTCACAGTGATGGCATTTGTAACATGCTCCCTGGCGTCACTGAAAACGGCACAAGAGGGGCTGGAGTGGAGTCGGGGGGAGGGAAGGAGACTGCCCAGGTGTGGCTCTTCCAGGGTCAGGACAACTGCGGACCCACCAACACACAGTCCACCTCCAAGACTTTGGCTGTGGCTGTCCCCTGGGCTGGGGCTTCCGTCTGCTTCTCACTCTCATCCATCTCCCTGCCCCGCTCCAGGCACCTCCCACGTTCTCTTGTCACTGACTTTCTCTCCTGAGCCTGCTCTTCCACAGCCTGACAGTGGCTTGAGCACTGACCAGCACCTTTCTTGAAGATGGGTTCTTGCTCTTACACAGGCCAAGAATAACTGAGACACTTGGGGTCCTGGAGAGATGCTGGAAGGATGAATACACTTTCTTCTCAGCCTGGACAACTCGTGTGCATACTTCAAGGCCCAAATCAAATGGTCCCTCCTTGTGAAAACCTCTCCTGACCCCTTGTTAGTCAGTGCTGCTCTCTCTATACTCTCATAAATATGGTTGTTAAATCTCATATCGCCTCATTGCTTCCTTTTGGTCTAGGGCAGAGCAAGACCACAAGACAACAGGAACAGCTGATTGTCATGGTCATATCTGCTTACCGTGCATCAGACATAGCCCAGGACCTCTCATGGAGTCTCATGTATTCTTTATAATGTGATTGTATAATATAACGTAATGTTATTATTGTCTCTGTTCACTTATGGGGCAACCAAGGCTCAGAAATGAAGCAACTTGTTCTGGGTCACCCAACAAGCAAGTAGTAGAGAGAGATACAATGTGAACGCAGGCTGCCTGGCTCCAGAAGTGAGAGGCAGTAGAGAGTGCTGTGCGGCTGAGTGTTTCCTCTCCCCTTGTGAGGACCATGCAGTCCTCCTGTTTTCTGTCTCCTGCTCTGCCCTGAGCCCTGGGAGCTCCACATTGCACCTCCTCCCTGGGCAGTGCCCCGACTGCTGGTACGCTTGCCTTCCGGGCCATCAGCAGGATGAAGCCATGCGCCCAGCACAGGCCGGGCCCCTCAGATCTGCTGCTTTGTCGCCTGTTCTCCTTAGTGCTTGGCATCATCACCCACTGGGGCGGCAGCCAGGAGCTCCTCCTCTCTGATCCCCAGCTCCTGTGCGCCCCCCGCTGCCCCCGCTTCCTGCCGACTCTCCCCCGGGGTGGGCAGCTCCTGCTCCAGCCCTTCCCTCACAGGCCCCTTCCTAGTTCCCACCAAGGCCAATGCAGCTACTCTTTGCTCAAACACCTGTTACCTTTGGAAGTTCCCTCATCCGTAAAGGAAGCTGGAGACAACATGTTCCTCATGGGATGTTTCAAGGATTAGTGAAATCTTGCAAAGCTGTTCCAGCAGGGCTGGGCTCACGTAGCTGTTATTAGAGATTAAACGGGGAGGTTGTAAGGGATTTTCTGAGTGAATGAGTGAGTGACCCAGGAGGTGTGCCATTGTTCCCCTCCTGTCCCTTCCCTCCCACTGCCTTCCTCCAGAGCAGGGATTTTTAGCTTTCTCAAAGACGCCTCGCCTTTGAAACTGTCTCATTCCTGCAGCCAGCTTGCAGAGCTCTCCAGCCTTCTACAAAGATGGCTCCCCTGACGCTATCTCTCTCCCAGCTGCACCTTTCTTTCCTCCCTTCTCAGAAATCTTTGTGAAAGAGTCACCTTCTCCCTAGGCCCATTTCCTTCCCTGCTTCCCGGATTCCTCTGCCCAGGTCGGGGCACCAGCGGCCTGCGCACTGCCCATTTAAAGGACTCCCAGCCGAGTTTCAATTCTGCTCTTGGTTTCCAAGACAAGCCCTTCACTCTGACCTCACCAGGTGCTGGAGGGGAGCTGGGAAGCCTCTCAGTGTTACTGAAATGTGGGGCCCATAGTCAGTCCTTAGCCCTCCTCTCTCTGTCCTTTCCTCCTGGAGTTTTCCCCCTCTGGTGACTGGGGGTGGAACGTAGGGCCCTGCACAATAGTTCCATCACTCAGCGATGCCCCCAGCCCTTTTTATTTTACTTTGCAACAGGGTCTTGCTGAGTTGCTAAAGTTGCACAGGCTGGCTTTGAACTTGTGATCTTCCTGCCCCAGTCTCCTGAGTAAATGAGATGATAGGTATGTGACACCAAGCCTGGCTCCCTACTATTTTTTTTAAATGCTGTTTAATTAGTCTTTTGATCCCTAGTTTGCTGTTGACATTGCTCTTGTCAAGGGCATCTGCAGCTCACGTTCAGGACCACGCGCACTAGCTCTCCCTGCTCTTCCTCTGGCCTTCCCTCACCAAGAAGTGGCACTACTTTAAGCCCTAACACCATCTTGGAATCCCTTATTCTGTCGTCATTCATGCTCACGTTTCATCCCACTGCCCAGACCTCTGAGCACCCCAGCTCCGTTCCCTTTTCTTTTCCCGGACACCTCACCCTTACTCCAGCTCCCATGATTCTCTGGGACACCAGCCTTCTCCTGGGGCTCCCGCTTCTACCCCTGATGCAATTCATCCTCCACCCACAGCCAGCTGAAGCTTGAAGTCAGACCATGATCTCCTGGTCACGAAACCCACACTGAGTGCCCTTGCCCTTGGAATCTGACATGAGCTCATCTCTACTCCAGAGCCTGTGCTCTCTCCTCTCACTGGCTGCTCTGCCTGCTGTCTCCCAAACTCACCAAGCTGTTTCGTGTCTTAGAGTTTTAGCTTTGCTGTCCTGAAGACTGGAAGATGCTTCCAGAAACTCACAGGGCTGCCTCTCTTGTCCCTCAGCTCAGATGCTGACCTTGCCTTCTGGACTAGCCCGTTCTGTCCCTTGGCTTTGTCTCACCAAGCTGCTTTATCCTCCTCTGGGCAATGATCTTGGAGATAAGCTCACTGGCTCAGTGGATCTGTTTCTTGTCTTCTGTAATGGGAGGCCGGTTCCAGGAAAGCAGGGGCTGATTCTGTTCTGCTCCTTGCTATCATCTGGTCATTTTTCAGTGTCTGGTGCAAAGTAGATGCTCTATAAATTCATGCTAATTATGTGCGTGAATCAGACTGGTGACCAAGTCCCTCCAAGTCTGTTCCTTAACAGCTCTCACTTCTGTGCCCTCCCTGCCACCCCTCCTCCCTGCCTTGCTCCGTCTATATGTTCTCCCAAATGCTGAGTGCTCCCTCTGAGTGCTCCCAGGCCGGGCCCTCCGCTTAAAATGAGGGGTCATCTTGCATGTGTGTAGGCGTGTGTGAACACACGGCATACCTGGGCGTGTGTCCATGTCTTTCTGTTTCAACTCAGGTCGTATTTGTCTTTCCCAATCATTGAGTTTTGATCTAACTTCAGGTTTGCTTCATTCATTCACTTCCTTGTTAATTTATTATTTTTTTCAGGCATTCCATTTTTAAACATCTTGTGGTAGACGCTATAATAGTGTAGTTATGTGATGTGTGTATGTGGTACATGTATGAACCGCTTATATTCTGGGCTCTAATTAGCCCTCTCCCGATTTCTGGGTTACATCCATCCACCCACCCACCCATCTATCCACCCTTCCACTCACCAACCTATCCCTCCTTGTAGTCACCCATCCACCCATCCATCCATCCACTGATCTACCTATCTACTCATCCATCCTCCTATCCATTTATCCATCCACCTATCCACCCACCTACTTATCCATTTACCATTCACTCATCCATCTACTCATCCATCCACCAACTTATCTACCTGTCCATCCACCCCTCCATTCATTCACTCATCCACCATCCATCCATCTGTTATATAAGAGACACCAAATTCTGTGCCAATCAGTGAAAAGGTCTGTGTGTGTGGTGTCATGCTGTTTGAGAGTCCCATTTCCTTTCCTAACTGCCTGTTTTTACCTCCTTAGAAATCCACACTGTTGGAGTTTAATGAGCCTGTTGTGATGTGATGTGTGTGTGTGGCATGTGGGTGATTATATATATATATATAAAATCAGTTAGTCTCCCATGTCTTCCTTCCCAGCTTGGGCGGGGGTGACTCCTGGTTTCTGAGTGATTGCCATTCACACTCTGTCCACCTATTTGTTGATTAACCAAAAGAAGTTGATTAAGCACCTGCCTCGTGTCCAGACCTAGGCTAGTTCATTGTGTATGTGTGTGCACATGGGGGTGAGTGCTGTCTGCCCTACCCTGATTTTGGTCTCTAATCTTCCTGCACCTGCTTGCACACCTTGGGACCCACTGTATGTCCTGGGTTCCACTCCTTCATCCCTGTACCTGATCACACTGCCCTAGGTGCTGACAGCCTTGAAGGTCAGACTAGCAGGCTTTTTTCTCACAAGTTGGAAACTCAAAGCTGATCCCCAGCTGCCTTTGGTTCATCAAACCCGGCATATGACAAACTTGCCGCATCATTTCTGCACCCATAATATGTTTCTCTTCTTGTTCTCATTAGTGCTGAGTGTCATTGCCTGCCTAGACCCTCAGCCAGGAGCCCTGAGTCATATCTGAGTTCCCACTTTCTTGCTACCCACAGCCCATCTGTTCTTCTTCCTGTAGAATCTCCCAAAAGTTGCTCAGAGCTCCCCTACCTCACCATCTTATGGACCCTGACTAAGCCCACACTTAGACAAATGAAGCCTGGACCCCTACATCCAACCGTGTGCCCCCCATCCGTCCACCCATCATCAGTCTATCCGCCATCATCTACCCATCCATCTAATCATCCACTCATCGTATTCTCCTTCACCTGCCTACCCAACAAACTTTTATAGAACATTTGGTGGGTCTTTCTGAGGACACAGGCCTCAGAGTCCCAGGCCATGTCCCGTAAGAGCGCAGAGTCCAGAAGAAGACAGACCACTTATCACTGTACTGCAAATGGGTCCTCACATTGTGTACTTGGTGAAGTGACATCTGTCATATTTTCCAGGGCCACTTCTCCTTCCATGTGCCTTTCTGAATGGTTCTGTTTGTGCCCAACGCTGTGGATATCAACCTTGGCTCCATGCAGACAATCTCTTATGTGTGTCAGCTATCTGGGGCTCCCCTCAGGATTCCTGCCCTCATCCCTTATTCCCAAACCCCGTCTCCAAGGCCAGGAAACCAAGTACCTTCTGTTCCTCTTTGGCATCCATCTCCAATAAAACTTGCCAACTCTTCCTCCAGCATCTTTCTCTCTCTCCTTCCCTCTTGTTCCTCCCCATCCTCATGGCCAATATTGTTGCCTGGGCAACAGCCACCCTCTCTTTCCTCTCCTGGCTCTTCTCAACTAGAGAACATGCTCTTTCTCACTCCTTCCTGGCCCCTCGCCCTCCTACCCTCTCTGCTTCCCCCTCAGGGGAGCTGGGAAGGGTACTTGGGCTTTAGCATTGCTGGCCCCCCCACCTCTAGCCACCGCGGTGCTCAGGCAAAGTCCTCCACCAACACCTGTCTGCCAGCTCAGTCTCTCCCTTTGCACACCATCATCTCCACCCAGATCTCAGCAATGGGGCTTTTCCCCTTCTCGGGCCTATCTGTCAAGGATAAGGGATGGGTTCCTCTTCAATGAGGCCCTTGCTGTCCTCCATCGGGAGATCCCCCAGGAACAGCCACGTACGCCATGGCGCTGGTGTCTTTCCAGCTCATCTGATGTGAACCTTCGTGTTTTTAAAAAATTTTTTAAAGTTTTATTTTAAAGATAATAAAACAGAATAAAACCAATCAAGACAAACTCATATAAGAGATAGAGGACTTCAAAACATTACAAAATCAACAATAGTTACCATAATGCTTTTTGATATCTTCAAAATAGTTACAGATAACTTCGGACATAGTAAACATCAAACAGAACAGAATAGAAGAGAAACAATGAGAACAAAACAATGAATGCAAGAGAGGACTTCAAAATAGGCCAATAGTAAATCCAACACTTACATTTTATGTCTTGCTATCTTTGAAACAGCTGCTCTTGCCATCGGATTTAACATAAACAAAACAAAAGAGAATAAAATCCAACCCAACAAAACAATGGAAATGATATAGGACCTTAAAACAAGACCATAGGGAATGAACAGTGGCTGCAACCCTCAGGAGGAGATCCCCACTAGATGCCACACTGTGTACCACTGTCCTCTGAACCTATGACCAGACCGCTAGCCCTAGACCTGCAATGTTAGTGTTTCACCACAGGCATCCAATTGCATTTCACCTGCATAGCTATCATCACAGCTGTGTTTCTCTGGATAAGCCTGTTGCTCAAATGGTTGGGGGGTGGGTGGAGGTTGGTACTTCTTGTTTGCCAGCCTGCACCCTAGAAGGGGCTGGGGTCCGACTTCTCCCAGTCTGGTGGTGGCCCACACATAGCGTTGGTTCCCAGACTGGGTTTGTTTGCTGGTGTGGCCTTGTTCTCTCTCCCCCGATCCTTGGATGGTGCTGACTGACAGGGAGAGGGTTGGGTCTGGCTGTTCCCAGCCCAGCAGTGCCCTGCGCATCGGACTGTGAACCTTTGATGATGGGGTCTTCTCTGGATGTCAGTACAGAAGGTCCCAGGGTGGAGGGCAGGGTAGAAAGACAGATGAATGTGTGTCTGACTGTGAGTTTCCTCTTCTTTCTCAGTCTTCTTCAGTCCCCTTTTCCCCCTTTTGCCATCTTTCTTCCTGTTTCTTCTTTATAAAAACTCCTCTTCAGTCAGTCATGGTGGCACATACCTGTAATCCCAGCACCCTGGGAGGCTGAGGCAGGAGAATTAGGTTTGAGCCCGGCCTAGGCAATTTAGTGGCAGGGAGACCCTGTCTCAAATAAAAATTAAAAAATAAAAATAAAAGACTGAGATACAGCTCAGTGCAAGGGCCCTGGCTTCAATCCTCAGTATAATAAAACAAAACAAATTACCCTTCAATCTCACCAGTAATACACAAATACATTATCTCTAAGCAATTGAAACATCACATGAGATTAAAGTCTCTTCCACAGTTCCCTCACCCATCCAGATTGTAAGATAAATAGAGTTATATTAAGGGAGAAACTTCACCACATACACTGGTTTGCTTCTGCAAGGCCCTGGGTCCAGTCCCCAGCCCACAAAACAAAACAAAAGAAATCACTTATGCACACTCCTATAAAACAGCTAAAACCCTACTCCTCCTTTTCTCCTCAGATCAGGAGGGAGAGGAGGGCGCCTCTCACCCTCCTATGTAACACTGTACGTGCCATGGGCAATAAAAAGAAATAAAGGAAAAGAATAAACAAAACTGTGTTTACTAGCAAGTCATGTTGTTGTCTACCCAGAAACTTCTAAAGAATTTACAAAAAGTTCCTAGAACCAGTGAGTTTATCAAGAATACAGGATAAAAGATTGATCTAAAATAATCATCGGGCAGCTGGAAACGGGAGCATAGTCATCCCTCTGGAAGATGCAGAGCGTGCTTTGATAGTCTTGCCAGAACTTTGTTCTTGCTTGCAGAAGAAATTGCCGCTTGCTGGGCAACTCACTCTGCGTGGGCTTCTGCCCCAGTGGTCTCTCGGCCCCTCTTCCTGCACAGGACGAACGGTCGGTCGCAGTCGATTCTTCTCCACCATGTGGGGTTCCAGAGAGGAAGAGCGTGGGAGCTCCGTCCTCTTCCGGGGTGCACGCTCTGGTCGTTGCTTTCTCACTGCTGCAGACAGAGCTACGGTGAACGTATGGCTTCTCCTTCTGCCTCTCTCTTCTACAGGCTCCGGGTGCACCCCAAACATTGTCTACGCGTTCATCTCTCTCGGGGTCTCTGGGTGATCTATCGCTGTCCTCTTTGCCTTATTTGTTCAGTGGCCCGGCTCTTGAGTGAGGGTGTGAGTGTGTGTGTGCTTTGCCCGCCTCCATTCTGTATGTAACCATAACGGCCCCGTTGGAAAACTGACCTCACAACCAACTTGTGATAACTTCAGGAGGTGTCCTCTCTGAGGCCGTTCTCAGGCTCTGTCTCAGCCGTGGGGGTCCTGTGCTCCTAGCCACCCCTGGAGCTGTGGCAAGCCGTTCCAGGAGCCAGGGCTTCGGGCGAGCCATGTGTGTGTGGGAAGGAGTGTGTGGCCGCACACGCTGCATCTACCTGCCTGCCTGGTGGTCTCCCCGAAGGCCCTGCTCCCCCTCTTTTTTTTTTTTTTTTTTTTTTTTTTTGGCTTTTTCGTTTTTATCGGTACCGGGGATCGAACTCACGACTGCCTGCTTCCAAGGCAGGTGCTTATGCCGCTGAGCTAAACCTCCAGCCCCTCCCCCTCTTTTTAATGTTCCGACTTTTAATTTACTTTCCATCACGCTGCTCCCGCTTCTGCTGGGCTCTCTCACGCTTAGCTGTGCTCTTTCCTTCTCCTGAGAAATGTTATTCAATTTCATTCCGACTTTGTGTGTCGTCCCACGCTGTAAGCACACACGTGCGCGCATGTGTGTGTGTGTGCGTGTGTGCGTGTGTGTGTGTGTGTGCATGCATGTGTGTGTGTACACCCACAGCTGGCTTCAGCTCCCTCTCTTTTCCTCAAGCTTGTAAAGCTTCCACGTCCTCTAGGTCTTGCTGTGTGCATGTGGGCACATCGGCCACAGCTGGGCTCCACCTGCCTCCTCAGGACCCTTCGCAGCCTGCCTGTCTGTCCAGGGCACCTTCCTGCAGAGCTGCTGCCAGGCTGTCCGTGCTGGCTCCTGCCTCACACACCCTCACTCCGGCCGGTGCCTGTCCTGATCTTCCCCTCTCCCACTTCTCACGACTTCCTGGAAGAGTCTACAGAGCCCTTTTCGGCACTGACATGCCATGTCCCCTGCTGTCCAAACCCCGCTCTTTCCCGGTTTCCAGCCCCCACTCACCCCAGTGCCTGCACTTGAACCTGGCCTCCTCATCTATTGCTGCAAGGCGCTCTCTCCCTGTTCTCATTAGCACTGGAGTCACTGCCCCCTGGGGATTTGCATGCAGTCGGGCACCTGAGTCCTCCCTGACTCCACTCACCCCGCCACCCACCATGCATCTGTCCCCCTTTCTGTTAAGTCTCCCTCTAAGGGGCTGTTCCCACCACAGCCCAGCCAGCAGCTTTTTGATGTGTGGATCATCCATCCATCTGCCCGTCCATCATCCATTCATCCATCAAACTTACACTGAGCAGCCCTGGGGCTTTGCAGAGGACAGGGGCCCGAGTCTCAGCCCCTCAGCCTCATCCGTTGGGAGCTCAGAGTCCAGGAGGGAGGTGGGCCAGTTACTGCTGCCCTCAGGATGCGTGACCTCATCTCCTTAGGACTGCGTGTATCACAGTGGGCACACGTGTGCACCTGAGCTGTGTACATGTGGGGGCTGCTGATCTCCTGGACGCTGCTCCAGGCCTTTTACCCTCCTGGTTCTGTGGCCGAGACGCCTCCCTTGGTTGTGCGCCTCCCTTGGTTGTGCCCATATCATCTTTGTATTAAAAGTAAAGCCCTCTGGGGGTGCTGGGTCCCCTCACCAGCTCCCTCTTGTCTTCTCTCCCCTCCCTGCTTTTGCTAAATATGGTGGTCATTCTCTGCAGCCAGTGTGCGTGTGTATCTGTATTTCTCGCTGTGGGTTATGTGGATCAGGATCCCAACAGGAAACAGGCAGAGCGCTCAAGGCTGGAACATTTAATGGAGAAGTTATTTACAAAGATGACCCCTGTCGACAGCCACACACCACCCTGAACACACCTGATCCCGTCTGATCTCTGAAGCTAAGCAGGGTTGGGCCTGGTTAGTGCTTGGATGGGAAAGATGAGCCCTGGAGGGAGGCAGGTCATGGGAGCTTAAAGCCAGTAGTAGCAGGATTGTGACATCCCCGCTCTCCGAAGGATGCCGGTGAGATGACAATGCCCCCCACCCCACCCCACCCCTGCCAACACACACACAGCACCTAGAGGGGCTGCCCAGAGCACAAAGGGGCTCCAGTCTGGGCACCTCTCAGCCCAGGTGCTCTGGGGAATAAACGTCCTCATCTCATTTCCCCCACCTGTCTCCTGTCTGTGTACCCACCTGCCCATCCCAAACAGAAGCCCAAGGGCAGGTGACTGAGTGTGGTCAGCCTCTCGGAGCCGAGAAGAAGGGTGGAGAGCTGGCTGGGCAGCAAGCAGCACTGTCTGTCCCTGGCTTTGATCAAGTCTGGTTCCAGGGTCCAGGTCGTTCTCTCCGTCCACCACTCATCCATCCATCCACCTGTCCATCCCTTCCTCCCCACCATGGGTCCAGTGGGCCAGTTAGACGGAGCATGTCTCAGGTGTCCTGAGCAGGAGGGGACAGCCATCAGAGGGGCGGGCAGGTGGGAAGCCTGTGCTGGGCCTGCCCGCCCCGTCTCATGTCTGCTCACGTCTCACACCCTCTCCTCCTTTCAACTTCCCTGTTGATGCAGAGCCCCCTTCTCTTCCTCAGTCTGACTTTGTCTTACTCGTTTCTGTTTCTTTCCTCTCTCCAGAGGAGAGTTATTGAATTTTCTGTGAGGCTGTGCGTCATTCCGGCAGTGTGTGTGTGTGTGTGTGTGTGTGTGTGTGTGTGTGTGTGTATGCACACATGTGAGTATGTGTTTTGGCTGCCTTTCCCTGCAGCTCTCTTTTCTGGGGCATTTGGAATGTTTCTCTAAAGCTCTGAAAATTTCTTTGATTTTCGTGATCCTGGTTTCCACAGCCTTTTCTCAAAGGAAATCTTTTATCACCATGATGACCTGCAACATGATCACATAGGAGTCTTTTTCTTTTTGATTCTTTTATTTTATGAAAATATCCCAAAATTTCATAACAAAATAAGAGAATAACAATAGTTGATAACTGTGTATCATTACTTTCAAAGTAGTTATTCAGAGACAAAAGATTTTCTCTTACAAGAAAAATCAGGGGAGAGAAAAATCAGCATCTCCCAAGGATCAGCCATGCTGGGACTTGCGGGACCAACCAAGAAATCAACTAGCCAGCCGTGCAAGCTGCGTGGGTTCCAGGGAGGGGAAAGTCAGATAGCGCTTCCCATGAGCCTACTGGTGCACGGGCTGAGAATCAGATGCTGTCCATGTGCTGCCATCCCCTCCGGTGCCCCTCCCCAAGCAACCAGACACTAGGAGGACAGACTGAGAGGATGGCAACTAAGGTACATAAAGCAACTAAATGCTTGTATTGTTGGGTTGATTATGCAGGCCTGCGGTCAGAGGTCTGAGCATCTCTTGGGAGGATGACGGTATCCAATACAGCAAATATGGGGGATTTCCTTCTATCTTGTCTTTGGAGTCAAATATTGTTTTCATGTTTTGCTTTGTTTTGATTATTTTATTCTACTCAACATTCTGTTTTGATTTGTCTTATTGTGTTTTGCTTTTGGTTTGATTTTGCTATGTCTGATGGATGGACAACTATTATGAAGGTAACAAGATATACTATGGTAGCTAGAGTTATTTTCCTGGTATGCTGCTTTGAAGTTCTGTACCAGTTTTGCTGCATTGTTTTGATTGGCTTTGTTCTGGCTTGTTTTGTTGGATTTTATTATCTTTAAAGTTAAAAAAAAATCAAGTAACAGTACAAAACTTTCAATAAACTAAGAGAAACTAATAGTATAAATAAAACAAATTGGCATGTATATTAAAATATTTTTGAAATGATGGAATAGGTAATTGAGGAATTATTTGACTTCCTTACTTCCTACTTAATCTATTTTGCTCTTTATTTGTATATATATATATTTCATATAAAAGAAACCATATCATATTTAAGTTTGCATGCCTGACATTTTATTTCAATATTACAGTCTCAAATTGCATCTCTTTACCTACAAATGCCTTGAGTTTATCTTTATTTATGTCAGAGTAGTACTCTGTTGTGTATAAATACCGTATTTTCCGTATCCATTCGTCTGCTGATGGGCATATACTGTTTCCCACTTTAGCTATTATAAATTGTGCTGCTATAAACATGAGTACACATGTGTCCCTGTAATCTGATGATTTTTTAACTTTTTTGGGAAAATACTTAGAAGGGTATATCTGAGTCAGATGGAGTTTCTAATTTTAGTTTTGTGAGGAATCTCCACACTGACTTCCATAGTGGCTGTTCCTTCCTTTCTTTCTTTCTTTTTTTTTGAGACAGAGTCTTGCTATGTTACACAGGTTGGTCTTGAGTTCACCTTGTAGCCCAGGCTGGCCTTGAATGCACAGTGATCCTCCTGCTTCAGCCTCCCGAGTGCTGAGATTAACGGTATGTGCCCTCATGCCTGCTAGTGGTTTTTCTTTTTTCTTTTTTGTTTTCCTTATCCAATCTTATTCTTACCTCCTGTCTTACTCTACCTCTTCATCCATCCTTCCATTCCTCCCTCCTTTCACCCCTCGTCCATACCTCACCCATCTCCCACCATCCATCCCTCCATCCATATATACATCTACCCATCACTCACCGCCCATCTATGCACTCATTCATCATCCACACATTTACCCATCTGCCTACGCACCCATTCATTCATCCCTCATTCCTCCATCCAACTATCCACGCACTTGCCCATCCATTCACCCACCCGCTCATCCATGTAGCATACACCGAATACGCCCTCGATGTTCTACTGAAGACAGAGATCCCATAGGCTAAGATACTGCTGATGGAGTTGAATTCTTAGGGGAGTTGGAAGAATACAGGGTGATAAGCACGTCTTGTGTTTTTGATGTTACTGCGCATTTTGGTGCGTGTAAAAACAAGAACAGTCCCATATCTCCGGATCCACTCTAGATCTGTCTGCTGAAGCACTGGGCATTCAACCCAACCTGAAGCTCCTGAGAACTTCATCCTCAGCAGCGTAGACTCCCCAAATCTATGATGAGCTGCATATTTTCCCCTTTCTGCAAATGCAGTACTAAGCACAGAGAAGCCCCTTTCCGTCCACCCGTCTCCCCCTTCTAACCCACGGTTGCCTCTACCTCCAAATTCCCTCCCTCTTTCCTTATGATCCCCTCATGCTTCTAGTCAGTGCAGTTGCCCTGGCAACGGCTGTCCCTTTCCCTCCCGCATCCCTCAGGGTCTCTCAGCAGTGGACATACTTCCCTCCCTCCCACCTGAGGAGTCACTTTTCCCCTTGAACTTTTGTTCCCACCTCCCTCCTGTCCTCTCCTTCCATGACAGAGTGTCTAGGGAAGGAACTCTCAACTCGGGCTGTGTCCACCTCCTCCCTCCCAACCTGCCATCTTCTGCCACTCACCACAGCAGCTGCTCTGTGTCTGCTAAGAGACTGGGAAAAGCCAGGACCAGCTGCAAACTCCACTGGGGACCTTGGATGCTGGAGTTCTGTGTCCCTTTCTTTCCTTGACTCTGGCCTCTGGGCCCACCTGTTTCCTTGTGGCCTTTTGCTTGCTCCATCCCCTGTACTTGCACCCCCAGGGCCCAGCCTCCCTCTCCTGCTCTCCTCCCTCCCCTAGCTGGTCTCCTGGGGTCTGCGTGATTCGTTATGCTCACCACAGCCATTGCTCCCCTCCCACTCTCTCCCACACAGCTCTGCTGAGCCGGGTCGTGGGTGATCCCCAGGAAAGCTCCATGTCCTTCTCAAAGAAGGTTTTGCCACTTGGTGCCTGGGGTCTCTCTTTATCAGATGAGGGTCCCCGATGTCCTAGGCACACGGGAGGCTGAGAGACGTGTGTTTGACCGCACTGTCCGGCCCCTCAGGCTGTGAGCTCCTGGAGGACAGGTCAGAGCATCTGTCTCAGCAGGAGGAGGATCCTGAGGGTGGAGGTGTGCGAAGGCCATGGGTCAGGGATGTGGAGGTCACTCTCTGTCTCCTTCTCCCACTCCTCCCTCCATTTTTCTCCCTCTTCAGATTTATACGATTAGTTTTTAATCGTATGTGATAGATGAAGAAATTCTTTTGGCAAAAACTTAGAGCATGGCAGACAGACTTGAAGTTTCTTTGTCCTGCTCCGCTGAGGGAAGCCACAGTGACCAGCTTTGTGTGACTGTCCATACTGCCCCTGCAGGGCTGCTCATCTTGGTGAAGTAGAGCTGGTTTGGGGGACTCATTTAAAATATAAATCCTGGCTACTGTGGGCAGGTTCTAAGGACGAGCTTCTCTCTGGTGATTAATCTTGTTCTTTCTGTGAACATGCGGGTGCCTGGAGCCAACAGTGGGCGCCTCTTCCTTACTCTGCTCAGTGAGGGTGCATTGCTGGCTTGAATTAGCCCTGCGACATTTACACCACAGAAATGGGCACAAGCTACAGGTGAGGAATCTTCTTCCCCAGAGAGCCCAATTGCCAGCAGTCCCAGCACTGATGCACTGTTTGGAACCTCTGCCCCAGAGCCTGCCTCAGACTGAAGCTGCACTGCATGATGAGGTGGTGCTGGGTGCTCTCTGTGCGCCAGGGCAGGTGAGGGTGCCAGGAACAGGCACTCTCAGGACGTCTTTCCTGCCTGCCCCTCCTTGTGGGGTCTGGAGTGCTTTGGGTTCTTTGCTGTCTGTCCATCTGAGCATTCCAATGCTATCACTCCAGAGCCGAGCCTTTGTTTCTCTCCCTCCCCGCTCTGTTCTGTCCCTGCCCCGAGTGTCACAGTTTGTGCCGCTGCTGTGTGGATGTGTGGCTTCTGACCGCTGCTTTTGGCTCTTTCTCAGGCTGTGTCCGGCCTCTCTCCCCACCCGTCTGCATATGCGCCTGCTGAGCTGCATCTCTGCCTTCCTCTGCCTCTTGCCTCCCTCCGGGTCCCCCCTCCCCCTCTTTATTTTATTTTTTTAACTTTGTATCAGTGTGCCCTGATCTCCCATTCCACTCTGGCTCTGCCCTCCTCTTGCTCAGTCATGCTCCCTCTGCACTCCAGAGGAGCCTCACTGGATTTTCCATAGTTTGCATGTCATTGTTATCATGTGTGTGCGCACATGCAATCAAGTGTGTGCATGTGTGTCTGCCACTTTCCCTTTCGATTTCTGCTCCCTCCTTCTGGGCTTCATAGTGTTTTGCTCTTGCTCTGTGTCTTGCTGTGTGTGTGTGTGTGTGTGTGTGTGTGTGTGTGTGTGTATACTCATCTTCCCAGGGTGTGCTCAGGCGGGATCCCACCATGGAAAGCCCAGTGCTCTGGCCAGGATCTGTCTGTTGGTCTGTCCTGTCTCCTGTTCTTCTGGGGTCCTCACCTCTCTTGCTGCACCTGGTTTCCGAGAGCTCACGCTTTGCGCTCTGGTAAGTCAGCCCGGTCTCTGCTGCACTCAGAAACTACCCACCCTCGTTCTGCGGCACACACTGTGGATTTGGAGTGGCCCTGACTGAGCCCCTCCGCAGGTGCCTTGCACCTGTCTCATGGTTGCCACACCCTGGCTGCCCCTTCCGGTCCTCCTGTGTGGTTCCCCATAGCCGCTCTGAGCCTTCCAGCCAGCACTCCCTCCCAGGAGTGGTTGGAGGTCCTCAGGCCTCTGTAGCATCATGTGGGTGGAAGAATGGATGACTGAGTCCATCTGCCCATCTGTCCATCCAGCCACACCACATCTGTTGAGGCCTTGGAGCTGCATGGGGGGAGGGGGACCAAAGGCTAGGCAGGTCCTGAAGTGTTCTGGAGAGGAAAGACCAGCTGTCGTCCTGGGAGAGAGCAGTGATGGACATTAAGCCTTCTCAGCATCCTAAGTGTGTGTGTGGTTTGTGTGTGCACACGCGTATGCATGTGTGTGTGTGGCCTGTCCAGCTCTGTCCTAGGCATTCCCTCACACTCTTCCCTCTCACCCTGGCTGGTCCTCACCTCTGTGCCCCTCTCCCTCCCTGTGTGCGGGGGCCACACTGCCAACACACGCGCCATCTCCCTCGGTCCTTCCGCTCAGGCCCTGCTCTCCTCTCAGCCTGCCCGGCCACCTGCCCCGTTACATCCCAAACTCCGCTGCGTTCTCCCCTCCTGTTCTGGTCTTCTGTTCCAGGGTCTTCCTCCAAACTGCTGGTCCTCTCCTTTGCTCTTCCCCATCTCTGTGGCCCACGTGGCTGCCCTGGCCACGTCACCCTTTGCTCTCTTCCTGGCTCACTCTGCTGCCACTTTGGTAACCACTGCTCCTCTCCTGCTCATCCTCAGAGCCATGGGAGAAGGATCCTTGGCTCTGCCCTCTTCCCCCCTTGCCTTGGTCCCACACCATGCTCAGCACCTGTCCTCCGCCTTCTGGAGCCCACCGCGAATCTCAAGTGAGTCCCCCACTGACCTCTTGCTCACCAAAGCCCATGGCCCTTTGCCCCCTCATGTCCTCTGGCCCATAGGATCCTGGACACTTGTGGCTCTCCTTCCATCTTTGGACTGTCCTCTTCCGCAGCCTGGTCCTCCATCCTTCTCTTGGTACTGATGTCCCTTGGGGCTCAGTACTCTTCTTCCTGCTCTGCCGCTCCCCAGGGGCAGCTCCCCCCACTCAGAATACCCATCGCCACGCATCACTCTTCTTGGAGTAGAGGTCTCTCCTGAATTTGGAATTGCACATCCTCGCCCTTGAGCGTGGGACCAGGAGACAGGGCTCCCAGGCAATCTGAGGGTTCTCCCTGCCCCTCCTGCACTGGAGTTCTCTTCTCCAGTCTCCTCCCCCACTGGCTGCTCATCTCTAGTGAAAGCAGACAAAGTCACAGTCCTGCCTTCTGCCAAGCCTGGCCCTACCACAGGTCATCAGCCCTCGCTGCTGCCGGGCCTGCCTTTTCTACTCACTGAGTCACCCTTTCAAGCCTCCTATCTGGTGCTTGCCCTGGGCTGGTCTGACCCCTCTTGGCAGCCCCAGGATGTTCCTGGTAAAGGTCGAGCTAATGGCCCTGCTTTAAAGCTTGCCGGTTCCACTCATACTGTCCCACTCGTGGCAACTTCTTCTCCACCCAGCCACAGCCACGATGGCCTCTTCCTGGCAGGGAGGTGTGGGCTAGTCCACCCCCCTGCTTCTGCCCTTTCTGAATGGCATACAGTGAAGCCCTTGGCTCTCTCCTCTCTCTGGGGAAGCCCCAGGCCTGTCCCTGAGAGCCCATGGCACCACAGGAGCATGCCTGGGTACATCCAGGCCCATGGTGAACGTGTTTGGGGTCTTTCCATCCCTGCGGACCATGCAGGTGTTGAGCTGTCTCTGGTCCCAGCTTAGAGCAGGGCTGCGGGAGGTTAGCAACCGGAGGGGAAGAGAAGGGAGGGCTCCGCGTGGCTATCGTCACCTGTTCTCTGTCATTATCACATTTTCTGCATCCCCTTTTACTATCTTCCTTTGAAAAATTAATTTCTATTTATCAAGAGGTGGTGTGAACGTGTTCAACTTGAAAAAACTTAAACACTTTAAGAAAGATTAAAGTCTGCTTTGAAACATCCTACTTTTTGATTTGTAACCGATTATCCCTTATGATCATAATTGTTGGATGAGTGAGTCATTTTGGTGGACACATAGGTAGACAGAGGCAGGCAGATGGGAGGTGATGGGTAGGGGAGGGAGGGATGAGAGAGGAAACGGAACACACGGCCCTCTTCAGACATCATGGCTGCCGTCCCGACATAACTGCCACCTCTCTAAGCCTGAGACTTGCTGGTGCACTTGAGGCCTCTTCCATCCGAGGAGGTAGACACGTTTCATTCTCGGATCCCCTTTATGAGGTGCACTGTGAGCTGGCCTCCTCCTGCCAGGGGATCCTCGGATGCCTCTGCCTGTCTGGAAGGATGGTGGCAGCTTCTGTGCAGAGCCTCTTCCTGGATCTTGCTTGTCTTGGGTCCCTAGTGTTTGTCATTAGGCTGTGGTCTGTCTGTCCTGTCTGTTGGTCTGAGTGTACACACAGCTGCCTCTCTGGATCTCTGGACTTCCTGCCTCCCCAGCCCCTCTCTCATTGTTCATATTCCCTCCAGATTAGGTCCTCCTGTTGTGTCACAGTTGTGTCTGTGCGTCTCACTGTGGATCCTTGAAAACACAGAGGTTTGGTGTCTTTCCACTCCCCTCCTCTCTTGCTGATCTCTGTCAGCCCCCCTGGCGCCCACTCACTCTCCCATTCACTCGTCTGCCACCTCAGACCCTGAATGTGTACAGGAGTTTGTTCCTGGGGCGGCTCTTGTATGTGAGTCTGCATGTGCATGTCTGTCTCTCTGAGAGCCTCCCTCCGCAGCCTCATTCACACACACTCGTTCCTGCTCTCCAAAGGAGCTTACCAAATTCCCCCTGTGTGTGTGCGTGCGTGTGTGCATGCAGGCTCGTCTCTCTGATGCGTCATCAGGTCAGCTCTCCTGGGATCCTCATCTGTCAGCCCATCCCTCTGAGGTCCACAGTGAGCCCACTTGGCTCTGGGCAGGGTCTGTTTGTCCTCTCTCCCTCTCTCTCCTGTCTTTATTCCTCCCACTCCCCATGAACTCACCCCGTCCTCTCTGCTGACATCCCCACCTGCCCTCCCTCTGCAGGTGTCTCAAACCCACCAGCCATCTTCACACCCCAAAATGTGTTTCTCACCCTGATCTCATTAGCGCCCAGCACTGCAGCCTGCCTGGAGCTGCTGCAGAAGCCATTATCTCTGTTATCTCCGGCTTCTCTTGCTCTTGCAGCCCAAGACCCCTGTATCCTCACTTCCCGCTATGTCTCCCGCAAGAGGTCACCGAGACCCCTCCATGCCGCAGTCCCTTCAGCCTCTGCTTCTGGCCAGGCCCCAGCGTCCTGTCTCAGGAGCACTGTGCAGCACCCTCTGGCTCCTCCAGGTCCCAGGCTCACTGCCTGTTCTCCCTCCATCAGCCTCTGGAAGGATCGTGACTCTCCTTGCTCAGACCTCCTACGGCTTCCAGCCACTTGGAGTAAAAGCTAATAGTCCTCCCTCACAGGGCTTGCATAGCCTTCCTCCCCACTATGTTTCCCATCCTCCACGCCTTTCCCTTACTTCTGCTCCAACCATATTGCCTCCTTGGTGCTCCCGGGACAGACAGCAGGGCTGTCACCCATGGTGGCTCAGGTAGTTTCTGCACAGGTAGATCTGGGGGAAGATTGAGTGGAGGCCAAAATCCAACTCTCATTCTTTTCTCCAAGCTCTGAGCCGAGGGTTGGGGTCTCCTCTGCCTAAAAGAGTCATAACAAAACAAAACAAAACAAAACCCATACAGCTAGCAGCCTTTTAACATTCTTGTCCACTCATTCCATCGTCACTGATATTTTTGGGTCCTTTTCAATTTACTGATTTTTCTACTAATCATGGATCATTTTCCTGTTTCTTGACCTATGTAGGAATTTTTTACTTGGTGCTGGACATTATGAATGTTAATGTTGCATAGTTGACGGCCTGATTTTTGTTGTTTTCCATTAAAGACTGGCATGCAGTTAAGTTCCTTGCTAATTATTTCATCATTCCGAGGCTCTTGGTATGCCTTTTTAGCATAAGTTTATGGTAGCCTTTATTCATGAGATAGTTTTCTTTTCTCCTAAGGCCTGATTAAATGCCATAATGTATTTAATGATGATTGTCAATGATTACTTTGATAGCTAGTCAAAACGTAGTTATCTTCCCCTGTCTGAATTCTAGGAATTATTCAGACTAAAATGCCTTGGCTCATGCTCTTGAATATTCAAAACTGTAAGCCAAAAAAACCTCTTAAAAACAAAGTATCCAGTTTCAGATATTTTGTTACAGCAACACAAATGGATGGACATTCTGGATTTGATCTTTGGGCGAATGTTTTATATGTGTGACACTGGTGATTGCTTCAAATGTGCTGGACAAACACTCCACCTCTGAGTTACAGCATCGGCCCTTTTAAAATTTTTTGAGACCAGGTCTGTATAAGTTGTCCAGGCTGACCTTGAACTAGTGATCCTCTTGCACCAACCTTCAAGCTAGGATTAAAAGTTTGTGCCACTGTGCCTAGCCAAAATTGTGTCTTAATCTTCATCTTGCTTTTTGCCTGGAGACGTTAAACCTTTTTGCAATCATCAAGTTATGGCTTCTTCATGTTTAACAGATAATTTATTTAGTTTGTCTTTTTTTAATTTTTCATTTTACTAAAAATGCCTAAAATAAACCAGATGGCATCTTCAACACTTTGCCTGGAAGGCTCCTTAACTTGATCACTCGGTTCATTGGCACATTACGTATTCCACGTGTTGTTGTAAGCAGTGATGTTACAGTAACCTCTGCCGCTGCAGTAAGAGGATTTTCTCCTCCACTTTCCAGGAAGACTTTCCTCATTTTCTTTCAAGCCTTCTCTGCAGTCTCCTCAAAGGACACCATGTTTGTACAAATATTATCATTCTTGGAGTCTTTCTAGCCGCTCCGGACTCCCTTGTGTCAATGCCATTCCCATAGTTTAGGTTTTTGTTGTGGTGGCCCTTCATTTACAAATGCCAAAGTATGTATTAGTTATGCATTGCTGTGTAACAAATTGCCACAGAGGTTCATCATCGCAAACAGCAGACGGTTACTATCGGACTTTCTGATGGTCAGCATCTGGGAGCACATTTGGATGGGTTTGGCTCAGAGTCACTGAAAAGATTGCATAGAGCTGTTGGCCTGGTCTGAGGGTTTGAGCTGGCTCCCTGTGGAGGGTGTGCAGAGAGGAGAGAGGGAAGGAAGTGAGCAAGGGAAGAGGGGCTGCCGCGCCTTTTGACAACGAAGCATATACTCTCACTTCTGCTTTACTTTGTCAGGAGTGAGTCACTAAATCCTATCTACACTCAGAGCAGGGGAATTTGGCTCTGTCTGTTGAAGGGAGGAATGCCAAAGAATTTGTAGACATATTTTACAACCACCACACTGAGGCCCTGTGCTGTGTGGCCCTGACTAACCCAGACCAGTTAGGTGCTACCTCTGGACCTCGACTCCCTCCCGGTCCCTACCTGAGAGGCTTTGATGAACAGGCAGAAAAACTGAGTTGAGCAACAGCTGGCTCATGGGGAGCAAGCAAGCTCTGTGTGTGTCTGTGCCTGGCAGAGGGCAGTAGGCACAGGGCTGCCGCGGCACTCTCCATGTGTCTGGGAAGGGACACGGGGCCATAGGGTTGCCGCCAAGCAGAGAAACCTGGTCCTTGGCCAGAGTCTTGTCTCACTGCTCACTTGCTGAATAGTCAGGTTCATGTCCTCCTCTCCCTGGGCCTCAGTTCCCTTGTCTGTAAATCAGAGGTGACTGGGGGTGCTGGGACCATTAAACAGGATGGTGGATGAGAGGGAACTAAAACCCCTCCATTTTTCTCAATCCGCCTCTGAGCTGCCAAGGGCGGCAGGCTCACATCACATCATGTGCTTACGGCCCCGATCTAGCTGACGTCCCTCCAGCCTTGGCTGGCTCTTAAGGTCAGTCGGTCACTCCAGCTCCTTCCCTTTCCACCCTGCAGCCCTGAGCTGGGGGTCCACATGCCCTTTCCCTCTGGGCCCAGCCAACACCCCAGCTCCCTCTTCTGGGGATCCAGGCCTCCAGGGGCCCAGGCCCTTCTTGCTCGTGCATCTGCAGCCACCTGTCTACATCTCCCTGTGTGCAGGGCAGCTGTCCTGTGTCTCTCCCCTCCTGGGTCTCATACTCTCCTGTCTCCTGTTTCTGATCTCCCCTTTTTCTCGGTGTTCTCTCTCTACTCCTGCAAGTTCCCACTCACAGCCTCTGCCTTCCTGGACAAGTTTCTCCAACCAGCTGTCTCCTGTTACCTCCGTGCCCGTCTTTGCTGCCCACAGGTGGACTTCCCAGCATCCACAGGTTCCTAAGGCTCCCCTGCCCACTTGCCTTCTTGAGAACTTTTGACATTGGCCCAGTTCAGTGGGGCAGGGCTAGAGACCCCAGGTGTCTAGGGTCCATCCTGCCTTCCCAGGACCCTGTGAAGTTCCCTCAGGACGTGGGGACAGTTACCAGCCTGGGCCTCCTTAGTTATCTCAGGCAGCTCCACTCCACCCCCAACAAGGGCGTATAGTTTCAGTCTAACCCTCCCATCGCCCTGGAGCTCCTCAGAGGGAGGCCTCCTGGCCTTCTTTTTCCTTCTTGAAGTTCCTCATCTTCTTCCCCCAAGCCTTTTGCCAACAGTCCCCCTCTCAGGCCTGTGTGCCTGGTTCCCCTGCTGAGTCGCTCCAGGCCCTCCCAATGAACAGCGCCATGAGGGTGTCCTATGGAGTCCCAGTCAGTGACTCCAACTTGGCAGAGTCTGTAACCCCTGACTGCCTCTTTTTTCTCTTTTCTTTCTCTTTCTTTTTCTTTCTCTTCACCTTGCTCAATACTGGGAATCGAACCCAAGGCCTTGTGCATGCTCAGTGGTTTCCAGGGACTGATAGAGAACAAGGCAATTTCTTGGGGTGATGGAAATGTCTTACATTTTAATTGTGACAGGAGTTATGCAGTTCCATATATCTACCAAAATTCTACACTAAAAGGAGTAAATGTTGAATACAACTAACTTACAAATTAGTGCAACCTAACCCATGTCTACACTATGGCCTAGCACTCCACTCCTAGAAATATTACCTATCAGAACTGATTGCATGCAGTCACCTAAAAAAGTGTTCAGAATGCTCAGCAGCTTTATCTGTCATAGGAAAAAACTCATAAACAACCCATATGTCTACTAACAGGAGAATAGATCCATAGATCCATCAGTGGTGTATTCCCACGAAGGAATATTACATAGCAATGAAAAGACAAGACAAATTATGAAGACAAATTACATTTCCAACATGTGTGAACCTCAAAGATGTATGTTTTGTGGAAGAAGCCAGACCCACTAATTGTATTCATAAGAAGTTCAAGAGAAGCAGAAACACTTGGGTGACAGAAGTCAGAAGGGTAAGTATGCCTGGGATGGAAGTAATAAGTGGGGAGGGATGCCAGGGAGTCTGGAAGGAGGATGAACTTGTTTTTGACTGGACCTGGTAGCGGTGTGTGTGCAGAATTAAAAACTCACCAAGAAGGGGACTGGGGATTTAGCTCAGCGGCATAAGCACCTGCCTTGCAAGCAGGCGGTCGTGAGTTCGATCCCCAGTACTGATAAAAAACCAAAAACAAACAAACAAAAAAAACCCCCAAAAAACAAAAAACAAAAACTCACTGAGTTGCACCTTACAGATTTGTGCCCCGAGCTACCTGTGCACAACAGAAAGTACATTGAGCACATGATCAGCTCTGTTGATTATTACAAGTGACCAGAGAAGAGGGCAGGCCCCACCAGCAGGCGAGGTGGAACTGGCGCCTGCAAGGGCACTGAAATCCGCGGAGGATGAGCACAGTCTGTAGCAGGACACGGGGATCAGGTGACTCACGAAAGGGGGAAGGTTTAATTAAGTCTGACTTAACACGACACATGTGATCGCCTGACGATAATCCCTGAGTCTCTCCCTCCGCCCCATCTGCTCACGAGGGTCGCATGCTTACCTGCTCAGGGTCCCAGGCTCCCCTGACCCAGAACGTAAACCCGCACGTCTCCAGTTTGCCGAAGACCGGATCCCGCTGGGTCTTGCCTCCTTCCTCCTTCCCTGGCTCCAGTGGTTGGCGTCTCAGCCAGCTGTGCCGCTGCCCCTGCCCTCCCACAGGTCCCTCCAGGAAAGCATCGCTCCTCCCGGGTCCCCCATCCCACCTCGCCGCTCGCGGCCCATGGTGGTCACTTTTTCCTTCTAGGATGTTCTCCACTCTTGCTTCCTGGTGTCCCCACCGTTCTCCCAGTGTCCCTCCGGATCGTCTTCTGCCTCTGTGTCTCCTGAGCCTGTTCTGCAAGAGCACAACTCAGGGCCCAGCTTGTTCTCTTTGGCGTTCTGAGCTGCAGCCCCCAAGGGATACGCTCAGGGAGACTCCAGGCCTGGCCCCCACCTCTCAGCTCTCAGTGCTACCTTCAGGGTGCCCAGTGACCCCCCCCCATATCTCTGGCTCTGTTCTATGACAAGTGTGTGCACACAGTGGGGCCCAGGTACCCATGATAGGGAAGGTGGTCATGGGTCCTGTAAAACCACCACAGTCAGAGCCCAAAATGCTGGAAGAAAGAAAGGAGAGGCTGCCCTGGGTAAGTGCTCCCCAAACTCTCTGCTACCATTTCTATAGCAGAGAGATCGAGGCCCAGAGAAGGGAGCCATCTGCTTAGTCGCAGACTGAGGCAGGGGACAGAGTGAGCCCTGGCTGGAGCCCGTCCTTTAACCTGCTGGCCCTCCTTTTAGTCCGCACGTGCCTCCACAGATGGGGGCTGCTGAGGCAGGGAGCAAACTCCTGCATGCTGTGAGGGGGCGCAGCGGCCTCAAGGACTGAGGGCCTGCTATATGCCGCCTGCCCTCCTCTGCCATAGGCAGCTGGGTTTTAGAGATCCTCTCCTGGGCTGAGGACTTAGCTCAGTGGTACAAGTGCCTGCTTGGTAAGCATGAGGCCATGAGTTTGATCCCTGGTACCAACAAAAAACAAAAACAGAGATCCTTCCCCGCAAGGGCCTCTTCTCCTACCTCTTGCCCCAGTCATCCTGCAGCTCCATTTTGTCCCCTTTGGCATTCCAGTTGGTTTCTATCATTAAAGAGAGGGGGAGAGAGAAAGAGAGAGAGAGAGAGAGAGAGAGAGAGAGAGAGAGATTGAACTGCATTCACACATGTTATTTTATGTCAGAAGAAGTTTGTTCAGGAGTTGTGGGGATTAATCCAGTGACCGGGGGATGAGGGGGTTCAAAGGCAGGGGTTGGTGCTTCCAGCTGGGGAATGGGACAAAACCCCCTTCAGTGTGAGCTGCCACCAGGACCCGGGGCAGGCAAGAGGCCCCAGAAGAACGGCAGGCTCATGTTCCTCGACAGAAGGAAAATGAATCAATTTTGTACCATTCAATGAAGCACACGTTCTTGTCCACAGCTAATTTCCTACGCCACACTTACCCCACCCCCAGCTCAACCGTCCCGCTCTTCCATCACTCACTGCGAATGCCACCCTTCCCCGAAGAGTGCCAGGATCCTGAAATTTATTTTCTATTCCCAGAATTCCAGAGTTCCCACACACAAGTTTTATTTTCTATCTCTGAAAGCACACGCCAACTGCTTTTGTGAAGGAGACCTGGGGGCCTGGGGAGAAGGACGGGAGGGGGACTTCCCACTGGGCATCCTTGGTAGATATCAAGTTTTGGACTGCATACATGCATTTGCTTATTGAAAAATACTTTTAAAAATGCTTGCATTTAGAAACAGTACCTCCCTGGACTGTGTGCCCCTAGGTAGTACCCCTTGTCCCTCCAGAGACCTTCATAGCCAGCACCTCCTTTGTGTCCTTTTGCAGGGGTCCTGTGCTTTGCCTTGAGGCTAATCTGATAAAGATCCCCAAAGCCTCCCTGTGGCCCAGCCACCTCCCCTGACCTCTCTGGACATGGCCACTGTTGGCCACCCAGCCTTCTGGGACCCTTGTCCCCAGAGGTTCCTGCAGTGGAGGCTCCTGTGAGCCGCCTTCCCCTCTCTCCTCCCCTTTTCCGTCTGTCCAGCCTCCTCCTCACACTGCCATCCACTGCTGAAGCCTTGACTCCCTCCTGGACCTTCCAAGGCGCTCTGCATCTGGGCTCTTCCTGCTGGGGCTCGGCCTTCACAGCTGCAGTCCCAGCCCCTTTGCTGAGCCCTGGAGCGCAGATCTGCCTGACTCTGTGCCACCCGGTGTCCCTCTCAGGGAATACACACTAACATGTGTACTGGCCCTGCTTCAGTTCTGTCCTTGGTCACCCCCTTTCTGTGGGCCAGTTCCCTGACCTCTCTGTTTTTTCATGTGTCAGTGA
Organism: Cavia porcellus; assembly: GCF_034190915.1. Taxonomy (NCBI): domain Eukaryota; kingdom Metazoa; phylum Chordata; class Mammalia; order Rodentia; family Caviidae; genus Cavia; species Cavia porcellus. Next base: position 24,147,227 of record NW_026947488.1, on the reverse strand, counting down.
TGATAGATGAGGCAGTGTTTGCCTTCCAAAATAGTCGTAAGTACAAATGAATTAGTATAAGTAAGTAAACTTGGAGGGACACAGTCCGGGCGTTGTAAACACTAAGTGTATTTGTGGGATTAAAATGTCCTGCCTGAAGCCCCTGATCTCCCCGTCGAAAGCTCCGTGCTCCAGTGTCACGCCTCACTGCCACCCAGTCCGTCCCGAGTGCCAGAGGTGCAGGCCTTGCTTGACACTGCCCCATCACCCAGGGCATCTCATCATCGGCTCTTGTCCATTTTACCTTCTAAGCACCTCCCCATCTCCAGCTCCTCGTTGGTCCATGAGCCCCTGAAACTGCTCTTATTAAACTCATCAATGTTCTACTAATTGCCAAATCAAAAGAAAATTTTCAACCTTCATTGGTTTGGATTTTCTGCCACATTTGGTCCCGCTGATCCTGTCCTCTTAGAAATGCTTCAGCAGTTCAGTTTCCATGACAACCTGCTCTCCGGCTCTGCTCACACGGCCCTGTAGTGATGACATTTCTTTCTCTCCTTTGCTTTGTAGTTGCCCCAGGCTCCCCTAGGCCCTGAAGTGGCGAGGTGGAGGTCCTGAGACACCGATGCGGCTTTCTCTACCTCTCCATCTCCTTGAGCCATGCGTGGCCGGTGATAGAGCGAACACTCAACTCTGTCTCCGGTTGGAGACTAAGCGGCTAGACCTGACTCCCGCTGGCCACCTCTCTGAGGTATCCACAGTCCCTTCAAAGTTAACACTGGCTGAGGCCATGATCCCTTCTTGGTCTGTTCACTTCCCCTCATCCCAGTGAGAGCCCCATACAGCAAAGATGAGCTTGTAGCTCTTTTCTGCTCACAAATATTTCATGGCTCTCCCTTGCCAGCAAGATCGAGTTCCAGCTTGTTAACGTGGCATGCAGCTGGACATGGTGGTGCATGCCTATGATCCCAGCACTTGGGAGGCTGAGGCAGGAAGATCACCATGATGAGTTCAAGGATATCTTGGGCTAAATAGTAAGTTCAAGGACAGCCTAGAATACATAGCAAGACCCTGTTTCAAAAACAAGCAAATGAACAAACAAATAATATTGCATGAGCCAGTCGCTGCTGACTTCTCCAGCCTCATTTCCCTTCAGACACTTATCTCATGCCAGGTCCAGAAACACCAGGAAACCTGCAAGCACACGCCTTGCGACGTCTGGGCTTGGAACTCTGCTCACACTGCAGTGTGTACCTGAGTTTTTCTAGTCCCTCCGTTCCAGCCCCAACTTCTCCAGACATCAACTCAAGTAGCACCTTCTCCCCAAAACTCTTTCCTGACATCCTGACTCCTCATCCCTGGGCCCCCAAGGTGAGGTGACACATCTTGTGCTCTCGTAGCACTCTCATAGCAGGGATGGCGAACCTTTGAGAGCTTTCAGTGGTACAGACAACCTGCTGTGGCACGTGTGCCGTAGGTCTGCCGGCACCGCTCTAGGCTCTGCTCCATTCTTACCAGAAAAGTTTTGGTTGCAAGCAACAGGCACCAAGTCTGAAATAGCTTGTAGACAAAAGAGGACTGTATTAGCTCAGAGAAGGCAGAAGTTCATCCAGGTTTTTGGAAACTGAGTGTGGAGATGAGAGATGGAGAGAAAGTCCCTGATCCTCAGCTGCACCCAGGATAATGCCCATTTTACTGCTACGTATGTAGAACAGCTTTCTTGAGGTGTAAAAGATATATGAATGAACTGCATGTGTTTAAAGTGTACAATGTGATGAATTTTGACACATATATACACTTATGAAACCATCCCTAGATAAAAAAATAAACATATCTCTTACTCCAAAGGAATTTTTGGGTGTCATTCTGTGGTCTCTCCTACTGTCTGCCCCCACCCCACTCCTTACATTCCCCAGACAACCACTGATCTCCTTTCTGCCTCTATACATGAACTGGCAACTTCTAGAATATTATGAAAATGGAGCCATAGAGAATGTACTCTCATTTTATCTAACTTATTTCACTCAGCATAACTATTTTGAGATTCATGAATATTATTTTTGTCTATTAATAGTTCATTCTTTTTAATCAGTGAGTAGTATTCCATTGTGTGAATGTACCATAGTTTTTGTTTTTTTGTGTGCCAGGGATTGAATTCAGGACATCGCACTTGCCAGAGGCACTTATGCTGCTGAGCTAAATCCCCAGCACCAACTGCACCACAGTTTGTTTATTTATTCACACACTGATGAACATTTGATTAGTTTCTAGTTATTACAAATAAATCTGTTGGGCTGGGGATTTAGCTCAGCGGCATAAGCGCCTGCCTTGCAAGTGCATGGTTGTGAGTTCAATCCCCGGTACTGATTAAAAAAAAATAATAAAGCTGTTATAGACACTCACATACCAGTCTTTTAAGGAATTTTACAGTACATGTTTGTAGTGTGTAATTATTACATTCATCTGGGGAGTTTGTACATGTACACAACACACTTAATTCTTTTAAATCCCCCCCCCCCCCGCTCTTCCCTCCTTCTATGGTTTGTCCCAGTCTTTGTATGGATATACAGTTTCATGTCCTTTGGATAAATGTCTAGGAGCGCAATGGCTGGGTCACCTTCTAGGTGTTGCTTGGCTGTCCAAGAGCCTGCCAACCTGTTTCTAAAGCAGCTGCGCTCCCACCCCACCGTCTATGAGAGTTCCAGGGGCTCCGTGTCCTCACCAACATTTGACGCCTTCAGTGTGGTGGTTAGCGGGGAATGTCGTCTTTATCGGCTTTGAGACCCACACAGGGGACTTGCGAGCACACGAGTGGGTGAGCCTACACGGCTCACAGAGGATGGTCTTGGGCATTACATCTGGTGCCCCTCTTTCTTTCCTCTCTGGCACTGTTTCTTGCCATGAATGAAGCAGCTTTGCTTTGCCGAGCCTTTCTACCCTGTTGTTCCTGCCTTGGAGCCTACTAACCATGTACTCAGATCCATGAGCTCAATTAAACTTCTTTAAATTGTAGGTATTGGGTATTGTGTCTCAGCAATAGTAAGGCTGGCTAATGCAATCTGGGTTTTTCATTTTAGATACCCTAATGAGGAAGTTATTTCATTGTAGTTTTAATTTGCATTTCCCAAATGTCTAATGATTGTTTGACATCTCTTTTTGTATTTGTCTGCCATCTGTCCTTCTTTGGTGAATTGTCTGTTCAAAGCTTTTGCTCATTTCTTATGAGGTAGTTTGCTTTTTCCTTTGAAACGGGGTCTTGCTGTGTAGCTCTGGGATAATTCTTCTGCCCTGGCCTCTTGAGTACTGAGATTACAGACAACAACCATTACATCCAGCTAGTTTGCTTTTTTGGATTATTATTGAGTTTTGAAACTTTATATATTCTGGATACAAATTCTTTATCAGATATATAATTTGCAAATATTTTCTCCATGTTGTTGGTTTTTTAAATTCTTTTGGTAGTGTCTTTCAAAGAACATCAGTTTTGAATTTGATGAAGTCCCATTTATCCATTTGTCCTTTCATGGCTCATTTTTTTCTTTTATGGTGTATCGAAGAATTTTGCCTAATCTCAGATCCTAAAGGCTTTCTCTTATGTTTTATTGTAGTTTTAATTTTTAACCCTTTTACGTTTTACCTTTACTTTCATTACTAAGAAGTGGGACTTCTGTATTGCTGAGAGTCTCTCTGTGATTACTGTAGTCTATCCATAAGCCAAAGCTTAAAATGTTCTCCAGATCCTCACTGTTCTTGGGATAAAATTCTAAATTTCCCAGCGTGGCTCAAAGGGTCTGCGTGAAGTTCCTTGCCTAATTCCCTGTCCTTCTTTCTGGCATCTCCTCAAGCCCTGTGTTCTGGGCACACTGATGAAAGGGCAACTCCTCCCTTCCATCAAGCCTTCCCTGTCCCGGGCTACATGTTCTTAGGTTCAGGGTCCCCACACGTTTCCTCCCAATCTTTTCCCGGGTGCTCTTTTTTGTTTCCACGGCTGAGATTGTATCCTGCATGTGATTTGTACCCTGATGTCCCAGTTGCTCCTCCACTTTTTATGCCATACAAACAAATTTTCCAGAGCTTTTTATAAAAATACAATTAGTCAACAACTAGTGGTGCATTTGAATGAATATAAAGTAATTTACATTTTCTCAATAGTTGGTTATTTTGATTGTTTCCATTTGTTATTATAAACAAGGCCACACTACATCTCTTTGTACATAAATCTTTTGTCAATTTGAGATTATTTCCTTCTGATGGAGTGCCATAAATGTAATTACTGGGTCAAAGGCTGTGGTAATTTACATTCCCATCATTGGTATTGACTGTTTCATCACACCCTAGCCAGCATGGGGTATTCTCATTAAAATTTTCTTCTCCACTCTGTGCAGGGCAAACAGCACTATCTCACTGTTGTTTTAATTTACTTTTTAAAAAATAATTAGATATTGGAAAATAGGTTCAACCTATGAGCCATAAAAAATTAATCTTCTGTTAATTGAGTGTTCCTACCCCTTCACATTTATCCAGCAGCAAATTGAATTTTTAAAACGCAATTTGTATGGATTCTTAAACACCAAGGATATTAACCCTCTGCATGACATCTTCCAAGTACTTTTCAATTTTCATATGGTTAAGTCTAAAATTTTAAATCTAATTTATTTTTCTTTTCTTTGTGGTTACTTCCATGACTTTTAAGCCTAGATGTCTCATCCAGAGTTTTGGATGAGTATTTCCTTTTATTTTATTCATGTGAGTTTTAATTTAAATCTTTAATCCCTCCAAACTTGATGCTGATGTGTGATGCGGAGTGAAGGAGGCAGCGGATTCGCTTTGCTGAGCAGCATAGCCACCATTCCAGCGCCTCTGATGGACTAATCCCTTCTTTCTCACTGCTTCAGGGTGTATTTTTTTTTTTAACACTGTGGAGCCCAGTGACATTTTTCTTGTGCTGTGTGTGGGTTTCGTGTCCTCTCCCACTGTCTGCTCCTCTGTAAGTTTACTGGGCCCGCTGTTCTCTGGTACTGGCATTGTGTTGTCATCACACAGCTCCTGCCTCCGCTTAGAGACTTGGGGAGTTCTTAGCACAGATGACAATTGTGCAGGCTGTTGACTGCAGAGGTTCCCGGAGAATCAAAAGCCTTGCTTGTGAGCAAGATCTTGGTCTTGAGAAATGAAAGATTCTGGAGTACACTTCAGAGCTGGCCATTTGGAGTCAAAGCTAAAGGGAGGAGGCAAATCTCTCAAAATCTATTTGCTGAGATAATAGATTGTAAAGAATTCAAGATTTGAGCCCAATGAAAGGGTTAAGAGCTCAACCTGTGGGCAGAAGGAGGAACATTTGAGGATTAGAACAGAACTTTGGTACTGCCTGGACACTCCAGCAAATCTTCGAGCCTCACCTTCTGAGTCCAAGGAGGAATAGGATGGTGCCCCAGACAATATCTGGGTAACTCAGAGCAGAAGCCTGAAGCCTGACCCTGTATCTATGGCAAAGGGAACAGAAGTAGAATGTCCCAGCAGAGCCCGGGAGACTAATGGGCATCTGAGGCACTTACAGGCCCTCTCACCCCAGGACTGCAGGGGACTGAGAGTGTGTGTGCTCGGGGCCCAGGGAAGCCAGGGAGATGAGGGTGTAGAATTCAGGGTTTAGTGACTGTGGTTTCCAGGACTTGAGGTTGGGATCAGAGAGGCCTGGCACGGCTGAGCAGCATATTTATCCTGTCTGTGACAGGATGGCATTCATCCCCATCACACATGAGTCACCTTACCGGGAGTCCTGAGTCCTGAACCTGCACCTTGACACTGTGCCCCATAGGTATGGTTTGGGGTGTATTTTGAAGGTCAGGCATGCTGGTCAGACCTTGGGTAGGCAGCCTCCTGGCAAGTGTCTTCTCCACATAGACTACAAACCCTGCTTTTGTCTTTTCTAACTTCTGCTTCTGATTTGGGGCTTGGTTTCCTTGGCAGGATGTGGCAGGACGGGGACACCGAGTCCGAGGCGAGGAGAGCTGAACCAGTGCTCTGTCTTCTCCTTACACACTAGGTCTCCCCCAGTGGTGGAGGACTCTACATGTGGTCTCACAATGCTTTTTTGTTTTTCTGTAAAATTGTTACTTCATGGTGTTGGTGAATATTGCAGGAGACAATGGCTATGATCCACTATGTAGACGTCACTCTGTGTCCTTGCTGGGATAGGTTGACTTCCTTCCCATATATATCCATCAGTTCTGTGTGGCAAGGATGTCAACCACATATCCACCTTCCCCAAATCACCAGTCCTTCCTTCCCTCTGCTATGCCAAAATTAGCACACACCAATGTCTTTGCTTGTATCATTGATCAAAAGCTCTTCTTCATTAATAAAATGTGACCTTCCATCTCAGGCATTTTATTTCAAGTCAAAAAATATTTATTTAGTAGCCCCCAGCTGGCTGCTCCAGGCCAGGGATCACTACAATATGAATGGATCCTGGCCATGGGAAGATGAAATCCCGGCCAAAGTGAGACACAGTTAACTCACAAAGGCTACACACAAATTCCTTAAAAGGAAAAAAAAGTGGGATTCAGGCTACTGGGTAAAAGGCGGCGTGCAGAATTCCACTGTGGGAGTGCGGATGTCTGGCTGCTTGGCCCATGTGCCTCATTTCCTTCGAGGCTTCATTTAGCTAATTACCTCTGCTCTGCCGCGACTCACATCCCACAGGTGTTTTTCTGGGAAGATTAATACGCAAATATTTTTATTAAAAACAAAACCAAACAAAAATTATTTTCCCTTTTATTTCATCCTCCTCCTTTCCCAGGTAGATCTGGATCACTGTTGCTCCTGATCCCCGTCCCCTTTTCTCCTATATTCTCCAGAAGCCGGCAAAGGGACCCAGTTCAAAGGGCCAAGTTCAGGGTCGCCAGGCACCTGCCCTGACATCCCTGCACAGCCTTTCTCCTCCCGGGGCCCCTGGGACTCCCCTTTCTGCTTTCTCCCTCTGGTCCCTTCTCCTCAGCCACTTCTTCCCATGTCCAGTCCCTGACTGCTAGTGCTCACCTAGGTCAGCCTCTGCCCCCTAACCCTTAATACAACCTCTTTCCTGAGCAGCCTAAATCCCTTTCACTCCAGCCTGGGCTCCATCTCCAGCCATATGCTCTCTAGGTTGCAGAACTCTTAAATCCTAAAGGCACCTCCTCTTGCTCAGCACCCTCAATAGATGACTCCTCTCTCAGTCTCAAACCTGCTCCTAAGTCACACAGCAGGCCTTTCCCTCCCCCCCTCCCTCACTGCCCTCACGCTGCCATCCACAGCCTGCCCCGACCTCTGCCGACGTGGCCGCCCTATGGCCCTGCACCCTCCCAGTTCCTTTCTATTTCATCATCAGTGTCCCAGTCTCAGCTGCCACGGATCTGGATGACAGATGGGAGGATTCCCTCTCACGGCCTTCCTGCAGCCCCTCTGCCCCACTGCTGTCCTTTCCTCCCCAGAAGCCAGAGATGATTTCTACCTGCAAATCAGGCTGTGCCACCATGCCTGTGCATATCCACCCTTCCAGCCCGCTGACCTCTCCTCTCTCCACCTCTGTCCTCCTCATCCACTGGACACTTTTCCGCAGACCATGCCCTGCTGCTTCACTGTTGGCCTTTGCCTCTGTCTGCCCCTCTGCCTAGAGCATATTTTTTATTTCTTAATGATTTTCTTATCTTTCTGGTGTCTGGGGAGTCTTAGTAGATCTCAGCCCTGACTCTGGGGACCCTCACTGATCTCAGCACCATCCTGACTATCAGGTGCATTTTCATGTGATTTTTCTTGCCCTGTTCAAACCATAAGCTCCATGTGGGAAGAGGTTTGTCCGCCTTGTTCACAATCTCCCCATCAATTAGTCACATGCAGGAGGTGCTCCGGAAGTATTTGTTGAATCAAGCCTGAAAACTTCCTTTTGACTCTATAATTTGATCTCTGGCTCCCAGACAATCCTCCTTTAAACTTTTAAGATTATCTAAATTTAACTATCTAAACTTCTGTAAGAGGGCTGTCTTCACCAAGTGACTATATCATCCTCAGGCACTGCAGTCAGGGTTCTGCTCCATCACACCCCTGAAACTACTCTTTCTGTGGGCTCCTATCACCCCTAATTACCACCTTCAGTGGGTGTTTTTCTTTTCCTGTCTTATTGGATTCTCTGCAGGGTTTGATATTGTTGCTCACTCTTGCCTTCTTGAAACACTTGGCTCTCCTGGTTTCCATGACAATACCTCTCCTTGCTTTTAACCCGTCTCTATGATGAGTTTTCCTCCTCAGTTTCTTTTTTTTTTTTTTCCTCCTCAGTTTCATTCATCAGAGCTTCTGACTCAATCACCCTTGAAATGTTTAGGGTCCTGAAAACTTGATAGGTAAAGATGTTCATTCCCTCCAAATTAATGTACAAATTCAATGCCTCCCTAATCAAAATCTCACCAGGATTTTTTAGTGGAACTTAATATGCTGATCCTAAAAGCCTTCTGGTAGAAGAAGTGGGCAAAAATAGCCAGGAGAAGTTTGAGAAAGAAAGACAAGTGATGAGAACACGTAGGGGAGAAGATCTGGGTTTGCCCTCCTGGGTAGCATATGACAAGACAAAGCAGCAGTGAATAAACCATATAGCAATGGCAGAGAGAAATGCTGACCTACAGAACGTGGGATCTCACGTTCTGACCCAGATCTGGAGGGAGCCTGGTAGTGCATTTTGGGTGGTGACCATTTATCGCCAGGGGCTTGGCCATCCCCGTTACTTAGCTCTGAGTTTCTTTGAAGAAGGCCCACCTGGGTAGCCTCCCTCTTGCTGGAGTACTTTCTTTCCAGATCGTTTCTCTTCTTTCCCTTCAAAACTCACCTACGTAGTTACCATTCTCTTAAGACCTTATTCTTTTTATCTGAGTTTTCCTACATGATCTTGGATGATAAGTAAGTATATTGAATATTGTATTCATTATTTAATTATTATTTTCTCGTGTATTTTTGAAACATATTATCATAAAGACAGTGATACCCAACCATGACAAGAAAACTTGAAGAGAAAGTAAAGCGTGGAGAATTAAATAAAAATATATATCTAAAAATATTATACCATCTTTTTACACTGATTATATGCTAAACATTTCCCCGTTAGTCAACATCCTTTGTAATTATTACATGTAATCCATTTATTTATTTTGATTAAGGTTTGTATATTTAATTCATTTAAGAATCCACTTAAAGAAAGGAGCATAATTTGGTGGGTCATTTCCACGAAGCTGGAGATTTGGATGGTTTCTTCTTGTTTTCTTTCTGTCTCCTGTAACTAAAGCTGCAGCACACATCTTTCTGCTCACATCTGTGGGCCCTGCTTTAGAACATTTCCTTGGAATAAGTTCCCTATAAATGGAATTACTGAGTCCAGCAGTATGAATCTTTTGGAGGTTCTTCACGCATCTTGAGTAAATTGCCTTCCAGAAAAGGTTTGCCACTTCACAGTCCTGCCAGCGGTGCACGAGAGGTCTCACGCCACCTCTGAGGCTGAGCCTGCACTGTGAGCTCTTGTTTGAAAAGTGCTCCTCGGATGGGCCAAAGTATCTCTGCATCCTATTTAAATTTATTTTATTATGAGTAAGTTCAACATTTGCAACTGAATTTGCCTTCTGAACTTCATCTTTCATAAATGGACTCTTAATACTTTATTGCCCCAATATTTTGCTATGAAAACTCTTACTGCCTTTACGAATGTTTTATTTATGAGGATTTTCAACATACATAAGCTTTACATTTCCTATTGTCTATTATATTTGTATTCTCCACTACAATTCTCTATGGCTGTGAAGGCTGCAATGGCGTCCTCCAACCACAGTTTGGATAATGAATCATTTCTATTTTTTAAATGGGGTTATTAGTGTGCTTTTTAAAAAAAAAAACTCTCTTTTTCTGCATTTAAATCACCTGCTATTGATTTAGGTAGTGCATATGAAGGGAAATAAAAATTACTTTATGTTTTTCAAGTAGAGAAGATATTTTCCAGCCCCACCTAGTGACAGATCTTTCCATTCCCCATTACTTTGTGGTACCTCTGCTCTCATAAATCAGAATCTAGACCAGTGATGGCAAACCTTTCAGAGATTTCAAGGATACAAACAGGCTGCTGAAGCATGCGTGCCACGGGCTTGCCACCACTACCCCAGACTCTGTGTCTGGGATTGCTTTCTACTCTGTTTCATCAAAGTACCCCCACCCCAGCTTGCTCTCTGTTTCTGCACGAAAAAAAAAAAAAAAGAGGTTATTTTGTTTTATATTGTGCTGTAATATATGTAAGGGTTAGAATCCTTGAAATTTATATTTCATGTCAGATCAGTTGCTTGAGTGTCTGACTCCAACCTAATTTCCAAGTTGGCATCTCGCCTTGGATCAGCATCACTTTTTCATAATATACACACTTTTCTACCTACCTCTCCCTGGAAGTCGAATAGCACCGCTGTTCCACAAGGGCAGCCCACTGGTAGACCTAGTTCCAAAATCTGAAGGCAGGGAGGTATGAGAGGTTCAAGCCTCTACCTCCCCACATCACCTGTCTCTGGACACTCAGCTTCCTTAAATTTAAAATGGGGTGTGAAGGCCACGTGAGGTGTGTCAATACCACTTTATTCTTCACTCAACAAATGTGTGCTGGCTGTCAGGGAGAGGACAGGGGGCAGGGCAGGGATGGTCAGTGACAAAGGGCCTCCAAAAAGCTGTCTATTTAGGAGAGTCCTCTACAACCAAGGATAAAGAAATGATTGCAAGGGAACAGAGGAAACAAAGGAAGGGCACGTGCTGAGGAAGGACGTGGGCCGGGGAACTGTCCCCTGGGCGGGTGGCTGGTGGAGGACAGCCAGCAGACTGAGCAGGGGGTGGCAGGGCCTTCCTGACATGAGGAAGACAGGAGTCCGAGCTCTGTGGTAGCAGTGGGCACTAGAGGACTTTGGTAGGGCCGGAGGACAGGAGGCTGGAACATCCAAGGGGATGGATGGGGCAGACCAAGTGGACCTCACAGGTCTTGAGGAAGGGGTGGGACCTTGTTCTAAAGGCAACGAGGTCACTGAAGCCTGGTGATGCAAGGGAAAATGACACTCTCTTTACATCGTACGGAGTCTGCTTTTCCTTCTGTGTGATGAGTGGAAGGGCAAGGGGGAAGCAAGAAAATTGTGAGGCACTGCTGTAAGGCAAAGGCGGTCTTGCGTGGGAGGGAGGGCAGCGCCAGCTCAGAGGTGGAGACCGAAATGACAGGATTCAGTGGACTGCATGGGAGGGGCAGGGTGAGGAGACGTCACAGCACTGAAGGAGCTGGTTTAGGAAACTGGGAGAAGACTGGGCTGTGTGCAGAATGGGGAAAGACAAAATGGGGACACAGTTTTAGGGAGCAGAGGTGAACATTCTGGTTGGCATGGCGGGAAGAGTCAGCACAACATAGTAGCTGGGTGGGTCTTGAGAAGCTGGGGCTGTGGTATGAAGGGTGACTCTACAGAGACAACTGGAAAGGACCCTGGCATGAGCCTCAAAGAACTCCACACTTAGATGGGGGTACAGAGGCTGAGGAGGAGTGGCCACCCACGAGGAAGGCTAACTGGGAGATGGGGTGCTCATGATGGTGGCATCATGGGAGCCAAAGAGAGCTAGTCATATGACAGAAAGGTTGCTGTATCAGATGCTGCCACGTGGCCCAGTGGTTAAGGACAGAAACTATCAGCTGGCCTGGGTGAGGACAGCTGTTGAGGACGGCAGCAGCCAGAAGGGGGAGCCAGGCTGGGTTGACTGGTTATCTGGGAAGAGCCGAGTCCTGGCTGCAACGGGTGCTTCTGACTGTCCTCCCACGCCAAGCTCACTGTGTCCAGCCACGTCATAACCTGCTAACACCTCTAACCCTCCCATCAGCCGCCCAACACCTTCTCTCCCTGTAAGCTCACCCCCTCAGAGTTGTCACAAAGTGTTTTTGATATATCTTTTAAAAAACATCTGAACTTCCACTTCAGACAGGATTTCAGGGAGAAAATATTCTGCCCCTACCTCACCAGCTGGCTGCTGCCAGGTGCTGAAAGGTCAGCGGCAACCGCAGCCATGAGGGGAGGTGGGATGAGACCAATCAGAGCAGCAGTCAGGACCCCGAGGGCTGAGCCAGGCTCCTGGAGAACACACAGATCAGGATCCCTGGTAAAATGAACATGATTGAATTTTGTTCTTCCATCAACACGACTAATCCCTTTACCTCAACACTTAATCCCCCTGCTCTGGGGCCCCTTCACTGCCTGTCCTTGCTCTTCACGCTCAGCTTGCACAGCCCTGCCCTGTCCCGGTGTGGCCTGGGTGAGGGCGGGCTTCCTGGCCCCGTGGCCTCCTCCAGCTGCTTGTTGTCCACCCTTCTGCCTTTTTTCCAAAGTTGCCGTGGCAAAGTCCCCAAAGGCCAGGTCTTGGGCATGCCTGGCCTTCCCTGTGCATATGGCCCACCAGTGCACTCTTCCTCTGGAAACTCCTGCCCTGGCTTCTTGGCCTAGCTTTCCCTGCCTTTCCTGTTCTCAGGCTCCCCTTTCTGTGTCCAGCACCAACTGCCATTGTTGGTGTGCCCAGGTTATGGGCTCTGGCCTACTCAACTTCATGAAACCCTAAAGCTTGGGACTAATCCCCCAAAAGTGATATCCATGGAGCCTCCCTGGAGCTCTGTCTTTCCATGGACCCACACTCCGTCTTTCTCTGTACTGATCCCTCATCCATTTCCAGTCCAGGATTTCCCCCTGAGTCCCAGACCATTTGATCAACCACTCATCTCAACAACATGCAATTCTTGTTATTCTCCTTTCACCTGATCTTTTTGCATTCAAATTTCTAATCTTTCTTCTCCCAATTTGTTCTCTTTTATGCTTCTTGTTTAGAGGATGACAGCTCCACCATGGTGGGGAACCGTGGCAGTCCCCCAGGAGTCTCCTACTGCTCTCTCCCAATGCCTATGAGAGGGTTGTACCTCCTAGCCATCTCCATCATCATCACCAGCAGTTCAGCCAAGCCATCACCTCTTTCTATGGCCACTGCAGTCATCTGTCAATTGCTTTATTTAAATCCCTTCTTTCCCCCTTTTAAACCAATCCACAACCAAAGTGGTCTTTCTAAAATGTACAGCTTACCTATGCCTGTCCTCTTACTGAAAACCTTTCACCAGCTCTAAGAGAAATGTCTACTTTTAACTTCTCCTGCCTGGCCATACGACATGCCCATTCCAACATAGTTCCTACCCAACAGTTATTTTTTCTTGGTTCTTGACCTCCTTCTCCATGCCCTTCCGGGAGCTAGGCTTGGCCTTTGTAGGGTGATGAATCATGATTGACCCGTCAGCTGTTTCTTTTGCCAATGACTGGCTAATGAGTGAGCATCTGATGCCAATCTGATCAGTGCAAGTCTTCAGTTGTGGTGTTGGCGGGGTTCTCTGAAAGGTGTCTTAGCCCTTTAAAAGACATATAAGGAAAAACCATCTCCTGTCATTCTTCGCTGCTACTGATATGGTAAATACAACATCGGGAGTGACCATAGCCCTGTGGTGACTATAGAAGATGGGGAAACTGAGGGATGACAATGTCCAGGTCCCTGATAACATCCGAGCTGCCTCTCTTGGGACTTCTCTTTATGTGTGATAATAAATCTCTGTATTGTCTTAATGCTTTTGAGTTATTTTTTTTGTACAATCTTTCTTATTGATAAATGCCTCAACCACGATAGCCTTCTAGCTTTTAGAAGGTACCACCATCCTGCTGCTCAAGGCTTCCTTGTGGATTCCTTTCATTCCTAGTTAATTTTCACTCCTCTGGCCAAGTTTCACTTCCTGACCTGGAAAGGTTTCTCTATGGCACCTGCAGAGTTTAAAATTATGGATTTCTGTGTCATGGACACATACTGACTTCCCACAAGGAATGTAAACATTATGTAAAAATACATTTGCAAGACGTAAGTAAAGTTATGGCCCTCTTTTATGTTCATGAATAACACTGGCTTCCTTGCTGTACTGCCGGCCCCATGAAGGCAGACAGCAGGTCCATTTTTGTTCAACTTGATGCATTTTCCTACTATATTTATCGTCACAGAGATTGGACAAACAAGTTCGCTGACCCAGTTGAGATCTGGTAGAATCATTTAGTGCATGCCAAATGAGTTGCCTGAAACTCACGTAAGAAAAGGACTGTTGGTAGAATGGTTTGTGGCTCAGGGTTCCAGAGATGATAAGGTGCCCAGGCTGAGCAGTAGCCGGAAGTCATCACACTTCTAACCCTAAAGAGGTAAGAGGAGGGTGTGATTTTCACTACATGGAGAGAAAACTGAAGCAGTAGGAAAGGGACCATATCTGTGGCCCCAAATAAGGCACCATAGACCCTTCCCATCCACAGCCCCTAGGGAGGCTGCCAGGGTCGTCACTCCTCCTTCCATCCAATCTCTTGCTGGTGTCTTCATTGGTTAAGTTCACCCAGATGCCAGGGGACCAAGGGTGTGGATGGTGCTTACGTCAGCCACCTGGGACACAGAACCCGATGGGGAAGGGCAGAGAACACTCGAGGGGCCAGTGAAGAATATGCAGAATGGGCACCAGTGGTCATCAAACTGTGCAGCCCAACACCTCTTTTCTCTCACTTTTAGATCTTTCTTTTCATCGTGCTCTGTCTTTTGGAGGCTTCTTTCAAGACCAGAAAATTCTAAGTTCTCTCTTGTTGCTCAAAACCCTCCTTTAATCACCCATGTTTTTCTTGCTGCCCCGAACTCCTCTAGTCATCCGGTCTTCTCTGAGGAGGTGGCTGCCTCTCTTCCACCGATTCACCCCATCATCCCTGGGTGCTAGCTTTTACTCCTCACCCTCAGTACAGTTCCTACCATAATGGCCTTCTGATTGCGAGATTCAAAGGACTTTGTTTGCTTATTTTTCTGAGATTCAGGGCATATAGTTTCCTTGTGTACTTTCTCCCTGAAACCTTTCACTATCTTGGTTGCCAAGGCAACCCCCTCTTTTGGTTGCTTTTGCGTTTCTCAGGCCCCTCTTTCTCTTTGTTGCCTGCCCACATCTCTATTGGCCCCTATAATGTCTCTGTCTCATTTTTGTCCTAGGCCCTCTCCCACTCTCTTTACATTTCTGTTGGTCTCACTCACTTCTGGCCTTTCTGGCCTTCCTTCCTGTCTTCCTCTGTCCCAGGGTTGGTCCCTCTAGCTGAATCTCTTCCTGAGTCCCAGGAATCTTCCTGTGCCTCTGGTCCCTCAGCTCTGCTTCTCTGAAGCTGAGCCACTGTTGTTCCCTTAAAGCTGATTCACATGCTATGTTCCCATTTCTAACACCTCCCCAGCATTCATCAAAACCTGCCCAAAACACATGGCAGTTATTCTCAGCTCTACCCGCTATCTTTCAAACAGTCAACAAACAGTATACATTTCGTGTGTGTGTGTGTGTGTGTGTGTGTGTGTGTGTGTGTGTGTGTTTCCCCCCATTTTGAGACAGGGTCTTGCTATGCAGTTCAGGCTGGCCTTCAACTCATTTTGTAGCCCAGGCTACCCTTGAACTCATAGCAATTCCCCTGCCTCAGGCTCCCAAGTGCTGGGATTACAGGGATGGGATGTGCCACCACACCAGGCAAGCAGTATACATTTCTGAGTTTCTTTTCTGAATTGGTCTCTGTATCCATTAGGATTCATGAAAGGAACAGATTTTGTATATACTTCTACATTTAACTATGTATAATTATATGCAATTATATATGTAACTATAATTATATATATGATTTTATAAAGTAGGCTCACAGTGACTGCCTATGGATTCAAGGTGGAAAAATGTGAAATGGTCGCTTGTGCGCTAGAGAGCCAGGGAGTCCAGCAGAAGGTCAAAGGCCCGGAGCTCACTGCAGTCTGGGTGGTTCATGCCTGAAAGCCACAGAGTCTGTGCTGGAAGGCTGAAGAATCTATGCTGGAACCCTGAGAGAACTGGAGACAAATGTCCAAAGGCAACAGTGAAGACTGGAACTCCAAAGAAGAAGAAAAAGGGAGATGGCTTTCTTTCTTCTTTTCCTTTTTATTCTGTCCAGGGTACAAGCTTATTAGTTGTCACCCATATTTGCGGTGGGGTTTACCATCTCAGTTTGTAGACTATGTTTCAATCATTTGGTTCTTCTCAAGTTGATATGCCACAAATAATAATCTCAGTCTCTACCTAGAGACTGTCACCTCCAAATGTGGCCTTTATATTTGCCTCCATAGTAATCTTCCCAAACCAAAAATCTCTTTTATTGAGTGTGTGTGTTAGTGAGGACTGAACTCAGGGTCTTCACAGTGAGTTACATCACCAGCCTTTTTAACAACTTGAGACAGGGTCTTACTA
Source organism: Cavia porcellus (assembly GCF_034190915.1). Lineage (NCBI taxonomy): Eukaryota > Metazoa > Chordata > Mammalia > Rodentia > Caviidae > Cavia > Cavia porcellus. Next base: position 24,130,894 of record NW_026947488.1, on the reverse strand, counting down.
AGTACTAAGTTGTGCAGGCTTGAACTTGCAGTCCTCTTGCTTCAATCTCCCAGAGAGCTGGGATTACAGGCATACATCACCATGCTTGGCCAAGATCACAAATCTGAACATATCTCTACAGTGTAAAATCTTTCCAGAGTGCCCACTGGCTTAAAGAGAGTGCCCGGACTCCTTGACATGGGTACCATCCCGGCCTCGCAAGGCTGAGCTCTGCTTACTTCTTCAGTCTCACAAGTCCCATTCCCTGCTTCCTTCCTCTATATTCCAGAAATACTAGATACTCTCAAAATCGCTCTTGTCCTCAATTCCAAGACTTCACTTATGCTGTTCCCTCCACCTGCAACGTCTGTCCAGCCCCCTCTACCTGACTCACTTTTGCTCATTTTAAGAAGTCAGACAAATGATCACCTCTTCTGGAAAGTTCTGGGCATAACTTACCATACTGGCATAACAGCCTATTTAAATACTGTGTGGTAGGATAGCTAACATATTATTGATATGGTACACACCACACATACATATTTCATTACTGTCCATGCCCATTACTGTCATAATATATAACTTCTAAACTCTAGTGATTTAAGAACATAATTTATTATTTCTCATGATTCTGGGATTTGACAGGGCTTGGCTGAGTGACTTTTGCTTAAAATCTCTTATGTAGTTACAGTCAGATGGCAGCTGTGGCTGGAATCCTTTGAAGGCACAACTGGTTTAATGTCCAAGAAAGCTCTAGCACAGCAGGCAGTCGGCTGGGAGCTTGGTGTGCCATGGATTGGTGTAGCACATGTGGGTTCGCTTCAGTGGGGTTTCTCATAGCAAAGCAGCTCAGCTGCAGGAGGGAGTATTGCAAGATCAAGAATTTTAAGATCAGGACTTCTTATAACCTAGTCTCACAAATCCCACAATGTCTCTTCTGCTATATTCTGTTGCCAAGGTCATTAACATGTCCTAGATCCTCAGGGAGGGGAGTTACATTCCTCTTGTTGGGGTAAGGAGGACAGATATACAGGGAGGGCAGTTGTTGGTGCCCACCTTTACCAGCTGTCTTGCCCACTCTCCTGAGTCAGTCAGAGCTTTGGGGATGATCTGGGGTGTTACCGTGAGTGCAGTGAGAAAGTCAGTGGTTTCAAATAGTCTCTTGAAATCTATAGCAAAAATAGGATATTTGATTGCAGTAGTGAGGCTTTTGTAAGGAGAAAATATCTGAGGGACTCAGAACTTGAAATTGATGCCATAAACAGTACATAAGGAAGAATGCAACTTCTTTCTTTCTTTCTTTTTTTTTTTTTTTTTATGGTTCCCTGACCGGGAAACGAAGCAACTTCTTTCTGACTAAAAGGAAATAAAAGTCTGACTAGCTAGTAGAAGGATCATAAAGAGATATAACTAACAGTAGATCCTAGCTCTTCCCCCACCCCACTAAATTTGGGACATCCTCATGAAGACAGGACTGCTCCCTGGCTCCTCAGGTGTTGCCTGGGAGACCAAAGGCTCCCAGCAGGGGCAGGAGAAGCTGGGAGCCCCAGTGGGCGTAGGGTCTGCTTGTGTCTCCTTGCTTGGTGGTTCTGGTGAGGGTCTGGAGAGCAGATGAGAGCAGGTGCTGCCCTTGGAAATGCCTTTATGGTCAGGATGGATCCACCTTGGCTCAGTGAATAAATGATGGTAACTATCCAGGCATCCGACCATCATGCCAGGGCAAAATGGAAGCTCCTAAAACACAGAACACCTGCCAGAAGAAGATGGGGAGCATGGAAAAAGTGCCAGGAAAAGAGAAGGTGCCATAGTGGGAAGCAGAGAACTGGAAGTGAATCAAGATTCTACATGGAGAGATTTATCGTAAGTCTAGATGGGACTTTGTTTACCCTGAAGTAACAGTAAGTTTTGTGCAGCTGCACAGAATGAGGTGCTGGTGGTGGGGTGGGAAAAGTGAGTGGAGTATTAAAGCGGCTCCTTTGGCAAGACTGTAGCCATTCTGGGCCAGCATCCAGGGCCATCTTCAGTTTTGCATCCTCTCTCCCTGTGTAGCTGGCATGTGCCCCTATTTCCGCCTCTCAGCTTGCCTTGCCTCTGCCTCCTCTCCACCCAGACTGCTAGCTCAGGCTGTATCACTTATCACTGGGTGATCCCTTTGAGTATTCTCCCCAGTCGAGGCTGCTAGGCCCCCTTGAAACCCTTTTCTGCCAAAGCCAGAGAGATGACGGGTTGTATCTACTGTTTTCTTTCTCTAGAACAGTCTCAGGCCTCCTGGGAAAGCACTCTATACACCAACCTATTTGACTGGGATTTCATCTTCTGATTATATAATCTACTTTTGTCAGCCATTAATGCTTTGGCTAAAGGTGGGCCCTGACTTGGGCTGGGTCAATGGGAGCCTTTCCCCAAATTTCTGTAGCTAACACTATGGTACGCTTACTAGGTGGGAGCTGCGGGCTAAGGATTTTATAGGCATCACCTTTGACTCTATGATGTGCTAAAGCTGGTGCTGTTATTATCCTCCCTGCACAGAGGAGGACACTGTAGACAGAGATATTAGATGAAACAGTGAGTAGTTAATTGGCACTGATTAGTATGGTCTCTCAGGCAAGTGCCTACGTATCCATCTGGTGTCTTTGTAGTTGTGACCCTGAATGACATAAACATTCATGGCTTCCAATTCCAGTATGTAGGAGATGGCAAGGCCAGCATGCAGAGATGGAGGCAGAGGTGGGTGAGAGGCCTCCAAACTCCCCTGTGTGTGCAGCCCTTCTCCTTGAGCTGACTGCTGTAGTTCTTGGTTCCCTTGCATTAGAAAGAATATTTTCACTGCAATGAACAGAACGCCTACAAGTGGCTTAACAATTAGCACATTTATTTATTTCAAATATGTGAAGTTCGGAGCTGGGGATTTAGCTCAGCGGCATAAGCACCTCTCTTGCAAGCAGGCGGTCATGAGTTCGATCCCTGGTACCAGAAAAAAAAAAAAAAAGGCAAATATGTGACGTTCAGAAGTCAGCAGTTTCAGGTATTCTGGGCTCTCAATTAACAAAGAGCTACAAGTCTCCTGGCCTTTCTCTCCTGGTCACAAGATGGTTGTCAGAGCTCTATGTTCCATGTTTTCATCCAACAGCATCTAGATGGGACAGAAAAGTGACAGCCAAGAAACCACTCCCGGTACATTTCTATGAGTATGGAGACAAGCGCTTCCCTGAAGTGACTGAAAGTGGCCTCTTCGAAGTCAAACTGGGCCCTGGGAGTTCTCTAAACAGCATCTGCTATATACCCTTTTCCTAGTTCATAAGAGTCACGACCATCCCATGTGACAGACTACGCTTTGGGTCAATTCTGGGTCACTCCTTTTCACCCTTGTGTCTCCCAACGCAGTTTTAAGTGAGTCTTCTGGTTATCTTTTTAATTTTAAGAAATTTTCTAGCCCCTTCACTCCCTGTGTGGCCACAGAAGACCTCACTTCCCCACTCGTGTCCCTGCCTGTTTTCTGCACTGCTATTTCTCAACTTCTGTGTCTTTTCTTTCTTATTCCGATAGATGATAATACTGACATTCTATGCTGTAACCATAATAAAATTCACTCAATATGAAAACTGAATATCAATGAAAACTGAAAAGGAAAAATTCTCATTACTTGATACAACTATACCATGTATTTCCTGTGGGTACCTACCTATGTATTTACAGGTTTTTAGAAAGCTCTAGATAAGTACACACTGAGCCCATTACTGTGGCTACCTCTGGGGAAGAAGGAGGGAATGGGATGACAGTGGGTGGCCAGAAGGGACTTTAGTGTCAGTTGCAGTGTTCTTCTTCTTTTTTTTTTTTTTTAAATGACAATGTATTCATGTTTTGCTTGTGTCGTTAAGTTTTAATTTGAAAAAATTCCCATTCATTTTCAGCCAATTATGCTGGCTCTGTGTGCTTGGCCATGCAGTGTGTTTGTGCCAAGGGAGGACGAATGTTTACTTTGTGCGTGCCTGTGAATGAAGTACAGTGATTAGAAAGCAAATTAAAAAGAAATGTGGCAACCAAAAGGAAAACAGAGTGCAAAAATTAAAAAAACCTCATTACAATAATAAAAACTATAGAAATAAGCCCATTAGGAAATGAGCAAGTTCTTTATGGGGAAAACTGTCCATGGGTGCAAGGGACACATGGGTGGTGGGAATAAGTGCAGAGAACCACTGGATTCATACACTGAACAGCATAGCATTTACTGGTGTCAGGTTCTCCAAAATTAATCTGTAAATGGATAGAACTTGATGAGTGGGCTTTAAAACTCATATGAAGGAGTGAGCTCTGCTTCTCAAGGAGAAGCAGAATAAATTGTATTTTAATTAACAGAAAGTAAAAAATGGTAAAAAGCTATAGCAAATAAAATAGTCTGGTAATGACAAAAACCAATAGATTGGTAGGAAAAAACCAGAGGCCTCAGGATCACCTAGTCTCAGTCTATAAGGGAGCCTCACTCCACACCAGCATGTTGGGGTAACTGACTATTCATTTAGACAAAGGCTAGATATTTCAAGTCAATCATAAAAATCTATTTTAGACAGAAAAATTATAAATTAGAAAATAAAACTACATTTCAATCTTAGGGGGAAAGATGGGTATATATCTGGTATTAGAAATTGAACTCAGGACCTTGTGCTTCTCAGGCAAGTGGTATGCCACTGTACTATATCCCTGGCACAATAACTTCTGTCTAAAATAAGATTCTGTAAAAAATTAAAGGCAACAGCAGGCTGGGAGAAAATATTTGACCATAATCACCAAAGATTAATATCAGATTATATTAGAAGGTTATACAAATCAATGAGTTAAAGAGAACCCAATGTTTAAAATGAGCAAAAACAAACAGGCAATTCAGAAAATACAAATGTTCAATACACATATGAAAATCTCACTAGCAAACAGAAAAATACAAATTTAAAGGGGGATTTAACTTTTCAACCATCAGATTGGCAAATATTTAAGACAAGTGCAAAGTCCAAGAATCTGAGTCCTCTCCTACCCTTTGGCAGGAGGTTTCAATGGTACAGAAATCAAGAAGGGCACCTTGGTAATGCTTATTAAAACTAAAACTAAAACTAAAACTAAAACTTGAGACCTACCATTCCACCACTCCATCTCCAACCAACGGCATCACAGAGTAGGCCATACAAAGCTGCTCTCTTTAGCACTGTGAACAGCTGAGACAGAAAAAGAAGTAACCAAATGTTTATGACACTTAGGACAAATATGGGAATAAATACAATACCATTATTAAAGAGGAAGAGCTTTATGTATCAACAGAGATGTATTGTAAAAATATAAGCTTAAGTAAGAAAATGCAGCCTACAATGAAATTCCAATACTGTGGTACAACTCATTCAAAACACCTATATCCATATTAATATCATTTATTTTGGGGAAGGAGATGCATAAAATTGTGGAAGGGGTGGGCTATCAGAACTTCAGAGGGTGGCCAAATTGTGAAGGGTCTGGAAAATTAGGACTTCAGTGTGTGGAACTGTAGCTATATTCATTTTATTCAACTTGCAAAAAGGAAAATATATTCATGCTTTGCTTGTTTAATTAAAGTATAATTTGAAAAGATTCTAATAATTCAATTATGCTGGCTCTGTTTGGCCATACATGCATGTTTGTGGCCAAGGAAGAAGACGTTTGCTTGTGTGCATCTGCAAATCAAACTCAGTGATTAGCAAACAGGTTGAAATGGAATATGGAAAGACAAGGGCCAAACAAATAAGAGCAGAAGGGACTATTTGCAGTTGGCAGCAAAGCCTTTAAAATACATAGGAATGAATTTACCGAGAAGGAGACAAGACTTTAGCCAGAGAAAACCATAAAACTTCTCTGAAAGACAAAAAGGATGATCTGAACTGGGAGTAGAACAATATGCATTAATAGGAAGACTATGATAAAGATGTTAATTTATCTGAAATTTATCCATAAATTCAGGTAAAATTCCAGTGAAAATTCTAAAACTTGATGGGCTGATTCTAAAATTTAAAAGGTGAGATAAATGCAAGAATGACCAAAGCAATTTTATGAAACCAAGAGAGACGAATTTGTCTTTCCAGTTAGAAAAGCAAAGCTCAGAAGATAAATAGATCAATAGACCAGAAAGAGCCCTGACATAGACCAGCTTTGGGATTTAGAGTCAGACAATGGTAGCAATTTTAAGTCACTGGTGAAATGACAAATTATTCAATATATTGAGAAGCTTAGTTGTCAAATTATTAAACACCAGTACTTTAGCAATCCAATTTTCAGTAAATCTTTAAATGTGAAAAGTGAAAATAATATAACATTTAACACAAGAAAGAAAACTAAATTTCAGGATAAAATGGTTGTGATCTTCACATAGGAGGTTCTTCAAAAGCAAGGTAAGTTTCTTAATTTGAAATACAAAGAAAAACCTCAGTAATAAAAGAGACAATATAGCTGAGGGTCAGCAAGGGTGAGAATGATGGAGAATTGTGCAGTATGCATACAACACATGAAGAATTAGTATCAAAAATACATAAAAGCGGGGCTGGGGATTTAGCTCAGCGGCATAAGCACCTGCCTTGCAAGCAGGTAGTCATGAGTTCGATCCCTGGTACTAATTAAAAAAAAAAAAAAAACACCAAAAAACCATAAAAGCTGGATACTGTGGCTCATAACTGTAATCCTGGATACTCAGGAGGCTGAAGAAACAAGATCTTAAGCTTGAGGTCACCCTGAAAACTTTAATGAGTCTCTGTCTTTTTAAAAAAAAAATTATTTGTTAATTTATTTTTTGTGAGTCTCTGTCTTAAAATAATTAAAAAAGGGGCTTAGTGCAGAATGCTTGTTCAAGGATTTGGGTTTAATCCTTAATACTGTAACAAATAATGTATAAACAATTTTCAAAAACTGATAAAAGGACAACCTCGTAGGAAGATGAACAAAGGATATACACAGGTGACCCAAAAGGAGGAAATATAAACGACTAAGAGTGCTTACAGCATGAGCACTTACTCAAAAACACAAATTAAGTCAAGAAATAATCATGTTTTCTACCCATTAGATTTATAAAGTTTAAATTGCAATTATCTGGAAAGATTAAGTGAAAACTAGAGGGTGCTATACAACATCAGTAATGTGGGAAATTTTATTCACAACGCATACATCAACACTTTACTGTGTAGTAGTATGGAGGGAGATAATAACACCCTTACAGTGGTCTACCTCTGTGGAGGGCAAAAAACCCAAAGTCACAGGCCAAAGGGCTGCTGCAGCCATATTTACAGTGTTCTATTTTTAAAAAGGAGAATGTATTTATCCTTCACTCATTTAATTAAAGTATAATTTGAAAAGATTCTAATTTATTTTCAGCCAGTTTTGCTGGCCTTTTGTGTTTGGCTGTGTGGACATTTGTGCCCAGGGAAGAAGAATGTTTGCTTGTGTGTGTATGCAAATCAAGCTCAGTGATTAGCAAACAAGCTGAAATGGAATAAGAAAAAACAAGGGCCAAACAATAAGAGTAGAAGGGACTATTTAGAGCTGACAGCAAAACCTTTAAAATACCTAGGAATAAATTTACCAAGAGATAGGTAAGACTTAGTCAGAGAAAACCAAAACTTCTGAAAAACATAAAAGATGACCTGAACTACAAGTAAAGCAATATGCATTGATAGGAAGAGTATGATAAGGATGTCGATTTCCCTCAAATTTATCCATAAGCTCAATGTAATCCCAATAACATTTTCCAGCAGAAATTTTCTTGAAATTTGACAGGTTAATTTTAAAATGCATGTAGTGGGTTTAAAATGCAAGAATGATAAAACGATTTTGCAAAAACAACAAAGACTGTGAGAGTTGTACGGCCAGTTAGCAAAGCATATTATCAAGCTTAGGAGTAGGCAAACAGATCAGTGGACCAGAAAGAGCCCCGACAAAATTGCAGTGGGATTTAATGTCAGACAAATGTAGCAATTTTGAATTACTAATAATATTTACATATATTTATTTTACATTTTTGTATATGACATAAAAGGCTTAAATATGTATGTAAGCTACATGAGGATATAAATTTTAAAAATGCCATGACCTTGATGTAGACAGGCCTTTTCCAGGTTGCCAAACCTAAGATAAAAGACACTATTTAAATGATGAAAATCACAATATAGAAAATATTTGCCATATGTGTAACAACGTACTTAACATGTAACTCCTAAAAATTAGTAATGAGAGGATAAACTATCTTAAAAATAGGTCATAGGCAAAGGATATGGCCATATCAACTCAAAGGAACAAACATAAGTAGAAAATACACAGATCTCAGTCTTGCTAGTAATTTAAAAATACGCAAAGTGATAAAAGATACCTATTTTTTATCCATCAGATTAGTTAACATGTAAAACCTGGAGATGTTCTAGAGAGAGACTGAGTTAAAAGGTACTTTGGAGAACATGTTAGCAGTTTGTAGTAGAATTTAAGATGTTTTATCCTATGACCCATGAATTCCAAGTATCTGTCAAAGGGAACTCTCATACATGAGCCAAGGGGCATACACAGGGATGCTCTAACAGTTATGTCTTAAAGGAAAAATTTTAATAGGCTCCAACTATACAATCAGTTTTGACATATGCCTTATAGCTGCTGAAAAGAGCACTGGAGAGAGAGACGAGACAGCAAGGGCCATGCGAGGCAAGTTCCGTAGGGTGCAGGAAACTCAGCACCTCCCCTGTGTAGATCACTCCATCTTTGCAAACAAACAGAAGCAACGGTGGAGCAGAATTATGTTTTAAGGGCTGGAGGAAAAGAATGTGGACAAATGGCAAATTCTTAAAAGAAGCTCCCCTCTGCTACAGCAGAGATCGAGGAGACTAGTAGATTTCTTTATCTATAATGCTCTTGATTTTATTTAAAAGAAAATATATTCATATTCATGTATTACTTGTAAGCTTTGTTTTTTTTTTTTTTTTTTTTTTTTTTTTGTCTTTTTCTTTTTTATTGGTACCGGGGATCAAACTCACGACCGCCTGCTTGCAAGGCAGGTACTTATGCCGCTGAGCTAAATCCCCAGCCCTTCATGTATTACTTGTATAATTAAAATTTAATTCAAAATTTAAATACATTTCCAACCAATTAGACTTGATTTATGTGTGTGCTATGTGGTATTTTATGTGTCCAGGGACAAAACACATTTATTCTGTTTGTCTGTGAATGAAGTGTAGTGATTAGGAAATTGATTAAAATTTGGAAAGTAAAAGGAAAGAAAGGGAAAGTTTATTCACTCATAAAAGTAACAAAACTAGTAAGTATGTAGGAATGGACCCATTAAGAAATGTGAAAAACTCAGAAGTTGGAGGCTGAGGATTTAGCTCAGTGGCATAAGCGCCTGCCTTACAAGCAGGCAGTCGTGAGTTCGATCCTCGGTACTGATAAAAAGACAAAAAAAAAAAAAAAAAAAAAAAAAGGTGAAAAACTTTTATGATAAAAGTGACCAGCCTTTATTTTTTAATCCTTCAAGATTAAATTAAATCCAAAACAAAACAAGTAAGACTCTGACATAAGTGGACAGATACCATATTTACAGATGAGAACAACTGATACTCTAAAGATGGTTTTTTTCCCTCCAGTGCAGTATCACTGGAAATTCCAACAGGACTTTTTCCATTCATGTGGAAAAAGTAAAATGTGCAATATAACCAAAATATTTTTTAAAAAGCGTATTAGGCATAGAGGAGCAGCTTATCTTATCAAGTAGTAAGGTACTTTATAAAGGTCTGCTCTTAAAAATGTGGTATTGGTTCAGAGATAGACGAACAGATGAATGGAGCTGAAGAGCATAGATACAGAAAACTGGGAGAAAAGATAGGGTTGGAATAGTAAGAGGTGCTTAGCAAACTGGACACCCATTTGAAAAAAGATCAAATTAAATCTGTGTCACATCATACATGGAAATATATTTCAGATGGGTTTTGACTTAAACATATGAAACAATGATAGACGTTTTCAATGCAAGTACAGAATGTCTGTGTACATGGAGAGGCCTGCTATTGCTTCCATCAACAGTGTGACAGGACACTTGATGGGACATCTAAATATGTTGGGCAGGGCCGGCAGACTTGGCCTTCCACTTTCTCCAAGGGCTGCCAACAGGGACTGCAAAGCCTCTTCCTTCTCTCTCCAGCTTAGTCTGGTCCAGGGAACAGGGACTGTTGCAAGTTCCTACCACTTTGTTAACACGATAAGGCACGTTTGTTCTTTGGCTTCCTTTCCCTCCACTATGAAATGTAGTAATTCTGATTCTTGCGGGGAGATGGGAAGGTTATATGAGATGATGAAGCTGAGCATGGAGAAACGGCACAGAACTTGGATGGAGGGTAGGGGAGATTCCTAAAGCCCCTGCCACCCAAGACTTAATGCCTTAATTTTTTCTAGCATTGTAGCCTTTGGAAGGTTGTCATAGAAGTGTTATTTTTAGTCAAAAGAAGTTTGGATGTTGACTTTTGATATCCTATTGTAAGGCAGAAAATACAATTTCTACGCAAAGGGCTCAATGCCTGTTGCTAGGTAGTAAGCAAAACAAAAAATAATACATGATTCCAGTCATGAGATAGGATAAAGCTGGTGTTAATCAGACACGTAGGCAATACACAGGTTAGATAAAAGCTCCCAAAAGATCACTTTATTCTCTAAAAGGTAAATAATTTAATTTTGCTCTATTTGGTCAAACACATTATTATTGCCCCAAACTAATTTATCCACCTCCACACTTGATCTTAGTCTTTTGGGAGGTCATTTCACTAATTGTCTCCATCCGTAATCACTCAATTACTCAGGCTCTTTACCCTCAGAATAGTCATATGCCAGCATCTTTCCTTCAAGATTAGAATTAAAAAGGCATGAATCTTGCTCCCCCCCCCCCTTCCTTAGTTGACTTCCCCTTAACTGGCTCCCTTTCTGCTCTTTCCTGCCCTTCTTCACTCTATACTTCAATTTGCTTCATCAAGCGACCTCCTTCCTCCTTTACAAAAGCTGCTTTAGAACACCGCCTCCTCAGGGAAGCCTCTCCGCGTCAGAGCAGGGCAGGTTCCCTTGCTGTCCACCCTACTTGAGGTCTTCCCTTTGCAGTGCTGTAGAATGTCAGAGTCTGGTTATGTCTTCTTCCCTTGCTATTTACTATGCCGACATCACTAGAACAAAGATTCTGCCTGTCTTAATTCATTCCCCACAAAGTATGCACAGTTCTAGGCGCCCTGCCAGGCACAAAGTAGGTGCTAAATTAGAATATGCAGAATGTATAAGCGTTTGCCACTCAACACATCACATTGGGAATTGATGTCTGCCGATGAACTTGCTCTCTTTTCCTAGCTTCAACCTTGCCACCCCCATAATTCACCTCTTTAAGTCTTTCTTCTAAGGTCCTTATAGGACTCTTACGGACAACTTCAAGTCCCTCTCCACGTATCAACTTTATTTCAGTTTCTGTCCCTATTACTGTCCTAAAATGCTCTTATTAAGGTAGTAAGACGTTAGCTAATCATGAAATTCAAAGGAAAAATTCTGTCTTTAACTTGTTGGAAATCACTGCTGTATTTGACAGTGTTGATTACTTTCCCCTTGAAATGCTTCACTACCTTAGTTGTCATGGCAACCCTTCTACTTGTTTTTTTCAAATCTCAGACTCTTTCTTCTCTCTGTCACCTGCCCTTTCCTTGATGGCCTCCTCAAATGTCTCTGTGACTCATGATCCTGCCTCATTCCTTTCATTCTCTATCTCTGGTGGCCTCACTTTTCTCAGGGGCCCCATTACTCTGAGTGGTAATGGCTCTGGACCAGTGCTTCCAGTCAAATATCTTCCTGAGCCCTGAACCCCAGGACTCTTGTGCCGGCTGGGCTCTACCTGCCTGTGTCCCTGGCCCCTGAAATACCTGAGCCACTCTCCTGCATTTCAGACTGGCTGTCCAAGCTGTTTTTCCCACTCAGGGGCCTCCCTGGTACCTACCCAGGACTCTACTCAAGACACATGGGATGCCCCTTGAGACTGACCCTCTTTCTCAAACAGTTAACCATTCATGAATTACTCTTGGTTTTTATCTACTACAAGTTTCTGATCGCTTTCTCTCCAATTTCCCATCTAGCCCCATCTCTCTTATGTCTCTCTCTTTCTCTTATCTGTAGGTACTCTGGTCTGGACTGGTGACGGCTTATAATAAAAACCTGGGTTTTGGTTTATCTTGACCTTCTAGCACCTCTTTTTCCTCCCTACGCCTCTGTATTGCCTTTTGTGATCTCTTGGTCCCTGTTTCATGCGGCTGGGGAGGGACCTGGCTGCTTTATCACACAGAAGCCACAGAGCCCCTCCTCCAACTCCTGCCTTTTAGTATCCAGTGCTGTCAAGGGGAGGCACAAGGCCCAAGTTCAGCCAGCTAACCAAGGTTCTTTCCAGGCACTGATTTCTTTTTTTTTTTTTTTTTTTGTCTTTTTCATTTTTATTGGTACCAGGGATTGAACTCACGACCGCCTGCTTGCAAGGCAGGCGCTTATGCTGCTGAGCTAAACCTCCAGCCCCTCAGCCACTGATTTCTATCCATATGTGGAAGAAATAGTTAGTTATACAATGTTTAAAGGCCACCAGGTAGGACTGCTCCTGACACACTGAGATGTCAAGACTGTGACCCAGTCCTCATGCCCTACATTGCTCACCATTTCCTCCTCTTGTCCTGCTCCTCTGGGACTCAGTTTTTCTTCCCTGTGAAATGGGGCTAAGGCAGCTGGCAGCTTCACTGGGGGCACATGGGGGATTGTGATGATCGGACAAAACAATGGCCATGAACCCAGGACATAAACCATAAAGAGCTGGTGGGGCTACAGTGAGAGCACAGTGTATCTCCTGAGACCCAGACAGCTTCAACTTTGACCTTTGTTTCCTTGTTTAATTCTCTGGATGTTGTTAGAGTCTTTTTCATAAAAAGATATTTCTAAACCTTCATGGCAGACACTAAAGATTTCAGGCAGAAAATCATTATTCTGCCCCTACCTCACCAGCTGGCTGCTGCCAGGTGCCGAAAGGTCAGAGGCAACCGCAGCCATGAGGGGAGGTGGGATGAGATCACAGCTAATCAGAGCAGCAGTCAGGACCCCGAGGGCTGAGCCAGGCTCCTGGAGAACACACAGATCAGGATCCCTGGTAAAATGAACATGATTGAATTTTGTTCTTCCATCAACACGACTAATCCCTTTACCTCAACACTTAATCCCCCTGCTCTGGGGCCCCTTCACTGCCTGTCCTTGCTCTTCACGCTCAGCTTGCACAGCCCTGCCCTGTCCCGGTGTGGCCTGGGTGAGGGCGGGCTTCCTGGCCCCGTGGCCTCCTCTAGCTGCGTGCTCCTTCCTGCTTTCTCAGTTGGACTTGAGATTGTTGTCCACCCTTCTGCCTTTTTTCCAAAGCTGCGGTGGCAAAGTCCCCAAAGGCCAGGTCTTGGGCATGCCTGGCCTTCCCTGTGCATATGGCCCACCAGTGCACTCTTCCTCTGGAAACTCCTGCCCTGGCTTCTTGGCCTAGCTTTCCCTGCCTTTTCTGTTCTCAGGCTCCCCTTTCTGTGTCCAGCACCAACTGCCAACTTTTCTTCCCAGGCTTCTGAAACTCTTGCTTTTTTGGTCTTCTCTGGCTCTTCCTTATCAGTCTCTTTAGCAAGATCCTATGGCTAGAACCACCTCCTAAAATGTCAGTGATAAGGCAGTCTTCAGTCTTGTTTCCATGAACTCTGCATCTTCCCTCATAAGCACATCCCTAGATCCCCATGTTTCCTCTTTGGAAGATTGCTCACACCATTTCTGTGAGCGTAGATCAGCCGAGGTACTTCCTTACTTGATGCCACCTCCAGTCAAGGTCATCAATGAACATTTTCCTTCCTTTTCATCCTTGTTCTTTGGTCTTGCCTCTGATTTATTCATAGGACTTCTAGTAAGAGCTTTTGGAGGTCTTCTATAGTGCCTATCTTTATTTCATCATAGTCTAGATTGTCTTAGAAACTGTCTCCTCATCAAATTGTTACTCTAGCAGTTTCTCTCAGAATAGCAGTCATATTGCCTGCCTTTCATTTCCTGTCATCTTTCACACAGAAAACTGTTTTGCCTGAGAATGTAGTGGTCCCCTTATTACTACATCCAGTAGGCTCTCAGTCCTTATCTAACTAGTCTTTTTCTTTTGTCTGTTGTTTGCTCTTTTTGGAAACATCTCACATCCTTGAGTTTCTAAGAAAACATGGGCTCCAGGTACCTTTTCCACATCTTTAAATTTTTTTTTTTTTTTTTTTTTGCCTTTGTGGCCTTTCTTTCTGCCCATCACTTAAATGGAAATAAGGCTCTGTTCCTGGACTCTCTTTTTTCAGCTGGCCTGCTTTCCTAGATTCAGCTCACCAAAGCCCATGATTACAATCATTATGAGTCCCAACCCAAATGTCTTGCTTGAATCTGCTGGGATCCAGACCCTCCTTGCAGGCTATCTCCATGTGAATGCCCATAATTGACTTTAACTGTCCAAAACTGAGCTGGATAATCCTTCTTCAGCCGCCCCTTTTCCTGGATGTCCTATCCATTTATCTGTGCAGTCACCCAAGATAGAAGCTGGGAAGGTATCCTCAACTTTCCTTCTTTAACCCCAGCAACCATCCAGTTAGCAAATCCTCTTAAACCCACCTCCTAGGTCTGACCTCTTCTCTCCACTCTCTTAGCCCCACCCTAATTCAGGCTTTGTCTTCTCTACCTGGAACAAGGCAATCTGCACTGTTTCTCAGTGGACATACCCATGAGTTCACATTTGCACTACCATCCCTGGCTGCCCTTGCTCCCATGTCTGAAGCATACCTCTGGGTATGCTGGCCATGTATCATTTTACTATCAGTTTGTCTTTCTTACCCTTTGCATGCTCAAGAACAAGGATCATATCTTTTTTTTTTTTTGTCTTTTTTTGAGGCGGGATCTCACTATGCAGTTGAGGCTGGACTTGAGCTCACTTTGTACCTACGCCAGGCTGGTCTCGAACTCGCAACGATCCTCACACCTCATTCTCTCCGAGTGCTGGGATTACAGGTGTGAGCCACCACGCCCAGCGATCATCTTATTTATTTTATGTATTAAAACATAGCATCCTGCCTGACACAAAGTAAACACTCAATATTTTCTGTATAAATATGTAGAACACTTACCTTGTCTTGAAACTTTCATTTGTTTTCTCTGACTACCAGAAACTATACAATAGTTCATGTACCACTCCCCAACCCTCACCCCATGCATAGTGTGCCTATGTCATTGTATCAACACGGGGTATTCCGAAACTTTTCCTCCCATAATTTCTTGGTGAAAACCTGTATTTCCTTATTGTTTTATTGTTGCTTGTTGGTTACTACTGAAGTGAAATAACTTTTCAAAAAATTTTTAAGTCAAATATTTCTCTTCTGTTTAGGTGACTTAAAAGTTACCAGTTTCATTTTTATCGTTAAAGTTTTGAGTAAATTCCTTTACACATTATTGACCTGCAAATATTTTACCCGTCTTGTTTTTTTTTTTTTTTGGTCTTTTTCATTTTTATCGGTACCAGGTATCGAACTCATGACTGCCTGCTTGCAAGGCAGGCGCTTATGCCGCTGAGCTAAATCCCCAGCCCCCGTCTTGTTTTTTGTTTGACTTAGAAATACAGTAGTTTTAATATAATTAACAGTTTCAACTTTTTTAAAAAAAGATGCTTTTTTTATGTCATTTTTTTGTATGTTAGCTTAAATGGGCTCCCCAAGACACTTGTTAGATATTCACTTCTTTTTCTCCCTAGATTTAATGGGCTCTTAACTCCTTTTGACCTTTTAAAATTATTTCTGAATCTGAGTGTTTGTACTAATGTGAAGTTGGAAAGCCCCCCCCCCCCCCCGCTTCTTTCTAGTGAATAATGAATCAGTAGTCTGAACTGAACATCATTTTTGGAGAAGTTTTTTCTATTGATTCCATTTGTGAATTAAGCTGGCTGACTATGACATTTATGGCCACAACTTTCTCAAAGGATGTGTCATTTGGATGTAGAACTAAGGCTAAAGCAAGGTGTAGTTCCAGGTAGAGTACAGTGACAAATACAGGATGGAAGTAGAGAGCATTTCTGGAAGTCCTGTCAAGAGAATGTGTGGGAAGATGGGTCACCTACTTTGCCAATATGAACAGCTGGATCTAGCTGGTATCCACTCATCCTGTAGGTGTCCAGTCCTGCAAGGAAACATTTATTCAGGGGTCACAAGAAAGGGAGAGTCCCACCCTACTTACCTTTACCAACCTACCTGCATGGACTTGGCTAGGATATTTCACCATCAGCATAAGAATTGTTTCAGCCAGCTTGTGCAAGATTCATTTTCCCTGGACTAGAGCTATCACCATAATTCCTCTGTGTTCCAAGATATGGCTTTGACCCAGAGCTAGGAGTCAACATGCCCCGGTTCAATTACTAATCTAGGTACCAGATCATCTGAGGATATGATGCTAAAGCTGAAAAGAACTCAGGGGTTATATAGTCCAACTATCTTAGTTTTTTATCAAGGCCCAGTGAGAGATGGTAAACTACCTAGCTAGTGGAAGACATCCTTGTGGGGAAAACCAGTATGGAAATTTTGCCTATCTAAACTAGAACACAAAAATATTTGGTTGCAAAAAAAAATTACATAGTGAATTAGCATATTGTTCAGGGGCATGGCATAGTATATAAATGTGACACTAAAGGCAGAGAAAACAGGCTTATTTCTGCTAGTTCTTGTTGGAGGAAGTGGATTGTGTTCTCTTCTCTATGTATGGGGGTAATTAAGAATCCCAGGTGTGGGGCTGGGGATTTAGCTCAGCGGCATAAGCGCCGGCCTTGAAAGCAGGCAGTCGTGAGTTCAATCCCTGGTACCGATAAAAACGAAAAAGCCAAAAAAAAAAAAAAAAAAAAAAAAAGAATCCCAGGTGATAGAAGCAAACTCAGCCAACAGACTGAGTCAGTCTATATGGGTGTTCTCAAATCCCAGACCCTGAATAGAGAATACTGTGACTGCATCAAAGAAACACCTAAACCATGTAGAAGTAGGCCTATAGGGAGCGGGGTTGGTTTTCCCATCTTGACTACCATGTAGATAGCAACTGTGAATACCCTAGACCAATGATGGTGAGCCATTTAGAACTTTCAGCGATAACAAACAGCTGGTAGTGGCATGCTTGCTATAGGTTTGCCACCACTGCCCTAGGCAGTCCAACACAATTTGCCCAAGGATGGGACCCCTACACTTTTCCATCATTAACAGTGTAATATGGTATTTTTCCTCTTTGACCTAATTTCTCATTTCAGATGTTTACTTCACATCAGTAAATATTTACTCAACACCTCCCACAATGGCCTGAAGACAGATGGAACTCACTGGCCTAGTGCTAAGTCTCTCAGATTTGCAGGGTAGGGTTACTACATGCTTTCTGTCCAAGACTAACCTCTCTCTGTTCATCTAGCCTGGGCCACTCCAGGTAAAGTGAAACTCAAGCCATCCCTTGACCATGTTCACTACTGGCTTTTGCCTTTTGGAAGTTATTCTGTTATTTTGTCGCTTTTAGGAGGTCCCTCAGGAGACATTTATTAAATACTCACTTCCTTTCCACTTAGTTTTTAATGGGCTCATATCTCCTATTTGACTTTTAAAAATAGTTGCTCTCTTCCCTGGTCCTATGTCCTCTGAAAAGACATGCTCCAATCCTCAAATTCTACCAAATTTCCATAATCTCCCTTGTGCCCTCCCCAGTTCTCCACTTCAGGCACCCCCTACCTCCTTTTCACTATCACAGCTGGAGAGGATAGGGAGAGTGGTTAAAGTGGAGCTCTGGAGAACAATCAAATGGAGTGCAGATCTCAGCCCTGCCCCTAATCTTGGGCGGGCTGTTTCATTTTTGGAACTTCTTCCACAAAGCAGGCATAACTGCAGCAAATGTACGAAGCACAGAGAGGTTTCCGGGAAGTACTGCTGGTAAACTGCTCATTGGGCCTAATCCAAAAAAACCACTTGCCAAATATGAGCCAAATTAGAAAAGAACAGTTTAAACAGGTGCTTCTACTCCTCCATGTCTTTCTCTTCACAGCTGGAAGAAGCAGTGGCTGCCTCTCATTTCACTTCTTCCTCTCATTCTCACCTCTTCCTATGACAATATGATATATGTCTCTAATTACTCTGCTGATCCCAACAGAGGCAAAGACCTTTTAAGCGATCCAATGTCCCTTTCTTGGCCTCTTGCTGGCAGCAGTTATCAGAGATAACTTCCTGTTCTTTCTCAAAGCCCCTCCCTTAACATGTGTTGCCTGGGCAATCTCCTGGTCTCTCCTGTGAAAGAAGCCATTTATTCAGGGAAGACAGGTGGGCTTATCTCACTGGGTATCTGGAGAGGCATAGTAGGAGCACACAGTGGTAGGTGGGAGCCATACTGTGAAGAGTGCCTTCTCTGTTAGTGGTGAGAGCTCCATCCTCTAGAACAGAACAAAAGTTAAGCCAAGAGCCACAGAGCAAGACCTAAGCTGTTAAGGAGCCCAATAATGGCCACGTGCATGATAGGTTTAAAGTGACAGGAGTGGAAACAGAGAGACATCTGGTGCAAATGATGAGCCAGAGATGACTGGGTCCAAATTAAAATGAGGAAACAGACACAGGAAAGATTTAAGGGCCAAACTAGGAACCAGAGGTACAATGGTGTCATCATGATGAGGGAGGAGGGGGTCACAATCCAATCTCACTGTCTCAGAACACTACTCACTGCTACACACTCAGAATAGTAGGAGGGCACCATCAAAAGGACCACGAGTTTCAGTAGCTGTTGTGTGAGCTGTGTGCCATGGGTCTCAGTTCCTGTTAGTGCAAAATGGAACCATATGGCATTCATAAAAATGGTTCTGATAGTGGAAATAAGAACTGGTTCATATTTGACCAATAAGTAAAAACAAAGCCAGCTACCAAAATGCAGCCCTCTACCAAACAGCGTAGCCAATCTGTGAGTAGAAGCCTAACCTCCATACTACCATAGCTGAGAGTCTGCAGACTGCATTGATGCTGGGTCTCCAACTAGGGTAAAAACAGAGCCAGAGGCAATACTTAAATCTGGATGATGTGCTCAGACACACGTGCAAATGGTGTGTGGTAGTGGGGTGGGGCTGAAAGGAAGGGAGTTCTAATACTGTCACTTTAAGGCAGAAGAAGGAATTGCAAAGATCAGCAATGCAGAAAACCAACCCAGTTTTCAGTCAGAGCTCTGGAATAAAGGACTAGCCTGGCCTAATGCAAATTAATGCAAACTGTTGGGCAAGTCAGAGACCCTTAATGATAACTAACTGGCTATGAAATAGTGCACACTCCGTGCTCTGCACTCCTGCAGCTCACCTGCATGCCCTGGTACAGGGAGGTATGATGCATGAAGACAGGAAAGCCATATGTGTTAAGGAGGATATCAGGTATACAGAGAGATTAGAAGAGGAAGAGGAAATTCCTTTTGTTTACAAGCAACTCAAGAATCTATCTACATCGAGCCTTATGCAGTATCTACCACCTGGTAAAGCTACTGTCAAACCAGGTGTGGACTTCTGCTGCCAGAGATAATACTGGCTGGGAACTTTTAATGCGGTTCTTTCATCCCCCTCCCCAACAGAATATTAGTCTGGAGGCTGGAAAATAAATCTGTCCTTCCAGAGTTGCTAAGGGGAGACTTGGGAATCTCCTTCCTTCTAGGAACAATCAGGTTACATAATTAAGTCTAGCAAATGACTGAGCCTCTCATCTATTGATCCCTAGAGTTGGTCAATCCATACATACTATACTAGACCTGCTGAGATAAGTTACATGCCTAGCCAAGGGGCAAAGACTAAATACCAACCCTCAAGCGTTGTGCAGGGTCTTAGTAGCCAAACTAAAGAGTTTAGACTACAAGCAACAGGAAACTACTGAAAAGCTTTGTTTGTCTCCCTCATAGACCCTTCCAAGTTTGCCTTCACTGCAACCTAACTTTCTCTACAGTTCTGTACTTGACAGATTTAAAGTTTATTCTTTATTGCAGAATCCTTTCTTTAAATACTTATCTTAATATACTTTCTTTAAAAAATATACTTTCTTTCAATCAGATCTCTCAGACTGAAGTAACAAAGATAAAGGTCACCAATGTTTCACAGAAGATGTGAAATGTTACAGACTCCCCTGGTCCAGCCTCCTAATTGATTTGCGAATAGAGAAACACAGACCCAGAGGAGATAAAAGAATAGAGGACAATAAGACCACTTGGCAAGTGGTAAGACTCAAGTCCAGGGTGTTAGCTCTAGCTCCGTATCCTTTCCTTGGAGGGCTGCCATAGCCAGTGTAGGACGAGGACTGGTAGGGCTTAGCTTTGGCAGAGGTGGTGAGCTATCTAAAGTGCAAACTTTCCTAAAGCTGCCCAGGAAAAGAGGTGAAAAGCGTATCTTCCAAAGGATTAGGCTTTGGGCAAGGGTAACGTTCAGTCCATGTGTGATAAAGCACACAAACACATTCTCATACTGGCTAGAGGATGCTGGACAGGCAAGGATCATTCTTTAAGTGGAGGAACTTTGTAGTGGTTACTGAATAAGCTGTTGGCCAAAAAGGAACTTGAACCAGGACTTTGGTCTCCCAGGAAAAGCTGTTTTGGTGTTTCTTTCATTTTTAGGAAACTGCTTCTAGAGAAGGTAACAAATAATTAAGAGACTTTACACTAAGGTTACTGACATACATTCTCCCAAATATCTTTTCAGCTTACTCTACTAAAGCTTTAACAATATAACTGAGACATTCACCTATGAGTCTGCTTTGAAGATTTCCATCTTACTTCTTGAGTTTCTCAATGGATATAGTTTATTTTGTATCCCTTTCTCAGTTTGGTGAGAAGCCTGGCCAATGCTCCTTAAGAAATGAATGAGCAGGAGACTTGGAGGCTCAGATCCCATCCCTGAGGCCCAAGCCCAAAATGGGTTGGTGACAGTGGGGCACAGAACAAGGGGAATAACAGTGTGAAGACTTTGTTTGAGGCATATGGTAAGATGGATCTTATGGTCTTCATTTTACAAGTGAGAAAATGGAGGCTCAAGGAGATACAGTTACAAGGCAGGGCTAAGGCCCAGTGTTCCTAAAGTTTCCCAACAGGGCTGTTTGGTTTCCCAAGCCCATCCCTCATTCAGTCTTTTAAGTCCCTTTCCCAATATCCCAAAGCGAGATAAAGGCTTTTGTCTAAAATCTTCAGGGGCTGCTTGGCCAACCTTTCCCCTTGCTTGAGCCTAGTCTATAATAGAAGTTTTTCTCAACATACTAAACAGAACAAACTCTGTCTTCCCATGAAGATACCAGAAGAAGGCTTGCTAGGCGGAGGCTGCTAGGCAAGCCTCCCAGTCAGGATTATTCCTCATGTAACTGAGGAGAGCACTTATTAGCTTGCTCTTTTCAGAGCAGGGATTCTTCCATTTATTTTGATGGGGTGGAATGTGCGCACTGCAGTGCCAGTAGTATGGGTTCTGTTCTGCCAATCACCTGGGCACACATGACCTTCTTCTCTGGCCTTTCTCTGCATCTATTAAAGAGATAGCTCCTCTTCTATCATTTCTCACTGCCTCCTCCCACCCTAGACCCCTCTTCTCCTGCCTTCCCCTTCCGCACTTATAGGTCGCTCATACCATCTACTTCTCATTCCCAGTGAGCTAGGTAGTTTAGTGGCTTTCTTAGTAGCCCTGCTACTGTCACTGCTCAAATGCTGGGCTATTCCCTATGGAACAAATTTCATCTTAAATGAGATTTAGATCGAGTTACTCTCCAACTTCTATCAACTTTGAGACAGTTCTCAGTTAGTTGGAAACTGAAAAGTTCTCAGGATTGTTTGTGGGCTGCCATCAGCATCTCAGCCTCAGATCAGACTTTACTATCTCCCAAGGGTTAGCACTTTCACTTTAAACAGACTGACTTCTTTTGCCCAAAAAGCCTTTTTGAGTATCAATTTTAGGGCAGCCAGTTTATTGGTGATCCATTTTACTTTCAACCCAATCACTTTATTGGTAAGCCTAGAAATGCTCGAGATGAGAAATATTACTTCACTGCTCAAACATTTACACTTGACCTTTAGTTCTCAGCCTGAATGCCAATCCTCCAGGCCAGCATCAGATCCTTCTGAGACGCTGTTCTAGCACTTGCTGTAGTCCACAGTTGTGTATCTTGGAATTGTCTGTTCAATGCCATCTTTCCCATTAGCCAGGAAGACTCCCTGATGACAGAGGCTGTCTACTATGTAGTCTAAAATCTAGTATTGCCTGAGAGCCTGACAAATACCAGCCGGACAAGTAATAATGCAGGCCTCCTTTCCAGGCAGGAAAAACCCTCATGGCCATGCCTTCCAAGAATTCAGTCACTAAGAACAAGTCTACCAGCAGCATCTGTAGACTGTGAAGTGCTCTAGGCAATCTATAAGGTGAAGAAACACAGAAAGTTCCGACAGAGATATCTAGGTTCACATGGTACAATGATTAAGCATACAGCACACACCCAAGCTATACTCAAAGTATGCTGCCACCTATCAGAGGTTAGCCACCTTCCTTAAGCAAATTCAGAAAGACCTATGATGTTGGAAGAAAAAATTCATTAGGAACCCAGAGTAGAAAACCTGTCTTTACTCCAAAGATTACATTTTACCTTTAAGGAAACTGAGGCCTAGAGAGTAGGTCAAAGAACGGTTCCAAAAGGCCCAGGTCTCATGGGGTCTTGTGGTTTCTAACACCATGTATGTGTGTATATATATATATAATTTTTATATCAGGAGTCACCGTGAAAACAGAATTGCAGACCATGGCTTATCTAAGGCATGTTGCTTCTAATTTTATAGAAGAAATATCAATCTTCTCACTTTCCTGAAATACTTTTCAGGAAAAAGGTTTGGAGTGCTGAGCCAGGTGGGAAATGGTATCTGGCAGATACAATGCTGATGTGGCAGGGGAGGGTGAGCTGCAGCCTTCCTGCTGGAAAAGATCACAAATATTTCATAGGGAGGCCTGTTTGTGACTCCTAAGCAAGTTTAACCTAAAACAAAGCTGCTTTTTGAGGGGGAACAAAATAAGCAACAATCTTTGCTTCATTTATCAACCAGGTGCCTCCACAGGAGAGTAAGGACACAAGTCTTTGTTTATTTGTTTTGTTTTTGGAATTTGCAATTGTCTGTTTCGTCAAGTCTTCTCACTAGGCCAGAATCATGAGGTCTTGGGAGTCAGGCCTGGGTTGTGCCCCTGATATCCCCAGCAAGTCTAGTACAGGGCTTCAGTGTTTGTTGAACCCACTACCCTTTCCACATGTGCACCTTCTCAGCTTGTCAAGACTCTGCAGAACCACAGATAGATCCAGAAACCCAGGGGTCGGGAGAGGTAGACAGGGATGGGGATTTAGAGATAAAAGCACCAAAGAATCAAGTAGAAAAAATACCCAGTGGACAGGATAAATAAAAGTTTGGTTCTTTGAAAAACTCCTAAAAAAAAAAAAAGAAAAAGGAAACTCTAAAACAGGCAAATCTTTGGTAAGTTCTGATCAAGAGCAAAAAGCATGGATAAGCCATGTGAGGAATGTAAAAAGGGATAAAGTAACTAAAGGACAGATTTTAAAAACCAGGGAAAAACTGCACACAACTTTATAGCAATGAATCAAGTCTAGGTAAAACAAGTGATCCTTAAAATTACCAAAACCCTTCACAACTTTTACCTCAGAAACTCCTCACAACAGCCCTGTGCCTTGAGTAGACAGTGCTCCTATTATGCTTTCTGGAAGAAAGAAGAGATTCAGAGGTGAATGCCCAGCAAGGGTTCTGACAGGCTCCCTCCTCACCTTGTCTCACAGGTCACTGCAACCCGAGCATATGCACATTTGCCACAGGGATCCATACCACTCTTTTGCTTCTAGCCATCACTTAAGTGTGCTGATTGGACAGTCAGTCTTATTTATTTTTCCACTTGACATACCATGAGGGGTTTCACTGTATTTTTATTTCAAAAGCAGCACATAAAAATCCTTGATGATTAGAGCTCCAGCTGTCTTACGTTGTTTGTCAAGGGATCAGTTACTCAAATCTCCTATGGAGGAGAACAATTTCAGGCAGGAAGCCATGGGAGCTAAGACACACCAATGTCTCATCTGAAAACTTTTCAGACTCCCTTCTGTTTACTGCCTGGCCTGCCCTATCTTCTCCCTCCCCCATCCTACCATCTGCTCTTTAGAGAGCAGATCAAATTTTCGGGGTAAGATATTCTGGTGCCAAGGACTCAGCCCCTTCAGGCTTCTCCCTGCTCCCCACCAACTCAGAAATCTAACACCACAACCCAAATGGACTACAGTCACATAAAACCACAAAGTAAAGTTTATAAAGCTTTATTAAACATTTCAAACAGCTGTGCAATGAACACACCAGAAATAAAAGCTCTAGAACAGCAGTCCAAATATTTCACAAGTGTGGCCTTGCAGTTTCATTCCCTAGATGGACTGCCTCCAATTCTGTCCTCTGCCTGGCCCACCTCCCTCCATCCTCAGGCAAGAGAGCGATGGTTCCGACTGGAAGGACAATCATGCTGATCCCCAGTGGGTAGGGGCCAGAAGAAAGTCTTGTTTGCCAATACTTGTTACTGAAGCGCAGAGGAAAAAAAAGCAAGTGACAGTCACAAAGTCTTCCTGTGTATTCTTCGCAAGGTACAGTCTACCTGCACAGGAACAAAGAAGCTCCTGGCGGGAGGACGATGGTCATTGCTCCCCTGTGTCTTTTATGAACCACCGTGGAGTCCACTGTGCTGGTCACTCTGCAATCCCCATGCTAAATAAAAACTGCAGTGGCACCTACTATAGCTAGCTACTGCTAAACCTCAAAATCAGAACACATTCTGTAAAGCTTCTTTAAAATGAATATACACATGTATTTACACACACACACACACACACACACACACACACACACACACACACTCGCACGCACACAGGGCACATCAAAAAATATCCAAACACCTATCAAGGGGATTGTGGCTACTATGACTCACTCAAATACTTTTCCATTCATTCAGCTGGGGACTGCTAGGTCTACATGAATATATCATATCTCCATCTTGCAAAGCATGCACAGGAAATACAAGGAGGCCCCCCTCTCGGGAAGGCTGAGAAAGGCAGGAGGAACAGTACAGGAAGCGAGGCTGGGCTGAAAGCACAAGCCCAGACACCCAGGTAAAAGAGCAACACTTATCTGTTGCTTCTTTTAAAAATGAAATGGAGAAAATACTGGAGGTTTATGGACAACGAACAATCAACACATATATCTATCTATCTAGCCTGCTGAACAGGGAAAGAAGGATGAAAAAGCGAGGCTCTCGGGCGTCAGCAATCTCTTCAAATTCGAGATAAGTGCAAAAATGAGCTCTGCCATGGACAGGAGCTCCCCAAAAAAGGAAAGGAATAGAAGAGAACTAAAGGGAAACCAGGAAAGGGACAGAGAAGTCAGTAACATTCTGGGAAGGAGGGAGATTTCGACAAGAAGGGATCACAGAGGTGACAATGAGACTGGCATTTTATCTGCCCAGGCCAAGTCAGGATGGTTGACCAGGATGGGTATGGATTCCTCGCGGTAATGAGGCAAGGGGTGGCCATCCTGTCAGCCAGGACCCAGGTGGGGACAGAACACACACAACCACAAGACCACCCACAACTACAGGACTCTACGATAAAAGCACCGGTCAGTGCCGTTATTCACATTATAAGGATAAAACATCACAGGCCAAAAAGGCGCCATCAGGAATGTGATACTACCGCAGGGCTGCGGGATTTGAAACTCCAATGCTTTATGACCTATGTCAATGCCTCCCCTCCCGTCTTCTGCTTCCTTGGAAAGCTAACATGACGGCTGTTAGGTGCCTACAACACCAGGGTCGTGTGCTGAATCCGGAAGTGGGGAATCAGTGCAGTGGTACAGGAAACAGTTGCCCCAGCAGCTATAACAGATGAGAAACAGGGCTGCCAGGAAAACCAAAGCACAGATTGTGCAAGGCTTCCGTTCCAGAAGAAAGCTGAGCAGGTAGAAGCCCATGAACATGGAGTGGCTGAACCACAGGGCAGGGTTGAGGGGCTTGGGGATGAGGAGGACGGGCAGCAGCCACTGGAGGCAATACATGATCTCTGCCGGGCAGGGCCTTCACCAAGGCTGCCAGGTACCGCTGCAGGAACCGACCTAATGGGAGCCAGTGGGCGGAGGTGGCTGCCCTCTGCTTTCTTCAACCCTCTCTCCAGGAGCTGAGCCGCTGTGCTCTCTGGCTGTCAGCCTGGGATCACCAAGACAGCAGGGATCCTGAAGAGAAAAGTCAACACAACAGACAAACAGACAAAACAGACAGACAGACAGACAAAAAAAAAAAAAAAAAAAAAACAGGAACAGAATGTATACTTATTTGGGAAATGGATCATGGTTAACAACAGCAAATTTGACTGCCCTTTCCTCCCTTCCCACCCATGGGAAACTGTACTTCTTTCCATGTCACCAGTTTCAGAAGCCTCCTGAGGTATCTTCCTTGAAGCCTCTTAAGGATATCTGCCCTGGGTTTCCACAGGTGAGGGGCATCTCAAGAAAGCTCTTTGGCATGGTCTCACACAGTGGACTGGCTTTGCCTGGGCCCTGCCCAGCAGAGATCATGTATCGCCTCCTGAGGCTGCAGCCCGTCCTCAAAAGGCCCAGACCTCACAATACCACCCTGTGGTTGCCACAGGACTGTCATAGGCTCTGTACTGTGTCCCTACATGCTAAGGAAGGATACTGTATCTAATGTCTTACTGTGCTGGTAGGGGCCATTCTCTGGTAGCATGGTGAGTTAAAGCAGTCAGGAGTGCACTGAAGGCTGGACACGACAAGTAATGGATCCTGGCAAATTCTTGGAAGCCATGGCAGTGATGGCACCAAAAAGGTGCAGTCTGGGCAAAGTTTGTCTTTTCCAAGCAGCCCAGTGTCATTTTATCAAAACCAGCAACTTCTTCAAAGTCAGTGTAGGCAGAAAAATTACTGTGCTTTGTCCAAACTAAACTGGATCATTACACCTCCAGCTGCTGTTGCCACTGTATATAACCTGACCTCTATAAGCTTTTAATTAAAACTAGTTTCCTATCCACAAAGGGGCAAATGTCAGTTGGTCCCTATGCCAGGCAGGTTGCTGAAGAGAAGTGCTTTGAAGGCTCTGTTTTGGGCTCCAGCCCACAAAGCCCAGCTTCTCAATGGACCCACAAGACATCCGAACTCTGAGGGACCCATAAAATCTATGCTCCACGGGGAATGCAAAAGACAGGTACTCAGAGGTATTTGATTCCCCTTGAAATAGGGCTATGACAGTCACACCTGTTAGCAGTCACAGCAAAACCCCTGCATCTTGCTACAGATGCTTAGTGAAAGAGGTACAAAGAACCATATGGCTGAGATTGATCTACCCAGGTCTGGGGGAGGGGAGTGGAAGACCGAAAGTTCAAACAATTCATCCGGAGGAAAAATATCTGCAAACACATTTGGATTTGCCAACCACTCTTACAGTTCATTCTTTTTCCGCACACACAAAGGTGCAATTCTCCCCACACCCCTCCCACTGAACAGACACTACTGCTTTTGCACCCAGAGTGCAGCACCCTATTCTAGTTCCCTACTGCCACAACAGACCCCAATTCTCACTGCTATAAAGAGGTGAGCTGTGAAGAGCTGCACTCTTTTTTTTTTTTTTTTTTTTTTTTTTTAATCGGTGCCGGGGGATCGAACTCAGGACCGCCTGCTTGCAAGGCAGGTGCTTATGCCACTGAGCTAAATCCCCAGCCCCTAGGAGCTGCACTCTTAAGGGAACCTCACGAAGCAGAAGGCATGGGTTTAAAACTCACTGGCTATCAGAAAGAGTGTTGAGTAGTGTCCTATAAAGCCAAGCCTCTTGGAAGGGCCACCTTTTTTGTTTTACAAGGCAGATGACCCCTCCCTACCATCGATTTTCTATAGCATGAGAGGTCCATTCTGGCGGGGGACTGAGCTCAAATTTCCAGATTAAGACTTGAAAAGAAGGGCACTGCACTTAGAAGCTTGCACCTCCTACCATGTGTTCTATGCAGTAATAGCGCCCCTCCATTTTATACTGAAATTCGAAAGCGGATACGGTGGAATCTTCTGCAAAGGGTCTAAGATGGGACTCAGGAGCAGGGGTCGGTGTGCAAAGAGCAGATGCATTTTTTTCTCTCTTCCCCTAGCGAATGCAGAGCGCCACTGGTCACCCCTCCTCGGAACTACCACTCCAAGCGCGCATGCGCACTTAGGCGGCAGGCAGATACTTAAGGCGCGGCAACCGCGGCTGCAGCAGCGCGCCCAACAGCAGACTCCGGACCTCGGCAAGAACCCTTGCTCTCGACCACCCATCCACCACTCTTGGTACCATGGCGGCAGTGGCGGCAGCCTCGGCTGAACTGCTCATTATCGGCTGGTACATCTTTCGTGTGCTGCTGCAGGTAAGTGTACTGAGGCTCGGGTGGGAGGACTCCCGAAGCGCGCACCCTAAACTTGCAAATCCGCGTCGCGACTGCCGCCTCCTAGATCCATCCTATTCCTATTGCCGCGATCCCTATCTGCCCAAGTGCCGCTGCGGCACGCCCCTCGCTGGTTCCCTGCGCCCATATCCTCATGCAAACCCTCCCCAGTGTGCCCGCGCCGGGCGGGAACAAAGACTCGGGGCGCGGCGGTCGCCACAGATGATCGGAGAGGCTTTTAGCGACCTATGTGGTAAGAAAAATCGCTACACCCAGACTCAACTTCAGGAGGGAGGCGGGACACGTGTGTTTTAAGACTTTACAGTTCGTTTAGCAAAAAATTCCGCCTTAAAAAATTGCGCATTGCAGGTTAATTTTTTTTAAAAAATACACACAGATGTGTATACACACAATCACATAGCGCTTGCAGGCGTGAGACGAAAAATGCACTTCTCAAATTTGAAAAAGGCACTTATCAAAAAAAACACAAAACTGCACAGAACAACACTTGAACAAACAGAAACATAACCGGGAAAAAAAAATCAGACAAAACAAACAAAACCCCAAAAACCATGCATTGCAGGCAAAAGAAATGAAATAAAAGCAGTTGGTAGAAAAAATGCATTAGACAAAAAGCGCATTGCAGGAAAACAGACAAAGGCGATAACAGAAAAAATTAATTGGACAAAACACTTTGAATAAAACAATTAGAGGAAAAAGCCCCTCGCAGGAAAAATGGAAGGGGGAAAAGTTCTTCCAAAAAAGATCAAAATGTTTTATTTTTTTTTTTAAAGGCAAAAGTGCTTTTTTTGCCCATAAAATAATCTACTCTAAAAGCTCCCTTTGCAGGAAGAATTGCCTGCTAAAAGAATCCTTTGCCAAAGGAATCGCGTATTTCCTTCAAGGTGTTCCTGGAATGCTGCATTTACTGGGTAGGATTCGCTTTTCGAAATCCTCCAGGGACACAGCCCATTGCCAGAAGTGAGGTATACCTAAGTTGTGGGTCCAATCAGCTTACTGCCATGCAGCTCTCAGCACAGTTGGAAAAGCTCCAGCTGCCCTGACTCGTGGACAAGCTGCACCCACACCTGCCTCTCTGGCCCATGCTGGACAGGAGGGTGGGGCAGGGGGTGCTGGGGGTGGATTGGGGTGGGTGGGCACGGCATCGCCACAGCCTCTCTGCTGTTGCACTCCACTGAGGGTGGGTCTCTCACTGCAGGTGTTCAGATACTCCCTGCAGAAGCTGGCATATACGGTGTCCCGGACCGGT
The DNA here is from genome assembly GCF_034190915.1 of Cavia porcellus. Taxonomy (NCBI): domain Eukaryota; kingdom Metazoa; phylum Chordata; class Mammalia; order Rodentia; family Caviidae; genus Cavia; species Cavia porcellus. Next base: position 24,101,080 of record NW_026947488.1, on the reverse strand, counting down.
CGAAAGGTGCTGGGGGAGCGCAGGCAGCGAGCCCCCAACTGAGGCCCCAGCTCCCAGCCCTGGGCGGCCCTATCATCAGGTGCTCCTGTGCATCTCAGCCAGCAAGGGAGCAAATGCCGCACAGGAATGGGGGGGTCCCCTGTGTTCCCTCGCCAGAGAAGCACTTGCCAAGGTCAGTGAGGGGCCGGTAGGCCCCCTAAGAAGCAGCACCGACAATGATGAAGATATCAGATTCTTTTCTAACCCCTTTGCGAAGGTCCCCTTGTCAGGCGGGTCAGGAAGGGAAGGGGTTTGGGGAGTAGGTCCTGGAGATTTGGGCACAGGCATCACATTCTGATCTGGACCAACCTGGGACAGTACCATCCTAGCCCTGAAGTCATGGCCATGCCAGCAGGCCCCACGATAAGAGATCGAAACACACCAACCAGCAGAATAAACATTTCAACACCACCAGCTGAAGCCCTGGATCTCAGTGCAGCAGAGAAGGCGCCAACTCCATTTCCCGTGGGGAGGGATTGGAGGGCATGGACAAGGGAGGAAAAGAGTTAAGGAACAGTGGGGTCCCCTCACTGTTCCTTGCCTGCATCATATGTTTATTCCAGCCTTGCTGCCTCTGCTCCCTTGATTCCCCCTTTCTCCTAACTGCCCCACCAGCCCATCCCAACCCCTAAAAATTGTGTCATTTGATTGGGACCTATTCAACCAGTAAATTAATCCCGTCTTTACTAAAACACCCTACCCCTCACTGATCTTGCTTCCCTTGGTCTCATGCAGTTGTGGTCAATATTGTGGTAATTGCTAATTGTTTAAGTGTGTGTTAGCTGTGCCCCCCTCCCAGCTAGATTGTAAGCTCCTGGAGGACAGGGACCGCCTCTACAAAAATAAAAATCAGTACCTCTCCTGCCTTGCAGTGTCCTAGGAACCTGCAAGGTGGTGAAGGCACACCAAAAAGTTGTGTCTGGGGCTTCTTTTGTGTTCATGACACAGTTCTAAGAATGAGATGATGCAGTAACTGCAGAGTGCTTGGGAGAGGAAGAGGGGAAACAAAAATGGGAATAAACTGGAACTATCACACACCTAGCTCCATTTCAACACTATCCTGACATAAAAGACTTTCTTTCCCCTCCTCAAAGAAGAAAGGTAACATCTTCACTTTCCATCTCAGAATTAAGGGACCACTTTCTCTTCCCTGTAATTCAGGTCTCCACTTAGGAATCCCAAAGAAATGAGCCTTGGATAGGGTGGACACTGGTTTGGACAATGAACATAGGATAACAGGTGTGCATAGCACCATCTGCACCCAGCTTAATGCTCTGGGCCCTGTAACCACCAGGACTACCTCTAGGCCACCCTGTCTGGTCTTGCTACTTTCTAGGGTCTCAGCACCGAAACCTCCTCCTACTTATTCTCCCCTCTGCTGGTTTCCTGCTTTTCTTAGCACTAGCCTCCCTGTTCTTAAGGGTGTACTTACCAGGTCCCTGTCCCTGGGATCTCCCCTGTCATCAAGTCAGGGCTGTTGTTCCCCTCTTCAGTGAGCCAGAGCTCTTTTTATAGAGGGTCAGCTAAGGATTCCTGCCACCTGTTCAGCCTCATCTCTGGCTTTATACGTCCCTGTCACTGTAGACTTGTTCCTGGGTCAACATGAAGGAAGGGAGTTGGAAGGTCATAAATCATTTCCTGCCACTTCCTCAAATCCCTTAATCACAGTTGTCACACTGTAGTACAATGGAACTCACCCCTTTGAACCTGAATTTACCTCCCTATGTAAGAGCCTTAAATTTCTCTGCCTAATCAGCAGCACCTCTAAAGACACCCACAACTTTCCTCACCACCAGAATTATGAGGTAAGGGGTGCAGATTTTGGTTTGGTCATGGTTTTGCCATCAATCAAAGCAATTTAGGTAACCCAGCCAGGTCACCTCCCACCCCTTACCTTTAGTTTTTTTCTAAAATTCTGCTGAACCCTCCAGATGCTAGAAACATTCTACCAAACAAGCAATCAAGAGCCATCAGGACTTGGTGGGATGTACAATCTGAGACTCTATCTTCCTTATTGTGGTGGTCATAGCTACTACTACAGCCAAAAGGTGAGACAGGCCTCTTCCTGCTCGAGTGAACTCAGCAGCTAGCAACATCCACACCTCTTTTCACCTGAAGCCCATATTTTGGACAGGCCTCCAGGCTGAAGTTTCTGTAGTTTTCAACACTAAAACTTCAAAACCATGCATATATTTCAATGTATGTCCTTAATGAAGGCTGTCATTCCCTCAGAGCCTTCCAGGGGTGTGCCTATAGTCCCACTAACCTTAGCTCAGTTAGAAAGTGGATGAGGGACTGGGGATTTAGCTCAGCGGCATAAGCACCTGCCTTGCAAGCAGGCAGTCATGAGTTCGATCCCTGGTACCGATAAAAAACAAAAAGACAAAAAAAGAGAAAGAAAGTGGATGAAGTACTTTATGGATGAAGGCCAAAATAGCATAGGTCTGGCTGCTGTAGACAGAGCACCTCTAATGCTCCTCACCCACTAAAAAGGCAGGAAGCTGCTGGTACCCCCACCCCGGGACTTTCTTGATCCTGGCAAAGCCCCTTTCCTCCAATCATCGAACAGCAGGGCTCTGCATGTGGCATGGAGAGATGACAGATTTACAAGAGGCAAGGGCTACTTGATGGCCTGCATGCCATGAACAAGTGAGCTTGTGTACTTCCACTTTCATTCCCTAGCCTCCAAACCTCCTGTTTTGGCAGCAATACTTAACCCATCAGAGGAGACAGAAGGAATGTGTTCACTTTCTATCCCCATGATGGATAATGGTAAAAAGTCTGATCCAAATACAGTACATCTTGATTATAAACTGTTTTTCCCAAAAGCTATACCATTGAAACATTTTATTCTCACAGAGAATAGGATGCTTTCTTTTATTGCAAAGCCTTAGTACACAGAGCTAAACATCCCCTTTCCCTAAACCATTGCCTCATCCCACCCCCAACAAGGTCAATGAGAGAGAAAATGAGGAGAATGGAATGACTTTGTTGGGACTCCAGCAACAGGTCAGACCCTTGGGACTAATGCCTAACTAGCTGACATTAAATCTAGGGGGTGCAGAATTTGGTACCACAAGTTTTAAGAGGTGTGGGGTGCTATGTGACAGTTACCTCTGTGGAGTGTATGAACTATGATTAAAGGGACAGGTAATCTGTTCTGGAATCAGAGCCAGGACAAGTTTCTTGAGGTTCAGCTATAGAGCCAGCAACAGCTTAGTACACACAGGCTGCACAGGAGAGCAGGTTTGCTGTGAGCCATTTACTCCATATCTATTTTCAACTTTACATCTTCTATGGAGCACTACTCCAAAGAGAGATTCTGAATTTACAGTTAATTTCCCCTAGAAGATACAAACTTGTGCACATATGGACATGCACACATTCATTTGTCTAAGAGTTTCTTTTTCCAGGGAGTATCTCTCACTTCCTTCATATCTTGTCACCATTCTCACTGGGAATGATTCCCTTTATTCTCCCTTCTTCCCCTCCCACAGGGCCCATACTCCAGCAGGATCCAGATTCCTGAGTATTCCCAGAGCAGGAAGTGAGAAAGGCTGGTAACACGTGGCTCTAGTGTATCACACAGTGACAGGCTAGAAATGGAATGCGTGTGTTTCAAAGATAGAACAACGACAACAAAAGACAGCCTAACCCAGATTCCTCTGTGAAATAACCTATTACAGAGAAAAGGTTAAACTCTTGGCATCAACTCTAAGATAACCAGTTTTGGATACAGAATTGATCTGATCACTGGAAAATGATCAAGCAAGCGTCTAGCAAACAAATCTTTTAAATGATTTGCTTGATATTAATCTCTGATTTAAAATAAACAAACAAGATCTAACACTAGGTATTAACACTTAAATGAGAACTTTTTTTTTTTGGTCCTGGCTTTGGTGTTGCCCTCCAGAAGGTCTGGAGGCTGGACCATGTCAGACAGGGCAGAGCCGCTCTCCCCAACATGCCGGTTCACAGAAAGGGATAAAAGCCGATCCAAATCAATTAACAAAAAAGGCCGTTTCTTTCCCAGGACAGATCCCAGTTTCCTAACATTAATTGTTGAAAAGGAACATGGGGGCCTGGGAGGAAACTGAAAAAGGTTTGGGAGGAGGAAAAAAAAGCAACTGTCCCCATCCCCCATTCTTCCTTTCCAGGCATTCTGTTCGTTCCTTCAGCCGCCCTTGAGAGCCACTCACCAAATATTGGAGGAAAGGGAACAGGTATCACACTTAATACAAAGTTAGTGACAGTGATTAGCGCCCGCGACCTGAAGCACAGCGTCAACGACACTGGAGCCCTTTGCTTCTTTCTCCCCCTAAATCCCATCTGATTTTTAAAAAAACGTAACCGAAGTGGCGCGGCAAGAGCGATAGGCCTATTCCAAGCTGGGCCCCTGCCAGGAGCCGGGCAGAAGAGGGGAAAGTGACGCTCTTCGCCTCCCCGCCCCCAGGCCCGCGCTCCGCCTGCCCCATCCTGGGAGTGCGCTGACCTTGGAGGTCAGAACGAGAACCCAGGATTCGGGTCCCACCCGTGAGGCCAAGCAAGAGCCCCCAAGGCCTAGGCTGGAGCGAAGCAGGGGAATCACCTGACGCCAAATAGGGGTACTCCAACCCCCGGGTGAGCGGAAAAAAAATTCCAGTGAAAGACCCAGCGACGCCTAAGATGACCCCGTAGGGACAACATGGCGGCGCGGCCGCACCGAGGGCCTCTTATCACGCCCTTAGCAAGCTGACGCCACGGTACCTGAGAGCCCCGCCATGGCGCCGCCGCCCCTGCCGCCGTCGCTGCCACAGCTTGCCTCCACCTCAGCGAGCCACAGACGCCGCAGAAGCTGAGGAGACGCCCCCTTCGTCTTCCAGTGGAGCCGGCAGAGGTCCCCCTCGTAGGGCTGGGCTATCTACAGCGAATGCCTGATCATATAGCACAAAAGTGTGTCATTTTCTCTGGGTTTACCCTCACTTTCTGTCACAGAAGACCCTTTAAAAGTTTTCTGTGTATATTTACGAAATTATGTGGCGTCTATGTCATTAAACCCGAAGACTTTTTAATCAGGCGCTTTCTGGCCAGCCCGAACCACGGACCCTATGGTCCCCTCATGCATATGCAGCAGATTATGATCTGTACTCTTTGAGAGCAGAGCGAAGCTTAGTCCCTAGGGTGTAAACCCCTCTTCCCTTTGGCCAGCTTACTCACGGATCCATGTACTTCAAGGACACTTTCTTGGCACAGTGTCCGCCTCCTCCCTGGGCCTTTTCATCATGAGGAAGGATACAGGCTTATAACGTGGGACCTGTTCCTCGCCCTGGACCGTGGGCAAGCAAGTCAGTTACCAATCCCGACTCTCCCAACTTCCCTGTGTCTGATGAGTTGTTATGGGCGCTGGATGAGTCAGTGCCTTCATTTACGAGCTAATTAGGTACGTTCCTTGAGCGCCTACTATGTTCAGGCACAATGCTGAAGGCGGGAAAGTGGAGTGAGTTAAGATCTTGTTTGCTCTTGATCTCCAGGCTCTGATAGGGTGGGGAGAGGAAAGACAAGCATCAAATAATCACTATATGTGTTAATTATAATAAGTCAATATTTAATTATGCATGTTGGTAAGTGGTGCTGTGAGGGAGGGTAAAGAGTGTTGTGAGACAATTATGAGGTCCTAGATTGGGTTGAATGGTGGAGGAGCTTTCTTGAGAAAACAGCAATCAGGCTATGCAAGAAAGGACAATTAAGAGTTTTATATAGCAGAAGTGAGGGAAAACTGTCCTAGACAGAAGGGGCAACTTATCCCAGATGTGGAGGTGAGAAGAAAAGAGAGGATGACAGGAGAGCAAGGAATAGGGTAGGTAACATCTCATAATGAATTTGCATTTTGTCTTGAAAAGGAAGCCATTTTCATCAGGGGAATGATACCAAATTTGGATTTCTGAAAGGTCATTCATGCTGCATGGCTTAGAAGGCACGGGGGAGTGGGTGTTAGGAGACCAGTAGGAGGCTGCTGAAGCTTTCCAGGCACAAAGTAACAGTGACTCAGACTGAGTGGTGGCTCCAGAGCTGGAAGAGAGGATGTACGAGTGGATGTGGGTGGGTGGCGAGGTATTGAAGTAACACTTGGCTTTTAAGTCTTCACTCAGTGAAGGGTTGGAAATCCTTGGTTAACCTGCAGAAGAACAGAATGAGGGAGAAGATCTAAAGTTTGGCTTTGAAAAATTGAGTTTGAGATGCCTGGGCAACGTGAGTATGATATGAGGGTGAATAGCAGTTTTCTGTGATCCTGGAGCACAGAAAGGATGATACATCACAGTCCTTGGAGGTTCCAAAGGAGAGAAGGTAGATAGAAAAATGGACACTGGAGGAGGAATCAGGAGAGGAGACTGAAAATCAGGATGAGGTGAGCATGGGATCCCAGACAGAGGTTTCAAGAAGAAAGGAGTACTAAGTAGGGTTAGGTGCTGTGAAGGGTAGAAATGATACCTTGTGTTTGTGCAGAGGAGGATTTGTAGACTGTGCTCTTTATGCTGCAAGTTTAAAAAAAGTTATGTGGCTTAAAAAATAAGTAGTCTGCCACTCAGAGGCAAGCAGAGTGGCTTGGTACTGTCATCAGAAGCCCAGGTTCATTCCATCACTCTGTTGTCTTTTTGTTGGTTTCATGCTGATGGTCACAAGATGGTCACCCTACTTCCTGGAGTCACATCCAAGTCAAAGAGATGCCCATTCCTTCTCTAGCTGACACTCAAAGAGGCCTGAGTGTAGCTGCTCACCATTCTGCTGCTGGCAGGGGTAGCGAACCTATGGCATACCTGCCACAGGGGACTGTTGATATCATTAAATGGTTTGCCATCGCTGCACTGAGGGCCTAATGCACCCATGCCAGGCCTAGCCAGTTTCAACATGGGAGGGAAAGAGAAGCTTTAGTGGAAACATGTTTAGAAAAAGAGAGGGTTAAGCACTGGAAGGATGAGGAGCAACTAAATTTCTTACACACTGTTGATGGCAGAGAAAGTTGTGCATCCTTTTTAGAAATCACAGTATCTACTAAATTTAAGCATACCTTTATGCTAGGGTTTAAAATTTCCACTCCTCCTGAGTATTTACCCAAGAGAAATGAGCTCCTAAATCTACATAAAGATTATGTGAGAATGTTCATAGGAGATTAATTCATAGCTCAACTGAATAGCCTAGTATCCATCAACAAGACAATGGGTCAGCAAATTGTAACCTATTCATCCAGTGGAATCCAGCTGGCCATTTGTATCCACAGGTTCTGTATCTAAGCTTTCAGCCAACATCAGATTGAAAACATTTCAACCAATTTCAAATTAGTAAAAAATGTATGTGTGCTGAACATTATGGAATTTTTCTTACTAATCCCTAAAAAATACAGTACAGCAACTATTTACACAGTGATACTGCATTAGGTACTGTAAGTCACTAGAGATGGCTTCAAATATAAGGGAGGATGTGGATAGGTTATATGCAAATACTGCCTCACTGTATATAAGGGACTTGAATATCCGTGGATTTTGGTATCCACAGGGTTGTTGGTCCTCATTTCTTCTGGTGAAGGACAATTATACTGTGTTTATTTTTGTATCAAAGAACTGTTGGTTACTGAAAGGATTATGGCCCAGACGGGACACTGTAGCCGGTAGAGCCTCAGGCGGAACCAAGGAGCTCTGTCTTCCCCATCCCTAGGAATTTGCGTCTGGCGCAAAATGAATACCGATGAGATACCTGCACATCCCTAATGCCCCTCAGGCTCCACCCCAAACCTAAGCTACATGTATGCCCCCACTCCACATGTCCGATGGAGAGATCTCGGACCCTGGGGAGATGCCAGACCCCAGAGGGTCAGGGCGGGTCTCTCCCCGAATTCTTAAAATAAAGTCATTTATATTTCATACTTATCTTTTCAGCTGAGCCACAATTCTATCAGTTACCTTTCTCTGGTTGCTGGGATAAAAATAACTGAAACCTAAAATGAAAGAAGCAAAGTTTTATTTACCTCACTGTGGAGGTTTCAGTCCATAATCAGTTGGCAGGGTGGTTTGGCACCCAGGCTAACACTACAAGGCAGCAGCCAGCCAAAGCAGCCAGGACGAAAGGGGAGAAGAACAAGCCTCTTTTCCTCCCTTATATTGTATGCAGGACACCTCCCCACGCCACCCCCAATCCTGCAGATGTAGCACTGACAAAATCCCTGTGCCCTGGTCTTTCACAGCATGAGGATATTTACAAAGTAAGGATCCTGGGTCCCTGCTGAGTGGTTAAACTTCTGAACTTCTCAAGTTGATACAGTGTATCAACCACGACAAGAATGAACTTCTAATACATGTAACACCATGGATTAATCTGGCATATAGTATGCAGGATAACAAGTTAGGTATAAAAATAGTATACACTGTATGTTCTATTCATAGAAAGTTCAGAAGAAGGCAAAACTAATCTCTGATAATAGCAATCTAAATAATGGTCATTGGATCAGGAGAGGTCTAGGCAAAGAAAGAAACCAGAGGGGTTTTACTGGGGCACAGGAAAAAGAAGAAAGAAAGAAAAAGAGAGAAAGAAAGAAGATAAACTATATTTACTAGGCAATCACACAGAAAAAACTCATCAAGCTGTCTAAGACCAGAGAATGTTCAGTATATAATATTGCAGGAAATATAAGAAGGACTCCCGACATCGCAGGGCACATGATGCATGTGCTGCTGAGCAGGGATCAAAAAGTATGTTTTGGGGGATACCACTTTCCAGTAGCTCCATGCCAGGTCTGGGCATCAGCAGGGCCTCAGCAGCCAACCCTCTTCTTGGGGCTTTAGAAAACTGGAGAAGAGGAGGCTGAGCTTTGCACTCACATTTGGGCCCTTGCCTCTCTCCATGGCCTGTCTGTCCCACCTCTGTGCTTAGGTCCAATGATAGGTACACCACTCTGGAAACCTTGAGGGGCCTGGAAAGGCTATCTGCCCTGACAGTTTGCAAACAAATCTCAATTTCCTGCCAAGACCCTGCCAGCCTGCCCTCCACTCCCTAGGCACTCAACATTGCCAACATCGCTGTCACTCAGTGGCTGTTGTAGGAGTGAATGATGGAAAGCTTGTTTCTCTTATTTGTGCTCCAAGTCTCTGATCTGCTGGCAACAAAGTACATGAAATTCAACTGAAAATGAGTAACAATTTGAGACCAAATGATGAAGAACCCAGAAGTAGTTATTTATGAATGGGACACAATACTGTGAAATCAGAATACCAACTTTCCTACACCATCACCTTGACAATTTTTTTTTTTTTTTTTTTTTTTTTTGGTACCAGGGATTGAACTCACGACTTAGCATTTGCCAAGCAGGTACTTTCGACGCTGAGCTAACCCCCCAGCCCCTGATAATTTTTTTTTTAAATCAACATTATGTTATCAAGACTTGGATTCGAGAGATTCAACCTGTAATGGAATGGTAAAGCACCAAAGAAGCTATGTGATACCAAAAGATATAAAATGTATTAAGATGGCTGAGGTGTAGCTCAGCCTAGTATGCATATGGCCTCGAGTTCAATCTGACGCACTACTGAGACAGAGACAGAAGAAGAAGTTGTTTTTCTAGGGTAGCACAGACTGTGGCCAGAATGTTACAATTTATTCCCATTCCTCATTTACTAGAGCAATTTACTTAACCCCTTTGACCTCTCTATGCCTTCTTTTTCCCATCTGTAAAATGGGGAGAGTTTTAGACTTTATTTGACATGGGTATTTGAGGAGAGTCAATGAGTTCACATCACAGAGAGCTTAAAAACAGCACCTGTCCTGCAGTAATCGCAGCTGCCTGTTACTACAAATGAATAAAACGCGCTGTCCTAGGCACTAGGCATGTTGTGAGTGTGGCTGTTTTCCACTGCTGCAGCTGAGAAGCGCCAGAGCCTACCACCTGCCTCAGGGAAGGACCTTGGCTTGGGTCTTGCTGCCTGTGACAGCACAGGGCATCTCTAGGTGAACAGAGTGAGCTCGGTTTTCTCCTCTTACAAAACTGCTCATGCCACCCTGCGGACCTCACTCTCCAGATTTCATGTAACCCTAATTACCTTCTCAAAGCCTCGCCTCCTGTATCATTAACGTATAAGTTTGAACGTTAAATTTGAAACACAAACACGTAACCTTTTGTGGGGGGAGGAGGATACGTGACAGCCCCTCCTAACGCTGCTCTTAAGGGGACAGGACCACTAGACTCAATTTGTTTTTCAGACTTCAGAAGGCCTCTTTCTCTCCTTTTTCCCCTCCTCCTCTTCTTTCCCCTCTCCTGGTCTCGCTCGGTTTTTTGTATACGATTTAAGGATCCCTCAAGGGGACCCGTGCTGTTTTAGCCAAGTCTATAGTGACACCTAGTGGTATGTTGGGGAAACGTCTCAACATCGATTAGTAGGTTCCTCCAACCTATTAATTGATATGCTATATTAAGCTCTTACTGCATGCCAGACGTTGTTACATGAAACGTCTATTATTTTTCAGTGTAATCATGTAAAATATAGACTGACTCTACAAAACAGGTGAAGACCAAGAAAGAAAACCTTCCAGTTTGAAGGAGACTAATGAAGTGTAACAACTAAATGTTGCATGTACTTCTGAATGGAATTCTGCACTTGAAAAGGTTTGCTATAAAAGACATTATTGTGAAATCCGGCAGAATTTCAATGTGGACCGTGAACTGGATAACAGTATGTTGTCAAGTGTTGAATTTTCTGATTTAATGATTATACTACAGTTATGTAAGAAAATATCTTAGAGGGACATACTTAGAGGGAAAAGAGGCAACTTTCTTCTGAATGATTCAGTCTATCCGAGTGAGAGAATTTTAAAGTAAATGCAGCAAAATGTGTAACAGTCTGTGATTCTGGATGAGGGGACACATAAGAGTTCTTTCCACTATTTTTGTAACTTTTTTGTAGATTAGAAATTACTTTGGAATAAAAGTTTAAGAATTAAAGCACATTTAAAAATTATGGCTTCTCTACTTTTCCTGTATTTTATAAAAAATTCCAAGTGTAGCAGTGTGCAAATGTGAGAAAAGTGTTTCTTGGAAGTATGAGATAAGAAAGTGAAACAATTTCTCACCTTCCAGGGCCTTGGTGTCCCCATCTGTACAATGGCTGGTAGTCTTCAGTGGGCTGAGGGGGCAAAGCAGAAACTTTAGGCCAGATCAAACTAGGCAGGCACATAGGAAATGCTTAATAAATGAGGATGTTTGTCACTGTGATTGCGGTGACCATTTTATGGGTATAATTCATGAATACATTTCACTTAAATCTTACCAAACTCTGCCCTTTACATACATCCAGTTTCTTGTATGTCAATTGTGTTTCAATAAAGAGAAGAAAACAAACTACAGGTTGAGTATGCCCAGTGCAGGACTAAAATATGCATTGGATTTTGGAATGTTTGCATATATGTGAAATACCTTAGGAGTGAGACTCTAAGCATGAAATTCACATATGTTTCATTTATGCCTCACACAGAAAACCTGAAGGTGATTTTGTATGATATTATTAGTGCACTTGTGTTTCTACTGTGACCAATGACATCAGGTCAGATGTGGACTTTTCCACTTGTGGAATCCTGTTGGTGCTCAAATAATTTGAGATTTTGGAGCACTTCCGAGATCAGGTTAAGGATGCCTAACCTGTAACTGAAGCTCCCTTGAACTAATTTCCCAAAAACAAAACAGGTAGATGGATGGGAAATCTCATGGGGCAAAATGTTACACCTGGAATCTAGGTGGTTGTATATGAATGTTGGTTGTAAAGTTATCTAAGCTTTTTTGTATGTTTAAGATTTTTCAGAAAAAATGTTGCGGGGAAAAGCATAGAATTGTTTCTGTTGAATTCTTCTTGGCGAGTGGCTTAGAGTGCTGGGTGAGATAGATAGCAGTAAAACACACCCCCAAGAAGAATTCTGTAGTTTTTCTCACGAAAGTCATAAGTGCCCATCCTGTTTTAGAGACACCAAAACTGGAAAACAGGGCTGGGGATTTAGCTCAGCGGCATAAGCGCCTGCCTTGCAAGCAGGCGGTCGTGAGTTCGATCCCTGGTACCAATAAAAAAAAAAAAAAAAAAAAAAAAAAACAAAATTGGAAAACAGACGTAGATGATGATAAGGAATTCTGATCAGCATGCTCCTCCAAAAAAGCCTTAGCCCTGTGCCAAAGGATTCTATATTTTACATTAAAATAAAGTACTTCAAACTTGCAGCATTTTAAGTCCTTTTAAAAAAATTAATAGAATACCCCTTAGCATGTTCTTCGAGGAGTGCATATCAGTAATACAATAAAGTATTTTGCTATATTGGTATATTGGTTCGTGCATACAATGTATTTTGCATATGTGTTATTTATATACATGAATGTTTAAATAAGAATATTATGATAAAATATATATTGCCGTTAATTCCCCTCAAAATATTCCCTGTTGCTTCAGACACGCTCATCCCATCATTCTTGTCACTTTGTACCTTTCTGCTGTGCCCTCAGATATCTCACTCAGTGAGTCTGAGACCACGTGTCTTCTGATTCTTCCCCAGAGTCAAAACGATGCGCTGGGTATCTCCCCACCTCCACAGCCCTCTGCATACATCATCCCATTGTACCCTGGCCTGCAAGGTTTCTGCCGAGAAGCTGGCTCCAGGTGACCTGCAACGCCTTTTTGTATTCTTTTTCTTACCTTTAGAACTCCCTTTGTCTTTGATCTTCATGAACTGATTATATTATATCCTGGGGTACACTTATCTGGGTAGGTTCTGAATGGTGAGTTTTGACTTTCCCATACTTGGTTATTTATGTCTTTCTCTAGATTTGGCAAGTTTTAAATTTTCTTTTTGAACAAGCTTTCTCTCCCTTTGACATTCTTAAATCCTGCCTGAACCCCAATAGTTTAAATATTTGTTGTTTTGATGCCATCCTATAGTTCCCGTAAGGTTTTTTTCCCCACTCTTTGTGTTTTTTCCCCTCTGACCATGTATTTACAAATTTCTTTTATTTCTTTATTTAGTTAACTAGTTATTTAGTTATTAAATGCTTGTAGTACATAATGGTCATATTCCTGGTGGGGGAGTTGCTATATGTATTCTTTTTTTTTTTATCGGTACCAGGATCAAACTCACGACCGCCTGCTTGCAAGGCAGGTGCTTATGCCGTTCAGCTAAATCCCCAGCCCCTAGGGAGTTGCTATAACGCATTTTACTTCTTTTTAAAAGTCCTCCTCCTCTCCTCTCACTATCTCACTATTTTTTGTTATCTATTTTTTATTTTGCTGTATATTTATATTTTGAGTTTCTCATGTAAGAGATACCCTGTGACATTTAAGCTTTTGTGTCTGCTTTATTTCACTCAACATTATTGTCTCAAGATGCATACATTTTCCTACAAATGACTCGTTTATCTTTCTTTATGGAAGCATAGTACTCCACTGTGTATAAATACACATTTTATTTATCTCTTTTTCTGTTGATAGACATATTGGGCACTTCTGAGGTTTAGCTACTTTGAGCTGTCCTTCTATAAACAAGGCTCTACATGTATCATTGTAATATAGTGTCTTTAATTCTTTTGGGAAGATACCCAGAAGGAGAATGGCTGGGTCTAATGGAATTTCTTCAGTTTTTTGAGGAATCTCTATACTGACTCCCATAGTGGTTATTCTGGTTTACATTCCCTCCAGCAATGTAGAAGGGTCCCCCATAACAGCCTTATTAGCATTTATTGTTACCTGATATGTTTATGATAGCCATGCTTCTGGAGTAAGATGGAATCTCAGTGTTGTTTTAATTTACATTTCTCTAATGGCCAGGGCTGTTGAACATTTTTCTAAGCATTTATTGACCATTTAAATATTTTCTGAGAACTGTCTGTTCACTTCAGCTGTCCATTTTAAAACTGTCTTTTGGGAGGTCTGATTTTTTATTTAGTTTTAATATATCCTTTATATTAGTCCTCTTTCTGAGGAGAAGTGGCTGGCAAAAAAATTTCCTACTCTGTGGGTTGTCTCTTAACATTATTGTCTATTTCCTTTGCTGTGCAAAGCTTATTAATTTGACATGATCTCATTTGTTGATTCTTGATATTATATCTTATGCATTTTGGGTTCTCTTCAGTAAGTCCTTGCCTACACCTTCGTCTTTAAGATTTTTATTTATTTTAGCTGGGTGTGGTGGGGCTTGCCTGTAATCCCAGCACTCGGGAGGCCAAGGCAGGAGGATTGCTGTGAGTTCGAGACCAGCCTGGGCTATAAAGTGAGCTCAGGGCCAGCCTGAACTACATAATGAGACCCTGTCTCACAAATGACAAAAAAAGAGTTTTACCTATTTACCTATTTTATCTTCCAGCTGATTGTTTCTGTTTTAATAATTAGGTCTTTGATCCATTTTCACTTTTTGTTTGGAAGAGATGTGGATCTAGAATCGGTCTTCTTCTTGTGGACAGTTTTTCCAGCACCATTTATTAAAGAGGCTATCTTTCCTTGAGTATATGTTTTTAACCCCTTTCTCAAAGATCAGGTAGCTGATTGTACCTGGAGTTGTTTCTCCATCCTCCCTTCTGTTCCACTGATGTATATCAACACCATCCTGTTTTTATTATTCTAACTCTGTAGTATAGCTTGAAGTCCAGGATTGTGTTGCCTCCTGTCTTAGTCTTGTTGCCCAAGATTGCTTTTGCTATTGTGAGTCTCTTCTGGTTCCATATGAATTTTAGAATAGTTTTCTATAGTTCTGTGAGGAATTCTGTTGGCATTTTGATTGAGATTGTGTTAAATCTGCATACCATGTTTGGAGGTTTGGTCATTTTGACTATATTGGTCCTGCCTATGGAGAAACAGGAGTTATCTTTCTGTTTTCTTTTTTTTAAATCTTTCTATTTTCTGATGTCCCTTTTGATCTCCTTTTTGATTACTATAGTGTTCATTGTATAGGTCTTTCATTTCCTTGGTTAGATTTATTCTTTTTTTTAGTTAGATTTATTCTTAAGTACTTAATTTTTCTTGATGCTATTGTGAAAGGTATTGTTTCCCTAATGACTTGATGAATTTATTATTGATGTTCAAGAATGATATTGATTTTTGTGTTGACTTTGTATCCTGTTATATTACTGAATTTAGTCATTAATTCCAGGAGTCTTGGTGGAATGTTGGGGGTCTTCTGTGTAGAGGATTGTGTCATGTGCAAATAATGATAAATTTGACTTTTCCCTTTCTTGTACATATCCCTTTTATTTCTTTCTCTTTCCTGATTGCTCTGGCTAATGTTTCTAGAACTATATTGAAGAGTAGTGATGATAGCAGATACCTTTGTGTTGTTCCTGATTTTAGAGAGAAAGCTTTTAGCTTCTCTCCATTTAATATGATGTTAGTCATTGATTTGTCATAAATAGCTTTGATCAGGTTGAGATAAGGTTCTTTTATACCTACTTTCTTCAGGTTTTTATTATGAACAGATGTTGGATTTTTTTCAGACCTTTACTGTGTCAATTAAGATGATCATGTGATTTTGTTCTTGCTTCTGTTTATGTGATTTATTGATTTATGTTAAACCATCTCTGCATCCCTCGGATAAGTCCTATTTGGTCATGATACATGATTTTTTTAACTGACTATTTAGTTATTTTTTATGACTTATGTATTTTTATTAAATACATGTGTTTGTGGTACCCAATGATAACATTTATCATGGGGACTTTGTATATTACGTAACCCATCTTAATTCTTTTTCTCCCTTTGTCTCTTATCCCCATGCTCCTTCAAGCTCTTGACCCTCTTCTCATTTGATGAAACCCTATTTTCAGTTTATTTATTCTTTCTTTTTTGATCCCTTTTCCTTTTCTCCCCTCCCCATCTCTTGTTCCCTTCCCATTTGATAAAGACCTCCCTACTGCCAATTATCTATCTTTTCTTTTGCTCTTTATTTATATTTTGGGTTTCTCAGTAAGAGAGAGCAGGAGATATTTAAGCTGTGTCTGATTTATTTTGCTTAACGTGGTCTCAAGGTGCATCCATTTGTTTACAAATGTTTCAAGGTTATCCTTCTTTATGGCTCTGTACTACTCCACTGTGTATTAGGATCACGTTTTCTTTGTCTGTTGGTCTGTTGATGGACATATGAGCTGTTTCCAAGGTTTAACTATTATAAATTGTGCTGCTATAAACATGAGTATGCATATATCACTGTAATGTGATGACTCTAACTCTTTTAGAGAGCATGATCTTTTTAATGATTTGTTGCAGTTTTTTTGTCAATATCTTGTTGAGAATTTTTGCAGCTATGTTCCTTAATGAGATTCTTTTTTTTTTTCAGTTGAATCTTTTTCTTTTGTGGAATCAGGGTATCGCTAGCTTTCAGGAATGACTTTTGGAGTACTTCTTCCCTTTCAAACTCCTTGGCTTTTCTCTAGGATTCTGTCATGATGTTGGGCTTCTGGGATTTTGGTTATGTTGCAACTGGAAAGGTTCTCTTTTGATTGTGGCTATTCAGGGTTCTATATGTCTCACTTATCTGTTTATTTACATATATTTGAAAAGTTTTCTGCCATGATTTTTGTAGATTTTTTTTTAATGCCCTATGTGTTGTCTTCTGATTTTTCACTTACTCCAATTAATCTTAGATCAGTCCTCTTTGTATCATTTAGCAGTTGTTGGATCCATTTTTCATGTTATCTTGTTTTTAATGTATCTTTGAGTAATTGGTCTTTGAAAGTATCTCTATCTTCTAATTCTGGTATTCTGTCCTCACATTGGTCTTTTCTGCTACTCATACTTTTTTTTTCTTTGAGGTAAGGCTGACCTTGAACTCACTGTGTAGCCCAGGCTGACCTCGCACGTGTGGCAGGCCTCCTGTCTCAGCCTCCCAAGTGCTGGGATTACAGGTGTCATTCATGTTTCCTGTCATTTTGTTTAGCTCAGCTAACTTTTTATTAGTGTCTTCTGTAAGCTCACAGATCATTTTGTTTATTACATCCATTATCTATTTAGTTATAACTTCTGTGATTCTGCTGAGCATCTTACTGATCTGGTTTATAATCTCCTCTGTTGCCTTTTTGAATAATTTGACCCATGTGGCTTTTGTTTTCGTCTCCCCCGGTGCCCCATGGATAGTCTTTGGGGAGCTGAAAGTTTTGGGAGGCAGATTGTTGCCTTATTTTTTTGTTTTGTTTTGTGCTTGGGTTTGTGGTTGCTTATAATAAAAGTCTTTGTTACTAGTGTGGAGATCTCTTTAGTCTGCTTTTCAGAGGTGCACTCAGGGTGTGACTAGCCACAGGCCTTTTCCAAGATCTGACCACCACTATTAATTTTAAAGAGATTGGTTCATAGTTCTCTTTTTTGCTTGGCTCTTTTTCTGTTTTGGAATCAGGGTATTTCTGGCTTCCAGGAAGGACTTTGGGAATACTTCCCTTTTGAGGTCTCCTGGCCTTTCAAGTTTGTGTTGTTAGGCTGTTTTTACCCCAGGCTGTGGCAGTGTCCATGCTAAGATGTATTCTTATTCATGTTAGTACATAGGGAAGGCAGTCAGACCTCAGATCTGTGCTGCACCCGTGGGGGAGAGCAGAGACTGCTGGGGGAGGCTTTGTGATAGCAACAAGCCTTGTTTATTTCTCACTTGCTCAGGTGCAGTTGGGCCGAGACCTAGAAAGGAATCAGCAGCAAGCTGGGAAGGAACCAAAGTTTTAAGGGGAGCTGGTTGCCAGGCACAGCAGGTGGTGGCCAGGTGCAGTGAGTGGCTGCCAGATGTTGCTCTGAGGACTTGCTGTCCTGAGGAGTCCGGGGACAGACAGCGTGGCCACACTCCTTGGGCAGAGGTGTTGGTTTCCTGGAACTGAGGGGAGGGAGCATGGTGCTCTGCAGTGGCTCCTCCTTCTGGTGCAAGTTTGTCTGTAGTGGTTTTACCCATCTGTGGAAAGTTTCCCACCAGATGTGACATTGCTGTCTGTTTGTTATAAAAGAGAGTGAGGGTAGAAAAGAAAGAGAAAGAGAAAATGGAGGAGGTGGTGCTGTTTCTCGTGGCTTCTTCATGCAGGACATAGGAGCATGGGGCATAAGACGGTGTAGGAAGGTGGTGAGAGCACGCATTTGTTGCAATGACTGATGAATGATAACCTTAACTGGATTCTGTAAAAATCCTGAAAGAACCCCGAGGAGGCCTGGCCCGAAGAGGAGGAGGAAGAGAAGGAGGAGGAATGGGAGAAAGAAGAGGTGCAGGAGCAGGAAGTGGAGGGGAAGGAGGGTGAAGACGAGGAGGAGGAGGAGAATACAGACAAGGGACTGAATAAAGGAAGGAGCCACAAAGCCCAGCTCCACACACCAGTTAGCGCTCTGGTTGGACGGACGCGCTGCCCAGTTTCTTTAGCCTTCTCAGCCTTTGGGCTGTGTCTTGTAGTATGCCTGACCAGTTGATATAGAAGCAATATTCTTTTCTTAGAAAGATATATAGGCATCCTTTTCGACTGTGAGAAGATCTAGGCCCCTGTGATTTTGGAGGGTCATCACGGCCAGCGAGTCTAACTGATTTTGTAAGGTGAGAATGGAGTCAGCTGTTTCTTTGAGGCTGTGAGAGAGGTCTTGAGATAGAGAATGGCAGTAGTCAGGGAGCTAGTCAGACCCCCCCCCACGCCTGTCCTCATGGCAGTGGCAATGCCCAGACTGATTCGCGGGGGTATTAACAGGTCCCTACATTGTTGGACCAGGGCACTAAGGGGACAGGCAGGCTGCGGTTTCCCAGAGGAATGTCTATTTTGGGGCTGAGGTATATCAGTGTACAGGTGCTGGCCCAGTTAGTGGGAGGCATAGGTAAGTGGATGTCCCACAAAAGAAAAAGATGCCTTGGCAGGGAAAGTAGACTTGGTAATGGATTTTTTAGAGTTGTGAGAATTTTTTGTTTTCCTTCTCCCAGACGCCGAAAGTACCTGGTAGGGTCACTTGCTGTTTCATCGTTTCACTGTACAAAGACTCTTTTGGTGTCTGTGAGACAACATTATGAGGAGTGGTTAAAATTAGGCGGGGGGGGGGCTGGGGATTCAGCTCAGCGGCATAAACGTCTGCCTTGCAAACAGGCAGTCGTGAATTTGATCCCCGGTACTGATAAAAAAGAAAAAGACCAAAAAAAAAAAAAAAAAAAAAAAATAGGCAAGGGGTGGCTGCCAAGAGTCCAGGGGTATATGGCCATGCACAGGACACGGCACTGTTATAGAAGCCTGACGGCCAATCAAGCTGTGAAGATTATTACTATAACCTTGGAAGGGGCAGAAATTGTACAGGCCGGGAGAATGGAGCACCCTGGTAACCTGGTAACTGGTGTGATCGGCAGGGGCCAGTAGCCACAGCGTATGTGTGGTTACACAGATGGGGGAGGAGATTTTCTAGTGCTGAGCCAGAGCGGAGGGTGCACCGAAAGAATATGGAGGCTCGGGAGAGCACAGTGGTCAGCGATTCAGGGGCCATATGTGGGCGTTGTTGGGTCCTGGGAGACAGAAAGATTAGTGAAACAGGACTGAAGGAGTCTGGCTGCATGTCCAGTCTAAGTTCTTTTCCACGTCATCGATAAAGAAATTAGTTAGAGACCTTTGGTCAAGGAGTTGGAGTGGGCCCTTTGTTTCGTATTGGGGGTAGTATGTAAGGGTCCAGCCCTGAGGAGGGACAGGAGTGACCATATAGGTAGCTGCACACATGGAGATACAAAGCCAGCAATTTTTGCCTAAGGAAGGACTGGACCGATTTAGCAGGGAGTGAGTTAACTGTAGGGAGCTGCAGAGGTTATTAGGGACCCTTGGGAGAAGCAGTGGGGGTGCAGCCATGGGGCTTGGTGAAAGGAACAGAGCACAGAAAGGAAGTGTCCGGGGCCTAGTGAGGGCGAAGGTGAACATGGGCATGACAAGTGGTTCCACCCCTGAGGCAAAAGATAATTGATTTGAGACCATAAATAAAATCTACAGGAGAATGTGTAGTAGAAAGAGAGGGTGTTTCGGTCCTCTATTAGTCATTAGTGTACTTAGGGGCCATCAAGGGGAGTGGCTGGAGTGTGCCTGGGGGGCAGGTGAGAGGAGGTAGGGAGAGGGCTGGCCGGACAGAGGGAGGAAGGAAGGAGAACACTGGACCTCCTTTGGGGAGGTGTCACATAGGGTACCCTGAAACGGAGATCTACCCATCTAAAGAATGACTCGAAGGTGGGTCCTGAGGGTGAAACCAAGAAAGAGCAAGGCAGACTGAGTGAATCTGCGTGAAGAGGCAGGACGGGACAGGCAGGGGCAGGACAGGCAGGGGCAGGACATCAGGGCGTTTAGAATTTAGGTCAGCCTGAGGGAAGTAGGGGAGACTGCTTGTGATTTCCACAAAGGACATAACTTTACCCAGGAACAGTGTACCCACTGAGGAAGAGGGGTCTCACAGGTGAACTTGGTTTCGGGGTGCTGTAGATGACCAAGAAAGATCCCATTCACTTGGACGCTAGCGGTCAGGGGTTTAAATCTTTAACCCGGACCAGTTTGTTATCTTCATAGCGAGAAGGCAAGAGGTTAGTGGCGAGTTATGTCTCTTCTCAGGCAGCTGCAGGACTGGAAGATAGCATCTGAGGGGGCTGGCCTTTGAGCTCAGGTTTGGCCCAAGCAGAAAAGGTGCAGCTGTACAAAAGCTCAAATGTGTCCCATAGGCTCCCAGGGGTGGCTCCAATGTGAAGGAGAGGGATCTGGAGCAGCTCCCCCGTCCACTTTTTTTTTGGTATCAGAAATCAAACTCAGGACCTTGCACTTTCCAGGCAGGCACTTGTGCTGCTGAGCTACATCCCAGCCCGGGAAACCCACTCTTTTGTAGCTAGAGTATGAATTTAGTGAGGTAGGCCTTGAGGAAGCTGCTGGCTCTGCCTTTCCAGAGATTGAGGCCAGCATAGGGTGTGGGGAGGTTCCATTGGACCACAAGTGTCTTGGATACTTTCTAGGTAATTTGACTGATGAAAGTTGGGCCATTGTCTGACTGGAGGTAGAAAGGCCAAACTGGGGGATAATATTGGGTAGAGGAGAGTTGGTAACAGTTGGGACCTTTTCTGAGCCAGTGGGAAAGGCCTCCATCCATCCAGTAAACATATCAACCCACTCTAGGAGGTAACTTAGCTTTTTAACTCATGGCTTGTAGGGGATATCAGTTTGCTAGTCCTGTGTTGGAGAAAAGCCCGCTGTGTGGGGAAGAGAGGATCCCTCAGAAAATCCTGAGGTATGGCTGTGTGGCACACAGGGCATTGAGCAGTGATAGTTTTGAGAAGAGTCTTCTGGGAGGGAAAGCAGATGAGAGGCTCAGCAGTATGGCTAGGAGTCTATAGCCTGCATGAAAGTTGTCATGAAGGATGAAAGAATGGTGTGGGCCAGTGAAACGGGAAGGAGGAACTTTCCCTGGCTTAGGAACCATCTGTCTGTAGTGGGGAGGTCTTTATATTGTTGGCATTCAGGAAGGGAATAGGCTGGGGTCATGGCAGAAAGGGCAAAATTTTGACCCTCTGGGGTGTAGAGGGGGAAGCTGGCTGTCTCTTTAGCAGTTTATCTGCAAAGGTGTTTCCAGCGACTATGGGATCTGAAGGCCTCTCATGCCCTCTGCAGTGAAGTATATGCTCCTCCCAAGTCAGCAATAGGGAAGACTGGAGAAGGGCTTTAGTGAGTGGGGCATTAATGATCAAAGGTCCTCAGGGGATGAGAAACCCCCTTTCTGCCCAGATGGCAGTGTGACAATGTAGTATGTGGAAAGCATAGTTGGAGTCTGTATATAGGTTTTATTTTTTTAATTTTAATTTTTTGGTACCAGGGATCAAACTCACAACCTCACAACTTGCCAGGCAGGTGCTTGTGCTGCTGAGCTATATCCCTGGCCCAGCCTGTACAGGTGTTAACTTGCAGGATCTCAGCTGGTGCAAGTCCAGGAATAGTCAGTTCAGCCTGTTGAGAGGTGGTAGATGGAGGGGGAGCTGACACTTCTGTGATAGAATCAGAGGAGACTCCCTGGTACGGGAGTTGGGTGTGGGTTTATATGAACTCCCATCGGTGAGCCAGGTGTGGTAGGGTTGGGAAGGGTAAACGTGGAAATGTGAGGGAAAGTGAAGTTGCTGGGTATATTAAAGATATGCAGTCATGTTGTTGAGACTTTTTAGGAGAAGGCAGTGGTAGGTTGATAAAGTGAGAGACTGGGATAAAATCGGAGCCCAAAGCAATGGGAATCTTTGATATATCTTTTCTTATTATTATGCTAAAACTAGGTCCCATCATCCCTCATCTGTTGGGAGAAGCTGAAGCTGAAAATTGATCACAGGTGCTGGTCTGGAGCAAAGCCATCTGGAGAACAAAGAGTGTCCAGGGTGAGCCATATGAACAAGCTGCTCCAGCCCAGAGAACACCAAGCCCCAATGCAATCCAAGTAGTGGGTTGCTAGGCAAAGGGGTGCATGTGACTGTATCTTGCTACATGTATAAATGAAGGCCCCTACTGTGGTTGAGCAGTTCCTTTCCTCCCATCAAGAGAGGGTTCTGCCTGACTCCAGTTTTTGTTTCTTTACTTTATTTTCCCAATCCTCTCACTGACATTCCCCCCAGGAATATCTAGAGCTCAGCCAGATGCCACACTCATCTTGTGTCTTTAGATCTTGTGAAGGTAACATCATGCATGGATATTGCTCAAATTCTAAGAGGAACCAATTGCTGGATGGCCCTGGACTGCCATATTGTTTCACCTCTTCACTGTAAACCTTATTATATGTCCTTTGTGTCAGTCTTCCTTCACGATTTTTAGATTTTTGGTGTTCAGCATTTTAATTGTGATGGGAGAGGCAGGGAGAGAGAGAGAGAGAGAGAGAGAGAGAGAGAGAGAGAGAGAAACAGAAAGATAGGAATAGTGAGACAGAAAGACAGATTATCCTGCTGGTGGGTGATTTTCTTAGATCCATAATTTTTGCCTTTCAGTAATTTTTGACGTCCGTCAGTCATTTTTTCCTAATATTTTCTTTTCCTGTTATCTTCCACTGTCTCCTTCTGGAACCCCAAGTAGATGCTTATTAGTTTCTTGGATATTGTTCCACAGCTCTTGGAAGTCCTGTTTTTAATATTTCAATTCTCTTTTTCTCTTTGAGTTTGTTTAGATAACTTATACTGATTTATAACAGAGCTCAGTAATTCTTTCCTCAGCTATGTCTAGTCTGCTGTTGAGTCCATTGAGGCATTTTGCCTCTCGATCATATATTTTTATCCTAGCATTACAATTTGACACTCTCTTATAGCTTCCATTTTCTTTCTGAGATTCACTGTCCCATCACACAAGTTGTTCACCTTTTCTACTGGATCCTTTAGCAGTTTACTTGTAATTATTTAAATTCTCTGGTAGTCCCAACATTAGGCTTATCTCTGGGTTTTGTTCTGTTGACTGTTCTGTGGACCCTGAAAAAGGGTTGCGTTGTTATCTTCCTAATGTGTGTGTATCTTGAAATTTTTTTAACTACTGGACAGGATGGTGAAACAGAAGCAGACACTGCAGCAAGTGGTGTTTATGCCGGAAACTGACACACTACTGTGGGGGTGGCTCACTGCTACTCTAGTCACTGGGAGTTTTCCACAGATTGCAACGTCCCCCAGTGCTTGATGAAAACCTGGAGTGCTGAGCATTTTTGTGTTCTGCTCCATGCTCAGCAATCATCTTACCCACACACTTGCACGTTGAACGGGGTCTCACCACACTTGCACCACAAGGGGATATCAGCACATCTAGTTTTTGTGTTGTGCAAAGGGTGACACATTTGTGGGAGATGGACAGTTCTTCAGGTAACCTTGGGCCAACTCCAACCTCTTTTTTTTTTTTTTTTTTGCTTATAGTTTTTAAGAATAATTATATCCAGAGACTGTAGCATCCTGAGATAGGGAGAAGCTGGCTGGAGCATGCTGGGCTCTGTCCTTACCTGTATTAGTCAGTATTTACTCGGGAAACAGATACAATATAAGATATACAAATACCTAAGAATTTACAAGGCTGGTTTACAATCTGGCTACCCACGGAGTCAGATAAGGAAGAATGCACAGGGTTCAGTTGAAGGTCTGGCACTCACTGCAGTGTTCTATACGAGTCTTATCAGGAGGTCAATTGGTCTGCAATGGAAGGCTGAAGAGTCCATGCTAGAAGGCTGACGGGTCTGTGCCAGAGGCATTAGAAGCCAGGAGATGATGTCCACGGTGAAGGTGAAGACTGGAGCTCCTTGAAGAAGTAGAAAGAGATCTGTCCTTCTTCATTCCCCCTTAATGCCATCTAGGTGACAATCTGCCCTTGGGTGGGTCTTCCACACCCTGAGGTGTGGAATCGCTGGGCTGACTTAAACTTCTCTTACTTGAGTTGATGCAGTCAGTCAGCCATCGCAGAACCCCTTCTAGCAACAGGATGCCCTGCAACACATTGGCTCACCATGCTTGAGGGCCCCTAGGGTGTAAAAGAAGGGCACAGGCAGAGAGGCCCTATCTCCCTCGGTCACTTTTCCTTTCCTTGGAAAACCCGCCCATTGGAGCGCTGGGCTCCTGCTGTCCCTTGCTGCCAGTCTGTAAATATCAAATCTGCTTCATGTGACTTGCGCCTGAATGTTCTGGCTCCCTGTGCTTGAGCAAGCAATAATATGCAGCCCAAGAGCAGCTGGAGTGAGTGCAGTGCAGGGATCCTGCCCCGCTGTGGGTCTTTCAGGATGCCATTCACACGGTCGCCTTGTGAGTTCTGTTCTCTGATGAGCTCAAGACAAGTTATGATTTTGTAGACAAATTGTTTTTCTTATTGCTGGGATGAATGCAATATTCTCTTACAGTTTTCTATATCCTAGGCAGAAATAGAATCCCATATTAATACATTTTTTTAAGATCAAGTAACTTTGTTTCCAAACATATGAAAGTCAAAACTTAAAATAATACCATTATAATATCTCCAAAGAAAATGAGATATAAGGTCTAAACTTATAAAAATTGTGCAAAATCTGTATGCTGAACCTCATAAAATGCTGATGAATGAGCTCAAAGAATACGTAAATAAATGGAGAGACCCTGTGTTTATGATTGGATGACTTAACATTGTAAAGATGTCAATTTTCCCCAAACTGATTTATATTTTAGCTCAATTCTTGCAAAAATCTGAGAAAAAATTTTTGGTAAGAGACAAGCTTATTGTAAAGTTTATATAGAAAGGCACAAGCCCTAGGATAATAAAGCCCAGAAGAATAAGGTTGGAGAAGTGACTATTTGATATTAAGGATTACTATGTACCCCCTGAAATTTAGATAGCATATTACTGGCAGAGGATCAGGCACACAGAGGAATGGAACACCATAGAGAATCCAAAGCAGACCCACAGAGATACAGCCAGGTGATTTCTGACAAAGACACAGAGTCATTCACTGGAGGGAAAGGAGCCTTTACAACATATGGTACTGGAGCACTGGCCAGCGCTGGGCAAAAACCATCAGAGGATCAACCTGAGTCTCTTGCCTTATACAAAAGTCAACTCAAAATGGATCACAGACTTAAATGTAAAAATATAAGGCTTTTGCCAAGAAAGATAGGAAGAAAGAAAGAAAGAAAGAAAGAAAAAGATGATCCTTTATAGTCTTGGGCTAGAGACAGAATTTTTAGGTTCCATATTGAAAGCAAGATCATAAAAGAGAAAGTTGGCCTTATTAATTTTGACTCTGTAAATTTTGCTTCACAAAAGACTACGTAGAGGATGAAAAGACAAGCTACAGACTGAAACACAATATTTGAAAAAGCTACTATCTAGAATATACCAAGAACTCTCAAAATCTCAAAGTAAAAAAAAGTTAGAAAATCGGCAAAAGACATGAACAAACATTTCACCGAAGAAACTGTGTAGACAACAAATGAACACACGAAGAGATCATCAGCATCATCAGCCATCAGAGAAATGCAAAGCCCCGTCACAACGAGGCATCACTATAGACCTATCAGAATGCCTGAGAGAAAAAAGATGGCAGCACCGAGTGCTGGTGAGGATGTGGACAAACTGGATCATTTGTGCATTGCTGGTGGGCATGTAAAAGGATAGAGCCCCTCTAGAAAATGGGTTAGTAATTTCTTTAAAAATTAAGCATGCAGTTAGGCATGGTGGTACACACCTGTAATCCCAGCACTCAGGAGGCTGAGGCAAGAGGATCGCCATGAGTTCAAGGGCAGCCTGGGCTACACAGTACAAGGCCAGACTGAACTACAAAGTGAGACCCTGTCTCAAAAATAAATGAATAAAAATTAAGCACACAATTACTATCACCCAACAAGTGTGCCTTTGGTCATTTATCCTACAGAAGTGGAAATTTATGTTCACACATAATCTGTCTATGACAGCTTCTTTGTAATAGATCCAATCTGGAAATGAGCTAAATATTCCTCAAGGGGTTAATGGTTAAATAAACCATGATGTCCCTACCAGGGGATACTACTTAGCAATAAAAGGACCTTGTATGGATATGTGCATCCACATAGATGCAATCTCCAAACAATGATGCTGAGTGAAAAAAGTCAGTCCTATATGACTTTATTTCTATAACATTCCAAAATAAGAAAACTGTAATAATTGAGAAGAGATCACTGTTTCCAGGAGTTAAGAATGGGGTGGGAGGACACAGAAGGAACAGGTGAGTGGGTGTATTTATTTTAAAAGACGGGCTGGGGATTTAGCTCGGCGGCATAAGTGTCTGTCTTGCAAGTATGTGGTCATGAGTCCGATCCCTGGTACTGATAAAAACTAAAAAGACAAAAAAAAAAAAAGGCAATGCAGCTAGACATGGTGGTGCATGTCTGTTATCCCAGCACTCTGGGAGGCTGAGGCAGAAGGATCAAAAATTCAAACCTAGTTCTGACAACTTAAGGTTTATCAAGACCATCTCAGAATAAAAAAAAGTGACAGGCTAAGGGTGCAAAGACCCTGGGTTCAATCCTGCTATAAACAGAGAAATAAATAATAAAGAATGTGATGCAAAAGGTCCTGGGAGTGCTGGAATTGCTGGTCCTGACTCTGTGGTGGCCACACAGACCTGCGTGTGTACATACATCCACGCACACCCGAGTACAACTGCTGCAAGCTGGGCAGGTCAGTAGGCTGCTCTCACCTGCGTGCTTCCCAGGCCCTGGCCTCCACTCCCTCTGGAGAACGCACAGCTTTCCTCCTGGGGCACTGCACGGGCTGCATCCTCTGCCCAGAGTTCTGCCCCCAGCCCTTCATCTTGCTGGTTCCTTCCCATCCTTTAGGACTCGACTCTGATGTCACCTTTACACCAAAGTCTTCTTTCCCTGTCTAAACTGTTTCATTAATTTAGTGTTTTAACATAGAGGTATACAAATCAAAAAGGCAAATAAGAAACATATAGATAAATGCAAATGAAACCAGAGCAGAAATTTGACTAATGCTGCCAGGGACCATGGGAGCCTCAGCAAGGCTAGAGTGAGGGAGGAGCATGATGACGTCAGCTCTGTGACATTGCACTTGGGCTCAGCTGGACTAAGGAGCGCTCAGTGGAGGACAGGAGACCACAGCCTATGGGGTGAGGAGGAGGGAAGATCCACAGGCCTCCGGTTCTGACTGGACATGGGAGTGAAGTGGCAAAGAGTTGGGGGAGCCCTGGTTTGGGGTTTGAAGGAACCAGGCTGCTTCTAACTGGGTGTTCCAGAGTGGGCCAAGTTGAGGTGGTTCCTCTTCACATTGTAAGGCTTAGATTGTCACTGACTGCAGTGAAATGAAGTGTATAGAATTTTTCGTGGCACGAGGGCTCCTCACACCTCCCAGTTGGATGCTGTTGTGGCCATGGCAGCGCCCTGCCCACGTCCTCCTTTGCACTGTCTTGCAAGTGGCCCATTTCTACCCAAGTACAGAGATGGCTGCGCACGAGGTGTCCAGACTTGCCCTGCCCAGCGGGACAAGGAGTTGGGCCGTGGCCCAGGGTCTGCTCTGGCTCTGCTCTCAGTGGGGCTCCTCGATGCACTGAGCTCCACTGTTGCACTGCACAACAGAACAGGAAGTCACTGACAGCCTACCCTGACCGGATTCTGCACTCTGAATTGTGCTTCCTAGACCCATGTCCCAAAGAAACCCCAGCACCCAAACCTTTGCCTAAGGGTCTGCTTTCATGGGAACCCAAAATAAAACAAGCCAGAGATGCCAGGTCAGCCCTACGTCCCCAGGCTTCATTAGTGCAGGTAGAGCCCAAGCTGGTGGGGGTTCCGGTGCCCTCCCCCTCAGGACATTCCTTGAGGGCACGGCCAGACAGGATAGGGGGAGCAGACACCCTGCTGTCTTAATGAAGGCAGCAAGTGGCAGCCCTTGCACACACTAGCACAAGCTTTGTGTCAGTTTCTTGGGCCTGGACAGAGGGGCCAGCTTGCCTCAGGGCCTTTGCTCTTGCTGGTCCCACTATCTGTATTGTTTTACTTTTAATATCCTCAAGTCTAGCTCCCCATTCCACCTAGGTCTCAACTCCATTAGTTAAGAAGGGCAACTCTGATAGCATTATCTAAAATACAGCCCTTTGGCCAGGGGTTTGGCTCAGTGGCATAAGTGCCTGCCTGGCGATTGCAAGGTCGTGAGTTCAATCCCTGTTACTAAAGTACACTTCTCTCCTGTCCCTCATCCTATTGTCTTATATATCTTGGCATAATATTTTTCCAAAATCAACTTTTTTGAAGTACAATTTACATACAATAAAATTCATTTAAAGTATACATTTTGATCAGTTTGGTTGTTTTTTAGACAGGGTCTCGCTGTATAGTTCAGGTTGGCCTTAAACTCAGTAATCTGTCTGCCTCAGCCTCCTGAATGCTGAGATTACAGATGTGCACCACCTCACTCAAGCTTTGAGTTTTGACGAGTACACGTGTCCTGGTAACCACTATCCAATCAACATTTCTGTCATCTCCAAAGGTCCAGGTACATGGCCTCCTTCATGCCCAGCACTCCAGTTTCCTGTCACTAAGCTCAGCTTTGCAGCATGTCTTCTGTGTTTGATTTCCTTTTTTTCCCGTACTGCCTGCTGTTACTGGGTCAGGACTCAGTATGCAGATGCTGAGGACTGAACTTAAGGCCTCATGTATGCTAAGTAAATGCTCTACAACTAAGCTATAGTACCAGCTCTTTTTACTTTTTATTTTGAGGTAGGGTCCTGTTAAATTGCCTGTGCTGACGTCTAACTTGAAGTCTTCCTGCTTTCACTTCCTGAGTACATAGCTGGAGTGACAGGCATGGACCACTGCATCTGGCTTTTGAGTTTGATTTCTTCGGCTCAGCATAATGCTTTTGGGTTCATACACATTGCCTGAGTCTCGGTTGTTCAGTCTGTCTTGTTGTGGCGCTCTGTCCTCATTGCACGAATGTGCCAGGCTGATTATACACTATCCTGTTGATGGACACCTGTGCTGGTTCTAATAAGGAATAAAGCTGCTATCAACGTTCTTGTGCAGTGTTTGTACAAACACAGCGTTTCAGTCCATTTCCTGGTGCTGACAACATGATACACAGAATGACTTATCACGAAACGTTATTTTGGCTCACAGTCTGGTACAAGGTCAAGGGGCTGCATCTGGTGGCCTTCTTATTGGTAGAGTCCTCCTGTGGCACAGCACATCACAAGGCTCATGGCAGGAAGTGCATGGTAGCCCTAAATACACCAGCTTCGGTAGCAGAGCCATTCTCAGGATGAACCATTAAGGGCAGAGCTCTTAAATGACCCACCTGGTCCCACTTGTTAATGTCTCACAGTGAGGATTAAATTTCCACCTGAGTTTCAAGGGACAAACCTTAGCACAGAGGGATGTAGGTTTTTATTTTCCTTGGGTTTGCTGAGCAATGGAATCGCTGGATTATCAGCCTATTTGCTTGTTTCTTTCCCATAAGTCCCCAGAGGTTAGCTCCACGAGGTGTGACTGTGTCCTCGCAGGGTGAGCACCGAGCCCAGTGAACATATAGTGTGTGGCGGGTGCCCAGCAAGTCCAGGATAATGAGTGACTAAAAAGCCAACAAGCTAGGGCTGGGGATTTAGCTCAGCGGCATAAGCGCCTGCCTTGCAAGTAGGCAGTCTTGAGTTCTATCCCCGGTACCGATAAAAAGGAAAAAGACAAAAAAAAAAAAAAAAAACAACAACAAAAAAACAACAAAAAAAAAAACCACCCCAACAAGCCTGATTGCAAACATCAGGGCTCCAGGCCAGGCACTTGGAGGCCTCTTGGAATCTCTAACCCAGCTGCAGGCTCCTGTTGTGGTCCTAGGGGATACTAGGAGAACACCCAAGGCAGGGGGCCGCGGATTACAGCATGGCCAGGCAGGGAGATCGGGGTCTCTCTACTGCATATCGAATGGCCTGAGCTGGAGCATTGGTGCCCTGCTTCTCTTCTTCATAGGACTGAGCCTGTGCCAGACATGGGGAGTTATGCACCTCCTGCCTTTCCTTTCCACATCCTGAGAGGCCTCCAGGATGCAGACATACGTGGACACCCCACCGCACCCTGCATGTCTGCCCATACCTTCTGCCAGCGGTCACCCTGGCAGATTTCTGTACTTTTGAGGCTAAGAGACTGGGGCTGTCTGGATAAAGGGTGGTTTGCGTGGTGTCCCTGTTTTAGGGTGGTCTGGGCCGCTGAGGCCGGGGGGGATATTTGTGTCTCTGTGTACCTGTGTCTCGCACAGTCTGACCTTCCAGACCCGAGGCGCCACACTCTGGCCTGTGCGCTCTGTTCTCTGTGGGCGGGCATCAGCGGGATCCGCAGACAGAGCGGCCTGTGCGCTCTCCGTGCTCCAGCAGGGGGCGCCAGCGCTCCGCGGAGAGGCTACTCCTTGGTTGCGCTGGGGTGGCTGAGACTCTATTGTTCAGAAAGGGAAACTGAGGCTCCAAAAGGGGGCTACGCAAGTCTGTTAAACCCAATCCTAAATTCCACAGCACCAAACATTAGCCTACACTTAATGAGGGTGGAAGGAGGTGGGTCTATGGTTAGAAAGGGCAGGGGAATGGGCTTGGAGACCTTTGGCTGCCGAGAAGTGTGCAAGTGAGGCAGGGCTGAGACTTGGAGGACAAGGCCAGGGGACTGGCAGCCCTGTGGCCTCAGCAAGGGTCCATGGGCTTGTGAAATGGCTACCAAAGAAAGCAGACACCTAAGGGGTGATGTCCTGGGGACTGCCTGCTTAGCCATCCTCACACCTCCCCTCCAGGCCCTGCTCCTCCACTGACTGCTGTCTGTGCCGGGCCGTGCATTCTCCTGATCTACCAGGCTGAGCCCATGATGACTCCAGCCAACTGCTGTCCCTCCAGGACCCCCTGTGTGTCAGCCTGTGCTGCCTGTGGGGCCGGGGCTGAAAGCAACAAAGAGAAACACCAGGCCCTGTTCCCGGGACCTCACCATCCAGGGATCGGACGGGGACTGCCAAACAAGTAAACATCAACAAACAAACAATTATAAATGATGCTGCATGCTTGGAGGGAAGCCACAAAAGGCAGAGAGAAAGCATAAGGAGGAAGGGAGGACATCCCTGTCACTGAAGTAGTGGGGGAGGTCGCTTAAAGGAGGGGGCACTTAAACCTAGCAGGGAAGGATGAGAGCCAGTCATGCGAAGGCAAGGCCAGTGAAGGGGAGAAATGGGCAAGGAAGTGGTCACATGTATCGAGTTTAAGCCCCTCTGGCACTGGGTGGTGAGTGGGGTAGGCGAGGCATGAATGGAAGCCAGGAGGCCGAGAGGAAGCCGAAGCCACAATGCAGTGTGTGTGTGTGTGTGTGTGTGTGTGTGTGTGTGTGTGTGTGGTGCCAGTGGCTTGGGGTTCTAGACAGAATTTATAGGAGGGTTGAAGGGTCTTTGCTGGTAGATGCTGGATGGAGGTCTGTAAGGAAGCTGGGTGATTCTTTAAAAACTTGGGTGCATAGATGCACTCTTGACCAAGGAGAGGGAGTGAGGCAAGCAGGTGATCAAAGTTAGGAGCTGTGTGCAGCGCTAAGGGGCCCCTGAAACGGGGACTGCTCTTTCTCTTTATTCTCCCACTGACGCAGCCCATCTGAGCGCACTGGGAGCCTCTCCCCAGGAGTTCTCATCTGTTCCCACCATCTGAAGACCTCTGTCCTCACCTAGTGGCCACACCTGGGGAAGCGGAGCCCCAGGAGGCCGCAGGGGAGACAGAGATGTCCAGGCATGCTAAGGAAAAGCAAGTCACCATCTTATTTTGACTTCATTTCTAAGTGCTACAGAGGAAAACATTCTTTTGCCTTATGTGACGTGGTTATGGGAGCACCCAGCAGGCACTGTAAGCAGGACAGGACTGAAAGGCTGAAGTCTGTGTCCTGCAGAGGGACAGAGGGGGAGCCGAGGTCCTGAGGCTGCATCAAATGAAGTGTGGCACCAGAGTCTCTCGGGCCCCAGCCCACAAGTGGGTCTCAAGTGACCAGAATGTCCCTTGCAGGCTTGGGAGGCACGGGAAGCACCCTCTCCCCCTGACCCTGCGGTGGTGTCTCTCAGCGTCCCTTCTTGGAAACCCTACGTCTCTGCTCAGCCCTCTGACCCCCTAGACATGTCATATGTGTGCTGTGACTGTCTGGCAAGGCAGGCCTGCTGTCTCCATGGACATAAGAGGGCAGCTTGAGCAGGGTGCCCTCTGTGGCCCCCAAATCCTTTGTTACAACAGTGCACACTGCTTAACGACAGGAAATTACAGGTGCCCAGAAGGACTAGATGAATCACCTTAGGGAAGCAAATAAAAACCTGTGCAGGGCCCAGGCACCAGACAGAGTTACGTTTTAGTGCCCACACCTGCCGGGCGAGGGGGCCCCAGAGGCCACCCTGAACTGCACAGACTCCTCCCCTTTCCCAAAGTCGCTGTTTCCCTGTCTGTGGAAATGCCTCTGAAATGTCACTTGTGGGCCCCCCTCCCTCCTCCTGCGAGTCATGTAGCAGCTCAAATATATTATACATATTAAAAGAATATGTTCTCTGGCAGCCCTGAAGGGGATAATGAAACCTATATATATATATCTATATATTTATACACAATGGATTGGCTTGAAATGCTCTGAATATCCCTCCAGCTGTGGCAACCCTTTGAAATATGACACTGAAACGTCACCTCCCCCACTGGTGGCTGGCAGGAGACATTAAAGATTTAAAAAAAAAAAAAAAGGGAAGGAAAGAAGGAAGGAAAGAGAAGAAAGAGGAGGCAGCTGCTTTGGCCCCGCGGCTGTGCAGCGGCAGCAAACTGTGTTTAAATATTAAAACCACCCATCACCGGCTCAGCTGTCCGCCCCCTTCAGTGGCCTGGGCCTACGCCAGGCCCTCCTGTGGCTCAGAATGGCTGGAGGTTGTCTGCAGATCCAAGTCCCCAGCCCCAGGGGTGGGGTGGGCTGGGAAAGAGGGGGGTTCTGCTGCAGATTTCAGCCCGGGCTTGTCTCAGCTTGGCTGGAAAGGGGGGGCTGCTGCGAACGGGCTTGGGGGCTGTGCTGCAGGCAGCACTCAGGGGTCCGGATCCTGATTCTGAAGCTTGGGCTTCGGTGCTGCATGACCTTGACCTTGGGAAGTGTCTCCCCATTCCCCGACTGTGATTTTTCTTTCTTTCTTTTTTTCATCTGCAAAACAAGAGATTTGGACTAGATGATGGAATTTTAGGGGTCTAAGAATCCTCAGAAATTACATGTAAACTTGGGGTGGAGCCAACAGGTCCCTGGGCCTTCTCTGAGTGAACACAGCATTATTTTTACCTCAGCACTGGTACTTCAGGGATTCAGCAGGGTCTGATTTCCGTGTCCTCAGTTTCTGCAGAAGAGGCCCTTGATAAATGTTTGTTGGTAATCAGAGGTGCAAGAAGATACATTTTGTCTCAGAAACCGAATTAAAGGTGATTGGAAGTGGCCTGGTGGTCTTGCAAGGGGGGCAGGTTCCCTGACACTGCAGGAATTCGGAGATCAAATGAACTCTTTTTGAGGCTTCCTCGAGGGGAGATTTCAGGATTTGATGGGGCCTGGCAGTGAGGTCCCTTCCCACATCCCATTTCTGGTATTTACATTTTCTGTGAGTGAATTTCAGCTCCACTTGGGAGAGGGAGAAGCATGCACGCGGGCTTCTGTGTGCTCCCCCAGGACAGGAAGGCTCTGGGGCTGTGCCCTCATAGTGAGCGTGGGCACGCTGCCGCCTTGGGTGAATTCCAGGATTCACAGATACATATTCTACTACCGTCACCCCAAACTCACTTCATCTCCTCAACTGAAAGGCAGGGGTTTGTTCCTTTTGTGGAAGGAAAACAGTAGGACCACAGTAGAGGGCTGAAGGGTCTCCAGGATGCGGTCTCGGGTAAAGGTTTACCTGGGGGCTTTTTTCAGTCCTGGGAGTTGACTCTAGGCCTCATGAACTATAGGCACGTGCTTTAGCACTGCGCCACACCCAGCCACTTAATACAGAAAAATTTTTTTGAAGACAGGGTCTTGCTCAATTGCCCAAGCTGGCCTCCAACAAAGGAAGCTTTTCAATTGGTATGTTTGTGATATATAATGAATACATTAATCATGGGGATGGTGCATCTATATATTGCATCTTAATCTTTTAAAATTTCCTTTTCCCTCCCTTCCCTCCTCTTTCCCTCTCCCCTTCCCCATCTCCTCCCTGTTCCTATCATTTATCTTTGATTTTGCTCTATATTTATACCTAGGGTTTCTCGTGTCACAGAAACCATGCAATACTTAATGTTCTGTTATCTGATTTATTTCACTTAGCATTATGGTCTCAAGGTGCTTCCTTTTTGTACAAATGACTCAGATTTACTCATCTTTATAGGTGAATAGTACTTCATTATAAATAAATATCACATTTTTAAAATCCATTCATCTGTTGATAGATAAGCTGTTTCCAAGATTTAGCTATTAGTATCTGTGCTACTATAAATATCGGTACACATGTATCATGGTAATATGATGTCTTTATCTCTTTGGGGAAGGTACCTAAAAGGAGTATAACAGAGTCACAAGGAATTTCCACTTTTAGTTTTTCGAGGAATCTCCATACTGATTTTCACAGTGGTTGTACTCGTTTATACTCCAGCTAATGATGTAAAAAGGTCCCTCTTTCTAACAATGGGCTTCTGACTACCCTAAGACTCAAATATTTGCTTACCCAGTCATTCTGGAATCAAATTCCTGAATAAGATGAGACTGCCCTAACTGGAATGTTCTGAGTCTAAGATACAGGAGTCTTGGGTTTCAGAATTCTAGAATCTAAAGTCTCTCTAACTTAAAGTTTCTAAAAGTCAACATTTCTAAGCCCCTGTAAGTCATGAAATCTTTCAAGGAAGGCCAAGATGGACTTTCTAGGAGAATGTATGTTAGGAAGGAGGTACGAAGAATTGGCTGTGAATATTTTTTTTCCCCTAAGGTGAATCACTTGGCCACAGAAATCTGCAAAAAGAACACATGCAGAAAGGAAAGTGACTTAGCTCTTTTAACTTATAAAAACATAAAATAGTTTTGATATCCAGATAGGGCTGGAGCTCAGGTAGGAGTGTGGGTAAGCAATGGTTTTCATCGGGCACTGGTGAGCACCACTCCACAGAAAGTCACAGCTGCAGCACCGCTCGGGCACAGTAGTGTCAGTTCCCAGCGGTGTATTTCAAGTTGCCGACAGTTTAGCAAGTGGGACTCAAAATTCCTGGAAATGTAACTATGACTGTGAGTTAGCATAGCACGCCCTTGCCGGGATGGCTGCCCAGGCCTCTGTCAGGGGACCCGATGAGAGGAAGAGATGTGGCCATGGGGAGAGGTGTTCATGTGCTGATCTCGGGGTGACATTTAGATTCAGAAGGAAGCTTTCCTCCTTCTGGAGAAAGGAAGTATGGAGAGGACCGAGGGAGGGGTTGGGGGGCATCTCGGGGTGACAAGGATGGTAGCAACTGTCCTTTCACTGGGCTGCCCCTTGCAAAGAAATTGAGAAATTATTTTGTTCATTCACTCGGTTATTCAGTGAAGACTTTTGCAGAGATGGCACCACTGTGCTCATTTTATAGATGAGCAAATTAAGACCCAGAGGGGCAAAGACACAGTTTGGCTTCTGTATCCTTAAATTCTGCAGCTTTGGATTAAAAGAAGTACAAATCAAAAACATTCAGACAAAAGGAAAACACAAAAACTACACACAAAAACCCACAACAATCAAGATAATATAACAACTACACAGCATTTACATTGTTTTAGGTCTTACAGGAAATCTAGATAGATCATAGGCAAATACTACACTATTTTATGTAAGGGATTAAAGCGGTTGCAGATTTTGGTATGGGGAGGGTTGGGATGGATCTGCTGTAGATCTGGGGGAAATGACCGTAGTTGTACTATACTCGCATATAGGTATAACAGTTTGGATCAAAAATACAGTATTTCCTTAAGGCTCATGTGCCAGAAGGGGACTTTTAGAAGCTAATTAGGTCATGGAGTGCTGATGTCATCAATGAATGAATCCAGTGATGAGCTCATAGCTAACTGTGTTGTTGGGGCTTGGTTGGAGGAAGTTAAGTCACCAGAGTCATGCAGCTCCCCCCTGCAGGGTACCTTTTTTCTTTGGCTCTTCCCCTGCTCTCTGGTCCCCTTAGGACAGGAATTGCACAGCTTACCTCTGTCAAGCCTTTTGCACCGTAGTGCTTCTGCCTGGGAACCAGCAGACCATGGCTTGGAACCTCTGAAACTGTGAGCCAAATAAACCACTTCTTTAAATTGCTCTTGTCAGGTACTTTGTCCCAGTAATGGGAAAGCTGAGCAATACAAGTGCCAAGAAGTATAATGATGGTGGTTAAGATGGACTGAGGATCTGCTCTAAACCAGGTCCGTGCTAAACAGCTGGACCTGTTACTTCGGTGGGGAACCCAGAAGCAGGCCTGAGCTAAACACCACTGCACAGTGATCTGTTTTGAAGCTGTGTCCAGGTAGGGAGACTGCAGAGGAAAGGAAGCAAGGTGTGACTTCAGGCAATGCCTGCTTGAGCCCAGGTGTGCTGTGGATGTCACTTGGAAATGACAGTGCTGGTTTTCGCACTCTTGCATCTGGGTGTCGTTGGCTTTGAGCTGATGCTGGGGTGCTGGGTACCAAGACTTTAGGCAGATCTGGCCTCTCAATGGGCATTGCTTGTTAGCATCAGAACACAGAGGAACTAGGGACACTTGGTCTGCGCTCTACTTGGGTTAGATCATTTGTTCCTGACAAAGTCTTAGGTGGTGTGATTACTGCTTTGTACAGAGGGGAAAGTGAGGTAAAGAGAGGCTGTTTTCCCAGTGGAGAATGCCAGAGCTGAGGCAAGAACTGGCTGGCCAAGTACCCAGCTGTCCTCTTCCAGTAGGGAGGTGCTTGCTGGTTGGAGGGAGGAGCTGAGGCCAGAGTGGTGGGGAGGAGCTGTCAGCAGTAGGGCAGACGGGGCACTGGAGGAGACCTGTTCATACAAAGGAAGAAAACTGGTGGGGGCAGGGGGAAAAGAAAGTATGGAGTGTGTTGGGAAGGGGTTCACACATCTCTGTCTTCTCGCTCCCAGAATACCCTTGGCTCAGTTCTTGGAACTTGTCTGATTCTCTGTAAACTGGGGTGAACCTAGACACCTGTTCCATCAGGGTGCTATTGAAAGAACTTAATAAGAAACTGTCATGACAGGTATCATGGTGCATGCTGGCAATCCCAGCTGCTTGGGAGGCTGAGGCAGGAGGATTGCAAGTTCAAGGCAGGATTGAACAACTTAGTGACACCCTGTCTCAAAAAAAAAAAAATTAGAAACTAACTGGTGATTTAGCTCAATGATACAGTGCTTGCTTAGAATGTATGAAGCCCTGGGATTGGTGTCTAGTATCACACACACACACACACACACACACACACACACACACACACGCCCATTCAACTCTCGGTCCAGCATGGCCCACCATGAGGTCTGACAACTGCAGCTGTTCTCTCTGCCTGGCCAAGAGGTGCCAGCTGGGGTACCAGATGTGAGCTGGGCCTGTGACCTGGGGAACAAGGGACTGCTCTGGAGCTGCACGTAAGTGTGTGAGAGCCAGCAGTGGACCCGTGAGGAGGTTGGCTATGGGGGCGATGCGTTCATTCCAACAAATAATGGGAAATTACATATGGGGAGTTCCAGAGTGGTCAAGTGACTTCTCTGAGTCACTTAGTCAGAGAGGAGCATGTGGGATTGCAGCAGGTCTCCTGATTCAAGTGTATACTTCTCCGTCTCTCTCTGGGCACCTATACTTGCATGCTTGCCCCTTACTCATTCATTTATGGATTGCACTTTTGCATGTGAAGGGTCCCTGTGCCACGTCCTGTGCCAGGTGTGGGGTGATGTAGGAGACTGAGGCAGACCTGGTCTCAAGATACTCACCTAGCTAAACCTTGCCACTCCTTCCTGTGCTCCCAAGGAGAGCATCACACTGAGAGATCTGGGCTGGAGTGGGGGGTCAGGCAGGCTCCCCAGAATTCTGGGCTTGAGCCAAGTAGGAGTCAGTCAATAGACAGACTAGAGGCTGGGGATGGAATTGTGCTCAAGCAAGAGAGCACATGTGCCAAGGCGCAGGGGCTGGAACCATGCAGCCACAGGAGGGTCTGTAAGGAGCCGGGTGGCCAGAGAGGAAGGAATGAGCTGAGCTGGGGAGTGGTTTTGCCCAAGAGCTCAGGGCAAGGCCGTGGTCATTAATATTTACTTTCGTCTGTGAATATCTTGTGTGGAGTGTGGACTGAGAAGACAGGAATTGCAGGCTGCCCACATCCAGGAGGGAGACAGTGTGGTGGACATAGGGTCTGCTGGGTGTGTGCCTGGTGCCTGTGCCTATTGTGCACATGTGTGATATATCTGAGTGTTTTTTTTTTTTTTTTAAGAGTGTCCCTGGAATGGTGTATGTTGGTCTGGGTGTGAAGTTATGAGTGTGCATTGTTGTAATGAGCCTCTATATTTGAGTGTGTTTGCAAGGGTCTGGCTCACACCAGGCAGGCTGGGGACTGAGAGGGGCTGGAGGCTACCCAACAGCTTAGGTTCCCCTCCTGCTCCACTCACCAGCAGGTTCCCAAGGGGGCAGCTGGTGACTGCTGGACCCATCCTGTCATTGTCAATTCCCTGTGTTGTGGAAGTTCCCAGGCCTACTAGGGAGGGGCCAGCTGGAGGAGCTGGCTGGGCCTCATGGAAGGCAGACACATACCTGGGACAGAGCTACCTCCCTGGCTCTGGTGCTGGATCTGTGAAAGGGCCCTGGAAGAGCACTGCCCTGCAAGATGGAGCTGGCCAGTCCCTCTAATGTCTGCTGCTGCAAACCCCGGCTTGGTCCTGAGGCCAAGATCGGGCAGTGACTTGAGGAGCCTTGTGTGGTAACTCAGCACTCCTTGGAGTTCAGACACCTCAGGCCTCCTGCAGCCACATGAGCTGGGAACCTGGAAAGCCAGCAGCAGGCTCCCATTCCCCAGGCATCAACCAGCAGAGTACTTCAGCATGGACGGACGGAACAAGACCGACAGATGGTGGCCCTGGTGTCCTGGCAGATCCCTTGTATGCCTTAGAGCCTGGTACCTCCTGAGAGCCCACCTCAGGGCCCCAGCTTAGGCACTCTGCAGGATTTCAGAGCCCAGAAATAGCTTTCCCCCAGCTGCACTCTACTGTTAGAGTCAGTCCCTTGACTATGTAAATATTTTAGACATTCTTCCTGTTTTTTAAATGCAGGCCATTTCAGGAAGTGCCCCACTTTCCATTTTACTGGCCAATTATAATTGTGACTACAGTCTTGAATTGGGGCAACCTCATTGGAGGAGGAGTGTCCTGAGGTCAGGACGGGGGAAAAGGGAGGATTTCCAGCAAATAAGATGCTGGAGGAAGGGAAGCGAGGAGGAGGGAAACCGAGGCACAAAAGCTGGGGCCACAGTACTTGATTGACATACACCACAGCTAATTTAAGCACATTAGTTAACAGCCACCACCTGCATTAAGTGTTAACACCCTGGTTAAGTGCGAATGCATACTTAACAAAAACCTTACTTGTTGTCAAATATCCTGGCTAACAGCAAACACCAGTTAATAGCAAAATATTTATTAACTCTGGAATTATCAGCAAACATGCCACTTACCGAATTCTTTGGTTGACAGGGAACACTGTATTCTGTAGTGAGCACGTCCCAGTGAACAGTTAACACCTTATTTCACAACCAGCACTTGACAATTCCATCATCAGCCAGCCTTTTGGCAGGAGGGCTTTCCAGTTGGAAGTGAGCATGGCCTGAGGGAGTGGTGGGCAGAGGGAACATGGGCCCTTGCCACCCTGCACGCCCGGACTCTGGCAGCAGCCCACCTCCCTCTGGCCCCGCTCCCTCTGGCTCAGCCTGGCGCTGCTCTGGACCCCCAACCCTACAAAGGCAAGATGAAAGGGGCGGGCAGCTGCACACGAAATGCATTATGCATTTCCCCAGCCCTCCCGCCTGGCTTCCCTGGGGGTGCATGCTCCTCTTTTGTGTTGGAGATGAAAGGCAGGCGAGCAGGAGAGTGTGGGAGCCAGGAGTGAGCCGCGGGCCCTTTCTCTCTCATTCCCTTTGCCCTCCTTCCTGCCAGGCTCTTTCTGCCCACCAGGCCTCTTTCCCACTCTGGCCTTCTTTATCAGTCTATCAGAGCCGGCTGCTTCTTTCCTCCACCTTGTGGTCCTCCTGACCCCCATTTCTGGATCGTTTTCTTTGCCTAGCATCTCTTTTCCAACTCTCTCCCTTTCATGGACAGTCCTGCTCCCCACTTCCCTATCTGCTTCCATCCTTCCTCCCTTCCCTCTTTCAGTCTCTCCTCTCTGCTGTCTCCCACGGCCTCCTCCAGCTCTCACCTCAAGGACCCTCTCTGCCTCCAGGAAACTCTCCCTGGCCCCGCTGGTGTCCCAGGTCACCTTCCTCCTGGAGCTGTCTTGCCTTGAGGACTCCTTCTTGGAGGTGCAGGGTGTGCAGCCATCGCTCTCCAGCAGCATGTGTGATCCCCGAGTGCTGCTCACTGCTCTGTCCTGAGTTCCGGGACCATAGTTGGTCCTCAATAGCTGATTCTGGTGTAAATGCCTTTCTCCCTACTCCTCTCTGTTTCATGCTGGATGTCCAGGTGTCCTGGCCAGAGGCTTTTGTGTTCCTCTTTCACATTCACTTCATTCTCACTGTCTACACAGCTCCTGCTGGCCCAGGGTGGGCTTTGGTCCTCAGCCTGGAGACCAGTGCTAGCTAGCATGAGACCCCCCAAGTTCTAAGCCTAAGCTGGCCAGGAGCTGCCATTATACCTTTGTTGGAGGAATGAATGAGACAAAGAGACAGGGATTTGGTATTGTGGCTCAGGCATCTCTGTACCACATGCCTTGGGCAAGTGGCATCACCTGTGGGTCTCTCCTAGCCCTGATTGACAGTGGACCAACAAACACATTTGATGAGACTGTGCTCTATGAGCCTGCCTCTGTGGTGCTGTTAACTGTTGGATATTAGTCCAACACTGTCCTGTCACATCCAGGTGTAGCCCCCCAGCCCCGGGGAACCCAGACTGAGGAGGCTGGGGGGGGGGTGCTGCCAGGGCTTTTGAGTGAGGGCACCTGGGGAGGAAGAGAAAGCTGATGTTCAAACTAAATCCATTCCTGTGTGGATGAATGGGTGCCCACTGTGGCTCTTGGGCTCAGTCACATGCCAAGCAGGATGCAGTTCTTGATTTCTGGTGTAGTCCTCCCCAGTCACGAGGTCAGCAGATCTGCACTGAGCACTGACTGTGAGCGGATACAACAGAGGCACCAGGATGCAGTAGTGAACAAGACTGTGTGATTTGTCTGATAAAGAAACTTTGAGTCAAGTGATTCTCCCTAGGTCACCAGGGCTAGACAGCAGGCCTAGCCAGGGCCAGCTCTGCCTGACTCTAGGGCCCTAATGCTCTCTTTCCAAGTCTTAGTTTCCCTGTCTGTCCCCTGAGTGTCCTTGGAGACCATCCCACCGTGGAGGCAGTGGAGCAGCACTGCAAATAGGAAAGCAGGGGCAGGTTGAGAGCTGACCTCCCTTCTGGGCCAGGCATGCTTAGCCTCCGCAGAACTTTCTCTGCAGCTGAGTATGGAGGTGATTCTTATTATTGGCTCCAAATGACTTTTGCATCCATTTATTTGCTGCATTTTGATTTTGCATTCAATTTCCGGTCCATTCATGGTATCTGTGCTACATGAGGGAATGCGGAATCAAGGCAGTATGATTTGGACCCAGCTGAGAGCTCCAGCATTTCAGGGGGAGAGTACTTGACCAACTGCACAGCAGAAGGGCCAGAGAGCTGGAAGCTGCCCCCCAACTCCAGCCAAAAATGGGCCAGAAGTTGGACTCCTGCATGGCTCCCACCCCAACCCACATGCATATCCAAGATGGGGAGATGCCCACCGGGGACCTGGCCAGTCACAGACAGGTGGGGTTCTGATTTCTAAAGGCTCTGAAATCCTGCTGGAATGTGTGGGAGCATTTGAATAGAAAGACCAGGGTTTGAGTCCCAGCTTGAGCCTTTAAACCTTTCTTCTCTGGCTCTACTGGCAGAGTCTTTCACCCAGTCTGACCTGACCACTGTCCTGCTCAGCCCTTCCATGGCTGCCTATTGCCCTCAGGCTTGGGCACAAATTTCTGCCCTTCCAAGCCCTATCCAACTCAACCTTCTCTCTGAGTGCTTTCTAAGCTCCAGCATCTCCCAGTAGTTTACCTTTCTCTATGTTCACATGGTAGGTTGTTACCGCTGTCCAAAACATTTGCCCCATCTCTTTCTCTATGCAAATTTTTAGATCATACAGATTGTGAGAACCATAAGCTCACTCTGTGATATCACACTTATCAGGTTCTATGCTTTATTCACTTGGCGTTCACAGCCCTGCTAAGAAGGATTCCCATCCCTAGATCTCCTGAAATCTTC
This sequence comes from Cavia porcellus, assembly GCF_034190915.1. Taxonomy (NCBI): domain Eukaryota; kingdom Metazoa; phylum Chordata; class Mammalia; order Rodentia; family Caviidae; genus Cavia; species Cavia porcellus. Next base: position 24,058,137 of record NW_026947488.1, on the reverse strand, counting down.
AGGGGCTTGAGAAGTCAAGCAATTTGCCCATGGCCCCACAGCAAGGTGCCTGTGCAGGTAGACCAACTTGAGAGCCCATGCTGCTTACCTCAGAGCTTCAGAACCCAGCTCTGCGGCAACCTCCTCAGAGGCCCCAGACACAGACACCCTCCCGCTCCATCCTAACCCGTTTTGTTTCCTCACCTGGAGTCCCTATGTGCTCAGGGTGATTTGGGTGTGTGCCTCTCCCTCTCCACGTTGCCTGGACTTTTGCACATCTGGCTCAGTCGTGCACTGCTGGAGCTCATCTAAGAAAGTGGCTGTGGGTTTTCAGTGCCCGGCACAGGACTTGGTACCAAAGAAAAATGTTAAGTAGGATTATTCTCATCAGGCACCCTGCAGAGTCAGCAAGTGAAATAAGAGCTGCAGACAGACCTTGGGTGGCTTCTGGGTGTCCTGACCCTGAGTGGTGACACAACTGCACAGCAATGAGGACGCAGCTCCCCGGGACCTCTCAGACGCTGTTGGCAGAGTGCAAATTGATACAACTGCACTGGAAAACAGTTCAGTAGGATCTCATCAAGCTGGATATTCTGCAACTCCTTCCATGCCTAGGTCAATTCCCACGGGGAGACCCTGGTGTGCGTGTGCGTGCGTGCGTGCGTACGTGCGTGTGTGCGTGTGTGTGTGTGTGTGTGTGTGTGTGTGTGTACAGAATGCCTATTACAGCTCTGTTCACAATAGCAAACACAACTGAAATACTTGCCAACTCCAGAGTGGATGAGTATATTCACTTGCTGACAAAATAAAATGTAAAACTAAATAAACAATAAGAACTGAAGCTGGTCAAGTATAATTTTAATATAAGTTAAAACCAAATGATGGGTGCATGAGTCTTTATTATGTTATTCTTTTTTTTTTTTTTTGTCTTTTTCGTTTTTACCACTACCGGGGATCGAACTCACGACTGCCTGCTTGCAAGGCAGGCACTTATGCTGCTGAGCTAAATCCCCAGCCCCTATTATGTTATTCTTTAGAGCTTGAAAAAAATTTATAATAAAAAGAAACTTCCTTTTTAGAAATCCTGTGTCATGCATTTTGGACAGAGGAGACTTGCAATCTTTGATGCTGGAAGTCGGTGGATGACCCAGCCGAGTACAGACTACCCGGCATCCTGCCAGCCTAGGTCCAGGTGCTCCTACCACAGGTGGCTCAGAGAGGAAGTTGAGATTATCTCCAACGGTTGGTTCAGGCTGAGATACAGCCATTATCAGCCGCAGATGCTGCCTAAGAAGGAAGTGACCTGGAAGAGCCCATGACAAGTCAGGCTGCTAAAGTGGTACCCAGGCTGCCCAACCGGCCAGAAAAAGGTGTCTTAGAGCAGAATGTGGCATAGGAGTCCGTCTTGACAGTAGGAAGCTGGTGGGCCCGAGGCATCAGGCCAGAAGCTAGGCTTCCGTCAGTTGTCCCTTCCAGAAACTTGTCCTAGTCACTGAGTCTCCCATGTTTCACAGTCCAGTCCCCCAGGCCCTGTGGGATATCAGTACCACATCTTCCTTTAACTTCAGCTGCACATTCCAGGTACATGCCTGCCTAAACACATGTGCTGTGTGCCGACCATGTATGTGCCTGGCCTGTGCACACAGGGTGTCCTGAGGGGAAGTTAACTATGGAGAAGTCCAAGCCACACCATCACTGTTGCCAGAGGCTCTGCAGTCTCCTCTTGCTTCTCTGACCCCGTCTCTCTCTACCTGTACCCATACTGCAAACATCAATGTCTGGGGACAGGGAGATTCTGAAACATGGAGCTGAGCCTGCTACTCCACAGCAAGGATGAATAAATGCGTGTCCCAGGCAGGTGTGTCCACTTATACGTGTAGGCTCCTGGATTATGTATATACACATGTGTGCTAGTTTTTATGTTTATATTAATTTTTGAATGGATAATACATGGCATGATAAAAATAAAGCAAAAATCACATAATAAAAAAGCAAAGAAAAGCTGTGTTCTGGTGGCTGACTTCTGGGCTGTGGAGGAAGGACTTGTAAAGATGTCTCTACTGTAAAAGCAATGAGGACACTGGGGAAATGTTCAATATACTTTTCTGAAATGCTGAAAATTGAAGACTAACAATAATCATAGAAGCTCTTTGTCTCTTCTTCCTATCCATTACTCTATGCATCTCTTCCATCAGAATCATTTCCAATATCTTTTTAAACAAATGCACAGGTGTGAATGAGTGCTTGAGTTCTCTGAGCCTCTGTAGAAAATTATTCAAACCTGAGCAAGGTTTTGTGGAAACCTCTATTTGCAACTAGTCAATTGGAAATATAGGTGAAAACCTTGTATCTCTAGGCAGACAGTGTCAGAACTGAATTAAATTAGAGGATACCCAGCTGATGTCCACTAAAGAACTGTGGGGAGAAATCCTCATAGTGCTTGATGACCAAGGGTCATGGAAAGGTTCTGTGTTGTGAGAGTATTGGACACTGAAATTTTTTCCTGCATTACAAAAACTGACAGCTTTGTTACCATAACTATGTTAACCAGCAGCCTAGTAGCCACTAGCCGGGACAGGACAGGTTTAGAGCTTTTCAGAAGCCCCATCCCTAGAGAAGTGTTATTATTTGAGCTGTCTAGAAGCTTGGTGAAAAGCTTTGTTTCACAATTTATCTTTATTGGACCTGAATCAGAGCCCTCCCTGTGAACATCCCCAAGGACATTTGTCAAAAATAACCAGTGGCAACTGTTTAACATCACAGCTGCCAGAGAAAGTGTTAACAGTAGAAATTTACCAAAAATCTTAAAGGAAAAATTTGAGAAATGAATGAGGGACTTTCTCAGTTGCCTAGAAGGCCACATCCATATGCATGCGTAGGAAAGACATGAAAGGGCCAAAGCTTTCACCTCTGGCTAACCTAAGCCTTTCTACGAAAGCAGAGGTTTAAATCTCCCAGCGCACATAGAGCTCCTAACCAGATGTGTAAGATTTATCGTTTCAAAGAATTTTAGAAAATATTTGTTCAATCATTAGGTGATCACTAAGATCACTAAATAAGAGATTTTAATGGACACACATGGCAGAGAATACAGAAGTTACAGAACTAGGCCAGGAAAGTCACAAACAAATGGCAAACTACAGCAAAGAGAAACAACAAAAAACCCTGGCTGGGAAAGGGACACAGAGTTCTGGAGTTCCCACGTGAGATTACTTGAAATGCATAATTTTTAAGTAAAATTAAGAGAGCATGCACAGAGACAGGAAAACATGACTCATACACAGAGAAACAAGGCCAATAAAAATTATCGCTAAAGAAGACCAGATATTAGGCTGATTTCATAAGCAATTTAAGCCAGTTGTTTTAAATATGTTCAAAGAACTGAAGGAAGGGATGTCTAACAAATAAGAGGAAAATATGGGAATGCTGTCCTACCAAACAGAAAATATCAACGAAGAGAAATTTTAAGAGTAGAAATTCTGAAGTTGAAATTACAATAACTGAAGTGAAGAACACCTCCCACAATTGATGAAACAGCTCTCCAGAGGACCAAGAAAGAAACAGATATGTGAACACTACTGTAGACACTGGAGACCCAGCAGACATCCGTAGAGCACTGTCCCCAACAATAGCATTCATCTCAGGAACACCTAGAACACTTTCCAGGATGGGTGAGACAAATTGAGTTTCATAAATTTAAAGCAATTTAAATTTTAAAAGTATGTTCTCTGGCTACGTGGAATGAAATGAGAGTCATAATGAAAGAATATCGGGAAATTCACAAATGTGTGGAAATCAAACACCACACTACTAAGTACTCAATGAATCAAAGAAGAAATAGCAAGGAAAATTAGGAAGTATTTCTTTACATTTATGTAAGGTTTTTATTTGATTTTTTCCTTCTTTTTCTTTTTCCTCCCCCCCCCCGCCTTTTTCCTTTTTTTCAAATCCATTTTATTCAAACGTGAAAAGAAATAAAAAAGGAGAAGAAAAAAAAGTACAATAAAATTTCAAGCCACATCAATCAGGGGGTAACGATGGTACATACATTGTACATTGTCATCCCCAAATCATTCACCCAGAGCACAGGAAATATTTCAGAAGAACAAAAGTACAAGACTTGTAGGATGCTGTGAAAGCAATGGCGAGGGAGATTTACAGCTATAAATATCTATATTTTAAAAAAGGAATGATCTCAAATCAGGAATGATCTCAATCCATAAAAAAATTAGGAAAGGAGAGAAGAGGGGAAGTAAAAAGGGGGGAGATGTGATGTGTATAGGAGTGCTGGGGAATTGAACCCAGGACCTTGAGCTTGCTAGGCAAATACTCTAGCACTGAGCCACAGCCTAGCTCTGTGATGTGTATAGTTATCAGTTCCTCATGATGAATGCATTCATTATTATGTATCACAAACATGTTAATACAGCATTTTTAAGTATAAATTAGGAAAATAAGAACAAAATAAATTTAAAGCAAGCAGAATGAACCACACAATAAAAATGAGATGGATAAACAAAGATATCACATTGTACCCACTACTGCGGGTGTAATAACAGTAACAAGGACAGTTGGGCTGCTCAGGATTTAAAGAAGTTGGAAGCCTCATACATCACTGATAGGAGTGTAAACAGATCAGCCTCTTGGGAAATAGTCTGTGAGTTTCTCAAAATGTTAGACATAGAGTTACCCCATGCTCCAGTGATTCTAATTTTGACTGTTCACCCAAGACTAACAAAAACGTATTTTTCACATATAACTTGTTCATATGTGTTCCTATCAGTGCTTTTTGTAGCAGCAAAAGGCAGAAACAACCAAACAACCATCACTAATTAATGGGCAAACCAAATACATATCCATATTATGGAGTATTATTAAACCAGTCAAAGAAACATATTGCTATATGTTGCAAATGGATTAATGAAACCATTAAGCTAAGTGAACGAAGACACAAAAGGCTGCACATTATATGATTGTACTTATAGGAAAGATGTAAAATAAGGAAATTCATGGGGACAGGAAGTGGTTTACCGGCTGCCTAGGACTGGGAAGAGGGGGAGTACAGTGTGACTGTTAATGTAAGGGATTTATTTTGGGGGTGATGAAAATATTCTGAAATTAGATGATGGTTGGTAGTTGTGCAATTTTTGAATATGCTAAAAATACTAAATGCAAATTTTAAAAGGATAAATTTCATGCTGGATGTGGTAACACATGTTGGTAATAACAGCACTCAGAAGACTAAAGCAGGAAAACCTGTGAATTTGAGGTTGGCCTAAACTACATAGCAAGCTTTTACATGCTATTTCCCTTGTATCCAGAGATAGATACGCTAGACATCTCTCTCTCTCTCTCTCTCTCTCTCTCTCTCTCTCTCTCTCTCTCTCTCTCTCTCTCTCCCTGTATATGGAGATAAAAAATCTACAGTGAATTTGAACATTAAAAATTTTATTACACTAAAAGCTGGGGCTTGGGATGTAGTTGAGTGATAGAGTACTTGCCTAGCATGCACAAGGCCCTGAGTTCAAAACCCAGTACCAAAATAATAATAATAATAATAAAAAACAAAACCAAAAGAACCTTTGGAATACAATAAAAGACACATTGCCATGAATTCCCCATCAAAATCCTGTTCTTCTCCCAGCACACTCATCCCATCGTTCTTGCTGCTTTCTGAAGCCATTCTGGAAGTTTTCTCGTGATCGTCTTTAGTTGTGCTGTTGTGCCTGCTTCAATTTCCTGAATCATTCAAAATATTCACCTTTCATCATGATTTTGACTTTGGGGAAGATCCAGAAGTCACGAGGTGCCAGATCCAGGGAGTAAGTTGGATGAAGACGTACGTATACCGCAAGGCTTTCACAAGCTGCATGTCATTTGGCAGCAGCATTCGCTGTACGGTATTATTTTTTTTTTTTTATCACACCTTGTAAAGACTATCATAAAAGAAGACTTCCAGAACTGTTTCAGGAAAGAGTAAGAAAAGTGGAATAAGTGAAGGGAGGGGGAGTATTTTGAGGCAGATTGATAGCAATGAGCCTTTTACTATAATATTTTTTAAAAAGAATTTAAGTATACACTGTATATTTCAATCACATAATATTTCATTATATCTAAGGCTATCAGTGATGACATTACTTTATATCCAAGAAAGAACAAAATCAATGTTAATTTTCATTATGAGGCATATCTCAATTTCAGGGATGTTACTATGTTTGAAATGTCCTTCTTGGAATCAATGAGTATAGTATATCTACACAAGTCTCCTTTTACATATGTTTTGAAAGCATATGCACTGTGTGCATGGGCCTGTGTGTAGGGAATACTTACTGCATGCACTCGTAATGCTGGCCTTCTTTGTTGACCCCTTTGGACAGGTCCTGTGTGTGCTAACGGTTCTCTGTGGCTGCATCTCAGGCTGCCTCCTGGATGTGCTCAGCCTAGAAAGCAGGGCAATTAATAGCCAGGAGCAGCTTTCAGCCACTGAGGGACAGGAGTTTGGAGATACACCCTGATCTCCTTGTCTTTCAGTGGGATAATTGTCAAGTGTGGGCCACATAGTCTCCAAAGGGGCCCCTTCAGGGTATCTCACTCATTAACATATCTTTTTTCTCCTTGAGATTCTTAGGATCCCCCATAAGCCACTTGCACCTGACTCTGTGGTCAATGTCTCTTTTGTGAGAACCCAGACAACAGGCAGTACAACATACAGCATGTACATCTGTAAGGATGGAGGCACATGTGTTCATTGCTCCTGAGGGTGTAGGCGTTAAGCCTGAATCTTGTACATTTGTGCTTTTGTATTTGAGAGTTGACATAAGTGTGTACATACATGTGCTATTGTTTGTACACGCTTATACTCCAATGAGGACACATTTAGTGCATGCTTTGCACAGCATAGGGCTCATGCAGAGGTGTACACCTGTCATACAGAGCATAGGTGGCTCTCAGGTCCGCTCAAGGCGTGTTTGTGCATGTGCTTTGTGTGGCGAGGCCAAGGAAACTGAGAAAGGCCTGCAGCGCTTTCTGATGATTAAGAGCCTCTTGTTGGGTGGCGCCTGGGAGATGGGCAGGGTGTACGTTGTAATGATGGCCTGTCGCCTGTCCCCTTTCCCTCCGCTGATGCCTGTCTGGAGATAGCCTCATCAGTCTGGTTTCAGATGTGTGTTCTCTCTGATGAGAGGCAGCTGGAGCGGCAATCAGGGGCTCACTCGCACAAGCACCTGTCGGCACTGCCTTCTAGCTCTCCTGGTGACAGCTACGAGAGTGGGGAGGAGATTGTGGGCAGCCATTCTCCTTGACCTCTCTACATGGGAGAGGGGACCCTAGTTTCTGTACATAATCCGGCATCACAGACCTCTCCTATCCCATGGATTTGTTTCACTGGCCTTGACTGTGGTCAATGCTGCCCACACGTGTCCACTCCAAGTCTTTCCAAAGGCAGCACGTGATGCTTGGCCACCCTGTTTCCTGGTTTCTTCCGCAAGGCTTTGGCTTCCTTTTCCACTTGCTCAGAGAATCCACCCTTGCCCGGCCTGCAGCTGCTCACTATCTCCCTTCTCAGACAGCTTGTCCTGCTGCTTCTCCATCCCCACATCTCCTCTATTATACATGTCGGTTGCTAGGAAGGAGAATTCAGCTGGAAGCACGCCGCTGCCTCCTAACCCCAATCTCTGAGGCTCTAGGAGGGAGATGAGTGGACAGAGGGTCAGAGCAGGGCAGCCTGAATCCCAAGAAGGCAACTCTGTAGTTGTTAAAATAAGACTCCACCTGGTGATGAGGAGTGAGAGCTGGAGAGCCCCAGAGCTCTTTTACCCTCCGAGATAAGGGCCCTATGACCATGCGGCCTTGTGCCAAGGTCCCAGAAAGGGGAACGAACACAGGTCAGGACAGACAGGCATCCAGTGCGGCAAAACATCCTTTCGACTGAGCCCATCAGTCCTGTAAAGACTGCAGACCCCTGGACCTGGGTTCATATCCCAACTCTTGTAGTTCTCTGCTGTGTGACCTTGGAAAAGTCACTTCCCCTCTATGAGCCTCGGTTGTTATCCTTATAACACGAGAACAGCAGCAGTCAATTTAAGGAGATAACATTGGAGAGGTCCTGACTCAGAGTGGGGACAGAGCAAGTGCTGGTCTCCATCTTGGGGAAAGAAAGTCCCAGCTCTAGCTGCTGGGCTGCCTCAGACAAGCTCAGAGAAATACTGCCAGCTCCAGCTCCCTATTGCTGGTGGCCGAAGGTGTCGTTTGAGCCCTCTTTACTTTCTAACTGTGTGAGCCTGAGCAAGTCACTGCACGTTCTCACACCTCAGCTTCTTGCTCCATAAAATGGGAATACTAACAGAGCCCACCCCAGGGACTTGTTTCTAAGAATGGATTGCTATTTATTGCCATAGGGAGTGAATTCCTTCCTAATTGCTGTGAATATTAAAATTAGCGCTGTGAGAATTAATTGCTATATAGCACAGACCACAGTGCTTGGCACAGAATGAGCATTTCCTACTTAACACCTATGATTATTGTCACACTGAGACTATATTAAAGCATCTGTTATGTATCAGACTTCATGCCAGGCACCCACGGCCTTGGGAGAGAGTGGCACAAGTCAGTCTCCAAGCACCAGAGCCCAGGCTTTGGTGAGCACAGGGGAGGGACAGACACACCCAAATAACTCATGGCAAGTACAAACATTCCAAGACAGAGTCAAACAAAAAAGGTTAGTTACTGGGGCAGACTTCTGAGGGTTTGATGCCTGGTGATGCAACAGTAGTTGGATTAATTTTTATTGGACATTTATTCTGTGCCAGGTACTGGGTTTTGCCTGTATTATCTCATTTAAAGCTCATCACAGCAGTAGGTAGTAGGAATTATTTCTCCTTTTTATGAGTGATGAAACTAAAGCCTTAGAGATATTAAGACACCTGCCCAAGATCCCCCAAGTCTGTGCTTGCATTAGTTTAATATGAACTCTGAAGCTGCACACCCTCTATACTCCAGGGAGGGTGATGTTCCCTTTCAGAGTTAGGGGAAGGCAGCAGAGGCATTGACTGTGCACTATGCTAGAGCTATGCCAGGCCCTGGGAAGGCCTTTTGCCTAAAGGATCATATGCAATCATTCCAAGTCATGATAAGCAGACAAATTACTATCTACATTTTGTAGGTAAGGAAACAGGCTCAAAGCATTTGTGCATTTTGTACGAGTTTGAATGACTAGAAAGTTGTAGTGCTGGGATCTGGTACAGATATATCCAGTTCTTGAATCTGTCATGTTTTTTCTCTGATGCTGTGGTTGTGTCCCAGAAACAGAAATTATTCAGTGTGGCTAAAGATTTGGGTCTTTGAAGGAAACAAAATATGGAACAGTTGGGGCTGAATTTTTGAGTTGGTAATGGGGAGCCAGCAAAGACTGTAGAGTAGAGCCATGGCAGGGACAGAATTGCATCTTTTAAAGATTGACCTTATTGTGGCACCCAAGATGGATTAGATGGGAATGAGAGAGGCAGCAGGAGTCTCATCAGGAGACAGCGCCAGGTGATGCTGACTTTAGGTGACAAGTGATATGCACGGAATGGCCTTCTGCTGGGCCAGGAAAACAGCTCAGCTATGAGAAATAGGCAGGGCCAGGGCCATTAGCCTTATCAAAAAGCTGATTGCTCTTAGCAAAGTATTTAATACGATTTCCTGCTATTAGGGCCCAAGCCTGGACCAGCAAGATTATTAATTCTAAAGATAATCATTAAGCTGGGCGGACTGTATTTTAATATATGGCAACAGGCGAGCTATTGTCATTTTTTCCCTTCTATCTTGATTGCAGGTCACCCAATTAGAGCTGGCTTCAAATGCCCCTTCCTGGAGGTAGTGAGATAAGGCTTAATGTCCTCAAACAAGAGCTATCGGCTGTGACGAGGCGCCCATAAATATTAATAAATCTATAATTAGTCCTGTGAAAAGGGGGATCAATCCACAAGAAGGTTCTGCCCATTAATACCAGAAGCCACTTTCGCTAGGAAAGCAAGGTTTTTCTTTTCCAAAATCCAGGCTGTTCTTTGTTCCAAGAGGAAGCAGCTCCAATGGATTTACCAGACTCTGATTTCTGTGGACTCAGTACCACAGGTGCAGTGAGACTATCAGGAGCCCCCAATTCCCACAAGAGAAAGGCTTAGCAAAGGTGGTGATAGGAGGCGACTGGGGGGCTCCATGGTCTTTTCTCTATTTTAATATTTAATTGAAATTGATTTTTAAAGTTACTGCATCTCAATATCATCAAAGAGAAGACTTATTCCTCACATAAAATTTAAGAGGGCTAAGAGTCTAGGTAAGCAGGATGATAGAGCAAAAATGTACCCAGAGATATAAATACCTATGAGTTTTGTATCAAAATTTTTTATTGAGGTATAACATTGCTATATTTTGGATCTAGAGTGTCCCTGAAGGTCGCATGTGTTACAAAGGCCCATGGTATTATTGGGAGGTGATGGAAACTTAAAAGAAGAGGCCTAGTCAAAGACTTTGGGTCACTGAGGTACGCCCTTGAATAGGAGTATGGGACCTTTCTCTTGATTTTCTCTCATGTCCTGGACAGGAAGTGAGCAGCTTTGTTCTGCCATGAGGTACCGCTGCCCCACCAGAGGACTGAGAGCAACTCATCTGCCTGGTCTTGGACTGGAATCACCAAAACTGTGAGCCAAAATAAACCTTTTTTTCTTCATAAATTGATGATCTTAGTTTGTATATGTTAGAGTGATACAAAGCCAACCAGAGCAAGTTGCAGCTCTGCGTGTACAGCTCATGATTTCTTATGAATGTACCTTTCCACTCCGTGTCCCTCCAGGGTAACCACTCTTCTGACCTCCGGCACCATTGACACAGTTTGCTTATCCTTGAACCTTATATGGATGGAGTCACATTGCATGAACTTTTACTTGGCTTCTTTCACACATTATTACGTCTCCAACTCATAGGTGAATTGTATATTTTGAAAAAACCATTATTTCTTTCTTGTCACAAAAGTAACACTTGTAGAAATAGCACAAAGTGCAAATGAGCAGAAAACAGTGGATATCACCTTTGTACCTAAGTACTTCTGAGAGCATCTCTATTTTTTATTGTAAAAAGCCATATGTGCCTCCCTGGTAAGCAGCCGTGGCTTCAGCAAGTGGCGGGCACCCAGGAGGAGAACCAGCCAGCATCTCCTGAGATCTGCTCCGTGTTGGAACTTAGGGCACTGGGAAAGAAAGCAGCCCACTCGCCTCCCTGGTAAGCAGCCATGTGCTTATTGGTGCGTGGGCTGAGAATCAAACATCCCATCCCTCCCATTAGCAAATGGGAGCCAGAGGTCTGAGCATCTCTTGGGAGATGCAATATAGCAAATATAGGTCTTGAAAGCAATCTGTGTGTCTATCAGTGGATGACTAGATAAAGAAAATGTGGTATTTAAACACAGAGGAGTGCTATTCTGCCATAAAGAAGGATAAAATCAAGTCGTTTGTAGGAAAATGGATATGCCTCGAGACTATAATATGAAATAAAATAAATTGGAGACATAAGCTTTAATATCACATGGTTTCTCCTATGTAAGAAGCCTAATAAAGTACAAAATAAAAGACAGACAATAGAGAAAAAAGAGAAAAATGTTAGTATAACCAAGTATGATTAAATACTATTTTAAGTACTATTTTAAATACTGTTCAATGTCTTTAAAAATGTACCTTCATTTAGTATTTTTTATGTTATTTGGCCTGCCTGGCTGTAAATCTGTATTTATCATAACTAGTTTGATAAAGACTTAAATAAATGAATCTGATGGTGGCAAAAACAATTGTTTTAAAAGGGGGGTGTGGAGGGAAAGGAGACAAAAAGAACTGAGATGTATTACATACGTGGACCAATTCTCCACAATGAGTGTAATCATTATGTAGTGCAATCAAAATTTTAAAAATTTTTTAGAAGGACAGGGGCGGGGACTGTTTCATCTCCTTACTTAGTGCTCTTACGCAACTGTCTTTCTTCTCTGCCTTTCTTCCTCTGCCTCATATTTTTCAACATAAAAAATGTGTTAGGGCTTGAAAAATAAAGCATCATGTAGAGAAGACAAACTTTAACAATCTAGTCAAAACTAGCAGACCGTTGAGTTCCTATGCGTGTTAAGCCGGCCTTATGGCCAGGTCCATCCAGCCCAGGGCCTGGCAGAGACGGTACTATCAGATGCCATTTCAATAAAGGACGGAGGTGACAACGGCCTGCGTTGAGCACTAACTGTGCCAGCCCTCTGTAATTCGGGACACATCGCCTGATCCTTTATCCTTACAGCTGTCTCTTTTGCCAATACAGCTGTATGCTTTTGATACTCATTATAGCAGATATGCTCCTTGATTTATGAACCTATGCACCCTCTATTCAGTGCCTAGGTGGGAGAGACACCAGCTCTTTCACACAGCTCACCATCTAGCGCAGAAGCAAATCGAGACCCTCACTTAAACTGAGCACGGTGCGGCCTGCAGGTGGCTGGGTGGGGGATTTTGTGGGGCGCACCTCCGCTTGTCTGGCTGGGAGGAGTCCAGAAGAGTTATGGGGGGTCCCGGAGCTCGAAGGTGGGCCATGGGATGAAGGGGATCTCAGCGGCAGCGCCCCCCCCCCCCAGTCCGGACCGGTTTCAGCCAGTCCAGGGCGGGCGGCGCTGCTCCTGCCTGGCCCTGGCCTCCCCCCTCCTCTCCCCTCCCCTCCCCTCTGCCGCCGCCGGAGCCCAGTGATTGACGCGGTAATTGGCGCGCGTAGGCACCGGGCTAATTGAGGTCGGGCTGAATATTGCAGCGGCGCCTGGTGGAGGCGGCGGGCGCCGGAGCGGGGCCTCCTTCTCCCCCCTCCGCCTGCGGTGCGGGCGGGCGTGGGGCCCGGGGTGAGGGGTTGGCAGGGGAGAGACTAGAGGATCGTTCTTCCTTTTCCACGGGGAGGATGCTTTCCGTGGGCAGGTGTCCCGGGGAGGACCCGCGGGCCCTCGTTTCACCAGAGGGAAAGGGGCCACGGTGGGGTGGAGCAGAGTCCCCTAGCCTGGCTGAACCCTTTCTGGTTCCTGCACTCTGGGGAAGACGGGAGGGGAAATATTCACCATCTATCCAGCACTTACAGCGCTGGAGGGCGTGGCCAGGAATTCCTCTTTGAGCCTCATTCATTGCTTCGTTCAGCACTTGTTCATGAAGTGAACTTTATGTATTTGAGGTACTGAAGAAGTAGTTGAAATAAGACAGACATAGTCCTGCCTGCCCTAGACAAGGTGGCAGCCGCTGGGGAGACAGGCCTGCCAGGACGTGTTCTCACAAACCAGGCAATGCCGTGTGTTCCTTGCTCCTGCAGAGAGGACCTGGAGGGGATGGCCTGTGCTGCAGAGGGACACTGGAGCTGAGGCCAAGGGGTCAGAACGTGCTGGGAACGCACAGTGCCTGTGCGTGATTCCCGGGGAATCTGAGAGGTGGATGGGGTGGACTGATGAACCTGGCTGGGCTCGCTGCATGTCACACTGCAGCTTGCTTGTCTGTATGCACACGCCTTGGGTGGAGCCGTGTGTGTACACGCAGTTCTAGTACATTCATCTTGCCTGTGCTTTTTCTACCATGCTGAGCTGCTGCTAGGCAAAAAGCATTTGCAGGATGGTTTCCGAACCCACCATTGGAGCGGCAAGATTCCAATCTGCTGCACAGCAGGGCTTGGTGAGTCTGGGGGCAGGAAAGCTGACAGGACTAGAAGCTGGCATGGGGAAGACAGGGCAGAAATTATTGTGGCCTTGCAGATAATCCCCAACACTTAACACCCTCTCCAGCAGAGTCAGGGAAGGGCAGGAGCTGGGACACAAGAGGTGTCCTGAGACCGTCTCACCTCAAAGTCTTTGTGAAAACTCTGGGAAAGTCTTCTCTCTTTCCTATCTGTAAAATGGGTGTATATGAGAACAATAAGTCTTGACCAGTCATTTTCTACTGGTTTCTGCCTGTTTTCTTAGACTCTATTTGGTATCCATTACTTACTAGGCCAAACTAGTAGACAACCTTATTTCCATCTGCCCTGCACACAAGTTCCAAGCCACTGTGTCCCTGCCCTAAATCAAAGCAGGGCCAAGTACTGTATCAACAACCAGAGAGCCCCAGGCCTCTGCGGTCATTCACGTGCCCGATCCCCAGCTCTTTGCTCCACTTTGCTTTACCTGAGGATCACCCAGCGTTTCCCTGAGTAGCTGTGTGGCACAGCACACCCTCTTCTTTTGGGAACCGTAAGTAATTCATTCTTTCAATGACATAAGCCTCTGTGTGTTGTCACTGTCACCTTTATAAATTAAGGCCCTGACACAAATCAATTTCTGAGTCAAGAGGGGTTGTGGGGTGCCCTGGGAGACGAGGGGCCAGTGATGTTGACTGTGGCCTCAGTAGCTGCTCCCTAGGACATGTGGAGTTGCCACCTCTGGGAAGAGGCTTGGTGTTCCTTAAATTTCAAAAGACCCTGGTTCTAAGCGCTTATCCATCCCAAATGTGGGCTTTTGGCTTCCATCTTGGTGCTACAGTGGCCTTAAAGTCATCCACTTCTGGTCTGTGTTTTCAGTGGGGCTTCTCTTATTTTGTGTGTTGACTAAAGAGACATGATGGACCAGCGATTGCCGCCAGCCCACACACCCATCTTGCCTCCCCCCATTCCCCTGTTACTGCTGGAACTGGGTATCCTAGGTGACTTTGTCCATTGGGGTCAGTGGGTCCTGCCAGAGGGAGGCTCTGGCAGAGGACAATTTCAGTGGGTGCCAGCAGACTCTGAGGTTCTGGCCATGGGAGTGGCCCGATAGCAGGAGGGGAACCTGCAGCAGCACAGCAGTGAGTGCTGGCCTGTTGACCTAACCTGCAAAGGTAGTGGCTTCTTGCTAACAGGGCGTCACCCTCTTTTCCCTTTATCTCTCTGTCCTCCCAGCACCTTTGTAATAAATTTCACATATAGATCCCTTTCTACACAAAATATCTAGTGTGGTTTCTGTTTCTCTGACTGGACAATGACTGATACACACATATACCTTGGGCAATCAGATAAATAATAAGGTATAGAAAAGACCTAAGATTCACTTGGACAGAAGTGAAATCTGGTCACATTTGTAGTAGTATACGCCCTGGATCTAGAGAACTAATATCTGTATCTCCTGTGTGCTGATTAGAGGCAACGAGATGGACAGAACTGGACTGGAGAAGGCTCAAGGGTCTTAGTAATCCTATGTGAGCAAGGAGGCAGTGTGACAGCTGGTGAGAAGATGGGATTCTAAATCATCTTCGCTGGTCTGAATTATGGTACCAGCATCTTCATCGATCTCCTCACCTCCAGCCTTGTCTCCTATTCCTTTTCTGCACTGTGCTCAGAAACCAGTGCAGCCAAACATCTCCCTCTTCCTCCCAAATTAAAACCTCTGCGAGACTCTCTGGTGCTCAACATCTTTAAGATGACGCCGAGGTCTTTCCCAGTAGGACCCTTACAGAACTTGCCAGCTTCTGCATGATCTCTCCTTGTAGGCTGGCATCCAGGTGCCCCCAATTCCCATGGTTCCATGAAAGTACCATACTCTGTTGATTCATCTAATGCTTAGGATACACCTACTGTGTGCTGGAAGACCTGGGGAATTGATGGTAGACATTTCAGTCAAAGCCTTCTCTTTAGTCTCCTATGGGCCTTTGCATACACTGTTTCCTTTACTTGGAATGCTTTTCTTCTCCACCTTCTCTCCTTTTCCCTTATTATGGGCTACCTACAGAGCTCAGCTAGGGTGGGCCACCTTGGGAATTCGTCTTTGACCTTGAGTGCACCTACAGGTTGTTTAGATATTTCCTTTGGTTTCCCACAACCCACTGAGCTTTCTTTAGCCCAAGACATGGGTCTCTGAATTTCACTTGGTTTCACTAAGAGCTCCTGGAGCCATGTAGGCCTCCAGTTTCAATTACATGAGTTTGTTGAATGAATGGATGGATGCCTGAATGCTCATGGACTGGAAAACCAGAAAATACTTTTTGGATGGAAAATTCATGTAGGTTTTTTTTTTTTTTTTTTGTACTGGAGATTGAACTCATGACCTTGTGCTTGCCAGGCAGGAACTTATGCTGCTGAGCTAAATCTCCAGCCCTGACCATGTAGGTCTTGATGGTGATTCATGAGGTCACCCTCAACAGAGAGGACAAGAACCTTCCTAGCATCCACGATCCTTAGACTTGGCCTTTAGATACTTTGTGACTTCATGCCACTGACCTGTCCAGTCCTAACTGTGCCTTTTAAATCCATATACAGCCTCTGCAGACAAATTGAATTTCAAATTTGGTCTCAACCAGATCCTGATTGTATGAACTTAGAGGATGAGTTCACCTCTTTGTGACTGTTTCTTCGTCATTGAAATGGTTTAGACGATCTCCACTTTCTAGGGATTTTATGAACCTCTTGTCAGGCATGAAGCTTGGGGCTGGGGCCATAGTTGCTACCTAGTCAGTGAATGCTCATGATTGTTCATGGGAAGGTGATGTGGGGCCTGGAGAGCTTTCAGCAGGTGTAAGTCGGGGTTGGATTTGCTTCTTAGAGTTCTGGAATGTTTCTGGAAGGATAACCTGGTAATTTACATAGCTGTCAAAACCAGATCTTTAGTGGGTTTCAGTCAGTGGCTTTTAAAAATTTTAAAATGAAATATGACAAACTAATTTTCAGAATAAATTATAAGACATGAATCAGAAACAGATTAAGCAATACTATCTTACTTAACTGAACCAGTTTTCCTATGGACAATTCTGGGCAGGTCTGAAACCTCTTCTGCTGAATCCTCAGAACTGTGAGGTCAGGTGACTGGAAGAATCACAAAACTATGTATGACTTCCAGGGACTTTTGGGTTTCCACATGCAGTCTGTTTTGTTTGAAAACTAGCTTAAAACTATTACAAATTACTAGTACATGCACACCATTGGTCAATTACTACTAAAGACAAAAATAAGAAACCTCCTACTCCATAGATTCTCAACTCCTACCTCACTAATAATGAATTTCTTGTTTATTCTTGCCTGAGAATTCCTATCCCTTTGCAAATACAGGTATGTACAAAATTTCCTTTCCCTCTAACATGGTCAATCTTTTATACCCCACTCTTTTCACTTAATGTATATCTGAGAGAGTTTTTCTATTAGTTCTTTTAACAACCATCTAATAATCCAGAGTATGATTGGATTTACCCGAGAAGCTTCTCCTGATGACTATTTCAGGCTGTCTCTGTAGGAGAAATTCCTAGGAGTACGGATGGTGGTTAGAGTACAGGCATTTTTTTTTTTTGTCTTTTTCTTTTTTATCGGTACCAGGGATCGAACTCACGACTGCCTGCTTGTAAGGCAGGCGCCGAGTACAGGCATTCTTAATGTCAGGGAATTCTTTCAAATGACTTCTTTTCGGGAACACTGTTGATACTCCATGTAGATCTTCTTGGGTCTGGTTTCACATCCTTCCCCTTCTATGTGCTTGGCTCCCAAGGGTCCACATCTGTGACCTTCAGAGGCCCATACTTCAGTTCCTGGAGCTGCCCTCTGCATCCTCAGATCCCAAATGTAGGGATGGAAGCCCACTTGAGGCTTGACTGCAGGAGTGCAGAAGCTCAGCTCCATCACCTTGATGCTGGGTAAACTTCAAGGTGGAAATTACACTCTGGAGCTGTTCATCGGATCTGGCTGAGGCCAGACCCTGAGATAACGGCCTCCTGGCAGTTACACCTTGTACAAGATTCTTTCTCTAAGGGTAGGCTATGTTGTGATGTTAATTCCAAAATTAAGTTATAAAGAGCCCATGGCTTCTGTCTCAGGGACTCACTGCTCTCATTGTAGGGGGAACTAGCTGCCATGTGAGTAATCCCATGAGGAGGTCTCTGTGGCGGAGAAGTGGTGTCTTCAGCCAGTAGCTAGTGAGGATCTGAGGCCTGCCCACATTTGTGAGAGCGAGTTTAGAAGTGCATCCTCCCTGAGTTAAGCCTTGAGATGACTGCCCTCCTGGCTATCCTCTTTTTTTTTTTTTTTTTGTCTTTTTCCTTTTTATTGGTACCGGGGATTGAACTCACGACTGCCTGCTTGCAAGGCAGGTGCTTATGCCGCTGACCTAAATCCCCAGCCCCTGGCTATCCTCTTGATGGCTTCACTCAAGTAGACCATTCCCAGATTAGTCCCTTCTTGGGCAGAATTGAAGTCATAGAGGCCGGTGTCAGCTGCTAAGTCTGGGCTGATTTGTTAGGCAGCAATGACTAGCCTTCACTTTCAACTTTCTTGGTTTTTTTCCTTATGTATTCTGTCCCCCACACCTCCCATCTTCCCTGGGAGCAGTTTCTGAATAAGCCATTTGCTCCAGTCTACTTCTGGGAGTCCAACCCAATACACCCAACAGGCCTGTGTCATCTGTGCCAGTGGCACTGCTGGCATTTGGAGATGTGAGGGGCTGACCTCCAGTTCTACCTACAGCAGGTGCATCAAACTTTAAAATTCGAATATCACCTTGAATTGTTCAAGCCGAGACAACTCTGATTCCAAAGACAGTTACACAGTGAGGTCTGAGTTATAGAACCTCAGTTCTCACCTGCTGGCCCTCGACCAGAATGCCACATGTGCCTCGGCTGGCCTGGCCCTGATTTCACTCTCACGTCTTTGTCTCTCCCTTAAAGCCAGACCTCTCTGCCCAGAGGCCTCACTTCTTCCCCTCAGCCCCGTCACTACTTCATGTCTATTTTTGATGGCTGTTCCAATGACTATCACCTAACTTGTCATTATTTCTGCTCAAGTATTACCTCCTTGCCTGCACCAAGTGCTCTTTGCAGGCTGAAGTCCACCTCCCCGAAGAGGGCTTGGGGCAGTGAAGTTGTGGAGATGCTCTGCATGAGTGAATAAATGAATGCTTTGTCTGGATAAGGACTTGGTGAGCCCCATGGGCACCATCATGACCCCAGTCTCCGTCTGCCCACCCTCTCCCTGGCAGCCCCCAGCCGCA
Organism: Cavia porcellus; assembly: GCF_034190915.1. Classification (NCBI taxonomy): domain Eukaryota; kingdom Metazoa; phylum Chordata; class Mammalia; order Rodentia; family Caviidae; genus Cavia; species Cavia porcellus. The sequence goes on along the minus strand of NW_026947488.1, from coordinate 24,039,155 downwards.
CCTTGGCTCTCACCTCTCACCAACTGTGCGGAGAGGCAGACTCTTCCTGTTCTACCTGTGCCCTCCGCTGCTGCCCGCCTTCCCTCCTTCCATCCAGCCATGCAGATTCATGATCCCTAAAAACCAAAAACTTGTCGTTTTTGGAGTTGCCTCCTAGGCCCTGTGTTAAGCAATTTACATCCTTGCAGTTCCCTTGCAGGACATATATTGTCAGTCCCATTTTTCAGGCAAGAAAATCAAGACACAGAGAGGCTAAAATCATGCAGCTGGCAGGTGGTGAAGGCAGTTGCTCTTGACACTGCCCCAACTTCGGCTTGCCTGGGGGTCATCAACAGACAAGGCCTGGAGGTGCCTCATGCAAGGGCATTCTGTGGTGCACTGCGCCATGCTTAGCTCTATGTGTTGGGGTGCAGAACAAGTTGGAACCACAGGAGTGGAAAGCTCAAGAGCAACCCTGATCCGTGAGGGCCAGAGCCCCCCTTCTGCACCCCTGTTGCTGAGCCTGTCGCCAGGGCTGAACTGCAGGGGCCCTACCCATGAGGACACCCTGCACTGGCTTCTTCTATGGCCTTCTCTCCCATCCCTTATCATCACTATGCTGGGATCACCCACCAGACAAACCTCTTGCACCCACATTCTTGTTTTAGGACCAGCATTAAGGAAGACAGCCGATGTGGCAGACAGTGGGATGTATGCTGCATAGGGCTGCCGAGGACCTCTCTTTCTGCAGAGCTGGCTGGCTATTCCTGACTCCCTGCCCTTCCCCATCCTCCCAAGCCCACCGGGGATGCATTTCCCATCACTCATCACCCACTTCCACTTGAAAGACCCAGGCAAGATAGATTTGTATAGATTTGTCAGCCTCCCCACCCCATTTAGAGTTGCTCACTCGTGTCTCAGCCTCTTCCAGCTGCTACCTGTGGGCTTCTGGCCCCCACCCTCCTGCTGCGCCAAGAGAGGCCGTGTCTTCCATAGGTGGGAAATGCTCAGGTACCCCCAGAACTGACACAGAGCAGGTGCCCACCCATCCTGGACTCCACCGGGACCCCATCTCAGGCCCCTCTGCCTCTCTCACCGCTTTCCGCCCCCTCAGCTCACTGCGGATCCTCTCCCAGGCAGACCACTGTTTCCATCTCTTGGCAAGTCTGTTCACTGCCCCTGTCTGTCTGCTTGAGAATGGCTCAAAGTCTCTCTCCCTGGTACGTAGCCTGCCTTTCTGTCTCTGTAGATTTTGTCATTCTTCATTAATATTCACTTATTTTCTCACCACCTTCCCAACTGGTGCAAGTCCTTTGATGTCCCAGTGTGTCTTCTTTGTCATTATGTCTCTTCTGTGCCTGTTATGTAATGCATAAAAACTGTTATGTAGTGCATGCTGATACATGTTTGTTGAATGAATGAATTACACATATCCCTGGATCTCTGAGGGAGGGACACAGGAACTGGTATAAGTTACTTAGCCTTTTTTTTTTTTATTATGACAGATACTCAATTCAAACTGGCTTAAGCAAGAGGGAATTTATTGGTCTAATCACTTAAAAGCCCAAGTCCATTTCAGACATGGCTAGACATAGAAATGAAATAAAGTCAGCTGTGTGTTCTGACTCATTCTCTTCCTCTCTCTGCATCTTCTCTTTATGTGAGCTCTGCTTCTCTTGGGTTTTGAACTCATTCACCTCTACTACAGGCAAGTGCAATTACAAGTCTTAGTCACTTCTCTCTTGGGGCCTCATTTCCCAGGAGTGGCAGCTGGTGCTTAGGAGTGGGGCTGGTGCTGTACCTTCATGGAAAAGGTGGAGACATTTTGCACACAGAGAAGGGCTTTGATGTTGACTCAGAATCACCCACTGTTGCTCTGACCTCTGTCTGCTCTCTCCAAAAGCTGAGATTTTTGGGGCCACTGACCAGTTCTAGGTCAACCATATCCCTCTGATATACTTAGATCTAGGTTGGAAAAATTAGCTCTACCACTGAGCGTCTGTGTCCCTCACAAATCCTTTTTCATCTAAGCCTCTGCTCTTTTCATCTGTGAAATGAGACAATAACAATAATACGAGCTTCTAGGACTCCAGGAGGAAGTGAGTGAAACTCTCAGTATGAGACCGACAGGAGGTGGCGGAATAGAGACTCAGCTCATGCCCAGGGCCAGCCTGGTTCTGAAGCTCACAGTTTCATACCCTAGAAACCCACTGGTCCCAGACAAACTGGACAGCTGGCTGCTTTGTCAGGTGTCAGCAGCAGGGAAGAAGAGGTTCCCTCTGCAGACCTCACACATGAGGCCCAAGCAAACAGAGAGACTGAGGAGCCTTGGTGAAGGCAATACTGGGGAGTGTCTTTCTGGGGGTCCAGGCCTTTTGCAGTTTAGAGCAATTTGCAGAGTAATAAGGCCTGAGAGGTTGCTCCTCCACCCACCCTACCCCCCGCTTCCTGGACATCCAGGGGTTCTTAGAAACCCTAATATAAGAACACATATCTGGAGAAGACCCTGACCCTCACCCAAGCCCACTGCACTTTCTCCTTGTACAGGTGGCAAAATACAAGGCTCAGAAAGGGCCCAAATTCATGGCGGGCCATCTCCAGCACAGCTGACTTCACAGGTGTACTGTTAGATGCTTTCAGTGCTGGGGGTTAGGACAGGGAGGACCAGGGTTTGATGACAGAGTGGAGGGGAGTGAGCACAGGCTCTGAGTGACCCCTGGCCTCAGTGAGCCATATGTGAAATAAAGGTGATCATCTTACCTGGGTGCTCAGGGGCCATGGCTGTAACAGCAGAGCAGTGGACAGCGTGAGTCCTTGTGTGGCCAGCAGAGCAGTGGCTACCTTACCATTGCTGCAGATTGGATGTCACGGGGCCGCTCTTTCAGTACCAACTGTACTATTGGTTACTTCATATTTTCTGTAAAACCACTTACTTGTTTAAAAAAAACCCTTAAAGAAATGCAGGGCACGGTGGTGCATAATCTGTAATCTCAGCATTCTGGTAGGCTGAGGCAGGAGGATCATAAGTTGGAGCCTAGGCGGGGCAATTTAGCAACTTAGAGAGATGCTATCTAAAAAGGAGCAGGAGAGAGCTGGGGATGTAGCTCAGTGAGAAGGCTCTGGTTTCAGCTCCTAGTTCTAAAAACAAAAGCATTTTAAAGGAATCTGGCATATCACTTGTTTGATACCTACTGTAAATTCAAAACTATTCAAAAATAAAAAATTTGACCCTGAAGGACCCCATACTTTGGTATACACCCAGCAACGTTTAGCTTCCTTTTAATATTTCATACAATTTATATTTTATAGAGCTGGGATGAAACCCAGGGCCTCACACATGCTAGGCTGGTGCTCACCACTGCCCATGTTTATTGTACTTTGTTAAACACTGACTCCACCCTGTCTCTGCCAAGGTGGCCTGCTGTAACCGTTGGTCCAGGAGGAACAAAGACTAAGCTGAAGTCACAGTGAGCGTTGACTGCAGGGTGTATAGGAGCCTCGATGGTTCCGTCCTTCCTGCCCCTCTGGGGCTGAGCCAGCTGGTTTTTCCAGCTTCGGGCGTTTGCTCAGTCTGAGTCCCACCTGTAAAGCTCCCTCCTCTCTTCTGTCCCAGGCCACCTATCCAGTCTCCAAGACTCAGTGTAAATAGTTACCTTCTCCAGGGACCATCCCTGGCAGGCAGAGCAAGCCTGACTTCATTTGCGTCTCCATCCCAGGTCCTGATGACCTATTTGGGAATCTCTCTGGCCTGAGACCTGGAGGCCCTTGAAGGCAGAGCCAGGTCTGATTCATCTCTGCTGTGGACCTGCATGCTGGAAATGGATGCTCAGGAGGCCCTGAGTGATGTTAGGTAATTAGGAGTGGTTGAGGACAGTAGGTCCCAGAGCTCTGAATCAGGCCTGTCTGGGTCCCAAGAGGAACAGGGCCACCAGGCTGGCAGCTTGTCCTAGGTGATAAAATAGTTCAACCAGGGCCGCTGTCACTCTACCAGCTACATTGCAGCTGCTGAGAAGGAAGTTCAAGGGCTCACCTGGGTCCGTTGCTTAGCAACAGGAGGCTGTAAATGACATTACTCCCGACACTTTAACTAACCCCTCTATGGCAGGCAGAGGATAATGAAGGCAAAGGCAGACAGCGAGACAGAATTAAAAACCAGCCCCAGGAATGCATAGATGCTAGGAAAGGGGGAGACTGAAGTGGGTCTGGGCATGTGGGAGGGATCTGGGAGTCATGTGGTGGCCTCTCTGTCCTTGGGGCCCTGTTCAGGAGTCTGGGGCATATGTTCCCAGCCTTGGAAGAGATTTGGGAGGCTGGGTTCCTGCCATCAGGTTAATACCGCGGTCCAAGGTGCTGTACCTGTAATTCCAGAAGTTGCCACTAGGAGGACAGCAGTACCTCCCAGCACAGCCCACTCGCATCAGTCTGAACTCCACCGATCTGTCTAAGTTGGCCTAATACCTAAGCTGAGGAGGCATTTACTAAGAACCACCTCACTTCTTTTTTTAATTCGTGTGAGCTTCGCAATAATTTTATGATGGGAAAGGTATTTCCACATCCCAGACAAAGAGGCTGAAAACCATTCATTCAACCAGAATTGACTGAGCCCCTCCTCTGGGCCCAGTGCGGTTCTAATGCCCCTGTGTCTCCAGACGGCATCCATACACGGTGGACGCTCATCCTGAGCCTCCAGGGCTGCCATTCTAGTCAAGAGGTTAGAACACAAACCAGTAAAACCAGACAGTTCCCAATGTATGATGACTCAACTCTTTAACTTGCAGTACTTTAAATTTGGGATCTTAATTTATTCCCCTTGATTTGTTTATGTGCTATGGTACATAGTACAGTGCTCCCTTACGGTGCCTAATTGCAGCCTAGAGTAGGTGCACTGGACACAGTTAAGGAAGGCCAGGCAATAATGTTTGGTAGCTAGGGGCTAAGATGCATTGTTTACTTAAGATACTCTAAAATTCGATGGACTTATGGATACATCACCTCTTCCCAGCACTCTGGAGGTTGAGGCAAGAGGATCATCATGAGTTCAAGGCCAACCTGGGCCACTTTGTAAGTTCAATACCAGGCTAAACTATGTATCGAGATTCTGTCTCAAAAAAATGTGTATGTTATATTAGAAAGTGACAAGGGCTACAGAGGAAAATCGAGCAGGAAAAGGGATGGGAGACCTGGTGGGAACAAACTGAGTATTCAGAAATGGCCTTGGGGAGGACATTTGAGTAAAGCCCTGGAAGAAGAGGGGAATAGGTCAGGTGCATACTGATGAAGTCATGTGCACGAGGGCCAGCATGTTTGCTAAATCTCATGTTTGCTAAGGAGGTCAGTGTGACTACAGATGACAAAGGAGGAGTAAAGAAAGTTCTGGCTAGCGAGGTCATGTACAGGTCGCAAGGACTCTGTAGGCCATTGTAGGAACTCTGGTTACTTCTCTGAAGGAGATAGAAGCCATGAGAATATGAGCATCAGCTTACTAAATAAAAATAGAAGATATGTGGGGCTGGGTATGGTGGCACATGTCTGTAATCCCAGCACTCTTGGAGGCTGAGGCAAGTGGATCCCAAGTTCCAGCCCAGCCTGGGCAACTTAGCAACTTAGTGGGACCCTGTCTAAAAAAAAAGATGAAAGGGTTGGAAATGTAGCTCAGTGCGAAGGCCTTGAGTACCAGTCCCCAGTACTGAAAGGGAAAAAGAAAAACATAGGGGAACTGAGTCAGTAGGGATAACTAGGAGCAGCCAGAAAGAAGTGAGGTGTTAGATTGGAATGGAGGTGCGGATGTGAACTCATGGGTATAGAAAGACACAGGTATAGCTGTAGGCATGGGTATGGATGGCACGTGCACATACAGGCATATGGATATCCTAAATCTGGCTGCTAAGAGGGCCTGGATGCACTGACAGCATAATGCGTAGCTATTAACTAGGCCCAAAGCCAGAGAGAGTGGTCCAGGCAGACAGCACGGCAGGGCTAAAATCTATGGGGTGGGACGAAGGGCCAGGGTGCTGGGAGGCAGAGAGGACAGCTTGATTTGTTGCAAAACAGACAGGAGGAAGGAGAGCAAGATGAGGCCAAGCGATGGGCATAGCTCAGATAAGCAGGCTCGCGGAAGCCATGATAAAGAGTTTTCTTTCTTCCCCAGAACATCGGAAGCCGCTGTAGGGAGCGTCAAAGGGCAGCAGTAGGGTTGGCTGGTAGTCTGAGATCTCTTGGTCAAGGCCTGGAAAATGGAGTGCAGAGTGGAAGCCAGGAGACTGAGGGGGAGGTTATGTCGTTGTCCGTGAGAGGGTGCTGGATGTGGTGACGAAGACACGGGAAGCAAATTTACTGGGCTGTGGGGACTGTGACTTTGGAACAATGACACAGCTTAGGGCCTTGGTAACATAATGGGGATGAGGGCAACCCCAAGATCCCAGAAAATAGGCAAGAGAGGGGTTGGAGGGATGATGGGGTGATTGCTGAGTGACTCACTGTAGACACCTCCACATGGGGCAGTGAACAAACTGTAAGATGGACAGGTTGGAGCTTGGGCCAAGTCACAGATGTGGTCACAACCCAGCAGCAGCTGAACAAGCCTGGTGTTGCCCACCACAGTGCACACATGGGGATAACCACCTGGAGAGTTGACCTCTGGTCAGGGTAACTAGGGAAGCTGTTACCAGGGAGGTAAGAGCTGTTACTAGGGAAGCTGTTACTAGGGAGGTAAGAAGGAAGCTGGACCTTAAATTTTGGGCAGGCCTTGAAGAAAGGAGGCAAGGGCCAGCAAGCGGCTGGCGGAGGCACAGAGCTGGTGTGGTGCCTACTTGGGATCACAGTGCCTAGGTATGTGAATACATGTGTGCGTGTGTGTATGCGTGTGTGAGAACAGGGAACGCCCACCCCTCTTCTGGATCTGTAGACACAAAATCTGAGCTAATGCCAGCCTCCTTCTCACATCTCACCTCCTCTGGTCTCCTGCCCCTGTGTCCTGCAGACTCCATGAGAAGGAAATAGGCCCCCAGAATATTTGCAGAGCCCTTACTGTGGACCTGGAGCAGCCCCTTCCTCAACTCAGACACTGCGAGTCTGCTTTATACCTTGAGCTGCCACAAAACATCTTTGGAAGAAAGGTTTGCATGCTGGGGATTTAGCTCAGTGGTATAAGTGCCTGCCTTGCAAGCATGTGGTTGTGAGTTCGATCCCCAGTACCAGAAAAAAAAAAGAAAAAGAAAAATGAAAAGTTTGCACATTACGTAAAGCTGGGAACAACCTAAATGTCCATCAGTGTGGAGATGGTAAGTGACCTATGGATTCTTCATACGGGAGACCAGTACCCAACAAGGAAAATGAATAGAGCAAAATTTGGGGCTCAAAGCTCCCAGATATAATGATGAATTAAAAAATGGGAGTGCAAACATACTCTTGATATAAAGTCTAAAAACATATAAAGTCTTGAGCACATGCCCCAGAGTAAATGTACAAAAGTATTCACGAAAATGCTAAATAGCTGACTCTGGATTGTAACACCGCTGGGGAGCCAGGGAAGGAGGAATGGAACCCAGAGGGGAGCTCAAAGGACCTCAGAGGAGCTTGGAATGTTAGGCTGCTTACTAGGCACATGAACATTTGCCATATGGTTATTTTTTATGCTTAAGATAATTCTGGACAATTAGAGGTTTAGAGGGAAAGGTACGGGGGTGTGGCTGTGGGCTTGTAGACTGGGGGTTCCATTTGTTTGAATCTTTTTAGATCTGTAAAATGGGCATGGAGAACTTTTCTTTCATGATCTTTTTTCTCCCTCCTTTTTTTCTCCTCCTTTCCTTTTCTTTTTTGTTGCCTGCTTGCCTTCCTGCTTCATTCCTGCTCATTCTTTCTTATGTCTTTTCTTTTAACAAACATTTATTGGATATGTAATGTGGAAGTCAAAGCACTGGGCATAAGCTTCCTCATGGTGCTTACAGGAGAGAGAGACAGAGACAGAGACAGAGACAGAGAGTGATCAAATACATAAATTAATGCACAGTTGTAAAAAATAGTAAGAGTTATGAAGAAAATAAACAAGGCTCAGTGATAGAGAACCACAGGATACTCAGATAGGGAGGTGAGGGAAAGTATTTCAAAAGGAATAGAAGGTTTAGCCTTAGAGGGAATGAATGCAGACAGCAGGCACAGCATGAGTGGGGCAGAGGAGCCAGAGCTTGGTGATTTGGAGTGACACAAGAACATCTGAGGCAGACAGGGGGCCTGAGGCCCCAGCGCCTCCAAAGAGCACTGGTGGTGAACCAGATTATGGTTTAACTATGTATTTCTTTTTGCTTCCTTTTGTCACTTCTTGGAGCCTTCTCTGATGTGACTCTGATGTGACATTGCTTGCCTGGCCATGTGACATACTTTGGCCCGTGGAATGACTACAGAGGTACAGCTAGCGAACACTCTCCACTTGTGTGGTAGAGCTGCCTGATGTGCTCAGCTGGGCCTGCAGGTGTGGAGGAGAAGGGGCCGAGCCTCCTGCTGACACACACACCTGTGAGCTAATTGCACACTACTTGCTGCTTGCCACTGGGGTTTTTCTGATATGCAACACCCAGTTTCTTGACCCCAGGGGATCTTCTGGTTGCTGGACCTTTCCTGTCTTCTCCATTCCTAGTAATATGGGAAGAAAGAAGGATTGGGTGAAGCCCAGGATTGTGGCTTTAGGTCTGAAGAGGCCTCACTCCTGGAGCCAGGCAACGCCTCTCTGTGTGGGGTCCTTGCTCCCCAACCCTTTACAAGACCCCTCGCTTTGCTTGCTAAGGACCTCATATGGACTACAAGCTCAGTTTACCCAATGCGACCACGTTCCAGCTTAACTTAAAACCCTCAATCACTCCTCATTGTCTTTAGAGAGAAACAAAAACTCCAGATTGGCATCCAAGGCTCCACAAACTGTCCTGTCTTCACGTCTGCAGCTCAGCTTCTGCCACTCACACTTTGCTTCTGCTGTGGCTGATTGTTTCCAGCCTCCTTTTCGCTTTGACCCTGTTCAGGACTCTTGGCCTCCGTACCTGCCACTTTGTCTGCAAAGCCTGCCGCTAAATTCCTCTGCTTTGTGAATTCCTATGTGTGAGTGTGTTTTGCTTTTAGGTAACATTCATCGAGCTCTTACTGTGTGCCAGGCACTATGCTGAGTGCTGTGTATGTGTGTTCCAATTTAGTCTTACAAGCCACTCTCTAAGCAAGTATTATTATTGTCTCCATTTGAAACATGAATTAACAGGGGCCAGAGAAGTAAATTAACTGGTCTGAAGTTACACAGTCAGAAAGTGGTGAAGCCAGGGCTCCCAGTCAACAGGGAAGTAGACAGTAGGTTTGAATATAGCTCTTTCTGTTTCCAGAGCCCATGTAACTGTGCCTGTCTGCTTACAGAATTGCTGGGCAAGTGCATATACTATGTTAAGTAAACTCACAGACATCCTGCTGGGTGCCAGGCTCCACAGAAGCTCTTATTGAACAGTTGCTTCCTTGGGCCTCATAGCAGCCCTAGGAGGTCACTTTACTGATCCTATTCTGCAAGTGAGGGTAGCCGAGGGCCAGAGAAATTAAAGAAATGGCAGACAGAAGGTGGTGACATTGGGACACACACCAGCCTGCCAAATGCCCAGAACTCACCTGGACTCTTGGGCACACTGACTCTCAAATGGCCAGAGGCTTTATAACCCGGCCTATGTACCACCTCTGGGGTGCTGAGTAGCAGAACCCCAAGGGATCCAGGGCTCTGCCCTTTATACCAGTCCCTGCCTTTTGTACTTCAGAGCCAACAACCGGGAGAACAACATGGTTTGGACAAAAGTCAAGCGCTTGATGACACTGTCACAGACAGCCCTCTGGTTTTCAGCCTAACACCGACCCAACCCCCACCCCATTCCTGGGGCCGCAGGCTCTGAATCCAAACAAACACAGAGCCAAATGACTTTCACTCTGTCCCTTCCAACTCAGTGATTTTGGAGGAGAATAAATACCGAAGCCAGTGGCATGAATAAAAATTAATATAGAACCGTGCTAACTGCACAGGGATGTTTTTTAAAAAGAAAAAATTCTCAATTTAAAATCTCAACACAGATAGACTCTTATAAGGTCAAATGAAAGATAAATGCCTCAGGAAAGCAAAGAAGTCTTGGACTGAAGCCTTTCATAGTCTCTCTCTCTCTCCTTTGCCTCTCTGTCATGCTGTCCCCCATCAATATTACCCTTTACTCCTAGTCTTTGCCTCTCTTCTTATCTGTCCCTTTCCTGACTGTGTCTCTGTATCCATCACTCTCCAACTCTGTTTAGTGTCAGAATTTCAACCTCAGGACCGTATTGTGACCTTGGCCAAGTCATTTCCTAGATTTGTGCTTCTGCTTCCCCATCTTCACACTAGGAAGCATAATTACTCTTTGAGGAGGGACCCAAAGCATAGCAAGATGTTCCTTCATAAAGGAAAATGATGTTTCTACCCAGTGATGGGCAGTCTGGCCCACCCTCTGGGTTCATTCCTTGAGGGGGGAAAAGATTAGGAAGAAACACCATCTGGTCACTAAGTGATGCCAGTGAGTGAGCTGAATAGTCTTATGACCTTGGCCTCTTTACTGTCAGGCTGATTCGCCTAGAGTTGTCCTAAGATGATACTGACTTCAAACAAAGAATTTGAGAAGCATATAAGGCCTCCTTGGTGTGTGTGTGTGGGCACTTCAGGGGTAAGAAAAACTCCATATTGAGTGGGAAAGCAACCATGCAGCAAATTTAAGATAAAGCCAGAGGGACTGTGGCTCATGAAAAGACAACAATGGGGGAGCAAAGCCTGGGAGAGTGTACTGGTGTGGTAAGCACTATGTGTGATCTTAGGGAAACAGTCACATCCTTCTTGGTCGCCACTGTTTCCCCAGGACACAGTCTGGCTCCCTAAACATTAATTAAAAGACTGACTTAATGAGTGAATGGATCTTTCCTGGAGCCTCCTAAGACTAGGTCCCATCTTCCTCAGTGCACAGAGCCTTATCACAGCACATACTCCACAACCTCTGGCTGAATGCTGAATGCATTTTCCAATTGCAGACATTTCTTGTTGCCACTGCCTGGGCATCTAAATATGAGAGGGGAAGGAAGCATCTGTAAGGTGGAGCAGGAAGGAGGCGCTGGAGTAGCACTTTGCTAGGTATCCCAGCTGCCTGTGCCCATCAGAGGAGACAGGGGCTTGAACTGCAAACCACAGTGGTCCAGCTAGCATCTCCTTTTGAAGTCCTGCCATGCTTTTGTTCTTCTGTTTCCACTGGTTCTATCATGTCGTGTCATTGGATTTTAATACGTGTGATAATATAAACAAAATTTTTATGGAAAATGAGATAATAGTCATTGTTCATTTTCTGTTATTTGGTTCTCAATGCCCTGTAATACTTTCATTCCCTTGAATGGTTTTGTACTATTTTGTTATTTTGATACTATTGTGTGTGAAGGTATGCTCAACTATTTCAAAGAAAGAGACATTATGGTAGCTCCTGTTAATATCCGGTTCTCTTGTTGTGAAGTGCTGTGTTGCTTATATTGCTCTGTCTGCTTTATTCTGTCCTCTTTTGTCTTAAAAATAAAAATTTTTTAAAAATTTTATTTTTTAAATAAACACACTCTCTTTAAAATAAAATTTTAAAAAAAGAAACTTTGAAAAAAAGAAACTCCAACTAGCATCTCCTTCCAAAAAGCACTAATCCAGCTGACAAAGAGGAGAGAACTGGGTCAATGGAAATATTGGAATAAATAACTTTAAAGCACAGTAAAACACCTGACTTAAGATTCAAGAGTCCTGGTTTCTAAACTCAAATCACAAGAATATTAGGAAATCAGCCCAGAGTCTTCTAGCCAACCACAGCTGTTCTGGTTGTATCTCAGAGACTGGCCTCCCTGGAGCTCAGCTTGGAGGTGACCAGCGTGCAGGCTGCTTATTGGGGTGTCTTTCTAGGGTCAAAACTCATGCATGAGAAGCAGTAGAAGTAGAGAGCTGCAATATAACCTCAACAGGGGCCCCACAGAACCCTGTTGATTCTTTGAAAGCTGGAATGGCATTTCAGAGTTGTCCAGGATTGGGGTGGGTGGGCCTTTCCACTATCATGTCATTGATCTGTTGGATGCTGGCTTTCCCAGAAAAGATATTACCTAGAGGGAAGCAGCTCACTTCACTGAAGCAGCTCCCCTCAGGCACTGACAGCTAATGGATTCCTGCCAATGACATTCCCAAAGCTGGTGGCATAAATCCTTCAGTTCTGAAGGGGGATCTGAATGTGCAGCACAGCATCCACTACAGCATGTCTTCCCCATTAACACTAATCCCTCTTGCAGTCCTACAAATGTGATATTATTATGCACTTTTGTAGATGAGAAAACAGAATTCTGAAAGGGTGTCAACTTGCCTAGTTGTGGATCTGATTCGAACCCAGTTCTTTCCAACTCTTAAATCTTTTTCTCAACTGTACCTCACTGCCTCCAATTCCTTCATCCATTCCTTATCCAAATTCTACCTGCACTTGGAAGATTCTGGCAGATAGTCTCCTCTCATGAGGCTCTGCCTCTCCATCTATAAAAAGAGGAGGATAAACCCTCTCTGAGGTTCTTAACAGGGAGTCCACAAATCCTGGGAAATACTAGGCTAATTTTGGTATATATTAACAAAATTTTGGGTTTTTCTGGGTACAGAGTCCATGAGATACTTTATATTCTAAATGGCTTATGAATCCCCCAAAGAGACTGAGACATTACAGCCCAGGTGGCCGAAAATCCTCTTCAGTACACACTTGCTGTAGTTTCTAGCCTTGAAGACAGACAAGGACAGCACCTAGACCAGCGCCAAAGACTTTCAGAACCATGGACAGAGCCACAGCCTGAAGTTCAGTACCAACCTCAAGGTGCAGACCCCTCACTGCCTGTCAGTGAAACAGGAAGCCAGAGTCTGTAACAGACACAGAGGGCTTTTCCTCCCTCCTCTTTTTTGTATGAAAGAATCCCAAACGTTGCAATTGTCCTCACAGTGACATTTTCCTCATCCTGGGAGCCCCTAGTCCCTCTCCCCCTACAAGAGTGACGAAGAGGGTATTGAGCCGGGCAGTGGAGTACCCCGGTGACAGATTAGCGCTGCCAACCACCGACACAAAACCATTTGGTGTGGGGAAATGATAGATGCTAACACTCATTTTAAACACAGGCAACTGAATTCCTGCAGACAGGCGCCACGGCTGGAATTTAGGGCACAGCTGCTAGGTTCAGATAAGGTGCAGAATCAGCCCAGCACACTGTGATGTTACTTAATAATGAAAATGTGGTGATTGATGCTGCTGTCTCGAGGATATAACCTCCCCATTTGGAGGTTTTCAGCTCCCAAATCATCCATTCCACTGTTTTTTTTTTCTTTCTGTTTTTGGAAAGGCAATGAGAGGTGGACAAAGTATGGGGGGGCTGGCAGCATGAAGCTCATGATCCTAAAGAATTTGAAAAAAGGTCCAAAGAGCTTAGTTTGAAAGAATTCAATTCTGGCAAGCTCACCTGGGACAGCAGGTTCAACATGAAAAACTGGGTTACAGTTACCCGTAATATTTTTACGGTCAAGGGCTTCTTTACCATCCCCATTCCCATTTCTATGATGTCACAAGCAGCCAATCAGGGCTTTGATACAAAGCTTTACCTCCCACCCCTCTCTCAGCTCCAAGAGAGATGGGTCATTTATCCACTGCCCCTAAACAGTGGCCCCTGGAGAAAACCTCAAGTTCAGCATGTTGGAAACGAACAGGAAGAGAATACCCAACCCTGCTCCTTTCTCTCACTTTGGCAGGTGACACTACTCAAGATCGACACCTGGGAATGAACCCAGACGCCTTCTTCTCACTTATCTTTCAAACCTGCTATTTTGATCTCCCAAGGTTGTCTTTCTTTAATTTACCTACTTTTCTTTCACAGTCTTAAAATATATCTTCATCTTCTTTCTCCTGAATCTCATCCCAAGTGCCAGTCTTTCTCTCCAGTTATCTTCCATCCTGGCCACAAGAATAATTTTCTTAAACAGAAACATATCATATCTCTCTTCTAGTCAAAATTCAATAGTAGCTTTCTCTTCCTGTAGACCAAGCCAGTTTCTGAAACCCCGGCAGCTCAAGCAATTGTCCTCACAGTCTAGTCCCAATGTTCCCCTTACACCTTCTGCTGCAACCCGATGTAGCGTGTCCTCTTTCCGCCTCTTTACCCACAGCGCGGCTCCCTCTGTCTTCCACACCCTCCGGCCCCTTTTCTTATCTGAAGGCAAGGCTCAAGGCTTCAAGACGCAAGTGTTTTCTCCTTTGAAAAGACTTCCTTTCCAAACCCTCTAGTTCCTGACATCGCCAGTTTCTCTTTCTTATACGCTACTACAATGGTAGTCACTCTATGTTACAATAATAGATGTCATCAACTCCTTACTTGCTAGAATTAGGTTCAAATTCTTGCTCATCATTATTAGTTGTAGAGCCATGAGCAAGTCTTATGTAGTCTTTGGTCCTCGGTTTCTTCTCCTATAATATGAAGTCAGTAGATATAAAGCCTCCCCATGATAAATGTAGTCATAGCACACTGCAAGCATGCACTAATAAACAAATAGACACAAAGCATCCAACATGGGTTCTGGAACACAGTAGGCCCTTAATTCTCCCGTGGGAAAAAATCATTAACCTAGAATCCATAGAAGTCTTAGAAAATGCTGTGTTGGATCAGGGTTCTAGAATCTGAGCCCAAGAGGAATTTTGTGCACAGAATCCATTGAAAAAGTGCTTTTAAAAATCAGCCAAGTAGAGAAGAAAGCAGGGGAAGGAAAGAGAAGAGACAGGGACTATTGTCTCCATTAAAGTCTGTCGTTGGCCTGACCCACAGGGGGCTCTGGAGTATAAACTGCACCGTAGAATTGTTCCTGCCTTTGCATTTTGTATCCATCCATCTTCAGTCATGACTGTGTCTCTCACCTGGGGTGGAGGAAGGAGGGTGTAACCTCTCAGAAGAGGCAGCCCTGGTCAGCGAAGGCTCTTCTGCAGAGAAAGGAGTGGCTGTTGAGGGGGAATTTAGACCTACAGCATCAGGAGGTGGGGCAGTTTTCAAGGGAGCAGTCTGGACATAGCGCTGGCTGGCAGAATCTGCTACAGTCAGGAGGGAGTCCCTACTGTGAAGGGGCGGAAGGTAGCTGTCTATGGAAAGAAGGCAGAGTCTAACTTTACAGCCACCTCAAGTTTCATTCATTCAATAATTCATGCATTCACTTATTTGCTGAGGCCAGGTGTGGTGATGAACACCTGTGGTTCCATTACTCAGGAGAATGAGGCAGGAAGATTGCCACAAGTTCAAGGCCAGCCTGGGCTACACAGTGAGTCTGAAGTTACCGTAACTACATAGTGAGACTCTGTCTCATAAACAAAAACAAAAACAAAGAAGAAAGGAAGAAAAGAAAGAAAAAAAGAAAAGAAGCTAGATATTTGCTGAACACCTAGTGTTCCAGAGGCTTTATAGGCCCTGAAGATACACTGGAGAGCAAAACAAAAACCCGAACCAATCAATAAGCAAAATATAAACAGCTTCTCTTTGGCATCACACAGCCTAGTGGTCATCACGGATGTTCAATGAGTTGTGTTGAAGAAGACAAAGAAAGAGAAACCTCGGAGTTATGTCCCAGAGGGACCCACATCAGGCTGGGGGTTAGGGAGGCTTCCTGGAGGAGGCTTTGGAGTGAAGATCTCGGTGTTTACCAGTGGAAGAAGAGGCTGAAGTTAGGTAAGAAAGGGAGGATTGTGGTTCTTTTCCTACTTCTTTCTTGAGAGCTTGCTAACGTGTGAGGGGTCCCCCTGTCTTAGAGCTGTTGTTTACATTAGAGTATGAATGAGATTTTAAGCATTTTCTGAGAATAGAATTTGTTCAAGTAGAATGAAGAACAAGCCTGGGGGCACGGAACACTTGGCAGAAAAACCCCAAAATGACAGAAAAGAGGAGCTGGGCAGAAGAGGAAGGCAAGGCCTTGGAGACAAACTTGCCACGTTTGCATTTCCGGGTTGCAGTCCACTCTCTGTGACCTGGCTCCCTCTCTCACAGACCCTGGGACCTGGGGGAAGAGGCTGGCTGGCCTATGTATGGCCCATATGGTGCTCAGAATTGCCTTTCTTGAAGCCAAAGATGGCAACACCTATACCATTGGATTTCGAGTCTTCCCGTCTGCCCAGACTTCCTGACAGTGGCCCTGGTCACTGCCTGAATTCCACCATTGCTGTCTCAGGGTAGAGGCTGGGAGCCTTGGGCTACATCCTCATACTGGCTCTCCTCTGCGCCCGGAGTGATCCCTTCTTCCGTAGACACCAGTTGGCATGGAGTCAGCTCCTCTGTGCTCCCTGTAGCCCGAGCTCTCTGTGTTCTTCCTCGTCATATTAACAGGCCAAGGCTGCACACTTAAGATGGTGGCCCGGATACCCGTAAGAGGCCCAGGCTGCCTGAGCACCAGCAACCAGGCTGGGCCCCTTTTCTGTCCTCTGGCTGGCAGCGACTGAGGCCGAGAAGTCGGGAGAAAGGGAGGGAGGGCACTGGAAGAGGCCCTCAGCCCCTCATGGCCTCTAACTGCTGCCAAAATGACCCCTGCTCCCCAGATGGCTGCCTGCGGCTGTCAGACACGCGTCAAGGTCAGGGCTATGCTGCTGGCCCAGACCCAGCAATAATGGCTTCTAATGGACTGTAAACAGGTGAGGTTTGCTGCAGAGATGCTGCTGCTGCCTCGCTGCTGGAACAATGAAAGCTCCTCTCTCTTAACCCTCTCCTGGACTGCCATCGAGCCGCAGCTCTGCTACCTCCTCAGAGACCTTTGCAAACACCTTTGAGCCTGGTGTCTCACCCACCCATAACAACAGAAAGGTTTGTAATTTTGCTTTCCAGATGGGGAAACTGAGGCCAAGAGAGAAAGACAGACTTGTGTAGGACATTCAGGATTATCACCTAATTGTTGGTGGCCTTGTAACCTAGCCTGGCAGCTACTGTTCTGTCCACAATTCACACATGGTCTGTGTTGAATTTTGTTAGGCGCAGCAAGACAGATAAAAATGACCTTCATGTTCAGAGATGTAGAGGAAAAAGGGGAGACCTTTGAATCAAACTGAACTGAGTTCAAATCTTCATTGGCTTCTTACTTGCTGTGTGACCATGGGCACACTAATTACCTCTCTGAGCCTCGCTTTCCTAATTTCTGAAGTGAAAATGGGATTTCTAAGGTAGGATGACTCTGTGGGTTGAAAGAAATGACATCAGCACAGATGTTCCAAATGAAGCGTTAGCTTCTCTCTTGCCTCGGTCTTGAGAGAAGCTGAGAGGTCTGAAGCTTCATAGAGGACGTGATCTCAGTCAGTGCTGAGGCTGCTGGGTGAAAACCAGCGACTCAAGTCTCCAGATCCACCCTGAGGCATTGTCCTCCGGGTCACCCTGTGCCAGTCAGGCGGAGAGCAGTCCCTCTGTCCCGCCCTTGAGCCCCAGGCTGCAGAGTGTGGGCGAAGACAGCGAGGGCCATAAATAAGGCCAACGAGGGCGGTAATTCTGGCTGGCGCAGGCGGCCATTTCCCGTCACGCTGCTACCTTTAGTGCCACCACCGTCACGGCCGAGGCAGGGGAGGTTGGTTGGCTCCTCTAATGGCTGTTTTTCCTGAGCCTGTTAGAGGACAGGCAGGAGGGTGAGGCGGGTGGGCAAGGATGGAGGGGCCTTGGCTTCATCCTGGTCTCCCGGCCCTCCCTGCAGTCCCCCGGGAGAGTGTATCCCGCAGGGTTTACTAGAGAAACAGATACAACACAAGATGTACAACTGTATAAGAAATTACAAGACTGACTTACAGTGGTTGCCTGTAAAGTTGAATAAGGGAGCGTCCAGAGGATGTCTGCATGCTAGAGGTTGAGGATCCAGCCCAAGGGCTGGAGCTTAGTGCAACATCCCATGCAAGTCTGTATCAGGAGGCCAATGGGTCTATGATGGAACACTGAAGAATCTTCAATGGAGGGCCGAAGAGTCTACCAGGAAGGCTGAAGAGTCCCAGGCAGAAGCCGGACAGCCTGCTCCAGAAGCCAGGAGACAACGTGCAAGCTGAAGGCAAACACTAGAGCTCCTC
This sequence comes from Cavia porcellus, assembly GCF_034190915.1. Classification (NCBI taxonomy): domain Eukaryota; kingdom Metazoa; phylum Chordata; class Mammalia; order Rodentia; family Caviidae; genus Cavia; species Cavia porcellus. Next base: position 24,021,048 of record NW_026947488.1, on the reverse strand, counting down.
TGAAAAAGCAATCAGTCCCTTCTCATTTGCCTTTTAAATCTATGCAGGCTGCTCCCCTGGGGTGGGGTGTAGCACTCACACCATCTGCCTGCCCTCCCTATGCACAGGCTAAGGGTGTTACAAACTAGGGACCCTGGCCCCCTGCTGAATAACTTAGTTACAGTTCCAACCTTCTCACATTGACACAATGAACAATATCCTAGACCAGTAACTGCTTGCTCTCTACACCCCAGGACACAGAGCTGCTGAATCACCTAGTTAAGCTTCTGGACTTCTCAAGTTGACACGATGTATAAACCATAACAGAGAGCGCCTCCTCCTAGGCCAGTGTCCCCCACTGGAGCTGAGAAGGGGATCTTGGAGCTCTGCTGTGGACCTGCATCCATCCAGGGCTGATATTCATGCCCTTGTATACCCTCTCCCCAGTTCTTTCCATACATTTACCCATTTTAGGTTGTCTGTTCCCAGTGTTCTCCCCTCACTGGATTCCCAGCAGGGAAAAGACCTGTGTCCATTTTGCTTACTGCTGCTCAAAGGCTAACACTCTAGATGGGAGATGCTGGAGCTGGACAGAGGCAGATTTCTGACTGATGGCCAGAGGTCATCTAGGTTATCCACCCTCACCCCCATGGGGAAGAGAAGGTGCAGAACACCTGGCCCTGTGACATCTGCTCGTCCTGCGATATCCCTGACCCTCCCACTCCCAGCTCCAGACCCCAACCTGAAAGATGGCTCAGCTGCACTACCAGCCAGCACTGAGGCCTTGGGTGAGTCCCTTCACTCTCGTGGGTCTCTGCTTTTTCTGGAAAATGGAGAAGAAATTACCCCCAGGTTGCCACCATGTTGGAATGACCTCTTCTTAGTGGTTGTGACAGTGTCACTGCCTTGAGGGCAGTGGGGCTCAGGAAGCAGCCTCCCTGAGCACATTTCCCAAAGGCAAGCCTGTCTCCTGTGAATCAGTTCCTCATGTACGGCATGAGCAGCAAAAGATGCCACCAGAATCTTTGTGTCATTCCCTGGTGCCTACTGTGTGCCACTTTCCTTAAGTTGCTTCTCTCATTTAGACTCTGTGAGCTAGGATTGGTTTCCTCTGTGTCACAGATGTAGAAGCCAGGCTCACAGTCAAGCCAGCATGAGAGGTAGAGCTGAAACTCAAGCTCGCAGCTATCCGAATCCACTGGCCAAGCTGCTCTGCTGTGGGAGGGGGCAGTCACACTAAATGGGATGCTACAGCGGGGGGTTGTGGGGGAGTATGGGGCAGGCACAGGCCGTGCACACAGGCCTTGTGTGGGGGAAAGCTTCAACCACCAGCACTCCTCCACTATTCCCTTTCACTATGAATGGTTTCTGCCTTAGAAGCCGGTTGACCATGGACTGAGTGCTCTAAACTTGTGAGCCAAAACAAACCATTTCCTCTCTTAAGTTGTGTAAATATTTTGTTCTCACAATAGAAAGGTGACTAATATCCCCAGTGTCCTTGGATCATGGCCCAAGGCTTCTCCCTTCTATCCCTGGGTCCCTTTCCAGCTTCTCATCAGATCTGATTTGACCTCTTTAAAGGCCCTTTGAGCAGGCAGTAGGCATCTGCTGTCACCCTTTGAGACCTTGCCCAGGGACTTAGAGTGCATCCAAGAGACAAAGTTCTATCAGGAGTTCTATCTCTGTGTAGCAGCCACCTATGTAGCTGGTTTCTCTCAGTCCTGACTCAAACTTCCCAGTACTGCTGATGTGGCCCCTGATTCCTCCCAGAACTAGGGGTTAAGGAGGTAGGTGCAAAGGCTCAAGTCTTGATCTGGACTTCTAACCTCCAGAACTGTGAGAAATACATGTTGTTGTTTATAAAGTCATGAAGCTAGTGGTGTTTGTTATAGTAGCTCAAGTAGTCTACGTCAGCATCCTAGCTGTTATACTGTACTATAGTTTTGAAAGATACCACTGAGGGAAACTGAGTAAAGAATGCATGGGATTCTCAAATGCCAGCTCTGCATCTTCTATTTTATTACCTTCACCTCTTTAACTCTATTTTTTATTTGTAAAATGGTAATAAAATAGAAGATATTCAGAACCAAAGGTCAGTAACAGTATGTCATAGCCAAACTAGTGATGTGCAGACAAAATAGCAATCAGAGGGAAATTCATAGTCTTTAGCACATTTTTTTTTTTAGAAAGCAAGTTCGGTTAAAAACTAAAAATTAAAATCTCAATTCAAGACACTTGAAATAAAACAAAATAAGTCCAGAGAAAATAGAAGGAAGGGATTTAAAAAGATGTAAGCAGAAGTTGATGAATCAAAACAATGAGATGGAGCAAAGTTGTGGCAAGTAGCAAAAATCATTCCTTCATTGATTTGCTCAAGAAAAATGCACTGCTCGTCCTGCATTCCTGCCCTGTGCAGAGTACTAGGGTGTGAAAGTGAGCCATGCACCTAGCCCTGCCCTAGTAGAGTTTTCAGTCAGTGAAAGAAGCAGAAAGAGGCAGCTTCAGTACACTCACTACTCCATGAAATGAGGAAAGAAACAGAGAACAATGTGGTGCCAAGAGGAGAGGCACAAACCTGTCCTGGGGAGCAAGGACTGTCCTTCAGGAGATGACATCTAAGGCAAAGGTGAAGGATGAATGGTGTTGTCTTAGCAACTCTTCCTGGCCTTCAAAACAGAGTACATGAGTGTCTCACATAAGACACGTTATGTTCAAAGAGAAGAAATATAAGCATTCATGATATTTACTGAGTACTTGGAACAGTTCTGTGAAGTCAGGACTATTAGATCTCTATTTTCCAGCCAAGAGAATTGAGGCTCAGAGAGGTTAATTGTCTTGCCCCAGGTCCTTCAGCACAGAAGTGATAGAGTGGGCATTAGACCAGGTGTCTTGGCCTGGATCCCCTAACACAAAGGCTAAGACAGCACATGCAACTTTTTATAGGAGGTGTGGTCTGGGGCAACAAGAATGAGTGACAGAGGTAGAAGTGAGAAGGAGCTAAAGCGAGAGGAAGTGAGCTGCTGCTGAGCTGGCTGTGCTGGGTCACTGGGCAGCATGCACACAAGCATGCGCAGTCTGTCTCTGCAGCGGTGCACATCTCAGTCCCCATCTACCCCACAACTGTCAGTGTCCCCAGCTTGCTCCAAAGGCCACTGTCACTTTGCTGTGTGGGAAGTTGCAAAGGAGCCCCATCCCGAGTACATTCTTTACTGGATTCAAAAGTGATTTGAAGAGCTGGAGCTCCCTCTGATAGGCTGGATCCAGCAAGCTTGAGGGGGGCATGCTGAAGGCTGAGCCTAGCCTGGGTGAGACTAAGGCAGCTGAGCTAGAAGCTGAGGCAAAGGCAGGCGGAGTTCCCCACTGAACAGGAGGAGACAGGTGGGAAGGAGATAATCAGGAAGAAGCATGAGTTAGGTCTGGTGCCCATGGTTTTAGCACAGGTGGCCTGAGCCCAAGCCACTGGGTTGGTGGCACCAAAGCCCAAGGCCTTACTGACTTCCAGAGATACTGGGCTTTGTCTGTGGGTCTATAGTGGATTGGAGAAAGAGGCTTCATTATTGGCAGGATGATTGGAACTGAGAGCAACTCAGGGAAACTAGATTCCCCTGGCAGGAGGTGGACCAGGGACCTCCGGTCTGCAGGGAGTGGAGGTTACTTTGCACCCACTCTGTCTCCCAGGGCCAGGGCCAGCCGCCACTGCTGCCTGTAATGACTGCAGTGTGCATCCTTCAGCATGACATTGGAACATCACTGGAGGAGCAGAGGGTGACGGAGCACCATCCCGGGTGGTAATGGCTCCAGCGCCGGAAGGAAAATGACATAAATAATATCCCATTAGAGGCACCGAGCTGCTCTGCTGAGTGCCTTGTTTTGCTGGCAACATTATGGGCTTCATAAACAGAATCATTTATTTTCCAGTCCTTGCTCTGACTGAGGTGGGGTGGGGGTGCTGGGAAGGTGACCGGGGACTGCAGAGGCAGGGAGGGTCCTGGCTGCCGACAGTGTACACCCCAATCCTCAGGTCCCAGATCTGTCCCACCTCCAGACATTGGCTCCTTGTCACTGCCTCCACCTGCCCTACTCCCTCAGTCCATTCCTTCTTGTCCTCACTTGTGAGTGGCCTTGAGTCCCCTGGACTCTGGTGAAGCGATCTGGTGTATGGGAGGTCTCCCTGATGACAGAGAGATCCGGCCCTGCTGTGCCCCTGGGTGAGTCTTCTAGCCTCTCTGAGCCTCAGTTTCCTCTTGTGAAAGGTGGGGATAATAGTGTCTTTAGGCAAGTGATGGGGAAGGCCCACTGGGGACACAATGGATTTCCATAAATATTTGTCCTTCTTGTCCCCTTTGTTGTGTACATAGGGATAACTGATTTTCCTTCTCTGTCCCTCCTGAAGTCTAGGCTTGGGTTTTGTGCAGCTCAAGGCAGCTTTGAGGATGTAACTAGAGGACATTTGGGCCAGGAATGGGTCTCATGCCTGCTTGAATACTGATAAGCTCTGTGACCTTGGGCAATCCCTTACCTCTCTGGTCCATCAAGGGTGAAACAAGGGTAAAATAAAGGGTTAAACAAAAGGGGACATGTGGTCTCAGATCCACTTACAGGATTCCAGACCACCCTAACAATCTGCCTCATAGAAAAAGGTTCTAGTTTTGGAGTCAGAGAGTGTCAGTCTAGGATCCTGCTCTGCTGTGTGGCTTTAGGCAAGGATTGAACATTTCTTGGCTTCACTTTCTTTGTTAGCAAAATAGGGCTAATAAAGCCCAGTTTACCAGACAGGTGTAGTACCTTAGTGACATTATTAATCATTTGTATTTATGGAGCACCTATCACATGCCCATCCTTATTCACTGCTAGGAGCAGCAGGAACAGCACAGAACTCTCTCTCCCCCACCCAGAGTTCATGTTTTAGCGGGGAGAGAGACAAACACCAGTCCTCCTGTAGATAACCACATAATTGCCAACTGTGATGGAGCTGCATAGATGTGACCCAGGAGAGCTACCAAGGGATGCTTCCTAAAGGAGGTGGCACATGGTGGAGATCCTGTCCTGGTGACTTGTTGCTGGTAAGCAAGGAACCTGGTAGCTTAAGCCCACAGAAATGCTTTGCGGTTGTTCCTGGGTTCTGTGGATCCAGGTGGGGAAGGGCTCTGCTGGGCAGCACTGTTGGTTTCTCTTGAGGTTCTGATTGGGTGGTGCCTGGGCTGGAGCAGCTGGCATTTCTTTCTTGCTCTATAGTGAGCCAGGCTTCTCTGCGGGACCCTTCTACAGGACAGGCTGGACTTGCTTCTGCATGGCTCCCTCAGGAGTCACGCTGATCACATGGGGGTAGAAGGCTCAAAGCTGGTGTCCGTGACCTCCTCTTAGAAGTATTCCAGTGTCCCTTCCTAGCCTATCCCATCAGGGGGAAGGGACCCAGCTCATCTTCCTGGGAGGAGTGTCCAGGTCCTATGTTAAGAAGAACACACAGGATGAGAGACATCACTGTATTATCTTTGAAAAACGTGGTCTGTCATAGAGCTGAAGGATGAGTGGGAATCAAACAGGGAAAGAAGAGAGAAAGAAGGGTTCCTGGCAGAGAGAAGGCTAGTGCAAAGGCCCTCAAGTGGAGGAGAATATTTGGTTTAGTACTGAGAAACACTTGGGGACACTCCCTCTGAGTGGGGGAGGGGTGAGGAAGACTAAAAGCTCCTGACATACAGACCTTCATTCTAATGGGAGAGACAGACAAGATATATGCACAAATAAATGGCACGATTTCAGGTTGTGACAAGTGTAGTTACACTTATTACACTGGGAAGGTAACATGCTGGGTGCTGTGACAGAGATGGGTGCTGGCGTATTCTTTCAGCCTGGTGAGACTTTCCCAGGAATGTGAGTACCGAGCCGAGATTGTGGGTGAAGAATGACCAGTCCTGGGCATTCCCATGGTGAGCAACCACGTGGGTAGAGCCCAGAGGTGGACACTGCATGGCAGTGTGGCTAGAGCTCAGTGTAGTGACCTACTGAGGAACCTGGGTTGGGGTCAGATTTTCCACAGCTTTGGCGAGGAGTTTGGATTTGTTTCTGAAGCCATTGGAGTGTTGAAGCAGAGAAATGATGCAATTTTATTTTATTTTTAATTTTATTTTAAAGAGGATAAAGAAGGAAAATAAAACAATAAAACCAATCAAAACAAACCAGGATAAACAGGATTTCAAAATCTTTTTTTTTTTTTTTTTTTTTTTTTTTTGTCTTTTTCCTTTTTATCGGTACCAGGGATCGAACTCATGACTGCTTGCTTGCAAAGCAGGCGCTTATGCTGCTGAGCTAAACCTCCAGCTCCAGGATTTCAAAATCTTACAAAATCAGTAGTTACCATAATGCCTTTTGTTGACTTCAAAATAGCTGCAGTTACCTTTGGACATAGTAAAAACTGAACAGAACAAAACAGAAGAGAAACAGAATAAAAACAAAGCAATGAATGCAATCAAGGACTTTAAAACAAGCCATTAGTAAATCCAAAATGACTACCATAATATATCTTGCTATCTTTTAAATAGCTGCTCATGCCATCAGATTTAACATAATCAAACAAAACAAAAGGGAATAAAACCCAACCCAACAAAACAATGAAAATGATAGTTTCCAGGCAGGGATCACCTCTTTGTGAGGTCTAGTTCTCTCCCTCTGCAGTCCAGGAATGGCACTGACTCATGGAGAGAGGCTTGGGTCTGGCTGTCCCCACTCCGGCAGCGGCCCGCACATGGTGCTAGTTTCCAAGTGGAGATTGCATCCTTGTGAGGCCTGGTTCTGTCCCCCTGCAGTCTGCAATTTGATTTTTTTTTTTTTTTTTTTTTTTTTTTTTTTTTTTTTGTACCTGGGATCGATTGCACAACCTTGCGCTTGCCAGGCAGGTGCTTATGCCGCTGAGCTAAATCCCCCAGCCCTTGCAATTTGATTTTGTAATAAAGACCCTTGGCTGCCATGCACTGAACTCTGGGCATGAGACTTGACTTTTATTCCTGGTGGCATCATAGATGTGCTATGTGGCCATGAGGTAGTTATTTGACCTGAGGTATGAAATGTGATGAATGGGGCATAGAGGAGCAAGACAGGAAACAGAGAGTCCAGGAAGGAGGCTGTAGCATCATCAAGGCAAGAGATGGTGGCCTCATCCAGGCAATGATGGTGAGAGACAACGAGAGGTAGCACTGACAGAACCCAGTAATTGGTTTGTGGAGCATGAGAAGGAGATGAAAGAGAGACCCTAGATTTCTGGCAAAGCACAATCTCATCCTACAGCTCAGGTGGCTAAGGGGCTTAGTCTGTGGGCACACAGCATATCCATGGTTCCACCGGGAACAGAAGCCAGGGATCATGCCAGAACTCGATATCATCCTCTGGGCTCGTTCTGGGCTGAGGGTGCTGTGCCCCTGGGTCTCTGGCCCTTTTCTCTGCGTGTCCCCTGCTCTACTACCTTGTTAGCCCCCTCCTTTCCTTCCTCCCAGGATGCTGGCGGCTGTGGCTGACGCACACCCAGCAGGTGAGCCTCGCCAAGCTGTCTGTGTGATGAACAGCTTCCCTTGGCTGTGCAGATAACGGTACACACACAGGTCAGGGGGGGCCCGTGTAGCCCATCCATCAGGCCAGGAGCAGGCAGAGGGTGGCACACCCCTGTGCCTGTTATCTGCCACAAATGTGCTTTTCCCCCCAAGGTTAACAGGAAGAGTGACGGCCAGGCGGCTGACATCAGCTGAGCCAGTGCTCGCTGGAGCTGGCAGGCCCTCCCTGCCTATCTCCCGCAGCTTCTGGAGACTCCTGCCAGCCTCCCTAGGGGCTGAGCCAGCCCTCCTGGGTGTGAAGATGCAGAGAGTCATGCGCTCTTAAGTCTTGAGCAGAGACTACTCAAAATTTAGATGTGCAGAGTCCTCAGTTCCTTGAGGTGAGACTGCACAGTGTTTAAAACATGGACTGGAGCCCCCTAGCCTCTTCGAGTTCAACTCTCAGTTCTGCACTTATTCACTGTGTGACCTAAAGCAAATAACTTAGCATCTCTGTGCTTCATTATGAGGGTGGTAATAATGTCTACACTGTGGCATTGCGAGATTAAACGAACTAATCTTTTTAAAGTGCTTGGAATGATGCTTAACACATGGTATGGTGTGCACATTTGCGGAGAAAAAGAGGCCTAAAAGATACAGCATCTTAAATTCTAAGTTTTAGAGACACAGAGCCTTTAAATCTTTGACTCCTCTTAGGGCCACAGAGTTCAGAATTTTGCTATTTAGACCCTTACAGTCATGCCTGCAGGGGAAGTGCTGAGGAGTGCCTTGGTGGGGCTTTAGCTTGCCATAACCTCCCTCACCTGATCCCCTCTTCTTTTATAAGGATAATTGATCATTTCTCAATCTTATATATTCTGCAAATATGTCATCAAATCTGCCTTCCAACCAGACTGTTGCTTCTACAAACACCCTATGTCTAACCACCTATTTCAATATATGTTTAACCACCTATTTCCATAGTTCATTCATTCATCCATCCATCCACACACCCACCCACCTATATCCACACAGGCAGTCTCTCCTCCATCCGTTTGTCCACCCGTGCATCCACCCATGCATCCACTCATCAGTCTAATCACCCAGTCTGTCTGCTCATCCATCTACCCACCCATCCAGCCAGCCACTTCCATTACATTACTGCATCCATCAATCAAACTACTACCATCTATATTAGTTTTTCATCATCTACTGACTGATTCTTCTATATTCTTATTTTCTCATTCACCCATTGTTCTATATCCCCTTCTATCATGCATCTACTCATTTTCCGTTTATATTTTCCCATATCCATCCCCTCTTACACGCCCAGCTATTCTGTCTGCCTCTCTCCCTCCCTCTCTGTTCCTTCATTTTGTTTTGTCATCCACTCATTCATCTACCTGTATCTCTCCACCAACTCACTGAGCATCTCTTACACACAAGGCGTGGAGTTGGGCTATAGGAAGGGGCACATGCATAATTTCAGTTTCTACTTCTCAGAGCTTTTAGTATAGTGGGTCAGAAAAGACACAAACACAAACCAGCCAACACAAGCCTGGCTGTACGTAGCAGGGAGAAAGAGCCAGAGAGCATTTTTCTTTTCTGCTCAGACTTCTGGAAAGATTCATGGGGTGGCATTTGATCAGGGTTTCAGAAAATCCTGTCTTGATTGCATCATGAATGACTTCACATTTCAGGGAACAGAGAGGAGGAGAAGTCTGGGGAACCCTAAACACTATCTAGTCCAGCTGGATTACCAGTGTTAAGGGATTTCATTCAAGCACTAGGTGAAATATTAGTGCAATCCTTACACACTCGTCCAGGGCTGGGAAGCTCACTGTGGGGTGAGGAAAAAGACCGCTGGAACTATGCTCTGGGAACTAAAGGGTGCAAGAGCTCCGTCCAGTCTTTCAGTCTTCCCGACTCAGCTCCGGGGTTACTTGTTACTGTTACTGGGAGGAAGAAGAGGAGCAGGTATCATTCTGATGTGTGCTTCAAATCCTTGCTGCCCACTTACTAACCTCTTGACCTGGAACAGGTTATTTTTATCTCCCCATTCCCTGTCTATTCATCCCTAGGATGGTACGGACTCTGGAAGACCTCTCAGGGGGTTGTTACTAGGGTTAAACAGTTAACGATTCGTGATGCCTAGGGAATGTTCACAAAATGGTTGCGATTACTGTTTAAGGAGATGGCATCAGTCACTGCTGCAAACGATGGCTCTGGGGCACATTAACATGGGGAGATCATTCTAGTGGTCTGAAAGAGTTGAAAGGGGACACTCTGGAGGAACCCAAGCGAGGCCACTGAGAGACTGTCAACAGCAGGAAGATTCTGCCCATGACAGTCATGGATCTCAAATGACCCTGGTGTCATTTACAGACCAGTGAGTGTTCAGGATGTGGCTCACTACGGAGCAGTGCTGCGGGTAACAGGGGCAGTGACTGGAGGGACAAACAGAGGAAGTGATATGCTCGGAGCTCAGGAGCTGGGGCTGCCTGGAGGGACGTGGAACCCCAGAGGCAGGGCTGTCTTGGAGGACTGGGAGCCATGGCGGAGCAAGTGACAGGAGCTGCTGCCTGGTGAGAGAGGACAGAAATAACACTCTGCTTCTCATCCCTCTGCCCTTCCGTCTTTATGTGCTAAGACCTGGTGGACAAGCGCAGGATGGTAGCCTGTCCCTTTAAGCTAGCATTATTTTGTGGCAGGCAGTTCTCAAATACCTCCTAGGTACTTCTTGAAAAAAATGTTCTTGGGCAGATTGGGTTTGGAAATCTTGCTGTGAGAGGTCTCTCCTGGGACCTGCCAGGCCTGTGACCACACTGAACATAGCAGCCACATAATAGCTAAACATCCAAGCTCTGTGGTCAGACTCAGTTCCTGCAGCTATCAAATGGGTATAGTAATGATATGCATTTTTCAGGATCATTCATTCATCAAATATTGCAGGGTGCCAGGCTCTCAGTACACTGGGGACCAAGATAGAGAAGCTGCCTGAAATCACGAGCTTACTTCCTAGTGAAATAGAGGTTGACAGTTTGATTGGACTATCAACTAATGAGTAATGAATGTAACATTTTGAGCATAGTGTCTGGCATATATTAAATGCTCCATAATATTCCCTTAAGACTCTGAGAAGTCCTGCAGTAGGTATCTCTCAAACCCAAGGGCTTTTCAAACATATCTGGCCATGACGTCTCCCTCTATTCCCTGCTGCTGTCCTGTTCATATGCTGCAGCACTCCTTGCTAGATTGGTAAATACTGTCTGTATACAGCTACATGTGCACGCAGGTGTGTACACGCACAAAGACACAACGTCAGCTACTTCTGGTGAATGAAATACTATTAGGGCTTTTAGGAAACAAGAATAGTTCATCACTTTTTTCACCTTCAAATGAACAGTTTGTGTAAATCTTGCCTGGAGGGTGGGCAGTGGAATTCACTTTGTTAAGTTTTCTCTACAAACTGTGGGAGTTATTTGTCCTCTTGTTCACTTGATGAACACTGACGCTAGCTTCCTCCACTCTGCATGCTGAGCACTGGGAACATGAACTTCTCTGGGCTGCAAAGAAGTTATTCTAATGCAATATGTCAGCCCAGGACAGTCTTGTATGCTACGGCAGCCCAAGGAGGGGCCGTGACCATGGGCAAAAGGGGTACTGAGCTGAGTCTGAAAAAGTGAGTGAAGTTAGCCAGGGAAGACACATGTATTTCAAGAACCAGCCTGGTGCTGGCCCTGTCCCCTTGGGCTCTCCCTGGGAAGAGGAAAGATGTGAGCCGAGATGCTCTGGGTGCATTGGTTACTTCTCCACTTGTGTTGGGTGTTTGGGGACCATGGGAGGGGCACTGTACTGGGTAGGAGTTGGCAGCCCTGGGAAAAAGCCCAGACCCTCACTCACTAGCATGTGGCCTTGAGGAGGTCAGTCCCCTTCTCTGAGCCTCACTCCCTCATTGGTAATTTGGGGATAGCAAAGTTTCCTCACTGGGCTGATGTAGAGAGCAAGGAGATGATAGAGGAGGGAGTGATCTGTCAGCTAAGTGTTTTGTAGACTTGACGTGCTATGTACACTGTGAAGTCCCATGCATCTGCCACATATTGGCTGCAGGTCTTAGCTCAGGGCCTGGTTCACAATAGGGGTAGAAAGAACTCTATTTTTTTCCTTTACTCTTTGTCCCTCTGGCTCTTCTTGAGGCCCCTTATTAATATGCCAACACCCTGAGAGGTGTTAATCTGCATTAGCTAATACCTTAGTTAGTGCTGGCACATTCATTAGCAGTTAACACCTTTAGTTAGCAGCTAACTCCTTTGTGAGAATCATCCAGCATTCAGTTGAGGAAAGAATCTCCAGGAATGGGACCAGGAAAGATCCTGGTGGTCTTGAGGCATGAGGGAAGACTGTCCCTGGGACACATCTCTGATAGCTCATTTTGCCACTGACTCTCTGCTCAACTGGGTCCCCAAGAGCAATACCCTCAGTTATTGCCACCACTGTCCCTGACTGAGGGGCTCTGGGCAGGTAACTTAACCACTACAAACCTCAGTTTTCTCCTCTATTAAATGGGCCTTTGGGTGTCACCATGACTTAGGCCACGTTTCTCAAATTTCTGTGGCTTTTATGTTCACACGCAGATGGTTCACAAGCACTTTTTCATCTTAATAGCATTTGTATCTGTCAATTTGAACAAAGTTAAACTCTGGTGACAAGTGACCCTTGCCTGCCAAATCTCAGTGGTCTTCAACAATAGCATTTATATTTTGCTCACACTACTTACCAATCACAATGAGCCTGCTCTGAGCCTACTCCAGCATCATTCTGAGCCTTGCTCTGAAGGGGCAGCCTCTGACTGGGGTACCTGGCCATTGGGGCAGCTAAAAGAATAACTCAGACTCCACACTGACCAGAATTGCCAGTAAGAATTCTGCTCATGTTCCAGAAGCCAAAGCAAGTCACAAGGCCCTGAGGTGGGAAGTGTTGCCCTTCTCAGGGAGCCGGCTGGTAATCTGGGGCAACAGGTGTTCTTGGCCAGTAGCACAGTCTATTCCTGTGCTTCCTTTAACCTGTACTGGAAGAATAGGTAACTGTGCATGTGTAAGCATACACAAAAAGAAAGAAAGAGCAGACGGTACAAATTGTTGGGCCCAGGTAAAGGAGCATTGGATGTTCTTTCCAACATTTCTACAAAACTGGAAATCATGTTAAAATTAAGCTTCCTGTATACACAAGTTACTTGCATGGAACAATGCTGTAGAGATAATGACAGCCAGCTTAGTTCATTCAGAGGCCTGGATAACAGCCGTCGCCCAGGAGAGGCCCAGGGGAGACGCTTAGTGTGGTGCACTGTGTTCTTTGGGGCCTTTGCATTGTGTCATTCTCCACCTAGTCACTGAGCACCTACTGTAGGCCAGGCCTCTGCAGGGCACTGAGGACATGGTGGTGGATGACAGCACGGAGAGATGCTCCCGTGAGCAGCTCACAGACTGCTGGAGGGGTCAGAATGGAAAGTCACACAGAAGTTCCCCGATAGCCCAACTGCTGGCTGGAGTTGTCATCTGCAGGGAAGCCCCTCACGTGCTGGGTATCTGTGCTGAAGCTACAGGAGGATGTCTGTGTGTGAACATGGGGCGGGGGGACAGAGCAGGTGGCAAAGTCACTGTGCACACTCTGCGTGCCTTTCTGGGAAGCTTTTTAGAAGTCAAGATATATTGAAGATTGGAAGATCTACTTCTCTTATACTTAAAGCAACACAAGGGTGGGAAGGAGACAAGAGCATTTGGGGAGATGATTAAAAATGTTCATTAGCTTGATTGTGATGATAGAAGTGGAACTGGATGTAGAAATTATAAAATTTATTGAAATGTATACTGAGAGGATACGTTTTATCATATGGAACATTTTACCTCCATGAAGCCAATTTCCAAAAACTAAAATAAAGACAGAGCAATAAGAAAATTATTCATTTATTTTGGAGAGACTTGGAGAGATGAGTAACTGTCCTAAGATCACATAGCAACTGAGGGTACGGGCAGTAAATAAAACCCTGCAGTGTCTGACCCCCAAATTGGTATATTAGCTCTGATTATTAATGCATACACTGTATTTATCTAGATGGATAAAACACTTTCCATGTCAAAAAGCAGCACTACTGGTCAGCTCAAAGTCTACCCCAGCACAGAGACTTCAGAATGAGAAAGGAATCAAACGGCCCCACGTCCTTCTGCTTCCTCCCCTGGCCCTTGACAAGGGCCCTCCCTGTCTGTGGGCCCTCTAAGGTCGCCCTGGAAAATTCTGTCTTGTGCCAGTTTGACCTCCCGTTTCTGTTCTGGCTCTGAGGTTTTGAGGCCCCGCCTAACCTGTCACACTTCACCTAACCCTTGGAAGACAGGGTCTGATATATTGATCTATTTTACAGATGAAGCAGGAGGGCTCCAAAAGGGCCAGACCTGTCTCAGGTCACATAGTTTCCTGAGCTGGAGCCAGGACACATTCAGTTTTGTTTGATCCCAGAATCTGGGCTCTTCCCAAGGGAGGCGAGTAGGGGCAATTTGTAGGAATGGGGGAAGCAGAGGGGTAGGGAGACCCTTGCAGACACACCCCCTTTCTACAACCAGCTCTGCTCTGTCAACGGCTGAGAAAACCCCAGTCCCTGAAGGGACGAGGCTGCCGGCCTCTCGCTGAGTGACTGCAGACCACATTTTTCTTAATCTAAATTGAAAACTGCTCAAGTAGAAAAATCATTTCACTGCTTCATCTCGGGGAGGAAAAGTAGAAGAGAGGAGGGGGGCCGGCGGGCGTAGCCACAGAGGACAGGCAGGTGGCTGGCGAGCTGCCTCCACCTCCCCTAAGTCTGGCCCTTCCCTGTGGTGCCTCCAGCCTCCAGGTCCAAGGAGCTGGACCCACCAGGCAGCTTCTGCAGTCACTCACCAGGTTCTGAGCCCGACTAGGCACCAGGCAGACCCCAGGCAAGCTGTGGACACAGTGAAACACAGGCAGGTGCAGCCCGTGTTCTTAAGGAGCTTCTGCCTTCCAACAAATTTCTGGAACAGCTACCGTGTGTCTGGCACTGTCCATGTGCTGGGAATTCCAGGATGCCCTGTCCTCCTGGAATGTACTCTCCAGTAGGGAGGACAAATTATGAAACAAATGACAAGTAGCTCTGAACTCAGCTCTGAAGGTGCACGAGAGTGAGAGGGGGACTGTTCTATGGAGGGGGAGAACTGTGACTTAGGTTGGGCAGGCAGGGAGGGCCCCCTGGAGGAGGTGCTATTTTAGCAAAGGCATGAAGGGTTGGTGGTAGTGACCTCTTAGGCACAGGTGGGTCAGTGATCAGAGTGGGATGGCAGCCTCAGGACAGAGGAAGACACTGTCAATTTCCTTATGTCCGACTTACTGGGTTCCAATCCTACCTCTGCCAGTAGCTACCTGTATGATATTGGACAAGTTAACTAACCTTCTGGGCCTCAGTTTCTTTGTTTGTAAACATAGAGTTATTACGAGGATCAAGTGGGATTTTGTATGCAATATACTTAGAATGATGCCTCACATGATGTTTTACTAAAAAGGGAAATAGAGCCAAACACTGTGGTACACGTCTATGATCTCAGCACACTGGGAGGCTAAGGCAGATGATCAGTAGTTCAAGACCAGCCTGGGCAATTTAGCAACTTTGTAATACCCTATGGGGAGAAAAGAAAGAAAGAAGAAAGAAAGAGAGAAAGAAAAATAGATAGAAAAAGAAAGCTGGGTCCATGGCCATGCACCAGCAGCCCAGAGAGATCCGGCAAGGCCAGCGCCCATCTGGAGAAGCCATGTCCCGAGGCCCCGCTGCCCTCAGGGGAGTATGAGTGAACCACTGCCCTGGGCCTCTCCACCAGGCAAGGATTCCGGATCTGAGGAGCCCACATGCCTGGCCCAGTGCACTACACTGAGGGGCGGGCAGCCAATGCAGGAAGCACCCGGGATGCAGCAATGGGCTGATTCAGAGGAATACAGGAAAACGCCAAGACAAAGGGGCAAAATACAGTCTCAGACCTCCGCCCGCCCAGAGCAAGTTCAGGAGACACAGACCCAGTAGAAATTAAAAGTCACACACCTGAAATTTCTGAAAAGATAGCTATCAGAGTAAAGAAGAAACTTAGTTCTTGAATTGTTTGGTTAATTTTACATGCCTAGGTCTGATGGTCTGGACAGTTATTTTGAAGATAACAAGGGGCATTATGGTAGTGATTATTAATTTCCTGTTATCTTGTTTTGAAGTCCTGTGTCATTTTATCATCTCGTTTTGTTTGGTTTTATTCTGTTTTGTTTTGTTTGGTTTTATCATGTCTGATGGCATGGGCAGCTATTTTGAAGATAACAAGAAGCATTACGGTAGCCATTGTTGGTTTCCTACTATCTTGTTTAGAAGTCCTATATTACTTTCATTGTTGTGTTTTGTTTGGCTTTATTCTGTTTTATTTTGTTTGGTTTTATTCTCTTTTAAATAAAAATAAAACAAATAAAGGCTGGGAATGTCACTCAGTGTGGGTGTCAATCCTCAGTACCAAAGCAAAAACAAAAACAAAGAAAAACCAAAAGCCCAGAAAGCTCTACATGTACACAGGCCCCGGTGCAGAAAACCGCAAAGCGAGTCCTGGAAGAAAGAGTCTGTGAACCAGCTTCATCCCAGGACGAAACAAGCCTGGTACACGCTGCGGCAATCACCAGTGCGCAGCGGGAAGGACACGGCGCGCTCCCCTTACCCTGGGCCTGTCTGCCTTGGCACTGAGACGTGACAGAAGTGGCCTCTGTGTCTGGGCTGGGCTATTTGTGATCTCCATGCTATGCACTGGGTGCTAAGCCACACAGGAAGCAATCTATGAGGGGCAGCCTAGGTAGGACAGTCATGTAATATGTTGCCTAAAATCAGACACTTTGGACAATGAAACAGCACTGTTAATATTTGTGCCAGGACAGCATAGGTAAACTGAGACCTAGAGTCGCTCCTGGCACATAGGAAGGTGATCATCTCAAGCATAAGTTTGGGGAGCCCTGGCTTAGTGTCCTTGGACACTCCTTTGAGCTCTCTGGCCCTTAGTCTTCCCATAGGTGGATAATAAGGCCTACCTCCAAGAGTCGTGAAGATTAAAAGAGCCATTGAGACAACAGGCCTCCAGTAAACATCAGCGATTACTACGGAAAATGCAGTTGGTGAAATTTCCAGTCAGTCTCCCTCTTTATCCATCTCTGTTTCTCAAAATCCCCCCCCCCCCCATTCCCTCAACATCTTTCAGGATCCAGGTCTGGTCTGATTTGCTGTGTGTCCTTGGGTAAATGCCTCCCATTCTCTGGGCCTGCTCTTCCCATCAGATCAGAATGCACTGACAAGGCTGCGAGGGCCCACCTCTCCTCCTTCCCTGACTTGGATGCCCTTCCCGCCCTGCCATCCATCCCCAGACTCATTTTACAGGTCAGTTCCCTTTAATTAGTGGAGCTCTGAGCCTTTTCCCTTGCAAAATGGAAACTGCAGGTTCATCAAAATCTCATTAACCTCCATTCTCCCCACGGTCCTGTGGGGGTCAGGCCTATCTCAGGCTTGGGTGCGGGGGCATCACCTCCCGGCAGGTGGGGTTTGGATCTGGCTGGGGCTAGGGTGGGACAAAGGCCCTGGTTTGCTGATTGCAGACACCATTCCAGCCACAGTGCCCAACCCTGACTGTCCTGGCCGCCTGGGCATCAGAGGACAGAAGAATCCTCCAGCACTTTAATATGAAAACTTGCTGGGGGACATGGGGATGCGGGAGCAGAGGGAAGCGGCTGGCTTCAAATGAATTAATATTTCACTTGTAGCTGGCAATTTTCTCTGCTTTCGTGTCACCTGGCTCTTTTTTCTTCTGCTTTCATTATTTTTTGGCTTGGAGAAGCAACACAGTCTACTCCTGTCTCTTCAGTCCTGATTTTTAGTCTGGGACTTGTTGGAGCCCCTATGGGCAAGCCAACAGTGGCCCTGCTCAGGGACGCTCTGAGTTCCTGCATGCCACCCTCTAACTGCAGGGCTTTAGGTTGGTAAAGCCCTTTCATCCTCACTGCCCAAAGAGATCCTGAGAGGCAGCCACTGTGAAAACTATAGAGGCAGTTTCTTATGACTTTCATGAGCTCATGTTAGAAATCCCATCAATCTCAGCACTAACATATTGTTCAAGAGAAACGAAAGCATATCCCCACCAAAGGCCTGCATGAAAATATTATGAAAGCTTGATTCATAATCACTCCAAACCAGAGACAATTCAGAGGTCCATCAACTGGTGGACAGTTACACGGTGGGCAGCCAGACACTGGCATACTACTTGGCAATGAAAAGAACAAACAGCTGATATAAACAAAAGCATGGATAAATCTCAAAAGGATTTTGCTAAATGAAAGATGCAGGCCCCGAAAGTTTCAGTACTGGATAATTCTATTTAATAGCAGCTGGAAAAGGCCAAACCGCATTAATGGATACCCAGACCTGGGGAAGGGAATGTGATCCTCCATGAAGGGTCACAAGGCAACTTTTTATGATGAATGGAAATGTGTGACTTAACTATAGAGGCAGAGATTCTAGTAGGTGTGTATTTCACAACCCACCCAACTGCACACTTTAAAAGAGTGAATGTGAGCCAGGCACGGTGACCCACAATTATAATCCCAGCACCCTGGGAGGATGAGGCAGGATTGTAAGTTCAAGTCCAGCCTGGTAAAATCCTGCCAAAAAAAGTATTAAAAGGCTAGAGATGTAGTTCAGTGTAAATGTCCTAATGTGGGGGAAAAAAAAAAAAGAACAGTTAATGTGATTGTATGGAAATTAATCCTTGATAAAATTTCTTTTAAGAAAGATTAGCCAATAAAACTTCTTTTCAGATTGTATTAACTAATTTTTTTTTATTTTGCTTTTTTTAAAAACTGAGGTTTGGATTAAAACTAGACTGTGCCATTGTGTGCCCTGACTGTATGGTTGTATCCAGAGGACTTCTCAGTGTTCTGTGACTCCCATCCAGATCCAGTGGGGCCGGCCTCCCACCCCTCTGAGGCTGCCACTGCCCAAGCTCATCCTTCTACTGAGCCTCTCACCATACCTGTGTGAGATTGGGGACTGCGTGTATATAATCATCTGGAGCACGACTTTTTTTGTGTTTGACTGTTAGCTGGTTAAAAACACAAAGCAGACTGTGTCACTTATGAATTAGAAGTTCTCCATAGACTCCCCAGTAGGCACCAAGCAGAACCCGGGCTTTGCCTCCTTGCAGACTTCAGTGGCCTGCTCTGCCACGGTGCCCGTCTGGCTTTCTCTGCCACATCGGCCTCCTTCAGCCCTTTGAGAGCCCCGGATCCTTCTGACTGTGTGGTTTTTGCCTTCACCAGTTCTTCCACCTGCCATGTCCTAAGATCCTGGCTTTTAGGCCTCTGCTTTTAAACCGGCCCCTCCCCAACCCTGACCCTGATGGATTGCCCACTTTCACCACTTGGTCACTTGCCATTGCATTGTGGACCCTTCTGCAACTCTCAGTGGAGTTTTCAATCGCTCGTCTGGTGGGAGTCTTGTCTTTCTCCTTGGTTGGCCGGAGGCTCCTCCGAGGCAGAGGCTAGTTTAATCTATCTGTGGATCCTAGGGGCCCAGGCCAGTGCTCAGGCACTTAGCAGGCTGGCCGAGTCACCCTGTGAACACTAACTTGTCATCTAAACATTGGCTTCTCACACATCTCAGTGGTCCTCTGCAAAGGAGGCAGGTGCCGGCAGCCCTCTCTGACTGGAGTACTTAGAGAGCTCATTGGGTAGCTCCGGTCACACAGCCATGCTGTCCGAGCTGGGATCTATCCTTCCTCCCTGGTCCCTTTCCCAACTCCTGAGACTGTCTGTTTGCTGTTGTTGCTCAGTTAGAGTGTAATATCACATTTTAATTGTATAGCTTGATGAACGTTTACTGGGGCCTGTACTCAGAGAATCCCCCCCTACAGCAAGTAGGAGCTCATTTCCATCTGGTTTGAAGCCCCCTTTTAATGGACCTTCCCCGTCAATACCATTCCCTTCCCAAGAATAGCCATTGCTTTCATTTCAAGCACCATACTTGACAACTACCTGGTTCTGAATATTGCATAAAGGAATTATTTCAGTATGACCTCTCGTGCCTGATTTCTCTTGCTCAACACAGTATCTGGGGATCACCGTGTTTATGCCAGCAGCAGTAGCTTGTTCCAATCTCCATTGCCACCCAGTGTTCCATTGCCCAGGTACCTCACAATCTGTTTATATCCACTCTGCGGATGGGTGTTTGAGTTGTTTCTGAGTTTCAATGATTACAAATACAGCTTCTGAAAGCATGCTTTTTAAGACATAGACACTTAGTTCCCCTGACTGGAGAGGCTGGGTCACTGAGCGGGCATATGATTAGCTTCCTTAGATATTACTGCTTTTCAGAAGGCTGATACCTCATGCATTTTAGGGACCCAGCGGCCAGAGAGTCTAGCACTAGCTCCCCCGTGGCCCCTCACCTTGCTAGATTGGATAAGTCACTGTGGTCTCTCCTCAGCTGGGCACTGGGAGTCTGAGCTCCATTAGCAGTCACAGCAAGCAGAAGGGGTCGTGGCCACGAGTGGCAGCATGGCCCTTTCATCTGGGAAGCTGGCTGGTGTGCTGAGCCCAGCAAAGGTTAGGCTGCCTCGCATTTTCCCCTCCAACGAGCTCAGCTCTTAGGGGCAATTAGCCATCAGCAGAGCAGGGAGCTCAGAATACTAACCAGAGCCCGTTCCAGGCAGCAGTTTTCTCCTCCACCTGATCTGAGCCTCCAGGCCTTGCGAACTGGAGATCCAGAGCGGGGAGCATCTTTTATTACTGCTTCTATGCATTTTGTTAGAGTCCCAAGTCCGCAGATGCAATCTAGCAGGGAAATGAGAGCAGCATCTGGTGCTTTCTGCTGTTGCATGCCTCCAGGAACAGCACACTCATCCCCACTCCTGGCAGCTGCTTGTGTCCCCAGGACGCCCTCCCACCCATCGCACAGTACAGCACTTCTTTGTTCATTGTGCTGTTTGTAACAGTCCAAAATTGAAAATGAGCTACAAGTCCATTAGAAGGGGACTGACTAAACCAGTTAGTTTACATCCTATTATGTGTATGTATAATAGTTGCACTGTAGCCATCACACAGTGGAATGAAGCATATTAACATCACGTACCCCTGTTGTGACACCCTCACTTGGCAAAATATCACTCTTCTGCTATTCTTATGTAACATGCATAACCTTAATCTAATGGCGAGAAAATACTAGACAAACTCAAATTAAACGATCAGTGCTTTTCAAAAGTGTCAAGGCCATGAAAGGCAAGGAAATCCCATATAATTATCACAGATTGGAAGAGATCAAGGACACATGACAATTAGATGCCAGGTAGGGTTCTGAATTGGCCCGTGGGATACAAAAGGACACTAGCAGGAAAACATGAAATTTGACTGAGACCTGAGAACTTTTTACTAGTGTTGTACCAATGTAAATTGCCCAATTTTAGTAATTATCTTATGGCTACATAATATTGATATTGCAGGAAGCTGGATGAAGAAATCTTGGGAACTGTCTTGTTTTTGGCAGCTTTCCTGTAAGTTTGAAATAAGTTTAAAATAAAAAGTTAAAAAATGAGGTGATAAAGCCTAGGGATTGTGTGTGTGTGTGTGTGTGAGTAAGGATTGAACCTAAGATCTAGGCACTGAGCTACAACCCCAGCTTATTTAAATTTTTATTTTGACACAGGGCCTCACTAACTTGCTAAATTGACCAGGCTGGCCTCAAACTTGCAATCTCCTGTTTGAGCCTCCCAGATGCTGGGATTACAGGTGTGTGCCACCATATCCAGTATTTGTTAACATTGCTGGGCTATAAACCTTCTGGATGAGACTCATGGGCCTTTTCTTGGAGTGATGATTTTTAAGTACATAGAATAGTATGCTTAAGATTTCCATCATAACCAATTATCTTCAAGTATAGTTATCAAAGTATTCTAAGGCCCGGGCATGTAGCTCAGTGGTGGAGCACATGCTCAGTGTATATAATGAGGTCCTGGGTCCTGTCCCAAGGAAACATACACACAATTTTTAAAATGTCTATTATTGTCATATATATGCTCCTTTATTTGAATATTCACTAGCAAGATCTATCAGCAAGTATAAGAACTTGTGTAATTTCAAAACAGTGATGAACATGCACAGTATTTCAAGAAATCAGCAACTGATAATTTGACATGAAAATATGTAGGCTTACTAAGATAGAGAAGTCACAAACACAGCTAACACTACTGTAGCTTGTTGTCTACATTCAAATCAAAGGAAATGAGAAATTTCAGTTAGAGGTTAGTGAAAATAAGATTATAATTATTTTCCCATTCGAGTTCACAGATCCCCTGAATTCTATTTGCAGTCTGGCAGTATCTATTACATTTCTGATGTAAATGTGTATTTATTGAACTGAAAAGAAGCTTATAATACATTACTAATGGTGGGGGGAGCAGGTTATAAAGCAGTGTGTACTGTGGGATGTCATTTTTATAAATTAAAAATGTCTATAGTGTGTGTATATTATGTATTCATTCAACAAGCGTTCTGTGATTGTCTACCTTGCCCCAGTTTCTGAGAATGTAACAACAAAAACGACAGACCTGATTTTAACCTTCTCAGGAAAGGGCATCTAGAAACACTGATGACATGCAACAAAATGTTGAGTGATTATTTGTTCTTTCTTTTTGCTCACTCATCTATGTTTCTTGATGTGTCTAAGTAAATATGTATTTGGGCCAAAATAAAATATCTTTTAAAATAAAGAGGAACATTGATCTTCATGCCAAGCTGAATGTTGTCTGCAGATAATACTCCCCTTCTCATCTTGCCATTTATCCTCCTCAAAGTGCTCCCCTTGCTTTGAATGTACTTATCCATCCTTCTTGCCACTTCCGAAAGCAACTGTGCTTTGTATCTTCAGTTGGTTTGTCATGACTGCCTCAGTGTCCTGCATCAATTCAAAATGTTTATAGCAGTTTCTGTCAAATAAAAATATTTGATTGAAGGTCGATCTTCATCTACCTTACTCACCGGATCTGGTGCCATGTGACTTTCGACTGTGTCCTAGAGTCAAAATTATCATGCATGGTAAACATTTTGAGTGAATTTATGACACAGAGGCAGCCGTGAACTAAGGAATCTCGCAGAAGAGGACTTCCAGAGCTGCTTTAGAGAACGGTAAGAACAGCAGGAGAAGTGTGTCTGAAGGGAGATGGAGTGTTTTGTGAGGGACTATAGCAGTGTGTCTTTCATTGTAATAGATTTTTTAAAAAATGTAGACATTCACTATATTATTGGATCAAACCTGTGTCTACTTATTTTGCTGTTGTTGCTTCTACTTCTGTTGTATCTATGAGACTATTGCCTCACCTAAATTGATAGATATTTGTGTCTGTGATTTCTTATTTTAGCTTTACAGTTAAGACTGTAACTCGTTTAAAGTTAATTTTTGTGCATGCTGTGAGAGAGGGTTCAGATTTCACTCTTTCAAATGGTTGTTCTAGCACTAGTTGTGGAAGTGACAAATTTTTTCTTCAATTGATGTTTTTACTGAAATTCAATTGACAAAAAATATAAGGGCTTATTTCTAGACTCTCGATTCTGTTACACTGATCTATATATCAATCAAATTCCACACTTTCTTTATTACTGTTGATTTGTAGTAAGTTTTGAAATCAGAAAATGCTCTTTTCAAGATTGTTTTGGATTTTTGGAATACTTTGTAATTTTGTATGATTTTAGAAATGGCCTGTCATTTCTGTAAAAAAAAAAAAAAAAAAAAAAAAAAACCCAGCTAGAATTTCCACAGGAATTGCATTTAATCTGTAGATCAGTTTGGAGAGTATTGCCATCACAAAAATATCGTCTTTTGATTCATGAACATGGGATAACTTTTCTATTTGCTTACCGTTTAAGTTAGAGTACTATAGAAGAGCGGAATCAATATTATTCGCATATATAATTATACAAGGGACTTACTAGGCAGGTTTAGAGTCTCAGAAGCAGAAGAGTCTCAGTGATTGCCTGCAGGATCAGAGGTGGCTGTCAGCATTGCTGGAGCTGAAAGATCCTGTAGGAGCCAAAAGTTAAGTCCTTGAAGCTCACCATCAAGTCATCAGCACAAGTTGTGTCAGAAAGCTGAAGTATCTATCCTGGAAGGGTAAAGAAACGGAAATCAGCACCCAAAGGCTATAGCAAAGACTACAGCTCCTCCTCCAAAAGAAAAGCACTCCCTGCTTCCCTTTATTCTGTACAAAATACACATCTATTTGTTGCAGTCACTCCCATCCAGGGTGAGACTTCCTTGCTCAGTAGGTCATCATTCATAAACACGCTGGAATTTACTAATCTGCTAGGTAGTTCTTACTCAAGTCACACTGATATAATCACACTTGATCACATTTAGGTTTTCAAAAAATTTCTTTCAATGCTATTTTTTCATTTTCTGATGTTCTGCACTTTTTTTCTTTCTTTCTTTCTTTCTTTTTTTTTTTTTTTTTTTTTTTTTTTGTTGGTATCAGGGATCAAACTCATGACCTCATGCTTGCCAGGCAGGCACTTAGCCGCTAAGCTAAAACCTAGACCCTCCACTCTGGGTTTTTTTTTTTTTTTTTTTTTTTTTTTGCACTTTTATTAAATTTATTCCTAAGAATTTTATTCTTTTTGATGTTATTACAAATAGTATTAGAATTGTTTCCTTAAATTTAGTATTGTTGTCTTCTTCTTTCTCCTCTCTCTCTTTCTTTCAATAGACTCTTGCAATGTGGTTAAGGTGGCTTTGACCTCACTACGTGACCCAGATTGACTGCAAATTTGTAGCATTCTTCCTGCCTCAGCTTCCCAAATGCTGAAACTACAGGTGTGCACCACCATGCCTGACTATTCATTTCTTTGTACTGTTCATTTTTTATTGTGTTGTTCAGATATGTAGTTGAATTTTGTATACTGATCTTGTATCCTGCAACCTTTCTGAACAATTATTAATTCTAATTGTTTTTAAAGATTTCTAAGGATTTTATGCATGCAAATTTATGTAGTCTGCAAACAAAGGTAGTTTTACTTCTTCTTTTCCAATCTATGTATCTTTTGCTTTTTTTCTTGCATAATTACTGTGACTAAGATATCTAAAATAACCTTGAGGGGCTGGAGGTTTAGCTCAGTGGCATAAGTGCCTGACTTGCAAGCAGGCAGTCGTGAGCTCAATCCCCGGTACCGATAAAAAGGAAAAAGACAAAAAAAAAAAAAAAAAAAAAGTAACCTTGAATAAAAGTGATGATGGATAGCCTTGTCTTGTTCCTGATTTTAGGAGGAAAATATGCTTAATCACACTTAGTACATTAGGAGTGAATTTTTGTAAATGACTTTTATCAGACTGAGGAAGTTCCTTGCAATTCTTTTGTTATTGCTTTTAACCATGAAAAAGTTTTGAATTTTGTCAAGTGTTTTTCCTGCATCTATGGAAAGGATCATGTAGTTTTTGTCCTTTATTCTGTTGATACAGTATGTTACGTTAGTTGATTTTCATATATTGAACCAACCTTGCATTCCTGCTGTGAATCCCAGTTGGCCATATGTGTAATCCTGTTTATATGTTACTAAATTTGCTTTGCTAGGATTTTGTTGAGGATTTTTCATCTGCGTTCCCAAAAGAAAGTGGGCTGTAATTTTCTTTCCTTGCAACATCTTTAACCATCATTTTTCTTAAAGCCACACACATTATTGACAGCAATTTGATTGTAATTCTTTCCTGCATCAGCCAAGATGTTGGGAGACCTAGACTAAAACAGAATCAGTGTTAACACAGCATACAGTGCAACTTTGAACTTGTATTCTCTGGACTTTGGTTCTTTTTTCTGTGCTTATGCAATTGTAAATTCTTCAGAGACAAAGAGTGTTGTGGTTGGAACAATTCCAGTGCTCCTTCCTTAGAACCAAGTCTGAAAGGATCCTTACTATCTTGCTGACAATCAAGGTAGATTGTTAGTTTTTTAATGTGTACATAGAAACATGTATGTAAATCACCAGGAATCTTGTTAAAATACAAGTGCTGATTCAGTAGGTCTTGGGAAGACCCCACGATTCTGTGTTTCTCACAAGCTTTTTGGGATGGCTGGAGCTGCTAACTGATGGACCAGTAACAAGGAATTCAAATATGTTTCCTAAGCTTTGGTCATAGAAGAGTCATGTTCATCATTCAGCCATAAAATTAAAAGTTTTTTTTTAATAGACTAGCAATTAAATACCTTCTTTAGTTAAAATTTAAATTCACTCTCAGCAGGAATGTCCATCAAATAACAGTTTTATATGCTAATTATATCTTTTCTAATGCACATTAAAAATAGCAGTTCAAAATTTTTAAAAGTTCATCTGTATGGCACTAAAAATAATCACCTACGCTACTGGTCCATGATCCACTCATGCCCCGCGGTGTCACAGTGGAACTTCCCAGGACTGAGAATGTAGCGCTTGCCCTTTAAGCACCGTCACACTTTAATTGGACATTTTTGACTTGCATCTCATGATTTCGCCCCATTTTTCTCTGCTGCAATTTGGCCAGTGATTCCTGTCTTTTCCTCTATTATCCACTCTGATTAACTCAGCTGCACCTGTCAGCCTTTATTCCTGGAGCGGGTGGAGCGCGGCGTGCTGAAGAAGTTGTTAAAATGCATGAGTTTGATCATATTCACTCTTTCCTGTCCAGAGCATACAGGGCAGCAGATCCTCACCGCCGAGCTTCTCTGGGCAGGTCTGAGACTCATGGCCTAGACAAGGATCTCTATGGAAACCTTGGAGTCAACCTGCAGGCTTCCTCTGGGGGACACCATCCGGAGCACAGTGTGACCAGGTCTCTGACAGCCTGTGTGCCTGGCACCCTCGTGTTGATGGAGATGGAGCAAGGCCGGTTCTCAGAACTTCGATGCCGCTGGTTTCTGCCTATTTTTTCCCAGTATCTGCAGGTGTATCACTATCCACCTGCACCTCCTCATCTTCACCTGCAAAGAGGGGACACTGATTACTGCTGGTGGGAGGTGCTGCAGTTCGAAATTCAGGCTTCGATGTCCAGTAGGCTGGTTTTGTCTCTTATGACACGTGTGACCTGGAGCAAACCATCCGACCTGGGAGCCTCAGTTGTCCCTCTGTAATGTGGGGATCTCTGTGCTCCTTCAGGAGCACCACCAGCTGCAGTAGTGTCGAGCCAGTGGCACACTCAATAGTGAGAGCAGCTATCACTTTCATTGTTGTCATACAAAGAGTTAGCAAATTCGGAATATTTTGGTGCTTGACATTTGTTTTCTCTTCTACCTCTCTCTTCCTTCTTTCTTGTTTTTCCATCTTATGTTATTCTCCTTCTTCTCACCTTCCTACCTTCTTAGATGCATCTGATTGCAGCTGCAAAGAGCAGTGAGCACTTGGACTGGCAAATTGAATGGCAGTAAGATTCTGGAGAGATTAGAATATCACAGGGAGAAATCTAAGCTTCAGTCCAAGAGTGACAGTGAGTCACTGAAGGTTGTGGAGCAGAAACAATGCTCAGTAAAGTGGGGCAAATGAACCTGGTACCAGAGTTTGAGAAGGCGAGATAAGAACAGAAGCTGTAACCAGAGAGATGAGATAGTGGGGGGTGAGGGGGGTCCTGGAGGCCAAGAAGGAGGTGGGGAAACTGAGGTTGCATTCCTCTCCGAAGCTTGTCTTGGAGAAGCAGCCCTGTTCCCAACTTTTCAACTTGTCCACAAAACCCAGCAGAAGTGCCCCTCCTCACTGTGTGACCGCAGATCAGAGCCTGACCTCTCAGAGCCAGCAATAAGGCCGCTCTGGGCCTCTGTGACACCTCCTAGCTTCCCAGCAAAGATACTGCTGATCCTCAAGGCTTCCATCATCTTCCAGGCTGCTCCCGCTCCAAGATTAATTTGTTTACTCCCTTGCCTGGAGATGAACTGAGAGAACTAATCGTCCATCAGATGCAGCTCCCCCAACCTCGCACCACCCCGCCCCGAATGTCCATTTTCTGGCAAAATATGTCCTTGCTGCTGCCAAGGCTGCTTGGAAAATGCTAATTTTATCCTCAAATTAAAATTTGTTCTCTTACCCTCATTTTAATAAAAGTGAAGCGTCCGGAAACATTGCCATGGCACGGAAGAGAAAGATCTGACATAATTTTAAAAATGCCTTCAATCATACAGCTTTCTGAATGGCCTGTCCTCTCTCCCTGACCCCCTCCTCATCTCCCCATCCCCTGAGGCATCATTTACATTTCTTAATAACCCCTCATTAATATTCATGAGGAGGGGTGGGTAATAATGGCTGAGCACACCACACTAATTCAATTTCCACCCGCCTCGGCGTGTTTACTTAATCACCAAGGGACCCGGGTTACTCAGTACAATTATTTATTCAGAATTAGATCTGGAGGCATCTGGACTGGAAACAGGGAACTAAGAGTGAAATGGAAATTGAATTCTCTTTGTCCCGTTTCAGAGCCACCTCCTCCTGACTCTCTGCCAAGGCTCCAGGAGGCCAGCAGGCTAGAGGACATACTCATGGCCAGGCAGGCAGTTCAGGAAAAAGCTGGCTTATGCTGGGGTGTGTCCCAGGTGCTTTGGCCACGGTACAGCTCTGTCATCAAAGTGGCCACAGAGGGATCAGTGGGCCCAGTACTGGCCCAGATGCACAGGCCTAGCCAGGAGTATTGCCTTGGGAATACTGGGGTACTGGCCCAACCTGGTAGCCCAAGACTTGATTCCAGGTCCTGCAGAGGTGACAGTTTGTGGCACAGCATCTAAAGAATGCCTGCTCACAACTGATACTAACAGTCATGTCCTCCAGGAAGCTGTCCTTGGTCCCTCAGATGAGGTCAGGTTGTCCTATTCAGTATCTCCCAATACATCCAGGATGGGCTTGGTCACAGGACCTTGACTACCGTAGCTGCCAAATAATTAAATTACTTATTTGTCTTTTAAGGGTTCTTCTTCCCAACGGCCTGCCAACTCCAAGGGGACAACCCCACCATGGCTGTCCTGATCATCCCTGTGTCTCTAGCATCTAGTGATGACCAGTCCCAAGGACCTGCTCACCATGTATTTGTTGACTTACTGACTGATTCCGGAGCTTCCCTGGCCATATGTATAAGAATCTCCACCTTGTGGGGTGCTATGAGGACTCAGAGTTTCAGTGTAAAGAGGGCTCAGAGCTGCTAGGTATAGAATGCTAAGTGTTGAGCCGCGTATCTGATAAGCCCTCAGTTAGTGCTATTTCTTCTGTTAAAGCTGATTGTGGCATTTTGTGGAAGAGTCCCTACCGGAAGACTCCAGCAGACTCTGAGGACCTAGACTTGGAGCAGCTGTGCTTAGACTTCAAAAGGACCTCCTCAAATCCACACATCTAGATGGGACCAACCTCAATCCCAGATTTGTCTCATAGTAGCTGGACATCCTGGGCAAGGTACTTAACTTTTTTGAGTCTCAGCTTCCTCCTCTGTGACATTGGAAAGATAAAGGTGGTCCTCTACTGAATTTCTAGGAAGATTCAGTGAGATCACTTAGGCAACTAACCACAGCAGCTGGTTCACAAATGGAAAGGGCTACTATAAGTGACAGGGGTGGGGAGCAGTCCAGGCATGAGGAAAAGCATGAATGTGTTTATGTTAGTTCATGCATCCATCCATCCAGCTATTCATCCATCCATTCATCCATCTAGCTTGTACTCATCGGCCTGCCCCAGTGCCCAAGCTGGAGCTAGCCCACAGAGCAGCAGAGGTGCAGGGCATGCCGCTCTCTGCCAAGAGTACCAGGGAAGATGTAGCAGGAAGGCAAGTTGCTGGCACATCACCAAGTATCAAGCCAGCCAGGGAGTATCAGAATGGTGTCTTCCAGCTCCGCTGGTCAGGTAAATGATTAGAAGGGCAACATGCGGAACAAGAAGAATTTGGACCAGAGAGGACAAGTGTCCTAAGACGGGCCAGAGTACAGGGCTGGTGGCAGGTGCTAAAACATTCTCCACTAACATACTTTTTAATATCATAGTCTTATCTGTGGGTTCACTGTCCTCAGTTTCATTTACGTGGGACCTATCACATAAGTATTACTGCCAGAAAGTATTAAATGAAAATGTCTAGGAATAAGCAACTCATACATCTTAAATATGCAGCATTCTGAGTAGGGTGATGCCATTTTGTGCATGGTTCCACCTGGGCATGACTCATCCCTTTGTCTAGTGTATCTATGCTGTATATGCTACCTGCCCACTAGTCACTTACCCCCCTTCTTGTTATCAGATGGACTGTGGCTTGTGTTGTATTGTATGCTTGCATTCAATCAACTCTTATTTTACTTTATAATGACACCAAAGTACAAAAGTAGTGATACTGGCAATTTTATTATTGTTCTTTTATAATTTTCTATTTTATTATTACTTAATAATAACAGAAAGTTAAATATTATCATAGGAATATATATATATGAAAAATTAGTATATTACATACCAAGTTCAGTACAATCTGTGGTTTCAGGCATCTGCTGAATGTCTTAAAATATATCCCCTGTAGGATAAAGGGAGACTGTTGTGTGCTATCTCAGTTACTTGGACTTAACTCTATCTCAATATTTAGCAAACTCCTATTCATCCTTTAGAGCCTGGTTCCAATTCACCTCCTATTTTCTGACTTCTGACAAAGTTACAAGTGCTTCCCTGTGTTCTGCAGCACTGTGTTTCTATTACTCTTGAGACTTCTCACACAGTATTGCCTGCTTACCCTTTCTCAGGCCTTACTTTTCTGCCAGTCTGCTTTGTACTGCAGGAGGGCTGAGTTTGGCCACTGGGAGACTGCAAGGCAGAGGAAGGATGAGGCCCAGGCGTTTCTTCTCCAGGCTTTGGGCAGATCTGCAGTAATGGCTGTGACCTCTGCATGTCTCTAGCTCCCCTGTAGTTCTTTCAGGGTCCCGTGTCCTTACCAGGTGATCCTCTCCCAGGCTAGTGGCATGACCGTCTCATTCTGTCCCTCCTGCCTTGGGAAGGAGGCAATCTCACGCTGTCACCAGCTTCTGGGTTGCTTCACTGACTCCAGGTGGCTTCTTAGCTCTTCTTTCCCCCAGATTAAAATTCCTCCTTGTAAGTACTCACGTGTTTCCGGATTAGACCCTGACCACTGTACTTCCTTTAGAATGTGAGCTCCTGGTGGGGAGGATACCACTGTGGACCCTCAGGGGCTTGCACACAGAGAAGTGGCCTGATGGTGAGTGAGTGAATGGGCAAATGGCAGAATTTTGTTTCTGATCACATGACTTTTCTAACTAGGTTCTACTGTTGCTTAGCAAAAGAAAGGAGGCATAAGGGGAAATAATATCTCCTCAAGGTGAGCGAGCTTTTGCATTTAGACACCAATAGTAATAATACTGATGATTTGCCCACAGGTAAAGGCTTCGTAGCTCCTTGTATACTGGAAAGTTCAGCACCCACATTGGGCTCTTTTGTTTGGAGCGGCTCAGTGCTTCTGCTGAGATGGCCACAGGATGGCACAGGCAAAAGAGAAAGGGCAGATAATGGGTTGGACTTGACATGTGAGCCCCAGAACAAAAGGGTTGGAGGAGCACAGGAGACAGGAGATGATTTAATCTTTGTGGACTCATTCAGAGACACCCCTTCCCTGCCTTCCTGCCTCCAAAGCACCTGGGCCCTCCTGTGCCCAGCCAAGTCCCTTCATTAAAATTTCTTGGAACTAGGGCTGAGTTGGGAGAAAATCAAGGCCTGTCAGCTTGTCTGCCAGATGAGGTGAGAAGGTAGCGGGGTGGAGGGCATCTCTCTAGAAGTCAATTGGAACAGCAGGGCCAGTGGGTTGAGCTTTAAGAGGAGAATGAATGAAAGAGAACTACTGAAAGGCAGTGGATTGATCTGGCCTGCCTTGAGTGGGTACCCCGAAAATGCAGGGCCCAAAAGAGGGAGGGGTACAAGGGATGTATTTGCTTACAGTAGGGGTGTGACAACTGAGTGAGCGAGACAGAGAAGAAGCTGGTCACTGCTGTGAGCAGTTGGGGCTCAATCTCAAGGAAGCCTCTGAGTGCAAAATGAACATAAGAAAAGTCCCCCCCCCCAAAGAATTGGAAGGTGAGGCATCAACTCGCCAACTTCTGTCACCCCAAGTGGAGGCACTAAATCTCTGCGCCTATCTGCCAAGCTAGGCAACAGTGCTTTCAATATAGTTTTGGGGTGGGACAACCAGGGTGGGCTTGTGAGGTAGGACACTGTTGGTGGGCATGGGACATGTACCCCTGGCCACAGCTCAGGTCCAGTGTGGCGTGGGGGAGGTAGCATGAGGGCATCCATACTGCTAACTGTATACAGTCCCAGACATTCTCCTGCCTGAGTTCCATGGCTGTTATGGTTTGTGTCTAGACGTCCCTCCAGAGTTTCATGTGGTCATAGGGGTTTTCCTTTGCAAGTGGCAGAATAAAGAATGTGTGACTGATTCATAGTGCAATGCTGGAATTAAGGATCCTGGGATTGAGGGTGAGTGACTTCTGGATCAGTCTACTGATTGGTTTAGCACCACCCTGATCCCAGTAGACAGGATACAACAAAAGGGATAGAAAAAGGCTTGTCTCCCCTCCCCTCCCCTGCTCGCTTGCTTTTGCTGTCTTCCTCTGCCATAAGTTGTTGCCCGACTGACATGTGCCATGGTGCCTTGGAGCCAGCTGATTATAGACTGAAACCTCTACAGACTGTGAGCTAAACTTTTTCCTCTTCAACTTTGGGTGTCTGGTATTTTATTTCAGCAACAAGAGAAAAGTAGCCAAGACAAAGTCCCTTCCTCCCTCCCTCCCATTCTTTCTTTCTTTCCTTCCTTCCCTTCACAAATACTTTCCAAGCACTTACTATGTGTCAAGGACTGTTTACACATAAATGTAAAAGGCAGACAATAAAGAGGTGTGCACATAAATAAACATGATGCTTTCAGAGGTGTCAAGTGTTTTAAAAAAGGCACAGAGAAGGAATAGAGAGGAAATGTGTGCGTGTGTGTGTGTGTGTGTGTGTGTGTGTGTGTAGGGGAGGACACCTGCTTCAGGCCAGGCTTCAAGGGAGGGTCACTCTGAATAAGACCCTTGAACACATGATAAGAGGTGGCTGTAGAGGTCTCTTTCCACTCATGGATTCTGATTCAATGGTTCTGAAAGCCTGAGGCTTTAAGGACCAGCTCTGTTGCTTGGCGAGCAGGGTCTGCAGGTGCACGGAGGGAAAACGAATGTCTTTGAGACATCTCCTGCCACCCTTCGGACCATATTTCAGGACCGTAGTGCCTAATGCCTGCCAATTTTCATGCAGCAAACTTACCAGTTGCCCCCTAGGTGCTAAAGCTAGGTGAAGAATCTGTCTTCTATCACCAAATGGGGACTCATAAAGAGAGTTTGGAATGCTAGATATTTACTAGGGATCCGCCCTGTGAAAGGGTTAGACAGGAAGACATCCATACAGTTCAGACCCTACAAAGCCTCAGTGCCTGGCAGGAGCTGGCAAGCTGCTCTGCACTGGGCTGAGACAGCCAGGCCTGTAAATCCTTGTTTGTTCAGTCCTTAGGTGCAGGTTGCCCGGGGAAGAGTAGGTAGTCTTTGAAGCTGAGGCAGATTTGAAAGGTTGGACAGCTGGAGGGTATCTGCTGCCACACTGTCCAGACCTGGCAGCTAGGCCCTCCTTGAGGGAGTCTGGAAAGCCTCTCTCTTTATCTACCATGACAGTCATGATTGGACTTACCCTGGCATAGGCATTAACCCTGGTGTAGGCATTAACAGGTCCAGTTTATAGGTGAGTACACAGAGGTAACCAGCTTTCAAAGGGTAAATTTGAGTTAGAGCCAGAATTCAAACCAACAATGTCTACCACCAAAGTGTCATGGTCTCTTCATCATCTCATAGTTTCTTTTGTTCTAGAGGTTCACTTTTGTCCATTTTTTTAAATAGTAATTGAATACATTAAGGGTAATTTCCCGAGTTTTACCCCCCAAATCTGTCCTTAGTATCTAGCTCCCTTATTTCTCTGGGAAACTATCCAATTTCAGGTCTAATGGTCCCAGTAAGAGCCTATTTCCTGCTCTAGGACAAATTAAGCCCATGTGATCCAAATTAAGCCAATCAGTGGTTGAGTCTTTCCTGGTCCTGCAATTGGTTCACAGCTGGCACATGACCTGAGCGGAACCAGTCAGAGTGAACTCCAGGGCATTTGTAGGAGCTACCAGAAGGGTCTCCCTCTTCCTAGGTGTACATGAATCTGGCACTTGAACAATTAGAAATAAAGCTCAGGTATGTTGAGTGCTGAGTAATAAACCACCCAAACCTAGTGGCTTAAAACAATGATAATTTTTGGTTTCTCGTAACTGTGCAGGCTGACGGAGCAGGGCTTTTTCTCTGTGTCCTATTGACTGGAGTCATTCCCATGGTTGCATTCACTTATGGCTGGGCTGGATCCACAGACCGAGAAACAAAAGTTCGTGTGTGTGTAGGGTGTGGGGTGGGGTTTGGTGGGCATGGTCTGCCACAATTACAGGCAGAAGGAGATGCACATTTTTCAGAAAGCTAAACATGTCAGTAGCACTGCCTGCAAGTCCTCTTGCTTTTTATCATGATTGGGAGCTGGCAATTCTAGACTATGTGAGTGGGAAAATACCCCGCCCAGTGAGGCAGACAACTTCATCATGGGGCCTGGAGCTTTGTGATGACTGTTAGCTGGGGTAGTCCAACTGTTCTTTCCACATGGCATCTCCTCTTCCAGGTCCCCTGCAGGAGAACCTTTTCTTCCGCACAAAGGCCCAGATTCCTCAGTGAAGAGCAGGGTTCCCAGAGGGAACATCTAAAGCATAGCACAAATGAACAAGCTCTGATCAAGGCTCTCTTCCCACACAGGCCGCTGTCCCAGTGGGCAAAGCAAGTTGCTTGAGGGAGCCCAATGCCTAGGGTAGAAGGGGACTTGCATGAATCCTGGGAGACGTGGAGGGCCACCAGTGTAATTGTCTACCACGTAGGTGCCATTTTACCAACAGGTGTGGCGAGGCAAGCAGAGCCCAAGTTGCCAGGCAAACTCCTTGGAGGAACCAGATTCTCTCAAATTGGTAATTTCAGGAGATTATAATAAAGGGGCTAGTTACAAAGGTATCAGTAAAATTTAGGGAATCAACAAAGGGTGGTGCAATTCCTCTGGGCTGGTGATCGTGGGGAGCCTTTACTACAACCAGGTCCAAAAGACAAAGGTCTGAATAGAAGTAATTTCCATTACCCAGAGAGAGAAGCTGTGGCTGAGAAAGAGGAAAGAACCTGGAAGGGAGAAAAACTCCCCCTCTACTCTTCTCTCTGCCTGTGTGGCCTGCCATCGCTTCCCACTGGCTCAACCCCCTGGCAGCCAGAGGCCCAGGGGGGCCCACTGATGCCTCCGGGCAGCCCAGGCTGTAAAGCAGAGAGCAGGGTGACAGAGGCAAGGAGCAGAGAGGCAGGGCCATGGAAGGTGCTTAGCACCGGGTCCACCCTCAGGAACCTGAAGATGAAGCCAGGGTTGCACCAAACAAAGAGGCTAGATGGGGAGAAACCGACTCCCAAACACGTCGTTTAAGCCTGAAGCAGTTCTATTCCGGGGCTTTCTCCAAACATAACCTAATTAATTCTCCTTTTGCTTTGGCTGATTTGGGTTGGTTGCTATCTTCTTGATGCCCACACTCCCACTGAGGAACTGGATTAGGTACAAGGATTACATTCCCTCCCAACAGAGTGCAAGGAGCCCAGAGGGCTGGTTCACACTACAGGTGAGCAAGCAAAGACTTTGAGGCAGCAAGAGACTCAGTGGGTTCCTGGCTCTTTTTTTTTTTTTTTTTTTTTTTTTTTTTTGCTAGGAATCGAACTCAGGACTATATGCTTGCCAGGCAGGTGCTATGCCACTGAGCTAAGTCCCTGGCCCTCTCTGACTCTTTAAGTGGCAGAGGTGGGTTCTAAAGATGACCCTGTCTCAGAGTTCCAGCCTTACCTAGTCATTCTCTGTTCCCAGAATGTGCCATATTCTCTTACCTCTTCATCTTCAGTTGATGGAATACGAGCACCCCCACCCACCTATCCCATGCTCATATGTGTGAACATCCCGATGCCAGTATCCTGCAAGTCAAGAATCTTGAGGTGAGATCATCTGGATTCGGAGTATGCTGTAAAACCAAGGAGAGTGTTCTTATCAGAAACAGGCAAGGGGGAGGTGCACAGAGACACCCAGAGAAGGCTGAGTGACAGGAGAGCAGGGTAGTGATTGGAAGACCTATCTGCAAGCCGAGGAAGGCCACGCTGCCCACAGCTACCAAAAGCCAGTTCTGAGGCAGCATACGGATCGACCCTCAGAACCTTCAGGAAAAGCACACCCTGATCATCCCTTGATTTTAGACTTCTGACCCCTAGAACTGCGGGGGTATTTCTGTCATTGAGGACATGAAGTTTGTGGTAATTTATCACTGTCCCTCCAGGAAACCAAAAAGGAGCCCATGTCCATGCCATTTCATCAGCCTGGTCAAGGTTCCCTCCCTTCTCTGGCATCTGTTCATTTCTGTCCCTGGGTTCTGGTAGACAGGTAAACCTTTAGGGAAGAAAGAACATTTTTGAAGACTTCACCGTCACACAGCTATCTTTCCTCCTTGTCCTGCAGGTCTCAGTTTAAATCCCACCTCCTGCAAGAAGCCTTCCCTGTGTTCCGGTGCTCCTCCGTGTTCCCACAGTCCACAGACAGACTGCGTTGGCCACACTTTGCTGCCACTGTGTATTGAGGTGGCTTGTTCTCCACACCCACACTGCACTGGGCTCTCCTCAGGGGGAAGATGTGCTTGGCTCATCTTGATGGCTGCAGCTGTGCCTAACAAGACTAGGTACAGTAGGGACATTCACTAATGTTTGCTGAATAAATAAATAAACAGAACATTCCCCTCCCATTCCACCTCACCTCTGGACCTCTACCCCTGGGGAAGCAATGTTTTATGAGTACACCAAGGACAAGCCTGAGACTTTGGTGGTGAATCGGGTGAACACCTGTCCTTGAGTCCAGCCATCCCTTTGCACGACCCTCAGGCTCCCATAGCCAAGCCCTGTCAGAGGCAAGACAAACAGCTTGGCTGATGGCTTATAAAGTCAGAGATGATGGAAACAGGGAGGCGACAGCTGAAAGAATGGGTTGGGGACGCTTGTCATAACTTTATTTGTGGGAGGTGAGTTCCTGTCAGCCGGGTGATGGATGATGGCAGGGCAGGCACAATACAGACCCCACCACCTCGCCTCTCCCCTCTCTCTAAGCCGAATGACTTTGGGGATGAAAAATGACTTTCTTGGGAGATCCAGGGGGAGGGGCACCTTGGAAGGACTTCAGCTTTCTTCTTGCTGAGAGTTGAATTTTGCTTGGTCCAGCCTGAAGGTTTCTTTCTTCATGCCATCCACTCTCCCTTCTTTCCGAGGGTGTTATTGATAATTGGCTACCTTCATTCTCAAAACTGCCTTTAAAAATGTATCATTGGGTCAGAGATAAAACTCAGCTGTGCAAGTGCCTACCTGGCAAGCGTGAGGTCATGAGTTTGATTCCAAGTACCATAGTAATACTAATAATAATGTATCCTTTCCTAGAAGAAGAAATAAGTCTTGAAGAAGGGGAACTAGCGTACTCAGAGATTCCCTTGAAGGAAGTGGAGGACCTGGGATTTGAACCTAGCTCTGGTGACTCTGAAGCTTGAGCTCTCTCTGCAGCTATGTGGTGAGGAAATAGCATGTGCCATGTTTCCGGGAAGCACAGAGGACAGTGCAATAGATTTGATGGAAGGAAGTCAAGGAACATGGCCCAGAATAGGTAGCATTTAACTTGGTTCTTGAAGGGTGAATAAAATGTTACCTGGCAGAGAAAGAAGGAAACAATTAGAAAAAAAGGGTATTGCAGAATGGAAAAAAGGGGTATTTGCCTACATTTTTGTTTGCTTACCTGAATAAGTCACAGCCCCTTTCTCCTTCCTAAACAAGTCCTGACTTAGAAGCATAATCTGAATGGCTCTGGGCTTTACCAAGCTGTTCAGGCCGTCATAGTTCCCTTGTGGGTAATTAGTTTGGAAACAGGAATGGGAACAATTCTGCCCAGTGAGATATGAAGAATGTTTGTTTGATAGCTCCTGGAAACAATTTTCCTGTTTTGTTTTGTTCTCAAAAAGGAAAAAAAAATTCCTCCTCTGTTGCAGGGCATGGCCACAAATGTCTGGAGGTCTGACAGCCATCTTGTGACCAAGTGAAAAGAACGAACATCCTGTGATGACACAGTAAGAAGATGGTGAAGAGATCCTCAAGCCACTGACTTCATGATACCTGTAGGCACGTATCTCAAAACCTAATCTTTGAGTTGGTACATTTTCCTCTTTATAGTTTGGTAGTTTCATTTTTGTAGCCCAAATCATTCTGACTGCTATAGGTAAAGAAGATACTAAACCAAAGGGTTGTTTTCATAGCTCAGGCTAAAGAGATAAAAAATGGCAAAGGTCAAGGGTATAGGCTTTATGATTAGCCAGAGCTGGGTTCAAGTCCCAGCTTTAGTTCTTTCTAGTTGTGTGACTTGGGTATGCCACTTCATATCTGTGAGATTCACTGCCTGGAGATAAGAATAACGTATCATAGGGCTTTGATAGTATGATCAGGTAGGGCAGGAAGCTGTTTAGGTATGTGGTGCTCAGTGTGTCATACTGATGGCCCTACTGTTACTGTCTTTATTGCATTTTTACCTCCATTGGAAGCCTCTGCAATCACCTTGTTCCCATTTTAGGGCTGGATTTGTGGAAGTCCCCCCTTGCCAAAGTCCAGCCCCCAGCACTGGTTGCTCTGAGGACTTGGAGTTGAATTCCAGGATCAGGAGGAGAAAGGTGATACGGAAGGAGTCAGATCCTGCTGCTCCCCACATCACAGCACACAGCAGTTGTCAGGGTGGGGCTGGCGTTCAGTCCTATGGGTCAGCCCAGGTGGATGTGCACAGGGCACCTCCGTCTTGGCCAAGCCTACCTGGTCCTTTCATATCTCAAGAAACTAAGTAGCTTTGCATATTATAGCCCTTGACAGCACCAAGAAGCAGGGGTTAACAAAAGAAGATAGAGTAGGCAGAAGTTATCCAGCCCCCACACAATGGGCCAGCCCTTTGCTGTGTGGAGCTCTGGCTTGGCTTGGGTCTTTGCCCTGTCCCTTTGCATGTTTGACTTTCTGACTCTCCTCCACAGTGGGGTTTGGCTTCTGAGAAGTGCTCGTTGGGTCACACAAGGCTGTCTGGCTCCTGCTGTCCAAGACGCCCCTTGTCGGGATCTGCTTTCCCTCTATAATGCCTATTCCTCTCTCCACACTGAGCTGGCTTCTGGGAACCATGATGTCTTTCTCTAGTCCTGTTGTCCCCAAAGGATTGAGCATGTTTTCACTTGGCTTCATCTCTCTGGTCATAGTTAACTGGGTCAAGGGTGGGCACCTGACTAAAGCTAAACTAATTGGACTAAAGTTCCACTGGCCTAATGCTAAACTTCATTGGAGTTTAAAGCCTGTGGGCAGTGCCAGTCTCTGTCTAACGCACCATCTGTGAGATTTATATCTTGTCTTAGTCACTTTCTAGTTGTTGGCCATACAATGCCTGACACCCACGATTTAAAGGGAGAGAGGTCAATTTTGACTCACAATTCAGAAGTGTCTATCTGTGTTTGTCAGACTTAAGCACATAAACAGTATGGCAGAGGGCCTGGGTGGACAAAAGTTGTTCACATCATGGGGACCAGGAAGCAAGGGGTCGAGGAGGGAAATAAACCCTTCCATGTCTAATGACCTGCCTCTTCTGACCAGACCCCGGTTCCTAACAGCAGCCTTGATTCAGTCACTTTCTGAAAGCTCTGGGATGTGAGCAAGTGAGAGTTTTGGGGGGTATTCTTAATCTAAACCATAACACATTTGGAAGCTACAGGAGTCATGTTTCCCACTATGTAGGAGTCAGAGTGGGTCAAGGAGTCAGGATAGAAAGTGCTCTATCCTGTGATCTATAAGAGGTGATCCAGGCAGC
Organism: Cavia porcellus; assembly: GCF_034190915.1. NCBI lineage: Eukaryota > Metazoa > Chordata > Mammalia > Rodentia > Caviidae > Cavia > Cavia porcellus. The sequence goes on along the minus strand of NW_026947488.1, from coordinate 23,981,437 downwards.
CTCCAGGTTGAGGGGCCTGATTTCCCAAGACTGAGTCTTTTCTAGATACCAAGAGACAATATGACCTCCTTTATCCCTTAATTTATTCAAGTTAAATTTCGGTCCCAGTGATGAGAACCCTGACTAGTGCCTTCCCACGCCTCTGTTTGTCCCAAGCCTGGCCTGTACTCCCCATTTAGGGTTTTTGCCCTCAGGATGGCTTTGAGAAATCACTCTCTCCTGCCATGTCCAACCTCAGAGCACATCTAGAGCAGAGGATGAGGTCTGATCTCTGGTACAGCCTCTGCCCTTCCCACCTTTCTCCCACTGAGTGACCTCACTCACACACTCAGCCTCAGTAACCCCAATGTACTCCTAACTCCTCAAGTCCCCCTCTGGTCCCATTGGGGCATCTACCTGATACTAATGGAGATGCATACAAGTTTTTTTGAAGACAACTGTCTGGTGGTGGTGGATAGGGATTCCAGGGGCCGGGTGAAGCCTCTTAGATCATAGACATTAGCAAGTGCTTGACCAGAGCTGTCCTGCAGGACAGTTGGAAAGTGAAGGTGAGGGGTTGGAAGCTCTGGCCAGGAGCCATGAGGAGGAATTTGTAAGTTGGCCTGGTGAAGGACTGGAGGAAAGAAATGATGAGCTCAGAAAGAGAAAAGGAGGAAAGAGGACTGAGCCAAGTGCAAAACTAGATGCTACATTATGGGAAGCCCAAGAGAGAACTCAGCAGCAGGGCCTCCCCCAAGCCTTTGGAAATGGGGAATTTCTTATCTAACGGAGAATGGGATATAGTGGCTAATCAGATGGATACTCTATTCAGGCTACTATAAAAGATAAGTGAGCTGGAAAATCTGAGACCAAGGGGCCAGGAGGTTGGTGTCCTCCAAGGGCCCTCCTGTGGCACAGTAGTCCCTCTACTGTCCTCATACTGTGGCAGGATGAGCAGAGCTCCCTCGGGCTTCTTTTATGAGAGCGCTAATCCTGTTCAGGAGGGCTCTGTCCAGAGGCTTCTGCTCTTAATACCATCAAAGTGGGGATTAGGTTTCAGAATTTTGAGGAGATACAAACTGAGGACATCTGTAGGGGCATGTGGTCCTAAGCAGGTTACCTAACTCTTCTGAGTCTTGGAAATAGAATGGTTATTAGAATTAAGTAAGGGCTAAACATAGTGTTGACATGTGCTAACCCTTGAGATAACAACAAAAATTCAAGTTCAGAGCTTCCAAAGAGTTGCCCAAGGTCATACGATCAACAGCAGTAGATACAGGCTGAAGACCCTTGAGGGCTTGGCCTCAGCGCTATGTGAGTAACCACTGAGCTCTCCTGCCACTTGAAGGTAGATCTGTGGAGCCAGGACCAAAGCCAAGGCCCAGAGCTGAGGGCTGGGTTTCTGTCCTTGTTCTGCTCCCTGGTGCTTGCTCAGCCAACAGTGACAAAGAGTCGACTCTGCTCCCCCCTCTTCCTCCCTCTCTTCCTCCTCCCTCTCCCAGACAGTATTTCCCTGGGGCTCCCGTTACCAATTTGCAGAGCAAAAGCACGCACAGGCAGTTCAGGGGTGGTGCGAGCTTGGCAGCTCTGGTATTGTTTTTAATTCAATATTTCGTCCCTGTGCGCCAGCCTCCTTTATTGGATGAGAACACTGTTATTGAATCCTGCCCTGCAGGAGAAAATGCAGGCTTCCCTGGGATGATGGCAGCTGGGTTGTTCTAGAGTCTGATGAGTCAAGGCCGGGTGAGAAGATAGTGGAGAGTTCCAAAAAATCTGGTGGTTACAAGCTGTTCTGTGATACGCACAAATATATTAACATATGTATTCTTAGCCTTTCCCTTGCCCTCCCTTCCGGGAGCACAGCAGCTCGGGAGGCAGCCTTTAAGTCGCTGTCTCCTCTCCCTGCACACCTCCCTCACCCCTGGCCCTCTGATTTCATCTCCACTGCTCTCTGCCTGATGGTACAAGCAGTGAGCATCTTCTGCCTTGACAAATGCTCTGTCCTGTTCCTTCTCCAATGCTCTCAAACACGTTACTATTATTTTTGGTCATCTCTTTGGGATCTTCTGAAAGCCTGAGACAGGGTGTGGGTGCACAGAGTTGTTTGGGGGTTATCCTGTGAAACTCTGGAAGGGAGGAGTGTTGGAAGGAAGACAGGGAAGGGAAAGCATCCTGTAAAGGGCTTACTGAGCAGGTTACACTGAGGGAACCTGGAGCTGGATCCTCCCAGAGACCTTGGGAGCCAGTAACCCCCACATGCCTTAAGTTCTCACACCTGGGGAGCAAAGAGCTGGGTGTTTATCCACCAAGAGCTGCCAGGCGGAAGCCCTTAGGAACATGGGGCTGCTAATCCTCTCCTACCTGGACCTGTTTCATAGGCAGATAATTGTGCTCTAGTTGTTGGAGAAGGCTGTGAGCAGAGACCATGGTGCTGGTAACTTCAGGTCCACTGAGGATGGGTAGCTGTAAGGCTAAAGGGATGTGGCTGAGGGCACCAGGATGCATTCTTAAATATGAAGTCCTCTGATGGCTTCCTTCTGCTCTCTAGGGAAAAGACCCAAATCCTTGCCTCCCTTCTACCAGGTCTCAGTGAACTACCTCCTGCCAACCTCTGCTTTCTCCCCTCACACCAAACTGCCCTCACTCCTCAGGGTCCTGGCCACTTTGGCCTCCTCTCTGCTCCTCAAATGTGCTTTCTCTCACCACAGGGCCTTTGTATATACTGATCCTGCTGCCTGGTCCTTCCAAACCACCTAAATAATCCTATACACCCTTAGATCTTTAAATAGTGTGACATTGCTTTTCAAGCTGGGTCATATTCCCTGTGTCCTCCATGAAGGAGTCTGGGGTCTCTGTCTTTGCATCTATGTGATTATGTAATTAGTGTTTGTTATTCACTCCATACTCAATCCTCAGGACCCAGCACACTGCCTGGCACATAGCAAGAGCTAATAAATGTTTTGTGAATGAATGAAAATTGTCTGAGGGAACTGTTTGGTGCCAATTCAGATATTAGATACAAAGATAAATTCTAGAGAAACAAAGGCCGTATATTTGTTCACAAGGATGGACACAAATTAGGGAAGGAAATGAGCTGAAATTTGAGAAGGATACAGGGCAGACGAGAGATTTGGGTTGGGAGTGTGTGAACTACACAGTGGGGCGGTACACAGGTGAGGGAGGAAGTTAGGACATTTGAATGCTTATTATTCGGTGAAGTCTATTTCCTGCTTTGCCAGAAACTTCTCCAAGTTTGCATTCTGTATGAGTTACTCCTTTGAATGCACTTCTTTATGAAGACTGGCCCAAGGCAGTTCACTTTATGAAGACTGGCCCAAGGTAGTTTACACCAGTGTATTCTGTGTGCTCCATTATAACCGTGATATGGTGAAAAGATCAGAGACTTTCAAATCATACTAATTTGGGTTCAAATCTGTGTCAGCTCTTTCTAGCTGACTTTGGACAAATTACTCGCCCTTGCTGGGTCTTAGTTCTCCTCACCTGTAAAGATAATCTCCTGGCCTTGTGTGGGGTGGGAGGTTTGTGGACCAAACAGAAGCCCAGTGCGTAGTACATGGTTCAGATGCTGAAAAACTAATGCTTTTGCTGAACGATCAGTGACTTCTTATGCCAGCATTAATTAAGCGCCTACACTGTGCCGGGCATAGAGTCCTCTTATTGAGTCCTCTGTCCACAACGTGAGTTAAATGCTCTTGATGGAGTCAGTTAAGAGCTCACTGAACCCTACATCCTCTCCTTCACAGATCCACAGAGGGACAGACTGTCCTAGGCTTTCTACTCGGGAGTGGCTCTGTGACTGTTTTCTGACAGTGGTGTGAGGATGGGAGTGAAATCCACCACTTGAGGCTGGATGCCTCATGGGAGGCAGAGGTCTTTGAGGCCTTAGTGGATGGTGACACCATGAAGTGCGAAAAGCCTGGATGCCTGGCCTGGGACTGTGGCTCAGCAGCATAAGCACCTGCCTGGCAAGTGCAATGTCCGGAGTTTGATTCCAGGTACTCAAAACAGCAACAAACAAAGAATCCTCCCATAAATCCCTAGATGCCTGAGTCAGCTTGTGCAATGCCCCACGCCTGAGCCCTCATGGGTTACTGTGTGAGCAAGAAACAGATAGCAGCTGCGTTACTGGCAGTCAGCAGACTATTCCGATTGGTGTTTGTCTCCACACTGTACGGATGGTGGAATTAGGCACAGAGACGTGATGTGACTTGCCCAAGGTTCTACATCCAGAATACGCAGAATGAGGATTTTGACCACAGAACATATACAAAGCACACTTCATGCTATTCTCTGCTTAATTGGCCGTCATGAAACAGTTGTTGAATGAATATGACATGAATGATGCCCTCTCTTGAGTTTAAGGACCTGAGGAAACTTTAAAGATGCACCACATAATGACCACCCCCAATTAAGATGGATTGGCCTTCTCCACTGGGTTATAGGTTTCTGGGAGCCATATGACTTTTTTTTTCTTTTTTATCAGTACCAGGGATTGAACCCACGACTGTCTGCTTGCAAGGCAGGTGCTTATGCCGCTGAGCTAAATCCCCAGCCCCTGGGGCCATATGACTTATTGTGCTCATTTAGAACCTTCACTGTGCCCAGCACTGTGCTTAGTACTTTGCAGGTGTTCACACCAGCTGCTTAATTCATTTCTTACAAGTGGTGTACACTAGGTGTTTATAACCGTTTCAAATGGTAAGGAAGTGCCTTAAATCATTGTCCTGCTTCTATATGCTGTGAAATAGTGACAAATTAATTTAAAAGTGAGGAAAAATATGACTTTGTGTGAAATTTAATGCCATCTTCGACTAGTCTCCCATCTAAAAAGGGGCCTAGTTAGGGAAGAAGCACAGAGGAATCCTTTTTATCTTTGTTTTACACCCTTCTCTGTGCTTTTCTTTTTTTCTCATATCTTCTTTTAATTTATGCTACTTCTGTGCTTCATGTATCTTTGTAAGTCACCTGAAATCCTTTCTGGAATAAGGTGGTGATATAAATAAAAACATGTATCATAAATATAGAATGTAACAAGCTCTATAAAAACCTATTCCTAAAATACCAACAGTGACTATTTCTCACGGCAAGAAATAGGACAATTAGACATGTGCTGTGAGGTACTATGCATCCAGAGGACAGATGTGTATAATTTCACAAAACTCAAGATATGAACATTACAGCTAACTTTATGAAATATCATGATGATTAAAAAGTGATTTTAGTTATTCATTCTTTACAGATATTTATTTTACTACTTCTGTAAAACAGGTTAGAAACTGAGAAAAATAGAAATCAAGGAAGTATAAATAAGCAAAAAGAAAAACACTGCAGGACTGATATCTCACTACTCAGAGGACAGCACCACCAACGTGCCGTCACAAAGCCTTTCATCTTCTCTGTGTAAGATTTGGAAAGAAGGTCACAGCAGATGCTGATGTAGGACATGGGTTTGTGGACAGAAAAGCTGAGCTGCAGGGTGTGGACAGAACTGCTCTGGTGCCCAGAGAAGTGAACCCAGTACTGAGGATGGGTACCTACACCCCACGTTTCTGCAAGGGACAGCATGGCCCTGTCACTGAGAGCACATCCCATTGTTGAGAAGCCCTGCGGCTTCTGGAGTGGTGCCCTGGGAAGGGCAGGGCAGGAGTGGCACATGCAAGCCACCTTTTCCAAGAGAGTTGAGAGCAGCCAGAGAGAGGTTCCTTGGAGAAGACCAGCCAGGAAAAGATGTGGCATCTGTATGCCCAGAAATAGCTCAGCCCTCCAAGAGTGTAAAACTTGAGAATACAAAAATGGGTTCACTGGGGCCAAGAAATGGGTTCATTAGGGCCAAAGAGAAAAATAGGCTTAAGAGAAGCCAAAGAGAGAAATAGGTTTGCAAGAAACAAATGGGAAAAAAGTATCAATTTTATCAGTTGTTAGACATGGGGCAAACATATTCTAAAGAATCATAAATGTATATGGCACTGTTTGTTATATGCTAGATTCCACTATTTAGTTTTCTTTTGTGGGTTTTAGTTGGGAACTCATAAGGGAATTGGCTTGGAGCAATATTTTAAAATCAAGTCCAGAACAGGAAAAAGATGATGGAATGACAGCCACCTTGATAACCTTACCCGAGCCCACACGTGGCGATCTCTACCTTCTCAGCTCAGAGAAATTTTGCATCACAGAATGTGACTCTACCCTTTGTAAAAAGGAGTGATCCTTTAAGTTAATTGTCCAACAGTGGACCTTTAAAAATGCAAAAAATGGTGTGAAAAGGCTTTAGGAGCCCACAAAATGTGGGCTACCATGGCTGAGATGATTCAAACTTGTGCAGACATTGTCCTCTCCTATGTGCAGAGTGCTACCTTGACAGCAACTGTCACTCAGGCCACCAAGTCATAGTCTAAAGGAAGGGAAAAAACAAAGCTACTTATTTTCATGGGGGGGCATTATGCCAAAAGTTGCTCTGTGTACCTATGGGGGCAACACAGCCATATCCGTCCCTTCACCAAAATCTTCTACCATCTGTCCAAGGTATAGACATCGATATCTTGAACCACTCAGTGTAAATTCAAAACTGATGTGAAGCACCAACCTGTTCCAGAAAAACTTCCAGGGGGTCCTGAAAGCCCTGCCAAAGAGTAGAGGTGCTATGGTGCAGACAGCTTCCCTGAGACAGCATGGCCTTGTTCGGCATGGTAGGCTCTTAGTGGCTGCGGGGTAAAATGGTCCTGATTTGTGGTTTGCTGATTTTTGTTTACAAAATACTCTCACAAAAGACATTTTAAAATAACCAATATTTTATGATGACAGATAACCTGTAAAACTTCTAAAAATTCAGTATTTGGGTTTTATGAGCTGATAATAAGCTGGCTCCAGCATATCACTGTCTCACCACAGCTTTGTAGTAAGTCTTGATATCAGGTAGTGTAAATCCTCAAACTCTATTTTATTTCCAAAACAGTTTAATTCAGGGGTACTTGTTTCAGATTCACAGTCAATGTAACTCTATATTTATTTAGAGTTTTTTTGCTTCCTTATATCAATTTTTAGTTTTCAATACCCTGACACGACACAGCTTCCTAAATTTCTTGAGTTTGTTTCCAGAAGGAGGAATTGTAAATTTACATATTTGGGAGGAAATGTGAAAACATCTTAGAGCAAGGTTAGGGAAAAACAAATCAGCACAAATCTATCTGGACCTCTACAGACTTTAAAACATTATTTAACAGGGAGATCTAATATAGAAAGGATAGAAAGACATGTTAGGACTCACGCATGGGTAGAATCTATAAACAGTTTATGAGAACTGATCTTATGACACATGATGAAATGAACAAATACTTTGAAAAAAAAAGAGACACTAAAGTACCCAGAGCTGATCCTGGAGTGTCATAATATGAAACCCAGCAATAGTATTATTCTTTGTTCAGAGAGATATTAGCCTGCTTGGGTTTATTCAACGTCAACATAATTGAAGATATGGATAACTGCATGTATGCTTAAGTGTATAGGATTGATAACCATATTTCTAAGTTTGTGTTGGATAGTTGAACAGAACTGGTTGCAGTCTCACTGGGGGGTTGAATCCCCACTTTATATGCTCCATTTTAGTATGTTAAATAACTATTTGTAAGAGGACAATCTGTAATCATCAACTAGTGATTTCTTACTGTTCATTTTTTTCTTTGAAAGTATGTATTATTTCTACCCATTTTCTGTTTTGTTTAGTCTTTCTTTAAATAAAATTTTTAAAAAACCCCAAGGATAAACTGCTTTCTGCTCTTCTCACAGGCCTGTAAGTATCCGGAGTCCAATTTGAGCCTCCAGCTTGGCCGAGACAAGGAAAGTGGAGAAACAATGTTGCTTGTTTCAGCTGCTAAGGTGAAATGTAATACAGTGTTGACAGACTTAATACTGGTTCTTTAAGGATTATTAAATGTTAAAATGTTCAAGTTGTAAAATGTTAAAGATGAGCATGTCTTTTTATGTAAACACTAGTTTAAAGCAAAGTTCTGGCTTCCCAGTTGACAATCATGGATGGGAATGGTCCATACATGGTGTCAACTTGAACTTTGGAAGCTTTGCCAAGGGACACGGTGGAGTGGTGGGGGGGTGGAGGGTGGGGTGGATGGGGTTGGGGGTTGGGGGTGGGGCGGTGTTCTCATTTTGTAAACATGCTTGTACTGAGCAGGAAGAGGGCAGAGATGGTGTGTATGCTGTGCCCACCCTAGGGAGGTAGCTTGCTTACAGTGTAGGGGAAAAAGGAGGATTAAGTGTCCCCTCTTTTGCTCTTGCTACTTTTGCTGTCTTCTACATGAATTCTTACTCCCTCAGACCCTGTTCAACAGCCTTGTTTCCCATGCCACCTTCCATTAATGCTTCTGCCTTATACAAACAATTCCATTTAACCCAGATACACGCTAAAAATTGTCAAACTTGCTCAAAAGTTAATTATGAAAACAAAACAAACAAAAGAGGCTCAGGGGAGGGGGTTTTACCTAGACTTTATTGGGCAGCATGACAATTCAATCAGGTAAAAGAAAGAAGCTAGGAAGGGTCCTTCAGAAAGATCTTCATACTAAACAATGGAAGGGACCCAGCTCAGAGCTAATTTGGTGTTGACAGTGTGCTTGTATGTTTTCAGACAATGCAGAATGGCCTATCGGGGTGCCAGAATGTGTTGCCTGGCTGTATCACAGCCAAACCAAGAAGCTAGTGCTCAGTCCCATAACAGTGATGCTTCAGACACCACACCACTACTGACGGAAAAAGATGAAACTGAAACCAACCTTAACTGACCCAGGATGCCCAGGAAGTGGTAACCAAAAATAAAAATCAAAGATCTGAATAGATGATTCAGTTTGTGTTGTAGTCTGGGGTTGTACACAGAGAACAATTCAGATCAGGACATGTAGTTTATAATATTTTTATAATGGTCACCGGAAGTTAACACAGGAGAATGCAGGAAATCTATCCGCAACACCAACGACATAGATTATTTAGTCAAGAGTCTAAACCCTATGGCAATGTCCCAAATGAGTCCAGATAAAAACCCAGAGCTCAGAACAACGCCTCCACGAGTCCAACTGGAAGTCCAGGGCCCACAAGAAGGACTCACGCCAGTCTCTTTTACAGATTCGTGCCGGGAAGACCCAAGGGTCAGCGGTGGAAGCCAGAAAGTCTATGCCAGCAGGATTAAGGAGCTGTGCTAGTGGGATGAGAGTTCTACACTGGAGCTGAGAAGTCACACTCACAACAAAGAGCGGGGCTGTCCTGAAAGGAACCACAGCTGACCTCCTCCGACAACAAGCACAGTCAGGTACGTGCCAGGAAGCAGCGTGAGGAGTTCATCCTGGAGACCAGGCAGCACATGTGTTCCCCTCCGGAGCCAGGAAGCAATGCTCGATGTGAAGACCAGAGCTTCTCCAGGAGAACCAACAGCTCAGACAGTAACTCGTAGGAGAACCAACAATGCCTCCATAACGCCTCAATCCCTCTCCACACCTCTCTTCTTCTCCACCTATTTATCCTGGCAACCCTCCTCAGGTGGAGCATCTTTTCTCAATGCATGCTGATGTAATCCAGCTGGCATTAAGTTGACCACCACTTTTCAAACCATAACAGTTTGGCTAAAAATATATTCCAGGGCACTCTGATTTTGTAAGATGTTTGTCAGTCTGGCTGTGTATCTGTTTGTCAGTTTGTCCAGGCTGTTAAGCTGTTGTTGGGAATTGCTGAGCCAGTGAGCATTCATACATGCAAACCTGAAAGCAGAAGTGCCCACACAGGAGTGCCCAAGAGGATGGAGTGCCTGAGAAACACCCTGAGGGCATGGGGTGCTGGAGGTGGACAGGTGTGCCAGCCCTGAGAACAGGGGGCATAAGAAGCAAGGTAGTTCAGCAAAGGGGCATCATACAAGTGTATAAGTAGTCTTTGGGAATTTACAGAGTTCTTGTACCTGCAATGGCTGTGACTCATTCAAATGGATGGCACTGACAAAATAACTAAGAGGTGCTGTGCACAGTTCCAAGACAATTCCTGAGGAGACTTAATTGACATTGATAGATAGCAAGAGATTAATTATTATTAATACAGGTCTCATTTTAACTTGGTCTTGGACATCCAACAGGAAAGTATAACCACAAAATATATAAAACAATGCTATAGTAATACGTTAGTTATAAAAGAAACTCAAATCAGTAATACATTCTGAAAATTTCCAGCTACACTGACAGTTATCTACTGTTCGAATTAACAGATTGTAGTGTTAAACTACTGAATGCAGGAATTTAAAATCCTTGGACTGCACTTAAAATGAAGTGTTCAAGAATGAAAAGGTCTTCCACAGAGTCCTTCAAACACAGATCCTCCAGATTCAACTAACCATCCGTCCCATACTAAAACAAAACAAGAGGGATATATCGGAAGCCACTAAAGCTGAAGATTGATCAGATGTGTGGGGCTAAAGCAAGGCCAGCCCTAGAAACAGCCCAAAATAAGCCATGTAAACAAGCTATTCCAGCTCTAAGAAGGCAAGGGGCCCAGGCCATCCAGGCAAACAAGTTGCTAGGCAGCAGTGTTGAAACTGACATCATTTTTCTGAATGTATAAGTAGAGGTACTACAGCGGTTCAGTAGTCCCTTCTTTCCCATGGAGAGAGCGGGCTCCACTTGACCTCAGCTGTCATCTCTTTTCTTTCTCATCCTCTCACCATCTTTCCCCCTGGGAACATCTAGAGCTGGAGCTGGTCGCTACAGTGGAGAAGGTGCTAGGAGAGAAAATGAAGCAAACAAAGGGTTGCTTCCTTAGAGGAGAGGAATTTGGGAGTTTGAGAAATAAAATGATTTCTGTATAAAAGATGAGATGGGATGGAGATGGTGATTTAATATGAATCTGAAAGGCAGAGAACTTTGGGAGGAAGGTTTAGCTCCTCTTGAAGATAAAGCCTTACTAAGTTTCAGAACATTAAATGTACTCTTTGCTTTTTCCCTAATGAAGGGCAAATTTCTCCTCCAGAAAGCATTGATTGATTTATCGATTGACTAGAACTGGGGATTGAACCCAGGGCCTTCCTAATGAGTGACATCCACAGTTTTTATTTTGAGGCAGAGTCTTGCTGAATTCCTAAATTGCTTAGGCTGGGCTGGGCTGGAACTTTTGATCCTCCTGCCTCCCAGAGTGCTAGGATTACAGACCTGCACCAGCATACCCGGTTCAGAAAACGTTTTTATATCGCTTAGGTAGACAAGATCAACCAAGTCTCACTGGACCTTGCCTAGTTGACTAAACAAAAGCTCAGAAAGGGAAATGTGATCACTAGCAGTTCTCATAATCATCTGGCTTGGAGGAGTCAGTTTTTGAGCTAGCAGCATTTATTGTAAATATAATACATGATATCTACAGATGTAATTTTTCTATGAAGTACTTTATAAGTAAAGAGAAACAGTGAAATTAATTTTATAATACATTTTATTTGGCCCAGTATATCCAAAGTATTACAATATGTAACCAGTCTAAGTGTTAAAATCCACCGTGTATTTTGTTTACCTTTATGACATCTCAATTTGTACTAGTCATATTTCAGGCGCTTGGTAGCCTGGACTGGTGAGTAGAGTATCAGACAGTGCAGGTCTGAACCCAAAGTCCTGGAAGGCTTCTAGAGCACACGGGAAACTCTTAACACTCCGCCCTGCACATAGAGGGCGTGAAATCAATCTTGGCTCCTTTTGGTCCTTTCTCTTAACAGATCTCGCCCCTTCAAGTCTCCTCCCCGCCTGCTTCTGCTTCCAAGCGGAAGCAGTACTATTACAAACGCAACGCGCTTTACGGCAGCACCGCTTTTTACTGCAGTGTGGCCGGCGCTCTCCTCTCGCGCACTTTTATCCTATTGGCTCAGAAGGCCCGCTCGCAGCGCTTTATGGCAGTGTGGCTGGAACCGCTTCTGAGTGGCCCACGGTTTGGGTGTGAGTGGAGGGAACAGGGGTTCCCAGCGTTGACTGGAGTGGGAACATGGACGTGGGTGAACTTCTAAGCTACCAGGTAGGAGGGGCTGGAAGGGCCGGGGGACTGTCCCTAGCCTGGGTAGGGATCGCAAGGCCTTCGTCTCACCTTTTCTCATTCCCAGGCCCCCTGCTTTTCATGCCATCGGGGAGTGCAGCCTCTCATTTCACTGAGGCTCTCCTGGGTCCTTCCAGTTCATTCCTGCTCTGGGCCTGCACCTCTTCACCTTCTCTTACTCCGCTGCTGGGACTGGTCCCGGCAGCTCCTCTGAAGCCCCACACTGTGCAGTAATCACAACCATCTCTCTGCCCCCCACCTCCGGCATTGATTTTGAGGTCGGAGTAATGGGCCTGCACTGCTCTTTGGATATGGGCCCTAGCTTTCCCACTGACTGTGTGGCTTTTGGATAAGTCACTTCTCCCTTTTTGAGCCTCAGTTTTTATATCTACAAATTGGAGACAATAATAACTACCTGGGAAGATTGTTTGAGAACTCTACTAACTAATGGATCTGAAAGCTGTTTTGAAAGCGTGAAAAGCTGTCCCCATCTAAGCTGTGGTTGTTGAAAGATGTTTGGAATTCTGGCGTGGAAAGGGTTCCCAGGAGTCTTCTTGTTCTCCTTGCTTAGGTACTTGTAGGGAAAAGGTGACCCAGAGGCCAGAAAATACTTGACTGAAGTCACTCAACAAGTAAAAGTTAGAACTAGAACTCAAGTGTCCTGGCTCCCAACCCAAAGCTTTCCCGATCACTTAATGTCCTAAAGAGACTCAGGAGAACTGCTGTCTACCTGGTGGCCATTAGCCACACATTGTATTTGAACACACGAACTGTGACTAGTCTGAGTTGAGAAGTACTATCAATGTAAAATCTCATGGATTTTGAAGGCTTGGTATAAAGTAGAAATTTATATGATTATGTGATCATGTATGATTATGTGACCTTGATTATTGATCATATTGGTTAAATGGTCATATTTTGGATAATGGGCGAAATAAAATACACTTAAAATCAGTCTTAGGGCTGAGGATGTAGCTCAGCAGCATAAATGCCTGCCTGGTAAGTACAAGGTTCTGAGTTCAATTCCTGTTACCAAAAAGTAAAAATAAATAAAAAATAAAACCAATCTTAATGTAGGTGTGATGATTCACATCTGTAGTTCGAGCTACTTGGAAGGCTTGGCTGGAGAAGCACCTGAATCTAATGAGTTTGGGGTCAGTCAGGGCAACAAGACACTAAAAATAACACCACCACCTGCGTATTTCTGTTGTTTTTAAAAAGTGGCTGCTAGGAAAATTTGAAGTTTGATATATATAAAGTTCAAGTATAGTTGACTTTGTATTTCTATTGGACAGCTCTGCAGTCAGGAATGGGTGATTAAGAGCCATGAGTCTGGAGCCCCAGGCTGCTTGGAATCTGTTTTGCTACTAAATGGCTGCTGTAACCTTGAACAAAATACTTAACCTCCTATGCCTTGGTTTCCCCATCTGGGGCAGGACAATAATGGTACTGACCTCAAAGAGCTGTTGAGAAATGTAAAGTGGTTAGACCAATGCCTGTCAAAGAGTGAACATTCAATAAATATTAGCAATTATTTTTGTGACACTCTCAACCAATATAGTATAAAAAACTGACTCCAGAAATCACGGGGGAAAAAATTTGTAAGCATTAGGGACATATAAAGCTGATTTTTTCCCTGTCTTTTTCTTTTTTTTTTTCTTTCTTTTGTGGTACTGGGGATTGATAACAGGGGTGCTCTACCACTTGGCTTCATCCCAGCATTTTTTAAGACACGGTCTTGATAAGTTGCCCAGGTTAGGTAACTTGTGATCTTGCTGCCTCAGCATCTCAAGTAGAAGACACTGCATTTGGTTATTGAATGAGTGATTGTGTGACTGTCTGGGAGTTATGGAATGGCTAGTCTGTGGACTTATACAAAAATATTATGGCTAGAAGAAGCCTATTTATTTGCCCACAAATAACACCTACTGTGTGCAGGGTACTACCTCTCCTGGGTGTAAATCATCAAATAAAGTAGATGAGTCGCTTGCTTTTGCCTGACAGGAAACTCTGGTGGAGAATCATCAGATAATAAACAAGAAAACAGTCAAATTCAGATGGCAATAAGTGTTATGAAGGAAATGTACCCTGCTATAAAGCTGTGCTATTTTGTGTGGTAGCTACTAGATACATGTGACTATTGAACACCTGGAAGACTGCTAGTTTGAATTAAGCTCTTGTGTATATGTAATACACACTCTGGATTTCAAAGACTTAGTATGTGATAATGAAATTAAAGTCTCTTAATTTTTATATTGGTTATGTGTTGAAATGATAATATATTTGAGTTAAAAATTATTAAAACCAATATCACCTTATTAATAAACTTTTTAAAGTGACTGCTAGAAAATTTAAAATTACATATGCAATTTTATTAAGTTTCTTAAAATTTTTTTTTATTAGTGCATGTGTGTAGTACATAATCACATTCCTTTTGGGGAGCTGGTATGTGTACATAATACATCTTAATTCCTTTTTTCACCCCTTTCCCTTCCCTCCCCTCCTCCAATCCATCTGTTGAGTCTGTTGCCCTTTTTTGTTCATATTTGCAGTACATAATGTTTACATTCCATTGTGGAGTTGCAACATGTACGGGCTTTCATTATATTTCTATTGGACAGCACTGCTGCAGAAAATAACCTCTGGGAAAAGGGGACGGGACCTATTTAGATAATTTGGTCAGAGACAGAGTCTGAAGAATGGACATTAATTGAAGGTGAAAAGGAGCTATTTGTGTGAAGGGAGCAGAGTGATGGAGACAGGCAACAGTAAGTGCAGCTGTAGGTAGAAACTGGTGCAGTCTGTAAGAGGAGTGGAGAGTGGCTGCGGGGGATCGCTGCAGCTTAGTGCGTGAGCAGGGGAATGGCAGCTGCTGGAGTTGAGATGTAGGCAGATGACAGCCTGGGTAAGACTTCTTGTGCCATGGTGATGAATCTGAGTTTTATTTTGAGAAGTGATTTAGCCCCCCAAAGTGGACCCCAGTCTGTTGGCTGAGGTTGTAAGCCAACATAGCAACTGAGTTGAAACCAGAATCCTGATCTGTCTCCAGCCCATTTATTACTTAAGTGCACTATACATGTAGTTCCTGTCTGAAAGATCAATATTCTCTCCTATTCCTAAAGAATTGTACATCTGGAATCTAGTCCATCATCAATCAGATGCACCCATCTCCTTGTGGAGAGTCATGAGGATCAGATGGGTTTATGGATGGGAAAGCTCCTTAAACAGTAAAGTTTGTAGGCATGAAAAACAAATTACTTACGTGAATCATCTCTAAATCCTCATAACAAATCTGCAGAGAACTGTTTTTCTTTCATATTGTACAGAGGAGGAAACTGAGGTGCTGAAAGTGCCTGAGAGTAACTAGCCAGACGGTAGGTAGCAAGACCAGAGTACTCTGTCTTACTCAATACCTGGAGCCCCTGACTACCACAGTGTACTGCTATGTGCCAGATGCCGAGCTAGAGTGCTTTCAAATAAGAAATCACATTCAGTTCTCAGCGTGTCCTCTGAGAAGGTGGCATGCCGTCTTTATGGAAAAGGAAACTCAAGATAGAGAAGACAACTTACTTGCCCAATCAACAGCCAGTAAGGAGCAGAGAGGCAGAACAGAGTCAACTGAACACTCAAATGAGTTTTTTCCATTTTTCAAATTTTAAATATCTCCAAGAATTAAAGTATAGAGTATACAGTAGAATGCATAAATCTGAAGTGCTGTTATTTGTAATTATTCCTTAGTAGACTCAATGTGAACACTGACGTTCACTTTCTGGGAAAAATAGGGAATAAAGTCATCTGATTTGAACAGCCCCTCCACCAGCTTTGACTCAGTGAGTCTCCTTTGGGACTCTAGATTTTGCATTTCTAATCAGATCCCAGATGACACTAAGACTGGTGGTCTGGAGACCAAACTAAAATCCTTTGGTGTGGAATGATCTACATTCCTTTCAAACCTTTGCCCAGCTGAGACCTCCCTCCCTTCTCATGGGCATGGGTTAGCAGATTTTTCAGCTTGAGTTATACTTTTTCTCTGCCATTCAAGATATTGAGAGCAAATCACTTAATCTTTCTGGGCCTCAGTTTCCTTATATGCCTAATGAGAGGATTAAGCGAGGCTCTCTTTGATATCTCTTCCAGCTTTAAAATTGTGTGGTACTAATTATTTAGGCCAAGGGCTCCAGAGATTTCAAGGGATAAAAAAAGCTTGACATAGTAGAAGGAATTTTGGGGCTGAAAATCTGGGAGATTTGACTTTTAATCCCACCTTTATCATTACTTATCCGGGTGACTCAGGACAAGTCACTTCCTTTCTCTGTATATCATTTTTCTTAACCACTGTAAAATGAGGAGTTTGGGCTATATGAACTCTGATTCTCTCCATTCCTAAAATTCAGGGACTAAGGTGAGCAAGGGGAAATGTCAAGAAATGTTTATTAAAACTATTTAACATTTTTTCAGTGCTTACTAAATTTCTTTTTTGGGGCAACTTGGTGGGAAGATTCCAATTTTTTGTAATAGAGTCAGGCACAAAGTGCCTCAGTATATGCCTTACATCCTTGACATATGTTAACTAGTCATTTGAGAAGACAGGAGAATTACAATGTGGATAGGAGGTGGTGGAAAAAGTCTTAAGGAGGAAACCAGTTATGTTCCCAATATGGAAATGTACTTTTTTGATGCCTTCAGGCTTAGACATCTCATCAAGAAGTGTGCCCAGCAGTTGCTTGGCTGAGACGTTTCTGCTGCATAGGCGCATATCTGAACTCCAGGGCACTCTCATTAATACTAATTCCACAGATGTCTGGAAAAAGTTCTTACCTCTAAAGTTTTGCAATAAAGAATTCACATTTAGTGCCGCTTGGCTCTATGGGAATGGCCTGCTTTGTTATATGAGAGGTATTCTGTTTGAGGCAGATTGGGGTCAGGGACCCTCGGTTTTGGTGATATTGCAGACACCCACTCCTCTTGTCACCTGTCAGTAATATACATAGCATTTCTGTGGATTGAAAGGGCTTATAGGGATCTTGAATCTTGCTCCCCCCATTTTCTTCTGAAAAAAAGATTTTAATAATAAAATGACCGGAATAGTTAAAAAAAAATAAAACAACAACTGCCCTTATCCCTAAGTATTTTAATATTTCCACAGTCTTTATGTATTTTGCATAACTCTTAACTGCTGTGTATGTACTATTTTGTGTTTTGTTTTAATTTAACGTTGCAAGAAATATTTTCTGTGTTTCTGCATAGCCTTCATGTTATTTTTGACATTTGCATACTTTTTGCTTGAGTAGTAGACCATTTTCCCAAATTATTTCTCTATAATTAGATATTTAGGTGGCTTCCAGATTTCTGTTCTTGGAGATAATAATATTGGGGTGAACTTCTTTGTTCATGTGACATTTTCTCCTTTCCCATCTGTCGTTAGTAATTACCTTGTGCTATCTCCTGTGCTAAGTATTGCATGTACTAAGATTATTAAGACATGACCCTGGGCCTTAAAGAATTCATAATTTGAAGAGTGAGATAGGCATTTAAACAACTCACTGACTGAATAAAAAAGTATTCTGGGAGCACAGTTGATGTGGCGGGAGAAGGAATGTATTGACAGGAATGAATTTGGTGTGATAATCGAAGAAAAGGAGGAAGACATTGTAATCCTAACCTTGATGAATGACTAGGAATTCTAGGGGTGACAATGGATGGGGAGCGGCATTCTTGACTAGAATTAGTAAGAGCAAAAGCATGGTGTGGTGGGAAGGGGGAACATTTGGTTTATCGGGTGAGGGGAGAGGAGTGGCAGGAAATGATGGGGCTGTCTCAGCTGCAGACATGTTAAGCAGTATGCAGTGCTCATATGCAGTCGATCCTTTATCAGCTCATGGAGCTTCCGGCAGTTGTGTTCCAATTTTACTATAATCTTGATAGTAGTAGTTGTCATAATTTATTTTTTCCCATTAATCTAGCAGGCATATAAATGTTAGTTCAAGGTTACTTTAATAAGCATATTTTTCTTGTGTGTGTTTATCATTTGTATTTCTTGTTATCTGTCTTTTTCTTTTACGATAGTAGTTGTAGTTTGTAATTGAGTTTTTCTGTTGTGGTGGTGGTGGTATGTGTTAGACACATTGAAAGCCTGAACATTTGTGCTCAAATACATCATTTATTTTGTGTTGACCTCGTCCTACCTTACAATCCTAAGAGTATTATTCTACTCACGATGTCACTTTATAGCATCATAAAATAGGTTCCTTTTTGCATGACAGTTTAGACTCATGCTTTTCAAAGTTGCTTTTGTGAGTAGTGAGTAGTGTGCTGTAAATAACAGATAAAGAGCTATTCCCCTTATTTTTCTTCTCAAATTTATTTCTTTCCTTTGCAACCTTCTCATCCTCTTCTGACTCATTCTTCTCACACTACAAAGCACATTATGTTTCTTTTTCTTTCTTTTTTTGGTACTGGGAATTGAACTCAGGACCTCGCACTTGCCAAGCAGGTTCTGTGCCACTGAGCTGATCCCTGGCTCCCGCATTATGTTTCAGTTGCTCCTTGCATGCATTGTGTAAACTTGCAGGAGGGACCACCACCGATCAGTGTGTTACTCACAGTCAGTGTCTAATAGATGAACATTTAATGATTGGTTGAAGGAACCAGTGCATCTTCAAGGGTGCTGTGGTGTGTCTCCTTTTGAGAAACTTGCTCAACTCTTTGACTTGCTGGCACACATGTCCTTGTTTTCATGGGTGATGGAGGAAGGTTAAATTCAAACTGGTTACTTCAGCTTCAGAACTGTTTTCCTTTTCCATATTGTCATGTCTTGCTACTCATGTCACAAATAAAAAAATGCTTTTAAAGTTTTTTTTGAAGTTTCGGATTTTAAATTTGGAGGAAACTTAGAAAATATTAGTTTCCATACATTCTTCTCCCGGCTTGTATACCTATAGCATAATAACCAAAATCAGGAAATTGGACATTCATATTATACTAGTAACTTAACTGTAGACTTAATTCAAATGCTACCAGCTTTCTCATAATAGTCCATCTTCTATTGCTACACTGCTTTTCATAGTTTCATAGAGTTTTATCTTTTATTCTTGAATAGTCCTGGCTGGTTAGTTTATTGAATGTCCTAATTCTCCATTGTTGAAGATTGCCAGTGCCCTCTTTTGCCAAAGATTTTCATGGACCTCATCATTCTTGACTCTTTACTGGAATCAGATTCCACAACTTGTTCCTAATCTTTTTAAAAGAACTCATCTATGCTTCTTTCAGCACTTTCGCGTAGACAACTTTTAGCCCACTAGCCCTGATTTGTATTTCATATGTTTACTGAACAATCTTACCAGATACTCCCAGCCTCCCTCCATAACCAGCTTTGCATTTGATGCAGGGTCACTGCTCAGCAGACCTGAAGAAGCTTTGGAACTCTTTGTCAAGGATGAAAGGGGTCAGAGTTGAAAGATAAGGTTCCTTTCCTCATGGACTATACAAGCAAAGGAACAGAGGGCTAATTCCTGTCAGGAGTCAAGAAGATGTTAGCCACAATCTGCATAGGAAAAGAATTACGTCACATTTCTTGCTTTGGTGGAGCTTGCAGTCTGCTGGAGCCATCCCGAATTAGAAAGCCAAGCAGAGTGCTGGGACTGTTGTGGAAGCACTGGCAAGATGCAGTGGCATCACTGCATGAGCGGATCTGCTGGTGGGAAGTTGCAAAGATGTCCTGACAAGGCCCTACCTGTGTTTTCGGGTTTTTCTCTATCTTCTTCCTATCTATTCCAGCCACTGCTACCTTAGTTTAGACTCTTAACAACTTTATTTTTATTAGTGCATGTTTGCAATACGTAATGATTACATTCCTTGTGGGCAGTTGGTACATGCACATAAGACATTTTAATTCTTTTTTTTTTTTTTTACCCATAAATCTTATGCTCCCCTTCTTAACCTTCCACTCCATTTCTTTGTCCTCCTCCCATTTGCAAAAGATCTATCTCCAGATTTTGTGTTAACTATTTTTTTTGTTTTGTTGTTTATATTTTGGCTTTCACATATAAGAGAAACCAGGCAGTATTTAGGCTGTCTGGTTTATTTCTCTTAATGTGGTGTCAAGGTATATCCACAATGCACTGTGTCAACTTAGGTTTAGAAGCTTAACTAAATGACTCAGCAATTCTAAATGCTAGATGTAGTGGACATGCCCTAGGGCAGCAGTTTATATTCTAGGATGTCCTGATAGTTGAATCATTGTGTCAATTTGAGAATTTTAGAAGTTAACTAAGTGACCTAACAGGGGGTCAGGGTCCTCACTTGGTAAACATCCTCAGCCTGTGTAGGAGGAGGGCACAGAGATGGTGTGAGTGCTACACCCACCTTAGGACAAATAAAACCTGCTTACAATAAGGGAAAAAAGGCCTTGCTTCTTCCCCACCTCCCTTTTGCTGTTGTGGCTTTTGCTGTCTTCTGTTGCCATAAACTGTTGCCCCTCTGCCATATGCCAACCTGCTTTGGAGCCAGCTGATTATAGACCGAAACCTCTGCAAACTGTGAGTTACATAAACCTTTCTTTCCTTTAATTTGGTTATCAGGTATTTTGTTATAGTGAGAGAAAAGTAACCAAGACAATCCATGTTCCTATGACTCAAGTTTTACCTTTATGGCAGGGTTGTACTCCCATTTTGTATAAATGCCACATTGTCTTATCCATTTATTTGTTGATGGACAAGACCAAGATTTAGCTATTATGAATTGTGCTGCTACAAACATTGGTACGTGTGTATCACTGTAACATTAGCATACATCAGCCCTCTGCTGGTATATACTATTTGAGTGCTATTTTATTTGTAGCTTTTGGGTTTGTCACATCTACTAGCCTCTCTGAACATTAGTACTTCCATTAGAACAGGCAATAGTGTCTTGGGTTAATGATAAGGGAAACTTTTGAGTATTTCAGGCATACTTACTTACTGGCAGAGTTAGCCAAAATGTGGAGTGGAGCTCTGGCAAGGGTGTTGGGCCAGGGAAGGTAGAAAGGCCCAAGAATGAATAGAATGCTCAAACTCAGCAATAAAGGAAGGCAAGAAAAAGGCATTATCATTGATTAGTTGGAGACTGCTGCTGAAGAAACTCATAATAAGATTTCTTTTTTAAAAAAGGGGTACAAGTTGTATTGAATTGTACTAACTCCTATTTATGTGTTGTCTTTGGAAAATGTGTTCTTCATAAATTTTCTAGACAGCTGAAGCCTATAAATAAACTGAATGCTGGAAGGAGAAGGAAGCTAGAGGTGGTCTTTGCCAGTTTCTTCTTTTTCACAAATAGAGGTGCCAGTGCCCAGAGAGTGAAAGGAACTTACTTCAGAATCCCAAATACTTGGGATACTCTGGGTTCCCGAATGGAACTTTGTCCATGATCATACCTCTTACATATTTCATTTTAAAAAAAATATTTCATTGTTTTTGTGCAGATTTTTCTTTTTCAGTAAGCCACACTCTAGTCACAGGATTGTCACTGTGAATGCACCCTAAGGAGAGACCCGGAGTCTCTCCTTACCTTTCAAAGTCTAGAAGCCTTCTATACAGTGGCATTTTAGGGGTTTGGAGTTCTTGTGCCTATGTTGTACAGTTTTTCATTCTTATCCCTGATGTCAGATATTACTCCTTAGTGTTACCATTTGATTGATAAGATTAGCAAATCTCTGAGACTTTTTTCTTTTTTTCTTCCTTTTAATGGTATCATGAAAGTTGAGATTGTTGCGTTCAAGAGACATTAGTATATACTCTTGGCTGAGTTTTTTCCTAATCACTGAAATCTATAAGACACTAGAAAGTATAGCATGACTTCATGACTTGTCTTAATTTCTGTAGAGCATTTTCTCTAGTATCCCTTCGCCCTGCCATCTTGGGTACTAGCGCATTTGTTGCTGCCCAATAATCAAGCGAAACTAACCCAAGTGGGGCTAAACTCTGTGAAGTGTCCTTTTCTTAGATGCTGCTTATCTTCTTGGCGAGGATCCCTTTACCTACCCGATTGCCTTGAATTTATCTTTAGGTCAGTCTTATATTTAAGTTGACACATCCACTGGCCCTTCAAATCTAGATTGTAGCAGTCATCTGAGATCCTGTGTGCTTGTTCTTGACCTGTTTGTGCCTTTTCCGAGTTCCTCTCTTGTGTTTGGCTGTTAGTGCTCTCTCCTGTCTATCTTTCCTGTCTTCCTCCCATCCCAACACACATCATTTTAGGCGTGGCATGTACGCATGTTCTCTGATTCCCAACTACTAACTCTTTATTATTAAAGACTCTAGATAACTGGGACTGGAGCTGCCCCATATGGTGTACCTGTCTTACTTGGACTTACTTGGGCCCATATTTTGGCCCCAGCACATTAATAATCACCATGACCAGCTCATCTGATCCTTGGTGAAAGGCATATTTGGGAAAAACCTTACCAGGAAGGCAGATTTTCCAATTCTGCCACTGTGGCAGTCTGCTAGTTCTCTGTCTTGGTTTTGTCTGTGTTTGCCAGTGCTTCCTAGTCACTCACTAGGGTTGGCAAAGAGAAAGGATGTTGTTTACTGTTGTTTCTAGGGCACTGTGACATATGCTCACAGTCAGGCAGTGAGCCAATCCAGATTTTCGGGGGTTAGTAAATTTCTTTTGGATTAGTGATCCATATTGAACCTTTCATTTTTTAATCGCTCAGCACATACACTAAGTGTGTACTAAATGTAAGGTATTATAGTAGACATTGGGAATAGAGTGCTGCAAAAGACAGTCATCATCCCTGTCTCTATAGAAGTTATATCCAGGGCAGCAAAAAAACAAAAACAAAAAACCAAATATAGAACAAGTAGGACTATCTAAATAACCAAACCAATATGTAAAAACATAATTGCTGATACGATATGAAGAGAACACATGAATAATCTAACAGAGATGGGGGAGATTTTAAAAGGCCTCTTTGAGGTGATAAGGTTTGAGCCTAGGACTAAATAAATGATTAGGGAGATTGACCTATGTAAGGAGCTATGGGAATAGCATTGTAGGCCGAGGGCAAAACTGACACAGAGGCATTGAGGTAGGAACAAACTGTCATGTCTGGGTCATAGTGGCTAGAACTTGGCGAGTGAAGAAGGAACAATTGTGAAAAGGACAGAGAGAGGTCAGCCAGCAGACAAGAGAACTCTGACATACTTGAACTTCTTGGTACGGTGGGTACGGTAGAAAACCATTAGGAGATTTTAGGAGTGACACCATTTGGTTCATGTTTCCAGAGGTCACTGTCTGTGGCACAGAGACCAGACAGCAGGGGAGCAGTCTGACTGGCGTGGCTGTGAAGGGGTATGGAACTGACCTTTGTGCTGCCAGGGCCTGAGCTGAGACTGTGCTCTCCCTGGGATAATTGCTTTCCCACCTTGGTTGTTTTCAGATTCTCCCAATTCTAAACATTTAATCTTTGTTTTGGCTTAATCAAGAAGCAGCTCTGTCCTACTGCCAGGCTTGGCATACAAAGTGTGGGCATGGTGCCCTTTACTGAGCACCCTGGCCTGGAGAGAATGAAGACAGCAGCCCCCAGTGGACCCTAGGACAATGCAGCTGACCCTCAGCACCTGGTAACTTGTAGGAAGCTTTGGAACCCTGCAAACTTTATGTGCTTCTGCAAAACAGTTGCAGATGGTCTGGGCTGATGATTAAATATCACTGCTGTTATGCCCAGATCTGCGACCATCCTCTCCATGTCTGGTTTTACATTACAGTGGATAATTAAGGGGGCACAGCCATTTCTGATTACTTCCAGCACATTTTTTTTTTTTTTTAAAGTTGGCTTGGGTGAAATTCTGCTTCTGCCAGTTGTGTAAGTGACTGCAGTGAGTGTCCACAAATGACTACTTTTTGCTTTTTTAAAAAAATGTAAAAAGAACTGTCCCTAATGAAAAGGGATAATCGCCTGTCTTTCTGCTTCCACTGGTTTTCCAGTGGGAGTTCTGCCATCAGAGTTTCAGAGTTGGCTGGCAGGGACTTTTTCCTCTTGAGTTAGCACATGGAGATCTGAACGGCTGGAGATAACACAAATGAGCAGGGATGCAAGCAATCTACACAGGAGCAGATTTTCTTCTGACCAGAGGTGCCATTGCTGGGCCCCACCCTAATTCTCAATGCATCTCTTAGCTCTGATGACGGGACTCTTCAGCAAAGGAAAAGAATTGCCTAGGTACCACCTGAGCTGGGCAGCTTTTACAAGACTTTGTAGAGTTTCAAAAGGCCTCTGGTTGTTTCGCCTGCGAATCTGAAGTTACTGAGTATTATCTCCCTGTCTCCTCACTGGGGATCCACGTACCTCACTCATAATGAATTAAGGGAGACAGAAGTCTTGGTTTTTCTACCTTTCATTTTTGCCAAAGATTTCTTCTTCAAACCTCACAGAACACACACAAGGACACAGAAGGCTCAGTGGGGAAAGAGAGATGGCATCTGCCTCTGGCTGACACGACTTGTGCTAGCTGTCGCATGGGGATTCCGTAATGAAGATTGCAAATCACTTTCCATCCTCTTGGAGCCTGTCCCATAATTAGAAGATTAAACATTTTGTTTAAATTAGTAAGTTTTCCCCACCTTCCTCTGACTGTTAGAAACTTCCCTTGGAGCAGGATGGAGACTGGTTATCCACTGATATTAGGCTCCATGTTCTTGTTGTGATTGTCAGCCAGAGACTATAGAAGTCTTATTTTAATTTAAAAAAAGCAGTTTTTAGCCCTGTTTTACCTTGCATGAGACAGAGGTGTTTCTGATTACGTGAACTTTTAATGGCTGAGTATTGTGACTATAGCTTTTCCAAAAATGAGCATGACACTGAGCCTGACAGGCTAATACTGTGGGCATGGAGGTTGTGAAGCTGGGCTTGCATTAATGGCAAGTTTGCCTTTCATGGGCATATTGTCTTTGTGTTAAGGGAAAGAGTTGCTTACAGAGATGATGTATACTGAATGGAACTGGATAACAAACATCTCATAGAAGAGCATGGAAGCCTCCCAGCCAAAAAAGTCAGATAAAGGTATGGGGCATCCAAGGATTGCAGCACACCAGAGCCAGGCTCTGTGTTACTGCACTTGTGTATGTCAACCCTGTGCATCCTAATGGCAACTCTGGGAAGATAGTATTCTCATTCTCTTTTTTTGCAGACGAGGAAAGGAAGCTTAGAGAGGTTTAATAACTTAACCAAAGACACCTAGGCAGTAGGTACTAGGATCTTCTTCCTGGAAAGGGCTCTGATGAATGAAGGTAGCTTAAAAAGAAAAGAGAGCAAGTTTAGAGAGAGTTTGGCAGAATGGTATCATCGCTTGACCTTGTACCTGCTTCCCATCTACCACATGTATCATTCTTTATTGGAGTTGCTTGATTACATGACTTTTTCTCATTGGACTGTGAGTTCCTCAAGGCCACTGACCAGATCAGTACCTGCCATAGAGTTAGTATTCAATAATATCTCTTGACTAAAGAAGGTATGATGAAGGGGGTGAATGAATACAGGCACCATATCCGATTAGGTGATTGATTTCAAGTCTCTGCTTGATGTCTTTCTGTGGTTGTAGAGCAGCTTCCCAGTGCCCTTTTTTTTCTTGCCTCTTTTTTCTTGATGAGGAGTAGATGAAATAGTGTTTATGAATGATTGTGACTTTGGTCATAGGAAAATTGCTTGGATTATTTGAAACTTGCCCTAAATAATAACAGTAAATGATCTTCATAAAAGCCTGATTCTATTTCTATAGCAACCTAAGAGTGATTGGCATTTCTTTTAAAGACTGGGTTTGTCTCTGACCCTGAAGCAAGAGATCGATTGCTTCATTTATTTGCCAGAGATTTACTGTAAGTCTATTATGTGCCGTAATTGCAGTTTTCTCTCCATCCAGCCTTATAGACAAAAAATAAGAGATTGTATACAACAACAAGATTAGTTTTATGTTGGCTGGATCTGGCATAACCATTTCCATCTGGCATTTTTTTTTCCTTTTGCTTTTCTTTCTTTCTTTTTTTTTTTTTTTTTAAAACATTTATATTGAGTACTTTTTCTGGATTAGGTATTTTCTAATATTAATCTCCAATACAACAAGAAGGGCTTTTTCAGTGATGAAACCAAGGCTGAAAATGATGATTTGTCCAAATTTACACTCTAGTGACAACAAACACAGGTGTTTAATTTTCACAGGCCATTGTCCTCTCACCGCATGATTCTCTATTAATGGGACTCATTTAACATCAATTTCTCACGTGTTTTGTTTTGTGCAGGCCTGGGACACGAGAAATTCTAAAGCAGAATGTATTGGAGTTGCTAACAGTTTACTTAAGTGTAGGAGCCTCAGGAAACAGATCTGGCAGGCTCAGTCACACGATGGTAGCATGATGTTGTCAGGTGTAGACTGCTGGTGGTGATTGAATCCCATCTCGATCATTTCCCAGCTCTGTGACCTTCAGCAGCTGTTCGCTAAGCAAGCCTCCTCCTTGTGCCTCAGCTTCCTTGCTTTAGAAATGGGAAATCTTGTTACCTACCTAGAAGGGTTGTCCAAGGATTAAAAAGAAAACAAAATGTTAAGTTTCTGGCATAGAACAAGGACAGGTAGTGGTACTATGTAGTTTGGATAGTCACTTGAGGAGGAGGCTGTAGGAAGCGTTCTCTAAACTTCATAGTTGTTTGACCTTAGTGTATTGTTTTTTGTGAAATTTATGTCTGACTTTGCAGGCTAAGGCCCTACCTGGCCTACTAATGCAGCTTTGTTTGAAAGAGGTGACCAAATTCCCTTATGTACAGTGTTTCAGGCAGAATAGCTCTGTATTTTTGGTATGTTTACTGGAATTCTCAAGTTTCTAAGTAATTTCAGTCTGAGACAAGTGAGTAGAATTGATGTCAGGCTGCCTTAACACAGGTGTTACAAACAAGATGAAGAGGTTGTTGAAAAGATATCAGTGGAGCTCTGGGGCTGGCTTTCTGAAGTCATTCTAAATTGACAGTTAATGGGTAGTTTGCCTTGATGACTCTCTCTGAGTTAGTTGTAACTGACTAGAGATTCACCCACAAAGAAAACATGCTTATGAAAATTCACTTCCTTTATCATGAAGTGCACATTAGTAACGTAATATTTTCTCTGCATCATGCAGAAAACACTTGCCTTTGTTTTGTTTAGATTGATTTTTTTTTTTGTCTCTTTGAGACAGGGTCCTGCTATGCAGTTCAGGTTGGCCTTGGGCTCATTTTGCAGCCCAGGCTGGTCTCGAACTTGCAAACGATTCTCCTGCCTGAGTCTCCCAAGTGCTGGGATTAAAGGTGTGTGCTACCATGCCCGGTTTAGATTCCTTTTTAAGAGACAACCAGTTTTAAATTTGATAAACTAAGCCTTCTAAGTTTCAAAGAAATAGTTCAAAAAATGGTTCAAAACAATTGTTTTATTCTATTACGAACTTTTTTTTTTTTTTTTTTTTTTGTAAAACACTTACTTATCTATTTATTTTGCCCTTGGTAAAGTTTCTCTCTGCCCAGCAAGGAATGCATTTTGCCTATCTGGTCTACTACATATTTCTTGTAAGAAATTGAGTATCTTAAAATGTTCTTGATGTTAGCAGGTGTTAAAGTCACTTTGGAATCAATTTTGTAGCTCCCCTGAGGGGGTGTTGTGTTGGAGACAAGACTTGCCAAGGGAATAGGTGACAAGTAAGCCTTTACCCAGGCCAGCAGAAAATTCTTTTTGGTCATCTTCCACATGGCCAGTGGTCTGGGTTCTCTTTATTATTTTCCAGGTGGAAGAAATAGTTTTGACACTGAATTCTCATCTAATAATAATTAGTCATTCACCATCTTTGTCTTTATTGGGAATGGAGATATTTTGCTCACTTTAGTGATTTGTAAAACTTCTCAAAATAGTAAAACCTTTAGTTGAAGAAAATAAAGTGTATCTTAGACAAAAGCAGACATAAAGCTATTTATTTTCATTGTCTGTGATGGACTCATCAACAGGCATATATTGAGGCCATAAGACCAGACACTTCATTCAAGCTGAGAGAAATAGGTAAGTCGGTACACAGGTACAGGAGAGTCTATTATGTAATCACATTTTGTTTTCAGACTGTACAGTATCGTCCGTAAAGTTGAAAAATACTCTTTTTTTAAAAAGCAGGATATTAAGATTAAAGTTCCATCCTAGTTATATTTTCCTTAAAAGTGGTAACTACTATGTTAACAGTTCTGTGGATAAGTTCTAAGCTTTATAAGAAATACAGTAATAGCTACAGTCTCAGACTTCTGAGACTAAATCCATGTCAGAACCCTTAAGCAATGAATGAGCAAGAGTTTGTAAATGAACAAACTGGTTAGTTTGTCACTCATAATTCCTTTTGCATTCATCCCCCCCGGATGGTTCATTTCTTCTTTCCATTTTATCTAAACAGCTTCATTTTTCTCTCTTTTTTTTTTCCTATCGACCCTTTGTCCCCAGCAACTCCTACTTGAAGGAGTAAAGCAGTTTTGAGTTTTAGCAGTGACCTCAGGGGGGCACTGAAAGATTTCCTTGCCCCACTTAGTCTTCATGAAATCATCCATTGGTAGAGGCAGAATTGCCCTGGCCAGCGATTTCTCTGTCAGCATAATTTGGCGTAACAGGTGTGTTGTGTAACTTGAAGAACCACAGTTGGTCTGCTGTTTGGCAAATATATATTTTACCCCTCTCCCTCCAGAGTCTTGTAAGGCATCCAGCCTTTTGGTTACCTGAAATAGGAAGATAAACTTATTGTACCTGAACCTGTGGTTTAAAACTATAAATAATTTAAAATAGCTTTCCTATATCATTTAACGTTTGAAAGTTTAGGATGGCCTGATAGTAACGGTAGGTAACTTAGGGCTTAGTTGTTTCCTCTCAAATGATCTGGTGGAGGGAGTTCTTAGTGAAATCCCCATGTAGTAGATGACACTAAGCTTCACTGGGTGTGGACATTCCCACAGGCAAGGAGCAGCTGCAGAAAGAGCTTCCTGGCAAAAAGTTGGGCAGAAAAATAGCAGAAGGGATTTTAATGGTGGCTAAAAGATAATGGTAGCAGGCAGGAATGATGCAAATATGCCTTGAAGGTGATAATTTCTGAGGTTGTGACAAGGAAAGCAGTCTGGAGGCTGTGTGTGCTGTTCTGCAGAGGTGAGAGCTAAATTTCAGGCCCAGTTCTGTGTTTTTAGGTTCAAGCCTTTCACCTCTTTGAGTCTTGACATATTCGCCTGTAAAGTGTAGGATTAGGCTAATAATATTTGCCTGAATCTAAGCTTTACTGTGCTTACCCTCTGAATATCATTTGGTACTGCCCCTTAGAAGATGTACTAAGCTACAATATAAAATGTGGTCTAGAGCAGCAAAAAATGATTAAACAGGTAGTTATGGAACTGATGAATTCTGTCTGGCTGTAGCCACTATGATGGCAAAAGAGCGGTGATAATTTGCATACATTTACTAATAGTAAATTATGGTTCCTGGCTAGGTCATTGGTGTCCTGTTCTCCCCCACTGAATCATGCTGTGTTCGTTGATCTCACGGCTGGTACAGATGCTCCTTCCTGGTGTCTTTGTTTCTGTACTCACGCTGCAGCCACAGCACTAACTGGAAGGTTCAGAATCTCAATTTATTCGTGTGTGTTATATTTCTCACGAGACTGAAGCATCTGGAGGACAAGAAATAGTATTACTTGTTTCTCTCTTTGTCAGCCTTGTACTCCTCGTGCAGAGCTGTGCAGATGCACAGTAAGTTGCCCTGTGATCTCCATGAAGTGGTTCCTGTCTGTCTGTCCTCCCCAGCCTGTTCACAGCAACACAATGTATTTTACTTCATGAGAGTTATTTATCAAGGGGATTTCTTTGACTTCTAAACTGTAATGACCTAAGAAAATGTTGAAAGTATTTCATTTTATTTGGAATAACGTAGAATTTTTAGATGAAAAGACTTTTTTCCCTCTTACATTTGTTCATGCTAGCATTTGATATGATACAATTTTAAATCCTTATCAATAGGATAGATAAAACAAATTATTAAAAAGATTTTATAAGTGGTAAATTATTATTTTGAAAAAGAGACAGATACAGTTTTCATTTCAGTTGGGTTAGTCAGATATTGAACTTCAGAATCTCAGAAGTCTAGAGTGTCCAGAGTCTAGAGTGTCCGGTCTTGTTAATAGCAGCATGATACATAGCTGGGGCTTCATTAGAACATGTCCAGTGAATGGAGAGCCTTTTCTGTTCCTGTTCCAGCTAGTTTAGATGTGTGCTGATATGTACGGAGCCGCAGTCTACCTGTTACTGTTTGAGCAGAATGGGTTAGGTGCCGACTGTAAGCAAGGCACTGTTAGGTGCTGAAATATTTGTTAGAAGCACATGTTCCTACTCATGTCCTACTCATGTCCTAACTCATGATGTAATAGTGGAGATGGAGGTTTATTAATACATGTGTTATGTCCTGATAGATTAATTCAGGGCTGCGAACACTCTGGACGGTTGCTGGACCCCTGGAGGACTCTTCAGAGAGCTGAGGTCTGAGCTGGGGCTGCAGGTTGAGAAGGGTTTCTCTAGCTGGAATGAAGTGAGAGGAAGGTGATTGGTCATTCTTAGTACCATCGCATACCTCTACCCAGTCTGAGGCATCCAGTAATCAGAGGTGATTCCCATGTCTACCCCATCTGCTCTCTAGGTCTCCTACAGCAAGGTTTCCAGACCTGGTCCTGTCCTGCTCATGCATTCCTAGTGCATTACTGTGATCAACTCAGCACTGTGGAACTGTGGCTGAGTTGGATGCCAAGGTAAAAGTATGCTCTTAATATCCCTTAGCTTAAAAAAAAGAAATAAAACGAGCCATCCTTTTGACTCATTGAGACTTAATTGAAAACCTCAGCTCTATTCTGAATGACTGGATTTTGACTTTTATTTTCCTGAAAGGTACTTTATATGTTTCCTTTTTTTTTTCTTTTTCTTTTTATCTTTTTATTAAGCCTACAGCACCCGGTATTCCCAGGCAGTCTCCCATCCAAGTACTAACCAGGCCCGACCCTGCTTAGCTTCCGAGATCAGACGAGATCGGGCGCGTTCAGGGTGATATGGCCGTAGACATGTTTCCTATTTTGATTTTAAACAGATGTTGTATATTTGGTTCAATGAGTTATGAATCTACCTATGTGTGCTTTTCTGCACCCATGTTTATCCACTTGAATAACTTAATGAAAGATCTTGGTCTTAAACTACCCTCTATGTACTATATGAACCCTTAATGTGTTTAGTGGTAACTGTATCAAAGGACCTCAGTGACAGGCATGGCATGGGTGTGGCTTATTTTGTGTCATCCTCTGCTGGCTTCTAGTGATTCTCTCTTCTTTTCCTCTTAAGTCTATGCATATCCACATTATTTTGCCAAATTTACTTTGGATCTTGTTTAAAATAAGTAAAGGAAGTATTGTCTTTCATTTCTTGGCTATTTCTCTTTCATTGTGTACCCTTCCATGATACATTTTCTCTCTTACTGTCTTCCTCCACCCCCAGCAATCTATCCTGAATTTGATAATTATTGTTTCCTTGCATTTTTGTACAGTAATCTATTCTTGATTTATTGATCATTGAAATTTTTTCACAAATACGTTGCAGTGAAAATTCTTTATCTTTTTTTTTGACAATTATGACAACTTCTCCAATGTGTATGCATACCTAGGAGTAGAACTGGTGAGATTATTGTAAAATGCATGCATCTTTAGTGTCATTAGGCATTACCAATTGGTGTTGTTCCACAAGCAAGTTTAGCACTTCCTCTTTGTCCACAGCCTCACCAGCATTTGGTATTCTAGGTATTTTATTTTTTTCATTTTTGTCTATCCATAGTATCTCATGGTTTTAAAAGTGCCTTTTCCTGATTTCTAATGAGTTTTTATATGCTTTTATATATGCTTATGAATTGCTCCGTATTTTTTTCTTTTGTAATCATCTGTTTATAGACTTTGGTTTATTTTGTTTAATCTGACTATGGCTTATCTTCCTGTAGACAGTTCTGTGAGGAAGCATAACAGTTATAGAATGCAGCACAGATAAGTCACATGACTTATCTAACTTTGTGTGATTTAAGTGATTCATTGGAGCTCAGAGTATCCTTTTGCTCAGCTGTTTCCTGCACTGTGTGGTGTTACGTCTTTTAGATCAGTGCTGCTTTGTTGTTGTTGTATTGTTGTCTGCTATCCCCTCCAGCGCCTAATAGAATAGAGTGATGCGGAAGTTGTATTATCTTAGAAAATATTTCTGGAATGAATGAATGAATGATAATGGTTTTGGTGTAGCTGACAAAACATATTCAGAATAAAGCTGCTGAAGTGGGGTAGTTTACCTTCCAATGGTTTTATAAGTATTTGCTCATGTTGCCTTTGATAAATAAAAAGCCAAATCAACATTCAGCTTTCTGGTGTAGCTGTAGAATTAATCAGAGAAGATGTCAAAGTAAATCATGGACATTAAAGCGTAGTTTGTGCTTCTCAGAGAGAAATCTGCATAGCCTTTGGAGGTGAGGCAAATATATATTCAGGCTTAAATGAAGATTAAGAATTTTGTGGGCGGGAATTGATTAAGTAGAGTCTTCATGATTAGTGATTTAAATCATAAATCAGATCCATCTTCTTAACCAGTCATATTACAAATCATAAGTAAAACCGTTGGTAGGTTTTATTCCTGTCTTTTCCTTCCTTCCTTCCTTCCTTCCTTCCTTCCTTCTTTCCTTCCTTCTTTCTTCTTGACAATACGTACCTTGCTGTGTTGCCTAGACCTCAAATTCATGATCTTTCTGACTCAGTCTCTTACGTATCTGGGATTACAGACATACGCAATCACATCTGGTTTTTATTTCATTTGTTAATGTATTGATATTTTCCCTCATTGTAGCTATTGATCTAATAATTACTGACGCATTAGTACTTGTAATTTTTTTATTGTTTTATATTTTCAGATAATTTTGATTTGAGATTTTGAGGGGTTCTTGGTGCT
This sequence comes from Cavia porcellus, assembly GCF_034190915.1. Classification (NCBI taxonomy): domain Eukaryota; kingdom Metazoa; phylum Chordata; class Mammalia; order Rodentia; family Caviidae; genus Cavia; species Cavia porcellus. The sequence continues at coordinate 23,948,373 of NW_026947488.1, read as the reverse complement.
TGTTTTTTTTCTCCTGAAAAAAAAATGGTAGGTGGCCATGGTTCATTGATTATTTTTTAAGTCTTATAAATTTGCAGAGATACAATGTATGTTTACAGGTGGACCTCTAGAATTTTTACTCAGTTATTAACTAAAAGTAGAATTATGGTAATTCTTACATTGGTGTTAAATTTTATAGTTTACACAGGATCCCTTTGTAAGTATTTTGTTTAGTCATCACACAAACCATTTGGTGATGGAATTTTCTGTCTCTGATTACTTTTGATCTCTAATTACAAATTTTGGCTGATGGTAGTTGCAGTGTTAGACATTGTGAGCATTTTCTGTTGTGCCTTAAGCAAATTTGCAAGGGAGCCCTGATGTTAACTTTGGCAGGTTTCATGCTTGCAAATATTGATTGAGCCAGAAGTCCTAGTTGTAAAATGTCACCAGTGAATGTGCAGCCAGTAAAGGCACAGGAAAACTCATTACTGCAGCTCATCTGTAACTTCTGGGTCAGGCCACTCATACCATCTGGTAATAACGAATGTTTGAAAACTCCCTTTTATTCTGACAAAAGGTAATCAGGAGAGGTTAACAGCAGATGATTTCTGAGCATTTCAGATTGGTTAGACCAATCCATCCACAGTCTTGGGTTGTGACATTGCACGTGTCTAATTATTTTCAAGAGGTAGTAGGAAGTTTTAAAATAATGAAATCCCAAAATAACAGTTGGAATTTAATTATGCCTCCCTTTGTCCCCTGTGTTGTGCACTGCCTCCCTTTCTCATTAAAAGTATTTATTTTGAAAAAGAATAGGCAGTGGGAAAGGAAGAAGTAAATAGGATTGCCATCTTGACTTAGTCCAGTGTTTTTCTCGAATGTGAGAGTGAGGCTAGTCTGTTCTTTAAGGAGGAGGATTGGGGACCGCAGAAGGAAATTGTAGGTTGAAAGGTTTCTCCTTGATGTAATGGCTTCTCCGAGGGATCCAAAGGTGGATCACATCACTCTAGGACACAAATTAGGGAGGAGGTGTTTGGTCACTGGAGGTGTTGATAGGAAGGTCTTAGCCTATGCTTGCTCAGAAATGCTTCAAAAAGAGATTAAGACTTAGATGACTGGTTGGGTTAGACTGAGGGTGGGTAAGGTGTGGACTGATTCTAGTGCCTCAGAAACTAGGGCAAAAAGTTGTGAATCTAATTGTACACAGATATTTTCTGTAGAGTGAATACATTCATGTTCTCTCTGTTATGAAGAAGGAAAAACAAAGTAGGAACCGTGTATTTTTGCTCACCATATAAATTGTTTAAACCCATTAGACTCAGAATAGCCTGTTCTTTAGCTTAACCTTGAAAACAACCCAAATGCCCAACAACCTAGGAATGGATAAAAAAGATGTGGTATTTTTATACAACGGAGTACTATGCAGCCATAAAGAAGAATAAACTTAAAACTTTTATATGTCAATGGATGCAACTTGACATCATACTTATTAGTCAAATAAATCAGACTCAATGTGTAAATATTGTATTGTCTTCCTGGTGTGAGAAATTGAAAGAGTAAGTCAGTCTAAAATGTGAAAGAGATATTGCAAAATAGGAAGAAATAGTTTAAAAGAATAAGGAGCTAGAATGGGGGGATGGGGAAAGAAAGGAAGGAAAAAGGAAGAAAAAATGCAAGTTATACTATTTGTGCCTTTTAGTTCATAGAAAAGGAAGGTTTGTGCTAATACTCATTGGAGAAGCTTTTATGTCTATATCTTGTATTCTGAGTAACTAAAGATAAAAATGTGTGATGTATTAATATTATTATTCTATTATTTTGTTACAAAATTTTGTTTTACCTTTTTTCTATAAAAAAATACCCTATTCTTTAGAGGTGTAAACTAAATTATCTCTTTCTTCCAGCTCAGATTCTTGAGTTTTCTCTATTGTTATTTAAGGAACAGTACTTCATGCCCTGCTTGGAAAACCCTTTTCTGCAGTTGTCTGAGTTCCTTAGTACTAGGTGCTGGTTTAATACAAAGTTATAGCAGGTTTCTTTTGATGGTTTCCATTTCTTTAATAGAATTGGACATTTTTTTCTTCTGTTTTTGTGAAAGCATCTACTATGAATTAGCCTGTTCTTAGCCAGGTAACTTGAAATGTTGAGCTATATTTAGGTACCTTCCCCACGTTATGCTGTTAAATCCTGATACAAATGTGGTCTTCGCATTAATAATTGCACTGTGTGTTTTCATAATTTATCATAATGATATCATTATTGCTTATTATAGAAGTTGCCTTTCTTCTCCCTCACCCCAAAGTCTAATTGAGGTCGAGACAGACCGTAAATGTGATAATATAGATTGCATGCTCGGAGGAAATGGAGTTGGTTTCATAGTGGAGTTTTAATTTAGGATTCGTTCTGGTGATGTAGCCTCTTCCTATGGTACATTACTTTGAGCCCAATATAACTGCATGTTCCCACAGCCCCTCATTATAGCTGCAGCTTCTCACTGCTTTTTAATTAAAAAAAAAAAAAAACAGAGAGAGTGGAAAATGAAACCTAAAGCTTAGGTTGGATATTGTCTGGGTACACAGGGAGTATCCTAAGCAGATTCCGTCTTTTAACTCTTTCATTGCTTTTGTGGAGATGTCTTGATTTATGTTTCCATATGGATGGAAACACACATACGTGCTGTAAGATTACTGTAAAGTTAAGGCGTCATATAGAGGTGTATTATCTTAAAGGCTAATACAAGCTTTGAGTACGTGGGAGTCTGTGTCCTAGAAAACACCAGCTGTGTGGTTCAGTGGTGGCAAATACTTAGTGACCTTTTTCCCCCATTTACCACATGTGGGGAATAAAGCAGGAAAGGTAGATTGTAAAATCCCTTCAAGGCGGATGGTCTGGTACACCAGAAGTTAAGAGTCAATCATTTTTCTCAAGTCCTGTGGGCAGCAAAGGCAGAGGGATGACTTTATTTAGGTCAGTTTCTTTGTCATTTCTTCATCTTGCGGGATTCCAAACACCTTTCAGATACCAAAACAAGTTAATCTCCGAAGGTGACTGGTAAGGGTGGCTTAAGCCTCTTGGGATCGGTTGCGTGTGACGCTAGGGAAGCTTGGCTTGAGCTGTTGACCTCTGGATCGGCAGCTTTCAGTTTCCCTGTAGTGAAATTCAAGTGACAGTGGTGAGCATCATCCCCTGCTTCGAGTTCCTGTTTTGTTTTATATGACCAGCTGCTCTCAGAGTGGTGACTATAGTCAAGTTTATTTCCAGGTGGGCGTGGAGTGAGCATCGTAACTTCTAGTGTGGTGTTTCAGTCAGGACCAGCTCTCTGTGAGTACCTGTTTCCTTATTGTTGCTTTGTCAGGGAGCAAGAAACCCTGTTAGACCTGTGCTGTTTGAGCTGTGGCCACTAGTCACAGATGCTGTTGAGAACACACTGTGGCTGGTACGTATGGGGATGCTAGCTTCCAAAGACTTAGTGTGGAAAGAGGTAAAATAGCACATTAGCATTCTTTTCTATTGACATGTTGAAGTGGTAATATATTATTCAAATTGACTTTACCTGTTTCTTTTTTAAAACATGGCTCCTACGTAATGTCAAATTACATGTATGGCTTGCATTACATGTTAGGTGGACTCTTTGTCCTAGAGTTTTAAGTTCTAATAGCAAGGCAGTGTTTACGTCGTTATTTGCATGCTTAGAATCAGTACAGCACCTTAGATGGAGGTGGCATTTAATATTCATTGAAGAAATGAATCCCAGCCTTTGTGGCTCAGAGTGGTAAACTCAGGAATGCAGAGGGAATTCTCTATTTGGAGTGTTAATTTTTGGAAAAGAAACAGTTGAAAGTGGGAGGGTAAAGAGCTGAAGTTCAGCCAGGCATAGTGTCCTACACCTGCAATCCTTGCTGCTGGGGAGGCTGAGACAGGAGGAATGCAAGTTAGAGGCCAACCTAGGCAGTTTGTAGTTCAGTGGTTGAGTGCTTGCCTAGCATGTGTGAAGCCCTGGTTCAATCCCTACTACTGCAAAACAAAACGAGCAAACTTACTATAAATTTTTACTTGGGGAGGGAAACAGTGCTGAAGTAAGACATATTAGAGTCTTTGTACATTGTACCCACTGTTGGAAAGGGAAGTGGGAGCGGCCACGGGGTGGAGGAGCCATGTGAGAGTGACCTACGGGGCTCTGCTCCGCTCTGCAGAGTTGTCATGAGAGGAGCTCAGTTTGAGTTCTGGGGGAGGAGGATTGAGAAACAGCTGGTGAACCTCCAGGCTGCCCTCTTAGGCGTGTTGCACTTAGCCTATTCATCAAGGTTATCAAAGCTTTTCTTGTCTCAAGAACCCACACTGATCCTGTGCACCCCTGTGACTGTGCTTAGTTGGACACGAGCTGACTGGAAGCCTGGAACTGCTGCTGGGCCAGATCATTACTTGATGCTGCTTCTTTAATAAATTGTTGGGTTAATGATTTAATAAATTGTTTTTAATTTAATCATGGTCTTCTGTGATATTTATTTATACATACATACATATATGTGAACCCTTTAGATCTGTGACCTTTATGGTACTGCAGTCATGATATATGAGCAGATTTTCCAAAGATCAGCTTCAACTTTAAGGGACCAGGTTATCTTTGCAAGAGTTTATTAAAATACTTTAGGTAGCCTGTCTCCCAGCTTATAAAACAGAACTGTTAACTGCTTCTGGTTGCCAGAGATGTAGCAGACATTAAAATTCTGCAGAAGAAAGTGCTATTTCAGTGGAAATTATTAGAAATAAAAATGCAGCTTCTCCCCTGACCTCTGCAATGCTTGCTTTAAACAAGTGAATTGGTTGGGTATGGCCTGTAATCCCATCTGCCCTAGAGGCTGGGGCAAGAAGATTGCCAGTTTGAGGCCAGGCAGGCAATTTAACAAGACCCTGTCTCCAAAGAAAATATTAAAACAACCACAAAGGCACTAAAGGTTTAGCCCAGCAGTAGAATGCTTGCGTTCAGTCTCCAGTACTGGGAGGAAACAAGTGGATGGGAAGATGGGTTTCCAGAGGGTGTTGCCAGTATTATTTCTGTTTTGCATTTCTTAGCTATAGCAGTAGTTAGTTTTTTTCCTTTTAATTGTGGCCCACTGCCTTTTTTCTCTGCCCTCAGAGATAAACAATCCAGAAATGTCTCCGTGGAGAACTCTGGAGCTCATGCTTTGACTTGGCTCTGCAGCAGGCTCTTGCTAATCAGAATCACAGCAGGGCTTGTTTTATGAGCCTGAAAGAATTTGTGTTCCCAGGGGGCTGAAGTTCCTTACCTGCTGGGGAGCTGTGGATTCCTAGTTTGGAGTTTGTCCTCCTGTAGGATAAAGCTACCTTCGCTTCTCCTTCTCACATGAAAGCCACCACCTCCTTTCCCTTGTAGTCTGTAGTTACTGGCATGGTGTCTTTTTTTTTTTTTTTTAAAGTAGAATCTTGAACTTCAGGAGATAGGGTGTGTTCATACGAGACTGTACTCTATCCTAAGGGAACTAGGAAGAGAATGAAAAATAACAGGTGGTGCCACACAAACTACATTGTCTAATGTGAGTTTTCTATGCAATGTCATATGCTGAGACTTACTGAAGCACCTGGTATGTAGAACCAGCAGGATACATGAATATAAAGGAAATGACTTTGTACCGTGGCATAGTGCAATTCAGTGACAGAAGGCAAGGTGGGTGACATGTAATAGAAATTTCTCTGTTTTACTGAACAATGTAGTGGGCTGGCAGTGAATGTGGCATTTTCTTCAGTTTGGTAGTAGTGTGCCATGTTGCACTAGCTCACTGTTAGTGTGTGCAGTCGTCATACCAAGTAAGGAAAAGTTCATTTGTTGGGGAAGACAGAGTCATCTGGACTACAAACATCATTTTATGTTTGTGTAGTCCTCTTATAGTTTAGAGTTCTTTCACTTTAAAAGCAGCCTGTTGAAGTTCACTGGGAAAGGACAAATTCTGCATTTGCAGGAAGCTGACTGAGGTTTAGAGGTCAGAGATATGTCTAGTCATACCCAAAGCAAATTGAGTCAAATGGTGACATTGATGTCTTTTTATTGTTTCTTCTTAGGTTTGAAACCCTTTTCAAGTGCTTGGTTTATTCTACTTTAATGAAAAGTATGTTTTTCATGGATTGTTACAAAAGGCAAAGTGAGGTAGCATCAGAGAGTATGGTAGAAAGTACCAAAGAGTAGGAGTCACAAATTGGTAGTTCTCTTCTATGGTAGCAATGGATTTGTGACCTTGTGGAATGATTAAATTGAACTAACAACTCTTATCAGCTTACATAGATTTTTTTTGGTGGTAAAAACATTGAAAACCTACTTTTTAAGAAATTTGAACTATGCACAGTGCATTATTATTATAGTCACCATTCTGTGCAGTAGATTACCAAAGCTTATTTCTCTTAACCAAAACTCCTTCATCAATGTGTCTTCTTTCTGTGGCCTTTGGAGCCATCCTTTGACTCTGCTTCTGAGTTCAACTATTCTAGACTCCACATATAGGTGAGATCATGTAGCATTTGTCTATCTGTGCATGGCCTGTTTCACTTATGGCAGGATAATGGTCCTCCAGTTTGATTCACAGTTTTGTAAAGGACAGAATCATATTCTTTTATTGCAGACTAGTATTCCATTGGGTATATATACCCCACATTAGGCATTTATCTTATGGTGTTAATCTAGGTTGGTTCCGTATCTTGGCTATTACAAATACTGCTGCAGTGAACGGGAGAGTACAGATAACATTTGCATTCTAATTTGACTTCCTTTGGATATGTACCCAGAATTGGGATTGTTAGATCATAGGAAGATTCTATTTTTAGCTTTCTGGTTTTTGTAATGGTTGCATTGATTTACGATCCCACCAACCCTGCGCAGGAATTCTCTTTTCACCTCAGCCTCCTCAGCCCTTCTAACAGATGTGAGATAATATATCTCCGTGTTTCTCCTTTGAATCTCCCTGATTAATGGTGATGAACAGGTTTTCATATATCTGCTCTCCATTTGTATATTTTCTTTTGAGAAGTTTCTGGGTGGTCCCTTTTCCTGGCCTCTGGCCTTCCTCGGTAAAATAGAATATTAAATACAGTAGATCTTTGGAAGTTACATGTGGTATATTTTCTAGTTGAACTACTTCTAAGTGACTGTAAAAGTCTTTGTAACATATAAATTAAGACCATGTGCTAAGGGGTCAATGTTGAGGATTGTTCCTCTGTAAGCGAGCCTAGTCCAGTGTCCCCATCTTCAAGTGGGGCCATATCTGTTCTGTGCAATTTCTGCGTACATAGAAACTTTTGTAAAGTGGTAAAACTGTGTATCAAAAAACTGCTCCCCACCAAAAACAAACAAACAAACAAACCCCAGTTGTTCATGGTGTATTTGTAAAATCATGGTCTGAAAAATGACCATGTAGAATTTTGTCCCATTTTGTGGGAGAGATAGTTTGTTATGGTGCTTTCCTATCAAGGAATCCTTGGATCCTTTGAGAGCATTTGTCTGTGCCTTCCTATGTCTTTTCCAGCTCTAAAAGTCTGTTGTTTTCTCTCATTCACAGCCCAACAGGGGCACAAAGCGTCCCCGAGATGAGGAGGAAGAGGAACAGAAAACACGTCGGAAACAAGCTGGTCCTCGAGAACGGGGCCGATATCGGGAGGAGGAGGTGACTGTGGCTGAAGAAGCAGATGATGACAAAAAAAGACTGCTTCAGATTATTGACAGAGAGGGCGAGGAGGAAGAGGAAGAGGTAATACATCAAAGCTGGGTTGGCACCCAGACCCGGGTTCTGGTGTGCCATCTCTAGAGCCATTCAGATAACTGCTTAACTCAGAACTTCCAAACTTTGTAAGATAGGGTTAAGAATTTTTATTTCATAGTGTTGATGTGAAGTTTAAGCGGGATAGTGGAAATGTTCAGAAAACATTTTCTAAAGTGTAAGAACGCCACAGAATTTTAAAGGGTTGTTCCTGATTACATGCTGAATCGAGGTCCATGAGAACAGAGAGGAAGGCTTAGTTTTGACTCTGGAGACTTGGGGAAGTTTCCTAGACTGATCCTTCTGGGGACCCACTTTTCAGTACAGTCAGTAGTCTTTGTAAGAGGAGCTTACAAGTGAAAGAGAGAGGGGCTTTTAGGATGGAGGAAATGGCATTGGCAAAACAGCAAAGGTGGTAGAATTCAAGGGTTCGATGGGATTGGGTATTGAGATGTGACTAGAAAAGCACATTTTAGGGCTGGGCTTAGTGTGTGCCTGTAGTCTCGGCTTTTGAAAGGCTGAGAGGGGAGAATCATTTGAGTCCAGGAGTTCAAGGCCAGCTTGGGCAACACTGCAAGACCTCATCTTAAAAAACAAACAGAAGAAAAGTTTAGGGAAGGAGTGGCCTAGGGCTTTTCTATTTGCCAGTCCTCAAGCTGCCTCTGGGTTTTTGTACTCCTTCCTTGTGCCTCTGAACCCTGTCTCGGAGTGCTCTGCCCGTAGCACTTTGCATGACCGGGTTTCTTCCCATTCAAGTTTCAGTTCAGGTGTTTTCCGTCTGAGAAGTCTGTCCTCTCTCTGAGAAAGACTTGTAAGCCACCTTCACTACTCTCATACTTGCTTCTGTATATTGTCTTTGCAGCACCTGTCACGATTTGAAATTCTTATTTGCTCATTTGACGTATTTGTTGTCCTCCGCCAGTTTCCCATGAAAATAGGAATTGGTTCTGTTTTGTTCACAGCTGTATCTCTGGCACTCAGGGCTATAGCTCTTGGTAGACCCTTAATAAATATTTATTGAATGAATAAATAAATGAAGCTGAGAATCGTATAGGTAAAATATCAGTGAATAAAAACAGAATGACCTTACCTTTGTGTCTTTTTAAATCCTTAAGTGTTAACGTGTGTGTTATTTCATTGTGGCATTTTGTTCAATGTGAATTATGGAAATATATTCTTAAGAGCCAGCTGTTTTCTGGTTCCCTCAAAGACGTGATGCTAAGTTTGGATTTAAAAAATGAGGCTGGAGTGTGAATCTGAGAAGAAAAAAAAACTGGTTCATTTTCCAAAAAGGTCTTTGCTGTGTTTTGACAAAAACTCTCTTCTCATTAAGGTTTGTCCCAGAGCTAATTTGGGGATCTGTCCCTGAAAGATGAAACCACTTCGGGAATCTGTAGTGGGAGACAATCAGTCTTGAATTGTGAATCTGCTCTCTGAGGGTCGCAGCCCTGCTGGACTCACAGGGACAGAGTGTGCGGCACGTGCTCCCGCTTCCCTTCCTCACCGGCTTCTGCTCAAGCTGTTCACCCTGCAGCAGCAGTTAACTGGCGGGTGTAATTCCCATGTAGGGCAAGGCTAGTGATGGAGGATTAGGATGGTAGCTGTCATGGGTAAGTGGTTTCTAGGCCAGGAAACAGAAATGTAATATGGGACCAGCCCTTCTGTTAAGGGACAGTGAAAAAGAGATCACTTTGTAAAAATGACACATGGAAGGCTACAAGTCCAGGAGTTATTTTCTCACTGCCACCAAAGTCCCATTTGATGAAAAACAAGTGATGCTTGCCCCTGTAAAGTCACGTGGACTTGTAAAATATTATTGTCCTTTTTGTGCTACATCACTAGCATTCATCTTTCTGAAATCTCCCTCTGGTTTCTGACTTTGAGCTATTGGGGAAACTGCTGTGGCCAGTGACTAAGACTGATAATTCCGTTTCCCCAGTGTTGAGAGAAATTACAGAACGCCTCACCCTGGAGAGGCTAGAATTTTGGAAATTCCATACAAACTGCTTTAACACGAATATGGTTTTCCTGTAAGGTGGGCAACGTGGTATCAGAGCGAAAGAAGAGCAGTGGCTGAGGTTGTATGAAAGTAATTTAATTCACCCCTAAAAATTTGATTATTTAAATCCTAGGGGTATGCTGAGTACATTGTGCTGGTTGCCGTTAACAATAACATCTTAAATTAACATTGTTTACCAAACAATTTTAGGTACATAATTTTATTTTATTTTTATTTTTTGGCTTTTTCATTGTTATCGGTACCGGGGATCGAACTCATGACCACCTGCTTGCAAGGCAGGTACTTATGCCGCTGAGCTAAATCCCCAGCCCCCGGTACATAATTTCTTTAGGTCATCCCTATGACCTTGAAAGATACAGGAAGCATTTTCACTTATCCTTCATTTACTTCCACCATTTTCCTCTTCAGCAGATCTTCAGTGGGTATCTGCTGTGTGCCAGGGACTGGGAATTTAGCAGTGAATAAATAGAGATGGGCCAGCAACCAGAGATATTTGCCCTAGTTTTGGATTGGAGAGATTATCTGGTCTTCCAGATCCTCATAGAAGGACTTGAGATTTTGCTGTAAGTGTCAAGTGGCTGAATTCAGTAGAGACTTATGTGGAGGAATCAGCTGGATTTGGTGAAGGTTTGAGCAATATATTTAGTGAAGCTACATTGTCATATGGCTAGTACACAATGAAGCGAGGCCGAGTCCTCACTGACCTGGGACACTGTCAAGACCCTGGAAACAGAGTTCAACAGAGTACAGCATCTCCAGATCATTGAATCTTTGATACCATCTAGGAAACATGTCAGGTCTCAAGTAAATAAAGGAAAGATACCTTATACTTAAAACACAATATATGAAAATTGAAATTTAATAATAAAATAATAGCAAATATTTTGAGTAGTTACAAAATTATGAGATGATTCATTGCTTTCCAAAAGGATCTTTTTCAGGTTCTCCTAATAGCAGTTCCTTTATTCCTTTTAGGTTTGAGTTATGGTCAGCAACTACAAAACAGTGAAGCTGGGGATTGGAAGATTTTGTTTACCTGTGTAGATATTACTATAGCGTATTAATTAGGAAAATTCTGTGTGATCTAGTTTCTTTATGCTTCTTCTGAGCAAGGTTACTAAATTCTTGATGTTATATCCGGATTCCAAGTACCTATTTGATTGCCTTCTCAGCAGCTAGTGAGGTATGAGTACAATAATTTGTGAGAGACGAAAGCAGTGACTGCAGTTAATTAACAGCCATTCTTCAGTCAGGGACTGTGCAAAAACAGTAGGGTGAGTTTGGCCTGTGGACTGTAGTTTTCTGACCCCAGTAAGGAGAAAAAATTAAGGACTTCTGTCATTGACTTAGGGTTTGATCTTTTTTTTGTACTGAGGATCGAACTCAGGACCTCGCACTTGCAGTGCAGGTGCTTATGCCACTGAGCTAAATCCCTAGCCCTTTAATGTTTGATCTTGAACATGTTTTTTTAAAAATTTCTACATCAGGGGCTGGAGATTTAGCTCAGTGGCATAAGCGCCTGCCTTGCAAGCAGGCAGTCGTGAGTTCGATCCCTGGTACCGATAAAAAGGAAAAAGAAAAAAAAAAAGAAAAAAATTTCTACATCTTACCTGCCACAAGGAACAGGACAAAATTAATATTAAATAATAATATATAATATTATTGCTTATTGTTGTCTGGGCCATGCAGTGTGCTCAAGAAATACTTGTTAGGTGGGCACAGTGGCACATGCCTGTAATATCAGCTACTCAGGATTATAGGCTGAGCAACATAGTAAGACCCTATCTCAAAATACAAAATGCAGAATAAAGAATAAAAAGATGATAGCTCAGTGATAAAGCACTTCTGGTTCAATTCTCTAGAGGAACTGGGAGACTGGAGGGAGGAAGGAAAGATTTTAAAATTTTATGTAATGATTTTCCTAAATATCTTAGATTGAATTTTCTGTGTTACAGATACTGACCATTATGTGAGACCCAGAGTGGTACCTGAAACATCTACTGTGCATCCTTAACCCTCATTGTAGTGGGGGAGAAGAAGTGTGTACTGTACACTGATTCTAGGAAGTCATTGGCAGAGTCATTGGTCGAGTGTAATTGCCATGGAAAGGAGTGACCGTGAATACAAAATCCATGTACTAAAGTTGTTGCATTTGTCCCTTTGTACCAGGAGGAACCATTGGATGAAAGTTCGGTGAAGAAAATGATCCTCACATTTGAAAAGAGGTCATATAAAAATCAAGAGTTGCGAATCAAGTTTCCAGACAATCCGGAGAAGTAAGGCTCTGTTTTTCTGATACCTTTTCTGCAGTGTTCTGTTTGCTAATTTTGTCTTTCCTTTGTTTTGTTTGCTTTGGCTTTTGCTGTTTGGATCAGGAACCCCAGGAAGATCCACATGTTTGGGAAATCACTAGAAGAACTCATAGGATTCAGTCTGTGGTACTCAGTGCTATGGTTTATTACAGTAGAAGGGTATACAGTGGGATCCATGAAGGAAAAAGACACATCAGGTGGAGTCTGGAGAAATTCACGCATAGGCTCATCTCTTTCTGCTTCCCCCTGGGAGGGCTCAGACAGACACGCTCTGTTTGCCAGCAATGAATTGTGTCAACATGTGTGCAGTATTTCTGTCCATGGAAACCTGTTTGAGACTCCCAAGTCTGGGCTTTTCATTTACGATTGTTCATATAGGAATTTCTGGCAGAAACAACTACCAGCATTCCAGTTTCCCAGAAGGAAAGCAGCTGTTCAGTGCTTCAGGCTGGCATAACAGCCTTATCACTTAGAGAATGTTTCAAAGCCAAGTTCCCAACTGCCAACTTGGGGTCAGCCTTGCAAGCCTGGCCGGCTAGGTTAACTCTTTCCCTTATTTGTCTCACTGTCAGAAGTAAAAGGACTCTATCTCCCCACCCCCCAGAAAAACATGTTTGTCATTAGTAAGAGCTTTAGTGTCAGAAGCTTTGGGGATATGTAGGATGTGACTCATATAACCTTAAGTAAATCACTTCCCCTTTCTTGGCTTCAGGTATCTGTCTCACTTATATAGGAAGTAGTATCTCCTGCACAAGATTGTTGTCAGGATACTAAATAATGATGTCAAGTATTTGTAGCTCAGTACCTGCACATGGTAGATACTCATGAAATGGTAGTTAATATAGTTATGGCTATTAGGTGCTGTAACAAGGGTATTATATCTTTTCAGTCTTGAAATTCTGACTAAAAAGACTTCATATTTATACTGATTTTACTGTTCTAAATCTTTCTCTCTTTCCTGTGTTCCTCCCTGGACATACAGTTTTAATGAATCTTAATACGTGCAAAGTTTTCCTAGGCAGTTAAGAATTGAATGGTATGACCTTTGCATTCACATTTATAGGTTATTATGGAAACTGGCTACACGACTCCAAAAGTGTTATAAGCAAGCAATTTGAAAGTGTAGGGGACGAAGCAGTAAAGCCTAGCTGGGGACAACTGCAGATTTCACAGCCAAGGTAGTATTTGAGTCAGGCTTTGAAGAATGATTTTGATTGTATTAGGCAGAAAAGAACGCAGAAAATCACGCAGGCAATGTGAAGAACCATGCAGCAAAGTGTCAGAGGGCAGTCTTCATGCAACCTGTGAAAGGTAGTGTGGTCCACTGTGCTCGCCATACTGTGAAGGAGAAGGAAGAGAAGGGAAACCGGTCATAAGGCTCACAGCCCTTTCTGATAGTATGAAGCCACTGGACCAGAATTCAACTTCCTGGCAGCAATGTCTTCTCTGGTTTTATGTTGGTTGCATGCTCTACCATACATTAGTACTTATTATACTGTGTGGTGTGTATGTGTATGCCCCATATCTGTGTTTACACAAGTAATACACAAGAAGATTGTCATCACAAAATATGACAACAGTGCCATAAGTAGAATAAGACATAAAAGTTTTCTTTTGCTGAGCCCCTTTTCACCTCCCCTATCTAGAAATAGCTCTGTGAGCAGTTCATGAATATCCTTTTAGATTATTTTCTGTATACTTCTTTATATTTATATGTAAATATACAGGGTTTTTTTGCCCTACATAAATTATCTTGTAAGTGTTCTGTACCTTCTTATTTGGAATCATATAGCAAGCAATGGTTTTTTTATTTGTGTGGGTTTTTTTTGTTTTTGTTATCTGCCTTTTATTATCTCCCTTTTGTCTTTTAATTACTATGCAGTATTTTATGGTTGGGAAATACTGTAATTTATCTAATTATATTTCTGTTGATGGGTATTTGGTTATTTTAAATACTGATTTTTATAAATAATGCTGCAGTTACCCTCCTTTAATACATGTTTTATGTGGAAGCTGTGCTCTAGGTTGATCACTTTGGAAATCTAGTTTACTTCTTGTAATACAAGTATGGCCATTGCCCCCCAGATTGTTATCCTCCTGGCAACTCAGAGCTGTGAGTTTCTGTAGGTTATAGTTAGCATATGTACCTTATATACCCCCTGGTGTGCTGGTGTTACCATTCATGAGCTGCTTTCATGAAAGAAATTTTTTTTAAAAAGTCAACAGTGTTTTCCATTCAAAGTTTATATGCCATTTTAGTTTTTAAATCTAAACATGTGAAAATTGAAATAGCCGCATAAAGAGCTTTTTGTCATGTCAAAAAGCTGTTAGGAAACCATATTATGTTTTAACCTTGAGTTCTTGAATTGTTACTGTTGCAATGTCTTTTATAATTCTCCAGACCAGCTAGGTACAATTAAGATGAAAATTGCTAGAGCATATTTGAATGAAACTTTCCAGTTGAGATCAGAAACATTGAAATTTATTTTCCCATATATGCAATTGTCATTTTAATAGCATATCCCAAAATGCCTCTCTTCATTTGGCTGCATTTCAGATTCAATTGACAGTTCTTCTGCAGCCTCCACTTTGCACTGTGCAATCCTTCTCCCTAATATCACCTGGGTTAGAGTATGCTGTTTCCCTAGAAGGGCCTTTCCTGGTTTGTCTCTTCATTTTTGCAGGAACAAAGTTATTTATTATTGTGTTGCTGAAGCCTTTTGATCTCAAGAACCTTTTGCACTCTTAATTTGAATACTCCAAAATGCTTTTCTATGAAATTTCTAGAAAACTCCACAACACACAAGCAAACATTCGATTAGCCCCCATCAGGTCAATGATATCACATATTGTCTAGCCCTATGTAAAACTCCATGATATGCTTCTGAGAGAATAAAAGTAACAAGGACAAATACCATGGAAGAATTAAAATAGTTTTGATTTGACAGTCACCCAAAAGCATGCCCAGTTACCTCCTGTCCGTATCCTAGGAACTCAGGACCACATTGAGAACTAATGATTTAGTTAGGTAGAGGAAACACCATGTTTCCCCAGCAATGACTGTACTTAGACCTCTTTGGTTCCTGTTGCTTTTGTACCACAGTGTTGAACTTTGCTGGTCATTTACTAATTTTTCATCCTGTGGTTGATGGAGAACATCTGCTTGTCTGAAGCAGGCAAGATTCTCTGTCATGTCAGATTGAGTGGATGACCCTTCCTCAGCCTAGGTTACTGTTCTAATATATTGCTCTATTGTTTTTCATCACTTCTCATTTGATTCTTTTTTTTTTGTGTGTGTGTGTGTGTCTTTTTCCTTTTTATCGGTACCGGGGATCGAACTCACAACTGCCTGCTTGCAGGGCAGGCACTTATGCCGCTGAGCTAAATCCCCAGCCTCTCTCATTTGATTCTTATCCCAGATGTGAATCATGTATTGTGGAAAGCAGAAGGCACTTGAAATCTCTAAAGGCAACCTTCTGCAAATGTTGTGTGCACTTTATATGAGTAGGCTGTACTTTGTCAGCAAAAGCAGAAGAAAATTGTATTTGTTATGGCATAGCAAACGAGGGTACAGCATCTTCTATGTGGCAGGTATTATTAGGCCCTTTATATTATTCCTTTTATTCCTCAATATGCTTCAGCTAAGAAGATAAGGAAATTGAGGTTTAGAGATAAGTAGTTAATAGTCTGCATTCCTTGACTGTTGGAACCCTGTGATCTGTGTTCCAGTGACACTTCTCTTGGGCAGTACTAGATATCCTTGGGCAGTACTAGATTGTTTATATTCATGCTAGTCCAAGGACTCTGTGAAGTCAGAAATTGGGATTCTTTTGTTATCGCTTATATTTGCAGTACCAAGACAGTGACTAGCACCCAGTACTGTGTGTGTCTGACGAATACTTGTTGACACATTGCTCATGGTCACACGCAACTTAGTCTTTTTGTTTCAGATTTTATTTTAGAATAAAACCAAGCAAAATAAAACAGAATAAAGCCAGTCAAAACAGAATAAAGACAATTAAGCAACACAGGATTTCAAAACAAGGTAGCAGGAAATCAACAATGGTTACCATAATACCTCTTGTCTTCAAAATATATGCCCATACCTTCAGACTTAGAAAATCAAACAAAACAGAATAAAATCAATAAAAACCAAACAATGAATATAATCCAGGATTTCAAAACAAGATAATAGTAAATCCAAAATGGCTACCATAATATGTCTTGTTATCTTTGAAATAGCTCCCTATACCATCAGATACAACAAAATCAAACAAGATAAAATAAAATAAAACCCAATCAAATAAAACAATGAGAATGATACAGGATTTCAAAACAAGATAATATGAAATTAACAATAGCCACCACCTTCAGAAGGAGATCCTCCATAGGTGCTACATTGTGTATTGTTATTCTCTGACTAGCTGATCAGACTACTGGCTTTAGACCTACAAAGTCAGTGAAACACTAAACACTACAAGCATTAATTTGTATTTTACCTCATTAGCTATCATCTCAGCCTGTGTTTCTTCAGATCAGACAGTCACTTACAGGGTGGGGTGGGGTGGGGGGAACATTGGTTCTTCTTGCGTCTCTGCCCGTGTGCTGCAAGAGGTTGGCGCCTGGCTTTCCCCTAGTCAGCCTACACATGGTGTCGACTCACAAGAGAGGGCTGGCATCTGACTTGCCCTCAGTCAGCCCGTGCGAGGCGCCACTCACAGGAGGTCTTAGTTTCTTGTTGACTTCATGCTCTCCTGCCCAAGTCAGTCTTTTTTGTTGTTGTTGTTCTTTCCAAAATAATATATGTTTGCAGTAGATAATGTTTACATTCTTTGTAAAGTCGGTATAATGTACATAACATTTTAATTTCTTTTTTCAACTGCCCCATTTCTTAATCTCCTTCCCATTTGGGAAAGATCTGTCCCCCTAGTTCCTATTATCTTTTATTTTCTTCTTTATTTATAATATGGGTTTCTCATATAAGAGAAATCATGTGGTATTTAAGCTTGTGTGTCTGATTTATTTCACTTAACATTATGGTCTCAAAGTGTAGCCATTTTCCTACAAATGCTAACTTTGGGCATTTACCACCACGCCTTGTTAGTCATGTGACCCTGGAGCCAGAAGTATTTTTGTGGTGTTTTTCTTTATGTGATTCTCTGCTCTTTCTTCTTTTGATGATTTTCTGACTTTCTAAACTTAAAACATTGTGATAATAGCATATACTTGAGCAATCATCATAAATTTGGAAGAAATCGAGAGGTATAATCCATGCTGTCATTTACGTCTTGGTGTTTTTTAATTTTACTCTTTATTAACTATCCCCAATGACAAGTATCTAACATTCCAGAGAAACTTATTCTATCAGTTAGCAGTTCTCAATCAAGAGTTTGACTAAGGATGAGAAAAAAATTTCAACAAATACTCTTATGCCTTCTTGTAATCTCTGTTGCTTCCCGGAATCACTTTCCATATCCCTGTAAAGTGTGAGTCCTATAACAGATGCCACAAAATTATGGTCATCTAATCAGTGTGAGGACTCTGTTGTCTTCTTTTAAATCACTTACACCGTAGTAGCATTGTGGTGGCTTGTTCCTTTGCTCCTTCACCTGACAGGCAGCCGCTGAGGTGTGGTAGGTCAGGACAGGAAGTGTGGCAGCGCCTGGGAGCCTGAGGGGAGGGAGGGATGGCTGCTGTCTTGTCAGAGCCATCTGATGGTTCTGATTTGTGCTGCAGTTACAGTTGACTAAAACCATCAAGTCCTTTCTCCATACGTGCTCTTCTGAAACCGTGGCTTTCCCACATCATATGTTTATACTGGACTTTTTGGCTCAGCAGTTTTCATGTGGATCCCAGATCATTTTGTCTGGTTAGATTCAGCACATTGTTATTGTCTGACAGGATCTTTTGAAATGATCCTCTTCGCTGTCTCTTTAAGCTTTGTGTTATATGACATTTGTTAAATTTTCCTTTTCTATCTTTTCACTCAGTTCATTGATTAAAGAATAATAAAATAAAACAGGCCTAAAGACAAAGCCATCAGACAACATCTGATAGCAGACACCAACAGAAGCATCTCTGCAGGGCAGACATTCATTCACCAGTTATCACACAGGTCCCCTAATCCTGTCCTAGAACTCCATGTGATTTTGTTCATTCTTGTTTAGTGCCCAGTCTCAATTACCAGTTCTGCATGTGGACTGTAAAAATCATGTCAAGTTGTTCTCCAGAAATTACTTTGTGTGTTTACAATTTTTTATTTTATTTTTTTGAGACAGGGTCTTGCTATGTAGTCCAGGCTGGCCTTGAATTTGGGGTAATCCTTCTGCCTCAGCATCAGTTCAGGAATCATGGGCATGCAGTACCACACCCGGCTCAGAGTATATTTTAAAATATCCACATAAGACAAGCTTTCAGGGTTTGCTAAACCCGTTAGATTCAATGATTACATAGTGCCATTGCTCCATAGGTTATTCAACTCCTTCTGCACCAGCCCGTTCTTTTTCAGAGCTGGCGATAGAACTTGACCTTGGGCTTGCTAGACAAGTGCTCTACCACTGAACCAGATCCTCAGCCCTGCCCCAGCCCTTTAACTTACGATTCTGATTTGGCCTCTGTACTTCAGGTGGTGGGTAATTAGTGCTCTAAAAAATAAAATAAAATAAACTGTTTGCAGCCAGTGGGAAGAATTTTTTAAAAGTACTGCTGGGGGAGAATCTAGGTAAAGTATAAAATTTACTTAGAATGGTAAGCAGATGAGAATAGTTAAGGAAACGCTGAAAAAGGAGACTAACAAGCTAATGTTTTACAAAAACAGGCATAAAACATGCTATAAAGTTAACAAGTTATAACATATTGTAGTTATAATAATATGGAAATGTGATCCTGACTCAAATTTGCAAACAAAGCAGTAAAATAGAGTAAAAACCTCAGAAATAGATTAAAAGTTGCATTAATGTATGATAACATTTGTTCAAATATGTGAGGAAAGGATGAATTATGGTTCTGTATCTGGGCAGAAATAAAATTTGGCCTTTGCCCTATGTTGTGAATTAAAATATATTTCAGATGGATAAAAGGTTTAAATATATACAAATATAAAAGTACATCATAAAACATATCTCATTTTAGCATAAAATCTGTTGAGGATACATATAAAATAAAATCCATGAAGTATGAAGATTTGACTATTTGAACTTTTGAAAACGTTAATGTCAAAAAATAACAAAAGCCATTATGTCAAAAAGCACAGTGTACAAACTAAAGCACAAATACTTTTTTTGTAATACATGACAGATTAATTTCCTTATAGAGAACATTCATAAATCAATAAATGAACACACTGATTTAAAATGGGAAAATAAATACAAACAGTAAACATTAGAAAAATTGTGACCATTTAGTATCAGAAGTATAAAAAAGCATTATTTTTCATCTTGAATTAGAGATTATAAGTAAATAGTATTATTTTGTGAAGAGGTTAGAGGGAAACAGGCCTTCACACAATATTGTTACCTTTCAGGAAGAATATATATCAAAGTCTGTTAAGTCATGTTACTCTTTGAGTTGGCACTTTCCTTCCTGAGAATTTATCATAACACAGTAATTATGAGTGCATGCATCTAAGTGTCATTTGTTACAGGGGAAAGAATTGGAAACTATCTGAATGTTTAACAAAGAGAATTGGTTAAATAAATCATGGTACATGGACACAAGGGAATATACTATGTAGCTATTTAAAATTTATGATTTAGAACAGGAACTACTGGTAAACTTAGTCTCCCATACACTGTGATTGATTGGTGTTTCTTGGACCACTGTTTGGAGAAGGATTCTGAGCCGGGTCTGGGCTCAACAAGGAAAGTGCTTTGGTGCTGAGGGATTTTACCACAGGAGGAGAATGACTGGCAGGAGTGTGTCAGGTTTGGCTTGTCCTATTATAGAAGAATGTTTAATGAGTAAACTATTCAGTCTATATATATATTTTTCTTTTTTTTGTCTTTTTCGTTTTTATCGGTACTAGGGATCGAACTCACGACTGCCTGCTTGAAGGCAGGTACTTACGCCACTGAGCTAAATCCCCAGCCCCTTATTCAGTCTATATTAACAACTACAATACTATACTTGAGGATAGAACTTTATACTGAGTTTTCTGCGGACCCGGAAGTGCGTCCCGTGGAGTGAAGGTTGCAGCGCTGCGGGAAGGAGCCTGAAACAGGAGAGAAGGGTTCGAAAATAGCTGGTATTCAGGGTCGGGAGACATTCGGGGGATGTGGCCTTAGAATTCTCCCAGGAGGGGTGGAAATGCCTAGACCCTGCTCAGAGAACTTTATGCTGCAGAGGCTTTTTTTTTTTTTTTTGGAGATGATCTTAATAAGCTTACCCAGGCTGGACTCAATCTTGGGATCCGCCTTGCCTCAGCCTTCCAGAGTACTGTAATTACAGGCCTGTACCACCACACCACACCTGGTTACACACTCCTTTTACATGCGAGCCTTTGTTCAAGTGCTGTCTGTTTTTGTTCTTTACTCTGCAATAGACCTGTGAGACAGATAGCATTATTGTCTGCATTTGTAAGTGAAGAAGCTGAGACAGAGAAAGGCTAAGTAAGTGGCTAAGCCAGGGGCAAGCCCAGGCTCCCTGTTCCACAATCTGTTTAACCACTCTCTCCTCTCCAGCATGCTCAGTCAGGTATTGGTCAGTTATTTTACTTGGATTAACTCATTTCCTTCTCAGAATACATGTCCTGTCTTCTTCATTGAAAGCTTAATGGGCATTTCTTATATGTCAGACCCTGGGAAAGGGCATGCAGAGTGAATGCAAAGTAGTTTTGTTCGTAGTGCCTGGGCAGAGGTTTGCTGAAAGGTTTAGTTGTGGGAATGTAAGTGAGCTATTATGTTATGGAAAATCTGATAGTGATTACAGAATGCCAGAGTGTGTAGATCAGCCTGGCTTGGAACTTGGAGGAGACCTGAGGGAAGGATGGTTTCTTTGGGATAAGGCAGAAACTGTCTTCCTTTGGGAAAGGAGGATAATTAATTGGTTCTTGATCTGAAGAGAGAAGTAAGAGAAACCCTTTTTGGGTTAGAAGAATAGGTAGTTCAAGGTGACAAAATGAATTGCCACACCAGCGGGTGATGGTAGCTAACCTAGAGGACTGGTGGGCAGATCATTCAATGCTGCAGAATGCTTTAAGAGCCTCTGAAAGGCAGCTGTGACTGAAGGAGTGAGGGGAGCCCTGTAATGAGATCTGAATCCAAGATTGATTTTTGTAATGAGGAAATCGATTTCCCAAGGAAATTGTGTGACAGTATGATGTTTGGATGAGCGTACTTCCTGGTTGGTCTGTTGTAGACACTTTGACAGATTGTCTGTTTGTCTAGGTTATGTTGCTATTTGCTCCTCATCACTGATAGTGCCCCTTTCCTTTCAATGATGCTGTTTTATTCTTCCCCCCTAGGTTCATGGAATCTGAGCTGGACCTAAATGACATCATTCAGGAGATGCACGTGGTGGCCACCATGCCAGACCTGTACCATCTTCTGGTGGAGCTGAACGCCGTGCAGTCACTTCTCGGGTTGCTAGGACATGATAATACAGATATCCTTTCAGATCTGTCCTCAGTAGAAGGCTGACTTTGGAAGAAATACTGTTTGCTCTCTTCTTCTGTCTGTCTTTGTGTGCTGTCACATCCAGTGTTCTATTTCCATTCTGATTTTCTTCCATTTTAAAACACATGCTATTCTTTACTTACTGGGAAATCTTGTTTTTATCTGTTAGCAAATTTTAGGCAAATGATTGCTCTTATTAATACTAATATTTGATGTTTATGTTCTTATATTAGCAACGTGCATTTTCAGGATCTAAATTTGGAGGCCCCTCACTGAGACAAGGCCATATTTGACTGTGTTGGTCTAGACATCATTCTGCTAACAGATGGCCCAGTAGCAGAGTAGTTGTGACCAGAGGCAGTGAACTGTGGTAGAAAGCACATTGGGAAGTTCAGATAGGGAAGCTCATCTGTTTTTCCCATTGCGATATTCCAGTTCTTAAAAAAAAAAAAAGCCTGGGACTCCAGTAAAGAGCATTTCATATTTGTTGGACGAGCATTAGACCTAAACAGACAAGCTAGGTTTGATTCCCGGCTTCATTTATTGTATAAAATGTGATGCCCTTCTATACCTTCGTATTCTCATCTGTACAAGTAGAGTTAATTGATTTTGCTTTTCAGTGTTATTGAGAAAGTCAAAGAAATTGTGTGTCTAGTACTTGATTCCTAATACATGGTAGGCACTTAGCAAATGTTCTTTATAGCTGAATTTGAGTTGTGACATCCAAAACCATTTTATACTTTGTCTTACTCATCCGATATCTTATAGCTTAAATGTGAAAGGTTTTTGATATACCTGTGGATGGGGTTATGTTCATTAAGCCAAATTCTCTTCCAATGGTTGTTCTGTTTGAATCCAGATCTCCAAAGGTAAAAGACAAATGTAGTTAGTCTGCTTGAGTGATATTCATGGGGAATCTGCTGCTGCTTCATGTTATTTTCATCTTTCCAGTAATCTCTCTCCTGAGAGCATGTTTGACTAGGTTCTTTCCTGTCTGATAATTCTCATAGAAATAAATCAGTGAACAATTTTAATGTAGGCTTCTTGAAGGGCAATCTTAAGGCATTTTTGGTGCTTCATAAAATGTTAGACAGTATTAAGAATTGCTCTACCAGTTCCCAGATTGATGACTGTGTTTACCAGGCTCGCTGTGGGGTTCTGGGTTGTACGGGCACCCTATTTCACTAGCTTGTTTCTGGGTGGTAGGCTCAGTATACAGTCTCACGAATTTCTCCAGTAGACTGTCTCAAGTGCTGTTGTATACCAGATGCTGTACTAGTCCCTGGGGATTCTTAACTGTACTGGGTGCTCATGCAACATCAGACAGTATACTAGTATAATCTTTGTCAGTTTGTAACTGAATATTATACACTGAGTGACTGATAAGTAGCAGGAATTTATTTCTTATACTTCTGGAGGCTGGGAAATAACAACAGCAAGGCCCAGGCAGTTTTGAGTCTGTTGAATGTCTGTTTCCTGGTTCATAGACAGCGTTTTCTTGCTGTTTCCTCACTTGGTGAAAGTGGTAAGGGAGGGTCATGGATCTAAGATGCTAATCTCTATCCTCACGACCTGCTCACCGCTCAAAGGTCCCATCTCCAAATACCATCACATTGCAAATCAGTCTCAAGTGGGTACTTACCATATGACTGGCTCTATTGAAGGTCCTACACAGTCTGCACAGATTCAGGGACTGAGTGTTCTAGTTGTGACTTCACCTATCAGTTCATCTAATAAAAATTTCAGAATCTGATCTATCTTCCAGTAACTAAGTCCAGTACCTTGTTTCCTTAGTGACATTCCTGAGGCCAGATGTTGGACAGATGTTGAGGTGGAGGGTGCACTCCAGGTCTCTGGTTTCCTGGGCACTGTTTTTCCTAGAGTCCTTGCATTTACTACATTACTGACAGCCGACTTACCCTGTATATTAGTACTGAAATTGATTTTTTTCCCCTTCTGGTAATACAGCTTTTTTTGTTTGTTTGTTTTTTTCTGCTAAATTCAAAGTAATAGTAGCAGCTTCCTGAAGATGCTGACATTTTGCTAATTCACCAGCCCAGTTCCTGCTGGGGAAAGACTGACAAGGGGGGGGGGGTGCTGTTCAGCATTGGCACACTTAAACAGCAAGGGCACAGATGCTCCCAGTTGTTACGTTCTGGTCTTTAAAGAAGAAGAGCACGTCCTCCCGTGAGATCTCTGACAGAGTACCATTTCCTTCCTGTTTTCTCAGAGTTCAGCTGTTTTCCCCCTTGTATGCTGACCTCCATCCAACTGCCCTCATGATATTTTTAAAAATCTGATTTTTAATCTTCCCCACATCGCATTTAAAGTGCATTTGAAATTTTTTAATTACCTTAATTTTAATTAGATGCAGCAATTAGGGTAAATGTCATCCTTCTCAGAGTGTAGTTTTTCTTGAAAGTGATTTTAGGAAAGGGTAGGCCCGCTTGACTTGCAGCTGACATAGCCTCTGCTGGGTGGAATGTGGATCTCCCTGCGGCCGTTGCACTCTGTTTCTTGTCTTATCTGTGATCTATAATGGAAATTTTTCTTCAGGAAACGGTTGTTAACAGTTTACTGTTGTACAGCTGTAACTGCCTGAAACACCTTACCATGAATAAACAATTTCATGGCAGTCATGACTTAAATTCTTAATCTTTTTTAACTCTTCATTTATCAACGTGGACCATACATGGCTGGTTATGTTCCCAGCAAGCAAAGGTCATCTTTGCTTTGTCCTTTTTGGAGGAAACATAAACTATAGGGATTTTAATTGGATCAGAGGCTGGTTTGTTGTAACCTTAAG
This sequence comes from Cavia porcellus, assembly GCF_034190915.1. Lineage (NCBI taxonomy): Eukaryota > Metazoa > Chordata > Mammalia > Rodentia > Caviidae > Cavia > Cavia porcellus. The sequence continues at coordinate 23,923,879 of NW_026947488.1, read as the reverse complement.
CGGCAGAGGATGTGAGAAAACAGCTTGTGCCTTGTCCTTTCAACCGTGAGAAGCTGTTCCAGAGTTTATTCTGGCGCTCCGCATGGCTGCTGCTGGTGAGGGCCTGTCAGCGCTTGTATGCTGTCTCCCCCCTGAAAGAGGCTGAGCCCAGCCTTGACCGTGCCTTGGCTGCAGAGTGGAATTGTGGTCTGTGAAGAGCTCTGAGGAGGGGGTGTACACCTCACACAGTATTGAAGTGTTGCTCTAAATGCATTCGAAGGGTGCAAAAGGTGGAATCCAACAGCTGCTGCCTTTTCAAAACATTGCTTATTAAAAAATAGTTCCCTGTAAAGTGAATCATTTAAACATGTTTAGAACCCTCTCTTTTTTTTGTAAACTATTTGAAGTGTTTCTAAAGAAAAATAAAACCAAAGGTACATCTAAAGATGTTTCCTTAAGACATTGTTTAAAAACCAGTTTACCAGTTTTTGTGGCTTAGCTTAAGCCATATCTCTCAGTTTGCCTAAAAGAACAAGGAGGAATAAAGATAAAACTCCAGATGATGGTGGATCAGCCCTTCTACCTCCAAAAGAAAGAAAGAAAATAAATCACCATGGTACCTTTTTTTTTTTTCTTTTGAGACAGGGTCTCACTGTGCAGTTCAGACTGATCTCAAGCTTACTTTGTAGCCCAGGCGGGGCTCAAACTTGCAACAATCCTCCTGCCTCAGCCTCCTGAGTGCTGGGATTACAGATGTGCACCAACGCACCATATTCTTAGCTATCTTGTTTTTGTATCATTTATCATATTCTCAGCTTGAGTGACAAGTCAGTGGAATCCTTTCTAATATCTTTTTGGTAGATTGGTGGTGTTTATTGGGGTTCTCTTTTCTATGATAAGCATGTTGTATACTATGAAAGAAACAAAAAATAATAGCCATAGATGAGAGCGAAACATTCCATGTGCAGTAAGTGTCCTTGGAGAGGTTTGCTAAGGCATTGGAGGTCTGAGAAGTAGATCATCCGTGGCTTTGCATGTAGTCAGGGACTTGAGGGTTGGAGATGGGAAGCTTCAGATGGATTTGAAGACTAGAGAGTGTTTCAGGTTTGTTTATACAGTCTCTTCCTTTGCAATGGAAACGGCCATTCTTCATAAGCTATACACTGATGTTGTTTTGGTGGTTGTTCATGTAGCCACTGGAGAATGTCAGGATTTCAGGCCCAAAGTTTTATTTTTTAAAACAGTCATCACAACTCTCCAGAAAAGTCCCACATTTAATAAAAAAGTCAAGTAATCTATGCCAAATTTATTCAGTCTCCTTTCTCTCTATTCTTTGTTGAAAGTGAGATCTTATTATAATGTTAACTTCAGTGATCAATGCTATGCATTGTGTAAAAACATGCAAGAAGTAGTATGGGTTTTATTAAGTCATCAGTGCTGATGGGACAGCTCCTTTCCAAGTGTCATGATTTCAAGGAGTGGTGAGACCACTGCCTTCTAAATTGCCATTTCTTCTCCTCAAACTCTAGGAAGCCAAGAGGGCTTGCAGAGTTGTCCAGTTAGATTTTGTGAACAATTACTATGAGAATTTGGAAAAGAAGGAGCAGGTAAGTTTTTAGATCAAGATGGACCAACTGAACTTGAGCAGTTTATATTTGAAAAGACTAAAGTGAAACAAACTGACTGAGACACAGACAGTGTGTACAGTAGTCTAGGGTGCCTTGTGTTACAGGCACCCTAATGAGCAAGAATGGGGCTGGGGAGCGTTTGAGCCTCCTACGGGGCTTTTTTTCTAATTGGACTGGGAGGTGGTTGGTTATTGCTCCATTGCTTTCCTGTAAGCCCTGTCTAACAGTGCCTACATATTTTGAGCTGTTGTTTTACTAGGATCGATGCTCATTCTGGTATTTCCAGAATCAAAATTACACTTGAAAGAATTAACTTCGTTTTTTCTCTTCTGCCATCTAACTGCATTAATACTATGTATTGATAAGCTAACTTTTTTAAAAAGCTAGTTAAATATGCTCTGAAGAAAAGCAGATTAGATAAAAAGTACTAGAATGGCAGTGTAGGGAAAGGACCTCTTAACACAACTTTTGATATTAATTATGGGCTTTAGGTGAAGTATAGCCTGCTTTGAATATTTCTCTTGCAACATAGTAATGCCACTAGCCTTAGTATGTACTTTATGTTGAGTGAACACATCTTGTCCATGTGATCTAGAATTGGAATCAAAGTTAGAGTTAGGTTCATTCTAGGTACCTTTGTGCCAGCTATTGCAAAAAGAGAAAAAGACCATTTTGTCTGTGTTTGACATTCATCTACATTAAGGGAGCTATGTTCTAGTCACTGCCCTGTCTAGGAATAAAAACTTTCAACTCTACATTTGTTACATTAAATCAGTTATATTCTCTGAATTCAGACTGGTCAATTTTCTTGAAATCTTTTGGAAGTGACTTTTTAAAAAAAGCCATCTGCTTAAAACATCTTAATTCTTTTTCTTCTGCCTTTTTTCTTTGTTTGTGTGTTTGTTTAAATAACTGTGTTCCTGTGGACACATCTCATTAGAAATTAATAAGATCACAACAGTTAGTTGTGATACCAAAGCTTTAAGTGGGATTAGGCCAAAATATAAATATCAAGAACCAAAAAATAGAAGTAAACAACACTCCTTCTCGGAGACCATTTGGGCCATTGTTATAGACCATTTCTTACCCAGCTAGTTTTTTCTGCTTCACTGTTGCTATACTAGTTGATTGTCCTAGTAGTGGACAGGTGAGAGAGAGTGAGTGGGGTGGCCTTTCTACTCCACATGACAAAATGGGCTATCAAAAACTGTGTGTTAGTAATTTGCAGAGAGACAGGTTCTCTGTTTTCCTATTATACTTGGACAGGAGAACCTTTTACCTTGTGAAATGAAATTGTAACTACAGTGGAAAAGCCTATCACCCGTGCCCAGTGGCTGCTTGTAAAGAAAGGCTGGATGGATGGCAGACCATGCTGAATTTTCTCTTCAAGACTGAGAGTTTGTTCATCTGTCAGTCTTTAATTTTGGTTCTTGTTTCTCATTCTGGTATTCCACTGACCTTCTGTCTTTTGGATTATATATATTACCTCGGAATTGGTGATCACATTTATGGTTTCATTACTGCCTTGGTGAAATGCTGTTTTATAAAAGTTGAGAGTTTATGTAAAAACCAGTTAGTGATAGTGATAAAAACCAGTTGATGAGATGTTTACCAGACTTATTGAGTAATTGATTTCCTTTTGATTTCTCAAAAGAGGCAGGAAAGTAGGCAAGGAGATAATGAAACAGATTTTCCTTGGTAAAAGTTAGACTTATTCTATATAAAATCACCAACATTGTAAAAACATTCCCTCACCCCCCCCCTTTTTTTAAGTTCCTAGGTTTAATGTGACACATTTGTGAGCATGGTGTAAAACTAATGAAAAATGTGATATCTGGCTCATAGGCCGTCTGAGGCTGAAAAAGAACTCTGTCAATCTAAATGTCTATAGCACAGCTGAAATGTAAAGTTAGATCTTCCCAACCACTGTAATCCAGAAAAGAGGACCGTGTTGGGTCTAGGCCACTACTGTAGATTTTAGAGGGTTTGGAGACACAAAGCCAATGGTGAAGGCTTTGGATGTTCTTTGAGAAGATCTAGCAATCTGTTAGTGCTTTCATATTTGTGAAAATTTTAACTTGCTAGACCAGACATCTTTCATTTCTTATAGCTACACAGTAAAATGGCCTGAGTAATGGCAGATACCATTACTCCCATTGTGCAGATAAGAATATTATACTATAAACTGCAAGAAAATATAGGAGCTTGCGTAAGAGTACATGGTTAGTAATAATTATGTGGTCATTTAACTCACTAAAGATGTGAAGCAAAAAGGAGTATACGTGACTCTTGTCCTTAGGCTTGCTCTGACTTCTGTCTGTGGCTCTTTCAGATATACTGATGCTCCTTAATTTACAGTGGGAATTGTCTCAGTAAGCTCATTGCTAAGCTGAAATTAGCGTAGTTAAAAAATGCATATAATATACCTAATGTACCAAGCATAGCTTAGCAACACTGTATACTGTGCACTGTGGAGCATCAGTTGTTCACTGTCGTGGTCACTTGGCTGAATGGGAGCTAGGACTTGCTGTTTCTGTCCACCATCACCCCACAGCATATTGGATTGCATATCAATAGTCCAGGAAAAGATTAAAATTCAGAATTCTAAGTCTAATTTCTACTGAAATCATACTGTTTTTGCACTGCGATGTCAAAAATTTTAAATCAAACCTTCATAATTTGGGGATCGTCTATACTCCACCTGTCTCTTAAAGCCATTTAATTAATAATTGTCAGATACTATGAGTATTTAATCATGCTTGGTGCCACTAAAGGGATGTAATGATAATACTTACTGTGTGCCTGATTCAGTTCCTTGTCTCATACATAGCAGACCTCACAGTGGATGGCTGAGTGAGTGGGTAGGTGGATATGTGAATGGAATAGTATTTTAGATGGGGGTGATGTTAGTGTTTTGTTCTTTTTCCTGAGATTTTAATAGCTTATGATGGAAATAAAGGATAACCTTGCTATGGTTGCAGCAACATTAATAGGTAGAAGTATTTCAGCCTAGCTGTGTTTAAACCTGGTGTATCTTCCCCTCATGCATTAATATGAGATGTAGTGGCAGTTGTTCTTACAGGAATCGGGTGGATCTAACATCTCTCTTAAACTATTGTAAGGTTTTTAGCTAAGTTAATCACTCTGAGCTTTTAGCTTTCTTATCTGTGAAGGAGCATGGCACGTGGCCTGATGATAGCTTTGAAAGATGGTGGCTTTTATGATAGAGACTATTTCAGTCTTTAGAGAGTAAGAACTCGTTCCTGCTAGTGGGGTAGCTTTTGGGTTTAGGGGTTAGTTGGTAGTAAGGAAGTTTTATTTTTAAATTGATTCAAGTGATATGTGTGTTTCGGTTTACTAATATTAACTATGATATGTGGTCTTTTGTATCAGCAGCCTTCAGGTTACTTGGTTAATGAAGACTGTAAGCATGGAAGATTTTTGTCAGAAGACCTTGCTCTCAGTGTGGGTAAATATTGCTTTTAAGAGTGAAAGAGTAAGATAAAGAGAGCTTAATTACTTTCTCATCATGGTTGGCTAGTCAGTCAGAGATGAGGAAAGCAGACCTCCCAAGTAGTGTTTCCTTCAGTGAAAGATGTTCAATCTTTATCATCAGTTACCAATCTCTGTTGTTCCTGTTAATGTCCTGAGTCTTTTTTTTTTCCTCTAGTGCTAGTGAAACTAGCCCTAGGTCTGAGCCTTGTGTCACTTCTAGCTTCTGTGCTCTGGCAGCTTTGGAAAAGGTCTTCTCTGTTTAGGCTGCCCGCGTGCTCCCCAGTGACTCGCCTCTAGCCTCCTGTCTGTCTCCCCAGCTCACTCTCACGGTGCAGTAGTGCGTCCTGCACCAGCCCTGAAGTTATTCTTTCAGGGTGTCACTTTTTGAAACACTTACAGTTTTCCCCCCAGTTTTCTTCCTCCCCTTCTCTAAATGCCTCACACATCCAGTTTCTCCCACTTTTGCTTTCTCACTTGATTGCCTTCATCTTTTTAGCTGTCTGTTTTCTGACCTGTCTTTTTCTAGTAAGTCATTCCGGTCTCATAGCTGAATTTAGGATGTCTGCGATTCACGATATCTATCTTCTTCATTTGTTACATGTTGGTTATTGCCTGCGGCATAGACTTTTTAAAAATGTCTTTGATTCTTTAAGTTCATCATTTTACAGTGAGGAGACTGAGGCCCAGAATGAAGAACAGATATGTTCTTATCACCTTGTGGTGTTTTATTTATCATGGGTGTTGAGTAAATGTAGGTTGATGGAACAAGGGGTATGTGATGCATCAGAGAGAGAGCAAGCATGTGTGAGGAGAGCAAGAGGGTGAGTGTGTGTGTGTGTGTGTGTGTGTGTGTCCGTCCAGGTAAGGGAACGACAGTTAGGAATTTAGTTCTGTTTTCCAGTGTACTCTTTTCTCTCCTTTGTGTTTCCTTTTCCTTGTAGTCCCCCCACTTTCTGCCATTTTTACCTAGTATTTACTTCCCCCCACTTACCTTTCTGTATGTTCACAGCAGTGTGACCTTTGAGAGAGAATAGTTGGCCCCCCCATAATCTCATGGAAATCCTTCCCTCTGCATCCAACCAATTTGTCCCTGACCTGCCTGCTCTCTGAGGCTCCTTGGTCAAACCCAACCACCATTACTGCTGTCAAAGGGGAATTGTACCAGGATTTGTTTTGAGGTAGGGTTAAAGATGTTGGCCTATTTATCACTGGAAAAGCAGCCTCCCAAGTGATCTGTGCAAAGTTTGGAGATTTATGAAAATGTTGTGAACCTATGGACTAAATTACCAGAAGTGGACTAAATTCAAGAAAGAAACTGAGTCAGTTAACAACATTTACTAAACACCCACAGTGGGAGGAAGCTTATTAAAGAGAGAAATCTAGAATGTATTGAAGATAAATGATGATAAAACAATTTGATGAAGAAATAGAACTGAAGATTTTCATAAAGCATGGTGGGACTTCATATGTATGTGAGACCCTTAACAAATTCCACATGTGTCCATCGCTGTGGTTGACCTACTTCAGGAACTAACTGATATAGACACCCTCCACGAGAGTGAAGAGGGGGCAGAAGTTCTCATCGACGCTCTGGTAAGTTCCATGCCCTCCACCCAGCGTTTTGCAGGTATGGGTTGTCACCCCACCTTTATGTCTAAGTAGCATCAGTAGAATTCTGTGGCAAGGCCTGACAGAATGAGGGGGATAAGGAATAGAAATGCAAGCTGTGAGGTACTTTATTCCACGGGACTCTGTTAGGTAAGAGGCTGAAGAATGCCAGCATTTATTAAATATCTGCTGAAGGCAGGGCATTTCTCATTCTGTCCGTTCTGCTTAACCCTCACCGCATCCTCACAGATGGGTCTTACTGCTGTTATTCCCATGTACGGTTCTGAGGCCGAGGCTTAGAAACAACTTGCCTGTGGTCACAGAGCTGGAACCTGAGCCTTTATTCTCTTTGACTTCACGTCCCCCTCCCCACATTGTGTTGCTCTTGACCTTTTTATAAGAGCTTTTGTAGGTATTTGTTTTCTCTTGGAGGCTTTATAATCCCAAGTGCCAGTGAAGGCAGGTATTACAATACTACTTACTTTATAGGTAAGTCATGAGAAAGGAATTGGAGCATGTTAAAACCAGAACAACCCTTATAGCTCCTCTAGGCCAGAGTTTATTCCCTTCCTATGGAAGTGGGAGCCGTGTAATACCCACATTTCTTTCTGTGAACCTGGGCCAGGCCTCCCACTCTTCTTCAGCCACTGCTGCAGGCAGCAGCCAGTCCAAAGGGGTTGGTTCGTGAGGTGAGCCTTATTGGCCGGGTCCCATCGAGTTTAATCACCTGATGTGTACGGAAGCCCAGAGGCCGTCCTGAAGCCTTCCACTGGGTCATTCACCCAGTCCTGTGACAACAAAAGAACCTGCATGTTCTGATCCTCACCACAGTTCTTTTCTCATCACAGCAGACTCCTCCCACTGGGGATCAAAGAGGGCTCCAGGCTGAAAAGATCCCACAGCCAGCTCTCATTCTACCTATGGAGCTCTGTCCACTCACCTACCTGGCTGTCTCCCTGCTCTGGTTCTGTGGGTCCCCTTCCTCCTTCCCTTTTGTTGATTTCTCCTGCCTTTTCTTTGTGACATGAGTAGCAGCATGTACTTTTGGGTATTTTGTTTGTTTTCTCAGTATTGCAGATTGAATCTAGGACCTTTACACTGAGCTAATACCCACTCCTTTTTTATGTTTTATTTGAGACTGAGTCTTGATAAGTCATTAAGTATAATTTGGACAGTTTATCAGCAATGACTGTAGTCACTTGGGTTCGAAGCATCTGGATGCTTGTTAGGCAGCTTCTTGGCCTCCCCCGTGACCTACTGCCTCAGATGGGCTGGGTCAGGGTCCCCAGATGATTCGGAGACCCACTGCTCCACAGCCCACCCTCTCGTCTCTCTTTCTCTTGAGGTCTTCAGCACCAGAAACTCCCTCTGTGCCATCTTACTGCTCACACTTGGTGTGAATGAAGGGACGGTGCACCTACTTGACGTGAAGAACCATTTCAGAGAGAGCAAGGCTAGAGTCCAGCAGGGCTGTGTTCAATTATGATGGAAATTTCTATGACCATTTTTCTTTCAAGCCCCTTCCTTGAGTGAACTGCTGCTTCTGTAAGATTCAGGACCTTTACTTTTCTTTGGAAGCACTGTACAGAAAAGGATGCTGCTGGGGTGTCCTTTTGTGTTGAGGAGCATCTGAAGGCTGCCTTGCTCCTGCACTGTATCCCCACTGTGTCATTTCTGCAGTCTTCCCTTCCAGAGGTTAATTACGGTGGCCCTGAATGAGCCTTCCTGCCTAGTCCCTGGGCTGGTTTTAATTACCATCCTTTAGCCTGTGTGAATGGCAGAGGCAAGAGAGGAACAGCTAGCCTGGCTGCTGTTTGTAAAACCTGCCCAGGAACAGCAGTTCACACAAAGCCCCTTTTGTGTCGTCCATGTTGCCAAGCCCACCGACAGAGGCTGGATCTTGCAGATTTTATTGTTTGTTTGGAAAGAAACAGTTCATCTTCAGTCTTGGGAGCCATTAGCTAGCTGCTGTATATGGCTTTCTGTTTGTTTCTTTTTTATGATTTTATTATTTTTAAGATTTTGATTCGTAGCTTTATCCTGGAGGGGCTGGTGTGAATCACATATATTGTACATTCCAGACTCTTAATATGGTATTGGCTTCTCTGCAATGAGTTGAAACTATCAGTAAATATCAGGAAGCAGAACTGGAGAGTGGTCTTCCATTTGTTTTTCTCTACCCTTCTGCCACATTGGGGAAGAAGTTTGATAAGTATTCTCATATTACAAGGGTTGAGTTGCCTTCATAGTTTTAATTTGGGGCCAATATTAGAGGCCTAGAATTGCTTGAGCAGAGGCTAGAGGGCATGGCAGAATTTATTGTGGTGTGCAGTTTGAGGTTATTGCCTTAGTCTTTTTCCCAGTTGAAAGTCCCAAGCAATAGAACAGCACATTTGTGGGGAAAGAGTGCTGTCCTAGCATTCTTGAAGACCTTTGAGGTTTTAAATTTTGGTTCACATTCACTGCTGTTCTTTATACAAAGGACAAATAAATATTTGTGCTTTGGAGCAAGTCAGTCTGGAGCCTGGAAAATGGACCCAGATTTTCTGGAGAGTAATGTGAGGGTGTATTGCTTTAATGGCATTTCTCTGCTTGTCTCTCCAAAGACAATTTGGAACCCCTTGAGAGTCTCAGTGGACTACAGTTATTTTTCTATGTAATAGTCCCCAAACTTACCATGAGATTGCCTTTGAGCTCCTGCCTACAGCTTGGCACGCCCTGCTTCTCTGGGGCCACTTGGGCTACTTCTCATTGCTGAAAGCTAACTTAAACCCTAGCTCTTCTGACTTTTTTCCAAACTTACCACAGAATTTGTGTTCAGCAGAATTTATGTTTCTTATCACATTGTACATCCTGGAACTATCACATGGGACTGTAGACCTTTACTTCTAAGTTTGTGTTTCCTAAATTATTATCCCCTTGCACAGGATTGTCTTGAGTAGTGGCTCTGTCCCATACCAACTCTGTTTCATGAGAAAGTTACTCTGTACTCTTTTCTTGTCTACAAAATGGAGATACCAGTATCAAAGTGAGGAGTAAATGAGATATATAATAAGCCTTACAGCAGGATAGCACAGATAAACACCCAATAAATATTGGCCATCATTGCTCTACAGGTATCATGCCTGGCAGGTAGATATTAAGTACTTAGTAAATGTCAAGTTGATATGATAAATATCATCTGCTGCACAGTGAGATATTTGTGACTGTTTATTGAACTTAAACACTTTTTCAGCTCAAAAAATGTTTCAGAAAACATTTTGTATCCATTTCAAAAAAATTTGGATGACACGGACCTAAATAAGACATGCCAAGATAGAGATTCAGTTTTTTCTTCAAAGAGGAAGAAATAAGTAGTGATATGATAATACAAGACAGAATATTGAGAACAGCTGTAAGGTGAAGGCCTCTGTGGAAGGGAAAGCGAATTCTGATGGGGAATAATCAGGAAGGACTACAGAGTTAGAGGAGTACTGACCGTGGCCTCTGTGAGGTGTCCTGCCCAGAGCAGGTAGGAGTGTGGCTGGGTTGTAAAGTTGGTAAGGTGACAATGTTGCTGTAAGGGGTTCACAGGGGTGGCTTTACTGGTGAGAGCACGGGCACTACTCATTCTTGCCTTTAGGTAACCCTACCCAAGTGTTCAACTTCGAGCCCCAGATTGACTGGCATTATATTTGTGCTGCTCAGGCATGGCTGAACTAGGCAGACTTCGTGTTGCTGTAAGGGTGCTTACTGTGTAAATTTCTGGATCCTGCCTCTTCCTCTTTCTATTAATTTCTCACCTTAAACTGTATTTGTTCCTAAGCGAAATTCTCTTGGTCATTTATTCATTAAATGTTTACCGAATGCTTGACATGTTCCTGATTCTAGGAGCCTCGATAGCTATATGGCTGACAGAGTTCTCTGCTTCTGTGGAGCTTCTATCTGAATGTAGTAAAAAACAGTAAATAAAGAAACAAAACTACTAGATGGTGATTCTCTGTCACATGGAAAATTCAGGTGGAGTAATGTGATGCTGAGTGCCAAGAAGTTGGGTTAGAAGTCATTGCCAGGAAAGGCCTGAGAGAAGAAACGAGTGATTCAGAGCAAGGTGGGACGAGGGCAGAGACTAAAACAAGAATGCACTCGACCTAATGAAGGAAAGCGAAGGCCACCTCAGGAGAGTGTGGCCAGGTGAGGGGAGAACAAGGTCAGGATCAGACGCTGTCGGCCGCAGTGGGCTGGGTGGGGTGCAAGTGTGGACAGGGCTAAGCAAGGAAATGGTGATGCGGTCAGAGCAAACGTTTCAAAAAGACCACTCTGGCAGCTGCCGTAGAGAGTGGGTTGGTAGTGCAAGAGTATAGTTAAAATATCATTAGGCAGTTGACAGTGCGCCTGAGTTTTGCATGATGACCGTATCACCACATGGATCCTCGAAACTTGTTTGATGAAGAATCAATGTGTGTTCAGTTTTATTTTTTACTTTTTCTAAATATAAAATTTTGAAATGCCTAAAAGTTAGAAAAACTCCAATCTAAGTCTGAAGGAAACATGTTGTTAGGTTGTACCAGACAGAACCTCTCATCTGTCTGTATTTCCTCCTTTTCTCTTATGTCTGTTCTCTTTGGTCAAGTGCCAAAAAATGTCTGGTCGTGCCTTTGTACTTTGTTTCAGTAAGACCTGCTGCAATATTGTTTGAGAAACCTGCTAACAAGCAGAAATAACTAGAGACTTATCAGGAAACGTCAGGCCCAAGACAGTCCTGATTTCCAAGGCTAGCGTTGCTCTGGCGGATGCTTTAATCCCTGAGCAGGATTTGTTTTTAGTTTCAGACTTCGTCGCAGGTCCAGAAAATTGAAGGTAGACCCAAGGGGTTAGAGGGAGTAGGATAGAATGCTAATTTGTACTTCTTACTAGGCTATATCCAGAGCTATGCATAATATAAATACTTTTCCAAGGGTTTTCTGAGCTAAATATGTTTTGACTGCTTTTGGCTATCCTGCAATCAGATAAAATTGCATTTAACCCAGCCTAACATAAAGCTTCACACTTTGCAAGCTTAAAAAGGCTGCCTGTTAGAAGTTAGATTTCTATAACAAGAAAAAAGATTTTCCGCCAGCTAGACACCCATTATCCATAACCATTCAGCTCTAGGATTTAAGCAAGTTGCTCTCTGTCACTGTTCCTGCCACTTTCCAGACAGCAGAGAATCAAGGAAAAGAGGAGGAAAAATAATGCAGATAAAACAGCAATCAGGAAGCGAAACTGGTGAAGCAGTTCGCAAAACTGATGAGTAATGTTACACGTGGCAGAGTTGCGGTTTCTGCTGCTGTAGGATTCAGGGGATTATAAGTCAATCAGCGATTTAGGGAAAAACAAACTGTGACATGGTTCATAGTTTTCCCCTAGATGTTTTTCTGTTTTCTCTCACCGAAATTGTCCAATTAATTAAGGAAAGCATTGTAGAGGATTTCTTGGGTAAAACTGCTAGCTGTGAGATTTGAAAGGAAGATTGTATGTGTGTCTCCTGACAGAAGAAGGGAGAACTCTTCCTTGTATTTACAAGCATTCTAAGTTTTGGCATCAGAATCCTCTTCAGTGGGATCCTCTCTTTGCTCTTCCTCTAAGGCACAAGGGAGAGCCTAGGAAAGTCTGATCTGCATATGATCCAGGTGTTGTGAATTGGTCAGTAATTTCAGGTTTTCCCCTTGTCCAGATGTTTTCCTTGAATTTCACCCAGAAGGAACACAGACCCCATTTCAAGATCTAGCCCTTTTGTCATAGTTTCTACCCACAGGCTGTTTGAAGCAGACCTGTAGAGTGCCCATCTCACACACAAGTACTCAGGAAGTATTGGTTGAATGAGATCATTTCCTTTCTCTGTCTTCTTTTTGCTTTCTGTCTTCTCAACAAAGTAAGTAAAGGCTATAATGGGAAAAAATGGGCTTTTCAGTGTTGGTCACTTCTGCCACAAGCTTTATGAGTTTGGCCAGACTAATTAACCCCTCTGAGCCTTCGTTTTGTTTGCTGTAAAAGCCGTAAGGATTTCATGAGGATAAATGGAGCAGTATTTATGAGCTAATTGTAATGCATAAAATGTCCCATCAGTTTATTTCACTTTAGGAAAATTTGCTGAGTATCTTCCATGTTTAACATCATACTAGACTTTGAAGAGTGTACAAATCTGAGCAAAGTGAGGTGTCTGCCTTCAGTGACCTTGGCCTTTGCTTAGCCAGTGGGGATAATCTGGTATCAGAAGGGTAAAAGACAAGATTGAGACTCTGTTCTCGAATTTTGGAGCTGCTGCCTTTACCAAACTCAGGGCAAAATATGTCATCTTCATTCATCTTTGCAGTTTATCCCCACGTCCTAATGGAGGAAGATATACGACAAGCATGCAGTGGACTGTATCTTCTTGGCTGCCTACTTAGAAATCTACAGTGGATAATCACTTCTCACTGATAGAAAATTAGAGGTTTCCTAAGTTGTCTTCCCTGTTGTGCCTCAGGGTTGCCCAAGGGAAGTCTCCCCAGAGCATAAATTGTCCACAGAAGGTAGCTCAAAATAGGAAAAGGCATTATTTCACCTAAGAAAAAGGAAGGCTGGCTTGTGCTTTCACTGCCCCTGCTGTCACTGTGTGGTCTTGGCAAAGTCACAGCCTCTTACTGCATGACGTGGCTACTCCAAGTTTCCTATTTATCTAAAATGTGTGAATCAAGTAAAAAAGCACAATAGCCTTCTAATGCATTATATAGTGCATTTATAAAGCATTTTGTTATGTTCATATTACTCTAAGAGGGAAATAGAAATTCTGAAGTGGTAGTTTCATAAAAGCTTAGCGTAAAAAGTGAGAATGTGTTGAGTACAGCACTAAACTCTGAGGTCACAATAACTGTAGCTAGTAAACCTGAACACTTCTGACTCTCGCCTAGAATAAGATTTTGGGCCAGGTGAACTGCTGGCCTGACCTGCACTGGTGTCCTTGTAAGTAAGAAGAACTGCTGAGGAGACGGCAGCGCGCTGGGCCTGCTCCCCTCGGGGTCACCACGAGGCTCACAGTGATGGAATGGCAGAGTGCAGTGTAAACCGGAGGTGGCTGGTTATGTTTGTGCTTTGTTCATTGAAACCATGACGATATGAATATGGGACTAGGACGCTTGGGAGACCCGTCTGTGACCCGAATCCCTCTCTCCCTTTGCTTCCCTTTCTGCAGGTGGACGGGCAGGTGGTAGCGCTGCTGGTGCAGAATCTGGAGCGCTTGGATGAGTCTGTGAGAGAGGAGGCGGACGGTGTCCACAACACTCTGGGTGAGAAAGGGCGCCTTCACTGAGTCAACATGGGAGTGTTTTCTTTTTTCTGCTCCCAAACTGCCTTTTCAGAAATGAAGACCTGTGTGTACATTTCAATAACTGCAGCTTTGGTTTGGCTTGAAGGTAATAGAGGGAGAAAACCTCTAAGTAGGTAACCTTCCAAGACAAAAACCACTGACTGGCTTCTGTTAGCAGACCTTTGCCTCCATAACTTAGGATAAAATCTATGCAGGAGCCAGCCCCCTCTTTCTTTGGAAAGTATATATTTAAAAACTTTCAATCATTTGTGTGGTGTTTCTTAGCAGTTTCCTTCAGTGGAACTACCCACTTTGAACAACTAGGTAACTTTGGAGGAAGGGCACTTTTTTTGAAAAGACAGTGTTTCTTCCCTCTTCTTTTTATGTAGTTTGCTATGTAAATTGAGTCGAAACATTGCTATTAACTTGGCTGTGCCTGGGTCCTACAATTTTTGAGTGGATTCCTTTACAGTATTTCTCCTCTTTCTTCTTCTTGAATTTCTCTAGTTTTTCCTTTTGCAAAGTCAGAAAACCAATAGTTTATTTAAAATGGTACTTTTGAGTAGCCTTCTTTATCACTAGTCACTGTCTTGTAAAACCAGAGGTGACATGTGTAAGCCGAGCTTAAGAACTGAACAAGGCCCAGCAGAAGCAGAAATTTTGATGAGATTAGATTTTCTCCTTGCTCCTTTGTGTTTACCACAGATTTCTCCTGTAGTTCTAGACTTTCTTTAGGGAGGATTATCACAAAGAAGAGAGAAGTGGGGGACCTCAGGAGAGAGAGTGGAGAAAACACAACAGGCTGTCATTTGTGAGTTGGCTCTAGTCTAGAGCCAGAAGTTGGCATTGCCATCTGTTAGCCTAATGCTGAGTTCTGCAGAAGCAAACGCCTGTCAAAAGTCTTAAATGACTATTAATTTAAAAAAAAAAAAAGATTCTGGTATAATGAAGAAAGCACCAGACTGGCAGTCTGAAGAGGTCTGTTTTCAGCTTGGACATCTACCAGCAGCTCAGGAAATTAATCCTTGCTTTCCTTATTAAGTGCCTGGTGTTTGTCAGGCACCGTGCTAAGCACCAGGGGAAATTATAATGAATCAGGCATGGCTTTGCTTTTAAGAGACAGACTGATGAGAAAGTCTAACACAAAAGGGAAACATAATACCAAGTAACAAATGGTATAATAGGAACTGGTGAAAAAAAAGTGTGAAATTGACAAGGGAGGGTCTCCAAATTGTCAGATAGGAGCGGGTACCAACTGGGGTTGAATAAGAAAGTAGGTACATTTTGATAGGTGGAGGAGTGGAGAAGGGCCAATAGGCAGGAGGGTGTCTGTTCAAATTCAGGCATGGGCGTGGACTTGGGGAAAGATTAGACATGTACTGTGACAGCAGGAGATGGGAAGACATGAGGAGGAAGTTTGTCCAGATCTTGGAAGACCTTGTAAACTGTGGCAAGAAAGTGAGAAAATCTAGAAAAAAAAGGTAACATAATATTAGAATTGGCGAAATTATCAGTGGGCACTAGGAAGACATTTAAATTTAAGCAGAAGAATAAAGTAAAGGCGTAAGAGATTAAAATCAGTGTGCTGATTTCTTAAAGAAAATGTGAGAACGTGATGGAGAGTATTGTAAAGATCTCTATCTCCGGGGGGCGCACTGCTGTTCTGCTCCCACGGCTTTGTGTTCCCGTGCACCCAGTGGCTACCCCGCTTTCACTTGCCCTTTGGGACCAACCTGGGCAAACAAGTGAGGGAGAAGATGGGAGTGTATGGATTTGTTCAACAGTTTGCTTTGAAAATTTCTGCCCAGTATATTCTGAGTATTGTGATAGTGACATATTGTAAGGAAGCAGACAGGCCTTGAAAGGAAGGAAAGCCTTTGCTGTAATAAGAACTGTGGATGTGTGTTTTCTAAAGTCCTCCGTTTGGTATTGCAGTCATCCAATAGCTTTTCTTTTTCTTTGTTCCTTCTGATTTTCAATTTTTCTATTAAACAACGCTTTGGCTGAGCAGGACCAATTATTTGCTTCCTACTTCTGGCAGCGTGACCTTTCCCCTCTTTGCACGTCATTTTGTTCAATTAAGAACCGCCCTGGCAATGTCTTTGTTTTCTCACCATGCAGAGAACAGAACTAAAAATGAGTGGATCAGAAAGGATTCCCTACCCTCTAATTTTTTCCTAGGTTTCTGCCCAGCCACCTCTCCTTAGTGAACAGGTCTTTTGGACTCTAGTACACTAGGACCTAAGCAGGCTTCCCGGCAGATGTCCATCCTTCTGTGTTCTGGTCCCCGTTGCCATAGAAGACCTATCACTTATCCCTTTCGTGAATTTCATCATCTTCAGTTTTGACTTTTACTTGTAATAGAACAAACAACAAAAGGCACAGCAACTCCCTGGGTTAATCTAAAAATGACAACATAGCATCTGGCTGGGAGGAATACAGGGCAGTGGGAAAAGGAATAAAATGCCTATCATGGGAAGCAGGTTTATTACAGATGGAAACAAAGTTGCTCTCCCCAGCCACTGTGTCTGTCTCCCTTCAGCTATTGTGGAAAACATGGCTGAGTTCCGGCCCGAGATGTGTACGGAGGCTGCCCAGCAGGGACTCCTGCAGTGGCTTCTGAAGAGGCTGAAGGTAAGTGTGGCTTTGGGGAGCTGCTGCTCAGACCTCTCAGCTCTGGGCATGGCTGCTGCCAGGTGTTTGTGTAGATCTGTCCCCCTGCTCTAGTTTGGATAGCTTCTGATACCACTTGCCCCTGTCTTTGCTTATCTTTTTTCCTCCCTCTTAAAAAGATCTCTCCAGTCTGCTTTTCAAAGGTAGCCACTATTACCAGTATTATATCTGTTTTTTTCCAGAAATTATCTGCATATGTATCATCCAGCTAGATTCATATTCTGTAGGAGAGTATTACATGTGTTTCAGAAACGGAACTATATGGTTTCTCTTAATACAGATTTTTTTCCGTGAACTAATGGTTGCCTAGTACTCCGTTGTACATATATGCCTACATCAATGTAACCATTCTCCTGTTCATAAGTTTTTGTCTGTTATAAACAATACTGCAGAAAATATTTTCATATATACACATATACTGCCCACTTGTCTTAGTTTATCTGTATGATAAATTCCTAGAAGAATCGATAGGCCAAAGGGTGTCCACCTTAGTATTTTTTGTAAGCGTTGCAAAATTGCTCCCTATTGATTTGAGGATGTCTCTTTCCTACTTTCCTAATACTGGATGTTATCAAACTGCAAGTTTTGTTAATCTGGTAAGTGAAATTTGGTCTTATTTTAATTTTTAATTTTAAAATCAAGTGTTGACGTCTAGTTGTTTATCAGCATTTTATATTCATCTCTTTTAACTTCATATTTATATCTGTTGTCCATATTTCTCTTCATTCTTTTTCTACCTTTTTTTTTTTTTGAGGCAGGGTCTCGCTGTATAGTCCAGGCTGGCCTTCAGCTCACTGTGTGGTCCAGGCTGGTCTTCAGCTCCCAGGCTAGCCTCAAATTTCTCAAACTTGTAGCAGTCCTCCTGTCTTAGTCTGCCAAGTGCCAGGACTATGGACCTGTCCTACCATGCCCAGCCTTGTTCATTCTCTTTCTAACCATAGCTTGACCATCTTTTTAACAGTTAGTGCTGCTTCATAAAGTAGTTGAAGAGGAGAAGGGCAAAACTATTCTTTTAGAACAATTTTGGCCCCAGATGTGATGTCACTGGTATATTATATTATATTATATTATATTATATTATATTATATTATATTATATTGTTTATTTGTTTTGTTTTCTTGAGACAAGATCTTGCCATGAAATTCAGGCTGGTCTTGAATTTGCAGTGATCCGCTTGCCTCATCCTCCAAGTGCTGGGATTACAGGCATGCACCATCACACCCAGCAGTCATTGGTGTAGTTTAGAAAAGTTCATCATGTGATTCTAATGGACCACCCTTACTAAGAGTCACTGGTCTCTAGAAATGTGAACCTTGTTGTTGCTCCCCATTCTTACCATGCAGACTGTTGTAAGATCCTGTTTTCCATTGCCAACCCTGTTCAAGAAGCTAATGGCCTCTACCTGGGTCACTACTTTTTTTTTTTTTTTTTTGGTACTGGGGATTGAACTCACGACCTTACTCTTGCCATGCAGGCGCTTACGTTGCTGAGCTAAATCTCCAGCCCCCAGGTCACTACTTTGAAGGCCACGTAACTTTGTCCATTCCAATTTTCATTTCTCAATTTTGAAACAACATTACTATTGTTACTTATTACCTATTCCTTGCTCTGTGAAGGTCAAAATGTTTTGACCTCTGTCAGGTTTCACCGCATGCCCCTGCCTCTAGTAGGTGTGATTTCTTTCTTCATTCTGTTTCTGAATTACACACAACCTTCTTCAGACAGCTTACCTCCCTACTCTATGTATCCGTCATCATTTTTAGAACTGAGGAAATTTGGTTCTATTGTGGATTAAAAATTAGAAGTCGAGACCTGTTAGATATTAAGTGATTTGCCCAAACCCAAACTAGAAATACGGTTGTGATTACAACCCATGCTTTCAGACTTTTCTTCCCCTACCCTTTCCATAGCACTGTTTTGATCCCTGCCTATACTGCCCTTTTCTGACAGTAAGCTCCTTCATATTTTATTACTGGTAATGGTTTTCTTGTGTGTGGATTTTGCTTCCAATGTATATCTATAACCATATGATACTCTTTTGGAGCATCTATGAAGTTGAGATAATTTCATCACTTTAGATTTTCATGTTCTATTTGCCCATTTTCTTTTGCTAAATAATCAATTTCATGAGAAGGTCTAGATGGCTATTTAATATTTGCGTCTCCTTCAGTTCTCAAAAAAATAGTTTCCAGCCAGGAGCCTCAAGACCACCTGTCACCCTGTTAGAAATGCTCCACCCCCATATTCAAAACTGGGGTAGAGCTCAGCAGTTTGTATTTTAATAAGCCATCGTGATTCTGACATGAGTTAAAATCTGAAAAGTAAGGTTCTAGAGTGCTTAGGTTTTAGATTGCTGGATAAAACCTTGCTATTTGGCTGATCATCCTCTATTCAATAATCCTTGAGTAATTGTTAAGGGAATGGCATGTTGGTGACAGATGTTTTAGTCTTGAATTTCTTTACTCTGTACTAGTAGCTTAGCAGTACACAGAGATATTCATGGATTTTTTTCATCTGCCAGATGAAACCTTACTAATTTGTTGTAATGAGGATAAAACCCACTGCAGACGATTGCACTAAATGGATTAGAATGTAAACAGAAAGCTAACTGGTGAAAAAGACACTGCATCATGTTTCACTTTAAAAGGGGAGATACAAACTATGCTATTGAAAATAACACCAAAGCCAGAAGTTTTATTTTTCTTTTCTAAAGAAGATTCCCATTCATTTTCCAGTTAAACCAATGTTTCAAAAACAGTTACAGCATTCAGCACGATTTAATGAATTGGGAATTGGCTAAGTTTTACTATATGTACAACTGATTGATGCAAAAGTGCTTAGCACCTGATGACCAGAAGCTGAAATTCTGCAGGACCAAATCTGCTCTGACAGTTGCATAGGCCATTGGTGTGTCTCACCCTGCTCCATGTATTCCAGGTACCAGAGGTGAGCTGCAGCTATAACCTACAGCTTTTTGGCTGCAGGTGGTAGCATAATTGCTTTGTGCTTTCCAAAAAATCAGCAGCTCCTAAAAAGGTGAAGTTTAATTTTATTCAAGGGTAATACATGCTAAGTACAAACCTATGCTTGACTCTGTAATTACTGTGACAGCTGAAAGATTTAGGATCACCAGGCTTTTGGAAAGAAGAGAGCACTATAAGCTCCAAGCCCCCCTAGTTAACTGAAGCCAAGAAAGAGGCTCTGTTTACTAAGGGAATTCTCCTTGCATCTGATTTTGATGAAATGGCCTCATAATTTGGCAGTTTTGTATTTTGTAATCTCTGGCTAAGATTTAAACAAAAATGGAATTTCCATGGTAAGTTTTGTCCTTGGCTAGACATAAAAGATTAGTTTCCTTCCTACCTGGCCTAGTTTCTTTTATTTCTTTTCCACCAGATTAAAATATTTGGTTTTCATTATTATCTTCAGTATAAGTTTTCCCCATTTTAAACAAGTTTCATATATTAACTGGCTATATAAAATGGTTTTCTAGATACATAAGTATATTTATATAATTTATACAACCTCCCTACCATGCCGTTATTGTGCAGTTATCCCCAGTGCTGCTGCTCCAGCACCTGAACAAGCAGTCATTCCTCCTGTGCCCAGAGCCTTAAAAAAGAGTCCTAGAGAAGGGAAACACCTCTTCCAAACCCTGTTGTTTAGGCACAGAGGTTAGACCTGGGTTTCTCCAAAGCTATCTCCTCTTGCCAAGCTACTTCCCAGTGATTAGGTTCTGAGGTTTCACAGAGCTCAGTGTTGGGAGTTGTAGGGTCTGATTATTTCGATTTCCTGATTAGATCTCTCCTGCATGCCAGTTTTTCAATTTAAGCTCTTTTAAGAAAAAAAATGACAAAATTCTTATTTTGACTTTTAAAATTTGACTTTGGGTAAATAGTTTCCAGTGTATCCAGAGTCTAAAGATTTCCTGGGGAACAAGGAATCCTCAGGAGAGGTGAATCTCACGTTGCATACCTGTTATGTACATACCACTTTATTTAATGCAACCACTTCATGATGAGGCTATTACAAATCAAAGAAATTAGGAGAGAGAGGCAGAGTGTTTGGCCAGGATCACATCACTAGGATTCTAACTGGGCTATTTCTGATTCCGGTCATTAAAAATCTCGTAGTGTGTACTATATGTAAGTTCATATTATTATTATTATTTTTTTTTTTTCCCGTATGAGGGATTGAACTCACGACCTTGCGCTTGCCAGGCAGGTACCTACACCACTGAGCTAAATCCCAAGCCCCTAAGTTCACGTTATTACTTAACTGTCTTTCTTGACTCTTTGAAGAAGTATTATTTTTTAATTTCCATTTTACAAATGAGGAAACAGACCAAAAAAAAAAATGTTACCTAGGTTATGGAATCCAGTTATCAGTTCATGGTACTCTTATTATCTCAGTAATTTTGTTTCTACAGCACCCCCATGTTAAAAAGTACCTAGTAGTCATGTTTATTAAGTAGTTTCAAATAATTTAGCATGTATATATGTCCTAACAATTGCGTAGCTCTTTGAAAAAAAAAAAAAACACATGTAAATGAAAAGAAAACATTTTTATTTCATTCTTAATTATGGGTGCCTTTTTGGTGCTATTCAACTTCCCAAACATTGGCATCAGGCAGAACACCATCATCCTCACTCCTAATCCACATTGCTTTTCACACATTTTAAAGAATCACAGCCACTCCCCAACTTAGCTCTACAAAAGTATGGGGTCATCAAAAGAAATGTACTGAGTGTGCAGCTAGTGCAGTGCTCAGTAGATGCTGAGTATCATGTTTTCCTTAAAAATTTAAAAATATCCTTAGGTGAATTTATCATGGCACCCTGGCAACCTCAGTACAGACTTTGGGAGTTATAGCCTTTGTGCACATGTTCGTGAGTCCAACTGCAGTGTGTCCCAGATCTATGTCCTTTTTAATATGTATTCTTTTAAACTGGACTCTACCACTAAACACATTTAATTCGAATTCAGTATGATACTTGCAAATGTTGTAGACAAGGTTCAAGGTCTAAGTCACCTCTGTTTGTCCTACTTGATTCTGTGTCTTGGACATAGCAGGTATTTAGTAAGCACTGAGAGGAAAAGAAAATTTACCCCCTGACTTGGAGATGTTTATAAAATCAGATAAAGGACAAGAAAGGAACCACAGAAAAGCTATTGTTCTAGAATTCTAATTTTTTCAGGCTTCTTTCAATTAAATATGTCTTGTTTTAAAGGAGAAATTTGGCCCTTGAAAAGCAGCATCTAAGTTGGTGTCGATAAAATAACTTATATATAACAATAATCCTGGAGACTTAAGTACTTTGAATGGGTAATTTTTTCAGCCAGTGCTTGATTCTGATAGAGATGCTTACCTTTTGGCATTTCAGCTTTGTGTTTCAATGCTTTTAAAACTATTTTCCTTAAACATACCACAGATTGCATTTAAGCCTCAGCTGTTGTACAGATTTCTTGGAAAGAGGCCTCAAGCTTGCCCGGGAGCGTACTGTGCACGTTAAGACCTTGCACTTATACACCTTTTAAGTTAAGGTGGGTCAGACCTGGTCGACCACCTGCAATCCCATGCACTTAGGTTTGCTGAGGAAGCCACGCACAGAAAACTGCAGTGGTGTTGGATGTTGCTTATAAGACTCTGCTCTTTCTTCTTACGTACAAAATCAGTGTCCAAACAGAACTGTGAATGGCACAAAGGTGATGGAAGTGTTACTCCAAGATAAACACTTCCCCAGTCCTTTGCAAGTAAGGAAATTATTTGTCATTTGAAAACCCTAGACAGGTAGATGAGACTGCTGCAGATTAGCAGTTGTTGTCTGTACGCCTGCCTCTTAAGGATCATGCGTGCTCTACACATCTAAAGGCTTATAAAGGGCATTGCTTCTGGTGAGAAATTTAAGTCTCACCACCGCTGAAGCAACAGTGTGGACAGCCATGAAAGATAGTCTGTGCAGTAGATGTGTCCCCTCTGAATCTCCAAGTAGAGCACGCAGCAGGGTAAGAATTGTGGGTAGTAATTTGGGTGTTAAAATATTAACACATTTTTACATATTTAATGTGGTTTCCTTTTTAAATAGTAGGCAGATTATGGCTTACAAGCAGATAGGTTTATGACTTCAAATTAAATTTTAACTATAAAAAAACCCGAAAGGAACTTCTTTGTTATAAATGCATTGAGCTTATCTGACAAGAAATTGCATTCTTTTCTGTTTCTCTGATTGTGTATCAGCTAATGTACATACTTATTTTGTGGTTTTAACTTGTGAAGGAAGCTTCATGAGTTTCAGTCTTAAGAGTTCAAAACTTTCTGTTGTTTATCTTAGACACATATAATCCCTGGACTCAAAATGAGGAGTCAGGGAGTACTTCCTGGAGGAGGTGTTCCTCATATTTGGGTATTAGGAATGGGAGAGCTGTTGTGTCCATCTGTCTTTACTGTGCTGGACTTGGAACTAGTCCTTTGAAAGCAGGGGCAGTTTTTTGGTTTTTTTTTTCTTCCCCCTTTTACCTCCCTTTTCCCTGACTTCCGCTTCTCTCTGACTTGTGAAAAATTTGTCCTGGCCAAAGAAGCAAGACCCTTTAACGGTTTTCTCATTTCTCCTATTTCTGCACAGGCGAAGATGCCTTTCGATGCCAACAAACTGTATTGCAGTGAAGTGCTGGCCATCCTGCTCCAGGACAATGACGGTGAGGCTCCCTCTCAGTATTGATATTCTGTTAGGATAGGAGCCAGGCTTGTTTCAGATCATGACAGCAAGCTCTCTTGCCTTTGGCATCCCCTTGCTTCCCCTCTCGCTCTCTGTGCAGCTTTTGTACTCTGTCAAGCTGTATTGATTTTGTTTGCTGATGTATCAGTGTTAGACGGCTGTAAAATCTGACAGTTAGCTTCATTTTTTTTTCTCCCTCTATTTTTTTCCCCTTTTAGAAAACAGGGAATTGCTTGGGGAGCTGGATGGAATCGATGTGCTTCTTCAGCAGTTATCCGTGAGTAATTCTTATGCTTCTTGTCTGCCATGAAGATACATGGCCTGCTTTAAATGGGAGGTGGGGCTGGAGATTGTGGGAAGGGACAAGTCGTGTGATGTCGACCACATGGAGCATGTGGGCAGCTGGAGGTTACATTGGAGGCACGTGGTTTGTTAGTCATTGGCTCTTTCTGACCACATATCACTGTGAACCTAACGTGGTCCAACCTTTCCTCATCTTCTCATACTTGATTGCCAGTCTAAAAGAGATACCCTATCTGCTTAAATGTGTGCTCTTGGGCCAGAAATACTGGATTGCTTTCATTTGACCTCCTCCCAAGATTACTTACCTTTCCTTTCGGTCTGCCCCTAACGTGGAGTCTGTTCATTTAGGATACAGAGACACTCAAAGAGTATAATGTCTGGTGCAGTGGGATAAAGGTAACACAGTGCAGTAGAGAAGGACATGGTGTTGGAGGCTGGAATGAGAGATTGAAAACTGCCATTTGCTCACTGAAAGAGATGTAAATTCAGTTGAAATGTTATTCTGCTGGCATTCTGAAAATACTGTTAAGATTTCTTCTAACAAATTTCATCTGTGTTATTCTAAAAACAGGACTGAAAATAGATCATTTGGATAAAATCTTAAAAGAGTGTTGGGAGTGCCTGAGTTGTCAGTTTGCATACAGCTTCCATCTTGGTGCCAGCAGCCTGAGTGGCTTGGCCTGCACCCCAAAAATAGGGCTTTGAAATGTGAATCTGTTTCCAATTCTGGGAAGATGCTTAGTCCTTTTCCTGCGAGATTATTGATCATCTCACAGTAGATTGTATGGGTATGCATATGCTGTTAAAAGACTTTCTTCCTAACGTGCCATACGTCTCTGGCAAAGACAAAACTACTTTAAACCCTTCCTTTGACTTTGAGCCCCATCTACTGTGTAAGACAAGTCAGCAGTCCTGTTTCTAGGATACTCTTCCTGTAGTAGGCCAACATTTACCACCTCTAGATTGTGGTTATTTTTAGGAGAAAAAGTCAGTCTGGTTAAATTGTACAAGCGGTAGGCTTGGGGGAAGTGGACAGAGTTCTTTCTTTTTTTTTTTTTTTTTTTTTTTTTTTGTTTGTTTTTGTACCGGGGATCAAACTCATGACCTCACACCTGCCAGGCAGGCACTTATACTGCTGAGCTAAATCCCCAGCCCCAGAGTTCTTTCTTGATAGAATAGTAGTTTTGGATTACTTTGTTCATTTAACGATTTATGTCCTTTGTGGAGTTGAATGTATATTTCATGTAAGAGGCTTTTGTTTTTTAAACCTGCCTCTTTGGAACTGTCAATCACTCCTGGACTCAGTAATCAGCCGAGTAATCAGTAATCAGTGTTTTTGCATGAACTGGTATCGATTTATTTAATAGCTGTGAATCTAAAAGCTCAGCGTCTCTAAAATGGAAACTAATGAAAATTATGTCTAGTAAACTTGTGTTTTCTCAATTGTAGGGTTATTATGACAGGCAGGCTATGGAAATGGTCTAGTGTTGGTTGATAAAAGGACGTTCTTTTATGGCTCTGTGCTTTCTGCCGTCTTTGCTTGACAGGTGTTTAAAAGGCACAATCCTAGCACAGCCGAGGAACAGGAAATGATGGAGAATTTGTTTGATTCACTTTGTTCTTGCTTGATGCTCAGTTCTAATCGTGAGCGCTTCCTAAAGGGTGAAGGCCTTCAACTGATGAATCTCATGCTCAGGTAGGTTTCTGAATTCCTAACTCTTCCATCTTTTTTTGCCTAGTACCTTACTGTTGAATTTAATAGCCTGTAGCTCTGGTCATTTTTTCCCTTAAGTTTCCCATACATAGAGAACAGTCGTTATTGTGTGTGTGTGTGTGTGTGTGTGTGTGTGTGTGTGTGTGTGTGTGCTTTGGGATGTATATTTGGTCTTTTCCAAAGTTAGACTAGATGAATAAAAGTGTATTGCATTTTGGTCCGCTTGTGCCCCATTCTCCCAATTCATAATATGATTGCATTGAAGGATAATACCTTCTATGTCTTCCCTTAGTGTTTGGTTTGGGCAAAATCGAGACATTAAGTTCTAGACTTAATCATTTGTTCGTCTCTGAACTTGATCGTGTTTTCTGCATATCCCACATAAACCTATTATGCCATGTTTGTCTGTTTTTGTTACTGACAGCAAAATATCGTATTTTTCACTTACATATTCAGTAACACATTGTGTATGCGTGCTTTTGTGCCTTCACATAGGAAATATGATAATGTCCAGGATACTTCTAGAACTTTTATATAAAGTACTTTTCTTATATATCTTACTGTTATATTCTTAGTTCCTTGACGTGGGCATTATGATAGTTTTTTAGTTATTTCACAGAATCTCAAAGTTGAAAACAAAAGAAGATAACTAGTATTGATGTTTTTGAGAAATCTGGGTAGGAAGACTAGAGTAGGTGTGGTAACTAGGATGTAATATAGGGTCAAGGGACAGTTTTTGAATCTGAGAGACACCAGAGCATGTTTGCCTAGCTAGAATACTGTAATCATTATGAAATTTTTCTTTATGAAATCTCCACATTCTGCCATTTTGAAACTCCTGTTCACATACGTTCAAAACTTTGTTGAACTAAGATATTTCTTTGACTATAATGTAGACTGTAGACCTGTGGACTTGCTCATAAGGCTCTGATAAGAAACTATGTTAAGTCTCAAGCCTACACAGAATAAATAAGACAGAATTTCTGCTTCTAGAAGCTGGAAAAACCCAGCAGTCTGTCACTCAGTCTATCACTCAAACACCGTCCGTCTATTCTTTTTTCTATCATTATTTTCTTGTTTTTAATAACTTTTAAGATGTGCTATGCATCTAATTATCTGTATTTTTAAGCTTGACATGCAGTTTCCCATACTGTGGCATAATCTTTTTGAGAGTTTTCAGTGACTACCTAGCAGACTGTAAGGGACATAGCTTACTTAGTATTCTTCTATTGATGGTGTTAGGATTATTTTCAATGTTTTACTATCATAACCAATTCAACAATGAATATTTTTATGTTTAAAATGATTTTTAGGATTATCAGACTAACTGTTGCTAGAATTTCTTCTCTTTAAGAAGGT
The DNA here is from genome assembly GCF_034190915.1 of Cavia porcellus. Lineage (NCBI taxonomy): Eukaryota > Metazoa > Chordata > Mammalia > Rodentia > Caviidae > Cavia > Cavia porcellus. The sequence continues at coordinate 23,897,098 of NW_026947488.1, read as the reverse complement.
TTGTGTGAGGCTGGGCAATCTCTTTTGTCCAGTGTTTAACAGACCTTGGGTTGATTGAAAACCTTCTTTTGAGAAATTGCCATTAAAAACAAATTCTTTTTTTAAAATGCAGAGAGAGCTATGGCAAATTACTCAGAAGCCTTTACTGTTCGGCTGACTCCTGCCAGCTTTACTCTCTTGAGTGTTTTGTTTGTTTCTTTTGCTTTACCTTTCTAATTGCCTGTCCTTTTGTTGAAATGACCCACTTTCTCTTAAACAAATAACATGTAAAGAAGATGTATTTGACTTTTTGGGTCTTCTAACCTTAAAACTACACTCTGCGGGGACTTTTTCCTAAGCTTCCTAAAGGTCGGAACTGCCAATGACTTTAGATGGTTGAGTGCAAATATGAAGTGATATATTCTCAAGCATATGGCTTGGTAATGTGTAGCAGTGGGGAGCTGAATAAATAACCAGAGATATGGATTATTCAAATGGGAATGCTGAGATTCTGGGAGGCTAATTAAGGAAGAGCTACAAAAGATTTGGAAACTGTATACTTCCTTAGGATTGCCTCACTTTTCATCTTTGAATACTGAAGTTGCTATTAGATTCTTTCTTTTGCATTAATTAGCCATATTAGCAGAGTCAGCATTTCCTTTTGTCTCTTTCCTGTGCTCGTTGTTCTGCATTGTTTTCTTCTTCAGACTCCCAAATGGAACATTTAATTGGAAGGAGCTTTTTTTCCTACTGTGTACTCTTCCTGATCTAGTAAGAGCTGCCAAGTTGTTCTGTTTAAAGAGAACCTATTCAAAATTTGGAAGCACCGAAGGTCAAGAAAATTTCTATGGTTCCATATCCCCTAAAGGTGCATTTTTACTTTGTCATTCTTCAGTTATGAAATTCCACTTGGAGTGGTGACAGTGTGGTGTAGAATGGAATAATGGCTTTGGAGTTGAGGAAAATGTGGGTTTCCAACATAGATGTCTTACTCACTAGCTCTGGATATTTGAGAAATTAACTTCTTTGATCCTCTGACCGTCTTTATTCATGGAAAAATTGGAGCAATAATGGTAAATTTGTGGAGATGTTGAAGAAATTAGACTGAATAAACTGGGACAGTTTAGTAGCTATTGAAACATTGGGAGGATACCTTGTTAACTTTTTATGTTTGTCTTAGGAATGTCAAAGGCTAGTGAGGGCATGGATGTTAAATACCTGTAATAAAATTTAATGTGGTGATAAGTATTAAGAGGAACAGGTTAATTTGTATGTGTATACCAAGAGAATTTTTTCACTTATGGTTCTTAATAAGGAAAACTCACAAACCAGATAACATCGATACATACATTCAGTCTCTTACATGCACATGTGCACACACATATATAAGTCCCCATACCAATATAAATAACTTATTTAAATTGAATAAAATACATCCACTTTAAGTTTACAGTTATAATTTTAACACATTTATACCTTTATTTCCATGCTACAATAAAGATGGAACAGTGCTGTCTAGTGGAAATTTGATGGAAGCAAGATATGTAATTTATATTTTGTAATAGTCATGTTAAAATGGTTAAAAGAAGCAAAATTAATTTTAATAATTTGTCAGTGTGACCCAATATATCAATTTATCATTTTAGTACATAATCAATATTAAAGATTATTAAACATTTTACTTTTTTATACTGTCTTTGAAATTTAATGTGTATCTTACAATTAATTACATTTGAATTTAGATGTTAGATTTTCATCAAAGTACTTGGTTTATGCTTTAGTTGCATAATTTTTCTTTTCATGCTTAGTAATATTCCATTGTGTCCATCTCTATATTCCAGTATATCAGCGTGTTTATTACCTGTTGATAAACGCTTGTGTTCTTTCCAGTATTTTATGATAATGAGTTAAAAGCTCTTTGGCCTTGAACATGAGAAGTTTTTACTAGTAGTTCGTGGACATTTGAATTTGTTTCAGAAGTATAAACTGCTGCAATTATTTCTAAAATCAACTTTGTTAATACATTCAGCTCTGTTGTAATCTTTTTTTCATTTCTATTTTGTTCAATCTCTTGCCATAGTTGTGGGTTTTTTTCCCATTTTCTCTTGGCTTGTTATAGTCTATGTGTGTGGTCAGCAAATAAATGCTGATTTATCTTGATCTTGGATCTTATATTTTGCATTGTTAGCCTCTTTGCTGCACATAGTTAACTTGTCTAATTTTGTATCTTATTCCTTCTTATCATTTTATTTTTCATATCTTAGGTTGTTTTGTGTTGCATGTGATTAGTATTTTAGTCCAATATGAGGATTTGTCTTTAGATTAACTTAAATCTTTTTTTTAAATCGTAATGACTGTTATGCTGACCTTTTCCTGTCTTATTCTTATGGTTTCCCTATTGGTTTTATTTTGTCTTGTCTTCTTTCTCTGTTTTTCTTCTCTGAAGATTCTTCCTGTTTCTTCTGTTAATGTTTACCTTGACTTTCTAAAGTAAACATGGCCTATTTCTTTGCCTGTGCAGTTTTGCGGTGGTAGGAAGTACCCTGTTGCCATCTCTTCTCTTTCTTCCTTCTCCAGGATTCACATTCTACTCTTTACCAGATGAGATTGCTTAACATATTTCCTTATTTTCTGTAAGTGACTGTCCCTGGATATCAGCTTTAAACTGCTCTGAACAGCCTTCGGCTTCTGTGTCACTTTTCTGGACTCCGTCCTCAGCCTTAAGTTTTGGTTGAATTCTAGCATCTTTTGCTTAGGTCTGTGGAGCACTTATACTCTAGATGCCCAGTACTTGTTTTTCTACATCTGAGAACAGAGACCAGCTCTCTCTCTCTATCCAGTGCCTAGCAACAGATACACATTTGGCTCTCAGTAAATCTTTTCTAAATGAATGACCAAAATCTGAGAAATTATTTTGCTGTTCAGAATCACTGACTCATAGAATTTCTGGCAAATGCGTACATAGGTCCAGAGGAACAGGAATGACTTATTAAAGCCATGGAGCTGAGAACTTAATCTCTTGCCTGAAGATACTTAATCCTCTTTTTCCCTGTGCCATTTTTTAGTACATGAAAAGCACAGAACAGGCTGGAGGGCGGTTGTTACCCTGATCTTCAAGCTTCAGGGGAGGTCTGGATAGGAGGCTGCCGTAGTGCAGGCGTTGCTGCCTGTTTGGCTTGTGTCAGCACAAGTGTCCACACTCAGTTTTGTCCCTTTGGCTCACTGGACCCTCTCCCATTTATCTTCATTATCTTGGGTGCTGCAGGGTAATGGTTTGAGTGTCCCCTTCTTAGACCCCTTCTAGTTCGAGGTTCTGTGAAGGCCTCTGTGCAGATTCGTGTCTCTGAGCTTTTGTTTCTGAGGCTGAGCGCCAGCGCCTCTCTCCTGCCCACGCAAACCTTTCTTCTCACTCGTCCTGCCACTCAGGAATGAGTTGAGTCTCAGGTGACTTTCTCATTCCTGTGTTGAGGGTATGGATTTCACAGTGCTTGACAGAATCAATAAGGAAAAAAAAAAACATTTTTTTTCTTTTGTCTTTCTCTCTGCTAAAGAAGAAATGAAGATATCTTGTGGGAAAGAAGGATGATTGAGGTGATATTTAAAAGTGAAACTCATGCTGTGAAAAAAGCATCAGGTGACCGTCATAGAGTATAGGAACCATACACACAAAAGAGAGAGAGGGGGCAGAAGGGAAGGAATTTCTCATTTGGTTCCCTCTGCGTTTATGTGGTAAGAAGTCAGGTGGGAGGCAGGGTTGACAGGCAGTTCAGCCTCAATGTTCCAATTGAATGGCCAAGAGTGAGGGGCAGACAGGATGTTTAAAAGTCCTTGGTGAGCAACAGAAGGGTTACGGTAGGAGCATGAGCCAAGCTGTATTTTTATAGTCAGGGATGGTTGAAAGGAAAATGAAATTCAGGGGAGTCACAATTTGTTGTGCAGTTTAACAAGGCGATCAGATTCAGAGGTTCCAATCTGCAGAATAAGAGTAAATTATACTTGATCAGGAGTAGCCATTTTAGAATTTGATAGGAAATGAGGATGGTGCTATAACAGTACCCTAATTGCCCTGAATAGAAACTATTTTACCATTCCCATGTTCTTGGTTACAGATGTCTCTCTTAGGTAACATGGTTGCTACAAATAGAAGATTCTGATGTATCAGATTTAATTTTAGTCTGTACTCCAAATCACTTGCTTTTTGCCACCACAAAGCACTTTTTAACAGTACTCCATTGTATCAGAATAGTTCAGTGCCCTTTAAGAAGCCATAAAGTCAGTGGGAGACAAGAAGAATTACATTGTCAGTTTCCTTGAAAATGTTGACATGAAGCTTATTACTTCTGTTGTAAAACCTTATTCCAGTTAGAAGGAGAAGCCACCACTGAGATCCCAAGGGATGTATACAAATGCAACGTTGGGTTGTGTAGCAGAAATACAGTGAACCCATGTTGGTTATTGACTGTTAGAGGAGAGACAGAGACAGAGAGACAGAGAGACAGAGCTGGAAACAGAGACTTAAGGTTTTCCTTAATTGAAAGAAAAGTGATTCTGACAAAGAAAATAAAATGATATTGTATACTTTGTTCAGAGTAAATCTTTGCAGACCCAGTCCTGAACTGTGAGCTCCTGACAAAACAGAGGTAGATGCCCATCCTGGAATACTTGGAATTTTATACTCTTGTTTTATGTCTTGTTCTTCATTGGTTTTGTTCCTACTGAAAATCTGAAGGTTCAAACTATTTTTTATTCTTATTGTCCTTTTCAGTTTTTTTTTTTTTTTTTTTTTTTTTGAGTTAAGAGTCTTTTCTTCTAACTTCAGTCTTTCAGGATTTAAGTACAAAAGCAAAATAAAAGTGGAAATCTTTTAGAAATTAGCTGTGCTTCCTGACTGGGTTGTATATAGTTTCTATTCTAAGCTATGCACACAGATCTTGCTTGTTGTTTGTCCAACAACCAAACATTCCCTTTCCCCCAAGCTGAATATTATGATTCTCTCTTAGATGGATAACAGTAGTTTGCACCTGTTCTCTAGAAACCAGAAAAACACTTCAAAGGCACAGAGTAATCCTTCCAACAGCCCTCCAGGCTGACATTACCACTTCATAAATGAGGAAGTGCTGTTAGTGGAGAAGGCAGATTAACTGAATCAAGATTAGCTGGTAGGAAGTAGTATAGGAACCTTTCTTTGGACTTGATAGCTGTTCCTCATTCTGTTGCATTAAATATATTTAAGATACACAATAATGAATTTTGCAGTATGTGTAGACACATCATACTGTCACCAGCAGCATGACAGTGTATTTATTGCACCCAAATACTCCCTTATGTCGCTTTGTAATCCATGACTTCTCTCCCATCTCACTATCCACAAGCAACTATTCATTTACTTTCTGTACATTATATTTGATTTGCATTTTCTAGAATTTTGTTTGAGTGGAATCATACAGTATATGCTTTTTGTTGTGTTTCTGGCCAGTGTTATTCACCATAATTATTTTGAGATTCATTGACAACTGGAACTCTCAACTTGCCATCCATATATCTTTTTTGGTGGTGCCTGTTCAAATTTTTTGTCCACTTGGTGATGGGGAGTCTTAATTGTCTTATTATTGAATTGTAACAATGCTTCATATATCATATATCATAATCTTTGTCAGATATATTTTATAAATATTTTCTCCCAGTACATGCTTTTTCATAGCAATCTTTTGAAAAATTCCTGAGTCTGACAAACTATAGTTTGTTTATTTATTTATTTGTTGCATCGATCTTTTCTACTTGAGCAAATTGGGTAGTTTGTATTTTAAAGAATTTATTTGTTTGTCAGTGATCAAACATTGGCAAAAGGTTTTTTTAAATGAATATTTCCTTATTTCCCTTTCAATATCTGTATAATCTATAATGATACCTTCTCTTACTCTTGTTGATAATTTGTTTCTTACCTGTTCTTTTTACTCCTAACCTGTGTTTCTGGAGCTTTATCAATTTTAGTGATCATATCAAAAAACCAGTTTTTGTTTAATTGATTTTCTTCACTATCATTTTCTATTTTAGTGATTTCTACTCTAGTGCTTTTTTTTTTTTTAATTATCTGGGGTTTAATTTGCTATTCCTTTCTTGATTTCTTAAAATGAGAACTTAAGACTGTTGTTTGAGGACTTCCTTAATACCTGGTATATGTTATAGCAATAAATTTCCCTCTAATTGTTTCTTTAGCTGAGTAACGTGCATTTTGATATGCGCTATTTTCATTTTTATTTAGTTTGGAATATTTTCTATTTTTATTGTTTCATTCATAAGTTATTTAGAACGTATCCGAACAACAGAATATCTTTCTGTTGCTCATTTCTACTTTAACATCATTGTGGTCAGAAAATGTATTTTTTTCTGATTTGAACCCATCCAAAGTTTATGAACCTTGTTGACACAGAATATAGTCAAGATGCTAAACACTCCTTGTGCACTTGAAAAGAATATATGTTCTGCTGCTGTCAAATGGGATGTTTATAAATGTTAAGTGCATTTAATTGGTAGTCATACTGTTTTAAGTCTATAGCCTTATGTATTTTCCATTTGTTAGTGTCTGTTCTATTAATATTCATATTAATATAACAAGCACAGGTTTCTCTTGATGTTAGCATTGTATATCTTTAACTATCTGTTTCAGGCTACATTGTTGTTCTCCTGCCTCCCTTCCCACCCCTACCAAATTCATTGTTGAAGCCTAACACTCCCCAAGATGATGGTGTTTGGAAACAAGGCCTGTAAGGAAGTAATTAAGGTTAAATGAGGCCATAGAGTGGGCCCCTAATCCAATAGGGCAGATGAACTAAAAGAGGTTAGAGACAGCAGGACATTGTGTGTGTGTGTGTGTAAAATAGGTCTTTAGTGGACTAAATTTATATTTTTCTCTCCTGGTTTTTATGTTACCATTGTATATTTTACTTCAACCTGTGTTTTAAATCCTACTATATGTTGTTCTTTTTATTTAAATGATTGATTATGTTTTAAACAGATTTTTAAATATAAGAAGTCATTTATACATATTTACATTCATATTTGCCATCATCAGTGTTGTTTGTTGCTTTGTGCATATCCAGATTTCTATCTAGTATTCATTCCTCTTTGCCCAAAGACTAAATGTTTTTGTAGTCTATTGATGATGACTTCTGTCAGCCTGTGTATGCTCTGAAAAGTTATTTGCCTTCCTGTTTGAAAGTTATTTTTACCAGATATAGCATTGTAGGTTGATACAGCTTTATTCTTTCATTTCTGTGAGTTGCTCCACTGCCTTTTGGCTTGCTTGGTTTACAGTGTCACGTCTACTGTGGTATTAGTTAGCTTTCCACTGCTGTGACAAAATACCTGAGCAAAACAATTTAAAAGGAAGAAAGACTTATTTTGGTTTATGGTTTCAGAAGAAATCAATCCAAGGTGATTTGGCCCTTTTATTTCTGGGCCTGTGGTGAGGCCTTACATCAAGGTGGAGGGGTGTGGCAGAGCAAAGTTCCTCACCTCGTGATGGCCTGTAGCAGAGAAAGAGAAGAGATCTGGGACAAGATGTAGCCTTCAAAGGCGTGCCCCCCCCCCCCCCCCCGGTGGCCCATTTCTTCCAAAGAGGCCCCACCTCCTAATGGCCTATTCAGATGTGAACTCATCAGTGGGTTAACCCACTGTTAGTTGGTTAGCTCACCTGTCCACTCATTTCTGTATACCCTGACTCTGACCTTTTGCCATATTGGGGATTGAGCCTTCAACACAATGAGCCTTTAGGGCGGCACATTTCATATCCTAACTTAGCACCTGTCATTCATGTATGTGTCCTTCTGTATGTAATTTGTTCTTTTGTTCCTGGCTATTTATCATTAATTTTGAATAGTTTAATCATGATGTGCCTTGGTGTAGTTTTCTTCCCTTATATCTTGTGTTTGAGGTTCTTTGAGTTTCTTGGGTCTACAAATTTACAGTTTTCATCAAAAATGGAAGTTTTGGGGGTATGATAGTTTTCAAATATTTTTATGCCCCATCTGCCTTTCAGAACTTTACATGTATGTTATATGATTATATTTTCTAATTACATATAATTATAAATAATCATATAATTATGAAGATATAACCACATGTCTATTAGAGTATATCAGGCTATTGTCTATATCTAAGCGTAGTTTTCCAGTGGTGTGTTTTTAGTCTTTTTTATTTCTGTGCTTCATTTTGGACAGCTTTTAACAAGATTAACAGTCTTCAAGTTCATTCTTCTGCAGTGTACAATTTGCAATTAATTTCCTCCATTGTATTTTTTGCCAGACACTATACTTCCCCTCTAGTTGTTCAATTCAGTTTTTCTTGTATCTCCCACCTTTCTAGTTACTATGGTTTAGATCTAGAATGTCCCCCCAAATTTTCAAATATGTGGAAGATGGTAGGATCGTAAGGTGCTGTATTCATCCGTAGATTTGTTCATTTATTCATTCGCTTCAGTAGCTGAATGTGGTGTGAGGAGTGGGGTCTGGCTGGAGGTATGCCATTTGGGATATTGTTTGCATTCATGAATCCAAGTACCACGCTATTTGACATACCCATTAAAAGGAAGAAAGATATATTTTGGCTTGCAATTTCAGTGGTTTTAGTTCATGGATAACTGATGCTATTGCTTTTGACCTAAGGTGGGATAGGATCATCATGACAGAAAAAACAGAGCAAAAGAAAACTGCTCACCCCATGGCAGCCAGGGAGCAATGCCAGGGCGAGAAAGCCAGAGAAGAAAGAATCAGAGACAAGATACAACTTTGTAGGGCACACCCCAGTGACCTACGTCCTCCTACTATGCTTCAACTTCTAAATACCTCCTTCAGCTATGAACTCATCAGTGATGAATTTATAGTTAATACTCTCACAATCTATTCTTCTCTCCAGGCATCTCTTGTCTGTTAATCCAGGACTGCCATAGTACTGAAGCTTATTCTCTAACTTCATTTTACATACCAGTTGTAGTATACCTAACTGGTTTAATATTCTTGTCTTCTAATTTTGCCTCTGGGTTATTGTTACTGTTGATTTTTGTATTTTTTTTTTCTTGATCTCTTTTTTAGGATATAAAAGTCCTGGGAAATAATTTGGTATTTTTGAGGCCTGCTTTTAAACTGTTAGGCAAGATCAGACTAGTCTGTAGTCTATGGCTAATTTTACATTATTAGAGCAATACTTTCCTCAGTGCTCCACCTGGTGCACTGTGAATTAATGAGTTTTTTGTGCCATAACTGGTGGGAGTACATACTATTCTGGCCCTCAGAGAGCTCTGGGGACTGTTCCCCCTACTTCTTTGGGTAGTCCCTTTCTGCAACCCTTGTTGATGTCTTCACATGCGTGTGCTAACAGCATGAAGACTGGCAGGGCCCCCTGCTAGTCTTGGTGCAGTGCTGTCCTCTGGTACTCTTTCCTGCAGGCTCTGGTTGTGTGAGTCTGCCTGGATTCCCAGCTCTGGATCCTCCCTGCTCTGAGTCCAGGAGCTCTCCTGGTAGTCAGACTTACAGATGTGTTGCCCTTTCTGAGTTAATTATCCTGTGCTGTCTTATGTTAGGTGTCTGAAAACCATTGTATGTATGTATACATACACACACACACACACACACGGGTTTTTTTTTGTTGTTGTTGTTTACTTTTCCTTACTTATTTTGAGGGAAGGAAACATCAACCTAATCTCCATTATTCCATTTTAACCCAAGGAAGTCCAACAGTCTAACTTATTTTTACATACAAGCAATCTTCCGTTTGCCTTCCAAATTTTTTTTATTATACATTTTAACTATAGTTCTTATTCTTTATTACTGATGATTATTCTTTAATATAACATAATTAACTTCTAGGTTTTGTTATACTAAGCAACTTTGCTATATCATGTATTAGTCATCCGTCAGGTTTCATTGCAATAACAGTACTAAAATCTCAAGGACTTGCAATGGCAAATGTTTATTTTTCACTCATGGCACATCCATCACTGGCCATTGGAAAAAGTATGCTCTATATCTTATTTATTTTAGGACTTAGGCTGAAGGAGCAGTGCTTAATGGGACATGTCTCTCTTATGGCAGAGGGAAAAAGACTGCATAATACCATAAATCTTACAACTTTTCCTTTGAGTATGCATATGTTACACCCACATTTTATCAGCTGTGGCAGGCACATGGCAAGCATGAGGTCTAGTGAGAGGTGTGTTGTGCACAGTGATGTGTTGGCTCGTATATGATCATGAAAACTTACTGTGCGTGTCCCTTCCCAGCACATTTAGGGATATCATGTTGGTAAGCTGAAATTAGCTATGTTTAGTGCTATGATTTGACGAGTATGTTAAAAGGTCCATGTGTTAAAGCCTTCATTCTCAGGCTGCTGCTATTTAATTTGAAGATGGTTAGGAATCCTAATGAAAGATCGTAGCTTATTAGGGCCATACGCTTGCTGAGGTCTGTAGGACCCCAATCTTTTCTTTTCTTTTCTTTTTTTTGCCCAGCCTCTTCTTTCTTCCTGCTTACACATATAAGCAGTTGTGCTCCACCACTTGCTCCCTGCCTTTGCCATCGGCCATCACCACCCCTACAAAGGCCTCCCAAAATAGGACTAAGAATGGGCTAGAACCTCCAAAATGGTGAGCTACATAAACCTTTTTTGTAAATTAATATTCTCAGGTATTTCACAGTAGTGACAGAAAGCTAACTAATATATTAATCTCACTGTCTGATTCATAGAACTCTTGGGTCCTGTAAAGTAATCTCATACTTTGAGAACTCTAAAGAAAGTGAATTTTATCATGTATCCTATAACCAAAGCAAAAAATTCTTATATGGTAATATTTAAATTTCTTGCCAAGATTTTTTTTTTTCCTTGTTAGGGATTGAATCTAAGACTACACACATGGTAGGCAAGCACTCTACCACTGAGCCATATCTCCAGCTCTAGTTTATATTTCTTTTTTCTCATTAAAGATTTGTTTATTCAAGTCTCTGAAAGCATTCTACAATGGAAACATTAGGTGCTTTTATATTGTGCTATGGACTGCACAGTACTGCCATACTGTTTTCAGAAGACTTGAAATGCCACTGATAGTTTAAAAACTGTACACCGGATAGAAAACCAAGGAAGATAATTTAATGTTTCATCCGATTCAGAAGTGCTCCACTTGACAAATGACTGTTACATGATGGTATCCAAGAAACAGTTGGTGACAGATAAATTCAGAAATGCTCTCCCCAAAGTGGTTGCTTCTTTAGAAGGTTTCGGGTCACAGCCTAACTCTTGATCCAGGAAACATGGGTCTTCCAGGTTCCATGTGTCCAGGATGCTCTAACAATCATTTTTCTGTGCTGTTATTAGAGGGTCCTTTGGACTGGACAGGGAAACAGGTGGGAGGTGTTCACTATCAGTCATAGTGGATGGCAGTGTGAAAGATGATCCAGATGACCATGAACAAAGCACAAGAAGTCATAAATCCTTCTGTGAGTTTCCACATGCAACCATATTCTTCCTGATCAATCTGTAGATAGTTGCTGAAGTGGAGGTACAGGACTCCTGCATTGATCAGGCAGAATCCTGCTGTTCCCAAGAAATTTTGCAGTGGCAAAACTCCCCAAATGGCATCCAGGACCACAGCGATGATCGGGCACAATGAATAAAAATTCATTGTTGTCCCCCCAGGCCATGTCACTCCACAGCACCTTGCTTCAAACAGAGACTGAAGGCGCCGTTGGCCAGCTGTGGTGGAGGCGGCTCCTCCTTCCTCATCCTCCCGTTGTGCCACCCAGGCAGGGCCTGGGGTGTGTAGGCCAAGCCAAAGGGATTCGGGGAACGGGATGCGGCATACAGTGCACTGGGCAGCAGCAGCAACATACCCTCATCTTACCGTTTAAAACATTTCTTAGTGTCTCCTTTGGCCAGGAGCAAATACACTTTATTTTCCATCTTCTCTATATTATTTTCTGCCCCCTCTCAGGATAGCCTTATTCACGGAATAGATTCAGTTATAAGCCATATAAATTTAATGATTCTTTCAGATTTTCCCCCACCTCTAACCTAATTTCTTAGACTTTAGACCCGTTTAGATCCTAGTGGACATCACTGCCATGTCCCAAAGACTCCTCAGGTTCAGTTGGAACTTGGCCCACCACTTTTTTAAGAGTAACTTTATTAAACCAAAAATTTGCACATCTCACAATCCACAGACTTAAAATATAAGCCTCAACAGAGCTTATCGCCTTGACAGAGCTGTACATCCTTAATCATGATCAAACATAGTTTGTTTTTGCTCACCCAAAGTAAAACACTCTATGTACAGGCCATCATATCAGTACCTTCCACCAAATCCAGGCAACCGCTAATGCATTTTCCTACCTCATCGATTTTCATTCTGAGGATTTTTTTTTCTTCAAAATAGACCATGCTTTTAACAACAACAAAGATTTTTCTTTTCTTTTTTTTTTTTTTTTTGTATCAAGGATTGAACTCACAACCTCATACTTACCAGGCGGGAGCTGATGCTGCTGAGCTAAATCCCCAGCCCTAACAAAGATCTTAACATATCCAAATCTGCAAAGAGAACTTCTACACCATATTAAAGCAAAACCAGAGACACCTAGACTACATCACTCTTTTTTCTTCTTCTCTCTTTCCTATTACATTTTTCATTTGAGAAATACGATGTACAAGCCTGTGTATCTGATTTACTTCACTTAACATTATAGTCTCCAGGTGAATGCATTTTCCTGTGAATGCCTCAAGCAAGTTTATCTTTCTTAAAGCCAAAGTAATATTCCATTGTGTATAGATACCACATTTTCTTTATCCATCCCTCTGTTAATGGGCGTATAGGCTGACTCCAAGATTTAGCTATTTTGAATTGTGCTGCTATGAGAACTCAGTTCCTTTCAATCCTTGTCTCCTATTACTTTGCCTGTTTCCTACCTCTAATATTGTTTCCGTCATCCTACATCCCCACCGTACTGTTCAGCTCTATAGTAAATGTACGTAACACTCCAAATCATCTGGCTTCATATTTTCCTGCTACTTGCTTGCTCTTTATACTCTGGCAGTGCCACGGACCACTTCTCTAAATATTCCTTGATGCTTCATGTCCTTGTGTGTGCTGTTGTTTCCTTCTGCTTCAAATACACTCTTCTCTTTACCTGTCTGAGAAAAACATCCCACTGAAGCTCAGTTGAGGCCTCCCTAAGTCACATATAGTCAGTCAACCAGTTCTTCTTTTGTTCTTACTCTACTTTGTATATACTCATATACTCATCTTTTCTCACTGTGTCCATTGTCTGCATGCTGTGTGCCGTGTGGACCAAGTTCCTCAGAATCAGTGAGCTGTGCCTTGTCTGTGTCCCTGACTTAATATCTGGCACCTGTTAAGTATCTCATAAATATTTGATGAAAGTACAAATGAGCAAAGAAAATCATATTTGGAACCCATGTTCATTGCAGAAGTTTTTGTGTGATAAAGAAGAATAAGCTAATTAAAACTACAACAGGAGACATTTCCCCGCATCAGAAAGCTTACGTGAGCAGATAGGGAGCAGTAGATGACCCCCCAGACATATCCCACAGGCATTCAGTTTTCTGGAGACTTGCATCCACATTGGTCCTGGCATGATCGACAACCTGATGAACCCAGACAAGACTAAGATAAACTACTTGTCCTCCAGTAGAATAAATATTTCAAATAAAGTCAACCCAAGAAAGTTAGGCCAAACAGCTATTGATTGCTAAAAGCCTGAACTTAAACCTAATGAATATTCCAAAGTTCACCTCCATGCAACTTGGCTAAATGGTGATCAATATGCAATTACTGCCCCCTTTAAACGTGTCTTAGACTGGCTACCTGAAGAAAGGTTTTACTTTTAAAACTCTTTTGTTTCTTGAATTTGCTTAGGTAAGGGAAAAATTGACATGGCTAAACCTCAGCCCTTTGCTTTTAGTATTTCAGTCGACTGTTATTTGTGAGATGGTTTCCTCAATGTATGCTGAATGGCAATTGAATATGCCCTGTTCCGTGACTGTCATTCATTTCAGGAGGCTTTTCCTGAGTGACTAAGCAGGGCAGATATTGTATCTCAGTTTCCTGATTTCTGCTTACTTGATTATCCACACTAATCATAACCATTGCACGTTTAAGCTTGTCAAGTAGGATGCTGCAGTCCAGCTGTAGTGAAAACAAATATATTATTTGCCTAGTTTCCTGTTTGAATTTCATCTTTATATAAAAATAATATAAATCCTCTGCTGAATTTGTAACCTTGTTTTGTCTGCTTCTGATAGTTAATACTTCATATTTCTCTCAAGTATGTCTTTTTCATATTGCCACCACAGTCACAGCCTTTTGTCATTTCTTACACAGTTGCCAAAGTGTCCTAATTGTCCTCTCTGCCTCAGACTTTGTCTCTCCAGCCCCTTCGTCTCATTGCTGCCAACGTAAGCCTTCTAAAATGTGTCCCTCTGGGGCCTTCCCTTGCCTAAACCTCTGACATTTCTCAGTATCTGTAGGATGGAGCACAGTTCCCTAAGAGCTGCTCTAGGGCCTGATGTGACAGTGCTCTTGCACATCTGTCCTTATTCACAGCTACCTGTCATCCCCACCCAGCTTCCCATGCTTTGCACATGTTGTGTATCTACCGCATAACTGTAGCTGCTCTCCCTAGTCTGCCTGGCACATACTCATGCTCCAGATTCAGTTCGGGTGTCTCTTGTTATTTGACACTTTCACTGGCTTCTCCCAGATAATTAATTATCTCTACTGTTCACCTGCTTGGACTTAGTTTCTGTTGCTTCACACTTTTAAAATATTTTTACATATCCATCCTTAAATTATTTAAAGACAGGGACCTTATAATTCCTAGCAGCTAGTATGGTACCAGTTACATAAAGATAAATGCTTAGTACTAGCCTTTTTCTTATTCTCAAAGTCGGTATTTAAGTTGAAGGTCATTTGTGATATCTGTGGATTGTTTTGATTAATTCATAGCAAGTAGAATAAAAGTAGCACTATTCATAATACACTCTACTTTTTCTTGACACTTACCACTATTAAATACTTTAATTTCCCTTTGTCTTCTGCAGTAAAAGTATAAGCTATAGGAGGCCTCTTATTTCTCATAGGAGACATAACTAGTAAATATTTATAGATTGAATAATTCATGAGGGTAAATAATATGCTGCCTTATACTTTTCCCCAATTATTCCATATTAATTTGGTCTCTCAAAATAGATTTACAGTGTTTTGGAGCAGAAACATGCCTGTTTTGTTTTGTGTCTACCACAGTGCTAAGTAAGTGCTTAGTAACATTATATACTCACTTGGCTGATTGATTTACCATCAATATCAAAACAGGAAAAAACTGAATTGGTCCTCTGTATCTCAGAGTGTTAAAAAAAAAATAATGTAAGGTTATAGAAAAGTATACTCTTACTATGATTTGGATCTTAAATATTTCCCCAAAGGTCCATGTTAAAGGACCTTGGTTGCTTTAAAGATCTGTCATGTTCCTGGAATCTTTTAAGAAACAAGACCTTTGAAGACCTTTCCTTCTCTCACTGGGGACCTGCCCTACATCCCAAATCTCCCAAACAAGTATATGGTGAAGGCTTAAATAAGTGAGATAAGTGGTATGATTTTAGAGCTCCAGGAGGATCAAAACCATCTACAGAGTTTGGAGACTCTGGTGCCTAAGATGGGGAATGCTTCTGGGCAGCCTATATTTATTATTTTTTTTGAAAGAACACAGGAAACTGAACAGCGCTTGGGAGTGGTTCAAGGACTTTGTAAGTAACAAACTACAGTAACAAGAAGCATCTTAGAAGATGTCCATGTTGCATTTCACTTCGGGGATGAAATCCCTGTGGCTACAGTTTTTATTTAGTTAATCGTAGTGGGAGCCAGGTGTCCTCAGCCATTATCTTGTCTTGCTCCAGCCATGCAGCAGTCCTGCATGTGTGTTCAATTTCCAGTTTCAATGGCTCCTGACATTATCTTTGCTTCCTGGCCTCTACCAGGTGAGCAGCTTTATTATCATACTTTCTCACCATGATGAGCCATCCTGCTCAGACCTAAAACTATTGGTCTAAGTGACCATGGACTAAAACCTCTGAAATCATGTGTCCTCATAAGTCATTTCAGGTGTTTTGTTGCCATAATGGAAAACGAACACAAATCCCAAGAGAAGTATCTGGAGGAACACTAGGCAGTGATAGGATTATTCTATCACCTTTGACTTCAAAATGGAAATCACCTTTGTTTTTTTTTTTTTTTTTCTTAAAAATAGTTTGATCTTTCCAATTTAAAAAGTGCTACATGTTCAGTATGGGAAAATGAATGATGCTGAAAAGTACAGAGAATGATAAATGCAGAAAAGCTTTTGACAAAATCCAGCACTTTCATATACTGGCATACACTCATTCTTCAGACTCAGTTTAGGTGTCACTTGTCATAATACTTTCATGACAGAATTCCCCAACAGAGAATAGAAAGGAATTTTTCAACTATTGATTAAGAGCACCTACATAAAACCTATAGCTAACCTCATACTTAATATTTTGCCAGCTAATCTTAATTGTCAGTTTGACTGGGCTAAGAGACTCCTGGGTTGTAAGGCGCCCTGCCTTGTCCTTGTTGCCCAAAATTGCTTTTGTTATTTTAGGTCTCTTCTGGTTCCAAATGAATTTTAGGATTGTTTTCACCAATTATGTGAGATAGGCTGTTGGATTTTGATTGAGATTCCATCAAATCTGAATAACAATTTTGGAAGTATTGGTCACTTTCACTATATTGGTTTTGCTCAAGAACCAGGGATATCTTTTCATTTTCTGATACCCTCATTGATCTCGTTTTTCAGAGTACTATAGTTTTCAGAATAAAGGTCTTTTACTTCCTCAGCTAGATTGATTCCTAAGTATTTCATTTTTATGTACATAAATGCTGTTGATTTTCAAGGGCTGACTTTGTATCCAGCTATGCTACTGAATTTAGTTATTAAATCTAGAAGTCTCTTGGAGTTTTGGGGTCTTATATGTAGAGTATCATGTCTTCTGCAAATAATTTAATTTCTTCCTCTTCTTATCCTTGTTTCTTTTCTTTCTTTCTCTTGTCTAATTGCTCTGGCTAATGTTTCCAGAGCTACATTGACTAAAGTGGTGACGGTGGACATCTTTTGTTCCTGAGTATACAATGAATGAAAGCTTTCAGTTTTTGCCCATTTAATCTGATGTTGGTGTTCATTTGTCATAGATCAGTTTTATCAGATTGAGATGAAGTCCATCTGTTCCAATTTTCTGTAGAGTTTTTATCATGAATAGGTATTGGACTTTGTCAAGTCCTTTATCTATATCTATTGAGATGATCATATGGTTTTTAACCTTGGCCTCTTTCAGTGATATGTTACATTTCTTGATTTGTGTGTGTTGAACCATCTCTGGATCCCTGGGATGAATCCTACTTGGTTGTGGTATATAATCTTATTGATGATTTGCTACATTATGTTTGTCAGCATTTTATTGAGGGTCTTTCAGTATATGTTCATCAGGAAGATTGACTTGTAGTTCTCTTTTTTGGTTGGATCCTTCTCTGGTTTTGCTATCAGAGTAATTCTTGCTTCCAGGAATGAATTTGGAAGTATTGCTTCCCTTTCAATTTTATTTATTAAAGAGTTTGAGAAGTAGTGACATTAGGTCTTCTCTAAATTTCTTGTAAAATTCAGCAGTGCCTGGGCTTATCATCAGGGTCTGGGCTTATCTTTGTTGATCGTTTTTAAATTGCATCTTCAATTTCACTGACTGATACTGGTTTATTTAGAATTTTTATGTCCTCTTGATTCAGCCTTGGAATTCATATGTATCCAGAAATCTGTCCATTTCTTCTGTGGTTTTCATCTTTTAGAATACAGCTCTCTAAAATAGGTATTGATGATCTTGATTTCTGCAGGATCTGTTGTGAATTCACCCTTTTCATTCCTAATTACATGGATTTGAGTTCTTTCTTTCTTTTTTTCTTTCTTTTGATTAGGTTGGCTAAAGGTTGGTCAATTTAATTTAATCTTTCAAAGAACCAACTCATTGATTCATTAATTCTTTGTATTGTTTTCTTAATCTTTATTGCATTAATTTCTGCTCTACTGTTTATAATTTTCTCCCTCATATGAGCTTTGGGCTTGACTTGCTGTTTTTTTCCTAGAAGTTTGACGTTCAATATTAGATTGTTTGTTTGACTTCCCTCTGTTTTTCTGACGAGAATTCACCACTATAAATTTCCTTCTTAAGACTGCTTTTATTGCATTCTGTGAGTTCTGATGTATTGTATTAGCATTAACATTTAATTGCAGAAACTGTCTTAATTTTTTGTTTCATCTGTGATCCATTGGTTATTCAGGAAACTGTTAATTTAATTTCCATGTGTTTATGAAGTTCTTGTGGTTTCTTTTGCTATTGATTTCCCATTTCATTGCACTGTGGTCTGATAATATGCATAGGATAATGTCAGTTCCTTTGCATTTATTTAAGCTATGAGTTAGTATGTGGTTCTTATTTTAGAGCATGTCCCCTGCACAGCTGAAAGAATGTGTATTCTGATGTTGTGGGGTCAAGCACTGTAAATAAGTCTGTTTCTTCAGAAATTTGGTTCAGCTCTGATATTTGTTGATTTTTTTTTTGTCTGATCTGTCTATTTTTAACAGTGGGGTATTGAGATCCCCCATTACAATTATATTAGTGCTTATTTGATTTTTCACGTCCACTAATGTTTATTTGCTATATTTGGGTACACTGGTATTTGATACATATATATTAATGATTGTTATCTTTTCCTCTTGGATCATTCCCTCTACAAGGATATTGTGACCTTCTTTGTCTCTCTTAATTAATCTTGGCTTGAAATTCACTTTGTCTGCAAATAGAATAGCTACCCCTGCTTTTTTCCAGGTTCCTGTTACATGGAATATTATTTTTCTGCTTTGACTTTCGGTTTGTGAAATTTTTTTGAATTAAATGTGTTACATATAGGCAGCATAGTGTTGGATATTGCTTCTTGATCCATTCTGCCAGTTTATTTCTTTTGTTTGGTGAACTGAGATCATTAACATTGATAGTTATAACTGATACCTGTTGACTTAATCTTGTCATGTTGTTTTCCTGTTGTTGCTTCCCTTTTCCTCATTCTGTTTAGTTGCTTGGCTTGCCTGGTGGTATACCAGGAAGGACAACTGAGTTAGAACAATGATGTCACCTTGGGGAAAGCAGTACATTTAGCATTAACAACAGCATCAAACACAACCTAGAAAATGACAAACTGGTAACTACTAATTTGCCTTCTCTAACTGTGTGAATTAGACTTGTAGTTTTTTGTTTTTGTTTTTGTTTTTTAAAGCAAAATCTAAAAGGAGGCCAGGAGTATAGCTCAGTGGCACAGCACCTGCCTGGCAAGCACAAGGTTCTGAGTTTGAGTCCTAGTACCAACCAACCAACCAACCAACCAACCAAATAAATAAATAAGTAAATAAATAAATAAATAAATAAAATGAACTAGAAAAGTGTATACAGTAAATAAGCCCTCAATATAGCAATTTTACCCTCAGGGAAGAAGATTTAAATGAGGTTGGGGAAAAGTAAAGAACTAGAAAAAGAGGTAGCAATTGAGAAGCAAGATTAGAGGACAAAGGAAGATTACACAAATTTTGGGAATCTGGTGAAGAAGATAGGAGGGAAAGAAAAAGGAAGAAGTAAAAATAAGAATAGAATAAAGTATCAACAACAAAAAGATGAAACCATGTTCACACTCATGTAAAAACAAGAACAAACAGAAAACAAGACAAAACAAAATCAAGTAAAAGGGAAAAAAAGAAAATAAAAACAATGTCCACTTGAAGGCATATCTTTGCTGTCACTAGTGGACAGTGTGAGCAGACAGAGTCCAGATCTGCGTTGATTGATCCCAGTAGGCCAGCCCTAGCTTTATGGTGGGTTAGTGGATAATCTCAGCAAGCCTGCACCTTCAGTTCCACCAAAGTTCAGGCTGGTTTCTGGCTGCAACTCAGTTTTTTAAGCTTGTAACTCTACATCTGCCTCCTGCAGGCTTGAACTCTGTGACCTCCTGCTCAGTTGAACTTGGCAACCTCACCTTGACACTGGGAGCTGCTAGGTAGAACCAGCCCACAGCCATTCTGAGTTCTGAGCTCAGTTGGCCCATCTCTAAGATGGCTACTGGCCAGTCCCCATCTCCTAGGGGTTGTCTGAACCTAAATAACTCACCAACCACTGCAGCCCACGGCATCCACTGCTCTATTCCACTGGTGTATTTCTCCATGGAAGCCACTGAGGCCACATAGTGAGTCCCAGCTCAAGGAGAAAGTGTTGCCTGCCGTCTCTTGTTGAAGTCTGTCTCTTTGCTCTCCCTTTGGGCTTCAGTTCTCACTTTACATCCTTGCTGGGTTTTGGGGACCTACTTCCTTCCTTCTCTTCTTCACATTGCTATGTTCCCACATCTGAATGCCAAATCTCAGAGACACTGTAGCCCTGCTGCTCACCACTCCTCCATCTTCCTAGAAGTTGAGACTGCTGAAGAGGTGATTGGATCAGTTGTATTTCTGTGTATTTGCAATGAACAGTTCAAAATAAAACTAAGGAAGTAGTTTCTTTTTTTTTTTTTTTTTTTGGTCTTTTTCATTTTTATCGGTACCAGGGATCGAACTCACGACTGCCTGCTTGCAAGGCAGGTGCTTATGCCGCTGAGCTAAATCCCTAGCCCCAGGAAGTAGTTTCATTAATAGCAGGATCAAGAATAAAATACTTAACAAAAGAAGTACAAATTTTATATTCTGAAATCTATGAAATATTGTTGAAAGAAGTAAAAGAAGATCTAAGTAAATGGAAAACATCCTTTGCTCATAAATGGGAAAAGAATGTTACTGAGATGGAGTACCTCCACAGTGATATAGAGATCTAACATAGTGCCTACCACCAGCCTAGCTGACTTCACTTTAGAAATTGGCAAGGTGGTTCTGAAATGTATGTGAAATTATAAGGAACCCAGAACAGTCAAACAATCTTTAAAAAGAACAAAGAGAAAGAATCACACTTTCTAAACTTACTACAAAGCAGTGGTGATCAAGACAGTGTGATACTGGTATAAGCATAGACATATAAGTCATTGGAATGTTACTGAGAATCCAGAAGTAAAGCCACATGTCTTTGGTCGGATGCTTCTCAATAAGAGGGCCAAGACCATTGAATGAGGAAATAGTGGGTGTTCAACAAATGATAACGAAACAACTTCATATCTGTATGCAAAGAATGAAGTTGAAGCCTTTCCTCATGTGTAAAAATTAACTCAAACTGGATGAGAGGCTAAATAAACTAATAAATTCTTAGAAAAAAAACAGGGGTAAATCTTTACAACATTAGATATGGTAATGATTTCTTAGATATGGCAACTAAATTGAACTTCAGAAATTGTGCTTCAATATTATTATCATGAAAGTGAAAAAGATAATCCCCTAAGAGGAAATGTTTCCAAATCATATTCAGAATATATGAAAAACTCATAACTATAACGACTGTAACACAATTTTCAAATGGGCAAAGCATCTGAATGGACATTTCTCCAAAGAAGGTATCCAAATAGCTAATAAGTACATGAGACAGTACTTGATGTTATTAGTTATGAGAAATACAAATCAATATAGTAATGAGATATCACTTCATACCCACTAGGATGATGAGAACCAAAAACCCAGGTAAGTGTTAGCAAGGAATAGAGAAATGAGATGGGAAAGTAAAAGGATGCATCTACAGTGGTTCCTGAAAAGGTTATATGATAAGAGTTACCATATGCCCTGGCATTTGTACTGTTAGGTACTTGTACTTTTAGGCATTTGTACTTTTTATTTGAAAGAAATTAAAACATATTTCTCCATAAGAATTTTTATATGAATGTTTTTTGCAACATTATTCATAATATTAAAAAGATAAAAGCAACCCAGATGTCCACGAACAGATAAAATGTACAGACAAATTGTGGCATATCTACAGTGGATTCTTCAGCTGTGTAGAAGAATGAAGTACCAGTGCATACTACAATTTGGATGAACTTTGAAAACATATCAAGTGAAAGAACCTGCACATATTGTATGATACCATTTATTTGAAATGTCTAGAACAGACAAATCTATACAGACAGAACATAGGTCAGTGATTGCTTAGAACTATCCCTAGTTATGGTGAGTATGTGATTGGAGATGAAAGCTAAAGAAAAGAGTATATCGTTTCTTTTCAAGGTAATGAAAATGTTCTATGTTGATTGTGGTGACTGATACTATATTAATCAATTTCCCATCACTGGGACAGAATGCTCACAACTTAAAGGAGAAATTTACTTCGGCTCACGGTTTCAGTGTGTTCAGTCTACAATCGGCTGGCTCCAAGGCAGAATTAGCATGGTGGAAGAGCATGGCATAATGAAAGCTCATCCCATAGCTACGAGGGAAGCAGAGAGAGAGGAGAGAAGTCAGGGTCAGAAACACACCCTTGTGGGTCACACCCCCAGTGAGCCACCTCCTCAAATTGGGCTGTACCTCTTAACAGCACACCTTGCTGTGAACTCGTTAATTAACTGATCCATTAATACGTGTAGTGTCCCATTGATTTAGTCACCTTCCAAATACCTCACTTCTGAACATATGAGATTGGGGGGGTATTTTAGATCTAAACCATAAAGTTACCTATACTTGTGAATATAGTAAAATTCATTGAGCTGTACATTTTAAATATGCATAAGAATCATATTA
Organism: Cavia porcellus; assembly: GCF_034190915.1. Taxonomy (NCBI): domain Eukaryota; kingdom Metazoa; phylum Chordata; class Mammalia; order Rodentia; family Caviidae; genus Cavia; species Cavia porcellus. Next base: position 23,874,308 of record NW_026947488.1, on the reverse strand, counting down.
TATGTGAGTTATATCTTGTTAAAACTTTTATAAAGAAAAAGGAATAATCATATTATTCATAGTATGAATCACATGGTATGTGAGTTATATCTTGTAATAAAGCTGTTAAAGAAGGAATAATATCAAGTTACATCTTGATAAAGTTTTTAAAATGAAGGGAAAGGAGTAATAAACCACCTATAATCATATAACTTATAATATTTCCTAGCATTTTGATCTGTTTTTTCCTATTTTTTAATGGCATTTTTCACTTAATTGTAATAATGTTTCATAATAAATTTTGAATATTAGTTTTGTGTTTATCATTCTAACTGCATTTATTCATCCTATTACCGACTATCCTAATAGTTATCAAGTGTGTGATATTCCATTTAGATTGATCATAATGTAACCATTTAAGCTGTTATCTTTTCTTTCCTGCAACCCATTATAATGAGCACTGCAGTAAAAACACTTATTTTTTAACACTGAAACTTACACACACATACATACTGGAGGTACAGCCCTATGAAATGCCTGAAAAGAAGTGTCTTTCGTTCACAGGGAAAAGAAGATTTCACGGAGCAGTGCCCTGAAAGTGTTGGACCATGCCATGATCGGACCAGAGGGCACAGACAATTGCCATAAGTTCGTTGATATTCTCGGCTTACGGACCATCTTTCCTCTCTTTATGAAATCTCCCAGGAAGATCAAGAAAGTGGGAACTACCGAGAAGGAGCACGAAGGTAGGGTTCATAGGCAGAGGTAGCCTAATTTAGGAGCTTTAGGAGAACTAGCGCAATGATACTTTGAAACATTCTGGTCTGCATTTGGGGCATAGACTCTTGATAGGGAGAGCCCTTCCCTTTTCTTTTTATCTTCTGATTTTCCATACATGGCAAAGCAACCCAGAGGCCCCAAGTCACCCATGCCCTTTGCTGCCCCTGTCCCCTGCTTGTTGAGATCTGGTGGTTTCATTTCCTTCCGACCTGTTAATAAGTCTGTGTGCGAGGGTTTTGTTTTCTTCACTGTAATTTGTAGCAAGGTGTCTTTCTGATGGAGGGCCCTTTTGAAAAGAGTAATGAGGTGGCAGCACATGTCACCTCCGGAATGGTGCTTTCATGTATTTCCGTATTAAAGTATGATTCAGCCAACATCAGGAACTGCCGAAATAAACTATTTACAGCCCAGGTTCCCCTTTTTATGTTTCTCCTCCCTGATGGTGCACACTCCCAACAAAATGCTGCCATGAATTGCGACACTATAACCAGAGTAGTTACTGCTAGGCCAATCTCTTCCTGCTATTGTCTAGTGGCCTGCGTCCCTCCCCTCAATAAATAGCCACAGTGTAATCTGGAAGGCCAGGGATTTATGAGCATTGACAGCTCCTCTGGAGGCTAGCAGACACTTGCACCAGGGAATTTACATGGTTGGATGGTTATTTTAAAGCGTGGAGCGGGGGGGGGGGGGGGGGGGGGGAGTTGGAGGAATGAAAAGGTAGTGTGTGAGAGGGAGAGGAGAACCCAAGATGTTTGGTGAACTAATTTGCTTATCTTGTCAAAAGCAACATTTGCTTCATGGTTTGGATGAGTTTTTTAAAGAGATTAAGACAAAACAGGAGGTAACAAAGCAGATCAGAACAAAGTTTTTTTGTTTGTTTAACAGTGATTAATAGAATTTACATAAGAATCTACATTATATTTTTATTCCTTACCCTCCTAAAAGTGTAAGAACTCCTGTATGTTCTCAGATTGACTTGGCTTTGTCTCTTCCAATTTGGAGTGCCTGGAGGGAAGGTGGTGTGACCTGTGTTTGGAGGTCACTTCCAGTGATAACTGCTCTGATCAAATCAGCTCTGGAGATAGCAGAAAGCCTGACAGAGGCAGGGAGAAATAGCTGCGTGGATACTGTAGCCTGGAGATCTGAGACCAAGTAGTTACTTTAGTTTAACTTAAATCAGGTAGTGACCAAACACTGTCTCTAAACACATTAACCCTACTGCTGGCTTCTTTTTCTTTCCCTTGTATAAATTTACCAAAAAAGGCAGTGGGTGGGACAGGAGGTAAAAGTTTGCAACTAGTAATTATTCCAGTGCTACAGACCTGCCATGCCTGACTTTGCTACATTATGTGCTGTTAGGCTTCACAACCTACAGAGTAGATGATAGTATCCTTGTTTTCTCAGATAAGGAAATCAGCTGAGAAAGGAACTGTTTTAGTTACTTTTTTCATTGCTGAGACACCAAATGCTCAAAGTTAAGCTAGGAAAGATTTATTTAGCTCACAATTTGTAGAGGTTTCAGTCCATTATCAGCTGGCTCCAGACAGAGGAGCACATGGCAGAGGTGCAACAGTTCTTGACTGCAGAAGACAGCAAAAGCAACACCTAAGAACTAGAGAAAAAAAGAGAGACAAGAATCTCTCTCATATTGTATACCGGCTACTCACCCTAGGGCAGGTACAGCACTCACACCCATAATTCCAACATTGGACCTTGAATTGATCACAAACTCGAGATTTAGCTGCCTCTGAAAATCTCTGCCCCTCCCCATACCTGCATGAGGATATCTAGGCACAAACCATAACAGGAACCAAACTGTGATTCTACAGCTAACCAATGTGTGACTTTTGACTCTTAACTTCATTGTACTGTATTTTTCTTCCTGGCTTGTAAAATGAGGCAATAAGACTAGCAAACTGGAAGCTCTGATGCCTACAACATCAGATTCTGAGGCCCTGGACATACTAGTCAGAGTTGCTCCAGAATCCAGGAGGTTCCCCCAGGCTGTGCAGCCCTGATGGCTTTTGAGAGATGTGATGCTACATCCTGAGTGTGCCTGATGAGGGTGTGAAGGAAAACAGCCCTTTGCCAGCTCTCACTCTGTGTGCATGTGTGCACTCTAGTAAGAAGAAGTGACAGACTCAGTGAGCATCTGTTTTCCTTCTGAAAAATGTGCCCGGTGGCGGGCTGGTAACAGTACATTTGCTTTAGAGTACCCACATTAGGAATTTGATAACATTATATTAGTGAGGGCAATGGCTTGGTAAGACAGCTCCTAGAAGGCATGTTTGGGCTGTAATGGCTGCTGAAGATGAGCTCTGCATCCTGAAGATACCAGCACCCAGGAGCAAAAGGGAACCTCAAGGAGAAAGCACAGCCATATACTTCCTACCACCCTTGCCAGCTGTTGCTACTGCAGGCACAATGGCAGGGTAGGGTAAGAATGGAGACAGAGCAGGACCCGGCACCTTGGCTTGTCTTCTAGGTAGCCCCGTGCTAACAGCTGCTCTCTATGTGTTGGCCCTTCTGTTGTGAGTGTACCAGGTATGAATGCAAAGCCAAAGCACAGTAGCCTCCAGCCATTAGAAGTATTTGCCACCATATCAGTTCATCCTAGGCTCCCAGTGTGCTCTCTCCTTGTCCCCAGTGATTTTCCCTGACCTGGCTGGCTGGCTTCCTGTTAGTCATCTCTCAGTCCTTACTTTAATGTCACCTTCTCAAGGAAACATATCATGCACCCTAAACTAGAATAGGACCTCTACTAAATGTTGTTCCTAGGACTTCGTCTTTAGCACTTTGGTTTGTAGAACCAGTGGTCTTGTTACCTCTGGCCCCTACTGCCCATCACTTTGCTTACCATGTGAGAACTGCACATTAAATGATTATTGATGGCATAAATGAGCAGCTACTTCTCTGAAAGACAGTTCATTGAGGACAACTTGGGATGGGCTCTCCCCAGAACCACATAAGGCTAAAGTTAACACAGTTGACTGCATTTCTTATTGATCGTTGTCAATCATACCTTGAGTAACTGATCTTTCACTCAGATTGTTTAGAAACAAAAGTGAGTGGGTTTCTATCCATGTTTGACTTTGTCATATTGGTTTGATGTTCACAGCAGGAGCTCTTCCTTATAGCCATGCCCTTAGGAACCCTGTAGTGCACAGAATTTCCTTATAGGTAAGGCCTCTACCACCTCTAATTAAGTACAGTGTACTAGGAGTCAGTTCCCCAGTCCAGAAGGCCTACACTTTTTTCTTTCTAACCAAGCGTCAGCACCGTGTTATGCGCTCTAGTTGGCTACTTTTAAGTTCATTATGGTCCAGTCGTGGCCCCTTTCTCCTCTCAGGACCTGTTCCACACTCCTACAATAGCTGTGTAGCCTGTGATACAGATGAATCTACTTTTGATCAACTCGTAATCTTAGGCAAATTCCTAAACTCTATAAGCCTCAGTTAGATATTCCACCTGTAAAATAGGGTAGTGTCTACCACCCAGAGTGGTTGTGAAGGTCAGGTAAAATGACATACAGTACTTGTCACTTGTTATTAATTGGCTTCATGAGGCCAGGCACAAGAAGTATAAAAAGTGGTAAGTACCAAACAAATTGTTTTGGCTGAAAAGAGTAGCAAGTGGTGAGGCAGCGAAACCCAACAAGTTCTGCACTGCATGTTGAGTAACAAACAAGTACAGGGAAAAATTTTCATGGAAAGATTTGTTAACTACCAAGTTTTGCACCAGGTTATAACTGCGTACAGTTGGCCCTCTGAATCAGTCGTTTTTGTGTGAATGGGCTGTGGATTGAAAAGCAGTCAGCAAAAGAAGAATTGTGCCTGTACTGAACATGAGCAGATTCTTTTTGTCATTATTCTCTAAGCAACACAGTATAGCACCTATTTATATAGCATTTACATTGTGTTAGGTATCAGAAGTCATCCAGAGGTAATTTTAAAGTATAGAGACGATGTCCAATGCTCATATACATACACTCTGTGCAGGCTAGAATTTATCAGTGTCTGTTGCCTCATGACTTGCTAGCCTTTTCAGTCAAAACAATTCGTTTGGTAATTATCATTTTTGGTACTTCTCACACCTCCCAGAACCAATTAACAAGTACCAGGGTACCACTGTAGGCACTTTTAAGATGTGTTAGTTCTTAGTGTTTGTATGTCTAGTACTGGGAATTGAATGCTAGACCTTCGTACTGAGCTTCATCTCTAGCCCTTTTTTATTTAGTGAAACAGAATCTCACTAAATTACCTATGCTAGACTTGAACTTGTGATCTCCTGCCTCAACTGCCTTTGATGCTGGGATTACAGGTATGTGCTGCCACATTAGGCTGATGTTAATTCTTTCCTCTAGCAAAGCTCTTCAGTTCTGCCAGCCATACATACTCATCCTTCTTAGAGGTCATAGGGAAGGCTTGATTGTGGGAGGGCTGGGCAAGGCCTGATTGCTCCACTATAACTGTGTTAGGTACAAAAAAGTGGGCAAACGCCTCCCTGATGTGACTATCAGTAGTCATGCCATGCTAAGTAGCAGGGTGCCATAAAACAATTCTATTCCCAAAGCCGACAAAAGGGGTCCAGAGAAGAGAATTTCTAGAATAAGGTGACTCTAGAGAGGAGGCAAAAAGCAAAAACCACCTTTATAACCTAGAATTGCTAATAATTTAGTCCTTTTTTGCGATTGGGGTGGTGAAGGAAAAGAATTATTGTAATTGAAATCCATTCAGGTTTGCATAATAAAACCTTCAGAAATAGATCAGAGGAGGCACTTGGCTTGGGGGATGGGTTGGAAAGAAATAATATGCCCTTGGGTGCAGTAGCATGACTGCTGCCTCCTTGGTTTTATAAAGAATGGCGCAGCTTACATTGTCTCCTTGGTATTAAATTCTTCAGAATAGGAGGGAAGAAGAAAAGAGCTGGGATCCAGAAATGGCATCTGACCTTTACTTCCCATCTCTTTTTAAAATTCTTATTAAAATAGGCCCAATTTTCCTTGTATTGCCTCATTAGGTAGGTGAGTTATTGAGTTTGTAGCACTTGTAGTTAATTGCGCTGTTTTAACATGGTTCCCCTGGAGGCTGTTAGAGCTGCACGGGGGTGAGCTGCTGAGCGGTGTGTAGGTGTGTGGTGTGCAGGCTAGGATTTGCACACACTTCTGCCTTATCAGCAGTGACAGCAGTTGATAACAGGTCAGTGCTTTGAAGGATACTCTTCTGTCATTTGCAAAGAATTATGAGTGATTCCAGTGGACTCCGCAGTTGGGAAGCATATATTCTTTGTGCTTCTTGGACTCCTAACACAGTGAAGATGCAGGCCAGAGCTCCCATAACATACCAACATTTACAAGTGGGAAATGACAAAACCCTCCCTGCATCCAGAAAAAGAGGGAATTTTGTCAACACAGACACAAACATATTTCAGATCTCTAGTGTGATAATGATATTTGAGACCAAGTTTTATCAAGGTTCTTGCTACATTCAAAATATAGCAGAGACTTAATTCTGTGTAGACAGGGACTAGAATGGAGTGTTTGTCCTGGGAGGCTGCTCTTCCCAGGTTTCCTCTCCAGGTCACCTTCCTCTGCCACCTGGATTTTCACCTGGACCTGAGCTAGTGGAAAGAGGCAATAGAAAGCAAATTGAACATACATACTGGCCCGAGTATTCTCATCTACTCCTTACAGCTTTAACCTCTGTCTCTCTGCTGTGGACACCAGATCTTCAGCTTCAGTTTCTCTCCAAAGCTGTAGCTGCCACAGCTAATAACCAGCAGAAAACTGCACATGCATCTAAACTCAGCTTGTTCAAAAGTGTACTTATTCTTTCATTGCCCACCCGTCCCACTTTCCTGCTTATCCTGCCATGGTAAGTGGCACCATCTTCCATCACCACCTACAGCAAAAATCAACACCCTATGCTTAATTCTTAATATTCCCCATGTGTAACTGAAGTTAAGTCCTGTGAATTCTGGCTTATAAAAATCTCTTGATTCAGTCCCCTTCATTGCTGCTGTGTCTGCCCTTATCACCTGTCTGAACTTCCCCTGCACCCTTAATAATTCTTTCCACTGACCCAGTTTTCCCTGTCCTTTGAAAGTCTCAAAGTTACTACTCAGCTGAGAAAGACACTCAACCTTCAACAGATTTACAGTTTAATAAGGATGAGGGGAAACAGACATGGGAAAAAAGCAATTTTACAGGTATACCATTAAACTGTATGAGCAATTACAAAGACAAACCAGACAAGAGTGCTTCACTATTAAAGGGAACAGGAGAATAAGAACGCTTCAAAAAGAAGATGAAAGGCAGAGGATGACACAGGTTAAAACAGGATGCTGGAATTCCAGCCTTCCGGTTCATTTGTAATTACTACTAGATTCAGCATCTGCATGGGTAGCTTTACATATCTGATCATATTGGAGTCTTACAACAGCCCTATGAGGTCAGTATTACTTCTTATTCTGAAGGTGAGGGAAGTGTAAGCTTCAAAAAATTCATGACTTCAGATCATACATAGGGTAAGTGGCTGACTGGGGACTCAGATTCCCTCAGCTTTTGATCAGAAGTCTCACACTCATTTCACAAAGTCATTGCCATTAGTATTTGCTCTCACAGGTCCAAACCAGCTTGTTCTTTGAACTGCTGGAATAATCAAAAGAGTTCTTAATCATAAGACCTTGGTTCTAACTCTGGCACTTTGAGAAGTCATGATGGTAGGAACTCTGACTTATCCTTCCAAGTTATTTGGAGCAAATGGCAAAGTGACTTGGTGAAATTATCGTTGTGTACTTCTAATACCTATCATATTGCTCAGTGCACACCAATGCTCAGTGCATTTTAGGTACTTAGGAAATATTGAGTAAATTAATAATTTAACCTCTTCAACACCTTCATACTGTGTACTGGCTATAGTTAAGATGAGACCACATGCCAGTAGTTACAGACATTGTGGAATTCACAGTACTGTGTTAACCAATTTATTATTCTACCATAAGGCAGCTAGATGCTCAGCATCTATGCATAATGGTGTCCAATACATATTTACTTCTTCATCTAGAGTAGAATTAACACCTTGTTGGATCATTGTGAGAATTAAGTGACATCTGTAAATCTAACATACTTGGAGGTGGATATAAATGTTAGTTGATTATGTATCATTATTTTAATACTGAGCACAAACTATAATAAATGTTACACTAGATGTTGTGGAAACACAGGAGGAGGAGTATCCTAGGGGTTCTAAAAAGGCTTGAGAGAGGAGATGACATTTGAGTGTTCTTTAAAGGATGAATAGTAGTTTATTCTTGTCCAGATGAGGGGAGCGCAGAAGGGACAGTGGACCCAGGCAAGTTTAGCTAGTTAGTATAATCAGGATGATTAAGAATATAGGTTGAAGATTAAGATGAGACCTGGGTTGTTGTACTGGTGCTGTCATTTGCAAGCTCTGTGGCTTTGGGAAAATTGCTTAACCTCGCTAAGCCAATATTTCCTCAATTATAAAACTGGGATAATACTAGAATCTATCTCATTAGGGTGATATGAAGGTTAAAGGAAAGTACATATTAAGTGCTTAATACAGGTTCTGTTTCATTACTGTTAGTAGCTAGACTGAGACTAAAATTTGTATTTCTCTTCTTTCTACTGTGTTGGTGATTAAAGACATATGAACATGCCTGAAAAAAAATCTTTTCCTCCCCAGATCTGCCAGTCTTGGAGGTGAGCTGTAAACATGCCAGTCCTGTGTAGAATGTAAGACAAAAACCTACCGAGAGAGGCTATATCAGGGGCCCCAGGTCCCCATCCTCTTCTATATAACTGCATAAAAATGATTTTTTTCTCCCATTTTTATATTTTCCAAGCTTGAAAAATCACGAGTTAGTTATAGTAATCAGAACAATGAGCATGTGAAGAGTGAACAGTATTTAATTTTAAGAATGGCATTGAGCCATGTACTAACCAGCACTTTATGTTAAACAAGGATGAAATACTGTTTTTTGTTGCTATTTGAAAACCTTATAATTGAATAGTTTCTGGATCAATTCCTTTTCTTTCCCTCCAGCTGCTTGTATCGTTTCTGACCTTAAATGACAAAACAGAGGGATGCTGAAATAAGCAGTGTGTTTGGGCTTGGAGTTTCTCTCCTCAGGCTGGAGGGGATGATTTTGAGTGTTGCACATCTGGTTTGCTAACTGGTTCGAGTTAAGGATTTACCCACAGGTCTTTCCCAACTGGAGCTCAGCACACTTGTTTGCCATTAAGGAAAACAGTGAGATAAAGACTGTATTTGCCATCTTGGAAGCAACTCTTTTCTTTGTGGGAAGGCAAGAAAATAAGCTAAGTGACAGAAGCAGAATTTGAGCTTAGGTCAGCTTCTAAAACTTCTGCAAACAGCACAGTGACTCCAGTGGTGTTCTGGTTCATAATCCAAGGCAGCATAGGGTCATGGAATGAGGATTGTTTTTACTGGCGGATAGACTTGGTTTCAAACCCCAACTCTACCTACAAACCAGCTAGTGGCCAAAGGAAAGTTATTTCTTTTCTTTGACCCTTGAAGTCCTCTTGAAACAGGCCTGATAGAACCTTCCCAAAATACTCTTCAAGGAGTAACAATCATGATCATGTGGATATTAAATAAGTGATAATAACGTTAGTGCTTATTTAGTGCTTATTAGTTTTCTTTGCAAAATAGTCATCCCTCCCCTCCCAATTTCAATGTTTACTTATAGAATGCAAACTTTGTTTTGGGAGTGTGAAGATCAGCTATGAAGGAGAACTCCATGTGGACGGACTGGATTGTGATAGCAGCTACCAGAGAGAAAATACAGCTGTTAATCATGATATCCTGTTTCCCTGGACCCTCAGTTTGATACTGGCTGTTACAGCCCTGTACAGATTTGTCACTGTTTGACTGATGTACCAGACCCCTTCCGTTTCAGCTCCAGGCTTCCTTCTGGACTGCCCTTGCAGAGGGTCTGTGCCTGTGGAAGGGAACCCGTAAGTGAGGCCATTGAGGACTCATGCCTTCTTTCCTTAGACTAACCACTGGGACTTGCTTTGTGCCAGCCTTGATGTTTAGATGGAAGGTGAACAGCAAGGGAGACACGGAAACCTGCATTTAACTTAAAAGGTAAAAATGAAAGATGAATGAACTCACAGCCCAGTAAGGAGACACACATAGAAGCCTGCATTTATGTTACCAGGAAAGAGGAGAAGGAAGTGTGAGGCACTGTGGGAGCGGGGAGGAGGGCTTCTGATGGAGCCTGGGTGGGGAAAGAACAGATGGAGTTAGGAACACTCGGCGCCACCCACCTCCCCCAAGTGCAAACCTTTGGTAGATGTTGGCCAGGTGAAGGGATGTCAAGTGGAAATACAGCATGTGTAAAATAAAAGTCAGAAGATACTGATGTTATCTTACTGCTGTTACTTCAAAAGGACTCCCTCCTGTTTTTACAGATCAGAGGTACAGCACTAATTTCAGTTATTTGACTATTTCAACTAGTGTAGCACAAATTCAATTTTTATATTGAGGGCATAAATGGGGAAGTAAAGGAGACACATTTATTACACCTTTTTTCTTTTGTATTTTTCATTTTGCAAAGGAAAAACTTAGCTCCTTAGTGACAGCACTAACTGAATTCTTATTTGCAAATAGAATTTTTTACCCAATTGTTTGTTGTTTTTCAATGTGACTGTTAGTTTTCATTTATAATCTTGATTAAATTTTATAGAAATGGTTTAGTGTGTAATTATCTCCTTTATAGAAGTAAAACAAATACTGGCAGTGTAGAAGCAACAGTAGAGAAGCAGGCACATCAGTTTAGGTTATTTCTGTAGCATTTTTAGATAGTGCCAAAATAAGGAAAAAACTTGGGAACTAAGCAGTGGATTACTAAGCAGTAATTACCTGTGGACCATGGTTGACTGAAATTCAGCACATATTGTCTACTGGCTGTGCTTCCTGCTGTTAACCGTTTGGGGTCTGCTTTTGTTCTTAATATTCCAGTTGGCTTTTACATGTATTGCCTCATCCCGCCTAATTCTCACAGTAACCCAGCGCTGTGTGTTATTGCCCACACTTTCAGATGAGAACATTCAGGCTCAGGGAACTTGTTACTTTCCAAAGGTCACACAGCTGTACATAGCCCTGTTAGGAATTGCAACTAAAATTTTTCTATGATTCCAAAAACTATCATAAATTTTCTCTTCTTTTTTTTTTAATCCATAGATTGATTGCTCATCTGTATGGGCCTAATTTAAACCTCCTTGGTGTCTCTTCCTCTTCCAGTCCTTTGTCAGTAGCACGGCCTCCAGTACTGCATACATAACCTCCATCTCTCAGCCCTGAACCATTTGCCTTCCCTAACTTTGTTAGCTTCTTCTTGGCTTCGTACTTAGTGATATATCTGCCTGCTGTACCCTGTCTGCTCATGGCCTTCCACAGCTGATGCCAACACTGCTCAGCCTTGAGTTGCCGTCTCTAACACACCTGTCTGTTACTCTGCAGTTGCTTGGCCTGAGGAAAGGCTTCCCTTGGGGCTTAGGCCTTGCTCTTGTCCCCAACCCCCAAGAGATGCAAACCTGTAGCTTTCAGCCTGCTGATTCCCATCACTTGAAGAGCTTTGGCAAAGTGCTCATTCCTCAGGAAATCCCAAGGACTTGAACTTCAAGCATCAGTGTTTTTAAAAGTTCCAGATCCTGTGAGCTCAGCTAGTATTGGGGACTGGCCAGAATGCCCAGAGCACAAGTCTTGGTGAACAGCCTCTGTACCTTCTCTATCAAGAGAAGATGCTTGACATGTGAGTCTTTGGGGAGGCTTATGTGAAAGAGCTTTATTACTCTTTCTGAATAAACTAAAGCAGAAAATTCCAACTTGTGGTAAAGGATGGAGAGAAAGTAAAAATCATCCCCAGCTTCACACCCAGAGTTAATTATTGGAAACATGAATGCCATTCATTCAAAATCCACTTCGGGATGGGAGTTACATTCTGTGTAATTTTGTATAAAAGGAATCCTTGTGTATATGCTGTTTTGAAATTACTGTTTTTACTGTCTTGGGCTTATCTGGCAGTTGTGAGGTTTTTAATACAGTTAGAGAGCTAGACTGTCTTTAGAAGGTAGCATGCATCTCAGGTTAAATGATTAGGAGGTGACAACAGTTTGGACAGATGAGCTGTGCTTGGGTTTTAATGGTGGTTTTTCCAAGTAGTACTGTAAATGTGCTAGGACTTCAGGGTGGTAAGGAAATGAGTTATGGACTAAAGGCTAATGTGTCTAAGTTCATTTGGTTATAGCATAAGAAGAAGTGAAGTTGCCTTTCAAATAGTATTTTTAAAAATATGTGAATATTTGAATGTGTTAGGCATGCTAACATCTAACAGAAGATATAATGTGGGGAGGGAAAACTAAATATCAACTTGTATGCATTTCACTGCTCATAAAGAATACATGTGTGAGGTGTTTGTTAGTGTCCTTCCTGGACTCTGGAATATTGGATGTGGTTTTTATATGCAGCAGCCTGCAGGTTGCTGGGGAAATATCTTGTGTATTTAATCATATTGCAATCTTTTTTTTTTTAAATACAATAGAAAAATGTCTTTGGCTTGCTTCTGTAGCCAGCTTGATTTTGCTTGTGGGTGTCCATATGCTGATGAGCTGTAATTAGCCTGAGGAGGAGGTTGGAAAGAGGTTGAACAGTCTTTCTAAGTAGCCAAACAAAGGATTCCCAAACAGAGATTGTTCTCAGGTATCAAATTGGAGAGCAGCAGCCCTTAGCTCTTGCTGACACTGTCTGTTAGAGGAAGTGTGTATGTTGGATTGGGTGGGGCACCACTGAGGATACAACTGTAGAACCTTGCTGTGAACTGGCGGCAAGGGGTGATTTCTGTAGCTGAGCATCTCTTTGTGAAGAGTAACTTGAGATGTCTTCAGTCGTCCAGAAGAGAGGATCCCAGAGCTAGTTTAGAGGGCTGGATTTGCATTTCTCCTCTAACTTTGCTCTGTGACTTGGGCAAGTCATTTTTTCTCTCTGAACCTCAGTTTCCTCACCTTTATGATGGAGACAATACTTCACAGCATGTGGGATTTGGACAAGATAACCTTTGAGGAAAGTACAAAATAGGTATAAAATAGGTGCAAGTGTTCAGTGGAGCGCTCTGAGTCTCATTCAGTGTTCTGCCCTGTCTTTTCTACATCCCTTATACTTGTTCTTTGTAACACTTTTTTCTTCATCCCTGGTCCAAAGGAGAAAGAAAATGATTGTTAATTCGTTCCCTATTTAGTGCAGGGTTACCATAAAATAAATTAAGTGTATCATTTTGATATACTAAAAAATATGCCCACAACTTTCTTGAATGTATTGATTACTAATAAATCATGTCTGTGTTAAGTATGCCTGCTGCCTGGTCAAGTTCTAGAATAACAATATTTGCTGCTTTGTTTCACAGACTGATTTTCCTAATGTGTGAACTGGTCTGAGGTTACTGCCACTGCTGGCGATAGTGGTGACTCACGTTTATAGAATATTGCTGTGCTCCTATGTATGCATGATGTCATCCCTAACACGAGCTCTGTCTGGTGCATCATTAGCTTGTTTTATTACAGAGGAAACAGCCCCAAAGAAGTTAAGTACTTTCTCAAATTGTGCACACTGTTTTAAATTAATATCTGCAAAACCTAATGCCAGAATTCTTAATCTGTGCTTCCACCTCCCAAGGAGACATCTGAAAACCAAAAATTAGATAACTTTTAATCACCAAGGCAACAATCCAGTAACTGGCTATTTCTAGAAATAGCAGAGGAAAGTGTATGATACTGGCACGACAGGAAAGCTCTATTACCAAGGGTTTGGGACTTTTTTTTTTTGTAACTTTATTCTTTATTTTTGAAACAATGAACCATGATCTAATACAGTTTTTCTATACATTTCCTATTGAGTTTAAGGTGCTTGTCTAAACTCTAAGCTTGGCAGGAGTCTCAGCAGCAGTGTAGTTAGGTAAGCATAGCCTTTTAGAATATGCAGACCTGAGTTCAAGTTATTTTCTTAGCTCATACCAGTTGTATAACCCTGAACATGTTAACTTTAGCTTCACTGATCCCAGATTCCTTGTCTACAGCAGCACTTCTCAAAGTTTTATTATATATAAATCACCTGGGATCTTGTTAGGGTACAGACTCAGTGGGTTCAGGGTGAGTCAGAAATTGTACATTTCTAACCTACCCCTAGGTGATTGCTGGTCCTCAACCACACTGAATAGTGGGGAGCTGTGAAACAGATGATTCGTATCTGCCTCACATTTATTGTGGCATGGTGGATGCTTACCGAATGTTAGCCCTCCTCCCCTGCCTTCTGACAAACCTGAGAATATTGTAGGGTTGGCCTTGATTTAAGAAGTGGATGTGGAATTATTTGTTCCTACCGTATCTTGTATCTGTCAAGAGTTAAAGTCATAAACACAGAATTAAGCTTGAGATGAAAGATGCCCACACCTGAGCACAGCCTGGTAGCTTAGAAGGCTCATCTTGGGCAATAACCTAGAGCAAGGAAGCATTGAGTATCTCTCTGAAGACCTTTGTCTAGAAGGTGGCTCAAAGGATACCTCACTGTACCTCTTCGAGGAGGCCATTCACTTTCCAGTTCTCTAGCCACTCTTTCCTGAGTCACATAAAACCTTAGACCTGAGAAGACACAGAGGAGCCACCCCTGGCCCCACCCTGGAGGTATGTACCTCTGTGGGGTGACCACAAGCAGTAATGACCACATGATACAGCCTACTGGAGGCTGTTCAATTGCATTGAAAGTATTGAAGGAAGAAATAGACATCTAGTCTACCAGGGGAGATCCCTAGAAATCTTTACAGAGCAGATTCAAAAGATTGAAAATGAATCATTCCCCAAGTAGACAAGAAATGGAAGTATTTTCAGACAGAGAAAATTGCAACTGCAGAGTTACTCAGGGAATATGATCAGACTCTGGCAAGATGAGACTTCCAGTGCTATGGTCCTGGGTTTGAGCATAAATGCAGTAAGCAACACTGCTGCCCATCTTCATCAGCATGGTGGGGTGGAGTGTGACCAGGAGGGCAGGGGACCGCACGAGATGAGCTTTCTAACTCTCCTCAACAAAAACATCTCTTTTATTATCTATTTTGGTTTTTGAGACAAGGTTTTGTCGTGTGGCTCAGGCCAGCCTGGAACTCACTATGCAGCCCAGGCTAGTCTCAAACTTACCATCCTCCTGACTCAGCCTCCTCTGTTTTAGGATTACAGGCCTGTAGCATTTCTTTGTGCATAAAGCCTTTAAAAATGGAAAGTCAGGAGAGAGCCACCACCACGGATCGTTGTCCTCCTTGTGTATCATCTAGGTGCTACCAAATTCATTTTATTTTTCAAATCTTCTCTAGATTCTGCTGTATTCTGGTTTTGGTCTCTTTAAGGCAAATCTCTCATTTTCTCTCTTTGGAGTTCATGTGACGACATCACTTATGAATAACACTGCAGCATAGATATTTGGATTTGATCTCCTTGGAGTTCTGCCACCGTACTGCCCTGTCTACCCTCGGGTCCTTTGTCACATGGTTACAGCCTCTTTTGTCACTGGCTCACAGACGGTAGGGATATTGTTGGGGTTTTTTTGCAGTACTGAAGGATTAAACACAGGGACACTCCAGCACTGAGCTATATCCCCAGCCTTTTTAAAAATACTGTTTGTTTTGAAAAAGGGTCTTTTCACTGAATTACCCAGCTGGCTCACAAATTAGCGGTCCTCCTGCCTCAGCTTCCCCGAGTGCTGAGATTACAGGCATGCGCCTGCCACACCAAGTGCTGGCAGAGTTCTTACCTTGCTCCTTATAGTGTGTCTTCTTGGAGACACTGCTGAGCAACCCAGCAGTTTAGGTACCTCTAAAGTGGGACTCTGTTAGCAGTTCTGCTTAATCTTTTAAAGCCTTCTCTTTTTTCCCTTCCAGTTTTTATTAGTACATGTTTGCAATACTAATGATTACATTCATCGTGGGGAGTTGATGCCGGTACATAATGCACTTGGTTCTTTTCTTATCCTCTTCCCCTCCCTCCTTCCATCTCTTGACTCCCTTTCTGTTTGAAAAAGATCTATCTCTCTGCTTCCTATTACCTGTCTTTATTTTATTGAGTTTCTTGTGTAAGAGAAACCATACAATATTTAACTTCCTGAGTCTCACTTAACATGTATCTCACTTAACATTATGGTCTCAAGTTGTATTCATCTTCCTACAGATGACTCAGATTTTTCCTTTTTATGGCAGAATAGTACTCCATTGTATATAAAAACCACACTTTCTCTATCTGTTGTAAAATCTGTGCTTCGCCTCATGACAAATGCCTTGCCTGTTTGGTCTTCCCTGGCTGGTTTTCCGCTGACTTGAGCTGTTATCACAGATTCTCCTAGTGTTCCCTCTTTCTTGGCCTTCACACTTGACATTTGATGCTTTTTCTGACTGAGATACTCTCTTATCCCCTTCTGGAGCTGATTACCAACGCCTTGAAATTTTCCCCAGTTCTCTTTTCCCCGTGACTGCCCTGACTTTCCACTTCTCTTCTTAGACTGGTCCCTTTCCTGTGCTGTGTGTGGTGATTGGCTTGCTTACTTCCACTCAGCTCTGGACTCTGCTAGCAAGGACTATGTCTCTATGCTTGGGGATAATTGTGGTAGGAATTATCTTTTATACCCCTTAAGTAGACTCAATCAAGGAAAAAATACCTTTCATTGTGAAATTTGTCAAAAATATACAGAAAAACCTATTGCGCCCCTCTGACATTTTGCCAGTCTTGTTTCATTCTCTTTCTGTATCCCTGCCTCAGTGTGTGTGGGGTGTGTGTGTCCTTTTCAAATTTTTCTTTATTTTTTGAGGCAAGGTGTTGCTAAAGTGCCCAAACTGAGCTCAAACTTGAGATCCTCCTGTCTTGGCTTCCAAGTGCCACTGTGGCAGGTATGTGCCATCTTGCCCAGCTTCTTTTTTCTCTAGAATATTTTAAGACATTATGTAATTTTTATCTCTGAATATAGATTTTTTTTAATTTGTAAAATCAATAACTGATATAAATGGGAGCCTTGGACTGTTAGGCATTTTTCTAGCTGGAAAATATTAAAATGTATTGACATTTCAGCCTCATTCTGTTAGATGTCAGAAATAGTTTAGATTGGAGTTCTTCTTCTTGGCATTTTTAATATTTCGAACCAATACTTCTTTGCTATGATTGGCTCTGCCAGGGATTGTAGGGTGTTTAGTTGCATCCTGTCCTTTTTCCTACTAGTGGCCATTAAAAACCCTTAGTCATCACAGACACAGTCTTAAAAATTGCAGAATGTTTCAGACAGTGGAATCCCCTCCACCCCATTGAGAACTGCTAACATTGAGAGAGGGAATACTTTTATAGCTATCGAGATCTGGGAGGACCATTTACTAGACAGTTGTGGGCACTGAGTCCCAGACAGACACTTGCCTTTGTGCCATAACCATCCGGTTAGTGTCATCCTGTTAACAGAGAATACAGTCTGTTTTCTAGTTTGCTATGCCAATATGTCCCATTCCACCACAAAAGAGTTCTGGGAAGCTTCCAGGGTGATACAGAACCTTCATAAAGCAGGAAAAAACCCTCGGGTTCCAGTGAGGATATCTTGCAAAATGGGAAAGGTCTCATGGCCAGGCCAAGGAAAGTTCTAGATGATGCTCTCAGCAAGGACACTTGGCTGCTGATTTGCAACTTTGCCCAGCATCTGCTGAGGCAGTTCATCATTCCCCTTTCCCAAATATTTATGATGAAGCCAGCTGGGGAATTCTTTCCTTGGGAATGCAGCTTAGGTTCCATTGTGGTAGATACAGAAATTAGTCTGAAGTCAGTTTTAGCCAGAAACCATCTGTTTTGTATAAAGCAAAGGGACATTGGAGTTTCAGTTTATAACTGTTCTAAATGGGCTCTCTGCTTATTTCTCACAGCTTAGCTTGCTAAGCAAAGTCCTGGGAAGTTGGGTGCCTGGAATCTTCATTTACCACTAGGAAGCCAGCAAAACAAAGGCTGGCTCTGGGAGTTCGCTAAATCAGTCTGGCTCTAAGTAGCTCTCTCCACTGGGAAAGGCACATGCCCTCTGTGGCCTTACTTTTTCTTATCTGCAAAATCGAAAGAAAAATCACCACAGGAGTGGACAGGAATATTAAGTGCAAAAGGTATGTGAAACACTTACTATGGCACATAACACTAACTTAATCTGGCACATAACACTAACTTTTTCCTCCTCTTAAGGGAAGTCCACTGGGAAAGAACATTGGTTCTTTACTGGCACACCTATGAAATGGCTGCAGTGGATGTGTGGAAAGATTGTCAGAAAGCGGTGTTATAGCACTGGCTACATTCGCCAATATATGTTGTTCATTATATCCTGTTAGTAAAACAGAGCAAGGAATCATCCTTCTCAAATACAGTGTGTGTTTTAGGACTAACTAGTTTTCTTCTTTTTTTAACGGTCTGGTCCCTGTTAGACCATGATCCCAAGGCATTTTCTCAGCAGAGATATCTATGTTTTTCTAGTAGACTTTTTGCATGGAAGATTTTAGAGTGGTTTAGTTTGTTCCTCTCAGTCTATGGCTGTGTTAGAGCAGTGCCGAAATGCTGTGCTTTCACTTTGCTTGGCTAAAGAAAGAAGGGTTAAGAAGTCAGGCTTCAAGAAAATGAACAGAAGGCCATCTGGGCCTGTGGGCAGGTTTTTTGGTTCTGTGGCAATCAGCTGAGCCTGGAGCTGGAGGAAGTGTGTGGGGAGCTCAACAGTTGGAAGGGCTGCAGCAGCTTAAAGAAGACTTTGCTGCTTAACGTGGAAAGAATAAGAGGAGGAGACGGGCTGTTTGAAGAGTGCCCAGGCAGCACTACGGAATAAGATGAAAGCAGAGAAGAGGTGGGTTTAGATCATTCCCAAAGGCCTGGTAACCGGCTCCCCCTCCTCCCGCGGGTTTCTGTCCAAAGCAGGCTTCCAGGAAGGAAGGGTTCCAGGGAATGGGCAGGCTGCTTCCTTGCCCTGGAGCTGTAATGATCACTCTCTGCGCCCAGGCAGGTTGATGCTTGGCAGGTGGGAGGTTGGGAAAGTGGAGATACCGCTGGTGAGGAGGAGTGAGGGAGCATTCTGACATTCATGCCCAGCCTCAGGCGTGCAGATCCAGCCTGAGTGTCATGCTCTGACAGGCTGCTCTGCTTTCCCAAACGTTTTCCCCACCATTCGGGGCTGTTTGAGAACACACTGAAGTAGCTGTTGAAAAGAATTCTACAAAAGAAAAAGTCACAGTATGAATATTCTGGCTGTTTGTTTCATTTTTAGGATCTAAAGATTTTTTTTGTATATGCTTCATTGGAGGGAGAAGAGCGGTAACCATATAATACTCTTTCAAACCCTGAAGAGCTGCTAGGCCACAGATTCCATTTAAATTAGATGAAGTAGCCCCATGAATGATAGAACCATAGGAAAACTGAGTGGAGCCAGCCTCGCTGACACCCAGCGGGCTGTATCAAAGGCCGCTGTCTGATGAGTGAGAAGTTGGTCTCTTCTTCAGCGTACTGCCAGGTGCAGCTACTGCTCAGGGAGTATTTGTGGAAAGGCAAGAGTGAAATAAAGGTTCAGAATGCCAGACATTAATTTCTGCTGTTACAAGGATGAAGGTTAATTTTTAAAAACTGTATTTGGCCTCCCAGCCAGGCTCTCCAGAGGCTGCATATAAAAATGGAAAAGTGTTCCAAAGAGGCTCTAGAAGACGGTGAGGGGAGGGAAGGAAGCGTGCCTTTTCAGGCGCACTGCTGATCCCAGGACTGGCCCGCTGGGCCCTGTGGCTGCTCCCGAAGGTCACGTTGGTTGGGATGAACATCTAAACTCTCAGGACTCCTTATATTTTTGCCATGTTTAGGCCTTTCTAGGAAAGAGCTTAGGAATGAGTGTATCGGTTAGGGATTACAGTTGATTACTAGTAAGAGACTAGACTTAACAGTGATTTAAATAAAGTAGGTAGGTGGAAGTTTACTTTGCTTTTGGGTAAAACAAATCTCAGAGGACAGCACAGCTGGATTGGTGGCTTGCCAGTGTCATCAGTTGTCCAAATCCCTTTTGTCATTCTGTTCTGCCATCCTTATCACAGGACAGGGTTGGCTGGCTTTTTAATGTGTCCCAAGCTCCTACAAAGGCACATGGCTTCCGTTTTCAGGATTACCTTATGGTCCCAGATGGTTACTAGAGCTCCAATTATTGCACCTATATTCCAAACAGCAGGAATACAAAAAAAAGGATATGGAAGGATAAAAAGATGACTTATGATCTATGTCCTCCTGGTAGTAGCAAATCCCAGTTCAACCTAGATCTCATACTCAAAGTGAGTCAGCTCTAAGGGAAACTATACAGTTTTTGTTGTAAGTTACTCACATTACCACTGCAAATAAAATTGAAATGGGTCTACTACTAAGAAATCAGAGCAGATATTGGTGTTGCCTGTGTATAGAATGTCTCTTACTGGCAGATTGTAGCTAGGCTTCCATTGAGTTCCTGAGGTCACTGGTGTCCTGCTCATTCTCATGGTGCCCCCTCAAACCAGCATCATCCCCAGCCCACACTGTTGTCATTGGAATGATTGGGTTGTGTTCACTGACAAAACACATAGAAAATTAAAAGTCACTTTTCAGGAATTGTCACGCCCGCACATGGCGGGTATTTAAAGCTTCACGGACCTTTCCTTCAGCCCATCTGCAATATGAGCTCTTGCTAATCCATGAACACTGGACCTAAGGAATCATGCTCTCAACTCATGCCCTGGGAGGGAATGTTAGATGCCATGCCATCCTTCTCTTTTCCTTCCGAGCACTTGAAGAAAAGTAGCGTAACTCAAGGAAGCATTTCCTGAGCACACACATTTACTTCTTGCTGCAGTGCACACTTCCTCACAGTTACAGGCTGTAAACTTGTTAAGATACCACTTAAACTCCTAATCCATAGTGCTGTTGGAACATTCTGAAGCGAGAAAGAAATCCCATAGGAATAGTGAAAATGGGAGAGTCAACCACAAGCAATGCCTGTCGTTGCTTTGTACCCGGTGAGTGCTTAATGATTGCAGAGTCTATCACAACTGAAAAGCATACTGAGTTAGTTTTGGCTGTATTTTAGGTAAAGTGGGTTTCAGCGGATCTACCTCCGTGGAAAAGACAGAGTTTGAAACAACAAATACATAACAACTTGTTTGGGAAAATTACCTTTGAGAATCTCATTATTTCTCATTCCTCAAAATCTCATTATTTCTATTCCAAGTTCACATTTGTCTTTCTTGTGTCCTTCTCAGTATTATTTATTTAAGAAAAATTTTAAACAGAAGTTGAAAGAACTTTTCAGTGAATAACCTCATGCATGTACACCTAGATTAACATTTTGCTTTGCCACATATGACACCCACCCATTTACCGTTTCTCTTATCCATCCATCAGTTGATACAGAATGTAAGTTGCAGCTGGCAGTACACTGCATTCTTCAACATGCATATCATCAGCCTAGGTTATGTATTGTTTAGGTAGAATTCAGAGCGAAACATAGGTTTTGAGTGCATCATGTAATGCATTGGGCAAATGCATGTGCTACCAAGATGTAGAACATTATACCACATGAGAGAACCGTCATGCCGCACCCTGGTCAGATCCCCCCAAAACACACACACAGGCAACCACTGTTCTCTGTATTTACTGTAACTAGATTAGCTTCACCTTGAGCCTTGTATCAGTGGGCTGACTTCATTTGCTTCACTGTTTCTTGAGGCTCATCTGTAGTTGTGGTATGCATTAGTAGCTTGTATTGTTTTGTTGCTAAGTAGTAGACCATCATGTGAGTATAGTTTTCCTTTCTTCCTGTTAATAGGCTGTTTCAGGCTTTTGGCCACTGGGAATAGCACTACTATGAACATTCTTATACAAGTTTATTTGTTTGTGGTCATATGTTTTCTTGATGTCTTGAGTAAATACATAGGAGAGAAATTTTAGATCATTCAGTAGTTCATATCTTTTTTGATAACTAAAATTTTGTCATTGAATTAGTGGAGGACTTTATAAATTATCTAGTCATCCTCATCCTACAGAGAAAGATACTGAGACCCACAGTATAGGTGGAGAAGAGACCTCTTCTATCTCATAGGTTTCCTGGGAGTATAGACCAAAAATTCATTCTCCTAATGGATATGGTGGGTATTTTTTCTTTTTTTTTTAATGTGGTTTTGTTTGTTTGTTTGTTTGCTATGGGTTCTTTATATCATATATCACTTCTGCTGAGAAAAGAGAGGAAGTGGGATTCTTTCTGAAAGATCATTAACTATTTCAGCTTTTGCTTCAGGACAGTTAACTATTAGATACATTATGTTTGTTGCCTGTGTTTCTGTAGGACCTAGCTCTGACCCTGCTTCTCCTCCAGGGGACCCCCATCCCTCTTTCAGGATGATTTCCTGGAACACTGATCTGTTTATACTGCTTCTTCTCCATCAGTCCCATCTGTCCTGTCTGTCCTATGGGATGAAGTCCAGAGCCCAGTCAAGTGTGCAGCGTCTTGCTTACTCTCTTGCCTCGTCCTCCCTCTCCGTGCCCACCCCTGCAGGCACCTGGTGCTGTTCCTGCAATCTTCTCCATGCCTCTATACCTCTTGTGTTCTGTCTGTAGCACCCTTCCTTCTTTGTCTCTCATAAATTCCTACTTCAGGATTTTGCCATCAGACCCTCTTAGAGTCAGCTGTGTCTTTTATTCTCTTAGAGAATCTGTTACTCTCTTTTGATATGTATACCTCTTAAAGCTCACTCTTACCACATGTCTTTTTATGATATATTTCATCATTAGTGGAACTCCTAGCACGGGGCTAGGGACAGAGATGGCTAAGGCAGGGTCTGGTCTTTGAGGAGCTTTCCAGTCTGTGTCCTATGGGGAGGTGCCTGTAGCAGCAGTGTCAGGCAGCATGACAAACACTGAATTACATAGCAGAGCAGGAGAACTCCCCTCCCCCCATCCTTCAGGCATTAAATCTTGTGGAAGCTTCATCAGATGAAACTATCTCATTATTTTATTTGCAGTACTAGTGAAGGTGAATGCTTCCTTCCCTTCCATTTGCCTATTGGCTATTCTTTTATCTCTGGAGGAAAATGATAAAGTTTTATTATATGAAACTAACTAGGTCACGTCCTAGCAGTGAGATGCTGAAAGGCATACTTCCCCGCACAACTTAGTCTCTAGTTTCTTATCTGTAAAATGGAAAAGCAGATCAAATGTGTTCCGCAGGATTGTTATGAGAATTAAAGGAAGTACTACATGCAAACCACATGTAGACACATAGTAGGTTTGTAGTAAGTGCTACCTTTTTAGGGCCTCAGGCCCTAGCCCTGTGCCTGTCACACACTGAATATTCAGGAAGGTTTGTAAAGAATAGGAATGCGTGTATTTTGTATGTGTTGAAAGAGGCTATATTTAGATGCTCATATGGATCCATCTGTCTTGAGAAGAATGTTGATCTGACTTACATCAATATTCAACTAGAGTGGCTAAGCACATATGTGTGACTCTTCTTGGCTTGCCACATCCCCTGCTAGGCAGATGTCCATTATCATGAAATGTAAAAAGGAAAAAAATAATAAAGGCAGAGGAGTGTAATGTTATGGGTTGATTTGACAGGGCCTCCTGCTACTTCAGCTGCCAGTGCTGGGCATGGAACAGATTAATCTGTATTCCAGCACACCACTGCTGAAGTCAAGATCGATCTAATTAGAGTATTTTAAACATCCTGTTTGCGTCTCAAGTCTTACCAGAAATCAGGATGTCTGTCCATCTGTGGGAGCCGGAGGGAGGTGAGAGGCAAGGTTCAGCAATAAGCCAGAGATGGTTGTAATTTTAGAAGTGCGAGAACATTGCTGTGTGATTTCTTGAAGACAAAGAGCTAATGGCCTTGGATGTTCCAAGGAAACAAAGGCAGCATTGCGGCATGGCCTTGAATTTTAAAGTGGCCTTGCAAGATCTTGCCAAGATACAGGATGGGTGGGTAAAGCACAGAGACCATTTCTGTCCTAAAAACAGAAGTCTGGCTGTGCCATGCATGCCTTTCTCAGCCACTTGTGCTGCTGGAAGGCAGATGCAGGCTCTGGGCCTGGGTGGGCTGTGCCAGCCCCCGGGTTGGGCCAGATTTCAGATGCCACGGTCCAACCGTCAGATTTTACTGTGATCTAACCTGTACGGTACCTTTCTAACCTCATTACCTTTCATTCTCCCCGCCCTCTACCCACACTGTTCTCTTCTCAACTGTCTACCCTGTACTCCTTAGTTTGGTAGCTGTGCTTCATATGCGTCTGGTTGGAATATCCTCACGGCCATTGTTCTTCCTCCTTACGCGTGTTCATCAGAGCTCAGCTCAGACTGCACCCTTCCCTCCGTTCAACTCCTCTGGCTGAGAAAACATTCATTTTATCAATAGTTTGTCTTTCCTATTCACTGTCAATTCTTACAATGTAAGCTTTTTTTATTTATAACAGCTTTACTGAAATCTCATTGATTTCATAAAAGTTGTATTAGCGTATACAGCTTGATTTTATATATATATATATATATATATGATCACTGAGTTAAACTAATGAACATACCTGTCACCTCACACACTTAACATTTTCCGGCATATAACTTAGACTGAATGAACCACAAGTACCTAAAGGACAGGATCTATGTTTGATTATCTCCATCTTCAAATACTATGATGTACATTGTAGGATTCTTTTGCCTATTTTATTAATAAGTGTGTAGATCTTGGGTCAAAGATTTCTAGAGCCCTTTTGCTGCAGCCCAGCTCTGCTTGCTGTCACCTCTGCTTCCTTTCTGGTGAGCACAGGCTTCCCCTGCTTGCCAGGCTAGAACTTCATCAGAGATTCCAACGGTTCACCAGGTTGAGGAGGTCCAAGTGACAGGTGCTGCTCTGCACCTCGTTGCCTTCTTCCTGCTGTTCCCCACCTCCCACCCCCACTCCCCATTTCTTGTTAATATAAATATAAGATTTGTTAATATAAATATTTCATTAAATCTTGACTTTGAAAGTGTGATCCAGATGTGTGCTTCAAGAATTAAATATGCCCGTAGGACCCAAAATCCAAGCTTCTGTCTACCAGCTTTATCAGAGAAACCAAGAGCTATGTGTTCATGCCCATTCCCTTGTCAGTGTAACACATCTACCCAGGCATCTCTTCCATGAGCCTGAGGAAAAATGTTTTCGCTTTGTCTCCTTTCTGACTTCTAGCCTCTACTGTGTATAACCACCCCAACTCTTGCCTTCTCTTTCCTACCCCAGTTGAAGTAGGGAGCCTTTTATGTGTGTGCCCTGTGTGTCCCATGCCTGCCAGTTCATTGTGCACTCTGCTGTCGTTGGCGTGTCTCGGCCGTGCTCATGAGATGACGAGCTTCTCTAGAGTGGACTGTCTTTCATTTCCCCCTTCCCACTGCATGCTACATTGCCTGGCACATAGTAGGTACTCGGAATTTTGGGTAAAGCAATGCCTGGTGAATATACCAAATCATGTACTGAGGTTATACACCTCAAGAAGGAGGAGCTGTTTTTATTTTCTCTACTAGTCATGTGTTGCATTTTCAGCTGTTACAGCAAGACCAAAAGGCACATGATTATTATGGGCCAGGTACATTTATTTTCATCAAAAGGTGGAGCCATCTCTGCTTAGATGTGTTGTGTCTTTCAGCTTACTAGTAAATAGCCAGTGCCCAACATAGGGCTGTCTCAGGTCTCCCAAATCTTGTATTATTAGGCTTTATAGGCAGCCACACACACTTTATTTTAATTTACTGTGGGATTACAGAGTCTGAGTGAAGTTGGCCTTACTCCATTTTAGGGTTAGAACAAATCTAGAGTTATAGCAAATAGCCCTACCAGCTGAGGAAATCAAGCGATTTGGTTCCTGTTTTTCTCAGCAGGGGCAGTTCAAGTGACCTAGGTGGATTGGAACATGCTCAGTGAGGGCTGTGTGATCAGCAGGTGATACAGAAGGAGTTAGCTGGTGAGCTCGGGAAGGTGAGAGGTGAGACAATCTCTTGTGACACTCTTTGGATGCAGCAGATCTCAGACTCTTCTCTGGTGCAGGACTGTATACATATCTTATTTGGTATAACAGACGCAGTAGATGGTGGTGGGACAACTCCACTTTATAAGTAAGACTAAGCACCATCCCCGAGGTTTAACCAGCCAGTGAGTGCAGAAATAAGATTAGAATCACATCTGGCTGATCCTAAATCCTCACAAAAGGTTGACTCACTTGTCATCATGTCAGGAGCAGGTCCCCGAAGTGAGTCCTCTTAGTATCCCTGTGTCTTTCTTAGCAGGGAACCCCAATAGGTCTACTTGTGAGCAGGACTGTCCTATGGATAAATATCTGTCCTCACCAGACACCTACTGAAATTTTCACTGGGCTTATTTTTAGAGAAAGAATGAAAACACCAGTCCCTTCTATCCTGTATCCTTTATTCTGTGAACCATGGCTCAAGTGCTACCACTGCCTGGCTATGACATTGTGGAACTATCTTTTACTTGGGTGCCATAGATCAAGAAGCCACCATTAATTGTTGAGAATGCTCAGAAAGTATGAAAGAGGTCACATTTGGACATGTATTTTGAAGGGGGACAGCAGATATAATTGTTCATCAGATTCTCAAAATGTCTGTTACGATGTGAGGGAAAATTGCAGGCTCCAGATTCCGGTGGCCCCACAAAGGTGCTTTGACCTAAGCAAATCTCGTCCTTTCTCAGGGCCATTATTTCTATTCTCAGAACCCTGGAGGAGGTGGGCCAAAGATTTCTAACTCTCCTAGCTCTGAAAATATAGAGCTCCAACTGTTTCTAGAAAATCAAACTGTTGGCCCCCTTGCATACATACAGGGCTAACCCATTGCTGTCACCTTTAAGAAGCCCAAAGGCCTGAGAGATTGGACCTGGGCAAAAGTGGAGCAGAACCACCCAGGCAGTTTTAGTGCTTTTAGTATCCAAGTCAGCCAGTTGTCTTGACTATTAAGCAGGACACCCACAGGTGGGTCAGGGACTTTCTGGGACAATTTCAACGCTGGCTCCCTAACACTTCACCCCGTGCCGTGACTGAAAATGTAGATTGATTGGCCTTACCCTCTGTGGAGCCTTGTGGATTCTGTGCATGCCTCTGTGTACATGTGTTCATTCTTTCCTTCTGGGTCATGCTTCAGAGCTTACTGTCTGCAGTGGAGCTGCCCATCCACCCCTTCTGTGATGACAGCTCCATAGCCATCCTTCACCTCCATTTTATCCTGTCGAAATGACAGAGCAGCCGAGCCGTGTTGGCCAGCAGATAAACCTGTTATCTCCTTTGCTCTCTGTGCCAGCAGCTCTCCCCGTCTCCTTGGTGCATGAAAAATTGACACCACCTTGGGCTGAAATCTGTTCTTAGGGAAGCTACATTTATTAGTAGCTAATGAAACTGTGTGTTTATATGTGTATAACTTGGGTGGCTGAAGTGCTTCCCTTCTGGTGTGCCCCAGTGACCTATCTCGTATCCAGACAGAGGTGGAAGGAAGGTGGGAAGCTTCAGTTCTCCCCAAATTGGCAAACTGTCCTTTACTTAAAACCCCAAACAAACAAGTGAATGTCATTTGTTGCAGTTGATCAAGGTATCTCCTGCCCTAGGCTATATGAGCTGTGGAAATGCATGCTAATAGAGCTGGTGCCAGAAATGATTCTTTTATGTTACATTTTCCTGTTCTGAAAAGTACTGTCTTTCTATGCCACCAGCACCCCAGTACCCTCTTGTTAAGCTATACAATGAATATTCTTTTTAGAACTTTTCTATCCATCTTAATCAGCAAGATTAAAAGGAAAAATTATTGCAGAATTCTGGTTCAGTATTTGTGGAACTGCCTGAAACCCGAAGTCTCTTCTTTATTTAGATGCTGAAAGAAATCACTTCTGGAAAGACTAATTCAGCAAAATAGAGAAAAGGAGTTATTCATGTCTTACTCCATATGGCCTTTGCTTCTTTTTATTCTCGTTAAAGCTGGGTTTTTTTTTAAATCCACATTTACATATTGCCTGTCTTGGGCACAGTGAACCCCACATGAAGCAGATTTTCAGGCTTTGCTGATTTAGTTTCTAGTCTCTTTTATCTTCCTTCTTTAACTGCGTTGATGAATGTCTTTTGTATGTGGGAAATATATTTGATAGAAAAAGCTTACATTTTGGAGTTGTACAACTTGGATTCAAATCTAAACTCCTACAACTTATTCAAGCAAGTTAACCTCTCTGAGCTTTAGATTCCTCATTCATAAAATGAAGGTGAGCGTGGTGCCTTTCTTAGAGCCTGGTTGTAAGGATTCAGTGAGAAGTTTTTGTATAGGCACAAATAAACCTATAATAGAAAAGAACAATGGTGACTTACTATTATACTCTGCTTTCCAACAGGAGATTTTTGCATGAGTGTGGCATGCTCTAGAGCTTGAACCCCTGGCCTTGTGTGTGCTAGGCAGGTGTGCTAGCACTCAGTTGTATGCCTAGATCCCCAAGCAGGAATTTGAAACAGAGAATCACAAAACAATTTGATGATACTAAATCTTAGCTTTGAATAAAACTTTCTCAAAAGAGAAATGGCAAACTAGGGAAAATTTTTGGAGCATATATGAAAAGGGTAATATTCTTAATTTACAAAGTGTTCATAGAAATCAAAATTGGACAAAGGATAATACAGAGCCAATACAAATGGTCAGTAAACATAGTATATGGTGAATTTGTGCATTTACCTGACTAGGACAAGGAATTTAGATTTTACCAGATAGCTGATAAAATATTATTTCTAAGTATGTCTTAGCATTTGAATCAGATGGCTTAGTAAAAAAGATTGCCCTTACCAATATAGATGAGCATCACCCAATTTGTTAAGGAACCCAAATAGAAGAGAAGAAAAGAGCAAATTCATTTTCTGTCCTTGAGCTGAGCTGACCATCTTCGTCTGCCCTCAGACGTCTGTGTTCCTGCTTCTCAAAGCTTCAGACTTAGTTTTAGGCTTAGCTGATTGACTCCCTGCTCCCGGGTCTTTGCTTGCAGACAGCATGGCATAGGACGCCACAGTTTCCAAATCACACGAGCCAGTCCCTCATAATAAATCTTGCTATACTTATACAGAATTTGTATCTTCACATGAATGATTTATATTCATTCTCTGTGTCTAGACAGCCCTAAATAATACATATAAGAAAAGATGCTTAACCTTTTTCATAACAAGAAGAAAAACATACTAATAAAAAGAAAATCTCACCTTTCACTGGGCAGATTGTCATATTTCTATCAGATAATATGCAAGCTGTGTGAAAATGTGGGAAAACAGATACTCATATGTATACTGAGGGCAGAACTATAATTGATCAGTCTTTTTCGAGGAAAATTTGTCAGTGATTTTTAACATTTCTTTTAACATACTGATTCCACTAGTAGAAATGTGGTAAGAATAAACATACAAAAGTCCTATATACCACAAAATGTGAATGGGATTGCTTATTTTTGTTTTCTGTGGTATTTTTGCTTTCTTTGAATTTGGTACTTTGGAATTAAACCCAGGGCGTTCACCCTAAAGTGTATCCCTAGCACTTATTATTTTGAGACAGGGTATCTCTAAGGCCACACTGGGCTTGAATTCATTATCTTCTTGCCTCAGCCCCCGGCTGGTGCTGGGATTACGGGCGTGTGCCTCCATGCCCAGCTTGACCAGTAAGGTTTCTAATAGCAAAAAGCAACCTAAAACGGAAAACTTTTCTTCTGAAAATGTACATAAGATACTGCATTAATTTTTCTTGGGAGAGAAAAATGGAATAGGAGAAGGAATATAGAAAAAAATATATTAGTATATGTGTTTATAAATATTAAGTACATTTTATATTTTCATATACTTTATACTTTGTGTACCCATTGCTTTTGTTTTAAAATCTACTGATTTATTACTGATAGGGGACCAGTAATAAAGCAGTAAAAGAAATTGCTTCCTGTGGTTGGGCATAAATCCATCTTTGGTCCTCCTGATAACCAAGTTAAAGGGGAATCTTTTAAGGGAGTACAGAATGCATCAGGAAGGAGAAACATTTTCCTGAGGCTGCTCACTGACAGGAGTGTAGCCGATAGGAAATTGGTCTAACCCTAGATCTGATTTTGTCTGTCCTCAGCCCAGCTTAAATCGCACTGCTGAGTCCATATCCCTTTTTCCTCATGGCCTAGACCTTGTCCATCTGCTGGCTTTCCCTTTACCACATGTCCACAACCCTCCAGCGAATGGCCTTTCTATATGCAGCTGTGACTTAAAAATGTGGTAAATGTTTAAATTTTTAACAAATTATTACAATAAGACATTTCCATTAATTCCCCTCAAAATACTCCTCACTTCAAACACACCTGCCTCATCCTTCTTGCCACTTGCTAATGCAGCTCCAGAAGGCCTTTTATAACTACCTGTAGCTGTACTTCATCGCTGCTTCAGGGTCCTAAAGCAATTCAAAATGTTTATCTTTCCTGGTCATTTTGACTTTAGGGAAGAGCCAGAAATCACATAGTACCAGAGCCAGTGAAAAAAGTGGATGAGGACAGCCATATAGTTTTAATTGCTAGAAATTACCATTAATGTTTTATGATTAAAACATATCCTTAATGTTTGTTACAAATTTTATTACTGTAAAAGATAAACTGCCATTAATCCCCTTCAGATTACTCAAAATGCCCCCCTCACTTCAATTTCTGTTAATTTAAGCATTCACTGTATTTCTTGATCACTCTTTATATTATTCCTTCTGCCTAGAATGTTTTCATCTGGTTATTAGCTCTGACCCTTCTTTTTGCTTTTAAGATTTCAATTGTTTTGTTTCCTTCAGTGGGAGCCCTCCTAGGATGAATGTCCGTCCCCTTCATTCCCAGACTCCCTTAGGCCTATCTCAGTAATGGAACTTGTCACACTGCATTGTATTATTTTGTTTTCTCTACTACATAGGGAGCTCCTTCGGGTCAGGGTACTGCGTTGTTTGGGGCCCTGAGGACCCTGCTCTTGCCAGACACAGAGGTAACTGGCGGTGAGAGACTGAGTCTGTAATCTGAAGTGGGGTGCTACCCACCAGTTAGCTGTGTGGACAAGTCACTTTGCTCAGGACTTTGATGTTTACATCCATGCAATGAGAGATGTGGCTCAGATAATCTAAGAGAACTCTAGCTCTGATTATTTTTTCTCCCTCTGTGGCTGTTATATTGTCATACATATATAGAGAGAGGTTGCTACCAGCTGTCTTGCTAAGTAACTTCAAAGTTTCAGAATTGAGCTTGTTAGAATTTACTGCCTTCATTATGGCCTGTCCTGCACCTGTTCACCAGCTGAAGGGATCAGAGCACATCCAGCTTGCTTGGCGCAGGATTGCAGAGCTGATTACACCACCTCCAGTCTTCTCTTCCTGGTGCACACAGAGAGCGGAGGGCTTTTCCCTGACCACCTCCGGATGTCTCCCTCTTGAATTCCCTTCTCACCCTGAGCTGAGTCCTCACGACTGACTGTTTCTGCCCTGGATTCGCAGTGTTCCCTGCCTTCCTAACAGGGCAGGGTCCATTCTGTCCCCTACTCCACTGATCATAGCAGATGAAATTGCACCGCAACCTCAACTTGACACACAGCCAAAAGAAAGCTACTGGGGATGACCTGGAGTCTCAAAAGATACATAATACCTCTGAGCACAGCATATTTTCAGAAAATTTTGTTTTTATACCTAAAGAATTAGAAATATTTTTCTTGAAGCAGATGACCCCATAGAGAAGGAGAAAAAAACTATCCAGTTACTGTCAAATGTGAATACCATTTAAAGACCATTTTGTAAGTAAAAGATTTGAAACCATATTATCAGCGTAAGGGTGATATTTCTCTGAATTGGGAATAGGCAGTACTGCATGTACAGAAGTGTGTAAGGCATTTGAAAGATACACAGAGGTTGAGAGTGGTTGTTTATGCCCCATCACATCACTAAAATTTTATATTAGAGAATCTGCTTTCTTCCCACTCATTCAGCAAGTGTTTCCAGAAACGTAGAATGTGCCAGAAATGTAGTTTTTAATTTTTTTATTTTAAAGAGAAAAAAGAAAAATCAAGACGCAAACAAACATAAAAAAACAACAAAAACAATAGCTATATAGGTTTTCAAAACAAAATGATGTGAATTTAACAATGATTATTATACTGCATATTGTTATCTTTAGAATAGTTGCTCAGATTACCAGATTCAGGAATAAAACAAAATAGTAAAATAGAACAGAACATTGAATTTCAAAAACCAAACCAAAGGAAATGCCCCACAATATGCACTGCCATCCTCCAAATAGATGCCCAGACCACCAACCCCAGGCCTGCGAAGTCAATCAAATAACACAAGCATCGGGCTGTTCCTTTCATCTCAGTTGCTATCATCTCACCCTGAGTTCCTCTGAATCAGTCAGTTGCTTCTGTGTGGGGGATGGAAGTGTTCTTCTGGCTTTCCAGCCTGTGGGGTGGGTGTGTGCGTGTGTGTGTGTGTGTGTGTGTGTGTGTGTAGATGCGCTTCTGGTTTTGCAGCCTGCTCACAGGAAGGCATACTTCAGCTTCTTGCTGAGTCTCTTCTCCCTCCCCATGGCGGACGCTGGCTCACGGGAAGGCGTGGCTTGGCCAACATAGTTATGAATATGGGAATGTAGCCATGAATGAAGCAGACTCAAATCCCTGCCTTAGTGAAACTTACATTGTAATTGAAGGACGATGGTAAACAAAATAAAAATAAACTATTTGAGAAGGTAATACATAGTAAAAAAATTTTTTAAAAAAGGTAATGCATGATAAAGAGATAAGAACTGGATCCTCGGGCTGGGGATTTAGCTCAGCGGCATAAGCACCTGCCTTGCAAGCAGGCGGTCCTGAGTTCGATCCCTGGTACCGATAAAAAAAAAAAAAAAAAAAAAAAGAACTGGATCCTCCTGCCTTACTCTCCATAGTGCTAGGATTACACGTGTGTGCCACGATGCCTGCAAGAGCCATTGCATTTTAAAAGAGGGTTATCAAAGGACAACCTTGGTGAGAGGTTGACAGTTCAGTAAAACTCAATGTGAAGAGGAAGTTGTACAAATAACTGGTACAGAACATTTCAGGCAAAGAAACATGAAGTGTGGAGGGCCTAAGGCAGGACATCAGAAGCAACATTTATTTGGAGAGAGTCAGGGAGCCATCAGAAAGTTTTAAACAGAGTTGACTTTAATTTTTTAACCTAAAGGATCATTCTGGCTGCTCTATGGAGATTAGACCAAGAGGAATGAGGGTGGAAGCAGAGACTCGCTTCTGTTGAACATTCTGAGCAAGGGAGGAGGGCACTGTGGATCAGAGGAATACCTGTGATGGTGAAAGAGCCAGGTGTCAGTTATAATCTGAAAGCAAAGCTTCCTAGGCTTCTTTATAAAGGGCATCACTTGTTCTGGGAGCTTGTGAAACTAAAGAGCCTGGTTATCATGAGCTAGGTGGAAGAGATTGCTGGGAGGAGGTTTGGGGAGGAAGAGCAGTTCACATTTAGATGCATTAGGTGGAAAAGACCTGTAAGACGGCTGAGTGGAAAGAGCAGGTAGACAGTGCAGGGCAGGCTTCAGGGGACAGTGCTGACCCGCAGGCCCA
Organism: Cavia porcellus; assembly: GCF_034190915.1. Lineage (NCBI taxonomy): Eukaryota > Metazoa > Chordata > Mammalia > Rodentia > Caviidae > Cavia > Cavia porcellus. The sequence continues at coordinate 23,840,825 of NW_026947488.1, read as the reverse complement.
AGTTTGTGAGTCTCAGCATGTACATGGGTTTCAAGACCATGGAACAAGATGCGATGGCTAGGAAGTGAATATTGGTACAAGATAGATGGCTAAGGATTGAATAGGGCTGGGGAAGTGAGGTAGGGAATGCTTCCTGTAAGGAAAAGCCACAAGTCGAAAATGGTATCTGTGCTGTAGTCAAAGGTGTAAGAATGTTTGCTTATGGCCTGACTTAATAGTCAAGTGGCTATGGCAGAGTAACTTTGCGTATGAAGATGCTCTTCTGTTTTCAAATAGAATCTACAGTATTTCAAGATAAACTTTGCTGTTTTCTCTATGCATGGACTCCTTTTCAAGGTCATTATTGAAGAATTTTTTTTAAAAGAAAAGCATCTCTTTACAGCTGAGGCTATAATATCACCTTCAGTTGCCCTCTTTACCAAGGGCAGAAGAGTAGAGTTTCATGATAGAAGTTACTGGGTTAGGGGCACTCAGGAAACCCTGTGCTGGTCCGAAGTACTTGCAGTCCAGCTACTTTTAACACACAGTGGCAGTTTTAGCTGCCCCAGAATCATCCTAGTGGTAGTGCTGGGACCCTATCAGACTTCTGGTTTAATTCCAGGGTATTTATTTGGGACAGTATAAGGTAATTTGAGATTTCGATGGAACATTTCTTTTGTTTGTTTGTTTGTTTGTTTTTTTAGTTCAGGCTGGACCTGAACTCACTATGGGCTGGGGTTTTGTTTTGTTTTGTTTTTTGGTACCAGGACTTGCAACAATCCACCTGCCTCAGCCTCCTCCTAAGTGCTGGGATTACAGGCATGCACCACCATGCCAGGTCAAAAATCTTTCCATGGGTACCAAGAATCAAACTCAGGACCTCACGCTTGACAGGCAGGTGCTGCATAACTGAGCTATATCCCTGGCCCAGAACATTTCTTGATTATTTGCTTATGTCACAGCTGGTATTCGTGTTCTGTTCACGAGTTATTTCTGCAAGTGGAAGATTAGTTTGAGGTTCTGTTGTGGACAGTAAAAATTAACTCTAGACAGGATAGAAATTCTCATTTTAGTTTTGACTTGCTGGTTTGAGCTATTCTTGAGGATGTCGTCCCTTTTGACTGTGTGTCTTGTGCAGTGTATGAAATCAGTTCAGTTTTCCAGTGACACTTGAGGTTCTTGTCTTAATAATCAATAGCAGCAGTCAGAGAAGGCCTACTTATTCCTCCTTCAATAGAACCAGTCGGGGCTTGGAGAGAGATAATAATTACTGCTCTGATCTCGGCATGTTCTCGTTTCTCCTTCCCAACCCAGAGCATGTCTGTTCGATCCTGGCTTCCCTCCTGCGCAACCTGAGAGGGCAGCAGCGAACCCGGCTTCTCAATAAGTTCACTGAAAATGACAGTGAGAAGGTGAGTGACAGTGGGCCTGGGAGGATGGGACCAGGACCGGGAGGAATAGCGGGACTTCTTATCTGATATACTCTAAGGATACTGGGGTCTGTTCCTGCCCCAAAATATCTTTAGCTTCTCCAAAGGTTCTACTGGTGTGCTATCTCTCCTATCCCAGAGAACTCTCCAGGAGTAAGAGTAATGCCTGAAAGTGCTAACAGTGGGCATATTCGGGGGATTTTTAGACCCACAAAAAGTGAATTATAATAGGATTGTGGGTGAGATGGGATGCACAGTGTAGCAGCAATTAGAGCATAGGCTTTGGAGTCAGACACCTGGATTTCAACGTGCTTTTACTGCTTCAGTGTGTGTACCACTCGGAGCCTCACCTGCCCTGACTTTAAAATGGAGACCTTGGTACCCGTCTTGAAGAGTCTGTGGGAGGTGAATTAGTGAGGTCTTACTAGATAATGGTGATGAAAATAAGGTAACAAAGAGGAAACAGAGCCTGCCTAGGTGGGCTGTAGAAGCTGCTACTGATTCCTAAATGAGATTGGATGGGTATTTTATATTGTTATCTTGCATGCCAAGCCAAAAGATTTCAACACTAACAGAAGCTGCCACTTACTGAGTGACTGCTGTGGAGTGTAATACAGCAGCTGCCTTTCATTGCTGCATATAATCTTCTAGCACTGTGGCTTATCCATGTATAGGCATCACTCACATTTACAGATACGGAAATACAAATTTAGAGATATCCTGTGACTTGCCCAAGATCGTGCCACTAATCACAACAGAGCTGGGATTTGAACCCAGGCTGCCTAGTGCACAAAGCCTGTATATTTTATTGTACTGTACATAAGTAGGCGATTTCAGGTGACTAAAATGAAGGATCAAAATCCCCTTTCTTGCCTATAATCACTGCTTTCCTGCTTGTGTCCAAGGTAGAGGTGAAGCCATTCTGTGTTTGGAGGGAGGTCTACAACTATCTGCTTGTGCCCACCTTTGACTATTTTTACTGCCTTCACTAGCAGTGTGGCAGAAAACTATCAGGCTGAAATACAGGCATCTTCACAGTCATATGCATGGTGATATCATTTAATACCTGTGTTCCACTTTTCTCACCTTTAAACTGAGGTTGCATCAAGCTTCTCTGATACTTTCTCGGGGTGTTTTGTTTACTGCTTAAGGAGATAATGGATGTGGAAATACTTTGTAACCTGAAATGTATAAAATCCTTGCATCGTCATTGTTAACACAGTCTTTCTGGGCTATTTAAGGGCCATGCTACAGCAACGTTTCCAATTAACCAACATCAGCTCCTGGGCAAATAAATACCAAGGTTGCCAAGAGCCATGGCAGTGCTAGCCCAATAAAATTAGATCAGCAGTTTGCACTCACGAGGCCTTTGAAAGTCTTAGGGGAAAATGAAAGTTCCAGATCCACAGTGTTTCTCAGGCCCAGTTTGAAGCATGACTTTGCTAAACCTCAAACTGATTTTTAACTTACTACTGTGGAAAAGTCGGCCTTTTTTCAAGTTGCTAAAGGGGTTTTTCTTGCACTCTCTTCTGACTCAAAAGCAAGTAAAAAGATTTTACTCAAGCATTTTTTAAAAAAAGATCAGCTCTGGGGCAAAATCTGAACATGAAAGGCTTCAGTTGGAAAAGAGAAATTTCTATAAAGTTCTAAGTGAATATCAAGTGTATAACTTCAAGCACCTTCTCTATGCGAGAAGGGACTTGAATTCTGATTTATTTATGTATTTGTTGTTAACAATTTGAATTCCTGGGAAGAGTGGGCATACCTAGTCTCCACTGGAGAGCAGGCCTGTGTTCCAGCTGCATCCATCCAGAGTGTTCGCCATATTCCACCCCAGCTCCCTGCTCTATTGCTGACGTGTCCCTAAGCAGAACATCCCTCCCATCAGAATTGGTAGTGTAGTCTCTATAAGCAGCAGCAGTGTGGTGAGAAGGAGCACCACTGTCCTTTGCCTTCTTGTCCTCTTCCGCTCACTCACGTCTGAAATCACTCTTTTTCAGGTTGACAGACTAATGGAATTGCATTTTAAATATCTGGGTGCAGTGCAGGTGGCCGACAAGAAGATCGAAGGGGAAAAACATGTATGTATTCCTGCCTATCTTCTAACAACTGTCGGTTCACCCCCATTTGCGCCCCTTGTGTATCTTCTCTCTATCTACAGGATAGCTAAGGCCATGTGCCTCCTACCATGTGGTAAAGGCAAGGTAGATTATATTCTGTCAATATGTGTAAAGCCCACCCCACTCCCCCACCTCCCTATCAATGGAGTGACACTTTTTAGGAGAATGGATGTGTGGGCTGAGGCAGGTCTGTGCTGAGGATCTGAGAGGATAGTACCAGTTCCTTACATAAGAACTTCATTCAGAAGGTCTGGTCCAGGTGCAATGCTGTGTCTCAGTGCCAGTTTAGCAGAGATGTCTTGGTTCCCATGCTTGCCAGCTGCTGTAATCCCAAAAGAAGTCTTCTAAAGAAGGTTAGTCTGGAATAGAAGAGCCAAAAGGAGTCTAAGAGACCAGTTGCCTCATACACAGGTGGAAAGCTAGAGGCCTAGAGAAGACGACCCCGGTGTGTTTCAGCCAAGCAGAGCCCCAGTATCGGCGTAGCTGACCACATTTCTTGAAGCTGACATTTGCTAATGCAAGGGTGCCCTGCTAGATCTCCTTAAGGGGCTGGGCTTTTTATGGTCATATCCTACCTTCTCTATTTCTGACCTCTTCCATTAAGTTCTGTGCTATCTCTGACCTCTGTACCTTACTCATTGGACTCCTTAGCCAGGGTGACTATCCATGTCTGCTGTTTAATGTCCAATTTGTATTCTGTCCAATGCAAGACTCTCTTCAGTCTGTGGTCACATTACAGTGTGATCCTTTCTTGCTTTTTTTTCACAGTCTGTAGCAGACTTCATTTTCCTTGTGATCTTGCTCCACCAGATCACTCCATTCTCTTCTCAGTCTTCTTGCCTATAGGATATACTTGAGGCTTCTAAACCTCACTGGCAGGAGAGCTCATGTTAACACTCCACTCCCAGCCGTATGCAGAGCCCTTCACCTTGAGAAGGACGCTCACATTCCCTCCAAGCTACACTACGGGCCCGGGCCCAGGAGCCATGCTAGAGCTTGGCAAGAAGATGAACCTATTCCTGCGTCCTGTTTCTCTTCACCACTTCCTACCTGGCCCTCCCCTTTCACAAAGCACACCTTCAGTTATGAAGACCAGTATATGGTAACTGTGCTTTTCATTCTTGGGATTTCCCTGTGATCTCTAAACCTAGTAAGTGCTCAGATGTTTGCTGATTGATTGAATTGATTGACTGGGGCTTTCTTCTTTTATACAGTGGTACCATGCAAGATAAAAGGCAGAGTCTCTTAAGTCTGAGCTGGACTTCAGATACTAGTGTGTTCCACATGCAGCTGTTTCATTCCACACTCCCCACCTGCTTTGTTTTGTTCTTGGATTAAACTTTCCTGTTCCTATAGGATAATGTGTGCATGAGGGGCACTAAGTGACTGTCATAGTGCCAGAGTAAGATATCCTGTCTTTGTGTGAATGGTAATTAGAACTGAGTCAGTCAGGAGACCATTGGCACCAGCCCTGAGGAGATGCAGGCTGCTGGAGTAGAGTTTGAGGGTTAGCAGGAGCAGCGCCTGAGAGGGACGGACAGCACCTTGAAGTTGTTGTTAACTCTGGCTTGTTGCTGTGCCTGAGGGAACCTTGGCCAAGGGCTCTCACATCCCCTTAAGCTTGGTATTTTCTCTTATGTTCAGGTAAACATCCTTTGGTCTCTGCAGTTTTTTACTATAATATGTATTAAAGGCACAGTGAAAAGATGCTCCTCTCACTGGAGGCCAGTGGCCTGGTGGAAATCATGAAATCAGAAAGCCAGGGTTTAAGCTAGTGCTGCTATTTCCTATCTTTGAGTTCTCGGACAGCCAAATTGATTTGTCTAAGCTTTGGTTTTCCTGAAATCTGTAAAATGGGAATAATAACACTTCCCTTCCAGTTATTATGAAAATTAAGTATGAATTATATAAAGTACGTGGCTCGGTAAGTAGAAGTTGCTGCTGGTGGTGGTAGATTTTCCTGGCTTCTGTTGGAATTCTTGTGTAACTTTTAAGTAAGCCAGTCTGTCCTTTCCCTGAACACATCCACCTCGCCAGCTGCCCCAGAAGGCATCACTCTGGCAGAACGGAGTATTGGCACATCCGGTGCTTTGAGGTGAAGTGTCAACATTTTAAAGGAGACCAAGTAAATGGTTTGTGCATTGGGGAGCACCTTGTGTGTAGCTGCTAAGAAATTTGGCCTGCTTCCCACACGATTATCTATTATCAGCGTTGAAGAGGGTGTGAAATTGATTAGCACTGACGGAGACTGATGGCTGCAGCCGTTCCCCCCAGCATTCAGAGGGCTGCTGTGTGCCACTGGCATGGGCCCCTGCCATTCTCTAACAAACATCTGTCTCCTTGATGCCAAGGCCGTTTTGCTGGGCACTGGCAAACATTCCAAGGCCATTAGTGCTGGGCAGCCACAGTGCTGCTCCGAGAACCAGGGTGGGCGGCAGGGAGAGACGCATTTGTGAGCCACATTTGCTGCCAGCACTCAGGCTCTGTCCTGGCAGACGAAGCCACCTTGCAGGTATAAAGTGACTGGGAACAGCAAGACCTCCTTTTCTCCTCTTAACTCATTCAGTCTTTTCTCCTAGGTCACAGACAGTTTCTCTCTTCACCCCACTATATTTGGACATACACCAGTGTGGGGAACCTGTGACACATGTGCCGCAGCCAGCTGTTGTTATTGACAGCTCTGATGCTGTGGCGGTGAACTAACAGCACACATGTTGCTTTTCTTTTAAGACAAAAGATGTTAATGTCTGAGTTGCTTTTTCTAAACTAAAACCTCAGTGTTTGGGTTTTATTGCAGTGTTGGCACTTTGTAATAAATAAATGGGTTTTGAGTTGCAGTTTGGGCACTCATCTCAAAAAGGTTTGGCATGACTGCTCTGAAAGGTTTACCATCACTCCTGTGCCATTAGGAACACAGCAAAAAGTTGTTCACTTGAATACAATGCTTGCTTCTCAGGCATTTTGGTGACATTGAGCATCAGATTAGTAATGAATAAATATCATAAGTCTATAACATAAAGCTTGATATTGTAGAGCCAGATGTTGGCATATTTAGTATCTTGGAGGAACCCTTTCCCTGTAAATCTTGGGTTTCTCTGGCGCACTACAAGTGTCTGGTTTGCAGCTGAGCAAGACTCATTAAACAGAATCCAGGTATTGAGTGAACATTGACCAGGTTCCCGTCTGTGGGCCAGGCACTGGCCAGAACTGAGAGGCCAATGTGCCGTCAAAGTATGGACACAGGAGCACAGCTCCTGCTGGGGGCCAGAGGAATCAGGAAACACTGAAACATCTGAGCAGGTTTGTCGCCAAGTCATCACTCACACTAAATCTAGTTATAGAGATGTCCCAGGAATTTCTGATTTGGGTGGAACAGCAGAGCGGGAGAGGTAGGAAGCCAAGCTGGGGTAGGATGAGTTATGTTCCAGGAGCAGAGGTGTGAAGAGGAGAGCGTGGGCTCTGGGCTAGGCCCTTCCCTGGCTTTCTGACTGTGGACAGACAGCTTCACTGAAGATGTCTTCATTTGTATGCTTTGAGAAATTTTATAGGTAATGATACAGTAATGGTAAACACCAAGCAAATAAAAAAGCTGCCTGCAATAGGGTCTAACATTCAGAAGGTGGTCGTGGAAACTTTTGTGTTCATTTCTCCACAAGAACTCCTCCCTCCCTCTCTCTGTCTCTCTCTCTCACCATCTCTCTCCTTCTCCCCTTCTCTCCTCTCCTCTCTGTCTGTCCATCTCCTACTCCAGTTCAGTTCACTAGTTCTGCAAGATTTTGATTAATCTGACTTCCCAATACTTCCCAACCCCCACCTTCCAACCTTTATATTTGCTCATGTCTGCCTGGGTTTTTTCTGCGTGGTGCAGGCCCTGTCAGGTCTCAGCATAAATGTCACCTCCTCAGAGAGTCTTTCAGTGACCACCCTATGTGAAGAAGCCCTCTCTCTGCCACTTTGTAACTACAAATTTTTTGTCTGTTTTCTGTCTCTGGGATTGTAGATCATATTCTTAGAATTTACAGCCTGAGATTATGCATGATCAAATGAAGGGCCACCGCTTGTTAGGTAAAATTAATACCTATCCTTACATATTAAGAGATCATTCTGAACTTTCCACACTATTTCTGGGTTTTAGGGGTTTTTTTGGCAGGACTGGGGATTGAATCCAAGACTTTCACAACTGAACTGCATCCCTAGCCCTTTCTTTAATTTTTTTTTTTTTTTTTTTGAACAGGGTCTTGCTAAATTGCTGAGGCCAGGCTTGAATTTGTAATCCTTCTACCTCAGCTTCCTAGAATGCTGGGATCATATGCATGCACCACCATGCCTGGATAACTCTACATTTTTAACCCTGAGTTTTGTCTCTTCTGCAGTTGATTCCATTACCAAAAAGTACAAATGTGCAGTTCAAATGTGGAGCAGCAGCATTCTAGCTTGGTTTTTTATTGTTTTTTATTGTTTTTTTTTTTTTTTTTTGTGGGGCTGCAATCACACTCAGGACTTGTACATGTAAAGCAAGCGTTCTGCCACCAAACTATATTCCTAGTCCTGCAGAAATACTCAGGAAGAAATTCTGATTTGGAAGAGTCTTTAGGACCAGCTGATAAATAATGTTACACACGTTTTTGCTCCCGTAACATCACCGCAGCAGTGTAACGCTGGCAGACTCCAGGTCCTGGGCCGTGACCCTCAGCTGTCTTCCGTGTCCATGACATTCCAGGGCCGTGGCATATCTGGACACACCCTGGGGGTTCCTGGTTAACAAGACTTAACATGAACTTTTAAAGGCCAAGTAATTCTTCAGACTCTTCTAGTGAACAGCAGCCCTTGAGATCTGTAAATATCCAGGGCACTTGTCTCAGCAGGTTTCACTAGTCTCCCCAAACAAGTCCAAACCCAGAAAATACCAGATCCTCGGTGTTGGGAAGGTGTTCTGATTTCTCTCTGATTGCTTCCAGCTCCTGTTGGTTAAATGTGCAGAGCCTGCCTGGCTCCTGACTGTCTGAAGTAAGACGTAATTAGATAGGCGCTGGCAGGGATTTCTAAGAGGGAGGAGAGCCTTAGAGAGAGGTTTTTCTTTCTTAGTTCCTAGGAAAATTATACTCAGCAGGTTTATTCAATAAAGTGTTCTCACCACATACTTTGCACCGTAATGACTTACAAATTGCATGCTAATTTTGCCACAGTTAAATCATTCCAGGCTTTATCCTGGAAAGAAAAAAGATGGACTCAGTAATGAAACAGTATCCACAGGACTTGATATCTTAAGCAAACTATTTCCTCAGCATTTGGAACTCATTTAAAAACTCCAAAGGCTGTGTTCTGTGGTACATGCCTGTAGCCCTAGCACCCAGTAGGCTGAGGCAGAAGGATTGCTTGAGCCCAAGAGTTCAAGATAAGCCCAGGTAATACAGCAAAACCCTGCCTCAAAAAAAGAAAAAGAAAGAAAAATCTGTGCAAAGGGGTGAATTGCAGCAATGAATGAATAGGGTATGTGATCCTAAAAAAGCACAGGGTAAGGATGCAGACAGTGAAATGTAAAGCTACCATTGATTCTTCTGCTAACTATGCTGGAAGCTCCCCAGGCAAGCTTTTTTAAAAAAGAATCCTGCTGAGCGTTTCTCTCAGCTCTTCTTTAAACCAGTGCTTCCCAAACTTCCTCAGTGCACCAGAACACAGCTCTCTGCCTGTAAAAGCCAGTGTGGTGGGGTGGGGAGCCTGCTTCCCGGCTGTGTGGCTCCACCCTCTACTGCCTCCCAGTCCCAGTCACTCTTCCTGTGGAGGACAAGTCAGTAGGCCTGGGTTCTGGTCCCACACCGCTGCCACTTGCCTTGCAGTATGGTGTTGAATACTTTGGTTTGCTGTTGTGACTCTTTCTTGTCCTCTTCAGGGGAGCTAATCCCTGTCCCCTACCAACCTGCTAGTTAAGAGTCCGCTAACATCAGGGCTGTGTACTGGGGCTCCTGCATCTCTACACAGCTCACCCGCGGGGTTTCCTGACTCCGCAGGTCCACTGAGGCTCCTGATCCTGACCCTCCTGCCATTAACAGGACCGTTCACCAATGTGACCAGGACAAAAGCCTGCATGTCTTTCGCGTACTCCCACCCACCACATGTCACCTAATAAATCTTACTTGCCCCATCTCTGCAGCCTGTCCTCCCTTCCCTTCCTCACTACCAGTGCTTAACTTTAGTCATCTTTTCTTGTTGCACTGGCACAGCACCCTCCTAACATGATTCCCTAGCTCTGGGTATGTAACTTCCCGTTCACCTTCTACAAAGTGATCAGAAATTTTCTAAAATGAAAACCGCTCAGGCGGCTTCCCTCTTCACACATGTGCTGGTGCTGCATAACCATCAGCGTGCAGGTGCAGCACCATCGCCTGCCACTTTACCCATATCCCTCACCCCTCACGGTGTCCAAAAGCCAGTTGAACCTCATGAAGCTGTGCTTTCTCCAGCCTTCTGTGCGTTTGCTAGGTTACTCTGTCTAGAATACTTCCTGGTGCTGTCTTTTCTGTGTGCCTTTCAACAGCTGGCTAATTCCTCCAAATTCTTCAGTGTTTGGGCATACAGACGAGTCAGTAAACATGGGCTGAATGTCTCCCACATGCCAAACATGCTGCGCTGAGACTATTAAAGCCCCGCCTCGATGCCCTGAGCACAGGTGAGCACTACAGCCGTGGGCTGAACAGCATGGACTCTGGGACCAGGCTGTGTAGTCTCCGGTCCTGGCTTTACTTCCCACTGGCCAGTCATAAGCAAGTCATTGAAACTCCTGTTGCAGTTTCCATATCACTAAAGTGGAGAAAATAATGGTACTGATCTTATGGGGTTGTGGGAAAGATTAAATCAATTATTGTAACTATATCGCTTAAACTAGTCCCTAGCACAAAGAAGGATGCCTTTCGTGGTAATCGTTATCACAAGTGCTTTTGACCCACACATTTGCTCGTCACTCCCTCTAAACTAATTCTAAGCCCTCATAAGTAGTGTTAGTCTTGTTCAGTTTTTCAACAGGATTGTTATTTTCTGGCCCACATTACCTATGACATCTCTATCATGGAAACTTTGGTTCTCTGAAGACTGGCTTATATATTGTTGATGTTCAAATGAGCACTCTGGGCTTTTTTCTTTTAGGGAAAGGATGTTAAATAAATTTAGAGATGACGATATACCTGTGATGGAGGCATCATGTTAATATAGAAAGAACCTAGCCAAGGCTAAGTTTAAATGCCTGCTGTGCCACATACAAATTCTGTGTCCCTAGAAAGAGATTGCCTAATACTGTAAGTGTGATCTTCATGGTAGGTCTAAAATAGGGTCTTTTGAAGATGTATGAAATTGTTTGACAAAACTTGGCACATGCTGATTGTTAGGGTAGCATAGTGTAGTCATTCTGTCCTCTGTGAGCAAAGCTCTGGCCCGGGGTCCTTGGATTCTGTTAGGGCTGCCATCAGTCATCTCTCCCAAAAATTCCCTTTACTGGTTCTCCTACCTCAGTTTCCCCAACTGATGACTCTAGGAGCCTTCTGTAACAGTCTGCCTATTTTAGAAGCTTTTAGAGAAAAGTTTTGCTGGTACTGTGCCTCCCCATCTCCATTAGCCGTCTCTTCTGTGGTTTAAATTTCTCCTCTTGCTTTGGAATTTTAAAGGACCTGGCATTTTCTGAGTGGTTGGACACTTCTTGCCCAGAACGATAGGCTGTGGCTGCTTCTTCCATTAGGGCTGCTTGTTCAGTCTGAGTTGCTTCCTCTCTTGAAGCAGAAGGGATTTTCATTGGCTTCACAGCAGCTCTTTTATGACTGTCCCCTTCTATCAGCCAGGGGCAGCTCGCTGCCTGTAAGGGGCAGATTAGAAATGGCATCCGCATTCTCACTCAGAGGGCCTGTGACTGACTGCCGAGATAGGGACACGTGGGCAGCTGGTGATTTGGTAGTGCTCCCAAAGACAGATTAGCATTTAAAGTGAAGATGTAGCTGGGAGGGCAGAAGACACACATACCCTGCAGAAATGGCACCTTGATGCTACGCATACCACCTCGTGTATCTTTGGAGATGAATCTGTTTATTTTAGCAGCCCCCAAACAGGCTTATGCTGCTGTGAATTGCAATCTGTTCTGCTTAATGCTCCATTTACTGAATTACCATCTAAGTTTTTATTCTAACCCTCTCTTACGGAATGAACGAAACAAAACCTATTAAAGTGTCTTTTTTTCAACTCGCTCAAATTCTATGTGAAATTTGCTGGTAATTTTTTGTTGTTGCTGTTGTTGGAGGGTTCCCTTTCTAAATTTCTTTTTTAGACAAAAGATAGTCTGAAAATCTAGGCCTCCTTGTGTTGAATACTACAGTTTTGCATTAGTTTCCAGATAAGGCATAAAAAGAAAAAATCCCTTGTAGTTGTTCATGTGCTAATTATGAAAAAAAGACCATAAAACAAAGACTATTTCTGCTTTGAACTATTGAAATGAGTACAAGCCAGGTGTGGTGGCTCACACCTATAATCCCAGCACTTGGGAGGCTGAGGCAGGAGGCTCGTTGTGAGTTCCAGACCAGCCTGGGCTACATACCAAGTGAGCTCAGGGCCAGCCTAAACTGCATAGTGAGATCGCGTCTCAAAAAGATTAAAAAAAGAGAGAGAGAGAGAATACAATCTGGGAACCAAATGTGTGTGTGTGTGTGTGTGTGTGTGTGTGTGTGTTTCTGCCATCAGCTTTGTGACCATTTGGAGAGATCTGTCTAAGCTTCACTTTCCCACTTGAAAAATGGAAATAGTAATAGTTCTTACCTATTGTGGTTTTTGGAGGAAATACGGGGAATCTACAAGAAATACTTATCACAGTACCTGGCAGCTTCTTAAGGACTCAGGAAATGTTACTGCTGTTGTTACACTTTTGCTGCCCATCACTTGCCAGAGTGAAGGACTACAAGAAAAGGCTTTGGGCTAGCGAAACGTTTTCCGCTCAAGTCTCCAACTAAACGTCCGTGACAGACCTCTGATGCCTGTCTCAATTCTCCATCTGTGAAATCTGAAAATGATATTTGTTGTACATACCCAGTTCAGGGTGTGTACAGCAAGTGAGGTTAATGCAAAGCCCTGCTTTGAAAAGTGAACATCGCCGTGTGGATGCTGTGCTGTCATCGTTTCATGAAGAAGGCAGTCACCTTCACTCTCCTCAGAGGGGACAGTTGAGTGAATTAATTCGTGGAGGACTTCCTTCAAATCCTAACTCTCTTGTTTTGTTTTAAATACAATTCAACATACATGGAGAGTTTCCATTCTGGGATTTTTCTGAAGGGAGATGTATTTATAATGCTTAAGGTAACTGGATTCTTGGAATTTTCTCTTTAACCCCCTATTAATCACATTTCCATTTGAAGCACATTTGATTTACAAATTGTTTTTAAATGTTTTTAATGTTTTTAATTTGTTAATTTGTTAAATGTTTTTAAATTGTTTTTAAATGACCTGTCCAGTAGCAGTAGATCCAGGGGCCACATCTTTGTCCCAGGGGTGTTTGATTTATTGGTGACAGGATAAGCTAATTGTCCAGTTGACCATCACCTTCTGTGAAAGTAGTGGTGCGTAATCTCAACTTGAGGCATGTCTTGCAGTGGCTGTCCTGACCATGGTCAGCCACCAGCTGAAATGCAGCATATACCTGTGTACAAGCAGAAATCCATTACATCTGGCTAGGGAGGTGTCTCAGCCTTAGATTTGCCACAGATTACCCAAGCCAAAAGAAACCTTCTGGAGCACCAGATGAGGGAGACCAAGGTGGAATACACTGCCTCTACCCCATGCTATAGTAAGTGGAGGCATTTGTTATGGTTTGGGTCAAGAATGTCCTTCAGATGGCTTATGCATTCAGAAGTGGAATTTGGAAGGTGATTGGGTCATGAGGCACTTACCTCATTAATAGATTAATCTAGTGATTATCTGTCTCTACCTCTATTAATCCAGTGGGTATGTATATGTCTCCCATCTTCCTTCCTTCCCTCCCTCTTTCTCATTCTCTTGCTTTCTAGCTGCTGTGGGGTAAACAGCTCTCCTCCACCATATTTTTCTGCTATGATGTTTCTGCCTTGAAGCCAGCCATTCATAGACAGAAACCTGTGAAAATGAGCCAAAATAAACTCTTCCCTACATTGTTTGGGCCAGGTGTTTGGTAACAGCAGCAGAAGCTGACAAACACAGCATTGCTAATTAATTTTCAGGGCTCTTCCTCACCAAGCTCCCTTGGCCTCACAGCCCTTTTCCATGTACTGTGCAACCACTGCTCTGAATTTGAGTTGGCACTCAGGGTGGTCCCTGTTGTACACTTTTCATCTCCAAGAAAAGAAGCTAGGGCCAAAAAAAGTTGATTGACTTGTCTAAGAACTTTAGGAAGTTAATGTCAGAGCTGGGTACTGATCCCATTTGCATACACTGAACTACCTTGGCAGAGAACTGGTTTGTAGATTTTATGCATCCGAGTTCTAAGATGTTTCATTCTCTAATGTAAGGGCTTCTGGTACTCTCAGAGGGTTTCTTTTAGATGGAAAGAAAGCGCAAAAGTTGGGAAGCTTCTTTAGAAAAAGTTGTCTGTCATCTCTTAGTTCATTGTTCATGTACTAAGGTTAGGCTGCGGGTTTGATCTCCCTTGGACCAGCTAACCATCTATTTTTTCTTTGAGACGGTCTCATTATGTAGTTCAGACTGGCCTTGAATTCATAGCCATCCACTTGCCTCAGCCTCCTGAGTACAACAGGCATGCCCTAGCAAGGCACACCTTGCTCTGAATTCTGTTCTTTAATCACTGTTAAAACCCACCTCATTGGTCAGGTTGGTGTCATTTGGCTCTTCCTTACCATTAGAAAGCAAGTTTACTCATAGATTACTAGCACATAACCATCAGAGAGCTCTAGATCATACTTATTCAGTCTTTTCTTTTTTTTTTTTTTTTTTTTTGAGTCAGGGACTTGGTATATAGTTCAGGCTCATCTTGAACTCACTATGTAGCCCAGGTAGCCTCAGATTTGGAGTCCCCCTGCCTTAGTCTCCCAAGTGCTGGATTATAAGCATGTACCACCACATCTGGCCACAGTTCAGTGTTATAACCTTTTACAAGGGAAGAAGTAGGGAAAGAAGAAGCCTTATGATGAATTTCTTTTCAATTCTTACAACTTTTATGTTTCTTTTATATTACTTCTCCAGAGACTTGAATCCTATCCAGATTCATGAGTTGAGTTGTACCAATAGCCAGTTGGGAGTTTCAGGCACCCAGAAACGTTCTTTCAGATTGATTCAACTTCATCAGACAGAGATAACAGAGGAACCATATCATATCCTTATCTCAAGATCAACTTCTCTCTGGTGTCTTGGAAACCGAGAAATGGAGTCAGAAATGTATTAATCCATTCATAATGAGTACATACCATCTCACTTCCTGTTAAAACAGACCAGAACTTGTGAAGATGTGCCTAAAAGAACTGTGACCAAACTTCACACTTCCTTTCCCATCAGAGTGATAAAGTCTTCTTGCTTCTTTTATTTCCCTTTGAGCAGTGAGTATGCATTTCTGCTCAGCTTTTGAATCCATTCAGCAGTAAATATTCCATACCACAGAGTTGTAACAGGCTAGATAAGGTGCTATCCTGACAGCAGTCAACTTCACTGCACAGAATTTCTATGGTGCTTCTAAAACTGTCAGGGCAGAAACCTGGTCTTCAGAAGGCAATCTCTGTTTCATCTTTGTGTGTGCTCACTGAAGCAGTACTGATGCTTTTCTTGGAGATGAGCCATTGTTGTATCTTAGATCTGCATTTGAAAATTTCACTTTCAAATCATAAGACCATGTGTCTAAAGTAGAATGTCAAATTGAACAGTGTCCGAGAAATTCCAAGGGAAGAACAGAGAAAATGGAATTTGGCATCATTCTCTTGGACCTGGGTCCATCCTTTCTAGAGGACAGCAGAGAAGCTGGAGAGTACAGTATGTCCTGCAGAGTTAGAAGATCAGGTTGTGGAGAAAAATGTGAAAAAGGAAGAATCACCAGAGGCACTTCTGGCCTGGTGAGAGAAACTTAATTTTGCCCAGCTCCATTCTTAAGCCTTTCTGTCACTCATCTTTAATACCGTCCTTTGTTCTCTGGACAAGACTGCAATCCGTACCTGCACACAACACATCGCACAATGTGGAAAGAGCTCAGAAAAAGCATGGGCCATTGGTTTGAATCCCAGTGCTGCCACTCCCTAACCTTGAGAGGTGGCCCTGCCTGAGCTGGTTTCCTCAGCCCCACCAAGTCAGAACTTCTGTCTGGGTGAGGTCACTGGGTACCTGGCACAGAAGCAGCCTTTGGGAACACAAGCTGCTTTTCTTCAGTGGGTGAGTGATGGAATGGTGGGAGCAGGGGTTATTATTTACATAGTAATCAATCAGTACACAGGCTAAATAAGCAAAGTACACTCCCATACTCCTTCCTAATGTTCTTGTTAGTGATACAATATTCAGCTGTTCTGTTGCAAGCTGGCCATGTTGACTTTTTGGTCCCATTATTTTCTATGCTTGGAATGTTCTTAGCCCATGAGGTTTGTTCAGATTCCATCTTGAAGGTTCCATTCCTTTGAACTTTTCTGAGTTGCTTGACAGATCTAGTCCAGCATTCTGCTAGGCTCCCACAGTACTTAGTGCAATTAAGAAATCCTGTGTAATCACTAGTTAGTGCCTGTTTTCAGAACTAACTGTTCCTATTAGTTAACCTTCTATAACTGTAAGCTCCATGATTATGTATGCTTTACCTGTCTTTGCTGTCCTGGCCTATCATACAATACCTGGCCCAGTTAGGTTTCTAGAAATCTTTACTGGGTGAATGAATAAATGAATCCACTCAGGATCCCATGTTTGCAACATCTAGAGGCTTCCTTCCTTCTCTTTTCCCCCTGCCTTTCTCCTCCTGAGTACCCCCTCAGATAGGCTGACCTTGTGGCCTTCTAGCTCTGCATTCTATCTGCCTGGCAGTCTCTCAGTGCTTTAAACCAGTGTGTCCAACATGTGGCTGTTTGCATTTCTTATTCATGACATTTTCTTGTGTGGTGCTGACTGGCAGTCTGCAGCCCGTCATAGCTAACGTCTCTGGCCAGCATTCACGGCTCCCATCAGCTAGCCCTCCAAGGCACTCTCGACCATTTCCTGGCGTCTCCTCTTCTACCCCTATTATGTAGCACACCCAATTCATTAAATAGTTTTGAGCCTCTGCCTGCACTTTTAAAATTCTCTTTAGCAAATGCTTTCCTAGAGCCTACTAAGCAAAAACGTCCTATGCAAAGTGCTTTCTTTCTAGGGCACAGAAATCAGTGAAACACAACCCTTGGCTTTCAGGAAACCCACACTGGGAAGAGACACACTGCTGGCTCACTGTGACTCACCAGCGCAAGGCCCGCCATGGGCAATGCCATAATAGAGGTGCAAATCCAGGTTGTTGGATTTCAGGGACCAAAAATTCATACCTACTTGGGGATGTCAGAAAAACTTCTGGAAGCAGGATCACATTTGAGACTTTCAATATGTTTTGATGGCAAATGGGGAGTACCAACATTAAAAGCAAAAAAGTAAAGCCAGGAAAAGGACCCATTTGTACCAGGGCAGGGGGCACTAGTGAGCAGGAAATATGAGCTACATGAAGCATGTTCCCCCGAGGGCTTAGACAAATGGGGGACATTCCCGCAGGACATTCATTCCGCTGTCTGCCCATCATGGGCTTTGAGACCTCACCCAAAAAGGTATCCATTCTTACAGGATACCTTAACATTTCATCAGCCCTAGACAGTACCTACTACATGTAATTATTTTTTAACTTGTAGATATACTACATCCATTTACCTCTGATTATTTCCTATGTCTCTGTGACCTCCTTAGATGAATAGCTCCTGAGTGACCAAAACCAGGACTTCCCCTTTGCCTTCTCTCCCTTTTTCTAATTTTTTTTTCCTTCTGCCTTAGCTCAGTACTTAGGAAGGTGTCCTTTCCTCAAGGATGTTAGTAGGGCTAGGGGTCTGCATGCTTCACTGTTACCCATTTCTACATCAGAGATGAATTAGACAAAAGTCTTGCACCCAGGAGAGTCCACATTATGATAACTACTACTTATATAATTATGAACAATTTCACCTCTATGTGCCTGTTTTCTAATTCATACAATGGGATTAATAATCCCTTCACCGTCCTCTTTAAATTTGCTAATGAGAACATGTATATGTAGTAACACTTTAAATTCTATAGCACTGTAGAAATATAAGGTTTTAATGCCAAATGCTTTTTGCATGAGTGAAAGTCAGGAGTGATTTTCCTTCCTGTGCCTCAACTTCTGAGCACGTACGTGTTCTGGAGCAGGAGGTTACAGTTAAAACTAAGTCAATGAGAAACTAAAGAGCCTTTCTCTCTTAAACTCCTCAGACCCCAGGCCAATGCTCCATGACTACCTCTTAAACATTAGCATGATTACCAGATTATTAAGGAATTTGCTACTAAATGAAGCTAAGAATTAGTGGTGGTAATTGGTCAGACAAGGCAGGCCCTGGCATTCTGCAGCCTTCTTTGTCCTGTAGACAGCCTTTAGGGGCGAGATGAAAAGTGGCCTTGTGTTGCTCCAGGCAGGCCCCCTGGGCAAATAAAGAAGTGTATTATCTGCATCTGAGTAGTCTCCGAAGGGTTCTTGCTGGAGATTGACGACCCCAGTGCTAAGCCTTTCTTGTTCAAGAGAGTAAAAAGCAGTGTCCCAAGGGCTCCATCAGTGACAGGAACCCAAGTTGTCAGAGGGAACCATAGCCATAAAAATACCAGTGAAATTGAGAAATAGCTCGTTGTCGTCAGAAGCACGAGCTAAGCACCTGCCATCTTAGGCCTGCGTGTGAGTCATGCAGACTGAGGTGTGTTCCCCCAGTTCTCTCCTGAGACCTCTCAGCCCAAAGCAGAGTTGTCTTTTTTCTCTTAATCACCTCACAGAAATTTACTGAGTGAGGGATCAAATCAAATTCAGGCTCCACCTGAGCTCACAGTCCACCCTCCTGAAATGGTCAAGGGAAGTAAATGCTGACCAGGTCAGTGTGACTGTTTGTGAAAGGAGAGGTCTTGTGATAGACTGACTGCCTGAGGTTCACTCAGGAATGCTGGGAGGAGCAGCACTGGGCTTTAATAATTGTGGTGGAAGTAACTTAAAGGTGGAGTGGACCCGAGAGACCGGCCGGAGTTCCTGGGCAGGAAGGCAGCAAGGGCACAGGCATGGAGGAGATGAGCTGTCCGGCAGAAGTGTTGCTGGCCACTAGGTGAGGGTGGTGGGAAACAAAACTGTCCTAAAACTGCCATGATGATTGTGCAACTCTAAATACTCTAAAGGCCATTAAATTATACAGTTTAAGTGGGTGAACTGTGTGATATGTAAGTTCTATCTCTGTAAAACTGTTTTTAAAAAAGAATCCACTAGAGAGGTAGGGTCAAGTCTGAGGTTACAGATTCGGAAGAGATGCTTTGATGTAGAGGACTGTTGGACTCGTGAAATACAATAGAAAAGTTGGGGCATTTTGCACCCAACAAAACCAGAGCAAAGGGATGTGTGTACAGTAGCATAGTGCCCATCGGGCTCAGCTGGGCTCCAAGACAGAGTCATAGAGAAAGGGACCCTTTCTTTCTTCCCCACGTTCCTGCCCCTTGAAAGGGAAGGGGTTAAGTGGATCTGGTAGGAGGTTATTTATGGAGAAAAGACTGAGGCGTAAAGAATGTAGGTCAGGAGGCTAGTTTCCCAGGAGTAGAGAGAAGAGCGGTCACTGTGGGAGGCAGTGGGCACCGGAACATGGTTACGTAGCAGAACTAGGCTCTACGGCAGAAGAGGGGGGTTATAGTTCACCATTTACTATGTATTTTATAAAGAACTAGACAACAGCTCAGAGGTTCCCAGGACAAAGGAGATGGAAATGGTAATTACTCTCACTTGGTCATTTTACTTTGTGTACGTGTATCAAATTACCACACTGTACTCCATAAGTGTGTGCAATTCATATGTGTCAACTGAGTATTTATTAAAATAAAGACTAGAAGCAATACATAGTTTTAAGTTTTTGTCCCTTTGGCATGCTTTTTTAGGTTAAGTATGTGGGTGAGATCATGAAATAGGAAGAAAAAAGGCTTTAAATCTGACTCTCGGGTCCTTTCTAGTCCATTCAAAGCGAGGAGACCACGCTGGATGGGGTGGCACAAGCCTGTAATCCCAACACTGAGAGGCTAAGGCAGCAGGATCATGAGTTCAAGACCAGCCTAAGCTACATAGCAACACCTTATTATTCTCCCCAAAATTGAGGTCCGCAAGATGAAAGAAACTTCTCCTCCTTAAAAGAATGAAGAGACAAGAAAGTTCCTTTTGCATCATGGAAGAGGGATGCAAATCAGGAGGAGGAGGTTTTCTTCCAGTGTTGTGGCCAGACGAGAAATTAGTTCTTTGCCTCCATTCACTGTGTGGCTTATGTCCCCTAATGTTTGTTTGCAGGACATAGTACGGCGTGGAGAGATCATAGACAATGACTTGGAGGATGAGTTCTACCTCCGGCGCCTGGATGCAGGGCTCTTTGTTCTCCAGCACATCTGCTACATCATGGCAGAGATCTGCAATGCCAACGTCCCCCAGGTATGAGGGGCTTCCCCATGGACCTTTCTATCCCTGCCGCCGTCCCGGCCACCTGCTTGTGTAGACTCTCAAGGAAAGAAATGAGTCACACTTTCTGGAATTTCCTCACTTTGTGGGCCCACTTTTTTAGGAGTGGGACGAGGTGAATCAAGAAGCTGTATCCTGGTGTCTGTCAAAACAAATGTTCCCTTTTCATTCTCTCCATTCTTTCCCTTTGTTAGATTCGCCAGAGAGTTCACCAGATCCTAAACATGCGTGGAAGCTCCATCAAAATTGTCAGGCATATCATCAAGGGTGAGTTAGGTGATGCTTGTGTCTGCAGCTTCAGGAGTTGCAGGGTGCTTCCTGCTGAGTCTGTCAGCCTCTGGTGTCTGGTGTGCTAGAGATGCATGAAAAACCCAGGTGTGTCTTTCAGTTCACTGTGTGTCCACATCGCCTTTTTGAGAATACCGAAGGCCACCTAGTTATCCTCTGCCTCTGACCCCCCACTACTAGAATTTAAATAAGAAGCATGCAGGCTTAAAAATATCTGTTAAAAATGAAAAAAGGGGAAAACAATCCAGCTTCTGACTGCATATAGTACAAGGAAAGGAAACAAGGACGTGACAAGCAATAAGTGGAATTATGGAAGCGGGAGAGGCCTGAACCTGACGCAGTGCTGTAGTAGAAAGAGCGCCCTGTTCTCCAGGGCTTGCCCTGCATCCCTCAGCTGTGTGAGCATGATCAGGTTCATTGATCTGCCTGTGAAAAAGAAGAAATCATGCAAAGGTTATGGGAGGTGCTGCTTGGAAATGGTGAGGGGGCTTGTTTTTTCCCTCCTTCCCCGCCCACCGCATGGAGTTCCCCCAAATGCTCTTGGATCTTTGGCTGGCGCTGCCTCAGCTAGAGTGGCTCAGGAGGTCTCCAGTAGGGAAGCAAGCGTCAGCCCTGAGGCAGGGCTTGTGTGCTGAGCTCTGGGAAACGGCCCTGCTCTCAGGCCGCTTAGGCACAGAATAATACACATGGTATGGACCTCTGTGATGGCCAGTATAGTCCTGGGTACCCCAAAGTTCAGAGACTCAAGATGGGCTGGGCAACCACAGACAGATCCATTTGCCTCCCTGGTCTGTGTTTTGTTCATTTCAGCGTTCACTCGTCAATCACCTGTAGTTCCCTTGCAGCTGTGAGAAGAAAGGTGAAGGTAAATCATACATAAAACAAAGTGAAGTAGGGGTCTGGGGAGGCTCCAAGTCTGTATCCTGCTCTCCCTTTATTGTGGCCTCAGGCAGGAGACCCAGGTGCTCTGTGGCTCACAGAATGGCCCACGGAGTTAAATGAGATGGTTGAGATAGTACACAGGAAACAGTCCAGTAATGCTAGTTACTGTGTTCAGAAATATTGTGACGATCACCTTCATCATTATTATCAGTGAGGCACAGCTAAAGTCCTGTGGGAAGTCTTGCACAGGAAGTGACACTGAGCTGGTCTGCATGGCAGTGACAGGGCGATTCCAGTAGGGAACAGTGTAAGTGCAGGCTCAGATGGAAATCAGCTGCCCAGGATAGCCCTTCTGGGCAGGGCTGTGGCATCCTTGTGCCCATTTCTTAGATGGAGAATATAAGGCCTTGGAATCTGCTATTTTCTCCTGCAAGAAAGGGGAGTGTAAAGGGGACCTAGGGACCTTGGCCCTGCATCCTCCCTCCCTGGCCGTTCCCCTTGTAGTCTGTGATAGATCCACAGGAATTTTGCTAGCGTGCCATTCCTCCACCTCCCTAAGGTGTGGCTGCAGTGATGTGCAGCTCCAGCCTTTAAATGGCATTTACTTCCAACGCCCACATGTTCAATTAGAACTTTTTATTGCTCGCATCTCTGCTGTCTTCCTTTTAAGCTTTCCCTACGCCTCTATCCTGGTAATCAAAACAGTGATCTTCCAAGAAGGAGAGTGTCTTTAGCAGGTGCTGACGCATAGTAGGTGGGTGTTTTCTTTTTCAAACCCTGCCTTGCATACCTGCAGGTGTTTAGAGCTCCCTGGTGTGGGGAGCTGACTCTGGTAGCTGCAGGGGGGCGGGTGGGGAGATGGGTTTTTGATGACCTGGGTCTGGGCAGGGGTGCTGCCTCCGTGCTCCTCCTTTGCCTCTGTGCAGACTTCATAGCGGTCCTGCCCACTTGTGTCCAGCCCTAGTTTTCTCCCTTCACTCTTTGAGGCTGGTCCTTCAGCGAGTCCTGCCACCCTCCTCCAAACTCCATTTGAAGCGTTCTGCTCTTCTCCATCCGCTAGTCCTATCCTAGCACACTCTTTATTTCCTTCTGAACCCTTATCACAATCTGTAATCATTTTTATTTATGCATTTGTTTACTCATTTGGTCTCTCATACATTAAAATGTAAGCTCCCTGACATAGGAACATTGTCTGCCTTGATCACATCTCCTCAGTTCCTAGAGCAGTCAGGCTTATAATGGAGCCAATAAATGTTTTAAACATTATTGAATTAAACTTCTTCTTGTATGAGTTTAACTTGGCAGATGTTTCTTGAGACTGCTCAGGGCTGGCCAGGTGTGCTGCCAGGTCCTGGGCTTCACAGGCATCACTGGCACCTGCCTACATGGAGTTACAGTCGTCTGGGGACATGGCTATATCTTTGGCCCATCATCATTGAGGCAGAATGGAGTGCACAGCCCAGTGACCATTCAGCTGGCCTTGCTCAGGGCCAGGGTCAGCACCCTGTGCTTGAGATTCTGGGATGACTGAGATCCCCATCCTTGCTGCATTCACAGCCTACTTATTACAACATGTTAAGTGCCCGGTTAGAGTTGTAAACGGTGTGCCCAAGGCATCAGGCAGGCAACAGTGGAGGTAGAGGGAGTGGCTAGGGTGGCGACCCAGAGGAGGGCTGTTTGAGAGAGAAGCACATCACAGGCAGAAGATCAGAGGCCTGCAAGCAGACAAGAGTCAGTGGCCTTGACGGAGGTGGGACATGGCTGGGTAGGGTACAAGTGTTGCCAGGCAGGGCTTGTGAGTTTTTTTGAGATGCATAGTGAGTTTAGGGTACAGTAGTGACCTGGATTCTTTTGTTGACCAGCACCCGGTGAACATTCTCCTAGGAGAGATACTAGTTTGGGGCACTGGAAGTTGTTGATGTGGAGGTGGAATTCAAGTCAGGAAATAGAATGCCATTGCTCAGGTAGCTGTTGCCTTCAATGTGAAAGAGAATTCTGCACAGATGGAGGCTTAACATAAAAGATTCTTGCGTCCTCCTGTTGACACAGCCCTGCCCTGACTCACCAGAAGAAACTGGAGCCTATGCAGAGTGGCTGCCTCTGAGAGCAGCCCTGGAACATAGCACAGTAAGGACCCTTAGAGACCAATGGATCCCTTGCCTAGGGGTAACAGTGTCAAGATCAGAGGGGTGAGGCTGGGACAGGGTTGGAGCTGGGCTCTGCAGGTCCTCTTAGAAATCCATCTGCTCTTTCTCCTCCCCCACCCTGCCATCAGACAGCCTGAAAAAACAAAGCCTCATAAAACAACCAGCTCATCAGCCTGTCGTCTTTGATTTTAATTCTGTTTTTCAGTTTGGGTTGCTTCCCTTTTTAATTTTTTTTTTAACACTAATTTGATGCAAGCTTTTTTCTTTGATTTTATGGCCTACATATTTCCTAAGTTTTGCGGCAAAATGACAGCTGATGTATCCCTTGAGGTCTCAGGAAAACGCTGATGAGGCAAGCCCAGCAGGGGACTTTTCCCAGGGTTCTCAGTCCCTTTTCTCCTGGTTTTCCTCCCTCCTTTACTGTTGGGGGTGCCAAGAGAGAGCAGGAAATAATTGACGGCTCATTAAAGTCCCCCTTTCCTCACACTGCTTATTTGCAGTCTTCCCCAGAGCAGGCAGCTGGTGTGGGCCTGAGGACCAGGGCCTCTCATCAGAACCAGGGTCCAGGGACGGAGAAATCCACGCAGAGAAGGGCAGTTCAGACCAGAGGCTCTGCTGCATGGACAGCGCTGTCATAGGTTTGCTTCCCTGGTGCCTGGCACTGAGCCACGTGCATCTCTCCAGAGCAGGGAGCAGGCCAAGGTGGGCCCCAGGCTTCTCTGCGTTAGTCCTGAAATCTAGGACCTCTCCGGTAGAGTGCTCCCTCGCTGAGCACCTGCTGTGTGCCAGGCTTTTCATGTCCATTATTTCTGATCCCCAGCGACCCTAGATAGCAGGATGATCTCCATTTTGCAGATAAAAAAATAGAGACTCCCTGAAGTGAAGAGGCATCACCCATACCGCTAGTGGTGTTGGAAACCAGGTTCAGATGCAGACAGAACTATATATACACAGTGGAACTTTCCTGTCTTGTAGAAAAGAAAGCTCCAGCTGTGCCTGTCAACTCATCTACATCTATAGGCTCTAAAGAAGGAAAGGAGAATCCAAGGCATCCACCTTCGTAGAACACACAGTAGCACCACAGGGGCCTAGTGAACTCCTGAGGTGAATGAGGCACACTCAGGAGACTGTCCCCAAGGGACTAAACCGTCCCCTCATATGAGTTGAGCTAAGAAGAACTGGAACCCCAGGGAGGCTGGGCAGAAGAGGGGGCTGTCTTTTCATTATTTTAGTTATGGTAACATATATTACATGAAAGTCACCATTTTAACCATTGTGGCCATCACCACTGTCTATTTGTAGAATTTTTTCATCTTGTAAAACTGAAATTCCAGACCTGTTAGCACCAACTCGCTGTTTCCCACTCCCTGCATTTCCTGGCAGCCTGTTTGATTTGTTGTCTCTCTGCTTTTAACGACCTGAAGGAAGGAGGTGGCTTCATGAGGCCCGTGAATGATGCCATAGGTGGATGTGAACATTCGTAAGTGAGTGCCATCTCCTTGGATGTGGCGTAGCAACTATGGCACGGGAGCATTTCTTAGGACATACAGTTGTGCCTCGGGTTATGACAGAAACCCCTCACCAGTCTCCTAAATGTGTCTGTTGGTGACAGTTGTCAGAAGTCCACGCAGGTGCCAGCGAGCAGTCCAGGCATTTGCAGAGGAAATCATGGAGGGTCACTGGCTCAAACCTCTTTCAGTGGAAGGTGAAAAGAAGAGCCATGACTTTCCAGTGCTTTCAGAAACAGGCCGTGGCTTTTTGATGTGCTTGTATTCTTTATGGCTTCAAATCTCTTGGAAACCTATAAACATATATTTCCGTAGTGCTGTGGGGCTCTTGGTAACCCCAGCCTTGCCTCTGATTTTAAAGCTACAGAAGCTGAGAGAATTGATCTTTTACTAACTTGATGGGGTATGTGTGCCTTGCACCCAAACACTGGCCACAGGTCTTTGCAGACAGGAAAGGATCACTGCCCCCAAGCCCCGCAGCCCATTCACTCGAGAACTCTCGGGAAATGCTGCCTCCGTGAGGGGGCCTGTGGAGGAGGGAGGGGAAAGGACCAACTACACATGAACTGTAGCATCTGCCAGGAGTCTACACCCTGGCATTGCCTAGCTGTATGACCCTAGAGCAGTGGTGGCAAATGCTCTAGAACTTTCAGTGACAGCTCTCTGTGGCACACATGTGATAGGTTTGCCACCACTGCCCCAGGGCAACCACCTGCCCTCACTAAGCTGCAGCGTGTTCATCTATAAAATGGCATCTGCCTCAAAAGTGGTGAGAACAGCTGAGTTACTACACGTAGGGTGGCCCTGGCAAGAGCCAGGTGGGGTAACTGTCTTTGTCACTGAGGTGAATGTCCAGGATAATCTACTGGTGGAACAGGGATCCACCAGGCAGCAGCATTTTCTGCATCTCTCGTACCTTTGGCAAGTTAGTAGATACCATGTTTGAATCTTGGCTTTCTTCTCTGTGAAGAAGCTAGTCCTAAAATAAATACTGTCCTGTGCAGCAAGGCCCTGAAGTTGGAAATACAGTTGGGTGCATAAATATTAAAGCAAACTTGTACATACTTAGTGGATGGAGTGACCTTTCTTCCTTGCCTGGTCACTGACTGTGGGTTGGCAGCCAGGTCACATTCCTGGAGGCCTTAAAGGTGGGCGAGCACTGTGGGCATGTTAGCCTGTTTGCACCAAGAGCAAAGATGCCTTCTCCTTTAAGTGCATTTAATTTGAAGGATAGCCCAGGTAGAATTGTACCCCATACCCTGGCAAAATACTCTCTTCCTGGAAAAGGCCAGCCTTTAAACCTTCCAAGTTTATTGTTGTTGTTAAGGCCTGACAGGTCTTCCTCTCATGTTTGTATTTTGTGGGTTTTTGTATGTCTTTTAGGTTCTTAGTGTGAACATGCTGGTGTTGCTCTTCTTTTCCAGCTCTTCTTCCTGCCTTTGTATAGGGTGAGCCTTTAAGGCCTCAAGTTCAGGGGCCTGACCCAGCTATGACCATTGGCCCAGGCCCCTGTCCTGGAAAACAGTTCTGTCACCACCCCTACGGCCCCTTCCATCCCTTCTTACCATAAACAGAACAGCTTGCATTCTGTGCCTGAATAGTAAACCTCCTGTCTAAAGTTTGCTTTAATATTTATGTGTTCAGCACTGCTGCCTGTTTTTGAGCTCCATCAAAGGCTTTATTATAAGAGCATTTGAAAATGCTAGGGAAGTAAGAGGTGAGTTGATGTGTGTATTGTCTTCCTCACTCTAACCCACCTCATCCTTGGCCCCCTCTCCCTCTTCCCTCATCCCTCTCTCTCTGTCTCTCCCCCACCCTGCAGCAGCATCTCTCTCTTTCTGCACACAAACACACACACACACACACACACACAGACACACACACACACACACACACACACACACACACACACACACACACGGAGCAAAGAGAAGTCTTCCCCAAGACCTCTGGGAGGAATCTGTTCAATATTTATAAACTGCTGCAGAAGCTATAATAACCAGAGGTAGCTGGTACCACCAAGATATGCTCCAAGCAGAGCTCTCCCTTAGAAACAAAGACTGAGCCCAGAGGAGGGGTGGATGGAGGCAAAGGGTGGACTGCACTGCTGGTGTCACTTGTAGGAGCCATGAAGGAGCGCTAGGTCAGGTCACAGACCTACTTTTGGCTTTGCTCTATGACTGGCTGGATCCCTGCCTCCTCAGGGTTACGGGCCAATTTTTTTTTTTTTTTTTTTTTGAGTGGTACTAGGGATTTTGTATTTTTTTAATATAGTGCTCACTAAGTTATGTAGACTGGGCTCAAACTTGGAATCTGCTACCTCACTACACCCAGCTTGCAGTCCATTTTCTGAGAGCCCTTCCAGCTCTGATACTGAGTAACTTGGGTAGGAGTGTGACCCCAGCCAGTCTACCACATGTATGCTCCAGACACTGAAACCCCTTTACCACCCAGTAGTACCTCTAGGGTCCAACCTAGATGAGCACATTGAATCCCATGCTCATGGGCTGAGCTGCTTGGAGCTCCTTCTGGAGCAGTAGTCCACCTGGTCTGGGAAGCAGGCAAGATGGCATATTACAGAGGTAAGAGGAAGCCACTGCAGGGACCGGCCCCATGCCAGTGGCTTTTGGGTGCCCTTTTCCATTGCTCACACAGGTTCTAGGTTTGAATGCCAGCTCTTCTCGCAGCCTCCATGTGGGCAGGTCACCTCAATGTCAGCTTCCTCTGCTGTGGGCAGGGATGGTGTTCTCTGCCTTGCCTTGTGCTGCAGAAATTAAGCGAGGAGCGTCTGTAGTGCCCAGCACACAGGCACCTCCTGCTGTTCCCCCACACTGTGTGTAGCAGCCCCATCCAGATCTGCTCCCTGCCTATACTCAGAGAGCAGGCCGTCCCACTTCCCATGTCCGGAATGACCATGGAGATGCCCAGAGGTTGGTGCTGGAAACAGGGAGCCACATGTTCCTTGGCAGAGGTGGTTCAGTGAGGAGACTGACACTGACTGGTTTCCTCTGCCTTGTGCATCCCAAGATTAGGTCCTGCTGGGGAAACAGGCTTTACTGTTGGAAAATCACTGCCTCAAAGGATCTGACACTTTCTCCACGTCCCCCCTCCTGGGTCTGAGGAGACATTAGGAGAGCAAAGTGTTAGTTCAATCCATTAAGACTCCTGCTTCCAGACCGTGCCTCTGGGGGTTTTAAATGCTCTGATGGTCATTTCTCTCTCTCCTGGGGCAGCAGTGCTATCACTCACATGCAGTAAGAGATACCACTTACACACGGCCCAGAGCTGCTCCCGAGGCTCCACTCTGGGCCCACTTTCTTTAACTGTGAGGCTGCCATAGGCATCACAGTCATTTGCTGTTGGACGTGATGGATGGGCCTAACAGAGGAGAATGATTTCCGGGGGGCAGACTCACAGCTGGCACATGTCTGACTCCCAAATCCCACTTTCCTGCTTGCATCCAAAGTAATAGAGGAAGGAGGAGAAACAAAGAAATAGCAGGAACAAAATTGTTCCCTCAGGGGATGGGGTGGGGGGTGGTGCTCTTCCTTCTCTCTCCCATCTTGGTCAGCTCTGCATTAGCAGCTGTTTTATTATGCAGAAGCCTCATGGAGTTCTCTCTGTTCTGTCCTGTGGCCAGGCCAGCAAGAGTCCATGGGGCAGACAGGCAGGCAGAGAGCACTCACCATGCCCACTGCCAAGTGGCCTCAGCCGGGCTTTGCTGGGAATTTAGCTGAGTGAGACCAAAGCCCCAGCCTCTGGAGAGTTAACAAGCAGAGGATAGTCCGGAAGTCAGGCCCGTATGTGGCCCAGAAGACACCTCTTGAGATGGCCTGCAAGGACAAGTGGGATTTCCCCAAGTGACATTGCCAGTCTGAGCATAGGATCTGGGAGGAAACTGATGTTTCTTAAACATCTGTTATTTGCCAGGAATTTTACACTCACTTTCAGAAGAACCCACCCAAGGTCACTTAGAATTGTGAGCAGGGGCAGCGGGGAGAACCCGTCCCTCCAGGCTCTCTATACCTCCTCCTGGGAGTCATCTCGGAAAGCCAGGCTGCTTGCTTGCTTCCCTCCTGAAATGGGGGTGTGTGTGTGTGTGTGTGTGTGTGTGTGTGTGTGTGTGTGTCTGTATCTGTGTGTGTCTGTGCGTGTGTCTGTGTGTAAATTTTCTGGGGGGTCACGTATGAGGATGATATGGAACATTACTAACTACTGGGACAACAAGGCAAGCATGAACCTGGTTAGCACCCTAAAACTCCAGCAGTGTCTCCCCATCAGTCTTGTCTCGTCACCTCTTCTCGTGGGAGCCCCTCCCGCCTCCCCATGTGCCCCTTGCTCCTGCACCCCTCCTCCCACTAGAGTCCTGTCACTCATCGACCCCCCTGGACTGTGCTGTCTTCCTCCCTTCTCCTTAAAAACAGCCCGTACGGCCGCCTGTGCCCCCCACTGCCCTGCCTTGTTGGTGCAGACACCCTCCCCACTGCCGGCCTGGTGCTGTGGACTCCTCTTTTGCCTTTGCCCCTCAGGCATTCCCCACACAGCCACTGGGAACGTTCAGATCTCATCACTGATCTGCCCCGAAGTCCTGGGGAAAAGGCCAAAGGCCTTACAGCAGCCCAAGGCCCCCCATGATCTGGGCCCTGCGCTGTCCCCTGCCTGGGCTCCGGCCACTGGCCGCACTGGCCTCCTTGCTGCTGCTCAGAGCCCTGCAGCACAGGCCTTGTGTCCCCCTACCTGCATCACCCTGCGCTCCCTCCGGCTTCAGCAGCCTCTGTGTGTCTTGGGTGTGTGGTGTTTGTTACCCTCAGTAGGAAGCAGCCTGTACACAGCCGAGATCTCTGTTTCTCTTATTACTAATTCCCACTGCAGCTATGGTTCTCCCCCCGGGCGTGCATCAGTGTGGCCTGGGGAACTTGATCAAACCCAGGCTGCAGCTGAGTGGGTGAAGATAGTGCCCGTTAGTAAAGTTCTCACGAGATGCCCGAGCCACTGGTCAGGGCCCCACTCTGAGAACCACACGCCTAGAACAGTGCTTGCCCTGTAGCCGTCTGTCTTGGTCCATTCGTGCCCCTGTAACAAAATACCTGAGCCTAGGTGATCTATAAAGAACAACTTCCTTGCAATTCTGAAGGCTGGACAGCTTAAATCCAAGTTCTGGCCTTCTCTGAGGCCCTTTTGAGGCGGTTTAATCCCACTGCATGGGGAACAGCTTTCAGCAGAGTTGGGGGCAAGAGTGAGTGAGGGGTGAGTGGAGGGGCACAGCCTGAACTCAGGAACACACGAACACCAGCCCTGTCGACAGGCCTCACAGGCGTGACCAAGGAGCCCAACCGAGCTGCTGTCCATGTCACCAGCATGAAAGCAGCCCACACCTCACGGGGACCTGGGCAGTAACAGCTTCGGGGACAGTGTGCTCAGAACTGTCTCCCTGTCCTTGTCTCCCCAGAGTACGCGGAGAACATCGGAGACGGCCGGAGTCCCGAGTTCCGCGACACGGAGCAGAAGCGCATCCTGGGCTTGCTGGAGAACTTCTGAGGCCCTCGGCCTGCACTGTGGGCTCTGCCAGCTTCCCTCCTCCCGCACACCGCTTTTATGCAGCTCTGTGTGGCTTCGGATAAATTAAAGCTAGTTTTGGTAACCGAGGGCTGGTGGTGTTGGTGGCGCGGAGTCCCCTCTAGCCTCCCTCACACTGTCATGGCTGTGTCCCCTGCACATGTAAGGAAGGCTAGCATGTGGCCTCCCTCGGCCTGAGGCAACAGGCTCAACACAGCATGACAGCGTCACCACTGTGGGTTCCCTGGTGTGTCTTTGGAAGTGGGTCGTCGTGGCGTGGGGCTTCCGCCCCTTTAGGAGACCAGCCACATACGAGAGTCATGGGAATGGGGAGCACAGAGGGTTACAGATACCCTGGGGCTCTGCCTGCAGTTTCTGATGATCATCATTTACCTCACTCGTCAAACAGGCATTGTGTCGTCTCATTGTCACACACAGGCCAGACATGGCACAGTAAGGTATTTTGAGAAAGAAGCTACAGTCACATGACATTACAGCACATCATTATCACTGTTGTGGTAATCCCTTACTGCATTATAGGTCATTCATACAGAAAAAACAGTGTACACGGGGACTTAGTTCTGGCCACAGTCACAGGCATTCACGGGGGTCAGAAAGCACAGAACCTTGGTGTGGTCCTGGCACTGGTGGTTTAAACTACTGCGTGATTCCAGCCTCTGGGGTGGGAGCTACTGTTTAAGGTAGAAAGGCCTTGGGTACAAATCCCTACTGACCAGCTGCCAGCACCGCGCTCTGTGTGCGTGGCTTCCACCCCTCTGAGTCTCTGTATCTCTGAAGTGTGCTGATTGCACCCCTGTGGTGCTCGTGGGAATGAAGTGCACCTGTTCCGCACACATCTGGGACTCCAGAAGTACACAGTCTCACTGACCTGACCCCTGCAGAAGTCAGCAGTGTGGCGTTTTCCCAGCGGCCTGGAAGAGGAGCATCTCCACGGGAGAAGGAAGCAGAAGAGCCAACATGGAGACCCAGTGTTTCATTCCAGCCACGTGCAGAGACAAACTGGCGAGACTGGTGCCGTGCCCCGCATGATGCTGTGGCCAGCCCTGCTGCCCACACGCACCACTCAACCCCAAGTAGTCATGACCGTTGGCCAGGGTCCACATGCCAGGTGACGCCCATTTGCTGTGCCAGACAGGAGCATGCCAGAGTGAGATGGCACCTGCTTCATGCTGGGTGCTGGACCTCTGATGGAAGAGCAAGGGAGGCCAGCCCTGCCCTCAGTCTTCTGACCATGAGGTGAGTGTCCCAGCAGAGGGGCCCTTACTGAACCATGTTGCTGAGCTGTTGCATTTGGGCTCCCGTTTTTTACTTCACTTGCCATGGCTGTCAGATACCTACATGCACCACCTGCTGCGGGCTCCCGCCTTTCCAGCTCTCCCTCCTAACTGCACAATAGCCCTGCTGGCGAGCTCACCCCAACCGCAGGAAGCAGAGACGGAGGTCTCAGAGGTTAACTCATACCTCCAGGTCCTACAGCCTGTAAGCTGCAGGACCCGTGCTCTCCTCCCCCGCCACCTCTATCTGGAAGACAGTCGTGGATCGTCGACTGACCTACTGCTTCAGTCCACCCCTTAATGACTTTATGAATTCGCAGACCAGAGCATGGCACATGTAATCTGTAGAACCACAGACTTTTCCAGGTAAAGCTGGAACTTTAGAGATCATTACTTCTTCACTGGTATTTTCTTTTTAAATGTTACTGGTTTTTAACCAGGTAATGCTTGCATATGGTACAGAAGTTCAGAAGTTACTAAAAGAAAGGTGGAGTGAGGAGTCTCCCCCTCCCCCAGGCCTCCCTGTCCCTGGAGGCAGCCTTGTCTTTCCCGAGTTCTCCCCAGCATTTTGCAGCTTTGTGCTTCAGGAGGCCAGGCTTCTCCACAAGCGCATCCACAGCTGGCACAGGGAGGGAGGCTGCAGACGTCTCCAGGCTTGTTGCCCCCACCCAGTCCCTCCTCTTGACCCTTCCTGCTGCATCTGTTGGGGCTGCCTCCTAAGAGCCTATGACCCAGAGTCCCCGTGCTAAAAACATTTAAACCCCACCACCTTGTTTCACAAGTGAGGGATGCTGTCCTTTCCCTGGATTCAAGGGCAGGAGGAACATGTGCTGTCATCCCTGGGAGCCAGGGGTCAAGAAACCACAGACACAGGATAAAGGAAAAACAGACACCTCTGCCTCTAGTTCTAACAACACATGTCCAACAAGACCTTTTCAACACAAAGTGCAGACCAGCCCTGGCACCCTGGGCTGTGGCCCAGTTCCTGAGTGCTGGGGGTCAGCTGAGCTGCTCTCTGCTTCTCTGAGCAGCCCACCCCTCAGGAAAGGCTCTCAGGACTCCATAAAGACCACCTTTGCATAGTGAGTTGGGTTTTGGGTTTTGTTTTGTTTTTTGTTTTTTTTTTTTGGTTTTTGCCTTCTTTGTTTTTGTTGGTTTTGGGGTATTTTGTTTTGTTTTTGCATTACCAGGCTAGAACCCAGGGGTTCTCTACCACTGAGCTACTTCCCCAGCCCTTTTGTGAGCCAGTGTCTTGCTAAGTTGCTCAGACTGGCCTTGAATTTGCAATCTTCCTGCTTTAGCCTCCCAAATGTTGGAGTCACAGGCATGTGCCACTTCCCTGGCTTTCCACCTGGTTGTATACCCCACTTCTGTGTCAGTCCACTCTTGGGGTTCACAGGCTTTCCCCTTCGTGTCTATCCTGTATCCGTGGCTGAGTGGTCCCAGAGCACAGCCCCCAAAAGGGCCAGCATTCTTTTTTCTGCCCAAACATGGCAACAACATAGCCTCTAAGCAGCATTAGACAGAATTTCCTCACAGAAGGAACAAGGGGTTTATTTTCCACCTCCTTCACAGCTTGCTGCTCCACTTGGGGTCAGCATGCCTGGATCCAGCAGCGGCAAGATGGGCCGTGTCTGACTGAGATTTGCAGGCTGGCTGCATCCCCTCTCTATCTCGGGGGACTGTGTTGTCAGGGAAGCTGGAAGGCACCCTTCAGTCAGCCGGTGCCCAGGTGGCATCTTCTGCCATTACCAAGAGCGTCGATTTTGTGTCGACAGGGAGACAAGACTCGCTTTCCTAAAGGCAAGACTTCTTGATGAGATTTTCTCCCCCGGCAGCAGAGGTAGAGGCAGAGCCACATTGTTCAATCTGTCTTGTTCCTTGGTGCACATGGAAAGTGCTTGGTATCACAGCAGTGGGCCTTCGTTATCTGTGCCGGGAAAAATGGCAAATGTTCTCCAGTCACCTTTTCCTTGATTGGGTAACATATGCCCTTGGAAAAAAACTTCTAAAGGTATATAAGGTTGTACAGTGCGCAAATCTTTCTGCCAGATGTGTCTCCTGGCCTCCCACCCCCTCCTCCCCAGAAGCAGCACTGCTAATTAGCTGAAGCGGTCTTTCTAGTTGGTCGTCAGTGTTTTCAGGTGGATAAAAGAATTTTTCAACACAAAGGTGGGCATTTCCTATTCTCTGTTCTGCACCTTACTTTTTGCTCCACATCCACCAGGCATTCACAGTTGTCCTCTCTCCTTTAATAGCTGAGCTCTATTGCAACACTGTTCTGTAATTTAGTTAATCGTGTTAATGGGCATTTTGGTTGTTTCTGATCTTTGGCTATTACAATGCCGCAGTGAACATCCTTGTATGGAACGTCATTTCACACATGTGTGAGTTTAAATTCCTAAGTGGAATTGCTAAGTCAGAGAGAAGGTGCTTCTTTCAGCGTGGGGTGCATTACCATGTGGCCCCTACCCATCAATAGTATGTGCTACACCCCCACCCCGCTGCCCAGGAGGCTCTGCGCCTCTGTAGGTGGGCAGTGTCCTGCGTGCAGTGGTATCTGTGCTTCTGTTACGGTGAGAGCAGGCTGTGTTTTAGGAGAGTGGTTATGTGGGGCGTGTGCTGTATCAGCTAATATGCACAGAACTCTCCCCCTGCGAGCTCTTCCAGCCCTCGTCCCTCCAGGGACCTCCGTTTCCAGCCCCATCTCACAGGCGAGAGCACCCGTGGTGTGCAGAGTGGCGGAGCTGACTCCAGACCTCCCTGCCA
Source organism: Cavia porcellus (assembly GCF_034190915.1). Taxonomy (NCBI): domain Eukaryota; kingdom Metazoa; phylum Chordata; class Mammalia; order Rodentia; family Caviidae; genus Cavia; species Cavia porcellus. The sequence goes on along the minus strand of NW_026947488.1, from coordinate 23,806,167 downwards.
CACCACCTCCCACCTGGAGGGATTTGATGGAGGCTGGAGGAGGCGGCACAGAGCTCCCCAGTGGCAGGGCCCTTGGGGAGTTGTACAGTAGGCCCCAGAAGGCAGTCCTTCCCCACTGTGCAGCCGACCCCCATGGCTCATAAGCCTGGCTCCCTCAGCATTTGGTGCCTCCGCCAGCCAGCCCCACCCAGGAAACCCCCCAGAACCCTCAGCCCAGCCTCTGTGAGTCCTTGAGATGTCCCTCACATTCTTGGGATCTCACTGTTTTTCAGTTGAGGACTGAAAATGAAGGGCTCTGAGGGGCCATCCAGGGAAGCCCACACGCACCAGCCCCTGCGGCCAGCTCACAGTACCCATGTGTCTTGGTTACCTTCTCACTACTGAGCCACAATACCTACACCCACAAATTAAAGGAGGAAAGGGTTATTTTGGCTCACAGTTTGTAGTTTTCAGTCCATAGTGGGCTGGCTCCAAGGCAGAGCAGTGTGACAGAGGGGAAACAGCTCACGGCGTGGCAGGCAGGAAGGAGGAGGAGATAGATCTTGCCAGCCCACGATCCCGCAATCCATCTCCTCTGACCAAGTTCCACCTCAGCATCACATTAGCTGTAGACACATCCGTGTGCTAACCCAGTGATGAGTGTCACACCTCCTTGGCCCAGTGACCTCCCAGAAACTTCACCTGTGAGCACATGAGGCTTTGGGGGACTTTTCAGTTATAAACCATAACACCAGTGATCGCCCACCACCCAGTCTGTAGTGGTTCACCGAGCAGCCTCCATAAGCTGCTTGGAAAATGAGACAGACACTGTCCCTGCCCTCAAGGAGCTCACACCTCATGAGACAGCAGGAGACAGGATCGTGTAAACAATGCACAGAGCATCACCAGGTGTCGTAAAGGAGCCAGGGAAGGTGTATAGCTACGACGGACGCTAAGGAGTGAGAGGGGCTGACTTTAGGTCAGATGGTCTGGGAAGTTTCCACTGATGAGAAGCTCCCACCCCTTTCAGTCCTGGGGACTGAATGCAGGGCCTTCACACTAAGCTACAGCCCCATCCCTTTTTTTGTATTTCATTTTGACACTGGATCTCACTGAGTCACTAAGTTGCCCAGCCTGGGGTTGAACTTTCAGTCCTGTGTGCTCCTCCCAGAGTGCTGGGATTATAGGCATTTGCTGCCTCTTCTGGCTTGATGAGGTGCCTTTGTGCCTGAGCTAAGCTCTGAATGATGTCAAGGAACCAAAGAACTGGGGGTAGAGGGGAGTCTAAGCAGAGGCACAGGTGCAAAGGCCCTGAGGCAGGGACAGGAAGAGCATCATTCCCCACAAAGTAGCCCAAAGTTGCCACAGTAACGGGACCCAAGGAGAGGCAAAGGCTGGTGAGAGATGAGGCCAGAGAGGGAGTTTTGAGCACATGAAGGGTGTGATTTGACTTTGAAAGGATGGATGCCTTTGACTTCTCCATGAAGGCCCTCTGCTTCCCAGAGGGGACACTGGTACTGCAAGCCAGGGAAGGATACCAAACTGAAGACAAGGGGACTGGGGCTCTCCTGAGGTGTGGAAGCCTCCCCCAGCACTGAAGACTGGAGCAGCTCACTGCCCAGCAGGGCCAGGCGGGGCCCAGGAGAGTTGCTCAGTATATAAATATCTTTAATGAGTAAATAGAAGTGCTTTTAGGGCTGGTGGAGTCATATCATTTCCACCTGCCATAAAATTTCATTAGAAGCAGGCGCTGCAGGGGAGAGGAATGACTGTGATAAATCTGCCCGCCCACCCTCTCCCTGCCTCTGCCTGAGCCCACTCAGCCCCTCCTTGAGTCCTGGCGCCCAGGAGAGAGCTGGGCCCTTCCCTTCCTTTCCCTTCCCACACACTTGCACAGGCAAGAGGCAGAGGCAGCCGGGGACGAGCGGCTTGTCACTGGAAACTGGGGCCTCGCCTTCCTCAGCTGGGAAACCATCCAGCAGCCTGTCCAGACTCATGCTCCTGAGATGAGTTGGTGGGGAAGGTGTTCAACATGGAGCAATTTCTATTTCTTTGTTTGTCTTTTGGTACGGGGGATCGAACTCACAACCTTGAGCTTGCCAGGCAGGCGCTTACACCTCTGAGCTAAATCCCCAGCCCATGGAGCTATTTCTGGAATAGCAGAGCTGGGGCAAGCACTTGTAGAGGCATCCAGCTCCCCAGTGGTCAGACAGGTCCCAGGAGAGCAGGTGACTCTTAAAAATCCCACAGGACCAGCATTTTCAGCCCTAAGAGCTACAGGAGTGACGGCTGTGCGCTCCAACACCAGCTCCATGCCTGGCCGTACCAAGCACTGAGCACGCACTAGCTCACTGCAGCCTGTCATCAGCCTGCTTGCAGGTGAGAACACTGAGGCCCAGCGAGACCAGGCTCTGGACTACCCCACCTGAGCCAGATAGACACCCACATCTCTGCAACTGCAGCAGCCTGTTCGGGGCTTTTTCAGGCATAGCAGGGCTGGGATCATGTTTTCTTACACCCACAAATTATGTGAGTCTTTCAGAGGACTTGTGATAGGAAATTCCCTGAGTGACTGTGCCCTCTCTGAACTGAAGGATGCTGGCCGTGGACACTTTGCAGCATCCCGTCTTCCGGTGCTGCCACGCCCGCCTCCATTTTTCCAAATGCGAAAGGAAGCACGGAGGAATCGAGGCGTTTGGCCAAGGTCATACAGCTGTGCCTCCACTACTGGCAGGGGATCCTTGTCCTCCTCCTCTGCTCCCACTGCCACCCTCCCCGGCCAGTGGGTGCAGGGCCAGGAAGCCTGGCCAAATGGACAGGCCAGCTGGCAGCCTGCCTGGGCCCACGGTTTTCAGTTAAGCTCATTAAGTGGCCGTGACAGGACATGGCCGGGGCCAGCTGCCTCCCTGCCGGCCTCACTCCAGCCCTCTTGGGAGCAAAGCTAGGAGACAGGCTACTGCGCTTAGCAGCTGCAGGCAGAAGTCTCTCTGTAACTGGGGAAGGTTTTGGCACAGAGCAAACTCCAGAGGCTGTTCCTCCTCCCGGCTGGCCCAGTGGACCTGCCAGGCAGTGAACATGGGTGCGGGTGCCTGAGCCAGGCGGCCTGATTCCATCTCAGCCCTGCTGCTCCTTGGCTGTGACCCAGGGCGAGCCACTCACTGGGCTTCCTCATCAGTAGTGGAGAGAAAGTCTATCCGGTACTCCTCACTGTCTAGACCCACAGCAAGCCGATCCACACACGGCTAACCCAGTGCCGATCGGCAGCTGGCATCATCGCCAGTGTCCTGTTCTTGTGTTTTCTTGTTTGCCATCCTCACTCCACTGTGAATGGATTCCCCTTGATTTGTGCCACATCCACGAGGGTGTCACTTGCCCATCAGTGGACTGCAATGTGCCCTGGAAGGCTGGGAAGCCAAGCCAACCTGCCCAGCTGACGCCCCTGCTCACCAAGGGCCTGGGTCCTCCTGTCCATGCCCAGCTGTCGCGCTGACCCTCGCCCCCACTCTCCTGGCTGATTCTGCTCCTCATTCTGGACTCTGTGCTGCCCTCCTCGGGAGTGGGAGTGCAGTGCTGCCTTCCTGGGGAGACAGAGGTGGATGACCCACCCCGAGATGAGCTTGAGGGACAGAGGCCCCAGGAGCCCCACCTGCACCCCACTGCCACAGGCCAAGGCTGGGCCCTCTGCCTGCCAGGCCCCCAGCAGCCACCCCGCAGAGGGGGCTGGCTGTGCCTCATCCTCTTCATGGCACTGCCCATCCTGGCAACTGCGTCTAGCAGGTGTTTCTCAGTGTGTCTTCAGCAGATAGCTTCTGAGCACTTGCGTGGAGCAGGCTGAGTGCTGGGCTGTGGGGATAAGCAGACACGAGCCTCCCAGGCTGCTGCCTTCCTCCCAAGGAGGGGACACAGGAAAAAGTGGCTTGACATGGAGGGAGAGCAGCTGGAAAGAAGCGGCTGCTCAGGTCTGGATGGCCAGGGAAGGCCTGTCAAGTGAGGATGTTGGAGGTAAGTGTGGAACAATGAGCGGAGAAGGGGAAGTTGGGAATACTCATGGCAGGGGAAACAGGGAGTGCAAAGGTCCTGAGGCAGGAGAGTGTTACCTACTCAAGGGACAGCCACATGTGTATGAATGAGAAGAATAGTGGGAGGGGATATGTTGGCCAAGGGGAGCAGAGGTTAGATGCACTGGGCCCTGTTAGCCACAGGAAGTGTTTGGATTGTTGTCTGTAGTGGGGAACCACAGTAGGGATGAGGCGGGGGGAGAAGCAGTCACAGGAATACATGTGGGTTAGAGATCGAGCCATGGATGGTAGAGGCAGGAGGATGTGAGATAAGGAGAGAATGGGGTGGGGACAGAGACAGAAATGCCTCTGTGGTTGCAGCAAAAGCTGGGCTCTCTCGGTCTCCCATGCCCCTCTGACCCTGTCTGAAGTGACCAGCACCCAGCCTGGGATCACAAAGGTCTGAGCAATAGACACACAAACGTCAAAGGGGGATGAAGAGGTCCTGGGGACACCTGAACAGACTATAGCTGGGGGCCCCAGGCCCAGGAATGGACGAGGAATGTGTGCAGGTGGAATTTCTCTGGGTGAGGGAGGGACAGAAGCAGCAGCTGGAAACAGCCTGCTCCAGAGCTGTGGCCTCACAGATGCAAGGCAGAGGAGCTGTCACCACACACTGGGAAGGGCAACCTGTCACCCATGCCCACACCAATGGAGGGAACCGAGACTCCGAGAGGGAAAAATTGGACCATCTCGGTCACAGAGGATGCTGAGACTTGAATTCTGAGCCTACAAATGGCCAACAGCACGTATGTCCCAACATTCTGGGCCTGGGGTGGGGCACGTGGGGCAGGTGGGAGTCGCCAAGAGCAGCTCGCCTTCCGGAACATCAGCAAGGGCATCATGGCAGGGTGGCACTGGGCCCGTCACATGGAGAATGAGGTCTGGTGGTGAGGACAGAGCAGAGAGGGCACAGAAGCACAGCACAGGAGAAGGCCCAGAGCGGGCGGGTCTGCTGGAGGCAGGGGCGCTCCGGGGCCTGCGGTGCACCGTGAGTGGGCAGGCGGGAGGCAGGCACCTCAAAGGCTCCTGGGAACCGGGCCAGAGTTGGGTTAGGAAACTAAATGTCAAGGTCAAGTGCTTGCACTGCTCTGAAGGCCCAGAGGGCCCCCGGACAGTTCTGGGCTGGAGGGAGGCAGCCGGGTAACCGGATCTCAGAGCTGCTTTGCTCTGTGCACATGGGTGGAGGAGGTGGGCAGGGGTGGGAAGCGCAGGGCTCACTGTGGAGCAGGACAGCGACCTCAGAGAGGAGAAGAGGACAAACAGCCCTAAGAGCTGTCATGGAGTGAAGACAGGCTCCCTGTGGTCAGGGAAGGGAGTAGGGGGAGCGGTCGGGTCCCCTGCACACCTCCATTAACTCATCCATCCGCCTTCACCTCTGTGTCCACTTAGCCCTCCTTCTGTCCAGTGTATACCAATGCTGGGCCAGTCCCTCGCTGTTCCAGGAGGCACAGGGGGGACCAGACTGGTCCCTACCTCTCTGTGGCAGCTCACAGTATAATGGGGGAGACCACTGAGACCACAGGCCATCACCAGCCAACGTGAGGAGCACATGTGACCAGGGGTACAGAGTCAGGGTGGGGGAGGCACCCACGGCAGCCAGGCACCCCCTCAGGATGGTGGTCTGCAGTGTCATTGTCCCAAACAAAGGACAGTACATTATTGGTGTTATTAATTATCATTAATCTAATTAAAGGGCAATTACAATTAAGAACACAGCGATAAAAATGCCACCTTGGATTTAAATGCCTCTTCTCCTCCAGCACAGGATGAGTGATGTGCCCGGGCCCAGCCCCGCACCCCTGGAGGCGCAGTGGGCACAGTGGGTGCTCGGTCACAATCATGTTTAAAGTCACAGCTCAGAGATCCCAAAATCCCCCACCCCTTTTACACAAGGGCGAACTGAAGGCCCAGAGGGGAAATGACAGGCACCAGGTCACCCGAGAGTCTGTGGCAAACCAGGTTACAACCAAGAAGCCCGATTCCCAGCCACCTCCGGGCTCCGTCCTTCTGTAACTGCTTTTTTTTTTTTTTTTTTCCAGGAAAAAGCAGCTGTCAGAGGCAGCCATGCTGCTCCCGATTAAACAAGGCAAATTCTATTGGAACAGAATCGGAGCACCCTGGACACCTAATTACACAGTCTGGAATGAGAAACATGGGCCAGAAAACAGAAATATGAACACATGGTACAGCAAGACAACACAGGCACCTTCCTCGTCACCAGACCTGTCATTTCCTGGAGGCCCTCTGGACAAGAGGTGTTCCCTCGTCCTTAAATAAGATCCCTGCTCCCCGCTCACACCCAGGCCTTCCCTCCTGCCTGCTGCAACCATCTGGGGCTCCAGGAGGCACCAGTGGGGGCGTGAAGTGGCGATGGCTGAAAGTTTCCTTCCAGAACTTGCCCAAGTGTCCCACGGGAAACAGGTGTCGTAGCAGTTGACATCACAGTAGTCGGGGCCCACAGAGCTGGTAAAGCTGGGTTCAGCCTGCAGCTGCCTCACCAGAAGGAAACCACGTGCCTTCTTGAGTGCTGCTTGTCAGCCCACCAAGGTCTACCCACAGGCAGTTCAATGCCACTCAGAAGTGTCACATGCAGAGGCTGGCTCTGCAGCCCCTGCCCTCCATGACACCCGGTTACATCCTGGGCAGGACTGTGAGCATAAAGCAGAATCCCTGTCTGACTCCATCTCTGCCTCCCCCGCACTGGCCGCACCAGGGCAGACAGGACTGAATGGGAGACTCCGAGGCTCAGTCCACCAAGGGATCGGGCATCTGCCTATGGCAGCCACAGTGCTGGGTCCCTAGGAGGCAAGACATAGAACACACGATGACCCCGGCTTTCAAGGAGCTCGTGAAAGGGGAGAAAGACACCCAACTTGTCGAGCAAAAGAAGAGAATTAAATGATGTCATTTCTGATAAAAAGAAGTGATAGGAAGCAAATAAAACAAGGTGATGAAATAAAGAACAAATTAGAGTGCTTGCATGGTGGTGGTGGAAGAGGTTTAAAGATGGTTCTGAAAGGACTCTCAGAGGAAGAACTGATATTTGAGCTGAGTCCTAGGGGAGCGGCCATGGGAGGAGCTGGAAGAATGTTCCAGAAAGAGGGAAAACTGCAAACTGAATGAACCAATGCCCTCCCTCCACTCTCCTCTCTTCTCTCCCTCACCAAGTGCCTCCTCCGTGGTGACTTTGCTGGTCTTTATTGTTGGTATTACTGCTGTGCCATTAATAATCATTATCGCTCTCCTGCCTAGATGCCTTTCATTTTCACCTTCCACCACTAGCTTTTACCTTCACGCAGACGAGGGCTCCCAGGGCAATGCTCCCGGGCTTTCTGAGCCTGGGGTTGCTTCTCTGAGTGGAGAGTGTGAAGTCTCACCCACAGCCTCAGGGTCCTCAAAAGCAAAGAGTGATGACCCCATCAGTCACCAAGGTGCTTCCCATGCCTGGGCTCGCTGGGGAGGGAAAGTTCCATCCCTGCAAAAGGAGACCATTCCTGGGCCTTTGCCATACAGATCCGGAAACTGGGCCCACAACAGTGATAAAATCAAGTTTATATGGCCAGGAAGTGATGCTGCAGGACTGAAAAGACTTAGGTACTCAGTGAGATGACATAGTAGGGGCTGGGGATTTAGCTCAGCGGCATAAGCGCCTGCCTTGCAAGTGCATGGTCGTGAGTTCGATCCCTGGTACCGATAAAAAAAAAAAAAAAAAAAAAAAAAAATGACATAGTAGTAACATTTCAACTCAGATGTCCCAAGATCAGCAGTTGCATTATCTCAGAAAATGCAAGTGAAGACATTCTAGGGTGTTGACATGTACCATGGGTAACAATTTTCTTTAAGTTGGAAATTAATTCAAAATTTCAAAACCTTTTTATTTTTTGTGGTACCGGGGACTGAACTCACGACCTCACACTTCCCAGGCAGGCATTTTTTATCAGAAATGGCTTATGCTGTTGAGCCAAATCCCTGGCCCCAAAATTTCAAAACCTTAAAACAACTAAAATACAGAAACAAACAAGGACAGTGCCCCTTCCATCCTGCATCTAGTCCCCCGCTGGGCCATGCAGCTGATGGGGATGAGAGCTGGGCTCATGCCCTGAGAGGTGGGGTGTCTCACTTTGTAAACAGGGTAGTAGGCTCAGAGTTGTCCCCACAGACAGCAGGGTTGGACGCCTACCCCCGAGGAGCAGGGAAAGACTAGGGGAGAGGGGCTGGGGGCGGGAAGGGAGGCGAAGGGATGCTGGGTGCCCACAGCAAGGCAAGGACATTGACCGGGCGACTCCACCTCTGCCCTTCAGCACCCTCGGCTACCTGAGAAGAAAAGGGAACCTCAGGGTCCCCACTGTGGTCCAGGGCAGACTGATCCTCCATGGGCCCAGAGCTGGTGCCCTCACCGTACCTCAGGCTGCTGCATGTTTTCTTGTCTGATTGTAAACAGATTTGACTAAAGAGGTAAATTAGAAGTTAATTAGAAAGAACATGATTGATGAGGCAGTTTGCTGTGATTGGGAGGCGTGGAAAGGATGGGGCTCCTGGCATGGAGGTGAGGGACGAGGAGAGTGGAGGGAAAATTCCAGACCAGTGGCTGCAGGAGGCCTAGCATGGGGAGGAGAGGCACAAGGTTGCCCTTTCCCCTGGACTCCAGGGTCAAGGCCAGGGCCCCTGAGTGTGATGTCCACATGGAGCACGCCATGAGGGAGACAGGGAGGACCTCTAACCCTTGTTTTAGGGGCCAGGCCCCTGCTGGACCCCAATGCAGCAGCCAAACTCTCACCCTAGACACTTTATAGATGAGGAAACAAGGCTGGGAAAGGTGCTCAGGATCACAGAGCTGGCATGGGCCACTGTTGGATTCAAACCCACTTCTGCCCTGAGCGTATGTAGGAGTCCATGTGTTCAGGCAGAGCCACACCCCTCGAGGCAGGCAAGTGATGGGGCTTTGGGGATGGGGTGCACAGGAATGTGGGGGAGGGAATGCACAGTGAATGTGGGCAGAAGCAGAAGAAATCAGCAGACGTGCAGTTCTGACTAAGCTTCCTCCCCCTCTCCAGACTGGTGTCTGTCAGTGAAGTGAGCACCTCAGTGCAGCTTAAGTGAGATGATAGATGTAAAGTCATAGGCACAATGGCTGTTTGTCCAGTAGGTGTCTGGATTCTGCCTCATCTGCTCTTTTAAATAACCTGGGGGAGGGAGATGTGTCCCAGATCAGGAAAGCAAGGTCTAGGGAGAAGAGATTGGCCCAAGGCCACACAAGGTGCAGATCTGACCCAGCCAGTGTTGCCCCAGCAGAACAGATACTAGATGCATGGGCAACATAAAATAGACATGTGAGTGGGTGTCTACAATGAGAATGTCTGTGGGGTCTGTGTTTTCTCTTCCCTCCCAAGCTTCTCCAGGTTCTTGGTCCCGTCTCTCTGGTGGGTAGGAGCCTCCAGGGTCATCTCCTATTCACACCCCTTCTGAGGGCTAGAAGTTTCAGAAACCCCCACACTGTGCTGCATTTAGGTCCACAGCTGGCAATGCTTCTGGATTACAGTGGAATTTATTCCCTGCTTGAGTTGCTCTGGTGTGATTTACAGGCCTTGGCTAGTTCCAGTCATCTAAGTATGATTACTGGGCACCTCGTGTCTAGAGTCTGTGAGTAAGTCAGTGATATCAGGAACCTCAGCTGTCCCACAATGCCACCACTCTGGCAAGGACCCCTCACAAGACATCTCTCCCTTTACCCAGACATAGCACTCTGGGGAAAATGGTCGGTTTTTGTCACTACACCCACACTCACCAGGAATTTCACCATTAGACTGTGATTGCTTTGGCTCAATATTATAGCCCTGGCTGGCTCAGGGCTACAGGCCCAGCTCCAGCTATCACCCCAGTGGGCCTCCTCAAGTTCAGGTATTGTATTCGGCCAGCTCCAGCTGGGGTCTCCAACCACAGCAGCCTGGTGCAGTAATGGACTTGGTTCCAGCCACCCAGCCCAGTCACCTCACCTTGCTGAACCACAGTTACCACAACAGAAGATAGAGTAACAGCCTCATTTGTGTTATGAGATGTCATGCAATAAGTTCTGGAGCTTGGCACACAGTAAATGCTCACAGATACTTATTTTGCTCCTGTCCTTAGAGACGCTGCCCAGGCCTTCTCTCAGGTGGTCTAGCTTGCACTATCCACTAAGGCAGTCATACCCACATGACTATGGAGCACTAGAAATGGGGCTGGGCCAAGAGGAGACGAACCACGAGTGTCAACTACACACTAGAGCCAACACCTTGGCATGTAAAAAGGAGTGAGAAATAGCTCGTTAATAATGATTTACGTGGGGCTGGGGATTTAGCTCAGCGACATAAGTGCCTGCCTTGCAAGCAGGCAGTCGTGAGTTTGATCCCTGGTACCGATAAAAAAAAAAAAATAATGACTTACATGGTGAAATGTGATGGCACACACCTGTAATCTCAGCTCCTTGAGAGTCTGAGGCAGGAGGACTGCAAGTTTGAGACCAGCCTGGACAACTAGCAGATGTCGATGTTTAAGAAGAAAAAAAAATAGTGGTAGAGGTTGAGTGCTTGCCTACCACAGGCAAGGCCCTGGGCTTGTTCCTTAGCACTGCAAAAATAAATAAATTAATGAATAAATTAAATATAATCATAAAAATGAAGTCTTAAAAATGATGGCTCTTATGACTGAAATGGTAATATTTTTGATATCTTGGGTTACAAAAATATATTATTAAAATTTTATTTTTTTTTTAGTGTGGTTACTAAAAAATCTAAAATTATGCAAACAACTCACATTTTATTCCTATTGGCCAGTGTTGGTCTAGCTAATACCACTGTGGACTAGAGTGCCATTAACCATGCTGTTTAAATCAGTTCACGGTTTTGAAAATAATCCCACAAGTAGGGCCTTGAACCTAATTGGCAGAGATCCTGCTGTCCTGCCATGTTTAACAAGCACCTGGTTGTAGGGTGAAGGACTCGAGGATCCCCTGCCTGCTCTAATTAATTGCCTTTGGTGAGGATTTCATTAGGATCCTTGCTGGGACAACTCAGACACATGCCATGGGTACTTTCTGGCCATTGGTAGAATGCAAGTAGGTTCAAATCTGAGGGAAATATCTATGTGGTTGGTATAGATGGAATGCTTTGTATCTCCAGTTCATATGTTGAATCCCTGACTCTCATTGTGACTGTATTTGGAGACAGGAAGTAATTAAGCTTCTAAAAGGTCATAAGGGTGGGGCCCTGACCTGATAGGTCAGTGTCCTCATAAGAAGAGACACCAGAAAGAGAGTGCCACATTCAAGATATGAAGCCTCCCTCAGAAACCTACCTTGTTAGCACCCTGATTTTGAACAGGGTTTTCCTATGTAGCCCAAAGTTAAAGGTGGGGGGCAATGCAGATGAAGCTAGAATTCTTCAGGAGGAGAGGACAGGGTATGTGGTATGGAGGCCACTGTGGGCAGAAGGCTTAGGACAGGCACGCAACCTATCTGCTGAGGCTTCTCAGGAGTCCTCCTGGCTTTGAGAAGAACAGGTGAGAAGACCAGGCACCAGAGGAGAGGAGTGTCCTGACCTGTGGGACAGTTCATAGCTCAGCTCCGTCAGCCACAAGAGGATAAATGAACTCACTTACCCCAAGAGGCTGACTTGGCCCAATTCAAGGGACAGTACAGAAGGATCCCTGTTGGAATCCTCACATGGCCACTGAATCTTTGCATGAACACACTAAGGATGCTTGTTGAATTGGCAGATTTCTAGATGCCTCCTGGGACCCCAAGAGTTAGATGGAAAGAGAACCCCCAGGGTCAGGCCTGGGCCTCCACGAGGAACAAGATCTCCAAGAGATCTTAAAACCCATGGTCATCCCAGAGATCTTAGAGCTCGTGGACATCTCAAAACTCTGGGCCAACCTTGGTGCTCAACTCTGGATGGACCCTGGAGTTGTCAGAAATTTTAAAACCTTGATACCCAGACCTCACCCCAGACCAATAATGTCAGAATTTCTGAGACACAGCATGGGCATCAGCGATGTTTAAAGCTGCCTACGTCACCCACCCCAGTATGCATCCCAAGGCTGCTCCTGACCCAAATCAATTCTAGAAACTTAAAATGGCTGTTTGGGGAAAGAAACAGTTGTGGGGCCTCAGAAAGGGAAAGCGATTTGCCCCAGCTGTCACAAAGAAAGGATTTTAAAACCAGTCCTTGAGCCTAGCCCCGGGGCAGCTTCTCTCCTGAGGCTGTATCTCCTTTCAGGAAGCAGAGCCCAGGCAGGCGATGCCCACAATATTTCACTTTAATAATGTTGGAACCTGGTACAGTCAGGGCCACCACTGTGATGGACTGGGATCCTCGATGACGATTAGTGGAGCTGTAAGTCTTCTGCTTTATCCAAATCTCGGGCAGTAATTTAGAAAATTTAATTAAAGGGGGAGAAATGGGGACACCTCGAGCTCCCTGCCTCCTGTTATAATGAGTGAAATACACCGGGCTGTAAAAGGAAACGCTGTCTGAGACGCAGCTCTGATGTTTTATGGCCAAGTTTTATTCGCTGATGTAAACGTAATCGCTGGAAACTGGAGCTCTATTAATGCACATATTTTCACACATCCGGGGCCCCGCCTGCCCCCTCCTTCATTCTGGGCTGGTTCACCCACCTCCTCGGGTCAGCCCTGGTGCTTTCTGGGCATGTCTGTGCCAAGTCAGGATTTCCCTGCCGGTTTCATATCCTCCTGTGGCAGATAAGACTTTAATAGAATTCCATTGCTCCTCAGAGCTCAGTAATGCATTCTGAAAATTAGGCGGTTCCATACTAAAGCCATTGTTCCCCCTTATAAATGGGTTTGCTCGAAGCCAGTGACCGTGGGGTCTCTGATAAGCTCTCATAGAGCCTCGCTCCACATGTTATTGGTGTGTTAAAAGGTGCGACTCTGGGCTTACACTGCTCATTGTTAGGGGCTGATACATTTAAGTAGTTTCTCCATGAATCAGGCAGCTTAGGTATTTCCCCCCTCTTGGCATTGATAGATGAGCAAGAGGAAGCCATTTAGACGGTGCTCTATAGGGCCCCGGCCCACACGGTGAATGATTTCCAATGCCTAGTTTAATTTATTTTTAAATGAAATTTGTTATTGATTCTGGATTAAAAGGACAAATCTTATGGCTGTTACTACTGACAGAGCCACAGTGCTCAAGTGACACCTTTCAAGGAGGGGAGGGAGGGTGGCCTCCCAGAGTCAAGGGGAGGGTGTGGACTCTCCGCGGAGCTCAGCTTAGAAGCAAGGAGCATGCGATTTCTCCTGCTTGGGGGAGGGGGACTTTAAAATTACCATCTTTCCCAGCTGAGATACTTGATATGGTGTTCACCTCCTGAGCCTCATTTGTGTAAGGGAAATAGCAGTGATATTTGCTTCATGGCATCCACATGACTGCTAGATGCTTGTTTAGTTACCTCTAGGGATGGGAGGCTTACTCTTTCCTGCAGCATTCCCAGAGTGAAACGAGTGATTAGTCACCCACTCTAGTGAATTCCCAGAAATGATTTCTGGGATAGTCTTTGGTTACCTTCTACTTTCTCTATACTCTCAGTTGACACAAGTGTCTGCATTTGGATTGGTGAAGCAAACTAAGGAGAGAACTACGTAATGCAGGAGTATGGCTTGGAGATCGCACGCAGCTCTGCCCCATCTTACTGCGCAACCTTGTGCAGGTTACTGCACCTCTCTGAGCTTCGGTTCCTTCATCTGTAAAAGAAGAAAGGCAAAGTATTGGCCTTGGGGATTGTGGTAGGAATTGTATGAAATCACAGATGTGGAAGTATTCTGTCAACTGTAAAGCGAAGTCTAGGTGGGAACTGGAAGAAACACCCATGGGACTGTGCATTGGAGCAGGAGAGCCCTGAGACGGGAGATGAAGGACGGGCATCTGTGTGGCACGCAGCTGTGTGACCCTAAGGAAGCCTGGACCTTTTATGATTCTTATTTTCCATAGCTGTAAAGGGGAAATGTTGAGTTAGAGGTCCTTAGGGCGATTCCTTAGAGCATGGGTTCTTCAAAATATCACTCCCCATTATTGCCTTCCTTTGGGCAAGACAATCTTTCTGATACTCTGTTTCCTTGTCTTAGATAACAACAATAATAATCAACATGTATCATGTTATTTCCTCTGTGTTAAGCACTGTTCAAAGTGCTTTCTATGTAGCAACTCACTGAATTCTCACAATAATATTGGAAAGGATGTATTATATCCCTATTTCATAGTCAAGGAAACAGACACACACAGGCTAAACAACTTGTCCAACTTAACACAGCTAGGAAGAGGTAGCATTTGAAACTCAGAATAGATGGCCCTAGAGTTCACACTTACACCCACATGATCCCACTGTACAAGGCCTATTGGCCGGAGGTGTAGGCGGGTGAATTAAAATTCTTGGCACGTTGCTGGGGACACAATGAGGAAACCGATGCTTGGAAATCAGGAGAAGGCACCAGATGTTTTTTCCTGTAGGGATCTCAGGCTGGACCTTGGCCCACAAGGGGCTCAGCTAGACAGCATGAGCGAAGCATTGGGGAGGGCCAGGACGTAGTAAAGATGAGGCATGCTTGAGGTGGGAACAATGACCAAGGCACAGAATATGACAGGAGGGGAGGTTGAGACCTTGAACACAAATCAGAAAAGTCAAGGTTTCTCAAGTAAACATGGCCATCAAAGGGTTTTCAGTAGAACCATTACCTCATGAGCCTTTCCAAAGTCATATAATCCCTAGAGGCCTGTCCTTGAAGGAAACTTTGAAGTTACAAGGCTTAACCTTGTTCCAGAAAATGAAGAGAAAAGATTCTTGAAGGCCAGTCAGAGGGTCAGAGGGTCAGTGGCCAAGCAGCAGTGTGCTGCCATGTGCCCTGGCCTGCTCCCCCTGCATCCCCCAGGCAGACACTCTTGTGCTCCTCTCCTAATCTCCCTCTCCTTGTACCCTTTCTTTTGTCCCAACCCTGAAGTCTGGTTTATGAGGAGACAGCCTTGGGTTTGACCCTAAATGTGTCATCATAGTCTTCTGGGGAGACCTCATGCTGGATTTGAGAGAGCCCTGGCTTCAATCTTAGCACTACTAGGGGAGATTACAGATTCTCATTTTTCTCACCTTTATGTTAGGATTGATACCATCCATTTCATCGGGAGGACGGTTAAGTGAATTAATGATTGAGTATGTTCTTGTAGAGTCCAAGGCCAGCCAGCCTGACCACCCGTGATAATCTGAATACCACGTTTGTGCGGAAAGAAAGTGAGAAGCGCATTAATAGGGCAGAAAAGGCCCCCCTCTCCCATGTGGTCCAGCAGCTGAAGTGATTGGGGCCCTATCCACGGTGCTGAAAGAAGGGTTCTGGCTTGAAGCCGGTGAGCTATCCGTGGTACCGTGGCACCAAACACTGTCCAAGCGTTTGACATCGCTTTTTTTTTTTTTTTTTTTTTTTTTTTTGTGGATGAAGGGACCTCGTACTTGTCATACAGGCGCCGTGCCGCTGAGCTAGATATCTGGCCCTGTTCTCAGTTTTGAGGAAACTGGACCGTTGCTTTGACCACCGATCCCGTCCAGGGTGTTGGCCGCCATAACACTGGACGGGCAGGGAGGCGAAGACAATAAAGACAACAAAGTAACGGCCCACAGGCTTTAACCTCGCCCTTAGATCTAGGTACTGAGTACTGGATGCGCCTGTGGTCAGCAGCCGCCGTCTGAGACGCTAATCCTTTTCGGCGGAGAAAGGGGAAGACCGGGAGGCTGTCCATGGTGCTGAAACATCGCACCAAAGAGCCTGCGGAGATGCCTGCGCGACGGAGCAGAGACCGGCCTCCGGGCCAGAGGGAGGCTGGCGCGGTCCTCGGGGGTCCTGCCACCGCATCAGGCAAGGGCTGAAGACCGGCAGGAGCCGAGAACTCGCAAGATCCTGCCTTGCTCCGGCAGTCAGGGGCCTTGCTCCGTTCCCTCCGTGGGCCCAGGGAGAAGCTGCTCTCTCTGATCTAAGCTGCTTCCGTTCTTTTAAATAAGCCACGAGTTCGCCCTCTCTTCTGAGGGTCTGGTCAACAGCTCCAGGGAAAAAAGCTCTTTGAATTCCTGCTCTGCAGAATGGGAGTGGCTCGCGCACATTCCCTCCAGGCTTCTGCCCTGGAAAGGGAACCCTAGAGTCCAGAAGGGGGCGATCCAATTCACCGAGTAGGGCCCAGCGTCTCTAAACTGCAAGGAGGCTCACCGTCTGGACTTATTCCTATTATGTAGATGGGAAAACTGAGTCCCAGAGAGGAGAACGACAGTCACTCCCCGGGCGGCCTATCGCTGGTATTAAGGTCGGCGCTTTGCATCCCTAACTTTGCAGATTCTCACCACTGCCTGGAGATGGCTGTCATTGTTTCCCACTTCTCAGATAAAGACCTTGAGATTCATACATGGGCGCGATCAGGCGGGGGGCCAAAGGCTTTGGCGGAGCTGTAATCTGGCTCTACTGCCGCACCCCGAGTCCCTTCCTCGCCTGGCCCTCAGCTGCACCCCTGCTGCCCCCCAACCTCGGCACTACTACGCCAACAAAGTTGAAGACGCCCTCTCGGCGCGCGGGGCCTCCCTGCGGGTGGACGATTTTTCTCCTTATTCCTGTCGGTAGGGTTTCCTGTTCCTGAACCCAGCAGTACTGCGCTTTCGGGAGCCGGGCGCCCTGGGGGGGTGGGGGTCTCTCCACCGCTTGCGCCCCCAGCCCCCGCTCGCAGGCGGAGCGGAGAGTTGCGAGTACCGCTTTAAAAATCCCAGCCTGGGCAAAACTTTGATGATAAATCAAGCGGCAGATCCCTCCGCCGCGGCCTGCGCGGGCGGGCGGGCGGGAGGCAGAGCGGGAGGGTGCGGCGCGGCCGCCGAGCGGAGTGGCCTTCCGCGCTAGGGAAGAGTCCCGCAGTCGGAGGCGGCCGGCTGGGCGTGCGCTCGCTGCCCGCAGCCGGGGCTGGGCCGGAGGCGTGCGAGGGCTGGGACCCGGGCCGGGCTGCACCTAGCGGGCAAGGAGCAGCGGCCGGAGTCGGGGAGCCAGGCCGCGCCGAGCAGGGCACCGCGGGCGCGCGGTCTGCGGGCTCCGGAGCCCCGATGTGAGGCGGCGGCGCCCCCGGCCGGAGCGCGCAGCATGGGGGCCCCGCTCGCCGTGGCGCTGGGCGCCCTCCACTACCTGGCACTTTTCCTGCAACTCGGCGACGCCACGCGGCCCGCCGGCCACGCGCCCTGGGACAACCACGTCTCCGGCCACGGTGAGTTCGGTCGCCGCCCCCATGACTTCCCCACCGAACCCCACCCCACGTCGCGCGGCTCCAACTTGGCGGCCCGGGGGCTCTGACCATCCCTAACCGCGACCGGAGTCCCAGGGCGCCCCCTGCTGGATCTACGGACCTGCCCTGGCACCCTGGCTAGTTCTGCAGAGGGGGCGCCGGGAGCGCACCCCCACTCCCGATTTTACGGAGAAGCCCCACGCCGCGCACACACATGCTCAGGCAGACACACACCTCCATGTCCACACAGATATTCACAGCCGCACTGACTGCTTTCTCACTCACATCTGCGCTCACACATCTTCACACACCTTGTCAGATCACCCTCACTCAGATACACTTATGCCCACTACACACACACACACACACACTCACACACACCAGGCACTGCGCTGGGGGGCTCACATCCTGCCAGCTGGCACCCAGGCACACACGCTTTGCCACACATGCTTTGCCACAACTCTTGCCTGGCTGCCTGCAGACACACACACGCACACGCACACGCACACACACGCAGAGTTGTGCATACACTTTGTCCACCCACTCTTCTCTGCCCATCTGTTTTTCCCCTTTGTGGTTTACCCCCAGGGCCGCTCTTGTCCCCTTCCTTTCCAGCTTGGCCCTATGGCACTGGAAATGGTCCTCTTGGGACCTGCTAGCCTGGGCTGCCACCTTCCTTGTCATGTGGGTGGCAAATCATGGATGCAGGCATTGTGGGAGCCCCTCAAAGACACTGGAGTAGGTGAGGTTACTGCTTCTGGCCCTGGGCGTGGGAGTGGGAGAGGGACACCTGGTGCTTTTGTCTGTTTCTGGGGTGAGCAGGAAGGTGCTGCTGTCCTTCCATAGGGTACCCCATCCTCACCATGAGCTCCCAAGGACTGAAATGTGGGAAACCTCAACTCCAGCCACTGTGGGAAGTGGGAGCAAGCAAGTGTTCCTGGCACTGCCTGCCCGAGTGTCAGAAGCTCCTTCTGCCCCAGAGGAGCCCAAGTTGGCAGCAGAGTTGTGTGTCTGAGGCCGGCAGCTGTGGGGCTCCCTCTTCCCCTCTGTGCCAGCCTCTGGTGTGGGGGCCAGAGCATAGCTGACGCCAGAGGAGACCCTGCTTCCTGCCATCCCCTCCCAACTCAGCCTCTCAGAGAAGGCCGCAGCACCAGGGCTGGGCACTTGGTGCCCAGGGCCACGGGGAGGTTTGCACAAAGGGCCAAAAGGGAGGGATTTATTTCGGTAGATGGAGGGGTAGGTAACAGCGGTGTGTGTGTAGGGCTTGCTAGGTTGTGAAGCCTGTGAAGCCCATGGGATGACTCCGGCGGAGGGAGTTTCCAAGTCATTCTCAGAATCTCTGCTTTTAGGGACCCCGGACTCCCCGCACCCTTCTGCCTCACCGTGTTTGACAGCAGCCACGCTGTATCATTTGTGCACCCTATGAATCTTCTACCTATTTCTACTGATTTGTCTGGAGCACTGGCAAATAGGGAAGGTGTTATTTTGATCCTTAACTTACAGATAGGGAAACCAAGGCTCAGAGAGGTGAAAGGAGTTGCCCAAGCTCACACAGTGAGAGACTGCCAAGCCAGGACAAGCCCCAGAGCCTGGCAGGAAAAGACAGCTCTTTGCCCAAGACATTCATCTCCCTGTCAGATTCCCTCCCATTCAAGGGAAACTGGGAATTCCTTCCCGTCCCTCCCCTCCTCGCTCGCTCAGTTCCTTGGCACAAGTTGGAACTTACACTGGGAGGGTTTTCCAAGGAAGGACTTCCCTGAGTTTTTGGCCCAGCGATGTACCAGCACTGGAGCTCTGAGGTTGCTGGTCATCCTGCCCCTGAAGCAGTGGACCTCCAGAATTTGGGTGCCAGTCTGTCATCCCTGGGAAGCAGGCTCTGCCTTTTGTGTAGCAGTCTCTGCCTGCCCCCTGGTGCCAGATCTGCCAAGGGGGCACAGTCCTCTCCCACAGCCGTAATCCCCGTCTGTACCCTGGAGGTCCTGCTAAGGCCAGAGGAGGGGCTGGGTAGGAAGGGAACGGCATAGGCTGCCGGGGAATCTGGCTTCTTTCCTGACCCCCTGCACCTCTCTGGGCACGTGAGTCACCTCTCAGGGGCTCCCCTACTGTCCCTCAAGAAACAAGGGGGCTGGACTGCTCCACAGGGGCCAGGCTGCCTTCCTCCGACATTGCCAGGTTCAAAGTCACCAAGTAGCGGCTGCCAAGGAGCCCCCGCAGCTGCCCCTTTGCCAGGCCAAGCACCCGCCACCACAGGAAGGGTTTGGAGCCACTCACTTAATCACAAAAAGAAACTGTTATTAATGATAGTGAGACGCAGCGAATAAGTGGGTCATGTCTAATAAGCCATTTGTGTTCAGGAGGAGAATACCAATTTGATAAAAGCTGTGTATGCTGAAAACGCTCAGAAATTGCTGTTTAGCAGATTGGAGCCTGATCATTTCATTATTCCTGGGCTCTGTGTGTCCTCAGCTGATTCAGGAAATGTGGCCAGGTCGGAAGGTGTCTCTGTCTCAGGGTAGGGGGTGGTGGGCTGGGAAGGGGCCTGCTGTCCCCATGGTGGCTGCTCATTGCTCCTGCTGCGTCTGAGCCCAGCCCGGCCCCCCCGGCTTGCACCTTCAGCTACCTGCCCTGGGACTTGTCACAGGGAAAGCCTGCGGTCAGGGGGGTCAGCGAGGACATCTGTTTCCCTTTCCCTCTCCCTCCTGCCTCCCCCCAACTTGCTTTGAAGAGGCTTTGTGAAGGTGTGAGGAATGTGTGCCCTGCATGGCTGTCCACAAGGCTACAGGAATCGGGAGGTGGGGAGGTGCTGTTCAGTTACTGCACCTACTAGTCATGCGATAAATGACAACTGCTTTGATTCTCCTTATCTAAAAGGACCCAGCATGGGTGGGAGGAAAGGGAGTTGACATTTATGAGGTGCTTACCACGTGCTGGGTGCTGCTGAGCCACTTGCCGGTGTGAACTCACTTAACATCGTGCCTGGTTTTAGACACATGAGGAAATCGGGGTTCAAGAAGGGTCAGTGACTTACCCAAGGTCACCGAATCTGTGCCAGGAGCTGGAGAGCCGTGTCCAGAAGGCAAGTGTGCCTAGCAGTTCTGGGCCTGCCTCTTCTGGGAGAACCTTAATATGGGCTCAGCTCCTTCTAGTGACGAACTTCGTCCTCTGCATAGCTCTAACCCAGGGGCACTCCCTTCCAGCTTCCTGGGGAGCTGGTAGAGCTGTGGGTTTCACCAGAAGGAGCTGGTGACTCAAAAAGGTGATGAGACCTTGCTGAGTCCATGTGCAAAACACTCTTTCTAGGTCCAGTCCAGGGCAGGCGTGTTGTGAGGGTCTATGCAGCTCCACAGCCTTGGAGTCCCCAGAGAGTTTCTTACAATGCAGACCCCCTAACCCACCGGCCAACACCAATAATGAATAGGGCCCAGGAATCTGTATTTTAGTAAGCTCCACAGTGGATTCTCACGCAGCCTAGTGTTAGGGAGTCATTGCTTGAAGTATCCACCCATACACCACCTCGGGAGATATAAGGATGGGAATTGCCTGGTGCTGGGGACAGTTTTGATTTGGATTTGCAAGGAGTGGTTCAGGCCAGGCAGGCATATGGGCCTTCAGAGGAACCCTGGGAAGCCTCCTACTGCTGCACACATAGTCTACACACACACACACACACACACACACACACCCTAGACCAGCACCTTCAATTATTAATCCACCCAATGCAGACAAAGACCCTGGCTTGGCCTGGTGCTTCATCCATTGAGTGATTCACTGTCCTGAGGTTCTGTGTGTTGCCAGGAGGGAACAGTGGGGCGCTCTAAGAGGAGGGGACACTGGGCCATTTGGCAAGCAGCTTGTGTGCTGAAAAATGACTCTGGCTTCCGTGTGTTCCTTACTGAACTGTTGGTATCTTACCATCAATAAACCAGCTGGTTCGGTGGCTGGAAGATGGAGAAAATTGAGTCCTGTCTTTTGAAGGTTATGATGTTAAAAATGTGTTCGCCTTTGTCTCAGGCATTGGTGATTATTCTATCAATTACGCCCGCAAACACTCCGCCTGGGCTAAAGGTTTCCCGCCTCCTGTAGGGAATTGGCCTCACAAAGCAGTTTCCCCACGTCCTTCCCGTGGATTAGTTTTGACATCTTGCCCATCAGCTGCTCCTGTAGTCTGTTCCCCACACAGGGGGAGCTGCAGGTGGCCTGTAGGGTGCAAGGTAGTCTGCTTTTTGCCGTGGTGACTGTAAGGGTGGTGGGCAAACAAACAGTCAAAGTGAGGGGGAGCCGCGAGACCAGCCCTTTCTGACACCCCAACCGTGAGCCAGGAGGTAGACCCCTGGAATGAATGATGGGGGCCCCTTCTCCCAAACTCCAGCGGAGAGTTCTGAGGCCCAGGGTCAGGAGGATTTTGCCCAGAATTTCTAGGAGGCCACTGCTTGACATCTAGGAATCTCCAACTCTGTACACGTAGAAGGGTAATACAGAGAGACACGCATCTATGGACCTCACATCAGCAATAAAATATATTGTCCCGTTTGATCCTTACTCAGACCCCAAGAAGAGGAGACTGTCCTGGACCCCGTGCATTGAGGAGAAAAGTGAGACTCAAACACCTAACAAGTGTTGGAGCCTGCGTTTGGCCCAGAAAACTGGCTCCAGGGTCAGTGCTCACACTGCCGTTGGGTCTGAGGGAGGAGAAGGAGGGGCCCAAGGTCACATGGGAGGGCATGCCGGGGGCCCCAGGACTTGGCTCCAGGTTGACTTTCATGTCACACCCGCCAGGAGGCTGTGCAGCGAGTGAAGTGGCCCCCACGGGAGAATCGCCCCCCTCCTTGGTTGAAAAAGGGTGGGAAGAGTGGAGGTGCCAGCATAAACAGTGTCCATGCCCGCAGCAGGCATCGCAGCAGAGCACCGTGGGGCCTGAACCCGTTTCCGGGTGCTTAGCCATTCCCTGGTGCGTTAGGGGCCACACGGCAGTGGATGGGGCTGTGGGGAGAGGTCTTAGCCTCTCCTGTCTGGACAGGATTGGGGGCCCGCTGGGCACTTGGAGCTCAAATGCCTCGTGTCCTGGGGCCGCTCTGGGAGGTGGGAGGAAATAAATGGCTGGGTGACAGGGAAGGGTCTGAGTTCCAAATCATAGAAATTTTGCTTATTACAGGTTAATATATCCTTACACATTCAAATAATTTTAATTTCACGAGAAATTCATATTTGTAGTCTGTAAAAATATCACAGAGTTGGGGAGGGCTGCCGTCCCAGTCCCCTCCCCCAGTCCTGCTGTCTCCCCCTCCGCAGCCCCTTGAGGAGAGCCGCTGGGCCTCCGCTCTGCACCCCCAGCTGATAGCCTTCTTTAAGACTCCCCGGGGCCCTCAGCATTACTGGGCCCTACTGAGAGATGATCTTGGGCAGAACCCAGACAGACCTCTTACATTTTAATAGTTATGCATTTATTTTAATGTGGACTAGGAAAATATCACCAGCATATCAAACCTGGGATTTCACAGATATGATTGCTTAGGATGAGACTAACAGGGTATTAAAAAAGAGTGGGTTCATTTACAGGAAAACACTAAAGACATCATAGTGTAGGTGGCACACAGGCACGTCTGTGGGGACCCACGGAGTAGAAGCGACGAGGCTGGGGGTGTGCTGGGCCCTTCAGCCTAATGGGGGCTGGTGCTTTGTAGCAGAAGCTTGGTCTTTCGGTCCTTCGTTCATTCAACAGATAGCAGTTGAGCTCCTGCCGTGTGCCAGGCTTTCAGCCACTGGGGACACATCAGTGAAGAAGACAGATAAGGGTCTCGCTGTTGTGGAGTTGTCAGTCTAGTGGGAGAGATAGACAACTACACCCATAAAGAATATATAAGTATAAATTGCAAAAAGATTAAAGAGACAGGTGTGGTGCTCTGCTTGCAGAAAAGTACTCACCCCTGGGGCAGTAGTGAGCTCCCTGTCACAGAAGGTGTGCAAACTGCATCCAGCCAGTTATTAGTTGGAGATGTTATTGAGGGGATTTCTGCCTTATTTCCCAGAGGAGCAAAGACTGACAAGGTGGGCAGAGAAGCCAGAACACAGTGGGCGGTTAATAAAGATGTCACACAGCAGTTTAGTGATTGTGCTAGCACATGGGGCCAGGTAGGAAAAGCTCCCAATTCCTGGCCCACACAGGGGGTGTGGCGGAGAGGGAGCTGTCTCTGCCCATTTTCAAGGATGAGGATAATGGTTTTTTGTGCTGTTACTCTGAGTGGAAGTGAGGGGCAGGGGCTGGGTTTCCTTTACCTTCCTCTGCCTCTGCCTTGCAGTGTGACTTGGAAGGTCCCTGCTTTTCTCTGGGCCTCAGTTTCTGCCTCAAACAAAACAACTCCACCTAAAGCTGTAGGCTCTGGGATTCTTCGTCCCATCCTCCTGAGCCCTGTCTGTTGTCCTGCAATTCACCCAGTGCCTGCCACTTCCTGCTAGGAGGTCTCCCAGGATCTGAACCAAAACACCTGCTGGCGGTGTTCATCCGGCCCTCTCTGCCCACCCACCCCCCTCTCACACACACCCAAGAAGGGCAGGCCCACTTTATAGATGGTAACACTGAGCTTACCGGCTAATGGAATAGTCCACAGGGATGTTAAGTGACAAAACCAGTCTTGAGCCCAACTTATGGCGCAGAGCCAGAGTTCTTAACCCACTGCTCTGTCCTGCTCTGCTGCCAGGCCTGGGAAAGCTGCTGCCAGACACAGCGAAGGCCAGTGCTTCCCTTACAGGGCAGCGTGAGGGTCTGTGCCTTGGACTCTAGTCCCAGCTGTCAGTGGGAAGTGGGACTCTTGGAGCATGCATAGGACCCTGTGTGTCCCTGCCTGGCTTTGTCTGAGCATGTGCCTGGCGTGTGTTGAAAGGGTGGGTGTGTGGCTTGGGGGCCAGGGCATGCTGGGAGGGAGCCTGCGTGGTCCCTCAGCTTCCCGGCCGATGGGCTGGTCTTCTGCCCTCAGGAGTCTGCCTCACTGCCAGGCCCCTGCCTGCCATGCTGGGACGCTGTGGAGCTACCTGGGAGGGGCTGGCCGTGCCCGTCTGGGCGGGTCTCTGCACACGCAGCTATCCAGACCCTTCCCTCCTGGACCTGCTTCCCCTGGGCCTCTCTTGCTTGCTTTTCCAGATCTTTCTCTCTCTCTCTTCCTATCTGTCTTTTATTTGTGTTTCTCTTTGTCCCTTTCTCCCATGTCTGCTGTACCATTTCTTTCTCTTTTCATGTTCCCTACCTAATTCCTTTCTCTTTCTCTCTGTATGTGTACACACACACACGCCCCTCTTCACTTGGCATCTCAGGGTTGCACATACATGCACTCCATATATCAAAATGATCCTTGCGTAGGGCAAGCGCTCCGTAATTGTCAGGCGAATGCATAAGGAGTAAATAAGTAAGTGAATGACCAAATGGCAAAGCTGGAAGGGACACTGGAACTTGCTAGGCTGGTGGCTCCTCATGTGCTCAGAGGTTACAGTCCTGAGACTGTGAAAAATGCCTCAGAAAAATGCCACCCGGGTTTCCCATCGTTACAAATGCTTTGCTTTGCAGGGGCAGCTCAACTCTGGTCCCCAAGGGGAAACAGCCTTCATTTTTCTGGTGACAAAGCAAAGCCCACAGCAGTGCCAGGGCTGGCCCTAGGACACAAGTCTGTGGCAGTGCCAGGCTGTGGTTCCAGAGTCCCATCCACTGGGGAACAGAGCTGTGTTTTCCCAACAAGTCCTTGATGAGTGTCTTGAGGGGAAGGGAATAATGAACAGAAAACCAAAACAGTTGGAAAGCTGGGACAGTTAACAGGACACGAGCAAGAGGGCCCTACAGACTGTGTACTGGTAGTCCAGGAAGACTTCCTGGGAGAGGCAGCTCCTTCTAAAGCTATAGCCAGACAGTGGCAGAGTTGGGAGGAGACACCGGAAACCGATATGAAGCCACACCTGGCTGCCTTGGTCTGGCAGGAGGTCACTTAGGGAGTTGTGAGTGTGGATTTAGAGAGGTGGGAGGGGGATCTGGAAACGGGGCTGCAGAACTTGGCCTTGATCCTCGAAGGCAGGGGCAACCCTGAAGCTTTCCAGGTAAGGAAAGCTGCTGGTCAGGAAGCTGCTAGGCAGGACAGCATAGGAGGCTGGAGCTGGCAGCCATGCGAGGGGGGAGAAACTGTGAGAGAGTGTGCGTGCGTGCGTGCGTGCGCGCGCGTGTGTGTGTGTGTGTGTGTGTGTGTGTCTGCACCTGCGAGTGCACGCAGCTGTCTCTTCTTAGCTTAGTCCCCGTCCACAGTCCACACCAGCTCCTTCCCTCCTGTGGGTCTGTCCCCAAGCCTTGCCTTACCTGCATGCTGCTTCCTCCTCTTTTGCCCCCGGGCTCCGTGCTACCTCCTGGAGAAACCCAGGCCCTGCGAAAGCCTCACTCTACCCCAGCAGGAACCCTGGGCGCCACTCAGCATGCCCATCTTGGCAGAGCCAAGTGAGGCTCAGAGTGGTGGCTGTGGTGCCCTACAAAGGAGAGGAGCCCAAAGTTCAGAGTCCCTCAGCCTGGCATTAGAAAGGTGTCCTTGGGCAAAGGGGCTCTTGCCTGAGTCCCTTTCCTCAGCATCTGCAGGCTTAGTTCCTGGCTGAGGCGAGAAGGCTGAGAGCAGACGGCGGCGGGGTGTCTGTTTTGCTTTGCAAGGTTTTAAAAAAATCATTTCCGGCCTCGGAGGCAGCAGCAATTACTGCCGGCTCGCTGGGGAGCTGTTTGCCGCCTGTCATCAGCCCGGGGAAAGGGTCCCTAATGGAGGCCCTGCGGCCAGAGCGCAGGGTAGTGGAAATAGCGCTCCAAACAAAGGCGCGCTAATGGTCTAGGCAGGCAGCCGGAAAGCAGGAGGGCTGAGGCCTGGGGAAGGTGTGGGCTGGGCAGGAGTCCTGAGCCCTCCACTGGACTTCAGTGTCTCTCGCTAGAAACCCCAGCCCCCATCCCTGCTCTGCGCCTCTGGGTGTGACCATCCTCTCTCAGGCAAAGGGAACTGTCTGTGCAAGGCCCTGGGGTGGCCAGAACCCCTTCGGCTGGGAGTTGCCTCTTGAATAGTCAGTGTTTCCAGGTTAGGCCAGGCAGGGCCGAGGGACCTGGAACTTTGGGGAGGAGGAACTAGGCATACCCTCTTGGTGAGGGGAGTGTGGCAGCCCTTGTCGCTGTTCCTCCTCTGAGCTCCTCGGCAATACCTGCTTTACAGATGAGTAAACGGAGGTTCAGAGATCTGCCCACTCTGAGAAAGTGCAGTTACAATTCAAAACCCGATTGATTGACTGGGCTGGGGATTAGCTCAGCGGCAAAAGCGCCTGCCTTGCAAGCAGGCAGTCGTGAGTTCGATCCCTGGTACCGATGAAAAGGGAAAAAGACCAAAAAAAAAAAAAAAACCAGATCTCTTGACTTGAGAGCCTTCCCCTCGTTTCCCAAACAGCATTTGGCAAGGTTGGCATGAGCTCAGGTGTGCACTAGGTCGAGTAGGACCAGACTGGACCCAGGCCAGATCCCAGAGGCGGTGGGGGTCACAGCTGTGCACTGCAGAACCTCTGCTCTGGAGCATTGTGGGTGTCTGCCTCAGTCACCCTCCTGTTGGTCTCTGCGTTCCCTTCTGGACACCCCATCTCTGCTTCTCTCCCTCTGCCCTGCTCTCTCCCTGGCCCTCCGGAGGTCCGTCCTAAACAGCTCCTGTACCGCTCATTCTTTCTCCACTGTGAACCTGGGGTCTGGGGTGACCTCTGTGCTTGTGCCTGGTGTGCCCTGCTGTACTTCCTCCAGCCCTCCGGCCGCCCCGGCTGGCAGCAGGGACAGGTGAATGCCTGAACTTCCTGAATCCCATTAGCCACCAGTGCACTGGGCCCTGCCTACAACTGGCTCTGCAGGTCACTCAGGTAAGAACAACAAGAAATGGCGCCTGTGTCACGTTAGAAGCCCTGCATACCTGTGCCTGGCCTGCTCCCCGCCAGCCCTGCCCTGTTGCTGGTCCCTGCACATTTTCACATTCGTCTCTCCTCCCTGAGGCCGAGATGTGTGGGAAGAAGAGATGGAAATTCCACTGGGGAAACCTGCTCAACTCCCACAATCTTGCAAGTGCCAGAGTGTTTTCACTCTCCTTAAATCTCCCTAGATTTGTAATTCCACTGCTGTCTCCCTGAATATGTGCCGGTGGCCTTGGGAGGTTCCCTGCCCCCAGCTGCCGGCTCCAGCACTGCTGACCTGCTGTGTCAGGCCTGCCCGCCAGGGAACCTGGGTATGTCCCCACCTCCGTGCTCCAGGTTTCTGTCTGTAAGAAGAGGAAGCTGGGGGGGGGGGGAGGCCTACACGCTGTCATGCTAGCCATTCAGGAGGCTGATGCAGGAGGATTGCAGGTTTGAGCCAACCTGGGAAATTTAGCAAGACTCTGTCACAAATAAAAAGAGGTGGGGATGTAGCTCAGTGTTCCCTGGGTTTAATCCCCAGGGCCAGAAACAACAACAGGGACAAAAAGGAAAGGCCTTTTCTTAACCTAATGCCATGGGGTGAAAAATGGTCACGGAATAACGGGGTTCCATCTGTGTGAAGTATTTGGAATAGGGAAGTCGGGAGAGGCAGAACACACATTTGCCCCAGAGGGTGGCGAGAGGTGAGGTGGGGAGCAACTGCTTCTTAGGTACAGGATTTCTTTTAGGGTGTTTGGGGCCTAGAGAGAGATGGTAGATGCCTGCCACTGTGAATGCACTAAATGCTACTCAGTTGTTCACCTTAACGTGGTCAGTTTTATGTTATATAAACTTCTCTTCAATTGAAAGTAAATAAAAAGGAAACACATCTATGGTGCATGTCAGGCTGCCTACTTGATGTACAATTTAATTCTTACAACCAGGTGGCTGCTAACCTTCACCCATTTTATGAACTAGAAAACCGAGGCACAGTATCACTAGGCACTTATAGCTAAATGTTCTCTCTTAATTTTTATTGGCCAGAGCCTATCTGTGTCTAAAACAGCATTGTCCTGGTCCCACGGGGTCTGCTGCATCCTGCACTCGGAAACCCGCCCCTCGCCTGTGTTAGTTCATCAGTCCTCTAAATAGGCGCTCAGCCCATGGCTCGGTGGGAGAGAGGCTCAGAGAAGTGAAGTAGCTCAGGAACAATCACACAGCAAGTCAGGGCGGAGTGGCGGCTCACACCCTCATTAGCCTTTGCTGCAAGCCCTGGGCTCCTCCGCCAGGCCCTCGCCTTCCTCCTGCTGTGCTGTGCTCGGTGCTTGCGCCTGCAGCAGGGTCTGAGGAGCAGGACGCTGTGGCCAAGTGTTTGTTCTGTGCAGCGAAAGAAACCACACCCACCGGGAGCAGCCCTTCTGCGATGTCTCAGGTTTCATTCAAAATCCTTGGATTGGGGCCCTCCCTAACATCTGCATGTTTGTTTTGATACAAATGTGACGTCCTTTCTCCATTTTTCTGGAGTGAAGTCAGTCGCTGCCACCAGGAGACCTTTCCATGCAAGTCACCCCTCATCTTGTGGTTTCTTCACTCTCCAAGTGCCCTCGGGGCCTTGTCCCTCACAGAGTGAATGTCGCTCCTCACCGAGTGCTGGCCGGGAAAGGCCTCCAGGTCAGAGGTCCACCAGGAGCAAGGCCGTGGAGTAGGGGACGCTGGTGACCTTTAAGGTAGGCCTAGTGGCCACTGGAAGCCAGGGCTGGGGACAGTGGTGGCTGCCCACTGTCATTCACACTTCCACCTGCCCCAGCCCCTTTGGACCAAGAAGAAAGTCTTCGTGCTCTGAATTTAACACCTAACCTTCGCCAGTCTCCCTTGTTAATGAGAAACATTGGAGGTAGAGGCCCAGAGGCCCAGCAGGCTGCCCTCCCTGGCTGGGATTTACGAATGCTGTTCAGTTTTCATAGTGTTGATTTTTACAGTTACCCTCTATTTATGGCAAGTGATGCTGATTTTCCATTTATGACAGTCATAAAAGTCTCTTTTTAAGCTGAATTTATTTAAGTAAAAAAGGAAAGATGCTTTGAAAATAAATATTAAGTAAATAATAGTGCTGGTGATACAGGGATCTGTGGAAATGGTGAGGGAGGTCCCCCAAAGGCTGGATTCAGGAAGCCCTTTTCTGGGCTCCTTTTCCTCTCTGAGTCTGTCCTGACTGCAAGCCCTGTTAGTCTTCAAGACCAAGTGAGCGTATCCCCCTCAGAGCCTTCCCTGACTCCCCAGGGTCAACGCAAGCTTGCTTCTCCTCCCAGAGCTCCTGTGTACGCTGCCTTGCTCACGTCTGGGCGGGGGCTCATGGCCATGGGAAGTGCTCACCCTGAACAACTGCATGGTGGCTCAGACTCAATTCAAGCCAGTGTTGGTACAAAACTCCCTGTCCCTCCTGTGGACAGTGGGTTCCCTCAAGGATGGAGTCTGCTCTTAAATATCTTGGGAAGCCCTGCACAGGGCCTAGCCAGAGATGAGGGCCCATAAGGGAGGGTCATTTTCATTCTGTTGGCAGGGAGGACTCAGCTCCTGTCGCATGCTGCTGAGGCGTGGACACGGTCCACCTCTCACGGGGAGGACAGCCCACTCGCTTTTGCTTGCCTGTTTAAATGACCACCAATTCACTGTCATCCCTCCTGCTGCAGGCAGGCCTGTCAGGGGCCTTGGAAAGACACAGAGGCTCCCGAACCTCCCTGGCCCAGCCCTGAGCAGTGCCTGCAACTTCCTATGGAGGGCAGGGCTCTGGCTGTGGCCTTCGGGCTCCCTTAGCCTCCAGCCTTCTTGGTCCCTTTGGGGGCTTTCTCCATCTGCTTTATCTGGTTTTTCTTTAGGGAGGGCTGATGTTTTCTGGTTTTAGGAGCCAGGTGAGATGAGCAAGCTGGTGAGCTGGAGCCTCATTAGATCCTCCTCCTGCAGCCGTGTCCCCAGAGAGCCGCTCTTTGCTGCCTTCCTGACCCCTCACCGCCCAGCTGAGCTGGGCATAGAGCAGGAAATGCCCCATAGAGGGTCACGCTTCTTAGAGCTGAAAAGGAGGGAAGACTCCAGCTCTGGTTGGGGATTTTTTTTAGGCATTTCTGGGGCTGTGATCTGACTTTGCCCCTTCAGCATTGTGTGACCTCAGGCGCTGACACTCTGAGCAGCAGTGTTCACGGGGCTGATTAGAGCTCAACTTCATCCTGATTTTCCAGTACTAAGCAGGGTCCTCTGTATAGTGCCTGGCATCTAGGAGGGCTCTTCTACCTGCCACCTGCCGGAGCGGGACAGGGACAAGGCTGCAGGGGCCCTGCACCCCTACTAGTCTTCAGACTCAGTGCAGTGATGGTGCCAGCAGGAGCGGGCAGAGTTGGACTCTGCAGTCCTGAGCCCTGAACTCAGACCCCAGAGGCTGCCCCCCACTCACTTTGTGACCTTGTGACACGCCTCCCTGAACCCCAGTTGCTATGGCCTACAGAGTCACTGTGAGATTACATGGATCAGGCCATTACCTTTGTGGCATGCAGGGGGCCTCCGATCTGACAGATACCACAGCAGAGCTTCAGGCTGGGCCATGCGCTGGCCACGCAGCTGAGGCCCTGCTGGCACTGTGGCCTCTGTGTGTCGTCCTGTTTCATTCTTGGATGCCTTCCACAGGAGGACTCTGTGGGCATTGGCCATCTCTGAGCCTCGTGGCTCCTTTCTTTATCGTCTTTAACTGAAATCCTCCCTGACATTCCTTTCTTACTTCATTCTTTCTTTTATTCATTCATTCATTCATTCATTCATTCATTCATTCAGTACATGCTGAGCCCCGTGTGCAACCCTGGGTAGCTCTCAGAGACACCAATGCGAGGTGGACTTGGAACCCTCAGGGAACCAAGGAGGGATTCCAGCCTGGCCTGGGGAACAGGGACTGGGCAGAGGGCCACTGAGAGGGCCACATGAGCCCGGATGTCAGCATTGTGTGCTGGTCAGTCACAAAAAGGACACATGTAAGTAGCCAAAAAGGCTCTAGCAAGTGCCTGGGCAGAGCCAGAGTCTGAGAGCCTAACTGTGACCCTGAGGCCTGGCAGCTTCCCAGCAGGATCGCAGTATGAAAGGCTCTGGATGGGCCAGGGATTTAGCTCAGCAGCACAGCGCCTGCCTGGCAAGCATGAAGTTGTGAGTTTGACTCCCAGTATCCCCCCCCACAAAAAAAAAGAGAGGAAAAGAAAGAAAGGGGGGGGGGGCCTCTGGAAGCCCTAGCAACCTGGAGCAGGGGAACTGTTCGTATCTCCCGCTGACGTATCCTAGGCTGCTGCCTGTGTCTGTGTGGGACCTGCGGTAACCCTGAGCTCCTGCTCTGTGCCTGGCATTGTCCTAGCTGCTGAGATATAGAAGCACCAGACTACAATCCGTGCCTGTAAGGAGCTCGTGCTCCCTTTGCAGGACTGACAGGAAATGAAAGAAGTGAACAAAAATGTGGCAGGTTAGGAAGGGCAGCAGAAACTCTGTGAGGCAGGTAAAGGGGGCTGGGAGAGGGGCTCAGAGGAGGCCTCCTTGTGGAAGTGGCACAGGAACAAAAGCATGAAAGGGGCACAGAGTGAGCCCTGGGCATAGGGAGGACACAGATGCAGAAAATGGGTGTTGCGTGGAAACCGCTGCTGCCGCACGGGAGCCGTGGAGTACATTACACACAGCCAGAGAGTCACCATTTGGCAGTATCAGGCACATTTAGGTCACTCTGCAGCCTTCACCACCATCCAGCTCCAGAAATTTTGTTTTGTTTGTTTCGTGGTGTTGAAAATTGAACTCAGAGAGCTCGGGGCTACGCTAACCCCTTTGATTCATTATTGTGAGACAGGACCTCACTAAGTTGCTGAGTCTGGCCTTGAACTTGCAATCCTGCCTCAGCCTCCCCAGAAGCTGGGAATGGGCTGGGGATTTAGCTTAGCTGCATAAGTGCCTGCCACTGTCCCCAGTCCTGCCTTATGGGTTTGGTTGCCAGTACCAAAAATAAAATTTAAAAAACTCCCAGAAGCTGGGATTACAGGCATGGAACACCGCCCCCAGCTTCCCAAAACCTTTGATTACCCTGCACAGAGACTTGCCCATTACAGTGGTCGCTCCCCATCACCCACCCACCCCACCCCCAGCTGCTGGCAGCTACCCTCCTCTCTGTGAACTGGACCATTCTGGGACCTTGCGTAAGTGGAATCACACCACATTTGTCTTTTGTGAGTGCTGTGGATGACTTAACCTAATGTCCTCAAGGTTCATCCACTGTGGCTTCTATCAGAAATTCCTTCCCTTCTGAGGCTGCGTAATCGTTCTTTGCATGGACGGACTGCACATATTCTGTATCCATTCATCACTAGAGATTTTGAGCACAGAGTATCAGTGTGACCAAGTAAGAGACAGAGCCTGGTCTGTGGTGTGACTGAGCAGCCAGCAGGACACCCCTGTCTGAGATTCCTGGGTAGATCTGTCCTTACTCCCCACCTTGAGCCTGAGGGGAGCTTGTTCTCCAGCAGAGGTTGCCGGGGCTGGGCTTGGGAACATTCTCTGCAGGCTTCCTGGAGGAGGCAGCCTTCCACCAGATTGGAGGGGAGGGGCTGGGAGGGCTGTGCAGAGGGAGAAGGGCGACTGGGGATGCACCAGAGGGTCTAGGGTGGGGAATCTGGGTTTAGTGATGAGGGAGTTGTGCCGCTGCTGTAAATGGGAAAACCTCAGCCTAAAGGAGCCCAGCTACTTCTGCGAGGTGAAGCACTGGCCCCAAAGGAGCCTTGAGAGGAGGACTGGACTGGTGGGTGAGACACGCGTGCTGCGTCTGTTGCGTGTTCCAGTGAGGCAACTGGAAGCATCTTTAAAGATCTTTCTGGTGGGGCTGGGGATTTAGCTCAGCGGCATAAGCGCCTGCCTTGAAAGCAGGCAGTCGTGAGTTCGATCCCTGGTACCGATAAAAAGGAAAAAGACAAAAAAAAAAAAAAAAAAAAAAAAAAAAGATCTTTCTGGTGTTGGGAGTTTGGAGTGAGAAGACAGGAAGGGACTGCCATTTATTGAGCCCTACTGTGTACCAGGAAGGAGGTGTGTAAGTCACCTTGTGTTGTTCTCTCTCTCTCTCTCTGAAAGCAACAGGCTCAGAGAGGCAAAGGGGGCTTGCCCTGGACACACAGCTATGAAGGAGGGGGGCAGGATTCCAGCATGTCCTGAAGGCCAAGTCCTCACTCTGTGCAGGATGAAGCCTAGAGTTTGGGGGGCTGTTGGGGCCTGGAGTTGGCAGTCAAACCAGGCCTGCCAGGTCATCTCCAACCCTGCCAAGAAACTAGTCCCCACTGAGGCAGTGCCCACAGCCCATGTCCCCAGCACTGCCCAGGGTTAATGAGTGCATCGCTCCCCCAGTCAGGAGCAGAGAGGGAGAAATGCTGTGCTCAGTGCCAGCTCTCCTCTCCCTGTGGAACCCTGATTTGTGCACTCTGGTTTTAATTGTCTTCCCTTAGGGCCTGGCCCAGCTTGGACCCTGGGGCTGAAGAACACATTTCACTCTTTCACCCAAATCTATAATTATTCTAGGCCCCTGGGCCTGGCTGCGAGTCACCTGGGGCAGAGGAAGCCAAAGAGGAGAGACAGCCCCTTTGTCTGCAGCTCTGCTGTGGTGCTAGTGTGGGGGCCGGATCCTAGAGGCTGCAGGGAGGGAATGGGGTGGGGTCTGGCGAGGAGGCTGCCTGAGGATGTTCTACAAGTTGCATACTTGCAGCGTAAGGTCCCCCAGAACTGGCTTTGGTTTCACCACTGATGCACTTCACAGCCTTGAGTAAGTCACAGCCTCTCTGAGCCTTGGCTTGTCCATCTGAAAAATGAGGAAAATGAGAGTCATCCCCACCCCATGGCATCATGAAAAAATGTATGCAGAGAACCTGGCACACAGCCTGATTGCAAATGGTTGTCCTTCTTTCTTCAACTTCAGAGATTATTATTACATTATCATCATCATTACCATCATCAGGATGCCCTGGATCACCCCCCAGCTTCCGTCCATTACTAAGGTCTGGTACAGACTTAGGGGAGGAGGAGCCTGATGGCTCCACTTTACTTAACAGTTCAGACCAAAGCCTGAGGAGCTGCTACCCATGGATCCTGGTCGCAGCTGCTCCCAGAGCTGGGTTTCAAATGAAGCACTGTGAGTTTGGGGAAGAAGAACTTCCCCGTCTCACCTGTCTAATGGGAATGGACTGGTGTCTGCATAGAGCCAGGCATGCTGTAAGTCTCTGCTTGCGCCCTTCCTGCCTGTGGTCTCTTTCCTTGTTGCCTCTGCTGTCAGGATACACTAGGCTTCAAGGCCTGGCTTGCAGGCTCCTCCTCTCTGAAGCCTTCCCAGGTCCCCTGCCCCCAAATGCAGGTGACCTCTCCCTTCCCCATTCCCAGGCACTACCTGCCCCTAGGACTCACCTCACATTCTGCTGGGTGTCAGCCAAGGGCTCACAGCGGCAGGACCTCAGTGCTTGAGAGAGAACACCCCTGCACTATCCCCTTCACCCCACCAGTTCTATTGGCCAGATTCCATCCCACCCCACTGCCGGCTCCTGTCCAGTGCTCCCAGGGCTCCCCTGCACACATGGGCTCCTACCTCCTGGCTTGTGTAGGGCAGGCTCAGGACAGGCCTGGGAGGCGCACGCTCTGTGTAATCCCCAGAACCTAGCTCGCCACTGTGTCCTACAGGCACAGTGTCCCTGTCACCACAAGGTCAGAGCTCTTGGGATCCTGAGGGGGCCTCCCCCATGGCATCCCACCAGGCTGGGTCTGGGAGCCAAGGTACCTTGAACCAGAGTCCACTATGGGCTCCCTCACAGCTAACATGTTTCCTGAGGCCTGGAGGCTCGGTTCTTGGTTCTCACAACGCAAACCATCGCCCTGCTTCCTGCCCCACTGGGGCTGACCTCTAAGAGGCCTCAGGGAAGCCTGCCTTGATTGCCCGGGCTGTGAGATATCCCCGGCCTGGGCACTTGAGAACCAGATGCCCACCTTAGCGGGACCCTGCCAGGCGGGTATAGGGACTGCTCCTTAGAGAGGGCTCTGCAGGCAGGGAGAGCCTGAAGGCGTGACAGATGGCGGTGGGAGGCCATCCTCTGCTGGGCCTGGCTGCCTGCTCCTAACTGTGAGGGTGGGCAAGGCGCGGGGCCCCCCAGGCTGACACAGGTCACCACATGCTGGGTTGCTGTCTGCACACGCAGCATTACACTACTGAGATGTATTATGAGCACGTAAAATGCACTGATTTCCATGGTTTAGCACAAAAAAGGAATGTAAAATGACTCACTAGTAATTTTATTACATGTTGAAATAATAATTTCTTGATATCTTGGGTTAAATAAAATACATTATTAAAATTAATTTCACATTAAAATTTTTTTCCGCCTGACTACCAGAAACTGGAATATTCTGTGTGTGTTTTATAACATGGCCCCATTCTGAGTCAGCCAGGCAGCGACATCCTGCATGGCCTTCTGGGGAGCCCCAGTGACGGGGGGAGCTGTGGTCTGCCACTCCGTGAGCTGAGCTGTTCCTGGGGGTGAGGGTGGGACTCAGACCTCACCTGCTCCCCACCACCTCCCAGCCCAGGGCTCCACTCTTTCTTGGGACTAAAGGGGACAGAATGGAACAGGTGAGTGAGAGCTCTCAGAGCTGGGCATCTCATGTCTGCCTCTCTAGACTGGGGGTTCCTGGCAGGCTGCAGCAAAAGGGGAGGGGGCTGACATCACATTTCCTGGGTGACCCACACATTGCCAGGCATCTTTCTGGAGTAAGATAATCTCCCTTGAGAAGAGGAAAGAATTCTAATTACTTCTCAGGAAGACATTTGTTTGGGGAGATGAGAGAGACTGAGTGTGTGATGGGGAGGGTGCTGGCCCCCCAGTAGTGACTCTGGCAGGGTGGCAGGGCCAGGCAGCCCCTGTAGATCAGGGAATTGAGGGGGCGGGGCTGGGCCCTGAAGGGGAAGGGATGAAATTGCACTTCTCCTAAAGAGGAGACCCTTCAACAAGCCTGGGTCGTGTGCCCCAGGAAGCCACCACAACCAGTGACAATGTGACCAAAGGCAGGAGGTAGGGCTCTCCTCAGGGTAGTGGCGGAGGAGCGCTCAGAGGGGCACCCTCGGCCGAGCTGCTGCTGAATGAAGAGGAGCCCAGGAGTGGGCCACAAGGGCCAGCCCCACAAAAGTGAGTGGGAGAGCGAGGTTAGCTCAGGGGATAGAGCCCAGGCTGCCACCCCTGGGTGCCCAGGGAGAAGTCTGGGTCATCAGGGGAGTGGTGAGAGCCACAGAGGGTCCTAAGCAAGGAGGAGGCCAGGGTGGATTTGGCTTTCGCAGAGATGGTGCTGGCTGCCTATAGCGGGCCAGGAGTGACCTCTGAGGGGGATAGGGTGGTGGCGACGGGGAGGGTCAGTGTGCTGATGAGACTGACAGCCACTCCAGCCTCCTGGCCTCCTTGCTCACCCCCCACTATCTGTCCCCTGTGCGGCCTCCCAGGGCTCCCAGACAGAGGTCCAGCTGACAGCGGGCCTCCAGGGAGACTGATCCTTCTCCCCACCTCCTGCCAGCCCTGCCCACCTGGAGCCAGGCCATGGCCTGTCCCCTCCATTCTTGCTTGGCGGCGTCTTAACCCTCTCCCTCCCGTGCCCCTCGGTGCTGGGTCCTGAGCCCACCACGCCTCCCTGTTTCTGTGCAGCCCTATTCACAGAGACGCCGCACGACATGACGGCGCGGACGGGCGAGGACGTGGAGATGGCCTGCTCCTTCCGCGGCAGCGGCTCCCCGTCCTACTCGCTGGAGATCCAGTGGTGGTACGTGCGGAGCCACCGGGACTGGACCGACAAGCAAGCGTGGGCCTCCAACCAGGTACCGTGGAGAGCTGGTGGGGCGGGTGGCGCAGCCCTGTGCCCCGCTGAGCTGTTCTGCGGCAGCACCATCCTGGTCCCCCCTTCACCCCCTGGGTCCGGTAGGCGATGCCCAGAAGGAAGTCCTTTCAGGAAAAGCAAGAGGCAGAGAGGAGGGGAGGCCCTGAGATGCTACAGCAAGGGGGACCTTGGGGGAGCACAGGGGCCCTCTCTTTGGGGAAACTGAGGCCAGAGGCACAGAAGCTGGCTCCAGATTCTGAGGCAAAGCGGGTCTCCTGGTTCACATTCCCCATGTCTCCAGGCCATGGGGGAGATACGTTCTGTACATGATTCAGCAAACATGGGTGTCATTCTTGCCAAGTTCATCCTGAAGTGCATTCATGTGTGTACATGCAGACAGTCTCCCAGCAACCCTGGTCTCTTTCTCTTTCTCTCTCTCTCTCTCTCTCTCTCTCTCTCTCACACACACACACACACACACACACACACACAGCCTAGAGCAGATGCTAGGGTCCCTGCCACCTGCCCTACCACCAGCCCACTGCCAACTGTCAACTCTTGCATCTCTGCCTAAGGGCTGTCCCCGAAGCACAGCCTGCTGGCTGCAAGGCAGGTGGGCCGGAAGCTGAAGAGCATCCCAGGGGTCCCGGGGTGCCTGCAGGGGCCAGCTGGCTTAAGCTCCCATGGCTCGGGTGTCTCCCCTTTTTATCTCACTTCCCTTTTTCTCTCTCCTGCTGGGGTCACCTCCCATGTAAGCCACTGGTAGGTACTTCCATCTGTCCTCAGGTCTGCTGTTGGGGTCACCATCTTCAGACACTTGCATCTGTGCATGAGTGTCTACATAAGTGGATGTGCAAATGCAGCTACATGTGAACACACACGTGCACACCTCACATGCACACAGTAGCAAGCCACACGTTCTCTTGTCTCATGAAAGTGCTGCTAACATATGCATAAGGTCATGTCGCACTCTGTTCAGCTCCTGGGGGTGCTGGGTGCCCAGTGTGTCAGCCTGCTACACATAGATGAAAAGGACCTTGGCCAGAGAAAGCCACTAGGAATGGAGTTGCGGATATCTGCAGGTGGAAGGCCCCGGGGCAGCTTGTGGGGAAGTCATACAGTGGCATCTGCCACACATGCACGTTCACAGATTGGCGCAGGGCACACACCCCTGCTGACTGCCGAGCAGAGGCCCTCTG
Source organism: Cavia porcellus (assembly GCF_034190915.1). NCBI lineage: Eukaryota > Metazoa > Chordata > Mammalia > Rodentia > Caviidae > Cavia > Cavia porcellus. Next base: position 23,767,830 of record NW_026947488.1, on the reverse strand, counting down.
CTCGCAGGCACCCCCTGTGGATACCCCACACCCTCATGGACCCAGCCGCATAGTGGGCAGCCAGTTTCCCAGGTGCCACCTGTGTCTTTTGTCTGACACCTCCCCTACACCCTGAGCAGACACAGCGCTCAAGGACCCCAACCCCAGACCTCATAGCTTCCAAGCATCCTCTGCTATAGTTAGAATCTTTTTAAAAATGGTTTTAAATTTTGTATTAACATGTGTTAACTGTACATGTTGGTGGGTATTTGCACTGATCAAATTCAACCTCCCTTTATCCAGCGTCCCCCCTGTCCCCATGTCCCATCCCACAGTGTATGTCCCCCGCCTTCACCACCTGCTAACACCGTCTCTGCTCTCTCTGCCCCTCCCCCTCCAACAGCTGAAAGCATCTCAGCAGGAAGACGCAGGGAAGGAGGCCACCAAAATAAGTGTGAGTTTGATAATGCCTTCTCACAAAGGCTCTAATAGAGGAGGAGGCTGTACCTTTAAAAAACATTTTGGGGGGTCCATTTCAGCAAGGGAGCTTGGGCAGAAGATGGAGGAGAAGAAAAAGAGAAAGGGGGAAAAATAGCCCTATTCTGTTTTAAAAGCTAGAGATTTTTCAAGTTCATTGAATGACAGGCACAAAAAATGACAAGAGGAGAGAAAATGCATTCTCTCGTGTCGGGGCCAAGGCTGTGTGCGCTCAATGCTGCCTGCCTGTCTCAGCAGCATTTTTATCTGAGGAAACAACAAAGTCTAATGAGACTGAGTGGGCTTTTTTTTCTCATCATGTCTGACAGTGACAGCATCTCACAGCTCCTGAGTTCCTGAGTCCCTTGAGTGATCTAGCTCCCGGGAATGAGGACTCAGGACTGGTCAACTTCTTATGCATTGGCGCATTTTGTTATAGCCACATGCATAGGAAAGGGCAATTATTTATCCATTTTGTGGGTGGGGATAATCGAGACTGGGAAGGGAGTCAAAGACCTGCTGGGGCTCACCCCAAGTTGATTGATGTCCCAGCCTATGCTGGGACTCAGGTCAGGAGCACAGCAGAGCTGAGAGGGTGGCGGGTACGGGGGTGGGGCTCCCAGAGCCGGGCCTGGCAGCGGCAGACAGGATTGAGAAAGGGGAAGACCAAGCTGAGGCCACCAGGCTGAGGATGCGTGTGGCCGTGTCACCTGGCTGGATCTGTGCCTGAGGACACGAAGGTGCTGGCATGAGCATGACCATGTACACGTGTGCAAGGGTGACCTTTGTACATTCACTCCTCCCTGGAGAACTGTCTAGAACCAGGGGGCAGCTCAGGGCTCCACGGCCAACTGGATGCAGATGCCCTCCCAAACCAAGAGGTACAGCCTAGAGCGTGGGGGTACAGGATCGTGTCTGGCACTGGAGGGGGGAGCGTGGAGGCAGGCAGGCCGGGAGGGGACTCCTGCAGCCACTTAGGCAAGGCTCCACCAAGAGAGTGCAAGGGCCACCAAGGAGCCCTGTACCCCATCAGCCTGGGTTGGAACAGCTGGCTCTGGAAATTCCAGCCAGGCCCAGCTCAGGGTGCTGGGGGTGCCACCTCCCCTCCTGCCTGCCCTCACCTCTGCTGGGGGCTCAGCTGTGTCTAACACCCCATGTCTCGCCTGAACCCCCACCAGCAAGGTAGGTGGGGGTCGGGTGTATATTAACACACCCCATTCATCAAAAGCCTCTCCTATGATTTTTGTTTGCAGTTTCAGATGAGGCTCAGGCAAAGGAGAGAATAATGTAATTGATTTAGAGGATTATAATTCCAGGCTGCTGGGCCCCACGTGAGGGGAATGCCACCATGAAAATTAGTTAAATAAAATAAATGTGCTCCACGTGAGGGTGGGCTCGCCCCCAGCCCACCCCCTGCCATTGCTGCCCCAGCTGCGGCTCTTCAGGTCTGCTGAGGAAATGCACAAGCTGGCCTAGGCCCTGTCCTCACAGACCTCATCCTCAGGTACACAGAGGCCCAGCTGGACACCGTCACAGGTGCACACCCTCGCTTCCTGCAGTCTGAAACAAGGGCTCTAACTTCTCCTTGGCCTTCAAGGCTCTGCAGATTGCTCTGCCCACTCCTGGGGCTCCTCCCAACTGCGCTCCCCAACACTGTGCCCTCCTGCCTTCCCATCCTCTCCTCCCCCTGGCCTTTGCACAGGCAGGCCCTCTGCCTGGAAAGCTGCCCCTCTGTTCCCTTTACAGGTCAGCTGGGGGAGCCTCCAGGCCCAGCCCAGTGACAGTGGCGCTTCTTGCTTTCCCCCATGCCTGTATTTCCACCTGTCATTATCCTTTCCTGTGAGCATTGCGTCCCGTCCGCCTCCCCCAGAGACGGTGGCCCCAGGACTATGCCTGCGGGAGGCACTGTTACACCAGGGCCCGAGATAGAACCTGGCACAGTCAGCGTCCAGTAAACAATCACACACACACACACACACACACACACACACACACACACACACACACACAGGCCAGCGTGTATAGAAACAGATTGCTGTGCAGGGACCTACAGCTGTGACACAGATCCTGCTCTGGTATATGTATGTATGTGTAGGGTGATGAGAGTGAGCAAAGGTGCTCATGTGGGGACCACAGGGACCCGGGAATCCAGGGTCCATTATCTTTATCGGGTAGCTGAGCCAGGCAGGAAACCAGGACTGATATTCCTGTGTCTTCTACAAATACCACCATGGGTGGAGCATCTCCTGATGTTAACTCTTGGGTCATAATTTGACCTCTTAAGAAACACCGATGACCCGAACATCACAGTCCACAGTTGGGTGGCATCTGGATCCTGGGTGGTCTCGGGTTCTGGGGAGGAAGTGCCATCAGCTTAGGAGTGTGGTCCCAGGAGGGCTTAGAACTGTCTGGGTCACTGTGTTAACCTTGGGAAGGCCCAGTGCCCGAGACCTGGCTATTCTGAGAGCCAGGTGCCACTGTGAGGACATGGTGGGCGCCAGGACCTAGTGTCCAGGAGCTGAGTCCTGATTCCAGCTGGGCCACCTTCCTGGATCTCCAGGTCTCCTAACAGCACTTGTCTAGAGCATATAAAAACACTTTGGAGACTAAAGCACCATGGATTTGGCTGTGGAAGGACAGTGGTCATTTACTTGTTAGATGACACTGAGAACCAAAAGTCTCCTTTTCCTATCGTGGAGCAAGAAAAATGGGCTGCAGAAAGGAAAACACTCAGAATCTGGTGGCAGTGAGACCGTGTATAGGGGAGGACCGGCACCTGTGAAATAGTGAGATAATGATGCAGTAGGACCGTAGCCACCAACTGTCACTGGGTGCCTAGCATTGGCCATGCCGCCCACTCTGCATGCATCATCTTAGGGGATCTGGGGAGGGGTCCTTGCTCTAGCAGCGTCCCCCGGGTGGCCTGCATGGGCTGAGGGTCCCACTGACCTGACAGGAAGGGCTTTGTGCTGTGGTGCAGATGACACTTCTGCCTGTTGGCCATTGTCACACTTGTGCAACTTTTTCTCTTAATCTTGCTAAAGCCCTCTGTGCTAGAGTTTAAGTTAATTTTCTCTTAAAGAGTTTGTGGTACCAGGAATCAAACTCAGGACCTTGCACTTGCCAGGCAGGCACTTGTGAGGCTGAACTATATCCCAGGACCTTTAAAGAGTTTTGCAAGTAGAGATAGCTCTCCACAGACTTCTAAGCCTGAGGAATTCCCCAGTCCCATTCCCAGAGGCCTTTGTCACCATAAGAAATGTCTGGGGCCACTGTGAGGAGAAGGTGCCTTCTCCGGCCTCATCACACAAGCCCAGTCCCTGCCTTTGAGGAACTCCCAGGTCAGATGGGAGCCAAGGGTTAAGCCAGACTGCAGCTTGACTACCAGCATGGAGGAGGGGCTGCTGGCCTCGGGGAGCTGGAACAGGCAGGGACCCGGCACAGCCAGGAGGGCTGCTGGGGGCGGCGAGGCCCCATCTGGAAAGGTTTCCAGTGGAACAGATGGAAAGGGCCTCAGTGACTTGGGAGACCTAGAAGGAAGCTGGGGTGGGGCCCGGGGTGTGAGCAGCCAGGACCTGGCCTTGGTCAGTGCAGGGCGTTTCCCATGACATGCAGAGGGAAGAGGGGTTCAGGGCCAGACCGAGCAGGGCAGAAGGAAGGCAGGGATGAGGACAAGGCAAGCGGGGTCCCGCTGGGCCGGGTCTGGGGGGTGCTGAGTCAGCCCTGAATGTGCTGAGGGGCTGAGAAAATAGCCAGTGGAGCTCAGAGCACAGCCTGGCCCGGGATGGGGAGCCCCTGCCCCTGCCCCTGCCCCACCTGCCCCTGCCCCACCTCTACACTTCCAGGGGGTCACTGCGTCAGCTAGGAGCAACGTGTGGGCAAGGGCTGGCGTCGTGGGCACCAGGTGGCACTGCCCTCCTTCTGAAAGTGGGGCAGGAGGAGCTGGCGCAGGGCTGTCCCCGCCATGCCCAAAGTGCCCAGGGTCCTGGGGTGAGCAGGAGGGAGGCTGGGCTTGGTCGTGGTGAGGACTCGTTCAGCATAATTAGGTGCTTAATGGCACCGCTAAGGCCTGTCGATGCCTGTGCTGAGGTGATTATGATTTATAACCAAGCCACCTCGTGGGGGTCTCCCGCTCACGGCCTCTCCAGGCTGCTGGACCAGAAGGCTTTTGGACAATTTGTGAGCACTGAGAACCCACAGGCTGTGCCCCCACCCCCGAAGCTGGCCTGACTGTGCGGGCCCTCCAAAGGCATAAGCCTCTGATGAGGTTTGGGGTGGGGCTCCCCCAGGACCTGGAGTGCTGGGGGCCTCTGCTTTCTGTTCATGGAGCGCCCCGGAGGTGTGGATAAGGCCCAGTCACTATGGCCAGCTGGGGTTGGGAAGAACACTTCACTCTAAGTTTTCTCCCCCACGCAATGGGTGTCCTGGCACTGCCCACATCTTAGGGTGACTGTGAGGCTTGAAGACTGGTGAGGCTTCAGCACAGTGCTTCACAGTGATGACTGCTCTGTGGACCTTGGCTGCTAGCACTACTGTTACTGTTACCGTTACTGTTGTTTCAAGCCTTTGCCTGCTGCAGATGGTGTCCCGAGTGGAGGCTCCTGGGGCTGGGTCCTCACTCTTCCTCTGGTTTCGGCATTAGACAGGTAACCGCGCAGACCTCACTGGGTCTGGCTTGTTCACAGTCTCATCTCCAGCGCCAGCCTCAAAGCAGGTGCTCCCTAAATTTAGTTTGTTGAATGAGTAAATGAATGTAACCTAAGAAGACCAAGGCCAGAGTGCAGAGCACACGTCAAGGTCAGAGCCCGGTGCTGCAGTGCCGCCATATGTTCACCTCCTCCGTCCCCCTTCGCTCCCTGAGGAGGGTGGCTGGCACTTCTGAGGCCACAGCTGTGCGTGGGCAGAGGTCACTGGCGGGAGGAGCCGGCTTGGGGCTTGCAGCAGGTCGGCCCTGTGAGGGGGTGGCGCGGGGTGGGGGGCTGGAGAGGGCGGGCCTGCGGGTGCTCCCACCCCCTGAGCTGCTCCCAGCGCTTTGCATTATTACTCCATTAGCGCCTCATAGGGTTGACAAATGAAGGATAATTAATATCCGTGAGGGAAGCAGATGTTGCGGTAATTCGCGCCCTCCCGCTGCGCATTTGCCACAGCGTGTCCTCCCCACCGCCCCGAGCGGCAGGACCACGGCTCGGCCTCGTGCCCGCGGCGGGTGGGGGTGGGCAGGCCACGCTGGCTCCAGCCGGCCTGCAAGGGACAGCGCCCCGACTCCGGCCAGGAGCCCCGAGCTGGGCGGGAGCAGCCAGGCAGGGCCGCGCGGCCACGCACAGAGCTCAGAGCGGGGTCAGGGCCTGGCGTGGCCGGAGTGGGCGCCGGAGAGCCCGGTGGAAGTGACCGACAAAGGCCCAAGTTTACAAACACTAAGAGGACCGGTGCGGGCTGGAGCCACACACCCACCACCGGCGCCGGAGCGCGGCGTCTTCGGAAGCAGCCTTTGCCCTAAAGCAGCCGGGTGAGGCGACAGCTCCGCCAGGCTGGTCCTGTCCCACCGCGGTGCACCGCACGGCGAGGGGGCGCTGCCCGCCAGGGCTGCAAAGTCGCCAGGACGCTGTTGTTTCCATAAAGGACATCCGACCCTAGGAGTGCTTCTTTCTTTCTTTCTTTCTTTCTTTCTTTCTTTCTTTCTTTCTTTTTCTGCATGTCTGCAGAACTTAGTGATCACATTCCTCATGGAAAATTGGCACCTGTACATAACACATCTTAATTCATTTTTCGTTTCCTTCTCCTCTCTTCATTTCTGGTCTCCTCTTTCACAAAAGAGCTCCCTATTTCCTACTATCCATCTCTTATTTTACTCTTTATCTGTAATCTGAGATTCTCAGACAGGAGAACCGTGTGATATTAAAGCTCGTGTATCCAGGTGCATCCATTTTCCTACCAGTGACTCCTGCTTGTCCTTCTTTACGGCACAGTAGTACTCCGCCGTGTTGTTTCCTTCTGTGCGTGATCGCCGGCCTGTGTGGTGTAGCTCATGCCTCTTAACGGCTGTGCAGAATTTCACCGGATGAATCCATCACAGCCTATTTACCCTTCCTCTGATGAACAGTTGAATTACTTTTTGTTTTGCTTTTTTGTGACACTGCAGCAAACCTTGACGGGGCCTTGTGTGTGCATGTGTACGTGCGTGTGTGTGTGTGTGTGTGTGTGTGTGTGCGCGCGTGTGCGTGTGCGTATGCGTGTGTGTGTGTGTGTGTGTGTGCATGTGTGCGTGCGTGCGTGTGCGTGCGTGCGTGTGTGTGTGTGTGTGTGTGTGTGTGTGTTGAGGGGCGGGGAGGGACTCAGCCTCCTGATGGGCTCCCAGGCCCCCCTGTCCCCCTCCATGCGTCACGGTCTCTCTGTCGCCCCCAGGTGGTCAAGGTGGTGGGTAGCAACATCTCCCACAAGCTCAGGCTGTCGCGGGTGAAGCCCACAGACGAAGGCACCTATGAATGTCGTGTCATTGACTTCAGCGACGGCAAGGCCCGGCACCACAAGGTCAAGGCGTACCTGAGGGTCCAGCCGGGCGAGAACTCCGTCCTGCACCTGCCCGAGGCGCCTCCAGCCGCGCCCGCCCCGCCGCCACCCAAGCCGGGCAAGGAGCTGCGCAAGCGCTCGGTGGACCAGGAGGCCTGCAGCCTGTAGCCGCGCTGCCGGAGCTCAGAGCCCCCCGGGGACGGACTGCCTGCGGCTGCCGCCGCCTCCTCCAGGCTACCAGTGGCTGCCGTCACACCGGCCCTCGGCCTACCACCCCCGCTCAGCATGCAAGCCCACCGCCCGTCCCCCCTTCAGCCCCTCTCGGTGACCCGGCTCGGAGAAGGTGGCCCTGGGCTCCAAGGGACAACTGCCCTGCCCCATGCTGGGGAGGGACCATGCCGGGGCCTGGCTGCCCCGTTTCTGCCACCAGCTTCAGTGGAGTCCCGTGTTTTGTTTTGCTTGCTTGCCCCCACCCTGTCCTGAGCCGGGCGGGCCTCCCAGACTCCCCACATCCCCACTTGGACCCGGGGCTGCCAACAGTGATCCCTTCCTGGCTCTGGACTTGAACCCTCTGAGCAAAACTAGAGCTTCACAGCCTCCACCGGAAGAACTAGGGTGCAGAGCCCCCAGGAAGGCCTTTACCCAGACCCTGGGAGGAGAGCGAGGTGCTGTGTGGCCCCTGGCAGGCCCTTCCTGTCCAGCCTCTATACCTAAGCCGTGGGTCTGACCTCCAGGGAGGTGGGCACCACCAGTCCACAGCAGGTCAGAGGGAGGCCTTCCCCTCGGCCCCAGCCCCTGCAGAGCCGTGCACCAGCAGGACCCCTTCCAGGGTCTTTGGGGCTCGCCCAGGGGCTCCCTCTGCCAGCCTCAATGTCACAGTCCCCTCTTGGGCTGCCAAGTCCACCCAAGAACCAGGGCCGTTGGGATCCAAGGGCCCCTCTACCAATCCCTCACCACCCCTGATCAGGGGCACCCCCACCCCTGGCAACGTGTAAATATTTCTATTCGGCCCCTCCCCACCCCCAGAGCTGGATCGAACCTCTGGCCTGCCCATGAGCAACAGACCCAGTTGCTGGGAGAGGCGAGGGCTTTGCCTGGGGGTGAGTGGGTAGCCCTGTATCATAATCCGATCTGTGACTACCAGCCAACCTGAATAAAGCGGTTTAAAACATGTCGCAGGCCATGTCTTTCTGGGGCATTTATTTGGGAGCCCAGCTGCAGGGCCCAGGGAGTCAGGGAGGCCTCAGCTGACCCACACCGACGCAGGTACAGAGCGCGGCTCTGCTCTGCCGCCCAGCAAGCAGGGGCTGGTGTCTTGGCAGAGCCTGGGAGCTGGTGGGCCTGCGTAGAGGACAGAAAACCAGCCTCTGTCCAGCTGTGGCCAATCACCAAGCACTTAAATTATTCCTTGATTCTGAGATAATCACCATGCCACACACGAGTGCATAGAGCCTATTTATGTAGTCTTATGAGTGATTATATCAAGCAAACACCTGGTAGCCATCACCTCCCAGAGGTGCCGCCCCAAGTGGACCCCACTCCCACCAGCTGAGTGTCTTCCCCACATGTCGCTTCCCTTAGAGCTGACCACAGCACTGACTGTTAAGACGGGCACATCCTTGGTATTCTTTTTATAGTCTCAGTAGTACCTATGTGTATGTTACTTTAAACAAAGCATCTGAGTTTCGTCTTTTCTGGACCACATGTGCGTGGAATCAGACTTTTTTCTTTTCCAACCCACCCCCACCAGTCACTGGGGGTTAATCCAGGGCTTTACTTTGGACCTCATCCCCAACCCTTTTTTATTTTTATGTTGAGACAGAGTCTAAGGGGCCCAGGCTGGGTTCAAATTTGTAATCCTCCTGCCTCAGCCTTTCAGAGAGCTGGGATGACAGGTACGTGCCACCACACCCACCTAGACTATTTTTCATGCCACATAAGACTTCTGAGAGTCATCCATGCTGCTACATGCACATATAATCTTGCATTTATTCCTGTATAATATTCCATCATGTGACTGTCCCACAGTTCATCAACTTAGCCACTCTGCTCTGGGCAGGGATTTGGGGTGCGGTGCCTTCTGGGTGCTCTTGCCCACAGCCGTGCTGTGAGCACCCTCATCCCTGTCTCCAGTGCACATGAACATGAGATTCTGGGGGTGGTTTCTGGTGTCTCCCGTTCCCCTAGGAGGGGTCACCGCTGCCTGCTGCCGCTGAGGAGACAGCTCAGAGAGGCTGAGCAGTTCGCCAAGGTCACACAGTTGTTAAACTCAGACCTCCCAGAGCCCAAAGCCCTTGTGTCGTATTCTGGGCCAACTGGGCCCCCTTGTCTCCTCCTGCTCCATGACTGGGCTCTGGACTCCCCTTGGCTCAGCCTGGCTGAGGATTCCACCTGCCACAGTCCTCCTGGCACTCTACCTGGGCCAGCGGGTCCCTCCTCTGTGCACCTGCAGAAGCCCATGGCATTGCAGTTCAGGGTCTGGGACCTGGTGCAGTGATGGTTGTGACAGCCCTGGGTTCCAGGCCCTGTGTGTCACCACAGCAGCTCCAGTGCAGGCGATGCACCCTCAGTTTTGCAATGAGGACACTGAGGTCAGGGAAGGGTGGGTGGAGGGTGGATAATAGATGAATAGAGATGCAAAGCCCGGCTGTGATGCAGGAAGGGCCCCAGACTTGCTGCAGAGTTCAGAGACTGCAGGGTTGCCTAGTCTGACTGTGACCCTCGCAGGCTAATGAGAGCCTTTATTCCGTGGATATGATCACTTCCAGACATGTCCAAGTGCAAGGCGGCTCAGGAAGGCCCAGATCCTTCAGGGAGGTCTTGGGCAGACCAAGCTCATGCTGCTGTGCTCGCCAATGCCCCCTGGCCTGCACACCACCTCTGCACTGCGCAATTCTGGGCTTCCACAGGATCTCATCTGAGCCGTCCAAGGCCATGTGTCTCCTTTCATCCTCCTCTTTCATGGAAAGATTTTCTGGAGGCAGATAGGGTAGATAGAAGTGCTCAGGTCACAGTCTCCCCGCTGCCACCCTTGCTGCATAGCCTCAGGCAGCCTCCTCTCCTTACCTTTCTGTATAATGGGGATGTTCCCAGGGAAACCAAACCCAAACCTCAGCAAGATGTCAGTTCCCACATTCTCAGGGGCTAGAATGAAAAAGAGAGATAATAAGTCCTGGCGAGCAGGTGGGGACACTGCTGTGGGCGGGAGTGTGGAGTGGTGCAGCTGCTTTGGAAAGCAGACAGGCACTTCCCCAGAATGCTAAGCAGAGTTGTGCATGACTCAGGAATTTTACTCCTGAGTATATGCCCCAGAGAAGCAAAAGCACATGTCTGCATAACATTTGAGAATGAATCTCTATGGCTGAGATCTCTATGGCTGACTATTCATAATAGCTCCAGAGTGAAAGCAACCCAAGTGTCCACTGACAGATGAATGGTTAAATGCAATGTGGTCTATCCAGACAGTGGAATATTATTTGGCAATCAAAAGGAATGGTATTTCAGTACACATAACACCACAGATACCTTGAAAACACAGTGCTAGGTGAAAGCGATAGACCCAAATGCCCACAGAGCATACGATACTATTTCTAGGAAATGTCTGAACAGGCAAATTTGTAGACAAAAATCAGATTGGTGGTTGCCCAGGACTTAGGGAGAAGAAAAATGGGTACAATTTCCTTTGGGGTGATATAAGTGTTTTAAAATTGATTGTAATATTGGTTGTGAAACTGTGACAAGAGCCACGGAATATATATTCTAATTGGGTGAGTCATGTGCTGTGTAAATCATCTCAATTAAGCTTTAAAAAAACCAGGATGCTCCTAACTGGAGCACCCACACGGCCACTCCAGGCGCCTGGGAAATTCTGACTCCTGGTAACCTCGCTGTAGTTTGTACCTGAAAGCCAGGTACAACCTGTACCTGTGCTCGGTCTCCAGGCACTGCCGGTGGTGATGGGGGCGGGGTGACAGCAGGGAAGAGAGAGCCTGGGCGGGGAAGCACCCATGGGTGGTATGGAGGCCCCCCACCCCGCGTAGCTGCAGGCCACTTTTCTCTGTATGCCCACAAGAATAACCCAGGAAACCAGGTGTGGTGGGGATCCCAGCTATGCAGAAGGCTGAGGCAGGAGATTGCTCGAGTCCAGGAATTCAAGGCCAATTTCAGTAATGTAGCATAGTGGGACCATGGAAAAACCAAAACCCAAACCAAAACAACAACAAAGAACTAAAAACCAATGCAGGACAGGAGTACTTGTCATAAATTCAGATGTCTAGAGTCCCTCTTGGCCTTCAGACTCCCGTGGGCCAGCATCTATATTTAGGTTAACAATGTATCTCAGTTTTAGCGGCTGTAGAATATTCCATTATAGAGACAAACAGGGTTAGTTAGCCAGTCCTTAAGTGATGAACATTTAGGTTGTTTCTAACTGTGTGCTCTCACAAACAACGTTGCAGTGCATTTCCTAGATTATAAATCTGTGCATGCATATGCAAATGCATCTGTAAAATAAAATATCTGGAGGTTAGAACTGCTGGGTCGAAGAGTTTATGCATTTTTAATCCTGGTAAATTACGTCCCCCGGAAGGGGGAGCACTCTGCCCTCCTACAAGCTCTGTGTGAGAATCGTGCCTTCTCACCTCCTCACCTCGACAACCCGGAATCAAAAACGCTGCAAAGGCGTGTCGCTCTGGGCAGTCTGCTGGGTAAGGCGGAGCTGGCCTCTCTGGGAAGCTGCTGATTGCTCTTCCTTCCTTCCTTCCTTCCTTCCTTCCTTCCTTCCTTCCTTCCTTTTCTTTCTTTCTTTCTTTCTTTCTTTCTTTCTTCCTTCCTTCCTTTCTTTCTTTCCTTGTTGGTGTTTTGAGACAGGGTCTTACCTTGTAATTCAAGGTGGTCTTAAACTCACTATGGCCTCAAACTCATAGCAATCCTCCTGCTTCTGCTTCCCAAGTGCTGGGGTTACAGGCCTGTGCCAACATGCTCAGTTTGTTTATTTTTGCATTGCCTTGTTGGTTGCCATTTATTGATTTTTAATAACACAGATGAAAGGGGCTGGGGATTTAGCTCAGCGGCATAAGTGCCTGCCTTGCAAGCAGGCAGTCGTGAGTTCGATCCCTGGTACCAATTAAAAAAAAAAACACACAGATGAAATTCAAGAATTTTCTTCTTTTATTTTTCTTTTGACTTTCCTTTTTTTCCCGAGTAAGATATTTTTTGTTAAGCAGTTTGAATAGGAGGAGAATACTAGGTTGGTTGTTATTTTAGGGACTGGGGTGTAGCCCAGGAGCACAAGTGCCTGCCTGGCTAACAAAAATAAATAAATAAATAAATAAATAAATAAATAAATATGGAAAGAAAAATAAATTAATAAATAGTTAAGTAATTTGTACTTGTTAATCTTTTATAATTTCAAAGTAGTTGTTTATTTATATTAATGTAAATTTGATCCTTCAGGAGTTTAAGTAAAGTATGTGATTGGGTTCCAATTTTTTCCTACATTTTTAACTTTGTTATTGCCATTATATTTTTCTTCACTGACTCAAAATGCCACCATTTTTATACTCCAAATTCACAAATGCAGACTTCTTAATCTTAGAGTTAGTACCACACCATTTTAATTGTTATAGTTTCATAACATATTTTATTATACCCTAAAGCTTTCTACTTCTCTTCTTTGCATAATTTTTGCTTCCAGAACTTGCCTGGATTCTTCATTGATTTTTTTTTTTTAATGTGAAGTGGAGTCCTGTAGTTAAGAAAATTCAATTGTTATTCAAGTTGGATTACATTACATTTATAAATTAACACAGTGAAAGTTTACATATTTATGGTGATTTCTCTGTATGTCTCAGTACTCTGCCCTGGCACGCTCTCTCACTTTGTTTAAGATTTCTTTTGTGTGCATTTCCAGTGAGTGCTTTAGGAATAAGAAGGACACCTGGATGAATAGAAGGATCTAAATATGCATAAATATATGGACTGATATAGATAATATATGGAAAATATAGAAAAATGTCAACTGTAGAATCAGGGTGGCAGCTATATGGTATTCTCTGTACAACTATTTCAACTTTTGTGTAGTAAAACTTTTTTACAACACGATATTGAGGGAAGAGAAAAGATTTAGCAGTTTTCTTTCAAGCCAGGCACAGCAGCACGTGCCTGTAGACTTGGGGGCAGATCTGGCGGGATCTCAGCCCAGGAGACCATCGGAGGCAGTATGCCGAGACCCCACCCGAAGATAAATATACAAACAAATAAAAAGGAAAAAGAAAAAAATTTCTTCTTACAGATTTTACTTGCTTCTCACTGAGTCAACTTCTTGTTATTTTTATGATAATGAAGCTTCTTCTTCTGTATTCTAATTGGTGCTTTATAAATATGAGGCCTGGTTATTTCTATATTTTGCTTTATTTTTTGGTCCTAGGACTAGAGTCCAGGGCATGCTAATGTGTGCTCTATCATTTAGTTACGCCCCCAGCTCAGTTTCTGTATTTTAACTTTCATAGCTACCCGCTTTATTGAGTTTCTATTGCTCATAATAGTTTCTCACTTGATTCTCCCTCCCTGCAACCCAGCTAAGTGAATGGTTATCTGAAGCAAGGTTATCCTTCTCGTTTCTTTTTAATCTGTGTACTTTTTAATTGTTCCTTTCTCTTGTCTAATTGCACTGGGCATTATCTCCATGGCAATGTTAAATGACAGAACTGCTAGAAGACATTTTTGTCTTGCCTTTAACTTTAACATAAACGCTTCCTTTGTTCCCAGTGCTGGCTTTTGAGTACATGTCCACTGTCTCCTGCGACTGGTTAAGGAGACTCAAAGCTTATCAAGGAGGCTCCCAGATCCGTCACTGTGAACGGTCTACTTAAAGTTGACATCATCCAAGCCAGGTCCCAGGAATATGTCCATACTCCTGCCCCAAACTCACCCCATCCTGACCCATCCCCATCTCCACCCCCCCCCCCAAAGGAAATAATTCTGGACTGGCACGAAGGGTTATTCTTTAGTCCCTTTTAGGTTTAGCTCTAAAAGCCAACAGATAATATACTTAAATCACAGGCCTTGAGGGCTGACAGATAGTCCTGACAATTGCTCGCTAAGGACTGGCTAGGAGGTGTCGGTTAAACTGGCGATAGCCAATGAGAAGCCCGGGAACACCCCCTGGAGGAAAGAGGAGTCCCTCCTGGGAAAGTCTCTTGACTCTTAAAAGGAGACACAAGGAAGACCGCCTCTCTTTCTTGGGGTCTGAGCACGTGAGGCTGGGGATTTCTCCATCACTGGGGCTCCATGAGGAAGCTGTTGACCCCTGTGGGAGGCAGAGATGATCAATGGGAAAAGCCTGGGACTCTGAAGACACAGATGAGCTAGTGGCCTAGCCAGACATAGAGCCACCGCTACCCCTGGACTGCTGCCACAGATAAGAAATCGCTCACAGTCAAGGCCACGTGGGTCAGTCATCTCCTTGCACCTGAGAACACCTTCTGGAATCCACTGGAGGGCTCCAGCTTGACATGACTACAGCTGTCGTGGGTGTAAGTGCCATTTTGCCTCATGATGACCTTGACATGCACTCCAAACCGCATGGAACAAACACAGTCATTGAGTCAGTCCACTGAGTGTTTTGTGCTGGCCACTGGTGCCAGGCTCCTGTAGATCTTAACATATTGATGGTTTAGAGAAAGCCCAGGTACACTCTACTTGGCCAAGCCCCACCAGCTGAGCATGTAAACTCCTTCCTCCTGTTCTGGGGTGTGGGATGCACCCCAGAACAATCTTGTTGATCCCTACAACATGCTTCTGTTCCTAAGTCACTAATAAGTTACAGTCCTAAATTTGTCTGCCCTTCTCTTCAGTGTCAGCATTTTCTGCATTTGGTGACTCAGGTGTTTCTGAACACTCACCGTGCTGGTTTTTTGTCTCATTGTGTTCCCCACACTTTGTCCTTGCTATTGCTGGGTGACACGGGGAAACCAGCCAGCTCCATCTTCCTACTGAGATTGGTCAGATCTTTGCTCAGGGTCAGACCTCTTCAGGTGTTTTGACTTGAATTCAGAGGCAGGGTTCCTATTCACCCCAACACGTGTGTCTGTCTGGGGCAGTGGCTTTCACACTGTAGAATGCACCAGTACGTTTTGTTTTAACCAATGAATATGATAACATTAGCTTATTGGAATACTAACACCTGGGCCCCACCCCAGAGTTTCTGATTCAGTAAGACTGGAACAGAGCCCAGTAATTTACACTTCCAAAAAAATTTTCCCATGATGGTGATGGTAACTGGCCTTGCACACTAAAGTTTGAGAATCATGAGCCAAGGACCCATGAGAACGTAATTCCCCAAAATGAAATCACTACTCAAGGGGAGCAGAGCAAAACTATCACCTCCCTCAATGCATTATTGCATCCCAAATTAAAAGCACTGAATTCTATCTCAACCAAAATCTAAAGCCTGTTTCATACATATGGCTCCCAAATCCTCTCCCTGGTCTATCTTGGGGAAGCATCACTTGCTCAGTGTTTATGGTGCATCAAATCAGGGACAGCATTTAGCCTTCATAGCAATCTCTTTCTGAGGAAAATGACATTCAGAGAAATATAAAGGAAAAACTTAATCAAGGTCACCCAGCTGGTAAATCAAGAGGGGCCCAGGGTTTGAATCTGGGTTACAACCCCCCCCCCCACTAAGAGGACTGCTGCTTAACAGCCTCTATTAATCAGCTGCCCTTTGGGGCTCAAGACAAATTTACCTGATTGTGCCTCATCTAGTTCATTTTTCTCATTTGTCCACAAGGTCCCAGACTCCTTGAGTCCCCCTTATCTCCTCCATCTGTAACAGCTCTTTTGGGGTCCTCAGCCTTGTTCTCAAACAAGAGCAGGCTCTGCTTGCTGAGTTCCATTTAGTATCTGCAAGTGTTAACTGTGGGCACATTTTAATAAAGGCCATTTTCTAGGCTGTATCTACATAAATGTTCCAATTTAATATGCAAATCTGCTGCAAGTGATTTAGGGTGTGCTGGGCCTTTATTGTTCTGGTTGCAGTTATGTTGATTTAGCCCATAGCTGTATGGTTAATAATTCAGGAAGCAACCTTATTTTTAATCTCCTTTTGTCTTCATGCTTCATCCTTTCCACATTAAGGACTTAGGCCTGCATGAAGTTGTGGTTTAATAAACAATCAATGTTTGAATAAGTGTAGCTGCAAAAGAACTGCATCCAAATGCCAGGGAAGGCTTTAAATTCATGATTTTCAAAAACTTCTTGGAAGAATTCTTGCTTTTATTATAAGTATATTGACCTCCTTTATCCTTACCAGTGCTTTTTGTATTATATTTTATCTTATCAGATGTTTACATTGTTAGACCAGGTTTCTTTTTAAGTAGTATTCTCCTGGGATATCTTTTTATATCCATTTTCAACATTTGCTGTGTCATTATCTTGGGTATATCTCATACAGAGGTCACTGTTGACTTTGATTTTTTTAAAGAAAAATTTCATCTCATAGTCTCTACTTTTAGTAGGTAAGTCTAATCCATTTACATTTATTGTGATTAATGATTTATTTGCACTTCTTTTTTAAAAATTTTATTTAAGGGCTGGGGATTTAGCTCAGCGGCATAAGCACCTGCCTTGCAAGCAGGTGGTCGTGAGTTCGATCCCTGGTACCGAGAAAAATGAAAAAGACAAAAAAAAAAAAAAATATGACTAAAAATTTTATTTAAAGAAAGACTAAACAAAACGGAAAATGGGTAGAAATAATACATATGTGCAGAGAAAAAATGAACTAAGAAATCACTAGTTGATGTTTACATACTGTCCTTTTACAAATAGTTGTTCAAGATACAAAAGTGGAACATATAAAGTGAGAATTCAAACAGCAAGACTGCAAGCAGTTCTGTTCAACTGTCCAACAAAAACTTAGTAATATGGTTGTCAATCCTATACACTTAAACATACATGCAGTTATCCATATGTTCAATTATGTTGAGATTGAACAAACCCAAGCAGGCTAATATCACTCTGAACAAAGAATAATACTATTGCTGGGTTTCACATTATGCCACTTCAGGATCAGCACTGGGTACTTTAGTGTCTCTTTTTCTTCAAAGTATCTGTTCATTTCATCATGTGTCATAAGATCAGTTCTCATAAACTGTTTATAGATTCTACACATGCATGAGTCTTAACATGTATTTCTATCCTTCCTATATTAGAGGGAGAAACAAAACAAAATCAAGACAAAACAAAACATATTCCTATAAACACATGAAATGAAAAAGAAATATAAGACAAGAAGTTGTACAAGGAGTTCTACCATGGTTCCTGTGTTGTCTCTTGTTATCTTCAATAGAATTGGCCGTATCATTAGACATAGTAAAATTGAATATATCAGTACATAACAGTATTAATAAAAACACAACTTTGTATATAGTATAAAACTTCAAAAATAGGCAGTTTCAAACCAGAATGTGTATCACAGAGTCTTGTCATCTTCAGTGTAGTTGCCTATACTCTCAGACTTGATACTATCAATCATATCAGTTTTGAATAAAATCTGTCAATACCAAACAGCAATCAAACAAACCAGTTTTAACTAAGATCAATCATGATAAAACAGTATAAGTCATACTGGGCTCCAGATTAAGATAATAGGAAATTAAAGATGATTATTGTGCTATATCCTGATGTTTTTGCCCTCAAGTCTAATGCAAGTAGACAAACTGGGACACAATAAAATCTATCTAAGCAGAGTGGTGCAAGTAATGTGGGATTTAAACCCTGAAACATTATTAACAATATCTTTTTTAAGACTCTCCTTCCCCTTTACTTCCCCAGGGTACACTGTTCATTTTTGGGTCTCACCAAGACCCTTGGTTTTCAGTTGGGGGGAGGCAACCTGCTATTTACCTAAGTGGTTCCAAACCTTCTCCCTCCTGGATTAGACCTCTAATTGTATTCCTTTACCTATTAAAGCTCATCTTTCCAACCTTATCCACAAATACTGGTCTAGTTGCCCATATTACTCTCTGGTTCTCTGTCACACAGAGCATGGTTTTCTCATATTTGATTTTCAGTCCATGTACTTTTTCATGTTAATTATATTTCTTTTCTTTCTTTTTTTTTTTTTTTTGTCTTTTTCATTTTTACCAGTACCAGGGATCGAACTCACGACTGCCTGCTTGCAAGGCAGGTGCTTATGCCGCTGAGCTAAATCCCCAGGCCCTAATTATATTTCTATAAATAGCATCTCAATGGACCCTGCCTCCTGATCTACTCCACATGTGGTTCTTTTTTTAAAATTTAGTATATCAAGGACATCTATATTAGAGATTATAACCAACCTTCTCTGCCTCATTTCTGTTATGCTCTTTTTTTTGCCATCAGTTGTCTACTTATCTTCTTCATTCTGTTTTCTGCTCCATTCATTGAGGCCTCTCTGCCACTGTTCCTGGAATCCTAGTACTTTTCTCTCGCTCTAGAATGCCCTGCAGTATTCTCTGTAGACTTGAGTTGGTGGTTGCGAATTTCCCAAGTTCCTCTTTGTCTTGGAAGCGTCTTTTTTCTCCATTAATTTCTAGGGATATTTTAGCAGGGTATATCAATCTGGGTTGGAGGTTATCTTCTTTCAGGGCGTGGAATATTTCGCTCCAGGCTCTTCTTGACTTGATGGTTTGTGTTGAGAAGTCTGCCATTATTCTGATGGGCCTTCCTTTATAGGTTATCTGTTTCTTGTCTGTAACAGCTTTTAATATTCTGTTCTTATATTGAATTTCTGGGATCTTGATTATTGTATGCCTGGGTGTAGCTGTGTTTTGGTTGTAGGTGGCTGGAGTTCTGTATGCCTCATACATCTGAATGTCATTTCCTTTTCCTATGTTTGGGAAGTTTTCCTTAATTATTTCTGTGAATAGTCTTTGTAGTTCCTTTGTTTGTATCCCTGCTTCTTCATTCACATTCTTTATTCCCAAGTTGTAGATCCTCTTGTCGTCTTCTAGCCTTTGTATTATTACTGTTTGTTTCCTTGTTACTTTTTTTTAATTCACATTGTTGGTCATTATTTCCTTGTTATTTTAAAAAAGTTTTTCCTTTCATAATCGCACATTGCAGAATTGTCCTCCAGTTTGGATAATCTATCCTTAGTTTCTTTCAAGCTGATTTCCTGGTAATCTCTTTGAATCTGCTTCATGTATTCTATATTTTCTTTATATTCTTCATCAAATGGTTCTCTCCTTTGTTTGAGTTCCTCCCTCCTGTTTGTGTCATCTTGAGGGGTGCTTAGCATCTCTTTTATAATCTTCTTATATCTTGCTTTATTTGGCTAAATATTACACTTTTGAACTCATCTATGAAGTCCCAAAGATAACTCTTTATGTCCAGTGGTTCCATGTCTGATATTGCATGTTTGCTGTTCTCATTCTCCTTTGTATTTACCTGTTCTGAGTCAATGTTCTCCAGGTTGGGACCTGGGGACCTTTTGTTGTTGCTTCCTCTTCCCATATTTTGTTTTTTTCCAGGAGGCCCCAGTTTCTTTCTTTGTTGGTTATAATTCTTCTGAAGCACGCTGGCTAGGTGATCCTTCCCACTGCAGGCTACTAGTGAGTTGCATACGCTGCCCCCTCTCCTCCAGATCAGTCAAGCTGCTGTGGCCTGCACTGTATTACTGTGTACCGCCTCCCCTCCAGGTCAGTCAAACTTCTGAGGCTTCACTGTGTTAGTGTGCACTGCTGCTGTAGGGAATTGATTTCGGATAACCTATTGGGTCTCAGCCAGGTAGTGTGACCCAGGCCTAGCTCTCTCCACCAATCCTGTTCAGGAAGAGAACAACTGACTGAAGTCACTGGTGCCTCTTGTACTTGTCAGTCCTTCCCAGTCCCAGAATGTCATCTGCTGGAGCCCCCCTTTCTGTGGAATGGCTCCACTCCCGTCACTCACTACAGGTCGATGCAGGCTCGCCGCTAGCTCGGCTGTCTGTTCGCTTCACTGACTCCCGACCTCAGTGTGACGGCATCTCCAGTGAGTCGAAGCGGCGGGATCTCGGACGGCTCAGCAAGTTGCCCGCTGTGGTGGGAACACTGAACCTTCAGCTATCCCAATAATAGCCCTGGGACTGTATGTTTGATTGGCTCTTCTCACCTTAGCTTCTTCTTGGGATGAGAGAATTCATCTCCCTCTGTTTGGGGCTCCCCACCCTGTATTATGTTGAATTCTAAGTTGACTATCTCAGGGAGCTTCTGGAGCCAGCTGTTATCCATCTGCCATCTTTGCTCTGCCCCTATTTTCTACCACCTTATTATGTGTATGTTCTATCATTAGGAGATTCTCAGGGGAAGAAGGACTATGAAAGTTACTTTCTCCTTTCTTAATTTTGGAAGGATCTGCTTTATTGCCCCTTCCTTTTACATCTCCTCTGATACACCTCTTTTAGGGGTTTCACTTAAAGTTTTAACAGATACTTAACTATATATTTCTGCAACATCATGGTTTCTTAGTATCTCCATTTTCCTCCTAACAAGACACAACATAACTACCAACTGAACTGGCCAGTTACTTCTCATCTTCTCCATTATTGTCTAGAGTTTTACTTGTACTATTTATCAGTAAGATAAATCTATAGGCCCAGCAATGTAGGTCAGTGGTACAATGCTTGCCTAACTTGTGTAAGGCCTTGGGTTCCATTCCTAGTACCACAAAAGTAAATTAATAAACAGCCAGAAATTAATTCTATTTACCAATATATTTGATTAATTTCTGTACTTAATGTTTTCTTTCACTTGTCCTTCTGCTGAAGTACATGCTTTAGTAATCTTTTCAGTGAAGATACGAGTGATAAATTCTCTTAATCCATGTAGTGCATAAATGCCTGTAATTTGCATTCCTTCACTGTCCACTTGTCTCTATATGGAGTAATAAGTAGTTTTCCCTCTTTGCATGTTCAGGATATTATTTCTTTCTAAATATCATCCATGGCTGCTAATGAGAAACCTGCTTTCAATTCAACTGGCATTTCTTTGTAGGCAATTTGTCTTTATTCTCTTGTAACACTGAGATTTATCTCTTCGCTATTGATATTCTGCCCTATTATCACCATGTTGTGGTTGAAATTTACTTCCCATTATCCTCTTTGGCACATGGCATATGTTTTCCATCTGAGCATTGACTTTTTGATTCTGAAATAATTTCAGCCACCATGTTTTAATTACAGTATCATATAATCTCCGTTATATCCTGTAGTCTATCCACCTAGAATTTTTACTACACATTGGAACCTTCCAATTTCATCACCATTAGTTAACTGATTTTTAAGATTTTTCTGTCTCACTGTTCTGCTTTCTGGGTGAATTACTCAGGAAAATCTTTCAATTCACTAATTGTTTCTTCAACTGTATTTAATATGTTTATCCTACTTACTTCAATGATATGCTTTATTTTCCACATCCCTCATTGTTTCTTTTTTGAATAGTTATTTCTTTATTGTTTCATAACTTCTCTCTTTTTATGTCATTCCTTCTTTTACCTTTGTTCAGTTCTTAAGTTTGTTTTAAAGTTAGTTCCCAAATGCCCTATTACCTGAGCTTTCTCCAAGTGAATTCATCGGTTAAGTGCTAAGATTGACTATCTTTCTTGATATCCATTGTATTCATGCGCTTTAGAATTTGAGTATGCTGGTTGATTTGAAGAGAAACATTTCTGTCCTTTAGCTTTCTCTGCACTTGCCTAAACCCAGCCCCTTGGGATCCCAGTTTGAGAGCAGGTTGTTTTGGCAGCTCAGGATTCCTGGTCTTTAGGATATCAGAGATGTCACAGGTACAGTTAATTGGTTAGGGTGGCTTGCTCCAGTCCCAGGTGCCAGACCCGTGCCTGCTCCCTCTGGCTACCTAAGATATGGTTTCAAAATGAGTCTAATGCTAGATGTCCAGCTATGTTAGTTCCTCATTTACTTTATAGGATTTGAATTTCTGATAATGGTTGACGGTTTCCAGATTTGCAGCTTGGAAGACTTGGGGTTACATCCCTCTTTTATTTGCATGTTTCTATTCCATTTCATTGCTTTTTAATCCTTATTTATGCATAGATTTTTTAGAATTTAAAAGATAAAATTATCTTTATTATAGAGTAAGACAGAGATTATTTTCCCCCATTAATTCATACTTTAAAAAAAAAGCATTGGTCTTGTTGAAGTATAATTCACATGTGAAAAGTCACCAATTTAAGTGCATAATTCAATGATTTTTGAGACTATAACCACCATTACAATCAAGCAAAGAATATTTTCCTCACCTCTGAAAGCTTCCTTTGTTCCCCTTACACTCATTCCTTTCTCCAGCCCCAGACAACCACCAATCTGCCCTGGATAGATTTGTTTACATTTCCAAGAATTTCATATAAATGGAGTCATACAGGATGGAGGCCTTTGTGTTTGGCTTCTTTCACTGAGCACAGTGAGTCTGAGATTCCTCATGTCGCTGTGGATACCCATGGTTCTTTCCCTTTTTGAGTAGTATTCTGTTGTAGGAATGTATCACAGATTGTTTATCCATTCTGCTATTGATGGACATTTGAATTATTCCCAGTTCAGGGCCATTTTATACAAATCTTCCTTGAGCATTCATATAGAAGTGTTTTATGTGGACGTTTTTCATTTCTCCTGGGTAAACACTGAGAGCAGGATTGTGGGGGGTAAGATACATGTACATTTAACTTCATCACAAACTTCCATGCTGTTTGCAGAAGGCGGCACCATTTTGCATTCTCATCCACAATGGATGGAAGTCCCCGCCGACCAGCAAAGGTTATTTTTTAAAGCATGAGCTCAGTGCCATCTTCACTGGAGGTGACTGTAAAGCCCTTCAGGACAAAGTGCCAGGAATGGCAATGAAGGCTCTGCGAGGCACAGACTCCACGCATTCTGTTGCTTGCTGTGTCCGCAACGCCTGGCACAGGGCTTGGCTCTCGGCACCCGCTCAGCAAAGGAGTCTGTGAATAAAAGATTTGTCTCTAGCAGACATTACCAGCTTTTAAGTGTTGGGTCAAAGGCGGGACTTACTCCATCTCAGCTTGTCAAAGGAAGTTTTGAGGGTCCTGTTTTCTCATTCCCCAAATTTCATGAGATGCTTTGTTTTGAGCTAGCTGGAAATTTTAACCATTTATTGCAACAGCTACTGACTCTCAGTCTGGATGATTGTGCTGCTTTCCCACACTGGGTCTGTGCTTTATCCAGCAGGAATGAGAAAAAGAACACAGGAGCCCTCTTTAGGGATATCTGCCTGAAGTTCAGATTATTTTAGTTTATCTGTGCAGAACTGACTCACATGGCGGGAACCTGGAAGATGTGGCCTTTATCCCGAGCAGCTGTGTGCCTGGATGAAGACTAAGGGGTATTCCACGTAGAAGAGGTGGAGATGGGTGCCTGCGGTACTGCCTTGAGCCTGGACTATATTATTATGCTGTACTGTTCAGAAAATGCTCATTCTTCAACTCTGGGGAGAATACTTTCAATTCACCCGTGGTGTCCAACCCTTGGCAACCTTGTGTGAAGAGGAATTGTCTTGGGCTGCATATGAAATATATAATATAGTTAATGTATGAAAATAGCCCAACCTCCTTTTGGGGGGGCTGTTTTGTTTTTTTGAAACAGGATCTATGTATTCCAGGCTGGCTATGAAATCATGGTGATCTTCCTGCCTCAGTCTCCCAAATGCTGTGATTATTAGCATGCACCTTCATGCCTGTCCTAATATATATTCTTTTTATTATAAGATCATACTATTTATTTTAACATATAAAAAATGGGGCTGTGAGTTGGACATAACCTCAGTGAGAGCGTACCACACCAAAGAAAACCAGGCTGCTGGGAACAGGAGCTGTGTCTCATCCCTGCCCTAGACTCCCTAGGCCAGCACTGTGACTCCTTTCTAGGGGTTCTGTACACCAGCTACAGAGGCAGAGAGCAGTGGAAGGGTGGGATCAGCAGGTGGGCATATCGGGCAGTCCTCCCCAGGACTCTAGCTGCTGCCTTCTGGGTGGCTTATTTAAGGAAGGGCCGAAGGTCCTATAGCTAAGGTGCTACATCACTTACTAAATTTGGGCTCAAACCTGTGATCTCTGTGGCTCTGTCTTGCAGGGTTGAGAGTACAGGTATGTGACACCACAGCCAGCCACGCGGGCGTCTTGTTTTAAGGATGTTTCACTGCGGTTTTCTCCTGAAGCAGACACTCGAACAAAGACTTGAGAGCAAGTAGTTTATTTGGAAGGCAATCCCAGGAGGCAGCTGTCGAGAAGTTGGGGAGAGACAGGCAAAGTCTGTACAGTCAAAGGGTTACATCTCTGTGCACAGGAGAGGCTCAAGCCTATCAAGAATTCTGGGGCCCTGAATAGAGTTTGCAGCTCAAAGACACCTTGCCCAAGGGATTGGGGAGCTGGAGTTTACTCTCATCAGTCATTGGCTGAGGGCTGTTTCCAATTCCTGCTTCATTCTCAGCAGACAGAAAGCCCCCCTCAGCTGTGGAGTCCCATCCGTGGTGTAAGGCCTGAGAGTGTGGGCTGGGCTGAGACTTACACACTTGGCTCCCAGTCCCTGCACTCCCCTGCACCTTGCACACTTTTCACACTGGTCTGTTCCTTCTTCCTCAGACCTACCGGCTCTCTCCCCACACAGAGCCTTGGCTTGTACTGTTCCACCTGAACCACTCTCTACTTTTTCCCTTCCCCCTTCATCTGTTGAGTCTTGTGCAGTCTTCAGATCATGGCTCAAGATATCCTCTAGATGAGCTTCTCTGAGGGACCCCCACCCCACCCCAGGACAAGATCAAGCCCTGCTATTGCATATTGTCCAAGTTCCCTGTCTGACAAGCGTGTTACTATGTTTGTGAATCAAGTTGATCAATGCTGTGTTCCCCATCAGACTGAGAAGGGATCTTGCTTGTGTAGTTCAGTAACTCACAGTAGGTGTTCAATAAATATGTATTGAATAGTTGAATGAATGAATGAAATCCAGCCAGATTGGCTAAAACTTCCAATAGCCAGAGAATCTCCCAGTTAAAGATCCCAGGAAGAGGAGGCTAATTAGCAATTCATTAGGATCCATTTTCAAGTCTGTAGTCAATGCTAATCACTTGTTTGTTTAAAACAGGAAGTTTTGCACTCATTAAATTCATTAGTAAATGAAAATGTTTCTAGGGAATTCTGGCCTCCCAGACAGAAGTGTAATCTCAAGGACTGTACCCTCTTTTGTGTACCCGTCCCAGGATTTGGCGAGCAGGTGCCCAAAAGCTAGAAATGCCCAAGGAGGCTGCAACCAAGTCCTCCCTTAGTCTGCTAAGGAACCCGCCCTCTGAGTTCAATTTTTGTCTCTGTTAAATGGACATGATATTCAGTCTCATGGGTCGTGAAGATCACAGGGAGCTGTCGGATCCTCAGCTCCCACCTTGATGTTGACCTCCCAGACAGCTGGTGGGGGGTCTAAGTTGAGAATGTAGCTACCTGGCAGCCCACTGGTAATTTAGCCACTGCCTTGATCTCTACTGCTCTTGCTAAAACGGAGGCTCCCCTCACTCTATAAGTAGCTCACGTCGTGTTCTCCTTCGCCTCAAATCAGCTCACTCATCTGCACAGCAAGAGTAACTGGATAACCAACACTGCCTGCTTTTGCACACGTGGGAACCGAGCTTGGAGAGAACAGGTGCTTACCCAACTCCTCCCCACACTGAGCTGCTGCCAGGAGCTCAGTCACCCATGTCACCCTTGAGGCAGACATGGTTGCCTTCCAATGCTGTGCACCATCAAGTGGGTCTGCTCTTTCCTGGTCTCATTTTAACCTGTACTCCAGCGGGAACAGAACTGCTATCTCTGAGTGATAACTACCAGCTTCAGTGCCCAGGGCTTTGCATGCATTAACTCACTGAGTCCCTCAGTAACTCCACGGGGGCGAGCTTCTATTATTATTCCCATCTTATGGAAACCTGACTTGTAAAAGGTCATGTGGGTGGTAGATGTGGTAAATGGCAAAGCCAGGGTTCAACCATAGATCCAAAAGGAGCCCTAAAGCAAAGCTCCAGAGAATAAATTCCCCATGGCAATGCTACACTGAGCAGCACTGATTCCTCAGACACCCATGTTGTGTCCACCAAAAGTAGGGTACAGGCCCAGCCTTCAGGACATGGCACACAGCAGCCTCTCTTCCCCAGGCCTGGCCTTGTCTTCACCTGCATTGCCCACTGCTCCCACCGCACCCCAACATGAGCGACACCCCAAGTGTTATATTATTACTGGAGTTTTAAGGCAAAAGTATCAGTTTTATGGATCTGACAGCCCTGGCTCAGTTTAGTCCCTCAACTAAATCATGGATGAGCAGCAGTGAAGGATGGAACAGAAGCTTTACTCAGCAAGGCCAGGAAGAACAAAAAAAGAGGTTCAAGATCTCTCTTTGAGGGGCTGATAAAAACTCTGGGGCTTTATAGGAAAGGGGAACAAATCCAAGGTCAGGGGTTTGCAGAGCTAGAGCACAGGTGAGCCTAGTCCAGCAGTGGTCCCATTGAGCCGTGTCGCAGGTCTGGTTCCACGAGTCGCTCCAGAGAAGTCCTTAGGGCTTGAGTGGCAATTTAGTTCCCAAGAGATGACTGTCCCTGCTAAGCAGGGTGACCTCATCATGGGGTGTTTTGTCTGTGATTCAGCTGGAATTCAAGGTGACTTCAGGTTTAGGACAGTAACTGAAGAATTCTAGGCACCACTCCAGTGTTCTGGAGTGTAAAAGCTGGCATCTAGATGTCCCTGAAAATCCTAAAAATTACTTTAGTTATTCTTAGCTTGTGTCTACAGTCTTGAAGGGGGATGAGATAGACCATGTAAATTTAGGGCTAACATATTGTATGTTACTGGTTTTTAGATAGAGACTCTTTAAGAGATTAACAGGCCTGTGTGCAAAGCTGAGCAGGGATCTGATTCAAAGTTTTTGGTAGTAGTGGAAACTGATACAAAATAAAAGCAGAGATGCCAAGCTCCATCCAGCTTTTAGTCACCACGGGCATCTGCAGGCCTAGCTTCCAAGTCCCTGCTAGAGTGGGCACCTTGTACCCGCTTTTCTCTCTGCACTCAGATCCCCACTCACTCCTGAAAGGCAGATGCTGCAACGCAGCCTTGATGGCCTCTCCTCCATGAAGCTCCCGGTTTCCTTTCAGTTCAACTTCTGTGCTGCCTTAGTTCCTTTTCTCGATGCTGAGACAAAATACCTGGCACCCATAAGTTAAGGGAGGAAAGCTTTCGTTAGCTCACAGTTTGTAGAGGTTTCAGTCATAGTCGGCTAGCTCCAAGGCAAGGTGGCATGGAGACAGGCACCAGAGAGGAGAAACAGGTCATGGCAGGCAGAAGGTAGCAAAGCAAGCAAGGGACCCTAGCAGCTTCTTTCTGTCCTTTTTATATGCTGTCTAGGGTACCAGGGTTGGGGTGGCCCCACATCAATCAGTGGGCTGATTTAGTAATCACCTACCTGAAGTCTAACATTGCACCATGAACCAATCACACATTCTAGATTCAGCCACCTCAGGACAAGCCCCACCTATCACTGTGAGTCTTTGGGAAGACATTCAGACACAGGCCATAACACGTGCTTCATCGTCCCTCTTGGATAGCACTCCCTTCTTCAAGGCACTCGGTCCTTCGGAGCATTTCCCAGGAACCAGCCAGCACAGGAGCCTAGCACTCTGTCGGTCGGGTTCTCACCATACTCTCAGAAAGTACTGGTGTGTGTGTGTGTTTCTGGGGATAAAACCAAGGCCCTAGTGCATGGTAGGCAAGTGCTCTGCAACTGAGCCATACCTTCAGCCCAGGAGGTTCTGGTTTTATTCTTATGTCATGTAGGCTCAGCATGGTGGAGACTTGCCCGAGGCTTTATTTACAGCATGGTCAGCATTCAAACCCAGGGCACCTATCTCCAGAGTCTTCAATGAGCTGCTGTGTGTCTCCTCCCAATGCAGACTTCTGGCGCTGTCTCCTTCCCAACTCTCTGAGCCTTGCTTCTAGGAGGCAGCATTACATGTTTTTGTGTCTGGTCAGGTACATATGAAGCCTTTAAAATCACTTGTGAATTAAAATTTCCAACTAGGAGACTTCGACTCCCCTTCTATAAACAGGTGCAATTGATATGTGATGTTAGGAGCTTCGTCTTCATGCTTAGGTCACCCTCGGGTTCTGGCACCTGCGAAGTCAGCAACCAAAGACACAAGCGGTGGCCTGTCCGCGGTACTGAAGACGAGGGCCCGTGTACCCTTGGAGGAAGCAAAGGCTAAAGCAGCCTCAGAGGGAGCTGCTGCTCGGGCTGGGCCAGAGGGCGAAGTGCGGTGCTCTAAGAGCACCGGCCAAAGCCCTGACTCAGCTTGGGCAGTCGGGAAAATCTCGGCGGTGAGCTGTCTCTCCAGGGCACAGGCGAGCTGCGTGAGGGTGGGAGGTCATTTCCCGCATTTCAGGGGCTATGGGGTGGCGGCCTGCGCAGGATAAAGCACATACTCCCCAGCCCTTTGCTTAATCCGAGTGAGCACTGCCTCCCTGCCCAGCAGCTCTAGTTCCTCTTGAGAAATGCAAAGCATGAGAAGGACATGACTTTAGGCCCCTAACACTAACGTGAGCTTCCCATAGAATTACAGACTCACAACGCCCTCCCATCCTAATGACAAGTTACACATGCATTCGGTAAAAAGAAAAAAAAAATGGGAGTAAATACAGGGTACCTTGCTAAAAGACTTCTCATCACCAATGCTGTTCCCATTCTTAGAGGCTGCCACTTGGGTGTCCTTAAAGAAGAAGCTGCACATAAAGAACCCTCCTTCTGCATAAGCAGCATGACTGTTCCACCCACTATTTCGTTTAATACTGTTTCTTGGAGCGGTTCAGAGCCAGCCTTGTTCTTTTCAAAGGCTACATGGTACACTACACGAGTTTGTGAGGCTCTCATTCAGGCAGTTTCTCTGGATGGACTTTTAGGTTATTTCCAGACTTTTATTAATGCAAACAATGAATCAACAAACACTTTTTTCATCTTTGCACAAGGACAAGTCAAGCCCTCAAAGCAGGATGGCCAAGTTGAAGGGTACGTGCATTTCACACTCGCACGGTTACTGCCAAGCTCTTCATTGTAACGCTGCACAGCGTGCACCACTGCCATTCAACTAACCCACCCCATTCTCCCTCAAACCCTTCTCTTACTTAAAAAATTTTTGTGTTTAAGTTAAGGCAGTGCATCACAGCCCTATTTCTCCATTTTTGATGTACCACTCCTCAGTAGAATTCAGCAGAATTTCTGTTAGGCAGGGGGGCAGAGGGAACGTTTCCATGTCTTTTGGGTGGATGGCTAAATCCTATGCCCGGCTTGTTTCCTATCTTTTGCTTTCAGTCTAGGAGATAGTAATGTAAAAAACACACAGCCGAAAGCCTAGCATGTACAGTCATTCAATATTTGTGAGGTTTTGTAAATTAGGAACAACATAGCTTATGCACCTCTGTGTGTGTGCCCTGCCCAACTGATCTCCAAAAAGTATGTACCAATTTACACAACTGCTTCCCACACCACCAACACTGTACTACTGGATCACAGATGTTTTGGGGGTACAACGATGCTTGGAGACTGCTCCACACTCTTTACCTGGAGGCTGGAGATGGGGCAACTGAGTCTCAGGGAGGAAAAGGGAGTACCTAAGGTCATCTCTGAACTGTGCCACAGTCTGGTTCCTATTTCTGGCCTCCTCCAGGGACAGGGCCACTGCTCAGGACAGGAGAGCAATGAGTGGGGCCCACGGGGGTAAGGAAGGATACCCAGGATGGGGCTAATGGGAGGCAGATGCCCCCAGGTTTGCCTCCACTGCACACCTGAGCCTCGGAGAATGCAGTGCTTTATTTCAAGAAACTTCTGACTCTTTCCTGTTACTTCTGCTCCAGCCACCTCCCCCCAGTCTCCCCTTGGAAACAGCCTTAGAGATTCTGAAAGGTGCTTTCCTTACTTCTGAGCTTGCCTGTGTGGGAGGAAGCTGAGGACGTGAGGGTACTGATTGAGAGAGCAGGTTGAGACCCCGGGAGCTGTTGTGCAAAAAGAATGGCAAATTACACAAGGAGGGGAGAGGGAAGGGGGTGGCGCAGGCAGCCATTCATCAGTGCTTTTTAACCCTTTCCTGCTGCAGTTCAGCCAGTCCCGATGCTGGGCTATGGCTACTGTGAGACAATTTCATTAACAGTAGGTGCTGAATGCTTTGAAGTGCGGAGGGCACGGCTCCTTCCTCGTCCTTTGCAGACAGGCTTTGTACTCCGGGTAGAACTGTCGGAAAAGGTAGAACAGCTCCTAATCGAGGAGATGATTCCTGTGGGAAATCAGGCTGCTTTTCAAGCATAATTTGAAAAGCCGCAGCCTCCAAACTTCAGGGGTGGTGGGGCGGGGGGTGCAGAGAGAAGAATGCCATTTATAAAGCAATCAACCCTTCGACAAGAGTTCACCATCATTCAGAATTATTTTCCGAAATTTGGCCTCTATTCCTTACACTGGAGGAAAGGCAACGCGGGCACTTGGCTTCTAATCAAGCCTGCTGCAAAGGACTGGGGTGAGCCACACAAAGGGAGAGGGACTCTGCATTGTTCATCACAGCTGGAGCTGCAGAAAATCATTTCCAGGGCTCCTGCACTCTCCTGATGGAGCCAGAGGAAGCCTCATCAGACGTTCCATTCATCTCACTTCTTACTTTTAAACTTTAAAGCACATATTTATGTGCCTCAAGTTGCTCATGAACCACGGCATGTCAAACAGTTTGGGGTTGATGGAAGAGGTACATTTTCTCGTCCTGGGACTTTCAGAAACACAATTTCATTGCCAGTCTCTCTCCCTTCCAATTTCTCCCATACGAGATGAATATTCCTAAAATGCTTTCACTACATTACCTGTTCAAGAACCTTCTAAGACTAACTTCTTGAGCTTTTAAGGCTGAGACCCTCCATAAATCTGGTTTCAGCACAGAAAGGGCTCAACATACACCCCCACCCCCAGACTGTCAGGCCACAAAAGCAGGCTGGTGACCACCAATCCTCTCTCCTCCCTACCCTGGCATCTTTGTTTTTTTTTTTTTTCTTCCTGGTAGCAAAATACAGAGCTTCCTTTTGGGGCAACCATATCACAATGACTCTTTCTCCATATGGTTAGGGTGAGCTGGCCCTTACTCCAGGCCTGCCCATGGAATGCTGTCCATCGGGATTTGTCTTTGGGGCAGGGAACAGGAAGCAAACCACAGATCTGTTTTTGTTGGGCCTATGAGCTAAAAATCCTTTTCACATTTTCTAGAAAAAAAAAAAAAAGAAAAAAGAAAAAAAAATCAAACTTGACACAGAGACCCACGCCCTGCAAAGCTGAACAGATCCCCTGTCTGCTGCTTTCCAGGGCATGTCTGCTGGCAACCCTTGTAGACAGACGATGCTTGGTTTGAAGCTGGACAAAGAGCAGGCTGAGTTGACGGAAGCAGATCCTGGAAATTTAGCTGGTGCTGCCAGGAGGAGCACACTCTCCTTGGTGTTTTTCTTTTCGGAGACAGGTCTTACCACGTTGCTCAGCCTGGTCTGAAACTCCCTGGACCCTCCCTTACATGTGTTGAATTGAAAGAATACACTCCTGGAACTGCTGCGGGTTTGCCATCGTTGATGCTTTATCAAGAGAGGTTGCAGGAGAATGAAGGCGACCAGGGAAGGTGGGATCGAAAGACAGGCAGGAGCCACGAAGAATAGACACCTACCAGACAGGCCTGCGTGCCTTAACTCAGGAGTCTGGAACGCCCTTAAGCCTCGCTGCCTGCCAAGTCTACCTGTCCTCCAGGAGTTCACCTCCTCCTAGAGGACTTCTTTGATTCACTCATTACTGTGAGTTGCCTTAGCTCCTGAGTGAGTCGAGCTGAGAGTTAACTATAAACTTCCTCAGCTAAATTGGAGGAACATGCGCTTCCTTGATAAAGCCACAGGCAATGATCTGGGAAGGAGGCAGAGCCCCAGGCACTGAGATAGTTGCTTTATAGACATTACAGCATTTATTCCTCCGGATGCAGCTGTTCGAAGAAGCAAAGACAGTAACTCCATTTTCAGGGACGGGACAATCAATCTCGAGTAAAATGACTTGCCCAAGGCTATGCAGTCGACAGAGGTAGAGTCAGAAAGCAACCCCAGCTCTGATGATCTCCAAACCATTCGTGCTTTCACAGTATGGAGGCTTCTAAGGATTGCAGCTGACCCTTTCTCACCACTGTCACAGGACGCCCTGGAGCCGGCTCTACACCTTCCTGAATCCTCCAGGAACCTTCTACTGCCTGCAGAGCACAGCTCAACTATCCCCACCTGACATTCAGCATGTTTTGGCTTCTACCCATTCATCCTTTACCTACCCTGAAGTCCAGCCACAGCCATACTCATGCCTCCCCCAACTGGAGGGAGGAAGCAGCCCTCCCGTCCCAGAAAATTGAAAGAGAGGAAGGAGGACTGTGAGACGCCTGTTAAGAAGGCCTGGACTGAGTCAGCTAAACAGGCTCAAAATTAAAGCTGTCTCCATATATTTGGAGAGGTGCTCTAATTAGTTTTTTTTTTTTTTCTAAATCAAATGCAACAATCTGGCTTCAGGAATAGGGAAGCAACTCAGGACACCTTAACTCTTTAAGGAGAGGTGGGACACCAAGGCAAAGCCAGCTGTGCTCATGACCTCCTGGAGTGCTTTCCTAGGGCCTGTTTGTCAGGATGTGTGAGTGTATTTGCCCTTGCAGCTCATAACACCACCACGGCCTGCCACACCCAGCCATCGTGAGAAGGCAGCTTGCTTTGATCTTGAAGGGAACAGCTATGTAATGCTTGACAAGTCAGGCCACCTCTCTGACTTGTTTTCTCATTTGTCAGGGCCAAGCGATTGAATTAGCCAATCACTTTGTGTCCCCAGTGGAGTTAGGAACAATGCTGTGAATCTCTCAGTTAGAGGCACTTTTCCTCCCTTCCCAAAGGAGATCATCCTGGAACTTCAAAGCTGGGAGAGCTAAATGAAAGCACATGCTTGGCTGGGGGATGTCTTAGTTTGGGGCCACTTAGGGTCACAGGTAGTCTCTGTAGTGCCCCCTTGTGTGACACAAGGAGAGGAGCTCTGAGAGGGTCCTCATTTCAGCCCATGCCTGTTGGTAACTAGGACCCCAAAGATTAGGACTGCTCCATCTGGTCGAATTTCTCTGCTTTTCTAGCTGGGAAACAGAAGCCCAAAGAGAAGAGAGGCCTCCAACAGCTCACTGGCAGAGTGAGGATGCCACCAACTAGACCAGAGCTGGACATCCCACTATCCTGGCAAGGCAGGCCCTTCCAGGAAATCATCAGACCTCTCCAGAACTAGCTGGAGATCCTTAACCCAGTATGTCCATATGCTGACCACCTTCAGGGTTTTTTTCAGAGCTTGGGAATTATCTATGCTACTGGAAGACTTGTTTAGCTGACGTCTTAATCCTTGAGCATCTGGTGAAGCGTTACCGTTACCGTTCTCGGGATTCTGCAGACTGTGTGTGTGTGTGTGTGTGTGTGTGTGTGTGTGTGTGTCAGTGTGGCTATGTGCTTACATTTGCATAATCATCATGTTAAACTCCTCAGAAAAAAGTCAAGAATCCTTTTCTACACAAACAATAGTTACAGGATAGCACATGGTTGAAGAAGGGAAAGTTCCCTTTACATGAGCACTGTGGTTAAATGTAAGCCGCATGGTGGAATTAGAAGAGCAGTATCGAGCAAACCCAAAAGAGCAGACGGAGATACAGAACACTCTAACGGCTGCTAATGCCACTACCTCCTGAGAGGAGGGACAGGATCCAGGAAGGACCAGGTCGAAACAGAACCAAGAAAAAAACCCAAATCTGACTCAAGATTTTTGCTCTGTATCCCAATTTACAGCAGATACAGGTGACAGGAAAAACCCATGAAATGACCCTCCAGGGATGCCATCAGTAAATCCGGACAGTGAGAAATATTGTAAGATAAATGGCCTTGTTTCCTCACCAAAAAATTTACAAGGAAAAGAGAATCTGTAAATTCACCAAGATTTATTAAGGGACCCATTAATACCAGCAATGTGCATAACTTAATTTTGATCCTGATTCAAACATGCTGGGAAAAATGAGGCACTGACTTAATATTTGACAATGCTAAAGGATCATCATTAGCTTTCAAAAAGTATTATGATGGTATTGTGGTTATACATTTTCAAGAGTTTGAGAGAGAGAGGTGTGTTAGCACACACCAATACTCCCAGCTCCCAGCTCAGGCTGAGGCAGGAGGATCACAAGTCTGCAGACAGCCTGCACAACTCAGCAAAATCTGTGTCAAAAAAAGGCCCAGGGATATAGCTCAGTAGTGCGCTTGGCCCAGCACAGTGAGGCTCTGGGTTCAGATCTTAGAATTGTAAAATACAAATAAAACCATGCCTAAAAGTTTGGATAAGAAATCTAGAATTTGCTTGAAGACAATGCAGGAGGGTGGAGGGATAAGCAAATAAGCAGTGGTCTAAATGGAGCAGGACTAGCCACAAGTTATTAGCCAGTGAAGCCAGGATATGGGTATACAGGCTTCTTTATATACCCATGGTAACCAATTAAGAAATTAATCTCCTACTTAAAAGATATCTGAAAAATTGCTGTGAGTGGTTGCCATAGGGAAGGAAACCAGATGGCTGGGAAATGGGGAGGGAAGACGTATTTTTCACTGTTTTCTGTTCTGCCCTGGATTTTCTTTGTTACTCATTCAAGTTCTTTGTTACTCATTTAAGAACATAAACTCATTTAAAAATATCACCCCATTTAAATAATAAACTTCAAAGTGAGTTCTTGAACACACTTTTTATTCAAGAAGTATCTTTACTTCATTTTCTTCCAAAGAACAGGTCAAGTACAACAAATTAGCTCCATTTTACTATTAGAAGGGATCGATGTCTGGATGGAGAGGGACCCACCTTATGTACTTGTGATGGCAGGGCTACATTCTTAAGGTTCTTAGATGTGTGACACTTAAACACGGTCTGGACACACCCAGCGCTCAGGTTGGCTCCACTGATCCCTAATCAAGCAGGGGTGTGTGTGTGTGTATGCTATGAGGCAGGTAGGGCCAATGAGATGGTATGCTAAGGAGTTAAACCCTTAGAGCCCTGAGACAATGTCATCTGAAAACTGGAGGAATGAAATATAAATAACAGTCAGCTACTTTCCTTCAATCCAATTTCCAAGCAGTTGTGTGATCGATCAATCGATTGGCTGTCTAATTCACCTTCACATTCATCTCTGCTGCCGGGGTACAGTTGGTCCAACTTCTGGCTGGCAGTGGAGGGTGCTCTTTGCAGGAGGCAGGGCCTGCCCATCAGGCAGGGGTGGGCACTGCAGCTCTTGGAGCAGGTAGAGCACGTTGGCCATGTAGGGGTTCTGCTGCCCAGAGGGCCCCCGCAGGTGCACCCGGTGGAGGCTGGGGTGAGGGGGTGTGAGCTGCAGGGGGCAATAAAGCTCATTCAACAGGAACCAGGTAGAGTCCGGATTTACCTTCATCAAGTGTTGGAAGACGCTGTGGAGAAGGATGGGGAGTGAGTAGGAGAAGTGGAGAGGGAGGGAGGGGGCGAAGGAGGGAGAAAAGCGGGGAGTCGGTGTGGTCGTGTCCTAGAGGTTGTTTACTGAGCCATCTGAGGAGAAATTGATAATAATATCAAATCACTTCAAACACCAGAAGAAACTTACTTTAGCTGCTAAGACAGGCCCATTAGGATGGTCCCAAAGCCTAACGGAAATAGAGGTAAACAGTTTCGTATCCATTGACACAGAGTGAAATAGTAATTAGTCTCGGCAGAACAATATTGACATTAAACAAGCTCTTGGCAAAGGCACAGGTTGAGTTCTGGAGTGTAAAGCTGAGTTTCTGAAAAAAAGAAAAATGGCAAGGCCCACCCTTCACTACTGGCTCAGGAAGAGTGGGGAGCAGAAGGATGCATGCAGAGCCAGATCAGGCCTGGAGTGGGTTTCCTGTCCTGCATGGCACATGGCAAGCCACTCCTCTTCTTTGTCTCAGGTCCTTGTGTGCGCTCCCAGCTCCCAGGTCCCTGCTGAACTCTGTAGCTGGACCATTTCTGGGCACCAAGAGTGATGGGTGGTTGGTGGGTCGGACAGATGCTCATGGCTCCTGCAGGAGGCCCTCTATACAGAGGAATTGGCTTTATTGGGACACTTGTCTCTTGGAAGGGGCTGGAGCAGATGAGCCCCACCCATGATCTTGTGTAGAGGCACAGCACCGTGTCTTACCCACAACACAGACAGAGCACAAGGGCCTGGGGCTACCACACACCTCTAAGGTGAGGTTCTCAATCTTGGCCTGCACTTTGGTGGTCATAATCCTTGTCTCTTATCTGTCCAACTCCTGTTTCTGAACCATCAGTCATGTGCTCAGGGCCACTGTCATGGATGGTCCCACTGCAAACCTCACAGTCCTGGCTGTTCAGTCCCAGGAAGGATGAGACCTGCCACCTCAGCCCACCCATCACCTGCCAGGGGCGCTACCTTTCCCTTTGTCCAGGTGCACTGCCCCTTCTCATTCTGGACACCTTTTCTGCATGTATGAGCTGCATTTTCACTGGCTATCTCTATTCCTCACAACATAAACTCTCTGAGGGCACACAGAAATTACCTGCTGATTAGAGACAGGTTCTTGTCTCACTAGGAATTGGTGATTTATGTTAGGCGGTTCACTAATGACTTAAGACGACTTGCTTTTCTGGCATATTACATCCTGTGAAAGGATCTGGCTGGAGAAGAGGCTGGCAGCTTAGAATCAAGGAACAAGGAACGTTAACAGGATCCATATTATCATGACATAGAATTATCCAACTTGTCTCAGTCTGTTTCCTTATTTTAAAAAAAAGGCAGATGTACATAACTCAGGGTTTTGCTAAGGGATTAAAACACCTATCAAAACCCATGATTCCCTACTAACCAGAATAGTCAGCTCTCTACACCCGAGGATTCTGCTTGTGTATTCAACAAACCATGGATTGATAATATATGAAAGAAAAATGTGTCTGTACTGAACATGTACAGACAGTTTTTTTTTGGTACCAGAGATCGAACTCACAACCACGCGCGTTTGCAAAGCAGGTGTCTGTGCCGCTGAGCTAAATCCCCAGCCCCAGCCTGTTTTTCTTGACTGTATCCTCTAAGCAGTACAGATAACAACTATTTGTGTAGCACTGACACTGCAGCAGGTACTGTAAGAAATCTAGGGATGATTTAAAATATACAGGAGGGTTTTATGCAAATATTATCTTACTTTATATAAGGGACTTGACTACCCTCAGATTTTAATATATGCTATCTGTGAAGGATCCCAGAACCAACCCTCCCCAGACACTGATGGACAGTTGTACACAGGAGCTATTTGATGGATCATACCTTTTTCTTGACAATTATTCCTAGACTCTCTAATATACTTCTGAGCACCTAATAGGAAATTAAATGCTTGCTACACAAAACTAAACATTTGGTTTTTAATTTTGTTGTTCTGAAATTAACGTCCTCAAGGGATTCAGGTCTTACCTCTGTAAAGCTAGTTTTTCTTTCTTCCTTGCATTTCACAGACATATGCTAAGAAGGGAAAGGAAGCAACTGGGGGAGAGGGGGCACTTTGGAAAATTTCCAGGCCTGTTCTGTGCCTACACAATGTTAAATTTTCTTTGCTTAAGATAATCTTGTGTTTATAACCTGTACAGTGGTTGCAGAAGTGATTAGAATATTCTAATTCATCGTTTCCACTCCACCGCAGAAAGGAGATGGGGCCTGCGTGGGAGAGAATTTTTGTTTAAAAACAAAAATATCTTTGATAATTAGAGTGGCAAGGGAAATGATTTAAAAAAAAACCCCACCAGAAATGGGAAGCAGATTTCTATTTACACGTGACAGAGCTGACAGTTTTCCCTAGTGCCAAAGACTGTTAGAATGCAAATGATTTCACTTGATTTCAAGAACTGGAACAATTTCTCAAGCTATCGCACGGCATTCTCGCTTGAAGTATTTTTATCTGGACAACATCCAGCAGAGTGGTACCACAGCCCAGCTCAGTCACAGCTCTGCTCTGCCTTACGTGGCATGAAAACATGGCAATGTTCATTTTCAGAACCCTTTTAAACATGCTGAACGTGGATGTTGTATTCCCTGGCAAAAAAGGAAAGAAGCCACTCTTTACGCTGTAAGATCTCCAAATTAAGTGCTTACAGGAAAGCAAAGGAAAACAACATGTACAAAGTTCACCTTCTCTTATTAAACAGAGCCAAACTCTTGGGAGAATTAATTTGGGTCCTGTTTCTTTGTTCTTAAAGGGATGGACATCCCAGAATGGCAGGCAGGAATGCAAGTTCTTTCCGCCTCTGTGGCTCAAAGCAAATTGTTATGCCTCCTCTTTCTCCAAAACAGGCTGATCACAGTCAACCTACCCTCCTCCCAGGTTTGTTCTCAGGTTCTGAGAAGAGGAAGTACAGGAAACACTTTGAAGTGTATAATGAAAACACTATTCCTTCCAGAGAGAGACAGGGAATCTGTGTGTGTGTCTAAGGAGTAATTATCACTACCAACTCTAGCAGCACCACTGTAACACGGATAATTCTCAGAAATGGAAAAGGGCAAAACATTTGTGTTGTGTCTCGCTCATAATTCCTCCGCACTAACTTGGTGGGGGCTCCAATTCTCAGGCAATGGAGTTCTAACTGGACTTGTTCTTAGGAAGAAATGAATGCGGTCTGCTTTGCCCTCCACACGGCTGAGGTGAGGAGCAAACATTGTGCCGTGCAACCAGATGGCTGGCAGGCACAGCTGCGCATTTGCTCGACACGACCTGCTGAACTCTACATACTGCCAAATTCTGAACCTGGACCTTTGCTGGCTTCTGCCCCTGGGAGCTGTGCCTGAGGACCCAGAAGTCTGATACCACTTTGTTCTGGGGCCAGTTCCTGCACACCCTGTACTGGGATGAGGTATCCCAGGGAGGAGGGGAGCCTAAGGCTTTCTGCATAATTGAAAGCCAGAAGACAAAGGCAGGACCTCTGCTTTCAAGTGACTGGGTAACTGCCTGGAAAATGTTCCTAATGTATCTTGAAACATGGCAGAGATGGCTGTTGAACATGCCAAATGGCCAGTTCCATCTCTTTTCAAACCCAAAGAGAAACACTTTTAAAAAAATATATGTACACTATTTAACTCCTGAACAAAAATTTCTTTCTCCTTCCCCTAGGCCCAAATGAGTGGCTCTGGGGAGCACAGTTATCAAGAGATTACTTGGTCCCCAGAGCAGGGGGAGGCACTCAGCTGTGCCTCATGCCTTCTTGTGTCCTGAGGCGAGTGATTATCTCTCAATAACCTGTAGGGCCGTGTAGCTTAAATGATAACTTGACTTTAAAAAATTTAGAACTCGCCGTTAGGCAGTTTCTAAGCAACCTCTGTTTCCATGGCAAAGAAGCCTGGTGTTTATACTGATTTTTCACTTAAAATGCGGTTTTATTGAATTTTACTTCACGCAGGCAGCCATTTCCCTGCACTTCAGCCTATCTACAATTGATGGCTATCAGTGAGCACCTAATAAACTTCAGATGCCCAATAACAGAAGTGGCTCACTCCTTCAGGATCAGTATTGGGGTGCTCTGAGTGAGCACGCTGGAGGTGAAGTAGCCTGGGGAATAGAAAATGTACTACTGGAATCTGGTCAGCTGGGTCTTATGTCCTCATGGTCCATCAAACATTTACTAGCACTCGGTCCAGCCCAGGCACTGTGCAGGACGTTGGGACACAAAGACAGAAGGTCAAAGGCTCTGGTCTCAGAGTCCTGCCTGGTGTGGAAGGCAGGCAGATCATGGAGGCCCCTGACTCAACATGGCGAGGACAAGAGTGGAGTGGAGGCAGGGAAGGATTCCTGAGGAGCAGACATGGCATGCATGTTTGTAAAGACGGGTTAGAGCGGCCCGGCTCTAGGGGGACTTCCAGCTCTGACGGCCATGGCAGTTTTCCAGCATGAGTGCTAGGTCATCCCCCTGCATCTCCGTCTATATGGCAAAGCCAAAAACAAACCCCTCCACTGCAGAAGTGACTAATACAGAGTATGTCCTCACCATCCCTGTCTAGACAACATCTGCTCAAAGGGAACTCCAGAAAACCGCCAGCCAATCAAGACCCAGCGAAAGCTAAGTAAACTGTAACTGAAATGCAAGGCTTCCAGCTCTCCCAGGTGACAAGCTCTTCTTTTTCTGTCAATTACTTGCTTGAGGGATCTGCTGTTCCTTGTCTCTTTCTGGATTTATAAAATGCCCTCACGAGCTGTCAGAGGTAAATGCCAGTGGTAAAGAAGTTGTGGTTTTGTGATTTATTTGTTTATTTATTTATTTGGGGCTTCTAAAGAAGTTATTCAGGTTGTCTCTGTAGGAACATGATGCAGGCTATTTCTATAGAGGCATGACTAAATGTGATCAGAAAATGAACTCACTTGTTGGAAAGCAGGCATACCTACAAAGCTGCGTCAGCCTGCTTGTTCCCTTTATGGCAGCACAGCCTCCCCATTCCTGTCTTCTCTGGCCACTCTTCTTCCAATATTCTGCACATGCTGTTGTTGAAAATGAGGCCGTGTGTTGCCTCTGAAACAAATGGATGTGCAGGGTGTCTACATGTCCCAGCCAGCAAGCAGTGGAGCTACGTTTCCATACTTGGTAATTTACTCTAATGGGTCTCGGTTCATTGGTTAACCAGTATTTCAAGTCTGTCCTTTCTTGCTATTCAATTTAGCTATCTTCCTCTGCTCGGAGGTCGTTTTTTGTTTCTAAATGTTGGAAATGGAGGATTATGACTGGAAGCAACGATTTGCTCTCCAAATAAATACTACCAATTACCTTTGCAGCTATATGTACTTGTTAGGCTTAACTATATTTACCTGTTCAGAACCATTCATCTATCGATCTAACTCCAACATGCATACTCACAGAGACCTGTATTAAAAACATTTAAATGCACTGAGGATGGGATTTAAAACCATAAACACCAGTAGAAGCGCGTGATGCTAATAGTGCCCCTAAAGTACCAAAGACAAAGTATCATAAATGCAGTGGAATGATTCCATTGCTTTGTGCATATTTAAAAGGATATGGCACTGAGGCCCAATCTGTTACAGACAATTCAAAAATAAGCCAGGACCTAGCAGGGTTTAAATCCCACTGGTTGGGATTTAAAAGCAGCCCTTTCCATCTGGCCATCTTTCCCATCCCCAGGCCTCTGTAGGCCTAGGTCCCATGACAGTGCTGTTGGGCACAGATTTCACAGTGGCCTTTTGTGTAGACTGACTTAGGCCTTGGCACAAACTGGTTACACTCCTAGGCCACATGCAGGGTTTCCTGCTCCTCTCTGGAAGATAAAGACATCTCGGCAGCTACCTATTTTGCCCCACTCATCCCTGAACTGTTTTCCTGTAACCTGTGCTTTGGCTCTAAGCCAGCAGCCCCCACTGATGGATGCCTGAAGAAATGGCTCTTGGAAATGTACTTCTATATTTACTGCAAGGATGCTAGTCCGAGGATGTTCGTCACAACAGTACCCTGTGCTCTTCTAAGATGACCCATGGAGACATTTTCTTATGATTCAGTAATGACGAATGCTGTGCTTCTTTCTGAAAAGCTTTCTTTTCTTTTTCTATGCTCTCATTCCAGTATTTACTGGAAGCTGTACATCAGATTATATTTCCCTTTTTGCTCTTAGGAAGCACAGAGCCAAGCAAGGTGGCTGGGCTCCTGCCCTGCACTTTAGGTAGCAACATCAATTCTGAGTTCATGCTGCTTTTTCACTTAGTATTTTTCTCTTTTAAAATTTCCTTCATTTATTTCCTTTTTTCCTTGTTGCATAAACTCAGTTTATAAGATGTCCTAAGTCATTTTTGGAATTAAGGAGGAAATTTAACGATTAACAATTAATATCTACTAACTTTTTAAAATTAAAAAGTTAAAAATTTTTACTGAGACTTGTAATAACTGTATTCATTGGAAAGTAGGTATTTTTTTTATTTCAGCCTTGTAGATAAGGAAACAGACTTTGAGAAGTTAATTTACCTAGGCTACGCTGCTACTGAACAGCACTGTGGGGCCTCTAACTTGGTATTCTTCTTTGAAATCTTCATTCCAAAACAGTACTCAGGTTATCATAAGAGACCCAGTAAAAATCTTTGCAATAGGGGCTGAGGGGTAGCTCAGTGGTGGAGTGCATGCCTACATGAGAAGGATGTTGGGTTAACCTCTGTGCACCCCCTCCCCCAGGTATAAGAAAAGACAACTGAGGCCATTTCCATGACTACTCTACTTGGTACTGAGATTGTCACATTCACTTCTGCTTCCTAGTGGCTCTGGACAGATGGCAGACTCGTAAAGGAATGAAATGGCTACCCTGCGTCATACCAAGGCTTTTGCCGATTGAGATCCACTTTGTGCAGGCAGTGTAGTCACTAGGCTCATCTGCCATCAAGAGCATCCTGTTCCCCATGTCCCTGTGCACACATCCCACTGTGTGGTAAAACGGCTGAACCTGGCAGATTATCAGGCATGTGATGACACTAAGGAAGCAGGGAACGAATGGTAGCATCTGATTTAAGTAGTACAGAAGTTTCTGGCTTTAGATCTGAAACCCAGGAATCTACTTTGTAATCTGCATGGCAGATGTCTCTTATCTTTGACACCATGAAATCATGCCTGTGTATGCACAGCGAATGGCTTCACATCTGAATGTATTTTTAGAACAATGGGCCTTGAGAAAAAAAAGCAGCTTGTCAAAAGATAGATAATGGGAAA
Source organism: Cavia porcellus (assembly GCF_034190915.1). NCBI lineage: Eukaryota > Metazoa > Chordata > Mammalia > Rodentia > Caviidae > Cavia > Cavia porcellus. Next base: position 23,725,013 of record NW_026947488.1, on the reverse strand, counting down.
GCTAACTACTCAGGTCTGGATTTGTCAACTATTAATCAAGTGCCAAAAGGAAAGATATTAGGACTGCCCTCATTTCCATGCTGGGTATGATCCACAGCACTGTAGCCCAACCTCAAACAAACTGCCCACATCACTTAAGGCAATGAGCTGCTCATTTCAAGTCAACTGAACAAATGGATCACCTCTGTGGCTCCTGACCCGTTCAAATATGATAGGCCTATATGTAGGTAAAGAGAAGAGTTGGGCTCTGACAGCGAAGAAATGAATGAGCCTGTGCTAGTCTGTGTTTTTCTGGGATTTGAAGGCACCAGCTGGTTCTTTGATGGGCTGGGATCCTACTGCTAGAAAGGGAGCAGAAGTCTGACAGCAAATGACTGTCAAACCTGTTCCTGACTTCTCACACAAATAGGAGAATGGGCAGAGGTGGCACGATTAACATGAAAAAACCCTCCTGATAGGAAAACCCCTGTCCAGGATTTCGTAAACATGAAGCAGACTTGTAAGACTGTGTACAAGTTCACGTGTGTGTGCAGTGTATGGACAATATATCAGTATATCTTTGGAACCCGAGCTTTATGAGAGCAGAAGTCTTTTCTGTTTCATTTCCTTTATTTGTAATGCCTAGAAAACTACTTGGCACATAGGGGCTCCTTAACCAATCTGCAGAATGGACAAGCACTGAACAGACTTCCTGAATGCATGAGAGCAATTCACCTGCCCTAAGACCTTCAAAGGAGGGCATTATCACCACCTTGAGTTTACAGGGAAGGGAATGAGATGCAAGGAAACTATGCCATTTGCTCAGGGTTACACAGAAATAAGATCTGATCTTATCTAAGACTGTCCAACTCTAAGACTGGTACTTTCAATTTATAATAGATAAAATGAAACATGAATGGATAAAGAAAATGTGGAATTTATATACAATGAATATATCTGCCATAAAGGATATAGCTGAGTCATCTGTAGGAAAATGGACGAGTCTTGAGACCACAATGTTAAGTGAAATAATCAGACACATAAACTTAAGTATTACAATAATTCTTCTTATATGAAAAAACTCAAACTATAAATCATTTAAAGAGCAAAGAAAAAGACAGACAACAGGAAATAGGAAGGTAGATCTTTGTTAAGTAGGAAGACAATCTTGAGATGGAAGAAGGGGAGGAAGGAGGAGGAGAAGGGGAATAAAAAGAATTAAAATATACTATACACATGTACTTATTCCCCACAGTGATTGCACTATGTACTACAAACATATACTAAAAAAAAAACAAAACCAAAAGAACAACAAAAAAGGTGCCTTTTGTGCTCACATACAAGGCTGAGAGAGGAGGCTGAAAAGGCCATGTCCTTCTTCCTTCACATCAAAGATTACAGCAATAAGGCATCCGGGTCTCTGTACATGACCAGAAGGTACACCAGCTGGTCACTACCTGCTGGCACCCTGCATCTGCAGCCGGCTCTAGAGCTGGCAGGTGGAGGTAGGACCAGTAGAGACCAGGCAGTATGAAAACTTTGTTTCTCTTTCATGACATTTATCAGGCATGGGCTTCGTCTTTTTAAAAATAGATGTTGCCTAGTTTTGTTTCCTTTTAGCCCAGTAGCATGATGTAAGACCTCATGGCAAGGCAGGCAGCCTCAGAGGCTAGTAAGAGACTGGCCCAAAATGCGTGGTTCTAAAAGAGCTAAGCCAGGTTGAGAACAATACTGGCTTGAAGAAAAAATAGAAATTTAAGGTGTATGCTCTCATCCCGAATTTCTTTCATTTATAGAAGGGCAAAGCTCTGTGGTCAGAAGGCACGTAACTCTGGACACACACTGCATGCTGGGTGATATCCTGGAGGCTTCTGGGGCCATTTGGGAACTTAAATCAGTTAAATGTACCTCAGCACTGGGCTGAGATGGGGGCGTGGCTGATTAGATCTGTTATTTGTAATTCAGTGCTTACCCTCAGGAACACTGCCTACATATAGCTCCTGATATCTTGACCCCTCCTCCTATACCCCAAGTATGATTTATTTGTTTTTTTATCCATTGAAGTTATTTTGCTACACGGACTTTGGGGGAGCTGTATTTATTTATTTATTTTTTTGCATTGCTAGTTCTAACAGTGACACCTGGTGGTAACAAGCTGCAAGGTTATACCCATCCCCCCTACCAAGTTGCAAGATTTATGCCCCCTCCTTACAAGGCGTATTCACTAGATAAAAGCATTAAACTGGAATGGCATCCCCGTTCTTAGCATTTACAGCCTTGGTTATATCAACCACTCTCTGATCAATTTCCATTTCCAGAGTTTACAGCCTGATGTAAAAGCCTGCCACAAAGGCTATATTTAACATGACAAATTAAAAAAGCAAACACGGTCTTGGTCATTCTTTGCAGCCAAAAAAAGCAAATAAGAGGAAGGAAAAACCCAGGTGTAATGAAAATAAAGAGAAATTTTCATGAAGGTCTCTGGTCATAACTCCCCCAACTCCAGGGGACACTGTCACACCTGCTCCACAGGCCATGGCGCTCATCCACCTCCTCTCAGGAGGCGGAGGCCTCAGAACAGGCCCCTGTCCTCACAGGTTCCTTAGCCAGCCCTCTGGCCGACAGAGGAGCAGGGTAGGGGAAATTAATACCTGAAGGGAGATAAGTCATCTCTAGGCAGCCCTGAATGCCACACTTGGCTTCTGGTAAAACCCAGCTACAAGGTTTGGAGAGGAAGACAAGTAAATAGTTTACAGGGGACTTGCCAAGTAGGCATACAGGCTTTGCCTTGGTAAGGGGTGTGGGATAGGAAGGAAAGAGAACCAAGGACAAACCAGCTGGCCAGTGGGGACTTTATCCCAGGTAGGGCACATGGCTTGCTCAGTATCAGTGACTGCTTCTGTACCAATCAGTCCAGTATCACCTTCTCTGCGCAGTAATGCAGCTCACAAAGATATTAGGTTTCCTACTGTTTCCGCCTTCTTTTCCCACTTAGAGAGCTTATTAATTTCTGAATCAAGATGCCAAATCAGTTCTTGATCAAGGACAACACTCTCTCCCTGCCCCCATTTCAAAACAGTTTGCAGCTGATGTGAGTGTGAAGCAATCAACCTTGCACGTCCTCCCCTGCTCACTCCCTGGCAGAGGGAGGTCATCTGACTCAACCCCCAGTGGATGTGGGGAAGCAAACAAAGGTGCCTCTGCAGTCCAGTGGTCTGGCTGCATGTTCCTCCTCCTGAGGCACCTCGAATACCAACTCAAGATTCTGCAAGGTCCAATTCCGGGTTTAATTGCTTTCAGCCGCAAAAAAGAGAATTAGAAATGAAAAGATAATGAATTGCGAATATTAGTTTGTTTGATGGCTCTAAACTTGAAGGATAGGATGCAGCGGCAGTAAAAAAAAAAAAAAAGAATGGGACAAGAAATTGTGAAAATCAGGTCTTAAAAAAAAAAAAAAAAAAGAAAATCAGGTCTTTATAACCCTTGGTTGTAATAAGCTCCTCAAAGAGTTTACTGGAAGATAAATGCATCATGTTTGTGGGCTGCGCTTTAAATCACCCAACAATGAGCTTTGGGGCACCGCCTAGAGAGAACTGTTTTCTCATAAGCTGGTTATTTAAGGACTAAGAATGCCTGGGGACAAGAAGCTCCTTGGGATGCACCCTGTGTTCCAGAAACCATGACTGATTCTGGGGCTAAGGGGTATGACGAGAAAGGGACAGAAGAAAAAAGGCTACTGGGGAAATCAAGAGTCAAAAATTGCCAAGGCAATAAATCAATTCAAAAATATATTCCCATCACTCCTAGGGAGTACGAGGGTTCTAAGAGAGCAAGCCGCTTTCCTTATTCCACAGTCAGAGCACCTTTCAACTCCTCAGGGAATGAGGTGAATCCTACCACCTGATCCCGCCCAGTGCGGATACTCAGGCCCTGTCTCCAGGCGCCTGGGAAGGAGGGGAACCACTCAGGAACATGGAGCTGGCAGGCCAGACAGCCCTGGCCGGCCCAGAGCAGCTGGGGATGCAGCTCCAGGATGAGGCTGCTCTCAGTTGGAAGGAGAGCTGGAGAAAGGGGGTCAGAGTGCAGTCTGGGGATGTCCTCTGTCAGAGTTCCAGTTTACCACAAAAATCACTTAGTACTCCAGCAACTAAAATAGCTTTTTCTGTTAGAACCATGGTCAACATTCTTGGAAATTAGGATCATATGATTTCAGAATCAGAAAAGGCCCAGATTGGCTGTTACTTTTCTTTGGGCGATAGACTCCTGCTAGGACTGGATGAATGGTATGCATGTCTCCTACCTGGTCTGACTCGCCTAACCCCCAGCTTGCTTGCCAGCAGAAGCACTACTCTCTGCAGGGATTTCAGATCAGCACTTGCAAACACAAGAAAGGAGGTAAGTTAGGATGAGGGGTTTTGCAGGTCCTGGAGACCTAGGGAGGACACCCAAAAATGTACAATGTACACTTCAAAGGACTTAGCTCACTAAGCTGCAAGGCCGGAGAAAACTCTAACCACAGATGTTCACTGGGATCTTCCCACCTACTATCCTCTGCCTTCTCTCCATCTCTAAAAAAGAAACACATTGTCTTTATTCAGGGCAGAAGGTCTTATTGTGTTCTCTGCCTGAACGCAGGCACAATAAATTGCATAGTGAGTTGCCTTAACATAAGCCTGGTGATCTCTGTTGCTTACCTATGTTTTCGTATGGATTCTAGAAAGAGGTGCCTGCTTGAAAATGCATCCAATTTTGCATATACTTTTCTATCAGCTAAGACCATCCACAGAGTTGAGGCTTTGGAGATCGGTAACCCAGTGCTTTCTCTTTACTATGGAGGCCTCCCTAGTGAGGAATGGGACACCAGGGGTGTCAGGAACAGGACCCAGAAGTGGCTTATATACAAGCCAGGAGGGTGCTGGGTTCCCCCAACACATGGTCTTTCTTCTTTTTGTCCCTATAAAATTGTTGTAGATGTTTTAGTAGAGGAAAAGGTTACTAATCAAGGAGAATGCATCTAGTAAAAATACCATCTTCAGAGTTGGCGTAGTTCAAGAAATCATCTTAACCTGGCAAGGAGAGAAAGGGGAGCAGAGATGCCTCAGAGCTGCTCGCCATTAGAAAATCATCTATAATTTAGAGCAAACGTAAAGAGATGCAGGTGATCAAGCAGACGTACCTCCTGGCAGCCTCTTGTAATTTCACGGGCTGTTTGGTGCTGAGGTAAATCAAGCAGGCATCAGCCACTTTATTCAGGTCACCCTCACCTGCAGAGAGGAAAAACAAAACAAGCAATGGCCCTCAGACTTCATTTGGGATAAGCAGTAACCAACTGTTGTCTAGGGAAACTGGAGCAGCTGGGCAACATTCCCTGAGCTCTGTACTCCAGCCTGTGAGTGGGGAAATGCATGATGGATGGATGAATGAGGCCAAAGTAATACTGAAGGAGAAGTCGTGAAAGGAGGGGAGAGGCACGAGCATGGTGAGGCAGGGGGGACAGGATGCAGGGTTTGCATGCAGTTGAGCTGAGTTGATACCTACCTAAGTCTAGTCTTTCACAGAGGGGGCCTAGGCCCTGCAAAACAGCCAGCTGCAACTTGAAGGCCAGTGTGTGCGAGTAAACTGGTCCGGCCCTGGCACTGATGGGAGCCTGGGTAACTAAGGAGCCAGCTAGCTTCGGCAGCACATCTTTGCAGAACCGGTTCCGAAGAAAATCACCACAGCTGCCTCCCAGTGTGCACAAAACCTGCAGAAACAGCCAACTTGCTGACTAAATACCAGCAAGGAAGGAAGAGGGCTAAAGAATGCTTGGTAATTCAATTCCATCTAGGTCTCTACTTGAAAAAAAAGGCAAAACAGAATTACTGCTGTTAATTCCTTGCCCATGGTTGGTGATTCTGACAGTTATGAATTTAGAGGTCTCTGCTCCTAAGGCACAGCTGCTTCTATCCATAAATACAGATTATATGGAGAATAATTCTGAGGAACCTTGAATTGGATGAATAAAATGATTAATACCTTGATTTTCCTCCCTGGCTTTTTTTTTATTAAAAAAAAAAAGGCTTAAAGCAGTTCACATAGATCATCTGTGAAATCTCCCTAACATCCCTTGAGAGGAGACTTGGGCTTTTAATTCTGGCTAGCTGGGCAAACACAAGCACTAAGGCTCAGCAGCTACCCTGTACAGCCATGGATTGGGGTGGAGTGGAGGGGGGTGAGGAGAAAGGAGGGAGGGGGAGGCTGCGGTCTCTGGCTGAGCCCCAGCCAGTCCCTGTAGCTGAAGCCGACTCCACGTTCCTTCTGTTTGACCACACAATCTCTTACGTACATCGCTTTCATTCTATCTTTCACAACAGGCAGTTTCTTTACATGTCTCATTTTAAACTTTCTCTAGCAGAACATATTGAAACGTTTTGCCCTGCTGCACAAGACTGAGTATACAGTAGAGTAGGAATTTCTTTAAAAATTGGGAAGCAAGGCATAACCAGTATGTAGAGCGTTTGCCCACTCTGCAGAGAGGAAGGCACTCGTTTGAAGTCCGTTGGCTGGACTGCACAGGGTGCATACAGCTCTGGGTGTGTGCATGTGGAAAACACAGTTTCAGTTTTGGCACACACATCTCCATATTTTTTCATTTTTCTACACTTGCTATCATTTCAGATTGCCTATTAATTTTCATAAAGGAAAACCGCACATGTGAGGAGGATTTAGTAATACCTCCTTCCTTCCTTCCACACTTGCTATTTCACACATTTTGCTTTGGAAAAAATATTAACAATTTTATGTATTTTGAATGTAAATTGATATTTTGGCCCAGTATATGCTGAAGACTCTTACAGAAAATCAAACTTCTTTTGCCAAGTACATTCATTGGGTCCTCAATTTCATCTTATGTCCCTACATATCTTTATTCTTTGCCTCGGCTTGCTTACCTACTTCTAATTTATGTTAGCCTGCCATGGTAAATGTATCACTGCCGGATTCTGGAAGTGCTTTTTAGAATAAGGAAGGACAGAAATAAATAAGCTACAATACATGTGCTAATATGAACCAAACTAAGAGAGAAAAACACTTTACATCTCTACAGGGCTTTTAGCTTTCCAAAGCACTTCAGCGGAGTCCCATTTTATCCTTGACAGCACTGCAAGGAGGGTGAGGAGATATTCCTAAGCACCACCTGAAAATGGGTGGTCATGGCTCTGCCCAGCTGTCTGGTGAAGCAGACGGCGTCCAGGGCTAGAATATGGGATGCTTTACCTTGAATGCTGGGCAATGCAATTAACATGAGCATGAACTCAGAAATCTGAGTTCTAATACTTGCTAGCTGTAAGTATTACAGGTACTGAGGTACTTCCTTAACTTCTTGGAGCCTGTTTCCTCCTCTACTGAAAATGGACACAACATACTCATCTAGCACAGCTGTGAGATGAGCTTGTGTGTGGGGAAATGCCAAGTTCTCTTCCTGGCACACAGAAGATGTTCAATAAATGCTGGTAGCCTTTGCTTTTCTAGTTCCTGATTCAAATGCAATAGGAAAGTAACTTTTATTTTCTTTTTTGAGCTTTTCTTACTTTTCCCTAAGGTCTTTTCCTCCAGGTCTGTGACATTACAATCAGATAAGGAGATGCAATGCAAAGAAGCCCAGTGAGCTCTGTGTTTATGACGTCTATCCCAATGCTGGACAGTGCGGTATCAATGCAGTACCTTGAAGGCTCTGAGGACTGCCAGGGGGTCATCATTTGTGAGTCGGTGCACAAGTGAGGGCCAGGTCCGATGAACCAATGGAAGCAGCTGGTTCTTATGTGACTGCAGAACAACTACACATAAACCCAGCACATCTAAAACCTGAAACAAAAGACATGATTTCAGCAGACAGTAATAGTTTGAAACTAGGTACCTGGGATCACGTCACTACTTAAAAAATAAGAATGAGCAAGGCATTGACTGAGTAACTAGTTACAGGCCAGGGTGACACATAAGGATAAAATACACATGCTTCCTTGCCTTTAAGGTACTTATGATAAAGACCCTAATTAGGTAATATTCAAATAAAGAGATTACCACTTACATATGTTGAGAAGGAAAATAAAGGTGAAATGCAAAGAAACTAAGGGAAGGAGCTAAAGCATAGGACTGTTGTGATGGCTTCTCTGGGGAGTAGCTTCTACAAGACATGCAGGATTAGGGACTGGGGATTTAGCTCAATGGCATAAGCACCTGCCTTGCAAGCAGGCGGTCATGAGTTCGATCCCCAGTACCAATAAAAAAAAAAAAAAAAGACACACAGGATGAGCGGATGCACAGTGTGAACTGACATGGGGTGTGTGTGTCATGGTTTATGTCTGTGGCCCCCAGGCCTCATGAGTTTGCATTTTGCATTTGTTATTCATTCATTGTCTAGTGCTTGGATTGATGGTGTCAGTGCTCCACTCACAAAGGGGTGGAGCCAAGATGTGATGTAATGGCAGGAGGGGGGTGTGTCTTGCTTTTTGCTGGTTCCCGCTTTGCTGTTTGCAGCTTTCATGAACTGCGGCCCAGCCATGCTGGCCTGCCTTGGAGCCAACTGAATGTGGACTGAAACCTCCAAAAACTGTAAGAAATAAACCTTTCCTTTCCCAACTTTGGGCTTTAGGTATTTTGTCTCAGCGACGAGTAAAAAGTAACTAAGACAGAATTTGGTACCGAGAGTGGGGTCGTTTGCTGTGACTATATCTGACCATGTTTTTCGAGAGGCTTTGGAAATGGTTTGTGAGCAGACTTTGGAAAGATTCGGACAGTCACCTGGATGCATAGAGCTGGAGCAGCTTAGGCTGTTCTGTAGAGGAAATTCTGGTCAGAGCTCCAGAGACCAGAAGGCTGATAGAAAGCCTCATGGTAAAGACCAGGCTTGGGAGGTTTCTGCTGGGAAGAAGGACTGCATTGGTTGTTGGACTCCCCATCATGTGTGTTATGGCTTGGCAGAAAGTTTGTCTACATTTTGCTCCTGCCCAGAGACTTTGCCTGAGACTGAGACAAAGGGCAATGGTAATCTTGAAAAAGAAATTAAAAAGCAATCAAACATTGAGGCTGTGGCATGGCTATTGTTGGGGGCTTTCAGCCAGCTTTATGTTTCCAATCAAGAGCAAAGAGCCTAGCAGGATAATTTCCAATACTGTGAGTTTGGCCAGAAGGAAAATTCCAGGAAGGCTGTGGATTATAAAGACAGAGTTGAGATTTTGATTCCTGAGGGGAAACAGAGATAAGAAAGGGCATCCCAGGAAGCGGGTCCCCACCCTTTGCAGCCTCACTGCAAAGGTGAAACAATTTGCTCAGAGGAAAAAGCTGCACAGCGCCATGCTCCAGAATGGCAACAGAGGCCGCGTGAGGTTCCAGAATGGCGGCAATGTAGAAAAGCTTTTTCTCACAATCAGGCAAACATAGCCCTGCGATCCAGGCAACCGACCCCTACAGCCAAGAGAGAGAAAAGCCTGGCTACTGGCTCCAGCAGACCTTGGTGGTATCCACAAGGTGCTGATTTTAGATGCAAGGAAAATGCACAAATTCTGAGGGTAAGACGGCTTCCACTTCGATTGCAAAGGGCCTGGGAGGCCAAGCAGTGTGCCCCTGGGAGGGCAATTTGTGAAGACGTAAAGGTGAAGCCTAAGGTGCAGTGGAGACCCCAGAAGTTTGGAAAAGCCAGGAACGTGGGTGATCCAAGGAAAGCTGCAAAAAGCAAGCAGAGAGGATTTAAGAGAGAAGCTGCGGGAGCTGATATCCCTGGAAGTGCAGGGGTGGAATCACTCAAGCCTTTTGGAGCTTGTAACCAGATTGCTTCAGATGCTGAGCATGGAACTCTAGGACTTAATGTTCGTCCTGCTGGATGTTGGACTTGCTTTGTTTCCAATACTTTATATTCCCCTGTTTGTAACTTTTGGAATGGTAATGTTTATCTTGTGCCTTTGCATTTCAGAAATGTTTAACCTTATTTCATTTGTACAGGCGGTTACAGTTAAGAGTTTGCCATAGATCTTGGAGGAGACTTGGGACTTGGACTTTTTAGCAATGTTGAAATTTTGGACTTTGGTAACTCTTAGAGGTGGACTAAATGTCTTTTGTATAAATGATGTACATGAGTCCTGGGGATAGGGGTGGAATGTCATGGTTTATGTTTGTGGCCCCCAGGCCTCATGAGTTTGCATTGTGCATTTGTTATTCGTTCATTGTCCAGTGCTTGGATTGATGGTGTCAGTGCTCCACTCACAAAGGGGTGGAGCCAAGATGTGATGTAATGGCAGGAGGGAGGTGTGTCTTGCTTTTTGCTGGTTCCCGCTTTGTTGTTTGCAGCCGCCATGAACTGCACCCCAGCCATGCCTGCCTGCCTTGGAGTCAACTGAATGTGGACTGAAACCTCCAAAAACTGTAAGAAATAAACCTTTCCTTTCCCAACTTTGGGCTTTAGGTATTTTGTCTCAGCGACAAGTAAAAAGTAACTAAGACAGGGTGAGACAGGGCTGAGCCTGGATGGGGTTATGTTGGGTCTTTTTATTTTGCACTAAGTCAGTGGGAAGTCACCCAAATGAGAAGTGATGTGACATGATATGATTCATGTTTTAAGAAGGTCTTTCTGGCTGCTGAGAGGAGAAGGGACTTCAAGAGGGAGACAGAAATGAGGCAGCCCTCCTGCAGGCCACAGCACATGTCTACATGACAGGAGCAAAGTGACGTGGCTGCATGATGTTGCGGGAGATCGAAAAATGAAAGGACCTGAGATCTGTTTTGAGATGAAATGACTTAAATGTGGCATGAATGGATATGGGGGGGGTGAGTGTCAAGTGGGTGAGTGTCAAGTGTCAAGGCACAGCAAATGAAGGGAGGCAGTGTCATGGAATGAGGTGCAACTGATGGAAGAGTTAAAAGCAGAAGGGCTGGGTAAGATTCGAGTCCTGTGACTGCTACCTGGAGAGGCCAAGCAGGCAGCTGAGGTACAGGCCAACCTCCCAAGAAAGGTTTGGGCTGGCCAACACATAAACTGACTTTTCACCTTCCTTGAGGATTTATTTCCAGGTATCTCACATCCTGAAGCGCACTGAACCTATCTATATCGTAGGTAGTGGTGATATGACTACCGATGCAGGCTTCACAAGGACGACCTAGCCTTCCCAGGGTATGTGAGGGGCACACTGGAGTCAGAAAGGAAGAGTGAAGTCTGCCAACACGAAGCTTTACTGGGAGGTTTCTATGCACTGGTCTATGCAGATGGGAACAGAAACGCTAACCAGAAGAGCCCCTTTCCTTGGGAGATGACTCATAGGCAGGGAAATAAGAGAATGTTCAGCAGTACTGTGAAGAGCAGAGCAGTGTCCTGAAAGTGGCTTGGATACCACCGGCTGACATTAATTTGAATTTGTCACTAACTGGACAAGCTGTACTAGATGTTGCCGATTCAACGGTGCACATTTTCCCCTCCGCTTACTCTTCTCCCTGCCTGTGTCCCTTTGCATGGCTGGCTCCTCAACCTTTAGAAATGTTACCACCTTGGAGAGGTCTTCTAAGACCACCTAGTCTAAATCAGAATGTAAGCTCTGTCTTGTTCATGGTTTGCTAAAGAGAACAAAAGGTAATTGAAATATATGGTTAATGTTTAAATTTTTAAAAATTTATTATAGTAAGAGACACATTGCCATGAACCCCTCTCAAAATATTCCTCCTCTCTTCAAAAACACCCCATCATTTTTTCCATTTTCTGAAGTGGTTCTGGAATTCCTCAAACCAAACCAAACCAAACCAAACCAAAAAACCAGTGCTATCCAATGGAAAGGTGGGCTAAAAAAAAATTGTAGTGTGTCTTCATCCACTTTATATCCCAGATCTGGTACCAAGAGACTTCTGGCTCTTCTCCAAGGTCAAAATGACCAGGAAAATACACATTTTTAATTGATTCAGGACATGGAGGCATCCACAATGGCACAACTAAAGACATAAAAGACTTCTAGAAGTGATTCAGAAAGCAACAGGAATGATGGGGTAACTATGTTCAAAGCAAGGCTAAATATTTTGAGGAGTAATAATGGCAATGTGTCTTTTACTAATTACTATCTTCTATCATCTGAGCACCTGCTCAGTACCTTCACAGTATTAACCTGATGTGGATGTGTGTTTTTGAGTTGCCTTTCTTCCCATAACAGACAAGAAGTTCCACAAAGATAGGGATCCTGCCTGCAGCATTTCCTTCTACAAGCCCTTCTGCTTGGCTTGCAGAAATCTTCAACAGCACTTAGTGAATGAATGAGTGCATATACCATACCTTCTGCTATTTTGTCTTTGTAACCAATGATCTGTGAGGCACGTATCCTCATCTCCACTTTACATGTAAAGATGCTAAGGCTTAACATGGTGAACTAACTTTACTAGGATCACATGGCTAGTAAGGGGCAGGACAAAGACTTAAACTTAGTTTTGTGGGGTTTTTTTTGACGAGGTGGGGGGGTAACTGGGGATTGAACTCATGATCTTACGCTTGCCAGGCAGGGGCTTATCCCTCTGAGCCAAATACCTGGCCCAGTAGGTAGTTCAGGCTTGGCTTGAACTCATTATGTAGTCCAGGATGGCCTTGAACTCAGCAATTCTCTTGTCTCAGCCTCCCGAGTGCTCGAATTACAGGTGTAATCTTTGGCTCAAAGATTTGAATTTAGGTTTGTGGGTCTGACTCCAGTACTGATGTTCTTAATGACTACCAGGCAGTTCTGAGTTTGATCCCCGGTACCGATAAAAAAAAGAAAAAGACAAAAAAAAAAAAATTTAAGGGGGCTGGGGATTTAGCTCAGCGGCATAAGCGCCTGCCTTGCAAGCAGGCAGTCATGAGTTCGATCCCTGGACCAATAAAAACGAAAAAGACCAAAAAAAAAAAAAAAAAAAAAAAGACTACCGCTGCCACAAAACCCATGTAACAAGGAAGATCTTAAAGGCTATTTAGGAGTTTGCTAAATGTTATCAATCAGGTACCTATATTAAAGCCTTGTATTTAACGAGCATTCAAAAAGTGCTTGCTGAACGGAACAGATGTCTCTGGAAGACTAAACAAGCTCTGCAGTGCAAACCTGAGGCCTGAGATGATCTGTGGATCAGTGTTTCCTACCGTGGCCCCCATCCCTGAGCAAGGCAATGTGCTCCTATGGCCACTGATGAGTAACTAAGTTGTTTCTCCCTCCTCCTTAGGGATGGGGAGGAAGGCAGTTTTTCCTTTGGACATAAGGTCACTGGAGCATTTCTGAAAAACCTGGCCCCTACTACCATTTTACCACACTGGCATGTTACTGAGTCACTGTGTCTTTGAAGCCCTTGTTGATGGGGTGCTTGCTCAGCAAACTGCTGCAAATGAGAAAGTGATATCATGAAAAATGGTGGGGTTTTTCCTAGGATGAAAATAGAAATAGAGACAGAGATAAGGGTTGATAGGGAAGAATGACTACCTCCAACTATTAAAATCTGCATTCTGCATTAAGTCAGCACAGATAATGACTTCTTTCAAAGCATATATTTTCTTTCCCCCGGACAGTCAATATATCTCAAAACTTAAGTGTTTTTTCATCAAAATCAGCTCCCTTTTGGCATCTGAGTCGGTAAAGGAAGACGTAAAAGTGTCATCTCACAGATAAACTCCTCTTTATGCATTCTCCTGGCCACCACACATGATCAGGAGATATGGAAAGCTGCATGTTCACCCGTGTAGTCACTGCCAAGTGGACCACACTTAGTCTTGCTGCTGTATGACTGCAAAGAAGGGAATGCAACTGACCTTCAGGCGGATCTTTAGGTTTTTATCTGACAACAAGTGGATGCAGCGTTCCATCACGTCTTTGGCTATCTGGATCTGCACTGGCAGTGGTGGCTCTGTATCTGGAAGTGTGTCATTCTCATCCAATTTTGGAGGGACTGATAGTTCTGCAAGAAGAGCATAACTGGTAACAGTATTTTATGAGAGGTGTTCCAACCCAGCTTGATCCTGAGCTCCTGGTTTAAGAACAGGACTGAGAAGAAAATGTCTAGGAAAGGATTTTAAGGAAACCATCTGAAATTTGGGCCAAGCTGTACAAGTCCAGATGTTTATGGCAGCAATAGCTGTACCAGCTACAAATTGGGAAGAACTGTCTTCTATGGCTGAATGTGTCCCCTTCCAAAATTCTAGTGTTGAAATATCCAATGTGACAGCAGCAGGAGTTGGAACAGGTAAGAGATTCTTAGCCACAGAGCTGTTCCCCATGTGAATGGGATCAAGGCCTCAATAAAAGCTTGCTTACTCTTCTGCCTTCTACCATTGGGAACACAATGCTCCTCCCTAGAGAGAACACAGTAAAAACATACCATTTGGAAGCAGAGATCAACCCTTACCAGGTAACTGAAACTGCCAGCACCTTAATCTTAAAATTCGCAGCCTCAGAAGTGTGAGAAAATAAACTTCTGTTCTTTATAAATTATCCAGTCTTAGCTACTTTGTTCTCTATTCCCTCAAAGGGTACACAGTCCACTGAAAGGGAAATGGGTATATAAATTATGGTACATCCATTAAATGGTAGTTATAAGGTTCCTAAATTCATATGCTTAGTTAGGGTTTTAATGACAAGATAAAATGCTTATGAAATTATATTGTGTTGAAAAGAAAAAATGTGGTACAAAATTGCATATGCAGTATGAGTATTATATAAATTTTTACATAGGAAGAAGTATAATACAATGTCAACAGTGACAGGAGTATAAGATAATATATGATTTAAAATTTTTTCCTATACTTTTGGTCTTTTCTAAATTTCAACTAATGAATACTTAAAATAGAAATATATTAAGGAAAAAAAAACATACAAAGGGCAGAGTTCTAGTTTGGAATCCTGAGGTTGGGTCCTTCCTCAACTAGCTTTTTTCCAACTTCCATGCTTTTCTTACACTTCATCCTCTGACATGTGTCTTCTTTGCCAGCCTTTAACATCTTTTGGTGGCCAGTATTAAGCCTCATTCATCTTTGTATGAGACAGGAGACCAGGGCAGCCTGGTATAGTGCAAAGCAAATAAGGCTTGGTCAGAGATCAATACAAGTTTGATCTCCACAACCTATAAGCAACTTCTCCTGCATTACCTCATCTGGCTAGAATACACTAAGTATATGTCTCATCTCCTTGTGGAGAGGATTAAATGTGAAGAATAATGCAGCAATTACCATTTTCTCACCACCCAGAGAACTGTGTTGTATGAGATAGATATAAGCTTGTAACTTTAAAAGCACCAGAAAGACAAGAGCTATATGAAACCCAGGCCTAAAACTATCTTGAAAAATTTTCCTCTGCTTATATCCCCTATCGCTGTCCCTAAACCCTTAATTACCAGCTGTGCTCATTTCTACTGAGCTGAGTGTTGTTCCCTTAATTTTTTTCTCATTTTAGTTTCCTTTGCTGGAAAAACAGAATCTTACAATAGAGGCTGCACCTGTCTCTAACAGGTGCTGAAAAGATAAAGAGAAAATGCATTTGCAGAATGCTTGGATTTCTTGGAGAAAAGGATCTCAGATATAGAAGGTACTTTTGTGTGGTTAAAACACTCACATCAATCCAATATCAAGCCAAACATTCTCTATAATGCCAAGAACATGGTTTATATTTGATGAATGATAATTATATGAATGACAGAGCTATGTTTTTTTTTTTTCCTAGAGAAAGATTTGTCATTTGAAATTTACCAATTGCAGAATGTTATTTGAGAGATGTGGATTTTGATTTTGGAAGAGGGTTTGATTCATTGAGTCTGCTTTGAGCCAACATTCACAAGAAACAGAACGTCCTGGGCCAGGAATATAGCTCAGTGGCATAATTGCTTGCCTGGCAAATGTGAGGTTGTGAGTTTGAATCCTGGTTAAAAAAAAAAAAATCTGGTTGTGTCACAAAACAAACCTGAGAATAAAAAACCCAACAGATTTCTAATCAAGAAAATTCTGTCTGTGGGGACAGTAATGACTCAACTGTACATCAATCATTATTTAGACCTGTGATGCTTCACTGCTATTTAGAAACAATTGATTGTAGTTAATGCAACAATTTACTTGTCTTTGTTACTCTTCTTGTTGCTGAGACAAAATACCCACCACATACAAATTAAGTGAGGAAAGGCTTATTTAGCTTTCAGTTTGTAGAGGTTTCAGTCCATAATCAACTGGATCCAAGGCTGGGCAGCCTGGTAGAGGGGCATTGCAGAGAACAATTCATGGCACCCACGAGGTAGCAAAAGCAACAAGGGAGCTTAACAGCATCTTTCTGCCCTTCTTATCTTATCCAGGCTACTTAAGGGGAATAGCACTTACACCCTTAATCCTAGTGCTCTTGCGCCTAGCATTGTACAATGAATCAATTCCAGTGCCATACACTCTAGATTCAGTCACCTCTGAAAAAGCCCCACCTATGACTGCATGAGGCTTTGAAGGCACATATAGACACAAGCCATACAACACTACTATCCTATTATCCTGAAAGTATGGCTTTAGTTCACTAGAATCTGAGAGTACAGATTGGGGGTGGGGGAGAAAAAAAAAAAAAGAAATCTGCTCAATTTCAACCTAACAAACTAATTTGGGACTCAGTTCAATTTAGGATAGTTCTGGGACCACCAAGCTCATTATGACTTGGCATTTTATACTTGCAGAGGAGATTCTAATAATTTATTAATCCTTCCCTGACCTGAAGCTCCAGATTGAGTCTGTGAATAAAACAAGAGGCCAGAGCTGCTACTAGCCTGAACTCTTTTCCTTTATCATATAAATGGGTAAGAAAAACACTGGAATCTCTTCTTAGCAATAAATAAATAGACAAAGCATATTAATAAACAATGAGCCTAAGGCCAGAAAAAAGAAAATAAGTATGTAGAAGCCAAGTGTGGTGCTGAATGCCTGTAATCCCAGGGGTCCAGGGGTGCTGAGGCAGGACTGCTAGGAGTTCAAGGCCAGCCTGGGCTACAAAGTGAGTTTGAGGCCAGTATGAACTACAAAACAAGGTCCCATCTCAAAAAAAAAAAAAAAAAAAAAAAAAGCATGCAGAAATAGAAACAGGTTCGATTTTGCCAGTAATTATAAAAATGCAAAGTAAGATAATGAGAGTAATTTTTTAAATTTGTAATTTAGGAAATGTAAAATTGGTAATTTTACTTTTACCTTGATTTCACCAAGGTTGTGGTGAAACCAGTATTAATCCTGTTCTGCTGAAGGGAAGGTATAAATCAATACCACCTTATTAGAAGGCAATTTTGCACACAATAAATATTGTTCCTATCCTTGATCTACAAATCTCACTTTTGGAAATTTATAAAGAAATATGCCAGGGGCTGGGGATTTAGCTCAGTGGCAAAAGCACCTGTCTGCCAAGCGCTAGGTTGTGAGTTTGATTCCCAGTACCAAAAAAAAAAAAAAAAAAAAAAAAAAAAAAAGCCAGGAGGAGGAAAAGCTCCCACGGACAGGATAATCCACTGCAGCACTGTTTCCTATAGTGAAAGCTAGAAGCAACAAAAACTTCCTGAGGGAGAGTACATACTTAGTAACAACTATTAAATCACTAATTATGAAACTGCTAGAGCAACGTGGAGCATTGTTTATAACCAGACACAAAAAGTATGATGCTATGGCTGGGCTGCAGAGAGCTGGGGGTGTAGCTCAATGGTAGTGAGCTTGCCGACAGCGTTAGGCCCTTGTTCCATCCCCAGCACCACACAACAAAACAAAACAAAACTATGACTGCAATTATGTAAAGACAGCTTTACACCAAAAAAGAATGGAAAAATATTACACAAAAAATGAGAATGGCTATGTCAGCACAGTGGGATTGAGTGACTTTTTGAAATTTTTGAACTTTCTGGAATGATGCTTCCCTGTTTTTATAAGTCTATTTTAAAAAGAAAGAAATAACTAAAACAAAATAAATAATAATTACCTTCATCACTGTCAAAATCCATGACATTTCCCTCTGCCACATCCTTCTCTCTAAGGTAGTCCAGCACAAACCGTTCAATGTCTTCAGCTGTACTGTTACTCCCAAGAGTTTGGTGCAAACAACTTCCCTCCTTTAAACTTTGATCTTGGGGTTGCTCAATGTAACTTGTTTCTGGGAACCACTGGGCTGTAGATAAAATGTTAAAATGATCACCTTGCTCATTAATAACCAGCATTAGTGCTTTATAAACAGAACAAGCTCTTTGCCACGGCCTGTGTGGCCTCTACACCATCTACTCTGCTTCATCTTCGAATTCATCTTCTACTTTAGCTACCTGATTATTTACTATCTTTTAGCTCCTCGAATGTACTGAGAATTTTCCTGCCTCCAAAGTTTACATATGCTGTACTTGCCTTTCTGAAGTGTTTCCCCCCTTCATTTATAACTAGCTAACTGGAAATTACTTTTCATGTCTCAGTACAATTAATTAGACCTTGCCCAGTAAGCCATCCTTTCAGTCCTGCGCCTAACTTAGGCAAGGTCGCGCTACACAGTACTAAGCTCATTCCTTTCCTATTAACTCATTACAGTTTGTAGCTGTACATTTTTTTTTTTTTTTTGTCTTTTTCATTTTTATCGGTACCGGGAATGGAACTCACAACCGCCTGCTTGTAAGGCAGGTGCTTATGCTGCTGAGCTAAATCCCCAGCCCCTGTAGCTGTACATTTTGTGTATACTTCTTGGCACTTTAATCTTCCATTAGACTCTATACTTCAACATACTCAGCATAGTATGAGTGCTCAAATTATATGCTGAATTAAAAAATACATGAGATTGGAGAATAGGTAAAGTGGCAAATTCTGAGTACAGGATATCTACTCATTTAGTGGAAGACAGACTACAGAACTTTAAGAATGGACAGTCGCATGCTATATTTCTAATATAAAATGTTTCAGAAAGCTAGCCATATTCTCTCCAAAGCTCTCCCTTTGGTGATGTTCTAATACCTTTGATATGTCATCACAGAATAAGCTTTAAACATTGCAGACTCAAGTGGTTTTCACATTGTGCCTTGAGGGGTCTCAGGGATCTCCACCGGGAGGATAGAAAGAGGCAGCAGGCAAAGGGGGAGAGGGTGTCCCAGAGTCTCTATTCCTAATATAGCAGCTCTAATTCAACTGTTCCTGTATCCTGGGTCCTTTCAAAACTTCATTTCAAGAATGGCTTTCAATACTTAAATTGCTATCCAAATAGAGGGTCCAGCACCCTCTATTTGTAGACAGCAGAGAAAGAGGCTTTGATGATCTTTACCACCTGCTCATCTCCCTCTGTCTCTTCAAGGAGTGTCTGCACAGAGCCAAAGTAATGGCAGATGGGAAATGATGGGGCCAGGCAATTGGGAGTAGCTAAGAACAAATATCTGAGATGAGAGCTTTCAATCCAATATCTGGAGGTTCCTGTACACAGGGATCAATTATGATATTTCTTCAATGCACCATTCCCAGGTGTAAATCAAATACTCAGTGTACTCTAAGGGACCTGTTGCCAGACAGTTAAAAACTGGACCCTGCACTTACATGGCTAGGATTAGACACTGTGTAAAGATCATTTCTAGATTCAGGCTAGGGCCAGACATTAAAATATCTTTGCTCACAAACAGCTTTTAAACATATGAAAAGAAGCTCAACCCCACTTTTAATGTAAATTAAAACTATAATAAGGTGCTGTTTTTCTCTTATTGCATTAGCAAAGATCAAAAGCTTGGTAATGTACAGTATGGGTGAGGGTGTGGCAAACCTGGCACTCTTTCATACTGCTGATGGAGTTTAAATTGGTACAGCCTCTTAGCAGAGTAATTTGATACTCTCAATCAAAATTTAAAATGCAATACCCTTTTAAACCACCGTTTCTTTCAGGAATTTATCCTACTGATACATAGAGGTATGTTAAAAAGACCTGCAAGGATATTCATTGAATTTGTGTGTGTGTGGTGGCAAAAGTCTGGAATCCACCAAAACACCTACCAAGACAGGACTGATTAAGTAAACCATGGTGCAGCCACAGTGAGATATGAAGTAGCCATAAAAAACTCAGTAGCCCTTGATGTACGTGCTATAACCTCACCCCTTATTATTATTATTTTTTTTTTCATTTTTAAGTCTGAGTCTAAGTTGCCCAAGCTATTCTCAAACTTGTAATCCTCCTGCTTCAGCCTTAAGTGGCTAGTATTATAGGCCTGCACCACCATGCTGGGTTACCTGGTGGTTCTTGCTTTCTTAGTTGATACATGTGAAACACTGTGTGCATGATAACTTAATTTCCTTAATCATGCACTGAGCTTTAAGACCTCAGACAATACACTTCCATTTTCATTTTATTTACTTTATTTAAATTTATTTATCTATTTAAAGACAGGGTCTGGCTATATAGTTCAGGCTGGCAGCTGTGATACAACTGGAGGCTATCCTGCCTCAGCCTCCCAAGTGCTAGGATTAGAGGCATGTACCATCATGCTCCACTCATTCTCATTTTAAAAGAGTTCATTAGTTGGACAACTGATCAGTGAGATAACAAACAAATGCCAGTATAAAGTCCTACTTTCATTTGTAAGTGTATCAACTTTACTAATTATAATTACTGTTTATTCAAAATGTAAGTGTATTCTGGGTTATCTCAAAACTTATCGAAGAGCTATTTCCAATTCTGCCTGTTTTCCTAGGACGTTCCAGAGTAAATTTTAACCATCTTGTTTCCTTCTGTAAGACTCTCCTTCCTCAATTTAAAACAAAAAAGCACTATACAGGATTACATAATTTCCTTCAGAGATGACCAAAGACACCAGAATCTAAGGCTATTCAATTTTCAACACTTAAATTGAGGCATTTCCCAAGAGGAGGCATTTCATAGGCTTTCTGAATTTGTTTAAATCTCAAATTGAAAGGTAGTATAGTTCCTCAAAGCAGTAAGGCTGGTCTGTTTGGTCCATGGAAGTCAGTCTCAGTCTGCTATGCCTCAGTGGCCAGCCAGTCTGAGAAGGGGCTCCATGAGGGCAGGCCCTGGTGAGTCTTCTAAACAGCTGCCTCCTCACTGCCTGTTAGCCATGGTACAGGCTTGTGAGTGACTGCAAAGTTAATTTCAAACTCCTTCCCCTGGCCTGTATGGCCACGCAAGATTTGTCATCTTTTGCAATTTCATCTTGTACCGTTCTCTCTAAAACGATCTCTTTTCCATTCTCCAAGTATCCTCACCCCCTTTCCTTTCCTCAGGGCCTTGGAACCTATGGCTCCCTTTGCCTGAATGTTCTAACAAACTGTAGAAACAATGTGACAGCCCTGTACGCACACAAGGACCTTCTTATTTTTCCTGACCACTTAGTTTAAAGTGGGTATCCTTGTTACTTGTGTGCATCAAGGCATTTATTTCCCTCAGTGCTTATCAGAGTCTGGAGTGAGCTTGTTTAATGATTTGTTTACTTGTTTATTATCTCTCTTGCAGTAGGAAGAAAATTCCCTAAGTTTATTTACCTTGTTCACTGCTGTACCTTATTACTCAGCACAGCATCTGACACATGGCAGGCACTCTTTTTTTTGAATGAGTAAGAGGACATTTGTGCTGTTGTAAATGTTTGGGAGTGAATGAAGAACACTGGAAATAGCATCAGCCACAGGACAGAGCACAGTCCGTGTCCCAGACACCTTCCCTGAGAACCTTTCTTATATATGTTCTTAGCTTTTTTATCTGATGAAATGAGGTAAACGACTTTTCTACCTGTCTCAGAGGCTATTAACAGTACTGAAGTAAATACTGCAGACAGGCTTTTTGAATAAAAGGCACCCAGCTACATAGCTCATTGTTTGATTGTCCAGGTGAGATCCTTTTGCTCACTGAAAATGTTGCCATTCTGATAATGCATTAGCATCTCCACCAGGCACTTAAGAAGAGCAAATGGAAGATGAGAAATGCATATCACGTCACACAACTAGGTTAAAAAGAACTTTGCTCTGTCCAATATAATACATATGGCTACATGTTGCTATATGTGGGTACTAAAATTCAACAAAATTGAAAATTCAATTCCCCAATAGTACTAGGCACATGTAGCTAGTAACTATTGTATTGAACAGAACAGATTTATATAGAGTATTATTATCATCACAGAAAGTTCTGTTGGACAGTACTGTTCTAACCATCTGTGGAATGAATAATTCATGTTATTTCTGTTCTCCATTAGCATAGATACTAACTCTAAGTATCAGCAGCAGCAATCTTGTATATTGGAAAGAATAAAATTGTCATAAATCCTGACTTTATCCCGTATTTTATGACCCTGGCTAAGCAGGATCTCATTGAGCCTTAGCTTTTCTTATTTGTAAAATAAAAATAATGTTGATATTTAGCCCAAAAGGTTTATATCCCTGGCACAAAGTCAGTGCTCAATAAATAGCAGATTATTGAAAGCATAAAAAATAAACAATGGAACCACACCATAATGTGGGACTGAAGAGAAAGCCTTTCAAATATTCTTCACAGCATAACCACAAATGCTAAAAAAACAACTACAATTAGGCAACCTAGGATACTGAGTACTATTCCCCAAATCAACATTAAAAAAAAAAAGGGTTTTCAATGTACCTAATGCTACCAGCAGGGCGTGCAGAACGCTGACAAAGGAAGCAGCTCTCTTATTGTAAAACTGGTCCAGGGTGGCCAAGACATCTTGAACCACATCTGCCACCAAAGGAAGCAGGGTAGCATCTGAGTTTCGCAGCATGACTTCCAAAACCTTTGAGGTATGAGGGTGCAGGGATAGATGGCGGAGATTTAAGGAGATACCATTCACCAAATAGTCTGAATTTTGATTGATCAGGTCTTGCAAGGAATCATAGTCACAAGCAACACAAATATCTACCATGGTGCTGGTAGCCACCTGACTAATGAGCAGGGTTTGATCTCCAGCTTTCTCTAGTACTGGATAGAGGGCAGACATCAAGAGCAAACGAAAGTCTTTTCCTAGTGCGTATGCAAAGCGGCTAATCCCTTCCAACTGAATGCATATTTGCCAGATGTTGCTGTTCATGGAGCAAATAGTGGGACTTGGTTTTGAGAAGGCTGGAAAAGATAAAATTTGGTAGGTGTGTACATCAGATGGGATGGCTTGGATGCCTGGCTGTTTCATCATTAGCTCCTCTCCCTCTTCAGTTTCAACACAGGTAACCAAATACCAGTTTTCTTGGCTAGTGTATACTTCAAGTAAAGATGTTACAATTTCTCTCAGTTCCTCTGGGCTTGCTTTAATATGCTTTTCATGAATATTCTCTACTTCCAGCCCAGCAGCCCCTGTAACCAGTTCATTAAGGATCATGGCAGCTTGCTTCCGGTAAGCCACAGACTCATGGTATAGTTCCACAAAGTGATCCACAAGCAAATAAAGGTTCCCATAATACCCAAGAAGCTGACAAACTTGTTGCAAGAGCAGAAAAACTCTCTCATCAGTGAAGAAGCGGAAATATCTTCTCTGGATCTGGTATCCGTGCCTTGCAGTGGAGGCCCCTGGAGAAGCACTCAGGTCATCAGAATTCCAACTCCGCTCTTCAACAATTTTTATGTCAGTAACATCTAGTTCGAGGACTTGGATGAGTGCTTTGGAAAGTCGCTGGAGATGGGCCACAGAGTTGAGGACAAAGTTTATTTTGGGGCCCAAGAGTTTCAGATAACCAAGTAACAAGGAGAGAGTAGAGAATTTACCCTGATCATCCTGGGAGTTCATGAGACGAGGAAGGGATGTAGCAAGGGAATGCAGGCTTTCTGACAAGATGTCAGTAAAAGCTCTGTTGCCTACCACTACTTTTTGATCTGCAAAGTGTCTCAGAACATTATTGCACTGGGCTTGGACTTCAGGACTCTCATCATTTATGAGGCCCACTAAAGCCTTCAGGAGGGGACCAGCAGAAGCAACCAGAGATTGATTGCATTTCAAAAGAAGGTCCTCCACAAGGCCCACCAGCTCGAGCCTGACCTTCCAGTGTGGGTGAACCAAAACACATTCAATTATCTTCTTAATAAGGATCGCCAACTTGTCACCAGTATTTTTTACCCATTCTCCTTCTCTGTGAACCATCAGCTCTGCAATTCTTTGCTCAACTGCAGGCTTTGGTTGGACCTTTGAGATTCTTCCGAGCTGTTCATCAGCCAAAACAAAGCCCACTGTCTTGTAAAAGATCCTTAGGGAATATACTACAATGCTGTGACCTTGTTTAAAGTCTCCTCTGATAACCTTGGTCAGTGCAGTTGAGATTCCAGGTAAAAAAGAAGCAAACAAATCCCCCAGCTGCTGTTGCTCAAGCTCATCTAAAGACCTAGGATGGTCTTGACAATCGCACTGAAAGAGCAGAACCTGTAAACATTTTAAGGCAGCAATTTTAATTTGCTTTGATTTCTCCTGTTCTGCCAAGCTTAACAGTAAAGATACAGCAAATCCTAAACGAGGCAGAATGGAGGGCTCATAAAAGGCCAGAATGATGTCGCCATAAGCTGAGTGCATTAAGGTGTTAAGTCCCTGGATCACTGCCAATTTCAATTCCTCTGACGCAGCAGCAGGTTTCTGGGAGTTGGGTGAGTATAAACACGCAGAGAGTTCGGAAAAGAGTTCCTGAAGAAGCTCTTGCTCTTTCACACATGTTGAAGACAGGACAAACGTGAGGCATTCCACCACACTTTGGACCAAGCGCTCTCGTTTGGGACCTGGGGTCTTCAAGGTAAATCGTAAGGGGAAGAGGATGTACTGCTGAAGTTCCTGAAGTGCAGCATCACTCACAGCTTGTAACTGTGTGTGCAAATGTTCCACATTCTCCACCGTCTGTGTCTTCGTGAGCTGAACACAGACTGGACGTAGGACGCCGAAGGCCTCCTGCGGAGTATCAAATACTGCCATTGTGCAATAGCCTTCTTCTCACTGAGGAAACATCCTGCAGGCTGAGGAAAGATACTTCATTAAAGAGGGTCAAACTCAAAGCAAATACAAAGTGAACTTTCACTCGTTCATTCAGTTGACATTTATGGGGGCCACGTGCCAGCCACTGCCTAAAGTCTTAGGAGAGCAAAGAAACCAAATGACATGGTTCCTATCCTTCAGGACCTCCATTCTAATGAAGGAAGTGCACGCAGAATTACGAAACAGGCTCCAAATGATTAGGATAGGCCTAAGCTTAGAGGTCCTATGTGAGTATGGAAGAGTTACATACCTGGGAAAGCCAGGACAGGTTCCACAAGAAGATGCTTACACCTTAATTTGGGGGAGAAATGAACAGGAATCTATGGGCTATTTAAGGAATTTAGAGCCTGTGGTAGTGAGAAAAGATTTTATCTTTTAAAGCTGAAGTATACATTGAATAAGATGTACTACCTTAATGTAGAGCTCAATGAATTTTTATTCATGACTAGACCCATGTGCACTGCCCAAAGCAAGACACAGAATACTTCTAGCACCTGAAAAGACTTCCTCAAGCCCTTCTGTAATTAATTCTCATTTCCTCCAGACTTCTGATTTGCATCCCTACAGATCCTTTTGCTTGTTACTGTCATTGAGACATTTTAAGATATGGAGGGGGTGATATGATCAACTTTATGCACTGAAAAGATGCCCTGTTAGCCAGTAGGATGGACGAAGGATCAGCACGAGAAAGATCAAAAGCAAGTGTCCAGAGAAGTGGGAGAACTATGAGCACACACTATCACAGAAATCATGGGAGAAGAGGTTCTAGCAGGAGGGAAAGATGGATGGCAGGACAGGTAGGTGAAGAAGACAGGTTTATAGGTAAATAAGGAAGATAAACAATATAACGCTTAAGTCTTTTCTCTGTGAGGGGAAATTCAGTCATGGACCAATAGTGGACATGATGGGGTGTAAACACAAGGCTTGATGAGAGAACTAAGTCTCAAACATTCCCTTTGGGGAAGCAGAGCATCCTGGGAAGACATAAAAAGTATGGCCCAAGGGTACTGAGGATTGAGCAGAAGCTAGAGACCATAAATGTGTACAACTGTAAAATGCACTGGATAGAGACTTAGATATCAATTAGTGTGGTCATGCTCTCTTTTTTCCTCACGTTGCTGGGCATTTCTGAAAAGATGATGACCACAGTGCGATCTGGCTGTCTCTACTCACAATACAAAGAGCACTCCTGAACCCAGTGGCTATGACCAGACGTATTTGCAAGTGTGGGCTGAGGCTGAGACTTCATCAATCCTGAGAAGGGCACTGCTGGTCTCTGTGAAGTTTCTTGGGGGGAAATCTCCTGGTCTCTGTGGTTCCAGGAAGCAAGGGAAGGGAAGATGCTCAAAATGTGCATTATAGGTTAGGAAAATGCCTGGCATGGATGCCATGAAGCCTGGCTAAGGAGTAATGACACCCATGGGCACCACATATTGATAGTCCAGAGGCTCCTGTTGTCCCCTGCCTGAGGGACTGGTTGGATTTATGAGCAGGAATGGAAGGTAACTGCTTAGAGGGACCCTATAGTAAGAGGGAAGAAAAACATTTCGGAACTCTTTGAGGTAGTAAATCTTAGATTAATGGAACCACTAAAAGAGATGACAATTTAAATTAAAATACGGGCAATTAAAGAAGCTCAATTATAAGACAAAGATAGTTGTTAGAACTGAAACTATGATTTTTGATCCATGTGTGGTGGCACATGTAATCCCAGCACTCAGGAGGCTGGGCCCGGAGGGTTGAGGCCTGCCTGAGCTCCCTAGTGAATTCAAGGCCATCCTGAACCATATAGGTGAGATCCTGTCTCAAAACAAACAAACAAACAAGCAAACAAAGACAAAAACCAAATACAAAAACCAAAACCAAAAAAACCCACAATATCGCCCTGCAATCTTCTACATCAAGGAAGTTTAACTGATGAAATAATGGCAAAAAGAAGATGGCTAACTGCTGAGACCCAGTAAGCAGAAGATCTAGCAGAGCCATTTTAAAACTCTGAGCAGAAATAGAAAATGTGAGACTTAAAGGACAGAGGCAGGAAAACAGCACGTGAGTAACTGGGAATCTGAAAGGAGAAAAAGGAACACAAGGAGGACTGAAGTAAACAAATACCTGAAACATTTCCCTTAGCAGCAAAAAGAGTTACCTGGATATTGAAAGTCCAAAGGTAGCTATGTAGTCACATTCTGATAAAATTCCTGAATGAAAAAAAAAAAATCATACATACTGGGGCTGGGGATATTGCTTAGTGGCAAAGTGCCTACCTGCCTGGCATGTGTAAGGTTGTTAGTTTGATCCCCTGTACTAAAAAAAATAAATTTTTAAAAATCATACATATTGGGGCTGGGGATTTAGCTCAGCGGAATAAGTGCCTGCCTGGCAAGTGTGAGGTTGTGAGTTCGATCCCCTGTACCGCAAAAAAAAAAAAAAAAAAAAAAAAAAATCATATATGTTTTTAGGAAGAAACAACTTACAAAAGAAAATTAGATCAGCTTTGAACTCATGTGCAACCAATAGATGTTAAAAGTCTGGAACAGAACCTACTAACTGTAAATAAAGGACTATGGCCCCCAAACCTTACATCCAGCTATGATATTTTCCTTCAAGATAGAAGAACAATATGCAAAGATTGAGAAGAAGTATCATCTATATAACCCACCAGAGGAGGATACTTGAAGAAAGGAATCTGTTCAAACAAAACAGAGATCTAAATGAGAAAGGTAACAATGACAATTTCTTTTAGCATTGAAAACTTTCCTTGCATAAAATGTTTAAGTGGAAGTCTTGATATATAAAATAGACAAAGTCAGAGGGTCTCTTTGTTAAAGCTGGGGTGAGAGCAATGGTCCACATCTGTTATTCACCTCTGGAATTTCATAATGGTAACTTTGGAATCCCCTGAGGAGTAGATCATAACTAAGCTCTCAGACTGTATGACAAAAACTGTTAAAAGTTAACGAAATAGGAACACATAGCATTCTAAGATGAACTCATCTGCTTCTTCTACTGTATTTCCTTTATGGTCTTTACTTAAGCTAAAAGCCTCTGAATTTTTGTCTTTCGCTCCCATTTTAACCCCACTATTCCCTGTCTTATATCAATTCTATTCTTTCAACATTGTTTTTAAATCCCCTGAGAACGATAATCCTGTATTCCATGTTGGGCCAACTGCAACAGCTTCCTTTCTGATCCCTCTGGTATGCCTGCCCTTCTAGAATCCACATTTCACACTGACACTGAAGTAATCTTTCTAAAACAAAGTCTGGTCATTATTCTCTACGTTTAAATTTTAACTGCTTTCCACACAGATACCTTTTTACCATGGCTTACAGGGCTCTTTACTTTCAGCCCTATGTCCATCTCTTGCCAATCTTACTGTTATAGTTTTGCTGCTGAACTCTAAAATTGCAACCATACAGAATTATAAAACTTGAAACTTCCTAAACAAGTGCTGCTAGTTCATGTTTTCTCTTACCATAGTAAGCGCCTCTGTTACAGTATTGAACATATATTATTACTATATATTGTGTTTAATTTATCTATCTTGGTTACTTTTCTCTCATTGCTGAAACAAAATGCCTGATGCCCAAAATGAAGGAATGTGGCTAAGCAGTAAACATCATGGCAGTCGCAAGCAACAAGAGCAAAAAGGGCAAAAAGGGGAGGGCATGCCTCTTTTCTCCCTTACATTGTATGCAAACTACTGGTCCCTGGGCCGGTGTAACACTCACACCACCAATCCTAGCACTAGACAACAAAATCAGTCACAAACTCTAGACTCAGCCACTCTGGAAAGGCCTCCCCCATGACCACATGAGGTTTTGGGGAGACATCCAAACACAAACCATAACACTACCTTAGACTGGAACTCTTTGAGGGCAAGGGCAGTCCCACATCCAGAAGCATGAAGAATAGCTGGCACCTGACAAGCATCCAAGAACATCTGTATAGAATTCTGCTTTCAAATAGAATATAGTAGAGTGTAGTAGGTCAACATTTCTGCTGATGGTTAGAAAAATCCAAATAATTTACAAAAAACATTTCTGAAAGCATCTAATACTTCTGGAAGCAATATGAGCCAGATGGACCAATATTTAGGGAAGTGAAGAATATTCAGAGTGAATCAACAATCAATAGGTGTGTCCCCCCTCCATTGGTACATTTGTTGATTCTGCACATAAGCTCCGGATCATGACTGTCACTGGGGAAAGAGAAGCCATAATGGTGTAAGAAAATAAAAAATATCAAATGTACACTCCAGAATGCAGAAATATAACATCTACTATAAGGGACTTAGCAGAAGGCAAGATTAATGATTTGGAAGACAGATCAATAAAAAAATACCCAAGCCAAGCATGATAGTGCAGGCCTGTAATCCCAGCACTTGGCAAGCTGAGGCAGGAAGATCACAGCAAGTTTGAGGACAATGTGGGCTATAAAGTGAGTTCAAAGCCAGCCTAAAGTACACAGCAAGACCCTGTCTCAAAAAATGAACGAAGAAAAACTCAAACTCAAAGGAAGGAAAGAAAGATGGTAAATACAAACGATAAAAGACAAGTGGAATACACAGACAGGCTTCATTTGAAATAAGTTCCAGAAGATAGAGCATTAATGCTGAAGCAATATTAAAATGTCCAAAGTAAATGAAAGATAGCAACCCAGAGATTCAAGAAACTCAACAAAATCTAAGTTACTTGTTATGGATTAAGAACGGGTGGTCAACTTAACACCAGCTGGATTATATCAGCATGGCATTGCTCCACCTGAGGAAAGTTGCCAGCATAAATAGGTGGAGAAGAAGGGAGGTGTGAAGGGTTGAAGTGTTAAGGCGTTGTAGCATTGTGGGTTCTTCTGTGAGTTGCTGTCTGAGCTGTTGGTTCTTCTGGAGAAGCTTTGGTCCTCACATTGAGCACTGCTTCCTGGCTCTGGAGGGGAAGACATGTGCTGCTTGGTCTCCAGGATGAACTTGTCACACTGCTTCCCGGCATGCACCCGACTGTGCTTGTTGTCGGAGGAGCTTGGGGCCTCCATGTTGCTGAGGACGGCTGTGGTGCCTTTCAGGATAGCCCTGGTCTTCGTTGTGAGTGTGACTTCTTGGCTCCAGCATAGAACACTCATCCCACCAGCACAGCTCCTTCAGCCTGCTGGCATAGACTTTCTGGCTTCCACCACTGACCCTTGGGTCATCCTGGCACGGATCCATAAAAGAGACTGGCAAGAGTCCTTGTGGGCTCTGGGCCTCCAGTTGGACTCGTGGGAGGCATTGTCCTGAGCTCTGGGTTTTTATCTGGACTCATGTGGGACATGTGCTGTGGGGTTTAGGCTCTTGACTATGTCTTTGGTGTTGTGGATAGATTTCCTGCATTTTCCTGTGTTAACTCCCAGTGACCATTATAAAAATATTATAAACTCCATGTCGTGAACCTAATTGTTCTCTGTGTACAACTCCTGACTACAACATTACTCAATTAAAAAAAAAAAAAAGAACAGATATATTATAGTCAGGTAAATGACTTCTCAAGAGAAATGACAAAATCCAGAAGTCATGAAAATGTAGTCATAAATTGGTACTCAACCAATTTTGATGTGAAAATTTTGTCTAGTATTCATTTGTTTGGCACTCCACACACAAGCTAGAATTTTTTAATGTCAATTGCCTTGTGACTTCTTACCCTTTCCAGCCAAACCGATTTGCTTAGTACTCATCACCTTTGGTACTCACACTTTATGGAACCAATTAATGACAAACACTGAGGTGTCACTGTATCTTTAAGGCATCAGAGGAAAATAGCAATCTTGAGTTTTATACCCTACAAGAATGCCTTCCAAAAATCTGAAGTATGGCTGAGGATGTAGTTCAGTAGTGGAATACTTTTGCCTAAGCATGTGTGAGCCCGTAGGTTCCATCCTCAGCACTGCAAAAAAACAGGGATTTTTTTTTTTTTTTTTTTTTTTGGTACTGGGGATCGAACTCACAACCTTGAGCTTGCCAGGCAGATGCTTATGCTGCTGAGCTAAATCCCTGGCCCTGAGCTACAAAAAAGAAGATAAAGTAAAACTGTTTTAAGATAAAAACAAAACAAAACAGAAATTCATTGTTATCAGAGCTATACTAAAGGAAAAGATAAAATAAGAAAATGAATCTAGATGCATGGAAATGTTGGCAGGAATGAAGAAAATGGCACAGGTCAATACAAAAGTATTAACTGTACAAAATAATAACTATTATGCCCCTTGTAATATAAGTAAATGTAAAGTTAAAATGCAATGGAATAAAAATGCACAAAAGGCAGGTAGGGGAAAGAGCTAAGTGTTCTAAGAGTCTGATAGTGTTAAAATAATTTAAATAATAATCAGGAAGTGTTAAAATAATTTGTTTTAGACTGCAGCATGTCAAGATGTTAAATACATATTGAAATCTGTTGATAATTATAAAGGAATATCTAGTTAAGTTCATAGGGCAGTAAAAATGGAATTTTTTATTTTAGAGAGAAAAACAATGATACAAAATCTCAAAACAAGGTAGCAGGAGGGTAACAATAGTTAATATGTTGCACATTTATCTTCAAATTAGTTGCTAATATTACAAGATACAGGCATGAAAAATTGATCAAACAATAGAAATACAAACCTTGTTTTTCAGTGAACTAATAGAAATTAGTAGTATAACTATCTTAACTATCATATATGTATATATTTATTTTTCCTTTTCTCTTCCTTCTTTTCTTTCTCCCATCCCAGTTTCTCTTTCCTTTTGATCAGTTTCTTCCTGTTTCACAATATTTATTATACATTTTGGATCTTACTCTTTTGACTTCTTGTAGTAAGGAGACAATATGATGTTTACACATGTCTGCCTAACTTGTTTCACTTATGAGTATGGCCTCATGTTGCATACACGTACCTATAAAATTCTCAAGTTTATCCTTCTTTATTGCTAAGTAGTATTCCACTGTATAAAAACACATCCTTTTTATCCATTCCTTGGTTGATGGGCATTTGGGTTGTTTCTGAGATTTAGCTATTTCAAACTGTGCTGCTATAAACATGGGTACACATATATCACTGTGGTGAGTTTTTAATTCTTCTGGGAAAATAAACACAAACAGTAACTGGGTCAAATGTAACCACTAATTCTAGTTTTTTGAGGAATCTGCAAACTGATTTCCACAATGGTTGTACCAGCCTATCCTTCTGTTAACAATGGAGAAAGGTTCTTTTTCTTCCACAGCCCTGACAGAGTTTGTTATTGGTAGATTATCTTGATGGTAGCCTTTCTCAGTGTTGTTTTAATCTGTATTTCTTGAATGACCAGAGATGTTGAATATTTTTTCAAATATTTGTTATTTGTATTTCTTCATCTGAGAAGTGCATATTCATCTCAGATGCTTGTTTTTGGACTCGATCTTTGAATTTGGAGGGTCTGAATTTTTCAATTCTTTGAATGTTCTAGATAGAAGTGCTTTGTCTGAGGGTTAGTTGGCTAAAATTTCTTCCTAGGCTGTGGGTTGTCTTTTTACTTTGTTGATGCTTTCTTTTGAAGTGCAAAAACTTTTTAATTAAAAAGATAGGATTCCAGCTATTGATTCTTTGAAGTACTTCCCATGCAGTTTGGGTTTTATGAAGTCTCTGCCTACACCTATGTCTTCAACATTTCTTCTTACTTTCTTTTCCAGTAGATTTAGTGTTTCTGCCTTAATATTTGATCACTGGTCCTTTATGACTTTAGTGCACTATATGGATATGAATCTAGTTTTACTCTTTGACATGTAGACAGTGAGTTTTTCCAGGACCATTATATTAAAGATGCTACCTTTTTTCCAGTGAACATATTTGGCTGAGTATGTCTGTAGTTGTGTCTATATCTTCTAATGTGTTCCACTGATCCTCAGGTCTATTTTTTTTTTTTTTTTTGCCAGTACCATGCTAATTTTATCACAGTAGCTTTGTAATATAATTTCAAGTCAGGGATTGTGATGCCTCTTGCCTTGCCTTTGTTGCCCAGAATTGCTTTTATTATTCAAGGTCTCTTCTGGTTCTAAATGAATTTTAGGAATGCTCTCTCTAGTTCTGTGAGGTATGCTAATGGTATTTTGATGGGGATTGCATTAAACTTATATAACAATTTCAAGAGTATGGACATTTTCACTATGTTGGTTTTTCTATCCATGAGCAAGGGATACGTTTCCATTTTCTGATATCCTCCTCAATTTCCTTCTAAAATGGAATATTTTTGATTAATCCAAAAGGCAAAAATGAAGGAAAAGCAAAACTAATAGGCCAAATAGAAAACAAACAGTAATAGGGGCTGGGGATTTAGCTCAGCGGCATAAGTGCGTGCCTTGCAAGCAAGCAGTCGTGAGTTTGATCCCTAGTACCGATAAAAACGAAAAAGACAAAAAAAAAAAAAAAAAAAGAAAACAGTAAGATAGGTAGAAGTCCAATTAGAACAGTGATTACATTACTTCAGAGTTTCTTAACAGTAGCACTACTGACATTTTAGATAAAACATTCATATCAAATACTTAAATAGAATATATGAGATTAAAAAATAAACTGTTAAGAAAATGGTAAACAATAGAAATATGAAAAAAGACTTACACAGCTCACAGCAAAAGCTATCCAGATTAAAAATGTCAATCATTAGAGAAACACAATTAAAAACCACAATAAAAAACCATTAAACATCCACCAAAAGTGCTAAATTAAAAAGAAGAAGAAGAGGAGGAAGAGGAAGCAGCAGCAGCAGCAGCCGCAGCAGTCAGGTGCAGTGGCACAGCCCTATAATCACAGCACCTGGGAGGCTAAAGCAGGAGGATTGTTGCAAGTTTGACCAGCCTGGGCTACATAGTGAGTTCAAGGCTCTCCTGAACTGCATTTCAAGACCTTGTCTTAACCAGAAAAACCAAAAACCAAGGAAAGAAAAAAACTGGTATTGGCAAGGATATGAAGCCATTAGAACTCCCACTTACTGCTCTAGGAGTATATATTGGTACAATTCTTTTGGAACTCTGGCAGTAGCTGTTATTCTAAAGGTGAATGTGTATGCATGCCCTATGGTCTAGTCACTCCACTCTTTGATGTGTGTCCAACAGAATTGTTTTTCCAAAAGAATACATCTGGAATACACTATCTACAATCACCCAAAAATAGAAACTACCCAAATGCCCATTTACAGCAGAATGGATAAACTGTGGTATATTTTCTCATGGAATGCTATTGACTGTAGATGTAGATTTATCACAGAGAGCGAAAGAATGTGTTAAGGCTCAGAAATACATAAACCAGATTTCTGTAAGGAAGACAATATAACACACTGCTACTTTGATATAACCATAAAAGGCAATCATATAGCTTTATGAGCTGACCATGAAATTATGCTTGTGTGACAATATGTCAATTACAGAAGAAATTGTTTAGAGATTCAGAACCTTAAGAGCCTTCTCAATTCTACTCTTCTAAAGTGCAACCCTGATTATTTAAAGTAGTGTTTCTGCAAAGTTTAATGTTTATAAAACTAACAGTGACAGGAGCATTCTAGCTCAAAAAGTGTTATGGGATGAGGCACGCAGAACAAAATCATTCTCTAGGTGAACAGAGAAAATGACCAAGAGACAGTAAGTGAAGACAGTAAGTGAATAAACATAAGCATGCATACACTGTTCTTCCCAGCTCCTGGCCATCTAACCCTAGTTTAGGGGACACCCACTGTGGTCCTGAGAAGGAGACACTGCCGAGGTGGCAGAAGAGATCTGCAGTTAGGAAATATGAATAAACTCATTCCCTTGGCAAGTGCTTTCCCCTACTTTCTACCTCTTTCTGTCTTGTTACAGAAATGAGCTATTTAAAATCCCTGGGCCATGGTTTACAGGTGATGAAGACAAAAGAAACACTGTGCAGGATAAAGTGTTATACTTAAAAACACTTAAGAGGATAAGATGACAGTTCACAAGGTACTTACTGTATTATAAAGCAAGAAGTGTGGGAGAGAAGTACAGAAAGAATACCGACAGAGCTCGGTAGTTAGGAATGATGTGAACTGGGATGGGAAGACCACAAGGCTGTGAGAAGGCTGCTCCAGGGAAAAGGCCATTACAAGCACAGGTCAGAGGGAGAGAAGGCATGGCACCTAGTCCAAACCTAAAAAAGGCAAAGAAGCCACTGTAGCACAGAAGCTGGGTAATATTCTGACAGATCCTGTCTCCTCCGCTTTCCACTTGTCGTTCGCACACATGTCCTTATGGCTTGCTCCCCTTCTCTTTCAGGGATTTGCTTCTGAGGGACTTATTACAAACTGCCCCCCTACCCTGGAGGGGTATCTCCTAGGTCATTTTCTGCCTTTTAAAAATTTCCCTCACAGTACTGAGCACCAGCTGTCAAAACAGATTATCTACCTGTTTATTTTCTCTCTTCACTGGAATATAGGTTCTAGGAGGCAGAGATCTTTGACTGATTTGTTTACTGCTTCTAGCATAGAATATGTATTTAATAAATGCATACTGAATTAATAGGTATATTCTAAGATCTGGTTTTTTTATTGGTAGAACTTTTATATCAGCTATACCTGGACTGGATTCTGGGTAAAAACTGCCATTATTTTTCTTCTCTTGGGGTCAGTTATTCTTAGAATAGGTAGTTCATCCATTAAGGAAAGATCTTATTATATTCACTTTTGGGGGCAATCACAGTTCTAGATTTTGGCTGTAGCCTATTTAAAATCCCTGGGCCATGGTATACAGGTGATAGCCCACTTTTAGGTTTCTAAGACAGAGATGGGCAAAGCATGAGAAGAGGAATTTTATGACCTGGTTCTAGTCCTGATTCTTGCAGTATCTGGCTAGGGGATTTCCATAAATTTTAGCTTCTTTAACAAAAAATAAATTTGATAAGATGATGTATAAAACTTCCAAGTCTGAATGATCTGCCTATGGAAAGGAAGACTGGGCTTTGACCCCACAGAATGGAATTCACAACTACTGAAACAAATTATTAGGGAGAAGTTATTTTGTTGTTGTTCAAAATATCCACATGACAGTATTTCATTTATAAATCCCGCATTCACAAACTGAGTAGCTCAAGTTGCAGAGATTAAGTGATGTTCACATGATGAACAAGTGTCAGACATGGAATTCATCTCCAGCCTGACTCACTCCAAAGGCTGCATGTACTTTTTCCACTACACAGAACTTCCTGGCTGTTTACCAGAAACTAGGAGAACAGTTAAGTATAGATTCCTGGGTTTCAAACCAGAGCTACTGAATCAGAACCTATTTTGGAGCAAGTGGGTATGTTTGGGAATCCATGATTTTAAAAGTTCACAAGATCAGTCTTATGACAGTCAGGAACAGGAATCCTGTAAGATGTAATAGTCTACCTACACAGAGAAGTATTTCTCATTCAGCACTTCATGTGGCAGTAACAGTCAAAGCATGCTGTAAGGCTGTTTCCTTTGCTTAAAATGATGAATTTACTTGCCTTTCTCCCCAATCTTATGGTGCAACTTTTAGTGTTGTCACCTTACTTGCTATTTTTCTGCATCTGATAACGTCTGCCAAGCACTTCCCACTCACTTGTGTTTAATAAACAAGTAAAACAAGGTGGATAAACATTAAGCTTTCAGTATACTCTGAAGACTTTCTGCTTCCTACTCTTCTTTCTTCCTAGAAAGGCTTCCTTAGCATATACTACGTGCCATACACAGGGCTAAGCTCCTGAAAAAGGAATGGATACAAAAAGTTCCTAAATTAAGCCGGATGTAGTGGCATACTCTTGAGTGTTGATGGAGCCTGAGTGAGGAATCAGGGCTTCTACCTCCACTTAGCAGTAATGATACAGACTCCCCTTCTCCGACACTACAAGTGGGTTAGAGAAAGCCAGGAAAAACAGAAGACCGGAATATGATTTAGAGACTCAGAATACAATACAAAAATGTCCAAGTTTCAGTAAAAACATCACTCATCATACTAAGAACAAGGAAACGCTCAAACTGAATGAAAAAGACAATTTCAAGACATGGCAACAGTGAGATGACAAAGATGTTAGAATCATCTGATAAAAATATTAAAGTAGCTATGATTAATTTTTCTCACACACAATTATGAGCATGCTTCAAATGAAGGAACAGAAAGCCTTACAAAAAAATTTAAAGAATTTGGAACCAACAAAGTTCATCACAAAAAATTCAATGGATGTGTTCAATAGCTGAATAAAGGGAACAGAGGAAACCATTTGTGGGCTGGAAACTAGAATAAAAAAAATTACTCAATCCGAACATCAGAGAGAAAACACACTGAGAGGGAGAAAAAAAATCCAAACACCCAGAACCCCAGGACCAATCGGACTATCACAAAAGATCTAAGAGTCTCAGAAGAAGAGAGAGAAGGCAGGGCTGAGCAAATACTCAAAGAAATAATGGCTGAAATCTGCCAAACTTGACATGAAAAATCTCTATATTCAAAAAGTCAAGTGAATCTGCAATAATATAAACTAACGGAAATTTACAATAAGGCACGTCATTAAATTTCTGGAAATTAATGACAAAAGAAATTCCTCAAAGCAGTCAGAGAAAAAAATACTTCACCTACAGGGGAAAAAACAATTTATGTGACAGTAGATTTTTCATGAGAAACCATGTAGGCCAGAAGGAAGTTAGTCACACAATAATTATCAAGTGGTGAAAAGAAAATGAACTGTCAACACAGAATCCTATACCCAGCAAAAGTGTTTATCAAACGAAAAGAAAACCAAGACATTTTCAGGTGAAAGAAAAGAATGGCTGAAGAAATTTCTCTAAATAGAAAGGAAATGATGAGAGAGAGAGAGAGAGAGAGGCAGTGGGAGAGACACTTTGGATCATCAAGGAGGAAGGACATGGTAAGCAAAAACACTTTTTAAGTACAAAAGGCTTTTCTTATCCTCTTGAGATTTATAAACTGCACTAGACAGTTGAAGCAAAAATTATAACAATGATATGGTTCTAAATGTGCAGCAAGCTGGACATGGTGGCTCACGCCTGTAATCTCAGCACTCGGGAGACTGAGGCAGGAGGACTGTCGCAAGTTTGAGACTAGCCTGGGCTACAAAGTGAACTCAAGGCCAGCCTGAACTGCACAGTGAGACCCTGTCTCAAAAGACAAAAACAAAAATAAAAACAAACCAAACAACAACAACAGTGCATTAATGAAATCTTACAGACAACTATAAATAGGGGAAGAGATACTGTACTTTATTAGAACTGAGAAAGATAAGGTATATACATATAAGATAATGCCTGCAGGGATGCTGAACCTTTTAGAGCTTTCAATGTACAAACAGCCTGATGCAGCTTGT
Source organism: Cavia porcellus (assembly GCF_034190915.1). Classification (NCBI taxonomy): domain Eukaryota; kingdom Metazoa; phylum Chordata; class Mammalia; order Rodentia; family Caviidae; genus Cavia; species Cavia porcellus. The sequence continues at coordinate 23,686,781 of NW_026947488.1, read as the reverse complement.
GTACCACAAGTTAGCCACCACTGACCTCGAGGAACCACAAAATGTTACAGGGATACACTGAAATTCATTGTAAGTAAACCAAATGGAATTCTACATGATATTCAAGTAACCCACAGAAAGGTTATGAAGAAAAAGAAAACAGAGAAATAAGTAATAAGCAGAAAAAATCCAAAATGGCAGATATAAACTTTATTATATCAATAATTATATTCAATATAAAAGGTCTAAAACACCAAATAAAAAAAGAGATCATTACAGTAGATTTAAAAACATAACTATGGGGCTGGGGATTTAGCTCAGCGGCATAAGCACCTGCCTTGCAAGCAGGCAGTCGTGAGTTCGATCACTGGTACCGGTAAAAACAAAAAAGACCAAAAAAAAAAAAAAAAACACAAAACAAAACAAAACATAACTATATACTGTCCACAAAGAAACTCACTTAACAATATAGGTAGGCAGAAGGTAAAAGGACAGAAAAAGATAGTTTCATATCAACATTAATCAGAGGAAAACAGGCACTGTGTCAGTATCAGATAGAGATTCTGAGCAAAGAATGTTACCAACAACAGAGAGGGACATTATATAATAATTAAAAGATAATTCTAGTAAGATACAGCAATCCTGAAAGTATATGCATAAAACAGCTGTAATATTTGTGACACAAAAGTGGAAAGAATTCAATGAAGTACACAAATGCACAAGTATGACTTCAACATTCCTCTCAATAATAGAACATGTATTATGATTGAACATATTCTGGACCATAAAACAAACCTTAAAAAATTTAAAATAATTAAAATATACACAGCATGTTCTACAACCACAATGGAATCTAGCTTGTAATCACTAACAGAGATAACAAAAGAATCCTCAAATAGCCAGTAGCTAAATGACACATTTCTAATTAATCTGTTATAAAAGGCCTTATAGAATCAAACACCCATGGAAATGAATGAAAATGAAAATATAACATTCTGTTAAAATCCATGGTGGAGTGGATTAACTAACAGTCAAGTGGGGACAACCAGCTGAAATGAGTTAGCATGGGTCTGGGCAAGACAGACCTACCCAAGGATTGCTGCCATCGCATAAAAGGAGAACTGGAGGGGAAAATGGTACGCTGTGGATTTTCCTGGAGAATACTGGGAATTTAGCTCAGCGACATAAGAACCTGCTTGCCAAGTGCAAGTTTGATCCCTACTACAAAAAAAAAAAAAAAAAAAAAAAAAGAAGAAGAAGAAATGGAGAGATTTTCCTGGAGAAGCTTGCTGCTTGTTTTGCTGATACAAATATCTGTGGAGGACCTCTGAGATTGTTCCCAGGGAAAGAAGACAATATGCCTCCATTTTGAGTCACCTTTGTCCTACTTCTGTGTACTGATATGCACAGAGCTGGCTAGGAAAAGGCCTTACCCCCTTGACTGGTTTTAAGCAATGCAAATGAGTCCAGCCCAGGCAGAGGCACCAATACGTAGCCCCTCTACGGGGATTTAGCTCAGCGGCATAAGCGCCTGCCTTGCAAGCAGCCAGTCGTGAGTTCGATCCCTGGTACCGATAAAAATGAAAAAGACAAAAAAAAAAAAAAAAAAAAAAAAAAAAAAAAAAAAAAAAAAAAGAGAGACTGCACTGTCGTCAGGTGTTGGCTGGGATCTGTATCAGGGATCTGCACTGGGAAAGATACAGAGGCAGAGAGCTCCCAGGGCAACAAAGCTAGACATTAGACCCAAAACACAAGATGAATCCCAAACTGTGTCATGCGGATTCCTCCAAATTTAGCGGCTATTCAGAATTTACGACTCTCTGCATACCTCTCTCTGCATATTGTGTCTCCTACCTAAGGCAGACAATCCTCACCTACTTCCTACCATTCTCACACTGAGCCACTCTCTTCTCCACAAATTAATAAAACAAGTTCTGCCCTGCTTCGTGGTCTTTGTTCTAATTAGGCTTTGTTCCCACTGGACTTAGGACCCCCTTGATTCCCCACAACTGCAGATATGTCTTTGTCTCTCTTTGGTTGCACTGGAAATGGTAGACTGGAATTAACTCTTGAGGATTCTAATAACTTGTCCCTGGGATTACATTTTATAAACTCCTCCGGCCACAGTGAGGTCTGGACAGACTCCTATAAACAACCACAGCTGTCCTCACTGTCAGTGGTCCTCACTGTAGCCAGCGAAGAGTGCTGTTCTCTTTTGGGGAGCTCTTGTTTTTGCCTTGAGCATTGTTTCTTGCCTTCTGTGCAAATTTCTCAGTATTGTGGCATAGCTCCTTCACCCCACTAGCGCAGACTTTCTAGCTTCCACTGCTGGCCTTTGGGCTTTCCCAGTGCAGATCCTTGATACAGATTGGCATGAGATGTTACTCTGAGCTCTAGCCTTTGGTCAGACTCAGTAGAGGACACTGCTGTGGGATCCAGGACCTTGGCTGGATTGCTTGGGTCTCTTAACATGTAGACAGATCTCTTGCACTGTTCTGCATTTAACTTTTTGAGTGAAAATTATAAAATAATCCTATAAATTATGTGTTCTGTGTTAAATCTATTCCTTTAAACCACTGACCAAGACACATGGCTATTGCATAGGTAAGATGAGAGGTAAATTTACAGTACTAAGTGATCTCTTAGAAAAAAGGAAAAAGTCTTAAATAAAAAACATCAACTTCTACCTTCCACAAACCTAGAAAATGCAAAATAAATCTAAAGCAAGCAGAACAAAAGAAATAATACAGAAAAAAGTAATGAAATCAGAAGATAAAATCAGTGAAACAAAAAAACTTTTTAAAAAAAATATCAATAAAATAGACAAACTTCTAGCAAGACTGATGTGAGAGAGACGAATGAGAAAGGTCAGGAAAAAGGAAGATCATAAATTACCAGTACCAGTAATAAATGGTAGAGTGCCACAGACCTTGCAGACATCAAACCACAATATGCAGCTGGGCACGGTGGTGTTACACTTGTGGTCCTAGCTCAGTACTCTGGATGGCTGGGGCAAGAGGACAGCAAATTTTAGGCCAGTCAGGGCAATATAGCAACTTATCAAAACCCTGTCTCAAAAACCAAAAAGCAGGGCTGGGGATGTAGCTCAGTGTGAAGGGCCTGGATTCACTCTCCAATTGTTTCCCTTCCCCCAAGATGGGTTTCAAGTGCCTGCTATACCAACTACTTGGGAGGCTGGGGCATAAAGACAAAGTTCAAGGCCAGCTCAAGCAACTTAGTAAGACCCTATCCCAAAACAACAAAAAAGGATATAGCTCAGTAGTACAGTACTTGCCTACTATGCACAAGGCCCAGGATTTGATCAGTAACACTGGAGAAAAACAAAACAAAAACCTCATACACACACAAAAATACACGTAAATTTAGTCTGTTTTCATTACTATAATGAAATACTGCTAGGGCAAGACTACAAAGAGTTTATTTTGCCTACAGTTCTGGAGGTGCAAGGTCTACAGGCTGTATAAGGTGACACCTTTCCCTGCTGGCAGAGTTCCTCTGGTGGCACAGGGCATTGCATGGCAATACACAGAGCAAGAGTGTGTGTGTGTGTCTGGTCACTCTCTCATAAAACCTCTTCATTCATAGGAGTTCCACTCTAATGACTTCTGATCCTAGATCATTTCCAAAGACCTCACTCTACATGTCCCAGTTGGATCAAGTATCTAATCTCTTTACGCCTCACGCTGGGTATTAAATTTCAACACACAAAGCCTTGCAGCACATTTAAATCATACCCAAAACATAATACACACACAAAATGCTTAAAATACAAACTGTCACAACATACTCTACATGAAAGATTATTTGAATAGTCTTATAACTTTTAAGAAAAATGAATTTGTCATTTAAAACTCCATGGGGCTGGGGGAAAAGAGAAAAAAAATCTCTAAAACCAAAATGGTTTCACTGGTAAATTGCACCAAACATTTAAAAAAAAATTCTGCTCAATTTGCTCTAGAAAAAGAAGAGGAAAAAAGACTTTCCAATCCATTTTATGAAATTAGTACTACCCTGGCACCAAGACTAAAGACAATACAAAAATCAGACAAAATACAGAAGTATTTCCTTCATGAAAATACATGCAAAAATTCTAAACAAAATATCTGGAAATGTAACTCCGCTGTATGTAAAAAGAATTATATACCATAACAAAGAGAGATCATTCCAGGGATGCAAGCCTGGCTCAACATCTGAAAATCAACCAGTGTAATTAATATTTAAAAGCCCGAGAATAAAAGGCACATACTGTTTTTGGGGAGAGTTGTATATTTTTATTTTAAAGAGGGAAAAACAAAACAAAACAAAGGTACATCGTCTTACTACTGCCATCTCTCAGGTCTCTAGACAATGATATATTCTAGACTCAGTCTATCTGTACTTATTTCTCCTTATGACTCCCACATTTCTGTCTCTAACCCAGATCTCTCCTTTGAATTTCAGACTGACAAACCCAATTACCTATTATATATTTATACAGTTGGCCCTTTATTATCTGTAGTTCTCACGCCCACAGTCAAATAACCACATGAGAGAAAAACTCTTTAACTCTACTGAATGTATACAACTTCTTTTCCTTGTCATTGCTCGTAAAAAACACATATAACTATTTACACTGTATTGGGTGTTTTAAATAACCTAGAGATAATTAAAGTTTACAAGAGGATGTGTGTAGGATATATGTAAATACAATGTCATTTTATATAGGAGACTTGTGTGGGTTTTATATCTGTGGCTTATGTTTCTGTGTCCTAGAATCAGTGATATTGAGTGATAACTGTAGTTGGACAGGCATTTCTAACCAGACACATTTGAATTCAAATCAAGCCAGCTTTTTGTAAATCAGTAAATGGCAACTCCATTCTTAAAACTGCTTAGGCTAATACCTTTAGGGCCTTCTAAACTCTTGTCTTCTTTTCACAAACCATATCCAACTTGTTAGCAAATCTTGCTTTCTCTTCCTCTAAAATTTCCATAAAAATCTGTCTTCTTTTCAATACCTCCTCTGATACAACCCTGGTCTAAGTCACCCTTTTATCTGGGTTATTAAAACAACTTATAAACTGGCTTTCCCGTCTTCCTTGGACCATCATGATTTTCTGCTTAACAGCCACAATCTTCTCTTTTGCACCAAATTCATAATTATTTTTTTGTTTTTTTTATTGGTACGAGGGATCAAACTCACGACTGCCTGCTTGCAAGGTAGGCACTTATGCCGCTGCGCTAAATCCCCAGCCCCCAAACCATAATTCATTCAGAGGAACAGCCAAGTCTGTGTAATTGTCTCCAAGTGATGTAGTCTCCCACTACTCTCTAAGCTCGTTTCAAATCACTCTAATCTTACTATCCTTTTTTCTGTTCCTCAAAAATGCTTCTCTTATAAGTAAGAAAGGTTATGATCTGTTCTGATTTCTTATAGTGTTTTGCTCAAATGTTACCTTATCAGTGAGGCTTCCTCTGACTAGCATAAATGTCAAAGTCCTATCCATCCACAAATAATGCATTGATTTTTATGCAATTTAGCACTTAGCACTTTCTGATTCATTTTATTCTTGCATATTGGTTTTTATACCCCCTCCCCAATAAATTTCCAAGGATAGCATTTTGTATGTTTGCCTAGGATAGTGCTTCAGATATAGGTGCTCAAAAATTATTTGATGAATAAATGAATGAACCATTGGCTCAGAAGTAACTATGAGACTTCTAGGAAGATGGTGGAATGGTGAACAGCAGAGAAACAGCCTCTTCCAGATTTACTATCCAGACACTGGAATATAGCAATGTGAGCATGAAAAGGAAGTGGGTCCCTGGGACTCAACAAAGAACTGAAGCGAGAATTGAAGTCCATGAGGAGAGTGAAAAGAGAGGCCTCAAGGAAGAAGGTGGCAAGTGAGCTTTCTCCCTGAGCCTAACTCACTGTGTGGCAGGGGCCACACAAACCTGTAGACCCCGGTGACTACCAGCATCTCCAGATGTCACCACAGAGAAATGTAACAGTGGAATACAGCAGTGGGAACAATGGACTGCAATGGCTGGTAATTTATTTGCATTCTGATGCTCCCAACGAGGGCAACTGGCTGGTGGCCATCTTGGAGAGGGGCCAACTGAGCTTAGAGTAGCTTCCAGTGATGGGGGAGGTGGAGCCAAGTTAAAACCAGCAGGTCAAAGAGCTATTGGCAGGAGGTACACAGTTTTGTAGGCTGAACAGATCAGGTTCCACCCCAATAGCCAGAAACAAAAGTGAACATCAATGGAACTAAAGGTGATACATACTGGAATTATCCACTACCACAAGGTACATCTATGGTTGGCTTGCTGGGATTAATAACACAGATCTGGGTTCTGTCTGCCCACTCTGCCTACTAGTGACAGCAGAGAAATGTCCTGAAGTACTTTTTTTTCTTGATTGTTTTTGTTTCTTTAATGGATATTGTTTCTAGTTTTTTGTTGCTGTTCTGTTATTTCTTCCTTCTCTTTTTTGCTTGTCTTTTTCACCAGTTTCCCAAAATTCACGTAATACTTTGTCCTAGTTTTGCTTCTAATATTGTCCCCTTCTTCTATTTGTTTTATTCTCCCAACCCTCTCTCCCCTACCCGCCCCCCCAAGACTGTGATTGCCTACGGGTCATAAACAATACTACAGCCAGTGCCAAAGAACAAGGGCCTCGGCCAAATAGGCAGCAACTTCTCATCCTCAAAAAACTGCAGAGGCAGGATCTTGCAACAGACTCAAAACCCAAAAGCCTAGTATATCTGGAAGACACCCCTGAGAAGTATTCATTTCTGAAGAGCTCTTGATACTAGCAACAGAGGTACCTGCCACAAACAATTTACAAATATCAACATAGGAATTCAGCTAAAATACATACAGACAGACAGACAGATGACACTAAGCAAGATACACCCCCGGACACTCAGCTCACCAAAGGCAAACCCAGGGGGCAATGAGTTGAAACAATTCAAAAGCCACACACGTGGATGCTCTGAAGTACCAACAGTGGAAGTAATAAAGCAGATGAATGAGGTGCTAGGAAAAAAAAATCAAATCAGAAATAATTTCTTACATAACTACAGAGGTAGTGACCATAATGAAAGATATGCTTAGTGACTTTAGAGAAGATATAGATTAAAAAAAAGAGGTGCTTAGGAAAATGATGGAAACTATGCATGTCCAACATCAGAAAGAAGCAGAGTCCATGAAACATATTCAAAAAAGATATTCAGGAGATTAAAAATCTGATTAACAGTATACACAGCAGAATGAGCCAATGTGAGGACCAAATATCAGATATGGAATCCAGGAATGCAGTTGCTGATTATGAACAGAGATTTCTTAAAAATAACAAGGGACCACAAAAAAACAAAACAAAACAAACCCCAACAACAGTAACTTCTAGATGATGCAAAGAAGAATAATATAAGAATCAAAAATCAAAAGAAACAGACTGTCAGAATAGATCAAGAGGCAAAGCCAACAATATGCTGCACAAGAGACACATTTATCAAAAAGAAATTCATACACTGAGGGTCAAAGGGTGGGAAACAATACTCCATGTGACAGCAACCTGGAAAAAGTAGGGGTAGCTATTTTATTTCCAGACAAAGTGAGTTTCAAATGAAGACAAATTAAGAGAGAAAAAGAAGATCACTATATCCTTGTAAAAGCAATCCAAGAGGAAGAGATAACAATGATAAATATATATGTATCAAATACCAGTATACCAAACTATGTAAAAGAAATATTACTGGACATAAAAATCCAATAAGCACTAATACAATTGTAACAGGGGACTTCCAGACTCCATTGTCATAAACAGATCAACTGGACAAAAAAGAAAGAAAGAAATGTAAAAACTGAACCAAACTTTAGAAAAAATGGACTTAGTAGACGTCTATAGTGTTCTATAGCATCAGAATACACATTCTTTTCAGATGTACATGGGACACTCTTCAAAAGAGACCACATAAAGCTCATAGAACATGTTTAAGTAAATGCAAAGGAACTGAAATTATCCCATGCATATTATCAGACCATAGTGCAATGAAATAGGAAATAAATGGCAAAAGAAACTACAAGAACTTCATAAACACATGGAAATTAAGTAACACCCTCCTGAACAACCAATGGCTCACAGATGGAATAAAGAATAAATTAGTTTCTACAATTCAACAATAATGACAATATGACTAAGTGGAACTTATGGGATGCAATGAAAGCAGTCCTAACAGGGAAATTTATAGCAGAAAAAGAGTGAGCTCAAATGAAAAAACTAATGTTGAATTTCAAGCTTCTAGAAAAAGAAGACCAAATTAAGCCTAATCATTGAGGAAATTATAAAGATCAGAGCAGAAATTAATGCAATGGAGACTAACAAAACAATACAAAAAATCACAATGAGTTGAAGAGTTGGTTCTTTGAAAGATTAAATAAAACTGGCAAACCCTTAGCCAACTTTATCCCCCCCCCCAAAAAAAAGTTAGGCATCAAAAGGGTGAAATCACAACAGATCCTGAGGAAATCCAGAAGATCATCAATACCTCCTTTGAGAATTTGTATTCTAATAAAATAAAAAACAGTGAAAAAATGGATAGATTTCTGCATACATATGAATTACCAAAGCTGAATCAAGAAGATATAAAAATTTGAAATAAACCAGTATCAGTCCATGAAACTGAAGATGTAAGTAAAAACCCACCAACAAAGAAAAGCTCAGGCCCTAACAGATTCACTGCTGAATTTTGCAAGAAATTTAGAGAAGACCTAATGTCATTACTTCTCAAATTCTTTAATAAAGTTGAAAGGGAAGCAGTTTCCCAAATTCATTCCTGGAAGCAAGCCTTACCCCAATACCAAAATCAGAGAAATATCTAACCAAAAAAGAGAACTACAGGCTAACCTAACCTCCCTGATGAACACAGACACAAAAATCCTCAATAAAATACTGGCAAACAGAATGTTAACAAATCATCAAGATGATTATACACCATGACCAAGTAGGATTCATCCCAAGGACCCATGGGTGGTTCAACACATGCAAAGTAGTAAATTTTTAAAAAAAATTTTTTTTATTTAAAGAAAAGGAAACAAAAAAATACATGGAGATAAAAAAAGGGTAGAAATAATACAAAATTACAGAAAAATAAACGGTAAGAAATCGCTGGTTGATAAGTTACATATTGTCATCTTAGAAATAGCTGTTCAGGTTACAAAATTAAAGTACGTAAAATGATATTCAAATAGTGATACTGCCAACAGTTCTGCTCAATGATCGAACAAAAACTCAGTAATATGGTTATCTGTCCTATACACTTGTTTTACATCTCAAAGAGGGTAAGATTAAACATATCAAAACAGAACAAAACAGTTAAAAAACAATTTAAAGAAATACAGATTTCAAAGCAAGTCCACTGTAGATCTTCACTGTCTATCTAACTGTCTCTAGTTTCTTACAAATAGTTGTCCCCATCTTCACCCACATTATATACATATTGCATATTATAGAACTAATCAAATCATTACAGGATGATGAAGGCTTTTTAGGTCTTCAAGATCTAACATTGGGGAAGGCAATAATTACTATTGCATCTCTCATTCTCTTCGTAGTAGCCGTCCCCATCTTTACATATGCTGAAATTGAACTTTAGAGACTAGACTAATATCATTCTGAACAGTGAATAATAGTATTGCTAGAATTTATATCATACTGCTACAAAATTAGCATTGGGTTTCTTAGTGTCTTTTCTTCAGGGCATCTGTTCATTACATCTTGCATTATATAATCTGTTTCCGTAAATAAATTAAAAAAAAATCTCATGTGTGAATTTCTACATATGTATCTATCCTCTCTGTATTATAGGGAAAAACAAATCATAACAAGACAGCAAAACAAATTTCTAGAAAAACATGCAATGGATAAGACATATAAGACCACAATATAGGTGATCTTCCGTAGCTACTATGTTTTCTCTTGTTATTTTCAATAGATTTGTCCACATCATCGGCTTAATATAGTTAAACATAGTATTACTTATTTTTATAAAAACACAACTTTGAAAGCATTGTAGGATTTGAGAGCTGTTAATAATTAATACCAGTATGGATATCCTTTACATCTTGTCATCTTCAGAGTATTTGCCTCTACTTTTAGGGTTGATACTAACAAGCATACCAAATTCAAATAAAATCAGCCAAGGCAAACCCATGGTCTTATGAATCGGATTCAATTAAGATCAGTCATAGTAAGACAATGTAAGTAATACAGGATTTCAATTTAAGTTAATAGGAAAGTAAGAATAGTTACAATGGTATAACCTGCTATTTTTGGGTCAGATGTCTGTGCCCTCAAATCTAACATGAGTGGACAGACCAGAACAAATTAAATTCAAACTAAATATGATGATAAGACCTCTGTGTCTTTTAAAGCCTGATACACTATTAACAATGATCTCTGCCTTTTTTATAGTGTTTCAGAGCTGTCTATACTAAAGACTATAGCTTACTGTCTCTGCCTCATGTCTGCTACTCCACTTTTCTGCTATAATTTGTCCACCTTATTCCCTCATTCCACTGTCTGCCCCATTCATTGAGGCCTCTCTGCCACTGTTGCTGGAATCCTGGTATCCCTTCCTCTCTTTCTCTGGAATGTCCTTCAGCACTCTCTGTACGGTTGGATTGGTGGCCATGAACTCCCACAGTTCCTCCTTGTCTTGGAAGCATCTTATTTCTCCATTAATTTTGAGAGAGAGTTTTGATGGGTATATGAGTCTTGGTTGCATATTATTTTCTTTCAGGACTTGGAATATTTCTCCCCATTCCCTTCTTGACTTAAGAGTTTGTGTTGATAAGTCTGCTGTTATTTTGATAATTTTCCCGTTGTAGGTAATCTGCTTCTTTTCTCTGGCTGCTTTTAATATTCTATTCTTTTGGTGGATTTCTGGAATCTTGATTATTATATGTCTAGGTGTAGATCTGTTTTGGTTGTAGGTAGCTGGTGCTCTGTATGCCTCTTTTATCTGGATATCATTTCTTTTTGCTATACATAGGAAATTTTGCTTTAATATATCTGTGAATATTCTTTGTATTTCATTTTTGGTTGCTCCTGCTTCCTCATTCACATTCTTTATTCTTAAGTTATGTATCCTTTTGTCATCTTCTAGTCTTTGAATTCTAGTCTTTGAATTTCTGGTTCGTTGTTATTTTTAAGAGATTTTTTCTTTCACGATCATATGTCATCAATCTCTCTTCAAGTTTCAGAAGGCTGGCTTTAGTTTCTGTCAGGGCATTTTGCCAGTCTTCAATGGAGTTTTTAGTTTCCTGGTAATCTCTTTGGATCTGTTTCATGTATTCTAAGTTATGTTTAAATTCTTCTTCAGAAGTTTCTCTTTCTTTTCTGATTTCCTCAGTTCTTCCATCTGTGTTCTCTTGGGCAGGGCTTGTCATTTCTTTAATTTCTTTATATCTTGGATCAGGAGTACAGCTTTAAATTCATCTATGAGGTCGTGGAGGTATTTTTTAATTTCAGCTGATGCTGTGTCCAGTATTACTGTGCTTGTTCTCTTCAGTGTTTACTTCTCCTGGGCTTATTTTCTCATGTTGGGCAGCTGGAGATTTTTTAAAATTTTTATCTCTTGTCATGTTTTTGGTTTTTTTTTTTTTTTTTTTTTTAAATTGGTACCAGGGATTGAACTCACAGCTGCCTGCTTGCAAAGCAGGTGCTTATGCCACTGAGCTAAATCCCCAGCAATGTTTTTGGTTTCTTTCAGACTGGAGTGTCCTGGGGGTCTCTGGCCCTCTCCGTATTGCTTAGGGCCTTTCAGAAGCGTGCTGACCTGAGTTTTTGCTGTCTTCCCCAATTTGCTGTTATCTGGGATAGGCAGGGATGCAGTGACGGTGCAGGCTAGCCTCCAGTCTCTGTGCCAATCAATCGTAAATTAGGCTGTACTTTCTGGATGTCACAGAGTTGTGACTATTTTGTATCTGCTTATTGGGCCCCAAGCAGAGGCTTGGTTCAGCCCCAGCAGATCCTGCCAGTTCTCTCTGTGCCAGAAGCAGCTGACTAATGTCACCGTGGCACAGGGTTCTGCCCCAATCCCAGCTGTTCTCTTCCAGACCTCTCTGTGCCAGGAGCACCAGGACAGCGGGTCCGCTCAATTCCAAGATGTCTTCCACTAGTTCTCTGTATGACACTGAAGCCAACATGGCGCCAGGCTCTGCCCAATTTCAAGATGTCCTCCACCAGACCTCTCTATGCCAGGGGCAACTAGGTGATGTCACCGAGCCGTAGGTTCTGCCCAACTCTAAGATGTCTTCTGCCAGACTCTCTGTGTTATTGATGTCACCGTGGTGGCGGGCTCTGCCCTATTCCAAAATGTTCTCTGGCCAACCACAGCAGCCCCGGGACCCAGGCCCTAGTACTCACCAGGGCTCGGTGCAGGTCTTCCTCTTGAGTCTACTGCACACTACACTGTTTGCCTTCACTGCGTTCCCGGCACAGCATGGAAAGGTCAGAAAACTGCACAGCATTCGGCTTCGGCGCTCCAGAGCTTTTCACAGTCTCCTCTGGTGCAGTTTTTCAACGTCTAGATCAGCATCCTGCTTCTTCAGAAAACTGTGGCGCCCAGCTCCAGCGCCCAGGCGCATGGTCCTCTCCACGCCCTCCTCCGGCGCGGCCAGGTGGCTCCAGCTGCTCCACGGCCCAAAGTAGTAAATGTTATACATCATATTAACAGAGCCAAGGATGAAAACCTTATGATTACCTCAATAGATGCAGGAAAAAGTATTTGACAAAGTCCAACGTCTATTTATGATAAAATCCAATAGAAAACTGGAATATGTAGTCTTTATCTCAATTTGATAGAAGCCATCTATGACAAGCCAACAGCCAATATCATATTAAATGGACAAAAGCTGAAAGCTTTCTATTGGGTCCTGACCTAAATCCTCGATCTTCCAAACAAGTGTACAGTGGAGGTTAAATAAAAAGAGACAAATTGTATGATTTTTTTAAGGCTCCAGGAGGGTCAAAACACTTTAGTTGAGCTCCCGACTCTGAGGGCTATGAAGAAGAGTTCTCTGGATTAGCCCACTTTTTTTAGGACCAAAGACAAAAGGTGGAGAAATTGAGGAAAGCTCAAGAAATGAGCAGGACCTTGGGAGTTACTTTAAAGACTTCTCTAAGCAGTAAATTAAACCAATTTAGGAGAACCATCCTATCTCCAAGATAACATTTATGGTAGGTCTGAGATTGCAGGAGTGAGATGCCTACAACTGCAGTCTCTAGCTACTTAGTTAGTGTTGGAGCCAAGGTGTCTTTAGCTGTGGCCTTATCTTTACCTTTGAGGTATCTCTGGCCTCATAGGCCACTACAGGCCTCAGCCAGGACCAGTGATTCATAGAGGTTTACTTACTACGTATCAGCACCCATTGCTAGGCAAGGGGCCCGAGGCCTAGGACAGACTCACAGATAAACATAGAAAGCCAATTAGTAAAATTTAAATCCTGCTTAGAGCTGCTTCATAGTGGTCTCCAAAAAGCTTTTACTCTATAATCAGGAAAAAGTCAAGGATATTCATTGTGACCACTCTTATTTGATATAATTCTGAAAATGTTAGCCAGAGCAATTAGACAAGAAAAAGAAAGAAAAGGAATAAGAACAGGAAAGATGGACGTTAAATCATCATTATTCACAGATGACATGATAGTCTACATAGAGGACCCTAAAAACTCCATCAAGGACTTCTCGATTTAATAACCAAATTCAGTAGCATAGCTAGATACAAAGTCAATACTCAAAAATCAATAGCATTCCTATACACAAATAACAAATTCACTGAGAGAGAAATTATGGAAACAGTACATTTCATAGTAGCATCCAAAAAAATGAAATACCTAGGAATCAATCTAATGAAGGAAGTAAAAGACCTTTACATTGAAAACTATAGAACTCTAAAAAAGGAGATTCATGAGGATATCAAAAAATGGAAAGATATCTCTGGTTCTTGAACAGGAAGATCCAATATAGTGAAAATGGCCAATACTTCCAAAATTGTTATATAGATTTAATGCAATATCAATCAAAATATCAATAGCATATCTCACAGAGTTAGAGAAAACAATCCTAAAATTCATTTGAAACTAGAAGAGACCTACAATAGCAAAAGTAATTCTGGGCAATAAAGACAAGGCAGGTGGCAACACAATCTCTGACCTGAAATTATATTACCAAGCTGCTGTAATAAAAACAGCATGGTAGGCTGGGGATTTAGCTCAGTGGCATAAGCACCTGCTTGGCAAGCACAAGGTTTTGAGTTCAACTCCCAGTACAACTAGATCTGAGGGTCAGTGGAAGCATGCAAATACAATTGCAAATGTGTTCTGCCACCTTAGCTTTGACAAAGAAGACAAACACCTTCACTGGAAGAAAGATAGTCTCTTTAATAAATGATACTAGAGAAAATGGTTTTTCACATGCCAAAGACTAAAACTAGACCCTGATCTTTCGCTGTGCACTAAATTAAAATTGAAATGGATAAAAGATCTAAATATTAAAAACACTAAATCTGCTGGAATATAAAATAAGTAGAACTCTTGAAGACACTGGTGTAGGCAAAGACTTTACAAATAAAATCCCAAGCACACAGGAAATATCACAAAGAATCAACAACTGGCCTCTCATCATATTGAAAAGTTTTTGTACAGCAAAAGAAACCACCAACAAAGTGAAGAGAGAACCCAAAGTGTGGGGAAAAAATTTTTGCCAGCTGTTTTCCGACAAAGGACTAATATCTAGAATACATAAAAAACTTTAAAAAATCAGACCCTCCCCAATTTAAAGACTGAAATACAAAAACAGGTATCTAAAATACATACTTCTCAGATGGAGAAGTAAAAATGGGAAAAAAATATGAAAAAATGTTCAGCATCACTGGTCATTTGAGAGATGCAAATTAAAACAATGCTGAGATTCCACCTCACTTCAGAAAGAATGACTATTATTAAGAAATAAACCAATAACAAATACTGGCTGGGCTGTGAAAAGGAACCTTTCTCAACTGTTGGTCAGAGTTTAAAATGGTTCTACCACTGTAGAAATCAGTGTGGAAATTCCTCAAAAACTAAAATTGAAGTTCCATCCAACTCAGCTAATTCCCTTCTTGGTATCTTCCCAAAAGAATAAAAAGCATCATACCACTGCAATATATGCACACCCATGTTTACAGCACCAGTTTGTAAAAGCTAAGTGTTGGAAACTGCCCAAATGGCCATCAACTGATGAATGGATAAAGAAGATGTGGGTTGTTTTTTTTAATACAATGGAGAACTACTTTGCCATAAAGAAGGTAAGCCTGAACTATTTCTAGCTAAATGAATGCACTTTGAGCCCATACTCTTTTTCAATAGTTTTTTTTTTTTTTAATTGGTACTGGGGATCGAACTCACGACCATGCGCTTGCAAGGCAGGTGCTTATGCCGCTGAGCTAAATCCCCAGCCTCTGAGCCCATACTCTTAAGTGAAATAAATTGGACATACATTCTAAAAACTACTTTGTTTCTCTAGTGTGAGAAAGCAAAAGTGTAAATAAGAACCAAAATGTATAACAGATATTGGTAAATGGGAAGAAAATGTTAAAGTGAGAAGAACAAGGTGGGGGGAGAATAGATAAGAATAGAAAGAAAAAATGGAAACAAAGCTCTTGTAAATAAGGAGGGAAAGAAGGGAAGAGGAATGGGAAAAAAGCAAAATATATCATGTACATGTACAAATTCTCTATGATGAATATTATCATTATGTATATCTAAAATTTACTAGTAAAACAAAAAACACACACAAAAGAGTAGTTATACATAAATTACTGATCCATGTTTCATGTTTTCTCATCTTCAAATAGTGGTAAGACCCATTGCATAGGACTGTGGTAAGAACTACATAAAAGAATGTAGCTGGGGACACACCAGTAATCCCAGCACTTAGGAGCTTGAGACAAGAGGATTGCCCAGTTTGAGGCCTGCCTGAGCTACCTGGTGAGTTCAATGCCAGCATGAATTACATAGCAAGACCTGTCTTTAAAAAAAAAAACAAAAACAACAAAAAAAACATGTATGGAGGGCTGGAGATTAGCTTAGCAACATAAGTGCTTGCCTGGCAAGCGCATGATAGTTTGATACATGGTACCAAAAAATAAAAGAAAAAAAGTATGGAATGTGGTGAACACGTATACTTGGCATAAAGTATTAAGTATATGAGAATGTTACTTAATACTGAAAAATGGTATTAGAGGTGTATTTGTCAAAGCCCTAGCTTACAATTATGACTAGAAATTGACTGCGATTTTAGCCTATTAGCCTCTAAATCAAATGCGAATCAGATGCGAGCAAAAATGATGGCTTGCATGAGGTATCTTCCTTAAATCTCAGTTATGTGATCTTGGGTAGGTCACTAACCTATGAGCATCAGTTTCCTCATTTGTTAAAAGGAAACAATAACATTTCCTCATTTGTTAAAAGGAATCTATTTCGGGATTTAGCTCAGCGGCATAAGCGCCTGCCTTGCAAGCAGGCAGTCGTGAGTTCGATCCCAGGTACCGATAAAAAGGAAAAAGACAAAAAAAAAAAAAAAAAAAAAAAAGGAATCTATTTCATAACCTTAGTTATGAGCATTAAATGAGGTATCATGTGGAAAGTGTCTAGCACATAGCATTCTATGTTAGCTATGGTTATGATGATTCTAGTATGGATAAAGGAGAAAATAGTCTAAACAAAGAATGACAATATAAGGCCCCGGGATATAGCTCAGAGGCACAGCGCTTGTCTGGCAAACGCGAGAAGTTGTCAGTTCAATTCCTGATACACATAAAAAAGTTTCCAAAGCAGGGGCAGGCCTATAAATAAGTTCAACAGAAATCAGGAAGTTTTAGAATTCTGTAATGTCTATGAAAAGCCACCTACCACTATATTCATAGCAGTTAGTGTTGATTTAACATCAGACATTTAAAACTCTCCGAGAAAAAGATAAGGGTTTAGTCTCACATGGTACTTCTTAAGAAAAGTTCACGGTCGTAGAAGGAGAGCAAAAGCTAATGTAATTCCCTGAATGAAGTAACCAAGAGCCAAAAGCACAGAAGTGCGTCTCCGACTGCACGGCAACAAATTAAACATAATAGGATATTAAAGGGTGCTTCTGGAGGCCAAGCAGGAGGGGAATCGTGTCTGTAGAGAGAATGACAGCTAAGGGGTGGACGTGTGAAAAGGGCACATGGGTGCCTCGGAAGGTGCTGGGGGGGGGGTGGCAGCTCAAGAGCAGGATACGCATGTATAGAGGAAAAGTGTGGGCTGGGGCCTGCCCCGTGAGGGAGGAAGCTTCCCTCTCATACTAACGGCATGATCTCTCAGGCTCAGTGTCCCCTCAGGATTCCCCTCTAACAGCACCCAGCTGCTGGGAGGTTTCTTGTTCCCGCCACTTGTCTCTTACCTCGTCTTCCAGTTTTCCCTCACTCTCCCGCCTCCTGCCTCTCGCCGGAAGTGACGCTCTAAGTAGCGCGCCATACCGCGCCAGAAAGGTTCCGCGGGAGCGAGAGAAAGGGTTTCGGTGAGGTCCACTGCGCCGGCGTGCCGGCTGGAGCGGTCAAAGCGCCTTCCGGGCCTGAGAAACTGAGCTTTGTTTGTGTCTCGCTGTTTGGAAGTGCACCCAGCACGGATCAGATAGGCCACCGCTTTCTAAGCAACGTTTTCCTACAGCTCCGTCTTCTCTTGGTGCCGGCTACTCGGGCCCTTGCCCTTTGACCTCACTCCGGCGGCGGGGTGAGAGGTCGGGTGGCCATCTTGTGGCGGGGACGCGGGTGGCTGTTACTGCAGAGACCCATCCCCTCCCCCGCCTTGCACTTCTGACGATCTGTCAGTTGGTAAAGAGGCCCGCAATCTGTCAGGTGAGGCCCGGGACTTGTGCGGTAGCTCTTCTTTTCACATTGGGCGGCCCAGGCCGCTCCTTGCTGGGCCTCTCCGCCGCCACTATGTCCTCCTTCTCCGAGTCGGCGCTGGAGAAGAAGCTCTCGGAGCTGAGCAACTCTCAGCAGAGCGTGCAGACTCTATCCCTATGGCTCATCCACCATCGCAAGCACGCAGGACCCATCGTCTCTGTGTGGCACCGCGAGCTCCGCAAAGGTAAACATCCCCTCCTACTCCCCTGAGCGCTCCCGCTCCCCAGACCTTTATGGTTCCTTAGTTGAGCTTTGCATTTCAGGCTCGCCCTTCTGATACCGGAGACAGTGTTATCTCCCCCTTTTTGGAGTAAGAAACACACCCGTGAAAGGCCGGTCGGAGTGCTGGGGTCCGGGGTTCAGATGCCCAGCCTTGCAGACTTTCCCCCCCGCAGCCTCCTCCTGACACTTGCGGTTACTATTGTGTTTGCCGCATCTGGCGCCCATGCTGGCCCTCGGCGCCAGTTCGTTCGGCTTTTGGAGTTTTGGAGTAAAAGCCAGAGGGCCCTGGAGTCAAAGGGCTTAGATCCGCTCTGGCTCAGCCGCAGCTGACTGATACTGGGCCTGTTTCTTCACCTCCCTGGATGGTTGCTTGGTCGTTGTGTAAAACAGAGTCGAGGATGGCTGCCTCTTACGAAGCCTTGGACTCTGCCAGTCACCACACTTAGACCTTTGTGTACACACACTCACACTCGGACCTCCGCTCAGCATATAAACTGGGTAGCGTTATGCACCTGCCATTGAGTTCAGGCCCTGTTCAGGGTGACAGACATTCATGGGATTGAGCCTGTTTTGTGCAAGGCACCCTTTGGACACAATAGCAGGCTGCCTCTGACAATGGCCTGGAAGTCAAGGCTGACTTTGATACTTACTGACCGCAGTGGTCTTAGCCCGGCAGACCCTTAGTTACATTTTCTACAAAACGGAGATGGTAACAGATGCAAACTGTACCTTCAGTGTGTTCCAGGTGCAGTGCTAATGTCATTTTTTAAATTCTCGGAACCTTCTGAAGTAGGAATTTTGCAGATGGAGAAAATCGGAGAGTCAGATAAACAAATCGTGGTGAGAAATAAACAGGGTAATCCAAATGAACATGTAACATGCTGTCCACGCACAGTGTAGGCATTCAATCCTGCTGAGATGAGACTGTTGATCACTGGATGTGAGGCCTGGTTTTGTGCCTTCAGATTGCTTACAGTCTGGTGGAGACAGGCAGACACCTACACCGGCTGATATCCTGAGGAGTTTCGTGGTAGAAGGCTGAAGAAATGAAGCTCAAAGGTTTTCTAGACAGGCTGTATGCAGTGGGCCCTTTATAGTGTAGGAAGTGACTTTACATGTGTTTCTCTACTATCTCTGATGCCACCCTATTTTACAGATAAGAAAACTGAACTGGCTAAGTGGTATCTTCAAGTCCTGTGGACTGCTGAGGCTTGGACTACCTCAGGCTGTTAGATGCTCCATGTCAGGACTGATTCAGTAGATCCAATTTTAGTTGTCTAGTGGAGACCCCTGATCATAATGTTTTATATGGAGACAGGGATCTCTCTGCTCTCTGGGCATTTGGGGGTGGCGGGTAGAGCCTGAGCTCCTAGAACCTCCTTCATGTATGTGCCCCACTATGCCATTCAGATATTTGTGACATGTCTGAGGTCTGAAAAAAGTGCAAATTGCCTGTTTACAGAATCTTATCAGATAGGATCTCTTTGATTATCTAGAGACTGCCAAAGCTCATCTCAAATGTCACTTACCTTTTTGATTCCTCACTTTACCCTTGAGTTACTGAAAACTACAGTTAGATGTCTCTTTTGTCAAATGGCTCCAAGCTCAAACTTTCCACTACTCCAACAGCAAAGTTTGAAAAGCAATCTGCTTGGTATTCATAACTTTGCTCCATAGTCTAATAAAAAATCCGATTTGAAAAAAAGCTGTATGGGCCAAGAGTGAGTTTCACTGGGGACCCAAAGGGGTGATGCTTCAGTGTAAGGACTGCTTTCACACAGACAGCATGTAACGCAGCTTGTGTTAGTGCACTAAAACGTTCATCGTGGTGCTTTTTCTTTTTCGGTGCTTTATTTATGTAAAATATCGTAACTATGGTTGCAAAGAAAGTTAGTGATATGAATTATAAAGCAAAGAAGAAGACTGAGAATGGTGAGAGCTAAGGAAAGAAATCATTGTGAAATTTGTTGAACTCATGAAAGAGCAAATTTATAAGTGTCATGTTTGGGCCCCAGGACCAATTATTTGCTTTTCCATTATTTCTTGTGGGAAAAATATGTTCAGTTCTTAAACTTTTCCGTGTTTGAACATGAGTTTGGAATGAATTGAGTTGAACATCCAGGGTATTACTACGATAGAGTATATTGATTAATGAAGTTCCTTTTCCAAAATTTCATGTTGTAAATGGGCTGATACTGTTTCCATTTATAGATAAGAAGATAAAGATAGAGAGTAAGTGACTCGTTCAGGGGCATATACATGGGACATGAGCCCAGGGCTGACAGATGCCAAAACTTGTACCTTTTCAAGAATCTAGGACCTCAGTGAACTTACGAAGTCAAGCTGCTCATATCTGATAATAAATAAATCTATCATGCTTTTGTTTACTCGAATTAGTTACTGCCTACCAACCCATTATACCAGCTTAGCATTTTATTCTTAGTTGTTTTTAGATTGTGGGTTTTTTTTTGTCTTTTTGAGACAGGATCTCTCTATGTAGTTCAGGCTGGCCTTGAGCTCACTTTGTAGCTCTGGCTGGTCTCGAATGTGCAGCAATACTCCTGCCTCACTCTCCCGAGTGCTGGGATTACAGGCATGAGCCACCATGCCCGGCAATTAGATTGTGTTTTGAGGCAGAAATTTGATTTTCTGTTTTGCAGCATTTGACATAGTACCTGTTACGTAGTTTAAAAAGTTTAGAAGTGAAATTTTGGTTTCTGATTTTCATGTTTGAGTAAAAGATCTAAACAGCACTGCTTAATACCGACTTTTTGTAGCAGTTACAGTGTTTTATATCTATACTTTTCAACCAGGTGCCACATGGGGCTTTTGAGCACTTAAAGTATGTGATTAGGAAACTAAAGTTTTAAATAAATATAAAGAAATTTCAATTTCTAGGTTTACTGCCCACAAGTCAAGTGTCAGTAGCATATGTAGCTAATGGCTACCATTTCAGCACTGTGGTACTGGAATTCTTTTTCGGCATCAAGTTGCATCTTCCTCTGATTTCCAGGCTTCTTTCATGAATTGAAGATGCCCTTGCACTACAGTGGAAAACAATTTTGGGCCCTAATGTTCAAATTGTCTAGCCCCTTAGGTTCTAGCACATTGAAAAGTAGGCCCTTGTATCTACAAGTGAAGTCATTTTCCCTAAGATGTTCACTGAGTTACTATTAAAATGCTTGTGAGATGTACAGGAGTTACTTTTTCTCACTTAGATACTACTTTCTTCTGTCCCTTATGTGTTTTATTTCCATTCTCTAGAAATTATTCATAATTTATTCCTTTGGGCTCTGTTCAGAGTACAGTTTCTGCCTTCTTTATAGAATAGTTTGGTGAACATTGCTCTTAAACAGTCTTAGATGTGTAATTGTATTGTGTATATAGACCTGGACTCCAGTTACTGGGCTGATCTCAGGGGCTCTCTACTTCTGAAGTACACTCAGTTGCTCCCCTCCAGTTTTTTGAGACGAAGTCTCCCTGAGTGGTCCAGGCTGACCCTGACCTCGTGACCCTCCTGCCTTTACCTCCTCAGTAACTGGGATTACAGGCAGAGTGCCACCATACCCATTTGTAAAAATTACTTTTAAGATTTTTTTAGATGTCAAAACCAGCCAAACAGGTGAAAAATTTTGCTTACCCAGTTGTTTAAACTTTGCTCAGCTAGTTGTACCAGTTTGGAATTGACTCGGGTAGAGAGGGTGATAGAATCTACATTGTCCTATTGGAAAGTCATCTGAACAAGTTTTGCCCAGGGTTACAGTAGAGGGATGTGTCTATGTATTATTGTTGACTCTGTGTGTCCATGCTTTACACACACAGTGCTTATATTGACCATTTATGGTATTGAACATAGAGGGATATGAGTTTTTATTCTAACTAAACTCCTATGGTTAAGTTTAGAGGTGTTGAAAATTAATTGGCATTGTAGAGAGTGAAAACCTTTGTTCTCCTGGTAGATATATTTGTAATGAAAAATGCATTAGGTCTCGAATGTCCAAATTGACATTTTATATTGTGAATTACAAATTATTATTATTTTTTGATACTGGGGGTCAAACTCATGACCTCACACTTGTCAGGCAGGTGCTTACTCTGCTAAGCTAAATCCCAGCCCATGGATTTTTTTTTTTTTTAATAAAAAGTATATGGGCTTTCTGAAGCTCTACATAGTGAAATTTGTCGTATTCAAATTCTCATTTATTTTTGAATCCACTAACTTTCATATTATAGACTTGGTTGCTTTTACTTACTGCACTTAAAATAATGCCTTTTGCCATAGTCATACTTTTGTAGCAGTAGTATGGCTTTATGACTGTGGACACTTATTCTTGCTTTTGTGTAATAATTAGAACTTAAAAATAGCTCCAGGTTTCTGATATTCTTATCAGTTCACCATCTGAACTGGGTTATTACCAAGTTAGTACAATTCGGGATATTCATGATTAATTTTATGAGCATTTTAAGACATCAGTTTAAACTGTAATGTGCTTTGAAAATCTTGTTTTTAATTTGGGTTATTCTCCTGTAGTTATATTTTAAAATGTCATATCTCATGCCTGCTCTGTGCATTTCAAAAGTAGTAGAGAATTTCTGAGAGCCATAGAGCCATAGAGTCATTCAGGTGTGTAAAGTTGATATAGAGCTTATTTGAGTTTTTTTTAGGTACTTTCGCATTGGAGAAGACTTAGTGTTTTGAAATATCTAATAAAGTTCATATTTATTTTAAAAGAAAAATGGGACCACAAATGGTAGTGATATAACTTTATAGTTGAGAAGTTATGTGCATAAAAGCCATGAAAGTAATGTTCCCCCAAACAACAGTAATTCAGGCATGTTGCATGAGGTTTTTATGGCTTAATATATGGTACCATACAGAATAATAGGAAATGCTACATTTTGTATATATAACAGAGAAGAATTACGGCTTTTGTAGGAGCCATAATTTTGCATATCTAGATTTTAGAGGTGTGTGTGTGTGTGTAAATTTTCAAGAACAATGTAGCATTAATGCATGTTTATATTTGAGGTGAACATCCTTGGTGCATCTAGAGATTCCTTTGGCTTGAAGAGTTGATATCATTGACTGATTGTGGATACTGGAGTGCCAAAGATAGATTCTCAATTTAGGAGCATAAATTATAAGTAACCATATTTTAAAATTGAAACCCAACTCAATCTTTCATTCTGGAATATTTGATAGTGAAGAGTACGTTACAGATACTCATTTTTGCAGGAGAATAAATGAAAGCCTTCGTTTTAACATTAATATTGATAGTTTATCCTTCAGGAATTTTCTCTGGATTATCTTCATTCAATTATTATGGTTAAAATAGCAGAAATAAAGCTCGGCTAAAATAGATAATATTTGTCTTAATGTTCTTTAGGAATGGTCTAGTGCAAAAGAATTGTGTATTAAGAATTTCTTTGGTGTAAACTAAATTTTCTTCTGTTCTTTTTTTCAGCCAAATCAAATAGAAAGCTTACTTTTCTGTACTTAGCAAATGATGTGATCCAAAACAGTAAAAGGAAAGGACCTGAATTCACTAGAGAATTTGAATCTGTCCTTGTGGATGCCTTTTCTCATGTTGCCAGGTATGCTGTCTGGTTTTTGTTTATATTTTAGTATCTTTTCCACCTTTTTTTGTTCATTGCTTTTTTGTGGTAGCCTCTGTAAGTTAGTAACTTTGTACATTACAGAAGGTGTTACAGAGGCCAAATTGTGGTTTTATGTTTCACTGTTTCCTTAAGAACTATCTCAGGCTTATAAACATTTTGCTACATTAAAGAGATTCAGCCTAATACTGGAAGCACATCTTTGCCCTTATTTATTGAAATTATTTCTTGAGTGTGATTTTTTTTCCTCCCTTTTTTTGGCTGAATTCTCTTATTTATGATCAAGAAAACAAAGTTCAGTTGCATGAGGAAGCTTCTTGATAACATATCTTCAGTAGTGGAAATTGTTTATGTCTTGTTTATTTTTTTCTAGATGTCTAGTTTACTAAAAATAATAGCTTTATTGTAAGTGCAAAAATAATAATTCCTGCAGAAAAGTAGATATTCTGTCCAAACTGCATTAAGTCTATTACTACTGTGCTTTATGGCAGACATACAAGTAATATAGAAAGCATATGTTGGATGAAAAGTATTGTAAATCATTTTTATTTAAGATAACTGTTTTCAGTAGACACAAGTTAGGTTCCCAGGAAGAGCAAAGAAATACCTTTTTTTTTTGGTAAGCTATTTATAAATAAACTTATAAAAATGCACACTTTGCAAAAGAAAATTGGGAAGAGTGAAAGGAGACTGGTGGGTTACATGAAATTTATTCTAGCGTCTAAGATGTAAGTGAAGGGCCTTAAATGTGGAATTAGGTGTTTCCTGAAGAATTTGAAAAGTTTCAAGGCAAAAAATTAGAATTCCAAAACATAAAAAGAATATTTAGCTTTCTAGAGATGGAAAAAAATTTTAACTACATAGCTCCTCTTTTATTTTTTTGATGTATATACACACTGAAGTAGCAAAATTTGTTTTTAACTTGAAGAAATTACTGAATCCTTGTAATAGAGTCAGCTTCAGAACATACTACAAGAGTAGCTATCTGAAACCAGAGACAGAGATTTGTTTTGAAGAGATTTAGGTTACAGTTTTTAAGACACTGGCCATGCCTTGAATACTGTGTCAGTGATCCTTGCATGTGTTATTTAACTTTTTTAACCCAAGTTTCCTAATTAGTTAAAAGGGGATGATGCCCTGTCTCATTTGAGTTAGTGTGTTGAAAAGTATGTAGTATGCCGTCTGAGCCACATTCTTTGTTTCCTTATGTGAATATATTAATTATAAACTCCATTATGGGAAGGACCATTTCCTTTTTATCCCTTATTATTTGCCAGGCATCTAGTAAACTATCTGGTGCAGAGTTGCTGGGTTACCTAGCTTTATGGAATACCATTTACATAATCCTGATGTAAATGGTACCAAGACCTGACAACATTGTGCTCTGCCCGAGTACAGAGTAGGGATTCAGTAAATATCTTTTGAATGAGTTAATTAAAACTGACTGATGAGGGAGAGATTTGATTTAGGAAATGGACTGAAGTAATTTCCTATAGGAACAGTTAAAAAAACCCACATATTTAAAAATTGATCAATAATATTTAGCTGCCTTTAATCAGAAAAGGATAAATAGAAAGGATTGGGATGCTGGGCTTGGTGGTGCATGCCTGTAATCCCAGCACCCCAGGAAGCTGAGGCACAAGGAGCTCTATAACTTTGAGGTCAGTCTGGGCTCTACAATAAGTTCAAGGCAAGTGTGAACCACATAGTGAGACCCTGTCGCAAAAGAGCCAAGAAAAAAAAAAAAAGTAAGAGGCAGGAGAAAAGGACAGGTAATATTAGGTTTAAAAATCACTTTTCTACTTGGAAATACCCTAAAACCTATATAGGAGACACTGTGAGAACATCTTCTCAGATTCAACCTGGTCTTTCTCAGTAAAAAATAGCTATTAATTCCTGTTTTGCAATCTTGTAACTTTTTAAAGGTCCTGTTTGGGTATTGTATTCAGGACGTCTATGCTTCTAAGCTTCTTTTTCACCCCATTATTAGAACAGAGAGTTTAACATCTACTTTAGTCACAGTGTACCTTATCAACTAAGAGTATCCTAAGGTATGCTGTCTTTGCCTTTTCTTTTGCCAGCTGAGGAACAAAGACAGTTGACTCATCTTTATGATAATTCTCTACTGTCATTCCCAAACAAAAATCTTTCAGTTCAAGGAAAGTAGTCATGTTCAGAAGCAGATTTGCTTTGAAGAGCAATTTAATGGACCAGGTTGAGAAAATGCTAACCACAGAAGTGCCTTGTTTTCTTTTGTTTGGAGGTACATAGCATTTTTCATTCAACATATACAATATTTGAATGCCTACTACTGATCCTGATAATAGGGCCACAGCATAGAACAAGACAGGCAGAGGATCATGAAATGAACAAGTCACTGTGAGAGAGAGATGATATGGACATAGGAAAAAAAATATTGATGCTTTAGAGTGGGATCTCTTCTCACAGTATGATTAAGGAGGGCCTCAGGAAGTGACATTTGAGATAATCATGCAAAATAGGAACAGAACCTAAGGTAAAAATAATCTTGGCATCATAATAGAAACAGAGTGAAAACCAGTATGGTTAGAGCACAGTGAGCCAGGGGAGAAGTGGTACCCAAATAAAATCAGAGAGGTGGACAGCTACCAGTCAAGTATGCCCTGTAAACCTTAGGAGAGAGTTAGGATTTTATTCTGATAGGGTGTCCACGAAGAGTTTTAAGCCAAGGAATGATATAGTCCAGCATACATTTTACAAAGATTCTTCTTTAAAAATGGGTTGGTATGGAGAATGGATTTGTGAAAGCTGGTGACAGGAGAGACATGAGTTTGGAGAGTGTTGCTGTAGAACTGGTTACAGTTGACAGTGGCTAGAAATCAAGCAGCAAGAAGATAGCTTCCTTTTGTTGGTTGGATTTTTCTTTTCTCTGCATTTATATAAAATTTACAGGAGTGTAGGACTTGGGTAGACTAATAGTGAAGGAAAAGAAATTAAAGATGATTTTTGATGTAAATGGGTGGCTGATGGTGCTGTAACTGAACTGAAAAATAGGGAAAAGATTTGGTGAAGGAAATGAGTTTTGTTTAGGGGATGTTAAGTCTCAGGTGGCTAGTAGATATTCTAGGGTGTGATGCAGATAGGCAGGTGAATGAAACAATTTTAAGCTCCGTAGAAACTTATTTTCTGGAGACATAAATTTGGAAGTTACCATATACATTATATTTATTGTTGTGTGTGGGTCTGCAAGATATCTCCCACACATGGTGCCCCCCAGCCAGGAACACATAGCTGTGATTTACTATAGCTGAAGGATCCAAAGCAAAATCAGCAAAGGAAAAAGGGCATGTGGTAAAGAACACAAGGCATAACCTTTTAAGGGTTTCCTCCCAGGGGAGTCACACAAATAGAATTAATTTCTCCAGCTTTGAATTGTGACAGCAAGTATCAGATGAAGTCCAACAGTGTAGCTTATTAGAGACTCAGCACCCAGAATTTTTGTTGAGATTGGTCATGTAGACCGTCATGTATAGTAGTTCCAGGCTCACAGAAAGAAAGCAGGTATTCATTTGGGATCATATTGTTTGCACAGTTTACCCAAAGTTAAACATCACCCCCCCCTCCAACAGTTAGGAAATGACAGGAATATTCCTGCAGTCCCAAGATCCTAGATGTTAACCAAGTTGTTAACAGGCTTTTCTAAGGGGAGCAGGCCTCCAGCATTGTATGTTAACTCTTCCTGAGCAGTTGTAAAGGAGCATTTTGATCCAGCTTTACATGAGACATTATCGGAAGTATTACCATACTTACAAAGAGTACCTGCTCTTAGTGGGCCTACCATAGGGATAAGACAGACATACAAGTTTACAGTGATGATATTAAGAAAGTATCATAGGGCCGGAGGTTTAGCTCAGCAGCACAAGTGCCTGCCTGGCAAGTGCAAGGTTGTGTTTGATTCCTGGTACGGAAAAAACCCAACAAAACAAAACAAAAACAAATGGTCTGGGGATTTAGATCAGTGGCGTAAGCTCCTGCCTTGCAAGCACACAGTCATGAGTTCGATCCCCGGTACCGATTAAAAAAAAAAAAATGTCATAGAGCTAGCTACATAAAGAAAACTCCCCGGAGCCTTGCTTGGCAAGGCCTCAGATGTCCTGTCGACTTCAAATAGTAATTCTGTTTGTGTGTATGTCATATACTTCTTTACTTTTATGGTCGTTTTTGTTATCTGTATTAGAAAAGTGAGTTTAGTTGGAACTGACATGCAAATGAGGTATTTGATATAATAGTTGTGTAGGTAATTTTTATCATCTTCTAGTTTATTTAAAGATTGATGGCATTTTTGTAGTCTCTTCTCATTTAAAGATTTCTTGATGTAAAATGAAATTAGTGTAACCTGAAAAGATGGTCCCATTTTATAAAATTGCTTTATTGCTTTAACTGTGTCTAATTCCAGGTGCTAATGTGACTTCCATTTCATGGGACCTTATTCGAAAACCTCGTCAGTAAAAAGATTTAAATATTTTTCCTATAACTTTTGAAAGTTATCTAAGCAAAACTTTGCTTTGCTATAATATTCGAGGAAATACATTCTCAGTTATGTTCACTAATTAGAGCCCTGTTTAGCTTTAGCTTTTAATAGTGAAAATATTTGAAGATGTTCTGAGATTCCAATAAGATTGAGCAGTACTGTCCACTGATCATAGTGTGGCTGAAACTACGCTGAAAACCAGTCTTATCTGCAGTCCCAAATGCCCCCAGGAATGATGGATGTGGGTGAGTGGGTATCATGCCCCCACCCTCTCCACCCCTAATGGCTGAATAAGAGTCTCTTCTGATGATTGTTTTCTCTTTCTTTTAAGTGAACAGAATCTTCATAGAACAGATTTCACGTAAAAAGCACTACCCAGTCGATTAGCTTCTGCTTAGTTGTGATTTTATTATGTTAGACAAGACTTTATTTTTCTAAATCATACATTTGGTCACACTGCCTGCCGACCACATGCTTAGTATGGCCTTGCAGCCTTCTCTAATCTGATCCCAATCCATCCTTGAAGATTTTTCTGCTGTTTCTGTATATACCTTATGTATTTCAGCTACTTGAATTACAACTTCCCCTTTTTCTTTGTCTTATTCCGTTTTAGGGTTTCCGTTCATAGTAGAGGCAATACTAAGAGCAAAGGTAGATACCCAAGAAAGAGCAAGTTCTGACTGGAAGAGATGTATGGCTGAGTGTTGCTAGAATGTGAACCCGCAGATGGGGTTGAATAAAGGAAATGAGATAAGAGACCTGATGGGTTATTGGGTTCAAGTCCTAGAAGTCAGGGAGTGGACCTTATTCTTTGCATTCCAAGCATTGTATTCCATAAACCTCGATTGCTTGAGCTGGTAAATACTCATTTGATTTCTGACATGCTTGACCTTGATGCAGAAAGGTGATCCTTGAAATGTAATGAACTGATTGGCCATGTAAAAATTTTCAAAAATGAGAACAGTTAAGCAAACCATTTGTGCTCGTTGTAGGACATCCAGCAGTCATGGAAAAGATAAATCCCTGCCTTTGTGGCAATACATTCAAAAGGAAAGAGTGTGAATATGTAAACTGTATAGAGATCAGGAAAGGACTCTAAAAGGTAGTGTGGGACTAAGCATACACTTGAAGGAGGAGTAGAAATGAGCCATGTGACCACCTGGAGTAAAGCAAATTTTAAGTAAAAAAGAAAGCGTGGGTAGAAGATAAAGCCCAAGAACCAGTGGGCTGGGTTGAAAAAAGTCTTGAAGGCTTTATAATAAAGATTTTCACTTTTAATGGGGAGAAATATGATCTGTTTAACACAGCAGGTAGAAGTAGAATTGAGAGTAGCTATAGGAGGACTAGAGGAAAAGCAAGGAGCCCAGTAATGAAGCTATCGTAATCCAGTAAGGAGACGATAGTGACCTGGGCTGGGTTAATAGCAGAGGAAGAGGCAAGGAAAATTCATTTTGTGGAACTCATTTTTGAAGGTAGAATAAAGTGTCATATTAGATATGTCTTTGAACCCTACAAATTAACTATTTATAGAAGGGTTCCTCTTTTTTCCTTACCTTAAATTTTGACTTCAAAAATAAAAGTTTGATTAAGAAAAGGATAAATTTTTATATTTGTTGATTTAGTCTTTTGATCCCAGTTTAGTGACATATACCACTAATAATTCATAAGTCATACTGTAGCCAGGCCAACCTAAAACCTTATTTCATACTGAGTGTTAGCCTGAGCTTTACAAAATGTGCTGTCAGGATTGAGCATGTATAGGATTCTCATCTGATTGAATTCGATGTGGTTTCTTCTTAAAGTTTCTATTAAAGATGCTTGACTTAGGTCATAGATGTTGAAGTAGTTTTTCTTAAAATTTCTCAATATAAGATCATTGATATCCTTACAACCTCACTAAACAAGAACAATTCATAGGAACACACTGGGATGTGAGTAAATTTGGTGTCTGCTCAGAAAGTCTTTCCCCATTCTTTTACTTACTGTGTAACATACTGGATAGGCAGCAGATGTACACTGAGTGCTAATCATATTCCATGCCAGGAAGAATATTACCAAGCTTCTTTGAGATATAAAATACAAGAGGACAGCATTATTTGTGGTGTGTTCTAGGATGTCAACCAACACCTCTGTGAACATGGAGCATAGAAATAGTGTTAAAATAATTACAAAGTAAAGTTGAGATCAGTCTTGGCATATATGCATGTAGAGGTGTTGGTGTGTTAGTGTGATGAATTTCCCATTTTAAACATTTGTGCTTTTTAAATTTTCTTTTTAATTCTTAAAAGTATTTTTTTAATTTTCACTGGAATGTTTGGCACTATGTTTCAATAAGGGTTTCCAAAAAGGCAAGCTGTCACCATTAATATGATCAATTTTTGATTATTCTCTGTAAAAACCAATCATTGGCTTTTTCCAGTACTTGCCTCATCTTTCAGAGAGGAACACGTTTTATGCTCTGATATTATTCCTCTGTATTCCCCACCCATCACAGGAAAGGTCAGTTTCTGGTCAAGTTTTATGGTATCCAAGTAACACAATATGTGCCTTACTTTTCCTTCTGTTTTTAAATATGCAAATCATTTAGCCAGTTGTTGATTTCTTTTTTTTTTTTTTTTTAAAAGTAAATCTGTCCTAATTAAAAACAGAAGATCTTAAGCTTACATATATCTTTTCATCTTTTCTGGGCAGAGAGGCAGATGAAGGCTGTAAAAAACCCTTAGAAAGATTGCTGAACATCTGGCAAGAAAGAAGTGTGTATGGCGGCGAGTTCATACAGCAGCTGAAGCTGTCTATGGAGGACTCCAAGAGCCCTCCCCCCAAAGGTAGAAACATCACCACATGTTTACAGCTCTTGGTCTTTGCCTACTTTTGAATCAAATATGAAAAGCTGCAGTGGGGGTGCTGTGAACTACGAGCAATTTTATGATTCTTCAGAGAAAGATGATCATGAATGATGGTGAGAACTTACGTAGTGCTCGTGGTGTGCGAGCCTGGTTCTAGTACTCCTGCTCTTCATTCTCTCCCTAACTTTTGCTGTGTGTTCTCCTCAGCTTTCTTCTGTCTTTCAAAGATTTTTCTGCACAAGGGAAATGAACAAAGTTCCTCAGCATTATGGTTAACTAGGAAATAGCCTGTTAAGATTTTGTCCTACTCCTGCCATTAACTACTGCAGTTTTATGGAAGGATCTTTTTTTTTTTAAGTCAGTACCGGGGATTGAACTCACAACCGCCTGCTTGCAAGGCCAGTGCAAATGCCGCTGAGCTAAATCCTCAGCCCACTACTGCAGTTTTAGATAAGCCCTTCTAGAACTTGGTTTCATTAAATATCATTTTGGTTTTGGAACATATTCTTGTTGTGATTGTCAGATTGTGTCCTAAAATTCATTTTGATCTTTACTGGCCCCAGGATGTCTTGGGAAGTATGCATGTATATATGAATTTTACCAAGTTCTTCATAAGAGCTTTCAATTTTCAATTTTTCCTCTAAAGAATATGTTATTCGACATTTGACTTATGATTGGTTGTGATCCAATTCTAGTTGGCATAAATTTCTGAGCTGTAGATCGGATCTGACTGCTAAATACTCATTACGTGGAGGATCAAGTTGGAGTAAGAAAAGCTGTACTAGTAGTATTGAGGATCCTTTCTTATCTAGCCTGCTTTTTAGATTCTTCTCCTGCCATTTCCTTACTGACACTCTGTTCTTTGGCCACACTGAATTGCCATGCCCTCTGGATGCTCTGTGGGCAGCCCTACCCCTGTACATGCTCTTACCTCTGCCTGAGATGTCCCTCTGCCCCTTCACTGTGTGAATGCATTCTGCAAGAGGGTTGCTCTTGCTCTGATAGCTCTCTTGCTTGTCTGGGCACAGGGAACCATTCCCTTCTTGTTTATTAGTACTGTGTTCATACCTCTGCTGTAGAGCATACCATGATTAGTAGATGTGACAATATTGTTAATTCAGCAGTGCTTTACTGTGTACCTTTGTGATCTCTTCTAGGTCTAAAATTACATGCATTTTGCAGTAATTTTCCTGAAAAACTGAAGGTTAGAGGCTAAGATTGATAAGTATTTTTGGACTGTGGGTCATTGTTGTTTTACTTGGGAGTTCCTGGAAAATAATTCTAGGGTCATTCTGATGGTTGCTTTTGAAAAACAAGATGTTTCCTACTTTGGATTCTAATAGTACTGAAATTGTGTCCTTTGAAGGTGTTTGTTCTGTATAGCTTTCGGAATTATCCAGCATTCTTTTGTGTACTCTGCTTTACAGTTCATTTAGTAAACAGTGCTGAATTTTAAAAGTACCTTTGGGAAGCAGGTGAACTCTGAAAAGGGATGCTTGAAGCCAGTGTTGAATTTCAATTCAAGCATTTGCTGAACAGGTGCTCTGAGTAAACAGCTAAGTTAGGTGCAGAGCAAGAGAGGAATGAGAAATAGTTCTGCACTCAGGGAGCTGTCACCCAAATGAGAGAATTTGTGGCAGTATTGAAAGTAGTTCTAGGGGCTGGAGATTTAGCTCAGCAGCATAAGCGCCTGCCTTGCAAGCAGGCAGTTGTGAGTTCGATCCCCGGTACCGATAAAAAGGAAAAAGACAAAAAAAAAAAAAAAAAAGAAAGTAGTTCTGTTGGATTTCTAAATTTTGTTTCGTTTTGTTTTGAGGGTCTAGACAGACAGTCATAATGGACGCAGAATCTATGGAGATTAATGTTAATCTGAAGATAGTTTCTTTTTTGCTAGTCTTTAAGATGAAAACATATCAAGAGGTCCTAGCATGTATATTGGTTTTAGCTCACTGTCTTCCTACTGTCTTCTCTGGACTTGAGTTACTACAGTACTATAGTCCTTTCAAAATACCGATGATGAGATCTCCAAGAAATTATTCTCATTTGAATAGTCCATTATATTCCAGCTTTGATTCCTGGATAATTCTTTATCTTCAAGCTATTTCATAGAGTTTATGTTCGAAATAAAATTTTTCCTGCGGAACTTTGACAGTTCTTGTAACATGAGTCCATGGATGAGCCCAGGAATTTTGTTTTAGAACCGTAGATGTCTTGAGTTTTTTTATACTGTTAGTGCAAAGCCCCGGTATTCTAAAGTTGCTTGTCTGTTCTTGGGAATATTAAAGCTATTGCTTGATTGGATGGAAATTTATTAGTTACTTGAATCATACATGAATCATATAGTATTATGTGGTTGTGAAAAGCTCTAGAAAAGAAAGGAAGTGAACATAGGAACCAGCATTTATTAAGTACCAGTTGTAAACTAGCTTGTATTATTTTAGACCTTTTACAATTAGTTTTTGGGCTTAGTATTTTCATATGTCAGGTAAAGATAGTAAGGCTCAAAAAGGTATAGTAATTTTGTTTAAGGAGCTATAGTTAATGAGTGCTGATTTCAAACCTTGGTCTGTATGCTTTAAGGGTGATGTTCTTTGCATTGTACTTTTTCCCAAAAGCACATGGATTTATTTAATGGATTTGAATTAGTATGAATTGATGGGTAGGTATCCCAAATTGCCTGAGCCTCAGTTAAGTTTACACATTCAAATTTCCAGAGTATGAATCCCAGCTCTGTCACTTCTAAAGCTTTGTGACCTTGTCTCCATGTTTGACCTTTTTAAACCTCAGGTCTTCATTGTATAATGTGGCTGTTATTAATAATATCTCAGAGTTGTGATGAGGATTATTTGACATAATGCAGCTAAGATAGCAGTGGAGATATGATTTAGAGTCTCTATATATGAGTCAGCACAAGTAGGAGCAGATTCAGTTTCCTGGATTTTGTGCAAGGCTGGAGATGATGGTCATTAAGAGCTTGAGCTCTCAGCCCAGCCGCCCTAGGTTCTAGTATGGATTTAGTTGCTCTGTTCAGTGAGACGATGTGGGCAGATTGCTTTATAAAACCGTCCCTCAAGTGTTAGCCCTTTTTTGTTGCAGCCTCTTTTCTTCTCACAAGTAAAATTTAATGTACTTTTAAAAAACTTTATTTTGCAGGGAGGAGACAATCAGGGAACTATTGATGACAGTATTATCTGATTCTTTTTCTAAAAGTAATACAAAATCTCAAGTGTTAGTTTTTGTTTTGTTTTTAAATCCTAGAAATTTTCAAGTGTATTCTCATGAAGATCCAGGTTTGTAGGTAGATGGTTATGCTTTGTGATGTGAGTTAAGAGACTTCAGGCCAGCTTTTTGCCTTAAGATTAATTTCATAGTCTGCCATAATATTGGAATTTCTATCACAAGGTCTGTGAGAGATATACCATACCCTTATGTAACTCAGATTACTTGAAAGTTAGCTGAATACAAGGCCTCCTGGAGAAACAGGGACAAGCTGGATGATAGAAAGGAAGCTGAAGGGCTGTGAATTTAGCTCAGCAGTGTAAGTGTCTGCCTGAAAAGTGGGAGGCCCAGTATGAAAAAAAAAGAAGCTGGACAATATGAAGGTGAAGAACATTGACCACCTGCGGGGTTTGCCCTTCCTGGAAACAGTGTTTGAGTGAATAAAAAAGGAAGCCTAAGTCTAGGGTCATAATTGATAGTGGAAAACATTTTCAGTTTCAGTGCAGGGAGTTGAGAATATAGCTAAGTAGTGGAGTACTTGGACCATGCATGAAGTCCTGGGTTCGATCCCCAGCACCACCAAAAAAATTTTGGAAAATGTAAACTATGTAATAGACTGGCTATGGTGGTACATGCTACTTGGGAAGCTTAGTTGCAATTTCAAGTCCAACCTGGGCAACTTACCAAGACTTTGTTTCAAAATTAACAATGGAAAGTGCTCTGGGTGTAGGTCAGTGATGGAGCACTTGCTCAGCATGTGCAGGACTGTGGGTTTGATCCCAAGCATTGCAAACAAACAAACAAACAAAATTCTAGTGTAAGAATGTAACCAACAGATTTGCTAGGTATTTTTAGTGTTGTCTAACCCAGCTGAGAATTCTGGGCCTAATGCTGGCTAGCTTTGAAGTAATGATTTCACTTTTTGACGTAGCACAAGGACTTTCCCAAGCCTTGTGACTCCTCTCCCTTCAGGACATTGCCTACTCTGGTCAGAAGTAAAAGAATGAGAAACTTCCTCTCACAGAAGAAAGTTTACCAGCAACCCACTTCATTTCCTGTATAAAAACCAAAACGCCATCTCAGGATCCCCTGGTTGCTGATCTCAGGCCTCCTGTTGCCAAAATTCAGTGATCAGTAGGATCCTGAGATAGTAGTTTGGTTTTTATAAGTTACAGTAATTTCTGTGTGAAAGTCTGGAAACTGAAGGATTTCAAGTTATAATTTACTGTGTTTGACAATTTATTGAGCAGTCACGTATGTCCTTAGAAGCAAACAATAATTTTAAATTTTATTTTGATCTTTGTTCACATCCTAATGGCCACTCTTTTGATGCTATAGTGACTGAATGTGGGTCAGTGGCTTTATGTGGGTCACACCGCAGGCAGAACATTAAGCAGCTACTGTGTGCAAAGTACTATTGGGTATTTCATATGAAAACTATACCCTAATATGTTATCCATTTAAAAAAATAAGGCAGTCTTTGCTTTGCCTAGTAATACAAGGCTAAAGATGACTGTGCAAGCTGAAACTATATAAAGTGAACTTAGGAATCAATGGAGAAAATTACAATTGTTTTGTGATTTTTTTGGGGGGGTCAGAATTAAAAACTCACTGTTGTTTATAAATGTGTAGTAAAACAAAAGAATAAGACAGTTTATTGTGTAATAACATAATTAGAAATATTGAAGATTAAAGTGGTTTTTTTTTTTTTTTTTGTACCAAATTTATCAAAGAGTACCTTGAACAACACTTGCCTTCTAGTTACTAGAGCACCTGATACAGAGCAAGGATCCTTTCTGGGCTTTAGTGAATAACCCCACTTCCAGGGTTTATCCTCGGCACTCTCAGTGTTGTAAAATATCCCTGAGTGTTCCTCTGGCCTGAAGTTTTTGCCAACATCTCTTACAATAGGACCTGGCCATTCTTTTCATTACTACCACTGCTCTTCAGGAGGTTCTTGTGACTGAGGCTCACCTTCCTTGGGACTTCATTTCTGTGCCCCTGGAATTTCAGTTCCACCTTTTGCTTTTATTGTAGTTTCTTTGTGGCACTTTGATCTTTATGGCCAGCTCCCTATTTCTTTTATTCACTTTTATTAATTATTATATAGATTTACCCCTGCAAAATGCGGAAGCATGTCTACATGCTTTGCTGTCTGTATGTGAACCAAGTACAGTACCCTTGTGCAGTACCCTTGAAGAAGTGATGTGATTGGCCACTGACCACAATTTGGAGGCTGAAATATTAGAGAAATTTGTACTTTATCCAAGAATATAAAATTAATATGCATGATAACTGAAATTTGAGCTTTGTTGGACTAATACTTAACAACGGTAACTAATCCATGCATATTAGAATCATGCAAAGCAAGAACTACTGGTATTATAATATTGTTTTTTTAGTAGAAGAAACAAAAAAATTAAGAAAAAAATTTTTCTAATTTTTAGCTGGGCATGATGGCATATGCTGTAATCCCAGCACTCAAGAGGCTGAGGCAGGAGGATCGCTGTGAGTTCAACTGAATAGTGACCCTGTGTCAAAAAGACAAAAAAAAAAAAAAAGATTTATGCTGTTGACTGTTGACTTGGGTTTCTTCTTTTTTTTTTTTCCCCATCAGTACCAGGGATCGAACTCACAACTGCCTGCTTGCAAGGCAGGCGCTTATGCCGCTGAGCTAAATCCCCAGCCCCTAGTTAACTTGGATTTCACATTATAGTTTGGTCAGTTAATGTATAAGGTAGAAAATAAGAAGTACATACTTGACTCCAGAAGAAACCATTTCAGTGAAAAGAATATATTCTATATAAGTTATTCTTTGTGTAACTTGCAAATTTCTGAAGGGTGCCTGGTGTTCCCCTTTTTTTTTGACAGATGAGAGGGTACTTGTATTGTGCTTAATAATTTCAGCTCAGTGGAAAAGCACAGGTTTTGGAGGCATGCCTTTAAATTGAGTTTTTACCCTCCCCAGGCTTTTTGTTTCCTCTCCTGGGAAGTGAGATACTCTATCTTAAAAGTATTGGAAAGTTTAAATGTAAATAGGCTATTGCAGTGCCTTATACATGTTAGGTGTATAGAACTTCTTTACTTTCTAAACCAAAATCTACCATTTCAGTTTCCCATAGTTTGCCATTTATTTATTATTATCCAATTTGATGCAATAGAAATAATTTTAGATGTAGCAC
Organism: Cavia porcellus; assembly: GCF_034190915.1. Classification (NCBI taxonomy): domain Eukaryota; kingdom Metazoa; phylum Chordata; class Mammalia; order Rodentia; family Caviidae; genus Cavia; species Cavia porcellus. The sequence continues at coordinate 23,649,217 of NW_026947488.1, read as the reverse complement.
ATTTGTCATAATATAAAAACATAAAGGTACAGATAATAAAAGGTAACCCATGAGCCTCAAGTGGTTAAATTAAAAATAGTAAGTTATGTAATTTCTCCCAGTGGTATCAATCATATTTTTCAGTAAAGGTTATTTTTTATCTTAAGGTATAATTAGCATTTTTTATTTTTAAAGGAGTACTTTAAAAGATATTTGTACAATATTTAGAATCTGGGACATAGTTTTATTGATGAATTATCTCATGTATTTTCCGAAATGATCTTTGGAAGCCATAAAATACCTAATTTTATGTGTAGTATGTTCTCAATAAATCCTTGTACACATTGGCTCACCTCATTATATTGTCTAATGGGTTTCTTAACATTTTACTTCTAGTGATTTTTTTCTTTAAAGATAATGGTGTTTTTAATTAAATATGATAACTTGGTGTGTTTTGCTTTTAGATTGTTGTTTTCAGTAGTGTTTCTCCAGTCAGTTTGAGATGACAGACCAAGACCTTTTTGACTCTTCAGTTAAGTAAGAAACTACAACTAACTTCAAATAACTGGCATAAAGGTTAATGTTAGGTTATCTCTGAAAATGAACACCCCTCTGCTCTGTTTTTACATGTGTTCCATTGTATGTAGCATTTGAGTTCCAAGTGTGGGATATGAGAATCAAATGTATCATTTTCCTTTCTTTTAGCAACAGAAGAGAAGAAATCCCTAAAGCGAACTTTTCAGCAAATACAGGAGGAGGAGGATGATGACTACCCTGGAAGCTACTCTCCCCAAGATCCTTCTGCAGGACCTCTCTTGGTATGTTTGCCTCCTAGAGAATAGGGCAAAGTGGCTTGAAGTGACCGGTAGTTGAAGATGGTGGCCACAAGGTGGCGTCGGTGACCAGTGGTATGGAAGCTCCAGAAGTGGGAGCTCTTCTGCTGCAAGAGCCACCCAGAGAAGCTTGCGTGCCTTGACTTAGGGATGGGTTTACCTTTTATAAAGTTCTTAGATTTTTTTTCTTCCACTGTTAAAAATAGTTTTTTGTGAGAGGGGTGATACTTTTAGTTTTCCGCTTTGGCTTGGCTCGAGTAGCTTGGTACTTACTTTTTATTTTTCTTTTTTAGTACTGGGAATCAAACCCAAGACCTTGCACTTACAAGACAGGCACTGTGCCACTGAGCTGTAGCCCCAATCCTTGGTGGTTTACTTCTATACTCCCAGTTTTATAAGTAAACAGCTCATTAGTATCTAAGGATAGACTCTGTGCTAATAGCAAGGTTGCTACACTGTAACCTGTTTAAACAGTAAAACACTATCTTTAATCATGTGCTTATATGATTTAGATTTTTATTAGGCAAGTTATCTTATAAAGTCTGTGGTTGTCTTATTTTGTCTCCTTATAGTCAAAGAAAATGAGGCTCAAGAAAATAGGCTGAATAACTTGGCCTGATGTCTTAACTTGAATCCAAGTCTGTCTGACTTCAGAGCCCGTTCCCTTTTCACTGGCTTGCACTGTCTCCTCTTATTTTTACCTCTTACAAATAGATGGTTTAAAGCCTCTGAAAATAGAAGCCTGTCTGGTTTGTATCGTGTGAAAATGATGGTTAGGCTGGGAATTAATGGACAGGAGTTTTGGGCCACATATCTGTACCTCAAAACTTTAAAAGAGAATAGCTTGGATTATCATCTTCCAGGGTAACCGAATTAACCATCTGTAGTCATTATGAACTGGCTTACCTGTCAGCATTCTGCTTTTTTTCTGACAATGTAATTAATCTGTTTTGATACTGGTGCATGCAGAATATGCATTCTTTATTTGCCTTCCTTGATTTTCCCCCTTTGTAGTTAATTTTACACATTTAATACAGAGGAGGTGATAATCATTTCATAAAGTAAACCCAAGAATTTAATAAGACAACACGTACTATATATATGTGTGCATGTGTTTTCATTACATGAAGTTTTATTCATATTGTGTTATAGATCTAGAAAATTAATTTTGTACATTCCCTTACAGTCTATGTCATTGACTTCTATATAAGTTCTGGAAGTAAGAACAATTTTTATTAAAAATCAGGAAGGGCCATTTTAAAATTTACTTTCGCCTCATTTAACTCCAGCAAAATTTCTTTGAATTGTGTGTCTTAATGAATGTCATTGTGTTTTCATTTTATGCTCTTCTAGACTGAAGAACTAATCAAAGCTTTGCAGGATCTTGAAAATGCTGCATCAGGGGATGCAACTGTTCGACAGAAAATTGCTTCTCTGCCCCAAGAAGTGCAAGATGTTTCTCTACTGGAAAAAATAACAGGTAGGAAGCTAGAGTCTAGGTAAAAGCAGGACTGATGTGTAGTTCCTCTGTAGGGCATTAAACCTTAGGATATGCTGATGCCTACAGGCATAACTTTATGTGTGATGCTTTGCCACCTTGTGATTTGCAAATGAATCACATGTAGAAGAAACACTTGGAATAGCCAAAGCTTGAGAAACAATTCTAAGAATTATTGTAGAAATGCCGATATATCACAACTTGTGGCACCTTAAATTTTGTTGGTAACGCAGTACAAAGTATGTCCATGTGGAGCAGTGTGGTTAGGGAGGAATCAGGCATTAAACTCCTGACTTTCTAAAAGAAAATAATTTATGATACAGGGCCTTGTGATTTATGCTCTGTACATTGGCAAGCCTATAGATGATTCAGTATTGAGAATTCCAAGTGTATACTTGGTCATGTCATGTTGCCCTAATGTTGACTAACTCCCAGTTAAACAGGGAAACTGACAACTATTCCTGCTTTCTGCATGGGAAGTTAAAGGGAAGGAATGAAGTAAGACTGTACTTTTGATGGTCTTTGAGGACTACTGCCTGTATATCCCCATGTTACATACAAAGAGATCAAGACATGTGAGAAGTTTGGTGTCTTGCCCAAAGCCATATAGGCAGTGGTATTGAGATTCCAACCCAGGCTGTGAGGTCTGTGCTCTTTCTATTGTAAAAGCACGGGCTTTTCATTCCACTATCTTGCAGAGGACACTATTCCATACCCCTGCCCCCAGTTTCTTGATTTGGCTGCTTCTCTAAATTTTTCCATATTCACTTAAAGAAATCAAGGCTACTCAAGAAGTACTTCCTTCATGCAACAAGTTATCTGAGGCTCACTGTACCCTTTGTCCCACCCATATTCCCACAGGGGTTAAGTACCAAGGAGTTTGAAATGATCTTTGAGCAGAAAACCAAAGAAATTAGGAACAGGTCGTGATACTTAGGAAAGGAATTACCAAAAGGCAGTACAGAGAAAGACCTGAAGGCTACATGTGCTTAGTGGGACAACACAGTGCAACAGAGAAGCCTTTGAAATTGCATGAGAGGCATCTATCTGTCCATCTGTCTGTCTATCTGCCTTTTTGAGAGATGGTTTTGTTATGCAGTTCAGGCTAGCCTTGAACTCACTTTGTAGCCCAGGCTACCCTCAAACTTGTAGCAGTCCCCTGCTGCAGCCTCCTGAGTGCTGATGAGAAGCATTTTACCACTCTTCATGTCTCCCTTCAGCCTAACTTTTGAGTCCTCATTATTTGTGCTCAGTATCTGCCCTCCCATATACACCATCAGCATCTTTTTCCTAACTGTAGCTGTCTGACAAAACCCTGATACTGGTTAGATCCATCTTTTAAAAAATCATTATTAAAGGGCTATTTATTTATCTGTATGTGGCACTGGGAATTGAACCTAGGGGCTTCACACTGACCTCTACCTCCTGCCTTTTAAAAATTCTTTTGGAAACAGGCTCAAACTTGCTCTCCTCTGCCTCAACCTTCCACGATGCTGGCTGGTATTACACCAGCACCAGCACACCTGGCTACTTATTTATTTACTGTGGTGCTGAGCATTGACCCAGGGCCACACGTAGATCAAACACTGCACTATTGACTACTCCCCAACCTATTTTTACTTTTAAATTGTGTACAAAATACGTAATAAAAAAGTATACGGTTCAGTGGTTTAAGTACTTTTACACTGTTGTGCAACCAGTTTCCAGAACTCTGTCTTGTGAAACTGAAACAGTATACTCACAATAACTAAACAATAGCTCATGTCTTATCTTTCTTACCTGTTGACAACCACCAGTCTGATATCCAGCTTTATTTCTCCTTTCTGTTCTTGTGCAAGAGAATGTTGCTAGGGAAAGTAGTTTATAAGCCCTAGCCTCACACTTCTCTGGAGGAACATGCTTTATTCTAAACCTTTCCTGTAAATTAAATTTGCCTACTTAAGGGTGACCTGAACTACAAAGTAAGACTGTCTCGAAAAAAGAGGGAGAAGGAGACAGGTGAAACAGAAGATGCCCTTCACTTCTGTATCTTTCATCTCTTCATTCTAACGGATCATTCTAAATAGTGTAGATGTGTAGAGTGTGCTAGAGCTTTAATCCAGGGCCATGAATATGCTGTATACTTGCTCTACCACTGTGCCATCCCCAACCCCATAACATTTTGCATTTTTTTCTCCCACATAGGAAAAAAAGTTCTTTGTTGTATATCCTTCTCTAGTCACTGCTTTATTTCTCTGGTTCAAATTCCCTCTGTCTGTCTCTATTTCTATCTTTCTGTCTGTCTCTATTTCTATCTCTCTGTCTCCTTGTCTTTCTCTCCTTCTATTCCCCTCTTCCCTTTCCTCTCTTTCTCTCTTTTCTCCCAGTCTCCTGTCTCCCTTTCCTTCTCTCTTTTCTTTTGAGACAGTGTCTTGCTTTGTAGCCCAGGCTGGCTTTGAACTCTTGATCATTCTGCCTTAGCCCTCTGAGAGCTGGAATTACAGGCATGCAGCCTGTACCCCCTTTTCTGTTCCTTTTAACACAACATCCTGAATGGATTACCTTGGCTGCCTCCACTTCCTGCCCATCTCTTTTCTTGATTCTACCTTACTGAACTTGCCCTTATCAAAGTTGCTTATGACTTTCATTGCCAGAGTCAATGGTGAATTCTCTGTACTTATTTTGACTTGACCCCTGGTAGCATTTGATCTGTTGATTATTTCTTCTGTCTGAAAATATGTTCTTTGCTTAATTTGGTAGATATAATAATATTCCCTCCTCAAAAGCCTGAGTCCACATTGCCAGAACCTTGAATATGTTATCTTACCTGGCAAAAAGAACTTGGCAGATGTGATTGGGTTTATGATCCAGAGTTAGAAAATTCTAGATTGTTCAGGTGGACCCAGTAATCAGAGGGTTCTTATAAAAGAGAAGGAGATAACTTTGGAAGCAGAGGTTGCAGGATGTGCTTCAGGTATGGAAGAAGGGGCTGAGATAACAAATAATACATTTATAATATTTTAAACCACTAATTTTGTGGGTTTTTTAGGCAGCAGTACCAAACTAGGACCCTATATTTTTCTAGCTTTCCTCCTATCTCTCTGGCAGCATCTTTTCTACTTCTTGGTGCTTTTTTTTCACTTCTTTTTGCCCTCTAAATGTTCTGTAGCTAGTTTCATGGAGCGCTCTATCCAATTTGTTGATGTGAAACAGTTTTTTTATGCTAGTAATGCCCTAATTTATGTCCTGATTGTTGACCTTGCCTTTTTACTTGAGCCCCTTATATCCACCCTTAGTTGAATGTTTGAAGCTTAACCTGTCCCAAACTGAACTTCTGAGCTTCCCTCTGAAAATAATTTTCCTCATGGTTTTCACCATTTCAGTAAATTCACCCCATTCCTGTTGATTGGGACCAAAACTAGTACTTGACATCTGTACAAGTCACAAGTCACTATCGTGCTCCTTGGAATAACTGCAATAGCTTCTTTTCCTTCCTTGTCTGCCACTTCTTTGTCTCTCATTCCCAGTCATCATCCTGTTCTTAACATTATGATAATCAGAGTGACTTTCTTAAATCAAAGTTGGATCACATCTCATCTTGCTCAGAACACCCCAACAGGTCAACCCCACCCTCCAGCCCCATTCACCCAGAGTAAAAGCCAGAAGCCTTCATGGCCTACACAGTCCGGCTGCTGTTGCGTCGTGGGCTTCACTGCTTTCCCTGTGCTCACTGTCAGATCCTCTGGGCTTCTTACCAGGCACCAGGCGTCCCCCCTGTCAGGGCCTTTGGGTTGGTGCTGTTCAGTGATCTTCCCCTTCCTTCAGGCCCTTGTTTATATATGTCACTCCACTGATGCCTGCCCTGACCACCATATTGAAAATTGCATCCCCCACCATCCCAATGACCCATTTCTTCTCCTCTGTACACTGTACTGTGTATTTGGTTTCTTTTCATATCTGAGACTGTAAACTCAAGAGCAGAGAGTATATATACTTTTTGTTCCCTGCACTCTCCAAGAACCTAGGTACTCAGAAGGTGCTCAGGTATTTGTTAGGTAGAATCAGAGGTTATCAGTAGAGGGTTGGTGGGTTTGAAAGCCTGAGTAGAGTCAATTTAGTAACGCGGCAGAGAGGAAGTGGCTACACTGAATATATACAGTTTGTTGTAGAAGGAGAGCAGGGAAATAGCTAGAGAGTGCTAGATACTAGTTGGTTGGCATAGCTGTAGATTTGCTTCTCTACTTCTTGAGGGAAAGAGGAACCGATGTTGCAGGGGTGACTTGAGGTGTGCCAGAAGCTAAGTCTCTGCCAGCTTGAGGGAGTAGGATGCCCATGCACAGGTGAGCAGCTGTCTGCAAGAGGCTCACTGCTGCGCCTCTGCCTCAGGGAGGGCCGACCCCTGGAGCATAGCCGCAGGTAAGTGCCCTGAAATCTTGCTTCTGCATTTGGAGTGGATTTTCTTTGTAACTCAGTGAAGTATAAAAAGTCATTTTTCTGGATTTCAATTATTTGTGTAAATAATTGACTTGTTTGTATAACTTTTTGTGGGTGAAAATTGACTTTTTAAAAATATTAAAAATTAAGTGTTTTTGGGCCAGGGATTTAGCTCAGTGGCATAAGTGCCTGCCTGACAAATGCAAGGTCATGAGTTCACTCTCCGGTCCCAAAAAAAAAAACAATTAAGTGTTTTCTTTGCTGTTTTTTGCCTGTTAAGCATCCTAATATATTAACCATTTAAGAAAAAAAAAGATTAATGAGGGAATAACAAAGTTAAAATCAGTCTACCCATACATACACACTTTTGTAGTTTTAGTCTCGCTACGATCCATACATAATTTTAGCACTTTTTTATAGATACAGATCCTCCTTTTGTTTCTTCTCATTTCCTTGTGCTGAACCTTTGTTCACCACTTCCCAAAGTATGACTCGTAGCCATTAATTGGATATATTGTCCAGTGGATAACTGGACTTTTTTGAACACTTTTTTGAAGTTGTACATAGTAAACGGAAGCACTGTTTTATGAAACATTACTGTTGTTTTTATGTTTATAAACAATGTGTTTCTGTAGCAGGTCATGATTAAAAAACACTTGAAAGCCTCTGTTCTTTACCAAACCCTTTATTTTGCTGAATGTAGAAAGGGAGCTTATACCCAGGCTCAAGGCTTACACTGTTTTATTTTATTTTTATTTTTTTGGTACCAGGGATCGAACTCCTGACCTCATGCTTTCCAGGCAGGCACTTAACACCACTGAGCTAAATCCCCAGGCCTAAGGCTTACACTGTTAAGGAAGTAGAGTCCTCTAAGTCCGTCTCTTTGAGTCCCAGATCAGCTGACTGCATGTTGAACCTGTCATGTTGCTTTTACTTATTTTTGTTTCAGTTTACAGAGCAAGCAAGGAAAACTTGCTTTTTTATTTCAGAGGAATGTAAAAAGTATATTAACAAAATAATACGAACAAAAGCATTTGAACTGCACAGTGGCAAGAAAAATCATTTCATGGATGACTTTAAATATCTTTCTGTTTTGTTTGTACAGCTTTTACAGGAATAGACATTTAAAAGTATTAGCCAGATTTCCCTCCCTATACAGTTGCCTCACTTCAGGTAATTCAGAGTGAAAGCCTTTGGGTTTCTTAGCCAGCCAACTCATTGTCCACAGGTCCTGGCTCATTCTTTGCTATGATAGGAGAGAAACGGTAAGCCTCCCCCAGAAATGCTTGCAATTGTACCTGTGTGATTTTCATTTTTGTCTCTATTTTTTGGTCTCATTTATACTTAGACAAAGAGGCAGCTGAACGTCTTTCAAAAACAGTAGATGAAGCATGTCTGTTACTAGCAGAGTATAACGGGCGCCTGGCAGCAGAACTGGAAGACCGGCGCCAGCTGGCTCGGATGTTGGTGGAGTACACCCAGAATCAGAAAGATGTTTTGTCAGAAAAGGAGAAAAAGCTAGAAGTGAGTACATTGCAAAACAGACTCAGATTCCCCAGATTTCTCTTTCTATAGCCCACATTAACAATTTTTTAGTGCATTAATTAACATGTTTTTCTTTTATAAATTGATGAGATCGGAACACCCATTAGAAATTATAAACATTTGAGCCTAGTTAAAAATTAAAGTCATGTTTTTGTATGTCCAGAAAAAAGCAAATTGGATTGTAGAAAATAGTGAACTCTTAATACAGTACTTAGGATTTTAATATTGAGTTAGTTTTACCTTACATTAAAAACAAAGTGCACGTCAAAGTGCAGAAAGAATGCTTTTTTGGTGATATACAGGAAGTGCTTTAAAATTTCTATTGTGGTGTTCTGAGATTTATTTCTGACTTGTATCAGTTCTAATTTATCTGCCTCTAAGCTCTTTCTGTGTCAACTTTAAAGTGTTACAATAATGTTTAAGGAGCCTGATTTTTTTGCTGTTGAGAAGGAACATATTTTGGCCCTGAGTTGAGGGCATGAGTCTAAGGGCTCTTCGGAGGGATTCGGAACCATTTGTTACTATATATTGTTTGGCTCTTTGATTAGTACCTGGTTTAGCTTCAGTGCCTAGTTCACTCATGGTGAATCTTTGAGAGCTTTCAGTAATACAAACAGCCTGCCACGGCATGCGTGCTTTAAGTTTGCTATCACTGGCCTAGTCTTTTTGGATGACAGACAGCAGAGTGGACATTTGAGGATTTTTGCTTGTCCCATGCTACTAAGCTTCCTTTTTATGAATTGTTTACTGTTTTCTTTTTAAAAGATACGTGGAAGAATCTTAGCCAGTTGTTCTGTGAAGGGAGGACAGATCTGAGTTGAAGAATCAGTCACATTCTGTTATAAGAAACACTTTCTTAAAGCCCAGTAAAGGAACAGCAAAGTCACCCTTCCCTCAAACTCGGGCACTTGTTTTCTGGCTCTGAAGGAGGGAACACTGCGTTAGCTCAGACTGAGATTGTAGTATTTATTGGTCATCCCACACAGTCATTGAGCACTGTATTTTTCTTGTGTCTTTTCCTGCACTTATTTATTTATTTATTTTATCGGTACTGGGGATCGAACTCATGACCGCCTGCTTGCAAGGCAGGTGCTTATGCCACTGAGCTAAATCCCCAGCCCATACCTACCTGCACTTATTATGGGTTGGGTGGTGGTGGTAGGGCCTTCATGTTTGTACCCAGCTTGACTATAGAAGATTGGAAACAGCGATAAAAATGCTTGGATTTCTGGCACTGACCAGAAGTCCTAAAGGGAGTTTCATAGGCAGTACCAGACGGTCATTTATCTGAAATGCTCATCTTTCACTGAGGAAGCATTTTCAGCACTGTACCCTGGGATTAATAAGAGAGTATAATTAATGATTCTGGTTGTAAGTCACCATGCCATCTGTTGAACTGCCCCTCAGCGACACATTAAGGGCTTCCTCTGATCTGTCAGACATTGATTATCATGAGCAGCTGTTATTGAGTGGGACATGGCAAGCTACCATAGAGGACAGAGTCTTTGAGAAGGAGACTGTTGGTAGAGCTGTTAAGTGTTTGTTTTGTCATCGTCCCTCACTTTCCTATTTCTTCAAGAATCATTTTGGCTTCTGTAGAACCAGTGGTTTACTGTGTACCATGCGAGGTGACTGAGGCATTGAAATGGAACAGAGATTTGGCTGTGTTTTGTACTTTTCCACTCACACTCCTCTGCTAGTTCATTCACTGGAGTGGCACTGCAATCCCCGTGGTTAAGAAGAATAGAAAGGCCTCAGCACTGCAAAACCCAGGATATGAACTAAAGATTCCTGTCCCAAACCATGTCTTTCAGCCACTTGGACAGAAACATTTATTATAAAAATAGAGCAAAATTAGGTGCCTTTTAGAAAATAAATGGTTAGATAAAACATGAGCTGTTAAGAGATGGCTATAGTTCTTTATCGGTGCTTGTTGGAAATGTGGACTGTCTATTCAGAATCTTGCTTTCTCTCACTTCTCATTATCAGATGGTCTTATTACATTGTATCTTTGTGGTGGTGGTAACACCTGATGTGCAACCTGAAAGGTGTTATTGATATTATGAATTTCTCCAAATCCTCCAAAAGTCCCTTGCTGATAAGAATTCTGCATTGGGTGTACCAGTGGTTTTTAACCTTCCATTTTTGTTGCACAGACCTTATTTTATAACTGCCAAATCAGAATACTAATTAAATCTTTCATTTTTAATCTTCTCATTGCCTTCAGTGTGTAAAAATAAAGAGACTCTTAGGACTCTTTGAAATATGATTTTTCTTGGCGTTCTGTCCCTCCTTTGAGTTTTAATTTGTTAACATTTAGTTGATATTTTCTTTTTTCAATTTTTGTATTCTCTTATGTAACAAGCATATCTTTTCTTTCACTTGAGAATTTTATGTTAGATTTTTGTGGCTCCTAAACCATTTTTGTGGAGATAAGCAGAGTGTTGGTGCAGAGCCTGGAATGTAGAGGGGAGTTAGGGCTCATATGGGAGATTGTGTTTCAAGGAAGTCATTGTGGTATAAACAGCATAGGTAAACACAAAACCATACTAACTGATTGCGCATAATATAGATTAAGGAGACAGTTGGCAAACCTGATTGTGGCTTGGTAAATTCTAAACATCCTTTCAGATAATAAAGCCTTTTTGTAAAAGGAAGCAGCAATTGAAGGAGAGAAGTATATTTATAAAAGGGGAGCAGCCAGATTAGTCCAGACAGGCATGTGAAGAAAGACAAACACAGAGGGTGTGGGAAAGAGGTCTTGGAGACGACCGGTGGGAAATAAGGGTCTTGAAGAGGCTACTTTAACATTCAGAGTCAGCAGCGTCTGTACCAGTCAATAGATGTACAGAAATGAGCAAGACATGCTCCTCAGATCAGATGTTTATTGAAAATATAAGGAAATTATCAAATGCACGGGCTCTTTGTTAAACCATATGATTCAGCAAGACTTCCAAAGTCTGCTAGACTATGTTCATTGATAGCTCTCACAGTGTCAGGAATATATTTCTCAATAAATATTCTGTGATTGAAATTTATCACTTGATGTAACCTTTTCCTGTTAAGAAAATGTTATTTTTAGGTTGCATTATTGGTTTAACAAATCTGATTTGTTGGTTATAAAGAGCGAGTTAGTAAAGGTGACAATTTGATGGAAACTCTTATGGGTTTTCTGTTTTGTTCTACTTCAGGTACAATTGTGGTTCATTTTAAGATAATAGTCTTTTATTTTTATTGTCTTATTTTCCTTCTGCATGTGATGAGTGGCCTTGGCCTGTCACCTTTCCCTTAAACTCAGGGCAAGGTGAAAAAGAAAGCTGCTGAAAATCTGTTTATAATGTCTTGTCATAAACATCAAAAAAATTAAAAATAGAAAATCAGACATGTAGAAATAAGTGCAAATAATAGCCCAGAGATAAGGTATGTAATATGGGGCTCCAGAAGAAGGTTGATAAAAGATTTGGAGTTTGTTTTGTTTTTGTTTGTTGCAGTAGTGAGGATCAAACCAAAACCAAGGGTGCTCTATCATTGAGTTGTATCACTCACCGATCTTTTTTTTTTTTTTTTTTTTTTTTTTGAGTCAGGGTCTCACTGTGTAGACCAGGCTGGTCTTGAACTTGTAATCCTTGGACCTCAGCCTGCTTAGTAGCTAGGATTACAGGCATGCATCTTCATACCTGGCTTTGGTTTGGGTTTCCTCTCCCAACTCCCTTCTTGTTTTTGTGTTTTTGCAACAAGGGGTCTGGCTATGTTCAGTAGAATGGCCTTAATCTCAAGTGCTGGTGTGATTCCTCTGCCTCAGTCTCCCAAGCAGCTGGGATTCCAGGCATGCACTACCATGCCCATCTTGAAGGTTGATTCAGAAAGATAAAGATGAAAAATATCAGAAAAGTCTTTGAACATTGTTTCTTAGAACAAAACAAAGAATTTTTTTGTTAACAGAAGTGACTGTTACCCAAGTAACTGCTCAAGTTCAAAAGCCTTGCCCTGAGTTGGTCAGCCAGAATCTTTGTTATCAGTGTGGGTAGAGCATGATGTGAGTATGATAGTCAAAGCCAAACAGTTAAAGAAGTGGGGCGGTCTATTTGTACAAACATTTAAAAATTTCAGAAAGTGTCAGGTATGTGTAATTTCGCCAGGTATGTGTAACAGTTTTTTGCAGGCTGCTCATGGTGTCTGTCAGTGTTCTACAACTAAAAGGGGGCCAGCCTACTTGTATAGCATATTGAGGCATAATAATTACATGCCATTCAGGGAAGGACTCCAGGAGATAGAAGATGTAATAATCCTAGATACAGATTTGTTCATTGATTGAGGTGAAATTCATATAGCCCTAAATTAACCATCTTAAAGAGTATACATTTCAGTGGCATTTAGCATATTCACAGCATTATCCAACTATCACCTGTAAATGTCTGGCTTCTTTCACTTAGCATGGTCTTATGGTTCAACTGTATACTATAGTGTATCAGTACTTCACTCCTATTTATGGGTGAATCTTAATAATATAAAAGTTACATGGTTCTACCATTTATCTGTGAATTTTTTGTTAATGAACATTTGAATTCTGCTGCTTGATTGTTACTAATGATGTTATTGTAGATGCTCCACTTATGTACAATCTTTTATGTGGGCACATATTTTCATTTGTGTTGGATATTTATATATCTAGGAGTAGAGTTGCTAGATCATATGGTAATCTTGCATTTAACTGCCTTTTTTTTTTTTTTTTTTTTGTCTTGTTGAAACAGGGTCTCACTATGCAATTCAGGCTGGCCTTGAGCTCACTTAGTAGCCCAGGCTGGTCTTAAACTCGCAGTGATCGTCCTGCCTCAGCTTCTCAAGTGCTGGGATAACAGGCATGTGCCTCCATGCCCAGCTGCATTTAACTTCTTAAGGAATCACCAAAATGTTTCCATAGTAGCTACAGTATTTTATATTACCACCAGCAGTGTAAAAGTATTCTAGTTTCTTCACGTGCTTCCCAAAACTTGCTATTATCTTTTTTTTTTTTTTAATGTAGCCAACATGATAAATGTGAAATGGTATCTTATGGTAGTTTTTTTGTTTGTTGTTTCAGTGCCAGGGATTGAAATCCCAACCTTGCGCTTGCCTGGCAGGCACTTATGCCATTGAGCTAAATCTCCAACCCCTCTTATGGTAGTTTTGATATACATTTTATTTTTAATAGGCGAGACTTTAAAACTGTGCATGTCTCTTGCTTTTTTTTTTGGTACTAGGACTCGGACCTTACGCTTGCCAAGCAGGTATTTATGCCACTGAGCTATATCCCTCGCCCTGATACACATTTTCTTAATTATTACGATGTTGCACATTTTTACTTGGGACCATTTGTGTATCTTCATTGGAGATGTGTCTGTTCAAGTCCTTTGCACATTTTTGAACTGGGTTTTGTTGTTACTGAGTCATAAGAGATTGTTATATATTCTGGGTACTGCACATTTCACAGGTACATACTTTACAAATACATTCTCCGACTCTTTAACTTGTCTTTCCTTTTTTCTTGCGTTACTGAAATTTTAACCCAGTGCCTTTGCACTGAACTACAACCCCAGCATTCTTTAAATTTTTTATTTTGAGACAGTGTCTTGCTTAAATGTTCCAGCAGGACTCCCATATAACAGCTGCCTCCAGCCTCAGCTTCAGCTTCCCAGAGTTTAGGGGTCATCGGCATGTACCACCATGTCCAACTTCTGTTTCTTGATAATATCCTTTGCAGCTCAGTTTTATTGTCTTGTTTGTTTTTGGATGAGCTCCAATTTTTTTCTTTTGTTGTTCGTGTTTTTAAGGTCCCATCTAAGAATTCATTGCCAAATTCCAAGTCATAAGATTCATCACAATATTTTCTTTTAGGAACTTTATTATTTGAGCTCTTATATTTAGGTTGTTAATCCATTTTGAGTTAATTTTGTATATGGTATAAGATAAGATACCATTTTCATTTTCCTAAATGTGGATAGCCATCTGTCCTAGCAGCATTTTCCCTCCAACTAAATGCTTCATCCCCTTGTCTAAAATCAAATAGACCCCCCCCCAGATTTAAAGACCTAATTCCAAAGTGGGCATCTAAAACAAATAGACACTTCCCAGAAGTAGAAACAATAAATAAATATGTGAAAAAATGTTCTACATCACCATTCATTTGAGAGATCAAATTAAAACAACACTGAGACTCCATCTCCAGGAAGAATGGCTAGTATCAAGAAACCAACTAATAACAAATGTGGGGCTGTGAGGAGAAAGGAAACCTTCATTGCTGGTGGGAGTGTAGACTACTGCAGCCACTGTGGACATCAGTGTGGAGGTTCCTCAAGAAACTAGGATCGGAGGTCCCATTTGAACCAGCTATTCTCTTTGTTGGTATCTTCCCAAAATAATTAAAAGCATTATATGGAGCAATATATGCACAGCCATGTTTATAGCAGCACAGTTTGTAATAGTTAAATCCTGAAAACAACCCTAATTAATGCTCACCAGTGGACAAGTAAATAAAAAAAAGATGTGAGGTTTTTGACACACTGCAGAATACTGCTCAGCCATAAAGAAGGATGAAGCTGAGGCATTTATAGCTAAATGGATGACCTTGAGACCATACTCTTACGTGAAATAAATCAGACACACGTGTTAATTCTACACTGTCTCGTAGGTATGAGAAACTGAAAATGTAAATACCAACCAAAATATGTAAATAGATATTGTGTAATAGAGATTGCTCAAAAGGAAAGCGAACAGGGTGGGGGGTAAGGGAAGACAAAAATGAGAAAAAAAAAGATAAAATGGTAAAAAAGCTTTGTAAATAAGGAGGGAAAGAGATTGAAGGGAGTGGAGGGGAATGGGAAAAAAAGATCTAAGATATATCATGTATAGGTAAAAGTTTCCTATGATGAATTTGATCATTGTATATATCTAAATTGTACCAAGAAACAAAAAAAAGAAAGCACTTGGCTATAGATATATGAGTTGTTTGGATTTTTACAGTCTGCCATATATGTGTG
Source organism: Cavia porcellus (assembly GCF_034190915.1). Taxonomy (NCBI): domain Eukaryota; kingdom Metazoa; phylum Chordata; class Mammalia; order Rodentia; family Caviidae; genus Cavia; species Cavia porcellus. The sequence goes on along the minus strand of NW_026947488.1, from coordinate 23,633,933 downwards.
TGTGCGTGTGTGTGTGTGTGTGTGTGTGTGTGTGTGTATGTATGTACAAATGCAATCAACAAGATCACCATGGCTCAGTCATAAAAACCAGCTTCACTGAGTAAAGTGACACATACAAACCTGGTATAGTCATGAGCTGAATGGACCTGAATGGAACCTTAGAGATCACGTAGTCTGTTTCTAAAGTGATTGAAGAAACAGACTGAGAGGCTGCAGTTAGCTGTATACCAGAAATAGAACCTAGGACAGACACCAGATAACTTTCTGTTAGGTTTGTGTTGTTTTAAAATTTTGTTTCATGAGGTAAACAGAAAAATAATCCTACACAGGAGAGCAGCCAAGTGAAATCACTTAAGCAGTTCCTAAGAAGCTTGTGGAGAAATACCGCATAGGGAGGATGAAGCAGCACGCTGGAGCGAGAGAACACTGTCTTCTCTGTGCCTGTGCACATGCTCTTGCTCTAGTAGGAGAGAGAAATGGCACAGTGAATTAGGGCTGCTTCTGTTTCTCCATGGCTTGGCACCTCCCACTGGGTTGCCCTGACTTCAGACAACACAGTGAGGAAAGGGGAAATGATCTAAAAATCCAACATTACCTTGTGACTCTTCATATTTCTGTTTGCATTAAGTTTATAGCAATTTGAGAAATTATTTAGCTATAGCCAAATGGGTATTAAACCAGACATGGCCTCCTGTCATTTTTGATAGCACTCCCTCTCCTCCCTGCAGAGTGCACATGGTTAGTTTGGTTTCAATGATGGGACAGTCATTAGGTGGAGATAGAGTGCTCAGCTTTGGAGTGAAATCAGCTTTGGAGTGAATTCTCTTTTCTGGTCAAAATCAAAGCCAGCGTCTCATTTGTCTCATTTACTTGTGGTAAATGCAGATGGTCTAATCCTCATTTTAGATAAGAAAACTAAGTTCAGGGTTTATAGAAGTAGCTCAGGATCACTGTGAAACTCAGCAAGGACCAGTACCAGGATCTCCTGACTCGAGTGATCATGATGTTCCTTGGGAGGGGAGAGACCCTGCTTGAAGGTGGCCACACCTGTCCATCAGTCCTCTGTACTTACTGCCCTGCCTTACCATACAGCTGCCCCCTTCCCAGAGTAACGCACTGTCAGCTCCAAGGGCACTGAGAGTGGTTGTTGAAACAGGTCAGTCTGTTGACTCCTGTCAGGCGGCTACGGGGGCTTATACTCACTCATGCCCTTTCTCACGTAATAGGCTGTGGCTTCACCTCCTTTTCATCCCTGCTTTGACATAGAGTCTTTTTTTCCTTCAAGTTTCCTTCCAACACTTAAGGACTTTTGTGAAGTTGATGTGGAATCTGAGTAATGTGAAGTTTGGAGGATGTATACTAGGCCGTTGGGTTCCTCTCGTTTAGTTTAGTCACAGCTGAGGCCAGATTTTCGTCTAGAGTTTCATCTGTTGGGTGTGTATATGTAAGTTCTTTATTATGATATCTGTGATACTTTTTCTCCAGGAAAAAAAAGCCACATTATAATGTACTTCTTATACTTGGTGACCTGGGGACATGATTTGTGAGCTTTTGAGACTTCACTTTGGAGAGAAGTAATGGTTTCAAAGCTTTTCCAGCAAGAATTTCATACTTATAGCTACATTTTTTCATACTGTAGTGTAACTTTTTTTTTTTAACGGTGCTGGCCAAGGACTCTACCAGTGAACTACACCATATCATTGGCATGTTAGATGCTTCTTTGGTCCAGCTGTGCTCATTTTCAGTGGATGTGTACAACACGTAAAGTGCGTGGATGTGTATGCCAGCATCTGGGCCTCTTGCTGCTTCCTGCTGCCAGAACATTCTTACTCACCTAATTCTCAGTTTTCTCTTGGTTCTTTTTTCTGATTATAAACATAACACATCAGAGGAAACTTAGCAAATAAAAATGAAAAAAAAAAACAAACTCATTAGTTCATCTAAGAATTATTTTTTCCTACTCTCCCAGAACTATTTTTAACTTTGGTGTATTTCCTTTTTTTTTTCTCCTCAAATTAAAATGTGTAGGGTTTTCTGTCATGCTTTTTTTTTTCTTAACATTTTTTCCTTTGTTGACCAAATTTTCTAGACATTTTAAATGGTTACTTGAATACCTACCTGTCTGGATAGTCAGTGATCCTCTTGAGCTTCTCTCTCCTGCTCCCCTTTCACTGGGGCTAACTCAGTGTTTGAATCATCCAGAGTTTGTAGTGTGCTTAGCTGTGTGCTGGCCTCTATGTGCACTGACGGTCTTAGGCATTCAGGTCTTTACCGCAGTACGCATTCCTGCGTTAGCAGCTGTCACTCTTTCTCACATCCTTGGGCAGTCTAGTATTTCACCAGTTTTCACATGTAACTCATCCCAAGTTAAAGATTAGTCTGTGTTTCATGAAGGACTAAACACTGAATAGTCAGGCAGATGGGACTCCCTTCTAGCTTTTAAATGATCTTGTTTATATTTGAGACAGCTGTGGGAGAATAGCAGATACTTGTTACATTGACTTGAGTGAGCATCATTTTGAAAGCAGGGTTCAGGTTTTAGAAATTTGACCTGTAGCAGCTGTCTGTTAGATATAGTAGATACATGTTATCTGGAGCAAAGGTCTTTATAAATTTTCCTGCTGTTATTAAGTAGACTTTCTCCTCCCACTTTAAGATGGGATTTTGGAGAAAGTGAAATTGCGTACTTTGCCATCGTCAAAATTATATCTTTGACTTTGTTTTTCTCTATATAAATATGTAGAACTTTGAGTAAGATCAAAAACAGTTTTCCTGGAGTTAGGACAGAAGTTTCCTGGTTATTATTAGTGTCAAAATTGAAACCGTTCAAAATGAAATTTCTCAGCTCCAAAAGGTATGACAGACTATGTAAAAAGAATGTTACCAGCCAGTTTTTTTTTGTTGTTGTTCTTTTCTGTATTTTTAAAGTCCTTTATAATTACACATCTCTGTTTAATTTGTTCAGTAGCTACTTTGAGAATTTTAGGTTGGGGATTTAGCTCAGCGGCATAAGCACCTGCTTGCAAGCAGGCAGTCGTGAGTTCGATCCCCGGTACCAATAAAAAAGAAAAAAAAAGGAATTTTAAAGATAGTAATTTTGCAAATGTCAATTCAACAAAATTGACCAGCATTCCTGAGAGTTTAGGGAGTGGTTATGAATAGATACACCTACTTTTTCTTTATATATCAAGTGTTTTTTAGGGTCTTTTTATGTTATTCATTGTTTCTGTTCTTGCATGTTTTTTGGGAGGGGTGTTGATTTTTTGTTTTGAAACAGGGTCTTGCTACATACTTCAGGCAGGTCTCTGAACTGGCATCCTCCTGTCTCAGGCTCTCGGGTAACTGGGTTACAGGTGTGTGCTGACACACCTGGTCTGTTTCTGTTCTTGTAAGCATAGGCATACTAGGAGTTATTTTTATAAAGAATCCATTTATCCAAGTTGTGATTCAGTACTAATGAGCTCAGTTGCTTGTTTCTGATCTCCAGAGTCCACTAGTCCTTATAGTCTTCCTTCATATCTTCGATATGAAGTTTCATTTATAAAATGATGATTTTACACTCCCACTCCCATAGGGTAACAGATTCCAATTCACGGACTAACCGAATCTGTTAGTTTCTGCTTTTCCTGGTGCCTAAGACGTTTAAGACCAGTATATTTTTCTGTCTGTGGAAAAACCCTCCAGAAGTCTGACTGAAGTTGTCCTCAGTACATAATTTGCCCTGCCTCTCCATTTTTTAAAAATTACTTTCATATGAGCACATTTTCCCACCTTTATGCCTTATTCAGCCACCATCTCACTGCAATGCATCTTGGCATACAAAATTGCATTCCACTGAAGTACTATCAGCGGAGTCCCCCTGTAGCACTGGAGTCACTATAGTCCAAAGTCACTTCTTAAGTCTTTTATCTGCTTTTTTTTTTTTTTTTTTTTTTTTCGTCTTTTTGAGGCAGGGTCTCCCTTTGCAGTTTAGGCTGATCTTGGGCTCACTTCATAGCAAGGAGTTGCAAGGATCCACCTACCTCAGCCTCTCTAGTGCTGGGATTACAAGAGTGTGCCACCACACCCAGCTCTCTGCCCTTTTTAAAAAATCTTTCCATAGCATTTATTATTCCATGTTTTTAATATTTTTACTCTTTGTGGGACTGGAGATCAAACTCATAGCCTACATGTACTGGCCAAGTGCTGTACCACTAAGCTATATCCCGGGCCTTGGACCTCTTGCGTGAGTGATTTATACTTTAACTGGCTTCAGTTATCAACTCTATGCTAATGGTTTACATAACCCACACACTTAAAAGGATGTGATGGAAGAGATCATTTTGTTCCTTTTTACCTATCCATTTATCCTAGCTTTTAAGGAATGGCATTGACATTCATCAAAACTAAATGGTAGACCTCACCCATTCTTTCCTGACTTTTTTCCCCACTCCAAGATCTTTTACTTAGCCTTATTTTGTGCCAGTCACCTTCAGTTTCTCTGCTGAAATTCTTCCAGGTTGACCTCCCCACTGTTTTCCAACAGAGTAGTCACCCATTGTGATTTTTGTCTTCATAGATTTTTCTTAGTACAGATTTTCCTTGTATCTGTTGCCCTTATCACTGTCTCTACGTCTATTGCCTTAGTTCAAACTGTCATCATCTCTTCCCTGAACTCTTTCTATAGCCTCAATACTGACCCTATCTGTTTGCTTCTACGCTGTGTAATCCTAATCCGTCTTCACCAGGCAGCCCCGTGACGCCTTCAAAATGCAGCATTGAGCATGTCATTCTCCTGATGAAACATTGAAATGGCTTATTGTTACTCCCAAATTTTTGTCTGTCTTTCTGTGACTTGGTCTTGTCTACCTCATCATGTTTCTTGCTGTATTCTGTGGCATTTTTCCATACTGGGCCTTGTTTGCTCAAGCTTTATATATAGTATTCCCTTTACCTGCTTGGAATACTATCCTCTTTACTTTCTGTCAGTTACCTTTTTGAGCTAGTTATTTCCTGTTCAAGTCATACAGTATTTCCTTAGGAAAAACTTTCATACCCCTACCCCTATAAAAACAGGTTCTCCCCCTTTTCCTATATATACTGTCTTAGTTCCCTCTCTTCCCTCTAGGGCATCACATAGTTTGTCCTTCTGTTTGCAGATATTATTCCCCTGGATGTATATATAAGTCCGTCTTTATTGTTCCTCTTGCACACCCAGCCCTTTCTCGATGCTTACCGCATTGAGATTTTGGTGTTGGGACAGTGGGAATTTGGCTCATCTCCAGGAAAGGTCAGAGTGTATCTTTGATGAGGACTTATTCCACTTTGAGATCTAGGCTTACTCTATAGACAGGGTTTTTTTCCCCATCTCTGGGCCTGTAGATGGATGGATTTAGACTGTGATACCACCTAGCTTAAAAAATGCTGTGACTTTTTTTCTAATCTTGGGATAGACCAAAAAGAAGGGAGTTGCTAATCAAAGGACCTCCCAAGGCAGTGTCTATTAAATGTGCTAAATTTTAAGGAATATTCAGGGTGATTTGTGGGAAGGACTTGTACTTCATTAATCTTTTTCTTCCACTTTGCAGATCTTCACATATGAATCAGGAAGATTAAGTGTTGCTTATGTAATAGTAGAACAGGGGAAGACAGACTGTTCTTTTCTCCCTCATGTCTGTTAACTCACAGTGCATAGTTTAGTAATACCTGATCTCACCCAAGGCTCACAACACTGCATAGTATAGTCATTGTTTCCATTCCCATCATATATCCCAGGGAGCCCTGTAAGTTGCATGTCACACACCACAGGCAGGGAATAGGATTTGAACTTAGTTTTTCTGACTCAGAGTTTTTCTAGTCTGCCAGAGCCACCTTCCTGCAGTGAGAGGGATGTTTATCTTTTGAGGAGGTTGGGAGCGTGAATTTTCTTTGCTTTTTAATTTGCTGGTGGAAAGGAATTGATGAAATATTACTGTTTATGGGAGATATCTGTGTCCAAAATCAGAGTAGTGATGCACAGGCTGCTTTGCCTAGGCAGACCTGCAAGCGCTTAAAATCATAGTAAGCATTTCCGAGGGTGATTTTGTATTAAAATTGGTTTATTCGTTTCTATTCTGTGTTTCTCAGTTGATCTCCAGGAACATTTTAGTTCAAAGAGGAAAAACAATGTGAATAGTCTGCTGTACGTTCAATGTTTATCTGTACAACATCTAATCCAGTGTTCCACAGTGTTCCATCACTGGCTTTCCAGTCAGTGTGTGAAGTCTTTATTACTTTCATATAGCATACTTTTTTTGATGGTAACTTTAGGAGAAAAATGTGTGAGCATTTTTGAAGGACTGAGGTGTATTTTTTTTTTTTTCCTTTTTATTGGTACCAGGGATCAAACTGACGACTGCCTGCTTGCAAGGCAGGCGCTTATGCCGCTGAGCTAAATCCCCAGCCCCCTGAGGTGTATTTTTAATAAGTACTTTTAAAAGCATTTTATAGACATCTATTTAACTCTATAACTGTATTAAAGTTTGAAAAACTGCCCAGCCCTAAAATTAATTTTTGTTTTATTTGTATTAGTTTGTGTGTAAACATGTAACTTTTAATTTTCCCTTGCTTCTGCAAAACTCTTTATCAGATTGAGAGCAGTAGAAGTTCTCTTACCACCTTTTGTGTAGAGGGTCCTCTGGGAAATAAGAGGTACCCTGAAAACCTTTGCGTTGTCTCAATTTGAAGAAGCCTATGCCCATTTCACTCCTCCCACGGGTGGCTGTATTGCTCCAGAAACATTCCACTACTCATAGCCATGCTGTCATTTTATTCTTCTGGGAAATACATTGTATGTGCCCATGTTACTGGTTTTAGTAATGGAGTTCATGTATCCTCGGCATTAGGATTGGAGCCACAATTTCTTTTTTTCCTTGTATCTTCCCCAGCATCTTACTCAGCATCTCTAGCCATTGTGTGACACCCAGAATGTATCATTTTGACATGGCACAGCTGCCAGTAAGTCATATGGGAGCATGGAGCTGGCTGAGAGAGAGGTTCAGGTCAGTGATGGTTTTTTGTTCCCACATAGATGTCAGAAAGGAAATTAAAAGTGGTATTCTTTGAGTTCAAAGGTTTATATGTCAGTTTTCCAAAAACATAAGTGAATGAGGTGAGTGAGGGAATGAATGAAATTAGGGTTTTAGTAGAGGCAGAGATTTCTAAGTAAAGGGTAGATCAAAAGGGCTGGGTGGTGAATTAAATCATATTTCTATAGGGATCAGCTTCTTTGGATGGGTTCTCTCAGTTCTCTATTCTGTGAAGTAGTTTTGCAAGTTAAAAAAATACACTGTGGTAGGTCACCTTTTAAACAGGGACCTTAATAAACTGTTTTTGTGCATAGTTACCCTTTATCACTACTGATTGGGGTTAGCCAAGCAGTGTGTGGGGTTTTTCTGTCTTTTTTTTTTTTAATGTACCATATGTCCGACTGCACAATAGGGTGTGATAAAGAAAACATGAGTCTTTATACTAAGAGTGGGTCTCAGCAAGTCGAGTCCCTGCCTGTGGAGTTAACACTATCATGTTTTTTTCTTATGTAAATATTTCTTACCAAGGAGGAGAATAAATCTGACAATGTTTGTACTTTCAGTATTTCTTACATGAGTTGTTAGAAGAAACACTTACAATTTTGTTTTGAAAATGAAATCCCAATAGGGAGGTCATTGCACTGTCACCCCTCTCATTTCTATCCCTCTTATCCCAGAGCTCATTGACAGCATGTCAGGTCTGGCTTACTGCTCTTACCATAAAAGGCAAAGAATTTGTAAGCTCTACTCCCTTCAGCAAATTGTCTTGGTGCTCCATGATAGTCTGAGTTCACAGTGTGAGCTATATCCACAGAAAGCAAAGGGAGGTTACAGATACATTTTCTCTGCAAACTTGCAAAAGCTATGAGGCAAGATTCCAAAGCTTTGCCAGGAGCATAAATGATTATCTCAGAACTACACAATGCACCCTATCTTTTACATTTTAAACATTGCTTGGCAGTCAAATAAACCCAGGCACTTTATCATTGGTGCCCCTGCTCTGAGAATTCTGAAATGGTAGCAGCAGCAGCTCTGATGTGACTCATGTGTCATAACTCCCTATGGCACCTCTGGCATGAGCAGGGTTGGATGCAGGAGATGCTATACCTGAAGTATACTTAGTGTTAGCCTCTCAGTCTGAATTAGACCTAAAAAGGGAAAGAGGTAGCAGGGCTCTTGAGTTTGTCATGTCTTCTCTTGCAGAAAGGTAGGTAGCTAGAGGCATAAGTGCCTGAAAACCATGTGAGCCATGGTAGAGAGGAGATGGCTGGTGGGAGAGAAGTAGATAGGCAGGAGTATTGTAGCAGGGCCATGCTGTTGGTCTGTAACGTGGTCCTGAGCTGGCAAATTCCTGACCATGCAGCGCAGCATGCTAGATTAAAGGCTTAGTCTCTGTCGCACACAGTGTAAGATATTCTAAATAAGGATCATATGACCACCTTGCCATATGGCACTTTATATGAACCTGAAGACTCCAAGCAGCCTTATCAGATGAAGCTGGTTTCAGTAGTAGTGCAGAAAGAGGCATGACTTTCTCTTGAGAGTAGGAATTGCTGAGGGCACCGAGTGGAACCTTTTAACATACGTTTTTCACACTTCACCAAGAGGTAGACTGGTGGTATATTAAGATAAACGTCTTGAATTTTCCTGAACTATGTCTACTTTACCTGTCCAGAACCCAAAAGGAAACTTTGGACAGGCAGCTGACAAGAGTACACCCTAACCCAACAGGGGGAGTATAAAAAAGGAGAAAATTGCTGGGGATTTAGCTCAGCGGCATAAGCACCTGCCTTGCAAGCAGGCGGTTGTGAGTTCGATCCCCGGTACCGATTAAAAAAAAGAAAGAAAGAAAGGAGAAAATTAAGAATGGGAGTGTATAGTTCAGTGGTTGAGCACTTGCCTAGCGTATGCAAGGTCCTGGGTTCCTGTAACACAAGGAAGGAGGGAAAGGAAAGAAAAAGATAAAAATCAGAAGAATTAGCAGAAACAAGGGCTGAAGATGTTCTGGGTGATAATATTTATTTAGGTTCACTATTTACTTATTTGTTACTGTTGGTTCATGGCAACATGTATAGGTGACTATCTGGAAAGCTTGAATCTATTTTTTAAAAAGGGAAGAGGTGGAAGATCAGAATAGTCACTACTGAGTCCACGTAGGGCCTATAAAATTACTGTAGCTACAGTCTAATCTACTGATCTCTAGTAAGCTACATCATTAGGTTGTCTCTACCAGGCAGGCATGTTTTAAAGGCAATTGCTCCCTTTATTTGGCTATTTGGGGTATATATTTGGTCACCTTTGCTGATGTATTCAAACTTCTTAGCCTATGGGACTTTTTTTTACTATCTTGATTTTTCATGGTTTTCAGTGATGGGCTGCCTCTCACCCTTTCTGTACTGATTCCTTCTTCCTAGGCTCATGTGCATGTGCTTGTTCTTAAAATAGACATCCTTTGAAAAAATATCTCAGTGGAGGGAGGAAGTATGGGCAGAATCCAGCTGCTTTCAGATTGGCTTGGAAAGGGCTTTCTTGTTTTGTTTTGCACTAAAGATCGAACTCATGACCTCACACTTGCCATGCAGGCACTGTGCTGCTCAGCTATAGCCCCAGCCCCTAAGGGCTTTCTTGTTAAATATATTTCTTTTTACTTAAATGAAGTTTTTTTTTAATGATGTCTAGAATGCAGTATTAGCCTAAGCATCATTCCCCCTCCTCCCTGCCCTGCCTTCTGGGAGAAAGTGGAAAAAATTTTTTTTTTCAATTGCCAGGGTCAGTTATTTGAATTTAAAGTAATGTCTGATCCAGTTAGATACTTTCCCTTTTAACCTGGATGAACTTGATGAGTTAGTTTGATGATCCCTCAAGAGTGAAATGTCATAGATTCTCATTCCAGTTCAGCTCATAAAAGACTGAGTGATTTTCAAATGGTTCTTGATGAATTCCTTCAATTAAGTCTGTATAATTGCCATGGGTAGATGACTCAGAATTGAAGTAGCTTTCATTTGTCAGCTTTGGGCAGAGAATTTGGGACAGGACAAGGAGTAACTGCTTTACCCTTTTTATCCCTAGTATTCAACAGAAGTCTGTTAAATGAATCACACTGGCCTTTATGCCTTATGTTAACTTCATTTGAATGTTTATGTAGGAAGAAACAGAGGAGACCTAGCTTTTATGGCTTGTGTCTAGATATCCCCCCAGAGCCTCCCTCATGTGGTCAGAGTTGGGGCTTTTTCAAAGGTGGCTGAATCTACAGTGTAAGATTAATTTGTGATGCAATGCTAGGAGTAAAGGTGGTGGTTACAAAATCAGTCCACTGATTGGCACCACCCTAATCCCAGTAGCCTAGTTAGAATATAAAGGGGGCAGAAAAAAAGCTACTAAGGCACTTTGCTTGATTTGCTACCTTCTGCCTATAAGAACTGTTTCTCCCTGCAATACCTGTCTGCCATGCCTCATTAGCTAGCTGATTATGGACTGAAACTTCTACAAACTGAGATAAATAAACCTTTCTTCCTTAAACTTTGGGTGTCAGGTATTTTGTCTCAGCAGTGAGAAAAGTAAGCAAATCCGAATTTGGTACCAGAGAAGTGGGGTTGTTGCTATGACTACCTGACCATGTGGTTCAGGAGCCTTTAAAGACTGGCTTGTGGGAAAAGTTTGGTAAGGGTTGGAGTTGCTGGCTGAAAAAGCAGGGCCAGAATGCCTTAGCTGTACTTGATGGGTGATTCTGGTCAGAGCTGAGAAGACCAGAAGGCTTATAGAAATGCTGCCAGTAAAGACCAGACTCCAGAGGTTTCAGCTGGAAAGAAGGACTGCATTGGCTGTTGGACTCCAGACAGTGGTCTGTCTGCATTTTGCTCATGTCCTGAGACTAAAATTAAGGGCAGCAGACTAATCTTGCAGAAAAAATTTAAAGGCAGTCTAGTGTAGTGGCAGTGGCATGGCTACTATTAGGGGCTTTTAGCCAGGTTTATGTTGAGACTTAAAAGCAAAGAATGATTCAAAACCTTGTGAGTTTGGCCAGAGAGAAAGCTCCAGTAAAGTTGCAGCCTGTAAAGATGGAGCAGAGGAGAAGTTGGTTGCTGAAAAGACTAGCAGGAAAAAGCTAAGTATTTCAGAAGACAATAGAAAAGATGGCCTGAGGCTAATACAAGAACCAACAAACTCCAGCCTTCATACCCTCAGAGTTGCAAAGGTGAAAGACTGTTTTGAGAAGAGTCCCAGAACACCATGTTCTAGAATGACACCAGCCTGGAAGTTATTCCTCTGGATTGGGTTCATAGGCACTCCACCACTAATAGCCAAGAAAGAAGGAAATCTCACTACTGCTTCAGCTGAGAGCAGACCTCGGCATCATCCATGTGGTTCTGGTTTTCGGTGCATGCAGAATGCAAGAGTTGTATAGTCAGAAAGGTTTCCACCCAGATTTCAGAAGAACATGTAGGGTGTCAGGCAGTGTGTCCCTGAGAGGACAGTGTGGAAAGCTATGAGTATCCACTGAAGGTGCAGTGGAGACCCCAAAGTGGAGAATCCAGGAATGTAGATTGTGTGAGGAAAACATCAAAGAGGGAGCAGAGCTAGCCCAAGGGATAAACCATGGGGGGTACAAACACTAGCAGTGCTGTAGTAGAGAGCCACACAAGCCCTTTGGAGTTTGCATCTTGGTAAAGATTGCCTTGGACACTGCACATGGAACTGCAAGGCTTAATGTTTGCTTTGCTGGATTTTGGACTTGGTTTGTTCTCATTCCTTTCTGTCTCCCTCTTTGTACCTTTGGGAATAGAAATGTCTATCTTGTGCCATTGAATGCTGAAAGTGATTTTTGTTGTTGTTGTCTTTTTTTTTTTTCACTTGTACAGTGGCTTGCAGCTGAGTTTGCCTTAAATCTCAAAGGAGTCTTTGGACTTGAATTTTTCACTAATGCTGAAACTGTTAGGACTTTGGCAACTCTTACAGATGGAACAAATGCCTTTTACATAAAGGAATATGCATGAATCTTTGGGAGGTCAAAGGTGGGATGTTATGACTTGTGTCTAGTTGGCCCCCCAGAGTCTCATGCACTCATAGGTAGGGCTTTTTCAGAGGTGGCTGAATCTAGAGTGTGTGCTTGATTCTTGGTATGGTGCTAGGATTAAAGGTGCTAAGATAAGGTGAATGATTACTAAATCCATCCATTGATTGATTTGGCACCCCTAGCCCCCAGTGGCCTACATAGATGATAAGAGGGGCAGAAAAAAGCTGCTAAGGTCCCTTGCTTGCTTTTGATGTCTTCTGTATGTAATGAACTGATTGTCTTCTGTGATGCCACCCTGCCTTGGAACCAGCCAACTATGAACTGAAATGTCTGTGAACTCTAAGCCTAATAAACCTCTCTTCCTTTTACTTTGGATGTAGGGTGTTCTGTCTCAGCAATGATAAAACGTGACTGAGGAAGTAGGCATTATAGAATTCAGGTTTGAACTACCAGTTACCAGTTTCAAAGCTACCAGTTTTAAGAATGAAAGGTGACCATTAGCTAAAGGAATATGGGCCTGTACCTGATGTTTGCTTTATATATTGTTAATTCCCTTGACAGACATGCTGGATGCCTACTGTTTACGGGGCTGTGCAGGGCCTTAGTGGGTGCTGGGTGAAGCAGCTGGCTCTGGCCCTATCCCTCTGTAGTTTACTGGTTTGATATGGGAGTTGTTATTAGTAATTTCCATAACTCCTCAAACCTTCCTCCCCTAGTCTGCTTAAGGTGTTTAGCATCAAGAAATATAGATGACATGGAAAAGTCTTAGAACATAGTCCACTCAGTCATTTTCAATGAGGAAAAGAGGGAATGTTTCCCTGGGCATACAACCTGATAGAGATAAAGCCGGCACAAATGTTCCTGGATTTTGATTTTTAGCCAGTGCTTTTGATTCCATTCCTGCAGAAAAGGCTTCAGGCAAGGGCCAAGCCAGGGACCTTCTTATCCGTGCAGTGACTCAAAGGGAAATACAAACCTCAAAGTGTCCGGAAGCTGTGGACCTCACATGACTTTCTAAACAGGTTTATTAGGAGTAACTTTTGCTGGAAGCTAGGGAGAGAAAAAATACAAAAATCTACTCCATTTCTGCCATCATGAGATTCCTACTCTAGGAGAACATAGAAGTGTACCATGTCTAGAGAGAGCAAGAGCAGCCCAGTGCACACCCCATGCAAGGGAGAGCTATGGCACAGAGGCGGGTGAGGTTCAGCCTGGGTGAGAAGAGTCTTTCAGGACTGGGAGAAGGGTCTCTTCCAGGTTGGAGGGGAATCCTGAGCAAATGTCCCATACGGCCAGTGGCCTACACAAAGGAAGTTGGGAAATCATGAGAAACATTTTTGGGCAGCAGCTGATTGAGCAGATCTTGAACTCATAACAGGCTTGGAGATAGTGAAGTATGAGCTTAACCTTCTTAGAGGAATTGCTGGGTAAAGCCATGATTGTGGAAGGTAAACCTGGCTCCATGTTTGAGGAACTGGGATGAGGAGACTTTTAGAAGGCTTCATCAGGGACTTACTGCAACTACTCAGCTGTGTAATAAGGCTCTGGCCACAGAAAGTTATTGCTTTTTGCTTCAAAATCTCAAGTGTCAAGTTGAAACATCAGGTATTTAACCCACTGTTGCTAGGATTATGTTCTGCTGTCCTTGATGAAGTTTATCCCTTGGGAATAAAACTCTAGCATGGTTGTGTATCTGAGTAGGGAGGGCTGATCTGGTGGGGAGAAGAAAGCACGAAGTTGAAAGCAAAGTGGTGGACAGGGAAATCAGCCCCCACAAAGGCTAATTGTGTTCTCTTTTCCTTGTCTCCTTAGGAATATAAACAGAAGCTCGCACGAGTAACACAGGTCCGCAAGGAACTGAAGTCGCATATTCAGAGCTTACCAGACCTCTCACTGCTGCCCAATGTCACAGGGGGCTTGGCCCCGCTGCCCTCTGCAGGTGACCTCTTTTCAACTGATTAGGACAGTTGTTATGCCCCAGATTCCCATCTGTGCCAGAAAGAAGGAGACAAGTCATGGTTGCAGATAACCCTCTGGCCCCTGGTTTTCTCTGGCTTCTGCCTGGCCCTCCACCTCCAGAAAGAACTGTATAGACTCTGATACCTGATTCTCCTCTCCAGCCTTTCGTCTCGAGCACAGTTCAGAATAGTGGCCAAAGGAATCCAGTTTAGATTCATACTTGCAAAAATACAGACCTCCCACTTTATGAGTTCACGCCCCCATTGGTTTTCCATTCTTAACTCTCTTTTTTACACAAGAAGCTATGAAAATCATGGGTAATTCTGGAAGTTTTTGAAAGAATCTTGCCCTTGTGACAGCATGTATCATGGAAACAGCACCTCCTTTCTGAGCTGAACTTGTCTGAGTTAGGCTCCCACTGAGGGGCTTGCTTCGCAGACATTGGCTTTCACATCTACCACCTGCCCCGAAAGGTTGGTGGCATAGTCTTTGGGCAGCTTTGCCATAAAAATGTTTGCCAAATTGCTGACCCTTCCCTGTCATTACTTTTAGCAGTGTATAGTAAAAGGTAATGTTTGTTATGAGCAATCTAAAGAATCTAGCAATGAGATTTCATAGCTGACCTAGAACATAAAGGCACAGTTCAAAGACAAGAGTAATAGTGAACACAAGCACGTAACTTGCTTGGTTCCTGCACACAGCATTCCTCAGGCTGCATTTCTCAAGAGTCTCCCATTGGCAGAGAGTAAATTTCTGAAAACACACCAATTGGCTTTTGTTGGTTGTTAAGGACAGTACTGGTGTCCCCCAAAAGGTAAAGGCACCACATAGAGGTGTGCTGAGTCTGGGCTCTGCATGGCTATGACTGTGACCCTTCCTCTGGGGAGTAGGGTACACTGTCATCAATGCATTAGTGGGCATCCATATGTTCACAACATGGTGACTGAGCTTGGCCATCTCTTGCAGACAGGACACCAAGCACGTCTATCTGTCAGTTCATACCACTGTATGTTGCCACATGAGGAGGAGAAAAAGTATTTGTATCAGATGTTGTTGAAACAGCTCATCACTGGCAGGGGACAGGAAAAGTGAGGGGTATTAATTTGGGATTTTAATTCCATTATCATGCCATCTGACATAAGTAAATAATGTAGTTAGAATTTTTATCTTGCGTATAATAAGGATAAGCCTGCTAATTGTAAATCATTCTAATTTGGCAGGTGAATTTTTGACATTGGAAAGGGCAGAAAACAATTTGTCCCAATAGTGTAATAGGAATGATAGCCCCAAGGCTGAAATCCGGAAGCTATGAAAAGGAATTCAGTGGGAGGGGCTTGAAAATCCATTGTTTAGAGTTGTTATTTTCAGGATCACCAAAAATCACATGTTACTTTACATGTTAAAACATAGCCTGTGTTTTATGAAGTATGACACATCCCTTCCAAAAGCTCTCTTGCCTGCTGTGACATGAGAACAAGGGAGAGTTATAACAGGTACTTGGTTTAACTCTGTAGAACCTAGTAGTGTTGAAGCTACTTTTCAGATATGCATCTGTGTGCTGTTTGCTTATTGACACTGCCTGTTCTGTCACTGTTAAATTGATGAGCCTATGAAGTTTTCCTCCCAAGGCAGTAGGTGACTTCAGTGAAATAGCAAGATAAATTTTAGTATTTGCTGTTTGTGCACATCCCCCGCCCCACATGATGTGCTGCTTTAATCTGCATACATTGGGACGGTGCTTTCACCAAGGAGGCAAAATTTTACTAGCCACAAACCAGCCAGAAGACTGATACTAGCTGTGTTCAGCTAGGTGAAACTATTACAACAGAATGAATTTAGCACACTACTATGTTTTATGTCTTTGACCAGCAACTGGTGTATAATGATTACAGCAAGAGCAAGAAATGAACCTGTAGCAATTATGTAAATGAATGTGTTGGGCTCTTAACACCTGTTACTAGTGGACTTCCTGTGAGGAAGTTAGTTTTGTTTTGTTTTAATGAAATGCTTTTGTTGTTTAAATCTTAATTCTCCTTCCCTCAACTTCCCTTTAAAGTGTGCTTACTTCATTTGTTTAATTTAAACGATCCTTTCTTCTTGTCTGAGAGCAGATCTGGCAGGGTGGGATGGGTGGCTTTTGGTTTTGTGTTGTTTCTTCATAGGGCATCCATAGGCCTCAAAGGACCTTTCCTTTAGGTCATATTCCTCAAAGTCTTCAATCTTCCTCTGTTTTTGTTTTGTTTTTCTTAAAGAATATTTTTAAAGCTTAAATTTGTATATTAATTTAGGACTTTATTTAGAAGTATAGGCTGCCATTGGTGGCAGCAGTATATTCTGAAATGTCTCATAGATATCTATTTTTGAATAAAGATGGTGTTGTTGAACAACATTGTGTGATACTTCTTTTCCCTACCCTGTTCCAGAAAACACGGTGCTTTCTTTGTAAGCAGTGGGTGATTAGTAACCACCAGTGGAGAATGTGCTGTCTGCACAGAATCTTGTCCCTAAGGAGTTTCTGTGACTGTTAGTGACACATAAATACTCTGCACTTACATAGTATTTTCTGGTTCTTTCCAGGGGCTTAATTGGCTTTAATTAGCCAATCCACACAATCCCCAGGAGAGGTGCCTCCATAGCTTGATCTTCATTGTAAAGAAGTGGCAACTGATGTGGAGAGATTCAGTCCTCTTCCTTAGATCACACAGTCAGTCTCGGACAGATTAAAATGTGAAATTTCTTTGATTTCAGTGCTTTTGTTCACACCCCTCGGCCTCCTGAGAGCTATTTGATATTGGCAGTAGAGTGAAAGCTACTCTGAACAGTAAAAAAAAGAAAAGTACAAGATAATTGCAAACCCAAATGGTGTATCTTTTTAATATATTTTCATAGGTTTCCTTCCTCTTTTTCCCTTTTACATTCAGTGAAATCATATTGATTAAAACTCCCAAAATAATAGAAAAATAGTTTGAAATAAGTCTTTTTGAAGCAACTGATAGGTTTGAGAGGATCATGTTAACCTTTCCCACTGCGTGAAGGCAACATTTGCCAGAAGTGTGGTTACCAATTATCTCACAGTGTAAGAAATCTTCCATAGCTATGGTCTGTCAAGATGAACTGCAACTCAAATCAAAGTCCCAGCATTTGAAAACCCATTACTCATGTTCTGCTTTAAAATGTGAAGGTTGAATGTAATATGCAGATCTCAGGAGAGACAATCTCCTTCATGTCCCCAGATTTCATGGCCTAGTTAATGTCTTCACTGCTACCTATAAATAGTAAATCCATAATTCCTCTGATTTAATTAGCACTTCAGGCTACAGAATGACTCTGAGGTCCTCAGAACTGAAGATGAAGCTACCCAAGAGTTCATGAATCTGTCAGAATGCTTAACTTTTGTGATTAAAGCCATTAACTCTGTGTGACCTTCCTAGGCTGGGTACTTCCCTCTCTGGGCCTCAGATTTCTTACCTATATAATGTAGTGCTGTACTAAATTATTTCTAGGTTCTCTGTCAGGCCCCAAAGCTTGTGATTATTGTGTTGCATATGAAGTCTGATAATTCTGGATGACATAGCCTGGGTTCCCAGTAATATTTGCTAGATGAATGAATAGTGTCCCCACTCTGCCAGACACCTTGGAGACTATGGTTGCCCAGACCAGGGAGCTGGGGGGTAAGCACAATAGTTCACTGGGTGCAATCTGTATTTGGTTTGAGATCTTTAAGAAAAAGCCGTTTTCTAACCTGGTTTTGCTGTGCTAACTTTTTTCTAAAATAATTTTTCTGACCAGGCTCATTTCTTACACCTGCTATGTAGGGCTTCCTATTTAAAAATTATTCTTCCACTCTGAGGCACAATTTCAATTAAGAATCCATTATTCTTCTGCACAGTAGGTTGGGACTCATACAGCTTTATGTAGTATTGAAAGCTTGGTTTGTTCAATCTTTTAGACAAAGTTATTTTGTATTAAAAATTCATTCCTACCATGGGTTTGATAAATACTAAAATTAGCAAGTGAGTTAATTTAGCTAATTTTTTTATGAATAAGAGGCAGCTGCAGCAAGTAGTAACTGTTCTGATCTGCCATTGTGATGACCTTGGTGAAGCCACACACCCTCAGCTAAAGTTTTTTATAGGAAATGAGTAGTGTTAATTAGGTGGCCTCTAATGCTCTTTCCTGGTCTTTTCTGTTACGCAGCTTCCAGAGTACTCTGCCTACTGGGCGTTTTACCAGTAAACTCAGTCCCTGAATGTCTTCCATAGATATTTAAATGCTAGTTATTTGTGTAAATTTTCAGTTGTGAAATAAAGCAATTGCAAACTTAACCGCTAGTAAGTTTAAGTGTGATGTTTGTGAAATAGGTTCAGTACCATGTCTGGAAAAATTAAGGGGGCTGAGACTATGTTGAATAATGAGTGTGGGTATTTATATGTAACAAAAGGTTAAATCAATAATTGCTGAGAGGCAGACAGATCCTGTATTCCCATACCACAGGCAGCATTTCCAGGAAGATAGTCAAAAACCTGTAATTCTCTATCCTCCACACTGAGGGTGGGGAGTTAGAGTCAAAGAAGAGGATTTGCCTCTTTGAATAGGGTCAGGTGTATTTGGAGTCTCCCAGTGGAGGGCATTGAATTCCACCAACCCCTTCTCACCAGGCTTTATCAACCAGCAATTTCTTACCGTTTGTTTTTCTGTAAGTTTGTATCATTTCTACCCTTTTTTAAAATCTCCATGTATTCTTTTGTTTCCTTTTCTTTAAATAAAAAATTAAAAAAAAAAAAAAAAAAAAAAAAGAAAAGGACCTCCGTACAACTCAGTGTGCCCTGCAGCTACCCAGTGGACTAGGTCTCCTGCCTGGGGAGGAAAAATTTAAGAATGAGGTTTCAGTCGCTGGCCTAAGTGGTTGGATGAGGTAGCAGGGGAGAGTTGACCAGAGGATGCAGCCTCAAGTCTGTCCGGGAACAGAGTGGGTAAAAGCCTGTGCTGCTCTCAGAATGTGAGCAGGAGGCCAGAGTTCCCTCAAGTAGTGCTGAAAGGAAGGTGCAGAGGCAAGGAGTCAGGAAGGGTGAGGCCCCTGAGGAACCCCTGGTGATGAGGCTGAGGTCAGGATGATTAGGAGAGGGCGTTACTGAGCCAAGTCCAATCAGATCCTGCTAACCACAACACCTCATGTGGAGGATCTCTTGCCCCACTTTCCCTCACCATGTTTTCCCTGGAAGGATCAGAACTCTTGGTGAAAAAAGAGAACCCTCCTTTCGCTGCTACTGGGCGTCTACCTGCAGTGGCCCAGAGAGGCCTCGCCTTCTCATGGAAGCTATTTTCATTATGGACCAATCGCACATTTACATTTCCAAATTGAGACTTGTACCCTAAGAGTGACAGTGGGAATTTGTTTTAATTACAGGATTACCTAGAGAAGTGGAAGCCTGAGTTCTAGAGTGAGGGGATACACTAGCTCCATAAGTAATTTCAAGGGACTCTAGGACACAAAGTTGCTTTGTGATTGGAGCCTCAGGAACTTTCTTGATTTTTGCAACAGTTACATATAATGTGATTTATTTTAGAAATTATTTCACCATTGTACTATTTCTATGTAAAAAGTTCATTTTCTTGGCACTAACTTGTTAATGAGTTCATAAATTATCCTGTGTACATGTGAATTATTTAAAAAAATTTTTAAATACAACATAGATTTATGACTTAAGCTATTTTTAAGCATACAATTCAGTGGCGTTTAGCATACTCACGATGATGTGCAGCTGTCACCACTATCTAGTTCCAAAACATTTTCATCCCCTTCTGGGAAACCCCATACATATTCAGCAGTCACTATCATTATCCTCTACTCCCAGCACCTGGCAACCACCAGTCTGCTTTCCATGAAATGACCTGATTTGGATAGTTAATATAAATGGAATGATACAGTATATGACTTTTGTGTCTAGCTCCTTTCCCCTTAGAATAATGTTTTGAAGCTTGGTTTATCTATGTTATATGTATTAGAATTTCATTCTGTTCAATGGTCAGATAGTACTCTTAACTACATGGGAATGTCACATTTTGTTAATCTATCAGCTGGTGGGCATTTAGGTTGATTCTGCCTGTTTATTGTCAGTAGTTCTGCTGTGAATATTTTTACTTGAGTTGCAGTTTGAACACCTGATTTCAGTTCTTTGTGGTATGTGCCTCAGAGTGAAATTGCTAGACCACATGGCACTTCTATATTTAAGTGATTGGGAGCCAGCAAATTGTTTTCCACAGTCACTGCCCCACTTTCCATTTCCACTAGCAATATATAGTAAGAGAGTTCCAGTTTCTCTTAGGTCATATTTTCTTCTAAGATTATACTTTTAATATATAGAGATTGAAAGATTTTTTTAAGGGAATTGATTCATACGGTAGAGGCTTAGTAAATCTAAAATCTGCTGGAGTAGTCCAGCAGAAGACCCAGGGAAGAGCTGAAGTTTGAGTAAAAGGCAGCCTGCTGACAGAATTCCTTTTTATTTGTAGAGGATGTTAGGTTCATCTATGCTACCACAAACAACAGGCCTATTAAGACGGATAGTTGATTAGATGAGATTATGATTCTGGGGGATAACCTGCTTTACTCCAGATCCACTGATTTAGATTGTAATCTTAACCAAAAATCATCTCCACAAAAATATCCAGAATAATGTTTGACCAGGCAACCTGATCTAGCCAGATTGACTCATAAAAGTAGCCATCACACTTGCTGTTTTTCATTTTAAAAATCGTAACTCTGTAAACATCTTAGAGATCCCTAAAATAACATCACACACTGGGTGGCTTGAAAGAGTACAAAGTGCTGTCCCACAGGTCTGAAGGCTCGAAATCTGAAGTCATAGTGTTTGCAGGGCAGTGCCTACTGGAGCTTCTGGAGGAAGGTGCTTCCTTGCCTCTTCTGGCTCTTGGTAGCCCCAGACATTTCTTGGTTTGTGGGAACAGAATTCTAATTTGCTTTCATCTTTACACATTTTCCCTTTGTGGCTGTGTCTAAATTTCTCTCTTTAATAGGCTATTAGTCATATTGGCTCAAGGCCCACCTTAATGACCTCATCTTAACTGAATTAAATATGCAAAGACTATTCACATTCATAGATACTGGCAGTTAGGACTTCAGCATATATTTTGGAGAGTGAGAGATAGTTCAATAATGGGAGCCCTAGTCTACAAAATATCTCATGTAGTAATTTGTATTTCCCTAATGACTGCTGATACCAGGTATGTTTTTATGTGCCTGTTGGCTACTTCTGAATCTTTGAAGTAATGACTTTTCAAATCCTTTGCTCATTTTTTAATTATATTCTTTACTTTTGAGTTATAAAGTTTCTTTATTCCAGATACTATACCCTTATCAAAGTGATTTTCACATATTTTCTCCCACCTTGTTGGTTATCCTTTCTCTTTCTTGAGAGTGACCTAATCTTAATGAATTTCAATTTATCTATTTTTATTTTTGCTTATGCTGGGTAATATCCAAGTAAATATTGCCATATCCAAGGTCATGAAGATTTACTTGTATGTCCTGTTTTAGAATTTTGTACTTTTGTTCTTGCATTTAGATTTTTGATTCATTACGAGTTAATTTTTGAATATTGTGTGAGGTAAGAATGCAACTTCATTCTTTTGTATGTGTGCCTTAGTTACTTTTCTCATTGCTAAGAGAAAATACCTGACACCCAAAGTTAAGGGAGGAAAGGTTTATGTAGCTCACAGTTTGTAGAGGTTTCAGTACATAACTGGCTAGGTCCACGGTAGGGTGGCGTGGCAGAGGGGCATCATGAGGAGAAATAGTTCATGGCAGCAGAAGACAGCAAAGCAAGCAAGGGAGAGTGAGATATGTCTCTTTCTGCCCCTTATGTTCTATCTATAGTCTACCAGGACTAAGAGCAGTACCAGTCATCCAGCATTCACCCACCCTTAATCCCAGAATCCTACTGCAAATCACTCACATACTTGATTTAGCCACCTCTTGAAAAAAGCCCTATGACTACATGAAGGCTTTGGGGGGACATCTAGACCCAGGTCAGCAGTGTGGATATCGAGTTTTCTCAGCATCATTTAGTTTTTGAAATGGAAATACCATAATTGTACATCTTAATGGAGCACAGTGTGACATTTTAGTACCTAAGGATAAATGTACATTGATCAAATCAGAGTAGATAAGGTACCCATCATCTCAAACATGTCTCATTTCTTTGTGCTGGAGACATTCAAAATCCTCTCTACTAAATACTTTGAAATATATAGGTAAATGTTGTCAACTGTAATCATTCTACTGTGTAATAGAACATTAGAAGTTATTCCTTCTATACAACTACTGTATTTCCCTGTACACATTAACCATCCTGTCAACAGCTCTCATCCCCCATCCTTTCCAGCTCTAGTAACTGCTTTTATTCTTTACTTCAATGCACTCAACTTATTTAGCTTCTATGAGTCAGAACATGCAATATTTGTCTTTCTGGGCCTGACTTATTTTAGTTTATGCCTTCAGGCTCATTCATATATCCATATTGCCAGAAATGATGGAATTTCATTCTTTATGACTGAATCATTTTCTTCATCCATCACTGGACACATAGGTCAACTCTACATATTGGCTAATATGAATAGTGCTACAATAAATTTGGCAATGTAAATGTATCTACCATACTGATTTCCTTTCTTTGGGGTATATATACCCTAGTTGTGGCATTAATGGATCTTATAGTAGTTGTCGTTTCTTGAGGATTCTCCACACTTTTCCATAATGGTTATACTGGTTTTACATTCCCACCTGCAGGATATGGGAGTTTTCTTTCCTCTACATCCTTGCCAGGACTTTTTTTTTTTTTGGTCTTTTATAATAACTTTCAAGCTGGAATGAGATAGTGTATCGTTGTGGTTTTGATTTGCATTTCCTTAATGATTAGTGATGTTGAGCTTTTTTTCATATACTCAGTAACTAGTATATCTTCTCTTGAGAAATATCTACTTGGATCATTTGCCAATTTTTAGGTGTATTATTCAGGAGCTTGTTTTGTTTTGATTTGTTTTGCTGTTTAGTTGTTTGAGTTCCTTTCATATTCTAGATACTTATCCCTTGCTAGATGAATAGTTTGCAAATATTTTCTCTCATTCTAAAGGTTGTCTTGTTTATTGTGTAAACTGTTCCTTTTGCTTTTCAGAAGCTTTTTAATTTGATATAATCCTGTGTTTCTCTGAAAATAAGATCTGGTTGGAAAACAATAAACCTTGAAAACTAGAGTTCAAAAATGCCTACCCCAGCTGGGTGTGGTGGCACATGCTGTAATCTCAGCACTTGGGAGGCTGAGGCAGGAGGATCACTGAGAGTTGAGTTTGAGGCCAGCCTAGGCTACAAAGTGAGTTCAAGGCTACACTGAACTGCATAGCAAACTCTGTCTCAAAAAAGAAAAAAAGAAAAAAATATATATATAAACTCTAATCAACCTAACTTTATAGACTAGCCACTGTGCAAGAGAACAGTAATGGCAGGGCAGGTAATTTTATTTTCGGGGAAAAAGGGTCCCACTTGCCTATCTTTGCTTTGTTTCCTATGCCTAGCACCACTTGTTGAAGAAACTTCTTTCCCCTTGAATGATCTTGGTGCTCTTTGCAGCACTATTTGTTTTGTTTTGTACTTTTTGAGTCAGGGTCTCATTATGTAGGGCAGATTAGCCTCAAACTCATTATGTATCCCAGGTCAGCAGCAAACTCACAATCATTCTGCCTCAGTTTCCCAAGTACTACGGTTACAATTATGTACCACCACACCTAGCTAAAATCTTAAACACCTTTAGATACGACTTTAAGTAGTAGGTTATGACTTAATTTTTAGATTAAACTTATAGAACTCTTTCCAGCTCAGCATTTTCTAAGTGTGTAACCAGAGGCTGGCCTCGTAGTAACATTGCAAAATGTCAAGAATATTCATTAACTGGGCATGGCAGTGCTTGAATCCCAGTTACTTGTAATGCTGAAGCAGGAGAATTGCAAGTTTGAGACTGGTTTGGGCAATTTAGTGAGAGTCTGTCTCAAAATTAAAGAGGGCTGGTGATACAACTCAGTGGAAGACTATTTACCTAGCATGTGTCAAGATCCTGGATTTTTAAAGAAATGAATTATAAACCCCAGCGACCTTCTTTCAGTCTGGGGAATGGACGGTGTGAGGTGAGTTCCAGCACACCGGCGCCAGCCGGGTTAGAGTTTAACATCATCACTCCCAGTAGTTAAGTGCCCGCCCAGCTTCCAGCCACACTAGACTAGGCTTGGGAGGTTTCGCAGGCTGGACTATACCATGCCCAGTAACCTTCTTCAATCAGGGGAGCTGAGGGCATGTGAGGTGAGTTCCAGTGCATCAGTGCTAGCCCAGGGAGAGCTATGGACCATCACCCACAGTGGTTAGGAGCCCATCCAGCTTCCTCAAACACCAGGGGTAGCACGGGAGGTCCTGTGGGCCTGACTGGACCATGCTCAGCAACCTTCATTCAGTCCCAGGAGCTGAGGGCATAGGAGGTGATTTCCAACACGTCCAGGGGAAGCCTTAGAAAAATACTTGAAACACAGAAATATAGGAAAATGACAAAACGAAAGACCAAAATGCAATCTCAGACCTCCAGCCCATCCCAAGAAAGCCTAGGAGCATGTATATAGAAGAAAATATATGCCATACACCAGAAATACCTGAAATAATAGCAACTGAAATAAAGAAGCAAATCTAAGAAGATTTAAAGGAATTCAAAGTAGAAATAATCTCCCAGGTAAAAGAAGAAATGATAAAAGTAATGAAAGAAATGCCGAATATATCTAAAGAAGACACAGTTAAAAAATTAGATGAACAATGCAAAAAGATAAAATCCCTAGATGAACAATACAAGAAACAAACAGAATACACGAAGCAGATTCAAAGAGATATACAGGAAATAAAAAATTCCATTAAAAGTTGTCAAAACCACGTCAATGAAAGTGAAAATAGAATTTCAGACCTTGAAGACAAGATTGCAGCTAGTGAACAGGAAAGGAAAGATATTTTAAAAATAACAAATTAGGAAATAACAATTCAACAGCTGCAAGATGATGCAAAGAAAAACAACATAAGATTGATAGGGATAAATGAAAAAGAAGGGGACAACACAAATGCTATCAAGAGGCTATTCACAGAAGTAATAGTTGAAAATTTCCCAAACATGAGAATGGAAACTGACATATGGATTAGTGAAGCGTATAGAACTCCAAATAGCCATAACCAAAATAAAACTATATCCAGACATGTAATAATCACCATCTCAGAAATCCAACATAAGAATACAATATTAAAAGCTGTTAGAGAGAAAAGACAGATCATCTATAAAGGAAAACCTATCAGAATCACAGCAAACTTCTCAATACAAACAAGTCAAGAAGTGCATGGAGCAAAGTATTTCAGATCCTAAAGGAAAACAGCTTCCAATCTAGACTGATGTACCCTGAAAACTGTCCTTCAAAATGGATGGAGAAATAAGATACTTCCATCACAAACAACAGCTGAAGAATTTCATAATCACCAAACCAACCCTGCAAAGAATACTGAAAGACAGTGTAGATATACATAGGAAAAAAATCACTAAGCAAGGCAGACAGTTAAACAGAATGGAAAGATAAAGATGCAACAGCAGGAAGATAACATGTCAACAATAAACCAATGCAACTTCCGGGAGAACATGGCGGACAGATAACAGCAACTACCGGAGGCTCTCTGAAAGACTCGGCTCAGAAGCCAGGAATTGTGCGGACTAAGGAGACATAAGTCGGTAGAGATATGCTCTGCTGACTCAGGAACGAACTGGGCTGAGAGAAGCCAACTTGGAATGCAGTCCTGGTGCTAAAACAGGAACAGAAAAGACTCGGTGTGGAGGCTGGAACCGCGCCATTGTAAGCCGTGATTTGGGTTTCCCGCCGCGCGGCGGCTGGCTGCCTCTACAGTGGCTCAGCAAGGGGAGAGACGTGCAGAAGCTCTGAGAACGGCAATCTGCGAACGGCAGGGAGGTGTGCACTGACTTGTGGTGAGGTGAGTGAGAGAAACTGACACTCTACCACAGTTTGACTCCAGCAGAGGACTTTCTGGGCCCGAGCAGTCCTGCGGGAGCAGGGCGCGGTGGCGACTCCAGCCACACATCCCCCTCTCAGGCGGGATTGGTGAAAAGTCCCTGGCCTGCGTGAAGCTGCCGGCGGACCTGGTAGGCTGTCCCAACCCAGATCCCAGAGCCTGACGGTGGCCGGGAGGGGAGACGTGTAGGCTGCCTGGTCCGTAACTCCCTGGTGCCCAGCGGTGAGCGGGAACAACTAACTGGCGCAATTCGATCAGGCTGTGGCTGACTGGGAGAGAAGCTGGGCCTCTTATATAAGCTTGCATATATAAGGAACAGAGAAGAAGAGGCAGCATGGGAAGAGGCAGCAACAAGAAAGGCTCCTCGGCCCCCAATTCTGAGAAACAGGCAATAGCAGACACCACACCAATACACATAAGGCACCATATAGAGAGCCTCATAGACCAATTCAGGAATGAAGTTATCAATGACCTGAAGCTAGAAGTATGCAGAATAGTTAGAGAAATGCTAAGTACCACCCAAGAAAAAACAGGTGGTGGAATGGAAGAACAGAAAAAAAGGGGAGAATTGTTGGATGGAGAAAACAGAGAAAGCATAGAATACGTGAAGCAGGTTCAAAGGGACTACCAAGATACTAAGAAGTCTATAGAAGACTGGCATAACAGCTTGAAAGAAACTAAGGACAGACTATCTGAACTGGAGGGCAGACTTGTAATATGGGAGAATGAAATGAAAAACTTCTTAAAAATAACAAAGAAACAAACAGCAATAATACAAAGACAAGAAGATGATAAGAGGATCCATAACTTAAGGATTAAGAACATAAAAGAAGAAGTAGGGACACAAACAAGTGAACTACAAAAGCTACTCACAGAAATAATCCAGGAGAATTTTCCTAATTTAGCAAAAGGTAAAGATACTCAGATGTATGAGGCATACAGGACCCCAGCTACCTACAACCCAAACAGAGCAACACCCAGGCATATAATAATAAAAATTCCAGAAATTCAATACAAGAACAGAATATTAAAAGCTGTAAGAGACAAGAAACAGACCACTTACAAGGGAACACCCATCAGAATTACAGCAGATTTCTCTGCACAAACCATCAAATCACGAAGAGCGTGGGGGGAAATAATTCAAGCATTGAAAGATAATAATCTCCAGCCAAGATTGAGATATCCTGCACAACTGTCCCTGGAAATTGATGGAAAAACAAGGTGCTTCCAGGATAAAGAAGAACTGGGGGAATTTGCAACCACCAATTCAACTCTACAGAGAGTATTGCAGGATATTCTAAAAAAAGAAAAATACAAAGAATGCAGAAATAATGGCAGAGAGGCCACAACGAATGGAGCAGAGAACAAAATGAAGAAGACAAACTGACAGCTACGGACAGAAAAAGAGCTTAACAGAAATGAGGCAGAGAAGATTGGATGATAGGAACAGCTATTTTGGAGAAAATGACATCTTAATAGGTAATACAGATTTAGTATCATCTTGTTTTGAAGTCTCATCTAGCTTTTGTCCTTCTGTCTCCAATGGTCTAAATAGGCTGTATCTTATTGGATTTTATTATGTACGATAGTATAAGCAAAAACCTTTTAAAGACAAGGAGATTATACAGAAACCATTGTTCATTTTGTTAGTTGATTCTAAATACTCTGTAATACTGTCATTCTCTTGAATGGTTTTACATTGTTTTGATATACTTAATGCTACAGTATACGAAGTTGTACTCAAGGATTTCAAAGAAAGAAACAATATGGTAACTACGTTTAGGTTAGGATTATCTGGTGGTGAAACACTATTCTGCTTAAATGGTTATGTTTTGATCTGCGCTGTTTCGTTGTTATGCCCTTTTATCTCAATCTCCACTCCATTATTTACTTTTTTATCTTTATCCTTTTAATTAAAGGAAAAAAAAATAGCAGGATATATTATAGTAACCCACTTTGACTTTTCATTACCTTGATTTAAAGCCCTGTATTACTCTCACCATCTGGTTTTTAACTGATGTTCCCCTATTCTGTTTTGCTGGATAGTATCAGGTTCGAAAGTTTAGGCATCAGCTGTGAAGATAATGAGATTCATTATGACGCCCATTCTTGTTGACTTTTATCTACTTTTGAAGACTACAATGTCTCCAATGTTTTGGTTTTGTCGGTTTTATTCTTTACTGTTTTGTTCAATTGTATTATAACTAATGATATAGGCAATTCTATTAGAGATAGCGGGAGGCATTATGGTAACCATTGTTGATCACCTTGTATTATGTTTTTACATTATCTATTATGTCCACCCTTTTGACTTGACCGATTCTGTTCTGTTATGTCACATTTGGTTTTACTCTCTTCCAAAAAAGTAATAAGAACCGTGGGAGCAATGAAACCCAAAATGTGTAATAGTCATGGTACAAAAGAGAGGAAAAGAAAGTGCTCCAAACTATATAACTGCATGTATATTTAAGTGTATAAGATAGAAAATGATATCACAGAGTTTTATTGGATCATTGAACAGAACTGTTTGCAGTATCATTGTTGGAATGTCTACTCTACAAGCTTTAATTTTGTGACTTGAACAATTATTTCTAAGATGACAATATGTAATCCATTAACTAGTGATTTCCTACTGTTCATTTTTTTTCTGTAAATCTGTATAACTTGTACCCTTTCCCTCCTTTTTTTTTCTTTTCTCCTTAAATAAAATTTTAAAAAAAATGAAAAAAAAAAAAAAAAAAAAACAATAAACCAATATAGAACACTTATAACCATTAATGTAAATGGTCTCAATTCACCAATTAAAAGAAACATACTGGCAGAATGGATCAAGAAACAACATCCAACCATATGCTGTTTACAAGAAATCCATCTAACCCAAAAGGAAACTCACAGGCTGAAAGTCAAAGGATGGAACTTCTTTCTTCTTTCAATACTTCATGCAACAGGACCCCCCCCCACCCCGCCAAAAAAAAAGCAAGGGTACCTATTCTGTTTGCAGACAACGTGAACTTCAAACCAAGAATGATCCTAAGAGATAAAAAAGTTACTACATACTAGTTAAAGGAAAACTTAAAGAGGAAGAGATAACCATCTTAAATATACATGCACCAAATTCCAGAGCACCCAGCAAGTATACAAAACAAGTATTAACAGAAATGAAAAATCAAATAAGCAGTAACACAATTATAACAGGAGACCTTAACACACCATTGACACCAAGGGACAGATCAACCAACAGAAAATCGGCAAAGAAATAACAGAACTGAGTCACACCTGTGAACAAATGGACTTGATAGATGTATACAGAGTGTTCCATCCAACAACATCAGACTAAACATTCTTCTCAGCAGTACATGGGACATTCTCTAAAATAGACCATATACTAGCCCACAGAACATATTTAAGTAAATGCAAAAGAGTTGAAATTATCCCATGCATGTTATTGGATCATAGCACAATGAAACTAGAAATTAATGATAAACTGCAAAACCCCCACAAACACACGGAAATTGAATAATACACTCTTGAGCAATCAGTGGATCACAGGGGAAATTAAAGAAATTAAACAATACCTACATGCAAACAAAAATACAAATACAACTTACCAGAATCTGTGGAAAGTGGTTCTCAGAGGAAAATTTATTGCACTGAGTTCCCACATCAGGAAAACAGAATGAACACAGACAACCTGATGCTACACCTCAAACATCTAGAAAAAGAAGATCAAGTCAAGCCCAAAGTCAAAAGAAGGGAGGAAATTATAAAAATCAGAGCAGAAATTAATGCAATAGAGACTAAGAAAACAATCCAAAGAATCAATGAATCTAAGAGTTAGTTCTTTGAAAGAATAAATAAAATTGGTAAGCCCCTAGCCAACCTTATTTTTAAAAAGGAAACAAAAAGCTCAAATTCATGCAATAAGGAATGAAAAAGGTGAAATCACTACAGACTCTGGAAATACAGATCACCAACACCTATTTCAAAAATTTCTACTCTCATAGGTTCGATAACACAGAAGAAGTGGACAGATTCCTAGAAACATACGAAGTACCATCTGGGTCAAGAAGATGTAAAACTGCTGAATAACCCAATTTCTATTAATGAAGTTGAAAATGTAATTAAGTCCTTACCTACAAAGAAGAGCCCAGGCCCAGATGGATTCAATGAGGAATTCTACAAGAAATACGAAGAAGACTTAATGCCGACACTCTTCAATGAAATCAAAAGGGAAGCAATTCTTCCCAAGTCATTGCTGGAAGCAAATATCACTCTAGTACCAAAACCTGAGAAAGACCCAACTAAAGAAGAGAACTACAGATCAGTCTCCCTAATGAACACAGATGTAAAAATCCTCAATAAAACATTGGCAAACAAGATGCAGCAAATCATCAAGAAGATTATACACCATGACCAAGTGGGATCCCAGGCATGCAGGGATGGCTCAACATATGTAAATCAATAAATGTAATCCACCATATCAATAGAGCCAAAAGTAAGAATTACATCATTTCTTTTTTTTTTTTTTTTTGGTCTTTCTCGTTTTTATCGGTACCAGGGATCGAACTCACGACTGCCTGCTTGCAAGGCAGGCACTTACGCCGCTGAGCTAAACCCCCAGCCCCCAAATCACATCATTTCTATAAATGCAAAAAAAGGTCTTGATAAGGTCCAACACTCATTTATGTAAGAACCTTACAGAAAATTGGAATAGATGGTCTTTATCTCAGTATGATAAAAGCCATCTATGACAAACCAACGGCAAGCATCATATTAAATGGCCAAAAACTGAAGGCCTTTACCTTAAAATCAGGCACAAGACAAGGATGTCCCTTATCACCGCTCCTATTCAACATAGTACTGGAAATACTAGCCAGAGCAATTAGACGAGAGAGAAATAAAAGGAGTAAAGATAGGAAAAGAAGTTAAATTACCTTTATTTGTGGATGACATGATACTCTACATAGAAGACCCCCAAAACTCCATTGAAAGATTCCAGTATATAATAAATTCAGCAAACTAGCTGGATATAAAATCAGTATTCAAAAATCAATAACATTCCTATACACTAACAACAAAATCACTGAGAGAAATAAGAGAAGCCACAACCTTCATATAGCATCCAAAAAAAAGGAAATATACTTAGGAATTAATCTCACGAAAGAAGTAAAAGTTCTATACATGGAAAATTATAATACCCTGAAAAAAATCGAAGAGGATCTCAGAAAATGGAAAGGCATCCCTTGTTCATGGATAGATACAATAGATATTGTGAATATGGCCATTCTCCAAAAACTGTTATACAGATTCAATGCAAACCCAGTGAAAATACCATCAACATACCTCATAGATCTAGAGAAATCACTCCTAAAATTTATCTGGAACCAGAAGAGACCTAGAATAGCAAAGGCAATTCTAAGCAGCAAAGGCAAGGCAGGAGTCATCACAATCCCTGACTTGAAGTTATACTACAAAGCTACTGTAATAAAATCAACATGGTACTGGAATAAAATCAGAGCTGAAGATCAATGGAATAGAAGATAAAACCACAGCTACAAACACACTCAATCACTTTGTCTTTGATAAAGGGGCCAAATATGTTCACTGGAAAATAACAGTCTCTTTAATAAATGGTGCTGGAATAACTGGCTCTCCATGTGCTGAAACCTAAAACTAGACCCATGCCTATCACCATGTACTAAATTAAAATCTAAATGGATTAAAGATCTGAATATTAAAACAGAAACACTAAATCTGTTGGAAGACAAATTAGGTAAAAATCTTGAAGACCATATGGGTAGGTAGAGAATTCATGAACAGGAATCAAACCGCATGGGAAATACATCCCAGAATCAATAATTGGGATCACATATTATTAAAAAGTTTCTGCATGTCAAAAGAAATCTCCAGCATAGTGAAAAGAACCCACAAACCGGGAAAAAAATTTAGTGAACTGTCCCTCAGACAAAGGACTTCTGTCTAAAACATAAAGAATTAAAATAAATCAGAACCCTGAAATTCAAAGACCCAATCCAAAAATGGGCATCTGAGATGAATACACAGTTCTCAGATGAAGAAATACAAATGGCAAATAAATACATGAAAAAATGTTCATCATTATTGGTCATTACAGAAATGCAAATTAAAACAACACTGAGATTTCATCTTACTCCAGAAAGAATGGCCAGGATCAAGAAAACTACCAACAACAAATGCTGGAGAGGCTGTGGGGAAAAAGGAACTCTCCTGCACTGTTGGTGGGAGTATAGACTGGTGCAACCACTGCGGAGGTCAGTCTGGAGATTCCTCAAAAAGCTGGGATTGGTAGTCCCATTTGAACTGCTATTCCACTTCTGGGCATATTCCCAGAAGAACTGAAAACATCATACCACAGTGATATATGTGCACCCATGTTTATAGCAGCACAATTTGTAATAGCCAGATCTTGGAAACAACCTAAGTGTCCATCAACTGAGGAATGGATAAAAAACATTGTGGTATTTTTATACTATGGAGTACTACTCAGTTATAAAGAATAATCATATTGAGATATTTATAAATAAGTGAATGCAACTTGAGACCATACTCATAAGTGAAATAAATCAAACTCATGTATAAATACTGTATAGTCTCTCTAGTGTAAGAAATAGTTAGAGTACATAAGATTTCATGGTAATCATGATTCCCCTATTACATTGTTTTGAAGCCTTATAATGTTTTCATTCATTAGTTGGAATGGTTTTATTCTGTTTTGTTTGATTTTGTTATGTGTGATGGTATGAATAGCTATTTTGAAGAAAACAAGACATTATAACAGCCATTGCTGATTTAATATCATCTTGCTTTGAAGTCCTATCATGCTTTTGTTCTTCTGTTTTCCGTTGGTTCTATAATGTTGTATCTTACTGGATTTTAATATGTGTGAGAGTATAAACAATTTTTTATGGAAAATGAGATAATATAGTAGCCATTGTTCATTTTCTGTTATTTGGTTCTGAATGCCCTGTAATACTTCCATTCTCTTGAATTGTTTTATACTATTTTGTTATGTCTGATACTATTGAATGTGAAGATATGCTCAACTATTTCAAAGAAAGAAACATTATGGTAAAAAAAAAGAACTATAAATTGAATTTTAGAAAGTATCTGCCAACATTAATCATTTATTGGTTCAATTTTGTTTTAAAGTATAAACCAGTCATTAAAACAATTAGATTAGAAACTTTCACTTCTGACCATGAAAGATTAATTTCAATAGAAACTGCTTTTATCATACACAACTAGAAAAACAAAATATATTTAAAAATTGTGTTCAGACACTGGATGACAGCACAGAAATGTGAATCTCTGAGTGAAGGAAGAGTCCTGTGCCTTTAGCCCCTGGCTTATTTAGAGCACATGTTGTTTACAGTTCAGAGAGGGAACCCAAAGTCCACTATATCCTGAGTTGATGAGACCAGGTTTAGAAAGGCTGAGTTGGCTAGAATTTTCAGAGAGAAATGACAGGAAATAACTTCACAGAGACAGACTTCAGGGGATCTGTAGAATGTCCATCCCCTTGACCCTTAAGTAAGTTCCAATCAATATGTCTGTTAAATAAAACACCATAACGCCAAATATAAAGAACAAACAAAAAATGATAGGCCAAATACTTCCCAGAGCACAAACAGTTCTGAATCGTTGAGGTTTCTACTAAGCTAGATCTTGTACACAGAGCATTGGATAGAATACTCAATAAGATCACACCTTTGTAGGGGGGCTAAATTATTCCTAGAGTAAAGGCTGTGCTCAAACTGTCATTTAAAAAGCCTTAACAGTATGCCAAAATTGAAGAAACTTAATAGCATAACAAAGTCCAACATTGCTTAAAGAAATATAACAAAACCCAGCACGCAACATTGTGAAAGTACCATGCCTGGTATCTAGCAAAACATCAGTCATGCAGGAAAGTAGGAAAATATGACCAGGAACCAGAAAAGCTGAATCAGTAGCTCAGAATAATACAGATGGTAGATTAAGCCAACAAAGATTTAAGATGGCTGTTATGAATGTTATGCATACATAAAGATACAAAAATATGAAGGAAAACATGAACATAATGAGGAAAGATGTGAGATATATATATATATGTATTCCAAATAAAATTTTAGAGATGAAAAATACAATATCTGAGATTACCCGAAATGAGATTAACAACACTTTGGACACTACAAGAGAAAAGATCACTGAAATTCAAGGCACAGGTATAGAAATTATTTAAAATGGAGCACAGAGAGTACAACTGGAGAAGGAATGAACAGCCCATGGGACAATTCCACGCATCAAAAATACATACCAAAAAGGAAAGGAAAAGGGGAAAGACGCAGAAAACACTTTCAAAGAAATAATTAACATTGCTCAAATTTGATGAAAATTATAAGGTCACAGATCCAATATGCTCAATGAACCTCAAGAAGAAGAAATATGAAATAATTACACATATTAAGGCATATCATAGTCAAATTGCTGAACCAGTAATAACGAATAACAGAATCCTTACATGCAGAAAGACGAAGATAAAAATTAAACTTCTTCACTGGAAACTCTGTAAGCCAGGAAATCCAAGTATGGTATTGTTAAATACTGAAAAGATGTGCACATGTGTGGGATGAATCTAGAATTTTAGCAAAAGTTTATTCCAAAAATAAAGGTAAAATACTTTTTCATAGCAATAAAATCTGAAATAATTCATTACCACCAGACATGCACAATAAAAGATGTTAAAATAAGGTCTTCAGATAGATGAAAAATTATAACAAGTAAAAATCTACATCTACGCCAAAAACTGACATGATAACTATGTGGGCAAGTATATAATTTTTTCTTTTTTAAATCTCTTTACAGGATAATTGAACTGACAATTTAAACAAAAGTAAGAATAGTGCCTTTAGAGTTTGTACCATATAAAAAGTAAAATGTGTGACAAAAATATATGAAAATCAGAAAAAAATGGAATTACACAATTATAAGGTTCTTCTCATATATCTGGCCTGGGACATATGTCTGAACACTTCATTCAACATATTAAATTTGCCATAGGTCAATGGTTTGGTTGCTAAAGTCACATTCTTTCAGCCTATCTGTTTAATAGTCATTGGCTGACAAGATAGTGTCTTAGAAATTGTTAAAGAGCATTTATGAAATGAATGCTATCTCCTTCTGGGAAATATCCTTGCATACTCCATTCAAGGTCAGATGTGATAAGATGAAAAAGCCTAAAAGGTCTAAAACTACTACTAAAATAATGAATCAAAGAATTATAACTGAGAAATAGCTGGACCTGCCTCTGTGTGCCTGTTACCATCAGAAGGCTTGCCTCCTGCGGGCAACCAGCATGGGCAGGGAGAAACACCCAGACTGCCCCTGCACATATGCCACCATCAGGAAGCTGGCTTCCCTCAGGTTACCAGCAGGGGCAGGGAAAAACAGCCAGATACACCCTGTGCTCCTGCAGGCCACCATTGGAAATGCTTGCTTCCTGAGAGAAGCCAGTGCAGGCCGGGAGAATCAGACAAACATGTCCCTGTGCCCCTGTCGCCACTGGGGGAGTCCCAGCATGGCCACACAGGCTGAGAGAAGAATCAGGCCCATCACCATACTCCTGTGGCCACTGGGAAAGCCTCAATGTAGCCACAGGGTTTTGAAGAAATCTGCCCCATGCACCACAGCTTCCCTAGGAACCTGGATTTGGAGAAACCCAGGAGCCTACTTCATTCCCCTATACTGCAGAGGTACAGCCAATGTGGGAAGCACCTGGGCCCCCACACCAGCTTGTTGGGATGAGCCCAGGAAAATGCCAAGACAGAGAAGCAAAAGACAATCTCAGACCTCTAGCCCTCACTGAACAAGCCTGGGGGATATAGACATACAAGAAAATGGAAGTCACATACCTGAAATCTCTGAAAGGATAGCAACTGAGTAAAGAAGCAACTCTGTCAAAGTAATCAGATCAAAAATAGTATCTCAGGTAAAAGAAATCACAACATAATGAAAGAATTGCTGTGCATTTCTAAAGAAGACAGATTTTTTTTTAAAAGGAGCAAAGGAAAATGATGGAAATCTTGAATGAACAATATAGGAAGGAATTACAACGCATGAAACAGATTCAGAGATATCCAGGCAATTAAAAACCCCATCAAAAGCTGGAAAAACTGCTTGAAAGAAACTGAAGATAAGACTTTCAAACCTTGAAGACAGGACTGCAGCTAGTGATTGTGATGGGAAAGATCCCTTAAAAATAATAAGAAATAACAATTCAATGACTACAAAATGATGTAAAGAAAAATAATTTAGGAGAGAAAAGCATCAGTGAAAAAGCATGGGCCAACACAAATGACATAAAAAGACTATTTACAGAATAATAGCAGAAAACTTTCCAAACATGGGAAAAAGACCTGGCATACAGATAGGTGAGGCATATAGAACTCCAACTAGCCATAACCAAAATACATGTACACCCAGACACATAATAATCAAGATCTCAGAAATTAACCACAAGAACAGAAGACTAAAGGCTGTTAGAGAAGAGAAAAAGATCACCTATAAAGGAAAACCCATCAGAAGCATGACAGACTTCCCAACACAAACTTTCAAGTCAAGAAGAGCTTGGAGTGAAATGTTTCAAATTCTGAAAGAAAACAACTTCCAACCCAGGTTGAAGTACCCTGCAAAACTTTCAAAACTGATGGAAAAATAAGATACTTCCATAATAAAGAACTGAAGGAATTCATGACCACCAAACCAAACCTACAAAGAATGCTGAAGGATATTCTAGAGAGAGATAAAGATGACCATGGTTTCAGGAGCAGCGGCAGAGTGGGTTCACCAAACAGGGCAGGCAATTGAATGAAGGGGAAAGTCGGGGGCCAATAGCAGGAGGATAGTAAGGTAGAGATGAGCCAGTGCATGCCAGTTGTAGCCATTAATGTAGATGCCTCAATTCAGCAATAAAAAGAAACACAAGGGGAGTGGATCAAGAAGCAAGATCCATCCATATAGTATATACAAGAAACATATTTAACTCAAAAGGAAATTCATAGGCCGAAAGTCAAAGGAGAGAAAACAATGTTCCATGTGACAGGAGACCAGAAAAAAGTGAGGGTAGTTTGCCCATCAACTGCAGAATGGATAAGAAAGGTATGGTGTTTTTATACAATGGAAAGCTACTCATCTATAAAGAAGGATAACCTTGAGGCTCTTGTACATAATGGATGCGACTTGAGATCATGCTCATGGGTGAAATGGTTTAGACTCAGATAGGTAATTATCATGTTCTTTTCTAGCATAAAATACTGAAAGAGTTAGTGGGATCCAAAATGTACAATAGATATTATGAAAGGGATAGGAGAGGAAATATCTAAAAGAGAAGGTGATGTATGACCTGTATGACAAATATGGTTTCGAGATCACATTTCAGTTATAGGTTATTAGAAGCCTGCTTAACGGAATGTAACGCTTACTTTCTAACTCAAAAAATACTCTTTCTTTTAGATTCTGTCTAGTCTATTCATGCTGCTGTAGCAAACTTAGACCAGGTACTTTATAAATAGAAATGTATTTCTCACAATTCTGGAGTCTGAGAAGTTCAAGGTGAAGGCATCTGCAAATTTGGTGTCTGATGAGTCTCCTTTTTGGCTTTTAAAATGATATCTTGTGTCAGATGTGGTGGTATATCCTTGTAGTCCAAGAATCCCAGAGGCTGAGGCAAAATTAAAGTCAACCTGAGTTGCATAGCAAGACCCTGACTGAAAAAAACATTGTGCCTTCTTGCCATGCCCTCCACAGCGAATGGATGCTATATCTTCACATGGTGAAAGAGGTGGAAAGAGCTAGCTAGTTTCTTGAAACCTTTTTTGTTGTTGTTGTTTTATTGGGGATTGAACTTGCGACCTTGCATTTGCCAAGCAGGCACTTACGCTGCTGAGCTAAACCCTCGGCCCGAAGCCTTTTTATAATGTCACTAATCCTGTCCATGAGACGTACCCTTCACAGCCTGATTGTCTCCCAGGGCCTCTTAATACCATCACCTCCAGTGTTAAATTCCAAAATATGGATTTGAGATTGTGTGGCTGGTAAAATGAAGGTCAACTGGATTGGCTTGGAGATCTGCTCTAGGGTTAATGTAACATACCACTAGATGTGTCTGGATGAGCCATGGAGGCATGACCTTGGTGATGTATGACTGATTAATCTCTTGCTCATTTTTCTGTGACTCTTCTCTTCCAACTCTGTTTTTGGCTACTGTGAACTAAGCAGCTTTGCTCTGTGACATCCTTCTGCCATGCTGTCTCTGTTGGAGCCGGCTGATCACGGACTGAACCTTGAGAAAATTAAACCTATGCTTTAAATTGTATGTTGTGTCTCAACAAGAAAGCTAATTAATATAGAAAATTGATTCTGGAGAAGTGGGGTTGGTGCTGTAAATATCTCTGACCATGTGGTTTAGAAGCCTTTGCAGGAGGAGTATGGAAAGATGTTGGGATGCTGGCTGGAGAATTACTAGAATGCTCTGAGCAGAGACTGACAGGTATTTTTGGTCAGAGGTCAACACTGGAATGCTGATAGGCTGACTCAGGAGGTTTCAGTTTGGGAATAAGGATTCCATTAGCTAGCTGTTGGAAGCTGTGTGTATTACAGTCTGGCAGAGAAATTGTCTTCATTTTGCCTATATCCTGAGACTTTGAAGGAAACAAATTAAGAGTGTGGGCTAATTAATCTGGTGGAGGAAGTTGCTTGACAGTCAATCATTCAGGCTGTGGCATGGGTAATGATAGCTGTTTTTAACCAGATTTATAGTGTGGACTAAGGGCAAAAAGCAGAGCATAAAAATTTGAAAACTTTAAATTTTGTCCCAGAAGGAACAATGTGTAAAGTTAAGACAAAGGTGGCTGCCACAGAGATTAACACCTCAAAATAAATCAAATACTTTGTACAAGAAGAAAGATATAATGAGGGCATCTCAGTAATCGGCAAAATGCACCTATCTCAGGCGTAAAGATGAAAAGGTGCCAATCTTTCTTTCAGTAAGAGAGCCCTTGGGATCCCTGCTCAAAAAAATTCTCCTAGGGAACTGGTTCCCCAGGTTTCATTTCACTATGTTCACCCATCCAGGTACTCAGAGGCAACTCTAGTCACGGTCCAAAGGGGCCCGACTACTGCTGTCCTGACAGAGCAGTGTCCATGTGATGCTAGTTTTGCTGAAATGGAGAATGCAAAAGTTATGGGGTTAAAGAGATGTACTCTCACCACACTGTATTACGAGACTAACAGACTAGCACATAAAGAGCACTTAATAAATGTGTGTTTAATAAGCATCTTTCATTGAAGAATGTCTACCACATATATTTAAAAAAATATGTTAATGTGTTTTAAAGTATTTTACCCATATCTCATCTTTCTGTCATTAAATTTGGTTTTT
The DNA here is from genome assembly GCF_034190915.1 of Cavia porcellus. Lineage (NCBI taxonomy): Eukaryota > Metazoa > Chordata > Mammalia > Rodentia > Caviidae > Cavia > Cavia porcellus. The sequence continues at coordinate 23,594,346 of NW_026947488.1, read as the reverse complement.
TTTTTTTTTTTTTTTTTTTGGTTTTTTTCCTTTTTATTGGTACCGGGGATCGAACTCACGACTGCCTGCTTGCAAGGCAGGCGCTTATGCCGCTGAGCTAAATCCCCAGCCCCTATCATTAAATTTGTGTTAAAAGTAAATAAACAAAAAGAAAAAGTGGTAACCATTGTTAATTTCCTATTATCTTATTTTGAATTCCTGTATTGTTTTCATAGTTTTGTTAGATTTGATTTTATTCTGTCTTGTTCTGTTTGATTTTACTGTGTCTGATGGTACAAGCAGCTATTTTGAAAATAACTGGGTATATTATGGTAGTCATTGTTGATTTCCTGTTATCTGGTTTTGACCCTGCAATACTTTCATTCTTTTGTTTTAACTGGTTTTATTCTGTTTTGTTTCGTTTGATTTTATCATGTCTGATGGTAGAGACAGCTATTTTGAAGAAAACAAGAGACATTATGGTAGCCATTATTGATCTTCTATTATCTTGTTTTGAAGTGCTTATCACATTCATTGTTCTGTTCTGATTAGCTTTATTCTGTTTTGCTTGGTTCTATTCTCTTTTAAATAAACAAAAAAAAAGAGTTATAACTAATAAATCAACAAAAGAGATACAATAAAACTGTACAAATTATTCAATTATTACCAAAATGATAGAAAAGGGAAAAAAGAGTAAAGAACAGATGAGACAGATATAGAATAAATAGCAAAATGATATACTAATTGGGCATGGCAGTAATCTCAGCACACTATGAAGCTACAGCATAAGGGTTACAAATTTAAGCTTAGCCTGAGTAACTGAATGATTTAGCGAGATGCTGTCTTAAAATATAAGAGTAAAGGGGCTGAGAATTTAGCTCAGCAGCATAAGTGCCTGCCCGGTGAGCATGAGGTCGTGAGTTCAATCCCCAGTACCCACTCATATATATATATATATAGTTTTAAGCTCCAGTATTTTAAAAAATACCAGTTATCACACTAATGTAAACAACTTAAAAATCTCAAAAGGCAGGCAGGTTTAATTTTTTTAAAGAACCAAGACTCAACTACCTACTGCCTACAAAAAACCAAATACATTAGAACTAAAATGATACAATCATGCTTATACTACACAAAAGAAAACTGGATAAAAATTTCAGGCAAATGATTTCAATATTGCTAGTTGTAAAGAAGGTAATAGTAAAGGTATCAATAAGGAGTACATAATATTAAATGTTTATGCATTTAATAATAATGCTTTAAGATGTAGAAATTGATAGGCTGCAAAGAAAATGGACAAATACAGCAGTATAGTGGACATTTAAATACTCTCAATAATTGATAGAATAATGCCAGGAATGAGATAGTTGCTCACTACCACCCCACTCGGACTGGTATATTAAAACCCTAATCCCTAGTGTTGTGATATGTGGATGTGAGGCTTTTGGGGGGAACATAAATCATGAATAGGTAGCCTTTGTACTGGGATTAGTTCCTGTGTAAGAAGAGACATAAGTGAGTTTTCTTTTGTGTCTTTTCCTTCTATCTGAGGCCATGGCAAAAACATGGCAAGTCAAGAAGTATTCATCAACATCAACCATGCAGGCACCCTGATCTCAGACTTTTGGCTTCCAGAACTGAGAGAAGTAAGTTTGTGTTATTTAAGCTACCCAGTTTATGCTGTGTGCTATATAGCAGCCTGAGCTGACCAGGACAAATAAGTAGGTAGAAAATCAAGGATACAGTAGACTTGTGCAACACTATTAAACCACTTGACCCAGTTGACATTTCTAGGGCATTATTCTCAAGTGCACATGTAATACCACTACAGGCCACACTCAGGGTCATAAAGTAAATCTTAGTAAGCACAAAAGGATTTCAGGCATAGAAAGTATGTGAAGTCACCATAGAAGAATTAAATTGAGTATCAACATTGAAAGAGAAAATTCTCAAATATTTGGAAACTAAACAAACACATGGATAAAAAAAATCAAAGTGAAATTAGAAAGTATCTTGTACTGAATGAAAATGAAAGCACAACATATCAAATTCATAGAAACATGCAACAAAGAGTACAGACCTTCTCCATCTTGACAAATAGCATCTGGAAAATTCTCAATGAACTTCGCACTTCACAGTGAAAGACTAAGATGTTTCACCCTAAGAGCAATAACAAAAATAAAGATGGTTTCCTTCACCATTTCTGTTCATTATTGTACTGGATAGTCTTGTCATGACAGTTAGTCAAGAATGAAATAAAAGTCATCACAATTGGAAAGCAAGTAAAACTGCCAATATTTGCAGGTGACATGAGCTATTAGAACTAATACATTCAACAAGCTTCCAATGTAAAAGAGCAATATAAAAAATCAATTGTATTCCTAAACAGCAATGAACAATCCAAAAATATAATTAAGAAAACAATTCTACTTATAAAAGCATTATAAAAATCAGGAATAAATTCAACAATAAAGCACAAACCTTATACTATTAAAATAATAAAACATTAAAAGGAATTAATAAACATTATTAGAAGAAAAGAAAGCCTACAAAAAAAAAGTGCTCTAAAGTATACAACTGCAAGTGTGTTTAGGGGTGTTAAATAGATGCCCATATTAATGGATCACTGAACACAGCTGTTTGCAGTCTCACTGATTGTCCACTTTGTATGCTTTGATACTGTTACTTGAGCAACTGTCTCTAGGATGATAATTGTAATCTATTAACTGGTGATTTCTTACTGTTTTTTTTTTTGTAGTTCTGTATTAATTGTACCCTTACACTGCTTTGTTTTGTTTTGTTTTTTCTCTTTTTCCTTTTAAATAAAATTTAAAAAAAAAAGAAAGCCTACAAAAATAGGAGAACATTCAATGTCCATGGATTGGAAGTCAATATAATGAAGGTGATAATATTTCTCAAAGGATCTATAGATTCAATGAATTCCCTATAAAAATCCCAGCAGGCACATTGTGAAATTTATATATATATATATATATATATATATATATTTTTTTTTTTTTTTTTTTTTTTTTTTTTTTTTGCAGAACTTGACAATTTTGCAGGAATTGACAAGCTGATCCTAAAATGCACAAGGAAATTGCCCAAAAAGAACTAGTTGGAGGATGTATGGTCCCATGTTTAGAGCCTCCTATAGAGCTACAGTAATCAACTCTGTGTAGTAGTATCATAAGGTTAGACTCTGATCAACTAAATAGAATTTAGATTCCAGAAACTAACCCTCCCTTTTATGGTCAATTAATTTCCAACAACATTGCCAGGACAATTGAGTGGGGACTGAATGGCTTCCTCAGCAACTACTATTGAAACAACAGGGTATCCACGTTAAAAAATGAAGTTTGACCCTTTCTGCATACCATAAACAAAAACTAACTCAGAATGCATCATAGACCTAAGAGAAATAAAACTGTAAAACTCTTAAGAGAAAATACATGAGTAAATCTTTGTAATCTTGGTTTGGGCAAAGCTCTCATAGATATAACAACAAAACAAAAGAAAAACATAAATCAGTTGTCATTCAAATTAAAAACTGTAGATTCTTTAACACACACTACAAAGAAAATGAGACACCCTCTCCAAAATAACATTTGTAAATCATGTGACAAGGGCTTAAAGGGAGAAGTGAACATTTCACTACCTATGAAATGATGTGCCAGCTTTTGTTCTGGAGCTGTAGATATTTCCCCCTTTTATTCCTTATAACAACTTAGTAACATCACAGTAATTCCATTTTACCAGAGAGAAAACAGGCTCAGAGATGTCATGACCTGCCAAAGGGTAGGATGCTGGTGTGTGCCGGAACTGTAATTCAACCCCAAGTCCCCCTTATCTCCAACTTTCTTTTCATCACCCTCTATTGTTTGGTGGAAGATGCTAGTCATAGAAAACCTGCAGCCTTGTTTTACACAAGGGGGAAACTGAGGTCCAGAGAAAGAGAATCTTTCTCCAAATTCCTGCAGCCCTCTCCTGCCTCCCAATTTGTTGCTCTGTGTTACAGAAGATAAAAGGGAATCTATGTAATAAAATCAGACTCAGCTGGACTAAATAGAATTTAGCATGAATGATGGGCCTGAAATTGTGAAAGAAAGAAAGAATTTTATTGCTCTTATCATTAGGAGGGAAGGGAAGTTGAGCAATAGAGAGGCATTCAGTTCTCTAAGTTGAAGATATAAATTGGAAAGCTGATTTTTAAAAATTATTTTTTAATATTTTGCAATACTGAGGATGGAACCCAGGGCTTAACACATGCCAGACAAATGTTTTACCACTGAACACATCCCCAACTCAGGTGATGGTTATTGACTGATTCTGGAATATGGGATTTGTCTGGTGGCCTTATCAGTGTCCTTCTCTATCACATATGTGAGTTGTGGTTTTCCCCCTCCTAGGGCAATATCAGAGATGCCAGGATACTTTGAAGACAAGAGAGCTGGAACTGTGTAGAGACAGTTTTATGGCAGGAAGTATCAAGCTAAATCTATGTGTTAATTTCATGAGTGGTTATGTTTTGGTTATCAGCTGGAGAGAAGTTTTGTTAATGTTTGAAAAGCTCTTTTAAGTAGGAGAGCCTGGCTTGCTGATGTGATATGACTTTCGCATAGCTTAGTGCGGGATCAACACATGGCCTTTGGCCTACTTTTGTAAAATTTCACTAGAACATAATCCTGCTTATTTGTGTGCCTATTGTCTGCAGCTGCTTTTACCATCCAACAGCAGAAGTGAGTGTTTGAGACAGAGGTCATCCGGCCCACAGAGCCTAAAACAGTTTGTTGAGTGCATGATACCTATCACCACTTCCAAGGAGGAGTCTTTGTAGGAAGGAGAGGAACGAGAATAACAACACCTGCCCCTAGGAGCAGCAACTCAGGATGTCAGCCCACTGCGTGGCTTGTAGGCTTTGCGATGGCCCAGGAACATAACTCGCACAGGCATTAGAGAGAGGAGTGCCTTACTCATATAGGCAAGAGACAGAGCAAGATGAGCTTCAGCAGTAAACACTCATCCCCTGGGGAGATTCTCTGGCTATAGCTATTGCACCATTGCACAGTGCCCTTTAAGACGGTTTGTACCTTTTTGGTCCACTATAATATGCACTTCAGACCAGCAGAGACATGATGTCTTCTGAGTTATTGGGGTATTAATAAGATCTCTATTCATTTACTAATATTTACTAACACATGGACTTTCAAAATCTCAGATGTTTATTTATATTGGGTCATTCCCTCCCTGCTCCAGACACCTACTCTCTAATAGTCACCGGTTTGATGTATGTCCAGGCGCAAAGCCAGATTAGAAACTGGCCATGATGGCACACACTGTAATTCCAACACTCATGAGACTGAGGCAGAGAATTTCTTTTGAGTTCGAAGCTAGTCTGGGTGCCTTGGTGAGCTCAAGGCCAAGATGAACTACATAGTGTTGTACTTCCCAAAAAGGCCCCTGAGATGAAAAATGGGGCAAAACCCCTGAGATGGAAAAGATGGGGCAAAACGACAATGTTTTAGGAAGAAGCGCTTTTATCTGCACAGCGACGCAGTGCAGATGGAATTTGAAAAGTTGTGTAACTGAGTTAGAGTTTTAACTGATTTTTATAGTTCATTTATGATTAGCTCATTGATCATTAAGTACATAGTGATGAGAAACAGAAACAAGGTGGGCCTTTGTTCCCCTTTGCTTGAGGTAAGAAGCATTTCACAGTGGGTGGTTAACCAATTCATAGCCCTTGGTCTGCCAATTCCAGGAACATTTGTCTCTCATAAAGGGAACAATGGTTGACACAGCATCATTTGTCTCTTACAAGGGGGAACACAGGTTGACATAGCACACAAGTTACTTAAGGTAGGGGGGATGACGCCTTACAGAACAGCATAACACGTATTCAGTTAATTTATAACTATGTGGTTGGTGTTTGGTTACTAGGGTAACGAGCTCAGTACACAATGACAATATTGCTAATAACTATCCTTTTAAGTAACTATTTTTGCTAATTATCTTTTAATCAATTATTTTAATTTTTCAGCATCTTAGTATAACACATAGTGAAACCCTGTCTCAAAAAAAAAGAAAAAGCCCGATTACAGTACATTTCACTTCCCTAGATAGGATCTCAGTGAAATTGATACCCTGCAGAATTTATTTCCACTTCAATTAAATCAGATTAGTCCACTCAGCATGCTCTAGGTTAAGCCAAAGAACCCTGAGTTTGGAATCCAATTGCTTTTCCAACTCTAATACTGCAAAACTGATGACATCGGATACATCACATCTGGGTACGAGGCTGACTTATCAGGAAGAGCCAAGTATTTCCAGTCCTCCCTAGAAACCTTCTCTCATGTGTAAACATAGCAACTGTGTGGACAGGAGCACTGGGGTGGTTATAAACAAGGATGCATCTTAGCCTGAGATTCAGGTCTCCTCTGCACCTCGGCATCTCCTCTGCATGTTCAGAACAGTAACAATAGGCTCTGTATCAGAGGATTATGGGGACTTGAAGTAATATTGCTCAAATAAACTAAGCTACATGTTTGTTAAGGAAATAACTGCTGATACAGAAGAGTGAGCAGACGATCTCTGGGGAGAGGAGCCTCAGATGAGGCACAGCTGGACTCAGCCTTTCCTCTCTGGAGGCCCTGCGGCAAGCAGTGTGTCCTCCTAAGGTCACAGCTGTTGTGAGATGGACAGATGCTGAAGATGGACACCAGCCAATTGCAGGAAGGTGGCCAAACCTCAGATCCCAGTCCTCTAAAGGAGGACTGGAGGATCTGGGAGATGTAATCTCAGAAAAAGAGAAAGCAGGCAAGATGTGCTCAGTTATTGTAGCTGTAGGGTGGGGGGGTGGGAATAGTTTTTGCCTTGAAGATAAAGCTGGGGGCAAGGGCTAGAAGTTTCAGTATGGAGAGCTTCAGACCCATTATCAGGAGGGCTCATGCTCCCTAAGGCTGGCTGACCCTTCTTGGCTGAGAGGCTATAAGAGCTACTTGATTGTGGTGGTGAACTGAATGAGATGAATTACACAAGGTCCCTCCCAGAACCAATAGTCCAGACTATTAATATTTCATTTCGTTTTGAGATTGGGATACTGATAAATGTGGTGGGAACAAACCCATTGATATTTTAAAATTTAAAGCATGCCGTGAATTTTATGAAAAGTGCCCGCCCAGATCACCTAGGCTACCTCCTGAAGAAGTTCTCAGTCACTGACATTGCTGTAAAACTTACCTTCCATCCCTGCTGTGGATTGGGAGATGCGGGTGATGGTGACAGCTCTTGTGGAGGTTGGGAGTTGGCCCAGCCTGCTGTGTCATGGAAAGGCAATTGGTCAGAAACTTATTGTTGCTTGAGAATCCAAAGTAGGGCCCCACCACTACTCTTTTGGCTTGGGAGGACCATCCAGACATGGCCTCTAGTTTAACTGGAATGCAGTGGCATCTGGATTTCATTGTGATGGCCTGGAAGTCTGTGAAGCCATTCCCAGTGGTGGCTTTCTTATCTGCCTGAACCAAAATAAGCACGGAGATCTGTGTTTATGAGACAGTTAATGTTTTTTAGGCTCTGGAATCACATTATACCTAACTTGTTATGCATGGTTCCGAATAAGCCATAGTTTAAATGAGGCTCTTCTCTTGCCCGTACATCTATTTGACAGCGAAGAAACCAACTAGAAATGATTTCCCTATCTCTAGAGGTACCAGTGAGAGCCTGTGGGAACACAGGATTGGGAGCAGGTAACAGAAGGGCTTGAACCCAGCAGAAGAGGGTCAGCAAACTTAATGGCATGCAAGGATTAGAAATATGATGGGAGGGAGGAAGTTTGGTCAGATGGGGACAGGAAAGTGTGTGACTTGCTTGAATAGCTACTTCTCAGTTCAGCCAAGTGTCAGCATGTGCTCAATTATATTGCTAGATCATTTGATTTATTTGGGTTTATGTGTAACAATCTCTCAAGTTTTAAATGTTGGCATCTAATTTGCACAAGCTTTTGGATACCAGTTTTCCAGTTGTGTGGGTAGAGAGTTTCTCTTGGATAAGTATCTGTGACAGGAGTCTGCATAACTGACTATGATCTAGGAACCCTTCATCTTCTGAACAATCTGTTGGTCTTGGGTCATAGCAGAGCCTGCATGTACCTTCACGTTCATCCCATCTGGCAACTTGCAGCTTATTGTAGAGGAACAGCACAGGCCCGAGGCTGGGCAGGCCAGGCTCTGGTCCCAGACTACCACTGACTCCTTGTGGGACTTCAGGAAGGTCTCTGTCCTGCTTTGGCCTCAGTGGCCTTTCTGGAGTTGGACAAGGACATTTAGATCCTAACCAGCTCAAATGGTCTGACTCCCTCTGGAAGGAACCCAAAGTGGAGAGTTTTCAAAAGTAGAGCTGTTTCTTCATTTGGAGTTAAATGAATGTTTTCTGGACTGATTGTACATCTTGGTAGTTGCAAAACTAGGAAAGGAATTTACCAGCAAGGAAACTTTACTAGAGGCTCCTGGCATCTTCGTGTCAAAGTCTGAGGGCTGAGAAGGTGATCTGTGATCAACTGTCAAATGCCATGATGAAGGTTAGATAGTGACAGAGGCAAATGGGGCTTGTGACAGATGGAATATGGCAAGTGAGAGATTGTGCCACTTGCCTGGCTTCCTCTCTGTTCTCACTCTGTCTCTGGGCCTCAATTTCCTCTTTGGAGATGAAAAGGTTGATGACTGGATCCTGAGCCCACTTTGAGCTCTGTGATTCTAATAGATTTATGTCTTCTAAGTTTGTAGTTTTACCATCTGCCCAAGGACTTCAAGTTTTTTTTTTTAAACTGTGCTAAGTAGTCACTGGTGATGGGCACTATGGTGTTAGCTGGCAAAACCAAGCACAGTTCCTGCCACTTGCCAATACATTCCTGGTAACTGTCACAAAAGGGAAACTGTGTTTGGGAAAAGTTCAGTGACAAAAAATGAGCTTTCCATAGATGCTTCAGAGCTAGTTGGGTGACAGATCTGTGGGAAAGTGACTTCTGAGCTGAGAGCCAAAGGTTTACCCAAAAGATGATGAGGGTCAGGTAAGTGAACAGGAAAGGAATGCATTCCTGGGGGAAGAAAAGGGTGAGCAAAACTGGTGTCAGGAGGGCACAAGACTTATGTGAGGCCCCAAAAGGGGGCATACTGTGGGTGCACAAAGAGCAAGAAGAATCCTCAATCTAGTGCAGTTGGGGAGGATTCAGGGTCATCTAGCATCTACAGGATCTTGTGATCCACAAACAGGCTTAGGTCCTGATGCTGAAACTCTTGGGAAATGCATGAAGGATTTCCACCCAGGAAAGCTGGGATCAGAGCTGTGCTTTGATGATCTGCCTGGGATTAAGACTGGAAAGAGACAGGTGATACAGGAGGGGTAGGGTGAGTTTTGAGGCACAGAAAAAGGCAGGGGGACCAGTGGAGGACAGAGAGACAAAGGGGGTGCCCGATTACAGTAGTAATACTCTAGAAAGCGTGAGTTGTCATATTTGAGAACTATTTAGGGTTTCAGGTCTGTAGGGCCCACTGATGAGTAGGACAAACCAGCTGTAATAGGGTGCTAAGGGCAAGGCTGGCTCCCCAGGCAGGTGCACTGGAGAGTGAGCCGGCCTGACAGCTGCATGTGTCTTCAGCTGCTAGGCCCAACAGTAGACCCATGAGGTGGGCAGCTTCCAACCTAGGCAGCTTCCAAGGTGGCCCCTGGTGATCCCTATTTCCTGGTTTTCACACTCCTTGATACCTCCTCCTCTTGGCTCATCTAACTTACTCCAGTCTAACAACAATAATAAAAAAGAATCATCAGAAGCCAATAAAAGGGCTGAGACTGCCATCCTGGCTCGTGCTGGGTACATGAAGAAACAATTTCCTCGTTCTGACCACTCAGTTCTGGGGTCATTTAAGCTGCAATAGGTGATCACCACAGCCCTTCTTCAATGCTGTGCTCTCATTTCCCTGGAGCTGCGAAGGGAAGAGTTAACCCCAGCCCCTGGCCTCTAGGTGGACAGCAAGGTTAATGCCAACAGCTTGAGGGGGAGTTTATTAGAGTTATCTATGGATCGGGCAACATTTGGGCCTGCTGCCAGCTGGGCCCAGCCCTCCAGGGGTTCCTGTCAGAGGAGGGGCCCCTTTGGGGTGGGAGAAGACATTCTGGAGTTGTACAGATTTATTAGTGGCCTTGCGACTCTGCATCTGTTCACTGTGTACCAGCTGTGAGCAGACCCAGCAACGCCACCTGGTCCGTGTCCCTGGCAGGGGCTGGGGCAGCTGTGACCCCTCCTCCCTGGCCCGGATATGTAGTCTTAGGAGTTGGGGCTAGTTACTGCTCCTAATAACTAAGCCGGCTGGTGAGGACCACCCTGGTGAGGCGTCCTTACACCCTCCACTCTCTTTCAGTTCCACAATGACCTTACTGAAGCAGGAATGCCGCAGCCCACTTTGCAGATGAGAAATGTTGCACCCAAGATCCTGAAAAGCATAGAGTTGTAACTCCATTCGGGTGCTCATCTGGCCCACCTCTGTGGGAAGGATAGTGGACTCATGCATTAGTGGTTTGGGGGGAGCTGTGTGGAGGGCTACAGTGGAGAGCTGAATGGGCAGATTTCTGATCTCCTGTCAGTTCTAGCGAATGCAGCTCTTCTGAAGTGTATTGTGCCATCAGGGGCCCCTGGGAAGTTTAGTATGAAAAACAGAGTTACAAAAACAAAAGCCAGGAGCATGTATGGTCTGGACTGAGAATATTCTGTTCTCAAGTCTCCATGTATAGGGTGACCAGGGAGCTAACAGTGGTCTCTACCTCATGGGTATTTATGGGGCGATTCAATGACGTTAAACATGGAAAACTCATTATAAAACTAGACAAAGTGTCAATGTTTTGTTTTTTCCAATGATTTACTTATGTAAAGGAGATCTCTGGTGCTGGAAAAACGTTGTAGGTGACAGGAGCCTCTGAAGCCCTCTGACAGACTCCCTCAACTCCGTACTTGGTGACTGGCTCTGCTGGCCCTGCACACCCCACACTAGTGTGACCAGAGAATTCACACTAGGAGCTGAGTCTGGTGGGAAGGGTAAGAAGAGGGAACAGAAATAACTGTGGGTTTTCTCCGGATATAAAGGTCATGAGTTAAGTGATAAGATTAAGATGCAACTATTTCCCATTTCAGCAGTTAATACCACAGGATTAAAATGACTTTGAGCAGAGCCAAAAGAAAGGAGAGAGGCTGTCTCCCAGGCTGAGTGCAAGAGCTGAGGCCTGGCTGGGGACGCAACAGCCTCCCCCTCTGAGGTGAGTTCGTTCTCCAGCACCCCTGGAGGCAGCTCATCCTGTCCCTGCTTGCACCCTTTCTATTGCAGGTTGCTTGTCCTCAAGAGATTTGCAAGATGTCCCCAGGATATTCACAAGAACTTCTTGCCTACTGTGTATAAATGTGTTCCCCACAGTTACACTGAGCAATTCTCATAATGTGTCAGCACCTACTGTGTACCAGGCTTCTCTTGAAAGGGAAATGACTCTGCATTGAGCAGGCTAAAATCCCTACTCTCAGGTGCTTAGATGCAACTGCAGGAAGATGAGATGCAATCACAGATGGTCTCCAGCCTATGATGGTGCAACCTATGCTCGCTCATTTACAACTTTGCAGCTTTGAGATGAGTGAAAGTGCTACACATTCACTAGAAACCATACTTCAGATTTTGATTTCTAATCTTCTCGAGACTGTCAATATGGGCAGCAATACTCTTTTGAGATGCTGGACAGTGGCAAGGAGCTGCAGCTCCTAGTCAGGATCGCGGAGGTTAACAGCCCATCAGGTACACAGTGACAGTCAGCAGGTTATTTATATTCAATGCATTTTTACTTACAATACTTTGAACTTGCAACAGGTTTATCTGGATGTAATCTCATTGGAAATATCAGGTAACGGCAGGTGATATTAAGTGCTATGACAAAAATAGGTGGCATGCTGTGGAGAGACTACTGCAGGGAAGAGCTATTGGAGACATTTCAGTGCAGGCATAGATGACAAGGAACCAGCTAAAGGCTGGGCATGGTGGCTCATTTCTGTACTCTCAGCAATTTAGGAAGCTGAGGCAGGAAGATGGCAAGTTGGAGCCCAGTCTGGGCAACTTAGTGACATAGTGAGACCCCATATCAAAACTTTTTGAAAAAGAAGGGGTGGATTCTGGGGATGTAGTTCATTGTCAAAGCCCTGGATTCAATCCTTGATCCTCCCTCCCCTGCAAAAAAACAAAACACTATGGGTAGATCATGTTTCCCAAAGACAGCTGCAATAATATATCTCATCCCACCTGCCACCCTTCAGGGTGACTTACCTTCCTTATCAAGAGATGAAGTCTGTCTACCCTTTGGTTCTTGGTAGGCCCTGTGATACTTCTGGCCAATACAATATGGCAGAAGAAATGCTGTGTCATTTGGATGTAACTACTCAGGAAGCTTTTGCTTTTGGATTCTTGGAACTCTGTTTCTTAGGCCACTTTCTTTTGAAACTCAACTGTTATGTTGTGAGAAACAGAGGTCATAGGAATATCCAAGTATGGGCATTTCAGGGAGGCTCCAACTGGGCTCCCAGCCACTGAAAGCATTGATTTCCGGCCACATATGTGAGTCGTCCAGAGCATCCAGCAGCTTCTTGGATCCTTCCAAGGACTTCAGCCCACATTTGGGATGGTTGTTCTATAGTAAGAAATAACTGGAGCATCAGTTTCAAGACAGAGAGAATAGCTTTGTACAAGGCCCTGAAGAGGGAAAGAGTTTTGAGTATTTGAGAAACAAAAAAAGTCAAGTTTGGTTAGAATATAGCGGGCATCTGGGAGTGACAAGAGGCGCATCTGTTCCCGAGCAGACTCTGAAAGATTTAGGTAGGGCACAAAGTCACTGAATTTCTGCCTTGAAAACATTCTTCTGGCTTCTGAGGGGAGAGTGTTGTAGGTGGCAGAAGGACACCCCTGGAGGCTGCTACCCTGATGCCAGTGAAAGTTTCTGGTGACATAGCCCAGGTAGTCACTATGGGGGTGATGAGATGGTCACAAACTGGCTATTCTTGGGAGGCAAATCAACTGGACTTGATGGCTTGGATGTAGACAAGGGGAAGATGATTGAGGGTGATTTGCAGGTGTGAGTCTTGAGTAATTGAATGGGTGGTGGCACCAGTTTCTGATATGGGGCAGATCTAAGAAGGAGCAGGTTAGGAGAGAAAATCAAGGATTCTCTTTCATCCATATTAAGTCTGAGGCTCTCAGGAGCCTCCTCATTAAGATGTCAGTGGACATTTGGACTTTAGTGGTGAGGTCTGGGTTAGATATTTGCTATGTGAATGTGCTTAAAGTCATAAACAAGATGCATTCACCAAGGACAAGCACGTAAGGAAGGCAGGGAAGCAGTCTAAGGACCAAGCTCTCAGACTCTGATTTGGTGGTCAGGAGGAGGAGCCACCAAAGGAGACTGGTCACAGTGAGGTTATGAGGAGGGCCAGTGAAGGAAATAAAGAGGACATGGTCAATTATATCAAATGCTGCAAGATAAAGATGAAAAGTGATCATGGATTATGGCAACCTGGAGGCCACTGGTTAAAAATATTTGCCCCCATTCTCTATTGAACATGTGTCTTCCAGCACCTTCTCTGGTAGGGGTATACTTCTTGTCCCCAGATGAGAGCTGTACCATATGCCTCACATTAGCCAGTGGAACATGAGTAAAAGTTGTATCACTGCTTCACAGAAAGTTTCAATACTTCACTAAGTATTGTCATCATATGGTTCTGCCATGGCTGTTTCCCCCAGACCTGTGACACTGGCATGTCCTACACTGGGGTGTTCTTTAGTCTGGAAACCAGACTAAAAATACATGGAAAAGAGATGTGTAAAAAATACAGGGAAGGGAGATGTAGCCAACCTGCAGTACATATTAATATGAGAAAGAAAGAAATCTTTGTTGTTTTAAACCAAGATTTTGAAGTTTCTATTATAGCGTAACTTAGGCTGATTGATATGCTATTTATGTGTGTAGCCCACATCAATCCATTGTGGTTTGATGCAGAGATACTGTTTAGTATCTCTGTCTAAATGTAGTCATATTATGGGCATCATTTTGTGTCTTATTTCTTTTGCTAAATATTGTTTTTAGGAGTCAATTTTGGCGTTGTGGCTATTGTTCATCCATTTTCATTGTTACATGGTATCCTGTTGAAAAATGTATTCCACTGCATAGTTCCATTCTGTTGTTAAAGGTCATTTGAATTATTTGGTGCTGCTATAAACAGTGATGTTATGAATATTCTTGAACATGTTCTTGTACATTTTCATGAGTCTCTGTAGGGTACAAGAGTGGAAATGATGGATGATGCAGTATGTGTAGCTATAATTTTAAGAGAAATTTCCCAGTAATCTTTCTTAAATTGAATCACTTCATATTTCCACCAACAATTTATGGAAGTTCCTTTTGTTCCACGTCCTTAAGAATATTTGATGGACAATCTTAAATTTTAGTCAGTTGTGTGGGCATTGTTTTATATATTAGATATGTATTTGCTGTTAAAGCTCGTTAAAACTTTATATTTATGTTTATAAAAATACATTTTTTAATTTTAAAGAGAATAATATTAAACAAAATAAAGACAATCAAACAGTGTAAGTGATAATAGAAAATCAACAATGGCTACCATAATGCTTTTTTTTTGTCTTCAAAATAACTACCCATACCATCAGACATAATAAAATCAAATAAACCAGAACAGAATACAACCAATAAAAACAAAACAATGAATGCAATACAAGACTTAAAAACAAGATAATACTAAATCCAAAATGGCTACCATAATATATCTTGTTGTCTTTGAAACAGCTGCCCATGCCATTGGTTACAATAAAATCAAACTAAACAAAACAACGAAAATTATACAGGACTTTAAAACAAGATAATGGGGAATTAACGATAGCCACCACCTTCAGAAGGAGATTCCCCCAATAGGTGATACACTGTGTAGCACCTGAGTAGCTGATCAGACTACCAGCTTTAGGCTGCAAAGTCAGTGAAATGCTAAGCACTACAAGCATTAAGTATTTTACTTCAACAGCTATCATCTCGGCCTGTGTTTCTTGGGATTGGCCACTTGCTCACAGGGTGTGGGGGGAGCCTGGGCTCTTCTTGTCTCCCAGCCCACACACTAGAAGGTTCTCCTCCCCGTGGCCCATGCATGGCACCAACTCACAGGAAACGTCTGGCTCTTGTTCTCTACCCTGTGGCCTGCAAATGGTACCAACTCACAGGAAGGGCAAAATAGATTCTTATAAGGCTGTTTGACATTTAAATTTCCCCTTTTGTGAAGTACTTGTATCCTCCTCCCTGTTTTCAATTGGGTTGTCTGGTTTTTTCTTTTTTAAAAAATCATTCTTATATAATCTAGAAAAGTCAGGTCGGGCATGGCAGTGCATGCCTGTAATTTTACCACTTGGGAGGCTGAGGCAGGAGGATTGCTGGAAGTTTGAGGCAGCCTGGGCTATGCAGTGAAAGGTTCTTGCCCTAGTATAAATTACTGTACAGTTATGGTGGTGGTCTAACCTGGTGGAAGGCCAAAGCGGGAACACCTATTGCTTCCCACCTCTTCTTTAGCTCTAATTGCAACTCCCCTTCCTGTCTGCACACACAGAATTCCAGTCAGTTCCTCACACGTCGTCAATATCCGCCCCATGCGCCATTTCAGTCAGAGGTCATGTAACCCTCTGCCTCTCTGTGTCTGGTGGAAGGAGACAGCCCAGCCGCCATGGGTTGTGCGCTCCTTTCCACGTCCTCAACTCAAAAACCTGTTCACTTTGTACTTTTGTTTCTCTATTGTGCCAGAATACTCTAACATGAAGTGAGTTCAAGGTCACCCTGAACTGTATAGTGAAACCTTGCCTCAAAAGAAAGAAAGAAATAAAGAAAAGTCTTTCATCATTTATACCAATAACCTCCAATATCTTCTCCCATTTTGGCTATTTTTATATTCTTTATAAGACCTCTCAGTAAGTAGATGTTCTTAGTTTTAAGAAGTCAAGTACATAAATCTTTTTCTTTATAATAAATGCTCTCTGTGTCTTGTTCTTTGTTTGCTCTTAGGTCATGAGGATTTTCTCCTATATCATTTCCTAAAAACAGCCACAGTTTGATTTATGGTTCACCTGGACTTGATTTCTAGACTTGGTGTGAGGTATAGATCCAATTCCAGTTTTTCCATATGGATACTCTGTTGTCCCAAAACTCCGTATTTACGATATTATTCATTTCCTACTGGTTGGCAATGCCACACTGGACATAAATCAAATGTTATAAATATAAAATAAGACTGAGTTTTCCACTAAGTCTTGGTATTAGGTAAAAGCAATTCTTCCTATCTTGTTCTCCAGAGAGGAGCTTGGCTATTTTTAGTTCTTTATATTTCCATATAACTTTTGGAATCACGTTTTCAGATCCTAGGAAATTTATTTTGTCATAGAGATTTAACAATGCCTATAGGTCAATTTAGCAAGAACTGATAACTTTGCCTATTAGATCTAATAATCCACTAACTTGACGCTTTCCCTTTTCTATCTGGGCTTTCTTTAATGATTTTCAATAAAGTGCTGCAGTTTTCTCAGTCCGAGTTTTGTGTGGATTTTTTCAAATGTAATGGTATATCTGTGAACTGTTCATTTTAAAACTTTCTTATTACGGCTACTGTACCAAATTTTTACTTTTGCAGTTTTGGGGACTGAGCTTCAGGTCTTGCACATACTAGGCAAGCACTCTACTCCTGAGCTATACCTTCAGCCCTGAAATACATCTTAGTACATTTATTTTATATTCAGTAAGAGTACTAAATTTTCTGAATAGCTCTATTAAAATAGCAATAGATTATTTGGCTATTTCA
The DNA here is from genome assembly GCF_034190915.1 of Cavia porcellus. Taxonomy (NCBI): domain Eukaryota; kingdom Metazoa; phylum Chordata; class Mammalia; order Rodentia; family Caviidae; genus Cavia; species Cavia porcellus. The sequence goes on along the minus strand of NW_026947488.1, from coordinate 23,577,452 downwards.
TCATTATATCATTTTTAAAAGATGGTTATTTTGTTTCTTCCCTTAATCTTCCTCGTTCATTTCTTTTCTTGCCTTACTTCCCTGAGTAATACTTTTGTAAGTTTAAATTTTAAATAAAATTTTAAATAATGCCTGGTGTGGTGGTGCATACTTGTAATCCTAGCAGGAGTTCAAGGCCAGCCTGGACTACATAGTGAGTTCAAGGCCAGCCTCAACTGTATAGTAAGACCCATCTCAAAAAACCAAAATCAAAGAAATCCAAAATCAAAGAAACAAAATGTTGAGTAATATCAATCTTGTGGGCATACTAAACTGTCCAGTATTTTACTGTTATGTTAGCTGCAGATATAATCTTTATATTAAGTTAAGGAAGTTTCATTTTGTTCATAATTTCCTAGATTATTATTTTGGTTTTCAAATCGTGAATGAGCATTAAGTCTTTATCAGTTGTTTAGATTTATTGATATGATTGTATTGTTTTTGTTGTTTCATCGGCTTATATATTATACTATGTCTTAATCACTTTCCTGGTCTCTAAGACAAAATACCCAACACTGGAAAATTAAAAGAAGAGAGGGTTTTGTTTTTGGCTCACAGTTTCAGTGGGTTCATTCCGTGGTTGGCCAGCTCCAAGGAGGAAGATGCACGGTGAAAGGGCCCTGTGGAGAAAAGCTGCTGTCACGGTAGCCAGGTAGCAGAGAGAAAAAAAGAAGGAGTCAGGCAAAGAGGCAGCCTGCTAGGCCATGCTCCCATGACCTCCCTCTTCTCACCAGGCCCCACCTCCCAACCAGTGAATAAACCCACTGATGAGCACAGCATCCCTATGATCCAAACACTTGAGACTCTGGGGGGACGCCCCGGATTTAAACCATAACACATTCATTGGTTTAATTGATTCCCCCCACCACCTCTCTCAGCTGAGAATTGAACCCCAGGTCTTCCATGTTCTAAGCAACTGCGCTCTCATTAAGCCATGTGCCAGCTCCAGTTGATTCTCTAACATTAAATTATCCTTGTATTCTTAGGATTAGCTCATGACGATTGTGGAAGATTTTTGTTTGGTTTTGGTTTTTTGGTTCACTAATTTTATTTTCCAACCTTAAAGTATCTCTTACAAAAGAGCATTATCTCCTGCATTCTGCTCTCAACAGATGACAGGGACATGCAGGCTCGTGTTTATCTCCTGTTTCACATCTTCACAGTGACCATAAAGTGTTTACAATAATTACATGAGGCAGGATGTGTTTTAAACTGCCAAGAACACATTTAAAAAATAAAAGTCACTCACTTTGCTGCTGTTTCTAATTTTGATGTTAGTTTTTGCACACGCTTCTCTTCCAAATCTGTTTGTAAGGAACGAAGAGATTATTATCTAGTTAACAACAAAGATCTCACTACATCTCAAATGCTGACTCTAAAGCAGAGGAATGTTGGCTTTTTAAACAGAGAGATTTTTTTAAATAATGGATTTCTTGTGCTTTACTGGTCTTAGAATAACTTTCCGGAATATAGCTTTACACTGTTCCAAAGCAAATTCCCTGTCTGGTACTGTGTTCCTATAATGGTAATGATCCCAGCTTTGGATTCTTCTAAAGTCTCTTTAGTTTTGGCAGAAGCTTCCAACTCATGAGGAATTTAACTCACTGACCACCTTTGGCAGTAATAGATCTAGTTGTATCTTAGGAATAGCTACTTGTGTAGCAATAACAGGTCCACCAAGATTTCCATGTGAGGCATGAGCCCCTGTGGAAGAATCAGCATGTGTGGACCCACCCTGTGGTTAGATGCCATCTGCCATTCCAACGGGCTCTGGAGGTCCAGCTTTCACCAGCACTGAAAGCAACCTTTATGCCAGCATAACATCTCCGAGTTCCTCTTCTGTCATAGGCCATTAGATTTCCTCATCTTGGTAGTGGTAGTTGTGGAAGAGGAAAATTCAGAGTTCTGCCATCACCCCAGCCACCTCAGCAGGAGGTATTCTGTCAAAATCACCTTTTTCCTGCATGGGGAATCCCACAGGACTTCCACAGGTCATTAAACATCATTGTAAAAGCACCATAATCACAGGTTTCACTGTGAAATTGGGATCCTAAGGCAAGGCATGTTCTTTGATGAGAGATTCAGATACAAAGTCAAGGAAGATTCACAGAGCACCCTAGCAGGCTTTTCTCCAATAGAATGACTGGTTCAGTGGAACGAGGACAGCATTCCTGGAAGGTTTTTGTTGTCTGAGTGTTCTCTTGAAGTGCTTTCATTTGGCACCGTTGGGCTCACTAATTCTTCCTGCCAGATTCTGATGAATCAAGTCACAACCCTCCAAGTCACTTCCTTTTTAGTGGTAACTTAAGTGCTCCACAGCATCAGGTCCCAATTAGGAGCTGGCCGGCTGCAGAGACTGACGGCCACTGCAGGCCCTCTTCCAAGGTAGGGATGGTGGTCTTCAGAATTCCTCCAGTTGTTTTGGTACCAGTATGACACTTGACATGCACTTGGGTGATTGCTGTGCGGGGCTGGAACACTGGCGTTATAGCCTGCCAAGAAGCATCTTAGTAGTCTCCCCTGTTTTCCGGTCACTGCCTCCACATTCTTTCTCTGAAACAGAATGAATGATTTCATCACTGTTTCTAGATATTGTGCATTCTTGTTGCTCCTCAGATTTTCTGCAGGACACTTACAAATTCACCACTGGTGTTGGTGTTGGGGAGGGAACCTCTGGCCGCTGAGTCCCCATTTTTTGTATTAAATGACACACCAATCATGTGAGGCTACCTGCCCTCCACTGCCACCACTTGTGGTACTTTGTTCATATATAGATGGGCTTTATGGGCTAACACGAAGGGTTTAGATTAATATTTCTGAGTAAGATGAGCATGCAATTTCCCTTTCTTACAATGTCTTTGTACTGTTTTGATGTGTTATATTAACCTCCTAAAATGACATGGAGATTATTGACTCCTTTTATGTTTTCTGGAAGAGATTTTTTTCCTCTTGGAATATCAGAATTACCAGTGAAGCCATGTGGAGTTTAAATTTTCTTTGAAGAAAGGACTTTAGGTAACTGACTCAGTTTCTTCAGTTGTTAGAGAATTATCTAGGCTTTCTATTTTATCTTAAGTAAAAATTGATATACTATGCCTTTCTAGTACATGGTATGCTTCATTTAAATTTTCAATGTATTGAATCAAAATTGTTCAGACTACCCTTTTTTCTTTAAAGTTGTGGTGTCTGTATTAGTGTCTCGTTGTTATTCATATTATTTTGTTTATGTGTATGTGTCTGCTGTTTCTTTTTCTTTTTTTATAACATCTTTACACTACTCAGGATTCAATCCAACCTTTTCACACTGACATTCATCCCCAGATTATTTTAATTCTACTATTTGAATTTTTTATTTTTTTGGTATTTTTACCGGTACCAGGGATCAAACTCACAACCACAGGCTTGCAAGGCAGGCGCTTATGCCGCTGAGCTAAATCCCCAGCCCCTATTTCTACTATTACTCAGTTTGTTCAGCATTGCTTTTCCAGATTCTCGGGGTGAGTGTCCATTTTTATCCATTTTTAGTTCCTTCTCTGAGTCATGCACATAAGGTCATAAATTTTTCTGTAGTATCGATTTATCTATATCTACAAATGTTGACAAGTTTTACTTGTTAACAATTGATTCACGATATTTTCTAACTACTTTTTTGATTCTTTAATTTTTTATTGTTTCTTAACCTCCTAGCATACGGGCATTTTGTAACCATTTGCGACTATTGTTTATACCTTGGACACAATGCTTGTTAATTCTCACCTATCTGTACCCACCTTACAAGCCTAGAAATAAGCCCCATCTTCTCTAAAAAACTTTACCTGCACAATCATAAGGGAAACCAAAGCAGTCTCCGTCATTTAATCATTTTGTATCTTTTCACAACCCTACTAAGCATGATGAGAGTGTTTCTATAGGGATGAAGTGGTTAATCAGGCCTGGAAATTTTCCACTGAGTGTCTGTTTCTTCAGGGGAGGCCAATGTGTGAAAGGTAATATTTAGAGTGGATGCCACCTACTCCCCTGTGTGCCGGTAATGTTTCTCGGTTCTACTACATAGAGGTAGGAAGATCCACCCTTCTGTCCCCAGACTTCCACAGTACAGTAGCAGAGTTAAGATGGGCACTCAACTAGTCACGTGGAGTATAATACATTCCAGGCACACGGCTGGTGCCTGTCAAGTCATTCTGAGTGAATGGTGTGCCTTGCCATGGGAGTTCAGAGGAGAGGATGTTACTTCTGAATGAAATATATCAAGGAAATCTTAGTCATGTACTTCATCAGAAATCATTTATCTTTGACATTCAGAAAAACAGAAAGTAGGCACAATTTGGGTGAGTGAAAAGCATGAATAGATGTATAGACTCTCTTTATTTTAAAAATGCTTTACTGAGGTACACCAGAGAGTTTATCCATTTAAAGTGTGCAATCCAGTATTTATAGGTTTTGGGTATTTGTAGGACTTGTAAAACCATTATTCTCAAATTTTAGAACATTTTCATCATCTAAAAAAGAACTCATTAACAGCCAGCCCCTATGATCCCCATTTTCACCCCTCCCACCCGTAGGTAAGTACTAATGTGCTCTCTATTTGCACATTGTAGATATTTCATATAAATGGAATCTTGTAATATATGGCCTTTTGTGATTGGTTTCTTTCATTCAGGTTAATGTTGTAGCATTTATCAGTACTTTATTAATTTTTACTGTACGACAATACTCTGTTGGGTGGCTGTACCATATTTCACTTAGCCATTCATCAGTTGATGGATATTTGGGCTGTTTCCACATTTTTATTTTTGTTTTTGGCATACCGAGGATTGAGCTCAAGGCCTTTACAATGAGTTGTATCAGCCCTTTTTTATTTTGAGACAAGCTCTCACTGAATTGATAAATTGCCTAGGTGGGGCTTGTTGAATTTACCACCCTCCTGCCTCAGCCTCTCAGAGTCCTGGGTCTCAGTGTATACCACCAGGCCAGCTCGTCTCTACCTTTTGACTTGTCTGAATACTGCTGCAGACATTCACACGCAACTTTTGTGTGAGCACATGTTTTCATTCTCCAGTTCCACTAGGAGAGGAGTCAACTAGTCAATTACTAGTTGTGCTTAACTTTTGAAAAACTGCCTGATTGTCCCCCAGCGCTGCTGTGCGTGGTGTTTCCAGAAGCTCTTCTCCTCCGTACTTGTTATGCCTGTTATGAGCACATCCATCACAAGGCTGTGAAGGGGCCCTTCTTTGTGGTTTCGGTTTTCATGTCTCAGTGGGTGATGATATTGAGCATCTTTTCATGTGCTTGTTAGCCATTTGTATATCTTTTTTGGTACCCGGGGATCGAACTCACAACTGCGCACTTGCCAGGTAGGCACTTATGCCGCTGAGCTAAATCCCTGGCCCATTGTTATATCTTTATTTGAGAAATGTGTATTCAACTCTTGCCCATTGTTTATTAGGTTGTTCACCTTCTTACTCTTAAACTGTAAATTCTTTATATATTTTGGATATTAGACTCATCAGATAAATGATTTGTAAATGTTTTCCTCATCATGTGGTGGATGTTTTGCATTTTTAATGACATCCTTTGAATCAGCAAAGCTTTAAATGAAGCCTGATTGATTGATTGATTGATTTCATTGAGACAAAATCTCACTATGTAGTTTGAGCTGGACTTGAACTTACCATGTAGCCTAGGCTGGTTTTGAACTCATGGTGACCCTCCTGGCTCAGCCTCCCAATTGCTGGGAATATAGACATGCACCACCACAGCCAGCACCGGTTTATGAATCCTCTCTTTCATCATTTGAGCTTTTGATGTTGTATTATAGAGTCTATGTCTTAACCTGGACATTGGTCCCATGGGGGACTCAGTTTGTGAAAACTTACTGGGATGTTATGATTTGTACATTTTTCTCCACTTGCTCAATAAATGGCTTTTTAAGGGGCTGACAATAATGGCAGTTTCCTCTACTGGCTCATCATGAAGGACCAATGGGTAAATGTGTACACAGTGCTTAGCATTGGGCCCGCACTGCTCAGTGCCAATACATTGTAGTTGTTATTGTTCAAATTCAGCTCTGTTCTTTACAGGGTTAGGATCCTGGCCCCCAAGTTTCTTCACCTTACTGGACTCCACATGCCTCACTGTGTAATGGGCCAGTGCCACTCACTTTACCACAGACACTAAACCCTTCCTTGGGACAAGGTGCAACTTTGTCACGTTTCATTCAGGTCAACCTCCAGGAGGCCCTTGCCAAGCACTGGGTCAAGGAAACAGGAAAGAAGTAAAAGAAAAACCAGAGTCACAGCTGAAGAGAGACCCATTGTTATCGAGGGCTGTGAGGGTTGAGTGGCTGCCAGCAGCTGGGTGTGGGGTGTTCATCAGAGCTGAGCAGCTCTGGCCAGCTGGGGAGTGAAGGGAGACCTGGCCAGGGAGGGCGTGGCTTCTGGGGGGAGCAGGACCTGGTGCTGCCAGACACGTGGCTTGGGCAGGACAGGCGCTCAACCTTGGCCGAGGTCTGACTGAGCGGGAGGCAGCTGCAGTCCAGCTCAGTGCTGAAGAACCAAAGATCATACCTCACTCTGCTCCTAAGCCCCAGCTCCGGGACCCCTAGGAGATTCCATCTTCCTGCGTGTGCCCAAGTAATCCTTCCCCTGACCCCTACTTCTCTTGGCTTCTCTGACTCTTGGGTTCCGCTGAGGAAGCCTTTCTGCCCTTCTTCTTCATTGAGCCCCTTTGCAGATGCCCCCCAAGTCTCCTCACTTCTACCCTGGCCCCAGCATTCTTTCCTGTGTGGCTGAAGAGAGCTTCATAAATCAGCAAGTGGGCAGTACTACCCACAGTGAGAACCGTGAGCCAAAGTACTCGTAAATGTCAGCTTTCCTGTAGTCCTGAGCACAGGCCAAAATCTGAGGGGCCTGAAACTTATGCTATCAGGGAAGGGCCTCTCATTAAAGTATAACTTGCACAGAAAAATCACGAATCTTCAGTCAATGACTTGATGACTCCTCCCAAATGGAGCACACTCACATTAACTGGTATGTAATACAAGACTCAGCCCGTTAGCAGCAATCTAGAAGCCCCTGATAGCTGGGGGCCCCCTCCAGTTGTTAACCACCCCTTAATAGTAGCCACCACCTTGGCGTCTATCATCATGGATTAACTTACCTGGTTTCAAAGTTCCTGTGAATAAAACCATCCATGTGTGCCCTGCTGCCTGGCATCTTTTCCTTACCATGTTGTGAGATCCAGCTGAATTACTGTCTGCTGCTGTCATTCATTCCTTCTCGTTTCTCCTAGAGTGTTACTCTTGATAACTGTGCCACAACTCTGTATCTACTCTGTGACTGTTGGGTTTTTACATCGTTTTCAGCAATGGGATATTTTGGAAAAACCTGCTATGAACATTCTTGCATGTGTCTTTTGGAGGCCATGTGGGTTCTTGTCTGCAGGCTGTATATCATAGAAAGACAGACATTCAGCTTTGGAAGATACAGTACTGCAAATCTGGAAGGGCTTGGTGGACACAGCTGCAGTCCCAGCTACACGGGAGGCTGGGATACAAGAATTGTCAGCTCAAGGCCATCCTGGACACTTCAGTGAGATCCTGACTCAAAGTAAAATAAAGATCTTGGGTACAGTTCACTGATAGAGCACTTCCCTGTTTACACACAAAGGTCTGGGCTCAATCCTCACTAACACACACATGCACGCACGTGCATGCACACACATACATACAGAGAGCCTTGATGAAGATGTGCAGTAGGGCTCTCATACCCTCTGGGAGGAGAGTCCAAGCTGGTGTGAGTTGGTACAATCACTTTGGAAAAATGAGTTGCATTTGTTTGTGTGTGTGTGTGTGTGTCTGTGTATGCATGTGTTTAAAATGATTTCCTGGTGTTTTAACTCATATTTAGACTTTACTACGGTGCAAAAGTGTGCCCATATGACAATTTTACTTTCTACCAATAGTGCAGTATTTAAAAGGTTATGTGAGCTATTCAGAACTTTATTATAAAATGGATTTTGTGTTACTAATTTTGCCCAAGTTAGGGGCTGGGACTATAACTCAGCAGTGGGGCACCTGCCTGGCAAGTACCAAGTCCTGAGTTTGGTTCCAAGTCCCCTTTCCCCTTCACCAAAAAATTAATTTTACTCACGCATATTAAAGTAGGCTGATGTTTTATAGATTAGGTGTATTAAACACATTTTCAGCATGATATTTTAAACCTGTAGTGGGCTTATTGGAATGTAACCCATCATAAGTGGAGAAGTGTGTGTATATTTATGTATATTTCACTTCTTAATTTTAGTCATTCTGATGAAGAGGCTGTTTCATCACTCTGTAGCCTTAATTTTAGTTGTAAAGGACCAGCTTTACTAAAAAGGATGCAAAGTGAAATGATGAAAAATCATAAAATGTAAGATGAGGTGCAGAGGTAAATATTTATGAATATTCATAAGAAATCACAACAAACTGCTGGACACTTTTAAGTTTCAGATTCCTTTCTCCAGAATTTTTCGAGGTGATTTCCCAGAAATACCCCCTTCCCAAAGCTTCCTGAGAACAACGTGACTTCCTCACTCTCCCTCTGGTCCCTACCCGAGGCCCACAGAGGCCCTCCCGCAGCTGTGCAACTCTGCTTCCTGCGAAGTGGGCTCTCCCAGGCCAGTGGGGCTCAGAGGCAGTGGGGGACGTGTCTTCTCGATCTCTGCTGGCCTGTGTCTTTCTGCTCCAGGATGACCTGGGAAGGAGCAGATGCGGAGTTGAGAGCATGCGGTTGGAAAGTGGGGTCTTTACTTGTGCCTCTGGCTTCCTTCTGACCCCGAACACGGGCCCAGGGCGACGCCTGGAGAGCAGCCCTTCTGCCTTGCGTAAAGCACCTTGAAGAAACACGTGACCTGTATGTGATAAATGCCACAGGCCTCCATGAACCAGGAGGTTTATTCAACCTCTGAAGGCCCTCTGGTTTCACGGGGTGGGCAAGGAGCAGACATGACCATGGACAACTTTTGTAGAGTGTGAGCATGAGCCCAGAACGGTGGCACCACAGAGCTTCCCCATGTCCTCTATCATCTGACATCAGGAGAGCGAAGGCCCAGAGAAGGGAGGACATGTGCCCAGGGTCACTCAGCGCAGCCGGGTAGACCTCCACAGTCAGAATCCAGTCTGAGATTCTGGGGCTCAGCCTTCGTTCTTTCTGTTGCTCGTTGTTAATTATTTTTAAAAATAGCTTTATCAAGATATGATTCACATGCTTTGCAATTCAGCTTTTTAAAGTGTGCAGCTCATACTATGTTCATCCCCTCAATTTTGGAACAGTTTCACTATTCCCAGAAGACACCTCATCCCTCTCTACTTGCCAACTTTCTTTCTTTCTTTCTTATCGGTACCAGGGATCAAACTCAGGACTGCCTGCTTGCAAGGCAGGCGCCTACACCGCTGAGCTGAATCCCCAGCCCCTTTGCCACCTTTCTTCCCCCTCTATTCCATCATCCCCTAGGCCAGTGGTGGTGACCTTATGGCATGTGTGCCACAGTGAGCCGTTTATATCATTGAAAGCTCGAAAAAGTTCACCATCACTGCTGGCCTTAGGTACCTATTATTTCTGGTGTTTATACATTTGCCTGTTCTAGAGAGCTACAAAAGAAATCACATGGTATATGACCTTTGCTTTTGGCTTCTTTCACTTATATTTTTAAGTATAATGCAGCATGTTTCAGTGCTTCATTCCTTTTCATTGCTGAGTAATATTCCATTTGTGGATATACTGTATGCTATTTATCCACTAATTAACTGGCGGTCATTTAGCATGTTTATCTACTAGAAACAGTGAGCTGTGAACATTCACAACCAGATTTCTGGGTGGACATGTTCTCATTCCTCTTGAGTGTAAATTCAGAAGCAGACTTGCCGGATTATAAACCAACTCCGTATTCATGGGCCCAGCCTTCTGACCCTGGCTTTCCCAGACCTTGCGGATGCTAAAGGAAAATTGTAAGCAGAGATACTACTTCCTGTATCCAGGATCTGGCAAGCAATCTGTTTCAGGCCCTTCCACCAAATGCCACAGGATGATTCCCCGGATCCTGCTTCCTGCTTGCACTCAGTATGCTGAGGACTCTAGGTGAGCTGGTTTACCCCCAGCTCAGTTCACAGGGAAAACATGGTGCTGACTTCGGAGAGCGCAGGTCACTGCTGCTTACTGTGAGCATCCTAGGGATGGTGTTGTCAGTGCTCAGGCTTCTGTGTCGGCCCCATTTGCCCACCTGCGACCCGTAAGGTTCATGGTGCCTCCTGTGTTGTGGAGGCCGAAGCCGCGTCCCCTTTCACCACTTCTCTTTTGAAGCAATGTTTCTTTGCCCTTTTGAAACAAATCACACAGCCTCGAGGCCTCTCAGTGGGAGTCCTTGGGCATCCGCCCAAGCCTGCTGGAGAAGAAGCAGAGAGGCCTGGAGAGAATGACCCGTGCCGGCTCTGGCCTGGTGACCGTGCTTCTAGGAGGCCCCGCACAGCCCTCCGCCCTCGACACCTCCTTCCTGGACTCCGTCAGTGCTGTTATTCTGGGCTTGGCATGGGCTGAGGGGTGAGCTGGCAGGCATCCTGGGTAAACATGAGCAGCTGGAGAGGACAAATGCCTCAGTGAGTGGAGGGTGGGCCCCACCAGACCCCACTCTGTGAGGCCTGTCAGGCTTACACGAAGGCTTCTGCCCCATGAGTGGTGGACCTGGTGGGAGAGGACAGTGCAGGAGGAATGGGGAGATCAGGACCAAGCCCTGTCCTGGGGACGGCAGCTGCCTGGGTCAAGTCTCAGCTGTGTCCCCTGTGAGCTGTGTGACCTTGGGCAAATTGCTTAACTTTCCTGTGCCTCAATTTCCTTATCTATAAAGCAGGTAAGCAACACTAATACTAAATAATAGAAAGGACTTGGGGGAGTCACTGACGCATTGAGAACTGTCTTCCCGGGGAAGAATCATAAAATGAGCCGATATGGTGTGTTCTGTGTGAAGATGGATCTGTTTGGTTCTAACCGAGCTAAGGATGTGCTTTTGGCCTTGGCCCACAAGGAACAGGCCTGAAATACAAGGCTTTATTTTCAATGCAAACGAAGCAGGCTTGGGACTGGGTTGCCACAAACCCCCGTATCTCCTGCTTTATCGAGACGGCTGGGGTGGCCTGGCACCTTCTTTCTTGCCGGAGGCAGCCGGTGGGAGCTAACATCAGCAGCTGAGTTCCCTCCGGGGCCTCCTTGCTGGTTGTACCTGCCCCTCCCTGTGTGCTCCAGCACATGGAGCGGACACACAAACGGCTGTTCCCACCCAGACCGCCAAGCGTTGTAAAGGGCTGAGTGAAGCTAGAGGTCAAACCGTTTTGCTGCAATCCAGGAAGGCTTCACAGAGGAAGCCTCCTTGGAGTAGGTGTAGAAGGCTGAGCAGGAGTCCCCTGAGTGGAAATGACGGTTGGGGAGCTTTAGCAGGAAGTGCAGAAGCCCCCGCCCCTCCATCCCTGCTCTGGCCCGGCCACCTGTTTTTCCAGGGGCTGGAAGCCGACAGGGACATTTTCCAGAGCCCTTTTGCAGCTGGTTTCTGGTGAGGATCTGCCAGCGCAGAGCAAGAGGAGGCTGGGTGAGCTGCAGCTGACTGTGCAGGCTTTGGGCTTGCCTGCCACCCTGCTGGCTCCAGGGCCACCCTGCTGGCTCCAGGGCCACTGTGGTGGCACCTTTAGCATCGAGATGGTAGCTGTCAGCGCGTGGGCTTCATAGCAGCCTCGGGTTTGGGGTCAGTCTCCCTCAGCTCTTCCTCCCCTTCTGATGCCTTGACAGTCAGTTGCCCTTATGAACTCACTCTGCCCAAAATACCTGGCTGGTTCCAGTTTTCCAGCCACTCATTAACCGACCCAATGCTCAAGCCACCCGGGCTGGTGCCAGCATGCAGTGTTCAGGGCACAGAAAGGTTTGGCACCTAGAAAAGGGGAGGTAGAGTTCTTACTTTATTTGTGTCTGTCACGTCCTTCTGCATGACTGTTCCTGAACATCTGTTCATTCGATGACATTAATTTGGGTGGGGAATGAATAAATGACCAAGTTCCCACACTCATGAATCACAGTCAAGACATGTGCTGCTCAGTGCCACTGCCACCAGCCATCTACAGTCATCGAGCCCTAGAAACAGAGCTAATCCTGATTAAGATGGACATTAGTGTAAAATGCACACAGTGCTTCAAAGACTCAGTATGAAAACAAGAAAGGGAAATATCTCCATTTTTACGTCAATTACAATAACAAGGCCGGACATGGTGCCGCGGGCCTGTAATCCCAGCACTCGGAGACTGATGCAGTAGGATTGCCGTGAGTTTGAGGCTGGTCTGGGCTACAAAGTGAGCTCCAGGCCAGTCTAAACTGCGTAGTGAGACTGTCTCAAAAATCCCGCCCCCCCAAAAAATTGATAAAACAGTATTTTGAGCATATTGTTAATTATGTACATCATTAAAACTAATCTCATCTTTTTCTTCTTGACAAGGCTATTAAAAATGGTTTTGTTTTTAAGAGCAAGGGAAGGTCTATGTTGGCCAGGCTAATGCTGAACTCTTGGGTTCAAGGGACCCTCCTGCATCAGCCTCCTGGGCAGCTGGGACTGACTCTTAAGTATGGGCCACTATGCCTAGCTTTTAAAATTACATGTGTGGCTTCCATTTGTGACTCTTTGTATATTTCTATTGTTCAGCATCAGTCTCGAGATACATCGTTCTCCGGATCAGCATTCATTAGTATCTAAGAGATATTTTGTTCCTGCCCTTCAGAGCTTCAGGCAGGCTGAGGAGGAGGGCTGACATGCTAACACAGAGCTAAAACTCACTGTGGTAACAGTTGATCCATATTGTAGGACTCTGGGGGCCTGAGAAGAAATCAGGGAAGGCTTTACTGAAGTGGTGACTTTGGCAGTAAGCATCCCAGGATTAACAGGAGTTTGCCAACAGATCAGGAAGAAGAAGGGTGCTCCAAGCTCAGGAAACTACCAGAGCAGAGGCTAAGAGGGAGACAAAGGTACAGGGCATCCGAAGGATACAAGAAATTCACTGTGGCCTAATGTACTCTGTTGATGGAAGGGAGAGATGGAGCTGGACCTACAGAGCCCTGAATGCCAGTTAAGTTTGAGCCTGGGGAGGTGTGTTCTCCATTCCTCCCCATCAAAAGCTCACAAAGGACAAGACCAGATCTTGGTTCCATGTGAAAAATAAACTTTTATTTCAGTGCTTGCTTCTTGTGGTTCAAAAGCACATCTATTGCCTGCTAGGAACCCAAAAGCGTATATATAAATCTACAGAGAAACAGGGTTGTATTTATGCAGATCACACATGTCACATCATCTTGTGGTTCTCTCTGTGCAAAGCAGAAAGTTTTAAAGGCATTGAAATGATTGTCCCCAAGTCCCTCTCTGGGATCTCGGGAGCCTCAGAGGCTGTGTCCGCCCAGCCCATCCAGCCCACGGGAAGCCTGGGCATACAGAGCCCGCAGGGACAGACTTGGAGATGATAACCCAGGGGCTCTGCCTCCCCCTCAGGGGCCAGCGCTGGGCGGGGCACTGGCTGCACAGCAGGGCTGTGGGGGTGCCAGTCTTGTTGGTCATTTTCCAGGTGGGCAGCTAAGGCACTTGTCTAGGCATTGTGTGGGCGAGCACTGGGCTCCCCTCCCCTAGCACCGAGATCTGCAGGGAGGGACCTAGGTGCAGGGCGGAGCAGGATGGCTGGTGGTCATGGCTTCCCTTTCGGAAACAGCCTGGGCCCTGGGGTTATTCACAAAGCTGGCTATGTCAGGGCCAGGAGCATTTTGGTGGTGCGCTGGTTCAATCACCTTGCTGATTAATGAGGAAACTGAGGCCCAGAAAAGAAAAGGCAGAGTCTGACCAGACTTGGAGCTCAAACGCAGGGCCCTGACCTCCAATTCCCCAATTCCCTCCAACTCCTCTCCTACCTCTCATTCCAACTGGGCCCACTGTGGTCAGTCCCCAAATGGCCTCCCTTTCATTTTCAGATTAGAACTGGAATCATAAATGCAGTGCTGACCTCAAGACAGAATGTGAAGGCTCTGGCTCAGGCCTTCAAATCTCCAGCCTTGCACATGCCAGGTATTCCCAGTAGTCTGATGTGGAGAGGGCAGCTGCCCCCTCCAGGCCTCAGCCTCCTCGTCATGATGCAGATCCCCATGGTGAAGAACTGGCTGGGAGCCTTGTGCACACCAGCCCTTTGCAGGGGCACCTCACAGTGGCCATTGGGCCAGGGGTTCTAGGATGGGAACGTGAGGGTGGGGCTGGACCTGTTCCCCATCCCTGCCTGGCTTTGGCTCTTAAAAGCTGCCGGGGCCTGAGTGCAGTGGGCAAGCGGTACAGGACACTGCAGGGCAGCTGAGCTCCTCGGCACAGCCTGCTCCAGGGGACTGAGGAGCAAATCAAACAGCTGGGTGGTCAATGGCTATCCAGAAGGGCTGGGGCTCAGTAGAGGGAGAAAGAACCCCCTCTCGCACTCCAGCTCCAGTCAGAATTCCCACCACATTGGCACAGAACATTCCAGGTTGGCACAGGGGCTGGTGGGGATCTCAGCTCAGAGGGACAAGATGAGCGGGAAGCACATTCCTTTCCACAGAGGCCCCACGCAGCCTACCCCTGCCCTAAGTGGCAAGTTTCACCCATTAGCTTGAGATAAAGACCAGGTCTGGTTGGGGGTTTCCAGCAGACTGAGGGGGGATGCGCACAGGACTCCCTTAGGCGGGGCCGATGATGACGTTCCGATAGCCCTTCACGGCCTTCAGCTTGTCGCACTCGAAGTTCACCACCAGCTTGTGGAGGCCCACCTCCGTCGGCAGCAGGTCCACCCGTACCTTCGCTTGCTCCCCTGCTTCCACGGGGTCTGGGCTGCACAAAGAGTGAGAGGGTGAGGCAGGGCCAGGGGCCACGTGACCACTGAGCACCTACAAGGAGTTGGTACTGAGTCTTCATGCACAGAGCCACTGCCAGCAATAAGACGTGAGCCTGGACCATGGTCCTGGATGGTGACGCTGCTAAGCACGGTCAGCTCCCACCAGGTCCTTCTGACCTGCTGTGTGTGGTTCTAGCACTTCCTGTGAGTACCTTTTTAGTCCGTAAAACACCCCATCTGGCAACATGAAACCCCATCTTACAGATGCATAAACTGAGGAGAAGAATATGAAGGGACATGCCCAGGGTTACCCACGCAGAGACCCAGAGGGAGGTATTGTGTGTGTGTGTGCTCATAAACTTGAAGGTGGCTGGTGCACTTAGGAGTAGCAATGGATATGTTCAGGTGGCCACATGCGTTACAACATTTTGAGCTGCATGTACCTGATTTGTGTTCCTTACATACACTGTGGAAAAAAGTTTTACAATATAAAGCATGTGCCAAGCATGGTGGCACACACCTACAATCCCAGCTCCTCGGAGGCTGGGGCAGCAGCACTGGGAGGGAGGACTGGGCAGGAAGATGATGCCAGTTGTCCTCCACTGGCTCAGCTTGTTTCACTCCAAGTTTATGACCAGCTTGTGGGAGGCTGGGAAAGGAGGCCCAAACATCTGAGCCCATGCCGCTTAGCAAGACCCTGTCTCACAATATAAAATAAAAAAAAGCACTGGGGATCGAGCTCAGCACTCCTTGGGTTGAACCTCCAGTATTGCAATATGAATAAATAAATCAATAAAATGCGTAGCCACATACATACATGCATGTGGACACCTATCAATAAGTCACACATCTATGTGTGTGCATGCATATGTGTGGCCACTTGGAGTGTGGACACCAGAGTGTGTGAAGACTCGTGTGTTTGCCGTGGGTGCTAAGTCACAGAATGTGTGCAGCTAATGTGAGGTCGGGGGAGGGAGCCCTGGCCCGGGGTGCTGGAGGGTGGAGGCAGGTTCCGTGTGGGGGATGAGAGGAGGGCTCCAGGCCAGGGTTCACCCTGGGGCGGCTCTGCCTCTTCGGATTACCCTCTCCCTTCTTCCCCTTGCCTGAAATGGAGCAACCAGCACTTACACCTCCACCGACTTCTGGTCCTTGGTCAGGCCAGCTCCTTCCACGGTGAAGATACAACCCAGCAGCGGCACAGGGAGCGGATTCTTCAGAGACACCTCAGCAATCAGCTTGCGGTTCTGCTTGGGCTCCCCCAAGACCTGAGAGAAGGTGTGGGGCAGGGGGAGGGGGGGTGTGGGTCCAGGCCGGTCCACCTCTGTACCTGGCACACTTTGGCTCAGGGTTTGTTGAACAAAGGCACACCCATCTCTGTCACTCCCTGCCTCTGTGCCTCAGTTTCCTCATCCGGCAAGCACAAGAACATACTGCCCAGGCCCGCCTCATGCAGCTGTAATGAGGCTCCCAGGGTGGAGGTACAAGATGCTTCCCTTGTTGTAGGGGCTGGCATGTACAGATCACAGGCTTCAGGGTCATGCTCACCTCTGCCCTCTTTACCATGTGACCCTGGGGAAGTCTGGCCCTCTCTGAGTCTTGGCCGATTCAGGGTTCTCACTGGAGCAATGAACCGAGACGCATGAGTCCCTGGCAAGTACTCACTGCCTCTCCCGCTGCTGTCTGTCATTTAGGTGCTACACTGGGGGTTCTGGGCCTGGGGCACCTACTCACAAATGGCTATAATGCTGGTGGTGCTAAGCACAGTCAGCTCTTACTGAGTCCTTCTGATGTGCTGTGTGTGGTTCTAGTGCTTCTTGTGTGTGTCCTTTTAGTCATTAAAACATCCCTACCTACCAACATGAACCCCATCTCACAGATGCATAAACTGAGGGGAAGAGTATGAAGGAACACGTCTAGGGTCACCCAGGTACAGACCCAGGTGGTCCCGCTCCAGAGTCTGCTTTCACTTGCTCATCCCTCCCTGCCTCACCATTAAGGGGCTGGGGGCTAGGTTTGAAGCTCAGTAGTCTAAGGATTCACGAAGCTAAGGTCCCTAAATTCCATGACCCCACCATCTGGGACTCTAGGAATCATTCAGAGGGGCTAAAAGCCCTAAATGCTTTGATTTCTTGATGCTTTTCTTGGCTGAGCCTAGGATTTGGGGACCCTTGAGCTGCAAAGGCCTTGAGTCACACACAGGGATGTCATGGGTGGCGCTGTTCTTACCCGGATCTTGATTTCTGGATTCTCCAGGTAAATGTCCCTCTCGGCCAATACATAGCTGTTGGCTGCTGGCTCGATAAGGAGGCCTCGCACCTTGATGAGGTTGGACTCAGTCAGGTAGTCACCGTACTTCTCATAGAGGATGTGCAGGGGGATGCTGTTCTCTGTGGGAACGAGAGGGAGGCGCTGGGAGGGCTGGATGTGCTCCTGCCTTTTCTCTGAAGCAGGAATGTGCCTAAGGTCAGACGCACTGCTCAGGCAGGGCACGTCTCAGGCCTCTCCTGCCTGCTTCGGTTCCAGGGTTCCCAGCCATGGGAGGCAGGAAGCAGGTGCAGGCTCCAGCATCCACAGGCCTGTGTGTGGATCCCACCTCTCAGGACCTGCGTTTTAGCACCTGCGTGTTAAGTTGCTCCTGGCTACCCAAGTACTCAGATCAAGCTGCTCTCTGGTCCTGCTGGCCATCAGCTGGCTACCTGAGTCTGGGAAGATGACCTGCCCTCTCGGGTGTCCTTCTGCTTGTCCTTCTGTCTGTCTGTCCTTTTATTCCCCTCTGTTGTCCTGTATGCTCATTCTACTCCCGGGTCCTCTGACACTTGCTGGGTGAAGCTGTGACCAGAGATCATTTCAGAACAAAGCCACACAGCAATGAGGGAGAAAGAAGCCAGCAGGGCTGATGCTGCCCCTGGCAGAGCAGGGTGCTTTTAGCTCTAGTGTCTTGCAAGAACAGAAGCCTGAGAGCCTCAGTCTGGGCATTAGCTTTCTTTAAATTGACTTGTTTTATAGTTTTTAACTCTTTTTTTTCCCCCTTGGAGAAACTTTTCATCATTATTTGCAGCAAACTAGTCTCACCATAAATAGAAGACCCCAGGAAAAATAAATACTGACTGTCCTGCCGATGCTGTTACCTGCTGAGGGCTCTAAGGCTGAGCCCTGAGTGTCTCACGGGCTGAACCTTGAATATCTCAATGAAGTAAGGGTTAGGGATGCCAGAAGCCAATCAGCACTCTCTGAGACTCCTCCACCAGGTCCTCTGGGGACTGATCAGGACCACGAGGACAGTCAGGTGGAGCTCGAAGTCCAGCCTGCCTGAGAAGCTGCTGACCCACAGCCCTGGCCTCCAACCTTTCTTCCGGGTGGACCTGCCCCACCTCTGATCAGATGACGTGATGTGGGGGAGAAAACCAGACTTCTGTGTCAAAAAGGACAAAGGGGTGTGAACATGATGAGTTCAGGACTTGGTGGGGTGGAGTGGAAACTCTGAATGGCCACACAGGAAAGAAGGGAAACACTGTCCTTCAGGAGCCTGGAGGATGTGGCCTCATGTGGGCTTTTCCAGAAGGTGGAGGCCAGGAAAGGGCTGGACCTTGGCGATTGGCCTTTCATAGGCCGGTGACCGTGATCTTGGCCTCAGATCACATGCTGGCTGGGGCGGGGGCTATCTGTGGTCAGTCACAATAGTTAATCAGACAATATGCCCTGTTCTGGGGCCCCACGCTGGCGGCCATCCCGGTGACCCACCTGAAGGGGTAAGAGAGCAGAGAGAGGGAAGGCAGGGGCAGGAAGGGGAAGAGAGATACTGCTGAACATGAGGCAGGGCTGGGGGACAAGCAGATTGTGTTCCCTGTCCTGGGCCTGGCTTCCTGTCCATTAGCTCGCGGAAATTCCTGATCTTATCCTCAAAGAGCAAAGCAATGCAATCAAAGTGTGGGGGATAAAGGGGAGGTCAGATTGACCTTGGCATTGAAGAACCCGACAAGATATGCTGGACTGGCTCTTCCTACAGCTAGAGAGCAACACACAGACCGTCTGTCCCACCCTGTCCCTGCACTGTGTCCTCTGGGGGTCCCCAGCAGGAGGGATGCTCTGCTGAGCACACTGCTGACAGCCCTGGCTGAAGGCCCTGCAGAGCTACGAGCTTTCCAATGGTATCTGCGAGGCAGAGGTGACTCTGCAGGGGCCTGGAGGAAGGGATTTGGCACTGTGGCCTGGGGCTCACCATATGCCACATATTTCAGGACAGGCAAGTCCTTTAGGTGCTGAGCACATTAGGCGTGGATAGGTGTGTACTCAAAGGGACTGGATTGGCTTTGACAGGTTAACTGGCCTTGCACAACTGGAGACCCTGCACTAGGAGTGAGGAGAGAAGTCCCCAGGGACCACAGCCAGACAAAGATTGCAGGAAGCAGAGCGTGGGTATCGTGAGTGCCCTGTGCACCTGGAGAAATGAACCCTGATGCTGGCTCTTGGGTTCTAGATGCAGAGAAGAACACATGATCTTTTCCATGTCATCAAAGGAGCAGGGACTCAGAAGCCATAAGCCCAGGGTAGACACCAGTGTGTGGCACAGCAGGCGGTCAGGAGGGCCTTTGGCTTCTCAGCCTCTCTGAACTTCTGCTCAGAGAGGGGCAAGGGGCCCACCATGTCCCCCTCATTCTCACACTCTCCAGATGTCTCCCAAGCCTACGTTTTCTCCCTGAATCCTCACAGGGCCACCAGGGGCTGTGCTGTAGCTTCCATTCACCCCATTCAGAGGTAATATAACTGAGGCTCAGGAGCGTGTTCATCCACCTGTGCTGGGCCTTAGAAGCCAGCAGAGGCTCAAGTCACAAGTCTGCTAGCTTTAGAATATACCACTAGGCACCATGGATGTAGCTTGGTTGTGTAAGTGCCTGCTTGGCAAGTGCAAGGTTCTGAGTTTGATTCCCAGTACAAAAAAAAATAAATAAATAAAAAACTAGAATATACTCCTGAACAGAAGTGTGGCACCCCAGCCCCAGTGGCAAGCGCTCAGCTACACTTGAGCATGGGTCTACCTGGAGTGGGACCAAGGATGGAAAAGAAGAGCGCTGCTGGGGAGGGGTACTGGATGACAGGCAGATGGGGAGGACAAGGGAAGGTGACAGAGCCATGCACATGGAGCATGCCCACCATGCCGTCCCCCCACCTCTGGCTGTGGTCATACTGAGTGCCTGCTGCATGCACAGCACACGCTGTCAGATCACATTTCCCACAGGTCCGAAGTGTAGAGAGGTGGCCCTTTGCCCAGTGACAGGGATGACATTCCACTTGGTCACACTGCCCCTTAGAGGATGGCTAGTGCCTTGCATGACAGGTCCCAGCTCTGAGACCCTCTGCCCCTCTCCTGCTTGCGGTTTCTGGCTCCCAGGGGAAGAAAATGAGCCTGGGCTGCTGGGAATGTTGGCTGGGCACTGGACTTATGCCTGGCTCTGTGCCACCTCCCCATGTGATTGCAGAGCCAAAAATATCTTCATGAGGATAACCAGGCACAGTGACAGTGCCAGAGAGCCTAAGGGCTCAAGGGGACAACTGTGCAGACTTGGGCCTAGAAGCCTGAGTGACAACGACATTGCCCATGGCTACGGCTGGTCTAACATCGCTGTTCCCCAGAGAAGGGGGAGGACACCTCTGCCTCAGAGGCCACATGTCCTCTCCTTGTATTCTTAGGCCTGCTCTGTCCAATGCTGTAGCTTCTGGCCAAGGTGCTCCTAACCTGCAACAAAATTAAGGCTTCCGTTCTGCTGTTGCAGGAGGTCTGTCCCAAGGCTCAGCAGCCAGCTGGTGCTGGAGGCTGGCATCCTGGACGGTACAGCTGTGGACCCCTCCACCCTGGTCAGAGGTTCTATGGGCAGTGCCCAGCTAGGGCTTCCTCTCTCTGAGGTCAGGAGCATTCGGGGCAGTGGGAGATGCCCGAGAGGGAGAAGCTGGAAGCAAGGAAAGGAATTAGCCAGGGGAAGGGAGCAGAGTGTCTGGGGAAGTCCGCAGGGCTTCCGGGAAGATGAAATAAGACAAAAGCATAAGCAAAAAAATACAGTTACGCAAGACAGGTTTGAGGCACAGTCCTGTCGCTTCCTGTGTACCTTCGGAGAAGCTACTTAACCTTTTGTGCATCTGTTTCCCTCATTTTCCTTACAAGAATTATATGCAGATTGATGAGGCACTTCGCAGGTGGCCTGTGCCCAACTAAATACCACATGAATGTCTGGGAAGTGAGCTGCGCTCAGCACTCGGGACGCCACCTAACTCGTGGCCAGCTGACTCCCATCACAGGCGGCCTTACCCGAGAAGGGATCCAGGGTCAGGTTGAGCAGGTCGTTGGTGCTGCACACGGGCCCCAGGACTCCATTGTAGCTGACGATGCGTGCACAGAGCAGGAGTTGGCATTCGTGGCTCTCAGCAGTGCCATTGGTGATGTAGGCAAAGATGTCAAAGTCACTGCCCATAGTCATGTTCTGGCCCACACGGATCCGCATGGCCACTCCCGTTTCCTCCTGAGCCTCTTCCTTTGTGGCCAGTTTATTTAGGTGGTTGGCCCTAACAAAAGCTTCCCGCTCCTCTTCAGATCCTGTAAGGACAGGGACGAGAGCCGTAGTCACAGATCGAATACAGCAGCCGTCAAGGAGTCCTTCCTCTACATTTCTATGCCAGGAGGAGAAAAGTCTACCTTATTTATTTTCAATAAGTGAACCTCCACTCACCCCTTAAAACCCAACCCCAACCGACTCCTCTTCCAAAGTTTCTCTGACCACCTCTTCCCCAGGTTACTTATATGCTTACCCCAGTGAGCTGCTCCAGGGTATCATTGTGTTGCATTTGCCATTATCTATCTATCATCTATAACAGTGCTCGGTGTACTCTAGGCATGAATACAGTGCAAGCATTCTCTCCCACCACTGTTTGCACAGGGATTATTTCCACTGAAATCCCTTCCCTCCTCTTCTCTGCCTGTGCAGCTCTCCGGCGGAAATGGCTGCTCCCTTTCCCGTGTCGCTTTTACTCCCTGCACCAGGGGTGCTAGGAGCAAATCTATTTGTCTATCAAGCCATGAGCTCCAGCCCCTCCAAGGCCAGGGAAAGCCTCTTTTGATCACTGTTTCCAGTGCAGCCCTCGGTCAGCTGTGGAAAGTCAGCAAGTGTCAGGCCAAGGTAGGGATTAGAATTTCTTAGGCTCCTATGAGCGCAGGCAAGTGCAGACACACAGTGGACACTTAAATCTCTACCAGATGGAGCGGGTGGGTGGATGTGCTCCATCCAATTTTTAAAAGAGTCTCTTTCCTCTGCTGACTTAACATTAGGGGCAGAGGGAAGCCTCATCCCGTGTCAGACTGAGCCTATCTTGTTAATGCGAAGTTTCCCTTGGCCCATTTCTCTTCAATTTCACCCTTCCCCTTCCTCCTCCACGTTCACTTCTCCAGCTGTGTGTCAAGTGCTGCAAAAATAAACACTGCCAAGTTCCAGGAGAGTCCCCTCTCTGGTCTATCTGGATTTTCAAGCACATTGCAATAAAAAAAAAAAAAAAACCCAGTAATGTAGAGTTGTCCACCTAGAGCTCTCTAAGTCCTACTCCTTTTTTTTTTTTTTTTTTTTTTTTTTTTTTTTTTTTTTGGTCTTTTTCCTTTTTATCGGTACCGGGGATTGAACTCACGACTGCCTGCTTGCAAGGCAGGTGCTTATGCCGCTGAGCTAAATCCCCAGCCTCTAAGTCCTACTCCTGATAAGTACATTAATAAACAACAGGTTGGACTTTCCTTTGGATCATGCTGAAAACACCTTTCCCCAGTCTGTGGAAAAACTGTCTTCCATGAAATCAGTCTCTGGTGCCCAAAAAGCTAGGAACTGTTACAATCAGGACATTATCCATGTTTCTATGCAGATGCTTCGGTCTGCTGCATACCCCCTCAGTTTTATTAACAGTTAAGCCAAGCAGAAAAGTGAGGTCTAGAAAAACAGACTGAATCCTCCTCTGAATAGAGATAGAACACTTTCCAAAATGAATCATCTTCTACTGCTGTTCTCCAATATGTCTGCACCCATCTCTGAGCAGTTTCTTAAAAGAGAACTGTACCCGGCAGGTCACTGACATGCCTAGGATTCCAGATCTCTGTCTCCCATAGGCGCTCAGGCCTGCTGGGCAGGGCTCAGAGGCAAGTCTGGGGCCGGGCTCTGCGGGCGGCACCTACCCTCTGGGTACTTGTAGGTGTGGGTGATGTCCTCTCGCTCATCGCGGCCCACACTCTTAGTACTGATCTTCAGCCCCACAACCAAATGGTTGATGGACTTGCGCAGGGACCCATCTTTCTGCCGGATCCAGTTCACCACGTCAGCATTGACCTCAGCAAACACGAAAGGTGCATCATACTTGACGTTCAGGTGGCCCTCCTTGATGGCTCGAACCGGAACTGGGCCACAGCAGTATGTCCCTGTTTGGGGGAGGGAGGCAGAGGTGGGTCAGGGCTGTGGGGACTCCGTGATTCAACCACACAAGCCAGAAAACTTTAAGCCCATGCAGCCCTTTGCCTTGGGGACTCCAATCCCAGGAGGGAACCAGGAGTCATAGAGGGACCCTAGAGGCCAGAGCACTTGAGGTTCAGTCTTAGTTCAGCCTCCTATAGCTATGTGACTTTTGGGCAGACATTCAGTTCTCTGAGCCATAGCTTCCCTTAAGGTGAATGCCTGGACCTTCTTCAAGAGGACTCAAGTTACAGATGGAAAGCTCTGAGCACACCCTCGATGCACTGCAAGTACTGGACAAATAAAAGAAGCCCGTTTCAAGGCAACCTAAGGAAACCTCAGCGCCAAGGAGCAGGCAGCTGTTGTGAGGTGGCTGAAGTCAGTGCCCTGCCCGGCTTGGCCACAGGGAGCCAAGAGCCGGATGTTTACCAAAATGTGGCTTGCGACAGCGCCGTGGAGATTAGAGGCTGGGTGAATGTATTCAAGCCCATCCTTTGATGGGACCCAATGACAGGCACTGGAAACCAAGTCACAGAAAACCACCTCCAGGAGCAATGCTAACCATGCAATGAGGAGTGGGCAGGCTGGGAAAAGGCCCACTGCTGACCCTCTGTGTCAGCCCGCAGGGTGCTGCCTGCACGATTCAGGGTCTATGAACTCAGATGGGGAAAACCACACCTTTAATTCACTACCTGCTGGCACATCCCTGTCCTTCCACTGCGAAAGCAGGCAACACAGTGCTGTGGCCTCAGGAGCACTTATGACCTGTCACCCGTGCACACCACAGATGTTTTCACAGGCCGTGTCTCTCCACCACTGTAGGGACTTACGATCTTATCTAAGGCTTCTTATATAAAAGAAGCAAGCATGTACTGTACATCATACATGCACTTATAAATTATTTTTTCAGTACTGGGGACTGAACCTAGGGCCTTCACACTGAGCTGCATGCCCTGCTTTTAAAAGAAACTTTAAAAAAATTTTGTGACACTCGCTAAGTTGCCCAGCTTGCGTTTGCACTTGTGATCATCCTGCCCCCGCCCGCCGTAATCCCAGTAGGTGTGTGCTACCATGCACAGACTTTTAAAAATTTTTATTGAAAGTTATTAACTTTGGTTTCCTTTGGAATCTTAGGCTTTACATTGTATATATTTAAAATGTAATGAAAAAGGGCCCATTTGCTTTACCAAATTTTGCCTTTGTTCTATGGAAGCACACACAAACACACGCACACACACAAATATCTAATTTGAAATTCATGGAATCTGTGTGGAAATGAAAATGAGCCTGATTTTAGAGGGAGGATGGAGAAGTTATTAAATTTTTCCTTCATGCTTCTTCATAGTTTCCATTTCCCACGATGCTCATGAATTACTTTTCAAAGTATAAAAGCAGTACATTATGAAATTATAAATGAACACACAGACACACAGACACATGCGGCTTGGTCCACGGTCTCTAGGTTGGAATCTCAGTTTACGAAGTCTCTAGTGAATCCCTGGAACTCTCCAGCCCCAGTCCCGCACCAGGTGACAGGGCCATGCCCACCCACCTTCACTCTTCTCCTGGGGTGTGGGGTCCAGGGCCTGCCACCCCTCGTACCCAGGCTCCAGGTCCGGCCTGGTCATCCACGACTCCACCCAGCAGTGGAAGTTCCTATCAGGGAAACCAGGCAGAACATGGACAACTTTCACTGTGACCTCCCCAAGGTGGCCCGCCCCAGTCTCCTCAGATACACTCACCTCATGACACACCGGGCCCAGCATGGCCCCCAGCATTCCTCTGGGCTCCTCCATAGCAACAACTCCTCACCCACACCTCACCCCTCCCAGGGGCTCCCAGCCTGGTCCCCCTTGGCTCCATCCTTCCCTCTCTCTGCTCAGGCCTAGGCCTGGCTTGGGTCTGGCCCACACGCTCCTCCTACCTCCTCGTGGTCCACAGTGGCCAGCACTGAAGCTGTAGGTGACAGTCCAGTGTCCTTGGAAATCTGCCCAGGCGCCTTCTAGCTTGATTCCCTAAATGCCCCGAGCAGGGCTGCTATGGCTTTCCTCTCCCAGGTCTCTGGCCCAGCCCCTGCCCAAGCACGGTTCCACTCTTGTGCCCCGTTCCAGTGTGGCCTCTTCCCTCAGCCTTCCCGGCTGTCCTCTCCTCAGGGCCCACCACAGCCCTAACCTCCCCCAGGCCCCACCTCACCAGATCATCTCGCTCTTGTTCCCCTCGATCTCCCCAGACTCGTTTCGGAAGTACTCGATGAGCAGGTTGCTGTTCTGGTCGTGGGCTGAGTTAAAGTTGGTCACGACTCGGGTGGGGATGCCAAGGCACCGCAGCACTGGGGAGGAGAGAAAGGTCAGCCCACCAGCCGAGGCCCTGCAGACAAGTGCCGGTCCCAGGGAGCCTCATTTGCAGCCCCAGGAGCTGGGTACCCACCAGCCAGGCCATGATGGTGTGTGCCAGCCCCTTTGCCTGGACAGTGGTGCCCACTTTGGTGGTTGCTCTATGTCCCCAATGTGCCCCTTTTACTATTCTAGGACACAACATGACATCAGTGCTCTTCTGATAAATCTTCAATGGCTCCTCATGGCCCTGGAGGGCGGGGCAGGCCCCTGATTACCTCCTTGTACACTTTGGTCCAGCCACACTGCCCTCCATGCTGCTGCTAGCCACAGGGCATTGGCATATGCTGCTCCCACCACTTGAGAGGCCACCCTGCCCTGTCTAGGCTGCTCCAGCCCTGCCCATGGTTGGGGTTTTCTTATCATTCCAAAAGATGAGAAAGATGACTATCCTATCGGGTCTCAGCATAGGTCAAGGTTTTGGGAGGGCTCTCATTTGTGCCAAAGCTCTGTATACTGGAATGAGCGCTGACAGTAGATGAAAACAGGATCACACTGGCATCTTGAGACTGACCTCAGCCCTGCCAAGCAAAGCACCTGGGGGCTGGGAGGGGGCCCATGTGAGTGTGCTGGGTTCTCCTAGGGACAGAACCATGGGTGCTCTTCCCCTTTTCCGTAATGTAAGCTTTTTTTTTTTTTTTGGTACCAGGGATTGAACTTGCAACCTTGAGCTCGCCAGGCAGGCACTTATGCCAGTGAGCTAAATTTCTGAACCTTTTTTTTTTTGTCTTTTTGAGACAGGGTCTCACTATGCAGTTCAGGCTGGCCTTGAACCCACTTTGTAGCCCTGGCTGGTCTTAACAATAAGCCTCCTGTCTCAGCCTACCAAGTTCTGGGATTACAGACATGCACCTCCCCACCTGGCCCAGCTAGAAACAAGACATTTTCTTGGAGTGGGATAAAGTGAGTATCTAAAAGGTGAAGTGAAACAGAAAGCCCCAGTAAACGATCCTTATGGGTCTTGTGTTTACTTTTAGTTTCCACGAAGCTGGGAGGGAGAGGAATAGGGCTGTGACCTTTGCCATGTGCCTCCATCAGCCAGGGCCGGCGCTTTCCGGAGGGCTCTGGATTCTGACCAGGAGACTCGTGGGCGCGGGGAGAGAGAGGAGCAGCTGTGACCCTCCACCTCTCGCCTGGATTCTGAGCGAGGCAATGGACAAGGGCCAGACTTGATGCTGTCCTCAGCCGACAGGCAGGGAGGCCTGGCTCTGCCAAGGAACCCGCACCCCTCCTTTCCCCGGAATGGTGTCCCAAGAGGCCTCCTTATCACAATCTAACGCCAGCAGGCTGCTGCCAACCAGGAACACCTGGTGCACAGCCTGACTGTAGCATTCTCCAGCTGTGTGGCCTCAGCCCAGTCTCTTCCCCTCTCTGACTGTGTTTCCCCCTCAGTAACAGAAGCTACCAATAGTGGTTGTCGGGATGTTGAGATGATTCACAGAAAAACTGTGGGTGTGGGCAGAGTCTGCTCTGCCTAGTGCCCAGGGAAGCACTGAGGAGGCGTTTGGGGACAGCTAACTATGTCATGTGCCCGTCAAGGCAGCCATCAGGCCAGGTGGTGCTGACTGACTCATGGGGGTGGAGAAAATGGAACCAGCTAAAAATACTGAAATTCTGGCTTCAATTAGGAACCCCAACCTGAGTCTCACCTAAGTCAGAAACAGGACTAGGTGACATCTTCCAGCCCAAAGAGGTCCCTAGAACCAGTCACGTGCTATTTTCTCCATTTCAGAGGTAAGGAAACTGAGGCTCAGAGATACCTTATCTCATCCTGGGTTTACAGAGGGGCTGGAAAGAGAGCTGGGACCCAGCCTGCTCAGGCAGGCCCCAGGGCCGTGGGCGTGGCCAAGCTTTCCCTGGGTCTGTCACACATGGGCCTGGGAGGGGACTGCAGGGACCTGGATGCAGCACAGCAGCAGCAGGCCAGACCTGCTGCCAGACCCTTAGGTGTCTGCAAGTGAGCCTGGGGACAGAGGTCAGCCAGACAACGGGGTTTCTCTAGGAAGATGTGTTTTAGATCTCAAAGAGGGGCAGGAGCGAAATCGATGGTTGCAGGGAGCTGGCAACCAGGGCAGAGAGGGGCAGAGGAAGGGGAGGATTGGGCCAGTCTGGCTGGGACCCTGGCCAGCCGATCCCCAGCTGCCTGGTGGAGTGGAGCTCCTGCTCGGGGTCTCCCAGGACCCTTCTTTGCATTGAGCACTGGTTTTGTAGTCAGAAAAGCTGAGACTCCCAGATCTCAACCTCTTAGAGTTCCTGAGACCATTAACAGTAACAACAGTATTACACAGCAGCACTGTATCTGTATTTGCTGTTCTGTACCTGAAATCACTTTGGACTCCTCACAAATATCCCAGGATAAAGATACTACAGTGGACCCTCGAGCTATGCTTGGCTGGTCCTAACAACAGCTTGGGTTATGACAGAATTTTAGTTTTAACTTACAACCAAAGTCTTGAGTTATAACCTGAATGCCAGCCGCTTGTGCTGCCAGATGGTCTCAGACACAGATCTGGGAGGAACATTGCAACATCCTTTCCTGTATAGGGTTCACTGAGAAATTCTGGGCCAATGACTCTCTAAGGACGTTGAGATTTGCTATATACAGGAGAGACTTTGAATGCTGTGTAGAGGAGCCCAAGCCTTCAGTTGAAAGCTTAAATTACAACCAGCCCTGGCGTGAATTGAGTTCCTAAGTCAAGGGTTCACTGTGTTATCATCCCCATGCTATGTAAGACGGAACTGGGACTCAGAGAAGTTAAGTGATTTACCCAAGGTCACACATTGCTGATATTGCTGATATTATTATTATCATTATCACTGACAGCTACAGTGGGCCAGATCTATACTATGCAGTTTTATGTCCCACTCTTATTATTGTTGTCCCCATTCTACAGATGAGGAAACTGAGATTCAACAGGAGGTCATCTGCCAAGGTCACAGTGGATTTTCTAACTCAGGTCTATCTGGCTCTGTTTCCAACCCTGAGCCCATGCTATCTCCTACAAGATATCCCTTGATCCTATGTACCACCATAGAGGTAGGTTTTGGAAAAAAGACTGGAGAAGACTGGCTGCAAGTTCCTTGGCACACAGCACATTGTGGCCTTGGTGGGGGGAGACAGGACCACAGCTGAGGTCTCTTGATGCCTGTGATGGTGCTCTCTGACTGTCCAGAGGCTTAGGGAGGAGGAAGGCAGGTGCAGCCCCACACCACGCAGAGCCCACCTGTGCAGGCCACAGCAGCGAAGACCCAGCACTGGCCGTACTTGACGCGCTGGCACCCATAGTCTTTCCAGCGCCGCAGGATGTCCACGCTGCCGATCCAGGACATGGGGCTGACACCATCACTGTAGTTGTTGTCCCAGCGTCCCTGGAGCACGCCCTGATCGTCATTGCAGTTGACCTGCAATCACAGGGCATCATGGGATACACTGGGGTCAGGGTGACAGTGAGGCCAGGCACAGGTGAGGACAGCATGGGGTCAAGGACAGGGCAGGGGTGCAGGTGCCACAGTACACAGGCTGTGGGGGGCTCATCAGAACGTAAGCTCTGTGCACTTAGGGACCGTGCATGTTTCCCACCTAGCTGTGGTCTCGGCACAAGTGCTACTTGATAGATATATGCTGAATGAATGAATACGCTGCTCTGGAGATGACATGGCTTTGCCTTCTTTTGTATAAATCTTCTCTTTCCAAACACAGATGTCCTGGGCTGAGACTCCCCAATTCAAACCTCTCATCAGGCCCAACCCAGAGCACAGCTATGTCACTGCAGCAGCTAGAGAGGAACCTGTGGACTCCTGGGCTTACTCACCATGGCGCTCACCACCCGGCCCACGTAGACAGGTCTGCTGCGGCGCGAGCAGTCTTGGCCAGCATTCTTCAGGAACTTGGGGTTGGTGTCCAAGAGCATCAGGCAAATATCCAGGATCCCATCTTCAAACTGTCAGAAGGAGCGGACAGTGAAGATCCCCAGCCACTGCAGCCCCCACCCCACCTGCTCCCTCTCACACAGCAGCCTGGGAGGGAGTGCAGGGGACGTAAGTGTGTGAGCAGTGGTCCGGGGGGCACCTGCACTCTGGGTCTGTCTGGGGACCTGGGTGTTGGCACAGAGCACGCAGAGTGGGGAACGAAGCTCCTCAGGGCCCCCGGGCCTGCCTCTGGCCGCTCTCTCTCTGCACAGCCAAGTCTCGGCCACTCCTGCCGAGGGCCTGACTCACCCAGCACAGCCCCCGCCCAGCCCCCACTCCGCTGATCCGAGCGGAGGCAGATGGCATTTCAAACACACCCAGGGTGAAATCTTGACTCCCGATCCGTGCTCACCCTCTTTGACCTCATCTCTCTCTACTTTCACCCACACTCATTCCGTCCCAGCTCACTGCTTTGGGGCCTTTGTACTAGCTGCTTTGTATGCTTGGAATGAATGCCCTTCCTGCTGCTGTCTGTACGCCTCGTGTTGCAGGTGAAGCTATATGTATCAAAGACAGGACTCCGGCTTTGCCACCTTCCATGCCCTGCCCATCTGACACCCATCAGAGGCCACCACTTTGCTGACCCTCAGATTGGTGAGAAACAGCAGTGCTGTTACTTTAACCTCTCTGTTTAGGGGTTCTCCTGTGTGCCCTGTTCCCCATCTTGTCATCCTGTCCTGGATCAGACCTTGTCACAGGCCTCTCTCAGTGCCACAGAATAACCCTCTAGGGCTTGAATTCTTCTATGGCTCCCAACTGCGCATAGCCTGGTGTAGGGAGCTGTTCCCAGCTGGGACACGGCTGGTTTTCCTATCTCATTTGGAGATTCCTTTACACACAGTAAACTCCCCGAGCTAGAATACATTTCTCAGGAGGAAAACTTCCCCTGTGCATTGCTGAACTCTGCTCAGACAGTCCCCTTTGCCTGATATAAGGGTCACCTATGGCATGGCAAATTCCTACTTGTTCTTAAAAGCCCAACTCAAGATCCATGTCCCAGAGCCCAGCACAAGTCTGAATACAAGATAGAACTCCGGGAAATACAAGGAAGGGCTTGACTTTGCTTTGTTTCTCAGGAGAGAATGAAAAGCCCTGAGAAATAAGAGCTATTTCCTTTTCTGATGTAGCTTATGCATCATGATCACACCACTGTGTCTCTTCCATCCCATGGCAGGCTAAGGAGCTGCTGGGCAGATCCACTTGTGATGATGTTCAGATGAGGAAACTGCAGGCAGCGTGAGCACACAGGATGACTTTTCTATGTCCACGGGACGACTCTCTAAGCCTGACCATTGGACCCTGGCCCATAGGCTTTGGAAACCTCAAGGTGAACCCTACTCTGGTGACCAACACTCCCAGACACTGCAAGAAATTGAGGGACTGGGTGGGTGGGGTCACTGCTTCATGCCTGTCCTCTGCAGACTCTCCTGGTGTTTTCCAGGAGGCTGGATAATTGAGGAAATCAGTGTTGGTTTAGAGAACCAGTCTGGGCACTGGCTGGAGAACAGGAAACCATGGAACAGCAATGAGCTGCCCAGCACAACCCCATCCACGGCTAACCACCCGAGACCTGGATTGCCCAGAGTGTTGTAAGACCTAAGAAGTAGATATAGCTCAGAGATGTAAGTGCCTGTCTGGCAAGCACAAAGTCCTGAGCTCAATTCCCAGTGCTGTCCCCCATGCAAGACATAAGAAGTGCTTGTTAGCCAGGTATTGCAGTATACAACTGTAATCCCAGTACCACAGGGAGGCTGAGCAGAAGGATTACAAATTTGAGCCCAGCCTAGGCTACTTAACAAGACCATGACTCAAAAAACAAGCTAAAAAGAGAGAGAGAGAGAGAGAGAGAATAAAGGAAAGGAAAGGAAGAGAAAGGGGAAAATGGTAGTTGTTTTAGTCTCTGTTTCAGGTTTGCTTGTTACTGAACATCTAGGGTCAGGGAGTCTAGCTGCTACAAACACATCAGAAAATGGTTCTCAAGATGGCTTGCCAGACAGCACTGGCATCCCCAGGGGCCCTGTCAGAGATGCCCTGAATCAGACACCAAGAATGGGGCTCAGCAACCTAGGCTTTGACTCGTTTTCTGGTGGCTCTGATGCACACACCAGTTTGAGGACCACTGCTCTGGACAGTGGTATAAGACCCCTCCTCACACACACCTAGCATAGCCTCAGTGACCTCCAGGTACTGAGTGTTATGCTGATATATAACCTAATTGCTCCTCTTTAGAGAATACTAACCAACTTCACGGCTCATAGAGAGTCTCTTAATTCTTTCCCCACCTTGAATCCAGGGCCAGTGCTTCTGCTGTGTGACTTCAGGCCAGCCTTGACCCTGACTGACACTTCAGCCATTTCAGGGCCCTTGACCCCAGACAGGCTGGGGTGGGAGATTTTTTGACCTACAGAGTGGCATCTCAGGATGCTTCATTTTTTAAACAGTGCTTCAGGTAGGAGGACTGAGGTGGTCACTGGGGGCAGATGGGATCCTACCTGCCCGAAGTTCCAAGGTATGCCATTGATGAACTTGGCCGAGCCCTGGTAGATGAAGCCCTGTTGGGTGAGCACATACTCCTGCCGCTCTTGGTCTGAGTCCATATAGACAGCATCCGCTACGGGCAGAAGAGGGTATGGGATTAGCTCTGGACTTAGCGAGGCCTGGGCTCCTTGCAAAGATGGCAGCTGGGGTGCCAACTCCCCAGGCCATGTCAGCATCTCAGAGGCCCTTCAACCTTGGAATCAGAAAAAGCAATCATTAATTATTAACTCATGCTAAGGAGATAAGATGTTATCAGTCAGTGACATCCGAGGCTGCCATTTATCCCACAGTTGGTGTCAGGACTTGTAATAAATGGATGGTGTATAATTTATTTATTCTCCCCAAGAGGCCCACAAGGAAGAGGCTTTTGAAAACCTCTTTTTAAAGATGGGAAAACTAAGGCTCAAGAAGATTTCACAGCTAGGACAACTGACGCTAAAACAAGAGATCGAGGAGTATCAAACCAGGAGTCAAGAAATCCTTCACTGTGACTTCACTAGGTGTGTGACCCTATGCAGGTCATTTCACCTCTCCGCCCACCTCTGCACATTGCTGAATGAGCCTGAGAAGTATCACATGGCTTGGGGAGGCAGGTTCTACCCAGCCTGGGGGCAAGGAGGACCCCCTGGAGGAAGGGGCACCTGAACACTGCTCTGAGATTTACCTGGGCCTGGCAGGTGACATTCCGGGCAGCAGACCAGAGGGGTCACACTTTGGCCGCTGGAAAATGCGCTGGGGCCAACGAAGGAGAAAAGCGGGTAGAGGAAAGTGAGGCAGAAGCCTGCAAGTCAGGTTGGTTTTGTGATGTTCACTTCACAGATGGGGAAACTGAGGCTGGGACAGGGAAATCTAGAGCCACGAGGGACTTCAGTGGGCCCTGGGCATCTCTCCTTCATGGATTGTCTCCATCATAAAATAAATATTAATATCACATCATGAAACATATAATTTAATTTAAATGTCCACTTTTTTCTTCTGGTTTTAAAAGAAGTTAAAACACTAGGGACTGAGGCAGGAAGACTGCCTGCCAGTTTGACCCTAGTGTGGGCAACTTAGTGACTTAGGCAGGCCCTGTCTCAAGAGTTTAAAGAAAGAGCTGGTGATGCAGCTCAGTGCAAAAGCCCTGAGTACAATCCCAGGGAATGCAATCAACCAACCAATCAATAAAATGATACATTTTCCTGGGGGAGAGAAGTGTTGCAGCCCCTGGGCTGCTGTGCTCCTCTGGAGAAGTCAGCCTGGAAAGAGGGCCCAGTTTTGGGGTGCTGGCCCTGAAGGGGTCCTAAGGGCTCCATCGGGTTGTAGCATCTCCACATTGATCATGGTGAGGAGAGCCAGTGCGACAGTGGCCAGGTTGTATGCAAGCTGCTCTTGGCTACATCGATGTGCGGTGAAAATTCCCCGTCAGGTGGATGCTGTGTGGCTGCGCACCAGCAGGCAGAAAGGCGGAAAGAGAAAGCAGAGCCCAACAATTCCACCCTACGGCAAATGTCAGCACAGCTCAGGTGCGAGGGAGCCTGACTGTGGGGCCTCCTGCTTGGGTCACCAGACGGTGAAAGTGGGGGCCCAGGAACGTGAAACCTCATCCACAACTGGCAAAAGATCCTGTCCACTCAGCAGCTCAGGGTCAGGAAGGCCTCTTTCCCAAGCAAGCGTTTCCAGCCCTTTCCCATACCCTGGAGCAATTTCCTCTCTGTCCCTCACTCCCACCAAGGTCTGACTTCCTGGATCCTCAAGAACCCTGCCCTGGGATAGTGGTCATTGCAGTCATGGTGCTGCTTGGCCAACAGCCACTCCATTCCAGGCAGGGCAGGGCAAGGAAGCACAGGAGGAAGAAGGACATCCTCACCCCCAGCCTCACTTCCCATTCCCTAAACCGCTGAACCCTGGGTGCTGGCCAGAATGGGAATAGGCATTTCCCTGCTCCTGGTGCAAGGCTGTCAACTAGCTGCAACTCCCTGCAGATTGATTAAAATCTCCTCAAAGCTTCAGCAGGTCCCCATACGGCCTCTTGTGTCCTGAGAAATGGTTCCATGTGGCCACAGGCTATGTGAGTAGGGGTGACTGTTGTGACAGCCTCCCCCAGTGAGCCACCAGGGATGATCTCATGGTTATTAATGGGGCATAGGGCAGGGGAACTGTCCTTCCACGCAGTGTGCAAGGCATTCCAGCTCTTACGAAGACTGCAGAGTCAGCCCTAGTAGTGCTTGTCTATAGTGCAAGCACTCTAGGAGTCTGAAGCAAGAGGATCACAAGTTTGAGCCCAGCCTGGGCAACTTAGAAAGATCCTGCCTCAAAACGAAAAAATTAAAAAGGCCTGGGAATATGACCCAGTACCAAGTCTCTGGGTTCAATCTCCAGCATTGCAAAAACAAAATTAAACAGAACAAAATACACAAACATGTCAGCTCAAGTATGGACAAACATAGAGGGCAAATGAGCTTGGGTTAACATACTGGGGGCTCCTTTATGTTTGAAAAAGAGCCATCAAATCTACAACTTCTCCCTATATTGTAGGTGAGCTCCCAAGACAGTGAACAACGTTGTCTTCCAATGAGTGTCCCCCAAGAACCACGGTGGTGTTTCCCTGTGACGCTTGGAGCTTTTATAAAATGACTCAAAACAAAGACCAGGAATCAAACCAGGCCAGCGAGCAGGTAGTTGCAGGGTGGAGTGGGGGGGGCACTTTCTGTTCCAGGCCCAGGCCGAGGACCACTGAGACGCCCTCCCTGCCTTGCTGTGTCTGAACAGGCAGGAAGCAGGCAGTGGTTCTCACTGCTGTTTTAGTCAGAAGGGGAAACTGAGGCCCTGGGAGTAGGTACTCGCCAGCCCCCACCTCCTCCCCACCGTTCAGATCACCATGGCTCTTGCACGCTCTCTCCTGGGCCTCCAGGATGCTCCACCACGGTCTGCTTTCTAAGTCAAAGAGCTTCCAAAGCCACTTCACTCTCCAAGTCTCTGTTTCCTGTCTGAGCAAGGAGGGTGCTAATGTCTGCCCCATGGGATTGTGGACAGCAGCAACTGAGACCATATATGAGGAGGCCACTGGGGACAAGCTGCTCTTACTCACCATGCCCCACCTCCCTCAGTTTCCACTTTCCAAACCAGCCTGGGTGGGTTGAAGACAAGGCCTTGCGACAATGGACCAGGACCTGATGTCCTAACTCAGCCTCAGCGGGGAACTCCACTGCTGACATGGGATTCTGAAACTGAGACATTGCCATGCTCTGGGCTACAGGTTGGTTCATGTGCCGGAACTTAATCTCCAGTACAGCAGATTCAGGCCACATGAGGGGCAACCAATGGGTTCATGTGGAAAGCACAGGATGGGGTAAGCAGCTCCAGAGCAAAACTGTTGCAAAGGTGGGTCTGGTCCCCTCTCCCATGTGCCTTCTCGTCCTGTGACACCTCTCTCCACACCATGCTACAGCAGGAAAGTACTCACCAGGTTTGGTCCCTCGATCTGGGGCTTTCCACTGTCTAAAACTATCAGCCACATAAACTGTTTCTAAATCATCCAGTCTGACGGCAGACAAAAACAGATAAAGACCGGGTTCGTGATGGCATGGGCACACAGGCTCTAGCCATGGCTAAAGTCTTTGGGCACCTGGATGGCCCTGGCTAAGTGGCTTTGCTCCCATGAGCCCCTCTCCCTGTCCACAGTTGGAGATAACTGAACATTCACACCAGGGGGCTGGCGCACAGAGCTGCCACGGTGGCCTCATCCAGTTATCTGTGATGCTTCTTTGGCCCTGTCCCTCCCCCCACCAGGCCCCTGGGGAAGGAGTGTGGCTCACCTGGGCACCAGGGATTGTAGAGCAGGATGAAGTGGCCCAGTACGAAGCTGGAGCCCTGGTAACCAGTGGAGGCCTCCAGGCTGAGGCGATACAGGCCAATGGGGGCATCAGCTGGGGTGCTGAGCAGCAGCGAGACAGTGCTGTCCTGCTGGTCCACTGCTGAGGCTGACCAGGTGCCCCCCTCGACAGCACTGGACAGTGAGAAGCGGGCCATAGTCCCGGCCTCCTCACTGGGATCTGGGCCTGCGGAGGAAGAACGCAGCAGCTGTGAACCGGGGCCAGGCAAGGCAGGCAGAGGCCGAGCACGCCTCTGGAGTCCCAGGGCCCGTGGCCAAGCGTTATTTCACCACTGACCACTAAAGGAAGTCTGGCAAGAGATATCGTCTCTCCTCAAAGCCTCAGTTTCCTCATCTGTAGGATGGGAATCAGAACCCCAGCCTTGCAGGGTGGTTTTGTGGGAACCTATGAAAAGCCACTGACACACAACTAGAAAATCTGCCTGGAAAGGAGCACAGCACAGCTTGGGGCAGAGTCTCAGTCACCCAGATCGGCCCCATGGTGACTTTGGACCAAGTCACCCTCTCTCAAGGCTCAAGGCTCTCAATGCCTGACTGTAGTTTGAGAAAAAATCAAGCAAGGTGCTCCTCAAGGTGAAATCCTTTACCTGCCACCTCCTGCTCTCCCTTCAGAGACAGAAGCCTGTACTCTGCCCAAGATGGGCATGGTCCTCAGAGACCCCTGGCTGTAAGCTAAATCTGGCCCCATCTCCATATATGGATATGTACAGAGCTGGCTAAGTTATTTCCTTCTCCCTTCAATTGGCTCCCTTCAACTGTGTTCGAGCCTCAAGATAAGAGGCTATGACTTCCCAGGGCAGAAAAGTTTGCACGTCAGAGCTGAAGCACCAGCCCCTAAACATGAAATGCTACCTCAATTGTTATTCAGATTGGTCTTTCTGCACATTCTTGTGTCTGCATATTGCAAAGATGTTTTCCGGCCTCCTAGCTAGCCCAGCTCACAGTATTCATGTAATTCCCACCTCTCGCACAGTCACTCATCCTCCAGCCACTCCCTTCTTCATGAATTATTAAAATCCAGGTTAGGCCCTGGGTCGAGGCCTTTGGTCTGATGAACCTCATTCTGGCCAGACTTAGGACGCCCTTGGCTCTCCAACCATAAATATGTCTTAATGTCTTTATTCTCCTCATGGGTTGCACTGGAATTGGTAGACTGGGATTAACTCACTAGAATTCCAATAACTTTTCCATGGGGTTGCAAATACAAACTTCCCAGACCACGATGGGGATGGAACAGGGAGGGCTCTCTATACTCAGCCTTTACCTCCCCACGGCCTTCACACTTGGTCAGGGGCTTTGTACGCTCTGTTTCCTCTGAGGCCCCCTGAGATGAGGACAGGCCCAGATAGATAAAAGGAAGCTCCCTGGAGTCTCCAGGGCTTGTGTAAAGTGAGCATCAGAGCCAGGTCTGAGGCTCTTGGGATGCTTCTCCTTTCCAGAGGATGTTCTCTGACAGAGCTTCAAAGGCCAGTGACACAAACAGTGTCACAAACGTGGCTGCTTTCTTGGTGGAGGAAGGAAGGGCTCACACAGGCAGGATTGAGTCATGGGCAGGACAGGAGGGGCTGGTCACTTTCTGGACATGGGCGGTGAAGGAGAAACAGAGCATGTTCTCTGCCCGCCTGGGCAGCTGCCCGGGAAAGTTTATTTTTATTCTTCCGACTCTGAGGCTGTAGTGCTGCCTACCCTCTGTCGCCAGTATCATCTCCTGCTCACCAAGAGGTTCCCCCAAGCAATGGCCTTCCTGCCAGCCTGCCAGCCTGCCAGCCCCATCCTCGCCCCCAGCCCAAATATACCCATCCTGCAGAAGACATGCCCAGCCTCTGGGGCCTGGCCAGTGGCCAGGAGCCAAATGGAAGCCTTTAAAGGCTCCTTGACTTCCAGAGCTGATGTTCAAGGAGGAACCAGACCACCTTGAGACTCAAGAGCCACCCTAAATTTAGTTCTCTACCTCTACCCATGAGTGCTGAGTGATCTAGGTAGAGACCCCAGG
Organism: Cavia porcellus; assembly: GCF_034190915.1. Taxonomy (NCBI): domain Eukaryota; kingdom Metazoa; phylum Chordata; class Mammalia; order Rodentia; family Caviidae; genus Cavia; species Cavia porcellus. The sequence continues at coordinate 23,539,273 of NW_026947488.1, read as the reverse complement.
CCTCTTTGATCTGCAGTCTTTTCATCAAAGAAGAAAACGGATTTGGACTATATGCATGGGGAGATCCCATTCCAGCTCTGAAAAAGGTCTCAGACCTTAGGTTATTTAGCCTTTAATGCCATGGTTTCCTCATCTGTAAAATGGGGCCAGCCACAGGACCCTCTCACAGGCTGATGTGAGTGCTAACAAACAACTCATCACTAGTGTATACTGTTGTCACCTCTGAAGCCTAGTGCTGCCGAGAGGCCGGGTGAGAGTGCGTGGAGAGCAGTTGTCGTGGTGACTACGCAGCACACGTGCACTGTCCGCAGTCTCGTCAAAAGGGACCACTCGTGGTGACACATGCCTGTAATCTCAGTTCTCTGGGAAGCTGAGGTAGAAGGGTCACAAATTGGAGCCCAGCCTGGGCAACTTAATGAATTATGGAGACTCTGTCTCAAAATAAAAAATAAAAAGGGCTAGGGGCCCAGCTCAGTGCGAAGGCACTGGGTTCAGTTCCCAATAGGGCAAAAATAAAATAAAATAAGAACCGTTAAATAAACATCAGGATGCTCAGGCCACAGAACAGATTTAGAAGACTGGAATGAGACGTGGACATATTTTAGTTCAACTAAATAATTACACAGATGTGGAAACTGAGGCTGAGACCCTTCAGGGTAAGGCTGAGGTGACCTTGTGTCACAATTTGCTCGGGACAGCCCCACTTGAGGTCTTTAGTCCCAGCACACTCAGAAATGTCCCTGTTCGTACATTCAATTACCTGGTGTACATGGTAACAGGCCTGCCCGGGTCCCATGGCCACTGTCTTGTTGACACAGTGCCCTCGGAGCAGCCATGCAAAGACACACACAGCCCTTTCTTCTGAGAGGCTCTGAGGGGTGAAGACAGGCTGTCCCCTGGCCTCACAGCTGCTCACCTATGCTGTTTTCAGGATCACTAACACAGTGGTCTTGGTGGGGCCGGGGACATCACAGGGGCCACTCTGGGCCAGGTGATCCCGGGGACCTCAGGAGTCCTGTACCGCTCCAGACCTTGCTGGTGGCTGGGTGGGGTGGCTGAGGCTTCCAGAGTAAAGCTTTCCATTCAGCCTCCTACGGATCCTCCTCACCCTTTAGCCAAACCTCCACCCGCCCCACCCGCCATGCTCAGCAAAGTAGAATTTTATCCCTGAGAAGAGTGGGTTTGTTAGTCCGATCTGTGCCCTGGGACAGAGCCTGTTGGGTTTCCCAGTCATCTGGGAACAGCCCAGGCCAGGCACATGCTCCTTCACTAAGACTCCTGACTAGCTTTCTGCCTTCTCTGGGCCTTAATTTCCCTGGAATGGCAGGACGAGCTGATCACAAGTTACAGTGACCTTGACATGGGAGCGTGGTCCCTGGCCAGGGCCCAGGCTGGGCGCTGACCCAAGGCAGCTCTGGAGGTGGGGGCCCAGCTTCCTGCTATTGTCCCATCAGCTTCCCCAGCCCACTGAGGGTCTTGGCTGCTGGGCTGGTGAGAAGAGGCTGCCCACAGGGGTCGTGGGAGTAACGGGCAAGTCAGCTGTGGTTTGAGATAAGTCCAAGGAGACAAGAGAGCAGATTAGCTGCTGGGTTGGGAAGGTCGGCTTCCCAGCTCCCAACCTGAATCTGGGGTCCTAATTACCTACCACTGAGCTGCCCAAAAAAACAGAAAAAGAAAGGTTGTTTTGAGAAGGAAGAAGGTGGGACAGCCTGGCCTGTCCCAGCTGGGAACCCACCCACCACCCCATTTCCTGGAAGATCATGGGCAGGCACTTGTGGTGGGTGATAGCAAATGTGCCTACTGTGGGCTGTAGTGATAAAGAATCTCAACTCACGACAGGGTCAGGGTTGGAGACTTGCAGTGTCCCTAACTCACCATGTGACAAAGGTGACTTGACTTTTGTGAGCTGTGGTTCCCTCCCCTGTAAGATGGGTGCTGTCTGGCTTCCACACTGGGAGGATTCAGGCCAACCATGCATGCAACAGGTGCCTCAGAGATGCTGTGGTGTTTTACCATTGCAAGCATAACTACCTCAGGGCACCACCCTAGATCTTTACTGTCACTCAATCTCCCACTTGACAGAAGGGGAAATCAAGGCCAGAAGAAAGACCGGGGACTTGCTGGGGTGCTCTGGGCTCTGTCAGAAAGGGTCTGGGGCGTGCTAGTTTGGGGGATGGCCCTGGGTAAAGAGACGGGTGGGGAGGACCCAAATGGAAGGGATATCCTGACTGCCTGAGGCTCCATGATAAGCCTTATCTAACAGCCTTCCAGGTAAATAAGGCCTCACAAGGCCCGGGAAGCTCCTGCCTGCTGTTGTTTCTGCCCCCTAAAGACCTCAGACAGAGCTGGCCTTTCAGAGACCTTAGCCAGAGTCCCAGCCAGGTGGCCCTGTCCTGACCCCAAGGAAGTGGTGTCAGCTGGTCAGAAGCCAGGCCAACTGATTTGGCAAGGCCTCTTTCCTAGGAACAATCAACATAAGAAAAATGGGTCCTGGGCATCTGGGGATAAGTTGGATGGTCCTAAATGTCCTTCCTCCCATCTCTGGAGACACTGGAACAAAACTAGAAAACGCAATCAGCATTACAGGGTCTTCTCCCTTAGCCTTCTGTTGTGACTGCTGTTCAGATGATGAAACTCAGGGTCAGAGAGGCTAAGTGAGTTGCCCAATGTCACACAGTAAGTAAGAAGCCCAGACTGCTAAGGGGTTCAAGCCAGCTGGACTTTCTCTGTCACCCACATCTTATTTAGAACTGATCTTAGAGGCCTGGGGGGGGGGTTCTTGGATTGTAAGAAGCAGCTGATAAGAGACTAGAAAGTTGTTTTGGTGTGGGAAAGAGCAGGCAGGGTCTTAGTGGAGGTTGGTGAAAGAAAGCTGCCTCCGAAGGCCGGTGATGATAGCATCTCCAGAGCCAGGTGTCCTTGTTATAAGTCTGGGCAGCCTGGCTGACATCTCCCACTTCACTTTCTGGGCCTCAGTTTTCTCATTTGTAAAGCAGAGTTAATGATAGCTCGGACTGTCTCCAGGTGCTAAGAGGCATGAAGTCATCTGTCCTGGGTCCAGCAAGGGGCAAGGGTCAGTGAATTCCAGAACAGGTCAGTGGGAGAGGAGGAGGAGGACTCACCGGTCACAGCGTTGAAGGTGAGAGTGTCCACACCAGCCTCGTAGCCACGGCCCTCAAAGTGCAGCGTCAGCCAGAAGGGCTGGCCCCGCCGCAACACCAGCCTCTCCCGGCACAGGTCGGCCGTGCGGTGGTCGCGGCCATTGACCTCCAGCTGCAAATCACATCTCTCCAGGATCAGATCTGAGGAGACGGGGACGTGAGAGGCGTCAGTGGTAATGGTAACTTTCTGTGGCCTGTGAGGCCTAGTGACACACCTGAGCACCCGGACATGGGAGCACTCCTCAGCAGCAAGAGACCCTCTCTCCACTGCCCCTTCACCCGCCATGGTCTCACAGGGGCTGGCTGGCCTGCAGCGGCCTAAGTTTCTTAGGCACAGAATGTGCCCACTCTAGCGCATTGGAAGGAGTTCCACCAACTTCCAGCTGAGTGGCCTCCGCCAACTCAGGTCTTCTGTGCCTCAGTTTCCTCATCTGTCCCCAAGGTGGGGCATGGCAGGATCCACCCGGCAGTTGTGAGTGTGAAAGCAATCAGTGCATGTGGGTGACCAGCACAGAGCATGGTGCTGCATCAGCTTGGTTCGATGGGATGGGGGTGTTGGGGGCGGGTTTCAATCTGGAAGTACGTGGTCTAGTATTACATGGTGTTTGAAGCTAGGTCCAACTTTCAGTTTACTGGAAATACCCAGGACTGGGGATTCTACTAAATGAAATACAGGACAGAAAGGAGTCAAAAAATTTATACTCTGGGCAAACAAAGGATTGATAAGCTTCTTTTTAAATAAAGCAAGAAAAGAAGTAAAGTTGAAAGGAGACTCTCTAAAGAGAAGCCAAGACATTTCAACCCATTGTGATACGGGGCTTTTACTAGGATCTGATTTTGCAATCCCAGTTAGGAACATTCAATACCTGTCTAGGACAACTGGAAGTTCAAACATGGGTGTAATAATGGTGAAACAAAGAAGTTTATTAATTTATTTAGGTATACAAAAGAGTCTTCATTCTTTAAAGACTTGCATTGAAATATTTACAGATAATCTGATTGGGGATTTAGCTCAGCGGCATAAGCGCCTGCCTTGCAAGCAGGCAGTCGTGAGTTCGATCCCCGGTACTGATAAAAAGGAAAAAAAAAAGTTTAAATACAACAGCAGTTTTGGTGTCTTGTAGGTGTTAGTTGTGCTCTGCTGCTGTGTGATCTTGCACGAATGCGTCTCCCTACCTGTGCCTGCTTCCTCAGACCCCCAAGGACTGCTTCAAAGGGAGCAGAGAAGGTCTGGCCCAGCCCAGGCAGGAGTGTGACACAGGAAAGCCCTATTTTCAGTTCCAGAAGACACTAAGGACTGAGGCAGCAAAAGGTGACAGGCAGATGGCGGCCTGAGGGAAGTACAAGTCACATAAATTGGCAAGTTCAAAGCCAAGACTGGGGAGCCTAGGGGAGGGCAAGGCAGCCTCTCAGAGCTGCAAGGCCAGTGGAGGGCACAAGGTCCGGCCATGGCCCAGGGACAGGGACTTGCCCAGCCACCCAGTGACTTGGTCCCTCAAGTGTAACACCCATTCATGTCTCCTGTTACCTGCTTAAGACATCCCCAAAGTGAGGGCCAAAGTGACCTGTGACAGCCAAGAGCTTCCTTGTGGGCCACCTCAACTGAAACTGCACAGCAACTCTGCTCTAAAGCCACTGTGGCCATCCCCTTTTGCAGAGGGAAACTCTAGGTGGCTGCATGTCCCTAGCAGGTGGCCGCTCTGGGGCTTCACCAGGCTGCAAGATTCTGGAGGCTGCCCTGCAGCCCCTTCTCTACTGCTCAGGCAGATTCTCCCGGGCCCCTCCCACCACCTGTCCTTCCCAGTCCTGGGTTGTTCCTGGCCTGAGAAGGCACTGTCCCTCTTGTCCGGAGCAGCAAGGAGGTGGGCCTTCCTGCAGGTGAGGAAGTGCTGTCTCTGAAAACTTCAGCCCCAGAGACTCAGGCAAAAAAAAGAGATTACTGTTTCCCCAATGGAACTTGAGAATGGCCAGTCCCTGGTCTGGGAAGTTGGGGTGCGTTCACTATGATATGAAGAAAGGTCTGCAGAAATCATTTCAGCTCCAAAGGTGCAGAAGTAGAGTCCAGAAGCCTAGGACCAGTAGCACTTCTACACTGCCAAGGCCAGTGGGATCCTGTGAGAAATAGCTGCTGTGGCAATGGAGCTGGGAGCTCATCATAACTGGCATCTACAGGATCCTCCAGCCTCACTGAGCCCTGCTTCTGGCATAGGAATGAGAAGCTGCACTGGGAACAACAGACCACTGAGGTGACACATTACAGCATGTCGGGTTCTTTGAGTAGGGGCTGGTCAAGACCACACCTTCCCATCTCCCAACCTTAGGGCTGCAGTACAGGCAGAGGCCAGTCCCCAGTGGACAGGGCCTAAGAGCCAGCAAGGATGCTGGGTCCAGCAGCAGGGGTTTAGGAACATGTTCTATCCAACTTCCTTGCCCTGGAACCTAAGCAGTCCTGTCACTAGGGAGGGGTGGAAGCTGGGGTGGGAATTAATTAAGCATCTCTCCTGCACCTTCATCCCTCCTGGCTGTATGAAGGCCTGGTACTACTGTCTGTAATTTACAGGAGGAGAAACTGAGTCCCAACAGGTGCCCAGAGGTGGGATTACAGACCTTGAGGGCAAGAAGGACCCTAAGCGAACATGTCTGGCCCCAGTCCCCTCCTCCCAGGATGCTTGAGCCAGGCTTGCTCTGCCACACTTTCTCCCAGCCAGCAGGGTCCAGCCAAAGCCCGGTGTCCTGAGGCCAGGCCAGCATCCCAGACCGCTTTGAACCCCGGGGCACCGCTGCAGGGAGCCAGCTTCCACCAACGGGGTGAGGCAGTGAGGGTGGCCCACCAGGAACGCACTTTACAGTTTACACCATGCTTTCGAATTCCATTTCCTCACCTGATCCAGGGAGCGAGGCTCATTTTTATGCCTTGGGAATGAGGAAACTGAGATCCCAACAGTTCCAGCCCTGGAAGCCAGGTGACCCTGCCCTGCCCCGCCCAACCCAGCGCAACCCAGCGCAGCCCACCTGTTGCTCTCCAAATCCTAGACTTGGGTTGAGCCCCAGCAGGAGGTAAGAGATCAGAAAGGCAAGGGCGACCCCAGTCAGGAGCGGTGGTGCAAACGGACTCTGACACTCACCCTCTGCCATGGTCGGGCCAAATTCCTCTGCTCCTAGCGGCGGCTCCCGAAGTGGCGGCGACCGTGCAGTGCAGACCACTGCTGGGGCTGTGCTGAGACCTGGACTTATAGCCCGCTGCGGGGCGGGCCGGGGCGGGGCGGCGGGTAGGCGGGGCGGCCGAGGCCACGAGGGCCCTGTGCCCACATGTATTGCCCCAGGCACCCGACCCCCAGGGAGGAGCACAGGCAAGGCCGCCCCCTGGCGGGCCGAAGGGAACGCAAGGCTGGGACCGATGCACGGGAAAGGCAAGACAGGCAGATGCACTGGGACCTTAGAGTCTGATCTCGGGCAGCCTGGACCGGAAACAGGAGCACTTAGGTCAGACACGTGGGGTCCCCAGGGCAAAACCACCACTCTTCTCTAGGGCCATAGATACTGAATTTCCAGGTCCCATCAGAGAGCAACACACAGGGACACGCACGCACTGAGATACACATGAAACACACAGAGAGAGCTGCAGACACAGAGACACAGTGGGTGTAGACAACACTTCAAATGGCACACGATTTAGACACAGCCACAGGAACAGGGACACAAAACCAGACTGGAATCTCAGAGATGCCCCAGGGTGTTGACACAGCCAAACACACAGACAGGCACCCACCAAGTGCCATACCACCTCAGACGCCAAAATGAGCATGTGTCTGGGTGCTGCAGCTCGGGACCCACCTGCGGATGTGGCTCAGGTTCAGACCTGCAGAGGCTGCACTGTCTCGCTACCCATCGAATCATCTGTCCTCTGCTTCCCACCTTCTCACCTACTCCTCCCACCATCCATCCACTGGCCTTCGGGAGGCTCATTGTGTGCCAGAAGAGAGCAAGGCCAGCCTTGTGGGACTCAGCCTCTGACTTCTCGAACGCTGGCACCTCTGGCCTCCCAGCCTCCTTTCCTTCCTCACCCACCAAGAGGCTGGAGCAGGGTGGCTTCCTGGAGAGACAAAGGCCCATGGGTTTCCCCCACCCTTGTGTCTGAAACAAGTTTACCTCATAGGTGGATGTGGGCTGTAGGATTGGCCCCAGCCTCTGTTTCCTGCATGACACAGGTGGGGACACACACACCTGCATTGCTTTAGTGGGGGTTCATCTCTGGTCGGTGGACTCTGACTGGAGTCTCAGGGAACACAGTGGGTTTGTTCCCACTGTGTAGTGTGGGCCCTGCTGACCTGCAGAGGTGGCCCCTGAGGCACCTTTTATCGATACTGCTACAGAAGTGGTTCCCTGCAGCCAGTGAAAGTTTTGATGGCACAGCCATGAATGGCTGTCAGTGTAGAGGCTGGAGTTCAAGTTCGACTCTGATGGCCATGTCGCTGTGGCAGGTACTTTGGCTATGTTGGCCTTCATTTGCTCCTCCTAGAATGGGGGCAAGAATCCTTCGCTCACAGGCCTGAGCTGAAAGTGATCAAAATGCCAGAGGCTTGGTACCTCTTTGTGTGTGATGAACAGACAGTACCTAAGGTCACTGAGCCTTGACACAGAAATACTGACTGGCCCAGAATGTGGCCTCACAAGAAAGAAACCGCCAATAGAGACAGACAGCTTGGTAGAAAGAAGGCTGTGTGTTTCCACAAGGGCCAGGCTTGCCAAAGGCCGTTCTCTGACCTTCTGCATTTGTAAAAGATGCAATCTCCTCCCCTTTGGTTCCCTTTTCTTCTCAGTGTGCACTGTGGGGTGCTCAGAGGACAAGAGCTCAGGAGGCTTTGCTCTCTCTCCATCATGGTGCCCCAAAATTGTAAATCTGAAGCATGCCCAGCATCCTTTTATTGTAACCATCGATATGATTATGTTATAAATGGCTTTTTGATTATGATGGTTATTTCCACCTCGCAGTGGCTTGCCTTGATCTTGACCCATCTCCTGTGGTACGGGTGGCAGAGAGACCCAGGCTTACACGCTGGCTTCTGCTCTGTGTGGTCCTGTGCACACCACTTAATTTTGGTGCCTCAGCTTTCATCTGTGAAAATAGGGACCATCACAGTGTCCACCATGCAAGGTGTCCTGAGGATCAAGCCAGGGACTGCACAGAGAGAATTTAGAGCAAACACCTGGTGCTCAGTGGTGCTAGCTGTGAGGGTATCTTTCAGGTTATCCTAGGTCCAGCACAGGGTGAATGCTCACCAGTACCCAACCATCACCCCACTTCCTTCCTCTCCCATGATCCCACTTTCCACAGAACTGTGGCTACTGGGTGACTCAGAGCCTGAGCAACTCTAGTGGGAAGCAGTTGGGGCTCAGGACTGGCTTCCGAGAAGGTGCAGGAAGAGGCCAGAGCCCAGGTTGGGGCCACATACTGGAATTCTAGCCACAATGACGTCAGTTTCCCACTTTGTTCAGAAGGAGAAGAAAACCCTTCCCCATCTTACCTCACTAGGAAAGTAAGGGTTCAAAACTCTGAGTGAGGCCCAGAAGATGCAGCCTTGGGCTCAAGCCCCTGGACAGTGTAGTCAGGAGGCCTGCATCACCCCTTGCAGGGGAGGTGCTATGCAGTGGTTAGAATAGGAGGCTGCTGGGATCATGTCTGGCTGTGTGATCACCACCAGGCCTCTCTAAGCTCACGTCCCTCTCTAATAATGAGTTCCCACCTCTGGGGTCAGAGATAATGTTAGTAGCATAAATAATCAATGTTGCCTAACTACTTCCTGGTGATGCCCCGAAGGGTCAGCACTGTTCTCTACAGAAAGCAGAGCACCCACATGTGGGCAGGGCAGTTGCAGACGATGCAGGATATTTGGTGGGAGCTGCTTGAAAGATCGCTGCCTCCCAAAGACATCACAGACACTGATGATGGATATTGAAGCCGTCCCAAGAGAGGAACCGTCTCTTACTTCAGTAAGAAATTTCAGGCCTCAAGGTAGAGGTGAAGGCGAATTTTTAAAAACCTAAATTGACTGTTGGCAGGCACATCTTCACTGGAATCTCACAATGTAATTTTTATCATATGTTAAATAGGAAATAGGCTCCAGAGGAGAAGTGGCTTACCTGACAGCGCACCAGATGTGGCCTTAGCTCCAAAGCCTGTGCTCCCTGTTCTGCAGTGCAGAGGTCAGGTCTGTCTCTACCTGCCCGAGGGATGACTGCAAGGACCTGGATCTGGTCGAGTCCTGTGCTTATCAGCAAACAAGGTCTCTCAGGGCTTCGTTCCATGCCTCTGACCTGTGGGGTGAGGTGTAGAGAGGGTGCTCAATAAATGCCTATAGCATGAGATGGAGGGAAGAGTTAGAGTTGGATAGAAAAAGAGAAGGATGGAAGGAAAGGAAGAAGGTAACGGTTCAGAGAGATGGGGCAAATTGCCTGAGGTTACATAGCATGGCCCTTCCCCAAGGACGAGGGCCCCCAGACCGAGGTGACCCTGAGCAGCTGAAGTGTGAGGGTGGGGTGGCCATGGGTGGGACCATGATGGCGTGTTTGGAGGTCGCCACTTTTCTACCAACTGGTGACTAATGGGGATGAGCAGCGTCTGGCCTGAGGGAGCCCGGGGCGGGTGCCCCTGAGGTGATGGGTGAGGTGCATCTGGAGGACAGGGGACTTGCTGAAAATGTCAGGCAGCAGGCAAGACCTTTCAGGGTCTTCGAGAGGGTGGCTGCTCAGAGCAGAAGCTGCATGTCCCAAGCTTGTGGGGCAGAGAACAGGGTTCTGATCTGGGAAGCCTGCCAGTGTGCCTCTTTATTGTGGTACTGGGGATGGAACACTGTACCCTTTACCTCCGAGATACATTCCAGATCTCTTTTATTTTAATGAGATTATAAAGTCTCTTAAATTCCCCAGGCTGGGCTCTAATTGGCAGTTTCCTGCCTCAGCCTCCCCAGTGCTGGAATCACAGGCATGCATCAAAACACCAGGCCCAGCATGTTATCTGGCAGAGGAGAAGCTGATCTGGTCATCTTGCCCTCAACGGTACCCCACAGTGTGTTCCTCCCCGTGCAGTCCACACTCACCTGCACCCTGCCCCTGCCCCTGCATGGCTCCCTCCCACTGTGCGCTCAACTGCTTTGCTCATCACTCTGAAGCATCGGCTTCAGGATGCTGAAATTAGGGATCACAGTCCGGGTCTATAGGGCTGAGAGGATGTGGCTGGGGGTGTCCAGAGATGCAGTCCCTGTGGAAACTCCTTAGGGCACAGCCAGAGCTGATGGCTGGTACCTGAGACTCTGCAGGGCTAGTGCAGTACCCCAACCCTGCATTCAGACCTCCTGGCCCTACAGACACACTGCTTGTGCCCAGGTGCACCTGCGACACCCACCTCCAGGCCTGTGCTCTGGGCTGCCTTTCCCCTGAATCCCCTCCCCGCTCCCCGTCACCCTCCACCAGGCTGGAAACTCTCACCAGAAAGCCTTTCTTTGCATTTCCTTGGCCCCAGTACCCATAGAGCACAGCCCAGGCTGCCTGGTGTGAGGACTAGCATTTGTATGTTTCTGTCTTCCTCCACTGACCTGGCTCTCCATGGCTAACAATGGTATGTTGAATGAATAAGTGACCCACAGCAGATGGAGAGGGAGAAGCAAGAGGAGGGATGTAAAGAGGAGAGGGCTGTGACACAGTGGGAGGGAGGGGGAGAGAGAGAGAGAGAGAGAGAGAGAGAGAGAGAGAGAGAGAGAGAAAGAGAGAGAGAGAGAGAAAACTTGGCTAAGCACAGGCTGTCGAGGGGTAACCTGGGACCCTTTTTGGGCAGATTTACGAGCCAGTATCCATGGCAGGTCCAGGAGCCAGGACATGGTGCTAGTGATACAGGGAAAATGTTAGATGTCAGATACACTGAATTTGTGTTCCCCGAAGTTGAAGAATGAATTCTAAGAACAATGAAGGTTGAGAATAAGAACTGGAGAAAACGAATGGGAAATAGGAATAGTTCCTGAGAAACAGGAAGGACGCTGAATGGGTTGCCAACAAGCTCACTTCTCCAAGGAAGTTTTTAAGAGCAAAATCATGAGGTAGGTACAACGTGGGTCAGAATTATGATCAACCAATAAGATTGCAAGTGTAGTTGCTTAGGTGATATTGATCCAAAAGTAGCAAGGACAAAGCGTGACATCATTAACCTTGGTCAATAATCTGTAGTCTCATCTTTGACTTAATCTATAGATTTGTCTTCAGTCTTTGTCTTAGTGGTTTTAATCTTAGTCTTAGTAGGTGGGAGGGAATGACGTCTCCTAATGCGATAATGGAAATCTCAAGACGGTGACAGCAATGATCTCAAACTTGCGTGCATCCCTTAGGAAGCAGGTAACCCTGGGCATTGTGACTTTGATCTTCAGATGCACCTCCAGCCCCAATCCTGATGCATTCTCATCATCTACACCGACTCCCTCGAGGACCCAGCCCTGCCTGGCTATTTACATTATTTCCACCGAATTTGGCTGTACATACACTCCAGTCACATCTCCCACAGTGCAGGGGGCCACAGGGACAGATCTGCAAGTCTAGGGGTGTTTGGGTAGCAAAACAGAAAGATCCACTATTTCAGAGAGGGCCAGCAACTTTGCCCAGGGTAGAGTCGGTGGGGCTTTCAAACACGAAAGTAAATACTGGCCCTGTACCTCTACTGTATTTCCAACTTCGACATTTGGGAAACTGCTTTCCCTTACCTTATGCTGGGTCCTGCCCTGGGACAGAGAGTGAGGCACGAGGTGAGGCGGGGTGCGCAGCCAGCGGGAGTCAGGCCCAGCAGCTCGGTGCTCCAGCCCTGGCCAGCACATGGCCTTGAGCCTCATTCTTTCGTGCACAAGGAACTCAACCCCGCGGTGCCCTCAGCCTGCTGGGCGCAAAGGAGCTCAGAATAGAAGGGAAAGCCCAGCCACAGAAAAGAAGCCGATCAGGTGGTACATGATACTGTTTAACCGACATAACAACTGTGCATACTCAGGGCATGCAGTGTGGTATTTCAGAACACAGGATGTGTGGTGATCCAATCCAGGGATTGGGCATCTATCAGTGCAAGGCTTTATCAGTTGCCTTGGGAACATGCAGACTCCTCTCTGGGTGCTATTCTAAAATACTCAAGTCACCAGCCGTCTCGCTATCCTGGAGTGCTATAGAACACCAGAAATGATGCCTCCTGTGCCACTGAGGCTCACACCAGTTCCATCCTCTCCTCTCTCCCCCGAGCCCCCTTCCCAGCCTCTGGTATCTACTGTTCTACTCTGTGCTGCCCTGAGAGGCTCTGTGTAGCTCCAGCTCTGAGCAACACAGACCCCAGCAATGGGGGTTTGGGGCTGGGGAGCAGACCGTCTTGGCCATCTCAGGAAGCCAGATCGGGCCTTAGAGTCAAGTGTCACTTCGCAATCCTCATGGAGATGGCCTTCAGTTATAGTACCCCCGAAGGACTAGAAGATCTCAGCACCTGGAGAAGATGGGCCAGAGGAGAGAGGTTCCAAGAGCCAGGGACAGAGAGGGCATAAAATGTACACCTACAGGCCCAGTGTGCACCGGCCCCATCCAGAGCCGTCTGAGGGAATCAGCTGCGCTCAGTCCAGCCTTCCAAGTGACTGCCAGGGATCTTGATGATACCCAGAGCTGTCCTGTGAACAGAGGGACTTTGTGACCGGTCACGGTCTTCTCCACTTCTCCCAGCAGCATCGTGCCTCAGCTCTGAGGACACAGGTTTGGGAGTGAAACAGACAGGCAGGAGTTCAAATTCAGCTCTCCCTTCACTGTCCTGCATGATCATGGGTGGGTCAGGGCACTTCTCCAGGCCTCAGCTTCCTAATCTACAAAAGAGGGACAACACTGCCTACTCCACAAGCCTCTGTGAGAATAATACCCCACTTGGTAGCTGGAATTACTCTGAGAAATGCCCGACTGTCGGACACTAAGAAGGAAGATGTGTGATAAAAGCTTGGAAAGAAGGAAATGTCACAAGTGTTGTAGGGAACATCACAACCTTTATGCCAATGGAAGTAGTACAGTTAGAAACAGATGAGTGAGTCACTCTCTCCCCTCTACTTAACTTTTTTTTAAATGGCTTTTTTTTTAAATTTAAAAATTAAAATAGAAAAAAAGCAGAACAAAATAAAACAGTGTACGGGTACAAGTAATTCAGAACTACAAAAAAAAACAGTAAGCTATTACTAGTTAATAGATTACACGCTATCATCTTAGAAACGCTATTTCAGGTCATAGGATCAAAGCATACAAAGTGAACATTCAAACAGTGAGACTGCAAATAGTTGTGTTCAGTAATCCAATCAAAAATATTAATATGGTCAGCTATTTAACACCCCTAAACACCCTGTTGTTGTATCCTTTAGGGCACTTTTTTCCCCCTCTCTTTATTACAACAAAATTTACACATTTTGGGTTTTATTGCTCCCTTAGATCTTATTACTTTTTTTTGTAAGAGAATAAAATCAAGCATGATAAAACAAAGCTGTTAGTCAAACCCAAGGATAGATATAGCACATGATGCAAAAACAGAGTACAAGGTTATCAACAATGGTTACCATAATGCCTCTTGTTTCCTTAAGAAGAATTGTCCATCTCATTAGGTATTATAAAGTTGAACAAAACAGTAGAGAACAAGACCAATAAAACCTAGACATTGTAAATCTTACAGAACCTCAAAAGAGGATAATAGTCAAACCAGAATGAGCATCATAGTGAATCTTATTGCCTTCAAAGTAGTTGCCTATACTCTGAAACTTAATACTTTCATACAGAGCAGAATAGAGTCTAATCAGTCAAAACAAGATAATGGGGTATTACAGGACTTAAAGTTAATAGGAAATCAAAAAAGTTACTATAATATATCCTGCTAGTTTTTTTGCTTTTTCCACTTAGTTTAAAAAAGAAATTTAAAAAATTAAATAATTTTTTTCTTTTTTTGTCTTTTTTCGTTTTTATCAGTACCAGGGATAAAACTCACAACTGCCTGCTTGAAAGGCAAGCGCTTATGCCGCTGAGCTAAATCCCCAGCCCCTAAAAATTAAATACTTTTTTAATGAATAAGGGAGAGGTTGAGATAAAAGGGGGCATAACAACATAACAATACAGGTTAAAGCATAACACTTTCAGCAACCTAGTGCTTCACCACCAAATAACCCGACTTAATAGTAGTCACCATAGTGTCTTTTTCCTTGAAATTTAAATGGCTTTTCGAGACAGGGTCTCACTATGCAGTTCAGCCTGAACTTGAGCTCACTTTATAGCACAGGCTGGTCTTGAACTCGCAATGATCCTCCTGCCTCAGCTTCCAAAGTGCTGGGATTACAGGCATGCGCCATCATGCCCAGCATCCCTCTACTTAACTCTAAATAGCAACCTATGGCTCTTCATGCTTCCATGATCCTAAGAGAGGTAGAAAATAATATAACGAAAACCTAAGAGGTCACCCATCCCCTGTGTAACAGCACAGGTGCCAGGGCACTGGCACTGCAAGTGAGTCCATGGGAAACGGCAAAAGCACGGATGTCTGGTCATTGAATTCTGAAAGCCTAAGTTATCAGCCCCTTCTCAACATATTTTTTAAATTTTTGGTTGCTGCTGTTGCTTGTATGTGTGTAGGGCTTTCCTGTCACCCCGGCACCTTTCTTGGTCTATATTACACCATTGGTAGCACAGACCGGCCAGGTATCAACTTCAATAAACATAGCTACTTACTCCTTACTGCTGGATGTACGTCTGCCAATTCTTTCCTTGTTGAACACAAGAACCTGGACTATTATTGGCCCATTTACTGTAACAGAAGAGATTAGCCAGAGAGATCACATATCACACAATTCCATTTAGGGAAATGCCTAGAAGAGGCAGAGCCATCAAGATAGAGGGACAGCTGTGGTTTCCAGGAGCCAAAGAGAGAGCAGTGAAAGAAGACTGAGGGGGGTGTGAAGAAAATGTTCTAAAATTAGAGTGTGGTGACGTCGTGTCAATGTGTGCATGTGCAAACAAGCTCTTTCGATGGATGCCTTTGGTGTGCGAATCGCATCTCAGCAACATGATTTTTAAAAATGGTGTTTGATTAGAGAAAAAAAAAACACAAAAATCCAGGAATAAAGCTTTGCTTGTCTTTTACTCAGATTAAAAACCTAAGGAAAGCACTTTCACGCTTGTGCATGTGACCAAGGAGATGTGCACAGATAGGATTATTACAGCTTTGTTCACTATGGCAAAAACCAGTCACTACCTACAAATCCTGCAGAGCAGGATGGATAAATAAGCGGGGCCTGGGAATACTACCCAGCAGTTAAAAAACTTAAAAAAAGGAAAAAATGATCCCCTGTGTAAGGGTCCAGAAAGACTTTCAAGTCACAGTATTGAGGGAAGAAAGAAATTTCAAGGTATTGTGTGGGGATGACTTCATAAGACTGGGAGCAGACGAGTAAGCATATGTACAGCATGCAAGTGTAGCCGTACAGAAGAAAGCTTGCTGGCATCCACTCCTGGTTACTAACAGTAGTGAGGCAGAATATTGGGCCATAACCAGGCTGGTAGTTTTTGCAGCTGAAGGTCAGTTTAGTATTTCCTGGGAGGTGGTGCTATGGCTTGTGTCTAGATGGCCCCCCAATGCCTCATGTGGTTATAGGTGGGGTTCTTCAGAGGTGGCTGGGCCAAGGCCGTGTGATGCTGGGATGACTCATGGTTCAGAGGCGAGGATTAAGGCTGTCCCTCCGGGTGTGAGTGCTGACTGCCCTAAGGGCGAGTAGCCTGGATAAAATATAAAGGAAAAGACAGGATGGCAGCGGCTCTCTTGATGTTGCTCCCTTGACACTTCCTGCTTTGCTGCCTTCTGCCTGTCATGAGCTGATTCTCCTCACAGTGTCCCTCTGCTGTGCCACCTGGCCCTGGAACCAGCCAGCTATGCACCGAAACCTGTACAAACTGTGCGTACAAACCTGTCCAAAGTGTACAAACAAACCTTCCTTCAGATCTGGGTATTGGATAGTTTATCTCAGCAATGAGAAAGGTAACTAAGAACATTTTTGAGTGAAGAAATGATTTTCATATCACTTAGGTAACTCGGTATACTCTAGGGTGTTGGGATTACAGGTGTGTACCACCGCACCTGGGGAAGATTACTGTTGATTTTTATTTTTTTAAATTTTATTTAAAGAAAGACTAAACAAAACAGAAAATGGGTTGAAATAATACATACATTCAGAGAAAAAAATAAACAGTAAGAAATCACTAGTTGATTTTTACATACTGTCCTTTTACAAATAATTGTTCAAGATACAAAAGTGGAACATATAAACTGGGAACTCAAACAGCGAGACTGCAAACAGTTCTGTTCAGCTATCCAACAAAAACTTAGTAATATGGTTATCAGTCCTATACACTTAAACATACATGCAGTTATCCATATGTTCAATTATGTTGAGATTGAACAAACCCAAGCAGGCTAATATCACTCTGAACAAAGAATAATACTATTGCTGGATTTCACATTATGACACTTCAGGATCAGCACTGGGTACTTTAGTGTCTCTTTTTCTTCAAAGTATCTGTTCATTTCATCATGTGTTATAAGATCAGTTCTCATCAATTGTTTATAGATTCTACACATGCATGAGTCTTAACATGTATTTCTATCCTTCCTATATTAGAGGGAGAAACAAAGCAAGACAAAACAAAACATATTCCTATAAACATATGAAATGAAAAGGACATATAAGACCGTTGTACAAGGAGTTCTACCATGGTTCCTGTGTTGTCTCTTGTTATCTTCAATAGAATTGGCTGTATCATCAGATATAGTATAATTGAATATATCAGTACATAACAGCATTAATTAAAATACAACTTTGTATATAGTATAAAACTTCAAAAACAGGCAGTAATCAAACCAGAATATGTATTGTAGAGTCTTGTCATCTTCAGTGTAGTTGCCTATACTCTCAGACTTGATACTATCAATCATTTAAGTTTTGAATAAAATCTGTCGATACCAAACAGCAATCAAACAAACCAGATTTAACTAAGAGCAGTCATGACAAAACAGGATAAGTCATACAGGGCTCCAGATTAAGATAATAGGCAATTAAAGATAATTATTGTGCTATATCCTGATGTTTTGGGGATAGCTGTCTGTACCCTCAAATCTAACACAAGTAGACAAACTGGGACAGAATAAAGTCTATCAAAAAAAGAATAAAATCTATCTAAGCAGAGTGATGCAAGTAATGTGGGCTTTAAATCCTGATACACTATTAACAATATCTTCTGTCATCTTTTTTAAGACTCTCTCTCTCCTTTCACTTTGTTTAAAGAAAGATTAAACAAAACAGAAAATGGGTAGAAATAATACATACATTCAGAGAAAAAATAAACAGTAAGAAATCACTAGTTGATTTCACTGTGGGTACACTGTGCATTTTTGGATCTTACCAAACCCTTGGTTTTAAATTGCGGGTGGAGGGGGACAACCTGGTATTTACCTAAGTGGTTCCAAACTTTCTGTCTCCTGGATTTGATCTCTAATTGTATTCCTTTACCTATTAAAGCCTGTCTTTCCAACCTATCCACAAATACTGGTTTAGCTCCCCCTATTACTCTCTGGTTCTCTGTAACATAGAGCATTGTTTTCTCATATTTGATTTTTGGTCCATGTACTCTTTTTCATGTTAATTATATTTCTATAAATAGCATCTCAGTGGACCCTGCCTCCTGATCTACTCCACATGTGGTTCTTTTTTTAAAATTTAGTATATCAAGGACATCTATATTAGAGATTACAACCAACCTTCTCTGCCTCATTTCTGTTATGCTCTCTTTTTTTGCCATCAGTTGTCTGCTTGTCTTCTTCATTCTGTTTTCTGCTCCATTCATTGAGGCCTCTCTGCCACTGTTCCTGGAATCCTAGTACTTTTTTTCTTTCTCTAGAATGCCCTGCAGTATTCTCTGTAGAGTTGGATTGGTGGTTGCAAATTTCCCAAGTTCCTCTTTGTTTTGGAAGCATCTTGTTTCTCCATTAATTTCTAGAGACAGTTTATCAGGGTATATCAATCTGGGTTGGAGGTTATTTTCTTTCAGGGCTTGGAATATTTCACTCCAGGCTCTTCTTGACTTGATGGTTTGTGTTGAGAAGTCTGCCATTATTCTGATGGGCCTTCCTTTATAGGTGATCTGTTTCTTGTCTCTAGCAGCTTTTATTATTCTATTCTTATATTGAGTTTCTGGGATTTTGATTATTGTATGCCTGGGTGTAGCTCTGATTTGGTTGTTAGGTGGCTGGAGTTCTGTATGCCTCATACATCAGAGTATTATTTCCTTTTCCTATGTTTGGGAAGTTTTCCTTAATTATTTCTGTGAATAGCCTTTATAGTTCCTTTGTTTGTACCCCTGCTTCTTCATTCACATTCTTTATTCTCAAAGTATAAATCCTCTTGTCGTCTTCTAGCCTTTGTATTGTTACTGCTTGTTTCCTTGTTATTTTTAAAAAGTTTTTCCTTTCATAATCATACATTGCAGAACTGTCCTTCAGTTTTGATAATCTATCCTTAGGTTCTTTCAAGCAGGTTTGCCATCTTTCCATAGAGTTTTTAATTTCCTTGTAGTCTCTTTGAATCTGCTTCATGTATTCTATATTTTCTTTATATTCTTCATCAAATGGTTCTCTCTTGTTTGAGTTCCTCCCTTCTTCCGTCTGTGTCATCTTGAGGGTTGCTTAGCGTCTCTTTTATTAATCTTCTTATATCTTGCTTTACTTGGCTAAATATTTCACTTTTGAACTGATCTATGAGGTCCTGAAGATATCTCTTTATGTCCACTGGTTCCATGTCTGATATTGCATGTTTGCTGTTCTCATTCTCCTTTGTATTTACCTGTCCTGTGTCAATGTTCTCAGGGTTGGGACCTAGGGACTTTTTGTTGTTGCTTATTCTTCCTGTCTTTTTGTTTCTTCCAGGAAGACCCAGTTTTTTTCTTCGTTGGTTACAATTCTTCTGAAGTGTGCTGGCTAGGTGTCCCTTCCCACTGCAGTGTGCTAGTGAGTTGCAAACAGGGGCAGCATATGCTGGCCTCTCTCCTTCGAGTCAGTCAAGCTGCTGAAGCCTGCACTGTATTACTGTGCACCGCCTCCCCTCCGGGTCAGTCAAACTTCTGAGGCCTTCACTGCATTAGTGTGTGCCCTTCCAGGGAATTGATTTCGGATAACCTATTGGGTCTCAGGCAGGTCATGTGACCCAGGCCTAGCTCACTCCATCAATCCTGTTTGGGAAGGGAACAACTGACTGAAGTCACTGCTGTTCCTTGTACTTGCCAGTCCTGCCCAGTCCCAGAATATCATCCGCCAGAGACCCCTTTCTGTGGAATGGCTCCACTCCCGTCACTCACCCCAAGTCAATGCAGGCTCCCCACCAGCTCAGCTCTCAGTTCAGCTGGCCGACCCCCAAACTCTGTGTGTCTGCGCCTCCAGTGAGTGGAAGCAGCAGGACCTCAACGGCTCAGCAAGTTGCCCGCTGTGGTGGGAGCACTGAACGTTTAGCTGTTCCAATAATAGCACCGGGACTGTATGTTTGGTTGGTTCTTCTCACCTTAGTTTCTTCTTGGGATGAGAGAATTCATCTCCCTCTCTTCAGGGCTCCCTACTCTGTATTATGTTGAATTCTAAGTTGACTATCTCAGGGAGCCTCTGTAGCCAGCTGCTCTCTATCTGCCATCTTTGCTCCAAAGCGAAAGATTATTGTTTTAAAAAGAGTGACCTGTTTTACACTTAGAATTGAGCTTTCATAAAAATGGAAATACTCCACAATAAAGACATTCTGATAAAGTACATAGAAAAAGTATAGTCAGAGATAAAAGAGAAAATAAATGTGCTCCCCAAAATTCCAGAAAATATTTTTGTTGATTTTGGTACAATCTCTTGAAACCAAACCCGCAAGTAGAACACACACATGAATAAAGGAGATTCACAAGAGTTCCCACATGTGAAAGTTGCAGTTTTACTCAGTTATACACTGAGTTTCTGTTTCATGTCTTAATATGCTTCAAGAGAGCTCCTGGAATTCTTTAAAACAGCCCTTTCATTTTGTGTAAAAAGAAGGTTACCAGAAGGGAACTGAATTGTTTGAGGTCACACAGCTCAAATGAGGTGGAGCAGAGAGCCCAAAGTCCATTCTTGCAACAGATAATGCTAGAACATCCTGCAAAGTTAAGCTGGGGGCAGGGACCTGGCCAAGCTCCCAGTGCCCCTCCTGGGGCTCCAGGGACATGGCGGACACACAGTCCAGATTCTGCCGTATTTTCCCACTCTCCCACTCCCTTAAATTGAGTCACTGGTCTGGCTATCTGACACACCCAATTCAGTCAGTAATTGTGAAACACACTTTCTTTCATTGAAATAAATGGCCTTCCAGGGCAGTGACCGAGCTTGTTTGACTAAATTGAGCACATGTTGGGTTAAACTGCTGCTTTCTCCTGTCTGTCTAATGAGCCAGTTGAGTGACAAACTGAATGCCTGTAGGACTGAAGCGGTGCTCAGACTGAGCCAGTTTGTCTGAAACCTGACCTTCACATCCCCTGCCGCAGCGATGGGAGGCCTGGCCCAGCTCCTGGAAGGCCAGGACTCAGGTTGCAGCACAATAAACCGCGCCATCTATAGGCATCTGCAGTCCACAGTGCTTTCTATACACAGGGCTGACCCACGGTTCTGCTTCTGTAGCTGCTCTTTCCCCAGGCCGATGGCACCATCAATCAGATGGGCTTACCCAACTTCAGTTACAGGTAGGCCTGGAGCCTAATCAGTCAATCAAACCCTCTCTCGGGACTTTGCACCTTTACAACAATAACACAGATTCTAAATACTGTGGCCAGCCTGGGCTAACATAGTGAGTTCAAGGTCAGCCTGGACTACAGAGCAATTGTCTCAAAAAAATAGATTTATTGAGTTACAAGGCACATATAACCCATCCATGCAGTTCACTCACATCAGCTACTGAGCTCCAGGAGCTGACAAGCAGATCCTAACCACGCTCATGTCATAGAACAGCTCCATCATGTCCACATTGCTTTCATGCCCATTTGCAAGCGTCCCCCTCCATCCTCTGTCCTGGCTGATCTAGTTCTGTTCCTCCCATTACATCCTTTCCAGAATGTTGTTTAGATGGAACCATGTACCATTATGGTTGCTGGTGTCTGGCTTCCTTCATTTAGTGTAACTTACTTTATTCATTCATGTCGCTGCAGACATCAACAGTTTCTTCCTTTTGATCACTGAGCAGCGTTTAACTTAATTAATAGACCATGCTTTATTTGTACACTAACCAGCTGGCTACATTTGGGTATCCGGGTGACAAAGGACAGAGCTACTAAAACTGTCCGGGTACAGCTCTTCCTGTGGACGTGTCTTTGGTCCTCTGGATAAATGTCTTGGATCTGTTCCTATATCCCTACAGTAGGGTTTGTGGATGTTTCTGAGCCGCCCTGAGAACATAACCAAGGATCCTAACGGACCTACCTGCCCCCTCATCTGATTCTTCCACAGATTCTGTGGGGCTTAGCAATTACTGTAATCATTTCAGCAAGGAAACTGGGGCTCCAAGAGGCTTAAAGATGTACCCCAACTGAGGCCAGGGATTTAGCTCAGTGGTCTAAGTGCCTGCCTGGCAAGTGCGAGGCTGTGAGTTGGGTCCCTGGTACCAAAACAAACAACTAAAAAAACCCTTTTATCCCAGTAAGCACTTCTGATTTGAAGACTTGAATGCAAATCAGGGTCACAAAGGCAGGCACAGCCACCTTTCTAAATTCTCAGTGGCCTCAATGGAAAGCGAGCATCTCCCAGTGCAGGTGGTAGGAAATAGTCACTGGCTTTTGGCTAACGGAGTGAACTTTCCATTCTCTTTCCCTAGGCCTTGTGTTCTCATTTGTGAAAAATAAGGCGGAGCCAAATAATACATTTCTGACTACGTGCGAGCCTGTGATTTTGCCACACTGTGGATGGGTCTTTGTGACCTTGTCTTCTGATGGAGTTTGAGTGAAACAGAGCTAGATGGGCAGTACTCCTCCTATCACTGTTCCCTCACAGGTGGCCTCCTGAGCTGGACCCCAGGCTGGTGAGTCCCAGAAGAGCAATTTGCACCCCCTACCTTTTTGCATTAAAAAAATAAAAATGCCCCTGTCACCTTAGATTAGTATCACTCTTTCTGTGGAGAATCTTCGAACGACCCACAGCCCTTTTCTTCCCTGATATTTTTAGAATGTTCGAGTTTCTAAACAAGACTTGACAGCTTGGTGGCTTTTTAAAAAAGCTTTTTAAAGTAAATTGAATTCCCCACGCATGTTCTGGAGGCTCAGATTAGTTTAACCCTGTCATTTCCCAGGGTGGCCAGGCTGAGGGAGATGTGATGTGGGGTAGAGAGGCAGAGCCTGGTACCTCCTCTCCCCAGGTGCAGACAACATGGCCCCTGGGCTCATCAGGAAGCCAGAGGGCAGCTGGCTGGGGCTTTGGGTCCCACCGCTCCCAGCTCCATCACCCTGTGAGTTTCTTTGTGTCCTTACACTTGTTTCTTTCCCCAAACCCTGAGGTGCTAGAGGGGAAACCCACACAGTTAGCACGTGTGGCAGAGTCTGGTGGGGGCAAGCTGCCCATGCTTTGGCTGGATTTGTTTTTTTTTTTTAATTTTATTTAAAAGGAAAAAGAAAAAAAACAAAACAAAACAAAGCAGTGTAAGGGTACAAGTAATACAGAACTACAAAAAAAAAAAAAAAAACCCAGTAAGAAATCACCAGTTAATAGATTACATATTATCATCTTAGAGATAGTTGTTCAAGTCACAGGATTAAAGCATACAAAGTGGACATTCAAACAGTGAGACTGCAAACAGTTGTGTTCAGTGATCCAACCAAAAACGTTATTATGGTCAGCTATTTAACACCCCTAAACACACTTGCTGTTGTATCTTTTAGAGCACTTTTTTACAACAAAATTTACGCATTTTGGGTTTTTATTACTCCTTAGTTCTTACTACTTTTTTGGGGGGGAGAGAATAAAGTCAAATATGGCAAAACAAAGCTGTCAGTCAAAACCAAGGATAGACATAGCACATGATGTAAAAACAGAGGCCAAGGTTATCAACAATGGTTACCATAATGTCTCTTGTTTCCTTAAAAAGAATTGTCTATCTCATTAGGTATTATAAACTTGAACAAAACAGTAGAGAACAAGACCAATAAAACTTAAGCATTGTAAACATTACAGGAATTCCAAAGAAGACAATAGTCAAACCAGAATGGGCATCTTAGTGAATCTTATTGCCTTCAAAGTAGTTGCCTACACCCTCAAACTTGATACTATCATACAGAATGGAACAGAGTCTACTCAGTCAAAACAAGATAGTGGGAGTATTACAGGACTTCAAAACAAGTTAATAGGAAATAAAAAAAAGTTACTATTATATATCCTGCTAATTTTTTTTAAAATTTTTCCCCTTAATTAAAAAAACATAAAAAATAACTAAATAATTTTTTTAATGAATAAGGGAGAGATTGAGATAAAAGAGGACATAACAATATAACAATACAGGTCAAAGCATGACTGTTTCAGCAACCTAGTGCTTCACCACCAAATAACCCGACTTAATAGTAGTTACCATAGTGTCTGTCTTTTTCCTGAAATATTTGAATAAAACTTCATATACTATAGCTTCAAATATTTCCATATCACGAAGCCCAGAATAAAGCCTTTCCTTTGGCTGGATTTGGTCCTCTCCTCACTACTCAGAGCTTCAAGGACCCTGGTTTCTCTTTCAGTTTCAAGAGCAGTGCAGGGGGTGGTCACTGCACATGGTGGCCCAGGGTCTGTGTGCATTTACTCACATTATCGCCTTACGTTTGCAGCCCCATCTGGCCCAACATGTCCCTAAGTTGTCCTTCCCTAGGGCACATCTTTGTCTACATGGTGAGTGGCTCTGTCACCCAATTTCCAGAAGAAAAGACTGAGGGAGGTTCAGGTTCAGAAAAGACTGAGTGAGGAGGTTGCTTGTGGCACTGGTAGAATTTCTGGACCAGCTTGAGCCCTGAGGTCTGTCAGGGTAGGTTCCCACTTTTCTGGACCCTTCTCTGTGTGTCCTATATCTGCCTTCTGGCACATCTTGCTGTTGCTTCCTCCTTACCCCCACCCTCACCCCCAAGCGAACCTGAGGAGACACGTCCAGGACCCACCCCACACATACCTTCCACCCTTCTGCAGCCCTCAAATAGCCCTGGAACCAGCAGCTGGGTTTGTCCTGCTGGGGACTGGCTGGGCCATTCCCGGGAGCATCCCATGAGCAGAGGGTGTCAGGACTGTGGCCCTCATCAGTCCTCCCTGCCAGGGCCAGAGGGAATTCAGGTCCAATACCAGCTCAGCCACCCTCTATGACTTCTGTTAAACCTTCAGTAACTCACTCTTACAGATAGAGAGATGGAAGTACGCACCCAGGACCGGGACTGTCTGGTTCCTACAACCATGGTTTTGCAAAGTCTCTTTTCTCTGTCATGGGACAACAGGAAATGCTGACTGTGAAGTATCTCCAGAATCTCACCCCTTCTCACCACCTCTGCTCTGCCACGCTGGTCCAGCCACTATCTTTCACCTGCCTCTGCCTTTGTCCCCAACCCTCAGTGTGTGCTCCACTCTTTAGAACCCAAGTCAGATCATGTCCATGAGCTGCAATTGCTTCCCCCTTTACTCTGCTCAAGCCAAAGTTCTCATCAGGCCTCCAAGACCCGTGTGCGGTGACTCCCCGAGCTCCCGTCCCCTGTGCACTCTGTCCCTGCTCACTCAGCCCCAGCACTGCCAGGTGCACTCCCAGTTTATAGCCTTCCCACGCGCTGCTCTCTGCCTGGATACCGTCCCATGACCCTGGTCTGCATCCGCACGGCACACTGGGGCAGCTTGCAGAGAACTCAGGGGTGATTTTGCCTCCACACGTAGGTGCTGTGGGACCTTGGAGATTACTTAACTTTTCTGTCCCAGTTTCCTCTTTAGCCAAACTAGCTGACATCACTGCTATTTTTTATAGCAGTGATGTTACAGCTCATGGGAAGAGTGAGGTTGTGCCCTTAAGCATCCTGAAATTCAGCCTTGTTGTTTTATAGCAAGTGATGGCTCACATCGTCCAGAGACCCAAGAAGACCTAAAGACAGTATGATGGGGCGTTTTAGTGACTAATTTACTTACTGAATTACTTATTCATTGAATATTCATTGAGTATCTTCTGTAAGCTGGGTTGTGGATAAAATTATTCCTTCAGTTTAGGAACTGTCAGCTCAGTACAGGGTACAGGTAAGTTCCAAGCTACTTGTCATGAGAACAATTTTCATGACCCAAGGATCCAGGTGGAATCCTGATGAAGACAGTAATCTATCGGGCAGATCAGGGCAGGCTTCATGGAGGAAGTGATAATCTGGGTTTTATAGTATATTTAGGAGTTAGGCAGATAAGATTAAAAGAGGAGAGTTTTAGGCCAATGTACCTGGCTATACTACACAAGGAAAAAATAAGAAGGAAAGCGTGGAAAATATGTGGGACCAGGGAGCCAGCTGGTGTGGCTGGAGTGTCAGGGTCCTTGGAAGGAATGTCAAAGCTGGCGAGATTGGTGGAACTCGGACCACAGCAGACTACATATCAGGCCACAAGAAGCCGAAGAGGTTTCAACTATCAGCAACAGAAAGCAAGGGAGTGGTGTAATTGAGTGATGTCTACATCCCAGACCCCTTTTAAAACATGAGCAAATCGAGGCCAGAAAGGGCAGTGGTGCCCGAAGCTGGCTTGAGGAGACTCTTTCTCCCCTCTGTGTCTGCAGGGGCTGTGAGGGGGCTATGTTTGCAGATCCTGTGTAGTGATTCGTTCCCAGCCCTCTGTGACGTCCCCTCTCTGTGCGTCTTTCCTTTGGTCCTGTGTAGAGTCTCGGGAGACCGTGGTGGGTAAGGCAACCCTCCCCTAACACAATTCTTCTCCAGGCATGCGATCCTGGGTCCCCTTTTCTCTGGCACATCTGTTTCTCTGTCTGGCTGATGGGTGTGGTGAGGGGTGGCTTGAACTGTCAAGTACTGTGGAGTCTCCTTCAAGTTCACCAGGGGCCTGTTCCCCAGTGCAAGCGTGAGGCGGCAGCAGGATGTCAGCAAGATGGACAAACTGAGGTCCATCATTTTCCTCATTAGCTCAAGCGTGGTCTGGGGGCAGGACACCGAGCCTGCTAGGACTCTCACTGTTCTCATTCTGGTTCTTTACACTGTTCTCATTCTCATTCTTTACCTCACAGGCTGTGCCAGTGACAGTGATGCAAACCACCTGCTGAGAGATCCTTGTAGTATCAAGAAGCAGGCCTGGAGAAGGACAGGCAACCCTTCGTGTAGGTCCCCGGAAAACCTTTGCCTGGCTGAGCACACACAGCTGGTATCAATGCAGCAATGACTGGGACCTGATGGGTGCCCAGAGGGGCAGGACCAATTCCTTGATCACACACGTACAGATTCTTGAGCGTGACCTTACCCAGGCACACACACAGTACACAATCAAGCCTGGCACCAGGGCAGCATCCCGTGGCTTTGGCACTTGGCCAGTGTTAAATGGGGGAAGCATTATCATGTGGAGTCAGGATGACCTTAGGAGCTCCCATCCACCCTGCAGCTCCTGGAGAAAGATTCAGGCATCTGTCAGGTAGTGAATGGAGTTCTATGCAGTTGTTCAGCAAGCGTGCAGTGGTGCCCATTCTGTTCCAGGGCTTGTGGGGCACAGAGGAATGAGGTCAGCATGCTTTCCTCCTGTGGCTCCGAGAGGACATCAGTGGTTTCCCTCTAACTGATGCATGTTCATGGTTTGACATTTATAAAGTACGAAAGAGCTAAAAGAGGAAAGTGAAAGCCACTCCCGCTATCAGTATCAGAGAGCAACTGATCACATTTTGTTGGAACTTTTCAATGTTGTTCTAGTATTCGTGTATACACAATAACTGCGCATTTAATTTCTCAAAGCAGAATTGCTCCATCAGCCAAGAAACTTTTATGGAGTACATACATCATGCCAACTATGTGCTGCCAGTGGAGAGAGAAGGTGTGACTCGTCCACAAAACTTGGCCGACGAGTACGAATGTCACCTGCCTTTCTTCAGTGTGTCTAACATAAATCACTTGCATTACTGCAACATATTTATTTGTTGTCTAGAATTTCATCAAATAAATGTATCTGAATTTATCAATCCTCTTTTGATGTGCATTTAGGTTATTTCTCATTTTTTTATGGCTACAAATAGTAGATTCCTACAGCTACTGGCTATGTTATAGCAGAGGCAGCAGCTTCCACAGGCAGCCAGTTTTGTGGTGACATCTGAGAAGGTGACATTCCTGAAGGCCTAGACCACTTGTCTAGGCTTTTCAATGATTTTGTAAGAAACTAACTTCATACTGAATGTTTCTGTTTAAAGCAGAAAATGTAGTTTCTGTGTCTTGAGACTAACCCTGAGTAATAGAAGCTGTGCCTTTGAGCCTGCTGGCAACTATTTTTTCATCAAAAAATTCTAGCCATGAAATTTTTAGGTCTAGGATTCATGTTTTTTTCATTTGATTACTTTTATTTAAATATAGCGAGCATAGCATATAGCCATTTAAATTGTACGTTTTAATAATTTTTAGTATATTTACAAAATTTTGGACCCATAATCACATTTTCTTCACCTTGGGAAAAAAAACCTCCAGCCAGTGCTGGTGCACTGCTATATCCCAGCACTCAGGAGGCTGAGGCAGCCTGGGCTGCAGAGCAAGTTTAGGGCTGGCCTGAGCGGCACAGTGAGTCTGTCTCAAAAACCCAAACCAAACCAAAACCAAAATCAAAAACAACTATACCCATTAACACCTCTCCCAGACCCCTCCTCCACCATACGCAACAAGTAATCTACTTTCCGATCCCATAGATTGCGCACTCTGGACATTTTATATAAAGAGAATTGTAGTATGTCATCATTTGCAGTTGACTGTTTTGACTCAGTATGTTTTGAAGGTTCACCCATATTATGGCAAATCTCAGAATTCCATCTCTTTTTATTGCCAAATAATGTTCTATCACACAGACACACTACATTTTATTCATTCATTCATCAGTTTGAAGACATTTGAATTGTTTATCCTTTTAGGCTTTTGTGAACAGTGCTCCTGCAAACATTGTATATATGTTTTGGTGTAGATGTGTGTTGTCATTTCCCTTGGGCTTGCATCTAGAGGTCGGATTGCTGATTTATATGATAATTCTGCATTTAGTTTGTGCATGTGCATGTGCACGCAAGCGTGTGTGTGATGATGGGAATTAAGCCTGTGCCTTGGCCACGCTTGACGCATGCTCTGTCACTGAGCTACGTCTCCAGCCCTATGTGGAAATTTCTGAGGATTTGCTGAACTGTTTTCCAAAGTTATTGCACCATTTTATATTCCTACTAGCAATGTGGGGATTTCCAAATTTGTTATTACCTAATATTGTCTCTCCTTTTAACTATAGACATTCTGTTGGATGTGAAGTGATAGCTCCTGGTTTTGATATGTATTTCTCCGATGACTAAAGAGGCTGAACAACTTTCCATATGCTTTTTTCCACTCATATATCTTCTTCAGATACATGTTAACTCAGATCTTTTGCCCATTTTTAGATTGAGTTATTTCTGGTTTTGAATTGTTTTTTTTTTGTTTTGTTTTGTTTTGTTTTGTTTTGTTTCTTTTTTGAGACAGAGTCTCTCTTTGTAGTTTAGGCTGGTCCTGAACTCGCTATGTAGCCCAAGCTAGGCTCAAACTTGCAGCGATCCTCCTACCTCAATCTCCCGAGTGCTCGCATTACAGGCATGTAATCCAGCGAGTGTTCTTTATGTTCTGGATATAAATACCTTAAGGCGATATAACATTTTCAAATATTTTCTCCCATTCAGTGTATTTACTTTTCCCCTTTCCTGATGATATTGTTTGTAGCACAAAAGCTTTTTAATGTATAGATTAACCTATTTTTTCTTTTGCTGTTTGTGCTTTTCAGTGTTATATCTAAGAAGGTTTGATAACTCAAGGTCATGAAGGTCTACTTTTCTGTTTTCTTCCAGTTTTATAGTTTTAATTCTTATAAAAGAATAAATTTCTTACAAAAGAATGAATTTCAAAAGAATAAATTTTGTTCTTTCTTCCTCTGAATGCTCTTGACACCCTGCTGAAATGAATACATGGGAAGCTATATCCCAGCTGAGGGAGGCAGGCAGGAGGCTGTGGCAGGAAGAGCAAGTGTTCAGGTTCACCAACAGCTTATCAAGACCGTGGCTCAAAATAGAGTTTAAAGGGCCTCGCTATGTGAAGCGCTTGATGAGGCTCTGAGTTCAGTCCTCAGTACGGGGGGCGGGGGGGTAGAGCTTTGTTTCTAGGCTTACAATTCTATTCCCTTAATCTGTATATCTGTCCTTATGTTGGTGCCACATTGCCGTATTTTTTCTTTGTAGCTAGTTTGGAAATTGAGAAGAATGAACCTTATAACCTGGCTGTTCTTTTAAAGATTCTTTTAAAGATTCACTATTTGGAATCCCTTTCAATTCCCTATGAAATTTAGGAGGACGTCAATTTCCAGAGGAGGGGGAAAAGCCAGCTAATATTTTAACAGAAGTTGCATTGAATCTTTAGATCAATTTGGAGAATATCCCCATCTTAACAATATTAAGTATTTTGATCTATGAACATGGAAAATTCCTTTCTTTGTTTAGATCTTTCATTTCTTTTAATAATATTTTGAAGTTTTCATTATATGTCTTGTTAAATTTGTTCCTAAGTATTTTATCTTTTGAAACTTATTCTTTTGTAAATTGTTTGCTTAATTTCATTTCAGACTGTTTTTTGCTAGTGAATTAAAATACAATTGATTTTTGTATATTAAGTCTTTGGACTCTTTTGTTAGTCCTAATAATTTTCTTATTGATTCCTAAGCATTTCCTATACATAGGATTATGTTATCTGCAAATAGAAATAGTTTTTGCTTCTAATCTGGATGTTATTTATTTTCTTAATTTCTTTAATTAAACCTCCACAAAATGTTGACTAGAAATGTCAGGAAGGACACTGATATTCTATTTCTGATCTTTGAAGAAGACATCTCACCTTTTGCCAATATGTATGCCAGCTGTGGGTTTTTTTGTGTGTTGAGGCCTCACCCGTTTTTTGGCCTTTGGCTTTGTTGTGTGATTCATATACTTTTCACATGAAAATTATTCTTGTTGACTACTACAGTGGCCATATCATTCCAGTGACAAGTGTGGTCATTATGATGCTGTAGCATCCAGAAAAAAACAAAACTCTCTAGGTAACAACCAGTCAGCAGTGGTGATTATGAATGGGCACACATTCCCCTTTGATTCAGTTATGATAAACCAAATGTGGATCTGACCCTGCAGTGACCACAATCATAATGTAGATCCCTTTGTGAACTTCAGCTACATTAGTGATTCTCTGCTGCTGATGCAAAGGCCTCCTCTCACCCCCAACATCAGCCTTGTGATTGTTAACGGGATGTGTTCCCTTGGCTAGGTCACAATACCCAGATATCTGGTCAAACATGAGTCTAAATATTTCCCCTGGGATATTTCTTTTAGATAATACTAACATTTAAATTCATGAACTTTGAATAAATCAGATTACCTTCTATAATATTGGTGGGCCTCATCCAATTAGTTGATGGCATTAATAGAACAACATTGATCTTCTTCTGCTTGTAGATGATCTTCAGACTCAAGGTGTGACATCAACTTTTCCCTGGCTCATCTTCAGCCTGCTGGTGTACCCTGCAGACTTCGGACTTCCTAAAAGTAAGCCAATTCCTTTAAATCTCTCTGTCTCTGTCTCTCTGTCTCTGTCTGTCTGTCTCTGTCTCTCTCTCTCTCTCTCTCCCCTCCCCCCCCCCGGTCTGTGTCTCTTTGTGTCTCTCTCTCCCTGCCTATCTCTCTTTCTCTCTTTTCTCACTCTCATGTCAACAGATAGACAGATAGATAGATCTAGATCTACATATAGATATAGAAAACAAATCTATCATCTATCTATCTATCTATCTATCTATCTATCTATCTATCTATTTCTATTCATCCTGTTATCTGCTTCTCTGGAGAGCCCTACTACTTACTGTCAATGCAAGAAATCACACACAAGTGACACAAGTGTGCATCCTGATGAATTTTTACAAACTGAACACATCAGATGGAGGACATTACCACCAACCACCCCAGAAGGTCCTCTTGTGTTTCCATCTAATCACTACTTCCCCAAAGGTCACTCAGCCTGACTTCTAATAGCATATATTAGCCGAGCTAGTTTTAGAACCTGGTATAAATTGCTCCACTCAATGCATACAGCTTTCTTTGGGTCTGGCTTTTTTTCACTTGATTACTCACTGACCTGAGATCCTTATACTGCTGCATGCAGCTGTAAATCGCCTACTCTTCCTGCTCTGGGACAGCCCACTGTGTGGCTCACCTCGGTTAGCATGTCCCTTCAGTTCTGATGGGCATTACTACTGTGTCCAGTACAGGACCATCACAAAAAAATGCCACTTCAAACACTATTGTGTATCTTTGGGTGAACATATGAACACATTTAGATGGGTTTAAACCCACAAATGTAATGGCCAAGTCCCTTTTTATATAAAATATTTTGTTTCCTTTTTCTTTAATGCTTTAATTTTATGAAATGAAATTCACAGATGATAATACACACATATCCGTAGAATGCCTAGACTTTGATAAATGAGGTATAAAAGGGAAATAATTTGCAACTAAATAATGTATATTTTACTATGTTCTTGGGAGCAACTACCCAAGAAACCTAAGAAAAACATTAAATTCGTATTTACCCATAATGAGTAACTCTGGATTCCAGGGGTGTGAGCAGACTAATCACCGTTATTAAACTCGAGAAGTACAGAAAAGGGCAGAAGTGGGTGAAAATTAAAACAAAACCTGCTGTTAGGGCAAGACGTAACAGACTGAACTTATTCATATGTGATAAGGGAAGGAGAAATAATCTTAATTAAAGTAGGAAGGACACATCGAGACATGTTACAGCCGGTCATGACGAAGAATAAGAAAGGTGAGCCTCGGAGCATAGTGACGAACAATTCCTGTTTTATATCATAAGCCGAGGTGAGAGTATGGTCACCAGGAAGAGCACTGTCCTTGAGAGCCCACTCCCCCACAGAGAAATGCGTTCAGCCTGCAGAGTTTAGAAAACCCTTCTTGACTATGTCCCTCATTAGGCAGATGTGACAAGCAGATGGGCCACAAAAAGAAACCCACTTCCCATCCAACACTATGGAGAAGACACGTGGTGCATGGATGGGGACCATTTCTGAGTAAGACAGAAAACAGTAGCTAACCCCAAACAGATCATCTCAACACCGACTTTTCACAATAGATATTCAAAATGACCATTCCCAAAGAAACTCATGAAGACTTTTTGGAACTCTATGAATTTACAAATATTTTGTACTAAGCCTGTCATAAAAAAACTCATCTATTTCCTCATCTATTTTCCTTAAGTATTTAAATATTTGCAGTGTGTTTCACTGTTTTTCAGTCACCGCCTGCCTGCCCTGGAGCCCTCTCTTGCAAGCTGATAGCTGGAGATGGTCCGGTTGACCAGACAGGCTGTTGTGAATGAGAAAATGAATCAGGAGTTGAGTCACTGTCATTCCATTTACGCTTCTTTGTCAATAACATGTTTTCCCTGAGTTATTGAGTTTTCCCTGGAACTTCTTATAAAAACCCAGTATCTCAAAGTACTCAATGTACTATCTACATCTCTAGTAGATTTTCATTTGGTGGATGTTTAAAAATCAAGAAGAGCCAGGGATTTAGTTCAGCAGCATAAGTGCCTGCCTTCCAAGTGCGCGGTTGGAAGGTACCAAACAAACAAACAAAAAATTAGAAGAATGTGGTGCAGCTTTCTATGTGCACTGGAGGCTGCCCAGAATCCCTGGTTCTTGCACCCCAAATGCCACTATAGCCCCCAGTTGTTGAGGCAACCAAAGTGACCCTATAGGTTTACAAAATGCCTCCTAGAAAACTGCTGATTTAAGCCCACTTTGTCTCAATGCTTGTCCCAAACTCCTTTAAGTCCAAGCACAAGGTTGATTGATATTCACTCTTCTTATAGTTCATCTTCTATTATTCGGCCCATCAGTCCTTTTGGTCAAGGTTCAGTGTCTTATCATCCCTTCCAGTCATGCTGTAATGAGCCAGTTTTCCCTTTAAAGTGACTGATAGATTGGCAGGATGGGACTGGGCATCGAAAGCCCTGTGACATTTTACCCTAGACCTTCCAAAGGCCAATGGTGAGCTGATATTTGGCATCTTCCTGGTTCTTTTTAAAAACTCATATGGTGTACTGATACTTCATAAACATGCTCTAAGACTGCTCAGGAGCCAAGAAATCCACAGAGGTGGAAAAGGTGCAGCTCAGAAGAGAAATGACTGCACAGGGTCATTTGGTGATTCAGTCGGAGCAGGGCACAGCCCGCTGTCCTGAGACTGACTTGTTCCAGGCCCTAGGGGTTTTACATTCCCTGATGGCGACTCAGCAGCTCAGAGCAGGCCATGCACTGTTCTAATCTAAACATCTACCAAATGCCTAAAAAGGGGTGGAATCCAAGTCCCTGCCCAAGGCAAGAGCACAGTGTCCACAAGCTCGTTTTAGTAACTGTTTTGAAGCCAAAGAATGGGCAGGAAGCCAGGACTGTGGGGAGGGGAGGGTGACTGTTCGCATTTGATTGGAGACATCAGCAATTGCCCACTCAGAACTCCAGGACAGAGTGATAGACAGAGCCTCAGATGGACAACCTGTGCTCCTGGCCAAGGACATCATTTCTTGTCTTCTGGATTTAGATATTTTTTTAATCTACAAAGTGGAAGCAATCCATTCTCTTTTGTTTATCTCCAGAGTCATTGTAGGAGTCTGACACTGAGGTCCAGTTAGGCCTTGTGAACATTCTGCTAACATTGTCTTGCTCTGAGATGGTGCTATTAAAACAGCATGAGCCAAAGAGAGAAGTAATATGTCTTACGGGTAAAGGATGATGTGAGTGCTGAGTGGGGAACAGATGGCATCGTGGGAAGACCTGAAGCTGGAGGAGACCCCGAAATAATCCAAGCCCAAGACGGTAGTGGGTGAGGAAGCATCGAGAAAGGGTCACGTGTGTGGTATTTTAAGGGTGGAACCAATGGCATTCACCCATAGATAAGAAGAGCTGTGCCATCAAAGATGGACCCAAGCTGGAGGTAGCTGTCACTGTCTGGCATGGGGAGGGAAGGGGCTACTGGAACAACGGGTGTGGCTCAGGACAGGTGAGATGTGAGCTGTCTCGGACATCCAAGCAGGACTATCTGGTCGATCATCATTAAATAAACAAGCCCTGCTGTCTCTCCCCATCAGTGTGACTTGGGCCAGCACGTGTTTGACTGTCTGAGGAGCATCACCTTGGGCAGGCGTGAGTGCCTGCATTTGGAGTGCCCACAGTTTTCTCTCTCTGCTCAGCTTCTTGACATCCTTCTCATCTCCCATCCGCTCTCCCCACCCCTGAGCCTCCGACCCAGCCTGACCACCACGCTAGCTGATTCATTTGTTTGTTAGTTTATTTGTGACCCTGGGGAATGAACCCAGGGTCTTCACACCAAGCTCCATCTCCAGCCTTTTTTCAACTTTATTGTTCTGAGATAAGATCTTGCTAAATTTTCCAGAGTGGGCTCAAACTTGTCTTCCTCCTGCCTCAGCTTCCCAGAGTGCTGGAATGACAGGTATATATTACTACATCCAGCAAGTAGCTGCTTTTCTTCAGAGATGCCCTGGTAGAACTGGACACCCCAAAGGGGGCTGTTAATACTCCAAGAGGCTGATATTTAAAAATCAAATCACCCCAACATCCTGCTCTAGTGTATGAAACTCTACCCTCTTTGGTGACAAGGAAACAGAGTTCATTTCCTTCAAGTGTGTGATTCTACCTGCAGAGAGCCCTGCAGCAGTCCTCACCTGGACGAGCTGAAGGCCCATCCTCAGTCAGTCTCTGAGCCTGAGTTCCCATCTGGAAACTGAGCCTGGTGTCCTCTTCTGGGCAGAAGGAAAGGGATAGTCAGAATGAGACTCAGAGCTGTGTCTCCCCACCACCGGCTCAAGCCTTGTGGTTCCTGAGTTGATTTGGGGATGTAGCCCTAATTGTCAGTGGTGCCAGAAGCAGCTTCTTAAGACCAGATGCTTCTGAGTCTCGCCTCCAAGAAGGAGAGGGAAATCAGGCTAGAAACGGGCAGCTACTTTCCATGTCACAGAGCAGCACAGACCCAGGCTCTCCTGACCCCAGTTCAGGCACTGCTTCACCTCCGTCTTGCACCCTTCGCATGTGTCCATTTCCTGAAGGAGCCCAGCCTCTCGATTAAAGACAAACCCTTCCATCCCCAGACCTGTTCTTTTGCCCAGGAACCTCACCGCTCGCCTTTCCCCTTGGACCTTCTCTGTCCTGCTGCCCATCAGGCTGTTTTAACTTGAACCCCATGAACTAGACCATCAGAGGAAAGTCTGGACTTTTGGCCTCCATGGGTGTTAAGGATGGACGTATAAGCTCTATACTTACTGTGCCAAGTAGTGTCACAAAATGGACAACCACCTACCTGCTCCTCTAGCAGCCCTCTCTAGACACTGTTTACTAGTCTGTGTTACAGATGAGTGCGCTGAGTCCCCAGGGATTTCAAAGGCAGAGTTGAATTTTAAAAAGCAGCCATCACCCCTTTAACCACTATGCTCTGTTGTCTAGAAACCTTGCCTATGGTCACTGCTACAAGCACCTACTGGGTCCTCAAACCGTTAAAAACCCATCTAGGAAAGCAGGTTTTTTTGGGTAGCCTCCTGGGACACATGTTCAGGTGGAAAGCAGGAAGTCTAAAGTGGGACAAGACTGGTGCCAGATCAGGTGACAGAAGACAGGACAGGGTCATCCCTGGAAGCCCTCCCCAGCTCAGCAGCAGCTTGGCAGTACCAGGAGCTAGATAAATCCCTAGGGACAAGGAGGAGCCACCAAGAAGGGTTCACTCCCAGGGAAGGCCAGGCCCTAAAAAGCAAGCGTTCTCCATGGGCTATCTCAGTCTGCCCAGCGCTGGTGGGGCCTCAGGGGCAAAGGCATGGTCTACAGCCCAGGGCTAGGCTTATCAGGGAGGTCTAGTGTAAGAGCACGGTGCCCCAGCCAGCCCCAGGCTCCGGGCCAAATCCTGAAGAGAAACCTCTATTCTCTCCATGATCATGTGATTTGGCCCTTTATTTTCCCTGGAGGCAAAAACAAAAACAAAAAATAAAAACACAGGAAATAAGAGTCCCAGAATGCCTGCAAGGGTTTCTAAAATGTCCATTTAACTTCTGAGAAACTGAGGCAAAGGACAGGGAAGGGACATATTCAAGGTCAGCACTTAATAAAGTAGTGATTCTGGGAGGAGAGCTCCAGCCTGTCTGACCTGGGGGCGGGCTTTCCAAAGCACTGCAGGTCACCAAGGGCAGATGGGAAGAGGCACTGGGGATGGAGGGTGCCAGCACTCTTTCCAGCCCCTGCTAGATCCAACAATGATGCAAGAGCCTGCATGTCCCTTTGCAGTGAGAAGGGCCCTCAGGACTGAAACCGTTTTCTTAGATAACGGAAAATGAAACAAAAATACAAAACCCACAATGAGCAATCATAACCATCATCAGCTGACTCTCAGGCCACAAACTTCGATGGGAAATCCAGAGGTGGTTTGGTGCCTGGAGTCGTTCATTCCCTCACCAGATATTGGTTTACTGCTTACTGTGTTCCGAGATTCAGTTGTGCACAACCCCGTCGGCTTTTTCCTGGAGACAGACAAGCGGAGAGGTCGTAGTAAATACACACAAATGCAGCCCGCTCTGGGCTGGGTCAGGAATAGATGTGGGTGCTCAGGGAGAGTATGCAAACCACCCAGAGGAAGATGTGGTCTCAGAGGGCTTCCAGGAGACAATGCGGGAGCTGCTTGGTAGGCTATGTAGGAGTTGGCCAGGCAGCAAGTAGGACTGGCCAATCCACTGAGTGGGGCTTCTGTAGGGACCTGAAGGAGGCCAGTTGTCCTGAAGGATGCACGTGGGATAAGATGAGGTATGGGCCTCCATGCAGACCTTTGGCTGGCTACACAATTCCTCATGCTCAGGCTTCTGTTCTGTGAGTGGAGATGCTGGGCACTGCTCCAAGAAGCTCAGCGGAAACGGGGAGGTGAAGGCCAGGCAGCTTTCTTGGAACTTCCTGGGCTAAGGTGGCTGCTTTTCTGACTTGTGTTCCCCACTGGAGGCTCCACAGGTGTCGGGACCTGGAATGTGTCATGTGAGGATATAGTGATGGTGGTGACACTGAGTATCCACCATGACCTGGTCTGGGCCAGGCACTTTGCAAACACAGGCTCTAATTCTTGCCATGCCATTTGCCATTGAGGCTGAGGAGGTAGAGGAGGTTTTTCCCAAGTTGTGCAGATGGTCAGAGGCAGAACTGGGATGCGGGTGCCTCTGATTGAAGCCTCAGCCTGTGTGAAAGGGGTCCTGAGTGAGAGAGGAGAGACAGTATGTGGTGGGCCAGGTCCTGGAATTGGGCTTGTGTGAAAGGATGTGCTCCCAGGGATCACCAAAGCCTGGTGGGATGCCTGGGCAGGGGACTGTGGGAAGGAGGGCCCAGTGACTGACCTGACTAACATAATTTTGCTTTGCTTTGTGTTTTCTCTTCTTTTCCCCTTGGTGTCTTCCTGAGTGATACTCCTCTCCAGGCACTCTGGATTCCAGCCTGACTGATGATCATCTTATGATAAAGGACTGCAACTTCCATAAGAGAAACAGTGATGTTGAAGCCAGCAAAGCTCCATATGGCTGGTCCTGGGATAGTAATTAACTAGACCACTGCCTAGTGGCCTAGGCATGACCTGAATTGCCACCCATGGAATTTCTGACCCCGGCTTTTGGTTCCTTTTTCCTATGTAGCCCTGAGATTGCAGAAAACTTTTTCAGTCACATCTTAGGTCACTAGACTTCTGTTCTTCCTGGTACAGTTGTACTGAAAATAAATCTCCTTTCCTGTATCTCTCATTGGCTTGAGCCCTGTCTGTGGGGATTTCCTGGAGCTGAGGCTTTTACCCTAATTCTAACACCAGTACCAGGTATCAGCAAGGTCTCTGGCAGGAGATGGTACAGGGTTAGAGCCCCTGTTGTGGTGCATAGGTTGGAGAAAGCGTCTCCAGCCACCCCCTACCCGATGCACAGGCAAAGGGACTTCCCAAAGCCTGAGGCATCCTGGGTCAGAGGCACAGTGCAGGCTGTTGGAAATCAGCATACATTGGAGCTGGTGTGCTACAGCCTGGAAAGGGACCCAAGAATCTACAGGTCCCCAGAGTTGCTGAGCAAACATTCTGGTTCCCAACCTGTCTTGCCACATACTCTACAAAATGCTTCTATACTAGCCAGGCCTGGTGGTGCATGACTATAATTTCAGCACTCTGGGAGCCAGAGGTAAAAGGATCACAAGTGAGAGCCCAACCTGGACAACTTAGTGACTTAGTAAGATCCTGTCTCAAAACATTTTAAAAAGGACTGGAGATATGGCTCACTGTGACGGCTCTGGCTCCATCCCTACCTCTTTTAAGAAGGAAGGAAGGGAGAAAGGAAGGAAGAAAGAAAGACTTGTTGAGCGCTGTCCGCCCTACAAACTTTTTCACATGCATCTTATTCATTTAACCAGTGGTCCTCACTGTAGCCACCTTGCATCAAGCTCAGGAGCATGACAGTGCAAGGTACAGCCTGGCACCATCCTGTCCTTCATAGATGTATGGTCCACCTGGAAGACAGATGTCAGATCATCACCAAGAAGACTCAAGGGCTCTGAAGGGAAAGGGTGTGGTTTGCTGAGAAGAGAGGAACTTGACCTAAATGAGGACGCTCCGTGATGCCGGCTGGAGAGGAAGAGGCACCACACAGAAGAGGGAATGGCAGCTACCCACCACTTCTCTGCTGGCCTCTCAAGCCTGCAAAGGCTCCTGTCCAGGAGACTTGAACAACCTGATTTCTCTGGCTGCACCTCAGTTTCCTCATCTGTACAAGAGTGCAGAGGAAGCCTGGACTCTCAGCTCAGACCTTGGCTCAAAATGTCCACTGAGGAGTAAGAAAAGCAGCTATCCAGGAACTTCCAGTGACTTCTGTCCTTTCGACCCCAGTGCCTTCCTCCCTGTGGTCAGACTATGACCTCTCTGTCTTCTGAGCCTGGCTTTCAGAGGCCCCACTTGTAAATGCCTGGATTGCAAAGCCACTGCCCAGTCTGAGAAGACTGCCAACTCAGACTCCCTTGGGTGCACATGGCTGTTTCTGTCTGGGAAATGTCAGCCCACAGTAGATGCTGACCTGAGGTTAGGGCTTTTATGGCACTCCAGAAGTTGCTCCATTTCTAAAGAAACGTGTCCTGCGTCACCTATGACTTCACAGTTATCCCATTTTCCCGCTCATGCCTAAGTGTTAATTTGATAAATGTTTATCGGGTACTCACTGCATGCTAGGGACTAGGGAGGTGGCAATTGCAGGCAAAAACCTGCAAAAGAACAAAAACCACAGTGAAAATCCCTCCCTGTGGAGAGCACCTTCTGCTAAAATAGTCCTACAGGGGACGAATGAAACTAGCACATACTATGATGTTGGCAGTAACAGGTATACTGCCGAACAATCCAGAGGGCTAGAAGCTCTAAAGGAGAAGTTACATGTAGAGAGAGACTTAGAGGAAGTGAGAGGATGCCAGGTGGCTCTCTGCGAAAAGGTATGCCAGGCAGCACCAAGCCTAGGGAAGATGACAGCAAAGGACCAAGCAGGACTGTGCTTACTGTGCATCTGAAGTTGGCAGTGGAGACGGAGGAGTTGAACATCCTTGGACTGCACACTGGAGTGTGTTTGGATTTGTGTCAGTGTGTGTGTGTGTGTGTGTGTGTGTGTGTGTGTGTGTGTGTGTGACAGAGAGAGAAGAGAGAAAGAAAGAGGGAGGAAGAGAGGAGAGAGAGAGAAAGACTCCTTGTTTCCTCTCTTAAATTTTCCCTCCTCTTACTGGCACAAGATTAAAGGGGGAAAAACACAGATGATTAAATGATTTAAATGTGCAAGTATAATAACACCTCAGTGATTGCATTGCATTATGCAAATCTATTCAATTAACATCACAAATGAGGTGAAGCAGCCGGGCCAAGGAGATAATTTCTCTAGAGACCCTAACATAACTTTTGCCCCTCCCTGAATGCCAGAAACTTCCCTGAGTGAACAAGGCAGTGTGGGCAGGAGCTCACAAGACAACCTCTTGCTTTCGAGCACAGAAAAGGAAAGAAAAAGTTCATCTATCGGCCCATCCTAACGGAAGTGGGAACGGTTACCATCTTATATGGGGCCTGTGGAGAGAAAGGAGATGAGGACCCAGATTTCTTTCTAGTTTTTGGTTGGAAGGTTTTCACCTTGGACCCCAGAGAGATCTGGATTTCGGGGAGAAGTGCAACTTCCTTTGCCTCTAAGGCAGCGTTACACAGAGCTGTTCTGTAAAGGCACAGACTTTACTATATCCTCAGATCCACAGCAGCCCAGACAGTATATAAATGAGCAAGTGTGGCTGTTTCAATCCAACTTTCTCTACAAAGGCAGAGGGGTGGCCAAACCCAGCACGCAGCTCGCCAAGGTTCTGTGGGCTCTGGCATCAGAAGAGCTTCCCCTGGACAGGTAGTTAGCTACGAAGGGACCCTGGGCAAGTCCCCCACTCCCCAAACATGTTTATTCTGAATAATAGGGGACAAGAGGGACAAGATGAAGACACCAACAGAGGGTTCAGAACTCCAAGGGAAGCAGCTCCTGAGACAGGATAGAAAAACATAAATAGGTAGAAAGAGGATGAGGAAACTCAACTTTTTTTTTTTAATCTATTTCCCTTATTAACTTAAAACCCTGGGTCAAACCACTGCTCAGCTCCATACATAACCGTGTTAATCACCTAACAAGTGTCTGTATTTCCAGGTTCATTAGCCTTAAATTCACCTAGTCTATCTCATCTGCCTTTAAGACTGAGTACCCTAGGTTGGTATGGTGGTTATGCCTGTAATTCTAGCGCTCTGAGAAGCTGACGTAGGAAGGTCTCAGGTTTGAACCCAGCCTGGGCAACTTAGAGACTTAACAGAGACTGTCTTGAAAAAAACTTTTTTTTTTTTTTTAAAAAAGGGCAGGCCTGGGTATGTAGCTCAGTGAGAAATCCCTGGATTCAATTCTTAGTACAGAGGAAAGGAAGACTAAGGGCACCAAGA
Source organism: Cavia porcellus (assembly GCF_034190915.1). Lineage (NCBI taxonomy): Eukaryota > Metazoa > Chordata > Mammalia > Rodentia > Caviidae > Cavia > Cavia porcellus. Next base: position 23,497,710 of record NW_026947488.1, on the reverse strand, counting down.
TAAAAATAATTAAAGCAATTTTCAGGGTTTGCAGAGACATCCACTTGCCACTTTTCACAATGACCAGTTCCATCCCTGGAAGGACACCTGGGCATTAACAAACCTGCAGTCATCTCAGATTTCAGAAAAGCAGAGCTTCTCCGACTATCATGATGAGATCACCTCCCCCAGAGTAGGAGCCATTCCCCTGAGACAGAGCTGAGCAGATTCCTGCCAAGCAAGAACAATCATCTCATGGGAACGGAACATCCCTCAAACCCTAAGCATTCCTGCAGAACTGGAGTTGAGATGATAACCAACTGGACCCTGAGCCACCTCAGCTAATTCACAGGTGCTGGTCTTGTGTTTTTGGAGGCGGCTGCGTGAACTCCTGCCTCCAGGTGGGCCTGTCCATCCTCTAGCTGGAGTTCCTTCCCCTGCTCATGTACTTTCTACCTCTGTCTAATGACTTTGCCTTTTCTCACACTGACACATCCTCAAATGCTTTTTCCATGATATGAGTCCAGAGTTACCCAGCAGCCCTAGTTGAGAGCCCCATCTCCTCTTCAACTTCACGAGGTAACACTTCCAGCAAGGGCCAAAGACCTGGTACCAGGGAGAGATCAACCTCACAGCACAAAGAGACTGTGGGTCCTATCAGTCAGAAGTTACAAGCAGGTTGTCCAGGTCTGTGCTGTGACTTGGGAACCCTTGCAGGGAGGCCAATGGCTGGAGCTGAAATTACCTAGAAGCATCATGACTTGGCAGCTCTTGGTGACTGATGCTGGCTGTCAGCTAGAGGCTGGGCGGCTGCAAGCCAGATACCTCCATGTGGCCCTTGGGTGGTCTCTCTCTCCTGTCTGTCTCTGTCTCTGTCTCTGTCTCTGTCTCTGTCTCTGTCTTTGTCTCTCTCTCATCTGGGTTCCTGATACTGTGCTGGCTGTGTTCCAAGAGAGCAAAGCAGACTTGGACGCCACAGAGTGTCACTGCTGTCACATTACTGTCAAAGCAATCACAGAGGGAGGAGAACAGATTCCCACTACTCAACAGGAAAGTCAAAGTCACATTGTATGAAAGTCACATAGGATTGAAGATGACGCTGTGGTCACTTTTGGAAAGTACCGAATTGCCTCATAATCAGGACGTGAGTGCTCAAGCGTCCCTTATCTCCCTTCACTGATTCAAAGTGGCTCAGACCCCTCCCGCAGGCCAGAGAGCTTTCTCTAATCAGAGTCCGCGGGCACTCAATCTTAAATATCCTTACACAATAGATCCTGGGCACTGTGCAACAGAGTTGCATTAGCAATTGGGCTTGTTAGCCTTTTTCTTATAAACAGTGAAGGAAACAAAAGCAAACATCCCACCCACATGTCTTCCTGTGACCCCAGCTGTGGCAAGAGCCAAGCAGATGGGGGAAATGTTGAGACAGAACCAGCTGGGAAATGTAGCCTGAGGCAGAGGCTATGACCGCACTGAGGGCTGGAGGGTGGGTCCTGCAGAAGACAGACCCTTGCAGAGTAGCTGGCAGAAACAGGGCCTCTGCAAAAGGCTGGGACGGGGTCACGTAGCTGTGAGTGGGCTGCAGCATGGAAGGAATATTTGAGATCAGGGTTGCTGAGCTCTTGGGCTAATCTAAGTGCCGGATCAGCCTGTTATTAGTGTGACAATGGCTCCTTATTCTAATTCTTTGCAGAAAAATGTTACCTGTTCTGTCTTTGCATCTTGCCCCCAGCAATGTGACCCCTGAGGGTCAGAGGAGCTGGCACAGGAATCCCGGTAAGCCAATGGCTGAGTTGGGGCTCCAACCTAGAGTCCTGTTTCCTTCCACTGAGGTGATTCAGCAGAGGCCTTTTAACGTTTAGGGTCTCTGGGAGATGGGTCTAATTCATGCCACGTGCCGTTTGCAGCACGTCCTGCACCAACCATTCCTGCATCACCACACCCAATCCCATCACAGCCTTAAAGGACAGGCCTCTGGCTGTCCCCCATTTTCCAGAGGGAGAAGTGCAGCTTACACTGAGCACAAATGATTGAGCTGGGGTGAGACCGTGAGCCTGGGGCTCACACTCATGGGCACTCTCTGTAGCTGGCCCTCCTTGAGGGTGCAGGGAACATTCCCAACCCTCATTTAGGCACATTGGAGCTTTCAGGCCATCAACTCCTAGAACTCCCAGGAGCTCCTGGGGAAAGTGGAAGGAGGTGGGTCCTGAAGGCCAGTCATTCGGACAGTTAGTTGTGGGATAAGTGTCCTATTTAATAGGTGGAGAAAAGGCCCAGAAAAGAAACTGGGTCACCTTCTGGAGGAGTTGAGGAGGGGAAGAAGCTGCAGCTGGGCCCTGGCTGACATCCTGCCATGGCTCCTTCCCCAGGATAAGCTGGCTGTGTGGGAACCCTGGAGAAAGGAACAGGCGGCAGCTCCTCCCTGCAGACTTTAGCTGCCTAGGCAGTCCGGGTGACTCATCCCACATCGCAGTGGTCTTGACACTGCTTGGCCTCAGCGCTGCTCAGCCCTAGCCTTGTTCCTCTGCAGTGAGGACACTGGACCTACCCCTCCCCTTTCCCAAGGCCTGGGGAGACATTCTTTCTTCATCAGATTGGTAGGACAATCATATAAATTAGTGGCTAAATTGGAAGATGTTGTGGAGCTATTACTAACTCTTTAGGGACAGCAGGCATTACCAAGACTGGCCATGACAAACAATTGTCTGGTCGTCCCATTGCATAAGTCATTGCTTAACTCAATGCATTAGATGCCCTAGTCAGACACTCAGCTACAGGTTATGGTCAAAATGTTCTGAGGCGGGTCTATTTTTAAGAACGCCTCAAGTCATAGGGCACCACCAGGGACATTTAGAAGACACATTCTAATGTGTCACTGGCTGGTTTTACACCACAGTTCTAAGCTCACCAGCTGTACGAACTCAGCCTTGTTCTCTGATGCTGCAGTTCTGGTTGGAATGTCCTCGCCCCTGTGTTAAAGGCTTGGTGCCTAGACTGTGATGCACTGGGAGGTGTTGGAGTCTCAGAGAAGTGGGAGTCTAGTGGTACTTCTTAGGTCACTGGGGGTGTGTCCTCCAAAGGGACTGTGGGATGCTGGTCTTTTCCTCTCTCCTTTCAGTGCCCAGTCATGAGATGAATGCTTTCCTCTAACATGGGCTCCCACCATGATATGCTGCTTTGCACAGCCCCCAAAGCAAAGGGAGCAACAGGTTATTAACTAAAACCTCTAGCATATGAGCCAAAAGAAAGCTTTCCTTGTTATAAATAGATTATCTCAGGTATTTGTTATAGAAACAGAAAGCTAACATACCTAACCTTTCTGATGCTTGGTTTCCTCACCCATAAAATCATCAAAGGAATCATCAAAGGAAGATAAGATAACATGAGTCAATTGCCCAGAACAATGCTGATACACAATACTTGCTCAGGAAATAAGAAACCACTGTCATGCTGTATTAATGTTGTTAATTAACTATGCGGGGTGCTAAGGTAATGTCTCCGCAATGGCCCTGACTCAGAACTATTTGGGTACAGTGGATGAGACCCAGGTTAGAGTCTGTGAGCTGAATGTGAGGGACCAATGCGAGATATGGGGTTCAGAGGTGCAGGAAGGGCCTTCTCACCTGAGTAGGGCTTCAGGATGTGCTTTATGGAGGAGGTAGCCTCTGGGCTTCATCATAGTCAAGGCTCTTTGGCAGAATGTCACTGGATATACCTATTTATGAAGAGTAAGTGTATAATACCCCCTTGTGTCAATATAAATATGAAAAGGAAAATTTCATGAAGTTCTGCTTTCCATTTTTGTGACAATGTTGTTACATTTTTTTGAGATGTAAGTTTCATTCTCCCCTAGCTTCTCTTAGGGTCCTTGATCCCCATTTCACCTTCCTGTTTTTCTTTCTAAGTAAAAGGAAATAGAAGAGAAAGTTTAGAGTGGATTTGAGCAATGCCTGATGGAACTCATGTGACCTGGGAAGCTTGCCCGGGCAGGTGAGGGTACTGGACATAGATAAGAGCTGGTGCTGCAGTTATTCTGGTTTCTAGTAATGTGGCTGGACACAATGGCCCTGGCATTTGATTTAACACGGTCAAGCATCTCTCTGATCCACAAATCCAAAACCTGGGGAAAAGAATCTTATTGGTTAGCACAAGTCACATGTCTAACTCGCCAACCAATCAGCCACTAGGTGGAGAACTAATGGGAGACGCTTCCTGATAGGTTATGGACATAGATAGGTACTATTTTGATGGATAGAAGGTAGAGGCTTTTTCTGGAGGAAGGCAGAGCACCAACACAGACCCAGTACCTTATGTGGAGAATGCAGCACAACTGTGTGTCAGCCCTCCTGTGGCTACCTGACCTGGTGCCCAGTGCCACAGACACTGCCCAGAGAGGAAGTCATGAATGAACCAGAAACTGACTCAGGGCTCCTAGTTCCTTTTCCCACCTCAAACTTATGTCTGAGTCATAGGAGGGGTAGAAGAGCAGAGCAAAGGAAATCGAGAAATAACAGTCTTCATAGGAGTTTTAATGACATTTTAACTTGAAAATTGCAAGGAGATAGGGCCATACAGAAATATGCAAATTTGATGTAGATGAGATGCAAATAAGCCTGCCAGCTTCTGCCTGGTACACCTGGATGTGGCTCAGCAACAAATCCTGATGGGTACTGCATGGCTGTGTGATGATTATCAAGGCTATTTGGAATAACAATTGAACTTCTTTCCTGGGAGTAAGGAACAAGTGAGACTCTACCTAGGTAGCCTGGCACTCTGACAGAGAAGCCTGAGACATGGCCCTATCTAGTTCAAGATTAGAAAATTTGAGACAAATATACTACTTATATCTCTACCAGCACTTGTACCAGCACCTGTGGCAGACATCATTAATGGATTACTGCACCAACTGTTGGCTCTAGGCAGCCTCTACTAATCAGTGTTGGCACTCATTCATCATTCATTCATTCATCTGACAAGTTTTACTAAGTTTTTTTCCCCTAAACCAAGAATACATGAAAGAGGAAAGTTTAGTTGGAATTCAGGTTATTTAGGGATATGGACATTAAGAAAATATTACAAAATGGCAGTTTGGTAGTATATGGTTTTTATAAAAATTGGGGCAGGGCTGGGGATTTAGCTCAGCAGCACAAGCACCTGCCTTGCAAGCAAGCTTTGGTGAGTTTGATCCTCCGTATTGATAAAAAAATTTCAATATTAAAAATTGTGGTTTTTTTTTCCAGTTCTGGGAAGGGTCTTAGACCTGCTGTGCTAGTGCTCTATGCTGAAAGGGGGTTTTGGCCCCTTCAGTGGCCAGAAAAGGCCAATTATAGAAATACCTGAAGGACAAGGAAGTCTTAGCAGGTGAAAGGTGAGGGAAGAACATTCTAAGTCTTGGACTAAGGCAGAGTTGTAGCAGATACTATCAGTGCTACACCCAGATCCCTGATGATTGCTGTTGTTTTTCTGTGCATCTCTCTGTTGGTTTCTGTGTGTCTGTGTGTTGTGTATTTAAATAATTGTTATGTTCTTTATTGAGATACACCTTGCATACCATAAAATTCACCCAAATGGAAGGGGAACAAGAAATGGAGTGAGAGGGAGTGAAGGGAAACGGATTGGTAAAAAAAAAAAAAGAATTGAAGAAAAAAGATGGAACTAGAGCTTTTGCCAGGGAACCAAGAGTCGGAAGGAACAGGGAGGGGGGGAGGGATAGTGGGGGAAAAAGAATTAATCTGTAAAATGTACAGGTACCGACTCCCCTCTCTAAATGTAATCATTATGTACTATGAACGTGGACTAATACAAGGTTAAAGTATACATTGTATAATAGTTTTTACCATATTCACAGGAACATTTAGAACATTTTCATCATCTCAGAAGGAAATATAGTACCCTATAGGGATCGCTTCCCAGATCCTCCACCTTCCAGACTTCAGCCCTAAGCTACCACCAATCTGCTGTCTCTCCAGATTGCCTAATTCTGGATATTTCATATAAATGGAATCATATGATTACTATATCCATATATCTATATATAGATGTACATTCTATTTCTGGACATTTGAGTTGTTTTTGCTTCTTAGTAATTGTGAATAATGCTGCAATTAGTACCTCTTTAAGTCTGTTTTTAGATCTTTTGGGTCTGTACCTAGAATGGAGTTGTTCAGTCATTGTATGCTTAACTTTTTTGAGGAAATGTCAGACTGCTTTCCCCACAGCTGTACCACTTTACATTTCCCCCAACAATGTAAAAGGGTTCTAATTTCTACACACCCTTGAAAATACTTATTTTCTTCATTAAAAATTATAGCCATCCTAGTAGGCCTAATTACATCTCTTTGTGGTTTGCATTTGTTTTTCCTTAATGAGCAGTGATGTATCTTTTCATGTGCTTGTTGGAAATTTATATATCTTCTTTTGAAGAAGTGGCTGTCCAAGTTCTCTATCCAGTTGTTGATTGGATTATTTTATTCTTGTTGATCTGTAGTTCTTTTGTGTATTATGGATATTAATTTTTTTCAGCACTTGACATTGAACCAAGAGCTTTGCACTACATTCCCAATCTTTTTTTTTTTTTTTTTTAAATTTTGAGACAAGGCCTCACTAACTCACTAAAAGTTGCCCAGGATGGGTTCAAATTACAATCTTTTGGCTTCAGCCTCTTGGAGTGCTGGAATTACAGGTGTGCACCATCACATCCAGTTCCTATGATCTTATCATTTACATGATTTGCAAACTGAAAGAGTTTTCTGGTGCAATAGAGAAGCAAAAGTACAAAAAGAACAGGTTTATGGAGATGAGGACGTGGGAAGGAGCGTACAAGCCACTGCGGCTGCGCTGTCTCCTCAACTGGAATATGGGGGGAGGTAGTATGGGACATATGTAACCTTTGAGTGGAGGCGGTGCTTATGGCGGGCATTGATGACGTGCCAGGCGCTGATTGGGATTTTCTTGGTGCGAAAACAGGAAGGGAAGTTGCATTTAAGGCTGAGGAAGAAGCAGGAAGTGGTAAGCATTTCCGCTTTGGCCTTCCGCTAGGTTAGATCACCACCATAACCATACAGTAATTTATTCTAGGGCAAAGCTCTTTCACAAATATTTTCTGCTTCTGTAGAAACTGTCTTTTCACTTACTGAAGTTCTTTGATCCACAAACATTCTTTAGGTTTACAAAATCTAATTTGTAAAATTTTACTTCTATTGCTTATGCTTTTTGGATAAATCTAAGAATCTACTGTCAAATTCAAGGTCACAAAGATTCACTCTTACGTCTTCTTCTAAGAGTTTTACATTGTTAGCTCTTTTGTTTAAGTCTGTAATTTATTTTGAGTAAATTTTTGACATGGTGTGAAGTGGGAGTCCAACCTCATTTTTCTTTGCATATGGAAATGCAATGGTTTCAGCACATTTGTTGAAAATACACTTCTTTCCATGTTGGCATCTTTGTAAAATATTAATTGGTCACGAATGTATGGATTTCTTTTAGAATTGCAAGTCTTTTCCATTAGTCTATACGCTTATCCTTATGGCAGTATCACAGTTTTAATTACTGTAGGTTTGTAGTAAGTCTTGAAATTGGGAATTTGGGGTCCTCCAACTTTGTTTTTGTTTGTTGTTACTGGTTTGGTACTAAGGATTGAACCCACCACCTCATGCTTGTCAGGCAAGTGCTGTACTGCTGAGCTGTAACCTCGGCAACTTTGTTCCATTTTAAATTGTTTTGCTATTGAAGACCTTTTGGCAATTTAATATTAATTTGGAGGACTACTTTTTTATTTCGGCAAAAAAAGGTTGTAAGAATTTTGATAGGGCTTGCCTTGAATATGTGATATTTTAGACTAACAGTGACATTTTAGCAGTGTTAAGCCTTCCTATCCATGTCATGAAATATTGTTTCATTTTCTTTTCTTCTCTTTCTTCTTTCTTTCATTTCTTTTTTCTTTTCTTCTTCTTTCTTTCTGTTTTGAGACAGGGTCTCACCATGTAGCTCAGGCTGGCCTTGAACTCACAGTGATCCTCTTGCCTCATTGGGATTACGGGCAGTGTCACCACAGGCAGCCACATTGATTTTCTTATGTTTACCTTCGCATGCCTGGGATAACACTTCTTAGTCACATTGTGTAGCCTATTAATATGATGTTTTTATTTTGCTAGTGCTTTGTTGAAGACTTTTGCACTTATATTCATAACAAAATTCATATGTAAATTTCTTTTCTTGTTATTTATTTATTTGGCTTGATAGGAACATATTGGCTCACAGTTCTGGAGGCTAGCAGTCTGAGATCCAAGTGTCCATTGAATTGGTTTCTTCTCAGGGCTATAGAAAAGAGTTTGTTCTCTGCCCATCCTCTGGCTTTTGTTTGCAGGAAATTTCGATGTTCCCTGGCTTATAGAAGAATCAACCTGATCTCTGCCTTCATTTTCAAATGGCATTTTTCTTGTGTATGTTTTTATCCAAATTTCCTTGTTTTATAAGGTTCATTCTATTCCAATATGATCTCATTTTGATTAATTAAGTCTGCAATACAAGATTTAGAAATAATCTAAATAAGTCACGTTTTAAGGTACTGGAAGTTGGAATTTGATTATTTTTTTTTTGAGACAGACTTTTGATCTGTGGTCCAAGAACTGGCCTTGGCCCGCGTTAGCCGTGAACTTGCTTCCCTCTTGCTTCAGGGCCTGGAGCACCGCCCTTACAAGCTTGCATCACCGTATATGGTGACTAGGTCTTTGGGGTAGGGGAGACATGATGCAATTTAACTTTTATTACACTTTTATCTAACCTTTCCCCTTACCTTTAAGCTTCACTGAAACAGTATAGTACCTTGTAGAATATTTCTTGAACTATGTTCAAGAGTTCTTCTGTAAAGGTACTATAACACATTCCTAGATAGACTTAATTTTCTAGCTTTTTTTTTAATCGGTACTGGGGATCAAACTCATGACCATGTGCTTGCAAGGCAGGCACTTATGCCGCTGAGCTAAATCCCCAGCCCCAATAGACTTAATTTTAAATGTATACACACCCCTTTCACTCTCTCTCTCCCCATTTGGTTTTATTTGATATTTTTGGTAGAATATTTATATTCCCAATATCCTTCTCACAATCTGAAAGACATATTTGGTGTGTGTATATAGAACTCTTGATTTTCACTCCTTTTCTCCCAGTCACCTGTGTTTCTTCACCCATCTAATGTTCACTGCTGCAGACAAGAAGTCTGATATGAATCTGTAATGCCTTCACAAATACCTTGTTAGTTTTGCCTGATGTTTGTTGCTTTTTCTGCATCTGGATACATATAGATGTCTGTGTTTTTTTCATGTTTGGTTTGGGTTCAGGTCCTCAGGGCTCATGTCCTCACTTTTGAGCAGCTGGAAGACTGGAGATGCTGACCTTATCATCTGGCTTTGGTATTAGGATACACTGGCTCCCTAGAATAACTTAGGAAGTGACTTCTTTTTATTGGTGAATGATACTCTGTTGTATGGATGTGCCACATTTTGTATACCCATCTGCTAACGGATTGAAATCTGGGTTGCTTCCAAATTTCAGCAATTAAGAATAATTGTACTCTCTAAACATTGATGTATGAATTTTTGTGTGGACATGTACTTTCCTTTCTCCTGAGTATATACACCTACTACAGAAATATAGGATCATAGGGTAACTTGATGCTTAGTTATTCCAAGAACTGTCAAACTATTTTTCCAAAGTGGTTGTATCATTTGATTTTCATCAACAAGTTTTTGAGTGTTCCAATTTCTCCACATTGTGCCAGTTAGTTGTGTCACCTTGCCTGGATTCAGAGACCCCTGGAGAGGTGACTGGATCATGGGAGTGCTGGTCTCCTCAGGGGATGAATCCACTCAAGCTCGTAGCTAAATGTGCTGTGAGGAGGTGGGGTGTGGCTGGAGGGGCTGAGTCCCTGGGACCTGACTTTGGAAGCTCTGTCTCTCATGGCCACCCTTCCCATGTTCTATGTCCTGGCCACCGGGGAGCAAGCAGCCTTGTTTCACCACAAATGTCCACCATGGTGTTTCTGCCTTGAGTCAGCTACACATGGACCGAAACTTCTGAAAAATATGAGCCAAAAAAAACCAGCTTGCATGTATTAGGTATTTTGTCTCAGCAACAAGAAAGCTCACCTCACCAATCCGATCTCTGCGCATCCTCATCAATACTTGTTATTATTTGCCTTTTTTGGCTATAATCATCCTAGTGGATGTGAAGTGCTATGTCACGGTGGTTTTGATTTGCTTTTCTCTGGATGGCTAACGATGATAAGCATTTTCACGTGCTTGTTGGTCATCTGTATATTTATTCAGATTCTTTGCACATTTTTAAATTGGGGCTTTTAAAATTATGATAATTTAGTTGTGAAACTTTTCATATATTTTTGATACAGAACATTGTCTTGAGCAGGTTCATTCTTGCAACGGTTTTGCAGGGTCTGCTCTCAAGCTTTCTGACCTGCTTTGTGCCACACAATTTTGCAGAGACCGAAGTGTTTCAGAGGTGTGAATTACCCTCTAGAGTTCCCATGTTTCCCCTGTGATCACCTCTTCAATGAATCACTTGCACCTGGACCCTATCTCCAGCTCTATTTCTGGGGAGCCTGACCTCTGATAGACCTTGGAATGCCCGAAAGATTCAAAGGAAGTCAGTGCAACTGGAACTTCCAGAGACTGGGTGAGGTGAAAGCTGTGAGCAGTGGCCGGCTCCACAGGGCACTGGAGTGAAGGTGGCCTCTTTCATCTGGAGAGTGAGGGGCTGCCACTGGGCAGTGTAAGCAGGGGGATCCTAACCCGACGTCTGCCAAGACCCCTGTAGTTTCTGTGTGGAAAGTGGTGGAAGGGGATCTACAGGAAGACCATCCAGGACACTGTTCTACAGAAACTGGCCAGGGCTGATGGGAAGGAGGCAGGAACGAGGGTGCGAGGGTGCGGTAAGTAAAAAGGGAGGCCAGAGGGAGATTAGATATGGGGTGCGGGTGATAATCAGCTCTAAGTCAGACACAGTAAGAACAAAAGGGCTTTATTTAGAGTCTAAGGAGTTGCTAAATACAAGTTCTTATATCTCTGAATCAGTATCCCAAAGATACCAGGGTGGCAGTTTATGTGTGACTCATGACACACTAATAACAATTCCTTTGTGGGGAAGCCCCTACTGGGCTTGAAAACAGGCACAGCAGCCACATGACCAATAGAAAAATAAGAAAAGGCTGGACACACAGAGGAAGTGTGTGCATTCAGAGTCCACAGAACGTGAGTCTGATGCCCCTCTGACGTACACTCCAAGTCTCGGGCACAGTGTGACCATCTGTTCTGGTAGCCTGCGTTCAAAATTACCTGGCGTTCACACTGCGGGTACAACTGGCATTGTGCTCTAGTTCTCCCGCCTTGGTGGCTTCCTGACTCTTTAAAAGACCTTTTTTTTTTTGGTCTTTTTGAGACAGGATTTTGCTTTTGCAGTTCAGGCTGGCCTTGTGCTCACTTTGTAGCCCAGGCTGGCCTCAAATTTGCCACGATCCTCCTGCCTCAGCCTCCAAAGAGCTAGGATTATAGATAGGCGCCACCACGCCCAGTTTAAAGGCTTTTCAAGTTGTTTTCATTGTCACTTTTTCCTTTGATTTTCCCAGTGCATTTAGGGGCTCTGGGGAGGTTCAAGGACAATTTGTGGCTTTCCATCCAGAAACCCAGATCAATGGCCAATGTGTGGAAAGGAGACAGGATTGAGAGGCAGATCAGGATCTCCACTCCCCAGGGCTGGTCTGATCTACCCTCTGAAGGAAAAAAACAAGCCATTTTTTACTCTCTTCCATAGTTACACAACATAGAATATTTCGTTTTTTGGTTTTTTTTTTTTTTTTTTTTTTTTTTGGTGTTACTAGAGATTGAACTCATGACCTCACACTTGCCAGGCAGGTGCTACCACTGAGCTAAATCCCCAGCCCCAATAGAAGACTTCTGTGTCTAAGACATTTTGTGTGTGTGTATGTGTGTGTGTGTATTCCAATGCACCAAGCAATCCTCCCGTGGGCACCAACTAGTTGTCTTACAATTCAATTTAACATTATCTACGTGGAATTAGAGTCAGATTCCACAGGTTAAAGGCTCAATCCTGCAAAACTGTCTTCATTTCAGATACCAGTCACAAGCTCAGGGCTATAACTTGCATTTCTGACCAACAGATTATAAATTGGGGTTCCCATTCCCCCTCCCTGGGTTCAGTTACTATGCTGGAGCAGCTGAAGGAACGTAGGAAATGGTAGTGTCCACCGGCTTGTTATAGAAGATACTACAAAGGGCCCAGATGGAAGAGGCTGCAGCAAGCCGGTGGGAAGAGGGCACAAAGTTTCCACGCCCTCCTTGGACCTGCTGCCTGCAGCATCTCCTGTGTTCAGCTCCGGGAAGCTCTCTGGATCCAATCCTGTTGGCTTTTTAATATCAAATTCATCACAATCATAATTGAAGAAGCAGTGGCCACTGGTGACCAATTCAACCCTCGGCCCTCCCCGCCGGGGAGGACTGAGATGGGTGAGAGGTCCCACCTGTAACCTGCCTCGGTCTTCTGGTGAGCAGCTCCTATCCCAAAGCACACAGGGGCCACCATTCATCTCACCAGTGTACAAAAGGCACTCTTACCACTCTGGAAATCCCAGGGATTTTAGGACCTGTGAGCCAGGAGCCAGGGACAGAGATCACTTTTATATCTCTTATTTATCCCACTATCATGGCCCATTTCACAGAAGAGAAAATGAGACCTGAGGGGCTACAGTCGTTTACCACCCAGAGCCCCCAAAATGGCTTGAGCCTTGGGGAATGGGATCCAGGAGTCTCCTGTCCAACCAGAGCCACAGTCACCAGGAGCTCTTGGACCCCAGCCCCTGAGAGCTACTTCCCAGTGGAGAAAGTGTGGGCTTCAGGCCGGATGGGCTCGGCTTGGGCTCAATGCCAGTTCACAACCTCTAGAGAACATAGGAGCTCTGTGTCATGAGGGCAGACTGTGCTCGACCCTGGACAGCCATCCCATCTGGGTCTGCAGTGGGCAACTGGGGGGCAGAAGAGAGTGAGGCCCCTCAAGCAGATGACTACTCAGGTGAAGGTATACCCCACCTCCAGATGTGTATCTGCTCTCTTGGGGAGCATGGCCCTGATCAGGATGTGCAGGCCTGAGGTTTTCCTGGCTAACGTTTTCCTAGCTGTGTGACCTTGGGACATTTCCCCCCTCTGCAGACTCAGTCTTCTCATCTGCAAAATGGGAATAGTGTGACTCCCATGCTCCTCAGTGTTGAAGCAAGTATCAGATGAGAAAATTAATAGACTAAAGGATGATTTGTAAATGGTAAAGTGCTGAGACTTCTGTTTGCGCTCAGTCCCTCTGTGTTTGCCTCACATCGCCACCCAGCAGACTCTCAAAGCTTTACTCCTTCACAGGACACCACTCCTCTGAAGTGGAGAAAGCTGGGGTCGTGCTCAGGGACCCAGAGATCTCATCCTGCCTCAGCAGGCTTGACAAGCTCAGTGAAAGGATGGAGAGCTAGAGGGCAGCCATATATCAGGCACCCAGCTACTGAACCTAGATTCAGGAGGGTCTTGATTCCGAGGTGAGAATGACCGTTATTCATGCTAAGTCTGCACTGGATGGATGGGGGAAACCAAGCCTTAGAGAGAAGAAGCCACCTCTCTGGGGTCACCTCAGGCAAAATAGCCCTGAGGCCTTGCCTCCTGTCATTGCCCCTTGGCCTGCAATCCAAGCCTGAAGGAGGTCCCAAAGGTGAAGGCTCCAGCATGGCACAGGCAGACGCGTGCTCCTTTATAAACATTGTCTTCTCACCAGCAGACCGTGAATTCTGTTGTGAAGTCCGACAGAGGATTGGTGGCCTCGGCCTCCTCAGACCGACCCCTTCGGGGCTGAGGCTTTGCTGACTTAAATCTGTGGGGTCATTCTTGAGGGAATTGCCATGAGCGGGGGTGGCAGGTTTGGGCCAAGGCCATTAAGCAAGACCCCTTTGGGCTCTGAGAGACAATTCAGGAAGATTCAGGAAACAGTCAGCCGGGGCTTGCCACACAGCGGTCCAGGCATTGTGTAAATCCAGCTCTACTGCTCACTGTGACCCTGGGCAAGTCACCTCCAAGCAACTCTGGACCCCAGTTTCCTCCTTAGGAAAATGAAGGAGAGCTAGTACCAGCTTTGTGAAGCTTTTGTGAAGCATTCAACAAGCCCCTAAAGCCTTTTAGCACAAAACCAGGCACAATGAAAATGCAGAACCAATGTCCGCTCTTGGTGTGACATTTATATATCATTCACTATTACACTCCATTTCAGCAACCTCTCCCCTGGGGCTGCCTGCGTGTAGAGAAGTTATTGGCCTACAGTTCTTTGTGAGGCAGAAGGATGCGTGAGGTAGCATTTGGGACCCCTTCCACCCATCGCCCTATAGCCCCCTCCTCCCTTGAAGCAGCTACGGTCTCTCAATCAGTTTCCATCCTAGCACCCCAGTTCTCCAGCTCCCTGCCTGTGGTCCCCACTGGCTACATCCTGTTTCCATGGCAGCAGCATTTTAAGAGCCTTCAACCCCCCTCTGAGGCGACAGGCATGGATGGAGACAGGCTGATCAAATGCTTCGAGCATCCCTGGGCCTGTCCGGATGTGCAAGGCAGGGGAGGACAAGTGATAGGCAGAGCCGGTTTGGGGTGTATTTCCCTAGGGACACCCCTGATAGGGTTTCAGTGGGTCCTCAGTTCACGCGTCAGAAACTCTCTCCCCAGGGTTGAGAGGCGGGGCAGGAGTGGCCTCTTTGTAAAGGATGACTTCCGCCCGTCCCTCTCTTGCCATGTGATGCCTTCCGCTAGGTTATGACACAGTAAAAACCCCTTGGCAGATGTGGCCCCTCTGCTCAGACTTCCCAGCTTGCAGAACCACGAGCCACATAAACTCCTCTGGTCTACAGCCGTTCCAGGCCACGGTGTTGTATGATCACAGCACAAAACAGACTAAGACACCCCTCACCTCCTCAAGCAGCAGGGTAAAGAATCAAGAAGGTGACTCCAAATGCACCCCAAGTCTGAGTTCAATTGTCTGGGGTGGGCTCCCCCAGAAAGCTGCCCTGTGCTCATCTCTGCTCCTGGCTCTTAGGCAGGCAGGCTGCAGCCCACTTGGAGAAATCTTGTGGCTAACAGGAGGTTCCTGCAGCCGTCTGGAGCCTTGAGTATGTGTAACCCTGTACTGAGACAGCTCTGGAGAAACCCTGGCCTCCTTCTCCTTCTGATGGATCATGTGTGCCCACACTGTCATCTGGGGCCCGGAAAACTCAGGCTAGGCTGCCAGACTGGTGACAAAGACTAATTCATGGGGCCAGCACTGTCAACATCGTGATGCTCACGGGAGGCACTAAGGGGCGCTACCTAAGCTGAATGAAGGCATGGAACCTTCGCAAGATGCTCTACCTGGGACCAGACTTTTCCTGCTGCTCCCCACACCTGCTGGTGAGGATGCTGCTCCCTCTCCTCCCCAGCGCCAGCCCCCACAGCACCTGACGACACTGCTAAAAGGGGAGTGAGGGCCTGGGTGCCACGCGAGATGCTGCATCAGGGATGTGGCGGGAAGATGAAGAAGACAGCGAGCGGACCTTGGGGGTGGGATTTTTGGGGGGTACAATGATGAGACTCCCTGGGGTTCCCTGGCTAAGCAGGGGGTCCCTAGCCTTAGAGGAGCTGAGTGAGATGGAGCTGGGGTGAGTCCCTCACCCTCACCTGCAAGTGCACAGTTGGCTTCCGCTCCAACGAGACCCCCAGCTGGAGGCTGAGCCTGTGGTCCTTGGGTGCCAACTCCTAAGTGCCTTAAACTCACCCACGCAGTCGTCACTGGAGGCTCGGGCTGCCCTCCAGGGCTCCACGCTCTCTCCCACAGGACCCAGCAGGATGGCGCTCTAGCTACCCACACGGAAATCTGCTCGACAACCTTGCTTTATTCCATCACAGACTGATGTCCTGTTCCCTGCCACTGGCTCCTGGGGTCACTGCCAAAAGCATTTCACTTGAGTCCTTGTCCCAGGTGTGTTTCTGGGTGACCTAAGACAAGAGCCCACATGTGTTGTGTCCTGTTGGGGAGCTATGCTGGCCTGGTGCCCCGGGGATGGGGTGGGGAATGTGTTAGGCTGTCCAAGAGGGAGTCTTGGCAGCGTCAGTACCAACAGGACTTCCACGAGGAGACCCTGGAGTGACAGGGCTAATCAGTATGGGATCCTGACTCCCACAGGCCCTGGTTCTGCATGTGTGAGCGGTGCATCTTCCTGGAGTTTGCTGGAACCAGAAGCAGGTGCACAATTCCCATCCTCCTGGCAGTCAGCTGTTTGGGGGCCACATCTCTGAGAGACTGACCAGCTCTTCCCCCCAGCTAGTCTTGTGCCAGCCGCCCCAGAGCCTGGGGAGATGAAGGGAGGGCATCTCCAGCTAGAGGGATGCAGGTGGGCTTGTTTGGGGTGAGTCCTCCAAGGATGTCTGTGAGTCTGTCCCCTCCGAGGAGAAGCTGTCCCCGGTGGGGCAGGAGACCTGGCTCTTCCTGGGGAGCCACTGCCAGGAGAAGAGGGTGACACGAGAGCGCTCCGGGGTGGGCTCCAGAAGCTCCTGAGAGCCTTTGCCATCATCAGCTCCTACCACCTGGCCAGAGGATGGAGGGTCCACCTGGAAAGTTCTGCTCTGCTGGCTTCTGGCAGCCCAAGGAGGCCAGCAGGCTTTTGGCAAATGATTCACACCCAAAGAGTCCTGTAAGGACAGGTCCCACCTCCCCTTGGAAAACACTTCTCCATTTGGACCCCAGCCTTTGGCCACTGCCCCTCTTGGTTCTGATGGTGCCAAGTGGGCAGCAGAGTCCACCAGGCACGGGCAGTGGGCCAGTGCCTTCTTCAGCAGGCTCTGAATCTCCTGGTGTCTCCCTCGGGCCTCCTGCCACAGCTCCTGGCCCAAGCCTGTCTGGCTCAGGGAGGTCACCTGCAATGCCATGGCTGCTAACTTCTCGGCAGGGAACTCGGATGCCAGGCGCTGCAGGTAACGGTGCAGGCGGCGCTGGTCCCCAGGGCTGGCCCTCTTAGCCTTGCCCAGCCTAAGCTGGCTCACCAGATCCTGACAGTCCTTGTGGAACCAGGTCATCTGGGGGCAAGAGAGAGGGAGGGGCAGATGCAGTCAGGGCATGGGACCCTGCAAGGACAGGCTCCTGTCTGAGCAGAAGGCACCCCTGCAAGGGCCTCGCTCTGCTGAGCAGACCAGTGCCTGTAAATTTGGAGACCTTCTGTTCGGTGGCAATTTTCTCTGTTGACCAGGATAACAAGGGTTTCCCTTTCTTCCCTGAGTTACAAACTCCCACCATGTGGCAACAGCTTTTAGCACCCTAGGGCTCTGCAGGCACCTTCGACAGACCAACAGTCCAGCAGGGCTCACCGTCTCTGGGGCTATTTCTCCTGGAAAATGGGAGCAGCAGTAATTGCAAAAAATCTCCTAAGAGCTGTAAATGTGAACTCCTAGACTGGTTTAACCCCGATAGGTGCTGAGGGAGGAGTCTGGTTAAGAAGGATCAAATGCTAACTCTTTTCCAGGTTCTATGGGTCTCACACATGATCAAACTGAACTGTGCCAGCAATCCATTTTACAGAGGAGGAAACTGAGGCTCTGGGCAATGAGATAACACGCCCCAGGTCATACAGCAAGGCAGGGAGGATGTGGGTTCTCTCCAGATAGACAGATGTTAGGCCTGACGGAGAAACCGGCCCAGGCATGGCAGGACAGTCAACCTGGCCAGGCCCTGAGGCCTCTCACTCTGGTAGGGCCCCTGCCCATCTTGTGACTCTGCCTGTCCCAATTCCTCCACAAAATATCTACAGGCTGAAAAGAAGCCCACATGTCCCTAGGAGCTCGTGAAAAACCTAATCTTCCTCTCCATTAATTTAGAGCCCGACACCGGGCTGCTCGGCTGTGGGATGGCAGAACCATTTCCTCCGCAGAGACCGTCTTCCCGCGGATTAAGGGAACTTGTCTTTAGATAAATGGCTTCATATTCATGGCTACACGGGAGCTCACAGCCAGGAAGGGGCCCCATAAATCTCTGTTAGCGGCACAATCGTGTTATTATCGTTTAGCGCCAAGCTGCTGCACACAGGTGCCCACCTGGGGCTGACTGACCTCCGGTAGACTGTCTGTCTGTGTGTCTGTCTGGGATTCAACCTTTCTAGCCAACCTGGACAGACACAGACAACCACAGATTCAGAAAACCAGCTGGCCCAAACCATGAGGCAGAGAGCAAAGGTCTGGACCAGAGAGGAACAGCACCTAGCCTGGTCACACAGCCAGTGTCACTGGAGCCGGGCTCACAGTCAGGCTTCCCCACCCTCAGTGCCAGTTTGAGCCTGGCACAGACACCACCGTCTCACAGGCCACCCAGGCCTGCTCTTCTCGCTCTTCCCCACTCCCCAGGCAGCCTCCTATGACAGCTCAGTGTGCACGGTCTGTGCCGGCCATCTCCAAAGGACCTCAGGAGAGACAAGAACAGGACAAAGCAGCGGGGTCACTTCAGATCACAGTGAGCCATGAAGCAACAGAGCGGCTGATGAGAGAGGAGGGCTGGGTAGCACAGTGGTCAGGATGGGCAGCCTGGAGAAGCAAGGGAGAAGGAAAGACAAGACCAGCTCAGCCAGCGAAGCCCTTCCTGGGCAACGCATGGGAACAGCATGTGCAAAGGCCCTGGAGCTGGAAGAAGTTGGGTAGATCCAGTGAAGGACGCTGGGTTGCAGTGGGCAAAAATCAGGAGCAAGGAAAAGAAGCTTCCTGCTGCCCAGAACCCTGCATTACTCTTCCTCCAGATAACAAGAGTGACGTTAATGAAGACCCTTAAGTTGAACGGCCCGATGCTGGAGGTTACTGACAGTTAATCTAAGTCTCTCGTTGCCTGGAAGGGCAGGCACTAAAGCCAGAGTCTCAGCTCTTCACCCCGCAGCTGAGTGGCCCTGGATGTTAGCTGACCTCTCTAGACCCTCATGTGTAAAACAGGCACAACGCTGGTACAGGGGTGGGGATAATAAGCCAGGTGTGAGATGACTGGGGCACGGCCTGGCACATCAGAGCCAGAGAAGCAGCAGCTGGCATCACCACCACCACGGGGCCGGGCTCAGAGCAGTGAGGCTGCTGTCACCGTCGCACAGCCCACGCAGGACATGTGACCCTGACTCTGAGCCCCGGATGCGGCCTCTTCCTTGCTCACTAAGCCCATAAGGCTGCGTGTGTGGTGACTTCATTGTCACCGCTGACATCTGCCTGCCCTGCCGCTGCCTCAAGGACACAGAGAGCACTGTCCTTCCTTGGCCCTGGCATGGGTGCATGGACCCGGCCCCTCCTGTGAGCCCCAGAGCATCCTGCATTCCCCGTCCCTGCGTGCACGGCCATCCTCATAGCTGGGGTGTGAGGTCAGGCTATTCCCATGCTCTGTCCCAAGTGGCAAGTTCAAGGGGCAGCCGAGGGCACTGGACAGAGCCGGCCCTGAGGGCTCTGGATCTCTAGGCAACTCCTCTGCCCTCAAAGATCTCAGTTTCCCTCTCAGAAAAATGAGAGCTGCATGGGTTTAAGCTCTCTCAAATCTTAAGAAGGAGGCCTTAAGTTAAATCCTGCTTGATGCCTGACACTCTGGTTAACCTTGAGCAAGTCACCCACTCTTTAGGCCTCAATGTTCTGATCTGTGCGATGGGAACAGCACTGGTGTCCTGTCAGGGTGTGAGGTGTTCACAGAAGGCTCTGAGCAGCCCCCCAGCAACCTAATCTTTTCACACACCCTCCTCCTCGTCATGCCACCTGGGTAAGGCTCTCTCTGTTGCCTCTTCCTCTTCTCTAAGGAAAGACACAGGATGGATCTGTTCCAACCTCCCTGGCCTCTCATGGGACTGGGGCCGGAGTCACGCGGAGAGCTGAGGGCGGCGTCTCTGGGCTCCCACCCGTCCCCACTGCACCACCAGCCACGGAGGGTCTGCAGGGCGGCCCCAGGGCTCACCTTCTTGCAGAAGCGATGCAGATGCAGCAGCGTGTCGAGATCCGTGCGCTGCCGCTCAGCCGCCATGTAGAAGTGGGTCAGCTTGGCCTGGAAGGCCCGCTGGGTCGCAGCAAAAGCCACCAGCTCCGGGAGCTCCTGGCCCCCAGCCTGGCTCCCGGCTCCCAGTTGGGCTGCCTGCTTGGACAGCTCCAGGCCGCGGCGGTACTGGGCCTGGGAGGGGAGAGAAGGGTGTTCTCACCTTCTCACCCCTTACAGCCTTGGCAAGTGACGAACACCTAGAGAGGCCAAGGCGCCTTAGTCTCCAGGCCTTTGCCTTGGCTGTTCACGTCCTTCTGGAAAGCTCCGGCCTCCAAGTCTGAGGCTTCTCCTTTGTGTCTGCCAGTTCTCTCTGTCCCCATTGTCCCCAGCCCCCCCCCTCCCCACTGGCCTGGGAGTCCCCTGAGGGCTGGACAGGCTGAGCACCCTGTGCCTCTGGCTCCTCCCCACCCATTCCCTGAAGCTGGCTTAGCATATCTGGGCCTTGGAATCTGCATTTTACTAATTGCGCTAAGATGGAATGTTCCTTGGTCTTGGCCATCTGAAAGGCTTCCTGGAGGTGGAAACATCTCAGCGGGATCCTCTGGAGTCCCAGCTGATTCCTCCCGCCCTCTGCAGGTTTCCTTGCACTTCCCACCTGCACCCTTGGGCCTTAGCAGCAGCCCCCCCCCCCAGCACCTTCTCCTTCCCCTCTGGAACGCACCACAGCCTTCAGGAAGAAGGCCTCGAAGTCAGCGTGGGCCCGCGCCACTGTCTCCATACTCCCGTCCTCTGGGGTGAGCTCCTGCAGGCACCGGCTCCCCTCCTGCTCCATCCAGTCGCTGACCTGGGCAGGGAGGTTTGGACATGAGGGGCTGCTGGGCAGGTTCTCCAGCCCTCTGACTTCCAGGAGCCAGAGGTCTTCTTGAGCTCAGTCACTCACCACCCCGAAACCTGCCAGTTCTGGGTAAGAGACACGGGAAGGGCGTGTTCTTTGACCATCTGAACAAACTCCCAGCCCAGCAGGACCCAGCATGGAGGGGGCTTGCCTGGCGTCCTGCACACAGTCACAGGGTGCTGGGTCTTGGCTCATTCTACCTAACCACTCACTGCCACTCAGTCATCAAATGAGTGGCCTCAAGGTGATGAGCTCCTTGTCCCTGGGGGCAGGTAATGGGCTGCACAGGAAGGGATCTGAGCCTGCCATAAACTCACTGTGTGAGCCCAGCAAGTCACTTCCCCTTCTGGCCTCAGTTTACCAGTGCTAAAATGGGGTATACATGACAATCCAGTGAGAGACAGAGGGTACAAAAGGGTTCCTACCCAGAAGCAGAAGTTCCCTGCTTCCTCTGCGGGGTCTTACGGGGCAGAGATTAACTCACTGTGTCCTCACAAAGGCCAAGATAGCAGCTGATCTTGTCACCCCCAATCAAGGTCTAGGCTCTGGACACCCAGAAGCTGGGACTGGGCTCCCGGCATCATGCCCCTGGGTCCCCGGCCAGTCTGCCCTTTCACCTGGCGAATGGCAGCCTCCAGGCGGCCCAGGCGGATGCGGAGCTCCAGCCTCCCCAGGAGGTGGTTGGATGCAGTGACCAGGACATGAAGCTGCTCATCCACGAGGCTGTACAGGGCAGCCGCTTCAGCCAGCCGGCTCCTGGGAGGTGGAAGACGATGAGAAGAAGCCTCCCCAGCCCCTCCCAGCACTTTTGCTTGGCAGAGCCCAGCTCCCCGCGTCTGGGATTCTAGCTTGGGTTTCTAGTTACTGACTTGCTGTGTGACCTTGGGCAGGTTCCTGTGCCTCTCTGAGATTCAGTCTTGGCCCTCTGCAGAACTGGGAGGACCAGAGGATACAGCAGGAAGTGAAATGCCATCCCCTTCCCCAGGAGGGCACGAAGCCCACTGGACAGATCTGGGTTCAAGATCCAGTCCTGCCACCGTGTAGGATGGAGTTTGTGCAAACAGTCTCTGCCGGCTGTAAAGTGGAGTCAGCAACAGTGAGACAGAATGACCCAGTGCTTCAGCCCTCCACTAAAGCCCGCCCTGAGAGCTCACAGAAACATTCCACCGGGGGCAGCCACGTCATTCTCTCTGTCAGGCAGGGCCCTGGTGCTCTTAAAGCTCTCAGGAGGTGCTAGGGTGGCCAGAGTGAGGACCACACTCATGCAGCAAAGTGCTTCACACAGCGGCCACGCAAGTCAATGGTCAGTGGGTTACGACTTCCATTGCAATGAGGGTGGGTAGCTGCCCAGGGCCCTCTCCATTTTACAGGTGGGAAAACTGAGGTCCCAACTGAGGGCTATTACTCTCATTCATGGCAGTCTGTATAGAAACCAGCCCAGAGTTGTCTCTGCACAAACTTTAAAAAAAATAACCAAAGTCACAAGACACAAACAGAGTAGATGGGATTTCCAGCATAGAGATGGCTGGGTGAGAGGAGAATCACAGAACAAAGAGAAGGAGATCTACCAGGTATGGTGATTCCAGTATGTGGGGGGCTGAGGCAGGAGGATTGCAAGTTCAAGGGCTGCCTGGGCAATTTAGCAAGACCTTGTCTCAAAGTAAACTAAATGAATATAAAAATGAAAAAAACCTAAAAAAGGGTTGCAGATGTAGCTCAGTGGTAGAGCACTTGTCTAGCCTGTGGGAGGCGTGGCTTCCAGTCCTAGAGCTGCAATAAGGGAAAGAAAAGAAAAAAGAGGAGGGGAGGGGAGAGTAGAAAAGAAAGAAAAAAGAAAAGAGAAGAAAAGGAAAGGAAAAGAAGAGGGTTTGGGGGAGAGGAGATGGAAGGAAAGCCTGCTTTTCCAGGCCAGCAATGCCCTGCCTCGCCCTCCACGTCTGACTGCATCTTCCCACAGGTTTCCACCTTCTGGAAAAGGGGTGAGGGCTTAGAGTGAGTGCAGCGGATGGACAGAAAATGCCAGAAATGCCAGCAGGAGAGGCTGCAGAGGGAGAGAGGGAGGGACCAGCAGGCCCAGGTCCGGCAGCCGCTCGCGCGGGCCCACAGCGCCCCCTAGTGGAGCTGACGGCAACCGAGGGTCCTTAGAGACCACGGTGGGCCGGGGGCGGGCTGGGAAGGTGAGGCGGGACCAGCCGAGGAGGGACAGTGCCAGCGGCAGCCGTCCTGCCTGGGCTCCCAGCTGCGTGAGCCTGCCTGAGTGCCGGGTGCAGCCCAAGGGGCCGTGTTTAAGATTCTGGGTTCAGGGCGTCTGGGCTCAAGTCCTGGTCCCACCGCATCCCTCTGGGTGACCCTGTGCCTGTCACTTGGCTCCTCCGCTCTGATGTCAGGATGCTACTGGGACCTGCTGCGGGAGTTAAATGAGTTAATATGTGCGATTCCTTAGAACGACGCTGTATGTGCTCAATAGCAAATTGTTCTTAAAAGTTTATACGAACTTTGCTCTTGACTCCTGAATATAAGTAGCTGTGTTTTAATAGAAAAAATATTTCAAATTATTTATCATTGTAATCACAGATCAAGTATCCCTTCTTTTGGAACCGAAAGTGTTTCAGATTTCCAATTTGGGGGGGGGGTATTTTGGTATATCTGCATACACGTTTTGAAATATCTCAGAGATGGGACCCAAGTGTAAATACAAGAATTATTTATGCTTCATAATTACCTTCTATACAGCCTGAAGGTAATTTTATAGAATGTTTTTTAATAATTTTGGGCATGAGTTTTCCACTTGGGTTTTTGGAGCATTTGGGAGTTGCTTTTCAGGGTGGAGAGGCTATGCCTGTACTGCACTGTCCCTCACCCCCACCTGAGGGCACGGGTGTGTCCATCTTTTTCTCTGTGACACCCACACACACTGCAGTTCTCCTGTCCAGTGACAGTGGTGGGGACATGGTAGGGACACGGGGCGTGGAGGGTTACACGTTTAGATGTCTTGGCCTTAGGAACCCAGTAGGCCACTACTGCTTCACCATCCTCCAAAGGAGGACAGCGTGGGCTTCACGGGCTTCTGTCAGGGATGAGTGAACGGGGCTTTGGGGGCCTGGCCCAGTGTGTTTCAGTGAAGGGCTTGGCCCACAAGGCTGAGCAGAAGTGGAGAGATGTCTTCTGATGCCTGCGGGAGGAAGGAGGGAAGCAGGGAAAGCCCAAGGGACTTGCCAAGGCCCACATAGGGGACCGGTGATGGGGCTTCAGCCTGTGACATGTGCCCTGCACTTCCAGGGGCCCCGCTCTACATCTCCCCTCGGCTGGTGCCCCGCTTTGTAGCTCCCAGCTGGGAGCTACAAGGGAGCGGTGGGGGCGGGAAAGGCCAGGATGTCTGTACCTGATGTCAGGGCTGGAGTCCAGCCTGCTGGCCTCACATTGCAGCCTGGCCAGCATGGCCCCACCTTCCTGCTGCAGGTGTAGCAGGCCTGGGTCTCTCAGCACGGCCTCCATCAGCTCCTTGGACTTGCTCAGACAACTGGTGGCCTCCTGCCAGCATAGGAAGGTACACTGAGGCCCAATCCTCATTTTTTTCCTGGCCTACCCACATCAAGACCAATTCCTCCAGTGTCCTCTTCTCTCTAGTGCATCTCCTCAAGCCACTCCTCCTCTCCTCCATGGCAACTTCACTGATCCAAATCCTGTCACTTGCTGGGACACGACATCCTGACCTCTTTGCTACAGATCTCCCTGCTGCCCTCTGGCTCCCCCTACAGTCTGTTCTCCACATGACAACCAGAAAGATCAAAAAGTGCAAATCAGATCACCCCTTGCTTAAAATTCTCCAGCCGCTTTTCTGCACACTTGTGATGGACCCCCAAGCCAGCTCCCTGACCTAGCTCCTGCTGGGCCTGCAAGAGCTCTCAGTGGCCTCTTCTTGCCTCCTAGGCACTCTGCTTCCCACTGGCCTCCATGTTAGTCCTGTACATGCCAAGCCTTATCCTTTCTCAAGGTCTTCGTGCGAGGCTAACCTCTGCCTGGAGCTCCATCCCCCTCCAAGGCAGACTCTGCTGAGCTTCAGGCATCAACTTGCAGAGCATCTCTTCGGAGAGACTGTCCTCTTGTTGTTCTCAGTCTTACTTTCACGGCACCTGGGCACAATCTATAACTAGCTGTCTGTTTCTCGGGTGCTTTTTAATGACCACCTTTTTAATGACTGCACTGTGAGCTCTGCTAGGGCAGACGTGAGTCAGCCTGGCCCAGCAGGTGCCCAACAAGTGTTAGCCAAGTGCATGAATGAAAGACAAAGATGCTGCTGCCCACCACGGCTGTCCCTTCTCTGAGCCTGGTCTGTAGAGGTGAGGTATGGTATGGCTTCCCCAGTCCACGCCCCAGGCTCACCTGCACCCCCCCAGGGGGGTCACCCTTCTCAAACTCCTCGATGGAGGACTGCAGCAGGGAAGAGGCCCGGTGAAGCTCAGAAAGGAAAGGATCCAACTTCTGCAGGACAGAGGCCAGAGCGGGTATCAGGCCCAGCCAGGGAGAGGCTGGCCCACCAAGGAGGACGCACAGGGAGGTGTCAGGGCAGCGTTCAGCGCCTCTCGGGGGACATGAGAACATGCATTTCTAGCAAGTTCCTGGAAAATGGTGGTGCTGCTGGCTTTGAGGCTTCACATCAGGCTGAAACCACTGGTGTTGGGACGAGTCGGGCAGAAAGAAGACAGATCAAAGCCACCCCCAAGGCCAGCGGGGGACCCTGTAGTGGGGCAAGGCAGAGTGAAGGCCATATCCTTGGCTCGGTCCCACCTCAGCCCAGCTCTGCCCAGGCTGTGAGGCCTTGAGTAAGTTACTTAGCCTTCTGGTCCCTTGCTTCCTCCTCTGTGAAATGGGGATCACCATAGTTCCTGATTCTATGGGTTCATTTGTTCATGTCACTTAGAGCCCAGGGCCTACCAGAATTTGTCACCACCACCAGCTTTATATTCTGGTTCAAATAAGAGTTCATGGCAAAGAAAACTTGTTGAAAGCTACAGTGTAGTCAGAAGCTACTGGATTAACTGGAGGTCTCTGGAAATGGGAAACGGAGCCTGGAGACAAGGAAGGGAGGTTTCTCAGGTCCCACCATTGGCATTTGGATACAGTCATGCCCTGGCATGTGAGGGCCATGGGTTCTAGAACCCTTAGATACCATGCTCCAGGGGTGCTCCAGTGCCTCGTGTAAATGGTGTAGTGTCTGCATACACCCTCAACACAAGCTCCCTGTACCTCAAAGCGTCCTGGACCCTGTATGGTACCTAAAGGAATGGAAACGCTATGTAAAAGCTGCTGCACCTGTGGTTTAGGGAATAATGACAAGGAGAAAGCTGTGCACATTTATTTGCCACAGAGGCAGGTTTTGTCTTCAGCCTGCAGTGGGGTGAGCCACGGCTGTAGAAAGCACAGATACTCTGGGCCAACTGTCCTGCCTGTTCAAACCCAAGCACAGCTGTAAAAAGAGGGCCCCCTAAGCAAAAAGCAAATACATCACCCTGTTAGACTGGTGGCATATAGACTAGCGATTCTCAACCCGGTGACTTTGCAGCCCGGGGACATTTGGCAATCGTGGCGAGAGTTTCGAGTGGACGCTACTAAACATGCCCTGGGACACAAGGTAGCGCCTTACATGAGACAGTGTGACCTGGCCTCAGCCCTCACCAGGCTGTGTTTGGGCCCTCGGCTGGAGAGGGCCCACGGCCGGCATCTGTAGCTGCTGCGCCCTGAGTGCCTTAAGCCAGTGGTGTTCCATGTGCCCTCCTGCAAGTCACACCCACTCTGTGCCCGCGTGTGAAACTGGACACGAAGGGCCCCTGTCGGGTGGCTCTGGGGAGGGACTGCAGCCTGCAGGGAAGGAGCCCAGCACTGGTGATTCCCTCATTTCCTCCCTCTGACGGAGGCTGCGTGTCTCCTCCCCTACGCATCCCGAGCTCCCAGGTCCTGCGGGCCCACAATCGATGCCTGTAGATCTACTTTCACTTAACACAGCTCCGCTGACAGCACTGCCAGACACTAAGCTCCTTACCCATGTTGACTCAATTCTTACACCAGCCCCCATAAAGTGGTAATATTAACACCCTCCCATCTCACCGAGAGGAAACCAAGGCTCAGAGATGTAAGTAGCTTACTCAAGGTCGCACAGCAGAGCTGGATTAGAACCCAAGTAGTCTGGCCCCAGATCCTGAACTCCTACTCATTCCACTCTGCACCTTCATTAAACATGCTTGTTGAATGACTAATCTGTTTAAACTCAACCGGGTTGACACATGTGCATAACAGGACAGTGAAGGGAAGAAGAAAAAGAGTGATAGTCGAGGGCCAAAAGCTGTGATGGTAGACACCTGGAAGAATTGCACCCACTCGCTGTGGCAGTAGGGGAAGGGGCCTTCCAGGGCTGCAGGCAACTGGCTAGGCTCCACATGGTGGCCGAGGGCTGTCAGTGAGCCCAACACCTCCACCTGCAGACAAAAGAAGTGATTCAGGAGACCACAGAACTCTTGAAGAATGACATTTAGAAGGGTCTGCCTAGATTCCTGCCTTGGCAGCAGTCCAGCTCTATGACTTCAGAAAAATCAAAATTCAGAACCAGACTCTGGTTAAGAAAGGGCAAATACACAACCACTCTGCCAGCCTGTGCCCAAAGCAGACATCATTAATCAATCACAGCACTTATTCCCTCGGAGCTTGGCTTTTTCCCAACATAGCTCTCCAGGAAATAACACAAATTGATCAAACCTGGCTCTGTGATGAGACTCCCTATAATCCTTGCACTGTTCCCTGGTGACTCACCAAGGTGCTGCCTCCTCCTTGGGATGGCTAGGAAAGGTCACCAGTCCTAACAGTGCCCCTAAGACACGGAGAAGGGACTTGGTGACGGCTTCTGCCATACAATGAAGTTCCGGTTTTATGTGAAGAATAGCTCAGAGACCTAGGATTGGGATGGGGTTGATTCTGCGGGGTTTCAGACCTGTCTGTTATCCCTGCTACTCAAAATGTGGCTTGAGGGTCAACAGCACCACCACTGCCTCTGCACACGTTAGAAATGCAGAGTCACTGGATCATTAGCACCTGCACGCCACAGAGGGGGGCTGTGTTTTAGGAGTCACTTTCGGGACAGTCAATCTGGAAGCTCTAAGCACACCTCTAGCTCACACTGTGCCTCCTCAATGAACAGGAGAAAGAAAGGGTCCTTGTGAATCACTTGTTGAAGTAGGGCAGAGCTGGTGGCCACATTCACTCTTGTGAGAGTGAATGGCACCAATTAAAGGCAGCCACAGGCTCTTTCCCAAAAAGCTCCAAGTCAACTGTGTTTATAATAATTAGGAACAGAAATGCAGGCAGAGACGGCCACAGGGCAGATGAGGCACTGGGCCCTGAGTCAGGAGACTCCAGCTCTGGCTTGCTGGGTGGCTTTAACCCTCAGTTTCTCCATCTGAGAAAGGGGTGGAAGGCTGACTATAAGCAGCTTGTCAAGGAGGTCTCCTGCCACGTGCAGCTGTCAGTCACTGGGCGGTGCCTCCCAGGCACAGCTGGGATGACAGAGAGACACACACGAGGTATGATCAAACACTGAGGTGAGCCCTGAAATCAGAATAATTTATGACATTAAAAGACACACTGCCATTAATTCTCCAAGTGTTCTCCTCACCCAGAACACTTGGTTTGGTTTTTGAGACAGGGTCTCATTCTGTCATTCTGGCCACTTTGCCACGCAGTTCCGGAAGTGGTCTTTTGGAAGTGTGTAGTTGCACTATTATAGCTGCCTGTACGTCCGGAATTAACTCAAAACATTTACCTTCAGTAATTTCAACTTGAGGGATGAACCAGAAGTTGCATGGTGCCAGAGCCAGGGAATCAGGAGGATAACGGCAAGCACGCGTGTTTAGGAGGCTGCCTTTCTACCGGATGGCACTTGGCCCAGGGCTCGGTGTACTTTTGATCTTACCTTGTAAAGGCTCTCGGGAAAGCTTCTGGGGCTGCTTCAGACAGTGGCAAGAATTATGGGATAAGCGCGTTCAAGGCCAGGTGTGTATGTGGCGAGGTGCTGAGGGGGATTAGTAGCAACATGCCTTCCACTATAGTAAATGTTTATAAATTTAAACATTCACCATATATTTTGATCATGCCTCATAATCCACTGATTGATGCAGTGGCACCTGATTTGGAGACAGGACTAGAGAGGTGGCCCCAGACTTTGTATTTTTTTCCCTACGCCAGATCATGTCTAGGCCTCTTCTAGCTCGTGAGTCCTGCAATTGTTCACGCCCTTCGCCTCACTCAGCTCTGCCCAGAGAGTCCCCTCGCACTCCCATGCTGCCTCCGCTTACCTGGATGTCAGGTGACACCTGCAGGGCGACAGCGTCTTCCTTCTCCCCCAGGATGAGCAGTGTACCGAGGGCAGCTGGGGCCATAGCCTGTCAGAGAGATCTGTTCAAGGGTGCCCTGGCCAAGCCCTCAAGGGCTCCCACACCCCACAATGCAGCAGTGGGCCCGGGGTCCCCTGGGCCAGGCTTTTGTGTGATGTGTCTGGAGGGGAGCAGCAGGTGCAAGCTCCCTTCCCAGGGGTCCCACTCCTGTGACTTGTGTCTCCACCTGCCCAATGAGGAGGCCAGAGCAGGAGTGGCACATCCCAAATCCGGCCCACCCTGTTGCCTGTAGTGTTAATTGGGAACCTCTTCCCTCCACACCCTCAGTTCTAGGGGTCCAGCTGACCCAATTAGAGGGCTGCGTTCTCTGGCCATGGGGATTTCCAAAGTCATTGGGACTAACGAACATGAAGAAACTATTGCTGGGACCTCACTCTTTCCTGCTGTATTTAAATGAGACCATGTGTGTTTAGAACTGCTGGAATCATACCGTCACAAAGCTGGCCAGGGGGGATTGTGGGAGTACAGTTCCCTCTCAGGAGGACAGGGCCAGAAATGGAGAGAGAGAAACCACATCCAGTGACAATATTTGAGTGCTTGGATCAAGCAGTACCTGCAGCTGGATTCGATGCTTGGGCAGTCCAGTGATAGCCAGAACTCGTTTGTCTTTAAGTCTGTTTGCACTGTGTTTTCCGTTAGCTGCCACTGAAAGTCTCTAGTTCCATCCTGAGCCCAAGGCCTTAGGCCTGTCAGAGTCCCTGGTGATGCCAAGACGTGGCGGCTCTTTACCTCCCACTCACCTGGGTGGCCTGCAGGGCGCTGGCCAGAGCTGGCTGTGGGGATTGTTTCCTGGTATCTATCACAACCACCAGGCCCTTGGCTTTATCTTCTGCCCTGTGGATAGGACGTGGAAGTAACAGTATTTCTGGGTAGCCTGGTGCTCACTGGACAGATGGCCCTACTAGGTGACAGGAAAACTGGCTTCTGGAGGCCTTGCTTGATTGGTAAGTGCTTCACCTGCAAGGCCAAGTTCCAGTGCCCTTCCAGGAAGCCCTCCAGGACTTCTAGAGATCCCATTGCTTCTACACAGCCATACCTCCCACAGGTGTTTGGTTTGGTTTTTGAGACAGGGTCTCACTGTGTTATTCAGTCTGGACTTGAGTTCATTATGTAGCCCAGGCTGACCTTGAACTCACAGTGATTCTCCTGTCTCAGCCTCCCAAGTACTGGGATTACAGGTGTGCGTCACCACACCCAGGCCAAGAGTGGTTTCTAATTGGTGGGAACCACATTAGTGACCCAATTTCCCTGGCCAATGACTGGGGACATGGAGGTCATGTGACATCTTTCTGACTGATGGAATGTGAGGGAAAGTGGCTGCAGGCTTGGGAAGGAGACATCCTCTCTTTTAAAAAGCTCGTAGAAAGAGCTAGAAGGCAGAAACATACGATGATGCATTTCCTAAGTGGATAAGGTGCTTTGAATTGGAATTTTGGTGACTTGTAGCCAAACCCCCTCTGCCGGTTCAGCTCTATGATCCAGGCTGAGGGTGGGCTACCTTGTGGTGGTTCCCCAGGACTTCCCACCCTGGCCCAGCCACCAGGGCTTGTTAAAATACCGCACACCCATGCCACCCCCATGTGTCTGGTCAGCAGGTAGTGTGTGGGCCGAGGGGTCTGGATGGGGCTGCCCATGCCCTTGGCCAGTCTGATGATCAGAGAGGTTTGGGAAATAACTCCCAACTTCCCTCAAGCCTCATGATCACCCAGTTCACAGACAAAACTAGCCGAGTCCACAGGGTTGCAGGTTGTGGTGCTGCCCTTAGTATCTGGCGACCTGGGCGAGCTGCTTTCTCTGAAACAAGTGAATACTAACAGTGCCAGCCAGAGGGGCTGTGTGCAGACTGATAAGTTCGTTCAGGAAAAGCACCCAGTCACTGTGTAGAGTGAGAGGGATGTAAGTGTTTGCTGCTGCTACTGTCCTAGAAAGGGAAACTGAGGCACAGAGCAAGAAATGGTGGCCAGGTCACTTCCCCCACCATGCCCACCCCTAGGCCTGTGCGGAAACAGGATTTGTTTGCAGACCCAAAGTTCACAGTTGTTGGTCCCCTCACCCCTGCTGCCTGTGGCCCCTGGCCATTTCCTTGATCAGGCGAGCCTCAGGAAGGACAGGTTACTGCCCCAAGGCCACACGGCTGGTCAGGGGGGTTCCTGGGTTCTGTCAACCACAATGGCTGCTTTTCAGCACCACAAAGGGTGTCCCGTCATCCCTGCTGGAAAAGCCATCTGCCTTGGACAAGAGGAAGACAAATCTAGGGGCCAGCAGGGGCAGCGATGGCAGAGAGCAGATGCCGAAGGGTCCCATTCCTACGCCAGCAGCCCAACTGCAGGCTGGGCTGGGGGCCTATGGCTGCGGTCCTGAGTGACAGCAGCCCAAGGCTGTCCTGGCTGGAGCTGGGGCTCAAGGGAAAGCACAGTGCCACTTCCTGTCTGTCCTGAGTTTCCAGTTGTAATGAGCGCACTCTTCCCAGGATGATGGGGGCTCTCCAAGTGTGGTCTCCCCAGGCCAAACTTGTGAGAGACGCAAAGTCCCAGGTCCTCCAGCCCAGATCTGCTGAATCAGGAACTCTGCGATGTGGGGGAGCAGCCCCTCCCCACAAGTGACTGCTGTGCTCGCTCAAGTTTGAGAACCACTGATGCCCAACATCCACTTCAAGCACCACACTGAGCTTCCTGAAAGGCACCTGTCCCCAGCTGGTTTCCTGTGTGTGGTCCCGCTGGGTCCCACTGGCCTCCCGGAGCACCCCACAGGATGGGCAGACCCAGGACCTCGCCACTTGGCCCTGTCGGGTGATTTGGACTGAGAGGATCCAGTAGAGGACAGAGTGGTCAGGGTGGCCAAGGTCCTCACCTGGGGATGCTGCACAGGTAGGACAGCAGCTTGGTGATCTCTGAGGCTGTGCACCATGGTGCCTTCCAGGCCTCCTCTGCAGTTGACACCAGAAGGAGGGGCCTCCCTGCCCTGTCCCGACCACCTGGAAGAGAAAGAATTTCTTGCACATGAGCAAGTAGAACTCAGGTGGAATCCTGGTTTGTAGGAACCTATTTTAAGGCCTCTAGGCCTTTACTCATCCCATCCCTCTGTCTAGAATCCCCTGACTCTTCTGGAAACTCTGAACTCCTATTCAACCTTCAAAGACCTAGCTGAAATGCCAGTTCTTCAGAAAAGTCTTCTTTGAGTCCTTCCTCCACACAGAGGTAGCTCATTCTCCCTGAGATCCCTCTGCAGAGGGCACCTTGGAAGGCAAAGCTTGCAGAATGAGCTCTAAGATAACCTGGCCAGTGTCGCACAGCCTGGTTCTGCCCTGTCTCCCTGTGTGTCTTTGGGCAAGTTTGTGCCTCTCGGACCTTGTCTCATTTGTTAGAGGAGACAGAACCCTGAACTGCACAGGTTGCTCTGAGGGGAAGTGAGATAGTTCCTGAGAACATGGCAAGAGCTGGATGAATGGAAGGCGTGATAAATGAGCCTTCCATAAATGAGGCTGGGATCATTTCTGCCTGGGCTCTGCTTACTCTTGTGCACTTGCAAATGTGAGTTCCAGACATGCTGCGTCCTGCTCTGGCACACAGGCCGTGTGCCTCGCTGTCCCACCGGGAGTGAGCACAGCCTCCAGGACAGGGAGGACATCTTTGCTGCCGTGCTACAGCTGACCCAGCAAACTGGTACACTTGTGTTCTTTGTCACCGGAGGCCCCACAGCATGGCTCACCTGTCACACCTAAATGCACCAGACCCTCCCTACTCCCACTTTCCACCCTCACTCACCCTGGCTGGCTTCCAGGTCCGCCCTTCCCTCCTTTCTAAATCTGGTGAGGCCCCTTCGGCTCCCGATGCCCACCGAGATGCCACCTCCTCCAGGAAGATCTCCACACTGCCTCCCTCTACAGGATCCTGTGCCCACCCCAGGCTCCTGTGCACACAGAAGCCTCTCCAAGACCCTGCAGGACTGAGAGCCCCTCCAGGGTGACCTCAGGGGCTGCCTGCTGTGCACAGCGCAAAGCCTGATCGATCAGCTTGAGATGCCCATGATGGGCTTCCTAGCGATGAAGGCTGAGAACCTCAAATTCAGTGTGCCAGGATCTTGCCAGAATGCAGACTCCAAGCAGCAGGCCTGATCCTGCATCTCCCCAGGCTACACGGTGACACTGAAGCCATCAGTTCCTCAACCACACTTTTGAAAGAAAGGTTCCAAGCACCCAGGCCACTCGCGCTACCAGGACTCAGTGATTATGAGGCCAGTTTGTGGGTCTGGCTCTCCACTAGGATTTGCCTGATCAAGGCTCACACACAGCCAGTCCTGGCTGCTGTCCATCTAATGACCCCACTGTGCCAGATGTTGCCCTTGCTTAACAGCTGGTGCCAGAAACAGATCATTAACACCTCAGAACTGTAGCTCAAGATGGTGACGTCCACACTGGGCTATGCATCAGGTATCTGGGGTGGAAAAGGGGTAAATAGGATATACCTACAACCACTGAAAAGCTCAACAAATCTCCAACAAGAAAACAAGGAAAAAGTGCCCCCTTAGGAGCTGCAAAGAGACAGGGCCATGTCCAGGGTCCTGCAGAGATATATGAAATAAAATAGAATTGCAGGACAGGTTCCAAAAGCCACTGGGATATCTTGTGTCCTCAGACTTCAGCAGATACTGTTCCCTCAGCCCGGAACACTGTTCTAACACCTGGTCAATTCAGACTCTATGACTGACTGCACTCTATATAACTTTCTCCAGGAGGCCTCCCCAGTCTCGCTCCCTATCAGAACCCTGGACCGGGACCCCAACTGTGCTCCCACAGCCTCTGCCCTTCCTTATGGTCACAATACATTGTGTTGCTATGACCTGCTGAATTTTCTCTACCACCAGAATATAGGTTTCCTGAAGGCACAGGGCATATTGAACTTACTTTCTAATAAATCCCCAGGGCTAAGTTCAGGGCTCAGTAAGTATTTATTGAATAAAATTAAACAGGAATAATAACACTTTCAGGATTGGATTCTGTTGGTGCTCTTGCCAAAAGCCACCCAGGCAGAGCAAACTCATTCCCCAGAGGCTGGAACCACGGGCAACAAATGGCTCACAGGTGGCTGTGCTCTGAATCCCTGCCCTTGGCAAGGCTGGCTCACTGGCTCTCCCTCAGCCCTGTCCCAGGCTGCTTCAGCTGGTGGCTGACAGACCCAGGATCTGCCTGCAGTTAATGACTGACACACCTAGAATCAGATTACGGTTGATCCCAGACTCGGGATCAGTTTACAGTTGACAACTGACAGACCTAGGCTCAGTCTGTAGATGATGGACACACCAGGATCAGTCCACAGTTAATGACTAACCAATCAGGTGTAAAAGCAAACCCTCTGCTCTGAAAGGCGCAGCTGCTCAGCACTGTTCAGGCTCCAGAGCTCCCCCGAGGGTCAGACCACAGCTTTTGCTCATTCCGTGGCGGCACTGTCCTCCTTGTCCCCTCCTCTAATAAATCACATTCCCAAGGAGCCAGCTCTGATTCTAGTAATCCCAACAGCTCTTTGCTCTCACAAATCTGACGGATGGACGGATCCATGAACAGATAAACAGACAGATGCATAGATGGATACCTAGAAACTGTTTCCCTCCAATCCAAATTCTTCATGGACAAATGAGGAAACTGAGGCCCAGAGATGAAACACTGGCCTTCTGGGCTTTTCCCATGTCCTCTTCACCCACCAGTACCTGAGCAGGCCTTGGGATTTCCAGCCACCCCCCCCCATTCCCACCTTCCCCCATCTGCTCCCCCAGAACCTGGCAGGCAGGCTATCCTGGAGTGCAAGACCTCAGCAGCCACGGTCTCAATCTTGGGCTCAGGCCTTGGGGGCTCCTCCTCCAGGCCAGAGGCTCTTTCTGGGGGGCCTGCCACAGCTTCTGGGAAGCCAGCCTTCTTCCCAGACAGTAGGCCTGAGTCAGAGACAGGTCCAGATGTTTTTGTCTGAGTTGCTCCATCTGGGGAAAAACAATAACAAAGAGAAGCATGTTAAGCAGAAGATGGCTTTTCTGGGGGGAAAATGCTTTGTCTTTCACCCTCCAACAATCACTGATTTCCTACGAGCCAAGCACTGTGTTTGCCCCTTGCTTCCAGTATCTCTTTGAACCATCTGAGCATCTCTGTGAAGTAGGTGAGAATCCCACTGCACAGGATCTGAACACAGAGAGGTGAGGCACTTGGCCATGGTCACGCAGCCTTGTTCAATTCCAGGCCCCTGAGACTTCCAGGCTCTCAACAGGCTACACTGTGTACTAAAGCACTAATGCTGAGCCAGCCTAGGTGGGTCTCCGTCCTTCACATCCAGTGCCATCTTGTAGCTGGCCTCATCCAGATGCTACTGTTCAGTGGAACACATGGGCATCCTACCTTTCTCCAGGGCTTTGGCTTGGTGTGGCTTAGAAGGATACAGTGACTGCAGGACTTTCCAGGGCCGGTCATGCTGGAGCGAAGCTTTGTCCTGGGGCACAGGAAGTCGCCTCTGCCCCTTTAAGAAGGAGACTTTGAGCCCAGCAGTGGGGGACCCAGAGGAGGAGGGAGAGGAGGTGTTTTGAGTAGTGTGAGCTGTGGGCTTGGGAGGTTTCTTGTCTCCCTGCTTGGTCTTCTTCACCTTGGTTTCAGAGGCCTGGCCTACAGGAGAAGCTGGGGAAAGGCGGGGAGAAGATGCTTGTCTTGGTCCTGGCCTGAGCTGGACCATGGTCTCTTGGTTTCCCAGGGGTTCTTGCATCTTGGAGGCAGTGGGGTCTTCTGAGCCAGCTGCCCAGAATCCAGAGGCACAGTCCAGTGGCTCCTCAGGAACACCAAGGCAGGGCTGTCGCTCTGAGTTGTGGCCAAGCTCTTCATGCTTGACTTTACTCCTTGATCCCAACATGTAGGGCTCCTCCTCTGGGTGTACTGGCTTTGCGCAGTCCCAGTTTTGCAAGGAAGGCCCCCCATCAGGCTCTGAGACAGCCAGGGTCCTTTGAGCCAGAGGAACCTCCCTAGACCCACATTGCTCTTCTAGCGCGCCCAAAACACACCCACTAGATGCTTCCACTTCCTGATTTGGCTTTCTTCCATTCTCTAGGGAAAAGTCCAGGAGAGCCACATAGTCTCCCTCTAAGCCCTGGCTGAGCCCATCGTCCATCTTGAGGGCTACTTCCCCAGGCCTGGCTTGCTCCACCTTGATAAGTCCTGGATATTTGCTCCCAGATGTCCTTTCCATGTCTTTGACTGAATTCTGGGCCAGAAGCGCCCGGCTGCCTGGGGAGCTGACCAGGTGCAGCTTCTGGGGGCTGCTCAAATCAAGTGCCTCCAGTGGAAGGGAGTCCGGAGGAGGTGAAGGGACTGTCATTGCCTGGGGTCTACCATCCACAAACTCTGGGCTGGTGATCTTGGCCCAAGGCACAGGGGCAATCCCATTTTCTGAAGCCACCAGGCAGTTGTGCAAGGGACTCCCCTCAAAGTCACTGTTGATGGCCTCCAGCCACTCTTGAGTGAAAAGCAGTGGGTGGGATGACTCAGGGACAGGCTTCTTGTCCACTGTACGGAGGTCCAAGGAGAGGCATTTGATCATCATGCTGACAGACTGCTCCTCCCTGGGCTCCACTTGGAGGTAGAAGTCGCCTTGACGCAATAAGAGGGGATTGAGGGGAGCCAAGTGGACCACAACCTCATCCCGCAGGCAGAGCGGCCAGCCCTCATGCAAGAAGAGGCGGTGGGTGTAGGGAGCCTGCAGAGGGAAGGAGACACATCAGGGATCTCAGCCTTAGATCTGCTTCCTTCCCTGTCCCTCCTGGAATCCCGGACCC
Source organism: Cavia porcellus (assembly GCF_034190915.1). Lineage (NCBI taxonomy): Eukaryota > Metazoa > Chordata > Mammalia > Rodentia > Caviidae > Cavia > Cavia porcellus. The sequence continues at coordinate 23,460,546 of NW_026947488.1, read as the reverse complement.
AGTGAGGACTGCAGGATGTGACACTGCAGAGCCCCTCACTCTTGGAGCTGGGTGAGGGCTGCCTCTCTTGTCTCATCCTAGTCTTGGCCCTGACCTTGAAAACAGTCTACTGCCCCCACGGATGATGCGCTGAGAGTAGGTTCTATTTAACAAGTGCCTTTCCCATGACGATCTTCTTGCCCAGCTCACGCCTCCTCCTCCCCAGCTATCTGAAATTCCTCCCAACCCAGCTCATGTCTTAGCCCTCCACTAAGCCAGGAAGACACCAGGTTACAGGTCTAAATAACTATGCCCGGTGCATTACTTAGCTGCTCTGGGTGTTCATTTCTCTGTCTGCAAATAGGAACAATAAAACACATCAGTACTGGTGGCTTTGTATAAGGGTTAAGTGACATGAAAACCAATACAACGCCTGGCATACAACAGGTAAAAGTTCAATAAATATTCATTCCCTCTCCTTTTAGCAACACTTACCTTTTTAAAAAATTTGTGGGGATTTTCAGTTAAAATATTAAGAGCTCACCTCCCTGGTAAGCAGCTGTGGTGTGGCAGGCTGCAGCCGCCCCAGGGGGAGAGCCACCAGCATCTCCTGAGATCTGCACCATGTTGGAATATTAAAGTCATTTGCTGCTTTTTTTTTTCCTCCTTTAGTTTTCAGTAGAGCAGTTACAGCACAAAGTAGGAACCGTACTGGACTGTGGCAGGAAATCCGGCCCTGCCACTAGCTTACCAGGCCACCTTGGAAAAGCCACTTTTTTACTCTTTCATTCTGACCCCAAAGTCATTCCAGGATTGAATGTTAATCATGTGTTGGTTTGTTATTTATTTAATTTCCCATCAATGGGTATGAATACGGCAAGTGAGACAAATATATATCAGACAAAGGTGCCAGAAATTCTCAGAATAGACAGTCACCACAAGTCACCCTGCAGCAGGCCAGACCTGAGTGACTCCTCTCCATGAGGCTGCCTGGAACCAGTATTAAGCAATGGCACCAAACGGTGACAAGAAACTGTACTCACCTATGTTCTGCCTGGCTTTTGGTTTGAGTAAGTGCTAGTTTTACACAATGTAGACGCATGTGTGCAAGATCCCCAGGGAGTGACTAAAGGAGCAGGTGTTTCCCAAAGTTATTAATTGGGGGAAGAGTGAGATCTGATGTTGATTGCTCCCCAGGAGATAAACGAGCTCCTGGCAGTTGCACTGTGGTCCTGGCTGCCTCCAGATCCTTCGTGACCCTCATCTCTCCTGAGCGTGAATGATGTCTCCCCTTGCATGCAGCCCTTGGGTCTTCCTGGTAGCTGTTGCAGGATTTTTTTGGCTTCCTCATTTGCCCTTTGGAAATTAGAGTGCCAGCCTTCTCCCGGGGTGAGACCAAACAGCCCAGCCTAGATTTCCCCCACAAAGCACCAAGGAGGTGACAGCTGTGCTTGTCCTATTTGACTCACAGTAACGCAGGCTGCTCAGGTATCGTTCTCATTTACACACGTGGCTGCCGAGGCTCCCAGAGGGGAGACAACTTGCTTCAGAGTCAGCTGAGAAGTAGCAAAAGCAGGACTGTGCCTAGTTCTTCCCATGGGAGTGTGATGTGTCTGTCCCCAAAGCTCGCTAGGCTGCATCTGAAGGTGAGTGGAGGTGCATCTTGGTGATGGAGGCAGAGAGCAGATCCTGAGCTGGCACTCTAATTCCCAAGAGGCAAATGAGGAAGGCAGAGAAAACCAGCGACAGCTACCTGCGTTTGCTGCTGCCAGGCTCTGGGCCAGCTGTGGTGTCATCAGTACGTTAGTTAATCTGTTATTAAAATTCACACGAGGAAACTGGAGCTCAGCGAGGTGACACGGATCCCCCAGGTTCATGCTGATGAGGCCTGGATTCCAACATGGGCACCTGACACCAGAGGCCCTGCTCTAAATCCCACAGTGCACCTCCTGCTGAGGTGACATGAATTTGCCTGTAATTACAGCCAAACTGGGTTTGCCTATAATTAAAAATAAAAGTGCAGAAAGGCTGTGACCTTGTCAAAGGAAGTAGTACAGCAAATGTGGCCTTAATGGCCCAATCCAGGAAGTGGCAGTTGTGTGCCTGGTGAGGATGGGGAGGGTCTGTTCCCCGAGAACATTCCTTTTCCTACAGTGCAGTTCCTGTGCATCGAAAATCCTGATGTGTCAGGCTCTGTGCTGTGCCCATTGAACAGCTGATCCCTCCACCTGCTCCTGACCATCTCCAACTTGGTTCCTGAACAACATACACAGTCCCCACCCTTACTTTACTCCTCACTAGCTATGTTCCAGATGTGCAGGCAGCAACCCAGAAAAGGCTGGTTGGCCTAAGAAGCTCTTTGGGGGTCTTGAGATAGAGTGGCAGGGGGTAGGTATTAAGTAACAGCAGTGTAGGAACAGTTGACCAACACATGAGGAGTTTGTGCAACTCCGGTCCTGTCTTTCTGAGAGTTTGATCCCCCTCAGAGATCTCCCCACATGTTTCTTAAAACAGTCATCTCATTGCCTGGCCACAGAGGTAGGGAAGCTCATGACTGGTCTACACAATGCTACTACCCTATCCCTCTGGCCATAGTGATTGGTCTAGCAATGGACATGTGATTCAAATCTGGCCAATCAGGATCTTCCTTTGAGGTGTTTGTTTGATGGCACTGAAGATTGACAATGAGCTACACCCATAGCCATTTTTTAAAAAAATTTAAATTTTGAGTCAGGGTCTTGTTAAGTCACTATGTTGTCCAGGCTGGGCTTGTTTATGATCCTCCTGCCTTAGACTCCCAGAGTTCTGGGATTATCAGCAAATGCCACCATGCCTGGCTCTTTGACAGTCTATCTGCAGCTGCCAAGGAAGAGTTCATTTTCCTTTCCAGGGCAGAAGATAATCTTCGAGCTTGCTTGGGCCCAGCTTTGGAGCATGCAGCCTGGAAGAATGATGCTGGCAGGCAGGCAGAAAGGGTGCTCAGGCGTTTGATGGGTGGATTAGCCAGGTCTGGTCTAAGGGAGGATCCTGTCATTTCCAGACACCAGGTCTTATCTGAAGTATGTTTCTCTCCTCTTTGCCCCAGAAGCAGTTTCCTTGAGATATGAGTTTGAAGGGTTCTCCACGGACAAAAGCAAGACTTTGATGCCTGAGGGCTCTAGGGAGACTCTGGCACATTCTCTATTGTTTCCATGGATGCTGCTTCATGCGGGCCAAGTGCCAGTGAGACCCCGAGGATGCCTATCTATGGGCTTCCCTCCCTCTGGTGAAAGAACAGATGCCACTGACCCCTAGAGGTCAGAGAGAAAAGGACCAGGTGACCTTCCTCCTCCATTTGAGAACTACTTTGCAAACTACCCTACCCATGTGACATGACACCCAGCAGCCCTGCACCCTTCCAGGGGGATCTTGGCCCTGGCTCTGCACCTCTGCTGACTTACACAGGCGGCTTCACGCACTTGCTCACACAGACGCTTGGCGGGGATCAGGAAATCCAGGAGGAAGCTCAGCCCATCCCCCTGGAAGTCAGAGTCCAGCAGCCGGAACACCTGACTCAGGACAATGGGAGCCGTGGCCTCAAAAGGAGGGTAGAGGCCTGCCAGGGCATGCTGGATGGCTGCATCGAGGGATGGAGGGTCCTGTGGAGAAGAAGAGAGGATGAAAATAATAGCAGCAGTGATAAAAAGGCCAGTGGCCATTACCTGTGACCTTCCAGGCATGTCAATACAGCCCCTACTAAGTCTCTAAGCTCCTCTTGTATCACCTCCCATCACTTGGCCCGCCAGCCCTTCTTTCCCATTCCTGGAACACATGAAGCACAGGCCCAGCTCAGGGCCTTGACACTGGCTGCTGGCTCTGCTTAGAATACCGTGTCTCAGACATCTGCATTGCCTCACCTGCTGCAGATGCCATCTGGAGGTCTGATGGGGAGGAGGCATATGGGTCGGGGCCTAAGGGAAAGGAGTCAGTTCCCCAAATCCCATCATCTGACGGATCTACAGCTTAAAGGTGGTCAGAACAGATCAGACACTCCTGGTCCACGTGCAGATGTGGTACTAAGTGATTGTTTCATACCGTTGACTTTGGGGTGATTTGTTACACAGCAGTAACTGACAATATAAGCCAGAGCTCTAGACTCATACATCCAGCTGCCTCCTGAACAACTTCCCCAAACTGTCATTCAGGTATAGACATCACACCTTAGCAATTTCCCAAACCTGCTTCTCCCTGTGTCCCTTCCCAGTGATAGCCCCATCCACGCAGACTCTGAGGCTCTTTGGGCTGCTTCTTTCAGCAGCTTCTTGACTTACCACAGCCCTCAGCCATGCCCCATTCTGCCCCCCTCCTCCAAGAGTTCACCAATGTGCTCAGTCCTCTGCCCCTGCCCAGGCTGGACATCCACCCCCCGCTTCCAGGGAATTGTCTCCTCCTTGGTCACCAGCCCCTCATCTTCCTCACTCCAGCCATCCTCCACCAGGACACCAGGGTGATCTTTCTTCAAAACAAATTTGACCTTGTCAGACCCCTGCTCAACATTCCTGAAGGGCTCCCTGCTACCTCCCAGAAGCATCTGGCCTTCAGGCTTCCAATATCGGAGGATCTGGCCACTGTGCTCAGCCCCAGCTTCGCTACCCCTGTCCGAGCTTCAGCTACAATGGCACCAGTGTTCCCTCATCCGCCTCCAGGCCTTTGCATACCATGTTCCTTCCTCCTGAGTGCCGTCCCTTCCCCTGCCTCCTCCCCATCCCGGCTCCTTGTCCTTTAAGGCTCAGGACATCTCTCGTCTCCTCCAGCTCTTCTCTGACCTTAAACTTGCCTCCTCGTGGCTCAGGGGTTGGATGTTCCCTCTCTTGAGCTCTTCTCTTCCTGTGTCTGAGCAGCTTCCATGCTGACCGCTGCTCCACAAGGGCAGGTGTGCCAGGCAGAAGAGCCCTGAAGACGCCCACATCCTAATCTCTGGAACCTGTTACTGTATTGCCTCGCAGACAATGGCAGATTGAGGTTACAGTTAGAATTAAGCTCATCAGCTGGCCATACAGCAAAGAGAACCTCCTGGAATCTACAAGTGGCCCATTGTATTCACAAGAGTCCCCAAAAGTGGGAGAACGAGAGGGAATGTGACTATGAAAGCAGGATTACAGAGATGCCACGCGCTGGCTCCGAACATGCACAAAGAGCCAAGGAATGTGGGCAGCTCCCAGAAGCTGGAAAAGGCAAGTAAACAGATTCTGCCCTTAGATCTTTCAGAAAAAAATTCAGCCTGGCTCTCGCCAGAATCTGAGCCCTACAAGATCCGTGTCAGCTTTTATATCCAGAGAACTGCAAGACAATACAGCTGCGTCGCTGTAGGTCGGTACATGTGTGATCATTTGTTGCAGCAGTGATTAAAAAAAACCACAGCACACGTTGGCTCCTCCTCGCTCTGGGTCCTCCACCCCTGCCAAGGGGCTGGCACAGAGTAAGTGCTCAGTACATTGTGGGGGAGGATGAACCTAATGGCCTTCTTTGAACCACATTTTCCACCTATAAAACAGGCAAGTTGGACAAGGCCAGAGGTTTCCAAAAGCTGCAGCAATGAGAAGAATTCTGACTTTCAACTCTTAAAGAAACTAAGAGAAGCCAGGCTGGGAGCCCTGTGGCTCAGGGGCTAGGGGTGGAAACGAAGAGAGACCCCGCAGAAGCAGAGCTTAACAGGTGGGAAAGGTCGTCTTTATGAATGAGGCCTTGGAAGATAGACTGGGAACTAAAAGGGGGTATTGAGCAGGAGGACAGGACACTGCTCTGTCCAAGATTGTCGGGAGGGACATGACAGAAGCCCAAGCCCCTCTCCCCCCAGAGCTCACGGGGCTGGCCTCCCTCACAACCTGCAGAATAAATGACTAAAAAAGTCTACAGCCCCATCCTGAGGAAGGAAGAGCCTCCTGGCCCTGGGTGGCAGTGGGCTCAGAGGGGTGACCTGATGACAGACACTTGATGTCCACAGGGCATCTTCCCAGGAGGGGTGAAGGGTTGTCAGTGTGGCAGGACAGGGAAAGGCTCGTCCAGCCTGGTGGCCTCTTCCAATGCCCCAGCCCTCACCACACAAGGTCAGACTGTCACTGCCCACCCCTGCAATCCGCAGTCAGTGTTGGGGCAAGGGACAGAGGCCTGCACCTGCCCTCCATGAGCACACACCAAGTCCACTGGGCCGGGCCTCTTCCCGGCCACACAACTGTCCCACTCCATCCCGCCTCTGCTGGACCTTGGCACACCTGGCTTCTGTCTCGCCCTGCAGCCTTGAGTGGGTCCCTTCCCTCTCTGGGCTTCGCTTCTCTGTGCAGATTGAGCCGGGTTAAGTTGGTTCTGTTTTGAGAAAGTTAATCATTCACTGTCACTCATGATTTTTTTTTTTCTTCTCATGCCCTTTGTACTTACTATTACTCTGTTTTTCTTCAGATCCACTTTTTAAAAACTGCACAGACAAAACCCAGCCACACTTTCAGGGTTTTGCTTCTGTCTCTTACTGATGGTTTGACCTGGACAGTTACTGAACTCGCTGTGCCTCAATGTCCTCATCTACAGAATAGAGATTGTAACAGTATCTCACTTAAATAGTTGGTAGAGATTCGGTGAGAGTATACATGGAAATTTCCTGCACAGGACTAGCATTTAGTAGGTGCTCATTAAGTACGAGCCATCATTGTTATTTTTGTGGTCTTATTGTACATATTATCACATCACCACTGCAAGAGGAAAAATCTGTGTCAACTGGTACAGATAGAATACAAATACATCAGTGTGTTATATGAATTTTATTTATATTGTACATATTTATAACTATTTATCATGTCACTCACTTCATGTCTGTGATACATCTGATATCCTAACTACCAGCAGCATCCAACCTCTAGGAGACAGTGACATACACGCTGTCTGCCTCCATGTACCTCAGTTTCCCCATCTGTAAGTGGAATTCTAGTCTCCATCATATCCTGTTCAGTTGATTGTCCTGGAGATGCAAGGAGATACTGAGGCGCACAGAGAGTCTTGAGAAAACCAAAAGGTATTGCAGGTTCTGTTCTTATTGTCATCTGTGTTCACCCACCGGCCAGAAGCTTCGGCCCCACCCCGAGTGAAGACAGGCATCCCCCTGAATCTGCTACCACCACCACCCCCCAAGTGATAACAGCAGTTCCCCAAGCATCTGCGTCCCATCAGGCTGGTACCTTGTGTTCTCTTGCTCAGCTCATACTACTGTGCTGGTACCAGGCAAGGACACCCATTTTACAGGTAGAGAAAGAGGGAGGGCAACTTTGCTCAAGGTCACAGAGAGAAGGAGAAACAGAGCTACTAGGCTCCAACCCAGACCCAGACACTGAACCAGCCTCCTCCTCCTGCCTCCTGCTGCCTGCTCTGCCAGGGCGTCACCAGCCACAGGGGTGGCCTGCGCAGCTGCCCGTGCCTCCCACTTTCCAGCGGCGCCTAAAGAAACTGTTTACCTCTGAAGAGCAAGCCTCGCCGACTGAGACGCCCTTGGCCTTCACAAGTTGGCTCGCTTCTCCACACACTGTAACCATTTACGGGCAGCCAATAAAATGCGAGGCTGCTCCAAGTTAGCAGAACTCTGTGCTCTCTGCCAGTGCGTTACCTGCCACAGGCCTGAACCCCAGGGGCTCCAAAGTGTCCAAGTTCATGATGAAGCAGACCACGGTGGCTGCAAAAAAGAACACTGGCCACTCGCCATCCCAAATCAACCTGGCGCCCAGCCTTCAACCACAGGAACCTGAACACTATCAGCCAGACGTGGGCCCCTCAAAATGATTTCCATGAAACTCAATAGACCTGTTTCCATTCCTACCCAGTGAGTCGGCCCGGCAGGGCTCTAACTGTTCTTCGGCAGCAAGTGAGTAGGGTCTAAAGCTGAAGCAAGAAGGGAAGACCAGCCAGAGTCAACGGCACCCTCCAGCCCCCTCTGCAAGCTGGGCCAGGGGAGGGGTCTGTCGTGCGGACCACAGAGTCGCGGAACCAGACCCTGCACGACACTCGTGACCTCCTGTCTGACTTGGGGACCCCTGAATGGTGCCAAAGGACACAGAAACCAGCTGCTCACAGGGGTGAGGTCTGGGCAGGAAGCAGCAGTGTGCATACTCTTCTATGTTAATGTCTTTGTAGTGAGTCTGTATTATTACTGTCATCGTATTATTTTAGTCAAGCAAAATGAAACAGAGACAAAACGTATAGTTGATATTATATGCAGACTGCTGTACCAGTACCCAGATCAACATACAAAAAGGTTTCCACCCCTTCCCTCAACGGCCTGCACGCCAGAACACTTCTTCATTATAGTTTTTAAAAGAAGAATTTCCTTACGGCATGATCTATAGAATGCGTATGAGCCCAGACCCAGTCCAAATGAGCGCCAAGTGAAGTGTTAACTGCAGTTACCCCAAGGGCTGTGAGTGGCAGGGGTCTCATAAGGCAGCGTTTCAATTTTCTTCATAGTTTTCTGGATTTTCCAAATGTTCTGTAAGCAGCTTGTATAGCTTTTATAAAGGTGGGGGAATAAAAGTGTGATTTTGTGTATTTTTAAAACTGGGGCCTTTCTAAATGGTCTCACCAGATGTTGTTAGCTGGGCCTCCCCTAATGTGGGCTGAACTTTCTTAAAGATCCAGATTTATCCACTTATTCCAGCACACAAAAATTTTAGTTTCACTTAGCATCAGCTGCCTCTGGCTTGGAAAGAGAGCAGATTGAGAAAAGCTGAGCTGGGGAGTATTTATTACCTTTGATCCTCCCTTCCCGCTGTGGGAGAAACACATGGGGAAGGTGCAAGTCTGCTCCTGACTCACTCACCGGGCAACCCTGGCCTTGGTTTCCCCACTTGTAAAAGAGGCACTGGGTACATCATCCCCTTCCAATGGGGGCATTCTACATCCAACAGAGGCAGGTTCAAGAAGGTGTGGACCTGAGATGTGGGTCCTAAGTGGGGTCAGATAACCCTCAATTGGTGAGAAGGTTTTGAAAGGTCTTTCTTACCCATCTTCCTGCCTCAGAAGCGTCTACACCAGCAGCCACAGGAACAAACGTGAGTGGACCAGTGGACCCTGAGTGCCCACTTCACCCCCTCAGCATCGGCCAAGTGTGGCTTCGGCCCAGCACTCCACACCTACTGATTTTTAATGTGTCTGTGAGCCAGATGCAGCCCGGCAGATGTGAGGTCATGACCTCCAGTCCAGCCTTAACTATCTAGCCATTTCTCTCGAACTCGTCTAGGCTGAGATTCTAAAATCAGCTTCTGGCTGCCAGAAAGTTCTTGCTCACGTCCAGTTAAAACTTCTACTGTTTTAAGTCCCTTTTAGTATTTGTGTGTGGGTGGAGGTATGAGCAAGAATTGGCTCTTTATTAAAAAAATTTTTTTTGAAAACTGGAAAAACAGCCCAGATGCATTAAACCAACAGGTGGGTGGCTACCAGAAGACTCATGTTCAAGTCTAGCTCCGTCACAGCATACGTCTAATGTCACCTCTCATCTGTGTGACCTGGAGCAAGCCACTTCCCCTCTCTGCACCTTAGCCTTATGCTATTTGTCTCCTCTTCCCTTTGCCTCTGCCCTCGGCTCACTGTCTCCCACCCACGCCACACAACGGTAGCAGATACACCTAGAGCTACTTCTTCCCGGGCAGGTCTTTGGGGTCTGGCCCGTGCTGAGCACTTTCCACGTGTTATTTGATTGTATCGCCCCAACGGTTCTACAAGCTGGGCTTTTCTCATATTAAAGCTTGCAAACTATGACCAAGGCTCAGTTAGTGGGTGATAAAGTTGGGGTATGAATCCGAGCACCAGCCGAGGCTCCCCTTTGGAGACCACAATGGCCTTTCCTACATAGGGACGCAGTTGTGACCCTCCATGCTCGGCAGTGTCAGTGGCTCCCTATTGCTTTGGGGTTTTTTTTGTTTTTTGTTTTTTGTTTTTTGTCTTTTTTGTTTTTATCGGTACCAGGGATCGAACTCACGACTGCCTGCTTTCAATGCAGGTGCTTATGCCGCTGAGCTAAATCCCTATTGCCTAACAAGGTGCTGGTCTGGTGCTCGAGGCCGTAGGCTCTCAGCTAACCTCTCCTGCTTCTTCATGCTCTGGTCCAGGGCTTCCCAGTCATCTGTGTGTCCCGGACACAAGGTTTTCGTGCTATGTCCACATGCCCTGGTTTGTTTAATATTATTTGTTTAATATTTATGAGTTAATATTTACTTAGTGTTTATCTTTTTGTCTGTTTTCAACTTAGATTTTTGTTATTTGTCATGATTTGTGCTGTGGTAATTACTACCTAATACTCATTAGGATGAAAAACTATAAAATGAAAATGCTCACCCAGTACATCTGAAGTCTCCCCACCCCAGAACCCATGGTTTGGGCTCCACCTAAGGAAGCACTCACTCCTGAGCACACACTTCTTTTTGTTTTTCACATTGTACTCTTCCCCTGACTAGTAGAGCTCCTATTCACCCTCCACGGCCCTGCTGGATCTGTACCTCTTCTTCTCTTTAGCTTTTCACGACACATGTGTTTGTGAGGAGAGGGACAGCTTCCCACCACCCATCACATGGCCCAAAACTCTCAGCAAACAAGCCCCCATTCCCTATGGACCCTGAGGCCTCAGGGCCTGGCATACACTAGAGGCTTGGACGGGAACCACCATGCAGCCAGTTCTCAGGCAATGTTGAATGAACTAAACCAGACCCATTGTTTTTTTGAAGCGTAGGATGTGTTGTTGCAGGCGGCCTGCAAGACAATCTTGGGTGGACATGGACTTGATGCAAAATCACACAGGAAAGCTACTCAGTTGCCTCCTAGTTCCTTTGAGGACACCAAGGAGACAGCCTTAGCCTGGGGACATTGTGTCTCGAAGACACCTTGGGCACTTCCTCATTACCGCCTTCAATAGAGAAAGCATCCTGAGGTGGAAGGGCCCACAGCTCACCCTCCCTAGCAGGGTTACCAACACGGGTCTGCCTTCATTGTGCAGATTTTTACAGTTACTGTCTACTTACAAAGCTTCCTACTCAGATTATTTTAAGTTTATAAAATAAGTTGAGTTGAAGAACAATTTTGACCATATAATTTGTTTCCTTATAATATCTTGCTTATCCAATGAGTGTATATTTAAAAAATGTTCTCTGAAATTGGGGAAATGTAACAATGGATGTGTCTTAAGCCCTTTGGTATAAGAGTGTCTCACCCTGAGCTGGCCCCAAACACTAGCCATCCATTAAGCAAATCACTCCACAAAAGTTACAGCTATGATGGTTGTCACAAGGGAGGAATATATGACATGCCTTGTTAGAGGCGAATCATGAAAGGCTTTCCCGAGGAGGTGATGTATGGGTAGAGAGTTACAGGGTAAGCAGGAATTCCACAGAGAAAGGTGTTCCTCCCAACAGAAACAGCATGTGTAAAGACCCTGGGATAACAGACAGCATGGCTCATAAGAGATCTGGAACAGAGATCAGAGAAGCGGGCTTTAATGTTTAAAATCAGAGGGGGCTGGGGGTTTAGCTCAGCGGCATAAGCGCCTGCCTTGCAAGCAGGCAGTCGTGAGTTCGATCCCTGGTACCGATAAAAAGGAAAAACTCCAAAATAAATAAATAAAATCAGAGCAGGGAGGAAAATCTGCCACTCAGACAAGATTTGCTCAAGAGGGGCATCCCAATGGCTGAACCTTAACCTGAAGGTCTGGAGTTTGGTGAGTAGTTTCTAGATTCTAAAACTAATAACTGGACTAGATCCAAGACCAGGAGAGATGCGGTGAACGCTTGGTTGGTGCAGGCTGTGGCTCTGGGGTGCCCATCTAACTTGCACTTCCTGGTGCGGTGACTTTGGACAGTCTCTTGTACTCTCAGAATGTCCGGTCCCCATCTTGGGGTGCAGATACAAGCAAGACTACACCTAAAGCTGGTGCAAGTGACACGAGCTCCTGTGTTTAAAGCACCCAGAACAGGGCCTTCCTATAGGGAAAGGGGAACGTTGCCAGTTCAAGACATGTTTTCAGGTACTTCTGAGAGCAATGAGTGTGTCCGTGAGTCCTGCAGGTATATGGATGTGGGCACCTGGTTCTGCAGTATGCCTCTAGTGTGCACCTGTGTGTGCAGATGTATGCCCATATTCCGGCAGTGTGGGACAGCAGGTGAACAAGGTTGTGTGTGTGAAAGGCACATGTGTTCAGCCGTGTGAGTCAGCAGGAGTGGGCTTCAGGGTGTACGTATGTGTGTATGAACACATCTCTGTATGGAATTGTTATGTGTGGGTGTGCATAAGACTGAAAACACACAAATCCACCATGGTGGGCCACAGTCAAGGGCTAAAGCTCTGGCCTGTCTTCGCAGCCCTTTTCCAAATCCCCTGTGATTTGGAAAGTTGCTGCTGTGAATCCACCCTGCTCTGCTGGGTCTGTCTGCAGCTGGGCTGGGATTCTCTGAAAACAAACTTTTCTTTGATTCCTTGTTCCCAGATACTGGCACAAGTGTGCATATACACAACTCCCCCCAGTGTCCCCACCTTCTCAGAGTGCTCTTTGGGAAAGCCCAGGTATAGAGGTACCATCCTCCCTCTGTCCCCTCCCCAGACTACTTTTCCACCCAGTTCCCACGGAAGCACCCCAGGCCGGGACAATATACACATTTGACATTCCAGATCCAAGTGTAACAGCAAAGCAGACCAGGTTTCTGTAAGCAATTCTCTCCTCTCTTTTCAGCACCCTTAAAACCCCACCACACTACCACTCTGGCCCAGCACTGCGGGGCTGCCCTGGAGCAGACTTTGACCTCCTTCTCTGTCCAGATTCCACTTTGGGATAACACAGTTGGCTCCAAATTTAAAATGCAAAAGTACTCCAAGTGTTGTGCATAGCTCAAGAGTCAAGATTCAAGACCAGCCCTGTGCTGTGGGCTAGACAGCTTGAATCGTTACAAGCCATCCCATCTTAGTCCGTCCACTTGGCCCACGAAGAGGCCAGGGAAGACATGGTCAGAGATGGGTTCCTGCACCCCTCTTACCCTACCCCTACGGGGGGCGGGGAGGTGCAGTTAAGCATCGACCCCTGGTGAGGTGCTGAAGGTCCAGGTACTGCGGATCAGTTCAGCACACACGCTGGGGTTCTACTCTGACCCACAGAGGGTACCAGAGGGCTGTGCCCAGCAGAAAGGAAAGGGACAGTGTTCGGTGGTCCAGTCCCCAGGAGGCGTTACCATGGTGATGGGGTGCCGCAGCCACAGCTTCTCTCCTGAGTGCGCGTCTGTTCGTCTGTGTCTGTGGTCTGTCAGTCCAGTGTAGCCCCGGCCCTCGCTTAGTCCTGGAGCGAGCTGGACCAGCGGGCCTGGGGCAACGACCAGGATCTCATCTCCAAAGAGTGGCCCAGCGTCCCGAGACAGACAGACAGACAGGCAGGCAGACAGGCAGGCAGGCAGACAGGCAGGCAGACAGACAGACAGACAGAGAGCCCCAGAGACGCTGGGAGAAACAGCGAGATTGCGCTGGGAGTGAGCGGAGTGCGCTCGGCGCGGCCACCCGTGGGGGGCGGTGCAGGGACGGGGCGGGGCGGCCGGCGGCGGAGCTGCGCCCCGCGTGGGCCGGCGCGGAGGGCGGGACAGGGCCCCTTTGTGCCGGCGCCGCGCCCCCCGCCCGCCGCCCGCCGCCGCCGCAGATGACGAGAACCAGGCGCCCCCCTCCGGGCCACGGCCGCGCCGCTGCCAGGAGGAGCTGGAGCCAGTCCCGCCCGCCTCCCGGCACCCCGCCGGCCCAGCCCGGTTCAGAGTCCACGGACCGCGGGGTCCAGCTGCCTGCCAGTCTCTCATCCGCTTCCAGCAACTCATAGGCTCTGTTTGTTTATCTGTGAAATGGGCTGGTGCCCGTGAGGGTGAGCGTGATCGTGCCGCCTCTTAGATTTGGGAGTGAAGAGTCAGCCTCTGTCCCAGCGCTGTTCCATCCAAGAATGCTTCCTCGCGCGGGGTGCCCGATCCCGGGCTTTCAGATGAAGGTGGCCCATTGCTGGTGAGCGTCTCTTCTTGACTCAGCATAACCCCGCCTTCCCTCCAGGGCTGCAGCTGCGGCAGTAGACTGAGATCTAGAGGGTGATTACTATAGTCTGAGACATTCAAAAGATCCGTGTGTTGAAACCCGGACCCCCATCCCCTCACTGCCCGCCCCATCCCCAATGCAAAGGTGTTCGGTGATTAGTAATCACCAGGAGCTGAGCCTTCCTGAGTGGGCTTAGTGCCCTTACAGAGAGACGCGGAGGGCTGCCTCCGTCCTTCCGTCCTGTGGGTGTACATAGTCACAAGGTGTCATCTGTGGGCCAAAATGCAAGGCCAACGGAAACCCAAACTGCCGGTGCTTTGATCGTGGATTTCCCAGACTCCAGAACTGTGAAAAACAAATTTCTGTTGTTTTTCAGAAGTCTTCCCAGTGTAAGGCATTTTATTGCAGCAGCACAGATGAATTAAACAGTGGTTAAAGTCACTTCTGGTTGGATGACTCAAGGATTCATAGATTTGTTTACAAATGTTGTGCCAAGTGCTGAGCCAGAACAAGACAGATAAAATCCCTGCCCTTGGGTACTGTACGATCTGGTGGGAAGACAGGCGAGAAACAGATAAACAGAGAAATAATGGAGTGAACTGTTAAGAAGAAGGAAAGACACAGATGTTGACACAGACAACTGTAGGGGTATCACAAGGACTAGTGGAAGGGGATGAGGGGCTTAGTCTGACAGAAGGGGAGGAATTCAGGAAAGTGTGTTTGTGGTAGTGGGGGGGGGGCAGAGTTCCAGGCAGTGAGAAGAGCATGTGCAAAGGGTCTGAGGTAATATTAGACTTAAAAACATGAGAAGTCAGTGAAGAGCTGAAAAGGGAGAAAGCAGTGGCAACCATTTGAGTTCAAAATCAAGCTTTATTCATAACTCACCTCACACCAATGTTTTAGCAGAGAGAACCTGAGGTAGGCGTGTACTACCTTGCTGAGTGACTTTTGAGAGTCCCTTTACTTCCCTGGGACCTGCCTTGCTCATTATTAGAGATGAATAATCCTCCAGATAGTTCTGCTATGGCAGACAGAATAGAGGCTCACCCTGATAATGCTTACTAGGCAGTCAACAGGCCTCTCCAACTTAGGAAGCAACCTGGATGGTTTCGTAGTCATGGTTCATCCAGTTAGTAGAGAATAAAATTGTGGGTGTCTGGTGAAGAATTTAGCTAGGGTTGGGGATTGTGGAGGCTTCAGAGACCCAGCTTGCAGTGACACAGGGTTAACCTGCAGTAAGTGTTCTGGAGTTGCAGGTGACAGAAAACCTGTCAGATGCTCACAGAATCGCAAGAAGGCTGGAGGCCCATTTTTCTAGGACAAGCTGCTTACTCCAGAGGAAACGAACTGGCAAGAATGAGGTGGGACCCCTTGAAGACTGACAAAGTTACAAGGTGTACAACAAACACACCAAAGTAGGACTTTCTTAGTGTCAGATACTTTTGTAAGTGTATAAGTTATAAAGTAATTTCAATTATTGCCCTTACTATAGAAATTAAAAGCTGAGACCTAGAAAGGTTACACAGCTTCCCTAGTGTCAGATAGCCAGTAAACTCTGGATTTCAGAATTGGGCAAGGCTAACTAGTTCTGGAAATTATGCTATCAACTACTTTACTAAGTTACTTGAATGAATCCCAACATGTTTTGTACTCTGTGTCACTCCTTGCTTGGTTTAAAGACTTAAAAGGCAGATTATAACGGGGCCAGGTGCCTAAGGCCTAGCTAAGACTGCACATACCACGAATAGTTAATCCCCCAGAGGAAATCAGATAGCATAAGAAGCAAGAGGAAATTGGCATGAAATGGTCTATAAACAAGTATCATTACAGCCCACTTCCTGGGCTGTTCAGCCCCCTTCGTAGTCTTGTGCCCACACATGTTCTTCCAAAACTGTGCTCTTCTGACACGGTAAAGCAATTCTGTGCAGCCAACACCTGTACTGCTTGGACTCATATTATATGTGACCTCAAGGAAGTTCACCTGGCTGTGCCTCGGATTCACTTTTGCAAACAAAATACTTCCACAAATGACCCTTGTGGAGAGTAAATAAGTTAATGAATGTGAAAGACTGCACCGTGCCTGGTACCTAGCAGAATTAATAGGTAAGGCATGGAATTGTGTTGTTTATGTTAGGTGCTGAGGGCTGTGGAATCGGTCTCTAAACACACAGGCTTAACTACCGCAGTGCACTTGATGCATCTCTCAGGGACTTTCCAGAGGATTTTCCAAGGACTAATTAAATGTTCACTTCCTCTCCCTTTGGCAAATGAATAATCAAGCCATGTTCCAATTGCTACACTAGATTTTGAAAAATAACAAAATCCATCACTGGTTTGACGAACGGTGGAGTAGGGAAAATGAGGAAGTGATATAGAAATGGGCTTCCCTGCTGATTTCTTTGTGGCCTTGGGCAGATCCATCCCGTCTTGGAGTCAGTTTTCTCAGCATAAGATGGATGTTATAATCTTTCCTTGGGAGGGAATTGTGCCAACCTAGTGAGATAATGGATTGAAAAGGCTTAAAGGAGTGGCTGGTATATAATAGATCCTCAGTAAATGACAGCTCTACCTACGGTTAAGGCTCCCAGGAACCTCACCAGGGGACAAGCTCACTTTGGAGAAAGGAGTTACCTAGTTTAGGCAGACTGTTACAAGATTCAGAACATATTCATTCCTCCAATAAGTATGTGTTCCTACCATAAGGATACCAAATACTTGGCATACATGTATATACTTACCCCAGCTATAACCATGACAGACATCACTAATCAATCATGGAATTCCTGGCTAAATCTAGAAGCAACCTTAGAACCTTCCTCAACACAGAGTGCAGGCAGCTGCTTCCAGTCAATAGGGCTTATCATGGATTCTATGTTTATTTATCTTCTAAAATTGAAATTTATAGGCCAACTGGTGTACAAGAAGACACAGGCTCCCATGACAGAAAGTTGGTCTGAATCTTGCCTTACAATTCCCTAAAACCTGTGCCAATTAATCTTGTCAAATCAACTGGATTAGAGACTCCTAAGAGGTGGTTGGATCATGGGGTGCTGTATTTGTTAACAGATTAGCCCACTGATGCTGTTCACTGAATGTGCAGTTAGGAGGTGGGTCCCAATGGAGGAGTTCCCTGGGGGAGGTGACTTTGGAGGGTGCGTCTCTCATTGGCATCTTTCCCCTGCACTGTGCTTGCTGGCCATCCTAAGTGAGCCATTTTGTTCCACCACTCCCTTCTGCTGTGATGTTCCTGTCTTGGAACTCACTGATCATCAGCTGAAACTGTGAGACAAATAAACCGTTTCCTCCTTTCTATTGTACATATCAGACATTTTTGTCTCAGCAGCAGGAAAGCTGACTAGTGCAATGCCCTTGACTCCAGTGCTAATAAGGAGGTACTAAAGCAGTGTATGAACCAGATTTCCCCCGAGAGAGCCTGTGACCTGTGGCTGTCCTGAGGATCTGCCTCAGTGTTCGAGCTGAGGATATGTGCTTCCTGGGCAGCCTCCAGGGAGGACACTGTGAACAAAGTGTCCCAGGTTTCTTTCTGTTGTTGTAACAGGGTACCTAAGGCCAAGTAATTTATGAAGACAAATGGGTTAGCTAAGCATGGTGGTGCATGCCTATAACCCCAGCACTATGGGAAGCTGAAGCAGGAAGGTCACAAGGTTGAGCCTAGTTTGGGCAATTTAGGGACTTAGTGAATCCTAACTCAAAATAAGATAAAAAGGGCTAAAGATATAGTTCCGTGTTAAATCCCTAGGTTTATCTTCTAGTACTACAAAAAAGAAAAACGGAAGGAAAAAAGGGAGGGAGGGAGGTAAGAAGGGAGGAAAGAGGGAAAAGAAGGCAAATAAAAAGTTTTGCTCAGCTCATGATTGTGGAAACTGGAAAATCCAAGGTCAAGTGGCCACAGGCTTCAGTGTGAGTTTTCATGGAGACAAACCACCATCAAACCATTGCTCTAGGGCTCACCATTTCTGCCTGGGGCAGGACTCTTCTGTGAATAATCTCTGCCCCGATCTCCCCTTTGGGCTGACCAAGGCCTTCTCAAAGGTGTGCTATTGTCCGAATCTCCTCCATCCCCTTCTGGTTTTACAGAGTCAGGCCAACCTCAGGGTCCCCTGGGCCTCCTGTTCTTCCTGCTCCTTTACCTGCATGAGGATTAGTTGCCCTTCTAACTCTGTTTTTGGGATCTTTTCCCCAGAAGTCACAAGTGACATCATCACTGAGAAGGAGCAGGGCTCCTCTTCTGTGGTGGCCCAGAAATTACTATGAAGGCAGGGTAATGAATGACAGGAAAAGAGGCTCACGGCCACAGTGACACAACCCTGGGCATCCCAGCTTTTTCAGATAATAGAAACTCAACTTGACCTCATTTAGGTAAAAAGGATGTTAAAGGTCTTACAAGTGAGAAGATCTCTGCCATCTGTCTTCTAATAGCTTCTTCTCTATCATTGGAAGATGACCTCTAGGCCTACATTGTCTTAAAGCAGGCAATCTTAGCCCAAAGAGAGTATATTTTTCCTGATAGCAAAATTTGTAACTCCAAAGAAGACCCTGATTGGCTTTGCTTGGGTCACATGTTCATTCCTGAATCAATCACTGGACCCAGGGTAACTGAGGATATTCTGACTGGCTGGATAGCTTCTATTCCCGCTCCAGGGTGGGGTGGCATGAAGTTGGTTGTATCAGGGCTGCATGAAGTGAGGAGAAGTTCTCCCAAAAGATCAGTAAATGGGAGCTCAGGATACCGGGTACATTAGCAAAAGCTTTGATGATCCTTACCACTTCATACATACTGGGAAGAAAGGAGACAGAAAATGTGGTGTCTTCTTTCTGTGATGTTTATTTTCACAGGGGAAAGTATTATGCTATATGAGTTTCCTGATCAGATGCTAGGAGAGTAGAGGAGGATGTGACATTTAGCCTCTGTCCTGCCCTCTCCTAGGATGCCCAGAGTCTGGTGGGAGGGATGGGGATGGAAATAAGCAAATCATTTGGAGTTCCTGAAAGAGCTTACTCTGTTAATTGCCCTGATTCATAGCAGAGCTATACCCAAGGCTGGGAAATTCATAAAGTGCCACCCTGCCCAAGAGTCCACACTGTATGTGCAGAGGCCCAAGTGCAAATCCTTGCCTGCTAATTCCCAGGAGCGCTCTGGAGGTTTGCCCACATTCTCTGAGCTGCAGCTCTGTCATCTGCACACAGGAGCCACTAACCAAGGTTTTGCCTCCTCCCCGGCCTGCTAGGAGATCAGAGCCCACTTTGTCATCTGCTCAGGGTGGAGATCGTGTGACACATCTATTGAATGTCCATTCTGTGCCAGGGACAGTGTGCAGGTGCAAGGTATCAGAGTGAGCACAGCCCACAGCCTCTGCCCTCGTATAGCTCACAGTGTAACAGAGAGTTGGATCTTACTAACAAATGCACTGTGCAAATAGTGCTAAGATCCTAAGTAAGGAAAAAGTACACAGGAGAGGAGCCCAGTGGGATCCCGGAGTGCTGTTCTGGGGCTTCCAGTGAGATTCAGAGAGCAGATGCCATTACTCCTGACAGATGTCAGGGGAAAATGTGACCGCTGGAGTGAACAGCACGTGCAAAGTGCAATAGCGGGAGCGAACTCGGGACCCATGAAAGTGCAGAAAGTGTCTGCGCAGAGGAAGGGTGGGGCTGGGCAAGGCCCAGCAGATGAGAGCTGGAATTTCTCCCTTGAGCCACGAAAAGCCATGGAGGGAATTAAAGGGGGTACCACGATCCAGTGAGGTTCTGTCAGAGAGTCCTCTGCCTGCTGCGTGGAGGAGACATAGGTGGCCAGGGGCCAGCACAGTCAGGCTCCCAGGGCAGCGGAAGTCGAGTGTAAGGGTGCAGGGGGAGCTTGGGCCAGGCGCCAAGAGGCAGGAGACTAAGAGGGCAGAGGGTTTAGCTCCCCCAGCCCCAGCACATCTCTGTCCTCCACCAGTCTGAGTCCTGCACCTCTGGAGTTTTTCTTTTTCTCTTTGTTCAGCGGTCCTTGTTATTGTGGGACAGACTCCATGATGACTCATCCAGGACTTGGATTTCTTGTTCCAGCCGTCCCCCTTCCTGCCGTCTTTGGGCTCCTGAGGCCGGCAGGCCTCTCCCTCATCCCTCTGGGGAGGCAGCTGTGGCCCAGCCAGCTAGGAGAGCTAAGACAGAAGGACTGGGACTTTGCCAGCCTCAGGCACCACCCTTGAATTCCTGCCTCTGGTTTTGCTCAGCTTCCCCCAGCCCCAGCCGCCAGAGGATTCCACTTTTGCAAGTCCTTCCTGTTGGTCCTTCTGAGACACCTCTAGGAAGCTCTGCCTAGATCTTTCTCTCTGTTTGCTTAACAACATCTGTCTCATTCACCTTCTGGTGAATGAGGCAGGGCTGCATTGATGGAAATGTGGACACAACTATGGGAGTGGTCTAGAGGAGAAAACATTCTTTAAAGGTCAAGGCAGAGGATGGTTCCTGGAGGAAGGGGCACTTGACCCAAGGTTTTCAGGGAAGAATAGAAGTTTACTATGGGGAAAAAGATGACAAGCCATTCCAAACCAAGAAACAGTGTGCATAACCGGTCACTGAAAGTCACTTTTGTAATATGTGAAAAGAGCCCTGTGCATATAAATATTTGTTGAATTAATGAGTATTTGGGAAAAGATGAAAAATTTTTTGTGGCTACATTTAAGTTTGCAATCTGGCAGCGACAGATCAAATGCAGCAAACAAAAGCTTAAAAAACAAAAAGTTGAAAGGTTTCACCTGAACTCCTGGAGCTGGGTAGCAGCCTCTGTCTTTGACCAAACATGTGCCGTCCAGTCCACTAGAACCTTGACCTGGTCCACTTGTTCCTATGCCATTTCCCAACGCCTATGGACATTTGACTCTGTACACCGATCTACATAATCTGCTCCCCAAGTCTAGATTATGAGCTGCTCACAGGGCCAGATATACAGCAGGTGCTCAATAAATGCCTGCTAGGTAGAGAGGTATAGCGTTAATTTTAAAATTCAGGGTGGGCTGGACTTTGAGGCTCACCCATTGAGAATCCAGTGTGGAAGAAGCGATCGTGTGCGACTTCTGAGACCAGGTCTTAGAAGACATTGCAGCTCCTGTTTCTTGGATCACTTGCTGTGGGTGGGGGAAGCCAGGGCCATGTTGCTAGGACACTCCCGCAGCCCTGTAGAAACCCGCAGGTGCTAAGGACTGAGGACTCCTGCTGGCAGCCAGCACTAGTAACCAGCCATGTGAGTGAGCCACCTTGAAATTGAGCCCCCAGACCCCAGACACCTTTGGGTGCTGCAGCTCCAGTTGACAACTTGGCCACAGCCTCATGAGTAACCCTGAGGCGAAGCACCCAGAGAAGCTGCTTCCAAACACTGGATCCATGGAAACTGTGGGTGGACGGATAGATGGACAGATGGGTATAGAGTGCCTTAGGTGGGGTAGGTGGCTCCACTGGGACAGTACGAGGGCTTAGATCCCAAGTGGGTTTGCTACCCTGGACAGCTGGGAGACATCTGTAACCCAGGAGTGTCATGATCATCTCAAAGTGTTGAGCCAGGCACTCAGGCAGCCAGGCAGAGGAAGAAAACGTTGAACCTTGAGCAAGGGCTAATAGGAAGCTGGACCGACCACTCTCAGCGCCAGTGCACCCTGTCTCCAACCCTCCTTCGAGCAGCAGTCCCCTTCTTGTCCTTTTCACCCCTGATCCTCAGCCACAGCTGGCCCTCTGAATCACGAGGGAGGTCAAGACTTCAGCATTTCTCAGAAGCTAAGTCATCCTCCCTGCTCAGAGCCTTCTTTGTGTGGGGAAGCAGCTCCTTCTCCCTGGGTGGGGGGTGCTCAGAGCAGTGGCCTTCAGGACCCAGAGAGGGGGAATGAGGAGCTGTGACCTTCCTTAGAAACCCTGCTGGCCCCAAGGGCATGGTGTGGAGCCATAGCCACCATCCTCCCCAAGGGGGTCAGATCAACCCTAACACCCAGCATTTGGGAGGACCCAGCATGTGTTCCAAGCAAACACAGGAGAAGGTTTAATGTAAATCCTGGTTGTGCTGAAATGTCATCGTGTGCATCTATCATCCTGGCAAAAGTCCAAAAACTGACACCACACGTCTGGGGGGCTTTGGGGACATCGTTGCCATCATAAATTGTTTTTTTTTAAATTTTATTTAAATAAAGACAAAACAAAACAGAAAACGGGCAGAAATAGTACATACTTTCAAAGAAAAGAAATAAACAGTAATAAATCACTAGTTGTTGTATACATATTGTCCCCCCACAAATAGTTGCTCAAGATACAAAAATGGAACATATAAATGGGAATTCAACCAGGGAGACTACAAACAGTTCTGTTCACCTATCCAACAAAAACTAAGTAATATGGCTATCAATCCTAAACACTTAGACATATATGCATTTATTCATATCTTCATTTATGTTGAGACCTAACAAAACTTAGTAGATTAAAATCATTCTGAACAAAGATTAATAATATTGCTGGATTTCACATCATAACACTCCGGAATCAGCGCTGGGTACTGCAGTGCCCCTTTTTTTCCTTCAGAGTACTTGTTCATTTCATCATGTGTCATAAGATCAGTTTTCATAAACAGTTTATAGGTTTTACGCAAGCATGAGTTTTAACATGTATTTCTATCCTTTCTATATTAGAGGGAGAAACAGAACAAAGCAGGACAGAACTAAACATATTCCTATAGACACATAAAACAAAAAAGACATGTAAAACTGATGTATAAGGAGTTCTTCGATGGTCACTGTGCTGTCTCTTGTTATCATCAACTGAATTGGCTATATCATCAGATAAAGTATAATTGAACATATCAGTACGTAACGGAAATAATAGAAATACAACTTTGTAGATAGTGTAGAGCTACAAAACAGGTAGTAATCAAATTAGGATGGATATTGTAGTGAATCATTGTCATTTCAGTATAGTTGTCTATACTCCTCAACTTGATACCAGCAACCTAACAGTTTTGAACAAAATCTGTTAATGATAAGCAGCAATCAAACAAGTCAGATTTAACTAAGATCAGTCATGATACAACAGCATAAGTCATACAGGGATCTGGATTGGGTTAATAGGAAATTAAAGATGATCACTGTGCTATATCCTGATATCTTTGGGATAGCTGTCTGTGCACTCAGATCCAGTGCTTGTATACAAACTGGGACGGAACAAGTTCCATCCAAGCAGAGTGGTGCAAGTAATAAGGGTTTTAATTCTTGATACACTATTAGCAATATCTTCTGCTTTTTAAAGACTATTCCTCCCCTTTCACTCCCCCAGGATGTACTGTGTACTGGGTCTCCCCACCACTCACGGTTTTATATTGGGGGGACAACCTGCTATTTACCTAAGTGTTTCTGAACTTTCTCACTCCTGGACTGGATTTCTAGTTATATTTCTTCACTTATTAAAGCCTGTATTTTCAACCTATCCATAAATACTGGTCCATTTACCCCTATTACTCTCTGGTTCCTTATCAAATCGAGTTCTGCTTTCTCATATTTGATTTTGGTCCATATACCTTCCTCAGGTTAACTATATTTCCTATAAAGAGCCTCTTGGTGGACCCAACCTCTTGATCCACTCTGCCTGTGATTCTCTATTTTTTCCCTAACTTAGTGTATCTAGGCCATCTATATTAGAAATCATATCCAACCTTCTCTGCCTCCTTTCTGTTGTGCTCTTTTTCCATCATTTGTTGTCTGTTTGTCTTCTTCATTTCACTTTTCGTTCCATTCACTGGGGCCTCTCTGCCACTGTTCCTGAAATCCTGGTGCTTTTCTCTCTCTTTAGAATGTCCTGTAGTATTCTCCATAGAGTTGGATTGGTGGTTGCAAATTCCCTCAGTTCCTCTTTATCTGGAAGCATCTTGTTTCTCCATTAATTTCTAGGGACAATTATGCAGGATACATCAATCTTGGCTGGAGGTTATTTTCTTTCAAGTCTTGAACTATTTCGCCCCTCGCTCTTCTAGATTTGATGGTGTGTGCTGAGAAGTCTGCCATAATTCTGATGGATTTTTCCTTGTAAATGATCTGTTTCTTGTCTCTGGCAGCTTTTAATATTCTGTTCTTATATTGGATTTCTGGGATCTTGATTATTATATTATATGGTGTAGTTCTGTTTTGGTTGAGGTGGCTGGAGTTCTGTATGCTTCATACATCTGAGAATCTTTTCCTTTTCCTATGTTTGGGAAGTTTTCCTTAATTATTTCTGTAAATAGCCTTTGTAGTTCTTTTGTTTGTACCCCTGCTTCTTCATTCACATTCTTTATTCTTAAGTTATAGAATCTCTCATCATCTTCTAGCCTTTGTATTGTTACTGCTTGTTTCCTTGTTATTTTTAAGAAATTTTTTCCTTTCATGTTCCCACATTGCAAACCTGTCCTCCAGTTTGGATAATCTATCCTTAGTTTCTTTCAAGCAGTTTTGCCAGCTTTCAGTGGAGTTTCTAATTTCCTGGTAATCTCTTTGAACCTGCTTCATGTATTCTATGTTTTCTCTATTTTCCACATCAAACAATTCTCTCCTTTTTTTTTTGTTCTTCCATTCTACCATCTGTTTTTTCTTGGGAAGTATTTAGCATTTATTTAATTATTCTATTTATACCTTGCTTTACTTGATTAAATACTTCACTTTTGAACTCATCTATGAAGTCCTGAAGATGTCGCTTTATGTCTATTGGTGCCATGCCTGATACTGCATGTTTACTGTCCTCATTCTCCTTTGTATTTACCTTTCCTGGATCAGTGTTCTCAGGATTGGGGACTCTTTCTTGTTGCCTCCTCTTCTCATATTTTTTGTTCCTTCCATACAGGCATACATAGGAGGCCCAGTTTCTTTCTTTGTTGGTTTCAGTTGCTGAAGCATGCTGATTAGGTGGTCCTGCCCACTGCAGTGTACTAGGAAGTACAGACCGGGGCAGCCTATGCTGGGTCTGCCCCTCCAGGTCAACCTACTGAAGGCTTCACTGTGTACTGCCAGGCTCAGGGACTTGGTTTGGGCTAGCCTATTGGGTCTTAGTCCATGGTGTCACCCAGGTCACGTGCTCCCCACCAATCCTGCTTGAGAAGGGACTAGCTGACTGAAGTCACTGCAGTGCCTTGTTCTGGCCAGTCTGTCCAGTCTCAGAATGTCCTCTGTTGGAGCCTCTTTGTCTATGGAAGGGTCTTTATTCCTTTCACTCACTGCAGGTTGATGCAGGGTTCCCTACCAGCTCTGCTCTCAATTCAGTTTACTGATTCCTGCTCTCAGTGAGTAGCCAATTCAGGCGCAGCAGTGGCAGGGTATTCAAGCTGAGAGTTCAAGCAGTGGCACCGAGACTGTGGCTGTTCCAATCGTAGCTCCAGGACTGTATTTTTAATTGATTTCTCTCAGCTTAGTTTGTTCCTGGGTCGGCTAGGTGTATCTCCCTCTGTTTGTGAGTCATCACGCTGTATTAGTTTTGGAATCTAAGTTGGCTATCTCAGAGAGCCTCTGTAGCTGTGTTACTATCCGCCATCTTTTTCTTTCCCATCATAAATTGTTAGTGGGTCAAATGGTATGGATCTGGAATGTCCACCCAAAGGCCAAGGCCATTAAAGACTTTGTCCTGAGGTTGCTATTAGAATGTGGCACAATTTAAGGAGGTGAAGTATAGCTAGAGGCTTTAGGTCACAGGAGTTTGCTTTCAAAAAGGATAGGAGGAACTCAGCCCCTTCTGTCCCTTCCTTTTTCACTCCCTCACTGTGGCATGGGTAGTTTTTCCTCTACCAATTGCTCCCTGCCATGATGTGCTGCCTTGCTGCAGGCCCAAAAGCAATAAGGTCAGCTGACCGTGAGCCCAAACCATGACCCAAAATAAAGCTTTTCTCTGTGAGCTGATTATCTCAGGTATTTTATTCAGTTACAGAAGGCTGAATAACCCTGTGGCAGTGCTAGATAATAGCAAGCTTTATAGTAGGGAATTATAAAACAAATTAGCATGTGTATTTACTCTGTGACCCAGTACTTTGCTTCTAGGATTTATTCTAATAGTATAATTCCACAAATGTAATAAAACTTTTGTACCAGGTTATTCACTGAGGCATTATTTGTAATAGCAAAATGCTGGAAATACCGAAGTGACCAATCATAGAAAACTGGATAAACTATGAGATCATACAGGGGGCTATTCTGCAGCCATAAAAATGAGGAGACTGCACTGAACCTATATGGAGGCATGGATTATTGAGCAAAAAATAAATAAATAAGAGTAAAGCAAGAAAGGGCTGCATAGAGTATGTGACTTTGCATTTAAGGAAATAAGAAAACATTTATTTATGTACAGATTTATTAATTTGAACATGGGAAAGAAACTTTGTTTTTTTTAATTTTATTTTTTTTTAATTTTTATTTAAGGAGAAAAGAAAAAAACAGTGAAGGGGTACAAGTTATACAGATTTACAGAAGAAAAAAATGTGCAGTAGGAAATCACTAGTTAATGGATTACATATTGCCATCTTAGAAATAATTGTTCAAGTCACAAAATTAAAGCTTGTAGAGTGGACATTCCAACAATGATACTGCAAACAGTTCTGTTCAATGATCCAATAAAACTCTGTGATATCATTTTCTATCTTATACACTTAAATATACATGCAGTTGTATAGTTTAGAGCACTTTCTTTTCCTCTCTTTTGTACAATGACTATTACACATTTTGGGTTTCATTGCTCCCATGGTTCTTATTGCTTTTTTGGAAGAGAGTAAAACCAAATGTGACATAACAGAACAGAATCGGTCAAGTCAAAAGGGTGGACATAATAGATAATATTAAAAACATAATACAAGGTGATCAACAATGGTTACCATAATGCCTCCCGCTATCTCTAATGGAATTGCCTATATCATTAGTTGTAATACAATTGAACAAAACAGTAAAGAACAAAACCGACAAAACCAAAACATTGGAGACATTGTAGGTCTTCAAAAGTAGATAAAAGTCAACGAGAATGGGCGTTATAATGAATCTCATTATCTTCTCAGCTGATGCCTAAACTTTCGAACCTGATACTATCCAGTAAAACAGAATAGAGGAACCTCAGTCAAAAACAAGATGGTGAGAGTAATACAGGGCTTCAAATCGAGATAATAGAAAGTCAAAGTGGGTTACTATATTATATCCTGCTATTTTTGGGAAAGAAACTTTGGAAGGATAAATCAAAAACTCATTAAAAGTGCTTACTCGTGAGGCTTTGGTGACATTGCAATGGAGAAGAAAGAGATGGGGATTAAATTTCTCTGCAAATGTTTTTATATGGTCCTGCCTATTTACTCAGGTAAACATTTCACATGTTCAACAATAAAATGAAATAAAATGCAAAAATGTGAACTGTAAACAAAGAGAAAAAAGATGAGCTTAACTGTATATCAAACTAATAATACAACTACACAGAGAAAATAATTAATTCAAGTAATTTTGGCTGTAGGACTCTGACTACTGGTATTATAATTCTGAAGTACTACCCCTGTGCTGTGTGTAAGAACAGAGAAGGAAACATCTCGATGCTCTAGGAATTAAGATTCTCACTATGGGAAAAGAAGCCAAAAGTAAGGAGTGGAAGGAGGATCTGTGGCTCTGACTGGAGCTGGAGAAGTGGGCGTGAATGTACCCAGAGACAGCAGTGCTCCACAGCCATGGGCACGCACACACCTAGTGCCAGATCTTGGTGCTAAATACCATTTCCCACTAAACAGAACCAGCATCCTTAGGAAAACTGCTGGTTCCAGGCCTGCACAAGGTGAGCGCAAAGCATTCTGTGTTGGAAAGTAAGGAAGCTCTCAAAGAATTGTGAGGTCCAGTTAGATGGTGCCAGCTTCCAGGGACCCCCACTGGCCACACAGTCCTCACAATTAGATCATCAGAAAAATGATTAAGGTCCTCACTGTCAGGCTGAGAGATCACAAGCAAGAGGAAGAGCAATTCACAAGCTAACGGATTAAAGTCAAAGACCAGAGCTTAAAAAATATGGATAGACAGATTGACAGCTGTGTATCAAATATTCAAATGAAGCTAGTAAAGTTCCTTTCTCCATCCCTGAGAGAGCTTAGAAGTGCTGACACCCCAGTAGCAGTGAGCTCCTGTTATGGTTTAGATCTAAAACATCCTTCAAAGTCTCACATTTGGGAGCAGGGCTTGGTCAGAAAAGGGGTCACATGTAGAAGGGTGAATCCTTGTCCTCTGCTTCTTCCTTTCTACTCTTTCTGGCTTCCACGTGGCAAACAGCTTCCCCCCAGCACGCCATTCTGCTTTGCTGTTTCTGCCCCAGACTCAGCCAAACACCGACTGAATCCACCCAAACTGTGAGCCAAAATAAACCTCTCTCCTTTAAGTTGTAGGTGTTGAGATTTTGTTCTGGTGACAGAAAAGCGACTGACACACACCCACTACCCAGAACTTAATAATTAACCCATTCCCCAGTAAGAGAAACCAAGGTTCCTTGGGGAAATGGCTGGATCTACATCAGAAATGTACAAAAGGAGCCTAAGCATCTTATGGTGTTGGAAGATAGTAAAATGTTCAAACAAATCGTATAAAGCTTCACACCAAAGGAGGCCTGGCCAAGGGACACAGGAAACAATTGAAAGAGTTTCAAATAACTGATGCTGGAAGGAGTGCAGCAAGAAAATAAAGTACGATTTTGATACAAATAAATGAGTAAACCAAAAAAAAAAACCTCAAATAAATCAGTGAATAAATAAATGGGAGAACAGACATATTTCCCATGCAGAATTCTAAATAATTTATGCAGATACTTCTACCTTAGAGAATGGAGCCCAATTCCCTTCTCTAAAGCCTGGGCTGGACTTAGTGACTTCCTTCCAGGCTGTGCCGTATGGAAACAGGGTGGAGGGTGGCTTTACAGAGAAGACTCCTGACAAGCACCACCTCGGCCAGGTGATCCGGTGTCAGCAGTGATAAGTCATGTTGAGATGTGCTCTGACATGCCTGCAAAAATGGGGTCCCGAGTTGCAGGCTGCCTTAGAGACCTTCTAATCGCTTCTCCTCTGGTTTGCAAAGATCTCCAGAGAAGCCAACTATCTTTTCCACTGCCACGTGGCATGTCCATGGCACAGCCAGGAACTGAATATACTATCCTGGCCGTAGCCCCGGAATCTATCCCAAAATTCTTGAGTGCCAAAAATTACAGGTACCCAACAGTCCTCTTCATGTTAGGGCTGCCAGTGTAAGCATAACCCATGGGTCCATTGCACAGAGAATGTAAGGAGCACTTTGAAGGTTTGTGGAATTTGCCCATTCCTCCTTAGAGTGGTGTAGCTGAAAAAAAAAAAAAGGAAGAAAAAGAAAGAAAGAAAGATAGATAGATAGATAGATAGATATAGTGTGGGCTTCTCAAGTCACACCCACAGTGGCATCAGCTTGGCCTGACTTGTCCTGCCCTGGGATTCTCAGCACTGAGGGGCTTCCCTCCCCAGAGCTCTAGGGTTCCCTACCTATTTTCCCACCAGGATGGCCCTTTGCCCTCTGCAGCCCTATTTCAGTGCTCAGCACCCAAGGACACCCCAGGTCTCTTCCACACAGTGTGAAGCACTCAGCAGATGCTGTGACTGCTGCAGTGACCAGGAGGGTGAGGGGTCTTTCTGTGACCTCCCCCTTCTGCCGCTGAGAGCTGAGCTCAGATGAAAGGGCTGAATTGCCCTTTCAGTCTGCAGCCCCACGAAGGAAGCAGGGATATGACACTTTCCTTTTTACCTGTTTCCCACCCGGGGGAGCCCTCCAGGGCTATCCTTTAGGAGCTCTGAAATGCTGCTTCTGCCTTCTGGTTCCTCGTAAAGCAAACTCTCAGGTCTGTGGAGCAGCAAGCATGGGCTCAGCTGTTGCCACATTACAGTGACCTGTGGGGTGCATTATGTGCAGACATGCCCCCCAACCTTCCAGTGGGAACTGCAACCCTAACAGCTGGAAATAGCAGTTTTAGTAAACATAGCTGGTGAGTTAGATCAGATTGAGAAACACAAGAACCCAGAGAGGATGGGCACCTGCTCAGGGTCACAGAGCAAGACCTGTGATTGGACCCAGGGCAGTTTATGTATTGACTCATTGGTTCACTGATTGATTCATAAAAGCATTAACTCAACCCTGACTATACCCAGCTTTTTGCTAAGTATTTCCCAGACAGAGGATTTGCTCACTGGACACTCACAGTCAATGAGCAGGCAGGAAAACAAGAAAACCACAAATGATGTCTCCAATGCCCAACAATAAGAATGCAACTGAGATGCCCAAGGAACTGCAGGAGCCCAGCAAGGGCCGATAACAAAGTAGGCACAAGGGACAGGAGTGGGGAAGGCTGCCTGGGCAACCCATGCCAAGTCTCAAAGAAGGTAATATCTACAAGAGGAGAAAGGCCTCCGGGCAGCATGAACAAAGACTTGGAATGCGAAGCAGCACGCTCTGGGGGCTGCCAAGAGCAGTTGGATACCACTGAATGCCAAACTCCAGCACAGGAACAGGTGAGAAGTTCATCCTTCATTACAGCTGTTGAGTGCTTACTTTTGTTTACTGGACCCTGTTCAGACTTTGGGTTTAGACACCATGAACAAAGTAAGCCAAGTCTCTGCCGTTGGGCCCTTATATGCTAGTGAGAAGGAGAGAAAAATACAAACTGATCATCAAAAGACTGCACAGCATCCATAAGCAGCTGAGTGTTGAGAGGGAAAGCAAAGCAGGGTGAAGGGGCTGAGGGCTCCTATTTCATGAAAGGGAGAAAGAGAGCCTCGCAGAGCAAGCAGCCATTCACGGGAACTTGAGTGATGCGGAGTGGTGAGGAATCGGGCTGAAGGGTGTTCTCAGAGGGGAGGCTGCAGTGCAGAAGCCCTGACACAGGGCGAAGTGAAGCTGGAGGAAAGCTGGCAGGGAGCAGCCAGACAGCTCTTCTCTTCTTTCTGTAAAGTATAAGAAGCCAGAAAAATGTTTAAGTAGAGAAAGTTCAGACTCAAGTTTAGATTTCCAAATTCCTCTAACAAAAACTAAAACAAAACAAAATACACACTAAGTTTGGCTGGCTGCCATTTGGAAAATGGAGCAGGCAGCAGCAGCAGGAGAGGAGCCTGCCATGGTGGTCCAGGTGTCCCCAGTCCGCTGAGCACTATCCTGCTCAGTTTCGATAGAAATCAGAAATTGCAGAAGTGCTGCTCTCTTGATGTTACCAGCTCTAGGCTTTGGATGCCAGTAGCTCTCAGCCTCAGGGTTGCAGCTCTCAGTTTCCAGTGCTGGTGCCTCTCAGTCCTCAGAGTCACAGCTTTTGGTGGCTCCTAGCCACCCCTATCAGCTTCTTAGCAGCTGAGGCTTGTAGTTGCCTTGACAGCTTTCTGGAGCTCTTCTAGCAGCTTCTGCTGCATCTCTGGGACTATTGTGGTTCAGTTCCCAAAGTCTCATGCATCTGTAAAGCGATTGGGTGGTGGAGTGCTATGATCATCAGTGGATTCATCCATCAGTGAGTTCATTGGCTAAATGTGCTGCTAGGAGGTGGGGCCTGGTCAGAGGAGGTGGAATTCTGGGAGCGCGGCCTGGAATATCTCCCTCCCCGGCTCTTCCTTTCCCTCTCAGCTTCCTGACTTGTTGGGAGCCGCAGCCCCGAGCCCGGTCGCCTCACTTGGTGGACGTGAGGCCTGTAGTAAAGAGTAAAGCCTGAGGTAGATTACCCCTCCCATCGAGCACGTTAGTTTCCTGCTTACCGCGTAAGCAACCCGCTCAACAATATAGTCTGCCTGGCAACTGATGATGTTAGCCAATCAGCTTGCCTTGCTTACTTTAACATGATTGGACACTGTATCCGTATATATACTGGTGCCACCCCTGGGGGGGAAGAAGAAGCCCGGAAGTAGAAGCCCAGAAGGAGCCGCGGGGAGCGGACCAAAGGAGGCTTCGGCTGGGAGCGATCCCAGGGCAGGCTGTACGGAGAAGGAAAATAAAAGAAAAGGTTGTCCACTGCCAGACTTTGTCGTGTGTCCTTCCTGCCGGCCAGGAGCGACATCGACATTTGGAGGCCCGCACGGGGACTGATCACCCCCAAGACGTGACAGCGGACAACGCTCCAGTACAGAGCTGCGAGACAGGTGAGTTGGGGATAAGCCTGGGCTCTGGGTGGCGCGCACCTACAGGGCTTTTAGACTCCCCTCAGGTTCACGCGTAAGTGGCGGATTCCTTGGGCCTCACGCGGTGAGTAACATATTAAAAGATAGGAAACATGCTAGGTAGCAACACTAAGAGCGAGGGTGGTTGTGGAGAAAGCTCTCAAGAGCTTACAAAAGTACGCGGGGTATTTGAGCAGGCCCAGTCGGGGAGCTCCCGAGAGGGGCCCGTCAAGGGGAACAAAGATGCTAAGGAGAAGGACGGGGCTCTAGCCTCGGAGTCGTCTGACTCCGAGGACGAGGGAAAGTTGAATGGCAAGGAGGCCAAAGAGACCAGCTGTCAGGAGCCTAAGTCGCTCGATAAGGAGTCGCAGGGTTCTTTCCCAGCGTTGCGCCGTGAATTGCGCTCCGCTCAACTTGGTCTGCGGAGGAGTAGAGAGCTCCTGAGCACTCCCCGGCGCGAGAGGGAGGCGAAGCCTTCCGCCCCACCTTGGGGGCTGTTCCCGGAGGCGATCCCTCGCCGCGAGGCGGCCGCCCGGGAGCTCCCTTCCCCTTCGCCAGAACAGGAAGTGATGCACGGGCCCCCATTTTCTGCCCAATCATGGCCGCCGTCTTATGCTCCGCCGCCGGCGGGTCGGTATTTTTACAGGCGGCTTTGGCAGGGGGGACGTTTGTCTCATGAGGTACATCCACCACCTGGGATAGATAGTGGCCCCTACGGGATATTTCCTGTACAAGTAGCTATGGGCCAGGGACGTAATGCATGGGAGCCTTTTGAGATAAAGCAGATTAGAGAACTTAAAAATGCAGTTACAACCTTTGGGCCGACTGCGCCTTACACCATTGCCATGCTGGAGAACCTGTCTTCTGGGCCCCTCACCCCCGCGGACTGGATTCAGCTGGCAAAGGCGTGTCTGCCCTCGGGTAGTTACCTGGATTGGCGAGCCTGGTACGCAGAGTTCTCTGCAGAGCAGGCTGAGAGAAACGCCAATCGGGGAAACCGGGGGTGGAACAAGGAAATGCTTATGGGAGAAGGTCGGCACGCTGATGATCAGACTCAGTTCCCCGGCGCTGTCTATGAACAAATCAATGCCATAGGGCTCC
Source organism: Cavia porcellus (assembly GCF_034190915.1). Classification (NCBI taxonomy): domain Eukaryota; kingdom Metazoa; phylum Chordata; class Mammalia; order Rodentia; family Caviidae; genus Cavia; species Cavia porcellus. The sequence goes on along the minus strand of NW_026947488.1, from coordinate 23,427,269 downwards.
GCGCCTGGAAGCAGGTAAGTGGTGCCGGAACAGCCTCCTTGTGTCTTTCAAAAATAATTCAGGGTACCACAGAGCCATTTGTTGACTTTGTGGCCCGAATGCAAGATGCTGCCGATAAGATATTTTCTGATCCGGGAGTGGCTCGACCACTGGTAAGGCAGCTGATTTTTGAGCAATGTACAAAGGAGTGCAAGGCAGCGATAGCTCCTCATAAGAACAAGGACCTCAACGCCTGGATTAGGATATGCAGAGAGATAGGGGGGCCGCTCTCCAACTCGGGAGTGGCTGCTCTCCTGGCCGCGGCTGTACAGCAGAGGGGACCTCGCGGGTTAGAAGGGGAATGTAAGGCTAAAGGGTGTTTTGCCTGCGGGGAGCCAGGACACATTCTGAGATGTGTTTTCCATGGGGATATAAACAATCAATACCCTAAAGACCCTATCTTGTCATTTGTCACTCAGCACCCTATAATTTTTCCAAAGGTTACTGCCTCTGAGCCATTAGTCCCAGCAACTACAATATACACAGATGGCTCCAAGACGGGGATAGGCGCCTATGTGATCCTAGGCAAGCCCCCGGTTACCATACAATTTGAACCTGATCAGCCTCAGGTGGTGGAACTGCAGATCGTTAAAATGATTCTTGAACGGTTCTCAGAAGCCATTAATATTGTCTCCGATTCTAGGTATGTGGTCAATGCTATGCAAGTGCTTGAGACTGCCGGTTTAATTAGATCCACTTCCACAGTGGCTGGGCTGTTCCTGTCTATCCAGACATTGCTTCAGAACAGACACCATAAGGTCTTCACCACCCACATAAGAGCACATACATCCCTGCCAGGGCCTATGGCACAGGGGAATGCGGCTGCTGATACTGCCACTTGCCCGTTATGGATTTTTACCTTACTAACACCAATCGAGCGAGCCCGTGCCTTCCATGATAAGTTTCATGTCAATGCCAGGACACTAGCAAACCATTTCCATGTTTCCAGAGCAGATGCACGAGATATCGTGCGACTATGTGACTCCTGTGCCACATACAAACCTGCCATACCGATGGGAGTAAACCCTCGAGGTTTGATCCCTGGTGATGTTTGGCAGATGGACATCACACATATACAGGAGTTTGGGACTCTTAAATATGTTCATGTTTCCACAGACACCTGTTCTCACGTCATATTTGCAACAGCAGAAACAGGTGAAAAAGTGTCTAATGTGATCAATCATTGCCTGGCGGCTTGGGCTGCATGGGGCAAACCAAAAATATTAAAAACTGATAATGGACCAGCCTATATAGGCAAAGCCTTCAATGAGTTCTGCAAAATGATGGAGGTTCAATTAAAACATGGTATCCCATACAATCCCCAAGGTCAAGGAATCATTGAGAGGGCTCATAGAAGCCTCAAACAAATTTTACAAAAACAAAAAGGGGGAGTAGGCCAAGGCCTGGCCCCAAAGGCACGATTATCCATGGCACTATTCACACACAATTTTTTAAATTTAAATAATGATAATTGCTCCCCAGCCGTGGAGCACTGCAACCCTTCCCCCAACCATAAAGGGTGGGTGAAGTGGAAAGATGTCCTGACAGGACAATGGATGGGCCCGGATCCAGTGGTCAGCTGGAACCGAGGCGCGGTTTGTGTTTTCCCACAGGAATCGGGACGAGAACCACTGTGGGTACCGGAGAGACTGACACGGGCGACAAAGCCCTCGACTGAAGATCAGACCTGCCCTACCGGAGATCCATCACAGACCAACCAACAAGATGAATAGAAATAGCGGTAGCCCGAAATGGACAAGAAGATCCTCAGGCATATGCATGGCTCGCTCGCCTAGCCTACGACCGAGTCTAGGGGTGGTGAGCTTCCCACACTCCTCCTCTAAAAAATTATGACATAGCTGGGTAGGAGAGTCAATGACGGGTAAGAGCGTACTCCCCCGGTGCGACTCAACCTAAGCCAGGCCCTACCCCATCCTGCACGTAAGCCGCTGGACTGTTAGATGCTGCCCAGGTCTAAATTTCTCTCCGAGGGGATTTCTTTACGGAGAGGAAATGAGTGCAAGCTTGTGTGCATCCAGGTTCCGTCCAGTTTGTGCCTGGCCCTAGAAAAAGGACGAGGGCCTCAGGGCCTTGGCAGACCATGGGACGGCCGACCAGGGTCTAAGCCAAGGACCTACGGTGGGCCTACGCATAGGGCATAAGCCTCTGCACCCAGTCCAGGAAGGGCTACGATGCGCACATTTATAAAAAAAAATAAAAAAGGGGGAGATGTTGGGAGCCGCAGCCCCGAGCCCAGTCGCCTCACTTGGCGGACGTGAGGCCTGTAGTAAAGAGTAAAGCCTGAGGTAGATTACCCCTCCCATCGAGCACGTTAGTTTCCTGCTTACCGCGTAAGCAACCCGCTCAACAATATAGTCTGCCTGGCAACTGATGATGTTAGCCAATCAGCTTGCCTTGCTTACTTTAACATGATTGGACACTGTATCCGTATATATACTGGTGCCACCCCTGGGGGGGAAGAAGAAGCCCGGAAGTAGAAGCCCAGAAGGAGCCGCGGGGAGCGGACCAAAGGAGGCTTCGGCTGGGAGCGATCCCAGGGCAGGCTGTACGGAGAAGAAAAATAAAAGAAAAGGTTGTCCACTGCCAGACTTTGTCGTGTGTCCTTCCTGCCGGCCAGGAGCGACATCGACACTGACTACCATGGACTGAGCAACTTTTCCTCTGCCAGGCCTCCTCAGCCACCCTCCGTCTGCCTTGAAGCCTGCTGACCGTAATAAAGCTCTCTCTCCTCCTTTAAACTGTGGGTGTTGGGTATTGTGTCCCAGCAGTGGAGAAGTGACCAGTACAGGGGCTCCCCAAAGATCTCTGCAGATCATCAGTCACTGCCAGTCCTTGCTGGTCCCTAACTCATCTTGGTTCTTTTCTGCTTCCGGTCTCTCTCCAAGGTGAATAGGCCCTAGCATGGCCAACTCTTTTTAGTGCAATCCAGTTGTCCCAGTCTATTCAAGATAAGCATCATGAGTAGGTAACAGAACCACTCAAGGGAAGTTGTGCTGAGACCTGTGCTGCAGCTCAGAGGCATAGAACACGAAATGGAGCCCTTCTGAGCTCCCCAGAGGAGTAAGAGAGAAACCTACATATAGGGGAAGAGTGAGCCAGACATGACCAGTTTCCTGCACTTTCTAGCTTTCGGACTAGTGGCTGGGGTGGGAGTATCACCCAGAGGTTGCAGGGTAGTCATCCAGAGTGGCGGCAGACAGAGTCATCTGGAACAGGTCTGTGTTCCAAGCCTGATGCATCAAAAGCAAAAATCTCCCAGACCTATCATGGGCCTTCTAGGACATCCTCGGCTGTCGTGATTATAACTCTACCAAATTTCAAGAGACATCTACCACACAGGAAAAGGACAGAGCTGAAATTGTAAGTGCCACTTGGAAGGAATCTCCAGGAAGGGCTATCATGTCAATCATGGCCCTTTAGGGTTTGGGGATTATTAGCAATGGGCCTGTCCCTCTCTGATCTTTACCCTATCAATACAGCCTTACAGTTGTTCCTCAGAAGCAGCAGCAGAGCTGAGAATAGGGGAGGGGCCTAATTCTCCGGCCCCTCACCCCTCCTACCTCCACCAGCTGCAGGACACAGCTGGAGAAGCAACTGAGCAGGTGGCAGAAAGACCATGGGGTAGCTGCCCTGGCAGGAGCTTCGGGTGTGGCATCTGTTAGTAAGATCACATTCCTCATGGCTGTCTGAGGAAAAGAGAAAGGCTGGTCCTGGTTCTTTCAGTGGGAAGTGATGGTAGCCTAGACTCGGCAGAGGGTATATAAGACAGAGGAGGGGAATAGAAATGTTAAACAAACCACCCAGGAGGTAAAATTTCCGGGCAGAAGGGCCTGAGATGTGAACCACATGTGGGGAAGACTTTGCCTGCGAGGAGTTTGAGAAAGTTTATGATTGTTATGTGGGAAGAGAGGAGTCAAGGACAGAACCACAGACTCCAGGGAACTAAAGGATAAAATCAAACCCACAAGGGAACCACAGAAAGAGTTTTTTAGGCCCCAAGGAGAGTAAGGAATGAAGCCAGTTGTGCCTCAGGGGAAGAGAGGCACGCAGGGTTAAGGCTACTAGATCAGTAAATCAAGAGCTAAAACATGTCCATGTCCCTAGACTTTGCCAGGCAGTTAACAATGGGCTGATGTGGGGCTGTCTGTTTTAAAGTGTGCACTCGTCACCTGTTGCTGGTTGCTGTGCAGTGGCTTACTGTTTCTCGAAGTTTCTGTGGATTGGGATTTAGGAGTGGCCTGCCTGAAGTGTCCTGGGTCAGAGCCACAAGGCTGAAGTTAGGATGTTAGCTGGGATAGCGGGCATTAGATGGCTTGATGGGCTAAAGATCTGTTTTGAAGACAGTGTACTTCTAAGGCAGAGACCCTGGTCCTGGCGGTTGACAGGAGGCCTTGGTTCCTAGAGGTATGACTTTCTCTGAGGCTCCTAGAGTGTCTTCACAGCATGGGAACAGACTTGCTCCATACCAAGTGATCTCAGACAGGGCAAAGAGGACCTGACCTCAGAAGCTGCATGCTATTTCCACAGTCTCTCTCACGGCCAGCCCTATTCAGTGTGAGAAGGGACTGTACACAGGGGCAGGGGTAACAGGGGGTCACCTGCATGGGTCTATCACAAGACAAAGATGATACCCAGTATCCAGCAGCATGCTTGACAGCAGATGGTCTGTGGGTTTTTAAAGCTTACCTACCCCGCTGCATGACATCTGACAGCCATTTGCCTATGTTTTTCCAGAACACATCAGGGAGGATAAACTTGCTGTGGTTTGCTTCTGTGTATCTTTTCCATTTCCCCCCTGTTCTGCTAATTATATTTTAAAAAATAATTACTGGATGACCAAAGGAATACCCACTGAGTTTAGAAGTATGCTCTTTTATTTATTCAAACAATAAATATGTATTGATTTCTTTTTGTCTGCCAGGTATTATTTTGGGCCCTGGAAATGGTGCCTCGAGCACAGCAGTGCTCAGCTACCCTCTGTGGTGAGTATGCTAGGACCACCGAAACCAAACATATATATATATATATATATATATATATATATATATATATAGAGAGAGAGAGAGAGAGAGAGAGAGAGAGAAATATATATATGTTTAAAATTTATGTATTTATTTTTTTACAGTTCTGAAGTCCCAGATCGAGGAATCACCTGGTGTCTTCCGAGGCCTTGGAGGGAAAGGTGTGCCCCAGGCTTCTCTCCTTGGCCCCAGTTGCCTGTCCGCTTGTCACGTGGCATGCTCTCTGTGGACATGAGCGTCCAGCTCTCCCCTGTTTTAAAAACCAGTCACAGCAGTTTAGGGCCCCCCAGAGCAGCCTCATTTTGTTCACTTACCTTTGTAAAGACTGTTTCCTTAGATGAGGCTGCACTGGGTGGTGTGGGGGTCAGGACTTTCATAGGACAGGGGAGGCTGCAGTTCAGCTTGTAACACTGGCCTTACCATCCAGTGAGGGCGAGAGGTGAGGAGCAAATCGGTCTACAGCACCTCAGAGGCTAGGAGAGCCACGGAGCCAGGAAGCAGGGCAGGAGGGAGAGAGGGGAGGGTGGACCAGAAGTGGGACATCAAGCAAAGGTTTCGAGTTGGGCTGAACAGTGATGAGGGGCAGCTGCAGTGGAACCTAGGGTGGGGAACAGTCCATCTGGCTTTATGGTGTAGAAGCCTGTGAGCGGTGCAGATGCAAAGAAATTCCAGGCAAGGGTGAGACCCCAGTTGGGAGGTGAGTGTGTCAGCACTCACCTATAATCTCAACTCCAGAGGCTGAGGCAATAGGATCCCCGGATTAGCGATCAGCCTGTACCACATAGCAAGACCTGGTCTCAAACAAACAAACAAACTTGGGTTGGAAGCCCCTAGGGGAAGGGTGGATGTAAGGAACAAGAGGCAGGTGTGTGTGTTCGTGCATTGGAGGCCAACCTCGAAGCAGGATGCAGTGGGGGTGTGAGAGGAAGACTAGGGCTTTGGTGGGGGACACAAGAAGTCTGAGGAGCTCCCAGCTCTCCTGCACAGTCCCCTAAATTTGATGGCCCTGTTGTTCTGTCGCCCATCTTCCCCAAGGACCCCTCTTGTGACGTGTGTGGGATTCTGTCCCCATCCCAGCTGCCGCCAGGATAAATGGGTGCTGTGTTCTCTCTGGCTCCTCCTCCACATCCTCCCTTGCAGGGCCATGTGGCCTTAGCCTGGAACTTTGAGGCTTGTGATCAAGGCCATCTCCGTGTGGCTCAGCAAAGGCCTGCCCCCACATCTAGAGCAATATTTGAAATTCTTTGGAAACTGCTGTGTCTTATCAAAGCTCTGGACACAGCCCCACCTTTTGAAAACCCTCCAGGCACGCAGGGATAAGGGAGTGGACTCTGAACACCTCACAGTGGTCTCTGAGGCCCTGCACATCTAGCGTCTATATTACTCCCTAAAAACCCTTATCTTCAAATAATTTCAGACTTAGAAAAGGCCTGAAAAGGCAGTATGCAGAATTCCAGTGTTCCTTTTGCCTAGCTCTCCATTTGTGAGCTTTTTCCAGAAGCATGGGATATTTATCAAAATGAAGAAGTTAACCCTGGCATCATGATCTATTACTTTTATTCTCAATAATAGTGATTACGAATTTTCCCATTTTTTATTGTGGAGCATGAGCAAATAAGAAAATATACACGTACAATTAAAAGGGTGTTGATAAATACCCCTAAACACACCCATGGGTCCTTCCTGATGAGATCCCATCCCAGTGATTATAGGAGGGATCTTAATTTATGGAGGTTACTTGTGACAAATCGGAGACACTAAAGCCACTGAAGGAAGAATGTATTTTTGCAGTTCCCAGTGAAGGGGACACACTGTGCCACACAGCATCCCACGGGGAAGCAGGAGGTTTGGTCGGGAAGCAGAAGTGGTAAAAAAAGGATCTGAGCTTCTACTGGGGCTTCCAGGGGAAAGGCAAGCTGGGCAGAGCAGACACCTTTGGAGTGGCTGGTTTAAATAAAACCATTCTTGGGGTACAGGGGTGGGCTCTGTTGCCTGGCACCTGGCTCTCCCATGATATAAGGCTGAGGAACACTGACTTGGTATCTGAGAGTCAGATAAAGGAGGTCCTGGGGGTAGAGACTTGGGGTTTGTTGGCTTGCAAATGAAAGGCATGCTCCCAGCTAACCCCTCTGCTGTCTCTCCAGCTAGCAAGATTTATAAAAGCTGTCGATAACACCACAAGGTATAGGAAATAAAAATCATGACCCATACACACCCTTATGCCGCTGTCCCTCACCAAAGCAACACGTTCCTTTGCTTTTCCCTATAGTCTGACTATATGTATATAAAACAAAGTGTTCCATCACCTCGTCTGTTTTCAGATTTTATATCAATGGTGTTAACCGAATGTTCTCCACTCTGATTTGCCTGTGTGCTCAAGATTCTGCTTTGAGATTCATCCATGCTGGCCCTTTCATTTCCACTGCTATGTACTGTTTCTTTGTGTGAACATAACGTGCATGCTTTCTGTTCCTGATGGCTAGTTGCATTCTCCAGGTGAGCAGTGCTTCCCTGACTACTTCTGTATGGTTGCTGTTCAGCTTCAAAGGCTGCTTTGGGGAAACCAGGGAGTGCACTTGCACATGTGTGCACGGCCATGGCTTCTCCGAGAGCATAGAAGCCTGTTTCCCAAGGCTCATACACCCACCAGCACCTCCAGGCCCTCATCATACCTGATGCCAAGCTGTAAATTCTTGCATATTCGTGGGTGGTAGATGTGCAGTGATGTCTCAGTGGTCTTCATCTGTACTGTGATTGCTGATGAGCCTGGGCATCTTTTCTCATGTTTATGGATCCTTTCTACTTTCTATGTCAGATGTTACGCGTGGCTTAGTTCTGTGTGTTGCAAATACCTAACTGGAGATTGTGGCTTGTGTTTTCATTTCCTGCAGAGGGTCTTTGGATGAGTGGGTGTTCTCAGTTTTATTGTAGGCAATCTTTTCAAATATTTCCTTTCTGTTTTAAACTTCTGGTATCTCATTTAAGAAAAGTTTCATTATAAAGGATCATTCCTCTATTTTATTTTAAAGTTGTAAAGTTTTACCACCTACATTTAAATTCATAATCCATGCAGAATGGATTTTTGATGTGTGACATGAAATAGGAAGCCATTCTTATGTTCTCTCAGATGAGCAGCTAATTATTCTGGCACTGCTGACTAGAGAAACCATGCTTTGCTCCCAGATTTGGAATGCAAATTGTGTGGTATATCAGCTGTTCATATATACATAAAAAAATTAAGGAAAAAGTCAAATTAAGTACAGCAGCATGGAAGTTACCATCTAGAAATTGATCCTGAAGGAATAACCATAAATGAGAGAAAAAAGTTTGGTCCAAACATGTTCCTTATAAAAGTAAAAAATGAGAAAACAATCTAATTAAACATACAATAAGAAGAGATTGCTTAAATAAATTTTTAAGAAAAATTATCCCCTTACTTCCCATCGCTATCGATCGTTCTCAGAGGAGAAGGGGATGAAAGACAGCGTGGAGAGGGAGGGACGGGGGGGGGGGATGAAAAAGAGTGAAATGTCATGCATATTCACCAGAGCCACACAAGAATGTGAATGTTACATCCTTCAAGCGCATACAAAAAAAATAAGGTAGAGGCTCAAGAGACGGGTGAAGTGGGGAGGGAGGGTGGGAAAGGGATAGAAACAGGACTGAGATGAATTATGAATGTGTACCAGCTTCCTGCAAGCATTGTAAACATGTACTGCAGACACGTCTTAATAAAGAAAGCTATTTGAAAAAAACAATAAATAAACTTTTGTACCTCCACACAACGGAGCATTGTCCAGTAATGTAAAAAGAAGTGATAGATTTTAATGCGGCAGCACGGAAAGGAATATTGAAAAAAGCAGATTGTAGAACCTCACATATAATATCATCTTATTTATATAATTCAGATATATGGTGAAAATGTACACAGAGAAAGAAAGATATAAACTGTGAGCAGTTTGTCTGTATTACTTGGATTTTTATAATGACATCCGCAGCCACAAGTAAAACACAATTCTCTTGTTCCATGTTATGATATTGTCTGTTCTTAGGATTATACTGTGGGATCAAAGTCTCATTCCTTGGTATTTCCTCAAAAGAAATAAAGATTTATGTTCACCCAAAAGCCAGTATGTGAATGTTTATAGCGGCTCTATTCCCAATCACCCCAAACTGATGAATGGATAAACAGGATCTGGTATATACACGCAATGGAACAATATTCAGCAATAAATAGAAACACTTTTGATAAATACAACACCACAGATAAATTTCAATGCACTCTGCTAAGTGAAAGAAGCCAGACCAAAAATATGCATACTCTATGATCCACTCATAGAACGTTCTGGAAAAGACAAATGCATACAAAAAATAAAACATGGGCAAAGCCTGGGGCAGTGGGGTGAAAGGGCTGCAGTGGAAGGGCTGTTCTGTATCTTATTGTTATTATTTTACAGTTATGGAGCTTCAACCGGGGTGGTCTACCATGAAACCATACCCTTGACTCTTATTTTTTATTTTTATTTATTTGGTACTGGGGATCAAACTCAAGACTGCCACTTGCAAGGCAGGTGCTTATGCCGCTGAGCTAAATCCCCAGCAGTTCTGTATCTTGATTATAGTGACGATCACACAACTATGAGTGTGTTGGTATTTACAAATGTATGCTCTAGAAAGGGTGAATTTTACTATATGTAAATTTTACCTCAATTAAGAATGTAAACCATGCCAGGGATGGTAGCTCAAGCCTGTAATCCCAGCACTCAGGGGGCTGAGGCAGGAGGATCGTTGCAAGTTTGAGCCTAGGCTACAAACTGAGTTAAAGACCAGCCTGAACTTCACACTGAGACCTTGTCTCAAAAGATAAAAATAAGTGTGAAGAGCCGGTAAGAGGTGGCAGTGCGGAGGGACCGAGCTGAGCGGAGCCTGAAGTCGGCCGGGGGACGGTGGCTCTGTGACAGACCCAATAGAGAGACTGCAGGCCGCGAAGGCTGCTGACAAGCCATGGGGAGGAAACCGAAACACAAGAGCCAAGACAGTGCAAGGGTGACACTGATCTTGCTGCCTCGGCTGCAGAAATAGAAGGAGCTGGTGCTGCCGAAGAACAGGAACCTCAGAAGACCAAGGGGAAAAGAAACAGAGAAGAAGAAGCAGGCCTTTGATGAAGACGATATTCTGAAAGAACTGGAAGGGCTGTCTTTGGAACTCAAGGCATCAAAGCAGACAGAGGAACTGTTTCGGTGAAGCCAACAGAAAACAGTGAAGAAGAATCCATGTCAAAACAAGATGGAAAAAGAAGGGGCAGAGGCAGAAAACAAAGTCCTGACGATAACGATCGTGAAGAATCAGAAGATAAAGATTCAAAGTCAAAAAGACTGCAAAACCCAAAACGGAAATACACTCTGGGAGTGACGATGATGGTTTTAATAAACTTTCTTAAAAAACTAAACGGAAAGCTCAGAAGTCTGATAAAACGTGGGATGGCTCAGACAAGGAGCACAGTAAAAGGACCAAAGAGCCTTCTAGAGTGAACTCTTCAGGGGAGTGGCGATGAGGCCGATGAATTATTGCAGTCTAGAAAAGGATTAAAAAAAATCAAAAAAATAAGCCAGGTCCTAATGTCGGTGGTGGGAATGAAGAAGATGGCTCTTCCTTCAGAATTAAGACAGTGGCCCAACAGAAGGCAGAAAGGAAGAAACGAGACGAAGAAAAAGCAAAACTGCGGAAGCTGAAAGAAAAAGAAGAATTAGAGACAAGTACAAAGGATCAGGGTAAGCAGAACCTCAAAAGACACCTGAAGGGAAGCTGTCGGATCCAAAGTGATGGCTGACGCTGGAGCTGCTGTGGCCTCCGCGGAGAACCGAGAGACGCTCACGGCTGCGAAAGATGCTAATGAAGGAGACAAAAAGAAGAAAGATAGGAAGAAAAAGAAAACAGAAAAAGAAGATACAGAGAAAGAAAAGAAAAAAGGACCTAGCAAAGCTACTGGTTAAGCAATGCAAGAAGCTCTGGCTAAGCTTAAGGAAGAAGAAGAAGACAGAAGAGAGAAGATATAAAATGACTTGAAGAGTTAGAAGCCAAGCGGAAAGCAGAGGGATGCTTAGAACCAGAAAAAAGAGAAAGGAAAAGCAAAAAGAAGGAGAAAGAAAAGATCGCTTGAAAAAAGAAGGGAAACTTTTAACTAAATCCCAGAAAGAAGCTAGAGCCTGAGCTGAAGCTACCCTTAAACTCCTACAAGCTCAGGGTGTTGCAGTGCCATTAAAGACTCTCTGCCAAAGAAAAGGCCAATGTATGAAGACAAAAAGAAGAAAAAAGCGCCACAGCAGCTAGAAAATAAAGAAGTGTCCAGGGCAGTGGAGCTAAGTGCTGCTGTTGGCGTTGTGGAGCGAGGTGTACCAGAGAAAGAAGGAACACCCCACCCTGTGCACCCAGAAGAAGAAGAAGGTGAGGATGGCGGACTGGGTGAGTGGGAAGCCATGGCCAGTGGTGACGACAGAGAAAAAGGCAGGACAGTTCACACAGAAGTAAAAGAGAACCCTGAAGAAGAGGAGGAAGAGGAAGATGCAGACGAGGAGAGTGAGGAAGAGGAGAAGGAGAAGGAGAGAGTGAAGCCAGTGAAGGTGACGAGGACGATGCAAAGACGTCAGATGAGAAAGAGTCAGGGAAAACAGACACGAAGCAAAGAAATAAGCTCAGACTCTGAGTGTGACTCTGATGATGATCGAACTAAAGAAGAACAAGCTTATGACGAAGCAAAACGGAGAATTGAGAAATGGCAGCTTGAACATAGTAAAAATGTAAATACAGAAAAGCTAAGAGCCCCTATTATTTGTGTGCTAGACCATGTTGACACAAGGAAGACAAAAACTCTAGATAAGCTTCATCATACACATGTCCAAGATGGTGAAGCATGTGGTATCACACAGCAGATCAGGGCCACCAATGTTCCCCTGGAAGCTATTAATGAGCAGACTAGGATGATTAAGCATTTTGATAGAGACAATGTACGAATCCCAGGGATGCTGATTATCGATACTCCTGAACATGAGTCTTTCAATAACCTTAGAAACAGAGGAAGCTCTCTTTGTGATATTGCCATTTTAGTTGTTGATATTATGCATGGTTTGGAGCCCCACACAACTGAATCCATCAGCCTTCTCAAAACTAAAAAATGTCCTTCATTGTCACACTTGATAAGATTGATAGGTTATATGACTGAAAGAAGAGTCCTGACTCTGCTGTAGCTGCTACTTTAAAGAAGCAGAAAAAGAATACAAAAGATGAATTTGAGGAGCGAGCAAAGGCCACTATTGTAGAATCTGCACAGCAGAGCCTGAATGCTGCTTTGTTTTATGAGAACAAAGATCCCCGGACTTTTGTGTCCTTGGCACCTACCTCCGCACATACTGGTGATGGCATGGGAAGCTTGATCTGCCTTCTTGTTGTTAACTCAGACCATGTTGAGCGAGAGACTTGCACACTGTGAAGAGCTGCAAGTGCCAGTGATGGAGGTCAAAGCGCTCCCGGGAATGGGCACCACTACAGATGTCATCCTGATCAAGGGTCGTTTGAAGGAGGGAGACACGATCATAGTTCCGGAGTGGAGGGGCCCATTGTCACTCAGATCCGCAGCCTGCTATTGCCTCCTCCTATGAAGGAACTGCACGTGGAGAGCCAGTATGAGAAGCATAAAGAAGCAGAAGCAGCCCAAGGAGTAAAGATTCTTGGAAAAGACCTGGAGAACACATTGGCTGGTTTACTCCTCCTGGTGGCTTACAAAGAAGATGAAGTTGCTGTTCTTAAAGATGAACTGACCCATGAGTTGAAGCAGACACTACATGCTATCAAACTAGAAGAAAAAAAGGCGTCTATGTGCAGGCGTCTACGCTGGGCTCTGAAAACATCAGAAGTGACTCCCTCCACGGGAATCAACATCGGCCCCATGCACAAGAAGGACGTCATGAAGGCCTCGGTGATGCTGGAGCACAACCTACAATACGCTGTCATTTTGGCCTTCGATGTGAGAACTCAATGGGATGCACAAGAAATGCCAGACAGTTTAGGAGTTAGAATTTTTAGCGCAGAAATTATTTATCACTTATTTGATGCCTTTATGAAATATAGACAAGACTACAAGAAGCAGAAACAAAAAGAATTTAAGTCCATAGCAGTATTTCCTTGCAAGATGAAAACCGTCCCCCAGTGTCTTCAATTCTCGGAACCCGATAGTGATAGGGGTGACTGTGGAAGCTGGGCAGGTGAAACAGGGCATACCCATGTGTGTCCCCAGCAAGAACTTGGTTGACATTGGAATGGTAACAAGTATTGAAATAAACCACAAACAAGTGGACATTGCAAAAAAAAAAAAAAAAAAAGACAGGAAGTTTGTGTCAAAATAGAGCCGATCCCTGGTGAGTCTCCTAAGACGTCTGGGAGGCATTTTGAGGCTACCGACATTCTCCTCTGTAAGATCAGCCGGCAGTCCATCGATGCCCTCAAAGACTGGTTCTGAGATGAAATACAGAAGAGTGACCAGCAGCTTATTGTGGAGCTCAAGAAAGTGTCTGAAATCATTTAATGTTTCCACGTGGGCAGGCATTGGGGTAATACAATGTTCTGTTGTAACACCACCTCCAAGGCAAGACAGAGGACAGATCCGGTGTGTGTGGACACTGATGGGTTTGGTGTATGAAATGTTTTCCATGAGAATCCAAGAAGCTTACACCGATTTGACAGTGGTCAGTCCCTCATCCCCAAGTCCCTGTGTGTCATCTGCCCGCCCTCTGTGCCCTGTCCTCTTCCCTACTTGGCTGATGTTTTAAAGTTTGCCCTTCACCAAATTTGGATTTTTATTACAGATCTAAAGCTCTTTCAATTTTATACTGATTAAATCAGTCCTGCAGTAAAAAAAAAAGGACAAAAATAAATAGTAAATAAAAAAGAGTGCAAACTGTATAAAACTTCGCACGTGACACTTCTCTAAATTCACATAAACCAATAACGTGTTGCTGGGGAGGAACATTTAATGATGCAAAAAATTCACAGCATTGTTGAGTGACGGTCCATGTTGCACAACGACATACAGTGACAGGCAAATGCATGTGTTTATAAGTACGCACACCTGCCACACACTAGTAGAAAGAAAAACTGCTAGACAAAACACTAAAAGATGGTGTCCAAGAGTCTCTCTGGTGAGCCGGGTTACAGCTGATCTTTATTTTCTTTGGCTCCCTGTGTTTCCTGATTTTCCCACAGTGACCACACGTGGTCCTGGCTCTTCACAGCAGAGTCCAAGGCTGGCTCAGGGAAGCTGGAGGAGGTGGCCCCTCCATGGCTGGGAAAACAGCAGCCTCCAGTTGACCTCTGGGCCCTGTCTTGTCGTCATTTATCTTCCCTTCCTGGGAAGATAACATGAAAGCCTGGAAAAGGAAGTCCAAATCTGGTTTCAGAAGCCGCCTTCAGACACCACCAGGCATTGGGCCCTCTCTGAACCTGTATCTCGCGGGGGCTCACTCTGCCCCTGCTGCCCTGGTACTATGAACCAGTGAAGGCCAAGAGGCGCCCCCTGCTGCCCAGAAGATGACTTGCAGTTAATCACATCAACTGTGATCCAGCCTCTTTGTGTCTGTGAACCCTCTATAACATGGGGATGAAGATGGTGTGTGCGTTTTGCACGAGTGTACGCCTCCCATGTGGGCATGCATACCTGTGTGAATCGTCGCCATATTCAGCTAATGTTTGGGAGGATCGTGAAATCCAGTTGATAGGGTGGGGACCATAGCTCAGTGGCAGAGTGCCTGCCTAGCATGCATGTAACCCTGGGTTCCATCTCCAGCCCTGAAAAAAAAAAATCCAACCAATAGACATATGAGCCTTCTGGTTTTATTTTCAGGGCACATGGGGATCCAAGAATTACAGTTCTGAACCCTCAAAGTAATTTTAAAATGGTTGAAGTGCTTTTATATGTGTATGTTCCTACGTATATTTCCTAACATTTCCCTCTCTGTCCACTTCTCTCATTAGCACTACTGCTATCCTCTTGAACAATTCTCTTCTCCAACCTCTCTGGCCTCTAACTTGTGATCTTCCTGCTTCAGCCTCCTAAGTAGCTGAGACCACAGATGTGTGCCACTAAACTCAGTTCATTTGACACCTACTATGTGCCAGATTCCATTCCAGGCCATTAGTAAACAAAACAGATGAAGAACCCCTCACTCCACGCGGAGATTACAGAGCCCCACCTCAGAGCTGGTCCCAGACATCCGGTTTTCCTCTACCCCCTCCCCCCGCCATCTTCCTTATTCTGCTATCTGGAACCCTAGAAAACCCTGAGCCTCCTCTTCAGGCAAGAGGCTGTGGCGGAGGAGGCAAAGCCAGGTTGTCACCAGCAGGCAGGCCGAGGTGCAGGCTGGGCACCACCCTCAGTCACCCACAGATGGCGTCCATGACAAGTGGCACGCACCACCCGGCTGGAGCATGTATGATGGCTATGTTCAGCGGCTCTCTTCTTGGCCCCAGACCGTTTACACAATGAGCCAGTTACACAATGGTCTCCTGGTGGCCATGGGGCTCCCCGGGCTTCCTGTGGACTGAGTTCCTACTGAATACAGCATGGTGGTGTCTACCAGCCCAGATAGGGATTCTCTTCCATCACAGTGCCCCACACTGGCACAGCCTCAGCGGGTACAGTGGGAGGGGACCAGGACATGGACCTGTCCCCAGCTCCACTCCTTAGTACCTATGAAGCCTCTGCCACATTGTGTGTCTTCATCTGTATAATGTGTTAGCTTCTCCCTTGATGGGGTGGAGTAAACGAGATGTACCTAAAGTGTTTTAGATGTCTGTCCTCCCTGTCCACTCAGGGCTACCAGGCACCTGGAAACCAACCCCCAGAGACTGCCTCTTGGAGGGGTTGCCTCAGTTACCAAAGTCACAGGCATGTTCCTGTACACGACCCAGAAATTTACAGGCAACTAACTGCAAGCAAGAGAAAGCAACCAGAGCTGACGTTAGCAGAAAGGAAATTTAGCAAGAACATATTATTTGACTTACAGAACCACAAGAAATTGTCCAGGTCTCTATCCAGAACGCAAGGTGAACCTTATTAAAATTAGTTAAAATGCACACTTAGTTTTGTATCTTGCATAGCGTGTGTTCAATAAATGCTCTAATAACCCTAAAAGCCCCTCATCATGTGACAGTGGTGCTCAGAAGCCTGTGATAGTTCCAGTTGTTCACCTGGCCCCTGGGCTCTGGACATAGGTACGGGTGGGTGCAGAAGCCTTCGATTCTTGGGCAGGAACATCCACATACCGTTGGAGTCACCTACCACTCAGCTTCCATTGCTGCCCTCCCCCAGGAATTCAGATGGCTGCTCTGACTGGCTGGATCCCGGACCTTGATTGCCTTTGTTTCAAAGAAGGCTGGAATCTCAGTGGCTGGAAGGTCACAGGCCTGCGTGCCCCTTCTCTCTGCTCCTGCCCACTCTCTCCCTCCTTTATTTCCTCTCTCTTCCTCCATCCAGGGCGCCACAGCAGGCCTTTCTCTCCACCTGGGTAGAGGAAAGTGAGCGGCACAGGCCACTGCTGTGAGGCCACACTTTGTTTCTCTGGTTCAGCTTGGGGACTCAGGGTGGTTGGGGGACTGGTGGGGCAGGCGTGGAGTGATCTCTGAGGCCCTGTAGCAGGACTCTATCAGATGCCACCCAACAGACCCTAAGCTCCTCATTTCTAAAGTATACAAACTAGGATCTGGAAAAGCAGATTTATGTAACTATCAGTGGCTTTTCTTAATTGGTGCATCCCAGGAGGAACGTCTTACTTTAAAAACTTGGGAGGTTGCCAGGCTCCAAGAACAAGAGTAAAACATGATCCCATGGCCCAGTCACCATCTCCTTCCAACCAACCCCATGCTACAGCCATCAGGGAACTTTTCATCCTGAGTGCCCTTGTTTGAGAGTCCCGGCCTATCGGTCCCTCACAATGGCCAGGGCCAGCTCAGAGGTGCAGCCTCTGCTGTCTGCTCGGGTTCCACTTGGGAGGTGACTCCGACCTCCTGAGAGCCACCACCCCGCCCTGTGCTCCCCACCCCACCCATACCATCCATCCTGCACACAGCAGTCAGAAGGAATGTTCCAGAAAGGCATATCTGGTCACACTCTTGCTCTGGGCCCTACTCTGAAAGAAAAACATGGCCCTGCAGGGAAGAATTGGGGGGTTTTCCATAAAGTGTCTGTTTAGCCAGTAGCTCCTCTAGAGTGCAGGTCGTTGGACGGTGACACCCCCCAATCCTACCTTGATCCCCAACTCTGCCCACATGCAGGGAGAGGGAGAGGGAGAGGGAGGGGAAAGAGTCTAGGCAGGCCTGACTTCCTTTTTCTCCTGCTGCCTTTTCTGGAGCAGCTTCCAGGCCTGGGGTCCTCCCCAGGTTCCCCCAAGTGAATATGGCACCACCCTCTGTGTGTTCTGGAGGTTTGCTGCAGGACCCCCCCACAGATGCCCAGCTCCCTTATGTAAAATAAAGCAGTGTTTATCTACAACCTACCCACATCCTCCTTCCACTTTAAATGATCCCTAGATTATTTCTAATACCGGATCCAAAGTAAATGCCGTGTAAATAGTGGTTACTCCGTGTTGTCTGGGGAACCATGACAGGGAGAAGCCTGTACATGGTCATTAGAAACCACCCGAAGCCTAACTACAGGGTGCACGAACAGGACCTGAGGTGAGCAGCACTTGGGCACCGAGAGTCACAGAAAGGCCACGGGCCTGTGAATGGGGAGCAGCAACAGCAGAGCCGAGAACACGTCCCCCCTCACCCCGCAGGCTCTGGGTGGTGCCCAACATGCCACATGCTGCAATGTTGCATTTTGGAACTTCCTGGAATTTTTTTCTGAATATTTTTCACCTGCAGTAGGTTGAACCCACAAATACGGATATTGAGGGCATGGAGGGCGGACTGTGTTCTGTCACCTGAGCCACAAGGGGCAGGTATCGCCTGCCAGGAAGAGAAAGAGGGGAGCCCTCACACTGCCCAGTGCTTGTTTTGATGTAACCACACTGGCTCTACAAATGAACCTGCATGGCTGCCATGGCCACCCTGAATTAGGCTAGGAGACATAAAAGATAGGTAGAAAGCACACGAGAAAATCATAACATTGTACTTTTAAGAAGATTGCAAATGCCGACATCCAGTTGGAGTTACCCAAGGTGATCCCCACCACCTTTGGTTAAATTCAGGCTCCTTCCCTTTCAGATCTTCACATCTGCAATTTTTAGGAATATCGAAAGTCTGTAATTTGGTTTAATTGAAATAAAAACAAAGAGTAGAAACCCGATCCTTAAGATAAAGGAATAGGTTAAGAAAATCTAAAGAAAATTTAAATTACCTATTAAAAAAAAAAAGCTGGGTGTGGTGGTGCATGCCTGTAATCCCAGCACTCAAGAGACTGAGGCCGGAGGCTCATTGCAAGCTGGAGACCCGCCTGGGCTACACAGAGAGCTCAAGGCCAGTGTGAACTGTGTAGTGAGGCCCTGTCTCAAAAAGGCAAAAAACAAAAAAAACAAAAAAAAACTGGGCTCATACCTATAATATGGGCCAGTACCCTTCAGGAGTGCTCCTTGTCTTGGGGTTTCTACCTCCTTGAGAGAAGCATAAATGTTCCCTGATTCCCTGTTCCAGAAAATAAATACCTCCCTCTCTTGAGGGTCTGCACTCTTTTCCTTTCAGTCTGTACCTTTTAATTGTTGCTAGTAAATCCCTTCCTGTGCTTTTACTGCCTAGACCTGAAAATTCTTTTTCCATGACAGGAGTCAGCTAACCTGCAAACATTCTGCAGGTAGGGTGGGCTAGGTTCCTTAATTTGGCTTCAGGACACTCCTCACACCCTGTTCAGTGATAACCCCACCTTGCAGATGTGGTTGAGCTAGTGGCTCTTTCTGAGATGTGGGAATGGGGAATGACAGGGTCAAATTTAGTAGCGCCCCCATCATACTCTCCACAAAAGGTAATGACTGTCCCTGTGGCTGAGGCCTGGCGCCCCAAGGGCCATACATTTTGCATGGGACCAACTCAAGATGCTGTGCATGGTGGGAGGGCAGAGGAGGCTTTCTAAAAGAGATGGTGCCAGGGCCTGGACCACGGCAGCTGCATGTTCAAAGGTACAGAGGCTGACGATTACTCCTCGGAGTTAGCACTTCCCCAGGTTGGTGTCAGCTGAGAGGCTTCTCTGAGCATGGGCCAATCTGATCCTGTCTGTGCAGGACCACCTGGATGACTGTCCTTGAATAAAGCAGAGTTATCTCCATTTTGACTAATCCTGGCCCTGTCTCCATGTGCTGATATGTACAGAGCCGGCTAGGCCATTTCTTTATCCTTTCAATTGACTTTAAGCAAAGTAAATAGGGTGAACTGAGGTGACGATGCGCAATCTTTGAAGGTAGACAACAGTTGCTGTTTCCCTGTCCCACAATTCCCCCAAAATATGATTGAGCCACCACTCCACAGCTGTCTTCTGGGATCAATGTAGAGATAAGAGGCTATGACTTTCCAGGGCAGGAATGTTTACACATCAGAACTGAAGCACCCGCCCCAAAACATTAGCCGTTATCTCAGTTATGCTATGCAGATTGGTCTTCCTGCATGACCTTCTCTCTGCTTATGGCAAAGGTGATTTCAGGCCTCTTACCTAGCCCAGCTCACAGCACTCACTCATCCTCCAGCTGCTCCCTTCTTCACAAGTTGGCAAAATCCAGGTTGAGCCCTGGGTCAAGACCTTTGTTCCGGTGAACCGTTATTTTGGCTGTACTTAGGAGCCCCTTGGCTCCCCACAACTATAAACATGTCTTAGTGTCTTTATTCCAACTGTGGGGGGGGGAGGAGAAGAAGAAGAAGAAGAAGAAGAAGAAGAAGAAGAAGAAGAAGAAGAAGAAGAAGAAGAAGAAGAAGAAGAAGAAGAAGAAGAAAGAAGAAGAAGGAAGAAGAAGAAGCCCATTAGAGCTTTCAGTAAGCCTCGGAGCAAGCCATGGGGAGCCCGGGAAGAGAAAAGTCAGAAAGCGCCTCCCATGCGCTTACCTACCATGCGCAGGCTCCCTCACCCCTCAGCAAGCTACTGGCAGGCTGAGTAGGTAGCAACTGAGGGACAAAAACCAATTGAGTATTTTTTGTTTGGTTGACTTTGCGGGCCTGGGGCCAGTGGTCTGAGCATTTATTGGGAGGATAACAGCGTGCAGTGTGGCAAATATGGGGGATTTCCTTCTGTGTTGTTTTTGAAATCCAATATTGTTTTCACTGTTTTGCCTGGTTCTGGTTTATTGTGTTGCTTTATTCAATGTTCTCTTTCGATTGGTTTTATTCTGTTTTGTTTGGTTCGATTTTGCTATGTCTGATAGAACGGACAACTATTATGAAGATAAGAAATACTATGGTAGCCATTGTTGATTTCCTGTTATCCTGCTTCGAAGTTCCGTACCAATGTCACTGCTTTGTTTTGGTTGGCTTTATTCTGTTTTGTTTTTATTGGGTTTTATTGTCTTTAAATTTTTTTAAATGAATATAGTGTCTGCTCCTCAGGGGTGGTGGTACATGCCTGTAATACCAGAGTCAGGAGGCTGAGGTAGGAGGATCGCTATGAGTTTGAGGCCAGCCTGAGCTACGTAGTGAATTTAAGGCTACCCTGAACTGCATAGTGAGAGCTTATCTCACAGCAACAAGAACAGAAAAAGTTTTCTGAAAAATAAATATATACATTTACACACATACATTTGTATGTGTATGTATGCAATGATAAGGCAAATATAATAAGATAATAACTTGAATAATCTGGAATCTCTATAAGAATGTTTATGCTATTTTGGAAACATTCTTTAAGTTGGTTGTTATTTTGAAGTTTAAAAGTTAAATTTAAGAGTGTTAATCACAGTTATAACAGAAGTGGGTACCATTGCTGAGTAGCTACTATGGGCTCCTCATTTAATCGGACACTAACCACACAGAATAGGTATTATTACTCCCGTTTTATAAAAGAAGAACAAGTCTTTGAGTAGTTAGTGGCTCTCCCAAGATCACACAGCTTACAGAAGTAGTATTTGAACCCAGGCCAAGCTGGCTTAAGAAACTCTCTCTCAACCCTTTGGGAGATGGAGAAATAGTCAAGGAAACAGACAACAGTTGCACAGGGTGACAATTAGGGACACAGGTTCTGAAAGGAGCCATGACTACTAGGAAGGCTTTACAGAGGAGGTGACCTCTGAGCTGGGCCTTAAAGCCTGCGTAGGAGTTTCTCACTCAGGGAAAGAAGCTCTTCAGGTGAAAGAAGTATCATAGTCAAGGCCTCAGAAATTCGGAAGGATGCAGCTTAGAGTTTTTCTGGGCCTCACCAACCTACAGACAAGAACTGTAGCTCTGTGCAGTTGTCTGTGAATGCCCGTCACGTTTCTCTGGAAGTGCTAGCATTCCATACCTCCATCAATTTGCTCAACAGAAAATGCCCCCGCCCTCACTCTGCAAACCTCAGCCTCAGCATCCGCTTGCCGTTTCTTGGCAGTTACCCCGTGGCTGAGTTACTTATTTCTGAGTCTCCCCTTTTCCTGTCTGTGAAGAGGAGCCCATGTGATAGCTACTTTCAGGGTCAGGTGAAGGCTAAGGAGAAAAATGCTGGCCAAGAGCTTGGCTTGGTTTCTGGGATGGATTCAAAGACCATGGCTGTTCTCAGGCACTGGGGACCTGAAGCCTGAGAACAGCAGAGACTGGCCAAGTGCTCACCACCAAGGAAAGTGAGACAAGGCTTGGCCCCAGGTTCCGCTCCTCACTGACCTCCCCTTGATCCCCGCCTGCCAAACCGCCCACCCCCACCCTGTCCCCAGCCCTGGGCTCTGCCCCCAAGGACAGAGCTAAGCAGAGTGGCTCTCTCCGCCCAGGGGTTCATTTTGGGATGGACCCTCTGCTTTGGAGGCTCTGCTGAGCACACACCTACTTCCTAATGAGGCTGAGACCCTGGGACATTTGGCAGCTAACTGCCCATTTCTTTTTTTTTTTTTTTTTTTAATTTTATTTAAGGAGAAAAAGAAAAAAAAAGCAGAAAAAGGGTACAAGTTATACAGAATTTCAGAAAAAAAATAAAGAGTAGGAAATCACTAGTTAATGGATTAACTGCCCATTTCTTTCCGTTTGTGTTTCCCAGGGCCGGAGGAAGCCAAACTGCTCGGAGACAGTTACATGCTACAGTATCCTGAGAAAAACAAGTGGGAGCCGCCACACACACACACACACACACACACACACACACTCATGCACACACACGCATACACACACTCATGCACACACACACGCATACACACACCCATGCACACACACATGCACGTGCACATACACACAGTCTTCATGGAGAGCTGCTTCGCTGCCTCCAGCCCCCTCCCCAGCACCAGCTGCCATAGGGGGCTTCTACCTGCCATCCCAGCACACAGTTGGTGGCCCCAGGAGCTGGTTCAAGTCCCACACCATCCTGGAGGCCTCAGGCCTGGAGTGGCCAGGTCTGGTCTGCAGGTGCTCATGGCCTAAAGTACAGGCCCTGGGCTCGGAGCCTCTTACATCTTGTTGCTATGAAATATGTCCTTTACACCACTCCATACCTCAGAATGATCATGCTGCTGATAACACCCCCCCCCACTCCACCCACCACCCACCAGCCTTGGGAGGCTGGTGTCCTCCAGGATCAGGTGATCCAAAGGGGCCTTTTTAGAGACTGTAGTCTGGAGAAGAGAGTCTTTTTTAGCATAGCAAGGTAAGAGAGACTTCTCATGAGAGTTTATCAGTGAGAGTTTATCAGTGAGAGTTTATCATCAGAGTCCATGGTGTCTGGTCATCTTTTAGGACCTGCCCTGTGAGGCCAGATGGCTACAAAGGCCTCATCCCTTCTGCTCTTTGTCCTCAGAATCGCCATGAGCCCCTCCCACACTTGCAACCCCAATCCAAGACCAGAATGGCATTCGAAGCATGGTGTATGAGAGGCTGGTGCCTCTGGTGGTAGAGTTTACCAATAATCAAGAAATATGGAACAGTTAAGTTTATGGATCCACTACAAGAGAGCAGTGGACAAGTTCAAGAGAGGATGGTGTCATCATGGTGAAAAGCTGAGATATTTATACCTGATTTTAACATAGTAGGGGGTCTGGAAGTGTCATCCATGAACACTCTCTCCTGAGGTCACAGTGGTTCCATTGTCCTATCCATCTAAATTCTGAGGGTAGCCAGGTGGTGTTTGAAGACTTAGTAATGTTTGTTTTGTTCATGTCCAGTGCCTTCGGTGTCACTACAAACAGTCCTTCCAGACAGAATTAATTAACAAGTCTATAAAGCGGTCAAGGGGATCAGAATGAAATATAAATGTTTGAACTTGATAAGGACTTTTGATGTGCTACTGAGATAGGGAAAGAAATGGTATTTTTAAAGACATGACAAGCAGTTAGATTAGCTAGTGATGTATGCATAGTTCTCGGAAGTAGCTTAGAGGGTAGAAAGTTAATGATTTACCAAAGACTCATCCATCATTCAGCGGCAATGTGGCCTTCAAAGAAACAGAGGTAAAACTGCCATGATTCCCCACACAGACAGGAGGGTGACAACACACCCTGGAAGTCAAACACCCAGAGGAGCTGAAACCTGAGTAGGAACAGGAGGAAACTGAGGCAAAGAGGAGATAGGGAGTTCAACTCACCCCATTCACAGGGTAAGTTGTGGGTGTGTTGACTTACCCTGCAGTGAGAGGAATTTGAAAGATTTATTAAGCAGAAACATAGAAGTATGCACTCAGAGACAGAGAGACACATTACATTTTGGGGTTGGGAATTTTATATGATCTTGGGGGCATCTTTAAAATGGGTGGCACAGGATGGATCTGTGCTCCATTTGGTAGGTTAGGGTCAAATGCAAATCATTTCCATGTGCTTGAAGTTTCATAAGCTGCTGCCCATTCATATTGCTGCTTCCTTCAGGATGGAGGCCTTGGGAGGAAGAGCGATTTATAGGTAAAAAACCACAGCCCCAATTTACAGGTTTATTGTACCTTTTAGACACTTAGGACTTTTTTTTATGCGCAAAAGACATTGTGTAACTTTGGCATCCTCTCTTGAACTTGTCCTTTCCTGAAGCTGCAATTTTTTAAAAGTACAACTTAAGCAGGGCCAGGGGTTTAGCTCAGTGGCATAAGTGCCTGCTTGGCAAACACAAGGTTGTGAGTTCAATCCCCAGTACCCCCCCCAAAAAAGTACAATTAAACATCATACCACAGCAATAAATATGTACCTATGGACATATTTGTTTATAACAGCTACATCTTGGAAACAACTCAAATGTCCATCAATTGATGAACGAATAAAGAAAAATATGATTTTTTAATACCATGGAGTATTACCCAATCATGAAGAAATACTGGAGACATTTATAGTTAAAGGGCTGCACCTTGAGACCTGACTCTTAGGTGAAATAAATTGAACACACGTGTAAAAATCACATTGTTTCTCTGGCATGAGAAACTGAAAGTGTAAATAGGAACCAAAATGTATAATAGAAATGGTGACGGAGAAAGAAGTTGTTCAAAAGGAAAGGGGAACTAGGACTGAAAAACAATGAGAAAAAAGGATAAAACGGAAACAAAGCTTTGTAAATAAGGACAGAAAGAGGGGTTGAAGGGAGCAGAGGAGAATGAAAAAAAGAGAAATCAAGATATATCATGTAAGGCAGGTGCTTATGCCGCTGAGCTAAATCCCCAGTCCCCCCCCCCCTTTTTTTTTTGGTACTGGGGATCGAACTCATGACCTTGCACTTACCAGGCAGGCACTTTAGCCACTGAGCTAAATCAACGGCATAAGCACCTGCCTGGCAAGCACAAGGTCATGTGTTCAATCCCCAGTACTGAAAAAAAAAAAGATACATCATGTATGATTGACATCATGTATGATTACGAATTCTCTTTGATGAATGTGATCGCTAAGCACACCTGCTTATTGTGCCACTCATCACTTATCATACCAATGAACTTAATTTAAAAAATGCAATTTAAAAACTATTTTTGTCTCCTTTTGGAGGTAGGATAGGAGAAATAAAGATACCAAAAAGACAAGGAGAAGCATAACTAAACCTGTGCAACTTCCAAAACCCTGTCAAAATTAGCTGAGGCAATCCATAGCCGCGTTCCCTTGGTTAAAAGCTCCAGGTTCCTCAGGGATACTGAAAGCCCACAAGTTGGCTTAAATTTTAAAAAGTAAAGAGTAGAAACCTGATCCTAAGATAGAGGAACAGGTTGAGAGAATTCAAAGAATGCTTAAATTATCCATTTTAGGGAAGGGAAAAAAAAACTAGCTCATACCATTAGTGGGATTCTGAGGTGCTGGAGGCTGGAAAGATTCTTTCCACGTTCTTGTTGCTCTGAACACAGAATTGGTCAAGACGTGTGCAAAAAGTATCAGGGTTTCACGTGTACTGAATGTGGAAGCAGCACGCGCCGCAGAGTGAAAGCTGGCCACTGAGAGGAGTCACAGTGGCCACGAGGCCAACGGCTGCCTCCTTTTGCATCTGCAGTTCCGATGTCAGATCTAGGCTGCCTTGGCAAAAACCTACTTGCTTTCATACCAGAAGAACTGAAGGCAGCATCCTCTGACTGGTCCCAGGTCCAGGATCTGTGTGATTGACAAGTATGCCCATTTGCTCCATCAGCTGGCCATGAAATAATCTCCTTCCTCGATACCTATAAAGTGGGCCGTTCTGGGGAGTGGCCTACCTTTCCTGGGGTTCCCACTCCCTCAAGAGAGGTATAAATGTTCCCCGTTCCAGGAAATAAGCACCTCTCTCTTACACTCTATTTCTTGCATTTGGCTTTTTTTTTACATTTCTGTCTAATAAGTCCCTTTGTGCCTCTTACCGACATCCTGAAAATTATTTTGCTGATTCAATAATATAGGCAGCATAATGGGGGCAGGTGTAGGATCACCACCCTCCATTCCTAGGCAATTCAAACCTAGGCAATCCCTCGAGGGCCAACTCTCAACCTTGCCCTGGAAAGGAAACAAAGACCCAGAACCCTCCAAGGAAAATCCTGAAATTTCTAAACCAAGACACAGGCACACTAGACCTCCCTGCTTGCCCTAGAATAGCCTTTCTTCCTCTGGAGCTCACCAAAAGTTCATTCACGTAGACTGTATCTTATACTTAAATTTGTAACAGAGTGAATTATGGAAAGGACACGTACAACAGCACCCTGTCCATCAATCATGCTGTCAGGATCGCTTCGGCAGACCCCAGACAGGAGGGGTTTTATTTTCTCATTGCTGAGACAAAATATTCACCACCCAAAGTTAAAGGAAGAAAGGCTTATTCAGTTCACAGTTTGCATTTTATAGCTGGCTGAGTCCAAAGCAGGGTGGCATGGCAGATCAACATCACAGAGGAGAAACAGTTCATGGTGAACAGAAGGCAGAAGGCAGGAAGCTACAAGTGACTGGTGATCATGTCAGCCCTCTCAGTCTCTACCTCAGGGTGGTGTGGTGGATTGACAACCGGTGGGCAGCTTGTAACACCCAGCTGAACTGAATCAGCACGGTTCTGGGTGTGGATGGCCCACTGAGGATTGCCGCCAACATAAAAAATAGAACCGGAGAGGAAAATATGGTTTCTCCCGTTGCCACTGGCTTTCCTGGAGGAGTTTGTCAAGCTTCTTTCCTGACATGAACTCAGCAGTTCTCATCATCGGAGGAGCTCAGGGCCTCACTGTCACTGAGGATGGCTGTGATACTTTTTGGAGAGCCCTGGTCCTTACTTTGAACATCACTTCCTGGCTCCAGTGCAGATCCCTCAGCCTGCTGGCAGACTTTCTAGCTTCCACTGCTGACCTTTGGGCCTTCCCAGAGCAGATCCATGAAACAGACTTGCCTGAGGCCTTGTCATGGGCTCTAGATCTTCTGCTGGACTCATGCAGGACATTGCCATGAGATCCAAGCCCTCAGGCAGATTCTTTGGCTCTTTAATGTGTGGACAACTTTCCTACACTTTTTTGTGTTTGCCTTTTTGGGTGACTTTATAAAATAATTTTATGTATTATGTGTCTTCTATTGTTTTCCTTGCAAACCTTGACTACAACAGGTGGGTAGCACTCAGACCCAGTTCTTATACCAGAACTATGCCAAACCAATTTAGTAATCACTACTCTTAATCCCATTATCACATACTCTAGATCAAGCTGCCTCTGAAAAGGCCCCACCCATTACTACATGAGGCTTGGGGGAACATTAAGATATAAACCATCCCAGGAGGCGCCTAACATTTATGCCCCTATATTTCACACCCTTGGCATTCAGTGATATTTTTCTTTCACAGGTGCAAGCCTGGTCACTCCAAGTATACTTCCGCCTTAGCAAACTTTGCTGCTATTTACTTGCTGCCATATGCCACATCCTGTTCTTTGTTTGTCACTTACAAAAACCTGGGATTGTGCGTGGTACATAAGAACCTGGGAACCTGTCCCCGGAGCCCACAGCACAAGGCAGCAACAGGAGTCAGCAAACCCGCCACTTACTCTCCAGGTAGGGTGGATCTGGGCTCCTTATCTAAGAGGGAACCCTATCTGGGAACTTTTTCCCTGTCTTCATTTCTTCTGTCCATGTTCAGACTGAGCTAGGCATGAGCTCTCAGGGGTTAGCTGGGGTAGGGGTGGCATGGGGTAGGGCAGCTTGTTCAGAAACTTGCTGGCAGGTTTTCAGATTGTAATTTTATAGCCAGATAAATCAGGGCCATATGATTTCATTTTAATGTTCCTTAACTGACACCCTCACAGATGTCCTATCAGCTTGGCCTGGGACCTCAGGCATTTCAGGCCCCTAAAAGCTGAAGGTGTTCAAAAGTGTGCACAATGATTACCAGCCACTCTGGCTCATGTGCTCACGGCTGACCCAATCAAAGATGGCTATTCTGGTAAAAAGGGAAAAAGAGTTATTTACAGCTAGCTCCAAGAGACAGAGGTGTCTATTTGCCTCAAATCACCCTCACCGTGTTCAGGTAGGGAAGGGTCTTTTAGAGTAAGGAACGGAGGGCAGCGGGAGCACAAAGATGATGTAGCTCTGCACGCTTGCTGTGTTGCTCCAGCCATCCTCAGCTCGGCCTCCCATCTTGAGGAAAGGAAACCCAGCTCCGGCCTCCTGGGGCACCTTCTGTCATTTCTCTTGGAGATGAGTGTTGATTCTGTGTGCAGCATGAGCAACTCTGGAGAAATTGCTCATCTCTAAAAGAAAAATTAACCCTAACTTTTAAAGTTCCATTTTGCAGTAGTGGTTGCAAGATTAGATTTCAGACTTAATGAGCCGTGGACCTTGGTGTGATGGTTGCTACTTAGAGCTAGCTTTTCTGCCCAGACACACCTTCTGACTCCAAGACCCAAGTTGCTTGAAGAAAGGTAAAGCTGTTGAGAGCACATGGAGTGATAAGCCCTCGTGGCAAGCACCCCAGATCAGGACAAGTCTTCTCTCCCTGAGAGGCAGTGACTGTGACAGGGCTTAAATCTCTCTGGGACTCAGTTTCCTCATCTCCAAAATGGGGTGTAATCATCCTTCAGTTGTGGGTTGTTTATATCGTGGAGATAATGCAGATAAAGCGTCTGGTCCACACTGGGTACAGGGCAGTTTTCAAGTGTAGCAAGCCGCAAGGCTTCCCGTTTTGCTGCAGACAGGAGCAGGAAGGAGACCCTTTTAGAACCATGTGAAGAGAAAAAGGAAAAACAGCTTAAAAGGTCTCATGTTCCCAAGTTCGGCAGGCTTCATTAGGCTTTCATAAAATCAGAGTCAGGGAGACAGAGTACCAGGGGGCAGACGGGGACTCAGCAGGACAGAAGCTGGCTGCTCCCTCCTGGCAGGGCCGCCTTCTCATCACCATGGAGACCGAGAGGCTGCCCCACCCACCCAGAGGCTGAGGCTGCAGAAGTTGGGGTGGCAAGGAAGAGCAGACCCAGACCACCTGGTCTGCAAAGCTGAGGTGGGGGTCAGGTGCGTCAGCCTCTGTCCCTCCAACCCCCAAAGTTGGGGCTGGATAGGACCCTGGCTCTGTTAACCTGCTGAGTGCCGGGGGAAGAACCCTGCCCTCTTCCAGCCTCAGGTTCTGCTCGTGTCAAAGGAAGAGGAGGAGATGCAGGGAAACCAGGCTTGGTTAAGAAAACTGTAAGATAAAACATTTAACACTGGGGAGAAGATTCATCACATGTTGTTTATTGATAAAAGGGAACTTTGCAGAACTGACCAGTATGACCACATTTTTGTTTGTCAGGAAAGCAAACAGGACCATCTATGTATGCTTGCTAAAAAAAAATTAATAATAATAATAAATTTATTAATAAAAGGGAAGAGGAGAGAAGCAACATTGCAAAATATGCTTCTGCTTGTTTCTTGAGGAAGGCATTCCATGTACAGTGGATGATCTTTCAGTTACAGCCAGCCTGACTTATAAACAATTTGGGTTATGACCGTAATTTTAAAGTCTTGAGTTATGATCTGCCATTTGTGCTTCCAAATTTAACGCTTCGAGAGTTCTGGAAGGGAACATTACAACATCCTTTCTTGTACTGGGTTAATTGAGAAATCCTGGGCCAATGTCTCTCTAAGAACACCGAGATCTTCCTGTGTACAGGAGAGGCTCGGGGCTGTGCAGAGGAGCCTGAGCCCCCAGCTGACAGCCTGAGTTATAACCAGGCCTTGGGCACGAATTGAGTTTGTAAGTCAAGGGTCCCCCAGTGTATTACTTTTTATTCTCCAGACCTTTCTTAAAATTTGGTCAAGGCACATGAGTGACTTTTGAGGTCAGTAACTAACAGTTGCATATAGAAGGACATTGTGCTGAACGTTTTACCTGATTTAAACCTTGTTCAGTCTTCGTGGTAACGCAGTGAGGACAACCAAGGATAGAAAGATTAATAAACTGTACTGTACCTCAAGAAGTCAGTTGGGCCAGACATGGTGGTACATATCTATAATCCCATCAGCTGAGAGGCTGAGGCAGGAGAATTGCCACAAGTTGGAGATTACCCGAAGCTGCATAGCAAATTCATGGTCAGTCAGAACTACATAGTGAGACTCTGTCTCAAAAAAAAGTAATAATAATAATAAAATAATAATCATCATAATAAAAGAAGTCAGCTGCTGAAATCCCAGCACTCTGGGAGGCCACCAGGGCAGGAGAATCACAGCCTAAACAACTTAGTCCCTATCTCAAAATACAATTTTTTTTTTTAAGAGCTAGGATTGTAGCTCAATGTGAAATCCTAGATTTAGTCCTCAGTGTTGGAGGGGGAAAAGTCCTTAAATGGAAGGATTGGGGATGGGGTCCTTAAGAAAACAGGCCCAGAGATTCCAACCTACGCATGTGTGTGTGCGGGCACACACACACACACAGAGCAGAGCACAGGTGTGCATGCATGCACGGCTCCCAGGCACACCTTGAGGCTGCCTACAGAACTGTAGCACGTGCTCCCTGGGGAACTGCAGTGGCTTCTCCACTCTGTCCCCACACCAGGTTCCTTCCTGCTTTCCACACTTTCTGACTTGCATTGCCCCAGCTGGCGCCTTTATAGGTCTCTGGCTCTTCTCCAAAGCCTGCAGGTTGTGGCAGCTTGGACAACACAGGAGGACATGGCCAGAGACCACGGCGGCACACCGAAATGGGCAACCCTGGTGGTGCTGGCCACTGTGGGCACAGCCCTGGCAGTGGCCGTCAACCCGGGCTTCGTGATGAGAATCTCCCAGGCGGGTCTGGACTACGGTAATTGGTGCCTTTCTTCTCTCTTGTCCCTGAAGAGCATGTTTTGAACACTTCCTGCGTGTAGCATTTCAATTCAGTGCCTAGCACGCTCACAGCTCTGCAAGCAGGCTCCCTCCCCTGTTTTACATACAAGGAACCTGAGACAAGGTGAGTTGCCTAAGATCACAGGACTGGGAAGGGGCAGACCTGGGACTGGAGCACTGTCTAGAGGACTCCAAGCCCAGGGTCCAGGCCTGTAGCGGTCCTCATGCTGCCCTGCCCTCAAACTCGAGCTCTAGGCCCATCTCTTTCCAAAACCTGTTCTCAGCCTTGGCATTTGCCTCTGGAGGCAAAGGAGGCAGGACAGGGGAGGGGAGTGCAAGGAGGCCTTCCTTAGTGCAGGGGCTGGCCGGAACACTGTCCACAGCACCTCTTGGGTGATCCAGAGAAGCCCACCCCCTGGGCTGCTTCTCCAGACAAAGGACAGAAAAGCACAAAGGGCCCCGTCTAGCAGCTTTACCCACGCAGTCTCCTTTCGCCTCACAGCAGTGCTGGGTGGCACACATTGTCACCATCTGCAGTCACAGGTGAGTGAATCCTGCCCCATGACCCAGGTTCAGAGAGGTTGGTGAGAGAGGGCGGCCTGAGCTGGGACTCAGGTTGTCTGCCGTCCCAGCATGGCTCGGTGGCTGGCACCTCTCGGTGGAAGAAAGATGGACTGCAGCACTGTGGGAGAACCAGAAGCCAGGAAATCAGAGCAGTGGGGACCTGCAGGACAGGACTCAGCGCAACTGGGCGCCCAACTCCTGAATTCTCACCCAGGCAGGACAGCTGTGGGCCCCAGGGGTGTGGACAGAGGACCCACCTGACTGAGAAGAAAGGAATATGTTCCAGCTCCAAGCTGGGGTGTCCCTTTAGGCTTTCTAGGAACAGATGCTCAACAGAGGGCTTTAACCCTGGAAGTCACGGTGCTCAGTCATAGCTGCCTCAGTTTCCCCTCCTACTCATGCCCCACATGGCAACCAGAGTGAGTTTTTCTGAAATACAGCAAATGTGTTCAGGCATTGCCTTCAGAAGCTACCCCATGCCTCTGGCACTGCTTGGATCCTGGCCGTCCCATCTTTTCTTTCCTCTCTAGATGGTGACCACATATGCAGTGTTGCTCAGGACATGGGCTCTGGCACCAGAACACCAGAGTTCCAATCCTGCTCCACCAGTTGCCAGTTGTGTGGTCTTGAACAAAGCATGCTGCCTTTCTGAGCCTCAGCTTCCCCATCTGTGAGATGGGGAGTAACAGGGCCTCCTTCCTAGAATCCTTTAGAGTCGGTAAACTTGACAGATGTGTGCAGCCTAGAACAGTGCCTGGCACAGAGTAAGAGCTTGATAAGTCTGTTATCATCATGATTGTTGTTGTTTCCAAACAGGCTCTGAGAAAAGCCAAAGCCGGGCTACTCAGCTCCTGCTTTTTACTGCTTATCCTTCTCAGATAATGTGTTTGCCTGTTAATTGGTTCTTAGATGCTGTTAGCTACATAATAACTGATGATAGAATTGTTGCCTTTGGGGCATTCATTTATTTACCCAACAAATATTAAGTGTGAGGCACAGTGGAAAATGTAGGAGACACATTAATAAATAAAACTGACATTGCCGATAACCTCAGGGGGCTTATATCTAGCAAGGGAGAGAGACATTAATCAGAGTCATATGAATAAATGCATAATTACAAATAGTAAGGGAGACTCCAAAGGAGATGTCTGTCCACAGCATTGTGCAAATGATAACAAGAGCATTTCTCTGTCTTCTGGATCAGGGAAGGTTCCCAAAGGAAGTGACTAGACATTGACCAGGTGATTATGGAAGAAAGCAGGAAATAGCACGTACAAAGGTCCTGTGGAGAGTCAAAAAGTCAGGTGTGAGGCATGGCACAGAGCAAGACAAGGAGTAGATGTGCAATGGATACTCATAGGATGCATGATTGGGTTTTTGGAAAGATGATATTATAGGCTAGGTGTCAACAAACTAGAAACCTCAGGTCAGATGTGGCCTGCTGTACATTTCAGTATGACCTGTGAACTAAGAATGGTTCTTATATTGTTTGATGGACTAAAAAAATCACAACACATGAAAATTGTATGCAGTGCAAATCCAGTGTCTGTAAATAAGGCCTTGCAACATGACCACATTTATTCACTTACGTTTTGTAAGTGGCTACTTGTGCTCAGTGACATCAGAGTAGATTGGCTGTGACAGACAGCGTGAAACATAACACTGGAAATATTCGTTACGTGGCCCTCAATGGACAACTTTTGCGGACCCTGATGTGGGCCCTTCTGATCCCACTGTCTCTACTAAGGACAGAGACTTGCAGGCTGCACCTCTGACTGTCTCCCACCCTGTTCTGCCTTTAGCCTGCCAGCAAGCAGTGGCTGTGCTGCAGAAGAAGCTGGAGAACATCCACCTGCCTGACTTCTCGGGGAATTTCAAGTTTTTGGGGAAGGGATCTTATGACTTGTACAGGTGAGACCTGGAGGAAACCACAAATCTGCCTTTCCTACACGTGCTGTGACTCCCTGGGGAGCCAGCACAAACTAAAACTCTGTACAAGCTCCATTTATCAGTTAGGATTTTGGGGGGTAAATTCAAGAACAGAAAACCCAATTTCAAAGAGCCAAAGCCAGAAATCATGGGCTCACTTGCCTGAAAAGTCCCTGACATAGTCTGGCTTCAGTTTCAGCTTGAGCCAGGCTCAAATGCCATTGAATCTGTCTTGCCACTTCTCCACACTGCTTCCTTGGAGAAGCTTAATTCTTCCCAGAAGGGGAGCACT
Organism: Cavia porcellus; assembly: GCF_034190915.1. Classification (NCBI taxonomy): domain Eukaryota; kingdom Metazoa; phylum Chordata; class Mammalia; order Rodentia; family Caviidae; genus Cavia; species Cavia porcellus. Next base: position 23,393,592 of record NW_026947488.1, on the reverse strand, counting down.
TTCTCCTGGCAACTCAAATAGCAGCGCTTAGGTTCAATCTGATTGGTCCATTGTAGGTTATGTACATGCCCCTGAACCAATCACTGAGGCCAAGGGAATACAGTACACTAATTGGTTAAACTTCAGTCACGAGTTCTGCTCCCAGAAGATAGAGGTACAGGGAAGTCAACTTGCTTGGGAGTGGCTTTGGATAGACAGGGGTATTGAGTTCCCTAAAATAGACTGGCCATAGAAAGGTAGGTGCTGTGGGCGCTGGGCAGAAAGCCCACTAAGGTCCCCTGCAGAATTCTATGCCCTGTTCATTTAACAGATTATTTTGAACCTACTCTGTGTCTGACACAGTGGTCTCTGGGCTACAATAATGAAACCAAACAGACACATTCTGGCCCTTTACGGAGCCTGTAGTCAGGAGTTTGGCATTTGTTATCTCTACCCACAGACACATAGCCTGCAAGAGAGAGATGACTGTGCCCACTTTGTGAGAAACTGAGGCCCAGGGTAGTAAAATCATTGATCCCGGAAGGCACGGCAGAAGTGGGGGATGCAAATGCAGATGCGACTGTCTTCAGAAACCAAACCACACCAACACCCACTGAGCTTGCCAAGGCTGTTCTCAGAGTATCTGTCTCCTCACGGAGTGGATGTGGTGAAGGGTTTAACCATGTCCTGGTGCTGATCAAACCTTTCTCTTTTGCAGCATAAAGATCCTGAGTTTCCATCTTCCCAGACCCCAGCTAAGACTGCAGCCCAATGTGGGCCTTCGACTCTCCATCAACAACGCCAATGTCGTTATGAATGGGAAATGGAAAGCCAAGAAGCGTTTCTTGTATGTCTGCATGCCTGGGATTTGTGGGGTGAACTCTTGGTGCTTTTTGGAAAGGGTTAGAGCCAGGGTGAGCGGAATGCTCAACTTAGCCTTGTCCATCACTCTCGTCATCAGAGGTTTTCTGGAGGAATTTCTCACTTAAGATTCAGCATAAACCTTGATCCACCCTCCAATATAAGACACAAACTGAGCTGGTGCATGTGGCTTGGAAGGGATAGTCCAGCCTGAGCAGGACCTTTCATTTATTCTGTGTGTTAGCTAGCTATTGCTGTGTAACAAAACACCCCAAGCTCAGTGGTTTCACAATAATCATGTTATCATCTTATGTTCTTTGTGTCAGCTAGGGTCCTGCAGATCTAGAGTGGGATTAACTGAAGAGGCTCCACTTCTCATCTATGAACCCTTGACCTGGGCACCTTTGTAGCTATCATTTCATTTACAGTCAGACAATGATAATACTTCATCACACTGCAGAGGAGCTGACAAAGCACCCTCATGCCCACAGTCTTATCCAAACTCCCTCCCTCCCTGAGAAAGGAGCTATTGACCTCACTCATTCCCTGATGGCACAGGAAGGGTTAAAGTCATTGGCCTTAAACACTCAAACTTTTAGTGGCAAACGAGACCTTCATTCTGGTGTCTGTTTGCTGGCTTAGGGTCTGAGGAAATGGAAGCTCAGAGAAGTTAAGAAAACATGCCCAGCACCATGCAGCAGACCGTGAGGTGGGCGCTGAGAGCAGGGTCTGCCGGGCAGGTGTGATTTCCAATTTCACGAGTGTTCCCTGCTCTGTGGCCATGGGCTAGCCGAGCACCCTGTCCGCCATGCCTCCTCCCTGCAGTGGGGATGATATGGAGATGCACTTTCTGGCGCTGGTGTGAAGTGTGACAGCATGGGGACGGGGTGCTCCCTCTGCCTCACTTCTGTTTGTCTCCCTTCAGCAAAGCCAGTGGCAACTTTAAGTTGAATGTAGAAGGCGTCTCCATTTTGGCTGATCTGAAGCTGGGCAGCAACCCTGCCTCTGGCCAAGTCACCATTGCCAGCTCCAGCTGCAGCAGCTCCATCAACAAGGTCCACCTGAGCATCTCGAAGAGCTGGCTGGGGTAGGTTCTCCTGGGTTGTGGCTGCGGAGAGGGACCTAGAGGAGCACTGTCCACCAGGACAGGCCGGGGCCACAGGTGAAGGAGGTCAGTGCTGGCCCCTCCTGATCCCCTCAGGCAACCTTGAGGGCTCACTGCAGCTCCGCTCCTGCAAAGCACTCTGTCTGCAATAAATGGCCCCATCCGCACCCATTCATTCCCTAAACAACTGCCAGGGAGCACCCGTGCCAGGCCTGCAGTGCCCACTCAGGAGCAGCAGTCACCAATACAAACTTGGTCCTAAGTGGCCTGTGTGCCAAGCACTTTTAGCAGGTTGTCACTGCATGCAGTCCACCAGGACATGGTGAATTTGGCCTACTATTACACTTTCAGAGAGAAACGAAGGCCGGATGAGGAGAGCAATAACCTATCTCAGAGTATCTGAGTCCAGGACTCTACCTCGGCTGTCAGCTACACACCCCTGCAGGGAAGACAAACAGTCCCCCCAATGTCAAATTGTGAATGGCTCATCTGTAATTATAAAAGGAGATAAGGACTAAGAAGTAGAAGTACAAAGTGCTGTGTACACATAGAGTAGGAGAGTGAGGCCCAATTCTTCCCCCTTGAATGATATTTGAATTGAAATGAAAAGAATAAGTAGGAGTTAATTAGGTGGCTGTTGGGGACAGGGATAATTTAAGCAGAAGGCACAGCCTGTGCAAAGGCACTGTGGTGGAAGGAAGCATAGATCATGGAGGATAAGGCAGGTCGTGGGAATGTGTGGAGACAGGTGTGGATGCTGGTGAAGAGGAAGACTGGGCCTGGCCAAGACCTGACCATGCAGCAAAATAGCTTCACTGACAAATGGGGAAATGGGTATGGGTTGTGTATGGTCAGAGCCCAGGGGCAAGGGCACCAAGGTCTCTGGGGAGGAGGGTGGGTGGCTTCCCAGAGGAGGCAGAATCTTGAATGCAGTGTGGGTATTCCTGGAAGCTTCACACATGTCCCTGCGTGTCAACCTCCAGGTGGCTGATCCGTCTCTTCCGCAAGAAAATTAATTCTTCACTCCAAAAGACCTTCAACAACAGGGTAAGAAGGACTGGGTCTTCCCAGCAGCCACAGTGAGACAGTCCTGGGAGCCGTGTCCCTCCAGCCTTAGCGACACCTCTGCTCTTGACCTGACCCCCTCGGCAGTCCTCACGTCCCTGTGGAACCACAAATCTGGCTCCTCAAGCTGGGTGTGTGTGCATTTTACTGAGGACTCCCCGAGAGACTAGAGCAGCTGTTCCCAACCCACAGCCATCACAGCTGCTCGGGGCTGACTGAGCCACTCCCGTCCCCTCACAGAGGACGCTGCTTCCACCCTGCCCTGGTGCTGCCACCCAGAGCACCAGCCATCCATGCACAGAGCTCCAAGCTGGGCTTTGGCCAGAGCCCCACTGTGGTCTTTGCCTTGAGGCAGGAACTGAGACAAGGGACTGGCACAGGCTGGCAATCTCCAACTTCCCCATACACGCAGATCTCAAGCCAGCCTCCTCTGCCAAGAGAAGGCCATGCATTGGCCTAGTGTTCCATTAACAAGGAACCATCTGAGCCTGATTTGCAGGGCAGATGAGGTTGGGCTTTCTCCAGAGAGCAGTGGGGAACTGCTGAGGGTTTCAGGCACATGGGGGACCTGGCTAGATTTGTGCATTAGAAGAATTTCCCTGGCTGCTTGGTGAATGACTGGAGAGGCCAGGAGTGGGGCAAGGAGGCCACCGAGGAGGTATGTGCAGTATGCAGGGTGGGAGATGCAGGGTGATCAGAGGCACTGAAATGCAGGTAGGAAGATATCTACCCAGTGAAATCATCTATCTGAAAATCAAAGGTTTTCAGTAAGTGCAACAATGCTTGGGTGTCAAGAGACTTAAGTCTGGATTAGAGAATGCGCTTCAGGGTCAGAATTCCTTGGACAGCCAGGTGTGCAAACTTGAGCAAATGACTCGATCTTTTGACTCTCAGTTTTGCCATCTGTAAAATGGGGATATGAGCATGCTGTAAGGATAAGAAGACAGGGCAGACCATGTGCTCACCTCGTAGCCTGCCTCACCACAGCTCAACCTTCTATGAAGTTAAGTAATCACCTGAGAGAAGCAGCAAAAGCTACTGAACACCCTGAACAATTAGGTTGTTTCTTGGTGCTACTAATAGTGGCTCTCCATAGCAACCAAAAAAGTGCTGCTGCTGTTGCTGGTGACAGTGGCATCAGTGAGGGTGACAAGAGTGATGGGGATGCCCTGCACATGTTGTGCACTACCCATGCACTTGGCCCTGTGTTCGGAACTCTGTGTGGATTCTTGCCTAGAAGCTATATGTTCTATATTGAGTCCCCCATAATGGAGATGTCATGATTACCCCCATTTCACAGATGAGCAAACTGAGCTATAGAAAGGAAAAGTGACAGAGATCAGAGCCAGGCCACGGGTTGCAGAGGCAGAGAGCTGCCTCAGCACAGGGTCAGGGTTGTAGGAAACCCTGGCCGAGGTGGACGCATGAACAAGGCCATGATGCCAGCAGACCTGGGGATGGGAGAGGCAAGCTGGGTGTCCCTTGTGGAACTCTGGGAGTGCTGGGGACTGAGGGGGCAGCCTGGGCCTCTGAAAGGCCTGCGTGTTGGGGGCAACAAGGAGCCCGCTTAGCAGGCAGCCAGGTGAGGTGATGCATTGTGGTTTGGAGCCATCTGTTGGCCGTGATAGATAAGCAGCATCAGGTCACAGTGCCGAGGCCGCCCAAGTACTCAAGGTCATCCCAAGCCACTTAGAGAAGAGGCACAGGCTCCTCAGAGGACACTCTGGATCCTCTTGGAGCTTCCAGAGCCTCAAGTGACAGAAATGCATTCCGGGAGTATCCAATCTTTTTTTTAAATTTTTTTTTTTTTTGGTCTTTTTCCTTTTTGTCGGTACCGGGGATCGAACTCACGACTGCCTGCTTGCAAGGCAGGCACTTACGCTGCTGAGCTAAATCCCCAGCCCTAGGAGTACCCAATCTTGTCCCCAACAGCTCCCCCTCTCCTCCCTTCCTCCCTCTGATCATCCCCTCCTCCAGCTTTGCCTGGGCTGGAGTCAGCTGGGCTGCAGACCCAGGTCTGAGGTGAACCACAGACGGGGAGACGGGGGTGACCTCACACGAGTCCCCTCAACAGGGGCTGAGACAAGGATTTGGGTGCCAGCAGTCTATAGGGCGCAGGAGAAACGCAGCACTGAGTGGGCTGACACTGTGGTGCCCCGAGGCCCAGTCCTGTGGGGATCCCCAGCCTGAGTTTCATGAGAAGCTAGAGGAGAGAGCAGACCGAGCAGGTGAAATGTCCTCAGGCCCAGAGTCGGGAAGAGGAGGAGTGACAAGGTCTTGCTCAGAGGACTGCAGCAGCAGGGTGTCCAGAAGGGAGGGCCACCATGCCAGGGCTCCCAGCAGTCACTAGATGCCAGGATGGAAGACACCCAGCAGACAGACAGGGGAAGGCGTCAGAGCCCGACTCCCATGCGTCAGGACGGCTGCAGCCTGAGCCCTGGGGTCCAGCTGTGCAGCTGTGCAGCTGCTTCCAAAACAACAGCCCCACACACGGAATCTCTGGCTCAGGAGATGAACCTGCCGCTGCAGGGCGAGCCCAGCCTCTCTACTCCACAGCATCTGGACCTCATCTACAAAGACTCCGGAGCTCAGTCCAAGGCCTTAGGAGGCTTCCTACCTTGCATCTTTGAAGCTGAGGCTGAGAAACCCTCAAGTCTCAACCCAGCTGGGACTACTGACATAAGCAGCCGCCCGTGGCCCTCCACAGGAGCTGGCCAGCTCATGGCACATGACTGGCTGCCCAGAAGGAGTGACCAGAGAGGGAGCATTTCCTGAGTGAAAGTGAAGCTGCACAGCCTTTTATAACCTGACCTCTGCAAGGTCAAGTGTCACTTGCACTGTCTTCTATTAATCAGAAGCAAGTGGCCACGTCCAAATCCCAGGGAAGCTCCATCTCCTGGTGGATATGTGGTGAGGCACCTGACAGCAGCATGAGGGAAATGGGAAGCCAGCGGTATCCCCTATATCCACAGCGGTGTGCTCGCAGACCCCAAAAGATACTCAAAATTGAGAGTAGTACTGAACCTTCTCTATACAGAACCATGCTTTTTCCTGTTCAGACATTCCCATTACAGGATTTAATTTATGAATTAGGCACAGTAAATGATTAACAATCTTTGTTCTAATCACAAAACAGAAAAATCAGCAATATACAATATATTGCTGATTGCTACCAGCATCACTGTCTTTGTGATCTGGGGTCAATAAGACAAATACAGATTATTTGAGCACAAACATTGTGATACAGCACTGGTGGATCTGAATCCCAAGATGGCTCAGAGACTAACAGGCCCGCCATGTATACAGGGTGGATCCGCAGGACGAAGGGCTAACTTGTGTCTCAGGTGGATGATGGGAGATTCCATCGCACTTCTCAGGATAGCCACAATTTAAAACTTACAAATCGTTTATTTCTGGAATTTTCCACGTAATATTTTTGGACTGTGATCGGTCATGGGAACTGAAAAGTAAAACTTCAAGTAAAGAGGGGCCCCTTATGTTCCATTTTACAGTGAGGTCCCCAGACATGGAGTGACTTTCTCAGTGGCAAAGTCAGATGTGACCAGCGTCTGTTCCTTTGTGAGGCACAGATGGGCAGGGTGCCAGGGTTCTGTGGCTGTACACAGCAGCAGTGAGGGTGCCCACCCTGGCATGATGGCTGATCACTAATTACCTCATGTTTATTTACTGCTCTATTCCATGAAGGATTTAAACCTTCACAGTGTAGCAAAAACCTCACAGTGTAGCACAGAAAATATAAATATCCATCAGAGAAGTTCCATACTAGAGAAAGAAATAGAATGCAGATATGTGGGTTATACAATCCTATTCAGTTACTGTTTCCAAGAGCATATTGGACTCTGAGCTTGCTGTGGCCAAAGAAAGAAGAAGTTTGATTAGCTAAATGATTTTCAAGAAACATTCACAGAAAGGAGAGCTTGTGCTATACTTGAATGTGTCTGCCCTGAAATTCATGTGTTGGAAACTTAACCCCTAAATTATTATATCAGTGATATTTAGATGTGGGGCTTTGGGGTAGTAATTAGGGTTAAATGAGATCATGAGGATGAGGCCCCCGTGATGGTGATAGCAGCTTTCTAAGGAGAAGCAGAGAGATCCTAGTTAGAATGCTAGCTTTCCTCCCAAGTGAGGTCCCCCCGCCACGTTACGGTGCAGCAAGAAGGCCTCTCTAGATGCGAGGCTGATGTTAGTACCACGCCTTGGACTTCCTAGCCTCCAGAACTGTGCCCATCTGAACCTCTGTTCTTTATAAATCATCTGGTCTCAGGTACTGTGCTATAGAAACAGAAAACAGACCAAGACAGAGCGCCTGGCTTCTGCCCAAAGGACATATCCCACTACAGGAAGCCCTGGCTGATCACCTCTTTGGTTCTCCCTAGATCTGCAAGATACTGACCAATTCTGTGGATACTGACTTACGGCGTTACACCCAGACTCTTCCAGGTCAGGTTGGGTAGAGATGGAAGAGAGAAGGGGAGCAGGGAGTGTGCCAGGCCTAGGCCTGGGCAGGAAAGGCAGAGCAAGCTATTGGCCACTGGCATTGGGCGAGGCCCTTGTGGTGGATCCAGAAATGTGATGGAAAAGCAGCCACGGCCATGTATTCCTGTGAGAGGCCAAACAGCCCAGTACCTCCTGGCTCCTGAGTCTGGTTGTGCAGGGTAAGGGGCGAGCACCTGCTCACGGAGTCCTTCATCAGCTGGGAAGTTCTGGGCACCCCTCTCCCTACATCTGATGACAAGTGGCTTGGAGAGATACAAGGATTTGTCCAAGCTCACACAGAGTTCAGTTCAAACCCAGGACTCTGTCCCGTTGGCTCTGTATTTTAGCCATGCATGCCGGAGCTGTTGGAAGAAAGGTTTAAGATGCAGTTGTGGATATGGAGTGTGGGTTTATTTCCTCCAGGGGGAATCCAGGAGTCTCAGCCCAATCTTAGGGCTGCTGTCATGGAAACCATCTCATTCTCCATCTTCTTTGTCTCTAGTGACAGCCAAAATAGACAAGGTGGCTAGGATCGACTATAGCCTGGTGGTTTCTCCGATAGCCACAGCTGACAGCCTGGACCTGCCGCTGAAGGTGAGGATCACACTTCTGCCTCAAACTCAGGGCTCTTCACTGGCCTCCAAAACCAACCTGCAGGGCCTTGGCCCCCTCTCTGCCTCCCCCTGCTCTTCTCTCCCCACCTCCAGCCATCCTGGCCTTCCTGCCATTTCTGACCTTCCCTGTGTCTGTCCTGGCCAGGGCTTCACACGTTCCCTCTGCTCAGGGTCCTCCCCCTGCAGCTCTCCACTGCTCCCTTCCGGTCTCTGCTCAGATAGGTGCTCGCCAGAGACACCTGCCCGGACCTCAGACCACACATGGCCTGCTCAGTGATGCCCCAGAATAAGAGATTCAAACAGGACATATTTATACTGCCACTGAGAAGGGCTGTTACTTCTAGGCTCCTGCTTAGGGCTGACACCAATGCATTGACCTCTAAGGTCCTAGGTCCTATGCATTCACACACACACACAGGTGAAAACCCATCTAGAGTTTTTGGTGGATGTTTGCACAAATGGATGTGCACCATCCTTCTGCCTGTGTTTCTTACCTAACGATGTGCATGGAAGAGGGTTTCTGACCAGAAGACTGTCCCTCTTATTATTTTTAAGAGTTGCATGAGTTCCATAGTATGGGCATCATGGTTGTTAATTTTAAATAATGATGATACAAAGATGCAGGGAATGTTACACACAGGTATCTAAAACCCAGATTTAAGAAGTGCTACCATTTTGTCATATTTACTTGTAGTGCTTTAAAAAGTAGAACATGGTGGTAATAACTCATAGGGCCCCCTTTCAGATACTCATGCTGACCAAGGCATGTCTCCTCCCCTCCGTCCTCTCCCCCGACCCTTTTTCTTACACTGGGGATTGAACTCAGGGCCTTCACTGTGAGAGCTGCCTCCCAGGCCTTTTTTATTTTAAGACAGGGTCTCATTAAGTTGCCCCAGATAGCTGGATGTGATGACACATGCCTGTAATCCCAGCACTCAGAAGGCTGAGACAGCAGGATAGCCATGAGTTTCAGGCCAACCTGGGCTACATAAGTGAGTTTAAGGCTGTCCTGCCTTACATAGTGAGACCCTGACTCAAACAAAACAAAAAGTTGCCCAATTTGGGGTTGTCCTTAAGGTCCCTCTGCCTCAACGTCGTCTGCAGAGTGCTGGGATTACCACGTGTCCTTCTTGTCCGTGTTCTTATAATTTTCATGGTCCTTTAAATTTTACCTGTGTGGTATCCTATCAGAGGTGTCCACCTATGGGTTTGCTTTTACAAGCTTAATGTTACTTTTTGGCATGTTGCTGAGTGCTCTTTAGAAACATAATATACATATACACACACAGCCTACAAACTCTCAGGAAACTGCAGAATCTGTTTAAAGCGTGCACAGAACACTCACAGAAGCTTAGCTCCCCTCCATGCTGCCCCCGGGACAGAGGAAACAGCGTTCAGAGTCCGGCTGCTCTTTGACGGGCTCCATCCTGCCAGCCGGTTGCTGAGCCCACCGTGTGGCTAGGAGTGTGCCCTGGACTCTGCATGCCTGCGTGTCACTCATCAGCTGTGTCACTTAGGCAGGTCGCTTCATGTCTCCGTGCCTCAGTGTCCCTTCCTGTAGGGTGAGGGGTAGGCAGAGAAGCACGCTTGGCAGTGTCACCTAGCAGGCGAGCCGGGCTGCTCTCCCTGCATGGTCATCAGGTCCTCAACTGCTTCTCCTGATTTGGACGTGCTGAATTGTGGTTCCCCAAGGGTTCCCCTGGCTCACACTGTTGTCTCTCTTCCCCCAGGGGGAGTTTTTCATTCAGGCCAACCGCAGCCAACCTCCCTTTAGCCCTCCAGTGATGGCCATTCCACCTGTCCACGACCGCATGGTGTACCTGGGCATATCCAACTACTTCTTCAACACAGCTGGGCTTGTGTACTATCAGGCTGGAGTCTTGAAACGGACCCTCACGAACAACATGGTAAAGCTGGCTGGGGGCAAACCTCGAGGAAGAGCTCCGGAGTCGGGGTCTAGCAGGCCTTGTGGATTTAAGACTTTGTCCAAGATGCTGATTCTAGAGCTAAGAGTCAGGCAGACCTGAGTTTCAACACTCGTCCCATCCCTTTTTTTTTCTCTTTGAGACAGGGTCTCGCTATGCCATTCCAGCTGACCTTGGGCTCACTTTGTAGCCCAGGCTGGTCTCAAATTTGCAACGACCCTCCTGCCTCAGCCTCCTAAGTGCTGGGGTTACAGGCATGCGCCACTGCACCCAGCAGGTCCCATGTAGGCTGGGGACCAGGGCCAGTTACTCAGCCTCTGGGAACCGTGATTTCCTCATTTTCTCCTCCAGAGGGCGCAGTGAGGTAGCAGTGTCCAGGAGGGAGGCGGAGCTGGGGCGTTGTGCCGCAAGCTGTGAGCGGCACTCTCCTGTGAGGCTGTAGCCCGTTCCAGCCTCGCTTCTCTATTCTCCTCGGCAGCCTCGTTGTCTGTCATATGCTCATGGCTGCTGCCCACCCTGGGCCTCAGTTTACTCATCTGCACAATGAAGAAACCACCCACCTCCCCAGAGTCTAGTTTTAACCAGATTCCAGCTGAGCTGCTGCTTTGTGAAGTCAATCCGAGATTCTCCTCTGTGTGGGCCACCAGGATGCGCCTGCAGAGGCCACTTGTTCAGACAGGGAGTGCAATCCTCCGAGTCTGTGCCTCACCGTTCAGAAGCAGCCCCTCAACACCACCACCACCACAGTGAGGGGTAGGGCCTGATAGGAGGAGATGGGCGTGGAGGCCGGCTAACTGAGACAGGACGTCCTGTGATTGGTTTGGAGCAGATAAGACTTTCTTGGGGCAGGCTTCATTGACCACGCCCACTCCTGTTGAAGGGTTGCAGAGGTTGGAGGGTCGCAGACCGTCCTCCTGTATAGGCTAGCCATCACCCAGTGACACATTCAGTCTCGCCCCACAAGCAGCATTTGCCTCCACCTCCTGATCTATAGCACCCTTTTTTCTTATTTTTTTACAGCTGCCGAAGGGATCTAAGTTGCACTTGACCACCAATTTCCTTGGACAATTGCTACCCAAGGTAGGAATGAGCTTTCACTCCTCCCTGGGCTCTGGGGAGGACTAGGCTGTGTCCAGGCCAAGGGGCAGCCAGGGACTTGAGCCGACTGAGAGTGAAGGGGACTGCTAGGGGTCCATGCATTCCTCACATGTCCACTACTTGTCTGGGACCCTGTGCTGGGGACCTGCCAAAGGAGACCGTGTGCCTACTTCAGGCACATGAGACAATGCCAAAAACAATTGCTGCCTGTGACAAGTGACACCAACAAGTGGGTACAGACAAGGGGCACCGGGCAGGCCTCGACCGTAGTCTACTCAGCTGTGTGGTTGAAACAGGTACTTATTCCTCCTCATTCTGGAGAGTGGGAGACACAGACTGGGCTTTGGGCAAGGATTGTCTTCTCCCTGGGTCCTGACATGGCCCTTCCTCAGTGTGTGTGGAGGGATGGGGGGAGGGCAGAGACGGAGAGCTCTGGTGTCTCTTCCTAAAAGGACACTGATTCTGTTAGCTCAGGGCCCCATCCCCATGACCTCATTTAACTTCACTCCCTAAGAGGCCCTGTCTTCAAACACAGTCACACTGCAGGCTGGGGATTAATGTGTGGATTTAAGGGGGAGGGGACACAAACATTTATAACAATTTCTTTAATGGTGGCAGTGTTGGAAAATTTCTACCGAGGAAGGGAAGCCTGGCAGGGGTGAGAGGAGGAACAGCATTGCATTATAGTCCCATTATTTCACCTAAGCTGGGTTTACCTGGGGAGGGTGCAAGGCTGGGAGAGAGGAGGGAGGTCACCACAGCCCTCCTGAGATGCCCTTGAAGCCACTGCTGCTCTCTGAGTAACTTGGATTTCAAGGAAGAGAGAGAGTCATGCCGAGGAGGAATAGGGGGTCAAGTATTCAGTCAGAAGAACACAGAATGCAAAAGGGTTTCAGACGGCAAGAGGTGGTGTTGTGTTTGAGTGGCAAAGTCCCCTGTGCCCAAGATGGAGGACAAGGGCTAGAGATGAATGGAATGGCCAGATACCAGGCCCTGAAGTCATTTGGATTTATTCTCAGAGCCCTGGGAAGACACTGGGGGTGTTTCTGCCAGGGAAGGCCAAGGTAGGATTTGAAACCGTTTTAATAAAGCCACCTCTTGTGTTGGCTGTCCCCACTGCGTGTGCAGGTGTCCGAGATGTTCCCCAACTTGGATGTACAGCTGGTCCTGTCCGTCTCCTCGCCACCACACCTGGCCGTGCAGCCCACCGGCCTTGCCTTCACCCCTAAACTGGAGGTCCAGGCCTTCGCCATCCTCCCCAACTCCTCTCTGGCGTCCCTCTTCGAGCTTGGCCTGGTAAACTGCTGCTGGGCATGTGTCGGGAGCACTGTCCTTGGAATCAGGGGATTCGGGCCTGGGTGGTGGGACTCAGAACCCGAGACCAAAGCCCCCTGCCCCCCCAGCCACACAGCTGCCTGCTGTTTATTTGTGATTCTGTTATTCACCCACTTTTTCATTCCCTCACTTATTCATTCCTTTGTTGGCTTGAAATATGTACACTTTTTCAGTTCACTACTCAGATCTTTGATCAGTGTGTGGTGCATTTACATATCTCCTCACTGTTCATTTATTCATCCAATTATTAATTCGTTCAATTATTCATTAGGTTGCTGCCTTGAAATGTGCTATACCTTCTCTGGATCCTACATGCATTCACCTACTCAATTATTCATGGATTCATTTACTTACACACTTGTTCTATTGGCTCTTCATTTGTGTATTTGCTGATTTATTCATTCATCATTTATTGATCCATCATTCATTCATCTGTGCATATCTTTACATATTCCTCCATCTGTGGATTTGCTTAATCCTTCACTTGTTCAAGTCCTCATTCCATTGTTGATTGACTCTTTCACTCATTTGATCACCCCATCCCTGCCAGGATTTGGTGGCAACTACTCTGGCCACTGGGAGTGAACCCAAACTCCCTGCCATTGGGGCAGCGCTCAGCAGCCCAGTTTCAAGTGGAGACCTGTTATCCCCACTTCACCAACCAGATGGCTTTTGAGTGGCTCATTTGACACACCAAAACTGAGGCGAGCATCTTCAATTCTCCCTCAGTAAGTAAGCATTTTCTAAACAGATCAGTGAGTGAGTCTCAGGAATGGGACTGTCTATTCCGCGGTCCTCAGATCTGTCCCACATCACCCCTCCCCGAGTGGCTCAGGAACTCAGGAGAACTCCTATAATCCTGGTGACAACCAGGACTCCTAAGAGCCACAAAGCAAAGGCTCCCTACTCCTGGGCTATGGTGGGCCACCTGGCCAGGCTTTCAGAAGCTGGCCAGGTTGGTCACCTGTTCGGGAAGGTCACCCTGGCTGTTACTTTCCAGAGCATGAATGCACTCTTGAAGGTCAGTGCCAACACTGACAGACTTGTGGGAGAGCTCGCGGTGGACACGTAAGTGGCCTGGGGAACAGAAGGGGGGTTTCCCATGCACTCCTGGAGGCCACAGGCCTTCCCACATACCACAAGCTCCATGTCCTGGCTTTTGTTCAACTGTCACATTTCAGCCTCGGTTTGTAGACAGCGACACTGAGGCTCAGAGATGAAGTGGCCAAGGTCACATGTCTCTCAGGAGAGTCCCAGCTTTAGCACTGAATGTCCTGCATCCTGGGACATTTATGCAGCCCAGATAGACTCACAGCAGGGAAATGTCAGCAGAGAACCCATTCACACTGAGTACAACAGTGTCCAGGACTGGTGACCCCGGCTCTGTTGGCACTAGGAAATCCCACATCAGCCCCCAGCTCCTCCCTGGGACTTCAGGCCCTGTCCCTTACCAGGGTTCCATGTGACCCAGGTTTGAATCCAAGCTCTAAAGAGTGTGGTCAGGAGGATGGGCTCTGACCAGAGGCTGCCAGCATTTGAAAAAGCAAGCGACAAACTCCAAACCTCAGTTTCCAAGCCATGAAATGAACCCACTAAGTATTCTCTACCAACAACACCATCGTGGGGATTAAGTGAGCTATTAATATGTACTGAATGCTTGGAACACACAGCTTATAACAAGCTCTCAAGAAACAGGAAGGAACCAAGTGTGATGGTGAAGCCCTGTGATCCCAGCACTCAGAAGGCTGAAGCAGGAGGGTTGCCATGAGTTCGAGGCCAGCCTGAGCTACATTGAGAGTTGAAGACCATCCTGGACTACATAGATTCTTTCTCAAGAAACAAACACACAAAACCAAACAAGAAAGAACAAGGAGCACACAGAGAAAAAGAAATGGAGACTCAGAAAAGTGGAGACACAGAGAGAGATGGAGAGAGGGGAGGGAGAGGAGAGGCTTGGAGAGAGACAGAAAGGACAAGAGGGACGGAGACAGAGGGACACGTGAACAGGGAGACAGACACAGAGGGAGCGAGGTGGGGAGAGGCGGAGGCGATGCGATGGCCCTGATGCTGAATCCTGTGTGTGCCCCTGCATCACGCGCTGCTGGCTGAGCTGCATCCTGACCGTTTCCGCATGTCCTCGGGTGCAGAGCTGTCCTCCTGACCTTGAGATCAGCCCCTGAGGTTTACATGCTGCTCCTTTCTCCTGGCATCATTGTGACAAGTGTTACTGCTTCAGGAACACGCGGGTTTAATTTGCCTTGAAACACCCACAGGCCTCAAATGGACAAGCAGGGAGGAGCCTGCTGACTGCGGCTTAGCGCAGACTCTGAAAGGACAGGGCTGAGGGTGGGGTCTGGGGTCACGGATGGGCCCAGGATCCTGGGGCCACCGACTCTTGATAAACAAGAGCAAGATTTTAAACTCTAAGGATGGTTGGAGGCAACAGTGCTCTGGTGTCCAGGAGACCTGCATGAAGTCCTGCTTTGCTGATTGCTAGCTGTGTGGTCTTAGGCAGGTCACTTGACCTCTCTGAATGTCAGTTTCCTGATATAGAAAATGGGAACACCATGGTCTTTTGCTAAAATGCCAGTGAGGCCACAGGGTGCAGGGTGGCTATGGTGACTGAAAAGTCCAAAGCATTCAGGCAAGAGTGGCCCAGGTGCCAGATGATGTCCTTGGGATCCAACTCCATCTCAGCTCTGCTGTCATCTGTGCTGACTTCAACCCCCAGCAGGCTGTCACCCGGTAGTAGCCTCCTGTTTTCCTGGAGAACCTGAGGGCCACAGACCTGGTATTTCCAGCACAGGTCCTGGCGCTGCTCTCACTGGGCAGCACAGGTGACAGCCCATGCCTGAAGAGTGACCACTCCAGGGTCTGCGTGCAGGCCAGCGTGGGTTCAGCAGCACCCAAATCCTGGGGAGGACCCTGCAGGGAGGCCAGGCCCTGCGTGCTCCTGCCGGCCGGGCTGCTGGGTCTCAGTCGCATTTTTCCTACACAGGCTGCAGCTGAGGCTGATACACTCGAACGTCGGTACCTTCCCGGTGAGTCTGAGGCCCTTGGTGGCTTGGTTCCTGCCCTGACCCCGGGGGACTGGGCACCACTCGGGAGCCACTGGTTCATTTGCATGTAATTTGTTTGTGAATTAGTGGTTGGAGGAGCTTTGTGGTCACTGAGGTGAGGCCTTGGGTGAGTCATTTGCCATCTCTGAACTGCAGGCTTTCCCAGCTGGGTCAGTGTGGGGATTTTTTTTGTGGTGGGACTGGATTTGTACAGTCTGGTACAAAAAGTACCAGACGCTTGTTGAATGAACAAGTTAGTGACTTTATTGAGCAAGTATTTCATGCTGGCTTGTTCTAGGCGTGGATGATGTTGAGCTTTAGTAGTGGGGAGACAGAATGGTAGGAAATGAAGAGCGATCCCATCAGGATCAAAGCTATGGAAACAGAATGAGGGTGGGGGGAAGTGAGGGGGAAGTAAGTGCAAAGTGGTGAGAAGGTGATGTTTGGGGTGACAGGGGAGAAGGAGCCCTGCAGAGGCAAAAGCCCTGTGGTATGAACAAGCTCAGCATGTTTGAGGAGCAGAAGGAGCCAGAGTGACCGGAGTGGGTACCGGAAGAGACGAGAGTGGGACAGGCCAGGGCTGCTGGGCAGGGCCTTCTAGGCTGTGTCCCAAGGGCAGTGAGCAGCCAGCATCCTGTGCAAAGTAACATGCTTGGATTCGTACCTGGGACTCAGCGAGGAAGGAGTCCCCCAGCACAGTGAGACGGCTCCCCGCCCCAGGAATCCCTGGCCACCATTGGAGCTGCCCGGGGCCTGAGAGCCACCTGCCCACATAATGACCCATTCGGATGCTCGTAGTGCAGTCCTAAGAGCACCCACCCTGCGACTGCCACCTGAAGCCACCACATGTTGATCTGTCCAGCATCTTGTTCCATGTTCCTGACTCTGCTGTGGGCTTAAGTTGAACCCCTGGCTGCTGCCCCGGGGTATCTCCCTAGATCCCTACCCCCAAGTTCCTCCCAAGCAAGCACCTTGAACTCACCAAGTTGGAGTCAGACTGTCCTGCGTCCTCTCCGGGTCAGATAGGAATCTAGCCCACCCCCTTCACCTGGTGAGACCACAGTACATAGAAGCCACCTCACAGCATTGTCATGACTTTCCTGGGGCTAAATCAGTAACGCACATCTGCTTCTGCAGAAAATAAGTATATGCACCTCGCAGGATTCAGAGGAAGGAAGGCACACAGCGGTGAACCCCGGGAATGATGATAGCCCGGGGAAGGAAACTCAATTGTTCTAGAAACAGAACATACATATTTACAAGTTGTAAATGTCACCACTACAGGCAATCATCCTCATGCTTCCACATTATTTTTGAAAAAAATTTATTATTGCCAAAGCAAAGTGTATATACCATAGAGCACAAAGGACCAATAGATTTGCCAAACAAAATAAAAATCTTTCATATTTTTACCACTTAGTTCATAATTTGGAATATATCCTTCCTGACCATTTGCTCTGCCCATTTAATTTTAAAAAATGGAATTAGGTGATTTCAACAGCCTCCTTTTCCTCATTCAAACATATAGCAAGCATATCTCTTGTTGATGATTATATTTCTGCAGGTTCAGTTTGGGCGAGGAGCAGGGAGACAAGGTCTCACTACAAGCTGGCCTTGAACTCACTTATGGAGTCTAGGGTGGCCTTCAATTTAAGGCAACCCTCCTGCCTCAGTTTCCCAAGTGCTGGGATTACAGGCATGTGCCACAATGACCAGCTTACACTATCATTCTTTTTTTTTTTTTTTTTTTTTTTTGTCTTTTTCATTTTTATCGGTACCGGGGATCGAACTCACGACCGCCTGCTTGCAAGTCAGGTGCTTATGCCGCTGAGCTAAACCCCCAGCCCCTACACTATCATTCTTAACAATTGCTTATTATCTCCTAGTATCAAAGTTTCACTGTCCCCGCAATGACTCCCCTATTGTTAGACATGTAGGTTGATCTTTAGTTCATTGTTCAGATTAAAACAATAGCATGGGCAAGTATCCTTCAAAGGTCTCAATTTGCCTCCATTCCACATAATGTCCATAAGACAGACATTCAGAGCCACGTTCCAGGGCCCAAATGGCACACATTTTGAGGCCTTTGATGAACGTGCTCAAACGGCCATACACAGGCTGATTCCCTGCCTCCACCTGCGGTACTGAGAAGGTGCGATTTTTAAACAAAGGTTTACTCACTTTCCGATGACCTTCCCAGCATCACTGTGGAGGGCAACCCCCACTTAGGCTGCTTCTGCTTGGGGAACCTTGAGCGCAGCAGAGATCGCCTGATGGCCTTGGCCAGGCTGCTGAGTGCCCGTCACCACCGGGTCCACCTCAGCTGTTCTGCCGCCCCGGAGGCTGCTGAGCGCTCGAGTAGCAGGGAAGGTGTCGCAGGAGCTGGTCCCGCTGTGCCCTGATGACTCTGTCTCCTTCCTGTTCTCCAGGTGGAGCTGCTGCAGAATGCCATGAACTACATCGTGCCCTTGGTGGTGGTACCCAAGGTCAATGGTGAGGAGCTCTGGGAAGTGTGTGATTTTCAGCAGTGGGGTCAGGATGGGGGACTGCCTCCAGGCACCGAGTTCCTGCCTCAGTTGAACCTTAGATGGGCACCTGCCCACCAACCTGGGCAGCTCCCACCCATTATTTCAGGCAGCCCTTACAGCAGTCCCACAAGATGGGGGATTGTGAACAAATCTAGTGTTCATAGGAGGAAATGAAATATCGGAACAGTTAAGTGACTAATTTTAGGTCACAAGGCAGGTGGCAGGTGGTGCTGGCGTCGGATCCCAGCTCTGGAGTCTTTTTCCAACTCTGGGAAAAAGGCAGAAGTGGGGACTCTCCCAGAGTGCTCGGTCACAAAGCAGGCCCGCCCCTAACCTGTGAGCACAGTGACAGGGGACCAACAGAGGTGTGGACATATGGATGCATGACTTGGGCATTTAGAAATTATAAAGTTAGTCAGCCAATTATTATGCAGACTGTGAACCAGCCTCCTGCTTCAGCACATGTGGCTCCATAAAGACCTGGGAGACAGGCCTGAGAATTCTCCAGAGTTCCACATCACAGTGTGGGGACGAGGAGGGCCTGGCCCCTGGCCACTGCCACCTCTGGTGTCACCCCCTGCATGGAGGGGCTTTGTGCACACGTGCAGGCCTTCTGTCTACACCATGGCCCATGAAGCCACGCCCTCTGGAGGGCAGTCGTGGGGAAGAGGCCCGCATGGAGCCTGGAAGTGGACATGAGGACAATGGGGAACATAGGGTGGGGGTGTAGACCCCCAAGGCCACCTTCCTCTCAAGCATGCATGCCCCAGTCAGTTCTATCTGGGGGTGAGCACCTTCTGGAGGTGCCCCCCATGCTCTCTGCCACCCCTCCCCTTCTCATTGTCTGTCTCTGATGCAGAGAGACTGCAGAAGGGTTTCCCTCTCCCAGTGACCAACGGGGTCAAGCTCAGAAACCTGGTGCTTCGCTCTTACCAGGTGAGTCCCCAGGCTCCCTGTCACTGAATGTCCCACAGTGCTAACCTATCTGGCAATGCTTCCTCTGTGCCCACCTTCTGGGCACCTTCTCCCCTTGCAACAACCCAGGTTTGCAGTGCTGTCAGTAAACAGAGGGACAGTGAGGGCTCAGAAAAGCCTCCAGGCTGGGCTCCACTGTGTTTAACGGTCATATGTCCCTCCCATGTACCACTTAGCAAGCATGAACCTTCTGAGGCACCAAAGCACCTCTTTAACGACCTGATGCATACACATTTTACGCCTTCCTTGTGTCCACCATTGTGCTGGGCACTGCAGTGTGAACAGGGTCAGTGTCACGCAGATTTACACTGGAGCAGGAGCCACTCTGGCTCTGCCCAGCCTGCCCTCCACAGCACCTGACACTGATGTCCCTCAGTGGGCCACCTTCTTCTGGAAGCTTCTGTGGCTCCTCTGCCCCATTTCTCCGCTTCTCCCCTGGGGCTCTCCTGGCCCCTCCTCAGTTGCTGGAGATGTCAGGCTGCTCCCCAAGCCTCGTCTCTCCCCTTTGTCTGCACTCCTCCAGTCACTCATCAGCTCCCCAGGCCCCAGCTTGGTGCCACTTCCAGCTTCTTGAGTCTCTCTAAGCCTCTCCAGTCGCTGCCCCTTCAACCCGGCACATTCCACAAAGCCTTTAGCCCCACAAAAAAGCCACCACCCACTCAGGTTTCCCAACAACTTGGGTCTCTCGGGCAAACCCCCATCACCCCAGTACCTCCCTCTTCTTGACCCTCAACATCAGTCAGTCAGTCCCCAATTCTTTTTCATTTTTCGTTTTTATCGGTACCAGGGATCGAACTCTTGACTGCCTGCTTGCAAGGCAGGCGCTTATGCCACTGAGCTAAATCCCCAGGCCCCCCCAATTCTTTAGACCCCCCCAATTCTTAAGCTTCTGAGAGAAGGGCACAGAGGGGCCAAGGGAAGTGTTTTGCAGCCTTGATTGGCGCTGTTGTGAGGAGGATGACAGATGAAGCCTCTGCCACAGCTGGGGGTGGGCGCTGCACATCACATCAGGAGGGGAAACAGCTGCCCAAGAAAAAGCAAAAAAGAACCAGCAGCTGACAGATGCCTGGGGTCAGCGGCCACTGATGTGTGGACGCACCAGGGAGAGCCCATGCGAACATCTCCCAGGCTCCTGCCTTTCTCACAGCCCACAGGCCCCACCCTGCTCTCTCGTCCCATCAGGCAGGCTCCCAAGGTTTCTTTCGTGAAAACCTGGTCATGCCAGGGTCTGACTTTGACTCCAGCCTAGGCAACTTATCAATTTAGCAAGAGCCTGTCTCAAAATAAAAAGGGCAGGAGAGGTAGCTCAGGGGGAAAGCCCTTGGTTCAATTCTCAGTTCTGAAAGAAAAAAAGCCAAATCCCTCGCCCAGCATGGGTGTGCCTACATCTGATGCCAGCATTCCATCTCTCACCAGGATTTCCTGCTGCTTGGAGTAAACGTTCACCATAGCTGAGCTCACCAGGGATGCATCTGGGGTGGGGCCTTGGCACCTGTTCCCAGGCTCCGCTTCTCCAGGGAATCCTTGATAGGTCCTGCTAACCTCTCTGAACTCAGACCTGGAAATGATCTGAACACGGGGAGTTTGTTCCTGGAAAAGGTCCTGGTGTACATTTCAGAGATGCTGTGATGCTTTCAAAGCTAGATTCCACATGTTCCCCAGGAATTGCATTCACTTGTGATCATAGTATTTCTCTTTGGGCTTCGTTTAAAAAAAAAAAAAACAAAAAAAAAAACACTTTTTCCCTGCGGATTCGGTGTGTGTATATTTTTTCTTATATCTAGTCCTTCCTTCCTTGACTGTAACTAGCTGGCCTCAGTGCCAGCGTACAGTACAACTATAGTCACATCTTTATTTCTGTGATTAAGCCCTTGCAGCCCTCCTGGAGAGGTGCAAGTTCCTTGGGGTCTCCGGGGGTTAAAGCTCCTGAGTGCTGTCCTGGTGCAGGGCAGAAGTGGAAAGTCAGCAGCCCATCGCGCTGTTGTTCTGCTCACTGCCACAGGGTGTCGCTGTTGAAGATGATCTTGCACAGCCTCTTGCTCCCTGTGGAGGAAGCAATATTGAGACTGTTGCTCCTAATGGTGCCACACGGTGTCGCCGTTGAGCAGGTCACCTGCACAGACTTTAGGCCCACGGGTGTCCAGGCTGAGCGTTTCCTCTTCACCAACCAGGATCTGGGGCAGAACACCAGGCTAGGTGACAGGGGCTGTCCTGAGGTGCAGGACGCTTCTCCATGTTTTCCGAGCCCTAGGTCGAAGCAGATCTCCAACCCAAACTGCTGGGCTCATGGTAGACTTGCATGCTGTCTTTGGGCGGTTTGGAGATAGGCTTGTCACATGAGACACTTCAGAGGCTCTCTGAGCCTCAGATAAGCGGGGATATACCCGGACTGCTGGGGCAGTCAGGGCCGGGTGACACGAACACATTTAGTTTTAAAAAGTCTCTGGACTCTTGGAAGGGCAAGAGTTGAAGGGGTGGGCACACACTAGGAGCAAGGCTGCTGACGGGGGAGGAAAGCATTTCAAAGGCATTTTTATAGAAAGATGCACACACGTCAGCAAAGATCACTGGTTCTTCTAAGTGGTGTTGAAGCTCTGGGGCCACAGTGGGAGGAGGGGCGGCCATCACAGTGGGCAGCAGGCACAGCACACGATGGTCTCTCTTGGCCCTCACGTTGCTGGCCCTCTCCCAAGGCGGGAGTTGCTCAGTTTCATTAGGTCGAGTCTTTCTCCCCATTCACACAGCTGACCCGAGCCCTTCTGCCACCAGAGCCCATGTGCTTTCCCTCAAATGGAAAACGGTGTCATTTCAGAAACTCAGAATGTGGAAGGGAGGATTATGGGGTTGCTTGCACAGGTCACGCACTGTAAAAAGGAACAGCAGGCTTCAGAAACAAAAATCTGTTATCCACCAAGAAGGTGCACTTGGTCCTGTGCGCCAGAGGGTAGGAGAGCCAGGGCCAGAAGAGCCGTAGCCAGTGAGGCTGACAGGAAGGAAACCAAAGCACAGCTTGGGGTGAGGCTGGGAGGCAGCAGCGGAGACTCTGGGTTTTGTTCCAAACCACAAGGGAGACGACTGGAGAGTTCTGAGTAGAGCATGACGCAATCCAGGTATAATGTGGCAAGGGCCCCTGGTTGCTGTGGGAGAGGCCAAGCTGGCTCGTCTGCTCTGGCTTCCTCCCTTCCTTCCCTTTGGTGCAGGCTGGCACCTTCCTGCACCCCCCTAAGCTTTCCTAAGCATTTGCACAGTTCCTGGCTGCTCTCTAAAAAGCTAACGAGTGCACCATATTCTGGCGTCTAATGCTGCCCATCCAGAGATCTCTCTAATGTTGGGACAGACAGCAGCACATGGTCCCCAGCACTCTCCAGGTGACCTGCTGTCCTGACTGCAAACCCACTGTTGAACACTTTCTCCTTCTAAGGACCTCTAACATGCACACGGTTTTCCTCTGAGTGTTGAAAATGTTCTAAAGTTAGATTGGGAAACTGATTGCTCAACTCCGTATGTGTATGAAAGCCACTGGGCTACACGCTTGAAGTGGGTGAAAGTCCTGATTGTAAAGTATGTATTGATGATCTTATGAAAAGCTGGGCATGGTGGTGCACATCTGTTATCTCAGCACTGGGGAGGCTGAGGCAGGAGGATCTTGAATTTGAGGCTAGCCTGGGCAACTTAATGAGTTTAAGTTCAGCTGGACCTACTCAAAAGAAAAAAAAAACAATTCATGAAAAAATTAAAATAGGAGAAAAGAACTCCACACTGCTTAAAAACTCACAGTTCAGCAGCTTTCTTATTGGGTTAAGCATTGCCCTCTTGGGGTTCCATTTGGAAATGCTGATTTATTAAGTATTAAGTGTAAGACCTGAGGTGGGTCACAGAGAAACCAACCACTAGGTTCCCAATTCGCCACCTCTCATGAGTGAGCTGTGGTCTCAGACACCTCAGGTTTGAAATCAAGGCTGCTGTTTACAGCTTTGTGACCTTGGGCAGCTCATTGGATTTCCCGGTCCTCACTTCCCTAGGCTGTGAAGTGGGTGTCATACTAGCACCTACACCTCACACTGTCCTGGGAGCTGGGTGCGTGTGAACTCTGGGACCAGAACGTGACAGGGACGATCCCATCCATGTAGTTCTAATATGGTACAGCTCTTCTCTCTCACGCTCACAGCTGTTGTGGGGCCGGTCCCTGAGCTGCTCCCAAAGCCTGTGCAGAGTAGGTGCCCAATCAGTTTTTATTTTTAAAATAACCCAGGATTTGATCCCTGGTAGGGAATTCCCAGAAATGACCCAGACTGCCTTCCAGGAAGGGGCTGGTCAGGCATTAGTGCCCGGGCTGGCCAGGTGTTAGGCTTGGTCTCACCAGGTGGGGGATGAGCACACAGTGAAACAGGGGCTGTCCTTCTCTCTCTGTAGGCTGTGTCCCGTGTTGTGAAGTCTGTGGCTCTCTGGAATTCAGGAAAAGAAATCAGTGATGTGACCTCTGGCAAGCACTAACGGATCCTTTGTTGGTGGGAAATTTCCATTCTACCAGAAGGTCCTTCAGGGGCCCAAAGCCATCAAGGCAGTAGATGCTGCCAGTTGCTGGGGCAGAGAGGGCTCGAGGGAGTGCTGAGTCCTGAGGTCCCTAGACCCCTCCTGGTGGGAGCAGCTGTGGCTGTGTGACTGGCCCTGCTCTAGGGGGCCTTTAGCACCCCAGGGAGAAGGCACGCCACCTCCAAATCACACCACGTTGCCCCTGGCATCACTGTTTTTATTTTGTAGATCTGTATGCCTTGAGGTCTTGTGTGTGCACTCCTGTGTGTGTGTATGTGTGTGTGTGTGCACACGTGCACATGTGCTTGTGGATCTGCAGGTGCTGGTGCTGCTGAAGGCATTGCTGTAGATGTCAAAGCCCACATACCCTGCAGAGACCCAGGACTGCAGTCTTCGCAGCATCACTGATTTCTCAGGAGTGTGGGCGCCATCATGGAAAGCTGCCCTGAAGGTAAACAGGGCCATGAGGGGCTGTGCTCAGCGAGAACCTGGGCTCTTAGGCCTCTCTCAGAGCAGCATCAGGTGGGTTCCAGATGCTGTCTCCACACCTGAAGAAATGTGATGACTCAGAATTCACAACTGAATCAGGTCACTGGGTCATTTGTCCACACATAACAGGATCCGAGCCACTGGTCTTGTCCCCTGCACTGGGCTGCATTAGGAGCCAAGTGAGGAGCAGAGTTTCCTGCCTATCAAAGCCCAGCATAGAGCCACAACAAGACTCAAAGCCTCCCAGCGCTGGTCCTTCACTTTTAATGCCTCTGTGTTTCTGTTTCAGCAATGCTGTTCCCTCTCCTAGATTGTCCTTCTCTCCTTTACAAGCAAAATGTCCATATGACCTAGACCAGCAGGAGGCCACCTCCCTCACCAGGTCTTCCTCGGTAGGCAGCCCCCACGGCTTCCGGCCTCACACAGCTTGCTGTGTATTTTTAGTTCCATCTCCAGGATCTCCTGGCTCAGAGTACCCAAACGGGGGGGGGGGGGGGGAGAGGAGGACACAGGAGCTGCGGGCAAGGGGTTATTGGGAACCCACACCAGGAGGGAGCAGGGAAAGAAGCCCTAACCTCAGTCCTGTTGTCATGCTGCCTTCTGGCTGAGCCCAACAGATGAGGAAACTGAGTCCCCCAGGAGTGGTGTAGGATTCTAACACAGGCCATCAGACCCAGAGTCCACACAGTGAACACGGAGTTCATTTATTCCCTCAGCAATTATTTACTCTGTGCAGCTCGGTCTTTTGGGCACAGTGGAGGCCACATTCTAGGCTTCTCAGCCAAGGCATTTACAGTGGGCTACAGTAAGCACTGTCCTTGTTAGCAGAGTCCTTTGTCCTGGTAGTGGGATGAGTGCCACAGCTGTGGCTTTTGCAGACAGGAATGGGCAGCCAGGCAAAAAGAAAGAGAGAGAGAGACAGAGAGAGAGAGAGAGAGAGAGAAAAGAAAGAAAGAAAGAAAGAAAGAACCAGAGATGGGCTGTGTGCTACTCCCTGAGGCTTCTGCCAGGTTTTCTCTGCTGAGCTGTGAGCAGAAACATTACCCAGGGGCAGCCAACACAGGGATGGAGGCCTGGCCTGGGCCCACATTGCATCCTGCCTGGGCAGCGTCAAGATCCGCAGATCACTGCTGTGGGAGAGTCCCACTGCAGAAAATATCACCCCTGCTACCAGAGGCAGGATGATATTCATGTCCCCACGAGTGCCCCACCCTCCAGACTGTCCTCTCCTGCTCTCCAAACTGGAAGGTCCCCAGGAGTCCCCTGCTCTAACCTCTTGCTAAAGGGACAATTAAAGCCCAGGGAGGAGATAGGAAGACAAGCCGGAGCACCTTCCCCAGGCATCCTGGGCAAACTCCTGGGAGGCCCTTTGGCTGCAGCCCGCTGTCGTTGCTCTCTGCTCAGCCTGGGGTGGCTCTTCCCAAGCCACTGATGCCCCACCCCCAGCATGTCCCCTCTCCAGAAAAGCCTTGCCTGGGCGGTGTTGTAGGGCGGCGTCCACCCCACCACCGGGCTCAGCCTTGCTGGGGGACTGTAGCCTACATCACTTCACCCTCAAAGCCCCCATTTCTTCATCCAAAGATGAGAGTAGGATCTGACCTCAGAGAGTGGCAGCAGGGAAGAGACACCTGCGGCTTCACCAGCTCACTGCCAGGCGTGTAGCAGGTGAGTAGTAAGTACTGGTTTCCCTCTAGTTCTTGCTAATTCTGCACGGCCACAGAATGCAGAGGTCTCAATGTGCCATCTAGGACAGACTAAGCCGGAGGGCAGGGGGCAGACAGAGACCCCCCCAGACCTCAGCCCCAGGGACAGGAGGAGCAGGAGAACAAGGCTGTGGGGCAATCTGTGCTGAACGGGGGAAGCTTTGATCTTAGCCCCAGCACCTCTGGGTGCTCTCTGTGCACCACCTGGTACTCCGCCACGCTCAGCGGTGGCATGAATGCGCCACAATCCCAAGCGCGAGAGAAGTTGTGGGCATATTTCTAAATGACCACAATGACCAAAAAGCAGAATTGCTCAGTGCCACAGCTGGAGAAAGTGCAAGGGACTGTGGGGCCCCAGAGGGGACCTTTCTCTAACCTAGAGGGACACAGGGGTGATCAGGAAATGTTCCCTGGAGGGGAGGACAGAACGAAGCTTACAATCACAGAGCATGCTGGGAAAAACTCCCCAAATCAAGCACAAAAGAAATGTTTTTGTTTTCACTCACTGCACGTATAAGGCATGTCCAGAACCACAGCCCAAGAAAATAAATATTTTTAATATCAACAAGCAAAAAAAGGTTTTTGTGTTGCTGTTGTTGTTTGAGACAGAGTCTTGCTGTATAGTCCAGACACAGCTCACCATCCCTGTTCCTCAGCCTCCCAAATCCTAGATTTACAAGTGCGTGCTACGGCACCCAACTATACAAAGGTTTTTTTTAAGACCCTAACCCTAGCCCATAAACCGTCCCCCCAGCCAGACACAGGCCTTCGTAACACCTTCAGAGAGGAGGCAGGACATGGCAAGGCTGGCTGGGTCGATAAGTGGGACCTGTTAATTACAAGATCCTAGGACAGGACCGAATAATTTCCAGGACTCTCTGATGTAGAACTTCTCGTAGCTCCCGCAAGATATGGGTGTCATAAACAAGACAGATGCCATGAGGGGCTTGCTGCTGTCACTCCCAGTGGCCCACCTGTGTCCCCCAGACCAGGGGTACTTTTATTTTTGTTCCTTTGCTCTTTCTTTGTTGTGTTTGGCCCAAGTTTGTCTACAGAACCAGAGAGTGTTTGGCTCTTATTTCTTCACCCCTCACTTTTCAAATAAACTTTTGACACAATTTTTGGCTTGATTATTCAATTCTTTTTTCAAGACAAGGACCTGAAATTCGTTCAACTGGTGAGCCATTTCTAAAGGGACTACCAGATAGCAACTTCATTAAGTACTTCTCTAGCTGACTGTAATCAAAGACTGGGCGATTACCATCTGGGCCACTGGAGCTGAGGGCTCATGACCTTCCTGCCTTCCTTATGGAGAGATGCACTAATCTTGTAGCCTCCTATCAATGGCTGGCCACACTTCATGTCACAGTGCCCCTTTCTGGGACTCTCCAGGTTGGGACGGTCCCCCTGCCTGTGTCACACAGCACAGGGGCCCCTTGGTGTGGTAACATATTTGCACAATGATTTAACGATGCACAGAGGGGCAAAGTACAGACGGAGAACTGCTGGGTCACAGGATACGCAGCTGTTTAAAGAGAATTTTCTGGCTGTCAGCTTTTTGGTTGGCTGTTTGGCTTGGTTGGTTGTTTTGTTTTCTTGTTCAGGGAATTAAAGTTTAAAAGGTTGCCAAGTTGCCTTGCAGAAACTTTCTCACAGGAGGAGCACAGGTTTCTTCTAAGTCAACAGAGACCAGAGCCAAGTATGGGGGAGGGGAGGGCAGGTCTGATGGCAGCAGACCTGCTCCTGTCTTGTGCTGGGTTTATGAGTGAGCCCTGTGGCCTCTGAAAACCTGTTTTCCTGTCTGTGACAACTTCCAAGCCCAGCTTTTAAAACCTGATGACAGGAGGCAGAATCTCTACGAATACAGGTTTCTGCGGTTGGGAAAGCAAGGATTGTCCCTCTTCCCTCTTTTCTAAGCAACAGCAAGCTTCCCACCTGCGCCAGCTGCAACAATGTTGCAAGCAGATTCCGGTTCCTGAGCCTCCCCTTCCTGCTCTAGGGGCCACCCTCCCTCCCTCGGGAGCCACCCCTAGCCCTCAGCCTCCACTACTTAAAGGAGCCAGCCCAGCCCCTGGGTGACAGTCCTGCCACCCACCAAGAGTCCAGGATGAGGGCCTTGCCCCTGTTGTCCCTACTGGTGCGCTTGCTGCTGGCATCTGTCCCAGCAGTTCTGGGAGCCAACCCAGGCCTGGTTGGCAGGATCACTGACAAGGGCCTGGAGTACGGTAAGAAGCCACACTGTTGGCATCAGCCCCTCTGGCACAGTGGGGCTAGGGGTGGACTCCCACTCCCACGGAGCAGTCTTCTGGGTCAGTCAGCTCTGGTTTGGGTCCTGGCCACACCCCGCTGGGTGGTTTAGGCACATTATACTTGTGTTAGCTGGGCTCCCACCAGCAGAGGGGGACAAAGACCGTGGGTGACCTCAGTAGGTGATGAGGGAGATGGTTCTGGGGAAGGCTTTGAGGGACAGGGCTGTGAGCTGGAGTAGGGGCTGGTCACTATCAGCTGCCTCCCAGGGGACTAGAGCAGTTCCCTTGGGAGGATTCTGGGCAGACTGAAAGCACATCCCATAGAGCCCAAAGTCAGAGCAGAGTGTGCCACAGGGCCCTGGGCTGGGGTCTCATGGACAGGTGGCAACTCTTCAGTTACTCAGCAAACCTTTGCAACTGGATTTATTGTATGTTACTTCCCAACTTAAAAGAAAGAGCAAAAGCAGGACAATCGTTTTAAAGGATGCTGAGACAAAGCCTCAGCACTGGCCTGTCCAAGGGATGAGGGAGCCAGGGAGCCCACACACCCCAAATGGGCTGAATCGGCAGAGTCTCCACTGCGTTAGCTGTTAGACGAGGGGAGTAACATTCCCTTGGCCAGGTAGGGTTGTTAGGAACCCAGAGTGTCCAGAGGCAAACGAGGAGTTAGGAAAGGCTCCCAGGAGGAGGGAAGGTGGACAAGACGGTAGCCATTGGCCAGGGCCTGGGTAGTATGCCAGGCAGGGATGCCCGGCATGTGTGTTTGCCAGACTGAAGAGGTGGAAGGGGAGTCCTCGGCTACCTGTGCATCAGCCCTGCAGGGAGCACAACCTGGTGTCCCTCGTATCTCAGGACAAACAGTGGAGCCCACTGACTGCTGTCTGTACTGAAATCCTAAAGCGGAAGAGTCTGGCTTTTGTTACTTTCCACAGTGTGAGTGTGTCACCATGTTTATGTAACCAGTCTTCTAAAGCTGGGCCTTGTGGTCTTTTTGTATCTTTAATAATATAAGCCCCACTGTGCTATTGTTGGGTGCCATTTTGCTTGGCAGTTATGGTGCCCTCAGACCCTCCAGCTGACCCGAAGAGAGAAGTGCTTTTTGACAGATGGAGAAACTAAAGTCTGGAGACTTTAGTCTGATAGTGATTTAAAGGCACTCAGCTAGAGAGATGTCAAAGCCAGGATTCTGGCCTCTTCCGTTTCTTCTAAGCAGGCCAGATACCAGGGAGGACGGGAAAAAAGACCACACCTTCAAGTGCACAGTGCTCCTTCCCATAGAGATGTTGGCAAAGGTTGCCCAAGTCTTCCTTCAGGTGTAAACTGGGCACAAACATAAAACCATATGGAACGCAGGGCTGGCCTGATGGTTCCTCATGCCACCTGGCACCCAGAGGAGCTCAATAACTGCAAGTGTAATTAATGCTACTAAGGAAGTTGCCCTCCCTCCCTAGGGCAGCTGGGAGCCAGAGAAAGTGTGAGAGCAGGGCAGGAGCCAGGCAGACTCAACTGACTTCCAGCCTCTCCCTGTCCACAGTGGCCCAGGAGGGGCAGGTGGCCCTCCAGAGAAAGCTGCAGGACATCACGCTGCCAGACTTCAACGAGAACTTCAAGATAAAACACGTCGGCAAAGGGAACTATGAGCTCCACAGGTGGCACTCTGCCTTTTCAGGGGACATGGGGCAGCTGGGCTGGGGCTGAAGCTGGGGGGCGATAAAGCCCCACGATGGACTCAGTGGACTCTTTGGGGCAGACTGTAGGAGGGTTCTCCAAAGAGTTCAAAAAGAAATTCGGGTGAGAACTGAGCCCCTCCAAGGGTAATGGAGACACTATTGGTCGTGTGTCCTGACTCAGTTTCCTTATCTACCCCTCTTGAGGGGTAATACAGATGCAGCCTGGCCACCACCTGACCTTAAACTTGAAACATAGTAGCCCAAGGGTTGGTGCTAAAGTCTGTAGACAGGGGAGCCACTAGGCTTCCTGAAGGGGGTGGCATTTGAGCTGAGTCCTTAAGTGATCACTTGACGGAGCGGCTCATGCTTTGTAAAAACTCCGTGAATTCCTTGTTGAAGGGTGGACAGTGGAGGGAGGGACAGTGGAGGCAGGGCTTGTCACGCCCTTCCTGCTCACTGCTTGCTTCATTCATGTCTTCTGCTTTTACTCAATCTGTCAGCAAATGTCTAATTGAGCGTGTTCTGTGCCAGGTAAGCACAATGGCCTTGGACCTTCCTTTCCCACGGGCGGCCCCTCTTGCTCACCCTCCCTGTCTCTCTGAGACTGCCTCAGTCTTCCCTGAATCTAACATCCCTCCTGGGGCGCTGAGGCTTAAGAAGGAGCTACAATTCCAGGATGTGAGCCTCTTACCCCCACACACATCATGCCAGCCAGGACCCCAGGGTTCCTGGGGTCTCATCTGGCCTGTGTGGCTGTGAGCAATTGTGTCCCTTCCTCTGGTTCTATTTCTCCTCTGTGAAAAGGGAAAAAGAGCAGCACTGACCCCTGGGCCAGGCTAAGTGACAGCAGAGGCACAGTCCTGTGGCCCACGCCTGGTAACGGGGTGTGGGGATTTGCCTCTTCCTGCTGGTATAGTCCCCTTTGCAGCGGAGGAGTACAAAGCCAACAGTGAGGTCCCTGCAGAGGTCCAAACCCTGGCCTGACACCGCCCTCCATCTGTCTCTCCTCCCAGCCTCGACCTCCGCAGCTTCGAGCTGCACGGCACTGCCCTGAAGCCGCTGCCCAGCCATGGCCTCAGTCTCTCCATCGCGGACTCCTCTGTCCACGTGAAGGGCGGGTGGAAGGTGAAAGTGCGCAGGTTCTTGTAAGTTGGCTTCGCCCCCAGGCCCTCAGGCCCACACGTTAGCCCTCATCCATCCTTCTGGGGGTCCCTCACAGCTCATCACAAAGGCCCTCTGATGGACAGAGGGAGCCTCAGCCCAGAGTCTGAGCCTCTCCTTCCTCATCTCCTGTGGGGCAGTGTGGCTTCCTGCAGAAACGGACCCCAAACAGGAACTTTACTTGGGAAGAGGCCTGAGGGGAGGGAATGCACCAAGCAGCCAAACTGATAAATTTGAATTTAATTAACTGAGCTCAGGACCACTTGCATACATACCCCCCATGTGGGGCGGCACCAGGGTTCAGGATGGCCCCAAACTGGCAAGTTACAGAGTTTTTTAAAAAGAGAATAAAAAATAAATAAATAAAATAAAAAGAAGAATCATAGAACATATCCTGTTGGAAGCAGTTTAGCTCAAATCTTTTATTACTTTTCAGTTGACACCTGTATCCTGCTTCTTTTGTTGAGCAGGTTAATTTTTTCCTGTAGATACAGCTCATTCTGCTTTTCTCATGGGACTTTGAGTAATTTTCCATTTTCTTGAATACAGGGCACTAGTTAAATGCAGGGGTTGAGATGGCATCAGTTATGCCAAGCTACAACATTCCCCACTGGTTTTAGTTCATGAATCAAATCCTTGATTCCTGTCATCCTTCTAAAGGTCATCTTTTTTGTCTACATTTTGTAGATCCTCGTATTGGGAACATATAACCATTAATTTAATGGATTGAACTCGGCTTTGCATATAATGCATTAAACAGTTTGTCATGCAGGGGCCAATAGTAAATTTGCATTTTCCTGAATACAGGGCACTAGCTAAATGCAGGGCTTAAGATGGCATCAGTTATGCCAAGCTACAGCAGGGGGAAGGGTGCAGGAAGGAAAGGTCCCAGGTTAACAAGAGGGCAACTGGTGAGCAGCTGGAGCTCTGAGACCCTCTGGATGCTGAGAGGCGACATGAGACACCCCTGCCTCAGCCCCATGACCCCTTCTTCCTCGGCCACCAGTCAGGGCAGCTCAGGGCCCTACCCTCCAGCACACAGACAGTTCTTGGCCCTCCAGAATTTGGAGGAAGTAATAGCTTGCTGTGGCTGATACTATTCCTGGGGCTGGAACAGAAAAGTATGATTCTCCCAGTTCTGGAGCCGGAAGTCCCTGATCAAGGTGTCAGCAGGCCTGGCTTCTTCCAAGGTCTCTCCTTGGCTGGCAGTGGCAGCTGCTCACTGTGTCCCCACTGGTCTCCTTTGCTCTTGAAAGCCTGTCTCTTCCTGTGTCCTGAGCACCTCCTGTGAGGTCTCCAGACAGATTGGATTCAGGCTCAAGCTGACGAACTCTTCTAACATCATCACCTCTTACAAGGGGCTCCTCCAGATACAGTCCAAGCGAGGTCCTGGAGTTGAGGGTTTCAGCACATGGATTTGGGGAGGACACAGCTCAGCCCACAGCAGAAGGGCCAGCCCGTCTCAGCCGGGAGGACACGCTGTGTTTTTTATATTGTGGCTCACCATGCCCAGCATAGCAACCTCCACTGCAGACCAGCACCCAGTGCAAACTGAGGTCTGCTGTAAGTGGGAGACACCAGATTTGAAGTGTATTACAAAATAGAACACAAATTTCATTGATAACATTCTGAAATGATATTACCCAAACTGGTTTTACTTCTTTTCTTTTTGTCTTTCTAAAGTGGCTTCTGGAAAAGTTTTAAATGACCCCTGCAGCTCACATTCTATACCTACTGACAGTGCTACTTTGGAAAAGCTCAGTGATCCGGATGTCACCTTTATGCCCATTCATTCTGTTCCCATAAAAGACTTGTGCCACACTTTTCTGCACTAGTTTTGTTGCTGAATTATTTTAATGATCTCTTTATATGAACATAGGAAGATCTGCCTCATTCTTTTTTATTTTACTTTCTTAGATGCATTTTTATTGAGATGCAATTTACCTGACATAATACCGGTCATTTAAAAAGATACAATTCAGCCCATTCACAATGCTGTGCAACCAGCACCTATATCTAGTGCAAAAACATTTCATCACCCCGGGAAAAATCTCCACACCCACTAGACAGCTCTTCCCATTTCCCTACTCTCAGCCCCAGGCAACTTGCTTGGATTCTATCTCCAGGATCTACCTACTCTGCATATGTCACATGAGTCATACAGTATGTGACACACTGTCCTCTTTCTCTTAGCATGCTTTCGAGGTTCACTCACTTTAGCATTAGCACACTGTAAACAAAGGCGGGCTTTGTTTCTGTGGAAGGATGAAGTTGATCTCTTTATGAATGTGCCACATTCTGCCCTGCTGTTTTTTAAAGGCTGCATAGCAGAGATGTCCACAACCTGGCACTACCAGAAGACTTTTTAGTTTGAATTTTCATTTTTTCCATATTTGCCATGATGCTTTAGTGAACTGAGCTATCCTCACACATATATCTGGGCATAAGGGTCACAGGATAAAAGCTTAGGAGAGAAATTGCCAGGACAAAGAGATGTGTGCTGAAATTCACCACTGGTCTGTGTTTCAGAAAATGGTACCAGTGTGGTCTCCCAGTGTGATATCTGGAATATATGCTTCCCCACATCTTCACCAACACTGAGCACTCAGGCTTCGGAAGTTTCTTAGATCTTGTATATGAAAACTGGCATGATTGTTAAGCTCTTTTTCATATGTTTATTTGTCATTGAACTTGCTTCCCTTAGCTTTGGGTTTTTTAAAGTTTCTTTTGGATTTAGCCTTTTCCTAATTATTTGTTCTTTGTATAGAAAGAAAATTAGCTCTCTGGCTGTCTCATGGTGCACTTTTTGTACTGTGCATATTGCAGTTCTTGTTCACTAAAGTTTTAAGTTTCAGTGCCTGCAAGTTTACCAGCCATTTCCTTTATGACTTAAGAGCTTGAATCTTGCTAGAAATGCCTCTGCCTATCCCTGACTTTAAATACTCACCCCAGTCTTCCAGATCTCTTATTTGTTATCAAATATTTTTTAACTTGTTGGTAACTCTCAAGTTTTTGCTCAGTCAATCCCACTTATTTTGAGGTAAGAATTGAACTTCCTAAACTTCTTCAATCTTCTCTAGAAAATTACAAGGCTCCATTGACCTGAAGGTCAAGGGTATCACCATTACCATCAACCTTATGCTGGGCAGCGAGCCCTCGGGGAGGCCCACAGTCACTACCTCCAGCTGCAACAGCTACATCCGGGAAGTGGAGGTGGACCTATCAGGGGGTCTTGGGTGAGTCACCATGGGGACACCGCCAGCTGGGCTGCTGGTGTACCCCAGACCCGTCAAGTCCTCAGCCTGCTCTGATCAGTGTAAGGGTCCAGGTGGGATGCATGGGTGCTCCACAGGCAATTGGAGATCATTCCTTGGGGCCCCTGCTGGAAGGAACACATGCAGACTCAAGCCAGGAGTATGACTGTGTCATCCCACAGAAAAGAAATAACTTTAGGAATCTACCTTGGTCAGGCAAATAAAAATAAGCTGTTAGAGAAACAAAGATTTTGGCTAAAGAAGAGTTTGTAAAAAAATACCCAAGTCCCTGGTCAAATTACTTCATCTAAGTCTCAGGTTTTTTTACTAGAAAAAAACGTGGATAAGTGAGCCGCTTACTCTCAGACTTTAATCAGTGTATACCTGATGGCTGGGAAGCCACATGACTGAGCCAGAGCGGGTGGGTGTGCAGGACTCTGGGGGCTGGGATGGGCCTGGCTCTCCCCGCTGTGCCCATGTGCAGTTACAGGTGGGTGACTATGATTCCTAACCAGGTGGCTGGTGAATATGTTCCACGACAAAATCGAGGCCAAATTCCGAAGCACATTGGAGAAAAAGGTGAGAAGATCTAGACAGCCTCACACCCCCTGGGCCAGCCAAGGTCTGTCCTCACAGCCATCCCCAGGAGAGGGGGAAGGGAGGTGATTCTGGTATACTTGGGCCACAGCCCAGAGGACAAATCAAACTCCAGGTGAATCCAGAGAGAAAAAAAGTAAATGTTCAGCCAGTGGTAAAACAGTGTTACAGGGAAGAGAGAGACCCTAACCCTAACGCTAACCCTGACCCTGACCCTAACCCTAACCCTAATGCTAACCCTAACCCTGACCCTAACCCTAACCCTAATGCTAACCCTAACCCTGACCCTGACCCTAACCCTAACCCTGACCCTGACCCTAACCCTAACGTTGACCCTGACCCTGACCCCGACCCTGACCCTGACCCTAACCCTAACATAGCCCCACGTTGCCTTACATTCCCAAAACCTGAAAGGAAGTCCTCTCTCAGTGACCTGCTGAGCAGCCAGGCAGGTCACTCCCACAAGCGCAGGCTAGTGAGCACTTGCCTTCCATTGGGAGGCAGAAACTGTGTGTAGCTAGACAACTGTTTAATTAAAACAAAAATGCCTCATGCTAATTTCCAGTTTCTCCCAACATTCTTTCATCCCCAAACCCCACTTCCAAAATATTACACTCAGAGCTGTTCTGTAACCAATCTGTGTGAGAAGAAAAACAGTGATGGAAGAAGAAAGGCGAAAACCCACATCTTCCTCCTCTTTTCCTCTCCTCCTCCCTGCCTTCTCCCTCAACCTCTAGTCTGACCTGTAGCTCCCTCTCGTGGTAGAAGCAGGAATAGCATGCAGAACCCACACCATAGCAAGCTGCACTCTCTTCTGGTTCTGAAATCTAAGTGAATTTGAGAAACAGGGCAGCTTCTTCCTTAACACCTTGTTGCCATATTGCTATGAAGATTTACAGTCTCATTTTTATTATGGTAATAATAATGATTAGTAATATTATATCATAATAGTAACACATTGCAATTAGTCATCACAATAGTAAAGTACTGTAAGAATTACTGTGTTGGTAGCTGGGCATGGTGGCATACACCTGTGACCCCAGCACTTGGGAGGCTGGGGCAGGAGGATTGCCATGAGTTCAAGGCCAGCCTGGGCTACATAGTGAGTTCAAGCATGGTCAGAACAACAAGATCTTATCTCAAAAAAAATTATTGATTTGGCAAATTAATGAAGAACATATCACTGCAACCTTATTTATAAAACAGCAGGTGTTATTCCTTGAGCCTGTGCTTCAGCCAGGATCAATGAGCCAAGCCTTTTATACTCACAGCCCCATCATACCCAGACCTCAACCTTTGAAGCAAGTGCGGTGCTCCACATCTGCCTGAGGAGGCTCAGAGCAGGGAGGTAACTTTCCCAGTGTTGCCTGGCTATGAGAGGCCAGCCCAGCATTAAGCCTTCCTCGAAAGGGGTCCAGTCCCCCTTTGGCAGAGTCTCTGTGCCAAAAGCCTTGGAAGGGCTGGGTGTCTTGGGAGAGTTGGGAGAGATCCTGTTATCGGAATCTCTTGGCTATGCCAAAATATTATAGGGTAGCTCCCTCTAAAAGTGGCTCACCCAGGAAATGTTACCAGGCTCTGGCTTGTTCTTCTCCTTCTGGAGTTAGATTACAGGTTCTTTACATCTTGAACAAAGAACTGAATGAAACAAGCAAAAACAGGGTTTATTTGCAAAAACAAAGTTTATTTGAAAAGGTAAAAGAGAAGAGTGGGAGAGAAACTGGCTCTGCAGAGTGAGCCTGGCAGAGTATGAGGGAAAAGCAAGATCAGAGAACACCTGGGGGAAGCAGGGAGGGTTCTCATGGGGAAAGCCATGCTAGATAAACAAGCTCTTCTTGGAGTCTGTGTCCTTTTATGTGATCCAAATCTCAAGGAAACCTGCAAGAAATTCTACACTGCGGTCCTGAGACAGGGTGCTGCCATCCAGTACTTCAGGCTGACATCAGGTCCTGGCCATCCTATTGAAAACCTGCTGGAGTTTTGAGAAAAGGCCACATGCAGGTTTTTAGAGACTGTTCTGGGCATGTTTCCAGGATCTTGCAACTAACAGGTCAGGCCTGTTTCCCCAGCCAGCTTTGCACCCCATCTCCAATCCCCTGTGTCTGTCGTGGTCGGTCTTCAGGGTCTCTCTCTCCTAGGCTGCCTTCTGAAATCCTGGTGCGGGACCTCACTAATCCCCACTCAGGCTGGGGTGTGTTTTCTACACCAGAGGCCTAAGCATAGCTGCTCTCTGTAGGTAAATACTCCAGATTCGTTCTCCTCTCCCCAAGTCACTGGGAAGCACTTGGCCTTGCCACTGTATCCTGTAGCAAGGGACCGCTGAACTGACAGATACTGTGAAGGCACAAGACCAGGAGAGACTGAACAGGATTTGACACCATCCTTGTTCAACTCTGCACCCCTCAAAAACTCTACCCCTGCTCCCCCAGGAGACCCTCCTGTGCACCTGGGACCAAATCCCCTAGGTCCCCCTTCCCCAAGCAAAATTCCCCAAAGGAGTTCAGGGACATTGGGGTGGTCTGATGGGTTGTTGTCTGGAGGAAGACCCAGGGAACGATCCTCAGGGGGCCCGAGAGAGCTCTCCTCGAAATCCTCTGCGAATGCTCCTCCCCACCCTTTTCTTTGCTCTCTGGCAGTTTCTCGCTGTCATCCTCCTCTCCCAGACCACTGGGAAGCTGCAGAGGGAGGTAGATACAGGCCCTCACCGCCCAGTCCTGGCACCACCTCCCCTCCACCCGGTGCCTGGCTGATGCCTACTCACCCCTAAGATTGCCCTTGAAGTGTGTCCTATTCTGCAAAGCCACCTACAGTTCTGTCCTAGGCCAGTACCGGGAGGTGTTGCAATCAGTGACAATCAGTTAATTAAAAAGTTAAAGTGAGAGCTGTCTCATATTCACATTTATATGCTAACCCAAGTGCTTTAAGACAAAGTAAGTGAAAGTTCATTTGCCATCTTTTGGTAAAGGACACAGAACTACTCTCCAAAACGGCCCTATGCCTTTCTTGCCTATAACATTGAACTGCCACAAATTCCATTCTTTAGCCATGAAGAGAATTTCATGCCACTTGCAAAAGACTTCTAGAGTTTTACATTTTTTCTCCTAAGCTTTTCTGTTGTCCAAATTTAACTGTATTGTTTAGCATCTCACTTTTCTGGAGTATTTATCTTTGATTTTCTTAGAAACACCTCTTTTCTCAGTTATATTTCATTGGTTTACACAATTAACAATCCAAATGATCACAATGGCAAATACAGCAAACAGGTTTGGAAACGTATATTTCCTTCTCACAAGAAGCATACGGGGCTGGAGATATATAGCTCAGCAGCACAGTGCCTTCCTGGCAAGCATGAGGTCCTGAGTTTGATTCCCAGGCCCAAAAAAGAAAAAAAAGATATACAGCCATGCAGCTCAGTGGGTGCCAATAAATATTATGTAAGTAGCTAATGGATGTGAGCATTTGGTTCCCCGTGGTTCATTGTAAATACAGCTAACCTGTTCAGTGGTGCCCATTATGGAGCATGCTTCATGTGTGTGACTGTTTCTAGGTACTATTTAGTCCTGCAGTTGCTCTCTGACTTCTGAGATGCCAGAGCTTCCCAAAGACAATGTTTTTAGTGGGGTAGCTTCCTGTGTTGTCCCAGCCTGTGCCACTTCACCTAGCTCAGATGCCCAGTGTTGGGATAGACTCTGAAAGTCTAGTGGACTCCACACAGAGGCCTCTTTAAAATCATTTCTGTTTCCTTGGCACCTGCCATGTGATAAGCACTTGCAAATGCTTCTAGAATCAGTGATCACTGAGACAACGGGTGAAATGTCCCTAACGTGATTATCAGAGAACCAGACGCAAGCTGAGAGTCTCATTCTGCCTTTCTCTCCTCATTCTGCACCGCCCCCCCCCAGATTTGTGAAATAATCAACAAATCAGTGGCCTCCGACCTTCAACCTTATCTCCAAACGCTGCCAGGTAAGCTACCAACCCATCCAGGGACACGTCAGTTTCATTAATTTTTATGCCAGTATATTATAAAACAGTAAGTGAGACAGACATATAGAATGTAACAATTTGAAAATCCATTTTGGGGGGACTGGGAATATAGTTTAGTGGTATAACAGTTGCCTGACACATATGAGGACCTCTAGCTCGATAATCTCTTCTCCCCAAATTTCCAGGAGGTAAACTCTCTTGAAGGTGTGTATTTTCTTTGCATATACAAATATAAATCTACATAAGCATATGGCTATCCTGCTTGTATGTATTATGTTTATTCATGAATATACGCATAATTCTGAATAAATGTCTATTAGTACACACAGAGCCTTCTAGATCAGCACACTGATCGTGCAGTCATTTTAGAAAACTTTTATTGAATTCATGTACTCATGAAGAAAAGTACTCAAATTGTAAGTGTGCACCTGCACACCTGCCAGCCCATGGTACTGGAGGGCAGGATCCAGGTCCTAGGACTTGCCTGGCCACCCCGATTATTTGGCTTGGCAAGAAAGGCTGAAGGGGTGTGTGTGTGTGTGTGTGTGTGTGTGTGTGTGTGTGTGTACATGTTTGTCTGAAAACTGCTTAGGTCCCAGGCTGAGCCACTGCTAATCTCCCAAGAGGGACAGGAGAAGCAGTGTTGTCCTTTCTTGGAGACGCAGTTCTATGTCCCAGGCCTGGGCAGGGGCGTGGGTCCTTGGGCAGAAGGTAGAGGGCTCTGCATGAGTTGGCCAGAGCCCTTGCTGCTTCTCCATCAGCTGAACGTCATGTCTGGCCCCTAATCTTGTCCCTGCCCTGCTTCTCAGTCACAGCGAAAATCGACAACTTCTTGGATGTTGACTACAGTTTAGTGGAAGCCCCTCGGGCAACAGCCCAGATGCTGGATGTGATGTTTAAGGTGAGGGCTCTGGAGTGCGGCCATGCCAGGGTCGGCTCACTCCTGGGCCACCTGTCCCAGAACTTTGGATCTGTGCTCATCTTCTCTCTGGTTTCTGCTATGTCTAGGGCAGGGCGCTATGGAGCAGGGAGGGAGCATTCCCAGAGCCTGGAGGTGGGCAGGTGTCTCACCACCTTCAGGCCTTAGAACTGCCCCTCCTCCTTCCCTGCTAGCTGTGTGCGCCGCAGGGAGGTCAGTCACAGCTGGCCCGGGGGATGGAGGGGCAGGCCAGACTGTCTTGTGGCTTCATGAGCTTCTAGGGGCTGTGCAATTAGAGCCACTCCAGCCCCAAGGAAACTTCTCGAAGGGAAGAGCTGCAGGCTGTGGCTTCTGCCAGGGCCCTCAACAGCAACACAGCAGCCACCCAGCTAGGAGGTCCAGCCCTGCAACAGACAGAAAAGATCAACTGGACCCTGTTTCTCTCTCCAGGGTGAAATTTTCTATCACGATCACCGCTCCCCGCTCCCTCTTCTTCCTCCTGTCTTGAGCCTTCCGGAAGATCACAGCCGGATGGTCTACTTCGCCATCTCCGATTACACCTTCAACACCGCCAGCCTGGTTTACTACCAGGCCGGGTACATGAACTTCTCCTTCACAGATGACACGGTGAGGACGGAGCAGAATGGTGCTCTCCATAACGACGTGACTGACCCTCCTTTCCCACCCCTGTTTACAGCTGCAGAACAGTGAGGTAACCCAGGGGGAGAGCCAGCACCGAGGAAAACAGGAGCTGCACAACCACCCTTTATTGCTTTGGCTGCCAACAAGCTTGAAGTGGAAATTCTTTTTCCTGCATAAGGACTACTGCAAGCAGTTTGCTTGTCTGTTTTTTACTTTTCTCTTAGTTTAGATCTGTTTTTCTAAAATACCATTTAGAAATCCTCTTATCTTGATTTGTGGAGGTTTATGAAGAATGTTTTAGTGAATGAGGCTAGATAATAGATGCATAAACTTACAAAGAAAAGAAAATAAAGGCTAAATGAACAGTAAAGTACAATTATGAAGACACTGGGCCCCTTCATCGATTTTTGAAAAATCATGCAAGTGGGAGATTCCTTGTAGCCAAAGCAAAAAAGGTGCAGGATTTGTGCTTTGTAGTGAGAAGGGACAAAGTGTTTTCCTAACACCAGGTTCTCAAACAACTGTCTGCATTGGGACTTTGTGCCCGGGACATTCGCATCTTTAGTGTGTATCCAATTTCTTCAGTAGTTCTGGGGTTCAAAAGGCTGCTTCTTACAGCACTTTGTGAAAATCAAGGCCTCATGAACAATGTCAGGATGAGGGGCACACGGTGTGATCCTCCTGTATTAATCAGGAACCGTCTGGCGCGTGGATGAGGGGTCCTTTGTCCTACAGATTCCCACCCTCCCCTCCCCCCCTTACACACACACACACACACACACACACACACACACATACACTTGTAGTCGTATTTTTGCATGAAGAGGTGAGACACTGAGGCTTTTCTTTTAGGAAGCATCTTTATTTGTGCTGGCACAGGCTCAGTGGAGTAATGCTCAAAATGCTGAGCCCTGATCATGGCAGAGCTTTGCTTTTTATCCAGTTTTTGTGACTTTGTCTCTCTTACATGGTGACACACTGATGTGTGACAGCCCAGTTGGGTATAACCTATGTTACAGAGCCTGCCGGAACTACATATGCCTATCTAGGTACTAACTGTGCCACGTTGCCTTTTTTTGGTCCTGAGAAGGCCTTACAGCGTTCCTTTGGGAGTGGCCCTGCCACGCTTTTATCTGTTATGTTGATGCTCACACACCACCAATTGCACCATGTACCAGGCCCTGCCTGAAGGTGGGGACTGTTATAATCCAACTCTACAGAGAGGAGAGGAACACAGGCCCAAGGTCACACAGGCAGGAGCCTCCACCAGTTCTTTGCCTTTATAAATCTCACCCTCGAAGACCCTCTGAGTGAGATGCATGTGTTACCTGTAATCCCAGGAGCCTCAGGAGACTTGTGTGCTCAGCCTGGGATGAATCCAAGGACATCTCTTCACCCCTGAATTACCCCCTTTCAGTGAGAATTAGCCATCCTCATCATCCCCCACCTGGCCCACTCTTTTCCAGTATGTGCTCCCTAAAAGGTCTTTATGCCTCTTTGTTGCAGATTCCACCCGACTCTCCCTTCCGACTGACCACCAGTTCTTTCCGAGCCTTCGCTCCCCGGGTAAGATGCTGTCAGCTTCCCATGGGCACAGACTGAGCTCCTCAGACTGCCAAGCTTTCTCCAAACCTGTGTGTCCCTCTCTGCTTCACCAAGAGACAGAAGGCCAGCAAGGAGGCCCCAGCAAGGCCGGGGAGCCACAGGTCTCAGGCTTTCATCAAAGACCAAGTAGCAGAGGCCTGAGTGCCATGTATAATGGGGCCATGAAGGTTGTCCAGTGTTCTAAATATTTTTTTTTTATGCTAAGCATCCTAAAGAATGCTGACATGTTTCCTAAAGGGCACCCCAGTTAATATCATCTAACAGAGTGCTTTAAAAATCATTTTTTGGTTTTTGGGGAGTTTTTGTTGTGTTGTGTTTTGTTTTGTTTTTTGGTGCCAGGGATCAAATTCCTCCAATCTCAGCAATGGTTTGGCAATATCTGCCAAAAGCCCAGCATGGTGGCACGTGCCTATAATTCCAGCACTCAGGAGGCTGAGGCAAGAGTCAGCCTGGGTTACACAGTGAGCTCAAGGATAGTCTGAACCTTATAATGAGATCCTGTCTGAAAAAAACAAAAACCTGCCTAAAGCTTCTTTAATGCTCTGTTCTTTGACCCAGACACTCTACCTCTAGGAATGCTCTTCTCAAAGTAATAGTCAAGGCACTCAAGGGAGTGGTCAAAGTAATGGCCAAACGCTGGGGACATTATACCTTGTAGAGCTCGATCAATTGAAGAAGCACTGTGTACCATGCAATGCAAGGGAGATATGACCCGTGGGGTGGTGACTCTGCATGGATGGATGTCCCGTATTCGTTAAGAGAAAAAGGCACAGAGCATTTTGTGGGGAATAAAATCAACCAAAAGGCCTTCTCAGCTTTATGTGACTTCCTTAAGACTCTGCAGACTTACTGATTTTCTTGTCTTGACAGAGTCTCTTACTTCTGTTCCTAGATAGCCAGGCTGTACCCCAAGATGAACTTGGAGCTCCGAGGAGGAGTGGTCTCTGCCCCACTCCTGAAACTGAGTCCAGGGAATCTGTCCGTGACCCTTCAGATAGAGATTGAGGGCTTTGTGCTCCTGCCTGATTCTGTCAAGAAGTCTGTCTTCCAGCTTGATGTGGTAAGGTTCAGAGCCTTTGCAAATGCTGTTCCCCTCTCTGCGTGCTTTTCTACCCACTCACCACCTGGCTGATTCCTTTGGGTCTCAACTGATATATTACTGCCCTAAAGAGCCTCTTCTATCTTCTTGCCATTTTGTTGTTGTTGCAATTTTTCCATTATTTTTCCTCACAGGGTTTGTTACCAAGTTATTTAGTAAGCAGCTATTTGCAGGTTTATTTATTTAATGTTTGTATCTCCCTTTGAATCAGGGCTATTGTGAGGAGAAGGGTATGTGGATGAGTCTTTGTTACCTTCTCTCTGGTCTGCATCAATAGCTGACCCTGGAAAACTACACTTCCCAGGCTCCCTTGCACTCTGATTTCCAACCAGGACTACCAAGGGAAGCAGGGTCAGGAAAATGGAGGTTGAGAGGAAGGAAGAAGCCAGAATATTATTCCTCTTGCTTTGCCTTGAGCAAGAGACTCCGTTGGGACCACGCATCCTCCAGGGTGGCTGTCAGGATCCCAACCCCACCTTCTGTTCCTAAGTCTGGGGTGCAAATTCAACAAAATTGTTTGTTTGTTTCTCACAATTCTATCATTTGTATAACCAATTGCTCACATGAAATTGCCTCCCCATTCAATATTGAGAATGTTTTTTTGATGGACCCAATCTAACAGAAAAGGGATTCTGAGGCCTCCTGGTCCCTGCTCACTAGATGGAGGACTTTGCTTTTTTGTTTTACCCTTGAAATTCAGCAAGTCAAACTCTGAAAGAGGGCCATTCCTCTGAGAGAGTATATCTAAATTTGATAGTGCTGTTATTGTTATAAAAATTGGTTTTATTGTTCATGTATTTTTAAATAAAATACATCTTGTTACTGTTATGACTACAGCTGAATCTGGGCCCTGAGAGCTACTAATGGCTTTTTCTAGTGTTTTCCCAGCATAGGTACTTTGCCTTTTCTTGGTAATCTGTTCAAAGTTTCACAGTTACCAGTATGAGCAATTTCAAGTAAAAATGTTCAAGGCCAAGTTCAAACATTTATTGAATAGCTCAGGAATCTACACTCTGCTGGGCAAATTTTCTCCTTCAATTCACTGAGGCATTTGTTGAGAGCAGACAATCCCCCTGTTTTGTCATCATTTACATCTCTCCTCTTCCACTGGCTTTTCCAGGTCACTAATGTATCCGCCACACTGACCTTCAACGCCAGCAGGATCACAGGGACCCTGGACCCTAGGAAGTAAGCCGGCTTTCTGCCCACACTGGGGTGCTCTGCGAGGTCCTACCTGGACACTATAGGTGCTTTCCTGAAGCTGGGAATGGGGAGGAGGATTTGATGTGGTCCTCGCACTGTTAAGGCCCTGCATTTGAGAATATCACTCCAATTGACCCAATCCTATTGTCCAGTTGGCCTGCCCCCCAACAAGTTCCAAATTTCTAAATAATATTGCTTTTCCTTAATTTACAAATTTCGGAGATCAATATTAACTACCTTTGTTGTGGGAAAATTCCCAAGCCAAACCGAAAGGAAGACTGCACTAAGGAATACGAAGGCAGCCTTTAATCTTTACACCTGCGGACTGTTGTGGGATAATTCCTCAGAGGCAACAGCACTGAGTTTACAGAGAGCTTGGTTTGTATAGA
Organism: Cavia porcellus; assembly: GCF_034190915.1. NCBI lineage: Eukaryota > Metazoa > Chordata > Mammalia > Rodentia > Caviidae > Cavia > Cavia porcellus. The sequence goes on along the minus strand of NW_026947488.1, from coordinate 23,349,051 downwards.
ATTTAGAAGTGGTTGGTACTAAGCTAGTGACAAAAATATTACATAATTGGTTACATGCACTGGGTCACATATTATCAGGCAGGCTAGCCTTGAACAGATTTGTTGAAACAAAGGACATGTTCATCATAATACAGAAGCATTCCTGGAACAAGGGGAGGGAGCCCTTCCAGGGTGAGCATGGTTAATGGTGTCCTTTATAGCCCAGGGTGCCTTAAGGCATAGACAATTACTCTGACTCAGTGTTTACCAGAGGTGTGCAGCTGGGCTTTAGACACAGGCAAGGTCAACTGAATTCAGGAGCAGAAACTTGGTCAGAGACCTCTAATTTGTATCATGAAATGCCGATAACTTTGCTGTTATATAAATGTGATCTTGCGCTATAAGTGAGCCCCAACACCTGAAATGATGAAGATTGAGCTCCTTTTACGCCCCTCGCCTCCCCTCTGTCAGTCTCCCCAATATTGCTGTGCTTGGCTTATAGCTAACCATTTATTTCACCGTAGCCTCCTCCTCCTCCTCAGGTCACTGCTGTCTCCTTCTGAGGAGGAGCCCCTTTGCTTAACCTCCGCATGGTATAATGCCCACATCTATGCGTCTTCTCTAATTCTTTACAGGTTACATGTGGAACTGAAAGAATCCAAAGTAGGCATGTTCAATGTAAGTTTTGCTTGGTTTTACTTATGATGTGATTAAAATACTAATTAATTTACAGTATTTCCTAAGCAATGGCTGTGGCACCTATATAGGAAATAGAAAAAGAGAAGAATATATCTCATCTCTGCCCCAGGGAAGTATACAACTGCTTGAGTACATAAGGCATAGTGCCAAGAATAGTTATATTCCAACATACATTAATATATGGCTAATTATTACACATAATTCTTTTAACTGAAAGGAAAGACAGGCAACTCAATTGTCTTAAGCACCGATGAAGTATTCATAGGCTCATATAACTAAAAAACAACCAAAAAACCTCCTAAGGCTAAGGATTTCAGGCCTGGTTGGATCCAGGTGCTCAAATTGGCATATCCAGAATCTCCCCCCACTACACCTTCATGGGTTTTAGCTTCATCCTCAGGAAGACTCTGTAGTAAACCCCAGGGTTTCTTGTAGTTTCATTTTCTTAAGAAAAATAATACAAAATGAAAAAATTCCCTCTGCTAGCTCTCATGCTCAGGGGCCTATTTGATTGTTTGCTTATTGGAGAAATGGGAAATGAATTGAACTCAGGGCCTTCATACTGAGCTGATCCCCAGCCCTTCTTTTCTTCTGAGACATGGTCTTGCTAATTGCTCAGGCTGGACTTGAACTTGTAATCCATCTGTCTTAAATTCCTTGAGCGCTGACATTACCGCTGTGTGCCCACCCAGCTAGGTGCCCACACACCAGCTAAGTGCCCATTCTGAAGCAACAAACTGACCAAAAGTTGAATGAGACCAACAGCCAACCATGGCTTTTGTGTACACTCCTGGAGCCAGGATTCGCAGTCAGCTACCCAAAACACAGGGACTCTGATAGGAAAGGAGGATTCCAGGGGGAGAGAGGGTCTGTGTTATTAAAACAAGAGGAACTGAGCTAGGGACTTAGCTCAGCGGCATAAGCGCCTGACTTGCAAGTGTGCGGTCGTGAGTTCGATCCCTAGTACCAAAAAAAAAAAAAAAAACAAGAGGAACTGAAAGCTGGGAAGGCAAAACCAGGGAGTGATTCCCACAAGGAGGACAAAGTGATGAAGTCAATGGCTCCATATGAAAGGAAGAAAAGGAATGGGCAGATGGGGGTGGCACTGAAATTGTGAAGAGGAGCTTTCTAGAAAGGGGTGGGTGGCAGCTGCTTCTCCCAGGAAGAGAGAACGGACTTGGACTCAAGGTCACGTTCACCATTCACGACAGCCTTCTCTGAGCACCACCCACCACCGCCACCCTTTCTGTGAGAAGGGAGAATGACACCGTGCAGTGAAGTGAATAATGACACCCTAGTATCATATCTGGGCTCGTCATATAAAGCTCATCTAGCAAAACAATCATGGGCACATTTACAAAGCCATCCACATGAAATGGGAAAAACAGCAATAATCAACTCAGAAAATATCAGATTCAAATCCTGATCTTGCTGTCCAGCCTGTAAGTCATTTTATTCTGCAGGCCTCAGTTTCCTTTCTGTGAAATGAAGACATTAATATGAACTTCATAGCCAGGTGTGCTGGCCCACCCCTGTAGTCTCAGCTACGTGGGAGGCTGGAAGAGGAGAATCAAAAGTCAAGGCCAACCAAGGGCTATACAGCAAGACATTGCTTCAAAAATAAATTGTTTAAAAGGACTGGGAATATAGCTCAGTGCCAGAGCGCTTACCTCACACACACAAAATTCTATGTTCAATTCCCAGAACCTCAACAATGAAAAAGGAAAAAAACTTCTCTATGAGTTTATTATGAGACTCAGAGCCCTTTGCCAGGTTTATAGCAAACTTTAAAACTTGAGTTTTATAATTTTTGCAGAGACGCCCATTTCATTCACTTAATTTTTTAAAAATTACACAAGTAATCAGGAACATATCTCATTGTTTAAAAAAATTAAGTGCTAAAGATATGAAGGCCAAGTTGACCGATGATATTCTTCCTAAAGATAATTGGGCATGTGGCCTTTCAAAACAATTCTATTCGCTTGCAGACATGTAAATGTGCATCTCAAATTACTTTTAATTTATAAATAGTAGCAAGATATCGGTGCCTATCTGCAATCAGCTCTTTTCAAGACTTTGCCAAGTCAGCGGGGACAGAGGATCCCGCCCCCGGGGGGTGGTCCTGTGGCTGTTAATTGAGGGCATTGCGACCTGCGTGGTCACAGTGTACTTCTCCTGTTCTCCACCAGGTGGACCTGCTGGAAGGCTTCCTCAACTACTTCATGCTCCACAGTGTCTACCCGGAGGTCAATGGTAAGAATCAACGTGGATTTTCCAAGTCAAAAGTGGCCGCTGCTGTTTGGGAGAAAGAAAATTTGGGAACCAGGGCTCTCTTGAGGGCTGTGTGACTTTGGCCAAGTCACTTCTCTGACTCCAGTAGCCCCCTTGTGAGATGGGATGGTGAAGTTGGCCTCAGGGTGTGTCTGTGTGTGTGTGGGGGGGGGGGTTAATGGAAGAAGGGGATCTGGGCGCAGGGCGACCTCCTCATAAGGGGAAAGAGACTCAGGCAAGTGCCCCTCACACCCTGAAGTGCAGGGGAAGGACTGAGGACAGGGTTAGTACTGGGAGCATACGGCAGCCGCCTTTAGTTCACATTTCCCAGTCCATTGCCTGACAGTTTGGGAGAAAAATAAAGCGTAAGAGTCCCCACCCCGTTTCCATGGTGTGCTGCTTTGTTTTGCTGAAACAGAAAGCAGGGTGGGGTGGAGGCCAGAGGGTAGACACCCACCTGCTCCTCACCGTGTGCGTCCCTGCCCCATCCCGTGGCAGGCACCGTGGCTCATGACTTAGGCTCCCGCGCCAGTCTTGCTAGGCTCAAATCCCAGTTCTGCCACTTTCTAGTTGTGTGATCTAAGACCCGTTACTTGGCAACTCTGTGCTTTGGTTTCCTGATCTGTAAAAATGTAATAATAATCATGCCAACTCACAGTCTTTGGAGGGAATGTGCTGTGTATAGAATTTGCAAAAAGCGTGATTCTTTGATGAAAATTTGTCTGTAATTGTTGTTTATCAATGCATCTCTCTCAATGTTGTCTTGCAGAGAAACTAGCCCAAGGTTTCCCTCTCCCTCTGCTGAAGCGTATTCAGCTCTATGACCTCATTCTCCAGATCCACAAGGTCAGTGGGTTCAGGGGGGCTTGGAGGATTTGGGGTGATGGGGACATTAAGACAAGCTCATTTTCAAAATATGTACTAACTTGCCAGCAGGTTAGGTTCTGAAAGCCATTGTTAAATTTTAATAATTATTTCTGAATTATAAAGTGGAAGAGCTTTATTATATATTTATTGTGCCACCCATTTTAAACAAGTGCCACAACCCCACACATACTTTTAAAAATACAGTTTGTATTTTTGGGTACTTCTTTGCAGTCCCCCCACACTTTTCTTAATAGTTTTGTTTTGGTTTGGTTTTTGTACACTTCCATGCTTATGCCGTTTGCCTTACACGCACACACACACACACACACACACACACACATTTTTATTTTAATATCACCCCTCGATTTGTCTCCTAGCACTAGATAGCTGTACACGGTTCCATGCAGCAGATGGATCATAACTGACTTAACTATTTTAACACCAAGAAATAGGCCTGATTCTTCACTCTCCTAAGCACTGTTCTGACCAAGGGTTTTGTGGTCCATCTGTGCCACCATTTCAGACATTTCAGACACTTCTTGAGCAGTGTCTCCCAGGTGAGACAACTAGGTTGGCAGAGGAGTCATTGTCACAGGACATGCTGTGCTGTGCTTGGCCGATATCCACAAAATCATCGCTGTTATAGGGAATGAATGGCTGGGGAGTGGGGGGCACATAGAGGCACTAGTCAGGTATTAGCATTATGTTTGGAAAAACAAGCATTCGGAGCTCTTTTGGGCTTCAAGATACTAAAGAGTCAACTACTGATGAGTGCTTACAAGGGCAGTCAGACAAATCATTATTCAAAGAGAAGACTGAGCAACAGTGCACACACACAGTTGGCTCCTTCCTGGGTTTTGGTGAAGGCAAGAGGCCAATAATGAAAGCTTATAGCTCCATGTCTGGCATGTGGGAAGATTTATTACGTATTATCACATTCATTATAATTTGAAGGTCAATTCCACCCATTGTCTGGCCACCAAAAACAAGGGTTGGATCAGTGGCTGTGGACAGAATTGGATTTTCCTCTGAGTTCCAACTTCCTGCCCTGCTGCGTGATGGAAGTTTAAGAGAGTAAACCCCAGAAGCTCACAATTTTTCGTTCTTCACCAAGGGCAGAAAATTTAGATGACACAAAGGACATTTATGAGATCTGCTGGAAAGCTATAGCTTGGAAAATGACAGATAGATTGCTGCCTTGGAGAAGGTAGCTGGCATAAGCTGTGCTTTGAGGAGACCTTGGGGACAGGATCACAATGGCGATTTGTGCACTGACCTGGTTCCTGGCAGAGCTTGCATTTCCCAAGGGTGTGGGCTCCCTTTATAATCAAGGTGCATCTTTCTGAAGTAGAGGATGCTCGTCACCATCCTGAGTTGTCTCGTTTTTCCTAGGACTTCCTATTCGTGGGTGCCAATGTCCAGTATGTGAGAGTTTGAGGGCAAGAAGAAAGAGGGTTCTTGGAGGCCACAGCTGGATCTGTACATTCCTGATGTGCTGCTCATCCCTGGAGGTTCTCAGATGACAGAGATAAGGACTCTTCCTTTCTCAGCTCTGGGGATGAGGTCTGCCTGGCCCCTGCCCTATACACCTCCACATTCAGCTCTCTGATACCCCAGACTTCACATTCTGCTTTACCACGGACTGGCTTCCCCCAGCTGACCTGTGACATCTTTAAGGGTGCCCTGTATTGTTTTATTCACTATCTGATCTCCATGTCTAGCCAAGTGCTAGCAGTAGGTCCTTAATAAATATTTATGGAATGACTTGGTGAAGCAATCACTGGTGATCCAACTGACCCTCCTTACAGCTCACCCTCCTCAGGCTTCGAGGGTCTTTGGCTGATCCACTCCAACTGTGGTCTTTAAGGCTAGACCTTGACCATCATGGGTTCCTCCCGTGTGAGGCACTGTAAGGCTCAGCATGGTACCCATCGTGGCTCTGGGCAGTGCTTCCTTTCAATGCTGACTTCCGCGTTTTTCCAAACCCCAAACCAAACAGTCTGCTTTTTGCGCATGCGCCACTTCCCCAATCGGCTGTCAATGTCATTTTGCCCGCCCCTTCAAACTCTATCCCCTGTCAAACTGAATAAAAGCTCACGGTTTTGTTTTTTTTTTTTTTTTTTTTTTTTTTTTTTCTGTCTACCCCAGAGAGCTTGCACTCTTCTGTCACTCTCCTGTGCCCACAATAAAGGCCTTTTTCCTCTTTTTTCTTTTTCTGCCCTTGATTCTCTGCTGTAACCAGGAAAAACCTATCAGATGTACTTCTCTTTTTTGTCAGTACCGCTGTGGAGATTCTGCACACTGCTCAATGAGCCCGGGCACTGATGTCCATGGTCCTGTCTCAGATCAGAGGCCTCTTTTGACATCTACTCACTTCCTCGAATCTTACTTGCTCAGATTTGAGAGCTAAAAGCAAAACTCAGCCCCCTGCTGCTTTCCCCATTGAAACTGGCTGTCAGCTGTTAAAAATGGATCCAAGGAGGGTTTTGGTCCGACCTAAATAAAAGACTTATCCAACTGTTGCTTATGAGCCCCACGCCTGCAGGGAAGTGCCATGATTTCTAATTACTGAACAATGAGCCCTTTATCAGACTTAATAAAGAGTCATTTCAAGTTATGTGGTTGGGCCCCCAGGGGCTGGGAATCAGGAGGCTCTGTTGATTGTTTTTTATTTTGTTAGAGAGCAGATGGATAAAGCTGCTGCTAACAGATAATTCTCAGGGAATAGATCCACTCACCCTGTGTGTGATCATGATGAGTTCCAAGATGGAGCTATGTTATTACCCAGCTAGTTGTCTCTCTCCTTTTGATCTGTCCACTACCACCCTCCAGAAGAGAAGGGCTCAGGCTCCATCCATCACTAGCCATGTGGTTGGGCAGGCCATTTCCCCCTCAAGGACCTTGTTTATGAAAGAAGCATAATAGCAACTGCAGACACATCCTAGGGCTACTGCATGACTATGATAGGTAATACAAGTCAAAGGGCTTCCTTAGCCATGGTGAGGGCTCAAGGTTTATTGCAAGAGAGTGCTTACTGAGCATGGGTGCTTACTGAGCAGGTGGAGAAGCAGAGGCAGTACAGACCCCACTCCAGTCCTTGCCTTTGCCGCTGGTCTTGATCCCACCTTACCTACCTTCTTGGGGGCTCTAGTCAAGCTTCTTCAAGCCTCAGAGAATGTGATGGAATAGCTCATTCTCAGGCTGGATAACAAGAGACCTAAAGGGTTCACGCCAAGATTCTGTGAGTGTCTAGGGCATAACCAAGTCCTGGCAAATGGCTAGCACAATGATCGCCTGTTTTACTTTGGGCTCCACAGAAGCAGACCCTGAGACAAAGATGAGAGTTGGAGTAGTTTGTTTGGAAGACCCCAGAAGTCCAGTGGGACTGGGCAGTGAGCTAGAGAAGAGACGGCAGCTTGGGCTTGATGAAGAGCAAGTCAGTCATCTGAGCCTGACCCCTGGGAAGCCCCCAGCACCATGCAGAGCACGCCTCAGCCAATTCTGCCTGTGACATCAAACATAACCACCTTGTCACAGTGTCATAGGTTAACAGTCATCACATTCTACTGGAACTGATCAGGATAGCACTGCTGGCCCTCGCATGCCCTTTAGGGTCAACACCCTAGAGTCCAAGCAGGCATGTAAGCATCCTGGACAGATCCAATCTGTGTAGGACTGGCCTTGGCACAGGGAGTTCCAATGACAAAGACCAGAACTCTAGATAGGGGTTTGTAGATCTCACCCTCACGGGAAATGAAGTCACCACCTTGGAGAGCATCCTCCTAGCTGTGACATGCTCCTGCTATGCTCCCCATCATGACCTCCAGCCCCTGCAACATTCTGCTTTCACGTTCCTCACTCCTAAGCATAGTTTCTCTTCCTCCTCAGAACACTCTCACCTCCCACCTCCCAACCTCCTTTCCCTCCTCCAGACCTGGACCTGGCTTTGGTAACAAGTTGCCAGAGGAGAAGTGGTAGACAGACCATAGCCAGGGAAACCTGTGCCACTGCCATGGCTCTATCTGATGGTCTGAGCCATAGGGATAGCCTGGAAAATGAAATCTATGATGTTTCTGATGATATTCAAGGGCTCAGAACTCACTCAGTCCCAAGATTTGCATTTCTTATTTCTCAGGATCCTAGGAAGTCATTAGGAGAAGGGGGCCAGCATGCCAGGGTGGTCAGTGTGGCACCACAAGAGAGAGCCATGCATAGGAGTCCTAGCAATATAAGCAGCAAGGTCAGATTCAGCTGCAGGCCTGAGGAGGTGTGAAGGAAAACTCTGATGAGTATAGGACCACAAGGTGAGAAGAGAAATCATGGAGCCAAAGAGCACAGAGAGGGCAGAAGTGAAGCAAACCAAAGAACCAGGTGTCACACTGAGCCGAGGGGAGTAAGGCAGGCACCAGTAGAGCTGACACACTTGGTTTTGGCAATGGAAAATGCCAAGAGATATTGTCATATTAGTGTGATAAGCTTCACATTGCTTTCATAAAAGTTAAAATAGCTACACCATATCCCACATTGGTGTGTGTAGAACAGATCATCCTCATTTGTATTTAAAGACACAAAGACACTGCTGGTGAGGACAGAGCAGTTCATTTAACCAATCCTACTGACAGGCCCTTACATTATTTCTAAACTTTTGTTTTATTAAAAAAGGAGCCTTATCCCTATATCATTTTGTATATGTGCAGATACATCATAGAATAAATGTCCAGCAATTTACCTCCATATCTTGAGACTTTGCAGGTAAGTTAGTAGTTGAGTATTTGACCCTCTTTCCACTTTTTCTCTTTTTTGAGGTCATACCTGAAGACAGTCACCTACAGTATCCCTAAGGGACTGGCTCCAGGAAGTCTCTCTCTCATGGCTACCAAAGTCTGCAGATTCTCAAATCCCTTGAATAGACAGCATAATCATTGCATATAATCTGTGGACACCCTTCCATATATTTTGAACAATCTCTAGATTACTTCTCATATCTAAAACAATGCATTATGTAGGGAATAATGTCAAGAAAATAAAGTCTTGAGGTGTTGAGTACAGATTTCAGTCCACAATTGGCTCCATCTGTGGTCGTGCAGGGAAGGGGCACCTAGGGCATCACGGCAGTAGGCTGGAGCATGTAATATGCCATGACCCACACAGCTTTCAAACTTTTTGGGGTGAGGACCATGAAGAGACGCCAGAAGGTGATGAAATAAAGACCAGATACAGAAAGCTGGGATCGGGTGGAGCCCTCTCTCCTGATGGGAGGAAAGGACCTGCTCATCCAATACAGTGTATTTATTTTATTTACACATTTAGCAATTTAATGTCATGTGACACCCCATGGTCTAGCAATCTGCCTTCCTGGCAACCCAAGGACATGGTGTTTTCTGGACTGGAGCATCTTGTTTACATGGCTCGCCTCAGGTGCTCTTTGTTTTGGACCACCCTTGCTCTAGCCTGGCACACTCCCCACAGTAATGAAGAATGAATCTTCCTCAAAAGAGGTCTGGCCTTTGGAAAGTCACCTCCAAACCCTTGGGATTCCTTGCCTAACAAGTATCTGTGTACCCAGGGATGTTGGACCACGCCAGATGGTCTAACAGCGTGATCAGTGGTGGGAACTTTGGGTCACCTGGAATCAACTGAGCCTCTGAAGGTGCTGGAGAAGAGCCCAGCCACATGGGGAGTCCATCAGGTTGACATAATCAGCCCGAACAAAGATGTGGAACACTGAGACTTTGCTGAGCCACCCTGGTTATCTGTATTCCATGCCACTGTCAATACGAAGCTAGCCTCCAGGGGCAGGGTGACTGGAAGCTCTACTCCATCAGTCACCAAACACACTGCTAGCCTCAGATGCTGAGTGTGAGTCCAGGGACCCTTGGGGTCTGTCCACTAAGGTCTGGTTGGGGCTTGGAGGTCCCCCATTTCCTGTACCCGGCTGCCCCATCCTCAGTTTTGCTCTTGGCACTGCAAATCCTGTGCTAACTACATACTTCAGATCGTACCCTGGTTAGCAGAGACAGAAAGATACTAGTTATAGATAGATTGTGCTCATGTGACTGGGAGGACAGAGAAATAGATGTGGGGTTTTACTTGCAAGCTGGGCATGAAGTAATTGGGTACAGACTACACCAGGACACAGAAGCTCACTTCTTTTCTTTTTATCTTTTCTTCTCTCTTCCCCAAACTTTTTATGATATTGGGAATTAAACCCAGGGCCTTCCCACTGAGCTACATCCTCAACCCTTTATTACTTTTTTAAAATTTTGAGACATTGTCTCATTAATTCATCAGTTGCTCATGCTGACCTTGAACTTGCAATACCCTTAGCTAAGCCTCGCAGAGTGCTGGGATAACTAGTGAAAAGTTCACTTTTCATGAGCCCACTGTGGTGGGTTAAAAACTGGTCACCACTTAAACACCAGCTGAACTAAATCAGTGTGGTGCTGAGTGTAGATGGCTCACCTGAGGACTGTTGCCAGCATAAAAAGGAGACCTGGAGAGGAAGAGTAGCATTGTGGGTCCCCCTACGTGGGTATTGTTTGGAGCTGTTGGTGCTGTTGATTCTCCTGGAGGAGCTTGTCACGCTGGCTTTCCTGATATGAACTCGGCTGTTACCATCAAAGTAGCTCAGGACCTTGCCACTGAGAACAGGTGCGTTGTGGATCCCTAGCATTCCTGGGTAGAAGGTGGGACTTACAGACACATTCCCAAAAGCCAAGGAATAGAAAGTAACTGGACCAGGGATATAGCTCAGCAGCATGGCATCTGCCTAGCGTGCACGAGGTCCTGAGTTTGATTCCCAGTTCCCCACCAAACCAAACCAAACAGACAAAAACACAAAGTAACTTAGCCACCCTGTTGCAAAGCAATAGCCAGTTTTTGCAGTGTTGCCTTATTGACATCCCAATGAAAAACCCCAATTATAGGGAGAAGATACAGCCCCAGCCAGAAGAATTCTAAACAATGCCTTCTCAAGGAGCTAGGAAGCATGGCTCGCCCTACCCCATGGGTGTGGTCTGTGTTGAGTGATTTGCTTCCTAACAGTAGAGTGATAGAAGGAGGTAGGGAATGAATTACACAGAGAAAGCTAACAAACACTCCCTCAGACATGTGACCAAGGCTCACATCTTCAGTAATAAGTCATGCTGAATGTATACGTCTTCGTGCATGCTGCTATAACAAATTATCACAGACTGGGTGGCTCAAACAGATGTTTATTTTTCTTAGCTCGGAGGCTTTCTAGATCTGAGATCAAAATGTCAGCATGATCAGGCTTCGGGGAGGACCTGTATCTTCCAAAATACAGGCTGCTGACTTCCCACTGTGGCCTCACGTGGAGGAGACCAGAAACAGGGAAGCCCCCTATCTCATGCTCTTTCTTATAAGGGCACTAATCTCATGGCAAGGGCTCCACCCTCATGATCTGATCACCTCTTACAGGCCTCACCTCCTAACACTATCACTCCGGGATTAGGTTCCCACATATGATATTTTGGGGAAAGAAACATTTGATTCTTAATAGTATGTCTATGTCTTGCACACCAGAGAAGCCCAAATGAAGTTGTATTCTACAGAAACACCTCTCCAGCTTACCTCAAAACTGTCAAGATCATCAAAACAAGGGCAGTCTGAGAAACTGTCACAATCCAGACAATACAAGACTTTAAATCTAATGTGGTATCGTGGATGGGACCCTGAGGAATAAAAAGATCACTAAGGGGAAAAACAATAAAATAAGATTAGTTAATAATACTGTATCAACATGGAGTCATTAGTTATAATAAATGTGATATTAATGATGGGAGAAACTAGAGACAGACTACATGGAAACTTCACTGTCTTTGCAAATCTAAAACCATTTAAAAATTTTGCCAATACATATAAAACTATGTTTTAGTTTCTTACAATGGAAAACTATTAAAATCTTTCTTATAAACTTAAGGGAGTTGTGAAATCAAACATTTAATTTGTAAAAACTCGGGGAAATGTTTCCACCAAGTAGCAGCCTATGAGTTGTTGAGCGGTTGGGGTTCCTTTGAAGTAGGGAATCAACACGACTCTGAACACCTTTCAGAAAGCGCTGGATCACAGCTGCAGGGAGGTCTGGGTTTCCACCCCAGTGCTTCCTCCCAGGAAGGAGAACAGAGCTCTCTCATCTGTCTGCTGTATTCCTGTTGCATTAGTGCCCTGCAGTAATTAATGAGAAGCATCAGGATGCTTTGACTGGAGAACTAAAATTCCCCAGCAGAGAAACATCTGCAACACAGATTCCTCACACAACAAAAATAACAGCAGAGCTGGTCCCCAGACTCCTTTCTGTGCTCCTGGCTTTTCCCAGCTTCTCTCTGTTCCTGACTACAGAGCTGTGAAGGCCACTCTGCTGCCAGGGCCCAGGGCCTGGGCCTGGGCCTGGGCCCGGGCTCTCTGCTCTTTGTTTGCCGCCATCCTCCCTCCCCAGGAATGTCAGTCTCTGGGACTTTGAAAACAGTCCCTGGCTGCAATACATTTCCATCCCAGCCTGAAAGAAGAGACTATGAGGTATAACCTGTGTCCTGGGTGCAGACTTGACATCCCTCGGGCTGATGGATGTTGGAGGCTGAACTGGCTGATGTGCTGCAGGAGAGACGGAAGCATCCTGAGGATTCTCCTGAAGCCTGGACCATACATTCCATGAAGGGCATCCACCTGGGCCGGTCCTCCCCACCCACAGAGCAAGACTGGGAGTAAAACACAGCAGAACAGATGGCTGCTTTATGGGCCACAAGAAAACGATTTCCTAACTGAGGCCACTGAAGAATCCGAGATTCAGTTCTGTACTTTTCCTTGGAGAAGGTTTTCCTCCTGTCTCAAGTGATTTCATGGGGCCATTAGCTTAGGCACAGCAGTAGAAATCCCAGGGACAGCTGGGCTGTTCTAATACTCCCCACTCCTACCGCCTCATCTGGGGAAGGAAGGTGGGTCCACAGCCATCACCTATGTCCCCCAGACCCAATCAAGCCCAGCTTTCTTCCATTCCCACCCTTGTACCCCCTGCTAGCTTCCCAGGACCTGCAGCTCAGGGGAGTCATGTGACTATCCCTGCTCACTGTCCTTTTAAGAGTCTGTATAAAATGGCTGGAGTGGAAGGCTCAGGCAAAATGAAAATGTTGGCCAGAATGGGGAGTAAGAGGACACGGTAACACATAGCTGTAATTCCAGGACTCTGGGAGGCTGTGGCAGGAGAATCACAAGTTTAAGCCTAGCCTGAGCAACTTAGCAACTTAGTGAGACCCTGCCTTGAAATAATAAAAACTAGAAAGGGGAAGGGATGTAACTCACTGCAAAGGCCTGGGTTCAATCCTCTGAACAGCAAAGAGGAAGAGGAGGAACAGGAAGAACAAAGAGGAGGAGAAAAATGAATATTAAAGGCAAAATTGCCCACTGCTAGTGGTATTGGAGCCTCAGTGGGTTTGGGGCTCCTCTAACAAATTACCGTAGACTAGGTGTATTTCTCTCTGTTGCAGGGGCTGGGGAGTCCAAGATCTAAGTGCAGGCAGACCCAGAGTCTGGTGAGAACCTGCTTCCTGGTCTGCAGATGGTCAGCTTCCTGTAGTATCCTTACATGGTGGACAGCAGAGAGGAGGAAGTCAGCTGTCTTGGGTCAGTTTTTCTAAGGACACTAACTGAATCATGAGGACTCCATCCTCACTATCTAAGTAGCTGTCAAAGGCTCCATCTCCGAATGACTTCACATTGGACATTAGGCTTTCAACATGTGAATTTGGTGGGCTATGAACATTCAGTCCAAGGTAAAATACTGTGCCAACTGCTGCAGCCATGGGAAGACAGTCTGGAGGACCTGCTAAGGTTGAAAATATGTGTGGCCTTGACCCAGCAATTCTACTCCTAGTAGATACATGACAGAAATGACTACACAGATCAACAAACACGGGCTGGTATGTTCATAAAGCACTTTTCACAAGCCCCACATTGAAAATAACCCGTGTCATGGCTAAGAAGAGAATAAATGTGTGATATCCACCCAGAGGGACATTAAACAGCAATAAGCACTGATGAACTACAGCAGGACAGATGAGTCTCATCGATGGAATCCTGGGGGAGAGGAGGTTGGCTTGCAAGGGTCACTGCTGTGTGATCCTATTGGTGCTGTCTTTGTTGCTTTTTGTCTCTGGGACACAATATGCTCAATACCCACAACTTAAAGGAGGAGAGGTTTATTTTGGCTCACACTTAGTTTTGTTTGGCCAGCTCCAGCGTGGGAAGGCATGGTAAAAGGATCTGGTGGAGGAGAACTGGTGACCAGGAAGTAGAGAGATGTAAATCCTTCCAGGTCACACCCCCAGTGACCAACCCTCCCACATGGGCCCCAGCTCCTAACAGCAAGTCAGCCTCAGCATCACATGGCCCAGGCCTCTTCCCAAAGCCCCACATATACGCACAGGAGGCTCACGGGAAACTTTCTCAATATAAACGGTAAAAGGTACAAAATTCAAAATCGGACAAAACATGTTTGTGTAAGTCAAAGTCAGAAGAGTGATGAGGCTTGGAATTGAGCAGAGTAGCTGGAGAGAACTTGCAAGCTCCTGGGGTTGTAGTAATGTTCTACTTTGAACTTGTGTGCTGGTTACAGGGTGAGCTTGCTCTGGAAGCATCTGCCTATCTGTAAGCTTTTCTGCATTTATGTTATATTTCTTAAAAGCATTTGAGGAAAAATACACCTTTGTTTGGGGCTCCTAATAGTGCTGTGATGACTTAGGCTCACAGTAAGCAATTCTACTTTTTTTTTTTTGCCTTTTTCCTTTTTATCGGTACCAGGGATCAAACTCATGACTGCCTGCTTGCAAGGCAGGCACTTATGCCGCTAAGCTAAATCCCCAGCCCCATAAACTTTTTTTTTGTCTTTTTCCTTTTTATCATGCAATTCTACTTTTCAGAATCATTCAGAACCCAACTATATCAAGATATAAGCCTTGTGTAAGTTACTCATTATGGCATTGCTTGTGATACCAAAATAGCAGGACACAACAACACTATTGACATACCTTAATACACTAAAACCACCTTATGTAGGCCACAGAGTATGGGTACATTTTGGTACTGCAATACAAAGGAAAATTATGTATCCATGAAAAGAGTGAAGCACATCTATGTGCCCAGACACGAAAGGCTGTCAAGTCACTCTTAGGCAGAAACTATAAGCTCCAGCGCAGCAGGAACAGTGCTGCATAGACACATACTTGCTTGGTTAAATACGTGTAAGGAACTTCTAGGGGGTCACCCAAGATACTGGAAGCCAAGATTACTGCTGGAGAATCTCTTCCTGTGCTTTCCCCAGCTTTCAACGGTAGCCTGCACTCACTGGCTGTGGCCACTCCCCTGGCTCCAAAGCCAACAGCACAGGATCTTCTCTGTCCTCTGACTTCTGCACTGTTTGACTCTCATCCTCCTGTCTCCCTCTCATCCCCTGTCTGCCATATGCATGTAGATACCTATGGTAACTTGGGATGAATGTATTAAAGATGGCAAATCCTCTAGCAGTCCAGGTCCCTGAATTTGTTTGGAACAGAGCTCCTCCAATTCCCAATCATCATTTGAACTGTACAAGAGCAGAAATAAATTTTAGTCATATTTAACCACTGAGAATTGGGGATAATTGTTTTCTAAGAGCTAAGTGTTAGCTTTAATTGATATAGAAGGTAGCAATAGCAAATTATGAGAGTGAAAGACTTAGGTGTATGCATATCAAAGTATATAAATTGCTGCATCCATAGTAAATGCTCAATAAATGGTAGCTATTGTTATTACTAACACATCAAGTTTCTACACCACTTCCCTGCTGGATCCCTCCTCCCTTGCCCTACTCAGTTTATTCTTCTCTTCTCTCAGCAAAAGGCTCCTATCTAAACTGTAAATAACCAAATAATTGCTCCCTGTTCAGAATTCCACTGACACTTGTTATTAACTCTATAGTTCATTTGGCAACCAGTCATGTGGGAGTGTGAATTGCTACTTAAATATTTGGTATATAACTTCTCCTGCCTTTTATGTCTAACCTTCCTAAGTAGAATATAATTGCCTTGAGGACAGGAAACATTATGTCTTCACCCGTGGCTCATTGCAGGACTGAGTCAGACACTTAGTATGTATCTGGTGATTTGATTTGGAGTCTCTTGTCACTTAACCTATGCTCCAATCCTCCCCCCAATAATAGGCTTCCCAAAGCCCTTATCACATAGGTCTTCTAGTTTATAGCCAGCTGTTAATTATCTCACAGCCTTGCCTCTGCTTGTGCACACACGCTCTGCTGCTCCTACGTTTCATCGTATTTCACCCCTGTTCAAATCATGGATCACCCCCAAAGGACCTAGCACCCTGTGTTCAGTCTTTCCAATAGCTCTGCCTAAGAATTTTGGGAAGCAGAAGAGGCATGAAATAAAATCAGGAGGGTGGACATGAGGGTCACAGGAAATGAAAGGACTAGAAGGGCCTACACTTTGGAGGGTGATCAAGGGATGAGAGGGCTGGCAGGTGGGGGTGACTTGTATCATACTTATTATTTTGGTAAATTTCTCTGACAACTTCCCATTTTGGGAGAGCCTAGACAGGTCACGCAGAGAGCCAGAATAGAGTGGGATCATTCGGACGGGAGGAAAAGTCTCTTTGAACCCAAGCATTCTATAATTGGTAGTTACTTATTTTGATAGGCTTGATACTATCCTCCCAAAAAAATATGCTCAAGTCTTCAGAATGTGACCCAATTTGGAAATAGGGTCCCAATAGAGATGTTGAAGTTATAGTAAAGTCACAAAAGTGACCCTTAATCCAATATGACTGGTGTCCTTGTATAAGGAGACATTTGGATATAGACAGGGACACACAAAGAAGTGTCAATGTGACAGCAGCCCTACCATAATGGAGACAAAATAAGATGCAGTTGCAAGCTAAGAGATACCGGAGGCCACCAGAAGCTAGGAAGAGGCAAGCGGGGATTGTTCCCCGGACCTCAAGGAGTGTGACACATGCACACCTCGATTTGGACTTCTGCTCTCCAGAACTCAAAGAGTTTTTATTGTGTTGTTTTAAGCCACTTTGTATAACAGCCCTAGAACACAGATCCACTGTCCCTCTCTGGGCCCCCTCTGCCTTTCCCATACGTAATCATATGACATTGAGAGATTTCAGCTGAAGGGAGGTGCCAGAGGGTTTTCTGTTAATCTGCAAAAGTTGGCTTCCTGCGGAATCTCCAAAATAACTACAGCTGCTCTGAGTGTCCTATTGAGATCATGGGAAACCATCTTATACACTCCCTGGGCAGGGTACCATGCACTAATTTTGGGGAATGTTCGTTCTAAGCTGCTTGCATCCCCGGGGTACCCCTGCCCACCTGTGCAGGGCTCAGATGCACTAAGGCAGAGAATGAATGGCATGCTGGTAGCTGCTGATGTGTGGTGATCAATGGTCTGGACAAGTTCTTTCTTCTGTGTCCATTAGAACTCAGTTTCCCCAGTCTATGTGCTGACAGGGACAGGAGAAAATTCCCTGATTTCACAAACTGTTCCTGAGTGTGCACTATATGCCAGGTACTTTGTGGGTGCTGACACAGCCCTATCTTCTTGGGATAGATCAGCTAACAAATCTCACCTTCTTAGGGCTTATATGCTGGTGAAGGAGAGATGGGCAGTAAATGCAAATTAATAACATGGCAGTGAAGAGACCATCATGTTAAGGGAGAAAAGAGAACACAGTCATAATCCAATCTTTGCTACTCAAATAGCGTCAGCCCTAGCAATGACAAATGACTCCAGGACACTCCAGGTGCCCACTTCCTGTGCACTTCCTTACTCCTTAGCACCATAATGCAAGCCAGGCTCATCTCTCGGCTACCCTGGCCAAGCCCTGGAATCAACCATTTCACAGAGGAATTGGAGCTCCTTTTATTGGAAAATGGTATTTAGAAAGCAAGATCTGGGCCCTAGATGTTCAGATGTGCCCATTGTTTCTGGGGTGTCATTACCTTTGGGCCATCTGAGAAGACAGAACTAAGAAACTCACAAGACCGATTAATAAGTTTACATACATGTTCATATTTATGCTTATATTTCTCTATGTCTCTCTGTCTTTGTCTCTATCTTTCTCTATAAATACAAAATGTATTATAGTATATATACATATATATATATAAAATGTAGTATATATACATAGTACATAGTGTATATACACCTTGAGATTGTACCAATATTTTTTTATTCCAATCCAACGCCACATGGGGTCCCTTCTAGCTCTTATTTCTTTTTTTTTTTTTTCCTGTCAAAGAGAAACCTGGCTCTCATTATCCACGCTGCATTTATGTCATTGTTCAATCCATGTATATGTAGATTTATTAAACAGCACATGACACTGGTGTTCTTTTGCCAGTAGTCTTATACAATCCGGTTACATTGCTATATATTTTGTACAATTATTTAAGTGAGTTGCTTTATTCCTGCACCCTTTGGTGGGTCGGCTTGCTCATTTGTAATACAGATTTATTTGCTACCACTCAAATGCCCTGTTGGGTTTCTTCCACATGGCCTGGTTGGTTTTATTTATTGTTTATAGGAAATTTGCAACATTACTATGACTCTAAGAGTCAGGGCTGTACAAAGAGTTGTACTCATTAGCACTCGAAATTACCAATATTTTAAATTTTAACCACCGTAATAGGTGTGTAATGGTATCTCATTGTGGTTTGCATTTGCATTTCCCTAACAGCTAATGATGCTGAACGTATTTTGTGTGCTTATTTGCCATCTTTGTATCTTCTTTAGTGGAGTATCTGATCAAGTCTTTTACATGTCTCCTAACTGAATTGTTTATTATTTTAACATTAAATTTAGACATACACACACATTTTAGATACAGGTCTGCCAGTCATGTTGATCTGCAAGCATTTTATCCAATTTGTGACTTGTCTCTTTCTTTTAATCTTTCTTTTCTTTTCTTTTTTCTAATTTTTTGAGACAAGGTCTTGCTGTGCAGTGTTGGCTGGCCTTGAACTTGCTTATGTAATACAGGTTGGCCCCTCATTATGCTTCTCCTGCCTGGGATCACAGGTATTTGCCACCGTGCCTGGGCAATTCTCTTAACCATTTTCCACAGATGAAAAGTTTTTCATTTTGTTGACATCCAACTTATCACTTATCTAAAAAAACACTTCCGCTTTTAGTGTAATGTTCTATGTTTTCCTCTAAACAATTTTATAGTTTTGCATTTTATACTTAAATCTGTCATTTATTCTGTGGTCAAGTTTTATTTTTTCACCTAAATGTGTCCAAGTGTGCCAACACTATTTGCTGACAGGACAATCTTTCTCTATTGGCTTGCTTTGTCAAGGACCAGTTGTCCATTTCATGTGGCTCCATTTCTGGATTCTCTGTTCTCCTCCCTTGACTTTTCCCTATGCCAATGCCACTGTCTTGATTATTGTAGCTATTATATGACCTCTGAAAGTCAGGGTGCAGTTCATTTTCAGAATTGTTTTAGCTAGTCTAGCTCCTTTGCCTTTATGATTACTTTTGGAATCAGCCTGTCTGTATTTATAAAAATCTGGGTGCAATTTTGATAGGAATTATGTTGAATCCATCAATAATTTTGGGAAGAACTGCCATCCTTGTCACGTGATCTGTGACTGAATTCTGTTTCTCCATTTATTTGTGTCTTTGGTTTGATAGCGCTTTGTAGTTTTCAGTATATGGGTTCTGTATGTGTTTTGTCAGATTTATACCTAAGACTTGCAAATTTGGGGCTATTTGAGTGGCATTTATTATTAATTTTCATTTCCAGTTGCTCATTGATAGCTTATAGAGTCTACAGCCATACCACCCTGAACACTCCCATTCTCATCTGATACCTTATAGAAATATGACTCATTTTTGTGTTGACTTCCTGCAATGATACAAGAGTTGGCTATTTTTTACGTGTATTACTGGATTCCATTTGCTAATCGTTACAGAGAAGTTTTGCTTTAAAATTCATATGTAAAGTGAATCTGTGAATTTATTTTTGCTCCTTTGTGAGGCTTTGAATTTAGCTTCAAGTAAATAAATAACTGGACAGTTGTTCATTTTTGTTAAATGTTCTGGGAATTGAACCCAAGGCCTTCTGCATGTTAGGGAAGCACTCTACCACTAAGCTATGTTTCCTAGTCCTCCATTATTTCTTTATGCTCTGGAAGAGTTTAATGCATTTTGGAATTACTTTATAGTATTGAAAGAAGCTATGAAGTCCTCTTAGATGAATCCCTCAGCTAATTTCAAAAGTTTCTAGCTATTTCAAACAGTTATTAGTCTATTTAGGTTTTCTATTTTTTTTTTTAGTTAACTTTGGTATATTTGTATTTTTTAAGCTTATTTTGGTTAAAATATCCTCCCTTTCAAGGGAATTAATATTGAATTGTAATAAATAGGCTTTTGTACTTCTTTTTCTTCTTTTTGGCTTTATGCTATATAACATGCAACAGTTAAAGAGAACAAAGTAGATCTATACATACTAAAAACAATCTGCAAAGACAATGCAAAAAAACAGCAAGTTTCAGAGAAGTAGAAAATCTATTTGTTATGGTTTGTGTCTAGATATCCCCTAAAGCTTCATGAAGTCACAGGTGGTGGGTTTTTCAGAGATGGCTGGATCTAGAGTTTGTGACTGACTGATTCATGGTCCAATGCTGGGATTAAGGGTGTGACTGCTATACATGCCCTAGGGCAGGTAGCCCACATTTAATACAAGGGACAGGAAGAGTCTTGTCTGTCTCTTTTGCTGTTTTCCACCACCGTAATCTACTGCCCCTCTCCCATGTACCACCCTGCTGTGGGGCCAGCTAATCATGGTTGGAAACTTCTATATCTGTGAGCTAAGTAAGCCTTTCCTCCCTTAACTTTTCTGTGTTAAATATTTTGTCTGAGAATGAGAAAAGTAGCTAAAACAGAATTTGATGTGACTACTGCTGATCATGTGGTCCAGGAACCTCTGGGAATGGTTTGTAGGAAGAAGTTGGAAAGGTTCAGAGATGCTAGCTGAAAAAGTAGGACTGGAAAACGTTAGGCTGGACCGTATAAGAGCCCCAACCCAAAAGGATCACTACCAAAGGCCTTGTGCCTCAGCTTCTGTCAAATGCACCTCATCCTAAAGGACATTGCCAATGGGCATGGTCTTCTACAGACTGAGCTCTCCTCCTAGCTTCATGTGCCTGGGACCCTGAATTCCTTCCAAGGCCTATGAATGCCTTAGCCCAATGGTGTCTCTGGAAGACAGAGTTTACCACTGTTGAATCGACTGCCAGCCCCAGACAATGAAAAAGATTATCCGCCGGAGGAGGGTGTGAAGGACCTATATGCTACAGTCTTCCTCCATCTGTGCACAAAGCCTTAACAGTGTACACAGAACCAGGCATGAGAAGAGTATGGAGCCTTACTGCACATTCCAGCAAGGAGCACGGGAGAGCTCAGGAAATGTAAATTCAAACCTGCCTTTCCAGGTTATCAGGAAAATGTGTTTGTCCAGATATAAAGATAAGACATTTTCTCCCATGTTTGTTAACTGAATTTGCAAACAATATGTAGACAGATGTAGGGTGGATGTTAAGTCTAATCATTCTTGGTTTGATTCTCATCCTAGCCTCTCCTTTCATCCTAGACTTGGTTAGTCATGTGACCCCAGGGGAGAGGGTAGTGATATAGGGGAATGAAACTCCCAAACTGCTATGTCCACGAGTTCATGTTCTCAAAAACTGAAGAATGAATTTTAGGAATAACGGAGGTGAAGAGTAGAATATATTTATTGAAAGAAAGCTTCTGTCTGAAGAGAGACAGAAGGGGACCCAAGTGAGTTACCCAAGAGCCTGTCTTTTCCAGGGACTTTTATAGAGTAAAACCAAGGGTTTAAGGGGAGGACAGACTGGGAACTCACAAGGCAGATGAGCATAAGGTGGGATGTACCTATAGTTCAGGTAAAATTGATTACATTAGGGACAAATGGGAAAGCAAGTCACACAGGAAAGAGGGCATTCTTAGAGTTGTGACCTTTCCCCTAGGGGGATGGGATAGTGACTCTAGGGTGATAGGGAACTAATTAGAATATCAGCCTTTAGGACATGGATGCATTTGTTTGATCGTTTGTCTTGAGGTCTGGCCCACAGCAGGAGGCGTCTGTCTCCCCACAGTTATAAGTTATCTGCACTGGCTCCTTTGAGGACCTAGCCCTGTCTCACTGCCTATAATATTTCTAACTAAATCAGCTGCTTGAAACAATCCCCTTTCTGAAGAAGTAACCCAAACTGCCATGAGGAAGTAATGGGCAATGACCGCTGGAGCTGATTCAGGCTGAACAGGGTCACGGTGTGGAACAGCAGTCAGAGGTACTTCTGCAGAGATCCTGTCTAGACGCCCTTGATAGACACCAGGCATTTTCATGTTGCGTATGTGCACAGCTTTAAGTCTGGAGGAGACAAAGCCAAAGAGAGAGTTAAGTATGTACGGGCCAAAGAATAAAATCAATAAGACAACTATGAATATAGTTAACAAAGATTTCTACCAAGAAAAACTAGAATTAATTCCTATAACAATAAAGTCAGGGCGTTTTAGAATCTGACATATCATTGATTTGTTATCTAATATCTTTAATAGCTACTGAGATATTAGCAGAAGAATCAGGAATGTATACACAGCATTCAGTTTTACAATTGCACAAGTGACCCCCTGTGCTGCTGTTAGGATATCTAATGCCATCTGATTTTGAAGGACAGCCAATAATAAAAGATCATCTATCTCCTTATATTTTACAGGAGATCTATTGGCTGTTAGGTAATTTTTTCTATATGGCTGCATTAGCGTGTAGCACTAGGAAAGCATACTTAGAATCAGTATAAATGTGATAACTTGGACCCCGGTATAAAATCCAAGAAAGCAAGAAATTAAAATTTGGGAAGCAAAGGCTTTATTAGGTAAAATCCAGGCCTGGTGACGAGTCTCTGGGAGCCAATTTGGAGACTGTGCACCTCACAGCTAAAAGTCAGGACTTTTTATCTTGTAAATCCACAAACAGCTGCTGGTCACACAATGTAAGGAGGGGGAAGGGGGTGCGATGCACTACAAAGCAGAAACGGCAATTGCAAGTCTCCCTGCATACTAGCAAGTTTAGATAAGAAGAAATCTTGTTTTTCTTAGCAAAGAATAGAGAAGTCTAACAGCAATTAACAACCTTAGTTACCTTACTTTAGCACCACAACTGTTCTATTTGTAGAGGGCAACAATGGTTAACATATCAATTAGGTAAGATTTTACAATTCTTTACATATCAATCCTTACAGTAAGGCCAAGTTACAGGTATTACTATGATACAAACGAAGCTATTTTTGTGAAGAATGTACAATCTAATACAATCTAATGCAATTAACACAATTTGTGATGGGCTACCGGGTCCTTTTGGGTAGGGAAGACCCGGGTTGTCAGGAGCTATCAGGAAGTTAAAACTTAACCTAGTTAGATTTGAAGGGAGAAGGGGAGGGGAAGCAGCAGGTGGGCTTATACCTTAGAACAGACCTTAGGATAGTTAGGGGGGCTTAGGTTATAACAATAAATATTACCCTTTGCCCCTTGCTAAGTTATAAGGCTCTGGTCAGAGCTATGAGCTCTGCTAGCTGACCACTTGCTCCAGGTGCAAGTAAGGAGCTTTAAGAGTATGGTATAAAGTTATCATTGCATATCCTGACCTTTTTTTTCTCTACAAAGGAGCTGCCATCACAGGAGAGTTAAATCTGTCAGTCTTCTAAGTCATTTAGATACCCTATAGGTTGTTGAGCAGGTCCTAGATCTTGTTTAAGCACTCCCAAAGCCTTGCCTCCTCTCATCTACATATAAATTGAAATGGTACCCTGTGGATAGGCTGGGAGAGCACTCCAAGGGCTGTGTAAGCTTTTGGAATGCAGCTTGTGAATCAGGTTCTCAGCATAAATATGGGTATCTGCCTTTTGGCTCTCTTTTATAAGTTGATAGTGGGGTCATGCAATTTCCCCATATCTGGATATCTAAAGGCAGCAAAAGCCTGTAACTCTTAGGAATCCCCTTAGCTGTTTTAGAGTTTTGGGCTGTGGGAAGGAGAGAATGGGTTTAATTCTCTTTTTTTCCCTAGTCTTCGGGTCCCTTTGGATATGATGAGGCCTAAATATTTTACCTTAAGACAGCAAAGTTGTGCCTTAGATTTAGAGACTTTATAACCTCTATCTGCTAGAAAGTTTAGCAGACCACAAGTGCCTTGGCTACAGAACTCTTCTGAGGGGGCACATAACAGTATCTCATCTACATATTTCAAGATTGTGACCTGGGAAAACTCAAAACATGTCAAGTCGTGGGAAAGCACTTGTTTAAAAGGATGTGGACTGTCTCTGAACCCTTGGGGGAGCACAGTCCATGTCAGTTGAGATGCTTGGTCCTGTGGATTTACTGTCTTATCTATTTTACCTTTAGTTGCCCATACTCCAGGATTTCTGTCTCCACAAGGGGAAGGCAGCGTACCTGACCTGGGTGCATATATATCACAGTATTTAAACATGATAAAATATCTCTTCCTAAAAGAGGAACTGGACTTTCAGGCATAATCAAAATGAATGTGTAAAAAGAAAACCATCCTAGCTATAGCCTAAGGGTTGTGAAAAATTAACAAATTGTCTCCTCATCAGGGATCCTTTTCACTGAGGTGTGGTGAAGGAAGGAAGGCCAGGATTGAAAAGAAGGACCCAGAGGCTTGCACCAGTATCCAGCAACAGGCTGGCTTCTTTTCCCTCTATAGTCATGATTACCTGGGGCTCCTCTGTGGAGATGACAGTCCTGCCAGAGGGAAAGGGCAGTGAGTGCCCTGGGGCCCTTTAGTCCTGCTGGACCAAATGATAGGATGGGTCTGAACTCTGGGGCCTGGCCTCAGAGGGTACTCCAACCTCCCAGTGGTCACCTTTGCAGTTGGGGCATGGCCCAGGGGCCTTCTGAGTGCAGTCCCTCTTAAGGTGATCTGGCCTGGGGCAGTGATAGCAGGTCTGTATTGTCTTTGAATTCTTCTTGGAGCCCTGAGAATCAGACTTAGGGTCTGCTTCTCTTAATGCTGCGGCTAAGGCAGCTGCTTGTTCTCAGTCTCTTTGTTTTCTCTCTGACCTCACTCTCATCACAGTTGTAAAATACTGAGGAAGCAACTTTTACTAAAGTATCAAGTAAACTATCTGGAGCAAGACTATCTTTTGTAGCTTTTTTCTAATGTCTGGAGTTGACTAAGTAATAAACATGTCTTGAAGCAAAATCTGTACCTTTATTGAATCAGGACCTATGGACATACATTTTATTATTGCCTCTGATAAATAATCTAAGAAGTCAGAGGAGTTTTCACCTTTTTCCTGAGAAATGGCTGGCAATTTAAAATAACTAGAAGGTTTGGTTTTTGTTCTTCTTAGATCTTCAAGAATACACACTTGAAAATATCTCCTGTTCCAGTCTTCTGTTGGCAGGCCACTTGGGGTCTTGGGTAGGAACTACTTGTGTCCCCGTGAGAACTGGTGTTTTCCCTGGATGTCTATCTTCTGGCCTTTTAAAAGTAACAATATACTATTCATCTCCAAAGGCAATAGCAGCTTGTAATGCTGCCTGTCTCTTAGTAGAAGTCAATGTCTGATTTAAGAGTAACCTTACATCTTTTCCAGCATAGCTGATAGGTCTAAGTAATGTACTTATCAGGGTCATCTGAAAACTTTCCTAGTTCTAGCTTAATTTGCTTTAAGTCACTGAGAGAAAGAGACCTATGAATGGGAGTGGTCTCATAAGGATTATAATTATACCTGGAGTATAGATAAGAATTGTCTTTTAATGCAAAGAAAATTTTAACATACTGCAGTTCTAACCATTTTTCCTCTTTCTTACAATATGATTGTAGCTGTAAAAGAACATCATAATTAATACTTCCCTCTGTATTCTGTTATGGCCTAACTCTAACCAATGTACCTCCGTCTTGTTCTGTATGCGCCATCTCGATAGGGTTAAGTTTCTAATTCTTGTAAAAGCTTAAGTTTCGGGCTGGGGATTTAGCTCAGCGGCATAAGTACCTGCCTTGCAAGCAGGCGGTCGTGAGTTCGATCCCCGGTACCGATAAAAATGAAAAAGACAAAAAAAAAAAGCTTAAGTTTCAGCTTCTTGTAAATTTCCTACCCCTCCACATGTTATTGCTAATGTTCTATTCTGAGATAATTAACTCCCCTACCCCCTTTCCTCATGTTATTGCAGGTGTGCTATTCCGAGATAATGTTTAACTGCAGGGTGGGAGTAGCAGAATGCACCAAGAGCTCCAGATGTTATCAAGACTAAGTCAACAGCTTTATAGCTTTGCAGGTTTTAGCTTTAAATATCCCTCCCTTAGTCTGTTAGTACTCAGTCTCTGGGTCGATCCTGAGGAGGCTGCATCGCCAGGCCTGAAATAAAGCCTTTTCTCCCAAATTTCTTGCTTCTTTGGATTTTATTCCAGGGTCTGAGCTATCTCATATTCCACTTTGGCTCTAGGGGGCAGGTAGGCCATGCACCCCTGCAGAGAAATACCAATTGTCTCTTTTTCAGTGTGGAAGGGTTGAACATCTTCCAGTGCTTAAGAATGCATTCCAAAGGAGGAAGGGGCTTTGGCATTGTGTTGTCCATGTCTGTAATGTAAAAACAAGGCATAAGTATGAACCTTTTGTACCTGAGAATTGAACTCAGGACCTTTCACTGAGCAAATAAAGGAGATAAAACAAGGTACCCCTTTTTATTCCTATTTGCTAAATATTTCCTAGGTGTTCCAGGGTTGGCACTGCTCCAGAGCTGGTGAATGCCATCTGGAGAGAAATAGAAGATAGATTCGGCCAGCCTATCCATCCTTGCCTGTCGTGTAGCCCTGTCTTCCCAGATAGCTCATGAGCTTTGTCTCCAAAAGGAATGCTTAAAGACGGAAGCATAACTTTGTAATAAACTACTTTGCTTTTTGGAAGAGAGCATAGGTGAAAAGGTGAGTTGGAAATAGGATGCTTTTTTCTTCTCCTCTAGAGATAGGAAGGACAATTGACTGGAGGAGCTTCGCCTGCGCACTGGGTAAAGGAGTCCCCAGGCATTTGTCTCCCACTTAATTATTTAGGAAACATTTCCTAGTAACAGGATATGGCTATACTTCATTTAAATTTCTATCCCTCAAAGCTCACAGGTTAAATTTACAAATCATTATCTAGCAGTCACAGTTTACATTAGAAAAAGACACACCAATTTTCTAGGCACAC
This sequence comes from Cavia porcellus, assembly GCF_034190915.1. Taxonomy (NCBI): domain Eukaryota; kingdom Metazoa; phylum Chordata; class Mammalia; order Rodentia; family Caviidae; genus Cavia; species Cavia porcellus. Next base: position 23,321,927 of record NW_026947488.1, on the reverse strand, counting down.
AGAAAAGAAAACCCTGTTTATTCTTCATTAGCATAAGTAAGGCAAAATGTAAATCCTTTCTCCTACCTGGGGTGAAATGTAAACAACTGTTGAAAGTCTAAGTGATCTGAAAGTCCACTGAAAAGTTTAGAAATAAAAGATAGAAGAGTGGAGATTTTCAGTGGTCATAAGCAAATGTTCACTGAGGAACTTTTGGGCTTCCACCAGGGAGTTGCCCTGGCCAGAACCCTCAGTTCTTAGTTTTTATTGGCTCAGATATCCAGAAAGGAATCCAGCTGTCTGTCTGGTCAACATTCCATTGACTCCATTGGCCACTGGTTTCAATGGGGATTCACCAAACAGATGCTGGGGAACCTGTCCTCTGCTTTTGAGGGTGGCAGCTGATATGAGTAGCTAATTAGTTGGCAGAGTACCACTGTTTGTCAAAATTCTATAAGGAATAGTCAAAAGCCCTGAGCCAGATCACTACCTACTGCTCTATGAATTTACAATAAAGGTTTTAAAGTTCATAGCTTGAGATATTGGAGAGCCTCCCTATTCTAATGTGTTTAGGTCCTGTGTGTGCTGCTTTCGGGGATAGCTTCTTCCACTGTCACATGGAAGCCAGGTCTCCCCACTGTGTCTCAGGTTTAATCTCCAAAGGAGATTGCCCAGAACACTGAGCCAGGACATGGCTCTCATGTGTGTTCTCCTGGACAGGCACAAGTCCGATCAGTGTCTCATCTGACCCAGAGACAGAGTTATGTGTCCTTTATCTAAGATCACTTCCCTGTCTTCAGTGTTATCAAACACTCATTTTCTATGGACTTAACTAAGAAGGAAAAGGTTTGGATAGTCTAAAGTTTTTTCTGACTTCACATGCCTCTACAAGGAAAGTACGAATGGAAAATGAATAAAGTCAAAGTCAAAGGAAGGAAACAGGAGCAGAACAAACCTGATATTTCCTCTAGAGTATAGAGGAGGATCAGAGCCAGTGAAACGTGTTCTCCAAGTCTTTTTTTTTAATTTTATTTTGAAAGTAGTAAAAATACAACAGAACAGGACAGAACAAAGCCAATCAAGACAACGCAGTGAAATGCAGTGAAACTGGTACAGAACTTCACAGTAGGTTACTGGTAGTAATGGGTACTATAATATATCTCGTTATCTTCACAATAGTTGTGCAGTGAATTAGGTATAGCAAAGTCAAACCAAAAACAGAACATTATAAAACCAATTGAGAGTATTGAATAGAGCAAAAGAAACATAACAAAATAAAACAGTGAAAACAACCTTTGCCTTCAAACAGAAGATAGAAGGAAATCCCCCATATTTGCTATATTGCATATTGTCATCCTCCCAAGAGATGCATAGACATCTATCCCTAGTAGCTACGGTGGGAGGGAGGGTGGTTGATTCTCAGCCCATACACCGGTAGGCTCACAGGAGCTGCTGGTTCTCCTCCTGGCCCACGTAAAGGGTGCTTACCAAGAGGGCAGAAGAATAAGCTGCCTAAGTCCCACCATGGCCGGATCTCAGGAGCGCAGGTTCTCTGTCTTCCAAGTATTAAAGTCCGACCACCAGCCTACTGCCACTTAAACAGTGAAAGAAGTCCCAGTTTTTATTGTAGGCATGTATATTTTATAAGTCTGAGCTAGATTTCCATTTAAGAGAACCATTTTACAGAAGTTTACATTAAAGCCTGTCAGAGGTGTTCTAATATTTTTCTCTTTAGTGCTATTGTCTAAATAACAGTAACTTTAGCAATTAATTTAAATTTAACTTGTTCAAAAACAAAATAATAATATACCATTAAGGAAACAACATGACATTATAAATTTCACATGTTTTAACTTAGATTCACATTATTTTAATAAAACTATATGAGACAAAGCAATTAAAAACAATGAGCAAATGTTGTGCTCTAACAAAAATGCCACCATTCTCTTCTGAATGTGTTGTTACCCTGGTAGCCCTGTATTCTGTTCAACCTTTGTCCCCCTTTGTGAAGGACAATTGTTCCCAGAATCAGTTGGCTGTAAGTTGCCTATACTCTGTCTCAACCTTTGTCCCCCACTGTGAAGGACAGTTGTTCCTGGAATTAGCCGACCACAAGTTGTCAAGTTCCTGTAAAGGAGGAACTTGCTGACCACCAGCTGCAAAACTTCCCGTAAAGGCAACTGATTAAGCAAGGAACTCTGTCCCCAGGCCAAATAAGCGAACAAAAGCCTTCCCACCCTTATCCCCTCCCACCCCTGCTTTGCGGTTTTTTCCTTTATAAGCTTCCCAAAAATCTAACCTAGTTGCACAGCTTTGCAAAGTCCATCACACTGTGTCACTGGGTACCAGCCTAAATAAAGTACTTCTTTTTCTTTTAAAGATGTCTTTTTTTTTTTTTTTTGAACAGCATTTTGGGTTCTTGTTTTGGGGGTACAACACAAATAGTAAGCAATTATCATGAGTTAGAAACAACCGGCAAAGACAAAGCAAAATTTGAAGCATAAAAATTTGTTACCTAAATGAGTCCCAGACCAGAGAATATGAAGCAAAAGCAAACTCTCACCTCTGCCCAGTGATCTCGGTGGTATAGGGGAATGAAACTCCCAAACTACTATGTCCGTGAGTTTGTATTCTCTAAAATCGAAGAATGAATTTTAGGAACAACAGACATGAAGAACAGAATATATTTATTGAGAGAAAGAAAGCTTCTGTCTGAAGAGAGACAGAAGGGGACCCAAGCGGGTTACCCAAGAGCCTGTCTTTTCCAGGGACTTTTATAGAGTAAAACCAAGGGTTTAAGGGGAGGACAGACTGGGAACTCACAAGGCACATGGCATAAGGTGGGATGTACCTATAGTTCAGGTAAAATTGATTACATTAGGGACAAATGGGAAAGCAAGTCACACAGGAAGAGGGCATTCTTAGAGTTGTGACCTTTCCCCTAGGGGGATGGGATAGTGACTCTAGGGTGATAGGGAACTAATTAGAATGTCAGCCTTTAGGACATGGATGCATTTGTTTGATCCTTTGTCTTGAGGCCTGGCCCACAGCAGGAGGTGTCTCTGTCCCCCACAGTTATAAGTTATCTGCACTGGCTCCTTTGAGGACCTAGCCCTGTCTCACTGCCTATAATATTTCTAACTAACTCAGCTGCCTGCAACAGTAGGACTTACAGGAAAATAGAAACAAGCAAAAGAGGTTGTTATGGACAGAACATAGCCCCCACCCCCCATTCATATGTGGAACCTAAATCCTAATCCAGTATAGCTAATGTCCTTAAAAAAGAAAAAAGAGGAAATCTGGACACAGAGACATCAGGGTACTTGTGCAGGAAGAGACAACCATGTGAAGAGACAAGAAGTGGGCAGCCATCGACATGTCAGGGACAGAGGCTTCAGAAGAAACCAAACCTATTAGACAGTGAACAGGGCCTTTAATCTAAAGAAGTCTCGGAAAACAGATTTGGCTTGCTGAAAGCACCAACATCCAGTATTACGTTATATCAGCCCTAGTAAGCTAATGTAGGACTTTAATGTTTCACTCTAGTGTTTCCTCGTTTGATTTTTGTTTCTAATGTGTATGTATCCAAGCATTATTTTAAATATATCTTCAAATATCCTGTTATCATACTTTTACTTTTTGAGAACAAGGTCATGCAGTGCAGGCTGGCTTTTGAACGCGCTGTGTATCCCAGGCTGGCCTCCAACTCCTCCCCTCTCTGTCTCTCCAAGCCCTCCAGGCACGAGGATTACAGGCCTGTGTCACCACACCGTGCTACTTACTTTTTCATTGTCATCCCTAATTGTGCTTTTCCTCTTGATTAACCTGGCCAGTAGCTTATCTGTCCTACTATGGATTTTTTGCTCCATAATGAATCAGCTCTTCAATCTATCAATTTGATTTTTGGTTTTTTTTCCTGATTCATTTATTTCTGCTTGCTTTCATTCTATTCTTCCTTCCCTATGTTTGTTTTGGTCCTCATCTTGCATCTTCCTGAGTTGAGTGCTTGATTCCATTTATCTCTGTTTTCTTTTTCAGGAATTTAAGTGTTTAAGATTAAATTTTCCTTTCAGTATGATCTTATCTGTATCTCATCATTTTTACACAGAATGGGTTTTTTTTCTGTCTGGGTTGAATTTCAAAGTTCTGACTTCTATTTGTCCTCAAATATAACTAAATAGGGGGTCTCGAAAGTTCCCTGTGATTTGTTTTTTATTTTATTTCTATTTTTATTTTAATTTCTGGTTCATCACTTGGTAGTTAGAGGAGTCTGTATGGTTTCAATTATGAGAAAAGTGCTGATATTTCCTTTATCAGACATGGTCACTTTTTATAAGTGCTTTCCCGGTGTCTCAGTAGGAGGCCTGTCCTCTGCTGCAGGACACCCAGTGCAGTATGACCCCTGCCATTGACCCTACTGGCTATTTGGTGCAGGTACTCGGCATTGCTTTGGGACCTGTGGCTCATGCGCCACCCTTGATGTGGGATGATCCCGCCTGTCTTTACTCAGCTGACCTGGTAATGCAAAGGTGATGCTGGACAATCAGTCCCATCTGATTGTCCTGCACACAAAATGCTGCACACGAAAGCTTGGGGAAAACAGCCCAGTAAACATAGGAGTTTATCAATAATCATGATGCTGCGTGTCCTCAGCACAAGTCTCAGGTCCACTTTCTACCTTAGTTCTTTAACTGAGACTTCAGTTCACAGGAGAAACCACTCCATCTTGGGTTACATGACCATTTTCTCTTTTTCTTTCTTTCTTTCTTTTTTTTGTCTTTTTCATTTTTATTGGTACCAGGGATTGAACTCATGACTGTCTGTAGAGTGAGGCCCAAGAAGGAGGCCTTGGCCTGGATATCCCAAGAGGAGCACATGATAGGGACGAAGAACCGGTTCCCAAAGTGAAAAAGTGCTGGTGTAGGGATCCGACGTGGCATGGCTGTGGCTATCTTGATCATAACTGCCATTTGACCAGCTAGGTGGCCCTGGCCATGTTCTAAAATAAACAAAGTCATTAGTTTGTTTATTTTACTTACATTACTTACATTACAGATGCCAGGTACAGTGCACACACCTGAAATCCCAACTACTTCAGAGGCTGAGGCAGGAGGATCACAAATCCAAGCCCAGCCTGAGCAGCAGAGCCAGATGCCAACCCTAAAGAGAAAGTCAGATGAGCCTTTGGCTCTGGCCACCAACTAACAGGTTACACCAACTAACATCAGGTTATTTCTTACCTGATGTCTTGATATACTAACAGCTTTTGAGAGTGCTCAGTTACCTTTGGTTGGCTGCCACCAAACTGTCCAGCTTAGCAGACAAACTCCTTCCTCTGATGGAGTAAGGGGATCCCCCTATCTTGTTGCTGCCAAGACAAGTCTCTGTCCCAAAGTCTTCAATAAACTGGACTCTGTATTTGTCCATCTCTTTTTTCAGTCTCTTGACACCTTCTGCCTTTGGCAGCTGGTTCCCATGTACCAGGTTTTTCCTAAATGGTTCATCATTCCCAGGAAAGCCTGCGGCAGGCACAGATGCACACTGTCCAAAGACACATGCAAGCACCTCCCTCCAGATAGTTTCATTTGGGGAAACTCCTATAAAAATTAGGTATTAGACTAAAATCATAGCTTCTCAACCACGAAATGGGTGTTCTTTCCATTTTGCAAACAGACTCAGAAATGATTGCAAAAGACCAAACATTTCGGGACCAGACCTTAGATCTCCTTGAAACCCACATTTTTGTTATTTCTTTGTCTCTTTATCTAAGGTTTCTAACTAGAGTAGTTCCCAGTCGCAAGTCACAGAAAACTAGCTAAGCTAGCTACAGCATATAAGAGAATTAATAGCTCGTGGAACTGAAAAGGCTGAGAATAGCTCAGATTTCAGGCTCCATTTGGAGTCAGGGGCTCAGGTGAAGTCTTTAAGGCTCAATTTATTTTTTTTCTTTGTCCCTTGGTCAGCTTCAGCCTCAGACATGCTCTCCGTTTTGGTAGCAAGATGGTAGCAGTACATCCAGCCTTCCTTTCTTCTTTTAGGGAGGTAGAATCTGGAGAACTCAAGGCCAAACTGGGATGAGAGTTGAAAAATAAATTTGTCACTGCAAGAGGGATTTTGCAAAGACTTTATTCAAACTTCTCAGCAGTACAGTTTAAATTATAGACTGCTGATTCACGGAGGCCTTTGAGAAGAAGAGATGGCTGTTTATTATCAATTGACTGACTGATTGATTGATTGATTGACTGATTGCAGTGTGAGGATGGAACCCATGCATACAAAGCAAGTGTTCTACTACTGAGCTACACTCGCACCCCTATTTATGATCATTTAAAGCCTTAAAGGTGTGTGGGAGTGGCCAAGTGTACAGGGGAGGGACCATTACAATGACTAGAGAGATTTATGAGTGCAAATGAGAATTCTTGTCTAGGGAATCCTAACTGACCTTCTGGACCCAAAGACCTTGGCTCTGTGTGCTGCAATTACAGACAGGCTTCCTGATGAATGTGATAGTCTAGCAGCTACTCAGCCTCACCATAGACACCTGCTTCCAGAGCACCTTGCAGTCAGGATCCCTCCCAGAATGCACCAGGAGAAACAAAGCCTAGTCCTCTCACACCCCACTGCCCTCCAGTTGCTCCGGGGATCTGAGAAGGGCTTAGGACTTAAGACCCAGGGCAATGGCTTGGCAGACACAAAAGACCATATGAAGCCATTTATGTAATATTCAAAAATAGGAGAACTGCAGGTATAGTGTGCACATTTGTAATCGCAGCATGTGGGAGATTGAAGCCAGAGGACTGCTGTGAGTTTGAGGCCAGCTTAGGCTACACAGTGAAACCCTGTCTCAGAAAAATGCAGAAGAATCTCTCATGAGAGGTCAGGAGAGCAGTTTCTCCTGAGGGAGTGGTGACAGAGGCGAGAGTGAGGGTCTCCCAGGGTGCGACTAATGTTCTGTCCATCTGTTTGGCTGGAGGTTTGTACCTGGTAAAAATGCTTTGGGTTACACAACGTGTGATTAATGCATTTTGGTTAATTTTGTTTCACAGGTCCACCCTGTGTCCCCAGCATGTTCTCTTTCCACTCATCTGCAGGTTTGGAGTTTTTATTTGTTTCTATATTTATTTTGCTTTGCATTGCTTTTCTGGTACTGGGGATTGAACCAAGGAGTGCTGAGCTACATTCCCAAGCCTTTTTATTTTAGTCTTGGGCAGGACTTTGGTAAGTTACTCAGGCTGGCCTTCAGTTTGGGACCTTCCTGCCTCAGCCTCCTGAGTGCTGGAATTACAGGGACACGCTCTGCTCACCTGCACATTTGTTAATTCCTCACACCCTCATCTCTACTCTTTGTTTTTCAGTTCAAATGTTTGAAATTGATACATGAAAATAAAATTGTACATATTTGTGAGGTGCCAGGAGATGTTTTGATACATGTATATATACATCAGATAATGTTTAAATCAGGTCAAATATTTCTGTCTCCTCATTTATCATTTGTTTATGGTGAAAAGCTTCACATTTTTATGTCCTTTTGAACTTATGTATGGCAGGCTATTCTTACTCCACAATTTTCCTACTCCCCAAAGTTTCCCTCTTCTTTCTGACTATGTCCCAGTCCTCTCCTTTCTCTGACACTTGTTACAACAACACGCTGATCTCTGCCTTCCCCAACCCTCTGAAGGGACCAAACCAGATCCTCCCGTATCCCCAGGAGATCTAATTTATCTCAAATGTTCTAAATCCACAGGACTACAACCAAGGTGGAGCTGCTGCTACCTGGTCTTCATGGCAATCCCAACAGCAGTCAAAGTTGCTGGTCTCTGGATAGGGCCTTTGTGCAGGTAACTTGGCTTGTGAATTTGCAAAGGCATTGCCTTGAGCAATGGAAGCAACTGGTTTCACATCACTCAGACTAAGTGATGCCCTCCCAGCCCTAAATCTAACCATCCTGAGTGGTCATCTCATCTTCTGTCTCACTCTCACCAAGGCCTCACAGCCACAACTCTCAGGCTAAGTCATGTTTTGTTATCCAATTTGGTTCCTAATTTCTTACATTCTATTAATTATCTTTTTTATGACAGGACTCTTAACAGTCTTTCCTAAAGATTCCCACATCATGTGTAAGATCATCTTCATATTGTTCTACGTGACAACTTAGTTCTATCTTCAGCTGTTTGATCAAACATGACATTTCTGTGGGTCTAGGCTCTCACCTCCCTTATAGTGACACAGCCACGGCCTTCCCCACCCCTCTTATTCTTTCCAGCTCAACTCCTGGACCAGAGACAAGCCTTACCTACCTACCTTCTTAACATTTACCCTTTCAGATGGGGGAATAATCACCTCTCATAACTTCACTCCTCCTAAACCCACACTTACTTTTCAGAATTCTACCTCACCATGGTAATGATTCTACATATCTAAATCAAAGGCACCTTTCCTTCTACCTCCCCTGGGTCCTTACATATAATAATGGCCTGCCTCCTCATAGCACCTGGTCTTTTTGTTTTCTAGTCTAACGTGCAGGCATTCACCGATGATAAAGTTGTCCTGGCTGAAACATCTGGCACCAGCTTCTGCATGGGCATCAACTGTCATCCCGTCAACCTTCCTAAACCCCAATACGGCACCCCTCTTTCAGCAAAAAATAATAAGAAAGAGACTTCCCCTTTTCCTAACAATAAAAAGGCGGGAATGAAAGGATTTTGCCCTAGATAGGACATTACAGCAGTGGGAGGCGGTACCAAGGGACGTTTACCTTGATGTCCCTTTCCCCTCCCCTATACAATTTACCTGTGGCACAGAGAGTCCCAATCAGCTACTCGCGCATCAGCAATGCCACCTTAAGCACAACCCCAGTCAAAAACTGTATGTATGCCCCCCCATACCACGTTTCCAGCAGAGAAAGCCAGGCCCCAGTGGTCATGGGATTCTCTCCATGTTCTTAGAATAAAGGCCATTTTTACTTTATATTTTTCCTTTATTGTGTCAAAAATTCTATCAAAAACATCACGTGTTTGCTCTTATATGAGAAACCCAAACTATAAATAAAAAGCAAAATAAAATATAGGGAAGATCACGCTTTCTTAAATGGGAAGGGGATCACGGGATGGGGCAGAAGGAGAGGGGGAAGAAAGAATGGAGATTTGTTGGGTGCAGGTACGGATTCCACCCAGCTCCACACGAGGAAGTAAACAGTATGCACTGCGTAATCACGCACTAATAAAAAGCGTGTAAACACCCAGTCACAGCATCTGGGGTGTGGAACCCTTCAATGGAATCTGCTGGAAAAGAATCGAGCACGTGACACAGCTGCAGGTGGAGGGCACAGGGCTGAGCGTCCAGCCTGGCCGGGCATCAGTCAGAGCTCAGCGCCAGTCTTCATCCGGTCCGCCCCTCATGCGCTCGGCCCACGCCCCCTCGCCTCTCTGGGACCATCTGAGCTGCCCTGGAGGGCGCCGGGCAGCGCTGGTCCTCCCGCGCCCTCCAGTGTCCAGTCTCACCCTCCGTCCTCACGAGCCCCGAGCACGCAGCATGCAGCCTGCAGGGCCCACCCCGCGGCTCCCCACCCGCCGCTCCAGCCGGTGAGCTCGGGAACGGAGGCAGCACGACTCGCTGTGTGCTGTGCGCTGAGCGGACGTGGTGGTCTCTCCTGCACCCCGGGAGGGGTGTCTCAGCGTGAGGAATGCATCGACCCTGGCTTAGGAACCAGCCAGCTCGGGCTCTTGTGAGGTTCCAGGGGACCCGGAGAAGTCATCGTAAAGAGCAAGGAGAGAGGCGTGAAGCCGGGCCACAAGAGAACCCCGCCCTTAGCAGAATTCTGCAGCCAAAGGCGCGGGCCCGCGCAGGCTTGAATTCACCGGAGGCCCCGGGCCAGCGCTCTCCAGATCCGCGGGAGCTGCATTGAAAGCGCAGGCTGCAGCGTCCTCTACTGGCACATCCTTGGAAGGTCGCGGCTGGAAGGGACGGAGCAGGGTTGGAATCACCTGGGTGGTTTGTATAGGGCGGGGGTAACCATGCAGCTTCCCAGGTGCTGTCAGAGGTACCGACTCCGCGGGCCTGGGATCTCCTCGTGGTCACTGCGTCTTTGGAGGTTATCTCATGCAAGCGGTCCCGTGATCCCACCTCTTCTCATCCTGCAACCCTAGTAAAATGTGGTCAGCAAAGTGTTTCACAAGGATGTGAACACCGAGCAGGTGTCATGGTGGCCCTGCCTGAAACACCTTACCTAGATCCTGTGAAACGCAGTCAAACCCCAGGAAAGGGATCTCCCACCACACCATGCCTGGATGCATTCTTCAAGAATGTCAAGTTCATGAAGGAGACAGAGAAAGGCTGGGAACCATTAATGACTCAAGGGCACCAAAGAGATGAGACAAGTGAATGCAACAGCTGACCAGAGTTTTCTTCTGTTATATAGGATATTATGAAATGAGCAGCGAAATCTGCATCTGGCCGACCACTGATGGCATTGTGTCCGTGTCAATGTCATGATTTTGATTATGCACTGAGACCATATAGGAGCATGCTTTTGCTTTTAGGGAATACACACTGAAGTGTTTGAGGTAAAGAGCCAACATGTTTATATTTAGCTTGCAAACAGTTCAGGGGAAGATGGTATTAATACAGATACATCTGTAGGTGAATGTGCATATGCATACATAACCTTTTATTTATCTTGTGGTGCTAACAAGGGAACCCACAGCCTTGCAAATTCTAAGAAAGACCATGAGCTATGCCCCCAGTCCTAGATATATAACCCTCATGAATGATTTTCAAAACTCCTGTGTACAATTTTTACAACTTTTCTAAAGTCTGAAACTGCAAAAATGACAAGTGACAACTTTCTCCCCACAAACCTCCTGGAAAATAAAGAAAAATGTAATACCATCATGGATTCAGTCACATATTGAAGCAGCAATCCCTAGCTTTTTACAGTAGGTGGTAGCCATGTGCTAATTACTTTTCAAGGTTTAACTCCTTGCATCCTCCTGGCAATGCTATGAGGGAGATGCTTTTATTACCACCACTCTCCAAGCAAGGGAACCTTTACCTCTAAGCAGTGACATGACTTTCCCAAGGTCACACAACTAGTAAGCGGAGTAATAAAATGAATCCAGAGTAATAAAACATTGCATTAGCAGCGGCACACCCGGCCCATGACACCAGGTAACAGGGTTCTCCTACTGAAAACACGGGGACCCTCCCATGGCCACCCATCTCCACAGTCTCCACCAAATGGCCCTGGGTTGTGGATCTGGGCTGTGCCTCCTCCTGCCAAGTATGACCTGCTCACTGGAGCCACGTGTCCCACCCCTGATCCTGTTATGGACAGGCCAACTTGTCCCTCTGCCTGAAAGGACCCTCTCACTCTTCTGCAGGGTGACAGCATGGCACCTTTCCCTCCCTCAGAGACTGTTGTCCATCGTCCTGCTGTAATCTCCCAGGCAAAGGTAGAGAGCATGGCCAGAGCCTGCACTCAAAGCCTGACTCTGTCACTTACTGGAACATAATCTTGGGAAACTCATGTCACCTCTCTGAGCATCTCAGAAGCAAAGCAAACTTTTTGTTTTGTATCAGGGATCAAACTCATGACCAGGCAGGCATTGTTCCACCGAGCCACACACCTACCACCCCCCACCCTCAAAGCAGAACTATTACAACCCAATTCATTGTAAAGAATGGTAAGTAGTTAATATAATGTCTAACAAGCCATAAGCACTTCGTAAGTGTTGGCTACTATGCTTACATCCTATCTCTGTAATGACTGTTTCACTTCTTTTTTCAGATACATTAGTTACAAGCATATGTCAAAGCTTCATTTCAAGCTTGCCACAAAGCCAAAACCACAGTTCCTTTTTTGTTGGGGATGTTTCTCAGGAAAAGTGAATGGTTGGATAATCATTATTAAACAAGACAAAGGAATGCTACGAGGAATAGGTCATTGATTTCCCTAAACAGGTTTTAATCTTGTTAAAGTTTATCAGAAAATAGCTTTACACACTTATCAGTAATGCTAATGTCCTCTCAGATGGAGCCTGTGACTTGCATTAGGAAAAAGAATTCTACCTCAGACCCGGATAAGGACACTGACATTTGAGTCTAAAGATTCAGTGGCCTGGTGGGTCGCAGGCCTTGCCCTGAAGCAAGTCCTGGTTGCATTTCTAATTGTCTCCCCCTGTAGCCCAGCTACCACTTAGAATGCTCAGCTCAGGGAAAGGCCACATGGGTGGCTACTGCATACCTGATGGGATGGTAATGGGGACAGTGGCCAGCATGTGCCAGATCTTTGCACACTGTGAGACCAACACCCTCTTCTGTCCCCCACACTACGATGGAAATGAATGGATCTCTGAGAGCAGAAAGACCACCCACCGTGCATGCATGTTATCCCAGCCACTTGGGTGGCTGAGGGAGGAAGACCATCCTGGACAACTTAGCAAGGCCCTGTCTCAAAGCAAAATTTAAGTCTAGGGATGGAGCTCACTGGTGGAGCTCCGTTGGGTGCAATCCCCAGTACTGCTAAGGAAGAAAGAATCCCTCAGTCTGTGCTATTTGAGAGACTGTGTGTGACCTGTTTTCTGCCCAATACCATAAAGTAAGGTCCCTGCTGGTTTGATGACAAACCACAGAGCCTTGTAGAAGGACTAGCATCTCATTATCAAGCACAGATGCCTTTCCTCTGGCAATCAATAAAGAACTGGATCCAAATTGCTCCTTAGCTTCCCCAGGGATTTGTTGGACATCTTGCTTCTGTACGACCAAACAGATGGAGGGGGCTGCTGGCTGGGAAGATGTTTCCAAAGGAGCAGTTCCATCTGCCCATTGTAAAGAGAAGAATACTCTATCAGGACGGGGAGCGCCATCACTGAGCTGCTCTGAGCTGCTGGCATTGGGTGAAGTCAATGTTTCTAAAGTGGCCCCTGAGCAGCAGCAGCAGCACCTGAAAACCTATTAGAAGACTTCTTGGTCCCCACCAAACCTACTCACTCGGGAACTGTGGGTGGAGTCTCGTGATTTTGCTTTACCACACCACCTAGAGTTTTGGATGAGAACTCAAATGTGTTCAGTCGGGTTATAATGTCGTAATGTCTTGCCCTGTTCCATTCTTCACTTCCCAGCATCGTCTGTTCCTCCTATCCTGTCCATCTTTCCTCCTTCACAAACTAGCAACGCCTTCTCTGAGGCACTTGGGGTCCATCTGAGCATTCCAGCTGGACTGTGAGATCTTGTGGTGGGCCCCGAAGAGGACAGAAGCAGAACAGTTGTCAGGCTCCAGACAATTGTTGTACCCTCCCAGTCGAGTGCTGAAGAGCAGCTGTGCCTGCAAAAGCATAGACTTTCCGATGACATCTCAGGCAGGACCACGTGTTTCTGAGGCAGAGTCAAGAGCCAGTCAGCTGGATGTGATGGAACATGGGGACTGAGGCAGGAGGATCCACAGTTCAAAACCAGCCTAGGCAACTTGGCAAGACCCTGCCTCAAAAAGTAACAAGGGCTAAGCGTGCGGCTTAGCAGTGGTAGTTGTGCACCCCAGGGTTCAGACCCCTGAACTATTAAAACAGCCAGAGCTGGGAGACTGCATTATCCTGGAACCTGTCTTCACGATCATAGGAGTTGTGGAGCACAACAGCATTGGAAAAGAGCAGCAGTTGGGAGAAAGGGGAAGTGGCCATAGGGGGCCCCCAAAGGGGCCTGGAGCACTTGAGCCTTGAGAAAAATACCACAAGCCACCAGCAGGATGGATTTGCTAGAACACAGAGACATTTCCTGCAGTCTCGAATGAACTTCACATGAGATGCTCAAGGACTGTTCAAGGGAAGGGTGGCTTCTAAGGATGCTCATATTACACACACGAAAAGATGCAGCTCAATGGAGTCTTTCAAGGTATTTCCCTAGGGCTGGCAATCACCAAAGTACAATGCTGGGGTTTAAGCAGGGGCAGATCTGGTACCTCACTCCAGGGCTCTGGCTCCTTCTAGGAAGCTCTTCGGTCAGAGCCTCAGACCCTAGGCCTGCTTTCTCCCTCTTCTTTTTCTCCTTCTTCTCCTCCTCCTCCTCTTCCTCCTCCTCCTCCTTCTCCTCTTTCTCCTCCTCTTCCTCCTCCTTCTCCTTCTTCTTCCTCTTCTTCTTCTTCTTTTTTTTTTTTTTACCAGAGTCAAACTCAGGACCTTGCAGCTGCCAGGCAGCAACTAAGCTATATTTCCAGCCTCACCCTGGGCCTGATTAAGCAAGCAGAGATGTTAGCCTATTCATATTCCAAGTCCTCCTGCTGTGAACCACATTGTGTCCATTCCCCCTGCCCTGCAAAGTCATATGTTGAAGCCTAAACCCGATGACTAGGTCATAAGGAGGAAGCCATAAACAGATAGGATTTGGTCTCCTTATTAAAAGAGACATGCAGGAGGCCACCTGCAAGCCAGGCTGAGAGTCTTCCAAGACACTGAATCAGCTTGCACTGTGGCCTTGGACTTCCCAGTCCCCAGAACAGTAAGAGGATGAAAAGGTAGCTACCCAGTCTGTAGTATTTTGTTACAGCAGTCCAAGCAGACTAACGTGACTTCTTCTCTTCTGGCGATGACAGATAGAGACAAGGACAGTGCAAGAGGTGGCCTCTGGCAAATGTTAAGTTGGAGTCAGAGTCAATGACTCCCCTTCTTTTCCACAGTGTTCTCACTCCTGGACAAGCCGAAGTCCGAGGAAAGGAAACAAAAGCTTACACTTTTGTCACTGGTTCTCTGTTCTCCAATTTGAATATCCCCATCAGCTTTTTGTCACATTTTCCCTGTTCTTCTTCTCATTCTTCAATCCCTCCAGGTAAAAACCAGCAGGCTTTTCTTTCTTTATGTCATAATTATATCTTTATTTTTATCGACTTCAGCTAACCCTTAAAGATAGACAGAAGTGCCTGCTCCACATCCCTGAGAAATCTTATGGGGACAGGCTCTCCAACTACATTCAGCGGTATAAAAGAGTATTTGGAAACTATACAGCAGATGAAGATATAATAATCTGGAATAGGTAAGGAACTTTATGGGGAACTACCCAGTCGACTCTCCTTGAAAGAAGGCCATCTATCTCCATTTCAGATAAACTTGGCCCTATCCCCGTATGTTAATGTGTACAGAGCTGGTTAGGCTGTGTCTTTGTCCTGTCAATTGGATTTAAGCAATACAAATTGGGCTGGCTGCCAGAGCTGATGTGTAATCTCTGAAGCAAGGCAACAAGTCAGAGTTACCCCAACGAATGACTCCCCAAATATGTGGTTGAGCTGGGTGAGATGGAGAGCCAAACTCCACAGTCAGCTGCCACTGAGCCTGGAGAAAGAGGCTGTGTCTTCCCAGGGCAAAAAGGATTGTACATCAGAACTGAAACTGAAGCACCGACCCCAAATTATTAGATACGACCTCAGTTGTGTTATGCAGATTTGTCTCTCTCTCTGTCTCTGTCTCTCTCTCACTCTCTCTGCATTTCTTGCCCTCTGCATATTGCGGAGGTGATCTCAGGCCTCCTACCTAGCCCAGCCACTCATCCCCAAACCACTCCCCTCATAGATAATTAATAAAACTGGGGTTGGGCCCTAGGTCTTGTTATGGTTAATGCATGTGTCAACTTGAGAAGTTTATAAATTTAACTAAGGGACTCAGCAGGGAACCAGGATCTTTACTTTGCAAATATCTTAGTCCTGAGCAAGAAGAAGGCAACCAGATCTTGTGAGTGCTACACTGGGCCTGGAGTGGGGATGGCCTGTGTGCAATATAATGGAGAAAGAGAGGCTTTCTCTTCCTCGCTTTGGCTCTGGCTGCTCTTACTGGCTGTTGCCTTGAAGTGTTGCCCCTGTGCCGTGCCACCCTGCCTTGAAACCAGCTGATCATGGACTGAAACCTCTACAAACAGCGAGCTTAATAAACGTTTCCTTCCTTCATTTTGGGTGTTGGGTATTTGGTCCCAGCAATAAGAGAAAAACCAAGACATCCTTGGTCTTTGTTTCGGTAAACCACCATCTTGGCTGGACTTAGGACCTCGTGGCTCCCCATAACTGTATATATGTCTCAGTGTCTTTATTCTTCTTTTGGATTGCACTGGAAGTGGTAGGTTGGAATTAACTCTCTATAAGTCCAATAACTTCTCCATGGGCTTACAAATACAAACTTTTTATACTGTGACAAGGACAGGAAAGAGGCCTCTATAGAGCTCACCTCATCATCAAAAAATGATCTGAATAAAAATAGGCAATAAGCCTAAAAAGACCTTTCTCAAAAAAAAAAATATGAAAAGGTCCAGAGGTATGTGAATCGTCTCAATCAATAGGAAAATGCAAGTTAAAGCCCCAGTGAGATACCACCTTACTCCCGCTAGAATAACTACTATTTAAATGAAAAAAAACTGAAGAAGATGCAGAGAAAGAAACTTTCTATCCTGCTGTGGGAATGTAAATTAATACAGCCTTTATAGAAAATAATGTGGAAGTTTGGGGCTGGGGATTTAGCTCAGCGGCATAAGTGCCTGCCTTGCAAGCAGGCAGTCGTGAGTTCGATCCCTGGTACCGATAAAAATGAAAAAAAAGACAAAAAAAAAAAAAAAAAAGAAAGAAAGAAAAGAAAATAATGTGAAAGTTCCTTAAAAATTAAATTAAAAGAGGCTGGGGATTTAGCTCAGCGGCATAAGTGCCTGCCTTGCAAGCAGGCAGTCGTGAGTTCGATCCCCGCTACCAATAAAAAGGAAAAAGACAAAAAAAAATTAAATTAAAAATAGAATTATCATAAGGTCTACCAATCATACATATATACATGAAACCAAAGGAATAAAAACAAGTATGGAAAAGAAACATCTGCAGTCCTGTTTTTGTTGCACAATAGCAAATAAAAGAAAATAACTTTTATCCATCAAATGATGAATAGAGAAATTGTGATATGTATATGCCTACGTATGTGTGTATATACAATGGACTACTATTCAGCCATAAAAGGGAAGAAATCTTGTCATTTGCAGCAACATGGAATGGACTGGAAGTCATTTTGTTAAGTAAAGTAAGCCTAGCACAGAAAGACAGATGCCACACGATCTTATTTGAATGTGAAACCTAAAAACCTTGATGGTGTAAAACATGAGGGTAAAATGGTGGTTACCAGATGCTCAGGAGGCTGAGGAGGAAAGGAAGGATGCAGAGAGGCTAGTAGTCGATAGGAGAATTAAGTTCTAGTGTTCAGGTTGCATAGTAAAGTGACTATGGATGACAATCATATGCTGCATATTTCAATAAAACTAATAAATCCCAGTATGATGGCTCATGCCTCTAATCCCAGCTACTTGGGAGGCTGACGCAGGAGAATCTCAAGTTTGAGTCCAGGCTGGGCAACATAGCAAGATACCATATCACAATTAAAGAATACAAAGATCTGGGAAATAGCATAGTAGTAGAGTGCTCCTGCGTTCTATCCCCAGCATCATAGAGGGGAGGGAGCCAAAGGAAGGGATTTGGAATGCCTTCATCAGAAGGAAACAGTAAGTCTTTGGGGAGACAGACACGCTCACCTAGGTTTCAACATTGCACAATGTGTACATAGATCAGAACGTCGCCTGGGCCCGGGGGATGGCTCAGCCTGCAATCTCAACACGCAGAGGGCAAATGCAGGAGGATCCCTGTTTCAGGCTCAGCCTGGGAAACTTGGCAAGACCCTGTCTCAGAATAAAAAAAAAATTAAAAGGCTGGAAATGTAGCTCAGTGTGAAGACCCTTGGTTCAGTCCCTGCTACCACAAAAAACAAAAGCAAAGTAACGTACAACAAACCCTACATTTCATGGTACTGCATACATTTTTTTATGTATCAATTTCAACACTAGTGATAGAAAGAATATTCTGTCACATTTATTTCAGCATATATGTATAAGAAGGCATTAACCTTATAAAAAAGAAAGTCTACCAGAATGTATCTTTATACTTTGGTAGGTTTATTTTGCAATGATCAAAGACTTTGCAGAAAAGTTTCAAAAGCAAGACAAATTACACACACACATACACACACACGCACACACACATATGTACACACATACATACACTCCTGTTATAAATATGTTTTGTCTAGATTTTTCAGTTGTTACACAAGTCCAAGATATCAGGAATGATGACTTGGATGATTAGTGGCTTGTCAGAAACAACAGAGGCCAGAAAACAATGTAACAATCTTTTTAAAGTATTAAAAGAAAAAATTAGTTTCTATATCCAACAAACATATTCTTCAAGAATGAAGGTGAAAAGTACAAACTAAGACAATCATGCAGGATGGAGAGAAAGGGACACGGACAGCTCTTTTGCAGTAGGGAAGTGGTCCAAGGGAACAAAGGAGGGGGATGAGGAAGACAGGAAGGAATACGAAAAGAATAAAGATGTCATGCACAGGAACCTAATAACCCCAGTGAATGTAAACACTAAATGCCATAATGTAAGCTAAGACAAATATAATAGCAATAAGTACCCAGAAGGGGATCAGGGAATCACAGGAGGAGGGGAGAAGGGGAAGGGGACCCAAAAAAACCTATAGTATGTATACAGGGTTCATATGACCACTCCCCAACATGGTGATTGTAAACTGCTTGAATTGCAAACATGCAAAAAAGAAAAAGAAAAAAAAAAGAAGAATGGAGATGCAACCAGGGAATAAGGGAGCAGAAAAGAATTCTGATCAAATTGGTTGTGGTGGCACACACTTATAATCCCAGTGCTCCGGAGGCCAAGGCAGCAGGACTGCTCCAAGTTCAACGCCGGCCTAGGCTATATAGTGAGTGTGAGGCCAACCTGGGCTATATAGTGAAACCTGGTTTTAAAAAATTATCAATTAGAATTATAGCTTCCCAAGGGTGTGGAGCCATTGTTGATAGAAGTTGACAAGAACAGCACAAACTTGGTGTGGGGGTGTGTGGCATAAATGCTAACCCAGCCAAGATGGACAGAAAGGGGGTAGCTCCACTCCAGCTGTAGGTGGGAGGGGTTTGTGCAGCACAGTAGGAGGCAGATAGACCAGCTTTCCATGAGCCAGAGCAAGCCATCTGGGGCCCGGGAGGAGAAGCCAATTTGCCCTTTTCATCAGTAGGCAGAAGCCATGTGAGGCCCAGGAGGAGAAACATGAATCTGATTTGCCCTTCCTGTGAGCCCACTGGTAAATGGGCTGAGAGACAAGAGCACCAACCCACCACACTCCCCGCCCACCATGAGCAACCTGCTGAGTCACAGGACAGACTGAGTTGATAACAACTGAGGTACAAAAATGCTTGGATCAATTAACTAACTTTGCATTCCTAAGACCAGCAGTCTAAGTATCTATTAAAAGGATAACAACATGCAATGTAGCAAATACGGGGGTTTCCTTCTGTCTTATTTTTGAAATCCAACATAGTTCTCACTGTTTTTCTTTGCTCCATTTTATTGTTTTGTTTTACTCAACGTTCTGTTTTGATTGGCTTTATTCTGTTCTGTTTTGTTTGATTTTATTGTGTCTGATGGTATGGGCAGCTATTTTGAAGATAACAAGAGGCATTATGGTAGTGATGGTTGATTTCCTATTATCCTGTTTTAAAGTCGTGTATTACTTTCATAGTTTTGTGTTGATTGGCTTTATTCTCTTTAAAATAAAAAATTAAATTAAATTTTAAAAAAAGAAGATAGACCTGTGGGCCGTGAGCTGAGAGCTCATCAGTATCACCTGCTGCTGCTTATGGTTTCAACATTGTGTAGTGTGTACATAGATCAGAACATCGCCTGGGCCCTGGAGGATGGCTCAGCCTGCAATCTCAACACACAGAGGGCAAATGCAGGAGGATCCCCATCAGCGTTAGGGTAGCTGGGACAGGCCCAGAAATCTGAATTTAGGGTATCTATCCAAAAATTTTTCTCCAGGTGACTGTGGACTCTATCCAGAGAAACACAGACTGAACACAATTATCTGTCCCACCACTGAGACAAACAGCAACCAGAGAGGAGACACTTGAAGCATCAGGTACTCCCAAGAGGAGGGAGAGATGCTGCCAAACCCACAGAATAGCTCTCCAAAAGACGGGCAACCACTCAGTCACCTGATGGAAAAAAGAAAAAGGGGGAAAAACTTGTTGCTTGTTATCCAATTTTATTACTGTGGGCATTTCATATATAATGAGACAGAAGAAGGGAGAGAATACAACAAGGGTATATTTCGAAATAATGGAAGTTTTAAAATAAATAATAATGGAAAGTTTATCTGACAACGAGGAAATGGAACAATATATATATATAGTTTCCGTTTCAGCTTTATTTTCCTGTGGCAAAAAACAAAAATACTCAAGGCTTCTGGTGTTTCCTAATGTCCCCTTTTCTGCACTGCAAACGCATTTTGGGCACGTCAGTTTCATAAGATGTCAAGCAATGGGTTCATGTAGGATGAGTTCAGCTGTAAGTTGGAGAAAACGGTAATTATGGTTTTACAAAACAGTCAGAAGCTCCAGATTTGGGCAACTCGGTGCCTCCACAGTTCACCAGAGACACACCTTTCTATGTTTCTATGTTTCTGCTCAATCATCTTCAGTGTACTGGCTTGTCCTTGACTGGTTCACCTCAGTGGCACAAGAGGGCTGCCACAGTCCCAAGTATCACATACTGACATGACAACATCTAGCTGAAATGAATGCAGCTTTTTTTGTCCCATAGGAAACTGTCCTAGAGGTCTCATGGATCAGTAGACAGAACTATACTGCATGCCTCCTCTATGGTCATAGGGAAGGGGACGGTATTACGAGGCATGGCTTACATCAGAATGTGCTACAATTATGTGGGAGGGCAGTGGACCCTGAAACACGGTCCAGACGTTGCTTGCTGAGGAGAGGAAAATGGCTCAGGGCCCATCAGGCAATTGGCTCCAGCTCACAGGGTTTCTGCCTCTGTCCTGTCTGTCCACAGTCAAGGTCTTCCATGGGTAATTGAAGGAATTAAAAAGAAAGTAATAATTTCTAGGAACAAAGGAAGTCACAACACAACCTATGGAAATCTATCAAACACAGCAAAAGCAGCACTAAGACGAAATTTTATAACAAAAAATGTATACATGGAAAAAACAGAAAGATCTCACATAAACAACCAAAGATGGCACTTTTTTGGAAAGGCAAGAACAAATTATATAAATAAAGGTCAGAAATTAATGAAGTCACAACTGAAAAAAATACGCAATGAGGCCAAGTGTGGTGGCATATACCTCTAAATCTAGCACTTAAAAGGCTGAGGTAGGAAGACAATGCCAATCTGAAGCCATCCTGGGCTAAATAGTGAGTTCAAGGCCAACCTGGACTACATAGTGAGATCCTGTCTCAAAAAACAAATAAACAAAAAAAAGTAAGAAAGGGGGAAGGAAAGGGAAGGAAAGGAGAGGGGAGGGGAGGGGAGGGAAGGGAAGGGAAGGGAAGGGAAGGGAAGGGAAGGAAAGGGAAGCGAAGGGAAGGGGAGGGGAGGGGAGGGGAGGGGAGGGAAGGGGAGGGAAGGGGAGGGGAGGGGAGGAGAGGGGAGGGAAGGGAAGGGAAGGGAAGCGAAGGGAAGGGGAGGGGAGGGGAGGGGAGGGAAGGGAAGGGAAGGAGAGGGGAGGGGAGGGGAGGAGAGGGGAGGGAAGGGAAGGGAAGGGAAAGGAAGGGAAGGGAAGGGAAGGGAAAGAGAGGGGAGGTGAAGGGAGGGAAGGGAAGAGAAGGGAAGGGAAGGGAAGCAAAGGGAAGGGGAGGGGAGGGGAGGGGAGGGAAGGGAAGGGAAGGGAAGGGAAGGAGAGGGGAGGGGAGGGAAGGGAAGGGAAGGGAAGGGAAGGAGAGGGGAGGGGAGGGGAGGAGAGGGGAGGGAAGGGAAGGGAAGGGAAGGGAGGGGAGGGAAGGGAAGGGAAGGGAAGGAGAGGGGAGGGGAGGGAAACGAAGGGAAGGGGAGGGGAGGGGAGGGGAGGGGAGGAGAGGGGAGGGAAGGGAAGGGAGGGGAAGGGAAGGAGAGGGGAGGGGAGGGGAGGAGAGGGAGGGAAGGGAAGGGAAGGGAAGGGGAGGGGAGGGGAGGGGAGGAGAGGGGAGGGAAGGGAAGGGGAGGGAAGGGAAGGGAAGGAAATGGAAGGGAAAGGAAGGGAAGGGGAGGGGAGGGGAAGGGAAGGAAGCAAAAAGGAGGGGGAAAAGGAAGAAAGAGAAAGAAAGAGAGAGAGAAAGGAAAAGAATAAGGAAAGAAACAAAGGAAGAAATACTTAGGTTTTTGGAAAGATAAACACGGATGACAGACCTTTAGCTAGGCTAACCAAGAGAAAAAGAGAGAACACCCAAATAAATCAGAGATGAAATAGTATACATGACAGTAATACAGCAACTGCCAATATAAGGAATCAACTCAGATGCCCTGCAGTGCATGAACCGATGAAGAACATGCACCACACCCACGTACAGCAGAATGTCACGCAGCCATCAAAAGAACGAAGTTCTGTCATCTGCAGGAGTGGAACTGGAAGTCATTTGATGAGTGAAGTAATCCAGGTGCAGAAAGACAAATGCTACATGGTCTCACTCATATGTGGAAACTCATAAATTGATTTCTCAGAAGAACAAAATGGATAATGATTACTGAAACTGAAAAGGTCAGAAAAGGATTTCAGTAAGAGGCACAAAACAGAGTAAGGGGATCATTTCTGGTTCTCCCCTGGCAGTGTAGGTACCTTTTATTTAAACTAATCTAAGCTCTATTGCAAAATGACAAAGATTACAACATTCCCCACCACAAAAACTGATCAAATTTGAAGAAACAGAGATGCTTATTACTCTGTTTTGATTATTACCATTGTATACATCACTGAATTTCCATAACGTATCCTATAAAGATGAACAGATTTTATGTCTCAATGAAGAAATAAAAGTCCAGGTTTTAATTTTATCTGTCTCCCTTCACTTTTTCAAGCAGGTGTCTATTGAATGGCTATTGTGTAGCAGTGTGTTGGGAAGGAAATGTACAGGTGTAATAATATAGGGAGGACTCTCTATTGAGTAAATATACGTTAGCATGTGCATTTCCAAATAAATTTATTTTTAAATTTTTTCTTTTGAAATTTAGAAAGCATTAAATTTTTTAGAGAGGCAAGTTATAAGAAAGTGGTCCCTAAGGCATAAAGTAGACACATGTAGGGGCCTGGGGATTTAGCTCAGCAGCATAAGCATCTGCCTTGCAAGCAGGCAGTCGTGAGTTCCATCCCTGATATCAATAAAAATGAAAAAGACCAAAAAAAAAAAAAAGTAGACACGTGTAGAGCTGTAGAAGAAAAGTGTGTTTCAGCTCCTGGCAAAATGCAGATGCAAAATTCTCGGGCTTTCCAAAATGAAACAGACAAATATAAATGGTTTCAACTTGTTTGAAAGTAATTGAGCAAAAATCTAATGAAACTTGTAAATGCTAAAATACTATCACCCAGATAATTGCTTCTCAGAAACTCCCACAGACTTATTCACACATTCGCATGAATAAAATTGTAAAATGACATTTTTTTTTGCAAGAGTTTGTCACAGCAAGAACGGAACTAATGAACATGTCCATCAGAAGGAAGCTGGTTCAATAAGCTGTGAACAGCCATGTGATGAAGTTCTCTGCAGTGGTGACTGTTACGCTAAACCAAGGCTCAACAGACACCACTGAGGCAGGCGAAGTTGAAGCAATGTGCAAAGTCTGGACTGCTGACCAAGTGTGGCTTGGCCAAGGGTGAAAACAGCATTGGTCCTGAGCACGGGCTGAGGGCGTGTTTTCATAGGGAAGTTTAGGTGGGGGAGGTACTGCTGAGGGGAGGTACAACATTTTGGGTCTCTGAGCAGGGGGTCTAAGGCGAGGTGATAGAGAGGGTGTTACAGGGATGCTGGCAGGCACAGCAGGGCTCTTGTGGTTTTTCGTGGAACCAGCTCTTAGCAGGTTGAGCTGCGTGGAGACACCTGCCAGTTTCCTGTTGAATACCATGCTCCCCTAGGTGCAGATCTTTTGGGGGAAGTTCTATCTCCTAGTTAGGCGAGGTCTAATTCAGAGACATGACAGTTATGATGGATGGGCCAGATCTGGGCAGGTTGATAAGAAATCATTACCAAGCTCTGTGATTAAAAGAAAAATACAATAAAAATAAATAAATAAAAATTAAAAACAGAAAAACAAGATCTAGAGGACTCTGGTTGTCACTCATGCTTCTGCGGTCACAAAGTACTTCTAGAAAGACAGGAAAAACATTGTCTCTAGGAAGGGGCCAACTAACAGGGGCTGTAATGGAAGGCATTCACTTCACCTTTCTGTACTGTTTGTATCTTTATTTTTATCACGGGTTGGTATTGCCTATTAAGATATGCTTTAAAAGCACAGCCCAGTCCTCCATGAATGCAATTGAGCCTAGAAATGACTTTGTGGTTCTCCCCTACTCATGAGCAAACAGGAAGTCTGACACTGCACGTTCGCCAGCTCGCCTGCTTTCCTATGTAGCAACCTGCCCACACCCGTCACAGGTGCCGCCCCCTTGCCATTCCCCTTCATGCTACAGCACAAGTCCTGCTAAAGTCTCCTCTGAGTGGCACATTTTTGCTATGCTTGATTTCTATTTTGAGTTGAACATGCTGAGCTGGCACACTTAAGAGCAGGTAACATTCAAGGGCACCGACAGCAAAAGCAGCCAGCAACCAGAACTCCTAACACTCAAGGCAGCCAGCAGCCACAAAACAATGGAGAGCAGTGAAGAAATGCAAAAAGCCACCACCTCCACTGGGCAGAAGAATTCCTAAAGCCCGCCAGGACCTGCTGGCTCTGAGTGACAGGAAGGCCCGCTAGCTCTAAGAGCTGATAGCCACTGGCATTCAAATTTCAGGGCTGTTAATACTAAAAGACATACAGTTCACCAACCATTGATTTCCATTCAGATTTGTCAAAGAACCTGTGTTGGAAGCCTGTGTGTGGACCCTGCCCTTTAGAAGGCCTGGAAGAGGAGGGCAGACAACAGTGCGAGTCATCAGCAAAGGAGAAGCAGCGCAGGAGCTGCTCCACATCAGATTTCCATCTTGCACACAGCTAAAAATCCATGCTAACTGGGGACGTTAATCCACCTTGGATTCATGTCCCTAGGAAAGGAGGATTTGGTCACAGACATGTAAACAAGGAGAAAGCAATGGGGACATCAAGGGGAAGCGGGAGAGGATGTATTTACAGAATTTAGGAAGCTGAAGTTTCCCAACTGCTCCTAACAATGTAGGGGCCCTGCGACATACAGATTTCCTTCTCCTTTCCTATGGTTATCAGCTTAGCCAGGGCCTCCTGAGCTTCCTGGGCTGCAGGGTGCAGAGGAAGGACATGGGAACCAGCTGGAATGGAGGGACAGGCAGGAAAAGCAGCAGCAAGGGTCTCCCTCATCATCCGTCTCCCAACGGGAATGCCAACCACGTCAGTTCTGGGCACAGGCAGGGTTTGAAGATGGCTCTGGTCCTTGCCTGGAGACACTGCTTGGAATGGAGATCATCACTGACAGAGTTCACTGTGGGTTGGGAGCCTTTCTTAGAGGAATGTAGCAGGTACAGAGAAGGGAAAATAGAGAGATTATGAAGCGAAGGATGTACTACACACGCACAGACACGCACACGCACGCACACACATGCTGCAAGTCTCAAGAGCAATGGGAGGCATACATGGAAGCAAAGAGAAAAGCATAACTAGAATATGTGATGCAATTTTAGCATAATAAGACTGATCTGTAAGGCCAGTGTCATACTGTGCTATGGAATCAGGGTGAGATGCTGTACTGGGAGCTCAGTACCCAGGGGGAAAGGTTTCAATGGGCCTTGGGAGAAACCAGTTGCTCACAAATTAAAACCATCTCCTGTTTATACTTCAACAGGCTAAAAAGGCCTTCAAAAAGGCCCTCTTCTAGCCCTCTCCTCTCGCCGTCGCTCGCATCACATCCCTTGGCTCATCCAAGGTTGCTTGTGCCTTCTGAAATGGACAGTTTATGCTTCTCGTCTTAGCTCATTCTGCTCTGTCTGCCCACGATACCTTTTCCTTCTATGTCAAACCCCTACCCATGCTTAAAACCATGTCCACGCTCCTCTGCTGTTTTAGTTGTTCTATGTGTTTCCACAGGCTCTAAAATATAAGCCCTCAAAACACTACCTGGGTCTGCTACAATTTATCTCAGTGGATTTTTACCTTGATCTGATGGAACAGATACAGGAACTGAGAAAACACAAGAGAATGTGATAGTGTTCAATACATTAAATTTCTGGGACATACAGTATGGCAAAACATACATTCCGGGGATCTCCCCAACATTGACTAAAGCTGAGCCTGGGAATCTGCATAGCTGTCATGTTACCCTGGCAACAGTGGTAAAGCTGCAGGTCTAATCAAACTGCAGTGAGTTATTCCTCACTATGCATCTTTTTATGCTGATTTTTAAGCAAGTTAAAATTCTTCCTATTTGATTAAAATGCAATATAGTACACTATAAGGACTATTCTAGCTATATAGAGTTCTACTCAGCTGTTGGGAGCCGCGGCCGACACCGGTCGCCTTACTTGGCGGACGTAGGGCCTGTGGGTGGGAGCGGAGCCTGAGCTAGATTGCCCCTCCCATCGAGTGAGTCAAGTTGGCGCCTGCTTCCTGCCCCCTGATTGCGCTGGCGACTTAAACAACCCGCTCTGTAAGATAGTCTGCCTAGCAACAGCTGATGTTAGCCAGTCAGCCCGCATCGCGCGCTTTGAACTGATTGGCCACTGTTACCCTATAAAAGTGAATGCCTCTCCCGCCACGAGAGGAAGCACAGAGAGAGATAGAGAAAGTCCACCGGCGAGAAAGGGCTGGTGGCAGAGAGGAGGCCTCGCGGGGCCCACGCGGAGACAAATAAAGGCAAGGTTGCACACCGCCAGACTTTGTCGTGTGTCTTTCCTGCCGGCCGGGAGCGACACCGACATTTGGTGACCCCTACGGGGACTGATCAACCCCGAGACACGGCGGTGGTGTGCAACGCTCCAGCGTGGTGCTGCCGGACAGGTGAGTTGGGGATAAGCCTGGGCTCTGGGTGGCGCGCACCTACAGGGCTTTTAGACTCCCCTCAGGCTCACGCGTAGGTGACGGGTTCTTTAAGTCACACGCGGTGAGTTACAGCCCTTAGAGGTTGAGGATGGGTAATTTACCGAGCGCGGAGGCGCGGCCCTTGGTAAAGGCCCTTAAAAAGCTTTTAAAAGCTAGAGACCTCAGGGTAGGTCAAAAAACACTGAAACTATTCATAACAGAGATAGATAGGGTGGCTCCCTGGTTTTTACCCACAGGGCATTTAAACCTGCCGTCATGGGAGAAGTTAGGCGGGGACCTCGCCTCGGCGGAATTGGGAGGCGATATTTCGCCGGCTATTCGCCCCCTGTGGGAAATGATACATGCGTGCCTTGACTCCTATGCCGAGTTGCGCCGCGAATTGTGTGCGTGCGCCGCTCGAAAAAAGCAGAGAGAGGAAAAAGGACCCCCGAGCGCTCTCTGGCGGGGAGGAGATAGAGAGTCATCCGCTCCGCCCTGGAGCTCTTCTCCAGAAGCGGCTCCCCGCCGAGAGGCCGATACAGGGGACCCTCCCTTCTCTCAGCCGGCACAGGAAGTGACGCCCCGTTCCACTCTGTCGCGACCGCTGTCCTATGACGTTGCGCCGCGGGGCGGACGGTATTTTCATGGGCGGCTACTCTGCCGAGCAGGCTGAGAAAAACGCCGGTCGAGGAAACAGGGGCTGGGGATTTAGCTTAGCGGCATAAGCGCCTGCCTTGTAAGCAGGCAATCGCGAGTTCGATCCCTGGTACCGATAAAAAAAAAAAAACGAAAAAGACCAAAAATAAATAAAAAAATAAAAAAATAAAAAACAAAAAGGGGGAGTAAGCCAAGGCCTGCCTCCAAAGGCGCGGTTATCTATGGCATGACAATGGATGGGCCCGGATCTGGTGGTTAGCTGGAACCGAGGCGCGGTTTGTGTTTTTCCGCAGGAACCGGGACGAGAACCACTGTGGGTCCCAGAGAGGTTGACGCGACAAGTCCCTCGACTGAAGATCAGGCCTGTTCCACCAGAGGCCAACTGCAGACCCAACAACAAGATGAGCCCTAAAAGAACTGCAGGACAATCCCTTTTTGGGGGCCTGGAACGGCTTGCTCCCCTATGTGCTACCCTTGTTAGGCCCTCTATGCTCCTTGTTCTTGCTCCTGCTTATAGGACCATGCTTGCTCCGATGGGTTACATCATTTATTAATGGGCGCCTTGCGGCGGCCCGGCGTCAAGTACGCCTGGTTGCCCATGCGGCCCTGGCAGCAGCCCGTGATGGGCACAATGACCCTTAGGCTTACGCATGGCTCGCTCGACTGGCCTACGACCGGGTCTAGGTGTGGCGGGTCTTCCGCATTCCTTCCCTAATGACACCACACAGCAGGGTAGGTGAGTCAATGACGGGTAAGAGCGTGCCTCCCCAGCACGACTCGACCTAAGCCAGGCCCTACCCCATGGCGCACGAAAGCCGCTGGATTACTAGAATCTGCCCAGATCTAGATGCCTCTCCGAGGGGATCACACGGAGGGGCATGAGTGCATGCCTATGTGCATCCAGGTTCCGTCCAGTTCACTCCTGGCCCTGGAAAAAGGACGAGGGTCTCAAGGTCTTGGCAGACCCGGGGGCGGCCGACCAGGGTCCAAGCCAAGGGCCTACGGTGGGCCTCAACACAGGGCATAAGCCTCTGCACTCGATCCAGGGCGGGCTGCGATGCATACATTCATTCAAAGTAAATAAAATAGGGGGAGATGTTGGGAGCCGCGGCCGACACCGGTCGCCTTACTTGGCGGACGTAGGGCCTGTGGGTGGGAGCGGAGCCTGAGCTAGATTGCCCCTCCCATCGAGTGAGTCAAGTTGGCGCCTGCTTCCTGCCCCCTGATTGCGCTGGCGACTTAAACAACCCGCTCTGTAAGATAGTCTGCCTAGCAACAGCTGATGTTAGCCAGTCAGCCCGCATCGCGCGCTTTGAACTGATTGGCCACTGTTACCCTATAAAAGTGAATGCCTCTCCCGCCACGAGAGGAAGCACAGAGAGAGATAGAGAAAGTCCACCGGCGAGAAAGGGCTGGTGGCAGAGAGGAGGCCTCGCGGGGCCCACGCGGAGACAAATAAAGGCAAGGTTGCACACCGCCAGACTTTGTCGTGTGTCTTTCCTGCCGGCCGGGAGCGACACCGACACTCAGCTATAAATAGGAACTATACAGGCCTGGGCATGGCGGCACATACCTGAAATCCCAGGTCCTGGGAGGCTGAGGCAGGAGGATAGCTGTCAGTTTAAGACCAGCGTAGGCTACATTGAGTTCAAGGTACTCTCAGCTACATAGATCCTGTATCAGAAAACAATCCCTACCCTGCCTCAAAAGAACTATAAATAGTGCAAACAGCACAGATTAATCACAAAAACATAATGCTATATGAAAGAAGCCAGTCAAAAAATACATACACTGCATAATTTCATGAACACAAAGTTCTAGAACAGGTAAAATCAATCTACAAAACAGAAAGCACAGCAGTGGTTTCTGGGATTGACTGTGAGAAGGGAGATGACTGGAAAAAGTCACAGGAGAATTTCTTGGGGTGGTAGCTTGCACAGTCCCTTCCTCACAATGTGATCACACAGAAGCATGTGTGTATCAATACTCATGTTTCTTTAAACTTAAAATGTGTGCATAATATTTATATAAATGATACCTCAAGAAAACTAATTAGGGAAAAGAAAACAGACAAGAGATCTTAAAGGGTCTGAAACCAGAGAGGCATGGAATGCCTCTGGTATAGTTGTGAACTGATGCATGGTTTAAGCGGGGAACAGAAGATACCAGCAGATTCCAGCAGAGGCAGAGTGCAGGGCTCGGGCAGGATGAGGAACACTGGGAGATCCAGTTGGAGTGGCCTGTGGCACACAGCCACGCTGTGGGATCCTCCACTGCCAGGCTGGGGGTTTAGATTTCCATATGTAGATAACACAGAAAGAATGGATATTGTTCAATCTGAAAGAGAGACTAGGGAGGCTCTTGTGGCTGGATTGAGCAGGAAAGCTAGGCAGAGTAAGAATTCGGAGGTGTGGCAACACTTCTGCTAATCTCAAGGCAAAAATAATTTCACAAGCAAACTTGAAATGATTTCACAAGCAAACTTCTCCATATCACACATTTCTGAAAACTGGACATCCCCGAAGTCCCAAACTTTTCCCAACGCCACTCCCCACAGGCTCAGTTCCTCATCTGCCCGCTGGATTTACAAGCACCTCAGCTCTGCTGTCTTCTGCAGTAAGGGAGGACCCTACAAAGAGCCTCTGACCGTATCTGCCTAGGAAAGCCCTGAGGACAGCCATGATGGCCAGACCACACTGTGTGCTAGTGGTCCTGCTGCTGGCAGGGCTTTCCAGGTTTGCAGAAGGAAATTCTAATCCTGGGTTCATGGCAAGAATCACCAAGAAAGGCCTGGAATATGTTAAGGTGACTGGGTTGGTTCTTATGATACTCTTTTTTACCCACCATAGCTGGGATCATGAAGACAGTCTGTGACAGGCTGTGGTAAAGCCACTATCTGAATTAGGCACTTTGGATGTCACCCCCTGGGCTTCACTATTCCCATCTTGAATACGGGAGGACAAGGATAGGACTAGATCAGCCTTTTTCCTACACTAAAATTACTGGGGTGCACAGGTGTGCTGGCACTTTGGAGGCTAGGGCGGGAGGAACGCCATGAGTTTCAGGCCACTCTGGGCTGGATAGTAAGCTCAAGGCCAGCCTAAACTACACAGTGAGGAGGCCCTGTATCAAAAACTGAAAAAACAAACAAACAAATGAAATCAGACAGAAATGCTGGGATATACATACGTTAGAATACAGATTCCAGGAATCCACCCAAGATTGCCTAAGTGGGGGTCTGGGAATCTGCTTTGCTGATGTTTTGCCCTGGCAACAGTTGTAGAGCTGAAGGTCTGATCAAACTGCAGTGAGTTAGTCCACAAAAGCTCCTTGTACCTCATCATTGCTCCAACTCTGATTGAATAAATAAAAAACTAAGATTGACATTTACCTGACATTTTGGAGTCCTGATCTAATTTACTCCTCAGACTCAGGTCAGAATTATCATAATGATTTTGCTAATGGGGAAACTGAGATCCTGGTAATATAAAAGATTGCTTGGGCTTGCATTAATACCAAGTAGGACATCTTGTTTTCTACCCTTGTGTATGTGATTGCGAAGCCCGGCCACCCAGGCTGCCTCCCACCAAACAACTAATTCAAATACTCTTCTATTTCACTCTGCCAGCCCAACAATATGCAGTCACCATCCTGAAGCAGAAGCTGTCCACTGTCAGTTTGCCTGATTTAACAGGAAGTTTTAAAATGGGTTGGTTTGGACGAGTCAGCTACAATTTTTACCAGTAAGGTTGCCTTTCACCGTCCCAGAAAACCAAGGAGGAACGAACGATGGGAACCGAGGCTGAGGGGAGAGGAATCGACATGGACTCAGCAGTGGAGGGAGGGTAATGGCTAGCTCTTATGGGGCTGACAAGAGTTCTGTGTTTAATGCATTATCAGGATGAAAGAAGGGCACTTAGAAACCATTGCTCAGCCTTCGGTCAGTGCTTTAGGGACACTTGAGCCTTGGAGAGGTTTCTTGGTAGGAACTGACCCACTGTGGACAGGTAACCACTGCTAAACACAATACCCAGAGGAGAGTGGAGAAAAAAATCTCCTGTGATCACCCTCCTCCCATCCATTACTCTCCTTTTGAATGCTTCCCACTGGCCAATCCTAACTAGAAGCCTGTTGCAAAGCCATCTGGGTAATGTAGTTTGCACAGGTCAGCCCTATTCAATATGGCTCAGAGCAAGGGAAGGCAAGGAAAAAGATCTGAGAATAAGTAATCAAATGAAGATTTGTAGCACTTACCTAAGGTTCCCTTATTCCAAATAGGGTCACTTGCTACTCAAGTGCAATTGAGTGGTGTTGGAGGTAAGAGTGAACAGTCATATTCGCTTTTGATTTTTTTAGGACAAGCCAAGGATCCAGCCATTCATTTTATGATGTTTTCAGTATAAAATTTTCCCCATTTTAAAATGAACAACAGACTAAAATTTTTAAAATCACATCTTACAAAAACAAAAGTAAAGCCAGGTAGTGTGGCACATGCCTATACTTCCAACTCTTGGGAAGCTGTGGCAGTAGGATTATCATGAATTTGAGGTCAGTCTGGGCTACAAAGTAAGTTGAAATGAGACCCTGTCTCAAAAAATAAACTGCAATGAAAAAAGAAAGAAAGATAGATAGATAGAGCTATAGGCACCATACAACTCACAAATTACTGAGTAACCTCTGATCTAAATTGTGACAATGGTGGTTGTTTATTTCTCTCTTGGTTTTAGTGTGTCTGAGGATAGAATCGGGGCCTCACACATGATCACCACATGATGTGCCACTATGCTGCATCCTCAGCCTTTAGCCATGGTTTCCTGTTTGAAGCAATAAGGAGACAGAATGGAAAGGGCCAGCTGACAGACAGGACACACAATGCAAAGCCAGGCGCTTTTACTCTCGGGGGGCTCTTCTCTTGCACCACATATCCTTAAGGCCACCCTAGCCACCCAGTTGCCTTGATGTGTAGAAGTCGTGATCTTAACCGTCGTTCTCCAGAAGGCCCCTACATCCCCGTGCAACTCCTCAGCAGATGACAAGTCTGCCAGCACTTCTCACAAGAACAGAAAAAGAAGAAACCCTGCCAGTATCCAATCACCAGGTGCCCAGCTCTGGCTTGAGTTGCCCTTGTCTTTCTCACACAATTTCCACATGGTTTTACTGCTTTCACACAAGCCATTCCAGTGAGCTCGGCAATCAGGGAACAGGGCGAGCGGAGAGAGACTCCATTTGTCATCAGCTTATGGGCAGTTTGCCCACAGGTTAAATCAACAGATCCCATGAAACGGTTTTAACTTTTTGTGAAATCCCTATGAAATGAGTCAGATCTAAAACATATGTACATTTTTATTAAAGAACAATCAAAAGATTTGAAGTACCATCAAAGTCCATTTCAGACTGTACAAGCATTTTGCTCTCCCTTTCACCACTCAGGGTGTTTGCAGCATTGAGGGCCAGATCACCAGGGACAGAAGAAGCTAGCTGCAGATGTGTGGTTAAAGGCGAGGAGAAGTCTTTGGCCTCAGAGGGTTGGGAATGCTTCCCAGAGGATGGAGCGATCTGGAAACATATACAGGAGATGACCAGATGGTCTCTGAGGCTTAGGTGATACAACTGAAAGAGACTCTAAGAGGTTAGAGGGAGCTTTTGGAACCTACTCAGAGACAGACATGCCTCTGGCCTTTCTGGGTTTGACAATCTGCCTTCTTTCCCTAGCCTGAAGATCCATCACTTTGAGATTTGGAACCGGGATCTACATCTGCTTCCTAATCAGCACATAACAGTTTCTTTGCCCAATGACTACATGTTTTGGGGTGGAAACTGGAAGGTGAAAAGGCATTCATGTGAGTAGCACTTGGTTAAGATGTTGCTCTGCTTTCATCTTTGGGCAGAGCACACCCTCCCTCCGTGGATCTCATTTCAGGAATCTTAAAATTCTGGCCTATAAAGGACCCAGATGCAGCTGTATTTAAGATTAAGTCCTCTCATCTGGGAAATGGGATTAACAACAATCTACGTCTAGCACTGTGCCTGGCACATAGCATACCTGAAAAACGCTTGCTGTTTTCACTTGTGGTAAGAAGAGTCCCAGGCAAAGGACACAGCTTGTTAGTGTCTCCCTAGCTCTGTGTTCTTCTGGTTGCTGCTCTTGTAGGCAACTGCTTATACAGGATTTTGCTTTCCCTTTCTTCTAACCAGTACCCTGGAGGGCAGATTTGATCTGAAGTTATACAACATTTACATCTCAGTTTCTGGGGCCAGGACCAGTCTGGACGGCCCACTGCCTCTGTGGCCCAGTGCAGCAACTCCATTGGCCGTGTCAGGGTTTACATTTCTGGAAGCTTAAGGTAGGTGACCCCATGTATACTCACTGGAAACACTCACTGCTGTCTCAGCATCCAACCCCTCCAATCCAGCTCATCTATTACAGCGAAAGAACAAAACTTTAAGGGTAATCAACAGCAAGGCTCAGCAAACTATGCCTTTTGAGACATTTACCAGCTGTAATTTTCCCCCTGCAGCCTCAAGCAAAGCAGTGGGGTAACTGCTATTGGTTTCTGTTGAGTCACAGGCTTAGCCTGGATCAATCATTACGAACTGTGATTGACAGAACTATGGTCTATACTCATATTTAGTCATTGGGATAAGGATAGGGTCAGTGACATTGAAGCATGAAGCAGGAAAACAGAGAAGTAGATTGTAAGGAAAGGTAGGGACCCTGGAGAAATCAAAACCAAAGATGTATATAGATGTACTATGAATCATCTTCCTGCATATTGAATGTATCTGCCTGGGTCTCACTGATGGGAAAAATGGGGAAAGTTCAACTCCATGGGCACTGTTTGCTTCATAATAAAGTATATCCTGACCACTTCACCTCTTTTCTCCAGCTAGATCCTAAACCTCTTCCATGAAATAATTGAAAGCCATATCAAAAGGATCTTGCAACAAAAGGTAAACAAAAGGATAAGCAGATTGGTAGCTAATACATGAATCATTGGTATTTACATATTGAATGTTTGGAAAGAGCTTCTCTTAAGTATGCAGATGTCTGAATTTGCTTAGCAAAATCTTCTTGCATAATTCAAAGGCAAATGTCGATTCCCAAGTTTGTATGAAACTTACAAAGTGTTACTTCATTATCTAAGTGCAGGTAGTATTAGAGAAATAATGGTGAGAAATGATTTTGGATCCTTCCCTCGCACCATACAAAAAACTAACTGGGTCCAAGGATTTACCTACCAAAATAAATCTTCAGATGCTTAAGGAGGAAACCTAGAATAGCTTTCTCACTCTTCTCACTCACATACTGAGATTTTTTTTTTCTGGTACTAGGAGTCAAACTCATGACCTCACATTTACTAGGCAGATGTTGGGCGCAGGCGCTCAACATACCATACCCCACCCGGGACTAAGGACCACGCCAGCTTCTGCAATGCGCTGCGTCCCTCTTTAAATTAGCCAACCCGTGCGCACTTCGTGCTCACTCCATACTCTGTGGCAACTCCTGATTGGCCACAGCTGGATATAGTAGCCAGAGCCTGCGTCCCATTCCCGCCCTGCTTCCTTGTGGCAGCCTGTGATTGATCACAGCCAAATATATAAACCAGAGCCCGCGTGAATAAAGCAGCAGTTAACAGTCACCCACAAGAGCGTCTCCTGTTTCATTGGGGCTGTGCCGGTCAGGCAGATGCTTATGCCACTGAGCTAATCCCCAGGGCTTACACTATATTGAAAGCATCAGGGGCAATGACCTTTGGAATCACTCCCCTCTGGTAAGTGCTTAGTCTGTGGAGCGGGGCAGGTGCTTCTTCAATTTACCTTCTATCTATCTTGCAAATCAGTGAATTCACGGGAGCCTCAGTCTCCTCTACTTTGAAAAGTTGGTGGCAGTAAAATTAGATAACCACACTGAGTTCCTGGGACTCAAATTGTGTTTGGAGCACAACCATTGCTACCATTTCAGAACTATGACTCGTCCTCTTGAGTCTTCAGTGTTGAGCCACAAGTTCAGCAGATAGGTGCTCTGGTTTTAAATCCCAATTTGCCACTGTAATAGCTGTGAAGTGTTGGGTAACTGAATCTCCCTGACTCTTAGGATGCCTGTCTATAAATAGGAATAATCATAACATCTACCTTGCTGTGAAGACCCAAAGCTGTGTTAACTTATACTTAATGTCTAGGACTAACATTTGGGTAAACGACTGGGATTATATGCATACTCAACTAAGCTCCCCACTAATTGCCTATGTGTTGTGGTGATTGATTTTCATACATAGGAAATGTGGGCCAGAAAAATCGGGATACTACATTTCCAGGGGAATGAGGCTAGTGACAGGGAGGCTGAGCCTATGAGTAGACTAGTTTACATGCGGTCACTGACTTCAGTTCCCATAGGGCTGTGAGTGCAGAGTCCCAGGTGGCTCTGTAGAAAGAGGACCTCTGGCCAGGGGAGGTGGGGGAAGATGGATAAAGCCAGGTCCTGGGAGGGGAGGTAGCGATGCCCTGGCGTGGTGCTCCAGGGAGGCTGACCTAGGTCCACCAGGCTTTGGCTGCCTTACAGTTTTGCACCAAAACAGTGCTCTCAAAATGAAGATGCTTCCCACAGAGAGTTGATTTTAAGTGATTGGAAGCCTTGGTATTAAATTATGCAAAATGACAGGATGCATAAGCAATTCCCTCTGAAGTCTTCTTTCTCTTCTCACATCAAAGACAGGAAGACTCAGTAGGAGACTAATGTTTCCTGAATTATTTTTTCTAGCAAAGAGGGGATTAGCTAACTAGGCAGCAGCATCTAGCCAGTGTTCCAGAACAATTTTTTCCCTGCAATCCCTTGTACATTATTCATTTTCCCAAGGACTTCCAGTTTTCCATTCAAAAGAGTGATATGAAGTTTGTGCATTTTTTATTAAATGTATGTCCCTTTGAAAAGGCCAGGTGGCATATGGAAAATATTAAGTAAATAACAGAGAGGAAAGGTGGGAAAGGCAAAATGATGGGATGGTGTAGAAACTGCTAAAGATGGGAAATTGCCAGACGAGGGGCTTCTGACATTCCCAGTCTAGAATTCCACAACTAGGTCAGGGACATGGCCTGACAAGGGCAAGGTCCTGAGCTCATTTCCTGGTATAAAATAGACAGACAGAGACAAAGGGAGAGAAGGACAATGGAGAGGGAGGGGGGACAAGGAAAAACTGTTAGAAATCCAATACTTTGCTAGGAACAAGTTAGTGGCCAATGGCCACTAGGATTCCAAGGCTGAGCCCTCTTCTGGCTTTGCTGTGGGCTGTCTCATAATCCAATCGGCACTGGAGAGATTTCAGGATCTGAGCAAGAAGAGGAGCCACAGGGATTCAGGAATGAGTGCCAAATTTACTGTGGGCATGGTAGTGGCCAAGTGCTATGTATTTTGGGGTACAGTGGCCTCTTCTTCCTTTTCTCCATGTTCCCTGACCCTTCCCAGCATACACTCAGGTACCTCCACGGCTGGGTTGCCAAGGTACCTCCTGGAGGTGGATCTGGGGACACCAGGGCATTGCTGAGGAGAGTGGAGGAAAAAGGACTCAGCAGCTTTCTCTCTCCCTCTGGCAGATCTGTGAGATGATCAGGCAGTCCACCACTTCTTACCTGGAGCCCTATCTCAGGACTCTACCAGGTTTGAGCACACCCTCAATTTCCATAGGTGCCAGCAGACTCCCTGACCCTGGGTTATCCTGAAACCATTGCTCCCGGGGAGTCCTGGGGAAACTCTCCCATCCTACAGAATTGAAGCAGGGCATCTTTTGAGGAGTCTGTTTTTGGCAATGGGATACTCCAGGGCAGACATCTAGTAGAAGCACAAGGTAGGCAGAGGATTAATGAAACAGAGAGCCCCAAAC
This sequence comes from Cavia porcellus, assembly GCF_034190915.1. Lineage (NCBI taxonomy): Eukaryota > Metazoa > Chordata > Mammalia > Rodentia > Caviidae > Cavia > Cavia porcellus. Next base: position 23,284,376 of record NW_026947488.1, on the reverse strand, counting down.
CCAGTCAGCCCTGCTGGGCCCCACAGAGCCTCTAATACTCCATGTTCCATCCTGCCATGTGATCTTCGCTCCTGCGGTTCCCTCTGCCAGGAGAGCCCGGGCCCGTATTCACGCCTTCCCCAGTCAGCATCTATGCCCTGCTGACTCCAGCCAGGCAAAACCTCCCCAGGAAGCTTTCTTTGACTCCCTGTTGAACCCTTTGACACTGCCCACTGTGGCTGATATTACATGAATGACATCACACTTCGTCCACTGAGCACCACTGTAACTGCACATTTATTTGCTCAAGTATTTATCTGTTTCTCTTTTGGACTCCCAGAGGGCAGGGACTGACTCTTACCCAACGGTTTCTTCAGCCGCCTGTATTATGCCTGGCATATAGAAGGTGCTCAGTAAAATGATGAGTGAGGCAATGTGTCTCTCTGGTTAAAGTGGATGGATCAGCACCAGCCCCATTTCCCTGATAGAAAGATTACAGTTTCTGTGAATGACGTTCCCCAGAGATGTACAATACACAACTTGCTCAGCTGTGTTTAGCCATCCTGTTCCTAACCTGTCTCTTTCCTATCTCACAGTCACCGTGATGATTGATGAGACTGCAAGCCTGGATTACAGATTGGTAGGCGCACCCCAGGTGACTTCTGAAGGCCTAGATACTCCCTTCAAGGTAAGGGGTTATAGGGAAAGGACCTTGCTAGGAAATCAGTTCCACTTCCCAGAGGCAGCTCCTCCCCTTCCTTTGCCAGCCCATAAGGGACAGATGTGCTATTAGCCACTGCACACCAAGACTAAGTCAGGAGTCTGTGAAACAACATACTAAATCTGTCTGGAGTCTCCAGAGCCTGAGCTTGACTCCTAGCTCTACCATTTTTGTGCTGGGGAACCTGGAATACTTGTTTAACCTCTCTGAGCTTCTATGAAATTGAAATAGCCAGGAATGGTGATGCACACCTGTAATCTCAGCAATCAGAAGGCTGAGGCTGGAGGATCACCGTGAGTTCAGGTCAGGCTAGGCTAGGTAGTAAGTTCAGGACAGCCTGAATTATATAGAAAACCCTGCCTAAAAAATGAATGAAAAAAGAAATTGGCCAGCAGGAATTAGGAGAGATGATTTGCTAAAGCACTTAGCTAGACATAGCACAGAGGGCATATATAAGGAGGTGCTTGTTACTATTACTCTACCCTCAAGGTGACTGAATGGACTTCCTAAGACACCATGTCCTGACTCTTAGAACTTGTGAGCATGACCATATGTGGCAAAAAAGGATTTTGCAGAGGAGATAACAGACCTTTTGATGGTGAGGTTATCCTGGCTCCTCCAGCTGCACTCAGTATAATCTAAAGGTTCTTAAAAGAGGGAGACATGTGCAAAACAACAGAAGAACCATGGGGTGAGGTGATGAGGGACCATAAGCCAGGGAATCCACATGGACCCTGGAGGCGGAAAGAGCAGGGGGACAGATTCTCCCTTATAGCCTTCAGAAGAAGCACGGGCTGCCACCATGACATGACCACTGATTTACTTGGCAGTCATTCATTTTGGGAAGTGGAACGGATTTCCCAGCCCAAACCAGCCCTGAATCCATAGTGGCTGCAAAGGCCATGGCCTGCTTCCTGTCTCCTCCTGGACTTCTGTGTCCAGCTCATCTCTGCTCTCTCCTCCAGCAAAGCTCGAGGAGGGCTTCCCACTCCCTATGCCCAGGCAGATCTTCCTCAACAACGTGGAACTCCAAATTCACAAAGTGAGTGCATGGGGTTGCAGTGCTGAGATGTGTTGGGGCTGCCTCAAAGGCTGGGAGATGAGGGGGAACCAGGAAAAGAACTTAAACTTAGCAGTGAAAATGGCAGGTATTGATGATGTGATGCCTCAGCCACACATAGACTCGCTCAGTTCCTGATGATCCTGTGGGAAGACATTCACTGAGTGCTCACACAGCACGAGGTAATGCAGCCCTGGATGACAGGAGCATAAGTGCAGGTCAGATCACATGCCATTTGGGTTGAGGGGCATCCTAAACAAGCCTACAGTCTCACTAGTGATGTGACAGCTGCCCCGTGGCACTGGCCAGCCCTCCCACTCACAGCAAGGGACAGCTTTGGAGAAAACTGTGCCATACCTTCCATGGGGAGCACAGGCAAAAAACAAGTTTTTGATTTATATCCACAAAGGCCCTTTGCCAGTGTGTTCACTGTTCACAGCTGTTTCCCTGCAAGGAGGCCCAGAGCTGCCTTCTGCTAAACTGAGCAGCTGAGACAGCACCCAGGTTTGCCTTTCTCTCCTGATGGAGTAAATTTGGAGGAAAGTGACTTTCATTGACGTCTTCTAGGGAGCAGTGGTTTGGGAAGTATAAATTCCTGGAGACAGGAAGCTGAGAACAGTTTACTGTGAAGCCCCCAGACTTAGGCTGATGAGACTTTTGATTCCTGTGGGAACCCAGACACCTGGGTGGCTCAGCAAATGACTTTTCTTGGTTAGCTCTTTTGTCTTCTCTCTAGAACTTCCTGCTCATAGGAGCTGATATCAAGTAGGCGAAGGATGGAGCAGACAGGAGCGGAAGAGAACCCCAGGCTGCAGCCTCTTCCTCCAGCTTTCTGCCCCATGGACAGTGGCCACCAATGAACCTGTCACATTTGAAGCCATGGACACGGGACACTCCCAAACTTGCTCCTTTCTGTATTCCCACACCTTCTCTTTACAGCTATCAGTCTAACAGAAGGAGCTCAACCTGACTGCACCAATCAACTAGAATAAACTTCCATAAAGGACAAACACATGAGCATTCATTAGTTTCCATGTCCACGCACCTGCTCCACATGACACCTAGGGAACTTACTTGTACATGTCGCGCAGTGGCATGATTAAGTCAGACACGTGCTGAAGCCTTCTTTGGCCACTTCCTGGGTATGCAACAATCAGATGGAACCACCCCAGGGGCGGGCAGGCTCAGAATGGGGCCTGCATGTGTTCATCAGATTTTCAACTTTGATTATCCTGCACTGGCCTCAAAACTATTGAGAGCCCTCCCATCAAATTTAGGATTAAAAACCACAAAGCTGACAGAAGGTACACACTCCTGAGTTATTTGTGAAACAACTATACTCATACACTAGTCTAGGGGGACCCTTTTGCTAGGTTTCAAGCCCTTATCTTCCAGTGGCAGCACAGCATGCTGATGCAAATCCAGGGACCAGTGGAATAGTGTTCTCTGTATATTGTCCTTCCTCCACGGTGACAGCCACATCCTTGGTAAGCATCCTCCAGAGGCTTTAGCTCAATTCCACCCCAACCAACCTACACAGATCCCCTTGGCATACTGGTATACTTCCACCTTACAGCCATAAGAGAAGCACATGTGCCTACAAGCTGAAGCCAAGGTGGGAAAACCTGAAAGGTCTGACACACATCCACACCTCAACACAACCAGACTCAAAAAACAGATAGCAGTCTGATGCCAAGACCTGGCGCCTTTTCCTTCTTGCCAATGGATTGTAGGCAACTGGCCCTAACAGTATAGGGTAAAGGTTTGGTGATTATGCCTGTTCCAGGATGAATCTCATTTCTTCTGCTAGTCACAGCTTTAAGTTTGTTCCAGTAAGTGCACAAATCTGACTGCTGAACCTGGCCCCTAGGGTGGCTTTTATTTTTTGAGTCTCATGGTGTGGTTCAGGCTGGTCTTAGATTCATGGTGATCCTCCTGCCTCCCAAGTGCTGGGATTACAGGTGTGCTATCCCTGGGTTTTAACAGTTTTTCGTTTGCTCTTTGCAGCAATTTAAATTTTTACTAACATTGTGTTTGCCCTACAGACGTTCAGAGTTTTAAAAGCAACAAGTAATCCGTATTATTAGTTTTTATTCCAGCCCTACCCATCCTGTTCTACTTCACTCCTAAAATTGTATTGTGTCAGTTTTACCAGTTTCTCCACATCACTTTACCAAAGCCTTTCCATTTCTTCTAGTCTCCTAAGCACTATCTTTATTAATAATTTCTCACTATCTTCACTAATCTTTTTGACTTTTGACTTTTTTTTTTTTTTTCTTTTTCCTTTTCATTGGTACCAGGGAGCAAACTCACCACTGCCTGCTTGCAAGGCAGGCGCTTATGCCACTGAGCTAAATCCCCAGCCCCTCAACTTTTAATTTTTATGTGAGCATGTAAAACTAATAAATCTCCAAAAATTATTTCAGATACACAGTACCATTCTAAAACACACAATTTTATTTACGTGGCAATAGTTTCTAATTCCCCCAATGAACTCCACTTTGAGGGAGTTTTATTTTAAAATGCCTAGTATTATCCAAATACAAGTAACCTTTAAACCTACTGTACTTAATTGTATTATTTTACAAATCAAAGTCTGTAATCCTAATTCTTTAGTAGTGACACTGTTTTTTAACTTGGAACACAAAAACACTATATTTCTAAATGCCTTTTCTTCAGAAAGGTACACACTGTGATCATTTAGACCTAAAATGTTCTCCTAAGTTCACATGCATTTGGAAGGTGACTGTGTCAGGAGGGCTCTGTGCTCCTCCGTGAATCTGCCCACTGATGAGCTAACTGTGCTGTCAGGGGGTGGGCAAGGCTGGGCTGGAGGAACAGGCTACAGCCAGTGTGGATCCAAATTCTTCCAAGGGCGAGGAGCGGTCATCAATGCTCTGAGCAGCCTGCAGGGACAGCCACAGCTCCAATTACACTTCCTCTGATGGCCTCACTCTCCATTTTCTGCTCCTAGAGTTCCTGGACAACACTAATAGGATCTAAAACAAAGAGAGGTGACAAGAAAGGTTGAGAGCTCCATTTGCATAAACATAAAACCCCTTAACCCTGGCTATAGGTTCCAGGCCCCTGGCCCTAACTTACCATCACTGAGACAACTCAGCGCACTCAGATCCAAGCTCTCCCGAGAAAACTGACTGTCAGGCTTGGGACTTGCTTGGCAGTTCCTGGACTTAAGGGTGAGAACCGGGAGGCAGACAAAACACTCAGGCTCCAGCACCAGGTTCTCCCACGCAAGCTGATATCACACAGGTGTTCCTAATAGACAGCTTCCAGTTTATGCACACCTCATTAGAAGTCCTAAGAACAGAAAAGTAAGTTTTTATAGCAAATGATTTTCTTTCAAGCAGTTCACAGTCAGAACAGGAGCTCACCATCCATCAGGTTGGAACAATGCATTTGGCAGTAGCAGGGACTCAATCCACAGCCTCACACAAGACTAAGCTTCATCTTTTGCCTTTTATTTTCAGAAAGGATCTTGCTAAAAAGCCCAGGCCGTCCTCAAACTTGGGACTCTCCCACCTTAGATGGCCAGGTAGCCAGGATCACAGAAGTGTACCCCTGTGCCCAGCCACAGCAGCCTGACTGAGAAGACAGACCACCCCTGCTAGCAGCTCTTCCATCACATGGTCTTCACCTGTCTGCCCAACCTACTGCAAAGCCCTCACAGCTGTCATCCTGTTTCACAAAGATCCATTCAATTTTACCCAGCCCAGAGAGACAAGTGGAAGCCAAACATCTAGAGACACTTATTAGGTAGCGAGGTCTGAAGATCACAAATCCCAGACCCACTTATAAGATAAATGCACAAGTGATAAATGTTGAGGTCATCACACAGTAAGTGAACCATACACAATCCAGAAGACTGCAAACCCACTTTCAATTACCAGGCCTTCTGGAGAGAAAAGCTGCCTGCCTGCCTATATTTCCTTATGTTGAAGCAGGTTTTCCTTGTGTGTAGTTCAGGCTTGCCTTGAATTTAAAACTACGTAGCCCAAGCCAGCCTGGAATTCACAGCAATCCTACTGCCTCAGCCTCCCAAGTGCTGGAACTGCAGGCACGTGGCACAATGTCTGGCTTCGAAGCTAGGATTTTAAAAGGGTCACGACTGTCCATTAACTCTCCATGCCTGGCAGACCTACAAAGCGCCAGGACCAGGAGAACAACTGGGGAAGGAAGGCAGGCTGCTGGAGAAGCAGTACACAAGGATAAAGGACTGCCAAGTGGCCCAGGCCTGCACTCAATGTTGGGGCCACCCTCAGTAAATTAGCACAGCCTTCCTCAAAATTAAAGGGCCAGTACTGTGGAGGCTTTGTCCTTGGGAAGCCCTATGTAGGTATACACGGGGGACACTAAGGCAGGAAGATCACTGTGACTTCAAAGCCAGCCTGAACTACAAAGTAAATCTGTCTCAAAAAATGAAAGAGGAAAAAGAAAAAAAAAAAAAAAAAAAAAACAAAGAGGACTAAGGATGTCACTTAGTAGTAGAACAGGTGGGTGGTGCTAGCATGCATAGCCATCCCCTGTGGTGGGGGAAGGGACAGGATAAAGAAGCCAATGAGCATTTAAAGCACAGCTGTATTCAAACATGCATTATCCAGAGTATCCTCCACTCCGACAAATGTCGTAAAGCAGAATCCACAACTTACAATTCTCACACGTGTCCTACAGTGCTGCTAGGATTTACTGTGGTAACAAGTCTAAATGGAAATGCATAGACCAGCATCTGGCAAAGAACCTTAATTTTTCAAGTCAGGAAGCTGCTCTAGTGCCATGAGGGCCAGTGAAGGCCAAGGTCTGAAGGGTAGGCAGGAAGCCTGGAGTGTGGGAAAGCTCCTGAGCTTGCAAGCGATGGAAAGAGGCCCCTGCAAACACAGGGAAAAGGTCTTCCATGTTCCTCTCCATGCACTGCCAATAAATGAGGCACAGGCAGCCAAAGATCATGTTTGGTTAGGGGACCAGAAAAGGGCAAAGAGTGGGGAAGACAGGGAGGTTGGGGCCAGGGAGCTGGGGAATGCCTGATGGCCTGAGTCCTAGAGAACAGCCCAGCTGAACCCAGCATCCAACTACCTGCCACTGTGACCTATGGATTACGGAAGTCCAGCATAAATATACTGGGTAGGCTTTTAGGTTGGAAATGGTCAGGAACTATGATTTTAACACCAGAAGAAAACACATCAAAACAAAACACTGCTAACCCAGCTGAGCTTGTGAAAGGCTGAGAGCAGGTCACTTGGCCAGATGGGTCAATCGGAGGATCAGAGTCGCTGGTGCCTGAATCCAGACCCTTCTCTTCCTAACACGGTAATGACATATCTCAGCCCCAGAGGCAAGATGACCCAGGAAGCTCTCTTACCCAGGCAGGTTTCTGGATGGCCCTTCCTGGCAGAGTTGCGGGAGAGATGGGGGGCTCCCTGGCCCAATGCAGATTAATACACCTGGAACTCACAGGATGCCGCTCTCACCTCACTTCCTCATATGCCCCCACCCAAGCCCTAGGGAACATGGACAAAACAATATGCCAAAGAACAGTCCAAAAATCATTCCTATAGGCTAGGTAGACAACACATCTATGTATAGTCTCAGCACAGAGGTCACCGTCTCCCACAGAGCGAGCACTTGGTAAGGCAGCTGGCACCTCACAGGTGCTGGCTGTACCCTGAGTACTCTGCAGCCACACTGCTACTTCTCCATCAAGGAGCCCTAACTGAGGAAGGGTGTGCACACCACCTGTGACTGGAATGACGTCCACATTATTTAGTACCTGCTGAGACCCAGCTGCTGATCATTGGTGTTTGCTAAAAGGGTGCTGGAACCCAGAAATCCCTCTTCTTGGTGCACACCCAAAGGAGTGCACCATTGCTTTATAAAGACAGGCACTCACACATTCACTGCACCATTACTGATCATATCCCACCCTGCAAGGTCATCAACAATGAACAGAGAAAAATGTCCATTTAACTTGTATCTAACACACACACACAGTGTCAACTTGATAAGTTTACAAGCTGAAGCAAGTGACTCAGCAGCTGTATATCCATTAGAGTGTAGAGGACATGCAGGACCACTCTAGGATGTTGCTGTGTCCATTTGCCAAGTTGGTAAGTTTAAGTAACTGGCTCAGCATGCAGCATTTTTCATGTTTGGGTTTGTTTTTTTTAATGAAACTAGAACCAGATGTCATGGTACATCCCAGCACTTGAGAGGCTAAGGCAAGAGGACCACCACAAGTTTGAAGCCAGCCTGGGCCTCAGCCTCTCAAGTGCTAGGACATATCTCACACCTAGCTCTCAAGTTTCATTCTTGACCTGAGGACTTTACTCTCCAGAAACCAGGTATCAAAAGGGGATCCCTGAAAGCCAAGAGAACTGAAGAGGAGTAAGCAGTTGGTAAGAGCACACAATGGGTGATACCAATGCATACCTTAGAGGGTCCTGAGAGCAGGCAAAACTCTTAGGAGCTGCACCCTCTGGGAAGTGAGGTGTGTCCCACCTCAGAACTGAGTGCCCTCCCATTCTCACCAATATAGACCTAAGGGCTCTCAATCACACACCACTGATATGTAAAGATACTGCCCCACCTTATCCCTAACATATTCTCTGCTGCATTCCCCCAGCCCTGCTCACCCTAGTCCCAAAGTCCCTTGCCAGCTGTCCCAGCTGCCCTAGCACATGTCGACACTGCACCTCCTGTTCTGGAGTGTTTTAGAAACCTGCCCCCCCCCCACACTCTTCAGGAAGCTGCTCTGGAAGGACTTGGAAACCACCGCACACACTAATGTTGCACTTTCTACTACTGTGCAGATACTCGCATGCGTTCACTAGGATTCCTCAAACAATCTTTCCATGAGCAGGTTGAGGCTCTGGAATCCTGATCCGCCCCCCACAGGACTGAACTCTGTTGGGCAACATCTCAATGCATAGACACCTTGCTTGCTGCAAACAAGACAAGGCGAGAAAGACGCTGACATGGCGACCCCTGACACTGACTCCCGGGGCAACCCAAGAAGCACCGCATTCCTACAAGGCTTGCAGAACAAGAATGTGGGAAAGCTCCAGGGTTCAGAAGGGACAGATGGACCCTCCAAACACGGGGAAAACATCTTTCAATATTTCTCTCCCTGCACTATCAATGACCGGGGCACAGTCAGCCCACAATCACTTTCGAATACAGGGCAGAAAAGAGCAGAGGGAGGAGGGCCAAGATGTACAGGAGCCTGGTGCCAGATGCCTGGTCCACAAGGAAAGGAGCACAGGATCCTGCAACTGCCATGTGGGAATCAAACGGGAGACCCTCCGACAAAAATGAGAAAAATCTGGGGGCTGAAGAGCAGGATCACATGCTCATGTCTATAAAATTCACCTGTCAGAGCTTTGTCTTCCTGCCAGTGGCCCTTACTGGGTCCTGAAACCTGGCTTCCAAAACATTCTTAGTAAACAGCTAGCTCCACACGGCACCTCCATGAACCCAGCTCCCTTTGCAAACAACCTGGCTTGGGTTGGACGCCTGCTCTCCTGCTGAGTCTGGACTTGCACACCTGCAAGGCCAAAGGCATCTACACAACCAGCCCTCTGTAAAAGCCCTGGGTTCTGACTCTCCCACTAGATCCCTGGCACAACCATATGGAGGAATGAAGAGACAGGTATGGGTGTCTGTGATGCCTAAGTTCACCCACTTCCTGTTACAGCTTGCAGCTGCTGTAACACAGGAAAAGGCCCAGAACTCAATACCAGCAGGTCTCTGGAGAGGTTGGTCGTTTTTTCTGCCAAAAGGCAGGTGGGGCCAGCTATAGTGGTGCACACTTAGAATCCCAGCAGCAACGATGTTCAGGTAGAACGTTCACCGATCAAAAGCAAAACAAAACAACCCTAGAGTGGGGAACCAGATTGTAGAGTTCCTTGTAATTTCAACAGGTAAACTTGGGATGGGGAATCACAAGGCTGCTAACTCCAAAGAGCTGGAACCTTTTTGTATGGTACCAGGGATCAAACTCATGAGCTTGCGCTTGTCAGGCAGGCGCTTGTATCACTGAGCTAAATCCCCTGCCAGGAGCCTGAACATCTTAAGGATGGGATATTTTCTCAACCCACATAGAGAAGGGCCTGACAGGGAAACAAGGAAGGTTCCAGGGGAATAATCAGGTAACAGTTAATTCAGCAACCTGAAACAAACCTCAGCAGAACACAATGTCTTTGTTACTCCTGAATAAATCTGAAGTTTGAGTCAGTTCAAGGCTTCCTTTCCGTGAAGCTCCCTAGCCCTCCGCAAAAATATTCTCTCACATCTTCTTTTGTCTTGCTGTCAGGGGTTGCTGGCCCAAACCTGGTACCAGATGTGACTCAGATGTCCAGGGAAGGGAGATCTGGGGATCCATGTACCACCCTTCATCTCCTCCTAATCACCTGCTTACACCACTATCCAAAAAGGCAGAGAAAAAGAACCGACTTTACAGGGTACAAAAAACCATGACTCCTGAGAATGGACCAGAAACCTGACCTCAGAGCCCAGTCTGACGATCTCTAGTGTGATACTTAGGACCAAGCCTCTCCGTACAGTGGTGCACAGTGTTGACTTATCCATATTACCATCACGAAAGGTCTCATTATTTTAGGAATGAGAAAATCAGCTTACCTCTAGGAAAAGGATTGGAGATCTCCTAAAAGTGGTGGAGCGTGTCTGTTTTATCTGTTGTGCCAACTATTATTGATTGTCTTCAATGTGGCATTTGTCTGCCAGCATGTGGCACAGACCTGGGGAGGAGACAGAGCAGCAGGAGGGCTGTGTAAGGAAGGGCCACTTCCATAAATCCCTCACTTACATCCTGTTCTGCCTATCCCTGCTCCTTGCCACAGTAACCACAGGCTAGAGTTGAAAAGTCATCCCCTGGAGGTGACCTGTTGAATTCTGCAAGAGGAGAAAATACCAGTGTGCTCCTGCACAGACATCTTACTGTACCCCCAAACCAGCACTGCACAAGGCGATGCATCCCAGCTCTTACAGCAAAGGGAATCTCCTTTACTTGTTTTTCCTTTGCCCTAGGCTCATAGAAAACTGATCTTCTGGAAAATGAAGACACAGAAGAAACGCGCCACCCTTCTGACCACCAGGAAGGAAGCCAGGAGACAAGCAAAGCAGTAACTACCCCTCAGTCTGCTTAGTGCTGAGGCCCACTGGATGGAGACTGAGAAAGTCCCTGGAGGAAGAGCCTGATGCCAAGGCTCCACACCCATCACAGCCCATCCACTTCTGGTGAGGTCCAGGCTTCCACAACCTTCTCTCAAGAAGTCACAGAAACCTGCCCCAGGCCAGAAAGAAGGGCCACTTACTGAACTGGATGATGCAGGAGCCAGGAGGCATCTAAAAGCTGTGGGAAAGCACCAGGGTCTGGTAGGACAGCAGTAGACCTTCCAAACACGGGGAAAGGCTTTCAGCAGTTCCTCTCCCTGCACTATCAATGACCAGGGCACAGGCAGCCCACGATCACTTTCGAATACAGGGTGCAGAAGGACAGAAGTTAAGCTGGACGGAGAGACCATGGCCAGCATTCCAGGAAATGACGGAGCTGGGAGGACAGAAAAGCTGCTTTGTGACTCTAGAGATCACCTGGCGCTCCCTGACAAGAACTGAAGGCAAACATTGGCAGAATTCTTGGGAATTCTTGAGCTAGAGTGATAACAATACTGAGCATCATCCACTGAGGCACACAGAAGACGAGAAGGCTGCTCACTGCATAGGAACCTAGAGTTAAGTCTGGAGGTGGCCCTCTGTCCATTCCAACACACTGCTGTTTTCCTCCTCATAACAGAGGGCTGCCCTCAGGAATGCTGGGAGCCCAAACCCAGCTCTGGAAGCACTTTCTCTGCAGCAGCCCCTCAAATAAAGTAGCCAAGTGGGCCAGAACTAGGAGCACAGGGAAGCAGCCTTCCTCCTTGAGCTCACTCCCCATCCAGAGCACTGAAACTCCTCTGACCTCCGACAGTACACGTGAGCTCTAAAAAACTAAGTACATCACCACATACCTGAGATTTCATCATCTTCTCCCTGAGAAAACCTCTCACACACTTATCAGCACACGTGTGACACTCCTGCAGGAGACAAGAAGCCAGCATATGGACAGCCCACTTAGCACTGTTGACAGCATGTCCAGGAAATGACAACCTCAGCAGGAATCAGTAGGGGGCAGGGAAGGCACTGACAACTCAAACTGTACATTCTGAGATCACTGCCAATCCCTTGGGAAAGAAAACAATGTTGTCTCACACGTGAGGAAAACCTCCTGGCTTTTCTGAATTCCCAAAGACAGCCTACAGTCACAGTGGACAAGGAGTGGAAACAGACACGGGGCGTGGCAAAAATGCCAGCCAGTGTCAGACACCTAGAAAATGGCCTGGGCCGGGATGGCAACAGCACAGAGAACAGGACCCAGCAGCTGCCTTCCTGTCCTGCGTGAACTTAACCTGCTCCATCCAAGACACACAAAGGGAAGATGCCCCACATAAGAAAGTAGGAACAATGTACACCTAAGACAAATTACCACTTTACACTCCCTAGTTTCCTGATGAGGAAACCAGGAATGTGGGCAGGTCCCCAAACTAGGACATGGCAGTGAGGTGATGGGCACTGGGGCATGAGGGAGTACAATGCCAAAGCCATTCTGCATTTGACACAGATGTCCTGCTGCCTGTATACCAAAGGAAAACACAGAGTACCATAAACCACTGGACCCTAAACGGATACAGCAAGAGCCTGGTGCATCTGTAACTAGGAACCAAATGAAGCTGCCTTTATGTAGTTTCCATCCACTTCCCAGCTTTAGGGACCACAAATTCACAGTGACTAGTTCTGCATATTTCCCTATGGGAGAAAAGGAAGAATTGGGATTAGTGACACCACTCATCTCAGATTCCAACTGACTCTTCTAAACCTAAGATCATCTATGCCTTCTTGAGTCATCTCAGGATTACACTCAAGGACAAGATACTTCTAACCATAATGTCATCTATTCCCTCTGGGTCGGAGTCTTCAGATGAAATGTAATACTTGGCTAGCCCCACCTATCACTGCTGACAGCTAATAAATAGTGGCTGTGCGGGAGTGAAGCACGGGGATCCAGAGACTTTGACTTCCCAGCAATTCTTGGAATTTTGTATTTGTCTGGTTTTTATTTTCTCATGGCATTCTTTAGACTGAAAATCAGGATTCTCAGCTAGGTTCCCAATATCAGATATGGGAGATCTCCAGAGTTCCCACTTCTACCTGGAGCTACATGGTCCAGCTACTTCGTAGCAGAATGGAGACATGTCCATGCCCGCTCTGCATCAAGCTGCCACCACTGCAATAAACAAGCCCGCAGGAGCCACTTAAAAATCATTAGTCAAACCTCTCCTGGGCAGTACACGGAGAAGCTGGCATGTGGGAAGTGCTTCACAGACACTGTCATAATTACCTGAAGAGTGTCCTACTGTCTGTTATATGAAGAGCTTATTTAAGGAGAAGACCATGCAGGGACATCCTCAGTTTCATCTTTTTTTTTTTTTTTTTTTTTGTCTTTTTCATTTTTCTCGGTACCAGGGATCGAACTCATGACCGCCTGTTTGCAAGGCAGGTGCTTATGCCGCTGAGCTAAATCCCCTGCCCCCCTCAGTTTCATCTTATGTACAAGTAGGTTAGTCTGCAGTGGCCCTGAAGCTGAATGCTGGACTCTGGAAGGCTGGATGTGCCAGCATGCACAGCAGTCTTGACTTGAAGCACCAGCAGACTAGCCCACTTTTGTCATCTAAGGGCCAGGGCAGATTACATGGGTCACTTGACTATGTCATCCATCTCCAGGCCTACCTGTTTGGCTCCTGGCACCAAAAGGAGCATCCATTGGGATACCTATCCTGGTGGGCCAGGGGAATTTGCCTTGCTCAAAAGTATGCTTCTGAAGTGACAAACTATGCTGAGGGCCATGACATGGCAGGCTTCTCTTCTTTTCTCAGTTTCATTTGTTCTCTAAGTGCCAAACACTGAGAATCTGCAATGCCAGGAATGAGATAAATCAAGGGGTAAGACTCAGACACTCCCCTTAAGATCACAGGAGAGATACAGAGCCCAGCAAACCAACAACTGCTAAAGGGTCATTCACAATGAGCTGAGGATAAAAAAGTGACCCCTGCTGTGGCTTTACTCCCCACCCACAGGTGCTCCTTGAGGAAAGCACTCAACTCCATTCGCCCCTGCTAAAGCTTCAGACACCAGCACTGAGCTGCACAGAGCACCCAGTAAGCAAGACACCAGAGGCCCAGGGACATCTAAAAGGTGGCAACAAGGTGTGCAAAAGCTCCAGAGTTTGGAAGGGACGGGAGTGAACCCTCCAAACACAGAGAAAGGCTTTCAGCAGTTTCTCTCCCTGCATTACCAATGCCCAGGGCACAGGCAGCCCTAATCATTTTCAAATACTGTGGCAAAAACGGGCAGGTAAACCAGGAAGCTAACATGTAACCACAATTTCCTCCAGCAGTCCAGAGATGGAAGACTACTAGCCAAGCCCAACTCCTGAGAGCCATCATCACACAGAAGATTCCATCAGAGCTGCCACCTGAGGTGGCACATGCCTGGAACTCCAGTGCTCTTAGAAGCTAAGGCAGAAGGAGCACAAGTTTGAATATAATCTGAGCAATTAAAGTGCTTAGCAAGAGAATACCTCAAAATAAAAAACTAAAAATAAGGTGAAGTAACTCAAAGCAAAAACCCAATACCCAACACTGAGTTCTACAAAGGGAAAAAGAAATTCCACCTGCCACGAAAACCTCACCAGAATACAAATTTATGGTCAAGATGATTCAATTCTTTACCCCACAGATATCCAGAGTATGTGTACACTGCCAGGGCAAGATTCGAAAGGCAATCAGTCAGGCTGCTACTCTCAAATCTTTGCAGCTTCCCTACCTCACAGAAACTAAAGCTCAGAAGCATCAGGTTATTCAGCTAGAATCTGACCTTGTGTCTTTGGACCCAACCCCGACCCCAAGATCCCCATGTGCTTCACCAGGCTTCAGTCTGCACAGGGGTTTTGCCAGGCAGATCTCAGAACCCAAGCCCTCCACCACCACTGCTCTGCAGGTATAGGTGGAAAGGTAACCTAAGAGGGCTCCCACTTCAAGTTCAGCTCCAAAGCACTGACCAGAACAGCAGGGCTCTGCACTGGCAGCAGGGAGAGCTGGAGAGGCAGTGTAGGGGAGGGACCAGCTGGCTGGCTGCTGTAGAATCCAAGGTGCTGACCACAGGAGAAGTTTCCATCCATCTCCACGTGTCCGTGAAGAAGCAAGGCCTAAGCAGGGGAAAGAGGAAGGAGCTTCAGTGCTAGCAGGGGACTGCAGTCCCAATGACATAGAGGGAATACAAATCCCAACCTGCTACAAGTCCTAAAATCAGCGTCTGTTTTCTCTAACATTGAGGAATGAATTCTAGGAAAAAAGAAGTTAAGAGAAGGAAGAATGTACTGGGGAAGAGGGACAGAAGGGAGCCTGGAAAGAGAGCTGCCCCCAGATCTCACTTTCAAAGGTGTTTATAGGGCAAAGCCACGAGGTGAGGCAGGTTCCAAGTAGGACACAAATGCAATCAATCAATCAATAAGATTACAAGCATAGTTGCTCAGGTAATATTGATCCTGTGGAAAATCACAAGTTGAGTATGAGATGAACCAAGACTATGGTGAACTAAAAGGTATAGTCGCTGGGGTAACACTGATTAAATGGAGATCAAACTGGGAAGTCACGCAGCAAGAGCACATGGGATGGCCAAGGATTTTCCTGCAAGGAGTTAGGGGAAGTATATGACTAATTCCTCTCTTGCTGCAGTCTGGCCTTCAGTGAATGTGCCCCCATCCACAGTTGTCTTCTGCATTGAACTCTCCAGGGTCCAGCGCTGTCCGACTGGCCTATAATATTTCTACCTAATTTTGCTGTCCGTAATATCGAAGCTGTTTCCTAGGGTTCTGGGAGCGTCCGTAATTGAAACCTTAGCAAAATGGAGATTTTGAGCCCTGGCCCTGAAAGATCGTGGAGGGAAAGGAGTCCGGTGGTCCTAGGTAGTGCCTAGATGGCACTCACTGCTCCCGTCTCAACGAACCACAAGCGGATTCGGCGTTGTGACTGCCTCGAACCGGAGGCCCACACGCGGGCAAGAAAGATCACGGCGCCCTGCGCTCCTCGCTCCAGGCCCGCGAATAGCGTCGCCTGGACGCTGACCGCAATTGGCGTCCTTCCCCTGACGGCCGAGGCCGTGGCCCACTATCGGCCTCCTCCGAGAACACGCGAGTCTCTGGGGACCTAGGCCCGGGGAACACGCGCCTCCGGTAACCATCCCGGAGCATCCCGCCCGCGGGGCCTCGCTTTCATCGAATGGACCAGCGCCCCGCAGTGAACTCACCGTGCAGCCCCAGTGTCGGGCGGCTGCCGAGAGAGAACAGACAGCTGTGCAAGAAGAGAGATGTTTGCAGATTCTCGGAGTTCTGAGGCACTTAGAAGAGCTGGCATCGCGACAAAAGAAAATCCCGCGGAAGCGCGGCTGGAAGACCAGGTTGCGGCCTAGATCGGCACCACACCAGGAGAAATGCTCGTATTCCCGACATCGCCCTCTACAGGCACAGGAGGCCAACGTCGGGTTTGGGAATATTTTCAAGAGGCCTTTGGAATTTTGGAAGAAAGCCTATCTCATTTACTCTGCTTTGCAGTTGTCCTGATGACATTTTTTGATCACTGATTTATCGTTAATATATAGGAATGATTAGTACAGGTTGCGTAGCTATGACCAAGTCGTGCAATGTGTTTGCCTTTCTTTCTGCAAGCTTCTCATGCACTTCTGTCTGATTCCCTCCTGTGTCTGGTGTGGTATCTGCCACGCACTGTTGTAGCTTGGCATAACTGACAACATTTTCAACCCTTCATATAACTGGTGCCCTGTATTCAGGACAATGGAAAATCACTCAGGGGATAAGTCCCATGAGAAGAACAGAATGAGCCGTACTTACAGGAGAAAAATTAACCTGCTCAACCAAAGGAGCAGGATACAGGTGTCAACCAAAAATTAATGGAAGATTCGAGCTAAATTGTTTCCAACAGGATGTCTTTTGTGATTCTATCTTTTAAAAACACTGTAACTTACCTTGCCACTTGTTTGGACCGTGAAGGGGGGAGGGCAGTGTCTGTATTCGAGTGGTCCTGAGCTCAGTTAATTAAATTCCAGATTTATCAGTTTGGCTATTTAGAGTACTATATTGTTGTTCACAAACCCACCTCAACACCAGGTTCCCATATCGAGTATTGTCCAGGGCCTGTAGCAGAAGGGTGAGAAAATGAGCCCCGACTGGCAGGCAGGGGATGAATGGTTACCTAAATTTCAAATAAATTAGAAATACGTGAGAGTGGCCAGATGTGGTGACACGTGCCTGCAATCCCAGCCATAGGGACTTTGAGGCAGAAGGAGCTTGAGTTTGTTGCCATCTTATACACATTAGTGAAACCTTGTCTCAAAATGAGAAAGAAAGGGGTGCGGGGATGTAACTCAGTGATAGAGGGCTTGTCTGTCCTCTAGGAAGCCCTGGATTCCCAAGCACCACAAAATAATAATAACAATAACTAACACTAAATGATTTTTCTTGGTTTTTTTGAGACAGAGTGATGCTATGTAGTAGTTCAAGCTGGCCTTAAATTCAGTATGTAGCCCAGGCTGCCTTCAAACTCTCAGCAGGCATCCTGACTCAGCCTCCTAAGTGCTGGGGTTACAGGGGTGTGCCATCAACCAGACCAACAATTTGAACAATTGTATTTAACCTGATACTATAGCCAAAATAATCTGATAGCATGTAATCAATACTTTAAAATTATTGACTTGCTTACCACTCTTTTTCTTACACAAATCTGGTGTCATATCTTGTAATCCACAAATGAGTCCCCCAAAGCCCAGCCTGAAGTTCAAAAACGGGTAAGACATGGTTTTTTTTTTTTTTTTTCTTTTTTACCGGTACCAGGGATCGAACTCACGACCGCCTGCTTGCAAGGGAGGTGCTTATGCTGCTGAGCTAAATTCCCAGCCCTGGGTAAGACATGTTTTTAAAAAAAATCAGCACTGATTTATTTTATCATGGATCCAGTAACACGGTGCAGTTGGAGTTTGCAAAAGCTGTGTGTTCCCCTCAAAACTTACAGCCCTTTTGTAGATATCACAGTTTACAAAGTAAGGGGTTATGGGTGTGGATCAGGAAATCTGCTAAGGAAATGTTTCCCTTAGCAGAGGACAGAGAAGTCTAGCAGTAATTAACAATTCTTTGTCAGCTTATTTTAACACTACATCTGTTATTTCTAGAGGGCAACAATGGTTAACATATCAATTAGATTAGGTTCCCCGGGATTTACAATTCTTTACAGAGAGGAGCATTGATTAACATATCAATTAGGTCACCCAGAGGGGGGAAAAACCCCATAAAGAACAGTAAGTGGCATTACAGGTACTTTGGCATAACACAAACATAACGAAGCTCTTTTTGCTAGGGTACAGCAACATAGTAATTCAGACCAACTAGAGTTCAGGGACTAAGCAGCCAGAAGGAATTCATGATGGTTGTGCTCATTTGTTCTGATCTGAGGCAATCTGGCTTTCATTACCCTTTAGGGGCTGAAAGAGAGAGGCAGCCACAGCAAGGAAGCAGAGAGCATTCAGCTTTCCCCTCACCCCACCAGCAGAGCCAGGAAGCCCTTTGGATGATGTGGCCCTCTGGATCCTCAGACTGGAGTTTCCTCAATTAGAAGAATAAGGCACAGGTGCTCTCAGAAATCTGGAAAAAGGAAGAACCATAATTAAAACCAACGTTTTCTTTTGTGTTACTTGTGGCCATTACACCATGGAAGTCATCTTGGCTCATTCATTTCTCCATCTTTGGTGCCTACAGAAGAAATCGACAGATTCCTGGACTCATATGAATTACCAAATCTGAATAAAGAAGATATGAAAATCCTAATAAGTGAATATGGTTAGGTGAAATTGAAGGTGTAATTAAATAACCTGTCAAAAAAGAGAAACCCTGATGGATACAAAGTCAACACTCAAAATTCAATAGCCTTCCTGTACACAAATAACAAACACAGAGAGACAAACCAGGGAAAAAACACCTTTCACACTAGCATCCAAAAAAAAAAAAAAGGAAATATCTAGGATACAATCTAATGATGGATTAAAAAATACCTTTATATTGAAAACTACAGTACTCTGAAAAGGAGGTTGAAGAGAACATTAGAAAATAGATATCTCATACTCTTGGGTAGGAACAATCAATAGAGTAAAAATGGCCATATTTCCAAAAATGTTATACAGATTCTATACAATCCTAATCCAAGTTCCCATAGCATTTTCACAGAATTAATAAAAACAATCCTAAAATTCAACTGAAGCCAGAAGAGACTTCAATAACAAAGGTAATCCTGGGCAACAAAGACAAGCCAGGGGCATCGCAGTCCCTGACTTAAAACGATACTATAAAAATAGCACAGTACTGGCAAAATAAAGAAAAAAACAGAGCCAAAGATCAGTAAAACAGGGGCCTGGGGATTTAGCTGAGCGCCATAAGCGCCTGCCTTGCAAGCAGGCAGTCGTGAGTTTAATCCCTGTTACCGATAAAAAGGAAAAAGACAAAAAAAAAAAAAAAAAGATCAGTGAAACAGATAAGATGGAAAAACAATGCTAGACACACTAAACCACCTTATCTTTGACAAAGGTGCCAAACACATTCCCTGGAAGAAGGATAGCCTTTTTAATAAGTGGTGCTGGAAAAACTGGCTCAACATGTGCCAAAGATTAAAACTGGACCCATAGTTTTCACGCATGTACTAATGGTTCAAAGATCTAAATATTAAACAGAAACATTAAATCTGCTGGAGGATGCAGAAGGTAAAAGTCTGGAGGATCTGGGGTAGGCAAAGACTTTCTGAACAAAACCCCAGCTGCACATGAACCCTCACAAAGATTCAACAACTCCGATCTCATCTTATTGAAAAGCATTTTCACAGCAAGAGAAACCACCAACAGAGTGAAGAGACATCACACAACCTGGGAGAAAATGTTTGCCGCTGGTACTGCAGACAAAGGGTTACTGTAGAAACATATAGAGAACTCAAAACAATCAGCCCTCCCAGATTTAAAAACTCAACACAAAAATGTGTACCTGAGATGAAAACACATTTCTGAGATGAAGAAATACAAACAGCAAAAAATATATGAAAAAATGTTCAATAGTACTGGTTATTAAACAGATGCAAAATTAAAACAATACTTAGATTCTACCTCACCCCAGAAAGAATGCCTAGGTTTGAGAAATCAACCAGTAACAAATGCTGAAGGGATTTGGGGAAAAAGGAGCCCTTCTCCACTGTTTATGGGAGTGTAGACTGCGGCAACCACTGTGGAAATCAACGTGGAGATTCCTCAAAAAACTAAGATTGGAGGTTCCATTTGACCCAGCTATTCTTCTTCTGAGTATCTTCCCAAGAGAATTAAAAACATCATACCGTACTGATATATGTGTACCAATGTTTATAGCAGATCAATTTGTAACAGCTAGAACTTGGAAACAACCTAAATGCCCATCGACTGAGTAATAGATTTTAAAAAGTGGTACTTTTATACAACAGAGTATTAGTCATAGAGAAGTAAAAATGAGATTTTTATAGGTAAATGGTTGCCAATTGTGTCCGTAACAGAAATGCTTGTGTAGACATTGTATTCTCTCAATAGCGTGAGAAGCTAAAAGAAACTACATATAAGTATACACTTAAGATATTTATACAACTTTTTTCTCCAAGTTCATTGATGAGAAAAGTTTGCATTGGTATTGTTCACACAACTGAATGCAGATGTCTTGTGCTCTGGGTGACTGATTGGGGGTCTGTAACGTGCAATGTATGTGCGATTATTGCTCCCTATTGTTGTATTTTGAAATTTTGTTTCATTTTGTTTCTCTTTGAAGTAAAATAGATTTTCAAAAACAAATTAAAGCAAGTTGGAATTATAAACTGTATGTCTTAGAAAAGAACAGAGCTGTATCAACCTTTGTCCCCATGTGGTGGTGATGAGCAGAAGCCTCTGTGTCCTACCCCAAAGAAGAAAGAGGAGCTTCAGAGAATCATTAGATCACTGTCACTTGGGGCTGGGATCACAGGTGGTTGGGGCCCCACCATCTCCTGAGTCAAAAGTTCAGTCTGTTTCAGCAGGGTAGAATCTGTGACATAAATGTCTGTCTAATACCCAGAAAGTCGTGCCCAAGAGAAAACTCACTAGGGTGAAGAATTCCAAGCAGAGAGCTTATCATATTGGCAGCAGCAGGTCAAAGGAGGTGAGTTGGGCAGCCTCTGAAGAATCCAAAAAGACTCAGCTGTCAGTACTTACCCCACCTGCAGAGGGCGCAGACTTCTTGCAACAGTAGCAGTTACCAGAGCTGCCCCCTCCCCTTTATTTCTTATTCCATTGGACAGGCTCTTGGAGGCCCACAGCACACTACCTGTGCTCAGGCCCAGCTGGAGAAGAAGAGTGGAGTCTTACCTATGAATAATCATGGGAAACATGATTAATGCATTAGACTGCACATTTGAAATAATTCAATGGAAAAAAGAAATAATTCAATGGAAACTTTCCAATTTTTAGTGATTGCAAAGTTTCTATTTTATTTTGTTAAATGTTGTGGTGTGCGGGAATGTGCCAGATCAAGGCACATTCTAAGCCAATACTCTACCACTGAGCTACATCCCAAGCCCTACAACATTTTACTATCTAAAAATGATCAGAAGAGTTAGGAGGCCTCCCTTGTCTTTCTAGTGGTAAGGAAAAGACTCTTGCATTTAGCAAACGTGCAGAGACAGGGAACAGTTTTTTCATGATTGCATACTACTAGACCCTCTTTTCAACATGCTAAATGCATTAATACATGATTTGGTTGTCTCTGGTAAGGCAAATCCCACCATCTGGGGTTTGTACATCAGAGTGGCTGAACCAAGCTTGATGGAAGAGTCGGCCAGCCTAGTCTCAAGTGCCACTCATCTTTTCTTGAGCTGCCCTGTGGACTGCCACATGTGGACACACACTGCACAATTTCTGGGAGCCCTACTCATATCACAGTCTGTGGCAGAGAGGCAGAGATGCTGGGGGAACTTGGCTGAACTGATGCCTTGAACATCACTAGATTACAGCACAAAGGCATTTTCTTAGTCTGCCTATCTTGGAGCAGCACAGAAACCTATGCGAAGCTTCCTAATGCTGAAATAGTGAGTCATTCTAACAGACTGCTGAGAACACCTCCCAAGAGTAATGCCTATGGGGGAACCCTCAATGCTTTCCTGCCAGCTTCCTGAATTCAAGCAAAAGATAATTAAGTGTGCAGCCATAAGAAAATGAGACAGGTGTGTCAACAGTAGGGAAAAATACTGCTTTTTACTCGTTGGACTTTCAGGCTGCCAATGCTCAAAATTACTTTCTGAAGCCAGTTTGGTATTGCATGCTTGAAATCCCAGCATTCAGGGGATGTCGCAGGAAGGTTGTGAGTTTGAGGCTAGCCTGGGTTCCATAGTGAGACCCTGATAGAAGAAGAAGAAGAAGAAGAAGAAGAAGAAGAAGAAGAAGAAGAAGAAGAAGAAGAAGAAGAAGAAGAAGAGAAAGGAAGAAAGAAAGAAAGAAAGAAAGAAAGAAAGAAAGAAAGAAAGAAAGAAAGAAAGAAAGAAAGAAAAAAATCTGAGCCAAGGAAAGCTGCTTCCATTCTTTTTCTAGTTTTTAGAAGAGTCTCCCACCTCTGCAGTGAGCTGCTCCAAGGGAATTTCTCTCCAGGGTGCACTGAGAGGTGTGGAGCCCACACTAGTCACTCCTTGTTGGGGGCCCTCTGGTTTGCTGGTACTTGGGCTCCTCACCTGGGTTCCTGCCCGGCCCCGTGAGAGGCAGGCTCTGTGCAGAGATGCCTGCAACAGTGATGAAAGGCGGGGGGGACATCAGGGAGCCTGCAGGTGGTCACAGCTCAGCGGAGTCCTCCATCTGCCGTCACCATGATTAAGATGCAGTTAATTTCCATCGCCCCATTCTCATGTCCACCAATCCCCAGCGCTATTCCTGCCCTTCAGGAGCATCAGGGCCAAGAGAGATTGCAAATATTTTTAAGATGTTTCTGTTTGTGTTCACAATTGAATTGGCCTATAATTTACATTTCCTTTTGTTGAATTTATCTGGATTTTCAGATCTGGTTATTATGTTAGCTGAGGATTTTTTCTCCAATCCAAGAGACTGTAAAAGGCTTATATAAAGCTATGTTTTCAATAAAAACACTATACAATTTACCCATAAAAGCACCTGGATGGAAGATGTTTTCTTTGTGCAAAATTATTAACCACTGATTCCATTTATCTATAAATAAGATTTTTCAGCTTTTCTATTTTTCTTAAGGTGATTTTAAGAATATTTCCTGGTGTGTGTTCATTTCACCTGTTTTAAATTTTACAGGAAGAGTCAACAGTGTTCTTTCACATTTTACTCTCTGCTCTGATGGTGCCACCTGCCTTTGCTCATTCCTGAAACTGTGTGGCTGTCAATTAAATCAGACAATGTCCATGTTCTGCCATTTCTCTTTCTGCTCTTCTTTTATTTGTATCAGTTCAGTTATCCTTTTCCTCCATTTAAAAAGCCTTTAGAGGCAAGTGTAGATTAGAGCACAAGAAATATTTCCCACATTTGAGAATTAAATGTGCCCCTCTCCAATTACAAAATATGCCTTTTTCTTTTTCCTCTCTCGTGTCTTTTCCTTTTCTTTTTCTTCTCTTTCTTCTTCCTCTTCCTCTTCTTTCTGTCTCTCTTCTTCTCTTTCTCTACCCTCCTTATTGAAGCATAGGGACTAAAAACAGGGCTTTTGCCTTAAGATACATCCCAGCACTTTTTTAAAAATTTTGAGACAGGATCTTGCTAAAATGCCCAGGATGGGATTGAACTTGAGCTCCTCCTGCCTCAGCCTTCAGAGCACTGGTCATGACATAGCCCTGTGCCATAGCACCTGGCTGATTCTCGCCTTGTATAAACATGTAAAGGCATCCTTACAGACTGTGGAATGAGCTATGGTCATACTGTACGCTCTGGTTCTGTACTTCTCTCCACACCAGCACATGTACCCAGCCCCTCATCTCTTTCCCATCAACTTCACAGTCTACTTCTTCCCTCTTCCCACTAAACACTATCCTGTTGTCCTTTCCTATCCTCCAAAATGCCCCCAATGCACACCACCTCCAAGAAGCCACCTTCCTTTGCAAGCCCTGGGTGTCACTCTCTATCCCCTTTTGTACTCACTCACACTCTGTCGTTGGTTACAATTCTTCTCTCCTGTGCAGAGCTCCTGCTGTGATGCTCTGCCATCCTCACAGTACTGAGCCCTGTCTGGGTGAAAAACAGTGCTCAATACACACAGCCTCATTTTTGCCAGGAGGCCAAGCTCAAAAAATATAAAGCAAGGAAACCACACAGTCCACAGCTGCACCCAGTGCCTGGCAGATGCAAACACCAGACATGAAAAGCTCCAGGTTCACAGGGGTGGGGATGTACCATCCAAACACAGAGAACACCTGCATCAGCTGGTGATCACTCTCAAAATCATGGGGGTTAAGCAACTCAAGGCTTGAAGGGGCACTCTGGGGTCCTCTCTAATACAGGCATTAATTCCATCAGTGGAGACTCTATCCTAGTGACCTAATCATCTTCTGATCTAACCACACCTGATATCACTATATTCAGTGATAACAGGTCAGCATATGAATTTGGGGGCGATATAAGCATTCAGTCCATAACACTTGGTATGATGATTAAATGAACCAAAAAGGTTGAAACATTATGTGCCCTAAAATATTAGTTATCAGTTTACATGGTTGTATATTTTTGTATTATCCATAATAGTCAAGCTGTGGGTAGTAGCACAATTTATAATCCCAGTGCTCTGGAAGCCAAAGCAGAAGGATTGCTCCAAATTCAAGGCCAGCCTAGGCTATCTAGTGAGTCTGAGGCCAACCTGGGCTATATAGTGAAATCAGTTTTAACAGAACTATCAGTTAGAATTATAGCTTCCCAGTGGTGCAGGGCCATTGTTGATAGAATTTGACAAGATCAGCACCAACCTGGTAAGGGGTGCTGTGGCATAAATGCAAACCCAGCCAAGATGGACAGAAAGGGGGTAGCTCTACTCCAGCTGTAGGTGGGAAGGTTTTGTGCAGCACAGTAGGAGATAGACAGACCAGCTTTCCACGAGCCAGAGCAAGCCATCTGGGCTTTGGAGGAGCGAATTTACCCTTTCTGTGAGTCAGCAGAAGCCATGACAAGCCCAGGAGGAAAAACATTAACCCGATTTGCCCTTCCTGTGAGCCCACTGGTAAATGGGCTGAGAGACAAGAGCACCAACCCACCACACTCCCCGCCCACCATGAGCAACCTGCTGAGTCAGAGGACAGACTGAGTTTATAGCAGCTAAGGTACAAAAATGACTTAATGGTTGGATCATTTAATGGACCTTGCAAGCCTAATGCCAGTAGTCTAAGCATCTAGTAAGAGAATAAAAACATGCCATGTAGCATATACAGTGGTTTCTTTTTGTCTTGTTTTTGAAATCCAATATAGTTCTCACTATTTTGTTTTGTTCCATTTCATTGTTTTGTTTTATTCAATGTTCTGTTTTGATTGGTTTTATTCTGTTCTGTTTTGTTTGATTTTATTGTATCTGTTGTTATGGGTAGCAATTTTGAAGATAACAATAGGCATTATTTTAGCAATGGTTGATTTCCTATTATCCTGTTCTGAAGTCCTGTATTACTTTCACTGTTTTGTTTTGATTGGCTTTGATTGGCTCTTTAAAATAAGAAATTCAATTCAATTAAAATAAAAAGAAGATAGACCTGTGGGCCTTGAGCTGAGAGCTCATCGGTATCACCTGCTGCTTAGAGTTGCAGATCTCTGAACCCCACCAGCACAGTCTGCTTCAGGGTGACTGGGATGGGCCCAGAAATCTGAATTTGAATCCAAAGATTTTCCTCCAGGTGACTGCAGAACCTTTCCTTGAGGAGCACAGGCTGAACAAAATATCTGGCTTCACCACTGATACCACAGGCAACCAGACAGGAGACACACAAAGCATCAAGTACTCCAAGAGAAGGGCGAGATGCTGCCAAACCCACAGAACTGCTCTCAAAAGACTGGCAACCACCCAATCATCCTGCCAATAGCTGTATAATGGAAGAGAGGAAAAGGGGGAAAAACTAGTTCATTGCTAACCTATCTTATAACTGTAGGCATTTTATATATAATGAGACAGATGAAGGGACAGTATACCCCAAGGGTATATTTCAAAATAATGGAAGTGTTTAAAAAAATGGAAGTACTTATCAGACAATGAGGAAATGGAACAAAATGTATATTTTACATTTCAGCTTTGTTTTCCTGTGGACTAGGCAAAAAACAAAAAGTACCCAAGGCTTCAGGCATTTTCTAATGTTCCCTTTCCTGCAGTGTGGTTTTCAGGCATGTGAGTTTCACAAGACATCGAGCAATGAGTTCATTTAGGATGATTTTAGCTGTCAGTTGAGAAAATGATAATTATGGTTTCACAAAACAATCAGCAGCTCCAGATATGGGTCGCTGGGTGACTCCACACTTCACAAAAGAAACAAATGCTTTCAATATTTCTGCTCTATTATCCTCAGTGTATCGGCTTGTCCTTTCCTGATTCCCCTCAGTGGTCCAAGTGGGCTGCCACAGTCCCAAGTAACACATACCGAGATGATGTCAGTCTGCCTTAAACTTAGAGCTTTCACCGACAACACACACAATGTGGCCCTGTCGCATTATCGTATCGCGTCAACTGGACTGGCCACAGCGAGAAAATTTGTTCTGGAAAGATGTCAATAAGATTTGCCAACAAGGAAATTTCCAGTATGAGAATGTTTTCAGTTCTGTTACAAGTGTTGATATGCTGGAGGAAGATGTCTATACTTGAGAACTCAGGAAGGTGGGAAGATCCACCAGGAATTATGGCCCAATCAGGGATGCTGATCGAGTACCACATAACCACGCCAGGCAGCACCAAAGGTGTGAAGGAGGACTTCTGCCTGGCCACGGGGCACCAGATCGCCCTCTCGGGCAAGAACCTGATGTTACTGCTGCAGAGCTTCTGCATTAAGGAGAAAGAAGATCTTGCTGCTTCAAACTCTGACCTGATGAGAGACCTCTGCACCAGAAACCTCTGGTCACTGCGTCATTTTAAGACAAGACACGCAACAGCGAAGTTACAGTTCTCAGACAGAAGAGAGCACCTGATTTCCAGCCCCGTGGTTGCTTGAAAGTAGTTGACAAGAGACTGAGAATTTATTTCTAAGAATCGTGTTTTGTAATTTTTGTAAAGTAAGAGAAGCAAACTGTTTTGTAAATAAAATTCATCCTAAATTTTGGAATATAAAATAAAACATTTTTTTTAAAGCTAGGAGAGCATAGAGTGAAGTGTTTCAATCTGTAGAAGAAACTTCCAACCCAAAATGATGTATCCTACAACTCTAACTTTCAAAATTAATGAAGATATAAGGTCTTCCCATAACAAAAAATATTTTAGAAATTTATGACAACCATGAGGACCAGTGCAACAGAATAGAGACTGCAGAAACAGGTCCATGTACATTCCACTATTTGATCATTGACAAAGGAATTAAAACCACACACTGGGTGAAAGAAACCCTCTTTAGTAAGAGATGTTGGGAAAACTGTCTATCTCTATACAGAATATTAACTCTACACCCTTATGTCTCACCACATACTAAACTAAAATCAAAATGGATCAAAGAAGTGAGTGCTAAACCACAAATACTTAACCTGACAGAATACAAGATAGGTAAAACTCTTGAAGCCACAGGCGTAGGCAAGGACTTTCTGAATAGAACCCCAGTTGCACACGAATCAGTTACAAGAATTAACAAATATGATCATGTTAAATTTCAAAACTTCTGCTCAGCAAAAGAAACAACCAACAGAGTGAAAAGAAAACCTACAGAATGGAAAAATGTTTTTCCAGCTAGTCCTCAGAGAGAGGACTGATACCAAGAATGAATAAAAACTTCTAAAAATTAGACCCTGCCAACATTAAGACCAATCAAACATGAGAAACTGAAATGCATAGACAATTCTCAGAAGAAGAAATTCAAATGGTCAATAAATACATGAAAAAAAATTCAACACTTGTGGCTATTAGAATAATGCAAATTAAAACAACAGTGAGGTTCCATCTTACTCCATAAGAATAACTGTCATCAAAATATCACCAAACAGGGGCTGGAAATTTAGCTCAGTGGCATAAGTGCCTGCCTTGCAAGCAGGCAGTCATGAGTTCGATCCCTGGTACCGGTAAAAAGGAAAAAGACAAAAAAAAAAAAAAAAAAAAAGATATCACCAAGCCAGGCATGGTGGCACACACCTATAATCCCAGCACCAGGGAGGAGGAGGCAGGAGGATCACTGAGAATTCAAGGCCAGCCTGGACTACAAAACTGAGTCTAAGCCAGCCTGAACTGCATAGTGAAACCCTGTCTAAAGGACCGGGGGGGGGGGGGGATATCAAATTACCACAAATGCCGGCAAAGATTCAGATAGGGTGAGACCCCTCTACATTGGCTGTGAGACTGTAAACTAGTTGACTACTACGGAAAACAGTATGGAGATTCTTCAAAACACTAAAACCAAAAATTGCATTGGAGTCAGCCATTTCCCTTCTGGGTACCTTACTGAAAGAGTCCAAGGTATCATATTACAATGATACATGTTTATTTGTGTTTATAGTGGCACAGCTCACAATACCTGAATCTTGGAAGTCTACCAATAGATGGATGGATGAAGACAATATGGTGTTTATACATGACAAAGTACTAGTCCGCCAAACAGAAGCAAAAACTTGGGTGATTTATAGGAAAATGAACATACTTCAGACAATAATTTTAAGCTAAATAGATCATAGACATAAGCAACTATTTTTATCTGTGAAAAACCCAAGTATAAATAAATTATTTCATTCATGCATTCAGGACCTTGCACTTGCCAGGCAAGCACTGTGCCGTTGAGCTATATACCTGGCCCAATTATAAATAAACAAAGGACAAATAAGACATAGATAATAGAAAACAGGGAGATAGAACCTTTGCAAATGCAAAGGGGACTAAGAGATGAAAGGAGGGAGGGGAAGAGAATCTACCAAGAATCAAGGTGTGACATGTACATGTATTCACTCCCCATGATGAGTGCCCTCATTTAGTACTGCAAATGTGTAGTATTAAAAGTAAAAAAAAATTTAAGGGAATTTAGCTCAGCAGCCTAGTGCCTGCCTGGCAAACACGAGGTCATGAGTTTGATCCCCAGAAAAAAAAATTTTAAACTAGCTTATTACTATTCTACTTTATGACTGAATATATTTCTTATATAAATAATAGATCAAGGAAAAAATATCAGAAAGATATATTTCTTTTTTTAAATTTTATTTTGAAGGTAGTAAAATACAACAGAATAAGACAGAACAAAGCCAATTGAGACAGTGTAGTGAAATTGGTACAGAACTTCACAGCAGGTTATCAGGATAACAGTAATACGTATCAAAGTATATCTCATTATCTTCACAATAGTATCTGTTCTTTCAATCACGTATAGCAAAATAAAATGAAGTACAGAACATTATAGAACTTATCAAAACAGAAAATTGAGTAGAACAGTACCATTAATCAGAATAAAGCAAAACACTAGTAAAAATATTTGCCTTCAAAAAGACGGTAGAAGGAAATGGCCCTTATTTGCTATATTGAATATGGTCAACCTTCCAAGAGATGCTCAGATCTCTGGCTTTCATTTGCTAAAGGGGGGGTAGAGGAAGTGGGATGTTTGACTCTAAGCCTGTGCACTGGTAGTCTCACTACTGCTTAACAGGGAGGCAGGCTGGTTGCTTGGTTTCCCAGCATCCTAAATTCCAACATGGTGTGGATCTCAGGAGACAATGGTCGTTCTCCCCTTAGGGTAGCCACAGCCTGCCACACCATAGCCACTTACCAGGTTGGCAAGAAGCTTGCTTGGTTTCCCAGTGCCCTAAATTCCAACATGAGGCGCGGATCTCAGGAGATGCTTGTGGTTCTCCCCCTGGGGCAGCTGCAGCCTGCCACACCACAGGCACTTACCAGGGAGGCAAGCTGATTTCTTGGTTTCCCAGTGCCCTAAGTTCCAACATGGTATGGATCTCAGGAACCTCCAGGTTCTCCCCCTGGAGGAGACACAGCCTGCCGCACCACAGCTGCTTACCAGGAAGGTGAGCTGGTTGCTTCCAGAAGAATGTATTTCAAAACACCAAAAGTATTTATCTGAAAATGAAGAAATGGAAACACATATCTATGATTGTGTGTTTTCAAAAATACATATGTTATTTTCAGTTATGTTTTCCTCCCTGTGGACTAGGAAAAAACATTTAATATACCAAAGGCTTCTGGCATTTCCTAATGCCCCTTTTCTGCACTGCAAATGCATTTTGGGCATGTCAGTTTCATAAGATGTCAAACAATGGGTTCATCGATGATTTTAGCTGTAAGTTAGAGAAAATGGTAATTATAGTTTCACAAAATAGTCAAAAGCTCCAGATTTGGGCCACTCAGTGCCTCCACAGTTCACCAGACACAAACTGCTTTCTATGTTTCTACGCAATCATCCTCAGTGTATTGGCTTGTCCTTGACTGGTTCTCCACAGTGGCCCAAGAGGGTTGCCACAGTTCCAAGTATCACATACTGACATGACAACCTCCAGCTGAAATGAATGCAGCTTTTTTTGTCCCATAGGAAACTGTCCTAGAGGTCTCATGGATCAGTAAACAGAACTGTACTACATGCCTCCTCTATAGTCATGGAGAAGGAGACAGTATTGCCATACATGGCTTACATCAGAATGTGCTACATTTATGTGGGAGAGCAGTGGACCCTGAAACACGGTCCAAGCTTTGCTTGCTGAGGAGAGGAAAATGGGTCAAGGCCCATCAGGCAATTGGCTCCAGCTCACAGGGTTTCCTCCTCTGTCCTGTCTGTCCACAGTCAAGGTCTTCCATGGGTAATTGAAGGAATTAAAAAGAAAGTAATAGTTTCTAGGAACAAAGGAGATCACAACACAATTTATGATAGGGAAATCTATCAAACACAGCAAAAGCAGCACTAAGACAAGTTTTTTTGTTTGTTTGTTTTGTTTTTTGTCTTTTTGACACAGAGTCTCGCTATGCAGTTCAGGCTGGCCTTGAGCTCACTTTGTAGCCCTGGCTGATCTCGAACTCACAATGATCCTCCTGCCTCAGCCTCTCAAGTGCTGAGATTACAGGCATGAGCCACCATGCCTGGCTCAACTAAGATAAAATTTTATAACAACAAATGCATACATGAAAAATCCAGAAAGATCTCACATAAACAACCAAAGATGGTACTCAAGTTTTTTGGAAAGGCAAGAACAAATCATGTAAATAAAGATCAGAAATTAATGAAATCACAACTGAAAAAATATGCACTAGGGTCAGGGCTGGTGGCACATATACTATCACACAGATAATTGCTTCTCAGAAACTCCCACAGATTTATTCACACATTCACATAAATAAAATTGTAAAATGACATTTTTGATGCAAGAGTTTGTCACAGCAAGAATGGAACTAATGCACATGTCCATCAGAAGGAAGCTGATTCAATAAGCTGTGAACAGCCATGGGATGAAGTTCTCTACAGTGGTGACTATTAGGCTAAACCAAGATGCAACTGACACCACTGAGGCAGGCGAAGTTGAAGCAATGTGCAAAGTCTGGACTGCTGACCAGGCGCGGCTTGGCCAAGGGTGAAAACAGCATTGGTCCTGAGCACGGGCTGAGGGCGTGTTTTCATAGGGAAGTTTATGTGGAGGGAGGGTACGGCTGAGTACAACATTTTGGGTCTCTGAGCAGGGTGTCTAAGGCGAGGTGATAAAGAGGGTGTTACAGGGATGCTGTCAGGCACAGTAGGGCTCTTGTGGTTTTTCATGGAACCAGCTCTTAGCAGGTTAAGCTGTGTGGAGACAGCTGTCAGTTTCCTGTTGAATACAATGCTTCCCTAGGTGCAGATCTGTTTGGGGAAGTTCAGTCTCCTAGTTAGGCAGGTTCTAATTCAGAAACATGACAGTTATGATGGATGAGCCAGATCTGAGCAGGTTGATAAGAAATCATTGCTAGGGCTGGAGATCTAGCTCAGCGGCCTGCCTTGTAAGCAGGCAGTCCTGAGTTGGATCCCTGGTACCGATAAAAAGGGAAAAGACAAAAAAAAAAAAAAAAAAAAAGAAAGAAAGTAATCATTGCCAAGCTCTGTGATTAAAAGAAAAATACAATAAAAATAAATAAATAAAAATTAAAAACAGAAAAACAAGATCTAGAGGACTCTGGTTGTCACTCATGCTTCTGTGGTCACAAAGTACTTCTAGAAAGACAGGAAAAACATTGTCTCTAGGAAGGGGGCCAACTAACAGGGGCTGTAATGGAAGGCATTCACTTCACCTTTCTGTACTGTTTGTATCTTTATTTTTATCACGGGTTGGTATTGCCTATTAAGATATGCTTTAAAAGCACAGCCCAGTCCTCCATGAATGCAATTGAGCCTAGAAATGACTTTGTGGTTCTCCCCTACTCATGAGCAAACAGGAAGTCTGACACTGCACGTTCGCCAGCTCGCCTGCTTTCCTATGTAGCAACCTGCCCACACCCGTCACAGGTGCCGCCCCCTTGCCATTCCCCTTCATGCTACAGCACAAGTCCTGCTAAAGTCTCCTCTGAGTGGCACATTTTTGCTATGCTTGATTTCTATTTTGAGTTGAACATGCTGAGCTGGTACACAAGAACTGGTAACATTCAAGGGCACAGACAGCAAAAGCAGCCAGCAACCAGAACTCCTAACACTCAAGGCAGCCAGCAGCCACAAAACAATGGAGAGCAGTGAAGAAATGCAAAAAGCCACCACCTCCACTGGGCAGAAGAATTCCTAAAGCCTGCCAGGACCTGCTGGCTCTGAGTGACAAGAAGGCCACTAGCTCTAAGAGCTGATAGCCACTGGCATTCAAATTTCAGGGCTGTTAATACTAGAAGATACAGTTCGCCAACCATTGATTTCCATTCAGATTTGTCAAAGAACCTGTGTTGGAAGCCTGTGTGTGGACCCTGCCCTTTAGAAGGCCTGGAAGAGGAGGGCAGACAACAGTGCGAGTCATCAGCAAAGGAGAAGCAGCGCAGGAGCTGCTCCACATCAGATTTCCATCTTGCACACAGCTAAAAATCCATGCTAACTGGAGACGTTAATCCACCTTGGATTCATGTCCCTAGGAAAGGAGGATTTGGTCACAGACATGTAAACAAGGAGAAAGCAATGGGGACATCAAGGGGAAGCGGGAAAGGATGTATTTACAGAGTTT
This sequence comes from Cavia porcellus, assembly GCF_034190915.1. NCBI lineage: Eukaryota > Metazoa > Chordata > Mammalia > Rodentia > Caviidae > Cavia > Cavia porcellus. The sequence continues at coordinate 23,251,092 of NW_026947488.1, read as the reverse complement.
AGGAAACTGAAGTTTCCCAACTGCTCCTAACAATGTAGGGGCCCTGCGACATACAGATTTCCTTCTCCTTTCCTATGGTTATCAGCTTAGCCAGGGCCTCCTGAGCTTCCTGGGCTGCAGGGTGCAGAGGAAGGACATGGGAACCAGCTGTAATGGAGGGACTGGCAGGAAAAGCAGCAGCAAGGGTCTCCCTCATCATCCGTCTCCCAACGGGAACGCCAACCACGTCAGTTCTGGGCACAGGCAGGGTTGGAAGATGACACCGGTCCTTGCCTGGAGACACTGCTTGGAATGGAGATCATCACTGACAGAGTTCACTGTGGGTTGGGAGCCTTCCTTAAAGGAATGTAGCAGGCACAGACAATGGAAAATAGATCAGGAAGTGAAGTATGCACTACACACGCACACACACACACACACAGGCACGCACACACATGCTGCAAGTCTCAAGAGCGATGGGAGGCATACATGGAAGCAAAGAGAAAAGCATAAGTGGAATATGTGATGCAATTTTAGCATAATAAGACTGAGCCTTAAGGCAAATATGACTACTGTGTTATGGAATCAGGGTGAGATGCTATACAGGGGGCAAAGGTGTCAATGGATCTTGGGAGATACCAGTTGCTCAAAAATTAAAGCCATCTCCTGCTTATGCAGGCTAAAAAGGCCTCCAATAAGGCTCTGTCTTGCCTTCTGGTCTACTCACATTCTGGTCTACTCACATGCCTTCTCTCTCCTCACATTCCCTCTCTCACCCTTGACTCTCCCACGGTTTCTTGTGCCTTCTGAAATGGACAATTTTCACTTTCTCGTCATAGCTCATTCTGCTGTCTCTGCCTACGATACTTTTCCTTTCTATGTCTGCTATGAAACTTCTACCCATGCTTCAAAACCACATGCAAACTCCCCTATTCTTTTAGTTGTTCTATGGGTTTCCACGGGCCCTAAAATATAAGCCCTCAAAACACTTCCTATGTCTGCTACAATTTATCTCAGTAGATTTTTATCTTGATTTGGTGGAACAGATACAGAAACTGAGAAAACACACAAACACAAGATGAATATGATATTGTTCACTACATTAAATTTCTGACACATACAGTATGACAAACATACATTCCAAGGGTCTCCTCAAGACTGACTAAGCTGAGTCTGGGAATCTGCATAGCTGTCATGTTATCCTGGCAACAGCGATAAAGCTGAAGGTCTGATGAAACTGCAGTAAGTTATTCTTCAATAGGCATCTTTTTATTCTGACTGATTTTTTAACCATGTGAAAATGGTTCCTACATGACAAGAATATAATACAGTGCATTACAAGGATTGTTCTAGCTATTTGATAGAGTTCTACTCAGCTATAAACAGGAACTATAGAGGGCCGGGCATGGTGGCGCATACCTGAAATCCCAGGTCCTGGGAGGTTGAGGCAGGAGGATAGCTGTGAGTTTAAAATCAGCCTAGGCTACATTGGGAGTTCATACCAGTCTCAGCTACATAATGAGACCCTGTGTCAAAAAACAACTCCCCAAAAAAGCACTATACATACCCAAAAGCAAAGGTTAATCTTTAAAATATAATGCTACATAAAAGAAGCAAGTCAAAAATACATACACTAAATAATTTCATGAACATGAAGTGCTAGAAGAAGTAAAGACAATCTGTTTAGCAGAAAGGACAGCAGTGGTTCTGGGATTGACTGTGAGAAAGGAGATGACTGGAAAGAGTCACAGGAGGATTTCTTGGGGTGGTGGCATGCACGGTCCCTTGATCACAGTGTGATCACACAGATGCATGTGTATATCAATATTCATGTTTCTTTAAACTTAAAATGTGTGCATTATATTCATATAAATGATACCTCAAGGATACTGATTAGGAAAAAGAACACAGACAAGAGATCTTAAAGGGTCTGAAAGCGAGTGTGTAGTTGTTACCTGATGCATGGTTTAAGCAGGGAACAGAAAATACCAGCAGATACCAGCAGAGGCAGATTGCAGGGCTCAGACAGGGTTAGGAGCACTGGAAGATCCAGTTGGAGTGGCCTGTGGCACGCAGCCATGCTGCAGTGGCGTCCTTTGCCAAGCTGGGGGTTTAGATTTCCATATGTAGATAACACAGAATGAATGGATATTGTTCAATCTGAAAGAGAGACTAGGGAGGCTCTTGTAGCTGGATTGAGCAGGAAAGCTGGGCAGAGTAAGAATTCGGAGGTGTGGCAACACTTCTGCTACTCTCAAGGCAAAAATAATCCTGAAATGATTTCACAAGGAGACTTCATCATATTTCACATTTGTTGTAACGAAACAGCCCGGAAATCCTAAATTCTTCCGTACCCCACTCCCCACAGGCTCAGTTCCTTATCTGCCCCCTGGATTTATAGGCACCTCAGCTCTGCTATCATCTGCAGTAAAGGAGGACCCTACAAAGAGCCTCTGACCGCATCTGCCTAGGGAAGCCCTGAGGACAGCCATGACAGCCAGACCGCACTGTGTGCTAGTGGTCCTGCTGCTGGCAGGGCTTTCCAGGTTTGCAGTAGGAAATTCTAATCCTGGGTTCGTGGCAAGAATCACCAAGAAAGGCCTGGAATATGGTAAGGTGACTGGGTTGGTTCTTATGATGCCCTTTTTGGCCTACCACAGTACTGAGATCATGAAAACAGTCTGTGACAGGCTGTGGTAAAGCCACTATCTGAATTAGGCACTTTGGATGTCACCCCCTGGGCTTCACTATTCCCATCTTGAATACGGGAGGACAAGGATAGGACTAGATCAGCCTTTTTCCTACACTAAAATTACTGGGGTGCACAGGTGTGCTGGCACTTTGGAGGCTAGGGCAGGAGGAACGCCATGAGTTCCAGGCTACTCTGGGCTGGATAGTAAGCTCAAGGCCAGCCTAAACTACACAGTGAGGAGGCCCTGTATCAAAAACTGAAAACACAAACAAACAAATGAAATCAGACAAAAATGCTGGGATATACGTATGTTAGAATACACATTCCAGGAATCCACCCAAGATTGCCTAAGTGGGGGTCTGGGAATCTGCATTGCTGATGTTTTGCCCTGGCAACAGTTGTAGAGCTGAAGGTCTGATCAAACTGCAGTGAGTTAGTCCACAAGAGCTCCTTGTACTCGCACCTTTGCTCCAACTCTGATTGAATAAATAAAAAACTAAGACTGACATTTACCTGACATTTTGGAGTCCTGATCTAATTTACTTCTCAGACTCAAGTCAGAATTAACATTATGATGTTGCTAATGGGGAAACTGAGGTCCAGGTATTTTAAAAGATTGCTTGGGCTTGCATTACTAGTAAGTAGCACATTTTGTTTACTACCATTGTGTACCTGATTGCAAAACCCGACCACCCAGGCTGCCTCCCACCAAATAACTAATTCAAATACTCTTCTATTTCACTCCTCCAGCCCAACAATATGCAGTCACCATCCTGAAGCAGAAGCTGTCCACTGTCAGTTTGCCTGACTTAACAGGAAGTTTTAAAATGGGTTGGTTTGGACGAGTCAGCTATAACTTTTACAAGTAAGGTTGCCTTTCACCATCCCAGAAAACCAAGGAGGAAGGATGGGAACCGAGGCTGAGGGGAGAGGAATCGACATGGACTCAGCAGTAGAGGGAGGGTAATGGCTAGCTCTTATGGGATTGATGAGAGTTCTGTGTTTCATGCATTATCAGGATGAAAGGAGGACACTTAGAAACCATTGCTCAGCCCTAGGTCAGTGCTTTAGGGAGACTTGAGCCTTGGAGAGGATTCTTGGCAGGAACTGACCCTCTGTGGATGTGTAACCACTGCTAAAGACAACTCCCAGAGGAGAACGGAGAAGAAATATCCTGGAATCTCCCTCCTCCCATCAATTACTGTCTCTTTGAATGCTTCCCATTGGCCAATCCTAACTAGAAGCCTTTTGCAAAGCCATCTGGGTAATGTAGTTTGCACAGGTCAGCCCTATTCAATATGGCTCAGAGCAAAGAAAGGCCAGGGAAAAGATCCGAGAATAAATGATCAAATAGAGATTTGTAGCACTTGCCTGGGATGCCTAATTCCAAATAGGGGCACTTGCTACTCAGCTGCAATTGACGGGTGTTGGAAGTAAGAGTGAACAGTCACATTCCCTTTTGATTTTTTAAGGACAAGCCAAAAATCCAACCATTTATTTTCCCATGTTTTTTGTATAAAATTTTCCACATTTTAAAATGAACAAAAGATTAAAATTCTTAAAAGCACAAAACAGAAAGAGAAAAATAAAGCTAGGTACAGTAGTCCATGAGTATAATCCCAAAAGATGGGAGGCTGAGACACTAGGATTGTCATGAGTTTGAGGTCAGTCTGGGCTACAAAGTAAGTTGAAGTGAGACCCTGTCTCAAAAAATAAAATGAAATGAAAAAAGAAAGGAAGATAGAAAGATAGATAGACAGATAGATAGATAGAACTATACACACCATATAGCTCACAGATTACTGCGTAACCCCTGATCTAAATTGTGAGCGTGGTAGTTGTTTATTTCTCTATTGGTTTTAGTATTTAGTGAGGATAGAATCGGGCCTCACACATGTTCAGCCCATGATTTGCCATTGAGCTGCATCCACAGCCTTATGCCCTTGTTTTCTGTTTGAAGCAATGAGAGAGAGAATGAAAGGGCTAGTTGCTTCCTGGAGACCCCAGCTAAGAAGCCAGGACACATGCAAAGCAAGCTCACAAGTTGCTTGAAGCACTGACAGTCAGATCACTAGGGACAGAAGAAGCTAGCTGCAGAAGTGTGGTCAAAGAGAGGAGAAATCTTTGGTCTCAGAGGGTTGGGGAAGGCTCCCCAGAGGATGGAGCAATCTGGAAACATATACAGGGGATGACCAGATGGTCTCTGAGGCTTAGGTTATACAACTGAAAGAGACTCTAAGAGGTTAGAGGGAGCTCTTGGGACCTACTCAGAGACAGACATGACCCTGGCCTTTTTGGGTTTGACAATCTGCCTTCTTTCCCTAGCCTGAAGATCCATCACTTTGAGATTTGGAACTGGAATCTACATCTGCTTCCTAATCAGCACATAACAGTTTCTTTGCCCAATAATGACATATTTTTGGGTGGAAACTGGAAGGTGAAAAAGGCATTCATGTGAGTAGCACTTGGTTAAGATGTTGTTTGCTTTGATCTTTGGGCAGAGCACACCCTCCCTCTGTGGATTCCATTTCAGGAATCTTAAAGTTCTGGCCTATAAAGGACCCAGATCCAGCTATATTTAAGCTTCATTCTCATCATCTGGGAAATGGGACTAACAATAATCTACTTCCAGCACTGTGCCTGGCACATAGCATACCCAAAAATCACTGGCTCCTTTTATTCATGGTAAGTAGAGTCCTAGACAAAGGACACAGCTTGTTAGTGTCTATGTAACTCTGTGTTCTTCTGGTTACTGATCTTGAAGGCAACTGCTTATACAGGATTTTGCATTGCTTTTCTTCTAACCAGTGACCTACAGGGCAACTTTGATCTGACAGTGTACAGCATTTCCATCTCAGTTTCTCTGAATTTTGGGAAGGACCAGTCTGGAAGACCCACTGCCTCTGTGGCCCAGTGCAGCAACTCCATTGGCCGTGTCAGGGTTCACATTTCTGGAAGCTTAAGGTAGGTGACCCCATGTATACTCACTGGAAACACTCACTGCTGTCTCAGCATCAAACCCCTCCAATCCAGCTCATCTAATAGAGCAAAAGTACAAGACTTTAAGACTAATCAAGATCATGGCTCAGCAAACTATGCCTTTGGGGCTGTTTCCCACCTGCTTTTTTCCCCAGACAGCCTCAAGCAAAGCAGTGGGGAAACTGTTATTGGTCTCTGTTGAGTCACAGGCTTAGCTTGGATCAATCATTATGAACTGTGATTGACAGAGCCATGGTCTGTACTCATATTTAGTCATTGGGATAAGGATAGGGTCAGTCACATTGAACCATGGAGCCAGAAAACAGAGAAGTAGGTTGTAAGGAAAAGTAAGGACCCTGGAGAAGTCAAAACCACAGATGTATAAAGATGTACTGTGAATCATCTTCCTGCAGATTGAATGTATCTTCCTGGGTCTCATTGATGGGAAAAAGGGGGAAAGTTCAACTTCATGGGCAGTACAAGTTTGCTTCATAATAAAATATATCCTGACCACCTCACCTCTTTTCTCTAGCTGGATCCTAAACCTCTCCCATGAAGGAATTGAAAACAATATCAAAAGAATATTGCAACAAAAGGTAAACAAAAGGATAAGCAGATTGGTAGCTAATACATGAATCATTAGTATTTACATATTGAATGCTTGGAAAGAGCTTCTCCCTTAAGTATGCAGGTGTCTGAATTTGCTTAACAAAATCTCACATAATTCAAAGGCAAATGTTGATTCCCAAGTTTGTATGAAACTTAACCAAGTGTTATTTCATTATCTAAGTGCAGGTGGTATTAGAAAAATATTGGTAAGAATTGATTTTGGATCCTTCCCTCAACCATAGAAAATCAACTGGGTCCAAGGATTTAACTACCAAAATAAATCTTCAGATATGTAAGGAGGAAACCTAGAATATCCTTCTCACTCCTCCAGCTCACACCATTTTGAAAACAGTGGCATTGGCCTTTGGGATCACTCACCTTTGCAAAGTGCTTGGTCTGTGGAGCTGGGCAGGTGCCTCTTCACTATACCCTCTACATATCTTGGAGCAACTCAGTGAATTCAATGGAGCTCAGTCTCGTCATTTTAAAAGGGAGAAGCTGACACCTACTTTGAAGAGCCTTTGAAAGTACAATTAGATAATCACACTGAGTTCCCATGACTAATTATTGTTGGGGTGTTAGAGTATTCCGGCACAAAAGAGCAGAATATAAAAGTAAAAGCAGCCTTTATTCTAAGTACATGGAGAGGAGCTCACAACCTACAGTGGTCTGGCTTTCTCTGATCTGCATATGGGGTATGGGATATATATAACTTCTCACCGATGAGGTTCTTAGAGTGGGCATTGATGAAGTGCGAGGAGCTGACTGCAATTTTCTTTGTGCACTGGGAAAGGAAAAAAGAAATTGAAATAGAGGAAGGAGGAAGTGACCTGAGGGTAAACATCTCCAATTTGGCCTTCCACTGCCACATGTCCTGTAATTTATTCTAGGGCAAAACTCTTTCATTCTCTTCTTTTGATTGTTAGGAAAAGGGCAAATTCTCTCTCTGACTATTTCCTGCAGGAAGGGGGCACCATACTGGAGTTTAGGAAGGTTGATGGGATGAGAGTTGATGTCCATGTAGAAGCTGGTACCAGGTGTTTCAGCCAGAACAAAAAATTTATCATTGGTGAATGCTCGCATCTTAGATTGGAAAAATAAAAAACACAAGGTGCTATGAGGAGGCAGATCACTATCATAATTAACAACCCAGGAAAAGTAGAAGGGAAAGTGTCCTTGATCCAAATGTGTCATTCCATCAGGGCCATGGTGAGGAAGAATCTGAAAAATAAGCATGGAGTTGGGGGGATGGAGTTCTGAGAGGTAATTATTCCCCCATCTGAAAGGGTAGGAGTTAAAAGTGTAAGTAGGATTTATCCTTGTTTTAGGAGTTGAGCTGGAAAGAATAAGAAGCATGAGAAATATAAGGCCTCATGATTGAATCATGATTGGGAAATTATAGAGTGGGGGTGTGTGGCTGTGTCACTATAAGTGACACGAGATCTTAGACCTACAAGAGTCTCATGTAAACAGCTGAGGGTGGAGAGAACTAAGATAGTTACAGTGAAAAAATTAGCTAACAGAAGGTATGGGATCAGGAACCAAATAGGATAACAAAACATGACTTAGCCAGAAAATTTTGGCTGTGGGGCCTTGGTGAGATGGAGATGGGAGATAAGAGATGAGATGACCACTCAGAATGTTTAATATACAAGGGAGTTAGGGTTAGGAGGGCACCACTTAGCTTGAGTGATGTGGTACCAGGATGGCAGTCCAGGGACCTTGACCACCATTGAAGTTCTGAAGAAGACCAGGTAAAGGCCACTCCCTTTTAGTTGTAGTCCTGTTGAGAGAACTGATAAACAAAGGCTAGACCATTATCTGACTGAATACTCTGAGATGAACTTAATACATCAGCAATCTCCCTGGTTGTGGGAAAGGCTTTTTTCTATCCTGAAAAAGTACAAACAAAGATTTGAATATATTTGAGAGTTTTGTGGTGGGATATGTGTATAATCTACCTGTCAGTCCTGACCAGGTCGTGTCTGTGAAATTGATGAATAGGAAAGGAAGAGGTGGTATGTGTCCCTGAGGAGAGGTTCTACTCTAGAGATGACAGGTGTAAGCTGATGAGACCTCAGAGTGTCTGGGTCAGTCTACATAAAAACAAAGGAATCCTGACAATCGGGGTGTAGGTGGGATGGTAAAGAAAAGTCATTTTAAAGGTCTAGGACTATGAAGTGAGAGGTGGAGGGAGGGATATGAGAGAACATAGTACAAGGGTTTGGGACCATTGGGTGAATTGGGGTAGCAGCATCACTGATTATCCTAAAGTCTTGTATCAGATTATAGGACCCATTAGGCTTGAGTACCAGGAGAATGGGAGTATTGAAGGGTGATGGGTGAGTTTAAAAAAACTCTAGTCTAAAAGATGTTTGATTATAGGTTTAAGTTCCCTTAAATGTTTTGGAGCTATAGGATATGCGGGAATGCAAGGAAATTTTGAAGGATGTCTGAGATGAATTCAAATAGGCATGGCATGGGTAGCACAGGTGGGATTGGAGGTATCCCAAACTATAGGATCAACCAGAGAAGAAGGGAGGGGAGGGGATGGCTTTGTGGTGCACTGTGAGGGTGTCTGGAAGATGAGAGCTATGGGGAGGGAGAAAGTAAAGGAGAAGTTAAACTTTTGAAGAAGATCTCTGCCTAAAAGGGGTGTGGGACATGTTGGAATTACTAGAAAGCTATGGGTAAAGAAGAGTCTAGAACCTGCATGGAATAGGCCCTGTCTGCAGTGGCTATGTAGGTTGGCCATCAGCACCCACTACAGAGCCCGAGGACTTAATATAGTGGCCTGAAAACTCAGGAAGAACATTATATTTGGCCTCTATGCCAACAAGTAGATAGAGTGTTTTACCAGAGACCTCCACTGGGACTTGGGGCTCTGAGAATGATACCTTAATGGAGGTCTGTGGGCCCCGATCCCCATCAGTCTTCAGCAGCAAGTCCGAGTAGATCAGTCAGCGATGAATCCAGTGGTGATGAGATCTCCTGGGAGGGCAAGAAGTTAGAGGATGGCTTACCCACTTTCTGGTGGCTAGGACAGTCGCTCTTCCAATGGCCCTTGAGATTGCAGAAAGGGCATTCTCTTGCCCAGCATCTTTTTTTGTCACCCTTGAAGCATGGTCTGGGAGGTGCTTGGGCAGCTCCACTTTGTCTCAGTTTACCTGTCTTAGAGCTCCCAGTGTCACTGCTAAAAGATCAGATTGTCATTTTTCCTTTTGAGTTTTATCTCTGTTGTTGAAAACATGAAAAGTCACATTAAGAAGGTCTCCCTGTGGGGTTTGAGAGCCAAGTTTAGCCTTTTGTCTTGGGATCTGGCCCACACTGTTCCCTCCACAGTCACAACACATCTGGTTCTCTGTGCTGGCTATTTTGAGGCCCTAACCCTGTCTGACTGCCTATAATATTTTTAACTGACTTAGCTGTCTGTAGCATTTTTTCTCTGAAGAAGTAACCCAAACTGCCATGAAGGAGAATGGGCAATGACAGATCTGAATTCTTCAGGCTGAAGAGAGGTGAAGTTGTTGAACAGCAGTCAGGGATACTCTACAGAGCTTTTAACTAGTGGCCCTCAGTAGATAGCAGGCATTTTTATCTTGGGTAGATGTACAGCTTTAAGTCTAAAGGAGACAAAAGCAAAGAATCAATTAAGTATGCAGGAGTCAAATAATAGAATCAACGGGGTATTTATAAGTATAATTTTAATAATGGCTTCCCATAAGGAGGATAAGGATAAGGTCCAGTGAATTTTAGAAACTGACATGTCATTCATTTGTCATATACCTGTTTAGGTTTTACAATTGTATAAGTACCTCTTGTGCTGTTAGAATGTCTAGTGTCAGGGCTAGGGATTTAGCTCAGCAGCATAAGCACATGCCTTGTAAGTGCATAGTTGTGAGTTTGGTCCCCTGTACAAAAGAAAAGAATGTCTAATGCCATCTGATTTTTGGAGAATGGCCTGTTTTATTAATTTTACCTTTTTACTTAGGAGAGAGATGAGCTGTGGTGTCATTTAAGGCCAGTCGAGTATAGTTAATTATGACCCCAACATGCGTCATAAAACCTTTTTCTGGAAAAGATCTGGTGGATCCCAGTAAAAGGAATCTAAAAAGAATTTGGTATATTTGTTATGATGCCTTGGGGTTTGACACCTTTTAGGCAAGAATAAACTTTAAACAAAGCATGCATACACAAAGTGTAAAGCATATATAATCAAAGCATGAGCAGTAGGGCTGACAGATAAGTTTAGAAACTGCTTTTAGGTTATAGCAATTGTAACTCATTGGCTCTTAGGTACTTTTGTTGATGGACATTATATAAATTTTTGTTTTAAAATTATCATTTGACTGATAACCTCCTGTTGACTTGATTTGAATCACTTGGCTGGAGCACAAGAAAAAGGCAGATGTCTGATCTGAAAGAAAATATTTATCATCATAAACAATCCCAATTTTATATTTGAAGGCATGAATATACCATCAGATCAGCAACAATGAATTGTCTTAGTCATATGAACTTTAGCTGGGGTGTCTCCCATAAGCTATGGAGATTATTGGAGCCTCCAATTAATGAATAAGAGCTGGTTAAAGTTACCAGGTGGCCACTGTCTTATTCATAAGTTGAAGTCCTGTCCAATGTCTCCCCACCCCAGGGGATTTTGTTTAACCAATTTTAGCATCAATTTGACAAGCTGGCAACCTAGGTGAAAGCATATTTTTAAAATCTATAACCCAAATACATCTTGATTAAGTGGTCTAAAAATGCAAAAGGAAAAAATTATTGAGCTCAAATAAAAAGGAACAGCTGTGTATAGAGCAGACAAATGTGCAAACATGGACAATCTGTACAGCACAAACAGACTGGACAAACAGATAACAGATATATAGACTAACAAACATCTTACAAACTCAGACTGTATTCAAATATATTTGGCCAATCTGAACTATAATAAATAGACTAGTATGAACATTTTGTAGATTAATTAATAGAGATCTCTTAAAATAGGAATAGCAGAAAAGGAACCTTATTTATGTTTGCTTTGAGATAGGTCAGAGAGGGAAAAGGAACATTAATATGAACTAGTTCCTTGGGGCCAGCCTGTTCCTCAAGTGAGAATAGGGACTGAGACTGAGTAGGCTGTAGAGTGGGAAGTGTAGAAGGCCACTCAGTAACCAACTGCCCGGCAGGCATCTGTATCTGTGGGCAATTACTGGGTGATCAACTACCATGCATCAGGGAAGCGCAAGATGGCGACTGATTACAATGAGACTCACAACTAGATGGCTGCGGCTGGTCCCATTATGAGGGACCCCAAGATAGCAGTGCATTGTCATGTGGCGTAGGGATGCAAGATGGCAGCTGTCCTCCAAGTGAGCTGCAGCAAGATGGTTGCTGAGAACCACGTGGCCTGCTAGGTTCCTGAAAGGCACAAGACCAAGTACGGTGAGCCAGTGAAGAAAATGTCAACACAGGAGTAGGGGACAACAAGAGCCATCTGATGGAATATACAGTGGACTGAGGGGGTTGAAAATTTTGAGACTAGAGAGAGAAAGTAAAGGAAGGATTAGAGGCCACTGGGGGTAAAGAATGGGGAGAGGATGGCACAGGGGGCACAGAAATCTCTGGCTGAGAAAGCTGTGGGATTTGTCTGGTAGGTACAGGAGAGGAACCGTAAAGACAGGAGACAGGTCATCTAAGAGGTCCGGAGGGAAAGGAGGGAGAGTTCCTGATGGAGCAGAGTGAGCCAGAAGTGTTTGGGCCATTATACAAGAAAGAATGAGAGAAAGACAATCCTCAGAGTGAAAAAAGGCCTAAAAATAAGGAGTTTCTGCTAACTTGTCGCCACTAGAACAAAAGTATAAATAAAATATCTGCTTTTTTGGTCTTTATACCCTTCTTGAGGCCAAGAACACCAAGATTATGAACTAAGCACCCAAGAAGTGTGTTTTTTGCGGGGGGACAGAAAATGGTCCCCATGACCGAATTATAAGTGAGCTGAGAGAACAACTTTGCCTCAGGATGTAAGAGCTTTAACTCTCCCCCAAGGAACAGGGAAGCTGTCCTGGATCACACCTATCAAAAAAAGGTTATCACCTGTTTTGAAAGTGTGACATGAATGTCCCAACACACGTTCTTATCCTGGCCATCACTGAAGAGCATGGGGCAAGGTCCCAGGGAACAAAAAATAACAGTTTTGCCTCTGGCTGTATGGCCTAATGAGTGTGAAAACTGCTATCTCTGTCCAGAAAGGGCAACATGCGATAGTTTTCTGATGCAAGCTTGTGATTTTAGGAATGGAAACAGAAAACCCCAGACAACAGCTCACCTGTGATGAGTGAAGCAGGTCGCTGTTGCATGTGGATTAGCAGCGGCAAGTAAACAGTCCCGGAGGAAATAAAAAGGTGATTCATAGGCCAGGTAGCTCAAACTGGGAGTGACTCCCAGGAGCTAACATACTCTGCCATACGAGTCTCAAGGCACCATAATGTTAGAGTATCCTGGCACAATAAAGGAGCAAAATATAAAAGTAAAAGTAGCCTTTATTGTAAGGATGTGGAAAGGATTCCACAACCAACAGTGGTCTGGCTATCTCTAATCAGAATATGGGGTATGGGATATATATAACCTTTGACCAGGGGTGGTGCTTAGGGTGGGCGTGATGAAGCGTGAGGGGCTGATTGGAAGGTGGAAGTGACCTCAGGGTAAACATCCCCAATTTGACATTCCACCGCCATAATGTGCTGTAATTTATTCTAGGGCAAAACTCTTTCATGGAGTACTCAGCTTTGCTACCATTTCAGAACTATGACTCGTCCTCTTGACTCTTCAATATTGAGCCACAAGTTCAGCAGTTAGATGCTCTGGTTTTAAATCCCAATTTGCCACTTTGATAGCTGTGAAGTCTTAGGGAACTGAACCTCCCTGACTCTTAGGATGCCTGACCATAAATAGAAATAATCATAACATCTACCTTGCTGTGAGGACCCAAAGCTGTGATGCACTTATAGTTAATGTCTAGGACTAACATTTGGGTAAATACTCAACTAAGCTCCCCACTAGTTACTTGTGTGTTGTGGTGATTGCTTTTCATACATAGGAAACGTGGGCCAGAAAAATCGGGATACTACATTTCCAGGGGAATGAGGCTAGTGCCAGGGAGGCTGAGCCACTATTTCACATGTGGTCACTGACTTCAGTTCCCATAGGGCTGTGAGTGCAGAGTCCCAGGTGGCTCTGTAGAAAGAGGACCTCTGGCCAGGGGAGGTGGGGAAGATGGATAAAGCCAGGTCCTGAGAGGACCGACTCCCAAGGCAGCGATGCCCTGGCGTGGTGCTCCAGGGAGGCTGACCTAGGTCCACCAGGCTTTGGCTGCCTTACAGTTTTGCACCAAAACAGTGCTCTCAAAATGAAGATGCTTCCCACAGAGAGTTGATTTTAAGTGATTGGAAGCCTTGGTATTAAAATATGCAAAATGACAGGATGCATAAACACTTCCCTCTGAAGTCTTCTTTCTCTTCTCACATCAAAGACAGGAAGACTCAGTAGGAGACTAATGTATCCTGAATTGTTTTTTCTAGCAAAGAGGGGATTAGCTAACTAGGCAGCAGCATCTAGCCAATCTTCCAGAACAATTTTTTCCCTGCAATCCCTTGTACATTATTCATTTTCCCAGTTGTATCTTGTTTATTCCAAGGGCTTCCAGTTTTTCACTCAAAAGAGTGATATGAAGTTTCTGTATTTTTTCTTAAATGTATGTCCATTTGAAAAGGCCAGCTGGCATAAAGTAAATATTGAATAAGTAACAGAGGGAAAGGTGGGAAAGGCAAAATGATGGGATGGTGTAGGAATTGCTAAAGATGGGAAATGGCCAAGTTAGGGTCTTCTGACATCCCCCGTCTAGAATTCCACAACTAGGTCAGGGACATGGCTCAGCAGCACAAGCACCTGCCTGGCAAGGGCAAGGTCCTGAGTTCAGTTCCCATTATAAAACACGCAGACAGACAGAAACAGACAGAAATAGAGAGAGAGACAGACAGACAGACAGACAGAAGGGTATGGACTGTTTGGAACTCCATTACTTTCCCAGAAACAAGTTAGTGGCCAATGGCCACTGTGATTCCGAGGCTGAGCCCTTTTCTGGCTTTGCGGTGGGCCATCTCACGACTTGGTCAGCACTGTTGAGATTTCAGGATCTGAGCAAGAAGAAGAGCCAAAGGGATTCAGGAATGAGTGGCAAACTTAACGTGGGTGCTGAAGTGGCCAAGTGCTATGTATTTCGGAGCACAGTGACCTCTTCTTTCTTTTCTCCATGTTGCCTGACCCTTCCCGGCACACACTCAGGTACCTCCACAGCTGGGCTGCCAAGGTACCTCCTGGAGGTGGATCTGGGGACACCAGGGCATTGCTGGGGAGAGTGGAGAAAGAAGGACTCACCAGCTTTCTCTCTCCCTCTGGCAGATCTGTGAGATGATCAGGCAGTCCACCACTTCTTACCTGGAGCCCTATCTCAGAACTCTACCAGGTTTGAGCACACCCTCAATTTCCATAGGTGCCAGCAGACTCCCTGACCCTGGGTTATCCTGAAAGCATTGCTCCTGGGGAGCCCTAGGAAAACTCTCCCATCCTACAGAATTGAAACAGGGCATCTTTTGAAGAGTCTGTTTTTGGCAATGGGATGCTCCAGGGGAGACATGTACTAGAAGAACAAGGTAGGGAGAGGATCTCAAGGCCCTGGGAGAAGCATGTGCTGCCTGGGTTCCATCTGCCTTAATGAAACAGAGAGCCCCAAACCCAGTCAGCCCTGCTGGACCCCACAGATCCTCTAATACTCCATGTTACATCCTGCCATGTGATCTTCGCTCCTGCGGTTCCCTCTGCCAGGAGAGCCCAGGCCCGTATTCACCCCTTCCCCAGTCAGCATCTATGCCCTGCTGACTCCAGCCAGGCAAAACCTCCCCAGGAAGCTTTCTTTGACTCCCTGTTGAACCCTTTGACACTGCCCACTGTGGCTGATATTACATGAATGACATCACACTTCTTCCACTGAGCACCACTGTAACTGCACATTTATTTGCTCAAGTATTTATCTGTTTCTCTTTTGGACTCCCAGAGGGCAGGGACTGACTCTTACCCAACGGTTTCTTCAGCCGCCTGTATTATGCCTGGCATATAGAAGGTGCTCAGTAAAATGATGAATGAGGCAATGTGTCTCTCTGGTTAAAGTGGATGGATCAGCACCAGCCCCATTTCCCTGATAGAAAGATTACAGTTTCTGTGAATGACGTTCCCCAGAGATGTACAATACACAACTTGCTCAGCTGTGTTTAGCCATCCTGTTCCTAACCTGCCTCTTTCCTATCTCACAGTCACCGTGATGATTGATGAGACTGCAAGCCTGGATTACAGATTGGTAGGCGCACCCCAGGTGACTTCTGAAGGCCTGGATACTCCCTTCAAGGTAAGGGGTTATAGGGAAAGGACCTTGCTAGGAAATCAGTTCCACTTCCCAGAGGCAGCTCCTCCCCTTCCTTTGCCAGCCCATAAGGGACAGATGTGCTATTAGCCACTGCACACCAAGACTAAGTCAGGAGTCTGTGAAACAACATACTAAATCTGTCTGGAGTCTCCAGAGCCTGAGCTTGACTCCTAGCTCTACCATTTGTGTGCTGGGGAACCTGGAACACTTGTTTAACTTCTCTTAGCTTCTATTCAACTGGAATAGCCAGGAAGGGTGATGCACACCTGTAATCTCAGCAATCAGAAAGCTGAGGCTGGAGGATCACCGTGAGTTCAGGTCAGGCTAGGCTAGGTAGTAAGTCCGGGACAACCTGAATTACATAGAAAACCCTGCCTAAAAAATGAATGAAAAAACAAATTGGCCAGCAGGAATTAGGAGAGATGATTTGCTAAAGCACTTAGCTAGACATAGCACAGAGGGCATATATAAGGACGTGCTTGTTACTATTACTCTACCCTCAAGGTGACTGAATGGACTTCCTAAGACACCATGTCCTGACTCTTAGAACTTGTGAGCATGACCATATGTGGCAAAAAAGGACTTTGCAGAGGTGATAACAGACCTTTTGATGGTGAGGTTATCCTGGCTCCTCCAGCTGCACTCAGTATAATCTAAAGGTTCTTAGAAGAGGGAGACATGTGCAAAACAACAGAAGAACCATGGGGTGACGTGATGAGGGACCGTAAGCCAGGGAATCCACATGGAGGTGGCAAGAGCAGGGGGACAGAGTCTCCCTTAAAGCTTTCAGAAGAAGCACGGGCCTGGAGACAGGAAAGGAAACAAACTTGTGCTGTTGTAAGCTACTAAAATTGTGGTAATTCTTACAGCAGCAATAGGAAAACCCCCTCCCCATTCCCCTGTTCATTCCATACCCCCTGATTGTGGGCCGAGCCCTTGTAAGGTGCTGCCCCTTCAATTTTGCTTATTTTATTTATATCATTAACATATATTTCTTGCTGTGTCACTTCCAAGAGTTTCTAAAAATAATAATAGATCATAATAAACTTAAATTTCCTATTATCTCTATGAGTCAGAAAAATCATTAGCCCCATCCTCAATTCACAGATGAGGAAGTTGAGGCCCAAGGAAGTTAGGGATTTGCCCAAGGTACCAGAGCTAATAAACCTTGGGATTAATTCAGCCACTGGAATCCCAAAGTCCAAGCTCCTCACTCCAGGCTGTGCCTGCCAAATCCTGGGCTATGAGTCCTAGGACCCCTCCAGCCCAGAGGATTGCTGCTCTGAAGGGGTGATTCGAGGCAGCTGTCAGGATCTAGATCGTTAGTGTTGTTGGGTTCGCATTCCAGAGAGGAACCACCCAGCCACCACCTAAAGCATAAGAGGCCTCTGCTGGGCAGGCTTGCACCTCTGCTGGGCACCCCCACTGGCTACACCGAGGCAGGGTGCAGGTATGCAGGGAGAACTGATCAGTCCTCTGTCTCCAGGGTGAATTCTTCAACCCAATCCAACCTGCACCAGCGCCTTTTGGAGCCCCACCCATGATGCTGCCACCACGACATGACCACATGATTTACTTGGCAATCTCTGAATACACATTCAACACAGCCAGCTGGGTTTATCACAAGGCTGGGTACATGAAGGTCATCATCCGAAATGAACATGTGAGTGCTGGGTGAGAAGGAGACCAGGCTTCAGGAGAGGGCTTCAGGTTGAGACCACAGGCTCTCAGTGGGTACCCAGGGAGAAGGACAGAATGTGGAATTTGTATCGTAACAAATGTGAACTGAAATCAAACTGCACTTCAGCTCCCCTATCTATACAGGTGGATCCTAATAGTTTCCATTCACTACTCAGTATTTTTCCTGCTAGCCCTTCCCCTTCTCTTTCACTCCCTCTGTGTCCCAGGACCATTAAAAATGACCCCTTCAGGGATCTTTAGAGGCTCCCTTGGTAATAAGCTGGTGCCCCTGTAAAAGTTTTGCTCTAGAATAAACTATAGCAAAATATGGAAGTCGAAGGTCAAATTAGGGATGTTTTCATTGAGATCACTTCCTCCTTCCCCTATGACTTCCTTTTTCCTTTCCCAGTGGGCACAAAGAAAATTCCAATCCGCTCCTCTCAAGTCATCAATGCCCACCCTAAGCACCACCCCCAGTCAAAAGTTCCATATACTCCCATACTTCATAATCCAGTCAGAGGAAGAACTCAGACTGCTCCCAGTTACCGGCCGGCTCCTCTCCACATCCTTAGAATAAAGGCCACTCCATTGCGCCCAAAAAATGCTAACAGCCCCTAGCTGGCTGATTTATGTAATGCATGCAGCCAGTGTTACTGCCTGAGGAGGGCAAAGCACAGGGGAGCAATGGCCTTTCCAGATTCACCTCCTCTTATTCTAGCCCAGTACTGTGAGTAGCAGACCAACTGGACACCTGGGCACCTAAAGCTCTTGGCTTTGTCTCCTGCTGTGCCCCTTAGAAGCTGGGAGCCATCTGGGGGTCATGCAACCTCAGCATGGCCAGCATAGGGGTCTGCACAGGAAGGGGTGGTGTCCTGGCCTGTGGGTAAGTCGATGGAGACCCTAGAGGTGGAGTGGGGATGAAAAGGAACAAGAGACACAAAGAGCAGGGACAAGACGAAGTCCTTCCGTTCAAGTCTCGTTTATTCAAGGAATGAGTATCAAATATATAGGGTATTGGGGAGGAGGGTTTTGGGTCCTGAGACAAAAGCAGTTAACTTAGCAACAGTGGCAAGACTGAGGGTCGTAGGTCAATTCAAATTTCCCATGGGGGGGCTCATAAGGCGGGCTGATTAGCATAATTCCTAAATGAGCCAAAGAAGCTAGGTAGGCAAGGTGCTGCTTAACTACCAAACTTAACTCCTAGAGGGAATTAAGGTGGTGCAGCCTGCAGATATAAGGTGGCAGCCAATTACAGGGCTTCCCACAGGGTGGGGCTTTAGGCAGTGACCCCACTACCTGTGCAATTTGAAGGAGTTCTGAGCAGCCACTCCTTTGGCCAGCCCCTGTGAGAAGTGCTACAGTTACAGCCCAGGACTTGTGAAGAAGGAGGAAACGGAGCACAGGCTGAGGACAGGGTTGAACAGGGTCCCCTGAGCGCAAAGATCAGCAAATTGCAGGGCTAGGGAGAGAAGAGGCTCTGTGTAAAATGGCTAGAAAAGGAGTCCAGACAAACTCGTAGTGAGTAGTATAATAAGTGTCAAATTGTTATGGATGATCTTTTGGGGATCATCCTGAGAAAAAGTAAATAACACCACCAGGTATTTATTGAGCACAGCCGAGCACAGCCCTGGACACTTTACTCATATAGTGTCTCATTTAACCTGTAAACCTATAATTCCTACCACTGTTCCTCTTTTATAGCTGAGGAATCTGATAAAGCTGGCTGCCAGTGAATCAGCTAAAAAGTGGCGGGAGCAGAATCTAAGGCCAGGATGTCAGCTGTTCAAGTCTACAACTCTAACCACCATGGCGTCCTGCTTCTCCAATAACTTCCTGCCTCTCCTACAGCAGATGCCCCTAAACTTCTCAACCCTTCTGCACACCAGCTCTTTCCAGATGCTGGTCCCTCAGGTAGGACCTCTGCCCATTCATCCCAGAGGGCAAGACAAGCCCCTCAACCCAGATCAGATCCAGGAAATGTGTTTGGACCCCAGAGAGAAACAGCTCACTTATTAGAGCAGTGGGGAATATATAATCTATTAAACTAATTTGTTGTATAACATTCCTATCTTCCTCTGGCTCCTGATGGCACAAAGATGCAAGATCTGAATGTAGATTGCCTGGATTTAAATCCTAGGCCTGCTATTTTCTAGCTTTGGAACTCAAACTGCCTGGGCCAGTTTCCCCATTTCTCAAATGAGGATGACCATAGCCTCCACTCCTCTGGGTTGCTTACATGGGAGATAAAAGCATTTAACCAAGCCAGGTGTGGTTGTGTGCATCTGTAAACCCAGCCACTTCGAAGGTTGAGACAGGAGGATTACAAATTGAAGTTCATTCTGGGAAATTAGAGAACCAAAAAAAGACAAGAGAAAGAAAAGCTGGGGGACAGCTGGGCACAGTGGTGCACACCCAGCACTCAGAAGACTGACACAAGAGGATTGTTGTGAGTTCGAGACCAGCCTGGGCTACAAAGTGAGCTCAAGGCCAGCCTGAATGGCAGAGCGAGACCCTGTCTCAAAAAGACAAGAAGAAGAAGGAGGAGATTGAGGAGGAGAAAGAGGAAGAGGAGGAGGAGGAAAAAAAAAGAAGAAGAGGAGGAAGAACAAAGACTGAGATTATAGCTCAGTGGTAGAACATTCCTGGGTTCAGTTCCCAGTACTGCAATAAATTATATACATACATACATACCAAAATAAATTCAACCAGTGCAAATTTTCCAACCTTGGATGACTAATAATTTGGGGCTAAACCTATAGTCATCAACATTTATTTGATATTTAGTTGGAAGCCCCCCTGAAAAGTGATACAGGCAGAGTAGAAAAGATCAGGGTGGCCCCAATCCCCAACTTGTCCACCTGACAAAGTAGGCTGGCATTGGAAGGCAGCACAGTAACTATCTTCTGTTGCTCAAACAGTTCCTTGAGGTTTCTCCCTTACGCTAGACACTTTATTGCAGTGTCCCTTCCAATAACAGCCATCTCGGGGAAAGAAGCTCTGGAAAACACAAGTCACGTGAAGAACTGGATGGGACCTTTAGAGTTTGCTCCTTGGGACCCAACATCTGATCTTCCCTCTGGATCTCCATGTGTCCCCTGCTGTCCTCTGAGTGTCTGCTCTCTCTCCAGCTGGCCAGGACATACCCCAACATGGAGGTGGAACTTGAGGCATCGCCTGAGTCTGAACCGCTCTTGACTTTCACTCCTGGGAATGTGACCCTCTCACCAGTGATAAATATCCAAGCTTTCGTCCTCCTACCCAACTCCTCTGACCACAGGCCACTCTTCCAGCTCAGGGCGGTAAGTCTGCTACTGACTGAGGCACCAGGGAGTCATGGTGCAAGCCCCTCCCTCAGCAGAGTGATAGCCACAGGACCGGCAGATGCTAAAACTCTGCCGTGAGTACCGCCCTCCTGAGCCACGCTGCCAGGCTTCCTGAAGGCACACTTCATCGGATCATAGACTGTCATAGATGCAGGAAATCTTGGATCATTTGCTCTAGCTAAGCTGCTAATTTTAACTTTCCCACAGTCATTTACTATAATTTTTTAAAACATGGTTTCACTTTGTAGTACACGGTGTGGTCTTAAATTTGTATTTCTCCTGCCTCAGCCTCCTGAGGGTTGAGATCACAGATATGAACCCCCAAGTCTAGCTAGTTCACTATACATTTTTTAAAATCTCAAACATCACTCTATTGAAGTTTCTATGAATCAAAAGTATAAAATTACCTTGTAAAAGACGATATAAGTATTTAGCAATACTCTAAACTGATTTACAAGCTCTCACAATTTTTATTTTAAAAATTCCAGCTACTTTCCTTAGAATCCAGCTGACAAGTTGATCTTAAAATTCACAAGTAGCTTCAAAGGATCCATTGGCTAAAACTCAGTCCCATGGCCACATGAAACTGCAAGGGAGGATGGGAAATGTAGTCCAGCTGTGAGCTCTGGCTATAAAGCTAATGAGTCTTAGTTAAAACATAAGAGGCTCAGTTGCAGCACCTTTCATGTCCATCTTTAATACTTCCTGGAAACTGTTGTATACATCTGAGCAGAAGCCAGACTTACCCATTTGGCTGGCATACGATATTGTACCTTTTTTCCTGTTACAAGTCTTTAAGACTTCAAGCCCTCACCCAGGTGCCACAGAAAAGAGCTCACCTCCTGGTAACAGGAAGTGACTCAATGGACCATTTGAACAGGACAGGGCCCTCCAGATTCAGTCACCTGTCAAATGCAACCCCTCAGCAGGAAAGTCCTTCTCTCTAAATCAGATGTCAGTTGGTGCTGTCCCTATGTTTCTCCAGGGCTCAAGGCTTTGTCAGTGTTCCTTGGTGGTCTGCTCCAAAGAGCTCTGTCATGGTTACAAACTGGAAGTACCCCTGTTCAAATGCTCTGTGCTTTCAGCTCAGGCTTATTCCCCATTCTCAATACTTTCACTGAGATGGAGACCTGGGAAACTTGGCTTCCCTTTCTGAGTGTCCCCTTCGGAGCTACCCTCTGCCTGCACCCTCCAGCCACAAGCCTGGGGAGCTGCTTTCTGCCCATGTGTCCCATAGGGCCTCATGCCCAGAATTTCTATTTCTGAGGACTTGTCTCCAGGACTTGTCTCCAGGAGCTAACATGATAGCTAAGCAAGCTTTTGCTTTTCTAGAATACCAGTGTTTCCATCAACGTCAGTGTGAACTCCAGCAGGATTGTTGGCTCAGTAACCACAGGAAGGTAAGAGACCAGGGAGTAGGAGGGGAATGAAGGCACAGGGTGACATCCTGATAGTGGCCAGGTTGACTGATGGGATCAGAGGTGACCCCCAGAGACAGATCTCCACCAGAGGTGGGACACTTTCCAATCCAGTTCCTTTGGGGAAAAGGCACAGTAACAGTGCCTCAGGGAGACAGCCAGAAGTAACTACAGAAGAGTTGCCATATTGCAGAGGCTGTCCTCGGGTACCCAGTATCTCTAAGCTCTTCCCTTGTCCCTCTCAGGCTTCTGTGGAGAAGATGACTCTCTGCAAAGGCAAAAACTTACTCAGGACAGTCTAGTTCAGGGTGGGAAGCTGTGTCACAAGGACTTTTCACTTCACTGAAAGAAATCATATCACAGAGCAGGAAAGATTTTTGATGGAGGGTTAAAGTGCCCCAAGCCACTGCCTGTAGCTCCCCTACCCAGATTCCCAGTCAGTAAACATGTGTTACACTGGTGAATCAGTGGGGAAAGAGTTCAGGCTTTGGTCAGCAGGGACTGTACTGCTTCCTGGGGTTGGAACTTGTCCTCTGTACTAATACCTGAATCTCACTTACTGTGTGTGCAGCTCTGTGTTGACATACACCAGATGAGCTACTTCCTGGATTTTATTTTAATACTGGGCACTGAACCCAGGACTTCTCACTAAGCTATTACCCCTAGCTATTTTTTTTTTGTTTTATATTTTATTTCAAGACAAGGTCTCACACTAAGTCACCAATGTCTAGGCTGGGATCAAACTTGTTATTCTCCTGCCTCAGTTTCCCAGAGTGCTAGGATTACAACTGTAAACCACTATGCTTGGTTTACTTCCTGGCGTTAGGTTAAATGTTTATAGGCTGATAAATTGCACTGAGATATTAAAATGAACATCTCCTTCAGAGGTATCTAGATAAGAATTCCTCATCAGAGGAACCAGCACAGCAGCCAAAAAGAAAGCCTATCAGGAAGGGCATCAATGGAAGAAGTTGGGGTTTGGTTTCCACAGCCACAGGGACCCACGTATCCTGAGCCACCCACTCTAGTGGGTGTCATCTGCATACTGCCACCATTTGCAGTGCTTCTCTTTCTCCTTCACATTGTCGGCTTCCATGTGATAAAGATAACTCATGCCGCTACACACCTCCACATTACACAAACAACACAGGCTCATTGTGTAGTCCAACATCAGACCAATAATAAGTATTAATTGCAAGAAAATATTAGAGATTAAAAAGGTACATAAAAAACAAAATCACCCATAACTTTGCCACACAGAGTCTGTGTCTCTTACTAGTTTTGTTTCCTTCCAGTTTTTAAAAAACACAATTTCTAGATTGCCTTACTAGCACATACCTGTAATCCCAGCTCTAGGGAGGCTGGGGCAGGAGGATCACTGTGAGCTTGAGGCTAGCCTGGGCTATGAAATGAGTTCAAGACTGGCCTGAACTACATAGTGAAGCCCTGTCAAAAAGACAAAAAACAAAACAAAACACAAAGCATACATTTCCCATGTAACTGGAAATACATAGTGCATACATTTTTGTATTCTACCGTTTTCACTTACTTTTTATATCATTATAATTTCTTCAAGTTATGAGTTCTTCAAGTTATGAGTTAAACCTTAGTCTTAAGCATAGCACTTTGCTCTCAAATCAGTGTGTGTGTCAGGCCCTGAGCCCACAGTGATACACTGTAGAGCAACTGCCAGGTACCCAGTCTCAAACAAAATGACTTTGCCTCCAAGCACAGTGCAAATTCCACTGGGGTGACAGCAAGAAACTTCTAGCCCTGACCTGGTGACCCAAACACTTTTATCTCCCCACACAGTGAGCTGAAGCTTCAACTGAAACAGTCCAGTGTCAGCGACATCAATGTGAGTCATTTCTCTCTGCATCTCTTGAATGTTTTTCCCCAATCGGGTGTCATGGAGTGTCAGGTAAAAGGCCTAAAGATGTCTACAGGCTCCCAGGAAATGGGGCAGCCATATCTGAAAGTTCAGCAGGCATGAAGAGCTTGACACCTAAAAAGACAATAGGACAGAGACTCTAAGGCCATGAGATTTGGAATAAGAAACCATCTCTGCCTGCTGCTGACTGTGTGACCATGGGCAAATTATGTGACCTTTCCATGCCTGGTTCTCTTACTCTAAATGGGAATAATAAGAGCATCTACCCAAATGGGAGCTACAGTATGAAGCAAGCCGATGAGTTCAGTAAGACACTGTGATAAAATGTCTCACACATGAAAATCTCTCAACTACATTCACTATTGGAAAAAGAATAGCACGGGGTTGCCTTTATACGACTTAGGGATTGAGGCCCCATCTTCTCACTGAATCATGGGTTCCAGTGGCTTTAGGAATTGATAACTTCTGAGACATAATAAGGTTCTTGCTCCGTATATTATGTAAGACTTCCAGGAAGTTCTGGAGAATCAGTGTGTAATCAAAGACACTCATATTTCTTCAATAAACTTTTACATGTTCATAAATTAGACCACTAAATAGCCTCAGGATAACACCAGTCCTATTGCACTTATGGAGAATGAGCTTACAGATGAGAGGGTTTGAGGAAGGGGCCGCTTGTTCATAATGGTGGTCAAGGGTCAACGCCTGTGCTTGAGGTGGAATGACAAGACAGGATCTCCAGAGGTGGAACCAGACATTTTTATTCATGTGTTACTTGATCTCTGTTCTGGCACTTCCTGTGTTCTAGGTGGAGCTAATGGAAACCATCCTCAACTACTATGCGTTCAATATTATATACCCGGCCCTCAATGGTAAGTAGAGCTCTTGCTGATGGCTCCATAGCACAAAGACTGAGCTCTTCCCTTTCCATAGGACTTCATGCTTCATTCATTCACTCACACACTCATCCATTCAACAAGACCTCTTGCCCATTTGAGAAGACAGGCGGGTAACAGGCAGTGGTACACAGTGTATTGAGTGCCATGGCAGGAACAATGGGGAGCTATAGGAGCCAGGAGGAAGCACCAAGAATGGCCTTGGAGGTCAGGCAAGGCTTCCAGGGCATGAGAGCTAAGGTAAAGAATTGGGTAGAGGGAGAGAAACATTCCAGGAGTTTGCAGTCCTGGCACTGGACCTGGTGAGGTGACACTGTTGGGTGACCTGAACAGAGGCTGCCTGAGAATCTGTAGTCCCCCTCAACTACCTAGGACCCTCTTCACTGGGCTTCAGCATCTGAGTTTTAAACTAAGAGATAAGAGGAGGTAACTTGGTCTGACAACAGAGTAAGACAGCTGGAGAGATCGAAGAAGTCACTGGGTTCACACGCCACACCTCTTCCTCAGCTACTTTGGGTGGAGGATGAGGGCTCTTAAATGGGCCCTCGGGGGCCCAAGGGGTTCCTCTCATCAGTCCTGATAAGGCTGAATTTCCCAGTCCTTGGTCTCAATATCCCAGCCCAAACCAGCCCTGAATCCATAATCCATAGGGGCTGCAAAGGTCATGGCCTGCTTCCTGTCTCCTCCTGGACTTCTGTGTCCAGCTCACCTCTGCTCTCTCCTCCAGCAAAGCTCGAGGAGGGCTTCCCACTCCCTCTGCCCAGGCAGATCTACCTCAACAACGTGGAACTCCAAATTCACAAAGTGAGTGAATGGGGTTGCAGTGCTGAGATGTGTTGGGAGGCTGCCTCAAGGGCTGGGGGACGAGGGGGAACCAGGAAAAAACATAAATTTTGCAGTGAAAATGGCAGGTATTGATGATCTGGCGTCTCAGCCACACATAGACTCGCTCAGTTCCTGATGATCCTATGGGTACACATTTACTGAGCACCCACACAGCACGAGGTAATGCATCCCTGGATGGCAGAATGGGTTTAGCTCAGCGGCATAAGCACCTGCCTTGCAAGCAGGCGGTCGTGAGTTCAATCCCTGGTACCGATAAAAAAAGACAAAAAAAAAAAAAAAAAAAAAAAAGAAGCATAAGTGCAGGTCGGATCACATGCCATTGGGGTTGAGGGGCATCCTAAACAAGCCTACAGTCACAGTAGTGATGTGCCAGCTGCCCCGAGTCCCTGGCCAGCCCTCCCACTCACAGCAAGGGACAGCTTTGGAGAAAACTGTGCCATACCTTCCATGGGGAGCACAGGCAAAAAACAAGTTTTTGATTTATATCCACAAAGGCCCTTTGCCAGTATCTTCACTGTTCACAGCTGTTTCCTTGCAAGGAGGCTCAGAGCTGCCTTCTGCTAAACTGAGCAGCTGAGACAGCACCCAGGTTTGCCTTTCTCTCCTGACGGAGTAACTTTTGTTTTTTTTTTTGATGGAGTAACTTTTGGAGGAAAGTGACTTTCATGGATGTCTTCTAGGGAGCAGTGCTTTGGGAAGTATAAATTCCTGGAGATAGGAAGCTGAGAACAGTTTACTGTGAAGCCCCCAGACTTAGGCTGAGACTTTTGATTCCTGTGGGAACCCGGACACCTGGGTGGCTCAGCAAATGACTTTTCTTGATTAGCTCTTTTGTCTTCTCTCTAGAACTTCCTGCTCATAGGAGCTGATATCAATTAGGTGAAGGATGGAGGAGACAGGAGCGGAAGAGAACCCCAGGCTGCAGCCTCTTCCTCCAGCTCTCTGCCCCATGGACAGCGGGCACCAATGAACCTGTCACATTTGAAGCCATGGACACGGGACACTCCCAAACTTGCTCCTTTCTGTATTCCCACACCTTCTCTTTACAGCTATCAGTCTAACCGAGGGAGCTCAACCTGACTGCACCAATCAACTAGAATAAACTTCCATAAAGGATAAACCCATGAGCATTCATTAGTTTCCATGTCACCTGCTCCACATGACACCTAGGGAACTTACTTGTACATGTCGCCCAGTGGCATGATTAAGTCAGACACGTGCTGAAGCCTTCTTTGGCCACTTCCTGGGTATGCAACAATGAGATGGAACCACCCTGGGGCGGGCAGGCTCAGAATGGGGCCTGCATGTGTTCACCAGATTTTCAACTTTGATTATCCTGCACTGGCCTCAAAACTAATGAGAGCCCTCCCATCAAATTTAGGATTAAAAACCACAAAGCTGACAGAAGGTACACACTCCTGAGTCATTTGTGAAACAACTATACTCATACACTAGTCTAGGGGGACCCTTTTGCTAGGTTTCAAGCCCTTATCTTCCAGTGGCAGCACAGCATGCTGATGCAAATCCAGGGACCAGTGGAATAGTGTTCTCTGTATATTGTCCTTCCTCCACGGTGACAGCCACATCCTTGGTAAGCATCCTCCAGAGGCTTTAGCTCAATTCCACCCCAACCAACCTACACAGATCCCCTTGGCATACTGGTATACTTCCACCTTACAGCCATAAGAGAAGCACATGTGCCTACAACCTGAAGCCAAGGTGGGAAAACCTGAAAGGTCTGACTCACACACACAGCACCTCAACACAACCAGACTCAAAAAACAGACAGCAGTCTGATGCCAAGACCTGGCGCCTTTTCCTTCTTGCCAATGGATTGTAGGCAACTGGCCCTAACAGTATAGGGTAAAGGTTTGGTGATTATTCCTGTTTCAGGATGAATCTCGTTTCTTCTGCTAGTCACAGCTTTAAGTTTCTTTGTTACAGTAAGTGCACAAATCTGACTGCTGAACCTGGCCCCTGGGTGGCTTTTATTTTTTGAGTCTCATGGTGTGGTTCAGGCTGGTCTTAGATTCATGGTGATCCTCCTGCCTCCCAAGTGCTGGGATAACAGGTGTGTTATCCCTGGGTTTTAACAGTTTTTCGTTTGCTCTTTGCAGCAATTTAAATTTTTACTGTTTGCCCTACAGACGTTCAGTTTTAAAAGCAACAAGTAATCCGTATTATTAGTTTTTATTTCAGCCCTACCCATCCTGTTCTCCTTCACTCCTAAAATTGTATTGTGTTTTACCAGTTTGTCCACATCACTTTACAAAAGCCTTTCCATTTCTTCTAGTCTCTTGAAGCACTATCTTCACTAATAATTTCTCACTATCTTCACTTATCATTTCGACGTGATTTTTTTTTTGTCTTTCTCATTTTTATCGATACCAGGGATTGAACTCACGACTGCCTGCTTGCAAGGCAGGCGCTTATGCCACTGTGCTAAGTCCCCAGCCCCTCAAGTTTTAATTTTTATGTGAGCATGTAAAACTAATAAATCTCCAAAAATTATTTCAGATACACAGTACCATTCTAAAACACACAATTTTATTTACGTGGCAACAGTTTCTAATTCCCCCAATGAACTCCACTTTGAGGGAGTTTTATTTTAAAATGCCTAGTATTATCCAAATACAAGTAACCTTTAAACCTACTGTACTTAATTGTATTATTTTACAAATCAAAGTCTATAATCCTAATTCTTTGGTAGTGACAGTTTTTTAACTTGGAACACAAAAACACTAAAATACCTTTTCTTCAGAAAGGCACATACTCTGCGATCATTTAGACCTAAAATGTTCTCCTAAGTTCACATGCATTTGGAAGGCGACTGTGTCAGGAGGCCTTGTGCTCCTCCGTGAATCCGCCCACTGATGAGCTAACTGTGCTGTCAGGGGGTGGGCAGGCTGGGCTGGAGGAACAGGTTAGGGCCAGTGTGGATCCAAATTCTTCCCAGGGTGAAGAGCAGTCCCCAATGCTCTGAGCAGCCTGCAGGGACAGCCACAGCTCCAATTACACTTCCTCTGGTGGCCTCAGTCTCCATTTTCTGCTCCTAGAGTTCCTGGACAACACCAATAGGATCTAAAACAAAGAGAGGTGACAAGAAAGGTTGAGAGCTTCATCTGCATAAACACAAAACCCCTTAGCCCTGGCTGTGGGTTCCAGGCCCCTGGCCCTAACTTACCATCACTGAGAAAAAACTCAGTGCACTCAGATCCAAGCTCTCCCCAGGGTACAGACTGTCAGGCTTGGTGAGAACTGAGGAGGCAAACAAAGCACTCAGGCTCCAGCACCAGGTTCTCCCACGCAAGCTGATATCACACGGGCGTTCCTAATAGACAGCTCCAGTTTATGCACACCTCATTAGAAGTCCTAAGAACAGAAAAGTAAGTTTTTATAGCAAATGATTTTCTTTCCAGCAGTTCACAATCAGAGCAGGACCTCACCATCCATCATGCTGGAATAATGTATTTCGCAGTAGAAGCCACTCAATCCACGGCCTCACAAAAGACTAAGCTTCATCTTCTGCCTTTTATTTTCAGAAAGGATCTTGCTAAAAAGCCCAGGCCGTCCTCAAACTTGGGACTCTCCCACCTTAGATGGCCAGGTAGCCAGGATCACAGAAGTGTACCCCTGGGCCCAGCTAAAGCATCCCGAACAAGAAGACAGACCACCCCTGCTAGCAGCTCTTCCATCACATGGTCTTCACCTGTCTGCCCAACCTACTGCAAAGCCCTCACAGCTGTCATCCTGTTTCACAAAGATCCATTCAATTTTACCCAGCCCAGAGAGACAAGTGGAAGCCAAACATCTAGAGACTTGTTAGGTAGCGAGGTCTCTAAAGATCACAAATCCGACTTATATGATAAATGCACAAGTGATCAATGGTTGATGTCATCACACAGCAAGTGAACCCCACACAATCCGGAGGACTCCAAACCCATTCTCAATTACCAGGCCTTCTGGAGAGAAAAGCTGCCTGCCTGCCTATATTTCCTTATGTTGAAGCAGGTTTTCCTTGTGTGTAGTTCAGGCTTGCCTTGAATTTAAAACTACGTAGCCCAAGCCAGCCTGGAATTCACAGCAATCCTACTGCCTCAGCCTCCCAAGTGCTGGAACTGCAGGCACGTGGCACAATGTCTGGCTTCGAAGCTAGGATTTTAAAAGGGTCACGACTGTCCATTAACTCTCCATGCCTGGCAGACCTACAAAGCGCCAGGACCAGGAGAACAACTGGGGAAGGAAGGCAGGCTGCTGGAGAAGCAGTACACAAGGATAAAGGACTGCCAAGTGGCCCAGGCCTGCACTCAATGTTGGGGCCACCCTCAGTAAATTAGCACAGCCTTCCTCAAAATTAAAGGGCCAGTACTGTGGAGGCTTTGTCCTTGGGAAGCCCTATGTAGGTATACACGGGGGACACTAAGGCAGGAAGATCACTGTGACTTCAAAGCCAGCCTGAACTACAAAGTAAATCTGTCTCAAAAAATGAAAGAGGAAAAAGAAAAAAAAAAAAAAAAAACAAAACAAAGAGGACTAAGGATGTCACTTAGTAGTAGAACAGGTGGGTGGTGCTAGCATGCATAGCCATCCCCTGTGGTGGGGGAAGGGACAGGATAAAGAAGCCAATGAGCATTTAAAGCACAGCTGTATTCAAACATGCATTATCCAGAGTATCCTCCACTCCGACAAATGTCGTAAAGCAGAATCCACAACTTACAATTCTCACACGTGTCCTACAGTGCTGCTAGGATTTACTGTGGTAACAAGTCTAAATGGAAATGCATAGACCAGCATCTGGCAAAGAACCTTAATTTTTCAAGTCAGGAAGCTGCTCTAGTGCCATGAGGGCCAGTGAAGGCCAAGGTCTGAAGGGTAGGCAGGAAGCCTGGAGTGTGG
Organism: Cavia porcellus; assembly: GCF_034190915.1. Classification (NCBI taxonomy): domain Eukaryota; kingdom Metazoa; phylum Chordata; class Mammalia; order Rodentia; family Caviidae; genus Cavia; species Cavia porcellus. Next base: position 23,220,405 of record NW_026947488.1, on the reverse strand, counting down.
GAAAGCTCCTGAGCTTGCAAGCGATGGAAAGAGGCCCCTGCAAACACAGGGAAAAGGTCTTCCATGTTCCTCTCCATGCACTGCCAATAAATGAGGCACAGGCAGCCAAAGATCATGTTTGGTTAGGGGACCAGAAAAGGGCAAAGAGTGGGGAAGACAGGGAGGTTGGGGCCAGGGAGCTGGGGAATGCCTGATGGCCTGAGTCCTAGAGAACAGCCCAGCTGAACCCAGCATCCAACTACCTGCCACTGTGACCTATGGATTACGGAAGTCCAGCATAAATATACTGGGTAGGCTTTTAGGTTGGAAATGGTCAAGAACTATGATTTTAACACCAGAAGAAAACACATCAAAACAAAACACTGCTAACCCAGCTGAGCTTGTGAAAGGCTGAGAGCAGGTCACTTGCCCAGATGGGTCAATCGGAGGATCAGAGTCGCTGGTGCCTGAATCCAGACCCTTCTCTTCCTAACACGGTAATGACATATCTCAGCCCCAGAGGCAAGATGACCCAGGAAGCTCTCTTACCCAGGCAGGTTTCTGGATGGCCCTTCCTGGCAGAGTTGCGGGAGAGATGGGGGGCTCCCTGGCCCAATGCAGATTAATACACCTGGAACTCACAGGATGCCGCTCTCACCTCACTTCCTCATATGCCCCCACCCAAGCCCTAGGGAACATGGACAAAACAATATGCCAAAGAACAGTCCAAAAATCATTCCTGTAGGCTAGGTAGACAACACATCTATGTATAGTCTCAGCACAGAGGTCACCGTCTCCAACAGAGCGAGCACTTGGTAAGGCAGCTGGCACCTCACAGGTGCTGGCTGTACCCTGAGTACTCTGCAGCCACACTGCTACTTCTCCATCAAGGAGCCCTAACTGAGGAAGGGTGTGCACACCACCTGTGACTGGAATGACGTCCACATTATTTAGTACCTGCTGAGACCCAGCTGCTGATCATTGGTGTTTGCTAAAAGGGTGCTGGAACCCAGAAATCCCTCTTCTTGGTGCACACCCAAAGGAGTGCACCATTGCTTTAGAAAGACAGGCACTCACACATTCACTGCACCATTACTGATCATATCCCACCCTGCAAGGTCATCAACAATGAACAGAGAAAAATGTCCATTTAACTTGTATCTAACACACACACACAGTGTCAACTTGATAAGTTTACAAGCTGAAGCAAGTGACTCAGCAGCTGTATATCCATTAGAGTGTAGAGGACATGCAGGACCACTCTAGGATGTTGCTGTGTCCATTTGCCAAGTTGGTAAGTTTAAGTAACTGGCTCAGCATGCAGCATTTTTCATGTTTGGGTTTGTTTTTTTTTAATGAAACTAGAACCAGATGTCATGGTACATCCCAGCACTTGAGAGGCTAAGGCAAGAGGACCACCACAAGTGTGAAGCCAGCCTGGGCCTCAGCCTCTCAAGTGCTAGGACATATCTCACACCTAGCTCTCAAGTTTCATTCTTGACCTGAGGACTTTACTCTCCAGAAACCAGGTATCAAAAGGGGATCCCTGAAAGCCAAGAGAACTGAAGAGGAGTAAGCAGTTGGTAAGAGCACACAATGGGTGATACCAATGCATACCTTAGAGGGTCCTGAGAGCAGGCAAAACTCTTAGGAGCTGCACCCTCTGGGAAGTGAGGTGTGTCCCACCTCAGAACTGAGTGCCCTCCCATTCTCACCAATATAGACCTAAGGGCTCTCAATCACACACCACTGATATGTAAAGATACTACCCCACCTTATCCCTAACATATTCTCTGCTGCATTCCCCCAGCCCTGCTCACCCTAGTCCCAAAGTCCCTTGCCAGCTGTCCCAGCTGCCCTAGCACATGTCGACACTGCACCTCCTGTTCTGGAGTGTTTTAGAAACCTGCCCCCCCCCCCACACTCTTCAGGAAGCTGCTCTGGAAGGACTTGGAAACCACCGCACACACTAATGTTGCACTTTCTACTACTGTGCAGATACTCGCATGCGTTCACTAGGATTCCTCAAACAATCTTTCCATGAGCAGGTTGAGGCTCTGGAATCCTGATCCGCCCCCCACAGGACTGAACTCTGTTGGGCAACATCTCAATGCATAGACACCTTGCTTGCTGCAAACAAGACAAGGCGAGAAAGACGCTGACATGGCGACCCCTGACGCTGACTCCCGGGGCAACCCAAGAAGCACCGCATTCCTACAAGGCTTGCAGAACAAGAATGTGGGAAAGCTCCAGGGTTCAGAAGGGACAGATGGACCCTCCAAACACGGGGAAAACATCTTTCAATATTTCTCTCCCTGCACTATCAATGACCGGGGCACAGTCAGCCCACAATCACTTTCGAATACAGGGCAGAAAAGAGCAGAGGGAGGAGGGCCAAGATGTACAGGAGCCTGGTGCCAGATGCCTGGTCCACAAGGAAAGGAGCACAGGATCCTGCAACTGCCATGTGGGAATCAAACGGGAGACCCTCCGACAAAAATGAGAAAAATCTGGGGGCTGAAGAGCAGGATCACATGCTCATGTCTATAAAATTCACCTGTCAGAGCTTTGTCTTCCTGCCAGTGGCCCTTACTGGGTCCTGAAACCTGGCTTCCAAAACATTCTTAGTAAACAGCTAGCTCCACACGGCACCTCCATGAACCCAGCTCCCTTTGCAAACAACCTGGCTTGGGTTGGACACCTGCTCTCCTGCTGAGTCTGGACTTGCACACCTGCAAGGCCAAAGGCATCTACACAACCAGCCCTCTGTAAAAGCCCTGGGTTCTGACTCTCCCACTAGATCCCTGGCACAACCATATGGAGGAATGAAGAGACAGGTATGGGTGTCTGTGATGCCTAAGTTCACCCACTTCCTGTTACAGCTTGCAGCTGCTGTAACACAGGAAAAGGCCCAGAACTCAATACCAGCAGGTCTCTGGAGAGGTTGGTCGTTTTTTCTGCCAAAAGGCAGGTGGGGCCAGCTATAGTGGTGCACACTTAGAATCCCAGCAGCAAGGATGTTCAGGTAGAAGGTTCACCGATCAAAAGCAAAACAAAACAACCCTAGAGTGGGGAACCAGATTGTAGAGTTCCTTGTAATTTCAACAGGTAAACTTGGGATGGGGAATCACAAGGCTGCTAACTCCAAAGAGCTGGAACCTTTTTGTATGGTACCAGGGATCAAACTCATGAGCTTGCGCTTGTCAGGCAGGCGCTTGTATCACTGAGCTAAATCCCCTGCCAGGAGCCTGAACATCTTAAGGATGGGATATTTTCTCAACCCACATAGAGAAGGGCCTGACAGGGAAACAAGGAAGGTTCCAGGGGAATAATCAGGTAACAGTTAATTCAGCAACCTGAAACAAACCTCAGCAGAACACAATGTCTTTGTTACTCCTGAATAAATCTGAAGTTTGAGTCAGTTCAAGGCTTCCTTTCCGTGAAGCTCCCTAGCCCTCCGCAAAAATATTCTCTCACATCTTCTTTTGTCTTGCTGTCAGGGGTTGCTGGCCCAAACCTGGTACCAGATGTGACTCAGATGTCCAGGGAAGGGAGATCTGGGGATCCATGTACCACCCTTCATCTCCTCCTAATCACCTGCTTACACCACTATCCAAAAAGGCAGAGAAAAAGAACCGACTTTACAGGGTACAAAAAACCATGACTCCTGAGAATGGACCAGAAACCTGACCTCAGAGCCCAGTCTGACGATCTCTAGTGTGATACTTAGGACCAAGCCTCTCCGTACAGTGGTGCACAGTGTTGACTTATCCATATTACCATCACGAAAGGTCTCATTATTTTAGGAATGAGAAAATCAGCTTACCTCTAGGAAAAGGATTGGAGATCTCCTAAAAGTGGTGGAGCGTGTCTGTTTTATCTGTTGTGCCAACTATTATTGATTGTCTTCAATGTGGCATTTGTCTGCCAGCATGTGGCACAGACCTGGGGAGGAGACAGAGCAGCAGGAGGGCTGTGTAAGGAAGGGCCACTTCCATAAATCCCTCACTTACATCCTGTTCTGCCTATCCCTGCTCCTTGCCACAGTAACCACAGGCTAGAGTTGAAAAGTCATCCCCTGGAGGTGACCTGTTGAATTCTGCAAGAGGAGAAAATACCAGTGTGCTCCTGCACAGACATCTTACTGTACCCCCAAACCAGCACTGCACAAGGCGATGCATCCCAGCTCTTACAGCAAAGGGAATCTCCTTGTTTTTCCTTTGCCCTAGGCTCATAGAAAACTGATCTTCTGGAAAATGAAGACACAGAAGAAACGCGCCACCCTTCTGACCACCAGGAAGGAAGCCAGGAGACAAGCAAAGCAGTAACTACCCCTCAGTCTGCTTAGTGCTGAGGCCCACTGGATGGAGACTGAGAAAGTCCCTGGAGGAAGAGCCTGATGCCAAGGCTCCACACCCATCACAGCCCATCCACTTCTGGTGAGGTCCAGGCTTCCACAACCTTCTCTCAAGAAGTCACAGAAACCTGCCCCAGGCCAGAGAGAAGGGCCACTTACTGAACTGGATGATGCAGGAGCCAGGAGGCATCTAAAAGCTGTGGGAAAGCACCAGGGTCTGGTAGGACAGCAGTAGACCTTCCAAACACGGGGAAAGGCTTTCAGCAGTTCCTCTCCCTGCACTATCAATGACCAGGGCACAGGCAGCCCACGATCACTTTCGAATACAGGGTGCAGAAGGACAGAAGTTAAGCTGGACGGAGAGACCATGGCCAGCATTCCAGGAAATGACGGAGCTGGGAGGACAGAAAAGCTGCTTTGTGACTCTAGAGATCACCTGGCGCTCCCTGACAAGAACTGAAGGCAAACATTGGCAGAATTCTTGGGAATTCTTGAGCTAGAGTGATAACAATACTGAGCATCATCCACTGAGGCACACAGAAGACGAGAAGGCTGCTCACTGCATAGGAACCTAGAGTTAAGTCTGGAGGTGGCCCTCTGTCCATTCCAACACACTGCTGTTTTCCTCCTCATAACAGAGGGCCGCCCTCAGGAATGCTGGGAGCCCAAACCCAGCTCTGGAAGCACTTTCTCTGCAGCAGCCCCTCAAATAAAGTAGCCAAGTGGGCCAGAACTAGGAGCACAGGGAAGCAGCCTTCCTCCTTGAGCTCACTCCCCATCCAGAGCACTGAAACTCCTCTGACCTCCGACAGTACACGTGAGCTCTAAAAAACTAAGTACATCACCACATACCTGAGATTTCATCATCTTCTCCCTGAGAAAACCTCTCACACACTTATCAGCACACGTGTGACACTCCTGCAGGAGACAAGAAGCCAGCATATGGACAGCCCACTTAGCACTGTTGACAGCATGTCCAGGAAATGACAACCTCAGCAGGAATCAGTAGGGGGCAGGGAAGGCACTGACAACTCAAACTGTACATTCTGAGATCACTGCCAATCCCTTGGGAAAGAAAACAATGTTGTCTCACACGTGAGGAAAACCTCCTGGCTTTTCTGAATTCCCAAAGACAGCCTACAGTCACAATGGACAAGGAGTGGAAACAGACACGGGGCGTGGCAAAAATGCCAGCCAGTGTCAGACACCTAGAAAATGGCCTGGGCCGGGATGGCAACAGCACAGAGAACAGGACCCAGCAGCTGCCTTCCTGTCCTGCGTGAACTTAACCTGCTCCATCCAAGACACACAAAGGGAAGATGCCCCACATAAGAAAGTAGGAACAATGTACACCTAAGACAAATTACCACTTTACACTCCCTAGTTTCCTGATGAGGAAACCAGGAATGTGGGCAGGTCCCCAAACTAGGACATGGCAGTGAGGTGATGGGCACTGGGGCATGAGGGAGTACAATGCCAAAGCCATTCTGCATTTGACACAGATGTCCTGCTGCCTGTATACCAAAGGAAAACACAGAGTACCATAAACCACTGGACCCTAAACGGATACAGCAAGAGCCTGGTGCATCTGTAACTAGGAACCAAATGAAGCTGTAGTTTCCATCCACTTCCCAGCTTTAGGGACCACAAATTCACAGTGACTAGTTCTGCATATTTCCCTATGGGAGAAAAGGAAGAATTGGGATTAGTGACACCACTCATCTCAGATTCCAACTGACTCTTCTAAACCTAAGATCATCTATGCCTTCTTGAGTCATCTCAGGATTACACTCAAGGACAAGATACTTCTAACCATAATGTCATCTATTCCCTCTGGGTCGGAGTCTTCAGATGAACTGTAATACTTGGCTAGCCCCACCTATCACTGCTGACAGCTAATAAATAGTGGCTGTGCGGGAGTGAAGCACGGGGATCCAGAGACTTTGACTTCCCAGCAATTCTTGGAATTTTGTATTTGTCTGGTTTTTATTTTCTCATGGCATTCTTTAGACTGAAAATCAGGATTCTCAGCTAGGTTCCCAATATCAGATATGGGAGATCTCCAGAGTTCCCACTTCTACCTGGAGCTACATGGTCCAGCTACTTCGTAGCAGAATGGAGACATGTCCATGCCCGCTCTGCATCAAGCTGCCACCACTGCAATAAACAAGCCCGCAGGAGCCACTTAAAAATCATTAGTCAAACCTCTCCTGGGCAGTACACGGAGAAGCTGGCATGTGGGAAGTGCTTCACAGACACTGTCATAATTACCTGAAGAGTGTCCTACTGTCTGTTATATGAAGAGCTTATTTAAGGAGAAGACCATGCAGGGACATCCTCAGTTTCATCTTTTTTTTTTTTTTTTTTTTTGTGTTTTTCATTTTTCTCGGTACCAGGGATCGAACTCATGACCGCCTGTTTGCAAGGCAGGTGCTTATGCCGCTGAGCTAAATCCCCTGCCCCCCTCAGTTTCATCTTATGTACAAGTAGGTTAGTCTGCAGTGGCCCTGAAGCTGAATGCTGGACTCTGGAAGGCTGGATGTGCCAGCATGCACAGCAGTCTTGACTTGAAGCACCAGCAGACTAGCCCACTTTTGTCATCTAAGGGCCAGGGCAGATTACATGGGTCACTTGACTATGTCATCCATCTCCAGGCCTACCTGTTTGGCTCCTGGCACCAAAAGGAGCATCCATTGGGATACCTATCCTGGTGGGCCAGGGGAATTTGCCTTGCTCAAAAGTATGCTTCTGAAGTGACAAACTATGCTGAGGGCCATGACATGGCAGGCTTCTCTTCTTTTCTCAGTTTCATTTGTTCTCTAAGTGCCAAACACTGAGAATCTGCAATGCCAGGAATGAGATAAATCAAGGGGTAAGACTCAGACACTCCCCTTAAGATCACAGGAGAGATACAGAGCCCAGCAAACCAACAACTGCTAAAGGGTCATTCACAATGAGCTGAGGATAAAAAAGTGACCCCTGCTGTGGCTTTACTCCCCACCCACAGGTGCTCCTTGAGGAAAGCACTCAACTCCATTCGCCCCTGCTAAAGCTTCAGACACCAGCACTGAGCTGCACAGAGCACCCAGTAAGCAAGACACCAGAGGCCCAGGGACATCTAAAAGGTGGCAACAAGGTGTGCAAAAGCTCCAGAGTTTGGAAGGGACGGGAGTGAACCCTCCAAACACAGAGAAAGGCTTTCAGCAGTTTCTCTCCCTGCATTACCAATGCCCAGGGCACAGGCAGCCCTAATCATTTTCAAATACTGTGGCAAAAACGGGCAGGTAAACCAGGAAGCTAACATGTAACCACAATTTCCTCCAGCAGTCCAGAGATGGAAGACTACTAGCCAAGCCCAACTCCTGAGAGCCATCATCACACAGAAGATTCCATCAGAGCTGCCACCTGAGGTGGCACATGCCTGGAACTCCAGTGCTCTTAGAAGCTAAGGCAGAAGGAGCACAAGTTTGAATATAATCTGAGCAATTAAAGTGCTTAGCAAGAGAACACCTCAAAATAAAAAACTAAAAATAAGGTGAAGTAACTCAAAGCAAAAACCCAATACCCAACACTGAGTTCTACAAAGGGAAAAAGAAATTCCACCTGCCACGAAAACCTCACCAGAATACAAATTTATGGTCAAGATGATTCAATTCTTTACCCCACAGATATCCAGAGTATGTGTACACTGCCAGGGCAAGATTCGAAATGCAATCAGTCAGGCTGCTACTCTCAAATCTTTGCAGCTTCCCTACCTCACAGAAACTAAAGCTCAGAAGCATCAGGTTATTCAGCTAGAATCTGACCTCCTGTCTTTGCACCCAACCCCGACCCCAAGATCCCCATGTGCTTCACCAGGCTTCAGTGTGCACAGGGGTTTTGCCAGGCAGATCTCAGAACCCAAGCCCTCCACCACCACTGCTCTGCAGGTATAGGTGGAAAGGTAACCTAAGAGGGCTCCCACTTCAAGTTCAGCTCCAAAGCACTGACCAGAACAGCAGGGCTCTGCACTGGCAGCAGGGAGAGCTGGAGAGGCAGTGTAGGGGAGGGACCAGCTGGCTGGCTGCTGTAGAATCCAAGGTGCTGACCACAGGAGAAGTTTCCATCCATCTCCACATGTCCGTGAAGAAGCAAGGCCTAAGCAGGGGAAAGAGGAAGGAGCTTCAGTGCTAGCAGGGGACTGCAGTCCCAATGACATAGAGGGAATACAAATCCCAACCTGCTACAAGTCCTAAAATCAGCGTCTGTTTTCTCTAACATTGAGGAATGAATTCTAGGAAAAAAGAAGTTAAGAGAAGGAAGAATGTACTGGGGAAGAGGGACAGAAGGGAGCCTGGAAAGAGAGCTGCCCCCAGATCTCACTTTCAAAGGTGTTTATAGGGCAAAGCCACGAGGTGAGGCAGGTTCCAAGTAGGACACAAATGCAATCAATCAATCAATAAGATTACAAGCATAGTTGCTCAGGTAATATTGATCCTGTGGAAAATCACAAGTTGAGTATGAGATGAACCAAGACTATGGTGAACTAAAAGGTATAGTCGCTGGGGTAACACTGATTAAATGGAGATCAAACTGGGAAGTCACGCAGCAAGAGCACATGGGATGGCCAAGGATTTTCCTGCAAGGAGTTAGGGGAAGTATATGACTAATTCCTCTCTTGCTGCAGTCTGGCCTTCAGTGAATGTGCCCCCATCCACAGTTGTCTTCTGCATTGAACTCTCCAGGGTCCAGCGCTGTCCGACTGGTCTATAATATTTCTACCTAATTTTGCTGTCCGTAATATCGAAGCTGTTTCCTAGGGTTCTGGGAGCGTCCGTAATTGAAACCTTAGCAAAATGGAGATTTTGAGCCCTGGCCCTGAAAGATCGTGGAGGGAAAGGAGTCCGGTGGTCCTAGGTAGTGCCTAGATGGCACTCACTGCTCCCGTCTCAACGAACCACAAGCGGATTCGGCGTTGTGACTGCCTCGAACCGGAGGCCCACACGCGGGCAAGAAAGATCACGGCGCCCTGCGCTCCTCGCTCCAGGCCCGCGAATAGCGTCGCCTGGACGCTGACCGCAATTGGCATCCTTCCCCTGACGGCCGAGGCCGTGGCCCACTATCGGCCTCCTCCGAGAACACGCGAGTCTCTGGGGACCTAGGCCCGGGGAACACGCGCCTCCGGTAACCATCCCGGAGCATCCCGCCCGCGGGGCCTCGCTTTCATCGAATGGACCAGCGCCCCGCAGTGAACTCACCGTGCAGCCCCAGTGTCGGGCGGCTGCCGAGAGAGAACAGACAGCTGTGCAAGAAGAGAGATGTTTGCAGATTCTCGGAGTTCTGAGGCACTTAGAAGAGCTGGCATCGCGACAAAAGAAAATCCCGCGGAAGCGCGGCTGGAAGACCAGGTTGCGGCCTAGATCGGCACCACACCAGGAGAAATGCTCGTATTCCCGACATCGCCCTCTACAGGCACAGGAGGCCAACGTCGGGTTTGGGAATATTTTCAAGAGGCCTTTGGAATTTTGGAAGAAAGCCTATCTCATTTACTCTGCTTTGCAGTTGTCCTGATGACATTTTTTGATCACTGATTTATCGTTAATATATAGGAATGATTAGTACAGGTTGCGTAGCTATGACCAAGTCGTGCAATGTGTTTGCCTTTCTTTCTGCAAGCTTCTCATGCACTTCTGTCTGATTCCCTCCTGTGTCTGGTGTGGTATCTGCCACGCACTGTTGTAGCTTGGCATAACTGACAACATTTTCAACCCTTCATATAACTGGTGCCCTGTATTCAGGACAATGGAAAATCACTCAGGGGATAAGTCCCATGAGAAGAACAGAATGAGCCGTACTTACAGGAGAAAAATTAACCTGCTCAACCAAAGGAGCAGGATACAGGTGTCAACCAAAAATTAATGGAAGATTCGAGCTAAATTGTTTCCAACAGGATGTCTTTTGTGATTCTATCTTTTAAAAACACTGTAACTTACCTTGCCACTTGTTTGGACCGTGAAGGGGGGAGGGCAGTGTCTGTATTCGAGTGGTCCTGAGCTCAGTTAATTAAATTCCAGATTTATCAGTTTGGCTATTTAGAGTACTATATTGTTGTTCACAAACCCACCTCAACACCAGGTTCCCATATCGAGTATTGTCCAGGGCCTGTAGCAGAAGGGTGAGAAAATGAGCCCCGACTGGCAGGCAGGGGATGAATGGTTACCTAAATTTCAAATAAATTAGAAATACGTGAGAGTGGCCAGATGTGGTGACACGTGCCTGCAATCCCAGCCATAGGGACTTTGAGGCAGAAGGAGCTTGAGTTTGTTGCCATCTTATACACATTAGTGAAACCTTGTCTCAAAATGAGAAAGAAAGGGGTGCGGGGATGTAACTCAGTGATAGAGGGCTTGTCTGTCCTCTAGGAAGCCCTGGATTCCCAAGCACCACAAAATAATAATAACAATAACTAACACTAAATGATTTTTCTTGGTTTTTTTGAGACAGAGTGATGCTATGTAGTAGTTCAAGCTGGCCTTAAATTCAGTATGTAGCCCAGGCTGCCTTCAAACTCTCAGCAGGCATCCTGACTCAGCCTCCTAAGTGCTGGGGTTACAGGGGTGTGCCATCAACCAGACCAACAATTTGAACAATTGTATTTAACCTGATACTATAGCCAAAATAATCTGATAGCATGTAATCAATACTTTAAAATTATTGACTTGCTTACCACTCTTTTTCTTACACAAATCTGGTGTCATATCTTGTAATCCACAAATGAGTCCCCCAAAGCCCAGCCTGAAGTTCAAAAACGGGTAAGACATGGTTTTTTTTTTTTTTTCTTTTTTACCGGTACCAGGGATCGAACTCACGACCGCCTGCTTGCAAGGGAGGTGCTTATGCTGCTGAGCTAAATTCCCAGCCCTGGGTAAGACATGTTTTTAAAAAAAATCAGCACTGATTTATTTTATCATGGATCCAGTAACACAGTGCAGTTGGAGTTTGCAAAAGCTGTGTGTTCCCCTCAAAACTTACAGCCCTTTTGTAGATATCACAGTTTACAAAGTAAGGGGTTATGGGTGTGGATCAGGAAATCTGCTAAGGAAATGTTTCCCTTAGCAGAGGACAGAGAAGTCTAGCAGTAATTAACAATTCTTTGTCAGCTTATTTTAACACTACATCTGTTATTTCTAGAGGGCAACAATGGTTAACATATCAATTAGATTAGGTTCCCCGGGATTTACAATTCTTTACAGAGAGGAGCATTGATTAACATATCAATTAGGTCACCCAGAGGGGGGAAAAACCCCATAAAGAACAGTAAGTGGCATTACAGGTACTTTGGCATAACACAAACATAACGAAGCTCTTTTTGCTAGGGTACAGCAACATAGTAATTCAGACCAACTAGAGTTCAGGGACTAAGCAGCCAGAAGGAATTCATGATGGTTGTGCTCATTTGTTCTGATCTGAGGCAATCTGGCTTTCATTACCCTTTAGGGGCTGAAAGAGAGAGGCAGCCACAGCAAGGAAGCAGAGAGCATTCAGCTTTCCCCTCACCCCACCAGCAGAGCCAGGAAGCCCTTTGGATGATGTGGCCCTCTGGATCCTCAGACTGGAGTTTCCTCAATTAGAAGAATAAGGCACAGGTGCTCTCAGAAATCTGGAAAAAGGAAGAACCATAATTAAAACCAACGTTTTCTTTTGTGTTACTTGTGGCCATTACACCATGGAAGTCATCTTGGCTCATTCATTTCTCCATCTTTGGTGCCTACAGAAGAAATCGACAGATTCCTGGACTCATATGAATTACCAAATCTGAATAAAGAAGATATGAAAATCCTAATAAGTGAATATGGTTAGGTGAAATTGAAGGTGTAATTAAATAACCTGTCAAAAAAGAGAAACCCTGATGGATACAAAGTCAACACTCAAAATTCAATAGCCTTCCTGTACACAAATAACAAACACAGAGAGACAAACCAGGGAAAAAACACCTTTCACACTAGCATCCAAAAAAAAAAAAAAAAGGAAATATCTAGGATACAATCTAATGATGGATTAAAAAATACCTTTATATTGAAAACTACAGTACTCTGAAAAGGAGGTTGAAGAGAACATTAGAAAATAGATATCTCATACTCTTGGGTAGGAACAATCAATAGAGTAAAAATGGCCATATTTCCAAAAATGTTATACAGATTCTATACAATCCTAATCCAAGTTCCCATAGCATTTTCACAGAATTAATAAAAACAATCCTAAAATTCAACTGAAGCCAGAAGAGACTTCAATAACAAAGGTAATCCTGGGCAACAAAGACAAGCCAGGGGCATCGCAGTCCCTGACTTAAAACTATACTATAAAAATAGCACAGTACTGGCAAAATAAAGAAAAAAACAGAGCCAAAGATCAGTAAAACAGGGGCCTGGGGATTTAGCTGAGCGCCATAAGCGCCTGCCTTGCAAGCAGGCAGTCATGAGTTTAATCCCTGTTACCGATAAAAAGGAAAAAGACAAAAAAAAAAAAAAAAAAAGATCAGTGAAACAGATAAGATGGAAAAACAATGCTAGACACACTAAACCACCTTATCTTTGACAAAGGTGCCAAACACATTCCCTGGAAGAAGGATAGCCTCTTTAATAAGTGGTGCTGGAAAAACTGGCTCAACATGTGCCAAAGATTAAAACTGGACCCATAGTTTTCACGCATGTACTAATGGTTCAAAGATCTAAATATTAAACAGAAACATTAAATCTGCTGGAGGATGCAGAAGGTAAAAGTCTGGAGGATCTGGGGTAGGCAAAGACTTTCTGAACAAAACCCCAGCTGCACATGAACCCTCACAAAGATTCAACAACTCCGATCTCATCTTATTGAAAAGCATTTTCACAGCAAGAGAAACCACCAACAGAGTGAAGAGACATCACACAACCTGGGAGAAAATGTTTGCCGCTGGTACTGCAGACAAAGGGTTACTGTAGAAACATATAGAGAACTCAAAACAATCAGCCCTCCCAGATTTAAAAACTCAACACAAAAATGTGTACCTGAGATGAAAACACATTTCTGAGATGAAGAAATACAAACAGCAAAAAATATATGAAAAAATGTTCAATAGTACTGGTTATTAAACAGATGCAAAATTAAAACAATACTGAGATTCTACCTCACCCCAGAAAGAATGCCTAGGTTTGAGAAATCAACCAGTAACAAATGCTGAAGGGATTTGGGGAAAAAGGAGCCCTTCTCCACTGTTTATGGGAGTGTAGACTGCGGCAACCACTGTGGAAATCAACGTGGAGATTCCTCAAAAAACTAAGATTGGAGGTTCCATTTGACCCAGCTATTCTTCTTCTGAGTATCTTCCCAAGAGAATTAAAAACATCATACCGTACTGATATATGTGTACCAATGTTTATAGCAGATCAATTTGTAACAGCTAGAACTTGGAAACAACCTAAATGCCCATCGACTGAGTAATAGATTTTAAAAAGTGGTACTTTTATACAACAGAGTATTAGTCATAGAGAAGTAAAAATGAGATTTTTATAGGTAAATGGTTGCCAATTGTGTCCGTAACAGAAATGCTTGTGTAGACATTGTATTCTCTCAATAGCGTGAGAAGCTAAAAGAAACTACATATAAGTATACACTTAAGATATTTATACAACTTTTTTCTCCAAGTTCATTGATGAGAAAAGTTTGCATTGGTATTGTTCACACAACTGAATGCAGATGTCTTGTGCTCTGGGTGACTGATTGGGGGTCTGTAACGTGCAATGTATGTGCGATTATTGCTCCCTATTGTTGTATTTTGAAATTTTGTTTCATTTTGTTTCTCTTTGAAGTAAAATAGATTTTCAAAAACAAATTAAAGCAAGTTGGAATTATAAACTGTATGTCTTAGAAAAGAACAGAGCTGTATCAACCTTTGTCCCCATGTGGTGGTGATGAGCAGAAGCCTCTGTGTCCTACCCCAAAGAAGAAAGAGGAGCTTCAGAGAATCATTAGATCACTGTCACTTGGGGCTGGGATCACAGGTGGTTGGGGCCCCACCATCTCCTGAGTCAAAAGTTCAGTCTGTTTCAGCAGGGTAGAATCTGTGACATAAATGTCTGTCTAATACCCAGAAAGTCGTGCCCAAGAGAAAACTCACTAGGGTGAAGAATTCCAAGCAGAGAGCTTATCATATTGGCAGCAGCAGGTCAAAGGAGGTGAGTTGGGCAGCCTCTGAAGAATCCAAAAAGACTCAGCTGTCAGTACTTACCCCACCTGCAGAGGGCGCAGACTTCTTGCAACAGTAGCAGTTACCAGAGCTGCCCCCTCCCCTTTATTTCTTATTCCATTGGACAGGCTCTTGGAGGCCCACAGCACACTACCTGTGCTCAGGCCCAGCTGGAGAAGAAGAGTGGAGTCTTACCTATGAATAATCATGGGAAACATGATTAATGCATTAGACTGCACATTTGAAATAATTCAATGGAAAAAAGAAATAATTCAATGGAAACTTTCCAATTTTTAGTGATTGCAAAGTTTCTATTTTATTTTGTTAAATGTTGTGGTGTGCGGGAATGTGCCAGATCAAGGCACATTCTAAGCCAATACTCTACCACTGAGCTACATCCCAAGCCCTACAACATTTTACTATCTAAAAATGATCAGAAGAGTTAGGAGGCCTCCCTTGTCTTTCTAGTGGTAAGGAAAAGACTCTTGCATTTAGCAAACGTGCAGAGACAGGGAACAGTTTTTTCATGATTGCATACTACTAGACCCTCTTTTCAACATGCTAAATGCATTAATACATGATTTGGTTGTCTCTGGTAAGGCAAATCCCACCATCTGGGGTTTGTACATCAGAGTGGCTGAACCAAGCTTGATGGAAGAGTCGGCCAGCCTAGTCTCAAGTGCCACTCATCTTTTCTTGAGCTGCCCTGTGGACTGCCACATGTGGACACACACTGCACAATTTCTGGGAGCCCTACTCATATCACAGTCTGTGGCAGAGAGGCAGAGATGCTGGGGGAACTTGGCTGAACTGATGCCTTGAACATCACTAGATTACAGCACAAAGGCATTTTCTTAGTCTGCCTATCTTGGAGCAGCACAGAAACCTACGCGAAGCTTCCTAATGCTGAAATAGTGAGTCATTCTAACAGACTGCTGAGAACACCTCCCAAGAGTAATGCCTATGGGGGAACCCTCAATGCTTTCCTGCCAGCTTCCTGAATTCAAGCAAAAGATAATTAAGTGTGCAGCCATAAGAAAATGAGACAGGTGTGTCAACAGTAGGGAAAAATACTGCTTTTCACTCGTTGGACTTTCAGGCTGCCAATGCTCAAAATTACTTTCTGAAGCCAGTTTGGTATTGCATGCTTGAAATCCCAGCATTCAGGGGATGTCGCAGGAAGGTTGTGAGTTTGAGGCTAGCCTGGGTTCCATAGTGAGACCCTGATAGAAGAAGAAGAAGAAGAAGAAGAAGAAGAAGAAGAAGAAGAAGAAGAAGAAGAAGAAGAAGAAGAAGAAGAAGAAGAAGAAGAAGAAGAAGAGAAAGAAAGAAAGAAAGAAAGAAAGAAAGAAAGAAAGAAAGAAAGAAAGAAAGAAAAAAATCTGAGCCAAGGAAAGCTGCTTCCATTCTTTTTCTAGTTTTTAGAAGAGTCTCCCACCTCTGCAGTGCCCTGCTCCAAGGGAATTTCTCTCCAGGGTGCACTGAGAGGTGTGGAGCCCACACTAGTCACTCCTTGTTGGGGGCCCTCTGGTTTGCTGGTACTTGGGCTCCTCACCTGGGTTCCTGCCCGGCCCCGTGAGAGGCAGGCTCTGTGCAGAGATGCCTGCAACAGTGATGAAAGGGGGGGGGGGGACATCAGGGAGCCTGCAGGTGGTCACAGCTCAGCGGAGTCCTCCATCTGCCGTCACCATGATTAAGATGCAGTTAATTTCCATCGCCCCATTCTCATGTCCACCAATCCCCAGCGCTATTCCTGCCCTTCAGGAGCATCAGGGCCAAGAGAGATTGCAAATATTTTTAAGATGTTTCTGTTTGTGTTCACAATTGAATTGGCCTATAATTTACATTTCCTTTTGTTGAATTTATCTGGATTTTCAGATCTGGTTATTATGTTAGCTGAGGATTTTTTCTCCAATCCAAGAGACTGTAAAAGGCTTATATAAAGCTATGTTTTCAATAAAAACACTATACAATTTACCCATAAAAGCACCTGGATGGAAGATGTTTTCTTTGTGCAAAATTATTAACCACTGATTCCATTTATCTATAAATAAGATTTTTCAGCTTTTCTATTTTTCTTAAGGTGATTTTAAGAATATTTCCTGGTGTGTGTTCATTTCACCTGTTTTAAATTTTACAGGAAGAGTCAACAGTGTTCTTTCACATTTTACTCTCTGCTC
Organism: Cavia porcellus; assembly: GCF_034190915.1. NCBI lineage: Eukaryota > Metazoa > Chordata > Mammalia > Rodentia > Caviidae > Cavia > Cavia porcellus. Next base: position 23,203,685 of record NW_026947488.1, on the reverse strand, counting down.
TGATGGTGCCACCTGCCTTTGCTCATTCCTGAAACTGTGTGGCTGTCAATTAAATCAGACAATGTCCATGTTCTGCCATTTCTCTTTCTGCTCTTCTTTTATTTGTATCAGTTCAGTTATCCTTTTCCTCCATTTAAAAAGCCTTTAGAGGCAAGTGTAGATTAGAGCACAAGAAATATTTCCCACATTTGAGAATTAAATGTGCCCCTCTCCAATTACAAAATATGCCTTTTTCTTTTTCCTCTCTCGTGTCTTTTCCTTTTCTTTTTCTTCTCTTTCTTCTTCCTCTTCCTCTTCTTTCTGTCTCTCTTCTTCTCTTTCTCTACCCTCCTTATTGAAGCATAGGGACTAAAAACAGGGCTTTTGCCTTAAGATACATCCCAGCACTTTTTTAAAAATTTTGAGACAGGATCTTGCTAAAATGCCCAGGATGGGATTGAACTTGAGCTCCTCCTGCCTCAGCCTTCAGAGCACTGGTCATGACATAGCCCTGTGCCACAGCACCTGGCTGCTTCTCGCCTTGTATAAACATGTAAAGGCATCCTTACAGACTGTGGAATGAGCTATGGTCACACTGTACGCTCTGGTTCTGTACTTCTCTCCACACCAGCACATGTACCCAGCCCCTCATCTCTTTCCCATCAACTTCACAGTCTACTTCTTCCCTCTTCCCACTAAACACTATCCTGTTGTCCTTTCCTGTCCTCCAAAATGCCCCCAATGCACACCACCTCCAAGAAGCCACCTTCCTTTGCAAGCCCTGGGTGTCACTCTCTATCCCCTTTTGTACTCACTCACACTCTGTTGTTGGTTACAATTCTTCTCTCCTGTGCAGAGCTCCTGCTGTGATGCTCTGCCATCCTCACAGTACTGAGCCCTGTCTGGGTGAAAAACAGTGCTCAATACACACAGCCTCATTTTTGCCAGGAGGCCAAGCTCAAAAAATATAAAGCAAGGAAACAACACAGTCCACAGCTGCACCCAGTGCCTGGCAGATGCAAACACCAGACATGAAAAGCTCCAGGTTCACAGGGATGGGGATGTACCATCCAAACACAGAACACCTGCATCAGCTGGTGATCACTCTCAAAATCATGGGGGTTAAGCAACTCAAGGCTTGAAGGGGCACTCTGGGGTCCTCTCTAATACAGGCATTAATTCCATCAGTGGAGACTCTATCCTAGTGACCTAATCATCTTCTGATCTAACCACACCTGATATCACTATATTCAGTGATAACAGGTCAGCATATGAATTTGGGGGCGATATAAGCATTCAGTCCATAACACTTGGTATGATGATTAAATGAACCAAAAAGGTTGAAACATTATGTGCCCTAAAATATTAGTTATCAGTTTACATGGTTGTATATTTTTGTATTATCCATAATAGTCAAGCTGTGGGTAGTAGCACAATTTATAATCCCAGTGCTCTGGAAGCCAAAGCAGAAGGATTGCTCCAAATTCAAGGCCAGCCTAGGCTATCTAGTGAGTCTGAGGCCAACCTGGGCTATATAGTGAAATCAGTTTTAACAGAACTATCAGTTAGAATTATAGCTTCCCAGTGGTGCAGGGCCATTGTTGATAGAATTTGACAAGATCAGCACCAACCTGGTAAGGGGTGCTGTGGCATAAATGCAAACCCAGCCAAGATGGACAGAAAGGGGGTAGCTCTACTCCAGCTGTAGGTGGGAAGGTTTTGTGCAGCGCAGTAGGAGATAGACAGACCAGCTTTCCACGAGCCAGAGCAAGCCATCTGGGCTTTGGAGGAGCGAATTTACCCTTTCTGTGAGTCAGCAGAAGCCATGACAAGCCCAGGAGGAAAAACATTAACCCGATTTGCCCTTCCTGTGAGCCCACTGGTAAATGGGCTGAGAGACAAGAGCACCAACCCACCACACTCCCCGCCCACCATGAGCAACCTGCTGAGTCAGAGGACAGACTGAGTTTATAGCAGCTAAGGTACAAAAATGACTTAATGGTTGGATCATTTAATGGACCTTGCAAGCCTAATGCCAGTAGTCTAAGCATCTAGTAAGAGAATAAAAACATGCCATGTAGCATATACAGTGGTTTCTTTTTGTCTTGTTTTTGAAATCCAATATAGTTCTCACTATTTTGTTTTGTTCCATTTCATTGTTTTGTTTTATTCAATGTTCTGTTTTGATTGGTTTTATTCTGTTCTGTTTTGTTTGATTTTATTGTATCTGTTGTTATGGGTAGCAATTTTGAAGATAACAATAGGCATTATTTTAGCAATGGTTGATTTCCTATTATCCTGTTCTGAAGTCCTGTATTACTTTCACTGTTTTGTTTTGATTGGCTTTGATTGGCTCTTTAAAATAAGAAATTCAATTCAATTAAAATAAAAAGAAGATAGACCTGTGGGCCTTGAGCTGAGAGCTCATCGGTATCACCTGCTGCTTAGAGTTGCAGATCTCTGAACCCCACCAGCACAGTCTGCTTCAGGGTGACTGGGATGGGCCCAGAAATCTGAATTTGAATCCAAAGATTTTCCTCCAGGTGACTGCAGAACCTTTCCTTGAGGAGCACAGGCTGAACAAAATATCTGGCTTCACCACTGATACCACAGGCAACTAGACAGGAGACACACAAAGCATCAAGTACTCCAAGAGAAGGGCGAGATGCTGCCAAACCCACAGAACTGCTCTCAAAAGACTGGCAACCACCCAATCATCCTGCCAATAGCTGTATAATGGAAGAGAGGAAAAGGGGGAAAAACTAGTTCATTGCTAACCTATCTTATAACTGTAGGCATTTTATATATAATGAGACAGATGAAGGGACAGTATACCCCAAGGGTATATTTCAAAATAATGGAAGTGTTTAAAAAAAATGGAAGTACTTATCAGACAATGAGGAAATGGAACAAAATGTATATTTTACATTTCAGCTTTGTTTTCCTGTGGACTAGGCAAAAAACAAAAAGTACCCAAGGCTTCAGGCATTTTCTAATGTTCCCTTTCCTGCAGTGTGGTTTTCAGGCATGTGAGTTTCACAAGACATCGAGCAATGAGTTCATTTAGGATGATTTTAGCTGTCAGTTGAGAAAATTATAATTATGGTTTCACAAAACAATCAGCAGCTCCAGATATGGGTCGCTGGGTGACTCCACACTTCACAAAAGAAACAAATGCTTTCAATATTTCTGCTCTATTATCCTCAGTGTATCGGCTTGTCCTTTCCTGATTCCCCTCAGTGGTCCAAGTGGGCTGCCACAGTCCCAAGTAACACATACCGAGATGATGTCAGTCTGCCTTAAACTTAGAGCTTTCACCGACAACACACACAATGTGGCCCTGTCGCATTATCGTATCGCGTCAACTGGACTGGCCACAGCGAGAAAATTTGTTCTGGAAAGATGTCAATAAGATTTGCCAACAAGGAAATTTCCAGTATGAGAATGTTTTCAGTTCTGTTACAAGTGTTGATATGCTGGAGGAAGATGTCTATACTTGAGAACTCAGGAAGGTGGGAAGATCCACCAGGAATTATGGCCCAATCAGGGATGCTGATCGAGTACCACATAACCACGCCAGGCAGCACCAAAGGTGTGAAGGAGGACTTCTGCCTGGCCACGGGGCACCAGATCGCCCTCTCGGGCAAGAACCTGATGTTACTGCTGCAGAGCTTCTGCATTAAGGAGAAAGAAGATCTTGCTGCTTCAAACTCTGACCTGATGAGAGACCTCTGCACCAGAAACCTCTGGTCACTGCGTCATTTTAAGACAAGACACGCAACAGCGAAGTTACAGTTCTCAGACAGAAGAGAGCACCTGATTTCCAGCCCCGTGGTTGCTTGAAAGTAGTTGACAAGAGACTGAGAATTTATTTCTAAGAATCGTGTTTTGTAATTTTTGTAAAGTAAGAGAAGCAAACTGTTTTGTAAATAAAATTCATCCTAAATTTTGGAATATAAAATAAAACATTTTTTTTAAAGCTAGGAGAGCATAGAGTGAAGTGTTTCAATCTGTAGAAGAAACTTCCAACCCAAAATGATGTATCCTACAACTCTAACTTTCAAAATTAATGAAGATATAAGGTCTTCCCATAACAAAGAATATTTTAGAAATTTATGACAACCATGAGGACCAGTGCAACAGAATAGAGACTGCAGAAACAGGTCCATGTACATTCCACTATTTGATCATTGACAAAGGAATTAAAACCACACACTGGGTGAAAGAAACCCTCTTTAGTAAGAGATGTTGGGAAAACTGTCTATCTCTATACAGAATATTAACTCTACACCCTTATGTCTCACCACATACTAAACTAAAATCAAAATGGATCAAAGAAGTGAGTGCTAAACCACAAATACTTAACCTGACAGAATACAAGATAGGTAAAACTCTTGAAGCCACAGGCGTAGGCAAGGACTTTCTGAATAGAACCCCAGTTGCACACGAATCAGTTACAAGAATTAACAAATATGATCATGTTAAATTTCAAAACTTCTGCTCAGCAAAAGAAACAACCAACAGAGTGAAAAGAAAACCTACAGAATGGAAAAATGTTTTTCCAGCTAGTCCTCAGAGAGAGGACTGATACCAAGAATGAATAAAAACTTCTAAAAATTAGACCCTGCCAACATTAAGACCAATCAAACATGAGAAACTGAAATGCATAGACAATTCTCAGAAGAAGAAATTCAAATGGTCAATAAATACATGAAAAAAAATTCAACACTTGTGGCTATTAGAATAATGCAAATTAAAACAACAGTGAGGTTCCATCTTACTCCATAAGAATAACTGTCATCAAAATATCACCAAACAGGGGCTGGAAATTTAGCTCAGTGGCATAAGTGCCTGCCTTGCAAGCAGGCAGTCATGAGTTCGATCCCTGGTACCGGTAAAAAGGAAAAAGACAAAAAAAAAAAAAAAAGATATCACCAAGCCAGGCATGGTGGCACACACCTATAATCCCAGCACCAGGGAGGAGGAGGCAGGAGGATCACTGAGAATTCAAGGCCAGCCTGGACTACAAAACTGAGTCTAAGCCAGCCTGAACTGCATAGTGAAACCCTGTCTAAAGGACGGGGGGGGGGGGGGGGGGGTATCAAATTACCACAAATGCCGGCAAAGATTCAGATAGGGTGAGACCCCTCTACATTGGCTGTGAGACTGTAAACTAGTTGACTACTACGGAAAACAGTATGGAGATTCTTCAAAACACTAAAACCAAAAATTGCATTGGAGTCAGCCATTTCCCTTCTGGGTACCTTACTGAAAGAGTCCAAGGTATCATATTACAATGATACATGTTTATCTGTGTTTATAGTGGCACAGCTCACAATACCTGAATCTTGGAAGTCTACCAATAGATGGATGGATGAAGACAATATGGTGTTTATACATGACAAAGTACTAGTCCGCCAAACAGAAGCAAAAACTTGGGTGATTTATAGGAAAATGAACATACTTCAGACAATAATTTTAAGCTAAATAGATCATAGACATAAGCAACTATTTTTATCTGTGAAAAACCCAAGTATAAATAAATTATTTCATTCATGCATTCAGGACCTTGCACTTGCCAGGCAAGCACTGTGCCGTTGAGCTATATACCTGGCCCAATTATAAATAAACAAAGGACAAATAAGACATAGATAATAGAAAACAGGGAGATAGAACCTTTGCAAATGCAAAGGGGACTAAGAGATGAAAGGAGGGAGGGGAAGAGAATCTACCAAGAATCAAGGTGTGACATGTACATGTATTCACTCCCCATGATGAGTGCCCTCATTTAGTACTGCAAATGTGTAGTATTAAAAGTAAAAAAAAATTTAAGGGAATTTAGCTCAGCAGCCTAGTGCCTGCCTGGCAAACACGAGGTCATGAGTTTGATCCCCAGAAAAAAAAATTTTAAACTAGCTTATTACTATTCTACTTTATGACTGAATATATTTCTTATATAAATAATAGATCAAGGAAAAAATATCAGAAAGATATATTTCTTTTTTTAAATTTTATTTTGAAGGTAGTAAAATACAACAGAATAAGACAGAACAAAGCCAATTGAGACAGTGTAGTGAAATTGGTACAGAACTTCACAGCAGGTTATCAGGATAACAGTAATACGTATCAAAGTATATCTCATTATCTTCACAATAGTATCTGTTCTTTCAATCACGTATAGCAAAATAAAATGAAGTACAGAACATTATAGAACTTATCAAAACAGAAAATTGAGTAGAACAGTACCATTAATCAGAATAAAGCAAAACACTAGTAAAAATATTTGCCTTCAAAAAGACGGTAGAAGGAAATGGCCCTTATTTGCTATATTGAATATGGTCAACCTTCCAAGAGATGCTCAGATCTCTGGCTTTCATTTGCTAAAGGGGGGGTAGAGGAAGTGGGATGTTTGACTCTAAGCCTGTGCACTGGTAGTCTCACTACTGCTTAACAGGGAGGCAGGCTGGTTGCTTGGTTTCCCAGCATCCTAAATTCCAACATGGTGTGGATCTCAGGAGACAATGGTGGTTCTCCCCTTAGGGTAGCCACAGCCTGCCACACCATAGCCACTTACCAGGTTGGCAAGAAGCTTGCTTGGTTTCCCAGTGCCCTAAATTCCAACATGAGGCGCGGATCTCAGGAGATGCTTGTGGTTCTCCCCCTGGGGCAGCTGCAGCCTGCCACACCACAGGCACTTACCAGGGAGGCAAGCTGATTTCTTGGTTTCCCAGTGCCCTAAGTTCCAACATGGTATGGATCTCAGGAACCTCCAGGTTCTCCCCCTGGAGGAGACACAGCCTGCCGCACCACAGCTGCTTACCAGGAAGGTGAGCTGGTTGCTTCCAGAAGAATGTATTTCAAAACACCAAAAGTATTTATCTGAAAATGAAGAAATGGAAACACATATCTATGATTGTGTGTTTTCAAAAATACATATGTTATTTTCAGTTATGTTTTCCTCCCTGTGGACTAGGAAAAAACATTTAATATACCAAAGGCTTCTGGCATTTCCTAATGCCCCTTTTCTGCACTGCAAATGCATTTTGGGCATGTCAGTTTCATAAGATGTCAAACAATGGGTTCATCGATGATTTTAGCTGTAAGTTAGAGAAAATGGTAATTATAGTTTCACAAAATAGTCAAAAGCTCCAGATTTGGGCCACTCAGTGCCTCCACAGTTCACCAGACACAAACTGCTTTCTATGTTTCTACGCAATCATCCTCAGTGTATTGGCTTGTCCTTGACTGGTTCTCCACAGTGGCCCAAGAGGGTTGCCACAGTTCCAAGTATCACATACTGACATGACAACCTCCAGCTGAAATGAATGCAGCTTTTTTTGTCCCATAGGAAACTGTCCTAGAGGTCTCATGGATCAGTAAACAGAACTGTACTACATGCCTCCTCTATAGTCATGGAGAAGGAGACAGTATTGCCATACATGGCTTACATCAGAATGTGCTACATTTATGTGGGAGAGCAGTGGACCCTGAAACACGGTCCAAGCTTTGCTTGCTGAGGAGAGGAAAATGGGTCAAGGCCCATCAGGCAATTGGCTCCAGCTCACAGGGTTTCCTCCTCTGTCCTGTCTGTCCACAGTCAAGGTCTTCCATGGGTAATTGAAGGAATTAAAAAGAAAGTAATAGTTTCTAGGAACAAAGGAAATCACAACACAATTTATGATAGGGAAATCTATCAAACACAGCAAAAGCAGCACTAAGACAAGTTTGTTTGTTTGTTTGTTTTGTTTTTTGTCTTTTTGACACAGAGTCTCGCTATGCAGTTCAGGCTGGCCTTGAGCTCACTTTGTAGCCCTGGCTGATCTCGAACTCACAATGATCCTCCTGCCTCAGCCTCTCAAGTGCTGAGATTACAGGCATGAGCCACCATGCCTGGCTCAACTAAGATAAAATTTTATAACAACAAATGCATACATGAAAAATCCAGAAAGATCTCACATAAACAACCAAAGATGGTACTCAAGTTTTTTGGAAAGGCAAGAACAAATCATGTAAATAAAGATCAGAAATTAATGAAATCACAACTGAAAAAATATGCACTAGGGTCAGGGCTGGTGGCACATATACTATCACACAGATAATTGCTTCTCAGAAACTCCCACAGATTTATTCACACATTCACATAAATAAAATTGTAAAATGACATTTTTGATGCAAGAGTTTGTCACAGCAAGAATGGAACTAATGCACATGTCCATCAGAAGGAAGCTGATTCAATAAGCTGTGAACAGCCATGGGATGAAGTTCTCTACAGTGGTGACTATTAGGCTAAACCAAGATGCAACTGACACCACTGAGGCAGGCGAAGTTGAAGCAATGTGCAAAGTCTGGACTGCTGACCAGGCGCGGCTTGGCCAAGGGTGAAAACAGCATTGGTCCTGAGCACGGGCTGAGGGCGTGTTTTCATAGGGAAGTTTATGTGGAGGGAGGGTACGGCTGAGTACAACATTTTGGGTCTCTGAGCAGGGTGTCTAAGGCGAGGTGATAAAGAGGGTGTTACAGGGATGCTGTCAGGCACAGTAGGGCTCTTGTGGTTTTTCATGGAACCAGCTCTTAGCAGGTTGAGCTGTGTGGAGACAGCTGTCAGTTTCCTGTTGAATACAATGCTTCCCTAGGTGCAGATCTGTTTGGGGAAGTTCAGTCTCCTAGTTAGGCAGGTTCTAATTCAGAAACATGACAGTTATGATGGATGAGCCAGATCTGAGCAGGTTGATAAGAAATCATTGCTAGGGCTGGAGATCTAGCTCAGCGGCCTGCCTTGTAAGCAGGCAGTCCTGAGTTGGATCCCTGGTACCGATAAAAAGGGAAAAGACAAAAAAAAAAAAAAAAAAGAAAGAAAGTAATCATTGCCAAGCTCTGTGATTAAAAGAAAAATACAATAAAAATAAATAAATAAAAATTTAAAACAGAAAAACAAGATCTAGAGGACTCTGGTTGTCACTCATGCTTCTGCGGTCACAAAGTACTTCTAGAAAGACAGGAAAAACATTGTCTCTAGGAAGGGGGCCAACTAACAGGGGCTGTAATGGAAGGCATTCACTTCACCTTTCTGTACTGTTTGTATCTTTATTTTTATCATGGGTTGGTATTGCCTATTAAGATATGCTTTAAAAGCACAGCCCAGTCCTCCATGAATGCAATTGAGCCTAGAAATGACTTTGTGGTTCTCCCCTACTCATGAGCAAACAGGAAGTCTGACACTGCACGTTCGCCAGCTCGCCTGCTTTCCTATGTAGCAACCTGCCCACACCCGTCACAGGTGCCGCCCCCTTGCCATTCCCCTTCATGCTACAGCACAAGTCCTGCTAAAGTCTCCTCTGAGTGGCACATTTTTGCTATGCTTGATTTCTATTTTGAGTTGAACATGCTGAGCTGGTACACAAGAACTGGTAACATTCAAGGGCACAGACAGCAAAAGCAGCCAGCAACCAGAACTCCTAACACTCAAGGCAGCCAGCAGCCACAAAACAATGGAGAGCAGTGAAGAAATGCAAAAAGCCACCACCTCCACTGGGCAGAAGAATTCCTAAAGCCTGCCAGGACCTGCTGGCTCTGAGTGACAAGAAGGCCACTAGCTCTAAGAGCTGATAGCCACTGGCATTCAAATTTCAGGGCTGTTAATACTAGAAGATACAGTTCGCCAACCATTGATTTCCATTCAGATTTGTCAAAGAACCTGTGTTGGAAGCCTGTGTGTGGACCCTGCCCTTTAGAAGGCCTGGAAGAGGAGGGCAGACAACAGTGCGAGTCATCAGCAAAGGAGAAGCAGCGCAGGAGCTGCTCCACATCAGATTTCCATCTTGCACACAGCTAAAAATCCATGCTAACTGGGGACGTTAATCCACCTTGGATTCATGTCCCTAGGAAAGGAGGATTTGGTCACAGACATGTAAACAAGGAGAAAGCAATGGGGACATCAAGGGGAAGCGGGAAAGGATGTATTTACAGAATTTAGGAAACTGAAGTTTCCCAACTGCTCCTAACAATGTAGGGGCCCTGTGACATAAAGATTTCCTTCTCCTTTCCTATGGTTATCAGCTTAGCAAGGGCCTCCTGAGCTTCCTGGGCTGCAGGGTGCAGAGGAAGGACATGGGAACCAGCTGTAATGGAGGGACTGGCAGGAAAAGCAGCAGCAAGGGTCTCCCTCATCATCCGTCTCCCAACGGGAACGCCAACCACGTCAGTTCTGGGCACAGGCAGGGTTTGAAGATGACACCGGTCCTTGCCTGGAAGCACTGCTTGGAATGGAGATCATCACTGACAGAGTTCACTGTGGGTTGGGAGCCTTCCTTAAAGGAATGTAGCAGGCACAGACAATGGAAAATAGATCAGGAAGTGAAGTATGCACTACACACGCACACACACACACACACAGGCACGCACACACATGCTGCAAGTCTCAAGAGCGATGGGAGGCATACATGGAAGCAAAGAGAAAAGCATAAGTGGAATATGTGATGCAATTTTAGCATAATAAGACTGAGCCTTAAGGCAAATATGACTACTGTGTTATGGAATCAGGGTGAGATGCTATACAGGGGGCAAAGGTGTCAATGGATCTTGGGAGATACCAGTTGCTCAAAAATTAAAGCCATCTCCTGCTTATGCAGGCTAAAAAGGCCTCCAATAAGGCTCTGTCTTGCCTTCTGGTCTACTCACATTCTGGTCTACTCACATGCCTTCTCTCTCCTCACATTCCCTCTCTCACCCTTGACTCTCCCACGGTTTCTTGTGCCTTCTGAAATGGACAATTTTCACTTTCTCGTCATAGCTCATTCTGCTCTCTCTGCCTACGATACTTTTCCTTTCTATGTCTGCTATGAAACTTCTACCCATGCTTCAAAACCACATGCAAACTCCCCTATTCTTTTAGTTGTTCTATGGGTTTCCACGGGCCCTAAAATATAAGCCCTCAAAACACTTCCTATGTCTGCTACAATTTATCTCAGTAGATTTTTATCTTGATTTGGTGGAACAGATACAGAAACTGAGAAAACACACAAACACAAGATGAATATGATATTGTTCACTACATTAAATTTCTGACACATACAGTATGACAAACATACATTCCAAGGGTCTCCTCAAGACTGACTAAGCTGAGTCTGGGAATCTGCATAGCTGTCATGTTATCCTGGCAACAGCGATAAAGCTGAAGGTCTGATGAAACTGCAGTAAGTTATTCTTCAATAGGCATCTTTTTATTCTGACTGATTTTTTAACCATGTGAAAATGGTTCCTACATGACAAGAATATAATACAGTGCATTACAAGGATTGTTCTAGCTATTTGATAGAGTTCTACTCAGCTATAAACAGGAACTATAGAGGGCCGGGCATGGTGGCGCATACCTGAAATCCCAGGTCCTGGGAGGTTGAGGCAGGAGGATAGCTGTGAGTTTAAAATCAGCCTAGGCTACATTGGGAGTTCATACCAGTCTCAGCTACATAATGAGACCCTGTGTCAAAAAACAACTCCCCAAAAAAGCACTATACATACCCAAAAGCAAAGGTTAATCTTTAAAATATAATGCTACATAAAAGAAGCAAGTCAAAAATACATACACTAAATAATTTCATGAACATGAAGTGCTAGAAGAAGTAAAGACAATCTGTTTAGCAGAAAGGACAGCAGTGGTTCTGGGATTGACTGTGAGAAAGGAGATGACTGGAAAGAGTCACAGGAGGATTTCTTGGGGTGGTGGCATGCATGGTCCCTTGATCACAGTGTGATCACACAGATGCATGTGTATATCAATATTCATGTTTCTTTAAACTTAAAATGTGTGCATTATATTCATATAAATGATACCTCAAGGATACTGATTAGGAAAAAGAACACAGACAAGAGATCTTAAAGGGTCTGAAAGCGAGTGTGTAGTTGTTACCTGATGCATGGTTTAAGCAGGGAACAGAAAATACCAGCAGATACCAGCAGAGGCAGATTGCAGGGCTCAGGCAGGGTTAGGAGCACTGGAAGATCCAGTTGGAGTGGCCTGTGGCACGCAGCCATGCTGCAGTGGCGTCCTTTGCCAAGCTGGGGGTTTAGATTTCCATATGTAGATAACACAGAATGAATGGATATTGTTCAATCTGAAAGAGAGACTAGGGAGGCTCTTGTAGCTGGATTGAGCAGGAAAGCTGGGCAGAGTAAGAATTCGGAGGTGTGGCAACACTTCTGCTACTCTCAAGGCAAAAATAATCCTGAAATGATTTCACAAGGAGACTTCATCATATTTCACATTTGTTGTAACGAAACAGCCCGGAAATCCTAAATTCTTCCGTACCCCACTCCCCACAGGCTCAGTTCCTTATCTGCCCCCTGGATTTATAGGCACCTCAGCTCTGCTATCATCTGCAGTAAAGGAGGACCCTACAAAGAGCCTCTGACCGCATCTGCCTAGGGAAGCCCTGAGGACAGCCATGACAGCCAGACCGCACTGTGTGCTAGTGGTCCTGCTGCTGGCAGGGCTTTCCAGGTTTGCAGTAGGAAATTCTAATCCTGGGTTCGTGGCAAGAATCACCAAGAAAGGCCTGGAATATGGTAAGGTGACTGGGTTGGTTCTTATGATGCCCTTTTTGGCCTACCACAGTACTGAGATCATGAAAACAGTCTGTGACAGGCTGTGGTAAAGCCACTATCTGAATTAGGCACTTTGGATGTCACCCCCTGGGCTTCACTATTCCCATCTTGAATACGGGAGGACAAGGATAGGACTAGATCAGCCTTTTTCCTACACTAAAATTACTGGGGTGCACAGGTGTGCTGGCACTTTGGAGGCTAGGGCGGGAGGAACGCCATGAGTTCCAGGCTACTCTGGGCTGGATAGTAAGCTCAAGGCCAGCCTAAACTACACAGTGAGGAGGCCCTGTATCAAAAACTGAAAACACAAACAAACAAATGAAATCAGACAAAAATGCTGGGATATACGTATGTTAGAATACACTTTCCAGGAATCCACCCAAGATTGCCTAAGTGGGGGTCTGGGAATCTGCATTGCTGATGTTTTGCCCTGGCAACAGTTGTAGAGCTGAAGGTCTGATCAAACTGCAGTGAGTTAGTCCACAAGAGCACCTTGTACTCGCACCTTTGCTCCAACTCTGATTGAATAAATAAAAAACTAAGACTGACATTTACCTGACATTTTGGAGTCCTGATCTAATTTACTTCTCAGACTCAAGTCAGAATTAACATTATGATGTTGCTAATGGGGAAACTGAGGTCCAGGTATTTTAAAAGATTGCTTGGGCTTGCATTACTAGTAAGTAGCACATTTTGTTTACTACCATTGTGTACCTGATTGCAAAACCCGACCACCCAGGCTGCCTCCCACCAAATAACTAATTCAAATACTCTTCTATTTCACTCCTCCAGCCCAACAATATGCAGTCACCATCCTGAAGCAGAAGCTGTCCACTGTCAGTTTGCCTGACTTAACAGGAAGTTTTAAAATGGGTTGGTTTGGACGAGTCAGCTATAACTTTTACAAGTAAGGTTGCCTTTCACCATCCCAGAAAACCAAGGAGGAAGGATGGGAACCGAGGCTGAGGGGAGAGGAATCGACATGGACTCAGCAGTAGAGGGAGGGTAATGGCTAGCTCTTATGGGATTGATGAGAGTTCTGTGTTTCATGCATTATCAGGATGAAAGGAGGACACTTAGAAACCATTGCTCAGCCCTAGGTCAGTGCTTTAGGGAGACTTGAGCCTTGGAGAGGATTCTTGGCAGGAACTGACCCTCTGTGGATGTGTAACCACTGCTAAAGACAACTCCCAGAGGAGAACGGAGAAGAAATATCCTGGAATCTCCCTCCTCCCATCAATTACTGTCTCTTTGAATGCTTCCCATTGGCCAATCCTAACTAGAAGCCTTTTGCAAAGCCATCTGGGTAATGTAGTTTGCACAGGTCAGCCCTATTCAATATGGCTCAGAGCAAAGAAAGGCCAGGGAAAAGATCCGAGAATAAATGATCAAATAGAGATTTGTAGCACTTGCCTGGGATGCCTAATTCCAAATAGGGGCACTTGCTACTCAGCTGCAATTGACGGGTGTTGGAAGTAAGAGTGAACAGTCACATTCCCTTTTGATTTTTTAAGGACAAGCCAAAAATCCAACCATTTATTTTCCCATGTTTTTTGTATAAAATTTTCCACATTTTAAAATGAACAAAAGATTAAAATTCTTAAAAGCACAAAACAGAAAGAGAAAAATAAAGCTAGGTACAGTAGTCCATGAGTATAATCCCAAAAGATGGGAGGCTGAGACACTAGGATTGTCATGAGTTTGAGGTCAGTCTGGGCTACAAAGTAAGTTGAAGTGAGACCCTGTCTCAAAAAATAAAATGAAATGAAAAAAGAAAGGAAGATAGAAAGATAGATAGACAGATAGATAGAACTATACACACCATATAGCTCACAGATTACTGCGTAACCCCTGATCTAAATTGTGAGCGTGGTAGTTGTTTATTTCTCTATTGGTTTTAGTATTTAGTGAGGATAGAATCGGGCCTCACACATGTTCAGCCCATGATTTGCCATTGAGCTGCATCCACAGCCTTATGCCCTGGTTTTCTGTTTGAAGCAATGAGAGAGAGAATGAAAGGGCTAGTTGCTTCCTGGAGACCCCAGCTAAGAAGCCAGGACACATGCAAAGCAACACAAGTTGCAACAAAGCTCACAAGTTGCTTGAAGCACTGACAGTCAGATCACTAGGGACAGAAGAAGCTAGCTGCAGAAGTGTGGTCAAAGAGAGGAGAAATCTTTGGTCTCAGAGGGTTGGGGAAGGCTCCCCAGAGGATGGAGCAATCTGGAAACATATACAGAGGATGACCAGATGGTCTCTGAGGCTTAGGTTATACAACTGAAAGAGACTCTAAGAGGTTAGAGGGAGCTCTTGGGACCTACTCAGAGACAGACATGACCCTGGCCTTTCTGGGTTTGACAATCTGCCTTCTTTCCCTAGCCTGAAGATCCATCACTTTGAGATTTGGAACTGGAATCTACATCTGCTTCCTAATCAGCACATAACAGTTTCTTTGCCCAATAACGACATATTTTTGGGTGGAAACTGGAAGGTGAAAAAGGCATTCATGTGAGTAGCACTTGGTTAAGATGTTGTTTGCTTTGATCTTTGGGCAGAGCACACCCTCCCTCTGTGGATTCCATTTCAGGAATCTTAAAGTTCTGGCCTATAAAGGACCCAGATCCAGCTATATTTAAGCTTCATTCTCATCATCTGGGAAATGGGACTAACAATAATCTACTTCCAGCACTGTGCCTGGCACATAGCATACCCAAAAATCACTGGCTCCTTTTATTCATGGTAAGTAGAGTCCTAGACAAAGGACACAGCTTGTTAGTGTCTACGTAACTCTGTGTTCTTCTGGTTACTGATCTTGAAGGCAACTGCTTATACAGGATTTTGCATTGCTTTTCTTCTAACCAGTGACCTACAGGGCAACTTTGATCTGACAGTGTACAGCATTTCCATCTCAGTTTCTCTGAATTTTGGGAAGGACCAGTCTGGAAGACCCACTGCCTCTGTGGCCCAGTGCAGCAACTCCATTGGCCGTGTCAGGGTTCACATTTCTGGAAGCTTAAGGTAGGTGACCCCATGTATACTCACTGGAAACACTCACTGCTGTCTCAGCATCAAACCCCTCCAATCCAGCTCATCTAATAGAGCAAAAGTACAAGACTTTAAGACTAATCAAGATCATGGCTCAGCAAACTATGCCTTTGGGGCTGTTTCCCACCTGCTTTTTTCCCCAGACAGCCTCAAGCAAAGCAGTGGGGAAACTGTTATTGGTCTCTGTTGAGTCACAGGCTTAGCTTGGATCAATCATTATGAACTGTGATTGACAGAGCCATGGTCTGTACTCATATTTAGTCATTGGGATAAGGATAGGGTCAGTCACATTGAACCATGGAGCCAGAAAACAGAGAAGTAGGTTGTAAGGAAAAGTAAGGACCCTGGAGAAGTCAAAACCACAGATGTATAAAGATGTACTGTGAATCATCTTCCTGCAGATTGAATGTATCTTCCTGGGTCTCATTGATGGGAAAAAGGAGGAAAGTTCAACTTCATGGGCAGTACAAGTTTGCTTCATAATAAAATATATCCTGACCACCTCACCTCTTTTCTCTAGCTGGATCCTAAACCTCTCCCATGAAGGAATTGAAAACAATATCAAAAGAATATTGCAACAAAAGGTAAACAAAAGGATAAGCAGATTGGTAGCTAATACATGAATCATTAGTATTTACATATTGAATGCTTGGAAAGAGCTTCTCCCTTAAGTATGCAGGTGTCTGAATTTGCTTAACAAAATCTCACATAATTCAAAGGCAAATGTTGATTCCCAAGTTTGTATGAAACTTAACCAAGTGTTATTTCATTATCTAAGTGCAGGTGGTATTAGAAAAATATTGGTAAGAATTGATTTTGGATCCTTCCCTCAACCATAGAAAATCAACTGGGTCCAAGGATTTAACTACCAAAATAAATCTTCAGATATGTAAGGAGGAAACCTAGAATATCCTTCTCACTCCTCCAGCTCACACCATTTTGAAAACAGTGGCATTGGCCTTTGGGATCACTCACCTTTGCAAAGTGCTTGGTCTGTGGAGCTGGGCAGGTGCCTCTTCACTATACCCTCTACATATCTTGGAGCAACTCAGTGAATTCAATGGAGCTCAGTCTCGTCATTTTAAAAGGGAGAAGCTGACACCTACTTTGAAGAGCCTTTGAAAGTACAATTAGATAATCACACTGAGTTCCCATGACTAATTATTGTTGGGGTGTTAGAGTATTCCGGCACAAAAGAGCAGAATATAAAAGTAAAAGCAGCCTTTATTCTAAGTACATGGAGAGGAGCTCACAACCTACAGTGGTCTGGCTTTCTCTGATCTGCATATGGGGTATGGGATATATATAACTTCTCACCGATGAGGTTCTTAGAGTGGGCATTGATGAAGTGCGAGGAGCTGATTGCAATTTTCTTTGTGCACTGGGAAAGGAAAAAAGAAATTGAAATAGAGGAAGGAGGAAGTGACCTGAGGGTAAACATCTCCAATTTGGCCTTCCACTGCCACATGTCCTGTAATTTATTCTAGGGCAAAACTCTTTCATTCTCTTCTTTTGATTGTTAGGAAAAGGGCAAATTCTCTCTCTGACTATTTCCTGCAGGAAGGGGGCACCATACTGGAGTTTAGGAAGGTTGATGGGATGAGAGTTGATGTCCATGTAGAAGCTGGTACCAGGTGTTTCAGCCAGAACAAAAAATTTATCATTGGTGAATGCTCGCATCTTAGATTGGAAAAATAAAAAACACAAGGTGCTATGAGGAGGCAGATCACTATCATAATTAACAACCCAGGAAAAGTAGAAGGGAAAGTGTCCTTGATCCAAATGTGTCATTCCATCAGGGCCATGGTGAGGAAGAATCTGAAAAATAAGCATGGAGTTGGGGGGATGGAGTTCTGAGAGGTAATTATTCCCCCATCTGAAAGGGTAGGAGTTAAAAGTGTAAGTAGGATTTATCCTTGTTTTAGGAGTTGAGCTGGAAAGAATAAGAAGCATGAGAAATATAAGGCCTCATGATTGAATCATGATTGGGAAATTATAGAGTGGGGGTGTGTGGCTGTGTCACTATAAGTGACACGAGATCTTAGACCTACAAGAGTCTCATGTAAACAGCTGAGGGTGGAGAGAACTAAGATAGTTACAGTGAAAAAATTAGCTAACAGAAGGTATGGGATCAGGAACCAAATAGGATAACAAAACATGACTTAGCCAGAAAATTTTGGCTGTGGGGCCTTGGTGAGATGGAGATGGGAGATAAGAGATGAGATGACCACTCAGAATGTTTAATATACAAGGGAGTTAGGGTTAGGAGGGCACCACTTAGCTTGAGTGATGTGGTACCAGGATGGCAGTCCAGGGACCTTGACCACCATTGAAGTTCTGAAGAAGACCAGGTAAAGGCCACTCCCTTTTAGTTGTAGTCCTGTTGAGAGAACTGATAAACAAAGGCTAGACCATTATCTGACTGAATACTCTGAGATGAACTTAATACATCAGCAATCTCCCTGGTTGTGGGAAAGGCTTTTTTCTATCCTGAAAAAGTACAAACAAAGATTTGAATATATTTGAGAGTTTTGTGGTGGGATATGTGTATAATCTACCTGTCAGTCCTGACCAGGTCGTGTCTGTGAAATTGATGAATAGGAAAGGAAGAGGTGGTATGTGTCCCTGAGGAGAGGTTCTACTCTAGAGATGACAGGTGTAAGCTGATGAGACCTCAGAGTGTCTGGGTCAGTCTACATAAAAACAAAGGAATCCTGACAATCGGGGTGTAGGTGGGATGGTAAAGAAAAGTCATTTTAAAGGTCTAGGACTATGAAGTGAGAGGTGGAGGGAGGGATATGAGAGAACATAGTACAAGGGTTTGGGACCATTGGGTGAATTGGGGTAGCAGCATCACTGATTATCCTAAGGTCTTGTATCAGATTATAGGACCCATTAGGCTTGAGTACCAGGAGAATGGGAGTATTGAAGGGTGATGGGTGAGTTTAAAAAAACTCTAGTCTAAAAGATGTTTGATTATAGGTTTAAGTTCCCTTAAATGTTTTGGAGCTATAGGATATGCGGGAATGCAAGGAAATTTTGAAGGATGTCTGAGATGAATTCAAATAGGCATGGCATGGGTAGCACAGGTGGGATTGGAGGTATCCCAAACTATAGGATCAACCAGAGAAGAAGGGAGGGGAGGGGATGGCTTTGTGGTGCACTGTGAGGGTGTCTGGAAGATGAGAGCTATGGGGAGGGAGAAAGTAAAGGAGAAGTTAAACTTTTGAAGAAGATCTCTGCCTAAAAGGGGTGTGGGACATGTTGGAATTACTAGAAAGCTATGGGTAAAGAAGAGTCTAGAACCTGCATGGAATAGGCCCTGTCTGCAGTGGCTATGTAGGTTGGCCATCAGCACCCACTACAGAGCCCAAGGACTTAATATAGTGGCCTGAAAACTCAGGAAGAACATTATATTTGGCCTCTATGCCAACAAGTAGATAGAGTGTTTTACCAGAGACCTCCACTGGGACTTGGGGCTCTGAGAATGATACCTTAATGGAGGTCTGTGGGCCCCGATCCCCATCAGTCTTCAGCAGCAAGTCCGAGTAGATCAGTCAGCGATGAATCCAGTGGTGATGAGATCTCCTGGGAGGGCAAGAAGTTAGAGGATGGCTTACCCGCTTTCTGGTGGCTAGGACAGTCGCTCTTCCAATGGCCCTTGAGATTGCAGAAAGGGCATTCTCTTGCCCAGCATCTTTTTTTGTCACCCTTGAAGCATGGTCTGGGAGGTGCTTGGGCAGCTCCACTTTGTCTCAGTTTACCTGTCTTAGAGCTCCCAGTGTCACTGCTAAAAGATCAGATTGTCATTTTTCCTTTTGAGTTTTATCTCTGTTGTTGAAAACATGAAAAGTCACATTAAGAAGGTCTCCCTGTGGGGTTTGAGAGCCAAGTTTAGCCTTTTGTCTTGGGATCTGGCCCACACTGTTCCCTCCACAGTCACAACACATCTGGTTCTCTGTGCTGGCTATTTTGAGGCCCTAACCCTGTCTGACTGCCTATAATATTTTTAACTGACTTAGCTGTCTGTAGCATTTTTTCTCTGAAGAAGTAACCCAAACTGCCATGAAGGAGAATGGGCAATGACAGATCTGAATTCTTCAGGCTGAAGAGAGGTGAAGTTGTTGAACAGCAGTCAGGGATACTCTACAGAGCTTTTAACTAGTGGCCCTCAGTAGATAGCAGGCATTTTTATCTTGGGTAGATGTACAGCTTTAAGTCTAAAGGAGACAAAAGCAAAGAATCAATTAAGTATGCAGGAGTCAAATAATAGAATCAACGGGGTATTTATAAGTATAATTTTAATAATGGCTTCCCATAAGGAGGATAAGGATAAGGTCCAGTGAATTTTAGAAACTGACATGTCATTCATTTGTCATATACCTGTTTAGGTTTTACAATTGTATAAGTACCTCTTGTGCTGTTAGAATGTCTAGTGTCAGGGCTAGGGATTTAGCTCAGCAGCATAAGCACATGCCTTGTAAGTGCATAGTTGTGAGTTTGGTCCCCTGTACAAAAGAAAAGAATGTCTAATGCCATCTGATTTTTGGAGAATGGCCTGTTTTATTAATTTTACCTTTTTACTTAGGAGAGAGATGAGCTGTGGTGTCATTTAAGGCCAGTCGAGTATAGTTAATTATGACCCCAACATGCGTCATAAAACCTTTTTCTGGAAAAGATCTGGTGGATCCCAGTAAAAGGAATCTAAAAAGAATTTGGTATATTTGTTATGATGCCTTGGGGTTTGACACCTTTTAGGCAAGAATAAACTTTAAACAAAGCATGCATACACAAAGTGTAAAGCATATATAATCAAAGCATGAGCAGTAGGGCTGACAGATAAGTTTAGAAACTGCTTTTAGGTTATAGCAATTGTAACTCATTGGCTCTTAGGTACTTTTGTTGATGGACATTATATAAATTTTTGTTTTAAAATTATCATTTGACTGATAACCTCCTGTTGACTTGATTTGAATCACTTGGCTGGAGCACAAGAAAAAGGCAGATGTCTGATCTGAAAGAAAATATTTATCATCATAAACAATCCCAATTTTATATTTGAAGGCATGAATATACCATCAGATCAGCAACAATGAATTGTCTTAGTCATATGAACTTTAGCTGGGGTGTCTCCCATAAGCTATGGAGATTATTGGAGCCTCCAATTAATGAATAAGAGCTGGTTAAAGTTACCAGGTGGCCACTGTCTTATTCATAAGTTGAAGTCCTGTCCAATGTCTCCCCACCCCAGGGGATTTTGTTTAACCAATTTTAGCATCAATTTGACAAGCTGGCAACCTAGGTGAAAGCATATTTTTAAAATCTATAACCCAAATACATCTTGATTAAGTGGTCTAAAAATGCAAAAGGAAAAAATTATTGAGCTCAAATAAAAAGGAACAGCTGTTTATAGAGCAGACAAATGTGCAAACATGGACAATCTGTACAGCACAAACAGACTGGACAAACAGATAACAGATATATAGACTAACAAACATCTTACAAACTCAGACTGTATTCAAATATATTTGGCCAATCTGAACTATAATAAATAGACTAGTATGAACATTTTGTAGATTAATTAATAGAGATCTCTTAAAATAGGAATAGCAGAAAAGGAACCTTATTTATGTTTGCTTTGAGATAGGTCAGAGAGGGAAAAGGAACATTAATATGAACTAGTTCCTTGGGGCCAGCCTGTTCCTCAAGTGAGAATAGGGACTGAGACTGAGTAGGCTGTAGAGTGGGAAGTGTAGAAGGCCACTCAGTAACCAACTGCCCGGCAGGCATCTGTATCTGTGGGCAATTACTGGGTGATCAACTACCATGCATCAGGGAAGCACAAGATGGCGACTGATTACAATGAGACTCACAACTAGATGGCTGCGGCTGGTCCCATTATGAGGGACCCCAAGATAGCAGTGCATTGTCATGTGGCGTAGGGATGCAAGATGGCAGCTGTCCTCCAAGTGAGCTGCAGCAAGATGGTTGCTGAGAACCACGTGGCCTGCTAGGTTCCTGAAAGGCACAAGACCAAGTACGGTGAGCCAGTGAAGAAAATGTCAACACAGGAGTAGGGGACAACAAGAGCCATCTGATGGAATATACAGTGGACTGAGGGGGTTGAAAATTTTGAGACTAGAGAGAGAAAGTAAAGGAAGGATTAGAGGCCACTGGGGGTAAAGAATGGGGAGAGGATGGCACAGGGGGCACAGAAATCTCTGGCTGAGAAAGCTGTGGGATTTGTCTGGTAGGTACAGGAGAGGAACCGTAAAGACAGGAGACAGGTCATCTAAGAGGTCCGGAGGGAAAGGAGGGAGAGTTCCTGATGGAGCAGAGTGAGCCAGAAGTGTTTGGGCCATTATACAAGAAAGAATGAGAGAAAGACAATCCTCAGAGTGAAAAAAGGCCTAAAAATAAGGAGTTTCTGCTAACTTGTCGCCACTAGAACAAAAGTATAAATAAAATATCTGCTTTTTTGGTCTTTATACCCTTCTTGAGGCCAAGAACACCAAGATTATGAACTAAGCACCCAAGAAGTGTGTTTTTTGCGGGGGGACAGAAAATGGTCCCCATGACCGAATTATAAGTGAGCTGAGAGAACAACTTTGCCTCAGGATGTAAGAGCTTTAACTCTCCCCCAAGGAACAGGGAAGCTGTCCTGGATCACACCTATCAAAAAAAGGTTATCACCTGTTTTGAAAGTGTGACATGAATGTCCCAACACACGTTCTTATCCTGGCCATCACTGAAGAGCATGGGGCAAGGTCCCAGGGAACAAAAAATAACAGTTTTGCCTCTGGCTGTATGGCCTAATGAGTGTGAAAACTGCTATCTCTGTCCAGAAAGGGCAACATGCGATAGTTTTCTGATGCAAGCTTGTGATTTTAGGAATGGAAACAGAAAACCCCAGACAACAGCTCACCTGTGATGAGTGAAGCAGGTCGCTATTGCATGTGGATTAGCAGCGGCAAGTAAACAGTCCCGGAGGAAATAAAAAGGTGATTCATAGGCCAGGTAGCTCAAACTGGGAGTGACTCCCAGGAGCTAACATACTCTGCCATACGAGTCTCAAGGCACCATAATGTTAGAGTATCCTGGCACAATAAAGGAGCAAAATATAAAAGTAAAAGTAGCCTTTATTGTAAGGATGTGGAAAGGATTCCACAACCAACAGTGGTCTGGCTATCTCTAATCAGAATATGGGGTATGGGATATATATAACCTTTGACCAGGGGTGGTGCTTAGGGTGGGCGTGATGAAGCGTGAGGGGCTGATTGGAAGGTGGAAGTGACCTCAGGGTAAACATCCCAGATTTGACATTCCACCGCCATAATGTGCTGTAATTTATTCTAGGGCAAAACTCTTTCATGGAGTACTCAGCTTTGCTACCATTTCAGAACTATGACTCGTCCTCTTGACTCTTCAATGTTGAGCCACAAGTTCAGCAGTTAGATGCTCTGGTTTTAAATCCCAATTTGCCACTTTGATAGCTGTGAAGTCTTAGGGAACTGAACCTCCCTGACTCTTAGGATGCCTGTGTATAAATAGGAATAATCATAACATCTACCTTGCTGTGAGGACCCAAAGCTGTGATGCACTTATAGTTAATGTCTAGGACTAACATTTGGGTAAATACTCAACTAAGCTCCCCACTAGTTACTTGTGTGTTGTGGTGATTGCTTTTCATACATAGGAAACGTGGGCCAGAAAAATCGGGATACTACATTTCCAGGGGAATGAGGCTAGTGCCAGGGAGGCTGAGCCACTATTTCACATGTGGTCACTGACTTCAGTTCCCATAGGGCTGTGAGTGCAGAGTCCCAGGTGGCTCTGTAGAAAGAGGACCTCTGGCCAGGGGAGGTGGGGAAGATGGATAAAGCCAGGTCCTGAGAGGACCGACTCCCAAGGCAGCGATGCCCTGGCGTGGTGCTCCAGGGAGGCTGACCTAGGTCCACCAGGCTTTGGCTGCCTTACAGTTTTGCACCAAAACAGTGCTCTCAAAATGAAGATGCTTCCCACAGAGAGTTGATTTTAAGTGATTGGAAGCCTTGGTATTAAAATATGCAAAATGACAGGATGCATAAACACTTCCCTCTGAAGTCTTCTTTCTCTTCTCACATCAAAGACAGGAAGACTCAGTAGGAGACTAATGTATCCTGAATTGTTTTTTCTAGCAAAGAGGGGATTAGCTAACTAGGCAGCAGCATCTAGCCAATCTTCCAGAACAATTTTTTCCCTGCAATCCCTTGTACATTATTCATTTTCCCAGTTGTATCTTGTTTATTCCAAGGGCTTCCAGTTTTTCACTCAAAAGAGTGATATGAAGTTTCTGTATTTTTTCTTAAATGTATGTCCATTTGAAAAGGCCAGCTGGCATAAAGTAAATATTGAATAAGTAACAGAGGGAAAGGTGGGAAAGGCAAAATGATGGGATGGTGTAGGAATTGCTAAAGATGGGAAATGGCCAAGTTAGGGTCTTCTGACATCCCCCGTCTAGAATTCCACAACTAGGTCAGGGACATGGCTCAGCAGCACAAGCACCTGCCTGGCAAGGGCAAGGTCCTGAGTTCAGTTCCCATTATAAAACACACAGACAGACAGAAACAGACAGAAATAGAGAGAGACAGAAAGACAGACAGACACAGAAGGATGTGGACTGTTTAGAACTCCATTACTTTCCCAGAAACAAGTTAGTGGCCAATGGCCACTGTGATTCCGAGGCTGAGCCCTTTTCTGGCTTTGCGGTGGGCCATCTCACGACTTGGTCAGCACTGTTGAGATTTCAGGATCTGAGCAAGAAGAAGAGCCAAAGGGATTCAGGAATGAGTGGCAAACTTAACGTGGGTGCTGAAGTGGCCAAGTGCTATGTATTTCGGAGCACAGTGACCTCTTCTTTCTTTTCTCCATGTTGCCTGACCCTTCCCGGCACACACTCAGGTACCTCCACAGCTGGGCTGCCAAGGTACCTCCTGGAGGTGGATCTGGGGACACCAGGGCATTGCTGGGGAGAGTGGAGAAAGAAGGACTCACCAGCTTTCTCTCTCCCTCTGGCAGATCTGTGAGATGATCAGGCAGTCCACCACTTCTTACCTGGAGCCCTATCTCAGAACTCTACCAGGTTTGAGCACACCCTCAATTTCCATAGGTGCCAGCAGACTCCCTGACCCTGGGTTATCCTGAAAGCATTGCTCCTGGGGAGCCCTAGGAAAACTCTCCCATCCTACAGAATTGAAACAGGGCATCTTTTGAGGAGTCTGTTTTTGGCAATGGGATGCTCCAGGGGAGACATGTACTAGGAGAACAAGGTAGGGAGAGGATCTCAAGGCCCTGGGAGAAGCATGTGCTGCCTGGGTTCCATCTGCCTTAATGAAACAGAGAGCCCCAAACCCAGTCAGCCCTGCTGGACCCCACAGATCCTCTAATACTCCATGTTACATCCTGCCATGTGATCTTCGCTCCTGCGGTTCCCTCTGCCAGGAGAGCCCAGGCCCGTATTCACCCCTTCCCCAGTCAGCATCTATGCCCTGCTGACTCCAGCCAGGCAAAACCTCCCCAGGAAGCTTTCTTTGACTCCCTGTTGAACCCTTTGACACTGCCCACTGTGGCTGATACTACATGAACGACATCACCACACGAACTTCTTCCACTTGGCAGAGCTGTACTTGTACATTTATTTGCTCAAGTATTTATCTGTTAACCTCTGGACTCCAGAAGGCAGGGACTGACTATCTTACCCAACGGTTTCTTCAGCCACCTGCATTATGCCTGGCATATAGGAGGTTCTCAGTAAAATGATGAGTGAGGCAATGTGTCTCTCTGGTTAAAGTGGATGGATCAGCACCAGCCCCATTTCCCTTTTAGAAAGATTACAGTTTCTGTGAATGACGTTCCCCAGAGATGTGCAATACACAACTTGCTCAGCTGTGTTTAGCCATCCTGTTCCTAACCTGTCTCTTTCCTATCTCACAGTCACCGTGATGATTGATGAGACTGCAAGCCTGGAATACAGATTGGTAGGCGCACCCCAGGTGACTTCTGAAGGCCTGGATACTCCCTTCAAGGTAAGGGGTTATAGGGAAAGGACCTTGCTAGGAAATCAGTTCCACTTCCCAGAGGCAGCTCCTCCCCTTCCTTTGCCAGCCCATAAGGGACAGATGTGCTATTAGCCACTGCACACCAAGACTAAGTCAGGAGTCTGTGAAACAACATACTAAATCTGTCTGGAGTCTCCAGAGCCTGAGCTTGACTCCTAGCTCTACCATTTGTGTGCTGGGGAACCTGGAACACTTGTTTAACTTCTCTTAGCTTCTATTCAACTGGAATAGCCAGGAAGGGTGATGCACACCTGTAATCTCAGCAATCAGAAGGCTGAGGCTGGAGGATCACCGTGAGTTCAGGTCAGGCTAGGCTAGGTAGTAAGTCCGGGACAACCTGAATTACATAGAAAACCCTGCCTAAAAAATGAATGAAAAAACAAATTGGCCAGCAGGAATTAGGAGAGATGATTTGCTAAAGCACTTAGCTAGACATAGCACAGAGGGCATATATAAGGACGTGCTTGTTACTATTACTCTACCCTCAAGGTGACTGAATGGACTTCCTAAGACACCATGTCCTGACTCTTAGAACTTGTGAGCATGACCATATGTGGCAAAAAAGGACTTTGCAGAGGTGATAACAGACCTTTTGATGGTGAGGTTATCCTGGCTCCTCCAGCTGCACTCAGTATAATCTAAAGGTTCTTAGAAGAGGGAGACATGTGCAAAACAACAGAAGAACCATGGGGTGACGTGATGAGGGACCGTAAGCCAGGGAATCCACATGGAGGTGGCAAGAGCAGGGGGACAGAGTCTCCCTTAAAGCTTTCAGAAGAAGCACGGGCCTGGAGACAGGAAAGGAAACAAACTTGTGCTGTTGTAAGCTACTAAAATTGTGGTAATTCTTACAGCAGCAATAGGAAAACCCCCTCCCCATTCCCCTGTTCATTCCATACCCCCTGATTGTGGGCCGAGCCCTTGTAAGGTGCTGCCCCTTCAATTTTGCTTATTTTATTTATATCATTAACATATATTTCTTGCTGTGTCACTTCCAAGAGTTTCTAAAAATAATAATAGATCATAATAAACTTAAATTTCCTATTATCTCTATGAGTCAGAAAAATCATTAGCCCCATCCTCAATTCACAGATGAGGAAGTTGAGGCCCAAGGAAGTTAGGGATTTGCCCAAGGTACCAGAGCTAATAAACCTTGGGATTAATTCAGCCACTGGAATCCCAAAGTCCAAGCTCCTCACTCCAGGCTGTGCCTGCCAAATCCTGGGCTATGAGTCCTAGGACCCCTCCAGCCCAGAGGATTGCTGCTCTGAAGGGGTGATTCGAGGCAGCTGTCAGGATCTAGATCGTTAGTGTTGTTGGGTTCGCATTCCAGAGAGGAACCACCCAGCCACCACCTAAAGCATAAGAGGCCTCTGCTGGGCAGGCTTGCACCTCTGCTGGGCACCCCCACTGGCTACACCGAGGCAGGGTGCAGGTATGCAGGGAGAACTGATCAGTCCTCTGTCTCCAGGGTGAATTCTTCAACCCAATCCAACCTGCACCAGCGCCTTTTGGAGCCCCACCCATGATGCTGCCACCACGACATGACCACATGATTTACTTGGCAATCTCTGAATACACATTCAACACAGCCAGCTGGGTTTATCACAAGGCTGGGTACATGAAGGTCATCATCCGAAATGAACATGTGAGTGCTGGGTGAGAAGGAGACCAGGCTTCAGGAGAGGGCTTCAGGTTGAGACCACAGGCTCTCAGTGGGTACCCAGGGAGAAGGACAGAATGTGGAATTTGTATCGTAACAAATGTGAACTGAAATCAAACTGCACTTCAGCTCCCCTATCTATACAGGTGGATCCTAATAGTTTCCATTCACTACTCAGTATTTTTCCTGCTAGCCCTTCCCCTTCTCTTTCACTCCCTCTGTGTCCCAGGACCATTAAAAATGACCCCTTCAGGGATCTTTAGAGGCTCCCTTGGTAATAAGCTGGTGCCCCTGTAAAAGTTTTGCTCTAGAATAAACTATAGCAAAATATGGAAGTCGAAGGTCAAATTAGGGATGTTTTCATTGAGATCACTTCCTCCTTCCCCTATGACTTCCTTTTTCCTTTCCCAGTGGGCACAAAGAAAATTCCAATCCGCTCCTCTCAAGTCATCAATGCCCACCCTAAGCACCACCCCCAGTCAAAAGTTCCATATACTCCCATACTTCATAATCCAGTCAGAGGAAGAACTCAGACTGCTCCCAGTTACCGGCCGGCTCCTCTCCACATCCTTAGAATAAAGGCCACTCCATTGCGCCCAAAAAATGCTAACAGCCCCTAGCTGGCTGATTTATGTAATGCATGCAGCCAGTGTTACTGCCTGAGGAGGGCAAAGCACAGGGGAGCAATGGCCTTTCCAGATTCACCTCCTCTTATTCTAGCCCAGTACTGTGAGTAGCAGACCAACTGGACACCTGGGCACCTAAAGCTCTTGGCTTTGTCTCCTGCTGTGCCCCTTAGAAGCTGGGAGCCATCTGGGGGTCATGCAACCTCAGCATGGCCAGCATAGGGGTCTGCACAGGAAGGGGTGGTGTCCTGGCCTGTGGGTAAGTCGATGGAGACCCTAGAGGTGGAGTGGGGATGAAAAGGAACAAGAGACACAAAGAGCAGGGACAAGACGAAGTCCTTCCGTTCAAGTCTCGTTTATTCAAGGAATGAGTATCAAATATATAGGGTATTGGGGAGGAGGGTTTTGGGTCCTGAGACAAAAGCAGTTAACTTAGCAACAGTGGCAAGACTGAGGGTCGTAGGTCAATTCAAATTTCCCATGGGGGGGCTCATAAGGCGGGCTGATTAGCATAATTCCTAAATGAGCCAAAGAAGCTAGGTAGGCAAGGTGCTGCTTAACTACCAAACTTAACTCCTAGAGGGAATTAAGGTGGTGCAGCCTGCAGATATAAGGTGGCAGCCAATTACAGGGCTTCCCACAGGGTGGGGCTTTAGGCAGTGACCCCACTACCTGTGCAATTTGAAGGAGTTCTGAGCAGCCACTCCTTTGGCCAGCCCCTGTGAGAAGTGCTACAGTTACAGCCCAGGACTTGTGAAGAAGGAGGAAACGGAGCACAGGCTGAGGACAGGGTTGAACAGGGTCCCCTGAGCGCAAAGATCAGCAAATTGCAGGGCTAGGGAGAGAAGAGGCTCTGTGTAAAATGGCTAGAAAAGGAGTCCAGACAAACTCGTAGTGAGTAGTATAATAAGTGTCAAATTGTTATGGATGATCTTTTGGGGATCATCCTGAGAAAAAGTAAATAACACCACCAGGTATTTATTGAGCACAGCCGAGCACAGCCCTGGACACTTTACTCATATAGTGTCTCATTTAACCTGTAAACCTATAATTCCTACCACTGTTCCTCTTTTATAGCTGAGGAATCTGATAAAGCTGGCTGCCAGTGAATCAGCTAAAAAGTGGCGGGAGCAGAATCTAAGGCCAGGATGTCAGCTGTTCAAGTCTACAACTCTAACCACCATGGCGTCCTGCTTCTCCAATAACTTCCTGCCTCTCCTACAGCAGATGCCCCTAAACTTCTCAACCCTTCTGCACACCAGCTCTTTCCAGATGCTGGTCCCTCAGGTAGGACCTCTGCCCATTCATCCCAGAGGGCAAGACAAGCCCCTCAACCCAGATCAGATCCAGGAAATGTGTTTGGACCCCAGAGAGAAACAGCTCACTTATTAGAGCAGTGGGGAATATATAATCTATTAAACTAATTTGTTGTATAACATTCCTATCTTCCTCTGGCTCCTGATGGCACAAAGATGCAAGATCTGAATGTAGATTGCCTGGATTTAAATCCTAGGCCTGCTATTTTCTAGCTTTGGAATTCAAACTGCCTGGGCCAGTTTCCCCATTTCTCAAATGAGGATGACCATAGCCTCCACTCCTCTGGGTTGCTTACATGAGAGATAAAAGCATTTAACCAAGCCAGGTGTGGTTGTGTGCATCTGTAAACCCAGCCACTTCGAAGGTTGAGACAGGAGGATTACAAATTGAAGTTCATTCTGGGAAATTAGAGAACCAAAAAAAGACAAGAGAAAGAAAAGCTGGGGGACAGCTGGGCACAGTGGTGCACACCCAGCACTCAGAAGACTGACACAAGAGGATTGTTGTGAGTTCGAGACCAGCCTGGGCTACAAAGTGAGCTCAAGGCCAGCCTGAATGGCAGAGCGAGACCCTGTCTCAAAAAGACAAGAAGAAGAAGGAGGAGATTGAGGAGGAGAAAGAGGAAGAGGAGGAGGAGGAAAAAAAAAGAAGAAGAGGAGGAAGAACAAAGACTGAGATTATAGCTCAGTGGTAGAACATTCCTGGGTTCAGTTCCCAGTACTGCAATAAATTATATACATACATACATACCAAAATAAATTCAACCAGTGCAAATTTTCCAACCTTGGATGACTAATAATTTGGGGCTAAACCTATAGTCATCAACATTTATTTGATATTTAGTTGGAAGCCCCCCTGAAAAGTGATACAGGCAGAGTAGAAAAGATCAGGGTGGCCCCAATCCCCAACTTGTCCACCTGACAAAGTAGGCTGGCATTGGAAGGCAGCACAGTAACTATCTTCTGTTGCTCAAACAGTTCCTTGAGGTTTCTCCCTTACGCTAGACACTTTATTGCAGTGTCCCTTCCAATAACAGCCATCTCAGGGAAAGAAGCTCTGGAAAACACAAGTCACGTGAAGAACTGGATGGGACCTTTAGAGTTTGCTCCTTGGGACCCAACATCTGATCTTCCCTCTGGATCTCCATGTGTCCCCTGCTGTCCTCTGAGTGTCTGCTCTCTCTCCAGCTGGCCAGGACATACCCCAACATGGAGGTGGAACTTGAGGCATCGCCTGAGTCTGAACCGCTCTTGACTTTCACTCCTGGGAATGTGACCCTCTCACCAGTGATAAATATCCAAGCTTTCGTCCTCCTACCCAACTCCTCTGACCACAGGCCACTCTTCCAGCTCAGGGCGGTAAGTCTGCTACTGACTGAGGCACCAGGGAGTCATGGTGCAAGCCCCTCCCTCAGCAGAGTGATAGCCACAGGACCGGCAGATGCTAAAACTCTGCCGTGAGTACCGCCCTCCTGAGCCACGCTGCCAGGCTTCCTGAAGGCACACTTCATCGGATCATAGACTGTCATAGATGCAGGAAATCTTGAATCATTTGCTCTAGCTAAGCTGCTAATTTTAACTTTCCCACAGTCATTTACTATAATTTTTTAAAACATGGTTTCACTTTGTAGTACACGGTGTGGTCTTAAATTTGTATTTCTCCTGCCTCAGCCTCCTGAGGGTTGAGATCACAGATATGAACCCCCAAGTCTAGCTAGTTCACTATACATTTTTTAAAATCTCAAACATCACTCTATTGAAGTTTCTATGAATAAAAAGTATAAAATTACCTTGTAAAAGACGATATAAGTATTTAGCAATACTCTAAACTGATTTACAAGCTCTCACAATTTTTATTTTAAAAATTCCAGCTACTTTCCTTAGAATCCAGCTGACAAGTTGATCTTAAAATTCACAAGTAGCTTCAAAGGATCCATTGGCTAAAACTCAGTCCCATGGCCACATGAAACTGCAAGGGAGGATGGGAAATGTAGTCCAGCTGTGAGCTCTGGCTATAAAGCTAATGAGTCTTAGTTAAAACATAAGAGGCTCAGTTGCAGCACCTTTCATGTCCATCTTTAATACTTCCTGGAAACTGTTGTATACATCTGAGCAGAAGCCAGACTTACCCATTTGGCTGGCATACGATATTGTACCTTTTTTCCTGTTACAAGTCTTTAAGACTTCAAGCCCTCACCCAGGTGCCACAGAAAAGAGCTCACCTCCTGGTAACAGGAAGTGACTCAATGGACCATTTGAACAGGACAGGGCCCTCCAGATTCAGTCACCTGTCAAATGCAACCCCTCAGCAGGAAAGTCCTTCTCTCTAAATCAGATGTCAGTTGGTGCTGTCCCTATGTTTCTCCAGGGCTCAAGGCTTTGTCAGTGTTCCTTGGTGGTCTGCTCCAAAGAGCTCTGTCATGGTTACAAACTGGAAGTACCCCTGTTCAAATGCTCTGTGCTTTCAGCTCAGGCTTATTCCCCATTCTCAATACTTTCACTGAGATGGAGACCTGGGAAACTTGGCTTCCCTTTCTGAGTGTCCCCTTCGGAGCTACCCTCTGCCTGCACCCTCCAGCCACAAGCCTTGGGAGCTGCTTTCTGCCCATGTGTCCCATAGGGCCTCATGCCCAGAATTTCTATTTCTGAGGACTTGTCTCCAGGACTTGTCTCCAGGAGCTAACATGATAGCTAAGCAAGCTTTTGCTTTTCTAGAATACCAGTGTTTCCATCAACGTCAGTGTGAACTCCAGCAGGATTGTTGGCTCAGTAACCACAGGAAGGTAAGAGACCAGGGAGTAGGAGGGGAATGAAGGCACAGGGTGACATCCTGATAGTGGCCAGGTTGACTGATGGGATCAGAGGTGACCCCCAGAGACAGATCTCCACCAGAGGTGGGACACTTTCCAATCCAGTTCCTTTGGGGAAAAGGCACAGTAACAGTGCCTCAGGGAGACAGCCAGAAGTAACTACAGAAGAGTTGCCATATTGCAGAGGCTGTCCTCGGGTACCCAGTATCTCTAAGCTCTTCCCTTGTCCCTCTCAGGCTTCTGTGGAGAAGATGACTCTCTGCAAAGGCAAAAACTTACTCAGGACAGTCTAGTTCAGGGTGGGAAGCTGTGTCACAAGGACTTTTCACTTCACTGAAAGAAATCATATCACAGAGCAGGAAAGATTTTTGATGGAGGGTTAAAGTGCCCCAAGCCACTGCCTGTAGCTCCCCTACCCAGATTCCCAGTCAGTAAACATGTGTTACACTGGTGAATCAGTGGGGAAAGAGTTCAGGCTTTGGTCAGCAGGGACTGTACTGCTTCCTGGGGTTGGAACTTGTCCTCTGTACTAATACCTGAATCTCACTTACTGTGTGTGCAGCTCTGTGTTGACATACACCAGATGAGCTACTTCCTGGATTTTATTTTAAAACTGGGCACTGAACCCAGGACTTCTCACTAAGCTATTACCCCTAGCTATTTTTTTTTGTTTTATATTTTATTTCAAGACAAGGTCTCACACTAAGTCACCAATGTCTAGGCTGGGATCAAACTTGTTATTCTCCTGCCTCAGTTTCCCAGAGTGCTAGGATTACAACTGTAAACCACTATGCTTGGTTTACTTCCTGGCGTTAGGTTAAATGTTTATAGGCTGATAAATTGCACTGAGATATTAAAATGAACATCTCCTTCAGAGGTATCTAGATAAGAATTCCTCATCAGAGGAACCAGCACAGCAGCCAAAAAGAAAGCCTATCAGGAAGGGCATCAATGGAAGAAGTTGGGGTTTGGTTTCCACAGCCACAGGGACCCACGTATCCTGAGCCACCCACTCTAGTGGGTGTCATCTGCATACTGCCACCATTTGCAGTGCTTCTCTTTCTCCTTCACATTGTCGGCTTCCATGTGATAAAGATAACTCATGCCGCTACACACCTCCACATTACACAAACAACACAGGCTCATTGTGTAGTCCAACATCAGACCAATAATAAGTATTAATTGCAAGAAAATATTAGAGATTAAAAAGGTACATAAAAAACAAAATCACCCATAACTTTGCCACACAGAGTCTGTGTCTCTTACTAGTTTTGTTTCCTTCCAGTTTTTAAAAAACACAATTTCTAGATTGCCTTACTAGCACATACCTGTAATCCCAGCTCTAGGGAGGCTGGGGCAGGAGGATCACTGTGAGCTTGAGGCTAGCCTGGGCTATGAAATGAGTTCAAGACTGGCCTGAACTACATAGTGAAGCCCTGTCAAAAAGACAAAAAACAAAACAAAACACAAAGCATACATTTCCCATGTAACTGGAAATACATAGTGCATACATTTTTGTATTCTACCGTTTTCACTTACTTTTTATATCATTATAATTTCTTCAAGTTATGAGTTCTTCAAGTTATGAGTTAAACCTTAGTCTTAAGCATAGCACTTTGCTCTCAAATCAGTGTGTGTGCCAGGCCCTGAGCCCACAGTGATACACTGTAGAGCAACTGCCAGGTACCCAGTCTCAAACAAAATGACTTTGCCTCCAAGCACAGTGCAAATTCCACTGGGGTGACAGCAAGAAACTTCTAGCCCTGACCTGGTGACCCAAACACTTTTATCTCCCCACACAGTGAGCTGAAGCTTCAACTGAAACAGTCCAGTGTCAGCGACATCAATGTGAGTCATTTCTCTCTGCATCTCTTGAATGTTTTTCCCCAATCGGGTGTCATGGAGTGTCAGGTAAAAGGCCTAAAGATGTCTACAGGCTCCCAGGAAATGGGGCAGCCATATCTGAAAGTTCAGCAGGCATGAAGAGCTTGACACCTAAAAAGACAATAGGACAGAGACTCTAAGGCCATGAGATTTGGAATAAGAAACCATCTCTGCCTGCTGCTGACTGTGTGACCATGGGCAAATTATGTGACCTTTCCATGCCTGGTTCTCTTACTCTAAATGGGAATAATAAGAGCATCTACCCAAATGGGAGCTACAGTATGAAGCAAGCCGATGAGTTCAGTAAGACACTGTGATAAAATGTCTCACACATGAAAATCTCTCAACTACATTCACTATTGGAAAAAGAATAGCACGGGGTTGCCTTTATACGACTTAGGGATTGAGGCCCCATCTTCTCACTGAATCATGGGTTCCAGTGGCTTTAGGAATTGATAACTTCTGAGACATAATAAGGTTCTTGCTCCGTATATTATGTAAGACTTCCAGGAAGTTCTGGAGAATCAGTGTGTAATCAAAGACACTCATGTTTCTTCAATAAACTTTTACATGTTCATAAATTAGACCACTAAATAGCCTCAGGATAACACCAGTCCTATTGCACTTATGGAGAATGAGCTTACAGATGAGAGGGTTTGAGGAAGGGGCCGCTTGTTCATAATGGTGGTCAAGGGTCAACGCCTGTGCTTGAGGTGGAATGACAAGACAGGATCTCCAGAGGTGGAACCAGACATTTTTATTCATGTGTTACTTGATCTCTGTTCTGGCACTTCCTGTGTTCTAGGTGGAGCTAATGGAAACCATCCTCAACTACTATGCGTTCAATATTATATACCCGGCCCTCAATGGTAAGTAGAGCTCTTGCTGATGGCTCCATAGCACAAAGACTGAGCTCTTCCCTTTCCATAGGACTTCATGCTTCATTCATTCACTCACACACTCATCCATTCAACAAGACCTCTTGCCCATTTGAGAAGACAGGCGGGTAACAGGCAGTGGTACACAGTGTATTGAGTGCCATGGCAGGAACAATGGGGAGCTATAGGAGCCAGGAGGAAGCACCAAGAATGGCCTTGGAGGTCAGGCAAGGCTTCCAGGGCATGAGAGCTAAGGTAAAGAATTGGGTAGAGGGAGAGAAACATTCCAGGAGTTTGCAGTCCTGGCACTGGACCTGGTGAGGTGACACTGTTGGGTGACCTGAACAGAGGCTGCCTGAGAATCTGTAGTCCCCCTCAACTACCTAGGACCCTCTTCACTGGGCTTCAGCATCTGAGTTTTAAACTAAGAGATAAGAGGAGGTAACTTGGTCTGACAACAGAGTAAGACAGCTGGAGAGATCGAAGAAGTCACTGGGTTCACACGCCACACCTCTTCCTCAGCTACTTTGGGTGGAGGATGAGGGCTCTTAAATGGGCCCTCGGGGGCCCAAGGGGTTCCTCTCATCAGTCCTGATAAGGCTGAATTTCCCAGTCCTTGGTCTCAATATCCCAGCCCAAACCAGCCCTGAATCCATAATCCATAGGGGCTGCAAAGGTCATGGCCTGCTTCCTGTCTCCTCCTGGACTTCTGTGTCCAGCTCACCTCTGCTCTCTCCTCCAGCAAAGCTCGAGGAGGGCTTCCCACTCCCTCTGCCCAGGCAGATCTACCTCAACAACGTGGAACTCCAAATTCACAAAGTGAGTGAATGGGGTTGCAGTGCTGAGATGTGTTGGGAGGCTGCCTCAAGGGCTGGGGGACGAGGGGGAACCAGGAAAAAACATAAATTTTGCAGTGAAAATGGCAGGTATTGATGATCTGGCGTCTCAGCCACACATAGACTCGCTCAGTTCCTGATGATCCTATGGGTACACATTTACTGAGCACCCACACAGCACGAGGTAATGCATCCCTGGATGGCAGAATGGATTTAGCTCAGCGGCATAAGCACCTGCCTTGCAAGCAGGCGGTCGTGAGTTCAATCCCTGGTACCGATAAAAAAAGACAAAAAAAAAAAAAAAAAAAAAAAAAAGAAGCATAAGTGCAGGTCGGATCACATGCCATTGGGGTTGAGGGGCATCCTAAACAAGCCTACAGTCACAGTAGTGATGTGACAGCTGCCCCGAGT
This sequence comes from Cavia porcellus, assembly GCF_034190915.1. Lineage (NCBI taxonomy): Eukaryota > Metazoa > Chordata > Mammalia > Rodentia > Caviidae > Cavia > Cavia porcellus. The sequence goes on along the minus strand of NW_026947488.1, from coordinate 23,167,540 downwards.
CCCTGGCCAGCCCTCCCACTCACAGCAAGGGACAGCTTTGGAGAAAACTGTGCCATACCTTCCATGGGGAGCACAGGCAAAAAACAAGTTTTTGATTTATATCCACAAAGGCCCTTTGCCAGTATCTTCACTGTTCACAGCTGTTTCCTTGCAAGGAGGCTCAGAGCTGCCTTCTGCTAAACTGAGCAGCTGAGACAGCACCCAGGTTTGCCTTTCTCTCCTGACGGAGTAACTTTTGTTTTTTTTTTTTGATGGAGTAACTTTTGGAGGAAAGTGACTTTCATGGATGTCTTCTAGGGAGCAGTGCTTTGGGAAGTATAAATTCCTGGAGATAGGAAGCTGAGAACAGTTTACTGTGAAGCCCCCAGACTTAGGCTGAGACTTTTGATTCCTGTGGGAACCCGGACACCTGGGTGGCTCAGCAAATGACTTTTCTTGATTAGCTCTTTTGTCTTCTCTCTAGAACTTCCTGCTCATAGGAGCTGATATCAATTAGGTGAAGGATGGAGGAGACAGGAGCGGAAGAGAACCCCAGGCTGCAGCCTCTTCCTCCAGCTTTCTGCCCCATGGACAGTGGCCACCAATGAACCTGTCACATTTGAAGCCATGGACACGGGACACTCCCAAACTTGCTCCTTTCTGTATTCCCACACCTTCTCTTTACAGCTATCAGTCTAACCGAGGGAGCTCAACCTGACTGCACCAATCAACTAGAATAAACTTCCATAAAGGATAAACCCATGAGCATTCATTAGTTTCCATGTCACCTGCTCCACAAGACACTTAGGGAACTTACTTGTACATGTCGCCCAGTGACATGATTAAGTCAGACATGTGCTGAAGCCTTCTTTGGCCACTTCCTGGGTATGCAACAATGAGATGGAACCACCCTGGGGCGGGCAGGCTCAGAATGGGGCCTGCATGTGTTCACCAGATTTTCAACTTTGATTATCCTGCACTGGCCTCAAAACTAATGAGAGCCCTCCCATCAAATTTAGGATTAAAAACCACAAAGCTGACAGAAGGTACACACTCCTGAGTCATTTGTGAAACAACTATACTCATACACTAGTCCAGGGGGACCCTTTTGCTAGGTTTCAAGCCCTTATCTTCCAGTGGCAGCACAGCATGCTGATGCAAATCCAGGGACCAGTGGAATAGTGTTCTTTGTATATTGTCCTTCCTCCACGGTGACAGCCACATCCTTGGTAAGCATCCTCCAGAGGCTTTAGCTCAATTCCACCCCAACCAACCTACACAGATCCCCTTGGCATACTGGTATACTTCCACCTTACAGCCATAAGAGAAGCACATGTGCCTACAACCTGAAGCCAAGGTGGGAAAACCTGAAAGGTCTGACTCACACACAGCACCTCAACACAACCAGACTCAAAAAACAGACAGCAGTCTGATGCCAAGACCTGGCGCCTTTTCCTTCTTGCCAATGGATTGTAGGCAACTGGCCCTAACAGTATAGGGTAAAGGTTTGGTGATTATTCCTGTTTCAGGATGAATCTCGTTTCTTCTGCTAGTCACAGCTTTAAGTTTCTTTGTTACAGTAAGTGCACAAATCTGACTGCTGAACCTGGCCCCTGGGTGGCTTTTATTTTTTGAGTCTCATGGTGTGGTTCAGGCTGGTCTTAGATTCATGGTGATCCTCCTGCCTCCCAAGTGCTGGGATAACAGGTGTGTTATCCCTGGGTTTTAACAGTTTTTCGTTTGCTCTTTGCAGCAATTTAAATTTTTACTGTTTGCCCTACAGACGTTCAGTTTTAAAAGCAACAAGTAATCCGTATTATTAGTTTTTATTTCAGCCCTACCCATCCTGTTCTCCTTCACTCCTAAAATTGTATTGTGTTTTACCAGTTTGTCCACATCACTTTACAAAAGCCCTTCCATTTCTTCTAGTCTCTTGAAGCACTATCTTCACTAATAATTTCTCACTATCTTCACTTATCATTTCGACATGATTTTTTTTTTGTCTTTCTCATTTTTATCGATACCAGGGATTGAACTTATGACTGCCTGCTTGCAAGGCAGGCGCTTATGCCACTGTGCTAAGTCCCCAGCCCCTCAAGTTTTAATTTTTATGTGAGCATGTAAAACTAATAAATCTCCAAAAATTATTTCAGATACACAGTACCATTCTAAAACACACAATTTTATTTACGTGGCAATAGTTTCTAATTCCCCCAATGAACTCCACTTTGAGGGAGTTTTATTTTAAAATGCCTAGTATTATCCAAATACAAGTAACCTTTAAACCTACTGTACTTAATTGTATTATTTTACAAATCAAAGTCTATAATCCTAATTCTTTGGTAGTGACAGTTTTTTAACTTGGAACACAAAAACACTAAAATACCTTTTCTTCAGAAAGGCACATACTCTGCGATCATTTAGACCTAAAATGTTCTCCTAAGTTCACATGCATCTGGAAGGCGACTGTGTCAGGAGGCCTTGTGCTCCTCCGTGAATCCGCCCACTGATGAGCTAACTGTGCTGTCAGGGGGTGGGCAGGCTGGGCTGGAGGAACAGGTTAGGGCCAGTGTGGATCCAAATTCTTCCCAGGGTGAAGAGCAGTCCCCAATGCTCTGAGCAGCCTGCAGGGACAGCCACAGCTCCAATTACACTTCCTCTGGTGGCCTCAGTCTCCATTTTCTGCTCCTAGAGTTCCTGGACAACACCAATAGGATCTAAAACAAAGAGAGGTGACAAGAAAGGTTGAGAGCTTCATCTGCATAAACACAAAACCCCTTAGCCCTGGCTGTGGGTTCCAGGCCCCTGGCCCTAACTTACCATCACTGAGAAAAAACTCAGTGCACTCAGATCCAAGCTCTCCCCAGGGTACAGACTGTCAGGCTTGGTGAGAACTGAGGAGGCAAACAAAGCACTCAGGCTCCAGCACCAGGTTCTCCCACGCAAGCTGATATCACACGGGCGTTCCTAATAGACAGCTCCAGTTTATGCACACCTCATTAGAAGTCCTAAGAACAGAAAAGTAAGTTTTTATAGCAAATGATTTTCTTTCCAGCAGTTCACAATCAGAGCAGGACCTCACCATCCATCATGCTGGAATAATGTATTTCGCAGTAGAAGCCACTCAATCCACGGCCTCACAAAAGACTAAGCTTCATCTTCTGCCTTTTATTTTCAGAAAGGATCTTGCTAAAAAGCCCAGGCCGTCCTCAAACTTGGGACTCTCCACTCGTAGACTGCCAGGTAGCCAGGATCACAGAAGTGTACCCCTGGGCCCAGCTAAAGCATCCCGAACAAGAAGACAGACCACCCCTGCTAGCAGCTCTTCCATCACATGGTCTTTACCTGTCTGCCCAACCTACTGCAAAGCCCTCACAGCTGTCATCCTGTTTCACAAAGATCCATTCAATTTTACCCAGCCCAGAGAGACAAGTGGAAGCCAAACATCTAGAGACTTGTTAGGTAGCGAGGTCTCTAAAGATCACAAATCCGACTTATATGATAAATGCACAAGTGATCAATGGTTGATGTCATCACACAGCAAGTGAACCCCACACAATCCGGAGGACTCCAAACCCATTCTCAATTACCAGGCCTTCTGGAGAGAAAAGCTGCCTGCCTGCCTGCCTATATTTGCTTAGTTTGAAGAAGGTTTTCCTTATCTGTAGTTCAGGCTTGCCTAGAACTATGTAGCCCAAGCCACCCTGGAATTCACAACAATCCTCCTGCCTCAGCCTCCCAAATGCTAGAACTGCAGGCATGTGGCACAATTCCTGGCTTAGAAGGTATGAATCTAAAAGGGTCACGACTGTCCAATAACTCTCCATGCCTGGCTGAACTGCAAAGCGCCAGAACCAGGAGAACAACTGGGGAAGGAAGGCAGGCTGCTGGAGAAGCTGTGCACAAGGATAAAGGACTGCCAACTGGCCCACGCCTGTAATCACCATTGCGGCCAGCCTCAGTAAATTAGCACAGCCTTCCTCAAAATTAAAGGGCCAGTGGCGGCCTTGTCCTGGGGAAGCCGTATGTAGGTGTACACTGGGGACACTAAGGCAGGAGGATCTCTGTGACTTCAAAGCCAGCCTGAACTACAAAGTAAATCTGTCTCAAAAAATGAAAGAGGACTTCATAAAGGATGTCACACAGTGGTACAGCAGGTGGGTGGTGCTAGCATGCATAGCAATCCTCAGTGTGGGGGGAAGGGGGAGATAAAGAAGCAAAGGACGCGAATGAGCATTTAAAGCATGGCTGTAGTAAAACATGCATTATCCAGATTATCCTCCACTCCTACAAATGTTGTAGAGCAGAATCCTTAACTTACAATTCTCACACGTGTCCTACAGTGCGGCTAGGATTTACTGTGGTAAGGAGTCTAAATGGAAATGCATAGCATCTGGCAAGGAACCTTAATTTTTCAAGTCAGGAAGCTGCTCTAGTGACAGTTTCCCATGAGGGCCAGTGAAGGCCAAGGTCTAAAGGGTAGGCAGGAAGCCTGAAGTGTGGGAAAGCTCCTGAGTTTGCAAGCAATGAAAAGAGGCCCCTGCAAACACAGGGAAAAGGTCTTCCATGTTCGTCTCTATGTACTGCCAATAAATGAGGCACAGGCAGCCCAAGATCGTATTTGGTTAGGGGACCAGAAAAGGGGCAAAGAGTGGAGAAGACAGGGAGGTTGGGGCCAGGGAGCTGGGGAATGGCCTGATGGCCTGAGTCCTAGAGAACAGCCCAGCTGAACCCAGCATCCAACTACCTGCCACTGTGACCTATGGATCACGGAAGTCCAGCATAAATATACTGGGTAAGGCTTTTAGGTTGGAAATGGTCAGGAACTATGATTTTAACACCAGAAGAAAACACATCAAAACAAAACACTGCTAACCCAGCTGAGCTTGTAAAAGGCTGAGAGCAGGTCACTTGGCCAGATGGGTCAATCGGAGGATCAGAGTCGCTGGTGCCTGAATCCAGACTCTTTTCTTCTTAACACAGTAGTGACATATCACAGACCCAGAGGCAAGATGACCCAGGAAGCTCTCTTCCCCAGTCAAGTTTCTGGATGGCCCTTCCTGGCAGAGTTGCGGGAGAGATGGGGGGCTCCCTGGCCCAATGCAGATTAATACACCTGGAACTCACAGGATGCCGCTCTCACCTCACTTCCTCATATGCCCCCACCCAAGCCCTAGGGAACATGGACAAAACAATATGCCAAAGAACAGTCCAAAAATCATTCCTGTAGGCTAGGTAGACAACACATCTATGTATAGTCTCAGCATACAGGTCACCGTCTCCAACAGAACGAGCACTTGGTAAGGCAGCTGGCCCTTCACAGGTGCTGGCTGTACCCTGAGTACTCTGCAGCCACACTGCTACTTCTCCATCAAGGAGCCCTAACTGAGGAAGGGTGTGCACACCACCTGTGACTGGAATGACGTCCACATTATTTAGTACCTGCTGTGACCCAACTGCTGATCATTGGTGTTTGCTAAAAGGGTGCTGGAACCCAGAAATCCCTCTTCTTGGTACACACCCAAAGGAGTGCACCTTGCCGATCATATCCCACCCTGCAAGGTCCATCAACAATGAAGAGAGAAAAATGTCCATTTAACTTGTATCTAACACACACGCACATACATACGCGCCTGAACACAGACACGGACACACACACACTATCTCTCTCTCTCTCTCTCTCTCTCTCTCTCTCTCTCTCTCTGTTTCTGTGTCAACTTGAGAAGTTTAGAAGCTGAAGCAAGTGACTCAGCAGCTGTATATCCATTAAGAGTGTAGAGGACATGCAGGACCACTCTAGGATGTTGTTGTGTCTATTTGTGAAGTTGATAAGTTTAAGCAACTGGCTCAGCATGGAGCATTTTTCATGTTTGGGTTTGTTTTTTTTTTTAATGAAACTAGAACCAGATGTCACGGTACATCCCAGCACTTGAGAGGCTGAGGCAAGAGGATCACCACAAGTTTGAAGCCAGCCTGGGCCTCAGACTCTCAAGTACTAGGACATATCTGACACCTAGCTCTCAAGTTTCATTCTTGACCTGAGGACTTTACTCTCCAGAAACCAGGTATCAAAAGGGGATTCCCTGAAAGCCAAGAGAACTGAAGAGGAGTAAGCAGTTGGTAAGAGCACACAATGGGTGATACCAATGCATACCTTAGAGGGTCCTGAGAGCAAGCAAAACTCTTAGGAGCTGCACCCTCTGGGAAGTGAGGTGTGTCCCACCTCAGAACTGAGTGCCCTCCCATTCTCACCAATATAGACCTAAGGGCTCTCAATCACACACCACTGATATGTAAAGATACTTCCCTTGCTTATCCCTTATATATTCTCCGCTGCATTCACCCAGCCCTGCTCACCCAACTCCCAAAGTCTCTTGCCTGCTGTCCCAGCTGCCCTAGCACACATCGACACTGCACCTCCTGTTCTGTTTTAGAAATGGCCCCACACACACACTCTTCAGGAAGCTGCTCCAGAAACACTTGGGAACCACCGTACACACCAATGTTGCACTTCCTCCTACTGTGCTGATACTCGCATGCATTCACTGGGATTCCTAAACACAATCTTTCCATGAGCAGGTTGAGGCTCTGGAATCCTGATCTGCTCCCCACAGGACTGAACTCTGCTGGGCAACATCTCAATGCATAGACACCTTACTTGCTGGAAACAAGACAAGGCGAGAAAGACGCTGGCATGGTGACCCCTGACACTGACTTCTGTGGCAATCCAAGAAGCACTGCATTCCTACAAGGCTGGCAGAAGAGAACAAGAATGTGGGAAAGCTCCAGGGTTCAGAAGGGACAGATGGACCCTCCAAACACGGGGAAAACATCTTTCAATATTTCTCTCCCTGCACTATCAATGACCAGGGCACAGTCAGCCCACAATCACTTTCGAATATAGGGCAGAGAAGAGCAGAGGGAGGAGGGCCAAGATGTACAGGAGCCTGGTGCCAGATGCCTGGTCCACAAGGAAAGGAGCACAGGATCCTGCAACTGCCATGTGGGAATCAAACGGGAGACCCTCTGACAAAATGAGAAAAATCTGGGGGCTGAAGAACAGGATCACATGGTCATGTCTGTAAAATTCACCTGTCAGAGCTTTGTCTTCCTGCCAGTGGCCCTTACTGGGTCCTGAAACCTGGCTTCCAAAACATTCTTAGTCAAACACCTAGCTGCTCACGGCACTTCCATGAACCCAGCTCCCTGTGCAAACAATGTGGCTTGGGTTGGACGCCTGCTGAGTCTGGACTTGCACACCTGCAAGGCCAAAGGCATCTACACAACCAGCCCTCTGTAAAAGCCCTGGGTTCTGACCATCCCACTAGATCCCTGGCACAACCATATGGAGGAATGAAGAGACAGGTATTGGGTGTCTGTGATGCCTAAGTTCACCCACTTCCTGTTACAGCTTGCAGCTGCTGTAACACAAAAGAAGGCCCAGAACTCAGTACCAGCAGGTCTGGAGGGGCTGGGTCCTTCATGATCCCAAAAGGCAGGTGGCACCAGCTATGGTGGCGCACACCTATAATCCCAGCAGCGAGGAGGTTGAGGTAAGAAGGTTCACTGTGAATTAGAGTTCAGTTCGGCCGACATAATGAGACTTTGTCTCCAAAAACAAAACAAAACAACTCTAGAGTGGCGTACCAGATGGTGGAGTTCCTTGCAATTTCAACAGGTAAACTTGGGATGGGAAAGCACAAGGCTGCTAACTCCAAAGAGCTGGAACCCTCTTTTTTTTTGGTAAAAGGGATCAAACTCATGAGCTTGCACTTGTCAGGCAGGCGCTTATGCCACTTAGCTAAACCCCCAGCCAGGAGCCTGAACATCTTCAGGACAGGATATTTTGTCAACCCGCATATAGAAGAGCCCAACAGGGAAACAAGGAAGCTTCCAGAGGAATAATCAGGTAACAGTTATTAATTCAGCAACCTGACACAAACCTCAGCAGAATACATTGTCTTTGTTACTCCTGAATAAATCTGAAGTTTGAGTCAGTTCAAGGCTTCCTTTCCGTGAAGCTCCCTAGCCCGCAGCAAAAAATAATTCTCTCACATCTTCTTTTGTCTTGCTGTCAGGGTTTGCTGGTTCAAACCTGGTACCAGATGAGATTCAGGAGTCCATGGAGGGAGATCTGGGGACCCATGTATCACCCTTCATCTCCTCCTCATCACCTGCTTACATCACTCTGCAAACAATCAGAGAAAAAGAACCGACGTTACATGGTACAAAAAGCCATAACTCCTGAGAATGGACCAGAAACCTGACCTCAGAGCCCAGTCTGACGATCTCTATTGTGACACTTAGGACCAAGCCTCTCTGTACAGTGGTGCACAGTGTTGACTTATCCATATTACCATCACGAAAGGTCTCATTATTTTAGGAATCCCAAAAGCAGCTTACCTCTAGGAAAGGGACTGGAGATCTCCTAAAAGTGGTGGAGCGTGTCTGTTTTATCTGTTGCGCCAACTATTACTGACTGTCTTCAATGTGGTATTTCTCTGCCAGCATGTGGCACAGACCTGAGGAGGAGACAGAGCAGCAGGAGGGCTGTGTAAGGAAGGGCCACTTCCATAAATCCCTCACTTACATCCTGTTCTGCCTATCCCTGCTCCTTACCACAGTACGCACAGGCTAGAGCTGAAAAGCTGTCCGTCCCCTGGAGGTGACCTGTTGAATTCTTCAAGGGGAGAAAACACCAGTGTGCTCCTGCACAGACTGCTTACTGTACCCCCAACCCAGCCCTGCACAAGGCGATGCATCCCAGCTCTTACAGCAAAGGGAATCTCCTTGTTTTTCCTTTGCCCTAGGCTCATAGAAAACTGATCTTCTGGAAAATGAAGACACAGAAGAAACGCGCCACCCTTCTGACCACCAGGAAGGAAGCCAGGAGACAAGCAAAGCAGTAACTGCCCCTCAGCCTGCTTAGTGCTGAGGCCCACTGGATGGAGACTGAGAAAGTCCCTGGAGGAAGAGCCTGATGCCAAGGCTCCACACCCATCACAGCCCATCCACTTCTGGTGAGGTCCAGGCTTCCACAACCTTCTCTCAAGAAGTCACAGAAACCTGCCCCAGGCCAGAGAGAAGGGCCACTTACTGAACTGGATGATGCAGGAGCCAGGAGGCATCTAAAAGCTGTGGGAAAGCACCAGGGTCTGGTAGGACAGCAGTAGACCTTCCAAACACGGGGAAAGGCTTTCACCAGTTCCTCTCCCTGCACTATCAATGACCAGGGCACAGGCAGCCCACGATCACTTTCGAATACAGGGTGCAGAAGGACAGAAGTTAAGCTGGACGGAGAGATCATGGCCAGCATTCCAGGAAATGATGGAACTGGGAGGACAGAAGCTGCTTTGTGACTCTAGAGATCACCTGGCGCTCCCTGACATGAACTGAAGGCAAATATTGGCAGAATTCCTCGGAATTCTTGAGCTAGAGACTGGGTTTGAGTGGTAACAATACTGAGCATCATCCACTGAGGCACACAGAAGACCAGAACGCTGCTCACTGCATAGGAACCTAGAGTTAAGTCTCCAGGTGGCCCTCTGTCCATTCCAACACACTGCTGTTTTCCTCCTCAAAACAGAGGGCCGCCCTCAGGGATGCTGGGAGCCCAAACCCAGCTCTGGAAGCATTTTCTCTGCAGCAGCCCCTCAAATAAAGAGGCTAAGTGGAACAGAACTAGGAGCACAACGAAGCAGCCTTCCCCCTTGAGCTCACTCCCCATCCAGAGCATTGAAACTCAACTGATCACCGACAGTACACGTGAGCTCTAGAAAACCAAGAACATCACCACATACCTGACATTTCACCATCTTCTCCCTGAGGAAACCTCTCACACACTCATCAGCACACGTGTGACACTCCTGCAAGAGACAAGAAGCCAGCATATGATCAGCCAACTTAGCACTGCTGACAGCATGTCTAGGAAACAAGCGAATCAGTCGTGGACAGTGAATCCATTGACACCTCTAACTGTACGTTCTGAGGTCATTGCCAATCCCCTGGAAAGAAAAGAACATTGTCTTGCACATGAGGAAAACCTCCTGGCTTTTCTGAATTCCCAAATATAGCCTACAGTCACAGTGAACAGGGAGTGGAAACAGACATGGGCCTTGACAAAAATGCCAGCAAGTGTCAGAAAATGGCCTGGGACGGGATTGCAACAGCACAGAGAACAGGACCCTGCAGCTGCCTTCCTGTCCTGCGTGAACTTAACCTGCTCCATCCAAGACACACAAAGGGAAGATGCCCCACATAAGAAAGTAGGAACAATGTACACCTAAGACAAATTACCACTTTACACTCCCTAGTTTCCTGATGAGGAAACCAGGAATCTGGGCAGGTCCCCAAACTAGGACATGGCAGTGAGGTGATGGGCACTTGGGCATGGCAGAGTACAATGCCAAAGCTATTCCTGCATTTCATGCCGAAGTTCTGCTGCCTGTATACCAAAAGAAAACACAGAGTACCATAAACCGCTGGACCCTAAGTGGGTACAGCAAGAGCCAGGTGCGTCTCTAACTGAGAACCAGATGAAGCTGCCTTTATGTAGTTTCCATCTACTTCCCAGCTTTAGGGTCCACAAATTCACAGTCACTAGTTTTGCATATTTCCCTATGGGAGAAAAGGAAGAATTGGGATTACTGACACCACTCCTCTCAGAGTCCCTATTGAGTCTTCTAAACTTAAGATCATCTTAAGTGATCTTAAGTTTAGAAGACTCCTTCTTGAGTCATCTCAGGATTATACTCAAGGACAAGACACTTCTAAGCATAAGGTCATCTATGCCCTCTGGAATCGGAGTCTTCAGATGAAATGTAATACTTGGCTAGCCCCACCTATCATCGTATACAGCTAATAAATAGTGGCTGTGCGAGAGTGAAGGAAGGGGATCCAGAGATTTTGACTTCCCAGCCATTGTTGGAATTTTATATACTTGTCTTGTTTTTATTTTCTCGTGGCATTCTTGAGACTAAAAATCAGGATTCTGAGCTGGGTTCCCAATATCAGATATGGGAGATCTCCAGAGTTCCCACTTCTCCCTGGAGCTACATGGTCCAGCTGCTTCCTGGCAGAATAGAGATATGTCCATGTCTGCCCTGTACCAAGCTGCAACCTCTGCAATAAACAAGCCTGCAGGAACCACTTAAAAATCTTTAGTCAAAGCTGTCCTGGGCAGTACATGGAGAAGCTAGCAGGTTGGAAGTGCTTCACAGACACTGTCATAATTACCTGAACAGTGTCCTACTGTCTGTTACATAAAGAGCTTAATTTAAGGAGAAGACCATGCAGGGACATCCTCAGTTTCATCTTATGTACAAGTAGGTTAGTCTGCAGTGGCCCTGAAGCTGAATGCTGGACTCTGGAAGGCTGGATGTGCCAGCATGCACAGCAGCCTTGACTTGAAGCACCACCAGACTAGCCCACTTTTGTCATCTAAGGGCCAGGGCGGATTACATGGGTCACTCGACTATGTCATCCATCTCCAGGCCTACCTGTTTGGCTCCTGGCACCAAAAGGAGCATCCATTGGGATACCTACCCTGGTGGGCCAGGTGATTTGCCTTGCTCTAAAATTTGCTTGTGAAGTGCCAAACTATGCTGAGGGTCATGACATGGCAGGCTTCTCTTCTTTTCTCAGTTTCATTTGTTCTCTAAGTGCCAAACACTGAGAATCTGCCATGCCAGGTATAAGATAAATCAAGGGGCAAGACTCAGACACTCCCCTTAAGATCACAGGAGAGATACAGAGCCCAGCAAACCAACAACTGCTAAAGGGTCATTCACAATGAGCTGAGGATAAAAAAGTGACCCCTGCTGTGGCTTTACTCCCCACCCACAGGTGCTCCTTGAGGAAAGCACTCAACTCCATTCTCCCCTGCTAAAGCTTCAGACACCAGCACTGAGCTGCACAGAGCACCCAGTAAGCAAGACACCAGAGGCCCAGGGACATCTACAAGGTGGCAACAAGGTGTGCAAAAGCTCCAGAGTTTGTAAGGGAAGGGAGTGAACCCTCCAAACACAGAGAAAGGCTTTTAGCAGTTTCTCTCCCTGCATTACCAATGCCCAGGGCACAGGCAGCCCTAATCATTTTCAAATACTGTGGCAAAGACAAGCAGGTAAACCAGGAAGCTAACATGTAACCACAATTTCCTCCAGCAGTCCAGAGATGGGAGACTACTAGCCACGCCCAACTCCTGAGAGCCATCATCACACAGAAGATTCCATCAGAGCTGCCACCTGAGGTGGCACATGCCTGGAACTCCAGTGCTCTTGGAAGCTAAGGCAGAAGGAGCATAAGTTTGAATATAATCTGGGCAATTAAAGTGCTTAGCAAGAGAACACCTCAAAATTAAAAACAAAAAATAAACTAAAAATAAGGTGAAGTAACTCAAAGCAAAAACCCAATACAACACTGAGTTCTACAAAGGGAAAAAGAAATTCCACCTGCCATGAAAACCTCACCAGAATACAAATTTATGGTCAAGATGATTCAATTCTTTACCCCACAGATATCCAGAGTATGTATACCCTGCCAGGGCAAGATTCAAAAGGCAATCAGTCAAGCTCACTACTCTCAAATCTTTGCAGCTTCCCTATGTCACAGAAACTAAAGCTCAGAAACATCAGGGAACTCAGCCAGAATCTGACCTCGTGTCTTTGGACCCAACTCCGACCCCAAGATCCCCATGTGCTTCACCAGGCTTCAGTCTGCACAGGGGTTTTGCCAGGCAGATCTCAGAACCCAAGCCCTCCACCACCACTGCTCTGCAGGTATAGGTGGAAAGGCAACCTAAGAGGGCTCCCACTTCAAGGAGTTCAGCTCCAAAGCACTTACCAGAACAGCAGGGCTCTGCACTGGCAGCAGGGAGAGCTGGAAAGGCAGTGTAGGGGAGGGAGTGGCTGGCTGGCTGCTGCAGAATCCAAGGTGCTGACCACAGGAGAAGTTTCCATCCATCTCCACATGTCCCTGAAGAAGCAAGGCCTAAGCAGGGGAAACAGGAAGGAGCTTCAGTGCTAGCAGGGGACTGCAGTCCCAATGACATAGAGGGAATACAAATCCCAACCTGCTACAAGTCCTAAAATCAGCGTCTGTTTTCTCTAACATTGAGGAATGAATTCTAGGAAAAAAGAAGTTAAGAGAAGGAAGAATGTACTGAGGAAGAAAGCTTCTCAGAGGGACAGAAGGGAGCCTGGAAAGCGAGCTGCCCCCCCCCCCCCCATCTCACTTCTAAGGGTGTTTATTGGGCAAAGTCAGGAGGTGAGGCAGGTTCCAGGTGGGACACAAATGCAATCAACCAATCACTAAGATTACAAGCATAGTTGCTCAGGTAATATTGATCCTGTGGAAAATCAAAAGTTGAGTATGAAGTAAACTAAGACTATGGTGAACTAAAAGGTTATGACAAGTATAGTCGCTGGGGTAATATTGATTAAATGGAGATCAAATTGGGAAGTCACACAGCAAGAGCACATGGGATGGACAAGGACTTTCCTGGAAGGATTGGATTAAGGTCTGGTCCTCTACCAAGAGATGATTCATGCCTATCCTGAGTATCAAACGTTGCTGTTCATCCCTAGGGGAAGTATATGACTGAGTAATTCCTCTCTTGCTGCAGTCTGGCCTTCAGTGAATGTGCCTCCATCCACAGTTTTCTTCTGCATTGAACTCTCCAGGGTGCAGCGCTGTCCGACGGTCTATATTACTACCTAACTTAGCTGTCTATAATATCGAAGCTGTTTCCTAGGGTTCTGGGAGCATCCGTAATTGACCTTAGCAAAATGGATATTTTGAGCCCTGGCCCTGAAAGATCGTGGAGGGGAAGGAGTCCGGTGGTCCTAGGTGAGTGCCTAGGTGGCACTCACTGCTCCCGTCTCAACAAACCACAAGCGGATTCGGCACCGTGACTGCCACGAACCGGAGGCCCACACGCGGGCAAGAAAGATCACGGCGCCCTCTGCTCCTCGCTCCAGGCCCGCGAACAGCGTCGCCTGGACGCTGACCGCAATTGGCGTCCGTACCCTGACAGCCGAGGCCGCAGCCCACTATTGGTCTCCTCCGAGAACACGCGAGTCTCCGGGGACCAAGGCCCGGGGAACACGCGTCTCCGGTAACCACCCCGGAGCATCCCGCCCTCGGGGCCTCGCTTTCATCAAATGGACCAGCGCCCCGCAGTGAACTCACCGTGCAGCCTCAGCGTTGGGCGGCTGCCGAAAGAGAACAGACAGCTGTGGAAGAAGAGAGATGTTTGCAGATTCTCGGAGTTCTGAGGCACTGAGAGGAGCTGGCGCCGTGACAAAAGAAACTCCGGCGGAAGCGCGGCTGGAAGACGAGATTGCGGCCTAGATCCGCACCACACCAGGAGAAATGCTCGTATCCCCGACAGCGCCCTCTACAGGGACAGGAGGCCAACGTTGGCCTGAAGGGTTTGGGAATATTTTCAAGAAGCCCTTGGGATTTTGGAAGAAAGCCTATCTCATTTGCTCTGCTTCGCAGTTGTCCTGATGCCATTTTTTGGTCACTAATTTGTCGTTAATAGATAGGAATGATTAGTGCAGGCTGCGTAGCTCTGACCAAGTTGTTCTATGTGTTTGCCTTTCCTCCTGAAAGCGTCTTGTGTACTTCTGTCTGATTCACTACTGTGCGGTCATGTCGCCTGTGCTACCTGCCACACACTGTTGTAGCTTGGCATAACTGACGCCAGCTTAAGCTTTGCAGTCAACTAGTGCCCTGTATTCAGGAAAATGGAAAACTACTCATGGGATAAGTCCCATGAGAAAAACAGAATGAGCTGTACCTACAAGGAGAAAAATTAACCTGCTCAACAAAGAAGCAGGATACAGGTGTCAACCGAAAATTAATGAAAGATTCGAGAAAAATTGTTTGCAACAGGATGTCTTTTGTGATTCTCTTTTAAAAACTCTGTAACTTTCCAGTTCAGTGCCACTTTTTTGGAACATGTGGGAGGGGATCTGTATTTGAGTGGTCCTGAGCTCAGTTAATTAAATTCCAGATTTATCAGTTTGGCTGTTTGCATTCCTGTATGGTTCACAAACCCACCTCAACACCGGACTCCCATATCAGAGTTTTGGCCAGACCCTGCAGCATAAGGGTGAGAAAATGAGCCCCAACTGGCAAGCAGAGGATGGATGCTTAGCTAAACTTCAAATAAATTAGAAATACGTGGGTGTGGTCAGAGGTGGTGGCACATGCCTGCAATCCCAGCTCTAGAGACTTTGAGGCAGAAGGAGCACAAGTTTGTTGCCATCTGATGTCTTGTCTTAGGGAAACCTTGTCTCAAAATGAAAAAGTGGTGGGAATTAACTCAGTGATAGAGGGCTTGTCTGTCCTCTAGGAGGCTCTGGACTCCCCAGAACCTCAAAATAATAATAACAATAATTAATAATGAATGATTTTCCTTGCTTTTTTGAGACAGAGTCTTGCTATGTAGTTCAGGCAGGCCTTAAATTCACTGTGTAGCCCAGGGTGCCCTCAAATTCTCAGCAACCATCCTGCCTCAGCCTCCTAAGTGCCAGGATTGCAGGCGTGTGCCATCAACCCGGCCAACAATTTTAACTTGTATTTTATTTAACCTGATACTATAGCCAAAATAATCTGATAGCACGTAATCAATATTTTAAAATTATTGAGTTGCTTACCACTCTTTTTCGTACTCAAAGTCTTTTAATCTGGTCACATCATAATTCAGACCAGCTACAGTTCCAGGACTGAGCAGGCAAATGGACTTGTGATGGTTGTGCTCATCAGTTCAGGTTGCAGGCACTCTGGCTTTGATTGTCCTTCAGGGGCTGGAAGAGAGAGGCAGCCACAGGAAGGAAGCTGAGAGTATTCAGGTTTCACACACACCCCACCAGAAGAGCCAGGAATCCCTTTGGAGGATGTGGCCTTCTGGATCCTCAGACTGGGGTTTTCTCATTTAGAAGATTAAGGCACAGGTGCTCTCAGAAGTCTGGAAAGAGGAAGAACCATGATTCAAACCAACGTTTTCTTTTGTGTTACTTGTGGCCATTATACCACGGAAGTCATCTTGGCTCATTCATTTCTCCATCTTTGGTGCCTACAGAAGAAATCGACAGATTCCTGGACTCATATGAATTACCAAATCTGAATCAAGAAGACATGAAAATCTTAATAAACGAATATGATTAGGTGAAATTGAAAATGTAATTTAAAAACCTGTCAAAAAACAGAAACCCTGATGGATACAAAGTCAACACTCAAAATTCAATAGCCTTCCTGGACACAAATAACAAACACACAGAGAAAAACCAGGGAAAAAACGCCTTTCATACTATCATCCTAAAAAAAAAAGTAAATATCTAGGAATCAATCTAATGAAGGATAAAAAATACCTTTATATTGAAAACTACAGTACTCTGAAAAGGAGATTGAAGAGAACATTAGAAAATAGATATCTCACACTCTTGGGTAGGAACAATCAATAGAGTAAAAATGGCCATATTTCCAAAAATGTTATACAGATTGTATACAATCCTAATCCAAGTTCCCATAGCATTTTCACAGAATTAATAAAAACAATCCTAAAATTCAACTGGAGCCAGAAGAGACTTACAATAACAAAGGTAATCCTGGGCAACAAAGACAAGCCAGGGGCATCACAGTCCCTGACTTAAAACGATACTATAAAAATAGCACAGTACTGGCAAAACAAAGAAAAAAAACAGAGCCAAAGATCAGTGAAACAGATAAGATGGAAAAACAATGCTAGACACACTAAACCACCTTATCTTTGACAAAGGTGCCAAACACATTCACTGGAAGAAGGATAGCCTCTTTAATAAGTGGTGCTGGAAAAACTGGCTCAACATGTGCCAAAGATTAAAACTGGACCCATAGCTTTCACCATGTACTAAAAACAAAATTGGAATAGATCAAAGATCTAAATATTAAACAGAAACATTAAATCTGCTGGAGGATGCAGAAGGTAAAAGTCTGGAGGATAATGGTGTATGCAAAGACTTTCTGAACAAAACCTCAGCTGCACATGAACCCTTACAAAGATTCAACAACTCCGATCTCATCTTATTGAAAAGCGTTTTCACAGCAAGAGAAACCACCAACAGAGTGAAGAGACATCACACAACCTGGGAGAAAATGTTTGCCAGCTGTTCCTCAGACAAAAATGTTTGCTGTCAAAACATAAAGAGAACTCAAAACAATCAGTCCTCCCAGATTTAAAAACTCAACACAAAAATGTGTACCTGAGATGAAAACACATGTCTGAGATGAAGAAATACAAACAGCAAATAAATATGTGACAAAATGTTCAACATTACCGGTTATTCAAGAGATGCAAATTAAAACAATATTGAGATTCCATGTCACCCCAGAAAGAATGGCTAGGTTTGAGAAATCAACCAATAACAAATGCTGGAGGGACTATAGGGAAAAAGGAACCCTTCTCCACTGTTTATGGGACTGTGGCCCAGTGCGACCATTGTGGAAATCCATGTGGAGACTCCTCAAAAAGCTAAGATTGGAGGTCCCATTTGACCCAGTTATTCTCCTTCTGAGTATCTTCCCAGAAGAATTAGAAACATCATACCGTACCAATGTATGTGTACCAATGTTTGTAGCAGAACAATTTGTAACAGCTAGACCTTGGAAACAACCTAAATGCCCATCGACAGAGTAATAGATTTTAAAAAGTGTACTTTTATGCAATGGAGTACTACTCAGTCATAGAGAAAGAAAAATGAGATTTTTGTAGGTAAATAGGTGCCACTTGTGTCCATATGAGACATACTTGTGTAGACATTGTTTTCTCTCACTAGTGTGAGAAGCTGAAAGAAACTATATATAAGTATATACCTAAGATATTTATACTACTCATTTCTCCAAGTTCATTGATGAGAAAAGTTTGCACTGGTATTGTATAGACAACTGAATGCAGATGTTTTGTGCTCTGGGTGACTGATTTGGGGTTCGTACTGTGCAATTATATGTGCCATTATTGCCCTCTGATTATTGTGTTTTGAAATTTTGTTTTATCTTTTTCTCTTTGAATTAAAATAGATTTTAAAAAACAAATTAAAGCAAGTTGGAATTATAAACTGTATGTCTTAGGAAAGAACAGTGCCATGAGTCTCACCGTCTGTCCCCATGTGGTGGCGATGAGCAGAAGCCTCTGTGTCCTACTCCAAGTAAGAAAGAGGAGCTTCAGAGAATCATTAGATCACTGTCCCTTAGGGCTGGGGATCACAGGTGGTTGGGCCTCACCATCTCCTGAGTCAAACGTTCAGTGTCTTTCAGCAGGTATAGAACCTGTGAGGCAAATGTCTGCCAAATACCCAGAAAGTCCTGCCCAAGAGAAAGCCCACTAGGGTGAAGAAGTCTAAGCAGAGAACTTGTCATATTGGCAGGGGCAGGTCAAAGGAGGTGAGGAGGGGAGTCTCTGAAAAATCCAAAGATTCAGCTTTCAGTACTTACCCCACCTTCTTGCAACAGTAGCAGTTACCAGAGCTGCCCCCTCCCCTTTATTCCTTATTCCCTTGGTCAGGCTCTTGGAGGCCCACAGTACTCTACCTGTGCTCAGGCCTAGCTTGTGGAGAAGACAGAAGTCTTACCTATGAATAATCATGGGAAACATTATTAATGCATGAGACTCACATTTGAAATAATTCAATGGAAACTTTCCAATTTTTAGTGATTGCAACATTTCTATTTTATTTGTTAAATGTTGTGATGTGGGGGATTGAACCCAGGTCATGGCATGTTCTAAGCCAATACTCTACCACTGAGCTACATCCTGCACCCTGCAAGATTTTACTATCTAAAACTGATCAAAAAAGTTAGGAGGGTTGCTTTGTCTTTTTCTAGGGATGAGGAAAAGATTCTTGCATTTAGCAAATGTGCAGAGACAGGGAACAATTTTTTCATAATTACATACTACTAGCACCCTCCTTTCAGCTCCTGATTGCATTAATAAATGGTTTGGTTGTCTCTGGTAGGACAAATCCCACCATGTGAAGTTTGTACATCACAGAAGTTGAACCAAGAGTCCTTCCTTTGAGAACAGGACTTGTAGCTGGCTGGACAGAATGTTCCAAGCAGGTGGTGCCCAGGGGCCAGGCAGCAACTAGCCACATGAGCGCTGTGGATCCCCAGGCCCAGTCCTCACCCCACCGTGCTTCCTCTTTTGTTGTATCTGCCCTCCCTTCTCTGCTTTCTCTTGGCAGCCACATGCTCAGGCTCCAAGGTCTGGGACTGTCACTTGATGGAAGTGTCAGCCAGTCTGGTCCCCAAGTGCCATTCACCCGTTCCTGAGCTGCCCTGTGGACTGCCACATATGGACACACACTGCACTCATATTTCAGTCTGTGGCTGAGAGGCAGAGATGCTTGGGGAACTTGGCTGAGTTGATGTCACAGAAATCATTAAATTATGGCACGAAGGCATTTTCTTAGTCTGCCTCTCTTGGAGCAGCACAGTGATCCTATGCGAAGCATTCTAACCCTGAAATAGTGAGTCCTTCTAACAGACTGCTGAGAACACCTCCCAAAAGTAATGCCTACGGGAGAACCCTCAACACCTTCCTGCCAGCTTCATGAATTCAAGCAAAAGATAATTAAGTATGCAGGGTCTTTAGAAAAAGACACAGGTTTTTCAGCAGTAAGGAAAAATATTGTTTTTCACATTTTGGACATTCAGGCTACCAATCCTCAAAATTACTTTCTGAAGCCAGTTTGGTATTGCATGCTCAAAATCCCAGCATTCAGGAGATGTGGCAGGAAGGTTGTGAGTTTGAGGCTAGCCTGGGTTCCATAGTGAGGCTCTGATTAAAAAAAAAAGAAGAAGAAAGAAATAAGTCTGAGCCAAGGAAAGGTGCTTCCATTCTTTTTCTAGTTATGGGAGGAGTCTCCCACCTCTGCAGAACCCTGCTCCAAGGGAATTTCTCTCCAGGATGCACTGAGAGGTGTGGAGCCCAAACTAGTCACTGCCTCTTGGGGGCCCTCTGGTTTGCTGGTACTTGGGCTCCTCACCTGGGTTCCTGCCCTGCCCCGTGAGAGGCAGGCTCTGTGCAGAGATGCCTGCAACAGTGATGAAAGGCAGGAGGGAACATCAGGGAGGCTGCAGGTGGTCACAGCTCAGCGGAGTCCTCCATCTGCTGTCACCATGATTAAGATGCAGTTAATTTCCATCGCCCCATTCTCATGTCCACCAATCCCCAGCGCTATTCCTGCCCTTCAGGAGCATCAGGGCCAAGAGAGATTGCAAATATTTTTAAGATGTTTCTCTTTGTGTTCACAAATGAATTCGCCTATAAATTACATTTCCTTTTGTTGAATTTATCTGATTTTAAGATCTGGTTATTACATTAGCTGAGGATTTTTTCTCCAATCCAAGAGACTGTAGAAGGCTTATATATAGCTATGTTTTCAAAAAAAACAACAACAACACTGTACAATAACCCATAAAGATACCTGGGTGTAAGATGTTTTCTTTGTGTAAACATTATTAACCACTGGTTCCATTTTTTAAAATAAGATTTTTCAAGTTTTCTGTTCTTTCTTAAAGTGACTTTAAAAATATTTCCTGGTGTGTGTTCATTTCCTCTGTTTTAAATTTTACAGGAAGAGTCAACAGTGTTCTTTCACATTTTACTCTCTGCTCTGATGGTGCCACGCGCCTTTGCTCATTCCTGAAACTGTGTGGCTGTCGATTAAATCAGACAATGTCCATGTTCTGCCATTTCACTTTCTGCTCTTCTTTTATTTCTATCAGCTCAGTTATCCTTTTCCTCCATTTAAAAAGCCTTTAGAGGCAAGAGTAGATTAGAGCACAAGAAATATTTCCCACATTTCAGAATTAAATGTTTCCCTCTCTCACCACTAAAGTGAGCATTTCTCTTTTTTCTCCATCTCCTCTCCCTTCTCTCCTCCTTTCCTTCTCCTTATCTTTTTCCTGCTCCTTCTCCTTCTTTTTCTTCTTCCCGTTCTCCTCTTTCTCCTTGTCTTTCTTCTTTCTCTTCTCCCTCTCCCTTCCTCTCTTTCCCTCTTCTCCATCTTGCAGAATAGGGACTAAAAAGAGGGCTTTTGCCTTGAGCTATGTCCTCAGCACTTTTTTTTAAAAATTTTGAGACAGGATCTTGCTAAAATGCCCAAGATGGGCTTGAACTTGAGCTTCTCCTGCCTCAGCCTTCCGGAGCACTGGTCATGACATAGCCCTGTGCCACAGCATCTGGCTGCTTCTTGCCTTGTATAAACATGTAAAGGCATCCTTACAGACTGTGGAATGAGCTATGGTCATACTGTACGTTCTGGTTTTGTACTTCTCTCCACACCAGCACATGTACCCAGCCCCTCATCTCTTTCCCATCAACTTCACAGTCTACTTCTTCCCTCTTCCCACTAAACACTATCCTGTTGTCCTTTCCTGTCCTCCAAAATGCCCCCAATGCACACCACCTCCAAGAAGCCACCTTCCTTTGCAAGCCCTGGGTGTCACTCTCTATCCCCTTTTGTACTCACTCACACTCTGTCGTTAGTTGCAATTCTTCTCTCCTGTGCGGAGCTCCTGCTGTGATGCTCTACCATCCTCACAGTACTGAGCCCTGTCTGGGTGAAAAACAGTGCTCAATACACATAGCCTCATTTTTGCCAGGAGGCCAAGCTCAAAAAATATAAAGCAAGGAAACCACACAGTCCACAGCTGCACCCAGTGCCTGGCAGATGCAAACACCAGACATGAAAAGCTCCAGGTTCACAGGGATGGGGATGTACCATCCAAACACAGAACACCTGCATCAGCTGGTGATCACTCTCAAAATCATGGGGTTTAACCAACTCAAGGCTTGAAGGGGCACTCTGGTGTCCTCTCTAATACAGGCACTAATTCCATCAGTGGGGACTCTATCCTAGTGACCTAATCATCTTCTGGAGGCCCAGTTCCAAACACATTCACACTGGGGATTAGAGTCCAACCTGTGAATTTTGGGAGGGATGTCAGCATTCGGTCCATAGCAGGGTCCTATTCTGAGAATGACAAAACAGTGGAAAGGTCAGATGTCCTGACCACTGACCATTCAGGTTTATGTGATGTTACACCGTCTGTTCTTAACCTTTCACCTTAAAATATAATGTTCTATGTTTGCATTGATCTGTATGACATGATGAAAATACCCTTTTAGTCTGTGCATTCTAAAATATACTGTTTTGATCAGTAATAGAACTTAAATACTATTATCAAATGTAATGGAAGCATCTATTAATGGCTCCTAGATTGCTTTATGGCCCTGAATTTTGACTCTGACAGTCTACTGTTGGGAGAGAGGATGTGTCACAGGCCCTGAGCACTTATGCCTGTCTTCGCTGGGGATGGCACAAATGCAAGGCCCTGACTGCGGGTCATCTGGGCAGTTTGTTAAGGTTATGTTTTGCAGTGTACAGCCTTGTGGGATGAGGTAAATGCTCCTCCCAGACTAAAGCTTCCCAGGTTTGTCTCTATTCCCCATTAGCAGAATGACTTTCCCATGCACAGTGTTCATATCCTGTCACACTCCCACACATTGTATAAACAGGAACCCATCATGGGTGCTACTGCCCCCAAAGGACTAGTGAGGCACAAGGCACCCAGGTGAACAGGAAGCTCTGCCTACTGCTCTTGCTATGAGTAATGAAGTCCTTTGACTTGGACATTTCCTGTCCTCTGTAAATATTTATTAAAACACTTCTAAGCTAAAGTGTCTGCTTGTAAACAAGATTAACTCTCAGACCGTACCGTTCTTTTGTTTTCTTTCTTTCTTTTTCTTTTTTTTTTGTTGTAGAGGAGAGATTTGAGACAGGATCTCCCTTGGCAGTGCAGGCTGGCCTTGACCTTGAGTTACAGACATACCCCATCATGCCTGGCACCACGCAGTTCTTGACACATTAGCTGCATGACCTTGGATGAGCTAATTAAACTTTCTGAGTGCTTATTTCCTTATCAACAAATAGGATGACTGCAATGTTTAAGTTACGGGATGAGTGGTTTGGTCCAGTTGAGATGCCATAACAAACTGCTATAAACTGAATGACTTATAAACAATAGCAAACTCTTTCCCACAGTTACGGAGACTGGGAGTCTGAAACCAAGGAACCAGTAGATTTGCTATTTGGTGAGGTTCAACTTTCTGTTTTACAGACCTGGTGGTTTTCTTCTCACTGTAAAATGGCCGGAGGAAGCAAACTCTTCAGAGCCTCTAATAGGGCACCAAAAACACTCACGCGGACCATCCATGTGACCTGATCTAACTCTAATGAGCTCCCAAACACCTCATACCTGATATCACTATATTCAGGATTAAGGGGTCAGCATATGAATTTGGGGGCAACATTAGCATTCAGTCCATAACACTTGGTATGATGATTAAATGGACCAAAATAATTGAAACATTATAAATGTGTCCTAAAATATTAGTTATTAGGCTGTCAACTAATAGAAGTCATTGCAACGGATATACCATGAAAAATAGTTCTTTTATGATCAGCTCTTTTTATTTTTATGCTGAGTTGGTAACACTTATGTTTTTGTTTTGTTTCATTTTTTTGGCAGTACTAAAATCAAACTTAAGATCTTTGCACTAAGCTTCATCCTCGGCCCCTTTTATACTTTATGGTTTTGGGTCTCACTAAATTGACCAGTCTGAGCTTAAAAGTTGTGATTCTCTTGCCTTAGCCTGCCACAGGTATGCACCACTATGCTCAGCTATGATTTTTAATTATTGCATTTTCTGGTTTGTCCCATTAAAATAAAGTCAGAAATTATGACTATTTTCATATTTCTGGACATATATTTCCGATATGTCCATCCTTAAAGTGAAGTTGTTGCTCAGTAGATTTGCTAGATGGATGGAAATCTAGATGAATAGATTTGATGAAAAATGAAGAGATGGGTTAGTGCATAGATGTTTGGATGGCGGAAGGGCTGATAATTCAATAGAAAAGATGAATAATTGGACAAATGAGAAAGCTGTGCTTCATTAAGTATTTTCTGGATAATTGGATGCATGGATATGTGGATGGGAGGAAAGATGCGGGGAAAGAGGGATGTTTGGTGGTAAAGAAGCCTGGATAGAGAGCCTTACTGGAGGGTTAGAATTTCAAGTCCTCTTCTCCAGGGGGCGCTGCAGAGCCAGTCGCACAAGCCTGGCCTGGCCCGGAGGCGCCGCTCTAGGCTGCAGCCTGCGCGCAGCCGCAGCTCCGCAGGGATAGCGGAGCGCCAAGGTAGCAGCGCTTCCTCTCCATCCGCAAGGTGCTGTGTTGCAGCCTATACCGGTGTTGTGCTCTGTGTTCCCTGCTGCCTTCCGTCTCCGCACCCGGCTAAGTCACTGCGGGTGCGCGCTCGGAGCGTGCTCTCCGCTCGGCTCTTAAAGGCTTGAGGTTTCTCCCTCACGTAAGGGAAACCGACGCGTCTGTTACTCGGGGATTTCCAGGGCTTACATGTCCCAGGCCTCTGCCGCGCCGGGCTGAGCGTCCCAGAAGGGTGTTGTGTTTGACCCTTCCTCCTGGGAGGACGCCCCGTTTGGTCTGAGACCACACACCCCGTGGTCTTTCACACCCGCGGCCAGGACTCGGACTAGTGGCGTTCGCAGCCCAGAATTTGCTTTTCGTTTGACTATACGGGGTCAGTGTTGTGCTGTGACCTAGAACTGACCTCTTTTCACCAAAAGCCTTTTAAAACCAGCGCTAAAACTTCCTTTTTGCATACTCTGTGGCTGAGGTTTTGTTTGAGACCGCTCCCAGGGCCCTAGGGGACAGCGTTCTGACTGTGCACTGAAGCCCTTCCCTCCTCTTTCCCCTGCTTAGGTCTTTCTGCTTCGCAGCCTCCTGGAGGCAGATGGAAACTTTTCCTTGGCCAGCGCTGCTGGTTCTGCAGCACCCAGCGCGCCCTGCCCTGGGCATTCTAGGGACCCAATGTCCTGGTAAGTGCTGCTGCGCTGAGCTCTTTGAGGACTGGGAGCCTTCTGGATCCTGATTCAGTGAACATCCACTGAGGGGATGGTGGTTGAGCACCTAGGGGTTCCGAGGTCTATGTGGCAAAGCTCCTGTGCACACTGAAGCCTGGTGTAACACTTGGGGGTCAGACCTGAGGTCAGATCCTAGCTGAGTTCCCTCATGCTACTAAGCTGTACTTCTGTTAAGTAGGGAAGATACAAAGTTCTTGAGATCAGAGAGCTGCCCGCTTTTCTTGTTTTCAACTCTGGTGCTGGTTACATGTAGATAATCACGGGATGAATGAACAATTGCACATTTTTACCGAAAGTCTTTCTTCCTGTGAACTCTGTTAAGAGGGCTGACGAAATCTATCTGAAGTGAAGACAGCACCGGGTTCTTTGAGCTTTGCACTTGGATAATCAATAAGTATCCATTTGAGGTTCTTTGGCAGGGTACAGGTCCCAGTTGGAACCTCTACATTTTCTTAAGAGTTACACAACAAATGATTTGAAAAATTTTCTGTATTTTGTTGTGCCCTGCGACATTGTTAGCTTTTTTCCTGTGTAAGAACAGGTTAGTAACAGCAGCACACGTTTGTGAGGAACAGCAGCTAGCTACTGTGCCAGGAACTCCATGTAATACTACTACATGTATTAGGATGGGTTTGACCAGGTGATGTTTTGATGACTTACTTGGGACTTCTTGTTTATTACAGAGATGACAACTAGATGTAACCGAGCTTTAAGAGGTGTCCATCTTGCCAGGAAGCAGCTGGACCATGGTCCTCCTGACTGAAGTGTGTCCTCTTGAAGTTGGGGACTTATGCAGATTTCCTAGATGTGACATAGATAGAAGTGAGATGAAGGCACCATCATCTTTGGGTTTTGAGATGCATGTGACTCCCTTTGGTGTGCTGGTTTGGGACTGGAATCTGTAAGGATCCTCTCCTTCCTTGGTGTGTTGGTGGCACAATGCCCAAGTCAAAGCAGGAAGGAGTTTTGCACTGTACTCAGCTATACCCAGGTCTTAAGTCACTTTGTTTTCGCTTCCTATCTTTTGCCCTTTTTTTTAATCCTCACTTTCATCCACTAGAATGCAGGGATGTGATGACACAGTTTTTCTTTGGGTCATAATTTCCTGTCTTCTACAATTCAAGAACTACATCAGCTAGCTAGCTAGCTTGCTTGCTTTGGTTTTTTGAGCCAGGGTCTTGCTGTGAGTGCAGGTTGCTGTTGAACTCACTAGCCTAGGCTGGTCTCAGACCACAGCAGTCCTCCTGCCTCAGCTACCTCAGTGATGGGATTACAAGCACACTGTGCTTTCCATCAGTTTTCTTTAGTGTCTTTCCTTTGCCTCCCCTGTCTGGCCATGTTGAAGGAATGTTTGAAGAATTGGAAACCATTGTTGGGTCTTTGTGTTTAGTTGGGCTGGCTGCTCAAAACTTGTGCCATTTGCCTCCTTTTACAGCAGTTCTCCCGCCCTTTTCTATTCCTGCATTCGTAAGTGATCAGGGACCCCCATGCCCTGGGCATTGGTAGTGCAGGTAGAGGAAATGTGGAAAGAATTGTCCTATGTTTGGAGGGTCTGCATGCTTGCCTTTCATTTCTAGGCGCTTTCCCACACTTCTCATCATATAGCTTGGGCTTTCCGGCTGTTTTGTGTGCATTACTGTCATTGCTAGGGCTTTCACATCCTGCCCCCTGCTTTTATGTGTTTCTTAAGTTCCTCTTGGTGGTCAGCAGAGTCACTGCCACTCAACTAATCGGTGTTTTGTATTACTCAGTACTAGCCACCCTGGTGCAGATCATCATTATCTCTCTCTTTAGTTAACTCTAATTTCCCTAAGGAAATATTGTATTTATTTAGGAAATAATAACTGCCATGTTTGAAATGCTTACCATCTGATATCTACTGTGCCAAGCCCTTTCCTGGTAACGTTCATGCCTACGCTGCTGGATGCTCACTAGTGCTTCCTGTCTCTTGCAGATGTCTTGGAAGTTGTCAGATCAGGAGCACCATAGACTCCAGTGTCATTGAGGTAAGATCTCTGGTCCATTGATCCCTTGCATCTAATACAGCCCTGCATATGTGTTCAGGGACTTTGAGACACAGAAGTAGGAAAACTGGGAGGTGAGATGAGGGTGGCAAATCTGCCAACCTAGACAAGCTAGATCACATCTCACGCTTTGCATGCTGTGTTAGCCTTCTGTTGCTGTGACAACATACCTGAGAAAAACTACTTAAATGAGATGTTTTGGCTCAGGATTTCAGAGGTTTCATCCATGGTCTGATACCTCCATTGCTTTTAGGCCTATGGTAAGGCAGAAATGTCATGGCAGAGGGAATAGTGGAAGAAATCCATTGCAGTCAAGAAGCAGAGAAAGAGAGACAGAGACAGGAAAAAGCCAGAGAGAAAGAGATAGGGCCCAAAGTATACCCTTCTAAGCTAGACCCCCAGTGACCTATTTCATGCAATTAGGCCCCACTTCTTGATAAGTCCATTCAGTTCTTTAATTCATTAGTGGATTAATTCACTTGATGAGGATCCAGTCTCTTCCCAAAAGCCCATCATTTGGTGACCAAGCCTGCAACACAGTGGGCCTTTGGGAGGACATTTTGCATCCCAGCCATCACACTTGTTTTTAGTGACTGCTGTAAAAGAAAAACCTCCAGAGTCTCACTTGGGCAATAAGTCTCCCAGCTGTCGGCCCTCCTTGCCTGCATGTAGGCAGCAGCGTGTTGTAATGCAAAATGGGTGAATCTGGGGATGGGGGTCCCCTTCTGCCGCTATTTCAATGACCAGCTCAATCCAGTTTTCTGGACTTGAAAAATAAAGTGATACATATTTTTCCAGTGTTTCTGTCCAAGTTAACTTCTTTTTGATTTCCTGTGGCAGAGAGGTTTTTTGAGAATTTTGTCACCGTCGGAGTCCTATGCTTAGCTGGGCTGTTTTCCTGGACTTGGCCCATTCCATGGGCCCCTGGGACTGGCGTCTCTTCAAGGGCTGTTCTCTGGTGTGTGCACCTGCATTCGAAAGTGATCATGGGCTGCCTGTGCCCTGGTCATCAGTTTTGCAGGGAGAGGAATTGAAAGCCATTTCCCGTGTTTGAAGGGTCCAGCCTGTCCCTTTCAAATGCTGGCGCTTTCATACATTTCTTTCCTGACAACACGTTTGAGTTTCAGGAACCTTAAGGGCTGTTGTGTGAGGGTTGGTGATGGGAGATAGTTTGTCTTGGTCTCTCTCAGCTTTGCCTGTCATTCTAAGAGACCAGACTGTATACATGTTAAGCATTAGATACATTTAAGAGGTGGAAGGAGCTAGGACAAATTGTATGTAGTGAATAAGTGAAATGTTGGGTAATACACAGTCATTACCACAAATGTTCAAAGAGAAGTAGCCTTTTGGAAATGGTGGGCCTGGGCAGGCCTTGGAAGTCATGTGATATGATAGGGATTCTGGGGATCGGGGATATGTGGTAGACTTTGAAGTTGAGGTGAGCAATGGCTCCCAGTCCTGCTCGGTAGACAGATGGGCAGGACAGTAATGACAGCATGGAGGCATGGCAGCTGGGGTGGTCCTTTGAGACCTTGGTGGGAAGAGCGCTAAGAGTTGAGCTCTTGAGGTCTCTCTCTGCCAACTATATATCTGCTCAATTTCCCTGCAAGGAGTTGTTTTAGAGTTTTTATTCATTTCTGTATTTATTTTTTGAGATTGGGTTCTTACTGTGTTACCCAGGTTGGTCTCAAACTGGTTGGTCCCCCCTCAGCCTTTTCAGTGCAGGACTGTAGTGGAGTGCACCACATCTGGCTGCTTCATGGGATTCTGCTGGCTTATACCAGCAGTGAGACATATGAATTACACTGCTGTTGGGAACATGTTAAGATGGTTCCATTTTAAGTGTTGTTTTTTTTTTCTGTGCATTGAGATTCCTTTTTAAGACAAATTTGGTGTGGAAAAAACACCTGACAACTGAGATGTGATTAGTTGGGAGCATTCTCATTAGTGGCGGCTTGAAGAAAGGTGAGGTAATGTTGGAGAACAAGTACTTGTAGTAACCTTCACTCTGTCACCTCATCACCCTAGGGATGCTGCCCTGGGTCTGGAGACTACTGAAAGAATGTCAGGATAATGGCATGGGGTTCCTGTTCCCCTGAAGGGGTCTCCTCATGGTAAGTTACTGCCAAGAGACTGAGCTTCTTGGAAATCCTCAGTCAGGCCACAGGCCTCATCTGACTTTCTCCCTTAGTTGGTTGTGATGTAGATCATGGACACTGGCATAGCGGAGTGAAGAAGGACATCAATGCACAACGCATTCCAGGCCTTAATGCAGTGACCTCAGCACAACACGGAACACCTTTTCGCTCTGCATGAGCAGGCATAGGAGAAGCCTAGAATTCTGGGGATTTGGGTTCCAGAGTAGAGACCTAGCTGATTCTACCCCATGCCAGCAGACCCAAAGAGTGCCATGGATGAGAAGTCTCCCTATATCTGGCCGCCTCCAGTCTTCCCTATTCCGGTGTAACTTTTAGACCCAAGAGATCCTTGTGAAGTGTTCTGTACTCTGTACTATTGTCTTCTTGACCACTTCAATAAATGTTGAACATGCTATTATGCTACTATATTTTGGTTTTTGTTTGTTTACCAAAATATTTATGTGCACTGGGTAGGCTGGGTATAGAGAAGGTAGTCACATGGCAAATCTTCCTGTTTTCACTCACTGAGAATTCCCATTAATACACTCCTAAGGATTGACCTAGGAGATATAAGGTGGGATGTAGGATTTGGAGGTTGAATAATCTCATGTGCATCTAGGGGCTCAGGCTTAGGAACGAAGAGAACTGTTAGATCTAGGTTGGCTGAGTAACATTTGTGCCAGGGATTTGGAAGAGAAGATGATAATGTGGATGAAGAGATGGAGATGGACTGAAGTCTTCAAGGAAGACAATTGTGTTCTGAGCTTGATGCTTTAGAGTGAATATAGGAAAATGGTTTCGAGCAAAGGTAAGAGTGGGGTGTATAAGGACTGCTGCCCTTGGAGAACTCTGGGGATGTGATAAGCAGTGCCAGAGCTTGGGATTTCCATTACTCCAGGTATATTTGATCTTTGGCCAGTATATTCATTGGCAATGATTGCAAGGATGTACCCAGCACATGTGTGTATTACCATTTATGGGCATGTATACTTAATCTGTCCCCTTTGATCAGATATAGTTCATACAGAGGAACTCTCCTCAAGGCTGTGACAGAAAGAGGAGGGCTAGTTGGTCCATTCCTTCAATTGAAATTGAATTCACTATATTCAGTAATGAGGCTGAGGTGGAAACCTGGCTGTGAAGCTCTATAAAAAGAGAAGGAAGCATTTTCAGGGGCTGAAGAGCTTGCTTGCTTGCTTGCTTGCTTTCCTTCTTTCCTTCTTTATTTTTTTGGTACCGGGGATCAAACTCATGACCTGGTGCTTGCCAGACAGGTGCTTACATCTTGAGCTAAACCCCTAGCCCCAAGAGGTCCTCATTTCTACATTGCTCCCCACATGAATTCCTACCCAAGGACCATGTAACATCTCCCATGTGCTTTCTGGAAGATCTCTCCCTCCTCACCCCAAGCCTTCTCTGGCCAGTTTCAAATAACTAGGCCCTTATCTTTTGGTGAGAAATGAACACATTTCCCCCAATGTGGCCTCTTCCACCCTATGTCTGTTGCTCGGTGCTTTGACTTTGGTAGCCATCTCCTTCCTTAACAGGCTGACTGTCCCCTTTCTTGGGACATCAGCTATTGAGCTTCCTATCAGCTATTGAGAGCACTGACCTAGGAGTCTCCCTTAGAGTCTCTTTCTCTCTTTCTCTGTCTCTATCTCTGTCTGTCTCTCTCTCTGTGTTTATCTGTCTGTCTGTCTGTCTCTCTCCTTTCTCTCTGTTGTACTTTTCTTGTTTCTTGACCATTATCTTAGTCCTACACCTTGGGGTCCTTCATGCCCTATTAACTTGTATTTCC
The DNA here is from genome assembly GCF_034190915.1 of Cavia porcellus. Lineage (NCBI taxonomy): Eukaryota > Metazoa > Chordata > Mammalia > Rodentia > Caviidae > Cavia > Cavia porcellus. The sequence goes on along the minus strand of NW_026947488.1, from coordinate 23,136,610 downwards.
CATCAGCTATTGAGAGCAATGTGTACCTTCCTCCCCTTTAGTGTGTTTCTTATGCTTTTTTAAATCCCACTATTACAGTCCCACACTCTGAGTTCGTCATGCTCTGTTAACCTGTACACTGCAGGAGAGGACCAGGATGGAGCACTAGGCAGGAAGGAAAGAGATGAGCTTGCTACGGTTGGTGGAGAGGAGTAGAACAGGGGAGCTTTGTCTGTCAAGCCATGATCACTTAGGTGCTATGGCCCAGCCTACAGAAAAGGAAAAATTTCTTGTCTAATAAGCTAAACTGGCTAGTTTGTGAAAGGTTCACACATTTCCGGTCCTATTTCCGGCATCCTGGTATAATGGCTGTGAAGGGATGTGTTCGAATGCTTGGTACCATCAGGAAGCACACAAGGAAGTGTGTTCTGTTCCATCATTACCTTGTTTCTTTCAAACAAAGTAGTTCTCAGCCTCTTAGGTCTTTTTTCTGCCCTTAGCCACTCTCGTCCACCTGGACCTTACCCTCCAGAGAGCACAGGCCAGGCTCCGCTTGTTTGCCTGTGGCCTTTTTCCGTACAGCCCTCCTCGCACCCCGCCCCCCCCCCCAGGCCCCAGCACTCTACTTAAGAGCCCTAAAAGTGTTCTCCTTTTTCTGCTGTGTGCCAGAAGGTGCACTACATTTCAAACAACAGTTTAGCTTCGTCACCTTATTCAGGAAGCTTCCTTGGCCACCCCTCCACCCAGACTGCACTCTCCGCTCCTCTTCTCCTTCCTATCAAGTGTCAGTTACCTGCGTGTACAGTTCTGGGAACTGGCAGGCAAAACAGGCAAATGAACAAATGCCTGCTTTCATAGTAGTCTTTTAGAGGACAGGGGTATACCATAAACAAAATGAAGTACAAAATCTCTAGTACGTGGGAGAGATATCAAGCAATGAAAAACCATAAAGCAAGGAAACCAGATACGAAGTCGGGGCCACTGGGCAAGTGGCATTTTGCACTGAAAAGAGAGGAAGGCCTCACCTGGGAGGTGTAGGCTGGTGAGCGGTCTTACCTCTGGGTACTCACTACAGCCTGTGCAATTCACCATTGCAGTGTGGACAAGGAAGGATAGTGCAAGGTTCCAACCCGATCTGACTCTCAGCCCCCAACCTGCTGCCAGCAGATGCACTGCTCTCTCCTGGGAATTTGCTCCGCACTCACCAGAATGTTGTGGAGGAGATAAAATAGGACAAGGAATTTTGCCGGTCCTGGGGATATCTGGAGATACCCCAAATTTGCAGTGGACACTTCAAGGACTTTGCCCACTGAGGTGGAAGACTGCCTGAGAACTTCGTTTTAATCTCCCCTGCCTTCTTCCCTTTGCTGTCTGACATTTGCCTTGCTCAGTCGCACATGTTTCGCAGCTTGAGGTCCCTTCCAGAGACTCAGCTGCTCTCTCGTTCCTGTCTTTGTACTCCCATGGGAAACCATCTATCCTCAGTTTCCCATTCGTCTCCCCAGCTTGCCTTGTGTGTAACCTCAAACCTCTCCATCTCTTCACCTGACGCCCAAATAGCTCATTTATTTTTGTAAGATGTGGCCACACTAGGAACTAGATAATAAATCTTGGCAGCCTGTTCATGGTATGATTGACATTTCCATTTTGTGAGATCTGGATAATTACTGCCGAAGGCTAAAGAAGTGGTCTGAAGTGCTTATGTCCAGGACTTCCTTACAATTTGAAGTATTCTCACTCCTTGTGCAATCCTTCCCAAATTCTCCTTCTTTCACTTCTGTCCGAGCCCCTCCAGTTACCTCCTGTGCTGATTCCTCCTTGACCAAGGACATGCTGGCCTCGCATTCCCTTGGCATCCTCCTGCCCCCTCCAACTGAATAACTCCTAGCCTTGGCCCCCATCCTCTGGCAGCACTTGCCCCAGAGTCGGTGCAGTTGTGCATTCCCTCTGGAAGATCTTCAGATCAATCTGGAACCTGTCCCATATGTCAATCCTGATCTGGCACTTCCCTCCAATCAAGGCCTCCTCCTTACATTCTGACTCTGTCCCATACTCAATCTGGACTGCAGTTTGGTGCTTCTTTCCCAACTCCTGCTCCCCAATTTCCCCTTCAGGAGGTAGCAACAGTGAGGGAATTGTTTGACTTCATGTTCTTTTCTCCCTTGCCAATCTGTCTCAGATTAGTCAATGTCTGGGTTCCTTTCATAATGATCCCACCAAATATATTCAGGAACTTCAATACATCTCACAGTCTCAGGATCCCATCTGGGATGACCTAAATACTCTTCTTTATTCTACCCTCTTACCTGAGGAATGGGCGCATGTTTGGGCTCCAGCTACAGCTCCTGTGGATGACTGCAGGCACCTTGAACTGAATCTTCAGGGGGAAGCTTGTGGTCATCCCCCAGGCTAAGCCAAACTGGTGCTTTTTAATCAGCTACATAAGAATGGACAATGCCCTGCTTAAGGGAGTCTTATCTCTATGATCACTTGTTTGGTTGAGGGGCTCCATAAGGCAGCACACAGGGCAGTTAATTATGACACACTTAAGGAAACCACCCAGACAAAGATAAAAATGTTTATGTCCTGCCTGGCTGCTACCTCAGGCATGTGGCCCCGGCCCCTGACAGCCCAGAAGGCTAACTGATTTTAAAGATGCATTTTATTACTTGATCTGCTCCAGATACTTGAAAAAAGTTACAGAAACTGGAGACAGACCCTCACACCCCATAGTAGGGATTAATTAATTTGGTATTTAAAGTTTTCAATAATAGGGATGAAGTTGCTCTAAAATAGTACTTTTCCAAGTTTTAGCTGTTCACCTCTGTGGTAAGAAATCTATAGCTACAGGCTGGACAGAATACCCAGCCAACCATCTCGGGCATCCCCAACATGAGGGCACACCTCCACGCCCATGCTTCAAGTGCCACCAGCCTGGCCATTGGGCTAAGAAATGCCCACAGCCTTGGATTCCTTCAAGGCCATGACCTACCCACAGGGGCCCTCACACAAATCAGACTGCCTGGTATTGGCATCTGACCCTGGAGTCAGCTCTCAGAGTCCTCAGGCCAGCTCTCTGCTGGCTGGAGATTTCCTCCAACAGGGAATGGATGACATGCTTCCTAGGAGCTTCGGAGCCATGATGACCATCTCAGACACCAAGCTTTGGGTGACTTGCAGTGGAGGGTGAGTCTGTATCTTTTGTTATAGATAGTGGGGCAATTCATTCCACTTTCCCCTTTTTTCAAGGATCAGTTTCCTCGGCTTCAACTTCTATTGTGGATATTGATGGCAAAGACTCCAGGCCTTTTAAAACTACTCTACTTGGTGTCATCTAGGTCAACAATATTTTGCCCACTTCTTTCTAGTCATTCCTACCTGCCCCACTCCCCCCACCCCGGGGACAAAATGTCCTTGCCCAATTATGTACCACTCTCACCATTCCTGATATTTGTCCTGCTTTTTTTTTAACCACTCTTTGCTCTCTGTCTCCAGCCTTGCCCATTGCTTCCCTAGATCTAAACCCTGGGGTCTAGGATAACTTCTCCCCTTCCCTGGTTCTTAATCAAACACTTTTCACTATCCTACTGAAGCCAGATCACCCCTGTCCCTCCCAGCACCAATTCCTAATCCCCGATCAAGCTCTGAAGGGACTAAAGCCAATTATCTCTGGCCTGTTGCAACAAAAAGTCTCCTGGTCCTTATCATCTCTCCATGTAATACCCCCATTCTCCCTGTTCAAAAGACAGATGGCGAGTATAGATTGGTCCAGGACCTCTGCACCATATCAAATAGTCCTTCCTACACATACTGGTAGTGCCCAACACATCTACCATTTTATTTTCTATTCCCCCTGTCCACTAGCCACTCTAAGCCCTAGATTTAAAGAAATGCCTTCTTCACTATTCTCTTGCATCCCTCCTCATAGCCTCTCTTCAACTTTACCTGGACAGACCCTGACACTTCCCAGTCCCAACAGCTGACCTGGGCTGCCCTGCCACAGGGCTTCAGAAACAACCCCCCTATTTTGGTCAGGCCCTTGCGTGTTTGTTCTCCTTCCACCTATCTGATTCCCACCTCTTACACTACATAGACGATCTCCTCCTCTGCATCCTCTTTTAGGAATCTTCCAGACAGGACACTCTTCTACTCCTACAACACTTAAACACAAAGGACTATCATGTGTCCCTGTTCAACACTCACATCCGCTCTCTATCTGTCACCTATCTGGGTATTAGTCTACCCAAACACACTCGAGCCCTTCTGATTGTGTTCAATAAATTTCTCAGATCCCCATCCTATCCACAAAGCAGCAACTTCTCTCTTTTCTTGGAGTGTTGGGGTATGTCTCTGGATTCCTTGCTTTGCCTTCTTTATCAAACCCTTATATAAGTTTACAAAAGTGACCCAGCTAAACCTTAGATCATAAAAACTTTCCTTACCATTCCAAACCCTAAAAACCCTTTAAGAACAGCTCCAGCCCTGGCTTTGCAAGACTGTTCTCAACCTTTCTGTCTGTAAACTGTAGAGCTGTATTGTTGTACAGTCATCATTCTGGCCCAGGGGCCAAACCCATGCCCAGTTGTTTTCCTACCCAAACAATGTGACCTCATCATCTTAGGTTTACAAGCAGCTGCTGCTGCAATTTTAATGCTCTAAAAATTACTAGACACTTGCCACTCACCCTACACTCCTCTCATAACCTGCATATCCTCCTCACATCTCCGTCATCTGCTCCTCACGTCTTACCATTGTATATATTCTTTGTAGAAACCCCTACAGTAACGGTTGCCCTGGGGCCTGATTTTGATCCTGCCTCTCATCTCATACCCACCCTGTCTCCTGAATTGCCAGGACAGACTTGACTGTCTGTCTCTCATCCATGTAACAACCTTGCCCTTTCCTCTTATCACAGCTTTCTTCTTGCCCGCCTCTGATTATACTTGGTTTATCGATGGAAGTTCCTGTAAGGCTTCTTGCACACACAGGGGCCAGCTTAGGCAGGATAGGAAATTATCTCACATGACTCTCTTATAAAAGCTGCCGCTCTTCTCTCTTCCACTACCTCTCAACAGGTTAAACTGACTGCTCTGAACCGTACCTTTATGCTGGCCAAAGGGTTACAGGTTAACATCTACACAGATTTTAAGTATGCATTTCGCATATTTACATTCACGCTGCCATATGGGCACAGAGAGGATTCCTTAGCTCTCAGGGATCCTCATTCACTAAAGGCCCTTCTCTAGGCAGCCTTTCTACCAACAAGGCAATCGTACTTCATTGTAGGGAACACCAAAGACTCTCAGATCCTGTAGCTGCTGGAAATGCCTTTGCAGATAAAAACCACAAAGAAAGCAGCTAATCTCTCCCACAAAGCTATCAAAGGCCAATATTTTGCCCTTTCCTACTCCCCCTCCAAGTGTCAGCACCCCAACTCAAAGGAGGGGTGGTTTCAAGATCAAGAAAGATTCCTCTTCTCAGCCTCACAACCCCACACTATCCTTTCATCTCTTCACGATAATTTTCATGCAGGTTACAAGTCCCTGGCCTGTCCACTTGAGCCTCTTACCTGCTTTCCTTCCTGGAAGACCCTCAGTACCCTGTCTGCTAGGTAACTACATTCCAGGGTTCCCTGAGGCCCCCTCCTTTTCCTACACACTAGGCCCAGGGCTTCTCCCCAGCCCAGGACTGGGAGAGTGACTTTACCCTCATGCTAAAAGTTGGTATATCTTTTAGTCTGGGTTCACACCTTCGCTGGGTGGGTAGAGGCTTCTCCTACCAGTTCAGAAAAACCTTCAGCAGTCACTAACTCTCTCCTCACTCACATAATCCCCCCACCATTTGACCTCTCCACCTCCATTCAATTGGATAATGGTCCAGCTTTTTTTTTTTTTTTTTCCTGTCTTTTTGAGACAGGGTCTTGCTATGCAGTTCAGGCTGGCCTTGGGCTCACTTTGTAGCCCAGGCTGGTATCAAACTTGCCACAATCCACCTGCCTTAGCCTCCCAAGTGCTGGGATTACAGGAGTGCACCACCACGCCCTGCCCAATGGTCCAGCTTTTATAAATCGGGTCATACAAGAAGTATCCAAGTCTTTAGGGATCTAGTGGAATTTACATATTCCCTATGGACCTCAGGCCTCAGGTACAGAGAGCTAACAATTTGCTTAAAGCCTAATTTACTAAACTAACATTCCAGCTGCACAAAGAGTGAGTCTGTCTTGTCCCAGTTACTCTTTTAAGACTTTTCTCTATTCCTAAGAGCCTGCTGGATATAATCCATTTGAACTTTTATACAGATGCACCATTCTGCTTGAGCCAAACCTCAGCCCAAAGACAAATCCTACTGGAAGTTATCTGACAGTTTTACAACAGGTCCAAAAATATTTAAAAAAAACAACATGCTACTAACTTTCTGCCTTCTCCTGACACCTGCCTATATGATGACGACCTGGCTAACATTGGTTTTCATTAAAAATGTACCCCCACCATCTGCAGGAAAACTGGAAGGGATGCTTCAGAGACACCTATAGCACTTCAACAACTCCAGAAGATCCAGGTAAAAGAATCTCTATTATATATTCATTGGTCTCAAAGCTGTGCCTGGTGCAGCCTGACTCTCCCCTGTATAAAAATCGCAAATAATATCCATCACATCCCTCAGGCTGACCAAAATCCCCAAACACCCTGCCCCCACATATCGTGTCATTTCATCTCTTTTATTCACTGGGTTTGTGCTGATTTGACCTGGTTTAACCCTCAGAGTTCCACTCCCCAGTCTTTCTATATCTGGTTAAAAGAGCTTTACTAAGGTACAACATGATTTCTCCCCGGAGAAAGTCACATTATTTTCCTTCTTTCTTGCCTTCCTCCTGTATGACAATCAGTAGGGAGGCCCATGATAGATAAGGCAGACTTTAGACATACCCTGTTTTTACCCTGCCTCTTTTGGGGGATCCAACTCTCCATTCTGTTAGTGCTATAACTCTGTTGCTTCGTGCCTCCAGGATGAAATCAATTCCTATGCTCACAGTCACATTTGCCAGTATAATCCTCCTGTCCCTCACAGAGGCTGTCGCACCAGTCTCCCTGCCAATGCCCAACTATCTGGACAGAACCTTTGGCTTATCAACACCTTGCTTAACTGGTCCAACCTCTCCCAGCTAAGGACTGTTGGCTTTGTGTTTTCACACCCACAGCCACTTAAGAGATCACACCTATTCTGCCACAAGTTTGGGCTCACCTAAATCTCACTCTTTATATGCACTTACAAGAGGGGTTTCCATTTACACATACTGGCCTCTGGGAAACATGGCCCTCCTTTTCTCCTTGGGGTTTCCCCTTCATTGATGTTATTCAGAGATAACACACTGGCCCAAACAGCTCAGCATTAATAAACTTAACAAGTCTCACTCCTCCTAAGCCTATAGATGGCCCAGTAACCACCAGCTCTATTCTAATTTATCAAGTTCCCCTTTGCATCCAAGTGCACTATGTCCTCCAAATCACTGCTTAGGTAACTTTTGCCCCATCAGTGTAATTTCACATTAATTTTATTAGCTTCCTTTTAATCTCCAGATGACCCAAAATCCCTCATTCAGTCAACCTGTTCACTTCACAGCCTCTCCCCAGATTGTCACTGCCCCTTTGCTTAACAAACATTCTGATCTCTGCATTGGCCATCACCTCCCACATGCAGATCTGTGTCCATGAAATGCCAGCACTCAGATTCCTACCCAATTTGAACTTTCATGCCCACTTTTAATCATTCCTCTGAGAGCCTGGTAATAGACACCAAAATGTTTTTCCACCACTAGAAAAGCCAAACTGCAGTGTACTTAGATTACTCAAACCAAATGGCCTTTCCAACCTTTTATTGCTCTGTCAGGCACATTAAATGTTTGAGATAATAAAGACAGAAATTTAAATATCTTTTTGGCATTCATAATCAATTTTTTTTAACTAGTCAAGGTGTTTTCTTCCTCTGCAGAACCTCTATCTGTCTGTACCTTCCCACCAACTGGACCAGGACCTTTATACTGGTAAATCTTTTTTTTTTTTTTTTTTTGTACTGGGGATCAAACTCACGACCTTGTGCTTGCCAGGCCAACACTTATACCACTGAGCTAAATCCCCAGCCCTACACTGGTAAATCTTACCCAATAGATAGACATAGCCCCAGGAAACCAGAAATTTCCTGTCACAGTAAAGACGCAGGTTTGACAGCACAGGGTGATTCAGTTCATTCCTCTCCTTGTGGCCTATGAATCACTGCTACAATGAGAACAGGTAGCTGGCCTGTGAACCTCTTTCTCTTGTTACAACTTTTGTCTCAAGACCTATCTCAAAACCTTAAAGAGATAGCTGAGAACATTGTCACTTTACAATCCTAAATTGACTTTCTCTCTTCTTTGGAGATAATGTACGAGCCCAAACAGCTCAGCTTTTACAAACTCAACAAATCTCTTTCTCTTACTTCTTGTACTCAAGCCTATAGACGGTCCAATAATCAAATTTGGAGAGACTTAGATATCTTAATGGCTGAGAAAGGTAGCCTATGTATCTTCCTAGATGAAGAATGCTATTTTTTTTTTTTTTTTTGTACTAGGGATCAAACTCATGATCTTGCGCTTGACAGGCAGGCATTTATGCTCAAGAGTGCTTTCTATTTCTACACAAACCAATCAGGCATATTATGGAATGCAACTAAAAGTCTCACTAAAAGGACCTCAGAAATTAGATAGTATATGTCCTATTGTCTGGGACTGGGTCTCAGGGCTCCTTCCCTTAGCAGGACCATTGATCTGTATAATCCTCCTTCTTTTATTTGGGCCCTGTCTTTTCAGACTCCTGTCCCAGTTCTTATAAGACTACATCCACTAACTGACAACTACTGCTCTTCTCCTCACCCCAATATGAAGCAGTTCCCCAAGGTTTTCCTTCCTACTAGGTTGCCCACTCAGCCCATGGGGAAAAAAGTCTTAAAAAGTAATACCTACTTCCTAGGGGCTGGGGATTTAGCTCAGCAGCATAAGTGCCTGCCTTGCAAGCAGGCAATCATGAGTTTGATTCCTAGTACCGATAAAAAGGAGAAAAAAAAAGTAATACCTACTTCCTTTTTTCTTCTTTCCTTCCCTTCCTTAACCTCCCTCCTCTCCCCTCCCCTCCCTTCCCTTCCCTTCCCTTCCCTTCCCTTCCCTTCCCTTTCCTTCCCTTCCCTTCTCTTTTCTTGTCTTCTCTTCTATTTTCTTTTTTATAATAATCAAAAGATGGAAATAGCCAGCCGTGGTGGCTAACACCTGTAATCCCAGCACTTGGGAGGCTGAGGCAGGAGGATTGTTGCGAGTTCAAGACCAGCCTAGGCTACAAAGTGAGCTCAAGGCCAGCCTGAACTGCATAGAGAGATCCTGTCTCAAAAAGACAAAAAAAGATGGAAATGTAAGGGTCCAACCAAACTGACTGCCAGCCCCCAGCCTGCTTGCCAGCAGATGCACTACTCTTTCCTGGGAATTCAGCTCAGCACCTGAGGCTGTCATTGGCAAGCACAAGAAGTTGTGGAGGGGAGAAGACAGGGCAAAAATTTTACATGTCCAGGAAACATCTGGAGCCACCCAAAAGTTTACACTGAGGGGCCAGGAATTTAGCTCAGCAGCACAAGTGCCTGCCTAGCAAGTGTGACATCATGAGTTTGATCCCCAGTACCAAAAAAAAAAAAAAATACAGTGGACACTTCAAGGACTTTGCCCACTGAGGTACAAGACTACTAGAGAACTTTGTATTCATATCCCCTGCTTTCTTCCTGTTAATATAAAGGGTATACTTCTCTTGGTTCAGGGCGGATAGCTTTGTCACTCTCTGCCTGCCTACACTCAGGTATTATACTGTATGCCTGGTTGTTAGCACAAAAGCCTGTTGTGTGGTCTCTTGCTCCACATTTGTTATATATAGTAAGCTCTTTTTTTGGGGGAGGTGGCATCAAGTCAGCACCAGGCTGAGTGTATACTGTGAAGTCAGGGTCCACACTTACCAGCTCTGGCTCCCACTTGGCCCTATTTGGCTCCCACTGGTTCAGTAGACTAGTGAAACACAGTGACCCAAGGATAGCCATTGATAAGCCTAAATCATAACCTTGGTTCATGACTAAGAACAGTGAGAAGCAAATCCTTGAGGAGCTCTACATGTGTTAAGAGCCCAATAACTTGGCTATAGGAACAAAAATAGGAAAAGACCTACTGACTGAGTCCTAGCAGTTGAACCCAGGGTTGCAGAATATTGAGCTCCTCTCACAGGTGAAAGAACATTATAAAAGGTCTTATAGGTATAGAATGATATTCTAATTTCCAAATCATATTTTTGCTCCATAAAATCTGGCTATGGACAACTTTTAGACTTGCCACAAGGCCTAGAGGTTCAGTCTGCTCTGAATTTTTGTAAGGTATGGCCACATGACCAAAATTTTCAGTTTTATTCAATGAGAGACCTTATGTTCACCATCATTGTGCCCACTACTAAAGTTAGCAGTGAGTCTTCTCATTACAGCCCAAGGCATATAACATAGTGCCTGACACTCAGATGTGCATAGGAAGAGCTCATGTAGGTCCCTCTGCCACTATGGGAATATCTGCCATGTCACCAAAGTGCCAAACTCAGCCTGCATTAGGAAGCCACCTAGTGAAATAATCACTGACTTGCTGTGAGGCCTGGAACATAATTTTTTTGCCTCTTTGAACCTCACTTTCTGGCTTTGCAATTTGGTCACAGAATAGCACTTACCTTAATGGCAATGATTAAATAAGATGACGTGTGTTGAATATATGACACAGTACTTGCCTCATGCTAAATGCACAATAAATGCCAGATATTTTTATCTAAGGAGCATACATAGATTGTTGATAGTTAAAATGAGGAACACAAATGTCATTATGACAGACTCATCTGTTAAGGTGACACCACATACTTTCTTGTTTGCTGATTTGCAGGTATCCCTGTGGGGCTAGTATTAATCATTAATAAGGATTGAACTTTATTAAATACCATGCACTATATTAAATGCATATTGTTATAATTGCATCATTTAATCTTTATAACAATCCAGTGGGTAGATTTAATTATCCCTTGTTTTACAAATAAGAAAGCCAAGGCTTAGAAAAGTGAAGGGACCTGTCTCACACTTAATGAATGGCACAGCCAGTGCCATTTCCTGGCATATTAGATAATGAACCATGTTCCAGGCTGATTTCATAAAAAGCGTGAGCATATCCGGCTGTCAGATGCTTGTTTGTACTTGGAAACTGGAAATTAGGATATTTTAATAGGCCTCAAATTATTGTCTATTATTCAGTCTTCCTAAAATATTTCCCACTTAAATAAAGCAGTCTTGTGGTTTGAACTTGTGAACTTGAGATGTACAGGAGCACTAGCCATGTTTCAACCCACACCCATGTATTAAATGTCCTTTTTTCTCTATTGTCTGAAGCAGAAGTCATTCTAGGTCTCCAGAATTTGAGGAATTTGGAGAAGGATATTACCGAAGTGGCCAAGAACAAGGACTAGTGTCAAGAAGAGCCACAATCTTTCCAGCAAACTATTATCTGACACCAGACCCTTGTAAAGCATCTGATGAGAGATTAAATGGCAGAGTTAACCCAACAGAATGGAAAGCGGGGCAGAACAGAAGTATATTTGTTCATAAAAAAAGAAAGGAGATATTAGGCACAGTGCTGAGAATAGAGTTATGAGGATGAATGGGAACATTTCTGCCTTTAAAAGATTAATGTACGAGTATACAGATTATGAATTCTATTAATTCACACATCAGATATAGATGGAACAGTCATTTGTACTGGGCTTCACTCCAAGCTGAGCACATAGCTCCAAACAAAGCAAATGAGAGAGTGAGAATTCTTACAGAGTTCTGTAGTCTAGAATTGTGCCATCCAGTAAAAACAATAACTACAGATGTACAGTAATTTCATTCTTCCTTTTTTGTTTTGTGAGACAGGGTTTTGTTATGCAGTTCAGGATGCCTATAAACCCACTTTGTAGCCACAGTTGACCTCAAACTCATAGTGATCCTTGTATCTCAGCCTCTGAGTGCTGGGATGACAGGAGTAAGCCACCATGCCTGCCACATATGTAACTTCAGATAAAGTATGAAAAGAAGCTGGGGAAACACATTTTACTAATAAATTTAATATTAATAAGATTTTTCCTAAAACGAATTGTTCGAAATCTTGCATAGTGTATATTTTATTTATGGGACATCTCCACTTAGGCCAGCCTCATTTTGAGTGCATAGTGGTCACACGTTACTAGAGTTTGTTCCTTCAGTCAGTCACTGCTTACTTACACAGCACCCACTCAGTGCTAGCCTGCATGCTAAGCACTGGGACCACATCCTGTGAACAGCTATCAGCTTACACAGTCACCCCACAATGGTTGAGGCAGGACCCTGAAGGTCAAGGCCAGCCTGGGCTACATTGTGAGTTCAAGGCCAACGTGACTCATATAGAAAGATCCTGTCTTTAAAAACAAACAAGATAAAATACTCAAAGCAGATCAGTTGCAGAATTCCTTGAGGATAGTAAAATGCATGATGCTGACGTCCTGTATATGAAGTGCTGCAGTGTTTAATATATTCCATGGGCATCTTCCGATATGCTTTAAATCATCTTTCCATTACTTACAACGTTTAATAGAATGCAAAATATTGTTATACTATGCTGTTTAGGAAATAACAGCAAGGAAAAAAGTCCGTGTTCAGGACAGATCCAACTTGTCTAGACCAAACTACATAGCACATGAATGAGAATCTAGATAAACAGTACTCTAGGGAGTTGTGGAGAGAGTCTGAAGAGTCTGGAAAATAGAGAAGACTATAGCAGTCACATCTGCATAACACACTCCCTTCAATTAGATGCTAATTCCTAAATTTCCATTATCTGTAATAATGCCATCAAGTTATGAGCTGATCAATAAATAATCTTCCTGATGAGTTAGAGCCTTAAAGATTCAATCAGCTTCTGAAAGCTTCACGTTAAAACACCTGAGCTTTTTGGCTCCAAATCACAATGAACAGCACTGAGGATGCAAGGAGATGCTCAAAGACGGCTGTCCACATGGCACACATCCTACAGTGTGTGCAAGAACACTGTTTTCAGAGTCACAGAATTTCCTGGTCCCACCCTGCAAGGTGCCTGGGTGACAAGTTTTAACTTCTGTGTGTCAGTTATCTGCTTTAGAGGGATTGAAATTTAAACATATCTGCAAAAGCTGGTAGATGGGTTAATCCATTGTTCAATTATTGACCTCCATGATTATTTATTGAAGGAACAATGACAATTTTGAGCCAGGCAGTGAGACATATGCCTGTAATACCAGCAGTCAAGAGACTGAAGCAGGAGGCTTGCAAATTTGAGGCTAGATGAGGGCTACATAGGGAGACCCTGTTACAAAATAAAAAAAACCAAAAAATTTATTTTACTCTTAAAGCTATTCTATGGGCTGAGGTCAACAGGACCAGCTTGTCTCTGCTCCTCTTGGTACTGGATGGAGGCAGGGGCTTGATACCTAAAGACTGGGGCCCTTTGAATCTAGTCACAGTAGTGCACACCTGTAATCCCAGCTACTTGAGAAGATGAGGTTGGAGAATTACAAGTTTGAGTCCAGCTTGGGCAATTCAGCAAGACTTTGTTTTAAAAAGGAATGGGGATGTAGCCCAGTAGTAGATTTCTCCTGGGTTGAGTGCCAGTATCACAAAAAATGAAAACATACTATATTTTTGCAACACAGCACACAATTCAAACTTGTTCCATAGCAGGGATGCTGACAAAAGCAGAACAAATAGAGGAGTGTTTTTGTCTGCAACTGTAATGTCAGAATAACACTTTGCACTAAAGAAGCAACAGGACAAGCTTTTGTGACAGAGTTTTGTTTTCCAAACATCCATCCTGCCATTTACCTCAGCCTCTCAAGTGCTAGGGTTACAAGTGTGTACCACCAAGCCCAGCTGTACAGTGTCTCATGCATCTCTTACTTTATCATACCTGTATGCTTTTTCAGTGTTTGGATGTCTAGTCTTTAATTTTCCCTCAAGGTGTGTGTGTATACATGTATTGTGGGTTTTTTTTTGTTGTTGTTGTTGTTGATTTAACTGAAGCTCTTGGGAACTTAAAAGTGCAGGGAAAAAATGACCTTTTAACAAATGACTTGCTTCTGTTTCTCCTCTGTGAACACTTTTTTGTTGTTTTTGGGTCTTTTTGAGAGAGGGTCTCCCTATGCAGTACTATGCAGTTCATGTTGGCCTTGAACTCACCTTGTAGCCCAAGCTGACCTTAAACTAGCAGCAGTCTTGCCTCAGTCTCCTGAATGCTGAGATTACAGGCATGTACCACAATTCCCTGCCAAGCCTCACCTAATATTAACTCTTGTCTGCCCAGCCAGAACAATAAGTCTTTATACCTTCTCTTTTCTGTAAAAGTTATATTGAAACAAAATTATTAGTTCCTTACATAAGTTTTCTTTGCATTATTGCACTTTTTCAGTTAAAATATTTATTATAGCTTTACAATACCTGGTTTAAAACATACTACAAAATAACAGTAACCAAAACAGAATGATAGGCATAAACAGAGACACAAACAGAAGTAAACTCACATATTTATTTTAGTACTGAGGATCAAACTCATGACCTCATGCTTGCCAGGCAGGTGCTTATGCCACTGAGCTAAATTCCTGGCCTCTAAATTCATATATTTAAAGCCAACTGAATTTCAACAAAGGCAGCAAGAACATACATTGGACAAAATCTCTTAAATAGCTGATGCTGAAAAACGATATCTCCATATGCAGAAGAAAGAAACTAGTCTGTTCTCACCATATTCAAAAATCAACTTAAAATGGATCAAAAATTAAATGTAAGACTTGGGGCTGGGGATTTAGCTCAGTGGCATAAGTGTTTGCCTTGCAAGCAGGCAGTCGTGAGTTCGATCCCCGGTACTGATAAAAAGGAAAAAGACAAAAAAAAAAAAAAAAAAAAAAAAAAAAAAGTAAGACTCAAAACTATGAAACAAGAAAATGTAGGGGAAATGCTTCAGGACATTGATCTGGACAAAGGTTGACTACAGCAACAAGCAAACCAACTCAGAGATTTATAAGCAGGGTTCACAACATGTCAGATTCTTTATTGGTATCTTTACATTTTTGTGAAATAAAAATAAAACATCTGCGTGCCGTAGATTGGAATTTAATACTTTTCCCATTTAAATTAATGGAAATGCACATGTTTTTCATATAACTTTCCTTAAAGACACAATTTTAGAAATGAATTAAGGCCACAAGATAGGGGGTAGAGGTATTATTTTTATTATCTTAAAGGTTTTTAAACAGTGTCCCAGTTTTCTGTGCCTAATTTTACAATTACCATCACTTGCTGCTCTTCTAATTTGTTACCCATATCTTACAGGTGTTTAATAATTAGTGTTACAACTGTCACTGGTTGCAAGTAACAAAAAGCTCAACTAACTTTGGCATAACACCCCAGCCTATAAAACAAAAAAGTAGTATAAGATACATGCAGTGCTTCAGTATGTCCTAAAGAAGTAGGCTCCTTTTGTTTTTCTGCTTGGAACAGTCCTCAAGGTCTCAAGATGGTTGCTGCATCTCCAGATAATCACATTTCAGTTCCAACCATTATGTCGGGGAAAGGTAAAGAACACACACTTTCCCAAAAACTTCCTTTCTTGGTGTCTGGTGCTTTGTTTTATATTTCATTCTTCAGGACTGTGTCACCCCTGTGTGGAAGCTGGGGTACTATATACTTTGCTTTAAATTTAGCCTCTGTGTAGAAATGGACGGGATATTCCAATATTGAGTGAGCTTCCTGAAATATCTGTCACAGTGTGTTTAACTTTGTCCCACTAAACCCCGGCAGATTTCAAATCCATTTACTCTTCAACATAGCTATTTTCCTGGAGAACGAGAGTGATCTCACTGAGAATTTTTTGTTTTATCCCTTCTCTGAGGATACCAGTGCCTTTGTCACTACTTCCTCCATTCTTCCTTTTGGGAGTGGAGTACAATTTTCTTTGTTCCCTTCTGCTTTTTTTTTTAGATAACTGCACCTCTGGCATAACTGAACATCTTGTTCCCTCCCCCTCCAGTTATCCAAGGTCAATCATCTCAAGGCCAGGGCTTGCGGGAAGAATTCCATCATTCCTTCTTCTTCTCCTCTCTCAGTCCAACTGTTTTCTTCTTTATATCCCGAAGGTACTTGAGCAGTACTTATCTAATAGTATTGTTTTCTTTGTTGAAGCCAAAATATTGAAAGTGGTATTGTTTGCAAGGTGCCTGGTGCATTGCAGGCGTTACACTAGTATCTCTTGCCTTTAGTGTCTTAGCTCTTGTATCAGGGTCAGCTCTTTAGTGAGACGCTCGAAATCTGATGTCTGATTCATCTTTTTAACCCACACCTGTTTGGTTACGGCACTGTTGATAATTAATGCTAAGTCCATTTAATAAGGAGCAGGTGTACGGTATCATTTTAAAGGACGAGAGCTTGGCTGGATGTGCGAAATTCCGAAGAACCTGATGGCAGCCGGAATCTTGCAGAGAAGCCTCTTCATTCATCCTCACCGACGACCGGTAGAATCTAGAACGTAGTAACACTCACAGGGACATAGGTGGAGTCTGCCTTGCTGCTCCTTGAAGAGACAGACGGACAACCGCTTTACTCCTCCCTCTCCTTCTGTGAGCCGGAAAAGAGGCAATGTGCTTCGCGCGGCCTTCTGGGATAGCTGCGCACGCGCAGCTTCCGGCTTCATGTCTCGGGAATTATTTGACGCTACTAGTTCGGCCCCGCAGAAGTCACTGATCTGGCGCACTGCGCACGCGCAGTGACCCACTCAGCCGGGGAGTTATTTGACGCCGCCGCCCTGGCAGTCGGAAGTTGCTTGAGCAGAGCCTAGCCGGCCGGCCCGACCGGCCTTCATCTTCCGCGGGCGTCCTAGGACAGACACTGACGGGTAGTGGGACTGACGGCCTAAGGACTGACGGCCGGCTGGCCGGGGCAGTAAAAGCGCAGGCCCTATGGCGCGGGTCGCGTGAGGCAGAAGGCCGAGTGTGGCCGGCGGCGGCGGCGCCCGCCCCAGCGATGCGGGCCCCGCCCGTCGCCTCAGGTAACCGGGCGGTCGGCCCCACAGCGGCCGTACCCTCCTGTCCTATTCCTCGCTGTCTTCTCTCCTTCCCTCTCGCGGTGGCCCGTCTGCGGACGCTTGTATTTTGGTTCTGGGTGCTCCAGGAGCCCGGCCTTCGGGAGCGCATCTCAGGATTTCGAGGGGAGTCAGGGTGGCGAGAGCCCTCCGCCGGGTCTGCGCAAACCCAATCTAGCCTCGGTAGCTGCCCAGGAAAAGCGCAGCGCTCTCCTACCACCCTGGGGGTGGGGGCGGGTCTGGGGCGGAGGAGACAACTCTGCGAAGAATTTGGTCCAGATGAAAGGTTGGTAGAGTTGCTGCCGCCCAGTGGGGAGGATGCTCCCCATTGCACAGTGACGCTCAGATGAGGACGAGTTAGTGATGGGAGTAGACAGCGAACCCGGATTAAGCGCTTGCTGCCCGTCAGGCCTTGCGCCAGGCAATGCGTTCTGTACGTGTAACTTCATAATAACCCTGTAAGGTGGTTTTATCCCCATTTTACTGACGAGGCAACTGAGGTCCTGGGTGGCAGATGACTAGTACCCAAGGTCATATAGCTGGTAAACTCTAGTATTCTAGAGTCTTAACTCCAGAGTTCAAGGTCTTAACAATTAGGTCATTGATTCTCCAACTTTGTTGCACAGTGTAATCTGGGAAGCTGTAAAGATTCCTGATGCCAATATAGGCTCTCAAACCAATTGGATAAGAATGGGGAGTGGAAGCCAGGTGTCAATATTTTTTGATGATTGCCTAGTGATACTGCTGTGCAGCAAAGTTTGGAAATGATATTAGATAATTTTGTACCTCTGGAGGTGTCTGTTTCACCAGCTAACTGTGCTAGAGAAATGGGCACTTGTTAAAACTGCAAGTTACAACCACAACCATAGAGATCTTATTGAGCTCACTGGCAACCATTATATCTTGTGGTGGGCTATGGGGATGTTAAATAACTTTCTCCATAGAAATTCTGCGTCAATTTAAAATGTGTATACTTCTATTTTATTTGACAGCCTGCAGTTCACACTGGTCTTGGACTCACCATGTAGCCCAGGATGACCTTGAACTCGTGGCTGGCCTCCTGCCTCAGCCTCCTGAGTGCTGGAATTACAGGCATGGGTCACCATGGGTGATGAGCACCACCAAGTCTAACACTAAAATGTATACATAATTATGCAAAACTGCTGGTTTGCAATTTTTCTAAGTATGCAGTTGTCGTGGGTATAGAGTTTCACCTTTGGATCTTCTTTGCAAATGTCTTCCTCTTGCTAGATAGTCTTCCAGACTTTCTCACCACTCTACACTTCCCCCTTCCTTGTGCTGTCTTATAAATGTACATATACCCATTTCTTGTCACTGGCTGCATAATTTCCAACATTCCCTTGAAGATGCCTTTTTCTCTGACACCACCCACCTTTGTTTTTGGCTTTTCTACTCATTAGCAGCTTCATGATGGAACTTACTAGTCATTTTTCTTTCTTTTTTTTTGGTCTTTTTGAAACAGGGTCTCACTATGCAGCTCAGGCTGGCCTTGAACTCATTTTGTAGCCCAGGTTGGTCTGGAACTCACAATAATCCTCTTTCCTCAGCCTTCTGAGTGCTGGAATTACAGGTGTGAGCTACCATGCCTGGCTTTACTAGTTATTTTTCTGTTATGTACTTCTTTGCCTTTTAGATTAGGTTCAGCTTGAGGACAAGGACCACAGTTTTTTTGTCTTTGTATTCCTTCCAGTTCTTTGGCACAGAGATTCGCAAAGCTCTTTACTTCAGTGAAGCAATGTTTGAGTCTTTGAGTCATGGACAGAATTCATATTACAAACAGATTCGTCTTTATTCCCATTTTTGTAGATGTTTAGTAGTTCTTAGTGTATGGGGTTTTGTTCTTTTTTTCTTAGGAATGCTCTAGACTTTTCAACCTAATGTCTTTGTAAGAACATTGGTAAGAGTTTTTACCAATGGCAAGAGTTCTTAACAACGGCAAGGCACTGTGCGGGACAACCATGTACTGTACAATGTTAGTTAATTTTTAATGTCTGGTTTCATCATAATCAGACACAATCAGTGAAAACCTTTCTACTCCCAATAGGCTTTGCATGTGTCCCCCCACCCCTAAAGTGTTGTTCACTAAATGCTACTGCCTTGAAACTTGTGCAAATAAAGAAATTGCTGTTGGTAGTTAATCCTGTTCACTATGAGAGATGCCATAAGAAAATACATAAAGAATAGTAGAACTGGTATTGGAGGAATTAACAAATCCTATATAAACTTATTGCAGAATTTCTAAACTGTCATTGCCCCATATAAGGTTTCTTAGCCCCTTGTACCTGGGATTGAACCCAGGAAGTGCTAAAATACATTCTCAGCCCTTTTTATTTTGAGACTGGGTCTCACCAAGTCACCCAGGCTGGCCTCAAATTTGGTAATCTTTCTGCCTCAGCCTTCTTAGTGGTAGGATTAGAGGTGTTTGCCACCATACCTTGCAATATTCATAATTTGTTACAAAAAGCAGGCCAGTAGCTCTGATTGTATTTGTTCTTGGATGGTCTTAAAATTACGTAAGGTTAAAATAAGTGGATGAGTTTGTGAAGGTCATTATGAGGAGGTTTTTGGACAATAAAGTTTTTTTAGTTAAATGGTGAAGTGTGTGGACTGAATAAAATACACATTCATACAATAATATTCAGCATAAATATTGTTATAGAATAATTTTCTTTTTTGAGTTAAGTACTGTTTCAGTTTTTAGATTAGGACTAGTGGGGCTGGGGATTTAGCTCAGCAGCATAAGTACCTGCCTTGCAAGCAGGCGGTCGTGAGTTCGATCCCTGGTACCGATAAAAATGAAAAAGACAAAAAAAAAAAAAAAAAAAAAAAAGATTAGATTGGGACTAGAACAGAAATTAATGGGATAATTCGTGTTAAATTCAGGTACTCAAAAAACTAACTTGCCCTTGTTTTTCTGATCAGAAAAACAGAGTATCAGGTTCTGTCTTCAGCACATGGAGGAAACTAAATCTTTAAGCCTGAGGTTTAACTCTATTTGACACTAAAATAGTGGTAAAAAATTCCACATTTACTTCAAGACTGAAAGTGCCTCTAATCATGATAGCCTAATCATGATAGCCTAGGAGTAGATTCCATTTAATTTAGTGCCCTTCATTGCTTTTAAGTATGTTCCCTGACAATAACAAAGACCATTTGGACAGAATTCATATATCCTGTGGCGCAAGATGATTAAAGTTTATAATTTTTAAAAAATTTTTTATTGGTACCCAGAATTGAACTCAGGACTGCCTGCTTGCCAGGCAGGTGCTTATGCCGCTGAGCTAAATCCCCAGCCCCAAGATGATTAAAGTTTTAAAATTAAGGTCCTTGGAGTTTAATTCTAACTTTTTATAATGATATTAAATGTATTACCAAAGACTACATGTTTAGCTTCCAGGACTAGAAAACAATTCTGCCTTCGGGTGCAGTGTCCTCTTCTATATTATTTTCCCCTTCCTACTGTATGAGAAGATAGATGTCTTGTTTGGTTGTTTGATGGTGTGGAGTGTGTGTGTGTGGGGAGGGGAAAGTAGACAAAGTTGTCAGCTATATTTGAGGTATTCACTTAGATATATAGTGCGTACCTGGTATCTGACCTGGACTTCAAATGCATACAAGATAAATAAGATGTAGCTTCTGTCCTCGAGAAGTCTGTGGGCTTAGCTAGGCATGGTAGTGCACACTTTTAATCCAAGCATTCTGGGAGACTAAGTTGAAAGGTCACAAGTTCAAATCCACCTAGATAGTTTAGTGAGACTCTGTCTCAAAAATAGGAGAGGAGAGGAAGCAAGAGAGAAAAGAGGAGAGGAAAGGCAAAAGGGCTGGGACTGTAACTCAGTCTGAAGGCCCTCAGTTCAGTTCTCAGGATCACAAAATAAGTTTGTGGTGGTTGATCAGAGTTGTAATTAAAAATAAAGGTATGGTATCTAAAGTAACTTTGAAATAGAAGTTTCTGTAATTACGAAGGCATATCTATATCTGGTTTGTCTAGTATGCTAGTAACCATACTATTGAACAAGTGAAATGTAACCATTGTAACTAAGAACTAAATTTTTAAATAGTTGTCTGTGCCTATAAATAAATACAGAGCAAGTATTTGGACAGAGCAAATTTGAGGTGTAAAAAATGAAGCTATGCTGGGGTTTAGGCAGGATATTAAAATTTCAGGGGGTAGACTATCAAAAACCATTGTTTCTATCTTTAGGGAGGTGCAGGCAAAACCTGTCTTTTGTTCCTGTAATTCAGGTGTTTGATAGGATCCTTAACTGTTAGAGTCTGGTGCATAGGTGAATACATTGTATTTTTTGCTAGCTTGATGTTTGCCTTGTGGGACTATAACAGAATTATGAACAGAGATCCTTTGCCTTTATTAGTCATAAAGTTATATGGATGATCTTAAGTACAACTCTGTGTGTTGAAATCTAGTACAGTTTATTTTGCCCCCCATTTTGGCACCCTGCACCTTGTTTTTCTTAGGGAAACTGGGCATACTTTCTAATGCATAACTTCCAATTGTATTTTCCAGTGTTGACATAGGTTACTTTACTTGATCCTTCTCCTAGGTCACTTTGCATAACACTGCAGATATTCCTATTTTATAGATGAGGAAACTATAAAAAAGAAATGCCAAATGACTTGTCCAAGGTTATATGGTAAGATATGCAGCCAGACAAAAGGAAGAAGCCTTGAACTTCAAGTCAAGAGGAAGTTTCTTGTCCCAGCTTTACTGTTACTTAATGTAACCATGAGAAATGTATAGCCTTACTTTGTTTTTTTACCTAGTGGCTAGTGATGTCTTATCTTGTTTATCCCTCTAGTCTAATTATTTGGAATAAAGTGAAGTAACATGTAAAAGTTTTTGAAAATGATCAGTTATATAAAGAGATGCTCTCATCAAGCCAAAAATCTCAAGTCATTTTTCTGTTGTATTGTGTTACTTTTATAATATCACATCAGTTATCATATTGAATACTGATGTGTCTTACTGATTTCTGCATCTTCCTTTTTTATGAAATGAAACCCTTTCATGGAAGGCCACTAAGCTATTTGCATCTGCATACCTAAGTCCTAGGAGAAATCCTGACATGTAGTTGTGTTTAATAAGTGTATTTATTTATTTATTTATGAAAAAACTGATGTTTGGATTTATTTCCCCAAAATTTTAAAAAATTATTCTCTGTAATTAGATTTGAAACTCCTTGGGAGTAGGGAATATTTATTTAGTATTATATTTACTGTGCTTGATGCATTGAACATTGCATAAATATAGCTTGAATCAACTGATGTAATTAATGTCAGGCTGTGGTCTTAGTGTGTCTACTAGTATATTGATTATTTTGGTAATTTGTCATTTAGACTAAACTTGTATACTACTCTGCATTTGTGTTTATAAGCCATAAACTGTTATCTAGCACACAGTCACCTATAATAGAAACTTGCAGAGAGAATACCTAGAAAATGGGCACATTTTGGAGTGGGAAGAAAATTACATGATCTGCATGGGAGCACTATCATCTCTTTCCATTGTTATTTACTTCTGAAGCAGTAAAGGTCAAAATATCTGTTAGTAGCTCAGGTTGATAGCAGGTAGCCAAAGGGAGGAAATTTATCATGATTTCAGTTATGTCTTAGGATAGTATGCAGCTCTCTTTTCTCCTAATATATTAGCCACATTGAAGTTTATGTTCTACTGTCCCTTTGACCTGTCTTGAACATTTCTGTCAAATTACTTTAATGAAAATTCAGTTACTGTTATATTATTATTATGATAAAATTAAGTTTTCATTCTGTCTCCTTTTTTTTTTTTCTTTTTCTTTTTGAGTCAGGGTCTTGCTATGTAGTCCATGCTGTTCTTGAACTCACTGTATTGCTTAGGCTGGCCTTGAATTCGGGGTAATCTCTTGTCTCAGCCTCCTGAGTGCTGGGATTACAGGCATGCACCACCGCATCTGGCATTATCTCTTGTTTTTCTTTTCTGCGGTTTTATTTAAGGGCTTGTGACTGACAGCTGACGTCAGGGAACCTGGAGAACAGTGTCTTTGGATCCCAAACCATGGGCACTGAAGGTGAAAGGGAAGGACGGAGGAGGGGAGGAAGTCCAGTTCAAATGGGCAAGGTGCTGGTAAGGTGGATGAGGAGATTGGAGAGGTTCCCACTGTTATCTTCCCACTGTTGGCTTCCTTCCCTAGGTTAGGGGGCACTGACAACCTAGGGAAGGAAGCCAGCCCTATGAAACTCCATGTCTGCTGGCATACCAGCTGGGGGTAGGCATGGGGGAACTAGGTATGGAAGCAAGGAGGACTAGAAATGTAGCTTCGTGGTATGACACTTGCCTGGTATGCTCAAGGTCCTGGGTTCAATTCCTGGTATCCTCCCCTGAACAGTGAGTGACCACCCCTACCCCAAAACAAAACAACCAAAAAAAGACTTTTAATCAGATGAGGCCATTTTAGGCCCAGCAACCCTATAGAACTCCATGTCTACTGGCATACCACCATAGCCATGCTTCAGCCGTATACTTCACACACACTTCATACACACGGTGGGCTGCGATAGTCCTGAAATCATACCTAGTCTCCTAGAATGTTTTCTGGATTGATACTCAGCAGATGGTTCATGGCATGTTGGAAATGCAAGAGAGTGAGTCCTCTGCATTGGTGCTAATTGGCCACCTCATAGGCAACTATCCATCTTATGTACAAATATACTGTTTCTGACAGATATGTCATAGATATCTGGAATTTCTGTAGGCACAGGGCATAAGACATTACTTCAGTATTGCAGGCATGGTTCATTTTAACAGCAAGGCTTGTTGTGGAACAGAACAGGTGAACTAAGTGACCAAGTATCTATCTTCTTAGGTGTTTCTACTTTGACCTGCATCCCATGTCTGCAGGTGGCCAAACTTATACTCACCAACCTTTGTTGTAGGGTCCCTTTTCACATGTGACATGATCTACCTACAATTTTTCTTTAACTAACTTCTAATGTACTATTTCAAGATTACTATTTCAATAAATTAGGCACCACTAGGCGAAAGAGCACAATGAAGTAGTCAGGTGCTTTTATGTTTGAATTGAGAAGATAATATTATGGCATTTTCCCTTTCTATTTGACAAATTGAAATAGTGGCTAAATAAGTATATATGTATTCCCTCTGATTATGTTCCTGACAATGACTTTTGGTATTAGCAGTTCATGCCATGAGTGGCATGACTATGGTGATGATTTTTTTCTAGAGTAGTGAGCAATCTTGGAATGTGAAGATTATAAACTGCAGAAGGTGCAGTCTTGATTTGTGTGATTAACAGGATTGCATTACCAGAAATGTTTATATATGTAATATATTAAAAACTAAGATATGTTTGGGTTTATATGTAAAATGGAGTTGAATTTTAGGTTTTCAAATACAAGTTTTGGCACATGTCTAAAAGTTAAATAAAATGTAGCGTAATTTTCTGTTGTGCACTGCCTCAATGCATTGCAAGATGTCTAGATTTCCTGATTTTCCATAAATACCAATGATCTACCCCCAAAATTGTGTCAACAAAAGCACGCTTAATGGTTTCACAGTGCCCCCTAGTGAACCATTTTTATATTGAAAGTCATTAAGTTTTGAGTTAATTCTTATCTCCTAAAGAGTTGAATTTTATCACTCGTTTTACTAGTTTAATAGGTACAAATAATACCTTATTGTTTTTTTTATTTTGTTTTTTAAGTTCTTCATGTTTGCTTCCGTATTATTTTCCCTTCATTGTGTAACTTAATATGCCTATGATCATAATGGAGTCTTTGTCTTAATTGTTTTTTTTTTTTTTTTTTTTTTTGATACTGGGGATCAAACTCACCACCTTACACTTACCAGGCAAGTGCTTGAGCCACTGAGCTAAATCCCTGGTCCATGTCTTAATGGTTTTAGCCTCTGTATTTTATTAAAATTTAGCATCTATATTTTTGTTACCATATACATTGTATTTTAGTTTAGTTTTTTTTTTTTTTTTTTTTTTTTTTTTTAGCCAAGGTCTCACTATAAAATCTAGGCTGGCCATAAACTCACTGTGTAGCCAGGCTGGCCTTAAATCAATGATGCTTCTGCCTCAACTTTCCAATTGCTGGGATTATAGGAGTGTGCCACCACACTCGGTTTTAGTTCAGTTTTTGTATCTTTTCTTCTTTACATATTTTTGAAAGCATTTATTTCATTTTACATTTAGGGAATGAAAATGTCTTGCATTTAACTAAAAAGTTTTAAGAAAGGATTTAGGAACTATTAATCTATTTTGGTTGGTCTTGTTTTTGAAAGAATGGTGCTTCTTTCTTTATTTCAGAATTGAGAATGGTGGCAGCTGTTTTTTTTAGAAATACATATTTCCAGACTCCATCTTTAACCTATAGAACCAAGATTTTCAGAGATAGGGCCTGGAACCTGCTTTTATGAGACCCCTAGATGCTTCTCATGTATATTGTGGAGTTTGCAAGCTAGTTTATTTATTTTTTGTTTTTTTTGTCTTCTTAAAACTTTCTTGCTTTTGGCTGGGCATGGTAGAGCATATGTATTATCTCCACTACTCAATAAACTGAAGCCAAACAACCAATAGGTTTGAGTCTAGCCTGTGTAATTTGTTAAGACCCTGCCTCAAAATAAAAAATTAAAAAACCCACGAAAACAAAAAACAAGGATCAGGAATGTTGCTTACTGATAGAGGGCCCTGGGTTCAGTGCCCACTACTGCAGAAAACAAATGTACAATTTTTTTCCCCCTCCAATAATACATTGTTTGGAACAGGTATTATGTTTAATATTTGGAAATAGTCTTGTATTTTTACTACTATTAACTAGCTTAAAGCAAATTGACATTTTTCATTTTTTATTTGTATATGACCTAAAATTGTGTACATACTGCAGTAGAATAAAAAGAACACCTGCTGATGTCTTTCTTTTTCCCATCGGTAAATGTTAACATTTTCAAAAATTTATTTACTATCCACCTTGTGTCAGGGGCTACCCTGAGATTCAAGAAGTGAGGTGTTGTTATGGTTTGTGTTTGGATGGCCCCCTCAAGGAGTCATGGATATGGCTGAAGCCAGCATTTGTGATTGGTTCATTGTCTAGCACTGGGGTTGGTGGTGTGACTGCTACATCCGCTCACGGCAGAGCTGACATACAGTGTAAGGGCAAGAAGGGCAGTGTAAGGGCAGGAAGTCTGTCTTTTTTCTCTTTGTTTTGTTGAGGCCATGAATGGTGGCCCTGCTGTGCTACCCTGCTGTGGAGCCAGCCAAATGTTGACTGAAAACCTCCTCCAGAATTGTAGAAAATAAACTTCTTCTTCCCTAAATTTGGACATAAGGAATCTCAACAATGAGAAAAAAGTAACTCAGACAGGTGTCAACTCAGAAAAGGCTAGCATTCTTGTGGTGAAGATTTTTGTACATGGCTAATGAGCTATCTGAGTAGTAAAAGTAGAGTGGGAGGAACTCGTTGAGGAGTGAAGAATAGTTTTGGCAAGGGAACAATATTTGAGCTGGGTTTTGAAGGATGAGTGCTTTATTTTTTTGGTACTGGGCATCGAACTCATGGACTGCATGCTTGCCAGGCAGGTGCTTATGCTACTGAGCTAAATCCCTGGCCCTGGATGAGAGTACTTTATAAAGTAGATCTGGGTGGAGAATTGCTTTTGGGTCAGTGATAGTAGCATGAGCAGTTACATACGGGGTAGAAGAATTTGTTGACTTTGAGCAATCATCAGTACCTTTTTGTGGCCACAGCTTGGGGTGCTTGTGAGAAAGCAGCAATAAAGATTAAGCTGGGGAGGTAGTATATTAGAATTTCAGTTAAAATCCTTTATTTTAAAAAATCCTTTATTGCTGAGTGGTGGTTTTGTTTTGTTTAAAGAGGGAAAGATTTATTTAGCTTACAGTCTGTGGAAGTTTCAGTCCATGATCAGCTGGCTCTAAGGCAGGGTGGTATGGCAGAGGGGCAGCTGTTCACGGTGGCAGAAGACAGCAAAAGGGCTCTTGCTGAATGTTCTGAGTTAAATAAAATCGTAAGTTTTAATAGAGAAAAACAAGTATCTGAAATGGCCAGTAAAATTTTGAAAATGAACGATGAGATTAGAGAGGACTTTCTTTCTAGATGTTAAAAAAAAAAAAAATCAATAAAGCCTGAAATGAAACCATTATATCATTGGTATAATTGAACCATAGATTCCAGTATAACTGAGAATTTAATATAGTACAAAATTGGTAGTTCAGTAAGATAAGGTTTTTTTTTTTTAATTTAAAAATAGGGTCTTACTGTATAGTTCAGGGTGCTCTTGAACTCACTACGTAGTCTGAGCTGGCCTCAAACCTGCAGAGATCCTGCTGCCTTAGCTTTCTGAGTGCTGAAAAGGGATGTAATTTTAATAGATTGTAGAACCAATTATGTATTTAGAAGAAAATAAAATGGGAGCTTTCTTATACCATTTGCATGTGTTTATTTCAGATAAATATTAAGTTTAAGTGTGAAAAATGAAATACTTTTTTTGGAGACAGGGTCTTACTATGTAGTTCAGGCTCAAGCTTACTCAAGCTTACTTTGTTGCCTCAAATAATCCTTTTACTTCAGCCTCTTGAGTGTTGGGATGACAGACATGCCTGGCTCAGAATACTTTTTATCTTACAGGAGAATTTAGGACATTCTTTATCCTCATTAGGATTATTGTGTTAGCTTTCCTTTGGTGGGACAGAAATATCTGATATATACAACTGAAAGGAGGGAAGGTTTGTTATGGCTCAGGGTTTCAGAGGTTTCAGTCTATGGGCAGCTGGTTCCAAGGCAGAGGCAATATGTTGGAAAGGCATGGTAGAGGAAAGCTGCTGTCTTCAGGCTGTCTGGGAACAGAGATGGAAAGAGCCAGAAAAAGAGATAACCTTCAAAGGCCTACTCTCAGCAAGCTAATGCCTCTAATCAAGCCCCATCTTTTTATAGCTTATTCACCTATGAACTCATCCATATGTTAAGCCATTAGTAACATTAGTGCCCTCACAGTCCAGCCACCTCAGGCATTTCTTAATTAAGTTGATGATCAAGATTAGCCATTGTAGTTGTGTTTTCTAACTTTTTGATCCATAATATCATCATATATAAAAAATAAAACAAGTTTTAGAGAACATTACTTTTACTTTGTGGGATGCCCTTATTCCATTAAAAATGGATATGTTACCCATTACATTTATTTATTTATTTTATTTTATTTTTTTTGGTACTAGGGATTGAACTCACAACTTCACACTTGCAAGGCAGGCACTTGGGCTGCTGAGCTAAATCCCCAGGCCCTATTTATGTTTGTTTTATAAGTACATATTTGCAATACTTGTCGTTTATAGTTGTTTTTAAGAGTGGTTCATGTACATAATGTAGCTTGGCTGTTTTTAAAAAATCTTCTCAATGGAGGAGAGTGAGAAGAAAAGTGGAATCAAGATATATAATGTACAGGGACAAATTTCCTATGATGGATGTCACATTGTCCTATGATGGATCTTTGTCACATTGTACCAGTAAACTTAATTAAAAAATCCCCTTCCCTCCTGTCTCCCTCCCTTCTCTTCTAAATTCCTTTTTCCCATTTTCATTATTGTTGATACTATTAATCTTACTGTGTTTATGGCACATAATGTTTTCATTCATTGAAGTTATTAGGTTTCTAGGAACCTCATCTCTTTATTGTATTTATTTCCCTTTTCCCTTTCTGTCTCCTATCATGTATATTTTCTTGGACCCCTTCCTATTTGTTAGAGATCTGTCTTGTCTCCTCCTATCCATCCTTTATTATGCTCTTGTTTGTACTTTGTCTTACTCAAATGAGAGATAGTTGTATGATATTTAAACCTATGTGTCTGATTTATTTCACTCAAGATTTTCCTGACACGTCTATTTTCCTACAGATGTCTCAAATTTGTCCTTTTTTTAGCTGAGTAGTACTCCATTATTCCATTCTATGTAGCTACCTTATTTTCTTTTATTTTTAAATTTAATTTAAAATTTTTTGAGACAGGTCTATGTGGTTCAGGCTGTCTTTGAACCCATGTAGCCCAGGCTGGCCTCAAACTGATGGCAGTTTTCCTGCCTTAGCCTTCTGGGTGATAGGATTATAGTTGTGTTGCCACTGTGCCTGGAAATAACATGTTTTCTGTATTCAGTCACCTGTTGATAAGTTATACTCCCAGGATTTAGCTATTGTGAATTGAGCTACTATAAACATTGGTGTGCATGTATTGCTATAGTAGATGTTTTTAACTGCTTGGGGGAATATATCTAGAAAGGAACAGGTAGGTCATAATGGAATTTCTGATATTCATTTGTGGAATCTACATACTGATTTCCATAATGGTTGTACTAGTTCCCACCAACATTGTAGGAGGGTTCCTCTTTCACTGAAGCCATGCCAGCGTTTGTTAGTTTTTGTTTTCTTGATGATTTTTGTTTTTTTTTTTTTTAGTTTAAGGTAGAATCTTAGTATTGTTTTAATTTCCTTTTTTGCTAATGATCAGCAATGTTGAACATTTTTTCATAAATTTGGTAGCTGTTTGCATTTCTTCCTCTGAGAAGTGTCTGTTCAGTTTGATTGTTTCTCGGTTGGGTCTTATGTTTTAGGCGATCAAAATTTTGTGAGCTCTTTGTATATTCTAGGTATTAGTCTTCTGTTTTAGGAATAGCTGGCAAAATTATTTTTTCATTCTGTAGTTTGTCTCTTCATTCTACTAATTGATTCCCCCACACTCAACTTGTGCTTTTGTTTTGTCTTGCTATGTAGACCTATTATGTCTACATAGTAGACTTGCTATGTTGACCTTAAACTTATTATATAGCCAAAGCTGATCTCAGACTTGCAGCAAGCATCCTAGATGCTGGGATTACAGGTGTGCACCACCATGCCCAGCCAGAACTGTTTATTCTAAGAGGTTTTTTTTGTTGTTGTTATTTTTTAAGGATTCTTTGAGTCTTCCACATAGAATGTCATGTTTTCAGAAAATAATGATGATTTGAATTTTTCCTTTCCTGTATGTATCCCTTTTATTTTTTTCTCTTCACTGGTTGATCTGACTAATGTTTTGAGTACTACATTGAATATAAGTGATGATAGGGGGCATCCTTTTCTTGTTGCTGATTTTAGAGGGAATGCTTTTTGTTTTATATGTTTAATATGATGTTGGCTATTTGTCATAAACAGCTTTTATCAAATTCAGGTATGATGGTCCTTCTATACCTATTTTTTCAGAGTTCTTATCATGAAAGGGTGTTAGATTTTATTGAAAGCCCTTTCTGCATGTATTGATATCATGTGGATTTGCTGTTTTTGTGATGTATTACATTTGTTGATTTGGGTGTGTTGAGCCATCTCTGGGATAAAACCTACTTGGTCATGATGTATGATCTTTTTGATGATGAGCTGCATTCTATTTGCTAATCTTGTTGAGGGTTTTTGCATCTGTGCTCGTTAAGGAGATTGGCCTGTGGTTTTCTGTTTTAATTGGGTCTTTATTTGGTTTGGGAATCAGAGATGCTGGCTTCCATGAAGGGACTTGGAAGTACTCTGTCCCTTTCAGTTTTTTTGAAGAGCTTGAGAAATACAGGTTTTTACAATAGAGCTTAGAAACCTCACCATACGATTTTTAAAAAAAATTTTCTTGTTAAGTTGAGCAATTTAATCTTTTTACCAAAGGAAGCATTTTATTACTTCTTTTTGACATATCCTAATTTCTAGTATCACTACTTTTGCACTTAGGGGCCATTATCGAGTAAAATAAGGGTTACTTTAACATAGGCACTGTGATACCATGCCACTTGATCCAACAATTAGGATGTCTTCTAAGTGACCAACAGACGGGTAGTGTATAGACTGTGGGTACACCAAACAAAGGGATGATTCATGGCCCAGGTGGTTGGGCTGGAATGGGGTTGTGCTACTCAAGGTGACACATAATATAATAGTTCTGAATTTTCATTTCTGGAAATTTTTGTTTAATATGTTTGACCTGCAGCAGGTAACTAACTGAAAAGCAAAACCTTGGATAAGAGGGGACAGCAGTACTCAGAAACTTGATTGAAAAATGCGGGTCTTAGTGCAAACACTTTGTTTGCCTTTCCTCCTTTGGACACTCCATTCTCTCTCAGTTTAAATTTTTTTCTCTTCTGTAACCATTGAATGGGGAAAGGTTCTTCATAATATTAGGATTCCATATCTGGTCATTTTAATCCCCTTCACAATGACTGTCCTTCTTGGCTTTACTCCAGGACCTCTGAGGGTTCTTTAGGTAGATCCCTAGCCAGCTGTTGCTTGTCTTATGTAATCTCACCATGAAGCCATTTGGAGGCATTCCTTAAACATTTAGAGATGCTTTTTCTGTTTTCTAGAGGCAGTAGGTTTGTAGTTTTTCTTGTCTTGTCACATAGGATAAATCTGTGTTTTCAGTAGTTTAACCTGTATCTTTTCTCTTTTCAGGTGCCGTTTGGATAGTTCTTTAGTGACACAATGTACTCGGAGTGGAGATCACTGCATTTGGTGATTCAGAATGACCAGGGCCATACCAGTGTGCTGCACAGCTATCCAGAGAGCGTTGGGCGAGAGGTAGCAAATGCAGTGGTCCGTCCTCTTGGGCAGGCATTAGGTACCTCTTCAGGGGCTGGTAATGAGAGTTTGTTAAAAACTGACAAAGAAGTAAGTGTTCTTTAATTTACTCTGTTATGTAAGCATAAGAATTTGTTATTGAATTATTTAATATTCTTTCTTAATTGATTTCCACATGTCGTAGTGTTATTTCTAAGTTTTTATCTCATTTGGGTTCAGAGCTAGGTCTTAGAGTTTGTGGGTGTTATTAGTCTTACCTTTTTGCTGCCAAGACTACTTATTAGTCATGCCTAATTCTCCACTTGAGCTAAGTGCCCTAAACAAAGACTTGAACCAAATCCTTTCTTCTAAGCTGTAGGTTGTCTTCTGATTCCTTATGGGGGTGTGTTTGGAAGCCCTCATTCTTGCTCCTAGATAGCCCCAACAGAAGCACATCTTACATCAAGTTTTAAGGCTACACATGTGCTGAGCTTGAATGTTTACATATTCCCATTCCTTCCTACCCTTGCCTGACTTCCATGTTTAAGGGTATCACAGAGCATGTAGGCCCGTCTGGTTGTAAGTTGAAGTGCTTGGAATTGGAGTTGTAGTTGCTGTTCCTAAAAATAAGGAGCTTTTGAAGTGTTCATTTTGGAACTGGTCCTCTTTCTTGGGCTCAGGAGGTTCAGGAGCTATGTATGAATCAGTGATGGGCCAAATTACTTAAACTTGCCAAGCTTCAGTTTTCTTATGTATAAAATGAGGCTAGTTTATAGTTATCAGGTTTATAGGGTTATTATGATGGTTAGGTAATATTTATGAAAGTGGGTTATAAACTGCAAGGACTATGTATCATCTCTTCATAGTAACCCCATTAAAAAAGCAATGAAGCTTGTCTAGCATGACTTCATCTTTTCAAGCAAGTTGCATAGAATGGATTTTCACTTCCCTTTTGACACATTCACTAACACTGCTCAGTTGTTCATCTCAAAGTTTTGTCTGATATTCACTTAAACTTTCTCATCACCAGTGACTAGAATGTAGTTTCATCTTCTTTTTCAAAGAGAGATATTTTTCCTTTTTCATAGCACCTTGTCCATTCTGTGATTCCACATAGTGGTTCAGCAGTGTCTTGCTCTATTTCTCTTTGACCTTAGTAGGTGATTCAGGTGGTTTAAAAGTCTGGACCTTGTTTAGCACAGCTAAGTGCCTTATTAAGATGTTACCCAACTTTGGACCCTTCTCATCTGTGTATGTTCCCTCCTATCCACTTTTAAGTAATATTCTTGGCAGAAAAAACAGTTGTAAAATAATAAGAACTGAACAGTTAATCTTTTTTCCTATCATTTGTTCCTATTGTGTAATTTGGAGATGGAATATAATTGAATTTATATATCTGATCTCGTAAGTGATACACATTCCTGTATGCAAATGGATGGAGAAAAAAATCTGCAGTTTTCTATTTTTGTATTTCTAATTTGTATGAAAAAATTGAAATGCCCTTTTATTTCAGAGTGAGTGGTAATGATGTCTAAAGGACAAAAACGAACACTGTAAAAATAAGTAATTTATTTTTTTCTATTCTCTTTTGCTTGGGAAATGTTGCATATATACCTGCCACATGAAAAGTGCATCTTTTGGAATAAACCTGATACATCTTTTGACATGAATATATTGTCTTTCAGTTTAGAGGTTTTTGGCAGTAAAAGATGTTAACATTTTAAATTAGTCTATTGAGATTTAGATGGCAATATATAATAATTTCATATGGATTTTTTGTTTGTTTAGGTAAAATGGACAATGGAAGTAATTTGCTATGGACTGACCCTTCCATTGGATGGAGAAACTGTAAAATATTGTGTTGATGTATATACAGACTGGATTATGGCTTTAGTGTTGCCGAAAGATTCTATCCCTTTGCCAGTTATTAAAGAACCTAATCTTTATGTTCAAAGTATACTAAAACATCTGCAAAATCTTTTTGTACCAAGGTAAATTACACATGTCTGTTTAGCCTGTTACTAGGATAATAAAAATTTTATGTTATTTTATTACATATAGGCACTATTTCATTGCCAGTCC
This sequence comes from Cavia porcellus, assembly GCF_034190915.1. Lineage (NCBI taxonomy): Eukaryota > Metazoa > Chordata > Mammalia > Rodentia > Caviidae > Cavia > Cavia porcellus. The sequence continues at coordinate 23,102,735 of NW_026947488.1, read as the reverse complement.
TTTGAACAGTATCATTCAGTTAGAGTCTATTAATATGAATAAGAGAGATGAGCTTGTATAATATTTTCCAGTAATTTTTAATACTTGTGTGTTCATTTTACAGACTTTTGGCTTTGCTTCTAAGATCTGATTGCTATTAGGTATTAAAATATGATATCTTTCACTTTTGTTTAAAAAAAAAATCACACTTTTGCCCATCATAATTCTCCGCTTATGGTAAAGGCAACTAAACCTTTTACTTTAAGATGACTCTTTTCTTTGAGAGAATGATGATATACAAATTAGAAAACTTAAACCAGGTGTGGTAGTGCACACTTGTAATCCCAGCACTCTGGGAGCCTGAGGCAGGAGAATCACAAATTTGAGCTCCATCTAGCAATGTAGCATGATTTTTTTTTTAATCAGTACCAGAGATTGAACCATGACCGTCTGCTTGCAAGGCAGGTGCTTCTGCTGCTGAGCTAAATCCCCAGCTTCCTACAGCATGATCTTGTCTCAAAATGAAAATATAAAAGGGATGAGATGTAGCTGGGTGTAAAGGCCTTGTGTTCAGTCTGCAGTACACCATGCATATGAACACACACAAACAAACACAGAAGGGAGAAAAAACTTGAATTCATTATGAGGAAATTTATGGTGGACCAAAATATTACTCTTGAAAGTTTGTTACTAATTTTTTCCCCATCTTCTGAGGTAAAAGCTTTAAGTATTTTAGTGTGGGTCATCTACCTTACTTGTACCAAAATGTCCTTTCTGATTATGAAAGAATATCCTGGGCTAGGGCTGTAGCTTGATAGTAGAATGTTTAGGTAGCATGCTCAAGGCCCTGACTCTCATCCCCAAAGTCACCCCTCCCAAAGAATAATATATCCTTGTAATAAATTTTGGAGCCAGATGTGGTGACACACCTGAGCACTTTGGGAGTCTTAGGCAGGATTGCTGTGAATTTGAGGCCAGCCTGAGGTACATAGTGAGTTCCAGGTCACCCTGAACTACATAGCCTGAAGTACTACCTTGTCTCAAAAAAATCCCCCAAACCAACCAAATAATAAATGAAGTTTGAGAAATATAGATAAATATAGAAATATAGATAAGAGTGCAGAAGAAGACATTAGTTTCCTGCCTATTCATGAATATCTAGTTTTTAGCTGTGTGTTAATGGCTGTGAAAAAAAGTTGATGAACTTTTCTCCTTTTGAAAAAAATCTGAGCAGAGCTTTTGATCTGTCAGATAGTTAAGGATTTTGAATTATTCAAAAACCACTCTCTTAAACTGTAACTCTTAACTTTAGAAGGAACTTTTCTTTGGGAAACCTAAGTTAAAAAAGCAAAGTCTCCCTTAAGAGCTTTGGTCTGTGGGATCAGCTCTAAACTCCTTTGTGCACACAAAATGCCAAGTGTAATCTGGCTCCTAAGCAGATTAGCTGCTGCTAATTCTCTGTGAGCCTTGCTCTTTAGTCAGACTCAAACTAAGCATTGTGTAAGACTTATTAGAGATCTTTCCCATCATCATCCCCTTTATTTTCTTTTTCACTCTATTGTGTAGATGGCTACAGCTCACTTTTATTGGTTCATCATAAGTTCTGCCTAGGTCCTTGTTAACCACACCTTCTCTGAACCTGTATCACTCTTTGTAGTACTGGGAACTGAACCCAGGAATCTCTACGCTACATCTCCAGCCACCTCTCTCATCTTTTGGAGACAGAGTCACTTAAGTTGCCCAGGTGGGCTTGAACTGCTGTCCTTCTGCCTCAGTGTCACGTCAGGCTTTACTTTTTTTGTTTTTCTTTTAAGAAGCGTACTTACTTTATAAGTTGTTTTGCTATTTGACTATTAGCTTGCTTTTTTCAAAAGTATGTATGCATGAAGGTTAATAAATTTTGAAAGGGTTCTTCGGCCAGTGATGGTACCTAGAGGTTAGCTGAATTTTCTTTTTTTTTTTTTTGCTAGCGGTTAAATAAATCCAGGGCCTTCCCACTGATCTATATCCCCAGCCTTCTCTCTTTTAAAAAGCATTTTTTGAGACAGAGTCATCCACCTTGGGTTTGAATTTGTGATCATCCTGCCTTAGCCTCCGAATGCTGAGTTTGTAAGCATGTACCACTATGCCTGGCAAGCTGAATATTTTCAGTGCTATTAGGAGTTATCATCTAATTTACTGTTATCAGATCTTACAGTTTTTGATTCTGAGTGTTTGTCAAATTGTCATCTAAATTTACTTAACTAGTTACTTTTATATAAACTGATTCAGGAATCTGCCTTTTCCAGTTTTCTAGAAATTAAATCAGAGTGAGTATAATTTTCTTTTTGCCCATCATTTAAAATTTTTTTTCCTAAATAAAGAGTGAACAATCTTCTAAAATTGATTTTTAATTGCTCAAATATACTGTGTATATGTATTTGAAGAAATAATGTTGTTCTAAAGCAATGGTCAGCAAACTTTTTGTAAAGAACTAGATAGTAAATATTTTCAGCTTTGCAAGCCATATGGTATTATAACTACTCAATTCTGCTAGTGTAGCAGGAAAGCAGACATAGGCTACATAAATGAAGAACATAGATGTGCACCAATAGAACTTCACTTACAAGAGCAGGTGGTCATTTAGATTTTACCTAATGGCCATAATTCTCTGGTGCTTGTCCCAAAGAGGTTTTTCTGAAGGCCACAGTTCCCTTTGAGATTGTTGGAGGGAGAGGATAAGGCTCGATAAGGTTTGGGGCTATTATGTAATTTTTCTATTCTTCCTCAAGCCAGGGCAACAAACCTGAACCTGAGCCTTGTGGCTTTACATGGGCTGGGTTCACCTCCAGTGGAATGTGGGGCATCTCCTGTTCTTTGGCATTCTTGGTTTTTCTGAGGTGATTGTCTCATCATCATTTGGCTTTAGGTCTGACTTCTCTAGCTAAAGTTCAATAGTTTTGATTACAACGCCAAAATAAGTGCAGGTTTCTGGATCATAGCCCAGAACCTGGGAATCTGTATTGTAAGTTGGGGTGAAAGTTCTGAAGTTACTCCCTTTAGTTTTCAGAATTTGTTGAGGAAATTCTCTACTGTGATCCAGACATGTTTCTACCAGTTCTTTGCAATAAGTCATAATATACAGAACCTCAGCCTCAAGGTTTATTTTAGTAATATGGATACTATCTTGGGTTTTACATGAGCAGCTTAAAGGGCAGCAGCATTTACTACTAATACAGTGTTCTCTGCTATTCTTGACATTCTTTTTTTTTTTTTTTTTTGTCTTTTTCCTTTTTATTGGTACCAGGGATCGAACTCACGACTGCCTGCTTGCAAGGCAGGAGCTTATGCCGCTGAGCTAAATCCCCAGCCCCTTATTCTTGACATTCTTAAGTGGTCCACCTTGGGAAGTAGAGTGAGGGCAGGGATTTGAATGTTCCTTTCTATCTAGACATGATACTTTGCTTTATTTTATAGATTGGCTTTCTTCCTTTGGAAAAATGTATATAGTCTTGCAGAATTAAAGAGAGTTTTAAAATTATAGCTCTAGTGTATCTTGGGAACCTCTGATGTCCCCATTTTTTTTTTTTTTTTAATTAGAGCAGCAGCAGCAGGTGCTCATTTATGTAGCAGTATTTCCTTAACTTCTCATCAATCAGGTCCCTCCGGCTCTTCCCTAGCAGACATTAGCTTTGGCAGGACTCTGGACACTTTCAAATCACATACAGAATTCCTGTGAATGTGTGTTTTAAAAAATTAAGATGGAGGGGCCTTTCTGCTTTAGTGTGAGCAGCAGGAATGATTGTGGATACTCATTCATTCAGCACAAACCCAGTGAGTGTCTGTTATTATGGGCCAAGCATGTTTTAGGCATAGAAATCCAGTGGTGAAATTTATGTTTTAGTGTTCTCCCTTCCTACCAGAAGCTGAGTTCTCATAAGAGTGGTCGGTTAAGATCCCAGAGTACATAATAGGGAACAAGCTGAGAAAGGTGTGCTCAGCTGCCAGTTGATGCTTCTAGGGCGCTTTATTGGACCACTGTGTGTTGCATCTGTAAGTTGTCTGTTCTTTGGCTGTTGCTCTTTCAGCCTTATCAGTGATATCTGTCTGTCTTCTTCAGACAGGAGCAGGGCTCCAGCCAGATCCGACTCTGCTTACAGGTCCTGAGAACCATTCAGAAACTGGCTCGTGAGTCATCCATCATGGCCCGAGAAACCTGGGAAGTCTTATTATTGTTTCTTCTGCAGATAAATGATATACTTCTGGCCCCGCCAACTATTCAAGGTTTGTTTATTTATTTTTTCTTACTTGTTTCCAAGCTCCAGGTACAGTTCATGTTTAAACTCAATGAGCAATAGACTTGTTGGGGTTTAAATTTTGACATGACAGTTGACCAATTAAGACTAACAGTTTGTAGAACAGGAACCTCAAGTGTAGTGCAGTGTGGCTAAGGAGATTATTTTGCCCTCAGTGGTAATTTTGCAAATGTAGAGAAGGACACAGAGAATTATGCATATTTGATAAGCATTAGAATCTGGCTTGTTTAGGGTTTTAGGATGGAGCTTATATATCTATATATAAGAAACAATAAAATTTTTAAATTAGAGCCTATGGATAATGTATGTGATGACAAAGTGGTTAGTAGAGTCTGCAAACTTGACAGTGACAGAAGACAACGTTGCTAAGCAAATAAAACCTCCAGAATCTTAAAGTATGTTATTTGGAAGTATAACAGTATGCTATTCATTATCCATTTTATTTTATTATTTATTAGCCATTTTAAAAGCCTACTACAGTTTTATAAAATTTCATAGTGTATTTTAGAAGCTTTGCTTTGTATGTGTAAACATGGTATACATAAACTGAAATTGGTGTTGTAGTTCAGATATTTTAGCTGTTGCTTATTTATCTGTGCTCTTTACGGACACATACAGATTGATGTGCTGATGTTGTCACAGAGTTGTAGTGTCTAGGGAAATATCTGAAAGGAATCATGAGTTTGTTATGGCTTGGATCTAGATGTTCCCCCAAAGTCTTATGCCATCATAGGTAGGGCTTTTCAGAGATGCTGGATCTAGAGTGTGTGAAGCTAGGATTAAGGGTGTGTGATTACTAAGTTGGTTCACTCATTGTTTTGGCATAGTTCTGGATGTGGGTAATGGGAAGGCCCACCCTGGGTTTGAGTCCTACACAGCCTAAGCGCTTATACCCCGGATAGACTATAAGGGACAGAAGGAGGACTTGGTTGCTACTTCACTTGCTGCTTTGCTACTTTGCTGCTTGCTGTCTTTCTGCCTTTTGGCTGCCATGAACTGTTTTTTCCCCTGGGGTGCCAAGTCTCCTTGCCTTGGAGTCAGCCAACTAAGATGTGAAACCTCTATAAGCTGTAAGCTAAATAAACTTTTCTTCCTTTAACTTGAAGTGTCAGATATTTTGTCTCACCATTGAGAAGTAACTGAGAGAATTTTAGTGTGGAAAGGAATGCCAGGATAGTATTGATGATAGTTGGGCAGTCGTTATCTCAACAGCTCTTGGCCATTCACTTCTCATACCAGTGTCTCTGCAGCACAAAGCAGGCAGTTTGTTACCTTCTTGGCCTCTGTTGTTGGAGTTTTGGTTCTGCTCATTTGAAATATGCATCCTTTTTACTCTATTAGTCTTAATTTTGCCTTCAGGAGCATTATAGAATAAAGTCCACTGCTATTGTTGCTTCTGGTTCTGGCACTTAGAACAGAGGAACAACTTTTTTAAGGCACTCTTGTAGCCAGCACCAGGCCTTCTTCTTTTTCTTTCTTTTTTTTCTTCTCTTTAAGATTATCTTTCAGGCCGGGGATTTAGCTCAGCAGTGTAAGTGCCTGCTTGGGAAACTCGAGGTTGTGAGTTCAATCCCTGACACCAAAAAACCCCAAAAGATTATCTTTCAAATGCATGAGGCATTTTATGGCAAACTTTGGAGCTAGCAAGACCTGGGTATTTGTTCTGATTCCTTTCTTTATTGGCTGCATGAATTTGGATAAGTTACTTAACCTCCCTGAACCAAAGTTTTCTCATCTTCAAAATGATGTATTTAATATTGATAATATATTAGAAGCATCTATTCTGTAAAAATAATGGGGAGAATTATGTGTGGTCATGTATATGAATGCCTTCACATAGAAACTAATAGGTATACTTGGGTTCCCCTTGTTAGAAGGTAAGATTGTCATTAAGAACCAGCAGGGCAGTTTGAACACTCAAAATAATTTGTTGATGTTGTCTCTGATTTCCTTTATAAGCATACCTGATAATTAATTTTCATTTTTATTACTGAATATTTATTTGAAAATCAGTACTTAACATTTTAATTTTTGACTAGTTTTTCCAAATTAGTGAATTAAAGATTCTTTTCTTTCATTGGTCAGGTGGCATTGCTGAGAATTTAGCAGAGAAATTGATTGGTGTTCTCTTTGAGGTTTGGTTACTAGCTTGTACTCGGTGCTTCCCAACACCTCCTTATTGGAAGACAGCCAAGGAGATGGTGGCTAACTGGAGGCACCACCCAGCAGTAGTGGAGCAGTGGAGCAAAGTCATCTGTGCACTCACTTCCAGGTATGTGATTGTCTTCATAATCTTAGGCAGCTTTTTCTTGATGCTGTGACTTCTGAGTTTCATGGAGTACGTTGTGAAAAGCATGGATCTCTCACCACTGTACTTTAGTCATACAATTGAACCACTTTAACAAAATAGGTATAGCAGTTTGGCTAATGACTGTCAAATCTAAAAGCTTTCAGAATAATCAAGTATTTTTGAAAAGTGGATACATTTTATACACTATTTTCTCCCCACATCCTACTCATAATTTTAATTATAAAATTATGTATGATCATTATTTTAAAGGAAAAACCATAGAAAGATATAATGAGTTTTTTGTTTTATTTTGTTTTTAGCAGATATTGTATTCATATATATTTATATATAATTTTATAGCTGGGGACATAGTTTAGTGTCACAGTGCCTGTCTGGCAAGTGCAAGATTCTGAGTTCAGTTCCTGGTACCAAACAAGAAAAAAGAAAAAAAATATATATAATTTTACATAAGTAGGATATACTTATGTATAAAGTATAGTATAGTGTAAGAATATAGGGTATACTTTAGTATGTCTAAAGTAGGTGGTTTTTTTTTTTAAGAGAAAATATGGAATACTTCTTGAATTTGTGAGTCATCCTTGCACAAGGGCTATGCTAATCTTTTCTGTATTGTTCCATTTTTAGTGCCAAAATGAGTACAGAAGGCAGTTTTTAATAATTTTGCTTTTTTTAAATTTATATGTGTAAAACCATTCTGTGAATAAACTCAGGTTTCATTTTTCATACTTTATTTTTTCATTTCAACTGTACATAATTTATAACCTGAAAAGACAAGGATTCTTTTAAAAACGTAATTGCAATATCATTACAATTCTTTAATACCAGATAATCATTGTTCACATTTCCCTGTACATGTTTTTCTTTATAGTTGATTCCATTGAATAAGAAAGCAGTGTTCAGAAATTGCATTTGTACACTTTTATGGTGGTGGGGATTGAACCATGGCCTTTGTACTGGGCTGTAATACTGATTCTTTACTATTTTTTTATTTTGACATGGTCTTGCTGTGTTGCCCAGACTGGGTTTAACTTTCAGTCCTTCTGCTTCAGCCTCCCAAAGTGCTGGGATTATGGGCGTGCTCCATTATGCCTGGCTACTCAATGTGTTTTTTTAAAAGTCTGCTTTAAACTATAGAGTCTCATTCTTATTTTTGATTTTTAAAAAAAATTTTTTTTGAAGAAATGAGATTGTTTTTTCCCACTCTTTTCCCCTCAATACTTGGATAATTGACCCAGGGTTTCATGTGTACAATTAAACACTCTATTACTGAGCTCCATGCTTCATGCTTTTTATTTTAAAAACTAGCCCAAACTTGTGATTTTCCTCCTTCAACAAGTAAGAGCAAATAGTTGTTCTTTTTTTTTTCCTAAACATTGATCAGAACAATCAATACATTACTTTTTATTTTTAGTTTTTATTTTTGGTACCGCGGATGGAACTCACAACTTTTATGTTTGCCAAAAAGGCACTTACACTGCTTGAGCTAAACCTTCCCAGTCCCCCAGTAGTTGTTCTTATAGGTTGTATTCCACCATATCTGACTTGTGTTGTGTTATTGAGTATTTCAGATTCTGAATTTTTCCAGTTACGTTGTATGTTGTTCACATGTTTCCTATCCTGTTTTTCTTGATATCTGGTAGAGGTAGAGACTTGCTCTGACATAGGTTTGATTAGGGGCAGGAGGAAGGTATAGTGCGATCAAGTACTTTGTAGGGAGACTTATGTATGAGAGAATAGACTGGTCTGAGCTAATAAGTGTTAGATCTTCAAGATGAGATAGATATGTGTACCAGTTCTCCATCATACAATAATTTAATATGTATTGCAAACATACTAATAAGTAAAATGAAATGTTAGATCTTTGTCATTTAAACTAAAAGGTGAAGTTTTGGAATATTTTTACTCTGGTATATATAAGAATATACAGGGGAATATAAGTGTTTTGAATCTACTTTTAAGGAATACTATTGTTTTGATTGTAAAAGCAGTGCAAACTTAGAAAATTTGAAAGATGTAGGGGAAAAGAGCTGTTATTTACAGATAATCAGTATTAACATTTTAATGGTTTTTTCATGTAGTTCCTTTTCTTAAACCAATTTGAAATTATTCTAAACTCTATTGTCTCCCTTTTTCATCTGATGTCTGCTCTTTTTTTTTTTTTTTTTTTTTTTTTTGTCTTTTTTGAGACAAGGTCTCGCACTCTGCAGTTCAGCTGGCCTTGAGCTCACTTTGTGGCCCAGGCTGGTCTCGAACGCGCAGCGATCCTCCTGCCTCAGCCTTCCGAGTGCTGGGATTACAGGCATGAGTCACCACGCCCGGCTGATGTCTGTTCTTGTCACTTTAATTACCTGTTGTTTTTTTATTTTTTATTTTATTTATTTATTTTTTGGTTTTTTGAAACAAGGTCTTGTTACACAGTTCAGGCTGGTCTCGAATTTATGGTGATCCTCCTGCCTTAGTCTTCCACGTGCTGGGATTACAGGCACGTACCACCACACCCAGCTAACTTTTATTTTTAAATAATTCTTGAGATTGTACTTTAATGATTTTGTAATCTTTCATTATATAATTGAATTTATAATTAATAATTTTTCTTGAGGTTTTTATAAGTATGTTATTCCCAGTGTTTACTTCAGAAGCTAACGATATAAATACTTTATATAGCATTTGTATATGATTATTAAGGTATCATACCTAGATATAAAATATTTGAGTCAAAAGGCTTTAAAGAGTTTCACTTGTTTTTTTTTTGACACAGGTTCTCGCTGTGTAGTTCAGATTGGCTTCACACTTGTAGTGATCTTCCTACCTTGGCCTACTGAGTGCTGGGATTACAGGCGTGTGCCATCATAGTTGGCCAATATATTTAGAATATTACTGTTAAGTTTTTGAGTTAATTTTATGGTATAGTATAAAAATGTACTATATTCTAATTTTTAAATACTGTTTTCTAAACTTCACATAAAGTTATTAAGTAAAATACAGTTGTGATAGATTTGCAGTGAAGTGAATCTTAAAAATAATTTGTTATAATTTTATTATATGGTTATTTAACCATTTAATATAATTTGTATTATATAAATGACAGTCTGTTGCATGTAATACACAATATGAATACTGAATATTTAAAATATGTTTCAAAAACATACTGTAACTTTCCTCACAATACCTCACCCTGCTTTCTCCATAGTGTTATCTTGTTTTTTCTTTTTTACTCAGCCCAAGCTGCTCTGCAGAGCCATTTTCTCTCATATGCCTCACTTCTACCTCTTTAAACAAACACTGAAAAAAAATCTTTTGAACAACTAGGTGAAGTGGTACACCTCTGTAATCCTAGCACTCAGGAGGCTAACACAGGAAAATTACTTCAAAAGACCAGCCTAGAGTATATAGTGAAACCCTGTCTTCAAACAAAAACAGCAAAAAAGTCTTTTGAACAACAGGAAATTCCTTTCAGTTTGTCTGTTTTATAAGCTAGGATTTTTGTATCCTTTTTTTATTTAAGCAAGGTACATATGTTTCATCTGTTTTTTTCTAGGTTTTCATGTTTGAATATATTTTTAATTCAGATAAAAAATAGACAATATTATGAATTTTTTATTTTCTAGATTGCTACGCTTTACATATGGTCCTTCATTTCCTCCATTTAAAGTTCCTGATGAAGATGCCAGTCTAATCCCTCCAGAAATGGATAATGAGTGTGTTGCACAGACATGGTTTCGATTTTTACATATGTTAAGGTATTGTTGGTTTGTTATTTCATTAGCTTTTGATCTAGTAAATTTCTTAGGGCAGGAACTCTCTTGTTATCAGAGTGTAGGTGCTAATCACAGTCCATCAGTGCAGGCATATTGAACAAGAGGCCCATCTACATCACATCTCTCCTACTGTCCCTATCCCAGTAGTCATACACTGTCCTTAGCTGCCCTTAATTTATATTCTCTAGGAGTTCATTCTCTGTGGTAGATGCAGCATTTGTGCTGTTGCTGTTGCTGCAGCCTGAATGGTATGTCTCCTGAGACTTCGTCACATTCTATGGGGACTAGAGACTGCCTCATTCTTCCTGTATCTAGCAGTAGTCAATTTGGCTTCCAGGATTATTTTCTAGTAGCTCTGTTGTTTAAAATTTCATTGAGAAGTGAAATACACCTTAATATTTTAAGAGGGCTAAACCCCTACTTCCTCTATGTCTGTATAGAAATTCTTTGGTTTAGTTCCATCACTTCCTACCTACCACTCTTACTCTTGTCTTCTGTGGAACTGTTACTCTTTTGGTAAGTGTCTCATAAACTTTTTCCTTTTGTATTCCCCTCCTGGCTGTACTATCTTTGTTTTTCTGTTGTGTGTTAGTGATTTTAAACTACTCTGCATGACCTTTCTATAAATTAGAGATGTGAGTCATTTTCTGTTATTTCTTTTTCTACTTCATAGTTGTATTTTTCAGTTTTCAGTGATTTTTGATGTTTTTGATTTTTTTCCTTGAGACGGGTACTTGCTATGTAGTCCAGACTGAACTCACTATGTAGCTTAGGCTGGCCTTGAATTTGTGGTGATCCTCCTGCTTCAGCTCCTGAGTGCTGGAATTATAAGCATGTACCACTATTCCTGGCAATGATTTTTGATTTTTGAATGTCTTTCCTTTGATTATTTCTCTTTTAAAATTAGAAAGTCTTTTCTGTGTTCTTTGATCAGATAGCTATGTTTTTTTTCTAATACTGTTTCCTTTGAGATATTAGATTCCTTTGTATATAACAGTATCTGTTTTTGGGTCACATGTTACTCCATTAATCTCTTTATTTATTCTTATACCAGATTCACAGTTTTAATTAACTTTTTTTTTTTGGTACCGGGGATCAAACTCATGACCTTGCACTTACCAGGCAGGCACTTAAGCCACTGAGCTAAATCCCCAGCCCCTAGTTTTAATTAACTATATAATATTTACTGCTGTTTACTTTTTTGTTTGTTTGTTTTTGTTTTTGTTTTTCTGAGACAGGGTATCATTATGCCCCTCCAGACGGCTTTGTTGTCCAGGTTGGCTTCATAGTTGTGGAAATCCTCCTCCTTTAGCCTCCTGAGTGCTGAGATTACAAGCATGTGCCACATGCCTGGCCAGTATTTACTGACACTTAGTAGACTTAGAATTTTTTTTCTTTTTTTTTACAATATTTATCTATTGCCTGATGAACATTTGAGATGAATCAGTTTGTCAAGTTAGAAAATACAATTGGCTCTATGAATCTGTGAACTCATATGTATATATTCAACTAACCAGTGATTGAAAATAATTTGAAAAAAAATTTACATGTGTACTGAGTTTATGCAGACTTTTTTTTCCTAGTTATTATTCCCTTAACAATACAGTATAACCTGATGGTCACATTCTTGTAATCCCAGCACTTGGGAGGCTGAGGCAAGACAGTCACCAGTAGTTCGAAGCCACCCTTGTCTACATAGTGAGATTAAGGCCAACCTGAACTATACTATGCATAGCAAGCATAAGCTGTGCATAGCAAGACCATGTTTCTACCTCTTATCCCCAAATAACAGTATAACAACTACCTACAGAGCATCACGTTGTATTAGATATTACAGATAGTTCAAAAATGATTTAAAGTACAAAAAAAAAAAAAAAGAAATGAAAAACAAAAAGATAGTTTAAACTATACAAGAGAGTGTATACAGGTTATATATAAATGCTACACTTTTTAACAGAAGATTAAGCATCCACAGATTTTTGGTATCTGGGGAACGGGGATCCTAGAACCAATTCCCTGGTGATACCAAGGCATCAATGTATATACAAACAGAATACCCTCAGAATGTCTTTTGGGGTTTGGATTGTGTATTAATAAGGTAAGGAAAATGTCCTGCTTCAGCCACTGAACTCAGAATTCATGAAGTTGGGGTAGCAGAGGTCTTTGCTCACGTCATTGTTCAGGGACCTAGACTAGTGAGGCTCTGCTATTTTTAAAACCTGCCTCCTAGTGGAGGCATTATAATGCTTCAGACAGCTTTGTTGTCCAGCTTTGTTGTCCTCCTCTGTTAGCATTATAAGGTGGAGCTTCTGTATCTGGCTAGTAGTTGGAAAAGAGAGCAAGAAAATTGTGTGGCTGGACTTGAAGTGATGTGAACATTCCATTGGCCAGAACACATGCCGTATTTAATTGAAAGAGAACACAGGAAAAAGAGAAGCTGTGAATAGCTAGTTTATCTTCATGGAAACTTGATACCATGTTATATTTAGTCTACTTTTCTAATGCATGTGTTTTTATTTTTTCAGAATCTGTTAAAAACTTTCTGTTTTTTAAATTACTGTATGTCTTAGTTACTTTTCTCGTTGATGAGACAAAATACACAATACCTTCAGTAAAGGAGGAAAGGTTTATTTGACTCTCAGTTTGTAGAGAGTTAGTGTATAATTGGCTGGCTCCAAGGTAGTGTGACATGGCAGAGTGGATAGGAGGCACCAGAAGACAAACAAGCAGGTGAAACAAGCAGGAGCAGCAAGCAACAGCAGCAACCCTCTTTGTATCCTTTGTATTCCATGCTGGCTGTCTGCCTTTAGAGTGGATAACATTCACACCCAGGGTGAGGCAGTTTTAATCCCAGCATTGCACACTTAATCCTAGCATCACTTGCTCTAGATCCAGCCACATCCAAAAGTCATGCCTACAACTGTATTAGGTTTGTGTGTGGGGCGGATCTAGATCCAGGCAATAACACTGGGTATTCAACCCAGGGCTTTGGGTGTGAACGCGATCACCAAGGTGTGCCCTCCACTCTCCTTTTTAGAATCTTATGTATAGTTTTTTTTTGGTGGGTGGGTACCAGGGATCAAACTGATGACCTCACGCTTGCCAGGCAGGTACTTATGCCACTGAGTTAAAGCCCTGGCCTGTGTCTTTTGTTTAATTTTTAGAAATGGGGTCTCACTTTATAATTCAGGCTGGCCTTGAACTCAGTATGTTGCTCAGGCTGACAATCCTGCTAGTTCCTGAGAGCTAGGATTCCAGGCTTGGGACACCATTCTTGGCTTGGGATATTAAGTATTTATAAAAGTGTTTGTAGCCTTCTTCCTTCACATAGATTTGCATATTTCCTTTATTACTGATTTTGTGAAATTTTTTATGCTATTATGTCTTCTAGATGGCTAGTGCTGCTGTACAGAACATTTTTGTTTTTGTATATCATGTGACCATTTAAAAGTGCTATGGTATCTTCTAGTTGGCTAACAGTTCATACTAGAGCTTTTGGTACTTAATGCAAAGTATTTTGGATATGATAAGTCCTGGATATTCAAGTTCTACTATGTTTTCCTTTGTGAACTTGATTGAATAATTTAGTCTCTCTGTGCCTTTTTAATTTGCAAAATAGGGATAATGTAGTATCCATCTTGTTAGAATTGAAAAGAAAAAGGCATGTAAAATAGTGTGATGCCTCATACATGATAGCTTGAAAATTATTTTTTTATATTTTCCTGTGCTTGGCAGATCTAGTAGAACATTGTTGAATTAAAAGGATAACTGTTTCGGTGCTTTCTTTCTAATTTTTATTGGAAGGCCTCTAATGTATGGAATTAAGTAGGATGTTCATTGTTGATATTAGATATTCATTTTTTATGTGTCTGGTTTCCTAAGCAATGTAAAAAAATTTAAATATAAATAAATTCAAGAAGTAATGAAATTTTTCCAGATTATGTTTTGGGATCCATTTTAGCAATTAAATGATTTTTCCTCTTTGACCTGTGTTTTGTTTTGGTACTGGGAATCAAACTCAGGACCTTGCACTTGCCAGGCAGGCATTTATGCCACTGAGCTATAGCCTTGGTCCTTGACCTGTTGATATATTAATTTTCCAATGTTGAGCCATCCTTCCTTCTTGAGAAAAAAGTTCTCCTTGGTTATGGAATGCTGTTCTTTCAATATTTTTCTGAATTGTCTGCCATTCAAAAATTTTTTAAGAAAATTTTTTTTGGTTTTTTTGAGAGGATTTTGCTATATAGTTCAGGCTGGCCTTACTATATAGCCAGGCTGGCTTCGGACTCAAAGTGATCCTCCTGCTTCAGCCCCCCAAGTGTTGAGATTACAGGCATGTATCACCACACTCCGCATGAATTATCTGTAATTCTGTATTTACTAGCCTGTATTTTGGTAACATAAAAAAATAGCAGTTTCATATTCTCTATCTCTTCTCTTTTTTTTGCAGCTTTTTTAGTTTTTATTGAACATATTGCAAAACGAGGTTTAGTCAAAAAGACCAAAGCCCATGTCATTGTTAGACTCCTCAGATTCTTCTTTCTTTGCTTCTACCATTTATTCCCCAGCTGGGACAGCAGTGATGGAGGGGGCAGGGCCACCAGCCCCTACAATATTGCAGATGATGCCCCCAATGTGAATAATGACCATGGCCTTTGCAAACAAGCTGGGCCAAAAAGGTTCAACGTTGACACCAGTCACTTTAATGAGGGCATTGATTTTATCATCCGTGATGGTTACTTTGTCATTTTGCAGGATAAAGGTGAAGCTCAGATACAGCCGAGCTCAGAGACAGAGGCCATGGTATAGGCTGCCTGCATGGTGATAGTCACTGGATGAAGTGAAGGCCTCACCCCAACATGGCCTTAGCTCCCTTGAAGGACCAAGTACCTTGGTGGCATCAGAGGGAAATACTTCATATTCTCTTACATGTCCTACTATGTGACAGCTATATGTTCGCTAAGTTTTTTAAATAAGTGATGGGTAAAACTCTAGTCCTAGAATCTTGTTGGTACCAGGGATCGAACTCACCACCTTGTGCTTGCCAGGCAGGTGCTTATGCTGCTGAACAATATCCCTAGCCCATGGAATCTTTTTTAGAGTTAGTTCTTACATAATATTTTCTTACTTCTTCAGTCTTAATTGATCTCTCAAGCTTTGTCTTTCTTTTTCAGCTAACTTTTGTCTTTTAGTTAGGGTGTTTTTCCTAAAGTATAGGAACCTACTTAAATGAGTAAATAGAAGTTGCTGTGTATTAACTCAGATCTTCCTGAACTGAGTGGGAAGCAGGTCTATGAGTATTACTGAGAAGGCACAACTTTGATCATTGACAGATGTCCTGGGAAGAGATGAATATGATGGTGAGATAGGCTTTAGAATTTTATCTAATGTGGTAAAGCTTTATCTTCTTCTAGGAAAAGCAAAACATAAACATGTTTTCCGTTGATTTTTTTCCTTTTTTTTTTTTTTTTTTTTTTTTTTTTTTTTTTTTGAGGCAAGGTCTCAGGATGTAGTTTAAGTTGGTCTCAAACTTACTATGTAGCTCAGGCTGGCCTTCAATTCATGGTGATCCACCTACTTCAGTCTCCTGAATGCTGGGATTGTGGGCATATTCCACAATGTCAGGCTCCCCATTAATTTTAGTAGTACTCTCGAATATTTGCTCCTGAACTGGTTTGTGTATGAGCCCCTGTCCTGTAGGGCCCACATGTTTCAGTAAATTTAGATTTTCAGATTCTGTTTCAGTAAATTGAGGTAGAATCTAAACCTGTAAAAGGTTCCTTTATTGGCCATGTTGGCACATACCTGTGATCCTAGCACTTGGGAGGCTGAGGCAGGAGGAACACCACAAGTTTGAGGCCAGAATGAGCTATATATTGAGTTTGAGACCAACCTAAACTATTTACCAAGACCTTGTCTCAAAAACTCAACCCAACCCAACTCAGCCCAACTAAAACAGATACACAGAATATCAGGAATTACAGAAGTAGAGTTTCTGTTATCTATTCCATAACTTTACCCATTCTCATTTCATCATTTCAGTTTTATTTTTTTTTAATCTCTGAGTGTTTGAATGCCTATCAAATCACTTCTGGTTTATATCTGGAAGAGCATAAGCCTTTCTCTTCCTAGTTTCAATAACTGAAAGACATGAATTTAACAGAGCTTTGTTGGATTGAGGTATAGTCCATTCCAACCTTACCACCTTTTTTTCATAATTTCTAAACAGATGAACTACAACTCCCGGCAGGCAGTGCTGCTTGAGACTTTTTACCTCCTGTACCCTCCATGATGGACTACAGTTCTGTGTGATATGGTGTACTATCTCTCGAAGCCCATATTCTGTACAAGCACACATGTTGCTTTTTCCCACTATAGTTACTTGAAATTAAGAATCTTCTGGTAGGTAGAAAAAGAGGTTTCAAAAGGTAGCCAATGTGTAACTACTGATTTCTACTTCTCAGCCTGGTTCATTTACCTAATACCTAGTGGAAATTCTTTCTACCAGTTATAAGTTACCAACTGTATTTTGAGTTGGAAAACCTATTTAATGAACAGCTAAGCAGATGGTTTCGAAAAGAACACTTTTTAATGCAAATGCTTGTACTGAAAATATAAATTAAACTTCTAGTACATTGTTTTGAAATGTATGCTATAGTACATGTATGTGGCTACTATGTAAATCTATAACACTAACCTTGATTTTCATATTTTTTAAAATTGGAAATGTTAATGTAAAATGAGGTCCTTTTTGATTTATTTTTAGCTTTTTTATTCCATTGTTTAATTCCAAACATGTTAAAAATATCTATGTGTACTCTTTGAAAAGCCAAAACTTTCTAGTTCTATTGTCATTTTCATTTTATAGGTAGAGTAAATTTATGTAAAAAAGCTACACGTCTTCTGTAGAGAAGCCTTCATGTCTAAGCTCTGAGCCCTTATCAGTGAAATCTAGATCAAATAAATGGGCAAGCCGGGGATTTAGCTCAGTGGCATAAGTGCCTGCCTTGCAAGCTGTGAGGTCGTGAGTTCGATCCCCAGTACCAAAAAACAAACAAACAAACAAAAAACCACACACAAAGCCCTTTTCTTAAATTGGTTTGCATGCATTTTTTTTTCTATTGAGATTTCTAATTGTGTAATTAACTTTTTCTCTTTTTTTGTTAGTAATCCTGTGGATTTGAGTAACCCAGCCATTGTAAGCTCTACTCCAAAATTTCAGGAACAGTTCTTAAATGTGAGCGGAATGCCACAAGAATTGAATCAGTATCCTTGCCTTAAACATCTGCCTCAAATATTTTTTCGTGCCATGCGTGGAATCAGCTGTCTGGTGGATGCATTCTTAGGTGAATTTTGTGTATGTTGCTGGATGTTTAAAGAGCCTGCATTTCGATAACCCTCAAATCAAATTCTATGAAAAATTATGAAAGCCCAAAGGAAAAGATAAATAGATTTGATGATAAGTAACAAACTAGAGAAGATTGTTTGCAGCAAATATAATAGATTAATTTGTTTTTATAGAATCAAATAATATGCTAAGAAAAAGAATATTTACTAGATGAAGGGACAAAGGATACAAATAAATAATTTTCAAAAAAGTGCTTATTCTTATTATCCAGGAAAATACAATTATAACACACTTGAGACTATTCAAATGTATATTATTGTAAAGTAAGTTATACCTTTTATAAACTACTTTTTAAAAGATTTTTCACACTTTAGACATATAAGAGCTCAGGAGTTTTTTTTTTAACCAATTAAAAGATAATGATATTTATTATCTGTTTGTCTGGTCTGTCTGTCGATCAATTGATTATATTGAGGATTGAACCCAAGGGAGTGCTGACCACAATCCAGCCCTTTTACAAATTTATTTTAACACTCCACTGGCCTTGAGTTTATAATCTTCTGGCCTCATTCTCCTGAGTAATTGGGATTATAGTTGTGTGCCACCATGCCTTGTTTTCTAAAACATTTAAAGTTGTTTATATATTATGTAACAAACTAATAGTGCTGATTAAGTTTGGTGTCATATAACCAAAAATCTTACTGGTTTAAATAAAAGTTTATTTTCACACATGTGAAGTCAGGGCTAAGACATTATAGGGCTACTGTGGTAGATCTATTCCCTGGAGGGTTAAAAAGCCTTCTTGTCTAGTGGCTTTGCATCCTTTGTACACTGTCTGCTGGACTGTGATGGTCAAATGAGTTCTTCCTGTCCTGTGTGGGAGTTAGAAAGGAAGGAGAGTCTATACCTGATTGTCTTTTTAAGGAAATTTCTTAGAAGACCTGCCAACTATCACCTATTTTTCTGTAGTTAGAGAATGGCCACATCTAGTTGAGAGGCAGGAAAATGTTATTTATTGTGCGTAGCTATGTCCAGTTAAAATTTGTGTTCTGTCAAACAGATAAAAATAGTATGTAGATATTAGCAGGTGACTAGCAATCTGATATAGTATGCCCCACTGCTTCGAAAGTATTACATGCGGACGTTTTTCTGGTCAAATAGTCTTTTTTTTTTTCCTCTTGTTTGTTTTTTTTTTTTTTTTTGGTTATGCTGCGAATTAAACTCAGGGCATTCCACAAGTGCTCTATCGTTGTACTCCACCCCTTGCCCCAGTCACATATTTGAACTATGAAGAATAATTTCATCTTTCTTTTTTTCTTAAGGCATTTCTAGACCTAGGTCAGACAGTGCTCCCCCAACACCTGTGAATAGATTAAGTATGCCTCAAAGCACTGCAGTCAGTACTACCCCACCACATAACCGGAGGCACCGGGCTGTTACTGTGAATAAGACCACCATGAAGACAAGCACAGTAAGAACGAACTTTCCTTCCTTCCTTCCTTCCTTCCTTCCTGCCTGCCTGCCTGCCTGCCTGCCTGCTTTCCTTCCTTTGAGACAGGGTTTGAGTATGCAGTTCAGAGTGGCCTTTAACTCGCTTTGTAGCTCAGACTGGCTTGAACTAGCAGCAATCATCCTGCCTCAGCCTCCTGAATGCTGGGATTACCTGCATTGCCACCATGCATCACCATGTCCAGCCTAGAACTTTTATTACCATATTGAGACTGTATAAAGTTAACTTTTTAATTTTCTATCCTTTTTAGGAAAAAAGTCCTGTTTTTTCAAACCTTTCATCAGTATGGTTGTACTCTTGCTCTTCTCATAGGTTAGTACTGCTCATGCCTCAAAAGTCCAGCATCAGAGCTCCTCAACTTCTCCTCTGTCAAGTCCAAATCAGACTAGTTCAGAACCACGGCCACTGCCTGCCCCTCGGAGACCAAAGGTTAACAGCATCTTGAATCTCTTTGGATCATGGTTATTTGATGCAGCATTTGTTCACTGTAAACTTCATAATGGGATAAACAGAGACAGCAGCATGACTGGTAAATATTGCTTAAGAAACATGTTATCATTTTTTTCTCCCCCCCCCCCTTAAATCTTTCCTACCTGCAAGATTAATATGTTTCTTAAAAAGTTGTTTCTGACCAAGCAGTATCTCATGCTTAACCCCTTCCAGCTAAAGTAAAAAGAAACTTTGGAAGTTTTCCTACCTATTCTTTTAATGTGTATTCTAGGAGGTTTGGCCTTTTGTCTGGTTTTATTAGACATACTTCAGATTAGTCACTTTTTGTTGAATCAAATTCTTTTCATTAGGTGACCTGGAAGTTCCCTTCATGTCAGCCAGGGTTATAATATTTCAGTGAAGAATTAAAGATTTTGACTGGAAATGAACCACTGAGGCATTTTCTTAGATTTTTGACATCTAGTCAATCATTGGTACATATCTACATGAACAGTTATTTGCTTCACAGTAGACTCTAAACTGTCTTGTTTTAGTCTAGAAAACTGAGGGAAATCCTTTCAAAGTATCATTTGCTTTGTAACTTAAGAAGACTGATAAAGAATTAATAACTCTGATATCTTCATTTAGATTTTATTGTAGAAATGAAACTGTTTACATAAAATCTGATCTGTTTCTTTCATCTGACCATTATACTTAGAAATAGTGAAATGGGACACAGGATGGATGCAGGGAAAATACGGAATAATTGAATATTTATAATATGTTTTGCACAGTTGAATAATAATAATGACTGGCATTTTTTGAGTTGCTATTACTGTGTGCCAGGCACCATGATTATGCATTCTTGAATGTATTGATTGTTTGGTAAGAAACCACTTTTCTACTGGATTTGGAAATAGACTGAGATTTAAAAAAAAAAGTCTGATTATACTAGTTTTTGTATATCTAGGGAAAATATTAGTTCCAGGAATACACTAATATAATAGTCATAAGGTGTCTCTTTTCTCTCAGAAATGCCTTCATAGCTATTATGTATCATGTCATGATGAAAGTCTATGTCTGTGATTATTGTATACATACAGGGATTTTGGATGCTTTTATAAATCTTTAAATAATTTAGAAAAGTTATAAATATAAGGATTTTCAGGAGTATAATTTGAGATTGTGTGAGGTTAGGGATTCTTTTGCTTTATTTTGTTCAAATTTAGATACTTAATTTTCTACCATTTCCATGTTATAATTTTATTCACAAATGTGAAAGTAGTGCTTACTTATGGTTAAATGAATGTGTTTATAATGTCTAAATTAAGAAAAAGTTAAAAACAATTTTTGAGTTATATTTTCTTTATGTACTTTATATTTTGAGTTTTCTGAACCATATTTATTTTCTAGAGTAAGTTAGTAATTTTTATTTTTTTAAACATGTAATTCTTACAGTGTAGCTTTGGGGTTTTAGACAGTTGACACAGAAATCCCTGAATCTAGCATGCCTAGTCTGCTGTTTTGTTGGAGGGCTTGCTTAAAGGGAAATTAAAGAGCATTTTGTCTGTAGGGAATTTGTAACAGCTTTTCTCACCTTCTTACACCAGAAGATAGAAACCAAAGTTCAAATCATATGTGAGCAACATCTTTTAACTCATCATTTTCCTTGGTGGGGAAAGGATAGAAGCACTTCTCTTCCTCACTGTTTTTGGAGATGATAAAGGCTGTTACATTACCCAGGAAATGAGAAGTCTCTACATGGTGGAAGGGGTTATGGAGTGCTGCAGCATCAGGTCAGGATGGTGGTGGGGTGGGTGTGTTGGGTATACTATTTTGTTAGCACTGGCTGTCATCAAGGAATTCTATCACGCAGTTCACCTTTAACTTAAAATGTTTGGTTCCTTGAACTAGTTAGCTTTCAATTTATGTGACAGTACACTGTACTTTGTGAAAGTAATATTGAGCTGGGAAGGGTTAATGAACTAAAATTTTTATGCTCGTTGCAGGCAGTTCAAAACATCAGTTCTCTGTAGCTGTGTAACTTTCTTTGTTCATTGTTCTGCATGATACAAAAAAATCATAATTTTGGACCTGAATGCAGTTTCCTATGTTTTTAAACTAGCTCATGGTATCGTAAAGTTTTCAATTTAACCTTTAAAAAGCTAAAAAGCTTCTTAATTTGTTGTAAAATTTCACCATCTTTAAAGTATTTTATAATTACTGCTGTCCTTTGATTTGTTTCCATTTATTTCTATTATCTTGCAGCATCTTTTATCCAAATTCTTCTTTCTTATAAATCTTGTAAGTAGGAACCAGAAGCTTCTTAATTGCAGTCATGTTTTTATTTTTTTCATAATTCCATTAAAAATTTTGATTGTCATTGTCTCTTGTAGTTTTTGCACTTGGGAAGAAAAATACTTTTCTGTGTTTTGAATGGGGAAGATTGTTGGCAAAAGCAAATTGATCTGCCTGAATCAGTCCCATTATTTCTTGTATACTAGTCTGGTCATGTCATGAATTCCAGGACTTTGCACTAACTGTGTTTTGGCTTTTTTTGTTTTGTTTAAGCTTTAAGCTTATTTTTATACAGATTTACTGTTTGATTTGTATGCATTCTGCATGTAGTGTTTTTCAAATGTATTATTGCTGGATAGCTTATTCAGGACTAAATGGCTCATGGGAAGTTGCATAAAGATTCTTGACTCTGCATTCTATTCAACTTTTTATTACAAAACGATTTAATCATTTTATGTAGAGTAATAAAAGATTTCAGAGTGACTTTCAATACACTATGAAATCTTTTGTTAGAAATAAAGCAACTTTCGAAGGGCTTCTGTTTCAGTGACAATGGATGACCATGATAATCTTTTTTACCAACCTAATTTTCTAATTTATCAACCTCAAGTTAGCTGCCGTCTGTGGTTGTTAAAATTCATTCTCATTTGCTTGGTTGGGCAATTCTTTAGTGTGTGTTTTGGAGTTGGGTGGGTGCTGGGAATGCTCTGTTTCTCCCTACCCATTTCTCATCCTTAACTTGCCCTCTCCCAAAACTATACAAACTGGCATGGGGTTGCCTATTTAATTACAATGTCCATCTGGGTTAATATTTTTTCTTAATGAATGTTTAAGCACCATTCTGTAGGGTGAGGAAAACAACAGAAAAATAATTAAAAGCCAAATTCTGCATTATATATCTGTATATGAATACAGATATCATCTGATTAAAAATTCAGTTGAAGGTGCTTCTTGTAGAACCCATTAAACTAATAGTGCCACTGTAAATTGTTACCCATTTTCAAAGAAGATTTCAGAGAGCCCTTTTCAAAAAAAAAATTGCTGATAAAAAGCATTATTGGAACCTATTCAAGTAGCTATTTAATGATATCAATATTTGATCTTTGTGTCCAGGGTCCCATGAGCCTATGTGGCATATTGATAAACATAATAAAACCCTCCTTTTCTCTCCCCAGCCATCACAACACAAGCTAGTATGGAGTTTCGACGGAAAGGGTCACAAATGTCCACAGACACCATGGTTTCCAACCCTATGTTTGATGCAAGTGAATTTCCTGATAACTATGAAGCAGGAAGAGCTGAGGCTTGTGGGACACTGTGTAGGATTTTTTGTAGCAAGAAGACTGGAGAAGAGATACTGCCAGCTTATTTATCCAGGTCTTAGAATTTTTTGTATATTTTCCATTTATGTAGTTTTGATAGTGAAACACTTGTAGCATGGCTTAGTAGGCTGAATTGATAAGTAAATGCTGGTCTGAGATACCTATAAATGTCTGTACATGCTTGGAATTTGTTTGAATTTTTCCATTTTATTTGCGTCATCAAATTTGGTAAAGACTTTTAAGATTTTTTATCTAAGAAGTTTTTTATTCTATTTTATTTGAACTTTATTAATTAAAGAGCAATTTAGAAGAATCACAGTCATTTTTAATACATTTTTAGCACAGTATTAGGTACTATGGACAGTTCAGCTGTAAATCCTACACCAACGGAGTTAATTATCTGAAATTACCAAACCCATGTAGACAGGTAACAGTAAGAATAAGAAATTGCCAAGAGAGAAGTACAGGTAAAAGTCTGTGGGCAGTCAGAGGAAGAAGCAGTACACACTCTAGAGAGTTTGGAAAAGAGTTGTGGAAGATTGGATGACTGTTTGGTTTGTAAAGAACATGTAGTATTTTAGAAAATTAGGGGGATCATTTAATCCAGATCTCTGGATAAGCTTCTTTGTGATTGGCGCTGCTATCTATTCAGCTCCTTAGCTACAAACTAGGAGTCATTTTAGACTTTTCCCTCTGTATCTTTACTTGATTAATCCAATTTTTGCCTTTCTTCAGCTTACTCCTCTTTCTGACTTCTCTTAGACTTTCTTGTAGACTTCAGACATGGTCACTTTCTCTTAAATGCACTGTACTGGCCGCCTATTTTTCTTCTTAATTCTACTTTGTTCTTCTCAGTTGATCATTCACAAAGCTACTAAAGTGAGGTTAATATCAACCAGAACATCATAAGAGATACTGGTGTACCGCTAGGTTTTCAGAGAGAAGTCATCTTGGGAGAAGGAAGTTCAGAAGTATATGGGCATGAGAAAGCATATTATGTTCAGGGAATTACTCTACAATATCTTAATCATGGCTTTAAGTAAGGAAAATCCTTACAGTCACATTAAAGGTAAAGGGAGGAAGTTAAGAGAAACTAGTGATAGTTAACAAAGTCTAAGATCAGGAAGTGCAGCAAAGCCTTACAAAGAGTAGGATCCAAGGATTGGAAATGTTCAAGCACCAAAACAGCTTTCCTCTTTTCTATTTCTGTCTTCATGGTCTTCCAGAACTACTTCATTCTCCTCTCCATAGGTTATTTTCTTATTGTAATATACTTCTAAGTTCCCAATTTCTAGTTCCCATTTACAACCTTGGTCTAGGTAGTCACAGTGGTCAGTTAGCATCTCTGAATCCTAGTTTCAGATTCTTGGTGAAGAGCATCTGATGAATTAGGTCTATCTCTGGTCAGCTATCACTGTGAGGATGATTCATATAAAAGTGCCAGAGGTCACTGTGGTGGGGACCCATTTCTCAGGAAGGAGATGGTAGCCTGTAGAGATAATTCCAAGTGATATCACCAGCAATAAAGGAGAAGGCTATGGCCGTGAGCTTTTTGTCTTGGCCATAATACTGGATGGTGATAGTAGGACAAACTCAAAGAACAGATTTGTGAGAGTGCAGGGGAGGGAATTGGTTTTGAATATGTTTCAGTAATTCTGTTGCTATGGAATTTGTTTCAGTAATTTTATCAGTTTATTAATAAGTACTGCAGTCATTTGTTTTATTTTGTTATCATTGTCTCTCGTGCAGGGACCTTTGAGTTACAAGGCTTAAATGTTAAGGTATAATTGACACGAGTCTTTTCTTTTTCTTAATTAGGAAAAATGATTTGGTTCTTACTATATATGATTTTGAATTGTTTGAATTTCATTAAGCCTTTTAAAGGATAAGGATAGTGAAGAGTGGAAAAAGACTTTCAGATGACTTTGTAGAAATTATTAATAATTATGAAAACTTTTGATTAGCAGTTTATTTAAATATTTTTTCTTGCTTTCCTAGATTTTACATGCTTTTAATTCAAGGTTTGCAGATAAATGATTATGTGTGCCATCCTGTCTTGGCCAGCGTTATTCTAAACTCCCCTCCTTTGTTCTGCTGTGACTTGAAAGGGATTGATGTTGTGGTTCCTTACTTTATTTCAGCTCTTGAAACCATTTTGCCTGACAGGTAAGCTGTGATTCTCTACTACTATATCAATTGTCTGGTTTGGCCTAGTCTGTTTTGGTGCTTTCTCCTGTTTCCTAATGTGTGTATCTTGTCCAGTTGTCTTCATGGTCCAAGCAGACTTAGATTGTATTTATGAGTTCACAGAACATCCAAAATCAACTGCAGCTCTGGATGCCTTTGGTCCTGATGTGTCCATGGGCTTTTTTGGCTTGTCTAGGGAGGTCAGAACAAACCCAGCCATAAATGAAAGTCTTTCTATTTTTGGAGAATAGACTTTATTTTTTAAAATTTTTTTTGTGGTGCTAGGAATTGAAGTAAGAGCCTTGCTCATGCTAGGTAAGTGGTTCACTACTGAGTTACCCAGTCCTTGCATTTTATTTATTTTTAAAATTGTTTTTGAGATGGGGTTTTACTGTGTAGTCCAGGCTGGCCTTGAATTTGTGGTAATCCTCCTGCCTCTCAAGTGTTGGATTTATAGGTATGTGCTACCACACCTGAGTTAGGCCTTGTATTTTTAAATCGTGACACAAATCCACTGAATTTTGGTACAGTTCAGTAGTGATTTAATATAGATGAACATACACAAATACAAACAAAATGCTTGCATTGTGAAAAATTGACTTATAAAGTTTAGCAGTAGTTTAAAATGTATTTTAGGCCTGGGGGTATAGCTCAGCAATGCAAGCGTCTGCCTGGCAAGTGCAAGGTCCTGAGTTCAATTTCCAGTGCCCCCCCCCAAAAAGTAATTTAGATAAAAAATACTAATAGTTTTTTATTTTTTGGCAGAGAACTCTCAAAATTCAAAAGCTATGTAAATCCAACAGAATTAAGAAGATCCTCCATTAACATCCTACTTTCTTTGTTGCCCCTCCCTCATCATTTTGGCACAGTCAAATCTGAGGTAATGTTTTCTTAAGGTGTTTTACTGTGTTTTCTGTTCCTATGGACTAACTTAAGTCAAACAATAGATTTTTAATTGAAAACCTTTATTTCAAGTAAATTAATGAAGTCCCTTGGTTCAGGTATTTCTTCTGATATACACCAGCATGCCTTGACCTACCATTCCAAATGGTTATAGGGTAGTGACATATATGTTGCGTGAACAAGTGACAGACTCATCAGTGGTTAGTGTTAGACTGAGAGCCTTGCTTAGTAGATTGATCAGCTTTTTGTGTCCTATTCCCTCATGGGCATCATGTATCATAACAGCTGATGTGAACTATGTGTTTTTTCCCTAGGTGGTCCTGGAAGGAAAGTTTAGTAATGATGACAGCTCATCTTATGATAAGCCAGTAACTTTTCTGTCCCTGAAGTTGAGACTTGTGAATATACTAATAGGTGCCTTGCAAACGGAAACGGACCCCAACAACACCCAAATGATACTAGGTTTGTTGTCACATTCTTTTGTAAATGAAAACTCAGATATTGTTGGCCCTTGGCATGCTGAAGAACAGAGGTCAGTGATGAAATCTAAGTGTAATACAGCTCTTCTTATCAGGAGTGGAGGCAGAATTTATTTACTTTTTAATGTTTAAAAAAATGTTTAAAGGACTGAGATGAGGAAAGAAAGCCTTTCTGTGTTTTTGATCACTCTTTGTATTTATGGCCTTTTTTTCTCCCTGTGTCTCTCTCTCTGTCTGTTTTTTTCTTCTCCTTTCTTTGTCCCTTAATTCATTTACTTTACTTCTTTCTATTCTTTTTTCTTTTGAGGCAAGTTGTTATATAGTCTACATTTTACTGTGTAATTGAGGCTGGCTTCAGCTTTATAGTAGTGTTCCAGCCTCAGCCTCCTGAGTGCTGGGATTACAGGCATGCACCACTATGCGTAGCTACTCACTGTTTGACCTTTTCTTCTCTTCCTCTCCTCCTACCTATTAATTACATGTGAAAAATTTGGAGTAGGGTACAATTCTGGAAGACAAGTTAGCATCCTTCCAAGAAGAAATTATAGAGTAACTGTTTTGTGGTTCTCTTTTTCTTACTGTTTCATCTTACTTCTTTATCATATTGATTCTCTGTCTTAAATGTGTCAACATCATTATGGTCAGTTTCAGATTTCAGGTCATTATCACTTCATTATCAATTGCTGTACCTATATTTTATTGTACCTCTGACTTTGGTTTTTTTTTTTTGTACCTCTGACTTTGTATCAAAGCCAAGAGTGTGATCCTAGATACAGGTACATAGGATACACTAGAGAAATGAGGGACATGAGTCTTACTTTGAGAAAATTTCATTGCACAAAGACTGCCCATCACATCAGAAGGTGGTGTGATTACATGCTGTGTTAGTTGTCTTCAGGATTGAGAGAAAAGAAACCAAAAGGGCAGGAAAAACTTTTTAGCAGGAAGAGGAACCGTGGGATCTCGAGGCAAGAAATAATATGGCCATAGAATTGATAATGGCAGTAGTGGTTGTGGTAAGTGCTCATAAGTCTGATGTGTTAGTGAGAAGGTGGAGAAAACAGGGAAGAGAAAGACCTTTCATTTTGGAAAAGAGTTCAGGGAAGACTGGTTATAACATATGCTTTTTATGTTTTTGGGGGGGGAAGGTTTTAGAATCTAAGGGAAAAAAATAGCCAGGTATGTTCATGGGTGCCTATAATTCCAGCACTTGGGAAGGTGAGGCAAGCAAAAAAGAGAGAAAAATAAAAGAAAATCAGGAGCAAGAGAATTCAGTCACTTAAATTATGTATTTTGTACTTGTCCATACATTTTACCTGGTAGAAGAAAAATTTAAATCAATTAAGTGGGAGTACTGTGTTTCCTATATAGGCAGTTGTCAGTAAAAAAAAAATGTCAGTATAGTAGTGGCTACTGTGGCTCATGGACCTGTGGCATAGCATTAGAAAACGATAGTATGTCAGGCTTCTCAGAAACACTCCGAGTGGGTGGCATAGAACTTGGTCTCATACTAGACCAGTCTGTTACTGTCACCTGCTCAGACTAAATACGTGGTATTTTGGGCCCTTGCTCTTCCCTCATTCCCCACTCCTGCCATGACCTTTACTTGATCTTATTCTAGATCTTATTTCCCTGAAACTGGTGTCTCCATTATCTTAACTTAAAATGTTCCTTTTTCTGTTACATGTACTCTTTCATTTCATTAACTTTGTTACTTCACCAATGCTTTAACCCATGAATGAGCACTCTAGCTCATGGCCATATCAAATCTTCCGTATTTGTAGTAGTTTTTTTATTTTTTATTTCCTGTGTTTTTGAGATAGGGTCTCACTATGAAGTTCAGGCTGGCTTTGAGGTCACTATGTAACCCAGGCTGGTCTCAAACTCGCAACAATCCTCGTGCCACATCCTCCTGTGCTGGGATTATATGCATGCACCACCATGTCCAGCTTCGTAGTGGTTCATTTTGACACAGTCATGTTGATCTATTATCTGTGGTTGCATTTGTGCTCTAACAGGAGAGCTTAGTAGTCGTGACAGATCAGATATATAAATATAAAAGATTTACTTCCTGACCTTTTATAGAAAAAGTTTACCTATTCTCACTCTACCTTTAATTCACTGACCATGTTTCTCATTTTACTGTCTGTCGCTTCTCCTGTTTTATCCTTCTCCAGCCTAAATTACTTGCTGCTTAACACTTCTTAAACTCCAACTCTGCTTAAGTCAGTCAGCTCTCTGTTTATTCCACATTCACACCCAAGTGAGCATTGCTAGAGGAAAAATGTCCTATAGCAGGGCTGACTACCCTTTTAGACTTGGGACTGTAAATGTCAGGTGATACTTAGCTCTGACTGGTGGTTTCACCAACGCATTCGGGTAATTAATTTTCTGTTTCTCATGCTTTACATCCTCAGCCTGTGTTTTTCATCTGCATAGCTGGTGCTCTTGGTATATATCTCATAGACAGAAGTGTGTCAGATAACTGCCCCCCCCCGACCTGGTAGCTCCTTCTTCCCCTCAGCAGGAGTTGTTTACATCATGTGCCAGGTACCACCCGTGAGCCTGGAATACAGAAAGGAACAAAACAGAAAAAAATCTTTCTGGTGCTGACAAAGATCAAGGAGTACATAAGAGTGTATTCTATAAAAAAAAAAAAAAAGAGTGTATTCTGTGGGGGAGGAAACAGATCAAGGAAAGGAGATGGGGGTAGGCGGTGTGCCATGAGGCAGAGGGCAGGGGCTGTTTAATTTTAAGCAGAGCGCCATGGCAGATCATGCTGAGAAGGTGAAGGAGGGAGCTGTGCAGGTACCTGGAATTGAGGTTGTGCCAGAGGGTACAGCAGGGCAAAGTACCTGAAGCAGTGCGTTGGAGCAAAGCGAGGATGCCAGTGTAGGCGAAATGAAGAGGGCAGAGGTAGAGACAGCAGGAGGTGGAGACAGAGCTGGCGCAGCTTGTTCCAGTGCTGCCCACTTGGCCCACTCTCACTGCCTTCTCTAGGTCCTCACTCCTCTTTCCTGTCTGATCACCTTCTCCTTCCAACCTGATTATTTATGCTGGTCTAGGAATATGTCCTATTGCTGTTCTAGAATACAACTTTCTGGATGTCTTAGCTTCTCTAGCTGTTGTCCTCATTCTCTTCTACCCTGAAAATAAAAACCCTTTAAATTTTCCACTCTTTTTGGGTACCATTTTTGTCCCTATCATACCACTGAGTGAACTCACATCAAAGTTTCCAGTGGACTCCCTGTTGCCACAACTGAGCAAGTTGTGGTCATCTTCTCACTTGGCCTTGTAGCACTGGCTTGCTTGACCCCATCCCTTACCATATTTTGCTTGAGTCCTGCATTGTACCATACTAACCTGATTTTCATTCGATCTCCCTGGTTCTTCTTCCATCTCCTTTGCTCCCTTCTCCTGCCTACCAAGCTGTTACATGTTGGAAAGTATTAAGTGCTGTTCTTGGCCCTCTTATTCTAGGTAGTCTCATCAGTGCCATCACTTCAGGTATCATAGATCCATGTGCTCTTTAGCCTACATCCATCCTCCGAATTCTGTGTTTGTTACCAGCTACCTGCCCACTTGATAGCTCCACTAATACAGTACATCTACAGGGCAGCTCACACTTACCTGCCTCCCACAGCTTTGCCCTAAATCAGTTGCCCAACAGTCTAGTTGCTCACCTTGGTACATGGCTTCTTCAGATATATATCAAATTTTTCAAACAAGAACCTACAATTCATCTATCTTTAATTCTTCCCTTTCTCCAATGCCCCACATTTAAGTCCACCCCAAAGTTCTGTTGGCACTACTTCCAAAATATATCCTGATCCACCCTTCCTTTTCACTCTTTTTAAGCTGCTCATCTTTTAATTACAGTGTTATCACTGCCTTATACCTGGTCTCTTTGCTTCCTTTCTTGCTTCTTCACCTTTCATCTTCCCTACATAAGCCAGAATCAGTATTCTGATTTTACTGTGTAATTCAGTCTGACTTCAGCTTTACAGTAGTGCTCCCACCTCAGCCTCCTGAGCTTGTTAATGCCATTGGCTGCTCATTAAACTTAGAATAAAATTCCCATCCATTAACCTGATCTACAGAGCACCTACCTTCAAACATTGTCTCACCTCTGTACAGTAGGACAGGTACAGATGTGGTTTTAATTTCCCTACTTTGTTTTTTTCTAAAATATTAGAACCTTGTTTATAATATCATTGAAATCAAGATGGTTATATCTGGTCCTTTACACCAATTAAAACATATCAGACAGTAAGTACATTTTATAAAAGTACAGTTTGGCTTTCCAGTTTATTTTAGAAAGATATGATTTTAAAACTTTGGGAGATAGAGTAGAATAGGAGAAATTCTAGAGTGTCCATTGTGACAAGTTGTTGAATTTATTAGTAATTTTGGGGAGTTCAGGAAAGCTCATATTCTTATTTCTATTCTTAATCATATGAGCCTTTGTAGTGTTCTTACATCTTTTAATTGCATTGTTTTCCCTTTTTGCTGTTGTAGGGGCAATGTTAAATATTGTCCAAGATTCTGCACTTTTAGAAGCCATTGGTTGTCAAATGGAGCTGGTAAGAAGGTTTTAACATATAATTTGTCAGAGTCTGTCAATGTATGATTTATATAAATTATTTTCCAGTTCTTGTGATTTTTTTTTTCCCTTTGGTATCAAGGATCGAACACATGACCTTGCATTTGCCAGGCAGGTGCTTATGCCACTGAGCTAAATCCCCGGCCCTACCTTTGTGATTTTAAAAGACCTTTTGTTTTAAATCCAGCTCATTCATTCAAAAGAACTTTTGTTTTTCTTTTTTTTTTCTCTTTTTCTTGCTTGAAACAGGGTCTTCCTGGTTCAGGCTGGCTTTGAACTCATGGCAATTCTTGTACTTCAGGTTTCTGAGTGCTGGGATGGCAGACATATGCCACCATACCCAGTAGAAGGACTCCTTTTAAAAAATCTATTCTGAGATTTTTTTTTTTTAACTTGTCAGTGACTTAATAGCTGTGCATCAGATCGCTGAGAGTTTCTGCGTGACAGAAATTCTAGCTAAGGCAGTCTTTATTTCTTGACAAGTCTACCTGTCTTGCTGTGCTGGTGAACTGGCCTGAGTAATCTAAATAAGCCTTTTTTTTCCGTAATCCCTGGCATCTCTAATGGATCTAAGGATGATTGTAAGATCAGAGGTCTCTTTCTAGCCCCTTAGACTAAAATTTTCAGGTCCCTCAAAACACTAATGCTTCTTAATAGAAAAGGCTTCCCAAAGACATCCAGTGCCCTTTGCTTTTGTCATTAAATATATGATCTTTATATCTAAAGGCTGCAGAGAAGGGGAATTAATTAATAGGATGTGTAGAGTGGCTATAGAATGAGTAATCGGGGTATTGACAAAGAAATTACATTTATGTCCAGTAGATAGCTAACAACAATTTACTGTTGCAGGCAAAATGAATCATGCTTCTGTGGCAAAAATGAGGAAAATTATTTATTAACAAATTTATTAGCTCCAATTATATAAGAATTTACATGTAATATTTTGTTTGTTTTACAGTATAACTTATATTTGAAAGTTTCTGTTTTCTTTTGAGATTATATTCGTATTCTAAGATTCTGTTTGGTTGGTACGGAGGGTGTTTTTTTAAGGACCCAGTGAAGTCTAGTAAAGAATTGAAAAAGATCCTGTGCTGGACTTTTATAAACAGTAGCAAGGAAACCCCAGTTGGGCTACCTAGAGTTGTCAGACCCTTCATAGCCTTCAGGTTGTGTCTGTGTAGAAACACCACAGCACTTTTAATCCATTGTTGGTTTGTTATCTGTATATCATTACATGCCATTTAATTGGCCCATCCCATTTTATCAGTAAAATTTTTAATGATTAGTTTCTGTTTCTGTTTGTTAAATATGTCATAACTGCCAAATACTGTATTTGTTAAATATGGCATAACTGCCAAATGATGTATTTTCATTTGACTAGGGTGGTGGAGAAGATAACATGAAGGGTCATAGTCGCACTAATAGTGGTATTAGTTCAGCAAGTGGTGGAAGCACAGAGCCCACAACTCCTGACAGTGAGAGACCTGCTCAAGCTCTCCTAAGGGATTATGGTAAGCTGTGTTAAGAAAGAATAAAAATGAAAGTTTTACAGAATTACTTTTATTCTTAGATTTAGAAAATTTTAATGTTTAAAAATTTAAAACAAAACTAAAACCAAAAATTTTATGTATTTCAGTATAATAGCATGTTAGTCTGAAAAACTAAGGAAAACCCCAAGTAGTTTTCACCTGCATAGCTTTTAACAGTTATATTTGGGGTAGTTTATTAGATTCTGTAGATCACTGTAATGAGTGGTCAGGAAAGATACCATGATAAAGCAGGTGTCGGTGATATGGGTCAGATAAGATAGGGCCATGATCAGAGCGAGCACACAGTTAATTAGTGACTGCAGTGAGAGAAGGAAGGGATGGAGTCCGCAGTCGAGGAGAACTAGGGGGAGGAGTAACTGTCTCCATGTTAAACTTTGTATACCTACCCTACTGTGCACATCATTAGATTCTTCAGGCACAAATTTAAAGAGTAAGGAAACATTTTTATTTTCTGCTTTC
This sequence comes from Cavia porcellus, assembly GCF_034190915.1. Classification (NCBI taxonomy): domain Eukaryota; kingdom Metazoa; phylum Chordata; class Mammalia; order Rodentia; family Caviidae; genus Cavia; species Cavia porcellus. Next base: position 23,069,304 of record NW_026947488.1, on the reverse strand, counting down.
CCAAATAAAGTATTTGTCAGCAAAGCATTCTATTCAGTAATGTCCTTTACCTAGGGCTACTGTTTTATGTTTGTAGTCTGTTTTAAGGACCTTTATATTTTTATACTCAAATACTAATAGTATATTGAATCTGCAAATATTTAGCTAACTAGGTTACAGTGGTGTTTAATTTCTTAGATGTGAATTCTTTAATCATCTGGAATCTTAATGAGCCATGTTCATGAGTCATGTTTTTATGGTTTAAGTTTACAGTGAGTATTCTTGTGGATATCAGCTAGATAAAGTAATTATGTGGCTATTTGCTATATATAAGTATTATATTTATACAGTGGTTACTTAAATTGTTATCTTATTCATTGTGTATGTAAACTTAGGTATATTGTAGGCTGAAAATTTTCCGTTTTTTTCTACCTTTTAAAATGAAGATGTTTGCATTGCTGCATGTGTTCTAATGTTTGAAGTGATTATTGTTTGTTTCAGCATTTTGAACTGGTGTTAGTGAGCTCTGCTTGTAATGTTGTAAAATATTTTTTTACTAAGAAATCCAGATTTGTGTTAGTGTTGCATGAATGTCTCTCTTTAATGATCATTCCTTTTTCTGTTGTCACTGCCCTCTTTCTGATAGGATCGACAGGTATAATGTCCCTAAAGCTTCCTTTATAAATTCAGTTTAATTTGTCCTAAGCTCTTCTAATGTACTACTAGCTAGGTAATAATGACTCAAATATAAAATTGGAAGCCAAATAAAAACTGGCTTGTTTATTTAATGCTTTTAGAACTATTAAAGTAGTCTTGGAGAGTTACATGTTAAAATGGATTTGAAAAGGCATTGCATGTGATTTTTGATGCTTTCAACTCTACAAGTAATTTCAACAGGTGCTATAAGGTAATTCCCAGCATCTGAGGAGGCTGTGAAAGTTGGGGTTTTTTTCCTTTATAAAATCCCATGGCAATATTTGATAGCCTTTTCATTATTGTTTTTTGTTTGAAAATGTAACTCTCTGTGGGTTGTTAATTCAGAAACTGTAAGATGTGCAGCATTAAGGCCTGTGGTTGTCTATGTGAAAATATGTGGGCTGGGAGCTAGAAGCTGCCCTAGCCCTGCAGGGGGCACCTTGTGCTACATCACTCAGGCTGGCTGGGGCTCAGGCCAGTGGGCGGGGAGCATAGCACTATGTGGGTGCCCATCGTGCTCACTGTGGCTGCTGTGGTCTGTGCCTGGTGGAATGCTGTGCTTCTTGTTACTAATGCTTAGTTGTTTTCCCTCCCTGTGGGATGTGGCATTGGGGTTATATCCTAGCTCTTAATACAGATTCAGCTGCTGGGCTCCTGATTCGCAGCATTCATCTTGTCACCCAAAGACTCAACTCCCAGTGGCGGCAAGACATGAGCATATCACTAGCAGCTCTAGAGCTCCTCTCTGGCCTGGCAAAGGTGAGGAAGATGATCCTTTTATTTTACCTCAGCAGCTTTGCAGCATGGCTGTTTGTTCTGTATGTCTTCTTTCCTTGGTGGAGGAATTGCAGAGTTGGCTTTCCTCAGTTTATATCAAATTGTAGGACATTAAGTTTCCAAATGAAATTTTACAGCGTGAATTTTATTTTTATGAACAGATAAAACTGAATTTGTTGACTCAGTACTATAATCTTCACACTTGGGAAGCTGAGGCAGGAAGATAATGAGTTAGAGGCCAGCCTAGACTATGTTGTGAGTTCCGGCCAGGCTGGGTTACATAACAAGATTCTGTATTAAAAAGTTTAAAAAATTTTTTTTAAATATAAAAATAGGTTTAAAGAGTATGAACATTTTTGCTGTAAAATTACATGAAACATAATAGTTGCTATTTCTTTGAATATAATATGGTACATGGTGGTTTTAATTTTTTACCTATTTTATTATAAAGAAGATACAACCAAGGAAAATAAAGCAGAATAAAATCAATCAAATCAAATTGGTATAAGCGATACAGGACTTCAAAACAATATGAAATTAACAATGGTTACTTTAATGCCTTTTGTCTTCAAGTAGCTGCAGATACCATCAGACATAGTAAAAATCAAGCAGAACAGAATAGAATAGTGCTAGTCAAAACAAAAGAATGAGTGTAATAAAGAATTTCAAAACAATAGTAAACCCCAAATGGCTACCATAATATATCTTGCTGTTTTTGAAATAGCTGTTCATGCCATCAGATATAAGAAAGTCAAACAAAACAAAACCGAATAAACCCCATGCCACAAAACAATGAAAATGATACAGGGCTCCAAAACAAGATAATAGGGAATTAACAGTGGCTACCACCTTCAGAAGGCAATCCCCATTAGATTCCACAATCTCTGTACACCACAATCCTCTGAACACTTTGATTTTATATAGAATGGTTGTTCTCAAGTATGCTAGTTGGGATTACATGTGCCTACTGTCTTCCATTATCTGAGATAATTGAAAATGGGCAGTTCAGATTTCTTTCACAGGTATCATTTCATTTTTGTGGAACCTTAGAGCTGAATGCTCTCTTGAATTTCTTGCCTCTACCCCTCCCTTCAAGGTAAAACACATATAATGTAAAATTAAGCATTTTCTATTATTTATTTATTTATTTAGGATTGTTCAGTCAGAGTTTCACCATGTTGTCCAGGGTACCCTTGAACTTGCTAAGTTGCCAAAGCTGACCTCAAAACTGCAATTCTTGTGCTTCCCGTGTTCTGAATATCTGGATTACAGGCATGCCCTACTCTACCTGGCTCAAAATTAATAATTTCAGAATGAGTAATTTAGTAGCAGCTGGCAGATTCATAGTGTTGTGCAACCACCAACTCTCATTCTAAAGTGTTTTTATCACCTCAAAAGGAAAACTCTGTACCCATTAAGTAGTGCTTCTTTGCCCCCTCCTTCCCACCTCAGCCATTGATAGCTCGCATTTTATAGATATCTAGTTACCTTTTCTTAAATGGAGTATTACGGTACATGAACTTTTTTGTGGTTGACTTTTTCATTTAATATAATTTTTTGTGTTTTACTCCTTTTGTAGACTTTGTCTGAATTTCATTAACCTTTTGTGGTTGAATAGTACATATTGAATGTATATTCCACACTTTGTCCATTCATCATTTGGTGCACATTGAAACTATTTTCACTTTTAGGCTTATGTTAGTTTTGCCTTGAACACGTGTATACATGTATTTCTTTACTAGTTTTTGATTCTTTGAGGTATATACTGAGTATGGTGAATTGTAGTGTATATGATAATTTTTAATGTTTTGAGGAATTGCCAAATTGTTTTCTATAGCTACTGCATCATTTTACATTCCCACTAGCAGTGTACCATACTAGGGTTCCACTTGCCAAATCCTTATTAGCATCTGTTTTTTTAATTAGTAAAATGGGCAAAGTTATCTTGCATGTAACAAGAGAATTTCATTGAGAGGATCATATGAATAAATATATAAAATACCTTGTGAATAAAAGGTGACACACCCACACAGGTGGCACTATCTGAGATGCTATGGTTTAAACCCTGAACAGAAAGCCTTAGATGAAACACTGCTGTGTACCTGTCTGGCAAAATAAAGGATTGAGTATAAAGCTACAGTAATGAAAACAAACATCCCAGTATTCAGAAGGTTGAAGCTGGAGGGTGGCAAGTTTAGGGCCCGTCTGGGCTATGTAACGGGTTCCAGACCCTCTGGAATGTATGTATAGAAAGCCTTGTTTAACACAACAAAACCAAAACACCAAAAACCAAACCAAACTGATGTTGAAATAGGTTTGGACAAAGAGTTTGGAATAGAATAGAGAGTTAAAAAACAGATCCATGTATATGCAGTCATTTTATTTCTTCTTTTAAAACAGTATAAAAGTAATTCAAAGGAGAAAGGATAGTGTTTTCAGTCAGTGGTGCTGGAATCATTGGCTATTCATCTATAAACAAACACTAAAAAGACTTCGTTTCTTTTTATTTTTATCTCATCGGTACATTTTATATATTCATAGTGATTGCATTCATCATAAGGAATTTGTACTTGTACATGGTATATCTTATAGCTTCTTTCTTTCCCTTTTCCCTCCCTTCTTTAAGACTTTATTTCATATATATGTTATCTACAAAAATTCACTCCAGTTGGATTATATGCATAAATGTAGAACATAAACTCTAATTTATAGATGAAAACATAGGAGAGAATCTTTGTGACGTTGGATTACACAAAAATTTCTTAAAGGTTACACTAAAGAATAAAGTGATAAATTGGACTTCATCAAAAACAAAATCATTGTTTTCTAAAGATAAATCACAAATCATTGATTAGAAGAAAATGTTTATCAACTCTGAAAATTCAGTGGTGACCTTTCCTTTCGGTGTAAGATTTTTTTCTTTTTCTTTCTTTCTTTTTTTTTTTTTTTTTTTGTACTGGGGATTGAACTCATAATCTTGCGCTTGCTAGGCAGGCGCTTACAATGCTGAGATAAATCCCCGGCTTTTTTGGTATGATTTTGACAGCATTATGGTACAATTTTCTTTTTTGTCTTTTTGAGACAGAATCTCACTATATAATTCAAGCTAGCCTTGGGCTCACTTTGTAGCCCAAGTTGGTCTCGAATTTGAAAGGATCCTTCTGACTCAGCTCTCCTGAGTACTGGGATTTCAGAAGTGCACCAGCACACCTAGATGTGGTAGTTTCCTAAGAAGAGAAAATTTGTCCCTGATGGCATCTTCAAACCTGAATTGAATAATTTCTCACTCAGATGCTTGCTAGAAATAGCCATTCTGGCAGTAAGGTCCAACATACAGTGGTCAACATGGAATCACTAGCTTAGCCTAAAGCATGTAAAACATTCCTTTGAGAAGGATCAGCAGATCTGTAAAATGATTCTTGTAGTTCAGGAGAAACTGAGTTTTCTTGAGGGCATGCCAATGGAGCTTTGTGCTAAAGAGGGGGATGTCTACCCTTTCCTAGGTGGAGCCTCCATTAGAACTCCTAAGATAAATTTCTATGGAGAGAGCTGGCTACACTGTGCTGTTTTGTGGACAGCAGGTCAAGGACAACAGGTTCTTGGCATCCAGGAGAGTCATCAGGAAAGTGATCTGTGTCCACAATGCTGAGTCTTGTATGACCACTTGAGCACAGTGGACCTGAAAGATGAGCTACAGTACTACCCGGCACCCTCATCTCTGACTAGGAACCTAAGAAGTCAGAGCCACATGCTATTCTGTAGCCACTGCCTACAGAGGACTTCCTGGCAGCTGGACCTGGAGTCCGCATGTAGTTTCATAAAAACTTCTACCAAAACATTTATAAAAGCAGAACAACCACCAGTGAAGTAAACCTCTCAATAGTAAAATTCAGTGCTATCAAAAAAAGTTAAAAAACAGGCAGAGGATTTGGAAAAAAACTTAAAGGAGATAAACAGGTGACAAACACATGAAAAGATGTTCAGTATCATTCACTATTAAAAATGCAGTTAAAACCACAGTGAGATACTATTCCGTATGTAGTAGAATAGCTAAAATTAAGAAGACTGACCACACACTTGGGTGAGGAAGTAGAGGAACTGTTGATGGTAATGTTATCTGGAATAACCATTTTAGAAAACAGCGCAGCATGGCATTTGTTTAAAAAGTTAAACATCCATCTGTCTTATGACTCAGTGATTCCTCTCCCAGGATATGAGGGCATATATTCATTCAAAAACTTGGATGTGGATGTTGATTGTAGCCTTATTGCGATATGCAAAAGCTAGAAACAACCCAAATATCCATTAGCTGATTCTGAGTAAATAATTAGTGGTATTTCCATGCAGTGGAGTATTGTTCAGCAGATAAAAGTAACACATAAGCAATACAGAAAAATATAGAGAACTATGAAAATATTATGTCAAGTAGAATACAAAGTAGTGAGACCATCCACTCTTATTCCTTGCTGGTATGAATGCAACCTAGTCTATAGTGGTAGCAGATCAGTAGTTGCTTAGAGTTGCAAACAGGAATAGTGGGAAGAATCCAAAGTTACATGAAGAAATTTTTGGGATGATGTAAACATACGGTCATTATCTTACTACATGAGTTTATATGCACAGTATTTTGTGCAGAATGAAGAACATCACAGATTGGGTTCGGGATGCTTAAAATTGTGTATATCTTCCCTTGCCAATAAGTCTTTCAGTCTTTGGCAAGGATGAATAGGTATGCCCAATAGGTTTGCATTTTAGGACATGAAAAACTATGCTAATGTGGAATACTGTTTTAAGATTTGAAAATTGCCTCCATTTTTTTTGGAACTATAATAGTACGTTAGAAGTATTCTCCTCATATATGTAAATATTAAAAAACTAAGCCTTTTGTGATGTGTCCTTGATGCACATGCTTTGAATTTGTACTGTGATTTCTGGCTAATTTCTGTTCCTCAAATGAACATGCTCAGGTGAGGGTGATGGTTGACTCAGGAGACCGAAAGCGAGCCATCAGTTCTGTGTGCAGCTACATCGTGTACCAGTGCAGCCGACCAGCTCCTCTTCACTCTCGAGATCTGCACTCTATGATAGTGGCAGCTTTTCAGTGTCTCTGTGTCTGGCTGACAGAGCACCCTGATATGCTTGATGAAAAGGTGTGTTTATTCAGTCTTAAAATATACAGAAATTAAAATATATGCTGCAAATACATTTTAAATACCTTTAAATGTAAATGCACTTGTTAGATTTCAGTAGAACAGTTACCCTTTAGAGCACTAAACTATCATCATGTGTGTATTTGGTTATAGATTAATACAGAGGAAGTTCTTTAAAAGAGAGAGCCTTGCCTAATTTACCTGAACTATTGAAACTATTTTTGAAAGTTGATAGCCTTAAGATAGCTTGTAAGCACTTTGGTCATATAATATCAAAGCAATAAGGCCAGTTGATCGCTAGCCTGCCAAGGCAGAGCACAGCTTATCATAAAAATTTCTTCTGTCTGTAATTTCACACATATTTTTCTGTTTTTAAGTTGCTTCAGATATGTATTTTTAAGTGGCCTCAACTATGCTTACCTGCCACTAGTCCTTACAGGGAAGTAAGTTTTGATAAAGAATTTATAGGGAAAATAAAAGATATGAAAGTAATTAAGACTAATTTTTAAAAACAATATTGCTGATAACATTTATTTGTGGTTATGGGCTTTAAAGTTATGCTACTATTAACTGTTTGAAATGTTTATTATGCATGAGCTTCTTTTTACTATATTAGATCATTTGTCTTAATCCCAGGTTTAGCTGAATTGTTGCCATATATCTTTCATTTGACCTTTTGTAATTTGTGGTCCTTGCTAATGGAAAAGAACTTCTATGACTGATAAAGTTGATTTTGGTTTTCTTTATTTACCTACTCATGGATCTTTCAGATTTAGTTCTAAAGAGAAATCTGGAGAGGGAGTATAAAGTTTTATTTCTGGAGCCCCACTAACCAGATATAACTGTTAGCATTTTGAGGGATTCCTTATGTTTCATAATGTGTATAAGAAAATCTTGTCTGCCTTTCTTTCTTCTAGGACTGCCTTAAAGAAGTACTGGAGATTGTAGAACTGGGTATCTCAGGAAGCAAGTCCAAAAACAGTGATCAAGAGGTCAAATACAAAGGAGATAAGGAGCCAAACCCTGCATCTATGAGGGTGAAGGATGCTGCTGAAGCCACCCTAACATGGTATGAGTGTGGCTACCAAGAATTATGCTTGAGTTATGTGGGGTTAGCAGTGATCCGTGGTGATTGTTCTGCTTTAAGTGACTCTGCCTCTAGGATATTTTGGCTCTAGAAAGAAAATGGAAAGGAAACACTCCTTTTTTGTACTTGTTTGTTAGACCAAGTGGAACTTGGAGCTGAGCTTGGGTCCTCGATTGTCTTTACTCAGCGATAGTAATTCAAAATTCATATTACAGCTAGAAAAGAGCTTGAAGAAACTTACTGTACTCCTTCACTTTGATTGCTTAGTTCAAAGATGAAATGTGTCTGTGGCCATATCATCAAATTTCCTGCTTCCAAACTTGGGTGACTATGGTGTCTGCAACACCATGTTACATATCAGAGATTCATTCACCCAAGATGTACAAATTTGCTCTTATGAAACTGGTGATGGAACCATAAAGATAAACCGGATTCTGTCACTAACATCAGGTGTAGTGGGGACTTACGTTCATACCTTAAAAGTTCCAAGAGAAGTGGTAGAAATAAAGTTCTGGGGAGTTGGAAAGAGGAAACGAGTACTTCCAGATATGAGGAAATTAAAGTAACATCCCTAGGGAAAGTGACATTAGACCTGAACGAGAAACTGGGTAAAGTTTGAACCTGGAGCTAGATTACAGGGTAGTTAAAAGGCACCAAGACTACTGTGTCAAACTTTTTTCCTCCTCCTTTTAGATATTTGAAGACAGGGTCTTGCTATGTAGTTCAAGCTGGCCATGAACTCACTGGCCTCCAACTTGCACCACTGCTTCTGCCTCAGCCTCCCGAGTCCTGGAAGTATCGACATGTACCACCACACCCAGCTTTACTGTGCCAAGCATTTTGATAGTACATAAATGGAAGAAGAGAGAGAGGTTGGCTCCTTGAAAGGGCAGTAGAGAAAGTTAAAAGAATTTTGTGTTTGTCAGATACGTAAGGAGACTAGAAAAAGCAGAGGAATGCATTTCAGGCACCTTTATGAACAGAAGCGAACAGTTAAGTGGAGAAAATTACATGTAATAACAGGAATCATGAAAATCTGCTATTTATGAAACAGAAATATGAATAAACCAGACAAAATACAAGAGAAGAAAGAAAGAATGCCAAGTCAGTCTATGTTGGCTTGTTTCAATCTTAGTAAAGTAACAGGCAGGACTGCTTGGAGATGTGTATGTAAATAGGCCCTTCCTCAGATCCCAGTATCTCTGCAAGTTCAGTGATTGTTGCTTATTTTGGATGTACACAGTTGAATTTTTTCATGTTCTTTGTGGGCCCAAGTCATTGAATAAATAATAGATGCTTGATTTAGTTTCACTGTGTAGAATGCTGGACTTTTAATGACTTTGTGAAAGTTTGGCTAATAGTTTGAAAATTTGAATAATATGAGTAGAGGTCCTGAATTAGGGGTGTATGTATTTGGTCAGCACTAGAACTTAAGAAAAAAGATCACATATAGGCTGCGGTAGCCTTCGAGTGTCATTGAACTAGGACTTGATGTGTGCTGTGAAAAGAAAAGGATATGGAGAGAAACTGGAAGGGCATTTCTCTCTGGGAACTCTTCGTAATACAAAAATGTATACTCCACCCTAGCCTGGACTGGGTATTCCTGTGTGAGTATGGTTGCCAGTGAGGATTGGAAAAATGCTCAGGGTGAGTAGACAGCTCCAGGGTCCTTTTCCCCTACCTAGATAGCAGTTATTTAGAGGGCTCCTCTCTTTTTGTTGCTTGTGTCTGTTGGCAAATCCATAAATAGCATCTCCAGATTCTGGCTCTAAAGAGTTCTGTCCTTGGGAAATATATATCCGTTACCACATTTTTCTTTCTCTTCCAGTTGCTGCTTTATGTTAGTATCAGCACTGTTTTCCAGTTACGCAAACAGAGAACTTAGCTTTATCTCTGACTTACATTTCTGTCACTTCCTATATGAGGCTAGCAACTGAATCCACCAGTAGGCTTTATTTTGTAGAGTATTCCTCTTATCCCCACTAATCTCACATAGCATCATCGTGCAGCTCCTCCCTATTTCTTGTCTGATTTTCTTGTTTTTAGTTTCTTAATCCTTCTTGGTCACCTTTCTTTTTATTGCTACACTCAGCATCCTTAGGCAGATATTTTTTAGTTTTTATTTTAAAGAGAATAAAACTAAGCAAAATGAAACAGAGTAAAGCCAATCAAAACAAACCAGTTTAAGTGACACAGGACTTCAAAACAGTACAAAATCAGCAATAGTTACCATAATGCCTCTAGTTGTCTTCAAAATGCTGCAGATAACTTCAGATATAGTAAAAGTGAAACAGAATAGAACACTAAAATAAAAACAAAACAAAAAGAATGTAATAAAGGACTTCAAAGCAAGACAGTAGTAAATCCAAAATGCCTATCGTAATATATCTTGCTATCTGTGAAATAGCTGCCTGTGCCTTTGGATATAACAAAATCAAACAAAACAGTAGAACTCAATCCAATAATATAATGAAAAATGATAAGCATGTCAAAACAAGATAATGGGGAATTAACCATGGTTATCACCTTCAGAAGGAGATGCCCTATAGATGCTACATTGCATATCGCCATCCTCTGAATAGATGATGAGACTACTGTCCCTAGACCTGCAAAGTCAGTGAAACACCAAACACCACAAGCATCTAATTTCATTTTACCTCAATACCTATCATTGCAGTCTGTGTTTCTCCAGATCGGCCAGTCACTTATGGGGTGGTATATTGGCTGTTCTTATTTCCCAGCCTGCACATTGAAAGGGACTGCGGTCTGGCTGTCCCCTTGGCAGCCTGCACATGGCGCTGATATGCAGGGAGGGCTTGCTTACTGGTGACATCTTGTTCTCTTCCTCCACAGTCCATGAGTGGAGCTCCAGAATTTTTATCTTGTTGCTTAATTGATTGAAAGCTGAGAACTCTATTCCCTACCTTCTTGCCTGAATTTCTTGGTCTGAATTTCAGCGGGACAATCTGATCTTGTCTGCCACTTTTCCCTGTATAATCTTGTTACAGTGGGACCACTTGTGGCTGTGAATAGAGTATGTTTGTATTTGCTTATGGTCTTTGGCATTCCAGGACTTCTCTCCTGTCCCTTGGTCACATCTTCACTGCTCAGTGCTTTCCATCAGATCTAGCTACTCCATGGACCCTGTTGGTTACTCTGCTTCTGAGACACAACTCTTTCTTGCACCTTTGTGCTCCTTCTTTGTGACCCTCCCACACAGCGTGGAATTCTATACTGTCATTGTTATACTTAGTAACACTATATTTGATACAGTATATTTGTTTTTACTCCAGTCCAGGTAAAAGCCACTTTTCTGTCTGTAGTTCCCCTCAAGCTGCTGCCTACATAGAGACAGCTGTGGAATAGATTAGCTGGTTGGGGTTTTTTTTCCCCTTGTTGTAGTAAGAGGAGTGCAGAATTAGGACTCTTGAAAGTCATTTTAGTGTCCTCCTGCTGAAGTCACCCTTATCACACATTTGCCAAGTCATTTAGCTTCTAATGTTGGGGTACTGTATCCGCCAAGAGATTGCCCATTTCAGTTACCAAAAACTTAATGATTTACATTGAACTAAAAATCTCTTCCACTTTCACTTCTAGTAACTGATTTGTTTTGCTTTGTTTTGTTTTGTTTGTTTTGTTTTGTTCTGTTCTGAGACTGAGTCTTGCTATGCAGTTCAGGCATATAGTTTAGGCTGGTCTCAAACTTGGAACAATCCTCCTGACTCAGCCTCCCAAGTGCTAGAGTTATAGGCATGTGTGTTTATACCTGGCAACCCACTGTTTCTACTTCGGTCTTGATGGTGGAATTTTTTTTTTCTAGATATAGTACTGTTTGAAGACCGTGTTCTTTCTGATTAATTTCTGCCAGTACCTTCTGAGATTTTTAACATTGTAAGCATTGATATACTTTTGTAACTATGCAATGGATCCAGCCTATTCCAAGTTCTTATGAACAGCAAGCAAAGTATTAGCACACATACACTCTGTGCTGAGGGTAAAGCACCTGCATTTATTGAAGATCCTGAACAAAGAAATGGTGCTGGGACTGCAGAAAAGGAACACTGCACACTGCACAGAGTTGTTTGGCTTTTGTGCTCAAGAACAAGAGAGAAGAACAAGGATAGCACGCACTTTCGTCTGGGGTTATATAAATGCTCCTAGCATTGGTGCCTGAGCTCAACTATGTGGATAGGGAGTGAATTCCTCGGCTTCCAGTTTGCTCTCTCTACTGCCTTTCTCCTGGTGATTTTTATACCAGGTGGAGGTAAAAGGCACACTATCCCGTGAATGTGTGTGTGTGTGGGTTTTTTTTTTTTTCTTGTCTTTTTAAGATAGGGTTTTGCTATGCATTTCAGGCTGGCCTTGTGCTCACTTTGAAGCCCAGACTGGAGTAGAATTTACAGTAATCTTTCTGCTGGGTTTACAGGTGTGCACCAACATGCCTTTTTTTGTTTGTTTGTTTTTAGGCAGGGTTTTACAATATCGTCCAGGCTTTAAATCTCCCATGCTGGGGATCGAACCGAGAAAGAACATATATATTGTTATTGTCTGGAAAAAACTTCCATCACATCAAGTTTGAATTAGAATTTTTATCTTGTTGGGTACCATAATGATACCCATAATCCCGGTACTGGAAGCTGAGGCAGGAGGATAGCTGCAAGTTCTAACTCAGGGCTTTGTGTATATTAGGCAAGTGTTCTACCACTATAGTGTATACCCTAGTCCCACAAGTTGGGGTAGGTTTCGTAGGTAAATTCCTGAATATAGTACTGTAGATGTGGTCTGATGACATTTAAAAGCAATAGAATACTACATTTTCAGTAAAATGTATTTAGAGACTGCACCTAAATTTTTTGAGTCTTTTTTATGTTTACCTTTCATCTATGATTCATCTCTTGTCCTTATTTGTTTGTGGATGTTTGAATATAATACATAGAACTTTACATTCAAATCTGTTATTTTTTAATGTAAGGCTTATGCCATTGCTTTTAGTCTTCTATTGTGTGTGTGTGTATGTCTGTGTGTGTGTGTGTGTGTGTGTGTGTGTGTGTTCTGAGACAAGACTTCAAATTCTTGATGATCTTCCTGCCTCATCTTCCCCTGTGCTTGTAGGCATGCGCCACCATGCCCATACTTTCACTCTTTTAGTTTTTAGCTCTACTGATACATTATCTTTGCAGCTCAGCCTTTGATCAACTACAGATTTCATGCATCTGTTCTATGCATTGTAATCAATTGATAAAACTTTGTGGAACATAGATAAATTCACAGAGGATAGCAGCAGAGAATTCTCTTCATATTCACAGGGATTATAAAATCTTATCTACAGGTTTATTATGACAAGCTGTCAAAACTTGTCCTGATCTGCTTTCCTAGGCTAGTCACTGTCCAGAAGAAAATATATGGTTAGGCTAGTTGATTTCATGTTGTTGACTTGCTCCTTTTTTTTTTAGCAGTTTCTTTGATAATACAGTGGTATCTTAGTTCACCAAATGCTTTTGTTTGCAAACAGTTTGGTTTGCAAAGAGAAAAGTTTGGCAAACTTTTGTTTTTGTTTAAAGACTTGGCATGGGGTAACAAACACCAGCCATCTTTCTCACATAAACAGAAATGTAGCTATCTTTTTCAGAGTCATAGCTCAAATTAAATTTGTCAATCTAGGCTCCAGTTATCTTAGAATCTTAGCTGAGATACAAGTTCTTTTGGCCTGTGTGCTTTAGAACATTCATCTCTGTCTCATTTTAGAAAACAAAAGCCATGTTTCCTCATTACTCATGTGGTATTCCTTCTGTTTTGCACAAATAATTATAGATTTGAACTCAACTTCAAGTTGTTTGGGTCCTGGTAACTCTTTTTTTTTTTTTTTTTTTTTATTTAAAGAAAAGGAAACGAAAAAAAAAATACATGGAGATTAAAAAAAAAAGGGTAGAAATAATACTAAATTACAGACAAACAAAAGGTAAGAAATTACCAGTTGATAAGTTACAAATTGTCATCTTCGAAATGGCTGTTCAGGTTATAGAATTAAAGTATTTAGAATGACATTCAAAAAAGTGACCCTACAAACCATTCTGCTCTATGGCCGAACAAAAGCTCCGTAATATGATTATCAGTCCCACCTATTTGTTTTACATCTCTAAGAGGATAAGGTTAACCATATCAAAACAGAACAGAACATTAAAAAAAAACAATTTAAAGAAATACAGATTTCAAAGCAAGTCCACTGGAGATCTACCTTATCTAACTGTCTCTAGCTTCTTACAAATAGTTGTCCCTAACTTCACCCACTTTCTATACTTATTGCATATTATAGAACTAATCAAATCATTACAGGATGATGGAGTCTTTTTAGGTCCTCAAGTTCCAAATTAGGGAAGACATTACCAACTACCATCGCATCTCTCATTCTCTTTGTGATAGCCGTCCCCATCTCTGCATATGCTGAAGTTGAGCTGAAGAAACCAGTCCAGAGTCATTTTAATCAGCAAGCAATAGATTGCTAGAATTTATATTATAATGCTACAAAATAAGCCTCGGGTTTTTCAGGTCTCTTCCTCAGAGTATTTGTTCCTATCCTCTCTGTATTATAGGGAAAACCAAGTCATAACAAGACAGCGAAACAATTTCCTAGATAAACATGCAATGGATAAGACTTATAAAACTATAGTATAAATGATCTTCCATAGCTACTATGTTTTCTCTTGTTATTTTCAATAGATTTGTCGACAACACTGGCTTATTATAGTTAAATATACTATCACCTATTTTTATAAAAACTTATCTTTGACTGCATTGTAGTATTTGAGAGCTGTTACTGATTCATACCAGTATGGATATCCTTTACATCTTGTCATGCTCAGAGTAGTTTCCTCTACTTTTAGGGTTGATTCTAACACGCATACCGATTTCAAATAGGATCAGTCAAGGCCAACCAATAGTCTTATGATTCAGATACAATTAAGATCAGTCATAGTAAGACAACGTAAGTAATACAGGATTTCAGCCTAAGTCAATAGGAAAGTAAGGATAGTTACCATGGTATAACCTGCTATTTTTGGTTCTAGAGGTCTGTGTCCTCAAATCTGATATGAGTGGACAGACCAGAACAAATTTAATTCAATCTAAATATGGCACTAGGACTACTGTGTCTTTTAAATCATTATACACCATTAGCAATGACCTCTGCTTTTTTTTTTTTTTAAATATAGTTTCAGAGCTGTCTCTACCAAAGACTAGCTTACCATCTCTGCCTCATGTCTGCTACTCCACTTTTCTGCTATAATTTGTCCACCTTATTCCCTCATTCCATGGTCTGCCCCGTTCACTGAGGCCTCTCTGCCACTGTAGCTGTAATCCTGATATCTCTTCCTCTCTTTCTCTGTAATGTCCTTCAGCGCTCTCTGTAGGGTTGGATTGGTGGCCACGAACTCCCACAGTTCCTCCTTGTCTTGAAAATATCTTATTTCTTCATTAATTTTTAGAGAGAGTTTTGACGGATATATGAACTTAGGTTGCATATTTTTTTCCTTCAGGACTTGGAATATTTCTCCCCACTCCCTTCTTGACTTAAGAGTTTGTGTTGATAAGTCTGCTGTTATTTTGATAGATTTCCCGTTATAGGTAACCTGCATCTTTTCTCTGGCTGCTTTTAATATTCTGTTTTTTTGGTGGATTTCTGGGATCTCGATTATTATATGCCTAGGCGTAGATCTGTTTTGGTTGTAGGTAGCTGGCGTTCTGTATGCTTCTTTTATCTGGATATCATTTCTTTTTGCTATACGTGGGAAATTTTGCTTTAATATCTCTGTGAATATTTTTTGTATTTCATTTTTGGATGTTCCTGCTTCCTCACTCACATTCTTTATTCTTAGGTTATGTATCTTTTTATCATCTTCCAGTTTTAGAATTGCTTCTTTCTGGTTCCTTGTTATTTTTAAGAGGCTTTTTCTTTCACGTTCATAAGCCCTAAATCTCTCTTCAAGTTTCAGAAGGTTGTCTTTAGTTTCTGTCAAGGCATTTTGCCAATATTCAATGGAGTTTTTAGTTTCCTGATATTCTCTTTGGATCTGTTTCATGTATTCTAAGTTATGCTTAAATTCTTCTTCAGATGCTTCTCTTTCTTTTCTGATTTCCTCAGTTCTTCCATCTGTGTTCTCTTGGGCGGGGCTTGTCATTTCTTTAATTAATCTCTTTATATCTTGCCTCACTTGGATCAGGAGTACATCTTTAAATTCCTCTATGAGATCATGTAAGTACTTTTTAATTTCGGCTGATGCTGTGTCGAGCAATGGATGGTTACTGTGTTTGTTCTCTTCAGTGTTTAGTTCTCTTGGGTTTAATTTCTCCTGTTGAACAGCTGGAGATTTTTTTTTATTTTTATCTCTTGTCATGTTTCTGGTTTCTTTCAGACTGTCCTGGAGTTCTCTGGCCCTCTCCGAATTGCTTAGGGCCTTTCAGAAGCGTGCTGGCTTGAGTTTTTGCTGTCCTCCCCAATTTGCTGTTATCTGGGGTAGGCTGGGATGCAGGGGCGGTACAGTCTAGTCTCTAGCCTCTGTGTTAGTTAGTTCATAAATTAGGCTGTACTTTCTGGTTGTCACTGAGTTGTGACCATTCTGCATCCGCCCATTGGGCCCCAAGCAGAGGCCTGGTTTAGCCCCAGTAGCTCCTGCCAGTTCTCCCTGAATCAGAAGCAGCTGAGTAATGGCACAGGATTCTGCCCAGGTCCCAGCCGTTCTCTTCCAAACCTCTCTGTGATAGGAGCTCTAGAAAAGCAGATCTGCCCAAAACCAAGATGGCTCCCACTAAGTTCTCCGTGTGGAGCTGAAGCCAGCAAGCAATCAGACTCTGCCAGGACTCAAGATGTCTTCCACCAGCCCTCCCTACAGGGGGACCTGGTGATGTCACCAAGCTGCGGTTTCTGCCGCCAGGCTAATATGTCTGCACCAGACTCTGTGTTATTGATTTCCCCGTGGTGGCGGGCCAGCTGTTCTCTGGCCAAACCCAGCAGCCGCGGGGTTTTCTGTACTCACCAGAGTCCGGTGCAAGTCCCCGCTCCGGGACCGCCGCACACCAAGCCGTCCACACTCCCCCCCCCCCCCCCCCCCCCCGCGGCTCAGCGCTGACCGGTCAGATTTCTGTGCACCGTTTAGATTCGAAACGCCAGAGCTCTGTACATCCGCTCTGGTGCAGCGGTGCAGAACTGGCTGCCACCTGGAGTCTCGATCTGGGTCTCAGTTTCCCGCAGTCCCCAAAAGCAACTCAGCTTTTCGTGCTGGGTCCACGAGTCTGTTCGTTGATTTAAGGGCGCGGGATTTGCAGCCTCCGGTCTCAGCACGACTTTAAATCCTCCAGCTGTACTGTCTTGGTTAATAAGAATCGCTATCGATTTGTCTGGTCCTCTCCATGCTGTCTTTTTTTTTAGCTTTGATGCATGATCCCCTTGCCTGAGCTTCCCAATTGTGAGATTACAGGTGTGCACCACAAGCAGAGTTTTAAGTATATCTTTAGGAGGATCATAATTTGGAAGTGTGGTTAGTCATGTGCCCTGGGTAGCAGGCTAAGAGAAATTTACTTGCAGATATCAGTCTCTATGAAGGGATGGAGAAAGCAAAATGTGACAAAGGGAGGTGCTAAACTGTAATGCATTTGCAACAAAGTGCTCTAGGGCAGGCTTGAGCCTTCAGCATTCTCTCATGCTGAGGTGAGGTGCTGAGACACTAACCTCCTATCAGCCATTCATTGGATGTCGTCCATCCCAGAAATAAACTATGTTCCTAACTGAGAAATTTCTCTTTGACTTAGGAAAGTCCTGCAGAAGACTGAACTGAAAGCTATGGTCTCCCTACAGATACATCAGGGGGAATGGGCTTTCCCGTCTTGGAGGGCAGACAGGATATCGTGTCACAAGTATCCATGAGGAATAAAATCTGACTTGTGAAGAGGAAACATGGCTATAGCCAATTACAATTTAGAGGCATAGAAAGACACCTAAGTGTTTGAGGTAAACATAAGATTTTGCTTTGGAAATTAACTGTTCTCCATTCCATTCTCCATAGTATTATGCAGTTGCTTGGTGCGTTTCCTTCACCCAGTGGTCCTGCCTCTCCTTGTAGTCTGGTGAATGAGACCACTCTTATCAAATACTCCAGGCTGCCAACTCTAAACAAGCATAGTTTCCGATACTTTGTGTTGGATAACAGTGTCATCCTGGCCATGCTGGAGCAACCTCTTGGAAATGAACAAAGTAAGTTACAGCCCTTCCTGTCTGCTCTACAGCTAACTTGGTGTATTTATCAGTACTGTCAGAGAAGGAAAGATGTGAATTATCAATGGTGGTTGCCTGAAATAACTTTTACACATTTTATTTTAGATGATTTTTTCCCCTCTGTCACTGTTCTGGTCCGAGGAATGTCTGGAAGACTTGCTTGGGCACAACAGCTTTGCCTTTTGCCCAGAGGAGCAAAAGCAAATCAGAAGGTATCCATCAGAAGTTACAGGGAAGTGATGAGTGTGTGTGCATGTGTTTGTGGAGGTGGGTAAGGTAAAGATTATGTAACATTCAGAGTGTTGTCACATGCCTATAATCCCAGCACTCAACAGGCTGAGGAAAGAGGCTCATCAAGAGTTCATAGCCAGCCTGGGCGACACAGTGAGTTCAGGAGCAATATGAATTACAGACAGTAAGAACCTGTCTCAAAAAAAAAAACAAAAAAATTATGTAACATTCTATGACAAATCCCAGATAAAACAAATATTCTCATTTCTGGCAGGGTCCTCAATCCACATCAGAATCAACTTTGGGACCTAAAATTCCAAGTCTACTGAATTATTCTTTAAAAGCATCTTGAAGGCAAATGTATTTTCCAAAAGTTTTCCATAGGATTCTGACATTCTCTTAGGAATAAGGACTATTTCTATTCTGAGCAATTGCTCAGGTTTTCATTGCAATTTTAAGTGTAATAAAAATTAGAAACATGCCATATACAGAAATATTTTGGCTAAGCCTTTTGATATGTTTTGCAGTAGCAATAGGTCTTAACTTCAATTTTTTATATGATTTATTCTTGTCTAATTGGCAGTACACCATAAAATTTTTAATATAGTGTATTAATACAAGTCTTTTTTGACATTTGTTATTATGTGGTATTGCATCTGTGAGAAAGTTGGAAAATTCAGACGATAGAGAAGCATTAAATCACCTGTACTGACTCTTCACGGGAAAGAGCCACAGTTGATAATTTCCTTCCTATATATTTTTATTTTCATATGTAATATTTAAACAGGTTTGAGTCATTTGCGTACTGCTTTTTTCATTTACTACATCGTAAGCTTTTAGTTGTTAATAAAATTGTTTTAAAATATGACTTAATGAAGTTTCAGTAGCATTTAAGAGACTCCTACAAAAGTGGTATATGAGCCTTTTGTTTTGTTTTGGTGGTCCTGCAGGTTGAACCTAGGATCTTTTCACTGAGCTACATCATGAGTCCTGATTTTATTTATGGATTGTCTGATTGTTTGTTGTTTGAGGCAGGGTCTAGCTAGGTAGTTCAGGCTGCCTTGAACTCACTGTATCTCAGGCTGGCTATGATTCTTCTGTCTTTGTTTTTGAATCATAGTCTTATTAAGTTGTTAATTTGTCACATCTGGCCTCAAATGTGATGTTTCTTGTCTTAGCTTCACAGCGTGCTGGGATTATAGGTATATGCCATCATATCCCACTCTAAAAGTTGGGTATGTGTGTCATGTGAGCTGTGTCTTTTATCCCTTGAATACACCTTGATTTTATTTTGGTGGCATTATACCTATCATATTTTGTTGTTTTGGGGTGTTTTTTTTTTTTTTTTTGCTTTTTTGAGAGAGGGTCTCCCTATACAGTTTAGGCTGGCCTCAGGCTTACTTTGTAGCCCAGGCTGATCTTGAATTTGCAGCAGTCCTTTTTCCTCAGCCTCCTAAGTGTTGGCATTACAGGAGTGCAGCACTACAGCCAGCTTCCTATTGTATTTTAACAGCTCTGTACAACTCTTAAGTTAATGTTGACTCCTCACATGGAAAGGAAAGGAACTAAAACTTATGGGTGATTTAGTTGCAGGACTTTAGAACCATGAGGACCTAGTTTTGGTATCCCCACCATTGTTGGTTAAGCCCACCAAAGGTTCCAAAATTGAATTCACCTTTTAAAAACTACTTCTGACCTTGTACTATATTATATGGAATGATTTGAGACCTGATAGAGAAATAGATCTTAAATCTTTGAAGTGCCTCATCGATGAGATTAGCACTGAATGTGGGACATTTAGGCTGGGCAGCAGTGTTCCTCAACTCATTCATCAAGCATGAAGTGTATAAGTTGATGAATATTTTTAAGAAAATAAATTGAGCAAACAAATATACAGACTGCCTGCCCTAACCATGCACTGCAGCATTTGCAGATTCCTACTGAGTTTTTATGACATGTAATGTTAGGGAAACACAGGCATCAAAGCAGACTAGGGAAATATGTGTCATTATATCTGGGCATTGAACCTTACGTAATAAATGTAATGTTACTTGTATTATTTTAACAGCTTTTTGTACCTGAACCTCGTCCCATTCCTAAAAATGATGTTGGATTCAAATATACTGTGAAACATAGGCCATTTCCTGAAGAGGTAGACAAGATTCCATTTGTGAAAGCAGATCTGAGCATTCCGGATTTGCATGAAATTGTCACTGAAGAAGTAAGAAAATGGTTTTTAGCTGTTGCTCTCAAGGCATTGCTTTCAATGTATGGAAAGAACTTGCAGCAAATCGAATGCATGTTGTGACTGACTGTGGAATTGGGCCTCTCTGCTGGAGTCCAGGTCACTGGCTGCCTGGGTTGTTCCACGGTAGATTTCAGTAGTGTGATGACATGATCAGACATTAATAGGGAAGCATATTTAGCAGGGAGACAAATTCAGAGAGCATGTGACAGTCTGAGCAGAAGAAAGGAATTTCTGCATCACTGAAAATGAAGTTTAATATCTACAGTGTATTGTGGAGGTAGTTCCATGTAGTCTTGGGTTGATGAGGGAAAAAAAAGTTAAGAAACGTTAGATTTTGATCTTGAGTAACAAAGAAATGTTGGGAATATTCATAGACATACAGATATCAGGAAAGAGACAGGTTTGGGTAGATGGGAAAATTTATTTGGGTTTAGATTAATTTAGATATTTAGAATAAATAACATCTCTTAAGAGAGAAATTTGAGAAGAGAAAAATTTGAGAAATTTAATCAAGGTAGTGCTGGGATTACAGGAGTACGATCATGAGAAGTCAGATCATGAGAGAACAAGGCAAGACTGGAGAACTCTACTTTACTCTCAAATGCTGGAGAGATCTGAATAAGGAGGAGTAACTGAGGGCTTCTAGATCTGAAGATGAATGGTACCTGACCTTTCAGAGCAGGTACAAAGGAGTGTAAGGTGGGAAGCTGAGAATCAGGGTTTGGGAAGTGATGTGTATGAGTGAGAAGTGTGAATAGGTACCCTACTAGCTGTAAAGGGGAAGACAGAGAATAGCATTAGGAAATAGTCTCACTGAAGAAAGGCAAGGTTAGATTTTCTTTTCTTGTTTTTGCATTCAAAGATGCGATAGATATTAAACGCTTATAGGTTGAACAAAAGACCCTAGTGGAGAGAGATCAGCTAACACTAAGGAAATTATCAATAGTAGAGGCAGCAGAGTCAAGAGTCTACGAGATTTTATCTAGAAAGGGGATATTTCTGATAAGTCAGGAAAGGATAAGAGAGTAGGTAAAGGATCAGAGACATTTAGAATGGAAAGAAAAGAAATTGAAAAACCTAATGTAAATTTTAGCCATAGTTCTTACAGTGAATAGGAGAATCAACAATAGTTCTTAAATTTCCAGGTGGTTCAGACAAGGATGAGCAACATCATGTGTGGTAAAGTTACTTGGCTCACTCTGCTCACTTCTCGTCTTTGCCATCTGAGAGCATAACCAAAGAATTGGAGTGGTGTAAAGTTTGGCAGGGTCAGGAATTTGGGAGGATAAAGTTCAACACAGTCATTTTATGTGCCTAAGGAGAGTGCATTAAGATGTTAGGTTTTGGGGGGGGGGTTAGCTTAATTGGGAAGCAGAAGAATACTGAGGGCATGGAAAAGTAGGAGGAGGGCTTGAGTGCCTTTCAGTGATGGTAAAGCACATGCTCAGGGAGTAACAGGCAAGGAATTTAGGAGTGGAGAGGAAATTTCAAATTACAGCTCTTAAAAGAGGTCCCAGGTAAGATTTAAGATGTTTTTAGGACTGGTCACTGTGGTGCAAGTTTATAAACTGGGAAGGAAAGGCAGGAGGATTACTAGATAAGTCCAGCCTTGGAGTTAAAGTGCAGCCTTTCTTTAGTGAGACCTTATCTCAAAAGTAAAAATAAATAAAGGGATGGGAATGTGTGTGAAGGCCTGGGTTCAATTCTCAGTACTTCCTCCATTCTGTGTACCTGCCCCTCCCCGCTAAAAAATAAGGGCTTAGTTATTCAGAAGGTTGTCATTTGCCAGAGAATGGAATTTTAAAGCAGGTTTGATCAGAAGGGAAAGAAAGGGTGTGGGAGAGTCTCCAGGAGTACAATTAGGGAATCCCTGTGATTAAGGTAGGCTTTTCCAACATGAGGGGAGGCTGTAGAGGGAAAGTAGATGGGGATCTGAAAGTAGGATGGAACACCTTACCCTTTTCTTACCTATGTGAAGGGGAGCAAAGACAGAATGGTATCATTTATAGTCAGGAGGGGAAGAAGCAGTTGTTGAGGGTGGAGGAGTGAGTTCACAAGAATGAAGTGTTGGTTTATTTCAGTTAGAAGAGAGACATGAGAAACTGAGGAGCAGCATGGCCCAGCAGATTGCTTATGAAATCCACCTTGAACAGCAGAGTGAAGGGGAATTGCAGAAGAGAAGTTTTCCTGACCCCATTACAGATTGCAAGCCCCCACCCCCTGCCCAGGAATTCCAAACTGCCCGTCTTTTCCTCTCACACTTTGGATTTTTGTCTTTAGAGGCATTGAAGGTAATTTTCTTGAACTTTATGAGCAAATATATTCATAAATTAACATGCAGCTGATGATACTTATATTATTTTTATGACAATAGAAGTAAATTTTTAAAAAATCTCATTATTGGCTTGTCCTTCTTGTAAGTAAGTAAAGTTCTGTGTTATTGTACATTATGAGTACAAGGACAATTTACCCTGTAAATTTATGTAACATTCTGACTGGGGGGACTGTTGATAATACCCAGCCCTGAATTTTCTTGGGTGATACAGGACCTATATTATACATCTGAATGGAATCTACAGAGAATTAGAAAAGGAATGTTAAAGTCTTTCCCTAGTAAACTTTATTCCTGAAAGTACGGGCCTTAGTTGACGCAGCTCTTTTATGCAACTTTAAAAAAGAGATGGTCATTCTGTAGTATCTGTAAGCCAAACCCTTTCTATATTGAACAGTAAGATCAGACTATCTAGGGCTGTGTCCTGCCATGCATCACTGCTTGGCAATGCTGTGTCGGTGGGGTGAGTTACCTGGCTTTTCCTTACCTGTACCATGGGATGAGAAAAACATCCCTTTCTTTGGTCATGTGAAGATTAACTGGTATAAGATTCTTCTAGTAGTATTTAACCAAAAGTAAGTCAGCTTGTAACATAAACATTTCCTTTTGTTAAGTTGAGAACTGTGTCATTTATTATTAACTTACAATTTTTTAATGTAATTTTTATTGTGAAGAAATATTGCTTTATAAGTAATGAAAGAAATAACAGTTTTCCTTTCTTCCTTGGTGGTAGGAACCTGCAAATAGTCGTCTACCTCCTCACCTTATTGCACTTGATCCCACGATACCTGGGTTTTTTGATGACATTGGATATCTGGATCTCTTGCCATGCCGTCCTTTTGACACAGTTTTTATTTTCTATATGAAACCAGGTCAGAAAACAAACCAAGAGGTAAGAATTCTGAATTTTTTGGGGGGCGATGACTTTTTGTGCTATTCATATGCAAGATTTTTCATGAAAGTATTGTTCTTCATAAGAAATGAATATTTTATATTTGATGTTTACATTCTTAAGAACCAGTTCACAAACCTAATTAAAATCATGATACTAAGGAGTCCTAGTCTTGACCCTTAGGAAGTATGGTTTAATATAGATATATAATGTACGTCTTTTCCTTGAGGAATTTGTATTTTTAAGATGAAAGTAAATACAGAATTCAAATAAGTCAAAGCAATACAGAAGTTTTATCACAAAAAGCTAAAGCTAGGCTTGATTTTTCAAGAACAGAATAACGCTATGAACATTTACTGAACATCCTTCCCGTGATGGAGCCTGCTGGGATATTCCAGGGAGCAACAAGCTTCCGCTTGAGGAGCTCCCTTTGCACATACTAATCTCACAAGCACATTGTTTCAGGGGAGGCACGTGTAGTGTGCAGTGGGGGAAATAATACCTGAGTTAAAGAAGTAACAGATGACAATGTATAGTACAATTGGATGTATGTTACTGAGGAGACTGGAAGGATACAGAAAAATAGAGGTGAGAATGGAAGACTGAAGGAGGTGATTTTGAAGTTTCTGCTGGAAATGAATAGTTGAAATGTAGAATAGACAGTCACCAGCTGTGATTAGGAAGGGGTCAAAGGGAGGTTTGTAAAAATATAGCACTCAGGTGTGTTAGATTAGGGCTCTATGACTATGTTAGGGTTATTTGACTGCATGATCTTGGAATAACTTAAGACCATTCACTAATTAAATTCTCATGCTTTTAGAAATTTACCAGCACAAAATGTTTTCATGAGAAATACTGTTTTGACTTTTGTATTGGTGAACTGCTAAAAAAGAAATTTATTTTAAAAAACCTCTTTCTCTTTTCATATTTGTGCTTCAGTCATTTTCCCAGGGTTATAGTGATAAGACATACAAAGCTTCTAGCTTAGAACTACTGTCAGGAGGGGAAAAGAGACCATTAAATGGGCTTCCCATAGTAAGGGTATGTCACAGCCATAACAGGAAAACCTGACCTAACTTTAAGAAGGTGTTTTGGAAGAAAAGACATTTCAGCAGTATTTGAAGTATGTACTGATAACACAGAAAAAGGCAGAACCAGATTTTTTCTCATAAAGTAATATATAAATTCTCCAGAGGTAAGAGAATATTGCATGAGAACTCTGAGAAGGTAGACACAGAAACTTTAAGAACACTAATTTTTTTTAGAATAACATCAGTTAAACTGGTGTAATTACAAGAGCTGAGATCTGTTGTGAAGGAAATCGAATGCATTGTTCACATGGGACTGGGGCCACTTTTCTTACTCCCCGTAGAAGATGCAGACTCTTGGGGGAGTTCCTAAATCAGCTCACTTCTTAGGTTTCTAGGGTTGGGTATGATGAGGAAACAGGATTCCTGGAGGCTTCCTTGAGAATGGCGGAGACCTTGCCTCCTCTCCAGGGAGTTAATTCTAGTTGCCAGCAGGTGGCCTGCAAGTTGAACTTGACTCACCTGCTACTTTTTGACAAAATTTTCAAAAACTATTTAAGAGCTTCTAGGGGCCAGAGGGTTTAGCACACTTGCCTGCCTGGCAAGCACGAAGTCCTGAGATTGATCTCCTGTACCAAAAACAAAACAAAACAAAATAAAAAAGACTTTAAAAAAAATTAACTGCAAAAGCCTAAACTGACTGTCAGATCAGATTCTTGACTCCATCACATGGTGTGATAGGGTATGGATGAAGCAAACAAGCATGTATTTAAGAAGACTTAGTTCTGTGTTAAAGAGGTGAACCTAGCAGTGGTGCTCAGTAGACGGAGGAGCAATCTGTATACCTTCACATATTTTTACTTTCACAGGCCTCTGTGTGGTCCTGGACATACATTAGTATTAGATGATGACCTGGGAACTGGCTGCATCACAGTCACTTGAGTGGGGTAGGAGTAGAAATAATGATGTCATCATCTTGGTTTTGCTGATTTTGATGTACGTTTGGAAGAAACCAAGGGAATCTTATCTCTAGGAAAGTCCCCAGATGGTTTGATAATCTCTGATAGATACCTCCCTTTTCATTTTTTTAGAGAAGAATTTTCCTTGAGAATTTTGTGTTTCAACAGCAGCACTATTGCCATCTTTGGCCACATAATTTTTGTTGTGGGTGCTGTCCTGGGGAACATTCAGCAGCAGCTTTGGCCTCTACTACTAGATGCTAGCATTGTTCTACCAGTTATAACCAAAGATGTCTCCAGACATTGCCAGAAGATTCCTTTGAGGGCAAACTCACCCCTAGATGAGACCCGCTCTACCAGAATGAGGGACCCTCCTTCTAAAGCCAGAAGAAAGCAAGGCACTATACTTTTTAGTAAAGACTTTCTGGTCGTTTTACTTTTTCTGGAATGCTACATTCCTGTGGACTAAGAAATTCCTGTTTTATTTCAAAGAAAAAAAATTCAAAACAACAATCATGGCCTCTTTTTATGTTCTTAGTGAGTTTGTACTTTTATAGCATTCGCCAAGACTTGTAAATGAATAATCACATACCTGGGTAATAGTTCTCATTAACCAGGCTCGTAACTCTTTGAAGGCATGACATTATGTCTTTTGTTTATTTTTTATAAGTGTGTCTGGCTCAGTAATTTTTTTTTAACTAAGAAGGAAAGATTAAAATAAGAAGGGAGCTCTGGGCTTTATGTAACATGATCTCATTTAACCTATACACACATCCCAGTTAACCCTACTGCAAGCTGAAGAAACTGAGACAGGTGAAGAAACTTGCCCAAGGCCTTGCTAGTCTAAGTCTGTCTGCGATAAACTCCCAAATTTATTTTGAACCTGTCACTTGATGTGTAAGCTTATTTTTAAGAAGATTTATTCGATTATGTTCTTGTGTTTCTTTCATGATAGCTAATGATTGGTATGTATTTCAGATTTTGAAGAATGTGGAGTCTTCCAGAAATGTTCAGCCACATTTTCTAGAATTTTTGCTCTCCCTTGGCTGGTCAGTAGATATTGGCCGACACCCTGGTTGGACTGGCCATGTTTCTACCAGTTGGTCAATTAACAGTTGCACTGATGGTGAAGGATCCGAGCAAGGTAAAACTCACAGTGGCTGTTTGTTTTTGTTGTGCATGATTTTTCTCCCTTTATTGTGAATTTTTAGTGTTGTTTCAAAAAGCAAACAAAGATATATAAAAGGAAAGTCTTTATTTAGTGATAGTCCTCACAGTGGTGGGTCACTTAATAGTTTGTATATTCTTCTAGACATCTTCTCTTGATAGTTACTGAACCAGGCTTGATATATATACCTCACAATAGCCTGAAGACTGGAGATTAGCTGAGTTTCAGAATTCTGTTTCTCGCCAATTCCTCAGTTTGCACTATGGTTAGAATACCTCAGAACTATCCCAGAGAAGACCGTGATAGAGAGATACACACAAGAGCTATTATTTAGGATCAGTCCCACTCACACTTCAGGCCTGATGTAGCATAGGGGCAAGTAGAGTGGGTATTAGTGTAGGAACCATAGTGTCCACTGCAAAGGTAGAATGTTTGTCCAGGATTTATAAACTGTAGCACATACCTATTTTTTGTTTTTTAAGTAATGTGTTATTAATACTCAGCCATACAATCATTTATGTACTATGGCAATGTTCATCCTACAGAACTAAGTAATGGTGGCATAGACTAGATGTTCCACAAAGCAAAGTATTTATTATGTAGCTTTTACAGAAAAAGTTTGCTCACTTGTGGTCGTAATTTGTGTGCTATATCTTTTCTACCATTAAGAATTTTCTAATATTGTCAAGGGGAACATTTTATTTTTAATTATGACTAAGAGCAAGGGTCTTTTCCTGTTTTTCTGAGAACTCCTTGTTCATGTCTTGGGTCCAGCCTTTTGTCAAGTTATTGGCCTTTATGTATCATTGTGAGGATGTTGTGTGCTTTTCCGTTGAGAACTATCCTGGCTCTCAGCCATTGTTTCTTTTAAATCAGTCTTGCTAGCTTAGAGTGCACATTCAACCTGCCTGTCTGTTTTCATATTACATCACTGCCTGATGGGGAAGGTGGAGCAGAAACAGAGCTGGGCAATAGCAGGGACAGAAAATCATTACCTCTACCGTCCCCACACACCCTGCCCAGCCTTTTTGGGGCTATGGTGGTCTTCCTTTTTGTGATTTACCTGCTCCAGAAGGACTGCTCCCTTCCTCTGCTCACACTAGGAAGTTTAAGGCCCTGCCAAGCAAAAGTAGTTTGTTACAGTTTCAGAAGGTATGGAATTAAGATTTTGATGATTTAAAGTTAGTATAAAGACATTTAATAAACATTTAATTCTTTCACACAAATTGATTCTTGTTGGAAACCTACCTTCTATTATTATCATTTTATTTATCAGTTAGAATTTGATAGAACAGGAACATCTATTTTCCCTACTGTTGGAAGCATCATGCAGTGTCTCTTGTTCCTAGATGAAGTAACGTCCTCCGAAGCTGCTGGGGCTAGTGTTTTCAATGGACAGAAGAAGGTGCTGTATTACGCTGATGCCCTGACTGAAATTGCCTTTGTGGTTCCTTCTCCTGTGGAGTCCTTGAGTAAGAGGTTTTTTGTTTGTTTGTTTTGCCATGGTGCCCTACAGGACCTGTTTTTGTATTCACAAGCTTGTGTGGTATTGTTGCACTGAATGAGGGGCTCTGGTATTGTTTCACCGAATGAGGCATTATAATCATTACACGATATAGAGAGAGGCAGAAGATACTGTCTTCTCTTACCTTTCTGATGGAAAGTAAGGACACAGACTGATCTCCAGTAATCTAAATAGTAGAGTCACTCTTCAACCCAATTTTTGCCTTTCTTTTATCTAATTTAAACAATGTGTAGACACCTTGGTTTACAGTTTGTTCATTTCTTTCACAAATTATGAGTGTTCCCCACCAGACTCCTTCTTCCTATGTGAGAGCCTTTATGAGGAGCTTTACAGAAGCCTGTAACTGGAAGGATCTCAGGATGGTGAACGGCTGATGTTCTGACACTGAGTAAAAAACCTTGAGCCACCTGGAAAAGATGGCAGTCTAGGACTAGGGCTCAGGAGTGAGCCAGACTTAGTCTGAGCTTACAGTTTTTATTTATCTAGAATTTTGCTTTTTGCACATTAAGCCTATGTCTTCATGCCTACCAGGCAGTAGATCAAAAATGACACCTTCTTTATTGACGCCATTGTAGGATGAGATACTATTTTCTGCTTGTGCAGTCTTATCCTGAGGCTGGCAATCCTAACAGCTTCCTCACTTTTGTGTTTGGACCCTCGCCTTTCCATTTGCCCTTCTGTGCTCTAGGTCAGTAGCAGCTCTTTGCCTTCCTTTCAGCACTGTGGTTTGCCAGCCTGATTGCAGCAGTTCCCGTGATCAGCAATCTGCCCCAGAGCTAGAGCCTGCTCATTGCACCACATTTTCTGCAGTTGGCTCTTGGTTTCTGTCCTGTTGTGACCCTTCTGCTATCCGTGCTTTGCCCTACTCCCTCTCATCTTCTCCTGTTTGCTGACGCAGTATTTGTACTACCATGGGTGTCTTGTTTTGTTTTTAACTTTGTGTGCTTGACTCCAACCAGATTATACCTTCATCTCAGAAACTATATTGTCCATAGCTTTGAGTGTCCTGGTGTCAACTTTACATAGTGTTCCATGACTGGATGTATAACAAAAGATAATTCAGACATTGACAGATGGTTCTTATTAACTTCTTTGTGTGATAAATCAGATGGTACTTCAGTTTTTGTGTAGAGCAGGAACCAGCGAATTATAGCAATACATCACATTCAACCAACAATGACTTTTACATGTTTAAAGTATCAGAAATAAAATACAAAGATAATGTGCACCAGAGATTTATATGGCCATCAAAACCTAAAATATTGTTACCTGATTCTTTTACCCAAAAGTTTCCAAAACCAGTGCAGTGACTTAGACAAATTAGCATAAATAAACTTTTTATCCAAAGAAGTATGGGGGCTGGAGGTTTAGCTCAGCGGCATAAGCACCTGCCTTGCAAGCAGGCAGTTGTGAGTTCGATCCCTGGTACCAATAAAAAGGAAAAAGACAAAAAAAAAAAAAAAAAGGGCTGGGGATTTAGCTCAGTGGCATAAGTGCCTGCCTTATAAGCAGGTAGTCCTGAGTTCAATCTCCGGTACCGATAAAAAGGAAAAAGACAAAAAAAAAAAAAAAAAAAACCAAAGAAGTAGCATTCTTAGATAACGAAATTCAAACGGCAAATAAATATATGAAAAAATATTTATCATCATTATTCATTAGAGAGATGCAAATTAAAACAACACTGAGATTCCATCTCACTCCAGAAAGAATGGCCAGAATCAAGAAAACTACCAACGACAAATGCTGGAGAGGCTGTGGGGAAAAAGGAACTCTCCTGCACTGATGGTGGGAGTGTAGACTAGTGCAACCACTGTGGAGGTCAGTCTGGGGATTCCTCAAAAAGCTGGGATTGGAAGTCCCATTCAACCCAGCTATTCCACTTCTAGGCATATTCCCAGAAGAACTGACAAAATCATACCACAGTGATATATTTGCCCCTATGTTTTATAGCAGTACAATTTGTAACGGCCAGATCCAACAACCTAAGTGTCCATCAACTGAGGAATGGATAAAAAAGTTATGGAATTTTTATACAGTTGAGTACTACTCAGTTATAAAGAAAGATCACATTGAGTTATTTTAAATAAACACAACTTGAGACCATACTCATCAGTGAAATAAATCAGACTCACTTGTATAAATACTGTATAGTCTCGCTAGTGTAAGAAATGGTAAGAGTACATAAGAGTTTATGGTAATCATGATTCCCCATTACATTGCCTTGAACCCTTATAATGTTTACATTCATTAGTTGGAATGGTTTTATCTTGGTTTGTTTGATTTTATTACTGTGATAGTACGAACAGCTATTTTGAAGAAATAAAGACCTTATAATAGCCAGTGCTGATTTAATATCATCTTACTCTGAAGTCCTACCATGCTTTTGTTCTTCTGTTTCTATTGGTTCTATCATACTGTATCTTACTGGATTTTATTGTGTGTGACAGTATAAACAAATTTTCTATGGAAAATGAGATAATACAGTAGCCATTGTTCATTCTCCGTTATTTGGTTCTGAATGCGTGTAATACTTTCATTCTCTGGAATAGTTTTATACTGTTTTGTTATGTTTGATACTATTGTATATGAAGTTATGCTCAACTATTTCAAAGAAAGAGACATTATGGTAGTTACTGTTATTTACGGGTTGTCTTGTGGTAAAAATGTGTTGCTTACATTGTTATGTTCTGATCTGCTTTATTATGTCCTCTTGTCTTAATCTCTTTAAAATAAAAAAAATTTTAAAAAACCCAAAGAAGTAGCAGTTATTATAATTGATTTATTTTCCTTTACCTTATAGCTGATTCATTGGAAAGTAACATCTCAGACCAAGATAGTGACTCAAACATGGATCTTATGCCAGGAATTCTGAAACAACCATCCCTGACACTTGAGCTTTTCCCCAATCACACAGACAATCTTAATTCTTCACAGAGGGTAAGTTATGTTGTAATTAACCTCTAAACATTAGTAGTGGGGATAATGGGGATAATTATAGAATCATATTTGGAAAGTTAACTTTAAATCAGGGAATAATTAGAATAATAATTTGTTGGTAACTTTAAGTCTGTTAAATCCAATTCTCTTAATTTCCTCTTTTCCAGCATGCAACAAAGTGTTTAAGACTTTGTTTTCTTCCTTTACTATTTGGTACCATGCTTGTTCTCTTACAAATTGCTTTTTTTTTTGACATTACCTCACTACTACTATTTGTTATATTTCTGTCTTTTCCCAAAACTGCTTACTTCCTCCACCTCTTTTCTTTCTTTCTGAGATGTTAGGCTGATCTTGAACTCTGGATTTAAGTCAGCCTTCTGTCAACCTTCTGAGTAGCTGGGACTTAGGGCTTCTGCTGATCACTTCCAAGTTTCATTTCATAGGGATAGAAATGTATGGGAGCAGAGCAATGTGTTAAGATTGCAGGGAAGCAGAAAGTCAATGTATTCTTTTTCTAGGCTCTGTTTGCATTGGGCAGAAGTTGAAATCATTCATAAATCTGGTGCTGTGCAACTTCTATGCCTTCCTCCAATTCAAAATGACTACCAGTTGCTTTTTAAATATTTTATTCCCTTCAGTATCCACTGAAGGTTTACCATTAGCTATATTTCCCTATCTTTAGTCATGTGATATTCAATTTAAACAATTGTGACATTATAAAAATGGCAACATTTTGGAGAGTAAATCTTTACAAAAGTCTCTCCTTGTTATTTCCTTTTCTGCCTTTTCCTTACCCATGTTCAACCCTAGTCCAAAAACATTAAGTGGAAAATTCCAAAAGTAGACAATTCCTAAGTGTTGAAGTATGTGGCATCCTATATAGTTGGTGAGATCCCCTGCAGTCCTGCTTCATCCTGCCTGTGCTGGAATCATCCTTTCGTACACAGTATGTGCTACTTGCTTGTTAGTCACATGGTAGTCATGTGGTAGTGCCATGATTCTCTAGTATCAGAATGCTTGTGTTCAGGTAACTATTATGAAGTAGTCTAATGCTAGGTCATGTTTCACTTCAGCTCATATCACATTATCACAGGAAGAAGAAGCTGTATAATATAGTAAGATATTGAAAGATAGACCACATAACCTTATTACAATACAGTATATTGTTCTAATTGTTCTGTTATTCCATTTGTTCTATTATTACTATTGTTAATATCTTAGTGTTCTAATTTATACATAACACTTTATCCTTAGGTGTGTATAGGAAAATACATTACATACAATTTGGTGTTAATTACATCTATTTTTTTGTCTTTTTGAGACAGGGTTTTGCTATGCAGTTCAGGCTGGCCTCGAGCTCACTTTGTAGCCCAGGCTGGTCTTGAAGTTGCAAATGATTCTCCTTCCCCAGCCTCCCAAGTGCTGGGATTACAGGAGTAAGCCATCACATGCAGCTAGTTTTGAAGAAGCACTGGGGTGAGATTGGGGAGGTCTTTGAACTATAGGGGAAACACTACTTCATATGATTAAATATACTGACTATGCCACATACTCCTTGCTACAAGAGGAGAGCTTTTGGCTTTTATTCTTTTTCCTGGCTATTGGCACATGTTATTCCTTTTTTTTTTTTTTTTCCTCAATTTAATTTTATTCAAAGATAAAGACAAAAAAGAAAAAACTATAGTAAAATTTCAAAGCTCATCATTTAGGGGGTAACAATGATACATACATTGTGCATTGTTATCCCCAAATCATTCACCCAGAGCACAACACATCTGCATTCAATTGTCTGAATAGTACCAGTACAAATCTTTCTTTTTGTGAACTCAGAGAAATCAGTAGAATAATTATCTAAACTATTTTTTTATGTGCATGTACTTACACATAGGAATTTTTTTCTTTCAGCTT
This sequence comes from Cavia porcellus, assembly GCF_034190915.1. NCBI lineage: Eukaryota > Metazoa > Chordata > Mammalia > Rodentia > Caviidae > Cavia > Cavia porcellus. Next base: position 23,036,123 of record NW_026947488.1, on the reverse strand, counting down.
GTCACACTAATGAAATAATTCGATGTTTGTCCATGTGTATCTTATTTATTTCACTAATGAGTATGTTATTAAGGTACATCCATTTACCTATCATTTTTTATGGCTGAGTAGTACTCTGTTGCATAAAAATATGGCATCTTTTTTATCCATTCCTCAGTGAATGGATCCATCCACTGTTTCCAAGATCTGGCTATTATAAATAGTGGTGCTATAAACATCGGTGCACATTTATTACTGTGGTATGATGCTTTAGGGAAGATACCCAGGAGAATTGCTGGGTTGAATGGGACCTCCAGTCCTATTTTTTGAGGACTCTCCACATTGATTTCCATTGTGCTTGCACCAGTCTGCATTCTCACCAACAGGGGAGAAGATTTCCTTTTTCCACAGTCTCTCCAGCATTTGTTACTGGTTGATTTCTTGATACTAGCGATTCTTTCTGGGTTCAGGTGGAATCTCAGTGCTGTTTTAATTTGCATCTCTTGAGTGACCTCTGATGTTGAACATTTTTTCATGCATTTATTTCCTGTAAATGCTGCAAATGTTGTTTCATTAGTAGTATTTTGTTGTCATTTTTTCTCTTAATCTTTACTGAAAAGTGACCGAGTAAATGGTAACGCAGGTACGGAATCAAATCATAAAAAGAGTGATTTAAAATAAAACAAAAAAATGTAAAGATGACTGAAGTCATTCCTTCATTGTACAGGATTTGAGTTTGGTTCCTTCCACAGTGAAAATTATTTTTGACACAGTACATACTTTAAAGAGAATACTGGAGAGGTCTCCATCTTTACAGCTGTATATGAAAAAGGAAACAGCAAATTATAGAAGACTGAAGTACAATGATTTAAAAATCAGAAGTTTTAGACGGTTTCACAGAATGCAGTTTGGAGGGGAATAGGTAGTATACTGCATGATTTGTTTAGGAGAAATCTCTTGGTCATAGTCATTTTCTGTGACTGCCAAAGTAGAAGAAAGAATCTTGGGTTGGGATAGGTTGCCATGGACTGTGGTCATTTGATAAAAGCACATGTATTTCTGTGCTAATAAATAGTTTTAATTTTAAAATTCAGATTACTTAGAGTATTCTCCAGTCTATGCCCATGAGCTTTCTGTAGGACAATGGCATAAACTTATGTATGCATACCCGAAAAGGGCACAGCTCAGAGTGGCAGTTTGCTGAAGGTGAACCACATAGTCCTGTTAGTCTTGCAAAGAAACCAAGTGGGTGGCAGGGAAGCTCAAAACACACTGTACTTAATAGCAAAGCCCAAGAACTCTTTTCTTTCTGCTAACCACAAAAGAAGTTCGGCACAGATTGCATTTGGGAACTAGGAGTACCTTGTTAGTGGAGCATTTTAGAGGTTAGGAGCTGTAGACAAACTAGTCATTTTTCTTTGATGGGGAAAGCATACTGCTTTCTAGACTTACTAGAGATAGACTAAGATCCCCTTATATTTTCATAAAACATTACATACAAATTTTATTACTGTTAGTGAAAATAATTGTTCAGTATTCCTTACCTTTTATTTCCTTTGACAATTTGAGTTCTTCATTTCCTTTTTCTAGGTTAAGACTCATAAGCAGAGAAGCCAAGTAGGAGCTTTTTGACAGATGTGTTTTCCATTATTTTCCTAGTTTCCATGACCTGATACTCATATCACTGGACATTTTTATAAATATATGACTGGGTAGTTTTATCAAGGTAGTTCTTCTTTTCTTCTCTTCTTCTGCATGTAGCTCAGTCCGGGTTCCAGAATGAAGAAGCTGCCTCAGGGTCGTCCTGTGCCTCCCCTTGGACCTGAGACAAGAGTATCTGTAGTCTGGGTGGAACGCTATGATGATATAGGTATCATATAAGGACTTTGACTATCCGTAATAGGATGCTAGTGACTTACTAGGTATCTGAAAGGAATAGGACCCTGCATTGGAGCTCTACCACGTAGTGTATTAAACCTCAGGTTGTTTATCTGTTAAATGGAGATAATGATGGCACTTACTTCATAATTGTAAAGATGTAATGAGGTTAGTAGACAAAGCTTTTAGCTATTCCCATTGGCAGTACAGTCACTGTCCCTGTCATCCTAGGAGCTATAGATTTGGGTAAAAGAAAACATGCCACACACCCTTCTCCCTGTGCCCTCTAGTTTTAATGTAAAGGTTACTCTGTTCCTTATGAGCTCTAGTATGGATAAGATTCTCATGATTTTTCTGTTAAGCAGCAAGAGAACATTAGAAATGCATACTTAACCTAGGATCCCATCCTGCTTAGAGTTAGTGGCAAAGTGTGATCGTTTGCTCATATCATGTTTCCTAAAATGTTCTGCTTTAGGTGAACTTAGCTAAGATATCTTGAGGGAGATTTTTCTTTTTTTAATTTTGGAGAATCATTAGGATTACATATTATAGGATAGCACAATCTAAGTATTTGTCCTATACCAGTGTAAAGAGATTAGAAACTTAAATTTTCTATCAGTTACTTGGTAACAATGAACCAAATCTTACTTGTAATGCTATTGTTTTCTTCCAGAAAACTTCCCCCTTTCAGATCTAATGACAGAGATTAGTACTGGTGTGGAAACGACAGCAAATAGCAGCACTTCTCTGAGGTTTGTTCTTTTAATTTGCCGTAAGTTCTTCAGCATATCTGTTTTGTTATGTGGACTGTAACTTAGTAAAGTAGAATTATCATGTATCAAAAAGATTGAGGGAAAAATAATCAGAAAAGTTCGTACATAAATGCAGATGGTTATCAAATTGTTAAAAAAGTTTTAAAACCACTTTATTGATGCACGATTGGCAAAAAGTTGTACAAATTTAATGTATTTAACTTGTTGAGCTTGAAGAAAAATGTACATGAAAACACCACAATCTATGCTGCAGACATACCTATCACCTCCAAAAGAGTCCTCTCACTTGCATTATAATTATTTTGATAACATTTAATATAAAATCTACCCTCATAGCAAGATTTTATTATTAGTGTTAGCAACTGTGCTTTACAGTTGATCTTTAGGACTTTCTCATTTGCATAAATGAAACTTTGTACCCTTTCATTAATACCTTCCCATTTTCCTTTTTCTCCAGGTACATTCTACTCTCCACTTCTAAGAATTTAATTATTTTATATTCATGATATAAATGTTATGTAGAATTTGTGTTTTTTGTCCCGTTTATTTCATTTAGCATAACATCTCCAGATCCACATTATTGTAATTGATGTGATAATATTCTGTTGTATGTGTAGACCCCATTTTCTTTGTCCATTTATTTATTGATTGACATGTAGGTTGCATCCATGGCTTGGCTTATGAGCAATGCTGAGCTGAACATGGGAGTGGAGATACCATGTTAGGATTCCATATCTTAGGATAGTACTAGATCTTTTTGAGATCCTGACTTCCATTCCTTTGAATGTATATCCATAAGTAGGAATACTAGACCATATGATAGTTGTACTTTTAATCAACCTTGCTGATTTTCATAGTGATTTTACTGTTTTACATTCCCACCAACACTGTACAAGAGTTTCCTCTTCTTTCTGTACTCACTAATACGTACCTTTGCTTTTTTGAAAATGATCATCCTACTAAGTATGAAGTGATATCTCATTGTGGTTTTGATTTCATTTTCCTGATGATATTCAGCACACTAGCAAGGGTTTTTAAATGATATCATTAATTGCTATTTTATATTTATCTGTAGCAAAAGGAAAAATTGAGAAGTTGAGGCAATTAATGAAGATTGTTTTACCAATATTAAGTAGAAATGATAGAGTTAATTTGAGGGAAAATCCTGGACAAATGGTGGTCTTAAGTATACTAATCCAGAGGCTGGGGATTTAGCTCAGCAGCATAAGCACCTGCCTTGCAAGCAGTTAGTCATGAGTTCGATCCCCGGTACCGATTTAAAAAAAAAAGTTTACTGATCCAACAAGCTATTTAATAGAGAAATATTTCTATCTTTCTTAAATTTTTTTGTGCTTTGATACAGGGTCCTACTGTATATTTCAGGCTGGCCTCCAATTCACTATGTAGCCCAGGCTAGCTTTGAACTAATAGTGATCTTCTTGCCTCAACCTCCCACCTACTAGTGTTACAGATATGCTACCACACCCATCTTAATTAGAAAATATTTCTTGTTAAAATTTTATTATTGGAATAAAAATTAATTTTGTTTATTTATTTATTTTGTTTTTTGAGACAGGCTCTTGCTGTTATTTCAGGCTGGCCTCAAAATCACAGCAGTCTTCTTGCCTCAGCCTCCTAAGTGTTGGGATTACAGGCATGCTCAGCAAGAAAATATTCCTAAGTAAAATTATTACTGTTCTTACGTTAAGCTTTCTACTTTACCTGCCCATACACAAAAAGAATAAAAAGAGAATAATCTGATTCTGAGAATAGTGACTATGTATTTGGTTATGCTTTATAGTTTGAAGGGCTTTTTGCCTGCTGGTTTTCTGTTTATAATTCCAACAGATACAATTATCATCCTTGATTTACAAATGGGCTAAGATAGGCCCATAGAATTTATTCCTCAGCCTAATGCATCCAGTGCATCAGTAAACAAGAGGAAGCAGTTGAAACCCAGTGTTTGTCCTCAAATGCTAACCTCACTTCTCTTCATCACAGAACTGCCCTTTGACTTGATATTTTTACTTTGTGCCTTCTCTTTTACATAATCTGTTTCTAATTATGTGTAAAATTAATTTAATCTTGTTAGATGATTATTCTAATGAAGTGAATAGAGATTGCTTATCTTAGCATTATTAATATTTTAAAAATTTTCTAGAAGGCAAGTCATCCTGAAAATGTCCACGTTTTGTATGCTAAGTATTTTGAAACAAATTACAAGCCCAAGCATGGTGGTGCATGCCTATAATTCTAGCACTCAGCAGGCTGAGGCAGAAGTTTGAGGCCAGCCTGGGTTGCAAAGTGAATTCAAGGGCAGCTTGAACTGTGTAATGAAACCCTGTCTGAAAAAGACCCCCCAAAATATTACAAGTTCCATACAGTCTAACTACATGAGTATACATTGTGAAAACCAAGAATACTTTAGATAGCTAATGCTAATATTAGAATGATAAAGTTAGTAATTTGTTAATATCATACAGTAGCCTTTATATTGACATTTTTCCATTTTTCTTAAAATTCTTTTACAGTAGTTTTGTTCAAACCAGTATTCACTTCCTGGACCTGCATCGGATTTAACTCTTTAATATCTTTTAATCTGGAACAGTCCTTTTTTTCTTAATGACATTGACTTGCAGAAAGGACTATGGAATAAACTGTCATGAGATAGATTTTTCTGGGGCTAGTTGGGAAGAGAACTGTCTTAAACTCCTTATGCTGTTACAGTCTTTTCAGATCAAATCTATAATACAATTTGGCTATAAATTTATGTTTTATTGGTAGACTATCAAATTTTAGAATTTGTCTTGGGAACAGGTTTACTGCAGTACTATTTTTTTTAACAAGGAGAATACTGAACATCCTTTATTAGCACAAGCAAGCAGTCATAGCAAGGCACAGTAAGCAAAAACATATATTAGCAGTCAAATGCTTATTGTTGCGTAAAACCGTAGCTTTTCTTTTTGGTAGAGTTGACAGCAGACATGGGGATGTAAAACGACCTTTTGTGGCAGTTGGTAAGGAAACCAGGTAGCACTCACCATTGGTACAGAGCACATTAGGAAATGGACATGAGAATGGACTTGGCTACTGTGTAAAATGTCTAGGATAGAACTAGAAATTCAGTCCAATACTAAGCAAACATGAGAAACTAATGCTTTTTAAAGCACTTCTTCAATTTGTATAACATACGATTCTAAGAAACTAAAATGTGTTAAAGTTATTTATCGATATAATTGTTGGGTGGTACCTGCAGTTTAGATTTCAGGTTTTTCATTAAAAATTAACTACATTCATTCAGGTGTGATACTCAAAAGGCTGAGGCAGAGGGATTACTGCAAGTTTGAGGCCTGCCTAGGCAACATAGTGAGTTCAAGGCCAGTCTAAACTACAGAGTGAAACCCTGTCTCAAAAAAACAAAATAAATAAACAAATGCCCTGAAGTTCTAAAACTTATACTTACGTAGCTCAGCTACAAGTTTACAATATATATACTGCTATCTAAATTATGAATTGTTTACAGCAATCTCAGCACCAATCACTGTAGTTATTATTATCTGACTTGTTAGTGAAACTTCTAGTCTCATTTCCTTCATGGTTCACAAACTTGTGGACATAGGTACCAATCCAGCTTTAGTGAAATGATGTTAGCATGCAGTTCTTCAAAAAAATCACACTTGGTATTATAATTACATCAGCTATTTCAAATGCAGTTTTAAATTAAAGAACTCTTTAAAAAAATTAATACATAGGATCTTTAAATAAAATGATGCTACTAATTTTGTAAGGCTGGATATTTAAGAAATGACTACCTAGAAAACTTGGTTTGCTTCATACTGCCTTTGCAGAAAACAAGACTGAGCTATAGCAACACTTAATATACTGCACTATTCTCTTGTGGCCAGAAGATTGCCCTTTTTTGCCCCTAAAAGGAAGTCTTTATTTTATCTTTCTGTTTATTTATTGGACTTCCAAAGCTTGATTTATAGTAACTACAGACACCATACTTTTGAAAGGTTATGAAAAAATAATTTCAAGCATTAGTCACAGTTGAAATACTCTTCTAATATTAATAATTTGTTCTTTAGTAACAAACACAATTCTTCATAGCAAATGTACTGTGTTAGTTAGTTAGGAACAAAAAAACCCCAAATGTTTAAAAAAAAGAAAAAAACTTTTAAAAGATTAACTCAGCATGTTTTTGCTAACACTCACTTGACATGTATGAAAAAAGACTCATGTTGGGGAGAGAAAAAATAAAAAGCCCCCAAGTGTCAGTAGCAGTGAGTAACATAAATAACTCTTAATGGGCTGACCATGTCTGAGGTAGATGTGTAACTCATTCTTTCAGAGATGCATCTGCTGACCTTAGCCCCTCTTGCTTGGTCAGAGACTGCAAGGACTTTGACCTTAGAGGACCATGACTAGGGTGTGGTCATTTATGATCTCAGCTAAGGAGGACATGTACAGCCAGTCCAGACAAAAGACCTCCCAACCACTTGTCCTGACTTCAGAAAACACAATGTCCAGGGTTTGCAGGCTAGATTTACACTGTATTCCCCTCTGATGCAGGTACAGCTTCACCTGTGTAGAATTTCCTGTGCTCTAATGGCCACACTTCTGTTCCCTACAGAAAGGGGACTAAATGCAAGTAACAAAGCTGGCTGCTAGATTGTCAGCTCTCACGGTAGATTGGTTAGCCTTTCTACATTACCTCCTCACTGTTTTCCAGAAATTGATTTTTAGCCTCTTTTTTGTTAACTTAAAAAGGCTGACTCCAGTCATGAGCACTTAGTATTGCAGAGAGCAGCAACACAAGCTCCCAAAAAGAGGACTTTGAACAGACTGACCCACTGCTTCTTAAACCGCTACTGTCCACAGGTCCCATTGGTATTCTTATACTGCATGTGGGGGGTCTTTAACTCTTGTGTGTCTGGCTTAAAAAGACTTCTTTTGTTAAGATCTACAACACTTGAAAAAGAAGTTCCAGTCATCTTCATCCACCCTTTGCACACTGGATTATTCCGGATAAAAATTCAAGGAGCCACTGGAAAATTTAATATGGTCATTCCTCTTGTGGATGGGATGATAGTCAGCCGGCGAGCACTTGGTAAGGTCTTCATGTGTGTGCAAAAGAGCTAAGGTTTCTCTCCTTCTTTAACATCTGTATAAACCCCCCAGAAAAGAAAAACAGTTTTCAATAGTTTACATGTAGCAAATGCTGTGACTCTTATTAAAAGAGGAACATGTTTTTGGTGAGTTTTAAACTGTTTTTAAATATTGTACAAATGAAACTTCACAAGCTACTAGCAAGATAGTTATACTGAGGGCAAGAAATGAATTGTCAGGCCACATTTTGGTTCTGTTTTTGTCATTGTGTCTTTCTTCTGACATTTTTTTTTTTCTCTCTTTCTTTCTCTCTGGGGAAGGAGAGTTACACAAATGGAATACAATAGTTTGACTATGAAAAACAGCTCATCTAACTCTGAGAGTTCATTAATTCTGGGATTATTGACAATTATTTTAACTTTCTGTTTTCAAGGCTTTCTGGTGAGGCAGACTGTAATAAATATTTGTAGAAGAAAGAGACTGGAGAGCGATTCCTATAGTCCACCACATGTCCGCCGGAAACAGAAAATCACTGACATTGTCAACAAGTACCGGAACAAGCAGTTGGAGCCAGAGTTTTATACTTCACTTTTCCAGGAGGTTGGACTCAAGAGCTGCAGTTCCTAGACCACTGTCTAGAATAGTTGAACTCCAGTGTGTGGACTGTAACATCAAAGCAAGACACTTTGACAAGTGATCACTGTAAAAATAAAAAAATCACTCCGCAAGAGCTTATTGTTTCATCACCAGAATAGGAAAACACATTGTAAACCCACTGGGTAGAAAGAAGACTGAAGGCTTTCTAGTCAGTTGGGCTCCCAGATGCAATCATACTCCTGCTGGGAATAACGAGAAACATTTTAGCCATCAATTTTCTTTTAAAATGCCAATTTTAGTTAAATATAAGCCTTTTGAGGAGAAAGGCTGTCATGCATCACATCAAACACGTGCATTGATAGTATCAACAAATTTGAAAATTAGAAGTTAAAGATAGTTCTATACCTCACTTTTTAGGAGGTTGTATTCAAAATTATAATGTCCTGGATTTTTCCAGGACATCTTCAGTGCTTGTGTTGGTAGCATGGAGGAAAGTGAAAGAAGTCTCAGCCTTCTGCTTACTTGAAGGACCTTTTGTCATCCAACTGTCAAACTGAGAAATCAAAAAACAGAATTTTTTTGCTCAGATACGTAGTTTGACATTAAAATGTTTCATATTTTCTTTCCATATTAAGAAAGTTGTCATTCTATCACTGCACAGATCTGTCTGTGAAGGCCTGTTTTTGAGCAAACAAATGTAGAACAGAGGCAGTCTTATTGTGTAATGGAGTTACTAATGAAGTTTATAAGATTAAAAACTATAAGACAGCAGTGATGCCTCCATTCTGATGTACAATCACAGCAGGGATCAAAAAAGATTTGGTTGCACCCATTATCTCTTATTTCAGGACCAATCAGCAAAATGCAGTGGTTGATGAAAGATTCTATTTAGGGTTCAAGAAGTAGCCTGCCAATGCCACAGATGAAGATCTCTCCCAGAGAGCCCCTGGAGTGCATTATAATTGACAGACATTACTGACCACCTTCTTGGGTGGCTGCTGTTAAAAATGACTGTTGTCCTGCTTTCTGGACTTTGCTAGTTGAAGGCACAACAAATCCCTGCCAGGTTTTTAGAAATACTTCTGTTACCTCGCTGCTACTTTTCTGCCAGGGATAAAACTTGAGGTGGCCAGACCCAGGCAATCCTCGCAAGGATTCTTGTTATAGCGCTACCATATGTACCACTTATTTCTCCTATTTTTGTGTGTTCTTTTTTTCAGTAAGATTATTTTGTATTAAGAAAGTAATATTTGAAGTCCAAAGAGGAGTGATCAGAGTTGTATGAGGGATATTTCCTACTTGTACTGATGTCAGTAGGTTCTGTAGACAGGGCTACATTGGTCTGTTTGATTTGGTATTTTGATAGTTTCCTTAGAAGGTTGGGAATAGTGTGGAATCTAATTCCTTGTGCAAATAACTATTCCACAAGTATGCATTGTGCCATTTCTGAGCAAGAAATGTGGGTATAGCAACTCTTGGTCTAGAGTTGGCCACACCCTTTTCTTCATGTTTGTTTTAAGCTCAGGTAAAAATAACCTCTGCATCCTTCTTTGTCCTCTCTTCCTCCTGTGTCATTATCAATTCAGGGTATAATATTCTTCAATCATTGGTTTTATTTTTTTTTTTTCCTTTCCTCTTTGCTCTCTTTAAATTAAAATTTTTTTTTTTTTTTTAAGATAGGGTCTTGCTACGTAGTTCAGGCTGGCCTTGAACTCTGTATAGCCCAGGCTGTCCTTGAATTTACAGTGATCCTCCTGCCTTAGCCTCCCAAGTGCTGGGATTACAGGTGTGTACCACCACACCCAGTTGGTTTCTTTTTTAGGTAGGTAAGAAAATGTTATTTCCAGATGGTAGCATGGGAGGTGTGGTATATTGTAAAGATCAGTGAATTGTACCCTAACAATGTTTTAGCAGCTGATCAAGAATAAGATGAGGTTTAACAACTTCCAGAGAACTTCCAGATTGACATTTCAGGGGGAAAATGGGCCAGTGTTCTAGTTGGAGTAAACAAGGCCATTCACAATATTCCACAGGTTAAAAATAGCTAATGTCAGTGTACTTCCTCAGATAAATGTTATTCTTGACATAGTTTGAATATCAGAAAAAATGTTTGGGGTGTATGTGTGTTTGTGTTGGGGTGGGCTTGCTGATTCTTAAGTTAGTTGTAATTTGTTTTGTAATTCCAGTGGGTAAGCAAACAGCCATGTTGAATGTGGTGTGCAGTATAGGAGAGATGGTGGTCTCTCTTTCCTTGGTGGTCCCCCAGGAAAGGAGAGATCTACAGCCCCTGAAGGCATGAAACTCCCAGTGTGTAGAGAGCCAACAGAAATGGATCTGTACACCTTGACAGATGCTGGTTCCTTCTGCTTTGAGTTGCATCTGCCCAAAAAGGGAATGTGGTAAGAACCCTTGCACCTTCACTAGTGTGGGTCACTGTATTCACCTAACTGCCTGAGTTAAAAGTCACTTTGCATAGATAATGCCAGAGAAACATACTTAGTACTTAATAATCTTGTAGTAGTGCACTTGATAAATTTGCCAGCACATGTGTAGAACCTTTGGGTAAAGGGTAGGACCATTCTGGTCTGTGGCTCAGGCAGTTCAGCTGCTCATGTGCTGGCTCTGCCAGGGGTTGGTAGGTTGGCATTCTGGAAAAGGAAAGCAAAACCCAAGAGACAGGCTCCTATTCCCAAGAGTCACCCTTCTATTCCCTTGTGCAACTTCAGGGAGGGAAGTCTTTCCTCCTCTGTAATTGGGAGCACTGAGGACAGAAGGAAGGGCCTCTACCTTAACCTTTGCATTTTCAGTCACCTCTGCCAGGGCACCCTCCTAAGACCTTCTTCTGTCCTTTGGCCTTTTGAAAAGAGTGAGTGTATGGTAAGGGCTTCCACTTCTCAGCCATGTGTACACATAAATGTGTGTTTGCACACAGAGACGGGCACTCGTTTTCTTCCACTTTAGGTTGTCGGTTTTGCTCTAGCCCATGCTTCTCTGGACTTGTATATAAATACAGAATGTCTCCAGCTTTGGCCCGAAGGGCCAGTTACCCACACGTTGTGCTTTGAGATGTACATGAACAGTTTCTATATGTGCTGGGGAAGCATTTGTCCAGCTCTGCAGACCGGTTTCTGGAGAGGTACAATGGAAGCTTCACTCCAGAGTGAGAGCCCTATACAGAGACAGAAAGAAGGTGAAGCTTGGGAGGGGCCACTTGACACCTACTGGCAGTGGTTCTCCATTCAGCATCTATGATCTGTTTAGGTGCTGTTATACTGAAATTACCATTGCACTTAACGGAGCAGTCTTTGGCATCATCTGTTTTGGGGTTCCCTGACAGCCTGTTTTCCTGGGGTCCTCAAGACAGCGTAGAGTCAGACTGTGGTCTCACTAGCTAGCAAAGCCATGTATCAGATTGTGCTTTTCGCAGAATATCAGCCCTTGTTCTTAAGACACTTTTTTTTTTAATGATGAGGGAAATGGTATAATTTGGGATTCCACAGTGCCTTGCATATGGTAGGCGCCCAATAAATATTTGCTGAAACAGACCAAGTTTCCAGAGTCCTCATCTCCTGCAGTAACCAAGACATCTTTCTCCTCTGAAGGGCTTGGCAGTTGTGGCTAAATCTAACCAGTATCGTTATTTGCTTGAAACTATATATACAATTTGTATGAATTTCGATGTTGCCAACAAATGATCTTTTTCTTAATGTATTTTCTGTAAATATTTCTGGCACTGATCTGTAAAGTAAAGGTGAGATGTAAATATGAAGGTGTACCTGTGTCCCCGCGGCTCCTGTGTTTGATCTTCGTCAGCTAGGAAAGAAGGTCAGAGGTCTGTTTGTATTTATCCCAATACCTTGTCCAGAAGAAATCCATGGAATATTGAATGTAATACATTTAGTCAAGTAAATTTTAAGGAGATTCTTATCTAATAGCACTGTGTGTGATTTTGGTTCGAGGCTAAAGAATCTGACTTCTGCATGAGTGCTCTTTTTCTGGGGGGATAGGCTTAGCTTTGACTCCCCTTCATAATTTAGATCTATGAATTTTTACCCTGTGGCTGGGGATTGCTGAATGGTAAATGACTCTGAGCCTTGGGATTTTCTGCCAGCAGGACTGGGAAGTTCAGAAAGTAGGGAGATGCATTGAAGAGCACCCCCTTCCCCCACTGCCTCTGTGCAGTGTTCTGCAGAGGGCTCCCTGGGACCAGGTCATGCGTGGTGCACTGTGTGTGCCTCTTCTGAGTCATCCCTCCAGCCCAGCATAGATGCTGCCAGCTACAAATATGTTGACCCTAAAACTCCTTTTTGTTTTTAAATTTTAAATTTATTGATACAATTTAGGTGTACATAATTACCACATTCAATATAGGGAATTTGTACATAATACATCTTGTTTTATTTTCCCATTCCCATCCTATCTTTTCAAACCCCCTTTGCTACCCTATTTGCAAAGCTCAGTTTTCATTTTATTCTACTTTTCTTGTTTTTTCTTTCTCTTCGTTCCTTTCCCTGCACCTCTATTTCCCTTTTCCTTTTGAACAGTTTCTATTTCACAGTATGTATTGTACATTTATGTTTTTACTTATGTTTTCAGTTTTTCATACCAGAGAATTAATGTGATATTTACACGTGTGTCTGATTTATTTCACTGTTGTTTGTGGTCTCTTGTTCTATCCATTTAGCTATAACTGTCTCATTTTATCTTTCTTTATAGCTGAATAATACTCCATTATATTAAAAAATATCTTTTTTATCCATTCATTGATTGATGGGCATCTGAGTTGCTTCCATGATTTAGCTTTTATAAACTGCTGCTATACACATGAACATGCATATATTGCTGTGGTAGGATACTTTTAATTCTTCTCGGAAGGAACCCAGAAGGAGGATAGCTGGGTCAAATGGACTGCTAATCCTAGTTCTTTGAGGAATCTCCACACTGATTTCTACATTGTTTACACCAGTCTATCCTCCCACCAACAGTGGAGAAAGGTTCCTTTTCCCTCACAGCCCTGCCAGCATGTGTTATTAGTTGTTTTCTTGAAATACACATTCTTTCTGAAGCGAGTTGAAATCTAAGCATTGCTTTAATTTTTACTTTTGAATGACCAGAAATGTTGAAAATTTTTTCATATATTTGTTTGTTGTTTGTACTTTTTTTAGAACTATCTATTTCAGATGCTCAGTTTTGGATTGAGTCTTTAAATTTGGGACATCTAGTTTTTTTCTTTATATGTTCTCATATGTCTGAGAAGCGGCTGGCAAACAGTTTTTCTCACATCATGGGTTGTCTCTTCACTCTGTTAGTGGTTTTTCTTGTTGTGCAAAAGCTTTTTTTAAAAAGATGAGATCCCAATCGTTGATTCTTTGTGATGGTTCCTACGTGATTGGGGTTTTGTTCATGAAGTCTTTGCCTCTACTATGTCTTTCAGAGTTCTACCAATTCTGTCTTCCATCAGATTTAGAATTTCTGTTTTAATATTCAGATCTTTGATCCATCTTGACTTCAGTTTAGTACATGGTTATAGACATGGTTCCATTCATGATAAAACTCTACAAAAAATTGGAATAGATGATCTTTATCTCAGTCTGATAAAAATGATCTGTGACAAGCCAACAGCCATGATCATACTAAATAGTCAAAAACTGAAAGCTTTCACTCTAAAATCAGGAACATGGCAAGAATGTCCACTGTCACCACTCCTAATTAATATAGTTCTGGAAACATTGGCTAGAGCAATTAGACATAAGAAAGAAATAAAATGAATAATGATAGGAAAGTCAGAAGTTAAACAATCATTATTTGTACGTGACATGAAAATCTACATAGAAGATCCAAACACTCCACCAAAAATCTTCTAGATTTAATAACCAAATTCAGCAGCATGGCTGGACATACAAAGTCAACACTCAAAAACAACATTCCTGTACACAAATAACCCACCAAAAATGGGAAAAAAATACATTTCACAACAGCGTTTTAAAAATGTGATGCAAAGGAATCTAACAAAGTAACATAGTTACATGGAAAACTGCAGTATTCTGAAAAAGAAGATCGATGAAGATATCAGAAAATGAAAAGGTATCCCTTGCTCTTGAGTATGAAGAACTAAGATAGTGAAAAATAGCCATACTGTGAAAATTGCTATACAGATTACAATCCCAACAAAAATGCCATTAGCATACTTCATAGAACTAGAGAAAACAACTAGAGAAGACAATCCTAAAATTCATCTGGAACAAAAAGAGACCTGGAATAACAGCCAGTTCTGGGAAACAAAGGGAAGACGGGGTATCACAATCCCTAACTCAAAATTATTCTACAGAGCTAGTATGATAAAAGCAGGTAAAAACAAAACAAACTTGAAGATCAGTGGAACAGATTAGAAGATGGAGAAACAACTCCAGATGTGCTCAACCTGTCTTTGACAAAGAGGCCAAACTTCACTGGAAGGCAGAGAGCCTCTTTAATACGTGGTCCTATAAAAACTTTCTACAGCCCAGAAACTCAGTTGGCAGCTGCCCCTAGAATGTGTGCCCTACTTCTGCTCGGCCTGTCCACCACAGGACCTCCAGCTGAGTCTGGTAGCCAGGAACATTGACTGTACAGAGGCCCTGTTTTGGTGTCTGGGAAGGTTTCATATTCTGAAAATGCATTCGGGTCCGGCCACTTCTCCTGTTTTACTCTAACCTAACTCTTTCACAACCCAGTCTGTACAAATCACTCCATTCCTGACAACCCTGCTTCTAGCTTTGGTCTCTGGGCCCTGTGTCTGGCACAGCTTGGCAGATAATTGTTCTTAAGTGCACATTCAAATTTTGTGTGGGCAGGTCTGCTCCACTGGGGACGTGCTGTTGCTCCAACTCTCTGAACTTGGTCCACAGGCACCAGTTAACTCTTCCCCTGCTTCCTGTGACTGGCCATGTGCCCTTCTCCTTGGGGAGTCCCCTATCTCAACCCATGTGACCCTGGGTTTATCACCACTTCCTGCAGCTGACCCCTGATGCCTGACATCAAGCACAAAATGTAGTGATCTCAGAATCAAGTCTGAATCAAAGTCAGTATTGATTTGGGATACTGAATCCAAGCTTTATCATCTAAAGTTCAGATTCACTGGCTGAGGGCAAGGCTAGGCATTGGTATGTTGAATTGGTACTTTGAAGTCCTACCGCTCACTGGTAGTGATTGAGGCAGGTGCAGCAAGGAACCTCTTGAAGAAAACGATGTAGTGACTACTTCTGACTGGGCTTCCCCAGGCCCAGCATGTTCTCAACCTGGCCGCAGTCTCTCCCTATTGCCTAGGGGCTGCTAGGGCCCAGGAGGATCACAATCGTCTTCCTACCACAGGCTGGAGGTTTTCTAGCCGCTTCAGTAATGGATGAATAAGCTACAGGTGAGAAGATAGGACTGCAATGTGGGAATATCCTACCCCACTTATGAGATAAGGGGGAAAGCCTTTGGAAATCCTTAATGAAAAAGCCTAAAATAGACAAGTACAGAAGGCTCCAGATTAATAATTTATTCAGGGCCAACTCCTGTATGTGTTAGATTAGACAGTTTATTTGTTTGGATTTTTATTTATTTTTTTTTAAAGAGATTAAGACAAAAGAGGACATAACAAAGCAGTTCAGAACAGAACAATCTAAGCAACACAGTATTTCACCACAAGACAACAGTAACTACCATAATGTCTCTTTCTTTGAAATAGTTGAGATGATCTTGTTACATAGTTAAGGCTGGCCTTGAACTCACCTTGTGGCCCAGGGAGACCTTACACTCAATGATCCTACTCCAGCTTCCCAAGTGCTGAGATGACAGGCATGCAGCACCATGCCTGGCTCCATTAGACTTCTTAAATGGCTGTCCAGTAGTCTGTCTAATCCAGTGTAGCAGGCAGATTTTATTTAGCACAGTATAAGCCAAAATTTTAATTGTGGGAGATTTAACATAAAACTCGGACCTTTTGGTTCTCTTGGAAAAGTCACAAAGTCTGGCAATGCTGGACCCGTTAGCTACTCCTGATTGGAGCTGTGACAGATGTTTGGCTCAGAGACATGAAGTTTCCTTGGTTTGCTGGAGTCGCCACTGCTCCCACAAGTTTGGAGAGGCACAAGTACTGCTGGAAGACAGGATCTGAGGACCCTGCTGACCCTTGGTGCTATTTGTAACCCAGTGTGCACCCACCCAGGAGTAAGCTTTGCACCATTGTCTATTTTTCTAACTTCTATAATTATTCATTTCAGTCTTACAACAAAGAGAATGAGAGGCGTCACAGGAACCCCATGACAGCTGAGGCCTGGCTCTTTATTCCCAGCCACTGTCCCCACTCCCACACACTTGCACACCAACTCCCCTGGTTTCTTTCCATTCTCTGATGTCCTTGTTGTATCACAATTAGACTGAGGGCAGAGCTGCCCCAGCCTGCTAGACCCGGGGACAGCTCTCCAGCTTAGCCCAAGGTGGCCCCCTGCAGCCACACACACACCATGAGGTACCCTTTAGTGCCTCTGGTGAGTGATGTCACATATGCTATGCTTTTGTGCTGTTCCTGCCTGTGGTTTCCTGCTGTCCTGGATGATCATCTGGTTCTGCTTCTTCCTTAGCCAAGGTGAGCACCTGATGAAGCCCTAATCTTGGAGCTGGGTTTAGGGCTGAAACAGGATGATTCGTTCTGGACACCACAAAAGAGTGCTCAGGCATTTTAGTGTGGCTCAGATACAGTCAACTGTAAGGGAAACGGCCTGATGTGATAATTTAGGGCATTCTCCTTCCTCCTCTTCTTGCTCCTCTTCCTCTTCCTCTTCCTCTGTAGTGCTGGATGATCAAACCAGGGCCTTTGCACTAAGCTACATTCCCAGCCTTTTTTTTAGTTTTTATTTTTGAGATAGGGTCTTGCTTTATTGATAAATTATCCAGGATGGGTTCAACCTTGTGATTTCTGTACTGCCTCAGCTTCCTAGAGTATAGGTATGCACCACCATGCTCAGCTAATTTAGGATTTCTTCACCTAAAGTCTAAGAGTGAGTCCCTAGAGTTTTACTGTGAAGGTATGTCTGTCCTTCTTCAGGGCTCTGCAATGGCTAGGCTCTCTTGTTAGAGAGTGGTGGCCATTCTGGGATAATGAAATAGAAAGAAAGTGCCCATTCCAGTGAAAAAACCTGTGAGCAGAGCATGGGCTGGAATTGAACCTCACTAACTCTGTCAGCTAGGTGCTTTTGTGCAGTAAGCAACTTATTCAACAGGGTAGATCCTACCTTGGAGAAGACCTGGGTTTCTCTGGGATGCAGGTATCATCAACAGACTGACATTCACTCTGACCCCAGTGTGCCACCAAATGCAGCAAGAGACAGGGCAATGCTGACCAAGGGAAGCTGGGGCAGGTGGGCTAGGATGTGGCCTTACCATGTTGCAGGAGTGCTACTTGTGCACCTCAACACCCTGTCACTGAGCGATCCCCCTTCACCTAGGGGCCTCTGCTGGGGACTCTGTGACCTCCCACCTCCTACTGCTCAGCTCCATGGCTATTTGCCAGCCAAGCACAGAGGTTGTCAGGGCTGCTGCCAGCTCTGCTTGCAGGTTATCAGGACAAAGTGAGAGGTTCACCCACCACAACCCGTGATCTCAGTGTGGGAGCTGGTAATTACTCGGTGTTCCCAGCAACAGCATAGGAAGTCCTCTTCCTTCCAGAAATGTTTGTTTAAAGCGTGTCCTCCTGGTGTTCCCAAGGTGGACCACAGTCGTCCCTGGGGAGCGCAGCTTGAGCATTGGACCTGATGGGTGGCCCATTTGTGTGCTGGCTCTAAAAGCTGTCTCTTGAGTCTAGCAGGTAAGAATTCTGATTTCATTGCTGTCTTGTAATAGTTCCTAATAGCAGCTAAACTTTTGGGGACACTGAATGTGTACCAAGTCTTGGGCTAAATACATAACATGCATTATGTCATCTTATTCTCACAACAGCTGTGTGAAGCAACCCTTATTTTACAGTTGAGGAAACTGAGGCTTAGAAGAAACCTTCACAATTCACGCCCTTCTGAAGTACTTTGAGTACAGACTTCAAATCCTGGTTTAGCCATCTGCAGCTGTGTGACTGGGGCAAGTCTTGTCTGAGTCCCAGCTTTCTCCTCTGCAGAATGGTGTAATGCAGTTCCTGCCCTTTGGGGCTGTGGAAAAGCTTCCCTGGTGGTGGGTCCTTGTCATCAGCTTACAGGGCGCTTAGCACATCTACACATAGGGCACATAGTGATCATAGCCTAGGAAAATATTTCACTCAGTGCTGGTTTTGTCACAGTGGGAACCAGTTTAGGTGGCTTTGAATGGCTTTGCCAGAGGAGACACCTTACCTACTACATAGAACGTTTTGAAATTTTGTAAATTCTACAATTAAGAGAGAATCTCCTAAAGATAAGTGGTCCTTTCTCAGGGTCCCTGTCTTCTTGGAACTCTCAGTATTATTGTGTGTACTTTGCTCTTACAGTGGGGACTGGCCCATCATAGAACCTGGGGCTGCTTTTAGATGCTAAAAACATGGGACAGTCCAGCCCATGGTTTTGTAACTGTGTGTCCCTTTATTGGAATCAGTTTGGCCTGGAATCTCATATAAAAAGCAGATAAGAGCTCCTCTGATGCCTCTTTCCCATGCACATCCCCATTCCTGCCTGGCTCATCAGGACAGTATCAGGACTCAGAGTTGACAGCAAATGCCATCAGGCTGATAGGACACACTTTCCCAGGTCGAGGGAGGTGTTGGTGGGGAGGGGAAGGGCAACCAGTGAGGCCAGCTCAGATGCAATAAAGTAAAATAATAAAAATAAAAATAGTGGGCAGCTCAATTCCTAGGGAAGCAGGCAGAGGGAACAGTGCCCAGCATGGGAGAGGATGGAGCCACATTGCCTGCGTGGGGAAGATACTCAAGTGGACTTTCCCCTTGGCAGTTTGAAAGGAATTTGTTGAAGGAAATAGTAAATGTGTATAGGTAGATTTGAGCAGAAATAGGAAGGACGTGAAGGGCTATGCTTCTAATGCACTGTGTGTTTGAAGCACTATGCCAAGATTGCCTCTGAATCCCCCAGCTTCATGAGTGAACACAGTGGAACTGCACAGAACTGAGGCACCGTGATGCTGAATTTGTACACCTCCTGGCTGTGAACCAGGACAAGTCATTTCTCCTCTCTGAGATTCTTAAGATGTGAAACTTACTACAGATTGTACATCCTTAATGCAAAGATTCTGAGATCCAAGGAGACACAAAGTACTTTGCATTTTTAAGCATTTCTAATTTTGGGTTTTTGACTTAGGGATGGATGCTCAACCACTAAAATCTATACATAATTCAAAAATCTGAAACACTTCAGGTCTCAAGTTTTTTGAGTAATGGAAACTCAACCTTTAGTAGTTTGCCTGCTAGAAATTAATGAGTGGATTCATTGAGAAAATGCAGCCATTGACACAACATAAGACTATATAAAAGGTCTCTTCCCATCTAGTGTCCTCTTCATCTGACTGTCCCAAGAAATCCAGGTTGGCAAATTCATGCAATCTAGGACATACTGGTGTTCAAAAACAATGGGAAGGACAGCAGTATTTCTAGAGTGATCCTGCCATGTACATTTCTCTGTGACTTGCTTGTAACATGCATGGGCAACCCAAAAGTCCAAAGATGCAATCAGTTTGACAGCTTCCATTGGGTACATGGAGGAAGTCTCTAGTCACATTGAGCCTTTATGATATACGTGCACACAATTTCAAGGATGGTTTCTTGGTGTCTGTTTTACCAGAGGACAATGCTACACTGAGAACCATTGTAAATGTATACACAGATATTTGTTAATGAAAGAACTAGAGGACAAATGGATTGATGATTGAGTGTGTCCCTTAGCATCTCCTACTGAACAGGGCCCAATACAGTAGGTCATTTATATACTTCTGGGTCCTTCCCTTTCCAGGAGATGGGTAGGCCTCTCTCTGAGTGATGGGATAACCTTTCTAGATTCCTAGTCACTATTCAAGGCCATGAAGTCTATGTGAGATTCCAGAACTGGACCATGTGTCACAAATCTACCTTGGCCTTTGGCCTCCAATAAGGATGTGGAGATTTTAGAGCTGGCAGAGGACTCCTTTTGGGCACGGGGTGGGAATCAGGATGTAATGAGAGGCCTTGTCTTGGACCTTCACAGACTGAGAGGAAGGTGTACGAGATTTGTGCTTCCACTAGGATCCCTGGAGCAAAGGCTCAGCTGACCTTTGCTGGGAGGGGACCTTTCATGGGCAAGAGGAAAAAAGGTTCTCTCAATGACCTGCTGTGCCAGGTAAGGCTGTTCTGGGGGCAGGGAGGTTGCTGCCCAAAGTTCTAGGCCACTGCTGTGTTTGATCAGGCCCTTGCTTGCTCTCATCAGAGGAGAGTTTGGCATCGGCTATGCTGAAAGACCAACCACCTCTGGGTGAAGAGTTTCCTTTCAAAGCTTAAGAATTAAGTTCACGAACTGAGGTACTGCTTGCTGTATGTAGTAGATCCTCATAACAACTCTGTTCCATTGGAACATGGTTTCATTGGATGAAGAAACAGGTTGAGAGAGATTAACTTGCTCAAGGTTGCACAACCCAGAATTTGTCCATTTTTCTGAATCTTAATGAAATGAATTTCTTAAATGCACAGTAATATCCTTAACTCCTCTTAGACTTAAGATAGCAGGAGACATGTATAAACTCAGCAAGGCCGGAAGAGTGTAGGGAGGTCACATCTGATGGTCTTTGGATCTGCCATCCATTCCCACACCTGTTATCCCTCTCACATCTTCCAGGCACTCTCTTATCTGCCATTCTGAACCCTGGGATCACAGACCTGGAATCCCACATGCACACCCTTTAGTCCCCAGCCATTTGAGCTTGACTGGCATCATCTGTAAAGTAGGGCCAATTCTTCTCATTTATTTCCTGGAGCCACCATAACAAAGCATATGAGCTAGGTGGTTTAGAACAACAGAAACACTGTCTCAGAGTGATGGAGCCTGGGAGTCTGTGTCAAGGCACCTTTAGGGCCACACTTCTCTCTGAAATCTGTCCTTCTTTCCCTGAGTAGTACACTCCTGGCAGCTCCATCCTAGATCCTCGAACCCATCAGCAAGACCAAGTTTGAACCAATCTCAGGCCTGGTGCTACTGTATAAGCATTACTACCCTCACATTGCTGGTTTGGTCTAGAAAGGCTCCCTGTGGTAACCCAACCCCCTTGTGCTGCAGCCCAGACCCTGTTCAAACACAGTGTCAGTCTAGTGGTCCTAGGAATCTTCTCAAAATTCATTTCTTGGGTAGTGTGGGTTCAGAAGTTCTGTAAATGCACTCCTGAGTAGTGTTGATAGAGCAATAACTTTAAACAGTAGCCTGTATTGTGAGTACCATTGACTGGTGGCCATCAGCAGCAGCAGAGACCTGCACTGGGCAGGGTAGACTGACAGTATCTGGCATTAGTTGTTGTTAACCAGCAGCATCAGGGTCTAGAGCTGTGACACTGAGGACTAATGACCATATGCTCAAAGCTCGGAACTCTAGCAGAGCTGTGCCATGCCAATTTGTGATTTCTGTCTCAACTGAGTGAAAGAACACTCAACTGATTGATGATGGGGCACACAATGCAGCACATGTAGTACTCTGAGCACAGTGCTCCTCACTTTGTGAGTTCTCCATCATTTGCTATTGAGAGATAATACAGAGCATTGGGATGTGAGGTGTGTTATACATTAGTTTCCAGGTGTAATTTAAATGCTTGACGTGCACTGCCCCACTGAAACTGAAGACATGCAATTCATGGTGATGAGCTAGCTGTGTCTCGCAGAAGTGAAGACATTTGCCAGAAGTGACA
The DNA here is from genome assembly GCF_034190915.1 of Cavia porcellus. NCBI lineage: Eukaryota > Metazoa > Chordata > Mammalia > Rodentia > Caviidae > Cavia > Cavia porcellus. The sequence continues at coordinate 23,013,930 of NW_026947488.1, read as the reverse complement.
CAGTGTAAGTGGCAAAACTAAAGATCAGGTCAAGAAGGTTCTAGTGCATCACATGGAGTGGGAGGCACTGTAGTGGAGCCAGAGCTGTGTGGAGGAGGGGAAATGCAGGGAGGAAATGCAGAGCACCAGCTCACAGGCCCAGGGCCTTTCTGGGTCCGAGAGGCCTGGATTAAGTCTCCTTGATAATGAGAGGGCTGGCTGCATGGAAGGCTTCCTGAGGAGGAGCCAGCAAACAACGTTAGCAGGGGTAAGGCTCTCCACTCTATCCTAACCAGCCTGAATGGTACTCCAGGTCTGCCTAGTGCTGTGCTGGGCAGAGGAATATTGCTGGGGGCCAGGGTGCACACATTCACTCTCCCAATCTTTACTGTTGAGCATACGACAGGCACAAGGTTGCATTTCCTGTCAGATGATCCAAAGTGCTGCTTGCCTAAGGTGTGGGCAGCTTTCGGTGCCTTCCCACATTCTTCTGTGGTACTCCCTGAACGGAGGGGCAAGAAACAGCATGTGAGATTTACAGTTTTAGACTTGAAGTTTGTTTACTCAGACACTAGTTTGTTTACTGGCTCAGGTATTTATTCACTCATTACTCATTCAGTTAATGGCTCACTGACTGATTCACTCATTTATCTTCTTATGGCTCACTGATTGATTCACTCCTTCACTGGTTAACCACTGTTTTTTCTCACTTTCACGTGCATAATCATCCATTCTTCCACCCATCCATTTGTCCATCCAGCCATCATTCTCCCTTCAACTGTCTTCCCTTTTATTCCTCCCTTTCACCCATTCCCCATCCCATATTTCATTTTCCATCCGTTCCTCCACTCGTCTCTCCATCCTTCGTTAAACACCTACCGTGTTCCCTACACAAAACCGCTTGCAGCTACCAGGATAGTTCATGCACTGGCTTGGATTGCTCATACCTTCTGTTGTCATGGTTCCACTGTGTCCTCCTCACTCCCATTCATCGAAGGCAGTGATGGCCTATTGGGACTTGGCTCCTGAGTGGTCTTCCCATCTTTTGATCAAAGAACCATGCATAGTCCTGGGTGCTGCAGCTACAGCAGGGCAATATTTCTAGTTTTCAGGTTTCAGGACCTCTCTTGCCTGTCTGTGGACTTGGGAAAAACCTGTCACTAATGCCTCTGAGTCAGGCAGGAGGATGAGGACATTCTGGAGAGCACAGTGGCACTATCTCCTTGAGGATAAAGGACCTCGAGGTCATAGCAAATGCAGCAATAGGACACATGCCAGGATGCCAAGCACAATGCTCCCCACGCATCCCCAGAACCTCTCTGATTGTGGATCCTGCCCCCTGCTCCTGATCTATGGGATCTTAGGCTTTCTTATTCTCATTTTGGTGAAGAAGCCACTTTAATCAAGGAGCTGTCTTGTAACTGCCCCCATCAGGGCTCCATAAATTTCTACTGACTGGTGGCCGAGTTTCCTTTTTACAGGTAGTAGTTAAGCTTTCCTGTTCCCCATTTCCTAGCTTTCCTTAGCTGGCTCCAACTGCTTCCCATTCCAGCCCAAATGCCAGTCCCTGGAAGGTCCTTCTGTACCCCCATACCCTGCTACCTCTGGGAGCTCCTTTCCTGACTTCCACCAGTTGTCACGAAAGAGGGAAGAGCTTTGCATACCCTTGAACCCTTCTTGCCTGCTTTTTCCCTCTAACCATCTCCATCCCACAGAGGAGGAAATCAAGACTCACAGAAGAGTTGAGGGAAAGGCCAGGCAGGGTGAAGAGCCCTGGTTCACAACTGCTTTCTCCCACTCACAGAGAATAAAGTAGCTGGGTACTCTATTCATTCCAGATGGCTGAAGGAGTAACAATGGATCACAAAAAAGATTGCATGACTGCTTTTAAAAGGTGTTACTTCTGATTCACAGTTCATGATTGGCAGCCTCAGGGGTGTGTGTGTGTGTGTGCTTGCCTGTTGGTCTGTGCACACATCTACCAGCGTCTAGGTGGCAGTGGTAGAGCCAGTCTCACCCCAGAAGAGGATGCATATTGGCTGCTATATGGGTGTCTGTAACAGCATTTGTTGTGGGGGCCCTGCATCATCCTCCCGCTCACATTGCAATGCAGACATCCCTGGAGGAAACTCTGGCAGCTCACATGGAGTCTCAGGTGCCAGCACCTTACGAAGTCTGGTATTCTTGCTGCTGGGATGAATGGGCTGATCCTGGTGTCTCTGGTATTACCGCTACAATGGATCATATGGGCCTACACTGGCAGGTGGCCAGGGCACTGTACCCAGTACTGGGCACATCTGGGAGGCAAGTACAGGAATTGTGGGCAGGCAGAGATGTTTGGACCTGTTGGAGGGCAGGGGTCAGCTCACTCAGTCTTTGCCTGCCCTGGGAAGCAGGAGGGTCCCACACAGCATGCAGCAGGGGAACCAGAAACTCTGCTTCCAGCCCTTGGCTAAAGGTCACCCAGCTCCAAAGGGATGGAGGTACCTTCACACCACGGTATTGCTCCACCAATTGTAAGCCCAGACCCTTCTAGTGACCCAGCATAACTGAAATGCTCCTGCTGGCCCTCTGCAGTGGCCACTGAGTTTAGATGCCTAGAGATGTGTGTGAGTCCCAGGTTCTGCTTTTTCCCTTTCCTCTGAAAGCAGAGTATTAGATATTTGTGTTGTCTAATTTGGGTCTCAGTGTTCAGGAGTTTTAGTTGGTCCATATAGCTGTGAGGTCACCTTGGGTGGGAGCTGGGTCATCCCTCCCTTCTGTTCTGCATGCCGCTGATACTAAGACCAAAAGTTTTAAAAACTCATTTTCCCAACTGTGTTTATAAAGTAGCACAATATATTTAATTTAGGAACCCAAACAGTGCAGAAATGTATGTCTATTGTTGAGAACTTACTATTTAAGGTTTGAAATATGCCTTGGAAAGAATTATTTTTGGTTTTTGTGTTTTTTGTATTTTGTGACAGGATCTGGCTATATGATTCAGGCTAGACCTCAGCACACTCTGTTGTCCAAGTTGGCCTGAAACTCACAGTAATTATCCTTCTTCAGCCTCTTGAATACTCAGATATCAGGCATGTGGCACCATGCTCTATTTGACTTGGAAGGAGTTTAATCTAAACTTGTGGAGTTTTAAATGGATGAGGTCCATCTGTGCATATGTTAATATTATTACTTAAGTAATACTTATGGACACATTTACATGTCAGTAACATAGCGGTCTAACTCATTCAGTTTAATGGCCTGCCAGGATCCCACATTACGGATGTCCTTTGAATAATTTGCACCATTCTCTGGCTAGTGGACATTTAGGTCAGTCTCAATTTTTAACAATTCTAAGCAATACAACAAATCAACACCTTCAAGACTCACATGAGAAAAAAAAATTCCAGATCTTTACAGATGTAAAAGGAATGTTGGAATTTGACAAGCCCTGCTCAACTACCTTCCCAAATGCTCTGCCTTAGAACATCTGTCCAATAACAAGCCTCCTCCATCCTCCAAGGACCTGAAGACTGGATTTGTTCAGTACCCAGGCAGCAGATTTGGGGAGGAGGCTGCTGACCCTGTGATGATGGAGTTTGAGGTACTCTCAGATGTGAGGAACTGGGCTTGAGAAGGAGGATCTCAGCAAGAAATTTACATTTACAAGGTGTGTTCATTGACTTTGGAATGAGGGGACCCGGGTTTGTGTCTCATTCTGGTCAAAATTAACTTGGAACATGGAATTTGATTTAGGCTTCATCTTGAATTGAAGACTTTCTTGTTCATCTACTGACCTGCCTATTGATCTGCGTGTCCATTGGTTCATCCATCCATCCATCCATCTGAATGAGTTCCTGATGACACCATAACAAACTGCTACAGGATGAGTGGCTTAAAACAACACAAACTTATTATCTTGTAATTCTAGGTCTTGGGAGCACCAATTCAAAGTATTATGGTCCTTCTGGAATCTCAAGAGTACAATCTACTTCCTGGCCTTTCACTGCTGCTGAAAGCTGTTCAGGTTCTTTGGCTCACAGCTTTCATCTGAGCACAGCCAGCGCTGTAACGTCTTCTACTCTCTCTCTCTATCTCTGATTCCAGCTTCCATTTCCATGGACATTTCCCAGGCACTGACTCTCCTGCCTCCTTCTGTTCTTTATAATGTTCCACTGAACCCACCCCAGTAATCTGAGCTGTGCCTCCATCTCCAGATCCCTAAGTCAATCACATCTGCAAAGTTCTTTTGTCTTCTAAGCTCTTCAGAGGTTCTGGGACTAGGATGTGAACATCTTTGGGAGGCCATTATTTGTTCTACCATTTTTTGTGTCTTCTAGCTACCTATTGTCTCTGTCCTGTGACCCACTCCTTCCTCTCCTTTACCCTCCTGTTCCCCTGAGGCTGTTATCACTGATTTCACCCTAAAGGTGCCTGATTCAGTGAATGTGTGCATTAGTTGCTGGTTTAATTAAAGAAATGAAGACTATTTAGGCCTGAAATTTCACCATATCTCCTTTGTACTTTGAGCAAAACAAAATGTACCAAATCAATAGGCTTAGTTAGAGAACTGGGTTTTCAAACTCATGGCATCTATAACCATCTGTTTGAACTTAATTTTTATCACATCTTTATTTAAATGTCTAATTAAAACATATACCCTTAGGCCAGGTATGGAGACACACATTGTAATCCCAGCACTCACGAGGTCGATGTAGGAGGATTACCATGAGTTTGAGGACAGCCTAGACTACATAGTGAGTTCAAGGCCACCTCAACTGTATAGTGAGACCCAATTTAAATCAGGAGCAAGATAATGATGTTCACTGTCTCCACTCTCATTCAACATAGCCCTGGATACTTTAGCTGGAGCAATTAGACAAGAGCAAGAAAAAAAGAAAGAGCAATAGGTCAGGAAAAGTTAAATTATCACTATTTATAAATGACAATATACTCTACAAAGAAGAGCCCAAAAACTCCACTATAAGACTGCTAGATTTAATAAACAAATTCAGTAGCATATCCGGATAGAAAATCAAAACTCCAAAGTCAGTAGCTTTCCTGTAACAGAATAACAAACTCACGGAGAGCGAAATTACCGAAACAACACCTGTCATAATAGTATCCAGAAAAATGAAATGCCAGGAATCAATCTAATGAAGGATGTAAAAGGCTGCTACTTTGAAAATCACAGTCGTCTGAACAAGGAAATAGACAATATCAGAAAATGAAAATATATCCTTTGCTCTTGGACGAGAACAACCAGTATAGTAAATATACTCCCAAAGCTGTTATACAGATTTAGTGCAATTCCAGTTTAAATTCTAATAGTATATTTCAAAGAACTAGAGAAAACTATCCTAAAATTCATTTGGAACCAGAGGAGACCTAGAATAGCAAACACAATTCTGGGCAATAAAGGCAAAGCAGACAACATCACAATCCCTCACTTGAATTACCACTGTAAAGATACTGAAATAGTCTTGGGGGAAAAAAACCAGGCCTGAAGATCAATGGAACAGATTAGAGTGCCAAACACACTCACTGGAAGAAAGACAGCTTCTTCAATGAATGGTGCTGGAAAACTGGCTCTGCCCACTACAAAGATTAAAATGGAACCTATATCTTTAATCACACAATAAACTAAATCTGAAATGGATCAAAGATCTAAATTTTAAAATAGAAACACTAAATCTGGTATAGGGAAAGTCAATGAATAAAACTCTGATCACACTGCAGTTATCACAAAGAATCAACAAGTGGGATCTTGCTTTATTAAAAAGCTTTTTCACAGCAAGGCAAACCATCAACAGAGTAAAAAGACTATCCACAATATGAAAAAAATATTTAACAACTGTTTCTCAGACAAAAATTGCTATTGAAAACATGTAAAGAACTAAGAAAATAAGGTCTCCCAAATTTAAAGACCCAGTTCAGAAATGAGCATCTGAAATGAATACACACTTCTCAGAAGTACAAACAGTAATAAAATATAGGAAAAAGTGTTCAACATCACTGATCATTTCAGAAATGCAAATTAAAACAATGCTGAGATTCCATTTCTCCTCAAAAAGAATGGCTACTATCAAAAATCAATTAATAACAAATGCTGTAAAGGCTGTGGGGGAAAGGAACCCTTCTCCACTGGGAATGCAAGCTTGTACAAACACTGTGGATATCAGTGTGGAGATTCCTCAAAACAGTAAGATTCAAGGTCCACTTGATCTAGCTGTTCCTCATTTGGAATATCTTCCCAGAAGAATGAAAACCATCATACCACAGCAATCAGTACACACCAATATCTATAGCAGCACAATTTGTAATACGCAGATTTTGGAAACAAGCCAAATGCCCATCAACTGAGGAATGGATTAAAAAGAGGTGGTCTTTTTATACAATGGATTACTACTCAGACATAAAGAATGATAAACTGGAGACTTTTATAGGTAAATGCATGCAATTGGAGACCATACTATCAAGTGAAATAAATCAGATGCACATGTGCACACATCGTATTGTTTCCCTAGTGCGAGAAGCTGAAAAAGTAAGTCAGATGCAAAATGTACAATAGATACAGTAAAATGGGAAGAAATTCCAAACTGAAAGAGAAACTAGCATGGAGGAATGGTGAAAACAAAGAAGAAAAAATACATATATATGAGAGTTAGGATAGTTATGCCACTAATTTCTCTCAGTTCACTGAAAAGAAAGGTTTGTGCTAATATTGTTTAAATAGTGAAATGCTGTTATCTTCTACTCTGCATAACTAATTTAAAGATGACAACACACAATGTATTAGCCATTGTTACCCTCTTATTATCATGTTTTGAAATTTTGGGGGTTTGTCTATTTAAAATAGAATAAAAAAAAAAAACATTACTAAGGAGTAGTAAACCTTCCACATTCCTGGCTGGCGAAGGAATCCCACACAAGCCAGGAAAGCCCTGGCTTCATGGCAGAACCAGAGCTTCCAGGCTGGAATGGAGCCACAAAGTGAGAGGTGGAGCTACAAAAGGAGCATGCCAGTTCCCCTCTTCACTGGCTTAGCTACTGTGGGATTTGCGCATGTGACTTGGCCTTTCTGTGCTCTGGTTTCTCCTTCTGTGGAGAAGGATGGAGAATGGCCCCTGTTGCCCAAGGCTGAGTATCACCAGTTTCCCATAGAATCAATAGAACATCACCTGTAGTCTGCGTAGAAAGCACCTTCAGAGAATGAGGACTCAGGAAGGAAATGGATCCAGCTCAGTTCTGCAGCTTCTAAGTCTCCTCCAGGTCAGTGGCCTTTATTCTCCTGGCCCTTTGGGAACCTCTGAACTGTACAAAGCCAAATAAGAAATGCACGCACCTCTGAGCATTTCCCTTTTCCTGCAGTGACTAGTTGAGTCCTCATCTGATATATCACCATTATACCAAGTGACATCAGTCTAGCAGAATCTGTCACTGGGAAACCACTTCCTGGTGAAAGGGCCTCAGCTAGGAAATCACTTCCAGGGCAGTGAACCTGAGGCCTAAGCATAATGTGAATTAAATCAGACACACAGTTTAATTATCACATTTCTCTTACATGACAAACCCAAAGTAGAATTAAACAGCAAAATAAAAGACAGATAATAGGAAACTGGGAGACAGATCTTTTCTAAATGGGGAGGGGTCAAGAGATGCAGGGAGGGAGGAGGAAAAGTGGGCGAAGGGCACATAACAAGAATAAAGACGTGTTAGGCCCCTGCACCAACTACGCACGATAAATGTAATCATTATGTACTACAAAAAGGTACTGAAAAAACAAACATTAAAAAAGTAGAATCACCTCCCACAAATAAATAAACCAAACTTGCTTGCTGAAAACCAGTCCTAAGGGCTGCTCACTTGAGTCCCCAGGAGTAGCAAAGCCTGGGAAGCAGCAGGCTGGGAAGAAAGAGGCTTTCAGCATGGACTCTGCCTACTGGGAACAAGCTGCTGCACTTCTGCAGAGACCCAGGGTGTCCCCTGAGGCATCTTTACCTCAGCAAGAATTCCCTGCCAATGAGGACTGTACCCAGGGTTTCTTAGGTCCCAACGTGGGCTGTCCCATTCTCCTCACACTTTTCACACTACCAGGCATCCTGCAAAAACATGCTGAGTTGGGGCTGGGGATTTAGCTCAGCGGCATAAGCACCTGCCTTACAAGCAGGCAGTCGTGAGTTCAATTCCTGGTACCGATTAAAAAAATAATAAAACACATGCTGAGTCATTCATTTAATTATTACCACAGATATTAACTGAGTGACTCCTGAGTGTGGGGGGCCTGGGAACAGGGCTCTATGAGTATTTTCACTCATGCTCTGTTTTACTGATGCTCTTCATTGCCTTTAATCCTGGGAAATGTCCTTCCTCCTCCAGATAATAGATAATTACCCAACAATAGTTTTCCTACTTATTATTATTTTTTGTCTTTTTCTTTTTTATCGGTACCAGGGATCAAACTCACAACTGCCTGCTTGCAAAGCAGGCTCTTATGCCACTGAGCTAAATCCCCAGCCCCCCTACTTATTATTAAAATTACTTTTGGTGTGAGAGATCCAATCTTTTAGTTTCCAAAATTTTTCCAAACCTAAATGATCGATTATCCTAATATTCACTTATACTTCAGTATTTAAGATTGCAGTATAAGCCATTAACGAGCTCAGTGATTTACTATGCAGAGCCCGATGTGGTACCAGGGTAGCTGCCCTCCAGATCAAGCTACAGAACCTTCCACTTCCCTGAAGCTACAACCATGCCCTTCCAGGAGCCCCCCTGCTGGCGTAACCAGCATTCTGAATGTACCCCTGGGGTCCTGCTCTTATTGAGGGAAGAGTTTGTTCACTGGCCACTTTGTTTGGCTGGAGAGTCCTAGAGCATTCATTCCACTGATGGCTGCCCATAACATGGGTGTCCTCTCAGATTTCCCATGTATGTGCTTAGAGCCTGGTCTTGCCCTGGGTGATGAGTGCTGTCATTGAAACCTCACTATAAAATACAAGACAGAGAAGTGTTGACAGTGTTGATTATCACAGAGGCCACAAATGGACCCTAGAGCCTCTCCAGCTGAGCACTACACTCCACTGCTCAGGAAACTTGCAGTATCTTCTGTACCAATGTAAAAGTGCTATCATGTATTCATGTAGATTTTTTCTTTAAACTTTCTATTGTGAAATTTGTAGACCTATAAGAAATTACATAGATAATACCATGGAGTTCCTCTGTCACTTAGTGTCCGCTTAGTTTCTCCCAGGGACAATGTCCTTCCAGAATCATAGAACTTCAGACACACCTGTAAAAGAATGACTCCCTGTTCCTGAAAACTTAGAAATGATTAGTGCCCAACAGTACTTTGTCACCCTTCATTTTCTCCCATTAAACACAGACCATGATAATTAATCATGCTAATCACATCACACATTAAATTTTCATCATGGTCAAGTACACTACAAGTATTACAAAAACATGATTTAATTCCATTTAGTTACATTGGTGATAATTGCATAAAAAGTAGAAATAGGTCAGTATATTAGTGCTACTAAAGTTGTGGGGCTAGGGCAAGGCTCCTCAAGGACTGCATATGGTCTGAATCAGACTGAATGTAGAGTACAGACCTTTACGAGATTTGCATACAATGTCTGCCCACAGAGACAAATTTAGAAGAGGGTAAAAGCTTTTCCCTTGCCCTGGAGATCTGAAGGATGTAGCCAAAGATGTAGAACCCAAGGAAATGTCCCTTTGGAGTCCTGATCTTCTGTGGAAGACTCAGGAGATCCAAGTGTTGGCTCTAGAAGCTGGAGAGTCTGCTGTAGCAGCCAAAAGGCCACTGCTAGAAATTGAAAAATCTGCACTGAAAGCCAGGAGATGATGCCCATGGTAAAGGGAAAGACTGGAGCTCCTCTGAAGAGATCAGAACCTTCCCTGAGTAAAATCAGCCCCAATGAAGATCTTCCAAAACAAATCAGCTGAAATTCTTTCCTCTTATTCTCCTTTTCATACCATTTTGACAACAGTCCTCCTTCAAGTGGATCTTCCACACCCACAAGCATGCTGACTCAATTCAGCTCAAATTGACAGTCAACGACTACAATAATAACTATCAAGTTTACAGTGAGTGATATGTACGAGGCACTGTGTTGTATATACTTTTAACTTCATTTCCTCAATATTCTGGAGAAATTCTATTGTCAGTTTCCACCACTACAATGAAATACCTGAGGCAGTGACTCATAAAGAGAATAGGTTACTTTGACTTACACTTCTGACTCAAGCTGAAGTTAAATGATTCCATTTCTTTAACAAGTCAGAGAAAACTGCTCATATAAGCCAGAAAAAAAGGGAATTAGGAAGGGGCTGGTGTGTGTACCCCAGGGACATAAGGCCCTCCTGCCACTCCCAATAGCACCCACCCAGGACCTAAGCCTTTATAACACGATGACCTTATAGGTTCAATTGACTCCTAAAGTACAGTAGAAGTATTCCTATTTCCATTTGGAAGATCATTCTTATTTTTCTGATGAAATCATTGGCAACAAAACAGGTGCAATTGTTTGCCTAAACTCACAGGTAGAGTGAATTTGAGTTCCGGAAGTATGACCCTATAGCCTTTGTACAAAACAGGAGGCTACATGTTAGTGACGGGATTATTAACTACAACCACAGACCATTTTCTGTCCCTCTGGGTGCTCACAGCACTGGCGGATAATCTGTTTAAGTCCTCCAGGTAACATGGAACACATCTGTCCATGTTGTTTTCACCTTGGCTGCAGAATTCCTGGAGCTGACTGCAGATTCCAAATATGGCCTCTAGGCGGCAGGGTTGCACACCATCTGTTTTTCAATGTGTCCTTCTCCCTGTTATTCAGAGCAAGAAACAGGCACACTGGAGCCATGGTTAGCTTGGCCAAGGGTGGGAATAGATAGGGTGTAGAGAGAAGCAAAGAACAAGAAGAGGAGCTACGAGATGAAGACCCTTGTGCTCCAGGCCCTCTTGTTGCATTGCAGGCGGTAAAAACAACTTCCACTTACTCTAGCTTTGCTGTGTGTTTGACATTACTGCCCCCCCCCTTTAGGCTGAGAGAGAAAAGTGACAAAGAAAACAGGTCTTTCTTCAGCGCACGAGAGGGCTGCTGAGGGGGGCTGGCACCCTTCAGAAGCTTCAGGAAACCCCCAGGCTATTTATTTGGAATTTAACAGGGAATGAGCTGAAGGGGCTGGTGGAATGACATATTGACAGCTGACAGGAGCCAAGAGCAGGTTCGACTTATGGCTGTGTGAAAAGGACACAAGGGGGCACTGTCCAGGATCAAAGGGAGCTGGTAGATGAAAAACCTGTCATGCCCAACTTTTGACTGTTAGGGCATGACATGTCTCTCTAGCTACTTCCTGCTCAAAAGAGGCATCATATTTGGGATTGAGATGGTTCTCAGGGTGCCAGGCAGGGCTCTCACAAGCCTGCATGGCATAGATGTTCCTTAGGGCGAGGACCTTTAGCATTAAATGCATGGATTTTGGATTGAGTGAACCTCAGAAGAAGTTTAAAGACACAAGCCGCTATGAGCAAAAACAGGATAATAGTGATGAAGAGGGCTTAAGATGGGAGGTAGGATAGGGAATCTAATGTAGGCCACCGAGAAGACCAGAGAGTGGAACTGGAAGCTGTGTATCTCTTTCCTAGTTTTGCTGCAAGTTCTCTGAGCCTCTTTATCTGTCCTTTTACAATACCTGATTGGTGTACAAAACAGTGACATTCTTCCCACAACATTGCACAGCTTCCCCCCCCCCAGCCCCTTTTCAGCTATAACTACATCAAGTCTATGTCCCTGCTGGAGCACAGCTGCAGCCAGTGAACTCATTTGTTCCTGGTGAGGGTCAACATATTTAGAGACTGCATCATAGAGAATCTTACATCATATGAGAACTGTCTATAACAATGGACATTCATTCCAGTTCCCCCTGCCCCCATTCCTATAGCTGAAAAGATGCCCATTCCTGTCAAGATAGGAGCTGTTGCAGCTCTGCATGTAAGTGTGTGAGGGATAGTGAGGGAGAAGTTTGCTGTCCCTCTATGATTTGTGCTTTTGTTTGGAGTGTTACTTGTGGAGCCAATACTTCTACTGGACCAAAGCCCTACCACACAGACAGGAGGCAGGTGTATGCTCCATTTCCACAGACAAAGAATTTTTCAGAGGCTGGAAATATTGCTGGTGACTTATGAGACACATTTTATGAGTGAGTGCAGGAAGATAGAGTACCTATATATAATTCAGATATAGACACCATTACCTTTTAGTATGCTACCTTCCCTGTGCACACCTGAGGGGTTATTTTTGCCCACATGGGATGGTAAAGAATTAGAGTCAGTTCTCAGTCACTGTACCATTCAGCTATTTTCACAGTGATGCTGCATAACAACCCCCAAAATCATCACTAATCACTCTGTGGCTCCTATGCTTGTTTATGGGTGAGCTGGGGTTGCATGGCGGATCTAGGCTGGGCTGAGCTCCAGGCTCTTGACTGGGTCTACATCTGTTTCAAAGGTCTCTCATCCTCAGGGTACCAGAGGGACAAGGGGATTATGTTCTCCTGGTGGTGGCAGAGCACAGAGGGGAAGTGCTGCCACCCACCACATTCTGAGCCCCTGCCTGCGTCGTGTAGGTCAGCATCACCAGCTCTTCATCTGGCCAAGCCCAGAGCAAGTGGCCAGAAGTATGCTCTGCTTCCCCAGAGGGGAAATTCAGGAGAAAAAAGTGTTGATACAGGAAGATTAAAGAACTTGGAGCAGCAATATCCTTTGGCATAACTGTTAAAATTCTTAAAAACAGTTTTTAATCACTATACTAATTTTCTTCTTAGCTATATATTCTAAAGATTCAAAAAGTTTCCGATTCACTCACATTAATATGAAAATTTGTGCTTTTACAGATTACAAAACACAGCCACTATTGTCATACCTACAAACTTGTTTTTCTTTTGTTTTTTGAGACACAGTCCTGATATATAGTTCAGGGTGAACTTTAACTCACTGTGTACTCCAGGCTGTCTTGGAACTCACAGAGATTCTTCTGTCTTAGCTTCCTGAGTCCCAGGATTGTAGGCATGCACCACCACTTCCTGCTATACCATAAGTTTTTCTCAATAAAGCTCTGTTACTATTTTGAAAGGAAAAATTTCTGTGTCTTCCTCTTCTTGCTTTTCACAGAGGACAAACACACCAGCTTGAATCTCACTTCTCTCTCATACACAATTTCACTGCTTGTGGCCACTTAGATTCCTCAGCGTGTCAGTGTAAGTGCCTCAAAGAGGCCCAATCTGGACCTGTCCTTTCCCATTGCCCACCTTGAGGAATCTGGTGGGTGTTTAAACAAAACATTTTTAAATGTGAAACAGGAGAAGACACATTCCCATTAATCCCCCTCCTCTCTGAGCACACTCATCGCATTGTTCTTGCATTTCTGAAACTGTTCTGAAAGTCTTTCATGAGTATCTTTTTCTGCCCGCTACATTATTCTAAATTCATTAAAAAAATGTACAGCAACTTTTGTCAAGTGATAATATGATTGTGTGCCCTCATCCGCCTTATTTACCAGCTCTAGCATCATGTGACTGGGTGTCTTCCCCCATAAAAAAACGCTCATGTAATGTAAATGTTTTGAATCAATTCAGAATATCTAGGTACCCACAAAAGCTCAGCTAGACAGCACTTTTTAAAAATTTAAACATCCTCCTTATTTGTAAAGCTGTCATGGTGCCTACTTGTTAATGCCTTAATTTTTTTTTTTTTTTTTTTTTTTTTTTGTCTTTTTGAGACAGGATCTCGCTGTGCAGTTCAGGTTGGCCTTGAGCTCATTTTGTAGCCTAGGCTGGTCTCAAACTCACAACAATCCTCCTGCCTCAGCCTCCCGAGTGCTGGCATTACAGGTGTGAGCACCACACCCAGCAAATGCTTTAATTTCTTCATATAATAGTACAAACCCCTGTGTAGAGAAAATTATTTGCTTGCTTATTAATACGTGTCTCCTTGCTGAAATGTGACCTCCATGTGTCTACCTTGCTTGCTTCCTATTCTGCTGAGTCCCCAGGTCCTGGGCTGCAGTACGGTTAGCACCTGGCAGGAACTTGATATTTGTCTGAAAGTGAGTGAAGGCCTCACAGGTTCACAGGCACAGGGCCCTGGCTCCCAGCCTCTTTGTCCCCTGTGCACCCATTGAGCCCGCTGTCAGCCAGTGGTCCTGCCTGGCTCTGGAGAGCTCTTTCTTTGAATTCTATAACTTCCACCCCCCTTCCTCCTGCAGATCTTGACCCCAGGTGTGGCATGGCTTTTCCTTCACAATCCTTTAAACATGAAGGATTGCATCAGAGCTTCTGTCCAAAACAGGTGAGCTACAGCAGCATCTGACCATGGTCACGACTCTCAGATGGTGGACCTGGGTGTTTGTGGAAACATAGCTGTGTGTGTAGGGGTGTGTATGTGTGCACACTTGTGTGTGTGTTTGCTTTTTATATACAACATAAGCACAGTGAACCTCTACACCAGTACTGATCCAGCTGTCTGCGTCCACATTAGCCAGGGAGGAGTGCCCAAGTCTGTGATATCAGGGTTGCTGGACTTTCCTACACTGAATTTCTGCAGCCTTAGGAGGGAGCAGCCCTGAGATCCTGGAGACTGAGGTTCTCCCTGTTCCACAGGCATCCCTGACCTGAAGCAGCAGCTGCAGGTGCCTCACCTGCCCATCCTGTTCCCAGAACCGAGCTGAAGCTCCCTGAAAGTGAGTCATCTCCACTGCCTCACCCCACACATAGAGAATTGGCTCCCATGGTTTTCTTTTTTTTTTTTTTTTATTTAAGAGGAAAAAGAGAAAAACACAAAACAAACCAAAGCGGCGTAAGGGTACACGCAATACAGAACTACAAAACAAAACAAAACAAAACAAAACAAAACAAAACAAAAAAACATAACAGTAAGAAATTACCTGCTAGTAGATTACACACTATCTTCTTGAAAATAGTTCCTCAAATCACAGTATCAAAGAACACAAGGTGGACATTCAAACAGGGAGACTGCAAACAGCTGTGTTCAATGTTCCAAAAACATTGATAAAGTCAGCTATTTTAACACCCCCAAACACACTTGCTGTTATATCCGTTAGAGCTCTTTTTCTTTTTTTTTTTCCCTCTCTTTTTTACAACAAAATTTACACATCTTGGATTTTATTACTCCTTAGTGCTTATTACTTTCTTTGGGGGGGGGGGAAGAATACAGTCAAATATGGCAAAACAAAGCTGTCAGTCAATACCAAGGATAGACATAGCACATGGTGTAGAACAGAGTACAAGTTTATCAACAATGGTTATCAACGTTGTCCCTTGTTTCCTTAAAAAGAATTGTCTATCTTATTAGATATTATAAAGTTGGACAAAACAGTAGAGAACAAGACCAATAAAACTTAGACATTGTAAACATTACAGGACTTCCAAAGACAATAGTCAAACCAGAATGGGTATCTTAGTGAATCTTATTGTCTTCAAAGTAGTTGCCTATGTCTTCAAACTTGATACTATCATATAGAATGGAACAGAGTCTAATCAGTCAAAACAAGATCGTGGGAGTACTACAGGACTTCAAAACAAGTTAATAGGAAATCGAAAAGAGTTACTATTTATATATCCTAATTTTTTTGAATTTTTTCTTTAATTAAGACAAACATAAATGACTAAATAATTTTTTTTTGAAACAATAAGGGGGAGATTGAGATAGAACAGGACATAACAATATAACAATAGAGGTCACAGCATGACTGTTTCAACAACCTAGTACTTCACCACCTTATAACCTGACTTAATAGTAGTTACCATAGTGTCTTTTTCCTTGAAATATTTGGATAAAACTTCATATACTCTAGCTTCAAATATTTTCATATCAAGAAGCCCAGAATAAAGCCTTTCTAATTAATGAGTGAAAACTTTATAAGGCTTTAAGGCCACCTAATGGGGAATCATGATTACCACATATTTTTATATATTTGAATCATTATTTACATTAGGGAAACTATTCGGTATTCACACATGCGAGATTGATTTATTTCACTAATGAGTATGGTCTCAAGCTGCGCCCATTTATTGATAAATATCTCAATGTGATCCTTCTTTATAGCTGAATAATACTCCATTGTATAGAAATACCACAACTTTTTTATCCATTCCTCAGTTGATGGGCACTTGGGTTGTTTCCAAGATCTGGCGATTACAAATTGTGCTGCTATAAACATAGGTGCACATATATCACTGTGGTATGATGCTTTCAGTTCTTCTGGGAATATGCCTAGAAGTGGAATAGCTGGAATAAATGGGATTTCCAGTCCCAACTTTTTGAGAAATCTCCAGACAGATCTCCACAAAGGCTGTACCAGTCTACACTCCCACCAGCAGTGCAGAAGAGTTCCTTTTTCCCCACAGCCTCTCCAGCATTTGTTGTCGGTTTTCTTGATCCTGGCCATTCTTTCAGGAGTGAGATGGTATCTCAGTGTGGTTTTAATTTGCATTTCTCTAATGACCAATGATGATGAGCATTTTTTCATGTATTTATTTGCCATTTACATTTCTTCATCTGAGAATTGCATATTCATCTCAGATGCCCATTTTTGGATTGGATCTTTGAATTTCGGAGGTCTGAGTTTCTTTAATTCTTTATATGTTTTAGACAAGAGGCCCTTGTCTGAGAGAGAGTTCACTAAAATCTTTTCCCAGTTTGTGGGTTTTCTTTTCACTATGCTGGAGATTTCTTTTGACATGCAGAAACTTTTTAATAAGAAGTGGTCCCAGTTATTGATTCTGGGAAGTATTTCCCGTGCGGTTTGAGTCCTGTTCATGAATTCTTTACCTACTCCTATGTCTCCAAGGTTTCTACCTATTTTGTCTTCCAATAGATTTAGTGTTTCTGTTTTAATATTCAGATCTTTGACCCATTTAGATTTTAATTTAGTACACGGTGATAGACATGGGTCTAGCTTTAGTTTTCGGCAAATGGAGAGCCAGTTTTTCCAGCACCATTTATTAAAGAGACTGTCGTTCTTCCAGTGAACCTGCTTGGCTCCTTTATCAAAAATAAGGTGGTTGAGTGTGTTCGTAGTTGTGGTTGTATCTTCTAATCTATTCCACTGATCTTCAGCTCTGTTTTGATTCCAATACCATGTTGATTTTACTACTGTTGCTTTGTAGTATAACTTCAAGTCAGGGATTGTGATGCCTCCTGCTTTGTCTTTGCTGCTTAGAATTGCCTTTGCGATTCTAGGTCTCTTCTGGTTCCAGATGAAATTTAGGAGTGATTTCTCTAGATCTATAAGGTATGTTGATGGTATTTCTATTGGGATTGCATTGAATCTGTATAACAGTTTTGGGAGAATGGCCATTTTCACAATGTTTGTTCTTCCTATCCATGAGCAAGGGATGTCTTTCCATTTTCTGAGATCATCTTCAATTTCCTTTTTCAGTGTATTATAATTTTCACTGTATAAGTCTTTCACTTCTTTCGTAAGAGTAATTCCTAAATATTTCATTTTTTTGCTTGCTAATGTGAATAGTCCAGTTTCTCTTATTTCCCTCTCTGTAATTTTGTTGTTCGTGTATAGGAATGCTATTGATTTCTGAGTATTGATTTTGTATCCAGCCACATTACTGAATTTATTTATTGTATCTAAGAGTATTTCAATGGAGTTTAGGGGGTCTTCTATGTAGAGTATCATGTCATCTGCAAACAATGATAATTTAACTTCTTCTTTTCCTATCTTTACCCCTTTTATTTCTCTTTCTTGCCTAATTGCTCTGGCTAGTATTTCCAGTACTATATTAAATAGGAGTGGTGATAAAGGACATCCTTGTCTTGTACCCGATTTTAAAGTAAAGGCTTTCAATTTTTGGCCATTTAGTATGATGCTGGCTGTTAGTTTGTCATAAATGGCCTTTATTATATTGAGGTAAAGACCATTTATTCCAATTTTCTGTAAAGTTCTTATCATGAATAAGTGTTGGACCTTATCGAAGGCTTTTTCTGCATCTATAGAGATGATCATGTGATTCTTATTTTTGGCTTTATTGATATGGTGGATTACATTTATTGATTTGCGTATGTTGAACCATCCTTGCATTCCTGGGATGAATCCCACTTGGTCATGGTGTATAATCTTCTTGATGATTTGCTGGATCCTATTTGCCAATATTTTATTGAGGATTTTTGCATCTGTGTTCATTAGGGAGATCGGTCTATAGTTCTCTTTTATAGTTGGGTCTTTCTCAGGTTTTGGTGCTAGAGTAATATTTGCTTCCAGGAATGACTTAGGAAGGATTGCTTCCCTTTCAATTTCATTGAATAGTTTGAGGAGTGTCGGCATTAGGTCTTCTTTATATTTCTTGTAGAATTCTGCAGTGAATCCATCTGGGCCTGGGCTCTTCTTGGTGGGCAAGGACCCAATTACATTCTCAATTTCATTAGCAAAGATTGGGTTATTCAACAGTTTTATATCCTCTTGATCTAGCTTTGGTACTTCATATGCTTCTGAGAATCTGTCTATTTCTTCTGTGTTATCAAACTTTTGAGAGTAGAGGTTTTCGAAATAGGTGTTGATGATCCTCTGTATTTCTATTGGGTCTGTAGTGATTTGTCCTTTTTCATTTCTTATTGCATGAATTTGAGCTTTTTCTTTCCTTTTTTTAATAAGGTTGGCTAGGGGCTTATCGATTTTATTTATTCTTTCAAAGAACCAACTCTTTGATTCGTTGATTCTTTGGATTGTTTTCTTAGTCTCTATTGCATTGATTTCTGCTCTGATTTTTATAATTTCCTCTCTTCTTTTGGCTTTGGGCTTGACTTGCTCTTCTTTTTCTAGCTGTTTGAGGTGTAGCATCAAGTTATTTATTTGTATTCGTTCTGTTTTCCTGATGTGGGAACTCAGTGCAATAAATTTTCCTCTCAGAACGGCTTTCATTGCATCCCACAGATTCCAGTAAAGTTGTATCTGCATTTTCATTTTCTTTTAGGTATTGTTTAATTTCTTCTTTAATTTCTTCTGTGACCCACTGATTACTCAAGAGTGTGTTATTTAGTTTCCATGTGTTTGCGGAATTTTTGCAGTATCCTTTGTCATTAATTTCTAATTTCAGAGCGCTATGATCCGATAATATGCAAGGGATGATTTCAACTCTTTTGCATTTGCTTAAATATGTTCTGTGAGCTAATATATGGTCTATTTTAGAAAATGATCCATGTACTGCTGAGAAGAATGTGTATTCTGATGTTGTTGGGTGGAACATTCTGTATATGTCTATCAAACCCATTTGTTCACAGGTGTGATTCAGTTCTGTTATTTCTTTGCTCATTTTCTGTCTGGTTGATCTGTCCCTTGGTATCAGTGGTGTATTAAGGTCTCCTGTTACAATTGTGTTACTGATAATTTGAGTTTTCATTTCTGTTAATAATTGCTTTATATAACTGGGTGCTCTGGAGTTTGGTGCGTATATATTTAAGATAGTTATCTCTTCCTCTTGGAGTTTTCCCCTTACGAGTATGTAGTGACCTTCTTTGTCCTTTATGGTCATTGTTGGTTTAAAGTTCACGTTGTCTGCAAACAGAATGGCTACTCCTGCCTTTTTTTGGATTCCTGCTGCATGAAGAATTGTTTTCCATCCTTTGACTTTCAGTCTGTGAGTATCTTTCTGGGTTAGATGGGTTTCCTGTAAACAGCATATGGTTGGATTTTGTTTCTTGATCCATTCTGCTAGTCTGTTTCTTTTGATTGGTGCATTGAGACCATTTACATTAATGGTTATTACTGTTAAATGCTGGTTAATTGTAGGAATGTTATCTCTCTGCTGTTGCATCTTTATCTTTCGGTTCTGTTTAATTATTTGCTTTGCTTAGTGGTTTTTTCCTTTGTGTATCTAAACTGTCTTTCAATATTTTTTGCAGGGTTGGTTTGGTGTTCATGAAGTTCTTCAGCTGTTCTTTGTCATGGAAGTATCGTATTGCACCATCTATTTTGAATGATAGTTTTGCAGGATATATCAGTCTTGGTTGGAAATCATTTTGCTTTAGGATCTGGAATACTTCACTCCATGCTCTTCTTGACTTTATCGTTTGTGCTGAGAAGTCTGCTGTGATTCTGATAGGTTTTCCTTTATAAGTGATTTGTCTTTTCTCTCTGACAGCTTTTAATAATCTATTCTTGTGTTGGATTTCTGGGATGGTGATTATTATATGTCTGGGTGTAGTTTTATTTTGGTTATGACTGTTTGGTGTTCTATATGCTTCACTGATCCTGATGTCAGTTTCTGATCTCATGCTTGGGAAATTTTCAGCTATTACTTCTCTAAATATCCTCCTGACATCCTTCATGTTGTCTCCCTCTCTTTCATTAATCCCTATCATTCTTATGTTATTCTTCTTTGCATCGTCTTGCAGTTGTTGAATTGTTGTTTCCTGGTTCCTTGTTATTTTCAAAAGATCTTTCCTTTCCTGTTCACTAGCTGTAATCCTGTCTTCAAGGTCTGAAATTCTATCTTCACTTTCATTAAGGCGGTTTTTACAACTTTCAGTGGAGTTTTTTATTTCCTGTATATCTCTGTGCATCTGCATTATGTATTCTGTTTGTTTCTTATATTGCTCGTCTAGGGATTCTATCTTTTTGTTTAGTTCCTCCAATTTTTTATCTGTGTTTTCTTTAGATATATTTAGAATCTCTTTCATTTCTTTTATCATTTCTTCTTTTATCTGGGAGATTATTTCGAGTTTGAATTTCTTTAAAGCTTCCTGGAGTTGCAGAGAGGCCGGTGAGGGCACCCCAGATCTGCCCAGCTCCTCCTCTGCAGGCCTATGGCCAGGCGCGGCAGCTAAACAGGCTGGGCTAGGCTGGTAGTGTGGGCCAGCCCACCTATGGGGAGCTCAGCAGGTCTCCAAGTGAAGCCGGGAATCGGGAGGCTGATGTGGAAGCCTCAAACCCACCTCTCTCCTTCACTGCACCTGGAAGCCTGAGGGAACTCCAGCAGTCTGGGCGCAGATATCCAGAGTCCTCCAGACACGCAGAGAGGCCAGTGAGGGCACCCCAGATCTGCCCAGCTCCTCCTCTGCAGACCTATCGGCTCCCATGGTTTTCAACAACACAATCAGGCCTGGGGTGCAGTGGCCTCCAGCCTAAGCTATTCCGCAGGCTTCCTATGCAGAGCAAGGAGATGGCACAGACAGTGCCCCCACCGTGTTCAGGGCAGAGCCCAGATGCCACAAGCTGATGGCAAGTATTCCAAGGAGGGGGCTCTGAGTACAAATAAGCTGGCTTTATGCAAAAGTGATGGACCAAGTTTCCGTGATTCTTTCCAGAGAATTTCTCTGAGTCTCCAGTAGGCTGAGGCCTTGATACTCTCCACGTGTGGCTGGTGCGTGCAAGGTTTTGCAAAGTGAGACACTGAATGGCACAAAGTGTGGGGAGAGCCACTTTGGGAACCACCTCTACGTCTTGTTGAAGCATATGCTTGGGCTGGGGCTTTGCTCTCTGCACCCACCATCTTGGCTGTACTTGGGTCTGATTCCCACTGGGCCTGCAGGTGAGACTGCAAGGTGGCCCAAAATCTCCTCTTGAAGTTTCTGCTTCCTTTTAAATAACAGGATAATAAAGTACTTTATCTGATTGTACTCTGAGGGAAGCACAACAGCTAACACATGAGAAATCACAGAGCAGACATTTTGTTCTTTATAGGTGCTCAACGTATGAGTTTTTCCCTTCTTCTCCTCTTTCTCCTTTTCTTCCTTTCACCAAGCACATGTGCTGTTGTGTGCTTTCCACCTTGCTTCCTTTATTCTTTCATCCAGCTATTTATCCAGCCAGTCAGCTATCGATCTTCCTTCCTTCCATTCATCCCTCCCCTTTTTGTCATCATGCCCATATGGCCCTTGGGCACATTCTCCTGCCCAGTTTCCTTCTCTAGGACACAGGCACAATGGTAAAATCCACCCTGTGGCGTGGCTGTGAGGACTGGATGGGATGTAAGTCTGAGTGAGGGGCTCACTTCAGGGCAGAGATACAATGAAGACCTAGTTCATGGTAGCTGTGATCATTTCCCTTCCCTTTTCCTAATGTCTCTTCTTCTGTTTTATTTCCTTTGCATTTGGGGTGAGTCCAGACCCCAGAACGGGGAGCAAGGCCTCACAGGGAAACGACTTGTGTCTCTGGCCTTAGGTAGATTTCCATCACTACCAGAGCAACCAGGGAAGAGAAAGAGTTTCATTTTGCAGAACAGACCACTGAGACGTGGAGAGGCCAATGACTGAGCTGGTGGCAAAGCTGCAGCTGACACCCTGCTCCTGCCCTCTCAGCTCCTGGCTCCTGCTCAGTCAGCCACATTGTGTGTCAGGCTGTTGTGGGGAGCTGGGAGGCACCAGGGTGTGCTGGGGTTTAAGAGGAGCCCTGTGTGCCTCTCTATGTGGTTGTGCAGGGAGAGCACACCAAGGTGACTGTGGAATATTTCCACAAAGGAGGCCCCCAATCTCTTCCCCCATCGAGGGTATCCCTGCCAGCCTCCCCAAGGCTGCGAAGCAGCTGGCAGAGGGGAAGCTGAAGAAGCATGGATGACGTGCACCATCAGGAGCTGCAGTGGCAGATGCTTCCAGGCCTGCAGTGAGCTGAGGGAGGGTCAGCGTGTCCATCCAGGGGGCACTGCAGGCCCCCTCCTCCGTGTGAGCTGCCTGCTGCCACCACCATCCAGGGTCCTCCTTACCATCATGCTGCAGCTCAGGCAGCCTCTCCAACACACTTGTTGGGATGCACATATCAGGGCGTCTTTCCTTCCTCACTTCCTCTAGGCTGTAGGAAGTGGCTGCACTTTCTGTGTCCACAGCCACACCTCTGAGCCTGCCTGCAGCCATAAGGTCTCACAGGATCCCATAAAGAATCCTTTCACATCTCAGCTCTCATGATGCAGAGGGATTGGCTCTGCCCTTAGGCTCTGCCCAGGACAGCAGTGAGAGCCAGACAACAGAGCTACCCTCTGTCCCTGTGCTCACCTGGATCTCAAGCAATAAGGAATAACCAGGAGGAGGAGCAGGAGCAGGGAGAGGCACTCACATCATACTAAAAGTCAAGGGGGGCCAGCGACCTGAGAAGAACCTTCTAGCACACGAACTCCTGTAAATACAAGGCTGCACCTTTCAGCATGGTTGCACAGGTCATTCCCCACTTAGAGAAGTTTATCTTCTTCCATTTCCTTGTCTATTTATCCACACATTGAGTCTCTTATCCATTGAAACATTCACACACCCGTCCACCCCCCACACCATTCATCCATCATTCTTTACCTGTGTAACATTTATCTACCCATCCAGCACTCACCTACTCATCCATGGATCCACCCACCCTTCACCCAGTGACCAGTCCATCCATCTCTCCAGCCTCCCTCTCATTCCTCCCTGGATCCACAAAGGTCATTAGATTAGACTTCTTATTCTAGACCGCACAAGAAAATGGTCCTTCTCATGACACCCCAACTCTGTGTTCTGACCATGCCAAGTACCAGCTCCTTCTCCAAATGTTTCTCACCTCTGAGTTGTTGCTTGTGACCTTCCTTCTCCTGGACTTCCCCTCTCTGGTTTGGGAAGGCAGGGTGTGGGGCCCTCTTCCCATTCTTCCAGACTTTGCTCCAACATCAGCTCTGCTGTCAACACTCTGTACTTTTTCTTTGCATCCCAATAATCCCACTTTCTCTGCACTCAGTCCTGTGAGGTGATGTTGCTACTGAAACTCATGTTATAATTCTGTATTGTAGTTTATGTTTAACTCAAGAAATTCCTAAATGTCACAAATACATTTGATACAAGTCTATGTACTTCACAATGGCCTTGAATGTTCTATGTACCCCTGACTGGCCTTGTACTCACTGTGATCCTCCTGTCTTAGTCTCTATGGGTGCTGGGATTGTAGGTGGTACTACCACGCCCAGTTAAATTCTATAGTTTTAAAATAAATGTTTCATGCAGCACACGTGCCAAAAATAATTGTCAGAAGTCCCCACAGCCCTCTCCTTCCACATGTCATCTTGTTCTGCTGAGTTTAGCTACCCCGCTGTCAGACCCCAGGGAACAGCAGGTTGTGGTGAGGGCCTGGAGCCTGGAGTCTGACTGTCTGCAGGGCCCTGAGGAGCTCCGCAATGCCCAAGGCCTTGGAGTGGCCTGGGGAGGTGAGGAGCGCCCCTGCTTGTGCCCGTGGGCCCCTGTCTCACAAGTGGCCCCCAGAAACCTGAGATGGCTTCCTACTCAGAGCATCCCACTCCAAACACTCTTCGAGGACTGGAAAGCACTCCTGATCCACCGAACCAGTGATCCAGATCCAATCCCAAGTTCAACAAATAAGTCTTCCAAGCCCTGTGGAAGGACAGGAAGAGGCCATGCAGGCCCTGGAGAGGCCCGGCAGCCTTAGCCCCAGCTGAGACATGGGTCTTTTCACCTGGTTCCTCTTTTCTATGTCACCCAAGTGGCAAAACGGAATGACAGCGGCAACAGGCTCTGAGTCCTATCTGTGCGACCAACAGGGGCCTTGAGACTTCTCTGAGTAGGATACAAGTCAACAAGGACCTGAGGGGCCCACTCCCAAGGAAGGAGAAAAGCCAGAATCCTCCCGGTTCCGGCCGCAGCAATGACGGACTGCGACCACCAGGAGGAGCCCTGGCGCCGTCGCGGAGGGCAGGAGGCGGAGTCTCGGGAAGGAAGGAAGACAGCCCTGTGCAGGGGAGGCTGGTGCGGTGAGGGGACTGCTGTGGAAAGCATCTCTCCCCTTCTGCCTCCCCCTCCGTGTGCCTGGGCGAGACCTGGGAAGGTGGGTGTCGCTTGTTGGGGTGCGGGGTAGAAAGGCAGGGCCCTCAAAGAATGCGGTGTATTCGGGGAGGAGTCCTGAACGCGGTTCCCTGGGGAAGCCCTAGACCCAGTGGTTGCCCAGGGTGAGGTCTGCACTGCATAGGTGCCTGCGGTGGAGCGCTGTGTATAAACCTGTGGCTGCGCAGCTGTGGGCGCACCACGTGTACTTCTGAGTCCTATGTGGGCACCAGCTTCCATGCACAGAAAACTGCATGTGCAAAGTGTCCTGAGGTAGCAAGACACAGCGTGGCCAAGGAGCTGAAAGAAGCTCAGTGGAGCTGATGTGTGACCTTTTGCCCAGATGCAAGAAGCAGCCCGAGCCCCAGCAGCTTCCTTCCTGGCCTAGAGACTCCCAGGTTGCCAGTGCTTAGCAAGTGCCAGGCCAGTTCCTTCTACAGATTGGAAAACTAAAGCCCAGAGAAGGGAAGGGGCTTGTCTATAGCTGCACAATGAACAGGGTCAGAGTCTTGAATGAGCTGAGGATACCTATAATTACCTCACGATAATCCTATGATTCTTATACAGTCATTTTAATTATCATACAATATCTTTAATTCATCTTAATTCTGAGTTTGCCCCTCATGGGAAACTTCTGTACCTTTCTGTCACAACGTACTCTACTGTCCTTGAGGACTCTATTCTGGTTCCCACTCCTATGGCAGGGAGTGCCCATGCTGGCTCTTACTACATGTGGCCCAGCTACATCTGGGTGCTGGACCCCCCCCCTCCCCCATGGTTCCATGTGTCTCAGTAGGGTCCTTCACAGCTCCTCCCTCCTGGGATCCAGTATCAGTGAACACCAGCCTCTCAGGCCTGGCCTCCTTTAGCAGCTGTTGGTCTTGCTGCATTCAAATGAGGCCAACAGTTTCATTTTTTGCAGTCTTTTTTGAAGCACCAAATCCAGAGTCAGCCAACTTCCTCCTACATGAAGTTGTGGGAAGAATCAGCAAGTTTCCCTGTGAGAAATGGTCCAGAGCCTAGCTTCCTGGAGGTTCCTTAACCTTGAAGCTTCATTGGGGCCCTCTAGGGAGGTCAGAGTCCACTTGGGGATGAGCCTTCCTCTGGGTCCATGTCTTCAGTGAAACCTGATATGTGCATGGTCAGCTGTGTCTGCCTTGGGAATCCATCCCGCCATGTGCAGTTTTGCCTGGAGCAGGCCTTGGGCTTGGAAAGAGTATAGATTGTGTATTAAAGTGAAGGACGTCAGTGCCACCAGTAAAACTGATGCTTCCAGGACACTCTCTTTAGGTGGCCTCCTCCTGGGCCCATGGGACATAGATTCCTTTAGGAATTCTGCAGAAAATCATTTACCTCCGAGCCTTCAACTCTAGTGGTACATTAGAGTCCCGTGCAGGATGCAGGGCCCTGGTCTGAGAGTGAGCATTTCTAACAAGGTCCCCAGAGTTGCCCCAATCCAGGTCATTCGGGCCTCTCCAGGGTTGCTGCTCATAACACAGTATTCAAGATGAAGGCCTCTGCAGGCCTCAAGTAATTCATTTAGCAGTGTTGATGGGGTTGATGACAATAATGCTGACTGGTGGCGCCAAGCCGCCATGTCCCTCACACTTTTCCCTGTTCTGCCCTCTTGCCATCCTGTCCATACAGAAGCCACTAGGAGCCTCTTAAATTATCCTACTTAAAATATCATTCAATCCTACTGCATGGATGCTCTCCTGCCAGAAAGCTTCTAGAGGGAAGCCACGTGCTTCAAATCAGCATCCCGATGAGGCCAGTGGAGTGTCCCCTCTTCCTGACACCTCCTCCCCAGACTTACCCTTGCTCTGTAGTCAGCCAAACCAGCCTGCTTCCCGTTAATCAACCATCCCAAGTTCATTGGCTTTGGGGTCTTTGCACCTGATAGATTTCTCTGCCTGGAATCCCATTCTCCCAGTCCAAAGTCAGGTCCTCCTACCTCAGAGTCTCAACTCGGAGGTCCCTGTTGTACTCTAAGAAAATAGCTTCATTATATGTGTATTATAGCAAACCTGTAAAGTGGCTTACTAAATGTGTTTGTTTTATCCTTTTTCCTTAACTGATATGTTAAGTGACCTAATTGATATGTTGAGCAACATTCTCCTCTGTAAAGAATTGCAAGAATCTCACCTAATTGATATGTTAACCATTGTTGCCCTCTACAAACTACAGAAGCTGTGCTAAAACAAGCTAACAAGGGTTGTTAATCACTACTAGGCGCCTCTATTCTCTGCTAAAGAGCTAAAGAAAACTAGAATGGCAATTAATTTACGTTTGTTTAAAGTAACCTGCTTGTGTGCAGAGAGATGTGCATATGAGTTTAACCCTTTACCCTGACCTTGACACATTACCGCCGTTTTCTGTTCTGTATGGTGCCTTATTGCCTCCCTCTCCCCTCACCTATCTATCTAGGCCATAAAGAATTTGGGTTTCTGGTGACCTCCCCCTGACCCGGTGATGATCTGTCATAAAATGAGCCTGCCCCAATTTTAAGACCTGTTTAGCTTAAAAGAAATTACCGGGTGATACTATGGCCCAAACCCCAATCGGTGCTTTCCTTTTGTTCTGTATGCATCAAATGAGTTAGATATCAGATCTTTGTAAAACTTAAGTTCCAGCGTCTCATAACTCGTGACCCCTTCGCACTCACTAGCGAAGACAAGCTGTCCTGAGATAATTAACTCTCCACTTTCTTCTCCAAATATTGCTGCAGACGTGCCACTCTGAGATAATGTCAGTCTGCAGGATGGGAGTAATTTAAAAAACACCAGGAACTCCCTAGATTGTCAGAGCTAAGTGGACAGCAATACAGTTTCCAGACTCGGGTCAACAAGTTTGATGGCTCTGCAGGTTTCTTTGTTTCTCCCCCCACCCCCTTTTCCTCCAGCCCCTTTTTAAAGTCCTGCCTTCAGTCTCTGGGGGACAGTCTCCAAATTGGCTCCCGGAGACTGGTCGCCAGGCCTGAAAATAAAGCCTTTGCCACCTAAATTTTCGGTCTCTTGTCTCCTTGGATTTTATACTGGGGCCCAAGTTATAACAGTCCCCTCCCCCTTACGGCCTTCTCTGACCAATGCATCCGAAGTTGATTACATCATGTCATTTACTTTTCAGCCCAGTTTTTATCACTCCCTGAAACTATCTTATTTAAGACTCCCTGAAGAGGTAGCATCAGGAAGGCAGAGACAACATGAGCTGTCTTTCCGTTTGGTGTCTGTGGTGGTATTAATAAGTGCTCAGGATTGGTTGGAGGAATGAATGAAACAGGATTCCCTCTCTGTACTTTGACTTCTTTGCTCCAGCAACTGTTGTACTCTGTTATCCCTGCTTGATAGATGCAAATGGAAAAACACATCAGAAGGACCTGTAGCAAGTGCTTCAATGTTCTCATCACAATTAATTATTAACAAGGCCCAGGAAGCTTGAAAGATGACTGATGATATTTCTCCCCAATAGTTCCCAACGCCTGCACTCATCCAATTGCACCCTCCCTTCTTCCCTGCCTGCCTCCCTCCCAAGGCTGATGTGACCAGGGCTGTGTCACCGGTGGGAAAGTCCTTTAACCCCAGCCAGAGGACAGGCAGGTCCCCTAAGGATTCTGTTAACCCAAGGTCAACTGAGCTAAATCCACATTCAGTGTGTTCCCAGATACCAGTGAAAGGTCCTAGTTTAATCACATTTCTGTTACTTCATTCATCTTTGGTGCTGTCTGAGGCTCATCTTTTTCCACCCTGTGGCATCCTGGTGATTAATGATCCTGCAGCTACCCCATGGCTGCCTTTACACAGCTCACATTGGGTGCCCAGCTTTTTATTCTTTGCAGACTCTTTGCTGTGTGGCTTGGGTTAGACTGGGATGTGTTTGCTTTAAGGAGTCCATGAGGAAGGGAATTAATTGCACCCTCCCCCAATTCCTATACTGAAGCCCTAAGCCCCCAGCAGACTGTACTTGGACAGGGCTTGTATGGAGGTAAACACAGTTGTAAGAGGTCATAAAGGATAGCACTGCAATCTGATAGGACTAGTGTCTTTTTGAGAATGAGAAGAGACTCAGTGACTTTTCCCCTCCACTCAGATCACAGGGGAAAAACCACACGAGGGTCTACTGAGAGGCAGCCTTCTGAAGCCAGGTAGAAGAAAGTTCCTAGAAGCCAGACTTTCTAGCGTCTTGACCTGGGACTTCTAGATTCCAAAACAGTGCAAAAACACATTCCTGTTGTTTGAGGAACTACATGTGTACTGTGTTTTACAAGAGTCTCAGGAATGAACAGTAGGCTCTTGCTGCAACAAAATTCTGAGAAGGATGGGATTCACAAAGATGTTGTCAGATAGAAGCATCTTCTTGCACAAAGGCAAAAATGGCTCCAGAGCAGAGGATTTGTCTCATCTGGGGTTCAGGCAGTCGCTTCATGGACCAAGGGAACATTTAGCAGAGTCCACAGGGGATTGGACAGCAGCCCTGGGCTCCATCACCTCCGGAGGGTTGCCGGAAGCCTGTCCAACTCTTTGTGCTTCTAGAGATTCATTCTTCTGTTCTAAGTCACAAAGAAGCAAATGAGGATGACATCAGGGACTCTACAGTCACTTAACAGTTGTGTTAAGTAACAGCTGTCCACCCAGCCAGCGGACAGGCCAGGCTAGCACAAGAGTGACAAAGAAGTCAGGGAAGGGCCCAGCCCTCATGTAGCCTGCGGGTTCAACAAGCTAGACAAGAGAAATATTTGTTCTGTGAGAAAATAAAAGGCAAAGGAGAAAACGCAAAGTGTCTTGGTGCCCTCCAAAGCAGTCCCGTGCCAAGCACTGGAGGGCAAGTTTGTGAGGGAGGTGACTCCAAGGAGCCCCAGGTGAGGGGTGGGGAAGTGGACCTGGAGAAGGAGTCTGGGAAGAGCGGGCAGCAGGGTTACAGGTGTGGGCAACAAGGCTGGGTGCTGCGGGGCCTTCTGGGAAACAGTATAAAATGCAAGAGGACTTCTTGGTCTGAGGCAGAGAGGAAGCAGAGATCAGAAAACCATCCACCAGCGCCCTCCCGTGGCTGATTGAGGCCTATGCCAGGGTGCTGACCCCAAGCACTTCCAGCCACCTGTAGTCAGGCTGAGCACCCTCCTGTGACATGGAACTGTAACATGCAAGACCCTGCACAGAGCATGCCAGGTGCTGCCCATAGAAAGCTTTTGACATGACAGAGTCCAGGAGGACTAAATGGGATAGATGTGCCCTTCCAGATAAGGTGACACTTGACACTAGAACGAGGTGGAGGGGCCAGCCATGAGAAAGTGGAAAAATGAGATATGCAGGTAAAGGGGCCACAGCCAAAGCTGCTGAGTGCCTCATGCTGGTCAGAGAGGTCTCCTGGGCTGCCTGCTGGCTTGGGCTCTGCCTGAGTTTTCTCTTCCCATCAGGTCCTCCCACTCCACCGTTCTCACACACCTACACTGGAGCCAGTGGTTTTCTGGCCTTGAGAGGAGGCCTGACCTTTGGGTGGTCAATCACAGGAGGTCTGGGCCATTCACTGGCCCCTGCAAGAGATGTGGTGGGGGGAGGTGCCCACTGGGGAGAGTACAGAGGAGCAGGACTGGCTGAGGGATTCTGTGACCACTACTGCCCTTCTCTAGTGCTACAGGAGACAGAGATGAGCCCTCCCTTGTCTCTCAGTGACAGGACTTGTATCTTGCACTCAATAAAAACTTCTACTGAGTGCCAGGAAATGGCAAAGGGAATGGGACACTGACTCAGCACAGACCAGTCTTTTGGAATTTGTCATGTAGTGGAGGAAGACAGGTGTTGAGTAAATAGAGCTCTACACAGTAAACACCACTATGGTGAAAAGGCAGAAGGAGAAGGAGCCCCACACACAAAGGACACAGATCAGGGGCAGGTCTGGAGCAAAGCTGAAACCACCAACCTGGAATTCTGTACCTGCCCCACTTTGCTCTCAGCTCACCCTAAACACAATCCCTAAAGTCCTTGCAGGGCTGGTCCAGGCTGGCTGTGACTCTCACTGCCCCAGACACTGTGGTGCCTCTCGGGCATTCTTCAGCATCTCCTGAATGGTTTCTGCTTTGACAGCCTTCTAAACTGAAAAGCAGAGGAAATGACATCATTGCCACCACCACCACCGAGTCTCCTCAGCTCCTTGCTCTGTAGTCAGGGCAGTCTGAGGCAGCCACTGGGGACAGCAGTGCCCAGGAGCTGGTTCCTCTCATAGCAGTAGGGTGCTGCCTGGTGCCAGGCTGTGTGCAGGTGACACTCAATGCTCTGTCATTCTTGCCCACTCCTCATACCTGCTGAGCACAGAATTGTTATAACCTAAGGCCCCCTAACTATCACGCCATAAAGTCTGTTCTGTATAAGCTCCATCTGCTGCTTCCCCCTCCCCTTCTCCCTTCCCATCTAACTAGCTTAAGTTTTAACTTCCCGAAAGGCCATAAAACAAAGGCCTGAGGTAATAGCTCCTGACAACCCCCTTCCCGACCTGGTGGCCCGTCACAAATTGTGTTAATTGCATTAGATTGTACTATTCTTCAGAAAAATAGCTTCGTTTATATCATAGCAAAACCTATATGTGTTTTCCTTTTCCCTCTGGGTAAAGGATTGATATGTTAATTAATGCTCTCCTGTGTAAAGAACTGTAAAATCTTACCTAATTGATATGTTAACCATTGTTGCCCTCTACAAATAACAGTTGTGGTGCTAAAGTAAGGTAACTAAGGTTGCTAATTGCTATTAGCCTTGTCTATTCTTTGCTAAGAAAAACAAGATTTCTTCTTATCTAAACTTGCTTGTATGCAGGGAGACTTGCTTACCCTTACCTGATCTTGCCCTTCCCAAGACCTGTAATCACCGTTTCTGTAGTGCGCCACACCCCCATCCCCCTCCTTACATTGTGTGACCAGCAGCTGTTTGTGGATTTACAAGATAAAAGCCCTGACTTTTAGCTGTCAGGTGGTCAGTCTTTGGGTTGACCCTAGAGAGACTGTGCCACCAGGCCTGGAAATAAAGCCTTTGCTCCCCAAATTTTAATTTCTTACTTCCTTGGATTTTATATCAGGGTCCGAGTTATCACAAGAATATATGCAGCTGGAGCTTCTGTGGAGCCCTACGAGGCTTCAGCCACAGACTAAGGTTGGTGGGAGTCCCCTGTCTTGGTTTCCAGGCCTGAATGGAGAAGGGGTGAATGCTGTTGCTGCATGATACAAATACCCGAACCAGCAGCTGGGTGGTGGGAAGTAAATGATTCCTGGAAAATCCCCCTGCTGACCAGGGTCCCAAACTAAGGTGCCTCCTATTGCACATTTCCCACTCCCATGGCAGCCAATTTGCACCCTGGAAAAGAGTAAGGGGAGCCACTTGCCTGGTCCCTGAACTCACTGGCAGAAGGCCCATGGGCAACCTGCAGCTGCCTGTCTTGAAGGTAAAATTACTGTAATTACACCAATTCCCAAATCCATCAGGAGCTTTGGCCTGAGGAGGTGGAGAGCAATGGGCAGTGATGGATCAGAGGAGTGTGAGTCAGGGGTGGGAGAGAAAGTACAGTATAGAGGGAGAATGGAGGAGGAGGGGCGGGGGCAGTGGCTGAAGGGAACCAGGCTCTGCATGGGTGTGATGAGTAGGAAATGCAGGGAAATAGTGATTAGCCAGGGCCCCACATTCCTTCCTTGGTGAGACTGTTTTCTTCTTTACTGCATAGCAAGAAAAGCTCTTGAATCTCTCTGGATGTTTTCCCCTCACAAAACTCCATACTCTATGGCCACATGTCTGGGGCCTGTTTTATGTCCTCTGAGAACTCAAAAGTAAAACAGTTAAGGAGGCTGGTGCTATCTCTGTCTTTTGCAAACTTTGTGCAGCCCCAGGGCAGAGGCTTGGTCTGCTGTCACAGATGTGGGCAACTGAGCAGTCCCTCTGAGCCTCGATGCCCCCACACCAGGCCCCAGGCCAGTTTTCCCCTGCACCCTTCACCCACTCCTCCTGGCACAAAAGCAACACTGGAATTGGCTAAGGATGGACACATGTGGCCCTAAATCCTCAAATGAGGAGTATCTGAAATTGCCTTTTTCAAGAGCCTGCGGTCGTCCTGCTAATGATTGTCATGGACTGGGACCAACTTTACAAGATGGAGCTGAGCCGAAGATAGCAGGTAGCCTGCCAATTATGTCACAAGCCCAGAATTCCCAACACAGAGCATAACACACCCCAAAGGAAACATGGGCCCTGAGAAGAGGCCTGGGACTTGGTCAGCTCCCCTGTCACCCTGCCTCCCCACAGGTGGAGGCAGAAGTGAGTGCAGAGCTCCTGCCTCAGCTGTGAGATTCAGGGCTTCCCTTTAAAATAACTTTTAACCTTTCTGAAAATGGTGGTTGAATGTGAGAGACAACTCCAGTGACTCTCTTTGAATACAAAACAATTGCTGTGACTTTGATTACTTGGAGACTCATTTCATTATACTGATATGTAAAAGGCTGGCTAGGGTATTTCCTTCTCTCTTCAATTGGCTCTGAGCATTGCAAATAAGGCTAGCCAAGTTGCTAATGTGCAAAGTCTATAGCCATCAGACAGTCCTGTTTCCTTGCATGGTGCTCTGCACAATATAGGATTGAGCTGGCAAGAAGTTAGAGCAAATAGCTCCAGGAATGTCAACTGGGTAGGAGCTTCAAGATAGGAGGCTATGACTCCCCAGGGCACAAGAGTTTGCTTATGAAAAACCAAAGTAATAGCCACCCAAAACAATTCCACTGCTACCTTATTTGGGTTATGTAAATTGATGGTTCTGCATATATTTACCTCTGCAAATTACAGAGATGCCATTCTTGCACCTGGCCAGCCAGCTCAGGTTACTCAGTAATCCCAACTGAGCAACCTCCTTTCTTTACAGGATAATAAATGCTGGGAGAGGCCTAGGTTCCAGGCCTTGGTCTGCATGTCCTCATGAGGATTGGCTCTAGGACCCCTTGGCTGCTCTTAACTTGGAGCATGTCTTGGTGTCTTTACTCTTGCCATGGGTTGGATTGGTGATGGGAGATTGGAATTAACTTTCTAGGATTCCAATAATGTCTCAGTGGGATTACAAATACAACTTTTGGATTGTGAGGGAAAACTAGAAAGAGGATTATAATACTTGGATGACTGAATTCGATATTTGGGTTTAGAACACTTGAATGCAAAATATTCATCCTGAACTAAACCAATGATTACTTTTATTTTCAGAAGATTTTTCTTTTGAGACAGTATCTTTAAGAGGTCCAGCACAGGCTTGAGCTTGAGATCCTCCTCCCTCAGCCTCTCAGAGTACTGGGGTTACAAACTTGTGCCAGGGCACCCCACTTCAGCTTTTCGTTTTGCCAAGACCCAGTCCTGGAGCCCCGACTTCTGTGCCCAGTGGCAGGGAGCCTTGCTAGAGAATTTTTTTTTTTTTTGGTCTTTTTCCTTTTTATCAGTACCGGGGATCGAACTCATGACTGCCTGCTTGCAAGGCAAGTGCTTATGCCGCTGAGCTAAATCCCCAGCCCCGCTAGAGAATATTTTGAGGGAAGAAAGTACAGGCTGATAGCTCTGCAGGGGTCTGGGGCTATTACTGCACAGGTGTGGCCCCTTAAAGCAGCCTAGCTAACCCCTCCCATGCTGTCCTCATCCAACCCCTGATAGACCTTGGTTCCTAGAGAGGAGGACAACCCTCACCACTGCTGAGAACTCTTATTTCAGTGCTGTGGTGTTGGAGGTGACTTCACTCATGCTGTCATCTGTGGGCTTTTCCAGCAAGTCCAGTAAACTGAGGCCCAGCTATGCCAAGAATTTCTTTATTGCTTTTCCGTAATTTTTTTCTCGTTATAGAGCATTCATTTACTGTTCTACATGAAACAAAGTTTGGTTCAGTGGAAATAATTTTAATCAAAGAAATGCACATTTTCCTACCCACTTATCCTGCTTTGAATTGGGGAATGACACTGCAATCCATTTCCCTACAAGAAAATATTACAAAATACTTGCATGAAAATATTACAAATAACTCAAACATTAAAAGTAAGATGAAACAAACAGGTTGTTTTTGAGAAATCTCTATCCCAGGGCGCGCAGCCCACAAGAGAGCCAAAACCAGTAATTCAGATGCGCCTGGCCACACATTTCCCTTAACTTGGAGCCAGGAAGGACTGGGATGAAAACAGTGGTGGGAAGAGAGTGGATGTCAGCAGCACTGCTTCTGTAACCGATCTTCAGGCTGAAATACCCTCTTCTCGCGGGCAGGAAATTCCAAACAAGGCTAAGTTCTGGGATATTCCCTGAAGTGAGATTCGAAACCCCCCTGACAGCGGAAGCAGCTCTTCCCCTAAGTTTTAATGAGTGTCTTGCTCCATGAACTGCGGCTGTGGACAGAAGCCTGTTTCTGCATCAAAAGTTGCCCTGCAGCCCTTCCATCTCTTTCAGGAAAGCTTCATAAATATCATCTTTAGTTTGTAGTGAGACAGGAAGAGAAGGACAAGATTGGGGGCTGCTTTGACAAGAAGCAAGGGAAAATCATCCTCTGTCTTTCTTTGGGGAGCAGCAGTTGCCCCTATATTATCCTTAGCACAGTGGGCACAAATCAAATATTCTCTGCTTTGGGATTAGTGACTTGGCACTGATGGTTGCTGTGGCTTTCTTCTCAGTAGAGGCTGCTCTCATGGCATCTGCCTTGGGTTGCTGCATTCAGATGTATGGGCACTCAACACCCCTGGGTTGGGCAAGGGACTGGTGGGAAAAGCCCAAGTGGGGCAGGTCTAAGTGGAGGCACCATATGTGGCCATGTCATTCCAAGATGGGCAGGAAGGATACCTAGAGGTGTTGGGGCAGGTATCCTGGGTCGAGTACCCCGAGATGAGGGCCAGGAAGCAGCCCTGTTCATGGTCTGCGGTGCAGGGAAGGACCAGGGATCCAGCCTGGTGGGGGTCCTGGAGGTAAAAAGCTTGGCAAAGGTCCTCAGAGTGCAGGCACCCCATGTGGTCTCAGGAATGGAGGAGGTCTGGAGGTGGTCAGGGAGGACGGCCTGTAAGCTGTTCAGGAGGCCTTAAAGTTGGGGTGCGTGGTGGTCCAAGAGGATGTGGTCCTGACATCCAAGGTACCTGAATCTGAGGAGGAACAGACTGTAGGGGGCCCCCTGCTGGGAAGAAGCAGTGGATGGGCCCTCAGAATGAGAATCTTCTTTCTGCTGTTTCTGTGATTGCTTTTCTGCTTCCGAATCATCAGAACCACCTGAATCATCTTCATCACCGTTCTCTCAAACTTCCTCTCCTTCTCATCCCTCTTGAGGGATTTCCTGACCTGCCATTCACAGCATCATGGTTTGAAGAGAAGTCAGCTCCTTCGTGTTCTTCTTTTTCTTGATTTTCCAGGCATATCTGCAAACCTCCATGCAGACCTGCTGTCTTCTCCTCAGTGCTGTTTTGCTCATTATCAACACAGTACACACACTCATCCCCCTCACCTTCTCCATCTCACCTGTCTGTGTCACTGTCATCATACTGTCATCAGGCTCTTCTTGACTCACGACCTCAGGGCAGCCATCATCTTCATGGGTGCTGGAAACACCATCGTCCTGACCACGTTGTGCAAGATCAGGACAGTGCAGCATGTCTTCCCCTCACTTACAAGGAGGAAGATCAAGAGCAAAGCCCACTTTCTGGCCATACATCTGCAAGACTTGGGGAGGAGGCGGACCAGGTGGAGGACCTGGAGGTTTCCTGCCAGGGGGCAGACGTGGATCACCATGTCTAAGAAGAGGAAGGATAGAAACTGCTCTAGATGGAGGTCCCTAGGCTGAGGGCTTCTTAAGGATGCAGGGTGGCCGGGTGCCAGGAAGTGGAAAGTCCTGGATTAAGATGTTGGAAGAAGCATGCAGCATCTCCGGCATAGGGATACTCTCTATTTCTACATGCTGAGATTCTTGACAGCATCAAAATATTGGCTATGTTGAGGCCTTTTCTGCTCATATTCTACTTCTAGCCTTCACAATTCTTTGTGAATATCTGGAATCTCTTTTCTATAAAGTTGTAGGATACAGTCAAAGATTTCATAAAGATTTTTACATTCACTATATTTTCATTTAACTGCAGTTATTGCACTGGGTTCAACCCCACTGCATCCAAGTTCTCCATGTCCCGGATAATCCATTTGGCATCCTTCATCTTCAAAACTGCAGCTCAAACCACCTTGTGCTGTTTTTTGGTCTTCTTGAATTATCTTTTCCGGGCTTCCTTTCGAGCTTGGTCAGTAGAGTTCACAAATTTTTTCACTCTTTGCAGCTGATGTTTGTCTCTGTCTAATATTGACAGCCTATAATTGTTTACTTATTCTTACAAAACTCACAATTCTGCTGGGCTCCACAACTGCTAAAGGGGAAGGGGGGATGATTTTACTTCACAGGGACCCTCACCTCTGCTTCTCCTCCATCACTTTTTATTTTCATTGAAATCTCACCACATTTGAGGAATGGTAGCGTTCATTCAGACTCTGCTACCCAGTTGCTATGGATTTCTAGCTTAAGGAAATAATCTCTCATAGTCCTTGTAGCATTGTTCATTTAGTGGGCATCACACTGTAACCTTGAGAGCCAAGCTGCCAGTGCCTGTGCACTCCACACCCCAGAGTGATGTTTGCAGGACCCTGAGCTGCCCCTCATCCCCATCTCTACTTGCCCCTTGGCAGAAGGAGACTTAGACCAGAGTTGGAAGGCTGGTCTACATTTTCACAGAGGACATTGAACCAAAGCCCTTATGAGTGATAAAACTTAACCTTGACCCAGCTTGACTTTACCTGTATCTCCCAGGTGACCTTGCAGGACTTGCATGTTCTGGTCAAAGACATAGGATTTGGGGCCCAGGTAAAAGAGCTTCCAAAGTCATTGGGACTAATATTATTAACAGCACTTGCTTCTGTTGTACTCTAGGAAAATAGCTTCGTTATATGTGTATTATAACAAAACGTGTAACACGGGCTTACTGTATGTGTTTTCCTTCTTATGTCTTTGGATGACCTAACTGATATGTTAATCAGTGCTCTTCTCTGTAAAGAATTGTAAAACCTTACGTAATTGATATGTTAACCATTGTTGCCCTCTACAAACAACAGAAGTTGTGCTAAAACAAACTAACAAGGGTTGTTAATCACTGTTAGGTGCCTCTATTCTCAGCTCTATTTTCAGCTTCTTGTAACTTTCTACCCCTTCCCACCTGTTAGTGTTAATGAGCTGTCCTGAGATAATTAGCTTTCTACTTTATTCTCCAAATGTTATTGCAGATAATTCTTATCTGCAGGATGGGAGTAACTCAAAAGGCGCCAAAGGCTCCCGAGGTTGTCAGAACTAAGTGGACAGCTATACGGTTTCCAGATTTGGGTCAACAAGTTTGATGGCTCTGCAGGTTTCTTTGTTTCTCCCCCCGCACCTTTTCCTCCAGCCTCTTTTTAAAGTCCTCCCTTCAGTCTCTGGCACGCGGTCTCCAAATTGGCTCCCGGAGACTCGTCACCAGGCCTGGTCTAATAAAGCCTTTGCTCCCCAAATTTCAGTCTCTTGCTTCCTTGGGTTTATACCGGGGTCTGAGTTATTACAGCTTCGATCTAGCAGGCAGGGCTTCCAGCAAGGAAGTGCTCCCTCTGTGTGCTTTCCTGTATCTTTGCACTGGACACAGGCCGACAGGCCCAGGTTAGTCCTTAGCTGATCCACAGAGTGTTGCTAGTTGTCTCTAAGTCTCAGTTGTCAGGTATAAAACTTCTGCTTGTGATGAAAGCATAAACTGTGCTCTCTTACACAGTGTTCATCATCTGGGACTGGCACTGTGTGGTACAGCAGCCCAGGTGGCTTAAATAACAGACAGTTATTTCTAAGCCAGGTGCAGTGGGACCTCCCTGTAATCTTGGCACTCAAGTAGGCTGAAACAGGAAGTCTTTAAGTTCAAGACACAGCCAGGACATAAGGTACAACCTTGCTTCAACAAGAAGTGGAGAGAAGGAGAAGAGGAAAAGAAACATATTTCTTCAAAGTTTTGGAGTCTAGAAGTCCAATATAATAGTGATAACAGTGTGCTGTTTCCTGAAGTCTCTTTGCTTACCTTGGAGTTGGCCACACTCTGTGTGTGTGTATAAGTGTGTGAGTTTAAGTGTGCGTGTGTGTGTGTGTGTGTGTGTATATATATATATATATATATATATATATATATATTAGTGTGTGCTTCTTGCAGTGATGTTGGGAATGAAACTCAGGGCCTCCTACATGCTGGCATGTATGCTGGTGGACATGCCTTTTCCTCTGTGACTGAGCATCTCTGCTGTCCCTTCTTATAAGGACACTAATCCTATAGAGTAGGCACCCACCTCTGTGACAAGCTTAACCTTAATTATATCCTTGAATGTCCTGCTTCTAAATAGGGTCATGTTGGTGTTAGGCCTTCAGTCTATAAGTTTCGGGGCACACAGTTCAGTTCAAAGTAAGTACTCATCAATGAAAAGGAGCGGGCCAATGATCAGCAAGAGAAGTGATGATATAGCCACCCATTTGTGTGAAGTGCTGGAAAATCAACGTGAATTACATGACAGAAATGCCTGTGTTTCTACCCTGTGGGCATGAGGGTGTTTGGGATAAAAATTTGCATATTGGTTAAGTGCAATGGTCACACAGATGTGTGCATCTGCCAGTAATCATGAAACTACACATTGAAAATAGATGCATTTTATTGTTTGTAAATTTTAGCTCCATGAAAAATTGGAACATCTACGTCAAAGGGTTAAAAAGAAAGCCTGAAGTTAGGTTGTTGCTAGGGTAAATGAGTTAATGCCTGTCAAGTGGGTAGCTTGGAGCCAGGGCACAGTGTAAGCACAAGTAAATGGTAGCCATGATAACCTGTAAACAAGACTTGCACGAAGTGTGCCAAAGCAGGGAAGTAAACACACAAGGCAAGCCGTTTGTGGTGAGGCACTCCTGTAATGCCAGCACTGGAGAGGCTGAGGCAGTAGGATCAGTGTGTGAGTTCAAGGCTGTTCTGGGCTACAAAGTGAGTTCAAGGCCAGCCCGCAGTACACAGTGAATCATAAAAAGACACAAAAACAAAAAGAAGAAACTCAGAACCAAAGAGGGCTTCAGGGGCAGGGGGATGGGCCTTGTCCGTGTCACCCAGAGCATACATGTTGGGTGGGTGAACTTGGGAACTGGGACCATGAGTGTCTGTTTCCTCCATCGCCAGTCAGTATGGGCTGGGCCCTGGGAGCAGCCTCCTGCAAATTGGCTCCCAGTAAACCCTCATCTTGGTTTCTCTCACACACTCGTTCAAAGATATGAGCTCTGGTCAGAGTTGCTTCTAAGTACTGGGTGCACCCTATGCACAGGAGGATAGGCAAAGGAGCTATGGTTTGTGTTCCTGTGGCCCCGCCTCAAGCCTAATATAATTATGGACGCCTCTAATCCAGTACTTGTGATTGGTTCGTGGTCTAGCGCTCTGATTGGTGGTGGGAGTGCTACACCCGCCCAGGGTGGAGCCGGTGTACAGTGTAACAGCTGGAAGAAGGCCGTTTGCCGTCTCTCTTGACAGTTGGTGCCTTGCTGTTTGTGGCAGCCATGAATGGTGGCCCTGTCCTGTCATCCTGTGTTGAAACCAGACTGCGGACTTAAACTCCAAAAACTGTAAGAAACCTTTTCTTCCCTAATTTTGGGCGTCAGGTATTTCATCTTAGCAACAAGAGGAAAGTTACTAAAACATCAGCGTTTGACATTCAAGGTTGAATCAAATGAAACAACCAATATGTGACCAGTTTTCACCCACAGAAACGTTAGTTTACTGTGGTTCGACCTGTCTCTTTCATCTTCTACAACTCTGTAGAATATGTGTGACCTTACTCTTCCCATTTCTTTTTTTTTTTTTTTCATTTCTAGGTTGAAACTTCTAACGTTTTCCTTTATCAAACATCACATCTGCACTTAACATATTCAGTATCTTTAAAAAAATACCGTGAATGATTGGTTTCAAAATAATTCTACCACATACCCAGCATCAACACTATTCAAACGATTCTAATGCCAAACATATCCAGTGTTAAATTATCTCTAAATGTAAATCGAAAGACACAGCTTCCATGCTTTCATTCTTAGAGTTTCTATGGTTGTATAAGTCATTCTTAAAGGCAGTGTCAGTTGTGGCTTGAAAAAGTAACCTTTCATTTTGTAAACCAAAGTTCCATTCTTAAATTAGTTTTAGAATAAAGTTACTGAATTCTAAAATAAGCTACAGTTTTAAAATTTTGATGTTTGAGGAAAATATTTAACATATTATTGTAAAAAGAAAACAAACACATTAGCATATTAATGTAAAAGAAACCACAATGTCCTCACGTTATGTTTAGGCATAAGGAACTTACACAATTTTAATGCGGGGGCAGGGAAGGATGCTCTAGATGGCTTGATGTTGTCCTGCCTGATCCAACCACTGTTTGCATATTGAGTTTTGCTTTCCTGGGTAAACAGTTTTCTGCTCAGCTTCCTGCAGGCTGCCAAGGCAAAGCAGGACTCTTCTTCCTGTGGCTGAAAACATTGGAGCCAGTTCTGCACAGCCGAGGATTGAAAATCTCCAGCTTTGGATGGGATCTCTGGCAGAGCGTCCTCAGTCTATCCAAAGCCCCAGGCCCATATACCCACTGCACAGTGCACCCCTACAACCAGGAGTTCAGAA
Organism: Cavia porcellus; assembly: GCF_034190915.1. Classification (NCBI taxonomy): domain Eukaryota; kingdom Metazoa; phylum Chordata; class Mammalia; order Rodentia; family Caviidae; genus Cavia; species Cavia porcellus. The sequence continues at coordinate 22,972,435 of NW_026947488.1, read as the reverse complement.
CTAACACCGCGTTCCTGCCCCTTAGTAGGCTGTGCCAGGCTGGCATCAGGATAGTGCTCCTGAGTCTTTAGGGAACATGCTGAGCTCCAGCTGCTGCCAATATAGTGCTTTCAGAGCGGTGCCATCAGAGAAGGAAACTGTCTCTTGTCACCTTCTCCAACCCCCTTTCCCACCCAGGTTGGAAAACAAATTTTAAATTGAATTGTGTCCTGCCCAGTGCCCCTCCCCTCTATTTGTTCCTTCAGGCAGGGGGTACAGGCACTTAAGATCCAGGAAGGACCCTTGGGGAACCCCATATCCTAGCCTGTGCAATCCAGAAAAGACTCCCAGAGGCCCATGGCCAAGTCAGATGGAGCCAGGTCTTGAACTTTAGGCAACTCAACTGGTGCCACATGTGGGGGTAGCAGGGATCCTCAGGGCGACTGGGGCTGAAGGGAGGGGGCTCTCCCTCCATCAGGGTTGTACTCTAGAAGGAGCCCTCGGGCTTTCTGTGCATGGCACAGGATGGGGGCGTGGGTGAAAGTGAGTTAAGCCCTGGGAGCTGGGGAGGAGGCCACTGCAGTGATCCAGGTGGGAGTGGACAGTGACCCCCACATCTCACAGATGACTTGAGGAGCTACATAGGAAGAAAGACCTGGACGGCCTACCGCACTAGTGGCTGCTTACGTTTAGAGGTGGTGAGATGAGTTGAGGACACCCCCAGGATTGTAATTTCCTGACTTCCTGGGTGCTGGCTACTCCTGAGCAGCAGGGAGAGTCTGGATGTTGCTGGGTTTGCCTAATGCTTCCAGAGGAGAGCTCTGCCCTTACTCAGCAGGCTTCCTGCACCCTTCACCTCCTTTTCTTGGGGCCCTCTGAGAGGCCTTGGCTGACTAACTTTTGGAAGATCATCATCCCCCATCCTTTGCCCAGCCCAACTTTCACCCTGCTCCGGTTTCCTTCACAGCACTGACCAGCCGGCTGAGGCTGGTTTTGGCCTTGTCTGTGGATTTCCTGTTCATCTTCCCTGCTAGACTGTGAACTTCTTGTGCTGTTCTCTGCACTGTCCCCAGGACCTGAAGGAACACTGCCTAGTGTCTGTTGGTTGAATGAATGAATGAGCTAGTGCAGGGTCTGGGCCTTGGAGCTTATCACTCCACCCTGGGATTCTTACATTCCCTGTGTGTGTTCATGAATGCTTCTTTCAAAGTTCAGCAGATGCAATCCAGAGTTAGAATGTGAGACAGATACTCTGAGGATGACAGCCCACTAATTGCCAGTATTGTTGAGTGCCAGCTTCTCCCTAGGACTTTGCCACCTCTGGCAAGTGGCTTATCTCCTATGAACTCTAGGAGGGAAGGACTGGTAGTGTCCCTGTTACACAGGTGAGGAAACTTGAGATGCAAAGATATTAGAATAATGTGATGAAAAGTCACACATCTGCTACATGGGAGGGTCAGTGAGTGTGCTCACGAAGCAGTCTCCACAGTCTGCACTGTTACCACATCACAGCCCATGTGTCACCACGGTCAGTCTTTACAGTCAGCTCAGTGAAGCTCCCACCATTATCATTAACCCTATTTTTCCAGTGGAAAAATGAGGCGCTGTGGGGTTATGCAGTTTACCTAAAGCTACACAGCTGTTATGTGGAACAGCTAATGTCCAAAGCCAGGCAGGCGGGTTCCAGTTCTCACCTTCTGTGTTTCCTCTGTGTTGACCATCACAGGAGGCCTGGGTAGCCAGGGCAGCCCCGGCTGACCTTTGTGTCAGACAGCAGGTACCAGTGCATCTTACTACGGAAAAACTGTAAAAACGTAATGCACCCTGAATAAGTGTTAAAACCTTAGGGAAGAAAATGCTCATAATTTGAATAGTCTTCTTACAAAACTAGTAAGATTTTATCTTTGTTGGGGGTCCCATTTCATTAGAAATAGAAGTTTCCCAATGATTATTGTCATATATTATCTTTTCTTCTAACAGCTGAGTTTGAAAGTCATGAAAATATCCAAGGAAAATGTTTCTATACCGTCACATGTTCATTTGCAGGGTGTAGGTGTTTCTCTTAAGTCCTGGAACTTATTGGTAAACAAAAAGCAGTAATCACAACATACACTTACAGAGAAGTCTGCCCGGTAAGAAAAATGTTTGTGATCCTGCTGTTAACTGTTGTTATTTCCTATGGGGCATTTCAGAATATAGGATAATCACACAAGGAGCTTGTTTAAAATGTTTCTTACTGTTGTATGTTGGGGAGGTACAGCAAAGGTATCTAACATAGTCATTCGTTTAAAATTTGTTTCAAAATATTCACAAGGTTGTAAATTGCTCCTAATTTCATCTTAAGAATTATACCATGGCTATACCTACTACTATTCAACACTGGATGAAACAGTAACTTGAAGAAAGTGTTTCTAAAATGAGGGCCAAAGGCTCCAAAGGACCTGCAATGTGGGTCAGAAAGACGCAATTTCCACAAGCTCCTTATGTCATTACCTTGTGTTCTGAAATGCCCCATAAGAAACAGCCTCAGTTAAAAGCAAGATCACCAACATCTTCCTGACAAAACAGAGTTCTCTGAAAGTGTACATTGTGATACTACATTTTGTTTACAACAACTTCCAGGCATTGAAAGAAACACGTACACCTTAGGGATGAACACGTGACTACATAGAAATGTTTTCTTTGGATCTTTTCATGACTTTCAAACTTAATGAGAAGAATAGACAATAAATAAGCGTTTGGAAAGTTTTTTTCTAATGAAATTGGGCATTCAACAAAGATTAAAATATATTATACCCAAAACCTGTAAATTTTAAATCATTCTGAATTGAAAACTAGATATCTTACCTAAAATTAAACTATACTAAGAATGTACTCTAATAACTTATTTATATGCTGATGGCTACTTTTCATGTCCTTTCAATAAAAAATGGTATTAGGACATGAATGCAATATTGGAAAATTCTCTACTAAAATGTGAACCCCAAATTTTAATAAGAAGAATTTGAAGAGCTCTGCCCCAACCCGAGTTCTACTAGCAATTCCCTGTGTTATCATGTTCAGTATACTTAACTAAGGAGATAGGACTATATTATATTCGCAGATCTATTCAAAATGTGTGTTATCTTTGGGTTTTCCCTGAAAAGTACCAAAACTGAGTACCAACAGTATAGGGAATATGGTTGGGGGAGAATCGAGCATTGTTAAGATGTTCTACTTACAAGGCAAAACATTTTCCACAACCCTAAATCACATGAAATATAATAAGCTTTATATATTAGCTCAACAAAAGCAATGTACTGACAAGTTTGGTTCATAAGCAATTAACTCACGATAATTTAAGTCTAATCATTAACAGTAACTCTAAACTGAAAATTAGCTATTCTGTAGTATAGACTACACAAATCAAGGATCACATCTAACAGTAACTGTAAGAATAAATTAATATCTTCTAAACAATTACAAAATGGTGCACAGATTCTACAAGAGTAACATGTTTTTTATACCTGAAATGGCAACCTAAGCGGAATGCACATTTAGAAAATGAGAATCACACTGTTCTTGTTCATCTCTTCACAGGCAAACAGTGTACTCCAAGTCTGCAAATCCATACCCGTCCATCATCCTCATGAGGTCATTGTCATCTGGAGTGAGCTAGTCAGGTTCCTAAGTGAACTGACTAAACTGTCCAAACCGAATTCTCCAGAAATATTAGGCTGAAAGGGAGATGCCACCTGTTTTTGCTCCATCCTATCCCAGTCCACATCGAGGAAGTAGGATGGTTCCGAATATGTACAAGTCCTGTTGGAGGGCCACACCCTGGTCGCTGCTTGGGATCTTTTTGGGGAAAACTGCACAGGCTCTTGCAGCTTCCACAGACAGACATCAGGGTATGTCAATGTTGCTTTCCAGTATCAGTTGCAGGAGATGAGCTATGGACTTTTCCTTGGGGGCCTCACGGTGCTCCAGAACTAGAAAGAGGGACTCTCCCTCTGTCATCTCAAAAGCCAGAACTTCAAGAGCCACAGCACATCCATGATCTTCTCCTTGGATGATCGCATGAACCAGGTAATCTGCAGTGCCACAGAAGATGCTGGTCAGGTCTCTCAGCCCCAGTCCTTCCTTACACACATTGTAACCTTTGAGTTTGATGTGCCCTTCTGAGTCCAGCAGTATATTTTCAAAATTCAGATTTCTATACAGGATCCCACGCTGGTGAAGATAGTTGGAGGCGAAGGGGATCTCTGCAGAGTAAAATCTGACATGTGCTTCTGGGAATGTTCTCCATTGTTGCAGGTGAAACATGAAGTGTCCTCTGCACATAGAGTCTAGGGCAACCTTCAATCAAGCATCTAAGTCCAAGGACAAAAGCGTGGTGCACTGCCTGCTCCAAAACCTGCCTCTCATTCTGTGCCTGGTGATTGTGGACACCTGGTTTCTTCTCACTTTCATGGCATAGGTCTGACTCCTGTTTTTTAGCTGAACTAATAGTACTTTGGCATAACTTCCTCTGCCTCTTACCTGCAACAGATTAAAGTCCTCAAGTCCCAAAGGAGGTGAAGCTTAGCCACTTTCCTTGCTATTAGTGGCCTCCTCATCTTTGGTGTCCCATTCCCAACCATAGCCACAGGAAGGATGACACCGGCTCCCTGCGTGTGCTGGGTCTAAAGCCTCAGGTGGTCTTTTCATGGGCATCATGGGCGCTGCTGGCAAAGAGCAACGCTGCCCACTCTGGATGATGACAAGCTTGCAACACTTCTTATGCATCAAGAGTTGACACTTGGTACATTTGTACACCAGGCATCTGAATCCTCCCACGAGGTCTGCGAACAGGGTACAGGGAGCATACCTGACAAAGTGCTTGGCCTGGAAAGTGTGACCTGAGACCTGCAAGACAGTGCTCCCCTCAGGTGGGCAATGTCGTGCTCAACAGTGGCAGCTGTGGGACCCAGCTTCTCGGGCTCTTCCCACTCACAAGTAGATGTGTGCCTGGAGAGCTAGGATCCTTTCTTGAACTCAGGGCAGCCCAGAGATTTCTTCCAATTCCCGTGGATGTAACATGTTTTGTATACCTGAAATGGCAACCTAAGCGGAATGCACATTTAGAAAATAAGAATCACACTGTTCTTGTTCATCTCTCCACAGGCCAGCAGTGTGCTCCAAGTCTGCAATTCCGTATCAGTGTATCATCCTCATGAGGTCATTGTAATCTGGAGTGAGCCAGTAAGGTTCATAAGTGAACTGAGTTTCAAAACAATCCAAAACAAATTGTCCCAAAATAGTGGGCTGAAAGGGAGGTTGCCACCTGCCTTTGCTCCACCGTGTCCCATCCACATCATGGAAGAAGGGATGGTTCTGAATATCCACGAGTCCTGTTTGAGGGTGACAACCAGTCGATACTTGGGGTCTTTGTTGAGGAAATTGTGCTGGACACTTGCAGCTCCATAGACAGCACGGTATGTAAATGTTGCTTTCCGCTATCAGCTGCAGGAGGTGAGCGATAGACATTTCCTCAGGGGCTTTTCCTCAGTGCACTACGGAACTAGAAAGAGCAACTCTCCCACCATCATCTCTAAGGCTGGCACTCCAAGGGCCACAGAGAATCTGTAATCTTCTCCTGGGATGATCTCAGGAGCAAGGTAATTAGCCATGCCACAGAAAGTGCCAGTCACATCTCTCAGCCCCAGTACTTCCTTATACAGGTAATCATCTGTGAATTTGATGTGGCCTTCCAAGTCTAGCAATAAATTGTCTAGTTTCAGATTTCTATACAGGACCTCTTGCTGGTGAAGATAGTTAAAGGCTAAAGTGATTTCTGCGGAGTAAAACCTGGCGAGTGCTTCACGAATGTTCTCCGTTGTTGCAGGTGAAACATGAGGTCTCCTCTGTTCATGGAGTCTGGGGCAACCTTCGGTCTGCTTTGCATCCCAAATCAAGCATCCAGTCCAAGGACAAAAATGTGGTGCACTGCGTGCTCCAAATGTGGTGCCTGCACGCCCCTTTCATAATGTGCGTGGTATCTGTGGACACCTGGTTTCTTCCTCACTTTCTTGGCATAGGTCTGACTCCTGTTTCTTGGCTGAACTAAGAATACTTTGGAATAACTTCCTCTGGCTCTTACTCACAATGGATTAAAGTCCTCAAGTCCCAAAGGAGGTGAAGCTTAGCCACTTTCCTTGCTATTGGTAACCTCCTCATCTTTGGTGCCCCATTCCCAACCATAGCCACTGGAAGGATGACACTGGCTCCCCGTGTGTGCCAGGTCTAAAGTGTCACGTGGTCGATTCATTGGCATCATGGGCTCTGCTGGCAAGGAGCAACGCTGCCCACACTAGATGATGACAAGCTTGCAGCACTTCTTATGCATGAAGAGTGGACAGTTTGTGCCCTTGTACACTGCGAATCTGAGTCCTCCCACGTGGTCTGCGAACAGGTGCAGGGAGCATACCTGACAAAGTGCTTGGCCTGGAATGTGTGGCCTGAGGCCTGCAAGACAGCGCTCCCCTCAGGTGGGCAGTGTCATGCTCAACAGAGGCAGCTGTGAGACCCAGCTTCTCGGGCTTTTCCCACTCACAAGTAAATGTGTGCCTGGGGAGCTAGGACCATTTCTTGAGCTCTGGCAGGCCAAAGATTTCTTTCAGTTTCCATGGAAGTGATGACATTATTGGATCTCCTTCATCACCAACAATTTTTGTGGCCCAAACTGTTTACTGTGCAAACAGTACCCCTCTCGAACTTCATTGCCAAGGCCCAACAAGGAGCTCGAGGTCCCCATACACGGTGTAGTGATGTCTCTCCCAGTCTCAGGGTCTGTAGGGTAGAGGTGTGGGTCTTGGAGGTGCTGGGAAGAAGGTCCCATAGTAGGATTTGCTGCCCAGGAAGACTGGCACAAAGAGCTCAGGGAGTGAGTGCAATCTGAGTGCCTGCACTGACCACAGCGGCCAGGTTTGGTCTTGGCTCCCTGGGAAGTGATTTCCTAGGGTGGCTGAGCTGGAGTGGATGGATGCGTGGTGTCTCTGGTTGACTTCAAGCCCAGCATCTGTGATTGGATTCTCCTATCCCAGACTGCTTTGGCTGTCTGCTTTCTGCCAGGATCTGGTAAGACTTGTGGAGAGCTCCTGGGAATCTCTGAGCCCAGTGAGACTGCCCCAGGAACCTCTGGATTTGGGGTGCCCTTGGTATTGGGCTTCGGGAGACTTCAGGTGGGTAAGTTGGTGTTTCTTAGGCAGCGATTGTTCGTCCTTGGAACACTGTTCCTGCATTGTCCGTGATGGTTAAGTTTCTGCCTCACGGTGACCTGCAATGTCTGGCCAGAATCCAGCATTTCCTCAGTCTTTCACACAGACCACTGAAGGACAAGCTGGGGATACCTGCCAAGTCCCCAGCGACTCAGGCTTGCATCTGGACAGGCACAGCCTGGCCTCATCTCTCTCCTCCCTCTACCTGCCTCAATGGTGACTCCTCTTCAGGTACAGTGGATCCAACTCAGCTAAGAGTCCCATGCAGCCATGCCCAGTGGTCCTGGGTTACTGTATTCACTCAACTGCCTGTATTAAAAGTCACTTTGAGTAGAATAATTCCAGAGGAACATTCTTATTCCCTAATAGTCTTTTAGTAGTGCACTCTGCCAGCACATGTGAAGAGCCTTTGGGTGAAGGGTAGGACCACTCTGGTCTGTGGCTCAACCAGTTCAGCCTGTCATGTGCTGGCTCTGCCAGGGGTTGGTAGGTGAGGCATTCTGGGAAGAGCAAAGCAAAACCCAAGAGACAGGCTAGTCACCCCCCCGCCCCACTATTGCCTTCTGAAATTTCAGGGAATGAAGTCTTCCCTTTTCCCTAATCAGGAGCACTGAGGACAGAAGAAGAGATTTGACCTTAACCCTTTCCATTCTCAGCCACCTTTGCCAGGGCTTCCTCCTAAGACCCGCTTCGGTCCCTTGGCCTTTTGAAAAGTGAGTGTATGGTAAACCTTCCACTTCCTAGCCATGTGTACACATAAATGCACCTGCAAACAAAGACACGGACACTTGTTTTCCTCCACTCTCAGTTGTCTATTTTGCTCTAGCCCATTCTTCTCTGACTTGTGTATAAATACAGAATGCCTCCACCTTTGGCCTGTAGGGCCAGTTGCCCTCAGGTTGTGCTTTGAGATGTTGGTGACAGTTCCATGTGTGCTGGGGAAGCCTTTGCCTGGCTCTGCAGATGGATTTCTGGGGAGGTACAATGGGAGCTTCACCCAGACTGAGAGCGCTGCGCACAGACGGGAGGATGGTGAAGCTTATGAGGGGCCACTTGACACCTACTGGCAGTGGTTCTCCATGATTCATTTAGGTGGTTTCGCCCTGAAGTTACCATTGCCCTTGATGGAGCATTTTTGGAGTCTGTTTTAGGGGTTCCCTGACAGCTTGTTTTCCTGGGGCCCTCCTGAGAGTGTAGTCAGACTGTGGTCTCACTAGCTAGCAAAGCCATGCACCAGACAGTGGTTTTCTCAGAATGTCAGCCCTTGTTCTTAAGATGCACTTTTTTAAGGACGAGGGAAAAGGCATAATTTGGGATTCCACAGTGCCTTGCATATGTTAGGTGCTCAATAAATATTTGCTGAACCAGACCAAGTTTCCAAAGTCCTCATCTCCTGCAGTAACCAGAACATTTTTCTCCTCTGAAGAGGTTGGCAGTTGTGACTATATCTAACCTGTATCATTATTTGCTTGAAACCATATATATGATTTGTATGAATTTTGATGTTGCTGAGACATATTTTTCTTAATGTATTTTCGGTAAATATTTCTGGCACTGAACTGTAAAGTAAAGGTGAAATGTAAATGTGAGGGTGTACCTGTGTCCCCTCGTCTCCTGTGTTTGATCTTCGTCAGCTAGGGAAGAAGTTCTAGGGGTCTGATTGTATTTATCCCAATAATTTGTCCAGAAGAAACCCCTGGAATATTAAATGTAGTACATATAGTCAATTGAATTTTAAGGAGATTCTTACCTAATAGCTCTGTGTGGGATCTTGGTTTCAAGCTAGGGAATCTGACTTCTGCATAAGTACTCTTAATTCCCTTTTTTCTGTAGGTATAGGCTTAAGTTTGGCTATTCTTCATAATTTAGATCTGTGAATTTTTACCCTGGGGCTGGGGAATGCTGAAAGGAAAATGACGCTGAGCCTTGGGATTTTCTGCCAGCAGGACTGGGAAGTTCAGAAAGCAGGGAGATGCACTGAAGAGCACCCCTCCCCCACTGCCTCTGTGCAGTGGTCTGCAGAGGGCTCTCTGGGACCAGATCATGCGTGGTGCGCTGTGTGTGCCTCTTCTGAGTCATCCCTCCAGCCCAGCATAGACGCTACCAGCTGCAAAAATGTTGACCCTAAGATTCCTGTTTTTAAATGTATTGTTACAATTTAGGTATACATAATGACCACACTTAATAAAGGGAATTTGTATCTGTACATAATACTTTCAAACACCCTCACCACCCCATTTGCAAAACTCAGTTTTCATTTTATCCTCCTTTTTTCTCTTCTTTCCTTTCCCTGCACCCTTCCCTATGTGCCTTTTTCTTTTGAACAGTTTCTTCCTGTTTCCCAGTATCTATTTTATACTGATGTTTTCACTTATGTTTTCAGTTTCTCAGAGCAGAGAAATAATGTGATATTTACACGTGTGTCTGATTTATTTCACTTTTGTTTGTGGTATCTAACTGCATCTATTTAGCTATAACTGCCTCAGTTTTATCTTTATGGCTAAATTATATGCCATTAAAATGTATCTTTCCAGTGATTAACTGATGGGCATCTGAGTTGCTTCCATGATTTAGCTTTTATAAACTGCTGCTATAAATATGTGTGTGCATGGATCACTGTGGTACGATGCTTTTAATTCTTCTGGAAAAATACTCAGAAGTAGGATAGCTGTATCAAATGGACTGATGATCCTAATTCTTTGAGGAATTGCCACACTGATTTCTACAGTGGTTGCACCAGTCTACACTCCCACCTATAGTAGAGAATGGTTCCTTTTCCCCTACAGCCCAACCAGCATTTGTTATTGTTTTCTTGATAATAGCCATTCTTTCTGGACTGAGTTGGAGTCTGAGCATTGTTTTAATTTGCATTTTTGAATGACCAGTGATGTTACACATTTACATTTTTTCATATGTTTGTTTCCCATTTACACTTCTTCTTCTCCTCCTCCTCCTCTTCCTCCTCCTCCTCCTTCTTCTTCAAACTATCTATCCATTTCAGATGCCCATTTTTGAATTGGGTCTTTGAATTTGAGAGATGTGATTTTATTTATATGTTCTCTCATATGTCTGAGGAGAAGCTGGCAAATACTTTTTTCCCAAATCATATGTTGACTCTTCACTCTTTAGGTGGTTTCCCTTGCTGATAAAAGCTTTTTAGTAAGATGAGATCCCAGTTATTGATTCTTTGTCATAGCTCCTGCATTATTGGGGTTTTATTCATAAAATCTTTGCCTAAACTATGTCTTTCAAAGTTCTACCTATACTGCCTTCATCAGATTTAGTATTTCTGTTTTAATATTTAGATATTTGATCCATCTTGACTTTAGTTTAGTGCATGCTGTTAGACATGGGTTCAATCATGATACAATCCTACAGGAAATTGGAATAGATGGTCTTTATCTCAGTCTGATAAAAGCCATCTATGACAAACCAACAACTGTATCATACTAAGTGGTTAAAACCTGAAAGCTTACACTCTGCAATCAGGAACAAGACAAAGATCTCCACTATCACCACTCCTATTTAACATGGTTTGGGAAACATGAACAAGAGCAATTAGAAGTGAGAAAGAAATAAAATGAATAATGATAGGAAAGTTAGACGTTAAACTATCATTTTATGCAGATAACATGGTAATCTACATAGAAGATGCAAAAACTCCAAAAATTTAGTAGATATAAGGAAATTTTTTTTTGCTGGTGCTGGGGGATCAAACAAGGGCCTTTGCCCTGAGCTACATTCCCAGTACTTTTATAATTTTAATTTTTTTTATTTTTTTATTTTATTTTATTTAAATTTTATTTAAGGAGGGAAAAAAGCAGAGAAAGGGTACAAGTTATACAGATTTACAGAAAAAAAATAAACAGGAAATCACTAGTTAATGGATTACATATTGTCATCTTAGAAATAATTGTTCAAGTCACAAAATTAAAGCTTGTAAAGTGGACATTCCAACAATGATACTGCAAACAGTTCTGTTCAATGATCCAATAAAACTCAGTGATATCATTTTCTATCTTATACACTTAAATATACATGCAGTTATATAGTTTAGAGCACTTTTCCTCTCTTTTGTACAATAACTATTACACATTTTGGGTTTTATTGCTCCCACAGTTCTTATTACTTTTTTGGAAGAGAGTAAAACCAAATGTGACAGAACAGAGTCGGTCAAATCAAAAGGGTGGACATAATAGATAATGTAAAAACATAATACAAGGTGATCAACAATGGTTACCATAATGCCTCCCGCTATCTCTAATAGAATTGCCTATATCATTAGTTATAATAAAATTGAACAAAACAGTAAAGAACAAAACCGACAAAACCAAAACATTGGAGACCTTGTAGGTCTTCAAAAGTAGATGAAAGTCAACGAGAATGGGCGTCATAATGAATCTCACTATCTTCACAGCTGTTGCCTAAAGTTTTGAATCTGGTACTATCCAGCAAAACAGAATAGGGGAACATCAGTCAAAAACAAGATGGTGAGAGTAACACAGGGCTTTAAATCGAGATAATGGGAAGTCAAAGTGGGTTATTATAATATATCCTGCTATTTTTATTTTTCCCTTAATTAAAAGGATAAAAATAAAAAAGTAAATAATGGAGTGGGGATTGAGATAAAAGAGGGCATAACAGCAAAACAGCGCAGATCAAAACATAACCATTTAAGCAGAATAGTGTTTCACCACCAGATAACCCTGACATAAAAGTAGTTACCATATTGTCTCTTTCCTTGAAATCCTTGAGTACAACTTCATATACTGTAGCATTAAATATATCAAAACAATGTAAAACCATTTAAGAGAATGACAGCATTACAGGGTATTTAGAATCGACTAACAGAAAATGAACAATGGTTTCTGTATAATCTCCTTGTCTTTAAAAGTTTTTGCTTATACTATCATACATAATAAAATCCAGTAAGTTACAACCTGTTTAGACCAATGGAGACAGAAAAACAAAAGCTTGATGAGACTTCAAAACAAGATGATACTAAATCAGCATTACCTATTAAGATGTCATTTTCTCTAAAATAGCTGATCCTACCATCCAATCTTCTCTGCCTCATTTCTGCTGAGCTCTTTTTCTGTCATTAGCTGTCAGTTTGTCTTCTTCATTTTGTTCTCTGCTCCATTCATTGTGGCCTCCCTGCCACTATTTCTGGATTCTTTGTATTTTTCTTTTTTTAGAATATCCTGCAATACTCTCTGTAGAGTTGAATTGGTGGTTGCAAATTCCCCCAGTTCCTCTTTATCCTGAAAGCACCTTGTTTTTCCATCAATTTCCAGGGACAGTTGTGCAGGATATCTCAATCTTGGCTGGAGATTATTATCTTTCAAAGCTTGAATTATTTCCCCCCACGCTCTTCGTGATTTGATAGTTTGTGCAGAGAAATCTGCTGTAATTCTGATGGGTGTTCCCTTGTAAGTGGTCTGTTTCTTGTCTCTGACAGCTTTTAATATTCTGTTCTTGTATTGAATTTCTGGAATTTTTATTATTATATGCCTGGGTGTTGCTCTTTTTGGGTTGTAGGTAGCTGGGGTCCTGTATGCCTCATACATCTGAGTATCTTTACCTTTTGCTAAATTAGGAAAATTCTCCTGGATTATTTCTGTGAGTAGCTTTTGTAGTTCATTTGTTTGTGTCCCTACTTCTTCTTTTATGTTCTTAATTCTTAAGTTATGGATCCTTGTCGTGAGTGTCTAGAGCACTCTGAACTCCGGGCAAGGTAAACACGCACGCCTTGTCGGGACACGGGGGGTACAGCGCTTGGAAAAGAAAGACAGGAGAGACACCTTTGCTGTCTGCACCGCGTTACACTGCACTGCACTGCACTGTACTGTACGCACAATCTTTATTTTAGGATTCATATATAGTAAACCCGATCAATTCACAGAGCCCAGATAATTAAGTAGTGAAAAGGCATTCTTTGTGGCAAGCTACAACGTGACAGACTACAATGTTTATTCTAAAACTATCTAAGTGAAGTAAATAATCACAACCAGTTCTCACAACTTCTCTAGCCCAGGAAGAAATTCATTAGCTCAAGAATGTTGTTAATTTGTCTGCTGTTAGTGTCACAAAGGGTGGCCAGCCACTTCCTCAAGACTTCTGCAAAACAAAGCCAGCTCACAGTATGGATTCCAGAGGGTGAGGGCTCACTGAGAACGGGCATTCCCGTTCTACCTCCTTCTCGCATACCAGGGCGGCTATTGTAAATTGCAGGTTAGAGGGGGTTGGGCCTACAAAGTGACACCTTATCCCCCACACTTCCTTCCTTTTTATTTTTTAACAACAATTTCCATAAGATCAGGTTATTAATAGCATTTCGTCTTATGCAGTAAAAATACACAAGAACTATGGCAATGAGAACTATAATTAAACTAAGTCCCATGCCACTAAAAGTGTGGGTAATGCTCTGCCAGATTCCTTTGGAATCTAATCCTTTCAAAGATTGAGCAAGCAATTGCGCGAATTGTGCTAGAGATTCATCATCATTTTGCTTTGCAAAATCCTTGTCAATTTGATTATGCAAAGATTCTATTTCCTCCTGGGCAGAGGTGTTTCCATTTAAATACATTCTAATCATTTCCCATTCATGTTCTGTCTGATTATAAGGTCGTTGGGTTATACAGAAAGTAGTTGAATTCCAATCACATTTTAAAAACACTTGATGCTGAAGAGCCAATATTTTTCTACCCATCCATTCAACTGTTTGTTTAAGGAGGTCTATTTGTTGTTGTAGTCTGGCGTTTATCTGCCACTGAGTTAACCAAAGTTCATGAGAATTCTCATGCCATAATTCGACAACATGTTTTTCTTGCAAAGAGGTTTGTAAAGCTACTCCTGAGACTGCTGCTAGAGAGGCTACAGTTATCAGACTTAACAGTACAGCAACCACTATTTCAATAAATCTTTTTGTACGTTTTAACAGATGTTTAAAAAATTCAGTAGTAACAGAAATTACCGGGTCTTGAGACCAAGGTCGAGTTAAATTTACAGGCAACCAAATATGAGTTTTTTGTTGTAACAGCATAACTGTATAAGGCTTAGTGAAATTTAGTGTGTTATTTAAGCATGTAAACAATTGACAATTTAAACAAGTACAAGAAAAATGTGTAAAATTAAAAGTTCCCACTAAAAAGACATAAGGCAGAGGTGCACAAACAGTAATATTATACATTTTAAACCTAGTAAAATTATAAGTAGTAGATACAGATCGACTAGTCCCTGAATATGAAACATTGTACAAGGTTACAGGTTGCATAGCGGCTGGGATCTTCCAAATATGATTTTGAAGGTGATGAGGGTATTCTTCGGCTGCAACAGCAGGGTTAGCGATTCCACCATCTCCCCACCACAAGAGAGCCGTCTTTTGTTGAAATATAGGAGCTCCGTCAGTTATTTTTTTTGGATCTGGAAGACTATACACAACAGAGAGATTACATCTTGTCTCATTCCATTCAGCACATCCATTAACGAATTTTCCAAATGGTCCCCAAATAATATACCCATCAATATCTTTAGCAAATTTTCCCATACATAGTTGCCAAATTATGGGATTATAAGAAATATTTTTATAAGTAAATTCAGGGCATACAGGAAATGTATTTGTATCAGGTGCTGTTAAATTTCTCCAGGTAACATTAAAGGTTTGAGCAGCCAAGGCTTGAAGCCTTGTCCTTTTGTTGCCTGCTTTTATTCCATGTTGAATCCAATACTGCCATCCCAGAGGGATGCAAGGCGGTTCCCCAATGCAAATAGGCCTTTGATTACCATAATAAGTAAAATTGAATAGTGTCCCATCATCTTGATTGTGGGGGGTTAAATCAGCCCACGGTGCTGACAAAATTTCTCTAGGTGTGGTATAAAGTAAAATATCACTAGTTCCCCATTTTACAGGTTCTAATAAAGGGGGGTTTGGAATATATGCCCAGTACGAATGCGGAGGTACCTCAGTCCCCGATGCAACGGTGAGCAAGGCACATAAAGCTAAAAACAAGTTTTCAGGGTTTAAAGGCTTTCCTGCTTGAAGGACAAGCCGTTGCCCTTCTATGGTCAATTTCTTTAATTGTCCCCATGTAGGGAGGGGATTTAAATTTGGTCGCTGTGAGCGGCGGGATTTTCTTAGCTGTAATCTGGCCATGGCTGCGATAGGAACAAACTCAGCATCCTCAGCTTCTAGCTGGTTTCGCGCTCGCTTCTGAAGGCACGGTTCCGGTTCCTTGGGGAGTTGTCTCCGGGGCTGGTGAACAGGATCTGGAGACGCGGGTCCTGATCCATCGTCCAGGGACCCACTGCTGAATTCCATTTTCTGTGGAGATATAACCAAAACCTTTCCCCCTATAGAGCAATGTGCCCCTCTCCCATTCAGCCTCTGGAGCTGTTTTAGTCCAAATAGGTTCATTAATCACAAAAGGCTGTTGTTGCTGTTCAAAATGTTTTTCAGCTCTTGTTAATATTTCACCTTGTGGTAAATTGAGAAAATTTAAAATAAACAATGCTTGATGCAGTAATGTTTTTGGACTGTTTTGCAATTTAAACAGTATTGGTATCTGAATATCCTCCTGACTCCTCCTTTTTAATTTTTTAATTTGCAACTTAAGAGTGCCATGTGCTCTTTCAACAATAGCTTGACCCTGGGGGTTATATTCAATCCCTGTAATATGAATAATATTATGGAGATCACAAAATTGTTTAAATGTTCTGCTAGTATAAGCAGGTCCATTATCTGTTTTGATTTTAGAAGGAATTCCCATAACTGCAAAAGTCTCCAATAAATGTACAATAACATTTTTAGTGGATTCTCCCTGTTGAGCAGTAGCCCATAGAAATGAAGAATAGGTATCAATAACTACATGTACATAAGAAAGCCGACCAAAAGAAGGTACATGTGTAATATCCATTTGCCATAATTCATTAGGTTGAGTTCCTCGAGGGTTGACACCTGCGGGAATAATTCTTAAATGTAATGGTCTACAAATAGGGCAGGCTTTTACAATTTGTTTAGCTTTTGTAAAAGGTATCTTATATTTAAGATGCAAATGTCCTGCATTTGCATGATTAAATTGATGTTCTTCAACGGGTGTGGTGAACATAACTAAGGAATCCACTGCATTGTTACCTGATACTAATGGTCCGGGTAACTGAGAATGAGAACGTAAATGAGTAATAAAATAAGAATGATTTCTTTTTTGAACATGTATTTGTAAATTTTGAAATAAAGACAATAAAGCAGGCTTATTAGAATATAACACAGCTGAATAGATATTTGTCACTACTCCAACAGAATAGGCCGAATCGGCTATAATATTAATAGGTTGGTTATGAAAATCTAAAAACACTTGTAATATAGCAAAAAGTTTATTTTGTTGTACAGAGTTAAAATTTGTCTGACGTACCCAGTAAGATTTTTGAGTCCAATATGCAGCTTTATTTTTAGATCCATCTGTAAATATAGTCAAAGCTTGTGGAATTGGCTGTACAGCTAATAAGGTATTAACCACAAATTGTTGACGTCTAAAAAAATCCCATAATTTACTTTTAGGAAAATGATATGAAAAAGTTCCCATGAAATCTGTTAAAGCAATTTGTAAGGTTTCAGTAATTGACAACAAATATTCCCATTGTTCCTTAGTTAAAGGGATAACTATATTGTTTATATCTTCTCCTATCAAAGTTATAGAACGAGCTCTACCATTCATAATTAAAGCTGCAACCATGTCAATATAAGGCATAACATTTTTAGATTGCTTAGTTTTAGTGAATACCCATTCTACTGGCATAGCATTTTGACCTAAAACTGCAGAGGGATATTGAAAAGTATTAATAATATATAAAGTTAGAGGCAATTTAGGATCAATCCTAATTAAAAATGCATCCTTAATTCGTTGTTCTACAAACTGTAATTCTTGCTCGGCTTTTGTTGTTAAAGAACGAGGGCTGGATGGATCTGAAGAGCCCTGTAGAGTAGCAAACAAATGCTGTAATGCATGGGTAGGAATACCTAGTGTGGGACGAAGCCAATTAATATCCCCTAATAATTTTTGAAAATCATTTAAAGTGGATAACTTATCTCTCCTAATAGACATTTTTTGTGGAATCACCTTTTGTCTAGTAAGAATATATCCCAAATAATGACTAACTTCTTCCTTTTGAATTTTATCCTGTGCTATTACAAGTCCACACGGAGAAAAATATTGAGGTAAAGTTTTTAAAATATCTTCTAAAACATTTCTATCACTATATCAGCATT
The DNA here is from genome assembly GCF_034190915.1 of Cavia porcellus. Taxonomy (NCBI): domain Eukaryota; kingdom Metazoa; phylum Chordata; class Mammalia; order Rodentia; family Caviidae; genus Cavia; species Cavia porcellus. The sequence continues at coordinate 22,954,954 of NW_026947488.1, read as the reverse complement.
TTTGTCTTGCCTTTTTTGTACAACCTTCCATAAACCACATGTGCCACTGTAAATATTTTGGCTCTTTTAAAAGAATTTTGGCCAAGGCTTTCCAATCATAAGGAGCAAGATTACCATAGTGATCTGCTACCGATGTTATTAATTCTCTAGTGTAATGAGCCTGAGGGCCATAAAGGGTTACAGCCTTTTTTAATTTTGCTAAATCATCCATATTAAATGCTTCCCATCTAGGGGGAACTGCCTCTCCGTCTATTGGCTGAGGCCTGATTACAGGGAAAGCAAAGGCAGGCTTTTCCTCATCAGAATCCCCTAATTTTGGTAAATCAGCCAAAGCTAGCTTGGCTTTACTCCAATTAGGGTTAGATGGAGGAGGTGCAGAGGGAACTACAGGCGGGTTCTGCTTAACGGAGAGTTGTTTCACCTCTTGTGTTAAATGCTGTATAGCCTGTAAAATTGGGCGATTGTCATAATTTGATATTGCTGCGGCAGCTAAAGCTGAGTCGGCTGTAGCGGATTTTACTTTTGGTTTGGACGCCTTTTCACTACTTAAAGCGATAGCGTCATTTTGAACTACATTCTGCTCCTCCTCTGTGAGGGGCAATTCCTGAATAACTGGCTTAATTTCTAGTTGAAGATTTTCTACAATATGTTCATCTTCCATAGCTTTTAATAAAGAGTACACAACCGACCAAATAGCCCAAAAACGTAAAGGAATCTTTTCCTCCTGTTGCATAGCCCTTTCTATACTAACCCTTGCCTTCCTCCATACTTCTACATCCAAAGTTCCTTCATCTGGAAACCAAGGATTATATTCTTTAATTGTATCAATACACATATCCAAGTCAGCTGACCTGAGCGATATGCCATATATAGATAATAAATGTTTAAGAATTTTTAAGAAAGGAGAGGAAGCAGATTGTCCCATTTCCCCGTAATAAAATTATACTTACCTTCCTAAGCGACCTTCGGAGTCCCTGAATTCGGGCGCCACTTGTCGTGAGTGTCTAGAGCACTCTGAACTCCGGGCAAGGTAAACACGCACGCCTTGTCGGGACACGGGGGGTACAGCGCTTGGAAAAGAAAGACAGGAGAGACACCTTTGCTGTCTGCACCGCGTTACACTGCACTGCACTGCACTGTACTGTACGCACAATCTTTATTTTAGGATTCATATATAGTAAACCCGATCAATTCACAGAGCCCAGATAATTAAGTAGTGAAAAGGCATTCTTTGTGGCAAGCTACAACGTGACAGACTACAATGTTTATTCTAAAACTATCTAAGTGAAGTAAATAATCACAACCAGTTCTCACAACTTCTCTAGCCCAGGAAGAAATTCATTAGCTCAAGAATGTTGTTAATTTGTCTGCTGTTAGTGTCACAAAGGGTGGCCAGCCACTTCCTCAAGACTTCTGCAAAACAAAGCCAGCTCACAGTATGGATTCCAGAGGGTGAGGGCTCACTGAGAACGGGCATTCCCGTTCTACCTCCTTCTCGCATACCAGGGCGGCTATTGTAAATTGCAGGTTAGAGGGGGTTGGGCCTACAAAGTGACACCTTATCCCCCACAGATCCTCTTATCATCTTCTTGTCTTTGTATTATTGCTGTTTGGGTTTTTTTTGTTATTTTTAAGAAGTTTTTCAGTTTATTCTCCCATATTACAAATCTGCCCTCCAGTTCAGATAGTCTGTCCTTAGTTTCTTTCAAGCTGTTATGCCAGTTTTCGATAGACTTTTTAGTTTCCTGGTAGTCCCTTTGAACCTGCTTCATGTATTCTATGCTTTCTCTGTTTTCTCCATCAAACAATTCTCCCCTCTTTTTCTGTTCTTCCATTCCACCATCTGTTTTTTCTTGGGTGTTCCTTAGCATTTCTCTAACTATTCTGTTTACTTCTAGCTTCAGGTCATTGATAACTTCATTCCTGAACTGATCTATGAGGCTCTCTAGACGGCACTTTATGTCTATTGGTGGGGTGTCCGCTATTACCTGTTTCTCAGAATTGGGGGCCGAGGAGCCTTTCTTGTTGCTGCCTCTTCCCATATTCTTTGTTCCTTATATATGCAAGCTTACATAGGAGGCCCAGCTTCCCTCCCTGTTAGCCACAGCCTGATCGAATTGCGCCGGTTAGGTGTTCCCGCCCACCGCAGCACACCAGGAAGTTCCAGACCAGGTAGCCTACGTGGGGCCTGCCCCTCCAGGCCACCATCAGGCTCTGGGATCTGTGTTGGGCTAGCCTACTGGGTCCGCCAGCAGCGTCACGTAGGCTAGGCACTTCTCACCAATCCCGCCTGAGAGGGGGATGTGTGGCTGAAGTTGCCACCGCGCCCTGCTCCCGCAGGACTGCCCGGTCCCAGAATGTCCTCCACTGGAGTCAAACTGTGGTAGAGTGTCAGTTTCTCTCACTCACCTCACCACAAGTCAGTGCACGCCTCCCTGCCCGTCCTGTTTTCAACTCCATTTGCAGATTCCCGTTCTCAGAGCTTCCGCGCGTCTCTCCCCTTGCCGAGCCAATGTAGAGGCAGCCGCTGCATGGCGGGAAATCCAAATCACGCCTTCCAATGGCGCGGGCTCCAGCCCCCACACTGAGGCTTTTCTGTTCCTGTTCTAGCACCAGGACTGCATTCCAAGTTGGTTTCTCTCAGCCCAGTTTGTTCCTGAGACAGCAGAGCATATCTCCACCGGCTTATGTCTCCTTACTCCGCACCATTCCTGACTTCTGAGCCGAGTCTTTCAGAGAGCCTCCGTAGCTGCTGTTATCTTTCCGCCATGTTCTCCCCTATAATTTTAATTTTTGAGATAGGGTTTTGCTTAATCAAAAAGTTATCCAGGCTGGGCTCAACCTTGTGATTTCCCGTGCCTCAGCTTCCTAGAGTATAGGTATGCATCACCGTGCTCAACTAATTTAAGGTTTCTTGACCTAACGTCTAAGACTGAGTCCCTAGAGTTTTAATGTGAAGCTATGTCTGTCCTTCAGGGCTCTACCGTGGCTAGGCTCTCTTGTTAAGAGAGTGGTGGCCCTTCTGGGATGATGAACTAGAAACTGCTCCTTCCAGTGCACAAACCTGTGAGCAGAGCATGGGCCAGATTTGAGTCCTACTAACTCTGTCAGCTAGGTACTTTTGTGCACTAAGCAACTTATTCAACAGGATACACACACCTTTGGGGTTTTTCAGGCACTTACACATCGTACCTCAGAGAAGACCTGGGTTTCTCTGGGATGTAGGTATCAGCAACAGATTGACATTCACCCCGATCCCAGAATGCCACCAAACACAGCAGGAGGCAGGGCAAAGCTGACCGAGGGAACCTTGGGCAGGTGGGCTAGGATGTGGCCTTACCATGTTGCAGGAGTGCTACTTGTGCACCTCAACACTCTGTCACTGAGCGATCCCCCTTCACCTAGAGGCCTCTGCTGGGGACGGTGTGACCTCCTACCTCCTACTGCTCAGCTCCATGGCCATTGGGCAGCCAAGCACAGAGGCTGTCAGGGCTGCTGCCAACTCTGGTTGCAGGTTATCAGGACAAAGTGAGAGGTTCACCCACCACACCCGTGATCTCAGTTTGGGAGCTCGTAATTAGTGTTCCCAGCAGAGCCTAGGAAGTCCTCTTTCTTCCAGAAAATGTTTGTTTAAAGCGTGTCCTCCTGGTATTCCCAAGGTGGACCACAGTGCTCCCTGGGGAGCACAGCTTGGGCATTGGACCTGATGAAAGCTGAGAGTTAGAGGCCTGTTTATGCGCTGGCTCTAAAAGCTGTCTCTGGAGTCTAGAAGGTGAGAATTCTTATTTCATTCTTGTCCCCTAATAGTTCCTAATAATAGCTAAACTTTTGGGGACACTGAATGTGCACCAAGTCTTGAGCTAAATACATGACATGCATTATGTCATCTTATCCTCACAACAGCTGTGTGAAGCAACCCTTATTTTACAGTTGAGGAAACTGAGGCTCAGAGAGGAGAAACCTTCCCAATTCACACCCTTGTGAAGTACTTCGAGTGCAGACTTCAAATCCTGGCTCAGCTATCTGCAGCTGTGTGACTGGGGCAAGTCCTGACTGTGCTGCAGCTTTCTCCTCTGCAGGATGGTGTAATGCAGTTCTTGCCCTTTGGGGCTGTTTAAAGCCTTCCCTGGTGGTGGGTCCCTGTCATCAGCTTACACGGCACTTAGCATAGGGCACAGAGTGATCATAGCCTAGGAAAATATTTCACTCAGTGCTGGTTTTGTCACAGTGGGAAGCAGTTTAGGCTGACTTTGAGTGGTTTTGCCAGAGGAGACACCTTACCTACCCTACAGAGCATTTTGAAATAAGTCCTTTGTAAACTTTACAATGAAGAGAGAATCTCCTAAAGTGAGATAAGTGGTCCTTTCTCAGGGTCCCTGTCTTTTTGGAACTCTCAGTATTGTTGTGTGTCCTTGGCCCTTACACTGGGGAGTGGCCCAATGCAGAATCTGTTGCTGCCAGAATTTAGGATTCTAAAGCCCTGCCAGTGAATTTTTATTCTGTGTGTACATTAATTGGAATCAATTTGGCCTGGAATTGCATATAAAAAGCAAATAAGAGCTCCTCTGATGCCTCTTCCTAACCCCCAAACCCATGCCTGCCTGGCTCAGCAGTACAGCATCAGGACTCAGAGTTGACAGCAAATGCCATCAGGCTGATAGGACACACTTTCCCAGGTCAAGGGAGGTGTAGGTGGGCAGAGGAAGGGCAACCAGTGAGACCAGCTCAGATGCAATAAGTAAAATAATACAACTAAAAATACTGGGCAGCTCAGGTCTTCGGGAAGGTGCCAGTGGGGACAGTCCCCAGCATGGGAGAGGATGGAGCCACATTGCCTGCATGGGAAAGACACTCATGTGGACTTTCTCCCTTGGCAGTTTGAAAGAAATTTGCTGAATGCGGAAGGAAATGTGCAGAGGTGGATTTTAGCTGAAACAGGAAGGACGTGAAGGGCTGTGTCCTAGATTGTGCTTCCACCTGCACTGTGTACTTGAAGCACCATGTCAAGGTTGCCTCTGAATCCCCTGGCTTCAAGATGAGCGAACCCAATGGAACTGCACAGGACTGAGGCACCGTGAGGCTGAATTTGTACACCACTTGGCTGTGAAGCAGGACAAGTCATTTCTCTTCTCTGAGCCTTATTTATCTTAAGATGTGAAACATACTACAGATTGAGCAACATTAATGCAAAGATTTTGAAATTCAAAGTGACACACAAAAGTTTTGCATTTTGGAGCATTTCTGATTTTAGGTTTTTGGCTTAGGGATGCTCAACCAGTAAAATCTATACATAATTCCAAAATCTGAATCCCTTCAGGTCTCAAGTTTTTTGAATAATGGATACTCAACCTGTAGTAATTTGCCTGCTAGAAATTAGTGAGTGGATTCGTTGAGAAAATTCAACCATTGACAAAATAAGACGATATAAAGGTTTCTTCCCATCTAGTGTCCTCTTTATCTGACTGTCCCAAGATAAGCTGGGTCAGCAAATTCACGCACTCTATGACATACTGGTGTTCAAAAACAATGGGAAGGACAGCAGTATTTTCTAGAGTGATCCTGCCATGTACATTTCTCTGTAACTTTCTTGTAACATGCATGAACAGCCTGAAAGTCGAAGGATACAATCATTTTGACAGCTTCCATTGGGTGAATGGACCAAATCTCTAGGCACATTGACCCTTTATGATATACATGCACACAATTTCAAGGATGCTTTCTTGGTGTGTGTTTCACCAGAGGACAGTGCTATACTGAGATCTATTGTATATGTGTACCTAGATATTTGTTAACTCAAGAACCAGAGGACAAATGGATTGATGATTGTGTCCCTTAGCAGCTTCTCCTCAACAGGAGGAAATATAGTATGTCATTTGTACACATCAGGGTCCTTCCTTTCCAGGAGATGGGTAGGCCTCTGTTTGAGTGATGGGACAACCTTCTTTCTAGATTCCTGGTCACCATTCAAGAACATGAAGTCTATGTGAGGTACCAGAACTGGACCATATGTTACAAATCCACCTTGGCCTCTTGGCCTCCAATATGGATGTGGAGATTCTAGACCTGGCAGAGGACTCCTTTTGGGCAGAGGATGGGGATCAGGATGTAATGAGAGGCCTTATCTTGGACCTTCACAGACTGAGAGGAAGGTGCACCAGATTTGTGCTTCCATTAGGATCCCTGGAGCAAAGGCTCAGCTGACCTTTTCTGGGACAGGACCCTTCATGGGCAAGAGGAAAAAAGGTTCTCTTAGTGACCAGGTAAGGCTGTTCTGGGGGCAGGGAGGTTGCTGCCCAGAGTTCTTGGCCCCTGCTGTGTTCTATCAGGCCCTTGCTTCCTCTCATCAGGGGAGAGTTATCAGCTGTGCTGAAAGACCAACCACCTCTGGGTGAAGAGTTTCCTTTCAAAGGCTAAGTTGAACTGAGGTACTGCTCGCTGTATGTAGTAGATCCTCATAACAGCTCTGTCCATTGGAACATGGCTCCATTGGATTAAGAAACAGGTTGAGAGAGGTTAAGTAACTAGCTCAAAGTCACATAGCCAGGAATTGGTCCATTTTTCTGAATCTTAGTGAAATGAATTTCTTAAATGCATACCCTTAACTCCTGTTAGAATTCAATGATACTGCTTCAGATTGTGGCACTGATGTCTGAGGAGACATGTATGAGCTCAGCAAGGCCTGAAGAGTGTAGGGAGGCCACATCTGATGGTCTTTGGATCTGCCATCCATTCCCACACCCGTTATCCCCATTACATCTCCCAGGCACTCTCTTATCTGCCATTCTGAACCCTGGGATCACAGACCTGGAATCCCACATGGAAAGCCCTCACTCCCCAGCCATTTGAGCTTGACTGGCATCATCTGTAAAGTGGGACCAATTCTCATTCATTTCCTGGAGCTGCCACAACAAAGCATATAAGCTTGGAGGTTTAGAACAACAGAAATAGTCTGAAAGGGATTGAGCCTGGGAGTCTGTGTCAAGGCACCTTGAGGGCTACACTCCCCAGTGAAATCCATCCTTCCTTGCCTATTGTGGCTCCTGGCACTTCCAACCTAGACCCTCAAGCCCAACAGGAAGTCCAAGTTTGGACTAATAGCAGGCCTGTGGGTACTATATAAGCAGCAATACCCTCACACTGCTGACTTGGTCTACAAAGGCTCCCTCGAGTGTTCTAATCCCCTTGTGCTACATCCAAGGCTCTATTCAAATACAGTGTCTGTCCCATGGTCCTGCAAATCTTCTCATAATTCATGTCTTGGGTAATGTGGTATCAGAAGGTCCTATAAATGCACTCCTGAGTAATGTTGACAGAGCAATAGCTTTAAAAAGAGATGTAAACACCAAAAGTTCTTTTCCCAAAGTGCTCTAGAGATGAGCACCCAGTGATGATCAGCAACAGAGAACAGTAGCCTGTAGTGTGACTAGAATTGACTGGTGGCCATCAGCAACAGGGGAGACCTGCACTGGGCAGAGTTGACCGACATTAGTTGGTGTGTGGAGCAGCAGCATCAGGGTGCAGATCTGTGACACTGAGGAATAATGGCCATGATGTGCAAAGCCTGAATCTCTAACAGAGCAGTGCCTTGCCCATTTATGATTTCTGTCTAAACTGAGTGAAAGAACCCTGCACGGATTGATGATGGAGATACAGTGTAACACACGCAGTACTCTGAGCACAGTGTTCCTCATTTTGTGAGTTCTCCGTCATTTGCCGTGGAAAGAAAAGGTAAAACCCTGGAACATGAGCGCACTATACGTTAGTTTCCAGGTGTGATTTAAATGCTTGACGTGCACTGCCCCACTGAAACATCTAAGACTTGCAATTCACGGTGATGGGGAAGCTGTGTCTCACAAAGGTGAAGACATGTGCCAGAAGTCACACAGTCTAAATGGGAAAAGAGTAGATCAGGTCAACAAGGTTCCAGTGTATCACACGGAGTAGGAGGCAATGTCGTGGAGCCTGAGTCTGTGGAGTAGGGGAATGGAAGGGAGGAAATGCAGAGCAACAGCTCACGGGCCCAGGGCCTTTCTGGGTCTGCGAGGCATGGACTAAGTCTCCTTGACAATGAGATGGCTGGCTGCATGGCAGGCTGCCTGAGGAGGAGCCAGCAAAAAGGGCCAGCATCAAGGAGCTGTGCGGTAGCTGTCTCTATCAAGTATCCATGAATTTCTATTGACTGATGACTGTATTTCCTTTTTACAGGCAGGAGTTAAGCTTTCCTGTTCCCCATTTCCCAGCTTTCCTTAGCTGGCTCCAACTCCTTCCCATTCCAGCCCCAATGCCAGGCCCCAGGAAGTCGTCGTGTACCCCCATACACTGCTACCTCTGGAAGCTCCTTTGCTGACTTCCGCGATTGTCACGAAAGAGGGAAGAGCTTTGCATACCCCTGAACCCTTCCTGCCTGCTTTTTCCCTTCCATACCACAGAGGAGGAAATCAAGACTCACAGAAGAGTTGAGGGAAAGGCCAGGCAGCATGAAGAGCCCTGATTCACAACTGCTTTCTCCCACTCACAGAGAATAAAGTAGCTGGGTACTTTATTCATTCCAGATGGCTGAGGGAGTAACAATGGCATCACAAATAAGATTTCAGGACTTTTTAAAAAAGGTGTTACTTCCCCTTCACAATTCAAGAGTGGCAGGGACAGGTGTGAGGTATGAGGTCTGTGTGCCTGTCTGTCTGTTTCTCCACATATCTACCAGCGTCTAGGTGGCAGTGGTAGAGCCAGCCCCCACACCAGAGGAGGATGCATATTGGCTTCTATGTGGGTGTCTGGAGCAGCGTGTGTTGTGGGGGCCCTGATCCATCCTCCTGCTCACATTGCAATGCAGTCATTCCTGGAAACAGCACTGGCAACTCACCAGGGGGTCTCAGGTGCCAGCACCTTGCAAAGTCTGGTATTCTTGCTGATGGAATGAGAGGGCTGGTCCTGGTGTCTCTGGCATCACCCTACTATGGATTGCATGGGCCTACAGTCCCAGGTGGCGAGGGCACTGTGCCCAGCACTGGACACATCTCGGAGGCAAGTACAGGAATTGCGGACAGGCAGAGATGTTTGGGCTTGGAGAAAGCAGGGGTCAATTCACTCAGTCTTTGCCTTGCCCTGGGAGGCAGGAGGGTCCCTCACAGCATGCAGAGAAGAATCAGAAAGTCTGTTTCCATATCTTGGCTCCAGGACACCCAACTGAGAAGGCTCAGAGGTAACTTCACACCATGGCATTGCTCAGGGAATTTCAAACACAGACCCTCTGAGGGAACCAGAATAGCTGAGCTCTTCCTGCAGTGGCCATTGAATTTAGATACCTAGAGATGTGAGTGAGCCCCAGGTTTTGCTATTTCCCTTTCCTCTGAAAGCAGAGTGTTAGATATTTGTGTTGTCAAATTTGGGGCTCAGGATTCAAGAGTTTTAGTTGGTCCATGTAGCTGTGAGTTCACCTTGGGTGGGAGTTGGGTAACCCTTCCCTTCTGTTCTGTATGCCACTGGGACTAAGACCAAAAGTTTTAAAAAGTCATTTTCCCACCTGTGATCATAACATAATACAATATGTTTAATTTAGAAACTCAAACACTGCAGAAATGTATGTTTACTGCTGAGAACTTTCCTATTTGAGATTTGACATATGCCTTGGAAGGAATTATTTTTAGTTTTTGTGTTGTTTTGTATTTTGAGACAGAATCTGGCTATATGGTTCAGGCTATATGTGAGCTCACTGTATATAGTCCAGGTTGGCCTAGAACGCACAGTAATCCTCCTACCTCAGCCTCCCAAATGCTCCCAAATAACAGGCATGTGGCACCATGCTCAACTTGTCTTGCAAAAAGTTTTGGACATCTATAACTCTAAGCTCATGGTGTTTTAAACAGATTAGGTCCATCTGTGCATGTGCGTGTATTATTCCTTAAGTAATACTATGGACATATTTACATGTCAGTAACAGAGCAGTCTAACTCATTCAGTTTAATGGCCTGCCAGGATTCCACATTACTGATGTCCATTGAGTAATTTGCACCACTCTCTGGCTAGTGGACATTTAGGTCAGTCTCAATTTTCAACAATTCTAAGCAATACTGCAAATCACCACCTTCAAGACTCACATGGGAAAAATATACTTCAAGCTCTGTAACTACAGATGTATAAAGAATGTTGGGATTTGACAAGCTCTGCTCAACTGCCTTCCCAAATGCTCTGCCTTAGAACTTCTGTCCAATAATAAGCTCCCATTGACCTCCAAGAACCCAAAGACTAGATTTGGTCAGTACCCAGGCAGCAGATTTGGGGAGGAGGTTGCTGACCCTGTGATGATGGAGTTTGAGGTGCTCCCAGATGTGAGGTACTCAGGTTGGGAAAGAGGATCTCAACAAGAACTTTATTTTTAAAAGTTATATTTACTGAGTAACTTTGGGGTGAAGGGACCAGAGATGGTGTCTCACTCTAGATAAAATTAACCCGGGACATGGAATTTGATTCAGACTTCATCTTGAATTGAAGCCGTGCTTGTTCATCTGCTCTTGTACCTATTGATCTGTCTGTGCACTGGGTCCATCTGAATGAGTTTCTGAAGATGCTGTAACAAACTGCTACAGGTTGAGTGGCTTAAAACAACAGAAACTGAGCACCACATCAAAGTGTCATGTTCCTTCTGGAAGCTTGAGAGGAGAATCTACTTCCTGGCCTTTCCCTGCTGCTGAAGGCTGCTCAGGTTCCTTGGCTCACAGTCCTCACCTCTCAGCCCAGCCAGCGGTGTAACGCCTTCCACTCTCTCTCTGATTCCAGCCTCCATTTCCATGGACGTTTCCCAGGCACTGACTCTCCTGCCCCTTAGTCTATTCTTTATAATATTCCACTTAACCCCCCCCCCAGTAATCTGAGCTGTTCCTCCATCTTCAGATCCCTAAGTCAGTCACATCTGCAAAGTTACTTTTGTCTTCTAAGCTCTTCACAGGTTCTGGCACTAGGATGTGAACATCTTTGGGAGGCCATTATTTGTTCTACCATTTTTTAAAATCTTCTAACTTCCTATTATCTCTGTTCCTCTGATCCCACTCCTTCCTCTCCTTTTCCTTCTTTTTCCCTGAGGCCGTTATCACTAATTTCACCCTAAAGGTGTCTGACTCAGTGAATGTGTGCATTAGTTGCTGGTTGAGTGAACAAATGATGGCTATTTAAGAGTCTGCAATTTTATCCTAACTCCTTTGTACTTTGAGCAAAAAAAATGTGCCAAATCAGTAGGCTTAGTTAGAGAACTGGGTTTTCAAACTCCTGGCATCTTTAATCCTCTGTTTGAACTTAATTTTTATCACATCTTTATTTAAATGTCTAGTTAAAACATATACCCTCAGGCCAGGTCTGGAGACACACATTGTAACCCAGCACACAAGAGGTCCAGGTAGGAGGATTACCATGAGTTTGAGCGCAGCTTAGACTACATAGTGAGTTCAAGGCCACCTTAACGGTATAGTGAGACCCGATTTAAATCAGAAGCAAGATAATGATGTTCACTGTCTCCACTCTTATTTAACATAGCCCTGGATACTTTAGCTAGAGCAATTAGACAAGAGCAAGAAAAAAAAAAGGAAGAACAATAGGGAAGGAAAAGTTAAATTATCATTATTTGTAGATGACAAGATATTCTAAAAAGAAGAGCCCAAAAATTCCACTATAAGACTGCTAGATTTATTAACCAAATTCAGTAGCATATCTGGATAAAAAATCTGCACTCCAAAGTCAATAGCTTTCCTGTAACAAAATAATAAACTCACTGAAAGAGAAATTACACAAACAGCACCTGTCATAATAGTATCCAGAAAAATGAAATGCCTAGGAAGCAATCTAATGAAGGATGTGAAGATCGCTGCATTGAAAATCACGGTCGTCTGAACAAGGAGTGAGACAGTATAAGAAAATGCAAATATATCCTTTGCTCTTGGATACTAATAACCAATATAGTAAAATGAGCATATTCCCAAAACTTTTACGCTGATTTAATGCAATTCCAGATATGTTCTAATAGTATATCTCAAAGAACTAGAGAAATCTATCCTAAAATTCATTTGGAACCAGAAGAGACCTGGAACAGCAAACACAGTTCTGGACAATAAAGGCAAAGCAGACAACATCACAGTCCCTCACTTGAATTAACACTGTAAAGGTATTGAAATAGAAACAGAATAGTACTGGAAAGAAAAACAGACCTGAAGGTCCATGGAACAGATTAGTGTGTCAAACACACTCACTGGAAGAAAGACAGCCTCTCTAAGGAATGGTGCTGGAAAACTGGCTCTGCTCACTACAGAGATTAAAATGGGACCTATGTCTTTCACCACACAATAAGCTAATTCTGAAATGGATCAAGGATCTCAATATTAAAATAGAAACACTAAATCTGGTATAGGCAAAGTCTATGAGTAAAACCCCGATCACACTACAATTATCACAAAGAATCAACAACTGAGGTCTTGCCTTATTAAAAAGCTTTTTTACAGGAAGTCAAACTACCATCAGAATAAAAAGGCAGCCCACAATATGGGAAAAAATGTCTGACAACTGTTTCTCAGACAGAAATTACTATTCAGAACATATAAGCACCTCAAAAAATCAGGTCTCCCTAATATAAAGCCTGAATTCAGAAATGGGCATCTGAAATGAATACACACTTCTCAGAAAAAGTACAAACAGCTATCAAACATTATGAAAAAATGTTCAACATCACTGGTCATTTGAGAAATGCAAATTAAAACAATGCTGAGATTCCATTTCTCCCTAGAAAGAATGGCTATTATCAAGAAATCAATCAATAACAAATGCTGTAAGGGCTGTGGGGGAAAAGGAACCTTTCTTCATTGTTGGTGGGAATGCAGGCTGGTGCAATCACTGTGGAAATCAGTGTGGAGATTCCTTAAAATACTAGAATTCGAGGTTCACTTGTCCTAGCTGTTCTTCATTTGGAATGTCTTCCCAGAAGAATGAAAAACATACCGCAACAATATATGTGCACCAATGTCTATAGCAGCACAATTTGTAGTACCCAGACCTTGGAAACAAGTGCCCATCAACCAAGGAATGGATAAAAAAGAGGGGGTCTTTTTATACAATGGATTACTACTCAGATATAAAGAATAATAAACTGGAGACTTTTATAGGTAAAGGGATGCAACTGGACACTATATTCTCAAGTGAAATAAACCAGATGCACATGTGCACACATCGTGTTGTTTCCCTAGTGTGGGAAGCTGAACAAGTAAGTCAGATGTAAAATGTATAATAGATACAGTAAAATAGGAAGAAACTCCAAAAGGAAAGAGCAACTGGCATGCAGGAATGAAAATAAAGAAGAAAAAAATACATATATATGAGAGTTAGGACAGTTATGCTACTAGTTTCTGTTAGTCGATTGAAAAGAAAGGTTTGTGCTAATATTGTTTAAACAATGAAATGCTGTTATCTTCTACTCTGCCTAACTAATTTAAAGAAGAAAGTACACAATATATCAGCCATTGTTACTCTCTCATTATCTTGTTTTGAAATTTTGGAGTTTTTGTCTCTTTAAAATAAATTAAAAAAAAAAACATTACTAAGGAGTAGTAAACCTTCCACATTCCTGGCTGGCGAAGGAATCCCACACAAGCCAGGAAAGCCCTGGCTTCATGGCAGAACCAGAGCTTCCAGGCTAGAATGGAGCCACAAAGTGAGAGGTGGAGCTACAAAAGGAGCATGCCAGTTCCCCTCTTCACCGGCTTAGCTACTGTGGGATTTGCGCATGTGACTTAGCTTCTCTGTGCTCTGGTTGCTCCTTCTGTGGAGGATGGAGAATGGCTCCTGTCGCCCAAGGCTGAGTATCACCAGTTTCCCATAGAACCAATAGGACATCACCTGTAGTCTGCATAGAAATCACCTTCAGAAAAGGAGAACTCGGGAAGGAAATGGATCCAGCTCAGTTCTGCAGCTTCTAAGTCTCCTCCAGGTCAGTGGCCTTTATTCTCCTGGCCCTTTGGGAACCTCTGAGCTGTACAAAGCCAAATAAGAAATGCACGCACCTCTGAGCATTTCCCTTTTCCTGCAGTAACTAGTTGGGTCATTATTTGAACTATCACGATTAGGCCCAACCACATCAGTCCAGAAGAATCTGTAGCTGGGAAACCATTTCCTGAGCAAAGGGCTTCAGCTAGGAAATCACTTTCGGGGCATTGGACCTGAGGCCTAAGCATAATCAGACACATGATTTAAACATAACATGGTTTCTCTTACATGACAAACCCAAAGTAGAAATCAACAGCAAAATAAAAGACAAATAATAGGATACTGGGAGACAGATCTTTTCTAAATGGGGAGGGGCCAAGAGATGCAGGGAGGGAGGAGGGAAGGTGGGGGAAGGGCACATAACAAGAATAAAGACGTGTTAGGCCCCTGCACCAACTACCCATGATTAATGTAATCATTGTGTATTACAAAAAGGTACTGAAAAAACAAACATTAAAAAGGTAGAATCATCTCCCACAAATAAATAGATAAACCACACTTGCTTGCTGGAAACCAGTCCTAACTGCTGCTCCCTTGAGTCCCGAGGGGTAGCAGAGCCTGGGCAGCTGATGCAACCGGCTGGGAAGGAAGAGGTTTTCAGCATGGACTCTGCCTACTGGGAACAAGCTGCTGCACTGCTGCAGAGACTCCTGAGGCATCTTTACCTGAGAGAGAATACCCCGTCAGTGAGGACACTGTCCACAGGTTCTTAGGTACCCGCGTGACCTGCCCCATTCCCCCTCACACCTTCCACACTGCCAGCCATCCAGCAGTTGCCGTTTCAATCTTTAATTTGTTCCACAGATACTAACTGCGTGACTCCTGGGTGTCTGGGGCTTGGGAGCAGGATGCTTACCGTCTGGTAGCTCTATGAGTATTTTCACACATGCTCTGTGTCACTGATGCTCTTCATTGCCTTTAATCCTGGGAAATGTCCTCCTTCCTCCACATAATGGATAACTACCCAACCATAGTTTTCCTATTTATTGTTAAAATTAATTTTGCTGTGAAAGTGAGACCAAACCCTTTAGTTTTCAAAATTTTTCTGAACCTAAATGATCAATTACCCCAATATTCACGTATACTTGACTGTTTAAGATTGAAGTATAATCCATTAAGGAGCCCAGGAATTTACTGTGCAGAGCCCAATGTGGTACCAGGGTAGGTGCCCTCCAGATCAAGCTACAGAAACTCCCACCTCCCTAACCCACCGCTGTGCCCTCCCAGGAACTTCCCAACCTGGGATAATAAGCATTCTGAATGTACCCCTGGGGTCCTGCTCTTATGGGTGCAGAGTTTGTTCACTGGCCAGTTTGTGTGTGGCTGGAGAGTCCTGTAGCATAAATTCCACTCAGGGCTGCCCAGATCCTGGGTGTCCTCCAAGACTTCCAATGTAAATGCTTAGGGCCTGATTTTGTCCTGAGCAATGACCGTCGTCATTGAAACCCCAGTACAAAATATGAGAAAGAGAAGTGTTGGCAGTGTTATCACAGAGGCTGGAACTGGACCCT
Source organism: Cavia porcellus (assembly GCF_034190915.1). Lineage (NCBI taxonomy): Eukaryota > Metazoa > Chordata > Mammalia > Rodentia > Caviidae > Cavia > Cavia porcellus. The sequence continues at coordinate 22,939,424 of NW_026947488.1, read as the reverse complement.
AGAGACTTTCTAGCTGGTCTCTGTGTTCCTCTGCTCAGAAAACTTGCAGTATCATTTCTACGGACATAAGAGTACTTTCCTGTATTCACTTGGACTTTTACTTTAAACTTTCTATTGTGAAATTTTTAGATCTATAAGCAATTACATAGATAATACCTTGCAGTTCCTGTGTCATTAGCGTTCGCTTAGTTTCTCCAAGTGACAATGTCCTTCCAGAATCACAGAACTTCAGATACAACTTTTAAAGAACGACTCCCTATTCCTAAATAATCAGAAATGATTAGTGTTGAAAAGTACCTTGTCTTCCTTCATTTTCTCCCAATAAACACCACGATAATTAATAATGCTAATCACCTCACATGTTAATCTCTCATCGTGGTCAAGTACACTACTAGTATTCCACATCATGATTTAATTTCATTCAGGGCCTAAGTTTAATTAGAGCTAAGAAAAGAAGTTGGGACCGAGGCTGACAAAAACAGGGTCACGCACCTGTACTGGGTCATCACCAACTTCAGGGCTGCGTTTGGGTAAGAGTCCCAACAACTGTGTCCACTAGTGGTCACTGGGGGAGACAAAAGGGGAAATGCAGTCCCTGAGGAGGAGCGAGGGAGGGTCCCGGCGCAGGCTGTGACTTAAGGGACAGGACCCTGGGTGAGGGTTGGCTCAGCAGGGAGAAAGAACCTGGAGAGAGGAAGCCTGGCCAGTGTTGGGGTAAAGGCAGTGGTGGGGATTCCTCAGAAGAAATGCAAGGAAGACCAAAGAGCAAAGGAGAGGGCGGCTTGGACTGCGGAGCTGGGACCCGGGATAAAACCCCCAGGAGCAAGGACCCAGTCCAGTCCAATCTAACAGGGCACAGCTGTCTGGTGTCTCATGTGATGAGTGAGAAAAGAGAGAGATAACAGGAGGAAGGAAAAGAGGCCTGAATTAGGGCACAGGAGGGCTGATGAAGAGATGCAGGCACCCTCCAGAAGCTTCTGGAAAAAATGAGGGTTTTAATTTAGAACGTTAAAGGGGCGCAGCTAAAGAGGCAAGTGGAGTGACAGTTTTAACAGTTGCTAGGAGCCTTTGCGCATGCGCGAAAAGCAGGAGGCCTTACTAGTAGGTTTGAAAAGAACACAAGGGGGCGCTGTCCAGCGCCCAAGGGAGCTGGTACCTAAGGAAAATCCTACCAATTATGCTATGCTCTTTCTACCCAGAAGCAAACTTGACACTCACTGAGGCCCCTGAGGTGAGGAGTGCTTTTGAATATAGGTGGGAAAATCAAGACTCTCAAGGCCAGCAGCTTGGCAGGGGCACACTTTTGTGCACAAGTCTGGTGTGGACTTCTGGCCAGCTCTCGTCCAGAAAGCTCTTCTCCTGCTAAACACCAGCAGGGATGGAGCTCAGCATATCAGACACTGGGACACACACTGCCTTCACTTCCCTTCCTAGAGGTTTAAAGTCTTGGTGTGAAAAGAACAGGAGGCCTGTCTTCACAGGACTCCAACGAGATCCCTTCTGTGGTCCTTATGCAGCTGACCAGCCTCTGTGACCTGTTCTGTGCCCCAAAGGAGCAAGGTGGGAGGGGGACAGCAGCAGGCCAGCAGCACCAGCAAGGGGGCCCTGCGGCTTCCTCATGAAGGCTGCTGCCTGCGCTCTACACTCAGCTCTTCATTTTGCAGCTATTTTTCTTCTGCCTATGAAAACAGTTTCTGCTCATGTTAATCTAGGCTCACTGGGAAACAGAGGACAACACCGACAAAAATGTAATTCAGATATAGGCACCATTACCATTTAGTGTCCCACCTTCCCTGTGTGCACCTGTGGGGATATCTTTTCCCCCACGTGATGGTAAAGAATTAGAGTCAGTTCTTAGTCATTGCATCATTCAGCTATTTTCACAGTGATGCTGCATAACAACCTCCAAACTCATCACTAATCACTCTTTGGCTCCTGTGCTGATGTTTGTGAGTGAGCTGGGGTTGCCTGGGAGATCTAGGCCTGGCTGAGCTCCAGGCTGTTGACTGGGTCTAGATCTGTTTCAAAGGTGTCTCATCCTGCAGGCACCAGAAAGACAAGGGGATCATGTTCTCCTGGCGGTGGCAGAGCCCGGAGGGGAAGTGCTGCCACCCAACACATTCTGAGCCCCTGCCTGCATCATGTAGGTCAGCATCACCAGCTCTTCACCTGGCCAAGTCCAGAGCAATTGATCATAAGTATGTTCTGCTTCCCCAGTGGAAAAATTCAGGAGACAAAATGTGTAGATAAAGGAATTGTAAAGAACTTGGAGAAGAACTATCCCTTAGCATAATTGTTAAAATTCTTTAAAAACTGTTTTTAATCACCATATTACTTTTCTTCTTAGGTATGTATTGTAGAGAGTCAATAAGTTCCCTGTTCACTCACATTTATATGAAAATTAGTGCTTTTACCTATGACAATACACAGCCACTATTGCCATACCTACAAACTGGGTTTTGTCTTGCATTTTGAGACAGTGTCTTGCCATGTAGTTCAGGCTGAACTTAAACTCACTGTGTAGCCCAGGCTGGCTTAGAACTCACAGAGATCCTTCTGCCTCAGCTTCCTGAGTCCCAGGACGGTAGGCATGCACCACCACTCCCTGCTACACCTTAAGTTTTTCTCAAGAAAGCTTTGTTACTATTTTGAAAGGAAAAAAGTCTGTGTGCTTTTCACTGGGGACAAACACACAAGCTTGAATCTCACTTCTCTCTCATACACACACTATTTCACTGCTTCTGGCCACTTAGATTCTCAGAGTGTCAGTGCCTCAGAGAGGCCCAAACGGGACTTGTCCTTCCCCATTGCCCACCCTCAGCAACATGGTGAATGTTTAAATGTAACATTTTAAAATGTATTACAGTAAAAGACACATTCCCATTACTCTCCTCCTCTCTGAGCACACTCATCACATTACTCTTGCCACTTTCTGAAACAGTTCTGAAAGTCTTCTTACATCAGTGTCTTTTTCTAGCTGTCTCATTGTCCTGAATTGATTCAAGGCATTTACAGCAATTTCTGTCATGTGAAAACGTGACTGTGTTTCCTCATCCACCTTATTCACCAACCTACGACCATGTGACTGGGTGTCTTCCTCAAAATAAAATTGACCATGAACAGTAAATGTTTTGAGTAAATTCATGATATCTAGGCAACCACAAATATCAGCTAGACAGTAACTTTTGAAAATTTAAATATTCCCCTTATATGTCAAGCTGTCATGGTGCCTGTTATTAATACTCTAATTTCTTCATGTAATAGTACAAACCCCTGTGTAGAGAAAATTATTTGCTTGCTAGTTTATGCCTGTCTCCTCACTGAAATGTAAACTCCACGTGTCTACCTTGCTTCCTTCCTTTTTTACTGAGTCCCCAAGTCCTGGGATGCATTACGGTTAGCACCTGGCAGGAACTTTTTATTTGTCTGAAAGTGAATGAAAGCCTCGCAGGTTCACAGGCACAGGCCCTGGCTCCCAGCCTCTTTGTTCCCTGTGCACCCATTCAAGTGTCAGCCAGCTCTCAGCCAGTGGTCCCACCTGGCTCTGGAGAGCTCCTTCTCTGCGTTCTGTAACTTCCACCCCCTTCCTCCTGCAGATCTTTACCCCAGGTGTGGCATGGCTTTTCCTTCACAATCCTTTAAACACGAAGGACTCCATTAGACCTTCTGTCCAAAACATGTAAGCTACAATGGCATCTGCCCATGGGCATTGACTCTCAGATGGTGGGCCTGGATTTGCTTGGACCCACAGCTATGTGTGTAGGTATATGTGCACTTGTGTGTGTATTTGCTTTTTATTTACAAAGTAGGCACAGTGAACCTCTAGCCCAGTACTTGTCTGTGTCCACATTAGCCAGGGAGGAGTGCGCAGCCCTGTGATATCAGGGTTGCTGGACTTTCCTACTCTGAATTTCTCCAGCCTTAGGAGGGGGCAGCCCTGAGATCCCGAGACTGAGGCTCTCCCTTTTCCACAGGCATTGCTGACTTGAAGCAGCAGCTGCAGATGCCTCACCTGCCCATCCTGCTCCCAGAACTCAACTGAAACACCTAAAAGTAAGTCATCTCCACTGCCTCTGCCCACAAATACCGCAATGACTCAAATGGTGTTCATTCATTCATTCAACAACCTCAGGAGGTATGGGGTACTGTGGCCACCAGCGCAGGCCTTGCCTGAGGCTTCCTATACGGAACGAAGGAGGTGGCACAGACAGTGCTTCCAGAGTGGTCAGGCAGGCCCAGATGCTACAAGGTGGTGACAGGTTTTCCAAGGTGCAGGCTCCAAGTACAAATAAGCTAGATGAATGCAGAAGTGATGGACCAAGTGTCATTGATTCTTTCCAAAGGATTTCTCAGAGTCTCCATAGCATGAGGCCTTGGGACTCTCCATGTGTGGATGGACTTTGCAAACTCAGACACTGCATGGCACAGGTGTGTGGGGAGCCAATGTGGGAAATGGCTCTTTATCTTGTGGAAGTAGATGCATGGGCCTGGGGCTTAGTTCTCTGCACCCCCCCCCCGGCTATGCTTGGGTCAGATTCACGTTGTATCTGCAGGGGAGACTCCAAGGTGGCCCTGAAATTTCTCTTGGAGTTTCTGCTTCCTTTTCAATAACAGGATAATGAAGCACTTTATCTGATTGTACTTGGGGGAAACACAGCAACTAACACATGAGAAATCATGGCGCCGATGATTTTGTTCTTTACAGTTGCTCAACATATGTCTTTCTTCCCTTTCTTCATTCTCTTCTTTCTCCTTTTTATCCTTTCATCTATCATATGTGCTGTTCTGTATTTTCTAACTTTCTTCCTTTATTCATCTAACCATTCATCCAGCCAGCCATCCAGCCATCCAGCCATGCATCTTCCGTCCTTTCCTTCATCCCTCCTCTCTTTGTCCTCTTGGCTATATGGCACTTGGGCACATTTTCCCAGCCAGTTTCCTTCTCTATGACACAGGCACCGTGGTAAAATCCACCATGTGGAGTTGCTGTGAGGACTCGATGAGATGGTAAGTACATGCCAGGGGCTCACTTTAGGCCAGGGATACAATGAAGACCTAGTACATGGTAGCTATGATAATTTCCCTTCCCTTTTTCCAAAGTCTCTGCTTCACTTTTATTTCATTTTCTTTTATGGTGGGTCCATAGGGAAAAGACCTGTGTCTCTGGCCTAACCTAGATTCTCATTGCTGCCAGAGAAACCAGGGAAGGGAAAGAGCCTCATTTTTCAGAACAGGAAACTGAGATGGTGAGAGGTCATGGACCGAGCTGGTGGCAAAGCTGCAGCTGACACCCTGCTCCTGCCCTCTCAGCTCCTGGCTCCTGCTCAGTCAGCCACATCGTGTGTCAGGCTGTTGTGGGGGAGCTGGGAGGCACCAGGTTGTTTTGGGGGTTTGAGAGGAAGCTTTGTGTGTTTCTCTAGGTGGTGGCACGGGGATGGCACAACCAGGTGACTGTGATACATTTACACAGAGGAGGCCCCCATTTTCTTTTCCATCAAATGTGTCCCTGCCAAGCTCCCCAAGGATGAGAAACAGCTGGCAGATGGGCACTAAAGTGGTGTGGATGATGTGCACTGTCAGGAGCTGCACTGGTACGTGCTTCTAGGCCTGCAGTGAGCTGAGGGAGGGTCAGCCTGACCGTCCAGGGAGCACTGTGGCCCTGCTTTTCTGGTGAGCTGCCTGCTGCTACCACCATCCAGGGTCCTCAGTACCATCATGTTGTAGCCCTAGCTATCTCTCCAACAGCCTTGTTTGAACACACATAGGGGGCCATGTCTTAGTTACTTTTTACTCGTTGCTGAGACAAAATACCTGAAGCCCTAGGTTGGGAAAGGAAAGGTTTATTTCTTACAGTTTCTGGAGGTTTCAGTCCACACTTAGTTGGCTCCAAGGCAGGCGGGCATGGCTGGGCTGCAGTTCATGGTGGCTGCAAACAGCAAGCAGGAACCAACAAAGAGCAAGACATACTTTCTTCCTGCCATTACATCACATTCCGGCTCCACCCCTAGGTGGGTGTAGCACTGACACCATCAATCCAAGCACTAGACAATGCAAATGCAGAAATGCACAATGCAAACTCATGAGGCCTGGGGGACAAAGACATAAACCATGACACTGGCCATCTTTCCTTGTTCCTTCCTCTCAAGACTAAGAAGTGGCCACACTTTCTGTTTCCACAGACATACCTGGCACCCTGCCTGCAGCCATATGGTCTCCATACAGAATCCTTTCATATCACAGCTCTCATGATGTAGACTGCTCAGGAACTCAGGCTCTGCCCAGGCAGAAATGAGAGCCAAACAACAGAGCTGCCCTCTTTCCCTGTGGTCACCTGGACCTCTAGTAATGAGGAATAACAGGGGAGGAGCAAGAGAAAGGGCAAGGAGAGACACTCACACCACACTGAAAGCCAAGGGAGGTGCCGGAGCCCTGAGAAGAGCCCTCCAGCACTCAAAGTCCTGTAAATACAAGGCTGCACCATACAAAGTGGCTCCTCAGGTCACTTCCTCACTTAGAGATGTTTATCCTTTTCCATCTCCCTATTTATCTGAACACTGAGTCTCTTATCCATTGACCCACTCACGTACCCATCCACCCACCCACACCATTCTTCCATTATTCCTTACCTGTGTAACATTTATCCACCCATCCATCACTCACCTTCTCATCCATGGATCCACCCGCCCCTTCCCCCACTGACCAGTCCATCCATCCACCCAGCACCCCTATTATTCCTCCCTGCATCCACAAGGTCAGACCCCGGAGAACAGCGGGCTGAGGTGAGGGCCTGGAGTCTCAGGTCTGACTGACTGCAGGCTTCTGAAGAGCTCCTCAATGCTCAGGCCTAGGAGTGGCCAGGGGCTTGTGGAGAGCTCATGCCTTTGTCCAGTGTGTCCCTGTCCACAAAACACCCCCAGAAACTGGAGATTGCACCATTCTCAGACTGTCCCACTGCAAACACTCTTCAGGGACTGAATAGCACCATTCCTCCACCAAACCAGTGGTCCAGATCCAGTCTCAAGTCCAACAAATAAGTCTTCCAACCCCATATGGAAGGACAGGGAGAGGCTGTGCAGGCCCTGGAGAGGCCCCTCAGTCCGCAGCCCCAGGTGAGGCATGGGATTTTTTGGCCTGGTTCCTCTTTTCTCTGTCTCCCATGTGGCAAAACGGAAGGACAGCAGCAGCAGGCTCAGAGTCCCAGCTATGCAACAGGAGCTGGAAGCTTCTCTGTGGAGGGTGCAATCCACCAGGGACCTGAGGGCTCCACCCCTAGGGAAGGAGAAAAGCAGAATCTTCCAGGTTCCTGCCACAGCAATGCCAGACTTTGACCACCAGGCGGCGCCCCGGCGCCTTCTCAGAGCATAGGAGGCGGAGTCTCGGAAAGGAAGGGAGACAGCGCTGTGCAGGGGAGGCTGGTGCAGTGAGGCGACTGCTCTGGAAACCATCTCTCTCCTTCAGCCTCCTGCTCAGTGTGCCTGAGCGAGAGTTGGGAAGGTGGGGGTCGCATGGTGGGGTGCGGGGTGGCTGGGGAGAAGGGTAGTAGAAAGGCAGGGCCTTCAAAGAATGAGACGTGTTCTGGGAGGAGTCATGAGCAAAGTTCCCTGGGGAAGCCCCAGACCCAGAGGTTGCACTGGGTGAGGTCTGTACTGCGCATGTGCTGGCAGTGGAGCTCTTTGTATAAACCTGTGGGTGGAAGGCTGTGGGCTCTCCACGTGTACTCCTGAGTTCTGTAGGCCCGAACTTGTGTTTGTGTGCAAGCGCCAGAATTGTGTATGAGTGATCAGTAGGGGTGCCATGCACATTCTGTGTTTTTTTTTTGGCCTGAGTATTGGTGTCAGTGCACCAGTGAGCTTACACACACCTGGGTGAATGCATACACTAATGCGCCTGGGTGCATGACTCTGTCTCTCCAGACTCTCAAAGTGGCAATGATCCGGGTCGCCTGGCCCACAATGGACTCCCTGTTGGTGCCTTTGTCTCCCAACACCAAAGTGGCTTCTGTGCTGAGGCAGCTCAGAGTGCCTTGGCCCTGGTTCAGAGGCTGAAGACCCCAACAGGTCACACCCAGAGTAAGGCCTCTCCCAGAGGCCTGTGCAGCAAGGGATCAGCACCCAGAGCTGCAGGCTGTGGGAGGTGGGTTCTGTAGGTTTGGGATGGGCATCTCAGGTTCCCTTTTCTATGGTGGTCACATGTGGGTTCTCCAACCTTTCCAGGAACCTTTGTAACTCCAAATAATAATGAGGGTGACCATCATTTAATTGCTTGGTTCATTTTCGAAGTATTTACTGAATGCCTGCTGTAGGCCTGGACTGGGTGGTATGCTAATATAGTGAGGAAAAGAACAGACAGAGTTCCTTGGCTTTATCAGCTTACAGCCATGTGGAAGAGATACACACAAGTCAAACAGCTGGAAAAATAAACAAGTGAAAAACTGTATTAGATTCTGCAGGAAATACAGGAAGCAATGGGTATGTACAATAAGGTACCTAGGATAACCTGGGAGGCCTCCAGGCCCAGAAAACTGTATGTGCAAAGGGTCCTGAGGTAGCAAGACACACAGCGTGGCCAAATAGAGCTGAAGGAAGCTCAGCAGGGCTGACATGTAGGCATTTTCCCAGATGCAAGAAGCAGCCCAAGCCCAGAAGCTTCCTTCCTTTCACGGAGATTCCCAGGGTGCCAGGGCTTAGCAGGTGCCAGGTCAGTTCCTTCTATAGATCAGAAAACCAAAGCCCAGGGAAGGGAAGGGGTTTCTCCAGAGCTGCACAGTGAACCAGAGGCAGAGCCTGGAAATGAGCTGAGGACAGTGATAATTATTTATGATAATCCTATGATTGTTATACCATCATTATAATTATCATACACAATAGTACATTGTCCTTAATCCATCTTAATCCTGAGTGTGCCCTCATAGCAGGCTTCTGTCCTATTTGTCACAATTTATTCTAAGGTCCTTGAAGTTTCTATTCTGGTGAACAGCAGGAAGTGGCCTGTGTTAGGGACTGTCCATGCTGGCCCTCACTACATGCCACCTGCTGTGTCTGGAACTCAAGGTTCCAGCTCTCTCAGGCAGGTCCTTAGCCTCTCCTCCCGCCTGGGATCCAGTATCAGTGGAGACCGCCCTCTCAGGCCTGGCCTCCTTAAGCAGCTGTTGGTTTTGCTGCATCCAGATGAGGCCAACAGTTTTTGTTTTTTTCCCTCTGTCTTGCAGCAAGTCCAAGGAGTCAGCCAACTTCCTCCTCCATGAAGTTGGTGGGAGTACCAGCAAGTTTCCCCGGGAGAAATGGCCCAGAGCCTAGGTTCTTGGAAGTTCCATGACCTTGAAGCTTCATTTGCGCCCTCTAGGGAGGTCAGAGTCCACTTGGGGATGGGCCTTCCCCTGGGTTCCTGTCTTCAGTGAAAGCTGGTAGGTGCAGGGTCAGCCCTGTCTGCCTTGGGGATGCATCCAGCCATGTGCAGTTTTGCCTGCAGCTGGCCTTGGGCTTGGAAGGGGACAGATTGTGTTTTAAAGTGAAGGATGTGAATCCCCCCATTGAAACTGATGTATTCAGGACACCCTCTTTAGGAGGTCACCTCATGGGCTCATGGGTCATAAATTCCTTTAAGAATTCTGCAGACAAGCTTCTATGTCTGAGCCTCCAATTCTAGGCACACAGCAGAGTCCCCTGCAGGACACCGTGCCCTCCTCTGAGAGTGCACATTTGTAACAAGGTCCCCAGAGTTGACACATTCCAGGTGATTCTGCCCTCTCCAGAGTTGCTGTTCCTAACACAATGATTCAAGATGAAGGCCTCCACAGGCCTCACATAATTCACTTTAGCCGTGTTGAGGGACTGATGACCATAATGCTGACTGGTAGCATGATCCCAGCCTCCGTGACCCTGACACTTTTCCCTGCTCTCCCTTCTTGCCCTCCTATCATACAGAGGCAACCAGGGGCCTCTAAAATGTACATTGAATCCTCCTGCATGCTCTGCTACCAAAAACCTTCCAGAGGGATCCCACATGCCTTAAATCAATTTCTTAGTGAGGCTAGTGTAATGTCCCCTTTTCTGACATCTCCTCCCCCTCACTTTCCTTGCTCTGTAGTCAGCCACACCAACCTCCTTCTGTTACTCAACTATCAGGTGGGGTCTTTGTACCTTCAATTTTCTCTGCCTGGAGCCCCATTACCCCACTCCCACAGCCAGTGGCTTCTACCTCAGGGTCTCAACTCAGAGGTCCACTCCCCGTCAAGGCCTTCTCTGACCAATGCACCTGAAGTTGCTTGCATTGCTTCAGTTACTTTTCTGCCCAGCTTTTATCACTCCCTGAAACTATGTTATTTAATTCTCCCTGAAGAGGTAGCACCAGAAAGGCAGAGACCACATGAGATGTCTCTCCTTTCGGTGGATGTGGTGGTACTAATAGGTGCCCAGGATTGGTTGGGTTAGGAATGAAAACATGATTCGCTCTCTATTCTTTGTCTTATTTGCTCCAGAAACTGTTGCTCTCTATTCTCCCTGCTTGATAGATGTAAATGGGAAAACACATCAGAAGGACCTGTAGCAAGTGTTTACAGTGTTCTCTTCAAGATTAATTATTAATAAGGCCCAGGAAGCTTGAAAGATGACTGATGATATTTCCCCCAGCAGTTCCCAGCACCTGCACTGGTCCAATTGCATCCTCCTTTCTTCCCTCCCTGCCTCCCTCCAAAGGCTGTGATGAGCAGGGCAGTGTCATTGGAGGAAAAGTCAGGTGCACCAAAGAGTTCTGGGAATCCAGGCCCAGCAAAGCTAACTCCACATTCTGCTTGGCCTCAGCTACCAGTGAAAGATCTTAGTTTAAACATATGTCAGTTTCCCCATTCATTTTTTGGTGCTATCTGAGGCTCCTGTTTCTCCTGTGGCATTGTGGTTACTGATGATCCCGCAACCCCTTCCCCTGGTTTAACACAGCTCACAGTGGGTGCCCAGCTTTTTGCTCTTTGCAGTCTGGCTTGGAATGGGCTGGGGTGTGTTTGCTTTAAGGAGCCCATGAGGAAGTGAATCACACCCTTCCCCAATTCCTATGTGGAAGCGCTAAGCCCCAACGTGGCTGTATTTGCACAGACCCTGTATGGAGGTAATCAAGGTTGAAAGATTCATAAAAGATAGGACTGCAATCTGATAAGACTAATGTCCTTTTGAGAATGGGAAGAGACTCCGAAAATCTTCCCTCTCCACCCAGAGCATAGAGGAAAGAGCACAGGAGGGCACAGCCAAGAGGCAGCCCTCTCAAGCCAGGGAGACAAACAGCACTGGAAACCAGACTTTCTGGCATTTTGACCTGGGACTTCTAGATTCCAAAACTGTGCAGAAGTAAATTTCTGCTGTTTGAGGAATCCAATGTATCCTGTTTTCCATGAGTCTCAGGAATGAATAGGAGGCCCTTGCTGGCTGCAGCTTCTGAGAGGAGGAAGGATGGGATTTGCAAAGATGTCCTCAGATGGAAGCATCTTCGTGAACAAACGCAGAAATGGCTCAAGAGCAGAGGGTGAGTCTCATCTGGTGTTCAGGTAGGCACTTCCTGGGCAGAAGCAACATTTAGCAGAGGCCATGGGGGATTGGATAGCAGTTCTTGGGTCCACCATCTGTGGGGGGCTGTGGACAGCTTGCCAACTCTTTGTGCTCCTGGAGATCAGTCTGCTGTTTCTAAATCACAAACAAGACGAGAGGATGACATGAGGAACTCTACAGTCACTCAACCATCATCTAAGTCACTGCTGTTCACACAGCCAGCGACAGGCCAGGCTAGAGCAAGAGTGACAAAGAAGTCAGGTTAGGGCCCAGCCATCATGCATGAAGAGCACAGATTCACCAACTTAGAGAAGACAGTCGAATAAAAGGCAAAGGAGACGATTCAAAGGGTCTTGGTACCCTCCAAAGTAGGCCTGTCCAAGCACTGAAAGGCAAGTTTGTGAGGGATGCGACTCCAAGGAGCCCCAGGTGAGGGGTGGGGAAGTGAGACCAGGAGAAGGAGTCTGGGAGGAGGCAGGGAGCGGGTTACTGGTGTGGGCAACAAGGCTGCGCACTGCAAGGTGTGCTGGGAAACAGTATAAAATGCAACAGGACCTCTTTGCTCAGAGGAGCAGAGGAAGCAGAGGTCCTAGAACCGTCCACCAGCGCCCTCCCGTGGCTGGCTGGGGCCTCTTCCCAGGTGCTAACCCCCTGCATTTCTAGCCACCTGCAGTGAAGATGAGCACCCTGCTGTGACAGGGAAGATCTTGCACAGAGCCTCCAACTGGAGTGGCATAGAAGTGCTGGCTACGAAAAGAGATTGGCATGACAGGGCCCAGGAGGAGTGGATGGGAGGGATGTGACCTCCAGATGTGGTGACACTTGACACTAAAATGAGGGGAGAGGCCAGCCATGGGAAAGCTGGGAAAAGGAGATGTGCAGGTAGAGGGACCTCAGCCACAGCTGCTGTGTGCATCATGCAGGTTAGAGAGGTCTCCTGGGCTGAGCCCTGGCTCAGGATCTGCATGAAGTTTCCCTTCCCATCAGGTCCTTCCACTCCAACCTTCCCACACACTTTAACTGGAGCCTCTGATTGGCTGGCCCAGAGAGGAGGCGGGACCTTTGACTGCCCAATCACAGGAGGTCTGGGCCCTTCATTGGGAGGAGCAGAAAGGAGCTCCGCTCTGGGGAGGGTATAGAGGAGCAGGGCAGGCTGAGGGGTTCTGTGCCCTTCTTCTCTAGCGCTGCCAGAGGTGGCAATGAGTCTTGTCTGGTCCCTCAGCTACAGGACTTGCACACTGCACTGAACAAAAACTTGTATTGTGCGCCAGGCAATGGCAAAGGGAATAAGAAACTGACTCAATGCAGTCTAATCTTTTGGAATTTGTAGTCCACTGGAGGAGGTGAGTAGCGCTCTACACAGTAATTGCAATTGTGGTGAAAGGGGAGAAGGATAGGGAGCCGCAAACACATAGGACACAGTTCAGGAGCAGGTCTGGAGCAAAGCAGAAGCCACCAGAATATATGCAGCTGGAGCTTCTGTGGACCCCTAAGTGGCTTCACCCACAGACTAGGGTTAGGGGGAGTCCCCTGGTTTTGAGGCCTGGATGGAGAAGGAGTGTATGCTTTTGCTGCATGATGCAAATCTCTGAACCAGGAGCTGGGTAGTGAGAAGCTAATCTCCTCTACTGCTAGAGTCCCAACTCAAGGTGCCTTACACTGAGTATTCCCCACCTGCATGGCAGCCACTTTGCATCATGCAGGAAGGGCAGGGTGCCACTTTGCAGTGTCTCTGAACTGACTGGCAGGTGGCCTGCAGTAGTCTAATGGGGAACCTACAGCTGCCTGTCTGGAAGGAAAAATTACTGTAGTTACACCAATTCCCAAAATGCACCAAGAGCTTTGGACTGAGGAGCTGCAGACCAATGGGCAGTGATGGATAAGAGGAGTGTGATCAGGGGCAGGGGAGATGGTAACATGTAGGGGGACAATGGAGGAGGAGGGAGGGGGCAGTGGCTGATGGGAACCAGGCTCTGAATGGGTGTGATGAGTAGGGAATGCAGGGAAATAGTGATTAGCCAGGGTCCCATTTTCCTTCCTTGGTGAGATTTTTTTTTTCTTTAGTTCATAGCAAACCTCTCAAAATTCTGAAAGTTTTCCCCTCACAGAGCCCCATACTCTACGGCCACATGTTTGGATCTTTGTGTTATGTTTTGTGAGAACTCAAAAGTAAAACAATTAAGGAGGCTGGTGCCTCCTCTGTCCTTTGCAAGTTTTGTCCAGCCCCAGGCCAAAGGCTTGGTCTGCTCTCACAGATGTGGCACCAGAGCAGTCCTACTGAGCCTTGGTGCCCCCACAGCAGGCCACAGGCCAGTTTTCCCCTGCACCCTGCACCCTTTACCCACTCCTCCTGCACAGTAGCAACATTGAAATTGGCTAAGGCTGGACCCATCTGGACCTAAATTCTTCAAATGATGAATTTCTGAAATTGGCTTTTTCAAAATCCCACAGTTTTCCTGCCAATGATTTTTGTGGTTTGGAACCAACTTTACAAGAATGGAGCTGAGCATAACATAGCAGGTATCCTGTCAATTATGTCACAAACCCCTAATTCCCAACATATCATAACACACCTCAAGGAAACATGGGCCTTGAGAAGAAGCCTGGGACTTGTCAGCTCCCGTCTCCCTGCCTCCCCACAGGTGGAGGCAAAAGTGAGTGAAAGCTCCTGCCTCAGCTGTGAGGTGCAGAGCTTCTCTTTAAAATATTTTTTTTTCTCTTTCTGGAAATGCTGGTTGGATGCAAAACATTCCTCCTGAGCTATATCCATTACTCTTATTTTCATAAGATTTTTCTTTTGAGACAGGGACCCTAAATGGCCTGGCCCAGGCTTGTACCTGAGATCCTCCTGGGTCAGCCTACCAGGGTACTGGGGTTACAGTACTTTGTATATAGCCCGAGCATCCAGCTGAAACTTTTCCTTTTTGCTCCAAGACCCAGTCCTGGAGCACCGACTGCTGTGCCCAGCGGCAGTGAGTCTTGCTGGAGAATATTTTGGGGGAAGGAAGTCCAGGCTGGTAGCTCTGCAGCAGCTGGCGATCACTGCAGAGATGTGGCCCCTTAAACCAGCCTGGCTGACCCCTCCCATGCTTTCCTCATCCAACCCCTGCTAGACTTTGGTTCCTGGAGCTCTGCCTGAGGCAGCCACCACAACAGCCTCTGCCATGGCCACCAGGGCCACCTCACTGAGACAAGGACAGCCCTCATTACTGCTGAGAATTATTTCCCTGCTGCGGTGTTGGAGGTGATTTCACTCATGCTGCATCTATGGGCTTCTTCAGCAAGTCCAGTAAACCAAGGCCTAGAATTTCTCTGCCAAGAATTTCTTTATGCTTTGCCATATCTTTGGCAGTTTCTGTCACTCTTTTTTCTTGATGTGTAACATTCATTTATTCTTCTTACATGAAACAATGTTTATTTCAGTGGAAATAATTTTAATCAAAGAATTGTACATTTTTCTCTCCACTTACGCTGCTTTGAACTGGGGAATGACACTGGAATCCATTTCCCTACAAGTAAAATATTACAAAATTGTTACATGAAAATATTTCTTTTCTTATTTTATATAAGAAAGACTAAACAAAACATAAAATGGGTGGAATAACACATATGTTCAAAGAAAAATAAACAGTAAGAAATCACTAGTTGATGTTTACATACTATCCTTTTACAAATAGTTGTTCGAGATACAAAAGTGGAACATATAAAGTGGGAATTCAAATAGCAAGATTGCAAATAGTTCTGTTCAACTATCCAAAAATCCTTAGTAATATGGTTATGAATCGTATACACTTAACATACATGCAGTTATCCATATCTTCATTTATATTGATATTAAACAAACTAAAGCAGGCTAAAATCATTCTGAACAAAGAATAATAGTATTTCTGGATTTCACATCATCAGACATAGTATTTTCAAATCATAGTATTTCATATCATCAGACATAGTATGATTGGATATATCAGTCCATAACAGTATTCATAAAAACACAACTTTATATATAGTATGAAACTTCAAAGACAGGCAGTTATCAAACCAGAATGTGTATCGTAGTGAGTCTTGTCATCTTCAGTGTAGTTGCCTGTACTCTCAGACTTGATACTATCAATTATATCAGTTTGGAATAAAATCTGTGGATACCAAGCAGCAATCAAACAAACCAGATTTAACTAAGAACAGTCATGATAAAGCAATATAAGTCATACAGGGTTCCAGATTAAGTTAATAAGAAATTAAAGATCATTACTGTGCTATATCCTGATGTTTTGGGGATAGCTGTCTGTGCCCTCAAATCTAATGCAAGTAGACAAACTGGTACAGAATAAAATGTATCTAAGCAGAGTGGTGTAAGTAATGTGGGTTTTAAATCCTGATACACTATTAACAATATCTTCTGCCACTTTTTTAAAGACTCTCCCTCTCCTTTTCCTCCCCAGGGTATACTGCATTTTTGGATCACACCAAGACCCTTGGTTTTCAGCTAGGGGGAGGCAACCTGCTATTTACCTAAGTGGTTCCAAAACTTTTGTCTCCTGGATTGATCTCTAATTGTATACCCTTACATATTAAAGCCTGTCTTTCCAACCTATCCACAAATACTGTTCTAGTGGCCCTATTACTTTCTGGTTCTCTGTCACATAGAGCATTGTTTTCTCGTATTTGATTTTCAGTCCATGTACTCTTTTTCATGTTAATTATATTTCCTATAAATAGCATCTATCTCGGTGGGCCCTACCTCCTGATCTACTCCACAAGTTTTTTTCTAAATTTAGTGTTTCAAGGACATCTATATTAGAGATTACAACCAACCTTCTCTGCCTCATTTCTGTTATGCTCTCTTTTTTGCCATCAGTTATCTGCTTGTCTTCTTCATTCTGTTTTCTGCTCCATTCATTGAGGCCTCTCTGCCACTGTTCCTTGATTCCTAGTAATTTTCTTTCTCTCTAGAATGCCTTGCAGTATTCTCTGCAGAGTTGGATTGATGGTTGCGAATTTCCCAAGTTCCTCTTTGTCTTGGAACCATCTTGTTTCTCCATTAATTTCTAGAGACAGTTTATCAGGGTATATCAATCTGGGTTTGAGGTTGCTTTCTTTCAGGGCTTGGAATATTTTGCTCCAGGGTCTTCTTGACTTGATGGTTTGTGTTGAGAAGTCTGCTGTTATTCTGATGGGACTTCCTTTATAGATTATCTGTTTCTTGTCTCTAACAGCTTTTAATATTCTGTTCTTATATTGAATTTCTGGGATCTTGCTTATTATATGCCTGGGCGTAGCTCTATTTTGGTTGTAGGTGGCTGGAGTTCTGTATGCCTCATACATCTGCATATCGTTTCCTTTTCTTATGTTTGGGAAGTTTTCCTTAATTATTTCTGGGAATAACCTTTGTAGTTCCTTTGTTTTTACCCCTGCTTCTTCATTCACATTCTTTATTCCCTCATTATAGATACTCTTGTCATGTTCTAGCCTTTGTATTGTTACTGCTTGTTATTTTTAAAAACAAGCATAATCCCACATCATAATCCCACATTGCAAATCTGTCCTCCACTTTGGATAATCTATCCTTAGTTTCTTTCAAGCAGTTTTGCGAGCTTTCCATAGAATTTTTAATTTCCTTGTAATCTCTTTGAATCTGTTTATGTATTCTATATTTTCCTTATATTCTTCATCAAATGGTTCTCTCCTTTGTTTGAGTTCCTCCATTCTTCTGTGTCTTCTTGAGGGGTGCTTAGCATTTCTTTTATTAATCTTCTTATATCTTGCTTTACTTGGCTAAATATTTCACTTTTGAACTTGTCTATGAGGTTTCAAAGATATATCTTTATGTCCACTGGTGCTGCATCTGATATGGCATGTTGGGTGTCCTCATTCTCCTTTTTATTTAACTGTCCTGTGTCAATGTTCTCAGGTTGGGACCTGGGGAATTTTTCTTGTTGCTTCCTCTTCCCATCTTTTTTTTGTTTCTTCCAGGAGGCCCCTGTTTCTTTCTTTGGTGGTTACAATTCTTCTGAAGCATGCTGGCTAGGTGACCCTTCCCACTGCAGTGTGCTAGTGAGTTGCAAACAGGGGCAGTGTATGCTGGCCCTCCTCTCCAGATCAGTAAAGCTGCTGAGACCTTCGTATTACTGTGCACCTCCTCCTCTCTGGATCAGGCCTTCACTGCATTAGTGCTATAGGGAATTGATTTCAGATAGCCTATTGGGTCTCAGCCAGGTCACGTGACCCAGGTCATGTTCTCTAGACCAATTCCATTCTGGAAGGGAACAACTGACTGAAGTCACTGCTGCCCCTTATTTTTGCCAGTCTTGTCCATTCCCAGAATGTCATCCACTGGAGGCCCCCTTTCTGTGGAATGTCTCCACTTCCATCACTCACCACAGGTCAATGCAGGCTCCCTGCCAGCTCAGCTCTCTGTTGAGTTCACTGACCCCTAACCTCAGTGTGACTGCACCTCCAGTGAGTTGAAGTAGCAGCACCTCGGACGGCTTGGCCAGTCACCCACTGCTGCAGGAGCACTGAACCTTTAGCTGTTCCAATAATAGCACCAGGACTGGTTGTTTGATTGGTTCTTCTCACCTTAGTTTCTTTTTGGGATGAGAGAATTCATCTCCCTCTGTTCGGGACTCCCCACACTGTATTATGTTGAATTTTAAGTTAACTATCTCAGGGAGCCTCTGTAGCCAGCTGTTACCTATCTGCCATCTTTGCTTCAATCGAAAATATTTCAAATAAACACTAAAAGTAAGATAAAACAGATTGGTTTGTCTTTGAGAAATTCCAGGGCCCACAGCACACCAGAAGACAGCCAAAATAAATAAGTAAGATATGCCTGGTCACAAGCTTCCCTTAACTTGGAGCCAGGAAGAACTGGGATGAAAACAGTGGTGGGAAGAGAGTGGATGTCACCAGTACTGCTTCGGTAACCGATCTTCTGAAATACCCTCTCTCGCGGGTAGGAAATTCCAAACAAGGCTAAGTTCTGGGATATTCCCTGAAGTGAGATTCGAAACCCCCCTGACAGCGGAAGCAGCTCTTCCCCTAAGTTTTAATGAGTGTCTTGCTCCATGAACTGAGGCTGTGGACAGAAGTCTGTGTCTGCATCAAAATCTGTCCCTGCAGCCCTTCCATCTCTTTCAGCAAAGTTTCAGAAATATCATTTTTAGTTTGTACTGAGAAAGGAACAGAAGCACCAGCTTTGGGGGCTGCTTTGGAAAGAGGCACAGCAGAATCATCCTCTGGCTTTCTTTTTCATAAAGATGTAAGATACTTTCAAAGGGTTCACAAAGGTTTTTACGTTTATCTTTCCCTACTTTCTCATTTAAGTGCAGTGGTTGCACTGAGTTAAACTCCATTTCATCCAATTTCTTCATGTCCTGAGTAAACTGTTTGAGATCCTTCATCTTCAAGACTGAAGCTCATGTCATGTTTTTTGATCTTTATCACTTCCCTTTTCCAGGTTTCCTTTAGAGCTTGGTCGGCAGGGTTCATAATTTTTCAACTCTTGGTGGATGATGTTAATCTCTACCTCATATTGACAATCTATAATGGCTTACTTATTTTTAAAAACAAACACTTCTGCTGGGCTTCCCATCTGCTAAAAGGGAAGAAGGGACGATTGTAGATCCCAGGACACTCAAAGCTATGGACCATGTAGTTTCTTAGATGATGGTATAATCTGGTTGGAGTCAAGCACACACAGTTAAAAACAAAACAGAAAGCCAAGGGAACACAAATACTGCATCAGCAAACAGGAGAAGATGAGAGGCAGTGGGGCACAGCTGGCATAGCAGAAGGGTCAGGACAGGATGGAAACCGAGAGCCAGCTGCAGGAACTGTGGTGCAAGGAGCAGGCTCTGACTTGGGGCAACTTGCTGGTCACGGCAACTGCTGCGATCAGGCTGGCAAACCACAGTGATGACAGGAAGGCAAACAGCTGCTACTGACTAGAGAACAGAAGGGCAAAGAATGGAAAGGCGACGGTCTAAGCACAAAGGTGAGGAGGCTGTTAGGATTGCCAGCTCAGGATGAGACTGCACAAGCAGAAAATAGTATCTCATCCTACAATGGCGTCAATAAAGACGGTGTCAGTTTTAATCTACTGCCTGGTGGGCATGAAGACATAGGCTTAATGTGAAAAAGGGAAGTTCTAGGTGAACAAAACTATAAGCTCAGACTAAGAAGTCTGGCTCACTCCTGAGACCTAGTACTGGGCTGCCATCTTTTCCAGGTTGTTCAAGGCTTTTTACTCAGGATCAGAACATCAGCCTTTCACTATCCTGAAATCCTTTTAGTTACAGGCTTCTGTAAGGCTCCTCTTAAAGGCTCTCACCTAGGAACAGGAAGGTCGACGGGGAATCACTCATAATTTGTGAAAGAAATGAACAAACTGTAAGGCAAGGTGTCTACACATTGCTTAGATGAAAGAAAGACAAAAGTTGGGTTGCAGTGGGACTCTACTATTTAGATACCGAGGATCAGTCTGTGTCCTTACTTTCCATCAGAAAATTAAGACAAGGCAATATCTTCTGCCTCTGCATCATCTAATAATTATAGTGCTTTAGAAACTGGGGAGCGCCTCATACAGGGCAAGAGTAACACACAAGTTTGTGAAAACAAAAAACCGTCCGGCAGGGCACCATGGGAAAAAATGAAAAACTCTTATTCAAAGACTCCACAGGAGAAGGTACCACAAAGCCAATTTCTGTCAGGGCATCAGCGTAATATGCCCCTTCTTCTCTCCACTGAAAATGTGTCCCCTAGCAGCTTTGGAGGATGTTACTTCATCTAAAAACAGGAGACACTGCATGATGATTCCAACAGTAGGTAAAACAGAGGTTCCTGCTCTGTGAAATTCTAACTGGTAAATAAAATGATAATACATAATAGAAGATAGGTTTCCAATAGGAACCAATTCATGTGAAAGAATTAAATGTTTACTAAATGCCTTTATACTAACTTTAAATCATCAAAATGTTAATTCCATAGCTTCTGAAAATATAACAAACTACTTCTGCTTGGCAGGGCCTGAAACTTACTAGTGTGAGGCAGAGGAAGGGAGCAGTCCTTCTGGATCAGGTCAATCACAAAAAGGAAGACCATCATGGTCCTGAAATAGACGGGCAGGGTGTTGGGCGGGAGGTGGGTGAAGATTTTCTGTCCCTGGTATCTCTCTGCTATTGCCCAGCTCTGCTTCTGCTCCACTTCCCCCGTGGGCAGGGATGTAATATGAAAAAAGAAAGGCAGGTTGAATGTGCACTCTAAGCTAGCAAGACTGAATTAAAAGAAGCAGTCGCTGAGATCCAGGGTAGTTCTCAACTGAAATGCACACAACATCCTCACAATGATTACATAACTTGACAAAAGGCTGGACCCAAGACATGAACAAGGAATTCTCAGAAAAACAGAAAAAGACCCTTGCTCTTAATCATAATTAAAAGGAAAATTTTCTACCTGATGATATTAGAAGATTCTTAGTGCTAGGAAAGATACAATAAACAAATTATGACCAGAGGTGAGCAAACTTTTTCTGTAAAGGCCACATAGTAAACACTACGCTCTGTGGACCATCTACTCGCTGTAACAACTACTTAACTCTGTAGGATGAATGTTGACATAGTACGTAAATGACAGCATGGCTGAGTATTAATAACACTCTATTGAAAAACAAAGAGTGGGTAGGAGGTACAGTTTATAGGTTCTGGGCAAACACTCTATCTTTGCAGTGGATACTACAGTTCCTGCACTGATACCCACTCTGCCTGCTCCTACTCTGTATCAGGCCTGAAGTGTGATTGGGATTGACCCTAAATAATAGCTCTTCCTTGTCTGCATCTCTGTATCAAGGTCTTTTCTGGGATACTTCTGGAGAATTCTAATCACTATACAAACTGAGGAAGGGGAACCAAAGGAATTCTGAAACTCAGCTAATCTCTAGTCTTCAGACTATTGTGAGGTGTACATGTAAAGCGTGGTTCACTAGATGAAGAGAAGATGTCTAGAAGAATATATACAAACTATTAAGTGATCCACTACTGTGAGGACTGGCACTACATGAAGACTTTCTTTTTATATATCTTTGTTTGCTTTTCAAAACAATAGTAAAAATTTATAGCACAGGGAGAAAAATTATGCATAACAGAAACCAACAGTCACTGTGAGTTTTACCTTGCTCAGACCCTTAACATCACTGCAACTGTTAAACGACCAACTGGAAGGAACATGGCCCATCCAACCACAGGGTGTCTGCCAACATCTACTGACCATCCAAGGGAGGAAAACATTCTACAACATGTGGCTGAACATTTATGAAAACTCCACATTCTTCAAAATCTCTACATACCTATCATTAGCTGTTGTGAAAGAAATGCAAGAACATACTCAAATAAATCTTCTTAAAAATAAGCTTACAGATCGAGTCACAGGTTCACAATATATTTGGCACTTTATTGCAGACAGACTTGGACTAGCAAGGCCTTGGGCAAGTTTCTTCACCTGTCTCAGTTTCTTCAGCTTACAGTGGGGTTAATTGGGATGTGTGTAAAGATTAAATGAGATCATGTTAAATAAAGCCCTGAGCTCCCTTCTTATTTTACTGTTAACTTCTTTGAAAAAAACTTGTTGAGCCAGCCACGCTTATGAAATAATAAACAAAAGACACACTGTCTATGCCTTGAAAAGTTCTGAGCCTGGCTAATGAGAAATATTATCTACATATTATTCCATTACAAGACAAGGCAAATGCTATGAAAGTACAAACAGTAGAAATGTAGAAAGAGGCCTTGAGTGTTGTGTTGAAATTTGATTTTTTTCTTTAAATAAAATAAACTTGGGTAAAAGTCCACAGGAATGTAGCATTCCAGGAAAGTAAAATGACTAGATGTTCTTTACTAAGTACCAAGTACAATGCCTGGCTTTCTTCTGGCTTTAGAAATGAGGCTCCCTCGTTCTGGTAGAGTGGATCTCATCTAGGGGTGAGTTTGCCCTGTATGGAGACTTCATGCAATGTCTGGAGACATCTTTGGTTGTAACTGGTGGGGAAATGCTGGCATCTAGTAGTACAGGCTAAAGCTGCTGCTGAAAGTCCTAAATTCCCCGGGGTAGCACCCACAACAAAAAATTACCTTGCCCAAGACAGCAATAGTGCTGCTGTTGAAACACAGAATTCTAAAGGAGACTAAGCAATTCCTCTCTTTAAAAATGAAAAACAAGGTATCTATCAAAGATGATCAATACAATCTAGGAAATTTCCTAAATATAATATTCCCTTGGCTTCTTCCAAACCTACATCAAGATCAGCAAAACCGAGATCATGAAATCATTGTTTCTACCCCTTCCCCACTCAAGTGACTGTGATGCAGCCAGTTCCCAGGTCATCCATCTAATACTAATGTATGTCCAGGACCACACAGATGCCTGTGAAAGTAAAAATATGTGAAGTTATACATATGGCTCCTCCGTCTACCGAGCACTACTCCTATGTTCACCTCTTTAACGCAGAATTAGTCTTCTTAAAAGCATACTTGTTTGGTTCATCCATAGTCTGTCACATGACACTGTAAAGAGAGTCAAGAAACTGCTCTGAAACCCAGTTTTGGTTTTTGCAGTTAATTTATTTATTTGGAAAATCTTTTTCTGTTCTTTTTGGTAATGATGATTGAACCCGTGATCTTTGGCTTGCCAGGCACGCACTTGTGATGCTGAAATAAACCCCCAGGCTCTAGAAAGTCTAAAATAGTTTCTGAAAAAGTTGTCAAAAAGCAGTAAGTGAATCAAGTTCAACTTGCAAGCCACTTGCTGGCAACTAGAAATAAATTCCATGGAGAGGGGACAAGGACTCAGCCATTCTCAAGGAATACTCCAAGAATCCTTAGTGTCCTCCTCATCCACAGCCTTAGAAACCTAAGGAACTGAACTGATTTAGGAACTCCCTCAAGAGTCTGCATCTTCCATGATGAGTAAGAAAAATGGTCCAACTCCCATGTGACCAATGCATTAAATTTCCTTCAAAACACATCTCAGGCCTTGTAATTACACCAGTTTAATTGAGGTTCTTCTAAAAAACACACAAAAACAAAACAATACAAAACCTCCTGTGGGCCATGGATTTATGTCAGCAGCCTAAACATCTACTTGGAAAGAATGAGGTTGTGAGTTTGATTCCCTGTACAAAACAAACAAACAAATGAACAAAAGTCTAATGTTCTTGAAGCTTCTGTGTTTTAATTTCGTTTGTCACTGGTCTACCTTCTCAAAGTCCTCGTGCAATACTCTTGTACCTCTGAGAAACAGTCTGGTTCTGCCTTTTTCTCTGTGATCAATGCATACTTCAAATACTGCTTAAATGTCTTTTCTACCAGAAAACCTTAAAGTCAGGTCATGTTTTCCTGGTATGGCTCTGATATGCTTTAATACCCTTACTAGCATATTTTACAATGGTTGCTCATTTATTGGTCTGTTTTCTCCTCCTGACAGTAGTTCTAGATGTCTAGAAGCTTTGTGGATCTTGTTTGTCACTCTAACCCTGTGAAAATTACTGAACCACTAACATCAAATGAGGAGACTTTTTCTTAAGAAAAAAAACAAAAAACTTCTTTTTTAGCAGTTCACAAATGCATAATTTGAAATAGTACTTCTCATGAAAACATTTTGTGCTGGCAAATTTCTAAAGGTATGCTAACTTGATTAGTGAATGATCTTGGGTTATTCCAAAATCAAATACTCAAAGTACTCTAACATAATCATAGTGCCCTAATGTAACAAACCTGAATACTATATTTTTACAACCCTCCCTTTCATGCCTTCCTAATCCAAGTTGGTATCTGTCTATTCTATATTTCAGTTATTCATTTCCAGTAGAAACTTCAAAATCACCTCCTTCAGTCTTCTATTCTCATCTCTATTTTTCTTTCTCCTTCTAATTTCTTCAGTTACACTTCCAATTGTACTCCACACTGTCATCTGTTTTTATCTATAGCTCAGTTATTATTTCCTCCACTGCACACCGTGCAGGCCTCACCTGAAGCAAGGTACTGCTGAGATTAGTACGTGCAAAGGGAGCTCCTCAAGTGGAAGCCTGTGCTCCCTTGTATATCCCAGCAGGCTCCATCACGGGAAGGATGCTCAGTAAATGTTCACAGGGCTGTTCTGTTCTTCTTGAAAAATCAAGCCTAGCTTTAGCTTTTTGTGGTGAAGCTTCTGTATTGCTTTCTTTTGTTTACATTCTGTGTTTACTTTCATCTTACGAATATCAATTCCTTAAGGGAAAGAAAGACATACACTACAGATCTTCACACTCCTTAAGAGTCAAGTCTAGGATCCCTAAATGTCACAATTTTAATTTGGTTGCTAAGCTTTTTCTTCAGAATGTAAGCATCAAGTATAAAATATTCATTTTTATGAAGAACAATACTTTTATGAAAAAACTTGAAGATGAATAGCACAAAATCATCCCCCCCCAAAAAAACATTCAGAATGCTTACCTCTTGGTTTGTTTTCTGACTTGGGTTCAAATAGAATATAAAAACTGTGTCCAAATGATGGAGGCGCAGGTACGGAGAATGGAGGAAGTACTGAGAATTGAACCCAGGCCTTCACACACATCCCCATGCCTTTGTTCACTTTTATTTTTGAGACAAGGTCTCACTAAAGAGAGGCTGCACTTTAACTCCAACGCTGGACATTGACTAGTGGTCCTGCTTCTTTTCTTCCCAGTTTATAAACTTGCACCTCACTGAACAGTCCTAAAACATCTTAAATCATCTGGGACCTACTTTTAAGAGCTGTATCTCTGAAATTTCCACTCCAACCCTCAATCCCCATCCTGTACTACCTGAGCCTCTGCTTTACCATCCCTGAAAGGCACCCAAGGCCTCCTCCTACTTTTCCATGCCCTCAGTGTCCTTCTGCTTCCCAACTAAGCTAAAGCCACCCAAACCTAACATCTTAATGTCCTCTGCTTAGGCACATACAATGGCTGGGTTGAGCTTTATCCTCCTAAATTCCTGATGCTGTCAAACTCTACACCAGTCCAATTCTTTGTTTATGCTATCAGATGCCAGAGACTTGAAGTGAGCACAGAGAGCTAACTAACTTTACCACACATGATGCTGCTTGGCCTTCTCGGATGGCCTGGCAAGTTAAGAACTATTGCTGCTCCTCCTATTCATTGTTAGAACTGAGCCCAAAATTTACTCAAGGTTTTTCAGAAAGTTTCTTTTCTTTGCATTCAAAATGTCTCTGAATCTTTACCTACTCCCTCATCCTCTCCTGTCTCATCAGAAATATCGCTTTTCTAGATAAAATCACTTTGACTCTTGAGTCTGCTGCATCTATTAGTGATATTTCCCCTAGTGTTAACTGACCTCTCTCCACTAGAGTCTTCTGTTCAACCTATAAGCATTAAGTAGTTGTCCCGTCTTTGAATTATAAGAGATAAGGAAATCTAAGCTTGTCTTTCTTCAGTGAGACTATTTCCTAATGCTTTCTCTATCTTCCCCTTCACAGCTAGTGGGGTAACTATTCACCCTTCTCACTCATATACGTCACTGCTCAATCCTTGACTCTCAGCTTCCCACCTGACACTCCTTGAACCTGCTCTGAAAGGTCAGGTACCATTCATCTTCAGATCTACAGCCCTTTCTTACTCCTCCTTATTCCGGATCTCTCCAGCATTTGAGAGTACAGTTCTCCATGCCTGCCTTGTTCTTTCATGATCTGACTTACCTTGATCAAATTTCTTAAATTTCTCTCTTCTCAAATTTTTCTTAGAGATCAGTAATTTATTCTAAATATCTAAATTAATCTAAAGCCAAATCAATTTTCCCATCTTTCCAAACCTATCTCTCTCTTGGTAACTGTATGTCTATAAAGAGTCCCTACATTTCTTTGTTACTAAAGATCAAAATCTAAAATTTTTTAGCTTTTTTCTCCCTCATCAACCCAGAACTACCCAGAACTACATCTACAACACACTTTATAAAACTTTATTTTCAGTGATGCAGTCATTCCTTTCTCCTGCTCGATTGTCACATGTTCTCTGAATTTGTCTCCCTGCTAAATTACCTCCATACTAGAGTCTGATCATGTCATCACACTACTGAAATCTACCATGGAAAAACCCAGGCAGCCAGTGACATCGTCTCTCAGCAGAGAGGCTCAATTCCACAGTCAGTCACAATATACACTCAGTTTGCTGCAAGTTCTTTCCACACACTGAAAGCAATGCCTTGAGCACAGACATCATTTAAGAATGTTTGTATTCATTTTCCTTAACAACAACTAAAACTATTTATCTTACTTCTTCCGTGACAGTTTCATGCAAATCCAGAATGCTCAAATCTGCTTTCACAAAAGGAGTCCT
Organism: Cavia porcellus; assembly: GCF_034190915.1. Taxonomy (NCBI): domain Eukaryota; kingdom Metazoa; phylum Chordata; class Mammalia; order Rodentia; family Caviidae; genus Cavia; species Cavia porcellus. The sequence goes on along the minus strand of NW_026947488.1, from coordinate 22,912,532 downwards.
GTCTATCTCTTCTGAAAGGGCCCGTGTTTCACAGAATATTTAAATCCAATAGCATTTACAGGAATGGGACAAGGTTCAGGCACAAAAAGTTTTAAAATAATACAAATAACATTGTATTTATTATATAAGGCTCAATGCCCAGTGGTAATGACATGCATTTCCCAAGTCTGCTTTGATGTCTGTGTTTTCCTAACATTACATATCACAAAACTCAGTCTGAACCTGCAATGCTACTGCACATGGCTAAGGAATCAATCTGTATAGTTGTGTGCTCAATTTTATTTTCTTAAAAATATCCATCAACTTATAGATTTCATGATTGATGAGTGAGATTAAGAACACGGCTGCCCAGCCTGAATGTCGCTCATTCAGTGCTAATCTCATGTATGAGGAGGCAATTCAGAGTTTTAAGGGTCAAACTTCTATTTCTCTAACAGGTCTGGAATCATTCCATACAATATAGTACTAGTTCAGAAGTAGTCCTTAAAAAGTCAGTTCAATTTGGAACCTTGGGTGGCTTAACTAACAAAGGCATGGACACCAAATCTAGGTCCTCATGGTTCCATAGCGCTGCTTTCATGTGTGTATGGTGCCAAAAAATTACCCATAAGTTTTAGTTCCTTTCCTTTCCCTATGAGGAGTCAACAATAACTTAGAGGTTTTCAGAGCTGTAAAAATGTGACAGAAAGCTGGGTGTGGTGGCACAGTTCTGTAACCCCAGAATTCAAGAGGTTAAGGCAAGATGATTATTGCAAGTTCAAGACCAGCCTGGGCTACAAAGTGAGCCGGAGGGCAGCCTAAACGGCATAGCGAGACCCAGCCTCAAAAAGACTACATATATGTGTGTGTGTGTGTGTGTATCACACCAATATTTATGCTACTGAAATATTTTTTGAGTGCATACACCTGGAATCCCAGCCCTTTATGAAGTGGAGGCAGAAACATCACATATTTGAGGCCAGCCTTGGCAAATAAATGACTTAATGAGACTCTGAGACTCTGACACAACAACAAAGACAGAGGAATCAAACAAGTTCAATGCCAGCCTGGGATACACTGAGTTCAAGGCCTGCCTGAACTACCTAGGCAAACCCTGCCTCAAACAACAAACAAACAATATATAAATAATATAAGGACTCCGTATGTAGCTCAGTGCAAAGATGCTGGGTTCAAACTCTAGGGCCAACAAAACAAAACAAAAGGCTCACAATCCACTTTTTTTTAGGAGTCTCTTAAATACTACTGAAATTTCATTGTCACAATTTATTTTGGTAACAACTACAAGGTTACAATGTAGTAAATAAAGAAGTAGTATGGAAATGACTCAAAACCTATTTAAATATTACATATAAAAATAAAAATATATAGGAACGAAACTATCGACTGTGGCTCTTTCCCGTGAGGAGTCAGTACAGGTGATTTAATGCTTCTATGTTGTCTCAATTTTCCAACTTTCTTACAGATGCAAAACCACATAATAACAAATGTAAAAAGACTTGCATTAAGACATTATATTAAAAATTATTCAGTGTACTTCCAATTACACAAGAATAAATCATGTAAAAACATTTGAAGTTAAGACCTGTTGCTATAGATAAAAACATCAAAAAGCTAGGCCAAAATATTTCTACACATGACATGCTTGTCACTTTCATTACACTTAAAATTGCAATGAAAACATGTGCCACTGCTCAGAATAGTAGTCCTTATTCCTAAGAGAATGTCAGAATCCTATGGAAAACTTTTGGAAAATACACTTGCCTTCAAGATGTCTTTAAAGAGTAATTCAGTAGACTTGGGATTTTAGGTTCAAAGTTAATGATTCTGATATGGGTTGAGGGCCTTGCCAGAGATGAGACTATTTGTTTCATCTTGGATTTGTATGTAATGTTACATAAGTTTTTTTTTTTTTTTTGAGACAGGTCCTTACTTTATGTAATTCATATTGGTCCTGAACTCACTGTGTCGCCCAGGCTGGCCGTGAACTCATGATGATCCTCTTGCCTCACCCTCTTGAGTGCTGGGATTATAGGCATGTGACAACCCTGTGAATATTACATAGTCTTTTCCTTACCCACCTCCACAAACACATGCACACACACTCATCACTCCCTGTAATTCCTGATGGACACCTTCTGATTTGCCTTTGCTCCTCTGGGTAAAATACAGAGTTGTTGTGCCCAAGCAAGTCTTCCGGACATTCCTCAGACTGGAACAGTGACAGAGGGGAAAAAATCATCTAGAATAAAATGTGTAAAAGCTATTTCAGACAACCACCATTGATAATTCACAGTCTTTCTTTCACTGACAGTACTGATAAATACACTAAGTTAGCTGTAGAGCAGACTATAAGTGTTATAAGTTATTCTGTTTATTTCAAGATGTTGCACCAGCATGGCAGGGATGACACTGTTATTCAACAGAAAGTACTGGAAACTATGCTTGTTTAGGGTTGGCAGCCCAGAGAATTTGATAAGAGTTGTCTCATTCACCAGACTACAAGCAGAGGCAGGACCACTGGGAGGAGGGAATGCATCAAGCAACTGCATAATCCTATGGAGAATGGAATGGAGAACAGTTACTTCCCAAAACAAAATCTTATGTTTACCCCAAGCACTTACATGTCTTTCCATGCCTCTAAATTTTAATTGACCATAACCATGTTTCCTCTTCACAAGTCAGATTTGCTCCTCATGAATACCTGTGACACATTGTCCTGACTGACCTCCAAGGCTCATTTCCCCTGAGTCTTTCTCCAGCACTTTCCTCAGTCAATGAGAAATATCTCAGTCAGGAACATAGTTTATTTACCACATCCAGTGAATGGCTGATAGGAGGTTGGAGTCTCAGCCCCTCACCTCAGCATGAGAGAATGCCGAAGGCTCAAGCTAGCCCTAGAGCACTTTGTTGCAAATGCGTTGCAGTTTATCACCTCCCTTTGTCCAACCCTTCTTTCTCCATGCCCCATAGAGACTGATAACTGCTTGCAAGCAAATTTCTCTTAGTTTGCTACCCTGGGAACATGACTAACCACACTTCCGAATTATGATGCTCCTAAAGATATACTTCAAACTCTGCTTGTGTGGTGCAAACCTGTAATCTCACACTTGGGAAGCTGAGGCAAGGGGTTCATGCAAGCTCAAGACACCCTGGGCTCATAGTGTGTTCAGGGCCAGCCTGAACTGTGTATTAAACCCTGTCTAAACAAAAATCCTTGAGCCCTCCATTCATGTTTTAGGATTATACTAGCTAAAGGATCCCAGACCCTTCAAAAAGGGCTAAATATAACCCAAACTCCCTCAGTTTTCACAAGAGGAATTTCAGGCTCAGAGAAGGTAGGTAACAGTGAAGAGCTCAGAAACTACTTCCCATGTGGCCACACTGAGACATCTTCATTATATCGATAAAGAACTTAAGACGCTAAGAGTTAATTCTCAAAGAACTATTGCAATCAAGTGTAAATTGTGGGAAAAAATGCTTTATAAACTAGAATTCAATTGGTCAAAAATTGCTAACACTCAGAAATATTTATGATTTCTACACACTTTCAGTGAACAGCTGACATAGTACTTTGTGACAGGAACAGTTTTAGATATTTAATACACGTTATTTTGTGTAGTTTCATAACTCTAGGAGACATGTTGCAGTGTTATTCCCAATTATAATAAGGAGTTGAAATATAAATAAAAAAGCATATTGTAATTAAAATATAAGCATTTTTCCTTATGATTCTAACATCTTCTGACCTTTCATAGGTACACCATTTGGAAAACTAAAGCCCTACAATACTCCTTGTATCACTCAATCTTAAATTTGTGCAGTGACTCTTCCCCTCTCTCACCGTAAGATTTGAATCGAAGACCCCTGACAGTGGAAGGCAACAATGTTCTGCAGATGCTTTTCTCCTTCTAGAGGTGTCCAAGAATTATCAGAACACAGATAACTTGATGAGGAGTTCACATTTATAGAGATTTGTGCAAAAGAGAAGAAACAGCAGATCAGTAATGAGGAAACATGGCTTGGTTTTCTAGAATGAGACAGAGATGAATGTTCCAAAGCACACAGGCCAAGAAAACTTGTATTTCAACTAAGATTCCAAGATAAGTGCAACCTAGATTTATAAATTTAATTTGTTCTATGATTTTGGAAAAGATAGCTGTATTTGTGTTTGTATGAGAAAGATGGCTGGTGGTTTTTCTTATCCCATGAGGAGTTTGCAAGAAAAAGCAAAATTTTGCCAAACTTTGCTCTGTTAAACCAAACTTTTTGCAAAGGAAAGCGTTTGGTGAACTGAACTACCACTGTATTCTCAAAGAAACTGCTAAAAAAAAAACCCAGGAGTATTTCAGTAAGATTAAATCATACTAGCCTAATCACATTTTTCTTCCGCACAGTGACTAGCCTAGGAAAGCAGGTGGTTATAAAATCAGGACAAACATTTTACAGTTCCTCATGATAAACTTGTAGATAAGATTTTAAAATCCTTGTGAATGTGAAGGAAATTCTCTGCCACTATGCTCCATGAATTCATCTATGCTCCACATATTTTTAACAATTCTTTCATTACAATATATAGGACAGACTCATGAAATCTGCAGCTGATCAAAGGCTAAGCTGCAGAGATAATGTATCAGAAGAATTAAAATATAAAAGAGTGAAAGTATGGGCATGGTGGCACATGCCTGCAAGCACAGGGCAAGATGAGGCAGGAAGATCATCAAGAATCGAAAGCCCTGCCTCAGAAGACACACACATGCATGGGCGCACACAGATAAACACACACACACATTATGAGACTTAAACCAATGGCATAACTCTTGCATTAAGAAGTAACAGATTTGAATATAAAGTTCTAATATTCAAACATCCACAAAAGAAAGGATAAGAGAAGAATCATAGATGAAAGGTAAATATATGAAAAAGACTCAAAACTTTTAGATGACTTAATGCAGGCTCTAAAAAACCCACTGCAGTCTCTAAATATATTTTACTGAAAATGTAGTATTCTATAGCTTTTAAATGTCATCAGATCACGTCTACTGTACTGTACTCAGGAATTTACCTATGAAACATACCTCAGTTTATGGGAGCAGGGTATACACTAGAGTGCTAGAGCACTTGCCTAATATATACAAAGCCCTGGGTTAGAACTTACAGCTATTCTCCAGCCTCAGCCTCTAGTGCTGGGATTACTTGTGTGTACTTCCCACTGGTTATAATTCAGACTTGATGTGATGGAATCATTTTTCCAGACAGTAACAATATTTATGTTCTTTCTGTGTGCGATTGCCAGGATGGGGGATTTGAAGCATGGACTATCTTGCAACACTCTGCCTCAAAAAAGGGGACACCTGTACTCCCAGCAAAAGGATTATTGTAAGTTCGAGTACAGCCTGGGCATCAACGTGAGCTCAAGGCCAGCCTGAACTGCATAACAAGACCCTATCTCAAAAAGACCAAAATACCCATCCCCCCCCCACACACACATAGAATAGTGTGCCTTATACCACCACCTGGTATAAGAATGACCAGGATTAAAGGCAGTACAGAGAGAGTACTGGGAGCAGAGGAATTCACCCCCCAGCCACACAGGTCAGCTCAGGCACCAGCGCTAGGAGAATTCTGTATAACCACAGGGCAATGCACGTGCTATCCTTTTACTTTCTCTTGCTCTTAAGCCTGAAAGCCTAATATATGTGTGCAGGGTGCCGTGTTCCTTTCCTGTTGTCCCAGTACCATTTCTCTGTTTGAGATCGTCAATAAATGTAGTTGCTTTTCCCTCACCAATGAGTCTATGCTTTGTAATAATTTGCTTGTAATTCATAACTGTGGAATCAGTTGGATCCACTGCGTACTTACAAAAGTACTTCAATGCCTTGAATGTGAAATATATCAGAAGGTCCTCGAAGAAATTAATCAGAAAGCATATAAGCAATATCTTCAGATGCACTACTGTGTAGAAAAAAAAAATTCCACCATCAAGCCTGAAGTAGAAACAGTGGGTTTCCAGGTATACACACACATGCCAGTAATCCCAGCACATGGGAGGCTGAGGCAGAAGGACTGTTCCAAGTCCGAGACCAGTCTAAATTACATACTGGAACAGCATAGCAAGACTCTGTTTCAAGACAAAACAAATGAACATAAACTATAGCAAACCAAATCAGTGAGAAGAATTTAAAGTGGGAGAGACTTTTAGCACAATGTAAAACATTAAGTTTTTGGTCACTGAAATGTGCAATCTCTTGGGGGATACAGTTTCCCAACATTAGAGGCTAAATGACTTGGCAAATGTGTGTTAAAGGTGAGGTGAGCAGAAGGACACTGAAATGACTTCCAACAGTCCTAATTCTGTATTCATCTTACTACACACAATAAGGGGGAGAACGCCAACCAACTAACCTATTCTACACTGTCTCTATGTAGGCAGGAGTTTGAGGGCTACTGCAGACAAAGAAGTGGCTTCTACCTGGACTGGAGTGAAAACACTAACATGTATCAAATATAGTGTTACTACGTATAATGATGACAGAAGAGAATTCCACGCTGTGTGGGAGGGCCACAAAGAATGAGCGCAGAGTGCAGGAAGTGTTGTGTTTCAGAAGCAAAGTAATGAACAGCATCTCTTGGAGGTGGCTACAACTGATGGAAACACTGCACCCTGGAGGATGAGACTAAGGGAACAAGAGAAGTCCTGGAAGCCAAAGACCATAATCAGAAACAAGCATACTCTATTCACAGCCACAAGGGGTCGCACTGTAATAGGGCTGTGTGGGGAAAGGCAGCAGCTAAGATCATTTTGTCCCATTGAAATTCAGACCAAGAAATTCAAGCAAGGCAGGGAACAGAGTTCTCAGTTTTCACTTACGCAACTAGATAAAAATTCTGGAGCGCAACTCACGGAATGCAGAGGAAGAGAACAAGATGTCTCCAATAAGCAAGCCTTCCCTGCATATCAGTACCATGTACAGGCTGCCAGGGGACAGCCAGACCCCAGTCCCTTCCAATGTGCAGGCTGGGAAACAAGAACAGCCAACACCCCACCCCAAGCCCTAAGCATCTAGCTGATCTGGAAAAACCAGACTAGCATGACAGATATTGAGGTGAAATGCAATTGGATGCTTGTGGTGTTTGGTGTTTCACTGAGTTTTCAGGTCTAGGGCCAATAGTCTCATCATCTATTCAGAGAATGGCAATACACAATTTAGCATCTATAGGCGTCTCCTTCTGAAGATGATAGCCATGGTTAATTTCCCATTATCTTATTTGGAGTCTTGTATCTTTTTTCATTATTTTTTTGGGTTGGATTCTATTCTGATTTGTTTGATTTAGTTACATCCAATGTCATGGGCAGCTATTTCAAAGATATAAGATACACTGTGGTAGGCACTTTGGATTTCTTACTGTCTTATTTAGAAGTGTTTTATTGCATTCATTGTTTTATTTTTATTGGTATTTTCTGTTCCACTCTGTTTGATTTTTACTGTCTGAAGTTATCTGCAGCTACTTTGAATACAGCAAGGGGCATTATGGTAACCATTGTGGATTTCGTATTGTTCTGGAGTCCTGCATCACCCATACTGGTTTGTTTTGATTGGCATTATTCTGTATTATTTTGCTTAGTTTTATTTTCTTTAAAATAAAAATTTTAAAAATACTGCTTAAGTATACTGATTGTAGCAATCAAAAGAAAGATGACCAAGAAGGATTAAGGAAGTAAAAACAAACAAATCAGACAAAAAATATGGAGGAGCTGCATCAGGATGCTATGTGAGATTAGTGGGGATAAGAGGAATACTCTACAAAATAAAGCCTACCGGATTTAGTTGCTAGTCTCCTATAGGAAGTGACAGAAATGTAAATCAGAAAAAAAGCTAAGTTCTGTCTGCATAACTGGAAAACAGCTCTAATACTAACATAAGGCAGCAACTGGAAGAGAACGGAGAACTGTGGTAATGGATAGATGTTTCCCAAGGACAGATTTCTTCAGAGCCAGAATCTGGAGATGCTATTTATGCAGAGAGAAGAGCGTCTAAATAAGTGCTATCTAGGTAGGGGAGAAGGACCCTGGAGCTCTCTACTCACCCTGAGCACTTCTCCAATCCCCACCACACCCATACTCTCACAGGAATACCCAGTCCAAGCCAGGGTAGAGCGTACATTTTTGTATCATGACTAGTTTCCAGAGAGAAACGCCCTTCCAGTTTCTCTCCATATCCTTCTCACTCTTCAGAGCACAGGTCAAGTCCTAGTTCAACGACACTTGAAGGCTACCGCAGCCTTTATGTGGTCTTTTCTCTTAACTTCTGGGGCTCACCAAATACATTCACCCCTAATTCAGGACTTCTACTCATATTATTCAAATTTCCTATTAGCCAAACTTTCACAAAGTCATTTAAAAAGTCCAGCATTCAAAACAGTGAAACCAAATCAAACATCTATTATTTGCTCAATGACTTGAGCCCACAAAGAACATGAAAAAGCTCAGCTTCACTTTGTGCATCCAAAATCAGCAACAATCACTGCACTTGCAGAGATACTGGGATCTGAGGAAGGGCGGATTTACATACACATCTCCACGCAGTCCTGCCTGCTACTTTACTAAGATTGAAACAAGCCAACATAGACTGACTTGGCATTCTTTCTTTCTGCTCTTGTGTCGGTGTCGATCCCGGCCGGCAGGAAAAAACACACGACACGAGTAGTCGGCGGATAGCCTCTGATTTATTTTCTCTCTCCGTACGCCCTGTCCCGGGATCTCGGATCCCGCCTGAGGGAAGCCTCCTCTGGTCCGTTCTCTACGGCTCCTTGTGTGCTTCTCTCAGCAGTCCCTCTCCTTGGTGTGTGTTCTCGCCCCAGGGGTGGTGTCAGCATATATATGGACACATCGACCAATCACATCAAAGTAGGCAAGACGAGCTGATTGGCCAGCGTCAGCTGTTGCTGGGCAGACTAGCTTATAGGGCGTGTTGTTTACTAGCTAGGGAGCAGGAAATGGGCGCCATCTTGGCATACTCGATGGGAGGGGTAATCTAGCTCAGGCTTCACTCTTCACCACAGGCCTCATATCACTCGGTCGACGGGAGGGGCAATCTAGCTCAGGCTTCACTCCTCACCACAGGCCTCATATCACTCGGTCGAGCTCCCAACATCTCCCCCTTCTTTATTTATTAAGATAGTGTGGTCTGTGGGTCCATGTGAGGTGTCTGGGAGTGGGCCTATTTCGCAGGCCGAGGCATGAGAGAATGTAGAGGTCTATACCCTGCTGTGCATCACCTTGTCTCGTACATATCCTTGCGCCAGGACCATGCTCAAGGTGAGTGGTTTATTTTTTTGTAGGGCCAGGCTTTTGTGAACCGAACCTGGATGCATATAGACATTTATTTCTGCCTTCCCCTCAACCCTCGAGGCGGATGGCACTGCAGTACCCTTGGTCTCGCATCTCAATGTCATAACTCTCACTCTCTAGAGGACCCTCGGAGTAGAGCCTGTCTTAGGTTGATCAGGAGAACTTCTCCCGTCTTACCCGTCGTTGGCTTGCCCACTCAACTCTTAAAGCTTATATCTTGGGGGAGACACGGAGGGGTCAGCCGAGTGACATTTGAGGAACCGCGTAATCACTAATTACCAACCATAATCCCCGTTTACTACAATCACTAATTACTATTTTCTAATTATCAATGGGAACACGCCTTAAGCGTGGGGTCCTTTTAGTCTAAGTTCGCAGCCGCGACGGGGAAGGAGACGTACGTAATAATACTAGAACATCCGTAAGAATAATGGCGAGGGCAGCCACGTACTGGTTAAAGGAGCCGTGCCTTTCTAGCCTGAGCCCAGAAAACGCTAGGTGTGGAATCTCCTTGACTCTGGGCCAGCAACATCATCAATGTCATATGTGTCTTTTGGGTCGCCCTTATCGACCGCAGGCACCTAAGAGTCACGAGAGTGACAATCACAAGAGCAAGAATGATCCCATACGCAAGAAGTGACGAAGGTTTGAAGAAGGAGCCTATCTGGCTTAGGACATCATCAAAAAAGGAGGCTGTAAGTATGGGCACCTCTATCTGATCTAGCTGCCGGATAGTCATATCCAGGCGCACGCTAGCGTTCCAAAAGGAAGAATTATAGGTGGTGAGAACATAATCCTGAAATTGCCTGTAAGCCGAACGGTTGACCTGGATGGGGGTAACGCACAACTGGGTGAATGCCCATCTGGCGTCACATAAATTGTTAGCCACCTCCCAGAGTCCCTGGACTTTTTGAGCGATTAGGTCGATCTGCTGTTGTAACGCCATTATGGCGTTGTGCTGGAGGAGGTTGACTTCTTGTTGCTCCCTCAGCGCCAGGGAGGTGGTGTCCGTAAGATTGGTAAAGGCCTGAGCCGTCAGCGTAGACTGGGTCAGAGCAACGGCAGCCGTCACAGCCGTCGCAGTCAGAGTCACGAACAGTGCTGTCAGGGCCGCTGTGATCTCAAAATCTCTCTTACGTCTGAGCATGGGTAGTTGGTCCTGCTGATAGACGGGATGAACCCAAACAGATTCGTTAAAGGGAACCCACATCAGTGGGGGTCGAAGAGCCAACATGGCATACGGGAAAGACCCATTTCAGCAGTTCCCTGTAAAGCATGGTTGGTTACTGCACTTAAAGGAGATGTCAGCAGAGAATACCCATAAGTAGGGCGGTTTTACGCATGCAGCCTCAGAATTAAGGGTGACATTGGTGGTTCCATTAGAGGCAGAAGCGTTAATAGCGAGCATGGGTCTTAAGTCCATGCAGGCTCCGGTGGAGAGGCACAACCAATTTTCATTAAGGGGGAAGGGGAAGCTTATTGCCCACTTGTTGTTCACTCTCAGGTAGGACTCCCACCAGGTCAACGCGAATATGTTGTTACTACCGGATGGAGGAGAGAACCGGGACCACCAAGACATGTTTAGATGAGTCACTCCCACGCCGTCGACAGTACAGGGCTGCCATGAAAGTTGTGACAGGTCCACCATCTGTCTTTTTTGGCTTGGGGACACACGGTATGGGCATGTGGGGAAATCGGGACGGGTGTGCATGGCTGCTCGGGGTTTGCAGGTTGAGTTAAAAGTGATGACTCCGCCGCTAAGTGTGCCAGCTTTAAAACATCCAGGCGAATGCAGGGATGGGACAGACAACCTCACCGTCAGGGAGGTATTGTACCATTTTACAAGGAGGGGCAGGAAGCTAACGCAGGATCCCCGGTGACACGAGGGGTTACTATTAGTGGAAAAAATGACCACGTCATTGGTGATGGGAAGGTCAAAACGTATGGGTCTGATGGTTAACGGTATATCTGGTATGCAAGGCAATCTGGCGGAGCAGTTTTTTGTATACAACTTTGGGAGAGAGGGGGCTGTGTTGGAGATAGCGGCTAGCGCTGGCGGATGATGTATTGCTGCCCACACTAAGTCTGCTCCTATTTCAGTAGTGGTGGTGAGCATCAAAACCAGAAGGAAGGGGGCTGCCGGAAGGCGGCGTGGCCTAGCCACTCTGGCTGCACCGTACCCTAAAAGAGAGCCAATTACTATCGAGAGCATAATCATTACTGTGTCCCATAAGTCATACGGTATTCCTCGGTCGAGCAGCAATATCCTGGTCGGACCGATCTTGATTAGGCTGTCCGCTGCCGTTGAGTTTTGGAGTGTCTCCTGCATTATGTTTCGTTGGATTCGCCACACGCGTCAGCCGTTCTGGGACCCACAATGGTTCTCGTCCTGGTTCCTGCGGGAAAACACAAACCGCACCTCGGTTCCAGCTAACTACTGGATCCGGGCCCATCCATTGTCCCGTCAGGACATCTTTCCATTTCACCCATCCCCTATTGCCAGGAGATGGATTACAATGTTCCATGGCCGGGGAGTGATTGTTGTTATTCAGGTTCAGAAAATTGTATGTGAACAGTGCCATGGAGAGCCGTGCCTTTGGGGGCAGGCCCTGACTTATTCCCCCTTTTTGTTTTTGTAGAATATCTTTAAGGCTCCTATGAGCCCTTTTAATAATTCCTTGACCTTGGGGATTGTATGGGATGCCATGTTTTAACTGTACCCCCATTTTTTTATAGAACTCATTAAAGGCTCTGCTTGTATAAGCTGGTCCATTATCAGTTTTTAATATTTTTGGTTTGTCCCATGCGGCCCAAGCTGTCAGGCAATGATTGATTATATGAGACACCTTTTCGCCAGTTTTAGCAGTCGCAAATATAATATGAGAGCAGGTGTCCGTAGAGACATGAACATATTTAAGAGATCTGAATTCTATCATATGTGTGACATCCATTTGCCAAGTGTCGCCAGGAATCAATCCCCTGGGGTTAACTCCCGTTGATACGACGGGTGTGTATGTGGCGCAAGAGCCGCATAACCGTACGATGTCCCGCGCGTCAGCCCTGGAAATGTGGTACTGGTTGGCTAACGTCCTGGCGTTGACATGAAATCTGTCATGAAACAGACGGGCTTGTTCTATTGAAGATAACATATTGAGTATCCACAACGGGCGAGTGGCCACGTCAGCTGCCGCATTGCCCTGTACCATGGGCCCTGGCAGGCGCGTATGTGCTCTTATGTGAGTGATGTATATTTTGTTGTGTCTATTTATCAGCAGAGTCTGGATAGACAAAAACAAATTAGTCACTTTGGAGGTTGGCTTAATCGGGCCCGCAGTCTCAAGGACCTGTATGGCATTAACAACGTATTTTGAATCAGAAACAATATTAAGGGCCCCTGGGAACTTCTCGAGGACGGTTTGTATAATTTGTAACTCTACCACCTGTGGTTGATCTGGTTTAAATTGTATGCTGATCGGAGGCATACCTGAGACCACATAAGCCCCTATCCCGGTTTTTGACCCGTCCGTATAGATCGTTGTTGCAGGAGTAAGTGGTGTGGACGCGGTGATTTTTGGAAATATCACCGGATGTTGAGTAACAAACTGTAGTATGGGGTCCCTGGGGAACTGGTTGTCTATCTCCCCAAGAAAAACACATCTCAGGATGGCCCACGTATCTATACAAGCAGTCAGGATTTTTATTTGAGAAGCGGTATAAGGTACCCGAATAGCATGGGGTGCAGAGCCAAAATGTTGGATAGCCCTGCCATGTGCCTCCAAGGCCAGGGAAGCGACCGTTTCCGGATAATGTTTGATAATCTTGGCAGGTGAGACCTTAGGGTGCACCCACAAAAGTGGTCCCTTTTGCCAAATCACTGCCGTAGGTTGAGAAACGGTCTGCAACAAGCAGACCTCAAAAGGCTGTTCTGAGTCAATTCTCCGCAATGCAGCTGTACTTAGGGCTTCCTCTATTTTTCTCAGAGCAACTCTGGCTTTTGGGGTGAACTCCCTGGGGGAGGCAATATCCGGGTCTCCTTTCAGGAGGTCGAACAGGGGCTTTAAGTCCGAGTTAGGGATGTGTAAATAAGGTCTGATCCAGTTTATATCTCCCAGTAGCTTTTGCATGTCATTCAAGGTCCTTAGGCTATCTGTTCTGATGGTTACCTTTTGTGGAGAAATCGATGTGGGGGAGACTTTGGTGCCCAGGTAGGTCACTATGTCTCCTCCCTGAATCTTGTCAGGGGCAATATGTAAATTTGCCTTTTTTAGGGCCCTGACCAATTGGCCAAGCATATCTTCCAACTCAGTCACATCTTTTGCACTGATTAGCAAATCATCCATGTAATGAATACATCTAATTTTGGGGAAGGCTTCACGCAAGGGGGCCAGTAGAAAATCAAGATACATCTGACACATGGTGGGACTGTTGGCCATACCCTGGGGTAATGTAACCCACTCGTACCTCTGATCAGGACTCTCTTGGTTAATGGTGGGTAGGGTAAAGGCGAATCTGTGGGTGTCCTCTGGATGCAGGGGGATTGAGAAAAAACAGTCTCTAAGATCTATGGCATAGACTGGCCAGGACCGAGGGATGGCTGAGAGGGCTGGTAGTCCCCTCTGGATCGCCCCCAGGGGCTGCATCTGTGAGTTGACAGCCCTCAGATCATGGAGCAGCCTCCACTTGCCTGATTTTTTCCTGATAACAAAGACAGGGGTATTCCAAGGGGAGGTTGACGGCTTTACGTGTCTCGCCTGAAACTGGGTTTTGACTATCTCAGTTAATGCTAAAAGCTTCTCCTTGGGTAAGGGCCACTGAGGCACCCAAACTGGATTTTGAGATTTCCAGGTGATCTTAATTGGAGCGGGCAGGAGAAGTTTCTCAGTGACCCCTAGGAAAAACCCAACCCGTGTCTACCTTCCCTTTTTTCTACAGGTACGGGGGATGTCCGGCCCTGCAGGGCTGCGCCCAGGCCCTTGCCGGGGACATATCCCTGATTTTTGAGTATCCCTTTGGCTTGGGGAGAGCAGGTGGATGTAAGAGTGACATCCATCTGGGTGAGAACGTCTCTTCCCCACAAGGATACTGGCAGCTGCAAGACAAAAGGTTGAAAATGTCCTCGGTGACCTTCCTCATCACCCCAAGGCAGGGTCACGGCACTAACCTGGGGGGCAGCCACTATCCCCAATCCTTGGAGTGTGTTGTCAGCTGTGTTGGTAGGCCAACTAGGGGGCCAGTCTTTCTTGGAGACGATGGAACGGTCTGCCCCTGTATCTAGGAGTCTTGTTATCTTTTTTCCGTTAATCCTGAGCGATAGCATGGGCCTTTTATCAAGAGTCATATGAAGCCCTTCAAAAATTTCCTTAGAGGGGCCAAGTCCCTGACCCCCTCTAACCCGTTGACCGGACCGGGGTCTCTCATGGAGACTGGGGAACAGTAAAAGTTGTGCTATCTTATCCCCTTCATCAATTACTATGGTCCCTATATGAGATTGTACCATGATTTTGATGTTTCCTAAATAATCTGGGTCTACAACTCCAGGGATCACGGTAAGGCCCCGGAGGGCTGTGGAGGACTGTCCAATCACTAAACCAACTAGCTTGTCGGGTAGTGGTCCTTTGGAGGTGGTTTCAACCACCTGAACGCCCATATCGGGTGTTAATAGGAGTCTGGAGGCGACACAGAGGTCCACGCCTGCTGGCCCGGGGGTGGCCCCTGTGGGGGGGTGCCATCTTGTGTTGTCCTGTCTAGGGAGTGGGGGCCCGTCCGTAAGGAGGGCCCCCTCTGGCCGTTTTTTGGCTCTGTAGTCTCCCTGCCACTAATACGGTTCCCCTGGGCATCAAAAATAGATCTGCAATCTTTTGCTTTGTGAGAACCTTTACCGCACCTTTCGCAGGTTCCCGTTCGTCTGTCTGATTCCTGTCTCTTGGATAAAAACTCCCCCTGTCCGGTCTTGGGGCAGTTTTTCCTTATATGGCTGGGATCCCCACACTGGAAACATCCCCTGGGCTTACCAGGGTGATTGGTCTTCTGAGGCCCTGTCTGTTGTAAGGCGGCGGCTAAAAGGGCAGCCACGCCTGAGTTGGATAATGGCCCCCCTATTTCTCTACAAATTTTAATCCACGCCTCTATGTTTTTACCTTTATGGGGTGCTATGGCTGCCCTGCAGTCCTTGGTGCACTGTTCGAAGATTAACTGTTTAATAAGAGGAGCAGCAGCACTCGGATCTGAAAAGAGTCTGTCAGCTGCCTCCTGCATTCTGGCCACAAAATCCACAAAAGGTTCTGTGTTGCCCTGAACAATTTTAGAGAGGCATTGTGAGGCCACCCCTGTGTTGTTTACCTGCTTCCAGGCGCGGATGCCTATGTTATGTATCTGTTCATACACATTTGGAGGGAATCTAGTTTGATCTTGAGCGTACTGACCCTTACCCATAAGCATATCCTCATTTTGTCCCCTATGGCCCCTAGCCGCATTTTTTTCAGCCTGTTCGGCGGCAAACTCAGTATACCAGGCGCGCCAATCCAGAAAAGCCCCGGGGGCCAGGCAGGCTTTAGCCAGTTGGGTCCAATCACTGGGCGTCAGAAAGCCACCGGCAGACAAATTCTCCAACATAGTTATAGTGTAAGGAGCAGTAGGGCCAAATGTGGCAACCGCATTTTTAAGCTCCTTAATTTGCTTGATCTCCAGTGGTTCCCAGTAATTGGGTCCTTGGCCTTGCGCTAGGAGCACCGGATAAAGCCCACATTGTTTATACTCATTCGTCCCTTGAGGAATCTGTTCCATTCTAAATGTCCATCTACGAAAATACCTTCCCTGGGACCTTGGCATTTTTTCACAGGGTGGTGCCTCCCCATGAGATGTCTGTCCCTCCCTATCACAAAATTGTATCTCTTTGTAACATGGCCGACCAGTCTTTGGGGCACAAGATGGCGGGTCGCCAGGCAGACAAGATGGTGGCCCTACATGTGACAACGGTCCAGGCCACTCCCTCCATGGGGGGGGTGACGGAGGATGGCCCCAGGCCGCCATCTCACCACAGGAACCGGTGTTTGGGACCTCCCAGGGTGGCGCGGAAGGCTCTACGGCTTTCCGTTGGGGAGTGCTCAGGAGTTTCCTTCCCTTCTCTAGGTCTGTCTGCATCTTGACTAGGTCTCTACGTAAAGCTGCAAAGGGATTAGGGGGGTCACTTGCCTCATTGTCCTCGCCTTCCGAGGTATCTGAGCCCGAGGAATCCGAGGCAGGGGGTACCTCTCTCTTGCCTCGCTCTCGCGAGCGCCTCCGCACGCTCCCTGCGACGGACCCCTCTCGGGAGGACTCCGAACGGGCCCCTTCAAAAGCTCGGCGGGCCTGAGAGAGCCCATCTGCGCTATCCTTAGCCCCATTCCTCTCCCCTTTGAGGCATGAATGAATCATCTCCCAGAGCGGCCGAACCGAAAGTGGGAGTCGGCGCTCCTCTTCTGCTCTTTCTAAATCTTTACCTAATTTCTCCCAGCAAGGTAGGGACAAGTGCCCCGTCGGCAGGAACCAGGGTGCCGCCTCATCTACTTGTTGGAGAAACTCCGTAAGTGTCTTGGAGCTCATTGATATACCTGAAATCTTGAGCAGGTCTTTCACCGCTCTTACCAGTGACTTGGAACTCTTAGTGGGTAAGTTGCCCATGCCTGTCACCGAGGAGTCCGTTCTCACCGTGTGAGGCTAACCTGCCACATACACGTGAGCTTGAGGGGAGTCTAAAAAGCCCTGTAGGTGCGCGCCACCCAGAGCCCAGGTTTATCCCCTACTCACCTGTCCTGCAGAGCAATACTGGAGCGTCGTCCGCCTCGCCTCGGGGGTGATCAGTTCCCCGTACGGGCCACCAAATGTCGGTGTCGATCCCGGCCGGCAGGAAAAAACACACGACACGAGTAGTCGGCGGATAGCCTCTGATTTATTTTCTCTCTCCGTACGCCCTGTCCCGGGATCTCGGATCCCGCCTGAGGGAAGCCTCCTCTGGTCCGTTCTCTACGGCTCCTTGTGTGCTTCTCTCAGCAGTCCCTCTCCTTGGTGTGTGTTCTCGCCCCAGGGGTGGTGTCAGCATATATATGGACACATCGACCAATCACATCAAAGTAGGCAAGACGAGCTGATTGGCCAGCGTCAGCTGTTGCTGGGCAGACTAGCTTATAGGGCGTGTTGTTTACTAGCTAGGGAGCAGGAAATGGGCGCCATCTTGGCATACTCGATGGGAGGGGTAATCTAGCTCAGGCTTCACTCTTCACCACAGGCCTCATATCACTCGGTCGACGGGAGGGGCAATCTAGCTCAGGCTTCACTCCTCACCACAGGCCTCATATCACTCGGTCGAGCTCCCAACACTCTTGTATTTTGTCTGGTTTATTCATGTTTCTGCTTCATAAAGAGCAGATTTTCATGATTCCTGTTAGTACATGCAATTTTCTCTACTTAACTGTTCGCTTCTGTTCATGAGGGTGCCTGAACTGCATTCCTGTGCTTTTTCTAATCTCTTTACCCATCTGCCAAACACTAAATTATTTAGGTTTTCTCTACTACCCTTTCAAGGAGCCAACCTCTCTCTCTGCTTCCATTTCTGTACTACCAAAATGCTTGGCACAGTAAAGCTGGGTATGGTGATGCACGCCTATACTTCCAGCACTTGAGAGGCCGAGGCAGAAAGATTGGTGCAAGTCGGAGGCCAGTGAGTTTCATAGTGAGTTCACGGCCAGCTTGAAATACATAGCGAGACCCTATCTCAAAATATGTAAGAGGAGGGGAAAAAAAGTTGACACAGTAGACATGGTGTCTTTTAACCTCCCTATAATCTAGCTCTCAGTTCACACTTTACCCAGTTTCTCATTCAGACCTAATTCACTTTTCCTAGGGATGTTACTTGAATTTCCTCACATCTGGAAGTACTTGTTTCTTCCTTCCAACTCCCCAGAACTTTAGTTTTACCTCTTTCCTGAAACTTTTATTTGTCACCTAACACTAGAGCAGTTTGTGTTCATACATTTCCCACTAGACCTGAGGTTAGTGCTCAAATCTGGTTTCTATTTATGGTTCCATCACCAGTTTCATAAGAGCAAGTTGTTTCATCTTGGATGAATGAATCTCTGATATGAACCATAAATGGTGTAGGGTGGACACAACCACCACATTTAGAAGCAGGTAATCAGATGGCCTTGCCACAGACAGACATATTTCATCTCTGGACTCATCATTCACAGTGAAAAGGTACAATGGGTTTCTTCAAGGTCTTTTTTAGGTATAATATGACTTGTTTTGAATTACTTTTACTGAGTAAACAAAATCCAGGACCCAAGCTCAGCCCCAAACTCGTCTTGGTCCAGAAACAAGTACAGAAAAAGGATTATTTCCTTTTCATTTTCTTTCTGGAGACAAAATATCCTAGAGGCAGAGTCATTTAATGTGGAACAGTCACCATGGGTCACCGCTAACCCCACATAACTCATAAGCATAATTCTTGGTAGCCACACTCATACCATGTTAGGGTGGCTTCGTCAGCATCCTTCACCCTCATAGATGCAGGGTTTGGTTCCTTATCTCCTTTGTATTTGACCTCATGAGCACTGTTTTTAGATTTACTTCCTGAGATACCCAGTTCTACAATTTCCAATACTTTAAGGCAGTCCTAGAAGAAAGAAAGACAGATAAGCTTTTCCCATTCACATTACGAAACATAAGGAATCCCTCAAAATGCTCACGGTGGTTATATCTGGTTAGTGGGGCTCCAGTAATAAAATAAACTTTATACCCCCTCTCCAGATTTCTCTTTAGAACTAATTCAGAATGACCAGTGATCAGGTAAGTAAAGAAAACTTAATTCAATTTTATCAGTTCCAGAAGTTCCTTAAAATTAGCACGGACCACAAAATATAAAACATTAAATCAAAGATATATGGCAATAATTCAGGTAACCTGGGATGGTTTAAGACAAATGATCTAATATAGTAAAAAGAAGCTCAAATATAAGAAATATTTGTAAACAGTTTATAGTACAATAACTTTAAAGCCCATAACCACAATTAAATTTTATCAGCAATATTGTTTTTAAAAATTAAAGGTTTTAATTACTTTGATATCTTTAATTTTCACGATAAATTCTTTATTAAGACTTCTCTGTAAGCAATAATGTCAGAAAAAGCATATCTAAGGCCACTTAAAAATAGAAAACTGTGTGTGAAATTATACACAGAAGGATTGTTTACAAATAAGCTGTGCCTTGGCAGGCTAGTAATCAACTGGCCTTATTGCTTTGATATTTACATGACCAAAGTGCTTCTAGCTATCTCCAGGCTACCAAACCTTCAAAAAGAGTTTCAGTAGTTCAGGTAAATTAGGCAAGGCTCCCTCTTTTAAAGAACTTCCTCTCTTTGTTAATTGACAACCAAATATACACATGATGATAGTTCAGTGCTGTAAAGAATAAATGTTCTACTGAAACCTAATAAGTGCATTTACATTTAAAGGTATTTAAATTGTATTGACAGCATACATTTTTGTTTCTGTTGCCTATTTTAACACTCAATAAACAAACCTTTTCATGAAGTGTATCAGGATGCTCTGTCAGCCAGACACAGGGACACTGAAAAACTGCCACTCTCCTGAACTGCAGAGCCCGAAAGTGAAGAGGAGCTGGCCGGCTGCACTGGTGTATGCTGTAGCTGCACACAGAACTGATGGCTCACTTCCAGTCTCGTGAGTCAACCATCTCCCTCACCTGAGCATGTTCATTTGGGGAATAGCAACGATTAGCCAGGAATCGCTGCCCAAATTTGAAAGCATGCATATCAAGGATACATCACAAATGCTTTGCTTCTTAATATTTATATATATGAACAGAATATTTCACATGTACTATTATACTCTTAAAAAGATGTGGCATTTTTCAAATCTTAAAACAGTATTTCAGACTAGGAGGGTTTTTCATGCCCTAAGGTCCAAACCTGTTGGGTGCAACTATCCATCCTTGCCAGAGACTGAAAGATTATTGGCAAGGGAAGATGTGCTCAATTTGAAGCATCCATAACCCAGCCTCATTGTGATGCTCTACATTCTGCACAAAGCATTGTGCATAGAAACTGCATGAATTAAGATAATGACTGTGTGTGTGCACACTTCAAAACTTTCCTCGTGTAGCTTTGGATTCTTCTCCCTACTTCTCTTTATAACCTATGAGCAACTACTGATCTGATACCATTATAGAGTGAGTTACATCTTCTACAGTTTACATAAAATCATAACAGCATGGACTTGCAGGTGAGGTTCTCACTGCTTTCTTTTCTAGTTGACCTAATAATTTGCATAGTTCTCTACATCCTCCTGTCTTGCCTTTGTGTTATTTTTATCTGCTGAACAATATTCCGTAGCGTGGAAATAAAACTGTTTATTTATTCAGAACCAGTTAATGGATATTTGTTTCCAGCTTTTGTATATCACAATAAAGCTACAATCAACTTTCCTGTCCAAGTTTTTGAATGAACATATGCTCTCATATCCTGGAAGAGGAATCACTGAGTCATAGGACAGATGGATGTTTAACTTTTTAAATAAATGCTACGCTGTTTTCTAAAATGGTTATTCCAGATAACATTACCATCAGCAAGCAGTTCCCCTACTTCCTCACCAACACTTGGTGTGGTCAGTCTTTTTAATTTTAGCTCTTCTACTACATATGGAATTGTATCTCACTGTGGTTTTAACTGCATTTCTAATAGATAATGATATCGAGTATCTTTTCATATGTTTGCCATCTGTTTACTTTAAGTTTTTTTTTCCAAATCCTTTGCCTGTTTTATAACTGTTTTTTTTTAATGGCACTGGGTTTTATTTTTGATGTGTTTTCTTCCACTGGTGGTTGTTCTGCTTTTATAAATGATTTATTAAAAGATTTTAATGAACAGCTTCCAGGCACCAGGTCTAGCTGCCAAGAAGTCCTCTGTAATCAGTGACTAGAGAATGGCACATGACTCTAACTTAAGTTTCTATCCAGAGATGAGGGTGGTGGGTAGTACTGTAGCTCATCTTTCAGGCCCACTGTGCTCAAGGGGCCATGCAGCACCTTGAGATCAATGTTCCACTTTGCACCAGGGCAGCATGGTCTTCACTTTAATGCCTAGCACACCCCTGTGAGCAGCACATAGTGCACAGTGTACTAACATAGTAGTTAATATGGTTCCCACAGTGGAACATAGAACTATACATAAAATTTGTGGACACAGATCACCTTCCTGTTGAGTCTCCCAGATGCCAAGAACTTGTTGCCCTTGACCTGCTGTCCTCCACAAAACAGCAGTGTAGCCAGCTCTCTCCATAGCAATTTCTGAGGAGTTCTAATGGAGGCTCCACCTAGGAAATGGCAGAGATTCAACTCTTGAGTGCAAAGCTCCGTTGACATGCCCTCAAGGAAACTCAAGTTTCTTCTCAACTACAAGGATCAGTTCACAGATCTGCTGATCCTTCTCAAAGGAATGTTCCACATGCTTTAGGCCAAGTCAGTGATTTTATGCTGATCACTCTAACTTGCACCTCAGTGCCAGACTGGCTATTTCTAGCAAGGATCTGAGTGAGAACCCTTTCAAATCAGGTTGGAAGATGCCATCAGGGACAAATTTTCTCTTTTTAGAAAACTGCACCACCTCTGGGCATGGCTGTGCACTCTTGTAATCCCAGCACTCAGGAGGGCAGGGGCAGGAGGATCCTTGCAAGTTCCAGACCAACCAGAGCTACAAAGTGTGCCCAAGGCCACCCTGAGCTGTATAGCAGTTCAGAACTGTCTATGAAAAAGACAAAATGAACCACAAAAAAGCAAAAAGAAAATTTTACCACCATAATGCTTTCAAAATCAGACATAAAGGAATGGTATCTATTGACTTTTGAAGTTCTTTCAATAATCTGTTAAAATTTCCTAGTCAGACATATAGTTGATAAAGATTATTTCTAATGAATGATTTGTGATTTCATTATCTTTAGAAAACAATGATTTTGCTTTTGATGAAGTCCAATTGATCACTTTATTCTTTAGTGTAACTTTTAAGAAAGTTTTGTACAACCCAAAGTAACAAGGATTATCTATGTTTTCATCTAGATGTTAGAGATTATGTTTTATACTTATGTCTATAATCCATTTTGAGTAAATTTTTGTAGCTAGCATAAGGTATAAAATAAAGCCTTAAAGAAGGGAGGGTAATAGGAAAAAAAGAAACTGCAAGATATACCGTGTACAAGTACAAATTTCTTATGATGAATTGATAAATTTGCACACGTACAATGTACTCATAAAACAAAAATAAAAGGGAAACATAGTCTTTTTACTGTTTGTTTATAGATGAATATCCAGTGATCCCAACAACACTGATCCAAAACACCATCCTTTCTCCTTTGAATTACTTTCATGCTTTTTTAAAAGAAGAAATCAAATGACTGTATTTACATGGATCTCTTTCTGAGCACTCTATTCTATTCCAACCTAGTTGTTCAAATCTATTTCAACATTAGATTGCTTTGGATTTTTTGGTGTCTTGGTTTTGTTTTGTTAAGCAAGCCCTTCCTAGACATACATACCATTGGGTCTGTAACTCCTTACACAACCTGTAATGGTCTTAAATCACCATCCTCCATCTTCAGCCTCTTTAGTGCTGGGATGATTGTTTTGATTACTGTAGCTTTGCAGTCAACCTTTACAATTTGCTAGACAGGTCCAGAGCAGTGTTCTATCTAATGTTTTCTGGTCATGATTTACACTGTAGTATCTCAGAGAGCAGTGTGGGTGTGTCAACTTTTTCTCACAAGGTATTTTACATATTCAGTTTCGTATGATCTTCTCAATGAAATTCTCTTGTTACATGCAAGATAACTTTGCCCAGTTTACTAATTAAAAAACAGATTCTAATGAGGATTTGTTAAGAGGAATCCTAGATAGTATATTGCTGGTGGGAATGTAAAATGATTTAGTAGATGTGGAGTACAATTTGGCAATTCCCCAAAAAGTTAAAAATTATTATACACATTACAATTCACTATACTCAGTATATATCTCAAAGAATCAAAAACTAGTAATGAAATACATGTACACACGTGTTCAAGGCAACACTCAGTAACAGAAGTCTGAAGATGAAAATGTCTCCAATGTGCAGCAAATGCTGAATGAACAAAGTGTGGAATACACATTCCACACGCATTATTCAACCACAAAAGGTAATGAAATTCTGAAATATTCTACAAGAAGGGTAAAACACAATAATTATATTAAATAAAAAAGTCAACCACAAAAAAGCTCATGTACTGTATTACCCCATGTATGTAAAATGTATAGAATGGGTAACTGTGTATCTAGAAAATGCTGTCTCTCAGTTCCTGAGGTCGGAGCACGGGGCAAAGAAGCACTGCTTAACGGGTACAGAGTTTTCCTTTTGAGGTGATGAAAACACTTTGGACTGAGAGTTGGTGGTTGCACAGAAATATGAGCCTACCAGCTGCTGCCAAATTATTCATTTTCAAGTTATCATTTTTGAGCCAGGTGGAGTAGTGCATGACTATAATCCAGGAAATCAGATCACTGAGGCAGAAAGATTGCAATTTTGAGATCAGCATTGGCAACTTAGCAAGTCCAAGTCTACCCTAGACAACATGGTGAAGCTCTGATTCAACAAAACTAAATAAATAAATGAAAGATATAAAAGGATTAATTTTACATTATGTGTGTTTCAACTTGAAGAGAGGGATGGAGGCAAGAAATTCAACAGAGCATTCAGCTCTAAGCTTGCAGAGAAACGAAATACTTATAAAAGAAATCTGAACTGCCTATTTTCAACTATCTTGGATAATGGAAGACAGTAGTCCCATGTAATCCCAACTAGCATACTTGAAAACAACCATTCTATGTAAAACCAACATGTTCAGAGTAGAGGGATATGCAGTGTGGAATCTAGGGGGCATCTCCTTCTGAAGGTGTAGCCACTGTTACTTTCCTATTATCTTGTTTTGGATTCCTCTGTCATTTGTATTACTTTGTTGGGTTGGGTTCTATTCTGTTTTGTTTGATTTTGTTGCATCCAATGGCATGGGGGCAGCTATTTCAAAGATAGCAAGATATATTATGGTAGTTTCAGATCCTCCATTCAAGAGACTGAACAAACGTCAGGGCAGTGGTTCAAAGCTGAGCCATGATAATGCACCCCTCCTTCTTCCCAGAAGCCCCTACGGCTTCTCCCTCCCAAAAGTCTGCCAAAGCTCAGGAATGTAAAAGTTACCCAACCGCTTGCACTTTCACAAAATAAATCAGCTCACACCAGCCACCAGAGCCCTACCCCCATCACAGCCTCTATCAGGAAGAACCTGTCCTTTGTCTGCAGAGAGGGGCCACAGTCTTCCTTGAGGTGACTCCCTCCGTGCCCTCCCCACGTATTAAACTCATTTCTTATCTACTTGCCTCCTCTCTTTAATATTCTGCACTGCTCTGGATTGAATACAAATCACTCAATCAGCAGCCATGTTGGGTTTACTACTGTCCTGTTTTAAAGTCTTTTACTACATTCGTCCTTTTGTTTTCATTGGTCTTATTCTGTTCTGTTCTGTTGGATTTTTACTGCAGCTATTTGAAGACAAGAGGTATTTTGGTAACCACTGTAGATTTCATGTTGTTTTGAAATCCTGTATCATTTACATCAGTTTATTTTGATTGGTTTTATTGTGCTACTTTTTCCTTGGTTCTATATTTTTTAGAATAAAATCAGTAAAAACTTAAAACCACCATGCACCCTAATACATTCAAATAAATAGAAAGTATTATGTTGTATGAAATATTACAGCAAAAATATTCATATGCTTTGAACCTATTTTTACTTAATTTTTTTTAAACTTTCAAGACAGAATCTTACTATGTAACCCAGCCTACCCTGAGATCACAAGGTGCTCTAAGCTGGCCTTCAACTCATTATCCTGTTCTCTCCTCTTCCCAAGAGCTAATTGTTCTGTTCTGACCTGGGTTCTTATGTCGCCTTGTATCTTAATCTTTTTAAAAAATAAAATAAAATATAATATAATAAAATAAAATTTTACAGCATTGAGTCAACACACTCAGTTGAATCTATTTGATAAAAGAGCATACAATTCACTTTGTAAAATTTAACTCAGAAAATTAAAATTGCACAATTTGGTATAAACTGAGGGAAGCCAACTCTGCAATCACTAACCCAACGACTCAAAATTTACAGAACAAACAGCCATGATGCAAAACTGTTGGGGTAAAATAAAAGGACCGCCCTCCTCACCTTTGCCAGGCCAGAGAGGAGCTCTAGGGCTGCCAGTGAGATGCTCATGTCTTGCTGCCTCACGGAGTTGAGTCTTGGGGTGACAAGATGAATGCTGAAAATCAGGAGCCCAGCAGCTGAATCTGTGTTAAGAGTTACCATATAGCCCAGACGCCAGTCCCACAGGGAGGGAAAACAGCTAAGCACTGGTAACAAGAAGCACAGCATTCCAGTACGCACAGACCACAGTAGCCACAGCGGGCATGCTGGGCACCCACACGGTGCCATGCTCCCTGCCCACTGGCCTGAACCCCAGCCGGGCCTGACTGACACAGTGCAGGGCACCCCTGCAGGGCCAAGGCAGCGTCTAGCTCCCAGCCCACAGATTTTCCCATAGACAGCCACAGGCCTTGGGCAGCTTCAGGATCATTCTTGTAATGCTGCACAATTTACAGTCTCTAAATTAACAACTCACAGAGTTACATTTTAAAACTTAACTATAAAGAAAGGGCTAGTAAGCATTTCTAAGGGACTTTATAAGTAAAATAACCAACTTTCACAGCCTCCTCACATGCTGGGAATTATTTTGTATCACTGAAATTATTTGTAGGCAATGTCTTTTCAAATCCATTTTAACACTTAACTCTTCAAGACTACTTTAACAATTCTAAACATATCAAATAAACAGACCAGGTTTTATTTGGCTTCTCACTTTATATTTGAGTCATTAATATCTAACGAATAGTACATTAGAAGAGCTTAGGAGAAATTAAACTGCATTTATAAAAGAAGCTTTAAGGCCATTACACCAGTTGATCCTATCAGAAACAGGGCAGTGACCACAGAAAAAGGAATGATCATCAAAAGAGACATTCATGCAACACTAACACAAATCTGGGTTTCTATGTAAAAAATATCTTTCAACATTAAAAAAAGAGCTCACGGACACCAGTTCAAAATGCTAAAACAAATAATAATCACATCAGACATTATAACAACACATGCAGTCATGCAAACATCTTTAGTTTAAAAGTCCTGAAAAAAAAGAAAAAGTTTCAACCTACAGTATGCCTACATGTTTGTATACAATGAATAAGATAACAATTTAAGTAACTGCTGCATAGACACAACACTTATATATCATAAATAGTCACATATTTGTTTTGTCCTGCTGACATCCTCAATAATATTTACTGCAACATTAACTCACAAAAACATGAGCCCTGAACACATGAACATGGCCCATTAAGACTCCAGATGATTAAAAAATTCACATCTAAGGAATTAAATACCATTGTAACCTAGTTAGCTATATATTTGCACATTCAATACACAGTTAGTATTGGAATATAAAAGTATAAAGGTACCCAAAATTGACTGAAAGCATAAAAGAGTGGCCCCAGGTAAAAGATATTGCTAAACAGAATGTGTTGCTGACAGATATTTTATAAGGCAAGGCAGAAAATTAAAATGTTTCCTTACTCTTGCTTAAAAACTGTGCCTGAAGAATCTAATGATGTGCACAGTAGGGTAGGTATACAAAGTTTAACATGGAGACAGTTACTCCTCCCCCTAGTTCTCCTCGACTGCGGACTGCATCCCTCCCTTCTCCCACACTGCAGTCACTCATTAGACTGTGTGCTCGCTCTGAGCGTGGCTCCATCTTATCTGATCCATATCACCGACACCTGCTAAAGAATCCTGGAATGTTTCCTGACCACTCATTACAATCATCTATAAAAGCTAATAAACTACCCCTAATGTAACTACCAAAAGCTATACAGGTAAAAACTATTTATGATTTTTCTTAGTTTTGCTCACAAACATGCCATTATACAGAAGCACATAAAATTTTGGGTTTAGGTTTTGTTTTAAATTTTTGAATATTGAAATTTTGTTACTTACATTTGTTTTCTAAACAAAAGTGTAAACAAATAAAAGAATAAAGGTAATTTTGTAAAATTTTATTTTTATTCTTTTTTAACACAGCTTCCCATGATCCCTTAGGAGAGTTGAGCGGGCCTCTCAGTGCCAGGAGTCGTGGGCTCTGTGCTCCCACCACTTGCTGAACCAGTACCACTATCAGTGCCACTAGGACCCTTCATGTTGTCTTCTCCACGACCCTAGTCAAATGAAAGCACATCAAGGATTTGGGGGTTATGCCACATTTCACAAATATAAACAGAGAATAATCATTAAAAACTTCACTGACAACAGGGAATAGGCCAATTAAATGGCATGTAATGACAAACAGACACCAAACCAACAATGGATTAAAATTGCTGTGGTGTTTCTACACAGACACAATCTGCTGAAGGCTATAAAGGGTCTGACAGCTATAGGTGGAGTTACTGGGGTCTCCTTGGCCACTATTTAAAAATGTCCAGCCCAGGACCGTTTTTAATACTTTAACAGACTTTAATGGGTCCTTAAAGAAAACACCCTTCTTACCAACTAAGCAAAATTTCAGAATAGGAATACAATCTTAAAACAAAACAGTAACTTTCCAATGTAGTTATATCCTAAAACAAAACAAAATATTATGATTAATGTAAATTCTAAAATGACTAGAACTAATAAATTTGTTGAAAATTAATTTTCCTCATTTTTTCCACAGAAGTACGATTTGTTATATTTCTACCAGGAAATTATTGTTAGCTATCTCCTGCACGAAAATGTAAATTCCTTATCAATACCCTAATTATGCATTCTATATCTACTCATCACAGCCTATTAATTAATTGCCCTACTCCCCAGCATTTCCTGTAGGAACAAAGACAGCATATTTTGATGCAAAATCAAAGGGCATTGAATGTCTCTGGGAAGCTTTATCTATTTGGAAGCATTAGTGTATTGAGGGACCTGACAACTTTCATCTAAGCGGCTAGAATGAGACCCATGACCTTACAGTCATCATTAGGGATGCCTTGAATTATGGAGTAAAAGGCTTGTTTAGATTATTCAAGCTAGTTCACCAGTATAGCAAGACACATAGATGCTGTCTAGAAATAAAGACTGGCCTTAGCTGGAATTTCTGTCATGCAGAACGTGTCAGGGATCCGAGGCACAGCTAATAAGGCATTGATACATTAAAAAAATCTCAGAACAGGTATTGTTAAAAAGTGTCCTTCTCCTGGGTACTGTGGCACATGCCCGCTCTCTTAGGACTCAGCTGAGGCAAGACAATTGCCATGAGTCCCAGGTCAGCCTTGGCTACAGAATGAGTTCAAGGCCAGCCTGAACTAGTCAGATAGTCTTTCAAAAATGAAAAAGAAAGAGAAAACAAGAGGTTCTTTTGAATGAATGAGCTGGATTTTACAAAATGTCTTTAAAAATCACAAGGTCAGGGCTGGGGATTCAGCTCAGTGGCACAAGCACCTGCCTGGCAAGTGCAAGGCCATGAGCCTGACCCTTGGCAGCAAAAAAAAAAAAAAACCATGATGACAGCTAGTAAAATGATTTAGACAAATCATAAATTCACAATCTCTGATAGATTACATGTTAAAATTTTCTTACCATTTCCATTTGGCAACCAATGGCTTCTAATACTGCAGAATCTTGAATAGTATTTAACACTGGCTCCACAGCAGCAAAAAGGGGAAACAATGCAATCTAAAGATGTAAGAACACTTCAACGTTCATATGATTAAGAATAGAAATAAGAATATGAACATTTCTGGAACCCCCCAAAATTACTGGTAAATCCAAAAATGGTCACAATAGACACCCTAGAATCTCGCCAATTCTAATTTATCTCCCAAAGTTTTAAAATTGTATATTTATAAGAAAAAATTGATAGCCAAAATGTACTTTTATAAAATGTACTCACTTACAATATATTTTCATTGGTTTGAAAGACCCGATACATATAAGCTGCTCAATTTCAAAGATATTATAAACAAGGTTCTAATCTTTTAGAAAACAAAACAAAGTAGGGAAATAAGAAGCACAGCTGTACCATCCTACTGTATAGAAGTGAGACAATATTTGACGGCAGGGACTCTGTAGATCAGCTTAATTTAGGATGACAGCTTTATTCGATGTGTCATGAGCAGCAAAAAACATTACCCAGCTTATGTTTTAGAATATTGATTCTGGCTTACAGAGGGAAGATCAAAGGTGAAGAAGCAAGAAAGGAAGCAGAGAGACCAGGTAGAAGGCAGTGACAACACTGTAATTAAAAGATGAGAAGCTGAAAAAGGTTCTAGGCGTGAAAAGGTAGATCAAGAAGTATTTTGGAAGTAGTGCCAAAGGAAATTTGGGGTGAACTTAAATATTGGGGCATTGGTGAAAGAGAAGAATTAAAGATAGATGAGTTGTAGGTTCTTGTTTGAAATATTTGATATATATCTGAAGAAGCCATGTACCAAGTTGAGCAACTAGACTGTTGGGCAACTGATTTAGGGCAAAGCTATGGGAGGCAGGCAAGGTAAGTGTGAGCTGCCCTGTAGATGTACTGTATTAGTGGAGCTATCAAGTGGGCAGGTAGCTGGCAACAAACACGGAATGGATAGGATGGATGTAGGCTGAAGAGCACATGGATCTATGATACTTTAAGTGATGGCACTGATGAGACTACCTAGAATAAGAGGGCCAAGAACAGCACTTAAAACTTTCCAACATGTAACAGCTTGGTAGGCAGGAGAAGGGAGCAAAGGAGATGGAAGAGGAACCAGGGAGATCGAATGAAAATCAGGTTAGTATGGTACAATGCAGGACTCAAGCAAAATATGGTAAGGGATGGGGTCAAGCAAGCCAGTGCTACAAGGCCAAGTGAGAAGATGACCACAACTTGCTCAGTTGTGGCAACAGGGAGTCCACTGGAAACTTTGATGTGAGTTCACTCAGTGGTATGATAGGGACAAAAATGGTACCCAAAAAGAGTGGAAAATTTAAAGGGTTTTTATTTTCAGGGTAGAAGAGAATGAGGACAACAGCTAGAGAAGCTAAGACATCCAGAAAGTTGTATTCTAGAACAGCAATAGGACATATTCCTAGACCAGCATAAATAATCAGGTTGGAAGGAGAAGGTGATCAGACAGGAAAGAGGAGTGAGGACCTAGAGAAGGCAGTGAGAGTGGGCCAAGTGGGCAGCACTGGAACAAGCTGCGCCAGCTCTGTCTCCACCTCCTGCTGTCTCTACCTCTGCCCTCTTCATTTCGCCTACACTGGCATCCTCGCTTTGCTCCAACGCACTGCTTCAGGTATTTTGCCACTGCTGTACCCTCTGGCACAACCTCAATTCCAGGTACCTGCACAGCTCCCTCCTTCACCTCCGCAGCATGATCTGCCCCAGCACTGTGTTTACAGTTGAACAGCCCCAGCTGTCTACTCCACGGCAGACCGCCCACCCCCATCTCCTTTCCTTGATCTGTTTCCTCCCCCACAGAATACACTCTTATGTACTCCTTGATCTAGTTAGGTCTTCAAACAGTATATGGTATCTTGACTAAATCCTGACAAAAGACAAAACCGGAAGCAAATAGCCCCATTAAGCCAGTCTTGATTTCTTGACCCACAGAAACTATCAAAGAGGTTTTTGGGATATAGCTCAACCCGCAACCTGCCTGGTAAACTGCACATTATGAGTTTGATTTGCAATATTAAACAACAACAAGAAAAAACTATCAGCGTTAATGCATGTTTATTGCTCTATTTAGTTGCCATTTTGACATAATTTTTAAATTAAATTAAATCATATGACTTCTATTATATTAGGTAGCCACTGACTTCTTCAGTATAAAGAACAAGGTGGGTCATAGGGTTTTCTTAGCAGAGGGGGTACTCAAGGTGTGGAATCCTGAGACCTGACCTCACTTCCTTGGCAACATGCCCAAACGGAACTGGGGAACCTGCCTCGAGGTACCCACCGCATAACAGCCATCTCTTGATCTGCTGTCTCTGAGAAGCTCAACATCTGACATGCTGAGCTGCATCCCCACTTGCAGCGAGGCCGAGGTGGACACCAAGACTATGACACAGAAGCCTGGGCAGGGAGAGTCTGTGTGAAAGGCACAGGAGGCACGTGACTCTAGCCACTCGCTGCAGGCCACCATGCAAGAGACACTCGTCCCTCTCAGACACACCAGAGATGGTGGGCCCAGGACTGGCCACCCGAGAAACATCAAGTTACCTGGCGGACATCTCCTCAAGCCAAATACAAACGGTACCACAAGGCCAAGAAATCCCAGGGCGAGTCTCACCTGGCCAAAGCTCAGGAATGTAAAAGTTACCCAATCCCTTGCACTTTCACGAAGTAAATCAGCTCACACTAGCCACCAGAGCCCTACCACCATCACAGCCTCTATTAGGCAAATCTGTCTTTGTCTGCAAAGGGGAACCACAATGTTCCCTGAGGTGACTCCCACCGTGCCCTCCCTGCCTATTAAACTCTTGTCTACTTGCCTCCTCTCTTTTTTTTTTTTTTTCCAGTTTTTTAAAAATTTTATTTAAAGGAGGAAAAAAAATCCAAAACAGTATAAGGGTACAAGTAATACAGAATTAAAAAAAAAACAGTAAGAAATCGCTAGTTAATAGATTACATATTGTCATCTTAGAAATGGTTGCTCAAGACTACACACCAGTTTTGCATTGAGAACATTACATATTGTTGACATTCAAACAATAATACCTTGAAGTATGATACCTTGGCACACTGAGTACTTTGACCTGGAGGAAATCAGGAAGGCCTCAGACACGAGCTGAGCTCTGCCTTTCCTTCTCAAAGGCAAGTCCAGAAATCAGAACTTCCTTCCCCAAGGCAGGCCCCAGAAACAAAGGAGTCCGTTTCTGTGGAGGTAAGTACTGAAACCTGGGCAGGCCTTTCTCTCTGTGCCTCCCCCCTTGAAGACTTTCAGTTGGGGCTGGGGAGGGCTTGCTCCACAGAGAGCCTTGTTGCCTCCTCTCTTTAATATTCTGCACTGCTCTGGATTGAGTACAAATCACTCAATCAGTAGCCATGTTGGGTTTCCTACTTGTATTGTTTTGAAGTCTTTACTGTATTCCTTGTTTTGTTTTCATTGGTTTTATTCTGTTCTGTTCTGTTGGATTTTTGCTATGTATGAAGCATACCTGCAGCTATTTGAAGACAACAAGAGGTATATTGGTAACCACTGTAGATTTCATATTGTTTTAAAATTCTGTATCACTTACATCAATCTATTTTGATTGGTTTTATTGTGCTATATGTTCCTTGTTTCTATGTTCTTTAAAATAAAGCTACCATGTACCCTACTATATTCAAGTAAATAGCAAGTATTATGTCCTGTGCAATTTTACAGCAAAACTATTCATACTCTTTGAACCTATTTTTACTTAATTTTTTAAAAACTTTCGAGACAGAATCTTACTATGTAACCCAGCCTGCCCTGAGCTCACAAGGTGCTCTAGGCTGGCCTTCAACTCATTATCCTGTTCTCTCTTCTTCCGAAGTGCTATTTGTTCTGTTCTGACCTAGGTTGTTATATCTTCTTTTATCTTAATCTTTTTTCTAAATAAAAAAATAAAATAAAGTTTACAGCATTGGATCAACACATTCAGTTGAATCTATTAGTTAAAAGAACAAGCAATTCACTTTGTAAAATTTCACTCGGAAACTTAATGTTGTACAATTTGATATAAACTGGGGAAAGCCAACTCTGCAATTGCTAACCCAAGAAGTCAAAACTTACAGAACAAACAGCCATGGTGCAAAGCTGTTGGGGTAAAATAAAAGGACTGCCCTCCTCACCTTTGCCAGGCCAGAGAGGAGCTCTAGAACTGTCAGTGATATGCTCATGCCCGCTGCCACACGGAGTTGAGTCTTGGGGTGACAAGATGAATGCTGCGAATCAGGAGCCCAGCAGCTGAATCTGCATTAAGAGTCAAGATATAGCCCAGATGCCACATCCCACAGGGAGGGAAAACACCTAAGCACTGGTAACAAGAATTGCAGCATTCCAGCATGCACAGACCACAGCAGCCACAGGGAGCATGCTGGGCACCCACACAGTGCTATGCTCCCTACCCATTGGCCTGAACCCCAGCCAGGCCCCCTGACACAGTACAGGGTGCCACCTGCAGGGCCAAGGCAGCGTCTAGCTCCCAGCCCACAGATTTTCCCATAGACAACCACAGGCCTTGGCAGCTTCAGGATCATTCTTGTAATGCTGCACAACTTAGAGTCTCTAAATTAACAACTCACACAGAGTTACATTTTAAAACTTAACTATAAACAAAGTGATAGTTAGCATTTCTAAGGGACTGGGGAAGTAACCAACTTTCACAGCCTCCTCAGATGCTGAGAATTACCTTGTATCATTGAAATTACTTGTAGAGTTTAAACCATCAAAAACAACATACAATGCCTTGTCAAATCCATTTTAACATGTAATTCTCCAAGACTGCTATAACAGGTCTAAACATATGAAATAAACAAGCCAGTTTTATTTGACTACTGACTTTATATTTGAGTCATTATTTCCTATCGAATAGTACATTAGAAGAGCTTAGGACAAATTAAACTGCATTTATAACAGAAGCTTTAGGGCCATTATAGCAGTTGATGCTATCGGAAACGGCAGTGACCACAGAAAAAGGAATATCATCTAAAGAGACGTTCATGCAATACTAACACAAAGCTGGATTTCTGTAAAAACTATTTTACAACATTAAAAAAAGAGCTCACTAACACCAATTCAAAATGCTAAAACAAATAATATTCACTTCAAACATTACTAGAACACATGCAGTCATGCAAACATCTTTAGTTTAAAAGTCCTGAAAAAAACGAAAAAATTGCAGACTACATTATACCTACATTTACATACACAATGAATAAGACAATTTAAGTAACCACTGCATAGACACAGACATATATCATAAATAGTCACATATTTATTTTGTCTAGCTGACATCCTCAATAATATTCCCTGCAACGTTAATCCATAAAAACATGAGCCATGAAAACATGAACATGGCCCATTAAGACTCCAGATGATTAAAAAATTCACATCTAAGAATTAAACACCACTGTAACCTAGTTAGATAAATATTTGCACATTCAATACACAGTTAGTATTGGAATATAAAATTATAAAGGTACCCAAAATTGACTGAAAGCATAAAAGAGTGGCCCTAGGTAAAAGATATTGCTAAACAGAATGCGTTGCTGACAGATATTTTATAAGGCAAGGCAGAAAATTAAAATGTTTCCTTACTCTTGCTTAAAAACTGTGCCTGAAGAATCTAATGATGTGCACAGTAGGGTAGGTATATAAAGTTTAACATGGAGGCAGTTACTCCTCCCCCTAGTTCTCCTCGACTGCAGACTCCATCCCTCCCTTCTCCCACACGGCAGTCACTCATTAGACTGTGTGCTCGCTCTGAGTGTGGCCCCATCTTATCTGATCCATATCACTGACACCTGCTAAAGAATCCTGGAATCTTTCCTGACCACTCATTTCAATCATCTATTGAATCTAATAAACTATCTGAAATGTAAGTACTAAAAGCTATACAGGTGGGGCTGGTGATTTAGCTCAGCAACATAAGCGCCTGGCTTGCAAGTGCATGGTTGTGAGTTGGATCCCTGGTAATGGTAAAAAAAAAAAAAAAAAAAAAAAAAAGGCTATACAGATAAAATGTGTTTAGGGTTTGTCTTAGTTTTGCTCACTAACATGCCATTATATAGAATTACGTAAAATTTTGGCTTTTAGTTTTGTTTTAAATTTTGAACATTAAAATTTGTTGCTTATATTTGTTTGCTAAATCTAAGAATAAAAGTAATTCTGTAAAATTTTTATTTGTATTCCTTTTAACACAGCTTCCCATGATCCCTTAGGAGAGTTGAGTGGGCCTCTCACTGTCAGAAGTTGTGGGCTCTGTGCTTCCACCATTGCTGAACCAGTATCACTATCAGTGCCACTAGTACCCTTCATGCTATCTTTTCCACCACCCTAGTGAAATGAAAGCACATCAAGGGTTTGGGGGTTATGCCACTTTTCACAAATATAAACAGAGAATAATATTAAGCACTTCACTGATAAAAGGGAATAGGCCAACTGAATGGCATGTAATCACCATTCCTTGATCTCCCTTCCTTGATCTGCTTTCTCCCCCACAGAATACACTCTTACTCCTTGATCTTTGTCATCACCAGAAAGATTTTTTTCTGTTTTGTTCCTTTCTGTATTCCAGGCTCATGGGTGGTAGCTGGCATGTGACACAACACAATTCAAACTCCTCCTGGGGGGAAGAAGGAGCTACCAGGTATAAGGGAGAGTTTTCTGACACACTTCTGTCTGTAAGATATGTAGCAAGAGCATCAGGTACGCAGAAGACAGACACAGGCTGGGGATATAAAGTGTGAGAAACAGAAAATTAATTACCTGAGTGTGTTGGTGAAACCACCAGTCAGAGCTAAGTATCACCTGACATTTATAGTCCCAAGTCCAAAAGGGTAGTCAGTCCTGGTATAGGACATTTTTCCTCTAGCCATGCTCACTTGGGTGTGAATGTGGAATAAACAGAGAGCTGACTTAAGAAGAGTTGCTGTTTATAAAGTGTTAAGCAGCAAGGAATTTAAGCTGGACAAGGATGGAACAGGAGAGGGACAGACAATGAAATGAGAAACATGGACAGTGGAATAGAGGTAGAGTGACTGTTGGTAAACATTTTCTATAAGCTACTGATGGCCCCAGTCCCTAGCTCGTCAGTCCTCCAGGGATGAGACACTATCCAGCAGAGGCCTCCCAACTGTCCTCCCTGTAACACGATTTCCACTGGGTTTAGTGAGAGAGACAGCAGCCTCATCAGATTCTGGGCCAGGAAACAATGAAGGGCAGGAGTCAGGCCTCCAAGAGCACAGGCTGAAAGGCAATCTTAGGGCATAGCCATGTGCACACAGGGGTGCCAGAGAGACTTGGCTGCATCCCATCCCATGAGCATGAGCAGTGGCCATGTGTGCTAACGTGACGTAATGAAGAGCGTTTTTCCTCACTCCACTGGCTGACCTGGATATCCAATGGGATATTGAGGAGGTGATGACATGTGTCTCCCAGGCTATGTCATTGCAAAAATTACCCCTTTGACCTTGATCTTTCTGGGGAAGCCAGTTACCACGTTGTGAAAGCACTTTGGCAGCCTTAGGGAAAGATCAGTGAGGGGAGGGATTGAATCACTTTGCAAACAGCCAATCAGACTGCTGTCCAGCCACTGGGAAGTGAACCTCTGCCCTACTTAGGTCTTCAAATAGCATATGGTATCTTGACTAAATCTTGACAAAAGACAAAACCAGAAGCAAATAGCCCCATTAAGCCAGTCTTGAATTCTTGACCCACAGAAACTATCAAAGAGTATCTTAGGATATAGCTCAGCACCACAACACCTGACTGGTAAAATCCACGTTATGAGTTTGATTTACAATATTAACAACAACAAGAAAAAACTATCAGAGTTAATACATGTTTATTGTTCTTTCCAGTTGGCATTTTGTCATAATTTTTAAAATAAATTAAATCGTTTGACTTCTATTGTATTAGGTAGCCACTGATTTCTTCAGTATAAAGAACAAGGTGGGTCATAGGGTTTTCTTAGCAGAGTGGGTACTTAAGATGTGGAATCCTGAGACCTGACCTCACTTCCTTGGCAACATGTCCAAACGGAACTAAGGAACCTGCCTCTAGGCTCCCACCGCAGAAACAGCCATCTCTTGATCTGCTGGTCCTGAGAAGGTCAACAATCTAGCCTACTGAGCTGCATCCCCACTCAGCGAGGCCAAGGTCGAGACCAAGACCATGGATGCAGGAGCTGGGGCAGGGAGAATCTGTGTGAAAGGCTCAGGAGGCGCATTACTCCAGCCGCTCGCTGCAGGCCACCATGTGAGAGAGACTCCTCCCTCTCAGACAGCCCAAGGATGGTGGCCCCAGGACTGGCCACCTGAGAAACATCAAGTTACCTGGCTGACATCTCCTCAAGGCCAAATAGGAACAGCAT
Organism: Cavia porcellus; assembly: GCF_034190915.1. Lineage (NCBI taxonomy): Eukaryota > Metazoa > Chordata > Mammalia > Rodentia > Caviidae > Cavia > Cavia porcellus. The sequence goes on along the minus strand of NW_026947488.1, from coordinate 22,874,942 downwards.
GACCAAGCCAGAGCTCCCAGGGAAAGTCTCACCTGGCCCACAATGTCCCAGGAGCTCTGGACAGGTCTGTACACATCCGGTCATACACTCCACCAATGCAAAGTGGTCTGAGGTGGGAGATTCCAGTCACAGCCCCCGGGTCCACAGCCACCCTGAAAGACCCAGTGTCCATTCACACTGGCCTAACCACGCCTGAAGATCACTTCCCAGAGGGCCCTTACGAAATCAGGCTGCTGTGGTCAGTGCGGGGGCACAGGCCACATTTTCTCCCCAAGCCCTTGGTGCCATTCTCCTGGGCAGTGAATCCTACTACAGGTCCTTCTTCCCTGGCAGCTCCAGGATCCACACCTCTAGACAGGCCCTGAGGCTGGGGGAACCATCGCCACACCAACTTTGGGGACCTCAAGCCCCTTACTTGGACACAGATGAAATCAGACAGGTGTGCTGTTCAGATAGGGAGCTGCTGTTCACCACAAAAGCTGTACCCCAGGAAGGAGATCCCTGGACCACATCGCCTTGGGAATTGAAAGATTCCATTGCCCCACCTGTGCTCAAGAAAGTGTCGAATCTCTCCATCCACACATCATCCTGCAACACAGAGCAACTCGAGATGCCTGCCACAGCAGCTGTCTCCATCCAACATGGCACTGCCCCCCTCAGGGGAGAGCTGTGCTATGGTGCAGGCCACAGTTTGCAGGCCAAGCGCTTCATCAGGCGAGTTCGCTGTGGTGTTTGTGCTGACCTTGCGGAGGGATTTGGCGCCAGGCACACATATGCACCCACTGTAGAATCTTGGTGCATAAAAAGTGCCGCACATTTCTTATCATCCAGTGTGGGCAGTGTTGCTCCTTCCCATCAGAGCAAGTGATGCATGGGAATCTACCACCCAGAGATTCGGAGCAGGCACACACAGGGAGCTCTTGTCACCCTCCCAGTGTGCACGGTTCTGAACAGGGCACCAAACACTAGGAGTTCACCAATGCCCAGGAAAATGACCAGGACTCATCTGCTTTGGGATTGGAGGACTTTCATTTGCTGAGGGTGATAGGGTAGAGGATGCTGCTCTAAAATACTGTTAGTCCAACTTCGAAACACAGGCCAGACATTTGCCATGAAAGTAATCAAGAAAGGACACGCCCACAGTTACCAGGCTGAGAATGAGAGGCGAGTGCTGCAGCAGGCAGTGCACTACACTTTCCTCGTTAGCTCAAAGTAGAATCATGTTTGTCCTGGACTATGTCAGTGGAGGTGACATCATGCTCCACCTACAGAGAAAGAGCACTTTCTCTGAAGCACATGCCAGGTTTAACTGTGGTGAGACTGCCTTAGCAGTCAACCATCTGCACCAGCACGACATCCTCTACAGAAACCTAAAACTCAACAACATACTGCTGGGCTCCCACGGGCACATCAAACTCACAGATTACTGTGTGAGTAAGGAAGGACTGGGGCCCAGAGACCTGACCAGCACCTTCTGTGGCACTGCTAATTACCTGTCTCCTGAGATCACCCGGGGAGAACATTATGGATTCTCTGTGGACTGGTAGGCCTTCAGAGTGCTGGCCTTCAAAATGATGGTGGGAGAGTCACCCTTTGCAGTTACAGAGTGCCCTGAGACCTCCAAGGAAAAGTTCATTGCTCACCCTCTGCAGTTGATAGTAAAAAGCAACATTTCCATAATGTGCTGTCCTTCTGTAAAAGCTGCAAGCATCCTGCACACTTTTGTAAAGAAAGAACCCAAGCAGCGAATGGGTTGTTGCCCTCCAACTGGACTTGCAGATATTTAGAACCATCCCTTCTTTCACGATGTGGACAGGATGGAGCAAAAGCAGGTCCCTTTCAACCCAGTATATATGGAGACTTCACATAACTTTGATTGTGTTTTCATAAAGGAACCTGCCCAGTTCACTCCAGATGAAAATGGTCTCATAATGGAAGGGTCTGAAATTTCAGGCTCTGAGTACATCTCCTGCCCCTCCATGGATGAAGAAGAACAGTGGGATCAATTTCCAAATGTGCCTTCTACTTAGGTTGCCATTTCACGCACACAAAACTTGAACCAGCTTAGAGTCAACACAGCCTTTCATAACTGTTTGGAAGATAATATTAATTTATTCTTATAGTTATCTTTAGATGTGATCCTTCATTCTTAGAGTCTATATGAGAAAATAGATAACTTTCAGTTATTGTTGATATATTTACTGTTTATGATTGGACTTCAAGAAGAGTGAATCAATTGCTTGTGAACTAAACTTGTCAGCACATTGCATTTGTTGAGCAGAGATAGCATGTATGTTAGTTTCCATGTGTTTCAGGATTCAGGAAAATGATTTGCCTTTTAAGTACAACATCACAACTATGCTTGTTTCTCTCCAAAACATATTGCCTATACTTTTGGTACCCAGTTTTCAGAGTCTTCAGGGAAAGCCATTTTGAATAGACCTGAGGAAAACACATGTATTTTACTCTTATCTCCTTTGTTTTGTAGAATAACACAGGAAATAAATAGTAGGAGTCATTTTGAGACAGAACTCTTCAAAGCCTTCTTATTAAAATTTTTGGTTAGCATTTCATTACAGAATTTTCAGATATAGCATTTCTGTGCAAGTACTATGTTTGACACAAAGGACATGAAATGTATCAAACCATCATCTAAAAGAGCTACTACATTACAATCAGTACAACTTAATTTTAGGTACACTATCTAGTTTTCAATTTAGAATGATTTAAAAGTTGTATTTACTCAAATGTATTTTTATCAACATACTTATCAAAAAATATATATGTATATACATGTTTATCTTTGTTGGAGTGCCCATTTCATGAGAAAAATAACTTGCCCAAAACTTACAGTCATATATTGTCTTTTTATGTAATAGTTAAGTTGAAAGTCTGAAAAGTATCTGTCATTGTTTATGTCTGTGTCCCCCAGGCCTCATGAATTTGAATTGTGCATTTGTTATTCATTCATTGTATAGTGCTTGGATTGGTGGTGTTAGTGCTACACCCACTTAGGGGTGGAGCTAGGATGTGATGTAATGGCAGTAAGAGTGTATGTCTTCTCTTTGCTGGTTCCAAGTTCCTGTTTGCTGTTTGCAGCCACCATGAAAGGCAGCCCAGCCATGCCCGCTTGCCTGGGAGCCAACTGAGTGTGGACTGAAACCTCCAAAAACTGTAAGAAATAAACCTTTCCTTTCCCAACTTGGGCATCAGGTATTTTGTCTCAGCAACGAGTAAAAAGTAACTAAGAAAGAAATTTTGTACCGGGAGTGGGGCCATTTGCTGTGAGTATACCTGGCCATGTTTTTCAAGAGGCTTTGGAAATGGCTTGTGGGCAGAGTTTGGAAAGGTTTGGACATGTCGCCTGGATACATAGAGATGGAGCAGCTTAGGCTGTTCTGTAGAGGAGATTCTGGTCAGAGCTCAGGAGACCAGAAGGCTGATGATAGCCTCATGGTAAAGACCAGGCCTGGGAGGTTTCTGCTGCTAAGGACTGCACTGGTCCACATGATGTGTGTTATGGCTTGGCAGAAAGTTTGTCTGCATTTTGCTCCTGCCCAGAGACTTTGCCTGAGACTGAGACAAAGGGCAATGGATTGATTAATTTTGAAAAAGAAATTAAAAAGCAATCAAATCTTGAGGCTCTGGCATGGCTATTGTTGGGGGCTTTTAGCCAGCTGTATGTTTCAAATCAAGAGCAAAGAGCCCCGCAGGATAATTTGAAATGCTGTGAATTTGGCCAGAAAGAAAAATCCAGGAAGGCTTTGGATTGTAAAGACAGAGTTGAGATTTTGATTGTTGATGGGAAACAGAGAGATAAGAAAGATGGCCCCGGGGCATCCCAGGAAGCAGGTCCCCACCCTGTGAAGCCTCATTGCAAAGGTGAAATAATTTGCTCAGAGGAGAAAGCTGCAGAGTGCCATGCTCCAGAATGGCGACAGAGGCCATGTGAGGTTCCAGAATGGCAACAGAGGCCACATGAGTTTCCAGAATGGCGGCAACACAGAGAAGCTTTTCATCACAATCAGGTAAACAGAGCCCTGAGATCCAGGCAACTGACCCCTACAGCCAAGAGAGAGAAAAGCCAGGCTGCTGCTTCCACTAGCAGCAAACCTTGGCAGCATCCACAAGGGGCTGATTTTAGGTGCAAGGAAAATGCACGAATTCTGAGGATAAGATGGATTCCACCTCGATTGCAAAGGGCCTGGGAGGCCAAGCAGTGTGCTCCTGAGAGGGCAATTTGTGAAGATGTAAGTCTGAAGCTGAAGGTGCAGGGGAGACTCTAAAAGTTTGGAAAAGCCAGAAACGTGGATGGTCCAAGAAAAGCTGCAAAAAGCGAGCAGAGAAGATTTAAGAGAAAAGCTGCAGGAGTTGAAATCACCAGAAGTGCCCTGGGAGTGGAATCACCCAAACCTTTTGGAGCTTGCAACCAGATTGCTTCAGATGCTGAGCATGGAACTCTAGGACTTAATGTTTGTCCTGCTGGATGTTCGGTTGCTTTGTTTCCAATGCTTTATATTCCCCTGTTTGTAACTTTTGGAATGGTAATGTTTATTTTGTGCCTTTGTATTTCAGAAATGTTTATTCTTGTTTCATTTGTACAGGGGGTTACAGTTAAGAGTTTACCATACATCTTGGAAGAGACTTGGGACTTGGCCTATCCAGCAATGCTGAAACTGTTAGGACTTTGGCAACTCTTGGAGGTGGAGTAAATGTCTTTTGTATAAAGGATGTACATGAGTCCTGGGGGCCAGGGGTGGAATGTCATGGTTTATGTCTGTGTCCCCCAGGCCTCATGAGTTTGAATTGTGCATTTGTTATTCATTCATTGTATAGTGCTTGGATTGATGGTGTTAGTGCTACACCCACTTAGGGGTGGAGCTAGGATGTGATGTAATGGCAGCAGGAAGAATGTATGTCTTTCTCTTTGCTGGTTCTGAGTTCCTGTTTGCTATTTGCAGCCGCCATGAAAGGCAGCCCAGCCATGCCCACCTGCCTGGGAGCCAACTGAGTGTGGACTGAAACCTCCAAAAACTGTAAGAAATAAACCTTTCCTTTCCCAACTTGGGCATCAGGTATTTTGTCTCAGCGAAGAGTAAAATGTAACTAAGACAGTATCTAAGTAAAATGTTTCTGTATAGTCACATGTTCATTTCCAAAGTGTATGTGTTTCTCTCAAAGGCTGTAACTTAGTGTGAAACAAAAAGTAGCCTACACAACATACACTTACAGAGAATTCTGTTTTGTCACAAAAACGCTTGCCATCTTGCTTTGAGGATCCCATTGGAAGTCACGGTAAATAACTCCACTGATAATTCTAATGCTGAAGGGGGACTATAATGTTTCAAGTACAACACCAAGTGTATCACATACAGTACCTGATTTGTCCTTACAACAGCCTTTCAGTGACAGTATCATCAACGTGTCCATTTAGAGTTGAGGTGACTGAGCTAACAGAAGTGAGAGTATTTCCTGAGGCCACATCACATGGATATGGTACATTTGGGATCCAAACCCAGGTCACTATTACCCAAAGTCCAGGATGAGTGACTTTCCTCCTTGTCTTTGTCATACAAGACATCCACTGTTGCATATATTTTTTGAGAAGCATCACACCTGGCAAGAAATTGTTCACTACACTGGATGTCCTTTGTGTTTTAGTTGGGAGCACCATGACTTTGCCAATGAAACCTTGGTGTTTGCATTTTTGTCACAGTAGCTGAGTGACATGTGTGACAGCTTTGAGTTTGTAGTCATCTAGAGTGTTCAAATGACTTTCATGTGAGCTGGAGTAAATCACAATACTTTTTCAAAGAGGTATATTGTTATAGGGCCTTAGTATTCTTCTTTAAGTAGTCCCAAACAGGGGATTGTTTTGAAAATTGATTTCATTTTTGCTACCCTTACTTTTTTCTATGAACTCAAGGCTTTTATACTGAGCTGCCTTCATGGTCCTTTTATTTTTTTATTTTGAGACATATTGCTAAATTGCTATGTTGCCCAGGATCAGCTTGAACAACTGTGATTCTGGCACTCAGGTGGCCGAGGCAGGAAGATTGCTGTGAGTTTGAGTTCCCTGTGAGCTACATAGTGAGTTCAAGATTCGAACGACATAGTGAGACACCGTCTCAAAAAAATGCAATGTTTTTTAACAAACTTATAGTAAATTTGAGAACACACCTGATGCAAAGTTGGATAAGTAAGATGAATGAGTCCTTCTCAGTGAAGAAAATGCCAACACTGAACCAATGTTTGAAGAGATCACTGACCTTGATAGTGAACAGAGATGGATAACAGCCAGTGTCGAAAGGGTGTGGATAAATTGGAATTCTCTGTATCATCAGGACATGTGCGAATAACCAGAATGATTTCAGGGACTAATAAGATTTACTAACATGAAGAGTGCATTGTTTGACTCAGCACATTTTTATTTTAAGTAATTTTCTATTTTTTCCCTACAAATAATAGTCAATAAACATCCAACAAACTGAAAAAATTGAAAATTACTTAAAATTCTATGACGAGGTACTAGTTGAATCAGTTCTGCTGCATTCAAACAGGAATATTCCAGAGTAACTGAAAAAAAAACTATTAGATCATAAAGGGCTGATCTCGAAAGATGTTCATGATATATTAAAATGTGAAAATCTCAAATCACAAAGTAATGAGTACAATGTGATTTCAGTTTGAAAAAGGAAGTGAAGAGCGCTCTGGGGTTTGTTGGTATCATGTGTGTGAGTTTGCTCTGATGTGTGGAAGAAAATATACCAGACTATTAATATTAGTTTCCATGGCAATTGAAATAAGGATGATGAGAAATGACATTCCCCACTGGATCCGCTTTTGCAATGTATAGTTTACTCCAAAAGATTGTATTACTCTTGTGAAAGAACAATTAAGAGTGAGAACTCATCAAGAGCCAAAGTTCTTAAGGACTGAATTCAAGGTATCGTTTAGGTCCCTTCCAGCTCCAGTAGTCACCTTGGGATGCTCATTTTCTTCCTCCATCCTGCATCAAGGGTTACTTAAACAAACATTCAGGGTCCCACCAAACCAAGCCGGAGCCCTATGGCAACATCCACTCAGTGCATGCACTGCAGACTCCATGTAGGAGAGGTCCCAGCCCCTGAAGCTGAATTTTGGGACCCCATTGCACCTCCACATGCTAATCCAACTTGGACACTTGCAGGTGAGCAGGCAAAGCAATGAACTAGTTCTTCCCAGGTCCTCTATTAGCCTTACTTGACCACTTTCCAGTCTATGGAACTCACAATGAGAGCCATCTAGGATTCTCTGGTAAATTATATTTTATCACATGGAGGTGATTTAAAGGAAAGACTTCAGGTCCAAGGCAGCTTCTACCATTGTAAAAGTTGTACTTTGTTTCAGAACAAATGAATTAAAGAAATGAAAGAAAGAAAGAAAGAAAGAAAGAAAGAAAGAAAGAAAGAAAGAGAAAGAAAGAAAGAAAGCCAAGAATGGTGATGCACACACCTGTAATCCTAGGACACATGAGAGGCTGAGGGAAGAGGATCATCATACCTTTGGGGCCACACTGGGCTACATAGTGAGTCCAAGAAAAGCTTGAACTGCATATGTGAGACCCTGCAATAAAAAACAGACATATGGACAGAATGAATGAGTGAAGAAATGAATGAAGAAAGAAAATTTGAAAAAAAATAAATGCTTGCACATATGCAATTCATTTAATAATCACAATGTAAACATCCATGTAATTTCCACTCAAATCAATAAACAAAACATTGCCCAGATTTCCCCACGTGATCCTTCCCAAATATGTCTTTCTACTTCTCCTAAAAAGAAATCACTTCCTTGCCTTCACTGGTCAATGATTTCTTTCTTTTATAGCTTTAACATCTTGATGCACGTTACCAAATAGTTTTAGTGTCCTTCGCCTTTAACATAAATGGGCTTATGTGGTTGGTGTCAAGACAAGGAAGATGTACCCATGTTGCTGTGTGTTGCTGATTCATTCATTTTTCCCTGAGCTCTAGTATTCTATTGTGTAGTTATACCACGTTGTGTCTTTCTACGTCTGCTAAGTGTTTGGGTTGTTTCCACTTATTGGCTTTGATAAAGAATGATGATGTGATCATTGTGCCCATGGTTCCTAATTTATAGGAAACTACCTCTAGAGGCAATGGAATTTCTGGGTCACAGAGCTTGTGTATATCCCACTTTACTACATAATGTCCAACAGCTTTCCAAAATGGCTACAACAGTTTACAACCTCACCAGAAGTAAATGAGAATAGTTATATTCCAAAGTTCATCAATACTATGGGTGATTTTTCTGTCTTATGGTCTTCAAAAATGCTGATCTTTATTTCTTAATTATATTCCCTCAATTTTGTATTTATCTTGCTAGCTGAAGATCATCATTAAGGATTCTTCCTCCTGGAACCCCTCTGTGAATCTTATAGTCTGAATTCTTTGTGTCCCTCCACTCCTGTAAGCTGCTGTACTGTCCCCTACATAGCAAATGGCACACAGTATTCTTACTACATATTTACTTCCAGATCTTACACCACCTAGATTGGGGGCTCCCTGAAGGAAGGGAGTGTGCTTAGTGTGGTGTCTTGGATACAATATGTGCTTAATCCATCACTGTAGATTAAACAGGTAAAATCCTTTTTTCTCTTGAGACCTTCTTGCTCCTCCATCATTGAGAAGCATCATAAGTATTTAGGCTTTTCAGAGAATTGTTGCCAAAACAACAAATAAGAAGTCTTGGGAAATTGTCAGATCTCACTCTTTCATTAGTAGCTCATCAGAGGACTGTGACCACCTGGGAGGACTCTTAAAAATGAGTAACCAGTCAGCTTGAAGGAAGGGCATTCTCTTTCCAGAACAACGAAAACACAGAGCAGGAGCACCTCCTGCGAGTTCCTGGGCCTGGCTATTTAACACACTTATTACCAAGTTCCACTTAGTGCATTATGGGCAAGAGCCTTTGGAGAGCTTTCAAAGCCCTTCAGATGGTTGTTTAAAAGGCTGCAGTTGCTCAGATGGGCTCATCTAATGGCATTTATTACTTGGGAATAGAGCATTTTCCTAAAGCTAGAGATTTTATTCTAATGGTCAGGTGGCTCCTGAGAGGCACAGTGGAAGAAGAAGAAAGAGAGGAAAGTCATAAGCCTTCTTCTATTCACCTTCTTTTTCCTGGTACCAGATGTCGTATCACTGATCTATATCCCCGGCCTATTCACTTTTACTAGGTGTTGGTTCTCACCACAGAGCTGGCTCTCTCTAATGCCAGCATATTACTAAATCCTAAGGCAGGGGTAGTGTGAACTTGGGACAAGAGGATTTAAGCACACAGGAGGACATTGGATTTCTCCGAAACAGAATATTTAGGACCACGGACAGCTCACAGAGCCTGCTGCAGCTCAGCTGCTTGGCCCACTCAGACAATTCTTCCTTCTAGGGTGTTTCCATCATGGCTGCAGAGAAACTATAGCCTGGAATGGAGTTAAGCAAGTGCATTGACTCTGTTCTGTCCTCATCAATGGTTCTCTCGGCGCCTCTTTGTACACTTCTGCAGCACAAAGAGCAAGAGGAAGATGGATGGAAGCCTGGTGAAGCTTGGATTCTGCTATATAATGAAACATATATGATATTTAGATTTGTTTGTTTTTTTCACCAGAGATTAAACTAACAATGTCATACTTCCCAGACAGGTGCTTGTGCCACTGAGCAAAATGCAGAGCACAAAATTTGAGTTTAAACCAATAGTGACTTATTATTTCTTATGATTCTGTAGATGGACTGGATGATTCCTGTAGTCTTCCTAGATGACTCTCGAACTACATTTGAGTGTGGAGGGGTAAGTACTAAATAAAAGTTTAACAGACATCAGAATGAAAGGGATGAACCAAGAAGCTGAATGTGTGTTTTTAGGGTGGGCATCACGGAAAAGAACATTTGAGGAAGAAGCAGCAGTGACAGTAAAATATGAAACAACAAAGGGCTATAAAACAACAAGCCATGAAGATTTGCAAGTGGCTCTGAAAACCCTACCATGAAAGAGCTCCACTGTGATGGGGGACGAATTCAGATGACTCTAGAGGAGAATAGGGCAGCACTGTTTACGAAGAAGGAGAGCTGGCATTAGCCTGTAAGTGTTGAAGACTTGGTGTGATAAGTATATTTAAATGAGAATTTACTACATGCCAGGCACAATACTAAGCACAGGAAAAACATCATTATCTCATTATCCTGCTTGCCCCATTTTACACACAAAAAACCCTGAAACTAACGAAGGTCACATAGCTTAAAAATGATGGAGACGTCACTCAGAAATCAGGTGCTTGGCTTCAGAATTAGTTTAAATTGCTACATTAGGTATTCTTTTGAGACGGGTGGCACAAAAATATTTGACAACATCTAGATATAAAGAGACACATAAACTTGTACTCAGGCTAAACTACATATGCACGCACAGAGATATACCAAAACAGGACACACAAATGCATGGGCATTCTCTCACAGTGTGCCCCCATACAAAAGCACAGACCCATGTCAGTGGGCATGCAGACCTGTGCATGACACTACCTGATAGGAACCACTCACCCTGGGGGAGTGCAAGCTGCAGCCCCTCCCTAGAGTGAGCTGGAATAGGTACTTGGAGAGCCAATGAGAGAGGATGCCTATGTACATGGGCCTTGAGTGATCTGGGGAGGGGCCAACCCTAGACATGACCCAGGATGTCTGCTTTAGCAGCCACAGTCTTTCTCCCATAGTGGCAGCTGTGCATTGGACATTTTCTTGGGAGGCTCCCGCACTCTGACTTCTTGGAGATTATGCTTCTAAGATTACACAGATTGACAGGTGCAGGAACTTGAAAGAGATTGTCAGGACAAGGAAAAGGAAGTAAAATGAACATAATCTGTCAGTCAGAATCTTCACCCATTCCTTTAAATCAAATCGTGTCAGTTTCAAATCCCCAACAATATGTCCAAGAAAACTCAAAGAGCCATCACGGAGCCTCTTCACCTCCACCTCTACAATGGAAGGAAGGTCACAAGCTTTGTACTCAGAGACAGCCACACAGGGAGATGCTGAGGCACTGTGGTCCTAACTCATGTTATCCTTGAGAATGTGAGCTTCTGAGGCCTAAGGCCAAGGATGGGGCTGGGACCTTTGTCTGCTCTTCTATGCTTTGCCCAGGTAGGCAGCTAGTGATGGTGCTCAACCATACTTAGTCTGTCCATTAGTTCATCCACTACACGTTTCTTGAGCACCTCTGATTGGACAGGCACTGGGAACACCATGATAATCAGGATTGTTATGAGCAGTGTTCTAGGAAAGCCATATGATGATTACACAGAGACAATCACATTGGCAATATTGTTCCTCCCTTCTCTCATGACAACCAGTTTTTCTTGCAGCACTCTGTAGATATGAATTGGAAGCCTTGAGACTACCCAAGACCCACAGAGCCCTTCAAAGGAAACTGAATTCCCTGAACTCTCAGGATGCCTCTCCCCAGAGGAAGGGCAGCCACCACTTAGTGGGAATAACAGCAGGGTTTCCCTTATCATTTCTCTAAGGGAGAAATAAACAGTTTTCTATGTGGTCTTCCTAGTATTCCTAGAGCTCTAGAAGACAGCGATGCTTACTCCAAGGAGACTTATGATACCATCCCAGAGAACAATCACTAAAAGGAATGGACTATGAAATATATCTTTTATCAGCCTAATTGGCCCACACTATCAACTCTAATAGGTTTAATTTAAATGAAATGCATGTCCGCTCTGCTACAAAAGTGACTTCATCATCATCAAGAAGAGAGTGATTAGAAGAAATAAATACATCGGTGATTGAACGCAGATTGTCCAGTGACAGGGTTAGTGGATGCAGATCAGGGTGCAGCCTGGGCCTGGCTGAGGATGCTCACAGGCACTGCCCCCTTAGCAGACAGTGGCAGGAGAGACAGGTTAAATTCTGCTCCTGCCACAGCTGGTAGCCCATAACTGAGACAATGCTCTTCCTGGGCTAGCCTGGCCACCTAGGTCTCCTATGGTGGTCAGCACAATGGCAACACAGAAGGTGAGGTCTGCAGCCACTGGCCTGGCTTTGAACAACAGCTTCCATAAAATAGCTGTGTAGCTTTAGGTAAGCTGCATAACCCCACAGTGCCTCATTCTCTCTACAGGGGGGGAAATAGGATTAATGATAATGGTGGGAGCTACACTGAGCTGGCTATAAAGATTGACCATTGTGACACGTGGGCTGTCATTTGGTAATACAGCAGTCCTTGAGCTCACTTACTGGCCCTTCCACTAAGTAGTCGTGTGACTTTTAGCACATTATTTTATGTCTCCGGGCCTCAGTTTCCTCACCTGTGTAACAGTCCACTAAAAGTCCTTCCCTCCTAGAGTTCATGTGAGATAAGCCATTTGCCACAGGTGGCACAGTCCTGGGGAAGCAGGCACTCAACAATACTGGCAATTAGTGGGCTAGCATCCTCAGACCTCTTCTCACATTCTGACTCTGGATTGCATCTACATAACTTTGAAAGAATTATTCATGAATGCACTCACAGAGTGTAAGAATCCCAGGATGCAGTGATAAGCTCCAAGGCCTAGAGCCTGCACAGGCTCATTCATTCAGTCATTCATTCAACCAACAGACACTAGGCAGTGTTAATTCAGGTCCGGAGGACAGTGCAGAGAACAGCACAAGAAGTTCACATTTAGCAAGAAAGTTGAACAGGAAACCCAAAGACAAGGCCAAAAACAACCTGAGCTGGCTGATCAATGCTGTGAAAGAAACCTGAGCAGGGTGAAAGATGGGCTGAATAAAGGATGGGGGATGATAATCTTACAAAAAAGTGGTCAGCCAAGGCCTCTCAGAGGAGCTGTCCTCTGGAAGGATTATGCCAACCCAGAAACAGGCCAGACTCTCCCTGCTGCTCAGGAGTAGCCTCCACCCAGAAAGTCAGGAAATTACATTCCTGGGATGTCCTCAACCGATCTCACCACCTCTATACCTAAGCAGCCACTAGTGCTGTAGGTCATCCAGGTCTTTCTACCTATGCAGCTTCTCAAGTCATCTGTGTGATCTGGGGGTTACTGTCCTCTCCCACCTCCCCCCAGCTCCTCAGGCTCATCTCATTCTCACCCCTTCCCCCAACCAGTCTAATACACAAACAGAAAGCCACAGGGCTCCTTCTAGAGTATAACCCTGATGGAGGGAGAGCCCCCTCCCTTCAGCTTCAGCAACCCTGAGGATCCCTGCCGCCCCCACAAGTGGCATCAGTTGACTTGTCTGCAATTCAAGACCCTTAATGCCTGGCTAACTCTGGCCTTAGCCTTGGGCCTCTGGGAGTCTTTCCGAGGTACATTCAGGCTGGGTTTTGGGTCCCCCTGAAGGTCCTTCCTGATCTTCAGTGACTGTCGCCCTTGCCTGAAGGAATCCATATAGCAGGCAAGCTCTGGGTAAAGCACAATTTAATTTAAAAATCTTTTTCATCCTGGGCAGGAAACAGGGTGGTGATGGTGACAAGGAATGTTTCCTTTCCTGTGGACAATCTGGCAACTGAGAACAAATGCTCAACAACTGTTAGCAACTAGAGGGCACCGTAGTTCCTGAGGGCTCAGGCTTGCTGCACCTGCTCAGAGCTGGGCCCTGGAGGATTGGGGGGTGGGGGGATTGCAGTGCAAGTTCAAGGGACACCTCTGAAAAAGGCACTCTAAGCAGGCGATTTTTCTCCCCAGCACTGCAGTGCTGTCTTAGCTGTTTTCAGGACTAGGAAGAAGAGTTCTTGCTCTGCCTTGTCAGCTGTCCTTGAGACAAACAGAAAAGTGTTTAGCCAGGAAAGCAAAACTCAGTGTGTAAACAATGGCTGGACCAGGCACGACAGGATCAGGCAGTCTAGAGCATCCCTACCTGCCTCCACTTGGAGGGGTCAGAAGCAAGACAGATGGCCAGGGGTTCACAGACCCTGGTGCTGGACTCTGAAGCTCTAGAGCACAATGCCTCTGTGGCTCCCAGAGGTCTCAGGAATCCTCAAACTGAGCCTAGCTCGGAATAGTTCTGAGCATGCGCAGTGTGAAATTAGGGTACTCCACTGAGTTACGTGTTTTTGCTGTTAAGACAGAAAAAAACCAGAACTCTCCTCAGGTGATGAGGCCCAGGATGACCCCCAGCTTACTACCCTACCAGTGTGCCTACCATGCCTTCGCTTAATGGGCTCACATATCCCTCATCCCCTTTATTTTTCTCCCCTAGGGGGCACTGGTTTTTATGTTTTCCTCTGCACCCTGTTGAGCAGCTTTTGTATGCTAGCCCCTTCCAGTCTCAGGTACTTCCTCCTCCCAGAATCCTCCTTCTGGGCTCAGACTGAATTCCCATCCTGTTCGTTGTCTCCTCTTCCAAGATGAGGACCAAGTAAGTCCTTGGAAGAAGGAAGGTCTCCGGCTTCTTGTTTGCTTCTCTTCTAGATGCCCTGCTGAGAGTCTGACAAGTCTTAGGCTCCTCTCCCCTTTCCTTTCTTCTGCCTTCTCTCTCTTCCCAGAAGAAGCACTCTATCCTTCCCATAGCAGGATTTGCAAAGTTACACTGTGCAGGGGATTTAAAATCTTCCCCTGAGATATGAGTATGATGTCATGCACCTGGAATCTCAACAAGGGAGGCTGAGGCAACAGGATCCACTTGAGGTCAAGTCCAACTCTAAACACAGTGAGACTCTGTGAAAAAAAGTTTCTTTTTTTAATTTTAAAGAGATTAAGACAAAACAGGACACAACCAAGCAGATCAGCACAGAACAATGTAAGCAACACAGAATTTCACTAGAGGACAACCCGTAATTAACAGTAACTTCCACAATATCTCTTTCTTTGAAAAAGTTGAGTGTAACTTCATATACAATAGTATTGAACATAACAAAATAGTATAAAAACATTCAAGAGAATGACAGTATGACAGGACATTCTGAACCAAATAACCGAAAAAAATGGTTACTATATTATCTCATTTTCCATAGAAAATTTGTTTATACTGAACACATAATACAATCCAATAAGGTACAATATGATAGCGCCAATGAAAACAGACGAGTAAAAGCACGGTAGGACTTCAGAGTAACATGATATTATACCATATTATATTATATTATAATGTCTTGTACTATTATAATGTCTTGTTTCCCTCAAATTAGCTATGCATAGGATCACAACTAATAAAATTAAACAAATAAGGACAAACCCATTACAACTAACCAATACAATGACTGTAAGTTTTCAAAACAACGTAATGGGGAACCATGATTACCATGAACTTTTTTGTACTCTTACTATGTCTTACACTAGGGAGAGACTATATGGTATTTGTACATGTGAGATTGATATTTTGCTTAGGAGTATGGTCTCAAGTTGTGCCCATTTATTAGTAAATATCTCAATGTGATCATTCTTTATTGCTGAGTAGTACTCCATTATATAAAAATATCACAACTTTTTTTATCCATTCCTCAGTTGATGGACACTTAGGTTGTTTCCAAGATCTGGCGATTACAAATGTGCTGCTATAAACATAGGTGGGCATATATCACTGTGGTATGATGCTTTCACTTCTTCTGGGAATATGCCTAGAAGTGGAATAGCTGGAACAAATGGGACTTCCAATTCCAGCTTTTTGAGAAATCTCCAGACTGACCTCCACAATGGTTGCACCAGTCTACACTCCCACCAACAGTGCAAGAGAGTTCCTTTACCCACCAGCCTCTCCAGCATTTGTTGTTGGTAGTTTTCTTGATCCTGGCCATTCTTTCAGGAGTGAGATGGAATCTCAGTGGGGTTTTAATTTGCATTTCTCTAATGAGTTATGGTGATGAACATTTTTTCACATATTTATTTGCCATTTGTATTTCTTCACCTGAGAATTGTGTATTCATCTCAGATGCCCATTTTTGGCCTGGGCCTTTGAAATTCAGGGATCTAATTTTTTTTTAATTCTTTATATGTTTTAGACAGAAGTCCTTTGTCTGAGGGACAGTTCACTAAGATGTTTTCCCAGTTTGTGGGTTTTCTTTTCACTATGTTGGAGATTTCTTTTGACATGCAGAAACTTTTTAATAAGACATGATCCCAGTTAGTGATTCTGGGAAGTAGTTCCTGTGCAATTTGATTCCTGTTCATGAATTCTTTTCCTATCCCAATCTCTTCAAGATGTTTACCTACTTGGTGTTCCAACAGATTTAATGTTATGGTTTTAATATTCAGACCTTCAATTCATTTAGATTTTAGTTTAGTTTATAGTTTTAGTTTTAGTTTCGTTTCATCTTAGTTTAGTTTAGTTTTAGTTTTAGTACAGTTTTAGTTTATAGTTTAGTTTACCCCATTCAGATTTTAGTTTAGTTTATATTTTAGCTTAACTTATTTTTGATCCATTTAGATTTTACTTTAGTTTAGTTTAGTTTTAGTTTTAGTATAGTTTTAGTTTATAGTTTGGTTTACCCCATTTAGATTTTAGTTTAGTTTATATTTTAGTTTAGTTTATCTTTGATCCATTTAGATTTTGCTTTAGTTCAGTTTAGTTTAGTTAAGTTTAATGTATACATGCCCAGGAGAAGCTTTGAAACAAAACTTGAAACATGGAAATATAGGACAATGACAAAACAAAAAACCAAAATGCAATGTGAAACATCCAGCCCATCCCCAGAAAGTCTATGAGCCATATACATAGAAAAAAATATATGCCATATGCCTGAAATAAATGAAATAATAGTAACTGAATTAAAGAAGCAACTTCAGGAAGCTTTAAAGGAATTCAAACTAGAAATAATCTCCCAGGTAAAAGAAGAAATGATAAAAATAATGTAATGGATGGTGAACACATCTAAAGAAGACACAGTTTAAAAATTAGAGGAACAAAACAAAAAGATAGACTCCCTGGATGAACAATATAAGAAACAAACAGAATACATAAAGCAGATTCAAAGACATATACAGGAAATCAAAAATTCCATTGAACATTGTAAACCTGCCTCAATGAAAGTGAAGATAAAATTTCAGACCTTGCAGACAAGATTGCAGCTAGTGAACAGGAAAGGAAAGATCTTTTAAAAATAACAAGGAATCAGGAAATAACAATTCAACAGCTGCAAGATGATGCAAAGAAAAACAGCACAAGATTGCGAGGGATAAATGAAAAAGAAGGGGACAACATAAAGGATGTCAAGAGGATACTAGTAGAAAAGTAATAGCTAAAAATTTCCCAAACATGAGAATAGAAACAGAAATCAGGATCAGTGAAGCATATAGAACTCCAAATAGCCATAAGAAAATAAAACTACACCCAGACATATAATAATCACCACCCCAGAAATCCAACAGAAGAATAGAATATTAAAAGCTTCAGAGAGAAAAGACAGATCACCTATAAAGGAAAACCTATCAGAATCACAGCAGACTTCTCTGCACAAACAATAAAGTCAAGAGCATGGAGTGAAGTATTTCAGATCCTAAAGGAAAATGGTTGCCAACCGAGACTGATGTACCCTGCAAAACTATCCTTCAAAATTGATGGAGAAATAAGACACTTCCATGACAAAGAACAGGTAAAGAACTTCATGATCACCAAGCCAACCCTGCAAAGAATACTAAAAGACAGTTTAGATGCACTTAGGAAAAAATCACTAAGCAAAGCAGAAAATTAAACAGAACATAAAGATAAAGATGCAACAGCAGAAAAATAACATGTCCACAATAAACCAACATATAACAGTTATAACCATGGCTGCGCCTGGCCATCGGTGTGCAGAGGAGGAGCTGGGCGGATCTGGGGTGCCTTCATCGGCCTCTCTGTGTGTCTGGAGGACTGTCTGTGGATATCTCGGCCCAGACTGTTGGAGTCCCTCCAGGCTTCCAGGTGCAGTGAAGGGGAGAGGTGGGTTTGAGGCATCTACATCCGCCTCCCCATCCCAGTTGCACTTGGAGAACTGCTGAGCTCCCGACTGGTGGGCGGGCCCACACTATCACCCGAGCCCAGCCTGTTTTGCTGCCGCACCTGGCCATCGGTGTGCAGAGGAGGTGCTGGGCGGATCTGGGGTGCCTGCATCGGCCTCTCTGTGTGTCTGGAGGACTGTGGATATCTCGGCCCAGACTGTTTGGGTCCCTCCAGGCTTGCAGATGCAGTGAAGGGGAGAGGTGGGTTTGAGGCCTCTACATCCGCCTCCCCATCCTGGTTGCACTTGGAGAACTGCTGAGCTCCCGACGGGTGGGCGGGCCCACACTATTACCGGAGCCCAGCCTGTTTTGCTGCTGCGCCTGGCCATCAGTGTACAGAGGAGGTGCTGGGCGGATCTGGGGTGCCTGCATCGGCCTCTCTGTGTGTCTGGAGGACTGTGGATATCTCTGCAAGCAGGGAGGGATCACAGGTTCCTGAGGCACCGCGGCCTGTGGCGAGTACCCTAACCCAGCTGCGATTGAAGAGCTGTGGAGCTTCCAAGGGGCAGGTGGGCGCACAGAGTCCCTGAGGCCCAGCTTGTCTGGAACTGCGGAGTTCTGAACAGGCAGAGGAGGGCCACTGGTTCTGCAGGCCCAATGGCTTGGGGTAACGTGGTGCCAGAGTCTCAGTAGCTGCAAACATAGAAGGGGATTTTCAACAGATCCTGAGGAAGCTTTCAAATAACACTTGAAACACAGAAATATAGGAAAATGACAAAACGAAACACCAAATTACAACCTCAAACATCCAGCCCATCTCAAGAAACCCTAAGAGCAATGTATGTAGAAAAAAATATATGCCATTCACCTCAAATATCTGACATAATAGCTACTGAAATTAACAAGGAACTCCAGGAAGCTTAAAAGGAATTGAAACTCGAAATAATCTCCCAGGTAAAAGAAGAAATGATAAAAGAAATGAAAGAGATTCTAAATATATCTAAAGAAAACACAGATAAAAAATTGGAGGAACTAAACAAAAAGATAGAATCCCTAGATGAGCAATATAAGAAACAAATAGAATACATAATGCAGATGCACAGAGATATACAGGAAATAAAAAACTCCACTGAAAGTTGTAAAAACCGCCTTAATGAAAGTGAAGGTAGAATTTCAGAACTTGAAGACAGGATTGCAGCTAGTGAACAGGAAAGGAAAGATCTTTTGAAAATAACAAGGAATCAGAAAACAACAATTCAACAACTGCAAGATGATGCAAAGAAGAATAACGTAAGAATGATAGGGATTAATGAAAGAGAGGGAGACAACATGAAGGATGTCAGGAGGATATTTAGAGAAGTAATAGCTGAAAATTTCCCAAGCATGAGATAAGAAACTGACATCAGGATCAGTGAAGCATATAGAACTCCAAATAGTCATAACCAAAATAAAACTACACCCAGACATATAATAATCACCAGCCCAGAAATCCAACACAAGAATAGATTATTAAAAGCTGTCAGAGAGAAAAGACAGATCACTTATCAAGGAAAACCTATCAGAATCACAGCAGACTTCTCAGCACAAATGATAAAGTCAAGAAGAGCATGGAGTGAAGTATTCCAGATCCTAAAGCAAAATGATTTCCAACCTAGACTGATATATCCTGCAAAACTATCATTCAAAATAGATGGTGAAATACGATACTTTCATGACAAAGAACAGCTGAAGAACTTCATGAACACCAAACCAACCCTGCAAAAAATATTGAAAGACAGTTTAGATACACAAAGGAAAAAACCACTAAGCAAAGCAAATAATTAAACAGAACCGAAAGATAAAGATGCAACAGCAGAGAGATAACATTCCTACAATTAACCAGCATTTAACAGTAATAACCATTAATGTAAATGGTCTCAATGCACCAATCAAAAGAAACAGACTAGCAGAATGGATCAAGAAACAAAATCCAACCATATGCTGTTTACAGGAAACCCATCTAACCCAGAAGGATACTCACAGACTGAAAGTCAAAGGATGGAAAACAATTTTTCATGCAGCAGGAATCCAAAAAAAGGCAGGAGTAGCCATTCTGTTTGCAGACAACGTGAACTTTAAACCAACAAGGACCATAAAGGACAAAGAAGGTCACTACATACTCGTAAGGAGAAAACTCCAAGAGGAAGAGATAACTATCTTAAATATATACACACCAAACTCCAGAGCACTCAGTTATATAAAACAATTATTAACAGAAATGAAAACTCAAACTATCAGTAACACAATTGTAACAGGAGACCTTATTACGTCATTGACACCAAGGGACAGATCAACCAGACAGAAAATGAGCAAAGAAATAACAGAACTGAATCATACCTGTGAACAAATGGGTTTGATAGACATATACAGAATGTTCCACCCAACAACATCAGAATACACATTCTTCTCAGCAGTACATGGATCATTTTCTAAAATAGACCATATATTAGCTCACAGAACATACTTAAACAAGTGCAAAAGAGCTGAAATCATCCCTTGCATTTTATCGGATCATAGCGCTCTGAAATTAGAAATTAATGATAAAAGATAATGCAAAAATCCCGCAAACACATGGAAACTCAATAACACACTCTTGAGTAATCAGTGGGTCACAGAAGAAATTAAAGAAGAAATTAAACAATACCTAAAAGAAATTGAAAATGCAGATACAACTTACCGGAATCTGTGGGATGCAATGAAAGCCGTCCTGAGAGGAAAATTTATTGCACTGAGTTCCCACATCAGGAAAGCAGAATGAATACAAATAAATAACTTGATGCTGCACCTCAAACAGCTAGAAAAAGAAGAGCAAGTCAAGCCCAAAGCCAAAAGAAGAGAGGAAATTATAAAAATCAGAGCAGAAATCAATGCAATAGAGACTAAGAAAACAATCCAAAGAATCAACGAATCAAAGAGTTGGTTCTTTGAAAGAATAAATAAAATTGATAAGCCCCTAGCCAACCTTATTAAAAAAAGGGAAGAAAAAGCTCAAATTCATGCAATAAGAAATGAAAAAGGAGAAATCACTACAGACACAATAGAAATACAGAAGATCATCAACACCTATTTTGAAAACCTCTACTCTCAAAAGTTTGATAACACAGAAGAAATAGACAGATTCTTAGAAGCATATGAAGTGCCAAAGCTAGATCAAGAGGATGTAAAAATGTTGAATAACCCAATCTCTGTTAATGAAATTGAAAATGTAATTAAGTCCTTACCCACCAAGAAGAGCCCAGGCCCAGATGGATTCACTGCAGAATTCTACAAGAAATACAAAGAAGACCTAATGCCGACACTCCTCAAACTATTCAATGAAATTGAAAGGGAAGCAATCCTTACTAAGTCATTCCTGGAAGCAAATATTACTCTAGTACCAAAACCTGAGAAAGACCCAACTAAAAAAGAGAACTATGGACCGATCTCCCTAATGAACACAGATGCAAAAATCCTCAATAAAATATTGGCAAATAGGATCCAGCAAATCATCAAGAAGATTATACACCATGACCAAGTGGGATTCATCCCAGGAATGCAAGGATGGTTCAACATACGCAAATCAATAAATGTAATCCACCATATCAATAAAGCCAAAAATAAGAATCACATAATCATTTCTATAGATGCAGAAAAAACCTTCGATAAGGTCCAACATTTATTCATGATAAAAACTTTACAGAAAATTGGAATAGATGGTCTTTATCTCAATATAATAAAGGCCATTTATGACAAACCAACAGCCAGCATCATACTAAATGGCCAAAAATTGAAGGCCTTTACTTTAAAATCAGGCACAAGACAAGGATGTCCTTTATCACCACTCCTATTTAATATAGTACTGGAAGTACTAGCCAGAGCAATTAGGCAAGAAAGAGAAATAAAAGGGGTAAAGATAGGAAAAGAAGAAGTTAAGTTATCATTGTTTGCAGATGACATGATACTCTACATAGAAGACCCCCTAAACTCCATTGAAAGACTCTTAGATACAATAAATAAATTCAGTAATGTGGCTGGATACAAAATCAATACTCAGAAATCAATAGCATTCCTATACACAAACAACAAAATCACAGAGAGGGAAATAAGAGAAACTGGACTATTCACATTAGCAGCAAAAAAATGAAATATTTAAGAATTACTCTTACAAAAGAAGTGAAAGACTTATCCAGTGACAATTATAATACACTGAAAAAGGAAATTGAAGATGATCTCAGAAAATGGAAAGACATCCCTTGCTCATGGATAGGAAGAACAAACATTGTGAAGATGGCCATTCTCCCAAAACTGTTATACAGATTCAATGCAATCCCAATAGAAATACCATCAACATACCTTATAGATCTAGAGAAATAACTCCTAAATTTCATCTGGAACCAGAAGAGACCTAGAATCGCAAAGGCAATTCTAAGCAGCAAAGACAAAGCAGGAGGCATCACAATCCCTGACTTCAAGTTATACTACAAAGCAACAGTAGTAAAATCAACATGGTATTGGAATCAAAACAGAGCCAAAGATCAATGGAATAGATTAGAAGATACAACCACAACTACAAA
This sequence comes from Cavia porcellus, assembly GCF_034190915.1. Taxonomy (NCBI): domain Eukaryota; kingdom Metazoa; phylum Chordata; class Mammalia; order Rodentia; family Caviidae; genus Cavia; species Cavia porcellus. The sequence goes on along the minus strand of NW_026947488.1, from coordinate 22,852,439 downwards.
CACACTCAACCACCTTATCTTTGATAAATGAGCCAAGCAGTTTCACTGGAAGAACGACAGTCTCTTTAATAAATGGTGCTGGGAAAACTGGCTCTCCATTTGCCGAAAACTAAAGCTAGACCCATGTCTATCACCATGTACTAAATTAAAATCTAAATGGGTCAAAGATCTGCATATTAAAACAGAAACACTAAATCTATTGGAAGACACATTGGGTAGAAACCTTGGAGACATAGGAGTAGGTAGAGAATTCATGAACAGGACTCAAACCGCACAGGAAATACTTCCCAGAATCAGTAACTGGGACCACTTCTTATTAAAAAGTTTCTGCATGTCAAAAGAAATCTCCAGCATAGTGAAAAGAAAACCCACAAACTGGGAAAAGATTTTAGTGAACGCTCTCTCAGACAAGGGACTCTTGTCTAAAACATATAAAGAATTAAAAAAAACTCAGACCTCCAAAATTCAAAGATCCAATCCAAAAATGGGCATCTGAGATGAATACGCAATTCTCAGATGAAGAAATGTAAATGGCAAATAAATACATGAAAAAATGCTCATCATCATTGGTCATTAGAGAAATGCAAATTAAAACCACACTGAGATACCATCTCACTCCTGAAAGAATGGCCAGGATCAAGAAAACCAACAACAAATGCTGGAGAGGCTGTGGGGAAAAAGGAACTCTCCTGCACTGTTGGTGGGAGTGTAGACTGGTACAGCCTTTGTGGAGGTCTGTCTGGAGGTTTCTCAAAAAGTTGGGATTGGAAATCCCATTTATTCCAGCTATTCCACTTCTAGGCATATTCCCAGAAGAACTGAAAGCATCATACCACAGTGATACATGTGCACCTATGTTTATAGCAGCACAATTTGTAATCGCCAGATCTTGGAAACAATCCAAGTGTCCCTTAACTGAGGAATGGATACAAAAGTCGTGGTATTTCTATACAATGGAGTACTACTCAGCTATAAAGAAGGATCACATTGAGATATTTATCAATAAATGGGCACAGCTTGAGACCATACCCATAAGTGAAATAAATCAATCTTGCATGTGTGAATACCAAATAGTTTCCCTAATGTAAGTAATGATTCAAATATATAAAAGTATATGGTAATCATGATTCCCCATTATGTGGCCTTGAAGCCTTATAAAGTTTTCACTTATTAATTGGAAAGGCTTTATTCTGGGCTTCTTGATATGGAAATATTTGAAGCTATAGTATATGAAGTTATAGTCAAATATTTCAAGGAAAAAGATAGACACTATGGTAACTACTATTACATGGGGTTATTTGGTAGTGAAGCACTAGGTTGCTGAAACAGTCATGCTTTGACCTCTATTGTTATGTCCTCTTTTATCTCAATCTCTCCCTTATTCACTAAAAAAAAATATTTAGTTATTTTTTAGGGTTTTTTTTAATTAAGGGGAAAAATTTTAAAAATTAGCAGGATATATTATAGTAACTTTTTTTGATTTCCTATTAACTTGTTTTGAAGTCCTGTAATACTCCCACTATCTTGTTTTGACTGATTAGACTCTGCTCCATTCTGTATGATAGTATCAAGTTTGGGGGTATAGGCAACTACTTTGAAGGCAATAAAATTCACTAAGATGCCCATTCTGGTTTGACTATTACCTCCTTTGGAAGTCCTGTAATGTTTACAATGTTTAAGTTTTATTGGTCTTGTTCTGTACTGTTTTGTTCAACTTTATAATACCTAATGAGGTACACAATTCTTTTTAAGGAAATAAGAGACATTATGGTAACCGTTGTTGATAACCTTGTACTCTGTTTTTACATCATGTGGTATGTCTATCCTTGGTTTTGACTGACAGCTTTGTTTTGCCATATTTGACTTTATTCTCTTCCAAAAAAAAGTAATAAGAACTAAGGAGTAATAAAACCCAAAATGTGTAAATTTTGTTGTAAAAAAGAGGGAGGAAAAGTGCTCTAAAGGATACAACAGCAAGTGTGTTTAGGGGTGTTAAATAGCTGACCATATTAATGTTTTTGGTTGGATCATTGAACACAGCTGTTTGCAGTCTCTCTGTTTGAATGTTCACTTTGTATGCTTTGATACTGTGACTTGAGCAACTATCTCTAAGACGATAATGTGTAATCTATTAACTGGTGATTTCTTACTTTTTTTTTTGTAGTTCTGTATTACTTGTACCCTTACAACGCTTTGTTTTGTTTTGTTTTTTCTCTTTTTACTTTTAAATAAATTTTTTTAAAAAGAGAGACTGGGAGCCAGGGCCCTGTGCCTGTGAACCTGTGAGGCTTTCACTTTCAGACAAATAACAAGTTTGTACCAGGTGCTAACTGTACTTGCAGCCCAGGAACTGGGGACTCAGCAGAAAAGAAAGCAAGCAAGGTAGGCATGTGGAGTTTACATTTCAGTGAGGACACAGGCATAAACAAGCAAGCAAATAATTTTCTCTACACAGGGGTTTGTACTATTACATGAAGAAACTAAAGTATTGATAACAGGCACCATGACAGCTTGACATATAAGGGGAATATTTAAATTTTCAAAAGTTACTGTTTAGCTAAGCTTTTGTAGTTGCCTAGATATCATGAATTTACTCAAAACCTTTACTGTTCATAGTCAATTTTATTTTGAGGAAGACACCCAGTCACGTGGTGGTAGGCTGGTGAATAAGGCGGATGAGGAAACACAATCATGTTTTCACTTGACAGAAGTTGCTGTAAATGCCTTGAATCAATTCAAGACAATGAGGCAGCTAGAAAAAGACACTGATGTAAGAAGACTTTCAGAACTGTTTCAGAAAGTGGCAAGAGTAATGCGATGAGTGTGCTCAGAGAGGAGGAGATTAATGGGAATGTGTCTTCTGCTGTAACACATTTAAAAATGTTACATTTAAATATTCACCACGTTGATGAGGGTGGGCAATGGGGAAGGACAAGTCCTGTTTGGGCCTCTTTGAGGCAGTAACACTAATGCTCTGAGATTCTAAGTGGCCAGAAGCAGTGAGATAGTGCGTGTGTGAGGGAGAAGTGAGATTCAAGTGCGTGTGTGTGGGGAAGTGTTTGTCCCCAATGAAAAGCAAGAAGAGGAAGACACACAGACTTTTTTCCTTTCAAAACAGTAACAGAGCTTTATTGAGGAAAACTTAAAGTACAGCAGGGAGTGGTAGACATGCCTACAATCCCTGCAGGCACTCAGAAAACTGAGGCAAAAGGATCTCTGTGAGTTCTAAGCCAGCCTGGGCTACACAGTGAGTTTAAATTCAACCTGAACTACATGGCAAGACAGTGTCTCAAAAAGCAAAACAAAAACCAGTTTGTAGATATGGCAATAGTGACTGTGTATTGTCATAAGTAAAAGCACAAATTTTTATATAAGTGTAGATGAACAGGGAACTTATTGACTCTACAATATGTACCTAAGAAGAAAGGAAGGATAGTGATTAAAAACAGTCTTTAAAGAATTTTAACAGTTATGCTAAAGGAAGCTGCTTCTCCAAGTTCTTTACTCTTCCTGTATCTACACTTTTTGCCTCCTGAGATTTCCAGTGGGGAAGCAGAATATACTTCTGACCGCTTGCTCTGGGCTTGGCCAGGTGAAGAGCTGCTGATGCTGACCTACACGACGCAGGCAGGGGCTCAGAATGTGTTCGCTGGCAGCACTTCCCCTCCGGGCTCTGCCACCGCCAGGAGAACATGATCCCCTTGTCTTTCTGGTGCCTGCAGGATGAGAGACCTTTGAAACAGGTCTAGACCCAGTCAACAGCCTGGAGCTCAGCCAGGCCTAGATCTCCCAGGCAAACCCAGCTCATTCACAAACATAAGCATAGGAGAGCCAGAGTGATTAGTGATGAGTTTGGAGGTTGTTATGCAGCATCACTGTGACAGCAGCTAAATGATACAGTGACTGAGAACTGACTCTAGTTCTTTACCATCACGTGGGGGGGGAAGACATCCCCACAGGTGCACACAGGGACGGTAGGACAACAAAAGGTTATGGTGCCTATATCTGAAATACGTTTTTGTCCGTGTTGTCCACTGTTTCCTTTGAGTATAGATTAGAATGAGCAGGAATTGTTTTCATAGGCAGAAGAAAAATAGTTGCAAAATCAAGAACTGATTGTGCTATGGTGTCGAGCGCAGGCAGCAGCCTTCATGAGGAAGCCGCAGGGCCCCCTTGCTGGGGCTGCTGGCCTGCTGCTCTCCCCCTCTGACCTTGCTCCTTTGGGCCACAGAACAGGTCACAGAGACTGGTCAGCTGCATAAGGACCACAGAAGGGATCGCCTTGGAGTCCTGTGAAGACAGGCCTCCTGTTCCTTTCACACCAAGACTATAAAACTCTAAGAAGGGAAGTGAAGGCAGTGTGTCTCCCAGTGTCTGATGTGCTGAGCTCCATCCCTGCTGGTGTTTAGCAGGAGGAAGTGCTTTCTGGATGAAAGCTGGCCAGAAGTCCACCCCAGACTTGTGCACAAAAGTGTGCCCCTGCCAAGCTGCTGGCATTGAGAGTCTTGATTTTCTTTCTTTTTCTTTGTCTCTTTCATTTTTATCGGTACCAGGAATGGAAGTCACGACCGCCTGCTTGCAAGACAGTTACTTACGCCGCTGAGCTAAACCTCCATCCCCCTAAGACTGTCTTGATTTTCCCACTTGTATTCAGAAGCACTCCTCACCTCAGGGGCATCAGTGAGTGTCAAGTTTGCTTCTGGGTAGAAAGAACATAGCATGATTGGTAGGATTTTCCATATGTACCCCCTCCCTTTGCGCTGGAAAGCGTCACCTTGTGTTCTTTTCACAAACCTAATAGTAAGGCCTCCTGCTTTTTGCGCATGCGTAATGGCTCCCATCAACTGTTGAACTCTCACTCCACTTGCCCCATTTAGCTCCACTCCTTTTACATTCTAAATTAAAACCCGCAGTTTTTCCAGAAGCTTCTGGAGGGTGCCTGCATCTCTTCATCAGCCCTCCTGTGCCCTGAAGCAGAACTCTTTTCCTTCCTCCTGTTATCTCTCTCTTTTCTCCCTCATCACATGAGACACCAGGTGCCCTGTTAAGTTGTTGTGGACAGAGCCCTTGCTCCTGGGGGTTTTATCCCGGGTCCCAGCTCCGCAGGCCGATCCCGCCTCTCCTTCGCTCTTCCTTGCATTTCTTCTGAGGAATCCCCGCCACTGCCTTTACCCCAACACTGGCCAGGCTTCCTCTCTCCAAGTTCTTTCTCCCCGCTGAGCCAACCCTCACCCAGGGTCCTGTCTCTTAAGTCACAGCCTGCACCGGGACCCTCCCTCGCTCCTCCTCAGGGACTGTATTTCCCCTTTTGTCTCCCCCAGTGACCACTAGTGGACACAGTTGTTGGGACCTCTACCCAAACGCAGCCCTGAGGTCGGTGATGACCCAGTACAGGTCCGTGACCCCATTTTTGTCAGCCTCAGCCCCAATTTCTTTCCTTAGCTCTAATTAAACTTAGGCCCTGAATGAAATTAAATCATGATGTGGAATACTAGTAGTGTACTTGACCATGACGAAAGGTTAACGTGAGGTGATTAGCATGATTAATTATCATGGTCACTGTTTTTTGGGAGAAAATAAAGACAAAGTACTTTTGAACACTGATCATTTCTGATTATTTAGTAATATGGAGTCATTCTTTTAAATTTGTATCTGAAGTTCTATGATTCTGGAAGAACATTGTCACTGGGAGAAACTAAGCGAACACTAAGTGACACAGGAACTGCAAGGCATTATCTATGTAACTGCTTATAGATCTAAAAATTTCACAATAGAATGTTTAAAGAAAAATTCCACATGAATACAGGAAAGTACTCTTATGTTCGTAGAAATGATACTGCAAGTTTCCTGAGCAGTGGAGCACCGCGGTCAGCTAGAAGGGCTCTAGGGTCCAGTTCTGGCCTCTGTGATAATCAACACTGTCAACACTTTCTCATATTTTGTAGTGGGGTTTCAATGACAGCACTCATTGCTCAGGACAAGACCAGGCCCTAAGCACTTACATGGATGTCTTGGAGGACACCCAGGATCTGGGCAGCCCTGAGTGGAATTTATAATACAGGACTGTCCAGCCACACAACAAAGTGACCAGTGAACAAACTCTGCACTAAATAAGAGCAGGATCCTAGGGGTACATTCAGAATGCTGGTTATCCCAGGGTGGGGAGGTCCTGGAAGGACACAGCAGTGGGTTCAGGGAGGTGGAAGTTTCTGTAGCTTGACCTGGAGGGCAGCTACCCTGGTACAACAGGTTCTGCACAGTAAATCGCTGGGCGTAGTGGATTATACTTCAAACTTAAACACTCAAGTATAAGTGAATGTTGGGATAATTGATCATTTAGTGTAGGAAGTGGCATATCTCACTGCTGCCACCTTATCTCGCCCTCCTGTGGGCCTCTGCCACATCCGCCTACATTTCCCATGATCCTCACATCTGCCTACATTCCCCATAATCCCCTCCTGATTACATCATTATCCAGATGTGACGATGACCTCTCAGATAGCACTCTGTGCCCTCTTCCTGCCCCGTTGGCCCACCTCCACCCTATATAAGTTGTCACCATTTTCAGAATAAATGAGGCTTGATTGGAACCTTTCATCTTGTCTCTGTCTCTCTCTCCTCTTGCCCAGCCCCCCATCTCCATCCCCTCTCCAGGCGAGGCCCACAGACTGATCCGTGGGCCAGATCAAGTGGCACCCAACATGGATTCAACCTGGCATGAGGGATTTCGATGCGAGACCATTCACGGGAGTAAATCGCCGGCTGGCATGACTGTTTTGGGACTTTGTCCCTGTGATCCGTGTGGACGGCCACCTTATGTTTCACCTGAATCATGGTAGGTGAATGAGATTGGCATGGGGCAAGCTCTTAATGAACACAAATTGTTCGTAAATGGCCTGAGGGAGGCACTCAAGGTTAGAGGGATTACGGTTAAAACTAAAGATTTATTACAGTATTTTCAGTTTGTGCATTCTGTGTGTCCCGGTTCCCTCTAGAGGGCTCCATTGATTCAAAAATATGGCAAAGAGTAGGAGACACTCGCAAAGACTATTATAGAGTTTTTGGTCCAGAAAAGGTTCCGGTAACTTCTTATGCATATTGGACTTTAATCTCTGAGCTGCTGACGGAATGTCACACAGATCCCCAGATTGCAGAGATGCTTGCTCTGGGTGAGGCTGCATTATCTGCCTCCCGCAATTGAACCCCACAGCCGCCAATCTTATCCAAAGCACCCAGCTCTCCTGGCTCTGTGGTTCTTGATATTCCAGAGCCCCCTCAAGATGGCGACTCCTCCCCCTCCGGAGACTCCCAAAATGGCGACTTGCTGCCATTTCCACTTTCTGAAACACATGGAGGCACTCAAAATTGTGCCACCATTCAAACTGGCTGCCAGCGCTCCTTAGAGCTCGGTGCCGCCACACACCCTCTGTCATATAAGCCTATATATCCTGATCTTTCTGACCTCCCAAAGATTAATTGGTCACAACTAGCAGAAGAGGCTATTCAGTATCAGGGTGAGAGACCCCCTTTTGCAGCCCCTGCGCTATCTGTTGATCCTAACTTAGTGACAAAAGGCATAACAAAAAAGATAGATAACCCTCCATTTGGCTTCCAAAAGCTGCCTGGTCCACCTCCTGATCTCCTTGATCTAGAGACAGAGATCCATTATTTACAACAGTGGCTTCAATTAAAACAGGAGAGACAAAGACTCATTTTACAACTTCAGTCGCTAGATGTAGTCTCTTGTCCCCCTTTAGATGCAGCAACAATGATGTTCCTGGTAACAGAAATAACCTACCCTCCAAAAACAGATACCTTAAAAATGGCACCTCCTTTACTGTTTCTGGTAACAGAAACTGCTCCAACTGGCACAGGTGGCAATGACTTACAAAATGGCAGGGAGACAACTCCATCCACCCAAGATGGCGCCAGTCCACAGGATGGCGACAGTGAAACAATTAAAGAAAGGGGGAGACAAAAGAGATGAACTAGACACGGGGATCGATCCCCAAGCCAGGAACATGGGAGGGATAAAACACAGGCCACTACAACAACTAGGGGAAACGAAAAAGATAGCCACCATGCCTACAGAGATGGGATATAGAAACTGATAATAGTGAAGAAGAAAATGATTCTGACCCACATGATAGTGATACAGACACAGACCCACCACCCCTAGCGCCGAGGACTAGTAGGGCCCATACACCATTCCCAGTAACTGCCCTAAAAGAATTAAAAACAGCAGTATCCCAATATGGTCCCACGGCGGTCTTCACCCTTGCAGTTTTAGATTCCTTAACCCAAGGCTGGATTACGCCTAATGATTGGAGGGATTTAACCAGAGCTACACTCTCTGGGGGCAATTATCTGCTCTGTAAAGTGGAATTCCAAGACCAATGTGAACTTTTAGCTAAAGATAATGCTAACAGGAGAAATCATTATACTCTTTCCATGCTAACAGGAACAGGTCGATATGCTATACAACAAGCTCAAATGCGATATGAGGCAGGCCTTTTTGCTCAGATCACTCTGGCAGCAATCAAAGCATGGAAAAAGCTCCCCTCTAGTGGAGTCACTTCTTCCCTTACAAAAATAAAACAGAAACCTGAGGAACCCTTCTCTGATTTCATTGATCACTTCTTACAGGCAACTGAGCGTCTCTTTGGCACCTCCGAGGATAACTCTGACCTTGTTAAACAATTGGCTTATGAAAATGCTAATCCTGCCTGCCAGACTGCTATCAAACCACATAGAAAAAAGGAGGATCTCTCAGGTTATATTCGCTTGTGTGCTAACATAGGCCCTGCCTACCATCAAGCTCAGGTCACAGCTGCAAGTACAGCTGCAGCTGTAAAGGAGATCCTCCTCGCACACAAGCAAGGAGGGAAAATAAATAATGGCAAATGTTTTAAATGTGATCAGACAGGCCATTTTGCCAGAGACTGCCCTATGGCCCAAAAGTCCCAACACAATAACCCAAAACCAAAACCCACAAACTTATGCCCGAGATGCAGAAAGGGATATCATTGGGCTAATGAATGCAGATCATAAATGGACGTAGATGGCAACCCCCTCCCTCAGCAGGGAAACTGGAATCGGGGTCAGACCCAGACCCCTTACCCAGGACAAGCCCTCGGGTCTATAAGGTTTGTCCCACAACAAAACAAGCCAGCACAAAACAATCCATCTCAGACCTCCTCCGTGCCGCACCAGGAAGCACAGGATTGGACCTCTGTTCCACCTCCAACACAGTATTAACCCCAGATACGAGTGCTCAAGTCATTGCTACAGGGATTTTCGGCCCCCCTCCTCCCAATACATTTGGATTGATACTTGGATGTGGCAGTACCATATTTAAAGGGTTACAATTGTCCCCAGGGTCTTAGACAGTGACTATACAGGTGTCATCCCTATTAAAGAGGGACAATGTATTGGTGCTGTTGCCATTGGTTCAGACTCCCAACACTGCCATGGCTTTCTATAGGGGAGACTCATCTCTTGGGTCCTCAGATGTATATTAGGCCCAATCCATATCTGAAGATAAGCCCCTTATGACCTTACAGTTAGATGGAAAAAGTTTTTCAGGCCTCATAGATACAGGTGATGATGTGACTATTATTAAAAAGGAAGACTGGCCCCTCACTTGGCCCTTAGAGACTTCCATGACCCATCTACAAGGAATTGGACAATCAAAAAAACCCCAGTATAGTGCCAACCTCCTCATATGGAAAGATCAAGAAGGCAACCAGGGACACATACAGCCTTATGTTGTTACAGGACTTCCTCTTAATTTATGGGGCAGAGACTTACTTACCCAACTGGGAATAATTATGGGTAGCCCCAACAGTATAGTCACAGCACAAATGCTCAAAAATGGATTTCTCCCAAATCAGGGCCTAGGAAAACAGGGCACAGGCATTAAGGCCCCCATCTCCCCTGTCCCCAACCTAACAAAATCTGACTTAGGCTATTTTTCAATAGGGGTCATTGACACTCCTGCAGCCCATGCAAAAGAGATTACCTGGTTGTCAGATAAACCTGTTTGGGTCAATCAATGGCCCCTTACCTCTGAAAAGCTTGCAGCTGCATGACAGCTCATGCAGGACCAGTTAGATGTAGGCCACATTGTCCCTAGTGACTCCCCCTGGAACACACCTATCTTTGTTATTCGAAAAAAGTTAAGGAAATGGAGGCTGCTACAAGACCTTAGGGCAATAAATAAGACCATGATTTTAAGGGGACCCTTACAGCCAGGCCTCCCTTCACCCAGTGCCATCCCCCTGGGATTTTTTAAAATTGTCATAGATCTTAAAGATTGCTTTTTTTCTATTCCCTTACATCCAAATGACCAAAAGCGTTTTGCCTTTAGTCTTCCATCAATTAACTTTAGAGCCCCTATGCAAAGATTCCAATGGCGGGTCCTTCCACAAGGAATGGCTAACTCCCCTATGCTATGCCAGTCTTTTGTCACTGCTGTAATACAGCCAGTCAGAGATCATTGGCCAAATATATATATCTCCCATTATATGGATGATATTCTCATGGCAGGAGATAGTCGAGACCAGACTTTACAGTGTTACCAGGCACTACAAGCTGCCTTACAAAAGGCTGGGCTCCAAATAGCCCCTGACAAGGTCCAGCTTACTGACCCATATACATATTTAGGTTTTCAGTTACAAGGTACTCAGGTGTTTTCTCCAAAGCCTCAACTAAGACTTGATGGCCTTAAGACACTTAATGATTTCCAAAAATTCTTAGGAGATATTAATTGGCTCTTACCCTATTTAAAATTGACCAAACATGAATTACAACCCCTTTAAGAAATTCTTAAGGGACATATTGATCCAACCTCCCCCCATGAATTCACACCTGAAGCCAGAAGAGCTTTGCATAGAGTAAAAGAGGCTATTGCTCAACAAATTGTTTCCTTCATAGATTACAACAAACCTTTACAACACCTCATCTTTGACACAAAACTTTCCCCCATGGCAGTATTTTGGCAACAAGCTCCTCTTATGTGGCTTCATTTGTCAATTTCCCCAAAAAGGGTCCTGTTACCTTACCACCAAGCAGTCTCTGACTTGATAATCCAAGGCAGAAAACAAGGAAAATGCTATTTTGGTAAAGAGCCAGATGTCATTATCCAACCTTTCACCAAAGATCAGGTAGACTAGCTACTCCAGACTACCGAGGCATGGCCTGTTGTACTAGCCTCTTTCTCAGGGACCATTGATAATCATTATCCTCCAAATAAGTTAATTGACTTTGCTAATCATCGCTCATTTGTATTCCCCAAAATTACAGCTTCACAGCCCCTTTCTGGTGCCCCAGTGTTTTTTACTGATGGCTCCTCCTCTGGCAAGGCTGCCTATTTAGCTCAAGACAATGTTTTTACCCTCCAGACAGACACCTCTTCTGCACAGCTGGCAGAATTACAGGCCATCCTGGCAGTTTTTACTGCTTACCCCAACCAACCCTTCAATTCGTTCAGCGATAGTGCCTACCTTGCCCAGTCTGTCCCATTATTAGAAACTGTTGCAACCATATGCCACACCTCCCCAGCTGAAAATCTGTTCAGGCAGTTACAAGAGATCATATGGCTCCACTGCCATTTATTGGCCATTTGAGAGCCCATTCTGGCCTCTCGGGCCCTCTCACTCAGGGAAATCATTTGGCCGATATTGCCACACGGACACAGGTCTTCATGACCCACTCTGAGCCTATAAATGACTCCAAGATATCTAAGGCTCAACAGGCTCATCAGCTACACCATCTCAATGCCCAGACTCTCTGCCTCCTCCACAAAATTACCAGAGAACAAGCCAGACAAATTGTAAAAAATTGCCCCTCTTGTGCTGTTCACTTGCCTGTTCAACACCTAGGAGTCAACCCAAGAGGCTTAATCTCCCATGCCTGTGGCAGATGGATGTCACTCATTTTAATGAATTTGGCAACTTAAAATATATACATGTGGTCATTGATACCTATAGTGGCTTCATCTTTGCCACACTCCAGACTGGAGAGGCTACCAAACATATTATAGCCCATATGCTATCGGCCCTCTCGGTTCTGGGATGCCTCCAACAGCTCGAAACCGGCAATGGCCTAGGCTATACTAATACCTCCTTTGCCCGATTTTGCAAGTGCCTTGGTATTCTACACACCACAGGTATACCTTACAACCCTCAAGGACAAGGTATTGTTGAACATGCACATCGCTCCCTCAAATCTATCATAAATAAAATAAAAGGGGGAACCTGGAACCCAACCCGAGGGTCGCCTAGAAATATTCTTTCACATGCTCTCTTTATTTTGAATTTTCTATCTCTGGATGCCTCAGGCTGCTCAGCAGCATCTGGTTTTTGGCACACGCAGACAACAACACAATTTGCATCTGTATTATGGAGAGATCCCCTAACCAACACATGGAATGGCCTTGATCCAGTCCTTATATGGGAACGAGGTTCTGTTTGTGTCTACTCCCACCAAGAAAAGGGAGCTAGATGGTTCCCCGAATGGCTTACAAGACAAGTTGATACACAACAAACAGACAAATTAATACGGGCCTCCCATGCACCCAGGGATGATGTGGCTCCCTGAGGCTTTTTCTCTGTGCTCTTTTTACAGGAAAATGCTGACCCTAAAGATCTCATGGACAATCGTGGTATTTCTAACATGATTACACCTGTGCACAACGACTGATAATCCCCATCAACCTTGGGTATGGACCCTCCAAAAATGGGACGGGCTCCAAGGAGACTGGTGCCCCGTTACTACCTGGCAGGGATCTGGAAGCCCTAGCCCTTGATTTGATCCCTGTCATGTCATTCCAATGTTTTCAGGACAATTTTGCTATAAACAGCCTTTGTACATGTGCCCCTCGCCAACATCAGGAAGATCTTATTGTCACTCCCGGGGCCATTATTTTTGTGCCTACTTGTCGGGAGCCGAGCCAGAGGACCTGCCTAAGCAGATGAGGCCTGTAGGAAAGAGCGAAGCCTTCAGTAGATTACCCCTCCCATCGAATGATGCCAAGATGGCGCCCGTTTCCTACTTCCGTATTCTTACCCTCAGCTTCTGCCTAGTTACAGCTGATGTCCCCCAATCAGACTTTGCCACGCCTTGTTACCCTATAGGACAGGACTATAGATATAAGGACAGAGCAGGAGGTAGAGAGGAGGAGAAGACACGCAGACCATAGAGAGTGGAGGACTACGCGGGGTTACTCAACAGAGAGAGCCCCACTGGAGAGTCCGATCAGGGAGGAACGTTCCGGGGACGACCTGTGTGGAGAGTCAATAAACGCGACCTCTGTCTCTGCATTCTGGTGTGTCGTGTGAGTCAGTTCCCCTGCCGGTCGGGGGTTCAGGGGCCGCGCGGCGCACCTACTGGAGTTGTGAAATGGTGGTAACATCCGGCTGGTCTCCCCCAATCTCTGACACTCATGTCATGCTCGGCTATGAGCCAAGAGGATGTAAAGTATGGGGGTGGGTCTCCCGCCAAACCGCTAACTATGGAAATATGACCCTCAATGTCACCACCCCCCAAAAACAAGGCTGGATTTTGGGGCATACCTGGGGCATTCATTTCTACGAACAGGGCCACGATCACGGAAACCTTACCTGAATTCTAAAAAACCCATTACAACACATCCCTGTCACAGTGGGCCCAAATCTGGTGCTGGTCCCACCCAACGACCATAGGTCTCTTGCACAGGTGGTAACTTCACCCCTATTGATGACTGCTTGCCCCTCTTTAAGCTCTCCCCACACTTTCTCAGCCACTCCAGCACTTTTAAGTTCAACCCTTGCTCCACACTTTAACTTGTACAACCTAATTCTGGGGCCTATGCGGCCTTAAATCACACCCAACCTGATCTCACCCAATTCTGTTGGCTATGCTTGGCTGCTCCTCCCCCATATTATGAAGGAAAAGCCCTCAATTTAATCTTTAACAGTTCTTTTAGCTCATCTGCCTGTGACTGGGTCAATCACCACAAGCTGACTCTCCCTGACGTCTCTGGTAGAGGGATCTGTCTTGGGGACTCCAGCCACCCACCAGCACTGGCAACATGACTCTGTGCCCAGCTTCACTCAGAGTTCAAACCAAACAATTACCTCATCCCTCCCCCAGGAACATCTTGGGCCTGCAATTTTGGTCTCTCACCTTGTATAGCAACTACTGTTTTTAACAAGTCTACAGATTTTTGTGTTCTTGTACAGGTTCTTCCTCGCATAACATTCCACCCAGAAGACTACTACCTCCAGGCATCACAGATGGCTATATGTATAAAAAGAACCTGCCATGCTCACTTTAGCTGTATTACTAGGGTTAGGAGTCGCAACGGGGATAGGAACAGGGACTACAGCTCTAGTGTTGGGAAATCAACATCTAGCTCAATTACAGGTGGCAGTAGATCAAGATTTAAAAGAAATAGAAACATCTGTAATGGCTTTACAGGCATCCCTGACATCTTTATCTGAGGTAGTCCTACAAAATAGAAGAAGATTAGACCTCCTATTTATGAAGGAGGGTGGCTTATGTGCTGCTCTCAAAGAAGAATGCTGTTTTTATGCCGACCACTCAGGAGTCGTCAGAGAGTCCACAACTAAGCTAAGAGAATGCCTCAAAGAGAAAGAAAAGGAGCGCCTCAGAGAAACTACCTTCTCTTCCATGTGGGGGTGCCTCTTCCCTTACATTACCCCCCTCTTGGGACCCCTAGCTGCTTTATTGCTACTCCTTACTATAGGCCCTTGTATTTTCCAGAGGATCATGACACTCAATAATAGGATTGATGCGTTTATGGGAAAGCCCATTCAGGTACATTACCATCAATTGGAGATGGCAGAACAACAAACTTATCGGGAAAGAACATCCACTGCTGGTCCACATAATGATGTGGCCCTAATGCCTTGAGGCACTGGACGGGCAGCCAGAGACGGGCAACTTGGACATTTGTGTCACACCGCCAAGCCGCCTAAGACAGGCACAGGATCAACTGCTGTCCTGCAGGCCCATAATGGGAAAGGCCTGGTTGGGGTCACAAATAGAGTCTATGACCCAAGACAGGTGCCGTCCTCACAAGGCCTGCCATACACTTGATATTATAAATAAAAAGGGAGGAGATGTAGGGAGCGGCATATCTCACTGCTGCCACCTTATCTCGCCCTCCTGTGGCCTCTGCCGCATCTGCCTACATTTCCCATTATCCTCACATCTGCCTACATTACCAATAATCCCCTCCTGCTTATGTCATATACCCGGATGTGGCGATGACCTATCAGATAGCACTCCATGCCCTCTTCCTGCCCCGTGGGGCCACCACCACCCTATATAATAAACGAGACTTGATTGGAACCCTTCATCTTGTCTCCGCCTCTCTCTCCTCTTGCCCAGCCCCCATCTCCATCCCCTCTACAGGTGAGGCCCACAGACTGATCCGTGGGCCAGATCAATTTAGCTTCAGAAAAATTTTGAAAACTAAAGGATTGGGTCCAACTTTCATAGCAAAATTAATTTTAATCATAGCTAGGAAAACTATTGTTGGGTAGTTATCCATTATATGGAGGAAGGAGGACATTTCCCCAGATTAAAGGAAATGAAGAGCATCAGTGAAACAGAGCATGAGTGAAAATACACATAGAGCTACCACATTGGTAAGCACCCTGCTCCCAACCCCAGACATCCAGGATTCATGCAGTTAACTTCTGTGGAACCAATTAATGAGTGAAATGGCAAGTTTTTTGCTGGATGCCTGGCAGTGTGGAAGGTGTGAGGGGGAATGGGACAGGTCACGCAGGTACCTAAGAACCTCTGGGCAGTGTCCTCACTGGCAGGGCATTCTCTCTCAGGTAAAGATGCCTCAGGGGACACCCTGGGTCTCTGCAGGAGTGCAGCAGCTTGTTCCCAGTAGGCAGAGTCCAAGATGAAAGCCTCTTCCTTCCCAGCCTGCTGCATCAGCTGCCCAGGCTCTGCTACCCATGGGGAATCAAGAGAGCAGCGGTTAGGACTGGTTATCAGCAAGCAAGTTTGGTTTATTTATTTATTTATTTATTTATTTGATGGAGGTGATTCTGCTTTTTTAATGTTTGTTTTTTCAGTACCTATTTGTAGTACATAATGATTACATTTATCGTGCATAGTTAGTACAGGTACCTAACATGTCTTTATTCTTGTTATGTGCCCTTCCCCCACTTTTCCTCCTCCCTCTCTGCATCTCTTGGCCCCTCCCCATTTAGAAAAGATCTGTCTCCCAGTATCCTATTATCTGTCTTTTATTTGGTGTTTATTTCTACTTTGGGTTTGTCATGTAAGAGAAAACATGTTATATTTAAATCATGTGTGTGATTATGCTTAGGCCTCAGGTCCACTGCCCTGGAAGTGATTTCTAGCTGAGGCCCTTTGCTCAGGAAGTGGTTTCCCAGCTACAGATTCTTCTGGACTGATGTGCTTGGGCATAATCGTGATAGTTCAAGTAATGACCCAACTAGTCACTGCAGGAAAAGGGAAATGCTCAGTGGTGTGTGCATTCTTTATTTGTCTTTGTACAGTCCATAGGGTTATAAGGGCCAGCAGAATAAAGGCCACTGACCTGGAGGAGGCTAAGAAGCTGCAGAACTGAGCCGAATCCATTTCCTTCCCGAGTCCTCATTTTCTGAAGGTGATTTCTATGCAGACTACAGGTGATGTCCGATTGGTTCTATGGGAAACTGTTGATACTCAGCCTTGGGCAACAGGAGCCATTCTCCATCCTCCACAGAAGGAGCAACCAGAGCACAGAGAAGCTAAGTTACATGCCCAAATCCCACAGTAGCTAAGCCAGGGAACTGGCATGCTCCTTTTGTAGCTCCACCTCTCACTTTGTGGCTCCATTCCAGCCTGGAAGCTCTGGTTCTGCCATGAAGCCAGGACTTTCCTGGCTTGTGTGGGATTCCTTCGCCAGCCTGGAATGTGGAAGGTTTACTACTCCTTAGTAATGTTTTTTTTTTTAATTCTCTTTTAAAGATAAAACACTCCAAAATTTCAAAACAAGATAATAAGAGAGTAACAATGGATGATACATTGTGTGCTTTCCTCTTTAAATTGGTTATGCAGAGTAGAAGATAAAAGCATTTCATTATTTAAACAGTATTAGCACAAACCCTTCTTTTCAATGAACTAAGAGAAAACTAGTTGCGTAACTGTCCTAACTCTCATATATATGTACTTTTTTCTTCTATATTTTCACCATTTCTCCATGCTAGTTTCTCTTGCCTTTTGGAATTTCTTCCCATTGTGCTGTATCTAATTGTACATTTTGCATCTCACTTACTTTTTCAGCTTCCCACACTAGGGAAACAATAAGATGTTTGTACATGTGCATCTGGATTATTTCACTTGAGAATATAGTGTCTAGTTGCATCCATTTATCTATAAAAGTCTCCAGTTTATCATTCTTTATATCTGAGTAGTAATCCATTGTATAAAAAGACCACCTCTTTTTTATCCATTCCTTGGTTGATGGGCATTTATCTTGGTTCCAAGATCTGGGTACTACAAATTATGCTGCTATAGACATTGCTGCACATATATGGCTGTGGTATGTTTTTCATTCTTCTGGGAAGACATTCCAAATGAACAGCTAGGTCAAGTGGACCTCGAATTCTAGTTTTTTGAGGAATGTCCACACTTATTTCCACATTGGTTGCACCAGCCTGCATTCCCACCAACAATAAAGAAGGATTCATTTTCCCCAACAGCCTTTACAGCATTTGTTATTGATTGATTTTTTGATAATAGCCATTCTTTCTAGGGAGAAATAGAATCTCAGCATTGTTTTAATTTGCATTTCTCAAATGAACAGTGATGTTGAACATTTTTTCTTATGTTTGATTGCTGTTTGTACTTCTTCTGAGAAGTGTGTATTCATTTCAGATGCCCATTTCTGAATTCAGGCTTTACATTAGGGAGACCTGATTTTTTGAGTTCCTTATATGTTCTCAATAGTAATTTCTGTCTGAGAAACAGTTGTCAGACATTTTTTTCCCATATTGTGGGTTGGCTTTTTACTCTGATGGCAGTTTGACTTCCTGTCAAAAAGCTTTTTAATAAAGCAGGGTCCCACTTGTTTATTCTTTGTGATAACTGTAGTGTGATCAGGGTTTTATTCATAGACTTTGCCTATATCAGATTTAGTGTTTCTATTTTAATATTTAGATCTTTGATTCATTTCAGAATTAGCTTATTGTGTGGTGAAAGATATGGGTCCCATTTTAATCTCTGTAATGGGCAGAGCCAGTTTTCCAGCACCATTCCTTAAAGAGGCTGTCTTTCTTCCAGTGAGTGTGTTTGACACACTAATCTGTTCCATTGACCTTCAGGTCTGTTTTTCTTTCCAGTACTATTCTGTTTCTATTTCAATACCTTTACAGTGTTAATTCAAGTGCTGAACTGTGATGTTCCTTGCTTTGCCTTTATTGCCCAGAACTCTGTTTGCTGTTCCAGGTCTCTTCTGGTTCCAAATGAATTTTAGGATAGTTTTCTCTAGTTCTTTAAGGTATATTATTAGAAGTTTAACTGGAATTGCATTAAATCTGCATAAAAGTTTTGGGAGTATGCGCATTTCACTCTATTGATTATTAGTATCCAAGAGCAAAGGATATATTTTCATTTTCTTATATTGTCTCTCTACTTGTTCAGACGACTGTAATTTTCAATGTAGCGGTCTTCACATTAGATTGATTCCTAGATATTTCATTTTTCTGGATACTATTATGACAGGTGCTATTTCTGTAATTTCTCCCTCAGTGAGTTTGTTATTCTGTTACAGGAAAGCTATTGACTTTGGAGTATACATTTTATACTCAGATATGCTACTGAATTTGGTTACTAAATCTAGCAGTCTTATAGTGGGGTTTTGGGCTCTTCTTTGTAGAATATCTTGCCATCTACAAATAATGATAATTTAACTTTTCCTTCCCTATTGCTCTTCCTTTTATTTCTTGTTCTTGTCTAATTGCTCCAGCTAAAGTATCCAGGGCTGTGTTAAATAAGAGTGGAGACAGTGAACATCATTATCTTGCTCCTAATGTAAATGGAGTCACTATACAGTTAAGGTGGCCTTGAACTCACTATGTAGTCTAGGCTGCCCTCAAACTCATGATAATCCTCCTACCTCCTGATTGCTGGGATTACAATGTGTGTCTCCAGACCTGGCCTGAGGGTATATGTTTTAACTAGACATTTCAATAAAGATGTGATAAAAATTAAGTTCAAACAGAGAATTAAAGATGCCATGAGTTTGAAAACCCAGTTCTCTAACTAAGCCTATTGATTTGGTACATTTTGTTTTGCTCAAAGTACAAAAGAATTATGATAAAATTACAGACTCTTATATAGTCATCATTTGTTCACTCAACCAGCATCTAATGCACACATTCACTGAGTCAGGCACCTGTAGGGTGAAATTAGTGGTAAAAGCCTCTGGGGAAAAGGAGTGTAAAGGAGAGGAAGGAGTAGGGTCAGAGGAACAGAGGTAATAGGAAGTCAGAAGATTAAAAAAATGTTAGAACAAATAATGGCCTCCCAAAGATGTTTACATCCTAGTACCAGAACCTGTCAAGACCTTAGAAGACAAAAGTAACTTTGCAGATGTGATTGACTTAAAGATCTGGAGATGGCGGAACAGCTCAGATTACTGGGGTGGGTTCAGTGGAATATTATAAAGAATAGACTAAGGGGCAAGAGAGTCAGTGCCTGGGAAACATCCATGGAAATGGAGGCTGGAATCAGAGAGAGAGTGGAAGGCGTTACACCGCTGGCTGTGCTGAGAGGTGAGGACTGTGAGCCAAGGAACCTGAGCAGCCTTCAGCAGCAGGGAAAGGCCAGGAAGTAGATTCTCCTCTAGAGCTTCCAGAAGGAACATGACACTTTGATTTGGTGTTCCCAACACCCAGAATTATAAGACAACAAGTTTCTGTTGTTTTAAGCCTCTCAACTCGTAGCAGTTTGTTACAGCATCATCAGAAACTCATTCAGGTGGACCCAGTGCATAGACAGATCAATAGGTACATGGGTAGATGTACAAGGAAGTCTTCAATTCAAGATCAAGTCTGAATCAAATTACATGTCCCAGGTTAATTATGTCTAGAGTGAGATACCATCACTGGCCCCTTCACCCCAAAGTTACCCAATGGACATACCTTTTAAATGTAAAGTTCTTATTGAGATTCTCTTTCCCAAGCTGAGTTCCTCACATCTGGGAGTTCCTCAGACTCCATCGTCACAGGCTCAGGAGCCTCCTCCCTTGGGTACTGACCACATCCAGTCTTCAAGTCCTTGGAGGTCAATGGAAGCTTATTATTGGACAGAAGTTCTAAGGCAGAGCATTTGGGAAGGCAGTTGATTAGGGCTTGTCAAATTCCAACATTCCTTATACATCTGTAGTTACATAGCTAGAAGTGGATTTTTCCCATGTGAGTCTTGAAGGTGGTGATTTGCAGTATTGCTTAGAATTGTTGAAAATTGAGACTGACCTAAATGTCCACTAGCCAGAGAGTGGTGCAAATTATTCAAAGGACATCCGTAATGTGGGATCCCGGCAGGCCATTAAACTGAATGAGTTAGACCGCTATGTTACTGACATGTAAATATGTTCGTAGTATTACTTAAGGAATAATACATGCACAGATAGATCTCATCTGCTTAAAACTCCATGAACTTAGATTTATAGATGTCCAAAACTTCTTCCAAAGCAAGTTGAGCATGGTGCCACATGCCTATTATCCGAGCATTCTGGAGACTGAGACAGGAAGATCACTGTGAGTTCCAGGCCAACCTGGACTACATAGTGAGTTCACGTCTAGCCTGAACTATATAGCCAGATTCTGTCTCAAAATACAAAATAACACAAAAACCAAAAATAATTCCTTCCAAAGCATATGTCAAACCTCAAATAGTAAGTTCTCAGCAGTAGACATACATTTCTGCAGTGTTTGAGTTTCTAATTAATCATATGTACTAGTACATATTGTACTATGTTGTGATCACAGTTGAGAAAATGACTTTTTAAAACTTTTGGTCTTAGTGTCAGTGGCATACAGAACAGAAGGGAAGGGTTACCCAACTCCCACCCAAGGTGAACTCACAGCTACATGGACCAACTAGAACTCCTGAGCACTGAGCCCCAAATTAGACAACACAAATATCTAACACTCTGCTTTCAGAGGAAAGGTAAATAGCAGAACCAGGGTCTCACATCTCTAGACATCTAAATTGAGTAGGCACTGCAGAGGGCCAGGAGGAGGAGCTCAGCTATGCTGGTTCCCTAAGAGGGTCTGTGTTTGAAATTCCCTGAGCAATGCCATGGTGTGAAATTACCTCTGAGCCTTCTCAGTTGGGTGTCCTGGAGCCAAGATATGGAAACAGACTTTCTGATTCTTCTCTGCATGCTGTGAGGGACCCTCCTGCCTCCCAGGGCAAGGCAAAGACTGAGTGAATTGACCCCTGCTTTCCGCAGTCCCCAACATCTCTGTCTGTCCACAATTCCTGTACTTGCCTCCGAGATGTGTCCAGTGCTGGGCACAGTGCCCTCACCACCTGGGACTGTAGGCCCATGCAATCCATAGTAGGGTGATGCCAGAGACACCAGGACCAGCCCTCTCAATCCATCAGCAAGAATACTAGACTTTGCAAGGTGCTGGCACCTGAGACTCCCTGGTGAGTTGCCAGTGCTGTTTCCAGGGATGACTGCATTGCAATGTGAGCAGGAGGATGGATGCAGGGCCCCCACAACACACGCTGTTCCTGACACACACACAGCACCCAGTATGCATCCTCCTCTGGTGGGGGGACTGGCTCTACCACTGCCACCTAGAGGCTGGTAGATATGCGGAGAAACAGACAGATGCACACACACACACACACACACACACACACACACACACCCCTGTCCCTGCCACACTTGAACTGTGAAGGGGAAGGAACACCTTTTTAAAAAAGTCCTAAAATCTTATTTGTGATGCCATTGTTACTCCCTCAACCATCTGGAATGAATAGAGTACCCAGCTACTTTATTCTCTGTGAGTGGGAGAATGCAGTTGTGAACCAGGGCTCTTCACGCTGCCTGGCCTTTCCCTCAAATCTTCTGTGAGTCTTGATTTCCTCCTCTTTTGGATGGACATGGTTAGAGGGAAGAAGCAGGCAGGAAGGGTTCAGGGGTATGCCAAGTCCTTTCCTCTTTCGGGACAACTGGTGGAGGTCAGGAAAGGAGCTCCCAGAGGTAGCAGGGTATGGGGGTACAGGAGAATTCCTGGGGCCTGGCATTTGGGCTGGAATGGGAAGGAGTTGGAGCCAGCTAAGGAAAGCTGGGAAATGGGGAACAGGAAAGCTTAACTCCTGCCTGTAAAAAGGAAACACAGTCATCAGTCAATAGAAATTCATGGAGACCTGATAGGGACAGCTACAGGACAGCTGCTTGATGCTGGCCCGATATGCTGGCTCCTCCTCAGGCAGTCTGCCATGCAGCCAGCCATCTCATTGTCAAGGAGACTTAGTCCATGCCTCGCAGACCCAGAAAGGCCCTGGGCCTGTGAGCTGTTGCTCTGCATTTCCTCCCTTCCATTCCCCTACTCCACAGACTCCGGCCCCACCCTCCGTACCACATCCTCCGTGTGATACACTGGAACCTTGTTGACCTGATCTTCTCTTTTCCCATTTAGACTGTGTGACTTCTGGCACATGTCTTCACCTCTATGAGACACAGCTTCCCCAACACCATGAATTGCATGTCTTAAGAGATGTTTCAGTGGGGCAGTGCACATCAAGCATTTAAATTACACCTGGAAACTAATGTATAGTACGCTCATGTTGCAGGGTTTTACCTTTTCTTTCCACGGCAAATGACGGAGAACTCACAAAATGAGGAGCACTGTGCTCAGAGTACTGCTTGTGTTGCATTGTATCTCTATCATCAATCTGTGCAGAGTTCTTTCACTCATTTTAGACAGAAATCATAAATTGGCAAGGCACAGCTGTGCTAGAGTTCCAGGTTTTGAGCATCATGGCCATTATTCCTCAGTGTCACAGCTCTGGACCCTGATGCCAGATACTGTCGGTCAACTCTGCCCAGTGCAGGTCTCTCCTGCCGCTGATGGCCACCAGTCAGTGCTAGTCACACTACAGGCTACTGCTCTCTGTTGCTGATCATCACTGGGTGCTCATCTCTAGAGCACTTCGGGGAGAAGAGCTTTGGTGTTTACATCTCTTTTTAAAGCTATTGCGCTGTCAGCATTACTCAGGAGTGCACTTATAGGGCCTTCTGATACCACATTACCCACGATATGAATTATGTGAAGATTTGCAGGGCCATGGGACAGACACTGTATTTGCATAGAGCATGGGATGTAGCACAGGAGGGTTAGAACACCAGAGGGAGCCTTTGTAGACCAAGTCAGCAGTGTGAGGGTACTGCTGCTTATACAGTTCTCACAGGCCTGAGAAATGTACATGGCAGGATCACTCTAGAAAATCCTGCTGTCCTTCCCATTGTTTTTGAACACCAGTATGTCCTAGAGTGCATGAATTTGCCGACCCAGCTTATCTTAGGACAGTCAGATGAAGAGGACACTAGATGGGAAGAGACCTTTTATATAGTCTTATTTTGGTCAATGGCTGCATTTTCTCAATGAATCCACTCCCTAATCTCTAGCAGGCAAATTACTACAGATTATCCATTATTCAAAAAACTTGAGACCTGAAGTGTTTCAGATTTTGGAATTATGTATAGATTTTACTGGTTGAGCATCCCTAAGCCAAAAACCTAAAATCAGAAATGCTCCAAAATGCAAAACTTTTCTATGTCACTTTGAATTTCAGATTCTTTGCATTAAAGTTGCTCAATCTGTAGTATGTTTCACATCATAAGATAAATAAGGCTCAGAGAAGAGAAACGACTTGTCCTGCTTCACAGCCAAGTGGTGTACAAATTCATCCTCACGGTGCCTCAGTCCTGTGCAGTTCCATTGGGTTCGCTCATCTTGAAGCCAGGGGATTCAGAGGCAACCTTGACATGGTGCTTCAAGTACACAGTGCAGGTGGAAGCACGATCTAGGACACAGCCCTTCACATCCTTCCTGTTTCAGCTCAAACCCACCTCTGCACATTTCCTTCCGCATTCAGCAAACTTCTTTCAAACTGCCAAGGGGAAAAGTCCACATAAGTGTCTTTCCCATGCAGGCAATGTGGCTCCATCCTCTCCCATGCTGGGCGCTGTCCCCACTGGCAGCTTCCCCAGGACCTGAGCAGCCCAGTATTTTTAGTTGTATCATTTTACTTATTGCATCTGAGCTGGTCTCACTGGTTGTCCTTCCCCTCCCCACCCACACCTCCCTCGACCTGGGAAAGTGTGTCCTATCAGCCTGATGGCATTTGCTGTCAACTCAATCCTGATACTGTCTGCTGAGCCAGGCAGGAATGTGGGTGTGGGTGTGGGTGTGGGTGTGGGTGTGGGTGTGGGTGTGGAAGAGGCATCAGAGGAGCTCTTATCTGCTTTTTATATGCGATTCCAGGCCAAACTGATTCCAATTAAAGGTACACACAGAATAAAAATTCACAGGCTGGGCTGTCCCAAGTTTGGAACCCTAAATTCTGGCAGCCACAGTCCGATTCTGCATCGGGCCAGTCCCCAGCATAACGGCAAAAGGCACACAACAAGACTGAGAGTTCCAAGAAGACGGACCCTGAGGAAGGACCACTTATCTCACTTTAGGAGATTCTCTCTTCATTGTAAAGGTTATAAAAGACTTATTTCAAAATGCTCTATGTAGTAGGTAAGGTGTCTCCTCTGGCAAAACCACTCAAAGCCACCCTAAACTGGTTCCCAGTGTGACAAAACCAGCACTGAGTGAAATATTTTCCTAGGCTATGATCACTCTGTGCCCTATGTGTAGATGTGCTAAGCGCCCTGTAAGCTGATGACAGGGACCCACCACCAGGGAAGCCCTTCCACAGCCCCAAAGGGCAGGAACTGCATTACACCATCCTGCACAGGAGAAAGCTGGGGCGCAGACAGGACTTGCCCCAGTCACACAGCTGCAGATGGCTGAGCCAGGATTTGAAGTCTGCACTCGAAGTACTTCAGAGGGGCGAGAATTGGGAAGGTTTCTCCTCTCTGAGCCTCAGTTTCCTCAACTGTAAAATAAGGGTTGCTTCACACAGCTGTTGTGAGGATAAGATGACATAATGCATGTCATGTATTTAGCTCAAGACTTGGTGCACATTCAGTGTCCCCAAAAGTTTAGCTATTATTAGGAACTATTAGGGGACAAGAATGAAATAAGAATTCTCACCTTCTAGACTCCAGAGACAGCTTTTAGAGCCAGCGCATAAACAGGCCTCTAACTCTCAGCACCCATCAGGTCCAATGCCCAAGCTGTGCTCACCAGGGAGCACTGTGGTTCACCTTGGGAATACCAAGAGGACAGGCTTTAAACAAACATTTTCTGGAAGAAAGAGGACTTCCTAGGCTCTGCTGGGAACACTGAGTAATTACCAGCTCCCACACTGAGATCACGGGGTGTGGTGGGTGAACCTCTCACTTTGTCCTGATAACCTGCAACCAGAGTTGGCAGCAGCCCTGACAGCCTCTGTGCTTGGCTGCCGAATGGCCATGGAGCTGAGCAGTAGGAGGTGGGAGGTCACAGAGTCCCCAGCAGAGGCCCCTAGGTGAAGGGGGATCGCTCAGTGACAGGGTGTTGAGGTGCACAAGTACCACTCTTGCAACATGGTAAGGCCACATCCTAGCCCACCTGCCTTAGTTTCCCTCTGTCAGCTTTGCCCTGTCTCTTGCTGTGTTTGGTGGCATTCTGGGATGAGGGTGAATGTCAGTCTGTTGCTGATTCCTGCATCCCAGAGAAACCCAGGTCTTCTCTGAGGTATGATGTGTAAGTGCCTGAAAAACCCCAAAGGTGTATGTATCCTGTTGAATAAGTTGCTTAGTGCACAAAAGTACCTAGCTGACAGAGTTAGTTGGGCTCAAATCTGGCCCATGCTCTGCTCACAGGTTTGTGCACTGGAAGGGGCAGTTTCTAGTTCATCATCCCAGAAGGGCCACCACTCTCTAACAAGAGAGCCTAGCCACCATAGAGCCCTGAAGGACAGACATAGCTGAAAGGGTTTTGGCCTAGACAGGACACTGTAACTGGTGAAGCCTTAAAGGTGGAACCAAGGAGCTCCTATTTCCCCCACCCCTAGGAATTTACCTGTGACGCCATCTTCCCCGCCCCCTAGGAATTTACCTATGGTGCCAAACAAAGACCAGAGGACTACCCATGCATCCCTGATGCCCCTTTAGGTTCCACCTCAAACCGAGGCTACTTACATACCATGTCCGCAGAGAGAAAGCCAGACTCCAGCAGTCTGAGGTTTTGGTTTTCTCTCCCCGTGTTCTCAGAATAAAGGCCTCTTTTGTTTTATACTTCTCATCTTTTGGATATAATCTTATCAATCGCTTCACATTAAAACTCTAGGGACACACTCTTAGACTTTAGGTCAAGAAACCGTAAATTAGCTGAGCACGGTGATGCATATCTATACTCTAGGAGGCTGAGGCAGGAGAAATCACAAGGTTGAGCCCAGCCTGGATAATTTTTTGACTAAGCAAGACCGTGTCTCAAAAATTAAAATTATAAAAGGACTGGAAATGTAGCTCAGGGAAAAAGCCCTTGTTGGATCCCCCAGCACCAGCAAAAATAAATAATTTGCTTATTATATCTAGTAAATTTTTGGTGTTTTTGCATCTTCCATGTAGATTACAATGTTATCTGCATAAAATGATAGTTTAACGTCTAACTTTCCTATCATTATTCATTTTATTTCTTTCTCACTTTTAATTGCTCTTGTTCATGTTTCCCAAACCACATTAAATAGGAGAGGTGATAGTGGAGATCTTTGTCTTGTTCCTGATGCAGAGTGTAAGCTTTCAGGTTTTGACCACTTAGTATGTCACAGTTGTTTGTCATAGATGGTTTTTATCAGACTGAGATAAAGACCGTCTATTCAAATTTCCTGTAGGATTGTATCATGACTGAACCCATGTCTAACAGCATGCACTAAACTAAAGTGAAGATGGATCAAATATCTAAATATTAAAACAGAAATACTAAATTTGATGAAGGCAGTATAGGTAGAACACTGAAAGACATAGTTTAGACAAAGATTTAATGAATAAAACCCTGATAATGCAGGAGCTATGACAAAGAATCAACAACTGGGATCTCATCTTACTAAAAAGCTTTTGCTCAGCAAGGGAAACCACCAAACGAGTGAAGAGTCAACCTATGATTTGGGAAAAAAGTATTTGCCAGCTTCTCCTCAGACATACAAGAGAAACAAAAAAATCAGACCTCTCAAATTGAAAGACCCAATTCAAAAATGAGCATCTGAGATGGATAGACAGTTCAAAGAAGAAGAAGAACAAGAAGAACAAGAGAAGGAGAAGGAGGAGGAGGAAGAGGAGGAGAATGAAGAAGGAGAAGTGCAAACAGCAAACACACATGAAAAAAATGTAAATGTGTAACATCACTGGTCATTCAAAAATGCAAATTAAAACAATGCTCAGACTCCAACTCAGTCCAGAAAGAATGGCTATTATCAAGAAAACCACTAATAACAAATGCCGGTGGGGCTGGAGGGGAAAAGGAACCATTCTCTACTGTAGGTGGGAGTGTAGACTGTGCAACCAGTGTGTCAATCAGTGTGGAGATTCCTCAAAAAATTAGGATCAGCGGTCCATTTGATACAGCTATCCTACTTCTGAGTATTTTTCCAGAAGAATTAATCGTACCACAGTGCTACGCATGTTTATAGCAGTAGTTTATAAAAGTTTATAAAAGCTAAATCATGGAAGCATTTCAAATGCCCATCAGTTATGTAATGGCACACAATTCAGCCATAAAGAAAGATAAAACTGAGGCAGTTATAGCTAAATAGATGCACTTAGAACCGCAATCAAAAGGGAAATAAATCAGACACACGTGTAAATATCACACTATTTCTCTGCTGTGAGAAACCGAAAACCTAAGTGAAAACATCAGTATACAATAGATACTGGGAAACAGGAAGAAACTGTTCAAAAGAAAAAGGCACACAGGGAAGGGTGCAGGGAAAGGAAAGAAGGGAAAGAAAAAAGGAGGATAAAATGAAAACTGAGTTTTGCAAATGGGGTGGTGAGGGTGTTTGAAAAGCGAGCATAGGAGGGAAAAAGACACAAGATGTATTATGTACAGATACAAATTCCCTTTATTAGGTGTGGTCATTATGTATACCTAAATTGTAACAATACATTTAAAATTTAAAAACAGGAGTCTTAGGCTCAACATTTTTGCAGCTAGTATCGTCTATGCTGGGCTGGAGGGATGACTCAGAAGAGGCACACACAGCACCATTTATGATCCGGTCCCAGGGAGCCCTCTGCAGACCACTGCACAGAGGCAGTGGGGGAGGGGTGCTCTTCAGTGCATCTCCCTGCTTTCTGAACTTCCCAGTCCTGCTGGCAGAAAATCCCAAGGCTCAGTGTCATTTTCCTTTCAGCATTCCCCAGCCCCAGGGTAAAAATTCACAGATCTAAATTATGAAGGGGAGCCAAAGCTGAGGCTATCCCTACAGAAAAAGGGAATTAAGAGCACTTATGCAGAAGTCAGATTCCCTAGCTTGAAACCAAGATCCCACACAGAGCTATTAGATAAGAATCTCCTTAAAATTTAATTGACTAAATGTACTACATTCAATATTCCAGGGGTTTCTTCTGGACAAATTATTGGGATAAATACAAACAGACCCCTAGAACTTCTTCCCTAGCTGACGAAGATCAAACACAGGAGGCGAGGGGACACAGGTACACCCTCACACTTACATTTCACCTTTACTTTACAGTTCAGTGCCAGAAATATTTACCGAAAATACATTAAGAAAAATATGTCTCGGCAACATCAAAATTCATACAAATCGTATATATGGTTTCAAGCAAATACTGATACGGGTTAGATATAGTCACAACTGCCAACCTCTTCAGAGGAGAAAAATGTTCTGGTTACTGCAGGAGATGAGGACTTTGGAAACTTGGTCTGGTTCAGCAAATATTTATTGAGCACCTAACATATGCAAGGCACTGTGGGATCCCAAATTATGCCTTTTCCCTCGTCCTAAAAAAGTGCATCTTAAGAACAAGGGCTGACATTCTGAGAAAACCACTGTCTGGTGCATGGCTTTGCTAGCTAGTGAGACCACAGTCTGACTACACTCTCAGGAGGGCCCCAGGAAAACAAGCTGTCAGGGAACCCCTAAAACAGACTCCAAAAATGCTCCATCAAGGGCAATGGTAACTTCAGGGCGAAACCACCTAAATGAATCATGGAGAACCACTGCCAGTAGGTGTCAAGTGGCCCCTCATAAGCTTCACCATCCTCCCGTCTGTGCGCAGCGCTCTCATTCTGGGTGAAGCTCCCATTGTACCTCCCCAGAAATCCATCTGCAGAGCCAGGCAAAGGCTTCCCCAGCACACATGGAACTGTCACCAACATCTCAAAGCACAACCTGAGGACAACTGGCCCTACAGGCCAAAGGTGGAGGCATTCTGTATTTATACACAAGTCAGAGAAGAATGGGCTAGAGCAAAATAGACAACTGAGAGTGGAGGAAAACAAGTGTCCGTGTCTTTGTTTGAAGGTGCGTTTATGTGTACACATGGCTAGGAAGTGGAAGGTTTACCATACACTCACTTTTCAAAAGGCCAAGGGACCGAAGCGGGTCTTAGGAGGAAGCCCTGGCAAAGGTGGCTGAGAATGGAAAGGGTTAAGGTCAAATCTCTTTTTCTGTCCTCAGTGCTCCTGATTAGAGAAAAGGAAAGACTTCATTCCCTGAAATTTCAGAAGCCAATAGTGGGGGATGACTAGCCTGTCTCTTGGGTTTTGCTTTGCTCTTCCCAGAATGCCTCACCTACCAACCCCTGGCAGAGCCAGCACATGACTGGCTGAACTGCTTGAGCCACAGACCAGAGTGGTCCTACCCTTCACCCAAAGGCTCTTCACATGTGCTGGCAGAGTGCACTACTAAAAGACTATTAGGGAATAAGAATGTTCCTCTGGAATTATTCTACTCAAAGTGACTTTTAATACAGGCAGTTGAGTGAATACAGTAACCCAGGACCACTGGGCATGGCTGCAGGGGAACCGTAGCTGAGCTGGATCCACTGTGCCTGAAGAGGAGCCATCATTGAGGCAGGTAGAGGGAGGAGAGAGATGAGGCCAGGCTGTGCCTGTCCAGATGCAAGCCTGGGTCTCTGGGGACTTGGCAGTTATCCCCAGCTTGTCCCTGAGTGTTCTGTGTAAAAGACTGAGGAGATGCTGGACTCTGGCCAGACATTGCAGGTCACCATGAGGCAGAGACTCGACCATAATGGACAATGCAGGAACAGTGTTCCAAGGACGAACCATCACTACCCAAGAAATACCAACCACATGAAGTCTCCTGAAGCCCAATACCAAGGGCACCCCAAATCCAGAGGTTCCTGGGGCAGTCTCACTGGGCTCAGAGACACCCAGGAGCTCTCGACAGGTCTTCCCAGATCCTGGCACACAATCCTTAGAGAACCAAAGTAGTCTGGGGTGGGAGAATCCAATCACAGCTGCTGGGCTCGAAGCCACTCAGAGACACCAAGCATCCATCCACTCCAGCTCAGCCACCCTAAGAAATCACTTCCCAGGGAGCCAAGACCAAACCTGGCTGCTATGGTCAGTGCAGGCACTCAGATTGCACTCACTCCGAGCTCTTTGTGCCAGTCTTCCTGGGCAGCAAATCCCACTATGGGACCTTCTTCCCAGCACGTCCAAGACCCACACCTCTACCCTATAGGCCCTGAGACTGGGGGAGACATCGCTACACCGTTTATGGGGATCTCGAGCTCCTTGTCAGGCCTTGGCAATGAAGTTCGAGAGGGGTACTATTTGCACAGTAAACAGTTTTAGCCACAAAAATTATAGGTGACTAGGAGAATCATGAATGGCATCACCTCCATGGAAACTGAAAGAAATCATTGGGCTGCCTGAGCTCAAGAAAGGGTCCTAGCACCCCAAGCACGGATCTCCTTCTGAGTGAGAAGATCCCGAGAAGCTGGGTCCCACAGCTGGTTCTGTAGAGCACGACACTCCCCACCTGAGGGGAATGCTGTGCTGCAGGCCTCAAGTCACAATTTCCAGGCCAAGCAGCAACCTGTTCGCAGACCATGTGAGAGGACTCAGATGCTCGGTGTATAAGTATACCAAGTGTCAACTCTTGATGCATAAGAAGTGTTGCAAGCTTGTCATCATCCAGAGTGGGCAGCGTTGCTCCTTGCCAACAGAGCCTATGATGCCCATGAAAAGACTACCTGGGGCTTTAGACCTGGAACACACAGGGAGCCGGTGTCATCCTTCCTGTGGCTATGGTTGGGAATGGGACACCAAAGATGAGGAGGCCACTAATAGCAAGGAAAGTGGCTAAGCTTCACCTCCTTTGGGACTTGAGGACTTTAATCTGTTGTGAATAAGAGGCAGAGGAAGTTATTCCAAAGTATTCTTAGTTCAGCCAAGAAACAGGAGTCAGACCTATGCCATGAAAGTGAGGAAGAAACCAGGTGTCCACAGTCACTACACACATCATGAGAGGGGCGTGTTGGAGCAAGCAGTGCACCACGCTTTTGTCCTTGGACTGGATGCTTGATTTGGGATGCAAAGCAGACTGAAGGTTGTCCCAGACTCCATAAGCAGAGGAGACCTCATGTTTCACCTGCAACCATGGAGAATATTCCCTGAAGCACTCGCCAGGTTTTACTCTGCAGAGATCCCCTTCACCTCCAACTATCTTCACCAGCGTGGGATCCTGTATAGAAATCTGAATTTCGAAAACATACTGCTGGACTCAGAAGGGCACATCAAACTCAAAGGTCACTGTGTGTGTAAGGAAAGCTTGGCTGAGACACCTGACTAGCATCTTCTGTGGTACTGCTAATTACCTAGTTCCTGCGATCATCCAAGGAGAAGATCATGGATTTGCTGTGGCTCCGGAAGTTCTGGCTTTTGAGATGACAGTGGGAGAGTCCCTCTTTCTAGTTCCGGAGTACTGTGAGGCCCCCAAGGAAAAGTCCATGGCTCATCTCCTGCAACTGATACTGGAAGGCAACATTGACATACCCTGATGTCTATCTGTGGAAGCTGCAAGAGCCTGTGCAGTTTGCCCCAAAAAGATCCCAAGCAGCGACCAGGTTGTGGCCCTCCAACAGGACTTGCACATATTTGGAACCATCCCTTCTTCCTCCATGTGGACTGGGATAGGATGGAACAAAAACAGGTGCATCTTACTACTGAAAAACTTTAAAAACATAAGTGCACCCTGAATAAGTGTCAAAACATTATGGAAGAAAATGCTCATAATTTATATAGTCTTTTTACAAAACTAGTAAGATTTTATCTTTGTTGGGGGTCCCATTTCATTAGAAATAGAGCTTTCCCAATGATTACACTCTAATATGATTCAGCCCAATGATTCTGCCTAATATTTCTGGAGAATTCGGTTTGGACAGTTTGGTCAGTTCACTTAGGAACCTGACTAGCTCACTCCAGATGACAATGACCTCACGAGGATGATGGACGGGTATGGATTTGCAGACTTGGAGTACACTGCTTGCCTGTGGAGAGATGAACAAGAACAGTGTGATTCTCACTTTCTAAATGTGCATTCTGCTTAGCTTGCCATTTCAGGTATACAAAACATGTTACTCTTGTAGAATCTATGCACCACTTTGTAATTGTTTGGAAGATGATATTAATTTATTGTTATAGTAACTGTTAGATGCAATCCTTGGTTTGTGTAGTCTATACTACAGAATAGCTAATTTTCAGTTGTTGATAAAGTTACTGTTTATGATTAGACTTAAATAATATTGAGTTAATTGCTTGTGAACCAAACTTGTCAGTGCATTGCTTTTGTTGAGCTAATATATAAAGCTTACTATTTTTCATGTGATTTAGGATTGTGGAAAATTGTTTGGCTTGTAAGTAGAACATCTTAACAATGCTTGATTCTCCCCAAACCATATTCCCTATACTGTTGGTACCCAGTTTTGGTAGTCTTCAGGGAAAACCCAAAGATAACACATTTTGAATAGATCTGCGAATATAATATAGTCCTATCTCCTTAGTTAAGTATATTGAATATGATAACACAGGGAATTACTAGTAGAACTCGTGTTGGGGCAGAGCTCTTCAAACTCTTATTAAAATTTGGGGTTCGCATTTTAGTAGAGAATTTTCCAATATTGCATTCATGTTCTGATACCATTTTTGATGGAAAGGACATGAAAAGTAGCCATCAGCATATAAATAAGTTATAAGAGTACATACTTAGTAGAGTTTAATTTTAGGTAAGATATTTAGTTTTCAGTTCAAAATGATTTAAAATTTACAGGTTTTGGGTATAATATATTTTTATCTTTGCTGAATGCCTGATTTCATCAGAAATAAAACTTTACAAAAGCTTATTTATTTAGTGTCTATTCTTTTCTTTAGTTAAGTTTGAAAGTCATGAAAATATCCAAAGAAAATATTTCTATACAGTCACGTGTTCATCCCTAAGGTGTACGTGTTTCTTTCAATGCCTGGAAGTTGTTGTAAACAAAATGTAGTATCACAATGTACACTTTCAGAGAACTCTGTTTTGTCAGGAAGATGTTGGTGATCTTGCTTTTAACTGAAGCTGTTTCTTATGGGGCATTTCAGAACACAAGGTAATGACATAAGGAGCTTGTGGAAATTGCGTCTTTCTGACCCACACTGCAGGTCCTTTGGGGCCTTTGGCCCTCATTTTAGAAACACTTTCTTCAAGTTACGTTTCATCCAGTGTTGAATAGTAGTAGGTATAGCCATGGTATAATTCTTAAGGTGAAATTAGGAGCAATTTACAACCTTGTGAATATTTTGAAATAAACTTTAAATGAATGACTATGTTAGATACCTTTGCTGTCCCTCCCCAACATATAACGGTAAAAAACATTTTAAACAAGCTCCTTGTGTGATTATCCTATATTCCGAAATGTCCCATAGGACATAGCAACAGGAAACAGCAGGATCACAAACATTTTTCTGGCAGGGCAGACTGCTCTGTAAGTGTGTGTTGTGATTTCTGCTTTTTGTTTACCAATAAGTTCCAGGCCTTAAGAGAAACACCTGCAAATGAACATGTGACGGTATAGAAACATTTTCCTTGGATATTTTCATGACTTTCAAACTCAGCTGTTACCAGAAAAGATAATATATGACTATAATAATTGGGAAAGTTCTATTTCTAATGAAACAGGACCCCCAACAAAGATAAAATCTTACTAGTTTTGTAACAAGACTATACAAATTATGAGCATTTTCTTCCCTAAGGTTTTAACACTTATTCAGGGTGCATTACGTTTTTACAGTTTTTCCGTAGTAAGATGCACTGGTACCTGCTGTCTGACACAAAGGTCAGCCGGGGCTGCCCTGGCTACCCAGGCTTCCTGTGATGGTCAACATAGAGGAAACACAGAAGGTGAGAACTGGAACCCGCCTGCCTGGCTTTGGACATTAGCTGTTCCACATAACAGCTGTGTAGCTTTAGGTAAACTGCATAACCCCACAGCGCCTCATTTTTCCACTGGAAAAATAGGGTTAATGATAATGGTGGGAGCTTCACTGAGCTGACTGTAAAGACTGACCGTGGTGACACATGGGCTGTGATGTGGTAACAGTGCAGACTGTGGAGACTGCTTCGTGAGCACACTCACTGACCCTCCCACGTAGCAGATGTGTGACTTTTCATCACATTATTCTAATAGCTTTGCATCTCAAGCTTCCTCACCTGTGTAACAGGGACACTACCAGTCCTTCCCTCCTAGAGTTCATAGGAGATAAGCCACTTGCCAGAGGTGGCAAAGTCCTAGGGAGAAGCTGGCACTCAACAATACTGGCAATTAGTGGGCTGTCATCCTCAGAGTATCTGTCTCACATTCTAACTCTGGATTGCATCTGCTGAACTTTGAAAGAAGCATTCATGAACACACACAGGGAGTGTAAGAATCTCAGGGTGGAGTGATAAGCTGCAAGGCCCAGACCCTGCACTAGCTCATTCATTCATTCATTCATTCAACCCACAGACACTAGGCAGTGTTCCTTCAGGTCCTGGGGACAGTGCAGAGAACAGCACAAGAAGCTCACAGTCTAGCAGGGAAGATGAACAGGAAACCCACAGACAAGGCCAAAACCAGCCTCAGCCGGCTGGTCAGTGCTGTGAAGGAAACCGGAGCAGGGTGAAAGTTGGGCTGGGTAAAGGATGGGGGAAGATGATCTTCCAAAAGTTAGTCAGCCAAGGCCTCTCAGAGGGCCCCAAGAAAAGGAGGTGAAGGGTGCAGGAAGCCTGCTGAGTAAGGGCAGAGCTCTCCTCTGGAAGCATTAGGCAAACCCAGCAACATCCAGACTCTCCCTGCTGCTCAGGAGTAGCCAGCACCCAGGAGGTCAGGAAATTACAATCCTGCGGGTGTCCTCAACTCATCTCACCACCTCTAAACGTTAGCAGCCACTAGTGCGGTAGGCCACCCAGGTCTTTCTACCTATGTAGCTCCTCAAGTCATCTGTGAGATGTGGGGGTCACTGTCCACTCCCACCTGGATCACTGCAGTGGCCTCCTCCCCAGCTCCCAGGGCTTAACTCACTTTCACCCATGCCCCCATCCTGTGCCATGCACAGAAAGCCAGAGGGCTCCTTCTAGAGTACAACCCTGATGGAGGGAGAGCCCCCTCCCTTCAGCCCCAGTCGCCCTGAGGATCCCTGCTACCCCCACATGTGGCACCAGTTGAGTTGCCTAAAGTTCAAGACCTGGCTCCATCTGACTTGGCCATGGGCCTCTGGGAGTCTTTTCTGGATTGCACAGGCTAGGATATGGGGTTCCCCAAGGGTCCTTCCTGGATCTTAAGTGCCTGTACCCCCTGCCTGAAGGAACAAATAGAGGGGAGGGGCACTGGGCAGGACACAATTCAATTTAAAATTTGTTTTCCAACCTGGGTGGGAAAGGGGGTTGGAGAAGGTGACAAGAGACAGTTTCCTTCTCTGGTGGCACCGATCTGAAAGCACTATATTGGCAGCAGCTGGAGCTCAGCATGTTCCCTAAAGACTCAGGAGCACTATCCTGATGCCAGCCTGGCACAGCCTACTAAGGGGCAGGAACGCGGTGTTAGTTCTGAACTCCTGGTTGTAGGGGTGCACTGTGCAGTGGGTATGTGGGCCTGGGGTTTTGGATAGACTGAGGACGCTCTGGCGGAGATCCCATCCAAAGCTGGAGATTTTCAATCCTCGGCTGTGCAGAGCTGGCTCCACTGTTTTCAGACACAGGAGGAAGAGTCCTGCTTTGCCTTGGCAGCCTGCAGGAAGCTGAGCAGAAAACTGTTTACCCAGGAAAGCAAAACTAGTATGCAAACAGTGGTTGGATCAGGCAGGACAGCATCAAGCCACCTAGAGCATCCTTCCCTGCCCCCGCATTAAAATTGTGTAAGTTCCTTATGCCTAAACATAACGTGAGGACATTGTGGTTTTTTTTACATTAATATGCTAATGTGTTTGTTTTCTTTTTACAATAATATGTTAAATATTTTCCTCAAACATCAAAATTTTAAAACTGTACCTTATTTTAGAATTCAGTAACTTTATTCTAAAATTAATAAGAATGGAACTTTGGTTTACAAAATGAAAGGTTACTTTTTCAAGCCACAAATGACACTGCCTTTAAGAATGACTTATACAACCAAAGAAACTCTAAGAATGAAAGCATGGAAGCTGTGTCTTTCGATTTACATTTAGAGATAATTTAACACTGGATATGTTTGGCATTAGAATCATTTGAATAGTGTTGATGCTGGGTATGTGGTAGAATTATTTTGAAACCAATCATTCACGGTATTTTTTTAAAGATACTGAATATGTTAAATGCAGATGTGATGTTTGATAAAGGAAAACGTTAGAAGTTTCAACCTAGAAATGAAAAAAAAAAAAAAAGAAATGGGAAGAGTAAGGTCACATATATTCTACAGAGTTGCAGAAGATGAAAGAGACAGGTCGAACCACAGTAAACTAACGTTTCTGTGGGTGAAAACTGGTCACATATTGGTTGTTTCATTTGATTCAACCTTGAATGTCAAACGCTGATGTTTTAGTAACTTTCCTCTTGTTGCTAAGATGAAATACCTGACGCCCAAAATTAGGGAAGAAAAGCTTTCTTACAGTTTTTGGAGTTTAAGTCCGCAGTCTGGTTTCAACACAGGATGACAGGACAGGGCCACCATTCATGGCTGCCACAAACAGCAAGGCACCAACTGTCAAGAGAGATGGCAAACGGCCTTCTTCCAGCAGTTACACTGTACACCGGCTCCACCCTGGGCGGGTGTAGCACTCACACCACCAATCAGAGCGCTAGCCCACGAACCAATCACAAGTGCTGGATTGAGGTGTCCATGATTATATTAGGCGTGAGGCGGGGCCACAGGAACACAAACCATAGCTCCTTTGCATATCCTCCTGTGCCTAGGGTTCACCCAGTACTTAGAAGCAACTCTGACCAGAGCTCATATCTTTGAATGAGTGTGTGAGAGAAACCAAGATGAGGGTTTACTGGGAGCCAATTTGCAGGAGGCTGCTCCCAGGGCCCAGCCCATACTGACTGGCGATGGAGGAAACAGACACTCATGGTCCCAGTTCCCAAGTTCACCCACCCAACATGTATGCTCTGGGTGACACGGACAAGGCCCATCCCCCTACCCCTGAAGCCCTCTTTGGTTCTGAGTTTCTTCTTTTTGTTTTTGTGTCTTTTTATGATTCACTGTGTACTGCGGGCTGGCCTTGAACTCACTTTGTAGCCCAGAACAGCCTTGAACTTACACACTGATCCTACTGCCTCAGCCTCTCCAGTGCTGGCATTACAGGAGTGCCTCACCACAAACGGCTTGCCGTGTGTGTTTACTTCCCTGCTTTGGCACACTTCGTGCAAGTCTTGTTTACAGGTTGTCATGGCTACCATTTACTTGTGCTTACACTGTGCCCTGGCTCCAAGCTACCCACCTGACAGGCATTAATTCATTTACCCTAGCAACAACCTAACTTCAGGCTTTCTTTTTAACCCTTTGACGTAGATGTTCCAATTTTCCATGGAGCTAAAATTTACAAACAATAAAATGCATCTATTTTCAATGTGTAGTTTCATGATTACTGGCAGATGCACACATCTGTGTGACCATTGCACTTAACCAATATGCAAATTTTTATCCCAAACACCCTCATGCCCACAGGATAGAAACACAGGCATTTCTGTCATGTAATTCACGTTGATTTTCCAGCACTTCACACAAATGGGTGGCTATATCATCACTTCTCTTGCTGATCATTGGCCCGCTCCTTTTCATTGATGAGTACTTACTTTGAACTGAACTGTGTGCCCCGAAACTTATAGACTGAAGGCCTAACACCAACATGACCCTATTTAGAAGCAGGACATTCAAGGATATAATTAAGGTTAAGCTTGTGACAGAGGTGGGTGCCTACTCTATAGGACTAGTGTCCTTATGAGAAGGGACAGCAGAGATGCTCAGTCACAGAGGAAAAGGCATTTCCACCAGCATACATGCCAGCATGCTGGAGGCCCTGAGTTTCATTCCCAACATCACTGCAAGAAGCACACACACACACATATATATATATATATATATATATATATATATATATATACACACACACACACACACACACACTTAAACTCACACACTTATACACACACACAGAGTGTGGCCAACTCCAAGGTAAGCAAAGAGACTTCAGGAAACAGCACACTGTTATCACTATTATATTGGACTTCTAGACTCCAAAACTTTAAAGAAATATGTTTCTTTTCCTCTTCTCCTTTTCTCCACTTCTTGTTGAAGCAAGGTTGTACCTTATGTCCTGGCTGTGTCTTGAACTTAAAGACTTCCTGTTTCAGCCTACTTGAGTGCCAAGATTACAGGTAGGTCCCACTGCACCTGGCTTAGAAATAACTGTCTGTTATTTAAGCCACCTGGGCTGCTGTACCACACAGTGCCAGTCCCAGATGATGAACACTGTGTAAGAGAGCACAGTTTATGCTTTCATCACAAGCAGAACAGACTGACAACAGACTTAGAGACAACTAGCAACACTCTGTGGATCAGCTAAGGACTAACCTGGGCCTGTCGGCCTGTGTCCAGTGCAAAGATACAGGAAAGCACACAGAGGGAGCACTTCCTTGCTGGAAGCCCTGCCTGCTAGATCGAAGCTGTAATAACTCAGACCCCGGTATAAACCCAAGGAAGCAAGAGACTGAAATTTGGGGAGCAAAGGCTTTATTAGACCAGGCCTGGTGACGAGTCTCCGGGAGCCAATTTGGAAACCGCGTGCCAGAAACTGAAGGGAGGACTTTAAAAAGAGGCTGGAGGAGAAGGGGGGGGGCAAAGAAACCTGCAGAGCCATCAAACTTGTTGACCCATATCTGGAAATTGTATAGCTGTCCACTTAGTTCTTACAACCTTGGGAGCCTTTGGCGCCTTTTGAGTTACTCCCATCCTGCAGATAAGAATTATCTGCAATAACATTTGGAGAATAAAGTAGAAAGCTAATTATCTCAGGACAGCTCATTAACACTAACAGGTGGGAAGGGGTAGAAAGTTACAAAAAGCTGAAAATAGAGCTGAGAATAGAGGCGCCTAACAGTGATTAACAACCTTTGTTAGTTTGTTTTAGCACAACTTCTGTTGTTTGTAGAGGGCAACAATGGTTAACATATCAATTACGTAAGGTTTTACAATTCTTTACAGAGAAGAGTACTGATTAACATATCAGTTAGGTCATCCAAAGACATAAGAAGGAAAACACATACAGTAAGCCCGTGTTACAGGTTTTGTTATAATACACATATAACGAAGCTATTTTCTTAGAGTACAACTGAAGCAAGTGCTGTTAATAATATTAGTCCCAATGACTTTGGAAGCTCTTTTACCTGGGCCCCAAATCCTATGTCTTTGACCAGAACATGCAAGTCCTGCAAGGTCACCTGGGAGATACAGGTAAACTCAAGCTGGGTCAAGGTTAAGTTTTATCACTCATAAGGGTTTTGGTTCAATGTCCTCTGTGAAAATGTAGACTAGCCTCCCAACTCTGGTCTAAGTCTCCTTCTGCCAAGGGGCAAGTAGAGATGGGGATGAGGGGCAGCTCAGGGTCCTGCAAACATCACTCTGGGGTGTAGAGTGCACAGGCACTGGCAGCTTGGCTCTCAAGGTTACAGTGTGATGCCCACTAAATGAACAATGCTACAAGGACTGTGAGAGATTATTTCCTTAAGCTAGAAATCCATAGCAACTGGGTAGCAGAGTCTGAATGAACGCTACCATTCCTCAAATGTGGTGAGATTTCAATGAAAATAAAAAGTGATGGAGGAGAAGCAGAGGTGAAGGTCCCTGTGAGTAAAATCATCCCCCCTTCCCCTTTAGCAGTTGTGGAGCCCAGCAGAATTGTGAGTTTTGTAAGAATAAGTAAACCATTATAGGCTGTCAATATTAGACAGAGACAAACATCAGCTGCCAAGAGTGGAAAATTTATGAACTCTACTGATGAAGCTCGAAAGGAAGCCCGGAAAAGATAATTCAAGAAGACCAAAAAAGAGCACAAGGTGGTTTGAGCTGCAGTTTGAAGATGAAGGATCCCAAATGGATTATCCGGGACATGGAGAACTTGGATGCAGTGGGGTTGAACCCAGTGCAATAACTGCAGTTAAATGAAAATATTGTGAATGTAAAAATCTTTATGAAATCTTTGACTGTATCCTACAACTTTATAGAAAAGAGATTCCAGATATTCACAAAGAATTGTGAAGGCTAGAAGTAGAATATGAGCAGAAAAGGCCTCAACATAGCCAATATTTTGATGCTGTCAAGAATGCTCAGCATGTAGAAGTAGAGAGTATCCCTATGCCAGAGATGCCGCACGCTTCTTCCAGCATCTTAATCCAGGACTTTCCACTTCCTGGCACCCAGCCACCCTGCATCCTTAAGGAGCCCTCAGCCTAGGGACCTCCATCTTGAGCAGTTTCTATCCTTCCTCTTCTTGGACATGGTGTTCCACGTCTTCCCCCTGGCAGGAAGCCTCCAGTTCCTCCACCTGGTCTACTTCCTCCGCAAGTCTTGCAGATGTATGGCCAGAAAGTGGGCTTTGCTCTTGATCTTCCTTCTCGCAGGTGAGGGGAAGACATGCTGCACAGTCCTGATCTTGCACAACGTGGTCAGGACGATGGTGTTTCCAGCACCCATGAAGATGATGGCTGCCCTGAGGTTGTGAGTCAAGAGGAGCCTGATGACAGTATTGATGACAGTGACACAGACAGGTGAGATGGAGAAGGTGAGGGGGATGAGTGTGTGTACTGTGTTGATAATGAGCAAAACAGCACCGAGGAGAAGAAAGCAGGTCTGCATGGAGGTTTGCAGATATGCCTGGAAAATCAAGAAAAAGAAGAACACGAAGGAGCTGACTCCTTTTCAAACCATGATGCTGCGAATGGCAGGTCAGGAAATCCCTCAAGAGGGATGAGAAGGAGAGGAAGTTTGAGAGAACGGTGATGAAGATAATTCAGGTGATTCTGATGATTCTGAAGCAGAAAAGCAATCACAGAAACAGCAGAAAGAAGATTCTCATTCTGAGGGCCCATCCACTGCTTCTTCCCAGCAGGGGGCGCCCCTACAGTCTGTTCCTCCTCAGATTCAGGTACCTTGGATGTCAGGACCACATCCTCTTGGACCACCACCCACCCCAACTTTAAGGCCTCCTGAACAGCTTACAGGCCGTCCTCCCTGACCACCTCCAGACCTCCTCCATTCCTGAGACCACATGGGGTGCCTGCACTCTGAGGACCTTTGCCAAGCTTTTTACCTCCAGGACCCCCACCAGGCTGGATCCCTGGTCCTTCCCTGACCGCAGACCATGAACAGGGCTGCTTCCTGGCCCTCATCTCGGGGTCCTCGACCCAGGATACCTGCCCCAACACCTCTAGGTATCCTTCCTGCCCATCTTGGAATGACATGCCCACATCTGGTGCCTCCACGTAGACCTGCCCCACTTGGGCTTTTCCCACCAGTCCCTTGCCCAACCCAGGGGTGTTGAGTGCCCATACATCTGAATGCAGCAACCCAAGGCAGATGCCATGAGAGCAGCCTCTACTGAGAAGAAAGCCACAGCAACCATCAGTGCCAAGTCACTAATCCCAAAGCAGAGAATATTTGATTTGTGTCCACTGTGCTGATAATATAGGGGCAACTGCTGCTCCCCAAAGAAAGACAGAGGATGATTTTCCCTTGCTTCTTGTCAAAGCAGCCCCCAATCTTGTCCTTCTCTTCCTGTCTCACTACAAACTAAAGATGATATTTATGAAGCTTTCCTGAAAGAGATGGAAGGGCTGCAGGGCAACTTTTGATGCAGAAACAGGCTTCTGTCCACAGCCGCAGTTCATGGAGCAAGACACTCATTAAAACTTAGGGGAAGAGCTGCTTCCGCTGTCAGGGGGGTTTCGAATCTCACTTCAGGGAATATCCCAGAACTTAGCCTTGTTTGGAATTTCCTGCCCGCGAGAAGAGGGTATTTCAGCCTGAAGATCGGTTACAGAAGCAGTGCTGCTGACATCCACTCTCTTCCCACCACTGTTTTCATCCCAGTCCTTCCTGGCTCCAAGTTAAGGGAAATGTGTGGCCAGGCGCATCTGAATTACTGGTTTTGGCTCTCTTGTGGGCTGCGCGCCCTGGGATAGAGATTTCTCAAAAACAACCTGTTTGTTTCATCTTACTTTTAATGTTTGAGTTATTTGTAATATTTTCATGCAAGTATTTTGTAATATTTTCTTGTAGGGAAATGGATTGCAGTGTCATTCCCCAATTCAAAGCAGGATAAGTGGGTAGGAAAATGTGCATTTCTTTGGTTAAAATTATTTCCACTGAACCAAACTTTGTTTCATGTAAAACAGTAAATGAATGCTCTATATCGAGAAAAAAATTATGGAAAAGCAATAAAGAAATTCTTGGCATAGCTGGGCCTCAGCTGGGACATAGCTGGGCCTTTACTGAACTTGCTGGAAAAGCCCACAGATGACAGCATGAGTGAAGTCACCTCCAATACCACAGCACTGGAATAAGAGTTCTCAGCAGTGGTGAGGGTTGTCCTCCTCTCTAGGAACCAAGGTCTATCTGGGGTTGGATGAGGACAGCATGGGAGGGGTTAGCTAGGCTGCTTTAAAGGGCCACACCTGTGCAGTAATAGCCCCAGACCCCTGCAGAGCTACCAGCCTGTACTCTCTTCCCTCAAAATATTCTCTAGCAGGGCTGGGGATTTAGCTCAGTGGCATAAGCACCTGCCTTGCAAGCAGGCAGTCATGAGTTCGATCCCCGGTACTGATAAAAAGCAAAAAGACCAAAAAAAAAAAAATTCTCTAGCAAGGCTCCCTGCCACTGGGCACAGAAGTTGGGGCTCCAGGACTGGGTCTTGGCAAAAACGAAAAGCTGAAGTGGGGTGCCCTGGCACAAGTTTGTAATCCCAGTACTCTGGGAGGCTGAGGGAGGAGGATCTCAAGCTCAGGCCTGTAATGGACCTCTTAAAGATACTGTCTCAAAAGAAAAATCTTCTGAAAATAAAAGTAATCATTGATTTAGTTCAGGATGAATATTTTGCATTCAAGTGTTCTAAACCCAAATATCGAATTCAGTCATCCAAGTATTGTAATCCTCTTTCTAGTTTTCCTCACAATCCAAAAAGTTGTATTTGTAATCCCACTGAGACATTATTGGAATCCTAGCAAGTTAATTCCAATCCCCCATCACCAATCCAACCCATGGCAAGAGTAAAGACACCAAGACATGCTCCAAGTTAAGAGCAGCCAAGGGGTCCTAGATCCAATCCTCATGAGGACATGCAGACCACGGCCTGGATCCTAGGCCTCTCCCAGCATTTATTATCCTGTAAAGAAAGGAGGTTGCTCAGGGATGAGTGATAGTGAGGAAGTTGGGATTACTGAGTAACCTGAGCTGGCTGGCCAGGTGCAAGAATGGCATCTCTGCAATTTGCAGAGATAAATATATGCAGAACCATCAATTTACATAACCCAAATAAGGTAGCAGTGGAATTGTTTTTGAAAGGGTTAACTCCCTAACTCCCCAGAGCTATCAGAGCGAGCAGAAAGAAATGCCTAACTCCCCAGAGCTATCAGAACCGAGCAAAAAAAGAATGCACCTGCAAGGTTGTTCTGTCTCAACGAGATAAGTAAGACAAGTAACTGTTCTGTTCTGCCACATAGTGACTGGGCTAGGACCCCCAGTCTCCATGGTTACTCAACCCCAAACCCCTCCAATCAACTTCTGCCAAGTCCTATCCTGCTCAAAATTAACCAATGCAATCTGCTTCTGTAAATTCGCTTGCCTCCCTGCGCCCTTAAAAACCCTGCACAATTCCCCTTCGG
The DNA here is from genome assembly GCF_034190915.1 of Cavia porcellus. Lineage (NCBI taxonomy): Eukaryota > Metazoa > Chordata > Mammalia > Rodentia > Caviidae > Cavia > Cavia porcellus. The sequence continues at coordinate 22,807,865 of NW_026947488.1, read as the reverse complement.
GGCCCTCCGCACTTGTTTGCCTGGGGGACCCCATGCGCATGGAAATAAACTTTTTACTCCTCACTACGAGCTGAGTCCTTGGGGTCTTCTTCCCTGCGACGCCGGTCCTTACATTTTGGGTGGCTATTACTTTGGTTTTTCATAAGCAAACTCTTGTGCCCTGGGGAGTCATAGCCTCTTATCTTGAAGCTCCTACCCAGTTGACATTCCTGGAGCTATTTGCTCTAACTTCTTGCCAGCTCAGTCCTGTATTGTGCAGAGCACCATGCAAGGAAACAGGATTGTCTGATGGCTATAGACTTTGCACATTAGCAACTTGGCTAGCCTTATTTGCAATGCTCAGAGCTAATTGAAGAGAGAAGGAAATACCCTAGCCAGCCTTTTACATATCAGTATAAGGAAATGAGTTTCCAAGTAATCAAAGTCACAGCAATTGTTTTGGATTCAAAGGGAGTCACTGGAGTTGTCTCTCACATTCAACCACCATTTTTAGAAAGGTTAAAAGTTATTTTAAAGGGAAGCCCTGAATCTCACAGCTGAGGCAGGAGCTCTGCACTCGCTTCTGCCTCCACCTGTGGGGAGGCAGGGTGACAGGGGAGCTGACAAAGTCCCAGGCCTCTTCTCAGGGCCCTTGTTTCCTTTGGGGTGTGTTATGCTCTGTGTTGGGAATTCTGGGCTTGTGACATAATTGGCAGGATACCTGCTATCTTCAGCTCAGCTCCACTCTTGTAAAGTTGGTTCCAGTGCACGACAATCATTAGCAGGATGACCGCAGGCTCTTGAAAAAGACAATTTCAGATACTCCTCATTTGAGGATTTAGGTCCACATGTGTCCATCCTTAGCTAATTCCAGTGTTGCTTTTGTGCCAGGAGGAGTGGGTGAAGGGTGCAGGGGAAAACTGGCCTGGGGCCCGGTGTGGGGGCATCGAGGCTCAGAGGGACTGCTCAGCTGCCCACATCTGTGACAGCAGACCAAGCCTCTGCCCTGGGGCTGCACAAAGCTTGCAAAAGACAGAGATGGCACCAGCCTCCTTAACTGTTTTACTTTTGAGTTCTCAGAGGACATAAAACAAGGCCCCAGACATGTGGCCATAGAGTATGGGGTTCTGTGAGGGGAAAACATCCAGAGAGATTCAAGAGCTTTTGTTGCTATGCATTAAAGAAGAAAACAGTCTCACCAAGGAAGTAAAGTGGGACCCTGCTAATCACTATTTCCCTGCATTTCCTACTCCATCACACCCATGCAGAGCCTGCTTCCCTTCAGCCACCACCCCCTCCCTCCTCCTCCATTCTCCCTCTATACTGTACTTTCTCTCCAACCCCTGACTCACACTCCTCTGATCCATCATTGCCCATTGCTCTCCACCTCCTCAGTCCAAAGCTCCTGATGGATTTGTGAATTGGTGTAATCATAGTAATTTTACCTTCAAGACAGGCAGCTGCAGGTTGGCCACTGGCCTGCCCCCAGGGCCTTCTGCCAGTGAGTTCAGGGACCAGGCAAGTGGCTCCCCTTACTCTTTTCCAGGGTGCAAATTGGCTGCCATGCGAGTGGGAAATGTGCAATGGGAGGCACCTTAGTTTGGGACACTGGTCAGCAGGAGGAATTTTCCAGGAATCATTTTCCTTCCCACCACCCAGCTGCTAGTTCAGGGATTTGCATCATGCAGCAACAGCATTCACCCCTTCTCCATCCAGGCCTGGAAACCAAGACAGGGGACTCCCACCAACCTTAGTCTGTGGCTGAAGCCTCGTAGGGCTCCACAGAAGCTCCAGCTGCATATATTCTTGTGATAACTCGGACCCTGGTATAAAATCCAAGGAAGCAAGAAATTAAAATTTGGTGAGCAAAGGCTTTATTTCCAGGCCTGGTGGCACAGTCTCTCTAGGGTCAACCCAAAGACTGCGCACCTGACAGCTAAAAGTCAGGGCTTTTATCTTGTAAATCCACAAACAGCTGCTGGTCACACAATGTAAGGAGGGGGATGGGGGTGTGGCGCACTACAGAAACGGCAATTACACGTCTTGGGAAGGGCAAGATCAGGTAAGGGTAAGCAAGTCTCCCTGCATACAAGCAAGTTTAGATAAGAAGAAATCTTGTTTTTCTTAGCAAAGAATAGACAAGTCTAACAGCAATTAACAACCTTAGTTACCTTACTTTAGCACCACAACTGTTATTTGTAGAGGGCAACAATGGTTAACATATCAATTCGGTAAGATTTTACAGTTCTTGATTAACATATTACAGCATTGATTACAGCATTGATTAACATATCAATCCTTTACCCAGAGGGAAAAGGAAAACACATATAGGTATTATGCTATGATATAAACGAAGCTATTTTTCTGAAGAATAGTACAATCTAATGCAATTAACACAATTTGTGATGGGCCACCAGGTAGGGAAGGGGGTTGTCAGGAGCTATTACCTCAGGCCTTTGTTTTATGGCCTTTCGGGAAGTTAAAACTTAAGCTAGTTGGATGGGAAGGGAGAAGGGGAGGGGGAAGCAGCAGATGGAGCTTATACAGAACAGACTTTATGGCGCGATAGTTAGGGGGCCTTAGGTTATAACAATTCTGTGCTCAGCAGGTGTGAGGAGTGGGCAAGAATGACAGAGCATTGAGTGTCACCTGCACACAGCCTGGCACCAGGCAGCACCCTACTGCTATGAGAGGAACCAGCTCCTGGGCACTGCTGTCCCCAGTGGCTGCCTCAGACTGCCCTGACTACAGAGCAAGGAGCTGAGGAGACTCGGTGGTGGTGGCGGCAATGATGTCATTTCCTCTGCTTTTCAGTTTAGAAGGCTGTCAAAGCAGAAACCATTCGGGAGATGCTGAAGAATGCCCGAGAGGCACCACAGTGTCTGGGGCAGTGAGAGTCACAGCCAGCCTGGACCAGCCCTGCAAGGACTTTAGGGATTGTGTTTAGGGTGAGCTGAGGGAAAAGTGGGGCAGGTACAGAATTCCAGGTTGGTGGTTTCAGCTTTGCTCCAGACCTGCCCCTGATCTGTGTCCTTGGTGTTAGGGGCTCCCAATCCTTCTCCCCTTTCACAATAATGATGTTTACTATATAGAGCTCTATTTATTCAACACCTGTCTTCCTCCACTGCATCACAAATTCCAAAAGACTGGTCTGTGCTGAGTCAGTGTCCCATTCCCTTTGCCATTTCCTGGCACTCAGTAGAAGTTTTTATTGAGTGCAAGGTACAAGTCCTGTCACTGAGAGACTAGGGAGGGCTCATCTCTGTCTCCTGTAGCACTAGAGAAGGGCAGTAGTGGTCACAGAATCCCTCAGCCAGTCCTGCTCCTCTGTACTCTCCCCGGTGGGCACCTCCCCCCACCACATCTCTTGCAGGGGCCAGTGAATGGCCCAGACCTCCTGTGATTGACCACCCAAAGGTCAGGCCTCCTCTCAAGGCCAGAAAACCACTGGCTCCAGTGTAGGTGTGTGAGAACGGTGGAGTGGGAGGACCTGATGGGAAGAGAAAACTCAGGCAGAGCCCAAGCCAGCAGGCAGCCCAGAAGATCTCTCTGACCAGCATGATGCGCTCAGCAGCTTTGGCTGTGGCCCCTTTACCTGCATATCTCATTTTTCCACTTTCTCATGGCTGGCCCCTCCACCTCATTCTAGTGTCAAGTGTCACCTTATCTGGAAAGGCACATCTATCCCATTTAATCCTCCTGGACTCTGTCATTTCAAAAGCTTTCTATGGGCAGCACCTGGCATGCTCTGTGCAGGGTCTTGCATGTTACAGTTCCATGTCACAGGAGGGTGCTCAGCCTGACTACAGGTGGCTGTAAGTGCTGGGGGTCAGCACCCTGGAATAGGCCTCAATCAGCCACGGGAGGGCGCTGGTGGATGGTTTTCTGATCTCTGCTTCCTCTCTGCCTCAGACCAAGAAGTCCTCTTGCATTTTATACTGTTTCCCAGAAGGCCCCGCAGCACCCAGCCTTGTTGCCCACACCTGTAACCCTGCTGCCCGCTCTTCCCAGACTCCTCCTCCAGGTCCACTTCCCCACCCCTCACCTGGGGCTCCTTGGAGTCACCTCCCTCACAAACTTGCCCTCCAGTGCTTGGCACGGGACTGCTTTGGAGGGCACCAAGACACTTTGTGTTTTCTCCTTTGCCTTTTATTTTCTCACAGAACAAATATTTCTCTTGTCTAGCTTGTTGAACCCGCAGGCTACATGAGGGCTGGGCCCTTCCCTGACTTCTTTTTCACTCCTGTGCTAGGCTGGCCTGTTGCTGGCTGGGTGGACAGCTGTCACTGAACACAACTGTTAAGTGACTGTAGAGTCCCTGATGTCATTCTCATTTGCTTCTTTGTGACTTAGGAACAGCAAAATTAATCTCTAGGAGCACAGAGAGTTGGACAGGCTTCCGGCAACCCTCCGGAGGTGATGGAGCCCAGGGCTGCTTTCCAATCCCCTGTGGACTCTGCTAAATGTTCCCTTTGCCCATGAAGCAACTGCCTGAACACCAGATGAGACAAATTCTCTGCTCTGGAGCCATTTTTGCCTTTGTGCAAGAATATGCTTCTATCTGACAATATCTTTGTGAATCCTATCCTTCTTCTCAGAAGTTTGTTGCAGCAAGAGCCTACTGTTCATTCCTGAGACTCTTGTAAAACACAGTACACATGTAGTTCCTCAAACAACAGGAATGTGTTTTTGCACTGTTTTGGAATCTAGAAGTCCCAGGTCAAGACGCTAGAAAGTCTGGCTTCTAGGAACTTTCTTCTACCTGGCTTCAGAAGGCTGCCTCTCAGTAGACCCTCGTGTGGTTTTTCCTCTGTGATCTGAGTGGAGGGGAAAAGTCACTGAGTCTCTTCTCATTCTCAAAAAGACACTAGTCCTATCAGATTGCAGTGCTATCCTTTATGACCTCTTACAACTGTGTTTACCTCCATACAAGCCCTGTCCAAGTACAGTCTGCTGGGGGCTTAAGGCTTCAATATAGGAATTGGGGGAGGGTGCAATTAATTCCCTTCCTCATGGACTCCTTAAAGCAAACACATCCCAGTCTAACCCAAGCCACACAGCAAAGAGTCTGCAAAGAGTGAAAAGCTGGGCACCCAATGTGAGCTGTGTAAAGGCAGCCATGAACAGCTGTAGGATCATTAATCACCAGGATGCCACAGGGTGGAAAAAGATGAGCCCCAAACAGCACCAAAGATGACTGAAGTAACAGAAATGTGATTAAACTAGGACCTTTCACTGGTATCTGGGAACACACTGAATGTGGATTTAGCTCAGTTGACCTTGGGTTAACAGAATCCTTAGGGGACCTGCCTGTCCTCTGGCTGGGGTTAAAGGACTTTCCCACCGGTGACACAGCCCTGGTCACATCAGCCTTGGGAGGGAGGCAGGCAGGGAAGAAGGGAGGGTGCAATTGGATGAGTGCAGGCATTGGGAACTATTGGGGAGAAATATCATCAGTCATCTTTCAAGCTTCCTGGGCCTTGTTAATAATTAATTGTGATGAGAACGTTGTAAGCACTTGCTACAGGTCCTTCTGATGTGTTTTTCCATTTGCATCTATCAAGCAGGGATAACAGAGTACAACAGTTGCTGGAGCAAAGAAGTCTAAGTACAGAGAGGGAATCCTGTTTCATTCATTCATCCAACCAATCCTGAGCACTTATTAATACCACCACAGACACCAAAAGGAGAGACAGCTCATGTGGTCTCTGCCTTCCTGATGCTACCTCTTCTGGGAGTCTTAAATAAGATAGTTTCAGGGAGTGATAAAAACTGGGCTGAAAAGTAAATGACATGATGTAATCAACTTCGGATGCATTGGTCAGAGAAGGCCTTAAGGGGGAGGGGACCTCCGAGTTGAGACCCTGAGGTAGGAGGACCTGACTTTGGACTGGGAGAATGGGATTCCAGGCAGAGAAATCTATCAGGTGCAAAGACCCCAAAGCCAATGAACTTGGGATGGTTGATTAACGGGAAGCAGGCTGGTCTGGCTGACTACAGAGCAAGGGTAAGTCTGGGGAGGAGGTGTCAGGAAGAGGGGACACTCCACTGGCCTCATCGGGATGCTGATTTGAAGCACGTGGCTTCCCTCTAGAAGCTCTCTGGCAGGAGAGCATCCATGCAGCAGGATTGAATGATATTTTAAGAGGTTCCTGGTGGCTTCTGTATGGACATGATGGCAAGAGGGCAGAACAGGGAAAAGTGTCAGGGACATGGCGGCTTGGCGCCACCAGTCAGCATTATTGTCATCAACCCCATCAACACTGCTAAATGAATTACCTGCGGAGGCCTTCATCTTGAATACTGTGTTATGAGCAGCAACCCTGGAGAGGCCCGAATGACCTGGATTGGGGCAACTCTGGGGACCTTGTTAGAAATGCTCACTCTCAGACCAGGGCCCTGTGTCCTGCAGGGGACTCTAATGTACCACTAGAGTTGGAGGCTCGGAGGTAAATGATTTTCTGCAGAATTCCTAAAGGAATCAATGGCCCATGGGCCCAGGAGGAGGCCACCTAAAGAGAGTGTCCTGGAAGCATCAGTTTCACTGGTGGCACTGACGTCCTTTACTTTAATACACAATCTATACTCTTTCCAAGCCCAAGGCCTGCTCCAGGCAAAATTGCACATGGCAGGATGGATTCCCAAGACAGACACAGCTGACCATGCACATATCAGGTTTCACTGAAGACATGGACCCAGAGGAAGGCGCATCCCCAAGTGGACTCTGACCTCCCTAGAGGGCCCCAATGAAGCTTCAAGGTGAAGGAACCTCTAGGAACCTAGGCGCTGGACCATTCCTCAAAGGGAAACTTGCTGATTCTTCCCACAACTTCATGTAGGAGGAAGTTGGCTGACTCTATGGATTTGTTGCTTCAAAAAGGACTGCCAAAAATGGGGCTGGGGATTTAGCTCAGTGGCATAAGCGCCTGCCTTGCAAGCAGGCAGTCGTGAGTTCAATCCCCAGTACCGATAAAAAAAAGAAAAAGACAAAAAAAAAAAAAAAATGAAACTGTTGGCCTCATCTGAATGCAGCGAGACCAACAGCTGCTAAAGGAGGCCAGGCCTGGGAGGGTGGTCTCCACTGATACTGGATCCCAGGAGGAAGGAGCTGTGAAGGACCCTACTGAGACTCCTGGAATCATGGGGTGGGGGGGAGGTCCTGCACCCAGATGTAGCTGGGCCACATGTAGTGAGGGCCAGCATGGGCACTCCCTGCCATAGGCTACCTCCTGCTGGGAACCAGAATAGAGTCCTCAAGGACAGTAGAGTAAGTGTGACAGATAGGTACAGAAGCTTGCCGTGAAGGGCAGACTCAGAATTAAGATGGATTAAAGATATTGTATTATTGTGTATGATAATTAAAATGACTCTATAAGAATCATAGGATTATCATGAGGTAATTATAGGTATCCTCAGCTCATTCAAGGCTCTGACCCTGTTCATTGTGCAGCTATAGACAAGCCCCTTCCCTTCTCTGGGCTTTAGTTTTCCAATCTGTAGAAGGAACTGGCCTGGCACTTGCTAAGCACTGGCAACCTGGGAGTCTCTATGCCAGGAAGAAAGCTGCTAGGGCTCGGGCTGCTTCTTGCATCTGGGCAAAAGGCCACACATCAGCTCCACTGAACGTCTTTCAGCTCCTTGGCCACGCTGTGTCTTGCTACCTCAGGACACTTTGCACATGCAGTTTTCTGTGCATGGAAGCTGGTGCCCACACAGGACTCAGGAGTACACGTGGTGCGCCCACAGCTGCGCAGCCACAGGTTTATACACAGCGCTCCACCGCAGGCACCTATGCAGTGCAGACCTCACCCTGGGCAACCGCTGGGTCTAGGGCTTCCCCGGGGAACTGTGTTCAGGACTTCTCCCCTAACACACCGCATTCTTTGAGGGCCCTGCCTTTCTAATACCCTTCTCCGCAGCCACCCCGCACCCCAACAAGCGACACCCACCTTCCCAGGTCTCGCCCAGGCACACGGAGGGGGAGGCAGGAGGGGAGAGATGGTTTCCAGAGCAGTCCCCTCACCCCACCAGCCTCCCCTGCACAGGGCTGTCTTCCTTCCTTCCCGAGACTCCGCCTCCTGCCCTCCGCGACGGCGCCAGGGCTCCTCCTGGTGGTCGCAGTCCGTCATTGCTGCGGCAGGAACCGGGAGGATTCTGGCTTTTCTCCTTCCTTAGGAGTGGGCCTCTCAGGTCCTTGTTGACTTGTATCCTGCTCAGAGAAGTCTCCAGTCCCCTGTTGGTCGCACAGATAGGACTCAGAGCGCGTTGCCGCTGTCATTCCGTTTTGCCACTTGGGCGATGGAGAAAAGAGGAACTGTTGTACTCTAAGAAAGTAGCTTCATCATTTTGTGTATTATAGCAAACCTGTACCATGGCTTACTAAATGTTTTTTTTTTCCTAACTGATATGTTAAGTGACCCAATTGATATGTTGAGCAATACTCTCCCCTGTAAAGAATTGCGAGAATTTCACTTAATTGAGATGTTAACCAGAGCGGACCTCTACAAACAAGAAGAGTGGTGCTAAAACAAGCTAACAAGGGCTGTTAATCACGGTTAGGTGCCTCTATTCTTCGCTAAAGAACTAAAGAAGACTAGAAGGCCCACTAATTTACACATTGTTTGAAGTAACTTGTTTATATGCAGGGAGATTTGCCTATGAGTTTAACCTTTTTACCTAACCTTAGTTACTTTTCCCACAAGATAGATACTCGCCGTTTTCCTGTTCTGTAGCGCGCCTTATTGCCTCCCCCCACCCACCTATCTGGGCCATAAAGAATTTGGGTTTCTGGTGACCTCTCCCCGACCCGGTGATGATCTGTCATAAAATGAGCCGGCCCCAATTTAAGAACTGCTTAACTTAAGAGAAATTACCGGGTAATACTATGGCCCAAACCCCGATCGGTGCTTTCCTTTTGTTCTGTATGTATCAAATGGGTTAGATATCAGATCTTTGTAAAACTTAAGTTCCAGCATCTCATAACTCGTGACCCCTTCGCACTCACTAGCGAAGACAAGCTGTCCTGGGATAATTAACTCTCCACTTTCTTCTCCAAATATTGCTGCAGACGTGCCACTCTGAGATAATGTCAGTCTGCAGGATGGGAGTAATTTGAGCAACACCAGGAACTCCCGGGACTGTCAGAGCTAAGTGGACAGCAATACAGTTTCCAGATGCGGGTCAACAGGTTTAATGGCCTTACAGGTTTCCCCCCACTTTCCCTTACTTTTAAAAACCCCTTTCCCCAGTCTTGGGCGCGCAGTCTTTGGGTCGATCCAGGAGAGACTGTGCCGCCAGGACTGGCTCAATAAAGCCTTTGCCACTTAAGTTTTGGACTCTTGTTTCCTTGGACTTTATACCGGGGCCCACGTTACAACAGAACCAGGTGAAAAGACCCACGTCTCAGCTGGGACTAAGGCTGCTGGGCCTCTCCAGGGCCTGCGTGGCCTCTTCCTGTCCTTCCACAGGGGCTTGGAAGACTTATGTGTTGAACTTGAAATTGGATCTGGATCACTGGTTTGGTGGAGCAGGGGTTCTATCCAGTCCTCAAAGAGTGTTTGGAGTGGGACACTCTGAGTAGGAAGCCATCTCAGGTTTCTGGGGGCCATTTGTGAGACAGGGGCCCACGGGCACAGGCAGGGGCGCTCCCCACCTCCCCAGGCCACTCCAAGGCCTTGGGCATTGCAGAGCTCCTCAGGACCCTGCAGACAGACAGACTCCAGGCCCCAGGCCCTCACCACAACCTGCTGTTCCCTGGGGTCTGACAGCGTGGCTAAACTCAGCAGAATAAGATGAAATGTGGAAGGAGAGGGCCGTGGGGACTTCTGACAATTATTTTTTGGCACGTGTGCTGCATGAAACATTTATTTTAAAACTATAGCATTTAACTGGGCGTGGTAGCACCACCTACAATCCCAGCACCCATAGAGACTAAGACAGGAGGATCACAGTGAGTACAAGGCCAATCAGGGGTACATAGAACATTCAAGGCCAGTGTGAAGTACATAGTGAGCCTTGTCTCAAATATATTTGTAACATTTAGGAATTTCTTGAATTAAACGTAAACTACAATACAGAATTATAACATGAGTTTCACTAGCAACATCACCTCACAGGACTGAGTGCAGAGAAAGTGGGATTATTGGGATGCAAAGAAAAAGTACAGAGTGTTGACAGCAGAGCTGATGTTGGAGCAAAGTCTGGAAGAATAAGAGGGCCCCAAATCCTGCCTTCCCAAACCAGAGAGGGGAAGTCCCGGAGAAGGAAGGTCACAAGCAACAACTCAGAGGTGAGAAACATTTGGAGAAGGAGCTGGTACTTGGCATGGTCAGAACACAGAGTTAGGGTGTCATGAGAAGGACCATTTTGTTGTGCGGTCTAGAATAAGAAATCTAATTAATGACCTTTGTGGATCCAGGGAGTAATGAGAGGGAGGCTGGAGAGATGGATGGACTGCTCACTGGGTGAAGGGGTGGGTGGATCCATGGATGAGTAGGTGAGTGCTGGATGGGTAGATAAATATTACACAGGTAAAGAATGATGGATGAATGGTTGGGGGATGGATGGGTGTGTGAGTGGTTCAATGGATAAGAGACTCAATGTGTGGATAAATAGACAAGGAAATGGAAGAGGATAAACTTCTCTAAGTGGGGAAGTGGCCTGTGCAACCATGCTGAAAGGTGCAGCCTTGTATTTACAGGTGTGCTTTCCACCTTGGAAAGGTTCGTGTGCTAGAAAGTTCTTCTCAGGTCGCTGGTCCCACCGTTGGCTTTCAGTATGATGTGAGTGTCTCTCCCTGCTCTTGCTCCTCCCCTTGGTTATTGCTTATTACTTCAGATCCAGGAGAGCACAGGGACAGAGGGTAGCTCTGTTGTCTGGCTCTCACTGCTGTCCTGGGCAGAGCCTAAGTTCCCAATCCCTGTGCATCATGAGAGCTGAGATGTGAAAGGATTCTTTATGGGATCCTGGGAGACCTTATGGCTGCAGACAGACTCAGAAGTGTGGCTGTGGACACAGAAAGTGCAGCCACTTCCTACAGCCTAGAGGAAGTGAGGAAGGAAAGACGCCCTGATATGTGCATCCCAACAAGTGTGTTGGAGAGGCCGCCTGAGCTGCAGCATGATGGTAAGGAGGACCCTGGATGGTGGTGGCAGCAGGCAGCTCACACGGAGGAGGGGGCCTGCAGTGCCCCCTGGATGGACACGCTGACCCTCCCTCAGCTCACTGCAGGCCTGGAAGCACCTGGCACCACAGCTCCTGATGGTGCACGTCATCCACGCTTCTTCAGCTTCCCCTCTGCCAGCTGCTTCGCAGCCTTGGGGAGACTGGCAGGGACACCCTCGATGGGGGAAGAGATTGGGGGCCTTCTCTGTGGAAATATTCCACAGTCACCTTGGTGTGCTCTCCCTGCACAACCACATTGAGAAGCACACAGGGCTCCTCTTAAACCCCAGCACACCCTCCTGCCTCCCAGCTCCCCACAACAGCCTGACACACAATGTGGCTGACTGAGCAGGAGCCAGGAGCTGAGAGGGCAGGAGCAGGGTGTCAGCTGCAGCTTTGCCACCAGCTCAGTCACTGACCTCTCCACGTCTCAGTGGTCTGTTCTGCAAAATGAAACTCTTTCCCTTCCCTGGTTGCTCTGGTAGGGATGGAAATCTACCTAAGGCCAGAGACACAAGTCGTTTCCCTGTGAGGCCCTGCTCCCCTTTCTGGGGTCTGGACTCACCCCAAATGCAAAGGAAATAAAACAGAAGAAGAGACATTAGGAAAAGGGAAGGGAAATGATCACAGCTACCATGAACTAGGTCTTCATTGTATTTCTGCCCTGAAGTGAGCCTCTCACTCAGACTTACATCCCATCCAGTCCCCCAGCCACGCCACAGGGTGGATTTTACCATTGTGCCTGTGTCCTAGAGAAGGAAACTGGGCAGGAGAATGTGCCCAAGGGCCATATGGGCATGATGACAAAAAGGGGAAGGATGAATGGAAGGAAGGAAGATCGATAGCTGACTGGCTGGATAAATAGCTGGATGGATGAATAAAGGAAGCAAGGTGGAAAGCACACAACAGCACGTGTGCTTGGTGAAAGGAAGAAAAGGAGAAAGAGGAGAAGAAGGGAAAAACTCATACGTTGAGCACCTGTAAAGAACAAAATGTCTGCTCTGTGATTTCTCATGTGTTAGCTGTTGTGCTTCCCTCAGAGTACAATCAGATAAAGTACTTTATTATCCTGTTATTTAAAAGGAAGCAGAAACTTCAAGAGGAGGTTTCTGGCCGCCTTGAGGTCTCACCTGCAGGCACAGCATGAATCAGAACCACGTACAGCCAAGATGGTGGGTGCAGAGAGCAAAGCCCCAGCCCAAGCATCTGCTTCAGCCAGACACAGAGGCAGTTCCCAAACTGGTTTTCCCACACTTTGTGCCATTCAGTGTCTCATTTTGCAAAATGTTGCACACACCAGCCACACGAGGAGAGTATCAAGGCCTCAGCCTACTAGAGACTCAGAGAAATCCTCTGGAAAGAATCACGGAAACTTGGTCCATCGCTTTTGCATTCAGCCACCTTATTTGTACTCAGAGCCCCCTCCTTGGAGTACTTGCCATCACCTTGTGGCATCTGGGCTCTGCCCTGAACACGGTGGGGGCACTGTCTGTGCCATCTCCTTGCTCTGCATAGGAAGCCTGAGGAATAGCTTAGGCTGGAGGCCACTGCACCCCAGGCCTGCTTGTGTTGTTGAAAACCATGGGAGCCGTTGCTCTATCTGTGGGGTGAGGCAGTGGAGATGACTCACTTTCAGGGAGCTTCAGTTCGGTTCTGGGAGCAGGATGGGCAGGTGAGGCACCTGCAGCTGTGCTTCAGGTCAGGGATGCCTGTGGAAGAGGGAGAGCCTCAGTCTCCAGGATCTCAGGGGTGCTCCCTCCTAAGGCTGCAGAAATTCAGTGTAGGAAAGTCCAGCAACCCTGATATCACAGACTTGGGCACTCCTCCCTGGCTAATGTGGACGCAGACAGCTGGATCAGTACTGGTGTAGAGGTTCACTGTGCTTATGTTGTATATAAAAAGCAAACACACACACAAGTGTGCACACATACACACCCCTACACACACAGCTATGTTTCCACAAACACCCAGGTCCACCATCTGAGAGTCGTGACCATGGTCAGATGCTGCTGTAGCTCACCTGTTTTGGACAGAAGCTCTGATGCAATCCTTCATGTTTAAAGGATTGTGAAGGAAAAGCCATGCCACACCTGGGGTCAAGATCTGCAGGAGGAAGGGGGGTGGAAGTTATAGAATTCAAAGAAAGAGCTCTCCAGAGCCAGGCAGGACCACTGGCTGACAGCGGGCTCAATGGGTGCACAGGGGACAAAGAGGCTGGGAGCCAGGGCCCTGTGCCTGTGAACCTGTGAGGCCTTCACTCACTTTCAGACAAATATCAAGTTCCTGCCAGGTGCTAACCGTACTGCAGCCCAGGACCTGGGGACTCAGCAGAAAAGGAAGCAAGCAAGGTAGACACATAGAAGTTACACTTCAGCAAGGAGACACGTATTAACAAGCAAGCAAATAATTTTCTCTACACAGGGGTTTGTACTATTATATGAAGAAATTAAAGCATTTGCTGGGTGTGGTGCTCACGCCTGTAATCCCAGCACTCGGGAGGCTGAGGCAGGAGGATTGTTGTGAGTTCGAGACCAGCCTGGGCTACAAAGTGAGCTCAAGGCCAACCTGAACTCTACAGTGAGACCCTGTCTCAAAAAGACAAGAAAAGAAAAAAAGAAATTAAAGCATTAACAGGTAGGCACCATGACAGCTTTACAAATAAGGGGGATGTTTAAATTTTTAAAAACTGCTGTCTAGCTGAGCTTTTGTGAGTACCTAGATTTCCTGAATTGATTCAAAACATTTATATTACATGAGCACTTTTTTAGGGGGGAAGACACCCAGTCACATGATGCTAGAGCTGGTAAATAAGGTGGATGAGGGCACACAATCATATTATCACTTGACAGAAATTGCTGTACATTTTTTGAATGAATTTAGAACAATGAGGTGGGCAGAAAAAGATACTCATGAAAGAAGACTTTCAGAACAGTTTCAGAAATGCAAGAACTATGCGATGAGTGTGCTCAGAGAGGAGGGCGATTAATGGGAATGTGTCTTCTGCTGTTTCACCTTTTAAAAAGTTTCGTTTAAACACTCACCAGATTGCTCAAGGAGGGCAATGGGAAAGGACAGGTCCAGATTGGGCCTCTTTGAGGCACTTACACTGACACGCTGAGGAATCTAAGTGGCCACAAGCAGTGAAATTGTGTATGAGAGAGAAGTGAGATTCAAGCTGGTGTGTTTGTCCCCTGTGAAAAGCAAGAAGAGGAAGACACAGAAATTTTTTTCCTTTCAAAATAATAACAAGCTTTCTTTTTCAAAGCTTTCTTGAGAAAAATTTAAGGTATAGCAGGAAGTGGTGGTGCCTGCCTACAATCCCAGCACTCAGGAAGCTGAGGCAGAAGGATCTCTGTGAGTTCCAGGCCAGCCTGGGCACACAGTGAGTACAAGTTCACCCTGAAATACATGGAAAGACCACGTCTCAAAAAACAAAAGACAAACAAGTTTGTAGGTATGGCAATAGTGGCTGTGTTTTGTAATACGTAAAAGCACAAATTTTCATATTAATGTGAGTGAATCGGGAACTTTTTGACTCTCTAGAATACATAGCTCAGAAGAAAAATAATATAGTGATTGAAAACTGTTTTTAAGAATTTTAACAGTTATGCCAAAGGATTCTGCTGCTCCAAGTTCATTACTCTTCCTGTATCTACACTCTTTGCCTCCTGAGATTTTCCAGTGAGGAAGCAGAGCATACTTCTGACCGCTTGCTCTGGGCTTGGCCAGGTGAAGAGCTGGTGATGCTGACCTACACGATGCAGGCAGGGGCTCAGAATGTGTTGGGTGGCAGCACTTCCCCTCCGGGCTCTGCCACCACCAGGAGAACATGATCCCCTTGTCCCTCTGGTACCCTGAGATACCTTTGAACCAGAAGTAGACCCAGTCAACAGTCTGAAGCTCAGTCCAGCCTAGATCTGCCATGCAACCCCAGCTCACCCACAACAAGCATAGGGACCACAGAGTGATTACTGATGAGTCTGGGATCATTATGGACCATCACTGTGACAATAGCTGAATGGTGCAGTGACTGAGAACTGACTCCAATTCTTTACCATCACACAGGGGGAAAGACATCCCCACACATGTGCACAGGGAAGGTAGGACACCAAAATGTAATGGTGCCTATATCTGAATTACACATAAGTACTTTATCTTCCTGCACTCACTCGCAAAATGTGTCTCATAAGTCATCAGCAATGTGTCCAGCCTCTGGACAATTCTTTGTCTGTGGGAATGGAGCATACACCTGCCTCCTGTCTGGTAGGGCTTTGGTCCAGTAGAAGTAGTAGCTCCACAAGTAACACTTCACACAAAAACACAAATCATAGAGGGACAGCAAACTTCTCCCTCACTATCCCTCACACGCTTACATGCAGAGCTGCAACAGCTCCTATCTTGACAGGAATGGGCGTCTTTTCAGCTATAGGAATGGGGGCAGGGGGAACTGGAATGAATGTCGATTGTTATGGTCAGTTCTCATATGATATATGATTCTGTATTGAATCTAAATGTATTGACTCTCAGCAACAAATGAGTTCACTGGCTGCAGCTGTGCTCCTGCAGGGACATGAGCTTGATATACTTATAGTTGAAAAGAGCTGCGGCGGGGTGGGGTGGATGGGAATGTACAATGTTGTGGGAAGAATGTTGCTGTTTTGTACACCAATCAGGTATTATAAAAGGACAAGTAAAGAGGCTCAGAGAACTTGCAGCAAAACTGGGAAATTGATACATAGCCTCCAGTTCCACTCTGGTCTTATCGGTGGCTTACATTAGATTCATGGGCCCCTCTACTGCCTCCCTTCTTAAGCCCCCCTCATCCCTATTATCCTATTTTTGCTCATAGCTGCTTGTGTCTTTAAACTTCTTCTGAGGTTCACTCAATCCAAGATCCATGCATTTAATACCAAAGATCCTCGCCCTAAGGAACATCTATGCCATACAAGCTTGTGTGTGAACCATCTCAATCCCAAATATGATGCCTCTGTCGAGCAGAAAGTACATAGAGATGTCATGCCCTAACAATCAAAAGTTGGGCACGACAGGTTTTTCATCTACCAGCTCCCTTTGATCCTGGACAGCGCCCCCTTGTGTACTTCTCACACAGCCACATGCTCTTGGCTCATTTCAGCTCCTGTCAGCTGTCAATATGACATTCCACCAGCCCCTTCAGCTCAGTCCCTGTTAAATTCCAAATAAAAAGCCTGGGGGTTTTCCTGAAGCTTCTGAAGGGTGCCGGCCTCTCTTCAGCAGCCCTTTTGTGCCCTGAATAAAAACATATTTTCCTTCTTCCTGTTATCTCTGTCACTTTTCTCTCTCAGCTCAAGGGGAAAAAACAAAACAAAACAACAACAAAAAAATAATGTCAAGCACACAGCAAAGCCAGACTAAGTGGAAGTTGTTTTTACTACTGCAGTGCAACAAGAGGGCCTGGAGCACAGGGGTCTTCATCTCATAGCTTTTCTCCTTGTTCTTTGCTCCTCTCTCCACCCTATTTATTCCCATCCCTGGCCAAGGTAACAATGGCTCCAATGTGCCCCTTTCTTGCTCAGAATAACACAAAAAGGAGGCATTGAAAAACAGATGGTGTGCAACCCTGCCACCTAGAGGCCATATTTGGGATCTGCAGGCAGCCCCAGGAATTCTGCAGCTAATGTGAAAAAAGATGGACAGATGTGTTCGATGTTGCCTGGAGGACTGACCAGATTATCCGCCAGTGCCGTGAGCATCCAGGGGGACAGGAAACGGTGTATGGTTGTAGTTAATAATCCCGTGGCTAAAATGTAGCCTCTTGTTTAGTGCAAAGGCTATAGAGTCATACTTCTGGAATTCAAATCCTGACTTTACCTGTGAGTTCAGATAACCAATTGTACCTGTTTTGTTGCCAATGTTTTCATCGGAAAAATAAGAATTATCTTCCAAATGAAATAGTTTAGGAGTCAATTGGCCCCTAAGGTCCTCGTGTTATAAAGGCTTGAGTCCTGGGTGGGTGCTACTGGGAGTGGCAGTAGGGCCTTAAGTCTCTGGGGTGTGCACACCAGCTCCTCCTGTTTCCCTTGCTTTCTGGCTTATATGCTGAGTAGTTTGCTCTCACTTGTTAAAGAAATGGAATCATTTGACCTCAGCTTGAATCAGAAGTGTAAGTCAAAGTCACCTATTCTCTTCACGAGTCACTGCCTCAGGGGTTTCATTGTAGTGGTGGAAACTGACAATAGAATTTCACAGGGTCAGGAGCCTCCTCCCCATATCTGCTGCCTGGGTACTGACCACATCCAGTCTTCAGGTCCTTGGAGGTCAGAGGGAGCTTTTTATTGGACAGATGTTCTAAGCCAGAGCATTTGGGAAGGCAGTTGAGCAGGGCTTGTCAGATTCCACAATTCCTTTTACATCTGCAAAGATCTAGAAATGAACTCTTCCCATGTGAGTGTTGAAGGTGTGCATCTACAGTATTGCTTACAATTGTTGAAAATTGAGATTGACCTAAATATCCACTAGCCAGACACTGGTGCAAATTATTCAAAGGACATCTGTAATGTGGGATCCTGGCAGGCCATTAAACTGAATGAGTTAGACCGCTATGTTTATAGATGTCCAAAACTACTTCCAAGGCAAGTTGAGCATGGTGCCACATGCCTCATATCTGAGTATTCAGGAGGCTGATGAAGGATGATTACTGTGAGTTTCAGGCCAACTTGGACAACATAGTGTGTTGAGGTCTAGCCTGAACTATATAGCCAGATCCTGTCACAAAATACAAAAACACAAAAACCAAAAATAATTCTTTCCAAGGCATATTTCAAAATTCAAATAGTAAGTTCTCAACAGTAGACATACATTTCTGCACTGTTTGAGTTTCTAAATTAATAATATGGTGCTACGTTATGAACACAGTTGGAAAAAGGAGTTTTTAAAACTTTTGGTCTTACTATCAGCGGCATGCAGAACAGAAGGGAGGGGTGACCCAGCTCCCACCCAAGGTGACCTCACAGCTACATGGACCAACTAAAACTCCTGAACACTGAGCCCCAAATTAGACAACACCAATATCTAACACTCTGCTTTCAGAGGAAAGGGAAAAAGCAGAACCTGGGGCTCACTCACATCTCAGTGGCCTAAATTAGGCACCTAAATTCAGTGGCCACTGCAGAGGGCCAGCAGGAGCATTTCAGTTATGCTGGGTCACTGGAAGGGTCTGAGTTTGCAATTCCCTGAGCAACACCATGGTGTGAAGTTACCTCCATGCCTTGGGAGCTGGGTGTCCTTAAGCCAAGGGCTGGAAGCAGAGTTTCTGGTTCCCCTGGTGCATGCTGTGAGTGACCCTCCTGCTTCCCAGGGCAAGGCAAAGACTAAGTGAGCTGACCGCTGCCCTCCCAAGGCCCAAACGTCTCTGCCTGTCCACAATTCCTGTACTTGCCTCCCAGATGTGCCCAGTGGTGGGCGCAGTGCCGTGGCCACCTGCCAGTGTAGGCCCACATAGTCTATTGCAGCGGTAATGCCAGAGACACCAGGACCAGCCCTTTCATCCCATCAGCAAGAATACCAGACTTTGCAAGGTGCTAGTACCTAAGACTCCCTAGGGAGCTGCCAGAGCTTCCTCCAGGGATGACTGCATTGCAATGTGAGCAGGACAATGGATGCAGGGGCCCCACAACACAGGCTGTTCCAGACACCCACATAGCAGCCAATATGCATCCTCCTCTGGGGTGGGACTGGCTCTACCACTGCCACCTAGAGGTTGGTAGATGTGTGCACAGACAGACAGGCAGACACACACACACACACACACACACACACACACACACACACACACCTGCCACTGCCAATCTTGAACTGTGAATCAGAAGTAACCCCTTTTAAAAGCAGTCTTGCAAACTTATTGGTGATGCCATCGTTAACTCCATCAGCCATCTGGAATGAATAAAGTACTCAGCTACTTTATTCTCTGTGAGTGGGAGAAAGCAGTTGTGAACCAGGGCTCTTCACCCTGCCTGGCCTTTCCCTCTAACTGTTCTGTGAGTCTTGATTTCCTCCTCTGTGGGATGAAGATGGTTAGTCAGGGGTATACAAAGCTCTTCCTCTTTGGGGACAACTGGTGGAAGTCAGAAGAGCAACTCCCAGAGGTAGCAGTGTACGGGGGTACAGGAGGACCTTCCTGGGACTGGCATTGGGGCTGGAATGGGAAGCAGTTGGAGCCAGCTAAGGAAGGCTGGGAAATGTGGAACAGGAAAGATTAACTCCTACCTGTAAAAAGGAAACTCAGCCATCAGTCAGCAGAAATTTATGGAGACCTGATGGGCACAGCTCCTGGATGCAGGTGGCTTCTTTACCAAAATCAGGATAAGAAAGCCTAAGATCCCATAGGTCTGGAGCCAGGAGCAGGCTCCACAATCAGAGAGTTTCTAGGGATGCATGGGGAGCATTCTGCTTGGCATCCTGGCATGTGTCTCATTGCTGCATCTGCTATGACCTCGAGGTCCTTTGTCCTGGAGTAGGAGATAGTGCCACCATGCTCTCCAGCCTGTCCTAGCCCCCTAAATAAATAAATACATAAACAAAAGATATAAAATGGTTAATTTTACATTATATGTGTTTCACCTTGAAGGGAGAGATGGAGGCCAGAATCTCAAGAGATCATTCAGGTCCAAGGTTGCACAGAAATGAAATTACACCAGTGAAAGAAATCTGAACTGCCCAATTTCAATTATCTCAGATAATGAGAGACAGTAGTCACATGTAATCCCAACTAGCATACTTGAGAACAACCATTCTATATAAAACCACCATGTTCACAGAAAACGATATGCAATGTGGAATCTAGGGGGCATCTCCTTCTGAAGGTGTAGCTACTGTTACTTCCCTATTAATTTGTTTTGGAGTCCTCTATCATATTTCATTATTTTGTTGTGTTGGGTTGTGTTCTGTTTTGTGTGATTTTGTTACATCCAATAGCATGGGGGCAGCTATTTCAAAGACAGCAAGATATATTATCTAAGAGACCACAAACGCCATGGCAGTGGTTCAAAGCTGAGCCATGATAATGCACCCCTCCTTCTTCCCAGAAGCCCCTACGGCTTCTCCCTCCCAAAAGTTTGCCAAAGCTCAGGAATGTAAGTTACCCAATCCCTTGCACTTTCACAAAATAAATCAGCTCACACCAGCCACCAGAGCCCTACCCCCATCACAGCCTCTATCAGACAGAACCTGTCCTTTGTCTGCAGAGAGGGGCCACAGTCTTCCTTGAGGTGACTCCCTCCGTGCCCTCCCCACGTATTAAACTCATTTCTTATCTACTTGCCTCCTCTCTTTAATATTCTGCACTGCTCTGGATTGAATACAAATCACTCAATCAGTAGCCATGTTGGGTTTACTACTGTTTTGTTTTGAAGTCTTTTACTACATTCGTCCTTTTGTTTTCATTGGTTTTATTCTATTCTGTTCTGTTAGATTTTTACTATATCTGAAGCATACCTGCAGCTATATTGAAGACAACAAGAGGTATTTTGGTAACCATTGTAGATCTCATATTGTTTTGAAATCCTGTAGCACTTATATCAGTTAATTTTGATTGGTTTTATTGTGTTATATTTTCCTTTGCTCTATCTTCTTTAAAATAAAATCAGTAAAAACTTAAAACCACCATGTACCCTACTATATTCAAATAAATAGCAAGTATTATATCCCGTGTAATTTTACTGTAAAAATATTCATACTCTTTGAACCTACTCTTAAATTTTTTTAAACTTTCGAAACAGAATGTTGCTATGTAACCCAGCCTGCCCTGAGCTCACAAGGTGCTCTAGGCTGGCCTTCAACTCATTATCCTGTTCTCTCCACTTCCCAAATGCTAATTGTTCTGTTCTGACCCGGTTCTTATGTCCTCTTTTATCATGATCTTTTTTTTAAAAATAAAAAATAAAATAAAATAAAAGATTAAAGCATTGGGTCAACACACTCAGCTGAATCTATTTGATAAAGGAACAAACAATTCACTTTGTAAAATTTCACTCGGAAACTTAATGTTGTACAATTTGATACAAACTGAGGAAAGCCAACTCTGCAATTCGTAACCCAAGGACTCAAAACTTACAGAACAAACAGCCATGGTGCAAAGCTATTGGGGTAAAATAAAAGGACCGCCCTCCTCACCTTTGTCAGGCCAGAGAGGAGCTCTAGAGCTGCCAGTGAGATGCTCATGTCTTGCTGCCTCATGGAGTTGAGTCTTGGGGTGACAAGATGAATGCTGAAAATCAGGAGCCCAGCGGCGGAATCTGCATTAAGAGTTAGAATATAGCCCAGACGCCACATCCCACAGGGAGGGAAAACAACTAAGCACTGGTACCAAGAAGCGCAGCATTCCAGCACGCACAGACCACAGCAGCCACAGCGGGCATGCTGGGCACCCACATGGTGCCTTGCTCCCTGCCCACTGGCCTGAACCCCAGCAGGGCCTGACTGACACAGTGCAGGGCGCCCCCTGCAGGGCCAAGGCAGCGTCTAACTCCCAGCCCACATCTTTTCCCATAGACAACCACAGGCCTTGGCAGCTTCAGGATCATTCTTGTAATGCTGCACAACTTACAGTCTCTAAATTAACAACTCACACAGAGTTACATTTTAACACTAAACTATAAAGGAAGGGCTAGTAAGTATTTCCAAAGGACGTTATAAAGGAAAATAACCAACTTTCACAGCCTCCTCAGATGCTGGGAATTACCTTGTTTCATTGAAATTATTTGTAGAGTTTAAACCATCAAAAACCGTATGCAAAACCTTTTAAAATCCATTTTAACGTGTAACTCTCCAAGACTACGTTAACAGTTCTAAACGTATTAAATAAACAAGCCAGTTTTTATTTGGCTTCTGACTTTATACTTGAGTCATTATTATCTAATGAATAGTACATTAGAAGGGCCTAGGACAAATTAAACTGCATTTATAAAAGAAGGCTCAGGGCCATTATACCAGTTGATCTTATCAGAAACAGGGCAGTGGCCACAGAAAAAGGAATGATCATCAAAAGAGATATTCATGCAACACTAACACAAATCTGTATTTCTCTGTAAAAGCTCTTTTACGTTTCTTTCTTTTAAATAATTTTTTTGTCTTTTTCATTTTTATCGGTACCAGGGATCAAACTCACGACTGCCTGCTTGCAAGGCAAGCGCTTATGCCGCTGAGCTAAATCCCCAGCCCCTTAAAATAAAATTTTTTAAAAAACTATTTTACACCATTAAACAAAGAGCTCACTAACACCAGTTCAAAATGCTGAAAAAAATAATAATCACTTCAAACATTACTAGAACGCATGCAGTCATGCAAACATCTTTAGTTTAAAAGTGAAAAAGTTTCAAACTACAGTATATCTAAATTTACATACACAATGAATAAGATAACAATTTAAGTAACCACTGCATACACACAACACTTATATATCATAAATAGTCACATATTTATTTTATCCAGCTGACATCCTCAATAATATTCATTGCAAAGTTAAACCATAAAAATATGACCCTGAACTCGTGAACATGGACCATTAAGACTCCAGATGATTAAAAAATTCACATCTAAGGAATTAAACACCATTGTAATCTAGTTAGATAAATATTTGCACATTCAATACATAGTATTTGAATATAGAAGTATAAAGGTACCCAAAATTGACTGAAAGCATAAAACAGTAGCCCCAGGTAAAGAACATTGCTAAACAGAATGCTTTGCTGACAGATACTTTATAAAGCAAGGCAGAAAATTAAAATGTTTCCTTACTCTTGCTTAAAAACTGTGCCTGAAGAATCTAATGACGTGCACAGTAGGGGGGTATATAAAGTTTACGTGGAGATAGTTACTCCTCCACCTAGTTCTCTTCCACTGCGGACTCCATCCCTCCCTTCTCCCGCACTGCAGTCCCTAATTAGACTGTGTGCTCTCTCTGAGCGTGGCCCCATCTTATCTGACCCATATCACCGACACCTGCTAAAGAATCCTGGAATCTTTCCTCACCACTCATTACACTCATCTACAGAAGCTAATAAACTACCCCAAATGTAACCGCTAAAAGCTATACAGGTAAAATGTATTTAGGGTTTTTCTTAGTTTTGCTCACTAACATGCCATTATTCAGAAGCACATAAAATTTTGGGTTTTAGTTTTGTTTTAAATTTTTGAGCATTAAAATTTTGTTGCTTACATTTTTTTAAAATCTAAGAATAAAAGTAATTCTGTAAAATTTTTATTTGTATTACTTTTTAACACAGCTTCCCATGATCCCTTAGGAGAGTTGAGTGGGCCTCTCAGTGCCAGGAGTCGTGGGCTCTGTGCTTCCACCACTTGCTGAACCAGTACCACCAACAGTGCCTTCATGTTGTCTTCTCCACCACCCTAGTCAAATGAAAGCACATTCAAGGATTTGGGGGTTATGCCACATTTCACAAATATAAACAGAGGCTAATCATTAAAAACTTCACTGATAACAGGGAATAGGCCAATTAAATGGCATGTAATGACATACAGATAACAAACCAACAATGGATTAAAGTTGCTGTGGTGTTTTTACACAGACACAATCTGCTGAAGGCTATAAAGGGTCTGCCAACTATAGGCGCTAATGGGGGACCCTTTGCCACTATTTAAAAAGGTCCAGCCCAGGACCTTTTTCAATTCTTTACCAGACTTCAATGGGTCCTTAAATAAAACACCCTTCTTACCAACTAAGCAAAATTTCAGAATAGGGATACAATCTTAAAAGAAAACAGCAACTTGGGGCTGGGGATTTAGCTCAGTGGCATAAGTGCCTGCTTTGCAAGCAGGCAGTCGTGAGTTTGATCCCTGGTACCGATAAAAAGGAAACAGACAAAAAAAAGAAAGAAAGAAAACAGCAACTTTCCAATGTAGTTATATCCTAAAACAAAACAAACTATCATGATTAATGTAAATTCTTAAATGACTAGAACTAATAAATTTGTTGAAAAATAATTTTCCTCATTTTTTTCCACAGAAGTACAATTTGTTATATTTCTACCAGTAAATTATCGTTAGCTATCTCCTGGATACAAATGTAATTTCCTTATCAATACCCTAATTATTCATTCTGTCTACTCATCACAGCCTATTAATTAATTGCCCTACTCCCCAGCATTTCCTCTAGGAAAAAGACCACATATCTTGATGCAAAAGCAAAGGGCATTGGATGTCTCTGGGAAGCTTTATCTATTTAGAAGCATTAGTTTTGAGGGACCTGAAAACTTTCTTTTTTTTCTTTTTTTTTTGGGGGGGTCTTTTTCATTTTTATCGGTACCAGGGATCGAACTCACAACTGCCCGTTTGCAAGGCAGGCGCTTATGCCGCTGAGCTAAATCTTAAGGTGCTAGAAAGAGACCTCTGACCTTACAGTCCTTATTAGAGATGCCTTAAATTATGGAGTAAAAGGCTTGTTTAGATTATTCAAGCTAGTTCACCAGCATAGCAAGACACATAGATGCTGTCTAGAAATAAAGACTGACCATAGCTGGAATTTCTGTCCTGCAGAACCTCTCAATGATCTGAGGCACAACTAATAAGGCATTGATACATTTAAAAAATCTCATAACAGGTATTGTTAAAAAGCGTTCTTCTACTGGGTATTGTGGCATATGCTTGTTCTCTTAGGATTTAGAAAGCTAAGGCAAGACAATTGCCATAAGTCCAAGGTTAGCCTTGGCTACAGAATGAGTTCAAGGCCAGCCTGAACTAGTCAGACAGTCTTTCAAAAATGAAAAATAAAGAGAAAACGAAAGGTTCTTTTGAATGAATGATCAGGATTTTAAAAATATCTTTAAAAATCACAAGGGTAGGGCCAGGGACTCAGCTAAGTGGCACAAGCACCTACCTGGCAGTGCAAAGTCACGAGCCTGATCCCTGGCACCAAAAAAAAAAAAAAAAAAAAAAATCATGAGGACAGGAAGTAAATTCATAAATTGAAAATCTCTAATAGATTACATGTTAAAATCTTCTTACCATCTCCATTTGGCAGCCAAAGGCTTCTAAAAGTGCAGAATCTTAAACAATATTTCACACTGGCCCCACTGCAGCAAAAAGGGAAACCAATGCAGTTTAGAGATGTAAGAACACTGCAATGCTCAAATGACTAAAAATACAAATGAGAATATGAACATTTCTGGAAATCCCCCAAATTACTGGTAAATTGAACAACTGGTCACAACTGACACTCTAGAATCTCTCCAATTCTAATCCGTGTCCCAAAGTTTTAAAATTGTATCTTTATAAGATAAATTTGAATGCCAAATTGTACTTTTATAAAATGTACTCACTTACAATATGTTTTCATTGGTTTGAAAGACCAGATATAATCTGCTCGATTTCAAAGATATTATAAACAAGGTTCTAATCTTTTAGAAACAAAACAAAGTAGGGAATAAGCACAGCTGTACCGTCCTACTGTATAGAAGGGAGACAATATTTGACGGTAGGGACTCTGTAGATCAGCTTAATTTAGGATGACAGCTTTATTCAATGTGTCATGAGCAGGCAATGACATTACCCAGCTTATGTTTTAGAATATTGATTCTGGCTTACAGAGGGAAGATCAAAGGTGAAGAAGCAAGAAAGGAAGCAGAGAGACCAGGTAGAGGGCAGTGACAACACTGTAATTAAAAGATGAGAAGCTGAAAAAGGTTCTAGGAGTGAAAAGGTAGATCAGGAAGTATTTTGGAAGTAGTGCCAGCAGCACTTTGGGGTGGACTTAAATGTGGGGCACTGGAGAAAGACAAGGATTAAAGATAGATGAGGTGTAGGTTCTTGTTTGAAAAATTTGATATATATCCGAAGAAGCCATGTACCAAGGTGAGCAACTAGACTGTTGGGCAACTGATTTAGGGCAAAGCTGTGGGAGGCAGGTAAGTGTGAGCTGCCCTGTAGATGTACTGTATTAGTGGAGCTATCAAGTGGGCAGGTAGCTGGTAAACAAACACAGAATTCGGAGGATGGATGGAGGCTGAAGAACACATGGATCTATGATACTTGAAGTGATGGCACTGATGAGACTACCTAGAATAAGAGGGCCAAGAACAGCACTTAAAACTTCCCAACATGTAACAGCTTGGTAGGCAGGAGAAGGGAGCAAAGGAGATGGAAGAGGAACCAGGGAGATCGAATGAAAGTCAGGTTAGTGTGGTACAATGCAGGACTCAAGCAAAATATGGTAAGGGATGGGGTCAAGCAAGCCAGTGCTACAAGGCCAAGTGAGAAGATGACCACAACTTGCTCAGCTGTGGCAACAGGGAGACCACTGGAAACTTTGATGTGAGTTCACTCGGTGGTATGATAGGGACAAAAATGGTATCCAAAAAGAGAATGAGAGGCAAAGAAAAGCAGTGGAAAATTCAAAGAGTTTTTATTTTCAGGGTAGGAGAGAATGGGGACGACAGCTAGAGAAGCTAAGACATCCAGAAAGTTGTATTCTAGAACAGCAATAGGACATATTCCTAGACCAGCATAAATAATCAGGTTGGAAGGAGAAGGTGATCAGATAGGAAAGAGGAGTGAGGACCTAGAGAAGGCAGTGAGAGTGGGCCAAGTGGGCAGCACTGGAACAAGCTGCGCCAGCTCTGTCTCCACCTCCTGCTGTCTCTACCTCTGCCCTCTTCATTTCGCCTACACTGGCATCCTCGCTTTGCTCCAACGCACTGCTTCAGGTACTTTGCCCTGCTGTACCCTCTGGCACAACCTCAATTCCAGGTACCTGCACAGCTCCCTCCTTCACCTTCTCAGCATGATCTGCCATGGCGCTCTGCTTAAAATTAAACAGCCCCTGCCCTCTGCCTCATGGCACACCGCCTACCCCCATCTCCTTTCCTTGATCTGTTTCCTCCCCCACAGAATACACTCTTATGTACTCCTTGATCTTTGTCATCACCAGAAAGATTTTCTGGGCTTTTTTTCCTTTCTGTATTCCAGTCTCATGGGTGTTAACTGGCACATGACATAACACAATTCAAACTCCTGCTGAGGGGAAGAAGGAGCTACCAGGTTGGGGGGACAGTTTTCTGACACACTTCTGTCTATAAGATATTTAGCAAAGCATCAGGTATGCAGAAGACAGACAAATGCTGAGGATATAAAGTGTGAGCAACAGAAGAGTAATTACCTGAGTGTGTTGGTGAAACCACCAGTCAGAGCTAAGTATCACCCAAGTCCAAAAGGGTAGTCAGCCCTGTTACAGGACATTTTTCCTCTAGCCATGCTCACTTGGGTGTGAAGGTGGAATAAACAGAGAGCTGACTTAAGCAGAGTTGCTGTTTATAAAGTGTTAAGCAGCAAGGAATTTAAGCTGGACAAGGATGAAACAGGAGAGGGACAGACAATGAAATGAGAAACATGGACAGTGGAATAGAGATAGAGTGACTGTTGGTAAACACTTTCTGTAAGCTATTGATGGCCCCAGTACCTAGCTCTTCAGTCTTCCTAGCGGGGATGAGACACTATCCAGCAGAGGCCTCCCAATTGTCCTCCCTGTAACAGGATTTCCACTGGGTTTAGTGAGAGAGACAGCAGCCTCATCAGATTCTGGGCCAGGAAACAATGAAGGGCAGAAGTCAGGCCTCCAAGAGCACAGGCTGAAAGGCAGACTTAGGGCATAGCCTTGTGCACACAAGGGTGCCAGGGAGACTTGGCTGCATCCCATCCCATGAGCATGAGCAGTGGCCGTGTGTGCTAATGTAGAATTATGAAGAGGGTTTCTCCTCACTCCACAGGCTGACCTACACATCCAATGGGATACTGAGGAGGTGATGACATGCGTCTCCCAGGCTATGTTATTGCAAAAAAATTACCCTTTTGACCTTGATCTTTCTGAGGAAGCCAGTTACTACATTGTGAGGCTCTTGGGCAGCCCTAGGGAAGGTCAGTGAGGGGAGGGATTGAATCACTTTGCAAACAGCCAATCAGACTGCTGTCGTGCCTGGGAAAGTGGACCTCAGACCTACTTAAGTCTTCAAATAGCATATGGTATCTTGACTAAATCCTGACAAAATACAAAACCAGAAGAAAATAGCCCCATTAAGCCAGTCTTGAATTCTTGACCCACAGAAACTATCAAAGATGGTCTTGGGATATAGCTCAGCACCACAACACCTGCCTGGTAAGCTCCAGGTTATGAGTTTGATTTGCAATATTAAACAACAACCAGAAAAAACAAGAGCTAATACATGTTTATTTTTCTTTTCAGTTGCTATTTTGGCATAATTTTTAAATTAAATTAGATCGTTTGACTTCTATTTTATTAGGTAGCACCTGAATTCTTCAGTATAAAGAAAAAGGTGGGTCATCAGATTTTCTTAGCAGAGGGGGTACTTGAGGTGTGCAATACTGAAACCTGACCTCACTTCCTTGGCAACTCATCCAAATGGAACTGGGGAACCTGCCTCAAGGCTCCCACCGCAGAAACAGCCATCTCTTGATCTGCTGGTCCTGAGAAGGTCAACAGCTAGCATGCTGAGCTACATCTCCACTCGGCGAGGCCGAAGTCGAGACCAAGACTGTGGACGCAGGAGCCGGGGCAGGGAGAGTCTGTGTGAAAGGCACAGGAGGCAAGTGACTCCATCCAGCGCTGCAGGCCACCATGCGAGAGACACTCGTCCCTCTCAGACACACCAGAGACAGTGGCCCCAGGACTGGCCACCCGAGAAACATCCAGTTACCTGGCTGACATAAGGAGTCAAGCCCAAATACGAACAGCACCACAAAGCCAGAGGTCCCAGGGCAAGTCTCACCTGGTCCAGAAAATCCCGGAATCTCTGAATGGGTCTCCCCACATCCCGGCACGTAGTCCCCAGAGATGAAAAGTGATATGAGGAGGGAAACCCCAGTCACAGCCACCTGGCCCAGAGGGACCTTGAAAGACCCAGTGTCCATTCACACTGGCCTGACCATGCCTGAAGATCACTTTCCAGGAGGCCCTGACGTAATCAGGCTCCTGTGGTCAGTGCAGGGACTCAGGCCACACTTCCTCTTTGAGCCCTTGGAGCCTGACCTCCTTGGCAGCGAACCCTACTACGGGCACCTCTTCCCTGGCACCTCCACGACCCACACCTCTACCAGATAGGCCCTGAGGCTGGGGGACCCATCGCCACACCAACTTTGGGGACCTCAAACCCCTTGCTGGGCCACTGGGATGAATTCAGACAGATGGGCTGTTCAGATAGGGAGCAGCTTTTCACCACAAAAGCTATACCCTAGGAAGGAGATCCCTAGACCACATCACCTTGGGAACTGAAAGACTCCACTGCCACACCTGTGCTCAAGAAAGAGTCCCAGCTCTCCAATCACACATCACCCTGCGCCACAGAGCAACCCGAGATGCCGGCCCAGCAACTGCCTCCATCCAGCATGGCGCTGCCCCCCTCAGGGGACAGCTGGGTTATGATGTACGCCACACTTTCTGGGCCAAGCACTTCATCAGGTGAGTTCGCTGTGCTGTCTGCACAGACCTTGCAGGGGGATTTGGGTGCCGGGCATCCATATGCACCCATTGTAGAATCTTGGTGTATAAGTGCCGCACACTTCTTACCAGCCAGTGTGGGCAGTGTTGCTCCTTCCCATCGGAGCAAGTAATGCCTGGGAATCCACCACCTGGTGTTTCGGAGCAGGCACACGCAGGGAGCTCTTGTCACCCGCTCCGTGTGCCGGGTTCCGAACAGGGCACCAAACACTAGGAGTTCACCAATGCCCAGGAAAATGACAAGGCCTCACCTGCTTTGGGTTTGGAGTACTTTAACCTGCTGAGGGTGATAGGTAGAGGAAACTACTCTAAAATACTGTTAGTCCAACTTTGAAACACGGGCCAGACGTTTGCCATGAAAGCAGTCAAGAAAGGACGCGCCCACAGTCACCAGGCTGAGACCGAGAGGCGAGTGTTGCAGCAGGCAGTGCACCACCCTTTCCTTGTTGGCCTGCAAGTTTATGTGGAGACCCAAAGTAGAATCACGTTCGTCTTGGACTATGTCAGTGGAGGAGACATCATGTTGCACCTACAGAGACAGAGAACTTTCCCTGGAAGCGCACACCAGGTTTTACTGTGGCGAGATCGCCTTACCATCTGCACCAGCACGGCATCCTCTACAGAAAACCTAAAACTCGACAACATACTGCTGGACCCCCAAAGGCACATTAAATTCACAGATTACTGTGTGAGTAAGGAAGGACTGGGGCCCAGAGACCTGACCAGCACCTTCTGTGGCACTGCTAATTACCTGGCTCCTGAGATCATTAAGGAGACCATTATGGATTCTCTGTGGACTGGTGAACCCTTGGACTGTTGGCCTTCAAAATGATGGTAGGAGAGTCACCCTTTGTAGTTCCAGAGTGTCCTGAGGCCTCCAAGGAAAAGTTCATTGCTCACCCTCTGCAGTTGATAGTGGAAAGCAACATTTCCATCCCGTGCTGTCTGTCTGTGGAAGCTGCAAGCGTCCTGCACACTTTTCTAAACAAAGACCCTAAGCAGCGACTGGGTTGTTGCCCTCCAATTGGACTTGTAGATATTTAGAACCATCCCTTCTTTCACGATGTGGACTGGGACAGGATGGAGTGAAAGCAGGTGGCACCTCCCTTTCAACCCAGTCTATCTGGAGACTTCAGTTTGCACAACTTTGTGTGTTCATGCAGGAACCTGTCCAGTTTACTCCTGATGTAAAAGGCCTCATAATGGAGGGATCTGAAGTTTCAGGCTCTGAGTACATCTCTTGCCTGTCCAGAAATGAAGAAGAATGGTGCGATCATTTTCCAAATGTGCCTTCTACTTAGGTTGCCATTTCACACATGCAAAACTTGAACCAGCTTAGAGTCAACACAGCCTTTCATAAGTGTTTGGAAGATATGAATTTATTGCTATAGTACCTTTCGATTTGATCCTTCATTCTTAGAGTTTATGCTAGAAAATATATAAGTTTCAGTTATTGTTGATACATTTACTGCTAATATTGGATTTAAATAAGAGTGAGTCAATTGCCTGTGAACCAAACTTGTCAGCATACTGCATTTGTTGAGCAGTGATAGCTTGTATGTTAAGTTTCCATGTGTTTTAGGAATCGGGAAAATGATTTACCTTTTAAGTACATCACAACTATGCTTGTTTCTCTCCAAAACATATTGCCTATACTTTTGGTACCCAGTTTTCAGAGTCTTCAGGGAAAGCCAAAAATCATAGCCATTTTGAATAGATCTAAGGAAAACACTTATATTTTACTCTTGTCTCCGTAGGTAAGTTTATTTTGTAGGATAACACAGGAAATAAATAGTAGGAGTCATTTTGAGACAGAACTCTTCAAAACCTTCTCGTTAAAATGTTTGGTTAACATTTCATTACAGAATTTTCAGATATGGCATTCCTGTACAAGTACCATGTTTGACACAAAGAACGTGAAATGTAGCTATCATCATCTAAAAGAGCTACAATACTACAAATCTTAATACAATTTAATTTTAGGTACACTATCTAGTTTTCAATTTAGAATGATTTAAAAGTTGTATTTACTCAAATATACTTTACCAACATATTTATCAAAAAAAATATATATATATGTTTATCTTTGTTGGAGTCCTCATTTCATGAGAAAATAACTTTCCCAAAACTTACAGTCATATATTGTGTTTTCATCTAATAGTTAAGTTGAAAGTCCAGAAAGTATCTATGGAAAATGTTTCTATACAGTCACATGTATATTTCCAATGTGTAAGTGTTTCTCTCTAAACCTGGATCTTAGCGTGAAACAAAAAGTTGCATACACAACTTACAGTTACAGAGAATTCTATTTTGTCACAAATTCGCTTGCCATATGCTTTGAAATATTCCTCTTCCCTGTGGGGCATTTCAAAATACAGGAAAATTACAGAAGGAGCTTGTCTAAATTGCTTCTTACTGAGCCCACCTTAGAGTCCTTTAGGGCATTTGGCCTTCATTTTGAGAAAAACTTTCTTCAAGTTATTGTTTTGTCCTGCAATTCAGTAGTAGAGAGTATAAACATGGTATACAATCTTTAGATTGTATTGAGTGAATAACAACCTTGTGAGTATTTTTTTAACAAATTTTAAATGAATGTGTTAGATATCTTCCCTGTCCATCACCCGCCCCCAACAAAAGTAAAAAACATTTTAAACAAGCTCCTTGTATGATTATCCTACATTCTGAAATGCCCCATAAGGAATAGCAACAGTTCAAAGCAAGATCACAAACATTTTTCTGATGAGGCAGAATTCCATGTAGGTGCATGTTGTGAGTTCTATTTTTTGTTTTATAATAAGTTCCAGGTATTAAAAGAAACACATACCTTGCAAATGAACACATGACTTTAGAAAAACGTTTGCCTTCGATATTTTCATGATTTTCAAACTTGGCTCTTAGGAGAAAAGAGTGTATGACCGTAAGTTTTGGGAATGTTCTGTTTCTAATGAAATGGGACACCCCACAAAGATAAAAACTTACTAGTTTTGTAACAAGACTTGACAAAGAAAGAGCATTTTCTTCCTTAAGGTTTTAACTCTTTTTTAGGGTGCTCTTACGTTTTTAAAGGTTTTTACTAGTAAGATTTACAGCATATATTTCATGCAGAATAGCAGTACAAATATGTTTTGAACTGTGTTCAATTTGTGCCATCTTTAAGTGTCACGCCAGTACTTTTGATGCTGTATAGAACTCTCAAAAGGTAATAAGGCAGTACTCAGCCACAATGGTTGGCAATTTGAGGTCTAGGCAATAAATGAATTTGGCATCGCCTGTGATCAGATTATATTTTGCATGTGCAGCCTGAATTAAATTTCAAGTACCTCTTCTGTGCCTGTACATTTACTTTATAAATCAGTTTTGTTATGATTATTGTCATGTAAAATACTGCCTTGATCATCATAATATGATATCTGCTTCTGTACCTTCTGTTTCATGTTTTTTTAAAAAAATATAAATAAAATAATAAATACGGAAAAATAAAATCTGTCTTTATTATCAATTGACACGATAGTCTGAGCTTTATGATCAAGTCTGCAGAAGGCTAAATCACTAGTGATTAAATCAGGTTAGCATTCATTATTGGTATTTTAAAAATCAGTTTTATGAGAGGCTCAGGGAAGAGGATCCTGGGTGCGATCAGCCTGTGCGACTTAGCAAAAATCTGATGTAAGAAAGAAAGCTGGGAGAGAGAAAGGGTGGAAAAAAGATAGGAAGAGCAAGAGACTGGGATGTAAGTAGAACCAGCCCTTCAATATTCCCTTTGAAAGTGAAACATGCATTTGCAAGTTGACCTAGTCACTCTGTTTCAAGATATTCCCTCAAGAGAGACTCAAGGAGATTTATAAAAAGATGTATCCATGGATGCTGATGATTCCTTTTAACACTCCAAGTAAGCAAAGTCCTCCTTTTCTTTCTCATAAGCAATGTCTGAGCATTTCAGTTGTTCCATATTCTCATCCACATTTGGCATCTTAGTCACCTTTAATTTTAGCCATCTAGGTCATTGCATAGTGTCATCACATTTTGTTCTTGATGTTATTTTTTGCTAGGAGTAAATTATTTTTAATTTTTTACTTTAAAATAAAATATGATAAACCTGACTTTTAAATTGGGATAATAATCCAAATACGTGTGAACTGGTGAATGAAGCAACAAATTATGTTTTATTAGTATACTTGTATGTCAACAATGAAAAGGGAGAAAGTTTGCTCCGCTGGAACACAAGGACAAATCTCAAAATGAGTGTGTTGAGTGAAGATAAGGCAGGAGCAGAGGCATACTGTATGCTTTCATTCATATAAAATGCAAGCTAATAATCACGTGTCAGAAATCAGATGAGTGGTTGCCTGTGCACAGGAAGCAGAAAGCAACATATTCCCTGCCTTAACAGTTTCAATGCTCATTAGATATACCTGTCTAAGATATTAAGTTACAGAGAAAGGCCAGTCAAAGCAAGTTTTGAAAACCAAAGAATAAAGTTTCAATATTCATTAAATGGATGAAACACAATTTTGGAAAGATCTCAGTGCTTTTCAAGATTCCACTTGTGACAATATCTCTAACTTTCATGTAAGATAGTGAGACATGAGCAGGACACTTTGTCTGTTAGGACACAGCTTCTTAGGTGTAAGGACTGAGATTCTCACTGAACTCCTTTTTTCATACAAAGCTTAAGATCTGCAATACAGTGATATCACAACCTGGGAGAGTTTATGAATGCAGTTACCCAGTGTGATTTCAAGGCTCAGAAACATCTGTGAAGTCCTCCAACAACCAGCTTCAGTGTTTGACATGCACCCTCCCCAATTCTTATACTGCAGGACAGAGTACTATTCTTTCCAACACTGGTCTGTGCCCATGTGCTCCTTCACCTCCTTTGCCCACATTCTCCACAGGGTGTGCAATAAACCCTGAGATCAATCCTTGCAGGCCTTTCTTTTCCTAGTCTAGAATATTTTTTAAATCCCAGCCATAGATAATACCCTCACGTTTTCCAATTCAGCATTCTGGGCAAGTGCCTGATAGCAAAACCTATTTTATGTGACTATGCTCACTGGCATGCCCGTCATCAATCATCTCTTTCTTCCTTCAGTGCAGCCTGGAATTCTGCCCCTTAACCTTTGCAGTCTGATGCAGAACAATGTTGCTGTGTGAGCTGACAGTAACATAAGACCAGCAGTTCTGCAACTGGGGGTGTAGCAAGTGAGTGGAAGAGCACTTGCCTAGCAAGTGTGAAGCTCTGGGTTCAATTCCCAGGACTGGGGGAAGAAAACAGTGAGTGAATGAAAGAGGGCAGCAGAAGGACACGTGAGCTGTTGGCAGGAAGATGTTTGCTACGATGAGTCAGGGATGTTGGGCAGATGTGAAAAGAATCAAGCAAACAGAGGGCAAGTGAGTTAGAGAGACAGGGAAGTGGCAAGGGACTGGAGATCTCAATGGTTAAAGGCAAGGCAAAGAGGGTTTAGAGAACTAGATTAGAGGTGGATATCATTACAAAGTTTAACAATTGAGAGACAGAAGTGTCATGGGTGATGACAAAGTCTGGAAGGCATCCAGGTACACAAAAGGAAAAGAGTTACAGGAACATGGGTTAAAAACTGTGATGCCAGGGTGTCAGATGACCATCCACGGGAACATCAAAGTCATCCTCAATGGTGTCTCAATGTGGGCTAAATAATTTTTGTACAAATTCTCCATCTGCAGCAAATGAGGAAATAGAGTGAATTTTACAAATGTGTTTGAAAATCCAGCAAATAGGCAAGAGTACAAAAATCATTTGTGTGACAGGAATAGAAGCAATGAAAAGAGAAAGGTGTGGCATGTGATCTCATCAGCTGGGTAAAATTGAAATCAAAGTCTAAGTCGAGAAAAGAGGGAAAAATTAAAAAGTAAAACAAAATTTAAAAAATAATACAGGGAGAACATGGCAGATAGATAACAGCAGCTACAGAGGCTGTCTGAGATAGCCAGTTTAGATTTGAGGAATGGTGCAGTGTGGGGAGTCCTAAGTAGGGGGAGATAACCCTGCCGACCCAGGAACAAACTAAGCTAGGAGAAAACAACTGGAAATGTAATCCCGATGCTATGACTAGAACAGCTAAAGTCTCAGTGCCGAATTGGAACCCACAGTTTGAATTTCCTACCACCGCTGCTGCATCTGAATTGGCACAGCAGGGATAGAGACACAAAAGCTCTAAGAGTGGGGATTGGCAAATCGAATTGAGAGCAGAGCTGGCAGGGAGCCCTGCAACAACCTGCAGTGAGTGAGAGGAATGGGGACCCTTCCATAGACTAGGAGCTCCAACAGACGACATTCTGGGACTGGGCAAACTAGCTGGAACAGGATGCTGCAGTGACTTGAGTCACATATTCCCCTCTCAAGCCAGATTGTTGAGGAGTGCTTAATTTGGGTGACGCTGTACAGACTAAGACCCAGTAGGCTAGCCCAAACCAGGTCCCTGGCAGTGCACCCTAATGCAGTGAAGCCTTTAGCAGGTTGACTGACCTGGAGGGAAGGGCCCAGCATAGGCTGCCCAGGTCAGTGTTTTCCTAGTACACTGCAGTGAGCAAGAATACCCAGCCAGTGCAATTCAAACAAACTGTAACTGACAAAGAAAGAAACTGGACCTCCTATACAGGCTTGTATGGAAGAAACAAAAAGTATGGGAAGAGGGAGCAACAAGAAAGAGTCCTCAGTCCGCAATCTTGAGGACACTGATCCAGGAAAGGTAAATGCAAAGGAGAATGAGAACAGAAAACATGCAATATCAGGCACAGCACCAATAGACACAAAGCAATATCTCCAGGACCTCATAGATGAGTTCAAAAGTGAAGTATTTAACCAAGTAAAGCAAGATATAAGTAGAATAGATAAAAAAAGCTAAGCACCTCCCAAGAAAAAACAGATAGTGGAATGGGAGAACAGAAAAAAAGGGGAAAATTGTTTAATGGAGAAAATAGAGAAAACATAGAATATATGGAGCAGGTTCAAAGAGATGACCAGGAAACTAAAAACTCTATTGAAAGCTGGCATAACAGCCTGAAAGAAACTAAAGATAGATTATGTGAACTGGAGAACAGATTTGTAATGTGGGAGCATGAAAGGAAAAACCTCTTAAAAATAACAAGGAAACAAGCAGTAACAATACAAAGGCTAGAAGATGATAAGAGGATCTATAACTTAAGAATTAAGAATGTAAAAGAAGAAGCAAGGATACAAACAAATGAACTGCAAAGGCTATTCTCAGAAATAATCAAGGAGAACTTCCCTAATATGGGAAAAGGTAAAGATATTCAGATCTGTGAGGTGTACAGGAGGACCCCAGGCACCTACAACACAAACAGAAATACACCCAGGCATATAATAATTAAAATTCCAGAAATCCAATATAAGAACAGAAAATTAAAAGCTGTCACAGACAAGAAACTAAAGGGAACACCCATCAGAATTACAGCAGACTTCTCAGCACAAACCATCAAATCACAAAGAGTGTGAGGTGAAATAATTCAAGCTTTGAAAGACAATAACCTCTAGTCAAGATTGATATATCCTGCACAACTGTTCCTAGAAATTAATGGAGAAACTGTGAAGACAATAAGATTCACTATGATGACCATTCTGTTTGACTATTACCTTCTTTTGAAATCCTGTAATGTCTTCAATGTTTTGGTTTTATTGGTTTTGTTCTTTACTATTTTGTTCAATTTTATTATAAATGATGATATAGGCAATTCTTTTTAAGATAGCAAGAGGCATAATGGTAATCATTATCGATCACTTTGTTTTCTGTTTCTACATTATGTACTATGTCCATCCTTTTGATTTGACTGACTCTGTTTTGTTTTGTCACATTTAGTTTTATTCTTTTCAAAAAAAGAAATAAAAACTGTGGGAGTAATAAAATCCAAAATGTGTAATTTTCATTGTAAAAAAGAGAGGAAAAGAAAGTGCTCTAAAGGATATAACTGCATATATATTTAAGCATATAAGTTAGACAACCATATTACTGAGTTTTTGTTGGATCATTGAACAGAAATATTTGCAGTTTCACTGTTTAAATGTCCACTTTATATGCTTTAATTTTGTAACTTGAACAACTATTTCTAAAATGACAATATGTAATCTATTAACTGGT
Source organism: Cavia porcellus (assembly GCF_034190915.1). Classification (NCBI taxonomy): domain Eukaryota; kingdom Metazoa; phylum Chordata; class Mammalia; order Rodentia; family Caviidae; genus Cavia; species Cavia porcellus. Next base: position 22,770,089 of record NW_026947488.1, on the reverse strand, counting down.
AATTTCCTACTGTATTTTTGAAATTCTGTACAACTTGTACCCTTTTTCTGTTTTTTTCTCCTTAAATAAAATTTAAAAAAAATAAAATTCAAAAGTCAAAAAAATAATATAAGATAGTGAGGGAGGAGATGAAACATCAAAGGGAAACAAGGTTTGACACTTCCGACTGAGAAGTCAGGCAGAGCTGAGCCCTAAGCTGGGCCCTGGGTCTGATCCATGTTTTTCTCAGTGGTTTGAGATATATTTATCTTACTGGAGCCTCAAGCCACTTGGCACACCAGATTGTCACACATTAGTAACCCCAGGTCCTGAAGAAACTGAGGCCGGATGGGAAAGTGACTTGCTCACGATCCCTAAATCACTGATTGAGGTGGGGCCAGGGGAAGACCTAGAACCTATGTGTCCTGGCTTAGCCTGCATAAGTGCTGGGGCATAGAGAGGAAAGGAGTGCACAGCAGGGATGGCAGCGGGAGAGCTGAGCCATAAGCACACCACACTAGGGCCCCAGTTGGAGACCAGGAGCTTTGATCCCTGGGGATGGGAGCTGGGGGACTCCTCCCTCCCCATCCTTTTGGTCCCTTAATAGCCTAATTGTAGAATGACATTGTTAATGCTGTTTCCATAGCCTGATGAGCCATTCAGGTGAGGGTCTGCCTGCCCCGTAGCACTCTCCCTCAGCAGCCTTGATGGAAGGAGATGTTGCTGTGGCTGTCTCTGATGAGACCTCTCTGGAGTTCCCTTTCATTCTGTGGAAACTTTGTTTCTGGGCATATCAGGATGGTGGTACGCAGGGCCTCTTTATCTGGAGGGAGAGGCATGACTTAGGAGGCACATGGGCGTCCAGGGGTGAGGGATATCTGGTCCATAAGATTTACAGTTTCAGCCAGAGAATGCACAAGGATATTGCAAAGAGAGAATCAATTTTAGATGCCCTGTGCCTAGGAAGGCAAGCTAATACACAAAGACACTCAGATTCAAATTCAGGCTAAATAACTGCTGAGGTGCTTGTTCTTAGGCAAATTGCTTCACTCACTTCATCTGGTTGAGAAAACAATGTCTTTAGCTTCCCATTGACAGCTCAAATCAGCCATTGGATGTATGAAGCTGGACCTTAGAAGACAGGGTGGGGCTGGGAAAAGAAACCCAGGGCCACTGTCTAGAGATGAAAGCATAAGCCCCAGGGATGGCCGTGCTTCCTGGGCAGGGGGAGGGAAGTTAGAGAGAGGCAGAGGTTACTTTGAACAAGTTTCTTAACCTGTGCTTCATCCACACAATAAAGACAATGACACTCTCTACCACATTGTCTGAATAGTAGACTGAGATCACTGGAATTTAGATACAAGGGGCACAAAAAGTGCTCCACAATGGAGCAGAGCATTTACTCCTCATGTAGTGCATCAAGGTAAGTGCTGTCCTCCCCATTGCGGAGAGGAGACAGTGGCTCAGAGTGTCTAAGGGAACAGGTCTGGTAAAGAGCACGTGACTTGGTACATTTGGGACTCAAACCCAGATCACTATTAATCCAAAGTCCAGGTTGAATGAATTTCTTCCTTATCCTTTGTCATATAAGACACTCAGAAGCCCCGTATATCTTTTGAGAAGCATCACATCTGGCAGGAAAATGCTCACTACACTTGGTGTCCTTTGCGTCTTTAGGTGGGAGTACCATGACTTTACCAATGAAACCTTGGGATTTACGTTCTCTTCATAGTAGCTGAGTCACATGGGTGACAGTTTTGAGTTTGTAGTTATTTAGAATGCTCAGGTCTCTTTCATGTGAGCTGGAGTAAATTACAATACTTTTTCAAATAGATATATTGTTATAGGGCCTTTGTATCCTTCTTTAGGTAGTCCCAAAAAGGGGCATTGCTTTTAAAATTGATTTCATTTTTGCTACCCTTACTTTTTTCTATGAACTCAAGGCTTTTATACTGAGCTGCATTCATGGTCCTTTTATTTTTTTATTTTGAGTCATATTATTGCTAAATTGCTAAGTTGCCCGGGATCAGCTAGAACAACTTGTAATCCTGGCACTCAGGTGGCTGTGGCAGGAGGATTGCTGTGTGTTTGAGTCCCATGTGGGCTACATAGTGAGTTCAAGACTTGAATGACATAGTGAGACCCTGTCTCAAAAAATGTAATGTTTTTTGCCAAACTTATAATAAAATTGAGAACACACCTGATGCAAAGTTAGATAAGTAAGATGAATGAGCACTTCTCAGGGCACAAAATGCCAACAGTGAACCAATGTTTGAGGCGATCACTGACCTTGGTAGTCAACAGATAAGTGAAAAGTACAGTAACAATAAAATTGAGGGTGTTTATTTGTATTATTTTATTTTATTCCAATTTTTCTGCTTTTTTGTTCATCATATTGGGAAAGGGTACCTTGTGTATGGAAAACACGAAGTGTAGAAAGGATGTGGATAAAGTGAAATTCTCTGTATCATTAATAACTGTGCAAATGAATGGAATGATTTCCGGGATTAATTTGTCATATTTACTGAAATGCAAAGTGCATTGTTTGACTCAGTACTTTTTTATTTTAAATAATTTTCCATTTTGCACCTACAAATAATATTCCATAAAAATCCAATGAACTTCAAATATTGGAAATTACTTAAAATTCTACAAGAGACTAGATGAATCAATTCTGCTACATCCAAACTGAGGAATGTTCCAGAGCAACAGAAAAAAACCTATTAGATGTTCATGATATATTAAAATGTGAAAATGTCAAATCACAAAGTAATGAGTACAACGTGATTCCAGTTTGAAACAGGAGGAGAAGAGAGCTCTGGGGTTTGTTTGTATTATGTGTGTGAGCTTGCTATGATGTGTGGAAGAAAATATACCAGACTATTAATATTAGTTTCCACGCCAGATGAGATAAGAATGATGATAAATGATGTTACCTTCTGGATCCAATTGTGCAGTGTATGGCTTACTCCAAAAGAATGTATTACTCTTGTCAGAGAATAATTATAAAGTTAATAGACCTAATCAAGAGCCAAAATTATTAAGGTCTGATTTTAAGTTAAGGGATTATTTAGGTCCCTTCCAACTTCAGACATTTTGGGATACTCATTTTTTTCCTCCATCCTCCATCAAGGGTCACTTAACCAAAGATCCAGGGCCCCCCAGAACCAAGCCAGAGCCTATGGCAATGTCCACTCCAAGGCACTCACTGCAGACTTCATGTAGGAGAGGCCCAGGCCTCTGAAGTTGAAGTTTGGGACCCCATTGCACCTCCACATGCTAATCACCTTGGACACTTGCAGGTCAGTAGGCAAAGCAATGACCTAGTTCTCAACCAGGGTCTCTGTTAGCCTTACTTGACTCCTTTTTAGTCTATGGAACTCACACTGAGAGCCATCTAGGATTCTCTGGTAAGTTATGTTTTATCACATGGAGGTGATTTAAAGGAAATATTTCAGGTCCAACGCAGCTTCTACCATTGTAAAAGTTGTACCTCCCCATCTTCTTCAGAGCAATGCTAGAGAGAAAAGGAGAGAGAGAGAGAGAGAGAGAGAGAGAGAGAGAGAGAGAGAGGCAAGCCAGGTGTGGTGATGCACAGACGAGAGGCTGAGGCAGAAGTATCATCATGAATTTGAGGCCAGCCTGGGTTCCATGGTGAGTTCAAGACCAGCTTGAATGCATAGGTGAGACTCTGTACTGAAAAGCAGACAGACAGGTAGGCAGGCACGCAGGCACAGAGGCAGGCAAGCAAGAAGAGATTAAGAAAGAAAGAAGAAAGAAAATTTGAAAACAAAATTAAGGGTTATCACATGCACAATTCATTTAACAATGACAAAGTAAATCCCCACTTAATTAAACATTGCCCAGATTTCCCCAAATGATCCTTCCCAAATATGTCCTTCTTCTTTAAAAAGAAATCAGTATCCTACCTTCCTTGGGCAACTATTTCCTCACTTTCTTTTATAGGTTTAACATCTTTACGTTACTAACACAGTAGTGTGTTAGTTTTGCTTGTCTTGAATTTAACATAAACACACTTATGCGGCTGGTATTTGTGTCAAGACAAGGAAGGCCTACCCATGTTGCTGTGTGTTGCTGATTCACGCATTTTCCCTGAGCTTTAGTACTCTATTGTGTGGTTGTGCCACATTGTCTTTCTACCTCTGATAAGTATTTGGATTGTTTCCACTTATTGGCTATGACAAAGAATGTTGATACTATCATTGTGCCTATGGTTCCTAATTTATACCAAACTGCCTCTAGAAGCAATGGAATTTCTGGGTCACAGAGCTTGTGTATATCCCACTTTACTACATAATCTCCAACTCCTTTCCAAAATGGCTACCACAGTTTACAACCTCACCAGAAGTAAATGAGAATAGTTATATTCCAAAGTTCATCAAATTATTATGGGTGATTTTTCTGTCTCATGGTCTTCAAAAATACTGATCTTTCTTCCTAAATTATATCCCCTCAATTCTGTATTTATCTTGCTAGTTGAAGATCATCATTAAGGATTCTTCCTCCTGGAACCCTTCGTGGATCTTGTAGCCTGAACTATTTGTGCCCCTCGACTCCTGTAGCCTGCTGTACTGTCCCCTACATAGCAAAGGACACACAGTATTCTTACCACCTATTTACTTCCATATCTTGCACCTCCTAGATTGGGAGCACCTTGAGGGAAGGGAGTGTAGCTAGTGTGGTGTCTTGGACACAATTTGTGCTCAATCCGTCACTGTAGATTAAACAGGTAAAATCCATTTTTCTCTTGAAACCTTAGAGCCCCTCCATCATTGAGAGGCCAGATGAGTATTAAGGCTTTTCAGAAGATTGTTGCCAAAACAACAATTAATAATGCTTGGGAAATTAATTGTCAGATCTTGCTCTTTCATTAGTAGCTCATCAGAGGACTGTGACCACCTGGGAGGACTCTTATGAGTAATGGATCAGCATGAAGGAGGGGCATCCTCTTCCCAGAACTCCCACCAACAACGAACACAGAACAGACACACCTCCTGCGAGTCCCTAGGCCTGGCTATTTAACACAGTTATTCCCAAGTTCCACTTAGTGAATTATGGGCAAGAGCCTCCAGAGAGCTTTCAGAGCCCTTCAGATGGCTGTTTAAAAGCCTGCGGCTCCTCAGATGTGCTCAGCAAATGGCATTTATTGCTTGAAAACAGAGTATTTACATAAAGCTAGAGTTTTTATTATAATGGTCAGGTGGCTCCTGAGAGGGAGGGTGGAAGGGCAAGGAAGAGAGTAAAGGCATAAGCCTTCTTCTATTCACTTCTCTTTTTTTTACTGGTGCTGGCAATCGAACTTACAACCTCAAGCGTGGCAGGCAGATGCCGTGTCACTGATCTATATCCCCGGCCGATTCACTTTTGCTAGGTGTTGGTTCTGACTACAGAGCTGGTTCTCTCTAATGCCAGCATATTACCAAAGCCTAGGGTAGGGTTAGTGTGAACATGGGACAGGAGGATTTAGGCACACAGGAGGACCCTGGATTTCTCTGACACAGAATTTCAGGACCACGGACAGCTCCGCTCTGCTGCTTGGCCACTCAGACAATTCTTCCTCCTTGGGTGTTTCCATGATGGCTGCAGGGAAACTGTAGACTGGAACGGAGTTGAGCAAGTGCATTGACTCTGTTCTGTCCTCATCAATGGTTCTCAGCGCCTGTACACCTCTGCACGTCAAACAGCAAAAGGAAGATGGGTAGTAGCCTGGTGTTATTTGTATTGTGCTACATAATGAAACATATATGAAATTTAAGAGCTTGAAACAATTATTTATTGTTTCTCATGATTCTATAGATGGACTGGACAATTTCTACTCTTTCCTAGATGACTCATGAAAATAGATGTGGGGCTGAAGGGTTAGGTAGCAAATAAAAATTTAATAGCAGAATGAAAGGGCTGAATTTAGAAACTGAATGTATATTTTTCAGTTGCGAATCACTGAAAATAACCTTTTAGGAAGAACCAGCAGTGACAGTAAAGATATGAAATAACAAGCCATAAGATTGGCAATTGGTTTAACAACTGTACCATGGAAGAGCTGGGCAGTGATGGGGGGGGCAAATTCAGATGACTCTGGAGGAGATAAGCAGGGTGCTTGTTACCAAGAAGCGGAGTTGGCACTAGTTTGTTAGTGTTGGACACTTGGTGTAGTAAGTATATTTAAGTGAGTATTTACTACACATCAGGCACAATACTGAGCACAAGAAACACAGTGTTATCTCATCATCCTGTGAACCCCATTTTACACACACAAAATCCTGAGACTAACCAAGGGTCACACTGCTAAAAAATGGAGATGTCATTCAGAACTCAGGTGCTTGGCTTCAGAATTAGTTTGAATTACTACATTCCAAATTCTTTTGAGATGGGTGGCACAAAAATATCTGATGACATACAGAGACACACAAACATGTACTCAGGCTAAACTACATATGCACACACAGAGATATACCCAAACAGGACACTCAGATGCATGGGCATTCTCTCACACAGTGTACCCATACAAAGGCACAGACCCATGTCAGTGGGCATGCAGACCTGTGCATGACACTACCTGATAGTAACCACTCACCCTGGGGGAGTGCAAGCTGCAGTCCCTCCCTGGAGTGAGCTGGAAGAGATACTTGGAGAGTCATTGAAGGAGGATGCCTAGGTGTAAGGGCCTTGGGTAATCTTGGGATGGGCCAGCCCTGGACAGGACCCAGGATGTCTGCCTTAGCATCCACAGTATTTCTCCCTTAGCCACGGCTGTGCATTGGACATTTTCTAGGGAAGCTCCTGCACTCTTGACTTCTTGGAGATTCTGGTTCTAAGATTACACAGATTGTCAGATGCAAGAACTTGAAAGAGATTCTGTCAAGACCAGGAAAAAGAAGTTAAATGAACATAATCTGCAAGTCAGAATCATCACTGATTTTTTAAAATCAAATGGTGTCAGTTTCAAATCCCCAACCAGATGTCCAAGGAAAGTCAAAGAGCCATCGTGGAGCCTCTTCACCTCCATCCCTGCAATGGAAGCAAGGTCTCAGGCTTTATACTCAGAGACAGCCACACAAGAATATGTTAACACCCTATTGTAGAAACTCATATCATCCTTGTACTCAGAGACAGCCACACAGGGAGATGCTGAGGCACTATGGTCCAAACTCATATTATCGTTGAGAATGTGAGCTTCTGAGGCCTAATGCCAAGTATGAGGCAGAGACATTTCTCTGCTCTTCTATGCTTTTCCCAGGTAGGCAGCTAGTGATGGTGCTCATACTTATTTTGTCCATTTGTTCATCCACTACGTGTTTCTTGAGCACCTCTGTTTGGACAGGCACTGGGCACACCATGATAAAGAGGTCTATTATGAGCAAGCTTCTAGGAAAGCCAGATGATGAAAATGGTCAAACTATTGGCAGGACACAGGCTGCCTGAAGTGTCTCTTCCTTGGGGCACTAACAGACTAGAGACTTCTTTGCTTTCCACATTTGAATACATTTCTGAATGGAATTGTTTGTAGCTCACGTTTGATCTCAGTGCATGAGAGAGGAGTTCGAAGAGGCATGGCCAGAGCTGTGGATGTGATGCTGGCAAGACAGGCTGTGAGCAAGAAGATCACTGCTGGCTTTATTCAAAATTCATTAAGAATTTCAAGATGGTAACAGCAGAGCAGCAAGCCAAGCGTGACACCCTTTTCACCATGGGCTCTGAGTGACTGCAGCAGTCACACATGCAGCTCACTCTGGGTCCTGGACCGTGCCTTCAGAAATGGGGGCAGGTAGCAACACCAGTGAGGCTGCCTCAAGCAAATGGCAAAATTCCAGCATTATGGACTCCAGGGCACAAGAGCCCCCAACAGGGAGGCCAGGCAGGCCCTGGACCAAAGTGAACACAAAAGATATAAGCAAAATCCACGAGAATGATCCTTTTTCAAGAGAAAGTTGACATGAAGTCAATATGTCAGACTCTTAGGGGCTGGAGGTTTAGCTCAGCAGCATAAGCGCCTGCCTTGCAAGCAGGCAGTCATGAGTTCAATCCCCAGTACCGATAAAAAGGAAAAAGACAAAAAAAAAAATTTCAGACTCTTTGCTCGGGTAAGTCTGCTTCCAGGACTCTCCTCTTCTGATCTCTGCGGATAGGTGCAAAGTAACCAACACTAGAATCCTTGTTGTCAAAGGACTTGTGATTCTGACAAATGCAAACCACCTCAAAATCAGTGTACATGGAAAAATGCCACAAAGAAACACATATAAAACAACTCAAAAGGGGAGTGGGGTGGTGGTTGACCTTCTCCCCAGACAAGAATGTGAAGTAAAGACCATTGCTGGTACACTATAGGGAGGGGGGGGGTGAGGACCTGGAGCAGGTAACTGCAATGTCCACTTGAGCAATGGCAGGGAAACCCCTGGTGTTCCACTCCCCCACTGTGATGTCCTTCGACCTGCCCTCCTGTAGAGGACATGAGGATGCTCCCTCCTTCCGTTCACATTTTAAGATGGTTTCTAGTGCACCAAGGGCTTGTGGCCAGGTCATGGGCATCCAGGGCTTGTGGAAGAGGATGCAGCATCCAAGACCAAGAAGACCTATCCAAAAGCAGAGAGGAGAGATTACATGAAGACAGGAGGTATACGAGGGAGATTTGGAGAAATGGCAAACTCAATATCTGAAAAGCCAGATTCCTGTGAGATTACCTATTGTGAAATTTTGAGATCCATAAGAACTTACATAGATAACACCATGGAGTTCCTGTGTCACGCAGTGTTCACTTAGTTTCTCCCAGTGACAATGTCCTTCCAGAATCATAGAACTTCAGACACAACTGTAAAATAATGAGTCCCTATTCCTGAAAAGAGATAATTAGTGCTCAACAGTACCTTGTCGTCTTTCATTTTCTCCCATTAAACACTCACCCTGATAATTAACCATGCTAATCACATCACACATTAACCTCTCACCATAGTCAACTATTTTTTTTTTGTTACCAGGGATCGAACTCACAACCTCACATTTGCCAGACAGACGCTTACACCACTGAACTAAATCCCTAGCCATGGTCAAGTAGTCTACTAATATTCTATGAACATGATTTAATTTCATTTGGTTATAATTTATTTGGTGATAATTGTGTGAATAAACAAAAAGTAGGTATAGGTCATTGTATTAGCACTACAAGAGCTTGCAGGGCCAGGGCAAAGCTCCTCAAAAGACTCAACATGGTCTGAATCAGATTGAATGCAGGGCATAGAAATTTACAAGATTGACCTACAATGGCTTCCCACAGAGTCACATTTAGAAGAGGGTAAAAGATTTTTTGCCCTGGAGATCTGAAGGATCCAGGCTGTAACCTGGAACCCAAGGAAATGTCCCTTTGTAGTCCAAATCAGGAGGCAGAAGAATCTACCATAGGAGACTTAGGGGTCTAAACTTAAGAGATCAAAGTATTAGCTCAAGAAGCTAAAGAATCTGCTCCAACAGTCAAACGCCCAGTGATGAAAGCTAAAGAATCTGCACTGAAAGCCAGGAGATGATGCCCAACATAAAGGGAGACACTGAAGCTCCCCTAAAGAGACCAGAAGCTCCTCTGAGGAAAATTGTAAACATTGAAGCTCTTCCAAAACAAATGAACTGAAATCATCCCCTCTCGTTCTCCCTTTCATACCATCCTGACAACAATCCTCCTTCAAGTGGATCTTCCACACCCACAAACATGCTGACTCAATTCAGCTGGGTGAACCCACTCAAGTTGACATTCAGCTAACAACTACACTGATAAATATGGAGTTTACACTGATACGTGCCAGGCATTCTGTTGTAAGACACTTCATCAAATTCCCTTTCTCAATAGTCTGGTGAAATTGTATTGTCAACTTTCTACCACTATAATGAAATTTTACCTGAGACAGTAACTTATAAGGAGAAAAAGGTTATTTTGACTTATGCTTCTGAAGTTCAGGATGAGATCAGGTGATCTCATTGCTTTAACAAGTCAGAAAAAATCACTCAAAAGAAACAGGAAGTGGCTGGTATGCACATCCCAGTGACCTAAGGCTCTCCCACCACTCCCAACAGCACCCACCCAGGGCCCTAGCCTTTATAACATGAGGAACTTACAGCGACATTTGATACCTAATCTACAGTAGAAGTATTCCAGTTTCCATTCGGGAGATCTTACTTATTTTACAGATGAGAAAACTGACAACAGGTACAAATTGTCTGCCTAAACTCACAGGTAGACTCAGGTTTTGAAGTCTGGAAGTGTGACTCTATAGTCTTTGCACCAAACACAAGGCAACATTTTAGCCACTGGATTATTAACTACAAACATAGACCGTTTCCAGTCCCTCTGGGTGCTCACGGCACTGGCGGATAATCTGGTCAATCCTCCAGGTAACACTGAACACATCTGTCCATCTTGTTTTCAGTTTGGCTGCAGAATTCCTGGAGCTGCCTGCAGATCCCAAACACGGCCTCTAGGTGGCAGGGTTGTGCATCATTTGTTTTTCAATGACTACTTTTCTCTGTTATGCAGAGCAAAAAAGAAGCACATTGTTAAAATAAATTTTTTTTAAAATAGGCACACTGGAGCCATGGGTAGCTTGGCCAAGGATGGGGGTAGATAGGATGAGACAGGAGCAAAGAACAAAAAGAGAAGCTATGAGATGAAGACTCCTATCCTCCAGGTCCCCTGGCTGTATTGCAGGCAGGAAAAACAACTTCCACTTACTGGGGCTTTGCTGTGTGCTTGGGGTTATTGATTGGTTTCCCTTAGGATGAGAGAGAAAAGTGAGAGAGATAACTAGAGGAAGGAAAACAGGCCTTTATTCAGAGCACAGAAGGGCTGCTAAAGAGACACAGGCACCCTGCAGAAGCGTCAGTAAAATCCACAGGCTTTTTATTTCGAACTTAACAGGGGCAGAGCTAACGGGACTGGTGGAATGACCTGTGACAGCTGAGAGGAGGAGCCTTTGTGGATGCCTGAAGAACCAGAGGTTTGACTTGAGGGTTTGTGAAAAGAACACAAGGGGGTGCTGTCCAGGATCAAAAAGGAGTTGGTGTATGAAAAACCTGTAATTCTGTGCTCTTGATAGTTAAGGGATGCCATGTCGTTCTAATTACTTCCTGCTGAACAGGGACATCATATTTGGGATTCAGAGCATGACAGGATGACAATTAGGTCTCACATGAGCTTGCGTGGTGATGTCACAGGACGAGGAATTCTTTGGCAGTGAACACATGGATCTTAGATTGAATGAACCTCAAAAGAAATTTAAAGACACAAGGAGCTATGAACAAGAAAAAGATAATGGTGATGGCAGGGAACTTAAGTTGGCAAATAGGATACAGGCCCATGAATCTAATACAGGCCACCAAGAAGAACAGAGAGTGGAATTGGAGGCTGTGTATCCCTTTCCCAGTTTTGCTGCAAGTTCTCTGAGCCTCTTTACCTGTCCTTTTACAACACCTGATTGGTTTACAAAACAGCGACATTCTTCCTGCAACATCACACAACACGAGACCCCCACCCTCGTCCTCTTTTGAGCTGTAAGTACATCAAGCCCATGTCGCTGCTGAAGCACGACTGCAGCCAATGAATCGATTTGGTCCAGATGAGAGTTAACACACTTAGAGACTGCATCAATAAAGAGTCTTACATCATATGAGAACTGACTGTAAAAATGGACATTCATTCCAGTTCCCCCTGCCCCCATTCCTGTAGCTGAAAAGATGCCCATTCCTGTCAAGATAGGAGCTATTGTAGCTCTGCGTGTAAGTGTGTAAGGGATAGTGAGGGAGAAGTTTGCTGTTCCTGTATGATTTGCGTTTTTGTATGGAGTGTTACTTGTGGAGCCAATACTTCTACTGGACAAAAGTCCTACCAGACAGACAGGAGGCAGGTGTATGTTCTACTCCCACAGACAAAGAATTGCTCAGGGGCTGAACATATTGCTGATGACTTATGAGACACATTTTGTGAGTGAGTGCAGGAAGATAAAGTACCTTTATGTGAAGTGGCCTTAGAGTCATTGTCATGGTGTTCAGAGATCAGATTTCCAGGCCAGAGTTGTCCAGCATCTAACGGGAGGGGTCCAGTGATTGTGGCCAGTGGATGTGTTTGAAAGGTGCATTGGCCCATTGGGACCAGGTAAACGATATATGTAGATCTTGTGGTAAGGACAGACGTAGCCAACAGTCAGAGAGATGAGCATCATCCTCTGACAGCTGGAGTGCTGATCTTAGAAGCTGGTAAGTGTTGCTGAGAAGGTGAGGCCTGGCTAGAGGTACAGAAGTGAGTCTGGAGGGTGAAGAGGAAGAGAAGAGAGTGTCTGTGATAGGCCATATGGTATAGAGAAGCTGTTAGTGAAGTGTTATAAAACGTTTTTGAGAGAAGGCAGTATATATTTGAAATCCCCAAATTCAACAGCATGGAAGTAGTGGGAAAGTTTCTGGGTCTTTACGTGAACATGTCAGACCCACGTCCAATATGAACATATGGCGGTTATGCTTATGTAAATATAATCCTCATGATTTGCCCAAAATGGAAGATTACTACATCCTATGGATTCACATCTCCAGTAGGGGTAATGAAAACTAGAATAGGCAAAACATGGCACTTACTTAGTTAGGATTTTAAGGGCAGAGGTAAAATCGGGGAGCAGTGACTGCATATACAAGTTGTCCCGTATGGGTACCTGTGGTAGCCAGGATACTGCAAAACATGTTAAGCACTAAGGATCCTCAAGGCCCATTGGCCTGAGCAGTAGTGGGGTGGGTGTACCAGCTACTCATCCATGTTTGGTAACACAGAAGCTGTGGGTTGAAAGGAGGGGAAGCTGTGGTTGAGAATGGGGAATTAGTAGTTGTATCCAGATTTGCAAGATCATCGTGTTTGCTGAGACAACACAGAGCAGGGAAGAGCCCGATTATGAATGGGAAGAACCCTGTGAAGGCAACCTTAGAGTCCTCCGGAAAGACTGCTGGAAGGGCTACTATGGCAAAAAGAACTACAAGGCTGTACAGAGGCAAAACCCAGCATGAGTAGCAAAGCATGTGTCAAGTGGGTGTTTGTAGCTGCTGATCTTTAGTGAGGCAGAGGTGAGGGGGCCACAGGGAAAGAGAGGACCACTCTGTGCGTTTCGGTTTGAAGGTACCAGACAATGGACGATATCTTTTTGTGTGGGGGATATGGAGGCAGAAGGTAGTCCAAAGACCTTGACAGTAATTGAGGTTGCAAAGTAGACCAGATAGCATCTGTCCACTTTAGTTAGTTTAGAGTCCTGTACCTGAGGGCTTAGGGCATTTGAGATAAATTAAGTCTCCTGGAGACATAGGAGGGTCTGCAGATGTTCCACCTGAAGGTTGAGGGAGACAAAGGTCAGCATGCTGACGTAACAGGTGTGGAATAAATGAAAACGTTAGAATACGATCTGCAGAGGAGGGGACTCTGGGGAAGAGGAAGAATGTGTAACAGGAAGGGTCGCCCATACATGAGCTTCAATGGGTTTAAAATGTCAGGTGCTCAGGGAAAAGCCCTAAGTTTAGTCAAAGCTAAGTTAAGAAGTTGGGGCCAAGACCGACAAAAACAGGGTCCCGGATCTGTACTGGGTCATTACCGACCTCAGGGCTGCGTTTGGGTAGAGGCCCCAACAGCTGTGTCCACTAGTGGTCACCAGAAGAGACAAAAGGGGAAATGAAGTCCTGGGAGAGGAGCACGGGAGGGTCCCAGCACGGGCTGTGACTTGAGAAACAGGACCCTGGGTGAGGGTTGGCTCAGTTGGGAGAATCTGGAGAGATAAGGCCGGTGTTGGGGTAAAGGCAGTGGTAGGGATTCTCTGGAAGATAAAAAAAGAAGAGAGAAAGAGAGGGTGGCCTGGTCAGGGAGCTGGCACCGGGGATAGAACCCCCAGGAGCAAGGGCCCTGTCCACTCCAGTCTAACAGGGCACCAGCTGTCTGGTTTCTCACGGGGTAATTGAGAAAAGAGAGATACCAGAAGGAAGGAAAAGGAGCCTCATTCAGGGCACAGGAGGGCTTCTGAAGAGACACAGGCACCCTTCAGAAGCTTGGAATAACCGCGGGGTTTTTATTTGGAATTTAAAAGGGGCGGAGCTAAAGGGGCAATTGGAATGAGGTTTTGACAGTTCATTGGAGCCTTTGCACATGCGCGAAAAGCAGGCCTTACTAGTGGGTTTGCGAAATGAACACAAGGGGGCGCTGTTCGGCGCCAAAGGGAGCTGGCAGATGAGGAAAAACCCACCAATGTTCTTTCTACCCAGAAGCGAATTTACACACACAGATGCCTCTGAGGTGAGGAGTGCTTCTGATTACAAGTGGGAAAATCAAGGTTCTGAATGCCACCAGGTTGCAAGAGGCAGAGTTTGCGTGCAAGCCTGGTGTGGACTCCTGGCCAGCTCTCATCCAGAAAGCTCTTCCTCCTGCTAAACACCAGCAGGGATGGAACTCAGCAGATCAGACACTGGGACACACACTGCCTTCACTTCTCTTTACAGTCTTGGTGTGAAGGGAACAGGAGACCTGTCTTCAAGGACCCGAACGCGATCCCTTCTGTGGCCCTTATGCACTGACCAGCCTCTGTGACCTGTTCTGTGACCCAGAGGAGCAAGGTGGATGGGGGAGAGCAGCAGGCCAGCAGCCCCAGCAAGGGGGCCCTGCGGCTTCCTCATGAAGGCTGCTGCCTGCGCTCCACACCAAAGCACACTCAGCTCTTGGTTTTGCAACTATTTTTATTCTGCCTGTGGAAACAATTTCTGCTCAGTCTAATCTACACTCAAAGGAAACAGAGTACAACCACCAGCAAAAATGTAATTCAGATATAGGCACCATTACCTTCTAGTGTCCTACCTTCCTTGTGCACATGTGTGGGGAAATCTTTCCCCCCACGTGATGGTAAAGAATTAGAGTCAGTTCTAAGTCACTGTACCAATCAGCTATTGTCACAGTGGTGCTGCATAACAACCCCCAAACTCATCACTAATCCCTCTTTGGCTGCTGTGCCTATGTGTGTGGGTGAGCTGGGGTTGCATGGCGATCTAGGCTGGGCTGTGCTCCAGGCTATTGACTGGCTCTAGATCTGCTTCATGGCTCTCTCATCCTGTGGGGACCACAGGGACAATGGGGAGGGTGCTCTCCTGGTGGTGGCAGAGCACAGAGGGGAAGTGCTGTCACCCCATGCACTCTGAGCCCCTGCCTGCATCGTGTAGGTCAGCATCAGCAGCTCTTCACGTGGCCAAGCCCAGAGCAAGCAGTCACAAGTATGGTCTGCTTCCCTAGTGGGGGGAATGACAAATTCAGGAGAAGTGTACATACAGGAAGAATAAAGAACTTGGAACAGCAGCATCCTTTAGCATAACTGTTAAAATTCTTTAAAAACAATTTTAACCACCATACTTCTTTTCTTCCTAGATATGTGTTGTAGAGAGTCAATAAATTCGCTGTTCACTCACATTTATATGAAAGTTTGTGCTTTTACCTATGACAAAACACAGCCACTATTGCCATACCTGCAAACTTGTTGCTGTTTTGTTTTTGAGACAGGGTCTTGCCATGTAGTTCAGGCTGAACTTGAACCACTGTGCAGCCCAGGCTGGCCTCAAAGTCACAGAGATCCTTCTGCCTCAGCTTCCTGAGTGCCTGGAGGGATTGGAGGCATGCACCACCACTCCCTGCTACACCTTAAGTTTTTCTCAAGAAAGCTTTGTTACTATTTTGAAAGGAAAAAAGTCTGTGTGCTTTTCACTGGGGACAAACACACCAGCTTGAATCTCACTTCTCTCTCATACACACACTATTTCACTGCTTCTGGCCACTTAGAATCTCAGAGTGTCAGTGCCGCAGAGAGGCCCAAACGGGACTTGTCCTTCCCCATTGCCCACCCTCAGCAATGTGGTGAATGCTTAAATGTAACATTTTAAAATGTATTACAGTAAAAGACACATTCCCATTACTCTCCTCCTCTCTGAGCACACTCATCACATTACTCTTGCCACTTTCTGAAACAGTTCTGAAAGTCTTCTTACATCAGTGTCTTTTTCTAGCTGTCTCATTGTCCTGAATTGATTCAAGGCATTTACAGCAATTTCTGTCAAGTGAAAACATGATTGTGTTTCCTCATCCACCTTAGTCACCAGCCTACGACCATGTGACTGGGTGTCTTCCTCAAAATAAAATTGACCATGAACAGTAAAGGTTTTGAATCAATTCAGGATATCTAGGCAGCCACAAAAGCTCAACTAGAGACAGTACTTTTTAAAAATTTAAACATTCACCTTATATTGAAAGCTGTCATGGTACCTACTGTTAATGCTATAACTCCTTCAGGTAATAGTACAGATCCCTGTGTACAGAAATTATTTGCTTGCTTTTTTATGCCTCGCAGGTTCACAGGCACAGGGCCCTGGCTCCCAGCCTCTTTGTCCCCTGTGTATCCATTCAGTGTCAGCCAGCTCTCAGCCAGTGGTCCCGCCTGGCTCTGGAGAGCTCTTTCTTTGCATTCTGTAACTTACACCCCCTTCCTCATGCAGACCTTGACCCCAGGTATGACATGGCTTTTCCTTCACAACCCTTTAAACATGAAGGATTCCATCAGAGCTTCTGTCCAAAACAGGTGAGCTACAGCAGCATCTGACCATGGGCCACGACTCTCAGATGGTGGACCTGGGTGTGTTTGGACCCACAGCTGTGTGTGTAAGTATGTGTGTGCACTTGTTTGTATTTGCTTTTCATTTACAGAGTAGGCACAGTGAACCTCTAGACCAGTACTGATCCAGCTGTCTGCGTCCACATTAGCCAGGGAGGAGTGCGCAGCCCTGTGATATCAGGATTGCTGGACTTTCCCACTCTGAATTTCTGCAGCCTTAGGAGGGAGCAGCCCTGAGATCCTGGAGACTGAGGCTCTCCCTCTTCCACAGGTGCCTCACCTGCGCATCCTGCTCCCAGAACCCAACTGAAACACCCTGAAAGTCAGTTATCTCCACTGCCTCAGCACATAAACAGAGCAACGGCTCCAATGGTGTTCACTCATTCATTCAACAACCTTCACAGAGGTGAGGTGCAGTGGCCACCAGCGCAGGCCTTTCCTGAGGCTTCCTATATGGAGCAAAGGAGGTGTCACAGGCAGTGCTTCCAGAGTGGTCAGGGCACGACCCAGATGCCACAAGGTAGTGACAGGTATTCCAAGGTGGGGTCTCCAATTACAAATAAGCTAGCTGAATGCAGAAGTGATGGAACAAGTTTCCTTGATTCTTTCCAGAGGATTTCCCAGACTCTCCAATAGGCTAAGGCCTTGGGACTCTCCATGTGAGGCTGGACTTTGCCAACTCAGACTCTGCGTGGCACAGGTGTGGTGGGGAGACCCCGTCTGGGAAATGGCTCTGTACCTTGTGGAAACAGATGCGTGGGGCTGGGCCTTAGCTCTCTGCACCCACCCTCCTGGCTATGCTGGGTCAGATTCACCTGCAGATGAGACTCCAAGGCAGCCTGGAGCTTCCTCTTGAAGTTTCTGCTTCCTTTTCAGTAACAGGATAATAAAGTACTTTACATGATTGTACTTTGGGGGAAATACAACACTTAACACATGAAGCTCATGGAGCAGAAGATGTAGTTCTTTGCAGGTGCTCAATACGTGAGTTTCCTCCCCTCCTTCCTTCCTTCCTCCCTTCCTTCCCTTTCTCCTTTTCTTCCTTTCATCTACCATACTTGCTGTTCTGTACTTACTACGTTTCTTCTTTTATCCAGCCAGCCAGCCATCTATCTTCCTTCCTTCCATTCATCCTTCCTCTTTTTGTCATCATGCCCATGTGGCCCTTGGGCACATTCTCATGCCCAGTTTCCTTCTCTAGGACACAGGCACAATGGTAAAATCCACTCTGTGGAGTAGCTGTGAGGACTCAATGAGACGTAAATCCGTGTGAGGGGCTCACTTCAGGCCAGGGATACAATGAAGACCCAGTACATGGTAGCTATGATAATTTCTCTTCCCTTTTCCCAATGTCTCTGCTTCCCATTTATTTCCTTTGCTTTTGGGGTGGGTCCAGACCCCAGGAAAGAGGAGCTGTCGTGGAGCTCATAGAGAAAAGACCTGTGTCTCTAGCCTGATCTAGATTCTCATTCTCATCGCTGCCAGAGAAACCAGGGAAGGGAAAGAGCCTCATTTTGCAGAACAGGAAACTGAGACGGTGAGAGGTCATGGACTGAGCTGGTGGCAAAGCTGCAGCTGACACCCTGCTCCTGCCCTCTCAGCTCCTGGCTCCTGCTCAGTGAGCCACATTATGTGTCGGGCTGTTGTGGGGGAAGCTGGGAGGCACCAGGGTGTGCTGGGGTTTGAGAGCAGGACTGTGTGCTTCCCTAGGTGGTGGCAAAGGGAGAGCATCAAGGTGGTATATTTCCACAGAGGAGACCCCCAATCCCTTCTCCTGTCAAGGGTGTCCGTGTCAGGCTCTCCAAGGATGAGAACCACCTGGCAGAGGGGACAGTGAATAGATGTGGATAGCGTGCACCATCAGGAGCTACACTGGCAGGTGTTTCCAGGCCTGCAGTGAGCTGAGAGAGGGTCAGCATGTCAGTGCAGAGAGCACTGTAGCCCTCCTCCTCTGGGTGAGCTGCCTGCTGCCATCGCCATCCAGGGCCCTCAGTACCATCATGTTGAAGCCCAGGATGCCTCTTGAACGCCCTTGTTAGGATGCATAGATGGGACCATCTTTCCTTCCTACCTTCCTCTGAGGTCTAGTCAGTGGCTGCACTTTCTGTGCCCAGGACCTCATCTCTTAGCCTTCCTGCAGCCATATGGTCTCCCCAGGTTCCCATAAAGAATGCTTTCACATCACAGGTCTCATGATGCAGAGGGCTTGGGAACTTAGAGTCTGTTCAGGACCAAAGTGAGAGCCACACAACAGAGCTACCCTCTGTCCCTGTGGTCACCTGGGCCTGAAGTATCCAGGAATAACAGGGAAAGGAGCAAGAGCAACAAGAGACACTCACACCATACTGAAAGCCAAAGGTGGGGCCAGAGCCCTGAGAACCCTCCAGCACCCAAAATTCTATAAATATGAGGCTGCACCATCCAGAGTGGCTGCTCAGGTCACTTCCCCACTTAGAGATGTTTATCCTCTTCCATCTCCCTATTTATCAGAACTTTGAGTCTCTTATGCATTGACCCACTCACATACCCATCCACCTCCCCCCACACCATTCATCCATCATTCTTTACCTGTGTAACATTAATCCACCCATCCATCACTCACCTTCTCATCCATGGATTCACCCACCCCTTCACCCACTGACCGGTCCATCCATCCATCCAGCCTCCCTCTTATTCCTCCCTGCATCCACAAGGTCATTAGATTACTTATTCTAGGCCCCCCAAGACACTGATGCTTGTGATGGGGTAATCACACCCCAACTCTGTGTTCTAAACATGCTAAGTACCAGCTGCTTCTCCAAATGTTTCTCACCTCTGAGTTGTTGCTTGTGACCTTCCCTCTCCTGGCGTTCCCCTTCCTTGCTTTGGAAGGCAGGGTGTGGGGCCCTCTTCTCATTCTTCCAGATCTGGCTCCAACATCAGCTCTGCTGTCCACACCCCCTACTTCTTTGCATCCCAATAATCTGACTTTCTTTGTACTGAGTCCTGTAAGGTGCTGTTGTTACTGAAACTCATATTATAATTTTGTATTGTAGTTTATGTTTAAACTATAAAGTGTATATAAATGCTATTTATATATATTTGAGACAGGGTCTACCTATGTAGTTCACACTGGCCTTGAACTCACTATGTAACTCAAACTGCCCTCTCATTCACCGTAGTCCTCCTGCCTCAGTCTCCCTGGGTGCTGGATTATAGGTAGTGTTACCACACTTACTTAAATGCTATACTTTTAAAATAAATTTTTCAGACAGCACATGTGTAAAAAATAGGGAGAAGTCCCCACAGCCCTCGCCTTCCACATGTCATCTTGTTCTGCAGAGTTTAGCAGCGCTGTCAGACCCCAGGGAACAGCCGGCTGTGGTGAGGCCCTGGAGCCTCGGGTCCGACTGTCTGTAGGGCTTCTCAGGAACTCCCAGATGCCCAAGGCCATGGAGTAGCCCTGGGGTAGAGGGAGCGCCCCTGCCTGTGCCCAGTGTGCCCCTGTCCACAAGGCGCCCCGAGAAACCCCAAATGGCTCCATTCTCAGTTACCCACTCCAAATACCCTTTAGGGACTGGATAGCACCCCTGCTCCACCAAACCAGTGATCCAAATCCAGTCCTAAATTCAACAAATAAGTCTTCCAGGCCTGCAAGGAAAGACAGGAAGAGGCCACGCAGGCCCTGGAAAGGCTCCCGCAGCCCGCAGCCTGCAGCCCCAGCTGAGACGTGGGTCTTTTTGGCCTGGTCGTTCCTTTCTCCATCAACCAGGCAAGAAAACAGAATGACAGTGGAGGCCCGCTCTGACTTCCAGCTGTGCAAAGGGCACCTAGAGGTCTCACTGCTGAGGATACAAGCAGTCAGGGACCAGAGAGGACCGCCCCTAGCGACTGAGAAAAGCCTGACCCCTTCAACTTCCTGCCGCAGCAATGCCAGACTGAAACCACTAGGTGGCGCCCCGGCGCCTTCTCAGAGCGCAGGAGGCGGAGTCTCGGGAAGGAAGGAAGACAGCCCTGTGTAGGGAAGGCTGGTGCAGTGAGGGGACTGCTCTGGAAACCATCTCTCCCCTTCTGCCTCCCCCTCCGTGTGCTGGGCGAGAGTTGGGAAGGAGGGGGTCGCTTGGTGGGGTGCGGGGTGGCCGGGGAGAAGGCTAGCAGAAAGGCAGGGCCTTCAGAGAATGACGCGTGGTCGGGGAGGAGTCCTGAGCTTGGTTCCCTGGGGAAGCCCCAGACCCAGCGGTTGCCGCGATGAGGTCTGCATTGCACACGTGCCTGTGGTGGACCTCTTTATATAAACCTCTGGCTGGGCCTCTGTGGGCACACCACGTGTAATCCTGACTCCTGTGTGGGCACGAGCTGGTTGTGTTGTGTGCACAAGCCAGAATTATGTATGAGTAATCAGTAGGGTGCCATGCACATCCTGTGGCTTTTTTGGCGTGAGTATTGGTGTCAGTGCACCTGTGCATTTGCACACACCTGTCTGAATGCCAGGCATACACTAGTGCACCTGGGTACATGACTTTCCAGACTCTCAAAGTGGCAGTGATCCAGGTGGCCTGGCCTAGGATGGCCTCCCTGCTGGTGCCTTTGACTCCCAACACTAAAGTGACCTCAGGGCTCAGGCAGCTCACAGAGTGCCTTGGCCCTGGTTCAGAGGTTGAAAACCCTGGCAGGTCACACCCAGAGTCAGGCCACCTCTCAGAGGCCTGTGCGGCAAGGTATCAGTGCCCAGAGCTGAAGGCCATGGGGGGAGGGTTCCATGGGTTTTTTTGGTGTGCCCCTCAGCTTTCCTTTAATGCGGTGGTCACATGTGGGTGTGAAAGTTTTTTCCAAAAACTTTCGTGGCTTCAAATGACAATGACAGTGGCATTAGTTCATTATTTCATTTTCGAGGTATTTTCTGAATGCCTGCTGTAGGCCAGGACTGGGGTGGAATGCTAGAATAGTGGGGAAAAGAACAGACAAAGGCTGTCTTAATTACTTTTTACTCACTGCTGAGACAAAATACCTGAAACGCAAAGGTGGGAAAGGAAAGGTTTATTTCTCACAGTTTTTGGAGGTTTCAATCCATATGCAGTTGGTCCAAAGCAGGGTGGCAGGGCAGGGCCGCAGTTCATGGCCGGTGGAAACAGCAAGGCAGAAACTGGCAAAAGAGAGTGAGACACACCTTCTTCCTGCCATTACATTGCATGCTGGCTCCACCCCTATGTGGGTATAGCACTGACATCATCAATCCAAACTCTAGACAATGAACCAATCACAGTGCATAATACAAATGCATGAGGCCTGGGGGCCACAGACATAAACCATGACAGAGGCCTTGGCTTTATCAGTTTACAGCCATGTGGAAGAGATACACACAAATCAGGCAGCCAGAAAAATAAACACCAAGTTACAAACTGTATTAGGTTCTGTAGGAAATACAGGAAACAATGGGTACGTACAATAAGGTACGTGGTGTAATTCTTGGAAGTTTCCAGGCACAGGAAACTGCATGTGCACAGCGTGGCCAAAGAGCTGAAAGAAGCTCAGTGGGGCTGATATGTGATAGTTTTCCCAGATGCAAGAAGCAAGCCCGAGCGCCAGAAGCTTCCTTCCTGGCACGGAGATTCCCAGGTTGCCAATGCTTAGCAGGTGCTAGGTCAGTTCCTTCTATAGATCTCAAAACTTAAGCCCAGAGAAGGGAAGGAGTTTCTCCAGAGCTGCACAATGAACAGGAGCAGATCCTGGAAATGAGCTGAGGACAGTTATAATTACCTTATGATAATTATATGATTCTTACATGATCATTATAATTATCACACATAATGGTACAATATCCATACTCCATCTTGATTCAAAGTCTGTCCCTCACAGCACGCTTCTGTCCCCATCTGTCACCTCTTATTTTACTGTCCTTGAGACCTCTATTGTGGTGCGCAGCAGGATGTAATCTGTGGCAGGGAGTGCCCATGCTGGCCCTCACCACAGGCCACCCACCCACCTCTGAGTGCTAGACGCCTCTCATGGCTCCAGCTCTCTCAGGCAGGTCCTTAACCTCTCCTCCCACCTGGGATCCAGTATCAGTGGAGACCGCCCTCCCAGGCCTGGCCTCCACAAGCAGCTGTTGGTTTTGCTGCATCCAGATGAGGCCAACAGTTTTGGTTTTTTCCTTCTGTCTTGCAGCAAGTCCAGGGAGTCAGCCAACTTCCTCCTCCATGAAGTTGGTGGGAGTACCAGCAAGTTTCCCTGTGAGAAATGGCCCAGATCCAAAGTTCCTGGAAGTTCCATGACCTTGAAGCTCCCTTGGTGCCCTCTAGGGAGGTCAGAGTCCACTTGGGGATTCACCTTCCTCTGGTTCTCTGTCTTCAGTGAATCCTGGTAGGTGCATGGTCAGCCTTGTCTGCCATGGGAATCCATCCTGCCATGTACAGTTTTGCAATTGGCCTTGGGTTTGGAAAGAGGACAGACTGTATTTCAAAGAGAAGGAAGTCAGTCCCACCTGTGAAACTGAGGTCTCCAGGACACCCTCTTTAGGTGGCCTCCTCATGGGTCCATGAACCATGAATTCCTTTAGGAATTCTGCAGACAAACATGTACCTCAGAGCCTCCAACTCTAGTGGCACATCAGAGTCCCCTGCAGGATGCAGGGCCCTGCCCTGAGAACGCACCTTTCTAACAAGTTCCCCAGAGTTGACCCAATCCAGGAGATTCTGGCCTCTCTAGAGTTGCTGTTCATAACACAGTAATTCAAGATGAAGGCCTCCACAGGCCTCAAGTAATTCATTTAGCAGTGTTGATGGGATTCATGACAATAATGCTAGCTGATGGCACCAAGTCTCCATGTTCCTGACACTTTTCCCAGCTCTCCCTTCTTGCCCTCCTATCCATACAGAAGCCACCAGGAGCCTCTTAAAATATGCATTCAATCCTACTGCATGCTCTCCTACCAAAAAGCTTTCAGAGGAATGCCACATGCCTCAAATCAGTATCCAAGTGAGGCCAGTGCAATGTCCCCTGTTCCTGACACCTCCTTCCCCTCACTTACGCTTGCTGTAGTCAGCCACACCAGCCTCCTTCCTATTCCTCAACCATCCCACATTCATTGGTTTTGGGGACTTTGCATCTGCAGTTTCCTCTGCCTGGAGCCCCATTCCCCCACTCCCACAGCCAGCTGCTTCTACCTCAGGGTCTCGACTCGGAGGTCCCCTGTCCTTCAAGGCCTTCTCTGACCAATGCATCTGAAGTTGATTGCATCACTTCACTTACTTTTCTGCCCAGCTTTTATCACTTCCTGAAACTATCTTATGTAAGAGTCCCTGAGAGGTAGCACCATGAAGGCAGAGACCACATGAGATGTTTCTCCCTTTGGTGGATGTGGTGGTACTAATAGGTGCTCAGGATTGGTTGGGTGAATGAATGAAACACGATTCCCTCTCTGTTCTTTTGCTTATTTGCTCCAGAAACTGTTGCTCTCTTCTCTCCCTGCTTGATAGATGCAAATGGGAAAACACATCAGAAGGACCTGTAGCAAGTGCTTACAGTGCTCTCATCATGATTAATTAACAAGGCCCAAGAAGCTTGAAATGGTAACTGATGATATTTCTCCCAATAGTTCCCAATACCTGCTCCCTCCCTGCCTCACTCCCAAGGCTGGGGTGACCAGGGCTGTGTCATTTGAGGGAAAGTCCTTTCATTTCGGCAGGAGGACAGGCAGGTGCCCCAGAGAGTTCTGGGAGCCTAAGTCTAGCTGAGCTAACGCCACATTCAGCATGGCTCTGGCTACCAGTGAAAGATCCTACTTTAATCACATGTCAGTTTCCCCATTCATCTTTGGTGCTATCTGAAGCTCATCTTTTTCCATCCTGTGGCATCGTGGTGATTGATGATCCTGCAGCCGCCACACTGCTGGCTTAACACAGCTCACAGTGGATGCCCAGCTTTTTGCTTTTGGCAGTCTGGCTTGGGTTGGGCTGGGATGTGTTTGCTTCAAGGAGCTAATGAGGAAGTAAACTGCACCCTCTCCCAATTCCTGTGTTGAAGCCCTAAGCCCCAAGGTGACTGTATTTGGACAGGGCCTTTATTGAGGTAATCAAGGTTAAAAGAGGTCATAAAGAATAGGACTGCAATCTTATAGGACTAGTGTCCTTTTGAGAATGGGAAGAGACTCAGTGACTCTTCCCCTCCACCCAGATCACAGAGGAAAGACCACACGAGGGCACAGCCAAGAGGCAGCCCTCTCAAGCCAGGGAGACAAACAGCACTGGAAACAAGATTTTCCGGCATCTAGACCTGGTACTTCTAGATTCCACTGTGCAAAAGTAAATTTCTGCTGTTTGAGGAATCCAATGTGTGCTGTGTTTTCCAAGAGTCTCAGGAATGAATAGGAGGCTCTTGCTGGCTCCAGCTTCTGAGAGGAGGAAGGATGGGATTTGCAAAGATGTCCTCAGATGGAAGCACATTCTTGGACAAAGGCAAAACTGGCTCGAGCGTAGAGGATGTGTCTCATCTGGTGTTCACGTGGGTGCTTCCTGGGCACAGGCAGCGTTTAGCAGAGGCCACAGGGGATTGGACAGCAGTCCTGGGCTCCATCAACTCTCTGAGGCTGTGGGCAGCTTTACCAACTCTTTGTGCTCCTGGAGATCAGTATGCAAAGAAGCTGATAAGGATGGCATGAGGGACTCTACAGTCACTCAACAGTTATATTAAGTGACCACTGTGCACCCTGCCAGCAACAGGCCAGGCCAGAGCAAGAGTGACAAAGAAGTCAAGTTAGGGTCCAGCCCTCATGTAGCTCACAGGCTCACCAACCTAGACGGGAGAAGACTTCGTTCTGTGAGAAAATAAAAAGCAAAGGAAAGGATGCAAAGTGTCTTGGCACCCTCCAAAGTAGGCCTGCATCAAGCACTGGAGGGCAAGTTTGTGAGGGAGGTGACTCCAAGGAGCCCCAGGTGAGGGGTGGGGAAGTGAGACAGAGAGAAGGAGCCTGGGAAGAGGGGGCAGCCGGGTTACAGGTGTGGGCAACAAGGCTGGGTTCTGCGGGGCATTCTGGGAAATAGTATAAAATGCAGCAGGACTTCTTTGCTCAGAGGAGCAGAGAAAGCAGAGGTCAGAGAACCATCCACCAGCGCCCTCCCGTGGCTGATCCAGGCCTCTCCCAGGGTGCTAACCCCCAGCACTTCCAGCCACCTTCACTCAGGCTGAGCACCCTCCTGTGACAGCCAGGTGCTGGCCATAGAAAGCCAGTGGCATGACAGAGGCCAGGAGGCGTGGGTGGGACAGATGTGAGCTCCCGGACAAGGTGACACTTGGCACTAAAACAAGGTGCAGGAACCAGCCATGGGAAAGCTGGAAAAAAGAGATATGCATGTAGAGGGGCCCCAGCCAAAGCTGCGGCCTGCATCACAGAGGTCAGAGAGGTCGCCTCGGCTGGGAACTGGAACCGGCATTTCCACAGCTTTCCAGTCCTATCAGATCCTCCCACTCCACCCTTCCCACACACCTTCCCACACACCTTCACTGGAGCCAGTGATTGGCTGGCCTAGCGAGGAGGCGGGACCTTTGAATGCCCAATCACAGGAGGTCTGGAACATTCATTGGCCCTTGCGGGAGATAGGAGGGACAGAGAGGAGGTGCCCACCAGGGAAGGTACAGTGGAGCCGGGCAGGCTGAGGGATTCTGTGACCACTACTGCCCTTCTCTAGTGCTGGAGAAGGTAGTGAGCACTCCATAGTCGCTCAGCGACAGGACTTGTGCCGTGCTCTCAACAGAAACTTCTAGTGAGCTGAAGGCAACGGCAAAGGGAATGAGACACTGACTCAGCACAGACCAGTCTTTTGGAATTTGTGATGCAGTGAAGGAAGACAGGTGTTAAGTGGCTCTTATACAGAAATTATCATTGGTGAAAGGGAAGAAGGATAGGGATCTCAAACACATAGGACACAGATCTGGAGCAGGTCTGGAGCAAACCGGAAGCCACCAACCTGGAATTCTGCACCTGCCCCAGTTTGGGCCCCAGCTTCCCCTGAACACAATCCCTAACTTCCTTGCAGGGCTGGTCGAGTCTGGCTTGCTGGACTCTCACTGCTTCAGGCACTCTGGTGCATCTCCGGTATTCGTCAGGTCGTCATGGATGTTTTCCCTTTGACAGCCTTCTAGACTGAAAACCAGAGGCCACTCCACCACTAAGCCTTGGGCAGCTCCTTGCTCTAGCTTCAGTGCAGCCTTGGGCAGCCCCTGAGGGCAGCAGTGTCCAGATGCTGGTTCCAGTGACAGCGGTAGTGTGCTGCCTGGTGCCAGGCTGTGCGCAGGTGACTCCCAAGGCTCTGTCATTCTTGCCCATTCCTCACACCTGCTGAGCACAGAATATATGCAGCTGTTGCTTCTGTGGACCTCTAAGGGGCTTCACCCACAGACTAGGGAGTCCTGTGTCCTGGTTTTCAGGCCTAGATGGAGAAGGGGTGAATGCTGCTGCTGCATGATGCAAATCCCTAAACCAGAAGCTGGGTGGTGGGAAGGAAAATGATTCCTGGCAAATTTTCCCTGCTGACCAGAGGCCCAAAGGAAGATGCCTCCTATTGCGTATTCCCCACCCCCAAGGCAGCCACTTTGCATTCAGAAGAAGGAGAAGGGGAGCCACTTCCTTTGTCCCTAAAATGATTGGCAGGAGGCCCAGGGGAGGGGGCCAATAGGGAATCTGCAGCTGCCTGTTTTGAAGGTAAAATTACCGTAATTACCCCAATTACCAAATCCATCAAGAGCTTTGGACTGAGGAGGAGGAGAACAATGGGCAGTGATGGATCAGAGGACTGTGAGTCAGGGGTGGGAGAGAAAGTACAGTATAGAGGGAGAATGGAGGAGGAGGGGTTGGGGGCAGCTGCTGATGATAACCAGGCTCTGAATGGGTGCCATGAGTAGGAAATGCAGGGAAACAGTGATTAGCCAAGGCCCCACTTTGCTCCCTGGTGAGACTGTTTTTTTCTTTATTGCATAGCAACAAAACCTCTCAAAACTCTGAATGTTTTCCCCTCACAGAACCCCATACTCTATGGCCACATGTCTGGGGCCTTGTTTTGTGTCCTGTGAGAACTCAAAAGTGAAACAGTTAAGGAGGCTGGTTCTCTGTCTTTTGCAAGCTTTGTCCAGCCCCAGGCCAGAGGCTTGGTCTGCTGTCACAGATGTGGGCAGCCAAGCAGTCCCTCTGAGCCTCGATGCCCCCACACCAGGCCCCAGGCCAGTTTTCCCCTGCACCCTTCACCCACTCCTCCTGGCACAAAAGCAACTTTGAAATTAGCTAAGGCTGAACCCACCTGGACCTAAATTCCTCAAATGATGAATTTCTTTTTTTTTTTTTTTTTTTTTTTGTCTTTTTCATTTTTATCGGTACCGGGGATTGAACTCATGACCGCCTGCTTGCAAGGCAGGTGCTTATGCCACTGAGCTAAATCCCCAGCGCCAAATGATGAATTTCTTATATTTCCTTTTTGGAAAAGCCCCCAGTCCTCCTGCTAATGATTTTCATGGTTTCCAACCAGATTTTCAAGAATGGACCTGAGCATAAGAAAGCAGGTATCCTGTCAATTGTGTCACAAACCCAGAATTCCCAACACAGAGCATAACACACCCCAAGGAAACATGGGTCCTGAGAAGAGGCCTGGGACTTGGTCAGCTCCCCTGTCACCCTGCCTCCCCACAGGTGGAGGCAGAAGTGAGTGCAGAGCTCCTGCCTCAGCTGTGAGGTACTGAGCTTTTTAAAAAAATTTTTTTTCCCTTTCTGGAAATAGTGATTGAACCCAGAGCATTCATCCTGAGCTATATCTTCAAGTCTTTTTTTTTTTTTTTTCTCTCTCTCTCTCTTAAGATTTTTCTTTTGAGACAGGGTTCCTAAATTGCCCAGCCCAAGCTTGAATTTGAGATCCTCCTCCCTCAGCCTCCTAGAGTACTGGGGTCACAGGCCTGTGCCAGGGCGCCCAGCTGTAGCTTTTCCTTTCTGCCAAGACCCAGGCCTGCTGTGCCCAGTGGCAATGAGCTTTGCTGGAGAATATTTTGGGGGAAGGAAGTACAGGCTGGTAGCTCTGCAGGGGCCTGAGGCAATCAGTGCACAGATGTGGCCCCTTAAACCAACCTGTATGCCCCCTCCCATGCTTTCCTCGTTGTTGGGGATCACAAATTTATAGCGAATGGTTTTGCATATTTCACTGTAGGATGAAAGGAAGGATTGGGATTGTTGATACCAGCCATCCGGGATTTCCCTTTGAATTTTCCAGGCATAAGATCACCTATGTTTTAAATCTTCTGAGGATTATACCCAAGGACAAGATGCTTCTAAGGATAAGATCATCTATGTCTTCTTAAATCATCACTGGATTATACTGGGTCAAGATACTTCCAACATAAGATTATCTAAACCCTCTGGAGTAGGGTCTTTGGATGAATTTTAATCCTTTTGCTTGCCCCACCTATGACGATAATGCTAATAAGTAGTGGCTCCTTTGGGAGTAGGGGGCTCATCAGATCCAGAGACTTTGACTTCCTAGTCATTGTTGGAGTACGACATTTGTCTCTGTTCCCCCCCCCCTTTTATTTTTCTCACGGCATTCTAGAGACAGATAATCAGAATTCTTGGCCAGATTCCCAATAGTGAGTATCGAGATTCTTGACCTCAGGTTCCTGATATGGACAATAGAGACTCTTGGCCAGGTTCTCCATACCTCATCCATCCCAGCTTGATGTTGGTTCCTGGAGCGCTGAGGGAGACTCAGGCATCACATCAGCCTCTACCATGGACACCACTGTCACCTCACATTTGTGCAATGATTGTCCCAGGGCCCTGCAGAGCTATCAGCCTCACTGCCACTGGGCACAGCAGTCAGTGCTCCAGGATTGGGTCTTAGTCAAAAGGACAAGTTGCCAGAAAAGGAAGAGGAGAACCGTTAGTGCTTCTGAGAATCACTTCAGTGCTGTGGTGTTAGAGGTGACTTCACTCATGCTGCATCTACGGGGCTTCTCCAGCAAGTCCAGTAAACCAAGAATTTGGCAGAATTTCTCTGCCAAGAATTTCTTTATTGTTTTCCATATCTTTGCCAGCTTCCAGTAATTTTTTTTCTTGATGTAGACCATTCCTTTATTTTTTTTCCATGAAACAAAGTTTAGGAAATAATATTAATCAAAGAATTGTATATTCTTCTCCCCATTATTCTGCTTTGAATTAGGGAAATGACACTGCAATCCATTTCCCTATGAGTAAAATATCACAAAATAGTTACATGAAAATATTACAAATAATTCAAACACTAAAAGACAAAACAAACTGATTTGTTTTTGAGAAATCTCTATCCCAGGGCCCAAAAGCACACAAGAAGAGAGACAAAATCAATAGTTCAGATGCGCCTGGCCACACATTTCCCTTAACTTGGAGCCAGGAAGAACTGGATGAAAACAGTGGTGGGAAGAGAGTGGATGTCAGCAGCACTGCTTCGGTAAACAATCTTCAGGCTGAAATACCCTCTCTCGTGGGCAGGAAATTCCAAACACGGCCGAGTTCTGGGATATTCCCTGAAGTGAGATTCGAAAACCCCCCGACAGTGGAAGCAGCTCTTCCCCTAAGTTTTAATGAGTGTCTTGCTCCATGAACTGCGGCTGTGGACAGAAGCCTGTTTCTGCATCAAAAGCTGTCCCCACAGCCCTTCCATCTCTTTCAGGAAAGCTTCATAACCATCATCTTTAGTTTGTACTGAGACAGGAACAGGAAGACCAGCTTGGGGGCTGCTTTGGAAAGAGGCACAGCAGAATCATCCTCTGGCTTTCTTTGGGGAGCAGCAGTGGCCCCTATATTCTCCCGATGTACCCTTAGCACAGTGGACACAAATCAAGTATTCTCTGCTTTGGAATTAGTGATGTGTGGCTTGGCACTGATGGTTGCTGTGGCTTTCTTCTCAGTAGAGGCTGCTCTCATGGCATCTGCCTTGGGTTGCTGCATTCAGATGTATGGGCACTCAACACCCCTGGGTTGGGCAAGGGACTGGTGGGAAAAGCCCAAGTGGGGCAGGTCTAAGTGGAGGCACCAGAGGTGGGCACATCATGCCAGGACATGGTAGAGGGATACTGGGAGTTGCTGGGGCAGGTAGCTTGGGTGGGGGTCTCCCAAGAAGGAGGGCCAGGAGGCAGCCCTTGAGGTGGTCTGCGGTGGAGCAGAGGACCAGGGGTCCAGCCTGGCAGAGGTCCTGGAGGTAAAAGATTTGGCAAAGGCCCTCCGAGTGCTGGCATCCCATGTGGTCTCAGGAATGGAGGGGCCCCTCGCGGTGGTCAGGGAAGAAGGCCTGTAAGCTGTCCAGGCGGCCTTAAAAGTGGGTGGGTGGTGGTCCAAGAAGAAGTGGTCCTGACCTCAGAGGTGCCTGAATCTGAGAAGGAACAGACTATAGGGGCGCCCCCTGCTGGGAAGAAGCAGTGGATGGGCCCTCAGAATGAGAATTTTCTTTCTGCTGTTTCTGTGATTGCTTTTCTGCTTCAGAATCATCAGAACCATCTTCATCATCATCCTCTCAAATTTCCGCTCCTTCTCATCCCTCTTGAGGGATTTCCTGACCTGCCATTCGCAGGACCATGGCTTAAAGAGGAGTCAGCTCCTACATGTTCTTCTTTTTCTTTCTTGATTTTCCAGGCATATCTGCAAACCTCCATGCAGACCTGCTTTCTTCTCCTCAGTGCTGTTTTGCTCATTATCAACACAGTACACACACTCATCCCCCTCACCTTCTCCATCTCACCTGTCTGTGTCACTGTCATCAGTACTGTCATCAGGCTCCTCTTGACTCACGACCTCAGGGCAGCCATCATCTTCATGGGTGCTGGAAACACCATCGTCCTGACCACGTTGTGCAAGATCAGAACTGTGCAGCATGGCTTCCCCTCACCTGCGAGGAGGAAGATCAAGAGCAAAGCCCACTTTCTGGCCATACATCTGCAAGACTTAGGGAGGAGGCGGACCAGGTGGAGGACCTGGAGGTTTCCTGCCAGGGGGCAGACATGGAACAGCATGTCCCAGAAGAAGAAGGATAGAAACTGCTCGAGATGGAGGTCCCTAGGCTGATGGCTTCTTAAGGATGCAGGGTGGCCGGGTGCCAGGAAGTGGAAAGTCCTGGATTAAGATGTTGGAAGCAGCATGCAGCATCTCCAGCATAAGGATACTGTCTACTTCTACAT
The DNA here is from genome assembly GCF_034190915.1 of Cavia porcellus. NCBI lineage: Eukaryota > Metazoa > Chordata > Mammalia > Rodentia > Caviidae > Cavia > Cavia porcellus. The sequence continues at coordinate 22,738,290 of NW_026947488.1, read as the reverse complement.
GCTGAGATTCTTGACAGCATCAAAATATTGGCTAAGTTGAGGCCTTTTCTATTTGTATTGTTCTTGTAGCTTTTGCAATTCATTCTAGATAATTGGATTCTCTTTTTCATAAAGTCGTAGGATACATTCAAAGGGTTCATGAAGCTTTTTACGTTTATCTTTCCCTACTTTCTCATTTAAGTGCAGCCGTTGCACTGGGTTCAACTCCATTTCATCCAAGTTCTCCATGTCCCGGATAATCTGTTTGGGATCCTTCATCTTCAAAACTGCAGCTCAAAGCACCTTGTGCTTGTTTTTTCTCCTTCTCCAATTCTCTTTTCTGCACTTACTTTCAAGCTTGGTCAGTAGGGTTCATAAGTTTTCCACTCTTGGTGGACGATGTTTGTCTCTACCCAATATTGACAGTCTATAATAGTTTACTTATTCTTAAAAACAAACACTTCTTCTGGGCTCCACAACTGCTAAAGGGGAAGAGGGGACGATTTTCCTCGACAGAGACCTTCACCTCTGCTTTTACTCCATCACTTTTTATTTCCACTGAAATCTCACCACATTTGAGGAACAGTATAGCAATATTCATTCAGATTCTGCTACCGAGTTGCTGTGGATTTCTAGCCTAAGGAAATAATTGCTGATAGTCCTTGTAGGATTGTTCATTTAGTGGACACCATACTATAACCCTGAGGGCCAGGCTGCCAGTGCCTCTGCCCTCCACACCCTAGAGTGATGTTTGTAGGACCCTGTGCTGCCCCTGCTCCCCCATCTCTGCCAGTCCCTTGGCTGAAGGAGACTTAGACAGGAGTTGGGAGGCTGGTCTAGGTTTCCACAGAGGACGTTGAACCAAAGCTCCTATGAGCGATAAAACTTAGCCTTGACCCAGCTTGACTTCTTCACCTGTACCTCCAGGGCGACCTTGCAGGACTTGCAGGTTCTGGTCAAAGACAGGATTTGGGGGCCCAGGTCAAAGAGCTTCCCAAGTCATTGAGACTAATATTATTAACAGCGCCTGCTTCCTTCTAGCAGGCAGGGCTTCCAGCAAGGAAGTGCTCCCTCTGTGTGCTTTCCTGTAGCTTTGCACTGGGCACAGGCCGACAGGCCCAGGTTAGTACTGAGCTGATCTACAGAGAGTTGTTAGTCATCTCTAAGTCTCATTTGTCATAAAACTGTTGCCTGTGATGAAAACATAAACTGTGCTCTCTTTTATAGTGTTCATCAGCTGGGACTGTCACAGTGTGGTACTGCAGCCCAGGTGGCTTAAATAACAGACAGTTATTTCTAAGCCAGGTGCAGTGTACCTACCTGTAATCTTGGCTCTCAAGGAGGCTGAAGCAGCAGGCCTGCAAGTTCAAGGTCCAGGCACAAGGCAAGGCTTGTTTCACGAAAAAGGGGAGAAGAGGATACGAGGGAAAGAAATGTATTTCCACGTAATTCTGGAGTCCAGAAGTCCAACATCAAGATGCTAGGAGTGTCCTGGTTTCTCAGGTCTCTCTGCTTATTCTGCTTATCTTTCAGATGGCCACATTCTCTGTCTCTGTCTCTCTCTCTCTCTCTCTCTCTCTCTCTGTGTGTCTGTGACTGTCTGTATGAGTGTGTGCTTCTTGCTGTGTTGTTGGGAATGGAACCCAGGCCCTTCTACATGCTGGCATGTATGCTGGTGGACATGCCTTTTCCTCTGTGACTGAGCAGCTCTACTGTCTCTTCTTATAAGGAGCTCAGTCCTATGGAGTAGGAACCCACTTCTGTGACAAATTTAACCTTAATTACATCCTTGAAGGCCCTGTCTCTAAATACGGTCATGTTGGAGTTAGGGCTTTATGCTACAAGTTTTGGGGCACACAGTTCAGTCCGAAGTACTCAGCAATGACAAGGAGCAAGCCAATGATTAGCAAGAGAAGCAAAGATATAGCCACCCATTTGTTTGAAATGCTGAAAAAGTCAACATGAATGTACATGACAGAAAAACCTGTGCTTCTTGCCCTGTGGGGCAAGAGGATGTATGGGACAATGATTTGCATATTGATTAGAGCAATGGTCACACAGATGTGTGCATCTGCCAGAACTCATGGAACTACACATTGAAAATAGGTGCATTTTATTGTTTGTAAATTGTAACTCCGTGATATAAAAATTGGAGCATCTAAGTCAAAGGGTTAGAAAGGAAGCCTGAAGTTAGTTTGTCCTTTGGATAAATGAATTAATGCCTGCAAAGTGCTTAGCTTGGAGCCAGGGCACAGTGTAAGCACAAATAAATAGTAGCTGTGGCAACCTCGAAAACAAGATGTGCTCACTAAGCAGGCTGAAACAGGCAAATAAACACAGATGGTAAACTAAGTGTGATGGGGCACTCCTGTAATCTCAGTGCTCGGGAGGCTGAGGCAGGAAGATCAATGTGTGAGCTCAAGACCTTCCTGGGGCTACAAAGTGAGTTCAAGGCCAACCCACACTGCATAATGAACCGGTCTTAAAAACACAAAAACAAAAAGGAAATAAAAAACACCCCACGGAGAACATATGGTACAGGGGAACAGGGCTGTTCCTTGTCATGCAGAGCATACAGGTGGAGGTGGTAAACTTGGGCACTGGGGCTATGGGTGCCTCTCTCATCACTTGTCATTGTAGCCAAGGCCCTGGGAGTGGCCACCTGCAGTTTGACCCGAGTCAGCCTTCATTCTGATTTCTCTCATGCACTAATTCACTGACATGTGCCTGGTCAGCATTGCTTCTAATTACTGGGTGCATCCTATGTGCCCACCGGACTATATGTACTGGAGCTATGGTTTGCATTCCTGTGGCTCCTCCTCAAGCCTAATATAATCATGGACACCTCTAATCCAGCACTTGTGATTGGTTCATGGTCTAGCGCTGGGATTGGTGGTGTGAGCGCTACACCCGTCTAGGGGTGGAGTCGGTATGCAGTGTAACTACTGGAAGAAGGTGAATCTCTCTCTCTCTTGACAGTTGGTGCCTTGCTGCAGCCATGAACAGTGGCCCTACTGTGCAGCCCTGCATTGGAGCCAGCTGAGTGGACTGAAACCTCCATGAACTGTAAGAAATAGACCTTTCCTTCCCTAATTTTGAACATCAGGTATTTTGTCTCACCAACAAGAGAAAAGCAACCAAAACACCAGGGCTTGACATTTTAGGTTGAATCAAATGCAAGAACCAATATGTGACCAGTTTTCACCCACAGAAACCTTACTTTACTATGGTTCGACCTGATACACTGTTTCTTTCATCTCCTACAACACTGTAGAATATATGTGATCTTACTCTTCCCATTTCTTTTTTTTCATTTATACCTTGAAATTTCTTTTTTCCTTTAATGAACATCACATCTGCATTTACAATATTTAATATCTTTCTTTTAAAAATCCCCTGAATAATTGGTTTCAAAATGATTCTACAACATACCCAGCATCAACATTCATATTCAAACGTTTCTATTGAAAAACACATGCTGAGTTAATTTATCTCTAAATCAAAATGAGACACAGCTTCCATGCTTTCATTTCTTAGTTTTGTTGGTCATACAAGTCATTGTTAAACAAAGGCAGTGACACTTGTGGCTTGAACACGAAAACTTTCATTTTGTAAACCAACACTCCATTCTTACATTAATTTTAGAATAAAGTTACTAAATTCTAAAATAAGTTACAGTTTTAAAATTTTGAAGTTTCAGAAAAATATTTAATACATTATTGTAAAAAGAAAACAAACACATTAGCACATTATTGTAAAAGAAACCAAAATGTCCTCATGTTATGTTTAGGCATAAGCAAAGCTACCCAATTTTAAAGTCAAAACTGCGTAATGTTGAAGTTGCCTGTATTATAGAAAATACAACCTAAAAGAGGATTTAATTTCTAAAACACAAATAGTCATCTTTAAACCTGCCTGCCACCTTCCAGCACCATTCATTAAGATCCGTGCCAACATCCTCAGCCTGCCCGCCTTGCCCACCAGGACATCCTGTCCTCGCCTCCTCTGCTTCTCCCTGGGCCTCAGTGCTGGGCCAGGGCTGGCTGGGCCCTGGCAAGTGCTGTACTCCTGCTTCTCTGTTGCCCCGGGGTTTGGCCTCATTCTGCCCATCTTGTCCCCTCCCAGCCTGGCCCTCCTGACAGCCACCCTCTCGTCCAGGGCTGTTTGTCATTCACAGCTCATTTGCAGATCCAAAAGGATGGAGATACCCTGGGTCCCAGTGAGGACCCTCTGGGAGACCCTCTTCACCCTATAGCAAGGTGTCACCCATGCAGGAGAGGAGAGGGTTCCTTTAGTTGTTCTTTGTGAAGCCAGAAGAGGGGGTTGGGACCTGGCTCCAGGCTGCCCCCTCCATAATGGCCTAAGGGAGGCTGATGTGGAGGCCTGGGAAGTGGCATCAGCCCCTCCTTCAGAGCCTGAGCAGGACAAGGACAGTTAATTCCTCTGGTGTTATCAGCTGGGCACAGGCTCTGGTTGCATAGCAACCCAGATTGCTCTCTGTCTCCAGTGCTTAAAAAGAAAAAAAATCAGCCTTTTCTCCAACTCTCCATCAATGAGATGGAAATGGGCCTGGGGCAGCCCAGACTCCCTGACCCGCAAGTGTGGCTCCCTCCTTCTGCTCTCTCACGCCAGGCTGAGAAGAGTCTACCAGTCATCTGACTACTGCCACATGGTATAGGGTCAGCCTCACAGAGGATGCGGTGAGTTCAGGGTTTCCAGGCACAAAGGTGAAGAGCCTCTACCTGTCCTGGCATTTGAACTGACTGAGAAATACAGTGGTTGTTGAGCAACAACTGGGTGCCATAACGCTAAATTGCCCAGCTTTGGTGCCAATCTGTCATTCCTGCCATGGAGACAGGGAACCTATTTCCCTTCCTCTTATTTGGGGCTGGTTCTACGGTCTCTATGGTCAGTAGAATGTGACAGTAGTAACATCATAACTCAGGTTGTGAGATGAGGCTTATAGACATCAGAAGCATCTGTCTTTGACTTTCGAAGTGTTCCTTCTTAGAACCCAAATGCCATGACCATGAGGAGGTGACACAGCACACAGGTATCCTGCCTGATCTGTACCCTTTACCAGCCTTCCAAGCAAGGCCATGTGATGCCATATGAAGCAGCAAAAGTGTCCTGCATGACTGGACCAAACCCTTGACCCACAAAATCCTCAGCAAATAACTCTCTGTGTGTCTCTGTCTCTGTCTCTATCTGTCTGTCTGTCTGTCTGTCTGTCTCTCTCTCTCTCTCTCTCTCTCTCTCTCTTTCTCTCAGGATCTCTGTCTCTCTGTGCCTCTGTCTGTCTCTCTCTGTGTGTCTGCAGTGATGTCAATAATCTCACAGCCTGTAGCAGTGCTGTGCACTTCGCATACCCCAGCCTTAGACTACTCTCTCTTTAAGCCTATGAGCTTTAGAGCACTTATCTGTGCAGCACTGTATATTACCAGGCCACCAGGAGAGCTTCCTTTTCTGATCCTAGAAGCTCAAGTAACAGCAAATACAGTTTAGTCACCTGACCTATGGCAGACTCTGTTCTAAGCACCTAACCAAATGCCACTCCAGAAAACTGATGCCCAAAGTGCTGGGGACCTGGCATATCAGGAGATAACACAGGCAGGACGGTGATATCAAGAGCTCAGAGACAGGAATAGTCAATAAAATATGAGCCATTTGTAATTAAAACAGTGATCAAGGAAGTGGGCAGGGCAGTCTCACTTCCTGACCATGCAGTTTCAAATTCAGGTCCTAGCTGTGTATATGAGGATATCAATGCCTGGACCACACTGGGGAGAATCCTAGGCTCCAGGGTGAAGATGGGTGGACTGAGGAAACATGCTTGGGAGCTTGAGTGGGCAACAGATGCAACTGTGCTGATGTGTGCCTATAAACCCTCTGTCTTTGGCCTCGGGCACGGACCTGTCTGGGCATGCTTGGCTGGGCAAAAAGGACCCAGGCCTGTGCTCCTGGTTTGTGATTTGGAGTTAGGGCAGTACTAGCAGGACAGTCTGAGTGCTTCAGCTCAGTTTCATGTTGTTCTAGTCAATGTGGTTTAGAAACCCTTTGTCTCATTGTGATCCAGGGTCAGGCTTTCACCTGACTTTTTGTGTGAATGTTGATGTTTGGCTCAGCCTGGATGCAATGTAATTGGTCTAGGATGGAATTTGGGCAGCAGTGGTTCACAGATCCCCAGGGGATTCTAATCGGCAAGCAGGGGTGAGAAATCAGCAGCCCAATGCCTGGAGATACACAGTGGAAAAGGCATGTTTGGTTCTCCAAAGAGTCCAGCTAGAGGTAGAGGTGAGCAGGGAGGAGTCTTGTGCTGGTGAATGGTTTCGAATTTTCCTAAGCGAAGAAGTCTGATCTGCAGCACTTGCTGATTTCTGTCAGCATTGTCACTCATGCCCAACACTTTGTTCATGACCAGTTTCAAGCCACCAACCTAGTCTCACGGAACACACAGTTGGGACGGAGACACAATTAACTCTCTTTGGCTAGAGGAGTGGTACCAGCATTCCATGCCACCTGAGGCAGTCACATCCCCAGCTAGAGACCAGCCTGGCCAAGAAATGCTCTAACAACTGCCCTGGAAAGTATAATCTGAGGACACAGCTTTGGCATCACATAGGAGCTGGCCAGAAATAATTTCAGGTTCGCCCAGACAAACTCAGTCAGCCCTGGCACTTTAAAAAGTTGCCTCATAAATGCAAGTTTGAGAAGCTTGACTCAAATAAGCAAAGTTTTAGGTCCACTTTTAGGAAATAGGGATGTAAATAGCTGCTTAGAAGGGTCAGAAAAGGCTTCTTGCAAAGAGTGGCATCAAGATAGGATTTCAAAGGAGGAGTAGGAATCTGCCAGGCAGATAAGGAGAGGGAAGGAGGGGCTTGGAACTGTTGGTAAAAGGATCAGCAGGAACAAAGACTTGAAGTGCTTGTGAGAGGGAATGGGAGAAGAGGAGCCTGGAGAACTGGGTCCCTGAAGTGTGGTTCCCAGGCCAGCAGCATCAGCAACTTGACAACCTATTAGATGTGCAAATTTTTAGTCCACATCAGAAATTTGAACCAGGGACCCTGAGAGGGGACCAGCATCTGCATTTTACCAAATCGTTCAGAAAGTTTTGATGCACAGTCAAGTTGGAGAACCCCTGACCTAGGGTGATAGGGGGATGGAATCATGAAGGGTCCTGGTATGATGCAGAGGCATCCAGTAAGTACCCTGCCTAGGGGTCTGCCCCCTAAGTCCTGTCTTTCCAGGAGACCCATGAGGGCAACTCCTGGAGGCAGCACGGCTGCCCATTGCTTTGGGCCTTTCAGTCCCCCTGATAGTAAGGTCTGTCCCCGTCCCTCTCTCACATGAGGACTCCTTTGCCAGGGATCACAACATTACAAGGACACTTCCACAGGTTAGCCCCAGCCCAGATGTCTTCCTTTCTTCTTATTTTATTTTATGGAAAAAAAGATAAATAAAACTGAGTTATAAGACAGGTTAGAGGACAGTTACTGATAGGGATTTTTGGCGCTGTAAAAGAGAAAATATAAGCGCCAGGCATGGTGGCTGACACCTGTAATCCCAGCACTCAGGGAGGCTGAGGTGGGAGGATCGTTGTGTGTTCAAGACCAGCATGAGCTACAAAGTGAGCTCAAGGCCACCCTGAACTGCACAGCGAGACCCCATCTCAAAAAAGATCAAAAAAAAAGAGAGAGAGAGAGAGAATATAAAATTTAAAATGGCCTTTATTCTAAGGTCACAGAGAGACCTCCATGACCACCGGGCCTGGCTTTCTCTGCTGGAAATGTGGGCTGGGAGATATACATATAGTTTCCCACTGGGGCGGTGCTTAGGGCGGCATTGTTGATGTGTGAGCAGCTGATTGGGACTTTTTTCAAGCCACAGGTAAGTTGTCATAGGGGAAGGGGGAAGTGACCTCTAGGTAAACATCCCTTGGTCCCGCTTCCCACTACCATAATATCATATCTAGGGAAATCCTTTCAGTTACAATAGTTGACACATCACATATTGTTGTCTTGGTAGTAGTGCAGAGTACAGAACATAGGCGTGCTACCTTGTCTAAACACTCTTAGCACAAAACATACTTTCTAAGGAACAGAGAGAAGCTTGCTGTACAGCTATCTTAACATATTTATATACACATTTTTTCTTTTTCCCTTCATTTGCTCTGCCAGTTTGTATTTTCTTTTGAAAAGTTTCTTCTCAATTCACAATATCTGTTCTACATTTTGGATTCTATTTACTTGTTCAGTTTTTCACTCTACTGAGACGATACAATTTTTATACATTTAGATCTGTCTCGAGTTGCATCCATTTCCCTATAAAAGTCTCCAGTTTATTGTTCTTTATGGCTGAGCAAAATACTCCATTGGACAAAAGACCACAGCTTTTTTAATCCATTCCTTGGTTGATGGACAGTTGGGTTATTTCCAAGATCTAGCTGCTACAAAATGTGCTGCTGTAAACATGGGTGTAGATAATATCATTGTGGTATGATGTTTTTAGTTTCTCTGGGATAATACCTGGAAGTGGAGCAGCTGGATCAAGTAGGACCTCAAATCCTAGTGTTGTAGCTTCTGAGAGACACACAGCTGGTGGAATGGAAGTTATGAGCTGAACCCCCTGGAAGCAGCCCACCTCTCAGCCCAGGCTTTGTCTGGGAATTCCTAACCCTCCTGGGCCAGCCAACCTGCCACTTCTTCTCTGATGCTAAGCAGCTGCTCCAGAGTCCATGCAGCCTTCCTCAAGGAAGGGGAACTCATGCTGTGCTCTCTTTGCTTAGTCCCGGGACCTTGTACATTGGAGTATGACATCCTAAACCCTGGCCATTGTCATCAGCACTAGCGCAGCTTGCCTGACTGAGCACTGAACACGTGACAAGCATCATGCCAAGGGCTTTCCTGGCAAGGTGTCATTTAGTCCTGACCATAACATAGGCGCATTGAGATAGGTACTATTGTTTTCATCCTGTTCTGCAGAGGAAGGGCCCAAGGCACAGGAAACAAAATACACTGCCCAAAGCCAAGTGGTTGCTGTGCTCCAGGTGACCTGTCTCCAATACAGAAAGCACATTTCCACGTTGTTGTTACTGCTGTTTTCTATTTTTGTTCAACGAGGGCAGGACAAATAAAACATTGCCCTGAGTCCTTTTGTACCCCTCGTTATTCTTTCTTTTTCATGAGAAAGGATCTGGCAATGTTGGCCTTCATTTTGGGTACAAGGAGCCAAAAATCTCTGGTGTGATTCACCCCTGAGTGGCAGTGCCTTTCAGCTCCCCCTACTCCACTGCAGGAGCCATTTGTGCTGCAAATTAGCATTGTAATTGCCTTTTAACTATTCACTGTTGTGAAAGACACAGACCAGGCTAAGAAGCCTCCACCTCCCCTCCCCATTTAGGGAGGAAGCAGAGTTGGCCTCCCTCCTAGGGAATGGGAACCACCCTCTGCCCACCCTCCCAGGCAGCAGCTTCACATTTTTAAGCATCAGTTTCTCCTTCACACAAGAGAAGGTGATAATCTAAGCTTCCCAGGCTTGTTTCAGTCCAGGTAAAATGCCTCATACAGTCCCTGCACCCTGAGTAATGAGAGTAATAAGGAGTGTTGTGTCTGTGCTGGGAACTGTGCAAGGCCAGACTATGCCAATCAGGAGCCCAGGTGGGGTTGATGCCTGAGTCCTCTAGACTCTGAGCTCAGGGATCTTCTGGTCTCAGCACATCAATCCTTGCACCTTTTTCTTGCCCACAACAACTTGGTCATTTGTAGTCATGTGAGCTGAGTGAAGATAAGACCTTCCCTGCCGACATTCAACATTCTCATCATCAGAAGATTTTTTACTATAAAGCAATGAGGATTAATTAAGAGAGAGGATTTACCTGCTGTGCTGCAAATATTGAGTCTAGTTTGTCACTTACAAATGCAAGCACAAACACTGGAGGTGCAGGAGAGCAGTGTTCAAGGCCACAAGGTCCAATGCCTGGGTTCAAATTCACTTCTGCCATGCACACATGTGTGTGCACTGACACACATCCTGTGTGACCTTAGGCTTAAGCTGTCTGGGCTTCAGTTTTCTCTTCTGGGAAGTGAGGCTAACAGTGCTCTTCTTAGCAGTTTGTTGTGAAGGTAGAACATGGGTCGCACCTCGACTAGTAGTATTACAATGCAGTAAGCACTAGGACTGGGTGATAGAACTGTGGGGGACCAGCGGCGGCTGAAAAGATATGAAGTATGAAATATAAATGACTTTTATTTTGAGAATGCAGGGAGAGACACCCCGATCCTCTGGGGCATGGCATCTCCACCCCAGGATCAGCGATCTCTTCGTGGAACACGTGAAGTAGGGGCCTATATGTAGCTTAGATTAAGGATGGTGCCTGAGGGGGCATTAGGGATGCACAAGTGAGCCCATTGGCACTAGTTTGGCACCAGAGGTAGATTCCTAGGGGTGGAGGAGATAGAGCCCCTTGGCTTTACGAGCTACAGTGTCCTGTCTGGGCCAAAACTCTTTCACTGGGTTTGCTCTTATTACTAGAGATCTTTTTTTTTTTTTTTGTCTTTTTCGTTTTTATCAGTACCAGGGATCAAACTCATGACTGCCTGCTTGCAAGGCCTGGTATGTAGTAAATACTCACTTAAATATACTTATCACACCAAGTCTTCAACACTTACAGGCTAATGCCAACTCTCCTTCTTGGTAACCAGTGTCCTCCTATTCTCCCCTAGAGTCATCTGAATTCATCCCTCATCACAGTGGAGCTCTTCCATGGTGTGGTTTTCAGAGCCACCTGCCAATCCTCATGGCTTATTTTATAGCCCTTTATTGTTTGATATCTTTACTGTCACTGCTTTTTCTTCCTAAAATGTTCTTTTCCATGATGCCCACCCAAAAAACACACACTCAACTTCTAGGTTCATCCCTTTCATTCTGCTATTAAATTTTTATTTACTACCTAACCCTCCAGCCCCAAATTTAGTTTCATGAGTCATTTAGGAAAGACTAAAGGAATCATCCAGTCCATCTGTAGAATTTTGAGAAATAGTAAGTCATTGTTTTAAAGTCTGAAATTTTGGGCTAAGGATTTAGGTCAGTGGCACAAGCGTGTGTTCAGAAGAATGAGGTTGTCAGTTCAATCCCTGGTACAAAAAGGAAAAAAAAACTCTTAAATTTCATATATATTTTGTTATGTAGCAGAATACAAGTAACACCAGGCTTCAATTCATCTTCCGCTTGCTCTTTGTGGTGCAGAGGTGTACACAGAGACCCCGAGAACCATCGAGGACAGAACAGAGTCAATGCACTTGCTTAACTCTGTTCCAGGCTATAGTTCCCCTGCAGCCATGATGGAAACACCCTAGGAGGAAGAATTGTCTGAGTGGGCCAAGCCGCAGAGCTGCAGCAAGCGTTGTGAGCTGTCCGTGGTCCTGAACATTCTGTTTCAGAGAGAGATCCAGTGTCCTCCTGTGTGCTTAAATCTTCCTGTCCCATACTCACACTAACCCTGCCCTAGGCTTTGGTAATATACTGGCATCAGAGAGAACCAGCTCTATGGTGAGAACCGACACCTAGTAAAAGTGAATAGGCCGGGGATATAGATCAGTGACACGGTATCTGCCTGCCACGCTTGAGGTTGTGAGTTCGATTGCCAGCACCAGGAAAAAAAAGACAAGTGAGTAGAAGAAGGCTTATGCCTTTACTCTCTTTCTCCTCCCTCCACCCTCCCTCTCAGGAACCACCTGACCATTATAATAAAAACTCTAGCTTTATGTAAATACCCTATTCTCTAAGTAATAAATGCCATTAGCTGAGCGCATCTGAGGAACTGCAGGCTTTTAAACAGCCATCTGAAGGGCTTTGAAAGCTCTCTGGAGGCTCTTGCCCATAATTCACTAAGTGGGAATTGGTAATAACTGTGTTAAATAGCCAGGCCCAGGAACTCGCAGGAGGTGCGTCTGCTCTTTGTTTTCCTTGTTGGTGGGGGCTCTGGGAAAAGGATGCCCTTCCTTCATGCTGATTGGTTACTAGTTTTTAAGAGTCCTCCCAGGTGGTCACAGTCCTCTGATGAGCTACTAATGAAAGAGCGAGATCTGACAATTAATTTCCTAAGAGTTATTATTTGTTGTTTTGGCAACAATTCTCTGAAAAGCCTTAATACTCATTTGGCCCCCAAAGGTTGGGAGTACCAAAGTTTCAAGAGAAACATGGATTTTACCTCTTTAATCTACAGTGATGGATTGAGCACATATTGTGTCCAAGACACCACACTAAGCACACTCCCTTCCTTCAGGGAGCCCCCAATCTAGGAGCTGAAAGATATGGAAGTAAATAGGTAGTAAGAATACCGTGTGCCCTTTGCTATGTAGGGGACAGTACAGCAAGCTACAGGAGTCGAGAGGCACAAATAATTCAGGCTACAAGATTCACAGAAGGGTTCCAGGAGGAAGAAGCCATACTAATAATCTTCAGCTAGCAAGATAAATACAAAATTGGGGAAAGGGTATATTTTAGGAAAGACCAATATTTTTAAAGACTACAAGAGAGAAAAATATCATACACAAAATTTTGATAAACTTTGGAATATCAAGAATTCCCATTTACTGCTTGTGGGGTTGTAAACTGCTGTAAGCCATTTTGGAAAGGAATTGGACATTAGCCAGTAAAGTGGGATATATGCAAGCCAGAAATTCCATTGTTTCTAGAAATAGTTTGGTATAAAGAACCATAGGCGCAATGATCATATCAATATTCTTTGTCATAGCCAATAAGTGGAAATAATCCAAATACTTATCAGAGGTAGAAAGACACAATGTGACTTAACTACACAATAGAGTATGAAAGCACAGGGAAAATGAGTGAGTCAGCAACCCACAGCAACATGGGTAGGTCTTCCTTGTCTTGACCCAAATACCAACTGCATAAATCCATTTATACTAAATTCAAGGCAAGCAAAACTAGCACACTATTGGGGCATGCACATAAAGATGTTAAAGCTATCAAAGAAAATGAGGGAATAGTTGACTAAGAAAGGTAGAATACTGATTTCTGTCTAAAAAAAGGAGGACGCTTGGGAAGGATTACTTGGGGAAATCTGGGAAATGTTTTACTTATTGTTTTGAGGGGAAATTAAGTGGGGATTTACTTTGTGATTGTTAAATGAATTGTGTATGTGATAATCCTTAATTTTTTTTAAATTTTCTTCTTCTTTCTTTCTTAATTTTTGCCTGTCTGTCTGCCTGCCTGCCAGTCTGTCTGTCTGTCTGTTTCTCACCTATGCAGTTCAAGCTGGTCTCAGACTCACCATGTAGCCCAGGCTGGCCTCAAACTCATGATGATCCTTCTGCCTTAGCCTCTTTTGTGTGCTAGGATCACAGGTGTGTTCATCACCACACCTTGCTTGCCTCTTTCTTTCTTTCTCTTTCTGAGGTAGATATGGAGGTAGAACTCTCAGTTATAGAGGCTTCGTTGGACCTGAAGTCTTTCCTTTAAATCACCTCCATGTGATAAAGCATAATTTACTCCCCAGAAAATCCTAGCTGGCTCTCACTGTGAGTTCCATAGAACTAAAAAGGAGTCAAAGAAGCCTAACAGAGACCCTGGGCAGAACTAGGTCATTGCTTTGCCTGCTCACCTGCAAGTGTCCAAGGTGGATTAGCATATGGAGGTGCAATGGGGTCCCAAAAATCAGCTTCAGGGGCTGGGACCTCTCCTACATGGAGTCTGCAGTGCATGCACTGGAATGGACATTGCCATAGGGCTCTGGCTTGGTTCTGGGGGATCCTGAATCTTTGGCTTAAGTGACCCTTGATGCAGGATGGAGGAAGAAAATGAGCATCCCAAAATGTCTGGAGTTGTAAGGGACCTAAATAACCCCTTAACTTAAATTCAGACCTCAATAATTTTGGCTCTTGATTAGGTCTATTAACTTTATAATTGTTCTCTCACAAAAGTAACACATTCTTTTGGAGTAAGCCATACACTGCACAATTGGATCCAGAGGGTAACATCATTTCTCATCATCCTTATCTCATCTGGCATGGAAACTAATATTAATAGTCTGGTATATTTTCTTCCACACATCATAGCAAGCTCACACACATAATACAAACAAACCCCAGAGCTCTCTTCTCCTCCTGTTTCAAACTGGAATCACATTGTACTCATTACTTTGTGATTTGACATTTTCACATTTTAATATATCATGAACATCCTTCAAGATCAGCCCTTCCAGATCTAATAGATCTTTTTCAGTTGCTCTGGAATATTCCTCAGATTGGATGTGGCAGAATTTATTCATCCAGTCCCTTGTCATAGAATTTTAAGTAATTTTCATTTTTTGCAGTTCCTTCAACTATACAATATTATTTATAGGGACATAATTGAAAATTACTTAAAATAAAAAAGTGAGTGAAACAATACTCTTTTCATTTAAATAATTCTGACAGCTTAGTCTCTGAAGCTTAGACTCTTAGTATTCCCATCTGCTTCAGAACAAATGAAAGACAGACAGAAAGAAAGACAGAAATTATATGCTAGTCATTCACACATGCTTTGATGGTTCAGAGAATTCTAATTTATTTACACCCTTTCTTTGCTGGCTGTTATCCATTCATAGTGTACCCTTGCCCCGCCATGATGAGCAAATATCAGAGAAAAAAACTAGGAATACAAACAAATAACACAAATAAACATCTCTAGTTTTATTGTCATTTTAATTTTCACTTATCTGGTCACTCTCAAGGTCAGTTATCTCCTCAAACATTTGTTCATTGTTGGCATTTTCTTTGCTGAGAAATGCTCATTCATGTTACTTATCTAACTTTGCATCAGGTGTGTTCTCAATTTTTATTATTGGTTTGCTGAAAATCATTGCTTTTTTTAGACAGGGTCTCACTATGTAGTTCAGGTCTTTAACTCACTATGTAACCCACACAGGCCTCAAACTCACAGCAATCCTCCTGCCTCAGCCACCTGAGTGCCAGGATTACAGAGGTGTTCTACCACATCTGGCAAAATTACTGCATATTAACAGCAATCATTTGCTGTCTATCGCATGATCTGTTATGTATAGTGATAGAGAATTGGTACCACAGAGTAGTGATTATCCCAAAGATACCAGAATGCAAGTGGTAGTTGGACAGGATGAGGCTTTTAGAACCCAGCACAGGATTCACCATGGTTGCTTCCTAGCCCAGATCCTTCCAGTTCATTTTCTGGGAACTACTCAAATTGTCTCAGAGTCTAATGTAAAGATCTCTTGGTCCTTTAGAAAAATTTAAATCATGGGGCCACATCCTAAATTTTTTGAGTCCTTGGAACCAAGGAACCTTCATTTGAAGAGAGCTTTTACATTTTTTTCTTAAAACTAGAGAAGTATTTCCCTAGAAGCTGAAAACCCTTGCTTAGGTTCAAAAGGAGTATGAGTGTGGGAAAGTCAATGGGAAAAATAGTATATGGACTTCCACACCCACCACCACACCAACAGAGAAACATCTTTCAAGGCTGGAAGCATTGAAACAGAGCTAATGCTAGGAATTCTTTGTTCTGATGCGTCCCTTAATCCACAATCAAGACTTTGTAGCAAAGGGGTGAGTCTAATACAGCACTTTCCTGCTGTATAAAGGTGTAACTGTCAAATTCTCTCTTTTTCTATTGATGATTTGTTAAAGCACTTAGAGACGCACCCATTTTAATCAACAAAGCAACCAGAAAGATCACAGGGCAGCAGTGTACCATATCCTATCTGGGCTTTGGGTGGATTTGAAAATTGCACTTTTAATTAAAATTGGCATTTGTGAAGCGGATTGTAGCTAGCAAGTGTGCTGGGGAATTGCACAGTACGAAGCAAACATTCTGAAAGGGAGGTTTAAGACTACAAAGGGAAAGGCTTGTGTATGAAAAGGGGGTGCTTGTTTAAATAATGAAATGGAGAAAAGATAATGTAAAAATGCCTCTCTGTTTAGTTAGGGTCCCTCTGAGTCTCTGTTAATTGCCTTTGAGCTGTCAGAGGTGCTGATGGGCAGGCAGCAAGAGCATTAGAAAGTATCCACAGTGCCCAGAGGTTCATGCCTGATGCTCAGTTCAATCAAATTTGGCTTCCTTTATGGGTTTGTTTCTGGTCAGTGACCCATTCCCATGTCTTTTATTCAGTCAGTTCACAAAAGTCAGTGATGGTCTGCTATGTACAAGAGTGCGTGGTGGTCTTAAAACCTGAAAAATGTCCTCTAGAATTATTGAATCTTGTTCTTGTGATGTTTCAGTAAACCTCAGAATTTATCCTAATATCATATTTTAGGATTTTGTGAACCTGGATTGTGACTGTTTAAAATTGAATCAATCAAGGATGATACAAAGTAAGAGCATTTAATAATACTGTAAAAACTTTCTTTTGCTTGTTCCATTTATTAATAGAAGCAAAGGACATTTTGAACTTTAAAGAGTAAGATGACCATAATCTAAGAATAATGAAGTTATTTAAAAATCTTTCATAGGAACTCATGTCTTTGCCTTTCTTTTCCTCATTTCACAGAAAATCATAGAAAAAGTCACCATGCACTGGCATCTATTTCAAAATGGGTATTTAGGAATCCTTGGTCCAGACACGCAGAAATGAAGTAGAATCTGTCTGCAAAGCTGCTTCTCAGAGTCACCTGACTTCTGGCTGCACATCCGAGCTCCAGTGCCTGCCTGTCTTACATTGTTGTTAGGAAGTTCTTCCCTCTGTTAAGGAACCCTGGAGATGCCTCAGGAGGGTCTATTGGGTGGGTGGAGCTGGATGGAATTAACACTTATTAAGAACCCACTATGTGCTGGTACTTTACTTGTGCCTAGACTACTTCTGTGAGATGAGCATCATTTAGCCTCCCAACTTACAAATAGGAGTGTGTTATGTGTGAGAATTTAATGTATAAAAGGACCCTTCAAAGACCAATTCAGTGGGGAATGGTTAGCTATTAAATGATATAAAGAAAATCCATGAGCAACAAGTAAACTGTGATTTTCACACCAGAGAAGATATCAAAAATTACCAAATAAGTTACTTACCTATAAATAAATTAAATATATAACATAGCTTTAAAATCAGTAAACATAAATCTGGTAGTTGTCAAATCTCTTAAGTAAAAAAATTCATAAAATATAGATGTCGATAATTAACAAATCTCTTAAGGAAAAAAGAACTTTCTAAGTTTAGGAACAAATTTTAAAAGGCAAAGTTGTACAATTTTAACTGTCAGGATATAATTTAACTGTCATTTTGTAAAATTTGAGAATTTTAAGAGTAAATCTTGAAAGTCTAAGAATAAGATCCAAAGTGGTAACCTTCTGGGCAGAGTGGTATCTTTTGAGTAACAGGGATTGCCTGGGGATGCAAAGGAAAGGTGTTCCCTATTTTGATCTACCTGAAAATTAATACAGCTGGATACATAATTAAGATTAGTATACTCAACTGTGTTAACTATATCTTGATGAAAAAGTAAATGAGAGCCAGGCATGGTGACACATGTCTGTAATCCCAACAATCTGAGAGGCGAGACAGGAAGATCACAAATTCAAGCTGAGCCTGAGCAACTTAGTAACTGAGAAAAAACGTGTCCCAAAAATAAAAAATGAAAGGACTATGAATGTAGCTCAATGTAAAATCCGTGTTCATAAAAAAAGTAAAAGTAGAAAAATGGAATCCACTTTAAATGCAATGTCCCTCTTTGGACTACTTGAAGGAGGATACGAGGGCCCCATGAAAATAAACTTCTTGGAACATTATGCTTTGTGTGAATCCAGATCACACCCAATACTGTGATTTGACACCAGTTCACATGAAAGAGATTTGAACACTCTCATTGACTGTAAACACAAAAATGTCACTTATGTAATTCAGCTACTCTGAAGAGAATGCAAAACCCAAGTTTTCATTGGTAAAGTCATTGTGCTCCCAACTAAAGATGCAATGGACACCCAGTGCAGTGAGCATTTCTCTGCCAGATGTGATGCTTCTCAAAACACATATGGAACTGCTGAGTGTCTTATATGACAAAGGACAAGGAGGAAAGTCATTCAACCTGGACTTTGGAGTAATAGTGACCTGAATTTGGGTCCCAAATGTACCATATCGATGTGGTGTGGCCCCAGAAAATACTCTCACTTCTGTGAGTTCAGTCACCTCAACTCTAAAATAGAAACGTTGGTGATGCTGTCACTGAAAGGCTGTTCTAAGGACAAATCAGGCACTACATGTAATTCACTTGGTATCCTGCTTGACACATTATAGTGCCCCTCAGCATTAGAACTGTCAGTGGTGTTATTTACCATGACTTCCAAAAGGGATCCTCGTATGTGTATCACCTCCATGAGGTTCCTGAGGAAGTGTCTTTTGGGGGAAGCTGGTGAAGCTGTGAACTTTGTCAAGAGAACCAAATTGCCACTAATTTAGAGACACCTGAAGTCTGTGGGAGCTCATCTAGCCGCATGCATCTGAAATCAATGTATGAGGCAGCCAGCTAGGCAGGAACCGGGGCTGTACAGGTGCCAGAAGATGGAGCCCAGAATCCAGCACAGGAGTGCCCTGACTTCTCCCCAAGGGCTGGCTCAGGCAGCCGGGAGGCCTGTCATTAACTTTCTTTATTTTCTACATTTTCTGCCTCACTGGCTCATCTGAGGAGGCAAATGGAGCTGCTTTAAGCCATGCCTTGCCCAGAAGTTGCTTCACTGGCTTTTTGAGCTGGGAGGAGCTGGAGTCACTGAAAACATTAAGCATCTAAAAGGCACTCAAATGCATGAAATGGGGAACTGAGTGTGCTCCAAATACAGTGTAGGATCTTGGGCTAGTGGTTTCCACCCCATCCTGACTTCTGAATCGAGAGTTTCTTTCTTATCACTGTCATTTGGAGAATCAGCCTTGTTTCTTCTAGCCAGACTTATACAGCTCTCCAGCTGAATTTTTTAAAAAAAATTTTTTTAAAAATTTAAGCTACTTGGACACATGTTTGTAATCCCAGCATTTTGAGAATTTGAGGCAGGAGAGTTGAAAGTTCAAGACCACCAAGTGCATCTTGGGAATTTAGTGAGACCTGTCTCAAAATTTTAAGTTTCTTTTTTTAAGTGGCATGGGGCTTCTGTGCCAAGTTGTGTGCAAAGACCCTGCGTTCAGTCCTCACTAGCATACAAAATGTGTCTGTGTCATGTTCCATAAAGATAGGGGCAGTGTAACATGGACTTTGTAGACCACGATGTGCTCCTTACCAGACCTGTTCCCTTAGACAAGGAGCCACTATCTCCTCTCCACAACGGGGATGACTGCACTTACCTTGAAGCACTACATGAGGAGTAAATACTCCCCTTCATTGTGGAGCACTTTCTGTACCCCAAGTGTCCAAATAGGAGAGATCTCAGTCTAATCTTCAGACAGTAAAGGAGAGTGTCATGATCTTTATTGTGTGGATGAGGCACAGATTAAGCAAATTGTCCAAAGTAAGATCTCTCTCTCACTTCCCTGCCCCTGCCCAGGAAGCACATCCATCCATGGGGCGCTTATGCTTTTATCTCTAGACAGTAGCCCTGGGTTTCTTTTTGCAGCCCCACCCTCTCTTCTGAGGTCCAGCCTTAAACATCCAATGACTGATTTCAGCCGCCAATGGGAAGCTAAAGACATTGTTTTCTCAAAATTATGAAATAACTAAAGCAATTTGCTAAGATCAAACACTTCAGAAGTCATTTAGCCTGAATTTGAATCTGAGTGTCTTTTTCTCTAAGTCTACTTTCTTAGGCACAGGGCATCTAATAATTGATCCTCTCTTTGCAATATCCCTGTGCATACTCTGGCTGAAACTATAAGCCTTATGGACCAGATATCCCTCACCCCTGGATGGCCATGTGCTTCCTAAGTCATGCTAACTCCTCTCCCTCAAGCTAAAGAGGCCCTGCGTACCACCATTATGATATGCCCAGAAAGAAAGTATCCATAGATCGGAAGGGAGCTCCAGAGAGGTCTCATCAGAGACAGCCACAGCAACATCTCCTTCCATCCAGGGTTTCAGTCCCTCTTCTGTATCCCTGAGACTCCCGTGTGGCAGGGGAGGAAATTAGGAAAGATCTCTAAACTCCCCCAAGGAGTTAGAGTATGTGGCAACTCATGTTTAAAGGCCGCCCAAACCTCCCTCCATGTGCACTCACCGTCTTCTGGCCTAGTGTTGGGCTACACAGAAGCAGATGCTCTGTTATCATTTCCTTTTCTAGTATCATCATCAGTGTGGAACACAGACACAGGCACTCAGAGGGACCATGCTACAGAGGAGTGAGACTTCCTTGGCTTTCCAAAGAAAATCAGGGGGGAAATCTCAGACATACTCAATGCTAGGTGCCAATTGTCTGCCTGTTTGACATCATGGGGTATTTCTTATTGTATTCTGTGGTCCAAAGAGAAGAGGGAATTTCCAGAGTAGTTGAGAGATTCTGTGTGTGCTTTGTTATTGTTTTCTTTTGATTTTTAGTACCATGAATTGAGCCTAGGGATACTGTACCCCTGAGTAGTCCTCTCTGCTCTTTTTCTTTTTTATTTTGTGACAGGATCTTAGAAAGTTTCCCAGACTGGCCTTTAACTTTCAGTCCTTCTGCCTCAGCCTCTCAAGTAGCTGAGATTGTAAGTGTGTACCAATGTGCCCACTAGTCATTGAGACCACAAGGCTTGACCTTGAGGGTAGCACAGCAGTCTCTGACTTATTCTCTGTACCTTGGGATGGCAAAATACATGTGGATATTTTCTGAGCTAACCTTATACCTGGAATTTCAATTGGCTATTTACATGCATTTGATTCTGGCACCATTCTTGGGAATCAGCCCCCAGTATGGCCCTGGGCAGCAGTCAAACATTGGGGCCTTCCCTGAACAGGATTTTTTCTTCCTCTTGGAATCAAACCATGTAGAGGCTGAATCAAGCCCAGAGAAATGCAGGAGAGCTTTTTGAGCTCAAAGAAGCCAGCACTCTCCTTTTGTAAACACAGGCATATATGAGCTTGTAAGTTAGAGGTGAAACCAACTCTATACTAAAAGTTCAAAAAGATGTGGTATGCTCAAAGGAGATGAAGAGGGCAGGGAAATGGTGGGACAGAGGTGCAGCTAAGCATAGATCTTCTTCTTTTCAAGGTCATGGCCATTGTCATCAGGTGAATAGAACCTCAGGGTAGTCAGTAAACCTTCATCATGCTCTGTTTCCTCATTTGTGGTATAAGGGTTAGGATAGCACCTACATCACAAGGTCAGTGAGTGGGTTAAATGAACTGTTCCTTAGAAGGAAAATAACAGGATATGGCACACTAAGTGCTTTATTTAGTGTTGTCCCTTGCTTCAATTCATTTTTTTGGCTCAATTTCTGTAGAATAGCTAAATGATACCAAGTCTTTCTCCAAGATCACATACCCTGTCTCAGCTAGATAGACTTTTCTTTTACCACTATTTGGTCTGAACAGAAAATCTCCAACCTTTCTCTCTGCCAGAACTCTCCTCTCTACCTGTATTTGTCTCCCCAACCTCTTTTCAGTTTTGCCAGGCACTGTCCCTGGTGCTGATCCTTTTTTCTGGCTTGTTCAGCTGGAGAGAGAGTTGTCTATACAAATGAACAATACCAAGCAGCTGAATGTTGAAATCTAGGGACAATCCCCAAACTAATCCCTGGCCTTATCATAGGCCAGAGCTGCTGCTATGCTCCACAGATGCTGGCATGGCTTAGAGATACCAGCCTAGTCACTGCCCTTCCCCTCAATGTTTGACTTCTGAGACCTGAGGCACACATAGTTACTTCCTTATCTGGAATGCCTGGGGCCTCCTATGGGCTCAGTGATGGCCCCACTGGGACCAGATGGGGAACCCTAGCAGGATACATAGGGCAGAGATAAGGGCAAGAACAGACTCCCTCTGGCACTCAGGTGGTGTTCATCAGAAATCAACATCCCCACAGCCCTGGCTGATGACAGGCAGAGGGTGATAACTGCACCATGTGATCAGTGGCCTTAGAAGACAGGCTGTCACTGGCTCTAAGAGATAAGGGGACAATGCGCAATCCCTTTGCTAGGGAAGGTCCTGCACAGAGCCTCCTAAGCAAAGCAGAGAAGCTGAAGTTTGATCTGTTAGACCTTGCCAAGACCCTCCCCTCCCAGGAGGTCCCTAGAGCTCCCTCCTGTCACTCAGAGATGCATGGCCCCCCATTATGCATCCAATCTTCTGTTTTCTGTTCACTGGAATTAATCCCGAGTATAGATGTTATAGATGATAACAGAGAAGCAGTTTCCTTTCCACCTCCCTGCCCCAAAAAGTCTGCTGAGGGAGAGTGCTATGGGGCAGGCAGACCCTCACCTGAATGGTTCATCCAGGCTATGGAATCAGCATTAACAATTTCATTCTACAATTAGGCTATTAAGGGACCAAGAGGGTGGGGAGGGAGGAGTTTCCCCTGCTCACATCCCCATGCAGCAAAGCTGCTGGTCTCCAACTTGGGCCCTAGTGTGGGGCTGACACCTGCTGCTTCTGGCTCAGCTCTCCCGCTGCCATCCCTGCTGTGCACTCCTTTCCTCTCTATGCCCCAGCACTGATGCAGGCTAAGCCAGGACACATAGGTTCTAGGTCTTCATCTGGCCCCACCTTAATGAGTGATTTAGGGGTCATGAACAAGTCACTTTCCCATCCAGCCTCAGTTTCTTTAGGAACTCGGGTTACTAATGTGTGACAATCTGGTGTGCCAAGTGACGTGAGACTCCAGTGAGATAAATACATCTCAAACCACTGAGGAAAATATGGAACAGACCCAGGGCTCAGCTTAGGGCTCAGCTCAGCCTGACTTCTCAGTCAGATATGTTACATTCTATTTCCCTTTGATATTCTGTCTTTCCTCCCTTTTATTTTATATTTCCCACCCCTTTTCTGAGCTTAGGCCCCCATTTCTTTTTTGGCCCAGCTGCTGAGCTCACATGTCACACCTTTCTCTTTTCATTGCTTCTCTTCTTGTGATTAAAATGATTTTTTTAGTGTTTTCTCTTGTTTCAATTCACCTTTTTTGCTCCATTGCTGTAGAATAGTGAATTGATCCTAAGTCTTTATCCAAGATCATATCCCCTGTCTCAGCTACATAGACTTTTCTTCAACCACTAGGTATGCTAATAGGAGACTGGAGGCCTACTTGAGGTCCTTGTTGAAAAAACTATGCAGAATGCTTGCAGCTTCCACAGACAGACAGCACAGTATGTAAATGTTGCTTTCCACTATCAGCTGCAGGAGGTGAGGCCTCAGGGTGCTCTGGAATTACAAAGGGCAACTCTCCCACCAACATCTTGAAAGCCAGCACTCCAAAGGCCCACCAGTCCACAGCCAATCCATAATCTTCTCCTTGGATGATCTCAGAAGCCAGGTAATTAGCAGTGCCACAGAAGGTGCTGGTCAGGTCTCTGGGCCCCAGTCCTTCCTTACTCACGCAATAATCTGTGAGTTTGATGTGCCCATGGGAGTCCAGCAGTATGTTGTCAAGTTTTAGGTTTCTGAAGAGGATGCCATGCTGGTGCAAATGGTTGGCTGCTAAGGTGATCTCAGCATAGTAAACCCTGGCGTGTGCTTGAGGGAATGTTCTCTTTCTCTGTAGGTGGAACATGATGTCTCCTCTGCTGATGTAGTCCAGGACAAGCATGACTCTGCTTTGGGTCTCTAAGTAAGCATGCAAGCCAATGAGAAAAGGGTGGTGCACTGCCTGTTCCAGCACTCGCCTCTTGGTCTCAGTCCGGTGACTGTGGGTGCAGGCTTTCTTTACTACTTTCATGTCAAACGTGTGACCCGTGTTTCGAATTTGGGCTAACAGTACTTTAGTGTAACTTCCTCTATCACCCTCAGCAGATGAAAGTCCTCAAGTCCAAAGCAGGTGAAGCCTGGTCATTTTCTTGGGCATTGGTGAACTCCATGTGTTTACTGCTCTGTTCTGAACCATGTACACTGGGAGAGTAACACGAGCTCCCTGCATGTGTGGGCTCCGAAACCCTGGGTGGTGGATTCCCTGACATCACAGGCTCCAATGACAAGGAGCAACGCTGCCCACACTGGATGGTAACAAGCGTGCAGCACTTCTTATGTACCAGGAGTTGACAGTTTGTGCACTTGTACATCCAGGGTCCCAGTCCCTCCACGATCTCTGCAGATGGCGCAGCAAGCTCACCTGATGAAGCACATGGTCCAGAAAGTGTGGCCAGTGGCACAGACCAGCTCTTCCCTGAGGTGGGCAGTGACCCTCTGGACGGAGGCAGTTGCTGGACATGGCATTTCAGGCTGTCCGTGGTGCTTGGTGATGTGTGTGGATGGAGAGCTGGGACTCTTTCTTGAGCTCAGGCAACCCAGAGGTTTCTTCTAGTTCCCATGGAGGTGACATGGTCCACGGATCTCCTTTGTCATCTACAATTTTTGTGGCAAAAACTGTTTATTTTCGAAACATCACACCTCTCGACCATCATGGCAAAGGCCTACAAGGAACTGGAAGTCACCAAACATGGCATAGCGATGTTTCTCCCCAACCTCAGGGCCTGTCAGGTAGAGATGTGCATCATGGAGGTGCCAGAGAAGAAGGGCCCATAGTAGGGTTCACCACCCAGGAAGACAGGCATGAAAGGTTTGGGGAGCCAGTGTGTCCTGAGCACCCGCACTGACCATAGCGGCCAGATTTCATCTGGGCCCCCTGGGAAGTGATCTATAGCCCTGGATGGGCCTGGGAGGATGGACACTAGGTCTTTCAGGGTAGTTACAAGCCTAGTGGCTATGACTGGGGTCTCCCGCCCAGGACAGCTTTGGCTCTCTGGAGGTTGTGTGCTCAAATCTGGGGAGACCCGTCCAGAGCAGCCCTGGGCCCAGTAAGACTCACCCCAGGACCACTGGCTTTGGGGTACTGTTGGTATTTGAGCTTGAGGAGACTAAAGGCAGGTAGTTCTTGGGTAGTCAATTCTGAGGCCACCATCCCTGCAGTGTCCAAGATGAATGAATTGCTCCCACATGGTGGCCTGAGCCCACTAGCTGGAGTCAAGTGTCTCCCCAGCCTTTCACACAGACTCTCCGTGCCCAGGTCCCGTGGCCTTGGCCTTACTGAGTGGAGAAGCAGCTCAGCATGCTGGCTGTTGACCGTCTCAGGCCAAGTCAGCTCAGGAGATGGCTGTTACTGCGGTGGGAGCCTCAAGGCAGGCTTCCAAGTTCCCTTTGAACTCGTTGCCAAGGAAGTGAGATGGGGATTCTACACCTCGAGTTCCCCCTCTGCTAAGAAAACCTGTTTCTTTATACTGAAGAAATCAGTGGACAATTAACAAAATAAAAGTAAAACAATTTAATTTAATATAATTTAATTAAAAATTATGCCAAAATAGCAACTGAAAAGAACAATAAACATGTATTAACTCTGATAGTTTTTCCTTGTTATTGTTTAGTATTGCAAATCAAACTCATAATCTGGAGTTTACCAGGCAGGTGTTGTGGTGCTAAGCTATATCCCAAGACCCTCTTTGATAGTTTCTGTGGGTCAAGAATTCAAGACTGGAGCCGAGTGTGGTGGCTCATGCCTGTAATCCCAGCACTCGGGAGGCTGAGGCAGGAGGATCATTGTGAGTTCGAGATCAGCCTGGGCTACAAAATGAGCTCAAGACCAGCCTGAACTGCATAGCGAGACCCTGTCTCAAACACACACACACACACACACACATACACAAAGAATTCAAGACTGGCTTACTGGGGCTATTTGCTGGTTTTGTTTTTTGTCAGGATTTAGTCAAGATACCATATTCTATTTGAAGGCCTAAGTAGATCTGAAGTCCACTTCCCAGGTGGCTGGACAGCAAACTGATCTGGCTGTTGGCAAAGTGATTCAATTCCTCCCCTCACTGATCTTTCCCTAGGGCTGCCCAGGTGCCTTAAACATGGTAACTGGCTTCCCTAGAAACATCAAGATCAAAACCACAATTTTTAAAAATGACATAGCCTGGGAGACATATGTCATCACCTCCTCAATATCCCATTGGATATCCAGGGCAGCCTGTGGAATGTGAAAGGGAAGCATACAGAAATAGGGTCCCAGGTGGTGAGGATCCCTGGGAGCCATCACGGAGGCTGACTGGTGTGATCTTAGTCGCTTTTCTTATCCCTTGACACAATACCTATTATCTTTGACTTAAAGGCAGAGAGGGTTTTGTTTTGTTTTGTGGTACAAGGGATTGAACTCATGACCTTGCACTTACCAAGCAGGCACTTATGCCACTGAGCTAAATCCCCAGCCCTAAGAGGTTTTTTTAAAGAGGATAAAATTAAACACAACCAAAACAGAACATAAGAAGTCAATGTAAGAGACATAAATTTCAAAGCAAGACAACCAGAGATCTTCACTATTGATCATATTGTCCCTTGTTTTCTTTCAAATAGTTATCCATATCTTCACATACAGTGAATTCATATGAAACAACATAGTATTAAACTGGTCAGAACAGTATGATGAAGGTGTTTAGGTCTTCAAGACCAGACAATAAGAAGGTCAACAATGGCTGTACAGTTTCTCTCATTCTCTTCAAAATTGTTGTCCATACCTTCATATATGTTGAAATTAAACAAAACAAAACAGACTAAAGTCACTCTGAACAAAAAGTAATAGTATTGCTGGATTTCACATCATGATGCTACTGAGTCAGTGCTGGGTACTATAGCATCTCTTGCTCTTCAAAGTAGTTGTTCATCTCATCATGCGTTTAATCAATTGTCATATATTGTTTATAAGTTCTATGCATACATGAGTTGTTACATGTATATCTATCCTTTCTGTATTAGAGGGAAAAATAAAACCAGACAAAACAAAACGAATTCCTAGAAAAACATGAAATGGAAAAGTCATATAAAACTGCAATACAAGGTGATCTACAATGGTTACTATGATGTCTCTTGTTATCTTCAATAGAATTGTCTATATCACCAAGCATAGTATAATTGAATATAGCAGTACATAACAATATTAATAAAAATGAAACATTGGAGACATTATAAGACTTCAAAAGCAGGTAACAATCAAACCAGAGTGGGTATCCCAGTGAATCTTTTCATCTTCAGTGTAGTTGCCTATACTCTCAGATTTGATACTATCAATCATGACACATTCGAATAAAATCAGTCAATACAAAACAGCAATCTAACAAATCAGATTCAAATAAGATCAGTCATAATAAGACAGTTTGAGTTATATAGGGCTCCAAATTAAGTTAATAGGAAATTGAGGATGATTATATCCTTCTATTTTCAGGATATCTGTCTGTGCCCTCAAATCTAGTGCATGTAGACAAACTGAAACAGAATATAATCCATCTAAACAGAGCAGTGAGAGTAATTTTAATTTTAATCCTGATACACTATTAACAATATCCTCTGCCTTCCTTTTTTAGACAATTCCTCCCCTTTCACTACCACAGGGTGCACTGCACATTTTGGATCCCATCAACTACCTCAGTTTTTAGATTGGGGAGAGCAACCTGCTATTTACGTAAGTGGTTCCAAACTTCTCACTCCTGGACTTGATCTCAAGTTGTGTTTCTTTACCTACAAAAGCCTCAAGGTTTTCCTTCATTATAGCTGAGTATTTCTCTATTGCACAAAACATCATGTCTTTCCAACCTATCTGCAGGTGCTGGTAGAGTTGCCCCTATTTCTCTCTGGTTCCCTGTCATATAGAGCATTGTTTTCTAATATTTGATTTTTGGTCCATAAACCCTCTTTCAAATTATTTATATTTCCTACACAGAGCATCTCGATGGACCCTATCTCCTGATCTACTTTACCTGTGTTTCTTTTGTTAGTGTATCAAGGCCATCTATGTTAGAAATTATAGCCAACCATCTCTGCCTCATTTCTGCTATGCTATTTTTCTTCAGTTGGTTGTCTACTTTTCTCCTTTATTGCACTGTCTCCTTTATTGCCCCATTCATTGAGGGCTCTCTGTCATTGTTTCTGAAATCCTAGTATTTTTTCTCTCTCTCTAGAATGTCCTTCAGTATTTTTTGTAGGGTTGACTTGGTGGTCATGAAGTCCCATAATCCCTTGTTGTCATGGAAGCATTTTGTTTCTCCATTAATTTTGAGAGACAGTTTTTCAGGGTACATCAATCTGAGTTGGAGGTTATTTTCTTTCAGGGCTTGGAATATTTTGCTCTAAGATCTTTTTTTTTTTTTTTTGTCTTTTTCCTTTTTATCGGTACCAGGGATCAAACTCATGACTGCCTGCTTACAAGGCAGGTGCTTATGCCACTGAGCTAAACCTCCAGCCCTCTAAGCTCTTCTTGATTTAATGGTTTTTGTTGAGAAGTCTGCTGTGATTTTGATGGGTTTTCCTTTATAGATGATCTGTTTCTTTTCTCTGACAGCTTTTAATATTTTGTTCTTGTGATGAATTTCTGGGATCTTGATTATTATATGTCTGGGTGTAGCTCTGTTTTGGTTGTAGGTGGCTGGAGTTCTGTATGCCTCATACATCTGAATATCATTTCTTTTTTCTATGCTTGGGAAGTTTTCCTTAATTATTTCTGTGAATAGCCTTTGTATTTCCTTTATATATACCCCTGACTCTTCACTCACATTTTTTATTCTTAAGTTATAGATCCTCTTATCATTTTCTAGCCTTTGTATTATTACTGCCTGTTTCCTTGTTATTTTTAAGAGATCTTTCCTTTTGTGATCAGACATTGCAAACCTGTCTCCAAGTTTTCTGTCTCTAGTTTCTTCCAGGCAATTTTCCCAGCTTTTGATGGAGTTTTTAATTTGTTGGTAACCTCTTTGAATCTGTTTCATGTATTCTAGGTTTCCTTTATATTCTTCATCGAATATTTCTCTCTTGTTTGTGTGTTCCTTCATTCTTCCATCTGTGTCTACTTGAGAGGTACTTATTTTTTATTAATCTTCTTATATCTTGCCTTACTTGAATTAATATTTCAGTTTTGAACTTGTCTGGGAAGTCACGAAGGTATCTCTTTATGTCCACTGATGCTGTGTCTGATATTGCATGTTTGCTGCCCTCAATCTCTCTTGTGTTTACCTCTCCTGAATCAATATTCACAGGGTTGGGGGCTGGAGGTTTTTCTTATTTCTTTCTCTTGTCATGTTTTGGGTTTCCATATAGGTATATAGTGGAGGTCCCAGCCCTTTTCCTTATTGGCTCCGGTTCTTCTGAAGTACGCTGGCTAGGGAACTCTTCCCTCTCCAGTTTTCTGTTGGTCACTGAGGTGAAAACAGGTGCTGCATGTGCTGGTCCCTCCCCTCCAGGCAGCCTTCAGCAGCCTTTATCATGTTAGTGTGTGCCATGCCTACGGAATCAGTTTGGGACAACTCACTGGGTCCCAGCCAGGGGTGTGACCCAGGCAAAGTAAATCCCACCAATCTGCTCTGAGCAGAGAACAACCAACTGAAGTCACTGCCATTTCTAGTTCAAGCCCGTCCTGCCCAATTCCAACATGTCATCCAGTTGCCCCCCCTTTCCTGTGGGAGGGACTGATTCTGAGCAATCACCATGGGTTAGTTCAGGTACCCATGCTGGCTTCATTCTCTGTTGGGCTCACAAATCCCCAACTTCAGTGTGGTTGTGGCTCCCGCAGCCAGCACACTGTGATCACAAGTTTGGGTGGCTCCAGCAAGAGTGCCATGGCTATGAATCTGTGCTGCTTCAATGGTAGCCCACATGTTTGACAAGCTCTTTTCCCTTTAGTTTCTTCGTGGTAGCCCACATGTTTGACAAGCTCTTTTCCCTTTAGTTTCTTCGTGGGTCAAGAGAATCCATCTCCCTCTGTCTGGTCCTCTCAAGGATGTTTTATTCTGGCATCTGAGTTGTTTCTCTCAGGGAAGCTCTGTAGTTTGCTGCTTACTGATCCACCATCTTTAGCTCTGAGAGGTTTATTTTTGCTCCCATTTTCAGTTCATAATTGGCTTGATCTAAGAAAGAAATTGCATGGCAGTGGATAATAACTGCTCTTCCCATAGCAGCCAGGAAGCAGTGAGAGAAGGGCAGAGCAGGGAGGGAGATACAGCCCTGTAGCCGGGCCCCCATTGGCCAGCCTCTTCTGATGAGGTCCTGCCCCGAATAGCACATTCTACTTCTGAGTTTACCAGAAGATAAATCCACTAATGAGTACAACGGAACCCCATGATCTAACCACCACCTATATATATGAGAATTTGGGGGCATTCTAGATCTAAGCCATAACAGCCACAGTGGGTGACAGTCCCACCAATGAAATGACCATGTTGGGTCATGGGTAAGTTGTTTATAAATTGCAGCTTTCTCGGTCATATGCTTGAGGTGTCGATTGTTGGTCTTTATTTTTTCATTCCTCTTTGTGTTCCAGTTTAATGAGGCTAACTGGTAAAGTATATTTCTTTTTTATTACAAATTCAGGTATGCAATTTGTCACTGTATTGAGAGTAATAATAAGGCCCAACTTGCACGCAGCATTTACAGTGTGCTGGACACTTTCCTTAGCACTTCATATACAGAGGTTCCCCCCAAAATGTATATCCATCTCAGGAAAAGAAAAACTTGTATAAATATTGTAATACTAAATTGATTGAGACAACATTAAATTAATACAAGTTACCTTTGGCTTCTACAATTACAAGAGATGCTCAAAGTGGTGGCCATTAACTTCCAGACATTTGTTAGTGAACTGCTGCTTGGGGAACCTTGGTCACTGAGATTGCTGCTCACACATTTTCAGTTTCTTCTCTAAGGACTGGCAGCATAGTTGGTTTTCTGAGATTTCTGACACCCTCAGGGTCCCCCATGTGAGGGTAACACTATCTCTTGAAAAGTTTCATGCTATTTTTCTTTTCTTGAAGTGTGTATACATTTTTTTGTCAGATTGTATAATTAACTCATTTAACTATTTAAGAAACACCCGGAAGACAAAAAAAGAAACACCAGGAGACAGAAGTTGTCCTTGCTCCCTACACATACTTTACAGATAAGAAAACAGAGACACAAAAAAAAATAGAATTAATTTTCCCAAAGGCAACCCATCAGCAAGTGCCAAAGGAAAAGATTTGAACCAAGGCACTCCAAAGAATGTTTGTTCTTAGTCCCGATATTTGACCACCAGCAGAAGGAGGGTAGTAGATAAGATGGGAGTACCCACATCCTCACTGGGGTGTTTAGGGTGGGCCAGTGATCAAGGGCTAGAGAACACCAATGTTGTTTTTTTTTTTTTTGTCTTTTTCATTTTTATCGGTACCAGGGATCGAACTCACGACCGCCTGCTTGCAAGGCAGGTGCTTATGCCACTAAGCTAAATCCCCAGCCCAAGAACACCAATGTTTCAAGGTGGCAGCAAAGAAGAGCTTCAGGAAGACATGAGACAGTAGGAAAAATAGCAGGAAATGGGTGTATGTTGTAAGTCAGAGGTGAAAGGAAAGAATTTGTTCATGAGCAGTCCAGGCCACAAAGT
This sequence comes from Cavia porcellus, assembly GCF_034190915.1. Lineage (NCBI taxonomy): Eukaryota > Metazoa > Chordata > Mammalia > Rodentia > Caviidae > Cavia > Cavia porcellus. The sequence goes on along the minus strand of NW_026947488.1, from coordinate 22,706,858 downwards.
GATTGAGGAGGACGAGAAGTCCTGAGGTCTTGACTGAAGAAATAGTATGTAGCAACCAGATTACCACGGGCTGGGGTGTGGGTGACAGGTGCACTAGCAGGGAAAATGTGGAGAAGGACCATGCCAGTTGGACAACAGGGAACAGAACAAATCTCAGCCTGACTCCTGGACTCCCATGCAGATCAAATCAAGAAGAATCTGCCAGGAAAAGGCTTGTTCTCAGTCCCAGAAGGAAACTCCCAACCCAATAAGTGCCAAGTGAGGCTGAAGACACAAATATTTGCTCAGCTTCTGCCTTTCTTGTTCAAACAGGGCACTCACGTTGAGAAGGGAGGCTGCTGCTGCTGCTGCTGCAAGGAAGTGAGAAATCACTGAGGGTGGAAGAGTGTGAAAGAAAAGCAATTGCTCTTGGGGCCACTGATGAATTCTCCAGGCTCCTGAGCTACCGGAATCCATTAGCTCCGCAAAGAAGCTAAATAATTCCCTGGCTCCTATATGAGACATCTGTTCAAATAAAGCCAACCTTTCCCATCATATCAGACTCCATCACACTCCCCGCTGCTACCCTGCTCTGCCTAAAGCCAAATCAGTGATTCGGGGTTGTTACTGTACCCTAGGCCCTAAGACTGTGTGATATTTTAAGACAGCGTGTTGTCATGTTGTGACCATGACTGTGATCATGTGTTACTTTGGGGCTGTGATCAGAATGGGTTTCTTTTTGAAAAGTGTAAGAGTCTATGGATGTTGGTGTGGGCTTAGTTACTGGTTACTCTGTGTGTGTGTGTGTGTGTGTGTGTGTGTGTGTGTGTGTGTGTGTGTGTACATGATACTGTCCTGCTATGCAACTGTACTGTGTGGTGTGTGACTATGCTATCTTCAGACCATGTGTTGTTCTAATTGTGCTCCTTTCCATGCTGTGGTAATTTGTGTGCCTGTGCACTATTGTGAGACAGTGCATTATTATGTGTATTTGTTGTGGTTCACTGTGAGATGTCCTCACTGTGTGTATGTGTTTATAAGTACACCATTAGCTGAATTTGCACAATTATATGGCTCTGTGTGACTCTGTGAGTTGGTTCATGTATTCCACAGTGAAGTCAGGGAACACTGTGTGTTTTGGTAGAATAACTTGTTAGCGCTACTCATCTGAAGGACTTTAATTCTGTTTCTTTTCCAAGTCAATTAGAATTACGCCATGGAGCAGATGTGGCAGATGTGCATGGATGTTGGTGGGCCACTATTTCTCCTCAACTGCTGGATGAAGTCCAAATCCTAAACCTCAGAAAAGGCTCTTTCCAGAATAGAGGCAACCCCTGTACTCTGTCAATTTGGTAGCTGAAGGACAGAGAGACCCCAGAGGGAAGCAAGGTGAGAACAAGGGCAAGGTCTGAAGACTTCGGAATTGACCTGCACACCCTTGCTGCTACCAAGATGCAGTGGGGTGAGCCTAGCAATGTCTACATGAATCAAAACCACTATAGATGTTTGTTCAAATGCACATCCCTAGACCCTTGGCCAAAGACTGATTTAGTGGAAACTCAGCCAGCCTCGGTGTCTACGTTTTTAACAAGAATCCTAGGTAGTGAAGGGAAGTGCACTTTAAGAAATGTGGGAACCAAAAACAAAACAAAACAAAAAATACCAGGAAAAGATTATTTTTTTTAAAACACCAAGTACATTTATTAGAAAAGAAAGTTTTGAAATATCCTCATATCTAGGAAAAGATTCTTGAAGCATGAACACCACAAGGAGCTACAGGTGAAGAAGAGGAAGTAAAAGAAGAAAGATAGGAAGAAGAGGAGAAAAGGTGTAGAAGGGTGATGTAGGTGTTGGTGCCCGGTCTGCATCTCCTGAGCCTCACATTCTGGCTCTTCATCTGAGGACTCTCTTAGCCTGGGGGTACCTAGGAGTACCCAGAGCAGCCCTCAGCCAGCAGTGGATGAGAGTGAAGACTAACCTCAGCTCCCTCTTTCCTCTGAGGAAACACTCAGAAAGGTGTTACATTGCCTCCCACAAGTCCTCAGTGAAATCCCAGGTTCCCATAGCAAATACCTATTCAACACCTTTCTCATCTTTGTGGTTCTTTTTCCTTCCCTCTCACTGGCTTATCCTCCTACTGGCATATACATCGTTGTCTCAACATTGGATTCTCAGGGACCCCAATCTATGACAGATAGGAATATACCACAAAAGTCCCCAGGTAGAATCTGGGGGTTCTGGGAGAGCTGGTCAAAGGGACAAAAAAGTAGGGCAGGAGGAATGTTTAGCTCCTTTCCTCACCAAGAGTACATGGTGGAAGTTCTTGAAGTTCTCTCAACCCAACTTCTTCTTCTCTGGTCTTTGAGGTGCCTGTAATTTGGCCCTCAGAAGTTTCCATTGTGTTTGCTCTTCCATGGTAGCCTGCCCTCACACTGTACAGCTTATTTCTTTTCCTACTTACTTGGCCTAAACTTGTTCTGCTGAGCTGGTTTCTTTTCCTACCTTTAATAAAACTTTTTTTTAAAAAAAGAGCAGTCTCCTATGATTACTTATAGATATATGTCTGCCAAAGCCACATGTACTTATAAGTGGGGCTTTGGGAATGACTGCATTCTGGATGTGATACTAGATAAATCCACTAATTGCTTTACTCTTCCGTATAGATAATGGGCTAATGGAAGAGGGAAGACCCACCCTGTGTGTGGGTGGTAACCAATATGATTGTAGCCTGGATGGAATAAAAAGAGAAAAAAAAGAAGAAAGTGTTACTGCATTCTGCCTACCCTGCCATGGACTGTTTCAATTCTGACAAGCCCCTCTGCTATGTTACCTTGCCTCGGAGCCTGCTAACTATTGACTGAAACCTCTACTAACTGTGAGCTAAAATAACTTGTGGGTGTCAATGAGAAAGGGGCTAAGACATCTCTGTCACTAAAGAATTGCCTATGAGGCCACAGCCTGTTGTCTGCTGCCTGGCAGCAACAGTTCCCCCTAAACATACCTTTCAAAGCCACAGCCTCAACTCCTGACTTGGGGAAGCAACACAGAGATTGGACAGAATCTGCCAAAATTCGAGCTGTTCAAGGTCTGGAGGCCTCCTCCCAGCTCCATCTGGAGAAATTCCTCTGCTCAAACTGTTTGGAAGCCCTGTCTGCCTGGTCAGATGTTGCTATTCTCTGGTAAATCCAGTCCACCTCCCTCAGGGAACTCCACCATCTGCTTTGGCAGTTTTTTGCAGGAATGTGCTACATGAGAAAAGACCCTCTTTGAAGGGACCCAGCTGCCTGAAGGTCAGCCCTTATGAGCAGAGAATTCAGGCTTTGTCCCTGGATCATTTCTGTGACCATCTCTGACAAGTACCCAGCCCTTCTTGGCACACATATCACCCTTTCAGCCTTTCCTCCAGCAATGGAAGTGGGGGTTCCAGGTCTCTTCCATGGGTCTTCACAAAGCAGGTCTCACTGTGGAGTCTTCACAAAGCAGCAACTGCATTTCATTTCAAATGCACCATGCCCTCTCCAGGTGAATGGGTAGCTGCCTGGAGCACCATGGTGGAATGAATTCTGAAGCTGTCTGAACTAAAAAGAAATAATGGTGATACCCTAGCGCCTAAAGAGGAGAATGGTAATGGAAGTGACTCAGTGGTGTCCTGGAGCCCTGGAGTTGGATGTGGTACCAGGGTGTTGTGGTCCTGTCCCAAATTTCCTCACTCATTTCTGAGCTCATCTCAAATTTCAGGGGACAATGCAGGGCCTGCTTCACCCCAGATGGTTCACTCTTTCTGGTCTTTTCTGGTGCCCTGAGAGCCATGCCATCAATTCACAGAGCAACATTGAAGTCCCAGAGAGTCAACACCCTCAGCTATTGACAGCCAGTGGTTGAGGCAGCCTCAACTGGTGAAGAAAGGGAATCAGTGCACAAATGTACTGTGTTCTCCTGCCACTGGTGGGGAGTGTTCTCGGAGTGTCCTACAGTGGCCCAGAGCACTGACTCCTCATTACCCATACCATTCCTCAGTGGCCCCCATTCTTCCCTTTCCCATCCTCACTCCTTCCCCATGTTTCCTGGAATGTCTTGAAAGGTAGACGACTGGCAACAAATCCTCACTTTGGATGGACCCAAAGATAAAATGATGGCAAATGTGCCCACTCTGCAGCCTATAAGGGGAAGTCACAACACTTAGTGGTACCAACTGTTTGCCAGTGCCTGGAACTGGGGTTGAGCAAGGGAGGACAGAGACAAGTCAAAAGGCCCAGTCTGTCAGGACATGTAGACACCTAGATGTGTGACATTAGCAAAGTGCTACATGATACAAAGCCAGGGAGGTAGAGAGGGTGGCATCTGCCTGTATATGAAGAGACTTTCTGAAGGTGGAAGTTGGGATTGGCTTAGGGAAGAAATTATCCTTTGTACTTTCTGTCCATGAAACAATGTCAGATTTTCTTTAGAAGGACTGTCCTCAACTTGTCTTAGTTACTTCCTTGTTGCTGAGATGAAATATCCAACACTCACACCTTAAAGGAGAAAAAGTTTATTTTGGCTCACAGTTTGTAGAGGTTTCCGTTCCTAGTCAGGTGGTTTCAAGGCAGAATGGCATGGCAAGGGAGAAATGGAATAGAAATGATGGCAAGAAGCAGAAGAAGATCAAGGGAGAAAAAGGGACACATACCCTTCCAGGCCAAACCCACAGTGACTCACCTCTTCTCAGGCTCCATCTCCCAAAATAACATCCAGCTATAAACCCATCAGTGGACTAATCCAGTGATACGTATCACACACCTATGATCCAGTTACCTCCCAAAAGCCCCAGCTATGAGTGCATGAGGCTTTGGGGAGACATCTAGGTATAAACTGCAACACCCATTACTTCCTGCACTGAGGCACATTGGCTACTATGGTTACAATCTCTTCTTTGGGGTGCTCCATGGTTCAGTTCTATCTGCATGCATGTGTATTCAACTGGATACTTGACTCCCCCACTAGATCAAAACTTCCATGAGGCCAGAGACTAGGCCATGGAGTGCTGCCTTGTCAGAGCCAACACCAAGTATACTTCCTTCCCACGCCCTTTGCCACTGCCCTAGACCTAAGTTCCTTGCCTGTCACCTGAATAGCTGTGCCACACTCCTCACTGGTCTCCCTTCCCATAAAAGCCACCTACACACACACTGCTTCTTCATTCCTGGAAGCTACAGTTTGTCTCCTTTCTTATGTGGAAGGAACAGTTATGACCCAGATGACAAGGGCCAGTGGGTCCAAAATGTAGGAAGCAGAATTGTTTTTACTGCCTTAATTGTTTACAGGTCCCAGTTAAGTTTCGAACACCCACATCACCCATGAAACCAAAGCCTTATCTTGACAGTGTCCTGGTGTACAAATTGGTAAACTGAGGCAGCACCTTTGCTTTTTAATTTACCAGACACTTTCTTGGGTAGCCCCACCTCCAAGAAACTGTATTATATGTCTCCATTTTATGTCTCCAGAGATCTGTGCTTCCCCTTGCACAGTTCCCCTTACAACTCAGTTCATTCTCTATTCATGCATTGATTGGGCAAAACTTGGTAAGCCCCTCCCCACCATGTGGGAGACTGTGTACTTGGAGTTGGAATACAGCTGTCCTAGGAGTTGGCATTTCCACAGCACAAAATAGAAATTTCTGCCCTCATGAAGCTTCATTCTAGCAGGCAGACTGATAATGAAAAAGATAAATAAGTTCAACATGGGTTAGACCAAGTAGTATGTATGATATGTGCAATAGAGAAAAATAAATCCAACATGAGTGCTAAGTATAGGTGCCTACTGCAATTTTAAAGGGGTCAGGGAGTGGAACTAAAGGCCAAGGGAAGCAGAGGAGTGAACCTCATGGATGCTGGAGAAGAGAGATGCAAGCAGGGGGAACTGTCAGTGCCCTTTTATGGAATGAAAGAGTAGTGGAGTGACAGGCAACAGCAAGCTGGGATGGCAGACCAGAGCAGGCAGATCCCACAGGGTCTTGGGGCCACTGGAAGATCTCTGGCTATTGCTCTGAATGAGGGTGGAGCCACTCAGGCAGTGAGCAGAAGACAGGATCTGCCTTACAAAGTATCACTGTGGCTTCTGTGCACAGTGGGGACTGCAGAAGGGGAAAAGCAGGGAGCCCATACAGAAGGCTTTGTCGTGTCATGAATCCCGCTGAGCAAGCTGGGGTAACAAAGTGCTTGACAGTAGCATAAAGGACTTAACTCTGGATGGCAGATTCGTGACCCAAATCACAAGCTCCAAGGCAAGAATGAAGGATATGAGTTCAGACAGTCATCATCATGAGCGGCAGTGTGAGTGGTGTAGTGCCTAGGGTTGGGAGGCTCGATGGCTCCACGGCAAGCCCCCCAAGTACAGCTGGTGGTCCTCTTTGAGCTTCTTGCCAGCTTCTTGTTTTGCCCAGTATATCTTTGGATGTTAAGAACATAGTAAGTAGGGTTTGGGGATATAGCTCAGCAGCACAAACAACTGCTTGGCAAGCACAGGGTCCTGAGTTCGATTCCTAGAGCTAATTAATTAATTAAAAGATCATAGTAGCTTCTTAAGCCCTTAAATCTCAGGTCCAGGCTAGCCTCTCAGACTTTGGTGCATAAAAGACTGCAATAAACACTTGCTTTGCCTAGGTAAACTCACACCTATATCCAATCGGCCCTATTAATCTACTTTGAAGTCTCACATCTGCTTATAATACTGCAAAAATGTCACTTAATCACAAGTATTTACCTGCATCCCAAGAAGGATAAATACAGCATGTACATGGTTCTCTCCTGCCCCCAGGGCAGATTTCACTAAGTGATCATGACAATCCTCCCACTGGGGTCACACACACCTTCAGAACTGGGGGGTTCAGCAAGCTGCTGCTAAATGATTGAGAAACCCAGTTACATTTCCAAAAACATCTCTGAGCCCAGACGATGGAGAAGATAAAGATGATAATGGCTATAGTGACAACAGTGATTTTTATTATGTTTACAGATAAACCTTGTGGTTTGAGACATACAAAGCACTGTCATCAGTTCTCTCTACAGTTTCTCACTACATCCACAAGACAGTAACTGTATTGTTCAAGCCTTTTTAAGTTGAAAGTAAACATACGCATTTTTTTTCCTCAGTCATGCTAGACAAAAGCTCCATTGGTGTGTAGACTGAGGTCACATTTCTGTCCCTTGGATTCACATGGTTAACCCCCCGCCCACACTATATAGACTGAAAAAGTTAGCATAAAACAAGAGGGGGCAGGTGATTCTCTAAAAGCATAAATTATAAGGTGAATATGGTGGTGAACGCCTGTAATCCCAGCTACTCCAAATCTGAAACTAATCTGGGCAATTTAGCAAGACTCCATTTTAAAATAAAAATAAATTCAAAGGGAGACTTGCCTAGAATGCGCAAGGTCCTGGGTCCAATCCCTGGCACCAAAGGTGGCAGGGAGACTTTAGAGATACAAAGGTAAGTTCTTCCTATATATACACATTATGATAAAATTTATCTTATGAGTTAGGCAAGTGAGAAATTGGCAACAGTAGCTACTAAAATTCAACAATTCTAGCAATATATAATAAAAGCTACATGAATGTGATCTCTCTTTCTCTTGAAAATTCAAGATAGATATTAATATTTTCAGATTGCATTTGGGAGCAGGTGGCTAAATCCCCAGACACCTCAGCTAAGGGGACTACTGTACTTGCCCCTCTGGTCCATTCCTTATTTATTTACAGAGGAAGAGAGTGGTTGCTCTGAGATGACCCGTGTCCTACCCAGTCATACAACAGTTTATGGGAAGACCAGGACTGGGTTTGAGTCTCTGCAACTCCAAGCTTGGGATGCTATTTTTAAGCCTGGTCCAAGAACTGCTTCTCTGAGATTAAGTAGAAACACCCTCATAGCCTTTGAGAGATCCTAAGATAGGGGGCCCTCTGAACGGATCCTCAGTAACACTGGAGACAGCCTCAGAGTCTCTCTATCAAAATGGACTCTACCAGTGCCTGGTCTGTCCCAAGCCTAGGCACAGATTCAGAGAGCACAGTGGTGGCAGGATGAGCAAGGACTCTCCCCTCCCAGCATCTGCCAGTCTAGGCGGAGCTGTCCTGCACCCTCCCATCCAGAGAACAGCAGGAATCCAAATAGGCAATTAATTACTGCCTGCTGGCCCACGGCTCCCCTTCTCCTCTGCTCAGCCGAGTGTGTAATGGAAATGGGACCAAAACAGACTCCACTGCCCAGAGGGAGCCTGGCACACCCAGGAAGGATCAGCTCCAGGGAGAAGGGGGGAGGAGAGACGCAGAAGTGAGTTTATTAAGACAATGAGCTTCCTCTGGCTCCTGGTCCCTCACCCCTCACTTTCCTGTCCCCAAGTGATCCCTCCCTGGCAGTCTGAGTATAATGGTATTATTGATACTAATCTTTGATAATATTAGTAGCAGTGTGTTCATTATGCAGTATCCTACATGTTTTACGAGAATTGTCTTTAAATCCTCAAAGCAGTCATCTGATATGATTTACAAGCCTGTTTTACTGAGGAACAATGTTGAGTTCAGAGAATAGGCTCTAAGAGGGTGACAAGAGACAAGTTAGAACAGATATATCCACTTATGTCATTTGCCCTAGGCATCTTACTCAATGTTTCTGTGCCTCGATTTCCTCATCTATAAAGTGCTGATGATGGGTATTATCTGCCTAAAGTTGCCAGAACAGAGTATGATGTGAAGCATCAAAACAGAGGGAGTGCATTTTTAGAGTGTAGGTGCTGTCGTGGCCTTGATCTGAAGTAACAGGAGAATTGTAAATGTTTAGGTGCTTGTAGCAGGTATATACCATTTGCCTCAATGTGCATGACAAACATCACAAGTAACTACGTGACTTCATTCACAAAATTTCAGGCACATTCTGAATTCTCTAACTTTGTCTAATGCCTCCTTCCCAGCCAACAAGCTCAGCTGAGTGGGTATTGGTTTTTTGTTGTTGTTGTTGTTGTTCTTTATATTGAAGGGAATTTTCGTTTCCAGAAAAGGCATTGAAATTCTGATGAGGAATTTGCTTTTCTACAAGTTAGACACACTCCCCTACTAGGGATCCAAGCTAGTTGAAAAATTACTGCCTCTGAATGGGAGTAACTGATGTCCCTGGACACCCAGATGGGCAGGTTGGCAAGCACAGTGTTGTGAAGCAGCAAAGAAAGGAAAAGAAAAGAAAAGAAAAGAACTCATTCAGAGCAATGACGTACAAAAGGCAAGGCACAGACACTAAGCAAGACAGGGATCACTCCCTCCTCATCTCAAGCTTGTTAGATTGCTGGGGCTGCTTCATCCTCTGAACCGTAAGGAAGAGAGGCTGAGATAATTCATTTCTGACTCCAGCACCGAGCATGGGGCTCAGGAGAGAGCAACATGTCATAGAATGCCGTCTAACGAAATGAATGAGCAAATGAGCAAATGAATGACATGTCTATTTGGAGGAGCTGCTGAATATAAAACTTCAGAGAAAAAAAGAAGAAATAAATGGAGAGGGCTATCTATCCTTGGGTCCTTAAAATACTGAATAATTTCTGTAGTTTTTGTGAAAGAATCTAAAGAGAGTAACAAAAAAGTGTACAAATAACAAAAAAGGTGTACAACAGGTATAGAGTGTTCTATCTTGTGTTTTAAACAAGGATGAAGATAATAAAAGCACATTTCTGAACTTCTTTACAGAGTTGTATTTGTGGTAAAGGCACATGAGAAGCTCCTAAGGAGATTATCAGAAAGGTTTAAGGAAAATTAGTGAGAAGATGGAAAATAAGGAGAGAGAGAAGGGAAGGGGCACTTTTCACTATCTGTATTTTTTTAAGAAAAAATTCTGAATCAATTGAAATAAAGAAATACATCAAGAAAAGAAAGCAAGCAAAAAACAAAGGAAAGTTCTACTCCAAGAAAACGCTAAAGGATAGTTTCCCCCTTGCTTGATGATGGGGGTGGGAGAGAATGCTCAGTTAATACCTAGTTCCAGCTCATCTCCTCAAGGATTCAATGTAATTAAGGGCCTGGAGAGCTCCTAACCTATTGATCCTGGACCTGAAAGCATTAGATGAATTCCCAGGAGTCTTGAGCTTTCCAAAATCATTTCTCTAAACTCCACATCTCTCTTGTTGGCAGCCTGTGGTCTCTGTGGGCTCCTATGAAGGCTGAAGGGAGATTTCCTGGTAGCTCCCAAGGATGGAGGCATCAGGAAGGACCCCAGGGGAGTGTCAGAGACTGTCCTGGGGAGGAAAGGAAAGAGGACAAACTCAAAGGCCTGAATATCAGAGACTGAGAAGACAAAAAGAATGAAATTTGATCCTGCCTGTGTTACACCCTTCCCCACACCTGCCTCCCTGAGAAGCACTGAAATGTGCAGCTTGTAAAAAGACCCTCACCAGCTGCTGGATTGATCTGAAGAGCCTGAAAGGGCAGGCTCTGACATCAGGATGATATTTGTGTCAGCAGGTGTGGAAGAGGCCTGAATACTTTCCAGGAATATTGAATCATGAGGGCTCCAGCGCTGAGCCCAGCACCATGAACTGGGAAAGGAGCGCAGAGGATAGGGGATCTTCAGTCCTGTACTTGTGGACAGAGTTGATACTGGAGCCCAGGGCGGGGCTAGCACCTGAGTCTGACTGTCCAAATTATGGGGCTCCAGGGACAGGGATCTCTCTGTCTTTGAGATGTAGACTCCGTGACCCTGTCATAGGGACCTCAGAGCTTTGTATTCCTGGCACTGGGAGATGCCCTCTGCCCCAGCCCTGCGGTGGGCACATTTGCCTGACTTTTACATCTTTGCTTGGATGAGGCTTCCTAACTCTTTGTTGACCTTCATGTTGATACACAAGGCAGCCCAGGCTGTGCTTCCCTAAAAAGAAAATCCCAAATCTGATCTGCAAGACACAAAGGTCTAGGGAATGGGGAGGCCTCCAGCAGGCTATACAAAGCCCCCTCCTTTCAACACCACCCTGGAGCCTGGCCATTCTCCCACCTGAGGTGGTGACAGGCTGGGCTGGGTGAGCAAATGTGCTTTTTGTGACAGGGTTTTTTTATTCTTGGATTGCACTATTATCTTTGGCCTTTCTCCTGGGCTACAGCCTCATATATCACCTGTGAGTGCCACATCCCCTTAGGCTGAATATAATCAAAGCTGGCAATAATAATAACAGTAGCAATAACAATAATGTTATTAATCACTAGTGGATGCTCATTGGTTTTCTTTCCCAACCAGTTTTTCTTCTCAAACTCCCTGCCTCAGGCATGGCTTCTCCAAGATCTCTGCTATTGGCTCTGGGAGCTCAGAATCATTTCTGAGAAGTAGCTTGGCTTAGGTGACAGACAATATGGTTCTGAGTCTCCACTCTGGCTCTTGTGGCTGTGTGGCCATGGACCAGGCACTCATGCTATCCATTCTTTTGCCTCACATGTGTGAAATGACCAAGTGACCTATGGCGGACATCTGTGCCTTGCCTCTCAGTACCTCTTCTTCCTCTGAGAACTGCTGGATCATGGCTGAGTTGGCCATAGTTTTATAGGACATTGACTTTCTGACTGTAACTGACTGGACCAAGGGCAATGCTTGACTCAAGATGACCAAAGTCCTTAAAACAAATACCCAGTCCCACACCAGTGGTGACAGCTATGAGATGAGAACTTTAAGACGTGTTAGCATTATGTTAAAAGATGATATGCTGAAAATAAACAGAGATGACAAACAGACCAGGGTCCCTGTCCCCATTCTGCTTCCTGTCTTTCCCATAATTACCTGAGACCTCAGCATCCTTCCAGTAAGGCCCCTCTGGACCTAATGGCTGAAGTCTAAGATAAAATGAGATAATACATGAGTGGCATTTAGCATGCATCTGAACTCGTTCTATACATGGAATCAGTTAAGTCCTCAATGAGTGGTAACTAGGATTACTATGATTAAAAAGAACACAGACTCAGCACAGATACAACAACATGGACGTGAGAGCCGTCCCTGGAGAAGGTCAGATTCTCTTTCCTAAACACCACTGAGCAGGGTGATCTAGGGAATTTCCTTGGACTCAACTGGTATGGAAAGCCCTAAGGGGAGGTGGAAGATATCCCAGGGGATAAAGTACATGTGAGGTATTTTAGATGCTTTACCGCCTTTAATCCCCTTCACTATCTTGAGTGGGAGGATTATACCCATTGAACAAATAAGAAAAGTGAGGCTCTGTGGGTGAAGTTACTCTCCTGGTCACACAGCTACAAAGAAGTGGAGATTGACTGATATCAGCTCTGTCTGCTGTTGAAGTGTGTCTTTTAACCACAGAAATGAGAGTGAATGGGAGTTGGGAGGGCAGGGAGTCACACCCTGCAACCAGAACTAAGAGGCCCAGTTGAGTTACACAGCCTGGGGTTGGGGGTTGTACTTCAACCCAATAACAGAGAAGATCAGACTTCACTTTGGAAATCTTCAGGGTGAAAATCATACCAAGAGACATCTGGCAGCGGCTGGAGACACCAGCACACAGGCCTGGATGGCCACAGTCACCCTGGGTGACTGGGCCTCCTCCTGAGCCCTACCTGCTTTGCACAGCCCTCTTTGCGGGTAGACACTAAAAAGAAGGACCTCAGAGACTCAGATCCTCTTCATGTGCAGCGAGGAGTGTGCTGGGGATTCTCAGCCAATCACCACACCACCCTTAAATAAGCCGTAATGACTCCTGATTGCTCCTTTGTCTTTGGGCTGGAGCTGAGAGTCACTTCTATCTGAAGCAGTGGAGAGGGGGCCATCCCCATGGAGACCCCTGTGCTCCACTGGTTTCCTGTTTTAAGAGGAACATAGGTGGAAGGGGGCTGAGCTCCCCTTGAGTCCTGAGAGATCTGACAGGCAGGCACAAATGAGCAGAGGCAGTTCCCACAGTGGGTAGCAGCTAACAGTAAAGCTCTTCTTAGACCATCAGGGAAAGATCATATCCCTATCCAACTTATGAAGAACTGAGATTCCGAGATCTCAGGTAGTAGAAAACCACGTGAGTTTTCATTCACTGATTCATTCAATAAACATTCACCAAGCACTTACTATGTGACAGGCACTGTGCTAAGTGTGAAATACAAACTTGGAGTTTCTCTATCATGAATGACAACAGTAACTAGCATTTACTGAGCATTTATGAGCATTTATACACCAACACTGTAAAGCAGAAGCATGCTCTGGGACAGGGCAGGAAGTGTTTCTCTCCAACTCCATCTGAAAGTCACCATTTGCCAAAGGTGTTAAACAAATAGAGGCATTTAGAGGGAACAGGGACTGCAAGGTTCAAGAGACAAGAAAGGCAGTCCTAAAGGGAGGGGTGGCCTCAAGATGGGATAGCCCGTGGGTGAGTACAGGAGACTTGATCAGAGAGCTTGCGTCCTGCAGAGGGTGAGACACCCTGGTGAGAAGATGAGATTTTAACATGCCACACAGCTGTGGATTGTGCTGTATTCAAAGAGGCTTCTCAAATGTGAAGTAGCCTTTTCCCCATGTTTCTTCAGGGCTGAGGTGCGGCTCTGTCCAATGATCTGTTTAAAATGAATGTCAGGGATCATTCTAAGATGTGCAAGTAAGCTGAAGCTCAGAGACGCAGAAGCCCCTGCCCAGGGTCACTCCACCAGCAGTGGCAGAGTTAACTGCAGAGCTGACCTCCAAACCAACATGCCCTGGGCCAGCTCTGGACCCAAAGGTCACAAGACCAGCCTAGGTGTCCCTTGACAGGCAGTTCCTAGAACAACCTCAGCCTCTCACTGTAAACAGCAAGTCCCCTCCCCCTCCTTCATCTCATCTTCCCCACAGCCCAGCTCCGCTCAGAGCTATTAACCAGGTCACGCTGGCTTGTCCCAGTCCAACAGTTCCCTTAATTGCCTTTTTATAGCACGTCGTACAACTGTTCATTACGCTGTCATATTTCCCCTCGAAGGCAGCAGTAGGGGAGCCAAACTGAGGACGGAGACCGTCCAGGTGGCAGGGCTGTGTGTGGGGCACCAATGTGTGAAGCTTATTTTCTACTTGGTCAGAATGAATTACACGCGTGCTTCTCACAATTGGGTAACACACAAGCCACTTTCAAGGGGAAGAAAAATTACAGTCCCCTTCCAACAAATAACAAATTATCTTTATTACAATATTACTGGAATATGCACAAACACAAAGATATAAATTCCTTGTCCTTTTAGCAATGTGCAACTGGAATAGCAAAGACAATAGATTGCTGCAATGCAAAGCTACAGAATCAGAAATTTCAAAAATAACTCAATTAATTTAATGTGATGGATGGTGTGTTACTGAGATTAAATTGCACTGGTGAATGTGGTTCTGTATGCTGCAGCTTTTAGCACCTCTATTCCTCTTCTTTCATCATAGGCCCACGGCAATTAAAGCAGTATTTGTCAATCAGGAGACCTAGAATCTGTTGGTATATTTTTTAGATATAAAATGACATAAAATTAACCAGTTCTAAGAACAAGCTCGTACACCCAGGTAGGAAGCAATCAATGTCAATGTCCCAGGACCCCTTTTCAGCCATGCAGCTCTAAATTAATCTGCAGGAGAGAGCTATGTGTTGTCTGGCTGGAGCCCCAAGATGCAAGGCCCAGCCAGCCCACTGAGGTCAGATCCAAGGACTTCCTGGCAGGCTTATCTGCACTCTTGAGGTTCTTAGGACAGATCAGATCTTGGGTTCAAAACTGGAATCCACCATCACCTAGCTATAAGACCTTGGGCAAGTTACTTAACCTCTTTGCATTTCTGTTCCCATCTGTAAAATGGGCATGAAACAAATCCCTGCTCAATGTTGTGAGGCTTGGACACCAATCTGTGGCTCAGGCCAAATACTTAGCCTAGACCTTGACACAGAATTAGTATTTGTTAAATATTAATGTTAATCTCTCATCTGACTCCAGCTCTCAACAGAGTGAAAAGAGAAAGAAATTTCTAGATTGAGCTGTTAGAGGCCAAGGACTCATCAAGGTGGACTTTAGGGGACTTGAAACCTTGTGGAACATTTGCATCTGCTTCTGGAGAGGGGAAACGCAGCCTCACCAGATGTCCACAGAGGTGGTCTCGGTCCCTGATCTAGAACTGGTCCTGGGCTGGCAGAGGCACTCAGCCATGACAAATGCCATAACGAAACACCTGGGAGGCTTTTGCAACAGACACTTTTTTCTCCTAGTTTTAGAGGCTGGAAGTCCTCAATCAAGTTCCAGCAGGATGAGTTAACAGGTGTGGGCATTCTTTCTAGCTGCAGACAACTGCCTTCTCTCTGTGAGTCTCATGGTGGTAGGACGGGAGCTCTGGTATCTTTTGAGGATACTAATCCTATCAGATTGAGACTATCCTTTTGGCCTCAGTGGACCTTAATTAAAGACCTAAGTCTCTAAAGCTCTTACCTCCAAATACAGTTACATTGGGGACTGAGTCCAAAGTATGAATTTGAGGAAACTCAATTCATTCCGCAGCACTCACTGAGGTGACTTGTTCTAGATCAGGATAGGTTTTGACTAGCAAAGGCTGCCTGCGAGGCTTCTAACAGAAGCAAGGTCCAGCTCCCTGGACCCAGTGAAGTCAACACTTTCTCTGTCATTATTCTTCCCAACCGGTCCCCAGCCACTATGTGTGTCACACAATCTTTCAAGACCATGTTCTAACATTCAGTTCTCCAGGGCCTGTCTGAAGCCTCCTGTGGTGACAGGGGAGGAACCTCAGGAAAAAGTAAGTGGTCATCCTCAGAGGTGCTTTCCACAGTATCAGGTCCACCACAAAGAGCACTTGAAAAAGGTGAGGAGCTCTATATCAACAGCACGAGGGTGCAAGAGGTCAGGGCCTTTGCAATCCTGGTGTGCAGACTTGCTGTTACAGGGTCACTGGAATCAGAGCCTCTATCATGGCTCTGATTGTTATAATCGATCCTCATAGACAATATCTTCTCCCTTATGTCACTGACAGATTCCCAAGGAGTGCTGAGGATTTTGCAAGAGTTCTGAATCTGGATGTGCACTTCAAACCTTGTCAGAACAAAAGTCACATCTTACATAGGTACATATGACTAGCTTTCAAATACACAAAGATATGAGGATAAAAGGGAAATCTATTCAGAAGCATTACAGACTCACAATTCAGGGCTGGACTTTGGCCATGGCATGTGCATTTCCATAGTGCAATCACACTATGAGTTCTTGGTTGGGGGGGATGCTTTTGTGATATTAATTTAATTCAACCCTAGCTATGTTTACCAAGTATCTCCTGCATGCTGCAGACCAAATGTAAAATCAGGCCAACATATTCCTTGGCTCCTAATATAACAGGAGGTTATTCTATCAAAGAGCAGGAACCCTTGGGTATCCCACCAAATCGGTCCAGGGCTCCTACTCCAGGATGGCAGCATTTTATGGTTTTAAAGGCTGCGGTGGCACATGCCTGTAATCCCAGCACTCAGCCAGGTGAGGCAGGGTGATTACAGAGTTGGAGACCAGATTGGGCTACAAAGTGAGTTCAAGGCCACCCTGAACTACATTGTAAAACACTGTCTCAAAAATAAAATAAAATAAAATGGCTGCCAGGGTAAGGTTTGGCTTCACATATTCCTTGCTTCTTGGTTTCTTCCTGGAGCTCTCTGCACTGAAAACATGTACCTAGAAACCCAGAGGTAATTAAATCCAATCTCCCTTGTCCTGAGATAGGACTACTCCCCTGGACACTGTATTTGATAGGGCATCCAGTCTCTGCCTAGATGTCTCTGGAGAGGTCATGTCCACCACTTCAGCAAGGAAATCTATTAATATTTGCACAATCACCAATGTATTCCCATATGCATAAGCCTGAACCAATAGAGGCAGCATCTATACCAACCATGGCCCCACCTGACTTACCCCACTGAAGGCAGAAGAATGAGCATCGCTATTCCATGCATAGACTGCCCCTTGCAGACTTAAGCCTTGAGGCCCCTCTCCTCCCTTGTACCCATCGACACAGCATCAGGAGATTGGTTCTGATTTGGGGAAGGTGAACATGATTTGCTCTATCTTAAGGAAACCTAATCAGGGCCCTAGGCTCAGAAACCAAGAAGCGGGCTGATTCTGGAGCAGCACCTGTCTCCTCACCAGGAAAAGGCTCGCAGGCAGGCCTTGCTCTGAAAAAAGAGGGCTCCAAGCCACAGTCTGGAGAGGGGGAGGGGATTTGTCTGTGATCATTCGGCCCCGAAATGATGCTCATGATGTAGGCTTTCCAGGCCATTAATTCAAGGGCTCCATGCCCCCCTTTCTCTATGTTGCTGCCTGCTCTGGGAGATAAGCCCAGTTCAGTTTAACCCTATTTATTCCCTCATAGTGGCCTCCATCTCTAGTAGTCAGGGCCTTACCCCGTGGGATACAGAACATATCAGAGTCAGGAATTGAGCTTGTGAGTGTGTGTGTGTGTGTGTGTGTGTGTGCGCACACACACACACACGCACGCGTGTATCATGCATATGCGTGTGTGTTGAAAGGATGTATTTCATCTGAACCTGGGTCCACGGAACTTGCTCAGAGCCTTCGTGATCCAGAATTCTGACCCAGAATTCCCTACTTCACAGAAGCTTCAGAGGAATCCTGCAAACTGCTCACTCATTTCCTCAACAAGCCCAGTTTCCCCCAAAACAATGAGACGCAGTGGCCCCATGAAGACACACTCCTTTTCTAGGCTGGGCAGTGATAGCTCCTGCTCTCTCGCCTCCCTAGTGTCTTAGGCAAAGGCTGTCACACTTCTGTGTCCTCCGCCTAGTGACTGTGCCTGGCATGGTCTGCTCTGTCTCCCTGCTGCCTTCTTCTTGCGTTTGCCTTTTTGTCTCCCTGGCTCTTCCCTTCTTTGTTCTCTGTTTTCCCCTTTAGCAATCACATAGGTGTGTTCCTGACTGCTGGTCTCAGTGTGAAACGTGTGTTTCTTGTGTCTAGGAGCCTGTCATGTAGGATTCTCTATATATGTCAGTCTCTGCACTGCCATATGCCCAGGCCTGTTATCTGGGTGACTACACCCAAACAGATGGATCCATGGGCATGTGTCCTGCTTTGTGTATGGAGACTCTTAATACAAATCTTGTGTCTGTGTGCTGGCCTGTCCTTGACCTGTATGTGCTTCTCTGTCAATCTATGTAAACCTAGCAATGCACATGACCTGTTTTGGTCCTTATTTCTTTGTGCATCAGTCAGTTAACCTGTCATACTGTGTGTGTGAGCATACGTGTGTGTGTGTGTGTGTGTGTGTGTGCTGCAACCCAAGGGCCAGGTTGTGCAGAGTCCTCTCACGGGAAAGGAGCTATGTAGGGAATCTGGAGGGTGAACTCACTAGAGCACAGCTCAGCTCATTTCCAGCGAGGTTAGTCATCCTGTTTGTCTCTTGGGTCACCTGCCAGGTTCTCCATCCTCTGCGATACTCCTGACCTCCATTATTTTCTCTTTAGACCAGTTTAGGATTGGGAGGGGTAGGGACAGAGATGAAGAGTATCACATTCCAACTCCCTCAGACCCAAGCACAGGGATTTTCTTGTGTACACGTTACCTCTTCCACCCCTGTATATGCACAATGACAATGGTAATTGAGTATAGTAATAATCACATATTGAGCACTTAGTACATGCTAAACATTTTATATACAAGATCTGATTGAATTCTCAATAACCGTGAAGCTACGAGTATTGTTTTCATATGAGATGAGAATAAGAGATGTGGCCCAATGTTAGAGTCAGCAGTGATGGAGCAGGATTTTCCTATAAGGAGCAGCGGGCCTCTTTCGCTTGGGAAGGGGTATTATTACAAATAGCAGGAAAAGAGGAAGAAAGGTGATCCTTTCTTAATAGCTGGCAGCTAACTGCATCCAGAGGCGCTGAAATCTAATTTTGACTTTTGTCTCTTTAAATGGTGAAGTGGCCAAATACCAAACACCAATCAAGGATGGAGAATGGAAAGACAAGAGGAGGTTGTGGAGGGAAGGCACACAGAAGGGAAGGCACACTTTTGTCAGGATTTTCTATGACCTTGAGCAGGACACTTCATTAAGTGGATGTGGATTTGCTTATCATAAATTCGGAGTCAAGGAGGGCTCAGTAGGAATATTTTAAACATAGAAAAAAGGATAATTGGCCTGACTGCTTTCTGAGGTCCTTCCTGGGCCAACATATGGGGTTGGAGCGTAGGCAGTGATTGTGCTTTCATGTCTTGGTAATTCTCACAGCAGCCAGAAAACAGTCACATGCATAGTGAGGGTGGTGAAAAGATGAACTGAATGAATGAATAAATGACCTCATTTCTCATTGACAAAGAACTTCAAAGCCCTGCTTGGGTCCTAGAGCAATGAACATGATGTATTCAAACAATCGAATGTAAACACTTTAAACTCCTGTCAAACAAGGCATCCATGGTCATCTTAAGACCTGGGTGTCAATGTCATGGAGGGAGGCACTGGACAACACTATAAACTGCTTTGTCCAGATCATGTCTTATGGGCCAAAAGAATTCCACCAGGAATAGAGGTAGACAGAGAGGCAGGAGGTAGAGATCTTTGTCTATAGGGATCAGTAAGGGGAAAAGGCTCTCCTGTGTCTCAGCATTGGGAGAACAGTCTCTGTATAAGACTGTATAATACTCTGGAATGGGAGGATCCCTTGTGTTTCACATCCTCTTTGAAAACAACGATATCAAAAAAAAAAGAAAGAAAGAAAGAAAGAAAGAAAACAATGATCTCTGTATTAAAAGAGGAAGAATCTGACTTGTCATTGCTGGAGTCTTATCATGACTTGGAGGGTCTGTCTCTGGGGAAAGGCTTTATGGAGAGGGTTTTTGACCACAGTGGTTCGAGATGGGGGAAAATTTTTCAGAATAGGGGGATGATTTCTGTCTTAGTTTCTGTCAGGCAAGAGATGGAGGATTTGCTGCGGTCCTGGGGGAAGTGAAGGGGATATCCAGGGATGGATGAGTGTGCTTCTGCATCAAGTGTGGCCACAGTTTCTTATGGCAGAGAAGCCTCTTTAAGAAGACTTTGAGATGTTTGGAATGGGCCTGGGGACTGTCTTGCCTCCTCTTGGCAGAGCCAACTCGCTGGTCAAAACCCTCAGGCTGTCCTACTTGTGCGCTGGCGTGAGCAAATCTAGAAATTCTGCAAGGGGAGAGAATGGGATTCCCATAAAGGGGAGGCCTCCACAGAGGGGAGACTCAGAGTGCCTTTCTTTTTCCTTTCTTTCAGCTATTCTCTCTTACCCTCAGTTACAGCCACTATTTCTCCATTTGGGCTGGGACTGCCAGGTCGAAGGAACCTTGTGATTTACCGATTAGGAGGAGTCTGAAACGCGAGCCTAGCTGGGTACATACACAGGGACACCACCACCCCCGACATAGCAGACGACTCACACAGAGAGAGCCACAAAGGGCTCACACAGGCACAAACGCAGATAACTCCACTCGAAACATGTAGACACGCATCTCTGCAAACCAGCCTAGAACACACAGATGCAGATGTTTCTAAAGCTACACACACACACACACACACACACACACACACACGACGACGACGACGACGACAAACTGCACCGTTACCAAATCTCATTCTCAGAGTTCACACAAATGCAGCTCACAGCAGTAACGAATGCCGTGTCTGTCTTTGTCTCTGAATCTCTGTCCTATTCACACTTTAACACGCACATCGCACTCGACAGAAACCGTTCAGTCCGGGTGGCAGCGGCTCGAGCAGCGGCAGAGCGCAATGCGCACCTCCGTGCTCAGGGCTGCGCGCTGCGAACCCTTCTTTCCTCCGCGACGCACACCCGCAGCGTCCCGCTCAGGGTAAGTATTTGCAGACCCGCCAAGCGCCTACCGAGGGGGTGTCCTCTGAGTCCTGCTTCCTTTCAATCTCTACTCCCCAAGCGAAAAGCGAACCTTTCGCCTCCATTCAGCACACATTTGGAAAGCGGTTGGTCGAATCGCATCCATCGCGGCCTCCCCAGTCAGGCAGAAACAGCCCAGGTGATCCCAGGTGATCGGACTCCGGGCTGGGTATCCTAGAGAGCGATCCGTGTCCACCACGTCTGCCTCCGGGGGTGACTTGGGCCAGGTTTTAGTGCGAGCGATAGGTACGTGAGACAGACGCCCAGACGGTCGGCTCCCCGTTCCGCCAAAAACGGGCAATGCTGTCCCGCTGGCTTTCTGGCCTTCCGGATCAGTCCGTAGCGCACTTAGGGACTCTGGAGGGTTGATCGGGGGCGGGAGACCGCGACAATCAGCCCACTCCCAACCTCTCCCTCCCAGCTGCGCGAAGTGGGAAGGGCCTAGGCGGGCGCTTAGCACCTCCTACAGAAATGCAGCACTCGGAGCCCCCCACCCCGCCTCCGCGCTTCCTTTCGCGCGCTTCCGCTCCTCTCCTTCCCAAGGGCACCTGTCTTCTGCCCCCACCTCACTTCTGAATTCCTCCGGGCCACCTTTCTCTTCTCCTTGCCCCCTCCTCACGCCCCCAGCCTCTGGGTGAGTCCCCTCTCCAACCGCCACCCCCGCACCGCCTGACTCCGAGGGGCGGGCACGCATTGGGCTGCGCACGGGTGGGGGTGCCGCGCCAGCCTCGCGTAGCGGCTCTGACGCTGCCGCCGCCCTCCGCAGCCCAGCCCGCGCCCCGCGCAGCTCCGCAGTGCTCTAGCCACCGCCGCTGCCGCTGCGCGGGTCCCGCTGCTCGCCTGCCTGGTCTTGCGGTGAGCGAGCCTCGAACGCCACTCTAGCGGGTCATGAGCCAGAGCGCTCCGCGGCGCAGTGGGGACAGCGAGCGGAGATAGCGGCCTCGCGCGCCCCGAGCTTCGCTGTCTTGACGCGCGTCTGCTGCGTCCTCGGCCGCTTCTGTCCTTTCCTCAGGCCCAGCCGCCGCCATGGCCACTCTGCTTCGCAGCAAGCTGTCCAATGTGGCCACGTCCGTATCCAACAAGTCCCAGGCCAAGGTGAGCGGCATGTTTGCCAGGATGGGTTTTCAAGCGGCCACGGACGAGGAGGCAGTGGGCTTCGCGCACTGCGACGACCTCGACTTTGAGCACCGTCAGGGCTTGCAGATGGACATCCTGAAAGCCGAGGGCGAGCCCTGCGGAGAGGAGGGCGCAGAACCGCCCGTCGAAGGGGACATCCATTACCAACGCGGCGGTGGCGCCCCTCTACCGCCCTCAGGCTCTAAAGACCAGGGAATGGGGGCCGGTGGTGAGTTCGGGGGACACGACAAGCCCAAGATCACGGCGTGGGAAGCGGGCTGGAACGTAACCAACGCCATTCAGGTGAGCGCGGGATTCCCAGCTTCTCCATCCCCTACTCCTAGCTCAGCCTAGTGCCTGATTCTGCCCTTTCGCAGCGGTGATCTCGCTTAGATACCCCTTCAGGAAGGGCGAATTTATCTCCCCTTCTAGCCTTACTCAAGGATCTACGCCCCCAGGCGGTGTCTCCCTCCCAGAGTCGCGCCCCCTTCCAGCACCCTAACTGCTGGACGGACGGAGAGACCCTAGTCTGAGACCCTACTCCGAAATCCTGCAAAAATCTAGAGAGATGCGACGCGGAGGGGAGGGAGTTGAGTAAGGGAGAGCGGGAGGGGTGAGCGAGACAGAAAATCAGGATTGGAGAGGAGTAACGCCTTGAACTCCGGAATGGAGTCACAACTGCGTTTTAGGCAGAGGAGAGGGGCAAATAGCTGAAGTGGGAGTCTCCTCCACTGACACGCGCATAAAGCGTGCACACGTACATAGGCGCACAGGCCCACAACTCCGCCCCACTTACAAACACGCACACGACATGCATCTATTTATAGACCACAAAATTACCCCCAAGTACACCCGCGGATACCCCTACACACAGCAGTACATATCTTTATACAGCAAACGCACACACTCGTTTGAACACAACACGTGCACACTCTGGCACACAGTCGTGCAGACGATAGGACTCTGCTGTCCCAGCTGCAGCCCTCGTGGTAACATACGGGCATTTATACACACAAATGCACACGAGTGTGCCTGCGCCAGCACATATAGTACACGAGGCTCTGAGCTACGAAGAGCGCACAGACTTGCCCCTCTCGACCGAAATCCCGGCTGCACTGCAAAGAGACGTCCTCGCCTCCCTGTGACCCAGGCGAAGAGGGTCTGTGAGGTTTAGGACAGCACCTGGTCTCTAGGCCTTCTGAGAGAAACCCTCCAGCCCCTCACCCTCCCCTCCCAAACGCCAATCCCCTCTAACCGGGATAGGACTTTGCCACAAGGGGTTTGAAGTCCTCACAACGATGCTGGGAGCCAGCCAGGGTTGGCAGGTTGCAGCTTCAGGGATGGAGGAGTCCTGGGCTCTAGGTGTCCCCTGGCTTTTCGACTTGGTGCTGCGGGGTCCCCGAAACACCCAGTCGTTGAAGCACACATGTAGATTCCTGGGGAGGAAAGGCCAAAGTAGGTTGCACCCAATGCTGGGCTCAGTGGGACTCCAGGTGACCTAACCTGACGCTCCTGCCAATGCAGGGCCTGGCCAGAGGGCATTAATAGGCATGAATTGGTTGGGGGGGGTGCACCCTCTGAGTACCCTCCCCATGTCTTTCAAGGCCCTACAGGCTGAGAGAGAGGCCAGGGCGGTAGGCTGGGGCTGCACAGGTCTCCAGGCCCCGGATTTCGTTTTTTCCGCGCCCCCCCCCCCCCGCATGTGGATTTTAAGCCACACTTCTACAACCTGGCTGCCCAGCCCCGTAGCTTTGGATCTAGACCCCAGCTTGATTTTGCTTTCCTGCGTTGCTGGGGCTTTCTGGGTAGGTAGGCTCTCTCTCCTACTGGCCTCACTCCTGCTTATTACCCTTCCTTAGGGCTTGCCTTGGCCTCAGCGCAACTCCAGCCTTGTCCTAAGACTGTATTTCCGACCTGCTTCCTCCCCCTGCACCCCATACCCCAAAGCACCTGCACCTCCAAAGCGGGATCATGCTGCCTCGGATCTTGGCTTCACCCCACTTTCAGCTCCACTTGTTCTCTATGCCATCTCCTTTCCCTCCTTGCAGCGATCAATGTTTCCTTTTCGGGGTTGGCCCTTAGATACGGACTTCCCTGTTAGTGCGCCCCCATTCCAGCCCGCCTTAAACCCCGTGCCCAGCTGCTTTTTTAAAGCGCCCTTTTCCCACCAAGCTCCTCCCAAGCCCTTCTCATATCCATTTCCGATTCCATCCCTAGGAACCTCTTATTCTCAGTCCCCTCCCTGTCTCCCAGCCATTAGCCTAGCTTCCCTTCTTAGTTGCAACCTTAAATACCTCCCTTTCCTCCTTGAACTCCACCAATCTGGCTGCCGCTTAGGCCCCCCTTTCACCCTATTCCAGCTACCTTTTCTTTTTCCTCTTGGGCCCCTTAGGCTCGAGTCTCACCCTCCCCCTTAGCGCCCTCTTGCGGTAGTGTTAAGCCACCGCCTCAAGGTCCTCTTCTGGGACGGCGTTGACTCAGCGCCCCCATTTGGTTGCCTCTCCGCTCCACAGGGCATGTTCGTGCTAGGCCTACCCTATGCCATCCTACATGGCGGGTACCTGGGGTTGTTCCTCATCATCTTCGCCGCCGTGGTGTGCTGCTACACCGGCAAGATCCTCATTGCGTGCCTGTACGAGGAGAACGAGGACGGCGAGGTGGTGCGCGTGCGGGACTCCTACGTGGCCATAGCCAATGCGTGCTGTGCGCCGCGCTTCCCCACTCTGGGCGGCCGCGTGGTCAATGTCGCGCAGATCATCGAGCTGGTGATGACGTGCATCTTATACGTGGTGGTGAGCGGCAACCTCATGTACAACAGCTTCCCGGGGCTGCCCGTGTCGCAGAAGTCCTGGTCCATTATTGCCACGGCCGTGCTGCTGCCCTGCGCCTTCCTAAAGAACCTCAAGGCCGTGTCAAAGTTCAGTCTACTGTGCACA
Source organism: Cavia porcellus (assembly GCF_034190915.1). NCBI lineage: Eukaryota > Metazoa > Chordata > Mammalia > Rodentia > Caviidae > Cavia > Cavia porcellus. The sequence continues at coordinate 22,681,958 of NW_026947488.1, read as the reverse complement.
CTGGCCCACTTTGTTATCAATATCTTGGTCATCGCTTACTGTCTATCAAGGGCGCGCGACTGGGCCTGGGAGAAGGTCAAGTTCTATATCGACGTCAAGAAGTTCCCCATCTCCATCGGCATCATCGTGTTCAGCTACACGTCGCAGATATTCCTGCCCTCGCTGGAGGGTAACATGCAGCAGCCCAGCGAGTTCCACTGCATGATGAACTGGACGCACATCGCCGCCTGCGTGCTCAAGGGCCTCTTCGCGCTGGTCGCCTACCTCACCTGGGCTGATGAGACCAAGGAAGTCATTACGGATAACCTGCCTGGCTCCATCCGCGCTGTGGTCAACATCTTTCTGGTGGCCAAGGCTCTCTTGTCCTACCCGCTGCCCTTCTTCGCTGCTGTCGAGGTGCTGGAGAAGTCGCTCTTCCAGGAAGGCAGCCGCGCCTTCTTCCCCGCCTGCTACGGAGGCGACGGGCGCCTCAAGTCGTGGGGGCTGACGCTGCGCTGCGCGCTGGTCGTCTTCACACTGCTGATGGCCATCTATGTGCCCCACTTCGCGCTGCTCATGGGCCTCACGGGCAGCCTCACCGGCGCCGGCCTCTGCTTCCTGCTGCCAAGCCTCTTCCACCTGCGCCTGCTCTGGCGCAAGCTGCTATGGCACCAAGTCTTCTTCGACGTTGCCATCTTCGTCATCGGCGGCATCTGCAGTGTGTCTGGCTTCGTGCATTCCCTCGAGGGCCTCATCGAGGCCTACCGAACCAACGCGGAGGACTAGGACGGGAGAGCGAGCCCGGCGGCGCTCCCTTGCTCCCGCCAACCCACCCCCTACCAGCCCCGTGCGCTGTGCCGCTGCGCTTGGGAAGCCAAGCTTTAAACATCTCTGGTTCCTAGTTCTGATTATTCGGGACAGGGGTGGGTGGGAGGGGATAGGGATCCAGGATCCATCGCGTCTGCGTTTCTGTTGTCCTTTCTTTTCCACAACGCCCAGGTTTGGGAGGGAGGAGGCAGGGAGCATTTGAGGGCGGGAATTTCTGTCCTTGCAAAAGGGGCCCTGACACACGTTCCGGTCACCCAGGGAGTGGGAAGAGAGGAGAAGGGGCGCAGCTCGCAGGCGCGGAAACTTGACCTTGGGGGGACATTTCACAGCCATCCAGTGCTCAGAATCTACAGCGTCCAGCCATTTCCAGCAAGAGCGCTTCCCATTCCCCAGGCATTTCAGCCTCGCAGCCAGAAGGGCTGAGCGGGAAATCCATCGCGGGTGGGCGATTTCCTTCGGTGGAGCCGGGAGAATCCTCCGCGCAGCCGGTTTGCCTGCCGGTTTTCAGGAATCCAAATTCATCTTGTGCAATTTATCAGGTTGTGGAACTGTCCTGTGCGTGTGGTGTGCTCGTGGTGAATAAGATGAAATGTATATCAGAAAAAAATCTATCTCTAATTTAGAATGCGGTACATAATTATATCCGCAAATAAAAAAGAAACAAAGGCGGCCGTGGTCTCGAGCCAGTTCTGCCTGTTCGCAGCATCCGGGTGGCAAGTTCCCGGCAGCAGGGACTCCTGCGACCAGCGGAAGGGGAACCGCTGGGGGGGGGGGGGGTGAGGCAGCAGAGGGTGGAGGAGCGACAGCTCTTGTTAAAGGATCCGAGGAGAGTTCTGGGGAGCTCAGAGGTTGGGTTCGCCCTTAAAGGAGGTTGTTAAAGTGTTGCCGGAAGGAAAGAGAAAACAAATGGTGGCCGACCCCTCAGCAACCGGGATTGTTCGCTGGGAATCTGTCCCCTGACCTGGACCTAAGAATCTGGTGGAAACTCTCAACCTCAAGTCCTTTAAAGGAGAGAGGGGCTAAGAGTGTACTTGTTTGGACGAAAACCATACAAGTTTATTCAACAAATATTTACAGACAATCCACTAGAGCTGGGGTTAGCTTGGAGGCCAGAAAAAAACACACACACTCCACTCTTCCCTCTTGGGGTTTACCTTCCTGTACGAGGGAGCCAGACTATAAACCAGAGGAGCAGAAATCCACTGCCTAGGCGCAGGCTGGGTAGAGAGCTATAAAGTAGCTATTTCCCAGTGACAGATGCCAACCCAGCCTTGCAGGCCTCCGGGAGCAGGAATGCCTCTCTTCAAGGCAAACTGCAACCGAGATCCCAACCATTTAGAATCAACAGCCCCCGGCCATTTGAGTCCTAGTTTCCCCTTATCGTGTGCAGCTTGTCCAAAGTGTGTTTGCTGGAATCACCCAAGGGATCCAGCGTGTGTGTGTGTGTGTGTGTGTGTGTGTGTGTGTGTGCTCTCCTGTGTATCCCACCCCAGAGTCAGCACCTGTACTGTGTGCCAGGGATTATTGGAAAGGGCCACTGTCAGACTTCCCTGATGGGAACTGGAGGTGCAGGACAGCTGGACTGTTCTGGGATGTTCTCTCCCTGCAAAATAAGCCGCAAAAAATTGTCCTAAAAAAAAAAACTTTTAGAGACTTTTCTCCACATGTGATTGCTATATGGGAAAGAACCTAGAGAGTGCCTGAATGAGGTATGTGGAGAGAGAGAGAGAGAGAGAGAGAGAGAGAGAGAGAGAGAGAATAGGAGAGAGAGATGCATGTTCTGTGACAGGTCGCTCTGATTCTGCAGCTGCAGGATGGGAGTGGAAGAGGCAGGAAGATAGGATCTGGTGCCCTCTGCAGCCGTGACTCTGATTTTAAACCAGCCATCATCCATTCAATTCTCCTTTGTTGCTATTTCTGCATATTCAGATTTCAGGACAAACCCAAGGGCTCTCAATTTTGCGTCCCAGACCTGGGGAAGAGGATTGTTTGTCCCTTGCCCCATGTCCCTGGGCTTCTTAGAGGTTTATTCTGAGTCTGAGTTCAGCCTGCAGCCTTCAGAGAAACTGGACTACTATAGCAGGAGAGGTGAGAGCATCACATGGCACCAGCTTCATCTGTCCTTTCCAGATTTGGAAGGACAAATGAGATACCAGGCAGACTTTGGGAAGTCTCTGCTTGGATCTGCTTCTCTGAGTCCTGGTTCCCTGTCTTTGTGCTCAGGTAGGAGAAGTAAAAATCCCAAACGGAGCTGTGCACCCTGGTTAGTAAAACCAATTCCAGAGTAGTTAGGACCCACCTTGACTAATTGCTGAGCAGAAGAGGAAGAGAAGTTCTAAGTTATCCTTGACCACAGTGAATTTAAGGACAGTTTCAGTATCTGAAGGAGCAGAGATAGACTAGTTGAGTTTGTACCAAGATTGAATAAAAGGAGGAATGTGTCAGCCCCTCAGGGTTCCCATCAGTTCTTATCGTGCATCCTGGCTCAATTTGCTACAAACCTTCATAAGCTGTCCCTACCTGCAGCAGAGGTATTGGTGCACTGGCTTGGCACCATGGAACCCCAGCCTAGAACAACTAAGACCTTTCCTTATCTGCCAGAGGGATCCTGAAGGATACCACAGGATCCACAGATGGCTCTACCTCGCCCTCAAGTGGCAAGAGTGCAAGCTGCTGGCCTTCAGAATTTCCCCACCTATAGGATTTGGGTAAACTGGAGCAGAGCCCAGAGTTCTAAATAGTTTTTGCCTCCCCCACATTCTACCTAATTAATTATTGCTTATTTCTAGTGCTGTATCTCAGCACATTTCAAAAGTGGGCCTTCGGTTATTATTTTTGAAAATATAGACAGCTGGTACATTATGGAAGGTGTCTGGTTATGTGACTAATCTTGTCCAAGGAGTGATCGGTTCCCCATGAAGGGGCCTTGGAGGGAGGAAGGGAGGGAGGGACCATTTAAATGTGAAGAGGATCCACTTCAGGAATAAAAGTCAGAGAGAGACTTTGATCAAGAAGGGGGAGATTCCCGAAGCTCAGTCTTCACTCTGAGTGAGGGTGTGGGAGATGCAGGCCCTGGGATGGGGCTGGTTTGCCATCAGAGAGCCAGCCTCGGATGCCTTTCCCACTGATCTTTCTTCTTTTTCAATATAATGCAAAATTAGAATTTTACACTGAACACATACCCACCTCCCAAAATGAAGAATAACATTTACATTACTGTATCTATTCCAGTGTACCCAACTATCAACCCAATCCTCCACCTTTAAAAAAAATGCACTCTAACATTATAGACATCTGTTTTTTTTTTTTTTTCTCTTGGTGGTATCGGGGATTGAACCCAAGACCTTATTGCTGATCTACATCGATCCCCAGCCCTTTTACTTTTTATTTTGAGACAAGATCTCACTAGCCTCCAAATTACTTTGGCTGGACTCAAAATTTCAGTCCTCCTGCTTCAGCCTCTTAAAATGATGGGATTATGAGCGTGTGCCATCACCCAGCTCCTCCCAAATAGTTGAGAGTGCAGGATCTATCATAGTGATGTTCAGATTTAGCACAGGGTCAAGAACAGTACTAAAGTGCAAGGCAAAAGGTTCAGAATACCTGTCACGTCTTTATTCCAACATTTGTTATTTTGCCTACCATATTATTTTGAACATGATGGTCCATTTTACATTAATTTTAGTTGTTAAAAAATCACATTAAAATGTAATTTATCTTGCTTATTGATTTTTTTTTTTTTTTTTGCATTCTCTTAAATTTTGCTTGTGAGGCTTTACTTTGCTTTGTGCTAGCTGCAACCCTGAATATAAGGTAAAAAGTTTGGGAAATGAGCTGCTAGAGATTTGGGTTGAGTCTTCCCAAAAGTCTGGCTACAAATAATTCCACAGTATTGCTATGACTACCTGTGCCAGCTGTAGGGTCTAAGAGGGAATAGGAGAGGACAAGGCCCTTGGCCTGTGATACTCAGTAAAATGTCAGCGGTACTGAGGGCCTGGTCATATGGGATGGGATGGAGGGAGATCTGTTCTGTGAGCTGCCCCCAGCAGCTGTCCAGGGATGGGATGGAAACAGGAAGAGACTGAAGATGCTGTAGAAGAAAAATAACAACTACTATCTCTCCCCTTCTTTGTCCTCCTTTCCCTCTTCGTCTTGATGTGGCACTGATTTGGGGTCACTAGTGTAGAGAAGATTGGAAAAGTGTGGATGAGTAGATGGGTCAATAGACAGACTGGTCAGTGAGTAGATGTTTTAATGTCAATGGTTGGATAAATAATTAAGTAGATATGTGTCGGAAGATAAACAGATGAAAGAATGACGCAGTAGATAGAAGAATGAGTAAAAGGGAAAAAGACAAATGATTATACGGTAACCCAAGAGCTCTTCTCTGTCTCTGTCTCTGTCTCTGTCTCTGTCTCTGTCTCTGTCTCTGTCTCTCTCTCTCTCTCTCTCTCTATATATATATATATATATATTTTTTTTTTTTTTAAGACAGGTCTCACTATTAAGTTCAGGTTAGCCTTGAACTCATTTATGTAGCCCACACTGGCCTTAAACTGTCAGTGATCCTTCTGCCTCAGGCTCTGAGTACTGGGATTACAAGGGTGTGCCACTATACCCAGCTACCACAATAATCTTTAAGTACAAGAAACTGTAAGAGCAGAGATAATTTCTGTATCTCTATCTCCACTATTTAACACAAAACTTTTACACAGATTTACTTAATAAATTATGTTCAATAAATAAATAAGTAGGTTAATGTATTTTCAAAAAGATTATCAACATGTTAAGAATAGTGAAGTCAGAGAAAAGTATGAGATCAATTGGGCCGAGCAGGTGACAAAAAAGTCTTGGGCAAGACTTTGAGTAACAACAGCATTTAAAGTTAGACAAAGAAGGCTGGGGATTTAGCTCAGTGGGATAAGAATCTTGTTGGGCAAGCGTGAGGTCATGTGATCCCCGGTACCAAAAAATTTTTAAAAATAATAACAAATAAATAAACAGGAGAAAAAAGAGTCAAAATTGATAAAATATAGCCTGAGAGGATAATGATTTGTGGGACTTGAGGATAATAAAGGACAAAAGTACGAAGTGATAAATTTGTTTTATTTTGTTTTGTTTTATTTACTCCCAACAAATGACATCTTGACTTGGACCAGGTGTGGAGATGTAGGCACCTTTTGACCTTATATCTTGGAGTGGGCAAAACATGCCAGGAAGCTTCAACAAGGACTGAAAGACAGTTCTAAAGGTGTCCTGACTCTGAAGATGGAGAAGGACAAGAGAGACCAAGAACTCACATGAGGCAAAGGAAATGGAAGAGAGGCAACTCTGGAACAAAGGTGGAACTGGAAGGGGGCCAGCTACTTTGGGTTTCCTTTGCAACAGACTGGATTTTAGTGTCTCATATGATGTATTTGAAATGAAACTGATCCCAGGAAGCACAGTAGCGCTGGGAGGTGTGAGACAGGGAAAGAAAAGGAAAAAAGCCCATCTGGGGAATTTTACAGGGGTAGGCTCCTGGGTGTGATCATGCTTCATCCATCGGAGGCCTTAGGGAGGTTTCAGGCTAGGCACATATGAGGGGCAAGGGAACACTGGCATTTATTCTCTAACTTCCTCCTGTTGTCAGAGCAGAGCTCCTATCTGGTGTTAACTAAGCACACCTCCAGCCTGTGCTGTTCCAGAATGTCCTTGCTTGGAGGAAAAGTACCTGGAGCCCCAGGGACTTTGTGCTATGCATGAAACAGCTGTAGGTGCTCTTATGTGTAGGACTCCAGTGACATCTGCTAGGAATCATGGGATAGGTCTTGAGAACCGGCAAGTAAGAACACAATGCTATTTGACCCAATCCTCAAGCTCAGGAGCCTCCCAATATTAGCTGAGAGTCAAGGGGACCCTCAACAAAATTGTTGCTCTTAATTGAACCCTATTCTCCTCAGACCAGGTAAATCTAGGAATGAGAGGACATACATAAGAGGAAAGAGCCTCAGAGTCTCAAGGCTGCTTGGGCCTTTGGGGCACTCCTAAAGGGGTTGCCAATCTCTCAGACTCTGTCACACTTGTTTCCCTCTGTGGGGCCTTGTCAGACTGAATTCCCTGTCCTTGTCTATTGTCCCACAGCCTGGCCACAAGTAGTCAGTGTGAAGAAAGTAGTGAGGAGCCTCCTGGAAGAGGAAGATTCCAAGGGAAAAGACAGTGGGGAAGGCTTGGGGTGGGAAGCTCTAAAATCAGTGTGGTACATAATACTTAACAGTATTTTAAATTTAGAAAATAGAGCTGGCACTAAGGAAGAGTATTTCTTTGAGCAAAAACATAAAACTGTTCAGCAGAAATCTCTGTAGCACATTGGGTGACAGGTCATACTCTTGTGTGTGTGTGTGTGTGTGTGTGTGTGTGTGTGTGTATGTGTGTGGTACTGGGATTGAACTCACAACCAAATGCTCAGGACCTCATGCTTGCAAGGGAGGAGCTTAGGCCACTGAGCTAAATCCCCAGACCCTGGTGCTTTTCTTTCAAATCAAACATAAAATGGGGAGGAAAGCCTCCTGTCCCTCCCTGTCTGCAAGGATGTCTGAGAAATTCTGAGACCTTGACATTGGTGTGGTGCATTCTGGGAGAGATTCAATGAGAGACAGAAAAGAGGGCCTGGGGGTTCAAGGAGAACAGTATATTATAAACACACATGGGCTGTCCCCTGGATATTTCTAAGAAAAAAATGGCTTTTTTTTTTTTTTTTTTTGGCAGGGAAAGGAATCCCCCAGTGCCTGTGGGAGTTCATGAGTAATCAGGCAGAAACAAGAATCAGGGAAATTTGAATTAAGTGAGGTCAGCCTAACCTTCAGGCAGATTTCTAATTATAAAAGCAATGGATGGTTCTCATTGAAAGTGTTAGGCGTGGAAAATAACCAAAGTATGGAATAAATCACAATCCCAGCAGTACTATGGAACAGAGAATCTACAAGGCATTTTGCTACTATTAGCTAAAAATGCTAGATCAAATATGACATTCTTTTAAATACAGAATTAAACTTAAAGAAAAAACAGGAAAATAAATACTTAGATGCAAGCAGCTAAAAGAGAGAGCCAGACACCACAGTGGTAACTATATGCGCATTTGCTGAAATTAGCTTATTGTCATCAGTAATCTGGAAGTTGGGCTTTGATATCTGTGAAAGTCAAGAGAAGCAGGAGTGGGGGTAGGGATTTAGCTCAGCGGCATAAGCGCCTGCCTGGCAAGCGTGAAGTCATGAGTTCGATCCCTGGTACAAAAAAAAGAGAAGCAGGAGTGGTGGCACAGTGCTGTGATCCCAGCATTCTGGGAGGCTAAAGGCAGCAGGATCCCGAGTTTGAGGCCAACCTTGGCAACCCTAACAAGACTCTGTCTCAAAATGTTAAAAGGAGGTGTGCCACGTCCATTGCAGTTCTTGAAACTCCAGAGGGAGGACAGTGGAAGATGAGGAAAAGAAAACAAGAGACAAGATGCAGAAAGCGGAGGTCAGGTGGAGTAGGGAGAAAGGACTGCCCAGCACCAGCAGGGCATTCTTTATACAATCAGTATAGGAATAACTTCACGGAGAGTTTAAGGGGGGGGTAGGATTGGGACTGGGAGAATAATCTTCAGCAGAGCTGCATGTCTTGGGGTTTTCACAGGGAACAAGAGGGGAAGTGTTTATATCATCAGGTGAAGGTCAAGACACTGTGTGCATCAGAGTCCTGAGCTCTTCACGCTTCACATGGGGCCCGGCCAAACTCATGGGAAGCAGTGGCTTTGTCCTAGCTACCCGAGATACAGGCAGCTTCTCCCCCAACAGGGGTGGGACCTAGGGTTGTAGTTCAATATAAAGGTTCTAGGTTAAGTCCCAGGTAACACACACACACACACACACACACACACACACACAGCGAGGCCTTGACATTGGGACATGAAGAGTCAGAACCATGCCTCAGTTAAAGCCAAGACTTCCTGGGACATTTCCTTTTCCGAAAGAGTGGTGAAAAATCTTTCCATGGCACAGAAGGTGATTAAGATGTTTGCTACTCTTTCTCTGATTCTTTTATGAGAAAAACCAGTTTCCAAGAGAATTGGTAATTGTTGTAGTCAGGGGTTGTGCAGAGAATAACTAGAATCAGGACATGGAGTTTATAATTTTTTTTTTGTCTTTTTTGTTTATATCGGTACCAGGGATTTAACTCATGACTGCACACTTGCAAGGCAGGCGCTTATGTCACTGAGCTAAATCCCCAGCCCCTATAATATTATTTTTATAATGGTCACTGGGAGTTGACATAAGAAACTGCAGGAAATCTATCTACAACACCAAAGACAGAATATTTAGTCAAGGGCCTAAATCCCACAGCAATGTCCCGCATGAGTCCAGATAAAAACCCAGAGCTCATGACAATGCCTCCCATGAGTCCAACTGGAAGTCCAGAGCCAACAAGAAGGACTCACACCAGTCTCTTTTACGGATCCATGCCGGGAAGACCCAAAGGTCAGGGGAGGAAGCCAGAAAGTCCATGTCAGCGGGGTGAAGGAGCTGCACTGGTGGGATGAGGGTTCTACACTGGAGCTGAGAAGTCACAGTCACAACAAAGACCAGGGGGTTTAGCTCAGCAGCATAAGCGCCTGAGTTCGATCCCCAGTACAGATAAAAACGAAAAAGACAAAAAAAAAAAGGCACCACAGCCATCCTCAGCGACATGGAGCTCCCGAGCTCCTCCAACCACAAGCACAGTCAGGTACATGCCAGGAAACCGGCGTGACACCAGTTCATACTGGAGACCAAGCAGCCCACATCTTCCCCGCTGGAGCCAGGAAGCAATGCTCCAAGTGAGGGCCAGAGCTTCTCCAGGAGAACCAATGGCTCAAACAGCAAGTTGTAGGAGAACCCACAATGCAACAATGCATTAATGCCTTAACACCCTCATTCTCCTTCACTACATATATATGCTGGCAACTTTCCTCAGGTGGAGCATCTTCGCTGATGTAATCCAGCTGGCGTTAAGTTGACCACCAGTTCTTAATCCATAACAGTAATCATCTGCCTATGCCTTACATGAGCTTAGAATTCAAACTGAATGATCTTCCCAGTCTAGAAATGCCCAACCAGGAACTTAATGTAAGTTCCCAGTTGATGTACTTTTGGGAATTTGAAAGAAGCATTTGTACTAATTCTTCCACAGCACATGCCTTCTACCTAACTCATGAGGGATTCTCACAGAAAAAGATCCATTGAAATGAGTTAATAATTAAAAGTTGCAAAATATAGTATGACTCTCACCAATATAGTAAGTTAGTAGATACACAAAAATACAGTACTAGCCTCTTAAGCATTTCAGATAATGGTGTAATTTGATAAAGACTATGAAAAAATATCTTTAAAATTATTCAAGGCCTAGTAATTGAACAAGAAAAAAATAGTACAATACAAACCTAGCCAGATTTGAAAATTCTCTTTGAAAAAGAACTTCTACATCTAAAATATAATAATTGATATTTTAAAATCACTGAAGAGATAGAAACTATATCTGAATGAATACCTCAGCATGAGTAGAGAAATATAAATACATAGAAACTATGACAGAGAGTCTAAGTGAAAAGCAAAATAGAGTGAGAAAGTGGAATGTATCTAATAGGTGTTCTAGATACAGAGTAGGGAGAGAAGAAAGATAAAATGTAAATCATCAGTCTGAAGAACATAACAGTTTAGAGCAACCTGATATTTGAATACATTGTGCAGAAATTACAAAAACCAAAAACAGACCAAAAGAATTAAAAGCAACTATTTTACAAACCAAAAGAGGGAGACAAAGGAAAGAAGATAGAAAAGTATATTTAGGGAAGTCATCTAGGATGTCTACTCCTCAAATAATAGTTCTAAGGGACAGAAGAGAGAAAACGGAAAGAACCATCAGTAATTCAGAACCTCCTAGAATAGAAGCCCATGAGTTCTGTATTGAGACCACTAACTACTGAGCACAATGAATGAAAATAGGCCCATGTCAGGCTGGGGATTTAGCTCAGTGTTGTACAAGTGCCTGCCTGGCAAGCACAGGGTCTTGAGTTTGATTCTTGGTATGAAAAAAAATCCATGTCAACCTATATGAATTTCTCAAATTTTGGAAACAAAGATAATACAGTTTCCAAAGGGAAAGAATATATTCACATGGAAAAAGATCAAAGGTCAATTTCAAACTTCTCTCAACAACATTAAAAACTAGAGGTTAGTGCAGGATGAGATGAAATGGGATGTGCTTTCAATTCTAAAAGAATATGATATCCAACCTATACTTCAGCCAGACTCTCCATTAATCGCTGGGGTAGAATAAAGACATTTAAAAGACATTTAAGATTTCAAAATTTACTTCAGCATCCTCATTTATATTCCAGAATCTACTGTGAATAAGTGAAGAAGCCAAGGAAAAGCACACAAGAGGTAGGAGACAGAATACAACACAAATGAGGTCAGAAAGTCCTGCAGTTGGGGAAAAGCGATCACCCAGGATGACCATGATGTAGGGATAAGGTATCTGGCCAAACTGGTGCAGATCTAGCCTGGCAGTTTCCTTCAGGAAATAGAAACTGATATAATATTTTATGTAAGTAAAATGGCAGCAATATTTATATAATTAGTGGAGAATGAGGGTTTGCTTAGTAAAATGTGAAGTCATCCATTGATTATTGATGGGGATATGTCCTGAGAAATGCATTGTAGGGTGATCTTGTCTTGCAAACATTAGGGAGGGTACTTGGACAAGCTAAGATGGCTATGGCATGTCACTGGGTGATAGAATGTTATGGCATATATGCAATTCATTGTTAACCAAAGTATCAGCATGACTATATCTGAAACAAATAAAAATATGACTTCTTATAAAATAAAAGACTAGGTCAGGGATGTAGCTCAGTGGACTCAATGCCTGTCTGGCAGACAGGAGGTCTGAGTTTTATTCCCAGCACCAAAAACAAACAAACAAACAAAACAGTTGTACAGGAACATTTCCCCATTCTTGAAAAAGATTTAGCATCTCATCTCTTGCTCAGAATGTAAACAATCTTCTTTTATAATTAACTTTTTCCCCCCTCTGGGATTTAAGGATTGAAACCAGGATCTACTGCTCATGAAGGAACTGCTCTACGGATCTCAAACCTTTTTGGTTTTATTTTTGAGACAATCTCATGAAGTTGTCCAGGCTGGCCCAACATGTTATTCTTCTAAGTCTTCTGAGCAGCTGGGATCACAGTTGTGCACTACCACACCTGGCTAATTAACTTTATATCTTAAAATTAAGTATCCCAAAGTTGGTAGGGTTGCTTCAAGGTAGCTGCTCTAATTCTTGTTATCCATTCAGTTAGAGAAAGAAGGAACATGTGACACACACTGGGCATGATGGCTCATATCTAATCCCAGATATTTGTGAGGTTGAGGTTGAGTCAGGAATATCTCACATTTGAAGCCTGACTACAATTCAGCAAGACCCTATCTCAATATACAAAAAAGAGCTGGGATATAGTTTAGCACTCCCTAGGTTCATTCCCCAGTGGTGGCTGTGGGGAATGACTTAGGAAATTTGCTTAATACTTTGGAGGGGGTAAGGGCTAAAACTTGGAGTGGATCATGTTTCCTCCTCTCTTATCCCCATTCCTCAGAACTCGGCGACTTGATTACATCTAGCTAGATGATCATGTGGGGAGTTACGTTACTAAAAGAGAGACTATACACATTAAGGAACAATTAGCATTTTGTTTTTTCAGTATTTAAGGTCTTAATGAGCGAACAGTCTGCGAGTTAATGTTAATTTATTTTTTAACTTTATACCGTATTGTAACATACACGTTAAAAAGTGCAAAATCATAATGGAGTGATGGTGCACCCCTGTGCACTCACTCAGGACGCTGAGGCAGGAGGATCGTTTGGAGTTCAAGACCAGCCTGGGATACAAAATGAACTCAAGGCCTGCCTGAACTGTATAGTGAGACCCTGTCTCAACAACAACAAAAAGCAAAAAACACAAATCGTAAATGGACAGATTGATAAACTTTTGCAAAGTGAAAACATCTGTGTATGGAGCCCGCAAGCCAGGAAATCCAGTCAATAACACAGAGCCCGAGTTTCGTCAAATGCCTGAAGGCAACAGCCATCTATGAGGGCGATCTTTTTGGGAAGGGGCGTTCCAGGAAGGATCGGGCGGGACCAGCGAGGAACTATCAATAAAGCTGCCAGGTCCCGAAACGAGCGAAGGGCGGGGCTTCCTCGCTGCGGACCCGGTTAGAATGAAGGGGTGTTACTCATAGGTAAGAGGGAGCAAGATTAAGCGAGGCTAGATTCGCAGTCAGGATGGGCAGGGCCTAGCGGTTACGGCAGCGACCGACACTACCAGGAGCGAGTCAGATGGAGAGGTTGGCAGAGTTTTGGGAAAGAAAATGCACTCGAACCACGACATGGCCCCAAGCCGCACCGCGTCACACCAGGGGCGGGACTTCGTGGCGTAAGAGCGCAGCTGCGTCGAGGGGCGGGGCCGACGCAAAGCAAGATGGCCGCGAACGTGTTTCCTTTCCGTGATGCCCGTGCCGCTCCAGACCCAGTACTGGAGGCCGGACCGGTGGCACCCGGATCGGTGCCGCTCGTACTGGACAATGGGTCGTTCCAAGTTCGCGCTGGCTGGGCGTGCCCTGGGTCAGACCCGGGTCCCGAGCCGCGTCTGCAGTTCCGCGCCGTGTGCGCTCGCGGCAGGGGCGGAGCGAGGGGCGCGACGGGTCCTCAGGTGGGCAACGCGCTGGGCAGCCTGGAGCCGCTGCGCTGGATGCTGCGCTCGCCTTTTGACCGCAATGTGCCGGTCAACCTGGAGCTGCAGGAGCTGTTGCTCGACTACAGTTTCCAGCACCTGGGTGTCTCCTCGCAGGTAAGGGTGGGGTGGGCTGAGGGGAGGGGAGAGGTGAAATCTCGTCTTTATTTTGTCGCTTTCTGAGAGATGTCACTGCGGCTCTAATTGTCACTTGGTCGATCACATATTAAGCACCTGACGTGTGTAGACCTCACACTAGCAGGTAGGGTACAGCAGTGACCAAAAAATTCTTTTTTCTTGAAACATAGGGCATATGTAGTTGTTTACTTATTCATTTATTAACAGATATATATTGAACAGCTGCGCTGTTGGGCACATTTTTAGGCATTTGAAATACATCTGTGAACACACTGTGCCTACGGAGTTAGTATGGAAAGGTGCATTAGTATGAAAAGACAGATGATCTATGTCAGGATAAGAGCACGCAGTTACATTTTTTCAATATGATGGTCTGGTAAGACTAGTGAAGAAGGCGATTTGTGAGCAGGGACAAAAAAGGTAACTGAGGAAACAGTTTGCATATATCTGAAAGGAAAATATTTTGGTCAGAGGGAAAGGACAGTGAAAATGCAGTCAGAGCATGGTGTAATTGTAATTGTAGTGTAGCAAGAGGGAAGGGTACTTAGGATACTGCCTGGAAGAGGATGTTAGAGAGCTAATGTGAGGACAGATCACACACCTCATAAGCTTTTCCTCTGAGTGAAATGAAGACCCATTGTAAGGCATTGACCAGAGGAGCGCTGTGATTTATATCTCAGGAAAATCATCCTGCTGTAATGAGAATGGGCTGTCATGGAAACAGGGAGACTGGTTAGGAGGCTGTTGCAGTAATCCAGGTGAAGGATGGTAGTGATTTAGGTAAAAGTACCAGAGGAGTTGGTAAGTACCATTTGGATTCTGGAGATAATTTAGAGATAGCACTGACATGCATTTCTCAAAGTTTGGGTACCTTTTTTTCTCAATAACCATAAATTTGACCCTACTTTCATATTTTCCAAAACAATCTCCAGTAGAGACTGCTATAATTGTTTTTGTAAGGTTTTTGGTTAGAAACCCAAAGCACATTGCCCTGTAATAAGGACTTGAGATTCTTTTATGTTTTAAAAAGTATTCTGTTATCACTTATCCATTTGCCTTTTTCTTTCAAAGTAGGGCTGTGTTGATCATCCCATAGTTTTGACAGAAGCTGTGTGTAATCCACTATATTCACGTCAAATGATGTCCGAGCTCCTTTTTGAGTGTTATGGAATTCCTAAGGTTGTGTATGGAATAGACAGCCTCTTCAGCTTCTACCACAATAAGCCGAAGAATGCCATTTCCAGCGGGCTCATCATTTCATCTGGATACCAGTGTACACATATTTTGCCCATCCTAGAAGGAAGGTAAGTTGTACTTGTGGCATTTAATTGCTATTATGAGACACATTCAGGAAACACGTGTTTAGTGCCCACTGTAAAGGTGGCATGGAAAAAGCAAGTGGTAGACTACAAACTGAGCTGGGCTTAGCCATGATCTGCATCACTGTATGACTGTCAGTACATCACTTGATGTCAGTACATTGACCTTGATGACCTTCTGAGGGGAGTTCACGTGTCTCTTAGGTCTAAATCTATAGTTATGGGATTTTGTAATTCTGATTTATGGGGAGATAGCTAACACAGTACCTCCAGGTAATAGGCACGGAATAAAAATTTTTTGAATAGGGCTAGGAATGCAGCTCTGTGATTAGAGTTCTTACTTAGTGTGCATGAGGCCTACAGTGTGATTCCCAGCACTGGGGGGAAAAGTTTTCAACTAGTTACTTCAATAAATTTGAGACTATCTCTCATCTGGGGTCCTTTATTTATGCCTTTAATCACAGTGTTTATACCTTTCTGTTCAGTTACAGTACCTTACACATAATAGGCACTTACTAAAAATTTCTGAGTTGATTAAAAGGCAAGAGACATGTCTTCCTATCTTATAGTTTGACTTTTATTGTTTGATAAAAGACGAGGTAAAGCCAGTTGCATACCTGTAATACTGGCACTTTGGGGAGACTGAGGCAGATGAATTGCAAGTTCAGCTCAGCCTGAACAAATTTGTGACTTAGTAGGACTCTATCTCAAAATTTTTAAAAATCTTAGAAGAGCTGGGGATATAGCTCAGTGCAAAGATCCTGGGTTCAATTTCCAGTACTACAAAAAAGGAAAGGAGAAAAAAAAAAAGACTGACTAGGCCAGCCTATATCCTCCTGAGTTTTCTTAAGCTGCATAAAAAGCTGTGGCTTTAGAGTTTAAAGCCTGCATTTGTAGCCTGACTAAGGATGAGATCCTTGTCTTTTTCTTAATGCTGAGACAAAACAGCCAACACCCACAAGTTAAGGGAGAAAACATGTGTTTGTTTATTTGTTTTTTGAGACAAGGTCTTGCTATGTAGTTGAGGGTGATTTGAACTCACTTGGTAGATCATGCTCGCTTTAGTTCACAACAATCCTGCCTCAGCTTATTGGGATTAGAGAATGTACCACTACGCCTGGGTGGGAAAGGTTCGTTTAGCTCAGTTCATAGAGGTTTCAGTTCATAGTTGGCTGGCTCCAGGGCAGGGTAGCCTGGATGCAGGGCATAAACTGTCCATGGTAAAGCAGGATAAGCAGCAAGCAGCAAGCAAGTGACCAGTAATGACCATACCAGCCCTCTTTCTATCTTCTGTGTTTCATCTGTGGCACTTTTATCCTTAATCCCAGCATCACATCTTTCATCCCAACATCACACACCCTAGATCCAACCACTACCAAAATCCTGCCAGTGACTGCTTGAGGCTTTGAGGGGACATCTAGATACAAGCCATAATAGTCATTAACCTTTTTCTTTCGTTTCCTAACTTAAATTTGGGGGGAAACCTGGTTTCTCAGGTTACTCAGGAGATGAAATGAGGTAATGTTGATAATGGCAGTTTAAGTCAAAATAAATGCCATTGAATATATTGAAACTAATGGAACATCCTGAAAGGTCCACGAAAATCTGTGAAGACAAAAGTAGTTCTTAGGCATTACCAAACATTCCTAAAGTGTGAAGGTCTACATTTAATGAAAGTAGATAATGCAAAAATTAAGAGTAATGTGTTATTTTTGTGTTACATTGGGAGAAAATTACTTTACATGAAGACCAAAGAATGATCAAAGTGCAGTATGTCTTATTCTGTGCTGGCATCTCCTGGTAAGGTGTGACATAGCAGCAACATTTCGTTATGCAGCAGTAATCTAGAGCTCTGCTGCTCATAAGAAAATAAGGTTATTTAGGTTCTCATCTGGTTCACGGGAAAGGGATCTGTCTCTTAAGAGGTTACAGTAAACTAATGTGTGTGCAGTTGCTTACTTTAACTACATCAGTAGAAGTAGATTGTGTAGGTGAGGAGTTCTCCCGCGCTGGGCTGCCTGAGAGGCTCTTGGGAAACTTGGTAAAATGAAGATTCCTGGCGCACTCCAGAGCTTATGGGCCATGGGAATTGGCTCTACCATTTTTCACAGCTTATTCTACAATATTTGATCCCAGTACCACAATTTGAGAAGTAATTTATTGAAGTGGGTGGTGGCAGTTTGTAAACTATAAAGCAGTGTACCACTTTTAAGTCAAATGCTATCAGAAAAGAGCAAAAACAAACAAACAAACAAATGCTATCTACTTTTTTAGGCCTGTAATGGGAATTGCAGGTTCTTTTATTGAACTTCATTGCCTTCTGAAGCTGGCCAGAAGTCAGATGTCTGTGTGTCTAACTGTGGACTGAGCGTTCTCACTTTGGGTGAGAGGTTGTTCCAAGGGAACTTGAGTGTTTTGCAGATGTCAGGTATATGTTCTCCCTGATGCTCTGTCTACATTAAATTCTCCTACTTACCGCAGGATGTTTCATATTTTGTCCTCCATGTCACCAAAAATGTCATTGTTGTTTTCTCCTGTTTGGTGCTAGGCTAGATGCCAAAAACTGCAAGCGTATCAATCTTGGAGGAAGCCAGGCAGCTGGGTACCTCCAGCGACTCCTCCAGCTGAAGTATCCTGGCCACCTGGCAGCCATCACGCTCAGCCGCATGGAGGAGATCCTGCATGAGCACAGCTACATTGCTGAGGACTACGGGGAAGGTAACGCAGCGGTGCTTGCTTGCAGCCTTTAGATGGACTCATCAACCTTTGGAGTCTTCCTTAAATTACTACCTGTATCATTCTTGCTTGCTCACTTTTTTTTTGGCATCCCTTTTCCCCTTTTGATGTTCATTCACTTTCTTAAACTGTAGGAACTTACTTAAATAGATTCCCTTTACAAATGGTATCTTGTATAATTTTCCTGTAATACAGGTCTTGGAATTGTACAACTTTAAACTTTCTCCAGAAGTTAAATATTTTTAAGAGGGAGCAGAACTTAGTAGTTTAAAAGCCGTTTAAATTTGAAAACAATTTAAATTGTTTCTTTACATTCTTAAAATAGAATCTGTGCTCCAGAAGCATACCTTTCTCGTTTAGACCCATCTTGAATTTTGACTTTTACATTGGTAATATTTTGTTTTGAGGTGGGGTAGTATGAGGATTATTGAAGAGTAAACCCAGAGCCTTTGCGCTAAGGCAGATCCCCAGGCCTTCTTTTACTTTTTACTTTGAGACAGGGTCTCACTACGTTACCCAGATGGGACTTGAACTTGACATCCTGCTGCCTCAGTCTCTTCAGGGTGCTGGGATTACAGCTGTGTGCCATCATGCCCAGCTACATTGGCAGTACTTCTAACTAGTGTTGTTTTAATCTCACAGTGTGATAAAAATAATGTGTTCCTCTTAAATTTAAATAATGCAGGTAAAACCAAAGGACTATGAGCAGTACCATTATAAATACAACTTGTCCCACAGAATATGTGGAGATGGGTTTTCATATTGACTTTGAAAGTGGTGACCTCTACTGAGCTTGAAAAGGCCACAAATTGTGTGTTTAAAAATAATAATAACAATTATAAAACAAACCAAAAACTCTTACAAAATTTACTGTCTACTATCCTAAGCATCTGTGTATACAGTTGAGTAGTGGTTAACATCTGTGTCTTCATAAGGCACTTACTAAGCACCTGTTATGCCCAAAGTACAAGGAAATTGGAGTGACAGGTATGGCTGGAGGTGTAGCTCAGTGCTGTATGGTACAGGAGACCCTGGGTTCAATCCTTAGCACCATAAATAAAGTACAATAAATAAAATTAAAAAGTAAAAACATAAAAGCTACAAAACCTTCAGGCCAGAGAGTTCAGAGTTTTCCAGATAACACTGGGGAAGCCCGCAGAGCTCCCTGCTCCTGCTTCTGTATTCTTAAGCTGCTCTGACCTTGGCTTGTTTTGGGGGGATAGTTCTCTATGTAGGTGGGTGTAACTACTGTCACAGGCAAGATAAAGAACAGCTGCGTCTTTCCAAAAGATTCCTTTGTCTTTCTCTTTGTAGTCGTATCCTACCCCCACCGCAAGCCAAGCACCTACTCACTTGCTCTCTGTCACTATGGTTTCCTCCTTTCCAAAATGTCATGTAGGGAGTCAATTTTAAATAGAGTATAACCTTTTGAAACTGTCTTTTTAATCTCACTATCATGTCTTAGAGACTTAACCAAATCTTTGAACATTTCAGTACGTTGTTCTTTTTTATTGTGGAATTGTGTTTTGTTGTATAAAGGTACCATAACTTTTTTATCCACCCACCTATATAGGGCCATTTGGTTTGTTTCTAGTTTTTGGTAGTTATAGGTAACGCTACTGTAAATATTTAGGTTAAGTTTTTTGTGTGAATGTGAATTTTCATTTCTCTACCATAAGTGGATTGCTGGGTCATATAAAAGCATATGTTTAACAGTAAGATTAAAGACTCTTGAGTTGTTTCTGCTTTAGGCTATTCATATGGGGGTATTACAACGATTTTTTTTTTTTTTTTTTTTTTTGTCTTTTTGAGACAAGGTCTTGCTATATAGTTCAGGCTGGTCTTGAACTCATTTTATAGCCCAGGCTGGTCTCAAACTTCCAACGATTCTCCCGCCTGAGCCTCCTGAGTGCCAGGATTACAGGCATGTGCCATCATGCCCAACGTGATTGCTTTCTATTTATGCAGTCAGCCTTGATTTTTTTTGTTTGTTTGTTTTGAATAATCCAACTCGTTCATGTATGTTGTACACACTCTCTGTCTCTATATATATGTTTTTGGTTTTGTTTTGTATTCTTTGTATGTTGCTATATTTGATTTGGTACTATTTCATGGGTCGTTCAGAGTCTATATTCATGAGGGATATTGCCATGTGGTTTTCTTGTACTATCTTTTAGTGTCAGGATAATACTGGTTTCATTAAATGAGTTGAGAAGTGCCTTCTTATTTTCTGAAAAGATTATGTAAATAATTTAAGTTTGCTTTTGTCTTTAAATGTTTGGTAGAATTTTCTAGTGGTGCCATTTAAACTTAGCCTAGGAATTTCTTTTTCTGAAGGTTCTTAACTGTGAATGTAATTTCTCGAATAGACCCAGACTATTCAGGTAACCTCATTGATGTCTTCTCTTTATTATTCTACTTGCATTTTCCTGTTTGTTTCCAAAATAGAAGCTTAGATTATTATATCATTCTTTAGAAAAATTTAATTTTGTGGATTTTCCTGTCAGTACCGCTTTATCTGCATCCCACAAATTTTCATATATTCTTACTGACTTTAGATATTTTTGAATTTCCTTCAGACTACTTATTAAGTAATTGATTATTTTAAAAAGTGTTGCTTTGTGTACAAATGCTTGGGGATTTTCCTGTTAACTCTGTATGATCTATTTCTAGTTTAACTTGATTATAGTTTTTGTCTGATACTAATTTTTTGTTTTGTGACCCAGGATATAGTCAACTTTGGCAAAAGTTTCTTATATACTTGAAAAAAGATGTGTTGTGCTCTGTGGTGTCACTCACACCTGTTGGTTCATGGTGATGTTTAGCTCTTCTTTATCCCTGTTCATTTCCCTTCTACTAGCTCTCCCTATACTGCGGAAAGTACATTGAGCTGTTAGGTGAAATGGTACATGTCCCTACTTTTCCTTACAGTCCAATGAATTTGTTTTCTAGGGCATTTTGTTTTTATTCTTATATTGGGGCAAGTACCACGCCATGAGTTACATCCTAGCCCAGTTCTGCCAGTTTGTGCTTCCAGGTATCTGACTTGTTAGGCACATGGTTAGCATTCTTAATATCTTATTGCTGTGTTGACCTTTTATCATTATGTGATGTTTCTCTTTATCCCTGGCAGTTTTCTTTACTTTGAGGTCTATTTAAGCATTAATTAGCCACTCTCACTTTCTTTTGATTAGAATTTGCGTGATACATCTTTAAATCCTTTTACTTTGTATCTACCAATATTAAAAGTCAGTTATCTACCACAGTATTCAAAGTTAGTTTCTTAGTAGTTGAGTTGTTTTTTTAAAAGTCCATTATGACATTCTTACCTGGTATATTATAGACATTTAGAATTAACTTACTCATGTTTGGATTTAGGTCCAAAATTTTATTGTTTGTTTTTTGTTGTTCCCTCAGTTTATTGTTCCTTTGTTTCTGTATCCTAATGTTTAGGTTATTTGGGCTCTACTTTTTGTTATTCCATTCTAGTTTTTGTGTTCTGTTTTTTTACTCTTAACTGTGTTTTTACTTTTTTTTTTTTAGTACTTTGGAGGTTACAGTAAATAAAACTTTTCTACCTAGATCACTGTTGACTGCTTCCAGCAGAATGTAGGGATATTAGCACTAAACTCTTTGATCTTTCTTTACGTATGTTGGAGTTACATACATTGGGCACTCTCAGTGATAGTTTGTTTTAAATTTTAATTTTATTTATTTTTGTGGTACTTGGGATTGAGCACAGGGTCTTCGCACTCACTAAACTACCTCCCCAGTGCTTTTTCAGGGTCTAAGTCACTAACCCTGGCTGGGTTTGAACTTGTGATCTTCCCACCTCAGTGTCTTGGAGTACAGTGATAGAATTTTTAGATCGAGTCATCAAACATTTTAAAGAATTCATGATCAGACTGTTCTGTTGTATTTTACCAGATTTTCATCGTTTTTATTATTTTCCCTGTATTCTTGGTGTTCCAGGCTTCTATCTAGTAGGGTGGCCATTTGAAAAGTTTCATTTAGCAATTCTTTTAGTATATGTGCTGCCGGAGCAAGCACTAGCAGGTCTTTTTGCAAAAGTCCAGGTTTTATGGCTGCGTTAGTGGACTGAATGGATTGAGAATTGGCAAGGGTATGTTTTCTTCATCTTACCTGTGTCTAGCTAGAATCATGGGATTGATTTTTATTTTTCTTTATTTTTTCAGTGCTGGAGGTCAAACCCAGGGCCTCCTTCATGCTAGGCTTGGTATTGACTTTGATTTTTGTGTTGATAGTGTGTCTGTTTCATAACTTTCAAAATTGTTCTTTGAAGAATTGCATAAGTGGCGGTGCCCAGATTATTATGAGAACAATGTCCACAAGATGCAGCTCCCGTTTTCCAGCAAGCTTCTGGGCAGCACTCTGACATCTGAGGAAAAGCAAGAGAGGCGGCTGCAGCAACTGCGGCGGCTGCAGGAGCTCAATGCCCGGCGGCGGGAGGAGAAGCTGCAGCTGGATCAGGAGCGGCTGGACCGACTGCTCTATGTGCAGGTGATGGCAGATGCGTGGTTCTAAGGAAATTTTCTTCCTCTATATTTTTTCTTAGTCATGAAGTCTGCCTTGAAAGTCACCTTTGGAGTTAAAAAGGAGTTCATGGGATTGTGTTTATCAGTGTAGAATATAGTATAGCAGGAGGTGTTTCTGAAAGGGCTGTGGACTCTAGCCTTTCTGATTTGTGTTTGCCATGTAGTTACCTTTATTTCTTTTTTTTTTTATCGGTACCGGGGATTGAACTCATGACCACACACTTGCCAGGCAGGTGCTTATGCCGCTGAGCTAAATCCCCAGCGCCCCCCCCCCTTTTTTTGGTTTTTTGATTTAAGTGTAGTGTGCATGACACAAAGCATACAAATCTTAAGTATGGATTTTCATACCTGTGTCTGCTGCCAGAAAACAGCATCACCCAGCTTCCTTTTGTCTCCTCTCAGTCCATAATTACTTCCCCAAAGGTGATAGCATTTCTGGCATCTGTCACCATAAATTAGTTGTGCACTGCTAGTCCCCAGACAGCTGGAGATGAGGGCAGTCGAATGAACTGTTGCCGGAGCTGTAGACCTGTGGTGGGCAGGCTAGGGGAGCCCTGGCAGCCCCTCCTGCTGCAGCTTTTCTCTTTACTCCTTGCTTGTGTTTGCACAGTGTTATAACTGCTCTGGTTTTAGGAGCTCCTGGAGGATGGCCAGATGGATCAGTTTCACAAAGCTCTGATAGAGCTGAACATGGACTCCCCAGAAGAGCTGCAGTCCTACATACAAAAGCTCAGTTTGGCAGTGGAGCAGGCAAAGCAGAAAACCCTTCAGGCTGAAGTCAACCTTGAAGTGGACGTGGTGGACACTAAGCCAGAGGTGACTGAGGGGAACCTGCCCTTCTGAGGCAGAGGAGTATCTCTAGAAGGCTGGCATCAGAGGGTGGCATCAGTGACCAAGCCTGGAGGGAAAAGAGACCAGTGTGATGAGTGTGGTCTTTAGGAATGTGGGTAGTGGGAAACCCTGGCAGTGATCTTGTGCAAACTGAAGTTCTGACTAGACGGATCCCACCCCTGGCAGGGGGAATATATGCATATAGACAAGGAAGAACGTTTACACACCAGTTTGTGCTGTCTTGTCTCTGGACCTACCACCTGCTTGTCATTTGGTAGTCCTGGTCTTTGTTTAACTCTTGTTTTTAAAATACTGTGGTTGATCATTTACTTGCTTCCTTTCCATCTTGATGTTCCCTAAGGACAGTGCATACTCCACACAGTTGATGATTTACATACAGCAATTAGGAGATATGCTCTGTGTAATGTTTGTAGATCGACTAAGTTCAGCTTTTTGTTAAATACTAAAGGCTAACTCTGAATAAGCTCTTTAATTTTCTCTCTCTTCTATCTGTTCTCTAGCAGTGGACTCTTAACTGTTGATGTGGCCAAAAGTGCAGATGGCAGACCTGAGCTTAGGCCCTGGGTAACTTAGATCCTGACACCTTGGGGCCTGTCTGGTGAAGTGTGGCCTGTAGGCCACTCAGTGCCGAAATCACTGGCAAAATCTCTTGGCTTTAGGTCTCGAACTGAATTGGTTATCTTAGAGTTTCAAAACAAAGGAATTTAATCATTGCTTCGTGACATGCTTGAGGCAGAATTAACCGAATTAGCTCTTTTTTGTTTTTGTCTGTCTGTCCGTCAGTCTCTCTTTCTCTCTCTTTCTTTCTTTCTTTGTACTAGAAATCAAACTCAAGACCTTGAGCTTGCCAGGCAGGTACTGTGCCGCTGAGCTATATCCCCAGCCTTCTTTTTTGTTTTTAAATCAACTTTCTTTAAACTTGTTTGTTTGATGGGTTTTTGAGACTGGATCTTGCTATGTAGTTCAGGCTGGCCTCAAACTCTTGGCAGTCCTTCTGCCTCAGCCTCCTGAGTACTGGGATTTGCCTGTGTTTTTAGAAAGAAGTAGTAGTATTAAAAAGCCCAAGTCAGAAGAAAAACAAAATCCAAGCTCAGTGTCTTTTGACACTGAAAGTAGTATGGTCCTCATCAGTGATGCATTGTCTTTGGCTTAACATGAAGCTCACTTTTGTAGCACAGGCTCCTGGCTAGAGGCTGTCCTTGGTCCCTGCTCCCAGCATTGCATTCTCTACCTCTGTTGAGAGGCTTCAGACTGTGCAAGACCAGTAGCTGTCTGTAAATATGCTTGTTACAGGCCAGATCCTGAGCTAGATTTACTAGATATCTCCCTGGATCATTGCCAGTAAGGGGCATTTGCTAGTGTCTCATTCCCACATAGCATCCCACAGCAGCTTCCCCTGAGTCACTGTGCTGTTTTGTTTCCTTTCCTAGGCTTTGGGCCTGTGTTTTGTTCACTTGCTGCTTTTCCATTCTGGCTCCCCCCGAGGATGGGCTCATGCTTCAGAGCTTCAATTTATGCAGATCCAAGACCGTTTTGTCTCTGTTGTATATTCATCCATATTTTGTAGTTTAGCATGTGTTTAACGTGTCAGTAGGACTTGAGCTTCTTTATACTGGAGTTAAACTCTGAAGCCACAAGCTGGTAGGGAATATCAGATTTAAGAAGGAAAAAACAATTGTGAAGGTAAGATTCCTGAGCAATTGGGGAACTAAGTTTTCTTTTGTTCATTTCTCTGCATTTGTTATGTGGTATGATTCAGTTACTTTTCTATTCATAGGTGCTTCCTAGTGCTCAGTTTGTTTTGTACTCTGGGGACATATGACTTATCTCCTTGGTCTAGGGGAAACTTTGACATGTTCTTCAAAAGATTTCTCAATAAATAGATTTGATGTAACGATCTATCATCAAAGTTATAATGATGTTAGCACTTATTGAGGGTGATTGTTAGTGATTAGAGTCAATTACAGGCACAGTAATGAGATGGATTTGACCATGGCATTGGCAAGCTAGCTCTGCCTTTCAAAAAGTATTTGTCATATTTTCCAACTACATAATTCATTTAGAATTAAGTGAATGGATGTACAGGATGTGGACCTAAATTCATATTGAAACTCTACTTGAGCATTAATGGCAGGATTGGATTCATATGACTGGGAAGTTGCAGTGTTTCTAACGGTTTTTCTTGCAGACTGGTCTGTTTTGGTCCTTGCTGAAATCATTCCCATGAGGTGTCATAAAGGAGCAGGCTTTGTTAGCATTGTTAATGAAGTGTTTAAACTAGAGGGTGGTTGTTTGCTTTTCATAGCTACAAGCACAGCGTGAGAGGGCAGAAGGCAGAGAACAGAGTTTTAGAGCATCATTATTTGTTGGAAAACACAGGGGCCAAATACACAAAGTTCTCTGGTGTGCTTTGGCAAATGCACCCTGTTCAGCTGAAAAGCGACAGTCATATTAATGTTCCTGAACACTGCACAGTATGTGCGGGTTCTCTGGCAAGCCCTGCGGGAAGGGGACTAGCTGTGGTAGAGAAGTCTCTTCTTTGTTGGGTGCATATTCTTTGTGTTGAAATTGCCAGCTTTGTTGCTCTCTGTGACTCATATGAATTGTGGTAAGTAAACATTCTTTTAACCATTTCTAATGAAGCTAAGAAATTATATTAGTAAGGTGACATGCTTTTGAGTGTAGCTAGGCCAGCCTAGGTTACAAAGTGAGCTCAAGGCCAGCCTGAACTGTGTAGTAAGACTCTGTCTC
Organism: Cavia porcellus; assembly: GCF_034190915.1. Lineage (NCBI taxonomy): Eukaryota > Metazoa > Chordata > Mammalia > Rodentia > Caviidae > Cavia > Cavia porcellus. The sequence goes on along the minus strand of NW_026947488.1, from coordinate 22,656,010 downwards.
AAAAAGACACACATAAAAAATTTTTTTTCACTGTAGGTGAAGAAGTCTCTTACAATCCAAAGTTTTATAATCTTCTGTGTTCTGGGGAAATTTGAAGGTGGATCTCAGAGATCTACCATTTAGTTCCAGGTACAATATATTGATGGGACACCAGAGATGCAGAAGTGATTAAGATATAGTTCCTGCCCTCTTGGATAACCCAGAATAAGGGAAGGGGATATATAGAACCATACTTTGGTGACTGTACTGAAATATATCAGATACAGGTGAGGTTTTTTTTTTTTTTTTCTGAACTAAAAAGCTTTATTGAGGGCACGAGGATGCCAAACAATACAAAAGTCAAAAGCATTTAAGTAACATTCCATTTTTTGCTTGTCCAGTGAGAGCTGGATGTTATTTGTACATTTTCTAAGGGTCCTGATCTGCTGATGAAATCTTTATACAAGGGGAAATTGAAGGACAGATTCTTAAGTGGCCCCTTGGGAGAACTCTCGTTAGGGTAGGAGTAAATGTTCATGTCTGCTCACTTCTTTCCCTTCTGCTTCATGTGTACTACAAAATAATCATTGCTCGCAGTGGCGAGGCCCGCAATTAGTGAAAAGAAGCTCTGGGGGCCCACTTTGCCATCTCTGCGCTGGTCCAGGTGTTTCATGATCATGTCCACAGCCAGAGAATCTTTGATTATCAAAAAAAATCCAGGGAACTCCTTTTCTATGAGTACTCTCAGGTCCGTCTTTGTTAAGTAGCATTTGTTCGCAGCCAGTCTGTAAAATGTAAACATCATGGTTTCCATGGCATGTTCCATTTGGGAGGGCGTTTTGGTGAGGTCTGTTGAAACCTTAGTGTGGAGGCATTACAGATGCAGGGCAGGCAGAGCGCACCGGTGGTCATAGGAGGGTTTTTGAAGTGGGTCCTGGTGTAAAAAGCTGCATGTCCTTTCATGACTGTCCTCGGAAGTCACTTAACAGCATTTGCCTGATACTTGTTGGTTGGACTCATCATGAGCTCCTGCTGAGACTTAAGGGGAAGAAATGAAAATTCCATTTTCTAGTAATTGTCTCCTTCATAGGGTAAGGAGAACAGTGGTCTACACAGGAAGAGACCTAGTGCTTCATCCATTATTGCTTACAGGTCATAGGTTTTGTGTGTAATTATTTTAAATTCATAGACAACATTTATTTATCTCCAGCCTAGTAATGCAGCTGAGTTATTGAAGGAGCCAAATGACTTATGTATTGAAGGGAGGCAGGCAGGCAGGCAGACAGACAGACAGACAAGCAGACATGTTCAGTGCTTATGCTGCCCCAGGTGGACACTGCCACAGGTTCATGCCCTGCTTAAAGATGGAGAGGTATAGCACACCTTGCCAGTGGTGCCACAGTGACCTCTGTGTCTTTGGCTGACGTTCAGGGCTGACTGCTGTGTTACATCATCTTGCCCCCTGGATGTTCTCGAAGAAAGGGAGGTTTGGCAGTATACCCTGGTCCTCTCTTGGAACCCCTCTGGGGTCTTTTCTGAAGTGCTGAATTTAGTGCCAAGCCTGAATTGGCACAGGTACTTCCAGAGACAGGGTTCCTCTCTTGTGAGGACTGCTGAGTGTCTTTCAAATCACTGGGTGTGAGCTATAAGGGGAATGTGCTCTCATACCCCTGCTTGGGCAGAAACATGTACTGATGTCAGCTGCTCTTTCTGCTGCAAGTAAAATCTCTTACTCATTCATTGTCTTTACCTGCCTGACCTTGGGCTAGATCTTAAATACTAGTAAAGCCCCAGTTGTGTCCTCATGCTCAGATTCCTGATTTCTAGGATTCCAGCAAAAGGCTGAAAAGAGACTTTGGAGCTGAGCAGTTCTGTCCCCTGCCAAGTTTCATGTGCTGTGACCTTGGGTGGGTTACTTCCCCTGTCTGAGCCACAGCGTCCCCACTTAGAGGAGCAGAAGTGACTTCCGCAGTGCAGGTTATGTAAGTATAAGTCCCTGCCCTGTACCTGGTTTGGTACTAAACTAGTAGGACCTGCTGGCAAAGGACTAATCATAAGACCTCTGGTGTTGGCACCTGTATTTATTACTCATGAAGAAATGTATTTAATTTGTGATAGTCTAGCTCCTCTGTAGGACACCCTCTGTCATACCCTGTCCCTTGGAAGTATGTGTGTGTGATGGTGTCGCTGGTGCTTGCAGCTTGTCTTCCATGGAGCCCAGCCTGGAGTTGGCACCGTCAGAAGGCTTCAGAGGAGCCAGGAGTTGGTGAGGCTTATATAACTAGGAAAGATTTTTCAGGCTGTTCCTGCGTGGGCTTTTTTTTTTTAATAGTTTAGAAAATGTTCATAGTTTTTTTGGTAAGCTTTTGAAACATTAGGCAAGATCCTAATTCATTTTCATGACAGCGAATTGACAGAAGAAAGGCCTGCTGGGAATCCAAGTTCCTTTGTATATTCTGTTCTGTTCTGTCCTCAGACCCCTGACCTGGAGCAGCTAGAGCCGTCTCTGGAAGACGTGGAAAGCATGAATGATTTTGAGCCCTTGTTTTCAGAGGAAGCACCTGAAGTAGAGAAGCCCATCACCACTGTCCAGGTTTGATTCCTGCTACTGTGTCATGTGCACACTTGGAAGCTGGGGACATAAATAAGTAGTCCAGTCCGCTTCTTCAGGAATATATATTTTAAGTCCCAGTTACAGTTTATAGAAAAGATACTTACAGTATGAGTCAGGGATTTTTCCCTGCGATTGATTGAGGTTCCTATGCCACAGTTTGTGAACCTGGAAGAAACTTTTACCTAACTTTTCAAAAATAGTTAGAGTCTTTAGACCCGCAAATGGCTTTCACTGCTTTTGTTTACATTGAAGCCACTGTACTTCCTTGTCTTAGAGCAGCAGCCTAATCTGAGACTCCCAGGAAGAGTGAGTTCTTACTGTGCAAAGTCCAGGAAGGCTCAACCAGGCACAGGGTGGAGACGTGGTCTTCCCTCTGGCTTTTTCAATGCAGCTTGGTGTGAAGTCCCTTCCTGCGGTTCAGGGACCATAGGATGGTGCAGTGTGTGGGAACTTACATTTCAGAGGTTGGGTGAAGGTAGAAAACTGAATCTTCAAGTCCAGGGAGTTGAGGCTTTTCAGGAATGAATAGAGGACAGAAACTACACTGGCTTAAGAAATGCAGTTTGAGAAAACTGGCAGTTGGGATAGTTGTCATTATGGTCTAAAAATCTCTCTTAAACTTTGGGTTTTTAAAGCCCGTGTTTAACTTGGCAGCATATCATCAGCTGTTTGTTGGGACAGAAAGAATTCGAGCCCCAGAAATCATTTTCCAGCCATCTCTCATAGGAGAGGAACAGGCGGGGATAGCGGAGACTCTTCAATACATTCTGGACAGGTAAGATAAAAGACACTTTTCTCTCTCTCTCATACTTTTCTGAGCCGTTGCCTTGAGTTTTGCATCAAAAAGATTTGGTTTTTTGGGTCTGTGGGAAATCTGCCTTGCTCTTCTCTCACTGTTTAGTTGTATTCAGATAGTCTTCCTGGGTACAGTAAAGGTTTTAGCAACACAGTAAGGTGTACTGGCTTTTATGTAAAATTTCACATTATTAAAGACTAGTGATTTTAAATTCCCCAGAATATTGCAGTGCTTATGAAAGCTTTTTTCATGCTCATGATACTGCATTTATACAAGTGTTTACATTTCTATAAAGGTGCCCCCTTTATCTGCTTACCCCCAACATGTTTCCAAGTATGAGTTTTTATAATTCATTTGGACAAATAAGGAGCAACTTTCTGGTACTCTGGCTACTTTTGGTCGTGATAGAATGAAAATGAAAAATCCACCTGGCAAAGAAAAAACTTTTTGTCACTTCTTTGTTTGAGTGGCTTTGAGCGTTTTCTTAGTAATGGGTGGGAAAGTAATTAAGCATGTGGAACAAAAAAAAATGTTATTAAAAAGAACCTGAATATGGTAGCACGTCCCTGGAGGTCCAGCTACTCAGGGGCCGACATGAGAGGATTACTTGAGCCCAGAGTTAGAGACCAGCTTGGGCAGCAGAGCAAGATCTCATCCCCAAAACCAAAAGAAAGAGACAGATGGAAAGATGAACCTTCAATCCAAGGGAAGACAGAACTTTTTGGAATGATGAAAATTTATCTTGATTGTATTCCTGGTTCCTGAGGTATATAATTGTGTCAGCCTTTATCATGATGTATGTAAATTATAATCTGCAATGAAGTTTTTTGTTTTGTTTTTGAGAGACAAGGTCTCATTATGCAGTTCAGGCTGACCCTGAACTCACTGTGTAGCCAAGGCTGACCTTGTACTCATTCTCCTGCCTCAGCCTCTCAAGTGCTAGGAATATGAGTGTGCACCACCACATCCAGTGTAAAGTTGATTTTTTTTTTTTTAATCTTTTTGAGACAGGGTCACACTGTGCAGTTCAGACTGCCCTTGAGCTCACTTTGTAGCCCAGACTGGTCTCAAACTCCACAATGATCCCTCCTGCTCAGCCTCCTGAATACTGGGATTATAGGTGTGCACCACTTACAGTTGATTTTTAAAAGACCTATCATGAAAGCACAAGCATTCTAATTATGTTAAGGTAATATATTAACCAAATTAAGGTTTTGACTAGATAATTAGAAACATTAGACTGACATAAGAGATGTGAATAAAAAAATATAAGGGATTTTTTTTTTGTTGTTAGTTTTTTGAGTATTTTTTGTTTTGTGGCATCTATAGTCATTAAATAATTAAGTCAGAGGACCATTTCTCTCCCAGGTACTCAAAAGATACTCAGGAGAGGCTGGTCCAGAACATTTTTCTCACTGGTGGGAACGTGATGTATCCTGGGATGAAAGCTCGAATTGAGAAGGAGCTGCTGGAGATGAGGCCCTTCCAGTCTTCCTTCCAGGTATTGGCTGTTCTTTAACTGACCATTTGGAGAATGCCATTAATTGCTTTTTATTGTAAAAGTAAAAGTGTAAACAAGAAAAATTGCTATATAGTCCATCATTCAGAGATACTCACTGTTGACTTTTTTTGTGACTTTCCTTCTAGTCTAACCTACATTTAGTTTTAGAAGCAGAATCAGAATTATTTTGCGTACTGTTATATTTTAATTGAAAAAAGGTTTGCCTATAATAGAATTGAGTGTACATTGAGAATAAGTCATTTTCCCTATCTAAGTCTGAGTTTTCCTAACCTGTCATGAACATTTGCCCATGTCAGTTTTCTGAAACACTGTACTTGAATGACTGCTATATGAATGCCTGCAATTTACTATCAAATTTCTTGATTACCAAGAAATGTGGGCTGGGCTGGGCACTGTAGGGATGCTGATCTGACGTCCTAGACAGCCCCTAGCGGCAAGAAACTCTCTGTGGGATAGTGTCTGGGTGACCACTTGACTGTGGTCACCCAGAGTGCAGTGGACATGCAGCATGGCACATGAAAGTCTCCACTGGCATGCAGAGGAGGCTTGGAACAGAATCTTGTAAGAGCCGTAGGTGTTTGGCATCAGTACTGTGTGGAATGGGGCCGGAGAGGGCATTCCAGAGAGAAAGGATAGAGTGATCGAAGGTGCAGCTTAAGAGCTTGTTGAGGGAAGGAGAAAGAAGTGAGTGTGGCTGGAGTATGTGGCTGCTAAGCACGGTTGGAGTCAGAAAAGATGGAGAGATCAGCAGGGTGCACAAGGCACAAAGCCCATCATTCTGATCAGAAGCTTGGCCTTGATCTCCTATGCTGCGTGATGTTTTATACATTCAACATGCGAGCTTGGGCTTTGGTCTCTACTCCATCACCACTACTGCTGTCTTTTGCTGAACCCCAGTATTCTCAGTGGTAAGAAGCGGGTTATCATAGTACTTGTTGCCAGGATTCATTACCCTGGATATCAAGTGCTCAGCACAGGACCTATGTGTATAAACCCTGTGAAGTAGCTGATATTGCGGGGGTGAGGGGATCTCTAAAACAACTGCAGATTTGGTTTGCTGGGAGGACCCACCAACCTCAGTGTATAGTCATGCATACCTATAGCTTATAATACCGAAAAGGTGCAGAACAAGACCAGCAGACAGACAGCATGCAGGCTTCCAGACTCTTGTCCCGGTAGAGTTGCACAGAATCTACTTAATTTCTCCATCAAGTTGTGCCAGCATATGAAATGTTGTTAGCCAGGGAAGCTCTCAGGAAACTTAAGCAGAGTGAGGGGGATCGATCAGATAGGTGCCCCCTTCCTGGAGCACACTAACCTTCTAGGAGTGCAGAAGAAAAGCAGGTGTTCAGAGTAGACCACATTGTACAATGGCATAGGTGCCCCTCTCATCTGGTAGTGATGAGAACCCTGTTGATGCCTGCTAAGGACCTGCTTTGTTAACAGGCTCTCCTAGGATAGGAGGCAGGTCTGCCGTGTGAACTCTTCTTTCTACAGCTGTTTCTTTAGGCCATGAGAGACCATGTAGGAATAAGGGATGCATGTGATAGATTTACATTTTAGGAAAATATTTTTGACAGTGGTGTGGAAAATGGAGTATCACAAAAAATACTGGAAGCAGGAGACCAGTTAGGAGGCTACTCCCCAGCCTTTGGGATCCAACCCTAATTGCTAGCTGATCAGCAATTTACATGGTCCTTTCTGATGTGACCTTGAGTAACCCTTGGTCATTATCACTGCCATCCTGTGCTTCAGTCATAGTAAGCTGCTGATCATTCCTGAGACTTGCCAGTTCTCTTTGCACAGAGTACTTTTCCTAGCTCATTCCAGTCTTCATTTTTCTTCCTTCAGGAAGCCTTCCCTGTCTATATTACTTACAGGCTCACCTGCCTTAGGGAAGGAGCCGAAGTGTGCTCCTGTCCTTTGACATCTTGTCATTTGTAACTGTATAGGAAGGAAATAAGGCAAATGGCAGAGGGAAAGGAAGGAAGTGATTAGCAGGAGATATAAGGGAGTATGACTGGGGGTAGTGTTACTCACCTATAATCTTAGCACTCTAGGAGGCTGAGGCAGGAGAATTGCAAGTTCAGACCTCACCTGGACCCTTAGTGAGAAGAGAGACCTTGTCTCAAAATGAAAAAAGCTAGGGATATAGTTCAAATGCATTGGGTTCAGTCCTTATAACTACAATAAATAAATGAATTTTAATAGATTTTTTTAAAGGGAATATAATGTTCAGAACTGGTAATAGATTGGATTTGGGGAGAGGATTTGGACTTTAGCAAAGTCTCAAGTTTTATATGGAATGAGTTCAATAAATGCTTTGTTCACTGGAGCAGGCTAAAGGGGAAATTGAACTGCTGCAGGGTGGGCCGAGTTCGCAGAGGAAGAAGTGCCAGAGGCAGCTGCCAGGTGCCCAGGAGTGGAGAAGAGTAGATTCGCATCCCTTGTGCCCGTGCTGGGGGCACTGTTTGGAAGAGCCAGTGAGGTCAGGCTCACTTGGAAGCCATAAATGACCACAGCTTTTAAGAGCAGTAGGTGCCCGTAGAATGCACTTGATGGAGTAAGAAAGGGGCAGCAGTGAGGGGCAGGAGGCCTGGAGGGGTCGCTGTGCTCAAGCAGAGTGACATTGGGAGGTGTCGCAGGGGCTTGGCTCTGGCTGGCAGGTGATGCAGGGTGGCAGGTGGTTCACTGTGGTGAAGCCGTGGTACCTCATCTCTCCCCAGCTCTGGTGTTCCCTTCAGCATTGCTCATTAGCCCCAGGTCCAAGTTCAGATGATATGACGGCAGTGGCCTGACCGTGCAAACCGTGTAGATCCTGGATGAGCTTTAGAAGGCAGAGAATCCCAAGATGCTTTTACTCACTGTCTTAAAAAGAACAGTTTGGGGGTTGGAGATGCAGAGCAGTGGTATAGTGCTTGTGCAGCACATACAAGGCTCTAAGGCTGAGTCCCAAAATGAAGGTGGTTTTTCTTTAATAGCAAAACACTAGCATGTTACTAAAAATCAGACAATCTAAGCCAAAAATTTCTGTAATTTTAGCCTCTGTGAGTAGTTATTCATATATATTTTTTCAGGTCATTTTCTTATATGTATGATTTTAACTAAAAGATTGTTGACATGTTTTTTTTTTTTTTTTTTTGACTGTTTGGTAGTCCTGTTTTTTTTAACTTTGTAATTACTGTGACAGTTTTTCTTTATCAGTAGACACATTTCTATGGCCTTGTAATAATTTGTTATTAACTGTAGACTTCTGTGTGTCTTACCACACAGAGCCTCATTTATTGACTGCTCTGTATCAGGCAGAATGCCAACTGTCTCGCTCTTCACCAGCTTGTCCTGGTGGGTTATCTACTTGTTAGCATGTTCTCCGATCTTATGAAAAGACCCTTGCTGTGTGCCTTCCCAGGCACTTGGACTCCAAAGTTTGTACTTCTCTTGCCCCATTTTCCTCCCTCTGCTGCTGTTTTGTGTGGCCTCTTCTTTCACAGTTTCTAAGATCACCTGGAGCTTCGTGCTTGGAGGGAGGCAAGCTGTGTGGAGAGTGAGGCAGGTGACCCCTGAAAAAGGAGGCCCTGATTTGAGCTTGAGTGTTTCCTTCAGTGGTGAGGCTTGCAGGGGAAGCCTTGCTGGACTGCCATTCCCCAAGGTGTGTCCGTCAGAGCAACGACAACTAAGCCTTGGCATGAGCATCACAAAGAATGTACCAATTACCCGGCTGTCATTTCTCCTATGGTGCTTTTGCTGCCATGGTCAGAGCTGCCTTGTATCACCCCCGCCTCTCCCCTCCTGGCACTTGTGATTGGCAGCATTGTGAAGCAGGAGGCCTGGCAGCTGGTCTCTCTGACCCAGAGTGGCAGGACTTGCACTGGCAGAAACATCATCTGTCCAGTGCAGTTGTGCCTAGGGCGATGTTACTGCTTGTTGTCATGAGGGTTGGGACACACACTCATCTTAGCTCAGAGGGTGCAGACAGTCCTGCAACATCCCGGAGTGCAGTGGGTCCCTTCTGATTGTGTGTTTCTGAGGAAAGAGAGGGCTGTACCTGAGCCTGCTGAATACTCATGCCTGGAGCCTAGCATCCTTCTAGTGAGCACTCACTTCTCGTTTCAGGTTCAGCTTGCCTCGAACCCTGTGCTGGATGCCTGGTATGGTGCTCGTGACTGGGCTTTGGACCACCTGGATGATGCTGAAGCCTGGGTCACCAGGAAAGAATATGAGGAAAAGGGAGGAGAGTACTTCAAGGAGCATTGTGCCTCGAACATCTGTGTCCCCATCCGCCTGCCCAAGCAGGCCTCACGCGCTTCAGAAGCCCCAGCATCTAGCAAAGGCTCAGGGGCCAGTGGAAGCGGCACTGGGGAGGCCTAGCAGACGCCCTGCAGAGAGTAGCCCTGCACACACTGCCCTTGGGCCACCTCAGCATCGTGGTGGGACAGCGACTCTGCTGGGTGTATCCAGCACAGGTGGTCACATGTGGCTACAAGGTAGACTTCTCCAAGGGAAAACAGAAAGAGGCATTACTGTAAAAAGGACTTGGAGTGGCCTTCTGCTGTCTGTGGAACTAACTGTACATGAGCTATGGCTTTAGTTTCAGGAAGACAGGTGGAAGCCAGAGGTGTACAGAAGGCACAGGACTTACTCTTACTGGGTTACAAAATCTTTTGCTTTAAAAACTTGAGAAAGTTATTGTTGTAGTTATTTTATTCTTCTGAATTTATTCAGAAATTGTGTGAATGCCCAGCAGTGGGAGGCATTTCTTGTATATAAGTCATTTTTATGCCATAGAGGCAACCACTTCTCCCTTCTAGTGGTTCCCCTTACCAGAAAGAGGAAGGAAGGGAAGAAGCCCAGGAAAGCCAGCAGCTTACAGTCGCTTTGCTGTGTGCAGACTGCCTGATGCCTTCTTCAGAACAGGCAGAGACGACGAGGTCATGGTCCAGCTTTGGTTCACACCTCTTTATTTGCTGGAAACTTTTCCATGTGCTTATTTCTGCCTCTGTGAATTTGGTGGCTTCTTAACTTTTTCAGGCATTTCTGAAGAATGAAGTAGGCTGAAGGTTAGCTCTGTAGCCTTTGCAGTTTGTGCATTATCTCACATTTTCCATCCCCTGATGGCTGCCTCTTAAATGGACAAATCACCCGTCTTTTTGTGGTTTTTTTTTAAACAGAGATTGCTTGGTAAGAATTTTAAGTGTCAAACACACAGGAATTGAGCCCAGGAGGCTCCTGAACAGCAGACCCTGTCATAGAATCTGTGCATTTAGACTCCAGGAACATCTAGCACCTTGTCGCATGGTGCAGGCATGGGCTGGGCCAGAGCTCAAAGCCACATGTGGAGAGTGCTGAGGACTGCAGGGAGTATGACCTTTGTAGATTTTGGACTTTGGTCTCCAAAACTGAGAAAATAAAAGTTTTAAATACCGAGCTTTTGACTATTTCTTACAGCAGTCTTTGGAGTCAAGTACAGATGACCAAACTGAGCCAGAGTGAATCAGCCTTAGGAGAAATGCTTGCCCATAGCATGGAGGAGTCCATACAGTAGCAGGGCCCAGAAACATCAGCAAAGGCTTAACCAGGGAAGCTGGCGTGGATAGGAAAGGAGGCAGAAGGGAAGGGGCTTGGAGCAGTTCCCTAAGTCCTCCTTCCCTGCCCTCAGCAGTCACCCTTCTGTTCTCTGCTTCTGTGAGTGATTTAAAAACATCATGAAAGTGAGGTGTCCAGTCATGCCCTGTACCTTACTTCACATGATGTCCTGCAAGTGGTCACAGGCGGCAGGATTTCTTTTTCTGCAGCTCGAATAGTATTTTTATGCCTGTACCACATTTTCTTTATGCATTCATCTATTGATGGACATTATGTTGCTCCCATGTCTTGGCTGTTGTGAAAAATGCTGCAGTAAACACAGGAATGCTGATCCCTTTGAGACCTTGATTTGATGACTTTGTGTACACAGAAGTAAGATTGTTAAATCACGTCTTAATTATATTTTTTGAGGATCTTCCATACTGTTTTCCCTCACAACTGCACCATTTTTGGATTTCTACTACATGTAGTAGATAGCATTCCAGTTTTGGTTTGTGTTTTTGAGACAGGATCTCGCTATGTATCCCAGGCTGGCCTCAAGCTATGGCATTCCTCTTAGCTCAGTTTGCTGAGTGCTGGGATTACAGGCATGCACCACCACACCCAACCGTTTGGTTTTGGTTTTTTAAACTAGCAAGACTAAGTTTGGCTTTCCTTTTTGTGATGGCAAATGATACTGAGCATCATTTTGTGTACCTGTTGACCATGACTATCTGTATGTCTTCTTTGAAGTTCTTGGTCCAGCTTTTAGTTGGGTTATTCTGGTGTCTGTTGTTGAGCTGGGGAAGTTCTTTATATATTCTTGATGTTAATCCCTTATCAGACACATGCCTTACAGATATTTTCCCTTTTAGGTTACCTTTTCATTTGTTTCATTCTCTTTTACTGTACAGGGGTTGTTAAGTTTACTGTTGTCCTATTTGTTTATTTTTGCTACTGTTGGCTGTGATTTAAACTCACATCCAAAAAATTGCCAGTCTGATGTAATGAAAGTTTTTCCTTATATTCTCTTGTAGAGATTTTATAGTTTCTGGTCTTTTGTTAAAGTCTTGTCAACAACACTGAACTTTATATTGAAAAAAGGAACAAAATTAATAAATAAGCTGATAATTCAGAACTTCCCTCCATTTTGCAAAGGAAAACACCTGAATATAAATACTGTAAAGACATAAGATTAGGAAAGTTAAGTCAAAAGTGTCAGATCCTGGTAAAACTATAAGAGTGTAAATCCTTGGTAGGGTGTGGTAGGGTATGTACAAGGCTGTGGATTTGATTCCCAATACTGCAAGAACAAAAACAAAAACCTCTGGGTCCCTAGGGGAAAGACCAAACTAGCTTCCAAAAGAAAAAATTTAGATGGTGTTGTAGTCAAGGGTTATACACAGAGAACAATTCAGGTCAGGACATGGAGTTTATAATATTTTTATAATGGTCACTGAAAGTTAATACAGGAGAATGCAGGAAATCTATCCGCAACACCAACGACATAGATTATTTAAGTCAAGAGCCTAAACCCCACGGCAATGTCCCACATGAGTCCAGATAAAAACCCAGAGCTCAGGACAACACCTCCATGAGTCCAACTGGAAGTCCAGGGCCCACAAGGACTCACGCCAGTCTCTTTTACGGATTCGTGCCGGGAAGACCCAAGGGTCAGCGGTGGAAGCCAGAAAGTCCATGCCAGCAGAATGAAGGAGCTGTGCTAGTAGGATGAGGGTTCTACACTGGAGCCGAGAAGTCACACTCACAACAAAGAGTGGGGCTGTCCTGAAAGGAACCACAGCTGTCCTCAGTGACACGGAGGCCCCGAGCTCCTCCGACGACAAGCACAGTCGGGAACGTGCCAGGAAGCAGCATGAGGAGTTCACCCTGGAGGTCAGGCAGCACATGTCTTCCCCTCCAGAGCCAGGAAGCAATGCTCGATGTGAAGACCAATGCTTCTCCAGGAGAACCAACAGCTCAGACAGCAACTTGTAGGAGAACTAACAATGCCTCCATAATGCCTCAATCCCTCTCACACCTCTCTTCTTCTCCACCTATTTATCCTGGCAACCCTTCTCAGGTGGAGCATCTTCTCTCAATGCATGCTGATGTAATCCAGCTGGCGTTAAGTTGACCACTAGTTATCAAACCATAACAGATGGCAATGACACCAGACTTATTTCGACATCATACTTTTCCCTCGGAGAGAAAGAGCATCAGAGTTTAACACCAACAACTATTACTAGAAAGTCAAAGAACTTGTTAGAAAACAAATGGTGAAACAGATAAATAAGGTTGTTTGAAGAACAATACAAGCACAATTTAGTGCTACACACCTGTAATCCCAGCACTCTGGGAGGCCAAACCAGGAGGATCCCAAATTTGAGCCCTGCCTGAATGACTTAGCAAGACCCTGTCTCAGAAAAGGGTTAGAGTACAGCTTAGTGTAAAGGCCCTGGGTTCAATTCCCAGTAGGGAGGGATGGGGACAGAAATTTAAAACTGGAAAGCCTGATTACAAATAGAGGCAGCACAAACACACCAGGAAGTAATTTTCAAAAGAAATCACCTCCTTTGCTTAACCCTAAATATATTAGAAAATCCAGATGAAATAGCCAAATCTATGGAAAAGTTACTTAACGAAAATTGATATAAAGTAAAAACAGGCTAATTTCTGTTAACTCAAAATTACCCCAGAGCTGTCCCTTCTCTTCCCCTAAAAGCTCTCTAGTCTCAGTTGAAACAATTCTAGTAGCCTTAAAGATACTCAGTGTTCTGAAGCCGTTTCAGACTGTAGGAAACCAGCCACAAACTTGAATGTAGGGAGTGACATTTACTATCCAATCCCAATAAATTCCACACGCACAGGAAAACAGTGGATTGGTCTCAGACGTATCAATGAACAGTTTGTTTTTCAAACAATCCATCAGCACATTAAAAAATAACATCATGACCAAGTGGATTTTTATTCTGGGGAAGCAGGTGTATTCACCAGCACCAAAAGTCTCAGAGGTTTAATTCCAGGTTTATTTCCCCTGCTGCACAACTAATGTCTGCATGGTGAGCGGGGTGGGATGCACTATGTTGTGTAGGCCTCCCACCACCAGCTGCAATGCAGCCATTTCAACACAAAGCAGAGAAAAAGCATCAAGGGTTAAGTTCCCGGCTCCCAAATGTTCTACTCCAAGATGACACATGCCACCCTCATTTCACTGGCCAAAGCGAGTTACAGGGCCAAGTTCGGTTCTTTAGCATTCATTTTACTTCCTTTTTACAGCTGTGCCTGTTATTTTTTAGTAGTCACTCTAGTGTGCATCCCTAGTGCCTTACATAGTCTACCTTGAAGTAATTCTGTAGTGTTTCACATCCAGTGGGAGAATGGAAGCCCACAGGGCTGCATTTCCACCATTGACCCTTGCTGCTATTGTCATGTGTTTTAGTGTTACGCATATTCCAAAAACGCACAGACGTTAATATTTTTATTTAATAGTCTTCTCAAGGATCTAAAAAAGAGAATTTACTCACACTTTGACTCATCCTGGAGGGAGAGATAAGAGGAAGGACATTTCCTTGGCTGGTCTCTGACCCAGACTTTCTTCTCAGGAAGGTTTCATAGGATAAGGGAGGAGCTTTCATCTCCTGGCCTGTGGCTACCTGAGAAAGCCCCTGGAAATGTCCCAAAGGAGTCGGAGTGGGGTTCTTTTGGGAGCCACTGGACAGCTTGACTCAGTAAGACCAAGAGATGAATTCTGCAGCCTGACATTTTCCAGGCTGTGCAGTGTTGTTTTGGGGTTTTGGGGGGGGGGGTTTTGAGATAAGGTCTCATTATATAGTTCAGGCTGGTCTTGACTTTACTGTGTAGCTCAGGCTGGCCTTGTACCAGACCTCCTGCCTCAGCTCCTTACTGCTGGGATCACAGGTGTGTATGCTACCTTACCTGGCTCATGCAACATTTTGATGAATGCCCATACAGGAATATATATGGTTTTCTTGCCAGCTGAAAGAACCAGCTGGAGAAACAGCTGGTTGCCAGGGTATGGGATTAATGGGAACTTGTCAGCCTGAACAAATTTTCCCTTTAGTGTCAGGTGTGATGACTTCCTGGCGAGGGGCATTTCTGCAATGATTTGCATGGGTTTTATCACAAGTGTTAGTCATCTGTGAGGCTTTACAACAGACTCAGTAATAGCCATGCCCTGATGGCTGTTAACAGAAAAACATTCCTAGTGTGTGGGCTAGATGCTTTTGTTGCTAGTGATCCTGCTGCCTTGTCATAGGCATTCTGAAAAGGTATTCTCAGATGCTAGAGTATGTGTCTTCCTGAGAACATGAATCCAGCTGGCAGAGTATTTGAAAAGCCCCCGAAGGGCAAGGAAAACCTGCCCTTTTTTTTTTCTTGATAGCTTTTCAGGACCTTGTGAACCTGACAGTAAGGAAGCTCCTTGAATGCTGCTGAAACACATTGGAAAGCTTGGAAACAAACGGATCACACCTGTAATCGGAGCACCCCTCAGTGTGATACCAGGGTAAGCAAACAGGTCCTCTTGTGCCATCTGGTGGCTTTCAGTGGAGCACCACAAGCACAAGGCTGGCTGCAAAATGCACCCCCCCACTGTCCCCCCCCCCCCCCGTTTATTTCAAGGAGGAAAAAAAAAACGTAACAAAAATTCAAAACGTGTCAATCGGGCAGTAATGGTACATAGATTGCGTATTGTCATCCCCAAATCATTTACCAGAGCGCAAGACGTCTTGCAAAATCTTGAAGCTCTTCTGAATTCAGGTCTGATGTTAAAGGAGGGCCAAGGTGAAAGAGCTGATGGAGCATGGTCGAGTAGTAGCTTGGGAAGTGAAGCACCTCGGCTCTTCCTGAGCTGCAGCAGTGGAGTCTTGGACCCCATATTACCTATTACAGTTTGCATTCCTAGCCTGCTCTTGGTCTCTGTGCTCTCTCATGGCATTTCAGTGCTTGGCCTGAGTGACAATAAAGAAAACAACTTCCGAAAATTTGGAAAAGCACATCTGAAAGCATCGCAGAGCTGGTTGGAAAGCTGTTAGTGTTAAATGGAGAGTGCTCATAACACAGCCTTGCCTTCTGGCCCCTGCACCCGCACATCCTGTTCTGGTTTCTGTCACAAATGTTACAGGAAACAAAGGAATCTTTTGCGCTGAGTTCCAGGGAGAACTACCTGTGTATTTAAACCTGTACCCTTGCTTAATTGTATGTTGCCCTGATGATAATTTTTCCATGGAAGCTGTATGTGTGCGCGCGTGTGTGTGCGTCTATGTTTTAAGGTACAAGGTTTTTGTATTGACTAAAAGAAATCTGGAAGTTCATTCTTCCTTCTCCTAGACCAGTGATGGCAAACCACCTAGGGCAAGCATGCTGCAGCCGGCTGTTCATTATCACTGAAAGCTCTGTGCTAGACTATGATCCCATAAAATTGAGTTTGAAAGTCTTTGTCTCAGTTTAATTTGACACTATGTTTTGTATTTATTATACATAATTACAAAACTAACCAGTCCAAATAAGAGCACAATCCCTAAAATCAAAGTAAAACTAGTGAACTGAATTGTGTATCAAGTTGTTGGCTTATACAGAGGGGACTTATTTTAAGTGACTTTAGGTGACTTTATTTTATGTTATATTTTTCACAGTTGTCAAGAAAATGGTTAAATTTACTTCTTTAGTGGAATATAGTCTAAGAACCAAAAAATACTGCGAAGGAACTTTACTGTTTTGGTAATTATGTTGTTGGTAATAGCATTAGTATAATTATTCTGAAGGTATAAAATATGTGTTCATACATTTGGATAGTTACCTTAATGTTTGAAGCCAAGGTTTTCAGCATAATGTGTTGCAAAACTATAGAAACAAAGTTCTACAATCTCAATTTTGAACTGCAAATGTCAGTGTGAACACATGATATTTTGTCTGCTGTTTTTTTTTTTTTTTAAGTTAATGTGTTTGCAATTCTAGAGATTGAATCCAGGGTCACACTCATGTTAAGCAAGTGCTATAGTGCTGAGCTAAATCCTCAGCCTTTTCAAAATATTTTGAGATGAGTATCACGGAGTTGCTTGAGTTGGACTTGAATTCACGGTCTTCACAGTAGCTGGAATTATGGGTGCCTGGCTCCTTTCTCTTAAAAATATTAATTTCTCAGCTGAAATACAGTCTAAAAATAGTGGTCAGCTTTCGACAAGGAACCTCCCACTGCCCACATTGTAAGTTCTCTATACTATTTCCCACGGGAAGGATCCAGTGCCCCTCAGAGAAGTAGGTGCCTGTTCTAGATGACCCTGGATATCATGTTGCATCACAAATCAAGGAAACTGTTGTAGAGCCTTAAAGACTTTTGGGGTCAGATCAAAAGAACTCAGAAGCCAACTTGCTCCCACTTGTCCAGGCATGGACATTTTGAGGTTTAGAAGGAGTAGTAAGAATTGAAAAACACTAAAACCCATGCATTCACCACTGGATACTTTTGGTGGATGCTAGAGAACCAGCTCCTAATTCTAAAACTAATAAATGAAGGAAGGAAAAAAGCAGGCATGGATCCTGCTTTTCCTGGACAAACCTACCCATAATAACCAAGCAAACGATAAATGAAAGTTTTTAGAGGATGCCAGCTGATAAATGAAGAAGAAATGATGGAATGCCAGCATGTTAAACTCCTAATGAAATAATGGCAAGAGACAGTGACCATCAGCCCTTCAGTGAAAAGCTGAAGCGGGTATTTTAGCAGAAATGTATGCCTCTGATGGGATAGGATATGATTCTAACATACACGAAAGGTTCCTACCAAGCCTCTAGATTTAACTACTGGCTTAATGAAAATACTGGGGATGGAGAAACATTGTATAAACTAGGTCCTAGCAGGAAGCAAATGGTAGATTTAGATCAGGATAATTACAGCAGGATTTATTTGCAAAGATAAAAGCAGGTGTAGAGGAGGGTGTAGGAACATGGAATTTACCAGTAGCAGGGAGAAGTTACCTAAACCTGGAAGGAGAAGACATTTTGTAGAGCAGCTGTCTTGAGAGGAACCGTGATCTTGGTTAAGGAGCATAGCCAAACGAGTTGGCTTTGTGAATGGAGCCACAGAAATAGCCAGCCTGACCTCATTCTCCTCTCTCCCTCCCATTCCTCCCAGAGCTCCCTGCTGCCTAGCTCAACTCAAGTAGATCCCTTCCATCAGCCTCCTAGGGCTCCTCCAGGGGAACATGATCATCCAGAAAGCAAAAAATGCTCCAGAGCAAATAACCTCCCCCCCCCCCATCAAATACATTGCTGGGGGGCTGTGAATTAGAAGAAATTTAAGAAGCTAACACAAAATATGAACCTTGTTTGGATTCTGATTCTAATAAATCAGCTGGTTTTGTTATTGTAATTTAAAAAACAATTTTGGATGTGATCTGAGAAATGTGAACACTGGATATTTGGTGATATGAAAGAAGCATTGCTCATTTTAAAAAGATACAGTTGTGATTTTTGTGGTTATGGGGAGGTGAGTGAGCATGTTTTGTAGAGACTCGTACTGCTGATGAAAAGGTATTTTGAATTTGCTCCAGAATAGTCAGTCAGATGGGGTGACGGGAGTAGTGGGGGGGGAGCTGTAGCTGAAAAGATCAGGCATTGTTTGTTATTGAATACAGGAGAGTAGAATAGAGGCTCAGTACACTTCTCTCTGCTTTTGTATGTGTTTGAAATTTTCCATTTAAAACAGCAGCACTTTGGTCTGGTCTGGTCTTGTTTATAAAATGGTGATGCATCTTGGACATTGCTCGGTATCAGTGCATGTAGAGCTGCTTCATTTTTTTTATTTTATTTTTATTTTTTTCAGGGGTCAACAATGATACACACGTTGTGCACTGTCGTCCCCAAATCAGTCACCTAGAACACAAGACTTCTGCATTCAATTGTCCGAACAATATTGGCATAAATCTTTCTCTTCAATGCACTCAGAGAAATCAGTAGTATAACTATCTTAACTAGTTTATATATATATATATGTTGTTTCTTTTAGCTTCTCACACTATGAGCACCCTTAATGTGAAAATCTGAAGTCCAGAAATGCTCCAAAGTCTGAAACTTTTTGAGCGCCAATGTGGTGCCACAAGTGGACAAATTCCACAGCTGATCTCATGATCTCATGTGATAGATCCCAGCTGAGACACAAGGAGCACTAAAAATATCATCTAGAATTCCCTGCACGGTATTTGTACAAGGTTTCTATAAAACATACATGAATTTCATCTTCGGACTTGGGTCCCCTTCCTCATGTATGTGAAAATATTTCCAACCTTAAAAAGATCTGAAATCTGAAACACCTCAGGTCACAAGTATTTCACACAAGGGGTCCCCTCTGTCTCTGTGCCCTCATAAGTCACAAACATAATAAACACTGCAGATGCATTCAGCACACCTCTGACATTTTACATATAATTTTATCCAAATATATAGTGACATACTACATAGTATAACAATGTATCTTGAAGCTCTTCCACATCAATACAAAGGAAGCTTCTATATTTTTTTCTTTATTTTGATAAGTTGTTTAGTGAATAATGAATTCTTGAGATTCTTAAAAGCCATTCTCTCTTGCTCTTTTATATTAAGAAATGTAGTAAGAACTGTAAACATTTTCCCATGATAGGAACTGTTTTTCTAACTTTGTTGAGGTATTTTCCCTAAAAAAAAATCAGGTTATGTCTTCAAATATTTTATTTCTTTTTTTTCCTATTATCCTGTTTTGAAATCAAATATTTTAAATCGCTTGCAAGTTTTATGTCATATTTATTCGTTATGAGATAGTGAAAAAAGTCTGATTTTTTTTTCTTATTGTAGCCAGAGTTTACAGGGAAACTGATTTAACACAGGGCATATAATTTATACAATTCTTTTATAATATTCACCCAGAGTTAAATGCAGAATAGTGCCAGAGATTTGTCCACACACTAGAGACATGAGGAATCCAGATGAGTGCTTAGATCCCATGGCAGTGTCCTCCATGAGTCCATCCGCAGACCTAGAGCCCATGACATTGTCTCGTGCAAGTCTGAATTCAGGATCTGCACTGAGAAGGCCCAAAGGTCAGTGGTGGAAGCCAGAAAGTCTGCACCAGCAGGATGAATTATGTGTGCCAGCAGGCTGAGGGATCTGCCCTGGAGCCAGGAAACAATGCTAAAGAGAGGACCAGAGCTCCCCCAAAGAGAACTGCAGCTCTCCTCGGCGACAGTGAGGACCCAAGATCCAACAGTGAGAACAGAAAATCTCCAAGAGAATCAACCAGCTCACCATCTTCCTTTTATACTGCTGGCAGCAATCCTCAGGTGGGTCTTTCACACCCAGAACCATGCTGATTTAGTCCAGCTGGGTGTTACAAGTTGACCATTAGTTAATTCGTCACACTTACATATTTGGTTATTTTAAACGTCTTTATTGCAAGCACACACAATGACATAAAACACAAATGTACATGCAAATGACTTGTGGTTAAATAAACATCTAAATAAACCACCACCCCAAAATCCCCTGACTCAGAATCTGCTCCTTCCTCCTTAGAAGAAATCTCCATGCTGACATCTGTAATATCTTTTCTATGCTCTTTTAGACTTACTACCTGAGTTAGCTTTCCATTACTGTAAAAAATATCTGTTATAATCAACTTACAAAGAGAAAAGGTTCATTTTGACTTGTGGTTTTAGAAGTTTCAGTCCATGGTCAGCTGGCTCTGTTGTTGTTGGGCCTGTGGTGAGGCAGCACACCATGGCAAGGAGCACGCTCGGGAGCAAAGCTGGCCAGGAAGAAAACCAGAGGAGAGGAGGGGCTGGCGCCTTCAGGAGTGCACCTCCAAAATGCAAATACGCCAAGGACTCTCATTTCTTCTCAGGTGAGTACCCAGTGGAACCAAAAATATGCACTGAGTGATCCATCTTTTTCTCACTGATTGTAATGCTCCTTTTATTACTTATTAAATGACCTTATATATTTTGATTTACTTCTAGAGTCTCTCCTCTGCTCCACTCTTCTCTCTGTTGCTGAATTCATGAACTGTTTATTACAATCACTTTAGAATGTACTTTAAGATCTGGCAGATTTGTCTCCCTGGATTTATTTATTCTTTTCCCTTCCCCATGATTTTTTTTTCCCTGCATGATCCTCAGAATCAGTTTGTCAAGTTCTAAAATAATCTTTTTGATACATTTTTGCATCTCATTAGAATTATAGATCAAAAGACAGAAAGATGATATCTTTTCTTTATTGAATTTTCCAGCCAAATATGGCAATGTGCCTCTTTCTTTTATTCAGGTCTTCTTATCACATAATAGACCAAGGGGATTATTCATATAGGCTTTGTGAAGTAACGCATTTATTTTAACATTTGCATAGTATTCCATCATGTTTCATTCCATGGGTTATTTAATCATTCCACCTTTGACTGGCATTTGAATATTTATAAACCTATTCTATTATAAATAGCACTGCAAAAAAATGTTCCTGCACAAGCATGTATTTGGGCATGTAATTGGGACTATTGTTACTACAATTTAAATTGGTAGACCAAAAAATTTTTAATGTGAAAAATAAGATGATAAAGCTCATGCCAAAGAGAGCAACCAGGGAGCTGAAGAACATGCTATCATGAAAAAGAGCAAATAGTATGAGGATAGGCTTATAGAATACATCCAAATAAGGTTGACATGTAACATCCTTGATATTAGGTAGATGGTCATAGCAGGAAAATAAAATGATTATTACACAATTATCTTTACTCTGCTCTTAAATGCAACATCTTTGCCTGTTTGTCCCCAGGATGGAGGCAGAAGTGGCAAGGCTGCAGCCATGGGTCTATTGAGGCCCTACCCTGGGACTCTTCTCCATTGCAGTGGACACTTGGGAAACTTTCCCTACAACATGCAGCCAGACAGGGGAATGGAAGCCCCCCGATAGTTCCCTCCATTTACTGAGTTAACACGTGCTCTGTGAGCCTTGGAGACTGCCAGTCTGCAGAATGAATCCCACCAGAATCAAGCAGAACCAAGACACAGAGCCCTGAGGCTATCATCTGAGACCCTGGATCCAGCCTTGCCTGAAGATGCGTCCAAGCACAGTTCTCTGGGAACTGAGGCACAGATAAGAGTCATTGTATCAGGCCCTGGAGGACAGAAGAACTGGGGTGAGGGCACCTCGCTGTGTACCAACTTGCAATCTTCAGGGCTGCCTTAGAAGTTTAAGCAGGATACCTGAACAGAAGAAGACGAAGGACCAGTGATGCACTGCATCAGAACAAACCACCCTGAAACTTACCTCGAGGCTTACAGCATTGCTCAAGATTGCATGGGTCATCAGTCTACAATCATAGGGCGGTATGACTGCACCAGATGGCCCAAGGTGAGCTCATTCATGTCCAGAACCTCCTTAGCTGTGATTCCTGGAATGGGGTGGGACAGCTGGGTCGTCCTCTGCATGGGGTCTTAGCCACCAGGAGTCTACCCCAGAGTTATCCACAAGGTGGCGCTGTTCAGAGAGCCAGGAGCAGCGAGTAAGTGTTTCTCCAGCATAAACTGGTGGAACCAGGGCAGATGCTACCTGACTACTGCAGAAGACCAGTGCTTTAAATAGGTGGTTAGGGGAGCACAGAGAAAGGGGACTAAGCGATGCTAGGGCTTTCAGAAGTCCAGTGATTACCAGGGTCAAACGGACTCTGGAGCCAGGCCGGCCTGGGATTGAGTCTTCATTCGGCCATGTACTTTCTCTGGGGTCCTCTATTTGTAACTTTTTCCTTCTCATCACTGGTCTCTCCATCTACAAAACCACCTGACAGGGTTGTGAAAATCAAAGTTCTCCTGGCACAAGGAAGCTGCCCATTAATAGCAATGGTCATGGTCAGTGTGACAGGAGTGGTGATGATGGTCAGTGAAGCTGGGGACTCTCGGCATGAGCAGAAAATGCTGACGGTCAAATAAGCGTGGTTTGTTGGAGGAGGACAGGTGACGGCATACCAGGCAGAGAGGTGGTCTCACTACGTCTGCACACCTACCTCCCTCTGGCTGAGGAACAGGTTCAAAGGCACGGAGGCAGGAGTGAGAATAATGCACTTGACAGACTGCGTCCATGGCGTGTGTGTACTCCAAGGTGGGCACAGGGCACACTGTACTCTCCAAGATGGAGATCTTCTGTTCCACTGTGTCCCCCCAAGTGCTTATGTTAAACTCTGACCCTGAGACCTCAGAATCTGAGTGTTATTTGGAGACGAGTCCTTTTTTTTTTTTTTTTTTTTTTTTTGTACTGGAGATCTAACTCACAACCTCGTGTTATCAGGCAAGCAAAGAGGTCATTAAATTAAAATGAGGTTGTTAGGGTATGCCCTAATCCAGTTTGCTAATTGTCCTTACAAGCCAGGCATGGTGGTACACACTTATAATCCCAGTACTCTGGGAGGCTGAGGCCAAAGGTTCGCAAGCTCAAGTCCTGTATGGGTAATTTAGCAATTTATTGAGATCCTGTCTCAAAACAAAAAAGGAAGAAGGACAAGCTGTCCCTACGGCAACCACAACATTCATGAGCATAATAAAATGGTCGCTTTACCCCCACTCGGTTGGGGTAGCTTATTACATGACAATTGGACAGCCTCCTTCCCCTGCCGTCACCCTCACCAAGGCTTTTCCGTCACCTGTCTGGCTCACGCAGAGAACCCTCCCAGTTTTGACAAAGAGCTGCTGCCGCCACCTTGTGGCCAGAAGAAACAATGCAAGACCCTGCTACTCCCTTTTTTTTTTTTTTAAGGAGAAAAAGGAAAAAAAAAAAAAAAAAAAAAAACCAAAAAGGGTACAAGTTATACAGAATTTCAAAAAAAATAAAGAGTAGGAAATCATAAGTTAATAGATTACATATTTTCATCTTAGGAATAGTTGTTCAAGTTACAAAATTAAAGCATATGAAGTGAACATTCAAATAGTGAGACTGCAAGCAGTTCTGTTCAATGATCCAACAAAAACTCAGTAAATGGTTATCTCTTATACGCTTAAATATATACGCAGTTATATCCCTTAGAACACTTTCTTTTCCTCTCTTTTTTACAATGACAATTACACATTTTGGATTTTATTACTCCCACAGTTCTTACTACCTTTTGTTTGAAGAGAATAAAACCAAATGTGACAAAACAAAGCAGAGTCAGTCAAAACAAAAGGACAAACATAGTACATGATGTAAAAACAGAATACAAGGTGATCAACAATGGTTACCATAATGCCTCTTGCTGTCTTAAAAAGAATTGCCTATATCATCCATTATAATAAAATTGAACAAAACAGTAAAGAACAAAACCAATAAAACCAAAACATTGAAGACATTACAAGACTTCAAAAGAAGATAATAGTTAAACCAGAATGGGCATCATAGTGAATCTTATTGTCTTCACAGTTGTTGCCTACACTCAAACTTGGTACTATCAAGCAAAACAGAATAGAGTAAAATCAGTCAAAACAAGATGGTGAGAGCAATACAGGGTTTCAAATAAAGTTAATACGAAATCAAAGTGGTTACTATAATATATCCTGCTATTTTTATTTATTTTTTCCCTTAATCAAAAAGATACAAAATAAAAAATAAATAATAAAAAAGGAGATTGAGATAAAAGAGGACATAATAACAAAACAGCACAGGTCAGAACATAACCATTTAAGCAAAATAGTTTTTCACCACAAAATATCCCGACATAAAAAGCAGTTATCATAGTGTCTCTTTCCTTGAAATCTTTGAGTATAACTTTATATACTATAGCATCAAATACATCAAGACAATGTAAAACCATTCAAGAGAATGACAGTATTACAGGGTATTTAGAACCAAGTAACAGAAAATGAACAATGGTTTCTGTATTATGTCCTTGTCTATAAAAGTTTTTGTTTATATTACCACATATAATAAAATCCAATAAGATACAACATGTTAAGACCGATGGAGACAGAAGAACAAAAGCTTGATGGGACTTCAAAACAAGATGATATTAAATTAGCACTAGCTATTATGATGTCTTGATTTCTCCAAAATAGCTGTTCCTACCATCCAACCTTCTCTGTCTCATTTTTGTTGAGCTCTTTTTCAGTCATTAGTTGTCAGTTTGTCTTCTTCATTTCACTTTCTGTTCCATTCATTGTGGCCTCTCTGCCACTGTTTCTGGAATCTTGGTATTTTTCTCTTTTAGAATGTCCTGCAGTATTCTCTGTAGAGTTGAATTGGTGGTTGCAAATTCCTCTAGTTCCTCTTTATCCTGGAAGCACCTTGGTTCTCCATTAATTTCTAGGGACAGTTGTGCAGGATATATCAATCTTGGCTGGAGGTATTGTCTTTCAAAGCTTGAATTATTTTGCCCCACACTCTTCGTGATTTGATGGTTTGTGCTGAGAAATCTGCTGTAATTCTGATGGGTGTTCCCTTGTAAGTGATCTGTTTCTTGTCTCTGATAGCTTTTAATATTCTGTTCTTATATTGGATTTCTGGAATTTTGATTTGCCTGGGTGTAGTTCTATTTGGATTCTAGATGGCTGGGGTCCTGTATGCCTCACAGATCTGAGTATCTTTACCTTTTCCCATATTAGGGAAGTTCCCCTTGATTATTTCTGTGAATAGCCTTTGCAGCTCATTTGTTTATATCCCTGCTTCTTCCTTTACATTCTTAATTCTTAAGTTATAGATCCTCTTACCATCTTCTAGACTTTGTATTGTTACTGCTTGTTTCCTTGTTATTTTTAAGAAGTTTTTCCTTTCATGCTCCCACATTACGAATCTGTCTTCCAGGTCAGATAATCTATCCTTAGTTTCTTTCAAGCTGTTATGCCAGCTTTCAATAGAGTTTTTAGTTTCCTGATAATCTCTTTGAACCTGCTTCATGTATTCTACATTTTCTCTATTTTCTAAATCAAACAATTCTCCCCTTTTTTTCTGTTCTTCCATTCCACCATCTGTTTTTTCTTGGGAGGTGCTGAGCATTTCTTTAACTATTCTACTTATATCTTGCTTTACTTGGTTAAATACTTCACTTTTGAATTTGTCTATGAGGTCCTGGAGATATCACTTTATGTCTATTGGTGCCATGCCTGATATTGCATATTTTCTGTCCTCATTCTCCTTTGCATTTACCTTTCCTGGATCAGCATTCTCAGGATTGGGGACTGAGGACCCTTTCTTGTTGCTCCCTCTTCCCATACTTTTTGTTCCTTCCATACAAATGTGTATAGGAGGCCCAGTTTCTTTGTTTGTCAGTTACAGTTTGTTTGAATTGCACTGGCTGGGTATTCCTGCCCACTGCAGTATACTAGGGAGACACCGACCTGGGCAGCCTATGCTGGGCCCTTCCCTCCACGTCAGTCAACCTGCTGAAGGCTTCACTGCATTGCGGTGCACTGCCAGGTGCAGGGACCTGGTTTGGACTAGCCTACTGGGTCTTAATCCACAGTGTCACTCAGGTCAAGTGCCCCCCACCAATCCCACTTGAGAGGGGAATATGTGACTGAAGTCACTGCAGCATCCTGTTCCAGCTAGTCTGCCCGGTCCCAGAATGTCCTCTGTTGGAGCCTCCTAGGCTATGGAAGGGTCCCCATTCCTCTCACTCACCACTGGTCGATGCAGGGCTCCCTGCCACCTCTGCTCTCAATTCGGTTCAGTGATTCCCGTTCTCAGAGTTTTTGCATCTCTATCCCTGCTGTGCCAATTCAGATGCAGCAGCAGTAGGAAATTCAAGCCACGTTTTCCAGAGGCGCGGGTTCCAGCTTCGGCGCTGAGATTTTATCTGTTCCTGTTATAGCACCACGATTGCATTTCCAGTTGGTTTCTCTCAGGTTAGTTTGTTCCTGGGTCGGCAGGGTATACCTCCCCCTGCTTAGGACTCCCCACACTGCACCATTCCTGGAATCTAACCTGGCTATCTCAGAGAGCCTCCGTAGCTGCTGTTATCTATCCGCCATGTTCTCCCGGTGCTACTTCCTTTTTAAGAGCTGCTGATTCACATTCATTGCTAGGAACTTTCATAATTCCTGACAATGGATGGCCAAAGCTACGTTTTAAGAACATACAATAATGGAACTGTTTCTACTATCTTTTCGTCTTTGGTCATAAGATCTCATTTACAAATCCACAGTCTTTTACACTCCTCAAATTCAAACTTTTCTGAAAATTGAAATTTAAAAAAATATCAGTTTGTACAGACTCAGTAGCTAAACCTAATCCTAACTGAAGAAGGCTATGTATAGTCTTCAACTTAAATTTCCCTGGGAGGTATTGATGTTTGCTTGTGGGGTGCTGTCCAGGCCTCCCTAAGGAGATACATCATATAGAGAGTTGCAGTCCTCAAAGCATGGTCCCCAGACCAGCAGCATCCAACTGAGAATTGTGAGACATGGAAGTCCTTGGGCCCTTCTCCACACAGATCCAATTCACAGGTTTACTCCCCTTTGCTCTGAGAAACCCTCCCATCAGCTCTGGTGTGCAGTACTGTGTTAGTAAGTTTTCTGTTGCTGTGGCAAAAAATACCTGGCAATAACAACTTGAAGAAAGGTTTATGTTGGCTCATGGTTTCAGACGTTTCAGTCCATGGTCACTTGGCTCCATTTTTTTCTTGAGCCACTCATGAGGCAGAAACATCATAGCCAGAGAGCAAGGAGCAGAAAAGCTGCTTACCTCATTGCAGCCAGGAAGCAGAGCAAGTAGGAAGAAGGCGGAAAGAAAGGAGCTGGGAACAAGGTCATGTCCCTGTGATTCATTCCCTTCAAAAAGCTATGCCCCCATATAGTCCATTCATCTCTCCATGGGTTAGTCCACAAGCCGATCATCTGAGGGGATCATCCTTTAGGGGAATGTTTTAAATCCAAACCATAACGAACACATTTATAAAATTCCAAAACTCAGAAACTCAAAAGTACAGTCAGTCCTGATCATTTAAGAGAAACAGTTGTTTTCAGATACATATTTTGAAGTTTTAAATGACGATAAAAGAGGCCATAAGATTTTATATTTTGAAAAGGGGGAAGGGATTTCTTGCAGCAATGGACAAAAGGGGTGATTAGTAACTCTGAAAGCTACCTTATGCTGAGTGTTTATAACCTCCGGAACACTGGGTCAAATGCTTATGCTTATCTTATCCACACAGTGATTAGGAGACAGATATTTTTTAAGACTGGGGAAACTGGGGCAAGAGGAATGAACAATGATCAAGGCCTAGAGGGGTCACCAGCAGGAGCTGGGGGCTCCAGTAAAGGGACACAGCCACTTCATAGGGACTCAGTTCTGCTGCCTGCGAGTACATCCCTTTGGCTAAGCCCCATGAAAAGCCAGAGGACAAGAGAATTCCTACAAGTTTACCCCAGAGGGGCACAGCCGATGAAGGAGAAAGAGCTTCTGTTGTGTTTGTGCATTGCATAAATATATGCTACTGTGTTTCCAAAATGTAAGGAAGTATCACACGAAGTATTGGTTGGCAATAACTTGGTTCTTTTTCAACTCGGCATCCTCCCCACCCCCATCATTTACCTGCATTATACAGGTAGCTTTAGTTCAGCTGATTTTCTGTTGTTTAGAATTCCATCATATTACAGTGCTCCTTAGTTCATTTTTTCCTAGGCAAGTATTCATGTGCAGGGACCCATTGAGCTACAGGATGCATATATCTACCTTTATTAAATAATGCCAAATTTGTCTCCAAAGTGCTTGCATCCCAGCATTTGGGTCCTCTCAGCCAGGGCATTCTGGTACCGTAGTCCTGTCCTACCCAGATAAGAGCAGAGATTTTTTTATTTGTCATAATGAGATGCCTGCGAAATCTTACCTTCAGGCTGTTTTATTTACATTTCCCTGATAATCGCAGCTCTTCATCTAGTCTGGTGTCTGGGGATGCACATCTTGCCTTCCTACCTCGGCTTTGCCTGTACATCTTCCAAGTAGAGACTTCTAGAACTCCACTCTCCCTTCCTTGTTCCAGGCGGGAACACATAGAAAACACTTTGATGTTCAGGCTGCCACCTGCGGCAGATGTTCTCAGTTTTGCTGCTCAGGACTGCGGGACAATTTCTGTTTGCCATGGATGACGTCTAGCTTCCCCCAGAGGCAGTGAGTGACCAAAGCTGAATAGTGGAGGGCTGAGGGCAGCAGCCGCAACAGCAACTCAACAAAAATGGGAGGGAAGAACACCCAAGCTTCGGTTTATAATTTCTAAAATAATATCCTGCTGCATTTTCAAGTGCTGCGTGTTGAAGCCCTGGTGTATCCCAGGATGGGTAACACAGTCCACTGTTGCTCTGGCAGCTTGGTAAAGTGAGGATACCACACATTTGACAAATCCTTACTGTGCTCCTCCCAGGTGCCAAGCTTTGCCAAGCACTGGAAATTCAGTTGTAAACAAAACAGACCCAGTCTCTGCTTAGTACTCACTGTATTAGTGCCTTAGGCAACCAAAAGGGAAAACCACAGAAATAACATGAATTTCTTTCTCAGGCTTCTGCTGGTTACAGATCCGATGTCAAGGTGTTGGCAGATTAATTTCTTACAAGGAAGCCTCTTTCCTGGGCTTTTAATGAGTGTCTTCCTCCATTGTCTTTACAGGGGTCATTTTTCTTCCATCTGATATCTTGTTATCAAGACATCAGTCCTGTTGGATTCACCCACATGAACTCATGTTACTTTAGTTATCTTTTTAAAGACTGTATGGTCAGTTTCTATCACTATACCACAGTGAGGCAGTGAACTTATAAAGAGAAAAGGGTTAATTTGGCTCACAGTTCTGGAGGTTCTGGCTCTAAATCAAGGGGCTCCATAGCTTTGGGCCTCTGGCCAAGATGGTACATCATGGCAGAAACACACAGCAGACAAAAAAACAATTATCATGAGCCAGAAAGCAAGGAAAAAGAAAGAGTCTAGGTTCTGCAATCCCCTCCAGGGGCACAGCACCTTTGACCTAAGGAGCTCGCCAAGACCCCACTTCCTGAAGATACATGGCCCTTCTCAATGCTGCCACCCTGGGGACTGAGGCTTTAATACATGCAACTTGGGGTGATACAACCACATTCAAGCTACAGCAAAACAGTAAAAACACTGTCTCCAAACACAGTCGTGTTCTGAGTACCAGGCATCGGGGCCTCAACATGTGAGTTTGGAGGGGGAGCACAGTTCACCCATTACACTGTCTAGTGGGAGACTCAGATGTTAATTCAGAAGTCACAACTGAATGTAAAATTGTCTGGGGGGCTTTGACTCAGTGGGTTCTGGATGGCCTTCCCTGAGGAAGTGGCATTTGAGCACTGAAAAAAGGGTAGAGCCAAGCAGAGAGAAGGAGCAACAACCCGGGCAGAGGAATTGGCTGTGTCACCATAAGGGGAAAGCCTTTGGGGCATCTGGAGGCCCAGTGGCAGTGGTGCTAGGGGAATGCACCAGATGCTAATCACTGGAGCGCTTAGAAAACAGTGAGTCAGACCAGTCAGGCATGGGGTTGTGTGCAAACCCAGATGTTTCCACCAACTGTAGGCCCAGCTATGTGGGAGGCCGAAGCAGGAAGATTGAAGTTCAACACCAGCCTGGGGAACGTGCCGAGACACTGCCTATATAGCTGTATGCTCCCTGGGTCCAAGTGCCAGTATCTAAAACAAAACAAAACTAACCAAAACATAAAAACTCACATCCCAGCCCACCTCAGGTCTACTGGATCAGAATCTCCCAGGTAAAGGGCACGAGACTCTGCTTTCCCCCAGTTGTTTCATTTTGAAAAACATCAAGCCTTTAGAGAAAAGACAAATAGGAGGGATTCTTAAATTCCCTTCATCCAGATTCACCAGTTGTTAGCATTTGGGCTTTTTTTCTTTCTTTCCCCATCTTACCCTATATTCAGCATGCATTACTAAAGAAAAGAACCGGTGCCTCTGTAATCACAACCGTATCATATCTAACAATATTAACATCAAGTCAGTAATGCCACAATACTAACATCATGTCAGTAATGTCCAGAAAAGAGTGAAATCCCCAGATGTCTACAGCATTTCATGTTTTTATTTTGGTTTTTTGAGACAGGGTCTCACTATGTAGCCCAGGCTGGCCTCAAACTCGTGGCAATCCTTATGCCTCAGCCTCCTGAGTGCTAAGATTACAGGTGTGCGCCACCACACCTGGCTACTCATTTTTTAAATAGCTACATAGTTACTGTTTCTACCCAAGATCCAATCAAAACACACATATATTTTGTTATGTCCCAATAGTCTGTATTAATCTAGAATAACCCTTTGCCTTTAAAAAAAAAAAAAAAAAAAAAAGAGCCCAGGCTTGTAGAATGTCCCACATTCTAGATTTGTCTAAATATTCCTCATGATTAAAATCAGGTTAAATATTTTTGGCAAGAATATGACATAGAAGGTGCCAGGTACATGGTATTGCATCACTTCAGGGCAAACAATGTCAGGCTGACCCTTCTGAGTGATGCTGAGTTTGACCCTTTGGTTAAGGAGACTGCCAGATCTCTTCACTGTAAAGATGCAAGTCCTCTTTTTCAATGAGTTGGCAATCTGTGGTGTGATGTTTTGAACCATGTGAATATTCTGTTAACCAATAACTTTTTGCTCCATGGCTTTGGCATCTTGCTGATTCTGTGCTCATGTGAGTTTGAGAAATAGAGAATTAGTCAGTGATCCTAAGGTCTGGCTACCTTAAATTAAGTTGTATTTTCAACACACTTTTTGTTTTTGTTTTGTTCTTATTTGTGTGTATAAAAGTAGTGCCCTAATGATTCCCATAGCAATGGTCTGGGGTAGAACCCAGGTATCAAAATATCTTAAAGCTTCCTCAGTGATTCCCACATCTTGATAAGTCTGAGAGCCACTGTGCAAGATTCACCATAAACTGAGTATAAAAAATAAAAATCTAGAAAATTTTAAGACATGGAAACCAGTTCACCCCATCTCTTAACCCTGTCCTCATACCACAGGAGGGAGCTACCTGGTAGCCCCAAACTTCTGATTCACGTCATTAATGGTCTCCCTCTATGAGCAAAGAGCTTTGTGCAGGGTACAAAAGAGTCAGGAGAAAGGTCACTTCCCTCAAGAGCAGGCGACGTGGGAAAAGACCACACATAAACATGAGCATTATACAATTGGAGTTTGATAGAGCAGGAAACCACTGGAAGAGGAAATGACCGCCCTGAGCTCTTGTGGGAGCCAGAACTCTGCCCAGGATGCCTTTCACTAGGCTCAGTTTTATTACAGACCACGTGGCACCTCTGCACTTCCACTGCGTGGGTCTGGCCTGGAGCCATGTCATCCTCCCCATGGAGGCAAGCACCACCTAGCAAGACTTCCTCTGGACCTGACACTGCACTAGGCATCCAGTGAATAAATGAGTGTGCCAGCCAGCAGCTGCCCACTGGTGGATGTTAAGAAGTACTTCATTGGGCTGAGGATAAGCTCGGTGGCACCTGCCTGGCAAAGCAGTGAGCTCAAACCCTGATACCAAAAACAAACAAACAAACAAACAAAAAACTGCAAGACATTCCATCAAGTTCCTTCTAGAAGGAACTCCTTTGGAGGCTGAAATGAGCTTATTTTTTCAGACTCGGGTGCCTTTAGGACTTGGCTCACATCACATCAGACCTTATATATTCACCTAAAATCAACTTCCTATGTAACGCATGTGTGACTGAGTTGACTAAGTTGCAGTTGACTGGTTGATTTAGTTATGTCAATAGTTAGTTTTTGTTTTTTTGATACCAGGAATCAAACTTCAGGACCTTATGCTTGCCAGGCAGGCACTGTGCCACTGAGTTAAATCCCCAGCCCCTAATAGTTCATTGTATATTTGTAAAATCAGTGCTTCTGATTTCATGTGCTGGAGCCAACCCATTTCTTTTGGACAGCTCTTCATACAATTCCAGAGCCTCTTAGAACACTGGCTGGCTTTGGACTATACTGTGATGTTTTCCTGCAGTAGGTGATGCTATAAGTGACTTTGAAGTAGAGGGCAGGACCTTCCTGCCTGGGACAGAAGATAGCATTTGTCTTTAAAATTTTTTTTCTCCATGAAATAAAATGGATTTGGAAAAAAGAGGGGAAACAGAAGAAAGTATTTGGAGGACACCAAATCTGTTGCTTTCAAGGACTAGGGTAGAGTTTACCCTTCTTTAAAAAACTTCATTGATATATGATTCACATACCATAAATTCATCCATTTGAAGTATAGAGGTCCACAGATTTTTCATATTCATGGTCGTGTGACCACCATTACCATTAGTGCTAGCCTGTTTCCTCACCCCCAAAAGAAATAGCCTTGACCCCAACTTGCTCCCACTAAGACTCTCCCAGCTCTGAATAATCACTAATCTTCTTTCTGCCTCTATAGATTTGCCCATTCTAGACATTTCAGACAGAATCAGACAATATGAGACCTTGTAATTCCTTCTTTCATTGAACATCACGTTTTCAATGTTCACCCATGTTTTCAAAGCGGCTATACCATGGTACATTCCCCCAGTGATGGATGGGTGTTATGATTTTCCCATATCCTCACCAGCACTTGTTATTGTTGCCATCTTAGTTGGTGTGAAAAGGCATTTTGTTGTGGTTTTTATTCACAATTTCCCAATGGCTAATGATATTGAGTATCTTTTCATGTGGTCAATTATGTATCTTTTTTGAGGAAATGGTCCCTCATTCCCATATCCCTGTACATTTTTACTTGAGTTATTTGTCTCTTATTATTGCGTTGTAAGAGTTACATATTGTAGCTACAGGTGACTTATCAAATATAAAATTTGCAGATACTTCTCATTCTGTGGGTCATTGTATTAGTTTGATAAGGCTTCTGTAACAAATTATCAGAGATTGGGTAACCTAAACAACAAAACTTATTTCTCACAGTTCTTCAGGTTGGAAGTCTGAGATAAAGCTTGACAGGTTTGGTGTCTCCTGAGCTCCCTCACCTCCCTGGTGTTTCTTTTTAGAAAAACATGAGTCATTGGATTAGAGAGCCACCCTACATGTCTCAGTTTAACATAAAAACCTTTAAATATTGGAAGGATTTATGTCTCCAAATGGTCACATTCTGTGATACTGGGAGTTGGGGATCAAACATATAGATTTGGGGGAAACAAAATTCAGTCCATCTTTTTACTTTCCTGTTGTTCTTTGAAGCACAAAAATTTTAATAATAATAAAATTGAAATGTTTTGCTTTGTTGCTTTTGCTTAAATATTACTTAAGCATAAATTCTGAAGTTAAAAAGGCCTCCACCTTTTCTATATGGTACGAAGTAGAGGTTCATCTTCATTCTTTTTGCATGTGGATATCCAGTTGTTCCAGCACCATTTGTTGAAAAGATTATTCTTTCTCCATTAAATTGCCTTGACACATTTGCATTAATGTGCCTTAGCACTTTTGTTGAGAATCCATTGACTTTAAATGTAAGGATATATGTCTGGATTTGTGGTTTCATTAGTTTGATTGACATATTAATCTTCACACCCTTACCACATTATCTTGGTTATTTACTATTGTTTTGTAGTAAGTTTGAAATCAGGAAATGTGAGTTCTCTAATTTTTCTGGATACATATACTTTACTTTTTGGTGTCAAACACTATGAGAGATATGAATGAACAGGCTTGGGAGGTTTCTGCTGGAAAGGACCACACTGGGTGCTGGACTCCAATGATGTATGTTATGGCTTGGCAAAAAGTTTGTCTTTATTTTGCTCATGTCCAGAGATTTTTCCTGAGACTAAGAAAAGGGCAGTGGAGTAATTAATTGGCAGAAAAAATTTCAAGGCAGTCAAATGTTGAGCCTGTGGCATGGCTATTATTAGGGGTTATTGTTGGGGCCAGATTTATGTTGTGAATCAAGAGAAAAGAACCCAGCAGGATGATTTAAAGCATCATGAGTTCAGCCAGAAAGGAAACTCCAATAAAGCTGTGGACTGCAAAGATAAAGCTGAGGAAATCTCAATTGTTCAGAAGGAAAAAAGGAACAGAAAAAATGGCCTGAAGGCATCACAAAAAACAGCAAGTCTCAAACCTTTGCAGCCTCAAAACTGCAAAAGCAAAAGACTTTGCTTTGAGGCAAAAGCCACATAGCACCATGTTCTTAGCACAGAAAACTTGTTCTTTAGAATTGGGTTCAGAGTCCCTAGCAATGCAGGTTACTCAACAACCCCTACAGCCAGGAGAGAGGGAAGCCTGGCTACTGCTCCAATGGGCAGCAGACCTTGGCATCATCCATGTGGTGCTAGTTTTAGGTACATACAAAATGCAAGAATTCTGAGGTTAAAGAAGCTTCCACCTTCAAGCAGGCAGTCATGAGTTCGATCCCTGGTACCGATAAAAAGGAAAAAGGCCAAAAAAAAAAAAAAAAAAAGGTTCCACCTTGATTTCAGAAGAGGAGGCCAGGCAGTGTGTCCCTGAGAGGGCAGTGTGTGAAGCTGTGAGTGTGAAGCCAAATGTGCAGTAGAGACCCCAGAAGTTTGGAAAAGCCAGGAGCATGGATCATTTAAGGATGGCCTGCAAGGAGAGTGCAAAGCCAGCCCAAGAGACAAGCCATGGGAGCTACAACTACAAGTGCCACGGGGCGGGGTGGGGGGTGTTGTGTGTGGGGGTGTCACTCGCATCTTTTAGAATTCAAAACCAGATTGCTTTGGATGCTGAGCATGAAACTCCAGGACTTAATGGTTTTTGTTTTGTTTGTTTGTTTTTGGTACCAGGGATTGAACTTACGACCTTGTGCTTGCCAGTGGACTTGCTTTATATCCTGTTTGTGACATTTGTAATAAAAATATTTATCTTATGCCATTGTGTGTTGGAAGACTTTAACTTTGTTTTTATTTGTACAAGGATTTACAGCTAAGAGTTTGCCTTCTTATCTAGGAGGAGATTTGGGACTTGAACTTTTCAGCAATGCTGAAACTGTTAGGTCTTTGGCAATTCTTGCAGATGGACTAAATGTCTTTTGATTAGAGGGATGTGCATGGGGCTTTCGGGGGCCAAGGTCAAAATGTTTCTAATGTAATATCATATTGACTTAATGCTGGTTCTTAAGGATTGTTAAATTATATTATAATGTTCAAGTTGCAAAATGTTAGAATAAGAATGTCTGGTACTGAAAACCTGTTAAACGTGTTTGGTTGCCAAGTTGACAAGAGGTGGATTGTTATAGTTGATATACCATGTCAATTTGAGAAGCTTAGAAGTTTAACTGAGAGATTCATCAAGGAGCCAGGAGGCTTGCTTTGTAAATATCCTCATCCTGTGCAAGAGGAACCACAGAGATTTTGTGAGTGCTACATCTGCTCTGGGGGGAATGAGGGAGAGATGGCCTGCATGTACTATAAAAGAAGAAAAGAGGCTTGTTCTTCCCCACTTTTGTCCTGGGTGCTGCCTTGAAGTGTTGCAATGCCATCCTGCCTTGGAACCAACTGATTATGGACTGAAACCTCTATAGTGAGCTAAATAAATCTTTCCTTCCTTAATTTTGAGTGTTTGGTATTTTGGTCCCAGCAAGGAGAGAAAAGTAACTAAGACAACTTCATTTCAGGAACACAGGTTCCTAGTTCTACACATGCCTTAGAAAGATGGATTACCATCCTCTCAGCCCACAGCTCTTCGTTATAAATCAATGGACACATTCTGCAGAGAACAATGGTACCCTTGGGTTATTTTAAACATCACTTAAAGTCTTCCTCACCTGCTCTGCTCTCTAATTGCTCCTACTGAAACTGTGTGTCACAACTGGATTATTAATGAACTGAGAGAGAGCCAGGGGGCTAATGAAGTGGGATATCAGAGGACTTGACTAGGGCTCCAGGGACCTGGAATAAGCCCAACTCACAGGTTTTTGCACTCCAAGAAAAGTTAGTGAGTTTCATTAGCAAATAAGAAATCACTAAACTCAGGTAGCACTTTGGCTTCAACAGAATATTGGCTGTAAGGACCCAAGAGTTCTTCAAACTAGCGTTACATGAATTGAATTAACTGTACACTGTCTTAAAATTTCCCAAACTTAAAATTTGTCTGACCCTTTCCCCCTGCCTGGGTTTCTAATCTGTGACTGACAAAACTCAGGAAACAAAGCCCTTTGTGAAGAAGAGAACTCTATTGTTCTAAGGTCAGTACTCAGCAAGTGTGGATTCCAGAGAATGTTTTGGGACTCCCCCCCCCCCAACCCTTTTGTTTATTAACTTTCTCTGCTCTTCCTGGTAGGAGGAGGGGTTGGTTCTCAACAGCAATTTAAAGACAGTGAAAACTATTGTGTAAAAAAAAAAAAATGCATGCTGTACGGGACCTTCTGCCCCAGAACTGTCTAGGATTGGATGATAAAACCAACTCCTATGCCCTGCGTTGTGTTTTTAGCATGAAATTTCAGGGAAGCCGGCAGGTCTGGATCACACATATCTCAAACCACGGCAGACGTCAGCAGAGGTACAACCACTTCCTTCCTTCTTCTACTTAGCTCCTTTCTTTCCAGAAAGAGGAAATGAAACGACTCCACGGCGCAGGTTGGGGCCCACATGTCGTGTTATCTTGTGTGACTCTTGACTGTGAAATCTACCCTATTCCAGGGCCAGGACTGGTCAGGTCTCTGGACATCCTGGGAAGCCTTCAGACTCAGGCTTCAAGTTCCTTCAAGGTAAGAGACTTGACTTTCTGGCCCTAGCACTAGTCTATGTGACCATGGGCAGGTTACTGCTCCTTTCTGGGCCTCATGATGCCCATCTGTCAAATGGGAGCGAGAATACCATCATAGGCTCTCTGCTTTCCAAAGTGGGGGGTGAGGAAGCGCTCAAAAATCAGTTCTTCAGAAGGCTGGCTGCAACCCGGCCCCTTTCACTTTTCTGTAGCTCAAAGTCAGGTCCCCACCCCTAGAGCGCTGGGACCCAGTCCACCCTCCCTGGCCCGGCAGCCGGATGGGGTTGTGTGTGCCCACCCCTTTCCTGAGACTCAGGCCCCGCCTTGGGGGAGGAGCCGAGAGCAGAGCCCAGGCTCGCGGCCGAGAAGAGCTGGCTCTGTATCCTCGCGAGCTGCTGCAGCTTGGGGTCCTACGGACCGAGCCAGGGCCGGGAGCCGCCCGGGGCAGAGCCCCGGAGAGCGGTGAGTTCCTCGCGGCGCCACCTCCTCCCCTGCGCTCTGCAGCTGCATCG
Source organism: Cavia porcellus (assembly GCF_034190915.1). Taxonomy (NCBI): domain Eukaryota; kingdom Metazoa; phylum Chordata; class Mammalia; order Rodentia; family Caviidae; genus Cavia; species Cavia porcellus. The sequence goes on along the minus strand of NW_026947488.1, from coordinate 22,618,380 downwards.
GGCGGGGACGAGGATCGGGCAGGGAGGTGATGCTCTTAGCCTCTTATAAACTGGCTGGGGGATGAGGGGCCCTTTGGCCAAGGGCGGGTGGCTTAGGATAATTTGAGGGTTGGGTGCTCTGGAAAGGGGAGTATCAGCGCGCAGGGCTGGGCAGTTGGGCCCCCATGTGGGCGTTCTCCCGCGTCTCGCGCTCCCTTAGGGAGGCTGAGGTAGGGGGTGCGTCGGCAGGTTGTTGGCTTGGGCTATCTTGGCGCTGTCTCAGGCTGGGCGGGGGTCCTTCGCTGGTTCTGGACTCGGGCCGCTGTCTGCCGAGGTGGCAGCGCCGAGCGACCCGAGCCTCAGACCAAACACCACGGCGCCCAGTGTAGGGGCCAGGCATGGGCGCCGCCCCCTCGCGTGGCGCCGCTTGGTCCCCGCAGGGCGCACGGGGCGCTCTTGCCCAGGCGGGAAAGGTCCTCAGGGCAGGCGTCCTTGCTAGCAGATCTGACCGCCGCAGGATCCCAACTAACCGTGCCACCAGCCTGGAGACACCGCGTGTGGAAGCCTCCAGAGCGCCGTGCGCCGGGCCTCTCCCCAGGGCCGCCGTGCGCGGGCTGCTGGGTCCCCCGCGCCAGGAGCGCTCCTCTCCTCTCCTAGCTAGTCCCGCGCATCCGCTCCGGCAGGGAGGAGCGCCCCCGAGCGCTTAGGATGGGTTGAAACCGCGCAGCCTTCTTCAGAGAGATCGTGCAGTGGGGTCTCCCCCAAGGTCACCCGGAGTGCCAGGATCGCTCCTGGTGGCGAGCAGCCAAGGGGACATCCTCACCATCCTCCCCCTTTCCTGATGCAGACTCTTCCTCTGCTCTCCCTACTCGGCTTGGCCTCCAGCTTCACTGGAGATGCGGATAATGCAGCCACCAGCCCGAAAGAATAATCGAACCTAAGCAAGCTGTGAATCTGGCGGTCCCAGGAGCCCCTCGGCGCGCCGCCGCCACGCGCCAGGCCTGGGACCCTGTGCTTCCTGGCACCGCGGAGCGGAGGAAGAGAGATGCGGCTGCATAAGCGCTTCTCAGAATTGAAAGCCGAGCCGCTTGTGCGCCCATGTGATTACATTCCACATAATGGGCCCCTGTTCTTGCTGTTAGAGGCGCCCACTAGCTAGCTCCCCGCGGCCTGGAGCGCCAGGTGCCGCCTCTGAATCGCCCTCTGTGGAGGACCGGGGCCCCGAGGTACCAGGCTCCCTCTCTCGTGGAGCTCTCACTGGGAGGGGCCTGCAGTGTGCGGCCTGGGCCCGCAAGGGTCCTCTTTGTGTACCCTGCTTGTTTCCTATGACTGGTGAAGCCCCGGGGAAAACCCCTTCCAGGCTGGTAACAAAGCTTCTCCACTGATCCAGGATCTTACTATTTGCTGCGGGCAAGACGCTTGGCCTCCCTAGCCTCAGTTGTCTCTAAAATAGCGGGCATGGCTGGCTGTGGGGTGGTGAGCAAGGGGCCGCATGCCAGGGAGCATGGGAGGGAGAGCGAGGTGTGTCTCTTAGACAGGTGCGGGAATGGAGCCCTGGTGGGCGGTTCTGTGGGGCTGGGGGAGTTTCCACCTCTTCCTCCCTCACTCTGTCACAAAGCGCCAGCTTGCAGGAGGCGGTGAGGGGCCGTGAGTCCTTCCAGCGTGCTGCCTGCTCACAGGGCCTTTCCCATACCACCCCCCACACACCTGTCACCCTGATACCATGTTCTCTGCCCCAGTCCCTATGATAACGAAGGCAAGGTGTCAACCAGATCGCTGGAACCTTCAAGTCTGAGCTTTCCTGTCCTCTGCTGTCTACCCAACAGCGCCCCCCTCCCAGCTTTCTGACTCCAGCTCTTCCCAGCCCATGGAATGCCCTTTAGGAAGCCCACCTGACCCTTCCTTCCCTTCTTTCAGTTCCCTCCTGCTGTGACATGCGGTTTGTGCCTGCGGGTGGGGGTTTCAGGTGCCAGAGCCCCGTGCTTCCTGTTGCTTCCCTGACCTGGGAAGTATGTAGTAGGCAAAGTGCATGTCCGGTGCCCACTCAGACTTTGTTCTGTCTGCTAATCTAGCTAGAGTAGAGGTTAAATTCTAATCTGGCTGTTAAGTCTTTAGAAGCTGAAGGCAAGGAGATAGCTTTTCCTAAGACTAGCACCTTTCTGCAGAGTTCACTGGCCCCTTGGGAAACTTAGCCAGTGCTCTTATCTAAATCAGTGCAGGGCCAGGGCCAAACACTGACCAGCAGAGGCTGGCTGCCTGCTTTAGTGGATTTGGAGGCACTGATTTGGGTTCAACTAGTGGGCTTGAACTCTCACCCTGGCCCCTGTCCCAACCTAGCCACCCCAACTGCCCACCTCCAGGACACCCGTGGCATGTGCTGGTCCCAACAGACCCCAGCCCAGACTGGGACACCTTTCTTTGTCCTGTCATTCCTTAGATTTGATAAGCCTGTGCCTTACAGAAAGCTGCAAATATAAAGAGCATGGGAGCCGGCAACCCTAGCTGAAATTACAGCTCTAAACCTAAACGTTCAAGAACCCTATGTGATGATTTTATTTTCTGGAGGCCCAGTTTTCCCGTCTGTAAAATGAGAATCATGGTAATGCTTGCTTCATGGTGTTGTGAAGGTTGTGTGAGACCATAACAAGGAGAACATGTTTAGTAGATGACCTGGTGCAGGGAGGAATTGCAGGAAGTGCTTGTTGTCCCCATCATTGTCACTTACTCCTTTGTGTTGGGCTTTTAAAGGTCCCACCTTCTCTGGTTCAGGGGCTTGGGCTGTGTCTCTTCTGCCTCCTGCTACCTAGACAAGGGAAGCCTCTCTGTGCCTCCTGGAGATGGGGGCTCTCCTGGGAATTTGAGTCTAGCATGACCCTGTCCCCAGGGAGTCTGCAAGCATTCACTTAGCCTTTCTCAGCTGGCTGCCATTTTGCAGGGCTCATTGATTTCTTCAGCATAGACTTTCTGTCCATTGCAGACTTTCTGTTGAGCAAGAGGTTTCCAGATGATTAAGAAAGCAGAGAGGGGGCCTGGAGATAGACAGTGAGGCGCCATGGGATCAAGACTTCCATAGCAAGCTGTAGGAACATGGGACCACACGCTCACCCAGGTGTGGATTTTCAAGCTGCCATCTTGTCTCTGAATGGTGATGACTCCTTACCTCTCACGTACACAGGCGACCTACCCAGGGAGTGAGGTGAGGAGAAAAGAGATACTGTGGGTGAAAACTGAGCTCAGGGCCTTGTAGAGATGAGTAAGTGATTGTGGATATTAGTTGCTATTATTATTAGTGTGTTGTTACCAATAATCTATGGGCAAACTTGAGCTCGTCAGAGATAGTTTCCTAGGTGGTAAGTCATGGAGCAGTGTGCGCCCTTGAAGAGACACATATGCAAAGCATATAGGCTTGGAAGCACTCGGTGTCTGGCTGGAGCCAGCAGAGTGTGATAGAGGCAGGAGCAAGGTTGGGGAGGAGGCAAAGGCCATTCTGCAGGGCCCTGACCTGAGAGATCAGGTGCTCACTGACCCAAAACAGACACCCGATGGCTTCCTCCAGTGGTAGCTCTCTGGAGAGAGCTGTTAGATTGTAGTACTCAATAAGAGCCCAGGTTGTTGCCTGGGAGGAGAGGCTGGCCTGTGCTTACCTGCCCGTGTGTTCACCATTCCTTCCTCTTCGCTCTAGCTTGCTGAGATGTGTCTCCTACCTCTGCACTGCTTCGGTCTTCCTGGGACTCAGTTGTCATGTGAAGGGAGAGGGATGGGCAGAACAAGTGGACTGAATTGATTCTCTTGTTGGTCATGATATTGTGTGTGCCACATACCTCTGTGGATGCTGATTCTTGGTCTTTACTGTGTTTCTATTGAGTCCTTGTTTCAATCCAGTGAAGTGGATACACTCACTTTCATTGGGAGTGGGAGATTGGGAAACTGAGGCACAGAGGGGGAGACAATTTGCTAAAGGCCATGCTGCGCACATGTGACTCATATCTGGGGAGTCTCCAAAGTTGCCGTACCTGCCCTGCACCCCTCCTTCATGCTTTCTGTAAACAGCGAAAGCTCACTGCAAAATGTCTGGCTTCTCTCCCTCTGGATCCTTGAGTGCTGGTTAGTAGGTACAATGGAGATGGATCACAGTGCGGTGTGCTGTGGGTACCTGTACTGGTTTGGGGAGTGCCTGTGTGGGAGGAGGTGTTCTCAGATCTCTCCGAATCCAGATTGGCATTCTGCAGCCCACTGATGTCCCACAAATGTGCCTTTGATGCAGGCAGTTTGTCGCTTGATTGATGTGGCAGGTGGTGGCCAGGCCCCATGGTGGCCCCAAGGAGGAATGAATCTTTTAGGATAACTGCTTGGAACATCATATGATGACAGACCCTTCCTGTCCCGGAAGTATCCAAACAGAGGCTCACGTTTCCTTTTTCATCAGGGCAGAGTTTAGGCCAGGATTCAAATCCTGGCTCTACTTTCCACTAGTTCCTGGGCCTTGAACAGTGTTTTCATTTCCACCTTTCATCTGCAAATACAGACTATATATGTAATTATGTAACATACACACATATATAATTTGGAGTTGCTGTAAGGATTTATAATCCTATGTAAAATGCCTGGCTTCCAAATTGTAAAGATAATAGTGATGTAAGGTCCACCAAATTTTCCTCCAAAATACTTATAATAATTGTGCTGATATGACTATATTATTATGGTGACCCATTATTCTTTCAGTCTCCTCTTCTAGGCCAGTAGTTCTCAACCCAAAGTCACAACCTGGGCAGGAGAGCAGAGGAGGAGGGGAGCTCCTGGCATGTAGTGCATAGAGATCTGAGATACTGCTAAATATTTTGTAACGTACAACCCAGCCCTCCACAATTAAAAAAATGATCTGATCCAAGTGTTAATTATGCCAGGGTTGAAGATGACTACAGTGGACTGCAAGTTCCATAAGGTCAGCGATCACGTCTAATTCATTCATCTCTGTGTCCCCAGTTACCCTGTATGATGCCCAACACCAATATGCATTAAAGGAATGAATGAGGACTTGGAAGGCCTTATGTACCCTGGAGTCTCGGGGCTTTGGCTTATGGGCCATTTTGAATGGGAAGAAGAGATTTAGATGAGGCTGAATGCGGAACAGCCAGTTAGTGATTCTGGCCACAGAAGTCCAGAGCAAGCCCTCTATTCTTCATGAGCAGGTGTGTGGGGCCCCTGCTACCTGCGTTGTTGCCGCCATCTCTGTTTTTTGCTACCCAGTTACAGGACCCACCTTGAGCTGGATGAGTGGGCTGGGGCAGGGAACTGCAGGTGCTGACAAGAAACGCCCTGTCAGCTGGGCCCTTGGGATTTGCCAAGCTGAGGCACAGCTGGGTCAGCTTCCTGTTTTTTCCCTTTCCGGTGGAATGAAGGAAACCCACTGAATGGCTGTTTTTCCACTGACATTTACAGCAATGTGATAGGCCTTGGATTAATGAGGTCGAGCTACAGTGTGAAATCTGCCTGATAACTTGATGCCGGGGCCAACAGGAAGACAGCGCTTGTTTTCTTCGGGCTGTTTGATGTGTCTGGATGGCTTTGGGCAGAGAAGCTGGGGTCATGACTCTGTTCAAAAGAAAGAGCGTTTTATACCCTGGAACTGTAGAGGCTGGAGTTGTTTCTTGTTTTAATTTATGGGGGAACTTATTTTAATGTAGACTTTGAAATAAATAGCTCATTAAAGCAATAGTTGACTCAGGCTGGTTGCCCAGTAGAGAATCTGGGCTATGGAAAAACCACCTGTGTTTCCAGGTCTCTATAGGACTCGGAAGGAAAAAGCTGGCCCAGAGGGCATTTGGGCGGGTTACATGTGTATCTCAGCTAGAATTTACTCAGGTAAAAGGAAGGGCCCAGGGCTGTGACTCAAACTGGTACATGAATCACCTTGGCATTCCTGTTAGAATGGGGAGTCTGATCCAGGAGGGCTGGGCCAAGGCTCCTGTGTTTCTAACAGGCCCCAGGGGTGTCATCCCGCTCCTGTCAAGTGTACCTTGAGTAACCCGTGTCTGGGGAGCTCTCAAGTCTACAGGTGAGGGTCCCTGGTGTGACCCGCTCAAGCACAAAAGCACATTCAGCCTGTGTGCCGGTTTGTATAGCCATCTGCTCTGCTGGCTGGCTTGTGGAGAACGCAGATGTTTACTGTGCCCCTTCCTGTGTGCTCAGGCCTGAGACCAGACATGAAAGACAGGATGCTTGGTCTCGGAGCAGCTCAAACAGCTAGAACTTGTGTGATGGACGGTAGTGTTTTCAAAAACAAGTGTCCAGGAACACAACATCCCTGGGTCACCTGGTCACCTGGGACTTAGTACAAACCCAGATTCTAGGCCTTAGGTAAGCCCACCTACATCAGAATTAGCCCAAGCAGGGGATCTGGATTTTTTAAAAAGTGTGCCAAGTGATTCTGCTTTACAGCCAGCCGGGGGGGTGGGGGGGAGGTAGGGGGAGGTGGACTGCTTTATTGCTCAGCAGGACTTGGTAGGGGGGGAAAGCTGGATGCTGCCCTGTGACACCCATCTGAGAACTAAAACGCAGCCTGCATACTGCTTGCCAGCTCGGCACCCTGCAGGGTTGTCTCTGCCTGGGGGAAGGACACCGTTTTGTTTTTTCCTTTTGTACCAGGAATCGAACTCACAATCTCATGCTTGCCATTTAGGAGCTACATCCCTGGCTACCTTTTTCTTAAGATTAATAACACTGTACTTAACTCTTTTGACTCCTGTGAGAACTCAAGGAACTACCCCGATTTTCCAGCTCAGGAAAGTGAGCCACAGAGAGGTCCAGTGACATTGCCAAGGTCACACAGTCATTAAATGGCAACCAGAATTTGAATCCAGTACATCTGGCTTCAAAGTCTTTGCACTAAATTGTTACTCTTGTCTTTAGTCCACAGGGAGCATCTTTACCTAGTCTTTCCTTGGGGCTGTGGCAAAATAGTAGTGACCCCACAGAGCCAGGCCGTCTTTTCATTGCTGCCTCCAGGACCTACTACAATCTCAGGTTACTTGCTTTTAACTTCAATTGCTGAGCCTCAATTTCCCTGTATGTAAAATAGGAATAATGACAGAATGAGACGCATATGTTTAAGCACTTAGTCTCTGTGTTGTAGGTAGGATGTACTTGCTATGTATCAGCTGTTAGAATTGCCATATTATCTTTAAAGTTATCTTCTGGGATGACTTTACAGCCGAGGAGACAGGTGAGCAGAGTCCCATGTCACTGTGTTCCTAGGGCTGGGTCATTTTTATTTTTCACCAGGCTTCTTATGGCCCTAATTTTTGCTTTTTAGCACTGGTTAAAAGCCCAGTGTGTGCCAGGCTACTGATTTCTCAGACTGTCTTGAGTCAACGTTCAGGTCAAAACTGAATTTATCTCTGTCACGCAATTCTAAGTAAAAGGAACACATTCTGAGGATTCCTCTCTGTAAGATTCTTGACACTTCTTGGTGACTTTCTAAGGCTCAAGGTTCCCTTCCAGGAATACATGTGTTGCCATCCCCGGCTCTCCTGTGAGCCAGACAGAGAGATGTTGCCTTCCAAACAGTGCTGATGGTCTTTTAAGGAAACGGAGGATTTTCACCAAAATGTCATTCATTTTTTCTTTGTCATCTAAAACTAAGCTTTTGCTTTCTTATGGCTGTGGTTTATGCTTTTTAATTATAAAAAGAATACAAACATCATAAAAAATTCAAGCAGTACAGAAATCCAGAAAAAGGAAAGTAAAATGTCCTCATCTTCCCCAGTTACTCATCCCCTTCTCCAGAAGAAATCCCTGAAAGTTTCATGTATCTGTCTATAAATTTCTGGTGAATATTCATTTACTTATACCACAGTCTTCTGAGACTTGCTTTTTCAACTAATGTATCTGAGCACAAGTCCACACATGCATTTACTTGATTTATAAGACTACGTGGTACCAGTGATAAAATTTTACTATCATTTATTTTGTTGTCCCTTGTGGTAGTTAAAATTGCTTCTAGTTCATTCCTACTGCTACTGCTATTGCAAAAGCAGAATGTACAGTGTGTGTCTTTGTACATTGGTATGACTTTTTGTTTCGTTTTTGTGGTACTGGGAATTGAACCTGGGCTTCTACACTGAGCTATCTCTCATGCTCTTTTTTATTTTGAGACAAGGCCTTGCTAAGTCATTAAATCGCTCAGATGTGGCTTGAATTTGTGATTCTTCTTCCTCAGCTTCCCAGAGTGCTGGGATTATAAACAGGGGGCACCATGCATGGCTGGTATGGTTTTATCTGTTAGAAGAATTCCTTGCAGTTTAAACAGGGTTAGATATAGACAAATTGTCCTCTCAAGAGATCAAGCCAATTTCTATTCCCTTGGATGTGAATGCCTATTTTCCCAGCCTTCTCCAACACTGGGTATTAAAACATTTAAATTTTACCAGGTACAGGTTGAATTATCTTTTACCTGAAATGTTTGGGGCCAGAAGTGTTTGGGATTTTTTTCAGATTTTGAGATATTTCTATATACATAATGAAATATCCTGAGAATGAACTCCAAGTCCAAAAACTAAATTCATTTATGTTTCATATGTACCTTACACACATAGGTAATTTTATACAATATTTTTATTATGCGTGAGTTTTGACTGTGATCTAGCATATGAGGTCGAGGTAGAATTTTTCACTTACAGTGTCATGTTGCTGCTTCAAAAGTTCCAGATTTTAGAACATTTTGGATTTTGGGTGTTTGGTGTAGGGATAACATAGAAGGTATTTCTGAGTTAGATTCTATAGCGAGTCAGATTTTTTGACTGTACTTAGATAAAGTTGTTAACTATTCAAGAAGTACATGTTACCTGCCCTTTTCTTGAAATTAGAGGTATGAAATCAAATTAAAACAGACTCTACTTCTAATGGTCCTATTTCCAGCTGGCAAGCACATGGACAAATGAGAGCCAATAGTGAAGTTCACGTTGTACTAGAAAAATGAATAAGCTAAACTAACTTTTGTGTATTGAGGTCTATCTTAATGAGCACAGATGAATTCAAAATCATAGCATGAACTGTATCCTGGAATGATGTAGGAGGGAAACACTTGAAATTCTCAAAAGAAAATAATTTGCTGGGCACAGTGGGACATGATTGAAATCCCGTTACTCTGGAGGCTGTGGCAGGAGGATGGCAAGTTTGAGGACAGTCCAGGCAACTCAGCAAGATTGCCACAAAAATTTTTTAAAATAGCAAGGGTTGGGGATATAATCAGTGGTAGAGTACCCCTGGATTGAATCCTTAATACTGAAAAGAACAATAGAAGAAAGAAAGAAAGAAAGAAAGAAAGAAAGAAAGAAAGAAAGAAAGAAAGAAAGAAAGAAAGAAAGGCTTGATTAGGCCAGAAAAATCATGATGAGGGCAGCAGAAGAGGTGGGAAGTCAGTAGGGATAAGACATTTTAAACTAGTCTCTTTAGTAATTTGCATGCTTGGGGCTGGGGATTTAGCTTAGTGGCATAAGCGCCTGCCTTGCAAGCAGGCAGCTGTGAGTTCAATCTCCCATATTGATTAAAAAAAAAAAAAAAGAAACAAAATAAATTTGCATGCTTAATAACACGGTTTGTTTGATAGACCTCATGGAGAAACCCAGCTGAATTTGAAGCCTGCCCTTATTTCTGATCACTCACATTTATGCAGAGATAGCTGTGAATCCAGAAAGAGAGAGGGCAGCCAGATATAGCTGCAATCTTATCACTTTGGGAGACTGAGGCAGGAGGATTGCCAAAGTCAAGCCCACCCTGGGCAACTTAGCGACTTAACAAGTCTGTTTCAAATTTAAAAATGAAAAAAGGGCTGAGGATGTAGCTCTGTGCTGTTCAGTACTGTGGAAAGAAACAAAATGCGGAAGGAGCAGGTAGCAGAAGGCTGACTTTAAAAATCCAGTTCTTGGAGCTCATAGAGATTATACGTGGGTGGCACAAACAGGCTGTTTACTGCTGGGGTTACTAGGAGATGCGCCTGTAGTAGAGAGGATGCCGAATGGGTGTTCAATGAATGAGTGTGCATCAAAGATCTGTATCTTGTAAAGGGGCCTCCTACTCAAAAAGAATACATGCATTTCACACATGGGTCTGATCATCTCATCTACCCACCCAGGGGAACCAAACCTTCACTGTACATTGTCTTTACATCTACCGGTCCTGGACATCTCTTCATTTGACTGAGACATCTTAAGAGGAAACAAGACAAAGAGCAGTTGAGAATGTCAGTTTGAATCTAACCATCATGTGAATCGCCCTAAGGAAGGATATACAGAGCAGGTTCCAAGGCGAGCACAGTGGAGAGACAAAGTCAGGGGCAACCCAGTCTGTCTTCTGGTGGAAGGCAAGGTAGGGGCCTGGTTACCCTCTCGCTGCAGCAGCCAGGTCTGCTTTGTCGGGGTTGATGCAGTAGCTCTTTCTCCAACCCGGAGGGCCTCTTTCTCAGGACAAGAACTGATGGAATGATCTTAATGAGTTTTTAGTCTCTGGATCTCCTGTTCCCTTTTCCCTTTCCCACTTTTGAAACACTTACAATGTTCTTAGTAGCTGTAAGTGAAATGTAAAGGTAAGTAATGTCATATTAGTTTTATATTTACGCTATCCTTTGTCTTCCAAGAAAATTCAATGAAAAGGAGGCAGCAGATATAAAACCGACAGTTGACCGTGTTGAGTGTCATGGTAGAGATATGGTCAGATGCATGAGAACTGGAGGGGAAAGAAATCCATTTGGCACAGAGGAGACGAAGAACGAGTCAAAGGGAATATAAAGAACAGAGAGAGAATATTGTCTAAATGAGACAAGGCAAGTCAAGTGCCGCGAAGCACTTAAGATAGATATTACCATTCTAACCCTACACTTATGGTAGCTCTCAAAGAACGAAGAGGACTTTGCTGGGTAGAAAGAATGATTTTGCCACCCTTGGGACAGCATATTTGTAGGTGAGTGTTATATAATGAAGACTGCATAGGCTTCACACCCGGGTTCAAATCTCATAACTGCCGCTTCTGATTGTGACTTGGCATGTTGAGATGAGCCCCTCTTTCCAATCTGCCTAGTGGGGATACTGATACCTGTTTTAAAGGGGAGATGAAAGCCAATTTATGGATAGTAGCAGGCACATAGTCGGCTCTAAACAAATGGTGACAACTCCTGCGCAAGCGTGAATCCCTCAGGCATGTTTGGTATAGCTGAAAAATGAATATTCATGATTTGGAGGTGGGGCTGGCCAGAGATAAAGCTAAAATATCAAGCCTGGATCCCAGATGGTCTAATCAATGATGGCAGACCTTTTAGAGCTTTCAGTGATCCAAGTGTCCCACTGGGGCTTGTGTGCCACAGGTTTGCCACCACTGGTCTAGATTGTTAGAATGAGGGCTTGAGGCTTGACTCAGTAGGGCACGGTCACATGCTTCTCCACGGCATGAGCACTCGGCCAGTGCAAGGGATGGCAGGTTGGAGGGTAAGACGTGGAGGCAAGGAAACTACTTTGGGAACTGCAACATCTCACTTTCTTGTCTTGGCAACTCAAAGCTCATATGTTAGATAATTAAGGCTTTTTTAAGTCCTGCAGTGAAGTACTGACAGGAGAAGCAGTGGTTAAGAGAATGGGCGTCAGTGTCAGAGCGTATCTGGATTTGAATCCTAGCTCTTTTGCTTACTAACTCTATTCCTTGGACAATTACTTAACCCCACTGAGCTTTAGTCTAGTCTTCCATAAAGTGGGAGTTAATAGTGCCTTTTTCGTGGACTTGTGGTGAAGATTAAATGAAATAATGTAGATAAAGCACTTAGCTGAGCTCCAGGAATGCAGTTAATGTTCAATAAAAGCCGATCATTATGATGGAGAAGTATATTACTTATTTGACCTTGGAATGGTGTTTCCATTCACATCTTCTGGCACTACCAGTGTTCTCCATCCAGAAGAGCTCCCGCTTTAGACTTTCCAGAGAAGCAGCAGCACTTTTTGCTCCAAGAAATAGTAAGGAGGTTTGCCAAGTTCTGACACAGTGGTTTTTAGATGCACATTAGACCCACCGGGGAGCTTTTAAAAATGTCAATTCCTGGCTGCACCCCAGACCAACTGACTCAGAATCTGCCAAGGTGGGGACTCTCAGACCACAATATTGTTAAAAATTTTAACGATTTATTATGAGAAAATCAGAAAATGTACAAATCCTGAGTGGGTGAATTTTCTATTTCCTGTTCAAGAAGCAGGATGTTACTGGCATCAGAAGCCCCCTTCCGACCCATCCCTCACCTTGACCCCTATCCTAACTGATAAGAGTATAGATCCCTTTTGCCCATTATTGAGTGTTACATAAGTGGAATTACATGGTATGAATTCTTTGTGTGAAAAGTTTTGGCTCGCACTGTTTGTGAGAGTTATCCACATGGTAATTGTACATTGTTCTTTCTCACTGCTGTACAATGTTCCATTGTGGGACCAGAGCACTTTCCCCCCCACGTACTGGTGGTGGCTATGTTGAATGGTTTGTACTTTGGGTCTTTTTACAAGTAGTGCTGTGAACTTTCTGGCAAATGCCTTTTAGTGAATCATATAGAAATTTCTCATGGGTGTGTTGATAAGAGTCAAGTTGCTACATTAGAGGACATATGTTTAGATTTATGTTAGACTGCAGAGAAGTTTTTTTTTTAAAAATGGCTTTACTAATTTATATTCCCAATCCACGTTTAAGAATTCTTGCCAAACAGTTGATATTTTCTGTCAAAAACAAACAAACAAACAAAAAACCTTTGGCCATTCTAGTAGATGGGTAGTGGTCTTGCTCCATGATCTTAATATATAGTCCCAGAATCTCCAGTTGATTCCAGTGTACAGCCAAGTTTGAGAACCCCTGCCCCCTTTTCTAACATGTTTTGGAAAGTGTTAGTGGAACCAGGCATGGTGGTATACATTTGTAATCCCAGTAGTCCACAGGCTGAGGCAGGATTTCAAATTTCAGGCTAGCCTGAGTTATATAGTGAGAACTTGTCTCAAACAGTAACAACAAGAAATTGTTGTTGAAACTGGAGAAAGATATTAGAGTGTCTGAAGCCAGAGTTTCTATGGATCTGATGTAGCTGCTCCAATGAAGTATGTTTTGCTGGGTTGAGAGAATGTTCAGCTGTTCAGATGTGACACGTGCCCCTCATTCCTGTGTGCTTTATATGGGGTAAATGACTCCATCAGGAGTGATCTAGAAGCTGACTTGAAGTAACAGGAGGCTCTGGAGAGAGGTCATGCAGGGCTTGAATCTCTTTTTGATTCAACTTTTAATTTGTTTTTCATTTAGTTTTTTATTCTTTCGTTTTTTGAGAAAAGTTTTGGTACGACATTCGGTTAGACCTTGAGCAATTCTTCTGCCTCAGCCTCCTGAATTCTGAGATTATAGGTGTATACTATCATGTCCAGTGGCTAATTTTTCTAATTTTTTTTTTGGTACTGGGAATTGAATTTATGACTTCACACTTGCCAGGTGGGCACTTGTGCCACTGAGCTAAATCCCTGGCCCAATTTTTCTAATTTAAGAAGTGAAAGAGATGGGAAGCTATCAGAAGTGACTAGTAGTTCATGTTGTCAAAGATGATTTGGCCTTTGGGACCAGACCTTAAGACTTTGATGTCATATGTTTGCCCCTAATAGCTTACTCAGAACCAACACTTGGGAAACTCTTTAAAAATGGTCATTGAAATAAATATTAGAGCTGTGTAACCATTTAAATGAGAAGCACAATTCAGCTGGATATGGTGGCACACACCTGTAGTCCCAGCACTTGGGAGGCTGATGCAGGAGGAGTAGTGTCAGCCTGAACTACATAGAAAAGACCCTATCAAAAATAAATAGACAAATAAAAAGAAAAAGAAACACAGGTCACATGGGTACAAAGGTGTTAGTGAGGATTTAGCTGAATTCATTAATAATTGTGATTTTTTTTGTAGTTTCCATGTTGTAGCTCATGATATTTACTATTTTTTCATTTGTTTTAAGCAAAATTCCCTTTATATCTGTGAACAAAGCTATGATCACTGTCTTAAAATCAGCTGTGATTTCCAACACCTTGTTCATCTTGAGGTCAGTTTTCACTGGTTGCCCTTTCCCTTGAGTTTGGGTCACATTTTTCTGTTTGTTCTTTAAAATTCATCTAGCAATCATACCCTAATGAGACTTACAGAGATGCTGGATTCTGTTTCTTAGAAATGAAAAGAGTTTTAAAAATATTTGGCAGTTACCTTGACCAAACTCAAACCTCGTACTCAGTTTATCTTGAGTGGGTGACATCTGAACTTCTTTTTGCCTTCCTTGGAATCTGCCAGAGACATATAGCATTCTGGGAGATTTAGGCACTGTGTACTCTGGTTTTTCTGAGATATCTCTCTTCATTTTCCAGCCATGGTTTTCTGACTCCTGTCTTCTTGTTGTTTATACAGTAAGAGAGAAGTTTTCTGTCCAAGTCTTAACTACTAAGTGTAGCACTCATTGGAGTTTTGCTCAGATAAAAACTATACCAAGTCACCCAGTGATATTTCTTTCAAATGCAGATTCCCCTCCAATTTCTGCCTGCTTGTGGTTGAGCAAATTCAATGCCTTCCAGTATGTATTTTTTGGAAGATGAACTGTGTCTAGAGTTCTTACCAGTCATATGGTAGAATAAGAGCTTCTCTGCTAGTACTAGAAGCAGAAACTCTCTGATCAAGAGTTTTGTTCATCCAGGATCCTCAGAGCCACCCTCCTTGATCGCCTCATGTATATTAGGTGACAACAGATACTGATTTGTCAACTACATAAATGAAGCTTTAAAATGGAAGTGCACTCACAAGAAAATTGCCACAGGAAAACCCAGAAGCTCATTACTCATTGATGACATAAGGTATGATACAGAGAAGGCATTCAGTAGTTTGCTAGTGAAAATAATTAAGAGAAATTGACATAATACTGGCGTGTAGACGGAAGTGGCTAAGAAAGGGAACCTGAGATTCTAACAGGAAAAGATAGTAACACCACTTTCGTTGTGAGGGACTTACAGCGTGTGGAGTCTTTGTTCAAAGAAGCAGAGCTAGTGAGAAGGGAGGTGAGGTGTGTTTGGCTTTCTGCACCCATTAGGAGGGAATCAAAGTGAAGGAACTTTGGCTGGAGATCAAAGGGGAGGGACAGAAGCACTGTAACTAGAGTCTGTGCGCGTCTCTGCATGGTGACCTGGAAGGTCACAGATCCAATAGGGAAACTTCAAAACCTGTGTCAGATGAAAACTCCATTTTCCAAATGCAGAGCATCTTCAAACATTCTGGCTTATTCTACAAATGGTTTTATATGCTGGAGAAAAGCGAATCTGGTTTGGAGCTGCTGGGCGGAGTAAAAAATGAGATGAAAAAATGCCACTGAGAAGGGAGCACTGGTTAAGGGGAATCCACAGAGAGACACAGTTTTGTGGGATTTACAAGGAGATAGGCATATTTTCTGCCTAAGGCTCCAAAGGAGATGACGGTTCCAGCAGTAGGGAAAGTTATGGCTTTAATCAGTTATGACTCTGTGTAGGTCTCCTTTATTTTTCTTCAAGGATTCCTTGCTACCATTCAAGCTTCTATGGCCTATCTTCCCTGTCTGACTTTTTAAAATTTTTAATTTCAAGCAGGGCAGATGCTAAATATACTTAGTGAATGACAAAGGAACTGACCCATTGAATAGATGCTAGACCGACCTAAAGAGATGCCAACCCCAAGCTGCTGGGATACCATCCCTTCTTACAAGGGTCTTAGCCTCTCTGAGTCTCTGTTTTCTTTCTTTGAAATGGGGCCAATACTTACATTTTCAGAGTTGGTGCAATAATTCTAAGATGTGTTATGTGCACAAAATTGAACATATGGAAGGGTGCTGGGCTTCAAACTGCCATTATTACCTGGCATTGCTTATCTCTGGGTTCATTTCATGTTCATAGTTTACAGCTTTTGAAATGTTGAGCTTTAGTGTCATTAAGCTTGTGTTTTACTCCATGGTGATTTCAGCAAGTAATTTGTTCTATTATAATTAGTCTGATTTCTTCGCCAAAACGTCCTCTTATCTCTCTCATTACTAATGCTGTGGATTTAAAAAAAAAAGTTCACAGTATTAACTTTGGATCACCAGGTTAATTAACAGCTAATTTAAATTAACAATTTTTTAAAATCTTGCATTTCACATGGAAAATGTTTTAAAACACATTGGGTTGTTTTGTTTTGTTTGTTTGTTTGATTGTTTTTGTACCAGGAACAGGAATTGAACTCACTACCTCGTGCCTGCCAGGCAGGTGGTATACCCCTGAACTACATCTCAGCCCCACTTAAGGATTTTTAAAGAGTTTTCTCTGCTCCATTTTTCTACAGTTGTATGAAGAGACTTGGGAGTTAAACAGACCAGGGTTTGATTTGCCATTTTCTGGCTGAATAATTACTTGGAATTGGCTATCTGCCTTGACCTCTCCCTTCTCTTTCTCATTCTTTCTTCTTCCAGGTACTACTTTTTCTTTCAAGCTTAGCTCTCTGCTGTTTATCATCCTTGGTTCCTTGACATTATTCTCTAAACCTTAGCAAATAATCTATGTAGAAAGCTTTTTAAAATTTCCATCCCAGCTGCTTCCTAACTGGCTAAGTGCCATGGGCTGAAGAGCAGGAGATGGCTTGGGAGAGGGATATTCTTGAGGTTTGTGAGGTGGAGAGAGAAGCCTTATTAGTGAGCATCCCACAGTCGTCTTCTTCTATTATGTTGGTAATGATGTGGAGCCTGAGATGATGGCCTGGACAGGACAGTGATTTCTGGATGTATGTAGAGAAAGGTGTCACTGGTGGCAGGACCTTTGCCCTCTCCCACTTCTGGAATGGACTGTCCAGTTTCCAACAGCATGCCATCTCCATATGCTCCAAGGGCAGCACTGGAAGAGGTGGCAGTCGGGTACAAGGACTGCCATCTTTTACTTACATTGGCTCAACATAATGTTTCCTAGAATCTGAACCAGCACATTAGCAAGATGAAGTAAAACTCTCTATTCTATCTCCTGGCACAAGTTAACCTGGGATGTTCTTTATTCTTGTCTACCATTGGGGCAACATTGATTTTGGATGCTTGGATGCTATCATAGGATTTGGATGTTTGGATGATATTGTAGGATTTGAGAGACCTTCCACTCAATTTGACAACATTCTAGGTATTTGTGTTGAAGATTAGAGAATTTTAATCAGTAGAGTAAAGGTAAATTTTGAAATCCAAATTTAGGCAAACATGATATAGACAGAGTTGCATGCTTACCATACACATAGTCACGTCCCACTTCCTTAGCCATGGCAGACATTGCTAATCAGTCACAGCACTGATTCTAATCCTTTTCCTCATTGTGCTCCAGGTAAGTACTACCAGTGAGCTAGGAGTTCACTCAAGAGAAAAAAGCTTGGTCAGGGAGAGAGTCAGAGAGAGAGAGAGAGAGAGAGAGAGAGAGAGAGAGAGAGAGAGACAGAACACCCAGGACCCAGGAAGGTGGCCTGTGACCACAAGTGGCCTCCTTTGGAAAATGATCACTTTGGCTGCAAAAGGAGGTTTTTGTCTCTGTGCAAGGGGAGGGAGTGGACTACGTTTCCCCACGCTTGAGGAATAGAATTTGTAACCTGACTCCAATTTCCCCCGTGCTTAGCTATTACATAAGCTTCTTTGGAAGCCGGCTGTTTGGTTTAGCACCGTGACTGTGATCGACAGTCACATGAGAAGTTTATAGATGTTGTGTCAGCTCTGTGGGTGCCCCCATCCTTAGCACCTTTGCTCCTGTCCTCTGTGGCTTTCCCCACACTGATGTTCTTACTCACCAATGTGCTAGCCTCTCTGGGCTCGGGATTGGAGGAGAAGCTCAGCATGGAAGACTGGTGTGTTCATGGGCTTTCTTGTCCCTGTTTTGGGCTTTGAGGTTTTCTTGGAACTGAGCCTGAGAAAGCTGTCTCACCTCCACAGGCAGACTCAATCCAAGACATCAATCATATCCACTTGGATTGGTCCTTCCAGGCTTTCTTGCCTGGCAGACACCAGCCAAAGAGTGAGTACTTACTACTGGCAGATGATCTTTCTGCAAGGCCAAGATTGGGGTTCACTAGGCCATCTTACCTGGATCTCCTCTCTTAGCATTCATGAGTGGCCAAGGAATTCACTGGGGGGAATTATTGGTGGGGACCCCAGTAGCATGCCCTGGGCGGGTGACATTAGACTGTTTTCCTTCTGACAGACTTACCCTGCTCTTTAACACTGCCTACACACGACCCTAGCTCTGCTGTCTAGAGGTATGGTGTAAAGCTGGGCCTTTTCCTCAGAGATTTTGGGAGGGCCTGGTCCTTAGCTCCCAATATGGCCTGGCCATTGCATACAGCAGTCATGATTATCCCAATGCTGGACACAGTGCTTTTCCTGAGAGACCTTAGGGTGCATTAGTTGTTTGGTCACCCTTTGTTCCTGGTGAACTCACCCTTTGAATCCTGCTTCCCCTCTCCCGCGCATAAACATTACATCCTGTAAATGGACTTTAGCGGGCAGTGCAAGTCAGGGCCGAGACCAGGGACACAATCTAAATCTGAATGAAAAGGGACAGCTGGAAGGAAGAATTAAGGAACAGAACCGGGATCCCACAAGAACTGGGATCCCACAACAGACCATAGGAACAGAATTCCTATGTATAAAACTATGCCTAGAGTCTAGAAGGTTATCCCAGCCGGAATAGGACAGTTTCTTCCCAGATCCCATGAGACCAGGGAGGGGAGGGCAGGAGAGATTTCTAACTCAGATATTTGGAGCATCAAGGGGCCCACCAATCTCTTTGCTCATGAGTAAAGTGTCTTTATGCTGGAAAAAAACGATGCTATTATTCAAAAAGATGTGTCTTGTGGGAGGGTGGGGGTGTGCATCCTTGAGGAGAAAAAGTAGGTCTCAAGTGAGATCTGAGGAGGAGGAGAGCCAGGGCTGTTTGTTTTGTTTTCCTTTCTCCCTTGTGCTCAATGGTACAGGATACACGAGGAGAAAAGTACTCAGGGCCTCCCTCCAGCCAGCTGCCAAGATTGTATAGCGAAGAATAGCTGAAAACCAGGAGGGGGGGGGGCGAAAATCTTAACATTTTCTTCTGATGGTGTGAACTTTGAAATGCTTTCTGACTCATGTTTTAAAGTCTCTTCAATTTGCATTCACCTTCCCTCATGTTGTTTTTCTCAAAGCAGTAGGCTTGAATCCAAAGATTTGTCAATCAGCTGTTCCCCTGGAATTAAAGAGCCCTGGGGCCTGGGCCCTCTTCTCTCATCCCCTTGAGCAGGACTACTATGTGATCGTAACTTTGACCTTCCCACCTTTTCTCAGAGCCAACCCTATGGGTCGGAAACAACCATTGTATGGGGGAAGTGGATGCGGCCAGTACTATGTCCCAGCAACATGAGTAGCGTCTCATCTTTCTGTAGGCTACAGTTCCTCTCAAGCTCCTGTTGCTGCTACATCCTTAAACACATCATTGCTATCTGTTGTGGGGCTTTGAATTCTAAGTAACAAAAGTACAATTCAACTAACTTAAGTAATAAAGGGGATTTATTGGTGTAGAAAGCTGACATTCCAAAGCTCCTTGGTTAAAGGACCATAGTTCTCTCCTGGTTGTTCCAAGGTATTGGCTTGATCCACAGATTGACTTCCACCAGCAACAGGGCTTCACCCTTGCAGTTCACACAGAGTGACAAGAGACCTTCTGATTAGCCCCACTCCACCCATACCACCCCCAAACCACTATGGCTGGGCTCAGAGCATTGCTAACAAGCCCTGGCCACTCAAGGCTCCCGTAGCACACCATGTCCACCCCTGGTTCTGCCAAGCCCTGACAGTTGCTTGCTTGCCCTTCTCATCATCTCAGCTTTTTGAAGCTCAGTTTCTGCTCCCCGAGACACACTGATTGTTTCTCCCTTTGTGGGCAGCAAGACTGAGGCAACAGAAATCAACAATACTGGACAACAAGGCTGGATTGAGACTCTGAGGAAGAAATCAGAGCACCTCAGTGGGGTGCTCCTGCTTCTCCCAGGGTCAAGTGCCTTGGCCTCCAAGTTCCTGTTGGCCACAACCAAGGAATTTTGGCTCATTGCCCAGATGTTGGAAAATTAAGCACCCCACCCTGTTTCCCTGGCCTCTCGTTTCTCATGTCACATAGGCTTCCTGGATGACCCCACCCAACCTTGCTCTGTAGTTTGCTCCCACACCCATCTTACCAGCAGGGCGGCAGCACCATCGCCTTGTGGTCTTACTTGTCTAATCTCCGCTGGGTGGCCCGTTTGGATAGTCCCACTACATGCTGTACCCAATATGTCTTCCTGCTGCTGGTTTTCCTCCCAGTATGCCCTTCCTTGGGGAACCCCCTTAAGTGATGATAATACCATTGTTCTATCAGGGCTGGTAGTTTGGGTTGTATTCTCATTGCCATCTGAAGCTTTCTCTGGAGGTGTGGACAGGTATGCCCAGGTCTCACAAGGAGGTTGATTCCCAGCCCATGGGAACCATGGATTCTGTGGACTGCTTGGGCACCAAGGCCAGTGCTCTGTCTCAGGACCGCCCAGTTGCTTTTAGCAGCACCAGGCAATTCTTTAATTAGACTGAGCAGGGTTTTCTCAGACGGGGGCAGGAGGAGGTGTGTGGGTCTATTGGGGGAAACTAGGTCACCTGAAAACCAGCAGTCAAGAGGGAGCTGTCCTGGAGCCTCAGTTCCAGGGAACCCAGAAGGGCGAGATGGGAGGGGCTGATAGGAAGAGCAAAGGTAGAGAAATGTGCTCTGGCCCCTTTTCCTGTCCCTGGGGAGACACAGTCCTCGCCTTTCTCCAGGGGGCTGAGCAACTGCCCTGAATTCCTTTGCTCAGATCCAGGAAGGTGCTTCGGTGAGTGCCTCTGTCTGCCTGGAGCCTTGCAGGGAGCACTGTGCTGGGAGTCAGGTCTGTAGACTTAGTTGTTCCTCATCATCTGTATCTTTGGAGCATGTCACATGCTCCCCTGCGCCCCCATTTTGTCATCCATCGGCTAGACAGGGCCTGTGTCTGCCTTGTACCCTGTTGTATCCTTGTCCTTATCAAAGTTTGTGAATGTAGTAGATGCCTGGTGAATATTGTAAATATTTGTCAGATGACTGAGTTCATGTGGCAGCTTCTAGGGTGGAGATGTAGCTCGGTGGTGGAGTGCTTGCCTAGCAAGCACAAGACCCTGGGTTCAACCCCCATCACCACAAACAAAAACCAACAAGCAAACAAAATTATGTGAGTGCTTTTCTTCTGCTTCTCTTCCAAGATTGTTGTCATGAGAATCAGCTTCGAGGCAGGTTTCCAACTGTCAGTCGCTTCTTTTTTTTTTTTTGCTAGCAGTAAATGCCATCATTACTTTTCTTTACTACTAACTTGCTAGGTTTAGGCTAAATTAGATTTATCTAAAAAGGAAATTTTATACTGTTACTAGAAGTAAACAGTGACTGTGAAAGCAAACCCATTGAAAACAAAACCACTTCATTCCATTTTCTCCCTGATTCTGTTGCTGGCCCAAGGCTAGGAGCCCGAGGCTGTCTTTCTCTTTGTTTACAAGGGAGATTGGCATGGTTATAAAACATTAAGGACCTATTAGTCCCAGGTTGATACTTTCCTCTTCAGAAAATCTGAATGATTAGAAAGGCAGTGGAAAGAGTATACAGAGTTCTCGGGGCAGGTCCATCTTGTGGTAGATCCCTTGTGTTGGTTCTCTTTCCATGCTTAGGGAACTACTTGGCCAAGATGATGATACGGAAATGGCTTTGAGCAGGGTAGAGCACTTGAACAGCGTAGGTGATTGGTATGATTTTTCTTATCTCCACTCTCAGGATGTTTTTAGGGAACTTCCTACCTAGTAAAGTAGGTGATCAGAAATGAGAACAAAAAAATGAGAAACTGTATAGACTCTTAGGGCTGAAAGAAATCTTACAGAATGCTCAGGCAGTCTGATATCAGTGGAAACTGCCCTTCAGTGAGTGATGGAGAATTCGCTACTTCCTGAGACAACCACTGGACGTCAGGACCTTTGTTGAATTGCTTCTTGGATGACTCTGGAGGCCAGTTGTCAAAACTGCTTCCCTGCACCTCGGTCAGATGTGCATTGGGGAGATTCACAGACAGTCTTCTTTTTCTTGTGTAGAGTTCTGGATATTAGGAGACTGCTGAGCTACTCTGTCTAAAGACAAGGCTTACAAATTCAAGTGACTTTAGGATCCATCAAGTATTACCAAGAGGTCAGGTCGGGGAGTGCTGTGGAAGAGTGGGGACTGTGGTAAATTAGAGGGCATGTGCTTTATCTGAAGGGCCCCTTTTCTGCACTTGCTGGTGGTTGCCATGTGAGCCCAGCATGATTAGATATTGAACTGTTCTGAGAAAATCTAATGTTGAATACAAAATCTCTGAGCTTTAAATGTTAGCAGTGAATTAAGATGCTATAAAACATGGTCTGAAGTGAAACCAAACAAAACAATAAACATGAGGTAAATCACAGGAGATTTTCTGGTGAAGTCTGGGCCCCAACCGTACTCATCACTGCTTCCAAATTCACCTGATCTTTTTGGTGTGGGTGACCCTGTCCTCTCCCAGGTGTAAGGAGTGCTGGTTTCCAGAACTCCCTCCATTGCAGTCAGCCCCTCTGATGTTCTTCCACACTGCCAGAGTCCCTCTTAGCTCCCCTGCTCCTCTCATCTAGTAAATACCTATGGGTGCTTTGAGATTCAAATCCATTGTTCCCTACTCTGGGAAGCTTCCCTGATAATTCCAGGAAGGAAGACTGATGCTTCTACTTTCTGTGTCATGCTGAATAAATTACTGAATCTCTCTGGCCTCAGTTTTTTTAATCTGGAAAATAGCAATAGTTCCTACTTTGTTAGGTTGTTGAGAGGATTAAATGAATTTCTAGATAGGTGACAGACAGGGACTTCTTAGAAGGCAGAGCTGGTTTGGAGATGGTCACAAAGCAGGTGTTCATTAACACTGGTTCACGTGAAGGGGCCGGGGAAAATAAGCGTGTGGGCTTCCAGCTCTACGGTCTGACCATCATGATGATGCTGTGTGGTTGCAAATTCAGCTCTTTTGAACTCTTTCTAAAATCCAGCCAAAATATTTGTCCAAATGGCTAAAATACAAAGCAGTGACAATACCAAATGCTGGTGGGCAAACTAGACCACTTATACATTGCTAGAGTGACTACAACCAGTCTGCTGGAGAACAGTTTGACAGTTTCCTTTAAAACTAAATGTGCAATTACCAGATAACCCAACAGTTGAACTTTCGAGCATTTGACTCAGAGGAAAGAAAGCTTACATTCACACGAAAACCCAACTGGCTACAACCGGGATGGTCATGAGTGTGTGAATGGTTAAACTAAGAGGGGTACATCCATGAAGTGGAGTGCTACTCTACAACAAAAAAGAAATGAAGTACTGATACATGTAACAGTTTGAGGAATCGCACAGGAATGATGCTGAGTGGAAAATGCCAACCCCCAAGGGCTACCTGCTCTCCGATTCTATTTATACAGGTTTTTTTTTTTTTAATGATAAAATTTTGATTGGAGCGCACATTAGTGATTAATAATTGCTTGGGGAAGGAGCAGGAGTGCATTGGGAGGGGAGCTTGGGGAAGGAGATAGATACCGTTATAAAAGACTTGGATCCCTTTGGTGTTGGGAGTGTTTGTATCTAAACTGTGGTGGCAGATACATTGATAAAGTTTCATGAGATGAAACACACATTCCTAAACTACCTGTGGCACTGGGGAAATCTGAGTAAGATAGGTGAATAAAATGAAACGAGTGGCTTGTATCAGGGTCAGATTCCTGGCAGTTGTATTGCACAGGAGTATTTGAGGTTGTCACCATTGGGTCAAGTTAGGCAAAATATACTGGGATCTTTTTGTGTTATTTGTTACAATTGCGTATGAATCTACAATGATCTCAAAGTAAAAAGTTTTCTTAATTAGAAAAGGACTGCAAGGTATTCAAAACAAAAAATCAAAATGAAGGCAAACTAAAGGCGACTAAAGGCAGTCAGCTAGTTTCCTGTTGAGCCTCATATTCTGTTTGAGGTCAGACAAGCTCAGAGCCCTGAGACCTCTGCCCCATGAGAACAAGCCAACCCCCTCCCATTTGTTGGGTCTGCCTTTCTATATCAGGGCTGGGAGAGGCCCAAAGGTCATTCTCACTCATCCTGAGTTCGGGATGTGTATGGGATTTGTGTGCCTATGCAAGCTGAAGCCAAACCCTGGCTTCAGAGCCAGGCATGGTGGTGCACACTTGTAATCCTAGCACACTGAGGCTGAGGCAGGAATTGCAAGTTCGAGACCAACCTGGGCTACAAATGAGCTCAAGGCCAGCCTGAACTGCATAGCAAGGCCTTGCTTCAAACAAAACAAAACAAACAAAAAACCCCCTCACTTCCTTTTTAGGAAGGGCGGGGGCAACAGAGGAAAAAGGAGATTACAGTGGCTTCCTGAAGCCCAGGGTTATTTGGATCTCTTTTAAGAAAACAGGCATTTCCGCAGCTGCAGAGATGTCCTCTCCGGTGCCTGTCTTTCCCTGCTACCCAACAAGTATTGGCCAGCCCTGCCAGTCCTACAGCTCTCTCTCCCTGCTCTTCCTCCTCCAAGCTTCTTTCTTTTTGCTATTAAGTGTGCAGAATTTTGACCAGCTCATTTGATTCCTTGATGACCTTGTAAATTCTAGAAGACAACAGTACATTTTGCAGATGGGAAAACAGGCTTGGAGACGTTCTGTAGATTGTCCTAAGACCCCTTTCTTTTGCACCTGTGCTGGCATGAAAATCGATTGGCATAAGACTGAAATTCTGCTGACCTCATGTTGTTTGCGACTCATGAGAAGAAGAGGTGTATTTTCTTTCTTCCCCTTCTCTTTTAAAGGATAACCAAAGAGGGAAGGTTCAGCTGAGCCTGTCTAGATTGCAGTAGTTGGCAATTATTAAACTTTTTGGTATTGGGTCTACTTTATGTTTTTAAAGTGAGGATTCCAAAGAGTTTTTATAAATTTTTATCCATCAATATTTATCACATTGTAAATGAACACTCAGATATTTTAAAAATAGCATTAATTCCTTTAAAAATAATAAAGCTGGTGTATGTGACCAGGAAAGAATAACTTTCCAAACAACAGCAGACATTAGTGAGGAAAGTGTCACTGTTTTAATTTTTGCAAATTCCTTTACATCTACACTTAATCTGCATGGTGTCACATGTCATGTAGCTTTGGGAACCACTGAACACTTGTGAGATAATGAGAATGGAAAAGTTTAATAATATTTTACTTAGTCTACCTATGCAAATGGTTTTGACCTTGTGGACTTATTGAAAGAGTCTCAGGGATTCCCCATAGGGTTCCCAGCTTACGCTGTGAGAACCCTTGCAGTAGTATATTATTTCCTCTGGTTTCTTTCTGATTCTGTCTCTCCTGTCTCTGTACTAACCTGCATCCAACAATGAGCAGAGCAAAACAGGCTTTTGCAGAAGTGTTGGGTATTCATATTTCTGAGGACTCAGCTTCTATTTGGATGCTTGCATGGTCCCCAGATTTTCAGGGTTCTGCAACCCCCATCGTGGTCAGTCTCCAGGTGGTACTCTAGTTCTGATGCCTAAATCCTCAAAGTCTGATGTAAGTTGGAAGGACGTGGTTCCTGTTAGGTGCTTGTGGCTGGAAAGGCAGATAAGTACGGTTGTCTCAGAGCTTCCTGGAGTAACAGGTTTTCTGTCCCTGCTAGGTATCCAGTATGGCAATCGCTGGAAACCTGGCTGTTGTGTACTCAGAATGTGGTTCGTGCGATTGAGAAAAGGAGTCATGTTATTTTATTTTAATTAGTTTAAATCCAAATGTCCACATGGCCGCCCCTGCGTCTTCGCCCCCACAGCCAGACCTTGTCAATACTTGGCAGGCTCCTGTCCCAGAAGCAGTGGAAAGAAACTCTCGAAAGGTTTTTGAACGCGGGTGGTGAAGTGACACCGTCTGATCTGTGTTTTTGAGCCTAACCAACATGTCACTTTGTGTTTCTCTCCCTATGACACAGGCCCCACCATGAGGCCCCAGCCCTTTGGGTGCCCGCGCGTGCCCCTGGCCCCGGGCGCACCGTGCTAGCCCCACCAGGGCTTGGGGACCCGCGGTGGCCATGGCCAGCCACGTGGACCTGCTGACCGAGCTGCAGCTGCTGGAGAAGGTGCCCACGCTGGAGCGGCTGCGCGCCGCACAGAAGCGCCGGGCCCAGCAGCTGAAGAAGTGGGCGCAGTATGAGCAGGACCTGCAGCACCGCAAGCGCAAGCACGAGCGGAAGCGCAGCGCTGGTGGCCGCCGCAAGAAGGTGTCCTTCGAGGCCAGCGTGGCCCTGCTGGAGGCGTCGCTGCGCAACGATGCCGAGGAAGGTAAGTGACCCGGCCTCTTCAGAGTATGGAATCCGGGCCTCCGCGGCAGAGGCGGGGCCGGGGACTCTGTGCAGCCTCCCAAGGGAAGGCAGCATTGCCTGTCTTGGGCTTCACAAGTGGATTTTCCCACAAAAATGTTTCTCAGACTTTTTCGTTGTTAGAAACAGGGATTCTAGCCTTTGGCTAACGAGTACCATAATAATTTCCCTTCCTTCACACAAGTATTTACTGACAACCTACTTCCTGTGCGTTGCTATTCTAGATGGAGTAGGAACAAGAGGACTGATTTCTCCCCTCCAAGAGCTAGATGTTCCTAGGACCTTGCGTTTCTTAAGCCCTTCCTCCGGGCTCGCCTGGAGCTCTGCATACCCTTCTGGTTTCACTGGTCTCCCCTGCAGCACATACTGTGTTGCAGGTGGTGAAGAACACAGACCTTGACGCTGGGCATCCTAGGTCTGGCTAGTACCTGGCAGTAGACAAGTCATTTCACTCCTTGTGTTTGGTTTTCACCTCTGTAAAATGAACTTAACAGAATCTGGTGTAAGGGCTGCTGTGAACATTAAATTAGAAAATACTTGTAAAGTTCACTTGGACATAGCCCCTCATGCTAAGTGGTTATGAAAGTTTTATGTATGATGTATGTAACTTTTATTTCATTAGATTGGTATAGTATAGTTTAGTATAGTACAATCTAGTTTATATTAGCATAGGATGTCAATAAAGCCTGGAAATATAGACAAGTATGCATACTCAGTTGACTAGGACATTTTCTCTCTATAAGTGAGTAAATAAATGTAAACATGTTTGCATTCGTATCATCTGCTTCGAGACTGTATGGATTTCTATCCTTTTATTTTATTGTTTTATATTATTATTAGGGTCCTATGATCCAGATATCACCATACTCAAGAGCCACATCTGATAACACCCATTTTATAAATGGGGGAACTGAGACCCAGAATGGTTTGGAACTTTGGCCGAGGTGGCAGGGCAGGATGACAAACCCCAGGACCTAAGCTTTAGTCACTGCCCCACGGCTTTGCTAGTTTACCTAACATTGCATGGTGGTTCCATGACCTGACCCAGGTCTCTTGCTCTGGTTGTGTTCTGAGTGGTCACACATGTCATTGTAACTGGGCTTTGTGCACATGTCCTTTGATACCCTTAGCAGCTTCTGTTTACTCCCTGGATGCCAAAGCCTGACTGGCTGTTCCTGGAGATACCTCACACATTTCCTGAGCCCTTACTTGTCTTCCAGGGGCTGTGGTAAAACAGTCAGAGGAAGGACTGAGGGGTGGTGGCACTTACAACACAGAAGGGTGTTGAGTTTTACAGCTCAAGCATTCTTACCCCAGAACTCTGAAATATGAAATATTCCACCGCTGGAACCAGAGAGCCAGCTGTCACCACAGATAGAAAATTCCACATCTGACTGTGCATATTGAATAGCAGTCAAAATACAGATGTGCTGGAACTACTGTATAGGGACCTACAGATTGTGTGTACAAGGTGTGAAGTGTAAGACAACTACACGTTTAGCCTTGGGTTCCATCTCTGAGATATCTCATTGAGTATATGCAAATATTTCAAACTCTTAAGCAGAATCCAAAAAATAAAGCTTTTCTAGTCTCAAGCATTTTGGATAAGGGACTCTCAACCTCTACAAACACAATTCCATTTTCATCCTGGGGACCTGGAGTCTAGAACACGAGCAGAGGTGCATCCCTAGAACCGCTTGGCTGCAAACAGCTCAGTTGAGTGCCAGGGTGAGCAGCCCCCAGGAGGCATGAAGTCTCAGGCTCGGGGACATGGCCTTGAGGCTCCTTCCCACGTGTGCTCTACGGATGACATGGCAGCGCGTCCCACTCAGTGGGTGGCTCATCATGTTGTCTAATTTTTTGATGGAGAGATTGGCTCATCAGCTCTTCTCTCCCCACTCATCGTTTACTCCCTTCTTACCTGATGAAGCCCCCTTCCCCTTCCAAGGGGTGTCTCAGGGGCTCTGTGAGCCGGCTGTGTGGCATCTCCCCTCAGTGACTGTCATGTCTGCTGATTAAAAAGAACACTGATCTTGAAGTTCAAGGATCAGTTGTCCCACCCCACAGTCACTCTTACCTGTGACCCCAAGCAGTTTGTTTCTCCTCTCTGGTCCACTTTCTCAGATGTGTAAAATGGCATCTTGAATGCTTGCCGGTGTGGCAGTATTGGAAAAAATCCAGCATGTGACAGTTCTTTAAAAGTAACCCAAGCTGGACATGGTGGAGCAGCCTGTAATCCCAGAACTTGGGAGGCTGAGGCAGAAGTATTGCTGTGAGTCTCAGGCAAGCCTTGGCTACAAAGTGAATTTAAGGTCAACATGAACTTCATAGTGAGACCTTGCCTCAGAAAGATAACAAAAAGATTAAAAGCAAAAATAAGTTACCCAGACCCCTGTATCAGTACAGTGGTAATTTAAACACATTTTTTCTTTGCATTTTTTGCAGGCTATAATGTTTTGGTGAATTCAAATATACACAAACATAATCTTCTTCTAAAAATCAGGCATGCCTATACTCCCAGCTACTTGAAAGGTTAAGGCAGGAGGATTACAAATTCCAGGATAGCCTGGGCAACTTGGCAAGACCCAGTCTCAAACCAGAAAAAGGCTAGAGGTGCAGCTTACTAGAAGAAACACTTGCCTCCCAGATGCAAGATCTTGGGTTTGGTCCCCAGAAACACACACACACACACACACACACACACACACACACACACACGCACAGCCTCTCACACATGCATCAAACAACATATGTACAAAGCAATGGGTCTTAGTTCCTTTCTTTCTTCCTCCTATAATCATGTTATATGTGATGTGTTTCCTTCCAGGCATTTGCTCATTTATCTATGTATTTGTGAACTTGGAGAAATATAGAGCTAATTTTTTTTCCTCTTTTCTTCTTGCAAACTTTTACATAAGTGATGACATCTTGGAATTCTGGATATATTATTCTGAATTTTTTTTTCTTTTCTCTCTGAAGTGTGTGTTGGAAACTTTTTTTTTTTTTTGGTACCAGGGCTCGAGCTCACAACCTTGCACTTGCCAGGTGAGCACTTACGCCACTGAGCTAAATCTCTAGCATGTTGGAAATATTTTTATGTGCAGTGCAATAGATTTGCCTTGTTCATTTTCACTACTATGTAGTACTCTGTAGTATGGTTTCACCAGAATATTTGCTTTAGTTTCTTATTGATGGCTGTGGAGATGTTTCTGGTAATTTCTGCTTTGACATCGTGAATGTTTTGTATACATACACATATGGTTGTTTAGGACAGAGTAGGAAAATGGAAGAGCTGGATTAAGAGTATTACATTTCAGTGAGAAAAATGCAGACCCCATGGGATGTGCACTGGCCCTGGGAACAGTCAGGTGAGAATGGTAGGGCCAGAGCCCTGTGCTCTGTGGTGTGCTGGTGGCAGGGTGGGGTGAAAAATGCCCCTGGGGTCCACGGTTGGCTGTGGGGATGGTGGGTGAGGCTGCCATCAGTCAGCTCTTGATCTTGCTGGGTTGTGCTCCACTTCCTGGCAGCATGACAGCCCGCTGGCTGGGAACAGCTTCTGCTGGCTGATGGAGCTGGTGTTTGGGAGGCTGCTGGGGTGTTAGATCACAATGGGGTGGGAGTGTGGGGGCAGCTCCTCCGCACCCTTGAGCTCATAGCATCCTCTGAGTCAACCTTCCTCACCTGCCAGTGGAATGTGACTTTTTCCCCTGAGAGGCGGCATTGGGGAACTCACTGAATTTCCTTTTCGGGCCCTGCATTGCCCTTAGACTA
Source organism: Cavia porcellus (assembly GCF_034190915.1). Classification (NCBI taxonomy): domain Eukaryota; kingdom Metazoa; phylum Chordata; class Mammalia; order Rodentia; family Caviidae; genus Cavia; species Cavia porcellus. The sequence continues at coordinate 22,588,143 of NW_026947488.1, read as the reverse complement.
GTGTCATGGATCTCAGACCTTCCTGAGACCTGCCTCCACTGCTCCTGGTCATCTTCCTATAGGTCAGCCAACTTGGGCCCCTCCAGGATCCTCTCATGCATGCCCTCATTTGCGGGGTTCCCTCTATCTGAAGCACTCTTTCTCCTTTAATTTTTCAGCTTTGGGTCCAGAGTAACCTCTGGGAAGCCTCTGAGCCTTTTCTGCTCCCATTTTGTCACTAGTTAGAGCAGAAAACCCATAACTGGTATTTAGTGAGAGACAAGGTTGGCCCAGGAGCACAGATTGCAGTGTGTCCTCTCAGATTCAAATTCCAGCTCGACTGTTTCCTAGTTGTGCATTTGCAGGGAAAGAAGTTACTTAACTCCTTGGTGCCTCAATTTCCCTATCTAGAAAGATGAGGAGCAATATAGCTGTCTTGTAAAGTTGTGGAGGGGTTGAGTTGAGTTGGTAAATGATGAAATGGTATGATAAAAACTGGGCAAGTTATATAAATTGTTGTGCCTACATTCTCTATTATTCTACATTTACATAATCTCTTATTATTATGTATTCTGATTGTCATCTTCATGATTATTTATCAGGTGCTGACTCTGTACCAGGCACTGCTTTCTATATGTTAGCTCAGTTAATCTTCACAGCAACCCTGTGAGGTTACATAGAAAAGTCAAACTCCATTTTAAAAAAATAGCTCGGGGGTTTAATTTACATATCATAACATTTGCCTATTTTAAGGGTACAACCCGGTGGTTTTCAGCTAATTTACACAACTGTGCCTTCTCCAGTTTTCCAGTGTTTTTATATGAAGAAACTTCTTGCCAATGTACAATCATTCAAGGGTCCAAGCCCCAGCCCCAGCCCCAGGCAATCACTAATCTAGTTTTTGCCACTCTGTGTGTGTCTCTGCTCGGTTTCATTTACATCAGATCAAGTGACACATGATCTTGTGCGATTGGCTTCTTTGCTTTAGAGTAACATTTTAAGGCTTCTCCCAGGCTGTCATACATGAATGCTTGTTTCTTTTTACTGCGTAGATGTGCCACACTTGGTCCCTCCGTTCACCTTGGGTGCGCATTGCCATGCTTGGCTATGGTGAATGGTGCTGCTGAGAACTGACGTGTGCGGGTCCTTGCGTGGATATTCTCATCCCTCCTTGATGGTCACCCCAGAGTAGAATTGCTGGGTCACATGGTACATTTCTGCTTGACTTCTAAAGAAAAGATTGAATGCTTTTCTAAGTTGGCTGAACTGTGTCATGTTCTCAGACCTGTTTTTACACACGGTGGGTTGAAAGCTCAGAAAGGGTGAGACACTGCCAAGGTCTTGCAGGAATTAGGGGGCAGAATCAGGACTCCAGCTCACATAAGCAGTTTCTGAAGCCCTAGCTTTTAACTACTAGTCAGTCCAGACACTTCCTGCCTCTGGTTTTCTCTAGGAAACAAGAGAACTTCTCAGTGGTTCTGATCTGTATATCTTTCTGGCTGTTTGGACCCAGGGGTTACTGCTGACCTCAGGCCCTTGGTTTTGGGGACCCTGGAGAAGCCCTTTATCTCTCTGCCTTCACATCTTTTTTGGGCCTCAGTAACCCAGCCTCTTTTGAAACCACTGATGTATGTTATTAGATGTATTTTCTCAGAATGTGTATGGTTTTCTGTATGGAAACTCTGTTGATGTTAAAAAGAATGAGTGATTCTCTGTACTCTAAATTTAACTTGTGTTATTCTCATGGTAAAGGTTTTCAAACTTTTTTTTTAAGCAGTGGAAAGTTTTCTTTAATTGAAGTATTAAGCAGAAACCCAGAGCTGTATGTAAAGCAGATGAAGGAGCCCTTCTGGCTTCATTGGCTGTGGGGTGTTGAGCCTCTCCATTCAGCCTCTTTGGACCTCTCCCACGCCAAGGCCATGGTGGACACCTGGGCTCTGAATCCTCTAAGGAAATGGCTCTGACTTTCACTTTTGGAAAGGGAAACTCCTCTTTTTATATAAAAATAACATTTCCTTGTAGAAAAATTTGAAAGTGTAGAATATGTGACATTACGAAGACAAAATTACCCACACTGTTATTGAACACCAACAGCTATTGTGATATTATTTTTATCATTGAAACAAACAGCGTTTCACAGGGGATGATTTGAGGAAAGTTTAACACAGGGACAATTTGCAAAGAGCTTAGGGGGTGCTGGCTTTCAAGTTTTCTGTCCCCTCGTGACAGTGTTTTGCAGTGTTAGGAATCAAACTCAGAACTTTCTACATGCCAGGCAAGTGTGCTACCATTGAACTGCATCCCAATCCTGCTCTTGTTCTTAGAGCTTCTGTACTTTCTGAGAACTCTAAGAGTTTTTGTTTAACAGGGCTCTATTGGTGTTTATTGGATTATAAATTAAAACTAATTAAACATTTATTCATTTATTCAATCAGGACAGTAAACTCATTATTTATTAATTATTGCTACATAGCAGATGAACTCAAAAGTAAAACAGTAAATAGTTACAGTTTCACAAGATTTCCATGGCTGAGGAGTCCAGGAGAAGCTTAGCTGGGTGGTTCAAGTTCAGAATCTTTCCAAGTGGTTTTAACCCCATGGTTTCTTTGGTGGGTAGAAGATCCCTTTCCAAATGGGTACACTCACATGGCTCCTGGCAGAAGGCCTGAGTTCCATGCCATGTGAGCTGCTCTGTTAGGCTGCTTGAGCATCCTCTCAACATGGCAGGTGGCTGTTTTGAGAAGGAATGATCCAAGAGACAGAGAAAGCCGCTACACCCCTTTGACCTTGGGGATCATATACCACCCCTTCCACTGTATTCTAACTCCTTAGAAATGATTCACTCAGGCCAGGTCACACTCAAGGGGAGGGGAAGTAAGCTCCATTTCTTGAAAGAGGAGGAATTTGTGAACTGTTTTACAACCACCACATTAATGTAAGTATTTTTTTTTGATGAAAAATATTGTTTTTGAAAGCAAAATAATAATAATAATAATAATAATAATAATGAGGAAAATCACCCTTGTTTTATACTTTTGAAAATCTTTTACCTGCTTTTGCACTCAGTCTATTGTGATCTGTTATTTTAGTTCAAATAAATGAAGAAAATCTTACCTCCTACAGATGTGTATTTGAAAAGGGAAGAAGTAATTGATTTTTTTAGATAGTTGTGGATATTCCTTGATGCTATATCTAAACTATCAAGTGGTAACTTTTTACAGGTTAATCACAATGTAGACTCTAAGGCCATTTTGATGTTTAATTTTTCTTACTCTGGGGCTGGGGATTTCGCTCAGCGGCATAAGCGCCTGCCTTGCAAGCAGGCAGTCGTGAGTTCGATCCCCGGTACCGATAAAAAAAAAAAAGACAAAAAAATTTTTTTTTCTTACTCTGTTACGTTAAAATCCATGATCTGCTTTGCATTTTGAATGGCACTTTACCCATGCAAACTTTTAAAGATCATATATTAGTCTGTTAGAAAATACTGGCTCACTGCATTCTAAGTGGCAGAACATTTCACTATATAATAGAATTTGAACACCACTCTCCTCAGAAGATGCTCCAAGAACTGGGAAACTATAAGCTCATGATGGCTGTCCACATGTGTGAAATTTAGATTTTTGGCTGGAGATGTAGCTTAGTGGTACAACATGTGCTTAGCATGAGCAAGGCTTTGGGTTTGTTGCCTAGCACACACACACAAAAATGTGAAAATATTAAAACATTCAAATTTGTGTTTAAAAGTTCAGATCATATTTTTGGCAGCAAATTCTTTTTCTTGTCTTTTTTTTTCCTACTTTTTTTTTTTTTTTTTTGAGACAGTCTTGCTAAATTAATCTGATTGGCCTTCAATTTGTGATCTTCTATGTCAGCCTGCAGAGTGGCTAGGATTTTAGGAATGTGCCACCATGCTTGGCTGCTGTCAGTTTTGAGAGGATCCCTTTGTTCCTTTTAGAGAACACTTCTTGTAGTAAAAACAGTGTTTTGTGAGAGAGGAGGCCAGCCTAGCACACCATTTAAGCAGTTACTCCCGTCACGCACATTGAGATGCTGATCATCCTTCGTGTGTCTTTCTCTTCTTGTCACACATTGTAGTAAAAGAAAGTGTACTCAAGTGCTGATATCTAATAAAATTACTCCACTTAACTGCTTCATCAGGTGATTGTTGATTACCTCCACGTTTAAAACAGTGGAGGATGCATTGACTGCTGGTGCAGCTGGCTGCCACTGGGCTGAATCCCTTAAACTGATAGTAATTTTACCCAACACTGCTTTCGTGCCATCATGCAAATGTCAACACAGTGAAGAATGCAAATAACGTTTATCGTTCGTATGAAAATAGTTTGCCCTCCTGAATGCCCTGATAGTGTCTCCAGGACCCATTCAAAAACTACTCTCTCATGGGAAGCAATCAGGACTGGCAGAATATCCTGAGGCAGCAGAAGTGGGGAGCTGGTATTACCCTGGGGCCCGGGGGCCAAGGGAAGCTGTGCACTGGGCCTGAAGCGGGTGCTCTGCGGAGGGGAGCAGTGGCTTCCGCTTCATCTCTCTTCTGCTGATGTTCCATTCTGAGCCCAATGAGAGTGCAGAATATGAGGAAGCCTTTGCGAGGTCCATGAGTGTGTGGGTGGGTGGGTAGGGGTGTTCCCTAGCGCAGAGAAGAGGGATCTGGAAGGTCAGATGGGACATGTGATAACCACCCAGATGTCTTCACCTCTGTCAGTCGCTGCACAGAGTGTGTGTATTTAAAACACAGCTTTACTCCTAACATTCACTTGTCAGTTCCACAACAGAGATCTACTTCAGAGAACCTACACATTATCATGGTATAACCGAGACTGAGGTGAGCAGCCACTATGAAAGCCACAGTGTCAGGGACAGGATCTCTGAGGTGATTTGGGCTGGGCTTGAACGTGGAGGCATCTGGAAGAAAGGTCTAAAGGGCCCATTATGGGAATGGACTTGGAATTTTTGAAGATGAAGAGAAGGGAAGACAGGAAGGTGGGACGTAAGAGGTGTGTTGGGGAAGAGCATCGTGGCTCATGGAGACTGGATGTGACACTTGGGGCATCGTAGGCACACAACTGCAATCTTCCCAAAGTCAAAGGAGTACAGAGATCATCTGGGAAGCAAGGATGCATAGAGCTAGGGGGCTGAGGCAAGGGAAAGCCCCGCGGAACCTCAGTAAGTGCACACACAGCCAAGAAACAGAGAGTAAAGCGTGAAGAATCATCTGCCAGACCTGGAATCCAGATATTCGGGAGGCTGAAGCAGGAGGATTGTGAGTTTGAGGCCAGCCTGGCCAATTTAGCAAGACGCTGTCTCAAAATAAAATATACAAAAAAAAAAAAAAAAAAAAGAGCTAGAGACATAGTTTTGTGGTGGCCTCAACACCATGACTGAAAAAACAATCATCCAACAGGGAGGTAGAAAGGAACCTGTGATGGCAGGGGGCCTCAGAAGCAGAAGGGCAGATGGGTTTCTAGAAGGAAAGGCTATTGTGTGAATCAAGTATTGTGTCCTTATTAAATCTTTGGAAAAGAATCTTTAATGATGTTTTCATCTACCCCTGTCTGGATGGACCATAATTCAGGCACCCACCCCCCTACTATTGCATTTTGAGATTCTTCCCAAGTTTTGCTACTATAAATTGCGCTTTTGTGAGTGTCACTGCCTAAAAGCGTTTAGCCACAGCTTTAATTATTTACTCGTGGTAGATTCCTACAAGCTCACTGGATGCCAGGATGTAAACACCTATAAGGTTTCAATCTAAACCACACATCTGGTCTCCAGAAAGACTGTGTCGGCAGTGTGTGCCAGGCCTGCTCACCACTTCCTTCCACACCAGCTCTGGGTGACGGCAGCAAAAACACATTTCATTTGGTTGATAGATTTAATATAGAGAGAATAGGTTTTGTTTGTTTGGTTGTGTGTGTGTGTGTGTGTGTGTGTGTGTGTGTGTGTGCACATGCAAGCGTGCTGTGGTTTGACCCCAGGGCCTCTTGATTGCTTGGCCAGTGTTCTAGTGCTGAGCACTCTCTCCCTTCCTTGTTTGTTTGTTTTTTTTCTTTTTGAGACAAGGTCTCGCTATGCAGTTCAGACTGGCCTTAGGCTCACTTTGTAGTCCAGGCTGGTCTCGAATTTGCAGTGATCCTCCTGCCTCAGCCTCTCCAGTGCTGGGATTATAGGAGTGTGCCACCACTCCCGACTTTTTTCTCCTCCCTTTTTAAAAATTTGAGATGGTGGGGGTGTTGCTGAGTTGCCCAGGATAATCTCAAATTTGGGATCCTCCTGCCTCAGTCTTGAACATAGATTGGATTATAGATGTGAGCCACCATGCCCATTTTGGAGAATATTCTTGTTTTAATTTGCATAAAATGAAGATGTTTAAGGTTGACTAGTGCTTCATAAGCTTACTGGTCAGTCATCTCTCTCTGAGTTGTCAGTTTTTCAACTTGTGTGTGGGGTTGTTTTCCATCTTTCTCGCATTGAGTTTAATGATTGTATCTTTTTGTGTGTGTGAGAAGAGAGTCAGTGATGTCCACCCTGTGCTGCACGTATAGTTCATGTATCTTTAGCAGAAAGTGTCTGTGCTTGTGGTTCACATTTTATTTACAGTAGTTTTCTATGTCTTTGGTTTATTTTTAGGTAATCAAATCTAGTAATATTTGCTTCCTTCCCCCAACTTATTGAGTTCTTAGCTTTTATCCCTCTAAAACTGGGATCAAAAAACTATACTAGGTATAAGTGAAAAAGATAGTTAATATTTAAATTCTTAATATTTTATTATGGTAGGAGGCAGATTGCCACTATGTCCTCTCAGAATGCCCACTCTGCTTCAAATGCCTGCATCCCAATATTCTCGCCACTTTCTGAAGCAGCTCTGGAAGCCTTTTGTGTCTCCAGCTGCACTGCTGTGGCTGCCTCAGAGTCCTCAGTGTCAGTTCAAAATCTTTACCTTTCATGGTCACTTTGATTTTGAGAAGTCGTACAGTGCCAAAACCAGTGAAGAAGGTGGATGCGGGCTAAGCAGAATGTTTGTATAGCCTGCCTTTCCGCTGGATGGCACTGCGGCAGTGTCCATTCTATTACTGATCATGTCTCATATAGGGACTAACAAAAGAGAACCTCCAGAACTGCTTCAGAAAGTGGCAAGAACATTGGGTGTGTTTAAAGTGAGGGGGTGGTATTCTGAAGAGGATTAATGGCAATATGTCCTTTACTGGAATAAATTTTTTTTAAAAAATGCAAACATTCACCATATATTTTGATCACCAAATATATTTAATTGTTTTAGCTTGAAGGTCAAATCTTACTACCTTTTTTTTTTTTTTTTTTTTGGTCTTTTGAGACAAGGTCTTGCTATATAGCTCCGGCTGGCCTTGAACTCGAGGCAGTCCTCTTGCCTTCACCTGCTGAGTACTGGGATTACTGGCAGGTACCACCATGCCTGGCTACTGTCTGGTTTTGTTTCTTTGTCTGTCTTTTTGAGACAGGCTCTTGTTATGCAGTTCAGGCTGGCCTTGAGCTCTCAATTCACCTGCCTCAGCCTCCCAAGTGCTGGGATTACAGGTGTGTGTCACCATACCCGGCTACTATCTGGTTTTTGTTTTTTTTTTTTTTGTTTGTTTGTTTGTTGTGTGTCTTTTTGCTTTTTATCCATACCAGGGATCGAACTCACAACTACCTGCTTGCAAGGCAGGCGCTTATGCTGCTGAGCTAAATCCCTAGCCCCTACTATCTGTTTTTGTAAACAAAATTTTTGTAACATAGATACACTCAGTCATTTATAGATTGTCTATGGCTACTTTTACTATAATGGCAGAGGTTTTGTAACATAAATCGTATGACCTGCAAGAGTGAAAATATTATCTCTTTTGTCCTTTTTGGAAAAGTTTGTCTACTCTTGTTCTTAGGTTTCCTCATCTAGCAATGTCTTTTAATCTGTGTCTTCCTCTAGATCTTCTGGCCTTACCTAAGTAAGTTATATGATGCTACCCTCATACGCTAAAGCCTTTTCTAAGAAGAAAGGTGATTCTGTGTCAGACAGTCTGTTTCTGTGCCAGTTATACATTATTTTAATCCTGTAGCTTTTTGTTGTGGTGCAGTGTATGACAATGTATGACCAGTCCTTCCTCATGTTGCTCTTTTTCAAATACCCTTGGCTATTTTTGACTGTTCATATAATATTTAGGACTATTTATCCAGTTTTCCTCCAAACTTTAGAAATTTGGAGGTATTGATGTTTATTATAAAAAAACTATAAACTAATTTGAACCAATTACCTTTATCATAATAAACTGTTCTAGGCAGGCACATGGACCAGGCCATATCTCTTCTGGGAAGACATTCTTTCATGTCCTATAGGGCATTTTCTATGTGTGTCCTGTTTACTTTCGAAAGGAAGGCTGGTGGGATTTGTGTATTTATATTGCATCAAGCTACTTCCTCTTAATCATGGTTTTTCAGTAGGTTCTTTTGGTGTTTTCTTATACAGAGAACCTTATGAGCTCTAGGGGCCACAGTCGGTTAGTGCATGGTGTTTATGTAGAAAGAACTTTATTTGCAGATGGTAAGTTTGACCAATGCAGTGTTCCCGTGTGGTACTGGTCCACTCCATCTCCTAGCTTCCCACCTCCTCACATTAACTACTTCTGTTCCTTTTCCCTCTGACATACTGACATACCTCCTTTTCTCTCTCTCTTTTCTTCCTTTCTCTTCCCCTTCCCTTGCTCCTTTCTCTTCTTCTTTTTTCTACAGTATGTGGCTTTGAGATCTGAAATGCACTACTTTGTCAGTGTCCTCCCCTAGGTCTGCTCTGGTCACCCTGGAGTGAACAGAACAGTCACCTTTTTCATTCTGCTTGAGTTTGTCTATTAGTATGTCCCAAATTTATCTTTTTGTAGCTATGATTGACTCATGTTGAGCTTATAAGAAAATCATACCTTCCTTGTTAGTTTCCCATTAATGAGGCATTTTCCTCATCCTGATGGTCTAAAAAAATATTTGTTGTAAGGATACTCTTTATGCAGGAAAAAGCACAAACTGATTGCATTTTTAGCTGTTAAGCATTCATGCAGATCAAGAAACAGAACGTTATTAGTTCCTCAGAAGCCTTCCTGGACACATAGTTGATTTTTGACATTGAAGTCAAGTAAATTCTAAATTTATCTTCCTGAGTTCTAAGCCCATTATCCACCTGCTCAGATAATTTGAGATTCTTGAATGATAAATTAGGACTTTAGTGTCATCAGTGACAGAAACTCAAACTAATTTAAGCAAAACAGGATTCACGTAGCTGAAAAGTTTGAGATCACAGCTTCAGGCACACGTAGATACAGGGGTTTACCAAGAATTCTCTCTGAGTAGACAACTATCAGCATCTCAGAATATATATCCTGTCCTTTCACCTACTCCAGTGGGAGACATTTTTCCTCAGCAGTGTCCTAGATTCAACGAGTCCCAGAGTTGAATCTCATTGGCTAAAATTAGTTGTATGCTTATCTTTGGGTCAGTTATAGTGGGTAGAAGAGGGAAGCAGTGCTGCGATAGGTCCTGTCTAAGCCATATGCCCACCTCTGGAGTCACCTCCTTCCCAAACCCATGCACTGACTCTAGGGAACATGTTATATCTGCACAGCCAAGGAAATGGGGTGCCATTTCCAGAAGGAGAGAAAATGGGTGCTGCCAGGCATGGTGCATGCCTGTAATCCCAGCACTTGGTAGGCTGAGGCAGGAAGATCACTGCAAGTTTGAGGCCAGCCTGGACTACATATCAAGACCTTGTCTCAAGAAGGGAAGGGAAAGGGAGGGAAGGGAAGAGAAGAGAAGGGAAGGGAGGAGAAGAAAGGAAAGGAAGGGAAGGGAAGGGAAGGAAAGGGAAGGGAAGGGAAGGGAAGGGAAAGGAAGGAGGAGGGAAGGGGAGGGAAGAGGAGGAGAAAGAAATGGATGCTGACCAGGCAGTAATAAATATAGTGCAGTAGTCCTCAGCACTTCTACTCCTTCAGTGAAACAGTCCTCAGTGTTCTCTATTTTGTTGTTCATACATGCAATGAGCACTTGCCATCTAGACCATAGCTGTCCAGTATAACTGTTTCTAGGGGTGAGAACTGAGGTATCCATCATTATTAATTTAAAATAATGGAAATAGATGACTGTGGCTAGACCGGGGTACTCAGTCAGAAATGTAACCCTTTGTCATTATCCAGATTCTTGATAGAAGTGTTGCATAAGGTCATGGCCAGAGACCAAGGCCAAGACACACCCTGAAGATGTTCTTTAGATTACTGTATCAGAGTCAGTTGTTACTTGTGGAGGGTAGTTGTGCAACTATGATGAACTTTATTGGTATTTGAATTGGGTAGGTGGGAACAAGAACAGGAGTTCCAACTTTCTGAAAAGTCTTCCTGTCCTATAAAAACTCAGAAGAAGATTTCTCTCCAGGGGTTAATTTACAATAAAATGTGTGATGGCTCAGGGTAGAGATTTGCATATATATATTCATGGGTCTCAGTCTAGGTATCATCAGGCTGGCACTGATGGTTTAGTAGTGAACAAGACAGACTGAACCAGGCCATCTTGGAGTTCAGAGTCTAGCAAAGCCACTCTGAAGACAGCATTGCATTAATATACTTAACAGTGGACAGAGGTGTTATAAAGAAGGCCTTACTCAGAACACAGGCCTAAAGAAAGGATACTAGGAAAGCAATCATTTATGCGCAATACTATTTAAATGCCTTTCAGGGGAGAGGACGCTGTGACCAACAACTTTGAAGATTATCATCTGGTTGCTAAGGATAATCTAATTATGGAAAAAGGACACTTCAACCCATCTTGGCATAATGCCATTGAAGCGTGGTAATTACGTACCTCCTTGCAACCTTCTGAGTATTCTTTGGCATCTCAGCCAGTTATACCTACCAACACAGAATGAGTTGACTGTGTTTAAGTGAATTTCTGGCACACAAGGCAATTCTTGTTCTCCTGTGATACTGGGGTTGTGTTGTTATATAGCATCTTCACAACCTTGGTTCATATGAGGAAAGAAACCACTTTTGGTAGGCTGGTCAATCATGATCACTCTCCAGAGTAATGCCATCCTAGGGGTGTTAGGGTGATTCAGCCAATTGGAATTCCCTTGGAACTATCCCAAACTCAACCCACCATCACATTCAACCAGCATTTCCCCAGGGTGTTAATAAGAGATATATGAGAGGCTTGCCAAACTCTCATAGGAATTTCAATGGTTCTTATCTTTGTCTCAGTCTAGCGAACCCAGTGAGGAAATACCTGAAGTGTTTCTTAGCCAGTATATTCTTTTTGGGCTTCTAAGGACCACTGTTTCCCTTTTAATGGAGTGGGAAATTTTTCAGTTTTATTGCTGGTCTTACCAAGACTCATTCATATTGTTGTAGTTATCTCCAGGGTCAGCCAGAGTCTGGGCTCCACTGCAGTCACCTGGCCCCTTTCTCCGTGTGGTCCTTCATCCAGTAGGGTGGCCTCAGGATTCCAAGCACAAGCATTTATCAAGCTTTTGTCTGCATCATTTTTGCTGGCATCTCATTGGACAAAATGAATTATGTGGGCCAGCTCACAGTCAGTGTTGGGGGAGTCTCTATAAAGTGCATGGGCACTGAAAGGCAGGTTGTCCTGGGGGCTGTTATCCTTACAATCTACCGTGCATTCTAGGCTTGGTTTTGCCTTAGATTGGAATTCTGGCAGCGCAGTGTGCTGGCCCTGAGCATATCATTTTGATTGAACACTGTGATTTGCTATTGATGTCCACTGAACATCTGTGTACTTTGAGGGACCTGACACTGCTACCGGAGCGCTTTATCTGAGCAGCCTGGACTGTGGTTCGAGCATGCTAACTGTATGATTGGCATTAACTCTAAAACTGTGAGGCAGACAGAATTCAATGCTGGAGAATGGTGTGTTTGCTTATTTAATTTTATTTCTTATTAGCTGTGTAGCCAGGACAGTGATTTATGTGATTTCATAATATTATGTTGAACTCTCAATAATTGGGGTTAAAGTCTGGATCAATGTTGAAGCAGAAATAGAAATAGAGTAATAATCATCAACCAGATGGAATAAATTATTAATTCTGAGATGCAGTGTGCGTAGTAATAAAATCTTTCAAGAGCCAGGCATGGTGGTGCTTGTTTATAACCCCAGCTACTTGGGAGGCTGAGGCAGGAGGATGACAAATTTGAACCCAGCCTTGTCAATTTAGCAAGGTCAAAATAAAATTTAAAAAGAGTTGGAGATTTCCAAATATAAGGGAACCCTTAGGGGAAACCTGGGAAGCTTTGCAGAAATGCAGTAGACCTTGAAGGTTAAGAGCATAGAACTGGCAAAATAAGCTTGATCTTATTTTGTGAATTTGGGCCTAGCCTCTTTTGGACTCAGATTCCTCATCTGTACAGTGGAGAAAATGTGTGTGGAGGAATATGATTCACAGGTGTGAAGGCTGGAGGAGGAACACAGTAAGACATCACTGTCACCTGCAGCTAGCCTCGCTTACAGGCCAGAGGTAAAGAAGATGGACACTTCTTCCTTTTTTTCTTTCTCATTCTTCTGCTGCTCCTCTGCAGTGCCATAACTACTCTCATTTTCTCTACCGCTGTTTACTTGGTGTCAGCCTATCAGGCATTCCTATGAGGATATTCTTACCGTAGCCATTTACACTTTCACATGAAAGGTTTACTTTGAACTTTTTTGTGGCTGTTTTTAGAGTAGGCCATTGGGAAGTGAAAAGCTTTGGCCACCCACCCCATAGATTGTATGACTTCTTACTTCTTGCATTAGGGAATCCTTTTCAGAGTCTGTCAAACTAAAGGAGCGTCCCCATTTTTTATTTGAGACTGTGGGCCTCAGGTCCATTTGTGTTGGCTGAGATACTTGGAAGTCTAAAACTCATCTTAATTAAAGAAGCTCTTTGGAGGGACCCTAGTTAGTGTCTAAAATTGCTTTCGCTAACCTTTCAGAGTTAATGTAGTCTGTTCCCTTGTTATTAAAGGAACCCACAAAACCCTGGAATATTTTATAAAAACTTCTCCCAAGTTCCTTAGCACCTCACTTTTTTTCAAGGAGATATGGTGGCCAACCTTCCCCTGAATGGCCTCCATTTCTACCCAGTCATTCCTTCCGGCTCATGACTTTCTTCTCCATTTGCTGCCCACGGATGCTGAAAATAACCTGTTTTCTGGCAAGCCTGAAATGAGATTCCTTATGATTTAATCAGATCCATAATGAAGCGCTCCCAGCTTTCAAAAGCACACAGCCCGAAGTGCAAAGCTGGAGTCCGCAGGCCCGGCTAGCAGAGCAGCCCCGGCCCAATCACCACGCTTGGAGCCCAGAGGGCAGCCGCAGAGCACGCCCCGGCCCCGCGGGCTCCCCCTGACGGCGAGACTCCTGCTTGCACCTAGCATTGTTGGGGGGGCGGGGGCTTCCTGTGCGGTGCTACCGCCGCCCAGAATTGAGGCCTGGAAGGTAATAGGCAGGACGTTTGTCTCTCACCATCCAGAAAGGGACAATCTACAAGTAAAGAGACAGAGGCCAAGGCACAGCAAACCTTACAAAGCCAGAACTAACGTGATTGTTCCAAACTGAAGTTAAATGAGAAAATAGGAACTACAGACAGAGCAGAAGCCTAGGAGTGGTGCGAGGCTGCTGAGTGGTTACCAGCGGGCAGCGGGGAGCTGGCTATGGAGCGGGAAACTTAAGAGGACGCAGCCAGGGAGAGAGGGAGTAGCTGCAGGGGAAAGTAACCGGATGATGAAGGCCGGCACACAGTGGAGGTGACAAAGGAGAAGGCGCCCCAGGCTGGGGTGGGGCTGTTAAGCACTATTCCATCTCTTAGGTTTTGCCAGCTAGGAGCCAAATGAATTTGAGCCTGCAGCAGCTGGTTAGAACCAGAGCTTTGCAAATCAGGATTTGTGCAGCTCTGTGGGGCCGGCTGGGTTGTGGCAGTGGCCAGTTGGTGGGGTGTGGCGAGCTGAGTTCATAAGTTTAGAGACCGGCTCTCACTTCTGTCAGCTCCTGCAGAAATGGGGGATGTCACCTGGCAGAGGCCTGGGCATCACCCACAGATGACCTTCCTCACCACCCCAGCACCCGCCTTCATTCTCTTGACCCATCTTTGTTTTGTTGGAGTTCCAGACATTGTGCAAAACAAGTCTTTGCATGCATCAGCTCATTACATCCTTTCTGATACCCCATCAAGCAAGTGCCATTGTACAGGTGGATAGACCGAGGCTCAGGGCAGGCCGGTAACTTGGCCACATAAAAGGCAGAGCCAGGACTGTTTGACCTTATGATCTGAACGCTATGTCCAGTGCTGCAGTGATGGGTAAACCTATATGGTGCAGATGTCCTTCTTCAAAAGTCAGTTGTCCCCACTCAGCAGTTGTTAGCACTTAGTAAGGTGTGGGCTGGGTGCAAGGGCTCAGGCAGAGTGTCCTGTTTGAGTAAGGAGCCCAAGTGCTCATGGACACCACTTCCAGCAAGGTGCAGCCACCTGGCCACCCTGTTTCAAGCCCATTCCCAAGGAGACCTGTCAAATACAGTCTCAGTTTAGAATCATGTTTCTCTGATGTGCCTTTCAGTGGCAATGAGATCTCATTTGCACTGGGACACTTCTAGTCTATGGTGACTTTCTGGCCTCTCTATAGGACATGACTGGGAGGGAGGGAGGAAAAGAGGGAAGGAGAGAGAGAGAGAGAGAGAGAGAGAGAGAGAGAGAGCTACTGAATTTGGGAAGTTCCTTCTGTATTCTGTGTAATGGACTTCCTTCCAGCAAGTCTTGAGACAGATGACATGTCAAAGGACATACCTAGGTCTTGACATTTTAAAAAGCATCTTCTAATGCTAAGTGCTCAGAAAACATTGCGTGACATAATTCCAGGCTTTAGCAAAATTTTAAATTCAAAATAGACTCACATTTGGGTCCTGAAGAACCTACTGTACTCCCCACTTCATAAAAACAGTACAGTGGCAGCATCACCTCAGGGTGACATGGTACCCTATTGAGTAAGCTGCTGGCTGCAAGCTGTCATCCACTCCAGGAAGTTCTTGATTGGTTAGATTTGTTTTCTCTAAAATAAGCTTAAGGTTAAGCACTGATTAATGAAAGGGGGTTGGATTTTATATAGATAGATCAGTAGGTAGGTTTGGGGACGTGTCAGATCCACCATCTCCATCTCTGCAGTTGAAAATGTATTCTTAAAGCCCACACAACTCCATAGATTTCTTAAAGCTCCATTTTTGGCAAGTATATTCTGGTCTTGGTGAGCTCTGGCTAATAAACAGTTTCTGACTCATGGCACTTCGGGACTGATCATTGCATTGACCCGAGTGTCTCTTAGAGCACAGCTCACAGAGCCAACCTCACCGAAGAAGTCTGAGCCATTACTCATGTTGGTGGATGTGCCATGAAGACCTCATCTGGACACTGAGTGCTGTTTTAGTCGCTTTCATACCAGAACAAATACTAGACTGGGTGGCTTAAACTGTAACCATGCATTTCCTTACAGTTCTGGAAGCTGCAAGTCCACGATCGAGGCTCCAGGTTTGTTAGTTTCTGGTGAGGACTCTCATTGGCCTACTGCTCTCTTGCTGTATTCTCACATGGTTGGGAGAAAGAGTGAGCTCCCTTGTGTCTCCTTTTAAAGGGTACCAGTGCCATCATGGGACTCCACCCTCAGAACTTCATCTAGCCCTAAGTGTCTCCTGAAGGCACCATCTCCAAATACCATCGGATTAGGGCTTTTATATCGAGAGGACATTGCTCAGTCCACAGCACGTGCTTTCTGTTGTCAGGCTCAAGGCCTGGCTTCTTTGATGCTGCTGGGTGGGATTCCCTGCAATGCTGGAGGAGCTGCTAGGGATTCTTCGAGGGGGTCACCAAGGTCTCATAAAGCTAAGGTTTTCCAGAGGACTGGCCACATTGGAGCAAAGTTTATTACTGCTTAGAAGAGCTCCGGGGCTCCCAGTTTGGGAAGAACACAGGATAGATCATTTTTGTGGGGAGAATCTTGGTTTCTTCTTGGTCAAGTATTCAGATGGAGCACACTGAGGAAAATTATCTCTGCTCTGTTGTATCTGGATTCACAGTTAGGGTGACTTACATGGTCACCATCCTTAGGATGGGACCCTTGGCAGCGGGCTAGGTGTGTGTGTGTGTGTGTGTGTGTGTGTGTGTGTGTGTGTGTGTGCCTGTCTCTGTTTCTGTCTTCATCTCTGTCTGCCTGTCTCTCTCTCTGTGTCTCTGTCTCTATCTCTGTCTCTCTTTCTGTCTGTCTCTGTCTCTGTCTCTCTGTCTCTGTCTCTCTGTCTCTGTCTCTCTGTCTCTGTCTCTCTCTCTCTTTCTCTCTCCCTTCTGCCCTCCATTCCTCCCTCTCTCTCTCTGGTTCTGGTACTGGAGCACAGTGGCCTTGGCATAGTCAGACTTCTTGTGTGTGTTACTCAGGGCTTCAAGAACAGGTGTTTGGATTCAGGAAGTTTCCAATATTTTGGGACTTGGAGCAGTCACTCAGCCCACCCAGATTTAAGGGGAAGGGACAAAAACTTCTGATGGCAGAAGTTTGACAGTCAACTTGTGGTTATCTTTAATCTGTCACAGAGGCTAACTGTTCTGGTCATTTTTTGCTCATGTAATGATCCAACATTGGTATTCTTGAGTTATCTAGGACTGAACATGAGGTAAAGAATGGAAAATAACTGTTAATGGACATGGAATTTCTTGTGGGGGTGACAGAATGTTTGAAAATTGATTGGCAATGGCTTTATGGCTTTGGGGTGCCCTTGTAGATGACTCTGCTCCACACAGAGGCCCGTAGGCAGGTTCTCTCTACCCTATAATTCTGCTTTCTTGATCAGAGCTGTTTAGTAGAAATATAATTTGAACCATGAATGGAATCTTTACTTTTGCTGGTAGCCATATTTTAAAAGATAAAAAATAAACAGGTAACATTAATTTTAAAAATGTTTTATTTAACCCAGTCTACCCAACATAGTTTTCCAACATGTACTTAATAGTAAACTTCTTAATGAAAGATTTTTCATTTAAGGTTTTTTTTAAAGTCTGAAATCCGTGTACATCGAAGCTCTCATGTGAACTCAGATTGGCCACATTTCAAGTACTAGTGGCTACATGGGACCTGTGGTCCCTGCACTGGGCAGCGTAGCCCTTGGTGCAGCTGAGACCTTCCACTGAGGGAGGTTCCACAGGCCGGAGATGTAGATGCAGAGATTGCTCTTCCTGTATTCTGCTGCCCAGGATCCAGCCTCTAAAGAGGCCTTCGTAAGAAGGATGAGACACATGTTCTACCTCTGTTCTTGGAAGAATAATGGGAAAAGGTTTGGTGAACATACAACAGGTTCTGTCCCAGCGGCCAGCAGTTTTCTGTGCAGCCTGGTTGGAAGCTTTGCCATGGTTTTGAGCAAGGAGAAGCATTTTGGGTCCTGATCTCCCTTGGCTCGTTAGAGTTGCCTCTAGGGTCTTCTGTGTCAGTTTGATCCCCTGCCCAGTGGACCCATCTGACTGCCCTTGCTCATGCATGATCTTCCTCACACTGCAAGTACCCACATCTTCTTTTTGGACTATGACCAGCTTCCCTAATTCTCCACCTTTCCCTTGGCTCTCTTCAGTCCCCTCTCTCCTGTTGTCCTCTTCCCCTAGTACAGGCATCCGGGCCGGGTACGGGGAGCCATACAGCTCAGAAGCAGGTGGGCCTGGCTTCCAGCCCCAGCTCTCCCGTTCCCCTGAGAATCAGCACTCTGGGCCCTGGCCCACTGTGGTCTCCTATTTGCTTCAGGACTCTTTCTGGAACCTGTAAGGCCAACACTAGCCCTGACCAGAGCCAGCTTCCTTGGAGGAAAGACCTAAGTCCAGCCCTTGCCAGGCAGAGACCAGCTTCGCTGCCCCTGTGTCTGGCTTCCTGCCCTCTCTGTGATGGGTTGGCTGCCTGATGCACCAAGAAAAGTCACGAGGAGTGGAAAATAAATTTCAGGTGACCAGTGACCCTGAGCCAAAGTCCCCATTCCTCTCTTCACTTGAGACAAGAGCAGTGTTAGCATGTGAAGTATCAGACTGGGCTGGCTACAGTGGAGATCATCTAAGTCACAAACTGAGCTTTATAGATGAGGAAACTGAAGCACAGAGAGGTTCAGACACTTGCTCAGCTCTCCTAGATCTTAAGTGGTCCAGTTGTATTTTGACTGCAAGTTCAATGAAGGCTTAGTTTGCGCTCCCAACAGCAGCCCGCCCTCCCACCTTAGAGCTAGGAGCGAGGTCCAAAGCGAATGTATAGTGAGCACGGCTGTGCCTGGAGGTACAGGGAAGAGCATTTGCAACTCGGAAGTAAACTCACTGTCTGACTTGTCCAGAAAACTCCCCACACATTGGGTGAGATTGGTATACTGGGAAACAGTGAGAGACCCAGGCTTTCTCTGGAGTCAGGGCAGGCTAAGCATGTCTCAGAGGAAATGGATGAAGAATGGGGCAGGGAGAGTGGGCCTGACCTGCCTTCGGAGATGGGAACATGAATGGGGTTTCCCTCCCCATGTCCTGCCCACTGTGTCACCAGAGCCTTCAGGGCCCTTCTGAATCCCTGTCCTAGGTCCTTGCTTGCCCAGCCCTTGCCTGGCACTGATTCAGCCTCCTAGGTACTCAGATGTTTGAAGGAGGATGTGCAGAGGCAGGCAGGAACATCAGGGTCACAGGCAAGGGCTGAGCTTCTGTGTCCACAGATGCCAGGGGCTCTTGTCCATCCCGTGGGGTTTGGAGACTGTCTTGGTGCCAGGTCTTGACAGACAGCATTTCTACTCCCCATGAGAACTGGAGCCTTTGAATCATGATGGCCCTGGGAAGGGACATCACCCAAAAGTGAGCCTGCCTTTCTGGATACCAGAGCCCTTTCTTGTGCTTACAAACCACAGCACAGAGCATGAAAGATGTGCAAATGGACAAGTTCTCAGAAGGCAACTTCCTGCTGATAGATCGCTCTGTCTGACCGCAAAGCCCTCTGGGCCACCCACTTCCCCTGTCTGTGAAGCCCCATTTGGCTGGTTTCGTTGGGCCTCAACTCAGACATCCCAGCTGGCAGGTGTTAACCCTGCCCTGGTGCTGAGCCGTCACAGAGCTGGGCCCCATCCTAGAGTTAGGGACATGGACCTCCCACGCTGCCACTCTGCCCCTACCTGCCACACTCCCACCCCTTGGATTCTAGTGTGGACAGCAGAAAGGACCAGGCCCTTTGTAGATGTCAGGGCACCTGCATACCAGCTGAGTGACCCTGAGCAGGTCACTTTGCCCATTTGCACCCAACTGATGACCAACACAGCCACCTCAGTGACATTGTGTGAGTGTGTATACAAGCATGCCTAGGACGGTACTGGCAGACAGCAAGTTCTCAGTGGGAGCTAATTCATTCTCTGCTGGGTGGCACTAGACCCAGTAAAGACAATTTTATTTGATAAAAATTTACATAAGAAAACAGCAGTTCCACTCCTATGTAGTTTCCCTGAGAGAAAAAGAAAATATAAGTCCTTACAAAAACTTGTCCATGTATATTCATAGGCACATTTTTCATCACAGTCCTCAAGTAGAAACAGCTCAAGTGTCTTATCAGTGTGAATGCTTAAGTGAAATGTGGTATATCCATACAGTGGAATATTATTCTGCCCTGTAAAAAGATGTTCTGACATGCTGCAGTGCAGCATGGGTAAGTGAAAGAAAACAAACAAACACAACAACTTACATACTTTATATGAAATTTTCAAATCTGTAGATACAGAGACTACTTGTTAGTAATTGTGTAGTGAGAAGACTGAGGGAAATAGAGAGTCCCTACCGCTAATGGGTGTGAAGTTTCTTTGGCAGGGGATAAAGGGTTTTAAATTGATGGTGATAATGATTGTACAACTCCATGAAAATAGTAAACGATAAAAGAATCCACTGACTTACACATTTTAAATAAGTGAATTCGATGAACTGTATCTGAACAAAGCTATTAAAAATGAAAAGTTATGGAGGAAAAAGCCTTCCTACCTCGCACTTGCTAGTCATGGATGCAGATTGCTTCACAGTCACCTATTTAATCCTCATGATAACCTCATGGTACTTTCTACTGCCCCATTTTGGCAGCTGTGGAGACAGAAGCACACAAAGGTAAAGCAACACAGCCAGCATCACATGGCGGTGAGCGGCAGGCCTGGAGTCAGCTCAGGCGGTCAGACTTCTGCTGTGAGACCCCTCCTCACCCCTCACCAGGGGTCTTGCCGGCCTGGGTTGGGTGGTGGAGAGCTCAGTGAACCTCGGCCAGCTGGCTCTGAGATGCAGACCTGAAGGTTGTGTTTCCGGGAGCTCTGAGGGGTGGATGCATCTCTGACCCAGTTTGCGCACTGCTGACCCCCCTGGAGCAGGAGCTGCAGAAATTGATTTGCAGGAAGGTGGTTTCCACTTAATTAGCACGTCCTCCTTTTGGCTGGGAAAACACCATTCAGTGGGCCGGGATGGCCTGGAGTCCCGGTGGCTTCAGCTCCAGCACCCTGATGGTGTCTCCTGGGCTCTGTCCCCTTACCCTGGAATTCAAAGTGGCTTTAGCTTCCAGTGTAGAGCACAGGACAAATCCTACCTGGGTACAACTCTGGGAAACACCAGGCTGGGAGAGGGTGGGTGACAGGTGGCTCGGGGGCCCTGGCTCTGAGGGAGGGAAAGAGAAGGAGCAGCCCCACTGTGTGTACCTAGCCCTAGCCTAGAGCTGGGGGGGGTCCTCCGAAGTCTCCTGGGCTCTTGTACAGTGCTGTCTTTTATGTGCATCTGCCAGGGGACCCATTTCACAGATGAGGAAACTGAGGCACAGAGAATTTTTTTTTCATGTACTGAATGCTCTGTCAGCAGGAGTAGCAGAGCAGGGTTCTCACCCTTAGGTGTGCAGGCTTCCAGCATAACCTCTACTTGCCTCCATTTGAAATGTCACATGTTACTTTCAAAACCTGCACCTGGTTTTGGAAGAAGAGTGACTGCTGAGGCATGGGGAACCCCCAGAGGAACCCCCAAATCCGAGAGTGCTGTCTGCTGTAGGTGGGAGTATGCACAGTGGAAAGAGAGGAACCCACAGGCTGTCCTATGTACTTACTGTGTGACCTTCAGCAACTGGCTTGCTTTCTCTGAACCCCGTTCCCTGTCCATGAGGCTGGGATGCCAGCAGCACACACCTCAGTGTTGTTGTAAGGACTGACTAGGAAGCCCAGAAAGTGCTTTGGCACAGACAGGTGCTGAGGACCAGGGGTGCACCCTGCCCTGTCCTCAAGTGTCCTGGCATGGAACTGGGCTGCCTGCTTGTCCTCACATCTACAACCTCAAGGTTGTGGGGCAAAGGATGCCTTTTTCCCATGCAGAGGACACACGAGGCATGCAGGGCACAGCCCGCGGTGCAGGAGGCCTCCTACTACAGGCGCAGCCCCCTCGTGTGTCAGGCACACGCTGTGGGCTGAGGCACCTGCAGTGTGGAAACTACTGTGCTCCCCCAACCTTTAAATTGTAGGAAAACTCATGTAACATAAAATGGACCATTTTAAAGTGTGCAGCCCAGTGGTGTTTAGCACGGTCACAGTATGGTACAACCATCACCTCTACTTCGTTCCAGGACGTTTTCTCCACCCTCGGGGGAACTTTTGTACTCTTTAGTGGTCACTCCCCAACTCCACCTTCTCTCAAGCACCTGCCATCTGCCACTCTGCACCTTTGGATTTAGCTACGCTGGAGATTTCAGAGGAATAAAATCGTACATGATGTGACCTTTTGTGTCTGGCTTCCTTTACTTAGCAGCATGTTTTCAAGGCTCCTCTGTGTTGTGATGTGTGTCAGTGCTTCATTCCTTCTTACAGCCAGTAATGTTCCTGTGTATGGATAGGCCATGCACACGCATGCATGTGTGTACACACTCGAAACACACAGCGCCCACCATGAGGCCCACCCCTGCAGTGCCGGGGAAAGTGGTGCTCCCCAAGTGCACTGTGGTTGGGTTGCTCCAGCCTCATCAGCTACCACTGCTCAGACGTCCAGTCTGGTGCTGCGGAGGAGGAAGTGGGGAGTGAGCCCAGGGAACGGATGTTAAACATCCACCTGGACAGAAGGTCAGCTTCCCATGTGGTCCAGCCCAGGACTCACAAAGGTTCATGGTTCAAACCCAAGGCTCTGGAGCGAAACCATCTGGACTCAAATCCCAGCTCTACTGGGTGACCTTGGGAAGATCCCTTGGTTGCTTTGGGCTTCAGTTCCTTTTCTGAGTAAGTGGGAATAATAATACGCAGCAGTTTTGCCAGGACTCAGCGAAGCCTTGCTGCGGCAATGTTGGGGATCAGCGGTCAGTGGCGCTCCCCACCCCACGTTGCAGTCCTGACTGCCCTGAGCCTGTGCTGGGCTCTCCTGTGTACAAGACTAGCAGGTCTCGGCTTCCCTCTAGGGATCCTTACCGCTGCCTGCCTGCATCCGTGGAGTGCTGCTTGCTCTTCCTCCCTGTGAGCCCCACAGGCAAAGGCTGGGTCTGATGTGGTTCAGGTCTGTATGCCTGGCACACCCACGCTTTTGGTCTCAGGAGCTGAGATTTTTTTTTTATTATTTTGAGGAAATTATGGATTTACATGCAGTTTTAAAAAATAGTGGAAGCCAGGGATGATGGTGCACTCCTGTAATCCCACCACTTGGGAGGCTGAGACAGGCGGATAACCGTGAGTTCTAGGCCAGTCTGGGCTACGTAGTGTGTTCAAGAACAGCTTAAACTACATAGCAAGATCCTGTCATGACACCTCTGGGTCATATATGTCATACACATATGTCATATATAATATATATATATATGACAGGATCTTGCTATGTATATATATATATATATATATATATATATATATATATATATATATATCCTTGTTAGGCCCATGGTAACATTTTACAAAGCTCTGATGTAGTATCACAACTAGGAATTGCCACGGATGCAGTTCACCAGCTGTGTCCAGACCCCACCAGTTTTACGTGTGCTTGTTTGTGTGTGCGTGTGTCGGGCTCTCTGGGCTCTTTTGTCACAGGACTAGATTTGTGTCACCACCACCACCACATTTGCCATTGTGGAATTTTAAAATATTGACTCTACAAAAAATGGTAATACTTTGGATATCCTGGAATAAATAAAAATTATTAAAATTCCACCTGTTTCCTTTCACTTCTGTGATGCTGCCACTAGAAAATTTAGAATGACAACTGTGACCTCTGTCATACTTTTTTTAGGCCAGTGCTACTACTCAGCAGGGCAACAGATTTCCTCCTGCCCCTTCCCAGCATGCTCCCCACCTCTGACAACAGCTGTTCTAATGTTTTGAGAGTTTCTTTTCAGCCTGCCTGAGGTTTATTCATTGATTGTTTTGAGGTAAAGTGTGTATCACATAAAATGACCCATCGAAGTTTGAACACTAATGTTTAGGGCATCTGCTTTCTGACCATATGGGTTTACTTATTCTAGACATTTCATATAAATAGAAGCATACATTGTGTCACCTTTTGTGTCTGTCTCCTTCCCTTAGCATGACGTCCTCAGGGTTTATCTGTGTCATAGCATGTGTCAGTACTTAGTTCCTTTTCATGGCTCAATAGTATTCCATGTTACACGGGTTTAGATGTGCTCTGTGTATGTGTCTCATCTCTGTTTGTCCGTTTATCCTTTAATACATACTGTGGATTGTTGTCACTATTTGGTTCTTGTGAATAGTGATGCTATGAAGTTTAACTTTTCAGGGAACTGCCCAGCTGTTTTCCAAAGTGGCTGTGTTGTTTTATGTTCCTTTAGCAATCTACACGATGTGCCTGTCTGTCTTCTTTCATAGAGCAAAGATTTGCTGAGCACCTACTGTAAGCGAGGGCTTGTGTCAGATGCGATGGGTTCATGAATGGGTAATAGACCAGGCCCCTTCTCTGCTGGGGAATCAGTAGGGGTAACTGCCAAGTCACCAAACACAGCCAGTAACTGAACACTATGACAAGGACAAGATTTGGGGTGGAAGGCAGTGGTTTGGCACTTGGCACCTGCTAGCACAAGTGAGGCCTTGTGTTCCACCCCCAGCCACACATACACACACATGCACACGCATACACACACACGCTGACTGCATGCTGTAGCAACAGGCATGGTGCTTTGAGAGGGGACAAAGGGACTGCACTGTGTGTAGGGAGGCCGCTCAAGGTGGCTCTCTCTGAGAGGACAGGTGACCTGAAGGATGAGAATGGCCATACAGAGGGGATGGAGGAGACTGGGCTGAGGAGAGTGTTCTAGGCAGAAAAAAATAGCATGATCTGGAGCCCTGAAGCAGGGAAAGCCTTGGGTGGTTCCGAGAGAACTTGGGAAGGTACAAAGCCAGAGGAAGGGATGAGGGATGGGATGCTGGCTGGCAGCTCGTGCTACAGGGGCCACCAGTTCATGTTAACTGCAAGCAGAACTCAGAATGAGGCACCAGGCCAACTTCTTTTTTCTTTTTTTTTTTTTTTTTTTTGGTGTGGGGAGGTATTGGGGATCGAACTCACAACCCTACACTTGCCAGGCAGGCGCTTATGCTGCTGAGCTAAATCCCCGGCCCTGGGCGAACTTCTTAGTCACTTTCTCAGGTCTAGGCAGCAGCTGAGCCAGGACATTGTATCTCATCCTAGTGTCCTGCAGCTTCTCACTGGAGGGCTGGGCAACTGGGGGATGTAGTCAAGGGTGTCCTCACTGGAGACCCTGGGACACCAGTCTGTGGTTCCTGTGTGACTCGTGCCCAGGGCCCTCTGCTGTACCCTGAGGCATGCTCTGGTACTTGTATCCCCTTGATTTCCACCTACCCTTCTCCCAGGCCCTCAAGGATGGTCATGGCAGTGCCTGGCTCAGCTGGTGCCCTCTCATCCCTGCAGAGCATGGCCTCCCAGCCCTCAGCCCAGGCCCCACCCCAGCCAACCCCCCAGAGCTGGGAAAACAAGGTGTTCTGCACAAGGAGTCCTGGCCCTAGGACCTGGCACCCCCGAGCCCTGTGCTCATGAAGAAAACTGATGCCAGCCCCTGGTTACATAAGGCTTCCTTTGGAATTTGGCTCATTTTAAAGTGAAATGGGAAACTATACCCAAGCAAGCAGGTATGGAAAATTGAATAGAAGGAGAACACCCTCAGGTCACCTCTGGGTCAGTCTGTGTCCTGGACATTGCTTGTTCATTCAACAGGAGCAGTTGGCATCTGCCTTGTGCCCAGCCTCATGGCAGAGGTTGAAGAACAAAGGTCAGTGGATGCAGAAAGGAGTGAGGAAGGGGGAAGAAAGACAAGGAGCAAAGGAGAGAGAGAGAGAGGGAAGGAAAGCAAAGGAAAAGAAGCTAAATGGGCAGAAACACCCTCGCTGAGCTCACAGTTGTTCCTAAAGTCATGTGACAAAGTATTTGTACTGTAGCTCAACACTGGTCTATAGAAAAATAATGTCAGCCACACAGGTGACAAATTTTTCTAGTGGTCGCATTAATGAGAGAAAGGAGACAAGTGAGATTAATTTGAACAGCTAGTTTGACTCAAGATATTTCAACACGTAATCAGTGTAAAAATTGTGAATGAGATATTTTGTATTTTGTTCATGCTAAGTGTTCAAAATCTAGTGTGCATTTAATACTCCAGCACATCTCAATCAGGATCTTGCACATATCAAGTCTACCACAGCCCCACAAAGCCTTTGGGGACATGGGAGAGTGACAGGTGCTGACTGAGGTGCACGTGGGCTGCTCGGGCGCTAGTTCAGGGCCAGGAAGACTTGTGAAAGGGGTGTATTCATTTGATCATCTCAGGTCCGGCTAATGCTTATCAGATGCCGCTGCTGTGGGCATGGGGCTGGGCAGGGGTTTGGGCAGGGGTTTGGTGGGAAGGGCAGCCATTCCAGGCTGAGGGGAGGGAAGGTCGACCTGGAGAGGGTAATCTGTGCTGGTCTCATTCACTGCTAGTAAATTTTTGTGGTGGGGAGGAAAGGGGACATTGTGTGTTTCTAGGGTGCAGGAGCCACAGAGGAGACTGCTCAGGACCAAGGCTGGAGCTACTGTTCTCAGACTTGATGATGTGTAGGATCCAGTGTTCCTGGTTCTGTGGTTTACTGCGGGATCACATCGTTTGTATCTCTAACAAATTCCTAGCAGCTGCTGCTGCTGGTCCAGGGACCACAGTGAGAACGCCTGGATTAGCTCAAGGACAGTGTGTAGGCAGTGGGGCGCCTGCGAGGGCTCAGAGCAGGAGACAGGTGCTTTTAGGTTTATGGTTTAGAAAACTGTAGGCGGCTGCTGAGAGCTGGAGATCTCAGTCTCCTTGTCCACCCCGCCTCTCTCCTGCCAGGCCAGGGGCACCCTGAGCTCAGGAGGGCCCAGTCCTCACATGGTAGGGAAACGGGCTGGCCTCCTACAGCCAGAAAGATACCACGTGCAGGGTGGCATGTGTGGGCAGTTTGCATCACCATGAGCAGGAGCAGAAATCCTGAGTCAGCTGTAGGGTTCAGCAAAGAATTTCCCTGGTTAAGGGAAATTTGGCAGACTGTGGGGGAAGGCAATGCTCTGGTTCTGGTGGTGCCTGTGGTATCCAGAACAGTGTGATCTCCAGGCCTGGACTTTACTTCCAGTTGAACCTCTTCTCTGGTATATTAGTCATATCTGCTGCATAACAAACTTCCCCAATTGTAGCAACTTAAAAACAAATGTTTGCTGTCTCGGTTTCTGGGTATCAAGAACCCAGAGGTAGCTGGGAGTTCAGACTTAGGGTTTTTCAGGAGGGTGTCCACCTGGGCTTGATCTGGACTAGAAGATCTGCTCCCAAGGTGGTTCTCAGCCAGGCTATTGTCAGGAGGCCTCAGACTCTCACTATGCAGTCTCCTTACAGGGCTGCTGAAGTCCGAAGGGCATAGCAGCTGGCTTCCTCTGGAGCAAATACTCTGAGAAGCAGGAGCGGAGCTGCAATGGCTCTCTGACCCAGCCTTGGAGGACATCTTATTGGTGACACATCAACCCTACTCGCTGGGGGTGAAAACTGCCCCCAAGTGTGAATCTTGGGAGATCGCTGTGCTTTGGAGAATGACCACTGCACCGAAGCTATCCCTTAGCCTGTGTTGTGGTCAACCAGGGACATCTCCAAAGATGCCTGTGTCTAGAACTGCTGTTTGTTGTCTTGGAGCCCCAAAACAAGGTCCTAGCTTCCTGAGGGAGGCCTGCTGGGGCTGGGAAGGGTGGGGAGCCATCAAGCTAAACAGCTATATAATTCCAAGCACTGTGGTCAGCACTTTATAATCAAATTTTCAGATAGCCTCATGGGGCTATGGCTCCCATTTTACACATGGAGAAAATGGAGACTTACAGGAGATGATGCATTTGAGCTTACACCACAAGGTAATGGTGGGGTCCAAATTCTTGGGTTTTCATGCCACGTACAATGTTAAGGTAGATGGCCTTGTTCCACCAGGATACTTTGGTGGCCATGCTCCAAGGGCAAATGAGTATAGCAAAGCTAAAACAAGCCTTTTATTCCTCTGGCTCGGAGTCTCGCTCTGGCACACTTTAGAACAGCAAGTCGAAAGCCCAACTGGCAGGTCCCTGGCTCTTCACACTTAAGATCAGGTTTGGCTCTAAAAGACGCAGTGAAATCTTCCTAGTGAAGCAGAGTTCAGATGTGTGGGTCCTGGAGCTGAGTGAATGAGATAAATTAATTAAAGCCACTGTGCCTCAGTATCCTTATTTATACACAGGAGCTCGTGCTGTGTGCTGCCTCACTTCTGACTGGGGCTGATAGTGGATTAAATGAGATCCTTCCTACAAGGCATGGGCCATGACTGGTGCCCCACCAGTCCTGTATGAAGTAAGCTTTAGCTATTGCCGGCTTGTGAGATGCTGGTGGCTTTGATCTCTGTTCCTGAGCAAGGAAGATGTGAAAGCTGGCATTTTTGTGTATTGTTAGGAGCATCAACAAGTGATCTTTAAGGTCCCAGAGCTTAGGGCATTCTTAGCAGATGAGTCACGAGTCCCATACTTAACCACTCCATCTTCTTTCTGGTCCTCTGTGAGCCAGGGCTGCTAAGAACAGTGGGTGCCAGAAGCTCTGGAAACCTGCAGCCTACTCTCCCCCTCCCAGGCCCAGCCAGCTCCTCTCTAGCTGTTCCTCTCTGATAAGAGAGTGGATTTTTCCACTTCCTGCAGCAGAGATGCTCTGGTTTCCCCTCTGCCCACCAGCTGCCCTGGTTTCTGCTTGCAGGCAGAGATGGGTGTTTCAGAATTGTGCAGCATGAAGGGAGATTTGCAGGCCAGGGCCCCAGGCAGGTGGCAGGGTTAGGCAGCCAAACCTATAAAAGACCCACTTCCCTGGTCTGATGTGACGAGAAAGCCCAGTCTGTGGGAAATGGCAAAACCAAACACCAGCAAACAAAGCCTCAGCCAGTGTACAGGAAGCAGGGGCTGGATAAAAATACCGTCCTCTTTGCAGCTGCAACCTCCTGCATCCAGGTTTCAGAAGGTCACACTTTTGACAGGAAATGTGACTGCTTGTAGAGGGGAGAGGTGGCTGGGTTGGGGGTGAGGCAGAGATAGCAGGTGACAAAAGCAAACAAGAGTAGGAGGTCTGTGCACCCTTCATTCCTGGGCAGGTGAAGGAATTGAGAGCCCGTCCACCTGTGCCCTGCCTGGCCTTGAGCCATGGACACACTTTTATTTCCTCCTGCCTGGAACCATGAGACCTTTATCGTGTATGTGAATTGTGACTGTGGTTTTGAACATATTTTGTTAGCAAAATCACTACCTCAGGGACCAGCAAAGTTTTTCAGTACTGTAACAGCTCAGATAAGAAATATCTCAATTTGTTTCAGTACTCAGCCCTGCTGTTGGTGCAGAAAAGCAGCCCCAAGCGATGCAGAAACATAGAACCGCATGCTCCAATTAACTTGGGGACCCAGATATTTGACTGCCATGCAGTTCCTATGTATCGCACAATAATATTCTTCTTTGATGTTTTTCAATCATTAAGAAAAGTAGTAACGACTCTTCACTTTCAAGTAGTGCCAGAGTTAAGTGGCAGTTCTTAACTTCCTCCCCAACCAGGAATCTCAGCTGTGGCAAGTCTCTTGTAGGGGCAGCCAGCTTGTAGCAGAAGCATACCTTCTACCACTTGACTGCCTGTCTGTGGAGGGGTTTTGTTTAGTGAAATTGAAAGTTTCTAATTATAAAAGTAGTATAGACAGGTTTTTTTAAACAGGTTTTTAAATGTTTAGAAAATACCAGCAAACATACAGGAAAAATCACTGATAAGCACATTCAATACCTTATTTTTTCCAATGAAAAACATGTGGATGTGTGGAATGCATTTTCCTTTCTGGTTGAGATTGCATTGAGTGTACACTTTTGATTCCTTGTTTTCCCATTCTATATTGTATATCAAAATTTTCCTATGTCATTAAAAACTCCTGAAAGATTCTGGCTGCAGAGTATTCCATTACATTTGTGTTCCATAATTTACTAAATCAATGTCCAGTTACTTAGACATTTGGGTTGCTTCTAGGATTTCTTAATTCTAAACAATGTTTATAAAAACAGTGCTGTTGTGAACATTGCGGTCCATAAATCTTTGTCCTCTGAAGGTTTTTGTTTGCATATTGGGGGTTGAACCCAGGACCTTTACACTGAACCCCATCCCAACACTTCTAAAATTTTTTTTAAAAATTTTGACACTGGGTCATACTAGGTTGCTGAATTATCCAAGCTAGGGTCAAACTTGTGACCCTCCTACCACAGCCTCTCAAAGTGCTAAGATCACAGGCATGACCCACCATGCATGGTTTGTTCTTTAGGGCATTTGTGTGCTGATGATTCCTAGGATAACTGTGCTTCTGATTTATGTACTAACAGTTTTTGCTTCACTGGATTTTGCTCTGCTGATTATGTAATTCATGAGGTTTCCTAACTGTGTCACTTAATTTTCCTCCACTCCATAGCCACTAGGTGCATGCAACCACTGAAAGCAGTTCTGCTGATGGTTTTATTTTAAAGTATCTTTTTTATCAGCCAAAAGTTGATTCCCCTTTATTTGCCCAGAATCCCATTCTGCATCATAGTAAGGGTGCCACCCCCACTTTCTTTGTGTTTGCATTTGCCTGTTTTATATTTGAACATTCCTTTATTTTTAGTCTCTGTGTTATTTTGTTTGGGATATATGTCTTATAAGCAACAGACAGTTGAATTTGTTTTCTTTTTGGCAACCAATTCTTTACTACTTTATTTGGTATGGGGGAGAAATGACTTCATTTATGCTTGTGGTAGCTGTTTGGATTTGTTTGGTCATCTTATTTCATGCTTGTGACATTTATGTTTCTTTGTTATTTATTCCATTTTGTAACTTTAGTGAATTCTCTTTATTTTCTCTCATCTTTTCCATAGGTAATAAGGAAAATACAAATCCAGATTTTAATATTTTGTGTGGTTACTTTAAAATTTTTTAGAAATCTGGTTAGAGGGAAGCCTAAAGTGGGATTTGCTCTTGTCCTGTGTAACACCATACCGCAACAGAGGCCCAGGGCATAACATCTTTGGGAGAGCTAGGCAGACAGGCCAAAAGGGGCAGGTGGTTAGGGGACAGCAGAGAAGGCACAGGGGAACCAGAGGGAGGAATCGAAATGGACAGTTGGGTGCTAGACATACTTCCCCTTCTAGGCAACTGGTCCAAATATTGACAAGAATGTACTGAGCTCCTGGCTGGAGGTCTCTTGGTACTAATTATGTCAGTTACACATGGAATCTGCCAGACTAGAATTTTTAGCATTTATTAAGCAAATGAACTTGGGCAAGTCCTCCAAGTTGTCTGTTGAATGGCTTGATTTTTGTCTCTAAATCATAGAGCTGTGGGGATTCCCAGATATAAGACATGTAATATCTTAACACAGTGTGTAAAATACTCAATAAATGTTAGATATTATTATGGTGGCTGTAAAGCCACTGCATTGTCTGTATGTACTCATCTCCTACCTGCCTGACTGGGGATATTTTTATCTATTACTTGCCTGGAGACATGAAATAATTGGGCTATTTAAAAACAATCCAGAGAGAGGTAGAAAGAGAAGCAAGATGGGAGAGATGGGGTTGGAAGAGTAATAGGAAGTCAGAAGGAGGAGTAGAGAACATTTGGGGAAAGAGAATTGGAATAAGAGCAGATACCTTGGAGAGTTCCCAGGCTTCCTTTCAGCAGACCAGGTTCTATGGGGCAGAAGAGAGATCGGGTCCCTGGACTGCAGGACCCCTGCAGAGGAGGTACCTGGAGGGTTCTGGACAGAAAAAGTGGTGAACGGGGACGTGGCACAGCTGGGGTCTGTGGGTTCCTGCATGGAACGGGGAAGTTTTGGGATCATGTTTCAGGACTAGTAGTACCTTTGCTTGGGTCTCTGAGATTAAGGACCATAGGGGACGGTAATGGAGAGGAAGGAAGGGGAGGGGAGGAAAAGGGAAGGGCAAATAGTCTGCAGCTTTGGTGAAGCCATCCAGCCCCACAGCATCTATGTGTTCAGTGAGTGAAATGCAGCTCTCTCTCCCTTTGAGGAAATCCAGCACATAAATGTATGTCCACTCACACATTAGCAGGTGATCCCTCACCCCACGCTGGTCCCCACGTTTTAGAATGACTGTGAATTTTTCAGAAGAATTAACTTCAAACTTACTTTGTACAGCAACTTCCCTGAAATCTTTAGTTTTCTTCTTAGAACAAAAATATTTAAAATTTGTTCATTGCTTGTTAAGTATGTATAGAGTATCTAACTCTAGAAGCTGGGAACCCCTTACAAGAAGACAGGCAAGATGTACCAACTTAGAGATTACATCCTAATGGGGCTACATTTCTTACACACGGCTGATGCATCGTGGTAGTTATCCATGCACAGAGGCATCCTGGTGAGCACACACAAATTCTCTAAACCCTTCTGCTAAGTAGAACCACAAATCCTAGGGATGGAGTTTCAAGGAAGAAGATACCTTGTTCAGGTGGTGCTGAGGGGGTCAGAGATGTTAAGGGAGAAACTGGCCTCTTGATACAAGCAAAGGGCTGAAATTTCTCTTTGAGGCAGAAGAACTTGTTGCCCATTTGGAAGCACTGTTGGCCAGTGGAAGAGTAGCCCAAGAATAGATGTTCTAGCTACTTCTGGAGCAGGGCAGCATCCAGGAAGGCAGGGTCCTTCCACTCTTGTAGGTAGCAAATATTGACTGGAAATCTAAACAGCATTCTAGTTGCAAACAGTTGGTGGTTCTAACCCTTTTCCCCCACAGCTCATACCCTAGAAAAGATAGATGATATGTATGTATATGGCTATACTCTAGCAATAAGTGTTCCCACAACAGGACACAAAAAGTACACAAGAAGAGTACCTGGTCAGCTTGGACGGCTTTAGGGGAGGCTTCACAGAGGCAGTGACATTTAAGCTGGGACCTAGGGCTTAGTAGGAATTAACAAGGTAAAGGAAAGTTTAGAAAGCTTAGAGCCACACATAAAAAGGCCCAGGCCCAGAGGTACACAGAAATGTTGGGGCTTAGATGGTGCTGAATGAGCTCCACCAGGGTTAAGAAAGACAGTGCCAGGAGAGGTGGGCAGAGGCCAGATCTTGTAGGGTCCAGAGCAGCCTGAGTAGCCAGTGGCTTTCCTCTTTCCTTCCCCTTTCCGTGAGAAATGATTGAGCACCTACTGTGTCCTGGGCACTGTCCTTGGTACTGTGGCTACAGTGAGGAGTACAGTGGGCTGTAAACACTGTACTGACATCACAGAAGTCCTGGGGCAGCAGAGGCATAAGACTGAGCTTTCAGCAGGATGTTCAAGGCCCAGCGTGGAGCTCCCTCCTCTTCTTTTTAAATTAATAATTCATGTTCCATAAACCCTATCCTTTTAAAAGTGGGCAGTTCTGCAGTTTTAGTTTTAGGTAGCTAAAACTACCTTAAGTAGTTTTGCTACCTACCTTAGTTTTAGTTTTACAGCCATTACCACTATCTAATTCTAGAATATTTTTATCATCTCGAGACAAGAGGAAACCCTGGACTGAATAGCAGTTACTCTTTATTCTGCCCTCCTTATCCCCCACCCCTGGACCCTGGCATCCAATCTGCTTTCTGTTTCTATGGATCTGCTTATTCTGGACATTTCATGTAAATGGGATCAGATATATGAAATCTTATTTCTTTTTTGGATTTCTTTTTTGGCATCTTTCCTTTAACATAGCTTTCAAAGTTCATCCATGTTGTAGCAGGTATTAGTGCTTCGTTCCACTTTACGAGAGAATGTTTTTCCATTGTGTGGTATTTTGTTTATTCAAAATGGATATTTGGGTTCTTTGCATTTGGTGTTATGACTAATGCTGCAGTCAACCTAGGCATTTTGTTTTGTTTTGGTACAAGGAATTGAACTTGGGACCTTGCGTTTGCCTGGCAGGCACTTGTACTGGTGAGCTGTATCCCCAGGCTAACCTAAGTTTTTGAGTGGACATGTGCATTCATTCCTCTTTTGCATGTACCTAGGAGTGAAACTTCTAGGTCATGCAGTAACTTTGTGTTTGTTTACCTTTAGGAACCGCAAGACTGTTTGCAAAGCAGCTGCACCATTTTCTACTCCCTGTAGCAATGTGTGAGGGCCCTACCTTCCCCACATCCTCACCAAAGCTTCCCACTGTCTGACCTCCCCTCTTCTTGAATGGGCCCTCAAGTGAGCCTGCCTGAGCCTTCGGGCCTGAACCTTAGGATGAGTTTGAGGGAAGCCCACCTCTTCCTGGGCCACCCCTCCACCCTGGCTGAGTCACCTCCCAGTGTCTTGGGTGAGCTGCCTGGCAGAGGGGCGGACTGCACGCATCACTGCAAAAGCTACCATTAGACTTGACTGAGTTTCTGCACCCAGCCTCAGGCTTCTGGGCTTCCCTTGAAGCAGTTATTTCTGGCTATTTCTGCTGCAGGGAGGAGCAGTGGTGGGTGGAAAGGTTGAATTGTTCAGTGGGGTGATTTTGGAATCACAGTGCATCCAGGACAACTTTGACTTGCTGGAAGAAAATGCTGCTTTCTAAGGGTGCTGGGCTGAGGGCTGAGCCCACTTCAACACTAACAGCACCTTGAGGAGGGGAAGTGGGGTCAGTGTGCATGAGATTTTTGCATGAAGGAGATGCAATCCTCATGGGGGTGTATGGCAGCAGGAGGCAGGCAACTAGGATGCTTGGCATCAGGTGGGCAGAAGGGTGCGCCTAAGATAGAGATGTTGCAGAAAACAAACCAAGGGAGCCGAGGATCTTAGGCTCAGAGCCGTCTTTGCCATATGACCTCAGGCTAAATGTCACTCTGCCTGGGGCCTCATTTGCAGACTAATAACAAGGCTGCAAAGTGATTGCTATCATACTGTCTTCTCTGTCAGGTGATGTTCAAGACCACTAAACTTTGCCAGGAGCAACACTGACTTCTTGTTTTAGCCTTTTCCATCTTTCTGTGCCTTCCTTTTGGCTGTACTTTAGCCACGTGGTTAAGTGTAGTCTTTGGAGCTGGCCAGGCCTAGGTTAAAATCCCAGGCCCATCAGTTCCAGGTATGTGCCCATGGGCAAAACAGTTCCCATGTTCAAATCTGAGCATTGGATTCCTAGCTGTACATTGTGCAGTCCTAGGAGGTTGTTAGTTAATAGTACTGGGTCTGGAGTGTTGATCTTCAAGACTGGACGATGAGGAGTAGTTGACCTGAAGGATGTAAAGTGCTTAACTAACACGATGCCTGGTACAAGGTGCTGGGATGTAGAGAGAACATCTGAAGGCACAGGGCAGAAGGAGTACAGACTGGTATCTGGGACCAGAGGGAAGTGATGGGTGCCTAGTGACCTGATTGGGAGGAGACAGGAACGGGGTGGGGCTGAAGACTCCTCTGGTCAACTCTGGGTCTATTCACACTGATGTGGGAAGTTTAGGGTACATTGCTAAAGCCTTAAAATCATAACCGTTGCTTTTCCTTCCATGAGTCCCACTCTTTGTGATGCCCACTGTCTGCAAGAAGACATGAGGAGATAGATCATGGCCTCAGGCACAGGTAGTCCCTTGGGCAATGAAATAAGCACAGCTGTGATGTACAAATTCAGAAACACAAGCGCTGTGGGAAGAGTGACTGGGGAGACTCAGCTGAGATTGGAGTGAGCAGGAAAGTCCTCTGAAAGGACATGACATTTTGGGTGGAATCTGAAAGATGAAGAAGAGTCTTCTGTCCCAGGATGGGGACTGGGAGCTCAGTTTTGTTTTAGGAATAGTTTTGTTTTAGGAATAGTTTTGTTTTAGGAAGCAAAATAAGCCAATGTGGCTGGATCCATGAGCAGTCCAGAGAGGCAGGCAGGATCTGGGCTGAGATGGGCTGGAGGGAGCAGAGAGGCAACCAGGCAGTTCCCTGATGGGAGTGGGAGGATGAGGGTGGGCAGTGGGAAGGGAAGGAAAGGCTTTGAGAAGGGAAGAAGTCTCGATGGTCAGTGCCCTGTGAAAATAACTTCAAGTCATGTGACCAGCAGGCAGCAGCTCTGTCCAGGGTGCCCCTGGGAGATGTACATTGCCCAGGGTCCACTGCCAGCAGGCAGACCCCTCTGTCTCCCTGTGCCCATTCTACTAGGGCCAAAGCAGGAGCCACAACCTGTGTTGCACGTCACCTACTTGCTTGAGGTCAGACAGCTCACTCTGTGGGACTGGGTAGGTCAGATGCTGGAGTAAACACAGGCCTGTCTGCAGCAATTCCTCCCTGCAGAGGCAGCCACCACCAGCTTCCTGCTGAGAGAGGCTGGTGCAGCCTTGCACGATGCAGCTGGAGATGGAAGGAGCAGATGGCCCTGTTGGCCCAGATTCTTGCCAGATTGCCAGGGAGGTGTGGGTGGAGTAGCAGTCTGTGCCAGGAGCAGGATGCCCAAGTGAGGAGGCCAGGAGCCACTTCTTTGCCATCTAGATGGGCTCTGCCTATGGAAGGGTAGAGAGCATTGGCTGCGTTCTCACCATGGTCCTTGAAACAGCATATGTCCAAGCTCCCAGAAAGACCACCTCAGTGACCGACTCTTGGGAACTGCAAGGTAGCAGTTGTGGTAGCCTTACCCCCAGCACCCAGGCCAAGGAGCCAGGCAGAGCTTAGTAATTGTTTTTTGTTTTTAGTTTCTTAATTAATGATAGTAGCTCTTGAATATTGTCTCACTTAATCCTGACAGCAAGGGAGACACTATTGAGGTCCCCACTCTATACAAGAGGATACAGGTCTTAGAGAGGAGGAAAAACTTGCTGAAAGTCACAGCTAAACTGAAACATGAGGATAAATGTGGCCCTCTGATAAGCTGACAGCCACACTTTGGGAGCCAGGGCTTTAGGGACAGGGAGCAGAGCTAAGAAGGGGCAACCAGGAGAAGTTGGTAGGTGTTGCTGGTGGGAGAGGAGAGCATGCCCCACTTGTCTTTGTCCTCCTTGTACCTTGGCTAAACCTTAGATCCCCGCCCAGCTTCCTCCATTGTTCGGGGTGCTCAGAGAGCAAAAGGTAAGCCTCACAGGTAGGGAGAGGGGACCTTGGTGTGGCTGACCAGGCTGTACACTGCACAACTCCAGGGCACTCCATTCACATAGGCTATGATGAGAACTGTGCCCTTTGGAATTGTGCCAGGTGGTAGCCCTGCAAGATCCCATACCACATGGGATCTTGAAGACCACGGATCTGTAAAGTTTTCTGTAAAGCGTCAGATAGCAAATACTTCAGGCTGTGCAGGCCATACAGTCTGTGCTGTAATCCTCAGCCCAGCTGTTGCAGGGTGAAAGCAGTCATAGGCGATATGTAAATGAATGAGCATGAATGTGTTGGGGTAAAACTTTATTTACTGAAATAGGTGGCCTGACAGATTTGGCCCATGGATCAGTTTTTCAGTCCCAGTGAAGTCCACAGAAGGATTCTGAACTCCATTCTGAGAGCAACGTGGAGTCATGAGAAGGTTTTCAGCAAGAATAAAGATAGCTGATTGACATTTGTCCCTGACAGATCCGTGTCCCCTCCGTACCTTACCCCAGGTAGCAGGGTTTCTTATGGCCTGTTTGTGGATCTTGGAGCCCTGCTCCTGGCAAGAAGAGGCTTGTCCTGAGGCCCAGGAGCCTCTGTTGTCCTGGTGGTTTCGGCAGAGGCCACTGCCATGCATTCTCCCTTTTACTCCTCCTCATGGTAGCTCTCAACTCAGGTCTAGACCCGCAGCATGGCTGCAGAAATGCTGGTTCCCATCCCTAGTCTCAGGGCCAGATGAAAGCAGGCCACTGGGCAGTATCCGAGGCTTGCAAATTAGAAAACCGGTCCCAGATTCCAGTTGCTCCATTTGACTATGTTTGCCTTGAACTATACTTTCCAGACCCTCCATCTCCCCTCCTGCATTGACCTGATGTGTAGGAAAGGAACAGGAAGAAGACTGTTGTTAGGAGCATCCATTATTTTGCTGAAGCCCAGAGGCAGGAGGAAAGCCTGGCGATGTAAGCCTGGCGATGTGCTGTATAGTAGGGATTTTGAGCTGGGCCTGCAGCCAGAATCTGGCCTCCCAGCTCAAGCTGGGAAGTATCACTGTTGAGGTGGCCTTTGCTCATACATATTAAGGATTCTTAGAGAAGGGGGTGATTTGTCCCACTTCTTGTGCTGAAAATAACTGCCCGACATCCGAGTAATTACATGACTTAGGCTCTGTGTAGCAGAGATCACCCCTATAATTGTTGTGCACAAACACTGCTTTTGGCAGCTGATGCTTATTTTCTGCCTCAAAGAGTCTTCACAGGAAGGCTTTCCACCACCCACCCTGTGCAACTCGCACCCTTACTTCACGGGACCAGAGACTTTCCGGCTACTTCTACTTCTCCGAAGGCCATGTGTTAGGCTCGGGATACCCCTGACCCATAGATAGGCTGGGCATGGTGATTGATGGCTTTGACATAATCTCCTAACATAGTTCTGCATCTGGGACCAGGTACTAGGTCACCCACATTCTGTGTAATGGACCTGTGGACAATACTCTATTGATGGAGTCCTGTGGAGTTGGCACCAGAGTGGTGGTCTGTGCTGCTGAGAGAACATCTTGTCACTTTAAACTGAGACAAGGGATTGCCATTTGGGTCAAAGTTCTAGCAAATTTCTTGAGGACATACTGTGAACCAGGCCTTAGGGGCACAGCCATAAATACCATAATTAGGAACATTAGGGACAGAGCCATAAATACCAGATTGTGATCCTACCTTGTTGTGACTTAGTGTTCAATGGGCAGACAAACCCAAAGATTATAATTATCCACATGGTTATGTAATTATAATTATGATAAGACTATAGATGATATGAATAGAAGGCATGGGGCATGGGGGAATTTGAGTTGAAACTAAAGATAAGGAACAAGGCAGGTATGTGTGTGTGTGCATGTGTATATATATGTACATACATGAATGTTAGAGATGGGTACATAGAAGATGGTGGTTGGATGGATGAGTGGATGGATGAATGGTTAAATGCATGAATGGACAGTTGATTGAGTGTTCCAGCCAATAGGATTGGACCATCCAAAAAGCATAGAGGTCAAAGGTGATGACTGTGACTGACAAAAAACATGCAGAAAATGTTTGCAGTCAAGGAAGTGAGGCTGGAGAGGCAGGCAGATAGGCTTGCTGGGTATGGGTCAGTAAACTGTATGTTGCCCACGTCCAGGAGGTTCCAGTCTTCCAGAGCTCTGTGGATGCTGGATTGGGCAGGATGGTGAACTATAGGCAGGGATCACATCATGCAAGACCTCTTACGCCCTGAGAATGGTTTTGGACATTATTCCCCAAACAATGGGGAGCCAGGAATAGGTTTTAGCAGTTTGCAATGGATTAATTTCCATTTTAATACCCCATAGTAACACTGTACAGAGAACTTCTTATGGAAATGTTCCATTCCTGTGCTTTCCAATATGATAGCCATACTGAGCACAGAGTGACTGAGAGACTGAATTTTGAATGTTTACTAGCCACCATAGCCAGAGGTAGCTTCTGGCTCATATTGGAGAGTGCAGACCCTCCAAGAGTCTGTCTCTTACTGGACCAAGTCCTACCGCTCCTGACCACCAGCAGCAACGTGACTTGGGAAAGTCTGCTGGAGGCAGCACACTGACGGGGTGGAGCCTTGCCTCCTCTTCGCATGGCCACCCAGGATGCAGTTGGGGCTGGGGCCTGAAACGAGCTAATGATCATGGAGCTGGGATGTTGTCCCCCAATCCCCACTGCTCCTGAAACCCTGTGAAATCCCCTACTCCTCATCAGTGTCTTTTCCCTGGTACCATGGGGTTGCTGGCTGACTTTTGTACAGTGGAGAAGGTAGTCTTCTCCCTGCCCTTCCTTCCACAGATGCACATGGATGAAGAAACACCATGAGCCATGATGCGGAGACCGTGTCCACCATGGGCATTTGGGGATGTGGATTTGGCTCCTGTTTCAGAGGGAGGGGGGTTGGCAGAGCTGGTAGGAGGCTGACAGGAGATGGAAGGGGCTGGACCCAACTGCTCTCCCTTTGCAGTGCACAGGCCTCTAGCCCTGCTGCATCAGCACGGTGACCTGAGGGCGTCACACACCAGCCAGCCTGTGGATCCAAGTTCATCTGCTGGGCCCACAGGCAGCTGACCCCTGTTCACCGCTGTGGTCTAGAGGTGCACTTGCTGATTACCTGCCCAGTCCAACCTTGGGACTCGGAAACCCAAGGGAAGAATTGGACAGGGAGAGACAAGGAAAGTTTAGGGATTAGGTGAATAGGAACCTAGGGGTGAGAAAAGCCGGTGAACCCCAATAACACCTTAGCATAGGACAAGCCCTGTCTCCTACCACTGGTTAGGCACTGCAGGACTTGGAGAGTGGCTGGGCCCTAAGGGGGAGGAATGCTGGCCCCATATATGCATCACTCTGGGGGGCAAGCCCAGCTGGAGGCTGACCAGAGGAGGCCTTTAAGAGGCTCAGGGCCAGACTGCTTCCCCCCCTCCATCTCTCACCCTTTCTCCATTTACCCCTATCCCCTAGGACTAAGCAGAGTCACAAAAGGGGCATGTCACCTGAAGGATGAGCCACCATCTGCAGAGACCTGCAGAATTAATAAGTCACAGCTTCCATAACCAGTCTCTCCTGGGAAACTAGTACCAGGCACTGTGCTGAGCCCTAGGCATGGCTGACATCGGTTATGCCATGGGCCCCTGTGTTAGGTAGGATTAAACATCAGCCTCATTTGGCAGATGACAAAACTGCCAAATGGGAGGGAACTGGCTTGAGCACATTGCCCAGATGTTAAGAATGGGATCACTGGACTCAAGAGGGTAAATGTGAGGGACTACAACATGCTCTCTGGAAAGCCAGTAAAAGCCCAAGAGCAGTGCCTTGCATGGGCACTTCCTGTCTTACCCTTGAGACAGCAGGCAGTGACATCTGCTTCTTGGAAATCCTGGTCAAAAACATATATGTCTTAATTTTTTCATCTGTAAAATGGGAAAGGTGTTACTACTTAACCTCAGAGGTCAGGTGTCAAGACTAAGCAAGAACACTTGTGCCAGAGCCTTGTGTGTGTGTGACAGGCATCTCACTGCTGTCCCCTCCTGTTACAGTGCGCTACTTCCTGAAGAATAAGGTTAGCCCTGATTTGTGCAATGAGGATGGACTCACAGCCCTGCACCAGGTAAGCTGGGTTCACTGTAGGGGGGGCAGCATCCTGCTCCCCACCTGGACGGGTGCCCTGTTCTGCTGCACTTTCCTGCCCAGAACCCTCAGGGCCGAGGGAGGGTGAGTCACAGGTGACCCATCTGAAAGGCTCTCATCTGCTTCAGGGGCACAAGTGTTTCTCATGCACATGTCCGTGGAGCCCCTGTGCGTGCACACACACACACACATGCACACACACACTCACACATACGTGTGCAGAGCAGGTTCCAGGGACAGGAGCCTTTGTTAACTGTATCCCTGCTGCCCAGCAAAGCAATTCTGCTTGGAGCTTGACATTTGACAAGCACATTCACACCCACCAGGTCATCCCACCCACCCTGATGACAAAGGTGATTAACACAAAGGTCACATGGCCATGAACCAAGCACTGTCATAACACATAGCCTTTTAAGGGCAGCATGATGGTCCCACCTTCCCTAGCTGGGGACAGGCTGTTCTGGCTGTCACCTCTTGCATGGATGATTCCTCCTCCTCTGCAGCCTCCTAAGTGTCCCCAGCATTCACTGTGGTCCTTTTAGCCACGGATGTTGAAACGTAAAACCTCAAGTTTGTGCAAAGCTCTGGTGTCTTCTCACACTGCTGGGGGCCAGGGGGATTCAACCTGTCCATCCCGACCACCACCACAGGCGGCATCTCACCCATGGCCTGCACATACTGAGCACTGACTGCTCTGTTCTCTGCGGGGAACAGGGTCCCAGAAATGAGTTAGGCAGTGTCCTGCTCTAAGTTCATGGTGTGTTGTGATCCCAGTGTATAAATAACAAAAAACGCAATGCAGTGTGATCAGGGTTCATACAGAGGGATGTGGCTTTATGTGGCTTGAAGCTGAAAGTTGATGAAGTACCTCAAAGGCAAACTGAGAAATGCTTCCAAGAGGAAGGGCATCTGACCTGGGTCTTGGAAGGGTGAGTAGGAGTTTGCCAGATAGAAAGGAAGAACATTCAAAGCAGAGCAGATAACATTAAAGAGGCATGACAAGGAGGTCAGCCTTTCAAGCCTGGAGTCTGAGGAGTCAATTGATTGTGGCATCATCAGTATGCAAGGAGCCCCAGGGGAACAGCAGGAGGCAAGACTGGAAAGGTTGATAACAGGGTGTCAGCTCCTCGTGAGTTTGAATCTATAGAGGACCTTCATCTTTCCTTGCTAGGTGACTCTCTGGACCATGGGCTCACTGAGCCGGTTTCCCTTTCTATAAAGTAGGAATAAGAGGATCCTCACAGGCTTGCTGTAATGATTAAGTACAGCAGTGCATGGCCAGAGCTTTGCAAGGTGCCCAGCTTGAGGGAAGCCTCAAAGAGCGTTGACTTTTCTTCGTGACAGGGGCTGTTGCTGTCATTGTTAGTGTCGCCACAGCTCCATTACAGCCAGGATCCTCTTCTGTTTGGCCCCGAAATATGGATGGGCTACTCTGCCTTCCCGATCCGCAGACAGAGCAAACGCGATTAATGACCGGAGGAAGCGCTCTCTGGGTTGGGTGTGTGGAAGGGGAGGCAGGCAGAGAAGATAGGGCCTCACCCAGGAGAGTAGGGATGAGGGGAGGGACTTAGGAAATGGAGCCACAGCAGGAGGAGTCAGCCTGGGCCAGTGCAGGGCCTGCCCATCCCTCCAAGGGTGTCCTTGCGCCCACCCCTGACCTTGCTGAGCTGCCTGACTCAGACTCTGCAGCTCTGGACACTCAGCCCCAACCCCTTCCATATGAGCTTTCCATCCCACCTCCATGTTCCCTGAGGCCTCTAAGAGTGGCATCTTTAGTCTTCAGTCTCCCAGTTGCCCAGGCGCATCTTCAGTGACAGCCAGGAGAGCCTTCCTGTTCTACCCTGGCCTGTGCCTTTGGTGCCCCCTGGTGGCAGTGTCATGCATGGCTTTCTGGTCACCTGAGACAGCACCTGCCCAAATCCCATCTTCTCCTGCCTGTCCAGAGATACCTTCAGACCTGGCCACCCAAAGACTGGCTGACTCAGAAAGAACACGGGTCCCTGGCACCATCTGTGCCATGCTCCTTTCCCACGTGTCCTTCTGGCGCTAAGCCCTGGCTCACAGGGAGTATGTGGGGGCTGTGGTGCCTCCTCCCACAGCCTCGCCTATGCCTGTGCCCTCTTGTGACCTTGGACTCACACCTACTACTGGCCTCCAACTGCTGCTCCCCATCCCGAAAATCTTTTCTGTAGGCCAGGCCACTGTCATCCTTTAACTAGATGACCTCAACTCAGCTTCTCCCACTGTGGGCGTGTACACACACACACACACACACACACACACACAGATGCATGCATGCACACACGCAATCTGTTCTCCACATGGAACGAGCAGAGCAGTTTTAAAAACAAGTCTGAGTGTGCTTCTTTTCTAAGGCTAGCTCTCCAGAGACTCCCATTGCTCCAGAGACCAAGCTTATGCCTGGGTGGGCAGGGCTGAGCCCAAGTCCCCTATTGGCTTCTGCAGAAGTCATCTCTAAGGCAGGTCCTGCACCCTGGACCCTGTGAAGTGCCCCCGTCTTTCTCTGCTGTCTTTGTCTTATGTCCCTGGCTGAGGTCTCAGTGTCCTCAGAATAATTTTTCACTCCTGATCCTAGAATTTGGGGGCTCTTGGATTCCCGTGTTGTTTCTGGGGTGGAGCTCCTGCCTGCTCACTGGGGCTCACCCACCTGTGGTCACTGCTCCATGCAGGTGGGAACACAAGTGTGCTGTCTCCTAGCAGGGATAGTATCAGGATCCCTAAAATCTGCAGCTGCATTCTGGGGGGAATTGTGGGTCTTCTCCAAGAAGTGTGCTCCTGGGTCAGAAGCTCTTGAGTCAGAGAGTTCTTTTCTTGGGTTCTTGTGGGGAACCTGGGATGTGCCCTGGGGCCCTGTCTGGGCTCACTCTGCCTCTGTCCCTCCCAGTGTTGCATTGACAACTTTGAGGAAATCGTCAAGCTGCTTCTCTCCCATGGTGCAAATGTGAACGCCAAGGACAACGAGCTGTGGACGCCTCTGCATGCTGCAGCCACCTGCGGCCACATCAACCTGGTGAAGATCCTCGTCCAGTAGTACGTGCCTGCTCACCCCCAGCACCGCCTCCCACTGCTCTGTGCCTTCTCAAGTACACTGCTCCTTTCTTCTTTCCTCCCTCCCTCCCTCCCTTCCTCCCATTCTTCCTCCATTCTCCCCTTTCATTGTGTTTTCTCACTGGTGCTCTATGTTTCTGTTTATACCTGTCTCTGTCTCCTCAGAATCTCTCCATATATCTCTTTCTGTCTCTTGCAATCCTTCTGCCTCAGTCTCCTGAATAGTTGAGATTATAGGCATGTGCCACTGTACCCAGCCCAATTTTCTTATTGTGGGAAAAATATATATTTCTATAACAAAATTTATATAGCAAATTAAACAATTTCTTTTTTGCACTGGGGATCAAACTCAAGACTTGGCACTTGCCAAGCAGGCACTTACGCCACTGAGCTAAACACTTGGCCCTAAATTTAACAATCTTAACCACGTATACAACTCAGTGACACCAAGTATAACTTTGTGGTGCAACCATTACCACCATCCATCTCAAGAACTCTCTTCATTTTGCAAAACCAAAACCCTGAACTCATTAAACAGTAACTCTTCCCGTTCCCTTCTACACCCTGCCTCTGGCAATCATGATGTTACTTTCTGTCTTTATGAATTTAACTACTCTAAGCACCTAATATAAGTGGAATCATATAGTGATTGTATTTTTGTGACTGGTTTATTTTACTTAGCATAATATCCTCAAGGCTCATCCGTATTATAATGTATGTCAGAATTTTCTCCCTTTATAAGGCTGATTATTATTCCATTGTGTGTATGTCATTTTTTATTGTGTATGTGTGCCTGCCACATTTTGCTTACCCATTTGTTTATTAATGGACACTGGAGTTGGTTCCATGTTTTTGCTATTGTGAATTATGCTGCCATGAATATGGGTTTACATATGATTTCTTTGTGTCTCTCTGCTCTAAGTTCTTTGAAGGTATAATCTGGAAGTATACTTTTTTGAGGAGCTGCTATGCTGTTTTCCATAGTGGCTCTTCCAGCTTACATAACTGTCAGCATTGCCCAAGGGTTCCATTTTGGAAAATCCTCACCAATGCTTGTTATTTT
Source organism: Cavia porcellus (assembly GCF_034190915.1). Taxonomy (NCBI): domain Eukaryota; kingdom Metazoa; phylum Chordata; class Mammalia; order Rodentia; family Caviidae; genus Cavia; species Cavia porcellus. Next base: position 22,543,288 of record NW_026947488.1, on the reverse strand, counting down.
ATGAGATTTTTTGCTTGCTTGCCTGTAGTCTACCTAATGAGTTTTCTACACACCGTATATTGTCTTCTAACCATTGCATTGTCTCCATCAAAATTCATTTAATATATATGCAAGTATTTAGTTTTGGGTAGACTCTGTTGGCCTATTTGTCTGCCATTATGCCAGTACAACACTCTTTTTGGTTTTTTGAGGCAGGGTCTCACTATGTAGTCCAGGCTGGCCTTGAACTCACTATGTAGCTCACATTGGCCTTGAACTCACAGCCTGCCTCCTGCTTCAGCCTCCCAAATGCTGAGATTACAGGTGTGCACCACTGTGCCCAGCTGCAACTGACTTTTTGTTTAACACTTTTCTTACTAAATTAAATTTAATAACTAGTTTTAACAATTTTTTGTGTGGAATCTTTAGGGTTTCCTACATATGAGACTATATCATCTGTGAGGACAGATAATTTTCTGTCTTTCTTTCCAATTTGGATGCCTTCTAATTCTTTTTCCAGCTCCAGATCTGTGTTAGCCAGGAGGTGATGAAAGCAGGTATTCTTGCTTTATTTCCAATCTTAGAGGAAACACTTTCAGCCTTTCAGTGTTGTAAATGTCTCTTATTTGTTTTCCATAAATGGAATGTTTTTTTTTTTTTTTTGAGGTCGTTTCCCTTCTTTATGTGACCCCCCACACACACACACACCTTGAACTCACAAGGTAGCTCAGGCTGGCCTCGAATTTGCAGTGATCCTCCTGCCTCCCAAGTGCTGGAATTAAAGGTGTGAGCCACCATACCCAGCATTTTCCCTGTAAAACTACAAAAACTTGAGTGCTTTTATCATGAAATAGTGTTGAATTCTGACAAATTTTATGTGTCAATTGAGTTAATCATGTGATTTCTCTCCATTCTATTAATGTGGTATATTACATTGATTTTTGTATGTTAAACCATCTTTGTGTCCCAGGAATAAATCCTGCTTGTTTATTGTGGGATTCTTTTAATACCCATTTTTTTTATATGTTGTTGAATTTGGTTTCCTAGCATTTTGTTGAAGTTTTTTTTTTCTTGAGACAGAGTCTCACTGTGTAGTTCTGGCTGGTCTGAAACTCACTTTGTAACGCAGGCTGGCCTCAAACACAGAGCAGTCTTTCTGCCTCAGCCTCACCAGTGCTAAAACTACAGATGTGGACCCCCACATCCAGCTTTGTATCAATGTTCTTTAAGGTTTTGGTGTGTAGTTTTCTTATGTTTTTTTGTCCAGCTTTAATATCAAGATATTGTTCTCTTTTATCTCTTTTTCTGCAATCTTGTCTTCATCTGTGCTATTCCATTTGTTGTTGCTATTTTTCTTTGTTTTTTAATGTATTGTTGCTATTTTTTTTAATTTATTAAAAAATCAAGTGTGCTTCCTTGTTCCTAACCCAAATCCTCTCCACATGCTTCCATTTAAGACAAAGACCTGAGACTCCCCAAAACTCTTGCTAGACTTCTTGAATTCTATAAGCATACAGAAAAAGCAGTTTTCAATTTCATGTGTATTCAGTTGAATCCAGCTAAAATTGGCTGGTGTCTGCACTGGGCTGGGCCCTGTGTTGGGCAGTGGACACACAGGAGGATACAAAAGTCTGAGGGAGCCAAGTGAGAACTCAGAGAAGAGACAGAGCAGCCATGCCAGGGGGCTGGTGTCCCCAGAAGCCAAAGAGAACAGCAGGTGTGGGGAGTCAGGAGGGATGTATGAGAGCATCTAGGCAACCTGTGTGCTCCTTTTCCAAGTGTAGGCAAAGCAGCAGATGCTCATTGAGTGGCTCTAAAAGGCAGAAACTAAGAGAATGGTACTGCTGGTCTGGCTTCCAAGGGAATACAGGAGCTCAGAGAGGTCATAACAGAGGACTGTCAGGCCAGAAGACAGTATGGTGGCCCATGGCTATGCCTTATGAACCCGAGCAGAAGCATCAGGTAGCCACAAATAATCAGCAGCGGTACCCAGAGGGCAAAGGGAGTGGTGCTGGCCTGGTCAGTGGTTCCTGAGTGCTAATCTTTACCAGAATCACTTATGTGGTGTGTGTAAAGTATGTATTCTCAGGTCCCGCTCCAGAGTCTGCTTCATGTGATTGTAGAGAAGCCCAGGGACCTGTGTTTTATTTAGTGGTCTCCCAGTATTTCGGTTGTGGGGCACCTTACGGTGAAGCTTAGGTGTGCCTGGCTCAAAGGGCAAATTCTCCTAGGGCGCGTCAAGTCTCTGTTCTGCCCGTCATGCCCGACTTTTGGGACTTGGGGGACTTGGGGAAAGATGTGTCTACACACAGATAAAGACTGACATAAAATGTGGAGTGAGAAGAGCTGACATAACCTAGGTTTGAGTCTTGACCCTACCAAATCCAAGCTGTGACCCTGAACATGTAACAGAGCCTGTTTGAGTCTTTGTTTCCTCTGGAATGAGATGGGACCACACTGCCACACATGGGAACAGTTGTGACGACTGAATAAAGTGATGTGTGTCAAGGGCTTGGTGCCAGCAAATGTGCCTATAGAGTAGTGCTGCTGCTGTTTATATTAGCCTTATTACTGTTACCAGGAAGGACATGTGTGTCCCTGTCTGCCTAACTGCTGCTTTACAGAGGAGGAAGCCCAGGGAGATCTCCTATGATGCCTCTTGTGGGACTTAGGTATCCTCCAATGTGGGGACTCAGGGTACTGAAGCCACTGTGCTGATGGGCACAGCTGGGCATCACTTTGCTGGGGTGCACCACGGTGGGTGCAGATGCTGAGGTGTGTGATAGGGCTGAGAGAGAAAGCACAGGGCAGAGGCAGCCAGAGCAACCTTAGCCACCCTACCTGGTTTTCACCCTGATCCTCTCTCTGCAGTGGGGCTGACTTGCTCGCTGTCAACTCCGATGGGAACATGCCATATGACCTCTGCGAGGATGAGCCCACCCTGGATGTCATCGAGACCTGCATGGCGTACCAGGGTAAGGGAGGGAGCCCCCTTTAAAGTGGGCATAGTACAGTATTGCAGTGTCACATAAACGAATACAATGAGTGTCACGTTGGCTGGCTATGTGCCTCCCCGCCTGGCACTCAGCCCCCATAAATGGGATAGGTCCACTTTATTGTCATTATCTGTGTGATTGACAAGATAAGCACATGAAAGGACCCTGGAAAACATGCAGAAGGGAGGTATTGTTCTCATCTCTGTCACCCACACATGCAGGCGGCCTCAGCTGGCCTAGTCTCCTCTTCGTCAGCTGTGACAATTCAATTTGATAAACATTCACCATAAAGACGTAGCCTCATTTGGGAAAATAGTAGAAAGGCAAGAACATTCTTCAGTGCTGCACTGTGCCAAGCACTAAACTCACTGCCAGAGACCCAGATAAACAAGATAGGGGCTGTTCTTAGCTCAAAATGAGGTTTAGCGAGAAAATAAACGTAGTCATGAGAGACCCGCCAGCCCAGTATCGCACAGTCATGCCCGCGAAGTGTCTCCTTCTAAATAGGTCTCAAGTTCAGGCCTTCAGCTGCACCCTGAGGTCCTGCTCTGGCCCATGTCTTGTGTCCCTGTTCCCCTCCAGATTGCTGTGATCACTGCCAATTGGTCTCCTTGTCCCCTGCTGCCTAAGCTTTTCCTATTCCTTTCTGCTGAGATCCTTAACAATTTGGGGCTGATCTGGTGAATCGATGGCTCCCTTCCCAGAATGCTTTTCAGTATAGTTTTAAAATGGTGGGTATGGTGGCCATGCACGTAATCCCAGAACTCAGGAGTCTGAGGCAGGAGGATCACTGTGAGTTCAAGGCCAACCCAAACTGTATAGTGAGACCCCGTCTCAAAAACAAACAGATGGGATTATAAAGAAAGCCAAATTATATTAAAACAAATCTATCAAAATATGTTTAAATGTATTAGAAGCTTCATTAAGTTGTGAAACAATAAGATAACACAAGACGAAAACATCTATGGATTCTGTTAGTGAAAAACTCACAGGCCTTGCTAATGCTCCTGTAGGTTTTGCTTACATGCTAGTGGTGAGAAATGCTGAATTTCATTTAGTGTCAAAGTAAACGTGTACCACCCGTACATTGTGTTTCTGCTTTAAAGTTTATAAACCTTCCCTGAATTCTATCCAAGGGTGCTAAATCTAATGAATCTTTTTTATAGAGCATATCACCCTCTCCTTACATACAATTAGTAGCTGTCAGTGAAAGTGTAATCATGGATTCAGGTTATAAAATGTCTTTCTGGGCCCCTCTGCCTTAATTTACCAAACTCCATTTGAAAGTAATATATCCATTTATTCAATAATTTCCACAACAAAAATGCATTAGTATTGTGCCTGGTTCTGCAAACCTAGGCACAGAGCAGCTGAAGGAAACCAAGAGAGACTGAGGATAGCCAGCGGAGGCCAGCTGGGGAGGAGATACGAGCCATTTGAGCAGCTAGAGGTGGATAGGTAGCTAAGGTAGGGCTTCCAGGTGGGAGAGAAACAGGCACACAAATGACCAAGATTCACATAGTGTCTACTGGGTGGCAGGCAAGGTCGCCCCTCAATCAGTGAATCAATGCATGCTGCTTGTGTTTATCAGGCCTCGGGGACCATGACCTGGGTCCCCTTTGGCTGGCAGGCCTTGGGGAGCATGAGCTGTGTCTCCTCCATCTGCTTTTCTCTCTCTTCTTGGGACTTAGGCCTGAGAATGCTGAACAAATCCTCTCTTTCCCACTGCAGGCATCACCCAGGAGAAAATTAATGAGATGCGGGCTGCTCCTGAGCAGCAGATGATCACCGACATCCACTGTATGATTGCAGCAGGCCAGGATCTTGACTGGATAGACGCCCAGGGTGCCACACTGGTGAGGAATGGGACAGGCTGGTTTGAACTGGGGACAAGTACCAAAATTCAGACCAGCTGAGGCTGACATGGAGCAAGCCTTGGTGGGTCCAGGCCTATGTAGTTAGGGCTTTTCTGTTACCTTGAACCTCCTCCCGATCTCTTTTTGGCCTGGGCCCCCCCTGCAATGTGGTAGGTTAGCAGAGTAAGGTTCAATCTTTTGGGGACCCTGGCAGCTCTCACCTGGGGCTGGGAATTAGGACCCCTGGATGGGAGGCTTGGCTCTGTCACCTATCTGTTCCATTTCCAGGATCATGCCCATTTTGGATGTTATTTCCCCATCCTCCAATGATGTCATCCCTCAAGGACTGGTGCCACTATTTATCTCCTCACCCATGCCATCTGGCTTAGAATGTGCTTTCCCCTGCCTGGTGTGCCTTCCCCCACCCCTACTGCCTTTCCTCTTCATCTCTTCTTAATACTGCTTCAGCAGTCTTTTCCCTGAGTTCCCTGACTTCAGAATCCATCCATCCATCCATCCATCCATCCATCCATCCATCCAGTTAACATATAGGGATATGAAAGCACTTCCTTCGTACCACATACTTTATTGGATCTTAAAGACAGAACAGCGGAGGCTTCTTACGCCTCCAATCTGCCTGGTTAACTCTACTCACCTTTAAGCCCGTGTCGGTGACTTGGGGAAATGTCTTGGCCATTGCCTTCTAGGTTTTCTTAGCATACTACTACTCAGTACAGGGCAGCATCTGCTTCTGGAGCCTCTATACTGAAGACAAGAACATAGTGAGCTTAGAAGCCCACCCTTTGAAGCTGAGTGCTACCTTAGGCTTAGGCTCTATGCTGGCCAGCAGTCCCAGGCCTCAAGTTTAGCATATAGGGCACGGCAGTTCCATTCTCTTTACTGTCCCCAGGCCTGATCATATGGCCCAGGTATAATAACAGGGCTATCTCCTCCTGGCTCCTGAGCTCTGATCTTCATGCCCATTTCTGTTTTCTGGGTCCCTACTTGGATCACTTTTCAACTCAACTTAAAGAATGGAGTCAGAAAGCTGGGTGTGGAATTACATATGCCTGTAATTCCAGCCTTCTGGGAGGATGAGGCAGGAGGATCATTAGGTTAAGCCCTGACTACGCAGTTTAGCAGCTTAGAGCATATGTAGAAGCAGCTTTGGAAATCACAGACTTTACACTCTCGTTTGTTAGAAGTCAGTCACTCAGTTTGGTCTCTATTGAAGCGGAGAGCATCAAGCTCCACCTTTCAAGGAAAGATGGTAAAATAATTTGTAAACATACTTTTAGACCACCATATGAGACATCTGGAACCCCTTCCCCAGAGCTCAGCATACAGTAGGGGAACCACAGGGGAGAAGAGCTCACCTCTCTGCCTTCCAGGTTGATATTTGACTTAGTAATTCCCTGCAACTCAGCTGGTGTTTCCATCTCACTATCTTTCATTCTGCTGACCACAAGGGCACTCTGGGATGTGGCTAGGGGTGAAGGATATCTTGCCTCCAAGTGTGGGGCCAGGCCCCCTAGGAAATGCTCACTTGCTTCCTCTGTTCCAGCTACATATAGCCGGAGCCAATGGATACCTGCGGGCAGCTGAGCTCCTCCTGGACCATGGAGTGCGTGTAGATGTGAAAGACTGGGATGGCTGGGAGCCCCTACATGCTGCTGCCTTCTGGGGACAGGTAGTTCACAGCTATGGACCTGCAAGAGAGGCTAGCGTGGGATGAAATTGCTGTCACCAAACCCTTGGGCTGGTAGTTGGTTCAAAAGAACATAAAACTCACTTAAGATATTGACTATAGCGAGCTTGTGAGATATGAAAAGGCTTGGGAGATATGCAAAAATGTTTAGTTGTTTCTTAAAGGTATGATTATCAAATTTGCCAAATTAGAAGTTTCCCAGCATTTCTGCTTTGAGAAGTTTCTCCATTTGTTTCCTATATATAATTAAAGCTTACACAGTTCCCTTCCTTAGACACCTAACAGCTCTGGAATCACAGCCAACTCCTTCTTCTTAGCGCCCGCGGCACCCACAAGGCAACCTGGTGGTGTCAAGCCCATTACATCTTCCAGAATTCTTCCATGGCTTGAGGGTGTAAAATACTCCCTGGGAATCAGTTTTGGCCCACTATTCTTTAGTTCACATTCTAAGAGGCCTTGAGGCCAAGTCCAGTTGTTCATGTCTATAATCCCAGCTACCCTGAAAGCTGAGGCAGGAGGGCAATGAGTTCAACGCCAGCCTGGACAACACAGTAAGGATCTTATCTCTAAACAGAGTGAAACAGCACAATAAACTTGTTGGGTCTGGGGATATGGCTTAGCAATAGAGTATTTGCCAAGCAGCTCTTGGTTCAATCCCTAGCATTCAAAACAAAACAAAACAAATAAACAACTGATGGGATTTGGGCACTGTATCAACCTCCTAGGCGTTCTGAATGCTAGCTGAGAAAACATGGACTTCTTGTGTTTCAGATGCAGATGGCAGAGCTGTTGGTGTCCCATGGGGCTAGTCTCAGTGCCAGGACATCCATGGATGAGATGCCAATAGGTAGGTCCAGCACCATACCTAGTATATACACTCATCAGTCTTTTGATAGGTGAAGGGATAAGTAAATGAATGTATGGCTGGGTAGTGATGGACTGGTATATAGAGAGTTGAATGAATGAATAAATTGATGGGTGGTAGATTAGTGCACAGATGGATGAATGAATGGATAATGACAGATGGATGGATGGAGTAGATGAGTAGATATGATGGATGGATAATAGATGGATGAAGGGAGGATAGATAATTGGATTGGTGGGCAGAGGATGAGCCTATGGATGAATGACCAGATCAGCAAATAAGTGGATAGATGAATGAAGAGAGTAGGTAGATTGGATGGTGGGCTTGTGAGATTTCTCAACCTCTGCATAATTTCTTGCTTAGGCTACCTAGATGGGGTACCCACTTATTTCACTTTAGACTTTGCATTTATTTATTTTTAACTTTTGCTAGTACATGTTTGCAGTATATAATGATTGTATTCATCGGGAGTTGTATGTGTACATAACACATCTTAATTCTACTTCTCCTCCTTTTCCCTCCCACTCTTCTCCCTGTATGTCTTGTTCCTGAGAATTGATGATTCTCCCAGAAACTGTCAAAGAGAAACATAAGTCCCTTGGTCCTAGCTGGGAACCTTGGGTGTTGTAACTGCATGGAATCTGGATTTTCTATCCTCTCACTCCTGTAACGATGTACTTGCAGCCAGGAAATAAGACTTGTGTTTTCCCCCACCCTGTGTACCTCCAAAGAGTCTTAAAGCTTCCAGAGGGTTGGGGTGACACACCCTCTGGTCACAGCCCCATGCCCTATCCCCACTACTGACTTCTCTGTCCCTCAGACCTGTGTGAGGAGGAGGAGTTCAAGGTCCTACTGCTGGAGCTCAAACACAAGCATGATGTGATCATGAAGTCACAGCTGAGGCACAAGTCGTCCCTGAGCCGGAGGACATCCAGTGCAGGCAGCCGTGGGTGAGTCAGGGGCAGAGCATCCATGGGTCCCCCTGCCTGTACCTGCTCTGGTACCTGGGCACAGGCTTCCAGCACCCTCTCTGTCCCCTCAGGAAGGTGGTACGTCGAGCCAGCCTGTCGGACAGGACCAACCTCTACAGGAAGGAGTATGAGGGGGAGGCCATCCTGTGGCAGCAGCGGAGTGCAGCCGAGGACCAGCGCACTGCGACCTACAACGGGGACATCAGGGAGACCAGGACAGACCAAGAGAATAAGGACCCAGTGAGTGACCTCATGCCCTGGTCCAGTGTCAGCTGCTGAGTTGGGAGGAGGACAGGGTGCACCCTGGTTTTGGCTTCTCATCTGAGAACCTTCTGAGGGAAGTAGCTGGCCCTGGCAGCTGGCTGTGTCCGATGGTGGTAGCTAGTGTAGTTAATGAGGTGACTTTGGGGCATGTCAGAGTCAAAGCCAGGAGCTTTCACATGCAAGGTAAGGGCGCATCTCATAATTGACAGAGTGGCTGTCACGTGCCTCCCATCAGATGTGGGTTCTGGGCTTCCCAGAAGAGAGGTTCAAGAAGGCAGTTACCCCAAGAGCTAAGGACATTAAAATATTTTGCAGGAAATAAAGCAAAATATGAGAATGATGTTTATCAGACTACATCTAATTGGAAGACATTTGCTGAAACACTGAGTGGGCTGTTGGGAGGACCTCTGATAAGCCTGTGCAGGAGTAGCCTGCAGAGGTCCGGGCTTTGCAGTATTTTTCTGAGAGGGTGCATATTTATTTCCTGTGGCTATTGTGACATAGGGTGGTGGTTCAGGTGTTCTTGGCTTTTGTCAGCATGAATTCAATCTCTGCCCCTGTCTTCAAAGGCATTCTTCTTGCATCTGTGTCTGTTTTTCTTGTTTTAATAAGGAGACCAATGGATGGAGTTTTCCTCATCCAATAGGACCTTATCATAATTCAACTAATTACATATGCAAAGAACCTAGTTTCAAATAGTCACATTCAGAGGTTCTAGGTGAACACAAACTTTTGAGGGAGATGTTTGAGCTCAGTTTCAACACAATCAGGTTCACACACAGGTGCTTTCTTACTGGATGGGGAGAAAAAGTTTAGAGCCAGAGAATTACCAACAAGAAAAGGGGAGAGGCAAGCTCTACCTGGTTCTCTCCTCACAGATGAACAAGATGAACAGATAAAGATATTCTAGAGGCTATTGCTTAAATAAGATGATTAGCTGCCCTAAAGGCCTGTAGTGGGCCCCTGCTTCCCAGTGGGCACAGGGAGGTCACTCACAGGCTGTCTCATCTGCAAGAGTATATGTGCCTGTTAGGAGCCTGCCCATCAGAGCCAAAGCAGCCTGGTATGGAGAGGGTTTGCGGAAAAGCTTTGTTCTTTCATCCCTCAGCTTGAGAGGTAGGGAGGAAAGACCTGTGGATGAAAACATATCTCAGAATCCTCCCAAGTATGGTTTACTTATTTATTCTTTGTGATTCAGGCACATCTTCTGTGTGGTGTGTTACCTGTCTTAGTTACTTTTCTTGTTACTGAGACAAAATATCTGGCACTGAAAGTTAAAGGAGGAAAGGCTTGGTTCAGCTCAGAGTTTGAAGAGATTTCAGTCCTGGTTTGTTGGCTCCAAGGCAGGGAGGCCTGACAGAGGGGTCTCACAGAGGAAACACAGTCCATGGCAGGGCAGGGACAAGGCAGCAGGCAGCAGGCAGCCCTTTCCCTTTTATTCCATCCAGGCTACAAGCCTTTTGGGTGTTGTCACCCACCTCCAGGGTGGGCCTTCCCTTTATCCACACCCAGAACTATGCCAGACCAATCTCTGGACTAATTTAGTTAATCACACCCTTAATCCATATTCACACACCCTAGATTCAGCCACCTGTGAAAAGCTCCACCTATGAGTGAATGAGGTTTTAGGGGGACACCTAGATAAAAGCCATAACAGTACATAAATCGGAAGTGCATTTATCAATGGACTTTTATAAATATGCATAATTAGATGAATGCATAGTGTTTTTGTCACCCTATAAGGCTCTTATATTCCCACTCCAGGCCACCACTGAAGGCCAGTTTTGTGTACATATATGTATATATGTGAACAGGTCTGAGCAGGAGGATGTCTTTGTGTCTAGCTTATTTTATGTCTGTGAGAGTCGTCCATGTCGTGGCATATAGCAATAGTTGATTCTTTTTCACTGCTCTGTGGAGTTCTGTTGTTTGAAGATGGTCCTCCATAATTGTGAGTTCACATCTGCAGATTCAATCAATTTCAGATTGAAAATATTGTTTTTGGGGCTGGGGATTTAGCTCAGCGGCGTAAGTGCTTGCCTTGCAAGCAGGCAGTCGTGAGTTCGATCCCCGGTACTGATAAAAAGGAAAAAGACACAAAAAAAAAAGAAAAGAAAAGAAAATATTGTTTTTAACTGTGCCTATAATTAACATGCAGACTTTTTTCTCATCATTATCCCCTAAACAATATAGCATAGTATTTACACAGCATTTATATATTAGATATTATAAATAATTTAGAGATGATTTAAAGTATATGAGAGAGTGTGTATAGGTTATTTACAAATATTACATCATTTAAGTAAGACACTTGAGCATCTAAAGATTTTAGTTTCCACAGGGAGTCCTGGAACCCATTCCCTGTGCATATTGAGAGATGATAGAATTACAGTTTACCTATCCATCCTCCTATTGGTGGACATGTGGATTATTTCTAGTTTTTAGGTATCATGAATAAAGCTACTACCATGTGCATATTTTTGGGAATGCAGGATGGAGTATGCATCTTTAGGTTTGGTAGACGGCACTAAGAATTTTCCAAAGTGGTTGTACCTAGAGCCAGGGATTTTGGTACATACCTGTAATCCCAGCACGCTGGAGACTGAAGCAGGAAAATCATTGTGAATTTGTAGCCAGGCTGGGCTACATCAGGAGTTTAAGGCCATCCTGGAATACAGGGGAGAACCTGTTTTAAAAAACAAAAATGAATAAACAAATAAATAGAAATAAAGTGATCGTACCTATCTACTTTCCCACAAGCAGTGTAAGAATATTTTTTTGTTTTGTTTTGTTTTTTGCCATTCTTGGTGTAATGAATCCTTTTAACTTGAGCCATCCTTGTTGGGTCACTGTGGCAGCTCACATTTTAAACTTCCATCCCCTTGATGATGTATGCTGTAGAACTCCTTTTCATGTGCTTATTGGTCCTTGAATTATCCCTTCTCTGAAGTAACACTATGGTCCTTTTTTATCGAGGTATCTTTTTCTTGTTGATCTGTAACTAACTGCGATACTTAAGGAGATCCTCACGTGCGCAGTTACCCCTTCCCTGTGTGCTCTGCCTGTGTGTGCTCTGGTGTATGTAGAGTATTTTCACTGTCCTACAATTCCTAGTATTCCTCCTAGTCATCCTTCCCAAACCTGGTAATCACTGGCTTGCTGCTGTCTCCATAGTTTTGTCTTTTTCAGAATGTCGTGTAGTTGCACTCATATAAACTTATAAAATGTGTGTCAATGTGATAGGCAAAAGTTATATTTTGATTTTGATGTTATGAATTAATATTATTAGTAAGGTTGAATATTTTTCCAATGTTTATATGCTATGTATATCTATACACTTTGCAGTGAGTTGTAAGTTAGTGTTATTTGTTTTTTCTTTCTGGTAGTTAGGCTTTTTAAAACTGACTTTTAAGAGCTCTTTGTATTTGGAAAACTAGCCCCTTTGAGATCTTTTTTATTGTAAATTTTTTTCTAGTTTTTTAAAATGTGTCTGACTTTGTGTAGATGATTTTTTGCTGTGGTTTGTATTGTCAAATGTACCTACCTTTTATTTTATAGTTGCTAGGCAGCAGTTGCTTTTCAAGCACTTGTTGTCCAAGAATTATTGTGCATAAAGGGTCCCTGTGTAAGAATCTTTGTCATGAAAGGAGGAGATATGCTGGGAATAGAGAGGAAGGTTTATAAACCACTTATAAGTGGCCAGAAACCTAAGTATAATTGAGTTAGACAACAAGCAATTTCTTGGCTTACATAAATGGAAAAGTCTGAGCCCAGATGGATCCAAGGCATCAAAACACATCATAGGGGCAGTCTCTTTCACTAGTCTTTCTTGATGGGGGAGCAGAAAAAGCGCCTTTGACCTGGTATCTCTCCAGCCCCAGTTTACACCATTCTTACCTTCTACAGGTCTCACAGAAACTTCTCCTTCCCAGGGGTTCTAGCAAAAGTCTTAGAATTGAGTTCACTGAACCAATTTCAGTTAAGTACTTCCTGGACCAATCACTGTAATAAAATATATTGATTAACCAGCCATGGGGTCATGGTCCAGTCCCTGGAACGAGGACAGAGGCCGGCCAGCTTTACCAGAAAACAAAGATTGGTGAAACCCCAGAGGAACACACAGGCCCCATCACCCGGGTAGAGGAAATGGGCATAGGACAGGTCTACTCCTGCCCCGGGAAGAGGTGCAGGTAGGTGCAGATCCTCAAGCCAGCTGCTGATGTTGTCCTTCTTGCCCTCAGAACCCCAGACTGGAGAAGCCCGTGCTGCTGTCAGAGTTTTCTACCAAGATCTCACGGGGCGAACTGGATGGGCCCATTGAGAATGGCCTCCGGGCTCCGGTCAGCGCCTACCAGTATGCACTGTCCAACGGGGATGTCTGGAAGGTGCACGAGGTGCCTGACTACAGCATGGCCTACAGCAGCCCTGTCGTGGCTGACACCACCCCACCGTGGAGTGGCTTCAAGGAGCAGAGCCCCCAAACGCTGCTGGAGCTGAAGCGACAGCGGGCTGCAGCCAAGCTGCTCAGCCACCCCTTCCTGAGCACCCACCTGGGCAGCAGCATGGCCAGGTCAGGGGAGAGCAGCAATGAAGGCAAGGCACCCTTGATTGGGGGCAGAACTTCACCCTACAGCAGCAACGGGACCTCGGTGTATTACACAGTCACTAGTGGGGATCCCCCACTCTTAAAGTTCAAAGCCCCCATAGAGGAGATGGAGGAGAAAGTCCATGGCTGCTGCCGCATCTCCTAGTCTCCTCGTGTGGAGGAGAGAGATGCCTCGGGGAGGGGTCCCTGGAATCTGGGCTAGTCTGACAGCTCTAGCTGGGGAGGCATCAGAGGGCAGCTGGGAGAGGTGGGCTCTGCTTTCCAGAGGAACACTGACCCACCTCACACCCAGCTGTCCATGCAGCCCCACTTCCCTTGGTTCTGCTTCCTGCTGCATTGTCTGCCATCAGAAACCTAGTGACCCCCACTCATTCTGCTGCCCAATTTGGGGAGTTCAGCTTGGCATCCCAGTTCTATTATGGTAAAGGCTTCCTGGGATCAGTACTTCCATGTCTCACACACACACACACACACACACACACACACACACCACCACCACCACCACCACCACCACCATCACCATCACCACCACCCACACATATTCTCTCTCACAATCATTGCACACATGTAAGGATGACACACTTGGGCTCATGGGAAGCAGGTCAGACTAAACTGTATGGGCTGTTCCCAAAGGGATTGAGGTGAAGAAATCTCAGCACCACTGCCATGCCATTTAAACAGGGGAGACCCACAGTCCTACTTAGAGTCACATCATCCACCACCATCCACACCTGGCAAGGACAAGAGATCCTCTCTGTGTTCAAAGGAGCCAGCAATCTGTGTGAGTTAGATGCGACATGCAAGGCCTGGCCCTGCAGCTTTGCTGAGAACTGCTTTTCTGTCTCACATCAGAAGGCCGAAGCTGTGTGAACCACTGAAGGGCCAGAAAATATCGAGGCAGGAGAGGGGTGCAGCAAAATCAGTCTTTCCAAAACTTCCTTTGGTAAAACCATTCTTTTAGCTAGTAAACTGCAGGTGGAAGGAAACTAAATTTGCCTTCTCCCAGAAGTGTCACACCAGGTTCTTTTGGCTGGTGTTGGAAAAAAGTGAAGCTCAGTGAGGAGCTTTTGCTAGAGTCTTTTTCCTGGGAGAAAGGAGAGTTCACATCTGAGAACAGCAGTGGTTGGCAATGACATAGCCAGGTGCCCTGACCAGTCTTGGCAAGAAAAGGCTGTTTTGATCCAATCCATTTCAGCCAGCCCTCCTCAGTCTGAGCCATCCCAGTCTGAGCCATCCCAGTGAGCAGTTGGGGCCACCTGTGCCCCATTCCTTGCACCTACTGTATCTCTTGTCAGTCATGTGTGCAGAGTTAATGCTCCGAATCCCAAGCTCAGCTTTGCCTTTTCTGGAAAACTTGGGGAGACAAGCTTGCTCTTTTAGTCCTGCCTGCCCTCAGGGCTTCCAGCCTGCTCCTGCTGGTGTTATGACACTACAAGGCTGCGAATCCAGAGTGCCCACAGCCAGCACCCCATACTGCAACAAGGAGAGTAATGGCAGGGCTGGAGGTAGGTCTCACCCCAACCCTCTAGTTCACAGCCCCAGTCTCCCTGATACTGGGGAGGGTGAACCCCTGCCACCTCACTGTTGTATTGTATCATGAGCAACTTAAAAGCTGCAGGTTTGTTCCCTGATCTGTGCACCTTTAATTTGTTCTAAAACTACCTCCTTAGAGTTCTGAAGGGCCCCTTAGGTCCAGATTCTGAGGTGGAGAACAGATCTGGGTGTCCTTTAACCTGCATCTTCTTGAGCCTATGGGAAATTCTCCCTGAATGGCACTTGGAATAGGGCGGGCTTGAACAGGAAGAGTCTTACTTATGCCACAGCCATAGTAATAGGGTCTGCCATTTGGCAGCCTCAGTCCCCTATTGTGGCCTTCTGTGTCCCCCATACTCCAGAGGAAGCAGGACCTTAAGGAGCCTGGCTGATGCTTTACTAGGAGTAGGGCAGCTAGTCCAGAGAATAAGATGGTGGCTGTTGGGGTCACAGGTGGTCTCCCAGCACCAGGCCACCTCCACCCCAACTCAGTGGAGAGACAGTACAGGAAGCGAAATACAGGTATATGTGGTACCAGATGCATCCCTGGGCCTGGGGTGGGTGCTCCATCATCTCAGCCTATAGGTGAAGCATAGATGCTCCATAACATGTGTGGTTTGGCTTTAAAAGTCTTCAGACCTGAGTGGTGCTGAAATGCCCCTGGAGCTGACTTCAGCTACAAGGTGGGAAGTGCCGAGGGCAGCCACATGCTCTCAAGAGACAATATTCCCTGAGGAAAAGGACCAAAAACAAGGCAGGCCTCCAGGCCACTCCTTCTTTCCCTCTTCTTCCTGACTTCTGGGCCTTTACTCTCCACTCCGAGAGCTGGGAATCCCTGCTGATCCCTACCTGATCCCTCTCCCAGGAAATGGCCTCAGATGGAGGTGACCGCCAGGTTTTTAAGTTCATATTTTTCATCAGGGATAAGTGCTCCCTGGTAGGATTTCAGGTCCTTGGGGAGCCTTCCCTGAATATTGAGGGATAAGTTAGAGAAGTTCCAATGAAATTCCAAGGTCAGGGTCATCTATTTATTCACTGATAATTTACTGAGTAGCTGTGACACACCAAGCACTATGTTAGATAAAAAAGGAACAGGACCCAGTGAGAACCCCTCTTTCCAGTTTTCACCCCTTGAGGACCATGGGCATTTGCAGCCTTGCCCAGTTCATCTGAGCAAAGCACTTTTTCAGTTCCTGGAATTCTTAAGTGTGTGAATTCCTTTCTCTAGGAAACAGCTTCATGACCACCCTTGGATAACATTTGCCATGAAGTGCAGGTGCTAGATCTTGGGTTCCAGGCAGACACCATCCCAGGTCCATCTGGAACCTTCAGGGATAGCTGCCTGCAGGGCAGTATCTTGAGGGACAGTATAATAGCAGTCTGAGGTCTGCATGTAGAAGAGTTAAGTAATCTGCCATTTGTTGCCAGATACATCTCTATTGTCTTTTGCTCATTTTTGCTTATCTATTACCCTTACTGCACTCCCTACACATCAAGGGATATTAGGGGAGAAAACAGCTGCTCCTTTTAACATTAAGTCCTTCCCCACAAATCAGCCTCTTTCCGTGGTAGGTGTGGATCAAGGATCTGGGAGAAGCCTGGTAAGGTTGACCAGATTCTCAGCTCCTGCTGTGACCTAGCCTGGTGGCAATTCCTGGCAGATTTTGGAGGCCACTTCCAAAGTAGGTGCCATATTGCTCAGTGTGAGATCTGGCTGTTGTTTCCATCTTATGCCTCAAACCATTGGAAATTCATGGCTATCGTTAGATTGTGAGTTTCTGGCCAGTAGCTCAGGGAATCTGAACTCTAGACCCAGGTCAGCTGAAAACTTTGAAATATAGTTTTCCATCAGGTATGCAGCTCTGCACTGTTTGATCAATTTCAATGGATCTATTGGCTTCAAGGTTAATCGGTGTGGCCCCTGTCTTGGTCCACCAGTGTACTAGCTTTGTAGTAACATGAGATTCTTGGTTCTTGATGTCAGACACTGATCCCGGGCTCCCTCTCCAAGCTGGTCTCCCAGAGCAAGACACAGGAATACTTCGCAGAAAGGGGCTCCTTACAAGTGTCACTGAAGCACTGTATGTAACCTTTGTTATTTGTAGCCTGGGACAGCTTCCCCTCCCCCAGCACACAGAAAAGCAATGGGTCTTGTGATCAGTAGACAGCTCTGCAGAAGTGACTTCCCTTGCCAGAAGCTTTATCCCTCTCCTCCCCAGAAATCCCTTTTTGACCAGAGGGGTTCTTCCCATGGGCATCGCAAGTGCCACGATGCGGGGCCTGGCTCTGCACACCTAGGAAAGTCTGCAGACCTCCAGTCCCCGCAATAACTCACCAGACCAGAAGCCACTGATGTACAGAGAACACTTAAGAAAAATGTATTTTATGTGAAAAAAAAAAGTTAAAACTCTGTATACTGTATCAGCAGCTTTGTGTAAAAATGGCAATCAAGAGAGTCTAATATATTTAAAACTTTTTTTAAAAAATCCTCATGGATCTTTGATATTGTATTGAAGTAACTTCCAGGGAGCTCCTGCCAAGTGGCAGGGGTGGACCTCATGTCCAGGACAGACTTGGGCCACATCCCAAAGGGACACATTCCCCTGGAGTTGCTTCCAGCTGCCAAGGACTGTGATGGAATTCGCTGTTAAGAGTTTTTAATTAAAATTATTAAATTCCTTTTAATAACACCTGCCAGTGTGACTGTGTTTATTGCTGTGAGCTCAGTTGAACTAGGATGACTTGAATTTGCGGAAAGAGTGCTCAGGATGACAGAGGGTAGGTCCATGCCTTCACCATAGTGGACTCTCCCGGCGGCCATTGAAGCAGAGGGAGCTCTCGAGTCTTAGACATAAGGCTGATGTCTCTCTAGACTGGGAGATGCTAAAAACATGACAAGTGCTTGGGAAGGGAAGAAAAAGTCGCCTTCATTTGCCACATACTCCTTTTGAAACTACATGAGGCCTAACAATAGCATATGTGATTAAAATACATAGGGATCATTTAAAACATGATTGCTGGGAAAGACACATTGTCGTTAATCTCCCTCACTTCAAACACACATTCCATAATTTTTGCTACTTTCTGAAGCATTCTGGAAGTCCTCTTTTTTTCCCTCCAAATCCATTTTATTTAGAAAAACAAGAAAAATAATTTCAATGCTCATCAATCAAGAGGCAAAAATGACACATACATTGTACATTGTCATCCTCAAATCATTCACCCAGAGCACAAGACCTCTGCATTCAATTGTCTAAACAATACCGGCGCAAATCTTTCTCTTCAGTGAATTCAGAGAAATCAGTAGGATAACTGCCTTAACTTTTTTTTTATATGTAGACATATTCATAAACCACACACACACGTTCCTTTCAAAGGCTCGCACTGTGACAATACAGTGTTTACACATGTGTCTTACTTATTTCACTAATGAATATGATCTCGTTGCATCCATTTACCTATAAAAATCTCCAGTATACCCTTCTTCGTGGCTGGGTAATACTCCATTGTAGAAAAATACCACATCTTTTCTATTCCTCAGTCAGTGGGCATTTAGATTGTTTCCAAGATCTGGCTGTTATAAATTCTGCTACTATAAGCATGGGTGCACATATTTCACTGTGGTATAATGTTTTTAAATTCTTTTGGCAAGATACTCAGAAGGTGTTGTAGTCAAGGTTTGTGCAGAGAACAATTAGAATCAGGACATGGAATTTATAATATTGTTTATGATGGTCATCCAGAGTTAACACAAGAAACTGCAGGAAATCTATCTGCAGCACTAAAGACAGAATATTTAGTCAAGGGCCTAAATCCCACAGCAATGTCCCACGTGAGTCCAGACGAAAACCCAGAGCTCATGACAATGCCTCTCACGAGTCCAACTGGAGCTCCAGAGCCCATAAGAAGGACTCATGCCGGTCTCTTTTACGAATCCATGCTGAGAAGGCCCAAAGGTCAGAGGTGGAAGCCAGAAAGTCCATGCCAGGGGGTGAAGGAGCTGTGCTGGTGGGATGAGTGTTCTATGCTGGAACCGAGAAGTCACACTCACAATAAAGACGTTGTGGTGCCCCTGAAGGGCACCACAGCCATCCTCAACGACACAGAGGCCCTGAGCTCCTTCGACGACAATCACAATCGAGTATCTGCCAGAAAGCCAGCCGCTGCTTGGTCCTGGAGAGCAAGCGGCACTCATCTTCCCCTCCAGAGCCAGGAAGCAATGCTTGATGTGAGGACCAGAGTTTCTCCAGGAGAACCAAATGGCTCAAACAGCAACACATAGAAGAATCCACAATGCCACAATGCACTAACGCCCTCCTTCTCCCTCTCTACCTCTCTATTATGCTGGCAACTTTCCTCAGGTGGAGCATCTACGCTCAGAGTCATATTGATGTAATCCAGCTGGCGTTAGGCTGACCACCAGTTCTTAATCCATAACAGAAAGGGAGTAGCTGGGTCGGATGGGACCTCTAGTCCTAGTTTTTTGAGGAATCTCTACACTGATTTTCAGTGGTTGCACCAGCCTGCATTCCCACCAACAGTGGAGAAGGGTTCTTTTTTCTCCACGGCCCCTCCAGCATCTGTTAGTGCTTGACTTCTTGGTTATTATCATTTCATTGTCATTCTTTCTGGGGATGAGGTGGAATCTCAATGCTGTTTTAATTTGCACTTCTCAAATGTCCAGTGATGTTGAACATTTTTTCACATATTTATTTGCGATTTGTATTTCTTCATCTGAGAAGTGTGTATTCATGTCACTTGCCCATTTTTGCATTGGATCTTTAAATTTGAGAGGATTGATTTTTTTGAGTTCTTTATATGTTTTTGATAGTAATCGCTGGCAAACATTTTCTCCTATGTGTGAGTTATCTCTTCACTCTGTTGGTGATTTCTCTTGCTGTGCAAAAGCTTTTCAAGGGTGAGATCCCAGTGGCTGATTCTTTGTGATAGTTCCTATGCATTTGGGGTTTTGGTTCATAAAGTCTTTGCCTACAGCAATGTCTTCAAGAGTTTTACCTATTCTATCTTCCAGAAGATTTAATGTTTCTGTTTTATATTAAGATCTTTGATCCATTCTGATTTTAGCTTGGTACACGATGAAAGATATAGGTCTAGTTTTAATCTTTGGCAAGTGTAGCCAGTTTTTCTAGCACCATTTATTATAAGGCTATCTTTCTTTCAGTGAATGTGTTTGGCACTTTTGTCAAAGATAAGGTCGCTTAGTGTGTCTGGAGTTATTTATGTATCTTCTAGTCTGTTCCACTGATCTTTGGGTCTTTGTTTATTTTCCAGCACCCCACTGTTTTTATCACTGTAGCTTTATAGTATAATTTGAAGACAGGGATTGTGATGCCTCCTGTCTTGTCTTTGTTGCCCAGAATTACCTTTGCTAATCTAGGTCTCTTCTGGTTCCAGATGAATTTTAGGATTTTTTCTCTGTGAGATATGCTATTGGAATTTTGATTGGGACTGCATTGCATCCATATAACAGTTTTGGATGTATGGCCATTTTCACTATTCCTTCTTCCTTCCCAAGAGCATGGGCTATCTCTCCATTTTCTAACATCCTCGTCAATCTCCTTTTTCAGAGTGCTGCATTTTGAATGTAGGGGGAGAGTCCTCTTTCATGAGTGTGTTTACAAGGTATGATTGAAAATGTGGTGAATGCAACTGCAGAATCCCATATAATGGAAAGGCAGGCTTGTAAAAATATTATGGTATGTCCTCATCTACCTAGTTCACTGAATCTGGCACTGTGAAACTTCTGGCTTTTCCTCAAAGTCAAAGAGCTCGTGAAAGATAAGTGTTTTGAATCGATTCAGGACATCAAGGTAGCCACAACAGAGCAACTAAAGACATGAGAGAGAACATAAGAACTGCATCAGAAGGCGGCAAGAACATAAGGATAAATGTGTTCAAAGCAAGGGAGAGTATTTGAGAGGAATTAATGTCAATGTGTCTTTTACTGTAATAAAAAAAACTTTTAAAAATTTACACATTCACTGTGTAATTTTTTATCACACCTCATACATGTAACAAGGGCACCTACTCGTACTCTGTTCCATTCTTGAAGTGCACTGGTTTGTCCTGCCTCTCCACTAACCCCTCTTGTTTTTCTCAATTAGCTTGTAGTGCAGAAGTACAATACCTCATCTTATAACAACAAAACAGGTGAAGCCCTGATGATTCTCATTTTTTATATTGGGCAAAGAGCCATAGATAACCTCTGCGGTTGCACAGCCACAGAATATAGATTTGTTCTTTTCACATGCAGAAGTTTGTTGGTGTCTTTAAAGAGGATACAAGTGCTTGGATGCTGGATGCCAGACTAGGCACACACAGAAGACCCCACACTTGAGTTTGAAAAACTTCACAAATAGACCAAAGAAGGGGAAAGAATGGGAAGAGAAAGAGAGGTGTCTTAGCAGTAGTGTGTATTCACCCACTTCAAAATGAAATTTCCTGGCTGCTAAATAATAACAGTGAGACTCACCTTTATGAAGTACTTCACAGTTGTGTATAGGCCCTCTCATTCACACAAAGAAGATGAAGCATTCAAATTTACTGCTGGATTTAGCATTGTGAAGGATTTTGGTTGAGCAGGAGGGATATTCGTCTGAGTAGAGAACATTCAAAGAAGAACTAGAGGAAAACTGGAGACAAATATAGACTTCTGATTTGGGGTTTTAGTTGTAAAAGTGAACAGGAAATGTGGAGGTAGCTCTAGAGGACTGTAGGGCTAAAAAGGATTGTTTTAATATGAATAATACTTGAGCATGATTGTATGGTATTAGAAATGAATCAATTAAAAGAAGTTTAGGAATCAGGAGAAAGGAGAGAATTGCTGGAGAGATACATGTTGGTAGTCAGTGGGTCAGGTGGATACTTAGCTGCACATAAGATGGAAATCTGACATGGGCTGAGTCTTGAGCTAGCTGCAGAATGTCACTGTGGTCAGCTGTCTCATTCAAGGTCCTCTAAAGTAGTTCTCTTTTTAGCCAATCAGTTGAGAGTTTTTGCTCAATTTGAATAAAAATCGTGAATTGACAAAACTGTGGCTCTTTTTCATATGAACAGCCCTGGACTTTGAATGCCAGCAGCTATCTGCTCTTTGGGGGCCTCTTTGTCATTTGGAGCCAACACCTCCCAGCAGGCCTTAGGAACCTTTTCAGTTGTCATAGATGGCACCTCCAGACAGTTCTCTATTATTCATTTTCATTCTTGGCTCCTGGCTGCATTCAGTATTACCAGCTCCAGCAGCTGGCTGCTTTCATAGCCAGCAGTCTCTGATGCGACCTGGGATAGGTCTTGGGAAAGAAATCACAAATAGTAAAAAACAAAAAAACTATGCCACTTGGAAGAGGCTTTAATAACATTAAGAGGACTTAATGTTGTAGCTTAAGGGGGTCAGTGATAGACGGGACTTGCTAAGGGTATAGGGAGGTTGCTTACATAGAAAAAAAAGGTACGGTTTGTGTATGCACAGTGTCAGGCTTAATCTTTCTGTTTTATCATGGGTGGCAGAGGGGTTCTTTGTAGACCTGAGGAGGACTGCAGGGCTGAGTCATCTGGGGTAGGTCACAACTGAAGTAGGCTGCAGCCAAACCAAATCTCTCCAAGAGTATCTGTGAAGGTGCCAGAGAAACAAAGTGAAAGAAAAGAAAGTGAAGCGTCTAATTGAAGTGATTATTATCATAATGAACCAGTATTTTTTCAAGGAACCAACGAGCCAACAAATGAACGACGGCATGGAGGATATAAAGGCAAAACTGTTGGTCACACTCAAGCTTTCAGAGCTCAGGAAACGCGTGGTCAATGTGCCCAGGAAGAAGTGCCAGCCTGTCAGCCCTGCCTAGACCTGACGGCCCCGGGCCTCAGAGGGCCGCGCGTGTGGCCAGCAGAGGGCGCACAGGACTGGCCAGGGTCCGGCCGGCGGAGCTCCACCACCCCGGCTTGCTCGGTCCTTCACGCCCAATTGCTCTCTCTAGCCTGACTGCGCAGAGCGTGGTTTCCAGTAGGTGCAGAGTAGTCATGGCTAACGCAGGCACAGCGAAGCCAAAGTTAAAATTCGCCAGGGAAATCAGAGTAGTGAGGATCACACCCCTGGTCAATACAGCTCGTGGAGTCGCAGCCAATAGCAATCGGGGGCGTGACCAGCTGGGGAGGCCGTCCCATCACCCCGCCCCGCCGTTGGGAGGCAAGTAACCAATGGGAGAGCTGAACGACAGCGGTGGCCAATGGCGCGGGCCAGTTTGATTCAAAGGTTCGTATAAAGCGGCCTGCACTGCTACCCCGACAGAGCGTGGTCCGGTGGAACCACTACAATGGCTCTGCGACCCGAAGTCCTGGACGAGTTACCTGCCTGCTGCCTGTCGCCATGCGGGCCGCCCAATCCCTCCGAGCTGTTCAGCGAGGAGCGGCGCCTGGCCCTCGAGGAGTTGGTGGCTGGCGGCCCCGAAGCCTTCACGGCTTTCCTGCGGCGCGAGCGCCTTGGCCGCTTCCTGAACCCCGACGAGGTGCGCGCTGTACTGCACTCGGCCCAGCGGCCCAAAGAAGAGGGCGCGGCGGCGGCAGTCGAGGACTCGTTCGGCTCGTCGCACGACTGCTCGTCCGGCACCTATTTCCCCGAGCAGTCCGACCTAGAGCCTCCGCTGCTGGAGCTCGGCTGGCCGGCCTTCTACCAGGGCGCCTACCGCGGCACCACGCGAGTCGAGGCGCACTTCCAGCCCCGCGGCGCGGGTGCCGGCGGCCCCTATGGCTGCAAGGATGCGCTGCGCCAGCAGATCCGCTCGGCGCGAGAGGTGAGCGGCCGCACGGGGCCCCACCATTATCGGGCCGGAGACCCTCTTCACGAGTGAGATTGAGGGCTGCTGGGAGGCGGGCCGGGCCCACTACCTCCTTCCTGGTCGCCCTGCTTTAATGGACCCAGGTCCTCCACTCGTCCTATTCTGCAGGTCTTCATTGGATCCTGGATCCCCTTGGTCGCTCTGGCGACAGGTGAAAGTGGGGAGTTTCGACCCCAAGGGTGCAAATGTGCCTTAGTTCCAATATTCGAATCCCTGGAGGAGGGACCAGAAGAACTTTAGTTAAAATTATCATTTAAAACCAAACTGGTTTGCAAAATTATCCTGAGCCTCAGCCAATATGAGATCCCACATTCAGCAGCTTCTTGGACATATTACAAAAGAGCGTGTGATCTAGGGAAAAATTTCTGAAAGATGGGCCCCGGAGACAACTGTGGTGCATTGGGAGTCAATTATTGCTAATTTACTTTACTTCCACTTTTCTTACGTTGCAGAAAGAGGATTAACACAAGGGTGGCAAAGTGACAACCCTGTCTCTTTGCCTATGCAAGGACTGATGGAAAAGTTGGGGTGGGGGGCTTGTTTTCGTAAACTGGGGCTGTTACAGATAACAGTGACCTTCTAAAATGCAGACACCCCTGCATTAGATGGGCATCCATCCACAGTGGGTTTTGTCCTGCTGTCTTAGTGTGGCACAGTAGAGGTACCGCAGAAGACCTTGCCCAACTGCCAGCAGGGTGCTGGGCATCAGGGAGGAGGAATGCTGCACTAAAGTTAGGTGTGGCAACAACTTTAGTCCAGAGCTAAGGTCTGCTCACTTGCTTCCTGGCAGTGCTCAACTTGCTGGCCTTCAGGCTATGCCAGGTACATGGTAAGCAAAACCCCCAGGCTGCTGAAAGACTCAGAAGGCCACCTAGGATTGTGGGTGAAGGCACCTGTGCACCAAGAACAAGCCTGAGTTCCTGATGGTGGTTTTTTTGCCTGCCTGGTGGGGCTGTAGTGGGAGAAGATACAGCGACCTAGGCCTTGCCTCTGTGGGAGTGGGTGCAGGCTTTGGCTAGGCTGGTGTCACCCTTGTGCTTCGGATGATTTAAGGTCCTTTTGAGGCTGCAGACATTTCACTTATGGGTTCATAAGAAGGTTAAAAACGATGGAAAAGGCCTAGTTGCTGGTGTAGGTTCAAGTTCCCAAAGCTCTCCTCCAGGAGGCAAACTTGAGCCCTTGGAACCTGTGACAAGTAAGAATAGGTCATGGATTGCTTCATCCCAAATTTTAATGTTAGTGATGGGGCACTGGAGCTGGAGGCCAGGTACAAAAACTGTCTGTAAACTTGCTGGCTTTAGAGGGGTTAAAGCTGGACTCTCTGTTCCTTCCTTCTGTCCCATAGGCATTTTGTGATATGTTCATTCCTGGATAGAGAGGTATAAGCTGTTTTGTGCTCTAATCTCTTTAATACACTCTTCTCTCCCAGATTCTATATTAGGACCCTGAGCAGTTTTAACTGAGAAAGTGGTACATTATCTTTAAATCAAACATATATTTTCAGCATATCTAACACATGCCAAGCTCTTTGCTTATTCAGTGCCCACTGTGTTTCACTACCTCAGCTGGGGCCTCATGGAAAGGCATGATCCTTGTCTGCTTCAGAGTGGTCACTTTGTTGGTAGGAAGGCGTGATGAGGTTGTTATTGGCAGTGAAGGGGAGCTGAAAAAAAGTCTCAGGAGTGGTGGTGGCCTTGGAGTTGGATCCAGAGGATGCATGGAGCTTGCCCAGTGGGAAGGGGCCAGATTTGGCACTTTGAAGGTGACCAGATGCTCCACAACTGGAGCAGACATTACGTGAAAGTTATTGGTAGGAGAGGCACTGAGGAGGGAGATAAAGTCTCTGCACCTACTGAAAGGGAAACAGGGGACATTAAAGGTTTAGGAAGCAGGGGGCATGATCAGATTGGTGTCCTGAGTAGTAATTCCTACAGGAGCATGGGAGTGGATGGGTTTGAGAGAAATGAGCCTGGTGTCCAGGGCAGCTGTAAGGAGGCCAGGAGGATCTATGTAGGAGTAGAAGATCTGTGCTAAGAGTACAGGTAGGAAGAACTGACAGTAGTTGACTCAATGGACTGGAAGAGAGGGGACAGGAGAGGGAGGTATAGGAAGAATGAAGAGGATTGAGATTTTGCCTTGAGTAGGCATCTATGCTACTAAACTTCGATACAGGAAGGAGAGTACTGTTGAAACCAAAGGATGTGGACATAAGTTGGATTGAGACATGGCTGGGATTTGAGGGCTCAGAGGCCATGTCTTCTGTAAGCAAACAAATAATCTTACAGCTTCGCTACCAGATGGTATCCTAAGTAATCACAAAGTAGGTACAAATATTATCTCCACTTCACAAATGATAGAGCTGAGGTACAGAGAAGCTACGTTGCTGAGAGATCATACAGCTAGGAAGCATGGAGCTGGGACTCAGCCTAAGGCAGAGCCTCCTAACCACCATGCTTTGTTGGTACCCTGTGGAGAGGAGTTGCCCCTGTCTTCAAGGAGCTCACTGTCAGGCAGACAGAGGCCTATGGTTGGAAGGTAATTAAAGGCTGAGCTGGTGACCATGGGTGCTGTTATCCTGCAAGCTGTACTTGTGCACACAGGAGTGGCTGTGTCCCTTTGATCACAAACTTTGAAATCCATTACCTGTGACAGCAAAGACCATGAAGGTACATGTCTCAGGTTGCTTTGAGGATGAAATAAGAAGTCTTCATGCATCTGTATTCAGATCACGAACAAACTTTAGGTTGATATGATTGAGCGCTTTGCAGCTTGAGTTTCTGTGTTTCAGCTGCATTATCTCACTTTACCCTTCAACCCTGGGAGGAGGCCACAGTTAAAGAGAGACCAGGCACAGAGAAGTTGAGTAACTTGCCCAAGATCAAAGTATGAGGCTCAAGCCCAAGTGTACACGTGATTCCAAGACTCACACTGTTAATCCCTACTCTGCACAGCCTCCCTGCTATGAGGAGCAATTGGTAGTTGGATAGTTTTCAACTGGCTCCAGGTTGGTAACAGTTTCTTAAAGATCTGGACTTTTGATGTCCATGTTGTATGCTTTCTAATAGTACTTGACAGTTCCCTTGTGGGGAAGCCTGGAGGGCGGACCAGCTCTAAGAGGAGGAGGCATTATTAAACTAACAAGAGACCTTCCTCAGCTAGGGAGGAAAATGTTCATGACTCCAAGAACGTACAAATTCTGGACTTCAGGTTTTGTAAATTTGCACGCATTTTGCCCTACTTGGGGAAGGTAGAAACAGATATTTTGTACCTGAAGCAAAGAAATATGTGGAAGTCTTTGGTGGATGAATAAAGTACTTTCAATTTCATGTGAAGGATCCCATGAAATGACAGAGGACCAGGCTGCGCTGCAGCAGGGTCACTCCTAGGGGTGTGTATCTTTACTTGCCTTCACTGAAAAAGATCGAGAACCAACCTACATTTATTTTCCGGTGTGACTCTGCAAGGATCAGAATATGGGCAGAGAAGGACAGGGTCACTTGGAACATGGCAAGACCTAATCCTGACATTGTGGCTTGAATGGATGGTTCTGGGATAGATTTTACCCAGTAGCTGTCTGACCACACAGAATCGTGCAGGCTTGTGACACATAAGGAGTGTTCAGTATTATTCAGCCTCATGTTCTCGGGAGCTGGGGCAAGTGAAGGAGAAGGCAGAGGTAGGAAGGACAGCAAAGTAGGTGATTCTGTTTTTCTTTCTACGCAAGTGGTATTTATCCCTGGGTGGGCACGAGGACTGTGAATCTGCCAGCCCTCCCTTAGCTCAATTTATATGGACCTTTCAGAGTGAGGTGTCCTGCTGCATTAGTGAGGTACATGATAGATGTAAACTATGGCTTGAAATTAAGCCGATCACTTTCCTGATACTCACCTGAGCAAAGTCAAACGAGATACTGTACTAGACCTGGTATGTGTTTGTTTTCTAAGGAATTTTTAGGATGGTTTTGAACTATATAGGTTTTTTTCCCCTGTGCATGTGCTTTAAAATCTACCCCTACCCTACTGTATCTATTGATGAATCATTTAGTTCTTTGTCTTTGTTCCCATCCCAATCAGAGCGTGGTGGAGCCGTGGTCTTCTCCCTCAAAGCACTGCCTGGCTTCATTTGATGATGTGCTTTGCTTTGCACTTGTCCAGCTATTCCTAACTTTTTTTTTTTTTTTGAGATGTGGTTTAGCTGTGTTGCCTAGGCTGATCTTGAATGCACAGGCCTCTTACCTTACCCTTCCTGTTAGCTGAAATTGTACTCACCCACCACAGCGCCCAGCATTTCTTGTCTTTTTTTTTTTTTTTTTTTTTTTTTTTTTTTTTTTATGGAACAGAGGATTGAACTCAAAGCCAACCCTAGCACTTTTAATTTTATTCTGAGACAGGGTTTCACCGAGTTCCCAAACTGGCCTTGGATATGTGGTCCCTCACTCTCTCCAGGCTTCTGAGTGGGAGCCCCCAGGCTAAGCTCTCAGAAGGTTCCGTGCATTTCATGAGTTTACTCCCAGCTGACATTCCTGATGTGCTTTAGTTCCAAAGAGACCATTTCTGCGGTGATCTCATCCTTAGGCATTGTTTTGATAACCAAGCACTAGTGGTGGCAATCTTGGCTTAAGAGTCCTGTGGGAAGAAATAGCAGCAGAGGAATCTGTTGGAGGCCACGTATGGTGTACATGAGGATGTGTTGAAGGCTCTCCTGATCTTGCTCAACTGTCTTCTGCATTACAGTGGCACCTGGGCAATGCCGTCAGTTGCTGTCCCCAGATGTCTGGATCAACCCAGAGAAGACTGATTTCTCAACTTTGCCACCGTTGGCATTTGGGATGGGATAAGTTTGTTTTAGGGGGCTGTCCTGCGCCTTGTAGTGAGGCAAGATAAAAGAAACAAAGATGGGTGAAAAAAGGAAAAAAGGAAATCATAACTTAAAAAATTGCACTTTGAATACTCCGTCTTCACTAATGCCAAAGTTAACGGAGGTAATGCATGCCAGCATTCCTTTGGTTAAATTTAAAGTCTTTCCCTGCAAGACCCACCACAGCCAAAATTACCCAAGAATACTAAAGGCCCATAGGTGGGCTTAGTTGAAAAAGTAAAGAACAGGAACCTGATCCCAAGATAAAGTAACAGATTGAGTGAACCCCCCAAAAAGTTCAAACTACCTATTTAAAAAAAAGTTATGCCTGAAAAATGTGCAAATACCCTTGGTGGTGGTGGGGTGCACTTACCCGTGCTTTCCATCTTTTCAAGAGAGGTGTAAATATTCCCAGTTCCCAACAGTGAGGCATCTCAATTCTCTGAACACCCACACTGTGCTCTTGAGTGTGCCCTACAGCTCTGTCTGATAAACCCTTCCCACGCCTTTTCCCAGCACTGACCATCCTGAAAATGTTTTCTCTGCGATGGGAGCCAGCAAACCTACAAGAGGCAGGGTTAGGTTCCTTACTCAGGGACCCTCAAACCCAGCCTGAGGACCACAGCATGTTGAGCAGCACCCCTGGTCCCTATTCCTTGGTACCACGGGCACCTCTCGACCTCCCAGCAGTCATGACATTTACAAGTGTCCCGACACTTCTTGGTCAACTTCTCTGGGGGCAAAATGTTGGAAACAGTGGTAATGGTTGTACACCTTTGGAAATGTACTTAATGCTACTGAATTGCACACTTAAAAAAATAAGATGGCAAATTTATGTGTTTTACCACAGTTTTTAAAAAGTTGCCCCTGGGGGCAAAATCCTCGTTTGTGAGAAGCTGGCCAAGAGAATCTCACTAATGCCCTGTCATAGAGTGTCACCGCTGACCCAGTATGGCTACTGCTTATTCCTTCCTTTCAAGTTTATGTGTTAAGGATTTTAGAATCTTTAGCCTTTTTTAAAAATTGTGATAAAATTATACATAACATAATTTACTATCATAACCATTTTTAAGTGTATAATTCAGTGGCATCAAGTACATTCATGATGTTGGATGATTGCCACTGACCTTTTCCAAAATTTTTTTACTACCCAAACAGAAACTCTATATAACAAGAACTCTCCCTTCTCCCCACCTCCTGGTGCCTGGCACCCTCCTCCTGGTGAGCACTTTCTGTCTGCCATTTTGTTTCTTTTCCCAAGCATCCATAAGACAGTAAGGAAGCTGCAGGATTATTCTCTCTTCTATACACATGGGGTTTGTTTTCAGAAAAAATAAAACTAAAATGTAGTGGGCATACTAACTTAAAAAAAAAATCTTGATGCATATGATAATTTTTGGAGGGAAGTTTGGCAATGTCCAGCAAAATTTCAGTTATATATACCCATTGACCTTGGGTCAATGGAGGAAGTTGACCCTCGCCACATAATTACACTTTTTTTTTTGTCTTTTGAGACAGAGTCTCCCTGTGTAGTTTAGGCTGGCTGAAAACTGGTAAGGATCCTCTTGCCTCAGCCGCCCAGGGATTATAGGCTTGCATCAACACACCCAGCTTAATTCCACTTTTATGTATCTATCGTCAAAACATACTTGCAAAAATATAAGTAGATGTATGCAGTAGGCTATTTGTTTCAGCACTAAATATGATAGCAAAAACCTGGAAAGAGCTCCCAGGTCCATCAGTATAGAATGATGAGTAAATTAGTGTGTTTTTGCAATGGGGTACCCTATGGCTCTATGAAAGAATGAGGACCAGCTCTATACTTGAATTTGAAGTACTAGTACTGCACTGACCCATTTAGGAGCCTTGAGCCACATGAGACCACAAGTTTATATAAGTTAAAATTAGAAATTTGATTCTACTATCATCAGAAGCTTCTGTTGGGCCACATTTGTAAAGAACAATGGGAATTGTATGCTGCCCTTTATCTACAGGGAGATGGGTTTGAACATGTACAGACGCACCCATGTATATACATCCCATCTAATCCTACATATTCTCATTTATATTGAAAATGGAAGCCTAAACCAAAAACTAATTGAAGTGATTTTAATAGAGGGAGAAGGAAGGAAAGGAAGAAAGGGCAGGGTGGGGTAGGGACGGAAACTAGGTATCTCTGAGTATACCTTGTTTTGCACATTGGATTTTAGAGCTAGGAAAATGTTTTCTATGATTATAAAATAAAAATAAAACAAAACCTCAAAATTACACACACATACACACCGCCTCCCCCACAAGCCCTAACAAAACCATCTCTCTTGATTCCTTTCTCTCTTTGAAAAGCTGAGGCCAAGCCAGGTGTGGTAGCTCAGTAAGTACTTGGGACACTGAAACAGGAGGATCACTGCGAGTTTGAGGCCTCTCTGGGCTATAAAGTGAGTTCACTGCCAGCCTGAACTGTATAGTAAGACCTTATCTTAAAAAACAACAACCAAAAAAAGAAAAAAAAAAAAAAGAAAAGAAAATTCTAGGTCACCTGTATACCTCATGCTGAGACAATGTAGATCTACTCCTCTGGGTGATCAGTCCCTCCCAAGCCAATGGAAATTGACCCTCGCCACATGTGCCTGCCTGGAGAGGCATCGTGCTACTCTCTGCAGATGGAAGAGGCCCACTGCACTTTTATCTGATACTCAAATTGTTAATTTTATAGTAACAGCCTGTGAAATCTAGAGTAAATGATGAATACCAACATGTTTGTGTTTTGCTGTTCAAACAATATTTTTAAACTGTGATAGTACTGAAATTAAGGCTGTTACCACTTCTTATTTAAAGATTTTTAAAGAAATCCCAAGGAGATAATTTCAGTTTTATTAAAACATGTAGCAAATGGAGAGAAAATTTCATTTCTATTAAAACACGTAACAAATGAGGGGGAAAGGTACCTTTTGCTTTTTTTTTTTTTTTTTTTTTATGGTTTCCAGGAAAGTAACAAGAAGGGGATTGGCTGGGTGTGGTGGCATATGCCTATAATTTCAGCACTCTGGGAGCCCGAGACAGGATCACAGATTTGAGCCCAGCCTAGGACACTTGGTGATTTAGCATGGCCCTGTCTCAAAATAAAATATGAGCTACAGATGTAGCTCATTCCAAAGACCTTGAGTGAGTGCTACACCTAGTTTGGCTGGGGGAGGCAAAGGAGAGGGGTCAGTGATGCCATGTGGTCAGTGCAGGAATTCAGTGGCCAAGTTGTTGTTGGCTGCTGGCCAGGCTGACACCCGATTGGATGTGTGCAAACATCTGGCTGAATTCCAAGCATGTTGTATACCTGACCTTTCTTTATAGCTCTGGTTACAAAGGGAGGGATACTGGGGTGCACAGGAAAGGAGTGACGGACATGTATTTCCTGCTTCACGCAGAAGAGCTGGAATGAGAACTGGAAGAACTGGCCCCAAGTGACCCCTTGAGGTTGCACGTGCGCCTGGTCAGAGCCCTGACCATAAATGAAGGGTGCTGAATCATGAACTTCAGAGCCAGAGGAGGCCCTCTTTGGAGGACACTAAAGCTCAAATAGAATGACTTTTCCAGAAACAGTGACAGGATTGGGACTAAGAATATAAGTAGCTGCCATTTGAGAACTTTCTGCCTTTTTTCACAGTACTGCATATTGAACCCAGAACTGAGCTACATCCCCAACCCATTTTTTATTTTGAGACAGTTTTGCTGAGTTGTCTAGCCTAGGCTTCCAATTTTAATTTTCCTGCCTCAGCCTCCCAGCTGGGATTATAGCTGTGCACCACTATGCCTAACCTTGGGCTTTCTGAACCACCAAATGATACAGGATAGGTAGTGTTACTTTTATAGACTAGAAACCAGTATAACTTAACATGCTATAGCATACGTGGGTCTCCAAAGTGGAAGCCAGGATCCAAGTCCAGGGTTGACTCAAGCTTGTTCACTGGACAGCTGTGCTTCGCAATATTTTCTGATTGGTCCAGTTCTACATTATTCCGTAATACAGCCACTTAGAGAAGGAGTCCAGCATGTCTGGGAGTTCAAATGTTTCCTTGGTATTCTATTAATTATTCTGTGGTATTATAAATTGTCCTTTGTGGGAGATCTGATCCTAAGCACTTTACGGGATCCTTTCAAGATTTATTCCAAGCTCTTATTTGAAGGCTGGACATTAGACTTGTCTGCAGTAATGTTTAGCACTTTTCTTAGATGGCCCCAGTGTCTTACAGATTGAAATTCCAGCTCCTGCATGTTAAACATAGTTTTTAGCCTCTCTGTGGTTTAGTTGCCTGCTTTGTAAATAAGGGATAATAGCCAATGGAGTTTTGAAATCTTGAGAACTCTTTCAAGCTTTTGTACAAGAAAGTAAGTGGAAAATATTCCAGTTTTACATGATGAGTAAACAGGCTCTGTCCTTTTCCTAAACATCGAGAAAAAGTGTCCTCTGTTTTTTAAACACATGGGCCCTGAAGTCCTTTTGTGCGAATCATCAGTGGATAAATAGAACACAAAGGGTAGGTTTGCAGTTTGTCACCTGACATGAAAACGGGATTTGACACAGGTATGATTGCTCCACATGTGACTGGGAAGGGCCTGGGCAGCCAACCAGCCACCCTGGCTTTTGTGCAGCTGGGTGTTTTCTCTGTAGGTACCTTGTTGGGACTGATTTTCACATGGACACTGACCCAAGAATAGACTGCTCTCTGGCCCTGAGAGAGTGGACAGGCTCCATGTAGCACAGGCTGGTAGAGGACAGTGCCCACAAAGACTGTGGGCCCTTGTTGAGCATGGACTGCCCATGCTCTGGGTCTTTGTCTATCTCACCATAAGTTTCAGGGTCAGGTGTCACAGCTGATGTCCATGCCATCTTTGAGATCCAGGTACACCTGCACCTAACCAATGTATCCATCCTAGAGAACAGACGTGGCTTTTTGGAAGGCCAGATCATTGCCCAGCTCAGGGTAACATGTCCCTGCCCAGATGTGAAGAGGGCCAGGCCTAATTCAGTTATATGGGGCTTGAGTGTGTGAAGCCTGGAGAGGAGGAATAGGGGTAGCGGTGGGATCCTGAAGAAGGAAGCGCTTTCCTGCTGAAGATTGTGAGAGTCCTGTTTTTGTGAAGTAGGGAAGCATGTTGGGTACAGCAGAATATCGAGGAAGGAAAAACCTGTATCCACGCCTCACCCCCTTAGGGTCTTAGGGAATGGCTTTCTAAAGAACAGAATGCCATGTTAGATACTATGTAATGAGCTGTTGTTTATACAATTGTTTTAAGTGGTGGATCAAAATTCAGTTTGGAAGAGTCTTATACTCGGGCCCCTGCTCCTGGTGGCAGCCCTCTCCAATCCTGCCAGCTGGGCCATGTTCCTCTGGCCCCTGTTCCAGTAGCCCTAGAGATGTATCTGTTGGCCCCTCACACTGTCTTATCCCTGGCTTGTCTCCTTATCTCCTGTCTCATTAGACTGAGTTCTTAAGAATACGGATTGACCCACTTTCCTAGTGCCCGATGCTGTGCCTGGCTCATGTGGGTTCACACTGTATATTAGAAGACTGGGAGGTTAGAGAGGCAACCCGATCTCTACATTTTCCTCTTTAGCTTTCCCTTGTGAGTGCTAACTCATTTTTACACCTGTTTTCAAGACCCCTTTATAAAGGTTTTATTGCACCTCCAAATCAATTTTGAAGCCTTTGTCTCCCTGCAGCTGTTTTTCTTTGTCTTTTTCCTGTTTTTGAAGATCTGAGTTTTTCTGTCTCTTTTTCAAGCCTCTTGCTCCCTCTTTTCTTCCCTAGAACACGTCCAGTGCTTGGAGCTCCCCTGGTCCCTTTCCCTCCTCTGTGATCCTCGTTGCTTCTTGCCTGGCCTGTCACCGCAAACTCTATCACTGCTTTTTCTTTTTTGATATCTGACCTCTTAGACATTTGCTGAAGCTTGTTAATCTAAAATGTCTCCATATACCTGCAGTGTTGTAGGTGCTTAGGTACAGTGTTGAGAAGGTGGGGCCAGACCTCCTACTGATACTAGTCTCTTCTGGTGTATTGTTGGAGTCTTCACTTTGA
This sequence comes from Cavia porcellus, assembly GCF_034190915.1. Classification (NCBI taxonomy): domain Eukaryota; kingdom Metazoa; phylum Chordata; class Mammalia; order Rodentia; family Caviidae; genus Cavia; species Cavia porcellus. The sequence continues at coordinate 22,508,736 of NW_026947488.1, read as the reverse complement.
AGTCAGTACTCACACCGGTGGGGTGGTGGGGAGTATTGCTGGTTCCTTGGTTGACATTCAAGTCCTTCTACGATCTTGTTCATTCATCCCTCTTTCCCACTTTTGTCCTGTGGCTCCCTTTCATGCATTCTAGCCAAACTGTACATTCCAGCCAAACTGGTGTGTATCCTGTCATTCCCAACCTCTTCATTTGTCATCATCACCAGGCTTCCAGGAGGGATGCCCTTCCCATCTTCCATGTCTCTCATGTCTAACTCTTGTTCTTTGTGATCAGTTCAGATGCCATCTCCCCCGTCCACCCACCCGGTAAGCTTTCCCTGCAGGTACCAAAATACGTTTAAGTGCCCATCGTTAACGTTAAGTGCATCCACCACTACAAAGTAAACAATGCCCTGCTCACCTTAAAAGTGTAGTGCTGATTTTTTTGCCTCTTACAGTATATATCATTTTGCTTTCCTGCAACCCATGTGTTGGCAAGTTCTTCATAGCTATCTTTGTGCCTGGTGCAGGGTAAGCCTGTAAGACTCTGATGAGGAACTGTCATCTATTATGACATTATTATCTAATGAGGGACACCTATTTCATGGCTTGCCCTGAGTTAAGCTCTTGTCCAGGTCTTGTCTCATTGAATCCTCTCAATAGACCTATAGCTGATGTTATTATCCATATTTTCCAGAGAGGAAACTGAGGCTGAAAGAGTAAGCAACTTGCCTAGGGTCAACCAGCTAGCATGTGGCAGAGATGAGTTTGGTACCCAGCCTTTCCCACCTTTTAACATTACATTTTGTGACCCTAATAAGAGGGATGTTACAATTCAAAATAGAATGGAAGAAAGTCATTGGTGAATACACATTTCTGAAGCTACTATCAATGCAGAAAGAACACTTCTAATTTTTTTAAGTCAGTGTCCAGCAGGTTTTAGCTGTACCCTTTACCAAGCATAGCTCACAGCTAGGGGCATCAAGATTGCGGAGGTGGAAAAGACAGCCAGAGAGAATTTATCTGCCCAGGCTCCTTCATGGCACTGATTTCCCTGGAGCTGGCATTTCAAGGTCCCCAAGCCAAGTAAATGGTACCCCAGAGGTTGGAGAAAGATAGCAAAATTGTCTCTTTGTCTCTGCATTTCTTCTTTAAACCCCAAACCTGTAAGAGATAATGACTGTCAGGTACAGTGCAGAGTCCTCCAGGGTCACAGAAATGAATGCGTCTCATCCAAGGGCTTCTGCCACAGTGGAAGTGGTGAAACTTATGAGTAAACAATCTTAATGTTCCAGAGCGGAGTTGCTGTGGTTCTGAGATACAGTTTGGAAGACAGGGAAGACTAGGCAGCTCCCAACTGCAGAAGAGCTGAACCCTGGCTTTCCTACTTCTTTCTGCTTTGGTTTGTAAGGACTTGTTTCTAAGCTGTGAGGTTTTGACACCTTGCTACCCTGCCCAGCATTAGCTGGGAGCCATGGTTTTAAACGTATACAGGGGTGATTAGAGGCTCTGTGGCTGTAGCACCTTCTCTTTGAACATGAGATGAGGTGGGAGTCAGCCTATGTCTCCCCATATGGAACTGTCTGGTCAGCTCCAGCCCTGGATTGGAAAAATGAATACCTGAGCACATAGCAAGGGGTCTTCTATACCTTGCACTTTATGCATAGTCATTTTTTTTAGTTTTTGCTGCAGACCTGTTTTGCAGCTAAGGAAGCAGACAATCACAACAGCTGTAATTTGCCCAAAGATGCATAGCTGAGAGGCAGCTGTTTGCAGTAATTTGATGCTGAGTATGGAAAAATCAATTAGCAGGCACAGTTGGAGCCACATTGCTGGGAAGAAAAAAGGACTGATCTGAGAGGATAAGGGTAAAAGCCTCAGGAAATGTTTCCATGTTCTTGTTGGCTTGCTCTGTGGACAGCTATCAAAGGGTTGTGGGGATCACCTTTAGTTGGGGAGAAGCCATTTGGTCAGATAAGGCTTTGCAGGTAGGGAGAGCAGAATGGTAAACTGGCGTGCAGCATTAGAGAGTCAGAAGATAGGGGAGTCTGTGTGTCTCCTTTGCTCATTTTAAGCATGAGTTGGTGGTGAGTGGAGTGGACCTTTCTAAAACATAATAAAATTAAAAATCAGAGCTAGGCATGGTGGTGCATTCCTGTAATTCCAGCACTCTGAGATACTGAGGCAGGAGGAACAAAAGTTCAAACCTAGTCCAGGCAACTCAGTGACCTAATAAGACCTGGTATCACCATCACCACCACCACCATCACCACCATCAAATTGTTTAAAAGGGCTGGCTCAGCAGGAAGACCCTAGGTTCAATCCCCAGAACTGGGGAAAACAAAACAAAACCTGAGATCATCCCACATAAGACAATATTCAAACCATATTGAGAATGTTACACCTTATAGAGGCCTCAGAGAATCTAAGGTCTTGCTTACTTAATACTGAAGCCAAGGTGTCATCGGGGTAAAGGAGGTACTTTCGATGACTGTGCGTTGGCCCAGAATTAGACAGCTCACTGGTCTGAATGAAGCCTGGACGAGGAGGGCTGAGTGAAGGAACCGAAGCTAAATGGAGCAGGTTCATGGGCAAGCAAGGCAGTGGCACATCTACACATTTTTGAGAAATTTACTAGAGAAGAGTAGCTGGAAAGCAGTAGGGAGTATCAACTGGGCTAAGTCAAGATTTGTAGGATTCTGGGTGTCTGGGAAATGGAAAGTAGTCCATTGTAAGGGGAAAACTGAGACTGGGAAGAAGGCTGAATGCAGGATTGAGTTCTTTCCCAGCTCTGAGATGGCTCCAGCGTTCAGACAGCAGGCCATGAGGTGGTATTCTTGTGACCTGACAGCTTTCCCTCCACTCCACCTTCCCCTGTAGGTGATTGCCGTGGTGATGGATGTTTTCACAGACATCGACATCTTCAGAGACCTGCAGGAAATATGTCGGAAGCAGGGAGTGGCTGTGTATATCCTTCTGGATCAGGCCCAGGTTGCCCACTTTTTGGACATGTGCATGGATCTGAAAGTTCATCCTGAACAGGAAAAGGTTTGTATGGTACATGGTTTGCATTTTTGCCTCCATCAACAAATATAACAGAGTTGTTTTGCAATTTTGTCCCCTGTTACAAGTGAAGGAACTGAGGCAGTGAGCAAAGTCATTTGCCCAAAGTCTCATGGCAAACAAGCACTGTTGGCCTTCTGATTCTATTCCTACGTATCTACTCAAGAGAAATGAAAGCACGTGTCCACACAAAGACTCGTGTATGGATGTTTATAGAAGCATTAGTCATACTGGCCATAGGATGGAAACAATCCAATGTTCATCCACTAACAAATGAATAAACAATATGTTATCCATTCACACAGTGGGATATTATTTATTCAGCCATGAAAAGGAATGAAGTGCTGACACATGCTACAGTGTGTACGAAGCTGAAAACATTAATGCTAAATAAAGGCAACCAATGAAAAAAATGCATTTTAGGATTCCCTTTGTAGGAAAGCAAAGACCAAAACAGGGGTATCTATGGATAGGAGTTAGACTGGCATCAGGGTTAGGATGCAGGGGAGTAGAGGGAAGGGTGGGGTAATAGCTAAGGGATAGACTGTCTTTTTAAGATGATGAAAGGGCTCTCAAATTGCATCTGATAATGGTTGCATATATCCATGAATATACATGAAAACCACAGAATTATACACTAAAGTGAGTGAATTGTATGGTATGTGAATTACATCTTGATTAAGCTGTTGAAAAGAAAAGAAATGAAGTGTTAGTCAAGCTTCAAAATCCTAGCCTCTCTCCCTCTCCTGTACTGTCTCCTAAAATGGGCAAAGCCCAGATCCATGGGTGAGACCCAGGAGGCTGCTGTGGGAGCTGCTGCTTAAGTCAGTGGCTCCACTTTCGCTCCAGTGATCACCATTTGTTGAGCTCTGTCCTGGGCACTGACTGCTCAGTACTCATGAGAAAGGTTATGTGACTGATCCTCAGCAGCCATGTAAGGAAGTGCCACTGCCCTAATGTTTTAGGTCAGGAAATGGTAACAGAGCCTAAGGGTTCACAGTACAAAGTAGCAAGCTGGGGATTTGTATCAGTCTGTCTGCCTCCAAGCCCTGTGTGCACCATGTCTGTCACCTGCTGTTGCTCATTTCTCATTAAAAAATTAGACTGTATATCCTTTTGTTTGGCAATGATACTAATTTAAGTATTTAAAGGTAAAGCTAGGGCCAGGGATTTAGCTCAGCGGCATAACCGCCTGCCCGGCAAGCGCAAGGTCGTGAGTTTGATCGCTGATACCAAAAAAAAAAAAAACAAAAACAAAAAAAAAACAAGTAAGGCTACATTAGCTGGGTGTGGTTACTCAAATTTAAAATTCCAGCTACCCAGGAGGCCAAGGCAGGAGGATCATAAATTCAAAGGCAGCTTGGGTGATTTAGCCAGATCCTGTCTCAAAATAAAAAATTAAAAGGTCTGGGAATGTAGCTCACTGTGAGAGGACTACTGGGTTCAAACTACTGAGCTCAATCATCATGACGGGGGCGGGGGGAGTAAGTCTACACACCTTAGCTGGCTTGGTCCTTTTAATTGAAGGAGGCAAGAAAAACAGTCACATTTTTATAGAATTTTTTCTTTTAAATTAAGTAACAGCCTATGAACTTTCAGAGCTCAATTTGTTAATCACCTATTTGAATATCTACTGTGTGCTACATACTATTCTAGGTACAAGAAATGAAATATTCAGCAATGTGAGCCAAAAGTTGGGCTTTAATACTATAGGCTTCTTCATGGGGGATACTAATTTACTACCTTGTTTTTAATCAGACAACTTGGTTTGCAAAGTTTTGGCTATTTAACTTCTTCCAGTTTCTTGTTTCTTTTAACGAGAAAATAGAGGCTCTCATTTAATGAGGTAGTTACTGACCTGCCATTGGTGGAAATTCATGAGGCAGATGGCATTGAGATGAGTGAAGTAAGAGAGCTATGTTACTCATCAGCCACTTAAAGATGAGATCAGGTGGAAACGAAAGCAAGGAGAACACAAGTCAGACATGGCAAAGTATACTGCTTGAGTACTGCCCCATTCAGAGCCACATAAGAAAACCAGTGGTGTCGGGTGTAATTCTAAGGCCTATCATTAAGTACATGTTAGCAGCAGAGAAGTCACAGAACAGTTCTAACCACAACTTTGATCCATGAATGGCTCTGCTTCATCTATTAGGCAGAAACCTAGGAGGATTTACTGGTTCAGTTGTCTGCTAAGTCTTAGCAGAATTGCAGCTGTCATGGTCATCTGATTCACTCTAGTAGGTTTAAAAGAGGTCTGAATGAGTGCATGGCCCGTTCCTTCAGCTTCCTCAACATTTACACTGTCTTAACTCCTCCTAGGGAGGCACCATCTTCCCTGGTTGCTTCTCCCACCCGAGCACATCTCTGCCGCTGAATCTGTGCCTTACTGAGTAGGGGCTGATTTTGCCCCACCCTGGGCTGTATGGCTGGTTGAGTGCTAGGTTATCTGGTCTGCAAGTGCTCAAGAGTGCTTTAGCTACAATTAGAGAAGCCTGCACGTGTTCAGATAGCCATTAAGGGAAAGATGCACAAAGCCACACCTGAGACTCCCCGTAGTGGTGTTTTCATGCTTATTCTTGTATGTTGATCCTTACTACTCAGCTCAGGAGTCGTGTCCTCCGGGAAGACCTCCTCCTGCCAATTCCATTGTACTTTTCTGAAATTTTTTAGCTTTAAAAAAAATTATCTTAAGATAATTTTAAGATTTATAAAGAAGTTATAAAATAACACTTGAATTTTTTGAATATTTTTTATCCAAATTTTCTAAATGTTAACAACATCTTATGAACTTCTAGACAAATAACAAGGCCAAAAACAAGCTTTGTATAATACTATCTAATCTACAGACTTTATGAATTTAACCAATCCACAAACTCCTTATTCTGGATCACACCTTGTGTTTAGTTGTCAGGTCTCCTCAGCTCCTTTTAATTTGAAGTTGTTCTTTCATCTTTTTTTTTTTTCCTTTTCCTTCTTTTCTTTTTATCTTTCAGGTCTCAATGCTTTTAAAGAATACCAGCTAGTTTTCTGTAGATTGTGGGTTTATTTTATCTGATGTTTCCCCATGGTTCAATTCATTTGATAAGAATACTACAGAGATGATAGTATATCTAGCCATAGTTTGTTTTTCACTGTTTGTTTTGAAATGATGAAAGATTCAGAGTTACAAAGATAATAAGAAAAGTTTTGTGTGCCTGTCACTTAGTCTCCCCAATGGTTATATCTTAGGTAATCAATAGTACGATATCAAGCCCTGGAAGCTAACATTAGTGCAACGTGTGTGTACGTAGTTCTGAGCCTCTTATTTCCCATGCACGTTAAACACAGAACTGTCCATCACCTCAGAGATCTCCCTTGTACTGCACCATTATGATCCTGTCTCTCTCCTTTCAAAACCCACCACTATCTTTAACCCTGCCAACCTATAATTTGTTTTCCGTTTCTGTGATTTTGTAAGTGGAATCATACTGTATGGGACCTTTTGAGGCTGACCTTTTTCACCCAACACATCCTTGACATTGATCTAAGTTGCTTCATATACCAGTAGTTTGTTGTTCCGTTTATTATTGAGTAGCATCACATGGTGGTGCCACAGTTTACTCACTCACTCACTGAAAGACGTTTAGATACTTTTCAGGTTTGGGTTATTATAAAGAGTTGCTATGAATATTCATGTAGAGGTTTTTACGTAGACATAAGTTTTCATTTCTCTGTTTGATGTTATATCTTGCTGTAGGTTTTAAATTATTCAGTTACTTTTCTGTCTCATACTCTAGTCCTGAGGCCAAGAGGCATGCCTTATAGTGCGTTGTCTCAGTGCTGGGAGCATGGTAGGGGATTCTTTGTGGAATGCTTAAGAGTCAACAAACAATCTTAAACATTTAATTTGAATGTGTAAGATTTCTAATAATATATAAATTCTAGTGTGTTGTAAGCTTTTGAGAATGCATTATTATAAGCTAGGCAGGGTGACACATGCCTGTAAGCCCAGCACCTGGGAGGTTGAGGTAGGAAAAGCACAAGTTTCATCCCAGCTTGGGAACATAATGGCTTAGTCAAGGTCCTGTCTCAAAACAAAACAAAAAAGCAGATTTTCTTATTTTGCATACCATTTTGTATATGTTTTACACATACCATTTTACAGGACCAGTTATGCATACAAATGCATAGTGTATTGCTAGTGCACTTTTTAGTAAATACATACTTGTAAAAGATGGAACTTGCTGGTTAAGCCCCATGTGAGGTATTTGTGGCTTAGCAGTCCAATGATAGAGAAAGCTCATACTTTGTTTCTTTCTTCCAATCTCTCATAAAGTGGGGGTCTGTTGGAGTGGGCAGCCATTAAGCAAAGAGTAGGAGAAGTACCAACTTTGCTTCACTGAGCCTTTTTTAAAATGTTTATTATTAGCATCTTTTCTTCCATGCATATGTTCTCTACTTTTTGTTTCAAAATTATTTCTTAGATTCTGTTAGTCTCCTAGAGAGGTGAGTCTTTTACAGCACATGTAAACATGAACTAAAGGTTTCAGAAGTAAACATAAGAAAATGACAGAGAGAAGACGGATCACTGTAGAGGTAACATTACCTGAGTAATACCTGGCTAGCACACTATGTGTATTGTTACTAAATGGTGACCCTAAGCTCCACATGTTGTCAGCAAGTCTATTTAGGAATTAAAACTAACAAGGCCTCTGGCTTCCTCCTTTGGTCATTCAATGAGTGTCACTGAGTTGTTCATTGATTTCTCTCCCACTCCCTCACCAACAGCTGATGTCAGTACGGACTATTACAGGAAATATCTATTATGCAAGATCAGGAACTAAAATTATTGGGAAGGTTCATGAAAAGTTCACTCTGATTGATGGCATTCGAGTGGCAACAGGCTCCTACAGGTATGTCTCTAACAGCTGCATCACTTATTAATCTGAACTCTTTAGATGAAGCGTGTCACACCAGGATAAAAGCCTTTTGTTCCTCTCAATGAGAGCCTCTGGGGCTAACTGTTCCCATGTGTGCACCTGTGTGTGTGAGTAGGTTCATCAGCCCCCTCCCATTGGAGGTAATTGGAGTGGGGAGTCATGGTCCTATCCTGTAGTCAACAGAACTATACAGAAGTTTCCTTTGCCTCGAGGCCACACAGTAAGGGCATCCTATAGTGAATCCTTGGCTCAGTCCTACGGGATGAGCAACTAACAGAGCCTCCAATCCAAGTTTCATGGAGATGTAGACCCCACGTGCCCTACTCACATGAAGGTAAGGGCAAATGCAGGCACTGGCATCAATGTGGAAGACAGACATGAAACTGCCACCCTAAGACTTAGCTCCTCCATGCTTCAAGCCTTTATAAGTTAATGCTTTTGTCCAGAAAATATGGGTCATGTTTCCAACCCATCTTTGAACTCTCTGGCAATGGCATTTTCATGTAGAGAGCAGGCAGTTTGAATGGGGATGGCGATAAAGAGAGATTAACATAATTTCCTTGCCATTGCTACTCGTATGGCTTATGGTTGTGCGTTTTGGCACCTCTCCCTTAGATTGTCTGCTGGTATGCAATTGCACCTACAGATGTGCCTGTAAAGTTTAGAAAAGAAAAACTCACTTGAAGAAACAGGCATTCCTGAGCAATAATTATGTGTCAGCCCTGAGTTTATGGAAGATGAACAAGAAGAGAAAGAAGCAATAGCTAGGCGTAGTGGCACACACCTGCAACTCTAGCACTTGGGAATCCGAGGCAGGATGACCATGTGTTCAAGGCCAGCTGGGGCAACTTAGTGAAACAACAATACCAACAAAAACCAAAACTGCTTTTGATATGTTCCTTTTCAATCTGCACTATCATTGCTCAGAGCAGAATTAGAACTCTTTGTGACTTCTTTAGTTTCAGAAGGTATCTAGCTTTCCCGCCAAAGTAGGATTTATTCATACTAATATATCCAAATGGTTTTTTAGCTGTTCTAAAATCTAAAGAATATAAAAATTACTCTCTGCAAATGAAATGTGCTTCCATTGATGATAATGATGATGATTATAGTCCTGGTGTTGGGTGGATGCTTTGTTTATATTACATCATTGAGGTTTTCAAAAGAATCATTCTTCTCAGGCACTGAGGGCAATTCTCCACAGCATTTGCATTAGGTAAGGCTTTTGTTTACAAGAGACAGAGTTGGCTGAGCATGGTGCTATATACCTGTGGTACAAATCTGTATCAGTGAGATAACTGCAAGTGTCCAAAAGCTAAAACAAACTACTTTATGTAGAATCTTAACTTTATCAGCTCCCACAGCTTGGAAGTAGAGAAAGGTACATTTGGTTTTCAGTTCAACTTGACCTGTGGACTATTCAGAGCACTATTTTCCTGATTCTGCTTTTTACTGGCTGATCTTTGAAGATAAAAAGTCTGGCTTACATTATCTGTAGTAGTAGAGATTCTCGTTCAACACTGGCATCAAATCTGAAAACTTAATGGCCCTGGGGAGGCGGGAGGAGTCACATGCCTACCCCGAATGTCACTCTCCAGCCAACGAGATAATATTCTGGCCAGCCTTGCTTGTATCTTATTCCAATTGAGGTGAAGAAAGGTATATGCATGAACCTTTTCTTGGGCAGAGGTGAATGTAGGTTGTTATCAGAGGCTGGACAGGCAGGGGTACAGCTCTGAATGTGACTTCAGCACTGATATCATTGTTAGAATAAGTCATCATCCTTTCTGAAAACAGAAGAGGTAGCAAAGAACATGGCACTAATGATTTGGTAGGAGAAAGAAGTTGAATCTAGGGTGCTGTGGTGTCTCTAGCTGGTTTCATTACCTTTAAAAATACTGGCCCAGATATTTGAGAATCCTTTTCTTATTTTTAAAATGTCAAGGTTGAGAGGTCATGCTGGTCTGTGTTTCTCCATTTTTGTTGACATATGTGTGTTTTATAAACCTGTAAATGCAAGTTGAATTCACACTAAATGGTACATGCTGAAGCTGTGACTCTCATACGGCAGGCCTATCTGAGCTTTATTATTCAGATTGACAATAAGTAACTTCAAATTCTTCATTCTTACCAGTTTCTTTTTGTTTTTAACCCTTCAGTTTTACATGGACAGATGGAAAATTGAATAGCAGTAACTTGGTTATTCTGTCTGGCCAAGTGGTTGAACACTTTGACCTGGAGTTCCGGATCTTATATGCCCAGTCGAAGCCCATCAGTCCCAAACTCCTGTCCAACTTCCAGATCAGTGGCAAGTTTGATCATCTAGTGGACCAAAAACCACTGACCAAGGAGCTCACACTGGGCAACCTGCTGCGCATGCGGTTGGCCAAGCTGTCAAGTACACCCAAGAAGACCACTCTGGACCTAGAGGTTCCTGTGGAGGACACAGCAGAGCCCAAGCCCCGTGACTCTGTGTCCTCCACCATTAGCGAGGAAGACTACTTCCACAGCCACAGGGATGAACTGGGGGACAGCAAGGCGGTTGATGCTGCCACCCAGACAGAGCCAGAAGCGGAGATGACAGCAGTGAGTGTGAGTGAGATGGGAACACAGACCAGCACGGGCACAGCCTGTGCCGGAACCCAGACCACCATCGCCACCAGAGCATCAAGCTCCCAGACCATGGTGTGGTCCAAGTCAACCACCACACAGACTGACACAGATGAGAGTAGTCACTTTTCTCAGGGCACACAGTCTAAAGAAGGATCACCTGTATCAAAAATGTCAGTGTCAAGATCCTCCAGTTTGAAGTCATCATCTTCTTTGTCTTCCCAAGGTTCAGTGGCAAGCTCCATTGGTTCCCACACTTCCCTCCGATGCCCTGACTTCCACACTCCTGGATACTCAAAGTACCTAGGCAGCCCCCACCTGGACCTGTGCCTGAGGGACTCACTCAGAAACTTGAATCAAGAGAGGCAGTTTCATTTCGCTGGCATCAGGTCCCGACTCAACCACGTGCTGGCCATGCTCTCGAAGAGAACATTCTTTGCCGAAAACTATTTTGACTTTAAATCTGGAAATTTCACCAGAGCATCATTTAAATTGATTGATATTAGAGACACAGTAGTTTATCCTTCCTATCAGTGATTGCTCTGTGTTGATTCCTGGGTCTGCCATCCTGTGGCAGATGTCACTACAATTTCCTGCTTTCAAAAACCTTGCATTTCTGAGTACGTTTCTCTCAACTCTTAGTCCCTTTGGCTGTCTAGAATTCTATCCTGCACATTTTTTTTACATGCTTTTATTTTTTTTCCTATAGAAACCAGGTATTGGTTTTATGGTTGAAACACTATGGGTACAGTTTTGTTTTGGCTTTTTTTGCACAATTCCAACAGATATTTAAGAGAATGTTTAGAGTTTAAGGTTAATTCAATATTAGATAAAGTATTCTACATTTTTCTTGATTTGTATGCTTTTCTGTCTTAGGGATTTGAGTCACCACTGTTTTTATAGTCAAAATCTTGTTTGGGGTTAAAAAAAAAAAAAGAACAACTGTTTCTTAAATGTTTATTTTTAGAATATCTGTGTTATTAACATTAAATAAATTTAGACAACTTTGGTTGAAAGTTTGAGTACTTTTTAAACTTTATCAGGGGACATTTTTCTTTTTTGACTCTAGAAGTATATCACAAATAAATGCGCCAAATAGGTACCTGTGAAATTTTCTTTTCTCATAGGATTGGTGTAGGAAGAAATAATGATCCATATTGTAAAAGCGAAAACATAGTCAGCATTCGGGCCATCCTATCTTTGGCATGATGAAGATTGACATTACTCTGTGTTTGAATGAGGACACCTGCCAGCAATAGCAGTCCTTTACACATGCTCTGGCTTTTCTGTTTTCAAAACAAAAGCCTGAACTGTTGCAGCGAGCACCTTGGTTCGTTCTGTGCTTCCCTGCCAAAGAGGCCTGGGTGTGCGTTCTTGGATGTATGCCTGCATAAACTCTAGTGGCCCCATGGGGGCCTAATTTCATCAGATGGGTGTACTGACATGATTTAGCAATCTTGTATCTCAGAGTAAGGGCAAGAGGACACTAACAATTATCCCAGATTCCTAGTCCAGTGTCAGGCAATGTAACTGGTTTCTACATCCTGCTAATCAAGATTGGTGTGGCTGTGGAATCCTATTTTTATTGAGTCTCATTTAGGTGGACAGGCAAAAGGAAGAGTTAAAGAATGGCTTCCTCCTCCTATCTTACTAGAGCGAAATTGTTCTGTGATAGAGAGGGTGTTGTCTGGCATGTCCACTGCTGATAGATGTGGATTAGAAGCATGCCTGAAGGTTGTTATCTGTGTTCAGGATCACTGGAGGTGACCAGGATATTTGCTGGGTTAGTGCTATGATCTTTGGCTGTGAAGCAGTTAATAAGGAATTGGCCTCTGTCTGGCTATAAACAACTCTGGGTTAAGGCTCAAATAGGCAAAGTGTTATTTGAAACCATTTTGCAGATTTAGGTCATTTTATATGTGCTATTTTAAAAACTTCATAACAGTCAATCCCTACATAAGTTAGAAATTATGGTTCCCAATTTTCTGATGAAACTGAGGCTCAGATTAAGTAGGACATCCAAGAGTATTTTGGCTGGTAAATGATGGCACAAGATACTGCACAGGTTTCCACATTCTAAATTCAGCCTCTGCCACGTGACTTTTCTCTCCACTGGAAGCACTGGAGTATGTTCTATGTACAATGGCAGCTAATGCAGGGTGAAAGAAAAGCACACACAGTTTCATGCACAAACAGGTATAAAGCCCTGATTTGTGATAATGATTTTAAATTCTGTCTCAAATTGTAACTGTGTTCTATGGAGTTGTTAATAGGATTACAGTGAACCCTTGACTTAGGAACTCAAGTTCATGCTCGAGGGCTGGTAGTAACTCAAGTTGTCAGTTGAAGGCTCAGGCTCCTCTACACAGCTTTCAAAGTCTCTGCTGTACACAGGAAGATCTCAGTGCCCTTTGACACAGGCCCCATTTCTCAACTAACCCCATACGGGAAAGGATGTTGTAAGGTTCCTTCCAGGATTCTTTAAGGGTTAAATCTGCATCTGACCATCTAGAAGCACAAGCAGCCGACATTCAGGGTTATAACTCAAGACCTTGGTCATAAATTTAAACTGAAATTCCAAACTGGGAGCGGAGGCGCACTTCTAGAATCCCAACACTTGGGAGGCTGAGGCAGGAGAACTGTTTGCAAATTGCAGACCAACGTGGGCTACAATTGAGCCCAAGGCCAGCCTGAACTGCATAGTGAGACTTTATCTCAAAAAAAAAAAAAAGATAAAAAACAGTAACAAAACAAAACAAAACAAAAAAAAAACCCCACCAAAACCAAAAACCTCTGAAATTCCAGCCATAGCCCAAGTTGATCATATGTCAATGTACATTTTAGAAGTGCTATGTTGGTGGTGAGCCAAATGAATTGAAGCAGGGTTGCTTACTCACACTTCTCATGTGATATGAGGGTCAGTGAATTTCTTAGCAGGGCAAGGACATGGCCTGTCACACAGTACCTGGCCACACAGCCCTCTTATTGTGAGCAGGACTCAAAAACCATTATTCTCCAAAATCACTGCCAACAGTTAGAAGTAAGACCAAGAGTTACATGGAACCCTAAAAAAATGGCTTAGGCTCTCACAATAAGCTTCTCTGGAACTTAGGTCTCAAAAACATCACTGTATCTGTTTCTCAAAATAAAATCTGAAGAGCACTTGATCAGAATTCACTGGGGTGCTTGTTTAAAATGTTGATTATTAAGGGATGGGAATGTAACTTCAGTGGTGAGGAGCACACTGAGCCCCAGGTTTAATACTCTGCACTGCACAAGAAAAAAGAAGTTGATTATTGGCTCCCCTCTGAGGGAAGGGAAGGATAAATGTGACAGACTATGTAGTTCAAAAACTAATTGTACTTCCTCAGCAGCATACTATAAGTACTGTATTTCTCTGTCAGTCTGTTGTCAGACAGCCACTACAGACTCGGTTATAAATATTTTAGGATACAGCTCTAAAAATAACTGTCGATGTCGCTCCTGGCCGGCAGGAAGGACACACGACAAAGTCTGGCAGTGGACAACCTTTTCTTTTATTTTCCTTCTCCGTACAGCCTGCCCTGGGATCGCTCCCAGCCGAAGCCTCCTTTGGTCCGCTCCCCGCGGCTCCTTCTGGGCTTCTACTTCCGGGCTTCTTCTTCCCCCCAGGGGTGGCACCAGTATATATACGGATACAGTGTCCAATCATGTTAAAGTGAGCAAGGCAAGCTGATTGGCTAACATCATCAGTTGCCAGGCAGACTATATTGTTGAGCGGGTTGCTTACGCGGTAAGCAGGAAACTAACGTGCTCGATGGGAGGGGTAATCTACCTCAGGCTTTACTCTTTACTACAGGCCTCACGTCCGCCAAGTGAGGCGACTGGGCTCGGGACTGCGGCTCCCAACATCTCCCCCTTTTTTATTTTTTTTATAAATGTGCGCATCGTAGCCCTTCCTGGACTGGGTGCAGAGGCTTATGCCCTATGCGTAGGCCCACCGTAGGTCCTTGGCTTAGACCCTGGTCGGCCGTCCCATGGTCTGCCAAGGCCCTGAGGCCCTCGTCCTTTTTCTAGGGCCAGGCACAAACTGGACGGAACCTGGATGCACACAAGCTTGCACTCATTTCCTCTCCGTAAAGAAATCCCCTCGGAGAGAAATTTAGACCTGGGCAGCATCTAACAGTCCAGCGGCTTACGTGCAGGATGGGGTAGGGCCTGGCTTAGGTTGAGTCGCACCGGGGGAGTACGCTCTTACCCGTCATTGACTCTCCTACCCAGCTATGTCATAATTTTTTAGAGGAGGAGTGTGGGAAGCTCACCACCCCTAGACTCGGTCGTAGGCTAGGCGAGCGAGCCATGCATATGCCTGAGGATCTTTTTGTCCATTTCGGGCTACCGCTATTTCTATTCATCTTGTTGGTTGGTCTGTGATGGATCTCCGGTAGGGCAGGTCTGATCTTCAGTCGAGGGCTTTGTCGCCCGTGTCAGTCTCTCCGATACCCACAGTGGTTCTCGTCCCGATTCCTGTGGGAAAACACAAACCGCGCCTCGGTTCCAGCTGACCACTGGATCCGGGCCCATCCATTGTCCTGTCAGGACATCTTTCCACTTCACCCACCCTTTATGGTTGGGGGAAGGGTTGCAGTGCTCCACGGCTGGGGAGCAATTATCATTATTTAAATTTAAAAAATTGTGTGTGAATAGTGCCATGGATAATCGTGCCTTTGGGGCCAGGCCTTGGCCTACTCCCCCTTTTTGTTTTTGTAAAATTTCTTTGAGGCTTCTATGAGCCCTCTCAATGATTCCTTGACCTTGGGGATTGTATGGGATACCATGTTTTAATTGAACCTCCATCATTTTGCAGAACTCATTGAAGGCTTTGCCTATATAGGCTGGTCCATTATCAGTTTTTAATATTTTTGGTTTGCCCCATGCGGCCCAAGCCGCCAGGCAATGATTGATCACATTAGACACTTTTTCACCTGTTTCTGCTGTTGTGAATATGACGTGAGAACAGGTGTCTGTGGAAACATGAACATATTTAAGAGTCCCAAACTCCTGTATATGTGTGACGTCCATCTGCCAAACATCACCAGGGATCAAACCTCGAGGGTTTACTCCCATCGGTATGGCAGGTTTGTATGTGGCACAGGAGTCACATAGTCGCACGATATCTCGTGCATCTGCTCTGGAAACATGGAAATGGTTTGCTAGTGTCCTGGCATTGACATGAAACTTATCATGGAAGGCACGGGCTCGCTCGATTGGTGTTAGTAAGGTAAAAATCCATAACGGGCGAGTGGCAGTATCAGCAGCCGCATTCCCCTGTGCCATGGGCCCCAGCAGGGATGTATGTGCTCTTATGTGGGTGGTGAAGACCTTATGGTGTCTGTTCTGAAGCAATGTCTGGATAGACAGGAACAGCCCAGCCACTGTGGAAGTGGATCTAATTAAACCGGCAGTCTCAAGCACTTGCATAGCATTGACCACATACCTAGAATCGGAGACAATATTAATGGCTTTTGAGAACCGTTCAAGAATCATTTTAACGATCTGCAGTTCCACCACCTGAGGCTGATCAGGTTCAAATTGTATGGTAACCGGGGGCTTGCCTAGGATCACATAGGCGCCTATCCCCGTCTTGGAGCCATCTGTGTATATTGTAGTTGCTGGGACTAATGGCTCAGAGGCAGTAACCTTTGGAAAAATTATAGGGTGCTGAGTGACAAATGACAAGATAGGGTCTTTAGGGTATTGATTGTTTATATCCCCATGGAAAACACATCTCAGAATGGCCCATGTATCTATGCAGGCAGCCAGGGTCTTGATCTGGCTGGCGGTATAGGGTACTTGGATGGCTTGTGGTCCTGAGCCAAAATGTTGGACAGCTCTATCATGCGCTTCAAGGGCCAATGAAGCGACTGCCTCCGGGTAATGCTCTATGACTTTTGCAGGTGAGACCTTAGGGTGTATCCACAGTAATGGTCCTTTCTGCCAAATCACCGCTGTGGGCTGTAGACTAGTCTGTAGCAAACAGACATCAAAGGGTCGCCCTGGTTCAATTCTGTGTAAGGTAGCCCCACCTAAGGCTTTTTCCACTCTCTGTAAGGCAGCTCTTGCCTCAGGAGTGAGCCTCCTGTGGGAGGCTATATCTGGGTCTCCCTTCAGAAGGTCGAACAGGGGTTTGAGATCTGAATTTGGTATATGTAAATATGGCCTAATCCAATTAATGTCTCCCAATAGCTTTTGCATGTCATTTAGGGTCCTAACGCCATCCGTCCTAATGGTGACCTTCTGTGGAGAGACTAGCATAGGGGAGATTTTCGCGCCTAAGTAGGTCACCATTTCTCCTCCCTGAATCTTGTCGGGGGCAACATGCAGATTAGCTTGTCTCAGTGCCTCGACCAACTGGCCGAGCATATTATTTAGCATGTCTGGGTCCCTGCCGCTGAGCAAAAGGTCGTCCATGTAATGCACACATCTTATCTTGGGAAAGGATTTCCGTAGGGGGGCCAGTAGGGAATCAAGGTAAATCTGACACATAGTGGGACTGTTGGCCATACCTTGGGGCAGTGTTATCCACTCGTATCTGAGATCAGGGCTTTCTTGGTTAATGGTGGGTAAAGTAAAGGCGAACCTATGAGTGTCCTCTGGATGCAGGGGGATTGAGAAGAAACAGTCTCTAAGATCTATAACATAAACTGGCCAGGACTGAGGGATGGCTGAGAGAGCTGGCAGCCCCCTCTGGACCGCCCCCAGGGACTGCATCTGCGCGTTGACCGCCCTTAGATCATGGAGCAGCCTCCATTTGCCAGACTTTTTCTTAATTATAAAAATGGGGGTGTTCCATGGGGAGGTTGACGGCTTAATGTGTCCTAATCTAAGTTGTGTACTGACTATTTCTGACAAGGCTAATAGCTTCTCCTTAGGCAGGGGCCACTGAGGTGCCCAAACCGGATCATTTGACCTCCAGGTGATTTTGATCGAAGTGGGTAGGAGAGCTTCTTCAGCGGCCCCTAAGAAAAACCCAGCCCTTGCCTACCTTTTTTGTTCTCTACTGGTATTGGGGATGTCCGACCCTGTAGGGCATTGCCCAAGCCTTTGCCGGGGGTATATCCCTGGTTCCTGAGTATATCCTTAGCCTGGGGGGAGCAGTTTGACATAAGCGTGACATCCATCTGAGTGAGGATGTCCCTTCCCCATAGAGACACTGGCAACTGCAACACAAATGGTTGGAAATGGCCCTGATGACCCTCCTCATCGCACCAGAACAGGGTTGAAGCACTAACCTGAGGAGCTGACACCATCCCCAGGCCCTGCAGCGTGTTATCTGCAGTGTTGGTGGGCCAGTTGGAGGGCCAATCCTTTCTAGAGATAATGGAACGGTCAGCTCCTGTGTCTAGGAGCCCTGTTATATTCTTGCCATTGACCTTAAGTGAGAGCATGGGCCTTTTATCAAGTATTATATGGAGTCCCTCGAAGACTTCCCCTGAGGAACCGAAACCTTGACTTTCTCTAATTTTCTGCTTTGAGGGAAATCTCCTGTGGAGACTGGGGAGCAGCAAGAGCTGCGCTATCTTGTCTCCTTTATTGATTACCATAGTACCCACAAGAGATTGAACCATAATTTTAATGTGTCCTGTGTAGTCTGAGTCTATGACCCCCGGGACTACTATGAGACCCCGAAGGGCCGTGGAGGATCTCCCGATCACCAGACCCACGGAATTTTCGGGTAATGGTCCCTTAAAGGTGGTTTCAACCACTCGAACACCCATATCAGGCACTAATATAAGTCTGGAGGCGACACTGAGGTCCACACCTGCTGACCCAGGGGTGGCCCTTGTTGAAGGCTGCCATCCTGAGCTGTCCTGTCTCTGGGGCGGGGGCCCGCCTGTGAAGGGGGCCCCCTCTGGCCGTTTTTTGGCCCTCTAGCATCTCGTCCACAAATACGGTTGCCCTGAGCATCAAAGACCGACCTACACTCCTCAGCTTTGTGTGATCCCCTCTTGCATCGCCCACAAACATATGGTTCTTCATTCCTAGGGCGAGGCCTAGCATCTGCATTGTTTGGGCAATGACGTTTAATGTGTCCTGGCTCCCCGCAGGCAAAACACCCTTTAGCCTTACATTCCCCTTCTAACCCGCGAGGTCCCCTCTGCTGTACAGCCGCGGCCAGGAGAGCAGCCACTCCCGAGTTGGAGAGCGGCCCCCCTATCTCTCTACATATCCTAATCCAGGTGTTGAGGTCCTTGTTCTTATGAGGAGCTATCGCTGCCTTGCACTCCTTTGTACATTGCTCAAAAATCAGCTGCCTTACCAGCGGTCGAGCCACTCCCGGATCAGAAAATATCTTATCGGCAGCATCTTGCATTCGGGCCACAAAGTCAACAAATGGCTCTGTGGTACCCTGAATTATTTTTGAAAGACACAAGGAGGCTGTTCCGGCACCACTTACCTGCTTCCAGGCGCGGAGCCCTATGGCATTGATTTGTTCATAGACAGCGCCGGGGAACTGAGTCTGATCATCAGCATGCCGACCTTCTCCCATAAGCATTTCCTTGTTCCACCCCCGGTTTCCCCGATTGGCGTTTCTCTCAGCCTGCTCTGCAGAGAACTCTGCGTACCAGGCTCGCCAATCCAGGTAACTACCCGAGGGCAGACACGCCTTTGCCAGCTGAATCCAGTCCGCGGGGGTGAGGGGCCCAGAAGACAGGTTCTCCAGCATGGCAATGGTGTAAGGCGCAGTCGGCCCAAAGGTTGTAACTGCATTTTTAAGTTCTCTAATCTGCTTTATCTCAAAAGGCTCCCATGCATTATGTCCCTGGCCCATAGCTACTTGTACAGGAAATATCCCGTAGGGGCCACTATCTATCCCAGGTGGTGGATGTACCTCATGAGACAAACGTCCCCCCTGCCAAAGCCGCCTGTAAAAATACCGACCCGCCGGCGGCGGAGCATAAGACGGCGGCCATGATTGGGCGGAAAATGGGGGCCCGTGCATCACTTCCTGTTCTGGCAAAGGGGAAGGGAGCTCCCGGGCGGCCGCCTCGTGGCGAGGGATCGCTTCCGGGAACACCCCCCAAGGTGGGGCGGAAGGCTTCGCCTCCCTCTCGCGCCGGGGAGCGCTCAGGAGCTCTCTACTCCTCCGCAGACCAAGTTGAGCGGAGCACAATTCACGGCGCAACGCTGGGAAAGAACCCTGCGATTCCTTATCGAGCGACTTAGGCTCCTGACAGCTGGTCTCTTTGGCCTCCTTGCCATTCAACTTTCCCTCGTCCTCGGAGTCAGACGACTCCGAGGCTAGAGCCCCGTCCTTCTCCTTAGCATCTTTGTTCCCCTTGACGGGCCCCTCTCGGGAGCTCCCCGACTGGGCCTGCTCAAATACCCTGCGTACTTTTGTAAGCTCTTGAGAGCTTTCTCCACAACCACCCTCGCTCTTAGAGTTGCTACCTAGCATGTTTCCCATCTTTTAATATGTTACTCACCGCGTGAGGCCCAAGGAATCCGCCACTTACGCGTGAGCCTGAGGGGAGTCTAAAAGCCCTGTAGGTGCGCGCCACCCAGAGCCCAGGCTTATCCCCAACTCACCTGTCTCACAGCTCTGTACTGGAGCATTGTCCGCTGTCACGTCTCGGGGGTGATCAGTCCCCGTGCGGGCCTCCAAATGTCGATGTCGCTCCTGGCCGGCAGGAAGGACACACGACAAAGTCTGGCAGTGGACAACCTTTTCTTTTATTTTCCTTCTCCGTACAGCCTGCCCTGGGATCGCTCCCAGCCGAAGCCTCCTTTGGTCCGCTCCCCGCGGCTCCTTCTGGGCTTCTACTTCCGGGCTTCTTCTTCCCCCCAGGGGTGGCACCAGTATATATACGGATACAGTGTCCAATCATGTTAAAGTGAGCAAGGCAAGCTGATTGGCTAACATCATCAGTTGCCAGGCAGACTATATTGTTGAGCGGGTTGCTTACGCGGTAAGCAGGAAACTAACGTGCTCGATGGGAGGGGTAATCTACCTCAGGCTTTACTCTTTACTACAGGCCTCACGTCCGCCAAGTGAGGCGACTGGGCTCGGGGCTGCGGCTCCCAACAAATAACAATTTTTAAAAGCTAGCATAGTATCACTGATATACCTGAGCAACCTAGATAAATTTTTCTGTTAAATATTTTTTCCTGAAGGTTTGTTCAAATTAGAGATCTATGTAGTTTAAGATTGGCTCAGTTGGGCACACAAGGTTGAGGTTTCTTTTTTAAGATTTAAGGAATTGGCTGAAGAGATGGCCATCCACTTCTGTACCCAGTTGGCTGGGGATTATCTTTCTTTTTTACTACTGAGACTTAAGTAACCCACAAGGAAACATAAGACACAATGTCATTTTCCCGTCCTCATCTCAGTCCAGGAAGTTTATATTTGTAATCCCATGGAAACATTATTGGAATTCTAGCAAGTTAATTCCAATCTACCACTTGCAGTGCAAACCACAGTGAGAATAAAGACACTAAGACATCTTTATAATTATGGGGGGGCCAAGGAGTCCTGAGTCCGGCCCTGATCATGGTTATCAGAACAAAGATCTCAACCCAGGGCCTATTCCAGATTTTATTAACTCATGAAGAAGGGAGTGGCTAGAGGATGAGTGTGAGAATGGCAGGTATTACTGAGTTAGCTAGGAGGACAGAAAGCACCTCTGCAATATGCAGAGAGGATATGCTGAAAGGTCAATCTGCATAACACAATCATAGCACTTAATGTTTTGCAGGCTTGTGCTTCAGTTTTTAATGTGCAAACTTCTCTGCCCTGGGCAGTCATAGCCTCTTTTCTCAAGGCTTGAACCCCAGCTGACAGCCCTATAGTAAGGTGAGGCTGAGGCTCTGCCATCCTGCCTGGCTCAACTGTGTTTAAGGAGACACTAGGGTGAGGAAACAGCGCCTGTCGCCTATCTTCAAAGATTATGCATCAGCACCTCAGCTAGCCCTGTTTATATTGCTTAGAGCTAACTGAAGGGAAAAAGAGACAGCTTAGCCGGGTCTGTACATATCAGTACATGCAGGTTGGGGTAGGTTTAACCAAAGTGGAGATAACTGCTCTTTATTCAAGGAGAGTTGTCCAGGTGGTCCTCCACATCATGTAAACTTAAAGTTACATAAAGGAAACACAGGAAAAATGGAGTTGGGGAGAAACTAATACATGCCTACTTCATGTAAGCCACACATTAAAAAAAAAAAATCTTCCAGTAACCAAAACAGAAGGAACCTGGTAAGATAGGCTACTCACAATGTCCGTAAGGTTGCAGTAAACTCAGGTACAGGATAAATGGCTATTCCTGGTATTAAAAGAATTTAAATAAATTTCTCACAAAGCTTTTCTTAAAATGGCATTGTGCCCGGGTGTGGTGGTGCACATTGTAATCCTAGCATTAAAGAGCTGAGACAGGAGGATGGCTGTGAGTTCAAGGCCGTCCTGGGCTACCAAGAGAGTTCAAGCTCAGTCTGCACAGTGAAATCCTATTTAAAAAAAAAAAAAAGCTCTGTGATGCATTCTGATAATCGCATCATGGTAAAACAAAAACAAAAACAATGGTAGATATTTTGGGCTGTGCTCAAATTGAAATCCATGATGGTAGTTGACTAACACTTTATCTGTGAAGATTGGCTACCTGTCTTACATTGAATGCATTCAGAGAAGCGTTGTTATACTGGGTTTTCTGGAGCTGCACACCTAGCTAGGTGCCCCAATTTGCCTGGCAGACATCCAGTTTGTCGCTTATCCCCAAGTCCCATCTGCATAACACTCCCTTTCATTCTCCGAAGTGTCCCAGATTTGAGACTTTTCAATTTGAAAATGAAGTCTGAAAGAGAAGCAGCAAAACTGGGTCAGTACGTGACACAATCAGTCTTTCTTTTTGCCAGCGTCAGATTTACATCTTTAGCACGTTATCATAAACACAGATTAACAACCAGCCTAAAAGGCCAGAAAACAATTACAGTCAAGGTACAATTTTTGATACCTTGAATCACTATCTCTTAACCGGAGAGGACACCATACACAACGGTCTTCCTGTCCTAGGTCCTCCGCGAGAGCCTGCACTGTGGAAGGTGCGCAGGCAGTGAGGCGACGCCTTACCCTCCCCCCCCCCCCCCCCCATCCAACAGGCTCAGAAGAGGCAGAGGCACCCGCCCTCAGCTCCAATAGAGGCTATCAGAGTTCCGCCAGCCGGAGAGGGGAGGGCCAGGAGCGCTTTGCTGGTCACGTGGTACAGAGGGCGGTGGCTTAAGGGGCGTGGCCTTTACACCGCTGGGTCCGGGCGGAGAGAAGCTCTCCGCGGGCCACGCCCCCTAGGTCCAACGGGACTCGCGCGCAACTGCGGGGTGGAGCCGCTTTCGTGACCTTTCACCCCAGCATGGCTGCGTCCATGGGACCCGTGAAGTTCTGGCGACCGGGTAAGACCCTCTGCAGAACGGCGGGTAGATGCACCTGCCTGCTTAACTTCAGTCTTGGCGTCGCGGCTAGCACTTTGGGGCCTGCGGACCTTCTCGTAGGCCTGACCTCGGCAGACTGAGCACCGCCGCGTCTCAGCCAGTGGATTCGGGTTATGGCGCCCACCGTGATCCAGAAGGATTCGGGAGACCGGCTCCAACCTGGGCAAAAACTGTGTGACCTTGTTGCATTCTCTTTTACTTCCGGCCTCATTTCCCTCGTTGCTGATTTCCTGTCTTGCCCACCCGGCGAGAAAGGGAATGCTAAAGCACCTCCGCGTGGGTACAACCGCTGTTGGGCTATGTTGGGGCCGGAAAGTCGATGGTGCTCAAGTACTTAGGAGCCACGGAGTTAGGTTACCGATCTTTGTTTTAAAGCAGTAGAGTGACCTTGGGCAAGTCATGTAACCTCTTTGAGCTTTGGTCTCCTCACTTGTAAAATGGGCAGAATGACACTTATCACGTGGGTTTGAATAATGACACAACACATTATCCGACTTTTAAGTGGTCCTAAAAAAAGGGGAAGTGCGTTGTGTTCTTGTAGGGTAATTCTTGTCCACCCTGACCCAAGTGTCTGTCAGAAAGGGAACACCTTTATTATGTTGGCCGCGATCCAGGTTTTTATTTATTTATTTATTTAGAGTGAGGTGGGGGAGAATTTGAGGCTGTGTAGTTCAGGCAGGCCTTTCACTCATAATGTTGCCCAGGCTGGCCTCCAACTCAGGGCAATCCTCCTGCCTCAGCCTACCAAGAACTGGGATGACAGATGTGCATCACAACGCCTGGTTGTCATCCACTTCTGACTTGACTAACAAAAATTACTGTCAGCAAGTATTTTGTTTTGGCCAGCATCACATTTACGTCTTTAGCACGGAAACGGGTTAACAGACTAAAAGCTCAGAAAACGTAAATCGCATGAACAATTATACTCAATCAAGGTACACTTTTTGATACACTGAATCACTGTCTCTTAACTGGGACAATCAGATTTTTGTTGAATGTGTATTGAGGCCATGCTAGGTGCATTTTGTTTTCTCTTTGTCCACTAGTTCCTTTTAAAAATAAGCTTCTTATTAATGGGAATCCATCCCCCACACCCCTGCACCCCTGTTGGGTTGTGCAAAGTATATTGCTGGAAAATGACAGACAGAAACGGTAATAAAAGGAAAAGTTTTAAGGGATGTTTTAGAGTGGTTCCTTGAAATTTTGATCATGCATGTAAATGATGTGAGAGATAAATCCAAGCAAAGAATGTGCTTAATTCTTTTAAAAAATCCTGTTTGTGTCTTTATGACAGTTTTATGATTCAGCATTCTAGGCTTTAGCCAATTATCTGTCTTGAGTTTTATTTACAGCGAAAAGTAAGGTTCCATTAAGTAATGAGCTACCTTATTTATTCAGGCTTTTAATAACAAAGTAAAGTGCTAAGTACAGCAGGATGTGGTGGTGGTAGAAATTTTGATCCCAGAATTTGAGGCAGGAGGATAACTGCAAGTTGGAATCCAGGTTGAACTAGGCAGTGAAACTTTGTCTCAAACACACACCACACACATACACACACCACATACACACAAAACAATGTGCCAAGTAGTAAAGACCTGAATAAGTTGTTGAAAATTATACTAACTACTATTTTGGTTAAAGAACATGAAATTACTCTCAAGAGTTACATTCTATTACTTAGTTTGTTGGAGTATGCTTACTGAATCTTTAACCCTGTAGCCAGGGTTACAAATGTAGATGTTCTGGGCTCTAAAGCTGTGCTCTCAATTGATTATGAAGTTAGATGTGCATTAGAAAACACTTTAAATGAAGCAGAATAAGATGACAGTAAAGAAGATGGGCTCAGTAGACTACAGTGCTCATCTTGAATTCCAGTCACTACTTGGCTTGATAGTCATGTAAGTGCCCAAAGTCTTGATTATACCATCCATAATCTGGCATAGAAGTATTTTTGTGAAGATTAAATCAGAATAATACATGAAAAGCTTTTAGCATTAGGTAACCATATTTATGTGGCTTTATAGAAGAGGGAAGGAAAAGTTGAACATGTAGACAAGAAATAACTTGATAAATCTGGTAATATTGGTACATTCAAAAATAGCAGTGGCTTTGAAGCTTTTGTCCTTTCCAGTGCTGGAGTGAATGTGGGAGTGCTCTACCACTGTTGAAGGGTTTTGACTGCGCCCAAGTAGGAAAGAATTGAGAGATGAATAACATTTTGTTTTGTGGAGTGATTAAGGAAAGCAACTCTAGGCAAATGATACAGTATAAATAAAGGCAGAGTTGGATTTGTGTCGTAAGAATGTCCAAAAGGAACCGATGATAGTAGCACGCATCTATTATCCAAGAACTTGGGACGCTGAGGCAGGAGGATTGCCATGAGGTTGAGGGCAGCCTGAGCTACACAGTGAATTCAAGGCCAATCTGGACTACAGAGTGAGACCCTGTGTCCAACAAATAAACAAATTTAGAAAACCAGAATAATTGACTAGTGTAATGGTGTTATGTAATTTGGGGCGTGATAGGAGATAATGCTGGACAGGTAGGGAGGGACCTTACTATGATAGATCTCCATGACAAAGAATTTGGAGTTTACTGTTTTTAAGTGGGTAAGTTACATAGATTTACTTTAGAATGATAACCTTGGCATTGGTATGACAAATGGAGAATGAATGAAGGAGAACATTAGAGACAAGGACACTTAAATGAGAGTACTGCTAAAATCCAGAAGGGGCGAATGTTTAAATAAAATTAATTAAAAAGATACATTGTCATTAATTATCTTCATAATATCTCCCCTCATTGTGAACACACTTATCTCATGTTCCTACAACTTTCTGAAGCTCTTCTTTCTTTGTGTCTTATGTTTTGTTGTCATTTTGATTCTGGCGAACAGCCAGAAGTTGCATGGTGCCAGGTCCAGTGAATAAGGTGGGTGAGGACACGCTAATGTTTTTACAAGTCTGCCTTTCCTTTGGATGGCACTCAGTAGCACAATTCACTGTATTTTTTATCACATCTCATGAAGATTCTCACCAAGGAAAACTTCCAGTGAAGGAGTTTTGGCCCAGACAGGACACTGTAGCTGGTGAAGCCTTAGAGGCCAACCAAGGAGCTCCTATCTCCCCCACTCCTAGGAATTTACCTGTGACTCCATCTTCCCTGCGCCCTAGGAATTTACCTATGGCGCCAAATAAAGGCCAATGGGCTACCCTTGCATCCCTGATGCCCCTTTAGGTTCCACCCCAAACTGATGCTTACTTACGTACCACCCACGCCACATGTCCGCCAGAGAGAAAGCCCAACTCCAGCGGTCGGGGGTTTTGGTTTTCTCTCTCCGTGTTCTCAGAATAAAGGCCTCTTTTGTTTTATACTTCTCATCTTTTGGATATAATCTTATCACCAGAATGGCTTTAGAAAGTGGCAAGAATAATGGGTTAAGTGTGTGAAGAGAGGAGGAGTATTTGGAAGGGAGGAGTATTTTCATGGCATTGTGTCTTTTACTGTAATAAGTTTTAAAAAATGAAACATTCACTGTTATTTTAATTACTCCATGTAGATATTCTGATCTAGCACATGTACATAATGGAAAAAAGTGTCCAGAAATATACTGTTTTCTAGAATGTGCTGTTACTTCTGTTTCCTCTCCAATGCTTCCTTCCTTCCTTCCTTCCTTCCTTCCTTCCTTCCTTCCTTTGTGGTGCTGGGGATGGAGCCCAGAACCTCACACTTGCTAAATATGCACTCTACTGAGCGACTCCATTTCTGTTTCATTATTTTAAAAGTGCTGGCATGACCCATTACATGGATTTCCTAATTCAGTAATGGGTCACCAAATTTTGACAAGCCTAGGCTAAAGGGAATGCTGAATTGGGGTTGCCACTAGGAGCTTTTTTTTTTTTTAAATAGATGGGGAAATGAAAGTGTTTATAGTTTGCAAAAATTGTAAAGTTGTTACTCCTTTAAACACAGAACACTCCCAGTGAAAAGACAGCCATAAGCAGCCTGAGTGGGCTGGGGGATGCGTACGGAGGGGAAGCAGCCCTGAGGTTCTTGAATGAAGTCTTTGGTAAAAAGATAAACTCTTTATGGATTGATAGCAGATACTCTTATAAAATATATCATAAGGACATACTGAGATGGGCTGGGCCGTGGATTAGAGACAAGGGTACATGGGATAGTAAACAAGACCCTGACTGCACTAAACCTGGGTGTAGGAAGAAGTAAGAGACCTTGTGAGAGTCGTGTTAGAATATTCCAGACATAAATGAACAATTTAAAGTGCTTTGAAAAGGAGAGAATTGTGGCAAAAACAGAGCAGAAGAGAGTAAGATATTTTTTGTAATAGTTTTCTTGATTAAAGATTATGAAGGATTAAGTTCTAGTATTGCCTGTCCGCCAAAACATATGATAAGACATTATTATGAGGTGGCAGTATTATGGATGTAGCTCAGTGGTAGAGTTCTTGCCTAGTATGTGTGAGACTCTGGGTTTGATCCTTAGCATTGAAAAAAAGCCCAAAAAGCAAAAGTGGCAATAGTAAGAGAAAAAAGGAAAGGAACTTGCTTGAGTACAGGCTTTGTTCCAGGTTCTGTTTTGTCTTTTATCTTGTTGAAAGGAAGATCAGCATTTGGCAAAAGCAACACAGCAGTGCCCCACTTACCTGATTTTTGGCAATCTTGGGCTCTGGAACACAGCTTTGTTCCTGGAAGTAAATGAAAAAGAACAAAAATCTAAAGCAGTGATTCTGAATTGAGTCCTAGGAAGGGTATGGACTCCTAGCATTTTCTAGTTTGGTAAATTTTTTCTTCTGTTGTGGTTTTCAAGAGAGTTTATAGACTTACCAGATTGTGCAAGGGATCTGAGACCTGTAAAAAGGATAAAAATCACTGGGCTAATTACTCTTATCATAAAGTCCATGTTCTTTCAAGTAGCACCACAGATTTTGAGTTCCAAGGACTTGGAAGATAGCTGTTTTGAACTATTATCCCCATAGCACTCTCAGTAGGGTGCTGTATACACTCATCTGTACTTCTAGGGAGAATTTTTATTGACTCCCAAGGCAACATACTCCATTGCTGAACTTCTGTGCCTTTTAGAAATATTTGTTACATTGAGTTTGTATGTCATTTACTTATTATTCCTAATTTGGTCCTTGAGCGTAGGGCCACATGAACAAATCAGCGTGAAAAGTCACAGAAGCTGCTCATAAAACGTGAACCAGTGTTTCTCCTGAGGTGTTTTCCTTTTCAGGCTAAAAGTCTCTCGTACCTTTCACAGGTTTTTAGGATGGGATCTGGCTCCCTTGCTCCACATTGAGCATCATTATGATTGTTCTTAGCAATTGGTGGCTGGCTGTTGTTTAATTTGCTCTCTGTGGCATTTCTGGGAATAGCATTTCTCACGTAACCACTCCAGCTCTGGTTCAGAAAAGGCTGCCATTCTCTGTATCCTATTCTACTGGCTCAAGATATTGGATCAGGGTGGGCATTGGACCTAAACTGTGAGAAGTCAGTCCCTGAGGGTCAGTGTTGAGAGCTTTCACCACTCCTGTCGACAGCCCACACCTGGGACTCTCAGTCCCTCTTACGGTGTTTTATTCTCTTCATGGCACTTCCTGTCACTTCATGCACTGGATTACACTCTTCTAGAAGAAGCAGGAAAGCTCCATGAGAGCATGGCCTGGATTTGGACTGTTCACTGCTGTATTTCTAGCACCTGGAACTGGGTCAGGCATGTAATAAACCCTCATCTTCACTCGTGGGTACGGGAACAATTGGTAGAAGACCTTCGAGCCTGAGCTCTGGGACTGTGAGCGGCCTTGTTTCCAGCTCCTCCAGGGTCTGAGAGGAACTTGTCAAGAAATACAGAGATGAGAGGAGAAAGCTATGGCAGGCTTCAAGGCCTCTGTGCCCGTCTTCCCTGAATCCTGTTGCTAATCCACAGTGACAGGATTTGTCCTTGGCCTCAGTGAATTCTACTTCGTGTTGGGTTTTTTTCACTGGTTAAGAATTTGATAATACATAGAGCTGAGTGGCCAGTGGGAGCCCAGTGGGGCTGCCCTCTCCCTCTGTTTCAAGCGTTTAAGAAAAATTGCTATATTTTGATACATGCTTTCCTAGGGTTTTAAAATTTAAACTTCTTTTTTTTTTTTGTCTTTTTCATTTTTATCGGTACCGGGGATCGAACTCACGACCGCCTGCTTGCAAGGCAGGTGCTTATGCCGCTGAGCTAAACCCCCAGCCCCCAAAATTTAAACTTCTAAAGCTTAAAGTTTTATACTTTTAGTAGTTTGAGATAAAAAGCATTGCTTTTTTTTTGGAGTATACCTTGATTTTTGAAAATGTGTAACCCGTAAACCTTTTTCTGTTCACCGCATCAGAGGATCTGAAAAAACATTTCTGCTACAGGTACAGAAGGGCCCGGTGTCAGCATCACTGAAGAGAGACAAAGTGTCACAGAAAACTCTGGGACAACCATCGTTTACAATCCTTATGCTGCCCTCTCCATAGAGCAGCAGAGGCAGAAGCTGCCTGTGTTTAAGGTATGGCAAGGCCAGGGCATGGGCTTCGTCGTGGTCTGCTGGACACATGGCTGTTATTGCAGACAGTGGCCTCTTACTCTGAGGGTTTTTGAAAACACAGTGAACTAGAGGAGCCTTCATTTAAGGAAATAGTTTTCTAAATTGTGTGTACGTGTGTGTATGTGTATGGGTGTATTAACTCTGTAAATATGGAAAGTCCTTAAAAAATTTTTCCCTTTAGATCTTACATACTTAAAAATGGGAAGAATTGGAATGGCTTCTTTTAACACCTTCATTGCTTTTAATTTTGCACAATCTCAAGCATACAGAAAAGTAGACAAAATGTTACAGTGAACTTCTGTGTACCCATCTGCAACACATTATCAGCATATGGCAAATTTTCATTTTCTTTAAAAAAGTACTTAAACAAGATTAATTGGAAATTCAAGGTTATGTTGGATGAAGAGTTCAATTAGTGCTGGAAGGCCTGCTGAGGCAGTGTTGGGATTTCATCATGGTTACCAGATGCCAGATGTATATCCTGATACTTGATTGTATTAGTGCAAATGAAGTGATGCATGCTTAGCTCACAAGAGTACACTGATTCATAGTGAACTTTAGTGGTGATGGACACAGTTGATAAACATCCTTTCTTCCTTTTGGCAACATGCAGAACCTAGCAGTAGTCAGGAAGTGGGCACAGAGCCAAAGGCAGGTCAGGTGACTTGGCAAATGTTTATTTCATATGGCCCCTGATGAAAGGTGATGGGCTTTCCTTGTTCACATACCTCTGAAATGACACGAATAGGTATGGACAGCAGTACACATGTTCCTCTCTTTCTTTTGAATAGAGCCGGGTGAAAGACATCAAGTTCTTACATTTGAGTGGTCCCTTTGTCTGGTAATTTTTTAGTATTGATATGTTCTTTATCCAAAGAGATATAAACAGCAATATTCTTAATGTAGCTTCCTCTGTTATATGTGAATGTTAATGAGTGTGACCCTCAGAAGGTGAGACAGTGGGCTAGCTGTTGCTTCGCTAGGGTCTCTAGACCTGGAGTTTTCAGTCCACATGTCAACATGTGTGCACTGTGTGGCCTTGCTTCATCCTTCTGAGCGTCCATTTCCTTATCTATGATATCAGACTGATAACAACTACCTCATTGAATGTTATGGGGCCCTGGTGGGATAGTCATTGTAGACCATTTAATAAGATATCTGAGACATGGGGCTGGGGATTTAGCTTAGCGGCATAAGTGCCTGCCTTGCAAGTGTGCGGTCGTGAGTTCGATCCCTGGTACCGATAAAAATGAAAAAGACAAAAAAAAAAAAAAAATATCTCAGACATAGTCAGTGTTCAAGAACAGGAAAATTACTGTTTACTGGGGATTTAAATTTTGGCCTTTTTTAAACTTTCTTCACTCTATCATATAAATGAAACAACAGGTGAAAAAAATAAAAGTTGCAGTATATTGATAGAATTAAAATAGTAAGAAGATGGAGATAAGATAGTAAGAAACAGGAGTATAAGTTACTAATTTAAAGCAAAACACAGCTGGGTACAGTGACACATGCTTACTGTAATCCAAGCTACTTGGGAGGTTGAGGCAGAAGGATCAAAAATTCAAGACTAGATTTGGCTATTTAATGGGATCTTGTTTTGGGAAAGAACAAACAAGGAAAAAAAGAAAAAGCAAAGCAATGTTTAAGCATTTTTGAGCCTTCTTTACCCCGTGCATAAAATGATAAGGGTTAACACTGGAAGACAGGGTAAAAATTTACTCCTCATCACTTCTCCCCCATTTGAATTAAAAATAGTTTTAAAACTGCTGGTGGTAGGGCATTTTCCTAGTATGTGCAATGCCTAGTACCAGAAAAACAACAATAGTAAAACAGAGATTGAAACTAAAGTAACCTTAATCATGTCTTTTTCCCCAGTGTAGTTGCAAGGCAGCCTGCCTCTAGGCTGCTTTTTGTAGCCTGGCATTCTCTTGGGGCCTGGGTGCTGGGTGTAAGATTGTCCTCTTATGCAACATCTTTTTATCATTTCTCTTGATGTCACACATTTGACTGCTCATTTACAACACATCAGAGACCCTTTTAGGCTTGTGCCACATGATGTTGGAATCACATTGTCTTCATCTTGTTTATGTCCAAAAAATAGTCTTGTATGCAACTGCCCAATTTCTCAAAATACTGTAGCCTATCTTCCTTCCTAGGTAAAGTGCAGGCTTTTAAGCCTGCATTCAAGAGCTCTCATGGTGAGGTCCTAACTGCATCTTTCCCAACTTGTTCCCAGACCAAATCTGAGCTTTTCATAGCTCCACTGAAAAGCGTTTACATAATTTGCTTATTTTCATCTTCTTTCCTTTGCTCTTTTATTTCCTACAATACTTTGTTTTTTTAGCTTTCTAGGATAGGCATCAAAAATGAAGATTTTTGATCTTCATTTCTTTCAAGTTTCCCTAACCACCCTCTCATTTATCCGTGTATCTGTCTGTTCAGCAGTGAGTCTGCCATTTACAAAGTAACTGTAAAGAACCCAAAGCTTTGCTCTTCTTCCACCCAATGTGAAAGAAAGCACAAAGTCTCAGCACCAAGAAGAAAGCATCTAGACTAGTTCTTAGACCATCTGCACCAGAATCTCTTGGGGTACACGTGTAAATAAGATTGCTGGGTCCCATCTAGCTGACGGTAGGGCTAGTAATCTTCATTTTTGATGACTATCCAGAAAACTGTCACATTAAGGCTTGAGGACTTTATAGCTAGATGCCAGACAATGCCTAATTCAGAATTCCCAAATAACCAGTACCTTTTTTGCTAGATAGAAACTGGCAGTATCTCAACTCTTCTCATCCTCATCAAACATTCTTGATGTGACAGCAGAGGAGCTGAGCAGTGATCAGAGAGGGAGCATGAGACAGTTACTTCCTTCATTTCAAATCAGGTATTTATGGAATACCTTTATTACCCACTGGGCATCAGGAGTATCTGTAGTCAACTGGAAATTAAAGCCAGGACCTTCTCACTGAGCTACATCCCCAACAACCCCTTTTCTCATTTGGAGACAGAGCTTAATAAGTAGCTAAATTACCCAGGCTGGGACTTTGTGCTTGAACCTGCAGTCCTTGAGGTCACAAGCACGTGCCACCATGCCTGGCTATTCTGTAACTTTTAAATGGCCATACCTTGTTTCTCTTCACACTAAGTGCTTTATTGTGAATTTGCATTTAAAGATAGGGGTCAAAGCATATGCTTTATTTTTTCCCTGAGACTTTTAAAATGTTAATAAATGAAAAACTTTTAAATTAGGTAATAAATGCATGCTGTGCAAAGCTTAAAAGTCTTCATTTCTCTGTTCCCCACTCAGCATTTACCATCCTTTGTGGCAGCAATTTTATACTTCCTTGTTTTATTTTTTCCTAGAGATGATCTACAAATTAAAAAAATTATATATGTGTATATAAATGTTTATCTTCTTTAAAAACAAATGCTAGTATATTACTCAAGATTTTATGTCTTGTTTCCCTTTATATATCTTGTAGATCATTCTGTATTAGTAGAAAGAGACATTTGTTTCTTTTAGTAACTGTTAATTGTTAGAGTGTTTTATAACTAATTTAACAAGATAACCTGTTGAACATTTGGGTAGTTTGAATTTTGGGGTACTGTATGCAATTCTGCAGTGAATATGTTTACATATACATTTTTAAAGCACATATATTAGTATGCTATAGTATAATTTCTTACCAGTGAAAATCTTGAATCAAAGAGTTCTCATGATATAAGTTGGTAAGTATTACAATGGCTTCCAGCTGTGTCAGTGCATACTGATGTCAGTGGTCCTTGAGAGCTGGAAATATGTCTTGATAGTTCTTTTTAAAATTTACTTTCCTTTGGAAGCAGCCTGTTTCACAATGTTTAAACATTTTTGTTTAGGTCTTTAGAGTCAAAATATGGCTATTTATAATGTATAGTTACTCTTTTTCAGCTTAGGAATCATATTTTATACTTGATAGAAAACTATCAGACCGTGGTGATTGTTGGAGAAACAGGATGTGGGAAAAGCACACAGATTCCTCAGGTGAGTACATAATTCATATGTGTCCTTTTATTTGGATGTATTTGGAAGGACTTTGTATCTTGAAAACTCTCTTTACTTTGATTTGCATTTTTACAGTCTCCTGTCAGGAACTATTCACCTATCAATTAGGAAATAGGTAGTTCAGTCACTTTTTTTATTAAACTTCTGGGGCATATAATTTTTTTTGGCTAAAGTTAATGTTTTTTCAATTTATTATATTTGCAAAATAAAAATGGAATAGCCATTCTTTGAAAGGAACAGTGAGAAGTTATTCATTGCTTTTGTCTGTTGAATACCACTGTAGCTGCAAATAAAAATTGACTAATAGAGAAATATGCAGTACTGTGAGAGAAACTTGTCTTACTGGGAAAAATCCTATCTGGTATGGACAGGAGTAGAAAGAAGGATAAAGAAAAGCCTTGTAAAAGCAATGGCCTTTGAAATAGAGCTTGAACAATCAGTGGGAGCCAAGTGGGGAGATGCTTGCATTTAGTGAATATTGTGTGAGTTACTGGTGTGGAGAAATAATAGGGTGAGGTGACTGTGTCCTATGAGCCTTGATTCAATTGACAAAGAATGACAACGCAGTGACCAGGGTTAAGAGTCTTTTCAGGTTTTTCTTTCCTTTTTTAAAGTAATTTTTATTAAAGTATAAAATACACATAAGCAAATGTCTATCGTAATTGCAGAGCTGATTTACTTTCACAAAGGCATACACCTGTGTTATCAATACCTAGATCAGAACATAGAACACTAGTACAAGCCCAGGAGCCTTCTCTCCCAGAAGATAGAATTAACTTTGGAGGGAAACTGATGTGTTTGATCATAAACAGATTTATTTTTTTCTTATATTGGTGATCTTTCATTATTAACAGGAAAGTTGAACTGGGAGTCTGCAGCTTTGTGGAGACCAGACACATGGGGTGTGGATGTACGACTTGTCCACATATTGGTGATACGACATCCTGATAAGTGCAGGTGTGCCAGGGAGAGAACACTGAGGAAAAAAACAAGGACATAGCCCTCGGGGTGTTGGCATGCAGGGGTCAGAAGTAGAGGGGACATAGAATGGCATTTGAGGAGGTTACAGAGGAACCAGGAAAGTCTGAGAGTTCAGAAGAAGCAGAGGAGGAGGGGAGTTTCAGGAGGTGAAAGGGAACCGTGTTTCAGCCTAGAGAGTGACCAGTAAGTAGAAGACCGGAATCAGTTCTGGGCTGATGATCTTGGAGAGAGGCAGACCAGTGGAGTAGGAGAAGAGAAGGAGAAGGGTAGCTCACAGGAGTGCAGCAGTGGCGAGCAGTGAAGAGGCTGAGATAGCAGTTCTCTGGTAGGGTTTTATAGATAGGAAAGTCTCAGAGGGAAGGGCATGAAATCTTTCTGCATTTTTGTGTATGTTGATGAGTTATTAGCTACCTGGTGCAGACATGTGAACAACATCTTTGTGTAGTTTTTAATAACTTTGTCTGCTCTACTACCCCCATTCTGAATAATAGGTTTAACATAAGGCTCAGGCACAGATGTTTTTTAAAAGTTCTCCAGATGATCTAAGGTATAGTTAGGGAAAGGTAGGCGTAATGGAGTGACTTAGTAGACAAAAGACAATTTGAAATGCCATCAGAAGCGGAAATGGTGGCCCAAAGGCAAAATGTATGTACAATTAATATCTAGAGTCCAGAAAGTCACTTGCATCTTACAGAAACAAATGAGAAGGGCTAGGTTAAATTCCTAAGAGGTTATTAGTACTAATAAGTAATTATCACAATAATTGTAAGTGCTATATAAAGTGAAAAGCTTAGCAATATTCACCTATTTAATCTTCAGTGACCCTATGAAGTAGGACCTGTTACTGTCCCACTTTTATAGGTTTGGGAAATACAGAATCAAGGTAAAAGGTTACATGAGATCCAGTAAATTTTGAAATTAGTTTGTATGGTTAGTCAGCTTAGGATAAACCACATATAGTAACAAAGAACCTGAAAATCTTAGTGGCTTAAACACACAAAGGTTTATTGCTTGCTCATACTGTGTGGTCATCTTGGCTTTGAGCTCCTATGTGTCATTGCTGAAACCAGGCCTGACAGCACAGCTGTTACATGGGATTGTTGATCTGGTACTGGGCACAGTCATGAGCTGGCTTTCATGGCCTTTGTCCTCAGATTTCATTGGTCAAAGTAAGTTACATGGCCAGGCCTGATAGCAGCAGGGTGGCAATGTGTATAATCTTCCCACTGGAACGGGTAGCAGATATTTGGAGAAATACAGTATAGCACAATCACCTAGTCATGTATCTCAGCAAGGGTCAGAGAAGACCTGT
This sequence comes from Cavia porcellus, assembly GCF_034190915.1. Classification (NCBI taxonomy): domain Eukaryota; kingdom Metazoa; phylum Chordata; class Mammalia; order Rodentia; family Caviidae; genus Cavia; species Cavia porcellus. The sequence goes on along the minus strand of NW_026947488.1, from coordinate 22,472,785 downwards.
TGAGGACTGAGTTTAAGAGAAGAATGGCCAGAGAAGAGTAAGGGCAAAGGATCTAGGCTGGGCAATGTGGCAGTAAAACCTAAGGTTTATTTTAACTTTAAAATTTTTTGAATATTTAACAGCTTCCCCTGGTTTAAAATTCAAAAACACAAAAGCACACAAAAAGAGAAAGGTTTCCCTTCCTTATTTTTTGATTATTTCCTTTATGCAGATATAACCAGTGTAACCCTACTTTTTTGAGGTAGGGATTTTTTTTTTATGCATTTACAGATTATATAGATATAGATAGATATATCTGTATCTGTGTATTGTTTTTTTTTGGTGCCGGGGATTGAATTCATGACCTCATGTTTGCTAAGCAGGCATTTAAACTGCTGAGCTAAACCGCCGGCCCGTTTAAAAACATCTATCCATGTTTTAATGCACATTTTTAAGATTTAATGTATTATTCTTGTTCTCTTGTTTCTGTAGTATATATTTGTTATTTTACCAATCCCTACTCAGTAGACATTTAGATTGTTTCTAGTTTTTTTTTTTTGTGTGTGTGTCTTTTTGAGACAGGATCTCACATGCAGGTCAAGCTGGCCTGGAAGTCACTTTGTAGCTCAAGCTGGTCTCAAACACACAGCAGTCTCCCTGCCTCAGCCTTTTGAGTGCTTGTTTCTAGTTTTGTATTATCACAACAATGTAAAGAATCAATTTGACCCATATATCATTTTGTGTATGTACAGGGATTTTTAAACATTTTTCTGTCTTGGGTATTGAACCTAGGACCTTGAGCATACTGGTCAGGTGCTCTACCACTGAGCTATATTCCTATCCTTTTTTTTTTTTTTTTGGGACAGGTCTTGCTGTGCATTTCAGGCTGGCATTGAGCTCACTTGGTAGTAACCCAGGCTGGTTTCAAACTTGCAACGATTCTCTTGCTTTAGTCTCCTTATGCTGGGATTACAGGTGTATGCCACCACACCCACCTTCCTATCCTTTTTTATTTTTAGGCTAAATATTTTTATTTGACCCTTTGTGGACTGAGGGGAGAGAGAACAAAGGCACACCAGCAAACAAATCCAGTCTGGTAACCAGCGCCAGGTGTGGGCTGCCACTGGACTGAGAAAAGCTGGACTCCAACCTCTTCCAACATGTGGGCTGGCAATACAAGAAGTAACGTCCCTTCCATCTCCCCAAGCAACCTGTTTATCCAGAGAAATATAGGCTGAGATGATAGCTATTGAGGTGAAATGCAATTGGATGCCTGTGGTGCTTTGGTGTTTCACTAACATTGCAGGTCTAGGGCCTGTGGTCTGATCATAGGTTCAGAGGATATCGGTATGCAGGGTGGCATCTAGCAGGGAGATCTCCTTCTGAGGGTTGTAGCCATTGTTGATTCCCTGTGGTCTTGTTTTGAGGTCCTGTATCTTTCCATTGTTTGGCTGGGTTGGGTTTTATTCTCTTTTGTTTTGTTTGATGGCAGGAACAGCTGTTTCAAAGATAGCAAGATATATTATGGTAGCAATTGTGAATTTACTATTGGCTTGTAAGTCCTTTATTGCATTCATTTTTTGTTTTTATTCTATCCTGTTCTGTTTGATTTTTACTATGTCTGAAGTTATCTGTAGCTATTTTGAAGATATCTAATGGCATTATTGTAACTTGGTGATTTGGTAATGTTTTGAAGTCCTGTATCTCTTACACTGGTGTGTTTTGGTTGGTTTTATTCTGTTTTATGCTTTTTAAAATAAAAAGAATAAATATTTTTATTTTGAGGCAGGGTCTCACAAATTATCCAGGCTGGCCTAGAACATTCAATCTTGCTTCTTTAGCCTCCCGAATAGCTGGGATTATAGCTGTGCTCTACCACATCTGGCTCTTACAGACCTAATTATAGAATAAATATAGCTGTGGGGTTGCTGGTTCTAAGTCCATGTGTATATGAATTTAGTTATTTTAAAGAATGTATTAATGTGGTACAAAAATTCAAAAAGTACAAAAGTCTTGCTGGGTACAGTGGCATGCACCTGTAATCCCCGAACTTGTGAGGCTGAAGTAGGAGGGTTGCAGGTTTGAGTTCAGTCTAAGCACTTTAGCAGGACTCAGTCTAAAAATTTTTTTTTAAAAATAGGGCAAGGAATATAGCTCACTGTGAAGGCCCTGAGCTCAGTCTTGTGTACTAGGGTGAGGTGAAAGGTACAAAAGAATAAATGGAGAAATTATGTGCTGGTAAAAATGTGATTGTGACAGATTATTTTATTGGTTAGGTATCTGCCACTCATTCTGTGAAGAGCTTTTCTCTTTCCCCCTAACCACCTTTATCTGAGACAGTCACTGTTTCCAGCTTATTGTGAACCTAAGTTTGAATTATAGGTTAGAAATATGGGAAAGGCTGAGGAACTGAAGGTAAATGAAATAGAATTTTCAATAAACAGTTTTGCTAGATTTATATAGTATCTTTCCTTGGAAAAGTACTGCATACTGGAGCATCAAAGTCTTTTGGGGGTGTGTGTGTGTGTGTGTGTGTGTGTGTGTCTTTTGTCTGTCTGTGTTTTTGAGGCAGAGTCTCACTTTGTAGTCTCAGCTGGCCTTGAACTCACTATATTGCCAAGGCTGGCCTTGAACTCAAAGTGATCCTTCTACCTTAGCCTCCTACCTCAGCATTTTGAATGCTGGGATTACACGTGTTCATCACCATACTGGGTTTTCTTATGAAATTTCACAAAGTATATCTGGAACTTAGGTGATATCATGGAAACATTTTTCCCCCATACTGGAGATTAAATTTACGGCCTTGTACATGCTAGGCAAGCACTGTACCACTGAACTAAATTCCCAAAACTTTAAAATTTTTTTTTTTTTAAATTTTGAGACAGGGTCTCACTAAGTTGTTGGGGCTGGACGCAAAATAATGATTCTCCTGCCTCACTGGGTAGTTGGGATTACAGTCGCACCATCAGCCTGGCTAACAAACTCTTCTTAACCAATTTTTATTAGTACTGTTCTTGGTGGATGTGTTCTCAACCCCATTCTGTAACTGGAAGACCAGATTTGACCATTCTGTTACAGCATGGAGAAGTGAAATGGGATTCAGTTTCCAGTTCCATGATCTCCCTCCATGATGCCCCCTGCTTCTTGGTGTCAGCGCTGCAGTTGCTCTTGCAGTACCGTTCAGTTTCCTCATCAAATCAATCATAAGCATGTGCAGCAGTCTGATGAACCATATGGTCTATTGAGATGACTGGCTTCTTGGACAGGATGTTTGTTTTTATGGAAATTGTTTCTTTCATTTAACGCTATTACTAAGAGCAGAGTTCTGTGTGTGTTTGTTTGAATTTGAATGGTAGAACTGTATCCTGGTTATGTGTCAGGGCTTTGGTTTGTTGAGTTTTATTTCTGACTCTTAGATTTTAATCTGCTTCCTTGGACGAGTTCCGTGATCTCTTTGTTCCCTTATCTGTGTATGTTGACGATGCCGTCATTTTCTCTGTGATTTGTTGTGAGGGTTACATGGAGGAATGCATGTAAGGCACTCAGCATAGTTCCTGGCAGTAAGTAAGGTACTCAGTGAATCTTAGCTATTATTCTTACAGTTTTGTTTTTGTATACATGTTGATTGGGTGATTGGTAGTATCTTTTGTGTGTCAAATTAATATGAGAGAATTATTACAGTAATATGTATATACAACAATCTGTTTCTTACAGTTATTCCTTAAGCTTTAATTTCAGTCTGAAAAGTTACACAAAATAATCCGTAGAATTTTCTTATACTCCTTATATTACTTTTAGTTCTATATTCAAAGGGAGGATATTAACATTGATACAATACTGGTAATTAGAATACAAATGTTATTTAAGTCTAATTACTTTTTTTAGTTCTAGGATCCTACATTACACTTACTTGTTTTTTTTTTTTTTTAAGCCAGTCAAATTTAGCAGTGTGGGGGGTGGTATACCAACTTTAGTGACACTAATGTTAATAAGTTTTGATAACCCACTGCTATCGGACCAGCCTACACTTACTTGTTATTTCTCCCAACTCTGTGAGAGTTTCTCTTCATCATTTATGACTTTGGTGCTTTTAAAGTATACAAGGCATTTGTTTTTTAAATGTCTTTCAGTTTGAGTTTCTGCCATATTTATTCATGATTAGAAGAACTTACGAATTTTTGGTGAAAACACCATAGAAATGGTATTGTATCCTTAGCATATCATGTCAAGGGATTGGGATATTGATTGGTCTTGCCATTGGGGATGGTTAGCCTTAATCACTTGGTTAAGGGGCTTGAGTTCACCTATAGAGCTATTGTTTTACCCTTTGTAGTTGATGCATATCTTGGGTGAGGTAATTTTAGAATGTAGGTACTCTGTTTTCCTGTAAACTTCTGTCTGCTAATTTTAGTGTCTCCTAGTGAGTCTTACCTGTCACATTAGTGATGACCATCTTTTTTTGGTCTTTACCTCTACCTTTATGAATGGAATCTTTAAGAAAAAACTGTTCCTTCTCTTCTAATTATGTATGCTTGTATGTATGTATATATATATATATATCAGTATGAATATTTTTTCCTATGGGTTAAAATTTGTACAGTGATTATTGTGTTGCTCAAAATGTTTCATCTTTGGCCTTCAGTTTGTCTCATATTTTCCTTCTGAAAGCTGCCATTCTTTTTTGACCACTTCCTTACTTCTTAGTACTATAAGACATGGCTTACCTTATAGTTTCCAGATATAAGCCCTGATTTTTTTTTTTTTTTTTTTGTACTGGGAATCGAACTCATGACCTTGCACTTACCAGGCAGGCATTTATGCCACTGAGCTAAATTTCTGGCCTCTGATTCTTTTTATTGAAAAATTTGCTTAAAATTTTGTTTAAAAATTTGTTTAAAAATCAAGATCTGGATGGTAGGGTGCTCATTGCAACTGAGAATCTTAGTGGATAGATTTAGGAAATGTAAAGGAATGTTAATAACCTATACATATAAAAGCACTTATTTATTTTGATTTATATATATTAAGCAGTGAATTTATGTTGATTACAGTCTAACACTGCAGGGTTCGTTTTAGTCTTCCTTATTTGTAACTTTCTAAACAGCAAAATGCTCATTTTTTATAAGCTACAATTTATTTATATTGTGTATTGGTCAATTTCTAGTAACACATAAGAAAATTGTTGACTTACATCCCTGTTTGAGTATTTACCAAGATACACTACAGCATTTAGGGCTGGTGATGTAGCTCAGTGGTAGGGTACTTGCTTAGCATGTGCAAGACCCTACATTTGAGCCCCAGGCCTACAAAAACAAATAAAAGCAATAACTAATATTTACTACACTTTGATTTGTCTTTAGCCCTTTCACATCTAGTGGAGATACTGTTTTCCCTAGTTACTTGGCATAGTCCTTCTCCACCCTTTGTGAGTCATATTACTAATACATAAAGGGTCATTTGTTAGAGTTTGTATTTCTTTATAGTTCCCCCCACGTCCTGAGGGAAACAGAATCTTCTCTGAGAACTAACTTACTTAATTATTTTCTTTCTTTTCAGCATGGTTCAAGAATATTTCTTTTTTCTATGGGTTAAAATCTAGTACAAAATGGCCATACTCCCAAAACTATTACACAGATGTAATGCAATCTTGATCAAAATATCATTATCATATCTCGTGTGTCTAGAGAAAACACTCCTAAAATTCATCCAGAACCAGAGGAGACATTGCTGTCCTTGTTCTTGGCTAGGAAGAACCAATATTGTGAAAATGGTCATACTCCCAATACTGTTATACAGATTTAACGCAATCCCAATCAAAATACCATTAACATACCTCTCAGATGTAGAGAAAATACTCTTAAAATTCATTTGGAAACAGAAGAAACCTAGAATAGCAAAGGCAATCGTGGGCAACAAAGGCAAGTCAGGAGGCATCATAATGCCTGATTAAAATTACACTATGAAGCTACAGCGATAAAATCAGCATGATACTGACAAAAAAACAGACCTGAGGATCAATGGAACAGATTAGAAGATGCAGACACAGCTACAAACACACTCAGCCACTTTTGACAAGGTGGCCAAACATGTTCACTGGAAGAATAGTCTCTTTAATAAAGGGTGCTGGGAAGACTAGCTTTCAATATGCCAAAGACTTAAACTAGACACATACCTATCACCATGTACTAAAACAAAGTCAAAATGGATCAGAGATCTCAATATTAAAACAAATGCTGATTCTACTGGAAGTGAAAATAGGTAGAAATCTTGAAGACAGAGTTAGGCAGAGTTCATGACCAAAAACCAAACTGCATGGAAAATACTTCAAAGAATCAACAACTAGAATCTCATCTTATTGAAAAGCTTTTGCACTTCAAAAAAAAAAAAAAATCATCAACAGAGTGAAAAAAAAAAAAAAACCCATGAATTGCAAAGAAAATGTAGCCAACTATCCCTCAGACAAAACGACTTCTATCTAAAGCATATAAAGAATTAAAAAAAAATCGGGCCCCTCACATTCAAAGACCCAATCTAAAAAAGAGCATTTGAGATGAACATACACTTCTCAGATGAAGAAATACAAATGGCAAATAAATACATGAAAAAAAAAATGTTCAGCATCACTGGTCACTTGAGAAATTCAAATAAAACAACACTGAAATTCCATCGCATTCCAGAAAGAATGGCTATCATCAAAAAATCACCCAATTACAATTGCTGGTAGGGCTGTGGGGGAAAAGGAATGCTTCCACACTGTTGGTGGGACGTTTAAATCAATGGTAGGAATAGAGGTCCTATTTAACGCAGCTATTCTCCTTCTGGCTATTTTTCTAGAAAAATTGAAACACTGCTGCATGGCTTTCAATTTTTCTAGAAAAATGGTTTCAATTTTTCTAGAAACACATTGCTGTATGTTTTTCAATTTTTCTAGAAAATATATATTGCTAGCCGGCTCTACTAATTCTATTCACTGAAAGGAGCAATTGGTGCTTATATTGTTTGATCAGGTTTTCATGCCTAATCTGCTAATCTGAGAAATGCTTTTGAAGACAAAAGTATGCAATATAATAACCACTATTAATTTCCTATTATCTTGTTTTGAAATTCTGTATCACCTGTGTTGGTTTTTTTTTCTTTAAAATAAAGCAAAAGTCTTGTATAATGATTATTTATTTACAGTACTTTATGGGTATTTGAAGGTACGTGAAATATGACTGTGGTTCGGAAAGGCAGAGCCACACAAGATGCTCTCTTCGGGCCATCGCTGCTGTTTCATTCCGGTTACTGTTTCCATTTCCCTTTGTCTCTGTCCTTTCCCATTCAGCCCTGTAGCCCTCTGTCCTCATTAATTTCTGTATTATATAGCTTGCCTTTATTTCTTTTGAATCAGTGAACGTATACATCATCAGTAGTTTTAAAGTTTTTATTATAGAAGTAATATATATTCATGTAAAATAATTAGATATCATAAAAATATTTAATTCTGACTGTTATCCTTATAGGGTATTATCCTTATAATTAAACGAGTACCTACATAAATCAGATAAATACATTTAACTAAATAAAATTTCTGTATAAATGTAATGGCATATATTTGTGTATAATTGCAAATTGTTATTTTTGTTTGACTTTAGTGTACTGTATATTTGATATTTATATTGAGCCATCATCTCTTGTGTTTAAGACTCTTTGTTCTGCAGACTGTTCTGAGTGTTCTATGGATAGTTTTGTTTTTTATTCTTCAAAGCCTCTGTAGTACAGTACGTGGAAATTTTGTGGTCTGGGGAGTCTGAATGTTGAATCTGGTTTTTCTGTTGATCAGCTTTGAATTGAGCTGAAGCATAGTACCTAATATTATCAAACTTAATATCTGTCATCTGTAAAATAATTTTCAACGTTCACTGAAACAAGAACACTATCGTTTCCTTGCTCAGTGATTTTAAGACAATACAGGCTCATCTTGGGCGAGGTGCTGTCGGAGGTATATTCACGAGTGATTCTGCTTGCAGTACCTGGCAGAAGCTGGCTGGACAGCTGAAGGAAGAGTGGTCGGAGTGACCCAGCCTCGCAGAGTGGCTGCTGTGACAGTGAGTTTCTTTTTGTTTTGAAGTGATTGCTCTCTGAAATCTTTTATTTCCCTGACTTACTTTTTTTTTGTTTCCTGAAAGATTCAAATGAACCAAAAATGCTGCTTTACAATTTAGTTCTTCAGTTTAAAAAGAGCTATGATTTGAATATTCTTGTAAAATTGGTATGTGTACATTATGAGCATTTTAAGTGATAAAGTGCTAAGGAAGTAAAAACAAAACAAGCAATTTTAAAAAACCAACAAAGCAAGGATTGGGTATGGTAATTCAGTGGTACAGGGTTTGCTTAGCATCTGTGAGGAACTGGGTTTGATTCCCAGACCACAAACAGTACAGCAGTAACAGTAACAACAGTGACAACCATCTCATCCAGCAAAAACATTGTGAGCACCATTCCAGACTTCTCTTGAAGATAAAGATGAGTGTTTGGTTGGATAGAAGAATTTTATGAAAATGGGATCATAACCATAGATTTCTTTATGTTTAGCAAAAGAAGAAACTGAAATGAAATAAGAACAGTTAATAAATTTGGAAAAATACTTATTCACCACAAGAGAATTTATTAAAGCTTGAAAAGATTAAAAACTTTAAAAATGATACTTATTTTTCTAGCATGTTAGAGTTTTTAGTTATGAAAGAAGAGGAAATTATTATACATATTCTTTTTTTTGAAATTTGATGTCACTATGCAGTTCAGACTGGCCTTGAACTCACTGTGTAATCCAGACTGGCCTTGAACTTGTAGCAGTCCTCCTGCCTTAACTTTCTATGTTGAGATTACGAGTGTGTGACATCACATCAGGCTAACATATTCTTTCCACCTTTCTTCCTCCCATTTGTTAACATACAGTACTGTCATTTTCACTTCAAGATTGTTATGGTTTGTGTCTAGATGTCCCCTTGCAAAACCTCATGCACGTTTAGGTGGGGTTTTTTTTGAGGTATCTGATTTTAGAGTTTGTGACTGATTCATGGTTGAATGCTAGGATTAAGGGTGTTGGAATTACGGGTGGGTGGATTACTGGATCAGTCCACTGATTAGACTGGCACTATCCTAGTCCCAGCAGTCTGAATAAAATAAAGGGAGCTGAAAGGGGCTCCTCTTTTTGGTTCTTGTTGTTTTTGCTGTCTTCCATGGCCATGATCTGTTGTTGCCCTTCTGCCATGTGCCACCCTGCCTGGGAGCCAGCCAATTATGGACTAAAACCTCCACAAACTGTGAGCTAAATAAATTTTCCCTCTTTTAGTTTCGGTATTTCCTCCCTTAATTTTTGTCTTAGTAAGAGAAAAATAAGACAGAGTTTTACTTATTTTACATAATATTACTTATTAAATTAAGTATTTATTTATTTTGGTCTTTTTGAGACAGGGTCTCACTATGCAGTTCAGGTTGGCCTTGAACTCACTTTGTAGCCCAGGCCGGTCTTGAACTTGCAATGATCCTCCTACTTCAGCCTTTGGAGTGCTGGGATCACAGGCATGCACCACTATGCCCAGTTTATTTACTTATTTTAAATGGATTAAATGCTCCTCTCTGTTTTTCATGTTTTTGCTAACTCTGAATTATTTATTTTTTATTTCTTGATTGGCTGAATTTTTTTGTTCATTAATTTATTTTTATATGCCTGAGAATACTTGTGATCATGATATAAAATTTTGATTCATACTCTCTTTCCCTGGGAACTTCAGATTGTTTCATGGCCCTTGGCATTAAGAATCACTGTTTTAGCAGGGTTTTCCTCCTACCTTCTGGCTTTTTTTTTTTTTTTACATAAACTCCTGCAGTACTTTTTTCATCAGGATATGTCTTGTGTTACTTGTGCAGTCATAGTATTTCTTTTTGTTCTTTTCTTTTTTTTCTTTTCCTTTTTAAACAGCGTCTTGCTTTGTGTAGTGCAGGATAGCCTTGAACTCACGGCAGTCTTCCTGCTTCAGGCTCCCAAGTGTTGGTACTAAAGGTATCACCAGGCTGTCATAGTATTTTTTTTTTCTGACAGAATCTTTTAATGAACAACCTTCTCCCCCGCCTCCCCAGCCAATAAGGTGGTTGTTTTTTTTTGAGTAGTAAAATTTATTGAGGAAAAGGAATAGAGAACAGGAAAAGCTCTTGAGAGATGGGGAGTCCAGAATGGGATGCCTAGTATTTCTTAAATATAGAAAAGTTCTTATCTTCTGGATCAAATCTATGTCAGACAAGTTTTCTTTGTTATATCTTGGCATACCTTTCTATTCCAGTTGTTTTATTCTCTCTCTTTTTTTTTTTTTTTTTTGGTCTTTTTCATCGGTACCAGGGATCGAACTCACGACCGCCTGCTTACAAGGCAGGTGCTTATGCCGCTGAGCTAAATCCCCAGCCCTCTGTTTTATTCTCTTTTGTGAGCATCAAATAAGTGCATGTTAGATATCTTTTGTCTGCTTTTAGTATTGATAACCATCTCTGGCTGGAATCATCTGCTCCTCTCCAGTTCTCTTTGTGATATTTTTTCAGGCTTATCCACTATTCACTATGTTTGTGAATTTCTGGCACTTTGAATTTCTTCTTCCTGCTTTCCATCTCTTTTGTCTTCCTCCTCTCTTTTTTCTTTATTCCTCCCCCCCCCCCATTCCATTCCCTTCTTCTCTCCCTCTGTCCTTTCTTTGTTTCTTTTGCACAGCTGGGTATCTAATTCAGGTTTTGACCATGTTAGGTAAATCTCTGCTGCTGTACTATTCCTCCCTTGTTTTCAGTAAACAGAGAAGCAAATAGAGTGAAAGAAGATACTATATCATATTATAGTTTTAAAAGCTGATAATGCCACAAACACAAAAAAATACATAAAAAATAACATCATTTTTAAAAATATCAATTATCTGATAGACACATTTCGATAAACTCTTCCCACAATTCTTGACTGCGTTCCATTGACAGCTTCCTTATGGAGCAGTGGTGTTCTATTATTTTCCTAGACAGTAGAGCAATTTTCCTAGGGAGAAGAGAGCAACATTTTAGTCTTTCTTCTAAGATGGTCAGTTAACCTTTGCTTTTTGTTATTGATGGTGGTAAAGTTCTTTACTTTGTAACTTACTTGTAGCACTGTGTAAATTTGAGGTGTTTTCAAATTTGGGAAAACCTTTCTAGTTTCTTTCATGTTCAAGTGGTAAGTTCTGCAGGACTTTCCCAGACTGGCTTCTGGCCTGTTCGTGTAGCCCTTGTTCCTCCTTGACTCTTCTTTGTCTATTCCTTAAGTTCTTTTTAGCATCAGCTTGGGATTTCTTTGAAACCCAGTTTCCATAGCTGTATGCTTCCAGTAACGCTTTTACATTTTCATTTTAAATTGCTATTTTGCTCATATTATTTCCTCGTGTTTCTTCCTTTTTGGTCAACTTTCGTGTGCTGGTGTTATGTTAGTACTTTTGTGTTAGGCTGAAGGAGGCTGCTGGCTGTCACAGAGCTGTGAGACACTTGGTTTAGCTGGGGCATGCTTTCTCTTTGATGCTCTTTCCTGGTTTGGAGTAAGGGTGAAGATAAGGATCTGGTGACGCACTCCTTGGTGACTTGAGCAGTCTTTGTGGCTCAAGATAAAATTCTTAGGGTTCTGTGTTTGTGGATTTGATACTTGTATTCTGCCTGCCATTTGCCTCTGTTTCTTTACTGCTTTCTCCTGACATTCTTCTCTATCAGTGACAGCTCCCCTGTGACACTTCCTGTGTCTCCTGGCATTGAACTCTGTCACTTCTTCTAATAGGATTATTGGCCTCACCTTTTAGAGGTGATACTTTAACCAGCAGTCTGCGGTTGTGAGGTGGCCTGGGCCTCCTTTCTTCTGAATTTAGATCTCACAGTGGCATTTGTACTTCCTGGTTTACTATGTGGGCTTGTGGCTGTCCTTCCATTAAGGATGGAGGTTTTGTTGCTTTTTATTAGTTTTGAGATTGGAGAGACTGAGGAAGATACTTTGTTTGGTCATTTTTACCTGGACAAGCAGTTAATTCTATTTCCTCAAGTTATTTTTGCTTTGTATAGAATTTACTTTTTTGTAATGGAATTTCTGCAAAGTCCATTGTCTTATGATCTTGCAGTTAGAAAAGGTTGATAAACATTTTACAGGTAGTATGTATGTGTGAGAGAGAGTTAAAAAGGGGCTAATAGTTTGGAAACTGTATTGCAATGGCAATAGTTAAGCTTTTATGACTCAGTTGACTAAAAAGCATTTTTCTGTTTGTGGTTTGGAATCCAGTCTCTTCAACAGTTTACATTTTAGCTCCAAATTTGTAGTTGTGGAAAACTTCCATGCAACCACAAGTTTTCTCTTGAAAAGAACAAAGAGTGTATAAATTAAGCGTGTCATATTAATAGGACTTGTCACATTTGAAATGTTGTCTCAGAAAATATTTTATGTGAAGACTGAAATCTGAAAACAATTGCAGAACCTGAGAACAGATTGCATAAGCAGGGCTTGCTCTCCGGGAGAGGCTGTTGTAATGAGCATGCTTAACTGGCCACACACAGTACAAGCTTGAGTTCTGGACTAGGCCTTCCTCCACCTGAAACTCAGAGCAGGCTGTGCACCAGGCTTCTTTCAGCTTCCTCGCTCATAGACATAAAGGGTTCCTACCCATGGCCTGAGCTCGAGATGCTCAGAACCCAGCATTTGCCATGCTGTAGGTATTTTGTGGTTGGTTTTGTTTTTCGTTTTACCTTCTCCCTTTCAATCTATTTGGTTTCTCAAGAAGATAATACGTGTTCATTTTAGTTGATGAGGTTATTGGGAGTAGAATGTAAACAATAGAAAAAATCTAATAACAATCTAGTAGTATATAACCCTGTGTGATTATAAATGTTGAAATTAAGGGAGTTTGAAATTAAAGACATTTTAGTGCTCATGTATACAAATAATGAAATAGTGATAAACAAGTTTGTGTTTTACTGTTAGACTCATGAAGTGATTATGTTTTAGTGAAGAAGATCAGCTCATTTATTTTCATTCTTAGAAGCTTTTTTCTTCAGAGTCTCTGGTATCTCTTTGTATACATTCTCTATTTGTACCATCTTCCAAGATTTATAATATACCACCCTGTAGAGTAAACTTAGACCAATGACAAACTGTCCTGGGAAATGCTGTTTATGGAGAAATACAATCTCCAGAGGTTGAGCTATGTAGGATGAATTTCTGGTTTCGTAAGGAGTTTTGAAAGAGTACTTGGTACAGGTCAGCTGTTTGATGATTGATTCTCTTTTGGCTTGCCAGAGCTGTAATTTCTAGTTACTGTGTAGAGCCACTTCTGATCCTCATCTGCTCTGTAGTTTCTTAAACAGTGATGAGCAGATAACCCAGAGTGTCCTTGCTTTGGGAGGACTGAGCGCAGGGAGTCTCTGCACCGCAGACCTTGGGGCTTCTGGTACATGTCTGTGTCAGTAAGCTGTGCCTCAGGACGCCTTCTGTGGCGACTATTTTCTGAACTCAGGAAACTGCCAGAGAACTTAGGGGTGCCTTCTCTCTGAAGCAGGATACTTGGTTTGGTGTAGTGTGCGTGTGCCCATATATTCTTATATTATGGCTACTCTTTGGTGCTTTTCTGTTAGTTTATGTGTGAGTGTGAGACTCTATTTTCCTGTAAATTAAGCTAAGTGATTGAACATTATTGCTCTTCTACTTTTAAGTTTGTTTATTTACTTAGTTTTGAAACATAATCTTGAGTTGCCCAGGCCTGAGTTTTCCTGGCCTCAAACTCATAATCCTCTTACTTCAGTCTCCAGAGTAGCTGAAGGCATAAGACACCGCATCTGGCTTTATTCTTGGAGTAGATCAGGGATCTTGCCCATAGGTAGAATTTGTGTGTGTGTGTGCAGTGCTGGGAGTTGAACCTAGGGCCTCATATATGCCGGGCAAATATTCTACCACTGAGCTACATCCTCTTACTGGGCCCTTTCTTGAATTTGTTTTTCTTTTGGTCTTTCCTATACTCAACTTTTATTTGTCCCATATTGGTGGGTAAAATTCCATCTATAGTTTGTGATCATCATCCTATACATACTTGTCTTTTATGTTATTATATCAATTTGAATCCTTTATTAATCTTCTCCTCCACTTGTCTGCTTTTCTTTTTTTCCTCCCTAAACCTGTTTTCTTGTCCTCATTTCCCCTTTTATGGGTTTTGGTAGCTGGGACACTTTTGAGCATTGTTTTTCAAGTATTCAGCTCTTGAATATTATCGTTTTGCCTCCAAATTTAAAAGGAACTTGGCTCAGTATTAAATTTGATCACTCCTATTCTGCTTTCATAATCCAGTGGAAGGTGCTTTGTTTTAAAGCATGGAGATTGAAAAGTTGTCTCTGTTTGGCCAGCTCTTGCTTTAGGAGCAGAGTGAGTCTTGTCATTTCTTTTGTGCTTTGTCACCACACTTGGAGCTGAATTTGTGGCTTAGCTTATCTTACATAACTTTGGCATATCTTTTTCAAAACTTTTTTTCATTTCTTTAAGTCTTTTTGATTTATCTTTTTTGTAGTGGTGCTGGGGGTCGAATGCATGGCCTTGTACATACTAAGAAGCACTCTACCCCTGAGCCTCACAATCCAGACCCAGTGTTTCATCTTGATTTGTAACATCTTTTTGTGATTTCTTTTTTATTTTGTGTATTCTTATAAATTGCCCAAATAGTGTGGTAGAGGGAAGTGAAGTATATCAATATGTCAGCTAATGAATTCCAAAACTTTTCATATTTGTTCTGTAATGATTTGCTCCTTTTCTCTCATTTTCCAGTGTTCACATACCACTTAACCAGTGACCTTTAGATTTTCCATAGTATGTACTCTGTGCAGTAATTTCTGTGTCTCTATTTTCAGCATGATCTTTCTTCCCAAAGGTTGCAGGGAGAGTAGCTGAAGAAAGGGGTGCAGTACTGGGCCATGAGGTGGGCTACTGCATCCGTTTTGATGATTGCACCGACCCACTGGCAACAAGGATTAAGGTGAGGTGCTTAAGCTGCTTTTCCTTGTGTGAATGTGGATGAAAATTATTTGGGCAGAATTACAAGCATGCAGTCCCCATATACCGAGGCCATGGTAGAAAGTATGGGAAATCATGCTGTCCCTCAGAGACTTTAGTCTGCCGGGAGGTACAAAAATCTTGCACAGTTCCTGAATATTAGCTTAGAACTGAAGTGAAAAGTAAGATTTAGCCTTTGGTTTGTATTCTAAAGAGGCTGAGGGCCTGGGAGGTTTGCTTTGCTTACATTTATTCACCCACTGGTGATAGTGGTATCTGATTCAAAGTGTCCTGCTCATGTGTGTTTTATTTTTTTCCACTGAATCACATAGCTATCTAAATATAGAATCAGCCTGTAAGAATTTAAGGACAGGGACAAAATGGTATAAATTGATGCAGTGTAGAATTCATGAATGATTTTTTTCAATAGTTAAAACTTTATTTTTTACCTGATAATAGATTTTATCTGTGTGTTATTTGATTTAATTGCAAAGATTAAAATAGTGTCAGTAGTAATCAATGAGTAATCAACTCAACAGGGCATTTATTATTTATAGCAATACTGGAATCAAAGTCTAATCCGATAATGCAATAAAACAATAAATGGAGTGCTCTGATGAGATGAAGGTTGATTATTAGAATCTCAGTTACCTTTCAATTTGCATTTAGGGAAAATCTAAAATAATTAGACCAGCAGAGTGAATAATGTAGTGTAAAAGAATGCAGTTTGTTTTGTAAATTTCTTTGTTACTTTTGACATGCATCTTGCCAGCTAAAGAAGAGTAAACTGTCCTTATCATCAGATATATTTGAACAAGCTAATGTTCAATGGGTTATATAACCAAGTGATTCTTTTTTACTCCTTCCTGAGATAGTTTTGTGCTTTAGTTGGTTATAACTTCAAGTTTTTCCTTTTTTTAACTGGTTTGTTGCTGGTAGCAAGTTCTAATTTTGACTTCCATGCATGTGTGTGGCAGCTGACACCAGGTCTAAGCAAACTATGGTGGAAATGCATCCCTTAGAACAAGAAAAATAAAATACTAAGGTACAACATACTAAAAGTCGTTAGCCTTAACACACTGAATTTGTTTTGGGGTGATAACATCTGGTTGTTACTGCATATTTCAGAAACATTTAATAAGCATTTATTAATGCTAAATAATAACTGACACTCCTTAAACTCTCTGTATGCTAGGTCCTATGATAAGCACTTTATATATACTATCAGAGCTCATGATAATGCAAGTAGCTGCTTGTATTACTTCACCTTATGGGTGAGGAGTCAGACTCAGAGAGGATAAGAACTTGGCTACTTTTCATACAGTAAGTAAGAGGTAGGGCAAGGCCATGGCAGAAAGTGTGGGAAATCATGCTGGCCTTAGGGACTTTAGTCTGCTGGAAAGTACAGAGATCTTAATATTAATATACAGTGTAAATGAATTATTTATAAAACTTTGTATTTTATTTTTTAGTTTCTTACCGATGGAATGCTGGTCAGGGAAATGATGATTGATCCATTGTTAACAAAATATAGGTAAGTGTGTTTGATAATGTTCCTGAGGTCTCCAAAGTCCACAAGTAGATTGATAAACAGTTGTTACTGAGATTTACATCTCTGCTCAGCTGGCCAGAACTTTTCTGTTGACCATAGCTATTTCAACCCTTGATGTTTTTCTCAGAAATTAGATAGCATGGTCCCTGCTGACAGCAAACAATGGACATGTAAGTAGACAAATGTGAATAAATGAAAATCTCTGTCATTTAAGCAGCCTATAGATTTGGCTGGTTTATCTTGCCTCTGTGCCATTCCAGCATAGATAGTGATACAGAGTCACACAGCATAGCAGAGAATTACCTGGGCAGTGTTTTGCTGAATGCAATGCACAAAGTCCAGATAATTATTTCTCACTTTCTGCCTCTGTGTGAGCCTTTGTCCTTCATATACAATATTAAGGTTGCTCCTCAAGGTCTGTAGCGTTCTGGAAGAGGATGTCCCATTTGACTCTCTGATACATGTGTGTGACCAACTAAATTGTTTGGTTGTTTCTATAGCTTACCAGTCTTCAGGTAGTTTGGATTTGTTGTGATGTTGTGTTCTGTGGGGTTGTGGATTATACTGCTGTTGAAAATCAACTATTAGATCCTGTTAGAATGCAGTGTGGCTGGTGATGCTCTTTATTATTTATTTATTTATTTTTGTCTTTTTGAGGCAGGGTCTCACTGTGTAGTTCATGCTGGCCTTGAACTTGCTTTGTAGCCCATGCTGGCCTCAAACTCACAGTGATCCTCCTGCCTCAACCTCCCAAGTGCTGGAACTATAGACGTGCCCCACCATACCTGCTTGATGCACTTTAAAGATAGCATAAATTGTCATTTTTAAAACCAAGATTTGTTGATGTCACCATTTTTATTAGCCTAAGAATTACTTCACCCTTAAGCTTTCCTTTTGATTTGAGGTAACTGTATGAGAGCTCAGTACCCAGGAGTGCCTTTGTTGGATGGGATTATGTGGGGTTGTTGTGTTAGTGGTCACAGGAGCATCCCTCTCATTCTTAGTGCCATCATGTTGGACGAAGCCCACGAGAGGACCTTGTACACTGACATTGCCATTGGCTTGCTAAAGAAGGTATGACTCCACTGCCAGAGTTGTTTTGTTTTTGTGGTTTTTTTTTTTTTTTTTGCTTGCTTGTTTTCTTTTTTTCTTTCTTTCTTTCTTTCTTTCTTTCTTTCTTTCTTTCTTTCTTTCTTTCTTTCTTTCTTCCTTCCTTCCTTCCTTCCTTCCTTCCTTCCTTCCTTCCTTTCTCTCTTTTTCTTTGACACAGGGTGTCACTGTGTAGCTCAAACGGGCTTTGAACTCATGGTGATCCTGCTGCTTTTGCCTCCCATGTGTTTGGATTACAGGTCTGCACCACCACACCTGGCCAGAGTTCTGTTTTTTGTGTCTTAGTTTTGTTGTCTGATTAGACAAGTAACTAGCAATTTGGAAGATCCAACAAAATACTAAGGAAAAAAATCATGCATTATTTCACCCACCCAGAAATAAAATCACTCTTAAAATATTGATGTGTTCTTTTCTATGTGTATCTATCTCTGTACAAGAATCTATTTTGGCACAATGGTTATTGGATTGTTTGTGCTAATTTTTATTTTGTGCATTTCTTTAACATTACATCAAGATCATTTCTCTGTGTCATTAAATATTCTTTATTATTTTTATTGCTTGGAGATAAGTTTTTATTTTTATTTATTTTTACTTATTTAATTTTTTGCAGATAGGGTCTTGCTATATAGTTCAGGCTGAACTGAACTCACTGTGGCCCAGGCTGGCCCTGAGCTCATGGCAGTCTTCCTGCCTTACCCTCCTGAGTGCTGGGATTATAGGTGTGTGCCACCATGGCTGGCTGAAGGCATTTTTAATGGCTACATAATTACTTGTTTCTACCAGAAGGTATTTAGTTCTTCTCCTATGGTTAGATTTTATATATTTCAAATACTTCTCTGTAGTGAACATCCTTATAACTATGTTGTTTTTTTTCTTTTTAAGTTTTTCTTAAGGTTTCAAACATACTCCAGAGTGGAAAGGTTATAATGCACTTTGCATGCCCATTATCTAGCTGCCTCAATTATAGCTTATAGCTAATTTTGTTTCATCCTTACCTCTGAACTCCCTATCACTATTCCTGATCATTGTCTTTGGACAAATTCCCAGTAACAGGAGGCTAGAAAGAAGTGGTAGATGAGAGCAATTAAAATCACAAGTCCTGGGCCAGGGATTTAACTAGGCGGCACAAGAACCTGCCTGGCAAGTGCAAGTTTGTGAGTTCGATCCCCTGTACCAAAAAAAAAAAAAAAAAAAAAAAAAAAAGAAAAAGAAAAAGAAAAAAACAAGGGTTACAGGTCCTGGATCATACTGTCTGGGTATAAATTTTCTTTCTGCTGAGTTATCTATCTCCAGCCTATGGTAAAAAGTGGCTATCTAGATTTAATTAATTAGGTAGAATAAAAATTTAAAAATTCAGTTCCATAATCACACTGACTTTTTTTAAGGTCTTTGTAGCCATGTATGGTGAGTGGTTATTACAGTGTGGATAAGGAACGTCATCATCATTGAGAAGAATTCTGTTGGACAGAGCTGTTCTGCATCATAATTTGCTACCAGGCTTAAATAGATAATGTAAAACTCTTAGGATAGATCACAACTAGACCATGAGGCATGTTTGTGCAAGTAAGAAAAAAGCACCCATGGTAGGAGGATGTCAGGCATGTGGGCTGGGTTTCAGGTGCTTTTGCCCTCCTCACCCAGGTGTCTTAGTGCAGTGCAATCTTAGTACAGCTGTATGCAGGGGCTCTGGAGTAGTGCATAATTTGCTATTGCATTATTGTTTTGTTAACTTGGCCAAAGATAAGACATTTTGATACTTAGAAGTTTTCTTCCTGGGTTATTGCATTTTCAGGAACACTATAATACAATGGCCTATTTCACTTCTTTACCAACATTGAGTATTATCCTTGAAAAATAAATCCTTGGGATGTGATTGGTGAAGAATAAATTCTAATTGTTGTTACATGTTTTGCTGCAGTTTATTTGATGATTTCTCCTGTTGATCATCTTTTTAAAAAAACTCTTAATGTCTATATTTCTCTTTTAGTGCTACTGTTTATTTACTTTTAATGTACTTTTTTCACCCTCATACACGAGTACTTTATTTTATCCTTGGTTTTGTATACATATGGATCACACTAAATTTTATAAGCAGATTATCTTTAGAAAGCATTTTGATTTTTTGGTACTAAAATTTTTTTATTAGTATATGTTTGTGGTGTCCAATGATTACATTCCTGTGGGAGTTTGATGCATGTATATAACATGTCTTAATTCTTTTTTCATCCCCTTCCCCTCCCCTTTTTCCTCTGCTTTTCCTTCATCTCTTGAGCCCCTTCCCATCTGCAAAAGCTCTGTCTCTCTACTTACTATCTTTTTGTTCTTTATTTACATTTTGAGGTTTTTATATAAGATATATCATGCAATACTTAAGCTTGTGGGCCTGATTTATTTCACTTAACATTATGGCTCAAAGTGCATCCATTTTCTTACAAATACTCAAGTTTATCCTTCTGTATGGCAGAGAAGGACTCCCTTGTATATTTCTTTATGCATTCATCTATTAGTGAATGATAAATATAGGACATATAGGCTACTTCCAAGACTAAGCTATTATAAGTTGTGGTGCTAGGTATTCATGTATGATTGTGATCTGATGATACCTAGAAGATTACCTAGGTTGAACAGATAATGAGTTTTTTGTATGCTTGACTATGTATATATATGTAGATTCGTACTATCACAAAACCTCATGTCAGAAAAAAATGGTTTTTTTCTCAATTAATTAAAATTCAGATTGGGGCTGGGGATTTAGCTCAGCAGCATAAGCGCCTGCCTTGCAAAGTGTGCAGCCGTGAGTTCGATCCCTGATACCGATAAAAAAAGAAAAAGACAAAAAAAAAAATTCAGATCTTAAAATCCTGCTTGGATTTTGTGTAAAGTTTTTGTTAGCTTTTTTTTTCCCTTTGAGGTAGGATCTCACTATGTAGTTCAAATTGACCTGATGCTCAGTCCAACTTGAAGCTCAGTCTGCCCTTGAAGTTGCAATCCTCCTGCCTCTATCATTCAAGTACTGGAATTATAGGCATGTGCCACTCCATCCAGCTGTCTTAGCTTTCATTTTAGAATATGCCATACATTTGCAAAATTAGAATAGTATGGTAGGGCTGTGGATTTAGCTCAGTGGCGTAAACACCTGCCTGGCAAGGGCAGGGTTGTGAGCTTGATCCCCGATACCAAAAAAAACCAAAACCAAAAACAAAAAAAAACCACACACACACACACACACACACACACACAGTGGTGATCTCACTTTTATCTGTAACTTTAACTATTATTAATTTGTGGTCATTCTTGTTTAAGTTAATAAAACTCCCAGTGTACACACTGGTTAATTTTGGAGTAAATTTCAGATACCAGATTATTTCATCTCTAAGTGTTCTTAATGTTATCATCGTTTCCTAATGCCTTCTTTTATAGATTCAGAAAAAACGGGGAGACCTTCGACTGATTGTGGCTTCAGCTACTCTGGATGCAGAGGTAAAAGCAAAAGCATTTTTCTTTCTCTTTTTCCTTTGTGAACATGGGAATTTTTGGACATATTTTTGAGAAGTGACCTGTTGTAAGAGTTCGTCGTTGGCAGAATGGCCTGCCATCCTTCTGGGCCATCTGCTGTCCTAGATTCCACATGATCAGAGGACCCTCCTTTTCAGCTTGTGGGTGGAAATTAGACTATAATTAAGCAAGTTCATGATTACCTACTCTTCTTGTTCCTCTACGTGCTACCTTTCTCCCTACATAGGCAGCTTCTTTTTAGTGCGAGATTGTATTTCTTGAATTTATTTATGATGACAGTGTAAATATATTTAGGTGTTTTTGTACAATTGAAGCTTCTTTTATGAATAGTTATGTCCATATTAAAATTTATTGGGAAAGTTACATTATTATTCTTTCTTATGACTGATATTTTAGTTCAAACCCTAGTTTAACTCAACAGATAATTTTGGTCTCTTGCTGTTTATATGTCCTAAACACCGTACTAGTCCATGCTAGAATTATTTCCAAAAGATAAAAATTATTTCCAAAAGATGAGAAGTATAAAATAAAAAGCAGCCTTTATTCTGAGAACACAGAGAGAGATGACCGACACCCCCACCGTTGGCGTCTGGTGGTCTGGTGATCTCTCTGGCAGACACGCGGCGTGGGGGCATGTAAATAGCCTGGGTTTGGGGTGGAACCTAAGGCGGGCATTAGGGATGCACAGGTAGCCCATTGGTCCTAGGTTTGGCGCCATATGTAAATTTCCAGGGGCAGGAAGATGGCATCACAGGTAACTTCCTAGGGGCGGGGGAGATAGGAGCTTTCTGCTTCCGGTTGAGGCTTTCCTGGCTACAGTGTTCTGTCCGGGCCAACACCCTTTCAGTCCAGGTGATTCATATACTCCTAGAATCCTGGAGGGGAGCAGACACATAAATAGATTTTACTCTTTAGTGTGTTTAAGGTGCTGAGGCAGCCAAGGAGTGAGCTCTTACTGCCAGCTTGTTGCAGGTGGGGGATGTCTAGAAACTTTCACCAACAAAGTGACATACCAGCTGGGCTTTAAAAAAAATTTTTTTTAAAGATAGTAAAATACAACACAACAAGACAGAACAAAGCCACTCAAGACAATGCAGTGAAATTCATACAGAGCTTCAGAGGAGGATACCGGGATTAACAATAATAGTATATCTTGTTATCTTCATAATAGTTGTCCACTCAATCAAGTTTAGCAAAATCAAACCAAAACCAAAACACTATAAAACCAATCAAAACAGAATATTGAATAGAGCAAAACAATCCAAACAAAGCAAAACAGTGAAAACTATTGGCCTTCAAAGACAAGATAGAAGGAAATGCCCCATATTTGCTATGTTGCATACTGTTATCTTCCCAAAAGATGCTCAGATCTCTGACCCCAGGCCTGCATAATCAACCAAACAATACAAGCATTTAGTTGTGTTATGTACACCTGGAAACCATCTAGTTGCTAAAGTAGGGGAGAGACCTTTGTTTCTCAGCCTGCTTGCTGGTAGACTGATGAGAGACACTGAATTGTTTTCTCCTTGGCATGCCTGCGGCCTGCTCGCACTGCTTACTAGGAGGGATAGTTTGTTGCTTTCTTGGTCGGGCCCCCCAAGTTCCAGCATGGCTGATTCTCTGGAGATGCTGACTTGTTCTCTCTTTGGAGTGCCCATGGCTTGCTTGCACCGCCCCAGCGGGGCTTTTTTGAAAGATGCCCAACACTTTTCCAGATGGGCAAAGGTGGGACTGGCTCTCTAAGCATGCTCAGAACCACAGTAGTGAGAAACTGAGATAGGTAGCTTACTTTGCCTGTCAGGCCTCCAAAGGTGATTCTGTCCGCCACTTCTTTTTTTTGCACTCTCCCCAGTGCTCCCTCTATTCAAGCCAGACTGGTTTCCTTGCTGTTGCACAGAAAAAACCAAGCATATTTCTCTTCAGGAAGTAGAGTGGAGCTCTTTTCTAGACCATTTCCCCCCACACATAATCTCATGGCTCTCCATCATTTCATTTCAGTCTTGGTCAGACTTGTCTCCTTACCTAAAACTGCTCTGGGGCTGGGGATATAGCTCAGCTGCATAAGCACCTGCCTGGTAGTGGCAAGATCCTGAGTTGAGTACCAAACAAACAAACAAATAAAACTGCCCCTGTTGCTGTCCATCCTGTTAGACTAAATTTCTGTGTTTGTGCTTAGCATTTGCCATACCCTAGCTTCATATGCATTATCCAAGTGTTTATTTGCCTCTGATCACTAAAATGTATGCTCCACGAAGATTGAAATTTAAAAAAAATTTTTATTTATTTAAAGAAAGAAAGAAAAAGACAAAACAGAAAAAAAGTAGAGTAATACAGAATTTAAAAAAATTAACACTAAGAAATCTAGTTGATACGTTACATATTGTTCTTGTAATCCAAAAATGAGCCCTTACACCCCCAATCTTGAGTCCAAAAATGGGGCAAGACATGTTTTTAAAAAGCAGTACTGATTTATTTTATCATGGGGCCAGTGACACAGTGCACTTGGAGTTTGCAAAAGCTGTGTGTCTTCCTCAAAACTTTCCAGACTTTTGTAGAAAGCACGGTTTACAAAGTAAGGGGTTATGGGCATGGATCAGGAAATCTGCTAAGGAATAAGGAAGACCTTTGTTTTCCTTTGCAGAGAACAGAGAAGTCTAGCAGGAATTAACAATCCTTTGTCAACTTATTTTAGCATCCAATTTTAGATAACATCTGTTGTTTGCAGAGGGCAGCGAAGGTTAACATATCAATTAGGTCAGGTTCCCAGGGATTTACAATTCTTTACAAAGGGGAGCATTGATTAACATATCAATTAGGTCACCCAGAAAAAAATGACGCATACAGAACAGTATGGCTGCGTTTCAGGTATTTTGGTCATATAATTTAGGCATAACACAAACATAATGGAAGCTTTTTTTGCTAGTGTACAGCAATTGTCATCTTAGAAATGGTGGTTCAAGTTACAAAAAGCATAAAAAGTGGATAGACACTCAAACATTGACAGTGCAAACCATTGTGTTCAATGACCCAACAAAAATTTAATAATATGGCATGGATCTCATACACTTACACATAAAGTTATATCCTTTAGAGTGCTTTCCTTCCCTTTCATTTTGAAGTTTGGGATTTTATCTTACTTGTGTTTTTATGCATACTGTGTGTCTGGCACGAAGTAGCTGCCTGGATTGAATATATTTGAATTAAAGGGGAAGGTTTGGGAGATTAAAATGGAGAGGCTGACAGGAGTTCTGTGATGAAGGGCTAATGGCTAGGCAAAGCAGGGTGGATTTAATCGTTTGCCTGGATGGGAGACATGGTAGACAATGATTTCATCATCAAATTTGAGTTCTAGAAAGATCATTCTGTGTGTTGTATAGAAAACTCCATAGAACGTGTGAAGACACCAGTCAGGAGGCTGTTTCTGTAATCCAAATGAGATGTAAAAAAGGTCTGGTCCCTGGCTTCTCTTACTCAGTCTTTGGGCAGCTTCAGGAATGCAGACAGTTTGGATAGATGAGAAGCTTAGTATGATTAAGAGAAACATCTACAACTGTAGCCAGGCTGTTTGCTCAGAGTTTTCCACAGCTGTTTTAGGGCTGGCTGTGAGCGTTTTTGGATTAGTGCTCCTGTTACCCTCTTTACTGGGTTCTCCTGTTCACCCCGTCTATTGGCATGCTGCTCTGAGGACTATCCTTGACTTTACCTCCACTTCCCTCCTTTGTGTCCAAACTGCACAGACCATCTCTGTTTTACCTCTGACCTTCTTCACTTTCTTCTTTCTGTTTAAAAAATTCTACTTTATATTTAAAAATTGTTTCAAACAGGTTTTGTAGAAGTGAAGACTATAATGTTTGCATCTTGTCTTAGAACCATTGCTAATTAATATTTACTAATTGCTCACAGTTGCCTTTCATTGTCTTTGGGAGAGGCATAGAGATTTAAAACACAGCCTCTTTCAGTTTGATGCAAATGACCTCCTGGGAGTGTCTTGTTTATTTTAAACATTCTGGGAAGGCAGGAAGTAGATTTGTCTACCTCAATGGGTGGTGCTGCAGGGCATGCTGGAACTTCAGCAGCCCTCAGCTGGGCTGGTGGTGAGCTGAGGCCATTCAGTCCTTCTGTCCTTCCTCAGTGAGGATGGAGGGTCAATGAGTGTGTGGGTCTGTCCTGGGTGAGGGTGTGGGTGGATAGGTCTGTGTGGGTGTGATATGTGAGTTCATATGTGAAAGTAAGAGAATGAGGAAGAGAATATGATTGGGCTGAAGAAGATAAGAGTGAGGAGCCCTGAGTGGGAGGGGAGAAGGAAAGGGTTGTGATAGCTCGGACCCCGGAGTAAAACCCAAGGAAGCAAGAAATTAAAATTAGGGGAACAAAGGCTTTATTTTAGGCCAGGCTTGGCGACGCAGTCGCCGGGAGCCAATTTGGAGACTGTGTGCCTTACAGCTAGAAAGGTTGGGTTTTAAAGGCAAAAACCACAGGAATGTTGTGAACTTTGACCCAGTTAGATAGCATCTGGGCCTTACAGAACTTCCTGTAATTTCCTTGAAGTTAAGCATTTCTTAAAGAACAGCACATTTTATTACAGATAGCTGGATGAGGGGTAGGGGAGGGGGTTACAGGAAACTGATACCTAAGGCTTTTACAGCCTTTCAGGAAATTGAAACTTAACCTAGATAGATATGAAGGGGGAAAGGGGGAAGGGGGAGGTAGTATGGCGCTTACAGAACAGAAATGAGGCGCAGTGGTTAAAACTAGGTTATAACAAGGGTATGTTTAAGTAGCATTTTCATCTGGAGGCCCATGACGGCACAGAATCCATCTGTGACCTTAGCTGCTGGGTCTGAGGATGGCCAACTAACTCCAGACTTCCTAGATGGGCAAGGCGACTGTTAGGCCTGCTCTGGTTTCATTCAGGGTTTGGGGTGGCTGCGCCTACAGATGAAGACATCAGTGGCTGCAGTGGGGAAGTAGAGACAAGTAGGGTATTGATAGAACTGTGGGGGACCGGCAGTGGCTGAAAAGATAAGAAGTATGAAATATAAATGACCTTTATTTTGAGAATGCGGGGAGAGACACCCCTGATCTCCTGGGGCACGGCATCTCACCCTGGGGTCGGCGATCTCTCCGTGGAACACATGGAGTGGAGGCATATAAGTAGCCTAGGTTTGGGGTGGAACCTAAGGGACATTAGGGATGCACAGGTAGCCCATTGGTCTTTGTTTGGTGCCATAGGTAAATTCCTAGGGGTGGGGGAGATGGAGCTCCTTGGTTCTGCCTGAGGCTTTACCAGCTACAGTGTCCTGTCTGGGCCAAAACTCTTTCATATCCCGTCTTATGATTATTATTATGAAAAGCGGTGAAGATTTCTCTCTTTACTGCTTCCTGCTGTAAAGGGGCACTGTACTGGGGTCTAAGGGAGTCAACAGGATGATGGTTGATGCCCAGGTAGAAGCTGGTGCCAGGTGTTTTAGCCAGGACAACTTCACTGGTGAATGCATGTATGTTAGACTGGAAAAACAAAGAGACAAGATGTTATGAGGAGGCATGGCACTGTCATATTTAAGGACCCAGGTGAGGTAAAAGAAAAGGTGCTTATGATTTTGATATGTCATTATATCAGGAATATGTTGAGGTAGAATCATTGCCATGGTAAGGTAGAATTCTGAAAAATAAACTTGGGGTTAGGAGGAGTGAAGTTATGAGAGGTGATTACTCCCCCATCTGAAAGGGTAAAAGTTAAGATGGTGGTAGGTAAGACTTGTCTCTGATATGTATGACGTTGGAGTCTTTAGGAAATACTGTTAAGAGTCTTGCTGTAAAAAGAATAAGAAATTAGAAACCAAATTCGATAACAAAACATGACAGCCCGAGAGTTGTGGCTTTGGGGCCTTTGTAAAGCAGAGATGAGTAGGCAACAGGATGGTTAGATCTAAGGCTGGAAGGGCACCACTTAGCCTGAGTGATGTGAAACCAAGATGGCAGTGTAGCAACTTTGATCACTGTTGAGGTTGCCAAGAATATTAGGCAGGTATGGGTCACTGTAACCTGGTTGTTGTCCTTGGAATGATTTGCTGTAATAGGACTTTAGTAAGTATATCAGCAGTCTCCCTGGTTGGGTAAAAGGCTTTTATGTATCCTGAAAAAGTATAAACAAAGTGAGAAGACAAAATTTATCTGTCAATCTTGACCAGGGTTGCCTGAGAAATTGGTGAATAAGAAAGGAAGAGGGCGGTTTATATCATTGAGGAGAGGTTTACTAGTGATAACAGGTGTAAGCTGTTGAGGCCTTAGTATCTGGGTCAGCCTGTATAAACACAAGGGAATAAAAAGCATTTTTAAGACTTAGGACTGTAGAGTGAGTGGTGGAGGGAAGATTTGGCACCACTGGGTGGATTGGGAAGAAGCAGTCTGGGACCGTCACGAAATAGGCCCTGTTTGTAAATGGCATAGGTTGACCGTCAATACTTCCTAGAGTTTTCAGGATTTAATATAGCGGCCTGAAAACTCAGGAAGAACTCTGTATATATGGCCTCTATGTCCACAAATATAGAGAATGTCTTACCTGAGACTTTTCGTGGGACGTGGACTCTGAGATAGAAACCTTAAAGTGGGCTGCTTTTGGCCCTGAGCCCCATCAGTCTTTAGCAGGAAGTTTAAGCAGATCTGTCAGTGATGGATCTGGCAGTGTTGGCATTTCCTGTGAGGGCTGGAAGTTAGGATGGCTTACCCACTCTCTGGTGGCTAGGACAGTCCAGTAGCCCTGGGGTAAGTTCTCAAAGAACTCCAGGATGGAGCACTCTCTTGCCCAATGTCTTCTGCTGCATTTGAGGCATGGTTGGGGGGGGGGCAGGCAGCTCAACCTTGTGTTGGTTTACCTGACTCAGAACTCCAAGTGTCACAAGTGTTATTGTTATCTCTGTTGTTGAAAACACGAAAAGCCGTATTAAGGTCTCTATGAGGTTTGAAGGTCAAGTTTTGCCTTTTTGTTTGGGATCTGGACTACAGTAGAAGGTATCTGTAGAATTAAGTAAGTATGTAGGAGTCAAATATAATCAACAGGGTATTTATAATTTTAATAATGGCTTCTCATAAGGAGGACAGGTCCAGAGAATTTTAGGAACTGACATGTCATTTATGTCATATATATAAGTATCTCTTTATGTTATTAAAATGTCTTATGCCATCTGATTTTTGGAGGATGGCCCGTTTAATTAATTTTTTATCTTTTTATTTAGGAGAGAAATCAGCTGTGGTGTCATTTAATGTCAGTTGAATATAATTAATTATGGCTCAGTAGAGGGCTGAGCCAGGGCAGGCAGACAGACTAGAAAAGGTTTAAGTTTGGCTTCTGCCGCAGTGTCGGTTTTGTTGTTTTGCATGTATCATACAGCCCTTGTCTTGGAAAAGAGCTAGTGGTTCCCAGTAAAAGGAATTTATAATTATTTTTTAAGATCGGTGACAATACAGTATAATATAGTCAGTAAGCTCAACACAGAAAACCACTGGTGGCTCACAGCAAAAGGGATCCACAATACCTCCCAAATTTTAGTTGTTAAACAGGAGATCGGTGACAACACAATACAACATAGGCAGTAAGCCCAACACAGAACACCACTGGTGGTTTATAGCAAAAGGAATTCATAAATATCTCTTAATTTTAGTTGTTAAACAGGAGATTACTGAAGACTTTGATTGATAAACAAGACTGGTAAAATTACCAGGTGGCCACTGTCCCATTTATCAGCCAAAGTCTCATCTATTGCTGGCTTTTTTAACCTTGATTAAATGGTTTGAGAATGTAACAAAAATAGCATCTCTGAGCTGAGCCGTGGAGCTGTTGTTTATCTATGTTTGTGGTCCAGTGTGCGGGCAGAGCACGCCCAGCGCGGGAGCGGGGCACGCAGAGTGAAGGCGGGGCAAGCGCCAGGACATAGCACGCAGGGCGGGCTGGGACTGCCCCCGGAAATGCATGCAAGGCGGAGGTGGTGTCAGCAGTGGCGGAGGCGTGTGGCGCATGGGGGGCGGAGCTGGGAGGCAGAGTTGGGACACGGCCTGGATCTTACACACTGCGACCCTGTGCAGGGCTGAGCCATCACGTGGAGCTGGAGCTGCTCGCAGGTTATGAAAATTAGGGTACAGCGTTAGAGCTGGACCCCACGTGGACCTGGAGTGCCACATGAGAGCTGAGATACCGCACGGAGTTGGGGCACGGCGTGAAAGCTTAAAGCAGCAGTATCTCCCAACATTGTTTGGGCTGGAGCGCGGCATAAGAGCTTAAAGCATCCTGCGCGTATCTCTCAACACTGTTTGGGCTCACTTTTCCCATCTCAGCAGGGAATGGGTCGGCATGCGGTGGGAAAGGGGAAGCAACGAGGAGACAAAGGGACGCTGTCGGGGAAAGGACACACATTCTCAAAATAAAGGCTTAAAGATAAAGAGTTTTGTAAACTTGTCGTCAGTGTGATAAGCTATAAATAGGTGTGGTTTGGGGAGGGGCAGGAAGTGGTCCCTAAGATAAAATCTGGTGTGGGGTCTGGCCCATGGAGTTACAGCCAGATGAGGCAATGGACCGTGGTCTACTAAGTGCAAGTCGTCACTTTTTACTCTAGACCAATTGGTATTATATGGTTCCAAAGCTCGTAATAATTGGCCGTCACCAGTATACCAGTAGATTTTGTGTGGGTTTAGTAACAGCTCTGCCCGTGAGAACTTAAAAAGCTCCGAAGGATGTGAGAGTCTCTCAGTGTGGACACAGGCTGGCCCAGGAAAACTCTGCCTTGGGCTATCCAAACCCAAAGGATGTGAGAGTCTCCCAGTGTGGACACAGGTTGGCCCAGAAAGACTCTGCCTTGGGCTATCTAAGGATGTGAGAATGTCACGTGAACCCACGGAAATGGGGAGAAAACCTTCCTGGGGCCTGGCCCAGTGGCAATCCCTGGCGATTGCTCACCTGTGATAAATTGTGTTGGTGTCGTTTGTGAGCCAACAGCGACAGGTTTACAGCTTTCGAGTGCAGAAGTGAGGAATTAATGCAGGATGTAGTCCGGACCTGGTCCTGAACAGCAGGGGACTCAAACTGGGAGGATCCCAGGAATCTCTTGTCTGCCATTCCCGGTCAGGGAATCATGATAGAACTGTGGGGAACTGGCAGCGGCTGAAAAGATAAGGAGTATGAAATATAAATGACCTTTATTTTGAGAATGCGGGGAGAGACACCCCTGATCCCCTGGGGCATGGCATCTTGCCCTGGGGTCGGCGATCTCTCCGTGGAACACATGGAGTGGAGGCATATAAGTAGCCTAGGTTTGGGGTGGAACCTAAGGGGGCATTAAGGATGCACAGGTAGCCCATTGGTCTTTGTTTGGTGCCATAGGTAAATTCCTAGGGGTGAGGGAGATGGAGCTCCTTGGTTCTGCCTGAGGCTTTACCAGCTACAGTGTCCTGTCTGGGCCAAAACTCTTTCAGGTATGATGAGGCTGATCAAATAATTGCCCAGATTGGTTTAGCTGCTGTTACTATGAGCTAAATGAAGTGAGCAATTACAAGACCAGATATAATTATAAGTGTTTCTTGACTATTGTTTCATATGATATTTTTAAAAAATTTCCCTCTATCCAGATGGCAGAGAATATCATTGTTAACAGTACCTACTGTCTTCTCTCCAGATTCTTGGAGAGGGTTATGGCAGGGGTTTGTCCATTTTATAGGTGAGAGCTAACTTAACAGGTGAGCAGCCTACCTTAGACAGTGGCCTCTCACTTGTCAGGGCCCTTTTTCCATCTTAATCTATATGCTGTGTCATTCCACAGCATATAGTAGGATTAGTAGTAATCCTCTTCATCCTTTAGAGCTCAGTCAGGGAATAAAGCTGCTTCTCTGAAGCCTTCTCTGCAAACCAGTAGTTACTGACCATTTGTTCTCTCAGATTGTAATTAGCTATTTTGTGGTCAGATAGGCTTTCTTCCTCAGGTAGTTTCGTGATCAGTTTTTGTACATCTGTCTTCTCTGGAGTTTTATTATGGGGATGGGTGGAAGATCTGTTTTCATTTGAGCCTATGCTCTGCATTTGGGGTTAGTTTACCACCTTGAGTCGATCTGCATGGACCTGCAGAGGCTGTTGGATGAGAGTGGCTCTGATGAATAGTTATGGCTGCTGGGACCTCACTGGTTACGCATGGGTCAGACAGAAGCAACTACCACAGCAGGAAACTGGGGTGAGCTGGAAGACTGCACAGCAGATTATCACATCATTTACAGACTGTCCTCTTCATTTATGTGTTGTGTTTCTTTTTTCTTTTTTGGTACCAGAATTGAACTCATGACCTCATGCTTTCCAGGCAGGTGCTTATGCCACTGAGCTAAATCCCTGGCCCTTGTCTTGTGTTCCTTACTGTATTTGTGTTGTGACTCTACCTCCTGTGAGCCTTACTCAGACTCTTCATTTCCCAGTGTTTGGAGCTCATTTCATTCTCATTCCCTTGATTCCGCAAGAAGATTCTTTTTTTCCCATCAACTAGGAATTGAACTCAGTACTTGCACTTGTCAGGCAGGTGCTGTGCCGCTGAACTATATCCCTGGCCCAAGATTCATATACTGTTGGTACTATGTTTGCATTTATTTTTATTTTATATTTCCAAATGAAGATAAAGGATAAAGATCTTCAGTATAAGGATCTTATGCCCTTGCAGCATACGTGGTGTTCTCTTTCTTGAAAGAGTAACTCCTTGTCCCTGCACTTCAGCACCACGTATGCTTGAGCAGCTGAGGTGTGGCCACCCACTCGAATAGCAGTAGAACTTCACCTCTCTTCCCATTCTGCATGCTTGGTTGGTAACATGCAGCTCTGTCCATTGAGCCTTTTCTGAACTCTTTTTGCTCTGCCTGCAGCTTGTGGGGTTCTGCCGTCTCCTCTCCCTTGCCACCTTGATGGCTTCATCCTAGGCTCCTTTTTTAACTGCTCTTCCTCTGCTCTGGCCACTGCTGTGACTTCAAGTCAGCTGATGCTGCATGCTTGTGATGGTCTTGTCTATACTCCTGTGTGCCAGCCTTTGCTGTCCAGCTACTGTCTGGTCAGAGACCACCAGAACTCACACTTGTGACTCTCAGTTTCTCAACCCCTTTCCCATGATCACAGTCATTCAGGCCAAGACTTTCACCACTGCTTTAGAAAGTTTTCATCCCTGATTAAGAAGCGTTCTATTCTTCTCCCTACACCAGCATGTGGGTACATGCTTACTGATTGTCAGGTCCTGTTCTGGCAGTTGTGCTTCTGGAATGCTTTGCCTGAATCCATGCTCTCACCCTCTTACCTGAACTGTTAATTGTTCCCTTAATTAGTTCCTTAATTAGTCTACTTGCCTCCAGTTTCTTATTTCTGCTGTTTCCAAAATGGCCACCTTAGCTTAGGATCCAGCACCATATCTGATAATATCAAGGCCATCATTACTGCCTGAGTCTTGCACATCAAGTATAGCGCCCACACAGCATAGCATTTGGGCTCTGTCAGAGTGATACTTGCAGTCCTTAGTGAGATCTGTTGTAGATGAGACCTATGCTATAGACTTTCAAACATACTTTGCTTGAACCTTGCAGCTACCTTGCAGGGGGATAGCAGTTTGTCTATTTTATAGGCGAGAGCTAACTTAGGAGGTGAGCGGCCTGCCTTAGACAGTGGCCTGTCACTTTTCAGGGCCCTTTTTCCATCTTACTCTATATGCTGTGTCATTTCAGTAGTTGTAATCCTCTTCATCCTTTAGAGCTCAGTCAGGGAATAAAGCCACTTCCCTGAAGCCTTCCCTGCAAACCAATAGTTACTGACCATTTGTTATCTCAGATTGTAATTAGCAGCTGTTTTGTGGTCAGATAGGCTTTCTTCCTCAGGTAGTTTCATGATCAGTTTTGTCTTCTCTGGACTGTTTATTTTGGGGGTGGGTGGAAGATATGTTTTCATTTGTGCCTGTGCTCTGCATGTCATTGGGGTTCAGGAATGCTGAAGTGACTTGAAGGAAATTGACCCAAAGGGAAAGTGAAGAGTGGTACCATGTGGTATCCTTTTGTTGGTATGAGACACTAAGATATCTATGCTTCCTCTTGCCTGACACAGCCTTGGTTGAATGTGTAGCTTGGCAATGTTACTGTTAAATCCAGTAGACTCTTTTAGAAGTTCCTCAAAACCTGTTCACTTAGTGTTTGCTGCTATTCACTAGTGCAGCTGCTGGGGTTTATGGTTGCTAGAAGCAAGGATGGACATGTTTTATATATAGAACATATGGAAATGAAAATAAAAAAAAGCCTTGCAGTTACATAGTCCTAGGAAGTTGAAGGTCATTCAGAACCAAAAAACAAGCGCATCACCAAACTGGATATGTGTGTCCTTTCAGCACCTGGCACCAGTAGCTTCCTGTCTACTGTTAAGTTACCCATCAGTGTGATTACTCAGTCACTTGGTTCTTCTCACTGTCAGTTTCTCCATATATTTTGGGAACACTCTCCACCAGGGGATATTTTGTGGTTTCTCTTGCTGTTATCAGCCAGAGCTTTCAGGCCTGATGTAGGCTGCAAGTCTGATGTCATTGAGCAGGATATGACCGTCAGTTTGGGGGAAACTGCCATAGTCACTTTTCCCAACAGGAAGGGATATGATGGACGACCTTCTCATGTAGAACTTCTGTGGGGCATGTAAAGATGGAGAAAGAGGATTACATCTTTCAAATCTTTGAGGAAATTTTAGTCATTATGTATTAGGAACATACCTACTGTTCACAGAAGTAAAAATTTCCTTCATAAATTGATGACCTTGTTTGATCAGATCTATGCTGTCCATATCAGAGGCAAACACCCATCTAACTTAACCTGTATTGAACTTGAATCATACCATTGACTTAATCTTCAGTTGAATAAAATAGAGATAAGAATAAACTAAGTAATACAGTTACATATTACCTCAGATGCATCACTGAATGTAGTTTTGAAATCTAATATAATTTTTGTCAAATCTTTTGTGGTCACTAAACATGCCTTGTCCCAATTTCAATAAGAAAAATGTAAATTTTAAAAGTTATTTTGCAGTGCATAGTTGATATGAAATACATCTAATCCTTATTACCCACCTTTTTTCTGCCAGTTTTGTATTTTTTCATTGCATATGTTACTGTGAATCTTTTTTCGAGAAAAAGAAATGTTTTTTTTTTCTTTTTTAGAAATTTCGAGATTTCTTTAATCTAAATGAAACCAGTGACCCAACCAGGGATACATGTGTGATCCTTACAGTGGAAGGGCGAACATTTCCGGTTGATATCTTTTATCTACAAAGGTTTGATAATGCTTGTTCTTGATGATGGTGATTAGAAATCTAATCTTATGATGTAGAATGACAGGGAAGTGCATCTTCTGGCAGCTTTGAGGGCATTTAGCAGATGGTGTCTCCTGTCATTGACAGAATGTTCTGAAACCCTGTGCAACACCATTGCTACATTTATTTCAGAGTCTTGACATTGGTGTGCAAGTTTGCATGAATCCATGATTGGTCACTTAGTTGGAAAGAGCAAAGTGATGAAAGGTTGAAAGGCAGGGGCTTGGAAGTTTGCTGAACTTGAGTTTCCAAGGATGCCTGCCAGTGAGGATAGTACTGGTGATTTGAGTCATTTCATTCTCAGCTCTCTACATACTTAGCAAGAAGGCCTTGTTGACACTTCTGAGAGGAGCTCCTGTGGCAACAAAAGGGCTCGTTCCAATTCCTGTACCTGTCCCTGGGTGAACAAACACCAGGGCCAGGTGCAGTGGCTAATAAGTCCAGAGCTGTGAACCTGACCTCTGAGTTGCCCTAGCTTGGGACCATGTCTGCCACCCATGTTCACTCAGTTTATTTGTGTTGCCCGTGGCCAGGGAGGGAAAACAGACCAGGAAGAAGTGAACCTCAGTGCTGGCACCATAGACC
Source organism: Cavia porcellus (assembly GCF_034190915.1). NCBI lineage: Eukaryota > Metazoa > Chordata > Mammalia > Rodentia > Caviidae > Cavia > Cavia porcellus. The sequence goes on along the minus strand of NW_026947488.1, from coordinate 22,437,640 downwards.
CCAGTTTCCTGGCCTGGCATCTTTGCATACATAAAATAGCACATTTCTATATATGGGTGTAAAATCTTTATATTTTTTGCAAGTATAGCTATAAATTTAGTAATTATGGATTACTTTTAATGCTTCACTTAAAAAAAAGAGTGAATATTTACTTTGTTTTTGTATATGCTAATTATGTACTGGGCAAGCCCAAACTAAACTTTCATGAGATCTTGGTGTCAGATGATTAGGATGATCGACTTCTAATTAATGAGCATATTCTAATGATGAATTTATCACATACATCTTTTCAGTCCTGTTCCAGATTATATCAAATCAACTGTGGAAACTGTGGTGAAAATTCATCAGACAGAGGGAGATGGAGACATATTAGCCTTTCTTACTGGCCAGGTAATTCCGTTGGATCTCTGTGATGAACAGATGTGTAAGGCATCATCCCAGAGTGGGACATCTAAAGTGCATAAATCTGACTTAAATTAAAATTCTGATCCCAACTTTTTTTGTCTTTCAGTATGATAAAATGATGTGCTTCAAAATTAATAGAGAACCTTATTACTTAGATATTTCATATTTGTTGTATTTTTTATTTACTTAATTGCATAAAATATTGTTAGTTTTGGTGTCATTGATCTAACAACTGAATTGTCAAGGAATCATTAGTTCCTCCTTGTTCTGCTTCAGAAGAATTAACTGTATTTTCAATTTATCAGCTGATTCCAAAATAAATTAGATAGTGTAGTGAGTGGACTATTTTGTTTGCTAATGTTGGGTAACACATTAGATATATTTTGCTGCACTCAGATTGTCCCAAGCTATACCCCTTGTCCCATGATTTTTACAGCTCATTCTGAGTGTGGTAAGGTTACTGGAAAAACAACCAACCAAGCCCAAGTGCTGCCTCAAGGTTGTAACACTGTTTAGAGTTACGCCTCTCCAGCTGTAATCTTTTCTGATGGCAAATATTTTCCGCACGTAATCTTTTCTGGGGAAAACTTAACAATGATTTTATTGGCTACAACTTGTTCATGTACATGAAAAGGCTTTATTTACTATAGTACATAAAAATTGAGAAACTAGTCCCTGTTTTTATTGATAATTCTTCTATTACCTGCAGATAGCTTAGTTTTAGTAGTTAATGTTGCAGTTAGAAATTGTCATTTTTTTGGCAGAGTTGTTCGGTAGCATCTGATAAATATTATCCTACAGTGGACAGCTGTTTAAAGGTCGTGAATCTGACCCAAATTAAAATCCTAATCTCACCTTTTATTGTGTGGATGTGATAAGATGACGTGCATCAGATTGATCTTCATTTCTTGGGCTTTTGTTTCAATGTTTAGGAAGAAGTAGAAACTGTTGTGTCTATGCTGATCGAGCAGGCCCGAGCACTGGCTCGCACCGGGATGAAAAGACACCTCCGGGTTCTCCCCATGTACGCAGGACTGCCTTCCTTTGAGCAAATGAAAGTGTTTGAAAGGGTGTCGCGCAGTGTGAGGAAGGTGAGACTACCCTAATGACCAAGGGAGTTTCCAGTCATCTGTAATTGTATTACTGCCCCTTTGCTGTGCACTGAAACATGTTCAGTTTTTTAAATTGAAGTTAAGCGTGCTAAATAGGAAAGTTTCTTTCAGAATTTCAGGCCTGTGTTTCTGTGTAGTACTTTTAAAAGCATAAAAGATAAATAATCTGTTGTGAAGGTTTCTAAACCTGCCCCAAAGAAGGGTAACTCAGAGCAGGTGACTTCTCTTTTACTTCTATTTGATATTTCCCTTGACATGATACTATCTTGGCTGAAGGGACTGCCTTTGAGGATTGTAGTCAGTCAGGAACAATAGACAAGTTACTGTCAGTTTGCCTGTAGAGTCAAGTTTAAATCAGTTAATACTAGGTGTGGCTTAAATATATTCAGCCTTGAAATTAGGGTGTGGTGGGAAGAGGCATGGTAAAAGGAAGTCAGTCAGCTAGACTGACTCCTGTTCCTATCCCCTAGGGCCTTTCTGTCCTTTTAGTTAGATTAGCAGTGCATAGCAGGTAGCAGAGAATAAAGTAGGTGGGGGGTCAGACTGAGGACCCATTCCCAATTTTGGGCCACTCAGAAGAGGGTACCTTCTGGTTTGGTCATTGGAACGGAGCAGCCTGTGCCCGCATGGTCAAACATGATTTGCAGTCAGCTCTCAGAAGACCTGGATTTCACTCCTGATGTCCTGTGTGCTCTAGGACAAATTACTTAACCTCAAGTCTTGATTTTTGTAGTTGTAAAACACAAATAGTAATAACTTTTAGATAGATGGTTTTATAATATAAAACCTTAACTGCTATATAAACACGTTTGGGAGACTTTCATGAAATGTAACATACCTGAAAAAAGTTGATAGGTTTTTATTTTATTTTATTTTATATAACTTATCTGATCACTTAAAACGCTCCAGCAGCAGCAGCAGCACCCAAGGTGGCCTAGAGGCTACACATGAGCTGGGCCCTGTGCCATTCCTCAAGCTCATCTTGTGTTTACTCTGTATGATGACTGAATCAGTGTAGCTTCTGCTTGTATCTCTGTAGGTTTGACTACTTCCTGTTACTCAGGTCTCAGCTCACAGTCATCTTTCAGAGAGGTTTTCCCTGGCTATCCAATCTAAAGGCGCATGGCCCCTTGTTATAACATGTAATGTAAATACTACATATATATCAAACATATTACCAGGTATTTTCGTCCTCGTATTTGTTTCACTTTGAAGTTATGCACCCATGTTCTTTACCATGTTTTGTCCTCCAAGCACTCCCACTAGAATATAGACTGAGTGGGGCTCAGTTTGTCTTGTCCATCCTCTTAAGAACCAAGTACAGACCCTCAAAAAATATGAAGGAATACATGAATGTACCTATACTATTTTAGGTTTTAATCACTTTATATATGTATCTTATTTAATTTCTTCAGCAACCTTGGGGACAGTGGTAAATATTCTTATGTAGATGAGGAATCTCCTGCTGCCCTGGAGGTTAAGGAACTTGTCCAGGGTTGTAAGATTCTTGTGAATTCCAGCCCAGAACACCCAACTCTGAAGTTTCTAGTCTTAATAATATGCTGTTTTAGTTCCTTTCTTGTAGCTGGGACACAGTGCTCAACACCTTCAATTTAAAAGACTACAGGTTTATTTGGCTTACAGTTTCAGATGTCTCAGTCCATGGCTAGCTGACTCAAACCCAGCAATAGCATGGTAGAAAGGCCTGCTGTGGAGGAAAGCTGCTCACATCATGGCAGCCAGGAAGCAGAGAGGGAAGGGAGGAGTCAGGGAGGGATATACCCTTCCAGGTCGCATCCCTAGTAATTTGCCTTTTCTAACCATGCCCCATCCCCTGGTAGCACATCAGCTATGAAGGCATCGATTGATTAATCTGCTGATGACTATAGCACCTCTATGATTCAATCAGCTTTCAAAACCCTACCTCAGAATACATGAAGCTTGTGAGATACATTCTAGAGCTAAACTGTAACATCCTACTGCCTTACAAACTCACAGTGTTTGAAATATCATTACATCTGTAGAATTTTTAACAGTTTATTTAAAGTGGAAGAATAAAATTACTTTTCTTGTTTCTGTGGGGGACATAGGTGATAGTAGCCACCAATGTGGCAGAAACCTCCATTACAATCAGTGGCATCGTGTATGTGATTGACTGTGGCTTTGTGAAGCTGCGAGCCTACAATCCCAGGACAGCTATTGAGTGCTTGGTGGTCGTGCCTGTGTCCCAAGCATCAGCCAACCAACGAGCAGGACGTGGTGGGCGCAGCCGCTCAGGAAAGTGTTACCGCCTTTATACAGGTTAGTGTAGGTTTCTTTAGGGTTTTTGACTGAGCTACATTCCCCAGCCCTCTTTCTTTCTCTTAGTGAGTGCTTACAGAGCACCTCCTCCATGCTGGGTGTGGTACCGAGACTTGGGGCTCTCAGGCTAGATCAGCCATAGCCGATGGCCACCTGGTATGGTAGATGGTCTGGTGGTGGAGGCAGACTGACAAACATCCAATGTGCTATCATATGGTTGGGTCCCTGTAGAAGAAAAGGAGCCTTGGAAGCAGAGAGGAGAGCTCATGTCCCACTGCTGGAGAGCTGGGAAACACTTCACAAGTGAGGTGGTACTCAAATGTGATCTAGGATTTAAATCCAGATCTGTTTTTAAAGTCCTTTTTTCTTGAAAAAAAAATAGTTTTGCTATGGTTGGCCTTGATTTTGTGGTGATCCTTCTGTGTCAGCCTCCTGTGTGCTGAGATCATGGGTATGCACCACCATGGCCAGCTAAGAATGTGATCTTGGAGCCCAGTAGTCATGCAGATGAAGGAACAGTACTGGATATTTTCAGCATACCAGGCAGAGGGAATGGGATGTACAAGTACTTGGAAGGAAAGAAGAGAGTGAGGTGCATGAATGGCAGGGAGGAAATAGTCAGAACCCAGAGAGGTACAGCCAGCCTCTGAAGTTGCTATTGGCTTGGGAAAGGAAGACCCAGTATTAATGGGCACCCGGCAATGCAGAGGAGGAGGAGTAGGAGGAAGAAGAGGAGGAAGTTTCAAGATTTTTATGTATGTATATTTAAAATTTATTGTGTTAAAATTTACATAGCATAACCATTTTGAAATTACAGTTTGTTTGTTTTTTTTTCCTCTTTTTATCGGTACTGGGATTGACCTCACGACCGCCTGTTTGCAAGGCAGGTGCTTATGCTGCAGAGCTAAATCCCCAGCCCCAGCATAACCATTTTAAAGTGAACAGTTCAGTGACATTTTTTTTTTTACTCACAATATACAGCCACTCCTGTTTTTAGCTTGAAAGTGTTTCCGTTTTCAAAATCCTTTCTCATTAAGGAATTTCTTCCTGTATTTTCTTAACTCCTCTCTTTGACATACAAAATTTATGTTCTGCCTTTTTGCCTCTATGAATTGTTTGTTCAGTATATTTCATATAAATACAGTCATAGGCTATGTGATCTTTTGTGTCTAACCTCATTTATTTATTGATTGTAATTTTCCCTTTCTTTCTTTTGGCAATACTGAGGACTGAACTCTGGGCCTCTGCTTTATTTTGACTGTTGTCATAGTGTTGTTTTGAGAGGATTTGAGGGATAAGGGAGCTCTATTGGGCAAAGGAAAGTAAAGGTATGAGTAGGGGATGTAGGGAAGCACAGAATACATTCAACAATGGCAGAGTTCACATGATCTCAGTACCCTGAGAAGATGAGGCAGGAGAATCACAAGTTCAAGGCTGACCTCGGCAAATTAACAATTTAGCAAGGTCTTGTCTCAAAATTAAAAAATAAAAAATTGGATTTAATCTCTAGTACCTACCACCACCACCACCCCCCCTCCCTCACACACAGGCAGTATGATTCTGCTGGAAGACAGGATAGATAATAATGGAAGGTTCTGGAAAGTCATGTAGCAGCCTTCTCAGAGCTGTTAAGGTCCTTCCTGAAGCTTAACTTGCCGCCTGAAGGCTGGACACTAATGGATCTATTACCATCTCAATCCCATTTCCACTCCAATACTTCATGCTACAAGACTTGGTAGCTTTTACCTAAGCCCATCTGCTTACCTCAAGTCTGTATCACAGTACATGACTTCCTTGGCACATGAAATTGTTACAGCAGCTGAGTTAGATGGATATTATAGGCAGTCAGATAGAGCTAAGCTCTCAAGGGAGCCAGTGTAGAAGAACAGGTATCTTGTAACCTTGGAGGAGACAAACACCTCTGTCACAGGCCAGATCTCAAGACAAAATCTTAGATCAAAAAACAAATGCAACCACAACCTAAGTATAGATATCAGGGACTGGTATTCTAAATAGATATCATTCACACTGAGGAAGCCAGAGGAGCCATTAACCCAACCCTTATCAGCAAAGATTCTATTCTGTATTCATGCCTGCTTGCTATGTGACTTGCCTCCCTATTTGATCCTGATTTAATCAGTTTTATCTTTATGATTCTTGAGAGCTTCTTCTCTCAGTCATGCCTTCCTCTTTGCCCCAAGCCTCCAGTTCTCTTTGGAAGGACCACTCAATGGGGCCTACTCTGTTCCTCCTTGCAGGGCACAGTCCCTGGTCTTGGTCAAGCCCCTTCCTATTACTGAAGCTCTTCAGGGGGTTTGGCTGGATCTCCTGCAGCTGCTGGCCCAGATGTGAGGCCTCTACAGAGTCTGAGTGCTTTGAATTCTGGAAGCACCAGCTTTCCATGTCTTCTCATCAGGTCACCCTCGCATCTGATGTCCTTACTTGTCTCAGCTAGTGGTGGGTGTGCTCGTGAAGAGTGGTTCTTCTTTAGGTCCTGGTTGCTCTTGAAACTGAAGAAAGCGTTGAGGACTTTGTGCTGCTGCTCATCATGTAGAGCCTTCCAATTAGACCAATGCATTTTGCAATTTATATCACACAGTCCAAACACTGATTTTCATCTTTTTCTAAGAAAGCACTTTTGAAGTTCTGTAGCGGTAGTACTATTTCTTCATGACACTTTTGCTTTCTTTGTTTTATTTTACTAATGCTTTACAATCTCAGTGGAGGTTGGACCACCCGGGTTTTGCAGGAGGGTGTTCATCTGTTGAAATGTTGACTAGTGTGGGAGGGTTTGGTGGGTGGAGCATTCTTTCTATAATCCATTAGCTTCCTGATATATACAAAGTGATTTATTCCCTTCCTCTTCTCCCCTACCTCACTGTTTTTATCCAGGTTTTGTAAAAAGGCCTCCCAAAAATCTGTCCCTCCTCATCCCTTTTTCTGCCTTTCCAATCTTTGGGTCTCTGTTTTTTCCTGTTTGAAGCCACTTTTTGTTCTGATGGGGCATATAAGCACTGGGTAATCTAGCTGGTTCAGCATCAGAGTCTGTGTGTGCCATTGTGCTTGGCTCATTGATTTAAAAAAATTAGATGGGGGCACTTTTTGCTTTTTATAAGATTTGGTCATTTGTTATTCTTTGTTTGCAGTTTTTGGTGATTTATTTTAAAATTGTTTTTGGCTTATATATGCAGTTTGTGTCTTCTTGAAATACTCTACCCCAAGTAGAGATAATGGTAACTGGGCACCAATAGTGATTCATCAGATACTTGTTGGCTTTGATTTAACATTTTGCTGACAAAAAGGACTTGAAAAACTGCATTCTAAAGTGAAAGAATAAAAAAGGACAAACTTTTATAAACCTGTATAGTTCAAATAAATTTAGCTAAAGTATTTTTTAAATTGAATAGTCTTTCCTAAATATAAAAACAGCTTAACATCATACTGTCATTGCATCAGTGCCCTAATCCTGGAGCCTTTTGTTCAGAGTAGAGAAGGAAGAATGTCCCTTTGGCATGTGATTGCATTTGATTGTCACATTTGATCCCAAACAGTTGTGATTTCCTATCCTCAGAGGAAGCCTTTGACAAGTTGCCTCAGTCCACTGTTCCTGAGATGCAGCGTAGCAATTTGGCCCCTGTCATCCTGCAGCTGAAAGCACTAGGGATTGACAATGTCCTCAGGTTCCACTTCATGTCGGTAAGTTCTGTCTTCATCTGGGGAGCTAGCAGAGATGTGTCAGGGTGTTGTGGGTAGGGTGTGCTATCTTTCACTTTCCCCCACTCATCTGAAATATAAGGTGCCAAATTGGTGCAGGTTGTGTGCAGCAAAGGGGAAAAACAAGGCAGGGACGCTTCTTGTTCATATGCGATTCCTCTTCTTGACTGCTGGGAGCTAGAGACAAGTAATGGGAATGAGAGCAATGTGCACAGTGCTCTGAGAGTCAAAGTCATGTCTGAGGTGAAACCTAAGACCTGAATAGGATTTTGCCACATCAGGAAGGACACAGGGTCCTAGACAGCAGGTCTGTACATGGCCCAGGCTGCAAGAGCATCTGGTTGGGAGAAGCCAGGAGGTTTGGTAGAACAGTGAGGAAGATCCCATGACTGACGGCATGTTTGATGACGGCATGGAGCAGGTTGCTAGAGTGAAGGACTGGGCTGAAGAACCGTCGTCCTGTGCTCGGCTCCAGCAGTGCACAAGGCCTGGCTCCCAGTGCTCCCAGCGTCTTCCTTTAGTCTCCTAAAGAATGATATCTTATCTTTACTTTTTAAACATTTCTCATAAAGTAGATGTTTAATGGTTATGTCCCACTTTATATTTCATCTGAATTTTAAAATAATTTGTCTGTTGGAATTAGTGTTTATAATGATTTTCAGGAGTCCATTAAAAGCATCAACCTTTGTCTATAATATTTTTTGTGAGGAAAAAATTTATTTTGCAAATATTTTTTCTCTTATTTTTACTTGAATTTTTATTTATTTTTAATGTGCAGACATTTTAAATATATCCATAGAAAAAGCCTTCTGTCTTTTTCTTATTAATTTCTGTGGTTTTTCTTGTGCTTATGAAGCACGTCTCATGTCTGGGTCAGTTTATACATATTCACTCTTACTTTATTCTGGAATTTTTATGATTTGAGGACTCACACATTAACTGTTTTTTGTATCCTAACTGGTATGACAAGATGAATTTTTGAATAATGAAGTTCCTAATGACATTGATAAACTAGGTGAATGAAAGAACAGAATTATAAAAATAAACTCATAAAATAATTGTGTACTTATACTAAGTATTAAGAAAATCTATTGCTGCAGAAGATGAGGTACTATAAAAAAAAGCTAAAGTCTATGCAAATATGAAAACTGTGAAAAGTCCTATATCTTAAGAATAAAAGAAAACTTAACAGAAATGACCTATTGCTATCTCTAAAAGTACAAATGATGTCTACTAAAGAGAAGGCTAAAAGGAAGGAGGCGATATGAATTGCAAAGTGATATTAGGATACATTATGCTTCTCCAGGGGAGAAACAAGTGCAAATTGAAATGAATGTAAAGTCTGGGGGAAGAAACAGACACAGACACTGGCATGTGTGTACATACACACCACACACAGAATGAATATATCTTTCAGTGTAAACACTAATTAAATGTTTAAGTATTAAGAAAAATGATAAGATTCAGAGCTGATACATTTTGGGAAACAAATACCTGTGTATTGCTAGTATATTTATACACTTCTGGTCCTTGTGGGGAGCTTGCTGACAATATTTATGAGCTAGTTTTTTTTCTTACGAAAATTTTTCCCGAAAAAATAATTTGAGTCATGTAAGGTGGCATGTACCTGTAATTGTAGCTATTTAAGAGGCTAATACACAGGATGGCAAGTTCAAAGCCAGACTGGGCAATAGCAAGACCCAGTCTCAAAAAGTGAAAAAGAGTTGTAGATGCAGCTCAGTCTGAAGGCCCTGGCTTCATCCCACAGTACAGGGTGTGGGTGGGCAGGTGGTGGTGTCGGGTATGTAGCTCAGTGATAGAATGCTTGCTTAGCTTGGGTACAGTCCCCAATAACACACATGCACACCTAAAAATCAAAGGAAGAGAAAAGCTTACACAGATGATAATGCTTATAGCAGTATTTTATATTAAATTTAAAAATACAAATAATGAAAATCAAAACTTTCAGACAATTAAAAATGAACACATATGTACATATTTATCTTTATATATTCCTGTATGATTATTTTCCTTTGGAATTATGTTTTTTTTTTCAGTTGAAATCATGGGACACATATAATATATTTAGGAAATGTTTATTTACAATAGTGAAAAACTGGAAGCAAGTTTCTGTGGGTACAAAACACAGGGAAAACAGGAAAACAGACAGGGAGGAAAAACAAAAACTGTACATAGACAGAAATCTTAAATATACTAAAACAGTGCTGGTGTGTGATCCCAGATCAAAGTCAGTCTTAGAAGAATACTTGTAAATCTGTGTTTAGGTGAAAACACTATATATGATTTTTGTGAAAGGCTGGGGAAAATAAATTTTTTTTGATTGATGATATTAGCTAGAAATAGAATTAGGATTGAGAACTGTCAAAAAAAATAGATATTGTTAGCTTTGTTCTTTAATTGTTTAAAACCTAAATCAGAGCTTCGCTATTTTTCTTGCCTCATATAACTTCATTATAAAAGATCCCCAGAGGGTTTGAGCTCTTCCATGTAGGTATGATGTATTTCATCACTTTAAAGGTGAAGAAAGATATGAATTCTGCAGAAAGGCTAGTGCGCCAGGTACATGCTTTGCTTAGCAGTGCTTCGTTAATTATCTTGAGTGTAGTGAATAGCTACCAAATTGATGAGGTAGAGTGGAAAAAATTAGGCCTGAGATTAGCATATGATTTTAAAACCAGTTGCCTATAGAGCCAAATATGGTGGTGCATACCTATAATCACTCGGGAGGAAGAGCTAGGAAGATCGCCTGGAGTTCCAGGCCAGTCTGGGCTACGTAGCAAAACCCTGTCTCAATAGCAAGACCCTGTCTCAAAAACAAACAAGCAAGCAAACAAAATGGCATTGTGGCACTCACCTGTAATCCCAGCATTTGGGAGTCTAAAGCAGGAGGAGCACCATGAGTTTTGAGGCCAGCCTGAACTACATAGTAATACCCTGTCTTAAATCAATTGGTCAGTCAGTCAATATAAACCTGTGTAACTGTATAGAACTCACTATTAGTTTCTGCATTTGTAAAACTGAGTCAAAACAATGTGATTCTTAAAGTATATTTATAATTGTCCTACATGTTTTATACGTTCTTTGGCCTGTTAGTCTGGTTTTCAATCTGTATGTATGATAATTAACTTTATAAGGTCTTATAAATGAATATGATATTTGAAAAATACAAAGAGCATAGAGTGAGCGGGGTGGTGGGGAGAGAAAGGAATTCAGATGGGTTATATGCATGTACCCTACCCTGAGTGTAATCATTGTGTAATGTAAACATGTACTAATAAAAGCTTTAAATATATATATGTATGTATATATATATATATATATACATACATATATATATATATATATATATATATATATATAGAGAGAGAGAGAGAGAGAGAGAGAGAGACTGCCAAATTAATGTGTACTCTAGGGAAAGGAAAATGTGTAAATATTTTCATACTAAATTTATTGAGACATAGGTTAATAAAAGTCACCTTTGGCTTCTTATAATAATAAGAGGTGCTCAAAGTGGTGGCCATTAACTTCCAGACAGTTATTTATTTATTTATTTATTTTTCCAGACATTGATTAGTACAATGAACTCCTAAACTGTGTATATGTTTTTTGGGTGGATTATATATTTCTTATATAAATGCATTTAGAAGAAAAGCTATGCAGTTTGCAAAAGTTCTATAGTTTTATTACCTGGCCTATTAGAAACCAAGTAATGTAGAAAAATGAAAGTAATCATGCCTGATTCAAAGACTCATAGAGAAAAGGAAGGTGGTAAGGACCCAGAGAATCAGACTGAAGATCACAGTATCAGCTTTGCTTAACTTCAGATTATTTAGCATTCTGTTATTTTCAGAAGTTCAGATTCAGCAGACGTTGGCCCAGTCAGAGCAGGGCTCTGGGTTTTACAAAGATGAGATCACATGTGAGCACTGCAGTACCTTGGGGTTCCTAACATAGGGGCCTATGAAGTGGAAGCTAGAAGTGTCTGGGGAGAGCTTGGGCACAATGAAGTAGTTTAAAGTAGTGACTGTCACCTCTGATGAAGAAAGTGTGAGGGAGCTGTTAGGGGAAGTGTTTAATAGCGCTGATCCTCGAAGGGCAAGTACAGTAGTCCTAAGGATGCTGAAGGTGGTTTCAAGGGGGCACAGACAGCAGCAGCGAAGCACAGAAGCTGGGGAGAATGGGGCATGTTAGAAGGAAAGTGGATTTGAGCAGGAAGGGGTCATGTTTTATGTTCCTTGCCCAAAAAAGTTAATTTAGGAGACCTTTCATTTATTTTACAGCCCCCTCCAGCACAGTCGATGGTTCAAGCTTTGGAGTTACTCTATGCCCTGGGAGGTATGCTTGTTTCTATCTTATTATTTGTTGTCCTGTGTGATGGTAGTGAGTTGGATTTATTTTAGGTTTATTAGTATCTTCAATATGATTAATCCTTTCCACTTTTAATGACACTATTGAAATAAGTTGGGACCATAATTAGACAAATAGTACATGAAGGGCAGTTATGACAATCATAAAACATGCCTTTATACCAAAAATGATGGAAAACGGTTACTAAGGCTGCACACCTTCCAGACTCCATCGGACTTCAGATGCTGCCCACTCAGCTGTCCTTCTGAATCTCTCCCAACATCCTAGATTCTGTGGCTCAGTGTTTCTCTCCACAGTTCCCCTTCATTTTTCTCCTGGTGTTCTCTGTGGGGAATTGGGTATATCACCAGTTTGGGCTATTGCTTGGGCAAGGAAATGTCATGTTATAGAGCAACCCCTGTTTGAAAACGTGGGATGGACATTAAGGTAGAGACGACTGTAGCCTGAACTCACCTCCTCAGGTAGTACCATGTTTGTACACAGTGCCCATGTGGGTGTCAAGTCCCGTTTGGTATCAAGCTGGGGGGTTTTGTCCTGAGATTTGTTTTGAGTGTTTCTCATTTGAAAAGCTTTGTTGAGGTGTAAATTACCACTCATTTACAGTGTGTGATTCATTGTCTTTGGGTATATTCACAGTTTTAATCTTCTTAAGCTAGTTTTAGAACATTTTTTATCACACAGAGAAAAGATAATCCCCTACTCGTTAGCCTAGTCTGGTTTTATCTCTAGGGATTTACATATTCTAGATATTGCTTATTAGTGGAATCATACATGTGTTCTTCTGTGTTTGGCTTCTTCATTTAGCCGATTTCCAAGCTTTATCCATATTGTAGCTTGTATTAGGACTTTATTCCTCATTTTTTGCTAAATAATATTGTACTGTATGGATATACCACATATTATTTTTATCCTTTGAGTAGTCGATGGACATGTGGGTCTCTACATTTTGTAGCATAAATTGTGCTCCTATGAACATCATCATAGAAATTTTGGGGTACATTTCCCCCCAGCAGTGTATGAGAATTCCAGTTTTTCTACATTGTGACCAATGCTTGTTGTGGTCTGGCTTTTGTGTTACAGCCATCCTAGTAGATATAGAATGGGATCTAGTGGGTGAGGTTTGTGGTTCCCTGATGACTCATAGTGTTAGGCATCATTTTATATACTTATTTGCCATCTGTATACAGTGTCTCTGGAGACTTGGTTCCAGGACCCTGTTTGGATAGCAGATCCATAGATACTCAAGTCTCAAGTGGTATAGTATATGTATACAATCTACAGGCTACTGCCTGTATACTTTAAATCATCTCTAGATTACTTATTATGCTTAGTGCAATACAACTGATATGTGAATAGTTATTCTCCTGTGTTATTTATGTAATAATGATAAGAAAAAAGTCGGCATGTGATCAGTACACCATTTTTTTAATGAGTATTTTCAGACTGTCATTCATTGAATCCAGGGTTGGAACCCACAGATCTTGAGGTCTGAGTCTGAATAGAAGTACCTATTCAAATCCTTTGCTCAATTTTATTTGGGTTATTGGCTTTTTATTATTGAATTGGAGAAATTCTGTGTATATTCTATACAAACTTCTTCGAAGTTTGTAAATGGTTTTACTTAATGGTATTTGCAGTATACAAAGTTTAAGTTTTTGTGTAGCTCAGTTTACTGAGTTTTTCTTCATCACTTGGGCTATTGGTATTGTATTAAGAAAACATTGATTACAGGATGGGCATACAGCTTAGTGGTAGAACTTGTCTTTAGCATGTGCAAAGCCCAAGGTTCTAGCATCATAAATAAATAAATAAATAAATATCTAACATATTAAATTCTAGGTTTCTTCAAAGAATTTTGTAGTTTTGACTCTTAAGTTTGTGGTTCATTTTGTTTAATCTTTTTGTTTGTACTGTAGGAAGCCTTTTAAATTCATTGTATGTTTGATGTTTCTCTGTGAATTTACTGATGTAAAAGCTCTCTGTTGATTTAAAGTCTTCAGCATGGACCACAGAAGATTAGCCTAGAGTGAGTTTGTAGTAATAGACTTATGTCTCCTGTTCTTTAGCATGTGATAGGTATTTGAAAGCAAGATTAACTGAGAGAACATTATCTCTGTAGGTATTTTTCATTTGGATTGGTTTTTCTTCAATAAAACAACCAAAGTTAAAATGTTTTCTATTTTTTTGATACCCTGAGTAACCTGGGAAAAGCAGAGGGACACCTCCAACTTAACTTAGCTTCACCTTTAAAGAGATGATTACATTAGAACAGGAGAAAAATAACCTTTTCTGTCTCATTCTGAGACAGAATGAGTGAAACAACTGTCTATACCTAGGGTCTTAGGAATGTCATACCTGGGTATTAGCAAGCAGTAGAAAGGCCTGGAAGAAAGATAGTGAGCTGATTAGGAGTCTGCCAAGTTCAGTAAACTGCCTAGGGGACAGCTGGGTGAACAGGTATACTGTAAGGACTAGAAAGGTCTGGGCTAGCACTTAGATCCAGAGTTACTGGCCTTGATCCAGAAGGTCACTGAGGGGGAGCCCTTGGAGAGGTGGGAGAGAACCACGAGTGGGTGGATACAAGCTAGGGAAGAAGAGTTCCCAGAAGCCGTGGTCAGCAGGGTCAGCTGCTGCTGGAGACTGTATCTAGCGGCACCTAGATACTGGGACAGGCGGGACTTAGCACTGCCTCTGTGCAGCAGTGGGGATGGAAGGAATGAAGAAGCTGCTGCTGGACTGTCTTCCTGTCATTAAGTCTTTGGATATAAGTTATTAGAAGTAGCAGCTTTTAACAACTGGGTATTCAGCTCAGTGAGACTTTTCTTCTTTCTATGCAAAGGCTCTCTGATATCAAATTGAGTTTGGTAGTACGTGAGTCATCTTTTGGATTCTTTTTAAAAGCATACATCATCTTTTATTCTCTCAATAACTGTACATCTTCCAGCATAATGGTACATGCCTTCTGACTTTTGTTTTTTGTTGTTCTCCTGGCAGGTCTGGACAAAGACTGTCATCTGACTGAGCCACTTGGCATGAGAATAGCAGAATTTCCTTTGAATCCCATGTTCGCCAAAATGCTGCTTGAATCAGGTGGGTAGAACCTGACGACTTGTGCTGAACTTATTTTTATTGTCAGTTGTTGATTAGAAACAACACAAAAATTCACCATTTTAAAATACCTTTTTTGGCGTGGTACTTGAGATTGAATGCATGACTGAGGCAAGTTCTTTCCCCCTGAGCTGCAGTCCCTACACCTCATTCGCGTCCTTCTTTTTTGTGTGAGACAGTCTTCTGAAGTTTTTCAGGCTGGTCTCAAACTTGCAGTGTTCAGGCCCCAGCTTCCTAAATAGCTGAGAGTATAGGTTGCATCACTACTCCCAGTTTAACTCTTTAAGTACATAGATCTGAGATGTTAGGTACATTCATTGGTGTGCAACTATCAGTACCAACTGTCTCTGGGACCTTTTCCATTTTACTCACTGGATTTCCATGCCCGCTAAATACGATGCCACACATTTCCTCCTCCTCTCAGTAACCAACCTTCTCTATTCTGTTTTTATGAATTTGATTACTCCAGCAACCTTATATAAGTAAAACTTTACAATACATTAAGCATTATATCTTCAACGTTTATCCACGTAATAGATGACATATGTCAAAATTTCCTCCCTTTTTGAGGCTTGAATGATGCAGTGTATGTCTGTGCCACTCTTTGTTTACCTGTTGAGGGCCACTGAGGTTGCTCCTGTCTTTCAGCTGTTGTGAACCAGTGCTGCAGTGAACTTAGATGTGCAAACACCTCTTTGAATCCTTGCTTTCACTTCTGGTTATATACCCCACAGCGGAATCACTACATCATATGACCACTCATGATTTAATTTCGTGGAAAAGTATTTATTTTTAATTGGCAAATAGTAATTGTGTATATGGGATACAATGCAATATATTGATCTATGTGTATGCTGCAGAGTCAATCAAGCATATCTGTTACCTTACCATTTCGTGATGTTTCTGTGAATAAAAAAATCTATTCTTTTAGCAGTTTTGAAGTATGTATTACATTATTATTAACCATGGTCACTATTCATTGCAAGGAAATACTAAAACTTACTCTTCCAATATGAAATCTTGTGTTCTTTAGTCAGCATCTCCCCTTTCTTTTTCCTCTCTTCCAGCTTCTGGTGACTTCCTTTCTGCTGTTTCTGTGAGATTACTTTTTTAGATCCCACATATAAGTGAAATAATAGTGGTTGCGATTCAGTACCTGATTTATTTCACTTACTATCACCCTGTAGCTTTATCTGTATTATCTGGAATGACAGGATTTTCTTTTTTTAAAGGCTTTGTGGTATACCGTTTTGTATGTACCAGATTTTTAATTATCCATTCATCCATTGATGAATCTGTTAGTTGCTTCCATTAAAGCTGATTGTCAGTAATGCTGTGATAAACACAGGAGTGCAGATTTTGCGTTTACATCCCAATTGCAGTTCTTTTTGATGTACACCCAGAAGTGGGATTACTATATCATGTGGAAATTGTGTTTTTAGTTTTTTTTTTTCTCAGTTCTTTTTTTTTTAAAGAGAGAAAAAAAAAAAAAAAAAACAGAAAAAAAGGGTAGAAATAATACAGAATTTCAGAAAAATAAATAGTAAGAAATCACTAGTTGAAAGTTATATATTGTCATCTTAGAAATAGTTGTTCAAGTTACAAAATTAAAGCACGCAAAGTGATACTCAAATAATAACACTGCAAACAGTTCTGCTCAATGATCCAACAAAAACTTAGTAATATGGCTATCAGTCCTACACACTTGTTTTTTATCTTAAAGAGGGTAAGATTAAACATGTCAAAACAGAACAAAACAGTTCATAAGGAAACAATTTAAAGAAACACAGATTTCAAAGCAAGTCCACTGGAGATCTTCACTGTCTATCTTATTGTCTCTAGTTTTCTTCCAAATAGTTGTCCCCATCTTCACACACATTGAATATATACTGAACATTATAGAACTAATCAAATCATTACAGGATGATGAAGGCTTTTTAGGTCTTCAAGATCTGATTTTGGGGAAGTCAATAATGACTACCATAATGTCTCTCATTCTCTTCGAAGTAGCTGTCTTCATCTTTACGTATGCTGAAATTGAACATAAGAAACTAGACTAATACACTCTGAACGGTGAATAATACTATTGCTAAATTTTATTTCATAATGCTATAGAATTAGCATTTGGTTTCTTAGTGTCTCTTCTTCAGAGTATCTGTTCATTACATCGTGTATTATATAATCTGCTCCTGAAAATAGTTTAGAAATTCTTCCCATGTGTGAATCTCTACTTTAGTTTTTTTGAATACTTACACTATCTACAGTATTTTCCAGTATGACTGTGTTGAATTTAAGTTTGTAAGGAAGTACCATAGTATTTGTCACAGTACCTGTTTTGTTTTGTATTTCTACCTGCAATCTACAAGGTTCCATTTTCTCTGATACTCTTCAGATTTTTGTGAGGACATGAATTCTAGGATAAACATATGTAACCTGGAGACCTGTTTAATTAGAAATCAAAATCATGTAGACATAGGTTGTTTTTTCCCTTTTGGAAAAGGTAACTTTTTGTTTTGTTTTTTTCTAACTTTTGTGTATTAGCTGGCGATTTTTGAGGATATGTGTCAGAAACAGCATGGTGAAAGTTATCTACAATTGTGTTTTGTAACAGCCAGATGCCCTTCGCTTTACACTGAAAAGCAAATTCTAAGCGTTGGGTTGGGAGAATACATCACACATGAGCTTTGAGAGGGGTGACAGGCCATGTGATCTGCTCTGTCCAGCACCGTGGAAGACTGGTCTTGGCAGATCTTGTTCTGGGTGCTACTGGGAACAGCATGTTGAGTGCTGTTCTATCTGCTTCTGCCTTGGCCTTCCTGGGAGAGATGAGAACTTTTGAAAACCCACACAGAAGGGCCAAGAACAGAGAGACAGAAGGAGGGATGCAACTCACACACACTCATTGTCCCCTTTTTCCCCAGCCTTACTACCAGGATTCTAGTTGTCCACACAGGAGTAGGGAGCAGGGGTGGAGCTGCCCTTACCTTGACCAGTCTGGACCCCACCGTGGTTAACAATCCGTGCCCTCAGTGTTCCAGCTGCAGAGTGGGATCGCATGTTTTTCTTTGAGTCCTTCAAGGCTCAGCCTATGTAGGGCATTCCATTTGGCAGAGTGAATTATTCATGTTACATAGACTGTAAAAGTTAAACTATCTTATTTTACTGCTACTTATTTTATGGTACAAAGGAAATATCTCTTACTCCTTGTTGATATGCATGTTTATAGTCAAACACGCCTTTTTACTTTACAGGAAATTTTGGATGTTCTCAGGAAATTCTGAGCATTGCAGCCATGATGCAGATTCAGAATATCTTTGTGATCCCCTCAAACCAGAAGTCTCAGGCAGTAAGTCCAGTTTACTCCTCAAGCTGTTCATGTCATTCTCTTTCACTTGGGATATTCCTTGTTGAGACTTGCCCAGAACTTAGCAATGACAGCTGTGCAAATGATATCAGCTTTCTGTCTGCCATGGTGCTAAGCCCTTTACACACACAATTTTGTTTTGTCTTTATCATAAACTTCACAGGTAGATAATGTTATATCTTAGAGATGGAAGTCCACAGAGTTAGGCAACTTACTGATGATTATACAGCTGGAATTGGCAGAGTGGGCTTTCAAATCCAGGGCCCCAACCTTAACTGCTGTACTGTTGACTTTCAGTTTCTCACCAGGGAACTCGGATGGTGGGTTACATTAGTAACATAAGGAGTCAATGCCTGGGCAGGCTGGTTGTACGCACCACACTGCTCCATTGTGTGTTGTAGAGGGGACATTGGGAGCTGAAATTGAGGTGCCAGGAGCTGCCTGAGACACAGGCAGAGGTACTGACTGAGAGAGTGAAGGTGGGAAAGACTGGAGCACAAGTTAGGGTACTGAAGAGCCCTGGGAAGGGGAGGATGTTGATGGAGGTGGGCACAGGTCTAGGACTCAGCTATGTGCAGGGAGCAGCAGCTTTGTGCAGGGAGGGTGAACTCAGATTTGTAGAAGGGAGACTACTTCTCTCACAGATGTTGGGAGCCTCTCAACAGTTGTGTGTCTACAAATGACAGAGTTTTCCTGTAGGTCCATTTCTCAGGTGTTTTTGTCTATTGGTTAACCTTTTTAACAGTCCTACTTCAGGACAGGAACACTCAAACTTTAAAAAGGAGAAAACTGAAGTTCTTTCCCCTTTGTCTAAAATCGGAGCGTCTCTTTACTTCCCATGTCCATTCCCAGCTTTACGCTGCTCCTCTGGTGCTTCTGATCACCTGACAGCCTACACGTTCTGCTTATCTTTGTTATCTTTCTCCCACCAGTTTTCTTCAGTGTTGTATCCCAAGTGCCAGTAACAGTACCTGATCTATATTAGGTTCTTGGTTTAAAAAACATTTAATGAGAGGAGAGAAGGGAAGGAGAGATGAAAAAGGAAGGAAAGAAGGTAACACGATATTTAGTTGGGGGTAAAATTCTGAAATCTGTGTACTTGGTGCTCCTTGATCCAGGGGAACAAATAGCGTATTCAGAATCTTACAGGAGGAATTCAAGGGTGGGGTCTGAAGATTGTGCAGCTGGTGATGGCCTAGGACCATAGAGTGTCTACGATGTGCTGGGCAGCATACCTCTGCCCTCCTTGGACACTGCATGGTGCTGGGAACTGGGAGGAGAGAAGTAAGGACATTAACATTTATCAAGCTTCTGTGCCAGGAACTTTAAATTATCTTACTTTATAGCAGTCTCAATGAAGAGGTTTAATTTCCTGATTTTACAGATAAGAAAGGCCAGGTTACCAAGAAAGGGTCAGGTTATCAATCTGAAGAGAAATATCAAATTTTTGTTTTACCAGATACTTGAAGAGGATTCAATTAAGTAGTTTCTAGAAAAACAAACAGATAAACATATTGTAACTTAGGAGGGCTCTCAGGTATGGCACAACTGGGATGGTGTGAACCAGACTTTTCTGAATTCACCACTGTATGCCATTCAGTGTGCAATATCACTTCCAGCCTCATAGCAGTCAGTTTCCAAATGACATGCTGTTCTTTCCAGATCCGAATGCACCGAAAATTTGCTGTGGAGGAGGGTGATCACCTCACCATGCTCAACGTGTATGAAGCGTTTATCAAAGTAAGCACAGCTACCACCCAGAGGGACCCAGCCCACACCTGCTCACCTGGTGTGATTTGGAAGGGGGGATACCAGAAGTTAGTAGACAAAGGAATGGCAAGAGATTCCTTTATTTTCCTGTTAGATGTCTTGCCAGTAGATTAGGTGTCATGCTGAGCTTCTCTTTCGCTGTTGCCGGGTGTACGCAGGGATCATTTGTTGGTGTTTCCTGCCTAGTGACATGATTTGGTAGAGGCTTGAGGTAAGGCCTTGGCTTTTCAGTATCTTTCCATCTACGAGGTATTGGACAGAAAGGTAACATTCGAATAGGAAATTCTGTTATATTTTCTGCTAGATGAAAAAGGATGAGGATGCTTTATAATCATGGTTGTTTCATTGGTGTTATCCTGCCTTCCGTGAGAATATGTTTGGCCATGTCAACATACCCTACTCTTGTTTAGTTTTCATTGTTGACTTTTTATTCCTAATGTCCTTGAATACTAACTGGAAATAATATAGCTTAATGTTCTCACTAAAAAATGTTAGAGTAAGTTAAAGATGATGGCAATGGATGAAAAAGGAAACTTCTCATATAAAGGAAAGGGAATCATACTTCACATTTTCATTATTCACTTACATACTTTTTCAGAGGAGATATACCAAATTTTTGTTTTACCAGATATTTGAAGATGAATCAGTTAATAAGTAGTATTCAGGAAAAGAAAAACATTTTAACTTATAGATTAAATCAGTTAAAATTCATTTTCATGAGTACCATTTCTAATCTGAAGCTTTTCCTACCAATAGAATGTTGATGTGAGTCTACATTGTATTCTGTAGTTGCCATCTGGAAAAATCCTTTATGAAATACATTTTATTTTAAAGGACTTTCCACCCTGGCTTACAATGTAATTTCAGAGGTACATTCCCAGAGCAAAAATTTAATCCAAGAAAATTAAGTCTTACTTAAGAATTTGGAATGAAATTAAGCACTGTTCCATGGAAAAATCATATTTTTGGGGACAGATAATAATTTGCAACTTACTTTTGCATTGGCAAGTGCCATATTGCTTGTCTATAGTGATAAAGTTATAAAGTGAATCTTGCCAAAGAAAGAGTTGATTTACAAAGCACCACAGAGATGAGGCCCTCTCTGATCATTGATGTCTCATGTTTATATTTGAGTTACAAACGGCTCTGTTTACCCCTCAGTTCCCCTTTGCTCCTCAGTGTGGAGACTGGGGGTTGCAGAGACATCCCATGGGAGCATGGTTGCCAACATGTGTTTTGAGACAGGACCAAAATAAGGCGAGTCATAATCCGAAGATTGTATCTCATTGAACAAGGTAGTAGGGAAAGGGACAGAATTGTCCTCACAATATCGCCCTCACTGGGTCATTCCCATGTTCCTCTAATACTCCCTCTGTCTGGGTTGTTCTGTAGCACAATAAAAACTCGCAATGGTGTCAAGAGCATTTCCTGAATTACAAGGGCCTTGTCAGAGCCGCGACGGTGAGAGAACAGTTGAAAAAGCTACTTGTCAAGTTTCAGGTGCCCAAGAAGTCTAGTGAAGGTGAGAATGAATTGCCCCTGTCTGACTGCTCGCTCTTTGCTTGACTTGGTCGCGTTCTTATTGTTCTTATGCTGGGCTGGTATGAGACTGTACAGTGTGCTCTGGCCCTGCACCAGGGTTCACCTTTGAATTACCTGCCTGAAAAAAGCTTTCTTTGGGAGTTTCATTTGTATTTCTCAGGGCTATCCTTTAAGAACAAAAACAAAAATATCATAAAGCTTATGACCACACTTAAGAATCATTAACATTCATAGCATTGTACATCATATAATTAATGTGACCATGTGGTTATGGCAAGGAAAATTACTTTTAAGTGGTTGGAATTTATGACTGTTACATAAAAATTACATTTTCTTTTTTGATGCCAGCATTGTTAAAGCAAGCACATGTGTGTAAGGATAGGACTGAACAGGACAATATAAAATGTAGTCTGTGACCTCTGATGGTGCCAGTGATGGCCATTGATCAGGGATATAGTAGGTCACAGTGTACCCAGGACTCTACATCTGTTCCCTCGGTTCATCGCCCACTGTGGCAGGTATCCACGCAGCATCTTTTATCTTGAGACAGAGTCTTACAGTGTAGTTTATGTTAGCCTTGAACTCACCATGTAACCCAGGCTGGCCTCGAACTCACAGGGGTCCTCTTGTCTCAGCTCCCAAGTGCTGGGAATGCAGGTGTGCCACCACACTTGGCTAACACCCTTACTTTACAGAGAAGTCAGGAAGTCCTAGGGAGCAGTTAAATTATGTTTAGACAACATGGTTGGTGGTTAGCAGAGCCCCATCTGGGCAATACAGAAGCCCACACTTCTCAGGAAGTACTACGTCTGCTCAGGCATCCAGCAATTGAAAGTCTACTGTGTGCTAGGTACTCAGTCACATTCTCAACCCCACTGGTACTTGTTAACATTTCTTGAGTGCTTCTAACAGTCCAGGCAGTATTCTGAATGTTTTCATGTTAATTAATTCAAGTACACAGCAGCTATGCAAATGTGCGCTGTTATCTTCATTTTTAGATGAGAATAATGAGGCTAAGGGGCCAGAGGTAGGTTGGCCAGAGATCACACAGGAAGTGTGTGGTGGAGTCAGAACTTGAACCCAGGCAATGTTATTTCAGACTCTTACATTATCTTTGTGTCAAGAACAAGAACAAATGATTAGAAAGTGACCAAGACTTGGTTCTTATTCTTAGGGCCTAGTGTATGAAGGGAGAAATACATTATATATATATCAGTTGGAATTTAAAATAATGGACACTTCAGCAATAATATATACAGTGACAAGTGTACCAGCCGTGCAGAAGAGGGAACCCCATAGAGCCAGCTTCTTGAGGGGTGGTGGCAGTCTCATTGAGCACTGGTGGAAATAGAAAATAATAGAAAGGGTATGCTAGACCAGAGCACTTTGGGACAAGTGCTTGGAATAAGGAACAAGTTAGATGCTGACAAGAGAGGGAAGAGTTGAAACCTGTGTGACTGGGTCATGTTGGTGGCATCAATAGAAACAGGAAGCTTACAAAGGGCAGCTAATTGGACAGGCCCCTGCAGAGTGATTACAGCCTTGTTTCTGAATCTGTGTATCTGGACCTGTTAATTATCAACCTGCTACCGGGACAAAACTAGATGTTATTCTTATCAAGGAATTCCATGCTCAGGAGTAAGACTTTGTAAAGGAGAGTTGAGCTTTGGAGTGCCACAAGCCATTGTAATATCTAAGAAGCCTCCTTACCTCCATCCCCAAGGAGCAGTTTTCAGTTTTTAGAGGTGATATTGCCCTCAAGAAGAATGCATGTTTTATATGAAAGTTCTTATGGGGGGGAAAAAAAAAAAAGACCGAGTCTTAGATCAAATGATGAGTAGAGATAAAGATTAGAGATGTGTCATTTCTCTGCTTAAGAAAAATAAAACCATAGAAGTTAAATAAATTATACTCAAAATTAAAGGATATAGAAAGTGAATAGTAAAAAATATATTTAGCAGTCATGAGATAAAAGATCCAGAACTTTAGTTTAAAATTTTATTTAATCTGTTTAGGAAAAAACACTAATGTCCAATCAATAAATGAGTGAAGGATTATTATATAGAATTCACAAAAGAAGATTTACTTGCATAGTAGGAGTAATCAAATAATTATAAAAGAAGATAAGTCTTTGCCAAAAAATACAGTGAAACTGATATTTTAATGTATTGATGGCTTTCTAAACTGTAACACTTTTAGGGAATTTGTTTGCCAAATATTGTATTTCATTGGATGTAAGATATTGTTATTATTTTATGTATCAGAAAAAAGTGTCACTATTACTACAAAATGCTGTCCTGATTTCAGTGAATTAAAGTATAGAAAAATAAAAAAATTAAAATTGAATGATATAAGCCATACAAATGATACTATGCTTTTGTATAATTTAGAATTTATCTTATGGACATCATAATAAATGGAGAAGCTTTTATCCACAAAAGATGTTTACTGTAGCAATAGAAGCACCAACTGAAATGGAAGGTTTGCAGATATCAAAGCATCACATACTATGTCTTACACCACGGAAATAATGATGTGTAGTATTACAACTTGGGTCTTGTGCAAAGAATATCATTCCCACGAGATGTTCTCTTAAGAAGGAATTCTGAGGTCTCCTCCAACTTGTGGAGTGGCTGTCTTAGGTTCTTGTGCCCAGCGTTGTTCTTGTCACCTGTGGTTTGGGGGGTTGGAGGATCTCCCAGTTAAAGGAACAGGCCAAAGCTTATTTCCTCGACAGCCATTACGGAAATGGGGGCTTCCCCAGGTGGCTTGGGGAAGGAAAGGCATCCAGCATGGGACAGTACAGCAGTGGGCTGGCCCAGCAGGTGGTTTCGAGGTGGCGTGAAGCAGCCAGGAGTGGGGCTAGGCCTGGGTCCCGTGAGGCACAGCAGAGGCCGTAGTGAGTGGAGCACGGCGCACCCCAGGGCTTCAGCCCTCACTGTTTTCTGTGCAGGTGATCCAGATCCAGTCCTGAGGTGCATTGTTTCTGGATTCTTCGCAAATGCAGCAAGGTTCCATTCTACTGGAGCTTATAGGTAACATGATATTTTATGAAGTCACTTGTTAAAGGAGAAATGTTTAAAATAACCCAAACCCCACAGAAAACTGGTATGTAGAGATAGTAGAGACTTTATTTTTAATTCATATTATGGCTTCTTCCAAAACTGAGTTGACATTGTCTATATAGCTTTAAGCTAATTATCTTAATTCTCTGGAAATAGTTCTTAAATGTTTGGCCCATCCACGTGTTGTAATGGTTGTTTTAAGAAGGATACAGTTATGTGACTAGAGGCTGGTAATATCTCATTTCTAATAATGGAATAATTCCACCAGAAGAAATGGTTAATTTAATGATGATGTTTCCCAGAGAGGTTACTTGTTCGTTATGACTGAGGTCACTGGTACGTTGTGGCCACAGTGGTTTCTTCATGTCACTGTGCCTCCTGCTCCAGGCTGCAGTTTTCAGATGCAATCACTGAGCACTGATGCCTGTGATACCTTTATTATGTTCAAATGTAGTAAAGGTCCTTCTTTTCTCCAAAGCTGTCATTCTTGTTCCTTGAATTGCACTTTTCACTTGTCTTTGCTGTCCCGTGGCTCACTGGATCCTCCTCGCTTCACTGTGGCCTGTTTAAAGTGTGGTGCTCATCGCTTCTCATCTTTAATAAGGGGCCATTCGGAAGATTTCTCCTCAGCTCCTTTTCAGATATCTTCAATATATTGTTTTGCCATTATTTGCTCTTTTTTTTCCCTCTCAGAAAATATTGGAGTCCTCTCATCTGAGACAACTAAGAGATTTGTTTCCCCAGACACTGGGCTTCTGTTAAAGGGTCTAGAGTTTAAGGAGGATTTTTCAAATTTTGCAGCTGGCTCTGTCTCATCCAGTATCCTGGAAGCTGACTGCACTTTACATTTCTGTCTAGTTGTTTTATTTGTCACTCCAGCAGAGTGGTCTAGAGTATCACACTCATGATTGTTGCCTGTCACCTGCCTCTGCCCCCGAACTGTGTGTGTTTCAGGCACCCTTGCAGGTGGGAGATGAGGCCTGAGCTCCCCAGTACGTGCCTCTCACTTGTGTGGATTGCTCTCTTGCGCTGAATGGTTGCTGATTAACATTCACTCTCTCTCTCTCTCTCTCTCTCTCTCTCTCTCTCTCTCTCTGTCTCTGTCTCTCTCTCTCTCTCTCTCTCTCTCTCTCTCTTTCTCTCTCGACCATTTCAATGAGCCTTCTAATAATCATCTCACTAATGTCTTCAACAAAAATAGAGCTTACACAAGAGACTCCAGGTCCATTATTCCCTTGAGACAAAGTTCAGTGTCACTTCACCACCATCCGATGGGATAGCCGGGGCCCCGAATGCTGGCTTTATTATGGTTCTGGTAATGACCTCTGTCCTGGGACTTGAAGCGTTTCTTCTGATGAGCAGAGCCCTTTTGCTGATAGGCATACTACATAACTGTTTGGGGCAGCAGCATCCTAGTCTGTTAGTCTTCTTTTATGATCTGATTTGATTGGTAATTACATGTTCAAGAAATGATTTTTTAATTAAATTGAAAGAAATCTTAGTTGGAATTGAAGATAACTTTCAGAGAGACTCACGGACCAATACTAAGCTTGCTTATTCAGCTATTCTTAACTTTTGTTGTAGTCTTTAACCTTAGTATTTAACTCTGTGTAATTAGAAAGCTCATAGAAGAAATCACATGTATTACTTCTGCCCAAAGAAAATTTGTATGGAAAAGCCTGCGAAATATAAGCATAAGCAAGAATAGAACATTATATCTCACTGTGTTTTTTCTGAGTGTAACATGTCGCTTTTCTTCTCTTTTCT
Source organism: Cavia porcellus (assembly GCF_034190915.1). Taxonomy (NCBI): domain Eukaryota; kingdom Metazoa; phylum Chordata; class Mammalia; order Rodentia; family Caviidae; genus Cavia; species Cavia porcellus. The sequence continues at coordinate 22,411,103 of NW_026947488.1, read as the reverse complement.
CATGATTTATTCTTTATACCTATGGCAGCAGACAGGGGCGAGTCAAGTAGGGTACAGGGAAGATGGAGAAAAGTGTTTTATTCAGGTGAAAGTGTGCTTGCATTTTTGGGTAGTATTTTTTTTTTTTTTAAATCTGTGGGAAAGTTTTGCTGTAGGTACTTAAAATGTGCTTCAGACAAACTTCTGTCTCCTAAGGACCATCCGTGACGATCATGAACTGCACATCCACCCTGCATCAGTCCTCTACCCAGAGAAGCCACCTCGCTGGTAAGCCCCTCCTGCTACTGGGCCTGAGGCCTGTCTTGGGAGCAAGCCCTAGTTGTTCTTCATCTCTCCGTCTCTGGGGTCTGGCACAGGCCCTGGAATATAGATGCTGTGTATGTGTTTGTTGGCTTTGTTATTATGCTCAGTCTTTGCCATGAAAGATCCCCATAAGGAAATAGTGATATGTATCTCCTCACTCATCCTCTGAACCAGTGTTTACTTTTACCACTGACTAGATGCTAATCCCTGCATAGCACAGCTATGCTGAGATGACCTGGGGTCCAGCCCACACTCCTGGCATGGAGAGATCCAGGCAGGTTCCTGTGCTACATGCAGAGGGGGTTTGCTGAGGTTGGCACTCAAGTGCCAGATAGAGTCAGGGCTTGCTTTATGGAGGAGATAACATTTTCCCTGGCCCTCCAGGTGAGTTTTTCAGGCCAAAAGGTCTGATGAGTATTTGAACTGAGGAAGTAGGATGGGCAAAGCTCTGGCCGTATGAAGGAACCTCATTTTTTTAGGGGCTGGGAAGTCATGGTGTGACTGTTAAAGGCCACTTAAGGGGTGACCCCTGCCAATATACAAAACTGGCTGCGAAGGAAAAGTTAAGTGTGGAAATGAGGAGACGACATGTAGACATTTCTCAAGTGTTTTGACAGGTTGGGTTTATGTCTGTTCAATTTAGTGCTACTACAGGAATTTTATTTGTTGCCTTTTAGAATTTAATTTTTCTAATTCATGTATATTTTATAAAAAAGTATTGATTGACAGTGGATTAGAAATGTTAAGGACAACAATAACTGATCCTTTACCACTTTCAAGAAGGAGGGAGAGTCTGGATGAAGAAGGAGGGGCCCACCTACAGACAGGGAGGGAAGGTGTGGAAGATAAAGTTACAGGGCAGGAGATCTGTTGTCAGATAATTTGTAGTCAGACAGTGGTTTTCCAAGCGTGGTCTCCAGAACAGCATCAGCATCACCTGTAAACTTGCTGGAAATGCAGACTTAGTCAGTTCTAGATTTAGAAATGTTACCCGTGGCCATTGTGTGTGGGATAAGCTGGAGGGAAGTGAAGCGTGAGTTCTGGATCCCTTTCTAAGGATTTGCTGACTTTGGGGTGATTAAATTTGAAAGGCTTTTCATTTTCCTGCTCTATTTCCAAGGAACTCTGAAGGGCAGACAGGGAAAGGAGGGAGCACAACCAGGCCTAGGCTGCTCAGGAGGCTAAGAAGTTGATCTTCGCTTCCTGTCTCTGTGCAGAGGGCTTCTGCTCCTCCTCCTCCTCCTGTCAGCTGAGACTCATGCATGGTGTTAGAGGGGTAACCACAGTGTGGCTCTGGGATTTTCATAGTGCTGAGGGGCATTCTGAGTCAGTACTTCAGATGACTCAGAAACTGCTGTCTGTTAATGTGTGCCCCTGAAGTCTGCGGACTTGAAATTATGTGCGTGGCTTTTTGGTTGTGTATTACCTCAGCCTCTTTTAATTTACAGGCAAAGAGCAGTTTTGTCAAGTGTAGATATTTATGTAGCTTGCATTATAAATAGATTTTTAAAGTTTTGATCACTCTGAGAAGTTCCTTTGTGTCTTACAGACATTTCCCAGCCCTTTTCAGAATCAGGGAAGCCTTTACCTCCATTTCAACATTTTCTAGTTAAGTCCTTAAGTTCAGTTTGGAACTCTAAATGCAGGTTAAGAATCTAGAAAGGTTCTTTGCAGTTAACTGGGGTGGAAATGTGGGACTCAGTGCCTCATCTGTAAAATAGACACTGACGACACTCAGGTTGTGATGCTTAGTGAGCAGCATAAATGCTTGTGCTCAGTGCAGGGCCTGCCGGGTATGCCCATGCCTGCTGAAGCGTAGGGGGAGACTCATCGCTAACTGTATTCCTGGCCATCCTAGCACATGCTTTTTTCTTGTTACAGGGTCATCTACAATGAAGTTATACAGACCTCTAAGTATTACATGAGAGACGTGACTGCCATCGAATCTGCTTGGCTGTTGGAGCTGGCTCCACACTTTTATCAACAAGGAACGGTAGGAAAGAACAGAGACAGTTCTCCAAACTGCCAGCTAGCAGTTGCTTCCTATTAAATACACATTTCTCCAATTTAATGCTGAAATCTGTTGTCCCCTCTCCACTTAGCATTTCTGTAACATTCTGAATGAAAGCACGTGATCATTTGCTTCACAGGGAGGTACAATTAAAACAAGTCCCTTCAACTCCATAATGAAAAGAAAAGAAAAAAATTCATTGCCCCAGAAAAGGCTGCACATATTTCTAACAAGATTTTTAACTGAAGAAAAGTTGGATGTGTTTAGTAGACTGGCAGGTCAGTCACAAACTTCCTGGCAAAATATGGTCCTTTAGAGTCCATCTTTGGTCTGAACTGTTTGTTTTTTTGTTTTTATTTGCATTTTTAAAGACAGAGTATCACTATGTAGTTCAGGCTGGTCTTGAACTGACTGTAGCCCATGATGGGTTCAGACGTGCTGCAGGTCTCCTGCTTTACCTTCCCTAGTGCTGCATTTCAGTGTCACACCCAGCTGACACGGTTTTCAACTGTTTTATCCTTTCTCTTCCTCTTTCTTTCTTTCTTTCTTTCTTTCTTTCTTTCTTTCTTGTGCTAGAAATCAAACTCTGGACCTTGTGCTTGCCAGGTAGGCACTTAACATGTTAGATTTAAGTACACTTCATTGTTTTTTCATTTTTTTACTGCCTACTTCAAGTAAACCATTTTTAAAAGTATTCTTATTTCTTTTAATGGCCTTTTATGTGTCTTGGTGGTTTGTGTGTCTGTATTTGCTCTGTGGGTTGTTAGATGCATCCTTAACTTAGCACAGTTGATCTTGAATTAGTATTACACTGTCTTGCTTATAATAAACTTACAAGTTGTGTACTTTGTTTTCCCCGTTTCATTCTTTGTGGTCTTGTCTTATATTTCTGTGTATATTTAAACCCCACAATACATTGTTACTATCTTTGTTTTATATAATTAATTATCTTTTAAAGAGGTTAAGAAACAAGAAAGAAAGGTGTTTTATATTGCCCACACTCATGCCTGTCATGTCTGTTGTTCGTCGTTCGTTGTGGAGATCCAGGCTTCTCCCTGTGTCCTTTCCCGTCAGTGAACTGCCTTCAGTGTGTCTGTTAGGACATACCTGCTGGGGAAATATCCTCTCAGTGTTCATTTCTTTGAAAGTATCTTTGCTTCATTTTCATGTTTGAAAGATATTTTTGTTCTATGGAGTTCTAGCTTGAAAGAGGGTTCTTTGTTGTTATTTTTTTGTTTTTGTTTTTGTTTTGAGGCAGAGTCTTGCTATGTAGTTCAAGCTGGCCTCAAACTCATGACAGTCCTCCTGCCTCGGCCTTCTGAGTGCTGAGATTACAGGCATGCACCACCACACCTGGCTGTTTTTTCATTTTAGCATTTTAAATCTGTTTGCCGTCAATTTTGAAGTGTTTGTGAGAAGCCAGCGGTCATTTCCATGGTTGTTCCTCTATGTGTAATGTGTTTCCCTGCTGCTATGGCTGCTTTTAATGTTTTTTCCCTTTGATGTGTGATTATCTTCGTGTTTTTCCAGCTTGGAGTTCACTGGGCTTGTTGGATATTAAAGCTGATGTTTCAGATCATAGGACAGTTTTTCCTTAAGGTATTTTTTATGCTCCATCGTCTCTTTACCAGCTCCACTTATGTAGGAATTAGAGCACTTAATATTGTCTCACAAGTCACAAAGCTGTGATCTTTCTGTTTCCTGGCTTCATTTGGGATAGTTTCTCTTGTCCTATCTTGAGGTTTAGCTCTCCTTTTCATTTTGTTTTTTACTTTTTAAATGTCTGTTTTAATTCTTCATGTGCACTCATTTGCATCCATCTTTTCTTTAAATCTTTGAATATATTTATAGTAACTATTCTAAAGTCTTTGTCTACCAACTCATCTGTGATCATCTCTGATCCACACCATTTTGCCTTTGGCTGTTTTTTCCTCGTAATGTGTCACAGTTTGCTGCCTCTGTTGTGTAGTAATTTCTTGTGTGCTGGCTGTTGTAGATGCTGTGTCCTGGAGTCTGGATGTGTTTCCTTTGTATAGAATGGTGCGGGATTTTTTTGAACATCAGTTCATTTACGGGCACCTCAGTTTGATTCTGTTGAGACATGATTTTAGTCATTAATGGGGCAGGTCCTAGCTGTACGTCTAAGATACAGCTCTGTGGATATCCTAGTATCATATGCCTGGGATACTGACTGAGGTCTCAGTACTCAAATGGGACAAAGTTCCATCTTCTCCACCTCTGCACGAATCCCCAGAATCTCCATTTTGGCTTGTAGTTTTCTGGTACTGTTCTCTACCATTCTTATTTGGTCCTGCACATGTTCAGCTTGGAATTCAGCCAAAGGCTTCAAGATATCCCTCTGTAGACTTCTGGAACTCTTCCTTGTTTATGCTTTGTTCTGCAAATTACAGCTGTCACAGCGCCTTGAACTCTCATCTCTGTTTCTGCCAGTCTTCTATAAGGCCTGGAATGAATGTGAAGTTCACCTTTGTCTCCTTTTTGAGGATGACAGAACCTGCTGAGAATGTTGCCCAGTGGTAGAGCACTTAAGCATATGAAGTCTGAGTTCAGTCTTCAGTACACACGCACACACACACACGCACGCACGCACACACACACACACACACACACACACACACATACGCTCTCTCTTTATTATAGATTAAAGTCCTGTGCTGTTCCAATGCATGAAAAAAGATATCAGATACTTTGTCCAGGTTTACTGTTATTTGTAGCATAAGTGAAAGTCTGAGACCTGTTCTCTATCAGGGCAAGAACCAGACTACACAGTGTTTCAAACCAAAATCTGAGTTGTTTGCTGTATTTAAAAATTTTGAGATTTAAGCTGGTCTTGGTAGCATGTGCCTGTAGACCCAGATCTTGGGTGGCTAAGGTTAGGGAGATCACTTGAGCCCTGGAGTTCAATACCAGTTAGGCAATATAGGAAGGGATTTAATTTTTTTTCAGTTAAATACAAATGTCTGACTTTCCTTGAAATAAATGTCACATCTAGTGACACAAAGCCCAAGTTGCTGCTTGGTGGCAATCAGCAGGAGCTAGGGAATGGCTGCTGCTTTCCGTGTTTCACAGGCCTATGTCACTTGTTTATTCACTTGCTCAGCAGTCAGAGACCTTTGAGTTTGTGACCCTGTAAGTGAAAGGGTCTTCTCATCCCTCTCCTCTGTAATGTCCAAGGGAATTGCCCTTTTTAAATCTTCTTATAATACTGAATCCTTATCTAATCAAAGACAACTCAAATATTTATAGTTTTTTTTTTCTTCCCTTTATGGTATGGGTGATTGAATCCAGAACCTGATGCCAGCTAGGCAACTGCTCCTCCACTAATTAAGTAATATCTCTCATCTTTTTTTTTTTTAATTTAGATTTTATGTTTGACATAGAATCATGCTGAGACGCTCAGGCTGGCCTTGAACTCTTGATCCTCCGGTTTCAGCCTCTCAAGTAGCTGGAATTGTAGGTGTGTGCCACTGAGCACAGGCCTTTGTGGTTCTCTATATACCCTAATACAGATATTTCTGCTTGAAATCAGATCTGCAGAAACTGAAGAAAGTGTACTGTATGTTGTTTGTATTCTATTGAGTTGAAAAGAGTAAACTTACTAAGATAGAAAATACTTTCTTTCAGAACCTCTCAAGTAGAAAACAGTCTTCAGGAGTGCAAAAGAAGTGACTAAGAAATGCAAACCAGAAGTGGAGAAAAGGCTGTGCTTGTAAACGTGCCTGTTAAGTAATAATATGCTAGCAGTTAGTGATAAACCTGGAAGTGTCTTGGATTCATTTTGGGCTTATGGAGAACAGAATTAGCTTAGAATCTCTGAGTCATTTTCCTTTCTTGGCTCCAAATTATAATTTCCTTAGGTTAAACTCACAAAGTTAAAGAGCAGATAGCTTGAGAAGTTTGAAGGAAATGACAAGCTCAAAGCTTTGGACTTGTCTCTTCTCTCCAAATGCCTTTCACCCCATCACCTCTGCTGTGAACTGAGTATTTTTAGAGAGACTTAAGAACTTTAGAAGCCAACAACCTCATTGTGCAGGGGGGACTTGCAATCCCCTCTTCTGGGAAACTTCGCCCTTTCTTAACTAAATAGTCCAAAGATACTTCTGCTATCAACTTGTCCAGTGAAGACTGATTTTCCTAGGCCCTCTCAGGTCGTCAAGGGCTGCCCATGTATGGTAGACGTTCTTTGTTGAACATAATTCAATGCCTCACAACCGTGCACCACCCACAGATCATCTGTGCTCTGTTCTTGGCACCAGTGGACACTTTCCATCTCTCGCCTTTCAGTATTGCACTCACTCTATAAAGAGACCCAAAATGGTTCAAGTTTGTTTTGTTTATAACCAACATTCTTTCCAGAAATTGAGGACCAAAAATGGCCCCACAGGCAGGATGGTGTCATTGTCCGTTCCCAAGCTAAGGCCATGAATGTCTTAATATTTATTGTAGGGTCCTATCAGATGAAGTACTGACAAGAGAGAACTCAGAGAAATTCAGCAAGACCCATATCTGGTCAAGGGAAGGGCATAGGCTCCTGTTGAGAGATTTGTCTTTTAGTTCTTAAACCATGTTTCCTGATCGCAAAGGTAGCATGTTATCTAGCTTGGCCTTTACTGCTCCTTCCTCAGGCCTGAGTGGAGAGAAAGTCTGGCTTCTGGCTGCTGCTCAGAGTTCCTGATGCCACCCCTCTCAGATTGCAGTGGCTCTGTGCTGTGTTCTTTCGATGCTTGTAGTTCTCCATTTGATGGTGTCAGGCCTGGCTTTTGAGTGGCCATGTGGCTGTGCTGGGGTTTGGGACTTAGCAGTTGCAGGTGGGGAGATTATCGGTGAGGTATCAGATTTCCCTTGGTTGGTGAGTGAAGATCCTTTATTAGAAGTGTGTGTTCATATGCCATACCTTAAATGTATATTTTAAGATTTCTGGTGTTTTGATTTTACCTTAAAATGTGGAGTATTTTCATTCTTTAGCTGTGTTTTCTGATACCCAGGATGACAGTCTTAGTAAACCTCATATATTATTTCTACTGATTGTGACATTTCTGGGGAAAGGGTCACTAGGAAGCATCTTTTTCTTGTCTGCCTTCCTAGTTAGTATGTCCCCTTAGCAGACAGGAACATGAGTTTAGTGCCATCCTTGAGTATAGGTGGCTGCCATGTTGAGGCACTTGGAAAACCAGCCTGTTCTCTGGTTCCTAGGGAGGGAGTGCTTTTCTTAGACTGTTTTTGGGAACTCCTTGGAATGTCAAGGTCATCTCTGCCGAAGTCCAGTCCCTTGAGCAAAGGTGTTCAGCAGTGGTACTACCTGTGGGTAGGAGGTCAAACCTTTATTGGCAGCTGCCACATGGCATTGTGTAGTGAGGTTCAGTTTGGTGGGTTGGCCAAGGCTGCTTACAACCTCCTAAGACCTGTGTCCTGTATTGGTCACATGGGTTTTCCCCTCTCAGAGTGTTTTCTGAGGGTATAGCATTTCTAGAGAAGGCACAGATCAAATGAATGACTTAATTTGATGCCTGCTGTGTGGATTATGTTGGAGTCTGGTTCCTTATCTGTCTAACTGTGGTGTTTGCTGTTCTTTTCCAGCACCTGTCCCTGAAAGCCAAGAGAGCCAAGGTCCAGGACCAGTGAGCGAGTGCAGCTGTGGCTGCTGGGACTGCTTGGTGTCCTCCACTCCATGCTGCCCTGGATGAGTTGGCACCTCAGAAACCCTGGAGTGGGTGTAGCCCACTCATCCGCCCCTTTCTTCCCGCTCTCCTCAGCATTGGCAGTCCTTGCTGGGATCGCAGAGGAGCCTACACGGACAGGTATCCTGCTGCACTGCACCCAGGCAGAGTGGGAGTGGGCTGGGCTGTGTTCTTGGCTCACTGAACCCAGCATGCCCACTTCAACAGGCGCATGGGCCTGCCCAGCTCCTGGATGGAGGAGGAAAGTTAGCCTTTCTGAAAGCTGCCTCGCGTGATGTACAATGTTGCGTGGACTCAGTGTGTGCTGGGCCGGCTTTGCTTTTCCTGCCACGGCTACAGCTGTGCTGTCCACTACCGGTGCACACAGTGTGTATCTGAAGGCAGGAGGCCTTGGAAACACTGGAGATTTCTGCCATGGTCGCGAAGGCTGATGCCTGATGGGCACAAGGGTTCCCAAACCAAGCAGCTTTGTGTCCTCTGCCCCTGTCCCTGCTTATCTGCAGCTAGTAGACATGCAAGGGACTGGTAGCCCATGGGAAGCCTCGCATGCTGTCTCAGTTAGCCAAGGATCTGTCCTTCCCAGGTGGACTTAGCATCCTCTCTGAGTACGATGTAGGGTGCTGGTGCCACTGGCGGAGCACTGGTGAAAGCTCCTCAACTCTGACCCCACAGAGCTGCCCTTTAGCAGGAATTCCCTCCAGTTTAGATGCTCTAAACTCCCATAGCTCAGGAACAGAACTCTGATGTACAGTATTTGACTTTGATTCATTGTCCTGCGTCCTTGCAAGAACACATGGGGCAGCTCCTCCGGCAGGCACAGATTTGCCCCAGGGCTGCTTTGCTGCCATGCTGATTGTGTTTCAGCAGGCGACTAGGCAGATTCTTCCCCTCACTCTTTCAGTGACTTTTATTTTAAATACACGTAGCTTGAGAATTTATTTTTGTACTGATTTTAGTTTGGGTGTGCCACTTTTGGCACCAAACCTGTATGTCATTTTTATTTCCGTTTTATAAACGTGTAAATAGCAGTGATAACTTGTTAATAATAGTAAATCTTTATACCTAAAATAAATGTATTCCCTCCCATCCATGGGTGTCTATCTGTACCTTAATTGTTAAAATGAACATTTGTTGCAAATGAAGACCGGACATTAGCCAAGAAATCTGAAGTTGTGTACAGCAGCTTTCAGTGTCACATGGTCGCAAGAAGTTCATAAAGCACAAGTGTGTGTCCGAGCACCCAAAAGACCTTATTAAAGCACACCACGCACACTGTGAAGGAAAACAACAGAGGCTTATTTTTGCCACTTTACAATTTGGATCAGTCTATAAAGGACTCAGAAACGTTACTTTGTTGGAGTGGGAGAGGAGAAAGTTACAGGATCATATGGACCCTCATGTTTGAGTCCAGAAATCCAAAACAGGAGGCCAGGTGGTCTGAAGGGGCAGATAGAAGCACACCTTCAGTTGTAACCCTTATCTTTGAGTGCCTGATCCCGAGTAGTATGTCTGCTTTGTTCCAGAACTTCCAGTTTCATATCTGTGTTATGTTGCAGCACTGTGTGGGTGGAGATGAATCCTCATTGTCAGAGACCCACAACAGAAAAGTCCTGAGACCATGGCCAAAGGCCGCCTTTGTATGTTTCTAGGGTGTGGCCTGCACAGGCCCTGCTGGTTTTTCCACAGATGGGTTCCCTATGTATTGGACCTTGATGCCACCAGGAGCCCCTGCTTCAGTCTGCACCTATGGGCCACTCTGTCCAGTCGGCAGATGTTGGTTGAGCTCTTGGGCTGTGTGGATGGTTCAAGAATGAGGGTGGAGATACTTGTCCACAGAAAACTGGAGGCATAGCTGGGCTTTGGTTGTGTATGCAGGTAATGCCAGCTACCTTGGGGCTGAGGAAGGAGAATCATGAGTTAGAGGCCAATTTAGTCAAAAAAGGACCAAGCGTGTACTCATAAAGTTCTTGCCTTATCAAGCATGAGGACCTGGTTTAATCTGTAGCACCACAGAAAGGGCAGGGAGAGAGGGAAGAAAGGAGAAGTGGAATGAGAGGCAACAAGAGGGAGGGGGGTAGAAGGAAGACATGAAGGAAAGAGTAGACCAGCAGAGATGAGATGGCATGATGGTCTTTAATTTTTTTTAATACCAACAATCCTGCTTCAGTCACCCAATTAAAAACAATTGAAAATGAAAACAAACCCTGGTTGTCCATTCCTGAGCTAGAGAACCACTAGGTTGTGGGCTGAGTGCATGTGGGCCCTGTGGTAGCATCAGCACCAAGCATCATTGCTCTGAGAACATAAATCTGAATACCAAGCAACTAAATTTCCAGTGAGCTTTTGGAGCAGTGGGGAGACCACCCGTTCTTTTTTTTTTTTTTTTTTTTTGTCTTTTTCATTTTTATCGGTACCAGGGATCAACCTCATGACCGCCTGCTTGCAAGGCAGGTGCTTATGCCGCTGAGCTAAATCCCCAGCCCCTGACTACCCGTTCTTTACAGCTCACCGGAATGATTCTAGCTAGCTGTTCTTAACCTCCATACTTTTTCTTTACCTCAAGTTAAGGTCTGGAATTTTAAAAATTTTTAATTGATTCCTCTGGCTTTCCTCAGCCTTCTAAGTTGCATTGAAACAGGGTGATGGAACTCTGGATTGTCGTCAGTTGAATCTTTTTATGAGTCATTGCAACTGAACCTAGCCAGTTAACTCGTCTGACAGACAGCTGGCCACTTTGGGTAAAAACTAAGAGGTTTTCTGGGAAGCGGCCTGGGCAGGCCTTGTGGTGTGGGGTCCTCACAGTCATGGCTTCCTCAGGCAGAGCTGCCATGCTGACACCTGGGGCCAATCACGGAGCTGTTGCCTTGTAAACTCTTGGGTGGTAGTGAGCTTGTTCAGACAGGCTGTCTCCTTTCCTGCTTACTTGGGGCCAGCATGAATCCCAGAGTAGCATATCCCCTGGGCTCTCTCTCTCTGCTTGCAGGCTTTACTTTCTGAAGCCAGAAAGCAAGTGAGGGGCTGGGAAGTGGGAGATTCACAAAGGAGTTGGGGAGGTGGGGCAGCAGGACAGTGGTTAGTGCCCCAGAGCTCCCTTAGCTAGTGAAGAACGCACTGCCTACTGCAGTAATGCCCTGGGGGCTTGGCCATTGGCCTGGCATAGGGAGTGGCTCAGAATACAAAGGCCCTGGTCAGGCTGTTTGCTGGCCTCAGCCTGTTGTGCAAACAGGTACCAGATTCACAAGCAGCCTGGGCTTCTTTCTGCTTCCTGACCATTGTTGGCCTCTGCAGTTGGGGACCCCAGGGGCCCCAAGAGCAGGTGTTGAATGATCGGGACTTAGCAGCCAGCTCTCAATCTTTTTAACCTTTGCCTCTTGGTTGCATTTTTTTCTCTGTTTTTGTCTCATTCTTTTTATAACTACAGTCTTAGGTTGGTTTATTGTCTGCTGCCACCATACATTCTTTTATTTGTTCCATTGTTCTTTTGTTTCTATTTTTGGTTGTGCTTTGTCCCTTTACTCTGGCTTTTACATCATTTTCCTTTTTCCATGAAGTTTTAAAAATAATATTTTTATGCTTTTTTCAATTTTCCCATAACACTTTTAACTTTTTGACCTTTTTACAGTTTACTTGTTTGTTTTATTTTGAATACTTAAATACAAAAATGTCTTGTAGCTTTGTATTTTATCCTATTTAATAAATTAATTTTGAACTTGCCTTAAAATCTTACATCTTCTCTTAACTTCTTTTCCTTCTCTTACTATGCTTAATTTGCTTTAGTAGTTGGCAAAAGGCCTACCTGTAGGTGTGGGAACTGCAAGAAGATGTTTGCCATGATAACACCAAAGTTTAAATATCAAGGATAGACAAGAAGCTCCTATAGGCCCCTGCACACACACCAGCCATTACTGGGGACACTTCCTGTCGCTGATAGCCAGCATGGGCTGGGAGAAGCAACAGCTAGCTCCATATCAGTGCACCCAGTGGCCACCACTGGATACCCGTGGCCAGCGCTGAACAGAAGAACCAAACTGTCAGGCTTCAGAGAAAGTGTAGCTAATGTGGCAAGTGCCTGGAACCCCACTACCCGCCTATCCAGAAGGACCCAAGAAAATGTCAAGACAAGGAAGCAAAAGGCAGTCTCTGGCTTCCAATCCATGCAGGAGGTGTAAACACAGAAGAGATTGGGAGTGATACACCTGAAGTTTCAGAAGTGATGGCAACTGAAGTAAAGAAACAACTTCATGAGCTATAAAAGAAATTGGAAGGGGCTGGGGATTTAGCTCAGCTGCATAAGTACCTGCCTTGCAAGCAGGGGGTCATGAGTTTGATCCCTGGTACCGATTAAAAAAAAAAAAAAAGAAATTGGAACAGAAATACTACGTCAGGTAAAAGAAGAAATGAAAAACATAATAAAGTAATTGTTAATCATCTCTAAAGAAGACAGATAAAAACTCCATTGAAAGCTGGCAAAACCTCTTGAAAGAAATTGAAGACAGACTTTCAGACCTTGAAGACAGATTTGTACCTACCTATTGCAAAAGGAAAGATTTCTTAAAAATAACAAGGAATCGGGAAATAAACAGCTGCAAGATGATGCAAATAAAAATAATTTAAGAATAACAGGTGTGAGTGAAAAAGCAGGGGTCAACACAAATGACATTAAAAGTCTGTTTATGAAAATAATATCAGCAAATTTCCCAAGCATGGGCAAAGGAAGTGACATTCAGATACGTGAGACATATAGAACACCAGCTAGCCATAACCAAAATACACCCAGACATATAATAATCAAGCTCCCAGAAATTCAATACAAGAACAGAATATTAAAAGCTGTTAGAGAAAAGAAACATTACCTATAAAGGAAAACCCATCAAAATTATGACAGACTTCTCAACACAAACCATCGAGTCAAAAAGCTTGGAGTGAAGTATTTCAAGTCCTAAAAGAAAACAACTTTTAACCCAGATTTATGTACCCTGCAAAACTACCTTTCAAACTTAATGGAGAAACAAGATACTTCCATGACAAAGAACAACTGAAGAAATTCATGACCACCAAAACAATCCTACAAAAAATACTGAAGGACATTCTAGGGAGAGATACAAATGACCACACTTCCCGGAACAGTGGCAGAGGAGGATCACCAAGCGGGGCAGACAATTAAATGGAGGGGAAAAGTAAGCAGCCAACAGCAGGAAAATAGCATGGCAGAGACAAGCCAGTGCATGCTGGCCCTAGCCATTAATATAGATGACCTCAATTCACCAATAAAAAGACACACAGGCAGTGTGGATCAAGAGATAGGATCCATCAGTGTGCTTTATACAAGAAACACATCTAATTTGAAAGAAAATTCATAGACTGAAAGTCAAAGGAGAGAAAACTATGTGACAGCCAGAAAAGAGCAGGGAAGCTTGCCCATCAACGGCAGAATGGATAATAAAGATACAGCACTTTTATACAATGGGAAGCTACTCAGCTATAAAGAAAGATAACCTTGAGGCTTTTGTAGGTAAATGGATACAACTTGAGATCATGTGCATGGATGAAATGGTTCAGTCACATGGATGAACATCGTGTTGTTTCCCTAGTATATAAAACTAAAAGAGTTAGTGGGTTCCAAAATGCACAGTTCATACTGTGAAAGTGAAAAGGGAGGAAATGTTTAAAAAGGGAAAGCAATGGCTACCACTGTTAATCTATTATCATGTTTTGATACCCTGTATTGTTTTCATTGTTCTATTTAGTTTGGTTTTATTCTGTTTTGCTTGATTTTTTCATATTTGATGGCATGGGCAGCTATTTCAAAGATAAAATATATTATGACAGCCATTATAGATTTCCTATCATCTTGTTTGGGTGCCCTGTATTGCTTTTGTTGTTTTGTTTTGATTGATTGTATTCGAAATTGTTTTGTTTGATATTCTTATCTCTGATGATATAGGCAGCTACTTTGAATATAACAAGAGGCATTATGGTAGCCATGGTTGTTTTCCTATTATCTCGTTTTGAAGTCTTGTATTGCTTTCATCATTTTATTTTGGTGAGTTTTATTCCGTTATGTTTTGTTTGATTTTCCTATGTCTGATGATATGGGCAGTTATTTTTAAGATAACAAGAGGCATTATGGTAGTCATTACTTATTTCCTTTTATCTTGTTTTGAGTCTTGTATCATATTCATTGTTTTGTTTCAATTGACTCTATTCTGTTTTATTTGCTTGGTTTTATTCTCTTTGAAATTAAAAAAAACCTTTTGTAAATCCACAATAAAAATAAAACCCCAGTGAGGAAAAAATGGCCTAAGAAGATGAACAGGCAGTTTACAGGAGCAGATCCCAAGTCACCAAGCCAGTGAGGAATCTTTGAGCTCATTAGAGGAACACTAAAGCAGCAGTTCCATGTGCATTTGTTAGCAAGCAAAATTGAAAAGGCTGGAAGTGGTACTGTGAGCTGAGATGCACGGTCCTCTGCCCATAGTTGGTACAGCTGTCCTGGTGAGCCACCTGGTACCACTGCCTGCATTCAAACAAGATCTGCATTAGGAATGTTGCCTATACGGGGTTTGAAGAGGATGAGGGGTGTCAACAGAGAGAAATTTAAACAAAACAAGAAGGGGTGAAAGCAGGAGCCCCAAGTGTTTTCTGAAAGAGACCTAGATTTTGGAACATGAGTCTCTTCTTACTCAAGGCTTTTGACAGTTATCAGTGGCCCCTGGGAGGTGGGAGCGTGTGGAGCTGGCCTCCGAGGGTCTGCTGCTGACCTCTGAGTTCATAACCCAGTAGGAGCTGCTTCTATGCCAGATGGAATGACCCAGCGGACAACATGAGATGGTGGTTACACATCCCACCACAGCACGCTGTGTCACTCAGGTATGTGATCTCATGATACCTCCACCCTGAGTCATTTATTCTGCATCCCCCAAAGTAGCGTTAGCTTTCACTGATAGTCCAATAGTCAAAAACAGTGGCAGGGCTGGTACAGCCATGAGGCCTGCAGCCTGGGAATCCTTTCTGCAGAAATGACAAAAGCACCAGGAAAGCCCACCACATGTGTGGACAGACTGCTGGAGCAGACGGCAGTTCATGAAATTTGTCTGGACCCAGCTCCTCCCCATGTCTGAGATGGAAGCCATCAGGGCAGACTGCATCCCTGCGTTCTGCCTACTGATAAGCAACCGTGAGATGAAGTTATGCTCTCAGTCTATGGGGATTCCTGTCCTTCTGTGTCATAGGCTGTCAGAATTCTGGAACTCTCAGCTGACTGGGTTGCTTATAAGACTAAAGAGGATTGCAAATGCCAAGGCTCTGAAAATCTCTTGATGGGCTATTATCATCGGAGGAGCAGATAACCTCATCTGTTTGCTCCCCAGTGTGACTCCCTCTTTCTTTCTCATTGGCCTGCTAGCCATCAAAAACCAGTTTAAGTAGCACGGGTATCCAGTTTGCCAAAGATTGCTCTTAGCGGGCTGAAATCTGGGCCAGGTTAGCCAGATCAGAAGCAAATTGGAAGAGGCCACCAGGGAACTTATTAAATTTAAGTCTTACTCTGAGTTGTTCATTGCTTGGAGAAGGATACTCTGAATTATCTTGGGTGTCCCTGACTTCAGCTGCGGACTCAGATGGAGGGCAGTTCTGGGTTGGCTGCCTGTCCTATGAGTGAGTGGGTCATGGAAAGCCATGGAAATGGACAGGTTTTCTGTTCCCAGGTTAGTAAGCACAGGTCAGCTCACCTGGACTGTGGCAAGGTTTAGCCCAGGGGTGCATATTCCCAGATGGAGTCAATGTTTACATTTGATTTTTGCCAATTGATTAGTCAGTTGGTCCAGCCCTGCATTCCCACAGCCTCCCCCAACTGCTGTCCTGATTTGATCTCAGAACTCTGATCTTCTCTAGGTGTGAGAGCAACTCTTGCAGGACACAGGAGCCAGATCTGTAATACCAGGACTGGAGGTCACCAGTGTGGTGGAAACAAGGGTCCCAGATTCTGAGTTACAGTGGATGAAAAATAATTAAATGAGGTATTTAATAAATGCACTCATTTAAATTGGATAGTCAGTGGGTTTTGACATCAATATACGAATTCTCATAAGAATCAAATAAAGAATTTGATTCTTTCAGAAATTTCCTTTTGTAGTCAGTCTGGTCTCCTCCTTACGTTCAATCCCCCAGCATCTTCAGGCAGCACTGTTCTGCTTTCTGTCACTTGGGATGTTTGCTTTTTCTACAGTTTCACATAAATACTCTTTGTGTCTCTAGAAAAACCTAGATTTATGTTCCTCTCCCACATTTGTGACTTTTAGCAAGACACAATTTCAGCCTTAAGTTCCTTATATGTCAAATGGGGATGATAAATGACTTAGAACCAACCTCTCTCCCTCTCATGCACTTTGTACTTAAATTTGCTACAGAGAGGTGCTGGGCCTGGGGTGGCTCAGTAGACAGGAGCCCTGCTCCCTTCAAGCCTCTGTCACAGAGGACTCTTGGCTGCTCCTCCCCTCATACCTGCCCTGACCTCCCTGGTGCCATGATCTGCAGGTGTCTTCATCTCCTTTAAGAATAACACTTTTTCCTTAAATAATAGAAATAGGAAGTCACCCCAAGAAAGGATTGGATGCAGTGATGACTTCCTGCCCCTTGCCCCAGATAGGCAGAGGTTGAGGCAGCCAGGGCTGAACCCGGGAAGAATATATCTAGGCGACCCCAGGGTGTCTGGTGGCTCCAGGACTTAGCACAACTCTGTCTCTGGTAAACAGAAGGCGTGTGGGGCTGCTGGGCACTGCATTAGTGGTGGCTTCAGGAACCTGCTGAGAACCCCAAAAGCAAGCCTGATGGACACTCTCAGACTTTACACAGTCAGGCACTTGCTGATCAGAGAAAACTGCTCCCGCGCATACACAGCACAGAGTCCAAAATTCTGTCTCCTTTATACCAGGCCTGGGAGATACAACGGTCAACACAACAGTTCCTGCTCCTCTGGAGCGCACAGGCTCTATCAAGCTGCGGACCGTCTTAGCCAAGTAATCCTGCCAGTCGCCCATCTACAGGATGGCGCTGTGCTGCCCTCTTCTGGCCACAGAGGCGGTGACTCCCCAGATAGCTGTCTTCACTCTGCAGAGTTAAGAGGAAGGGAATCCTGCTTTTTATTCTCTGCCTTCTGGGAACCTGGTAGAACCGACATCTAGGGGCAGAGGCAGCACAAGAACTCTTCCCCCAGTGCACGGATGTCTCTGATATTCCCTGCATGTCCCCACCTCTCCTCCCTTATCTGGATTTAAGAACTGGAAGCAGCTTTAGCCTCCTGCTACAACATTACTTTTCCATGGCACAAAATTCCTAACTCCCACTATTGCAACTGGTTCGGGAAATCCTTTATCCTCAGGGCTGGAGAGATGAGTCCTGGGTTTTAGGCGGGAGCACCCAAGTATGGAGGTAGAATGAGGAGGGGCGCTCACTACGCCCAGACCACAAAGCTATCGTGGAGAGATGGGCTCAGTGTGCTGTGGAAGGGCAGCTCGAGGTCCAGCACTCCCGTGTGCAGAAACAGTCTCGTCCCTTTTCCTGAATTGAGCATGCTGCGGGGCTGTTTGGACCCCTGGGGTAGTGTGAAGTGATGCTGGGTGACTTCCAAGGCTGGGTCACCCAAGGCCACACAGTTTCCACTTGGCTTTGTAGGGCACTGAGTTGGTCCCTAAGCCGGCAGTGACCTGAGACCAGAACGCTGGAAAGCCCTGAGTAGGTTCTAAGCAACAGTCCCAGGGGCTCTCAGTCTTCACCATCTGACTTTGGGGCACAGCCTACCTTCCTGGAAGCCGTCCTGCTCTGACTTATTGTCACTCAAGTTCTCAATCAGGAGGCAAACACTCTGGCTAGACCGAGCAGGTCTACGCCCCGAGGCCCGCAGTCTCGCTCACAGCTGTGCGGGGCCGGATTTCCTTCACCCCGTTTCCTGTCCGTGTCACCGCGGGGGTCCCGCGAGTTCACCAAGCCCTGGGCGGGACACTCCAGGCCGGTGCTGCATGAGGCGGCCGGCAGGGGGCGCTGGCGCCTCGCATTTGCACAGTCAGACACCCAGGTTTTGTTTCACGTCCCACTAGAGGCGCACGGTGGAGTAGTGGGTCACCCTGAGTCCCTGCTCCTGTGTGTGCTGGTGACCTCTGCACCTGAGTTCTCTTCCAGCTGCTTTGGTCCCGACCTGAGCGCTTGGGAGCGGAAGCACACCTTCAAATTTCTGTACAGGTCACTACAGGTCTGCTTGTCTACTTTGCTGAAAGCTGAATTTTATCCACCATGTCCTTAAATCCTGACCACCTACGGGAGGAATGCACGAATCTCCCCAAGTTTAAGTCCAGTTTATGATAATAACAAAAATCGAAAAACACCAGCAGATCTTTATGGTGTTCTCATTCCTGACTTGGCCTGCCTTTGTCCTGAGTGGAGTCTGGGCAGACGCTAGGCAGGGGTGTAAGACAGCATCTGATGAGGACTCACAAAAATCAGGGGGGCAATATGGCAATCTCGTGGTCCTATGGGTGCTTGGAGCATCCCAGGCCACCCTGACCTGTGTTACTGTCCACAGCAGGCATCCCAGCTGCAGCTTGAGTGGCCAGGGTGGCCAGGACCAAGAACAGGCGGCCTGGCACCCACTAAGGAGCATTGCCCAAGAGTCAGGTGACGGGAGCTCCAGTCTGACCCCAGGCCTGTGCTCACCTGTGCCAGGGACACAAACTAGCAGCTACATTTCAAGCACACAGGCCCACCCCATACCGTCCTGGGCTCTGGTACAGTGGGGACCAGGCAGTGAGTCGCCCAGCCACAGATGCAGTGTGTGGGAGGCAGTGAGCCATGGTGGTGGAGGACTGGGCTCTGTGAACCGCAGCACTCTGATTCAAGTCCTACTGTCACTTGTCTATTTTGTGACTTCAGGCATGACCCTTAGCCTCTGCCTCGGTTTTCCCTTCTGTAAAATGGAGATAAAAACAACAGTAATGAGTCAATCGTTGTGTGTTTTTATGATGCTTTGACAGCTGAGGCCCCACTATCCCAGGAAGAGAATGTCCCTCCCAAGACTAATACCTGAATACAGTGATAATTTTATGAGCATAACTTTCCTATGCAGACTGGCTAGTCCAGAACCCACATTCCAAGCACACTTTTATGAAAGCCTCATACACAAGGTGATATTTCCCTTGCCTGAAATCACTCCAGGGCCACATACCGGAGAATAAGGGATGGCCACTACAGGCTCAGGCTGGCTCAGATTATTGACTCTAGCTAATTCCACACTGCTCACCATGCCTCGCCCATTCCTTCCTTATGAAACGCCACCTGGACATTCGTCCGTGCCATCTCGTCACTCCTTCTGCCTCCTGATTGACCCTGGTGCTGTCCTCTGTAACCTTGCCCAATGTGCCATGTCTCTTCTTGTTTAATCCCATAGTACACTCATCTTTGAAGCCAGGGGTCTCTGTGTCTGTCATCTTACTGTGTCTGTTAGTACAAAATCACCCTGGGTACCTTTTAAAGACACCTCCTAAGACTGTGGTGAGGATCAAACGCTTAGCTTTCCAAAAGCGATTTCAGTGCTGCCTGACACGTGAGTGCTAACAGGAGCAGCTGTGACCGCCTCTCCTCTGCCCAGCCTCTTCCTTTTTTGCACCACTGCCCCTCTCAGGAAACCTTCAAGGCCCCAGTTGTCAGAGCTGCAACCAACGCCAGGTGCCGGGGACCTGGTAGGCCAGCCTGATGCTGCCATGCCTCTGAGAGGGTGCTGGACCCCCACCCCACCAGCTGGCACTAAGAGCTGGGACAGGAGAGCTGCTGGGTGCAGAGAAAGGAGGATCCTCAGAGCTGGCAGAGGGGACCCTATGTCTCTGCTGTTTGGCTATAGAGACTAGATTGCATTTTCTCCCCTTTCTTTCTTTCTTTCTTTCTTTCTTTCTTTCTTTCTTTCTCTCTCTCTCTCTCTCTCTCTCTCTCTCTCTCTCTCTCTCTCTCTCTCTTCCTTCCTTCCTTCCCTCCTTCCTCTCTTTCTTGCTTCCTTCCTCCCTTCCGTGTTCCTTCTCTGTCTCTTTCTTCTCCCTCCCTCCTTCCTTCCATTTCTTTCTCTCCCTCTGTTCCTCCCTCTCTGTTTCTCCAGTGCTGAGAAACTTTGCTTATGTTAGGAAAATGCTCTACCAGTGTAGCAATGAGCTACACTGCCTGAGAGGACATAATTCCTAATCAGGTCCAATCTTCTCAAACCTGGGCCCCCAGGTCCCCTAGCTATCACGCTGACTCCCCGTGATAATCACTCCCAATCACACTAATAACCTCCTGAGTACATACAGTGATCCAGGCACAATGCTAGCCTCTTGTGCTAGCAGCTCTCCAACTTTTTGGTCTTCACATCTCCTCTTATGCTCCTAAAAATTATTGAGATTTTGTTAATGTGGGTTGTATTCTTGCTACTTGGCATTTTAGGAGCCAAAACTGGGATATTTTGATAATATTTGTTTGTAGTTCATTTAAAAGAGAAATGTTAACATACATAGCATATTTTATGATCAATAGTTATATTTTCCAACGCACAGAATTTAGGGGGAAGGAAGTGTGACATTGTTCTACATTTTTGTACATCTCTTTACTAAAGTCAGGCTTAATAGGAGATACTTGGGTGTTCTTTTGTATTCAAGTTTCTGAGCTCTCAGATCTCTGGAATACTTCAGTGAGAATTAAATGGTTTTCACTGGCAGAAAAGAAGACATATAACACCTTCATCATATTGCCAACATAGTTCTGAGTTTTACGGACCCTCTGGAAGGGTCTCTGGGACTCCCAGAGGTATGCAGAGCACACTTTAGAAACCCCTGCCTTGTATAGTAGTTGAGTATATCCTTATATTGCTCCTGGAGTCTTATGAAGAAACTGAGATTTAAGGAGATGAGTCAAGGATAAACTAAGGTATGAAGTCAACCTGTTCAAGGTTGTGAAACTGGACCTCAGAGCCTGGTTGCCCAGTGGAATGAGGGTCACTGGGCAAAGACCTTGACTTTGGAGTCCATGTGCAAAGCCCTGAGAGAGAGGGCAGGGACTGGACACAGAGAAAGATATGTAGGATAGGCCGGTGTAGAGGGAGCGGGGCCTGCAGTGAGGAGTGGGGGCTAGGAGGGGCAGGGGGATCAGTTAGTCACCAAGTGGTCCTGATGACAGGGCTGGAGATGGCAGCTGGCGGTGGATGCAGCCTCGAGCTAGAAAATCAATAGGTGATCAGCGGTCCAGGGGCACGCTGTTCATCAGGTGCGGTGAGAGGCAGGGCAGGGGCGGCGGGGCTGGAGGAAATATCACTGACCCCCGGCAGGATTGATCAAACAGCCAGACACCCAAGGCCAAACTCACTAATAAAGTGAGACATTCAGCTTGGTCTGGCGGCTGCTGGCTGAAGGTCTTAAAAAAACCGCTTAGCTGGGGAGTTCTTGCTAAACTGTCTTTGTTTCTTGAGGCAAGTGGGAGGGAAGACAGACTGTGGGCAGCTGGCATGGCCACTGTTTGCCCTGGCTCTCTCAATTTGCACAGGCCTGGAACTCAGAGCGGTGGAACTGGTGTGCCCACACTAATGCACATGCCATTTACATTTGACATGCGTGTGCAATACATGCACACACTACAGCAGGTATATGCACAGATGTTCCTGTGCATGTCTGCACCTGCACGTTGGATGCTATAGCACAGTGATAGTGAACCTTTTAGAGACCAAGTGGTCAGACTGCAGCCCACAACCCACTTATGTACTGAAAAGTGCCAACACCACAGTTACACCTGAAGACAGTACTGAAGTTTTAGTCTAGAAAAAAATAGCTCACACATTAGCATCTTTTGTTTTAAAAACAATGGCAGAGGTTTCAATGATACAAATGGCTTTTTATGGAAAGTTCAAAGTTTGCATTTAGTGTGCTTTTGCATAGTTAATGTGTGTGCATGCTGACAATTTGCAAACTTTAGCTGGGGCGACTTGGCCCATGTGCCAACAGAGAGTGCTCTGTGTGCCCACTGTGGCATGGGTGCCATAGGCTCCCTCCCACTGCTATAGTACATTGCATGTGCACATGGTATATGCACATGTACACATGTATAGCACATGTGTGTGCAAGTATGGCTTTCTGTGGCATAGTTGTGCATGCGACACAGCATAGCATTTGCATTTGAGGCACTGGTGCTTGTGGGTTAAACTCTTCCTTTTTTTTCCAATATCACTATTTTCTCTGCCCCAAACATGCAACATTTGTAGAGACAGTCATGATTATTATGGGATGAGAGATGGACAGAGAAGTGTAGGCTGGGCAATTATATCCTAAAAGGCAAAGACCTACCACAGAGAGAAAGAATGCAGACTTGTAAAGAAGAAGGAGAGGGAGGAAAGGGTGAAGGTGTTTTGGCAGACAGGTATGATGGCACACACTTGGAATGTGCTCTAGGAGGCTGAGACAGGAGGATGGCCAGTTCAAGCCCATCCTGGGAAATTTACCAAGACCCAAATTAAAAGAAAAAATAATCAACAAGGGTTGAGGGTATAGCTCAGTGCAAAGGCTCTGAACCCAATTCCCAGTACTGAAAAGAGGAAAAAAAATGTATTTTGGCAGGGAGGTGATTGGAAGAGAGTAGAGAGCGAGAAGAATGCTGTAAAGGTGTCTGTGTAGCTGAGGGATGAGAAAATTAAAAGCTTAAAGGAAGTGCAAATGAAGTATTAAGAAGCACTATGATGGGGAATGAATCTGACGCGCTTTGACATTCATTGAGAAATTCAAGTAAAAAAAAAATCACTTCCAGGAACTTTCCCATTGTTGGACAGTGTTTTGTTAAATGTGTCACTATATTGAGACTAGGTACATATGATACACTGAATTAATTTGGATTAAATAATAACATTACTTATATTGAAAGCTGAATTTTATGAATTCTCCCATTTCTGACCCTGCAGATGGCCATTGGTACTTTTCTGATTCTGGTCCTTTAAACCTATTTCATAAATCCCTTGTATAATCACACATACATTTCTATCAAATCTTTTCCTCCAGTGAACCCTGACCAATATGTGTGGCTAATGAGAGGGAGAACCAGGATTTGTACCGAGCTACCCATCCAGACTCTGGAACCCAGGGTTGCTGTGCTCATTATTTCAGAGTGGGGTATGGATGCTGGGGAGCAGGTAGGCACATCATATCTGTGTTTTGGGGGAGCATTTGCCATCACTGTACCTGGCCCCAAGTTAGGAGAGTAGGGCCCTAGTGTGAGGTACAGAGTTCAGACAGTCCAATCCCTT
Source organism: Cavia porcellus (assembly GCF_034190915.1). Lineage (NCBI taxonomy): Eukaryota > Metazoa > Chordata > Mammalia > Rodentia > Caviidae > Cavia > Cavia porcellus. The sequence continues at coordinate 22,387,795 of NW_026947488.1, read as the reverse complement.
CTAGTTATAGACTACCTGGCTCACCCTTGCTCTGCTCTGAGCACAGAGCCCCCCGCTGGTGACATCTCAATTTATTGCTGAGGGGCACACATGGGAAGGCACCAGAGTACCTACTAGGACCTGGCAGGTGACTGTAGAACATGTAGCTCTTGAAAAGTGATGTCTTTGGGGTTTTATTAAAGCATAGAACAGATTCATTGAGAATGCTTAAAAATCTAAATCACGGGAAAAACATAAAACCTTATTTTCCTAAAATAGCGCTGCATCAAACAGACCATCTCCAGTGTGTCCCCATTCATCTGTGTCCCTTCTCCTTTAGGAGCAGCGATCTGCAGCTCTGGCAGCTGAGATGTGTTTTGGGGGTTTGTTAGGGGCTAAGGACTGGAGGATTCACACCCAAGGTCAACCCCTCCTCAGCTCTTTCTCTTGTTGTCGCTCTTACTTAATTTTGGGGAAATCTGCCTGGCAGAAGGACAGTCAGGTTCAAGTTAAACCAACTCACTTGTTGGTTTGGTTAGTGACCAATCAAGTGGTCTCTCTGGAGAGCTGGATGACACAGCACAGCGGGCAGCAGGGCTTGCTCAGGGTGTGTCTGTCTGTGTGTGTGTGTGTGTGTGTGTGTGTGTGTGTGTGTGTTTACACTGGAAGAGGACCATAGATAGGTTCCAAGATGCTGGGATGAGGATCCCTTTTGAGACTGGGTGGGCCTTAGTGGGGCTTTTGAGCCAGAAGGACCTCCGCTGTTTACCAGGTGAGCTTTTGTGATATTATTATATTCTGTGTACGCTGTATCTAAAAAACATTTGTAAATATCTGTGCAAGTGCTATCTACTGGTATTTGGGGCTATTAGGTAGACTTTGGAAGAAACCAACCTGACTGACACCTCAGTTTTTGACTGGCCTTTAGAGCTATGTGACATTTCCTTTCCATTGATTGATTGATTGATTGATTGTTTATTTTTAAGACAACTCTTCACTATGCAGCCCAGGTTGGCCTTGAACTCATGGTGATCCTCCTGCTTGAGCCTCCCAAGTGCTATGATTACAAGCATAAGCCACCCTGCTGCCTGGGATTTCTTTTGTTTCAAGCCACTAAGTTTGTGGCAATTTGTTACACCCTGGGAATGAATGTGAACTAATATGGGAGAGTGGGGTAGGAGTCTGCCCTTGAAGTAATGAGAGTTGTCATGTGGAAGAGGAAGGGTCCCCATGCTGCGTGTTCCTGGAGAAATGTGGCACTTACAGATTGACTTCTAGCTCTTTATGAAGAGGACCTATTGCAGCCAAGGGCTCAAGGGAGGGATGGGCCATATGGAAGGAATGATACAGCGATTGGAGAGTTTAACATGTTGTGTATACATGGTCCCCAATTTAGAATGGATTGACTTAAGATGGTGCAAAAGTGATTGTATTCAGTAGAAATTATACTTTGGATTTTGAACTTGAATCTTTCCCCAGGCTAGCAATATGTGGTAGATACTCTCTTGAGATGTGACACCTTCCTATCAGCCTTCTGGTCATGAAGGCAAACACCCGAGGCTCTACGGTGTGCTGTGACACTGAGCTAGGATGGTGGTGGGTTACATGAATGGATGTATTTTAATGTGTGACACTTTCCACTTAGGAAGGTTTAAATGGACCCATCACTGTAAGTTAAAGGGCATCTTTAGATGGACCCGGCAAACTGTGAGGCCCCTTTCAGCTCTGAGAATCTGTGTTGGTGCAAAAAAAGAGGTAAAGATTTAGAGCAGTGACAGGGACTTTTGAGTAGATGCCCTGGGTCATGTCCAGGGCTTGGTAGATGGTGAGAGTGATGGAGAGAGGAAGATGGGAAGAACTGAACTGCAGGATGTGCAGGGGTATCTCCTTGGCTCTGGGACCCCGGCAGTGGAGACTCTGTCCTTGGTGAGCTTCAAAGGCCACCACACAATAGTCTCCTCCTGATTTCTTCTAATAAAGTCATTTCCATTTGGATGCTGGCAGGGACATGATGTTCACAACTCCCAGAGGAACAACATCCCTCAATAAACCACAATATTTTTCCAGCCAAGAACTTGCTGTTCCAAACTCATTAAAATTGGTTGGATATTCCCTTCCCATTTCTGTGCCAAGAGCTGGTGTGGACAGAATTCATATTACCATGGGTAGTGAATGTAACTGATTGTTCAGTTGGAAAGAAGTAAACTTAATTTTTTTTTTAACAAAAGTGTACCTTTCAGATTGGCAATGAATCTTTCTATGAGGGTGGGAAAATGGTGCTCTTATGAATTTATTAGAGAAGTGCAGATTGGTGCATTCCTCATAGAGAGCAATTTGGAAATGATATGAAACACACAATGTGCGAGGTGGTTTTGAGTTTCTTAGAACTTTAAATTCAGGTGGGCAAAGCATGTACATTTGTGTTGTTATTCTGCAATTGAATTTTATTTCTGACTCAGTACCGCTTTCTCCTTCCCAAATACATATAGTCTTTCAGAGGTAGAAAAATACTTCTAGTTAATTCAACATATACTTGATTCCTTGTGGAAATCTTCATTAGTTAAAATGTCTTCTCTTACTTTCCTTGGTCTCTGGAGGAGCACAGTGTGTGTGTGGTGGGGGATTGTGGGAACTCACACAGTTAGTCCTTGCTGGCTTGCAATCCCTCATTCCCATGATGCTGCTGGAGGGATGTCTGGACCAACGCTGGGTTCACATCACTGTGCACACTGAGATCCTTTCCAGTGGAATTTCTCGACTCACTTTTCCGCTTTTCTTGGTTGCACAGAAGCATCCAGCGGTTCCTCAGAGCTGCTTTGGGGCTGCCTTACACTGTCTATCTCCCCTACTGTCTTTGCCAGTATGAGCGGGGTTTCCCCAGATGGGAAATGGGGGTCAGTTACCTCCATTTTAAGACTCCTAATTTATCCCAGAGACCCCTTCCTGACCCCAGGCAGGTGGCTGCACACAGGACCTTAGAGATCTTTATCAGCTTCTTGCTTTCCTTCCATTCTCCACCCACCTCTTGTCCTTTCCTTATTTTTTTTCCTCCTAGCAGGAAGAAGAGGTCACTCACTAAATACTTTGAGTTTTATCTCGCTAACTTAAGATGCATGGAATCTCTAGAGTAGGCAACCTCATAGGGACCAAGAGTAGCAGGTTTAGGGACAGTAAGGTAAGTTACTACTGGATGCATACAAGGTTTGCACATCAGGTTTTGGAGATGGATACTGGAGACAGTTGCAGGACATTGTCAGGGTATTTCATACTACTGAATGAACTATGCATGTAAAAGTGCTTAAAATGGCAAATGCTACATATTTGATCCTAAGAAAGTGAAATGAATCATGAATTAACAACTGGGCAGGAAACTGCTGACCCTGATTATGTGTGGAAACAGATTGTGTGAAAACCTTGCCCATATATAGGGGTCATGGGCAAGGGGCTCACTGCACCCTGGTGTGTAATCTTGAGAAGCTGGAGACACCTGAGTATCCACAAACTCCTCTGTATCTAACCTGCTGCTTAAAACACAGGACAGGACTGATACCTCCCCAACCGATTCTTCAGGAAGCAGTCATTGTATATTTTCTTATCATAATCATTATCTAAAACATAATTTTATTTCAAAATAATTTTAGAGAGTTGCAAAAAATAACTCAAGGAATGTTTGCATGGCCTTACATACGTTTAACACCATCCTGCTTCCCCTAATCAAAACATTTTACAAAACAAGATACTCACATTGGCCCAATGTGATTGGCTGAAGTATGGATGTTTTTTGGATTTCACTGGTTTTTCCACTCCTGTGTTTTTCTGTTCCAGAACCTCATTAGCATTTCAGTATTACCTCTCCTTGGTCCCTCCAACCTGTGACAGTTTCTCTGTCTTGTTTTTAGCAACCTGCCCTTTTAAAGAGTGCTGGAGAGACAGTTTTACAGAATCTTTGCTTTTCTTTCTAAATTTCCTCTCCTAAAAGTGTGCTCCCCAGCAAAATTTAGGGCAGGGGCTTCCCTGGTGACCAGTGTTCTTATAAGAGCACTGAAGTGTGACACAGCGGCCGAGGAGGTGGCAGGTGAGGATGGGATGGAGTGTGATACTGCTGCATGCCTAGGGCTGCTGAAGTGCCAGAGGGCCAGGGCGGGATTCTTCTCCAGTCTTCAGAGGGAGCCAAGCAGACAGTGGTCCGGAACCAAAAGAGAACTTTGCCTGCTGTTTTAGTTTGTGGTACAGGGAAACCAATACAGCACACTCTCAGTAGGACCTCTTAATACGGCTTTTCTACTTACGTCTCCTTCTCTCCACCATAGCATTTCAGTGTCTCAGATGCACTGCAGAGGCCTTTGGAGGGTCAGAAGCATTGTCATATATATAAGCGCTGCTTCCCAAGAGCTAGAGGCCACCCCAAAATTATGCCCATTGACATTGAGACTGCACAAACCAGAATGGCCAGATGTAGTGGGCAAATGGAGGCTTGGAGGCCAGAATCCCTCCCCTGTCTCCCTCTGTCTCCCTACCCAGCTCCTAGTGGCTTCTCACTGGCTGGATGAAGCCAGAAACTAGGGGGCAAGGGAGCTCCGGCATGTGGTTCACTGAGGCGAACTTCTCAGGGGGCTAAGAGTGGGTGAGGAGATGGGCTGCTCAGGAAGTGAGTCCTTCCTTCACAGGGAATGTAAGAGAATCATTGAGGTGGACCAGCCCCATACTGTGCTCGGAAAGACTGCTTTTCATTCCCTGCCTTTTCTGATCCAGGAGGATCACACATCCATCTGGACACAGGTACCTTTGCTTCCTTTGTGCCGAGCCAGGCCAGGGGGTTCTTCATGAGGCACTGATATGGTGGTAAGTCAGTACCCGCATCTCTGGGAACCCCACAGCCCTCCCAGAAGCCGGGGAGAAGTGTGGTCCAGCACCTATGGCTTGAAGCTGCCCCTCCTTTCCCTCTCCCTCCTTCCTCTTTAATAAACCGGAAGCCCTTCCTCTCCCAGACACACTGGGAATCAAGGATTCTATAAAGAAAGTCAGGGGGCTGGGGATTTAGCTCAGCGGCATAAGCACCTGCCTTGCAAGCAGGCGGTCGTGAGTTCAATCCCCGGTACTGGTAAAAAAAAAAAAAAAAAAAAAGTCAGAAATCGGCGTACAAATGAGTATCCTTAGGGACAAAAATAGACAGTAGAGGATACTAGATGAAAGTCTAGATTCTGTGCATGAGTTTGGATCCTGGTTTTGCAGCCCATCGGTAATGGAACGGTGGGTGTCTAACCTCTCTGTGCCTCAGCTTTCTTGTCTGAAAAACGGAGATGGGAGAATACATTAGCCTCATGTTACTATAGTGAAATACCTGAGGTAATTATAAAGAGAAAAAAGTTATTTTAACCCAGTTCTGGAGGTTCCAGTTCAAGAATGAGTGATTCCTCCGGGCATCTGGTGAGGGCACCGCATCATGGTAGAGCACACTTCTTACTCTATGAGCCAGGAAGAAGAAGAGACCCAGATCCCACAGCTTCCCGAAAGGCATGCCCCTGGTGTCTAAGGACCTCCCACTGGACCACACCCCTAAACGGTCCATCACTTCCTGATAGTGCTACCCTGAGGACCATGCCTTTTATAGGACACTCATGGGACAGTGGCAGATAGTATCTATAAGTTACAGAGTTAGTATGAGGACTGCATGAGCTAGTGGGCATAAAGTACTTAGGATGGTACCTGGTGTATAGTGAGTTTCTTGTAAGAATTGGGTCTATCATTACCTAGATGGGTGTGTCAATACTTGCATGTGTCATAGAATGTTCTAGAACTGGCTAATGATACTATGGCTGGGAGTATAAGAGAAGAATTTTTGCTTTTCATTTACTTTTGCATTACTGAAAGTTTTAAGCAAATACTTGTGCTTAGGAATAAAATATTTGTCTTAGAAGCTTCAACTCTTTAGAAGCAAAGGTGTTTTGGGGAAAATGATAAGCTTTATACCACTTAATGTACAATATAAGATGTGACACATGGTCTTCCATCTTCTAAAGTACAATATGTGAGTGTGCTTGAACTCAGGTTGAATTTATCCAGCTCCCCAGATCCAAGGCTGCTTAAAATTCTGCTGTTGGACACAGGGGAGGATCTGAGCCCTAACTACTGTCCCGGGGCTGCCCCCTCCCAGCATTTGCTCTAGTTGCCAGGGAAACAGCCCTTTATTGAGTGGAGCCATCCTCCACCCAGCCCAGTGATTTGTCCTTGTCTAATTATTATTACTCTTTGCATTTCCCCTTTGGATGAGTAATGGGGATGGGTCGGGGTGGGAGGGTGCAGAAGCTGAGGAGCCAGTGATTTGTGGGGTCAGCAGCTCATCTTTGAGAGGAAGACATTTATCTTTCTGGAAGCAGGAAACAATCCAGTGGAGACCAATTCAACAGTTCCCAAGTGGATCTGTTTGTGTGTTATCCCACCAAGCTGGAGTGCCCTCACTTGACTGTGCATGTGGGTGTAAGGTGTGAAAACTTGTGTGTAATACACCCCTCTGAGTCTGGAGCCACGCTGTTCTGGGTGGGCCTGTGGCTGCTTTGTGCTCATTCTGTGCAGCTCCTAGCAGGGCATGCATATACCTGCGTGTCTGAATGTGTGAATACCCAGCCTACATGTGCCTGCTTGCACATGTTGTGCGCTTGTGTGCGGGTGTGTACATTATAGACAAAGCAAGGAAATCAGCATGCACACAACAAGGAACACTGAATGCACTATCACACATATTTGTGTCTCCATGTGTTGCACGTGGACTACATTTTGTTTTCAAATGTTAGATTTGTCTTCATGAGATTGAGAGCCTGTATACGTGTACTGCCAGCTTCTCAGCCTGTTTACACATGAGCACATTGTGCAAAACAGAAGTAAGCACTGCAGTCTCATGCTACCCTAAGTCAGAGACTCCTGTGATGAGGACACAGCAGAAAGATGATCACATAAAGTTTGTACACTACATGCTCTGGTAGCTGGGGTAGATTGCAAAAATGCCCTCATTCCTTCCCTCCCATCTGACCCACAGCCTTTAATGTGACTTTGCAGTCACAATAGAGCATGCAGTTTATGTCTCTGTCTCCTTGAGCTGGGCTGGTCTTTAAATTTGCTTTGGACAACAGAGCAAGGTGGAAGGGATAATAAGCTGGTTCTGAACCTGGGCCCCAAGACATCTTGTGCTTCCATGAGCACTGTCAGAGTTCAGCCAGCTGCCATGACCAAATGTGAAGCTAATCAGAATGCAGCGTGTCTGGAGAGGAGCCACTGACCATTGGTGACCAGATGGATGACAGTACGGTTAGTGCAGTTGAGGTCATCCCGACCACCTCATCATAAAGTGACCTGCAAAGCCATGAGAGAGTCCAGTCCAGACAAGCAGGGCTGCCCCACCAGACCACTGGACTGCTGACCACAGACACATGAAGGAGACTTGATGACTCACGGACCTGTGAGCAGTAACAGTTTTTCTAAGTCACTGAGCAATGGGGAGACTTTTCCTCAGTATCAGTGTGACAGGGCATCATTGACAATGGCGGAGCAGTTCCTGTAGGTCAGAAATCAGGGTGTAACTCAGCTGCATGCCTCTGGCTGGGGTCATGAGGTTAGGGTCAAGGCCTGGAGGCTGCAGCCTCATCTGAAGATTAAGCCGAGGGACCCATTTCCAGGGTTCATTTTCTTGTAGGCAGGATTCACTTCTTTGCTAGCTGCTGGTGGGAGTCTTCCTCAGTTCTTTGTAAGTAGGGCTTTTCCACAGGACAGCTTACAGCATGGCAGAGTCACACACACACACGCACACACATACACACTCATACACACTGATGCTCACACTCAATTGGGCTGACTCTACAAGAGTGCCAAAGAAAGCAAGTTCTCACAGGCTCCAATGACCCCCAGGTTCTGTTCTCACACACCTGATACTGGTGGCTATATAGCCTAGGAAAGAAGCTCTGTCTGCTGTGGAATTGGCTGGGGTTGGGAGTGCTTCACACCAGGCTTCCCAACAGAGGTTCCAGACACATGAAGCTGGCCTCTCCAGAGGCTTAGTGAAGGCCAGTAACCCTCACGTTCCAGAGAGGAGGGACTTCTATCTAGTGAATGGTCAGAAACCAAACCCCGTGAGAGTGCTGGGCAGGCAGGTGCTGAGAGCCCCTTTTGGGGGTGCAGCTGACCTGGAGAAGTGTGGCCTCCCTGGAGGGGCTGATTCTCCCCTCCAGGATGGGGCTTTCCTCCCCTGTCTTCCCAGGGCCTGGCTGACCACGGCGTCTTCATAGACCCAGTCACCTCTTTCACCTCTTCCTAAACCTGTGATTTCAGGTCCTTTTGGTCCTTCTGCATGCCTAGAGCCACGAGTCAGCAACTCGAAGCCCTGCACACTGCACAAGTGATGAAAAACATACAAGTGTGTGTGTGTGTGTGTGTGTGTGTGTGTGTGTGTGTGTGTGTGGTGTAAGGGTGGATTCCAGTCTCTGTATGAAGTTTCCCACACACCAAAATAAGCAGATGTTTTGCACTGTGGGCCACCCTCATGCTGACACTTCTATTAGGAGAGTGGAGATGAGTCTCTGAAGGGCAGTGGGCCCCTCTTTCCCAAGGGAACCTGTCCCAGGCCCTGTACTGCCCAGAGGACCTGTTATTCACCTCCAGGTAATCTTGGACCAAGGGTGAAGTCAGGTCTCCCAGCCCAGGACATAGGACCTGTAGTTCCCCCATGTGGAGTCCCAAATCTGTTTTGAGTGAGTTCGCACATGAATGAGGCTCTTGACACGATTTGGCAGACAACAACACTTGGGCAGGGCAACACAGGAAAATGGAGAGCAGTGTGGGAGACAGTTAGGGAGCTGAATTGACAATGCTTTAGAGACTGAGATACGGGACTGGACAAGGAAATGGTGCAGGAGGAAATAAAACAGAGGGAAGGAGAGAAAATGACACACAGCATCTTTTTTGCAATGTTCACTGTGGATAATGAGACCCCTGACATTTGACTAACAAATGCAGCCACTTCTGTCCTCATCTGGGATGGCGCTGGGTCCCTGATGACAGCTGTGTGCTGAACTTCACTGCAGAGGTGGAGCTCTCAGGAGACACAGGTAGAGGCTTGCCCTGCACCCTGGCTTTCTCCAGGAAGTTGCAGGTTGGGTACTGGAGATCAGGCAAGGACAGCTCATGTTCTTCCTCCCCTTTGTGCAGCCCCACTCAAGATCATGTTAGGACCAGCACCCCACCTTCACTCTTCAGCCTATCCTTTGCTTCAGCCCTATTTTTGCTTTGTCTCTGAGTCTTAGACTCTATTTGCCAGAAATTTATTGACTTGTGTGAGTGAGACTTCTGCCAGGAAGTCTCCAGGAGAATAACAGAGGTCTCAAAATCTGCTCTGCTTTATTTTTCAGTGATCCTTTCCTTTTTGATCAAGGCAGTTGCTGGAGCCCTGGACTTGTATCTTCACTGCTGAGCCACCTCAGAGCTAAGAAGAGTTTTTAATTTTGAGCAAGATTCCAGAGCTGACCATTGCTAGTGTGTTCTGAGCACTGGTACGGTGAATACATCATTTTACCTAGCCAGGGGTGTACTGGTACCGACCTGAGGGTTGGCCCAGTCTGAGTGTGAGAGAGGAGAGGTGCTCAGAACAATATTAGGGGACTTGAAACTTGAGCACAGTCTGAGCTAACAGGCAGGGCCCATGGAAGGATCCACAGACTCACTAGTCCCTGCCTCTTTGTTGGCGTTTTATGCTCCATATTGGGAATCTTCTTATTCCGCCAGCCACAGCTTTGGCCCTGCGACCTTGGTTTGTTACTGGGGATAGAAGGTTTCACCCTTGTCTCACCCAGCTCTGTTTCCTTCCTGATTACCACTTAAGGGTTCTGTTTTGCCAGAGTTCTACAGAAAGGCAGAACCCTGGGAAAATACATATTTATTGTAGATACAGAATCAGGTTTATTTTATGGAACAGACTCTTGGGACTCTGGTGACAGAATTTGGATATCTGCCTGGTGAGCAATGCACTGGAGCCCAAAAAGGTTGAAGGTGCAACAAAGTCTGGTATATGGAGGTCTTGGAGGAGCTCATGTTCCAGTGCGAATGGAGCCTGGGGCGGTGGCATGCAGGGAGTGGGGTGGGGTGTGGCAGCCTTTTGTTCTACTCAGGCCTTTGATGGAGTGGACCAGGGGACCATCTGCTTTACTCAGGCTACCTTTTCAAATGACAGCCTCATCTAGAAACCATCCAGAATCAGAAATGTCTGGGCACTTCATGGCCCAGGCAAGTGGATATAGAAAAGTAGCCCTTGTGGGCCCCAAACAGCAAGTCTATGATCCTGTATAAGGCAGGTCAAAAGAAAGGGCCGATTGGAATTCAACAGGACAGCTTCTTTGTCTTCAAATAGTCCCATCCCTACTTCTGAGAAGGTTGTGTGACTGCCCCACCTCACCTCCAAATAGTGTCTTCCTTTATTTTTCCAAAGAGACTCAGGAAAAGCCATTCCCAAATTCCTTCCACAGGTCCTGACTTTCTATGAGTTCCCTCTACAACACCACCTCGCTCTGGCTCCACAGCTGCACACCTGAGCCTTTGCCTGCAGGTGGGTTGTGCAGTGGGGCCCCACAGGACTGAGGGAAAGTGAGGAACAGGGGCACAGGTTCCCAGGACACAGCCCTCTAGCTTCACCCTCAAGCTCTGGGACGCAGTGGCTTTCACAGATGCTATTTCCAGGGTTCAGCCCTGCCACTGTCAATACTCTCTGTCCTCTGTCCCTCAGTATGACTCTTCAGAGTCTCAGGGTACAGGGCTAAGGGTGGGATTCTTGACCCCGAGCTGGGGTCAGGAGCAGATGGCCCAGAAGTCTCTGTGAAGGGCGTCTCTGTGGGTCACTATGCAGCCTCTGTGTCCAGATACTCACACCATGCTGTGCTAATCCTGTTCTTTCACTGCAAAGATGAATTTGCACCACCAGCTAGCTGATCCAGGGCCCTGTGACGAGGTGCAAGTCAAGCTATGCAGCCTTTCCAAGCCTCAGCTCCCTCTTCTGTGAGGTGGCTTTGGTAAGAGGCCGTTCACCCCACCTTGTTTCTTCTGAACTTTGAATTTTATCTTTGGGTACATATAAATTTGGTTCTTTATCTGTTTGCCCATCTGTCTGTCCTTCCATCCGTCCATCTATCCATCCAGGAAATACTCTGTGGGCCTGCCTCGGCATTGAAGACCCTGTGCCTGACCATTGTCCATCAGATCAGAAACAATTTCCTATCTTTCCTAACTTTCCCCCTAAAGATTGAAAACCAAAAACCAAAACCAAACAAAAACTTTACTGAGCTAAAATTTACATGAACTACAATTCATACATTCTTGGTCAACGAGTTTAGGCAACTGCCTGCACCTGTGTCACCCGTGAGCCCAGAAAGTTCCCCGGAGCTTTCCTGAAGTCGTGTTCCATCCACCCCTCACCATCAAGCACTCACTGGGCTGGGTTCTCTCACCATCTCTGTTTAAGTTTTCACTTAATTGCATTTTGTTTGGTGCATTTTTTTTTCCTTTAAACTACACATCGCTTGGGCAAAACAAACGATATGCATTTTCCATCTGCCTACTTCAAACACTGCTAACAGCAGCCGGATACAACACACACGCACACGTGCACACACATGCACACACACCACACATCTGCACACACACACACACACACACACACACACACACACACACACACATGTTCTTTGGAGCTGAGAACCATTTGCTACCACCTCCTGCTCCGCTGTCAGAATCAGAGCAAGGAGAGAAAAATCGGAATTCTTGCCCTGTCTCAAAAGTAAAAGGGACAAATTAGTTTCTTGTCAGTGCACTGCAATAAATACATTGTCATTTTTATCCCCCAGTGAATCATGGTCTCCATTTCTCCCGTAACTATTATACAGTCTGCTGGCACTACATCATTTTTTGGTAATTTTATTTTCACCAATTGTTTTATGAAATTTTTGAGTTTTATGGACACTAAAACAAATCTAGCCTGCGAGTGTTATAGCCCCTTAAATCATCGGCAGGAAATCTCAAGGTTCCTCCAGACTCGGGTAGAAGGAAGCTTTAGCAAAGAAAGATTGCCCCTAGCTTATAAACTGAGCAAAACCCAGAGATAAGTTTGTAAAAGGAACATAGATCATGGTGGGTGAAGACCGGGGTGTAAAACATCTCCCTGCTCAGCTCCTGTAAGAATAAAAATGGACTTTTATTTAGCAGAAACACTAAAGTAGCTGGGGAGAAGGAACACTCAGTTCTTACAATGTCCCCTGTTTCCTTCAGAGTCTGTGTGAGGTGAACACCAGCTGCCCTCAATCAGGAGGTCACTAGGGGCACTCAGGGACATCTGCAGCACAGGGGAACCCCCATGGATGTCACTGTCATGTCTTTGTGATGACAACTGGAAAGAGATAGAGCTGATTCTAAAGTGCACTTGAGAAAAACTCAACAAGATGAAAATAGCTAAATCAACTTGGAAAGGGGCTTGCGTTACCGGATATTAAAATGCATGATAAAGCTACAATAATAAAACCAGTATGTTATAGACATAAGACTAGACGGGCAAATCAATGGAGTGAAATAGTCCTGAATAAGAATTCAGTCCATGAGAAATGAAGGGTCACATATCAACAGGAGAGGAATGGATTATTCAGTAAATGCTACCTATAAATCTGGTTATTTGGAAAAGTCAATTTAGATATTCATCTCCTTCTAGAGTCCAAAATACAAAAACCAGGTGGGTGAATCAGATGAAAGTAAAAAATAAAACCATAAAAATCTGGAGTAAAGTAAAAAAAGAAGGAGATACTTGATCTCCAGATGAACAGGGCTTCATGTACTTTGGATAGAGCTGCCAAGTTAAAAGACAGATAGGGACTCTGAAATGTTTATTCTCTATCTAGACATTTATTTCCCCAAACCCAGAACAGCCAACATCAAACTGACAAAATCTTTTAAACATGTATGACAGCAAAGGGTTAATGCCCATAAGTTCATTGCTACTTTAGTAGAGTGGGCAAAGGATAACACCTTTGGAACTCACTGAAGACTAAATGTATGCACTGAGTACAGGAAAGCTTTTCCTGTACTGTTGTAATGGTTAATTTTATGGTCAGTTTGACTTGCTATCCAGGCTTGGGATCAGACATGATTTGGAGTAGGGCCGTGAGGGAGTTTCCAGATGAAATTAACACTGGGCTCTGTTGACTGTGTAAAGCTCATGGCCTCCTTGTGCGATGGGTCTCTTCCCGGCAGCGGCTGAGCTGAATGAAAGGCTGACAGTCCTGTGAGTGGGGGGCGCCTCCTGTATGGCTTCTTTCAAGCTGGAACATCAGCTTTTACTGCACTGCCTTTGGACCTGTCCTAAATTCTAGTTCCTGGTTTTGAGCCTGCTGGTGTTGGGCCTGGGTCTGACAGTAATACACTACTCATCAAATACAAACTGCAAGCCCAAGGCATGCTAGTGTCTCAGGCTTCTTAATTATTGAAGATTCTCTTGGGCTGACCCATCAGCATCTAGCCGGTCTCAAGACCCCTGCAACTTGACCATGCCCTAGTTCCTCCCGTGGTGTTTCAGGTGGCTGCTTCCTTCTCACAGTTCTCACGCTAACCTCCTTGTCATCAGAGAGGACACCCTGATCACTGTCCGCAAGTGTCCCCTTCACTCATTATGTGTGCCTTTTGTTGGTGTCCTGCCTTGGTGCTCATCCCAGCTTGCAAAAGTTGATTTGGCTACCAAGTTGTGTCATGTCCAGGAGCCACTGAGCTTCCGTGAGGACAGATGCATCTGTCCAAGCTCTGTGGCATGCCCAGCCCTTAGTACATGCCTGGGGCATGGCAGGAGGCTACGAAAGTCTGTTGCTAAGCTGACTTCCTAGATGACTTAGTTGGGTAGCATTTCAGGGAAGCGCTGTGGCTCTGGACAGCTCCCTCATCCGTCTCCCTCATCATCACGAAGCCACGCTATTCATTTTCGGGAGAGGTTCAGGGGTCTGAGGACAGCAGGTGGCACTTGGTCTGGTGGGGCTGGAAGTAGCTGAAGATTTCTAGAGAAAGAGAACGGTTTGCATTGTTGTATTTTTGGAGCTAGAGTGAAACTTTCCGGAACTGTGATGTGTGTCAGAATTGGATCTTGTTATAATGTAGATTTAGATGCTGTGAGTCGGGGTACAGCCTGAGATTCGCCATTTCTCACCAGCTCTCAGGTGACACTGATACCTCTGACTTCTTTAAGGCCCTCGCTGAAAGCAGCAAGGGTCTAAACCATTGTTTCTCAGACTTGGCCACCCATTGGAATCACCTGGGGCACTTTGACATCACTTGGAAATTTTGATGTAACCGGTCTGGAGCATGGCCTAGATCTCTCTCTCTCTCTCTACTTATTTTTAAATGCAGCCAGGTTTTAGGATTCCTGCCCCAGATGATGTCTTACTTTATACATAATTGTGACAAAGTGAAGACATTCGACTTGCATCTTTATGGCCAAAGAAAATTCCTTGACAAGCTCTCCATAGTTACAGCAGTGGTGGGCAGTGGGGAGCCTTTTGCAAGGACAAGGCAGAGATGGGGCTGCTGCCGCCTGCCTCCTGGAGAAGAGGCAGTGTGGGAATGGCTCTAGCTCATGGCTTGCAGGGATGGGGAAGGAAGGCCCCTGCCTGGTGAGCTGCTCAAAAAAGTGGAATTCATTTTAAAGGATGCCAGTGAAGCAGTGTTTCCCTGGCTCCTCTGAATACTGGGATCACTTGGGGATCTTTAAAAAATTCCAAATTAAGCTGGACATGGTGGTATAAGCCTGTAATCCAACACTCTGGGAAGCTGAGACAAGAGGATTGCAAATTCAAGCCCAGCCTGGACAATTTAGCAATTTAGTGATACTGTGTTTGCAAAACAAGAAAGAAATTTTTTAAAAAAAGCCTGAGGATGTAGTTCAGAGCAAAGGCCTTTGTTCTGCCTTCAATCTCCAGGATTGAAAGGGAAAAAAAAAAAAAATCAAAGTTAACTCATAATCCTGGAATGGCTGTAGGTGGCGACCTTTCTGAAGCTCTCCGGGGATACCTGTGGGGACCACTGGATTCAGGTGATGGGCATCCGGCAGCCCAGGGGGCATGCAGGGAACAAGGCAGAGCAGGGTGAGCCAGCTACTTGGGTAAACAACAAGGAAAACTCTGGTCTCTGAATTTGTGAAATCAGGGTTTTAATTCCCGTGGAACCAGAACTGTAAGCCAGCAAGGCCCCAGCCGGTAACCTTTAGAAGGGCACTTAGTTTCTGTGAGCCTCAGCTTTTTTCTCTGTAAAATGGGAATAATAATACCTGTGCCCAAGAACTGTTTTGAGGAACAAAGGAGGTGTAGGTGAAGATGATGTATAAAGACTGAGCTTCAAGTAGCTCTCTGAATGGTTTACTATGTTTCAAGGCATGGCTTGCGATAGAAAGGCGTGGCATAGAAACAGAGAATGACTTGTTCATCTAGGTTCTGGAATCTCAGGCGGCATGATAGCAACATACTCCCTCCAGTGCCATCTTGTGGCCAAAACATGAGTTTCAGGAGCAGGCGACAAGGCTTTCTCTCTCTCTCTCTGTCTTTTTCTCTTTCTTTCTTTCTTTCTTTCTTTCTTTCTTTCTTTCTTTCTTTCTTTCTTTCTTTCTTTCTTTCTTTCTTTCTTTCTCTCTTTTTCTCTTTCTCTCTTTCTTTCTTTTTGCATAGGCAATGAATAGACAGGCTTAAACCATACCATATCTACTCTAACAGTTCCTCAACCTTTGCTCCAATGAAATTTTGGGCTGAAAAATTTTCTACTGCTGAGTTGGGGGAGAGGTGCATGGAAGATGTTTAACAGCATCCAGGACCTCTATGATCTAGTGACACTTCCCCATAGTGTGACAGCCAGAAGGGTCCCCCAGATTTTACAGAGTTGCCCCTGGTGGAAAATCACTGAACTACAGCAAACATCAAACAGCAAGCAGCAACCCAAGAGTAGCATCTGGGAATGGTTCTGGAGTGTTTAATGTTTCTAGCACTTTGCCTAAATGAACTGCCTAGTAGATTTAATCATCTCCACAAGGAAAGTGTAGAGGATGTTGCAGGGTTTGGTGGTGCATGCCTGTAACTTCAGCATTTAGGAGGCTTAGGCAAGAGGATTACCAGGAGTTCAAGGCTAGCCAGGCCTACATAAAGAGTTCAAGTTTAGCTGGAACTGTACCATGAAACCTTATCTCAAAAACCAACCAACCAACCAGTTAACCAACCAACCAACTCCTTCAAAAACCAAAACCAAAACCAAAAACTCCATCATATTTTGGACAGGTCAATGCTCCCAGGGTCGTGTCTTCTGCTTTATAGAACTGAATGGACTTAGTCTGGAAAACGTGCTGGCTGGGAACTAAATTTTGTGTTATTTCTCTAATATTACCTTATGAAATTTCCTATAAGCTTAGTGGTCTAAAGCACAATAATATATTATTTTTCAGTTTGCAAGCCCAATGTAGAAAATGAGTCTTATGGGCTAAAATAAGGTGTTGGCAGGGTTTTGTTCCTCTAGAGGGAGAGGCTGTCTCTTGTCTTATCTAGAACATTCCTTAGCCCATGTTCTCTGTCTCCAAGGTGCGTTATCTAACTCCGCCTCTGTGATCACATCTTTTTCAGCCCATGTGAGCGTAGGTCTGAGGAAGCCAACCTACTCTTTGGAGCCCTGGGCAGCTTTGCTGAGACTAATTTGAGGAATTTACAGGGAAGGTGGAGGTCCTGAGGATGAGGAGGCCAGGATGCCAAGGGAGTGGTGTAGGTGAGAGGTCCAGGAGGAAGGTGGCTCCCTCAGGATGATGGCAGTGCTGGGGACCAGGACCCCAGCCAGGGGCCGGAGTCTTCAGTGTGTGAGGTGAGGGACTAGGAGAGAACAGGGTGAGGCGGCAGCGGGTTTGGCCTTGTGGAGATGCTGACCCAGAGCAGTCTGGCTTGGCCTCGATGAGGAGGGCCTTGGCTCTGTGATCAACTGACTTGAAAATTTGTAATAATTTTATTTTTGAATTTGTGTTATACAGAGTCTGAAGGGACAGAAGAGGATGTACAGGGTCTTGGTGCCTCTGTCCCCACTAGTTCTGTCTCCTGCCTCCCCTGGACAGGGCCTCGGGCACCCACCCTCCACTCCCTGGGGCCTTGGTCCTGTTCTCCAGTGCCCTTCCAAAGCCGGTAATCAAGAGCAGTTTGATGGAGGGGCTATTTACATACATGGAGGCAGGGGTAACCCTGCAGCCTTTAATACCTCTAGCAAAGGGGCTGGGTGAGCTGCATGGAGAGGGTGCCCTGACAGAGGGACAGAGCTGCTCCACCTTTACCCCCCTGGGCCCCAGGACCAAGGGGGAATAAACACTCCAGCCACTGCCCTCTCTGCTCTAGTCAGTCTCCTGCCAGTGCTGTGAATGGCCAAATCCAGCTGGAAGCTGGAGGATTAGCAGTCCCTGGGAATCATCCTGAATCACCTAGCAGGGGAAGAGGCAGAGTGGACTTGGAGGTGGGGAGCGAGCTACCTTGGTGGCAACTAGAACAGAGGGGGAGTTTTGGAAAGAACTGGATTCAGGGTGGAAGGGCCCTCCACATTTTGTTTGGGGTACCCCCCTTCCCCACCTTGCTCACCCAATTGGAACAGACCCGGATGTAGAGGGGGCTCCAGAGCCCCTACAAGCTGCCCTGTGTACTCACGTTCATTTAGCCCTGGAGAAGCAGCCTATCCTGGGGCCTCACCCTGACCCCACAGCCCACTGGCCTCCCAGTCCTGCTCCAGCCTTAGCTCCAGCCTTGGGGAAAGGGTAGCTCCCTCTTTCCCTTGGCCCCAGGCTGGCCTGGCCAGCAACAGCTCTGTCTCCTGCTGTCAGGGCCGCCAGGATGTGACAGGCGGCAGATGGGTCTCTGATCAATGGACCCCGTCCCCAGGCAAGGACGGTGGGGCTGGGGGCAGCACGGGGGAGCAGCTGCTAATGGATGGGCCTGGGAGCAGTGATGGATGGTCAGGAAGAAGCTGCCATTTGTCTTGGGGAAGTGAGGGACTCCAGGGAGGAGGAGAAGGGAGGGGTTGGGGAGTGTTGGGAAGAGGAAGAGAGAGAGAGAGAGAGAAGAGAGAGAGAGAGAGAGAGAGAGAGAGAGAGAGAGAGAGAGAGAGAGAAACAGAGAGAGACAGAGAGAGATAGAGAGACAGAGAGACAGAGAGACAGAGAGAGACAGAGAGACAGAGAGAGAGATAGAGAGAGAGAGACAGAGAGAGACAGAGAGACAGAGAAGCTGAACTCAGTAGGGTAGAGCGAGGGGGAGGGTGTCCTGGCAAGGGCGGGCTGTAGGGTTCCCTCCTGCCTTAAGCCAGAGCTCCCATTCCTGGCCAGGAAGGTCCTGACTGGTTGGGTACATTCTCCAGAGGCACTGTGTGAAAATGGGCATCAGGTTGTACCCTTTCTGGCTCCCATTCAGGGTAAAGTTGGGCCCCTGCATGACTGTCCTTTAAGACTGCCCGTGACTGTCCTCAGCTCCTCTTGTGTCGAACTGCCCTTCCCTCTCTTGTTCACACCATTCTGGCCACCTCACCTGCATATTCTTCCTCTATCCCAGCTGTCCCTTCCACCTGGTCTGTCCTGGTTCTTCCTGCAGGCCAATATCAGAGCAGCTCTCCTTATAAAACAGTGTCTCTGGCACACATGATAAGCCTTCACCTGCTATAGGTCTTTCTTTCTATTTATCTGTTCCAGTCACCATCTGATGTGTTATTTATTAATAAATAATATTAATAAAACTACAGGCTCCATGAGGACAGAGTATTGTTTGTTTAACTTGCTGATGTCTTCCCAGAGCCCAGGCCAGTACTCAGGATGTGACTATTTGGAGATGTGGCTTTTAGGAAATAATATCAAGTGAGGTCATGGGTGGGTTCTGGGCTGATAGTCTTGGTGGCCTTGAAGAAGACAATGAGAGGGAGACTCTGTCTATGACTCTCAGCCAAGGAAGGTCATGTGAAGCATGGGGGGACCAAGCTGGCAAGATGGCCCTCAGCAGAACCCACCATCCTGGTACCCTGGCCCCGGCCTTGCAGACTCCAGTCAATGAGACAACACAGCCCCAGCTGACTAAGACAAGAACCCAAGATCTGGGGCTTCAAGCTGGAGTGTGAGGCCATAATGGGATGAGACCTTTGTATGGGAGAGGACGGGTGTATTCTGAGTGCGGAAGAAATGGAAGTAATTGCAACAGAGTGGACTGTGGTACCTTGAACATCACAGCCGTGATACTTTGCAGTCCACGCTGTCAAGAAAGAAAACCTGTCTTCCATACTGTGCATCTGACCTGGTCAGATTGTGATGCTGGCAAGTTCAATAAGTAGTGAAATACTTGAAAGAGCCCACAGGGCTGTTATCAGAGGATTGGCTTATTAAGCAATGGCCCATCGAGTGCAGTGCCTCTTGGCACAAGACCTCTTAGTATGTCTAGTTCTGCCTAGATAGAAGACTCTAGCCCTGCCTGGGGGCACATGCTTGTAATCCCAGCACTCAGGAGAGTGAGGCCAGCCTGGACTATTAGTGAGAGTCTAACTCACAAAAATGCCAAAACCCCAACAAACCAAGCAAAAAAGATCTCCCAAGATACACTGCAGAGATTTGAAGACCAGTTGTTGATGATGACTTCAAGTAAGATACCACTTACGTTAAAATACAAGCACATGAATCAGTACCATATAATTTCCTCTGGATACATAGGTATGTATGTGTTCATGTGTGCATGTATGTGTGTTAATGTGCATGTGTTTATGTGTTTGTGCCCATATGCATGTGCATCTGTGCATATTATTAGAAAACCAGAAAGACAACACCAAAGAGACATACACTAAATTTAAAATTAAATACATCGGACACATAAGCTTAGATGTTGCATGGTTTCTCTTATATGAGAATCCTAAATTATAAATAAAAGCAAAATAAGAGACACAGAATAGGATGTAGGAAGATAGATCTTTTTCAAATGGGAGGGAAAGGAGATGAAAAAAGAATCAAGATATGTTACGAACATGCATCAACTCCCATAAAAAAGTGCTTAATGACCATTGCATAATCCAATCCAGACTAGATGTCATCCTGCCTGGCCCAAAGTTAGGCTTATAGAAACCATCACTTCTCTCCTCCCATTTCCGGGTGCCTCTTTGGCCTGCTGTGATTCCGGTCCGTGTTGCCATTATCAGCACCTCCTGTTCTGACCGCTCCCTAAGGTTCCCCTTCCCTCTGTAGCCGGAAGCTCAGTCTCATTGCCTCTGTCTGTGTGGCTTTGCCAAACATCATTGGCACAGTTTCGGTCACAATCTGGGCCTCTGCTTCCTCAGGAGTTTCCTGCCTTTGAATCCCTCAAATGTCATGTTGTATTGTTCTGAGCAGTGTTTGTAGGGACCCAGTGCCAGCAGAGGGAAGTGGAGTGGGGAGCCCTGGTATGCCCCACACTGGCTGTGCAATTTTACATCAGTCACTGAACCCCAAGAACTGTGCTTTTTGTGAACTGGGGACAGGAAAGTCTTGTTGCAGGGCTGCTGAAAAAGAGATGACAGAATGACACAGGTAAAGCACCCCTGTACCTGCTGGCACAGTGCAGGCTCTGACAGAGGATTTTCCCTTGACTCCAGTCCTGGTGTGAATTACCCCTTCAATATTGCGTGGCCATGCAGGAATCTCTTCACCCGTCTGAGCCATACTGATGAAACAATGATGAACCTTCCCCGGGACTCACCCTTGCATCTATTCAGTGGTGACCCACAGCTGCAGGAGGCTGCTGCAGCTCTGCTCCTGTTCATTTGGCGCTGGTCCTTCAGGGCTCAGGGCTCAGGGCTCAGGCCCCTGCCACTCTGTCCTAAGTGGTTCCTACCCTTGTCTACAGCTTTGATCTGGTATATATATATATATATATATATATATATATATATATATATATATATTTTTTTTTTTTTTTTTTTTTTTTTTTTTTTTCCCCTGTAAGATGTTCTTTCCATCGCCTCTGGAATTTTTGTCCCCCTTGCCAGGCTAGAGCACAGAGGACTTCCCAGGGACTCCTCATTCTTGTCTTGGAGTAGAGTACCATTCCCATGGGCATTCTCATGAATCAGGATACTACACTCCTTGTCTCCTTTCATTCCTCAGCAGCCCTGGACAAGGTTGTTATTCTCATTTTACAGAAGAAGAAATGGAGGGAGGCACAGGGAGTTTCATTTCAGGGCCATGGTCACACATTTGATTAGCAGCTATGTTTGAATTCAAAGCCAGATGCTCTTTACCACCAAGTGACTGAATCAGAGCTAGGGACGGAGGGCCTAGGTGAAGGCGGAGGAGAGAGCCCGGATGCTGGGTAGAGAGGCCAGACCTTGGTATCTCTGACCTCAGCCCCTTTAGAGATGGTTCTGTGTCTGGGGTGGAGGGTGGGGTAATGGGGAGACTGGAACAGTTCGAAAAGAGAGCTTACAGGCAACTGAGCTTTTTCCTATTTCAAGACAATGTCTGACAAGTCACTGTGACAAGTTCAGCAGCTTGTGGACTGCACAACTCAAACAGGAGTGCATGAGAAGGTGCCCTGTAAGGATGTATGTTTCCCAACTTGTGTTAGAGAACTTTTCAGCAGTCTTGGTAATGACAGTCACTGATGTAGAGAGAGCCTTTCTCACTTTAGAACAGGACTCCTGGGCTCCTGCAAGGGAGAGAGATCAAAAAGAAACAGACCATACATAATAGGTTGTTGTGTCTCCCAGGAAGATTAAAGTGAAGGTTTGAGCTCTGTCTCCTCCAGCAAGCCCTCCTGGGTCTCGGCCTCCATGGCACCTTTGTCAGGCACCTGGTGGTCTCATTCTCTACTGCTTGTGCATGAGACTGAGGTCCTTGATGCCCAGCTCTGGACCTTGGGGCCAGGAGCTCACCAGCCTGCACCCATGTGAGCTTTGTCTGGTCTTGCCTCCAACCTAACCAGTGCTGTGAGTAACCTCTCAAGTCAAATCTGGATGGGTCCTGGTGTCCTTGAATTTCTACTGGGGACTTATTTTGCCCCTTTCCCCAGTTTGCCCCTTTTCTGCAAGCAGTTTGGGAGTTAGGGAGGTCCCGGGTGGATTGAGGGAGGGGCTAATATGTCAGCTCAGCCTTTTATTTATCTGCTTTGAATCGATTTACCTGAAAGAGCTCTTTAAAATGCAGGAGTCTTTGAGCTACTGGGCAGGGGAGGACCAGTGAGTGGCCTCACCCACCCACCCACCTCCGTGTAAATCCCCACTCTCCTGCCTCCTGTCAGGGACCGATTTCAACCCACAATGGCGATGGTTTATTACAGCTCACTTCCTGCTGTGAGTAAATAAGTTTGTCTCCTTTAAATTCCCTGGGCAATTAGGAGAATGAAAGACTGAGCTTTGGATTAGCATTTATTTCCTCCGAACGTTTATATGAGGCCATTTTCTCACTGACAAATCGTGGGGCAAATTGTTCTCGAAAAAGCCTGTCTGCAGCAAAGGTGCTGTGATTAAACGGCCGGTGTAAATTTGGGGCCATAAATCCTTTCCCTGGGTTAACGGGGATTTATTCACAGCAACTGCCATTATGGGCTCAAAGAAGTAATAATAAACGAGGTTGATTTTGCACCTGTTTCGGAGTAATTAATATGCACACTAAGAGGGGAAGGAAGTTGTTTTTACAAACTGCCTGGCTTGTGGCTCAAAATTCAGAGCTGTTTTGGTGCCTCAGGGGTTGGGATAGAGATTGGGGGGATTTTGGGAAGGGGCTTGAGGTGCAGAGGGAATGGTTCGGATCCTGTGATCAGACTTCTCTTCAATAGTGGGGGGCTTGTTATAAAAGCTGGCAGGAAGGGGGTGAGTAGGACATTTGTGAATCTCAAGTGTGGTGCATTGGGCAGAACTCACTGATTGCAAGTGACAGAAATCCATGACAACTGAGCTCTGAGATTCATGGAAATGCCAAAGTGCCTGGGGCCCTGAGAATCAGGCTGGGGACTTAGGACCACTCTGCCACCCTCTCTGTCTTTTTCTCTGTTTGCTTCACATTGAGGAAGCCAGTGTTCTAGATGGAAACTCTGATTGTTCTTTCTGTTCTAGGAGGGCCTGATGATGACCCCTGAGGTGTCCCAGAAGAGGTCAGCCTTGCCAAACCCTGCTCCAGCTCATCTGGGTCAGACGAAGTCTGATGATATGAAGGGAAGTGACCCACATGCAACGTTCTTCATTCTTCTCTTGCATATTGATGACTTACCTTCTACTCAGATATCTAGTGCAGCTTTCCTGCCCAGAGCTGCAGCCTGGGATCCCTACCCAGTCCTGGCCAGAGAGAAACACTGCCTGCACTATGTCCCAGTGAACTCACCAAAAGCTTGAGATCTGGGTCACCTGGTGGCTCTTTGGAGCAGTTTGCATGCTTCTGATCTGCACCAAGATATGCTGAGAGTGTTTGCCTGTTTGGCCCTGTATGGCTCCTACTCTCTTTTCTACCTAGCTCTGTGCACCTGGGTACCAGGGAATCATCCCTGGTCCTCACAGGAAAGCTGTCATAGTGATCTGTACCAACATGAATCCCTCCATAGCATTTCCCCTAGAAATGGTAGAAGAGCAGTGATTGGGAGCTTGGCTCTAGACCACACTCCCTGATTCAAATCCTAGCTCACTATTTCCCACACTGTCAGCTGGCCAAGTCCTTTTACCTCTCAGAGTCTCAGATTTCTTTTCTGTGAAATCAAAACAGCAGTGCCCACTTTGCCTGCACTTTTTCCTGTTCCAAGTGTAAATGAGATGGATTTTTTTTTTTTTTGGCCTATTCCCTGGAAGGACAAGGGACAGGGAAAGGAATGAAAGTGAGGCGGGTCTTTAGCCTTTGAAGCCTAGTGGAAAGATAGACGTTCAGGGACCAAGGTAGCTTGACCTTGGTCCTTGCTTAGAGAAGGTCTTGCAAAGTCTGGAGAGTAGATCCAGCCTGGGGCAGCTAGAGAAGCACTCAAGGAGGAGAGAGCATAGGAGATGGGACATTGGAGGTAAATAGGAGTACTTCAGGGGCAGCCAGGGGAAAAGGACATTTTTCTAGGTAGAAAGAATAGCTGTGCAAAGTAGGAGGGAAATGGCAAGGAGCTCAGAGGTGGTTTTCAAGGGGAGGGGTGGGGAAGTGCTTTGAAAATAAATCACAGCAGAAACTCAGGTGTGAAATGAACATCTCATTTGATCTTTTCTTTAAACCAGCTAAACCTGACCCCCACTCTCAGTCCCCTGAACCAGTGGCGAGTTTTAGTTCTAAGACCCTGCCCCTTCTGACATCTTCCTAGAATCCAGAAGGCTCTGGTGACTTCTGCCAATGGGGAAATCCTCAAATCTGCTCTCCACTCAGTTGTCATTTCTGAGTCCTTGAAGCCCTGTGACTGGCCTTAAATGGGGCTGACCTCTGCGTCACAGGATCTGGGGTCTTGCTCAGCACTGTGCGTGGCTGCCTTCAGTTGTTTGGGGAAGGCCTGGGGCTCTGATGAGTGCCCCCACCTGTCTTGTCTGCTCAGGCAGAAGAAACCGCCCTCTTCTGAATCTAGGTCCTCTGCTGACCCTTTGCCCTGACCACCTGTCCATGCCTCCTCTGTGGTGCTGAGCTTGTAAAGCTGGAAGACAATGAATAGGTAACTGGTTTTTGTGCCTCAAAACCTTGAGGTACAGATAGTCAAAAGGGTCTGGTTATTGGCTTAAAGGACAGAGCAAAGAAAAAGGGAGAAACGAAAAGAAAGGAAAAAAAGAGGGAACGTGCACCAAAAGTAGTCTAAAACCTTATGCTGCTGTTCTGTGATAGAGGAAGATGCTTGCTATGGACTGATTTTCATGGCCCTTTAACATCACATGATGAAACCGAATCACCAAGGTGATGGCATTAGAAGAAAGAGCCTTTTGGGATGAATGCATTAGAGTTTCTATGAAAGGGATTCCAGGGGCTGGGGATTTAGCTCAGTGGCATAAGCGCCTGCCTTGCAAGCAGGCAGTCGTGAGTTCGATCCCTGGTACCGATAAAAATGAAAAAGACAAAAAAAAAAAAAAAAAAAAAAAAGAAAGGGATTCCAGAGAGTTGCCCTGTCCCTTCCATCAGGTGAGGACACAGAGAAAAGGCATCATCTGTGAAGCAAGAAACCGAACTGTTGCTAGACACCAAATGTGCTGCTGCCTTCCTCTAGTGCTTCCTGCCCTCCACAGCTGTAAGAAATGTTTCTGTTGCTGATGAGTGCTCATTCTGTGGTGTTTTGCTTCAGTAGCCAGAGTGGACTGGAACCGTGGAGCAGGAGATGGGCTGGGCCAGGGGCTGAGGCTTGGATGTGCTGGGAATCCATCTGGGTACCAGCTAGAGAGGCTTGACTTGGGGAGGGGAACGATATGGTTGGATATTGAGTGGGATCAGAGAGGGTGATGAGATGAACTATTTTAGTTGTCACGGGGGCCTGAGAACCCTGAGACACTGATCCTGCGGTCAGCAGCCAAGCAAGATGTGCAGGTCAAAGCTCTTGGATCTCAGTCCTTCCTTCTGGGATTGTCCTGGGCAAATAGTGGACAACAAGGACAGCCAGATGCTGCACCTGCTATGTGTCTGCAGTGATCACTAATGTTTCAAAGCTCATGTACTCATTTTCCACAAGTGCCACAGACTGTGTGCCTTAAACAGTAGAGATTTATTGTCTCTCATTTCTGGAGTCCAGAGTTGAGATGTTGGCTGGGTGGGCTCCTTCTGTGGATCAAGGGAATGGTCTGCTCCAGACCTTGTGTCTCTGCATCCTCTCACGCCCTTCCCTCTGTATGGGTCTGTGTGTACAACTCTCTTATCAGAACGTTGATCATATCAGAGTAAGGCCTAGTGGAATGACCCCATTTTAAGTTGACACTTCTGTGTAAAGATTGCATTTCTAAATAACATTGCATTCTGAGATCATGAGGTCACTTATCACTTAGTATATGAATTTTGGGGGGGATTTAATTCAACCCATTACACCTCCTAAAGACCCCACAAAGACAGAAGTGATCACCATCTTACAAAGGAGGAGTTCAAGGTCAAGGGAGGTTGCAACTCAGTGGAGGAACACATGAACTTGAACTCTGGTCTGTTGAGTGGTCTTCTCAGTGAGGTCCCTGCCAGGCAGACAGCTGGATTCATAGGGAGCCTGGCCTCCCCTCTGGGTTTGCTCACGGGCAGACTTCCTAGAGGCAGGAAGGAGGATGGGAGGGGAAGGAAGAGAGCTCTTTCCGAGGACTGCTTTCCCAGGCCTTTTGTCTCTCTGTTCATTGCCTGCAGTGTGCTTGTATCTTATTACTCAGGCTAGGTAGATTTTTGCTTGGCTGAGCTGAGATCAAAAAGTAATTTTTCTTTTTGCAACAGCCAATTAGAAATTCATTTATTTTCACATTACGGACATTTGGCAAAAATTTCTTTGGCAATTTACCTCCATTTATATAGTCTGCATAAAGGGAGACAGTAAGGGTGGGGGAAAAAAAGGCAGGGCCCCAGGCAAAAATTAAATGCAGAATCATGTATTAGAAATGAGATGTATTTACTATTGTTTTTGAAAATTAATGGTGCATTTTTAGCTTTTATAATGTAATTTAATGATGCAATTCATCTAATAAAAAAGAAGAATACATTTTAACTCAGTCACACAGGCCTTCCAGGGCACAGCGCGGAACACCTTTTCCATGGAGCTCAGTTGGAGCTGAATGCTTGGGGCTTTTCTCTGCTAGACAAAAACAGAAAAATGTGTGTGCCTGTGGGTGCGTGCAGGCATGGGTGTGTGCTCCTGCCAGGCATATCAGAAGGTATCTAATAAGAAGGACATTTTTCTGTTTTCATCGTGGTATTTGTGTTGTCACATGTTTAAGGGTGGCAGACTCTGGAATATCTGAAGTTGTTGGCTGTCGCAGCCTGCCAAGCTCTGACACCAAGACCCTGATGGCTAGAAAGGAGAAATTGGCTTAGAGTTGCTTCATGGAGCTGGTCCTTGCTAGGCCTTGAGGGGGTCTGGGCAGGGTGTCCTCTGGAGGAGGTCCCCATACTTGCTGGATTCAGGTGCCCGTTGACCTCCTGGCTTCAAAACACCCATCTTGCTTTCATGTCAGGAAGCCTAATTTCCACCTGCTGTTGATCTCCATTGGGCTCCTCCTTTCATGCACAAGAGACCTGTGAGGAAGAGAGGGAGGGTGGAGGGTGAACGGGCCTTGATTTCATTCCTATGGAGAGTCAGGCTGTTTGGTGGGTGTTTTGTTGTCTCTCTATCATCGGGAACATAAGCTCCCTGAGGGTGGGTTGCAATGCTTTATGAGAGAAACTCATTAGGTGTTTCTTTTCCCATGCTGGGGATTGAACCCAGAGCTCTGGGCACGTTAGACAAGTGCTCTACCATTGGGCTGTAGATAATGTTTGGATGGCAGACCAACTGCTCAGCTCTGGGGTACACAATAGCTGAGCATCCATTTATGCCTCAATGTAATTCAGTGAGGTGGTAAGCACTCTTATCATCCCGTTTTATGGAAGGGGAAACAGGAGCTCAGAGAAGTTAGGGTATTTCTCAAGTTCACCTGCCTGATATGTCACAACTGGCCCTCTCTTACACAGACTTGCCTAAACCATGCCAATTTATGTGACAGATGAGTGAATGAATGGATGACAGAAGATGGCCTTTCCCAAGATTGCATAATCAAGGAGCTGAGGTTTTCTGATGCCAAGTCAAGAACTTCTTTCCTTGCTTTATTCTCCTCCCAGGAGAGGGGGGAAGTGTGGGCTGAAAGAGAAACTTGGGGATTGAGCTATGATTATGGAGTGGGGTGGAGATGAAGGTCATCGGTGTAGAGGAGACCAAGAGACACACAGACCCAGGTGTTGTCTGGATGCTGGGATCCCTGTGGAGGTGACTTGGTGGGCACAGATTTGTTCCATAAGTAAAGTGCCTGTTCATTCATCGAAATATCTGCTATTTGCCTAAAACTCACCTGACCTCTGGGAGTCTGAATTTCCTCATTTTCAATGTGAAGCCAGTCTCTGAAAGTGTTTCTCCACAGCGCCCTTGTGATGCCATGAGTGGGACCACTTGCTCCTGTGCCTGGTGGGGACGTCTCCTCTTTCCTGTGTCCATGGGGTTCTCCAGTTCCTGTGGGATCCCCCAAAGCTCCCAGACATTCTTCTCCCAGGGAAGACAGTTGATGTGTGAGGTTCCAGGGAGGGCTCAGCATGGGGTCCCTCATGGACTCAAAGATGCGAGTGCCTGGCAAGGTCTTCAGACCTCCCTGCGACAGCTCCCTTCTTCTGGTCTCTCTTCTTCCTTCATCTGGCTCTGAGGATCAGCTCTGAGTGCCATTCCAAGCCCTAACCCTGCTGCCTGGCTGTCATCAGACTTCTCCTCCTGCTCTCTTCCACCTCTTTTCCCCCATCCATGGTCCCAACTCTGAGGTCTAAGCCTGAGCCTCACCCCGCTGTTGTGCTGTGGCCTTGGCGAGAGGGGGGTTATCTCCTGTCTTTCCAGAAGGCAGCACCATCCTGTTCTGTGGGTGCCTGCATTTGCACCGTTCTCAATCCCAAACTCTGAATTTGGCCTTTGGGGCTGGAGCAGCTTGCTGCCAAGCACACCTTCATGGTTTTGCAAGTCTAGAGTTTTATTATCCAATATAGTGACTGGCAGCCTCTTATGACTGTTGAGCACTTGAAATATGACCCTGTATCAAAATAAACACTAAAAAGGGGTTGGTGACATAGTTCAGTATGAAGGCCCTGGGTTCAGTTCCCATTACCACACACACACATTTAGGAAAGAAAAAGAAAGGAAAAAGAAAGGAAGAAATATGAAATGTAGTGTACTGTGAGTATAAAACTTACTCTAGGTTCAGTGGAGTTAGTGCCCTTGGGTATAAGTGGCTGAGTGTCACACATTTTTCTGCTTTTAATTTGTAGTGGGTGGATGGGGAATCCCACATCAGCTCTATAGGATGGTCCCTGCCCGCTCTGGGCCGTGTAGATCCATAAACTCAGGAGTATCCTCATCAGACTGTCCAAGTTGGAATCCCACTTGCTGGGCCTGCAGCATTGGAACCCACTCAAGTTTGGGAGGAGAGACAGCTTTGAGGGGGTCAGACAAGCTTCCTCCTTCCTTCTGGCTCAATAGTCTCTGTGGAATCCCTCCTCCCC
Source organism: Cavia porcellus (assembly GCF_034190915.1). NCBI lineage: Eukaryota > Metazoa > Chordata > Mammalia > Rodentia > Caviidae > Cavia > Cavia porcellus. The sequence continues at coordinate 22,358,625 of NW_026947488.1, read as the reverse complement.
TGGAGAGGTGAGCTGGAGAGGTTGGGATTCAGGGTTTCCTCTGGGGGATTTAAGGGTGCTTTATGTCCCAGGTGATTTGTTCTAGATTTGTTGCCCTTTCTGGCTGGAGCTTCTGGGGGGCTGTGTGCTGCCTGAGGCACCCGCACAACCCAACCCTTGCCAGGCCTGTGTGGAGCACCAAGCATGGTGGCTCAGAGTGAATGGGGGCTGTTTGTTCCACAGAGGCATTTTTTTCTAAGATCCTACATGGAGGTGCCGGGCATGATATGGGTTTACATGAAGTCCTGGAACTCAGGCAGGTAAGAGCTGATCCTGGAGGATTCCATTCTCAGGGCAGGCTTCCACCTTTGATGGGCGCTGAGAGACCACAATGGAATGGTTCACAGGTGATGAGTATGCGCTGGGCTCGGTGCTGCAGGTAGGAACGCTAGAGCCTGTTGGACCCTCTGCTCCTCTGTTCAGCATGGCTGTGAGATTCTCCTCTTTGAGGAAAGCTGACTTTGCAAAGCGACCGAGCAAACTGCCTGAAGTCACATCAATGGCAAGAACCGAAACTGATGTCGGTTCCTAGGCTGTATGACCCTGGAACCAAAGGTCTTCACAGCACGGCAGTTTTAGCTCACACAGACTCACATGCACAGACCCAGAGTCACAGAGACCCACTGAGGCATAGAGGTACACCTGTATGTGTATCATATCCTACAGTCATCAACGTACGCGTCACACACACACTTAAACAGACACAGGTGCAACCACACCCACCAACAGTACATGGGCACTTGGATTTAGAGGTGCACACAAGGTGCACACTGCACATGTTTGAATGTGGCTGTGATCCCAAGTATGCAGAGTTGCCTGCACACCCTGAAAGACACTTATACCCTCCCAGAAAAACCCTGAAGCACACACTTCTGAGGGCGCTCGCCCACCCTGAGGCGTACAGAGCACCTTTCCCCAGGTGCCCGCTCACAGCCACTCACTCAAGCACAATGATCCAATTTAAACTGAAAAGGGGAAAGTGAGTTGGAAATTAGAGGGGAAAACAAAGTCCTTCAGAAAGTAGAAAGCTAATAAGCTGGAAGTGGTGCGCCTGCTGCCTTTGCGATATCAATAACTCAGTATTGGGTTTCCAAAAAGACATCACATAATTTTTCAATGAGAAACCCATGAGCCCTGGAGATGCTGTTAGGCTGTGAATTACAATGCACACGGCTTGTCAGCCATCCCCGTCAGCACTTTCTCAGATGCCTTAACGGGCGGGAAGTGCTGTGGCTGCAGTGGGGATGGTTATTGTTGTTATTATTTCTTCCTTCTGGAGCCTCAAATTAAGAATGCGGGAAGCTGTGGGTCCTGCCTCCCCGCCCTCCCCACCAGGTGTACCCGAATCAAGAATATCTGAGCGGAGCTTCTCAGCTCTTGGCTTTCCCTCTCTGCCCTGGAGCTCTAATTCTGTGAAACCCCGGTTCTCTGGCTCCGGACCACGATTAGGTCCTCTGGGTGGGGCTTTTGTCACCTGCAGAGAACGGCACATTTGAACCATTTGGAGTGCTGGGGAAATTAGGCAAATTCTTTTCCCTTTTTTGTAGCCTGGGCTTAGGGTTTTGCAGAGCAGAGTCAGCACATTGACTCTTGTTTTCTCCCGAGGCTGCCTTTGGGCAGATTTCAGTTCAGGAAGAAGGTCAGGGGGCCATGAGGAGGGGAACTGGGGTGACCTGAGCAGAGAAAGGGTGGAGGATGTCTGTGCTGAACTCATTAAAGAGGAATTGGAGGGGCTGGGAGGAGGGAGCCTAAGAGTAGAGAGGGGACCCTGGACTCTGGAGGTGGAGTTGGAAGAACGGGTCATGCTCATTGTATTCCTTTGGTCCGCTCTCTGTGCTTCTTTCATTTGCTGAGGGAAGAGGATGCTCCTGAGCCCCTGGTCCCAGATGGAGAGGCATGTGGAGCAGAGGTGGAAGTGGCCTACAGTGAGAAGCGAAGCCAGTCTTGCTGATTGCTGAGCTATAAACGTTGCTGAGCTACTGGGGTTGCTTGTTACATAGCATTACTACAGTGGAGACATGATTAACACTGAATCCTTTCCTCTGTGCTTACAGGACTTCCTCAGATCTGCCCATGGTAGCACTTACTATAGTGGTGGCTCGACATCTGGAACCACTTTGGTCACTGACCAGCATGAGGCTTAGGGGTTAAGAGTGAGATTTTCAGCCCTTGGATTCAAATCCTGGTTCTCCTACAGGCTGATCAGCCTCATGGAAGTCACTTAATAGTTTTTTGGCCTCAGTGCCCATATGACAGGGTTAGTTCCTTGCTCCTCCATGAGGCAGTCAGGCGGCTCGGGGCACCTGGCCCATGTGTGTTCTTGTGCCTCTGGACCTCACATATGTCCTCACAGTGTTCCCCTCTCATCCTGATGTGCTTCTACAGATCCCTTGAGGCCTGGATGCGATTGTTACTTCTTTTCTGGGAGCATCGCAAAGCAGGTGCCAGTTCCTTGAACACCTCTTGGCTACTGCTGGGGTTATTCTTTCCTTACTCTGGGATGGACTGGGAATGTCCAGCTGACCCACCTGCCTTCTTGCCTGAGTTTTAGCAGGAGACACAGAATCCCACCTCCCTTCTTTCTTCCTCCCGTACTTAGATCCCATGTGCTGCTCACGAGGGAAGATGAACAGAGTCTGCCTGCTGAGAAGTGCTCTGTACATAATTACACACCTGGGGCTGGAGCTTTCCGGTGGTGCAACCATCCCAGCCCTGATTTCCAGGGTGTGTGTGGGATGAGGCAGGGGAAAAGTGCTGGATTCTTGCCTTGTGGGAGAGGCCAGAAGAATGAGGTCTGGAGACATTAAGACGCTGGGGAGGAGGGTGTCCTGCAGGCTGAGCTGACCTGGAATTTCCTCATAGGCACTTGGACAACTGAATGGAGACCTCAGCTCTGGACTTTACCCTTGACTCACTTCCTGTCTGGCTTAGAGCCCACATTCAAATGTTTCCTTTTCCTGATCAGATATCAGCATTTTATAGGGTTGCAATTTCTCTATGCCCTTCAGTGGCGTGCATGTGCCATACTGTGGTGTGTGGGGGAGACAAAGACACTAGAGTTATGGTTTTCAGACTTCTTTCTACAGACCCATATCCATCATCCTCACCTTCATCTCCTAAAAGAAGATTTATCTTACTTGCAAACACCGAGGGAAGGGTATGATCTCAGAATTCTACAGAATTCTCTCCAGAAAGGATAGATCATAAGGCACAAATATCTTCTAAGTTGTGGAAATGTTAGAATATAAGGGAATTGGCAAAGGGTTCTACAGGGACACATCAAATGGCTTCTGATAGGGTTTATAACTTAGAGGGAGAAAGTGCTCGTGGAAGCAGAAACAGTGATGACCATGATGATAATGAGAAGGAGGAGAGCCATGTGGACCATGCAGGTGATGAGAAAGGCAGTGGTGGTGATCCTGGTGCTGGTGATGCCACTGATGAGTGTGATGATGATGGCAGTGGGTGGTGGTGATGTCTGGCCTTTTTGAGTCTCCTGGAAGATGAGTACTAGGGGTTTTCCATGGACTGTCCCTTGGAGACTTGTACCCATATTCCTGAGGCTGCTGCAACAAGTGATGACAAGTGGGTGACTTAAAATAGTGGAAATTAATTCCTGCACAGCCTCAGAAGCCAAGGTCATTCTTTGCGTGTTTGGTGACCTGAACTGCATACCAGGAGATGTGGATCACACTGGTCCCAGGCTTCCTCTGGTATCCCTCCACTGAGGACTTTTTGGTGGTCTCCAAGCTCTTTACCTTGTGACTCTGGTGGTCAGATGAGCCCTGAGGTTATTCCTGAATCATGGTCATGGGAGCAGACTGTTAGGAGTTGTCAGCGTGTTTGAGGAAGCCTGAAGATGAAGGCTCTTAACACTAAAGAAATCTCCAAATATCATTCATTGAGATGATGAGATTCTGGTCGCAGTCTCCAAGGATGTATTTAAGAAAGGAAAATGAATGTGATAGTTCTAGCTCCTGTCACAGAGAACCTCCATGTTTCTGCTCTTTATTGTCATAGAAACCTCACTCCACACAGATCACTTTGGTGGGATCTTTTCCTGTGGTGATGCAGGGGCCCAGGTACTTTCCACCACACAGCTCTGCCATCTCTTAGGCACTCAGAGTCCCTCCTTTCCATGTGACCATCAGAGAAAGGAGTGTAGAGCTTTGGGCAGAGGGCCTGATGGTCCAGGCTCTGCATCACTTCCATGCACTTCCTGCTACCCAGAATTCAGTTATTGGCCACACCCAGTTTCCAGGGAGACTGGGAAATATCGGCCCCCAAGATGGCCTCAGGTAGAGAAGGTGAGTTCTGCTGGACACAGTTCTGTCTGCCATGAGCCTCTCCTTTTGAGTGATAACGACATGGAGCTTCACAGTAGACCACCTTGGTAGCTGCCTGATCCCTACCCCAGTAGGTAAACCAGAGTCCCTGGGCACTAGGCCTGGGCACCTGGGCTACTAGAAGTATCTGGGGTTTTGCTGGTGCCACCGAGGTTCAGAACCACCGTGTGGAGAGAGGAGTTTCCAGACAATGGTCAGAGCTGGCCCAGCCTTCTCTCTGCTCAGGGGTAATAATTACGATTTATTCTGTTCTTACCAGGTGATGGGATAGTGAGAAAAGCAAAGAAACTACTTAGAAATGAAACAGCTTCACTTCTGCATCCTAGGGGAGGGGAGGCTTTCATTGCAAATGTGAGAGACTGTGCAGTTACGGACAGCGACTTGTTCCCAGCTCCTCTTGGTGTAAACAGGTGACAGCCTCACCTAGATCATGTCTGGCTGAGTCTGGATGGCTGAGGGCAGGACTAGAAGATGATTTCTTGGCTCAATTTGTAGAATTATGAAAATTCCAGGAAACAATGTCCGATGAGGCTAAGGCATCATGTTAAAGAGTAGAAGGGAGATGTGGACCAGGTTAAGGGAGAGGGAAGGAGATTCACCTTGTGAGCACTCATGGCCCGTGAAGAAGGTGTGAGTAATGAGACCTTCCCAGGGCAAGACATTCCTATACTCTTTGGAACCCTTGTGTCTAGCATTAAATAGGAAATTGTTCTTTGCTCTGTAATTGTTCTCCTATTTTTCAACTTAGTAAGATTCTTAAATATGACAGCCATGTACTAATGGTATCTTGAAGGCATGAAGGAAGGAGTAAATGTGCCAGCCAGAGTTCTTATTTAGCTTCAGGCAGAAAAACTGGATGGTTACTAATCTAAATAGCAAAGGAACTTATTAAGGGAACATTGGATAAGTCAGTGGCACTGTGATATGGGAGTCATAGATGTTGTCCGTCACCACAGAGTGGACGGGGCTGGCCATATAGACAACCCCACACCCTACATCTTTCCTTCTGGTTCTTCTGATGAAATGATGGACAAAAGCTGAATAATGTGGGTGTGAGGTTCCTCAGCTCCATCTTTGGCCTCTGTCACTAACTGACCTCAGAGGAGCCCAGAGGCAGCTCCCTGAGCCCTGTGTACAGTATCCCTCATCCCAAGCCATTAGCAATGCAACACAGATGATGCATGGGATGCATTTCTGTCCCAGGGTCAATGTGACACCCATTTCCACAGCAATGGGTCCACAATTTAAAAGAGATCATCATTGTTATAGCTCGAAGCAGCTAAAGATTTGATGCCCCAGGGGTAAGGATTGTCCAGTGATGGGGGCTCTCTGTTCCTGATTCTGCTGAGGCTTAGAGGCTATCATTGATCTGTGGGGTGTAACAGTGTTGGGGAGAAGTGTAGTCATCGACCCTTGGGAAGTCACTTAAAAAAGTCAGAGAGGACAGCTTCCAGTACCACCTGCCTCCAGATTCATCTCCCTTTGGGGAGCCTCAGGTTCCCCTCTCCAAGCTAGAGGGCTCTGCTTTATTCCATCCCTTGGGTTTCAAAGACAACTGATTGCTGGTTTTGTATCTACCCCTTTCTTCCAGTCCAGACTGGGATGGCAGGGAATCGTGGGGGCTTGGGCAGGTTGGAAGGGGAGGGATTAGACACACCTAGAGGCAGAGCTGATTGCCGCCAGCCAATTGCCTTGATCATCCTAATGTGGAGTTAATTGGTTTCTTTTTCCACCTGGTTCCGCCACAGCCTCCCTAATTACTACCGAGCTCTTTTCCCTAGACTTGTCTTTGGAGTCGCCACAGATGGACTTTTTCCAGAGGAAGGAGAAAAAGGCACGAAGCATTCAGGTTTAGGGCGTGGGCTGGGGTAATATCCTGCCGCATCTCTCTCTTTCCTCTTGCTGTGCCAGCCCGGGGAAGCCCCTCCCTTCTGTGATTTGTCCTGGGTAGTGAGGGCAACTCTTCCTGTGGGGATTCTGGGAGGATGGAATGATCCGAGAGCTTCAATCAGATGTGTGCTGTGAGCTAACAGCTGGCCGGGTGGAGACTGTTATGGCTCCTGGTTACTCATTTCTTGTTGGTTTGGGCTGAGGTGTGAGGGTCAAGCCTTGGGGTGCTTATTGGAGACCTTGCCCTTCTCCTTTTCTTCTTGAGGAGCTGACAGAATGATGCTCTCCCGCCTCTCAGGGAAGATAGGATATGAACTTCATTTTAGCGGAAACAAAACCCATATAAATCACCCACGGAGGGACCAGCAGGCTAACAGTATGGTTTTTAAAAGGGCATTTTGTTTTGTCAGCTTGCTCTGGGCTGCTGAACTTTGCTGGTGTTTCTTGGCAGTACAGTGGAGGATTTGTTCGCAGGTGACAGGAAGGGCTGCCCTGGTGCTCTGTCCCAGCAGGGCCCAGGGCTTCTCTCCTGGCTCCTTTGCCCAGGCTGAAGGCCTTAGCCAACACCCCTGCCAGCTGTGGGGTGGGGTTGGGGCATTTGGACTTAATCAGTAAGGGGAGGAGTGGGGACAGATGGTGTGTGCATGTGCATGGGGCAGTGGAAGAAAAGTCCCCAGAGTCCTCTGAGGACGCCCCCATTCTAGCACCTCCCAGCTGTGAGAGCAGGCAGGGCCAGCTCCTCCCACCCCCACGCAGGCTCATTTTCCTGTCTTCTTTTTGGAAAGGCTGTGCGTCAGCACAGGAGTGGCAGGTGTGTTAACTCCCGAAAGCGGAGCTGCACCCAGTGTGAGGAGAAAAGTGCCAAATTGGAGAGAATCCGGAGGCAGCCACCGGCCTAAGCTGGTGGAGGAGAGGGGAGATGGGAAGGGAGGACGGGAGGAGGCCGAGGGGCTACACCCGCTCGGCCCTGCCAGGGAAAAGGACCCTGAACGGTGACTGCCTCGGCCGCCCCAGCCCTTCCTTCCTCCCGCGCTCATTTCTCCACTCCCGTCCCCCCTTCTCCTTTGCTTTGTGGTCCTTCCTCCCTCTTTGCCTGCTCTTGTTGTCTCTTCCATCTCTTCCTCCTTTCCTAGCACCTCCCTGCTCCTGTCCCTCACTGTGCTCCTCAGCGTCCCAGGCAGGATGCAGCTGCGGGGAGGCAGATGTGGTCCTGGCCTCTGAAGAGCTGCCTGCCTCCGGAGCTAAGTGGGTGGGCAGATGACAACCCCGCCACGTGATCCACACACAGGTCACCCTGGGGGTACTGGGAGCTTGGCTGGGCCCAGAAGGACTAGAGGACTTCTGGCCTGTGCCTCAGAGTCTCTGAGGCTTTCAGGAGGGAAGGACTTCCAGGTGGAGGAGACACACTCAGTAGGGGACAGGTGTGGAGGGCAGGAGGCTGGAAAGCCTGTGGCAGATGGGGAGATCAGGAGCCTTAGGGAGGCCTGACAAGTGAAGACCTCGCCTTTCCTTCTCTCGGTCCTTGCTCTGCAAGCGTGGTGTCCTTTGGGGACTCCACAGTGATCCGGGCCACCAGTCACAGATATTTATTGAGCCTCTGCTACATGCCAGTCACTATACCAAGTTCAGGGAGAACAAAGACACTCAGGGGGAGATATCTTCCTTTAACAAACTCATGATTTGATGACAATCAATAAATACTTTGAAACTGGGCACATCTGGAGTCTCCTTACTGTCCCTTACTGTCAGCATTTGGCCTCTCTGGGGTGCAGATTTTTCACCTATAAAATAGGAGATATCTGTACTCATGACTCCAGCAATACTTTGGAAAAGAATTAGCATGCGGGTATGAAAGGACTCAGCTCTGTGTATGCCACCTCATTTCACCTTTATGAAAACCGTGGAAGGGGTATACTTTAATATCCTCATTTAAAAGACTTGAGAATGGTGGCTCACAGATGTTCAGGAGCCCATGCAGGTCCACACAGCTGTTTACAGTGTACAGTGGAGACACAAATGTGTGGACTCTGACTCTCAAGCCTGAGCATTCAGCAGCTTTCTGTAGGTCATCCATGACCTTGGACTAAAGTAAATACATCAGGTGCCTTTCGTATAGCTGGGTCACACCAGCCTCGGCACAGCCCTGAGTTCAGTGCAGCAGGGAGGACTCTTCAGAGGCGAGGGGGGCAGAGGGGAGGCTCTCTCGCACTCTGCTAGCCTGAGTCCACCTGGGGGAGACAGGAGTGGGAGGGAGCAGCTCTCTGTCCTCCCAAGCATGGCCTCCTGCTCTCTCCAGAGTCCCATCACTCAGCTGTTGGTACCATCTGGGTTGGCCGTGCTGTTTCTGTCCACACAGGACTTGCCCTTTTGAAACCCTTTCTTCCAGGAACTTTTTAGCCTTTTCAAAACTGCTTTCACCTATGTTGTCTTGCAGACTTCTTTCTCTTGCTCTGGCTTCTGCATTTTTTCTCTCGTTTACTACTTTCCCTCTATTACACTCCTCTATGTGGACAAACTTTGTAAACTGTGAGTTCTAAACAAGGATGCGGGCACCTCTTTATTCCCTGGATAAGGATCAGAGAGATTTTAGGAACTGAGACCACATACCACAGGCAGGGCCCCTGTGGCCATTACACAGATAGGCCACACGATGGCGCTCTGGGACCATCGAGCACATGCCCCGTCTCTCCAATGGGCCTCTGGTCAGCCACATAGCTATTCCCTGTAAATGTTTCTCTGGTATCAAGGGGGTTCTGCTTTGTCTTGTCACCCTCTTCATCTCTACACATACACACACATACACGCGTGCACGAACACACACATACATACATTTTCCTCATTTATGTACCTGTGCAGCTGACCTCTGAGTCCCCGTCCACCCTGAGCAGACAGACCCCAGCTGCCCAGATAGGGCCCGAAGTACAGGCTTTTCCTGGAAGCATGGGGCTTCCATAAACACAGTATGGAAGCCCATGGGGCTGCTGGCTGGGCTGCAGAGTGTGGCTTCACCCGGGCACTGAAAAGTGTGGCTTACGCTTGCAAAAAAAGACATCTCTGATTGAGATGACCAGAGTGAGTGTCCTGTGTGCTCAGAGGGTGGTGGCAAGTTCGGACGGCAGTAATGATGGCAGCAGATGAGTCACAGGATGGCCGCCTTGCTGGGCATTTGCTACACACCAGGCACTACGTTACAGACTTTACATTATCCAGCCAGAACCATCTTGGTTACATGGACTACTCTATAGGGTGGGGCATGGAAGTTTATAACGAAAACCAGGCCAGAAAACAGGGACCGCGGCTGTCTTAGGAGAAAAGGTCCAGGGTATTTTGACTGTAGGGGTGGAAAGAAAATATCTTACGTTAACTTACAGGGTACCTGTCATGACCTATCATTGCCACCTCTTTCGATTCTAAGTGTTTTTAAATTCCTGTTAGGAGGAATATTCCACAGTCAAAGTTGGGCCCTGATTTAATAAAGCAATAACCAGAGAAATGCATTTCAATTGATTATTAAGCATTTGTTTATTAGGGCTCAGTAGCTCTGACCCAAATAGCTGTTAAGTAGTCGTTAAACATCGAAGAAGATGTTTCTGCTTATATATTTTGTTTATTTACCATCACGAGAAACATTATTGCATCAATTAAATGTCGATTAGGGGGACTGTGTTTTGAATTAAATTATATACACAGTGTCAAATCATTTTCATATTTCTGAGATGCAATCCATTTCTGTTTTAATGTTAAGAAGGATTCTATCTAAATGTAAGGGACTGGCTGGTGGATGGGGTGGATTTTTACTCTTTTAGAACTGATCTTTCATTTTTGGAGCTAGAACTTTAAGCTAGAACTGTGTGACAGTCACACTTTTTCATTGATCATTTGTGGCCATTTCTGCATTGTGATTTTTGTTCTTTTTATAATTTCTTAAAAACAAAACAAAATTAAAAAACCCCAAACACTCACTACAAAACCCTTAGGTATTTATCCCTCAGAATGAAGAATTGAGTTGCAGAAATGAAATCAGCGGCTCTGAAATCAGGAAAGAATGCACAGTTCTGCTCTTCACTGTGCAGAAGCAGAGGGGCAACAGATTTTATTATTTTTTTTTAAATAGAACAATTCCATGAAAATTTGGAAAGCTTTTGAATTTTATGGGAAAATAAACAAATATTTAAGATCATATACATTTTTAGAATCAATGGATAAGAATTAAGCATATTTATTACATATAACAGGATGTTTTAAAAATATATATGTGGGGAGATATGAGATTATCAAGTTTCTTGGCTTTTGATGACAGAGTGGCATGGGACCAGCAGAAGGATCCTGGTGGTGTTGGGTCGCATGAGACACGAGAGAGCCTGCCTAGTGTGAGCTCCTTCCTCCTTCACTGCATGCCCTGGAACGTGGGCCTCTGGAGAGGTGGGTAGAGGCGGAGGTGTGACAGAACAAGCCTTTTCCCTGCCTGATTTCACCCCGCCCAGTGAGATGGCAGAGTCGGGTCAGTCTGGGGTTGCTGCCTTCGGGTGGAGGGCTGGAGAAGGGCCACAGAGGGACAAGCCAGCAGTGGACGCCAGCCACATGGCGCTGACTCGGGGGTTGTGGGAGAGGGGAGACTGTTAATCCCCTCCCTCTACTCTCAGGTGCAGATCAGGTTTATTCAGGAATAAAAAGACCAGGACGCAAGCGGAGAGGAGGAAGGAGAGGGACTGGTATGCAGAGGCAGGTCCTTTGTGTGTGGGAGCACTTCTCTGTCTTTCCACCACTTCTTACCTAGCCATTTTGAACATTTTCCTAAGCAGTAGAAGTTTCTAATCAAATGGTCTCATACGTGAGCCTGATAAGTACAAATTTCAAACACACATAATTGAGGTATCTGGTGGAGAAGGCAGGGGTGTCTCACATGTCTGTGGCTCGCCACCTCATTGTACCCCGACGTGTCTGCAAAGGAGCCCCTGCTTTGAAAATGGCATTTTTGAGAGAAGAACTTTCTGTTAGCTCAGGCTGGTCCTGAGCTTGCTACACAGCCCAAACTGGCTTCAAGTTTGCAATACTCTTACCTTGCCTTAGCCTCCAGGGGTACAAATACCTGGCTGGGCTAATTAGCAGTTTTTATTATTCCCATTAGTATACCTTTGTTTTTGGATGCTTATATTGTACAAGACTCAATGAGAAACAATTTAGAGACATTCTCACATTTTGCTTTCTCACCAACCATGTAATATTGTCTACTTTTGTAAATGAGAGAATTGAAGCTTTGAAAGGTGAAAGTCTTGTCCAAGTGCTGTTAGTTGGTGATGGAGGAAAGTTGAGTCCCATGTCTGAAAGTACCCAGAGCTTAGATGTTTACCTTTATGCTGAATTGAAAACTCAGGTGTATCTTTCCTTAGCAGAGGAGATGATATCCCTAAATGATCTTTCTTCTAATATAATATCTCCTACTATGAACTGTAGGAACTATGCATATTTGCCCAGCAAGCATCTTCATCTATCTTCTCTGAAACCAATATCACTTCAACCCCTGCTCATAGAAGTCATGTGACCCAGCTCTGGCCAATCAGACTCCTGCATTGTCCTAGACACCATGATTGGTCCAGAAATAGATTTGGGACTCAAGCCAGACCAATCTTATGCCTTTCCAGGCTTTTTCAGCTAGAGCTAGAGGAGATGCTGCTTTGTTTCTGGAGTCCTTGAACAAATAGGTGAAAGACTGCTCAGTGCCATTACTCTACAGTGAAGACATAAATCAGAGGAAAAGAGACAAGACCTACTGATCCAAAATTTTTGGCAAGGTACTTCTCCAGTTGTAGGAGTTGCCAATGTGTGTATCAATGTATAGTAGCAAATAAATTTCACTTTCTGGTTTAGGCTAATTTGAGTTTGTTTTCTCTCATTACAACCAGAAGAATCCTGGCTAATTCAGCATCTGACATCGCACCCTGTCCACGCTGAGCATCTCTGAATCCTTATTCTCCCAACCCGAGTGTTTTCTGGTTGAATGTGTCTTCTTTCACCTCTGCTATAGCTTGCGTTTTGTCAAAAATGGCCAAGGATTCTCTGAACACTAGTTACTTTCAGGAAGAGTCCCATACCCCAGACTGCATTCATCTGTTAAATTTTATTTATTTATTTTAAAAAGCAAAAAAGAAAAAAAAAAGGATAGAAATGATACAGAACTTCAAAGCAGAAAAAAGTAAGGAATTAACACTAGTTAATATATTGCACATCGTTAGATCTTTTTAAAATTATGTAAAATACACGTGACAAAAAATTGCCATCTTAATCCCTTCTTAAGTGATGCAGAGGCATTAAATACATTTATATTGTTGTGTGATATCACCATTCAACTTTAGAACTTTTGTGGAACTGAAACTGTACATTCACTAAGCAGTAACTCCATTTCTTTCCCATTTCTGCCTCTTTTATTTTACTTTCTGTTTGCAGGAATTTGACTCCTCTAGTGTAAACATTTGACTAATCTTGTGTAAGTGGAATCATACAGTATCTGTTCTTTTACAACTGGCTTCTCTCCCTGAACATAATATCCTCAAGGTTTGTCCACGTTGTAGTGTGTGTTAGAATTTCTTTCATTTTAAAGGCTGAAAAATGTTCCATTGTTCATGTCTTACTACGTGGTTTTTGCTTATGCATTTGTCTATTGATGGTTACTTGAGATGACTCCATGTTTTGGCTTTTATGAATATTGCTCTATGAATATGGATGGACAAATGTCTCTTTAGGCTTTGCTTTCTATATTTGAGTATATGCCCAGAAACATAATTGTTGGATCATATGGGAATTCTGTTTTTAATTTTTTGGGAACTGCCATATTCTTTTCTACAGCATCCATCCCACCTTATGTTCTCTCTAACAGTGTCTATCTTTTTTTAACAGTAGGTATGGGTGTGGGATGATCCAAATAGGTTTTTAATAAACATGATTGTATCAGTTTTGTTACATAAAAACAAGACCAAAAGCAGTGGTCTACAATGACTACCTTTTCTCAGTTCAGGGTTCTCTGAGTTGGCAAAAAGACTGAGTTCAGCTGGGTGGTTCTTCTGGTCTTGGCCAGACTCTTGATATCCAGGGCCAGCTACTGGTTGTCCTGTCTAAGATTTCTTCAGCTTGGATGACTCGGGGTGCCTTATTCCATTTTTCTTCCAGAACCCTCAGATTATTCACAAGAAGCCTGGGCAGGGTTCCCAGGGAACCACTGAGGCGTGCCATAGTGTGGCACATTACTTCCTTTGAGTTCTATTGGTCAAAGTAAATCACCAAGACCACCCAGATTTAAAGGATGAGGAGGACTCCAGCTCTTGATGGGAGGTCTGCGAAGTCAAGTTAAAAAGGAATGTGGATGTGGATGTGGATGTGGATGTGGGCAAGTGAATAATTACCACTTTTTTTGGGGAAAAAAATCTAGCCTAACAACATTTCAACAAATTTTCGTATAAAACAGCAAGGATTTGCATTTGAGTTTTGTTCTAGTGGGCTCACTCAATTCCAGAGTTTCAGAGGCTCCTGTTCACACTGCAAGACTTGACCATGCTAGGAATTGTGGAATCAAGGCCATCGGAGTCTGAAGCTTTCAAATCAGAACATTTTCACGTAAAATCAGTGGATATTTTCGAGAAGTTGTTCTTTCAGGTATAAACCTGGGAGGCCAGGGCTTTAATTCCCCATTCACTTGCCATAAGCAGTTGAGCCAAGGATGACTCTGTCTCGGTACTGTTTAGAAGTACAGTATATGTATTGTTTAGAGGAGGCATTCATTATGTAGGTAGTTTTTCTGCCACTTTTAGAAGAAGCCACTCAGAATTCCCTCAAAGTCACAGTGAGGAGGGAGCCTCCACAGAGCTCCACAATCTGCTTAAATGTTCAGAAAGTCAAAGGCAACTGAAAGTGAAAGGCATCTAAGGCTCAGCAATTTCTTAGTAACCTGGTAAACACAGATTCACGGGGCAGAGGTAAAACCTGGGGAGCATGGGGCTCCATCCCTTCTACCAAGCTGGGAAATCAGTCCCTGGAGTCTAAACTGGAAGATGTGGAGAAAGTTTCCAACTTTATTGTTTTAGACACTGTCACAAAAATGCTTCGTGAGCAAGTACCCAAACGCAGTGGCCAACAACCAGAAGCATCGCTTGCTTGAGTGGCTAGAGTTCAGCCAGGTGTGACCCATCAGGTTAGACTCTAGTGAGTGGCTTGGATCCAGGTCTGCTTTACTGAAGCTGTGATGCCTAAAATATTTACTGTTGATTTTTTGCTTAAAAACTTTGCCTGTCTGTTTTCTAGTGAAAAAGACAAACATTAACAGGCGTGACAATGTAGCACGATAATACTATGACAGAAATCAGCACATGATTTTGGGAACTGGGTGGGATCAAGGAAGTCTTTGCGATGTCTAACCTATGATGTAAGGAGGGGTGTAATAATTTAAGCAAAGGTGACTGATGCACACAGAGGCTGGAAGTAGGGAGAACACGGGGTTTTGGGCTTGCTGTGACTGAGGTGGGAGCTAAGAGAAGACGCTGTGTGGGCAGTGCCGGCTGCAGGCTGGGCTTCTGACCGCCATTCTGGAAGCTGGCACTTATCTGGAAGTTGCTCTCTGTGTTATGTTAGAGATACGTAGGCATCGCATTCTTCACTCCTTCCAGGTCTGGATTTTATTGTTTTCACTTTACAGATGTGAAAACGGATGTGACAGTGAAAGAACTGGCATTTTTAGAGGCAGAGACTTTTCAGAAGGATAATTCCAGTGTGTCTGCCACATCCCAGGAGCGCCAGGAGCGGATTTTGGTTATAAGTTAGGGCGCTCTGACCTGGCCTCATTGACTTGCCAGCCCTCAGGTGCACGTTGCAGACTTGTTCTAGCTGCACACGGTCCTGTGCCCACACTCGCCTTTGCCCTGGAGCCACCAGCATCTGTGGTAGGGCTCAACTCAAGGCCAGCCAGTGCCCTGTCAGCCTTTCCTAACTGCAGCCTGCCAGCCGGTTCACAGCTCTGCATTTGACCCAGGATTCAACACGATTCAATAAATGTTCAAAGGGAAGTCACTAAGTGTGAAGGGCAGAGGTGAATAGACGTGGTCTCTGCGCTCCCAGAAGCTCAGAGTCCGATGTTACTGCCTTCAGCCTGCTCTGAAGATGGAGTTTTCTTCTGCTCCTGCTTTCTTCAGAGCTGAGTGAGGCACTTTCTATGAGGAGCTGGACTCAGTCTTCCCCAGCTGAGATAGGGCTATGCCTGACTATGGCCTTCAGATCTTGGACCAGTACTGGAGAAGATGCAGATGCCCAGTGGAATTGCTTCAACTTGAGGTGAGAGATGTAGCAGGCTTGGGCCAGACTGGGATCAGTGAACCTGATCTGAGCAATGGGTATAGCATCAGATCTCTGGAATGATTTAAGAAGGTAGTGCATCCTGGAACTCTGGCCATCCATCTATTCCAGACACTGAGGGGAAAAGTGACCTGGAGCCAGGTCACATATCATGGTCAGTAAGGTACAGAACTAAAGGGAAACCAAAGTGGTGGAGAAGTCAGCCTGATTATGGCATAGGCTGAAGCTTCTGCAGATTCAGCAGTCTTTGGGAAGTCACTGGCTCTGGGAAGGTGTTTTGATCCACCCTCTGCTAATCCACCCAGTGCTAGTTCAAGGATGCAGTACAGTGGGGTTCCCTGGGTGTCAGTGTGGGAGAGCAGCACAACTTTGTCCTCCAGGAGAGTGCACGGCAGCCCAGCCATAGAGACACCTCCTACCTCAGGAGCTGGCAGTCACACTATCCCCAGAGGGGACACCTCATGTCTTTGTGCACTCACCTCTCCAAGGAGATTTCCAGAGTCTACTAAGTAGGTGACATAAATGCAAAGCACAGTGTGTGTGTGTGTGTGTGTGTCTGTCTCAGTCACTCTACACACACCACACACACACACACACACACACACACACACACACACACACACACGCACGCAGGACTCAGACCTACTTCATCAGAATCGGTTTGCGAACTTCATTTCTTTAGGATGAAGAGAAAAGAAAATTATTATTAACATATCAATGGCACCTTCATGCTGAGAACAAGATTACCCTCAGCACACAGGCGCGCCCAGGGAGGCTCACGCTGTATTTTAAATGTGCTCTTCCCTGTCTCTCCCTCTCCCCACCCCACCCCCACTCCTTTTAAATTTTATTTTATTTTATTCCTCTAAGCTTGTTTCTCTTGAAATTTCCACCTTGTGGTTGTGTACTGCTGACTTCACATTTGCTGTGGTGTGAACTCCACATCTGTGAATGGATGACAGGAAAGATTAATAGCCCTGCTCTCTTTTCCTTGACTGTGGGCCCAGCTAATGAATAAATAAATAAATAAATAAACAGAGCTCCAATCCCCTAAATAAGACCCAGAGCCGGGGAGAAAACAGCATTTTGCTGAATCCATTCTTTAAGAAAAAACCCAACCTCTAATGATCTCTGATTTACATAGTCGGCAGTTTTCCACTAAACATTTTTACAAAGACACAAAAGTTGGGAGTGGAGGGATTGCCCCGTGCTCTTGCCAGAGCATGGCAGAGGGCCAAGAAGCCCAGAGGCCTGGGGGTCCTGATGGGGCCTGCACAGAACAGGCTGGTGATCAGGATGAGGCCACTTGCACCTCAGAGTGTTGGGACCTTCGAGCCCATGGATGCTTAATAGGACTCTTGAGGGTTCCCAGCAGGGGTCTCTGTGCTCACCAGTGAAGAGAAATGGTGTGGGTCACCTGTCAGCGCTCAGAATCAGTGACCATAAGGAGAGGGCCATGATCCCTTCCTTTCCACCTTCTTTTTGTCTCCAGTTCCTTAGATGTGCCAGGGCAGAGCTTCTCAAACTTGAGCATGTGTGTGAGTGACCCGTGAAATGCAGATTCTCATTAAGGAGGTGTAGGATGGGCAGAGGCCACCAGTTCCAGCCGACTAGCAGGTGCTGCTGTTGGCCTGGCGGCGGTATGTACAGAGACAGGACACTGGAGATGGCAGCCCCTCCTCTGTGGTCCTAGTCTGAGGCTCTGAGACACAGCCATCCCTTTCCTGCCAACTCCAGAGCTTGGCTCTTTTCTGGTTCTTCAACCTCAGCTAATGATGTGTCTGGTTTTTCAAAGGCACCTCAGCCAAATCAAGTAACCAGGCTTGGAGAATTTTTGCCTTTGTTGGAGGCTTTTTAAAATCAACGTTGCCTCTTGGTCACTGTGTCTTTTACAGAGTCCACTGTTGTATGGAAAGGTGCTGTGGTTGGGTGACCTGGTTGAGGGATGGCATATTTACTGAGAATAAAGATGGACTGACCAGAGCATGGGGGTCAAGGATTTTGGCTGCTAGAGGGGCCATCAGCTGGGCTTTTCTGCACAGCTAGGAGTTTGGTGGGTGGTCCAAAAAACATGTGTGCCAGCCATTGATCTGAACCTTCCCACCATGGCACCCCATGGATCTCTTCCTCTCTTTGATGATGAAGTAGAGAGGAAGCCACACCGCCAGAAGCCAGGACAGGAAGCCCCACAACACTGGCCATCCCCTTGCACTGGTGGTCACTCTGGCACAAGCAGCACTGGCCCAAGGGAACATAGGAAAGTTAGGATGGACACTGTTTGTCCAACATGGTGATGAAGGGAGCAGATGAAATAGGGGCTGGGCCGACTGATGCCCTGACTTTCTGTTCCTTGTTACTACCGTTCAGCCAGGATATTAAACTCACTATTGTCTTTAATTCTCAGCCTTGAGTCAGCTTGTGGGAGTCCAAAGACCAGGCTCTGAGTCACCAAGTGCCACTCACCTTTTTACTGCCTGTGTCATCCTCACGTGACTCCCACCCATCCTCCCCGCTGGAGTCCAACCCGGACCATCACTAATGTGTCAAAGCCTCAGTTTCTCCACCTGTAAATGAGGCATCTCACCTTTCTCATGGAGCTGAAAAGGGTAGGGAGACAAAAGTGCCCAATGCTTCAGCTATGACCAACATCCCCACCCAGCAGTGTGCATGCCTGGGGCCTCTGCGAAGCCTCTCCTTTCCCTGAAGCCTTACTGTGCCCCATCTCACCAGCTAACTGGTATGTTTCATGAAACAAATTCCATAAAATTCTGGGGATGGAAAGCTTAAAAAAATGAGGAAATTCCTAATATTCCTTGTTTAAGGATTAAATCAGTTTAAACTTGCTTAATTCTGCTTTACCCAAAATTGTCTGACCGTGAAATATTTTGGGCAGAGCACTTATTAATATCCAGGTGTCAGAAGACGCAAGCAGCTGAGACTTTCCCCCTGCAAAGCCTTGACCCTGAGGTGTGGCTGGTGGCATTCAGGGGCAGGGCAGGCAAGCTGGGGAGGCTAGGTTTTGTGGGTTCAGGCTTCCTTTACCCAGATTCTAAATTGCAGGCATTTCCCTGGTATGCTGCCTCCTGAGCCTCTTTTGTTTATGACTTCTGGGCCTTTGGCGTCCAACACTTGGTCATCTTGGGCTGTTCCCTTGCAGAGGACTTAACTTGAGATCTACTCAGATACACCTAGGACAGGCCCCTGCTTTGCACACTGATGCAGTTGATATAGTTTTATGTTCCACCCAGACCACAGGCACTATGACTGACAGCATTTTTGCTTCCCTAAGTTCCCTTGGCATTCATCACCTGGGAAGGTGCTGACTGGCATTCACTACACATACATGAGACTCTTTAAAGGCAGACCCTTTCTGGGGAAGACTACACACTTGGCTGATGCCTGATGGGGTATATTATTTTCCTGTGTGGCTGCCGTAACAACATACTACCTACTGGGTGTCTTAAAATAACTTACTCTCTCAATGTTCTGATAGACCGAAGTTAAGAATCAGAACTGCTGGGGAGGAACTGGGAGCTGCACTTTTTTCTGGAGGCTCCAGCAAGGATCTCTTCCTCGTGCTTTGCAGATCATGGTGCTCCCGGTCCTTGGCTTGTGGCCAAATCACTCTAATCTCCTTTCTGTTTGTGTTAAATCTTCTATCTTCCTCTTACAAAGATAATTGTGAGTGCATTTTAGGACCTTCCTGCATAACCCAGGGTGATTTCTGCCTCTCAAAGTTCTTAACTGAATCATATCTATAAAATCTGTTTTTGCCATTTAAGATCACACAATTTCTAGGGATGAGGATCTGGGGCATGGGACGTTATTCTTCCAAATTTGAAAGGATTGGAGGATAAGTAGCCTTGTTTGTGTACCTTGGGTAAGATAATGCTCAATTCTGTTCTGAGCGATCTCCCAAAATTTTCAAGAGAGGTCAACTGTCACTTATCTATTGCAACAAACCACTTAGTAACTTACTTTGCATTGACCTCCTCCACTCCCTGTTTTACCTTTTCACTCCTCTAATCACTGATTCCTGGAATCCCCTCCTGAATAAACGCCTTGGCTTTGAATCTTCCTCTGTTTGCTTCTGGGAGACCCAACCTGAGAAATCTATCTAGCACTACCCATCTGTAGCAAAAGCAATAACTTCAGTTAATTCCTCTTCCAGTTTCAAAAATCTAGGTGTGCATGACCTCTCAGCACAGGTGGGGAGCTGCGGATGAAGTAGACTGGGTCCATGACCACCTTCGGGGGCCACAGTTCTCCCAAACAACAGTGATGTGCCGTTTCCCCTGAAAGCAGGTTTAGCTCAGGGAAGCGTGCTCTCCAACAGTATCTATCGTGATGTTTCACAGTGAAGAATACCACATTCCATCCTAGTCACCACTGTCTTCTGGATTCAGAGACTTGACTTTCTGCAGATATGGGGGAAGAGGGAAGCGGGAAGACGCCCTGGCTAAGCCAAGCACTGTGTGAATGATGTTGAATCTGAAGGTTTGGAAGACACCCACTTGGTAAATGCCCAACTGAATTGGCTTGCTGGATAGATGGGGAGAAAACTCTGATTTTTTCATATTTGCAGGTTTCTATGGTATAAATACCCCCACCATGACCAACCTCAACCTACCGACTCAACGATGGCTTGCAAAAATCTTGATGCCTTACAGTTAGCTCTTACAACGCGGTGGGACCACAAGCACCTCACTACATCTATCCTTTATTTCACTGTATTTCTTAAATTGAGAAGGAAGAAGGGTTTTTATTCAATTTTGTTTGTATTTTAAACTTAACGGGAAAATTTCAGGAATAGTGAATAGATTTCTGTATAACCTTTACCTCATTTCATTAACGTTCATTGAGTACCAACATTTGCTTTAATTTTCTTTGTAAATATATACATTTATTGTTGTCATTATTTGAATGTGAACTATAGGGACATGGTTCTTCATTCCTAAGTATATCATCATTATTTCATAAAATCCCTATCATATGTAACCATCCCTATAAAGTAATCATCAGTCTATAATTAAATTTTGCTAATTGTCTTAAGATAGTTTATCATAATATCAACATTTTTCTGATCTAAAATATGATTGAGGGTAATAATGCTGCATTTTTTTGGTGATGTGTCTTTTATCTCTTTTATTCTGGACTTATTTCCTTTTGCTTTTCTCATCTTTATTGAAATTGATAGTTTTTTTTTAATGTTTTAGACAGGGTCTTGTTTTGTAGTTCAGGTTGGCCTTGAACTTTTGGAAATCCTCCTGCCTCAGTCTCTGAGTGCTGAGAGTACAGGTGTGTGCCAGCATGCCTCACTGAAATTGATAGTTTTGAAAGGTACAAGAGTATTTTGTGCTTTTCTTTCTTTTTTTTTTTCTTTTCTCATAGATTCAATTTATGTACAGGGCGGGGGGCTACTCTGGACTGAATGTTGGCATTCCCTCCAGACTCACGCCGGGGCTCTGATTCCCAGTGTGACAATGTTTGGAGATGAGGCATTTAGAGATAATTAGAGGGAGCTGTGGAGGAGGGTGGCCCTTCATGATGGTGCTGAGGACAGGGCATGCGAAGCCAGAGTAAGAAGGTGGTTATCTGCAAGCTAGGAAGACAGCCCTCACCAGATGCTAAACCAGTTGGAAACTTAATCTTGGACTCCAGCCTCCAGAACTGTAAGAAATAAATTTATTTTGTGTAAGCCAACTGGTCTATGGGTATTTTGTTATGGTAGGCAGAGCTGACTACTGCAGGGGCAGAGATGCAATTTTTGAACTTTTAATGAAGAAGTGTCATTTTATTCAAGCAGTTATTATTTATTGAAATTGCATGAGGCATAGACAGGGAAAATGATAAGTAGAATTGAGAAAATGAGCACCATTCATTATTGGTCCAGGAAAGGCAGCTCTTGACATTTCAGTGTGTCTGCTGAGAGTTTTGTCTACGTATAGACACATATTTACTTCTTCAAGAAAGGACTTGTGTGTTCAAACTGATGTGTTGAGCTTTTCTCTTATGAATTAACATCAAGTGTGGGTCTCTCCATGTCATCCAATATCCTTATATGACATCATCCTCTATGCCTACAAAGTACAGCTGTACATTTGTATTTTTCTAATTTTTCTCCTATAAAGTTTTGAGGGTACATCTGTAATAACTTTCTTGAGAAAAATTCCCACTTATGGAATTAGCTCATCAGAAGTTTCCAAAAACATCCAACACTTTTTTTTTTGCCTTTTGAGACAGGGTCTCACTATGCAGTTCAGTCTGGCCTTGGCTTCATTTTGTAGTCCAGGCTGGTCTTGAATTTGCAATGATTCTCCTGCCTCAGCCTCCCGAGTGCTGGGATTACAGGAATATGGCACCACACCTGGCTCAATCCAATAGTTCTAATAAGTATAACTAAGTTATCTGTTGGAAGCACATGAATTTATATTTTACCAGAAGGATATAAAAGTTACCATTTCCCTCCATCTTCCCCATCACTGGGATTTATTTTACTTTGATA
Source organism: Cavia porcellus (assembly GCF_034190915.1). Classification (NCBI taxonomy): domain Eukaryota; kingdom Metazoa; phylum Chordata; class Mammalia; order Rodentia; family Caviidae; genus Cavia; species Cavia porcellus. The sequence continues at coordinate 22,336,509 of NW_026947488.1, read as the reverse complement.
TTTGGCAGTTCAATGTACAAAAAAGAGATACCCTATTCTTTCCTTAAAATATTTTTATTACGAATTATAACTTTAGAAAGATTGGGGAGTAGCAAAGTAAAAGTCCATATGCCCAGAACCTGGCCAATGTTACCAGATCTTAACATTTCCCACTTTCTCAGGTTTGCTTCAGGATTTTAAGCAAGTGTTAGCAGTGAAATACTGTGAACACATTCGAAGTGTCTGAACCTTTTCTGATGCTCTTCTCCTTTTCTTCCCACAGCAAACACCAGCATGACTTGGGGCTTGTCACATCCGTGTAGGTTTTATTCCATCCCAGAATGCATGTGGTTGCAGTCACATTGCTATTGTGACTAACGATAGAGTCCACCTTGAATTCCAGTATCCAGTTGTATGCCCTGTTTTGTGCATTGATCGTTCAGATCCTTCGTCCGCTGTTCTTGTTTGTTTATAAGCTATTGCTGCTTCTGTAGGTCGGGCTTTACCTCTCTTCCCTGCATCTGCTGTCTTTCAGCCTCCAGTTTCTGCACTTTTCTGGACTCCTAGAGATCTGGTCCTGAAAGTTCATTTCTAGAAGCCCTGTAGAGTCTCCTTTCCACAAAGTTCTAACTCTTCAGTGAGGCTTGTGTTGAGTTTTTCTGGCCTGGCTCTCCATGCCCAGCTTTCTACCTTCCTATGTCTTCCCATAACCTATGGGGTTCTCTGATTCAGCCACTCATCAAACACGAAGTCTGTCTGTGACTTTGTGCTTTTGATCACAGTCCTTCCATTTCCTGGAATGAATAACCTTATGGACTGAAAAACTCCCCTCCCTCTGCAGAGGTCTCCACACATGGTTATCTGCAATTCCTGGTCCTTCCCCCTATTCCTCATATGTAGAGTGGAACTACACTGGTACAGGCAACCTGCATATTCCCAGATGCGCACTGCTGCCTCCAGAACCTTTGAGTCCTAGAAATCTTTGCTCAGAGCTCCTGTTTTGTGTCTGAAGTTTATTCAAAACCCTCCCAACCTCTGTTGCCTCTTCTGCCATGTCTTACATTTTTAGCAGCACCTCTGCCCATGTGTCCCGTCTTAAGGCTTTTAATCTTGGACTGACATTTGGAGACCAATGGGAAACCCGGTCCTTTCCTGGGGTTCTGGGCAACCCCACTCCTTCCAAGCATTCGTGTGTGTGTGTGTGTGTGTGTGTGTGTGTGTGTGTGTGTGTGTGTGCAGTAGAACTTGAAGGATTAACACCACAGGAAAATAGCTTTTTTTTTGGCCCTGTAGGGGATTGAACTCAAGACCTTCACATTGAACTGTATCTCCATTGCATTTCTAATGCTTGTTTTGAGACAGGGCTTCACTAAGGAGCTAAGTTGCCCACGGTGGGCTTGAACTGGATCCTCCTGCTCCAGCCTCCCACAGTGCTGGCATGACGGGTATGCAGCACTGCTCTCAGCAAGCTTCTTAAGTTGCCTCCAATTACTCCATCATCAGGGCTTCACCCACTGTCACAGGGCACCATTTCCCCATTTTCCTTTCTCCTCCCTTTTCTGTCATTTCCACTTGAGCCTTCTCTGCTCCTTCCTCTCAGCAGTCAGGGACATTATCTTCCTAGTTATATGCAGACAATTTCTGGCATTTTCCTTTGTTGACTTCTTACAGGTCTTATGGAGATATTTCACTACAAAGGTTGGCTCTGTGCTTGGGGGTGCTGTGGTACCGGCTGTTGAAAGGTGCTCACCTGTGATTCTATCACTACCAAGGCCCTCAGAGCCCCTGGAGGAAAGAACAGATGAGAAGTCCCAGCCTCACTGATGTGAGGATAGTTATGAGGATGAAATGTAGTTGTTTTCCTCCTTCTCCTTAGATGCTGCAATTATTTCCTGCTTTTCTCCATACAGACTGAGTTGATCCCATGGGTCATTATACAGACCCAGATGCCTAGGAGTCTGGATACCTCCTCAGCTCCTGTGGGACATTTTCCCATTTACATCTGGCCCTCAAGGAGGAGATCGGAGATCCATGATGCAGTGTATTTGGGAGCAGCTGGCTGGTCGTGGCCCTGGGCTTTGCAGTGTGGGAGGCCCCTTCCACCTGGGCCTTTGTTGCCTTGGCCTAAGCCAGTCTGTACAGGACTCCTCTCCTCTGCCTGACATTTCTAAACTCCCTCTCAGTGCCACATTTTTGATCACTTTCTCCTCCAGCATCTAGATGTCTATATGAATTGGGTGGGGTTTATATTCCCATTTTAGAGATGGAGAAATTAAAACCTAGTAATGTTGGGGCAGAGCTGGGGCTTCCACCCAGCCCTGTACCTTCTGCATAAACAACAGGACAAGATGTGGTGCAATGGCTGTGCCCTTGGCCTTTAAAAAAAGGACAATGGTCTACTCTGACCATTGGAGCAAACATGAAGAGAGGAAAGGCCCCGGCCCGGTGTTCTAGTGGCCACTGAAACAGGTGAGTCAGACAGGACTGGTACCAAACCCCCTTCTCTCGTGTGTGTTTTGAGCTCTTTCCAGCACACCCCAGCGTCCTCACTCAGGGAAGGCTGAGTGACTTGTCGTGGGTGCTGTGCTTTCCCTATAGAGTGGGGTCAGAGGGAGACATTCTGCGACCTGCCTGGCCTGCAGCTCCTTCTACCACTGCTGAAGCTGCCTCTGCCAGAGCCATGCCCAGATCCTCGCCTGGTTTTCTTTCTCTGCTTCCATCTCCCATGTGAGCAGGGTAGGAGAAGACACTCCAAGACCCTCCTGGTTGCCGTGACAGTTAATGTTATGTACTGTGGGTTAGGCACTCCGGGTTGCAGGGAAGCACTGTGTTTGTCTAACTTTTGGAACTACAGAGGATATTGGTGGTGTGCATGGGGCACGGGGCTGGTTGACTCTTTCTATTCGTCTACTTGCTCTTTGTCCCTCCTCAATAATGTTATCAAGTGGCAGGTCAGGCTGATTATGCTTTGTGAGTCCCAGGGAATAAGTTTTGGTTCCTTCCCTACTTTAACACAGACACGTGTGTGTCCACTTCTAGGCACTGCATAGCTGTGGGCTTCAGGGGCAGACCCATTCCCGAGTTGTGGGCCTTTCAATATGGTCTGGGGTTTGGAGAGTGGGCGATAGGGAGGTTGAGCTGTCACTTTGAATTGCAAAGTTTCTATCCATAATGCATAAAGGGGCCTCCGTGAGTGGCCACAGCCTCCCGTCGTCCTGCGGCTCAGGGAAATTAGACAGCTTCAGAGCCCCTTATGAAAATGCAATGTATTACCGGTGCTTTTTGACTAGTGAATTATGCATTTGAGAGTGACAAATTCTGAGATGCTGCCTTTATTAGGAACTCAGTGCCGGGTCTGTGGACAGTGCTGTCTGCCAAGCTTGTGACAGAATGTTTAATAACTTTCTGACTGTGCTTCTTGGAGGTGGTGTTTATAATATGTATTTCCCCCCTCTTTCATTTTATCAAAACATTGATGCTGGAGATTATCGCTCTATTTATGCATTTGGAACCTCTTCCTGGGTCAAAGGGCAGCATCATCTGAAATGACAAAGGCAACGACAGAGATAGTTTTTTAAACCAATCTGTCTCCTGTGCCTGCGACCTTGGCATTCTCAGGAATTTTTTTAAAGACTCATGCATTTGGAGGAGTCAGCTCCTTGCTGAACTTCAGGCCTCAAGGCAGGAGACAGTTTTTCTGGAGTTTGGAGAGTTGAGCGATGGGGAGCAGTGTCACTTTGAGTAGTTTTCCTGTTGGCCATCTCCTGCCATTCTGTTGGCAAGAAGAGACCTGTGATGGAACCCAGGATGTAGAAGTCTTCTTCCCCAAGGGTAGGGCCGCAGATGCTCGTGGAAACTGCTCTGCTCGCTATTTTGGTGAAAATCAGGCTTTGGTCCAGTGCTGGCTGTAAAGTGCTCAGGCTGTTCTGACTACACTGGGCAGGTTTTGAGTTTTATCTTTGATGGAAAGGGTTAAAATCCGTGCTCCTGGAGAGGGCGCTCCATCTGAATGCCCAGAGTTTGGGTTTTCCTGTCTTTCCTGAAATATCTCTTGTCTAGCAAAGAGTGTCACTGCTAACGAGCAAATTTGACCATATCACCCTCCCATCTTAAAATCTTCCATAACTCCCTCTTGCTCACCAGTGGGCAAAATTTAAATTCCCCAGGCTGATCTGAAAAGGATTTGATGATCTTGACCTGCTAACTTTGCTTGCCTCACTGGGGAACAACCCCTGTTTTTTATGTCACACTTCATCCAGACTACCACGTAGCAGTTTGCTCACTGTATAACTTTGTAACTCACGATATGCTGGGCTGTGGTCCTTTATGGCTTGCACATGCTGTTCCCTCCACCTGGAATGCCTTTTTCTACTGGTTTGTTTGGCAAATTCCTGTCCATCTTTTAAGGATCAGCTTCAGTGTCTTCTGCTGGCCATCTTTTTTGGTATCCCAGGCAGAACTGAGTCCACATCACACCCAAGTATTCACTTCATCTGTATGTACCTTGGTTACAGTAATGATTGATTACATTTTGCTAATTGATTTGTCCTTCTCTCCAGTTTACTTCTAGTACATCACCCTAAGGAAATATTTTTTGGTTGTCCGTAAGGGATCTTGGGTTATCTAACACACATTCTTGGCCAAATTAATTTATACATTCAAGATGTGAGTCCTGAGCATCTAGTTAGGCTGGGTATTATTACAGGCTGAACTGATTCCACTCTTTGAGCAAGTTCTTTAACCTCTGTGCCTCAGTTTCTCCCTCTGTGAAATGGGAATTATGTTAGCACATAATTTATGTCAACCCAGGAAGAAATAAGTAGGATGATGTATGTCAGGATGTCAGGGAAAGCTCCTATTTTAACACAGGGCTGGCACTCTGGAAGGACATGACGCATGTTAGCTGAGGTAGAAATAATGATTGTCATAGCTATATCACATTATTACATGCTAATACTATCTAATATATATTTATAATAATATAAATATTATTATGCTTCTTCGTATTACTTGCTCTCCTTGAACTGACTGGGCTTCTAACTTTGCCTGGCTGCCTTGCCCTACACTTGGCAGATGGGATGTGGATCATTTTAATTAGGTTTTATTGGGCTGTTATATGGGTCATAATTGCAGCTATTATTCATTTTCATGGGGCTGCTGACACAGCCTCGGTTTAGACAGGATGATCTCTTGACGAGACAAGTTCCCATATCAAAAGGATCCCTGTTTGAATGGCTGGGGCTGTAGCATGGAAAGAGTCCTCTGGGCTCCAAATGAAGATTTCAGAGAAGTAAACTCAAAAGGTGCTCACAAAAGGATGAATGGTGCTCCTGTGCAGGTGTGGGCACCCCCATGGGCAGTGGGGCATTCAGCCCCCCTTGGCTGTGGCGCCCATGCTCACCACCAGATCTCCAGGGCCCCGATTGTGTCCAGCACAGAGGAGGCACAGCAATGGGACTGGCTGAATGAAGCCAAGTTGCCACATGATCAGAGCAGCGAATGAGATCAAGCACACAGGCCTGGGTGCAGCTGTGGGCCTCAGCTTGTACTTTGTGCATTGTAGACTGTCCCTTGGTTCAGAGCCCTCCGAGGCTCTTGTATAGCCACCAGCAAAGTCTCCACAAGGTATGGGTGATGGGGTGCTCTAATTTGAATGTAATTGGCCCCCTGCAAAACACATGTTGAGATTTGATAGCCTGTATAGCAGCATTGGGAGGTCAGGGATTTCAGAGGGGTTGATGTGTCTCTTGAGAGATTGGATTAATTTCCCAGAGAACACATTAGTTATTGACACTGTTACAGAGTGGCTTTTTCACTCAGTGTCTCTTGTACATGTGTTCTCTCTGTGCATGCTGCTTTTTTTTTTTTTCTGTTTCCCCATGAATGGAAGCTGAATGAGATTCTTACTGTTGGCACCTTTCAAAAATAAACCTCTTTATAAATTACCCAGCCTCAGGAGTTCTGTTATAGCAATAGAAAGTGGTTAATACATGGAGAAAGGTGAGTGCAGAGTCCTGTCTCCCTCTTTCCCTTGAACCTTGGCTGTCTGGATCATTGTATTCTTAGATAGATAGATTAGTATCTGGCAAATAGTCACACACCTCCCAGAGGTGATTTGGCTCCCAGGAGACAACTGGCAATGTTTTAGTTATTGTGTCCAGGGGAGAAGGGTATTGGCATCTAATGAGTAGAGGCCAGGGATCCTTCTAAGTCTCTGTCTCAGAATGTCAAGACTGCGGAGGTTGAGACTTCTTGTTCGAGATCATATGAATCTCCAGCACCAAACATCTATCCTTCCTCCCTCTCTCTCCCTTTCCTTTTCCATCCTCCTTTCCTTCCTCTTTCACTTTTACCCTCCCCCATTCTTTCTTAAACAAGATAGATGTGTGGCCAACCCTTAGGGAATTTAAGTGGGGATCTCAACAGCAGAAGTGCAAACCAATGGAATAGTGATAATAGATGCTCTGTAGGCTTCTGAGAGGAGTGTTGTCTTTATACAATGGTGCAGGAATATTTCTCTGAGTGGCTGACGTATAATAAGCCTGAAGGAGAAGGAACACACCATGAGACAGCTGACAGAAGGGTGTTCCTGGCTGTGGGATCAGCAAGTGTAGAGACATGAGTGGAAAAGAGATTGTTATGTTCTGGGAACAGTGATTTCATCTGTTGTGGTAAAGGTGAGGTGAGGCCAGCCTTACCTTTTCTGGTCTGGACCTGAAGTTTATGGAAAGATTTATAGGATCTCAGGTGTCTTGTGAGACTACAAGAAATTCCCATGATTCTAGCATCTTGGGGGCTCATGACAGTGTGAACTAAAAGCTAGGAAGTTAATTCAGTGTCATGTTGAGCCCATTTGTTAAGACACATGGTTGAAAGTTGACTGCCATTCAAAATAATGGGATTTGAAATGTTTTCCTTTAAGCATCAGAATCTAGTTAAGATGCTCTGGGCAAAGTGGAGAGGACCTCGCCATGAGATAGGTACCTGCTAGGTGGGCTTAGCTGATGTAGGGCTACTGAATTCTGAAAAATGGCCCACTTTCACCCTGGCCCTTCCCAGTGCAGCCAGATATCACAGAATCTTTGCTCTCCACCCTACCTTTAGGATGAAATCCACAGTCCTTGCCTGGCCTGGAAGGCCCACTGGGGTCTACTCCATGTCCAGCCCTCTGGTCTCATCCATTCTGCTTGCTCTGGGGACCTCAATGATTGTCTCACACCTTTCCTGTCCCAGTGGGTCTCTTCTGGTTCTATGGGAAGTGCAGTCACTTGGCTATTTTTTTCTTCCCAAAGTGTGACAAATTTTCTGGACTCGTCACTTTTAGTTCTGTCATTTCCTCTGCCTGAAATGTTCTTTGGATACTTTTGCCTGATGGGCTCCCTTCCATCCTGCAGGTTTCAGTTGAAACCTTCTCTGACCACTAATCCTAAATCCCCCCTCCGCTGTCCTCAGTAATCTCATCCATACACTCTGTGCATGTCCTCCATTACGCTTGGCCCACATGGGATTATTCTCCTTATGTTCCCTGCCACGTGGGAGATACTCGCTAAATTCTTACTGAGTGGCTGAGTGAAGGAGCAGAGAGTAGTGAATAATACATCTGACACAGCGTGTTTGTGAATGAGCATTAACCGTTGCCGGTCTGAGCCTACATGAGGCATGTAGCACATGAGCAATAGTAGGAGGCAGGAAGTCCAGGCCTGCTGCGTCACAGCAAGTGAGCACGTGTGAGTAAGAACGGGGCAGTGTTGTGGGAGCCGAGTTGTGTTCCTGTCAAACCCACTGTTGATGTCCTAATTCCCAGTGTCTCAGTAGATAATCTTATTTGGAGATAGGATCTATATGGAGGTAATGGAATTAAAAGGAGGCCTTTAGTGTGGATACTAATTCAGTATGACCAGTGCAGTGTCCTTGCCAAAATGTTAAATTTGAACACACACACACAAAGACAGCCAGACAGACAGCCAGACAGACACACGACAGACACATGACAAGTAAGTCATGCAAAATTAAAGGCAGAGATAGGAGTCATATGCCTATTCATTAGGGAATATCCACAGCTGCCTGAAAACCCCTAGAAGCTGGGAGTGGGGAGGTGCAGTGGATGCCTCTTCACGGCTTTGAGAAAGGGCCAACCCTTGACACCTTGGTCTCCAACTTCTAGGCTTCAGAACTGTGGGAAAGTAGTCTTCTGTAGTGTAAGCTGCCTGGTCTGTGGTGTTTTGCTATGGCAGCCTTAGGAAACTAAATCCAGACAGGTTGGAGGGAGTGACCTACTTGGGGCCATGCGTGGAGGTGTTGGAGAGGGGCTCCATTTGGGTTGGGAGTGTGCGATCTGGGAATGCGGAAGGTGGCTGGGGTGCAACTAGGGTCTTGATGCTAATTTCCACTTTGATCCTGGGTAAGGCAGGATGGAAACTGCATGCCACTGCAGGGCTAGGGCCCTCAACCCAGCCCTTCTTGGTGTGTGTGTGGGCAGTGCAGAATGTGTCAGGGCACGAAGAGGACCCTGAGTCGAGGCATAATGAAGGTGGGGAGCAGCAGAGCCTTGGAGCTGGCAGGAACTTCTCTCCTGGAAAAGAAAATGAAACAGCAGTTTGGCTGCCATCATTCTTCAGCTGAGTCTCTGTCCCTAATTACCACCCAGACCGAGCCCCTGGGCACACTGGCCTAGCCCATCTGCAGCTTCTGAGAGGCCCAGGATCCAAGCCAGGTATTGGTGTGCAGGTCCTTGTGGCCAGTGAGCAGCAAGAGGACTTTAATTAAAGGGCCAATTATTCTAGCTCTCCAATGGAACATGTGCAGCTGCCCAGCAGGCCTGGAGCAGAACGCCTTTTTCTCTGCGTTTTCAGAGCATTCTTGTATGTGGGTGGTACATGTGTGTTCAGAATGTGTTCATGATTGTGCATCTGGCTGTGTGCCATATGCTTGCATGTATGCATTGTGTGTATGTGTCCTGGGCACATGTATGGATGAGTTTCCACAAATATTCCTATTTTGTGTGTGCAGGTAGGTAACTGGGAGTGTGCACATACATGTGCCATTACAGTTATGTGTATGTACAAGCATGTGGGCAAGGGGACAAATATAATGTGTGTTCAAGGCTAACATGAAAGCTCATGCAGTTTTTGGCTTTACTTATGCCTAGAGCTTCAGTGGTTATGAGAGTGTGCATGTTGTGTCCCTGGTCATTGTGTGTGTGTCTATACAGCGTGTGTGATCATACATACATAAACAGGACTCCTGTGAAGCCCTGTGTAACATCTATGTTTGCACTGGGCTTTTGGAGAGTCTTCCCAAAGCAGGTAGAAAGTGAAGTCTTTGGAGTGGATGGTGAAGGGGGGCTGTGGAGTGGGTGCTTGTTAGAGAGGAGTTTAGTCCTGCTTAGAAGCCTTGTTTACTTGCTCTGGACCAATGAGGGAGGATGTCCTAGCCAAAAAGAAGGGAGTTTTGGCCCTGGAAGATGTTTGCATGTGGCAGATAATTCCAGAGGGCAGGTAGTTCAATGGGAATAGACAGTTCCACAGGGACAGAGTGTACATCTCCAAACATGAACACTAAGCTTCCCATAGAGCTGTGTGGTCTTGGGTCTGGGCACTGGAGGGAGCAGAATGTGCCTCTCTACATCTTTACGTATGTATGGGAATGCTGGGCCACTTTCCTGGGGGAGATCATTTATGTAAACTTTTTTTAGAGGGTGATGGAGACAAGAACATTAAAAAGTTTTCTTTCAACTGCAAAATGGAGTTCATTAATTTTAAACTCCAGGTAAACTCAGAGCTTCAGCCTAGCAACAAGGGAATCAGTGATGCTTTTTCTCAGAGGCAGGTTGGTCTGTTGGACCACTTGAGTGATGAATGCAAGGGGTTTTGTGCAGAGATGCAGAGACACTGGAGAGGGTGAGATGGGGGTGCAGGGACTATGGGATGGATAATGAGCTCATCATGACTATGAGAGGAGAGAGACCACATACGTTGATGGGGCAGTGTGAAGGGCAGGTGGAGGCCTCTGGGTGGTGAGTGGGAATGAGGGGGAAGGTGGTCCCAAGAAGACACTGATTGTCTCCATCTTGCATTTCTCTTTCTCTCTCCACCATTTAGATCAGTGATGGCAAACATGTTACCACTTTCAATGATACAAACAACTTGCTGTGGCATGCGTGGCATAGCTTTGCTACCACTGGGTTAGATCATTTGTCAAGGGATCTGAAGCCCTTCTCCAGCTCTCTGGCAATGAAGGGGTGAAGGGCCAGAAAAGGACAGATCATTCCCCAGAAGTCCTGGGTAAGGTATTTCCTTGGAAGCTTGTTAAATGGTTGTCGTGTGACTGTCCAGCTGATGGTGTCAGGAATTGGGACTGGAATGCAGCACACAGGCTCATGTGCTCCTGCAAGCCTTCTGTTTCCTCAGCTCCTTCAGGCTGTGGGTAGGTGGAGGTACTGTGGTCCCTGCCATGCAGAGGGCTACAGGGACTCTGGCTGAAATGGTTTAAGTTGTCCTATCCTACCAGAGGTATTCTTCTATTCAGATGGAACAGTTGTTGGACACTGGCTAATTTTCTTTGCTCTTTAAAAGATACCTCCATGAATTCATCAACTTACAATGGGAGCAGTAATGATAACAACAACAATAATATTCAGGACAATCAGTACCTCAGATGGCAACTTTCTGAGAACTGCATCTTAGGACAAATAGATGATGAAAAGAATCCCCTTTGGTGGCTGATGCAGCCTTGCCAAGGTGCGTGATTAAGGAAAGGCAGTCCAGGCTGTATTCCAGCTGTACTTGGCACACCCTTGGCTAGGTAGCTGGTATTGGAGTTAACCCACTGTGCATAGTAGTGTTCAGTGTTCAGTGTGTGCTGTGCAGGCCTTGTGCTATGAGTGGGACGTGCATTGTATTACCTCTCATAACTGTGTGATTGGGAACCATTAAATTCCTGTTGCAGGGAAGGGCACTGAAGCTTTAGGAAGTGCTCATGCTGTTGGAGGCCACACAGCTTCTGAGATGCCTTTGTACCTATGCCATCTGTCTCTGGATTCACATTCTTAGCCACAAAGTTAAAAGTAGGCCTGGGGAGGTAAAAGGTTGGCATGGGTGATTTTCCAGGGAGCCTAGGTTGGCATGTAAGGAGGGAAGATGGGCACTCTCAGTGCCCTGTCCCTCCATCCTGCTTTCTGCCCATGGAGCCTATGTCATAAATCTGGATAGGGCTTTCTTTAGGACTGCACACGGGGCTGACAGACTACTAGCATGGTGCAGAGCACCCCCAAGCCAGTTAATTTGGGAACTGGTGGACAAATACCTCAGATTCCCAGCTCCCTCGCTCCACCCCAGGGGTTGTTTGAACTCTGTAGAGGTTTCCAGTGTCTACAGGGATCATTGGCTTATGAAGGGCCCCTAAATTAGCTGCTTTCCTCCTCTGTCTCATTCTCCCATCCCTGGGCAGATTCACCTAGTCTTGCGGCCCTGTAGATTCTCAATTCCCAGGCACAAGGATAAGAGGCTTCTCTGAGGACACGATGAGAAAGCAAGATGATTAAGGACCCAATACATGCGGTGTAAAAAGCAGTGCACTAGGGTCAGCACACCTGTGTTTGAATCCCGGCTCTGATGTGACCTTGGAGAAGTAAATGCTCTTCTCTGGAGACAGCCTCTGAGACTGTGGCTGCTTTGAGTTCTGCATTCGCTCTTCTATGTGACCTCAGAGCATGGAGGGGATGGATTTATTTTACTGAAGTTTTAGATGATGAGGAACAAAAGTCCCATATCTTGGTCTTAGGGGAAACACTACCTTTCCTCTTTCCCTTCTTCAACTTCCAGTCCTCTAAGTCCCACTTCTTTGAGTGGGATGAGAGATTTAGCTTCCTCAGTTGGGGGGACCCAACACCACTGCAGAGCTTACAGAGCAAAGCTAGACACAGCTGCCTCCCGGACCAGCCCTGCTGGGCTATGTCATCACACATTCACACGGAACAATGGGCTTATGAGTACCATTACATAAGCAGCCTCCAAATGCTGTGAGAGCTTCGTAATGTCCACTCTAGGGACTCTACCAGCTCACTGAAGAGTAGGTTACTTTTTTCAAATCCATCTGTATAGCTCCCTAAGCTTAATGTCATCTTGTTCCCACAAAACCTGATTGTTAAGATAGTCCACTAGCTAAATCTTCCTTGACAATGAATGATGTGCCTGTTGTACAATCGAGAAACAGAATCACATAGAAGTTACATATTTTGCCTTACAGATGAGTCAGAATGCTTTTTGTTACAAGTAACCAAAAACTCAATTATAATTTTCTTACTCAGTGAAAGCACTATAGTAGCTTGGATATTGAGATGTGTGGACATAAAGTGATTCTGGGGATGGTTGACTTGACAGCTTAGCAAGTGCTTGTAGTTCAAGGTGTTTCCATCTTTCTTCTAGCCCCTTCCACCTAGGGACGCCCCCACACAACTCCCTTGAGTGAGACAGTGAGTCAGACAGTGTGTCATGGTGCTTCAATGTGCCCATTCTATGGTGCAGGAGATGAAGCTAAAGATGTGGGCCAGGTCCTCCCAGTCTGATCCCAGAGCTCTTCTCCTCTACGCTGCCAAGCACAGTGCAAGCCTTCCATGGGAAAACTGCCATAATTCTGACCAAGTTCTGACCAAGCTCTTCTCCTCTACGCTGCCAAGCACAGTGCAAGCCTCCATGGGAAAACTGCCATAATTCTGACCAAGTTCCAGGAAGACAGCTCTTCATCTGTTCTTGTTCTAGTCCCTAGTGCAGAGAGGAAACTCCTCAGTTCTAGCTGCAAGAGAGCCAGGACAGGGAGCAGGACACTTAAGGGCTGATTCCCAGTGACTCTGTGAGAAAGGCCTAACTGTGAAGGTGTTTGTGAAGGATGCTAAGGATTCATAGTCTTTACCTCAAGTGCTGCCTGGTTCAACAAATGTTTTAGGAAGTAATAAGAGAATTCTGAGATGCTCTAAATTGAATTAACAAGGGCTGGAAAATGGAAAAGAAGGAGATAGAGGAGCAGTTACATGAATGTATGTTGAAAATCAGCCTCAGACCCCAAATTACAGAATAACAGAGGCCTCTGCACTCAACTTATGAAGGAACCCAGCCATTCACCTCAATCAGCCCTGAAACACTAACTATTCCTGCTTACTGGACTGCCAACTATTTCTGAATGTTGCCCATTTCAGACCATTCTGTTCCTTTCTTCAACAACCAATGTGAATTCAGTGTAAAGAAAGTATGCTTCACTGCCCACATTTCTTTACAAGAACACTTCTACTCTGAAGGTGCAGTACACAAATCCCAGTTGTTCTCCAGCCTTGATGTTGGTGATAGCCAAACCATGTCTTGGAGCCTGGTCTTTTTTTTTTCTCCTCTCTATTTATAATTTCTATAATGGTTCAGAGAACTCTTAGCTTAGGAGTTTGGTTTGACAAGAGTCACCAAAACTTCCTAAGGGGAAGTATATAAAAGCACAGGCTTAAGGAAGGTAAGCCTGCTAGGCTGGTTTAGGGGATGCAGGCTGCTGTAATAGATAAACCTGATGTTTCAGGAATTCACAATAGGAAATTTACACTTTGCTCATAAAAAGTTTACTTGGTAGCAAAGTCAGAGAAGGGTTGACTCTACACAGCCATTGGGGTGTCTAGGATAAAAGAGACTGTGCCTTCCACCTGGCTTCCTGGGTTATCCTGAATTTTGTCCACTAGAGCCTGGAGGACAGTGTGTGGGCCCCTCCCTGGTGCAGTGCATGTTACTGTTCTTGTCTCACTGCTGGAGCTGACTGTAATGGCTAGGTATGACTGCAAAGGAGAGTAGAAAACCATGTTTACAGGAAGAAGGGGAAATGGGTTTGGAAAACCACAGCAGTTTGCCAAACTTTTTTTTATTATTAGTACATTTGCAATACAAAATGTTTACATTCTTTATGTGGAGTTAGAACAGGTACATAACATATTTTAATTCCTTTTTTATTGTCTTTCCTCAATGTTGAATCTGAGATTTTCACACTGGTATTGGACCTTAATTCTCTTAACATGTCTGAGCCTTGGCTTACTCATTAAAGGAGAGACTAGTGATTGCTTACAGGCCAGTCATCAGGCTTAGGGAGAGAGACTCCCATGGAGCCCCACTCCTTTTCTACACTGCACTGACCTCTGTTTGCAATCATGAGATACCTGTCAGATTCTTTGGTAAGGACTCCTCACTTTAAGCCTAAACTAACTAGAACAGGCCAGGCTACTCTTAACCCAAGACAACTGGCCTAGATCCCAGTGCTTAGTAGGAATTCAATAAATATGGGTCATGGAAATGAATGTTCAGTTGAATTAATATGAATGCATGTGTGTTAAGGATTACTCCTTTAAAACTTCTTCCTTAATAAATGTTCTGCCTCCGTGTTCCATGGTGATGAGGGAGAGGGAGTGGGGAGGGGTAGGGGAGGAGAAGCACCTTCTTCCCAGCCCTACCAGAGCTGGGCTATAAATAGCTCAGGTTGAATCTGACTGCAGATTCCTCCAGCAAAGTCAGCATCCCCAGGACCTCTCATCCTAGATGGGGACCAGGAGTGCTTCCTCATTAATCACGGCTCTTTAATTAACAGCTCTGAGCCGGGAACAAAAGGTGCTTACTGGGAGAATGCCAGCGAGCCCTGAACTCTGGCCGCCTGTTTTTATTTGGAGGACCTGGCGCCTTGGGGAGCAGGCCTGGCAGGGCTCGGTGCTGAGCCCGGCAGGGGATGAGGTTTGGAGGGCGAGCAGCTGGCAGGCCGGCCGCCTGTCTCTGCCTCGGACATCACCCCATGGCGCTGACTCAACACCTAGTAAGTAACCAGCAGCTCTGTCCTGAAGCTGAGGCTGAGTAATTGGTCTGGGGTAGGACCAGGCAGTGGAGTTGTCGAAGTTCCCCACGTGACTTTAATGTGTAGCACAGTTTGAAACCACTGCTCTAAGGATAGCAAGCTCAGTGGAAGGTTTGACCAAAAGCCTGGCTGAGTGGTCCACAGATAGACACTTACCCTGGGAGTGCTTATTGGCTTAGTAGATCAGGGACCTCTATCTCATATTTTCCAATTCGGTGGCCACAGAGAGAATGCAGCCTACAGTTTCCTTTTCATCCCAGGCTTCCTGGAGACAGAGACGTGGTTGAGCACAGAAGCAGGTTTTCGGCTGGCAGAGAGGTGGAAGCATGGCTTGTCCTAGGGCGCAGTGGCCCTGGGTAATTGTCACCAATGGATCTCTGGCATACTCTTGGAACTTGTATCTTTGCTCTTTCAGGTCTGTTCCTGGACATGAGCACTGATGAAGGGTTCCATACATTACAGTCCTGTTAGCCTGGTGAATGCTGCCCTCAGTATCTTCATCTGTGACATGGGCACCATACATTACAAATTCCTAGACTATTTAGATATGATAAATGCTTGGTAAATTCTTGTTTAAATCCTAAAGTTCAAGTTGGAAATGAGAATGGGTTTTCATTCTACCTGCTGTCTTGAACTGATCATCTGTAGTCACCTGAAAAGGATTTTGAGGCTGAATTAGGGCTTAGTAGAAAGGATTCTGGGGTTGACTAGTGATGTTTGTCAAGGGTGGAGGAGGGGAAAGTGATGGCCAAAATAGCATCGTTTGGTCCAGACGTAAGCTTTACAAAGTTAATGACTGTGCTTTCAAAAGTCCAGTTTTGTGTCCTCAGAGTTTAGGAGAAAGTCTGGTATGTATTAACTGCTCAAACGTTTGTGGAAGGAAGAAATTCAGTTTTTTTTCTAATTATAATTCTCCTGACTTTTCATAGTCCATCTTTCATTAAGATTTTTTGTTCCTTAGAGGAATTTTGTTCATGGAGTTTTGATTCCTTGTATCCTTCCCTGCAGTGCTGGTATCAAATTCTCCAGGTTCTTTGGAGGAGAGCACAGTTTGAGATACAAGAACAGCACAATGGTGCCCACTCTCCGGGAACAACTGCTTCTCGGAATTCTTATGTTGGAAGAGTCAGGGCCTCTTTCTGAGCCTTAGTTGGTGATTAGATAATTTAGAAAAACACCAATTTTCTCATAAATTGTTCTGAAGATTACATCATTAAGTAAATCTTAAATGTCCAGAAAGCAGAAGTGCTCAGAGTTGGTTCATTTCTGAATTTCAAATATCAGAGTCCCATCTTTTCTTTTCCCATTTCCCCAGACAATTGCAATGGACTTAATTATATACATAAAAGTTCTTATTCCTCCAGTCCTGAACCTCTAGTTCTCTCTTCTATTTCTTCTACCACAAACAGATTGTCTCTGTTTCCTAGCTGCTTCCCAACCTGACCATAACCTTTCTATCTCTGAGCTTTTATTTTCCAAAACCAAAGGTATTATTATCCAGGATGCTGTGGCCTGGTTGTTGCCTCTGTCCAGAGTGCTGACCCAACAAATGTTAGCGGTTAAGATGTAATCCTTGGGAATAATCCGGGTATTGAGCACTCCTGCCCACAGTATTTCCATGTTTCACTCAAGAGCTTATTAAGTGAGTAGTTTCCCGGAACTCATATAGAACCTAGGGGATCGGATACTCTAGGAACTGAGATTGGGAATCTGAGAACCTCAAGGACCCAAAAGACTGGGATTCACTTAAGGTTTAGAAGTAAAGCAAGGAATCTTTCTAAAGGCAAAATATCATTTTGACAGCTTCTCAGAGTGCCCTATGTTTATCTTTGTTGGTTTCAGCCTTTTTTCCCAATTCTTTTTAGCAGTGGTTTTCATTCTGGACTTCACACTAGGTCTCAGACCAATTGTGTTGGGAGTTTTGATGTGAGGCCCTGGCATAGGTGTTTCTAAAAGATTTCTAAGTGGTCTGAATGGGTGCCAAACACTAAACTCTAGTGGTTTTGAGATTCTGGAGATTTTGCCTTTCAGTAAATAAATAAGAGAGTCTTTCTCCTCTCTGTGTTTCACGTGTGTAGACTTCTTTTCATTGTGGTGGCTGATACAGATTCTAGGAACCTGACTGCCCTTTATATGTGGGAGACAGAGATATGGTGTATTAAGACTTTTTTTTTTTACTCAAAGATTTGGGCTTCACTTCTTGCTCTAATTTCCACAGAACTAATATAAAATAGAGATAATTTTGCCCATCTTCTATCTTGCACAATATAGTACTGTTACTGCTCTGTTCTCCCAACTTATGTGGCCGACAGGTGTGCTATTGTACCGAGTTCCAAGCTGGGCATGAGAGGTGGGGAGAACATCCGGGAACAAGCGTGGCTCTAACACACTGCTAGCTTCCCCTTCTGTAGGAAACTTGTCTTGTTCTGGCATAGCTACCATGGAAGAGTCCTCTCTTCTCTATGTGAATATTTCAGTGGGAGCTCACTAGCCCCTTGTCAGCTTCTTTTTTTAAGTCTTTTTTTTTTTTTTTTAATTTTATTTAAGGAGAAAAAAAAAGCAGAGGAAGGGTACAAGTTATACAGATTTACAGAAAAAAATACACAGTAGGAAATCACTAGTTAATGGATTACATATTGTCATCTTAGAAATAATTGTTCAAGTCACAAAATTAAAGCTTGTAAAGTGGACAGTGAGACTGCAAACAGTTCTGTTCAATGATCCAACAAAACTCAGTGATATCATTATCTATCTTATACATACATGCAGTTATATCGTTTAGAGCACTTTTCTTTTCCTCTCTTTTGTACAATGACAATTACCCATTTTGGGTTTTGTTGCTCCCACAGTTCTTATTACTTTTTTGGAAGGGAGTAGAACCAAATGTGACATAACAGAACAGAGTCAATCAAATCAAAAGGGTGGGCATAATAGATAATGTAAAAGCATAATACAAGGTGATCAACAATGGTTACCATAATGCCTCCCGCTATCTCTAATAGAATTGCCTATATCATCAATTATAATAAAATTGAACAAAACAGTAAAAAACAAAACCGACAAAACCAAAACATTGGAGACATTATAGGTCTTCAAAAGTAGATAATAGTCAACGAGGATGGGCGTTATAATGAATCTCACTATCTTCACAGCTGTTTCTTAAACTTTCGAACCTGGTACTATCAAGCAAAACAGAATAGGGGGAAATCAGTCAAAAACAAGATGGTGAGAGTAAAACAGGGCTTTAAATCAAGATAATGGAAAGTCAAAGTGGGTTACTACAATATATCCTATTTTTTATTTATTTTTCCCTTAATTAAAAGGATAAAAATAAAAAAGTAAATAATGAAGTGGAGATTGAGATAAAAGAGGGCATAACAGCAAAACAGCGCAGATCAAAACATAACCATTTAAGCAGAATAGTGTTTCACCACAAGATAATCCTGACATAAAAGTAGTTACCATATTGTCTCTTTCCTTGAAATCTTTCAGTATAACTTCATATATTATAGCATCAAATATATCAAAACAAAGTAAAACCATTTAAGAGAATGACAGCATTACCGGGTATTTAGAATCAACCAACAGAAAACGAACAATGGTTTCTGTATAATCTCCTTGTCTTTAAAAGTTTTTGCTTATACTATCATACATAATAAAATCCAATAAGATACAACCTGTTTAGATCAATGGAGACAGAAGAACAAAAGCTTGATGAGACTTCAAAACAAGATGATACTAAATCAGTTTTACCTATTAAGACGTCATTTTCTCCAAAATAGCTGTTCCTATCATCCAATCTTCTCTGCCTCATTTCTGTTGAGCTCTTTTTCTGTCATTAGTTGTCAGTTTGTCTTCTTCATTTTGTTTTCTGCTCCATTCATTGTGGCCTCTCTGCCACTATTTCTGGATTCTTTGTATTTTTCTTTTTTAGAATATCCTGTAGTATTCTCTGTAGAGTTGAATTGGTGGTTGCAAATTCCCCTAGTTCCTCTTTATCCTGGAAGCACCTTGTTTTTCCATCAATTTCCAGGGATAGTTGTGCAGGATATAT
The DNA here is from genome assembly GCF_034190915.1 of Cavia porcellus. Taxonomy (NCBI): domain Eukaryota; kingdom Metazoa; phylum Chordata; class Mammalia; order Rodentia; family Caviidae; genus Cavia; species Cavia porcellus. The sequence continues at coordinate 22,317,611 of NW_026947488.1, read as the reverse complement.
CAGTCTTGGCTGGAGATTATTATCTTTCAAAGCTTGAATTATTTCCCCCCACGCTCTTCATGATTTGATGGTTTGTGCAGAGAAATCTGCTGTAATTCTGATGGGTGTTCCCTTGTAAGTGGTCTGATTCTTGTCTCTGACAGCTTTTAATATTCTGTTCTTGTATTGAATTTCTGGAATTTTTAGTATTATATGCCTGGATGTTGCTCTGTTTGGGTTGTAGGTGGCTGGGGTCCTGTATGCTTCATACAACTGAGTATCTACCTTTTGCTAAATTAGGAAAATTCTCCTGGATTATTTCTGTGAGTAGCTTTTGTAGTTCATTTGTTTGTGTCCCTACTTCTTCTTTTATGTTCTTAATTCTTAAGTTATGGCTCCTCTTATCATCTTCTAGTCTTTGTATTATTGCTGTTTGTTTCTTTGTTACTTTTAAGAAGTTTTTCATTTCATTCTCCCATATTACAAGTCTGCCCTCCAGTTCAGATAGTCTGTCCTTAGTTTCTTTCAAGCTGTTATGCCAATTTTCGATAAAGAGTTTTTAGTCTCCTGGTAGTCTCTTTGAACCTCCTTCACGTATTCTATGCTTTCTCTATTTTCTCCATCAAACAATTCTCCCCTCTTTTTCTGATCTTCCATTCCACCATCTGTTTTTTCTTGGGTGGTGCTTAGCATTTCTCTAACTATTCTGTTTATTTCTAGCTTCAGGTCATTAATAACTTCATTCCTGAACTCGTCTATGAGGCTCTGGAGATAGCGCTTTATGTCTATTGGTGTGGTGTCCGCTATTGCCTGTTTCTCAGGATTGGGGGCCGAGGGGCCTTTCTTGTTGCTCCCTCTTCCCATATTCTTTGTTCCTTATATATGCAAGCGTATAAAGGAGTCCCAGCTTCCTTTCTTGTCAGCCACAGTCTGATTGAATTGCGCTGGCTAGGTGTTCCCGCCCGCCGCAGCATACCAGGAAGTTGCAGATCAGGCAGCCTATGCGAGGCCCGCCCCTCCAGGTCACCCTCAGGCTCTGGGATCTGGGTTGTGCTAGCCTACTGGGTCTCAGCCAGCAGCGTCACATAGGCTAGGCACTGCTCACCAATCCTGCTTGAGAGGGGGATACGTGGGTGAAGTTGCCCCGCAGCGCCCTGCTCCCCAAAGTCTGCCCAGTCCCAGAATGTCCTCTGTTGGAGTCTCCCAAACCGTGGGAAGAGTGTCAGTTTCTCTCATTCACCTCACCGCAAGTCAATGCACAGCTCCCCGCCCATCCTGTTTTCAACTCAGTTCGCAGATTCCCATTCTTAGAGCTTCCACGCGTCTCTCTCCTTGCCGAGCAGCCGCCGTGCGACGGGAAACCCAAATCGCGGCTTCCAATGCCGCGGGCTCCAGCTTCCACACTGAGGCTTTTCTGTTCCTGTTATAGCACCAGGATTGCACTCCAAGTTGGTTTCTCTCAGCCCAGTTGGTTCTTGGGTCAGGAGGGCATATCTCCACCTGCTCACGACTCCTTATTCCGCACCATTCCTAAGTTCCAAGCTGGTTCTTTCAGAGAGCCTCCATAGCTGCTGCTATCTGTCCACCATGTTTTCCCGAAAGTCCCTTGTCAGCTTCTATATTTGACAAGTGTGAGGACCAAATTCATTGTTACCCCCTTTGTTATAAGAGAACAATTCTTCCTTCAGCTAATTCTCGTTTCCCAGATCCCAGATTAAATGCCACATTCCCAGCATTCCCTGACCAATTCATATTTGGTACTCTTCACTAATTTCTGCCTTATTGTACTTATCTTTCTACAACTTACATTCACTTATTTTCCTGTTATCTCTTATCTACCTCACCATATTGCAAGCCCCAGTAGGGACTAAGCCTGTTTTATTCACATAGTTTGGAAGAGTCTTGGAAATAAGTAGGTGTCAGACTTGAATCTCATTTAAAATTTTTAATAATACCACGCTCTTACTCTCCTCCTGTCCTCTAACCTCCAATGAGCTCACCTGCCAAATGAGGCCCGGGATATGTTTTTACAAAGGTTTTATTTTTGAGGGGCGGAGCAGGGTGGGGAGGGTTTAAGTGGATCTTGAGAATCCAGCAAAATATACCCCATGTCTATTATTATATGCCTAGAGCTTGACAGAGTGCCCAGAACATAGTGGGTACTCAGTAAATTCTTGTTGACTAAATGAAATCTGGTTCTAGATCAAAGAGAGTGGTCATCCCACCTGGCTTACCAGTTCATTCTACATACCTTCACATAATGCAGCTTTGTGACCTCTCTTTCTTGTTGCCCATCTTTGAGTGCATGCATCATAGTAACATCTTTTTGAAGCAGGTAGCCCAGGCTGGTTGGATTGCACAAAGCAGCAGCATTTCCCGTCTTGCAGCCACTCTTAACAAAGCTTGAAATCACAGCATACCAATCTATTTAAAAAATGAAATCTACTGACCATTCTTATTTTGGGTGTGATTGGGATTTGGAAAATGAGTAATAAAAGCATATGTTAATATGGATAATGTGTTTCTACTTTGCACTTGCTTGCTAGGCACCTATCAATAAAATCTTTGCGAGACTTGAACAAGAATGAAGTACGGTGCATGGAAGAAGCAGGTTTGTAGTAATTCTTCACTTTGCTGAGGGCCGACAAGTACAACATCTCACTCCTCAGTAGGGAAGGGTGTGAGGAGGTCTTGGTCTGCAGAACTGAATGGGTCCAAGTAAGAGTAAGCCTGTGGTGCACAGAGGAGTTCAAAGGTCAGGATCCCAGAGTCAGTAGGCAGGAGGAAACTGAGGCAGACCTCTTGGCTGGGACCTGGAGTGAGTTGTACAGCCAAACCTGTACTGTCCCAGGGTAGACTTCAGACAACAGCTATCCCTCAAGTTTCAGCCTGCCCTAGACAGAGGGACAGAGGGACAGGCTGACAGAGGGACTTCTGCTTCAGCTTCTCTACCTGAAGCTCAGCTTGATTGTCAAGGGGCCAGACTGCTGATTTTCCTGAGGTTGGATGACTTTCATTAGTGAGTCTTCAGCTGCTGGTCTGCTCTTTATTCTTTCTTCTCTGGAAAGCTCTTTTGTTCAGGCCAGCACTGCCCATTAGACATGAAGCCACCTGCAAAGGTGAATCATCTGTGTGCTTTAAAATGTTACAAAGAAAGGGACATGAGAAAACAAGTGAAGATGATGGGTGTGGTTACTGTTCCCTCTGTGGCAGTGGTGTGTTGGGGTAAATACCTTGTTATACTTGCTGAGTTCATACCCTAAATACGTGCAGCATATTGTATGAGAATTATACTTCAGTAAGGCTGTTAAAATGAGAAAAAGGTGTTAGTAGTCATGTCAAAGAAGTAAAAGTAGTGAAATTAATTTTGATAATACATTTTATTTAGTCCAATATATTCAAAATCTTATTTTGACAGGTAATCAGCGTAAACATCACCAGGATACTTTGTATTCTTTGTGCTTCAGCACAAAGGCTTTGCAGTTAGGTGTGCATTTTGCACTTACAGCCCACTTTGGTTCGCATGGGCCACACTCCACTTGCTCAGCAGCTGCTTGTGATTCTGCTTACCAGGTTGGCCTGCCCAGGTTATGGCTTAGAAATTCTACATTCTCAAGATGTCTTAAAGCCTGGACTTAACTTGCTCCCACTTGGGCTCCCCCATATTAAACAGCTATCATATCTGATTGGTATTGGTAGCTTAATATTTTTTTCCTAAATAATAAATTTCATAATGGTAGGGAACAAATGTGTTTGTTTTAGGCACCTCTCTACCTTATTTGTCTGGCTTACATAGGGGCTCAATAACTGCATGGCAAATGAGCAAATTAACAGGGCCCTGTGCTGTGCAGGGATCCTCCGTTCTCTCTGTCTTCTGTGTTTCTTGTCCCAGCCTCAGTTTCTCAGATCCCAGCACACCTCAAGGTCTTCCCAGCCACTCTATTTGCCATGTCCCCAGGCAGCTGACAGCTGTGGTTATTAGTAGGCAGCCCAAGCGGGGGCCTAATGGACGTGAGCAGGGCCCATGGGGGAGCCGGCCCAGCACAGGGGCAGGAGGAGCTGCCTGGGATGAAGGATGGCCTGCCTGCTGGCCCAGGGAGGCGCCAGCACATACTTCCCACCGATCGGTGCCAGCAAGCGTTCCAGGGACACTGCTAAATGCTGGCTGTAAATCTCGCTTAAAGGGCCATCAAGAGCAGCTTTTGGCTGAGAGCATCTTTGCCATTATTCTTTACTAGGCCCTTTTAACACAGCAGGGAACAGGGCAATATTTTGTTCAACTGTAGCGATCTAAAAGAAGAATAGTGGAGTGTAGTGGCTGAGACCTGCGCAGTGGACTTCTCTTGGGAGGGATCTTGGGCCAGCTGTGTTCAGCTCTGGGGCTTTTGGCATGGACTGGGAGCTAGGATGGGCCCTGTAGGCTTCGTACATCTAGGTGTTGTGGCCAGTAAGGATGATTCCACCATCACCTCAGGCTGTCCCCATACTCTGTAGGTGGGGGAGACTGGAGGCATCCAGGGACCATGCTGACTTTTAAATCTCCAAGCAACCAGGGCTCAAGAGCAAGCAGCATACAGTGACCGCACGTTGGGGCCCACAGACTCCTATCCCCAAATCACATACTAAACAACTTGCGCTTGGTCCCCATCACCTTCCACAGTCCCTGATCTACTCTTTCCAGCATCTCTCCGGCCTTGCCCACACCCATCCTCAAACTCTCTAGCAAGATGAAAACCCCCATCATACTACTTCAGAGAAGCCTTGGCTCACAGCTTTGATCTTAGAGGGATACTTCTGTCCATTAGGTATTTTAACTAGTCAAGTTGCAGCTCTAAGTTCACATGGTTGATCACTTACCATCCAGTGCATCTTCTTCATATACATGGGACTAAGTGGTGATTGATAAGAGCTGATATGCTGCCAATTTCAAGGGTGGAGGAAACACCATTTACACCTCTGGGTATGTGAGCAGCACTTGCTGAATTTCTGCAGTGCACTGTTCTACAAGTTCATGCAGCAGTTTTGTCTCCAGCCTTCAACATGATATTGAGTGGCTGTGTGGATCCTGGAGGGGATGCTGATGGGTTACACCCTCTCCATAGCCAGAGGCCTCTGCCATCTTTAGGGTGGGCCTGAGCTTCTCCTTCCTTCTCTTGAGAACCCTAGGTCAGGGATAGGCAGACTATGGAGTTCTACTAGACTGCAGTCACGTCCAGGGACCCAAGGGTTCTCTGTCATTGCTCTCAGACATTAGAGCTGAGCACAAGTCACAGATGATTATATGACCCTGAAAGCCAATATTATTTATTCTCTGGCTCTTTAAAAAATTTTTTCTGACTCATTTCCTAGCCTGGCTAGAGGAAAGAAGGCCCCCAAGAGTTCAGCTGTGGATGTCTAGGGGGCCCAGGGTGTTTCTGTGATTGCTTTCATCGGGCAGGCTGAATCTGTTTGTTGCTTTCTTTGCTGTCACTGACTTAGTAGGGGTGTTTGGATGTCTGCTGTATACCATAGCTGGTCTCTGGCCCACAGGTGTGTGATCCTAGTGCCCAGGCTTGAGTGTGAGAAACTTTATTCCAGAACTCACTCTGCCAAATGCTCTTTCTCCCTGCAGAATGTTGAGAGCCAGGTGATTTGGATGCAGAGAAAAGTAAGGGTGACACTGTCAGACCCTTACCTGTGAGATGCTGTAGGTTAGTAGGGTGGAGATAGCAGATGCTGGATATACTGGGAAGAGTATTACAGATCTGAGATCCTAGGATGGGTTTTTCCATGAAGACTGATTTTGGGAGTGAGTGGAGGGGTTATAAATGGGTTTAACCCTAAAATAAGAATCAAAGTTTTCTAAGTACAGATACTCCTGAACTTACAATGAGGACAATAAGTCCTTTGTAAATTAAAAAAATGCATTTTATACATGCAACCTATCAAGCATAGTCTACCCTCACTCAGCATAAACATGCTCAGAACATGACATTACATTAGCTTACAACTGGGCATCATGAAAGACTTTCCTACTTCATATTACAAAGCCAGGGAAGACACATCTCTGCACACACATACACATATATATCTGTATGTACACACATCCTTATACATACATCCCCTCTCATATACACATTCCTGCACCTGTACACACATTTCTGTACCAGCACACACATCTCTCTGCACACACATATATACATACTTTCATATACACATATGCATTTCCCTGCAGCTGCACAACCACATCCTTGGATATGCAGTGCCATGCAATGCACACACATCCTTACATGTGCACAAACATATCCTTGCACACACACACTTGGGCACATTGCTATGCGTGAGCACACACAATTCTTGCACTCGTGGGTGCTATACTCTTATCTTCTGTCTCCAGAGAGAGTGATCACCTGTGCCTCTTCCTCTACCATCAGTGACAGCCTGACCTGGAGCTCAGGTGGAGAAAAGTTGGAGAACTCAAATATTAATTCCTTTTTCTAGTTTTCCCCACCACTTGCACAGTTCCCCTCTCCCAGTGGAAACCTCTTTCTTGGTGAGGACATATGACCTATGATGGGGCCTGGGGTCATTGATCTGGGGGCTCTGTCTAGGCTGCAGCAAAGTAACAGAAGTCTCAAAGAGATGGCAATTGTCGTGGTGAGAACCTAAAGGCTGGTTTTCCCCTCATCTCGTAGCTTTGCATCAGAGCAAAATGTCTGCCCTGGGCTCTAGTGGTTTCTTCTGAGATGTCAGCCCACTTGGAACTTGTAATCCATCCAGATAAACATGAGGCCAGAGAGAGGAGGCTGTAGAGTTTGGGCTTATCTCATTACCTAGGGACCTGAAGATGACCTCCTTCTCCACTTTGGTAAGAAGTCTTGGTGTCTGGTTGGGACTTCTGTATTGAATAGGTATGTTCACAGATTTTGTTTATCTCAAGTCTTTACCTATAGATTTCATTACAGGCAAATGTTCTCAATAATTCTTCCTGTCATATAATAAACACTAGAAAGAAAGTTGAAATAATAAACTGGAAATGGTAGGAAGAATACATGGAAAATTTGTACATAGTGAAGAAACAGTCTCCTAAGTATATAAAAAGTTCCTATACATTAATAAGGAAAAGACAAATAATTGAAAATTAAGAAAAATCTAAGGAGAGGTAGTGTTTTAAAATAAGTTATTTGAGTATAGTGCAAACATAAAACCACACTGAACTTCATAAATAATACAAAACATGTAAATAGAAGCAAACTAATTTTTTAGGATTGATAGTGATTAGAAATTAAAATAAATCAATCAATTTGAGGTTACAGGAAAATAAAGTCTCATGCACTATTGGAGGAGGTTCATGTGAATTTGTTCCACGCAAAAAATTTTGTATAAATGTTAAACACACACACTATTTAAACTGGTGCTCTTATCTCTAGCAATTTATTCTCAGGTAATAACTGGGAAAATTCATAAGGGCATGGTATAAGGTCATTCATCAAAATATTGTAGAGAAGAAAAAAAAAGAAATAGCTGAAATGCTCATCTATCTGTGAATAGTTAAATAAATTCTGGTAAAGTAGTTCAAAAGAATGATGGAGATACAAGCAGCACAGAAAAAATAACTTATAGAAGAGTAAAAGAAGACTGGCATGATATATATGCAAAGTAACTTATAGCAAAGTGGATGTTTGTAAATTATAAAGTGTCTTAATGTGACTGACGGTTGTCTCTGAGTGGCACTGAGGGTGATTGTCTCTGAGGGATATCGAGGGATATTTAGTTTCTTCTTTACACCTTTCTGAAGGTGTAAATTCTTCCACAACAAACATGCACTGTCTTTGTCAATTTAAAAATAAAATTTTCATTGCCACAACACTTAGCATTGCTGTATTACTTATAATGAAATTTACAGTAAGGAAGTACTCCAGATAAATAGAATCTGGGGATGCCTCCACTGTGCCCAGTGTGGGGCCAACCACCTGAACACCCATGTTTCCAAGTGCCAAGATGTTGATGGAGGTCATCTTTGGATGTACGGAGAACAGGACAGTCACCCACCTCTTAAAGATGGGAACTTTTATTAATCTCAGAGACGAGATCATGTCTTTTTTTTTCTTTGATTTTGGCCAGGTCTTTTACATTCCTGCCTTTGCTTCTTCTGAAGGACTTTGAATTCACTGGGCACAGTCACAAGAAGCAACACCCCACAGTGTACCTCTCTGTCACTTAGGTCTTTAGGTAGGAGTTAAAGACCTGGACAAGTCACTACGGGCTGGGGAGTGCATGCTTATACAGACTAAGATATTATCTTTGATGTCTCCTTTGGTAAGAATAAGACCAAAGGGAGACAAAATTACCTGTGATGCAAAGAGGGCTGAAATGATGACTTGGGGGTGTATGGACTCTGGGGTGTGGCCATTGGAGGGGATTGATTTGTGAACTGGGCTTATTAATCCCTTGATACCTTACTCAATCTCTTCCCTAACCATGATATTGACTAGAATGATGAAATTCTTTAGACACACAAACCACAGGTCCCTTATATTTCTATGACTGCCCCATTTTCAGATCTTAAACCCCATTATCAGGCACTTGTCTTGATTTTTGGTTTGGGAAGTAAGGCCTCTGCTCCTTTAAATGTTTAATCTTCCCTGGCCACAGTACAGAAAGAGAAGAAGGAAGTTGGTATTTAGATGTGAGTACAAGTGAGTGGTTATGCGAAGGGGTGGGAGGGTGGGTTGGATGCTGGGGGACCCCGAGATATTTTCTTTCTTGTCTGTTTTTCCACCCTATTTCTTTTCCCTCCATGTCAACACCAAACAAGACAGGACTAAAATTAATGGGGAAAGCAGCAATTAGCAAATTAGGTTAGCGGCGTGTTGCCGAGTGGCACGGCTGCCAGGTGCGGGGTCTCTGGCAGGATATTTATTAGGGCCTGTCAGAGAAGTGACACTTTGATAAATGGAGTTGGGTAATCAGCCCCTCTCCGACAGCAAGCATTGTGAGGCCTCGGCACGCGCAACTGCAGAAGCCAACCTTTGTGATGATTTTTAAGATTTTAGCATGCATAAAAGTAACACAACGGGAACACACACTGCCACAGAGAGTAGCTTCGAACTCAAATCCTGTTGTCCAGGGCAATTTGTGGATCTAGAATTTTCCCTTTGGACTGGGCAATGAGGGAAACACAGTCAAAAGCAACCAATGTAGAAAAGTCTCTCTAAATTTGGAAATGCCATAGAGTAGGGATAAAAAATAAGGAGTGAGTCTTAAAGAATTAACGTGGAGAAATGCCTTTTACAGCAAAGAAGACCATGTGCTGAGCTGCCAGAGAAGCTAGAGCTAGGCAGGGAGATTGGGCACTGGAAGCCAGAAGAGGGCAGGGTAATTGCATAATGGTCTATGTGACCTCTGCCTCCAAGAATGACTTTCCCAAGATTCCTGCTGGCAATTCCTTTCCTTGGCAAACAGATACAACTCAGATTTCCTCTACAGTGGCCAGTTTCTTGAACAGAGATTTCAACTATCAGGTGGAGGGCAGTGCACGTGATCTTAGAGACAGCGTGCAGCAGGAGCACTAGGTTACTGGCCTGTCATGGGTCATTTCCTTTCTCCAAAACTCTGATATCTCTGGCAGGTGTCTGGAAGGCTCTGGATCTATCTTGATAGGGTCATTGGGGGAGTCATTGCTACTATTTCCTGGCCTTGCGACTGCTGTTTTTATTCCTGAAACAGTGACTCTCCAACAGTGTGGCTTCTCTGGCTCTGTGTATAGCATACTCAAAATTTACTGAGAGACTGAGCTATCAAGTGTTAGGTGCCAGGGACCTGCTCTGATGCCACTGTACTTGGCAAAGGCCCTCCTTGGCCCTCTCTTGACACTTTCTTATGCCACTGGACTCTACCACTGTGTCTCCAATCGCTAACTGGTGCTTACTATGGGCCACATCCATCTGTATATTGATCCTGGCCTAGTGGAGCTAACACTGTTGTATCTCTCTGGGCCTTGGGTCCTAGATGCTGATATTTCCACCCTATTAGGTTCACATCCAGGCATCCAGCCCATCTCAGTCCCCCCCCTTCAATTTCCCTCCAACTGAGGTTCAAGGTACTGTAGACGCTACCCATTTCAAGTATAGCTATTTGTGAGTACTTAGGTCTCCAATGATAGCCTTAGATCTCACCTTTCCCTAATAGTATGGCTCTGACTGAAAATGAAAGAATGTGTGTAGAGCTAGGTGGGGGGAATTGGGTTGTGACTGGTTGTTTCAGATATCATATACCATGACTCTTATCTGGTTCCTATTGGTGCAGTCTCCTAACCTACTGACTTCCTACGGTCGGAGTCTTTTTTGACTTCTTTAGTACTGTGTAGATAGGTGAGTAAATTCCTTCTCAGTCTGCTCTAGGGATCACCACAGCCTCAATTCTGCTGGAGGACATTGTGGTTTTTGTAATGGATGACTGGGGTCTCATGCCAGGGGAAAGTAGAGAAACATGGGGTCCACATCTTCACCTTCAAAAGTCCAGATTTGGAATTAAAGCAGCACAAACCATGTTCAAATTCACTTGCTAGGAATATTGTGACTATCCATCCAAACACAGTTCTTGTTGTCATTGATTTGGGACGAGCCAGGAGCGATCCCCCAGGTATACTCTAAGCATCACAGAGGACTCAAGGAGAGTCTTTCCCATGACTCACATTTCCATTTCTGTCAAAAAACCCTATATTTTTCTAGAAGGTCAACAAATTCTTCCTTCCTGAGCTGGATTTGGGACGTAGACAATGCACGCTTTGAACTGCAATGTGTGACTTGGGAATTATCCCCATTTGAAACTTTTCTGTTAATTTTATCTCAGTATGCCAGTTTGCTGAAAGTATTTTGATTCCTTGACAATTCTTTTATAACATATTTTAATATGAACTTTTCATTTGACCACCACAATACCTGTCTGATAATCTTGCAAGGTTTTATTTAGGGCTTTCCTATGAAACTGGGACTGGGCCTATGAAATTTGTCTAGGCCATTGTGCCAATATAGAAGAGAACTTGCCAGGTCTTTTGTTTTAAAGTCAGGCATGTTACTTTATGAATTTCTCCAAAAGTAATTGTAATTAGAAATTTTAAGAATAGAAAATAGAGAACTACACAATCATACATGTGCAACTTGATGAATTTTCAGAAACTAAACATTCCCGTATAACCACACCTATATCAAGAGCTCCGACTCTCCCCAGAAGCCTCCCTTTGCCCTTTCCCTGTTATCATCTCATAGAAACTCCCCACCCTCTTGACTTCTATTAGCATAGATTGATTTTGCCCATATTTGGATTTTATATAAGTGGGATTTTATAGTATAAAAACTCTGGTTTCTGGCTTTCATTCAATATTGTATGTGAAATTCACATATATTATTGCATGAGTGTGTGTATCGTTTTCTCTTTACTGTATAGTACTTGATGGTGTAAGAACACTTCTCTGCTTTTCTGTTAATGTGTATTTTGGCAATTGTGAGCTGTACAACTGTGATTAGAACATGCCTTTTTGTGAGCCCAGTGAACTTCAGAATTACTGAAGGGTGGACTTTCTGGTTTGTAGAAGTTGTTATTAGACTCACAGTTTTTCATTTTCCTATATTTTCTTTTTCTTTTTCTTTTTTTAATCAGTACTGGGGATCGAACTCATGACTGCTTGCTTGCAAGGCAGGTGCTTATGCCGTCGAGCTAAATCCCCAGCCCCAGTTTTTCACTTTAAAGTCTGATCTTTCCCATTGTCTCTCCTTCACTCATTTACTAGTATTTTCAAACTGCGTCTAAAGCATATATTCTCTTGCTTGGCTTAACTCTGAGTTGCTGCACTAAGGCAGACCCCAGCTATGTGTTTCATAGACTCACGGTTAGAGACAAATCCTCACCAGGTTGTGGTAGCTTTGTATCCTCCCACACCTCACCTTCATCTGCACTCTTCCCCATCATTCTGCTTCCGCCTCTGAGCTTTGTCCCTTACACAGCCAGCCAGGTGGACATCTCGGCTCTCAGCGCACAGTGCTCCCTCACCAGGGAGGTTCCAGCCCCAAGACACTGCATAGATCTCTTCCTAACTTCTTCAGTCTTGGTTGGGAGGCTCCTTCTTAAGACCTTCCCTGATGACCCCGTTTGATGTTCTAAACTCCAACTCAGTCTCTCTTACTCTGACTTGGCTTTTCTTCCTGGCCCTAGTCACTGAGGATCACACTGTACAGGTGCCCTACTGCGTGTGCTGTCTGTGCCTCACACTTCATGCAGCCACCTTCAGGACCGGGATTCTTCCAGTTATATCCATGCTGCATCTGCAGTGCAAGCACAAAGCCTGTGGCGGGTGAACCCTTTATGAATATTTGTTGAATGAATACTTGTCTAAAATATAGATATTATCAGTTCTAAGACTGGGCACCTCATCAAAAAGGAAATTAGAATAATTTCATCTGCCATTCTCTGGGGAAGGAACATTAGATCTTGGTAATTGCATCATTCTTTTTAAATTAGTTGCCAACTGACCAGTTAATAAGAAGATCTGAATTTTTTCTTGATATTGAATCTGACTCTTTCCCTTTTCTTGGAAAATCAATACATTATTTATCTTCTGTACTCTCTAACATTCTCCCTTATTTATCAGAGATCCTTCATGTGACTTTGAGATGACATCAGCCAGATTCTGCTGGTGATTTTTACTTTGTTTGTAATATTGTTCTGAAGAAAGATTTTGTATCATCATCAAACTTTTCTGTGCACCTGCCAGGTGCAGTGCACTCTCCTAGCCCAGAGGACACAGAGGCATAGCAGGCATTTTCTTTGCTTTGGAGTCCGTGTGTGTATGTGGAATCTATAACTAAAGTGACAGTGGTCCAGGGAAGCTGCACGTGGCAAGACTGTGTGGTTCGGTGAACAGGGAACATGGGGAGATTAGATTATGCCAGCGTGGGCACAGAGACCTTGCAGACCCCATGGAAAGGCTTTCTTACTGTAGACCATGCATTGTACAGATGTTCATTGGGCTGCTGTGTGACAGGCACTATGCCAGCACTGGGGATTCCATTGTGATTTGTACAGACAAGGATTCTCTCCTCATGGAACTTATGGGGGTAACAAACAGGGAAACAAATACAAGAATATTTTGCATAGTATAAGTGCTGATAAGGAACTAGACATACTGATTGGATTCTAAGTGGAGTGAGAAGGATCATTTAGATGAGGTATCAGAAAAGGTCTCTTCAAGGATCTCAAAAAAGCCAACCTTAGACAATGAAGAAATACCAGCCCCTAGGACAAGTCCCAAGCCTGAAGGGCTTGATGTGACATAGAAACTGAGAGGAGACACATCTATTGGAGTGGCGTCACTGGGAGAGGACTATCAGGTGTGGTGGGTGGGGTGAGCCAGGAGGTCAGACCGTACAAGGCCTGCTAGGCAATGAGTGGGTATAAGGATGTCCATTATGAGCAACAGAAAGCATTTTGAAGAAATAGTAAAATTTAATTTTCATTTCACACAGGCCCCTGTGGCTATGGTGTGGAAAAAAATACTGAAGAAGAGAAAGAGTAGCATCCAGAAAATGGGTGGGAAGGCTATTGGTTTTATTCTAGAAGATACGATTGAGGAGGTGGATAACATGGAGAGAAGTGGGTGAATTGTGGATGCGTTTGTGACTTTGAGTCTACAAGGCTTATTGATGGGCTGTATGAAGGGGTGAGGTTAAGAAAAAACCAGATGACACCTAGTTTCCAGTGTGAGCTCTCGGATGGACTGTGGTGCCATTTATAGGAGGAACTAGGAGTACCATGGTTGTAACAGATGCACTTAGAAGTGAGTGATGAGTTACCAACCTTCCAATTCATCATGGTCTGACTACATTCTCCTCATCCCGAGTCCCAAAGAACAGTTCTATGCTCCAGGCTGTAGCCAGGAAGTCCTGGGAACCTGGCAGGCTCCATGCTGAGCAAGCAGCTATCATTGTCAAGTTTTGCATAGGTAGTGTTTCAGAAATGAATCAAGCATCCATGCTGTTAAAAAAGATTAGTCTTTAAGCTTTTCTACATAAGATTGTGTCATTTACAGATAAAGATAATTTTACTTTTTCATTTCCAATTCAGGTGTTTTGATTATCTTGCCTAATTGTTTGTGCTAGGACTTTGAGTACTCTGTTGAACAGACGTGGTTAGAATGATCACTGTTGTGACCTTAGCTTTTAGACTTTTACCACTGGGAGTCATGTCAGCTGTAGACTTGTCATACAGGTCTTTATAAGGTTGGGTTAAATCTCTTATTTAGTTTGTAGAGAAGTACTGTTTTTTTTCTTTCTTCTCTCTCTCTTTTTTTGAGACAGGGTCTCATTGTGTAGTACAGCCTGTCCTGAAATTCTTGAGTGCTACATAGAGAGATTTTTTAATATTAAAGAATGCTTTGTTGGTGGAAGTATAGACTGCTGCAACTATTGTGGAGATTTCTCAAAAGGCTGGGATTGGAATTCCCGTTTGTTCCAGCTATTCCACTTCTAGGCATATTCCCAGAAGAACTGAAAACATTATACCACAGTGATATATGGGCACCCATGTTTATAGCAGCACAATTTGTAATAGCCAGATCTTGGAGACAACCTAAGTGTCCATCAATTGAGGAATGGATAAAAAGATGGGGTATTTTTATACAATGGAGTACTACTCAGCTATGAAGAATGATCACATTGAGATATTTATAAATAAATGGACACAGCTTGAGACCATACTAAGCTAAATAAATCAAACTCACATGTATAAACACCGAATAGTTTCCCAAGTGTAAGAAATGATAAGATTACATAAAACTATGTGGTAATCATGAGTCCCCCTCATGTTGCTTTGAAGCCTTATCATGTTTTCATTCATTAGTTGGAATGGTTTTATTCTGGGTTGTTTGATTTTATTGTCTGTGATGGTATGAATATCTATTTTTTAAAAATTTTATTTAAGAAGAAAAAACAGTAAAAGGGTACAAGTTATACAGAATTTCAGAAAAAATAAACAGTAGCATATCACTAGTTAATAGATTACAGATTGTCATCTTAGAAATAGTTGTTCAAGTTACAAAATTAAAGCATATAAAGTGGACATTCAAACAGTGAGACTGCAAACAATTCTGTTCAATGATCCAACAAAACTCAGTAATATGGTTATCTATCTTATACACTTAAATATATATGCAGTTATTTTCTTTAGAACACTTTCTTTTCCTCTCTTTTGTACAATGACAATTGCACATTTTGGGTTTTATTACTCCCACAGTTCTTATTACTATTTTTGAAGAGAGTAAAACCAAATGTGACATAACAAAACAGAGTCAGTCAAATCAAAAGGACAGACATAATACACAATGTAAAAACAAAATACAAGGTGATCAACAATGGTTACCATAATGCCTCTTGCTATCTTAAAAAGAATTACCTATATCATCAGTTATAATAAAATTGAACAAAACAGTAAAGAATAGTAAATAAAATCAAAACATTGGAGACATTACAGGACTTCAAAAGAAGATAATAGTCAACCAAAATGGGCGTCATAATGAATCTTACTGCCTTCACAGTGGTTGCCTATACTTTCGAACTTGGTACTATCAAGCAAAACAGAATAAAGTAAAATCAGTCAAAACAAGATGGTGAGAGAAATACAGGGTTTCAAATCAAGTTAATAGGAAATCAAAGTGGGTTACTATAATATATCCTTGAACATCTATTTTGAAGAAAGCATGACATTATAATAGCTAATGATGATTTAATATCATCTTGTTTTGAAGTTCCACCAAGCTTTTGTTCTTCTGTCTTTATCAGTTTTATCATATTGTATCTTACTGGATTTTATTATATGTGATAGTATAAACACAATTTTTTATAGACAAGGAGATAACATAGTAACCATTGTTCGTTTTCTGTTAGTTGGTTCTGAATACCCTGTAATACTTTCATTCTCTTGAATGGTTTTACACTGTCTTGTTATGTTTGATACTATAGTATGTGAAGGTATACTCAAATATTTCAAGGAAAGAGACACTATGGCAGCTACTGTTATGTCGGGTTGTCTTGTGGTGAAACATTATATTGCTTAAATTGTTCTGTTCTGAAAAAAATATTAAATAATGCTAAATTTTGTTAATAGACTTTTTTGCATCTATTAACATAATTATGGATCATTTTAATCCTTCTTATTAGCTTAGAGTATCACATTAATTGATCTGCTTATGTTGAGTTATCCCTTATTAAATCACATCTGGTATATGGTCTTGTTAATATATTACTGAATTCAGTTTCCTTTCTTTCTTTCTTTCTTTCTTTCTTTCTTTCTTTCTTTCTTTTTTTCTTTCCTTCCTTCCTTCCTTCCTTCCTTCCTTCCTTCCTTCCTTCCTTCCTTCCTTCCTTCCTCCCTTCCTTTCTTTTTCTTTCTTTCTTTCTTTCTTTCTCTAGTGCTAGGAATCAAATCCAGAATCTTGTACATGCCAAGCAATTTCTCTATCATTGAGCTACATTTTCAACTCTGTTCAGTAGTGTTTTGTTGAAATTTCTTGCATGCACATTTATCAAGGATATTAGCATTAATCTTCTTTTCTTGTAGTGTCCTTATTTGGTTTTGGTGTCAGGGTAGTATTTGTCTTATAAAATAAGTTTCATAATGTCTCCTTTTTTCAATTTTTGGAAACAGTTTGAGAAAGATTAATGTTAGTTCTTTAAGTATTTGGTAGGATTTACTGGTAAAGTTGTTCAATCATGGGCTTTTTTTTACTAAGACATTTTTGATAACTGATCCAACATCCTTATTTGTTACTGCTCTGTTAAGTTTTCTGTTTCTTTGTGATTCATGTCTAATAGCTTATACACTCTTAGGAATTCATCAATTTCTTTTAGGTTATCTAATTTTCTAGTGTATAATTGTTCACAGTAGTTTTTCTAGTGTTTTTGTCTATGGCATCAATTGTAAAGTCTGCTCTTTGACTTCTGATTTTTTTATTTGAAACTTTTCCTTTATTAATTTAGTTAAAGATTTGTAAATCTTGCTTATCTTAAAAAAACTGTTACTTGCTTTGTTGATTTTCCTATCATTTTGCTTTTAAATGCTCAAATAATAAAGGCAATATATGACAAGATAACTGAAAAACTGAAAGCTTTTCATCTGGAATCTGGAATGAGATGAAGATGTCCGTTATCATCATTTCTACTAAGATAATGATGGCTTCAGACCCAGAGCAATTGGATGAGGAAATGAAACACAAAAGACACTCAAATTGGAAAGAAAGAAGTAAAATTATCTTTGTTGAAAATTATACAATGTTTTTAGGTAGGAAATTCCAAAGCTCACAGATAACCTGCTAGAACCAATAAACAAATTAATTAGAGAGGTAGCCTTGTATTTCCATACACTGATTACCAACTATTTGAAACACAAACTAAGTAAACAATTCCAGATGGCTGGATGTGGTGGCACATGCCTGTGAACCCAGCACTTGGGGCTACATAGTGTGTTCAAAGCCAGCCTGTAGGACAGAGAGAGATTTTGTCAAAACAAACAAACAAACAAACAAACAAACCAGCAAACAAACACCTACCAAAAAGCAGAAGAACCCCAGAACCAAAAAGTTCCCCGCAAAACCAACCCAAACCAACAAAAACAAAACAAAACATAAAAAGAGAAAACAGGGGCTGGGGATTTAGCTCAGTGGCATAAGCACCTGCCTTGCAAGCAGGAGGTTGTGAGTTTGATCCCCAGTACTGAGAGAGAGAGAGAGAGAGAGAGAGAGAGAGAGAGAGAGAGAGAGAACAATCCCATTAACAACAGCATAAAAATATTAAGGTACAAACTTTTTTTTTTTTTTGCATTCTTCTTTTTTATCGGTACCAGGGATCGAACTCACGACCGCCTGCTTGCAAGGCAGGTGCTTATGCCGCTGAGCTAAATCCCCAGCCCCTAGGTACAAACTTATAAAGGAAGTAAAAGTCATATGCTAAAGACTATAAAACACTCACGAAAGAAATGAAAAAACACACAAATCATACCATGTTCATGGTTAGAAGATTTACTGCTAAAATGCTCATTCAGTTCAAAATGATTTACATATGTACTGCTATCCTCGTCAAAATTCCCATGACAGTCCTTTCCCCCTCTTTAAGCAGAAATAAGAAAAACAACATTATCTTCTTGTGGGTAAATTTCTCTGACTCACAATTAATGTGTCTTCTCTAGAGGAAGGCATTGTGGTGGAGTAGGTAGGACACTGTCTTGGTTACTTTTCTCTCATTGTTAGGCAGAATACCCAAAGCCCAAAATGAAGGAAGGAAAGGTTTATTTAGCTTATAGTTCATGGAGGTTCCAGTCCATACTCAGCTGGCTCCATGGTAGGGTGGCACATGGTAGAGGACCGAAGTTATGGAGACAGAAAACAGCACAAACAACAAGAGCAAAAGGGAAGGATCATGGGGAGGAGATACTTTCTGGTCCTTATATAATATGTAGGCCACACCCACTTGGGTCTAGTACTCACACCCATAATCCCAGCACTGGACCATGAGTCATTCACAAACTCTAGAAGCCCAGTTCCAGGGCTGCATGAGGCACTGGGGGACATCCAGACTCAAACCATAGCAGACACATTGACTATGAAATAAGCTATTTCCATATTTGAACACACTGACCATTACATATTCAAAATACGGCCCTGGGTAAGTTTTTTCACTTCTCCAAGGCTCAGTTTCCTCATTTGAGAATAATAAAACCCTTGGCTCATATGGTTGTAGTATTACCTGGAATTGTTTCTGGGACATATTGGGCATTGAGTATTTAAAAACCATAAATATTAGAATTTTTTTCTGATCTGGAGATGGGGAACATACACATGCACATAATCCAGACTTGGGTCTACCCATGCTCTGCAGTAGGATGAACAGTGCAGCTTTAAACATTCTGTAGCTAAAGAGTTATTTTGGAGTACTGTTTTTGGGTTCTATGTGTCAGGGTTTACTGAAGACCTGTACATGGAATGATTGCACAATTTTGTTGCTGAAAATTGTGGAATATGGATAGGGAGAATGCATTTTTCAGACCTCAGCCATGATAGGTTCCCCAAATCATAACAGAAACAAGGATTCATTCAGTTAATTGGATTAGACTTTTTATAATATCTTAGCCTCTACTACTACCTTCCATTACTACTGACATCACCACTGTCACCACAACAACAACTATAACTGCTTCTACTTCTGTAAATTGTAGCACCTTGGGGGTTTTTGTTCATTGAGAAATCACCAAAGCTTAGAGCTGTGTCTGGCATAATATTTACTATTGAAAGGCAATTACTATCACCATTATTAAAAACAGAGGCAACTGACATTTAAAAAATGCTTAAGTTTATCAACTCAATTTTTAAAAAAATCTTATAATTTGGGGCAGGGGAGGCGAAACTACAATATATTTGCCAATCCAGCCTGTGTATTATTTTATAAGGTTTGTAAGTTACTGGCATAACTCATATTTTTAGATACATAAATCAAGTCAAACTAAACCAAATCAAGCAGAGTCAAAATGAGAATATGAGACAGACAACATTTGGTACAAAATTCTTAGAATATTTACCGTCTAGCTTTGGGCCAACCCTCCCTACAGGGACTTGTCAGGATAGGTGAGGTTATGCTGCAGTAACGCACAGCCCTCCAGCTTAATGACTTAGCCCAACAAAGGCTTTAGTCTTGCTGAGACAGTGTCAACTGTGGGTCTGTGTGATCCCCCAGAGCATTTATCTTCCAGGTGATCAGCCATCCAAGCTGTTTGGGTTCTTTAGTTCTGATATCTTAATTTGAGGCCTCTTGGCTGTTGCAGCAGGAGCAGGGAAAGACTGCAGAATCACAAGAGAGATTTTTAATTGCTACAGTCAGAAGTGACATTTGTTTCTTGCACAAATATGTCATTAACCAGCACTTGTCACATGGTCCTGCATAACTTCAAAGGGCTGCAAAATGTGAAGAAGCACCAGAAATGAGATAAAGAAACTTCTCTTCTGAGTGGTGAGTGGCACGCCCAGCCTTCATGAGAAAAAGGCAGAACAAAGTTACATGAAAAAGTGGGATTTTCCAAAGCCTGTGATCTTATCTATGACATTCTTCGTTCCTTATAAGTGCCTTGTCTTGGCAACAAACCCCATTGTACATCTTACTGTTCTGGAGTGGCTCAGACAGAATGTTCCCATGGCTGCTGGCACAGCTCCCAGAGAAGTCCTTTTAGCTCTGCGCCCTCTCTGCTAGCCTCTACCCTCCAGGCTCTGACCCCATGGGGGTGGAAGGTGCCACAGCCTGAGTAACTCATGACTCCATCGGCTCCCCACAGTGATGAATGACACTCATCCATCGTGGGCACTGCTGATGGCCCAGCTCGTCCATCATGGCCTGGTGCTCTCAGGTGATGTATTAGTGCCTGTAGAATGGATTGCACAATAGCCGATCTGCTTGGGAATGAAATGGAGCCAAAGAGTGGATTCAATCTAATTACCTGCTTCCCCTGGCCAGGGCTGAGAGGTACTTTGGCAGCCCCTCTTGGGCTCCTTGCAGAAATATGACTTGCAGTTCTTGAGCTGCCAGGTCATTCCCTACTCCTTGCTAAGGGGCAGGCACTTTGTTTAAGAAACAAATTCAGGACAGAAATCTTGATAGATTTGCTTCATGATGGGAGGGTAGGTAGGAGAGGTGAGTCTTCAGAGGATGAATGAAGGGTAAACCCAACACGATTTGAGAGTGTGTGCGTCTTGAACAAGTCAGTGGTTAAGACTTTGAACTATGAAGTCATGTAGATTTGGGTTGGTTCTTTATTTCTCTCACTCTTTGTGTGACTTTGGGAAAGTCATCAAAACTCTCTGAACCTCAGCTTCTCTTTCTATACAACACATCATTGATGAAAGAATTTCTTTGAAGCACTGGACATTGAATTCAGGGCCTTTGCCCTGAGCTACAACTGTAATCCCTCCTCTTTATTTTTGATTCTATTTGGAGATAAGTTCTCAGTAAGTTGTCCAGACTGGACTTGAACTTGTGCCCTTCCTACCTCAGCTTTCCAGAGTTCTGGGATTACAGTCATGCAGCATCATGCCCAGCTAATGTCAAGATTAAATAGAATAATTCACAAAAGGTGTTGAGGACAGCAAGACAGATACATAGTACATGAGATGATAATGAGAATAATCTCAGAGATTGTTCTCTCTGATCTCTCCCACTTAGAAGTGACCATATCGCCAGACAAACAGTAATGAAAAACAATGATGCTTGTAAATTGTTACTTTCTCATTGATAGATGGAATGGATGACTAACCTCATGATTATTTCAACCAGTAGGATGTGGAAGAAATGTACCAGGTCAGTTGGGGGCCTAGATAATTTTGGATAGAACTGGATCATTTTCCCTTTTGGAAACACTTGTATTAGGGGAGTATACAACTAACACACAACTAAAATGAAAAAATTTCAGCAACTCTGAACCACTATGCTATAGGAAAGCATAGGCAGCTATCTGGAGAGGTCATATGGAGAGAGACGACCAGCTGGTCCCCACTGCTTCCAGCCATTTAACTGAGGTGCTAAACAGCACAGTGAAGTCATCTGGGGTGTCCAGCTTGGTTAAGCCTTCAAATGACAATAGCCCCAGTCGCCATGCCACTAAAACTGCATGATAATCCCCAAGTGAGACCCCCCCAGCTGTGCCCAGTCAACCCACACAAACACGAGAGAGAATGAGAAGTTGTTATTTTAAGCTGAATTTAAATTTAGATGTCTTTTAAAATTCAGAAATAGATAACTGAAATAGAAGCCAATCTAGATAGCATGTTCATTCAACTAGTGTTTCTTGAATGCCTACTGAATACCAGGAGTTATGCTGGGAAGATTAGCTAGTGGATGTTGGCTTTGGGACATAGTCTAGTTTTTTTTTTCCTCAAACCTCAGGGTTCCAAAATTAGGTGGTCGAATCTCCATACTGATTCCACAGTGGTTGTACTAGTTTACATACCCACCAACAGTGTAGGAGACTTCCTTTCCTACACAATTTAGGTAGCATTTGTTGTTTTTTGAGTTCTCAATAATAGCCATTCTTACTGGAATAAGGTAGAATCTCAGTGTTGTATTGATTTGCATTTCTGTAATGCCAAAATGGAAATTCTCTTTGACCCAGCCATATCTCTTTTGGACATCTTCCTGAAAAGGCTGAAGCCATCATATTCCAGTGATACATGCATACCCATGCTTCCAGCAACATAATAGCTAAACCATGGAAGAGGCCTGTGTGTCCATCATTAGATGAATGGATTAAGAAAATGTGATATACATACACATGTGGAGTATTATCCAACTAGAAATAAGTCAGTCACAGAATTGTATGTGTTTTCCTGATTAAGATACCCAAAACACAATTAATCTAAAAAGCAAAATAAAAGACACATGTTAAAAAACGGCAAGCGCAAGGACCTGAGTTGAAGCACAAGGACCTGAGTTGGATTCCTGGTACCAAAGGGGGAAAAAAAAAAAAAAAGAAATGGCGGTGGAATTTAGAGATGGGAAGAGGATCTGGGGGAAAGAGGGAAATGAGAATATGGGGGAGGCAGAAGGATAAAAATGATCAATATGCAATAAATGTATGCATCAGTCCCCCAAGTCGAATGGAATTGCTGTGCATCACAAACATGTACTAACAACATTTTAAAAAAGTCTTCAGAGAATGCCTTTAACAAATGAATGTACTTTTCAGACTCTGAAAGAAACAGACCAATTCATTTGGATTATGTAAGATATGTTTTGTCCTCAGTACCCACTTCCACTTATTTCTTAATTCTTGGGGTTCTATTCCACTTTTATTTTTACACTGAACATACTGTGGAGCAAGAACTCTGTAGTATAGTGTTTCCCTAACTATTGGTGAAGGAGGATCTGTGTGTGTATGTGTGTGTGTGTGTGTGTGTGTGTGTGTGTGTGTGTGTGTAATTTTCAATCTGTTGCTGACTGATAATTTCGTAAAACAGAGTAAAAACAAATTACTGGAAATGCTAATTATCCAGATTTGATCATCACACGTTGTAAACATGTATTGCATTATCATATTGTGCTCCATAAATATGTACAAATATTATGTGTCAATTAAAAATAAATTACTGGAAGAATGAAATAAAAAAGATATAGAAACACAAGCCTGGGTCTTGTTATTCTCTCACTGTCCACTCTTAGCTGCTGCAGATCATAACCGGGCTGTGGGCAGTGCCTCTGTGGGCCATGCTTGCAGGAGCCTCGCGGGAGAACGCTCTGCATTCACTGGGAGCTGCTGAAGCTGAGAGGAGAGGTAGAGTCCAGGAAAGTCTTGTCTTCATTTCAAAACAAGACGTTCTAGCTGTCTTCTGTTTGTGTTTATCTACTTGTGAGCTAGCTGGTCGTGGTTGTCACAGATCTATTCATGTTCATCACTGTGTCCTACATGCCTTGTTCAGGGCCTGACATGATGTTAGGTTTGAACATTCCCCCCAGAAGTCATGAAGACATCTAATTGCCATCATGACAGTATTAACAAGTGGGCTTGTAAACGGATGAGCCTCCCTGGTCACCAGGGTTCTGACCTCAGGAATGGACTGATCCCTTTAGGGCAGAAGGGTGTTAGTTAGCAAGTAAGTGTGCTTCTGATTCAGCCTCATTTATTTTCTCTTTTAATCGCTGTCTCGGTCTCTCTCAACTTGCCATGCTATGATCCAGCACAAAAACCTTCACCAAGCACCATGGATTTGGACTTTCCAGCCTCCAAAACTGAGAAAGAATTTCTTCAGTCTGTGAATTACTCAGCTGGGTACTGTGTTGTAAAAGCAGGGAACAGACCAAGAAACAGAGTTAGTGCTTAATAAATACTTCCACAACCACCTTAACAGATTTGAGTCCCGGGACCTTCTCTGTCAATGATGCTCACCTCTGCCCTCCCTCCCAGCAGGTGTCCCCTGTCCATGTTGAGGCTAGGACGGCACTGGAGTTCTAAGGCAGAGCGAGAGGCTCTGTGGAGTCTAGGCGGCCTTTCAGCTGATGAACAGCCAGCAGTCCAGGAGGACAAGGGCAGCAGGGAACTGAGATGTTTGGGGTTAAAAATGAGGTTAAGTGGACAGGGTAGGGGTGGGGCAGATGTTGAACACAGCTGCTAGGGTGAAATCAGGGCCACTGAGGCCAAGCTGCAGTGACTGATTTCTTTAGTGGTTAGAGCTGGGCTTGAATAGCAACCTTGGTGGTGACATTAACTAAATTCAGTGCTACAGAGCCCATGGCCTGGGTCAGGCAAGAAGAGCCTGTGAGCAGCACGCTGAACCTGTGGCACTGCCTGCTTGCATAGTGTGTATGTGTGGTTGTGTGAACATGCATGAAATGGCTATGTTTTTTTTTGTGCTTTGTGCATTAGTTTGAGCCAAATAAATTTACCAATAAAAAGCAATTTCACACGGTTTAACAAAATACATGCCTGCATAGATGACTATGTACACATAGATAATAGTGTGAACTGATTCAGCAATGTGTATTTGTAAATGGGTGCAAGTGAACACAAACCATCTACAGGTAACTGTGCAGATGTGTGCTTGTGTGTACACAGTCAGGGAACCTGATGAATGTGTCAGGACATCCCACACTTGGATAATGACACATACCCTCCAATACCTGAGTAGATACATGTGAGTTGTTCAGTAACAGAGTCAGCGGGCATGAACTAATAACTGAGTGGCCTTCCTTTTTTTCCCAGGGGCCAGATGTGTTCTGATAACCACTGGACACCCCTATCTTCATTTCAGGGTTACAAGAGCTCCAGGGCCCTTCTTGACTTTATCTTTGATCTGACCTGTTATGCACTGTCCCATTTCACATGGCTGTGACAGCTGCCACTGCAGGGATGTTCCTTTAGGGTTGTGGATAGGGCTGGGGACATAGCTCAGTGGCATAAGTGGCATAGCTATGTGCCTGACAAGCACATAGTCATGATTTTGATTCCCAGTACAAACGAACAAACAAAAAAAACCCTTCAACAGTCCATGTCATTTACTTCTAGAAGATGAGAAAGCAAGCTAAAGAATGAAGTAACCTTGGAATAACATAAACTGGCACAGACATAATGGATAGGGTACGATTTGTGGACTCAAATCCTGGCTCTAGACCTCACTAGCAGTGTGGCTTTGGTAAAAATTGCTTAAATCAATTTCCCACTGTAGATTTTACCTAGCACCATGCCTGATACACATCAGATGGTTCTCTGCTGTAAAAGTGGGATTTATGTAGTTTCTTTTATTAAGGAAACACTTATGAGTTCCTATTATGGGAGTTATTTTTGTTATTCACCAATACTTCCCATTTTTGTACTCTTAGAGACACGGTTTAATTGAGTTTTCCTGTCTTTGTGCATCTGTCTATAACTGTGTGGCCTGTTTTGACCAATGAGATAGAGGAAAGTAACATGGGTCATTATTGGGGGAGAAGCTTTCTTTTGCTTTAGCAAAAGGAAATTATGTAAATGGATTCTCTCTCAGAGGTCCTTGAAAAACATGTGAAACAGAGGCTCCTGATGACTGATAGCAGACATACTGTGCAGTCACAAATGCAACTTCGTTGTATCAATTCAGAGGGATATTTGTTACTGCAGTGTTACTTAGCTCATCCTGCCTGATACATTTAAAAATTGCTGGGTTCTTGTACTAATTTTGTCTTTTAGTCCACCTCTGACAAGTATTTCTGAGGGAAATACATCTCTTCAACCTACAAATGACAAAATCAACTTGGAACTTATGAGGTTTATCATTAGTTAATAAGTAGGATCAGTCTTTGATGGGAAAAAAGTGATATTTGAGACTTCTGCTGCAAAAATAATTTGGAAGGATGGTGACTGAGTTTTAGAGACACTTCTGGAGAGTGGAGGAGGTATTGGCTGAGGGGAGTAAACAGGCTGCACAGTATTATGAACTGATTCAGATAACAAAGGTAGCTCTAAAGTAAGTCAGAGTGATAAAGGAGATTTCAACTTCACTGTGCCGGGGAATTCACCCAGTGAAAGAGAGAACACAAACTAGGTTACTTTTCACTTTTTAGAATTACATGGGTTTTAGGTGACCTTTGGATAAACTTCAAGAAATTCAGGGAAGTGAAAAGGCAAAAAATTAAAATTGTATTCCTTCCTCTAGAATATTAGATTTATGGTTATCCTGCCATACACACTTCAGATAGGCTTTAAAATTGATGATTATACTATATAGATATGGTTTTGTAATCTTTTAGGTTATTTAACATCTGTTATTATTTTTTTTATAAGTAGAGGATAACATCATTATTTTAAATAGCTGTACAATGTTCTATCATATGATGCTCCTATTTGTTTATTAATATTTCTTAACAGTAACAGATCCAATGCTTTTGGACTTTTAGGATATTTGCAAACTCTTGCTCTTATAAACAATACTACGATGAAACTCCTTGGAAGATATATCTTCTGGCACTTGCCTAATTATTTCCTTAGAATAATTCTTTGAAGTGGGATTGCTCATCAAAAGAAGGTTACTTTTCAAGGGCTTTTGTTACATATTGCCAAATCGCCATCCAGAAACACTGTATTAATTTGCAGTCCTAGCAGTAATGCATAGGAATGCCCTTTTCTTGATTTCCATGTCAATATAGGTTATTGTCAATCTCTTAAATCTTAGCTAATTCTAGCAGTGAAAAATTGCTCTTTGTTTCAATTTACATTTCTTTGATTCGTAGTGAGTTTGGGAAAGAAATATATACATGAAAAGTGCATTGTTAAAAAAAAAAACCTTGGTAGCTCTGTTAGAACCCGCAGAATGTACAGAAGGGAATTTGTCCATTCATTCATTCACCAAGTATTTATTTGCACCTACTATGTGCCAGGCATAGTTTTAGGTATTGTCATGAGACCAGTGAATGACATACACAAACAAGAGCAAATGTATTTGAGCGGGCCTTGAGTTTGTTGCAGTAGCAGTGAAGAAGTGAGTGGAGGCAGGGATTAGTTACAGTCAGCACAACTCAAAGTATATTGGAGCCTGAGGCAAAAGGAAAAATTAGAAACGCTAATCCTATCTTTATTCAAATTTTGATATTTTGGTTCGTTATGGATTTTTTTCATTAATTATGTTTTAAAAATATTGCATTATAATATTTATTGTGATGGTTGAGTTTTCTTGGCATGCTTTTAAATTCTGGGCCTGACATGAATGATTTATTCATTTTGTCCTAATCGTGCCCCTCCTGTTATATTCCATACTTGTAAAATTTTCATGGAACACACAGGTGAGATGCTAAACTTGAACTCAGGGTCTTCGCATTATAGGTAAATGGTGTTAAAACTGTACAGCCAGAAAGATTGCAAATCAGTCCAATAACCAGCATTACGAGAAATTGTTCCAAGTAGACAAATACCCTGCAATTGTCCATCAGCCATCTCTAACCTTAGAAGCATATGGCTTGTCATTATGACACCTCCTTGCTATCCTGGTCAACATCTTTGGTAGAATGATTACCACTTTTACAAAGGTCTTACAAAGCTAGGGATTAATATTGCCAATCTAAACATAATTATGATAATTACTTGCTGTTTAAGTCCTCCTTGTATGCCAAGCATGGCACAAAGCTCTTACAACAACTAAGTTCAATAACAGAATGATAAGACCACTCTACATATTTGAAAGAGAGAATTTATTACACAGGTGATGGAGAAGTTGAGGAACTGATCAAAAGTAGTGAGGCAATCCAGAAATTATGCCGTTGCACAAAGCCCTTCCAGCTCCCAGGGCTTAGCAAACAGAGATGCTACTACCAGAACTTGGGGGCAGAAGTTGGAACTTTGAATGTGGCATTCTACAACATGGAAGAGTCTGGTCTTGCTGGAAATGCTGGCAGGGGAGGCAGGAGATAATGGAGAAGCACTTGGGTTTTTCCTTCTTCCTGCTTCCTGTCTCCCTCCAGAGTCCCTGATTGGTCTACCTTGCTGAACACCAGCTTTGGAAGCAAATCAGAGGTCAGTTCCTTATATATTAGAGAGCAGAGTGCAGGGAAAAAGGAGGAACAGATTGGATTACAAGTCACTAATCAGCCCATTACCACTCATAAAACATCATTAAAATGTTCAAATAAACTCCCCCCTGAAGTTAAGCACTGTTTATTCCATTTTAAATATGAGGTGCCAGCAATCCAGAGGAGTTAAGAACTTTGCTACAAGGGCACACATGAGCAACTGGAACTGAATTTGAGGCGAGACTTACATGCATCAAAGGTTACATTTTTCTTATAGCACATACTTTCTCTCTAGCCTGTATCTCACTGTTATGGCTAGTGTCTAGATGTCCCCCCATGCTTCATACAGTCATAGGAAGAACTTTTTCAGAGGTGGCTGGATCTACACAGCATGTGACACTGGGGAATTGATTAATGGTGCAATGCTAGAATCAAGGCACTTGGATTAGGGCTGTGAGTGCTATACCTATCCTAAGGAGCCTGGATAATATATAAAGGTAGAAATATCTGTGGCCATCTCTTGCTTACTTTGCTACCATCTGCCTGCCATAAATGTTTTTTCCCTATGCAGTACCTGTTTGCCGTGTTATCCTGCCTTGGAGTCAGCTGATTATGGATAGAAACCTCTATAAACTATGAGCTAAATCAGCCTTTAACTTTGTGTGGACATTGGATATTTTGTCTCAGGAATGAGAGAAAATTACTTATGACACCAGTGTCATCTATGGTAACTTATTGTTCATCCCTGCTTCCCATGTTCTTGCCTCACAGTGATTTGGTAGCTTTATCACTGATGACCTTTATTTACTCTTCCTCAGCCACAGGACTATGGTTTGGGCCAACTTCACTGTATTATTTTTGAATGGTATTCCTGGAGTTATGGAATGTAAGAGCTCAGTTGATAGTTGCCTCAGTTTATGGCAACAATACAGATTGTTATCATTACCTCCAATCTCTTGGCCTTTGAAATCCCGGGCTCTAAGAGCTTCTGCTCTGCTCTCCTTCCTCCCTATTTCTCTTTCTCTCACTGACTTGCCTTTATAATATTGCTCCAATCTCATCAGCATTTATGTCCTGCCAACCTTCCTGAGTCTACTCTTCCCCATGCTCAATGCAGGCGTCATGGTCATGTACTATCGCTGTGCTCTTTAGGGACTCCTCCTTGGTCTCTTCAGCTATAGAGGTTGAGCTAATTATGCATCTACAATTTCCATACCTATGTAATGGCCCTGGATGGTCTCCTCTGTTCAGCTGTAGTTTGAAAACTTTTTTACCATTGCAGCTGCTTCTAATTTCCTGATTTCTCTCTGGATATAAGTTGCTCTTTTCTGGGGGAAGGTGCCAGAACCTATATTTAGTTTTGAACTGATGTTAGTTGGGATGTCAGTTAGTTGGGATCCCTAGACCCTGAAGAGATTGGAGGCATCTTCATAGAAGTGGTGATGCAGCATAGTTTTCCAAGGAGAAACAGCAGAGATGTAGACAGGAAGACTGATACACAAAGTTGGCCATTTTGTTCTAATGCATGTCACTCTTCTCCTTTAACTTCCCAGTTTTCCAAGGATTCTGGGCTCAGTGAATGGATTTACAAGGGTTAACACACACTCTTTCTCCATTCTCTGGTTCTGCCATTAATTACTGCGGTGGTTGCAGACACTGCATGGAGCTGGATCTTAGTTGTTCCAGCTTCAGAGTGGGGTTATTGCCAGCCACGTATTATGAAGGACTAATTGTGAGCCCCTTGCACCTGCTAGTTCCCCTTGTGACTGGGACTCAGCAATGGGGGGAGGGAGTTATTAATGAGCTTGTTGCTCATTATAATAAAATAATGGAGAAATTGGCAAAGAGGCTGATGGTCCAGGTGTAGTCAGAGAAAGTTGGTTGGCATTTCTGGAAACACAACTTTACAGTCTTATTACCTGTCTCCTTCCCTGACTTCTTAAGTGAAGTCCCTGTTCTCCTGAGGGACACACATTGTCCTTGTGAGCTCATGACCAGACGAAGCCACCTGGAGAGAGAAGTTGCTGAGCCAGCGTTGGGATATGGCTGGGATGAGCTGGGAACTGGGTTTGCTTGGACTTGAGCCTTGGAGGAGAGAGAACAGGCCTGGCTGGTTCCCAGGTTGTCTGCTTACCTGGGCTTAATAGGTATAGCTGAGAGGTGTGGTAGGAGCTAGGGGAAGGCCATAGAATGACAACCTTCTGCACCTTGAAGGGATCTGGGGAGGGTCCTGCTTGTGGCACAGGTGCAAGACTAGGGCTAGGGCATGTGGAGTGCAGAATTTAAGATGGCACTCATTCTCAGACTTGTGCAAGTTCAGGAGCAGTGTTAAGGGTGAATGCCTCCTTAAAATTTGGGTGCAGAGTGCCTCACCTGATGCCAGCCCTGCATAGGAATGGCAGGACCGGAAGAGCCTGATGGGAGCCCCTCCTTGATATCACCCTTTGGGTCAGGGCAGGTCCATGGACATTTCTTCCTGGTCCTTGTTCTCCAGGGGATGACCCAGCGGCTCTTTGGAAGCCCCTAGTTCACTGTAAAGAGCATTGGTGAAAATTAACATCGACCAGTAGTGTGGCTATTAATGAGCTTGACTTAGCTGTCAGACCATGTTTGGAAGGGAGGTAAGAGAAGCTGTCCTGTGTGGCGGAGCCGAGTGCAGGCTTCTCCCCATTTACCAGGTCAGTGCTGTAGGCCAGATGCTTAAGCAGTCAGTACCTAGGTTCTTGCTCTGCAGGTGGCTGCTGTCCTTGAATTATCAACTTGTTTCACCTCAAAAGTCCTCCTTGATCTTTGCTTTCTTATCACCCAACTCTCAAATGTCACTTTCTTGTAGAGATTTTCCTGGGTAACTCCGCTTAACGGAGGCCCTTACCGCTCTGTGTCATCATATGTGATTATCGACTTCATAGTCATTGTCACTCTATGCAATTACTTTTGCTTCTTCAGTATCCATTTTGCCATTAGAAAGTCATTTCCAGGAAAGCAGGCATCTTGCTTACCTTGTTTACTGCTGTATCCACAGTGCTGGAATTGGCTCTGAACTAAGTGATTACTGAAAATCATCTATTAAGGAATGTTTAAAAAATCATACTTAACCCCCTGTGGTCCTGGGAGGATTAAGGAAGCCACTTAAAAAGAGAGATTGGCACCAGTAAGTCCTCGTCTCTGTGAGAATGATCACATTCACCAGCTAACAAGCGGCAGCCCCCTACTCCAAACCCAAGCTTCATGTTGTTACCTTGTATTGCATTACAAATTCCCAGGTACTTTTCTGATAGAAAAGAAAAAGAAGCAGAGCTGGAAGCTACAGCTTCTCTGGAAAAGAGAGTGTCCTTGGAAGAGGAAAGAAGGGATCTGTACATATTAGTTTCCTAAATATCGGTGGAAAATGGAACTGACATATACAAAGGTCCCGAGGCAGGAGGGAATGGTGGGTCTTATGGAAATATGATAAAGGGATAGAAAATCAGATCAGAGAGGGGCTAGAGTTCTAATATGTAGAAGAAATAGACTCAGCAGAGAACATCTCCAATGTGCTGGTGTCTTCGATTTCTGTTTTTATTGAGATTCAATGTTATTTTGATCCTTGGGTAGTCACTGTACAGCTGTATGATTATGACAATGATGCTGTCATAAGTAGGAAGGGTAGTAAAAAAATATGACAGGACTGTGACAGACTAGTAATAGTTCCCAAAGATAGTCCTTGTTCTAATTCCCATAGCCTGTGACTGTTAATTTTTGGAAAAAAGAATCTTTGTAGATTTGATTAAAGTAAGAATTTTGCAATGAGGTTACCATCTTGGATTATTGAGTGGTCCTACACTGAAGGCCTAGTGTCCCTGTAAGAGAGAGGCAGGGAGATTTGAGACAGAGGGCGGAAATGATGTGAGACGGAGGCAGAGATTGGGGAGATGTGGCTACCAAGGCAGGAGGTGATATAAGTACTGTTTCAGTAGAAGGGACAGGACTCCCCAGGCAGTTAACGCTTGGCTAGAGACTTGAGTGTAAGAGGAGCATGAATCACATAAATATCTGAGGAAAATGGAAGTGGTATGTGCAAAGGTTCTGAGGTAGGAGCGAATGGTGGGTCTTACAGAAATATAATAAGCAAAGGGATAGAAAACCAGATCAGAGGAGTGGCTGGAGTGACAACTGGCTTTGTTTTAAGTTTAATGAAGATTCGTTATGAGGATTTGAAGTAGGTGTATGAGATGCTCTATAGAATATCTTTCTATCTGCTATCCACAGAATAGACTTCTAAGGGGTTCCAGCTCTGTTTGTGGCCACTGGGACTCCAGAGCAGAGGAGCCTACTGTCTCTTCACAGAGGAAGACATGCTTTCCCCTGGGGAGGAAATCCTGTCAGTTGTAGGAGGGAAGAATGAATCTAACACATAGAAGAAGCAGAGACAGCACAGAGCATCTTCAACATGCTGGTCTTTGGTTTCTGTTTTTGTAAGAGTTCAGTGTTTTTCCAATCCTTGTGTTCCATGGGATGCCTCAGAATCCCCATGGTAATTTCCCTTTTGGCTTCTACCAAGTCAGGCTGGAACTCTCTTATGTTTTTTAAAAAAATAAAATGCTATTGAAAAGTAACTATACTTCCATTTATGGTAACAAACAAAAATAAAATGCATTGTTTATAAGAGTATTAAACTATAAAATAGTGATAAATCTCACCACAAAATTTACAAAACCTAAATACAAAAAACTAGAAGCATTTCAGAGAAATTAAAAATTTCAAGAAACATTTTAAGGCAAAATGCTTAAAGATAATTTTCTATAAAACACCAAAAGACTTGAAGTCATTAAAACAATTTCAAAAAGGAAGAAAAAACTTTGGAAATCTAACATGACAGTATTTTCAGAATTAATATACATTTATAATGCTTTATTTACTCTTTGAATTTCTCACACTAGGGTGCCAATACAGTGCTTACACATATGAGTCTGATTTATTTCAATTTTAAGTATGGACTCAAATTGCATCCACTTACCTATAAAGGTCTCTAGATTATCCTTTTCATGGATGAATAATACTCTATTGCATTAAAAACCCCATCTTTTGATCCATTCCTTGGTTAATGAACATTTAGGTTGTTTCCAAGATTTTGCTATTACAAATTATGCAGCTATCAACATGGTGCACATATTGAAATTTTCTTATTTGCAACTATAGAGAATCTAATCAACGAAGCAGATTTTTCTGGGAGCACAAAACAATGTATTTAGTTTCTCTAGTCCACAATTGGGGGATGCAGAGTGGTGTGTATGCAGGAGTGATAGGGACTGAGTGGGTAG
This sequence comes from Cavia porcellus, assembly GCF_034190915.1. Lineage (NCBI taxonomy): Eukaryota > Metazoa > Chordata > Mammalia > Rodentia > Caviidae > Cavia > Cavia porcellus. The sequence continues at coordinate 22,284,301 of NW_026947488.1, read as the reverse complement.
GTAAATGTGCACAGACAAACAGAGTCCAAGCAATGATTGTGATAAAACTATACCTTTATTCTTTCATCCAGTAATTTTACTTCCTTGGAAAAAGTGGTGACGTATTCTTGGCAGCTTGCATACACCATCACTGCCCCTTGGTGGCCTCAGCCAATGGCCCTTCCATTCTTGTCTATGTGACTGGAGCTGTCCTTAAGCAGAACTGTTTAGGAGACTGACCTTTCTACCATCAGCTCACTCAGCTATGAACAACTCCTTCCTCATACTGCTTACAATGTCCAGGGAATAGAAATCTCCTTTTAACTCAGAATCAGTCTCTGCCTAATCAGATATGAGCGATCCAGGATAGTTGAAAGCTTTGGACTTCAATCCCAAATGCAAATATTAAATCTTCTATTTTTTATTTTAAAGAGAAAAAAGCACAGAAAAATCAAGAAGCAATCAAGCAAACAAAAAAACAACAGCAAAAGCAAAATAACAACAACAAATAATACTGATATAGGATTTCAAACCAAGATGATAGAAAATTAACAATGGTTGTTATATTACATATGATTATCTTCAAAAGAGTTGCTCAGGTTACCAGATACAGGCATGCAAAATGATCAAACAATTTCCCTTTGTGCAGTTTCTTTCCCTTTTACTATATCTATTATAACTTTTGGGTCTTATTTACTCTTTCAGTTTCTTATACTAATGAGCCATGTATGGTGTTTACACATGCTAGTTTGATTTATTTCAGTTAAGAATATGGCTTCTAGTTGCATCTGTGTACCTATAAAAGCCTCCAGTTCATTGTTCTTTATGGCTGAGTAGTACTCCATTGTATAAAAAGACCACATCTTTTTTATCCATTCCTCAGTTGATGGGCGTTTGGATTATTTCCAGGGTATGTCTATCATAAGCTGTGCAGCTACAAACATAGCTACACATATATTGCTATGATTATGATGTTTTCTGTTCTTCTGAGAAGATCTGAAGGGGAACTTCTGGGTCAAATAGGGACTCTAATCTTAGCTTTTTGAGGAATCGCCACACTGTTTTCTACAGTGGTTGTACCAGTCTATACTCCTAACAGCAAAGAAGGGTTCTTTTTCCCCATAGCCCAATCAGCAGTTGTTATTGGTTGATTTCTTGATGTTAGCCATTCTTTCTGTAGTGAGATGATATCTCAGTGTTGTTTTAATTTGCATTTCTCTAATGACCAATGATGTTAAACCCTTTTTCAGGTATTTATTTGCCACTCATATTTCTTCTTCTGAGAAGTATGTATTCATCTCAGAACCACATTTTCAGATTGGGTCTTTGAATTTGGGGGTCTGATTTTTTTCAATTCTTTATATGTTCTAAATAGAAGTCCTTTGTCTGAGAGACAGTTGGCAAAAATCTTTTCCCAATCTGTGGGTGTTCTTTTCACTCTGTTGGTGATTTCTTTTGATGTGAAAAAACTTTTTAATGGGATGAAATTCCAGTTGTTGATTCTTTGAAGTACTTCCCATGCAGTTTGGTTTTTGTTCATGAACTCTTTGCCTACTCCTATGTCTTAAAGATTTGTACCTGCTGTCTGTTCCAGTAGATTTAGTGTTTCTGTCTTAATATTTAGATCTTTTATTCATTTTGATGTTAGTTTAATGCATGGTGATAAGAATGGGTCTAGTTTAAGTCACCAGCATGTAGAGAGCCAGTTTTTCCAGCACCACTTATTAAAGAGGCTGCCTTTCTTTCAATGAACACGTTTGGCCCTTTTGTCAAAAATAAGGTGGCTGAGTGTGTTTGTAGTTGTGTATGCAGCTTCTATTCTGTTCTATTGATCCTTAGGTCTTTTTTTTTGCCAGTACCATACAGCTGCTTTGTGGCATAATTTCAAATTTCGGACTGTGATGCTTTCTGCCTTGCCTTTGTTGCTCAGTATTGCCTTTGCTATTTTAGGCCCCTGATGATTCCACATGAATTTTAGGAATGTTTTCTGTATTTTTGTTAGGTATGCTAGTGGTATTTCATTAGCATTAATACTAAATCTACCTCAAAGTGTTATCCATAAATATAGGACTCTTGAGTGAATTCTCTGCTATTCCAGAATTCTCTAAGTGGATATGCAGAATGGGTACATCCCCATGGCCCTTGTTATAATGATGAAGGAATAGGTATAATTCTTAGAACATGCAGCAAAATCAAGACAACAATAAGAATCCCAAAACTAGATGAGAAGTTGACACTAACTGGAAGAGAACTGATCAAGTGCCAAATCATTCTAAAGTAAATGATGGCAGATGTTTTAGAGCTTTCAATGACAACAAAGAGTGTGCTATAGGTTCACCACCATCATGACAGGTGGCTCCTGTCTATGACTGTATGTCATTTTAAAAACTGATATTCATTTAGACTTTAATAGCAAAGTTCTAAATGGAAATACCATTCTTTTACAAGTTTTTATAAAGGAAACAGCATTCTGAATTAAGGACATACATATTTCTTTTCCCCTTCTTTTCTCCTTTTCCCCATCCCAGTTTCTCTTTCCTTTTGAACAGTTTCTTCACGTTTCACAATATCTATTATATTTTTTGGATCTTATTTACTCTTTCAGCTTCTTCTACTAGGGAGACAATACGATGTTTACACATGTGAGTCTGATTTATTTCACTTATGAGCATGGTCTCAAGTTGTATCCATTTCCCCATAAAATGTCTCAAGTTTATCTTTCTTCATAGTTGAGTAGTACTCCATATCTTTTTTGTTTTTTGTTTTTAATTTTATTTAAAGAAAGACTAAACAAAACAGAAAATGGGTAGAAAAAATACATACTTTCAAAGAAAAAATAAACAGTAAGAAATCAGTAGTTGATGTTTACATATTGTCTTCTTACAAATAGTTGTTCAAGATACAAAAGTGGAACATATAAAGTAGAAATTCAAACAGCGAGACTGCAAACAGTTCTGTTCAACTATCCAATAAAAACTTAGTAATATGGTTATCAATCCTATATACTTAAACATACATGCAGTTATCCATATCTTCATTTATGTTGAGATTAAACAAACCAAAGCAGGATAAAATCATTCTGAACCAAGAATAATAGTATTGCTGGATTTCACATCATGACACTCCAGGATCCTCACTGGGTACTGTCGTGTCTTTTCTTTATTCAAAGTATTTGTTTATTTTATCATGTGTCATAAGATCAGTTCTCATAAACTGTTTATAGGTTCTATGCATGCATGAATCCTAACATGTATTTCTATCCTTTCTATATTAGAGTGAGAAACAAAACAAACCAGGACAATACAAAACATATTCCTACAAACAAATAAAATGAAAAAGACATATAAAACTGCTGTACAAGGAGTTCTACCATGGCTACTGTGTTGTCTCTTATTATCTTCAATAGAATTGGCTATATCATCAGACATAGTATAAATTGAATATGTCAATACATAACAGTATTAATAAAAATACAACTTTGTAGATAGTGTAAAACTACAAAAACAAGTAGTAATCAAACCAGAATGTGTATCATAGTAAATCTTGTCATCTTCAGTGTAGTTGCCTATACTTTCAGACTTGATACTATCAATCGTAACAGTTTTGAATAAAATCTGTCGATAACAAACAGCAATCAAACAAACCAGATTTAATTAAGATCAGTCATGATAAAACAGTATAAGTTATACAGGGCTCCAGTTTAAGTTAATAGGAAATTAAAGATGATTACTGTGCTATATCCTGCTATTCTTGGGATAGCTGTCTGTGCTCTCAGATCCAGCACATGTAGACAAATTGGGACAGAATAAATTCTGTCTAAGCAGAGCAGTGTGACTAATGGGTTTTAATTCCTGATACACTATTAACAATATCTTCTGCCATCTTATTTTAAGACTATTCTTCCCCTTTCACTCCCCCAGGTGCACTGTGCATTTTTGGGTCTGACCAAGACCCTTGGTTTTAAATTGGGGGGGGGGAGAGAAACTTGCTATTTACCTAAGTGGTTCTGAACAGTGTCCCTCCTGGACTTGATCTCTAGTTGTATTCCTTTACCTATTAAAGCCTGTCATTAGAACCTATCCACAGATACTGGCCTAGTTGACCCTATTACTCTCTGGTTCCTACACAGAGCATTGTTTTCTCATATTTGATTTTCATTCCATATACCTTTTTTCAGGTTAATTATATTTCCTATAAAGCATCTCGGTGGACCCTACCTCCCGATCTACTCTGCCTGTGATTCTCTCTTTTTTTATTTAGTGTGTCAAGGCCATCTATATTAGAGATTATAGTCAACCTTCTCTGCCTCATTTCTGTTGTGCTCTTTTCTGCCATTAGTTGTGTGTTTATCTTCTTCATTTGTTTTCTGCTCTATTCATTGAGGCCTCTCTGCCACTGTTCCTGGAATCCTGGTACTTTTCTCTCTCTCTAGAATGTCTTGCAGTATTCTCTGTAGAGTTAGATTGGTGGTCACAAATTCCTCCAGTTTCTCTTTGTCTTGGAAACATCTTGTTTCTCCATTAATTTCTAGAGACAGGTTTTCAGGGTACATCAATCTGGGCTGGAGGTTATTTTCTTTCAGGGTTTGGAATACTTTGCTCCAAGCTCTTTTTGATTTGATGGTCTGTGTCGAGAAGTCTGCCGTGATTTTGATGGGTTTTCCTTTATAAGTAATCTGTTTCTTGCCTCTAACAGCTTTTAATATTCTGTTCTTATATTGAATTTCTGGGATCTTGATTATTATGTGCCTGCATGTAGCTCTGTTTTGGTTATAGGTGGCTGGAGTTCTGTATGTCTCATACATCTGAATATCATTTTCTTTTTCTATGTTTGGGAAGTTTTCCTTAATTATTTCTGTGAATAACCTTTATAGTTCCTTTGCTTGTACCCCTGCTTCTTCATTCACATTCTTTATTCTTAAGTTATAGATCCTCTTGTTGTCTTCTAGCCTTTGTATTTTTACTGCTTGTTTCCTTGTTATTTTTAAGAAGTTTTTCCTTTCATATTCCCACATTACAAACCTGCCCTCCAGTTTGGATAATCTATCCTTAGTTTCTTTCAAGCAATTTTGCCAGCTTTCAATGGAGTTTTTAATTTCCTGGTAATTTCTTTGAACCTGCTTCATGTATTCTATGTTTTCTTTACATTCTTCATTAAACAATTCTCCCCTTTTTTTGTGCTCTTCCATTCTTCCATCTGTGTCCTCATGAGAGGTGCTTAACATTTCTTTTGTTAATCTATTTATATCTTGCTTTACTTGGTTAAGTATTTCACTTTTGAATTCGTCTATGAGGTCCTGAAAACATCTCTTTATGTCCACTGATGCTGTGTCTGATATTGCATGTTTACTGTCCTCAATCTCCTTTGTATTTTCCTTTTCTGGATCAATGTTCTCAGGGTTAGGGGCTGGGGACTATTTTTGTTGCTTCCTCTTCTCATATTTTTTGTTTCTTCCATACAGGCATATAGAGGAGGCCCCAGTTCCTTTCTTTACTAGTTATGGTTCTTCTGAAGTGCACTGTCTAGGTGATCCTGTGACTCCAGTTGCTACTGTGTGAAAAAAAGGTGGCGTATACTGGCCCCTCCCCTCCAGGTCAGTCAACCTGCTGAGGCCTTCATTGTGTTAGTGTGCGCCGCATGTAGGGAATTGGTTTGGGACAATTTATTGGGTCTCAGGCAGTGGCATGACCCAGGCCAAGCACAACCCACCAATCTCATCTGGGAAGGAAACAACTGACTGAAGCCATTGCTGTTTCTTGTTCTTGCCAGTCCTGCCCAGTTCCATGATGTCTTCCCGTTGGAGCAACACCTTTTTCCATGGAAGGGTTTTATTCCCGGCACTCACTGCAGGTCGATGCAGATCCCCCACCAACTCAGCTATCTGTGGACCTGCTAACCCCCGACCTCAGTGCTACTGTGGTTCCAGTGAGTTAAAATGGCAAGAATTTGGACACCTCAGTAAGTCATGGCCACGCGAATTCAGGCACTGCAGCGGAAGCACCGAACCTCTAGCTGTTCCAATAGTAGCACTGGGACTGCATGTTTGGTTCTTCTCACCTTAGTTTCTTCCTGGGTGGAGAGGATACATGTCCCTCTGTCCAGGACTCCCCATGCTGTGTTATTTTGGCATCTAAGTTGACTATCTCAGGGATCCTCTGTAATCTGTTGTTATCTATCCTCCATCTTTACTGGAACTCCCCTTTTTATCCATTGCTCGATTGATGGCAATTTGGGTTGTTTCCAAGAATTAAGTTTTGCAAACTGTGCTGCTATAAACATGGTACACATATATTGCTATAGTATGATATCTTTAATTCTTCTGAGAAATACCCAAAAGGGGAATAGCTGGGTTGAATGGGAGTTCTAATCCTAGTTTTTGGAGGAATGTGCACACTGATTTCCACAGTGACTGCACAAATCTACACTCCCACCAACAATGGAGACAATCTCTCAGCATTTGTTGCTGGTTGGGTTTTGATAGTAGCCATTCTTACTGGGTTGAGATGAAATCTCAGTGTTGTTTTAATTTGCATCTCTCAAATGACCAGTGAAATTGAACATTTTTTCATATTTATGCATTATTTGTATTTGTTCATCTGAGAAGTGTGTGTTCATCTCAGATGTGCATTTTTGGATTGGGTCTTTGAATTTGGGGGGGGGTCTGATTTTTTTCAATTCTTTATATATTCTAGACATAAGTCATTTCTCTGAGGGACAGTTGGCTAAAATATTTTTTCACTCTGTGAGTCATCTTTTCACTCTGTTGATGATTTCTTTTGATGTGCAAAAACTTTAATAAGATGAGATCCCAGTTGTTGATTCTTCACGTGTTTCTTATGTTGTTTATGTTTTATTCATGAAGTATCTGCCTACCCCTATGTCTTAAAGATTTCTACCTACTGTCTGTTCCAGTAGATTTAGTGTTTCTATCTTCATATTTAGATCTTTGTTCCACTTTGACTTTAGTTTAATGCATGGTGATAAGAATGGGTCTAGTTTAAGTCATCAGTATGCAGAGAGCCAGTTTTTACAGCACTTTTTAAAAAAGAGGCTATTTTTCTTCCATTGGAATGTTTGCCCCCTTTGTCAAAAATAAGGTGCCTGAGTATGTTTGTAGCTGTATCTGCATCTTCTAATCTGTTCCACTCATCTTCAGGTCTGCTTTTATTTGATAGTACCATGCTGATTTTATCACAGTATCTTTCCAGTATAATTTTTTTCTTTTCTTTTTCTTTTTTTTGTACAAGGAGTTAAACTCACAACTCATGCTTGCCAGGCAGGCACTGAGCTATATCCCCAGCCATTTTTGTATAATTTCAAGTAAGGGATGGTGATGCCTTCTGCCTTGCCTTTGTTGCCCAGAATTGCCTTTGCTAGTCTGTGTCTCTTCTGCTTCCAGATGAATTTTAAGAATCTTTTCTGTATATCTGTGAGATACACTAATAGTATTTTGATTGAGATTGCATTAAGTCTGTATAACAGTTTTGGGAGTATGACCGTTTTCACATTATTGGTTCTTTCTATCTGTAAGCAAAGGGATATCAGATGGTTTTTTGATGCCCTTGATTTTTTAGATCTTAGAAGCATTCCCTAAGCCAGTGTTCATAACTTGAGCTCCTAGGTATGTGGCAATCTTGGGTCTGTGAACACAGAACTGTACTGTAGACTATGAAGTTACTTAAAAGAGGCATCTATTTAAATCAGCTCATTATATTGGGATGTAAGCCTGAGTCCATATAGACACAGTTGATTGCCTGTGGAGGTGTTAGTAAGATGTGGTGCAGTGTCCTTTGCCTTGACTCAAGACATATGGACTGATGGGGATGCTGATATTGTCTGGAAAGTTGTTCTGAGTGGCTGGAAGAGTGAAGCCCATAGTGAGGGGTGAGATTCAGCAGATCTGGAACTGATACTGAATGCTAGGCTGAGCCAGTTTTACTTTATGGTGTTAGCACTCAGGAACCACCAGTGGCTTTAAAAATAGCCAATGATTGGGGGTTTCTCTTCTAAAGGTCACCCTGAGGTCCTGGGACTTAGGGTATAGACATGGCCCAGGTGGTAGGACTGGGGACTAACTGGGCCTGAGGCCTCTGGGTGGACTGCTTCCTTTTTTATTTTTTAGCCATCATTAAACTCTTCCTAGACTGGATGGTCCTTGCTTCCTGACTCCTCCTTTACTTTTGGACATTGTTGACTGGGAGAGGCATTTTTGCCTGCTTAGTATTAGATGTCTTATCTGAGGACAGATATCCAGCTGCAGACAGGGGAGTGAAACTGCTGTTTGTCGTGTGTCTGCCATGTGTCAGGCACTTCATACAGGTCATTTCACTTGTTTCTGCCTTAGCTCTGCATGCTGTAGTTGTGCTTTCCTACACAAAAAATGGGCTTAGATAACACTGAATACCTCAAAGCTTGTAGTTGGCAGTGCTGGGATTTGAACCTATCACCACTGACTCAGTACAGGGCTTTTTGCTGTTCACTAAATTCCCTGGGTATGCACCAGACAGCTGCAAGGGAGAGCAGAGCGATGCATCTGTCATGGGCAGATTGCTGTCTGCAGGGCCCAGCTGACCCTGTGTGAAGGTGGCAGGACTTTTCAGCTAGCTGGTGGTTCCCTTTTCTGACTTGGCCCTGTCTCCTTTCCAGACTAATTACTTCTGCTTGAGGTGGGATGTTTCCGTTTCCTTGTTCCAATCTGAATATGAGTGGGAGGGGGGAGGAATGGTGCAACCATCCTGATCCCAATCCTGTACCAGCACAGCTGGCGGCTTACACAGCACCCTCATTGAAAAGTGATCCATCAGCCAGCAGTGGTGCTGCCGTCAGGCCCAGCTGCCGAGCTAACTCCTCTGGGCCTCCTCAGGTGTGACAGGCCCCAGGCTGAAAGTCCCTGTGCTGGCCCTGCTGCCTGCCTCTTAGACAGTGTTCAGTGATGTAGTGGAAACCTTGTCTCAGTGAGTTCTTTACTCTTGGGGAGCCTTGGAGAAAACCGAGGCTGAGGTGCAGGTGCTACGGGGGATGAAAGGGAACCTCTTGAACAGGCCTTGTTTTCCCACCATCAGCTCCCTAGAATCCTTAGATACGACCCCCTTTAACATCCCCCGGTATTTCCACAGACACTGGAGAATCCTCTCATATTTTCAGTAGAGATGAGACTATGGGGACCTAGACAGGCTGGGGTGGTCCAGTCAGATGTGGTGTGTGTGTGTGTGTCTCTCTGTGTGTGTATGTCTGTGTGTGTGTGTGTCTGTGTGTGTGACGGTGGTGGAAGGCAAGATGCAAGAGGGAGGCCAGCGTATGCCATAAACACCCTCATTGTGCTGCTCCAGGGACCAAACTTCCCATGCTGTAGGTGAGATTAGCCTGAACTTCTAGGTTTAGATTACAGTTCTTAAACTTGGTCTATGTCAGAATAATTTTTTGAGGTGTGGATTTCTGGGCCTCAGTCCAGAATGTCTGATGTATCAGGCCCAGAAAGAAGTCACAAAGTTGATATTATTAATGTGTTCTAAGCTGATATTAATACTACTGACCAAGGAATCACACTCAAGGGATCTAAGAGTATGATCTGGGAACCTCTGGTTAAAAGGAAGGTCAATGCCCTCCATAGGCCCCTATAGAATTTGCAGATATCTAAGGTCTCCTGGTTTCATTGAATTGTTAGCTCTTGCTTAAATTTCTGATTCTCTTCCCAGTCTTCCTGGACAGCCCTCCTGGTGAGGGCTCTTAAAGCTCTTAAAGTGTGACTTGCCAAATTAGGTAAAGGTCTGGGCAGCTGGAGCACGTCTTTTTTTCTTCTTCTTTTTCTTAATGACAGCTGTATTTCTATTCAGAGACCTATTGACACGTGCTATTTTAATTGTCTTGTCACCAAACCCTGTGAGAGGAAAGTCTGAGATGATATATGCAAACAATCTGGCCCAAAAAAGGTACTTAACTGAGTTTAGCTCTTCCTTGGCCATCTCTGACTTAGCAGTAGAGACAAGGTTAACTGCAACTGAGCTCCAGAAAGAGCTGTGCAGAGAAGAGAGTCTTGGGAATAACTCAGCAACATTCCTTTGTGTTAGTCACCTTTCTGTTATTACAATAAGACATATGAGGTAATTAACTTATAAAGACAGAAAGTTCATTTTGGTTCAGTTTTGGAGACTCCAGTCCATGTCAACTGTCCCCATTCCTTTTGGATTTGAGTGAGGCAAAAATATTGCAGCCAATCATAGCAGAGCAAAACTGCCCACCTTATCAATAAATGAGGATAAGAAGAGGAACTAGGGAATTCCAAAATTTCCTTCAAGGGTATAACCCAAATACCCTAAAGTGCTCCCAACAGACTATACTTCTTAAAGATTTCATCACCTCCAATAGACTCACCCTGGGACTAAAACTTCAATATGTGAGCCTTTGGAGGACTTTAAGATGCGCACTTCCTCTTGTAGCCCACTTCCTGTTGAGTCCCAGAGGTCTGTGGAACCATAACCATAGAGTGACTGCTACCCTCTTTTCCCACCTGTTACCATCTATAGCCTTTTACTAAATATTATGCACAGGCAATAGTCAAGTTTAACTTTTGATTTTTAAATCCCCTTTATCCTTTTCTGTACCCTAGTAAATGGGATTCTGAAATCAGGGACATAGCTGTGATTCTCCCCAGAACAAATATACAGAGGTGTGTAAGTAGGAAGGATAATAATGTTTCCAAGAATATTCTTTGCTTGTATGTGTGATCCTGAATCCCTGTTGCCTCTTGTGCTTGCTATGGCACCAACCAAGACTGTAACAATAGCTACCTCCCATTCTTCTCAAATCAGTGTAATTGGTTGGAGTTGTGTTAATCTTTGGCAGCAGGGTATCAGCCTCTTATTCTCTTACCTGACCTCCCTAAGGGTGGAAGATGCCAGCGGCAGGTCCCTGCAATAGAAAGCCCAGCCTGACCTGGATAAGGATGCACCTTTTAAAAGAGTATATATTTTTTTACTTTAGGAAAATTTTGGAAAGTATAATTCTTATTTAACACGTGAGTGATTCAGTGTGTCACTCTTTCTTCCCATAACCCTCTAAAGCAGACAGTCCATGAGGCATGAAGTAGTAGTAGGAGGTCCCTTTTGGAGGCTTGAACCTAATTCCTGCTCTTGGAACAGGAGATAGGAGACCAGGGCTTTGAATGTTGACTAAAGCTAATGCCTTGATCTGCCCCAGGCTTGCCCTTTCTGCACCTCAGGGGACAGTAGCCTCACCATCTTTTTCTGTGACTCTTACCAGTTTCTCTTTGCATCAATGCATAACATCAAGCGAGAGGCCCCCACCACGATGCCTGCTGCTTGCTGCCAGGCACTCCTGATGACTTCAGCTAATTTCTGAGTCTGGAAACATTGTTGACAGTGTGATTTCTAAAATGTGAAAGGCGTTATCTCGTCGTGCCATCTGCGGCATGTCTGTCTGACTCGGGGCTTCCGCTCTGCCACTCTGCCCCCTCGCAACAACTCTCACTGCTCCGTCATCATCTCCCACAGCTAATTGCTCCAAACTGACAAGGAGGCGTTTTCCATTTAGAGATACAGGGAGAGGGAACTTTCTTGCTGATGTTTCCAAGTCAAGCGTGCCTTTTGGAATTGTAATTTGATCTTTTGGTTGGGGAGGGGTGGCCACTGGGGTGGTTTCAGCACTGGGTCACGGACAGCTCCAGGGAAAGGAGTCAATGGAGAGTTCTATGATTCTGAGTTAAAGGGGACCTGGTATCCATTCATTGGAATGACAAGGAATTCGCCATCTTCAAGGTAGCAGAATGTGAAGTAATGAATTCTATGTTCCTAGAAGTGTGCAAATCGAGGTGATTTTTTTTAACACGAGGAGGCAAACTTTGAATGCACAATCTCCTATAGCTCAGATAGTCTGGAACTAGTCATATTCAAGGGCAATGTGACATAAGGTGTAATAATCAAAGGATCAGAGTTGTGTAACAAATCACCACAGTACTTCAGTGACTCAGAACAGTGATAATTATTTACCTTATTATCTAGATTTTGTTATCATTCATTCTGATAGGAAACAAGAGAGGGTACAAGCTATTAGAGGTCTTAGCTTGAGAACTTGAAGCTAAAAATCCCTGGAAGGTTTGCCAGAACATTCATTTCCAAGATTCATTTCCAAGATGGTGCATGCACATGGCTGGCAAGTTGGGGCCAGCTGTTGTCAGGACACCTCAGTTCCTCTTTCAGATGGTTGTTCCTAGAGGGCTTCTTGAGTTCTCAGGGCTACATAGATGTCTACCCAGGATAAGCAATTGTTCAAGAAAGAAGCCGACAATGTCTCTGAAGGTCGACTTATGGAGGTCATGCACTGTTACTTATGTAGTGCTCTCTTAGTCATAGAAGTCAGTAAGATCATGTAGAAGGGATCTACACAAGGATAGGATACCAGGAGTCAGAAATCCTTGAGACCATATTGGAGCTGGCTATTACAGCTGCATAGATACAGATAGTGAAGTAAGGTACCAACTCTTATTTGTTGAGAGAATGAGGAAAAGTTCTGAACTTCATTGTATTTTAGCCTCAGGAAGTTGGCAGAAAACATTAAATACAAGAAAACTGAAGTGTCTATGAGATGTATTCTCTAACTCTTTGCTCACTGTACCATATGATACCTTCTAGTGTATTCTACCCCTGGCTTCCACATTTTTGTTTCTGGAACTGGTCTTTTTGTTGAATTCCGTGTTCATATTTTCAACTCCAGCTACTCTGGCCTTTCAACTTCTTGAATTCACCACACTCTTTCATACATCAGCACACCCTGTTGTTTGTGCTAGCAATACTGTCCCTAACCTAGTCTTTCTGTGCTGTCACTGGTTGGCTCATGCTTATTGCCAAGATCTCAGATCAAATGTCACTTTCTTCAAATCTTCTTTGCTAACTTCTCCCCTAGCAGATTTCATTTTCCAAAGATGGCACACTGATATCTCTCCCATTCTTGTGCTGTTTTTATAATGTGGTGCTGATATTGCTTCATCAAGAGGTGGCTCTGTGTTCCTTCATCTAGAACTTGGGCAGATACTTGTAACTTCCTTGATCAATAGAATGTGGCAGAAATAAGGTTGTGTGACTTCTAAGGTTAGTTCATGAGAAGAAACATAGCAGCTGCCTGGAGTCTCTCTCTCTGTCCTTACCCCTCTACCTCCCCCATCTCCTTCTCTTTCTTCTTTAATCTCTCCCTCTTCCTCTCCTTCCTCTACTTCCCCTCCCCTTCTCCCCCTCTCCCTATCTTCTCCCTCTGTCTCCTCTCACTTGTCCATGATATTCACCACCATTTTGTGAGGCAGCCCACCTAGACCATACAGAGGGACCACTTGTAGAGGATTTTTTTAAGGCACCAGCTGAAGGTCAGGGTTGCCCAGAAAACTGTGAATGAATCATCTTTCAGATAAGTCCAGCTCCCTAGGTTTTGAGTCTTCCAGCTGAGACCCTAGACATCACCAGTAGAGATAAATAGTTTCACACTGCAGCTTTAGAACTCTGAACTAAAAGAAACTGTGAGAGGTAAGAGCAATTATAAGTTTTATAAGGTAAATTTTGGAGTTGTCTCTTATGCTCCACAGGGACTGATATATTTTCAGGCTTCTACATGCTTTGTTACTATGTCCTGTCATAGCTTCTAATTATTTCTTTACAGCAGTCTTAAGAGTTTGTAATCATATATTTGTGTATTAAGTTGATTTCCATTTGTTCTTTTGAACTGTACAATATTTGAGGGCAAGCACCATTTGTTTTTCCACCAACACATTGCCAGAACCTGGGATATACTATGTACTCCATAAATGTATTACACCCATAAATTTACCTGTTATATGTTCTCTCAATCCTCTGAAAACATTTCACTTTCTGAACACACAAGCTCAAGTTGTCGTCTTTATCTCTTTACTTGGTCTTCATTTTGCATCATGGCAAAAGCCCCATTGTTCCTTCAGGTGCTCAGACCACAAACCTGGAAATCATCCTAGTCTTTCCCCATCTTTCTTTGCAGTGCCATGGACTACTGTGAGTCCTGTTTCTTTTATCTGGCTGTACTTTCCTGCTCTACACCAACTTCTGTTCTCCCATTGCCCCACCTTAGTTCAAGCCCTTATCATTTCTTCTCTGCATCAGATCAGTGGACTTCTGAGCAGGTCATTATCTTCCAACTCACCCCCAAAGTGGTGGGCTGACCTCTATGCTATGTCTGAGTCTCCTGTTCTTTAGATGAAAATTGTTCATTGATTCTTCCTTGTCCTTATACTAAAGCTTCCAGTCTTCAGTAGCCATTCCAAGTCATTTGGGCAGATGATGTGATATCAATTAAACAAGGTTTTCTACTGCATCCTAAAGTTACTTGATGATTTGTTTTGGTCTTACATCTTTTTGGTAATGTTTTACTGCTTTCACCCTATAGATTGTGTGTTTTAAACACATCAAGATCTTTAGGTTTATCTCAAATCACCTCCATCAAGTTGGCTGCAGGTGACAGAATTCCATGTGAGCTAATGTTGGGAATAAGAGACACTTCTTGGCTGACATCATCTAAGTAAATTGTTGCAGGCAGAGCACTGGTTGAAGTATTTCCAGGAACAACCAGAACAAAGATCCAATCTCCATTTCTCCACCTGTTTTCAAGTGTCAGCTTTATTCTCTCTCACTACAGAAACCCCATCTCTATGCCCCTAATTTGTTTTTCCTTTTTAAGGTGAGGTTGGAGCAAGGTCTAACTCTGTAGTTCAGGCTGGCCTTAAACTCACTATGTGGCCCAGGCTAACCTCAAATTCATGGAATTCCTTCTGCATCATCCTCTTGAGAGCTGATATTATGGATGTGAACCATCACACTCAATTCATTAATGTATTGTTGCATAAAAACCACCTCAGACTTAGTTGCACAAAAAGCAATCATTATCACTACTCATGGTTCTGAGTGTCACTGTTATGTTTTTATCTAGGTGCTTGTATCTAGAGCTTTATGCACTCACAGACAGGTCTTCTCAAGGTAATTAAACCATGGCAGCAGTCTAGCTGGGGAGCTGAGATCTGGTTTGAAGAGGCAGGTTATTGGTGAAGTGAGCTGGAAGGATGTATTTAATCCCCCATCCTCCCTTTTGTCTCTGTTTCCTGGCCACCATGAAATGAGCAATTTTTTTCTGAGACAGGATCCTTCCCAATGTTACTTTTGCCCTGGAACCAGCTGCCAATGGACTGAAACGTCAAAAAAAAAATAAGCCAAAATAAACCTCTCCTTTAATTTTTTTGTGTCAGGTATTGAGTCCCAGCCATGAGAAAGTGACTAAGATGGTTATCTTGGCATTGCTAGTTCACTATCCTTAATATTTTACATGATTACAGTTCAATTGATGTTGGCTTCCTTACTTATATATCTGGTACCCAGGATGGAGAATGTGAAAGCTGGGGCTCCACTGACATCTCTTTCTACTACTCTGTGCATCTCCATATCATCTTTCTAGTGTAGCAACTTCAGAATAGTAAGGATTGTTGCCCAGTGGCTCAGGACTCCAAAGTCTGCTGTCTCAAGGAAATTAGCTGAAGCTGCATGGTCTTTTCTAAGATGTGTGGAAGCCATTTCTACCATGCATCATCATAATGAAAAACCTCACTCAGATTCAAGGGGAGAAATCACAGATCTATCTCTTGATGAGAGGTGTGTCATTTTTGAAGATCACTTGCTGTTGAAAATCTGATTTGTGGCAATTCTTGAGTTCTTTCCTCATTTGACAGTTTCAGCCATCACTTGATCTCAAGTTACAGTCTCCAGGTGGGGAAATTTGGGCTCAGTGAACTCTGAGTGATGGGGTGGAGTCCCCCGGAAACTTGTAGCTCCACACCATTTCCGTCCCCAAGCCACACACGTGGATGAGTGTGACAGGCTTGGGGACGGAAGTAGTATGGTACAGGCAGTACAGTGAATGAGTGCTGCACTGCTCCAAAATCAGTCTGTAGCACCTCCACACACTTGTACATGCTGTGCTTTCTACTCAGCACACATTTCATTTTATTCTTGATCTTGTTCACTCTTCTTTTCCTTTCAAATTTCATTTTGGGAATTATCTACTCCCAAAGTCTTCTCTTCTTTGAGCCCTAAAGCTGGCTTTGGTGTTTCTTTTTTCATTTCCAAAGTTCTTTGTGCTTACTTTCTTTCTGGAACTGGTCACACTTGTTTATAATATCAGACCTCTTATTTTTTATATTTTCCTCACCTGTGTGTCTCTTGAGGGCAAAACTTGCAATCCTACTGTGTAGTTTGGAGTCGGGTACTTTGTACTCGATAATTTTCCCTGGAATGAATGGAATAATCTGAGCATGGAAAAGGCTGCCCCTCAAATGAACTTCTGTGTCCCCTGGTGCGAGCAGATGGCCCAGCTGCTGTGTGCTGGGGCAGAAAGAAGCCAGCTTCCCGCACAGCTGTCCAGGAGTGGAGCACCTTCAGGCTGTTTTGGGAGTGTGAATGAGCCTGACAGATGGAAAAGGGTTGAGGTTGCCTGAGCCACAGGCCTCTCAGTACTTCTGAGACACCTATTACTAAGGTACCACAGCAAAGAATGAAGGCCTCTAGGGAGAGGAGGTCATTTCAGGGGAAAGCATCCACACTAGATGATGAGCTTCGTAGAGGTGAAATAACCAGTCCTGGAAAATGACATCTATCCTTGTGAGGGTTTGGGGTCTTGGGGCTTTGTTCGATGGTGCTGAGAGTAGGCTTGATTGCTTAGATCTGACCTCCAACCCAGAGCTTTAGGGGAGAGACAGACATAACAACTCAAGCTGCCATTTATGAATGCTTGTGTGTAAATAGATTTTAATCCTGTGAAGCAGAGAACCTTCTTATTTTTACTTTATCAAAGAGATCAAGGTTCGGAGAGGACAGGTAACTTGTTCAAAGACTCAAAGCTCATAAAGATTAGAGGTTGGGCTTGAACCCATCCTGCTGATTCTTTAAGTTCAGTTCATCCAGTGTAGCTGATTAGAAGGGTTCAGGTTCCCTTTCAGGGCACTGGGCTGTGACTTCTCCAGACACGGGTGCTGGGGAAGCACTGGATAAGACCTAGGGTCTTTGTGTTTCTAGGTGAATGGGCTGGAGAAACTTAACTTTGCATAACTGAGTCAGAGATTTGGCTCAGTTATTTGTTTCTTTCCTTTCCTTTTTTCTTTTGGAAGATAACTACAGAGGCACAGTGAAGGAATGCAGATCTGAGACTAGAAACAGGAGGCATCCAACTTAGAGTATGTTAGTGAGCTTGGTGGGTCAGACAGATTCCAAAAACTTTCTGAGAAACTCATGGAGTACAACATTACAATTGTCCCACAGATAGGGAAAAATCTGGGTGTTCATCGTCCAGTTCCAGTGTCTCACTAACTGAAGGTTATTTCCAGAAGCATGATTTCCCTGGTTCTTCCAGTCTGACCCTCGGCACTCCATGTGAGTTGAGCCAGCTCCCATGGCAAGAGAAAGCTCTCAAGGAAAGAGATGGAGGTGAATGAGGCTGCAGGTTATTGGCAGGTATGGGTACTGTCTGCTGATGTCACAGTTGACCTTTGAGATTGCAGCAAAATAGTGCAACAAGAAACTAACAACACCTGCTACATTGGTTCTACATGTTGATGCCTTTGTAAATCTATTCTCTTTCCCTTGGGTATTTCTGGGTACTCTCTGGAGGTGTCATATGTGTGCTCCCAAGCAAGATAGTTACTGAAGCCTCCTCTGAGTCTTGCGAGGTTCTTCCATTTTCCTTGAGTCTTAAAAAAATCAAAAGATTCAGCCTCATACTCATTCTATGAGCACTGGTGGTTGCATTAGACCCTCAATTCCTAGGGAATACTTTCTTCCTGCTAGGTATGTCTTAACGCTAAGCAGGCAAATTGCAAGAGTTCAAGCCAGGCATGGGTAAATTAGTGACTTGCCCTCAAAATAAAAAAATAAAAAGAGCTGGAATGTGGCTCAGTGCAAAGGCACTGGGTTCAATTCCTAGTAAAACACACACACACACACACACACACACACACACACACACACACACACACTAAGAGGGGATGTTATTCAGAACTGAACAAAAAAGGGATTGTTATGCAGTGGCCTGAAGTTTAGCAGCTGTGTTGCCACAGTAATGTGAAAAGTGGAAAAGCAATAAGTGAACTTAATGTTATAGCCAAAGGAAATTTAGGGCAGAATTTTGTAGTATCCACCTGGTTTCTTCTAGTGTATTTCATTAAAATGTGAAATAGGATAAGCTAAAGGAAGGACTGTTAAATAGGAGGGAGTCAGAACTGGCTAGTTTTAAAAATTTCAGTTTCTTAAATGGCACTTAGTGCTAACAGTTAAAGAACATATCCCAGGTAAAGATGTCATCTGAGGGATTTCCAGAAAAATATGTTATAAAGATAGAATTCAGGGTACAGCTGTAAAACCCTTTGTAACAACCCCAGGAAGTTCTCCAGGGCAGCCTCAGGGATGCATTTAATAAAAAGTCCTGACAAGGGTGCTATCTCTCAACAGTCTCAACAGAGGCCCAGGGAAGGCAAGAGCTTATTCTGAGCAGACTCAAAAACATGCCTTTGGTCAAACAGAGTGCGTCCTGATTAGTTTGACAAGAGAACTCCATGGTTTTAAGAGAAACATATCATCAGAAACACCACCAGTTGTCAATGAAGGGAACAGAGGTAGTGCAAAGTGAAAACAGGCCTTAGGTCTTCTGGACTTCTACAGAGGAGGAGATAATAATGCAACTGCAAGTTCCGTCTACGTGCTTACGGTAAAGAAAGATTGCTAAGATGATCAGGAGCAATGAAGAATCTTTCTTAGGCCTTGATTCCAATCAAGGAATTGGAAACATAAGCTCTGTATTTGGGGACTCATTTTTAACTTATGTTTTTGTCTCCTTATGTCACAGATCTCTGAGAAGACTTGTATTTGAGTAATTAGGCCAGAAGAGCCTCATCTGCACCTAGATGTCATGAAGATGGCCTAGATTTCCAGCTGATACTGTAGTGAGAGAAAACCTGTTAGGGAGTTTTGGAAGGGGAGAACATAATTCACATTTGGGAGGAACATAAATCCTGAGGGCCAGCGAATGAACTGTGGTCGCAGTCTCTAATGGTTTCTTGTGATTTTTACTTGGTAGTATTCACTGTGTTGTTATCTCCATGAGGGAGGAGATTTGTTAGGTAAATTTCAAATTAAATAGTTCTGTCCTTTAAGAAATAGGTAATTCAGAAATGATGAATTGTGACTTTTGAGGCAAGGTCCAAAGGACATTAGAGGCACTGTCTTGCTTTCTGAATTATTTGCTTTCAGGGACATCAAATGAGGACACAGATGAGTCTCTTAAGAGGAAAAGACCTAGAAAACTCAAAGCCAGCATGAATCTTCTAGTTATGTTAGTGAGCTGTTTTGGAATTGGATGCTCTTTGGCCTTGGCCAATATTTTCACTGTGATCTCATCAGAGGTATTGAGCTGCCCAGCTAAGATGCTTATAAACTTCTGACATATAGAACCTGTGAAATGTTGTAAATATTTTTGTTGTCCTAAACTGAAAATTTTAAGGTAATTTGTGAGATAACAGTACATGATTTTTATAGGGTAAAAAGTGGAAAAACTATACAAAGTCCCCAAAATCTCAGAAGAGAGGATAGGAGCTTGTGGAATATTGAAAATTGGTCTCAGATGCAGGAAACTCAGGCCCTTGAGAGATTAAGAGTACGTGGGTTAACATGACTTCTCTAGAAGGTGAGTGTTACTCTATCGTGGTGTAAGAAACTGCACTGGAGACTCCTTTATGGTCTCATGAAAGCTTTTGCAATGGGGTCTAGAACAGGAAAGAGGGCACATTTTTGCTTCATTGAGGTTTCTTTTAAATCTGAATGATTTTTAAAATAATTACATAATTATTTATCTTTGTTTTGTCTAGAGATTTTTAACTTGCTTTTTCCATTTGCAGTCTAAGACCAGTTAACTGGTATCTTAGGTACTAGCCCAAACTCTCAGACAAGAGGAATATCACAAATTTTATGAGTTATTTTTCTTGAAAAATACATTCAAGTAGTCTGATTCTGGTTTTACGTTGTGCAGTCCCCAATATACCATGTATTTGTGTCAGCAAACTCGTTTACAGAGTTGTCCCAGTCAGTGGAGCTTGTTGCTAAAGTATGGACCTTATTAATGCTAGACCAGGAGATCTCAGTGCCGTATAGATTTTGGTCTATCTGGATATGAATTATCTTCTTTAATTGTTTTTAGAAGATTAATAATATTAAGATAATTTACACTTACTAAACATTGACCATGTGCCAGGTGTAATGAGAATCCTTCAGAAATATTACCTTTTTATCTTGTTAATTTTTACAATCCAATTTTATAGAATAGCGAACTTGAGTCCCAAGGGAATTAGGTAGCTTTCGCCAGATCTCTAGCAAGAAGCTAAAAATACACACCTGGAATTCAAAAGAGATGTCACAGCTACTGATGAGGAATGCTATGCAGAAAGCTGGTAAAATTGGTGAAGTGTGATAGAAGGTGATCAAGAGTGTACTTAGTATGGACAGCAGTGGGAAGATGACCATAGAAATAGTCTAGGAGACCTCCTACACTTAAAGAAAAGGAGGAGGAATGAATCTTCAAAGAATGTGAACAGGAAGATAAAAGAGAAATGCAGACTGTGGGATATAATGGAAACAAATGGTATTGTGATGAGTTTTTTTGATGTTCCAAATAGGCTAAATTACAACTATTTAATCAAACAATCAAGTCTCAGAAGGTATTTCTCAGATGTGATTAATATCCATAATCAATTGATGTTAGATAATGGAGGTCTTTTTGGGTAAATTAGATTGAACTGATTCATTTAAGTGAAAACTCTTTCTAGAGCAGAATTGAGGCTCACAACCTTAGGGATCATAGTCTTAAGAAAAATTTTCGAGTGGGGAGCAGCTTTAGTTCATGCCAAGAAATTCTAATTTGCCCTTTCTGAGGGCCTGCCTTATAGAAGTTGGATTTATTTGGAGACATCTTATAATTGTGTGGACCACTTCTTTGTAATAGATTTCACATAAGTCACAAAAGTATGTGCATGTATGTATTATAATCCAACTGATTCTCTTTCTTTTCTAACTTTTACTGATTTGTAACTGCCTATGTTTTCAATCTCCTGCTTCATAGCTCTTTAAACATCTTGGAATAGTTGGTAATTTTGTCAGATATAGATTCAGCCATTATTCTTTTACTGGATTCAGATAAAAGTGTTGATTTCTCTAATTTGATTTGTAGTTCTTGTTTGAGGGAGTGGCCATCTGGATTATAAACTCCTGTTCTACCTTTTCCACCATGGGGTCATGGGTATCTCAGTCTGGCATTATTTGTCTGTCAGCCGGTATGGTTTTGGATTAGCAAGTTAGCACTTTCAGTCTATAAGGGTTGAATAATCCACCCCTAATGTAGAATAACCATGCACATCATTCTGAATATTCATGTGTTCTTTTTGTTCTTCTCTTGGATCTACAACCTGAAGGTGGCTTCAGCTTCTGGGTAAATGATGGAGATTTTTACAGAGGGGAAACACTATGGAGACTGTCTTTGTTTTCCTACTATGCATAAAAACTGGCCAACTTCCTCTCTTCTACGGGTCTTGAACTTCTCAGCAATAGCACCTGATTCTAGCTCCAGCATCTGGTGAACCCTTAACTTCATCCTCCATTCAAAATTGTGAAATTTTTCTTCAGTTCTATTCTGGAGAGATTTAAATATCATTTTTGAGCAGGATTATGTATCCTTGAGTACTTTAAAACACTTTTTGGGACATTTCTTATGAGTGTGAAAAAGAAAAGGTATTCTGAGGCTTGGAAAATGGTCCATTAATACTTACTTTGCATTATTTCATTTAATCCGCATGACTACCATGCCAGAGTACTTATTTTGTCTTCATTTTTCAAAACAGAAAATTATAGCTCAAAGTGCTGCAAAACCACTCACCTGTTAGTACCAGTAGATTTCAGATTGAAACCCAGAAAGCATGGCTCCAGAGCTCATACCTTCAACCACTGGTACATAACTTCTCTGAGCTTCTAATGGGCCAGTGAGCATCAAAATGTCCAAAAGTGGCTGTGGAGCAGTTTCCATTTGAGCTTCCCCTACCCTGTTAAGTTCGTTTTCCACAAGGATTCTAAAGACATGTGTAACCATTAAAATGCCCAGTCCACATGCTGGAAAATAGCATTGCAGTGACTGAGCAGGGTGAAAGCTGTGGAGAAGCCATTGAGGTGGGATGTGTAGGAGCTTGTTTTAGCAGGGTAAGGCTGTGGTAACAATCAATGTCAGTGTCTTGCCGAACAATAGAATTTTACTTCTCTCTTGTGTTAGATACGGGCAGCCACAGTTTGACTGCAGCTCTGCTTAACACTCCTTTCATTTTGGAGCCTCGGTAGAAGAAGTTTTACCAGCCCAGGAAAGCTATCCAATAGGAAGAGTCTGAGGCTGGCTGAAATAAGCAACATATCTTAGCTTCTTTGTGGACATGATGTATGTCGCACTTTGCTTACTTGCTTTTGGTCAAAGTATGGCATGTGGCTGTTAAGATTTAGATCTCAAATGACCCCACCAAATTCTTATATGTGTGGAAGGCGATTGGGTCACAGTGGTGCTGTACCCGTCAGTAGCTCATCCACCAATGAATGTGCTATTAGGAAGTTGAATGAATGTGCTGGTTGGAGGTTGGGCCCTGAGGATGTGACCTGCGAGGGTGGTGTATTCTTATTCCCAGGTCCTCCCTTCTCTTCTTCTGCTCTCTGGCTCCTATGAATTGAGCACCTTTTCCTTTACTATACCCTCCTGCCATCCTCTTTCTGCACTGGAGCCAGGTAAGTATGGACTGAAAATGTGGGTCAAAACAGATCTCTCTTCCTTTAAATTACAGGTGCTAGATATTGCATTTTAATGATGAGGAACCTAAGACTATGGCCACACCCTCAGTCAATAAAATGAGAATATTTTCCCTTTGTAAATGTCATCCCAATGACAATACAATCTACCAGAGAAAATTCGGGCACTGTGGGCCTTCAAATAGAGATTTTTGATCGCAAAAGGTTAAGAAGTTGGAAATTATTATATAAAGCTTTGCGGGAAGCATAGGAGGTATGAAAGTAGAAAAAGACAGAAAGCATGAGGGTCGAACATTTTAATGGTCTCACGTGGCGTCATGGGTCAGTAACAGAGTCCATGCAGCCTAGGACATGATGGTGGAGAAGTGTGAGCGTAACCGGAGTATCCTCCTGATACCTCTGGGTTAGGAATATGTTGCCTGCTTACTTACTCTTATTTGCCATACACAGAGAGCTCTTCCAACCAACCAAGAAAAAAAAAGTATCTATTTATACATCTTCATTTACTTTGCTTCCCCCTTTCAGTTGCTCCCTAATCAGCAGCTGATGATGCCCACCCTATAACCTGAAAGTGATGTCATCTTTGGTACCGTTCAAGAAATAGCACTTAACAGTTGTTAAATAGCAGAGCCCATTTTTAGCACGCTGCTTTCTTCTCTTTCCCTTCTGTATAAAGGTGATTAAGATTTATTTTTACTTGGATGCAAACAGCCTGCATTGGTTTCTGCCCCATAGAGAGACGGGAGGACACTTGAATCAGTGATGAAGGAGGTTAACCCTTTTCTTACTGTCACGGAGGCGGGCTACCCAGGACCTCTGGAGCATGGACAGTGGGTGAACACTTTAATTGTCTTGCTTTGTATGGAAGCAGCCGACTCTGAAATCAGAGAATATGGCCTTGCTGCTTCAGTGTAGCAGCCAGTTTGAAGATTTCTTGAGAAGGCCTTTCCTGAATAATGTCAAAAAGAGTGTCACTGACTCCAAACTGGCTCCAGCTGTGGATCTTCAGTATCCTCAGGCTAGGATTTGTACTGCTTTTTTCCTCCCCATACTCTGCATCCTTGTCTTGCAAAAGGTATTCCACACATGTAAGCATTTGTTATAGAAATGCCCTGCTTCTAACCTCAAAAGTTTGTATTAGTTTCTGGTATCACAAACGTGTTTATCACACACTTGGCTGCTTAAAGAGACACAGATTTATTATAATGTAGTTCTAGAAGTAAGAAATCTGATATGCGGGCTAAAATCAAGGTGTTGGTAGGGCTGTATCCCTTCTAAAGACTGAAAATATTTAAGGGAAAATTAAATTATTTTTGGTGCTTTCTAACTTTAGACGCTGCTGAAATTCCTTGGCTCAGAGCTCTCTTCCATCTTCAAGTCCAGCAATGAATAGAAGTTGTGTTTCTCATGATGCCATCCCTAGTTCTGATTTTTTTGGCTCCCTTGTCCCCATTTAGGAATCTTGAGATTACCCTGAGTCAATTCAAGTAACCCAGAATAATATCCCTGAAGACAAGTTATTAGCAATTTTACTTCCACTTGAAATCTTATTTTTACCATGCCACAAGCCTTGGATCATCACAGTTCTGAAGATAAAGATATGGACATGTTTGGGAAGCTACCATTTTACTACCACAGCACCCGTATCATTTGCACCAGCTAAGTGTACAATTGAGACTTTGTAATCAGCTTGGAAATCCCTGGGGCTCAGGGACATACAAGGAATATAGAGTGGATCACATAAATGATTGCAATTCAATTTTATGATATTCTTTTTCTAAAGAGTTCTTTGGCCACTGTAATGATGTGAACTTTGGCCATCTACTCTCTAGTTTCCATCTGCCTATTGTCTAGATGGCTAATACTTGCATTTTGAATTCATCTCTCTCCTTTTATAATTATTCAAAATTTATAATCTCTTGCTCTATTATTCATTCTTTACACAGAACTCAGACCTGAGTCTCCCTTAGTGCACTAATCCTGTCTTCATTTACATTTTTGAAAGTTTAGAACTTATTCGGATTCTATAAAGTATTGCATTATTACTTATTTTAGTGGCTAAATTTTTCTTTTTTCTTTTGGTGTCTCTTAAAATTTTATACTTGAGGTGCATGCTCTAGTATTTCATACCCCGGTCTACACCAAAGAATATCTTGATATAACTGGATTTGTTCCTAGAGAAATCAGTCGATTTTTCCCAGAGTAATGTTTCTTCCTTACTCTGTGCTTATAAGGAAACACTGAGCCCCGCAACTTGTGTCTCAAAGGAATGTTATCTTTCCAGGGCTTCTGGACTTGGCTTTTGTGGCATCAGAAGAACTGCTAATTGTGGGAACAAAGCCCTGAAGGATTTTCTCATCTTACATACTCTTTTGAAGGCTTGGGGAAAGAACTCCAGCAGAGGTACCTGCTGTGGTCATCCAAACCACATGGAGACCAACTGCAAGTCAGAAGGAAAAGCCATGGTCATGCAGTCTACATGGAGACCAAACTGCAAGCCAGAAGGGAAGGTGAAAGAGCTTTTCAGAAGGTCATTTGCGATTCTAGGGTTTTTAAATATAATTTGTTGTTATCCCAGAACCTCATGGGTATAACAGAATATCGGGTCATACAAAATCAATCTCAATGACTGTAATGATTAATTTTACGTGTCAACTTCACAGGAGGATGTACACAGGTTATGTACAAATATTATGCCACTTTGTACAAGGGATCTGAGCATCTGTGAATTTTTATGTCCATGGGAGAGGTTTCTGGAACCAAACCATCACAGCACCAGGAAGACTGCATGCATAAATCTGACCCATTACACGGAATAGCTGGAATTTGTAAGACCCCAACTTATACTGGCAAGCAAAGAAATTCACCTACTGGAAACGTAGCATGTTGGCATCTAGAGGGACAGGTCGGTACCTGGAGAAGCATTTATATCCTAGAAGAACCTGACATTAGACCAGGATCAAATGGCACCTGTTCTTCTTACTGCCAGAGCATACTAAATAAATTTGGAAAGGACTTTTACTTTGCAGGAAGAGGATGATGACTAGTAATAAATAAATAAACCAATAGACTAAGAAAGGGCTATTGGAAATTGTAGGGAGCATGGGTTACTCTTCAGTTCTTCCCCACTGAATGTTTGCCATAAATGATAATGATCAAAGGGCCAAGTAGTAATGTGAGACAATGTTTATAATCAAATACTAGGGAAAGAATATAAGATTTTACGAATGTGTAAAAGTGTGCCTAGGAAAATAGAAGATGTCCTGATAACAGAACAATGATGGCCATGCTAGGACAGTGGGACCACAGCTAATTTGTTTGCTTATAAAAGCAAAAACAGCTACACTGCTACACTTTATTGAACAATTAGCATATGCCTGGTGTTGCATGCAGCATTTTTTAGGGATTATCTTATTTAATCTTCTTAATAACTCTATGAGACAGGTGCTCAGTGGGAGAACAAAGCTGATGAAACTGGCTGAAAGGTTACATAGTTTCCCCGAAGTTACATAGTTAATGTGTTTGGTCAGAACAGGATAATTTATACTATGCATCATAAAACCCCCAATCTCAGTGGTTTGAGAAGGCAAAAGCTCTTCTCTCAGGCGTGACACCCTCTGATGTGGCTCAGGTGGCTCTCAGTGATGGAACTGCTTGAATGGTAACTTCTGAAACACCAGGGCTCCCATCTGGTAACTATCCTAGCCACACTCACTAGAGTGTGGATGAAAGCACTCCTTTTCACGAGACTTTTTTGTTTGCATTTTCATGGATCACAACTTTGTCACAGAGTCTCAACCTCAACTGAAGGGAGACTTGGAATGTAGTGTCCCAGTCTGCACGGGAAGTAGCAGTGTGGTAAACACAAAGCTTTCCTGTGGTCAGAGTCCCCTGGAAGTGGCTGAGCTGAACCACAAACTGAGCATCCTAACTCCAGCAAGTAACAGAAGCCACTGGAGGACAACACCTGATCACTACTCCTGCTGATTTTCTCTTCGAATTATCTGAAGGCTTTGCACTATCACTGGATGTTTTACAGTAATACACATAAAGTGGCATAATATTTTGATTGTGAGCTTTATTGTGGCGAAATTTATGCAATGTAATTTACCATTTTAAACATTTTATAGTGCATCATCCAACGACATTTAGGATACTCACAACATTTTGCAACAAGCTCACTACCTATTTTCAGAGCATACCAACACTCCAAAATATTAGTCTATATATCTAATTAGGTTTTTTGTTTTTAAAATTTTTTATTTGTACATCTTATATATACATTATGATAACATTCATTGTAGGGAATTTGTACCTGTACATGATATAACTTACTTGTTTCTTTCCAGTTTTTCCCCTTTAAACTTTCTTCTCTTATTTATAAAAGATTTGTTTCCATTCTTCCTTTTATTCTTTTTTTATTGCTCTTTGCTTCCTTTCCTACTATCTAATCCCTCTTCTCCTATTTCCTGACAATTACTAATCTATAGGTGGGTCGCCTGGTATATGGATTTTCTTCTTCTCTACAGTCACATAAATGTAATCATCAAATACCTTTCCTTCAGTCTTTGACTTCTTGTGATCAGCATATGCTTTCAATGTCATTTTGGTATTGTAGTGTATATCACTATGCTTTATTATGGCTAAATAGTAGTGTGTGTATAGATATGCCACATTTTATTTATTCATGCATCAACTGAGGGACATTTGTACTGTTTTTACCTTTTGGCTCTTTGGAACAGTGTTGCTGTGAACATTTTTTGATACAATTTTTGTTTGAAGTTTTTTTTGTATTTCCTCCATGTGTAACAACATGGAATATGTGTTTCTTGAACAGTTTTATATCTTCTGTGGAAATATGATCATTAAAATCTTTTGACAATTTTAAATTAAGATTATTGGGCTTTTTGTTGTTGAATTGTGAATGTTCTTTACATATTTAGAATTCCAGACCTTAGTTGGATATATACTTTACAAAATATTTTCTCCCTAATTATGTATGTTTAAAAAAATAGTTTCTCTTTTTCCTTTCTCTTTCTGTCCCATTTAAGCTGCAGTAAAGTTGTCACTGTGCACTTATTATGAAGTGAGAAGAAGGAATAGTACAGAAAAATAGAGCTAAAATCAAGATTGTTTGAGTTAATGTGCATTTTCAGGTCATTAGCAAAAGTACTGTTGTTGACAGCCTTAGTTTCCAATTGCATGGGTCAGAAACTTGGGAGGGAAACTAACTTTTTGATTGCAAGAGCCAACTCTGAAGAACTAAGAACACTGACTTTATGCCATGAAATGCAGGGACAGAAAGTGTGGTGGTGATACCAAAATCATCATTCTTCCCAGAGGAAGGTAAATTTCACCAAATGTCCACCCAGAAAAGATTTCAATGGTGACACCATAATTCTCTATGTTGGTAGATTCCTATACCCTCCTAGGCACCCAAATGAAGCTTGCAGATTCCAGCATAGAAGAGATGGTTTTCAAGACATTCCTTGAGAAATTACAAGTTCTGGAAAGAAATCCTGTGGCTAGTGTGGCCTTTTCCAGGTAGAGCGGAAATGTATGTGAGGGTCTAGTGGGAGCAGCACCGCTGTGTGCCCTCCACATGAGTGGGAGGTGGGGAACCATTCCAGTGCTCTCTGAGATCCAGAAGGGCAGGACAGTGGGAGAGATGGGATCGTCACTGTGGAAGGAAACCCACATTAGAGGCAGGAGGGCACAGAGAGACCTTCGTGGATTTGAGCCCACATGGTCATGTCCCTGCAATGCTCCCCACCTCCCTCCAATGCCATGCTGCCATCCTCTGTATTCAAGTGCTCCCTGAGGAGAAAGAGAAGTGAGATCCCAAGGCAATGGAGTAATAGATCCAGATAGGTTAAGTTTTAAATAGGTAAGGACATATTCTTTTCCTTCTTAAGCAGAAAAGAAACTCATTAGCAAGGCAAGGTCAATTATAGCAACAGTTTTCAGACTTTGGGTCCATCAAGTCACGTAGCGAGCTGGTTAAACCAGAGTGCTCTGCCCCTCCCCTAAAGGATTTTGTTCTGTAGGTGGATAGTGGGCCCGGAGAGCCTGCATTTCAAACAAGTTCCCAAGGAATGCTGAAACTGGTGATTTGAGGACTACTCTTTTATAGAGAATAAAGAATATTAAATGTTTGCATTTATAACTTGTAGCAGAAACATAAATATGCAAGACACATGCTTATGGTAAAAATTCCAGCTGCATAAATGTGCATGTTCTTTCCCTTCCTAGACCTGTTCCACCCCTGTCTCATCAGACTTGTCAGATGCAGCCTCTGGGAACAGGTTCTTCTGTATTATTCAAGTCATGTTCTGTGCACTTAGAGAGATGTATCTGTAAATGCGAGCACATGTCACTGTTAGATAGCACTTTCACACAAATGTAGGCTTACTACACGCTCTGTTGTACAATTGGCTCCCCCACCACTCACTGTCTTAAAAATCATCCCCAAAGACTGACATGTAGATTGACATCACGCTTCCCCACACAGCTCAGAAATCCTACTTCTTATACAGTATTTGCCTCATAATTTGTAATGCAGTTTTATTTCTTCTGTTGAGTAAAAATAGAACATTTAAAATGCTTGTAGAAAGAAGAGTCATAATATTTATGGAGAGACTATAAAGATTATGTAAGTCTTGATGCATTATCTTATTTAATCCTCTCAGTAATCTTGTGGGGTAGACATTACTATTGTACTTTACAGATGAGGAAATTGAAGCTTAGATAAATTAAGTGACATGACTCAGGATATTATGTACGGAAGGTGGTACTGTTGGAATTTGAGTGTAGACTTAACTTCCTTCAAGGGCCAGGCCTTTGTTTCCAAGGGCTCCTTGAGGTCTAATTTTTGTAAGACTCAGTAGAAGCCACTGAGTCCTATTTTAATAAGAGTGACAAAAACCTCATGGGAACAGTTAAATAATGTTAAATTAATTTAACAACCACAGAGGACAGAGCTTAAAAAAATGTCATGAAGGATTGGCATTAAAGACTTCAGAAGTAATTGCATACTATTTGCTCTTGTCTCCATAGTTTGAGATGAATTCTGTGGATTGGAATCTTTAGTGTCAGAGGCTACAAACACACGTATGGTGTTCACTGGACATGGTTCCAGAGCTCAGCCCTATGAGAGCAAGAGTAACAATTAGTCTTTCTTATTACCTTTTTCTTGATTGGGATATTTAGATTTCCTATTGTTCTTCTGGTCTAATGCCAGGCCCTGATACTGCTTTCTGGGTACAATAGTTATGATACCTTTGGTTTTAAAATAACAGAAAAGCAAATGTACACTAGCTTGGATGACAAAACAAGTTTATTGGTTCATGTAACTTATTTTCTCAGGAAGGTTTCAGGCATGGTTTGATCAGGGTGTCAGTTATGTTTCTTTTTTCAGTTATCTCTGTTGGTTTTATAACGTTAACTGGGCTCAGCTGATGCATGTTCCAGAAGTTCCTTTCCTACATGTTTCTTATGGTGGATAACAAAAGCCATGATTAGGCAAGATTTAAGGAGATGGAAATGAGCAGCCGCTGTTCTTTCTGGTTTTGACACCGAGAAGCTCAAAACATCATTTCACATCCATGTGAATAAGTAGAATAACATTTCCCCAATGCATGCAGGTTTCCTGAACTGGGTATGCTGGAGCAGCCTTTGGGAAGAGGTGGCCTAGGAAGATGGGCAGGGTTTGGGAAGGGGTCTGTAAAGACAGCCTTGGAGAGGGGCGTGCCTAATGCAGGCATAAACGTTAGAGTGAGGAGGGCTTCAGTGCCAGGGGAAGAGGTAATTCTGGCCCTGGGCCTGAATCCTGACCTGGCCACTGCTTTTGTGACCACAGCAGGGAACACTGTGATGCTCTGCCCAGCGCCGAGTAAAAAACAAACCCCTGAATCGTTAAGTAAGGAGAGATTTGTTCAGCTTCTGGTCTGAGTTGAAGAATTCAGTGTGTGAAGATGTGGACAACTCTGTCAGGGAGAACAGGAGACCCTGTGGTAGCCACAGTTCATTTCCTGTTGTCTTGTTTTGAAGTCCTGTGTTGTTGCTTACATTGTTCTGTTCAGATCTGCTTTATTCTGTTCTGTTTTGTTTTATCCTCCATAAAATAAAATAAAATAAAATAAAATAAAATAAAATAAAATAAAAAACATTGAGTTGAAGCAGTAAAAAAAAAAAAGAGAGAGAATGGAAGGCAGAGAGTGTTTGTCTGGCCTTGTCCTGGGGAAACCAGAGAGGCATCTGTAAGTCCTGCCTAAGTTGTTTGCGGTCCATGGAATGAAGCTGTTTCCCAGAACAGTGAAGGAAATTCCCTGACTGTGCCTGTTTCCTGTAGTCCCCTGCTCGGTGTCCCTATGCCTCTGCTTCTGTGGGCTCTGCTGCTGGAGGCTCACATCTTCGGCTTTTCCCAGAGGACTGGTCTTGGGTCTGGGCACCCAGGAGCAGGGTAGGGGTACTCTTCCTCCACAGCCAGCATGCCTGGGGGCTCATGTGCCCTCCCTCAGGATGTGGCCCAAAGCCAGCAGAGCAGGAGCTCAAAGGCTAGCTCCTCTGCCTAAGCTCATTTTCCTGGGTGGTGTGATTTGAACTCCAGAGTTGCTCCAGGACTCAGAGCGCTTCTTTACTGCCCCATGCTTGGCTCAGGTTCTGCCTCTGAGAGAACCAACTTGCAGTGGTCTCTGCTTTCCCATCTGCACAGGGAGCGATCCAGCCAGGCCAGCCTTTGGCTTTGCTTACATAACAGACCCCTTCCTATGCAGAGGCTCTGGGAGGACATCCACAGGCCAAGCAGGTTCAAGTGGCGCTGCTGGAGGTGATGGGGGCGGCCTGTACCCTTCCCACATTCCCACTCATTCCTTCAACCTTGGTCCTTGAACTATCTGTAGACTCTGTACCTCTCTTCCTTCTTGGGGCATGAGGGCAGAGTAAAAGCTCTGGGCTGGGTGACAGTGTCCTTTATCTCTAGCTTTGTGATCTTTGGCATCAACTGACAGCCACTGTTGCTGCAGACTTCAGGCTGGAAGCAGCCCTGTTAATTGGAGTGCAGGGTGCTCTTGTGAGGGTTGCCAGCACATTTCCAGGGCTTTTTATCCCACACGCAGTGGCTTCTTGGAAAGAGAGGCTTCTGGCCACTTCTCTGCTCTGAAACCCCAGGTTTGCAGATTTGAGAGTCTCACAGCCTGGAACCCTACATATTTTCTGCTTATTGCTTTGATTTTTGCCCATGGTTCTGCACCCACAAATTTAACTTCTGGTGATCCAAAGATAATCATCTTTGAGGTGGAACCTTAGAAGCTGGGTTGCCAGGAGTCAGTCATCCCAGGATGTCTGAGATGTATGAGAAGGTCCATCTAGCAGTGAGCATATGCCTTGTCCAACGAAGGCACTTTAAGGTAGAAATGGAAAGAAAAGAGCAGAGGCCAGGTTGGTTTGAGCACAAGATAGTTCTAGCAGATGTGCTCAGTGGAGAGTTTGTCCCTCCTCCCATTGGTGATAATGGGCAGCCTATTACTGAGCCCTTTAGTTTCCACCAAAATCCT
Organism: Cavia porcellus; assembly: GCF_034190915.1. Taxonomy (NCBI): domain Eukaryota; kingdom Metazoa; phylum Chordata; class Mammalia; order Rodentia; family Caviidae; genus Cavia; species Cavia porcellus. The sequence goes on along the minus strand of NW_026947488.1, from coordinate 22,251,876 downwards.
GTGTGCCAGGCATTGTGCTAAAAGCATTTAATCTTCACAACAGCCCCATGGAGTTGATCCTGTACGCAATCCCATTTTATATATGAAGAAACTGAGGCCTAGTAATTTGTGCAAGATCACATAGCTAATGTGTTGGAGTCAGATTTGAAAACCAGGAAGTCTGGCTCCAGACCACCCTCCTTCCTCCCAGCTAACTATGCTCTGATGTTTCCCATGACGTGCTCTCTGTCTTGTGCGCATGTGTGTGCCTCTGTGTACATGCACGTGTGCAGAAGTGGGGATGCAGGGGAGTTAGAGCACAAGTCTGAAGGAGGAAGGAAATATGACCTTTTTGCTGCTTGTCAGCGCAGTGACTGCAGCCAGGCAAAGCACCGGCCAGTTCTAGCTCATTTTTATGTTTTTATCTAGAAGCTTCAATACCAGAGCCGATGGCAGAAAACGTGCAGTAAAACGCAGGGAGGCCATTGGGTAATGGTCCCTGTAAAGTGTTAATTGCCTATTGAGACTGCAGACTTCACTCGATGCTCAGGGATCGGAGCTATTGACAGGCCCTTATTTATTTCGGGCCCACAAAGCCGGCTCCTCCTCCGAACAGGCTTCCAATCAGTCACGCTTCCCTGGGCCCGCCAAGAAGCTCCAGTCAATAAGTCTGTTTCTGCTTTAACCCTTTGAGGCTGGCGGGGTAGCCTGCAGGTCTGGCCTGTACAGCCACCTCAACACAAGGGAAGCTCGAGCTCAGTGGTTTTGAGAGCCAGTTCCTGCAGATTAAGTGACGAGGCTGGGCTGCAACTAAGCTGATGCTTTCTATGTGTCTTCTGATCCTTATGTTTGGAGAGTGGATAATATTCTTTGGAAGGAATAGCTTAGGTTCAGAGAGATGGGAGTAAATTGCTCAACACGATGATTATATTGCAGACTGTTAAGGGCTAAATTATGCATCCCATTTCCAAAAATTTGCATGGTGAATCTCTCACCGCACAACCATGGAATGATGTGCTTGGAGATAGGGATCTTAAAATGGTAATTAAGGGGAAGTTAAAGGGAAGTCTTAGGGTAAGCCCTAATTCAATCTGACTGTGATATCTTTTTAAGAATAGATTTATGGGAAGACCATGTGAAGACCAGGCAGATCACAGCCATCTACAACCTAAGAAGAAACCAACCTTGCTGAAACCTTGATCTTGGAGTTCAAATCTCTAGAACTTTGATAAAATAAATTTCTGTTCTTTAAGCCAGCCAATCTGTGATAGTGGATTTTGGCAGAGCTAGCAGACCAGCACGCACGCCCAGGCCCCATGGGACTTTGAGTCTGTGCCCACGACCCCTGTGGGTTTGCAGACTTTGATCTCCATGCTTGTGGCTCCAGGTAGAGTGAGAAGCAGGAAGTGGGCCAGGTACCTGTTTGCAGCAAGTTTGTTCCTAGATTGGTGATAAAGGGCCTATGTTTTCATGTGAGGAAGAAAGTGGGAGGTCGATTTAGGATCTGAGCTTCCAAGTGAAATACCACTCATTAATTGTTTTAAAACAGGAAAAATAACACGATCAAATTTTCTGGTTTGGAGGAAGAGACTAGACTCTGGTTACAGTGGAGGAGACAACTCTGGCCACAGAGCAGAATGGGTGTTCGGATGTGAGAGGGAAGCCCCGATACTGAGGAGCAGCTGGTGCATGCCAGGCTTGGCAGAGTGGAGGCAATAGAAAGGGAAGAGACGGACAGATTTGAAAGGGTTTTGGAGATGGGGCTGGCAGCACTTGCTGATAGAAGGGGGTGCAGGTGAGAGGGAGGAAGCTGACAACATTGATTTCTAGCCTGAGCAACCAGGTATTTGCAGGAGTGACTTCTGAGGAGGGACTCTGGGGAGAGATTCACCTGGGGAGCAGGTGCGCACCTCCTGGAAGTGGGTCGTTTGCTGGAGAGGAGGCTCGGGAGGGTAGGGCTATTGCCTGAAGTTTATGAGTTTCTTCATTCCTCTCCCCACAATTCATGCACACGTGCAGGTTTTACATGAACTAGAAATAATGTAGTTTCTTTCCCTACATCAGAACTAAACTGTTTTGTCAAAGATAATGCCCACGTCTGTTAGTCCTCTTCCCTTGAAGCCTTATAAGGAGCCTTGTCTTGCCCCATGAAGGCTTTTTGCAATTTACATTTGACCTGATAGCATCTATATATGTTATACTTTCATTGTGCATATGTACCTTTCTAGATCCTGCAGTTCGGTGGCGTTAAATATACTCACGATGGTGTACAACGGTCATCACTAGTTCAGAGCTTTCTTGTTGCACTGAAGGGAAGCTCTGTACCTGTTAGGCAGCCACGCCTCACTTTCCTTTTTAAACTCTAGCTCTTGGCAACCACAAATTCATTTTCTGTTTCTGTAGATTTACTATTTTGGACATTTCCTATACATGGTGTCATATAATAGGCACTTTTACATCTGACTTACTGAATTTAGCATAATGTTTTTAAGGTCCATTAACATTTATTACTCATAGACGTATGTTGTAGCACATGTCAGTACTCTATTACTTTTTTGAGGCTAAGTAATATTCCATTGTATAAATAGATCATACATCATCTCTCTATTCTTTGGTTTCTGGACATTTGGTTTTTTTTTTTTAAATCTTTTTTTGGAGGAATCTTTTTTAAAAAAGCAAAACAGAAAAAAAGGATAGAAGTGATACAGAATTAAGAAAAAGTAGGGAATTAACATGTGTTAAAAATTGTATATTTTTGTCTTAGAAGTTGATCAGCTTCAAAACCTAGGCACAAAAGAGATAAGTCAAACAGTGATAGCATTAACTGTTCTTTTTGATGAACTAACAGAGGTTAGTAGTATAGTTATCTATCTAGCATACATATATGTACATACATTTCTATGCTTTTCACCTTTTGGATTCCATAAATAGTACTACTACGAATGTCTGTGCACAGATTTTTGTTGGGACATATTTTTTCCATTCTTTGTCGCATATAGAGTGAATTTCTGGGTCATATGGTAAGCCTGAGCTTAATTTATCAGGGAGCCTGTATGATGCATATTGATGATGAAAGTCAACTTCTGTTTTGGAGAAGAGAAATGGAGGCCTGGGACAGTCTCCACTGTTACCTATGCATTGCTCCTGTCAACTCTAACTATGACCAGATCTCCTCCATGTACTTCAGTGTCATTCATTTAATGCCTGGTGGCCATTTCCATTTGGATATCTCACAGGCACCTTGAGCTCAGCATCCGTGAAACTATGCACTCCATCTCCTTCCCCGCTTCCCCACAGTCGCTGTACTGACTCTGCATCTCAGTGAACTCACACTATCATCAAAGCAACCATCAGCTGCTGCTATCTTGGATCTCCCAAGGGATAGTGATGTCACTTGCTACATGACCATGACGAAGCTATCAATCTGTCCATTTGGCTTCCTTGTCGAGAAAGTGGAAGGCAATCTCATGACTCCTTAATCCGTCTGTCTGTCTTTCTCTGTGTCTCTATATCTATCTCCATTTCTACTTTGCCTCTACTTTTTCTCTTTATTGTTCTCGTTCTCCCTTCTCTCTTTCATCCTCTCTCCCTTTTTCTCTCCTTTATCATCCTGCTGTAGCTCTAGTTCTAGCTAAAGTTCTTGCTGTGTTTGCATCTATTTCTCCCAGCAAAGTGTCTTTCTGAAACACACTGTGAGCCAAAACGTATCATTTTAACATGAAATTTTTTGGGAAAAGTTGTGTGTGGCATCCTGTGGAGCTGGTGTTTCAGAGAATGACTATCAAGGCCCCTGGTGGACTGTAGTGATCATTTCCAAGTGTGTTCTTGCAATGGGCAGCATCAGTATACCTCAGTTGTATGGAGCCAAAATATTGAGGGATAAATCCCAGGAATCAGCACCATTAACAAATGTCCCCTGTGAGTTTGATGATTAGCAAAGTTTGGAAACCATTTCTCTCAGCTAATTAAATTCTGTTATTAGTAAATGCCTTAGAAACATAGAGTGCTAATTTCAGTGATACATGAATTTCTCATTTCCTTCCCCAAATTTAATAAAAATTTAAATCCATGAAGTTTGAAATAGATCTCAGTTTCTATTCACTACTTTCCTATCTGATCTCTTGCTGAATTTTTTTCCAATCAAGCTATGTCTTTCATATCAAGACTGCTACATTAAACATCACTTATAAATTTTCTTGGCTTTAATGCTGGGCATTTGTTACATCATCCTGTACTTTGGATATATGTGGCTTATCTTGTTCAGGTACAGGTTTTATTGTGCAGGGGTTAAATTCAAAAAGTACTAGCAATTGAGCAATATGTTACCTAGTGTTCATGTACAAATGAGTTGAGTGAACAAAGGTTAAACAATGCAATTCAATTTCTTTTTCTGCAGGACTTTTCAGAGCCCTGAATAAGACACTAACTATCCTAGATTGCAAATGAGTTACAACTGCAAGTGTTCAGGGCTGATGAGGAGAGGCCTCCCAAAGGACAGTTTTTTTGATCAGTTTCCTTTAATGCCTTTACATCCTGACCATCTGGCTCTTCTCTGGTTTTGTAAAGAGCCATGTTGGTTTTTAATGTCCTGGAGACCAGTGGGACTTTGTAATGACCTGGGCATGGTCTTGTCCCTATGTTCCCTGATGCCAGTGCCACAGGAATGTCCCACCACACTACTCAACACATTCAACTGGATATACTTCTACGTTTCCCATGATGAGCTCTCAGATCCATCTCCAAGCCCAGCACCAGGCACACGGTTGTGTCCATCAGTGTTGGGTGGATTTGCCAAGCAACTGGATGGGGAAGAGGAAGCAAGCAAGGACAGAAGGTAGCTTGAGAGGCAATGCATGTTATAGATTCCCAGGGGCTGGAGGGAATCAGGAGCGGGCTGCACAGCCCCTTCCTCTGCAGATTGCCACCACTAGAGAGCACAGTGCACCTAGGAACGGGGTCTGCAGAGTGCCTGGCACTGGCCCAGCCCGGCTCTGCTCAGCCCCCACTCCCCCTGGCAACACTGCTGGGGAGGAGAGGATTTCGATGAGGCTCAGCCCTGCCTCAGACACTTTGCAATCTTAGGCCTAATTAAAACACCACAGACGGTTTGAACCCCACATTAAAATTGGATGAGGAATTGATCAGCCAAGCAAACAGGAAATTTAGTTGTGAGTGAAGGTAATGTTTGCTCAAATGTGTAATGAGGCCCGTGGGGAATATTTGTGGGGACCTCAGTCAGGTCTGCATCTTCTTCTGTTCTTCAATTTCGTCTTCCTTTCCTCTCAAGGTATCCCAGGACACTTTCAGAGGGAACTGGAAGAAAAAGTTGTGATTTGATAAAAATGTCTTTGAAATTTTCCCCAAGGAATGTTAACATCCTCAACAGAAAAATCAGGCGGGGAAACTGAGGCTTATAACCACTGGGAAAAAATCACATAAGAGTGGTTCAGTCTTGGGTGAGTGTCTTAGGTATATCATTTGCCGGTTGGGTTCTTAGTTTGCATTTATTGATTAATGAGCAGTAGTTGAGTACCTTTTGTGACAGCACCAGGCTAAATCCTGAGGGAAGGTAGGTGTGAGGAATAGTCACGGTCCCTCCATGCCTGCAGAAGTGTTTAAGAGAGCTTATAAGACTCAGTTTACCTATCTATAAAATGGAAGTATTCACACCCACTTCTGTAGGGGTTGATGGGTGAATTAAATGAGAAAATATATCCAAAATACCAGGGGAAAGGATCTTCATGTTATAGTAAACGTCAAACGAAGGTTCCTCTAGTCCTTTCTCTCTGTAACCAGCATCTGAAGTCTGCATAAGGATTTTAAGTGTTCTTCTTCCTATTCAATGTTTCTGCAAGGGACCCAACTTGATATTCACTCACCCGTATGTCACTGCTGGTGAGTGACACAAAGGTCAAGGAAAGAGTAAGACAGAAGGCTGATCTATTCGCCAGAATTGGACTTGGATCAGAAATCCTATTAGGTCAAATGGCAAGCATTCTTGGGTCATCTTGGGTGAGAAGAGCTTGCTGCACAGATTAGGGAGAAACTCTGGAAACTTCTTTTAGACACACTCAACACCTTCACAGTGAGGACAAGGGGAGCTAGAACTTCATGCCTCGCCTCCCAGCTTTCATGAGGACATGTTACTTCTCTGTTCTCCCTTCCTCTTCATCATCCACATCCTCATTCCAGCACCAACTACCCTCCATTCCTTACCCCCACTCCCATTCTGGTGCCAGGTCCTAATTCTCACCCCGTCTCGTTCCCGTCCCACCACCCGCTATCCTCCATTCCTCACTCCTATCCTCATGCCCATCCCCACTCCAGCACCCACTCTGCATTGCCCCTTCCTCATCCACTGCCATTCCAATGCCCTCCACTCCATAATGCTCATTCCCTTCTCTCCATTCCCTTCTCAGTGCTCATTCATCCATTATCACTTCTGTACCCATCTTTACTCCTCCCCTCGATTCCCATAGCTGTCCTAATTAATATTATAGCCAACGTTATATTTTGACCACAAAATGTTCTCATTGGTTTGGTAGGTGAGCTAGGTTACACTGATTATTGATGGATTTATAAATTGTAAGGCAACTCCCTTTCCTTAGTTCTAAGATGTCTGTTTTCCCGTCTCTCTATTTTAATGTCTCTGAATCCATTCAAAATATCCCCTACAGAATATGCCAAAAGGCAAATTTCCATCCACAGGTAGAAAAGTGGGTTTTTACGGTGTTATTATTGTCTTAAACTTTCTTGGAATGAATCACTGAATTTCAAAGACTAGAGAGTCTTGGGACCCAATTACTATAGCCCTGAGAATTATCACTCAGATACATACTATCTAATTAAAGCAGTGACTGGCTTCCAAGTGTTTATATTCAATTAATATGGAACTCTGCCACAAGCAAAGCAGAAGTTTGAGTTTAACCTAAAAGAAAATGTAATATAACTCTGCTTTACTTCAGAATGTTTTAGACGGTAATGTCATCCTTGAAGTTCCTAAAACAGCCAGAATATGGAGCTTAGAATTAGAGGAAACAGCATACTACTTAGGTAAGGAAGGACTCATTCATAAGTACTTTTGAACAATGTATGTGATTTCCAATTATCTTCTGACTTAAACTAGACAATTTTTATTTACTTTTATGGATGTCTGTTGATCTCTAAGAAAGGTATAGATTTCTCTATATATTTGTATCTTGCCCAATAAGATAAATTGTATTCTATTATTTTTCAAAACTTTGTACTACTTGTGTATATACATATATATGATTATGTTTGTAAATATGACCTATGTTGACTTATTATTTTCAATATTTAAACTCTTATTTCTGTCTCTTATTGAATTGGCCAGAGTTTATACCAGGACCAGTGTTTTCAGATTTTTACTATTTGCTGAATCATGTTGCTCATTATATCACTGTGATTTTTCTAGAAAATTACTTACAGTGCTTTCCCAAGACCATGTATGTATAGCTGTGTAGCATTTTCTGTATTAATTAAACAACCTTTCTCATACCTGCTTCGTATTCCTTTTTCATTCTTTAATTTGTATAGCTCAGAGGTTATAGTCTCATGAGAATCAGGACCTCATTAAATAATGACTGCATTGTGTGGGCTGAGTGTCACGTGACCAGACCCATGTATCAGTCTTCCTCTTTGGTTGCTGCTATGACAAAGTGGGGTGGAATTTATGGTCCTCAGAATGGCATGCTTCCACATCTTAGAGGTAACCTCAGCTAACCTCTTTTGAGGTAACCCTAAAATGTCAGTCATTTTCTACGCACATAAAAGACATATAAAGATAACTTAATTTTTCATAACCCATGTTTTCAGTGTCTTCTTTTTTTAATGATTTCACAATATTCTACAAGATGGAAGAACCATATGCTGTTTACTTACTTGCCTGTTGTTTTGGAGTCAGGTCGCTCCATTTGTTTGCCACCATAATGTATCATGATGAACATTTTTGTAAATAAATATTTGTTCACATTTCCAATTATTTCTTAAGGATGAAATCTTTAAGTGGATATGAGTAATTGTCAGCATCTTTGATACAGATCGCCAAATTGCCCCTTAGGAATTTGTACTAATTTATACTCCTATCTACAAAATAGGAGTACCTCATTTGTTCTACAGTCACCCGGGTTGAGTTTTAAAAAAATCTTTGCAAATGTAATAGGTTGTACATGAAATTACATTCTTATCTTAATTTGCATTTATTTGACTATGAGTAGGCTGGATGTTTATATGTTTTTTTACCTGCCATTTGTAGTTCTTCTTGCATGAACTTTCTCTGGCTGTCCTCGGACTGTGTTTCCTCATTTTAACTTTGTAGTCTTACTGTTCCTAAGAGGAATTTAACCCAGAAGAAAACCTCAAGGATTTTTTTTCCCAATTTGTTGTCTGGCTTTTCATTTTTACAGTTAACTCTATAAACATTTTTGATATTTATTTTTTGCATTTATTCTTTTTTTTTTGAGTCAAGGTCTTGTCATGCAGTTCAGAGTGGCCTTGAACTCTCCAGGTAGCCGGGGTTGGTCTTGAGTTCACAGTGATCCTTTCCCCTCACGCTTATTACTTTTCTTTTCAATTAATTTTATTGGTACATGTTTATCAGACATAATGATCGCATTTGTAGTGGGAGATTTGTGCTTGTACATAATGTATCTTAATTTCCTTTCCTTCATTTCAATACTTTTTACCTTCTCTCTTTACAAAACATTTTTTTCTATTGTTTGGCTTCCATTATTTTAAAAATTCTTTTTTATCTGTACTCCCTCCTTTGTATTTGTTCTTAATAGATTCTGTGATCAAATCAATGTTGCTTTCAGTCTTGTGTTTGGAGTTCTTTGGTGGGTTTAGCTGTCTGCTCCTCATTCTTATCCTTTTTATTTTAACTTTTTGTGGGGGAGAATGTTGGGAATTGAACTCATGAACTGGTGCTTGCCAGGCAGGTACTATGCTTATGAGTTATATCCCTGGCCCCTCACTTTTATCCTTGGTAAGAAAAGAGGATTCATTTATTGGGAAAGGTCATCCTTTTTGAACGAGTTTGGGAAGCAGAAGCATGGAACAGATGGATTCCTGTCCACTCTTCCATTCACTGGCTCAGCCTGGTGATCCTGGGATGGCATGTGTCACAGCCCTAACGTTCTCACAACCAGTTCCTTTATAACCTGTCATTTCCTACTTTAAATGTGAAATTTGAATCTATTTAAGATTATTTCAGTACGTATTTGAGATGAGGTTATAATAAATTATTTGTATTTTACATAATTCATACACATACACAACATGGCATAAATACATACATGTAATCTCCTTAAAACCTGGAGAACTCTAATAAGGCAGGTAGTGATATAATTTATAGAGTAGGAAACTGAAGTTCAAGGGAGAATGAACAGTTTACTCAGGAGCCCTGCCTTTGGGGTTTGACCTAGAATGTTCTACTTGGCTGATCTATTGGACGCAGTTACAGCAAAGAGCAGGAAAGCCCAAATGCCCCCCCCATCTCACTGTGGGCAGGTGAGTCTCTTCCACACTTCTGCTTTTCATATGGTTTGGGGGATCCACAAAGAAGTGTACACCCATTTATCGGTCAGTTCTATTGTTTCTCCCTTTCACTAGTTGTACTGAGATACATAAACCATGCTCTGACTTATTTTTTTTAAGAAGACAACTTTAAAAATTATTAGTATATGTTTGTGGCACACAGAATTACATTCACACTGGAGGGATTGATACATGCATGTATCTCATCTTGATCATATTTCCCACAGCCTGGCTTTACAGTGTATTGTCTTGTTTCTCTAAAGATGTCACCAAGAATATTTCACAGGTACATTCTAACATGGGTACTTTGACAACTCTTCCATAGTATGGGAGCTCCAGCTGGATGCTGGATATTGTTATTAACACCATTGGAACTTTGTAGTTCAATGGGTTGCAGAGCCATCGGATCCTAAAAGGTGAATTCATTTCAATTGCTTATGTAATAATAGCTTCACAAAGTGAAAAGGACAGAGAACAATTTAAACTTCTGTTTTATGATCCTTAAGTTATCTGGAGAAATATTTTACAATAATTATTTTTAGATTTAGAAAGTTTTCGCTGGATACACCCCTCCATGATTTTTTTTTACAAGAGCTTGTTTTTTATTGTGCAATATACTTTAAAAAACACTTTTATTAGTACATTTGCCATACATAATGATCACATTCATCAAGGGGAATTTGTGCCCATATAGTATACCTTAATTCTTTTTTCCCATTCCCCTCCCCTCATTTTAGACATTTTCCCCTCCCTGTTTGAAAAAGCTCTGTTTCCATTTTTTCCTGCAATTCTCTGTCTCCCAAGGTGTACATATATTGTAAATAACAACTAAGATTCCAAGTTACCACAGAAAGAAATCATCTCTTCATAAATTTAGGCAGAAAGAAATTTGTGTGGAGGACATTTGGGGTCTCAGAATGTCAAGATTGAGGGATCAGGCCAGGTAGGAGCTCTGTAGATATAAAAATCAGGAAACTCATGAACTGTCCTATAACATGAAGAACCTAGCTGGGACTTCCACACTTTGAAACAGTAAGTTAAATCTAGCCATTTCTTTTTTTACCTTTTCCTGATTCTCTCTCAATATAAAGTCCACAACGAGGTTAGCCTTCTGACCTCCAGCTGTAATCCTATTTCTACTCCTGGCCATGCTGGACTGGAAAGAGAACCATCACTTCTCTTTGGCTCCCAAATGCAAAATGCTCCCCTCCCATCACTATCCCACCAAGACTGCAGAAAGTGGAGAGTACTTCCCTCAAGGAAACTAGAAGGAGAAATGAACCTAGGTAGGTGCTGCAGTGGTCCAAGGGGAAGCTGAAGTTAACCTCATCCATCAATGCATCTGCTCTCTGTTTTACCGGAGGGTCCTAGTTAGTAAGCAACTTCCCGAGAGAACCAGAATCACACACTTGGTTATCTGTGGGTTGATCTTAGAAAATAGGAAAGTAGGAAACACAGGCCAGGAAAGGGAGAAGTAGCAAATAAATGGCATGCTAAGGAGTTCAAGGGTATAGTTGTGAGCAACTGAGTCCAATCCTTCCAGGGACCTGCTGAGATACCACGTGCTACATACCTGAAAACCCTCCCACTGGCTTATTTCATTCACTGTAAAGTGTCTAGGTTCCATTACATTGCCAAAATGACAGGATATACTTTTCATGGCTTAATAATATTCTGTTAGGTGTTTGCACACCACATTTTCTTTATTCATTTATTCTTCCCAGTGGAGGGTAGGAGGTTGGGACACTTGTTCATAGCTCTTATACTTCCCTGTTTGGAGGTTGTCCCTGGAAGCATTTACCTTTTCATGTGGTGTGTACTTTCAAGAAGTACTGGACAATAGCGCTAAGCAGAGAGGAAAAGGCACACAGGAAAAAAACTCCGGAGATGGGAAGTGCACTGCCCTGAAACATCCGCCTTGCAGGGAACCCAGGAGAGTGGAGAGATGGGGGGCAGGTCACCAACAGCGGTCTTCCATGGAAGAAGCTCAGCCTTCCTTGGGGGAAGGCTGCCCGAACACTGTTCCAGAAAATTGATGAAGTTGCCATTATCTTAATTCTCCAATTCCAGTGGGCTCTACCTGCTCTGTCCTGTCCCTCTTTTGTACCTTGTGACAAAATCACTGTCAGTTCACTGAAATAAAATAAAATAATGAAATACAATAAGGAAAAAGTTTACATTCACACATATTCCTGGGGCCATGCATATTTCATGCACTTCTTACTCTGTTCCTTAATTTCTAATAGACGAACACACTGTCATAAAGACAGCCTCCAAATGTAATGGGAATCAGAACAATCACTGCAAAATGTGATAGACAATTATGTTGATCAAGAACAATGTTTGGCTACACACTGATGTAAGACTGTACATTGATTTTTGTCTATCTTTATTATTATCTTTCCATGTCACCTACTAGCTTTCAGGCTGTGGTTAATTTTCAGAATTAGTATTAGAAGTCTTTGGGTAAATTTGAAAGTTTTCCTGAGTCCTGGCATTGAGTAAGGCACAGGTGACTGATGTGATTAGCTTCTAGTTTTCTCCTCTCCACAAATGAGCTAGGGGGCTTTGGTGGAAACTGTACAACATGCTTTGGTCAGTGAGAAATTGTTAGGACTGTACTGGAGTTTTGGGTGGCTGTTCTCCTTCAGCCAACACATTTTTGCTTCCTCCTTTGCCAGCCTTTATTATCTCTACACAAGAAAACTCTTGTATCTCTAGAATGCAGCATAGAGAACATTCAGGGTAGTGATTAAATAGTCAGGCAATACACGATTTTGCACCAAAACCTCTGCCTTGGTTTTGCTCCATTTTTCAGTTAAGATTTAAGAGACAGTGGTTTAGAGACTTCTTCAAGGCACTGTTACTTTGACAAGACAGATATATCCAGGTAATTGACTAGTCTGCTCTTGGTATTAACATAAATAATGAAAGCAAAGCTATGCTTATCAAAACAAATGCACCAATCAGCTTGTGCTTGTTTGGCTGCCCCTCATGTTCGAGGGGATTAGAAAGATTTAGAAATTAACCAAATCTGTCTTGCAGACACTGTGCTCAAAACAGTGGCTGAATACTGATCTACATCCTGGAGGAAATGGCTTGTGAAAGTCTATGGCTTAATGAAACATGGAAGTGAAGCAGGGCAGCCACACTGGGTTAGGAATCTGACCCTCTGTGTGTCAATGTGCCTTCCCCTGGGCTTTTTGCTTGGGTTTCTTTTGCTCCATTGATGAGATGGGCTTATATTACCTATCCTTCAAGAGGACTGTAAGGTGGAACGAAAGAATGTAGGAGCAAACACTTCATAAAGTCAACAATAGTATGGAGATGTCATTAAATGGGATGTATAGACTACTTCTCCTTGCCCCTTTCTGGATTTCTGAGACAAGGACTATCATCCTAAGCAGTGATGACATTTGGAGCAGGCTATCTCCCACTGGTGGAGGCCATCCCGTGCATTGTAGGGTGTCTGTGGTTTCTCTTGTCTTTACCTCGCTAGAGGACAGTAATATCTTGTTAGTAGTGATCACCAAAAATATCTACTATTATTCTGAACATAGACAAAATTGTTGAATATTTCCCGGAAGTTCTTTGGACTTTGCTTCTTAACTAAATGGATAATATCATTGTATGTTAAAAATTTACAGTTATTCTTCTCAATTTTCTTTCTTTCACTTAGTGCTGCTACATAGATGTATAAGCTAGTGCAGTCTAAGTTCCACTGTGGAAACAAGCATACTCTAGATCTTTGTGGCTTATGATAGACATTATTTTGGGGATCCAAAGTGCTAAAAAGCCTCCATGGGACAGTGGGATATTACCAGCCTGTGCTAGATGAAAGGAGAGGAAAGATGGGATAAAGGACGAGCTGGCTCTGAAAAGTTCTATTCAGAAGTGATACTGGTTACTCTTGTTCATATTTCATTGACCACTGTAAGTCACATGTTCATTATGGACTTTAATAAGGTGGACTTATTTAATCTCATTGTAAGTAGAGGGAACCCTGAAACTTTTCCTCTCTTGTCCTCTGGGGAGCTCCCATTCATTCAAAACCCTCTCAGATGAATCTGACTTGGTGGAATGGAAGATAAAAATTGTCTTCGATGAAGACAGTATTTTGAAGAATAATGCAAGCTTCTAGAGTGAGTGAGTTGACCATGCAAATCCTCTATCCTTTACAGATATTTAACCCTCCAATTTTTCCTTAACTTTCTTTGTCCATGTGCCAGCCGGAGGGGTAAAGTTTCCATGACTTATATTTTACTATGGGTCTCTGGGAACTCTGAATCTACAGAAGCTCTGTGTTGAAGTGTTGGGTACATGTGCTACAGATAAGAGCCACTTTGGTTATTTTTGCTTTTGTTCACATGTGTGGCTCGTGTCAGAAATTCAGTGAAGAAGCCTTTACTGAGGGGTTTCCAGCATGGAGGTAGCTAAGTCGATCTGTGGTCTGTGTGGAGTGTCACAGAATATTTGGTTGAGAAGTCAAACACTTAGCTAGTGATTTACTTCTGTTAATAAAAAAACTGTTACCTGATTTGGTTGATTTTGTCACTTAACTGATGGAGCCTGTCTAATGCTTAAATGATTAGCATAACCTGCCCCCTTAGAGAGTCAGAAATGGCATCATTCTGAAGTAGGACTGTGGCAATGAACCTCCAGGGGTTCTCAGGGTCATACCTGTGTGAGAACTGAGAGTTTCTAAATCTACATGCATGAGGTAACACGGTGTGTTGATGATATGGAATTGGCCATCACTGGGGAAAATGCTATCAGAATTTACCATTTACAAGTCATGTTCACAAATTCCCTGGAAGCTTTTCCTCTCTTGTCCTCTTGGAGAGCTTCCATTCATTCAAAAGCCCTCTAAGATGTAATCTTTTCTGACTGTGCCCTCCCCTTTCCTCCAGTGTTGGGGAGAATCAGAGGCATCATCATCTGTGCTCTCATCATAGGGCACATCATTCACCTACTAGGCTGGGAATTCCCCAGGCAGAGAAGATCATTCTGATGGCCTTTGTGGCCTAGAAACTCACCATGGTCCCTGGCATTGCTTGTACACAAGAGACTGTCTGGCTTACAGAAGTTAACTTTTAATTCATTTTTTATTTAAAAATGTTTATTAACATATATCTGTGATATATAATGCCATATTTGTTTTGGAGAATTAATGTATAAATCTTAATCACCTTATATCCCTTTAGCCCCTCCTCCTTTGACCAATCCCTTTCTGCATATCCAAAGAGTATGAAGCCATATAAAAAATGAAGACCTATAAAGATTGACTCAAGTGTCATTACTGCCAGGTGATGTGGAGGACATAAAGCCATTTACCCTCATGGCCACTTCTTCCTTCTGCACGGGCATCTGAAGGACTTCTTGGTGTGGCTGGTAGAGTACAATCTCAAGACACTTGGATTCTTTTTGTGTAGTTGAGCCTTTCAGGTACTGATTTTAGTTTTGTATAGGAGGCAATGTTTGAGCACAGTTTTAGCTATTTGCTGTGTGAAACATCTGTGTGACAAAGTGTTTAGTTTCTAATGTCAGAAAGGCCTGGGTTTGCATTTCAGCTTTTCTATTTGCTAGTTGTATTGCTTTAGATAAACCACTTAACCTTTTTGGGCCTTAGTGTCTTCATCTATAAAATGGGAATCATAATACTATCTATCTCATAGATTATTTTAAAGGGTTACATGAAAGGATGCATATACAGGTTTAAACACATTGCAATCACTCAGTAAAAGTTAAATAATTGCTAGTTCTTTTTTATTTCCAAGCAGTATAGTTTGCTGGATCTCAATGTGTTGGGTCCTTTTTTTTTTTTTTTCAGCAAACCTAGTTGTATGTCTTCTTTGCTATGTGCTAATATAAAAAACGGTTAAAATGATCAGGGCCATTTTTTGATCATCCATTGATCAAAATCAGTAACCAATGATGCAGTAATTTACTTAATTCATGTTTAATCCATATGAGAAAGCTTTATTCTTTCCATATTATAGAGAAGAAAACAGAGACCCACAGAAGATAATTAACAGAGAAGATAATTCACTAAGAGATTTGTGGGGAGGACAAGTTGAAAGTGAGTACGCTCAGACTATTGGGGGGAAGCAGAGGAGTTTGGCCTCGTGCTTAGCCCTGGTCCTGACCTGGTCACGCAGTCTGTGAGAAGCTGGAAGAGGGACGCCAGTAGTGGTGTTGTCTGGATACTGTTTTGCTGTTTGAGGAAAAGAACAAGGTGCTTGCCTCAGCTGACTGTTCAGGGAATGCAGAGTTCTTGAGGCTAGAGAACTAAGGATAAGAAAACTTGGAGTTAGTCTGTAGGGCAGGGCATGGTTTCTGCCCACTAGAGTTTCTGCAAAAGAGGAGGGAAAATATGCAAGATAAAGGAGTTTAGAAGCTGCTAGAGGGAGAAGAATCTTGTTCAATCAGAAAACTGCCCACTAATTAATAAAGCCCAGAGCCAGACTGACTCTCTGTGCTCTCAAAGCATGAAAATAAAAGAAAACATTCATTCTATTTGACACTGAATCATCCTATGCACAAATAAGGCAGAGACCCACACTGAGTGTCCACTAAATGCCTTGCATTTTCCTCAACTGCATGAATTCTCTCAGCAACTTTTAAGTGGTAGAGACTGTGGTACTCATTGCATAGGTTCAACATTATATTCATTCAAGCATCAGGAATGTTTTCAATTGCCCTAAGTGTCAGGCACGTGCTGGGTGCTGGGATTCAAGGATGAGCAAAATAACCAGGCTTGGGGGCTTGTAGATGCTAAGGCATTTGCCAAGGCTAAGTCAGCAGTGAGACTGACTGTGTCCCTCCAGAATCTGGGCTGTCATTACTGTGGTGCTAAGTTGGCAAAACTTCTTGTCCTTTCTCAACTTTGTCTCCATGTGCAGACACCAGCACAGTCTTTGGAGCCCACATGACAAACTTGAGGCAACTGGGAGGTGTGCGTAGGCTGTGACCTCAATTCAACTTTTTGGTGCTGGTGGTTTTCTTGGTTCTTGGTTTTGCAAATGCAGAAATGCCACTGGCTTTCCATAATTTCCATTGTTTTCAGGGAAGCCACTGCACACCTGAATTTTAAAATGTCTCCTGAGTATCTGCCACTGCAAGTGAAGACAAACAGCTCCAGTGGTGGACAAGAGGAGAGAGACCGTTGGTTTCCCATGTGGGCCAAGTAAAATTACAAATAAAAATCCTCAATGAGCTGATATCTCAGCTTAAACTGTAGGGTCCTTTCTGCTGAGTTTCTGAAATGATACTTTGCATTCTTCATGCACATAAATCACCTGGGATCTTTATAATGCAGATTCTGATCCACGGATGTGAGATGGGGCCTGTTAACAGGTAACGCTGACACTGGTGGCCCATTGAATATACTTTATACAGCAGGGAGTTAGGTCAGTATTTTCAAGGAGCTCCAGTGCTCAGCAAAGTGCTTATTTTATAAAACTAAATAAGTTTGGAGAGTATTAGGATAAACGAAGTCAAATTATCTGTTACAGGACTTCTTAGAGCATTTAATAAGTTCACATGCCCGTGTCTCTCCAAGACTTGCATTGAGAATGCAATTCCCCAAAGATATTTTTACCAGGAAACTCACATCCTTACCCAATTCCCTCCCAAGAGCATCTATTTATTAGTGCTCTTTGGGCACAATTTAGACATCAGTGCTCTGGGCCTCCTCATTCTGGAAGCTTTTAACTCTCTGTGCCAATATATTTCCTTCCATGCTTCAGCCTCCTCCAGCCTCTGCATATGTTTCCCTTCCAAGCCTGGAGATAATTCATTAAAGCAACTCCCACTCCCTGCCTCCCTCTTCTGATACACCTTTCCACCTCCTAACACCCTGACTCAAAAACACCATCAATATTTCATAAACTCACAGTGACAAATTTATTTTAATGTGGTCCACGGAGAGCCGGAGATTGATTGGTCCCTCAGAAGCATGACACATTTCAAAGCAGGATATTCATGGCATGTTTTAGTGCCTACATTAGTCAGAGAGGAGCAGAGCCTGGATTTATCATCGTTATGACTTTCTTGGTATCTATTCTCTTCTAGCCACTGGCAGCAACTCTCTGAATGCTCCCTATTGATTGGTTTTGTATCTTTAAAATGTGCTGGCTGGAGAGGAGGGGGCCTTGAGTTTCCACCAAATCAAGCCTTGTGTGCTGGGGTTTCTTGCTTGCTTGAATACTGGTAGCTTGTGTTCGGATGAAGACAACCTTAATTCTTTTGGTTTTGCTGGGGCACTGAAGAGAGGAAGCTCATCTACTTGACTTTTGGAGGTTGTAAAAGATTGGGAAATGGGACAGTGAGGCATGGGAACTGTGGTGTCAACTGCCCCTTGTAAGTCCACCTTCTGGTTGAGAAGGTCATAGTTGAACCTTTGCAAAAGGGTCCTGAGACTTCAAGATCTTGTGGATTTTTTTCTCTATGTTTCGCACAGTTTCAGTGCAGGATCAAAATTGCCTTCACATTTAGGGCAGTCTTTCTTCCACAGATGAGACTGTAATTACTATAGTGGCACAACTATTACCAAGCACTTACTGTCACAGGCAGTAATAAGAGTGGGCCATGATTTCTAGGCATCTTTCCTTTTTCATCCACTGTAGGAAGAAGCTATTAATATTTCCATTTTATAGACAGGGAAACTGAGTTAAGCAGCTGGAATATGGCTTGGTGAAAACTTAAGAAACTGGAGAACTTCCTGTTCCTAATTGGTACACTATTCAACACCTTCTTACTTGTTCAGAAAGCAAGACCTCTTTTCAACAGCCTTCCGGGGTTAACTGAAATTTCTAACTGACTTTCAGAATAAGTAATTGCATTTAAAAATTATTCCAGTTTCTCATTGATTTGGATTTTCTCAAACAACCATGATTCAATCAAATCCTATCTTACTGGTTCATGAAGTTGCATGAACTCAAAGTGGTATGAAGTCCCATACAGTACAGCTGGCTTCCATTCCCTTTTTTCAGCACCTACCTCAGAACAGCTCCACCCGAAGGAGTTTATATTCCCGCAAAACAGACAGCTGTGTTCATGGCTGGCCTTACACAAGGGCAAGTTGTGACAAGGACAGAAGAGCACTGTGCGACTGTGCCCTCATGGTGGAGTATATCTCAGGATTGTTCTGGTGAAGTATCAGTCGTACTGAGTCTGGAAAAATGAAAAATACCTTCAGAAGCAAAGCAGGATCTGAGGACATCATGTTTGAGAAAGTCACAGAGACACTGCAATGGAACTATGTTGCATAAGTCAGGGGCCTATGACCCAAATAATTGGAAAATTGGAAGACCTTTGAGTTCATTTTCTTCCTTGTAAGGATAAACATAATAGCACTGTTCCTCCGTGCCCCCCTCTATGTGGATAAGGCTGCATTAAGCAAAATGGCTGTGAAACAAATCCCAGTTCCACTTGACTTCCATTAGAAAGCCAAAGATATATATCTGTGGGAGGGAGAAAAAAATCCTCTGGCAGATTGAGTGGAAGCATATTTATGGGAAAGGAGTTGAGGCCGCACGCAGTCAATCCTGGTGATGGTGGACAGCAGCCATTTCTGCTCTGTGGGTGGGTGGCTGGGTGAGTCTCTACTCAGCAGTCACCTTCCCCCTGAATCACAGTGTGGGATTTTTTTGCCGATTCTCTGTTTTCTCCAAGCCAAGCTTCCCTCATTTCCCAGGAGTTTCTTTTTTTCAACTTCAGGGAACTTTTGCCTTGTGATATGCAGGATCCAGAATTTAGTCTCTCCTTTTTGCCAGGATATATAATAGGAGCACATTGTCCTAAATGTCTAAGGGCTTTTTACATTCTTCCTCTTTGGGATGAAGAAATAAAGGTCAGGATTTACTATAAATACCAACCATAACCATTTTGGGGGGGGGTTCTCAGTGGCTTGTCTGAAGATACTTTCCATCATAATCACCAGGAGAAAGATTCCCAGGCCTTACCTAGGGAAAATGAAATCCAAAGGTCTGGAGTTGGGGACCAGAACTCTCTATTAAACCTCCAAAGTTCTAATGCTCAGGACTGCCATTTATAAGTGTGCAATATTTCTTTGTAAGGTACCTGGGGTGCCATTCATGTCACATTCAATGGGACTGACAGCTTTTAGATTTGTGCTGTGCAAAACCTGTGCAATAGTTCACAGCAGCTTTACACCACAGAATCACGGTGCTATGATGTTCTGGCATTGGCATGTATCAAATTGAAACCTGAATTCTTCCTGCTTTATGATATTCAGGGCATATAGGAGACTCTTGAGCCTTGAGGTCTGGCATAAGCCTTAGTCTCCATAGGAAGATCCAGTCTGTGTCTTTATCATTAGATGTTGTCAGGTAGATTTAGACATTTTGAAAGATTTCTTATTAACTACATAAAATGTTTATGTTTTTTACTGATTGATTGCTTTAGTTTGAATCTTAAATGTCCCCAAGGCCCATGTATTAAAAGTTTGGGGAGTTGGTGGCATCTTTAAGAGGTGAACTCTAAAGGAAAAAAGGGAGGATATTGGGGCCACATCCTTGAAGATAATGTCAAGACCCAGTCTTTTCTTATTTTTTTTATTGGATGTTGCCATGTGCTCCTGCCATGATATACTATGACAATTAAAACAATAAAGCCAAACAACTATGGACTAAAACCTCTGAACAAACTTTTCCTCCTTATATATTCATTTTTCAGGTATTTTATTACAGCTTTGGAAAACTAACACATTTTTAAAATTTATTTTTAATTCCTAGAAAATTGAAATCCAGTCATCCTCAGTTGATTAGCTATGTAATCTTTAGACAATTACTACCTAGTTTTCCCATCTGTAAAGTGTGTATGTGTGTATGGGTACAGGGTATTATCTATAAACTTGATATATTATTACAGCAATGAAATGTGCTAATACATATCAAGTACTGTTGCCCAGGGCCTGACACATATTAGATATTTAACAAATGTTATCTCCATTCTTTTTCCCTTTGCCTAGCATTTCTGTTAATTGGATTTTACTGTATATACCCTGACTCATAGACTGGCCTCTGTAGTTGCATACTCTGTAGTTGTCTCTGTTCTGCAATCTAGTAACCAATACTTTGGTTACTAGAAAGTTTGAACTTCATATTAACATATTTCCCATACACAGAGGTATGGGAAAACATTCCCAGTTATTTTTGAGACTGGAATCGTTCTATCAATGACTGGTAACCTCCCTAGCTTTCACATCAACTCTCTTGTCACTGAGACACAATATTGAACACCCACAATATAAAGGAGGGTAAAGTTTAATTTTCTTACAGCTTCAGCACGTAACTGGCTTGCTCCAAGGTGGAGACATCATGGTAGAAGGATATGGCAGAGGAAAGCTTCTTGGCTTATGGCAGCTCAGAAACATAGAAGGGAAGAGTGACAGAATGGAAGGGGTGAGGAATTAGACATAGACCCCAAGGTCACAGCTCCGTGAGCCATTTAGATACATCCAGAAGCGTGCTCATTATTCTGTGGGATGGATCCCAAAGCCAACTAAGCTGAAACTCCACTCTTGTTGCCACATTAGTCTTGGGGTGCTTCGGGGTGTTTCATTAACCACAGCAGGTCTTCATTTCCATCGGAGAAACTTCCTTGGGATTTACTTTCTGATATATCAGTCTCAAGTGACTGCCGGGGTTGATGCTTGCATTCAGCAGATTGTGTATGATTTGTATCCTACTGTGGACTTCAGGGGTTCTAACAAACCTGGGATTACTCAATGCCAAGATTAGAATTGCTTCCAAGTTATCCTCTGGTGAAGTTGACAGAGCTCAATTCAAAGCAACTGGGATTCAGATTTCTGAAGGAACAGGGTTTGAATCACAGCCTATCATTTCCTGGCTATGTGGATCTTGGGTACATTCCTTAAGACTTAATCTTGATTTTGCCACCTGGGAAGTGAGCAAGGCATCCCTGCCCCCTGGGCTGGTGGGGAGCATGCTGCATGACCACACACATAGATAGGAAGCAGCAGGTTTTAAAAAAAAAATATTCAGAAACGTGTGAGCCCACAGTGAGCTATGCATATCTTAACCATGGGTAATATAATGGCAAGCAAAGGCTGTTATTCTCAAAGAGCTCAGAATTTCAGTGGAGGGATGAAAAGAGATAAGTTAACACATAAGTACAGTATTCCAGAGTACAATGTGTCATTAAGGAGGTTGTGGTTACTTTAGATTGAGTTATCAGGAAAAGCTTCTGGGAAGAAGTAGAAGTTGACTTGAGACCCAAAGGAGATATAGAATAATGGATTAGCATTTCTGATGCAGGAAATACTATGTGTGAATGCGGCAAGGCAAGGCCACATGTGGTGTATTGGAGGTGCTGAGAGTGCTGGAACGGCTGGACTAGAAAAGAGAACAAGATACAGCATTCAGCCAATAAATCAGTGTTATGGCTTATGTCTAGATGTTCTCCCAATGCCTCAGGTAGTCATGGATTGGGCTTTTCAGAGGTGGTGGGATCTAGAGTATATGATGTTGGGATTAGGGGCGTATGATTGTTAAATCACTCCCCTGATTGGTTTGGCATAATTCTTGATGTGGATAATGGGAAGGGCCACCCTGAATGTGAGTGCTACCTACCCTAAGGGCATAGCACCTTTTGCCTGCCATGAGCTATTCCTCCTCTGTGAAGTTTCTCTGCTATGTCACCCTGCCTTGGAATCAGTTATGGACTGAACCCTCTACAAACCGTGATCAAAATCATCCTGTCCTCCTTTAACTTGAGGTGTTCATAATTTGGAACAACAACAAGAAAAGTAACTAAGACAATCAGGAAAGAGGTTTAAACTCTATTCTTGTTATAGCTGAAAGTAGGCAGAGTCCATGCTATATTTCTTTTTATGAAATCAGCTGCTTGATTCATATTGCATATCAATTAAGAATGCTTTGAGGAGCATGTACTGTTATGTTACTTAGCAAATGGGAAATGTTCTAAGAAAAGCATCAGCACTGTGTGAACAACACAGAGCATACTTAAACACAGGCTGTGATGGCCACAGTGTCACATGGTCATATGGGTTCACTCTCATACGTGTGATCCAAGGTTAGCTGAATATAAGTATGTAGCACAGGAAATATTGCTAATTTATTTTACATAGGCAAGGTTGTATTTTTCTTACATATAAATAAGTCTAGAAGTATAAAGATGCTGGTACTGGTTCATCAGTTGAGCAATGTTACGTCTCTGGGCTTCTGGCCTCTCTATGATTCTGTTGGCTTTTCCTTATGATCACAAAATAGATTCCATAGCTAGCTTCACACTTTGCACTCTCACATCACTTTCAGGGGTAGGAAGGAGGGGGCAGTGTGGAAGCAAACTTTTACTTCAAATACTTTTCAGATAATCAGAGAGACATTTTCTCTAGTAGGTCCCTCTGGGTCATATTTGTCAGGTGGAGCGATATTCTGGAGTCTCGGGTCTCCTTATAACACTCAAAGTTGAAATTTTGCTGGCAGGAAAGAAGTTTGGGATGGGTAGCTATAGTGTCTTCCACATTCCCCATATTCTCACTCATCTCCCTGAGTGAAAGCTACCAAATTTTATGTTTTGACTCCCATCTGAAGGGTTTTCAATCTTCCTGGAACATTCTTTCTGAACCTCTCATCTTCCTTCAGCACCATACAGGCCACATGTCCTCTGATACTCTTTAGCAAGTTGAAGGCACAGGATTAATTAAAAGCAATACTTGAGACAAGTGTTTTTAATTGTAATAGCAAAATGCTGCCAGTTTTATAAAGGTGACAGTTTGCAAACACAAGTGTGAACATCTTCCTCCCTCACTTGTCGGCGGCCCCATCACTAAGTGGCAGGGTGGTGCAAAGAGATAGATCTGGTGTGAATGACTTGTTCCAGCAGTGAAAGATGCAACCTGAATTCCTCCTGAAGAGTGCCAGAGACATCTGTCATCAGGTACACGTGGCTAATGAGATCCAGGGGGTAGCCTCTGCTCCCAGTCTTCCACTCAGTCCCCAGGCTTGTCTGAAAGAGGGTGACGTTTGCTCCTATCCAAGAAAACTGGTGCCCATGAGACACCACAGAAGCTGATCTTTCCCTGAGGTATGAGATGTGAACCTAACAGTTCGTTTAGCCCTGAGGGTGGTTCCCAATATCTGTGGAGAATCTTAAGACATATTCATTTGCAGGGAACAGAAACTGATGCAGTCATTGCAGACATGAAGAAAAATGTGCCGGAGACATCCATAGACTCCAGCAGAACTCATAGGTGGGCTTCTCCGGCATCTCTGTGACAGTTCTCTTTCTGGAGACCCACTTTCTTTGCAAAGCTCGCAACTTCTAAGGCTCTACAGATTTCTGTCTCGGTTCTCTCTATATTTTATCCTCAATGCATCTTGGCTGTCCAGTTCAAGTTTTTGGTCATTTATACAATAAATCAATAATTTATAAAATACCACAGAAGTATGCACACATTTACAAATAGAGTTTTATGGAGGCATGGATTATGGTGCTCTGTAGCTAATGGCTTCAGTTTCTGTGATGTTTCCCGAAGTTGTGGATGGAGAATATGATTGGTTTGGCCTGGAATGCCTAGTCCAATTAGCAATGACCAAGAGGAGATAAGCTCACACAGACATGGCTTGCAATTAAAACACAGCATGGGAATGAGCAGGAAGGAAACGCTTGACTACTGCAGAAGGAATTTCAGGTCTGACTCTCATAAAGTTATCTTTGATTGAATCAGACCCATTAGACTTGTCTCTTAGAAAAGCACTGCTAATTATGTATTGGAACAGGTTCAGGGGGCTGCATTCTGGATGTTCAGTCGAATTCTGAGGTAGCTCCATATTTTGATTCACTGAACAGAAAACTCTGGGTTCCAAGTGCCACATACAAGCAGTCATCCAGCTGTTGGTGGGACCACTACTGATCTTTCCCTGACAAGCTGAGTGGCTGTACCAAATGCAACACTAAGCCTCTGATTTTCCCATGGTCTCTATTCCATGAAATGAGATGAACACATATAGATACCTCAGGATGGAGAGAAGTAACAAGCACTGACTGAAGGCAGCAGTCACTGACCAGGATTTCCAGTGAATAAGGTCAAGCCATGAGTGTGAATGTCACAGCATGGTGAGAGCAGATGTAAAGGGATCTTTCCGTCCCACACAGGAAAGGTCACAAGAAATCCATGATGAAAGCTTTCCTGGACCCAAGACACTTGAAGGAGATACATAATAGTGTCCAGCAGCCCTCAAATCTATGCCCACAGTGGGGGCTCTAGGTGCTCCAGGTGTCAAGGGCTGGGTAAAGCTAGGATTTATAGGCTACGTGGAGAGGGGATACAGCAAATGTTCAGGGTTCTGAGGTCTGAGAGAGGTCCATTCTCAGCAGCCTGAGCTGACACATTACTTTGCTGCATCCAGTTCTGTTCTCTGTAGACTGGAAATGAGGCTTTACTTACTCTGGGTTGTTCTCGCATGTGCTACTAGGAATAGGCTGTATTTCAGAAGAGTTGCTTCAAGGGAAACAGCCTGTAAGTCAAGCACTTTAGTTCTCCAGGCGTGAAAAACAACACTCTTTATCTCTGGCTGTGGCTGGCTTTGTGAGCTGTGTCTTATGGCTGCAGGGGGAGATATACCATGGTACTGTCAGTGTGGTTCCTGAATTGCCTTTAGCAGGGGGCCTTGTTCCGGAGAAGCTGAAAGGGTTGGAGTCAGAGTATGGCCTGTAATATGTTTTCCTTGAAACAAAAGTTTTTAAACATCTTTCTTCGTATTCAACGTTAAATACACACACACACACACACACACACACACACACACACACACACACCAGCACGAAAATAAAAATCCTTGCTGGCTTGTGAAAGCATTGAATGAAACTGCATAAAAAGAATTTAGCATGGAGCTTAGCTCCTAGGGAAGGCTCAAAATATTGGTTGTTATCATAATTATAAAAATTTACTAAATGTTTCAGGCACAATGCCATTATTATTCTTCCCAGTCCATGTCAATCTAAATTCGTACTACTGCCCTCTTTCCTGGTATGTTTTTCTTTGTTGTCTTCTGTAGGAATCTTCTAGGGCTGGAGGGCCCACCTGGACATTCCTGATCTTCCTGTGTTTGGGGCATATTCTCACAGGCAGGTGTTGTGGATCTGTACTGCTATAGAGAAGGCTTGGTCATTGTCGAAAGCTGACTCTTATTTGAGTTGTAAGCTTCGGTTGAGGTTTCAACTCTTCCAGGAAGCATCCCTGAGAAGCAATTTCCTTTTCACCTTAATACACTTTCCAAAAGCCACTGTGTATAGAACATTGTATTTTCCAAAGAAGATGGCAATAACTTTTCCCATCCCAAATGCTCATTCATAATGTGATTTTGTTACCCTTTGCAGAGAGTAGTGAGATATACATTACCTCTTTTTGTTTTTTGATACTGGGGATCGAATACATGACTTTGAGCTTACCAGGCAAGCGCTTGAGGCACTAGATAAATCCCCAGCCCTTATAGCATCTCTTGAAGTGGGTGGATCTTGGTGACTATTTAGCCAACAGAATAGTGCAGAAGTGGCATTTAATGACTTCTAAGGTTGGGTGGTTAGAATGGCAGGCAATTTCTACTTTGATTTGTTGTTTAGAAATCTTGCTCTTGGAACCAGCCACTATGCTGAGAAGTGACTTCTGCTGAGAAACCACACGGCAGAAGTCACACGGCCCATTTTGGCTAAATTATATGTCCTGTTCCTATTGACATCTCAGCTGGGGTCCAAACCAACAGTGAGTATCATCTGCCATAATATGAATGAAATACTTCCAGATCTGCTGATGTTTTCTATAAAGGATCAGAGAGTACTGATATTGAACTTCATAGGCCATACACCTCCTTTCTCACCTCTGCAGTTGTGGTGTGGGTAGATATGGCTGAGGTGGCTCATGAATGTGGCTTGCCCCCACAGATCTCTGATATATTCTGGCCCAGCCATTGGATTAGTCCCTCCCTTCCAGCTATTTGGCTGAGCTCCTGCCTGAATTTCTGCTCCAAAGACTCTTGGAGGATAATCATGTGGTTGCTTTTTGCTGCTGTGCTCTGGGTGGTCTGTGCAGAGCAGTAATACCTGGTCAGTGCTGTGGGCTCTGTTCCTGTCTTTTCTTTTGCTTACTGAGTTCTTCAAAGGTAAGAGCTGGATCTTCTTCATTTTTTTCATTTTCCTCTTCCTTAATAGCTTTACTGCCAAATAGGCAGGTGTTGGGCATAGCTATGTGTACTGCTGGTTTTAGTCTTTTCTACAGATACCTCACCTCTGTTTTATAGGTAGACAGATGAGTCTCTATGAGGTCTGTAATTGGTGAAGGTCACTCAAAGTATGGTTCCCTTGATGCCTGGGTCCAAGATCTTAACCATTATATAATATAGCCCTGCCATTCATGATGCAATAGAAGGAAAGGAAAACACCCAATAGATTGAAAACATACAAGTTCAAAGGCCAGGATTGTCAGTCCCTATCCAACTCCCAGTAACTCACAGAGGTACTGTGGGCATAGTGGTTGTTCTACAAGTTTTGGTTGGATGAGTGAATGAGTGATAGTCCTCCCACACTCTACTTCCATTAGGTTAATGCCAACTTATTGGGGGAAGGATGGGCAGATACCATGTGAAGACAGCTGGTCGCCTGTCTGGTTTCCATGGCCTGCTACAGCAGTCACTTGCACACAGTTCCACATATACCAGTGGTTTCCCATTTCTCTTTGTTGGATGGTGGGCCTAGTCTGGGGGAGTAGCTTAGCTTGCAAGGGAGGTTGGACAGAAATGTGGGGTTACAACCCCATGATTTTCAGTGAATGAGGGACTAGACTTGTGGCTAAATACACAACTTTTCACCTATGAGAGGTCAACCCTAGGTGCACTCCTAGCAGCCCCACAGAGCCCCACAGAACCCCAGTGGGACCCAGTCCTAGACGCACTGCTTACAGAGAGATTCCTTAAAGTATTTTCTTATTTTTTGACCCACTTTTATAACCCTCACAGTGCTTTTTTTTTAGAACCTTTTTTAGAACCTTTTAGAACCTTTTTTAGTACCTTCCTAATAAATATGAAATCCTAACGTTAAGGTTTGTTTAAAAGCAAACCAAAGATGAGTATTTTGCATGATACACCTTCCAGCGTATGTGGGACTCTCACAGATTTGCATTTAAAAGTCTGCATTAGTACAAAAACAGTTATTGATTATATTTTCATGGATATAGTTTTTTATCTTTGAGTATATATAGTACATGGAATTAGGCTAACTGAGATTTGCTTATTATTTTAATCAATAAATAAGAATAATTTGTAATCAGCATATCAATTATGTTTCAGTAATTGGTGCTTCTAAAATACTTGAGGAAAATTCAGAATGGGAATATTCTGGTGTTTTAATCATTATCTCTCTGAATCTTGCTGCCACCATAACTTTTCTGTTAGACTTCTAAATAGATCAAATAAAGATCCAGTCCAGTCCCAGCCTAGCTCTGCAGGCTCCACACTGGCCAAGGGGTAAGATAGACACATTCTAGATCATGTGGGGTTAGTTGTGGCTTATGGGCGGTATACCTGTACTTTGTGTATCTCAGGCATTTTGTCATAGTGACAGAAAACTGGCTAAAAGTGCCTCTTTCTGTGTGCACGTGTGTGTGCTCTTGTGTGGAGGCTGAACAACTCATGCCTGTGTCCCAGGAAACCTCAAAAGCTGGAAAATGTGGATAGTTGTTTATTCTACCTGTGTGCATGAGTGAATGTGCATGTGCACGTGTGTATTTGTATGCATTTATGATTGTGCATGCATGTATGAATACGTAGTACACAGCCACATAAAGTAAGATGTGTCAAGGAGCATGTGTCTGGATATGAGAGTATGCCTGGTACTTTAAATATTTCAGTGTAGATTTAATTATTCCCTTTTCTGTCCCTTTCTGTGCCTCCATAAAAGGTCTGAGGTGTACATTTGTGATACTTTTTCTGTAAAAAGACAATACTGTGAGTAGTTGAGAGCATGGAGTTTGGAATTTGGATACTCTTGGATTCAAATCCTGCCTCAGGTACTACTATCCGTGGGACCTTGCATAAATAACATACCCTCTCTGTAGGTCATTTTTCTCAATGCATAGGGAAGCTGTATTAAGACTTTAAGTGAGACAATGCATCTAGATGCACTGACACTCAGTGATTGCTCAGCTATTGGCAGTGATACTATTATTTTTCTCAGTCTAGTGTGTAAGACTGAGTGCTTCCTTATGGAATATGAGTGTAAGTGGATATGTGTGCTATGCGCCTGAGTGGGTGTATGCAACTTTGGGAATATATGTATGCACGTGTCATGTGCATATAATACATGTATTCATGAGTAAAGGCATACACACAGGCATGTGTATATGTCTGCTCACACAGAGCCATGCTTTCTCAGGTGGGCAGCTACTATGGTCTTGTAAGGAGAATGGGATGTCCAGTGCACTTTTCACTTGGCCATGTGGGCCTGGGCTTCCAGAGGCTTTCTGGCCCTAGTGCTTAGTGTTGAGCCCTGTAGAGGGTTGATTCTGCCTTGCACAACCTACCTTATTAAAATATATACTGTGTTCTATGAATCTTTAATATGCAGCACTTAGTGAGGAATCTATAATCCCCTCAATTGAGCAGTTTAAAAGTGGCCCTCTGGGGAGATGAGCTCCTCCTGCAGAGCTGCAGTGAGGAGGGGATTCTGGGGTGGGGAAGGCAGGTGCTCACAGACAGGCAGTGGTTCCCACAGATGGGGCTTGGTCCTATGGGCAAGAGAACTGTCCGCGGTTAGATAGGAAGACCAATCAGATCCGCTCAGAATTTGACTTGCGGAAACAGGAACTGATAGGTGGCAGCAACCTGAGCTGAAAGTTCATGTCGAGTTAGGGCTGGAGATGGTGTACTGACAACTTCATTCATATGAGTTACTGGGTAGTCTGTTGGAGAAGGGGTTGCAAAAAAGCACATAGCGGACGAAGCCAGTCTGGAGGGGTGTAAATCAGACTGCAGAGAAAAGTGGAGATCAAGGGACAGAGACAAAAAAGAGGCACAAAGAGGAGAGAAGAGGGGGAGATTGAGATTTCCTTCCTTGCTTAATTAGAAGAAGTTTGAGTGATTGAGGGCTCTGCAGGGCTGAACTGCTGACTCCAGTGTCCTGGGCACCTGTCTTGGCTGCAGTTGGTGCAGGGAAGGAGTCCTCTCTTTGGACCCTTTCCATAGCCTGATTTGTGTTTCTCACTTTACAGCTGAAGAAACAGGCTCCGGCTGATGACAGGTACTGAAGGGCCTGGGAGGACACAGAGGCAGGACTGCAAATGACTTTGTCAGTTACCTTTACTCTAGCCACGCTGACCTGGCACAACGCAGCCCTGAACTGGGGCCTTTGGACTTGCTGTCTCTCTGCCTGAAATTCATCTTGCTCTGCTGTCTAGGGGACTGGTTCTTTCTGATCTTTCAGATCTCAACTTATCTTCATTTCCTGAAAAAGCTGCCTTGACTCTCTTATTTGAAGCAACCAGAATACTTCATGATTTTGGAACTGAGCCTCTTGAAGTGGCTACTGTTTGTTAGTTTTTTCTTTCTGTACTGTGTTTATCACAGTTTCATGGCCTGTAGTATTTTGTGCCTGTAGAGATTTGGTGATGCTCACTTTTCTTCTCTCTTTGACAGTAAGCTCTTTGCAGGGAGGAATGACCTATGTTTATGTTATGAGTTGCCTGAGTGTAGCTCAGAATTCGGAGAGGTGCAGTGTTCAATAAATAATCGTTGGATTCTTTCTGAAGCATGGGGGGATTATGACGTTTCCCCAAAGACCCTGAGAACACATAGTGAGGCAAGGGCTGAACCCAATACACCAGCAAAGCTCCACTCTCCTTAGCTGCCTCACTGGAAAAATGGCACAGCTTTTGACCCCTTTGCAAGAACATTCTCAGCACTGGAAGCTATGGTGTACAAAGCTGTCCCTATCAGCCTGAGCAGAGAGCCCACCTGCCATTTGTGCCCTATCAAGAAGCCCTGCATTTGTTTGCCATGGAAACTTAGGTCAGTTTTGTCTTCTGCTGGCCATGAGGCTGAGGCTCCAGAGTGCCCTGTGCTGAGTTAAGAAAGAGACACAGAATCACAGTACCAGGAGTATCTAAGAGCTAGTGAATGTCAGCTGGTCCCCTTCCTTGTCATGTTTCTTGACACAGTTGTTGAGATTTCCTCTGGTCTGAGATGGGCTTAAGGACCTGGAGATGAGAGGAGAAGGAAGCCAAAGGCCAAAGGTGAAGCCAAGTCAATGACAAGTCCCTGCTGGCCGTGTGCACTCAGTGGCCCATCCTCTGGCAGTGGGCATGGATATTTAGTCTTGGAGGCAAGAAGTTGGTCACTGGAAAGGGCTTTGGAAGTGAGGGACAGGAATTATTTCTGGTTACAGGATGAGGTTTTACACCCTGCTTTGGCCACCGTAGGCCAGAAGGGAGCAGTGGGGCCTCCCAGAGCTCTGACTCTCTGTGCCCCAGCTCAGCAACTGTGGAAGAGGCTCTTGTCAGGGATGCCTTGGGGGCCACCAAAGTGGAGGTGGCCTCAAAGCCATCCTGTAGTGCCTCCCCCGAAACAGCTCGAGCACACGCAATTATAAGACAGTGGGCAGATGACAGAGTTAGTTAATGTAACAAGCCCTTTAAGCATTTAGCCACATTCGAGTGTTTAATCAGCTGTGTAAAGTGCAATATCTATCTTTCAATTTTATGCCATTAGGGGAGACAAGATTTTGATTAGGTACTTAATCTGTGCACGGAAAAAACAGGCCCACAGCAAACCTACGATGGGGAGGGAAAGGGACATTGGATGGGGGATTCGATAAAGGGGAAAGACAGAAATTTAACATAAAAGAGAATTAGTGCGGCTCCTTTCAATTTAGTGCCCAGGCTTTATGGCCTAATCAATTAGAGGCCTGGCTTGGGCTGCTGGGAAGCTGCTCGGCTGGGCTGGAGGCTCGGCCATATTAATTCCCTTCATTACGTGGGGGTCAGGCTGAGGGCTCTGTGGGGGCTCTCCAAGGAGTGGGTCACTTCTCGGGCATGGGCTTAGGAAGCAGAAGGAGGAGGTCAAAGGGTGACAGGCTGTATGTGAAGGGTGCTGAGGGCTCTGGGAAGGCTGGGTCCCCAGAAGGGTATGACTGGGAGGATTGAGGGAGGGTCCAGGTATGTGAGGTAGTGTAGACAGATAGGTTAGCTCCCAGTTGTGGGACAGGAAAAAACTGGCTTTGCATTCCACCTTTGTGACCTACTGGCTGTGTGATTTTGGGCAAATTGCTTGGCCTCTCTGTGCTGTAATTTCTTGCAGAACACAATGAAGGCTGCCTTAAAATGTTGCTATGAATAGCAAAAGAGAAAGCAGTATATGAGGTGCTTAGGATAATATGTGGTATGGTATATTAGCAATTTTATTTTTATTATTTTTGTTTCTAATATTATTACATGAGTGCTAAATTTGAACAGAGTCCTGAGCTCTAGCCACCACCACCAATTTTTCTGCAGCAGGTGTTGTATTAGGAGCCTTCTCTGTTACCAACAGGAACTCTTGCAGGTTGGTACTATTGCCTATTGTTTATAAATGAGGAAACTGAGGCTCCGTGAGGTCAATGACTTGGCCAAGGTCATGCAGTGTCAGAGGTTCCCAAATCAGCCTTTCTGATTGTGGGGAGCTGACTCTGCTGCTGCTGCTGCTGACGCTGGAGGTCACTGGGAAGAAAGTGGCATTTCTAAGGCACAAAAGGGCTATAGATCTGGGCAAACTGCATTCCAGTTCTGAGCATTTCCTTCCTTAGAAAGAAGATGCCTTGGGCTAGGTTAGGGGTCCTCACACAGTGATGGAGTTTGGGAGACTTGAAGGAGGAGCTGTTGTCCTGTAAGTTTTTTGAAAGCAAACAAACAAACATGATCCATGGAAGGCAGAAGAAGTAGCCCTGCTTGAAATGAAGAAGAAATGAGCCTCTAGGCTCAGATTTCCCTGTGTTGTCCCCAGGCACCTGCGCAGGACCTCAGGATCTGGACAGCACAGTTTGAAACCCTGGGAACTCTGAGTAAACTGGATGCGGGGTCTGGTGAGATTCTAGATGGACTAGTAAAGAAAACTCTGAAATAAATGGGGACCGTGAAATTGGCAGCCACATTAGTTTAAGCAGATTTTCTTCCTCAGCAGGAAGAAGGCAGAAAGGAGCAGAGGAAGCAGGCTAGGATTTATTGGACACTTATTGGCTGAACTCCTGCTTAGCAGCTGTGGGCCTTTGGGCAATTTCCCCTACTTTTCACTGCCCATTTTCCCAGCCATAACTGCGGTGGTCACGGCTCTCACTTCACAGGTTGGGTGTGAGCATCGAATAGCTGATGTGTGCAACATGCCAAGCTCCATGTGCGATCCTGGCCAGTTATTTGATGAATACTAGTCGCTGTTATATCTACCTGCTGTCTTGGCATTCTCTGAAGGTCAGTGCTGCTTTGTGTGAAGCACTATCTCATGTCCCTCTTGTAACATCTCCATGATGGTTAACAGGGTGCAGATTACACAGGTGAAAAGTTTAAGTTCAGAGAAATTAAGTGACTTTTCCAATATCACATAGCTGGCAAGTGATTAGGGTGCTTGATACTTAGTTGCTTGTAAAAGGCTTTTGTCAGTCAGTTCTGTGTCTTGCAAACAGCTTGGTCAGAGTAAGTCCAAAGTCCAGCAGGGTGTGTGGGAAATTAGTTATTCCCCGTGTATTTGTTGAACTCTCACTTTGTGCCGTACACTACAAAGCTTTTGAAGGCAGGAATCACATCTATTGTTAAACAATGATTTCACATACATTTGCATAACAAAGGACCGAGTGAGTGAATGAGTGGCATAACTGTTGCATGTCCTCAATTTCCTGAGGCAGAGAGTGGAGTAACGTGAAATAAATGATTTTTCCATGAGGTAGAATGACGATTGGCCAAGTTGAGGGCAACATGATACAATGGACAGAGAAGTGACAAACTCTGGGCTGGAACCCTGGGCCTTCTCTTTATGGTTGTGTCAGATGTGTAAGCTCTCCAGAATATTCTCTTTTGTTTGGCAGATCATGACAAAAGTCTTGATCCCTGCTTTTTCCCAGGCATGAGATGATCAAGGGGGAAATTCTTAGCATTGGTTCTTGCATAAGACAGATACTCAATGAATTACTTCTTGCATAAGACAGATACTCAATGAATGTTACTTCTTGTCCATCTTTCATAGAATGATCCAGAAATCAGCCAGGAAATTCTTCTAGTGAGATGTCATTAGGAACTGCCCTGAATCCCTTAAACTTTCCGTGTGGAAATTTTTAAGTATGTATCACATAAGGATGGGTCAGTGGTCTTATTATCATTCTCAGAATACCACATGCCTTTTCATAGCATTGTTCTTGTGTTGTGCAACCACTGTTTTGCCTGTGAGAGTAGCTTGTAACCAGGGTAGAAAGTCAGCCTTATTCACATCAGCATAACAGATGCTCAGCAAATCATTTCTGTTGTGGATAAGATTTAGGTAGGCAAGATAGAACTTACTGCATGACCAGTTCTTGGATTTCAGAAGCTCTCCAGGTAATGCTGGGGTTAGTTTTACAAAGTAAAATCCTATAAAATAAAACTTTCAGTCACTTCATATGGGACCTGAAAACCAGGCACACAAGTGTGAGCTTGAGAAAGCTTAACCTTGCCTTTCTTGATTCCATAGTCATTTAGAGGAGAGGTTGCCAATGTATTATGTAACTAGTAATATTTTAGCGTTTGAGGGCCCATAGCTTCTGTTGCAACTTTTTAAATCTGTAGTATGAACGCAGTTATAAACAAATCCAAGCACAGTCCAATGACTGTGGCTGTGTTCAACAAAACTTTATTTACAAAACCAGATGGCCTGCAGATTTGGCTGATGGGTCACCAATTCTGGCAGAGTACTAGGGAGTAACCTTTCTGTAAAGGAAGTTTGCATTGACTATCATCACCTGTATTCCCATTTCACAGAAGAGAACCCGGAGTAGTAAATGGGCAAAGACTTAGATTTAGCAGGCTGTTGCTTCAGTCATAGCAAAAACTAAGCCAAACCAAACTGACCCAACCTAAACCAAACCAAACCAAACCAAACCAAACCAAACCAAACCAAACCAGCTACCACTTACGGATGTTTACTAATATATCACATACTTAACATGCATTATCACATGGAGTGCCCTTCACATCACAGAAAAGTTGGTCTTTGTTATTCTCTCTCATTTTACAGATGAATAAACTGAGGCTCAAGGAGGTTCAGTGACTTATGCTATTATGAGGAACAAGATTATAATCACGACAAGCTGATGATTTAGCAATTATTTATTTAAGAAAATTTATTGAGCATCCACTCTATTCTAGATAATTTCATGCATTTGGGGACACAGTAGACGACTGGCCTCTCTCTATCTGCTCAATTTATACTTGGGGAAAGTGTGTAATAAATGAACTAAACTATACACGGCTCATGGGTGAATCCTGTCTGCTGTCTGTTTTTGTAAATCAAATCCTATCAGAACACACTCATGCCTGTCTGTTTACGCCTATTCCAACCTGCATGTGTTCTGCAATGCTGGAGTTGGGCAGCTGCAATAGAAACTTTCTGGTTTTCAAAGTCTGAAAAAATTGTGACCATCTAAATAGCCCAGGTTTATTTATTTCTATTTTATCTTCATTATGATGGTACTGCAGATTGAATCCAGGCTTAGGCATGCTACATAAGCAGTCTGGTACTGAACTATGTCCTCAGCCCACAAGATTTGCTTTTTTGCATGTTTCTTGTCTTTCAGCTTTGGCTCAAAAGCACAGATTTTCAGCCAATCAGAGTCCTAGTCCAGTGGAGCTCCATGTACCTTGACTATAAGGCAAAGGAGGATTCTGGAGTCTCCTATAAGCCATTAATGCCTGGCCCAAAAGTGAAATGTTCCCTTTCTTCTGAGAATGTATTGGCTCCACCTAGTAGAAAGCAATTATCTTTGCCACTGGCTTCCTGGAAGGTGAAGAGGTAGAGGTATTTGGTGAGTAACTCTGATGGCCACATGGTATGTGCTGTGGGGATAACCAGGCTAAGTTGACAGGGACTTCCAGGGACTTTTCAAAGTGAGGTAATGCAGTCAGGCTGGGTCTGAATGGGAAGTCAGCTGGGATTTGAGCCTAGTTGGTCCGTGCACCTTCAAGAAATGTCATCTCAGCTTTCAGATTACGTGACTCTACTTTCTATACCTGGGGAAAGGAGTACCAAACAGGAAACTGGATGAGCAAATTGGAAGCTTGCCCCCTGTGAACTC
Organism: Cavia porcellus; assembly: GCF_034190915.1. Taxonomy (NCBI): domain Eukaryota; kingdom Metazoa; phylum Chordata; class Mammalia; order Rodentia; family Caviidae; genus Cavia; species Cavia porcellus. The sequence goes on along the minus strand of NW_026947488.1, from coordinate 22,215,999 downwards.
CTACCCACCGTCCTGCTCACCTCCAGCCACTTTCCTCCACTCCAGCCAGAGCTCTCTGTTTCTCACAGGTCACAATCCCACAGCAAGGCAGCTCTGCTAGCCAGTCCAGGAGGGATGGGCCAGGGGAGGAGGGTGAGAGGCTCTCTCCATGAGGCTGTGACTCCAAGAGGCACTACATTAATGTTATTAATAACCCTCTCAGCCTTTATTGAAAAGATGCTCTCCGTGTCTGAATTTGCCACTATGGTAACCCATTTATTAGGGCTGTAAGAGCTGGAGTTGCTTCAGACCATATTTATTGCCATGATTTGCAGAGGGAAGGCTTTGATACAGGCTGAGGCAACTGGGGGAGAGAATGAATTTTGGTTTACAGAGAAGGAAGGCCTAGGTTTACCTTGATGGCAGGTTAGCAAGGGACACAGATTCTGCCAGCTCAAGATTCAAAATGCAGATGGGGATTTGGATTTGAGAACAGTGGCAGTTCCTTCTCTTCATGTATACACGAGGACATCCAGGCTCCAAGAGGCTAAGTAAGTCCCCAAGGCCCTAAAGCTAGTGGTTAAGTGGGCAATAGTGTGGCCTAGGAGTCAGAGGCTCAGTTTAATATAAAAATACACAGTAGCATCCTACTCACAAAAATAGTAATATTACCAATAGTTACTGCAGTCAGCATTGGGATAGAAGACTTCTATTCATTAACCAGTTTGAATTCTTGCAGCGTTCCCCTGTGTACATTACTATCATTGGTCGCATTCTGCACACATGGGATTTGAGTCCCGGAGAGACTGGGTAACCTGTCTGAAGACAAACAGTGAGGAAGTGGCAGAGCCAAGACTTGAAACCAGTTGCATCTGATACCCAAGGGCATGCTCTACTCCTTGATATGCCATATTGCCTCTTGCCTTTTAAGTGCTCCCTTTTCCAAGAACAGAAGAGCTCTGAGCTCAACCGTTGGGCTTGTTCTCCCATGATGACTGAAGAGTGTCTCTGAACCTCTAAGGTCCCTTCCTCCAGGACAGTATCAAGATATTCACCAGGTCAGTGGATTGGGATTTGTGTTAATTTGTCTGGGCTATTGAAACGAAGTACCAAAGAGTACTGGGCTGAAACAACAGAAATAAATTTTTTCACTGTTCTGGAGGTTGCAAGTCTGAGATCAAAGTGTCCTCAAGGTTGGTTTTCCCTAAGGCGTCTCTTCTTGGCTTGTGCATGGCCACCTTGTCATTGTGTGCTCAGCTTGCCCCTCCCCTGTGTGGGGGGATGTCCAATACCTGTATTCTTATGAGGATACCTATCACACTGGATTTGAGCTCCCTCTCATGTCTTACTAACTTTGATGACCTCGATAGAGACCCTTTCTCCAAATACGGTCACATTCTGAAGGCCTGAAGATTAGGATTTTCGACATTCAAATTTGGAGGGAACACAAATTAGCCCATACCAGGATTCAAGGCTATCTTCTTGGCATCTGAAGTACTAAGTTATGAGCCAAGTCAGTCCTTGTGGTTGTTCGATGGAGTGTCATAGACACTCAGAGCTGTCTCCTCCCTAACTCTCCTGCTGGAGCCCAGATCAGACTGACTCAAAACCGCCCTCCCAGAATGGCGTGAACAGTCCAGGATGCCTGAGCCTTAGATCTTCTCTCTGTTTGTCCCAGGAGCTACTCCTTCACGTTTGTTTTGCTGTGGCCCGTGTAGCCTACACTTCTAAGTGCACCTGGGATTCTCCAGGCCGGGGCACCTGATGTTTCTCTAGCATACTTGTTTGCCTTCCATCTGCACTCCTTCCCATAACTGACTGCATCTTTTCATTTCTCTAGCCCTTCTTTTTCTACCTCTTCCTCCATCCTTCTTTGTTTTTCCCCCTTTCTCTCTCTTCCACACCCCAACCGCTATTTGCTGTACACCTACTGTACACTGTGGGAGGTGCTGCAAATTTAGTGGTGAGCCCAAGTCAAAGACAGAGGCAGGACTGGAACCTCTAGGGGTCCCTGATCTCATAGGACTTACTGAGTAAACAAACAGGTAAAGTGTGACAACTGCACCTGATGGAGTGGCAAAGAAAGAAATGTCGTGCTCAGAAGACATGAAACAGGAGACTCATCCTTGCCAGGGAAGCATTTGGGGTGTTGCTGAGCCAAGCCCTGGAGGAAGAAGCAGGGGTGTTCCCTGTAAAGGTGCCTGGTGGGGCAGCAGACTGAGGCCCTGTGGAAGGATACAACTTAACGTATTAGAAGAAACGAAACTAGTACAGTATAGAGCCATGAAGGCCAGAAGCCATGTGTGAGATGAGGTTGGCAGAGGCCAAGTCAGGTGGAGCTTTAAAGCTTTGCCAAGAAGCCTGGTCGTTTAGCCGGAGTGATACATGGAGCCTTTGAAGGACGCTGAACAGAGGTGGGAGTGGGTGAAAGAATCAGATTGGCGATCCCTGTGTCTGCTGAGAGAAAATGGTGAAGGGAAAGAGAGGTATGTGGGGTACGCTGAGGGAGAGTCTCCCCATTCAAATTTCTCTGTATTCACCAGTTGAGGCTGGCTCTTGTAGACTGGAATGAAGACTGCATATTATTGTAGAGTCTTTTGCTTAGCTTTTATTTTGAACTAATCTATTCTCACATGGAGGTTGTGAAAATAACATGGAGAATCCTTGGCTTTTATCCAGATGATAATGTCTTTTATAATACAATGATCATAACCAAGAAACTGACATTGGGACAATACTATCAACTGAACTACAAACATTGCTTCACCATTTTTCATAACTGCTTGTGTGTGTGTGTGTGTGTGTGTGTGTGTGTGACTTCTAAAGTTTTAGACTTTTAGGTTTTGAAAGAGATATGACAGAAAAGTGTAAGAAATCACATTGCCAAATCCAAATCCTTGAAGAACTTTCAAGCTGGAGAATAAGTTAGGGAGAAAACATAAGAGTTACCTGAGATGATTTGGTCCTAAAAAGAATGGCACGGAGCACTCTGACCCCCCAGTGGGCTTCCTTTGGATGTGTTGGATCAGCTCAGTGGTGGATTTCTGTATTTATTCTGTTCCCCTGCCGCTGGGTGGATCATTAGTCCTCATGAGCCAAAGCTGCCAGATTTGCTGTCAGCACATCTCTGATTGAGCATCTCCTGGCCACAGCATCTCCCCTCTCTTCTTGCTTCCAAAGAGGAGTTAGGATATTTTACAGACCCCTCCACTATGGCTCCTGGTTCTCTGCTCACATCTGTCTTTCTGGTTAGCTCTGCCACTTTAATGCCCAATCTTATTCTATTCTTATTCTATCTATTCATGGCTGTCTGTGTTTATGTATTTCTGTCCATCTGGAAAACTCTTTTCCTCCAATTTTACCTGTGCAAATTCTCTTCATTCTGTAAAGTCCTAGTATAACGCTTCCTTTCTCTCAGCATGCTGTTCAGCTTCATGCAACATAATTTAAGTTTTAGTGCAAATATTTTTTCCTTTGAGAGATCTCCTTCTGTCCCAACTCCACTCTTCTCTGTCCTGTTTTATTTTTTTATTAGTACCATCATCTGACTGATTTCCTGTCTTCCTCACCATGTGTGAATTCTAACGTGTTGGGTCCCAACTTGCCTTGGCCTCTCTTGTGAGCCCAGAACCTGGAAGAGCGTGTACACCAAATAGGTGCTCAATGTGTTTTTGTAGACAAACAGGTTAACATGTGAGTGACAGTAGTTATGTTGAGTTAAAATAATAACACAAATAGTAAAGTTTTATGGTTAGGATAGCCTCACTCTCCTCTGAAATCTAGAGCTCACTATTTTGGTTTTTGATATAAATTGCTTTCCATCCTGAATCACAAGCATGTTTGAATGACTCTATCATCACATAGATGGGAAGTCCCTTGAGTAACCTGGCGTGGTTTTATGTATCTCTGATCTCCTTTAGCCCAGGAGCTGGCACATGGAAAGCAGCCACAGCAAATATTCTGAATGAACAGATGCTTGAACAAACGACAAAGAGTAACTATTATTGCTTTATTTTTTGCAGTGCATGTAAGAACCAAGTTTAGTGCCTCGATTCCCTCCCCACAGCAGAACTGGACAAAGGAGCAAGCTTTTTCCCCTCCTTCTCCCCCTACTCCACCTCTGTGCTTTGTCTCCTGTTCTCTGGGCTCTTAGGACAATAAGTACAAACCCATAAAGCTCCCTCCAGTGTATCTTGCTTATCCACTCTTATCAGAATAGAGAGGAACTGAAAGGGCTTTCAAAAGAGCCATCTGTTAGTTTTCATAAAGACATTATCTGCTTCCCATCGCAGGGTTTTTGCTGTCTCTGACATGTGTCTGCTCTCCCTCCACTGTCTGAGAGAGTAGAGCGTGTGGTGCCCCTCTCCACTCTCCTGTCTGTGTGTGGCTGTTGGAGGTGGGCTGCAGACGGAGTATTTATCTAAAAGTGAAGAGATGTGACTTATAAGCAAGCTCAATATTAAATGTATAAATAATGCATCCTGTGGCATTATTTATAATGCAATAACATCCCTATAATGTAATAAAGGTATGCAGGTTCCCAGCACTTTTCTTAACCCTTTCATGTCCTGGCAGATGCTGTGCGTCCACCTGCATAGTCGCTCAGGGCTTTGGAAAGTGGGGCCAGTGTCAAGCCCTGCCTGTGTCCCAGTTTCTGAAAATCTGGACAATCACCTGCTGGATGAGCTCAGCCTAATATCTAGGACAGTAGTTTTCAAACTTTGGCATGAATGAGAATGCAGATTTCCTGTCTTTAGTTTGCTGATCTGGAATCTTGAATCACAGGAAGAGGATGTTTGTGTGTTTATTCAGCTCCAGGGTAAGAGACTAAAGCATGTATCTGGGGCTCTTGGTTCACTCTTGAATAATTACTATTCCCAGAATCCAGTCTATCTTGATAAGGCTGTGCAATGACCAATTTTAGCTCTCGTTCACCTTCCCAGCATACACATCCCTCCTTGACTGGATGCCACCCGTGTATCTAAGCCAAAGCACCTGCTGGTAGATGTGCTTGATGCCCCCTTGTGCCTACCTGGTCACCTGAGTTGTGCCTGTTCCAGTGCCTCTTATCAGAGAGCAGAAAACCCTGTGAGGTCACAGGATACCATGATATTTATTTATTTATTTTACATTCAGATGTCTGTGCCAAATGCTCTGCAAATTCCTGTCCCCACTTTTGCCTGGGACCCCAGTACTACTCAGAAATCTTCCTTACCCTTAGGCCCTCTCTCCTATGCTCCAGAGCCTGTTTTTACGGTATTTAATGTCTTCAGATCTTCACTCCTTTACTCTCCTCTTTCACTGTGAAGAACAGCCACTGAGGAAAACACAAGGCATCAGAGCAATGGATACTCTGTGCTTCCTGATTCTCGCCTTCTGCCATAGGCATGTGTATCTGTGCCTGCACCCAACCTGTCTGCCCTCCTCAGCATGTAGATCTTACTCCAACATGAGGTTGATTTTTCCAATGTATCCTCAACCCCAACCCTACAGGCTTCAGGTAACCCATTCCATCAATTATCTCTTCTCCTGCTGAGTCCTCAAACTCTTTCTTGTCTAACTTTTTAAATCAGATTCCTAACATATGTACTATATCTCATCCCTTCTCCATCATTTGTTCCAATACTTTTTCTGCCTGGTACTCTATTGTTTCCTCTGCTCAATTGTATCTATCTCATAATAATATTGGTTGTACTTATCAGCTCCTGTCTACAGTGTGACTAGATAGTGGGTATGCTAAATTGCCTAATACTGGCTTAATTATCACAATAACACATGATAACAATACCACGTGAGTTAACACCTAATTAAAGTAGAGAAAGATGAAGTAATTTACCCAGGGACACATATTAGCATAGCACTTGGCCCCAGGTGTCTAGATCTGCCCATACATCTCTAACTCACAGTTACTCTTGCACAGTGTGCGAGTAACGTAGGCCAGTGAAGACCTCCCACTGCACATCTGATGGGAAGTGCTGAGAGCAGATTCCTCCACATGAAGAGCCAGGGAGCACTCATCTCTCCACCTATTTTTGGAGCCCTTCCCTCTATTTTTGTACCTAAGGCCTATGTTCTTGTTTCCCTTTATTTTTGTCACCTCTCAATCATATTTACATTTTTTCTTGCTCCAAGACCTCACTTTTTGGGGTGCTCTGTGGCTTCATTCTTTTCCTTTTGCCAGCTTTCTACCCGATGCACTGTTCTGATCTCATTTATCAACTACAGTCTATATGTGTGAATATGTAATTGAAAATGTCTTACTATTTTGAGTATTTACAATTTACATAAATCTTATATTACATGTATAATTCTTTTTGTTTTTTTCCTTTTTGAGACAGGGGTTTTCTATGCAGTTCAGACTGGCCTTACACTCATTTTGTAACCCAAGCAAGCCTCCAACTCTGAGCAATCCTCCTGCCTCAGCCTCCTAATACATATATAATTCTGAAAGAAATTTAACTAATATTGTGTTTCTGAGATTTACCCATGCTGATATATAGAAATCATAATTCACACATTCAAACTGTTACATTGAACGGGAGAGCATGTATCCCCTATTTTTTGTAATGTTGTTTTCAAAAATGCAGGAGTATTTTTGTTTATGAGTCCTTATACATTTATGTGGTTTTCTTCCTTCCAAGCTTCAGGTCTAACATGAGAATATCTAACCATCATAATGAGAACATCTGTCATAGTCTGTTCAGGCTTCTATAGCAAAATACTTTAGAATACATGGTTTATAAATTTAATTTATGCATTTCTGAAGTCCAAAATAGAGGTGCCGGGAGATTTGAGGTCTGGTGAAGGACTGTGTTCCCAGAGAAGGCTTTCTTTTCACATGGTGGTAGGATCTTTTATAGACCATTGATCCCATTTTTGAGGTCTCCATCAGCTGGAGGATGTCCTTCAAAGCCCTCATGAACTCACGGGGGAGGGGGGGCTTTTGGGAGGTAATTGAATTAATGTGGGTGCTATGGCTGACTTGCTGCTAGGAGGTGGGGCCTTGTTATGGAGGCAGGTAAATGGGGGCATGACCTAGAAGGGTTTATGTTCCTCCTCCATGCCTCCCTTCACTCTGGACCACCATGCCATGAGGACATGAGCAGCTTTCTTCTGCCCAAGTCCTTCCACCATGCTGGCCATGGGCTGAAACTTCTGGATCTGTAAGCCCAACTAAACATCACCTGCTAAGTTTTAAGTGTTGGGTATTTTTTTCAGCAACAAGGAACATACAAAGAGAATGCCAAAAGCCCATTTCTTTTTACCATCAGGTTGGTGGTGGGGATTTCAGTGGTATGAATTTAAGAAGAACATAAACATTGACCTTATATTAGCATCTTTACCAGATTTTTGCCAATTTTTATGACACTGTAGCTGTATAAATGTACACTTTCAACAAGAGTTTATATGAATTTTCTTGCATTTCTATCTCAATGTAAAAATAGTTAAAATAGGAAGAGTGAGATGTAGCACATTATTGTTTTAATTTATACTTCCTTGGTTGCAAGTGATTTTGAGAATTTTTCATATTTGCAATTGATATTTTTTATAAATTGCTGGTTCCTACCAGTGTACATTTTTATGTTGTTTGTGTTATTTGTCTGTGTTTTAAAAATATTTTAGATGCTCTTTATACCTTCTGGTAATCCATCTTTTGTTGGTTATATGTTTCCCTTTTACTTCATTTGTGGTATCATATCTTCTTCCAGAGTTTTAAAATTTATAATATAAAAATGTATCAAATTTTCTCATTTGATTTGTGCCCTTTATTCTTACTTGAAAATATCACTTTCTGGATGCTTTAAAGTTCTTTTGTTTTATCTTCTAAAAGTTTTGTAGTTTTTATTTTCTTCATTTTTTGCACTTTCTGTAATTTATCTGAAAGTCATGTGTGTAAGCGATATGCATGCATGGCTTAATTTTGCTTCAGTTTTCATATAGATACCAAGTTATGTAACATTATTTATTGATTAGAAAATTTCTCTCCTGATATGTAATGCTAACTCTGTCATGGCCAAGTTCTTTTATGCATCAATAAACTGTTAAGATTTTTATTTTTCTTTTTTGACCTAACCCACACTACATCCTTTAATTACTACTATAATAGCTATTTTAAAAAATCGAGGTAATAAGTGATACATTATAAGGTATATCCTTTCTTTTTTTAAAAAATTTTATTTAAGGAGAAAAAGAAAAAAATCAGGAAAAGGGTACAAGTTATACAGAATTTCAGAAAAAAATAAACAGTAGGAAATCACTAGTTAATGGGTTACATATTGTCATCTTAGAAATATTTGTTCAAGTTACAAAATTAAAACTTATATAGTGGACATTCAAACAGTGAGACCAAACAGTTCTGTTCAATGATCCAACAAAATTCAGTAATATCATTGTCTATCTTATACACTTAAATATACATGCAGTTATATCATTTAGAGCACTTTCTTTTCCTCTCTTTTGTACAATGTCTATTACACATTTTGGGTTTTATTGCTCCCACAGTTCTTATTACTTTTTTTTTTTTGGAAGAGAGTAAAACCAAATGTGACATAATAGAACAGAGTCGGTCAAATCAAAAGGGTGGACATAATAGATAATGCAAAAACATAATACAAAGTGATCAACAATTGTTACCATAATGCTTCCTGCTATCTCTAATAGAGTTGCCTATATCATCAGTTATAATAAAATTGAACAAAACAGTAAAGAACGAAACCAACAAAACCAAAACATTGGAGACATTACAGGTCTTCAAAAGTAGGTAATAGTCAACCAGAATGGGCGTCATAATGAATCCCACTATTGTCACGGCTGTTGCCTAAACTTTCAAACCTGGTACTATCAAGCAAAACAGAATAGAGGAACATCAGTCAAAACAAGATGGTGAGAGCAATACAGGGCTTCAAATCAAGTTAATAGTAAATCAAAGTGGGTTACTATAATATATCCTACTATTTTTAAAATTTATTTTTCCCTTAATTAAAAGGATAAAAATAAAAAAGTAAATAATAAAATGGAGATTGAGATAGAAGAGGGCATAACAACAAAACAGCACAGATCAAAACATAACCGTTTAAGCAAAATAGTGTTTCACCACAAGATAATCCCAACATAAAAGTAGTTACCATTTTGTCTCTTTCCTTGAAATCTTTGAGCATAACTTCGTATACTGAAGCATCAAATATATCAAAACAATGTAAAACCATTCAAGAGAATGACAGTATTACAGGGTATTTAGAATCAACTAACAGAAAATGAACAATGGTTTCTGTATTAATCTCCTTGTATATAAAAGTTTTTGTTTATACTGTCACATATAATAAGATCCAATAAGATACAACATGTTAAGATCAATGGAGACAGAAGAATAAAAGCTTGATGAGACTTCAAAACAAGATGATACTAAATCAGCATTACCTATTATGACGTTGTTTTCTCCAAAATAGCTGTTCCTATCATCCGATCTTCTCTGCCTCATTTCTGTTGAGCTCTTTTTCTGTCATTAGTTGTCAGTTTGTCTTCTTCTTTTTGTTTTCTGCTCCATTCACTGTGGCCTCTCTGCCACTATTTCTGGATTCTTCGTATTTTTCTTTTTTAGAATATCCTGTAGTGTTCTCTGTAGAGATGAATTGGTGGTTGCATATTCCCCTAGTTCCTCTTTATCCTGGAAGCATCTTGTTTTTCCATCAATTTCCAGGGATAGTTGTGCAGGATATATCAATCTTGGCTGGAGGTTATTATCTTTCAAAGCTTGAATTATTTTGCCCCATGCTCTTCGTGATTTGACGGTTTTTGCTGAGAAGTCGGCTGTAATTCTGATGGGTGTTCCCTTGTAAGTGATCTGTTTCTTGTCTCTGATGGCTTTTAATATTCTGTTCTTATATTGGATTTCTGGTATTTTGATTATTATATGCCTGAGTGTAGCTCTGTTTGGGTTGTAGGTGGCTGGGGTCCTGATTGCTTCATACATCTGAGTATCTTTACCTTTTGCTAAATTAGAAAAATTCTGGATTATTTCTGTGAGTAGCTTTTGTAGTTCATTTGTTTGTATCCCTACCTCTTCTTTTATGTTCTTAATTCTTAAGTTATAGATCCTCTTATCATCTTCTAGTCTTTGTATTATTGCTGTTTGTTTCTTTGTTATTTTTAAGAAGTTTTTCATTTCATTCTCCCATATTACAAATCTGGCCACCAGTTCAGATAATCTATCCTTAGTTTCATTCAAGCTGTTATGCCAGCTTTTGATAGAGTTTTTAGTTTCCTGGTAATCTCTTTGAACCTGCTTCATGTATTCTATGCTTTCTCTATTTTCTCCATCAAACAGTTCTCCCCTCTTTTTCTGTTCTTCCATTCTACCATCTGTTTTTTCTTGGGTGGTACTTAGCATTTCTCTAACTATTCTGCTTATGTGTAGCTTCAGGTCATTAATAACCATTCCTGAGCTTGTCTATGAGGCTCTGGAGATAGCGCTTTATGTCTATTGGTGCTGTGTCTGCTATTGCCTGTTTCTCAGGGTTGGGGGCCAAGGGGCCTTTCTTGTTGCTCCCTCTTCCCATATTCTTTGTTCCTTATATATGCAAGCGTATATAGGAGGCCCAGACTTCTGGGAGAACATGGTGGACAGATAGCAGCGGCTACGGAGGCTCTCTGAAAGACCCAGCTTCGAATCCAGGAATGGTGCGGAGTGAGGGATCCTAAGCAAGAGGAGATATACCCTGCTGACCCAAGAATGAACTGGGCTGAGAGAAACCAACTGGGAATGCAATCCTGGTGCTATAACAGGAACAGATAAAGCCTCAGCGTGGAAGCTGGAGCCCGCGCCATTGGAAGCCACGATTTGGGTTTCCTGCCACCGAGGCTGTGTCTGAATCAGCTCGGCAGGGAGAGAGATGCACAAAAGCTCTGAGAACGGAAATTGCTGAACGGAGTTGAGAGCAGGACGGGCGGGGATCCATGCATCAACCTGCAGTGAGTGAGAGAAACTGGGACTCTTCCACGGTCTAGGAGGCTCCAACAGAGGACATTCTGGGACCGGGCAGACTTGCTGGAACAGGGCGCTGTAGTGACTTCAGTCACATATCCCCCCTCACAAGCGGGAGTGGTGAGCAGTGCCTAGCTTATGTGACGCTGCTGGCTGAGACCCAGTAGGCTAGCACAACCCAGGTCCCAGCGCCTGAAGGTGATCTAGAGGGGCGGGCCCCGCATGGGCTACCCGGTCGGTAATTCCGTGGTGTACTGTGGTGGGCAGGAACACCTAGCCGGCGCAATTCAAACAAACTGTGGCCAACAGGGAAGGAAGCTCGGCCTCCTATATACGCTTGCATATCCTTTCAAAAGATACTGCTGGATTTATTGTATATTTACAGTGTTGTGAAACCACCACCACAATCAAATACAGAGCATTTTCATTATCCCCAAAGAAATCCAATATACTTTATCACTCCAAAATTCTCCATTCACCCCTGGATTTAGGTGACCACAAATCTATGTTTTATCTCCAGATTTGCCTATTTTAGACTTTTTGTACTTGGTGTAATGGTTATAAGGTTAATATATGTTGTAGCATGTAACAGTACCACAGCATTTTTGTAGTTGAATGATATTCCATTGTGTGAGTATATCACAGTGTGTCTATTCATTAGGTAACAGACATTTGGGCATTTCCACTGTCTTTATCTATTAGCAACTATACTTCTATAAATTTTCATATTCAAGTTTTTTTAATGAACATTTTTAATTCTCTCAGTTGTATGTCTAAAAATAGAATTGCTGGTCACCCGCTAGCTCTGTTTAACTTACTGAGAAATTATTTTCTATTCCCACTAATAGTATGTAGTTCAAATTTTCTCATATCCTTATGTATACCTGTTGATTTCTACTTTTAAGATTACGGTGTCCTTGTAAATTTGAAGTATTTTGTTGTGGTTTTGATCCTTACTTCCTTAATGACTGGTGATATTGAGCATCTTTTCATATTCTTCTTAGCTGTGTTTCATTCTCTTTGGAGAATGTCTGTTCCAAACCATTTCCTATTTATAAACTGAGTTTTTTTTTCCTTCTCCAAAATTTGGTCTTTGCTCATATTTATGAATTTGAAGATCAATCTTTCATAGTCACAAACTATGTTTTATTTTTTGGCAGATTTTTCTTTTGTATTCATATATGTTGTGATCATAATAAGCACATTTATCTTGGGGAATTGGTACACATACATATTACATTTTGATCATTTGAATTTAGAGATAGAGGCTTCCAGTAAAGATGGTGGATAGATAAGAGCAGATTACAGAGGCTCCCTGAGACAGACAACTCAGATGCCGAAATAACAGAGTAGGGAGGCCCAGATAGAGGGAGATGGACCCAGGAAGAAACTAAAGCAAAAAGAACCAGTCAAACATGCACTCCCAGGGCTACTATTGAGGCAGCTAAGATTCTGTGCTCTTGCGCACTCAAATTCCCACCACTTTGACTCACTGGAACTGCAGTTGCTCTGAAATGCAGTTGCACTGAAGTTGGAGGTTGGTGAGCCCAATGGAGAATGGAGCCAGCAGGGGACCTGCGGTGAGTGCTGGGAATAAAACTCTTCTACGAGAAAGGGGCACCAACATGGACAACAAACATGCAATATCAGACATTGCATCAGTGAACATAAAGAGATATCTTTGGGACCTCATAGATGAGTGCAAAAGTGAAATATTTAACCAAGTAAAGCAAGATATAAATAGATTAATAAAAGAAATGCTGAGCACCTCTCAAGAAGACACAGATGGAAGAATGGAGGAGCACAAAAAAAGGAGAGAAATAGTTGATGAAGAATATAAAGAAAACATAGAATACATGAAGCAAGTTCAAAAAGATTACTAGGAAATAAAAAAACTCTATTGAAAGCTGGCAAAACTGAGAAGGAAACTAAGGATAGATTATCCAAACTAGAAGATAGGTTTGCAATGTGGGATCATGAAAGAAAAATTTCTTAAAAATAACAAGAAAACAGACAGTAACAATACAAAGGCTAGAATATGACAAAAGGATCTATTACTTAAGAATAAAGAATGTGAATGAAGAATCAGGGGTACAAATAAAGGAACTACAAAGAAATAATTAAGGAAATAATTAAAGAAAACTTCTGAATATAGGAAAGGGAAATGATACACAGATGTATGAAGCATACAGAACTCCAGCCACCTACAACCAAAAGAGAGCTACACCCAGGCATATAATAATCAAGATCCCAGAAATTCAATATAAGAACAGAATCTTAAAAGCCATCAGAGAAAAGAAACAGATCACCTATAAAGGAAAACCCATCAAAATCACAGCAGGCTTCTTGATACACACTATCAAATCAAGAAGAGCTTGGAGTGAAGTATTCCAAGCCCTGAAAGAAAATAACCTCCAGCCCAGATTGACATACCCTGAAAAACTGTCTCTAGAAATTAATAGAGAAACAAGATGCTTCCAAGACAAAGAGGAACTGGGGGAATTCACAACCACTGATCCAACTCTACAGGGAATACTGAAGGACATTCTAAAGAGAGAGAAAAAAGTACCAGGATTCCAGATACAGTGGCAGAGAGGCCTCAATGAATGGAGCAGAAAGTGGAATGAAGAAGAAAAGCAGACAACTAACAGCAGAAAAAGAGCATAACAGAAATGAGGCAGAGAAGGTTGGCTATACTCTCTAATATAAATGTCCTTTATACACTAAAAAAAAAGAAAAGGAAAAAAATAAGAGAAACACAGGCAGAGTATATCAGGAGTCAGGGTCCACTGAGATGCTCTTTATAGGAAATGTAATTAACCTGAAAAATGGTTTATGGACTGAAAATCGAATATGAGAAAAAAAATGCTCTATGCGACAGGGAATCAGAGAGTAATAGGGGCAACTAGACCACTATTTGTGGGTAGGTTGTAAAGACAGGTTTTAATAGGTAAAGGAATACAACTAGAGATCAAGTCCAGGTAGAAGAAGGTTTGGAACCACTTAGGTAAATAGCAGGCTGTCCCCCCACACACCTAGTCTAAAAACTGAGGGTGTTGGTGAGACCCAAAAATTCACAGTGCACCCTGGAGGACTGAAAGAGGAGAAATAGTCTTTAAAAAGATGGCAGAAGATATTTTAATAGTGTATCATGATTTAAAACTCATATTACTCACACCACTCTACTTAGATAGATTTTATTCTGTCCCAGTTTGTCTAACTTACACTAGATCTGAGAGCACAGACAGCTATCCCAAAAATAACAGGATATAGCACAGTAGTCATCTTCAATTTCCTATTATCTTAATCTGGAGCCCTGTATAACTTGTACTGTTTTATCATGAGTTAAATCTGGTTTGTTTGATTGCTCTCTGATATCAACAGATTTTATTCAAAACTTATGATTGATAGTATCAACTGAGAGTTTAGGTAACTACACTGAAGATGACAAGATTCACTATGATATCCATTCTGGTTTGATTACTACCTGTTTTTGAAGTTTTACACTATCTACAAAGTTGTGTTTTTATTAATTATTGTTATGTACTGATATATTGAATTATACTGTGTCTGATATGTACTGATATATTGAATTATACTATGTCTGGTTATATAGACAATTCTATTAAAGATAACAAGAGACAACACAGTAACCATGGTAGAACTTCTTATACAGCAGTTTTATATGTCTTTTTCATTTATTTGTTTATAAGAATATGTTTTGTTTTGTCTTGCTTTGTTTTGTTTCTCCCTCTAATATAGACAGGATAGAAATACATGTTAAGACTCACACATGTGTAGAACCTATAAACAGTTTACTAGAACTGATCTTATAATGCATGATGAAATCAACAAACACTTTAAAGAAAAAGAGACACTACAGTATCCAGTGCTGATCCCATAGTGTCATGATGTGAAATCCAGTAATACTATTATTCTTTGTTCAGAATGGTTTTAGCTTGCTTTGGTTTGTTTAATCTCAACATAAATGAAGATATGTATAACTGCATGTATGTTTAAGTTTATAGGATTGATAACCATATTACTAAGTTTTTGTTGGATAATTTAACAGAACTGTTTGCAGTCTCGCTGTTTGAATTCCCACTTTATATGCTCCACTTTTGTATCTTGAACAACTATTTGTAAGAGGACAATATTTAAACATTAACTAGTGATTTCTGTTTATTTTTTCTTTGAAAGTATGTATTATTTCTACCCATTTTCTGTTTTGCTTACTCTTTATTTAAATAAAATTAAAAAAAAGAATTTAGAGAGATTAATGCTGGAAAGAATTGAAATTTTCAGGTTATTGTCTTCTCATCCATGAGCATGAGCTATGTGTCTTTCCTTGGATCCTCTTTACACCATATTGTGAGCAGATTCAGGTGCATTCCCTTGTGGAAAAATTCACCACTGCTCAGTTATGCACATACCTTCCACAGCCTTTTTCCCCGGAGTTAAACCGCTGGGTCAGTTTGACCACTTCTCTTCTCCTTGGGTTGGTTTGAGAGTTACTTTTCCTTCTCACATGCTCCCTTCACATCTAGATTTTTGCCTTTCTTTTGCTCTTCAAGAGTGTTTCAGTCCCTTAACTTGAAAGAGAAAGTAGTGTCATCTTTCCCTCAAATATGTCAGATTTTCAGAAAAGAAGTTTGAGTTGAGGTTTAGGATATAGAAATCAATGAAATGAACCTTATCATGGTTTGAAGAACTAGAAACAACCTATAAACAAGCAATCATATAGCTAGTTAAGGTAAGTAAGATATTTTTAAAATTTTTATTTAAAAGGAAACAGAGAAAAAACAAAAACAAAGCAGTGTAAGAGTACAAGTAATACAGAACTACAAAAAAAAAAAAACCAGTAAGAAATCATCAGTTAATAGATTACATATTATCATCTTAGAGATAGTTGCTCAAGTCACAGTATCAAAGCATACAAAGTGGACACTCAAACAGTGAGACTGCAAACAGTTGTGTTCCATAATCCAACCAAAAACATTAATATGGTCAGCTATTCAACACCCCTAAACACACTTGCTGTTGTATCCTTTAGAGCACTTTTTTTCCCTCTCTTTTTTACAACAAAATTTACACATTTTGGGTTTTATTACTCCTTAGTTCTTATTACTTTTTTTGGGAGAGAATAAAGTCAAATATGGCAGAACAAAGCTGTCAGTCAAAACCAAGGATAGACATAGTACATGATGTAAAACAGAGTACAAGGTTATCAACAATGGTTATCAACAATGTCTCTTGTTTCCTTAAAAAGAATTGTCTATCTCATTAGATATTATAAAGTTGAACAAAACAGTAGAGAACAAGACCAATAAAACTTAAGCATTGTAAACATTACAGGACTTCCAAAGGAGACAATAGTCAAATCAGAATGGGCATCTTAGTGAATCTTATTGCCTTCAAAGTAGGTGCCTAAATTCTATTAGAGATAGCGGGAGGCATTAGGGTAACCATTGTTGATCACCTTGTATTATGTTTTTACATTATCTATTATGTCCACCCTTTTGACTTGACCGATTCTGGTCTGTTATGTCACACTTGGTTTTACTCTCTACCAAAAAAGCAATAAGAACTGTGGGAGCAATGAAACCCAAAATGTGTAATAGTCATTATACAAAAGAGAGGAAAAGAAGGTGCTCTAAACTATATAACAGCATGTATATTTAAGTGTATAAGATAGAAAATGATATCACAGAGTTTTATTGGATCATTGAACAGAACTGTTTGCGGTGTCATTGTTGGAATGTCCACTCTACAAGCTTTAATTTTGTGACTTGAACAATTATTTCTAAGATGGCAATGTGTGATCCATTAACTAGTGATTTGCTACTGTTCAATTTTTTCTTCTGTAAATCTGTATAACTTGTACCATTTCACTGTTTTTTTCTTTTCTCCTTAAATAAAATTAAAAACAAACAAACAAACAAACAAACAAACAAAAAAACAAAGTAGGTGCCTATACCCTCAAACTTGATACTATCACACAGAATGGAACAGAGTCTAATCAGTCAAAACAAGATAGTGGGAGTATTACAGGACTTCAAAACAAGTTAATAGGAAATCAAAAAAAGTTACTATTTTATATCCTGCTAATTTTTTTAAATTTTTCCCCTTAATTAAAAAAACATAAAAAAATAACTAAATAATTTTTTAATGAATAAGGGAGAGATTGAGATAAAACAGGACATAACAATATAACAATAGAGGTCAAAGCATGACTGTTTCAGCAACCTAGTGCTTTACCACCAAATAACCCGACTTAATAGTAGCTACCATAGTGTCTGTCTTTTTCCTTGAAGTATTTGAATAAAACTTCATATACTATAGCTTCAAATATTTCCATATCAAGAAGCCCAGAATAAAGCCTTTCCAATTAATAAGTGAAAACTTTATAAGGTTTCAAGGCCACATAATGGGGAATCATGATTACCACATATTTTTATATATTTGAATTATTACTTACATTAGGGAAACTATTCGGTATTCACACATACGAGATTGATTTATTTCACTTACGAGTATGGTCTCAAGCTGCGCCCATTTATTGATAAATATCTCAATGTGATCCTTCTTTATAGCTGAGTAATATTCCATTGTATAGAAATACCACACTTTTTTATCCATTCCTCAGTTGATGGACACTTGGGTTGCTTCCAAGATCTGGCAATTACAAATTGTGCTGCTATAAACATAGGTGCACATATATCACTGTGGTATGATACTTTCAGTTCTTCTGGGAATATGCCTAGAAGTGGAATAGCTGGAATAAATGGGACTTCCAATCCCAGCTTTTTGAGAAATCTCCAGGCTGACCTCCACAAAGGTTGTACCAGTCTACACTCCCACCAACAGTGTAGGAGAGTTCCTTTTTCCCCACAGCCTCTCCAGCATCTGTTGTTGTTGGTTTTCTTGATCCTGGCCATTCTTTCAGGAGTGAGATGG
The DNA here is from genome assembly GCF_034190915.1 of Cavia porcellus. Classification (NCBI taxonomy): domain Eukaryota; kingdom Metazoa; phylum Chordata; class Mammalia; order Rodentia; family Caviidae; genus Cavia; species Cavia porcellus. The sequence continues at coordinate 22,198,082 of NW_026947488.1, read as the reverse complement.
TATCTCAGTGTGGTTTTAATTTGCATTTCTCTAATGACCAATGATGATGAACATTTTTTCATGTATTTATTTGCCATTTGTATTTCTTCATCTGAGAAGTGCGTATTCATCTCAGATGCCCATTTTTGGATTGGGTCTTTGAATTTGGGGGGTCTGAGTTTTTTTAATTGTAAGTAAGATATTTTGGACTTAACGAAAAGCTCCTCTTAAAAGTTGGCCTTATTTTGTTGTTGTTGTTGTTGTAGGGAGAGAAATAAGTCATTGTTGAGATCTCTGGGAAGGAAGATCTTGTGTACTTTCCAAATGAAAATATAAAGCAGGAAGCCAAACACTGACTTTGGGAGAAGTGATAACTGATAAACTGTCATGGGTCACGAAGTCCATACCTCTTGGATGTAGAATTTGAAAATTACTAGGTGAAAAATAAATATTCGCATTGGGCCATGAATCATCAAAGAAAGAGGAGAAATTTTGTCATTCTCGATTATGAGAATTTCCTTGATTCAATAAAATGAATAAGGTAGAATGCAGCTGGTCAAAAGAAGCATATAGGGAAAACAGTAGGAAGGGGTGGAGTTGGGTGGATCTTTGACTTGGGGTAGAACCCAGACTGTGTGGCAGGAACAACCACCTGAGCTGAGACCAGGAACCCCTTCTGACCTATCATCACAGAGAAGTGTAGGGAAAGAATGACTGGGACTCCACCCTGCATCCACAAAGCAGGCCGCAAAAGTGGGGGATGGCGGAGTGGGAGTGGGTACAGCCATCTGCTTTTGAGTTGTTCCACCTTACATCCTCTAGGTGGTGAATCTGAGCTCCAGCTGCTTCCGCCTGTGAAAAGAGCAGGATGCACTAAAAACAGAAGTCTGTTTGTCCCATATGCACTTGTGATGTGACTTACTTTCCAATTTGATACCCATTTAATCAGTATTACCCTAATGGCTATATTTGTTGTGTATTGGTTGACCACTGTTTTGTCCCATCTCACACCCATCTTATGATTTGCCATTGGATCAATATTACCTAAGCAACTATACTTGTAATCTTACTGGTTGATTATAGTTCTGTTCTTTCAAGTGAGCCTGCCTTACCTCATGGCTTTGCTCAATAAACACACTTGAGAAGTGGGGTTGGAGAACAACTCACTGTCCCAGCCCCTTCTCTCTCTAGATAGATACTGTATTTCTCAATAAATTCTCCCTACAAACCAACCAACAAACAAAACAAAACTGGAAGTTATCAAAGAATAGAGGTACTGTGGGCACTAGAGAGTCATCTTTAGAATAGGCAAAGGGAAGGTCAAGTTCCTGTTTCATAATACTTAAAAAAACTTAAAAAACTTAATTCCAGAGCTATGGGCACACCAGAGAGAGAACAAGTCAGTGTCTCTCATGAGCCTACCGCTGAGAATCAAATGTCCCATGCCTCCCACCTCCTTTAGCAACTGGATAGTTTCGAGGTCAGCCAGAGTTGATAGCAACTAAGTTATATAAAGCAACTAAATGCTTGTATTGTTTGGTTGATTATGCTCACCTGGGGCCAGAGGTCTGAGCATCTCTTGGGAGGATAACACTATGTAATATAGCAAACATGGGAGATTTATTTCTATCTTGTCTTTGAAGGCCAATATTGTTTTCACTGTTTTGCTTTGCTCCGATTAATTCTTTTTGCTCTATTCAATATTATGTTTTGATTGGTTTTATAGTGTTCTGGTTTTAGTTTGATTCTGCTATACCGATGGAATCAACAACTATTGTGAAGATAACAGGATATACTATGGTAGAAATTGTTATCCCGGTATCCTGCTCCGAAGTTCTGTACCAGTTCCACTGCACTGTCTTGATTGGCTTTGTTTTGTCTTGTGTTGTTGTAACTTACTGTCTTGGTTATTTTTTATTTACTGCTGAGACAAAATATCTGAAGCCCAAAATTGGGAAAGGAAAGATTTATTTTTTATAGTTTTTGGAGGTTTTAGTCTATGCTTAATTGGCTCTAACGCAGGGTGGCATGGCTGGGCTGCAGTTTATGGCAGCTGCAAACAGCAAGGCAGAAACCGGCGAAAGAGTGCGAGACACACCTTTTTTTTGCCATTATATTACATCTTGGATCCACCCCTATGTGGGTATAGCACTGACACCATCAATCTAAGCACTAGACAATGAGCCAATCACAAATGCACAATGCAAATGCATGAGGCCTGGGGGCCACCAACATAAACCATGACACTTACTATCTTAAAAAAAAAAAAACAAAAAAAAACTTAATTCCAAGGTGGTGAGGATCATGCTGTTTACAGTGACTATATGGAGAGAATTAAGTGGTAAAATAAATATATTAATGAATTTTTCATTGGAATTTTATTTATTGGATGTCTCTGATGGGTCAGAAACCATTCTAGGTGCCGAGCATACTTTTAGCAGTTAATATAGCAAAGCCTTTGCCTTCAGTCTAGTGAGGGAGGGAGAGAGGCTGTAAGTAAACAGAAACACTCAGGGACAAAGGGAAGAGCAAGGCCAAGGCGTGAGGAGGAGTTAGTATAAACTAGAGGCACTAGGATGTGGTTCCTAGAGTAGGAGTTGCAGGATGAAATAGGAGCCCCCTATGTAATTCAGCCAGTGGAGCAAGAATGGTAAGAATAGGACATTGGGGAGCAAGAAAGGATGTGTGCCCAGGTCAAGAGGTGGAGGCCTCCACCAAGTGAAGGATGATGGGCTTAGAAAGCAGCCTGGGAGTCATTATCTTGCCAGATGTGAACTTCATGGGTGAGGCTGCAGAAATATTTGGAGACCAGGTCATGGTTGGACAAGTAGTGGGATTTAAGCTTTTTTTTCCCTCAGTGGTGATGGGAAAGTAGTGGGGTATTTTAAGTGGGCAGATTTGCCAGCAACATATTGGGGATGGGTTGGAGTCATGGGAGACTCGAGTCAAGGAGACCCAGTGGGAGGCAGTATGGGCAGTTGTCCAGGAGGCTGTCAGGGAAGAGATGTGGGATGAACTAGCGTGTATTAATGGAGGTGGAGGAAAGGAGGTGGGCCTGATGGAATCTGATTGAACATGGGGGTAGGAGGAAGGGGGAGGAGTTCACCTCGATGCCCTGGCACCTAGCCTGGGTGACCATTTACATGGTCTAAGATGGCTCTCTGAGTCCCACTTGGGCATCTGCCTGACCCCAAATCCATTTTTATTACTTTCAAGTGTACAGAGTAACCAGAACTGAACAAATAAAGTGCAGTAGTTCTGCTTTAATGAGCAGAAAAGAGTAATTTGTAATTAGCATATACATTATTTGTACATAATGAGTGCTTCCAAAGTCCTTGTGGGGATTGTTTGTCTTCCTAAGTATTTAAGCCATTGCTTCCTCCAAAATATCTTGTTGCTGCTGTTTATTAGTACTATCAGTTCCTAAAAAATATACACAAGTGCAAATGCACACAGTTGCACATTCATTCATCTGCAGCCGTCTGTACATTATGTGCAGCCAGAGAGGTACACGTAGGAACATGTGTCTATCCTCATCCACTTGTCGTAAGTGTAGCCCTATGTTAGCATGTACTAGCATAGGCATACAAATACTCAGGGATGTACAGAGATGCATACATATGCATACTTACACATGTATACTCATTTTGTTTTGTACATGTGCCCAAGAAGTTAATGTAGCCAGCAGAACATGTGTACTTATAGGTAAAACTTATGTCCATACATCTGATAAAGTACATATGTGTGCATCCATGTAGTTGTACATTCACACATTACTATGGGCAATAGCATACATGCTGGGGAGGGTTGAGAATTCTTTTGGTCCATTTCTTATGATCGTTATCATTTTGTATTTGTCAAAAGATACGAATTTTTCAGGCTTTAACTTTTTGTTCATAACCACTTATCCTTGTATATGTCAGCTACTGCTTGATAATGTTACTTCCCTATTGTGCTGCTGGTTAGCTGGGCTTATGAAGGATTTGTAGCATAAATGTCCTATGTGTACCATAGCATCAGGCCTGCATGTGTTGCTGAAAGGTACAATTTTGCCTTCTTGGGTAGAGGGTTCTGTTTGTCTCAGTTGGGATCATTTTGGTGAAGGGGGGTGGCCAGGGAGATCTTTACATGAAAATGTCTAAATGATGATAAAGAAGACTAAACAATAGCAACAGCAACAATAAAAAACGTGATGAGCATTAATTATGCACCATGACCTTCATCTTCATCACTACATTAGCTCTTTCTGTAGCATTTTGGGGTTAATATGACTATTCTCCTTTGTGGAGGTGGAAACAGAGGCACAAAGAAGTGAAAACTTTTCCTTTTGATGGCACCCAGATAGGCGTGAGCCCAGATGAGTCTCTCGTGGTGTTTAATCTCTGCTTCTCCCTAGGACATCACTCTGTCCTGCAGCGTCTTGCAATCACATGACCTCTTGAGGAGTTTTGAAAGACTGACAGAGCTGGCAGTGGGCTTCTGAACTCCCGTGAGGCTCTGTCTCAGGAGCTGAAGAAAAGGTGAATTGCTCCATTCACCCTCGGGTCAGACATAGTGCAATCCGGGGAAAACACAATTCACTTTTTCTTGATCCTGATAATTTGCTCCTGATATGACTCTAGAGAAGTGAATTCCTATTTTCTCTGAGGATTTGAATGGACATAGAATCTCAGGTTGTCCCCAGATGCTACATTTCTGAACATACCCTAAGTGAAAGGAAAGAACAGGGCCCCCTTATTGTAATAAGAGTGTCATAATGTAAGTTGTCTCACGGATCACCTGCCATTCATTAACTATTGACTATCTGCTGAGCATTAGGCTTAGGCCTGGGCATAGGTAAAGTTGCTGGAGATGCTAGATCACTTTTGGTTTGCATTATTGGAAAAAAATTAAAGAAAAAAATAGTGCAAGTGTTTTCACAGCTATTATTTCCTTTTATCTTTAAAGGGTTGTATGAAGAAGGTGATGATAATAATAATTGGAATGACAGATGGTACTGATGAATACTTACTGTCAACTAGAATCTACTGTGGTCTCAAATCTCCTATTCAATCTTCACAACAACACAATGGATATTACTGCATCTATGTTACTTGCGGAATATGAGGGTGAAAATAGTAAGGTGAAATAACTTGGGCCCTGGTTCTGGAGGCTACACACCTGAAATATACTCCAAAGCTTTGTGATCCTAAAACTATCATGGGAAGTGATTTCCAAGCATGTTACTGTGGTGTCTGACTTCCAGCTTGGAAATAAGAAGGAGGTGTCCTGTGTGATTTGTTGGCACTGTTATTTTATAATGTTTGCCAATTTCCATGGTGTAACTACTTGCCTGATGGCCAATTTCAAGCTACCAGTTTAACAGTCAGGAGAGAAGGGAGAAGGGAGAGAGAGGGAGAACAGGATATTTAATAGTTGCATGTTTAACAATCAGCTTTCTGGTTCCAACTGAACCCAAGACTGTAGCAATTAACCTTTTGCTACTTCTGGACTCCGAGGCTGGGCCGTGGGAACAAGCACCAGAAGGACATTTCAAGGCAGTTTCTCCATTGCCTCAGCCAGAATGGGCTGAGGTGTTTTACTTCTTCCTTTGCCATCCTTGAGATGGGAACAAAGACTGGATCTCAGAGAGGCCAGGTCCTCTAATCTCTCAGTAAAAGACTTTGAAAGGAGAGGAAGGTGGCTGATGACCACAGAGAGTTGGCAAGACTCAGTCTCTGGAGGCTGGGCCTGGCGCCCTGTGAGTGGAGTATGGAGCAGAACTGGAGGGCTGAGAGGAAATGGCTGGCGGAAGGCCTCCTGGACCCTTCATCCTGTCTCTGTCACTCCCACACAGATTAACGAGCCCCAGGATGCCCTTGGTGTTGGCCAGCCATGCTTGAGACCTCCCCAAAATAGACAGGACGCCTGGTGCCTTTTGCCACTGTCCTAGCTATTGTCTTTATGAGCCTGGTGGGTTCAGAGATCACATCCTAACACTTCCTCCTGGTGTTTAATCGCTGTTCTAATAGATCCAAGCTTGCCTGGATAGCCTGGAGCTGTTGAGTGTAGCACAAGTCTGGACAGCTACTCCATGTTGTAGGTGCTTGTGGCAGGGATGGGGAAAATGAGACCATTGGGGAGCTTTCACAGGTACTCACAGGCCTTTCCCTGGCTGAGGCTGGCGGAGGGGGCACCAGGCTCCCAGTTGGTGCCATGGTGGGGACAGCATGTGGGCCAGAGTCAGCCACTAGAGGGCAGGCCCTGACAGCAGGAGGGCCAGGCTCAAGCCTGCCACAGCTCAAACAAATGCCTGTGGAAGGACAAATAGCCACATAAAGTTGTCTGCTTGCAGGCCTTCTCTGGGGTCTGGTCAGTTTCAGACAGCAAAGGCCCAGAGCAGCATGGGAAGTGAAGACAGGGGAGCTGGGGAGCCATGCCTATGTTCTCTGTGCTGTCTTAGTTGTGATAATGAGAAGATGGTGAGCTGCATCAGCATCTGGACAGAGACGATGGATCATGGTTTCTTCTACTATGGATGGTGGCAGGGGTATGAAGGGCAGCAGGGATAGGAAGAGCCAAGAGTTGCTAGCTGCTGCCCTGGGATGGACACAAGCCAGATGTAGAAACTCTAGATTGAGGGTATATATATACCCCTCAAAGGCCCTTCTCTAGGGCTTGCCTGGCCAGGCTGGCTTCCTGTTAGCTCAGTAATGCTGGTTGTTCCCAGCTTCTCCAAAGAAGTCCTTGACCTTTCTGATCTTAGCTTTGCAATACTGTGTTATGCCTGGGTTGATTTTGGCAACTTGTAGGCCCTCTGAGCTTGTTGCCTTCCCAGAATGGAATTTTCCAAGGATGTTATGGAGCTGATGCTGAAGTCAAGAGAAACTTGAGATTCCTACTAAGGAGATGAGAGTGGGGAATCTGCCCCATACTGGGAGATCTGGCAGAACCTTCATTTATTCATTTGCCCACCCATTCACTCCCCATCTATCCCCTCATTAACCCACCTATCCATTTATTAACCCCCTTGTTTATGCCTCCCACAATCTGTAATCTCCTTCTTATCCATCTAGCCTGCTATCATTCCTCCTCTATCTATATATCCATCCCTCTGTCCCTCCCTTCCTTCATCTACTCATCCTCTGTATATCTATTAATCTATTTTAGCAAGATATGTCATAGAAGCCTACTCTAATCCAAGGTCTCTTTTGGATCCTGCAAACATAGCAGTGATCAAAAGTCTCAGAAAAAGTGTCAGTTCTCATGAGCACTACATTTGAATGGCAGAACTCCAGTGACCAGCCAAATCACTCATTATGACATAAAGATGGAACTAGAGGAGCCTGCTCTAAGCCAACAAGGCAGCAAACTCCCTTCATCTTTTGCCCTGACACATACAGTCATGTATATAAATGTAACCCAGAATACACATACCCATGTAGGCTCACAGCGTATCCCCTTGAAGAGCAACTTATATTCAGGACAGTTTGCACACACATCTACATTTGTGAGTGTACAAACATCTATACACGTATACCTGAACACATACAGGGGCACACAAGGCTTTTACACATATTTGCACATAAATGCATACATACCTAAGAAAACACTGGCACACACATATGCAGTCACTCAGGCACCCTGGCATATACATATTAACTACATACGAATATGTACACTTGGCACATTGTATTCTGTCTGCCTACAAGGAATGTGTGCCCATATACATCTGTCCATGCACATGGGTTGCATGAAAATGATACACACGTGCTTGTGACTATCCCTCTGACTTCGCACTTTTCCCCAAAGCTCCCTACCATTTCCCCATTCTATTCTGAGGAATTATCTATATCTCTGACAAGAGAATGGGTTACAAATGCAGCCACAGAACTGTTTTGACACTTTTGATGAATAACATTCAATACTATTAATTGGAACAATTGCTTTTCATTTAACTAAATCACGGGAATTGCTAAAGTAAATTGAAATGGAATGTAATTTTGCCTCGCACTGCTTTAATATGGTCCTCTAAATGTCTTCTCCCTGAAGGATTAGTAACTTAATCACCCACCAGTGATAACTGCTTCCCAGGCTCAGCTGGGAAGCTTCCTGCTCAGCAGGGGCCAGCCTGGGAACAGGCTGGTGGCCCAGTGGCAGCTCCTCCGCCCCTGGCTTCCTCTCCCTGCATTATTCATCACAGGAGAGCACCATTGTCTGCCTTCCCTGAGTCCAGCCAGATCTTACAGACAATCTCTATTTCCCCTTGGCTCTGCCTCTCTGTTTGCAGACTCGTCTGGGGTTTGTTGCTCTGGGAGCCTGAATCTGGGCTCAGACTCTGAATTTCTTTGAGCTTTGTTGAACACTTTTGTCCTGAAAACATTGGCCCTGGAATTCTGGGACCACTTAGACTTTGAAGAGAGCCCCAGAGCCTTGTCTCACCTTCAGCAGCAGGTTGACATAGGCTCCCTGTGCTGCCTAGGGGGGCCAAGGAAGGCCCCATCCAGGTAGGCTATTGTAGGGTGACCAGTTCCCCTGGATTGTGTCAAATGAAGAGGTTTCCAGGACATCCTAAGGCTGAAAAATTCCTGGCAAATGAGGACAGATGATGATTTGAGCCATGAAGCCACCTGTGGGTCCAGCTAAGAAATCATTTATGGAGTGCTTGCTCTGTGCTAGGTGTGTGCTATGTTATATTACATTTAAATATTGGAAATTGGAAGAATCTTAGGAGGCTATAGTCTGTTAATTTTCCAAATGTGGTATTCATTTTGCATACATGAGAAAATCTAAGTCTCTTTAAAAAAAAAAACCTAACATATGCTCCCACAGGTATTGGCATAACAATAATAACAACAAAGATAATACAGCTAATATTTATAAGAGCTTGCTTTGTAATTAGCATTTCTACTAAAGACTCAGCATGCTTCCATGTAACACCCTTGAATGTAGTTGACATTTTTATCATTTCTATTTCATAAGTGAGAGAACTGAGGCTCAGTTAAGGGGAGGGTATTGCTAGTGACAGCTGGAACTGGAATTCTGGACTCCAGGTGGATTTGCCTGTTGGCCCTCAAGGAGAACCTCCCACGTTCTGGGCAGAGACTTCTGCAGGGTGAGGCCCTCCACAAACTGGAGTGGCTGAGCTGAATGTGGCATCTTTTAGGTATGACTCTCTCCTGGGTGTCCAAACTAAGGCATGGGCCCTCTCTGAATAACGGCTTCCTGGATAGCCACACTACCCGCTTCCAGTGACGTGGTTATTTGCATTGGGTCTTGAGTGGATTCTGTAAGAGGCTATGGAATCTTCGAGCTCTGTCTCCTTCTTCCTCCCACCAAGTGAGCTAGGGCTCACTACGCCTGCAGCAACAACCTTTTTATGTATTTTTGCATCTGCCTCTTCATCCCCACTTCCTGCTCTAATATTGTCCGGTAAAACGCAGCTCTGAGTTGTCATCCTACAGAACATATTGAGGAGAGGAACTGCTTTGAGTGGGGGCAGAAAGCATTTATTGGACCCTTGCTAAGGGACAGGGGTGGCACCAGGCATTTTGTATAAATTATTATTTCATTCATAAACATCCCAAAAGGATGAAATAATGATTCCTGTTTTGTTGTTCAGGGAAATGAGACACCGAAGGATGACCCAAATTCACACACCTTTAACGGTGGCAGAAATTTGAGGTTAGACTTTTTGATCTCACAGACCCAATTTTCTTCTTAGGTGGCGACTTTCATTCCCTAAAGCCTGACTGCTTCTGACCTTCTGCTTTCTCTGTCTCTCAGGGGAGGGCCTGATAAGGCTTGTGAAGCTTGCAGGGTCTCAAGGCCAATGGATATGGGCCTGAAATCTGGGTCTTTTGGACTGAGATCATCTGTGCGTCCTGCTGAATCTTCCTCTGTTACACAAAGGTTCCTCCAATCCCTGCTCCCTGGCCCTGCTAGGATGGCTGCACAAGGAATTCAGGGCCAGATCTGGCACAGAGCAGAGGCTTTACCAGTGGTCACCACCTTGATTACTTTTGTCACTTCTGACAGCTTGAAAGGCGATTTTCCCAAGTTCAACACTGCAGACTGTCAAGCCTTACCTGAGCTCCACATCTTACATTTCCTGTGCCCTTGAGTTTCCCATTAACTTAATGGATCTGGACATAAAGGAACCAGGTGTTCATAGGATCTTAGAGTCAATCAACAATCTACCCTTCACTGCTTCCATTCAGTGAAATTGATACGTATTGATTGAACCCCAAGCGTGTGCAGGGCCCTGAGGCTGCCCTTGAAGAGGGTTTAACCTCCAGTGGAGGGGGATGGGTAACTAAAACAGTGTCTCTCTGTGTGTGGACTCTGAGCCAGCCTCCGAGCATCAGCTGTGAATGTGTTGGAAATGCACATCTCCCCTCTCCACAGCAAGCTCCCCTGAATAGGATATTCTGTAGATAGGATCCAAAAATCTATCTTAACAGGCTCTCTGGTCACACCAAGGCAGCTTAGGTTTGCAAAGCATTCCTCCAAGGGACCAGGACTCAGCTAACCCATGGAAGGAGCAGCTGAGCCTGTGAAACCAGAGGAAGGGATTTGGGGCCCAGCTGGAAGCTCAGGACCGAGGTACAGGGCTAATCAGCTCTTTCTGGTCCTGCTCAGGCTTGGAAGTAGGGGAATCAGGGATGTGCAAGGACCACACAGGACCAATTAGATAAAGGAGTTTCCCCGATCCTGGTGAGGGGAGCAGAAGCTGCATGTCTGTTGGCGTCCACCTCATGCCTGTGTACAGCTCAGGCCAACTATCTAGTGAGGCTGGGATCTTTGAGAGGGGAAGAGCCAATGTGCCTTCCCTTCCCTCCACCTCAGGGACACCACTCCTTACGGGGTGCACTCTTGCCAGACCTCAGGATTCCCTTTAAATGAAACGGGTGGTAAAGGCCAAAGCTCTTGTGAGCTTTGGGGCAGGTGCAGCAGAGCTATAAGATAGTGTGTGCGCTGTGGACTAAGTGGTTATCCTGCCCTGTACCACTGCTGGATAAAATAAAACAAATATTTGATGGCTCTCACTGCACAGATCTCTCCAGAGAGCAGTGCCACCGCCAAAGACATATCAGTTGGATTTTGATGCAAAAATCAAACAAGCTACGGAGTACTGCTGAGGAGACAGAAAAGCTCTTGGCCCTAGCCTTCTGCAACCAGTGCTGCATGGCTGAACTTCTTCCTCCTTCCTCTTCTCCCCCAGAGACCCTCTCAGGCCTCCCCCAAGGCCCGCTGGCCTCTTACCCATTGTCCTGATACAGATGGGCTCTGGTCACAGTTTCTGCATTCTGACTGCACTGAGCATCCCTTTCCCAAGCGAATCTCCCTTGTTCTCCTGGTTTTAGGGGGGCAGAGTCCTCTCTCTTCATCTGTGGAGCCACTTTAGGTTTTGTCTTCTGCTGGCCACCTAGAACCCCTATGTTCGTTGTTCTTGGGACTTTAATGGTGCCATGTGTTCTTCTATGTTCTCCTCTCAGAAGGTGACTTTTGTACACAGGGGTATAGAAGAGTGTCCTTGGAGCAGACAGGTGTGAAAAAAGAGCCAAAGATAGAGGAGAAGTAGGAGGAGGAGGAAGTAGCCAAGAAATACCATCTGGAGAGTCAGAGATCGGAGATGACACTTAGCCCTCAGCTTTTGTGATATTGGAAAGCAGAAAACAGTTAGTGCTTTCTCACTCATTTCTCTTGGTTCACTTCAGTCGCCCTGTTGCTTCTATACGTGGCTCCCAGATTCCCATCCTTGCTTCTGCAAAGGACTTTTTCCAGTTGAGAACATGATGGCACCATCTCTTGGCACAATCAGCTGCTGGGGGTATTTTCAAATATGGTTCCTGCCACTATCTCAAAGCCAATATGCCCCAAACTCAATTCAGTGTCTTTCTTTTATATCAGCTCTAGCTTCCTGTTTCATTCTTCCTGCTAAAACTAGTTTCACTTAGACTTGAAAATTATGATGTTTAATTTTTTTATTTCTATTTTCTTGTCTTTCAGAAATTTAATCAGCATGCTCCAGAATTCCTCTACTATATAATTTCTCCGCGGGTTTTCCTTCCTATGTCCTGGACTCTCTCTATCATGAATACCTGCTCCACTCAAGTCTTGCTCCATTGATAGCTCTCACTTCCATATATCTGATACATGCTGGTCGCCCAGTTCTTGTTTCTACTGGCCAGCTAGGATCATGTCCCTCCATGCTTAACCGCACTGTAGCACAAATGACAACCTCTCCCTGCACATTTTCATTTGGGAGGTTGCCACAAATGCAGGGCATGGACTATGCAGCCAGTTAGACATGGATAAAAGTCTGGCTGTGCCGTAAAGTGAGCCCTTGGGGGAGGGAACCATGCTCCAGTGCATATGAGCGCCTCGATTTATTCAAGTACAAGTAATTTTACTTGCACTTTTCATAGTGTCATAATACTTCATGTTACTCTTTTGGTATCACTTGGGTTTTTTTGTATCTAGCTTCATTGGCACTTCTTTCTTTAAAATTAGTTTATCAAGCAAAATCAATTTGGATATTTTAAAACTGTTAAAAAATTAGAACATATTAAAAACTGTTTAGAAAATTACAACATATCAAAAATGTATGGTCCCAGTGGGCACATATGTAATCACAAGTCAATTTATAACTGTCGTATCTTCCTTCTTACCTACCTAGGAGACAGATGTTAATTATTGAAGTCTGTTTTTCCTTTCCTCATTGCAAGAGAAATGCTCAGTGCATGGTTACTCAGTTATGCTTGATTTTCTACTTTTCCTTTAAGTTTGGTGAGATTACATGACTCATTCATTTCTGTTTTTTTTTAATCGGTACCGGGGATTGAACTCACGACCATGCGCTTGCAAAGCAGGCACTTATGCTGCTGAGCTAAATCCTCAGCCCCTGACTCATTCATTTCTGACAGAAGATAAACACAAGTTCTTGTGCCATTTCCCACAATCCTCCTCTCCATATAGACTCCTCGGTGTTCTTTCCTTTTTTGGCTGATTTTGACAATGAGTAGGGTGCTCTTGGAAGCCAGGCATTGAAGATGACAAGATCTCTATAAGTCTGAAGTCATGAATAATTTTGCAGAATGGAATTGCACTGCCTGGGAACTTCTGTCTTGGACAGTTATGTGAGAGTAAGTGTAAATGTTGCTTTTAATGTTGCTGAAATTTGGGAGTCTGTTTGTCATGGCTAATTAGCTCACACTACCAAATATATAACTTCCTTTCTGTGATAAGGGGAAATTAAGAAACGTTCTCCAAAGAGATCTCACCCTCATATCCAGATCCTTTGAGTGATCTTAAAGAGATTCTACTGCCATCATTATGCTTTATGGTATGTGACAAGTTGATCTTACAGTAGAGAGATTCACCTGAATCATCTAGGTAGATTCAATGTAGCCAAGCAAGCTCGTAACACTGGAGGAGGGGAAGCCAGAAAGACAGAGAGCAGTAAGATTCAACATGCCATTGTTTGTTTGAAAACCTGGTCACGTGATCCAGGACATAGAATCCTCTAACGGCCAGTGGCCTGTGGTTGATGAGCTACAACGGTTTGTCTGGGCCTTGGGCTGAAAAGAAGTGGATTCTATCAAAAACTTCAAAGAGCTTGGAATGAAATCCTTCTGTGTTGCCAGAAAAGAGCTCAATCTGGCCAACCCCCTAATGAAACACTGAAACAGAAACTCCAGGTGATCCTATTTGCATTTTTGATCTTCACAATGGTGAAACAATGAATGGGTATTGCTTTAAATTCTAAGCTTGTGATAATTTGCTACACAACATCTGAAAACCAAGACAGATCCATAAAAGGCAAGGGCTCAAATTTTTTTCATCTCTACTCTCTCTGAAGTCTCAGGATACTACTGCCTGGCATGTGAGAGCTTATGATGTTGTAGTTGAATGGACAAATGAATTAGTATGGCCAGTGAGTGACAGTCCTCTAGGTAATCAGAGGTCTAGTTAATCACAGGGGGATGGGAGTAAAGGCACAAGAACTATTTGGGTTTTGTAGGTCTCTATCACAACTATTCAACTCTCATTTATCATGAAAGTAGTCATAGCTGCATTGAGAACACATGTGCATGGCTCTATCTCAATAAAACTTTATTTACAAACAGAGGGCCAGATATGACCTGAAGGCTAGAGAATACTGACTATAGTATGCTAACCCTGTTGTAGATCATTGGAAGTCTTTAATCTGGTACTGCTGTTCAAATGTGATAGATACCCATATGAGTTGCAGAAAAGTTTTGTGGACAGGAAACACTTTTTACTATGAGAAATATTTGGTTGGATTTGAGAGTCAGTTTAGGTCATTCCAGCACATAAAAGCTTCCTGGTGTTTAGAGAGATGAATACCATGAGAAAGGGCTCATGTCCTTCTTTAGGTTTGGAGAATTCTTCCACCAACATGCTCTTCCCTGACTGCCTCTCTTTGAGTGAAGTGGACATGGTTCTATGGTTTGGCATTAGGACTAGGTCTGCAGGGTGGGAGGTTTGTACGGTCAGTGTTTAGCTGAGCCCTGGCCCCAGGCTGAGTGGCTGTCCCCAGCCTGCCTCTAGCAGAACTGGTACATCGCTTATAGGCCTGCCTGCTCATCCTTCATGAATTTTTATTAAACAAAACTGTAAGCAGATTGATTTTGTCCTCTTTTATTGCATTTTTATTTAATTCCCTTCCATGGTGGAGGCTCCATCATGTTACCGCAGAGTAAATCACTCCAAGGCATCAGGCCAAAACCATGGAGAAGGGCAGGATCTCGCTTCCCAAGAGCACATTTGCCGCATAAGAACCTTTATTAGCACAGAGTCATTGATTTTTTTTTTTTTTTCAGGTCATAGCCCCTTCGCCATTCTTTAAATAAGAGAGAATCCCAAAGTTTTTGTGGAAGAGGGGCTCTGTGAGGCTAGGGTCCTGGGGTGCTGGCTTGTGTCCATGCCTGACAGCATCTATACCACCCGCAGCCGTGACTCAGCACCTGCTACGTGTTGAGGCTATTCATTGAAAAGCTGGCCGAAAAGTTAGTTTGGGTAGATTGAAGGGAAGATTAAGTCAAGGAATGAAGTAGTTTAATATAATCTTTTAAAAATGAGGACTCGTTACGGTATAGTCTCAAAATTTTACATACAAAGTGAGGCCCATGATAATTATAATTCAAATCTATTCCAATGTTGGTAGCTCCTATTCTATAATCCAGGTAAGAGATATTGGGATTTTATTCTTGGGAACTGGAGGGCCCCTGAAGTTTCCAGAGCAAATCAGCACACTGTCTTTACTACAGAGGGATTTAGCTGGCAGGAGGCTATAAGCTGAATTTGAGGAGAGTTCAGGGTTGGAGTTGGCAACTAGAAACCAGGACATTGGTTAAGAGGGTCCTGCCAAGGCCTAGTCAGAAGGCAGCAAGAATATAAAGGAAAGTAAAAAAAATGGGAGAAATGACCAGAGGGGCATGGATGGAACAGGAAGGGAGCAGTTAGAGATGCTCTCAAAGTACTTGTCAGTTGCTGGAGGGGACAAAGGTGAAAAGTAGCTTTGAGGAAAAAAAGCAAGGGCAGAGCTTGGATTTGCTTAATTAAAAATACCTATATATTTATCTTTGCAAATGTAATGAAGATAAAGTATAGAAAATTTTGAAGATGGAGGGCATCATAAAGAAAGCAAAAGCCATCTTTAACCCCATTGCCACAAGATGCCCTTGAAATTATCTTTTTTATATTTCCTTTTAGATAAATAAATAGATGGGTCATCATGCTAAATGATCTTCAGAAATATGATTTTAATAGCTACTATTAATATTAACATATTACCATCTGGATATACCAAAACTGATTTCTTGTTGGACTTTAATGTGATTTATAGTTTCTCCATACTATAAATAATGCTGTGGTGAACATCTCTCTCTATGCATCTTTGTCTGCATATTTGACAAATTTCTCAAGTAAAATTATTGAGTTAAATGTTATAGTCTTTTAAGGCTCTTAATTCATATTGTCAAATGCTTACTAGACACTTACTGATACAGTAGATGTATTTGTTCCATAGAATACTCATCAAGGCTAGGGTTATTTTTATTTTATAAGCCCTTGCCAATTTCATAGTAAAAAAAAGGGTACATCACTGTTTCTTAAATAATTTGCTTTAATTACTGATATCTTAGTAGTAATACTGAGCATGTGTCTTGGTCATTTTTTATTTCTTCTGAAAAACTGGATCTTTCCTTGTATTTCTACTATACACAGTCTAAGTTTTTAATGTATCAGTTGATAACAATTTTTTATAGTGGGGCTATAAAGCTTTCTTTAATTCAAATTTTCATTCAAATTTTTGCCATTTCTCATTTAGCTTTCTGACAGCTACGTTTTTGACAGGTACAAGTTTTGAAATTTTACCTAGCTATTGCTAGCAAGCTTCTTGGTCTTTCCTTTTTGTTTTGTTTTATTTTGTTTTTTGGTCTTTCTTTTTTGTTATGTTTTGAAAATGCTTCCTAGTGTAGGATTAGGTAAGTAATTTACCTATGATCTCTTAATTTTTTGTGGTTTTTAGTTCCTTCATCTGTCTCCTTATTTGAAGCATCAGTCTATGGCGAGTCTATTGTGGAGTTAGATGGACTTGAGTTTGGATCCCAGTTCTCCCACCTAGTAGCTCTGTGACCTTGGGTAGGTTTTTGACTTCCCTGAGGCTCAGTTTTCAAAACTGAGATTGGACTGAGCACCACCAAGAGCAGTGCACATCGATTGTCTAGCACATTCCTTGGCTGATGGCAGACCTTGAGTATTGAGTGTTGCCATGTTCTATCTCTCTGAAGTGTGTCCTGTTCTGATCTCCATGAGAGGCTGTGTCCTACTTATCCCAGTACAGCATGTCTACCTGCCTTAAATAAACTCTCAGGGAATATTTGATGGGTGAATGCGATGAGATTAACCAACTGCATTTTGTGAGTTGTTAAGGTCCAAAATGAAAGTGCCACCTGCAAATTCACTTTAAGATGCTGAACTCCTTGAGAGTCAGAATAGTGAAATGCGTGTCTGGGTAGTAACAAAAACCAGCCAAACCAAGTGAGTATTGTTCTTTTGTTTGAGTCTTGCCGGCCACTCAGGGCTGTGGGTCTGGTCAGTCACCTTTGACCCCTGACCTCTGACCCTCATTCAGGCACACAGGCCACTGTCCTACTCTCTTACCCTGTACATAGATTTTAGGAGCTGATAGATCCCCTGAGATCATCTGGTTGACTCAACTTCCAGCATTTGTGCTTCACTTGCCAAATACTTTTTTTTTTTTTTAAAATGGAATGTGATCCTGCAGGTCTAGTGTATAAAAATAGACCAAAGTGGAGCTGCTATGACTGACAGACAGTTGAGGAATCAGACTCCCTCACTGGGGGCTTTTCACATGCTGTTCTTTTTGACTGGGATGCAGCTCCAATCTCCCCTGTCCTAGTTACCTACTTCACTACTCTTCCTTCAGGTTTAGCTTTAAAGAATGCCTCCTCCAGGAAGCCTTTCTGACCTTTCTTTGACTAGGTTGCTTTTCCCTTCTATGGGCTCATAGTCCCATATTCCATCATGTGCTAGCACACGTTCCATAAATTTACATCTGTTAATATTCATGTTTTCTTGTTAGACTATGAGCTTGTTCGCATTAGAACCTTAGCACCGATCTTACTGCTTGGTATTCAGTCGGCACTGATGGAATATTTGATACTTAATGAAAATAAGTATCAAATGGCCCATTCTCTTTCTTTTCCAGACAGAAAACCATGTGCTATGCACTCACTGGATACCCACAGTACCCCTGGGAAGGAGAGAGCCATGTTCCCCGCCCTCTGCAGGGGGATGCAATGTTCAGGGCCACAGATGGCATAGGAATCATTCATCTCAACAGTGATAAAAGCATATTAAACACTGGAACTCTGTGATTTTTACTAGAAGACAAAGTTCTCTTATTGGAAAATCATTGCGGGCCTCTGGGACAGCACCTTGGGTTGGTGATGAAGTCTGTGACTAGGAGTGGTCCTTGAGTCTTGGTGATTCACTCTGGCTGGGAGAGCAAGGCTCCACCACCTTGTCAGAATGACAGTTTTCTCCCTGCCCATGATGCTAGTCTGTGAGTCAAGGCCTTTTAAACTGCCAGTCTGTATGATTCTCTGGGTTTCATTTACCAGGTTTCATTTCTATGTGAGCCCCAAGAACTACGTATCACAGCCAGTTGTCAGATGTCCCTTGTCTATCATGGATACACTGAGAATCCCTTCTGTAACTCTCTAGGACACTTGGAGGAAAATCCACTCCCCTGCCCCTGCCCACGACCCATGAGACTGCACCCATTTGGGTCCTTGCTATATTCCTGCCTGTCTTCTTTTTGTCCCCATGTCCTCTCATGTTACAGAGGTCAGACTCAGCTCCTATTTGAATTATCCCTGAATGCAAATGAGGGAGACACTGAATGATGCATAGTCCTTAAGTGCTGTGTTAATTGGAACTTGAGGGCCTACTGATGAGGGTATAGACAGCAACTCTTTCTCCCCTGAGCTCTCCTTCCAGCCATTTGCTTTTAAAGTTGCCATGCTGATGGGGCTGATGGGGCTTATGTAGGTCTTGGCTGGCTCTGATGCCAGCTCTGGCTGGGCCACTCTGGGATCTACTCCTATAGGTTGCTGAGGATGTAGAAATCCAGCAGACAGTTCCCAGTCCTACCCTTTTTATTATGCCAGGCTGCCTGTGCCAGCTGAGGAGGCCCCCTCCTGCCTCTGCTTGTTTCCCTTGATTGTTATGTAATGTTTGGCAGCAGGAGGTAAATTCCTCTCCAATTGCCAGGCCCGTTACAGCGCATGAACCCCACCGTGGGGAGCCACAGTGATTGAGCTCAGCAGCCAGGTCCCATGCTGAGTGTCATAAATCAGGCCCATTACAAGCTCCTCCTGGCAGATGCCATGGCCAGCAACCTGCCCACTCTGCTTGCTGGAGACCCAGCCACCTCTGCACACAGTTAAACCAGGGCTGGCTTAGTCACTGGGGCTGTGGGAGGGGGAAATCCTTAGGACATCTGGCTAGGGGCTGCCAGTAATTTTCCTTGGAAGCCCTTGCCAAGGGATCTCAACTTGAGGTCCTGTAGCCTGATGCTTAAGTGCAAAACAGGAGTGTGTTCACCGGCTACCTGGATTTCTTGGTGTGGTGGCCTTTCACATGTTCCACCATACACACAAGAACTAGCGGGCTTGATAAAAATATTTTCTCAAGTCCACCCCCAGAGATCCTCAGTGCACTCAGTCTGCACTGGGACATGGGAATCAGCATTTTTATAAGTTCCCAGGTGATTCAAATGCAGGTGGCTCCTAGATCACCCTTTGAGAAGTGCTGCTTTGAGACCCGCTGTATTCCTAAAGCATGCCTATAAAATGAATGCCTATAAATTGAATCCTTTTTTTCCATTTCCTTCTATCATTTTGCTGAAGATGTGTTTCCCTGGGGAAGAAGATGTGGGCTTCAAAAATCAATGGCAATCACACTGAAGAATGTAGCAAATCTTTGACTATGACATATTTAAAGGGCAATAATAATGTTAATAACTGAAGTGGGGGGAATCCCCTAGCAGGATGTTCTGTGGATACTTAATGTGCTACAGGGGAAGTGCTTTTCTCATGGGCTCAATCTCTATGACTGTGGTAACAAGGAGACTTTGGTTGACTATCTCCATTCTGGGCTTTGCAGGTGGTCCCAGGGTAAATTTTACTAGCTGCCATTTGAATTCCCAAAGTTTGAGTTTGGGTGACAAATTGTTACTCTCTCAATAAACCACAGGAGTTCTTCCCTTGAGACCGCAAATTTTCTTTTTTTTTTTTTTTTTTTTAACTTTTTTTTTTATCGGTACCAGGGATTGAACTCACGACCACCTGCTTGGAAGGCAGGTGCTTATGCCACTGAGCTAAATCCCCAGCAAGACCGCAAATTTTCTTCCAGAGAGATCTGCCTTGTGGGTGTCTCTGAAGGATTTTATCAAACTTCCACTTCTGATTTTTATATTAAGTTCAAACTGGTGATCAGAATACCAGAGGCAGAGAGAATTTGGGAACTCATGGCAAACCCTTTCTGGCTGGCCACCACTTTAGGTGTCTGAGATAAGACTACATTTTCTTTTCAAACAGAATAAAACATTATATAATAATAAATCCTTACCATGGAGAGTAGTAAAGGAGGAGCTGAAGATCCTATAGTTACTCAGAGCTAGATTTGTTTCTGGCACTGATTCTATAGATGTGTGATTTCAAACTGGTTAACCAGGGAAAGCTCATGCTTCGCACTGGTAAAAAGAGCATAAGAATTGCCAATGTCCTGAGGGAGTGAGATAATGCTTGCAGAGAGTGAACACTTAATAAGTAAGCAATAAATGATGGCTGTTATATAATCACCATGATTATGACTATTAAAAGTAAATTTTGTATCTTAAAGCTGTTTTCCAACATCTTACATTTCTTGCTCACAAATGTATACTTTTTTGGTCATTTTCTTCTTGAACTTTTTGCATAAAAGCTAAGCGATGAGGCTTCTCAAAAACAGAATATTCAAAAATGGACATGGAAAACCCAATGTCTATTAAAATTACTTGATGTTTCCAGGAGAATCATGGAAAGAAAACCTTTTTTCAAGGATTTGAGTACTTGAGAGATTACCAGCCCTCTTTGTAAAGTCCTGAATTCAGCAGGTTTTAAGGACATGAGGCTCTGCAAAGTTGGTACATTGAAAATGTAAAAGGTAAGAATTCCATGTTTATATCTGGGGCAGCCACCTGGGGGTCCTGGGAAACTTGGGAAATCTTACATGTCCTAGTAGGGACATGTGTGCAGAATATATATGAGTGTGAAGAATCTGGGATTAGGGCAAAGATCCTGCAATGTGTATGACTTACAATCAGAAGCCATGGCAGTGCAGTTCAGCACAGAGTACCCATGGGAAGCCCTCACAGTTTTAGGTGGGGCCATCACAGCTTGGAGAACACAGCACATTGCTGGGGAACAGACCAGAGGACCATGCTCCATCCCAGCAATGTTTATTTCCAGTTGTTCTTTGGGAAGGAGCAGGGATGTGGGACCTTGGCAATGCTTGAGATGGAGTCACCCCTTTGAGAGAACAGAGATAGCCTCAAGAGGGGATTTGAATTTTGCTTTGACTGAGCATGTTTAAAGAGATTTTACTTACATATTATTATATTTCTTGAACTTTAGAAGTCTTTATCACAATATTGCATACAATAGAAAGTTTAAAGTGCCTAAGTTTAACAAGAAGCAAATCATTAAATAAATGTTGACATAGCCATGTAATGGATTACTATGAAGATATTAACGTAATGTAAGAGACATCATCATATAAAGACTTGGGAAGAAATTGTTCATATTGCTAACTAGTTAAAGAAGTGGCCCAGGAAATACAATTCTACTAAAACAGCTGAGAAGAGAGGGTGTAAGGGTGTCAGCTCAGGCTTCATAGAAGCAGAATCTGAGGCAAGGATTCTAGGGCAAGTAATTAATTAAGGAATGTTCTTGAGAAGAGAAGAGAGGGTAAAGAGGAAAGAGGACAGGGAAAAGGAACAAAGAGTTTGTGGCCACTAAGTGGAGACCAGTTTTAGCCTCATTCTATGGTGAGCTCTGGCATAGAGATATTCTATAGAACTGATGCACCATGAGGCAAGGAGACTGGCCTGGTGCACAGAAAATGGTGAAAGAAAGGGTGGACTAGTCTGACCAAGGGGATCAAGACAACAATAGCAGCAACCATCTAAAGATAGACAGATTTAGAAAAGGAGAGTAGCCACCAGAAGAGAGGTGTGGACTGAGGGGTAGATCTGACCTCCGTGGAACAGAGGAAGATTGGAGGTCACATTTTGTTACAGTCCACAGTGAAGCCCTAAGATAGGATGCCAGAGTTCAGGTGAGCTTCCCTGGTTGGTGATCATGGGGTTGGAAGGTGATGCACACTGACCACATGGAATTTCATGTTTGAAGCCCTCCCAGCCTTCCTTCTCAGGTCTTATCTCCCAGCTGGTCCTGATTTGTACACTACAGCTTAGCCTTTGTAAGACAAAGCTGTAGTTATAAGTGTAGCAACTCTTGAGTTCTGTGAGTCACTCCAGGCAATTATTGAACCTGAAAAAGTACTAGGAACTTCCACATTTGGAGCCACATGGCCAGTGTAGAGTGATTTGGGGACCTCTGAATTTGTGGCTGGTGTCTTTAATGAGGGCCAGTGTGTGTATGTGTGTGTGTGTGTGTGTGTGTGTGTGTGTGTGTGTGTGTGTGCGGTGTTGCTGTGTTTTTAATCTGTGAAATTGACCTAACTTCAGGTAGCTATTGTCAGAGTTCCATGGCGAAACCCTTCTGGATGATCTGATTCTGTGTGTGCTCCGCTGAGCAGCCTTTACTATCTTTGAGTTGTTTTATGCTTATGTCAGTTGCAGTTAATTGGTAGCAACACAGATGAAACTTGTCCATAGGCATGTGAATTTTATCTGGTGGTGCAGTGGCAATTGTTCCTTTTCAAAGTCAGTTTCACATTAATTTGTAAATTAATTTCAGCAGAAATGGAATCAACGATAGGAGTATAGTTCTTTGAGTTCTCATTTAAATCCACTGTAGTACCTTACAGCTGCCCTAGTTAATTAATGTGTTAATTAAAATCTTCAGCACATTTTCACTTTGTATTTGTTCAAGTCATATTCATATTGTCTTTTAAAAATGACTTTAATAATATGTTATGGTTCAATAAAAATGAAAAAACCATATATTCTAGGCCTTATATGAGCCCTGGTATTTCATCATCTCTGGGATTAGGACTATGGACAACTGAATTTTAACCAATGTCCCCAATGATTCTGATGCTGTCACCAAATGCATAATAACTAGGATTTTTTTATCACTAGATATTTGCTGCATTCCTTCTGGTTTTCACATGCCAGGATTTGAAAGACTATTGGGAGCCTGGGGGTTATCGTTTGACCCATTTATCTTCTTCTCTCTGGAATTTTCATTCATGAAGAAGTTTCTGACTAGGATTTGCTAAGGAAATGATTGGGTTGCCTTCTATTCCAGACCATTTTCCTTCTGCAGCTCTAGGGTCCATCAGAAGAGACTAAGGAACACCCAGGCAACCCCAGGCCATGAGACAAGACAACAGAAGAAGTTAAATAGCCCTGATTTGCTTTTGTGGGACTTTCTGATTAAGCTGCAGCCTCAGTTTCACAATAGAATTAGTTTGCTTTTTGTCTTCTTTCCTTCAATTCCTAATGCAAATAGCAATCCTCAGAAAAGCAACATTTATTAAATCAGGAGGATTACAATATCAATGGGAAGTTATCATGCAATAACCTGCTATTGATTTGTGTATTGCCAGTAATGAAATCAACTGGAATATTATTTATTAAACATATTGATTAGAAAAAAATAATTTGCAGGGACAGAAACCTGACTCTGCAGGGGATCCCACTGAGCTCTTTGTGTAGGTATCACTTTCCTCTTTTGTTGGGGAAGAGCCATCATGAGTCTCTATCTAACCAGGATTAGCCCCCAGATGCGGTATCCTCAAAGGCATTCATTGGAGGAGGGGCAAACCTGCAGTCATTTGGATTAACTTTCTGGGGCCTGGGGGTTTGTATAAGCTGTTTGGGATAAGGCTGCTACTATTTTTACACTAAGCACTGGATGAATCATCAAATGGGTAGAGTGGTTTTTTCGCTCTTGCTTATCCCAGGGAAGGTGAGGGGGTAGATTAGAGACCTGGATGATGACGAGAGACTAGTGAAAAGTACAGAGAAGCAATTTCTTGGATTAGGTATCCCAAAACCAGTCAGGTGCAGGTGGTTTGTCTGGGAGGCAATCTCAAATCTTGTAAGTGGAAAGGAGATAAGAGAAGACTTATTGTTATGTTACTGACTGGCAGGGCAGATGATTGCTTGGGCAGCTAGTGTTCAGTTTTGCTGGGGGCCCCTGAGAGTGTGTCAGACATGCTCAGATTTGTTTACTAGTGGGCAAAAGATCTAGAGCCTTTACTACTATCTCCTGCCTCTCGCCGGAAGGGGGCTGCTCCTTGTTGTACCATCTCTGATATTTGTAGATTGTTTCACATGTTGGCTGAGCATTCTTAGGTGCTCCAGGTAAGGACATTCCTGATGGATGGGAATTGGTCAGCACAGCTGTAAGATCTCTAGGGATGCAGAGAGGATATGAGAGGGCCTTGGACAATGTCTGCCACAGACACACCAAGCATCATCCTCTTTGAGTGTGACTTTTAACTTTTGCTTCACAGCTTCCCCTGCAGCTTTGAGTCTTCTCTCTCCAGGAGCTGGGCTTTTCACCGACAAACAAAAGAGCAGCAGTAGTGAAATTTGCACCCATTTGTGTGCTCACTACATGGATTATTTTATCTCATTAATTATTTAATACAGTCCTCTATTAGGAGTAATTATTATCCCTGTTTTGCAGACGAGAAAACAAAGAACATATAAAACATGTGGATTAGGAAACGAGAGATCTGGAATTCACCCCAGTATGTTTGATTATAAAGAAGGTAATTTGGTTTTCATCAGAATGGCTCTGATCCTGACATCTGGGAATGGATTGTCTGATGATATCTTGACTTCACTCCTACTATTTTAATAACCTTGAATAAAAAACTTAACCTCTGTGATCCGCAGTTTTCTCGTCTGTTATGGATAATAATCCTTGTTCTGTGGGCAATTCCATGCAACTTGGTTATTAGTGATCTTACTCAAACTTTTTGTATATATATAGTATACATATCTCATCATTACCAATCTCTGCACCTTAAAATGATGGCTCCTTTGCTGTGCCTAACCTTTTTGTTTATATTTCGTCTTTTACTCTCCTTGCTCTATTATGTACACAAGGGGATTGATTCCTGCTGGCTGTTGTTTCCTGACTCAAATTGCTAGAGATGGATTTAGTCAACAGGTGGCCTTGATAGGAAAATGGAAGGTGGGAGGATGTGAGAGGCCAGGCGACTTTTCTAGGAGACAGCAGCTAGGCTTCCATGGTGGCTCCTGGTCTCATGGGACACTTTCTATACAATGACGAAGTAACTATCTTCTCTCTTGGTCCCTTGAGGTGGTGATAGATTTCTATTGTTGTTCCTCTTTGGGTCACTTTGCTGGTTTGTTTCTTTGCCCTTTCCTCACCAATATAATGACTTTCCTTGAGTACTTTTTTTGTGCTTTAAATACTCAGTTGTTTTCCTGGTTATACCCTGACTGATAGACATGTCTTTGACACAATAGTGTCATCTCCATCTCTGCAGTGATTTCATGGTTCTACCTGAAGTCCTTGTGTTAGACACACAATTTTTGGAGAAGGTATGGATGAAGGGAAATGGGATGAAAAAGACAGAGGAAAGAAAAAAAAATCCTATTTAGCACCAGCTACACACTTTCTCTACTTTTTATGCCTCACTGTAGATGTCTATTTCATCTTCATGATATAAAACTATAAAATTGGCGTCACTATTCCTGTTTTACATATGAAGAGTAGGATGCTCAAGAAAAGTTAAAGAGATGTGTTAGCTCCAGGTCCTTGTTGGAAGTGGTATGGAGGGGATCTCAGTGAGATCTGTCAAAGTTCAAAGACATTGCTGCTACTTCTCCAAGCAGGGAGATCTTCCTTCCCATCTTCTTTCACAGTGTTTTGAAATTCACAAGTCTTTGGTCAGCTCAAGCACAATAGCTGATGACTAATGAGACACGCTAAAAAAAAAAAAAACTGTCACTTTGCAAGCTGATCTTGTGGTGAGGAAGGAAACAGGGAAGTTTCTGGGAGTGCAGAGTGCACTAAAAGGTCAATGCTACGCTCTGAAATCTGGGTGTAATCTCCAGGCCAGCTAATATTCAAAAGTGGAAAACTCCATTTGATGCACCAGGATTTGACATAATTGTAGTTGGACATTTCCCATATAAACTAAATGGATACCCCATTACTTCTCTGGGGGTGGTAGCATGACAGAGTTAGAATGTGCATTTCCAGGGCAGTGAGTTGAGAGTGTGGTGGTCACAGGACAAATGTGAAATCAAAAAGTAGAGTCTTAATTCTACCCCTTGAATATGAACCTACATTTAGTGATTTGTAACTTACAGAATCTTGTAGAAGTGATGCTCTGTGACCTTTGGGCCCAATTTGCTTCATCTTAGTTCTGGTTTTTGAGAGAACATAAGCAAGAGCAGGTTAGTTGATCCCAGTCAGCACCCAGAAAAACACATGGGATAAAATGTGATTTGTTTGGCATCAATAGCTACATAAGACAGAGAGCATGCGAGCTGCCTTAGTTGGTTTGCCTGGGTTTAGATACTGTCTCCACTACTGGTGCCATTGCTAAGTTTCAGGTGTTCTGTATACAAAATAAGCATGATACTATCCTCCATCCTGGGGTTGCTGAGAGAATGGAATGAAGTGTTCTGTGCAAAGCACTTGGCATACTATGCAGCATATAGTCCATGCTCAATCTGTGTTGGTTACCACCAACTTTTTCCTCCATTTTTCAAACTTGAAAAGAGAACTGGGATCGTTTTAAGAAGCCAGAGTTCTGTTATACTATATGACTCTAGATGATTATCCTGGACCTACATATCCATCTCCAAGTGGGCATCTCATCACAGTGTTTTAAACCCACATTGGAGACGTTACTAATGGAAAGCGTTCAATACAAAACTCTCAGATGGTTAAACCAAAGACAAACAGCTCTTGGCAAGAACAACAGTCTTGGGTTGAGAAAGAACCGCAAGTTAAAACAGAGTCATGTTTCCAGAATTAAGCCACTAGATAGGCAATGGACTGGTTCACCATCTCCTTTTTTGCTGGTGTTGCACTTCAACTGTGAATAGTTGTGAAGTGTGTGCATGTGGGTGAGCGAGATTAGAGAGAAAAAAATGGGCTTTTCAGTTTGTCAGACAACTTTGTATGCCTTACGTGTGTGCTTTTGTGTGTGTGCATGCATGTATGTATGTTCATGCATAGTTGTATATATGTCTGTTTCTTAATGTGTATTTACACATACATCTGAGTGTGCCTGTCTGTACATTTGCAGTATGTGTGTGCATGTGTGTGTGTATGTGTGGGGTCATCTCTAAAATGGCAGGAGTAATGTGCTTAGCATAGTCACTGGTACTAAGCATCAATATTTACTAAATGAATGAATGAATGCGTAGGGTTGTGAGCGTGTGTATGTGCATAGGAGTGCATGTGCCTAAGTGGATGGACATGTGCAAGTGCAGATATTTACCTTTCTGAAGGTGAGGAACAAATGCCTGAGTGAATGTGGGGGTCCTACACGTGACCGTGTGCTTTGATGTTCGTAAAATCTTGGTGTGGGGGGACCAGGTGTTTTCTTACATTCCGTTGACCCCTGATTATGTTTCCTCCTTTTTTGGTGAGGCTTCCCATACCTGGGAGCTGTCCTGCTCAGCACCCTAGAGCCCACCCCCTACTGGGACCTTTGCTTTTGCATGCCTTCCGGAGGACACAGATGGCAGGAGCAAGGAATCGGAAGCACTTGGCAATGAAGCAGCAATTCACTCCGCAATCCCTTCGTATTCATCTCAACAATGCTCGCTCTGATGGGCTCCGCGTGCTGAATGCAGCTTTCAATGTGCAATCCTGCAGGAATTACCATGCTGTGTGGTCCTCATCACGTCCACTTATTGTCAAGTGTTGCTGAGAATTCTCCCACTCGGGATGAGGGAACCACTTGTTTTAGTAACTGATTTCCGAAACCTCCTCAGGGTTAGGGTTTCTGTGAAGCTCCTGGTGATGCATTATTGTTCCTAGTGTGTGTTTTGGACACTCATGTGCTCTGCTGAAGTATGTAAATTGCCATAATGTGAGGAAATGAGATATAAAAATAACTCTGGGGCCGCAAACACTGGAAGAGCTTTGAGATTGGCATAGCCTTTCTGGACCCTGTCTTGAAGCTGAGCAGGGAGACTGGAAGAGAAGACCTGAGATGCTCTGGAGGAAGGTCTTTTGGGAATAGGCTGATCAGGTGGACTGCTCAGGAAGGCGTGGGGAGTTCCATTCTCAGGAAGGCAGAGAAAATTTTTTTCAATAAACTCATTGGTGTTACTGTTGCTGGGCCACAGGGTGGGGAAAACCTCTGACTGTTAAGGTGGCTCCACACTCTCAGAGGTAATGAGCATTCATTTTGGGCCCACACCCCTTTGTTCTGTTGTCATGAGTTGACTCACACAAGCTCCTGGTTTCTCAGGCCTGCAGGTCAGCTTTGATTGGCCGATGGGAAGCAATGGGGACTGGAGCGCAGCATCAAAGATGAGGCAGGTAGGAGGAGCTAGGGAAATTCTTTGCCTGCTCCTCCTCTTTGACTCAGATGATGTTTCCAAGTGTAACTGGACCTGTCCAGCCTAGCTTCCAGCAGATAGACATGCTCTGGCAATCCCATCCCTTCCTCTGATCTCTGGCTAGTGGGTGGTAGTGATCTCTTACTGCTGCTTATCTCCAGGTTGATTCACTGGCTTCTTTTTGGCTTCCCAGCTCTTCCATCACCAATATGACAAATTCCTGACATCAAAGTACCTTGGTTTTAAATACTCAGTAGTTTCTGTTCTTGTTTAGACTCTGACAGATATGATTGTCAAAGACACTCTGAATCACCAGCTCTTCCTCCATGGCCTTGTGGGGATAAATCCATGAACAAACAAATCAAAAGAGAAACAGACTATTTCTCCACCAGGATGGGACAAATAATAATGATAATAGTGATATAATAATAATAATAATAATAATAATAATAAATTAATCATTTACTGAGTCCCAACTGACATTGGTCAGCATGTATAGCACTCAGTGTACATTATCTTACTTAATGGAGCAACTCTTTGAAGTGGAAATTGCTTAGTCTTTTCTACATTAGAAAGCTAGGATTTCAGCAGGCTTGTCTAAGGCTTATAATAGTGTGTGCCTGCAATGATCAGGATTCAAGCCAAGTAGTTCCATCCCAGGACCCAAATTACTGGTAATTCTGTTCTTTTCCTTTTTCTAACAGCATCTTCCAATGCTGTAGTTGGTGGCACTGTAGTTACATTCAATACTGCACAGAAAACAAATGTGTTCCATAATGAAATAAGCTTAGGTTATGTCACATCTCGTCCTAGAGGTTTGCAGTACATATTGACATATTAAAGGCTCTGAAGAGGCCTGCATTAGAGAAGTACCATTGTCTTGGTGAATCTAGAATGTTCTGCCATGAAGTTCTTGTGTGGAACATTTTGCCAATATTTTAAAATTGCAGACTGAGTAGTCCCTGAGAGGTGATGTGCTTGATTCCTTACTCAAGTTTGTAAATTAACTTTTTATATCCCATCAGTTTACCTGGAATTTGCAGAGACTGAGGTATTCTTCCTCTAAAGCCGTACACTCTGCTGTTGGAGGCCTTGGAGGTTCAAAGGCTTTCACTTTCTGTAACTCCCCACCCACAGATTTTATATCTTTCCTCTAGTGCAGTGCTTTGATTTTCAGCATACATCCATTACCTCTACCTTCTATCTTGCATTTTCTAGCCTAAACTTTTTCAGTTCCTTGGTGAATTTTTCACCACTCAGAATGCCCTTTTTTTTGAGGTTGATGCCCAAACCTGAACACATAGTTAGGATTTCTCAGCCAGATGCAGAAGTGAGAACAGAACTCTTGTCTTTTGTATTACTTATTTCTATCAACATTAATAAAATCCATATTGTGAATAATGTCTTCTGGCCATCAGATCATGGTATCAGGTAAGGTCAAACCTATATGTAAGCCAAACTCCAGGTGTCTTATAAACTTATTTTTAATTTCATATTGGCTGCTGCTACACAGTTTCTCCCCCAACCTGTGCTTCTGCAGCAATTCTGGGATCCTATTGCAGGACTCTGTAATTGTCTCTATCAAATGTTTCTTTGCTAGTGCGAGAGATGATATCCATATGTGTTATGGTCTCTCGCATCCTAAATCACTTACGTCCTCTTGGCTTCATATTCACGGTCTATATTTTCATTCAAATCACTGACAAAAAGTGCTGGATAGGATGGAGTCAACCATAGGGACCTAGGATTTCCCAACATTCCTTGACACTTCCTCACTAGACAGGGACGTGATAATTAAATTATTTATTACATTGTATAACCTGTCACTTCTTTGGACAAGATTTTTAGTCTTACTAGAACGACTCATTTTTCCAAATATCCAAGGATATTTACAAGTAAATTATTGACAGCCTTTCAGAGCACAGTACTCATCCTACCTACATATTTTTCCAGTTTATTTTAATGGTAATCATAGTTTCAAATTACTTATATTGCTCAAGCCTTCCGTGTTTAGTATCTACATTTCTAAATCTACATCTCTAAAGACCTTCTGAACATGTAAATTTGGATTCCCTCCAGTCATTTCCAACACGGTAACACCTACTCCTCTTCCTTTAGACCTGCTCTATCTGTGGTGCCTACCTCATGGAGTTGCACAAGTCCATATCCTGTGGCCAAGTCATATGTAGAGACTGAAACCATCTGATCCCTGCAAAGACCTGAACATTCTCTCCCAATGCTCTGGTCTTTGTGGTCCTTCTCATACT